>NC_087396.1:12992500-17992500 GCF_031307605.1 Tribolium castaneum
GGACGTTTCTTCATAGACTTTCATTTTGTCTTGAAGATTTATCAGTGTTTTTATAATAACATTAATCCGAAAATTAGTGTAACGTTATGCAAATGTGCGCATCTTGAAAATTTGCTAATAAATCTAAACGTCGGCAATTTCAGTTTCCATTTCAGTTTTTTCTCATGTTTTATATTAATGTGTACTCGTATGTCATAAATATGTATTCACTTTATCCTTTTTATCAAGTCATGTCATGATTAATTTTTAATAATTATGTTGAACGTTTAACAGTTCATTATACAATTAGTACGCGATTTTTTATCACTGTGGGAATCACTTGCTGTGGAATGCGTCGGATTTAAATTGCAACGGTTTGATAAATTCTGGAATAACTCGTGTCATTCCCGTCATAACAAATTGATTTTCCTTATCAAATATTTGTGTTGATGGTCCGTCATGGCCGAGTCCGAAGATTGATGTTTTATTTACGAGCGTATCGTAAATTTTAGGTGTCGGTAAATAAGACTCGTCTCTGTCTCGTTTAAATTGGGTGCGAATTAACCTTTACACTCGGCGGAATACTAATCTAATTATTCGACAAAGATTTCTGTTGAAACTAAATTATGTGTTTCCTGTTGCGTTAAAAGGTGGTGGAAACTAAATTACTGTGTCCAGGTCCGGATCCAGGAAGGAAGCGCACCCACGTGTCTCCTCGCGCGTTCAGCGTCCCCAAACGCCGTCTATTTCTGTTCCAAAAAGCCGAGTTATTTCACTTAACTTCTCTACAAGACTAAATTTACAGCGTTATCTCGCAGTGTGGCTAAACGAGTCTCGGTTACTATTTTAGCGCGCACAAATCATCTTTCTAGTAAAAGAGCTGCGTTTTAGCCACTTGATAATTTATTCCTGTTGTCGGTAATGATTTATGCTCCGTGGAGCACCACCCTGAATACGCTTACAGACAAAAGAATCTCTTTGTGCAAGTCGAGTGGCCGTTTTTTAAGGCCGGAGCCAATAAAAGGAAAAATCCGATCGGGCGAGGGTTGAATCGACTTTATTAGGGGTGGTTTGCTCGGTTTGCCGATTTTTCTCTCCCGCGTTACAATTAAATAAAGTTTTGTTTAGGTGTCGGAAATTTGGTAAACTTTCGGATTGAAATCGTGAATTGGCGAGGCTTTGTCGTCGAAACAATCGTAATTTGCTAACTTGAAAGGGATTGTTCCCACCCTCGCTAAATAGAAACAGCAATTTAAAGTTTCGAGGTAACGCCTGGCTTCGGAACTATTTTTTCGGAGGATTGAATTTGGATATTGGAATTTCGTGACAAATGAGGCTGACGTTTGCTGGTTTTCGGGCCGGATTAAAAAAATTGGACCGGGGAAAGGAAATTTCCTCTCGAGCTTTTAAGTTCGCACGCCGTGAAATAAAATAATAGGCAGCGATACGTAAATGTAATCTCGCTGCAGGAGTTTATGAATAACAGCGTGGATCACTACGTTATCACGTTCTTTTCACTCGTTTTATTACATTGGGTGCATTATCTCTAGCACATTTTGGCGTGTCTTCACATGTCCCGACTTTTGTTCAATGTAGGTGCAAGAGATAAAAGTCATTTGTCATTGAGTTTGCAAGTTTTCAGCTGGATTTTTATCCCTTGAGAGCTTTTCTGACGTGCTTCCGTTATCGGGTCAGGAATTTTCAACACTGCCTGGCACTGCCTTCCCTATAGTGCAATTACATCAACTCTCAATCTCTGTAACTTTAATCCCAATAATAATTTCGTAATTAAATTTAATGAACTCGTCTGTATGAGCCATTTGTGGCCGTACAATTTTAATAATTTGATGGGGCTTAACAAGGAAACTTTTTTAATTGCTTGAATAACGAGCTTCATGCACGTTCAATAATTCTTGCGCCTCTTGACATTTACTCATATATTTCTGTCCCAATTCCTTCGATAGACCGTGACGTTATTGCTTGTCGGGATTCCACTGACATTTCCGAACATCCAACCTAATTCCGTAACGGAATGAGAAAATGTTGTCGAGAGAGTTTTCGATTCGGCGCTAATAATTTTACTGTTTTGTTGTTTATCCGAGAGATATCTCTCAATATTTGATCGGTTGGAAGACCAAGGGTCATTTATTACTAGTTGACAGCTGCGAGGGATCAAGCCGAAGGCGGTGATCTATTGTTTTGCCGTCCGTTAACACGTCAATAATTCCTTTTTTGTTTTCGGCCACGGATGAGCATTGTTTTTTGGTCACGGGTCAGAGCCTTCGACGATATTTGGATAATCGGTTATTAATTACACGCTAGCGTGAACATCATTTATCCAATACTGGCTATCTTCGACGTCAAAAGTGCTTACACAATGAAGGAAGGCATGCCATGTTCAAACATTTTATCAATGTAGTGGAGGAAACTTGACG
Source organism: Tribolium castaneum (assembly GCF_031307605.1). Taxonomy (NCBI): domain Eukaryota; kingdom Metazoa; phylum Arthropoda; class Insecta; order Coleoptera; family Tenebrionidae; genus Tribolium; species Tribolium castaneum. The sequence continues at coordinate 12,994,915 of NC_087396.1, forward strand.
ATACAAGGAAGTGTTTGACGTTCATTGATTATTTCACTAAATGATAATTTTAGATTTATTTTTTTGAGAAATAAATCATGTTTCATGTGCAGTTTCAATTCAAATGAAGCAAAGTTCATTTAATGTTGGCGTGGCCCGACCAAATTTACATAGAAAGAAACGTTTCGTGCTATTACTTTGCTCATTTTTATCTCCGATCTAGATCTAAACGACGCCCAAAAAGACACTTTTACAGGTAAATTGAAAAAATTGACATAATTGATCGATTATTTTTGAAAGCAATTTTAGAAAGTGAACGGTAACTAAATTACGCCTCCACACACTCCAAACTTTAACGATATTTATTACACCAGTTTTTCCCAAGTTTAAGCTTTTGTAGGATTACTTTAAAAGAAGACACTAAATATTGTATTTTTTAAGAAATCTTCCAAAAGAAATTGTTAGTAGTTCAGTGAAAATAGGAATAACCTCAGGAATAACTTTTTTTAATATTGTGTTATTTTATCTTTTTTAAATCCTTGTTAAAATGCTTTAATAAATCCGTAAAACACAAATGTTGCCAAAGTTGAAGGGGTTTTTAAGAAAACTTTCAGTCGAAAATAAACCGTTTCGTCCCTTTTCTAAAAAATAATGTTTCCTTGTTCAAATTAAAAACTTAGATATTTGGTTAACTTATATTAAATTTTACGCATTTTTTTTTAAAATAAGTTTTTCTTTTCTGATAGTTTTTACCAAATGCATTTCTCACACACTGTGGCGGTAAAAATTAAGTGTTTAGCGGATCCAATTTTTTTTTTCTCATGTTTTACTTTGTTTACGAGAAAAGTTTGCTCCTAAACTGTTAAAATGATTGCATTTACGTTTGTATATTATGCAGAGATGTATCTTAAAAATGGCTCCAGAGTCAGATCTGCTCATTTTCGATAAGGGGTTTGATGTATTCCAACATAATACAGTTTCAATAAAATTCATAAATAAATCCGATTTAAAATCAATTTTTGGTATCGGTTGTGAATAAAAGAGAAATATCACTCATTTCCTCTTTGATCTTGTCAGAACGTAACAAAATTGAAAATCTGTTTAACTGTAAGTTAAAATAAGTGGTTTTCTTTTAATTTGTAAACTTGTCAAAAGGCAAGTGTGCCAGAATATTTTTGGAAATTGAAATAATTTTCTCTTTAATTAAATGCTTGTCAGGAGTAGCAGTTGTCTTGTGAACAGCTCGTAATTCGCGATCGTAAAGCCCAATTTAAATTAATTCGGTCTCTCATAAACCGAAATTTACAATCAACAGAGTTGCAAAAGTGACATAACTGTGTCTTTTGCTGGTCATATCTTGTGATCCGCGCCAATTAAATCGTCTCTTTCCCAGTACAGTTAGACGAAAAACGACTTAATTTGCCCGATTCCGTAGTTTATTGCCGCGCTTCTGTGTTAATTAACCATGTATTCCTCTTTTATGCGCGATCATAAATTATTCCGACATCCGCACCTGAAAAGTGGTAACGCAAATAAAACCCTCACACATCATAATAGTCTGAAAACCCAATCGTATGAATTTCTACTAGCTTTGCACGTTTTCCATCTGCTGACAGCCCAATTGAAAACTCGCAAACTCCAGTCACGACAACAATTTACACCGGGGATAACGCGAAATCGTGTGATTTGTGCGCATTTTTCACGACGATTTGATAGAGCAACGGCCTCGTCAGGCGGCGGCGGCGGCGGACGTCTCATTTCCTCTTTTTTTCAAATCTTATTTGGTAAAAGTTTAAAGTAAATTTGCACAGAGAATCACGCAAACAGTACGAACGGAGACTTCAGCCTTTCTGATTGATTCGGAACTAGACGCGGATGCGGAATTAAGAACACGATCGTGGAGCCAAAGAAAGCTTTGTTACATTAAGGGGTGGGATACGAGGAATGGGGCGGAAAGGCTTTTTCTTTAAATTAAGACGGTTCACGAATACTCGATCGAGGAGTTTTCAAGTCGCCGCCAAGGGGCTCTCAAGGTATTTCCAGGTTCAAAGTTCTGGCTATACAAGAAGTTTAACTGCAGATAAACATTTTTTGAAATTTTCAATTTACCACAAACCCACAAAACAAAATTTAATTTTTCGAACGATTTGAAAGCAAATCTGTGACTCATTTTGGAGAAGTGCTTTGCCCATTCCTCTAAAATTTCAAAGTTTCGCAATAAAGACACTTCAAGACCCAATTTTACGATTTTCTGCCCTGTTTTGTCAATAGGTCTAGAAATAAGTACGTTTTTTAGTGAATCAAATGAAACTTGTATAAAGTTTTCTACTTTTTTTGTCAAAATATATACAATGAATTTAGTGAGTTTCTCGATTAAAAACGCTCTAAATTGAGAGAAATCACAAATACTAAGGTTTAAGTTTAATTTTTGTGTTTCCTAATGTGCTTAATTATTAAATCATTAATAAATTATGACTATTTTTATTGAAAAACTGTCTAAGTTGGGTGAAATAGACAACGATCGGTAGTAACTGCAGACTCAATTTTGGTATAGATTGATTTATTCGTTACTATTTTTCTTATTTTTTTTTATAAATAACTAAAGATGAATACAATATTCCACAGTATTGACTTGAAATGTCCTTTTGTTGTTCATAATTTTAGTATATTCTAGTCTTCTATTTTGTTTCCTCAACTTTAAAATTTTTTTACCTCGTTTTGGACAAATTTTTGAGAATTAATTGTTAAGTATACAGTAAAACTTTCTAAATATTGCGAACTTGCAAGAATGATTTATTTTAGACGACTTTATTTGTTACGTTTCCTATTTTCATTACCCTACTAGTGAGTTTTTAAGTGAAAAATAAATCACACTTGGAAAATATTAATTGTTAAATACAATATGATGAATGCCGTAGAAGTTCGGATTAGCAATAATAAAATATTGTTAATATTGATAAGCGCTTTACTTTATTAATTTTAGTTAAATAAACCGATTTATAAGTTGAATTAATTTTTTTTCATCACTTTTTTTGATATCGTTATCAGTTTATTATAATTTAGTTATGTTATGTGAGTAAAAAAATAAGACAAATTATTAATAACAACTGATAAAATCTGAAATCTATATGAAATATCTTTCCGGTAAGCAGGAGGTTCATCCTTCCTCTCATCTATTTGGATAGGTGAACAGGTAATTATTATATCATTTAAGAAGTAACGATTTTAAAGAGAAATTAACATAAAATTATAGTCGATGAACAAGCTTTGTATTTCATGAAAAATTTAATTTCGTTTTTTATAATTAGTAGATTTTTTTTGGGAATCAATGAGAGCTCAAAATCTCTAAAATCCGGGATCTTGGATTAATCTCTTTTGAAATGAGAATAAAAATGATTTTATGGGAATTTTTGAGAGCAATGATCGGAATGTATGGACGAAAGATAAAGAAAAATTTGCAAAATAACCAGATTTTTTTACAATATGCGCTTTTATTCATCTACATTGTGAGATATTCATGATGAACCAATTTTTATATTATGTTGTTATGGAAAATTTAATTGGAATTGTGTGTAAGGGTATACAACGGCAATAATTTTGAGGAGCAGCAAATTGGGGTGTAAATCCTCTCCATGATCCGGGGTTTTGAGTTAATCACCGGAATTTGTGGGGCTGGCGTCATGTAAATAGTTGCGAGCTTGCCTTGGATATTGACACGTGATTGTCATTCTTAAGGATCTGATAAACCTTGTTCGAACCAGATTCTTATTATTGCATCGTAAAAACTGGCAATTACCTGCCGAGATTGTCATCGTTTTCATTTAGTGCTCGTTGATGTATTTTGGTTAAAGGACATGGATACTGGTCCTGCAAATCCTAATAATACCGGTCTCGATAAATAATCAGTAAATTATAACGTTGTAATATGAACAGATAATTTATTAACGACGTAACCACTTTATCATGGCCCTTTCTTTACGGTGGGCGGCAATAGCGCATTCATTCATATGAGGCCGTCAACTCATAATGAATCTGAAATTAATTTATTGGTACTATCTATTATGTGGACGAGGACGATTATTATGTTATTATTTTTTGCCTTGATTCTAACACCTGCCTGGCGTTTTGCACATGTGGGCTAAAGAGAAACCGATTATGCTAATAAATCAATTAAAAAATGCCAGAATTATGCATTCTCATTTTTCACAGAATCCCGCCTATGCGGCGGTTAAATCATGTTACGTCACATAATGGGGATTACCTTTCTTTTATTACAATAGAAAAAATTTAAAAAACCACTAACATACTTTACGAGGTTAATAAATCTTACTTGCGGTAGTGCTTATAAATTTTCAAATTTATATTTTTGAATTTTACGACCACAACTAATAAATTAACGGCTTTTATATTGGTCGTGCAGTTCCTGATGGACATTAAATGGGTAATACTCGAACCAATATTTGCTTTGATGGTGTGCCTCGGGTTTATCATATAAATGTTATTAATGTTAGTTTTAGCGACACAAAATAATAAAGGTAATAAATGGACATCGATAATGGCAATTAATTACTCTATTAAAATATGTAATTAATTTAAATTGGAGCCTAATTGTGGTTTTTGCTCATTTATCATTTATCTTTGCCATGGTCATTGGTGAAACATGAATATTTTTCAGTGGGCGAAGCCACCTATGATTGTCACTGTTTTTCATATTTTTATTTTATAGCCATTTCATACCAATTTTTATTTTTTCGTAAAATCTAGCGATTTTTAATGTTCAAAAACCATTCCTGAACTGGATAAATTAAGAAAAATATGCCAGCCAGTTTAGAACAACGCATTTCATACCAAATTTTCAGATTTTCTTTTTTTGTATATACCACTTTGGAAAAACTTTCAATGTTAGTGATTTTCTAAGTCAAAAAACCCTCTAAATCGCGCAAAACATTTCTCACATTTTTGATTATTTATTGTTATTTCTTGTTTTTTTTTTGGTATTTTTTATCAGTTTTTGTTGAAATTTCATAGAATCTGTGACCTAAAAATTGGAAGTTATTTTTACCTCTGATCTGCGGTTATCAGCTTTTATCAGTTTCGTTCAAATTAGGTTTAGGAATTGGCGTAGGAATGGAATTATGGAAAAAGCTCCATACGGGGGAGAGCTAAAAGCTCTCAAAAATAGGATTCAAATTTCGCTGATTCAATGTAAATTTTTATTTGATTCAAACGAGTGAGTTTTTGCAGTTGTTCTCATCTAATTTTTATTTAAATAAAACTACACAGATATCTTGAATTTCTATTATAATAATAATTTAACATTGATTTAATGAAACGACATTTATCATAAGTTGATTTTTTGGAATTTTCGAGTGAAGAGGTCATAATTTGTGTCCATGAACCATGCATCAAAAAAATTTATGACTTTCCTCCATGTCTGGCGTATTTTATTTCACTTTTGCTCAAGTTGCACCACACGTCACCATCACACTGCTTTCCTGACAAGAGCAAAGATTAACTGAAACGTAACTGACATCTCCGGAACCGGATTTTTTCCGACATTTATAAATACGGTACAAATAGAAACACAATAAATCACCCGCCCGCCGTTCGTAAACCCATTTTTGGGGTCGAAATGGATAATTTCCGGCCACATGCGTAGCGCTCGCTCCGGCGGCGACTCTCCGGAGTATTATAATCAAGCTTTCTCGTTGATTTTCAATATCACTCCAAACCCTTGAATTTATATCTGACCCGTGCAGAGAAAGCTTATTGAAAGTTAAGCTTTAGAGTTCGAGGATTTAGACGAAACTTTCGCACCCGGGGGTCGTACAAGGTGTGAAAGTTAATAGTTCTCGGGAGCACTTCGTTTTTTACGTGATGTTTGCGAAATCCCTGAAGGATTTAAACGCCGTTTTTCACGTCAGGGGCGTGGGAATCAGCATCGGGAATGTAATTGCGGGATTAATACATAATTCAATCAAGCACAAGACGAGATAGTGGAGGAAGTGACTACCTAGAAGCACTATTGTGTTGAAACCATATCACTTTGCCCATCGAGGAGTGGAAGGATTGTTAATTCAGGGACACGGCAGTCGGTCCATTCATATGTCACAGCATTCGCCACATTCTTCCACCGTTGTACACATATTGAAGGATTTAATGGAAAGACCAGCCTGACGCTGCGAGAATTCTAATGCTGATGAAATTTACATGTATCCAGGGAAAAACGCCGTTTGCTTGTTGTTTTACTTCCCTTTTGATTTATGTGAATTATTAAGTTATTGAAGTATCTTGTTCGGTTGTTTGTGCTCTAGTTTCAAATATGAGCCGTTCGTAGTAAATATTAAATAACAAAGCCATTGCTGGAGGAATTCTTCGCTGGTGCACCCGGGCTGTGTAATTCGCATTATCTAAGCAAACAATAACGAGATCTCGTTGGGTTTAATTAAAACCATAACCATATTGCAGCTTCTCTAATTTGAAACTGAAAATTGTTTAGAGGCGTCGAAATGCGCGTCTCGCCCTGGGAAACAGCACCGGTGCCTTAGAAGCGCTTTTTTAAATTAATTACTGCAGGTTTGGTGTTGTGTGTTGATTTATGCCCCCGAATTTGTGCTAGTAGGCAAATAAAAAGTTGATGGCGTGTTTTCTGAGTGGATGGATTAATTAGGCGCACAATAAATTTGAAAAAAGCTCGCATCTGCTAAAGCAGGAGCCTGTTTAAAATGCCATCTGTGTGCATCGAGAATTTTAATGATACGTCACTGTCTAGCTCTAATTACAATAGCGAGATTTTTTCCTAATTATTATCAATTTATTCAGGTTAATTGGCTCAAGCATGAATTATTCCACTTATTGGAAGCTCGATCTGATAAAAGGGAGGCGCCCAATGATGCGGCAACTGAAACTTGCGACTTTTATCGCGATTATGGAGGTTTAGTGCCGAGACAGCCTCGTACCTTGGTAGTTTTCAACCGAAATAACGTGCTAAAAATGAAATGCTCGTGGGGTAAATGCTCCAAGTTGCGGCGGGTTTCCGCCCAACCCACACCTGCATTTTGCTCGTTTTAAGGTTTACATAGGCTGCTTGGACCAAGACCAACTAGAATTATTGAGTCAAAGTCATCACCCAATTTTAGGTCTCGTGCCGAACAAAGCGATGGTTTTTTGCGGAAAAATTGAAGTGATACAATTGTCCGTCTTCAATTTCATCGCGAGTGTCTTCATTGTCATTCGCTCCCGTTATTAGCATTCAAATGGGAGAAAATTGTGCACCTAATTGAAAATATAATAGGACATTGTTCAGGATTTCTAAACGACATGCAAAGGCGTTTTTCGCTGCGCGATTTGTTTTTGCGTTTTATTCATGATTGGGAATTAAATCGTGGGAAAATCAGCTTTATGTATAAATATATTTTATGCGAGTGAATTGCATAAATGCAGCGTTTAAATTCAAGCGCATTGCAATTGCTAAACTCCGGTCAAAGTACATGGCTAACCAATGAAATCCTCAAAACTGTCCAACTATTGATCACTTTGTTTGGGTGCAGTTTACGTAAGTTATTTTGTTCCTTATCTTAACGGTCTTACTGACCCATACAAGTATTTTTCGAAATGCTCGATTGGCGCTTGAAAAAACCTACCTGCTTTTAATCGGATAAATTTGCTTGAATAAAATCGCGGTAATCGAGTTATTCCGTGTCGGTTACGCTTTGGCCGGATTGCATCGCCTCAATTTTTCTAATTGAAAAACTGGTAAATATGCAAATATGATCGATACGACTCAAACTCTTACCTGGTCTAGTAAGGTACAAAGTCTACCCAGCCGCAGATAATTGTGGAGAGAAAGGCACAAAAGGATCAATATTTGTTGCAATATTTATCACTGAGACGCTCGCCGGCTCCTTTGTTGCCTAACGGCACCCCGGCCTTTTTTACCATCCCTATTAAATTATTCATTTATGATAATGGCCCGATTGATTTAATCTCCAATTAGTATTAACATACAAAAGTGCAACGTTTATCTTTTTGCGCAAATAAGCTGCTAAATTACAACCAAATCGACTGCAATTATCGTGGCGTTGTAATTAATTCAGTGAAATTAATCGCCCCAACATTACGTTTTACTGAATCGCCCAATTAATCGCAAACGCTGGTTTAAGACTTTATAAAAGGGGGAATTACCTTTCAGAGGAGTAATTGCCGGGAAAGGGTTGCTTTGACAACAATTAGGCGCGTGAAAAATTAACCGGAGATTTGCATCTTGCAAACTTTTAAACTTTGGGCCGTCCCCTGGGGCGATATTTCAACCTCAACCAACCAAACCCTATGAATATTTCATTTGATTTTTATCTCATTTTTGTAAAATCGTATACAGGGTGAGGTGGAAGTGCCTATTGAAAAAGCGATCTGGACGTGTGTGCTTAATTAGATATTTTTGAGGTGCCTTGCCCAGCGGCATTGTATTCAGCGGGCCCATTGAATAAATTTTTGTAACACCACATATGATTTATTGTGCAATCTCGCTGTACGAAAATAACATTCAATTAGAAGCAGCAGGCATTGTAATTACGATTCGAAAATGGCGTCAATAAATCTTGTCCCGGAATAAATTAAAATATGAAACTAAAAATGCACACCGAGATGTCAGATCGTTGATAAGAAGCGTAGACCTCTAGTCCTCCCAACAGATGTTTGAATCCATTATACTCCTCGACAAAGGGGCATTTCAACGCACCGCGTCATGTTAGCACAGCAATATATCGCATTTCTATTGTGCATGCCATCCGGTTTAAAACAAGGACCTATTAGACACATGATGCTGAAAAAATGAACCGGAGCGTGATCGATTTTTGGGCACCCTTGACCGGAAATTGGTGTCGTGTCGAAAGTTCCGGGTCATGTTTCAAAAATGAAACTTTTATATTATACCACCCTGGAGGGAAATTCGAGCCATAAAGTCGGAATTAAAAGAAAAAAACGAGCCAAGGTGGGGGAGGGGATTTTTACAAGAACACGGCGAGTTATTCTGGAAACGGCGGACGTTCAGCAGACGGATTAATTTTCCTATGACGTAAAAGTTCACTTCATTAGCTTACTACAGCTCCAGTTCAGGAGAAGGGTGCCCAACTTGCATGAACTTAATTCACGTAAATGAGGGCAAAATAATATGAAGAAAAATCGCAGCAGCCGTTACTTTTCTCATTAATGAACAAATTGAAATTGTTTACCAGCTACTTACTACTTGAATAAAATAAGAAAAAATGTTTGTTTATGTTTTTGAATCTTTTACTCGTTTTAAGTGATAAATTCTGGTGCATAACGAAAGCACCAAGATCCATTTTTCGAAAACTTTTTTGATATGCATGCAGCAAGTTTATAGCGCATTTGTCTTCAGGGTTAGACAAATTATGTATTAGATGGTTTTGTATGAAGTTCTATTGTTTAGGTACTATTTATTCTTACCTGTTTCGCTAAGATTTAGCTGTTTTTCGTAAAATTTATCTGTTTTTAGCAGCAAACTTTCTCGTTCCTTAAAGAGTCTCAAAAAGGGTTTAAACTAAGGCAACAAAAGCCTTTAGCTGACATATTTTTTCCCCAAGCTAATAGAGCGAAACAGTTTTCGGACTTTACGAACAAAATTTCTGGTGTTATTTTGTTGAAAAAGCAACTGTTTCGTTACAAAAATGGAACCAAATTATCATACAACACTTCAAAGTATTTTCAACTCTTCCTTCATCCATTTCAAAAGGGTTTTTCGAAGCTATTCATAAAAATGGGGGAGTTTATTAAGAACGTCCTGAATTTTTTTTCCTTTAGCTTTCTTTAGGATTAGTAACAAAAGTTTTTCTTTAAAACTTATTTTAATACAGTGAAACCTCTCTCAACGGACCCTCTGTATAGCGGACGCGAACGAAAAAAATCCCCATTTACATTAACATATAAATTTACCTCTTACAACGGAGAGAATGAAAAAAAATGGTGGCGCAAAGAACGTACATTTATTTCATGGACTTTGTAATAATGGATGAAAAATTCTATACCGAAAATGGAGAGTTAAATGTCGAGGAGTGTACGCAGTTTTTTTTAGAAAAACATGATGAAAAGATTGATGAAGATGATAGTGATAAAGCGGAAACTTGCCTTAGCACCACAGTAAAATCATGCTGTCTGAATATTTTGCGTCTGTTCAAAAAATATCTGAGTTTATGCGTCTTGTAAAAAATTATTGTCTCCTAAAAACAACCAAACAAAAACTGAAGATTTTGTAAGGGATCAGTTTATTTATTTTTTTTATTAAAAAAAAATTGTTATAATAAGTTTAACAATGAAATGTTTATAATAATATTATTATCATATTAAAATTTATCCAAGAATTCTGCGTGCGAGTAAAATATTTTTTATAAAATATATTTTTGCTGCTGTTTTAATTTGAATATGTTTTGTGGGCAGTTCAATAATAATTAATTAATACGAAAGATACCTGTTTTTAAATATTAAAATTGCCTACCTCTTATTAGTGGACAATTAAAAATTCTCCATCGGTGTCCGTTGTTGAGAGGTTTTACTGTGTTACTTAGGTAATTACGTTAGAAACCCTCACACAAACAATAAAAATTGTTAAGATAAAACTGAATCAAATTAGTTTTATGATACGATTTAAAAAATTTAAAATAATATTTTGAGTCCGGTAGACTTGCCCACACGTAAAATTAGTCATCAACTTTCTTGGCAATACAGACAATATTAATTTTTATATCGGACTTTTAAATACACTTTGATCAGGTTATACTCACCGGAAGTTATACTATGTTTTAATGAAAGAATTTCTATCCAATTATTTCCAATTTTTTGAATCAAACGATAATATTATTGGATAGATTAATTGAATTGAAACTAATTGTACGATGGGAAGATTTTATTTTATTGTACAGTTTTACAATTTAGGAAATTGTTTTCTCTTTGATGTTTTTTGAAAAATCGTGCTTATTTTCGTTTGGTGGCGTAAATTAAATAAAATCTGATCACGCAGAGCCGTAATTATGCCACAGAGCAATCAGTTTATTCATTATTCCGTCCACATTTAAAATTCTGAGCCAGTCTAGCTCGGACCCCTGCCCCCTATGACACATCACGTCTGACTTTTCATTGATTGGAAATTTAACAAATGTACACATGCTGAGATAAGGGGTCAGCAATAAATAACGATTTACCGATAAGAGCAACTGTTGTCCCACCATATGTGGGCCAATTTTCCAATTTTGTGTATTCCGAGGGTTGACCGGACTCAGCTGTCGTTACCGACCATTTCGAGCGGTAATAGCCACTCCCTGACTTAATTTTTCGTATTTTACGCCCGTTTTAAGTATTTGTTTACTTGAGAGTTTTACGATTCGGGCGAATAAAGCCGGTGTTTTGTTCGTTTCAGGTCATGTGCTGGAGTTTACGGTGGAGCCGACGGACACAGTCGTGGAATCGGGGCAATCGGCCGTTCTGGACTGCGTCATTAAGTCGTCCCATCCAGCCAGCGTCCTGATCCAGTGGCTGGACCAGGACCGCCAAAAACTGACGTATTTGGGCGATCTGTACAGGTATCGATTCACCAAAGATGAATTTAATTAAACCGTCTACGACTCGAATTACTTCTAGGTCTCAGCTTACAAACGGCTCACTGTATATAAATAGCGTGTTGGAAGAACAAAGATTGACGGGGACTTACCAATGCATGGCTTCGCTGCCGAACGTCGGCTCCATTGTGAGCAAAGCGGCCACGCTGAATGTAGCCAGTGAGTAGAATTCATTTATTCAAATTACGGCGAAAAATTCACAAACTTTGTCGCCTTCACCGAATTAATTTCATTTACATTTCGGCAACGCCTAATTTGGAATTAATCCTTTGATTAGCTTTGCGGCTTTTCAAACTTTTCACGAAGTTCCAAAACAAACAATCCCGCCATTGATCAGATGATTTATTTTTCGGGCCTGAGCTTATCATTTGCATCGGGATAAACAGCAATTTGCTTCCAAAAGGAAAAATTAATGAATGCGCTCCCTCATTTTTCATGACGCGATAACTCATAAATATTGAAGGTATCTCGGGCTTTCTGGAGGAGCCGCGCGACCTCCGCGTGTACGAGGGCCAAAGGGCCCATTTCGCGTGCCACGTGGTGGCGGCGCCGCCCGCCAAAATCCGCTGGCTGAAGGACGAAAGGCCGCTGCAAATCGACGAGCTTCGGATGACTTTGCTTCCTTCCGGAGCGCTGGAAATCGACGAAGTTGCCGAGTCGGACCAGGGCGCCTATAGGTGCAACGCCACCGGCCTGAATTTGTACAAACTGAGCAATAAGGCCACGCTGACGGTGAGCGGGGACCGGGAAGAGGCCCACTTTGTGCCCCCGACTTTCATCGCCAGGCCCAAGTCGGCTGTGGTGGTCGAGGGGCAGAACGTGTCCCTCGACTGCGCCGCTAATGGATATCCACATCCGAGTATCACATGGCTGAAAGATGGGTCGACCATCGACATGACGTTAGTTGAAATAGGCCGATTTGCTGGACTGGGGTTACACTTTTTGTTGCAGTTTTTTGGATAGTAGGTTTAGTAAAGTCGGGTCAACGAGTTCCTTACGAATTACTAATATTAAGGAAGAGGATGCCGGGACTTATCAATGCCGAGCTGCGAATCGTGAAGATAGTTTAGATGCATCCGCCACAATTCAGGTTCAAGTGAGTTTCCCCGCAGAATCAATAAAATTGCATTTTGGGAGATAACTGTCGTTATCGGGATGCATTTGCTGCAATAGGGCGAGACCTTCGGTTTATTTATCGGATTTTTTCACGTTTATGCAAACATCACGCCCTCAGACAGACAAATGTTTTCGCATCATGTTGCTCTCACGAGATAATAAAATACGTTGTTGGGTTTGATTTTTCCTCAGGATCTTGCAGTATTTACAAGTAAATAATTTGTAATCACAATTGGAGTGTTTTACAAAACAGATCATGGCGTTATAAAATATTCCAAAAAACAGACTTTATCGCAAATTAAAAAATAAAAATGAGATGATAATTTGAGGCCATGGTAAAATTTTGTTGGAGACACATTTTTTTGATAAGAGAGTCAAACGTGCAGAAAATTACATAAACTGCTCGCGTATTGTTTATGCATTTCGATAAAAAAGTTGTTATCTAATAAAGTCTGTGCCTAAAATTATAAAAGATTTGTTCTGAAAAGTTACGGCGATAAAAATTTTAAGTTTTTTTGTACAAATAAAAATTTTGTTATTGTTTAAAACAAATTTTTGTTTAAAGTTTGTTTGCTCTGCAGTCGATTTTTCAGAGGTGTAGTGTTTTTATTCACCACAGCATACATAAAAAAATTCCAAAAATAAAATTGTAACAGATATTGGTGTTTTTTAATACAACAGAAGATAACGAACTCTAATTATTCAAACATCAATAAATTCTATCAATTTTCGAACATTGGAATCTGATAAAAACAAATCAGTAAACATGTATCTGCTTTTAACTTCAACATTATTTTTATCAGTTGATTTTCTCTAAATTCAGGAATATCCTTAGCTGGTTTTCCATCACTTTAGCAAACCCAGTTCTTGTACAAGTTCTCCACAAACGCAAGATATGTAGTTCTGAAAACTAAATTAAAGTTCTTTGTAATGTCACTACACGTTCACTGGGTTTTTAAATGATTTCTATATTTTCTAAAACAACTTTTAAAAAATTACCCTGAATTTATTTCAGAAGTTTTAATTTTTCAAAAAAACGTGGTCATGTCTACACTATTTTTTTACTTTTTTCAAAGACTTTGTTGTGTATTGTGTACTTACTACTCAGGCTTTTTCTAGAACTCTTCGTGAATTTTTTATAATATGATTTGTTACGACTAAAAACTTCTTAAAACTCATTAACTACGACGAAAATTTTAAAAATGTAACTCGTCTATTTACTAGTTCTTTTTAATGAATATAATGAAATTTTTGCCTTCTCTAAAATTCTGCCGCCCCCGGCTTATTTAGCTCATACGAGTATGTAAATATGACACTGATACCACCGAACAAAATTAAACTTTTAGTAAATAATGATCCACTTCAATTTATTGTTTATTTACTTTTTGAAAAATCTAATTGATTAATGATAACGTGCATTAACAACGTGATTGTTTTTCACGAATAATATTTTTGTTTTTTGTGTGTTTTGTTTGAAGTTTTTTAAACTATGTATTAAATTTTTTTGACCAAGACAATAATCTAAAAAATTACAGGTAATGAATTAAATTTAATTTTTGTCAAAAAAAATTGTAGGAGTTTCATAAAAATAAAATCAAGTTTTATTTTGAAAACACGTTTACATTTTTGTAGCACCAAGTAGCTTCATATTTTTGTTCTGTCTAGTCTTAATTACAAAAAATTATTGTATCGGAAACGATGGGACTGTTTTATTTTTAGTTGATTTAATTTCTCGTATTAAGTAATGGCGATATTTCAGGTGCCTCCTAGGTTTAGGAAAAAACCCCAAGACAAAATAGAAAATGCAAATAAAGACATTGAATTAGAATGTAGCGTTTACGGTAACCCTGAACCCAAAATCAGTTGGTTCAAGGACGGGGAAGCTATCATTTCGAACGACTATTATCAAATAGTCAACGGGTACGACGATATTTTCCTCCGATATTCTGTTTGATGTTTTTATTTCAGTCATAATTTAAAAATAATGGGCCTGATGCCTTCCGATTCAGGTATTTTCCAGTGTTTTGCCTCAAACCCCGCCGGAAATATCCAAGCGGCGGCCAGCTTGAAAGTGCTAAATCCAGGTTAGTATCGTTTCAAAAATCAATGTTGCATACAATATTTAAGTTGAATTTTCATTTATGATTTATTTTTATTTCTCCCGTCCCGTTCCTCGTCCCCGCTTGATTTATTACTAACTGCATGGTGTGTGCATGTGTAGGCCCGAAAAAGCGTAAAAAATCGAAAAAAAATCGCGACAATCCCATCGACCAAATGCAGTCCTTCACTCTCTTCTCCCACTTGAAACCCGACAGTTCCGCCCGACTTGGCGATGTAGACTTTGGTCATTTTGCACGCCGTAAAAATTTCATGCAAGACTCATCTAGCTCCAGTCAGACGATTTACGATCCTCAAAGAGCTTTTTCCTCGTTGAAAAGTAGCGAGTCTTACGATAATATTAACTTGGGTGATACTCAACATGCTTTTTTCCCTCCCTCTTCCACGTCCATTACAGCCGAAAGCTCGGTTGCCAAAACAACCGAGGGCTTCCCGGGGCCTCCGCAGGACCTCAAGGCCCCCATCGTCAAGGCGCGGTTCGTCACCTTAAGCTGGAGGGCCCCCTTGGTGAACAGCGACAACATCCACACTTACACTGTCTACTACAGGCAGGAGGGCAGCGAAAGGTGGGTGTTCAGTCTGCGGTCCGCCCCACTTTAACTTATTTATTTAGGTGGCGGGTGCAGAACACGAGCAGGTCTCGACTCGAAGAAATCAACATTGCGGGGCTCACCCCCAGTAAAGTTTATCACTTTAGAGTGGTTGCGATTAATTCCGTGGGGGCGGGGGTGTCGTCTGAAAGTTTGACAGTTACGACGCAATCAGAGGAGCACGTAGCGAGTGCTCCAACACACTTTGTGGCCTATGCGACGAGTCCGCGGACGATTTATCTGAATTGGCGCCCCCCCGAGACCCCCAACGGCAATATTTTGAGATACATGGTGTATTACATGGAGGTATAACTTGTAATTTTTTCTAATTTTTTTTTCTTTAAATTTTCTATTTAAGACGAGTTCTTCGGTTGAGCATAATATCGATACGACTGAATTAAAGTACCACCTGGTCGGTTTATCGGTCTACACTGAGTATAGTGTTTGGGTGGTTGCGGTAAATGAGAATGGACCAGGGGCGGCAACTGACGAAAAAATCGTACGAACCCTAAGTGCATCCCCATCGGAACCACCCTCTAACATTACTTTGGAGCCCACTAGCACGGTACTTTAATTTTTTGGGGGTGAAAAAGGTGCTAGTTGTTTGTTATAGACGGTTATAGTCCGGTGGGAACCACCACCGCCCGAGTACCAAAATGGGGTTATAACCGGTTATAAGTTAAAGTACCGGAAACAGGGTAAAAAGGGCGTAACCGTAACCACCTCAGCCAACGAGCGATTTTACGTTCTAAACGATTTGGAACGAGGCGCAGAGTACCAAGTCAAATTATGGGCGATTAATGTCAATGGTACTAGCCCACCAACCGAATGGATCACTGTTGAAACGTACAAAAACGACCTAGACGAAAGTCGAGTACCTGACTTACCTGGGCCTTTGAGAGGTACCAGAAGTTGGTACTATTGTCTCTTCGATTTCTAATTGTTTATTTTAGTTCGACCAACTTCCAACAAGTTGTACGTTCTGTGGACGCCACCCTCCAACCAAAATATCCGGGTCCGGAATTATATTTTAGGCTGGGGCAAGGGAATCCCCGATATGTATACGCAAGAGTTGGACGAAAAAACCCGCAGTTATCTTATCGATAAACTGGAGGCGAATTCCGAATATGTTCTGAGTTTGAGGGCTGCAAATCAAATGGGGCCCGGACCTCCGGTTTATACAACTGTGCGGACTCAAGATGAGCCCCCGCCTGAACCGTCGCCCCCTTTGATACCCCCGGTGGGGCTCAAAGCGCAGATTTTAAGTGCCACGTCCGTTGTGTTGTATTGGACGGACACCACGCTTAGTAAAAGCCAGGTTAGTAGAATAAACATTGTATAAGACTCGGGAGATTATTGCCTTCGTTCTGGCAATGTCGCAGTTGCTTTTTTGAGGTGATTTTATTGATCCCTACTGACAAAATTTGACCCAAAAGGTTCCATTATTTTATACAAAAATAACGCATTGTAAAAAATGATAGAAGTTTTCATTGTTTTTCTTGCTTTTCGAACCAGAGGCGGACTAAGTACCTTGCGGTCGCCTTGAGCCCTAAATCTTTAAGAGGGCATTGCCTGAAAAAGCCGATTTAGTTATCAATTTTGTAGAAATTATTTGCTCTTTGATGGTAACTGGCTCAAAAATATCAAATCTAAAATCTCTATTCTAACGCCAAAAACATTATTATTTAAGCACCAATTTACTTAAAAACAATTGTTTTTTTTTAATTTCTGGCTTAAAACCGACAAAACTCATGGTAAAAAAGATAAAATCGTTTAGACTCATTTATGAATTTTGTATAAATTATTTGCTTTTGATGATAACTGACTCAAAAATGTTTAAACCTGTAGCCGGAAACCTATTGTCGCTTTACTCTAACGCGAAACCATTATTTAGTACCTGTTTAAAATCGATAAAAGCTTGTAGTCAAAAACATAAATTCGCTTAAAGCTTTTTGAAGAAATTTACTCAATCATCAATTTTGTTGAAGTTATTTATTTGATTTTAAATAATTTCTGGCTCAAAAATGTTTCCGAAAACCTTAAATTGCTTTATTTTTTTGAAGAAAACTGGATGAAAACAATTCATTTTGGACAATTTCTTGTTGAAAAACGAGGAAACTGTTGTGAAGCGACTAAAAAAAACAACGATTAATGTTATACTTTGGTTAAAAACGGCTTATTTCGGACGTTTCCTTGCGTATCGGTTTGATGCTTTAATTTTTCTTAGTAGAAAAGGAAGCGAAATGTGAAAAAATTCAATTTGATCAATCGCTTTTACATCCTTCTATTTAATCTGAAATTAAATTGTGTAATTATAGAAAATTTAATTAGAGATTTTGAGTAATCGGATCTTTAGTTCCAAATTGATCAAATAAAGCGATTCTCTTTCAATGACTTTTGACCTGTAAATTAGATTTTTGCAGATAGATCAGTAATAATTATTATTGTTCAAAAGGTAAATAGGTACACTGCCACTTTGCATTAATTTGCATTCTCGAATAATTTGAAAACTTCTAAATACTTACTACTACTGATACGAAAATAAATTTTATTTACTCAAGACGGTAGAAATTATGTAAAAATCATTGGAAAACTATTTTATTCTGAAATTAGCTTGTTTGCTATTCACTGAGAAGGGTGTAAATTTTTAGAATATTATAAAGCATGAAATAGGAGCGCATTTAAATTTCTATCGCTCCATTATAAAGATTCGTTCTTACGTAAAAAAAACCTATTTATTTTTTGGAGCGAGGTAGAACTTGGAATAAACTGTACGTATATCTAAATAAGAAAAATTAACAGACTTCTTCAACATTACAAACAATAAGAAAACTTTTATATCAATCCCGATGTCAACTGCATTATTTGAAAGATTTTGTTTAGTCTTTAGTTATTTATGTATTAAGGGCGTAAAGAAGCTTCTATGGCCTGAAGCTGTAGGACCATAAAACTGCGTTACTACCGCCATACATATACTATTTTATGCACAGATTAAGTTTTTAAGTCAAATCTCAAAGTTCCGGCGGCTGAAACTGTCCATCAAGTCGCATTACTTACGAGTAGTGTCTGAAAATTCGAAATTTATTTACGAGAAAACTTATCGTGAGTACAAGAAGCATCTTTGATGTTTAATTGACCTTTCACTAATGCTATCTAGGTGATAAACAGAGAGACGTTTATGTTCAGGTAAAGTTGACAATAATAGTTTGATTAGAGTGCATCTATGCATAAAATGTGTTAAGAAATACGATAGAAGACTGATCTACAGTTCGACGAAATTTTAAACGAAGATTTTTGCACACAGATTTAAATTTTTCTCAATTTTTTGTTCAGTTTTGTTATCTACATAAATTACGTTTATGGGCTCAAATTTTTAGTGCCACGAGCTCCCAGTTAATCCGCCTCTGTTTCCAATATTTTTCAAAATGAAAACTCGGGGATCAAAAGTAACCATATTTTTTGTTGGAATTACCGGGAGTGTTTTTTAGTTCGTGCGGGACAACCGCTACTACGTGGTGAAATACACCGCCGAAAGAACGATGCGAACTCGCACCGTGAACGTGTCAGACCTCAACGTGATGATCGACGACCTCAAACCAAACACACTTTATGAGTTTGCGGTGAAACTCGTCAAAGGTTTGTTTGCTTTAAAAAATGACATTTTGAAATTAACTTAAAATCAGGCCGCAAGGAGAGTCCCTGGAGCATGGTTGTGCAGAACGCGACATGGGAATTGGCCCCGAACGCGTCCCCACGGGACCTGGATGTGCATTTAAAGGAGGACGAACCGCAATTGGTGGAATTGACATGGCAACCCCCTAAGATAACCAGCGGTCGAATAACAGGTTGGACCGAGTTTATCTTAATTGGGTTTTTTATCGCCCGTTTTCCCCAGGTTACGTGATCTTATACACGGATAATAAAACAAAAAGCGATCGCGAATGGCTCGCGCAAGCGACCAAGGGTGACAAGCATTCAGCCGTGCTGGGCGACCTTAAGCCCAACACCGAATATTATTTCAAAGTTCAGGCGCGGAATAGCAAGGGTTATGGACCTTTTTCCAATGTTGTCATTTTCACAACCGGGTCAAGTGAGTACAAACTTTCACCTATTTGTTTTTTATTTTTGGTTTTGTTTTTGTTTTTATTTTTGTTAGATGTTGGTACTTTGGTAAGCAGTTCGCGGCAACATTTAGGTAAAGGCACCCCTTGTTTTTTGTTGTGTGTGTGTAATTTTATTGTTGTTTCAGACGGGAAAGGAATTTTTTCCGGGACTGTTATCATATACTTCCTCATCGGAGGTTGTATCATTGCCGTTACGACGATAGGCGTCGTAACAACCGTTTTGTGTTGTCGGAGACGCGACGCTGCCGCGTCCCCAGATAGGAGTAAAAAGGGTTACCAGAAAGGTAACCAAAGTGTGAAACCCCCAGATTTGTGGATACATCATGACCAGATGGAGTTGAAAGCAATGGAAAAAAGTCAGTCGAACCATGATGGTGCTAGCAGTAGTGGCGCTATGACTTTACCGCGAAGTGTGGGAGGTAACGATTATGACCCCCACGAAAGTGGTATACACACTAATTCGTTAGATCAACGCACCTATGTTCCTAACTATATGGGTGAGTTTAGTTTTGACGATTGGTACGCATGCTCTCAGCGGATTTTTGGTTCAACTGACATAGAATAGGATAGTTAAAAGCGCACTAAATCGGAAAGTACGCGCAAAAAACGAATGTTTGGAAAACTCGCTACTTTTTTTATTAAGATCAGATTTTGTTTGTAACAAATGTTGACGTGCGAATTTTCCTAAGTTTCTGAATTCCCAGATGTTTTTACCGTGATCCAGAATTACTTTTTTAGTTGGCAATTCTGAATTTTATTTTTAAAAGCGTATCAGATTGCAGTGTTGCAAATTGTTAACTAAAATTCTTTCAGATCTGTTACCAATCGAAACAGTAATTTTGGAGCACTTTTCAGTTCCGAATTCTCTTCATTAATGAATTTCTCACGAAATTGTGGCTCAGACAAACAACACTTTACATAATTTTCGCCCCAGCGTAACCAGATAATCCATTTCCGCTTAATTGCGCTTTTTTTTTCCCCTTTTAAGCGGCTTTCGCCACCCCAAAAAATCAATTAATGAATAAAAATACCACTCCAGCAAAATTACGTACTTTAGAGCGCTTTTAATAAACACAACCTAGTTTTTCTTTTATTTATGCACTTTTTCGCTTTGCTACACCTAGGTGTTTCCCCTGACGATAAAATCAAACGACCAATCAGATCTAAGCCAATTATAACGTTACCAGTGGTCTCCACGCCGCCGAGAGAGCGTAAGTATGGCTTGCATGTGCTGTTTGTGTTAGTACAAATAATACAATTAATAGAAAATCTCTATTGATTTGCGAAAATGTGAGAAAAAGAAAATATTTTGCAGCAATAGCAACCCCAATTAATACCACGTCTCTAAGCCAATCGAGCACAGACTCGACGCCTTCAAGTCGGCCTTCGTACCCCCGCACCCAGTACAACATGGCTCGGGCCCATGTGACCGTAGATCCGTTAGCAAACCCCGAAAATCCCTACGCCTTGCATCCCTCCAGCTGGACCGAGCCCAACATTAGGTACCAAACCACTGAACAATCAATTAGGTTATTAACCAGTTAAAATGCAGCCAAGTGCCTCCGATGGGGGCCCACGTCCCTGCCACGTACGCCCCCGGCCTGGGCGTCCTCGCCGAGTCCCAGGGGTGCAAGCGCGTTCCGGCACAAAGCCACCCCTTGAAGAGTTTCACAGTGCCGGCGCCGCCCCCCATCTCGGCCCCTGGGACGCCCCAGCCGAAACACATTGGTGAGTTGCTGCAAAGTTCGAAGTTTAGCCTTTTACCGATTCATTTTCGACAAAAATGCCCAAATTAATGATTTATTTTGAACTTTGAATTTTTTTTCTATACTAAAAAAATAACTAATAGTTAATATAACAACTATTATGTCATTATGTCTATTCGACTCAGTAATATTAGTTATTAATTCTTACATATCTCATAAAACTAAATTTAGTTTTATTTGGAGTTATAGAAAGGAATATTTTAAAATACAAGGTGTGTTAAAATGATTTTCATGTAGCCGCTTGTGTGCACATTTTTGTTTTGTTTTAATTTTTAATTGACAATTTGTGATTATTAGTTTTTGTAGTAGTTAGTTACCTAGGGAGAGTTGTGGTTACTAAACTGTTTGCAGTGCGGCCCAACTCCTCGCCCTACAAGAAGCCCCCGACGAGCAGTTCGAGTACTTTGGCGGGCACGCCCCCCTCTCGCATAAACCCGACGAATCCGCCCCCTCACACCGCTGAAGAAGTACAAAGACTGCAGCCGTCGCACTCCACCGAGGAACTCAATCAGGAAATGGCGAATTTGGAAGGACTCATGCTCACACTTAGCACAATCACAGCGAATCAGTTCGAATGTTGAAGTGAGAGAGACGATTTTAGGCAGCTTTAGTTTATTTATTTCGTGATTTTTGGTTGATATTAGTGGCGTGAAAGGGGACTTTAGTTAGTTTTGCAGATCTCAACGTAATTTTTAGATCGCCAATCGGTACAAATTGGCAGGCCTACTTTTATATGCCATAAATAGATTAAGTGAGTTTTGTACGGCCATTTTATAGCGGATTTTCGACGACTCTAAACTACAGTGGAACCTCTGTAACCCGGCCGGTTGGAGAGGTTGCACCGTCGTTCAATTTTTAGTTGTTAATGTGATACGACAGGAGACGGTCCACGATTCAGTATTCTTGCCTCGATTTGGTGGTGACCCGAATTGGCCCCCAAATGAACGATTTTATTTAAATATTTTTCTAACCGTTCTAGAAGAGTACAATCAACTGATATTTAAATAAAATGGTGATACTCAGCTTGTACATACACCTGTAAAAAGTTCTGTATTTATTAAATAAATCGATTTTTACATTTTGTATTATTGTACATAAAAATGTGAAATATATTTAAATTTTATACATTAGTACTAAATGTAACTTACATTATCTGCTACAATGCTTTAATCTGAGCCCGTGACATGGCGAGGCGTATATTCGCCATGTGTTACAGTATTTTTTGTTAAAAATGTGGGTCAAAGGTGGTCGAGAGAGCTGTGAAAAGTGTTCACAGCACTCTGGACCACGTTTGTACCTAGACGTCTTGTTTAGAATTGTACCTTCTATGAAACGTTTCAGTGTTGATTTTTATTTTTTCGTAATGTACGTAATAATGTGATGTGTGAGATTAATTGGCTACTGCAGGCATGTTTCAATTTCACTTGCCTTATAAATTGTTAATGTAACATATTTTACGAATCTTTTTTACTGTAGTAGTAGTTAGCTACTTACTATTGTAATTTATGTGACTGATATTAAAATATAAGGACGTATATCGAATTAAAACATGTTTTTTATTGAAATTTGCCACCTTTTGTCAGTCTCAACAGATGTCGCCCGCGTCGTTTAATTTTCTCACCGGATCAAACAGCGAACTGCCAAACATTTCAATTCTGTTATCACCTGAAATAACAGGTTGTGTGTTCCTTATCTAATTTTTCTTTTCCCAATGTTTCAAGTCCCAATTGGTTTCATTTCGGATGTTGTTTGCGCGTTTTTTAATGTGAGATAAGACCTAATCAGTGTTACGTACCTGTCAAGTTGTTCACGTTGTCTGTCTAAGGTAAGCCCCCTTCTAATCAATTTTTGTTTATCAGAGCCAAACTATTGATTTGTACTGAAATTCGCTCCGACCGAGTGTGATTTGTAAAAGAACCGTATGGAATAATGCGGCTTGACATTATTTAACGAAGGTTAAGTGATTTGATGGTTTCGAGGACGAAATAATTATAAATCGCGTCTCCGAAAGCGTTCGCCTCATCATCTGGGTTAGAATTAATTACGCGAAATTTTCGAGACATGTAACAAATCGAATAAATAGCGTTCGTAAGCAAACAAACAATTAGCATAACTGGTTGGGTACCTGACACCAGTTCGCCACATGCTTTGCATATTGGATTTTGCACACACGGGCGCTTTGAGACACTCGGGGGCTCCGCAGCTAAAGGCGGGAGTGCGCCCCGGGCGCGGACATAGCGCAGCGTAATGAAAATTTGGCCACCGAACTGATAACGCAAACTTGACTTTGAATCGGTTTTGCAATTGGTGGCACTTTTACATAATCAATAATTGCGGTTGTAACTGTCTTTATTTGGTTAAGCATTGAATACAACAATAGTATTGTTAAGCCCTCGTCTTATTTTAAGTGTTAATAACAATAACCGGTTCTGGAATTTATGTAATCACCGTGTAATTTTTTATTGTATTTTCACGGTCCTGGGTCCGATTATTACCTTAATAACCTGGACATTACCATCGAATTTACACTTTGTGCCGGAAGTGCCAAACTTGGTGTACTACTCGGTAAATTGATGTGGCTCCAGGGACACGTTTAAATTGATGAATGAATCTGTTTTTGTGACACACATTTTATTGCTTGTGCGGCTTCAGTTACTTGTATTTTTAAAACGAGTGTAAATAAAATGAATAATGAATCGTTTCCATTAAGTTTATAAGGAGTTTTTCTAATAACTAATAACATTTAGAAAAACTGATGTTTTTCTAAGCTCAAAGCTATGTTAGATTATTATCTGCAATTGCTTTTATTTTCTAAGATTAGATGCAGTAAAAGTGCAATTACGTAAAAGGGGCAATTAAATTTTTTGCCACTCACGTTTTATGTCTGAAAATGTAGCAGACCTGAAGTTGAGAATAAATAGGTTACACTCATTTGTATCAGCTCAGTTTTACTTTTTTATTTATTTTTAGATACTGTCACTGCCATAAAACTTTCATCCAAAGTTTGTCTTATGTATTTGTTTTACTTTTATATAGTGTTAGGCAAAAGTATGGAACCAAGCGATTTGTGCTTAACTATGTACCTTACAAAAAACTAATTAGTAATCATCAATTCGTGAAGTAATTTAAAAATGTGATCATAAAGAATATTTTTTTCAAAATTCCTTTCAATTTTCGAAATATTCAAAGTAGTTATTTTTTGTAATTTGCCGCCATTTTGATGCTTTAATAGGCATCTTAAAGCACTCAATGATATCAAGTGCGATGACATAAATTTTTAGGTTCGCAAGAAGCAAATTCGGGACCGGATTTTTTTTAATTTCACAGTTTTGTTTTTTGACAAAATTTGGATAAAACAAAAATTTTTTGCTTAGGGGAAAATCCGGAAATTTTGACAGTGTCGAGGAATGAAAATTTTTTTAATGGTGATACTATGGCGATTTTTTTGGTAAAAGAAAATGCTCTGAGAATGTTTTTTTATTCAAGAATATTGTTTTAAAACCTGTTTTTTTAATAAATTATTAAAGTTGCATTCCGAATTTAATACGAAGATTTTTCAAACTTGGCAGATGTTTTTATTCGTATAATTTGATTCGTCAACTTTTTACAAAAAAAAAACATCTTTGGATACAATTACTTTGGTCAAACTTTATTAATAATTTAAAAAACTTTGGAGCAAAATTGAACCAAAAAAATCGCCGTAGTAAGATGTTATTAAAAAAAAAATTACTCAAAAACTAAAAGAAATTTTGAAAAATGACCACATTCTTTTTTTTGGTATTTTTTAATTTTAAATTTAATTTTTTGGTTTTTTGGTACATAATTCATACACAAAACGCTTGGTTCCATACTTTTGCCTAACTCTGTATGTTGTGGGATTAAAGTGAATAACACTGACTTTTTAATGGGAACATAAAAATCTTGATTTGTTTTCTATTTAATGGATTTACATAATTTTTAATTCATAGTCTGGGTAATGGAAAAACCAAGTTTTTATTTATTTTGTCAAAATTGTGTGGAAATAAAAGTCCATATAATTAATATAATACTTAATATATATAATTAATTATCATTCCAGTTTGGTTCCAAGTCTTTAATTTTCTGAGACTAGTAACTTTTGAATATTTGGTCAAAGTCTAATGTAAGTATAGCTTATTTGCGATAATATTCTATGACTTTTATCACTAGCGCTGTAATTAATTTCTTTTTGGAGTAAACAGGTGAAGACCAGAAGTAGAAATGTTAATATTTATCACATGTAAATATAGAAAGTGGTGTTACTCGAAACGTGCTATTGCAAAACTGCAAAACACGTAAAAAAAGAAGCTTTTTCTACAACTGTTAGAATTATCGGTTGGACCTCTATTATTTCGTGTTGGTGTTTATACAAATTTAGTATTCTAGGGACATCACGCAGATAACTTATTAATAAGTTAGGGATTTGTGTTTGAAATAACATCTCTGATATGGATATTGATTATCATATTTTTACAACAGAACTGTTTCGAACAATTGTTTTAGACCAAAAACGGTATAGATTTTATACCGTAAATATGTATTTTAGGCTTTCTTTATTTACATGCTAGTGCTAGCCAGTGTTTGTTTTCTTTTTCGTTTCCGATATTTTGCTGTGTTACATTACGCAAGGTTTCCCAGTGGTTGCGAAATGATCAAAAACGAATTTTCCGAAGGTTGCGAAACTTGCGCCGGTTCCAAAACATGGGTTGGTCGATCTTAACGACCCATCGATTTGCAAACAAAAATAGCCAATTCAGTGTTGGCATCTTCTCATGTTATTAAAGAGCCGATCCATAACGGAATCACTTGAGACATCCCTAAAGGTTACACGTGCCCCTTATTACATTCTCGTAACGAGAATCGCATTTAATTGCTCGTCGACGACATCAATCTGAAAGGATACACTTTCAATTGTTGTCAGCGAATTTATTAGCATTTATTTATAGAAGAGTAAGCAAACGGAGTAATGTGAACTTGTGGCAGGTGTGGCGAGGTCGATGAAGATTCGGAAGGAAGGAAAATTGTGTAAAACATGTCACAAAGTTGGCAAAGCCAACAAAGTGAATGAATCTTTGTGACGCGTCTGCAAAAGAAAATGAACGAAGCGAAAAGACTAAAATTAGAAGTGTCAACGAAAGCTGCGTTAACTCCAGTTTTAGCGGACGATTTAACCCAGGAATTGCCACTTATCGAAGTTTATTTAGCCACAATCAAGGACCCCAAAACCATATCCAGGGTTGTAGTTGAGTTGAATTCACTGTTGCCAGTTCCCGAACTCACTCATCTGAAGCGAGTCAAAGGGAGGGAAATTCTACTTTTCCCCAAGGAAATTGTGGAGAGGGATAATGTCACAAAATTTTTGTCTGGAAAAGGGTTCAATACCAACCTAATTGAGAGTGACATCAAAGTGGGGAAAGTGGCCCAAATCGCGCCAAAAGTGCGCAAGCAGTACGAAGTGGTCCACAAGCTGTGGCCGTGCAATTTCCACAGCAATCCCTACCTGGAAAAGCTCAGCACGAATTCGCTTTTCACGCAAAGTGAGTTGGAAAAGCACGCTGAGTTCATGAGGATTGCGATCGATATTTGCGAAATCACGGGAGTTAGGGAGAGTGCAGTTGTGGTTGATCCTGTTGGTGGCACCGTTGTGGCTTTTGGGTTCGACTTGACCCAGGAATACCCTGTCAAGCATGCCGTGATGGTGGCCATTGACGAGGTGGCAAGGACTCAGAAAGGAGGCGTCTGGGAGAGACACCAGGACTACGAAAAAATTCAGACTTTCGTTGAAACGAAATACAAGAATTTGGGGTTTGGGTTCAGCAATTCGGCCGAGGGTCCCTACCTGTGCACCGGCTATTCCGTTTATTGTACCACTGAACCGTGCATCACTTGTGCCATGGCTCTGGTGCACAGTCGCGCGAAACGGGTTTTCTACGGTGTCAAAAGTGCCAAAGGTGCTTTGGGGAGTTTGTGCAAAATTCATGTAGTGGAGAATTTGAACCATCATTACGAGGCGTTTTCCGGACTGTTGGAAGAGGAATGCCGAGCTTGACGTTACCCTTAATTTGTGTACAAGCTGTGGGATTAAAGCGAGTGATTCCTTGACCTCTATAGAATAGATAGTCGTTAAACTTTTGTTATACGAGATAACGCTCGCTTTGATTACAGATATTGACAGAAACATTTTATTTGAAACGTCGTGTTAGTCGTGAAGTGCTAGGTTTTGTTATTATGGAGCTTTCGGTGAGTTGTAATTGGTTTTGCGGTAATGAAATTTTGCGCCGAAACAAGTGCGTCATCAGCCTTAGATAACGTAAAATTTGTGCACTTGTCCAAATCACGCTTTTGTCGCGTTATGTAAGGACGATTTTACTAAATGTAGCATGTATTCATGTTTGTTTTATACTTAATTGTATGATAAAAACTGTATGCTTACTGTGAAATATATTTTTTAACTCGAATATTTGTTGATTTTCATTTCATAATGGTGTGCTAAATCGCAAAGGTCATTGTTGCAAATCGCATCCTTTTAGAAAATTTGCGTCAATGTTAATCAAGAGATACTGAAAAAAAGTGATTTGGTTTAAAATGTTTCGCGTAGTAAACAAATCTTGAAATAGAAAAAGAAATTAAACACTAGCCAAATTGTGATTGCTTTGATTTATTTGCGTGGTTGAAGTTTTATTGGCTCTTTTTAACGTTTGGCCGTCAATTTGGTCGAACACAAATTTTTTCGTATAACAAACAACACAATCATAAGTTAATAATTATTGTTTTCACGTAAAACCTTTAAACGGTATGAATGGTCACGTAATTTGTTAGTGTACAGCTGGTAATTTATTATTTATTTTAACTGTTACTGGTTTCAATAATAAATTATGTGTCATTTTTTCTTTAGTATAATTTGAAATGAAAAGTTACAATTTACTGCGAAAACAGATATTGACAATAGTGTTGTTTATTGTTGTTTAATTTATACGTTTGAAAAGAAGTAAATATTTGTATTGGGTGTTATTCTGGTAACTTTGATAATTATTACATACCTTGTGAATGAAACTAGCATGACACAGGCTAGGACTTGACAAATAAGTTAGTAATTATTGTTTTTAGTTGCGAAAAACTAATCTTTCTTTAATTTTTTTTACATACAATAACGTATGGGCTAAAAGTAACAGAACTCATACACTGAGGTTTTTATCTTATTGAACATCACATAATAAATCCTATAAATCCTATGTTTAATTAAAAAAAAATCATATCATTGCATTATTAAAGTTCTTAGATCTTCTGCATTACATAGTGAAGAGTTTATTCCGCTGAACTTTACGCCAAAAAATAAATTATTTATTCAGTTTTAAAAAGTCCATGTCAGTGCATTGCAAATGCAAACAGTTTCATAGAAACGCCAATAATTAGGATAATAAAATCTTCACTGTATGATTATATCTTTGACTTTAAATTTGTCTTAGAAACGATATAATACGGTGTTCAACAAAATAAAGAATATTTTCAAAGATACACTTTTACATTTTAAGATATTAATTAAAATTCCGCATCCACCTTTCGCCATATGCTTTCGCCAATGTAAGAATACAGCAGTAAATTTCTTAACTAATCTTTTACGTATTGTACGTTTATTTTGGAAGAAAAATCAATAAAATATGAAAAACAGGATAAAGCAAAATTATTGATAATTTTAGATAATGTCCAAATTTAAACCAAAGTATGTAGTAAAGTGATAAATTGGAAAGTAATACTAAAAATATTCCGACTACTTTTAGCCCACCTGTTAGTATTTAATAACTAATGTTCTAACTCCTACGGTTTACTATAGTGATTGGAAATTTGAAAAAATGGCATTTTTGAAAAAAAATTGAGAAGTTTTGTAGTCTTGGCACTATTATTGCTAAAATGTGATAGAAACGCCAACCTTGAAAAGGTAAAAATTGTATTAGTCTATTAATGCACTTATTATTTAGAAGTCTTAAATATAGAATAAATCTGGAATGTTTTAAGCTTTTGGGACGACTTTTTCACCTTTGAGTGCTATCGGAATAGTTGTTTACTTTCTTGAGGAGTAATTTTCCACTGAAGAAAATGTGTGTTCACAAGTATGTTGCTGTTTATAATTTAAATTAGTAAATGCCTGATTATGAATTTTCTGTTTATTCAATATAATTTTAAGTAAAGCTATGTAGTATCATTTTGCACGTATAATTGTGTCATTTGTTCAGGTAAATCGTCTGATAAATCGCACTCAACCCACCTATAAAAATAGTAAGTACGTGTAAAATAATTAATTTCTGTAATCTTTACCTGAACAATAAACGTAAAATGTTATCAACCCATCATAAACTTAATCGTCGATAAGCCACATTGTCTCACTTGAATTTTAGCCGAGCTATAATTAAACAATTTGTATGTGAATCAGGCCCCCTAAATGTGCTAAAAATTAATTCGTCCTCACTCTTCTCACAAGACGCGACTTTTCGTACTTGGAACCCAATTAATTTCAATATAGATCGTCGAAATTCTGTCATTTCGGAATGAAAATATGAGTTCAAGAGCAAAATTCAGACGTTTTGTAACGTAGGTGAAGTCGGTTTCCATTGGTGCTTTTTAATTCAGTTTAATGAGGATGTGGATGCGTGTCACGACTTTTGATCATTTCACATGATGTCCTAGATTTCGTCCAAGCGTTTCTGAATTTTTGAGACGTCTGGATAGACAAAACTCGTAAAATATTTGGCAACAGGAGGGACCGATGTAATTTTAGAAAAACGTCATACATTTCTATTCCTGAATGGAATTGTACCTACGCATCATCTGCGTGG
The DNA here is from genome assembly GCF_031307605.1 of Tribolium castaneum. Lineage (NCBI taxonomy): Eukaryota > Metazoa > Arthropoda > Insecta > Coleoptera > Tenebrionidae > Tribolium > Tribolium castaneum. Next base: position 13,025,084 of record NC_087396.1, read on the forward strand.
TTATGACGTCCCGGTCTAACGTGGATAAAATTTGAAAACGGGGAAAGCGGGCTCACTTTGTAAAATTCAGAGATTCAAGAAGGAGTCTCTCGTCTCATGACGAGTAGTTTTTGTTGTATTTTCGGTCCAATTTAGGTGTGAGTATTGTCTAAGTGGGTCGCTTCTTTACGTTTTTATTTGGAATTGGAGCTTTGAGTGTTTTTCTGTCTTGTTTGTGTTGATTTAAGATTGGATTGTTTGTTGCAGAATCTGAATGCATTCACGGCTTGATCCAAATCCTTCGATTGTTTTGTTGAAACCGTCGTCTGCTGATCCCTTCAAGCTACCGAGAAGGTTCGGCTTCTGGATACCGAAAAGGGAGAAAAAGAGGGGTTTGATTTAAGCGACTTTCCGAGAAATACTCGTCGTTAGCCAAATCGAAATCTCGACGTTAAAGAGCGCACAACCAACTCGACAAAGAAGGGACAATTAATAAGAAAAAAATAGTTTGCTATTTGTTGTGTAAATTGAGCTCAATTTAAGTAATTCAACAATTGATGGGGCAAGCAGTTGTTTAAACAAGGTCTCGTCAGTTCGACCACGATAGTCTTGTAAGGCGTTACCGCTGAGACGTCCACCAATCGTACAGTGAGGAAACAATTCGCAAGTGTATGAGAACCGGATGAATAAAATTTTGAATGACGAACGTTTACCGAGAGTGATCCAATTCGCCAAAACGGCTTGCAAGCGAACACTAACTTGAGAGTTGGTTGTGTGTCGGTGGAGTGCGCCCTTGAGCAGAAGGGTTTGACTGTTTAACCGCAAAACCCGTGTGATAAATGGATATTGAATCGTATCATTTGCAAAATAAAATGTTAACAATCGATAATAGCTTGCTCCAAAATCACCGTCAGCGAGAAACGACCGGAATCAAGAAATTGTACAATTCCTTCTTTGTTATGTTCTAAAAATCGCGAGGACTCGATTAATCCAGGACTCAGTTCGGTCGAACGAAAGTAGCTAGATTCGATTTTTTTATCCGGAGATTCCGGCCCGCGGCAGTTTTTGTAGTATGGATTACGAATTGTATGACAACTCGGACATTTTGCTGAACGGTGATAAACTCACTAACTCGAAAAGTTCATGGAACATACCCAGTGACGGTAGCATGGATAATAACGACGAGTATTTCGACTGGAATCCTCTCAAAATCGACGAGGATCATGTGGAGAACGGGCAAGCCACCAGACAAACAAGGAAAAGGAAACTAACAGCAATAGAAGCGAGTCCTTCCAAAATTAAACAGAGTTTCAAAAATGCACAAGATCCGCTCGCGATCGATGACAAGCACCAGAAAAAGGCGCAAAATGGTAGGTGCGGAGGCGAAACCTGCTTCCCTCTTAAAAAAAGACAATTTTTCCTGAAGGAAATTTAAACATCTTGAAGCTTTTTTATTTTGAATTTGAATACGTATTTTTAACTTGTTTGAGACAAAAGAACTAAAACAGGTGTGAAATACAAACTTCCATATAAATTAACATACACAGATTTTTATTTGGCTTAGTACACCGTTTACTTTAGTATCACTTCGATCATTAATGCAAAGCTCAAATAACAGTGTTATTCAAGCAAATTGACAAGTTATTTCAAGGTGTGAGGTAATTAATACGGTGTTAATTGAGCATACTGAGAAATAGTTCGGCAAATACGAAAATATTGTGCCGTTTCTTTTGGGTTTTTGTTTAAAATTTTCACATTTCCAACTGCTAGCAACAGTTAAATGGATCACCGCTTGCTTATGTTATGAAAGTTTATTTCAACACAGTATTGATGAAACATTTGACAATATTTATACGGATGATAAATAAAAAGTAAGACTTTTTTATCAACCCGGGCATGAATAAATTACAGTAACCGACACGTGTCATAATTCACTTTCACTTTTCTTTCAATCCTTATTGAATATTTGGGATTAGTATTTGTCCGAGACGGTCTAATTAAATCCGACGAAACGATTTAATTGTCTGTACACACGTTATAAAAACCGGCCTCTTTCGAAATTATTTCCGTGTAAACAGTAAATAATTATAATGAGGGTTATTTGTGTTGTTTGTTTGGCTCAGAATATGATAGGGGTAGAGTGGAAGTAAACACTGAGCACTTAAAATAAAATGTAGCAAATACGTATTTTTTATAATAATTTGTCATAATACATCACCCGATGTTTCACTGTGTTAAAATTCAAGTTTAAGGCCGGTCTGCGTCGAGGACTAACCTGGTAAAATGTGTGCGTATTGCTGTAAATTATGCATTCGATGTCGTTGCTTCTTATTTTTATTTTGCATTTGACGGTTTAAAGGAGTGTTCACCTCACATCTAGTGTTATTATGTGTAATAGGAATTCTGTAATTACACGGACCCGTTCGTTCTAATTGACACCATAATTGATACAAGTGTTGGGTTTTGAACAGTAGCTGGATGCAAAATTATAGGATTCCGAGATGTACCATGTTTACACTTCTATTACAAACACGAGTTATCATCTTTTATCGTGACGAACATGTGTTTATCTCAAATGTTTTTGAATAACTTTCTTAAAGTAGCCCATGATTCTGATTTTGCCGAGTTGGTTCATCAATCAACAAGAAAAAGGTACCAGCAATACGAAACGTGCTTCTCTGGGCGATTTTTTCGCTCAAAATGGTCCAGCAAGTGGAAAAGTTTTCTAGTGACGTCAATGACTATTGTTGAGGCGACCTTTTCAATTATTAGGCCACAGGCAATTTTGTCACACATTTATCAAACGTTTCAACACTTGCAATGTGTTCCTAATTACTAGATCGAAAAATTCGGAGCAATATTGGAAAATGCACTTCGATACACAATTATCAGATTTAATTTCATTGAAGGTCAATTTTGATAGGTATAATAAACCGAACAAAGCGCACTGAATCTATGTACACAACAAGATAAGTTGAAACCGAGAAAATATTTGTTTTTCTTTTAGCTTCTTTCTCTGGCATTGTTTCACCGAAAATCGATTTTTTGATTAATGCCCGTTTTTCAGGCACTGTCAGGATGCCCACGTGGCAAGTGGAGGATATTACGGAACTGAACGGAGACATCGACAGTTCTCTAAGTTTGGGGTCCGACTTGGCCAACAATTCCTACAACGTCAGGTAACGACGGTGTCCTGGTGTCCCGATTATGACCGCGGTTTTGCAGTGATGCCATTCTGTCCATTTCCGGCTTGACGGTCTTTAAGCAGGAAGCGCCTTCGCCGACGAACAACGACGTGTCGCAGCTGCAACTCGTCCGCCAGAACCGCCAGAGCCCCACCAGCACCCAGCAAGTGGTCCATAATGGGGCCATCGAAGAGACCAACAACCAGAATATGATCAACAACACCATCAATCAATTGCTAACTCAGTCGGCTTACACGAATTTGCAAAACGCGATCGATGCTAATCTCGTCTCTTCGCCCAACTCGCAGGATAACTACAACGTGACTTCGACCAATTACAGCTTCGCGGAGGATTGCCGGTTTCAGTACGTTTTGGCGGCGGCGACCAGCATCGCCACCAAAGTCAACGAAGACACTTTGACGTATTTGAATCAGGGGCAGAGTTACGAGATCAAGTTGAAGAAGTTGGGCGATTTGTCGATGTACCGGGGGAAGTTGTTGAAGGTTGTTTCACGTTTTTGGGTGGGTTTTGGTTAATTTATGTTTTTCTAGTCGGTTATTAGGATGTGCTTCCATGAACGCCGGTTGCAGTATATGGAAAAGGAGCAAATGGCGGCGTGGCAAAGGGCGAGGCCTGGTGATAGGATTTTGGAAGTTGATGTGCCCTTGTCGTATGGCGCTTTTGATATTGTGCAGCCGACTAATGCGCTAAATATTATTCATTTCAATTGGGATCCAACTAAGGAAGTTGGGGTTTATATTAAAGTAAGTTTCGACTGACGAAATTGAGCATTGAACACATGGTCAAGTGCAAAAAATAGCTGTCCTGCGGCTGAGTTAAATAAATAGTCTTATGACAAGTGGTTAAGGTGTGAGAGAGTTCATGGTCACACCATTTATGTAATAATGTAGAAAAAATAGAGGCAGTAGCAGTTGCTAAAATAGTGCCAACATTTATCTAAATGAGTTATGATCCACGTGATGTGAGAATAATTAGATAATTGCGGATAAAGCGTTTATGTAATCATTGGATCTATTTAAATATGAGGTTTAATATAGGCAACTAACAATACACCATCACAATGTAATTCGTGCAGGGACTTACTTGACATTGATTTGTGAGGGTTCGGATTAAATAAAAAATAAAAGTAATAAATAATAACAACCTAATTCACGATGTATTTTTGGGAAAATTTCTCAAAATAATTGCGTCTCTGATCAAAGAATGTACGAAAACTTTGGAAAAAAGTGGTAATTTTTTTGACCTGTCTTTCGTGATTTCACGAAATTTCACAAGTAATATCACCGATTTTTTTGGCTTATTTTTTATGAACCTTTGCTAAATGCTTTTGTTCCGGAGTGAAAAATGTGCCTAGAAAACGGAAAAGCATTCTAAATAATTTCATTTTTGACCAAATTGAATAAATTTAAGAAGTTTTTGAGAAAGGGTTAGGTTTTTATCTCAAAAATGCGTTTAAATAAATAATAAATTGCAGCATTCTTTCGTTTGTTTTGCTAAAATTTTGCTAATGATTATCAAAAAATATACATTCCTATTAAGTCGCTCATAAAAGGTGTTTTTCTGTCCAATTTAAAGAAATGATATTTCATTTATAAGAACAAATTTATAAGCGAAACATTTTGGATACTTGGTTGACATCAAATGTGGAGATTTCCGCATATTTGTCAGCGAAATGTGCCACAATTTTTTTCGTTCACCACTATTATTATCCGATAAAATCGATTCAGTGTAAGTCAAATATGACAAAAAAAGAAATACTTAAGCATAAAATTGGGTCTATAAAGATATAGAAATATAGCAAAACTTTTTTGTTTCCTAAAATTTCATAATTTTTTTACAGTTCCTTGTATTAAAAATTAATTAAAAAAGTTAAGCTAAGGCGCATTGGTTTGTGTTCGCAGGTTTTCAATTTAATTTTATTATTAACGTATGTTTAAAAAAATATTTTTTATTGTTTCCAGTGACAACCTGAGACCTGAAATGGTCCTTTAATGTTTTTTGTGGAATAAATAAAAATCAGATTTATTCGTTGTAGCTCACATTTTTAATTGTAATAAAATTTTAATTCACGATTATTATGAATTTCGTCAAGCGTTCACGTTAATTCAAGTTAGTTTAATTACTAATTAATTAGTGTTCCATAAATTTTTTACTTTCTGTTTTTTAAATTGTTGTATGGGCAAAAAAATTTAAATTATTTACACATTCAACATTTTGTTGGTTTATGGAAGGCATCAAATTTTAATGGCACTGTATCGATCAAGTCAGTTTACAAACTGAAAAAATTTAATTTATGACTTACTAATTGCTTAAAATGCTGTAAAGTGAAATAATTAACTAAGAAAAAATTAGCCTGCGGGGATTGAAAACTTGAAACCGAATCAACATTTTCTGCTGTTGCTATTTATTTTGTAGTTTTGTAGTTTTTGATTATTAAAAAATAAAGTGACCATGCACTTACGTTAGTAAGGACAACTCAAAGCAAACCACAAACAGATAAGACGTTGTAAGTGGGTGTTGTTACAGTGTTTACCGATATTGTTAAAATTATTGACTTCCGCTTTCCTGTTTATCCTTGAAACTCGAATTTTCGCGCATTATTTCAACAAAAATTTTAATAAAATAATTCATTACCTTAGCACCTTTTTTTAAAAACCTTAAAGCGTTCTCCCTGACCAGTTTTTTTTAAATAAAACCAGCAGTGACAGAAACAAAAGTTGCACGTAACACTACAATCGCCAATATTTCAAAGAACTAGAAATTACCAGTTTTCAATGCTCGTTAAAATTCCGCGTCTGATTTCGCCCGCATTTCAGGTGAATTGCATAAGCACCGAATTCACCCCGAAAAAGCACGGCGGTGAAAAGGGCGTCCCGTTCCGCATCCAGGTCGAAACTTACCAAAACGGCGATAATCTCGACTCGTCTGTTCGTCTTCATGCAGCGGCCTGCCAAATCAAGGTTTTCAAGCTGAAAGGCGCCGACAGAAAGCACAAACAAGATCGGGAAAAAATCATGAAACGGCCTCTATCCGAGCAGGAAAAATACCAGCCGAGTTACGAATGCACCGTTTTAAATGACGTAAGTGTCGAAAAAATTGCTTGAACTCTTACCTGGTGTCACCAGGAGCGCACTCAATCTAGAACTGGTTCTGGAAGAACCATTCGAATAGATTTTCAGTGAAAAAGTTTGCGTTCCTTTGTGGTTGTTTGAACCAGATCCTACCGCTTCGTAAGCACACAAAGTGATTGTCGATTGTGATTTTTTCACCGTGAAAAAACGCCTAAATTTTGAAATAAGTAAATAAACGGAGCGGAGGTGCTGAAATTTGGCTGTTTTTTGTAGATTCCCAACGATGCCGTGCTGAATTCGCCCCCGATAGCCCCCATTTCTGCCGCTGAAAGGTAAATATATGCTTGATATTTTGCTACTCTACTTCATTTCCCTAATTAAGTGCAAGGATCGGTTAAAGAAACAGGTAAAAATGAAATTGTTACGCTTGAAACTACGAATCCTTGACTCTTCTTTAATTCGTACTCAAATGTATTTGTTTGTTTACACGCAATAAGTGCGGTCAGATGACAATAATAATAAAAATAATAAACAAAATGAGATATTAGAAATGTCAAATAGTGAAGTTGCTAATTGCAGCGCTGGCCAAAGTCAACAAAAAACGTAATTAAATTAGCAGAAAAAATATGGTATGCCACTCATTTTTGCTTTGGTGACGAGCAACTCATTATCAATTAGCACAGGCCACAATTTGTTTCGTGACGTTTTATGACTGATAAGGAAACACAAACAGTTTTTAACGACCAGGTAGCTTGGTTCTAACTGGATCGAACTCCGTTGATACGTAAATCAACCAGTTCGGATTCAATGAAATTCTAATAATTCTAAAGTTCATTGTTGGGAAAAATTGCTCAAGAGCATGTGACTTCGCCTAGGTCAAAACTGGAACCTTCGGATAAGTGTATTATTACTCCAGAGCAGCCTTTAAAGTATTTTACGTCACGTGTCTTACCCTCGCTTCGATTTAATTTAACGTGCGACTTATGCGATAAGCCTTTGTAATATTCCGAACAAAACAAGGCCTATTTATAGTAGTTATTTACATGGGGAGATCGGTTTTATCACGAAAGCAATTGGTTAATACTATTATTAAACATCAAAAAACACATACCGGTTCGCACTGGCTGCATTGTACTTCCAGATTTACCAACCTTAAGAAATGTTATCGTTATCACACAAGGGCGAATGCCGTAATCGTAATTACTGAAATAATTTCGTCCGCGTCAATATTTGTTCAAACTCTTTCGGCGGACGGTGAGTTCGATCCGATCGAAATGCAGCGGAAATATCCAGTTTTTCGGTTTTTTCACTATGGTGTCTGGTTTGTGTTTGATTTGGTAGTTGAGGAAGAATTAAATCACTCTTGCAAATTTTACGATGACGAGATTTTAAACGTGAATTTTTATACCGCTTACAGCGGTTTGCGTTGAATAATTTTTAAAAAATGTGGAAATAAAATAAATAATGCGTGAGAGCTTTAATTTATTAATAATTTTTTACGTCAACAAAAATGCATTTGGACACTTTCACAACAGATGGTATTGTTTTCATTGGACGTTTAGCAGTGTAAAAATAAAATTTTATGAGAACAGTAAACATTCAAGCTTCTATTTTTGCTGCTTTTGTCCATTGTCAATTTTTTGTCTAAATACTCTAAAAATGTTTCATTATCATTATTTTCATTAATATCATTTAATAATTACTTTTTACTATTAGAAGATTATTTATTTATATTTTTTGGTCTATTTTTAATGTTAAAACTGCCATTTACAAAAATAATCGGCCATTTCTAATAAAAAAAAGGTGCGAGTACAATTATGAGAGCTTTCAGCTGGTATTTAAAGAAAAAAACTGATAAAAAAGACAATTAATATTTATTTATAGGAAATGGTTACAGTATCTTACAAATAAATATTTCTGTCATCTACAGGGTAATTCAGTAGTGACGGACATACTTTCGAATGGCGATAAAGGACGTTCATTTAAGCACAATAATGAAGTTAGACTTTTTTTTCAAGTAGCTTAATTTTTACAAATTTTTAATTTGTTTTCCTTAGCTACGGTATCGATTGTTGCTCTTTTGTTTCCTGTAATGTCATGCATTTTTGCATTGAATTTTTTAAATATTTTGTAAGACATTAATTGGTGATTTTTTCAACAGGTGTCTGTTTAATGTTGCAAGAGATGTCGTTTCCGCTAATTAAATTTAAAAAAATATTACTATCGGAAACACCAAAAACTTAACTTAAAAATGTAATTTTGAAGAGCTATATCTTGTGAAAGAAGGCTTAAAAAATTGTTGTCATAAGAATTTTTAATTTTGAATCATCCTGTAAAAGTCTGTAAAAAGAGATACAGTATCCTTATCATGAAAATGGTAAATTTTCTTGTTCATAAATCAAATTTTCTGCAAACTTGTAAAATACGATAATCAAAAAATTGTAACTAACTCGTTTGTTACTTGGTGATAAACAACAGTCTCGAATTTATTTATCAGTTATCAATTATCATCGTACTAATTTACTCGTATTGATTAATTTTCAAAAAATCATTTATGCAATCGCCACGCTGAAAAAAATCGTAAAATTGGCTTGTGGTGGACTTTATAAGTTTGTTTTTAATTCTTTGCTTTGCTTTATTTCCGTGCTTTAAATTTTTACCAATGTTTGGTTTGTTGAACGGACAGCTTTGTAATTAAATAAGCCATTTTTGTAGTAATCGACTGAAAAATAAATTAGTTTTGACCCAGAAACGATTTTGGTAAACGCGACCTCTTCATATTCGAAACAATTGAATTTGTGTGACGTAGTGAAATTTTTCCTAATGTTGCTATGTCATGAAACTCATAAACCAGGTCAGAGCACCTTATGTTGACAAACAAATCGAATTCATTTCAGTTCCAAAAAAAATCTGATGCAAAAAAGAAATTCGCGACAATATGTAAAAAATTCGTAATTTATTCCTTTGTGTCTTGTCTTGTGTTACGCTATTTAAACATTTGATAAGATTGTACATAATAATGAACGAATGAATGAATTTATATCTAAAGTCAACAGAATACGACTAATCAAATTTAGATTTGAAATAATTAAAAGTTTCCATGTGATACACCGGATTGGACTGAATTTTTCGAATATTAAAAAGATTTTATAAACGTTTCAGTGGCAGGATGATCACAACTGCAGTTTTTACGGTGAAATACGAAAAAAATAAAGGTTTCTGTTTTGTGTTAATATGTAAGTTACCAAATTAACACGAGCATAAAAGCAGAATTTCGTTAAAACGGGCCAAAAAATCACCTACTTACATTGAAAATGATTGTATTTTTGTCTAAAAACTCACTTATTTTGCGAAATTTCTGTCCTATACTGCGCGAAAAAATTCCATCTAAGGTCAAAAATGCTGTCACTTTAATCTCTTTTTTTTTTTTTTTTGAAAGTATGATAAATCAGTTGGCTCTGTTTAAAGTTAAGAAAGACACTGTTAAAGTTAGAAAACACCAAAAAACCATCTAATTGCGTTGAAAATAATGTGACTTTGACTTAAAATTGATTTATTTTGTGACAAATATTGGCCGAATATGATGCTTTGATGTTTGACTTGATTACTACGCAGTCAGTTAGAGAATTTTCTCATAAAAATTCAAGTACTAATTAGTTTAAAGTTACATTTTCAAATTAAAAATTCTTTTTGCGTAATTCCATAGAACATATTAAAAGAAAAGTATTTTTTTGTCCGTTTTAGTCCATTTAATGTGACCTTATTCGTGTTTTTTTGTCGAAATTTTGATGAAATAGGTCAAAAATGATCTAATTTTGAAAATTTGTATGAAGAAATTTGGAGATATTAAGTGTTTAATGTACTATGAGATCGAAAATGTACTGAATGCACTGAAAATGTACTGAGCAAGCCTTAAAAATGAAGTGTATTTTTAGCCACTAGTTCTTTTGGAAAAAATGAATACTACTCTTTTTTGTATCACAGTTTATTCTTTTTTAATTGTTTTTATCAAATTTCCAAAACACAATTCTCCCAAAGCATCTACTAAATGAATACTTCCACTTCCTATGTATTTCTTCAGCTGTTTGAAAATAACATTTTACAATGTAGGCTTTTTGTTGGGTGGTAATTTTATTAAATTTTTGAAAAAAATTGAAAAAAAACGACGACACAGCCTGCTCTAATGTTGTTCATTTTCGATCTTATGTTATTTTTGAATGCAACACATTTTAGAATGTATTATTAATATCTACTTCGGTAAAGTACAGATTATAAATTTTAGGTTTAGGTGAAATGACACTGCATTTACTTTACCTGGCCACTCGCCATTTATTTAAAGCCAATTTCACACAAAAAAAATGAAAAGTGACAGAATTGTTACACAAATATCACGAGGTAGATAATTACGGTAATCAAAACAAAAATTAAACGTCACGTGAAATATTGGAATATAACGTGACATAATAACCCACATGACTGATACAAACAAATATATTCCTTTATTGATTCACAAGACAGGGAATTAGAGACAACCTAATTGCCAATAAAATTATATTCATTTTTTTTTCTACAATCGATTTATTGTGTCATGCGTCACGCAACGTGAAACCATTGTCATCTTTCTTGCACTTTTACCACTGCCAATTAAAATGTGCGAGTGTAAGCAATCAAATTGAAAAATCACTGAAAAATTCATACGCGCGCCCATGACCCCCGATCGATAACGAAGGCACCTGCAGTGTGTCGCCTCCGAATCCGGGCCAGTTCCGGTGCCCGGAGCGGAAAAGCGCACACGGGGGTTGCAAACCGAAACCTCCAAGGTGTTTAAATCGAACGTTATCGGTAGTCATCGCCGTACGTGCTCAAAACTTGGCTCCGCACCGAATTAAACCGCTCGTTCCTGGCTCAACCGGTTCCATCCAGTTCCGAGCCATATCTAGCATCAAAGTCGCCTCAAACCAGACCTTTCCCGTCGACTGTGGAATGCACATGTGTGCAAATACATAATCGAATTAAGCGAAATAAGTCCCCGAACGTCAGTGGCGGTGTTCGCTCGCGTATTCCGGTGTCCTGATGATGATTTATCGCTAGTTCGATGGAAAACAACATACGTTTCTGTTGAGCAAAAAGCAGTTCGCGTTCTTGCCCCAGTGTCGGTCCACTTGCGAAACTTATGGTTGATTTTGCGCGCGATTCAACCGCTCGATGCAGTCAGGAATGGTTGAAAAAAAGCCCAACGCCCGAGTCCTCAAAACCGCCGAAGTCGTCTCCATGGTCTTGCACCAGCTCGTTAGATGACAGGAATTTTCGCCTAGTGGTCAGGGCCGCAAAAAGAAAGGATTACGTCCTGAAGGGCCTGTGCTTCTGTCACGGCAGGAGTTCGCTGGCGCTGATCTGAAACCGCCACCATGACGCTCTACCTCCTGGTGCACACGATCACGATCACCGAAAGTGATTACGTCGTCCAGGCGCAGTTTTTTCACACGTTTACGAGCCATTTGCTGGCCGATGCCAGGCTCATAGGCCGCAGGATGCGCTACAGGCCGAGGGTGCGCGGCAACAGGCTCAAGATGCACCTGCAGAGGCTGCAAACGCCCGACTTGAGGACCATCATGAAGAGGAAAACGGCCAAAATCAGACACCATCTAAGGACCATTCATCTGTAGGTTGAGAGACGAAAACAGTCTAAAAATAAATCGCGCTAATTCAATTGGATAGTTCGCGACCTTGACTCGTTAATGGAACAATTGCTTGTTGCTGTAATCGGTGTTTTGTTACAGCGGGAGTAATCATGGGTTGAGCAAGAAGGAGCCGAGCGTCGAGAGTGCGCATTTGAAGACGAATAATGCAGGGGCTGGTCCGCCGCAGGATAAGGTCGACAGGAAAATCACCGAGGCTAATGTAAGGATAATATTGTTTGGAAATGTATACAGTTATGCGGTGATATAATTAGCATATCGCCGCAGAGATAAGACGGATCATTGTGGTATTTTCGGAACGTGGCTGATATTTTTAGAAGCGTTTTACTACGACCGTGACATAAAATAATGACAATTTTATGCCGCAAACAACTGACCGGAAAATTTGCATCAAGCAATATTTACGCAATTTTTTCGCAGCTTGTTTTTGTAATTCACTGATTAATTAAGCATGATAGTGTTTGTTCTTTTCAATGAAGTCATTCATTATGATTGCACATAATAATCAAGTTTTTTGGTACCAGTTTTTAGTCACTTAATATCGTTACGATTTTTTAGAGTAGACTTACACTAAACACAATCTGTAAATTTTTAAGACTCCACCAAAACAATTTTTTTAATGTTTTCCTGTTTTTCACATACATATCATTCAATTTTTTTTTCTTTTATATGATTTGGTGCTACTAGAAATTGTATTACCATCATCATCAATCATCGTTATTGGTGTATTTTCCTAGGTATTTGCTGACTCAACCCATGGGAAAACCCTATATAAAATATGGTTTGTTTACTTAGAATCACTAGATGGACAATCAATGACAAAAAAAATGAAAAATGACAATCTATGTATTTTTTATAATTTTTAATGTGGAATTATAGAACATCTTATTTCAACTTAATAACGATATTTTCCAACCTAGAATAGTACGTAAAATTTGCGGGGGTGTAAAAATTCTTTGGTACACCCAGAGATTTATATAATGTGCAGCCAAGTATTTTGGTTGGCAAAAGAATAAATATTTATGTGGCATCAGCCGATTAACAAATTAAAATGAAAGTTTTAAATGTGACTTAATAAGAAAATGATTTAAAAGTAAACGATGATTAAATGTCCAGTTTTCAGAAAATTAATTAAAAATTTAATTAAATGGGAATTAAATACGTACTTAGGAAATTCTGTCTAGTATTTATAATAATTTCATAATTAGTCATTAACTCGAAATAATTTATCATTAGAGCTAGCGTATTTGATGCTATTTATTTCAGTTGGTAAATAAAGCATGTGTTTATTTAATGCTATAAGTACCTGAATATAAAAAAGTGAAACCAGAAACTAAATTGCAACTACATGTTTTTATTCGTGGCTTTTGTGTTCAAACTTTTTGTGTCTTGTTCTTGAAATAAACATTTTACGACATTGAATAACTAAGTTCAATTGTGCAAACTTTAAGTACGTACAATTTCAAAATTTTATCCATCTACGAGTAATTCTTTCGCATTTCTTCCACACTTCAGGTGCACTGTGCATTGTGTGTTTTACCTTTTAAATGTGGTGTGTAAACCGGCCTCTAGTAAAAAATATTCTCTACATTAAAGTTTGTGTAAAAACAGAATTAAGAGAAAAGGTTGTCTAATTATTACTATTACTAATTTAATCAAAAGCAAAATAATATTCTTTTGTTGTATTATAATTTTTTATAATCTCATAAATAAAATTAGCTTGAATTATCCATTATTAAACAATTTCGTTGAGTATAATGACTTTACAAAACTTTACAAAAAATGTAGCTTCGGATTATTTTTCCAACATTTTTTTTTTGTAATCTACATTACTTATTGGTGCACTACTTTTTGTGCGTCCTCTGTATAACTATCACAACGCTGTTTCGCGAATTTTGAACGTGTCCTAATTATTGTTTATTTCAAATTTTTGTGGAATACAGTCATTAAGACAATGGTTTTGGCAAATATGGCATTTGTTCATTATTCGAATTACTTATTTCGGTTACAAATAACGTAATTATAGATTTTCTAAGGAAAAGGAATATAAATTTCTGTGCAATCAACGACAAAATTACTCTGATGTATTTTTATAAGTACTTGAATGAGAGTGAATGAGATTTTTGTTTATTTTAGGTCATTTCGAATGACCATTTGTCGTCGCATTCGACGCCGGAGGAAACCACGGCCTGGTTAGTGAACAACCGTTTCGACAAATATCTCGAAACCTTTGCAAACTTCTCAGGAGCTGACATGTTACGCATGTCGAGAGACGACCTCATTCAGATTTGTGGACAAGCTGACGGAATTCGGTTTTATAACGCAATTCATCTAAAGTAAGTTTAGTGCTTTGTGAGTTTGGGGAAATTCTAATTGTTAATTATAGAACCATAGCGCCGAAGCTGAAAATTTACGTTTGCCGCCAAAACACTTCGATTTTCAACGCTGTTTTCCTATCGAGTCACAGCAATGTGGAGTTGTTGGAGAAGTTGTCGGAGTTGATGGGGGTTTCCCAGGATCAGGTCCGGGACATTTACATGGAAGGACCACATTCAATTCATGTGCAATTAAATAACGATGTTATTCGTCATATTAAGGAAGAAACAATGTTTTCGGTTGAAATTCTGCAAGAAAATGGCAATTTCGTTTTTCTTTTGAAACGTACTGTTAAATAAGAGACAAAGTGGTGTGTCTATATTTGTGATTCTCAATATTACTCAGTGTCTTATTTGTATGCCTTAAGTAATTTAGGTCATATTGCATGGTTATAGTGTTATCTCAGGTTTAAATAAAGCGTGCAGCAAGTTTTATTTTAGAAATGTTTTAAGTATTTGAGATTTCTATTATGTTTACATATTTGTATCGTTGTTTAGTTTGTATTTATATTTTAAGTGATGTTGCTTATTCTATATACTTTTGAAGTTTATTTCGTTAGAGTTGTTAGTTCGTAATAAGGTATACGTACATGTTCGCAAGGAAAATAAAATCAATATTTTTTGATGTACAAATTATATCGATAGTTTTTAGCCCTAGTTATAACTTGTGTGTAAATTAGGGAAGGTAGTAAGCATGAAATAACTTTATTTTTAAATCCATTACGTGCCTTGATATATTCTGCAACAGAGTGTAATCAGAGTGCCATAAAGAAATATAGCCAGCTTTAAGCATTTACGAAAAATGTCTTTATTGATACAAAATTGCATTTACAAAATATCCTACAATTACAGTGTTCTACTAACTCTCGGTCTATGATTAGTAACGTTAGTCCTGGTTATGTACCCTCTTCTGTAAACGGGCACAGGCCTCTCTTGTACCGGCAGTGCCTTTTGAGATCTTTTCGTGGTATTTTTCCCTCCATTTCCCAAATCAATCGGACCGGAAATAACACTCGTCGCATTCACCATTTTCTCGCTTTTCCGCGTCTCTTGCGTAAAATTCGTCGGCAGTGGAATCTTCACAAACAAAATATCGTCATGTTTATTCGATTCGTTGGTTATCTGGTACTGAACATTCTTGAGATCATTCGATTTTATGATATCGATCAAATTCTGAATGGCCGCGAATTTGGGGTTGCTGTCGCGGCCTTGGACGGCTTTCATGAGCCTCGAGTCCGAGTCGGTGCTATTGGGAGGCATCTCCTTGTGCAAATAAGACAAGGGCCAGTGTCGCGGTTGCCCAAAGCCCCCAGGTTTAGGGGGATCCAAGAACTGGCTCTCGAACTGCATTTCGTACTCGTCAAGGGTCGGACGTGGGGGTGGCCGTGTAGGCGGCGCCGGGGGCCGATCGGGGCGGCCTCCAGGCAGGTACGGGGGCGGACGCGTGTCCGGGAGGTAATTATTGGGGGTCCAGGGGGCCGAGGCCGGGGGGCGGTCAAAGCGGTCGATGAGGTTGTGCACGTAGGGGTAGTAGCGGTCGCTGCATTTGCGCCACTGCGTGCGCGAGGGGCCCACGTAACACCTGAATAAAGCATTGAAACTTATTATTTTAAATTCAAATTATCTTTTGTTGGTACTTTGGTTTTTTATGGTTGGCGACATTCGTTTTAGTTTGACAGGTGACCGTGCTTTTGAAAATCGAATTCTTACGAATTAGGTGCTTTTAAAATAACACAGAACGGTAGAAATTGGAAGTAGTGAAGGTTTTCGAACGAATTTTCCTATTTTCCAAACCGGTAAGTGTTTTTTACACTTTTACACCATCCAATATAAAAACACGGCCCACTTGACTTTGATGTAAATTTGGTTGGTAGTTCCGGGGTTGACCACCATGTTTTTTATTTGATTGTTTGACAGACGCAATAATTGTGTTATTTATTACAAATTAAATGCTCTCAGACAATAAGTGAAAAAGTCTAGTGATGGTTTTCGGACGAATTTCCGTACTTTCTTTCCTGGTAAGTGTTATTCAAACATTTTCGTGTTCTCATACTTATGATGATGTAATCTAATTTGATGTAAATTAATTTGAAATAAATGATGGTCAGGTCCACAGCAGTAAATTCAGGTGATAAACTGTCCCATTCTACACTACAGATTTGTTATTTTTGCCATTATTTTAATGCCAGTTGATGAATTTGTTGGACTAGGGTTATTCGCCGAATCTCGTATGGTTGGTAACGTGTATTTCAGTTTGACAGACGTAGTTAGACCAGTGTTTGTTTAAAAAGTTAATCATTATAAATTACGTGCTTTCAAAATTTACAAAAAGGCTAGAAACTAAAAGTAATCACAATTTTTGGGCGAATTCCCGTATTTTCTTTCCAGTGGGTGCAATTTTTGTCATTTTTATACCATCCGACAAGAACAAATATCGGGCTGTTCCAACGATCCGACCATGATCCGACAAAGCACCATAACTTGTTTATTACTAGAGATATTGACTTTTTTTAAATTACAACTGCGTTTTTTCTGCATATTTCAAAAATATTGTGGATTTTTTTCAGATCGTCAGCCTGTATGTTGCGAAGTTAGAAAAATATTACCATTGATATTCAAAACCGTGCGAGAACCCACACTGATGGTCAGGTCGGCAGCAGTAATCCCAAGTGTTTGAATCACCCCCTTCTAATTCGCAGAACCAAAATCCTGCTTCCCTGTTTTCCCGACAACGGCTTCCTCTGCGGCAAGGCCATCCACTGACACTGTAGACTCTCCAGGTTCCAATAGCGTTGGACATGTCTGTTGGTATGTAATAGTAATAAGGACTTCTTTAAACTTTGTAACGTAACTGTTACCATCGAAATCGTTGCGGTCTTCCTTGTGCCCTATGTGATTGTGACTGGGGTTGTGGGCAGTTGCTGTACACTCTGGATTATAATTATCCCAAGCAAAGAGCCAAGAGTCGGGATCGGGAATATAGTCAACATTGGGCAATAAATCCCTTTGTAAAATATCCGATAATCGACAGTTTGGTTCCCACTTTGAACTTCTGGTGCTACAATTCATAATTTTTGCGCGACTTTTAGATTTTGTTTAAAACTTACCTGAAACTTAGTGACATGCAGTGGAATAGCGTCTTGTCCCTATATTTCGAACATTCGGCCTTGCATTCCTCCTCAGTCGCAACTTGAATTTCTTTTCTGCAAGCTTGTGGCAACAGTTTTGAGGGAGAACCGTATCCACTATAGCACACTAAAATATATTTTTTTATTTTTGTTCTTTCAAATTACGTTCAAAAAAATTCTGAAAATTACGTTGGTCTAGTCGCATCCCTGGGTTTTTCCAAGGGCGTCCCCTAATCCCGAAATGGTGCGGTTCGCATCCATGTCCAAAACTCCCTCTTTCGTAAATTTCGAAGCCGGGTTCGGGTACGAAGTGAATTCGGGGGTCCATTTCGTAATATGGCCAGTCGGTTAAAAGACAGTTGTCGACTGGGCCCCCTATTACCGGAGATCCGTATCTGTAGCTGAAAGCTCGACATGTGAAACCAATTGATTTTAAACATTCGAGCTGGCAGTCTACGATTGATTTCACTGATAGGGAATCGCGGACGACTTTGTGGTCCAGTCTTTGGGCGCTTCGGACGCGCCAGAAGCACTCTGAAATGAAGTTATCATAAAATTAAGCAGATAATATTGTATCTGAGAGCGAAAACAGAGTCCAAGATGCTCAATATTCGAGATAATTTAAAACAAAAATGCTTATTTTCCCATCTCTACTTTTCTTAATTGAAATCAAATAACTTCTGATAATTTCAATTGGCTTGCATCTTTTTTTGCTACACAAGGTAATGTTACATTCAAATAAATGGTACGAACGTCCAAAATACTCATGAAAAGGATTTCTAATAAAATTACCACAGGTAAAAAATTAAAAAAATATTTTTTAATGGTTACTATATTTTACAAATAATTTTGACTTAATAATTTGTCGCTCTAACATTACGCTGAATCTATAAAATTTTAACATCTATAATTTTTGTAAATAATGCCGTTTGCAAGATTTTATGTATTGTTTCAAATAGAACGTCTGTTATATGTTCACTTCTAATTATTATTTATTAAAAAAAGGTGGAATGTTGTCGCTTTCATGTGTCGAATTAAAAAGAAATTTTTGGTACAGAAGAGTTTGTAAAATTTAAAATAACCATCCAATGTTTTAGTTTTGTTAATTGTGGTGACTGCAACAGTTTCTGCGTAAGAGGTAAACAGTCCCTGCCTAAATTGTACGTCAGATAATATTGAGAGTTTTTATATGAGATTTTTCAATTTACCAATTATGTTACGTGTTTCGTGTCAGTCTGGTTTTAACATTCGGTTGATGTAAGTTGAGGATCAATACTGTTTATGCGTTAATTTCCTAAATAATTGTAGTTTATGGCGGTTTTAACAAATTTGTGTGTGAGTGGATGCTTCAGTGAATATTAAAGGTATTGTTAAATTAAGTCAATTTAATTTAATTCGGAAATTCCGTTTTAAATTGAATAATCTAGTTACCTGTGTGTATTATTATATCAGGTTGTCACACCTGCCCTTTTGACATTTGACAATTGATTTTAAATCTGTGAGTGCATTAAACCCGCCTGTTAACTGTAGTTAATTAAAAAAAAGGTTCAAGGAGTAATAATTTTCAAAATTGACATGAAGTTGTGACTCGACATAATTATTTCATAATCGAAGTGCTTCGGGCTCTTTTAGGATGGATGGAAGTAAGTTTTGATAGATTTTTCAATCTTTAGGAAATCGGATTTTTTATTTATTGCCAAAATGTTCCTTTTACATTTTGAGTAAAATTTATTGAATTTAAATACGTTTTCCAGAAGTAATAATTTTTATTTTTTCAGTTACAATTTCAAATTATTACATTACCCTTCTTTTCCGTAAATAAATAAATAAATAAATAAATAATTGTTTGAATTAAATAAAGTCGTATACAATACCACTATGTTCTTTGCCACGAATTACAGGTTGGTCACATTTCTTCATATTGTTCATAGTGTAAACATCAAAGTCTCTGTCGGGTTCCAAGTCCGTGTAATAGTCTAATTCCTTATAATTGCGATTACTCAAATAACAATTGTCCGTTGGCGAAGTCAAAGAAACCGTGTATCTAAAAACACCCCGAATATTTTTTGCATATTTTACACCAGAAGTTTTCCCTTTTTACCTGAAGGCATACGATGCACAAGGAAATTCCTTCTCTTTGAAACACAAAAGTTCGCATTCGTAAATATTCGGCACAGCATAAAACTTTTTAACTATGCCTTTTTGCAACCTAAAACCTGCCGCAGTTCTCAAAGAGCACTCTACAAAAATTCCTTTTTTTATTTCGCCCCCCTTTAAAGGAATTTAAACTTACCGTCCTTGAGAAAATCGTAGCGATACGGATACCTCGGTTCAGCCGGAAGAATTGAATTGTAAAAATCGTTATCGTGTTTACCCGGCAACGGCAAATAACTTCCGGTATTTATCGGATATCTTCCGGGCAATTCCGGCAAATAACTACCGCCATTTGGGGGTTTTGAGGGTATTTCCGGCAAGTAACTGCCCCCATGAGAGGGTTTTTCCGGCAAGTAACTTCCCTCATTGGGAGATTTAGGTGGTAACACGGGTAAATAACTTGGCGGGTTTTCTGGAAGGTAACTTCCGCTGGTTGGTCGTTTCGGTGGTAATACCGGCAAGTAGTTACCTCCTTCATTACTTGGAGGTTTCAGAGGGGGATAGCTTCCCCCACTTGGAGGTTTATTCGGGGGCAATTCTCCATAATTGTGGAATTTCTCCTCGTATTTGTTTAGCCCCCAGAAGTCGAAACTTTGGCTGTGTCCGTAACCGTTGTATTGTAAGTTTAGACCGCCATTCCCATAACTACCCCCATATTGACCCCAGTCTTTCGAACCGCCGATTTGCGGGGGCAAGTAATAATTTCTTCGGTCGAACTCGTGGGGGTTATAACTCGTTCCGTACGAGCCTCCATATGTGCCCCATGTCGGTTTAGCGATCCCCCAGTAGTTTTTCTCTCTGTCTCGGTTTCCGTAGTGTTTGTTGTAAAACCTGTCTTCGTCATATGGTGGCCTTCTGTGAGGAGGTAAATATGGCTCGTATGATTTGTAATCATATGGTGCAAGACCATGATCATAGTGCTCAAAATGATAATTGTGTGGGTCGGAATGGTGTGAATGATGATAGGCAAAGTCTGTAAAAAATAAAACAATTTCTCCTTTGACAACGTTTACTAAATCAAGTGAATACATTTAGGCAAAACGGAGACACAATACGTCCCAAATAACATTATCACTATCATATTTACCTCCCCGTCTGTTACCATTCGGCCTGTAGCCGTCGTAGCCGTAATCAGGCCGGTTGTAACCGAAATCGGGGCGTGGTCTTCTGTTACCGTACCGGTTTCTGTCTTCTTCCCACCAATCGAACGGTCTCTGGTCGTGACGTCGGTTATAGTAACCGTCGTTACCACCGTATTGTTCGTAGTAACCGCCTTTGCAATTTGCACTAGCGGCGTTTCGGTCTCGTTCGTAGTAATCGTAATCCGGGTCGGGGTATAGATCTCTCCCGATATCTAAATGGGATAAAGGGATTTCGAGGAGCTCGCATTCGCCTTTTCCACGGCCTGACGGATCCAATCTAAAATCGTTTTTTTGTGGGAGTAATTAAATAAATTGCAAGGATGTACATAAGTGACATCACACGAACGCGCTCTAATGAGTTTCCGCTATTTGGGTGCACAAAAGCGCAATGATGATGTAACTTGATACGGTTATTTTGTGATGGTCTTGGTGATGGTGTGGCCTTGCAAGGGTACAACAGCGTTTTTAGGTCATTGTTGGTGTTTTGTTTATATTCAAATAGCGGTTCCAATAAAATCTAATGCAAGTCTTCGATTTGTTCTGATGCATTTGTTTTTTTTATTATCCTGATAATAAATTGCATATTGCTTTATTGGAGGAAATATTTTAATAATTTTCAACTTTTATTACATAAAAATTATAAGGAAGAAATTCAAAACTCAGAAAGAAATATTTGTATTTCGTGTAATTGCAGTATAATAAAATAATAATAATACACATTTTGTTTTTACTTCAATTATTTGATGGGGGTAAGAGAAAATTAAAAATTAAAAAACTACGAAAATGATCATAAGCAATTAATTGTGGACGAAGAATTAAAGAAGACAAAAAAGACAACATCCTATAGAAATTTTTTATCTTTAGTTAGGTATTAATGAAAGAAAAAAAACTTGAGATTTTAAGAACCACCATTAAAAGTTAATCAAACGTCAGATTAACTGAAAAAGTTTTAACAACGGATTCATTTTTAATTCTTCTTCTAAAAATTGGGTCTCAGAACAGTGAAAAATTAAAAAAAGGCTTCAGAAATAGTAAATTATTTTACTTAATAAAATGCGGAGTCTAGTTCTAAAGTGTACAATATCCAGGTCTATTAACTTTTCAGGAAACGGGAAAAACTTCCTGTCTAATAGAATTTTCATGTAGAAGTTCAAAGGTAAAAGAGTTTTTTTTTCTAAAAATTATTATTTGTAAATTTTTTTGGAGATTGCACTGCTTTAAATTAAATAATTTGAATTTAAATCAATTTCATAAATTTAAAGGAAAATTCAATGAAATAATATCTTTTAACTCAACTCAATAGATAGAAAAACTTTTCTAATAAAAAAAAATTAAAACAATTTTCTAAAAACAGAACAAGTCCGGGTATGCGCCAAACGGATTGTGTTCACTTGCGTATTTAATTTTACTAAGATTTCAGCCAGTCGCTATTTCCCACATAGAAAGTAGACTGTAGTTTAAAGTTTCGTTTACAAGATAAACTTTATATTTAAATTCTGCACTTAAATTTGCACCACAAGCTCCGCCGATCTTTTAAAGTAGACATTTCTTGAATAAATGGCCTTAATTTTGCATTTTGGTGATTTCGCGTGTCACATACGCAATTCTTTGACTTATCAGAAAACAGCACTTCAATTGAGTCCAAGGTGTTTTTATTTCACAATAGTTTGGTGGATAGTACCTTTAAATGTTAAGCGACAAAATTTTGTTGTTTTTTGAATTATATTTAAAAGTTTTTCAGTCAGTTGCATTTCTTAACTATTGTAGCCTGAAGGCTAAATTTCTTACATTTTCATGGACCGTAGATCTTTTAATAGCTTCTTTTTACGTGCAAGGTTAATAGGATGATGGTAATCATCTTCTAAATCATTTTGTCATTTTTGCAATAATTTAAAGACCACACAGTTTTGGATCCGTAGAGGGAGTAATTATTGCTTAATATTTTTTGTGTAAACTACACTCGAGGTGTCGTTACTTATTATTTTCGTGGGAATTTACAATTCACTGGCGTGCAGTCGCGGTAATAATAAATCTGTAGCGTTAATTAGAAATTTACGTACCTGTAATTAAATCCTTCGCAAGGAAACCGTTTTTCATCTGCACATTCGCGTTGACAATCTTCGACTCTTTCGCAAAATAACGCGCGTTTAACGAGTGCACGAGTTACGCGTTTTCCGGCCAATACTCTCCTGAAGCATGC
Source organism: Tribolium castaneum (assembly GCF_031307605.1). NCBI lineage: Eukaryota > Metazoa > Arthropoda > Insecta > Coleoptera > Tenebrionidae > Tribolium > Tribolium castaneum. The sequence continues at coordinate 13,048,038 of NC_087396.1, forward strand.
TGAAAAAAATTCATTTTGGAAAATTACCTAAACTTTAAGATCGTAACAGAATCGTGGATGGGTAGGTTTTGTAATTTTTTACCTTCAAAGGATAACTAATTTAAAACGAACAATGGATTCGTTAAGAAATAAAGTAGAAATTGATGTTTATCTTATTTTGAAACGGAAAATTGCAGTGTAAGTTTTATTATGATTATTATTTTATGTGTATGGTGTCGTTTATTGTAACTTTGTGTGTTCGCGATCTAAACGGAAATGTTTAGGTTGAACTGATTCGAAAAAAGAACAGATTTACATAAAGCTAAGGTTAGGAACTGGATGAACTGTTTGTATGCTAATGTAACTTCGGTGTAGTACATGAGTTTTGCAATTTTTTCAGCGAAATTTTCTGCACCGCTTTTTTAACGTACGCACGCAATTAAGATATGAGCGATATGACACACACATCCTTTAATTAATATTTAAATTTATGCAAATTGGTTGCAAGAAGCCTTAGTCATTATTCTTCAGCAAAAATATTGCGCTTGGTTAGGTTGTACGAGTATTTTCAGGATCTCTAATTATTTGTTTCGTTTGAAGATTAACATTTTTTTTTAATTAAGAACTCGGTAAAAAATTACCTTTGGCGTCTTCGACGATGATAATGGTGCTGCTGATGGATGTGGAAACATAAAGTATAGCAAAAAATATCACAGACTGGTTGAACACTTTCATTTTCTAGTAAAAACCCGTCGATCACAACTAAAACCCCGACGCTGCTAGTTGTGTCATTATGCAAGCTTTCGGTATTATTTAACACTATTTAATTAACATAACTTTAAGATTTATTATTAAGACAATTAAGAATGTAATTTTAATTTGACCATGTCTCAATAGAACCTTCTTGTTCCCAAGGTGCGATATACATAAGAAATTAACATACAAACAGGAATTGCGAAAAATTCCCTTTCTTCTCTCAATATATTACAATAACAAAACCGGCGTCGGTGTTGGTTTAGAAAAACAAACCGAAAACGTTAACTTTAAGCAACGAACACCTACAACTGGGATTTTGTGGTAGGATCTCCGTGAATATATGCATTCTATCCAAGGATACCATTTTGCGATTTGTGAATGAGTGGTTTTTGTTCTGGTGCCCCTCTTTCGTGTAGTGGGAGAGGTAGTGCATCGATATTCTTGTGTGGGAATCCGGAAATAAGAGTTTTTAGGCGCCCACCCATGAGTTTTATGGACCATTGATTTTTTACTCTCTCGTATATTGTTCAGTATTGTTGATAATACGATACGGAACCGCATTGTAACACCACAATCGAAGGTATTGTCGATTTGGTGAACAAATTCTGTGAGTGGTGACGTCAAAATTGATGCACATTGTACTCATACCATCAAAGAAATTGCATTAATTTCGTGATCAATCCGTGAGATACATAAATTTTTCCATAATTATGATTCTTGAATAAATAAATTTATTTGAATCATGGCAGAAATTAAGTTGGTAATTTATGTAGCGGGAGAGCATGATAATAACTTTATGTAAGGAAGGAATTCCATTATTTTTAAATTTAGAATTTAACAATGGTGATGTAAATAATTGCAATAATTTTACGAGCAAACTTACAGCAAATTGCTTGCCTTATTAGCGTATTTTTTTCTAATACTAAATTTTTCTCATTTCATAACATTGGAATTAGGACTTGACACACGGCGCGATTATTACATGTTAGCACTTCATAGGACTTTTTGCCCAATTATAAACGCATAATACGGACTGACTTCTTTTTCACATAATTAATTATGGGATGACGTGTTTAATAAAAATAAAAGTGTTGCGTTCGGTCGACTCATATTTACAATTTAAAAATAAAAAATACCTTCATGAATTTTAACATAACTTATAATTTTAATTAAGTTTACCCATTTGCTGTTTTACCCGGTTGTATAGAGCAATATCATTTAATTTAATGAAATAATTAAATTTAGTTGTTTGTTAAAAAGATAACATTGGTGATTATGGCAATGAATAGAAATGCATGCATAATCCCTATTGTTTCATCCACGTGTTTTCACCTTTTACATCAACATAGTAATAAATAACTGTAACATCTGCTGAATTATTCCGTTATTACAGTTTTGATGATCCAAAACTGATTTTTCCATAATTGTTGGCTTGACGAGTTTTTTGGCTTGCCAAACTCCCGTAAACAAATTAAAAAAAATAATTTTCGTAATTTTTCACTAGGTATGAATTACTAGTGGCGTGCAGGTATTTGTAATTTAGCCTCTCGAAATTACATAACACCGAAGTTGTTTTTGCAAGAGGATGAGTAACGCAAAATCTGTTTTATTAGCTTTTTACCACGCACCTCGTAGACAGAAAGCGGGCATCCTGTTTACCGCCATAAAAACAAAAGAGCCGGATTGAGTAAAGCGAAGAATCTGTCAGAACTCAAGGAAACCGATCTCAGACACCTGAATAATTGGTCAATTTGTTTAGTGACTGTCTTGGAATGACCTTGTAGTGATGTTATCTCACGAAAATGTACAAATTTTAAGTTTTTTTCTTGAGAAAATGAGTCAAAAGTTTGATTTTTTTCTGGTCTGACATAAATTACACGGTGATTGCGGTTACAAAATGTAATTGTACTGCCTGTTATAAGTCTTTTAAATGGTTCAGTCTTCAAAAATGATCTACGAGCTACGTGTAATTAGTTATGCATGTAAACAACAATAAGTGACCATTGTTGTAGCCTTTGGCAACCTTCAGCCAGTAGCTCAGTTTAGATTTTTATCTAGTGATGTAAGCATGGTTTGTAAAACAAAAAAATAACTGTAATTTTCATGGAAAATAAAACACAAACTCACCTTCATCTAATTCGGTGATTATCGAAGTAATCGATTCTCCATGGGAGCCGATCGCGTGTGTTACGATTGGTTTTGAATGGGGTTCTTTCGGTTTAGGATTTCCTTTGATGGAGTTATCGTAACCATCAGTTGGTTTAACGGTTCCAGGTTTTTGATAATTGTCGCCTTTCTCTGGTTGTGTGTCATATCTGTCGATTGTCTTGTCAAACAAGTATTCGTTTGTCGGTTTAGATGGTCTGTCATAACTGCTACTAGGAGGGTTTGGTCTGTCATAGTTGCTGCTAGGGCGTTCTGGTCTAACATAACTATCACTAGGAGGTCTAGGTCTGTCATAGTTACTGCTAGGCGGTTCTGGTCTAACATAGCTATCAGAAGGAGGCCTAGGCTTGTCATAGTTACTAGTAGGAGGATCTGGTCTGTCATACGTATTACTGGGTGGTTTCGGTCTATCATAATTGTTTGTGGAGGAAGGATTAGGTCGGTCATAATTGCTACTTGGGGGTTTTGGTCGCTCGTAGTTACCATTAGGTGGATCAGGTCTGTCATAATTACTGCTAGGTGGTCGTGGTCTGTCGTAATTATTGGTGGGCGGATCTGGTCGGTCATATCCACTGGGTGGTTTTGGTCTATCATAACTACTAGTAGGCGGATTAGGTCTGTCATATCCGCTAGAGGGTGGTCTAGGTCTGTCATAGTTGCCAGTAGGTGGTTCTGGTCTGTCGTAACCGCCAATTGGAGGTCTTGGTCTGTCATAGTTGGTAATAGGTGGATCCGGTTTGTCGTAACCGCCAATCGGAGGTCTTGGTCTGTCATAGTTGCTACTAGGTGGATCTGGTCTGTCATAACCGCCTATTGGAGGTCTTGGCCGGTCATAGTTGCTACTAGGTGGATCCGGTCTGTCATATCCTCCAGTTGGGGGTCGTGGTCTGTCGTAGTTATTTGGTGGATCAGGCCTGTCGTAACCGCCTGAGGGAGGTCTAGGTCTGTCATAATTGCTGCTAGGGCGTGTGGGTCTGTCATAATCGTCAATAGGTGGGCGAGGTCTGTAATTGGGCCTGTAATAATCACCCGGTCTATGACCATAATCATCATTTGGTCTTGGTCTGTAATATTCATGTTCAGGTCTCGGTCTGTAGTAGTCATCTGGTTCAGGTCTGTAATAATTGTCCGGTCGTGGTATATAAGAACCGTATTTTTCGGGAATTGGCCGATGGCCGTATGGCACTTGATTACTTTCTCCAGGCCTTGAATCGTAGTCATATCTATCGTACGGATGATTTAAAGCAGGTGGTCGAAATGGTGGTCTTGCATAATTATAAAGTCCTTGGCCTACTAGGATTTCATGAACTGGATGCAGGACCGGCTTTTGAGGCCCTGTGCTAATACTGACCATAGTTTCAACGTGTCCGGTTTCTTCTTGCGGTTTACTGTAACTTGGTTTATTTGGTGAACCGTAACCATAACCGGAAGAAGGCGGTTCGTTAACAGCATACGTCGGTTTATTGTAATTAGGACTGGATGGTTTGTCATAACCTGAAGTAGATGGTTTGTCGTAACCAGAACTAGATGGTTTGTCGTAACCGGAACTAGACGGTCTAGTTGGTTTTTCGTAACTCGGGCTAGGTGGTGGTTTATCGTAACCACTTGATGGTTTATTAGGTGTTGTGCCATAACTGCCGCCTTGGGGTTGTCCATATTCTGTACTTTGTGGCTTATTATTATTACTATACTGATCGAAAGCCGGGTTATTTTTATCTATCACTAACGTACATCCTAATTTTTTTATATACAAGTCAAATTCGGTATCAGCTTTAGTACCGATCGGTTTTAAATCGGCAGTTTCCTTGATAGTGTCATTGCTAAGCTCACAACTTGCGTTGCCTTTGACTCCGATTCTAAAAAATCGTATTATTGGTTGCCTATGTTAATTAATGTCGCACAAGGATACCTACCCGAAGCTGAAAGACTTGCAAAGTTCTTTTTCTTTGGTGCAAAACAACTGGCACTCCAGCACCGTCGTAACTTGAGAGGTTTTATATACGTCCTTAGGATTATGTCGTTGACCAATCGCCAAGCGTTCGTAACAATCTAAAAGTTTTTCAACGCTGAATTTTCTGTATTTTTTCTGCCTCATTAAGTTTTTTTTAATTGACATGAACCTGATTCGCGATTTTACAGTTAGCTAAATGACTGGTTTGTCTTGGAATTTATTTGACGACCGAAAAAAAATCCATTAAAGATAATTTATGATGATCAAAAACAAATTCAGGATTTCAAAGTGGAACATGTGTATTTTTGCTAATTGCTGAACTTATTTCAAGCGGAAATGTTAAACAACGATTATTTTCCTTGAATTTCGGAAATTAATTTGAATTGACCTTACCGTTTTTGATAACTTGGAGTTGATTGTCGATCGTTAGCGCCCTCAAAACTCCCAAAAATGCAAGACCCGTGGCCATAATCCACACGAAAGTACTTTGCGTCCTTGCAAACATTTTAAAAAATCACTTTTAATTTATTCGCAACATCACCCGCAACTACTTGAGTTTTGTCTTAAAAGATCACGATGTGCATCACTAATTCGTTTAATCGATCACTTTCTTCTCTTGATGCATCAATTACTTGTGCGTGTTGTTGCATCAAGTTTTTGAACACTTGTGTGGACGAGACGGACGAAGAAGAGGTAGCGGTGGAAGACGATGAAATGTATAAAGTCGCTATCTCAGCAATCTTTAAAGCGGTCTTCGGACTAATTTGCAGTTGGAAGAACGAAAAAAACGCGGCGTTTCTTCGCCCATAGTCTTTTTTATTGGCGAAGGTCAAATTTTACGGAGCTAATTACTGCTCGGGATGCACCCGGGGCTGAGATTTTTTCAAATTGTGCTCGTCCGGTCTTTTTGTACAAGTTCTTGAACATTAAATTGATTTTTCGTCTGGTTAATGTCGCTTTGAAAATGGTTGTGGTCGTTTTAGGTGCATAGACAACCGGTTTCGATGCATTCGGCTCTCTAGTTAAAAATGACGAGTATTTATCTTAAGTGGTAGTTTGAAAGAGCTTTATCAAAACTTGGTTCCCAACGGGGTTTTTGACACCAAAAACAAAAGCTGCCTTCCTGAGAAGGTTCAATGTTATGAATAATACCAAGGTAATGAATACATTACGCTCTGTTGGTTTTGATGTTTGTTTTCGTAATTGTGGGGGTATTTGACAAATATCTGCTTTTAATATTATGCTAGACATCTCGATTGTTGATCGTCTTGGGAGCCTCCCACAATTCGTGAAAAAAGTCAAAGCGCTGATTATCATTTCGCGGAAATTCGAGTAAATGAACTCGCGCGTGCGATTGTTTGGTTTTTGAACTTGAGATTGGGGAAGAGTAAAGAGGGAGAAAATAAAAAAAATGTAAATACAAAAAAATATATATAATTTCTACTGGTGTCGCGAACAATTTATTACGTTTCGATAATATTTTTGTTGTGAAATTGCACTTAGCTGAAGAGAAACTATACAACTACAGAAAGAGATTATTAGGAGGAAAAATAAAATACTAACAAAAATATTAACAAACTGTAATAATTGTCATAGACCAACAGAAATAAAATATATATAATATATATAATATAAACAAAATGTTAGCAACATCTACACTAAAAAAATTTCACCAGCAGTATAAAGGATTCTAATAAATTAAGATAATGTACAGTTTGTAGCCCAAGGTACATGTTTTTTAAACATTTTAGTTCATAATAATCATTTAACAATAGCTATACCATTACCCACTGCCAACCCTCATTTACAAAAGTGGCTATTTTTACGCACTTGCAACTCGCAAATTTGTTAACTTTACGTTAAATAAATTGTCAACGAGAAATACAACATAGCGCGGAATTAGTGATATGTTTGCAAAAATATTATATTTAAAATAAAATATTGTGGAAGATTGTAATTTCTTTATTTAACAAAAAGTTAACACAAAAAAGGCAAATTACACTTCGTAAAACTGTTATCATGTATGTAACACAGCCATGTCTTTATAGTAATCTCCAAAAAATAGTTATTTCTAAAATTACATGGTTCGTTAAATACAAAAATAACCAATAGCCTCTCATGGATGTTAACCATTGTCAAAACGGAAGAAACTACAATTATTATTAAAATACAAAAATTTTCTATAATACAAGACCTTTGAGTTTTTGTTTAAAAAAAATGTGATGTTAGGTTTGTTTCATACCTACAAAGATTCTAATTACATAAATAGCTTTATAACACTGGGTTGAAAGTACTAAGTTAAAATGAGATTTAACAATGGTTAACATGTACAAGCACGTTAAAACTAACTTAAAAATTAGAACTATTCATTCTGGCATTTTCGACGGGAAATTACATAAACATACTTAACTTTTGACATTAATACCGAGAAAAATGAAGAGAGGCAAGTAGCTGCTGCGATCCAAGTTTGTTCTCCGTGTTCGTGTAATTTCCTTGCAAATCTAACAAATCTATAAATTGTAAAAGCTGAAAAAAGTCTGTTATCACGATCGCAAAATTTTCATTTTATTATGGAAAAAAAATTATGTTCGAATCCATAATAAAACAAAATCCGTAAAACAAGAATCAGATATAGTTCTATTTCATAAATACTCTATATACTATTTCATATACTTTATACATATACATCTCTTTTATATATATTTTTATAAAACCATGTGTCACCAAGTAAAACTTAACTAAAAAACAACAAGTTAAAAACCAGTTAAAAACTCTACAGTGTAAGCATACAGTCTTGTCTATATTTATAATGTATTGTATGTTATCTATTTCAACACTACCAACTAAAGTGATTTCAGTATACTTACGTATTATTATAATATAAACGCAGTCTAAGTATGATTTTTTCTTTAAATACGTAAAACTAAACAAGAGTTTCACTGACTTATAACTTGTTGGTCATATATTATATATCAATAGTGTATAACTTTAATCTTACGTGTAATTAGCGTGTTACGTTAAGTGGCAGATTACGATACGTAAATATTTCATTTAAAAAACCGCAAAAATATACCAATCGATTTTATTCAGCACCTAGGATTCAGAACCATATAATAACACACTGCGTAGATATAATAACAAACAACAAACAATAAGTTGTACTTTGAAATCAGGGCCCGGCTTCATAGAGCTTTTGCAGTTTTTTAAATAATACTTAGAGATCTGCGGTTCTTTATTTCTATGTCACAACAATAAATTTTATCTCATTATAACGAAATTATACTTTATATTTATGTATTTAAGGCCGATACATTCAGTATGAAGGAATCTGCAACAAACAAATCCGTAAAATTTTGTTATTTGGACGTAACGTTTTGTGGTTTCTTTCCAGTAATTGAGAAATACTTACAGTAGCTATGTTGCTACGGATCAGAAGATTCTGCTGAAGTTTTTCAACTGTCCACACTAAACAACTCCTTGTGAAGGGCGGGAAACTCCAGGTGTGGTGCAGATCTTTTGAGTTTTCCTAATGCATCCATGTGAAGCATACTTATCTCCCTGTAAAAATCACACTAGTTTGTTGTGTTTTATGTTGAGGAATGGATTACCTTAACGTAGGTATTTTTGTAAGCAAGGCATCACAAACTGTAACATCCCCTTTTATAGGCATGCTGTGGTTTCTGTCTAGCTCAAGTCTTAAGGCTCTCACGACGGCTTGGCTAAGTCGACTGATTTCGCCGATACCTTTCAGCCCCGGCCGATCTATGGGAAAAATTATACGGTAAGTTGTAGAAGTAAGCACAGTTTTGAAATGAGAAAGGGTGATTGTGAATTGATGGCACATGATACGAATGTACATTGTATACCCACCTGGAGAGAGCAAGACGCAGGCCGAATACAGAGCCAACTCTGTTTCGGTAAGTTTCAGTTCTGCTATGCTTTTGGACACTTCGAAGACGCACGTGACCAGCTTCATTTCCGCCGTATCCGACGTGAAGAAGGCGTCTTGGGGGAGCATCGTATCGCCGTAGAGAACACAGTTTTGGGACAGATCCAAATAACGTGACATTCTAATAATTGCCAGTTCAAAACTACCTGTTGATCGAAAAACGGCCGAGTGTTGATTAATAGTCAAAGTTAGACAGTGGAATACGCACCTGCTTTCAATAATACGATCTGATCGTCTTGGGACAATTTCATGAATCCAGGTACCATTTTCGCAAATTCGATGATTTGCTGGATGATTGTTGTGAGTTTTTGGGCGCATTCGAGCCACAACTCTTCATGGGCCATGTTCTTATAGTACAAAAGTCGGGAGAGATCATGGGGTTTCCTGAACATCTCGTGAATATGTTCGAGGGAATATAAACAAGTACGTGTGTGTGCGTCTGATATTGTCTTCGATAATAACTCCGATATCTGACTTGGATCTGGAACAGAAAAAGCGAGTTTAACGACCCGAACTGCGGCGATTTCGCAACAACCAAGCATCATCCTACATGCGATAGTAGGCAACCAGTAAAACATGCATCACCACTTTTTGTTACGAAAAAATAGATGAGAAAGAGACATCAAGTCAAAATAATATCACACTCGACTGCGAATGGACTTACTAGGCAATGTGACAGGTTCACAATCGTCGCCACTTCTTTGTTGTACATTTTGTGAACTGGTCTGTTGCCTAACTGTGTTAGTTTGTTGTACTGTAGGAGAATTAACGAAAGTGGTGCTATCTACATAACTGGGTACCAAACTGTCCACAGCCACCTCTTGTTTCACAGACACCACCGTACCTCCAGACAGTGTCGTACTGGAGGAGGTCTGACTGACCCGTTTAAAAGAACGAGAATCAGAGATCGACAATGTTGTTTGTTTCCCGCCACCTCCACCGCCACCTCCACCACCACCACCACCACCACCCCCTTCACCACTATTTGTGTTAGTATTCCCTGATAAATGATGAATTTGGTATTTACGTGCGTGGGGATTTGACGAGGAACCCTTACCTGTTGTTACAACGTTGGCCATTAAGCTTCCCGTGTCGTTCAGTGTGTCCAGGCCCGGCCTCGGATCATACGCTGTTGTACTGTCCACGTAATCTGCGGAGATGTCATAGCCCATCGAATTCGCTTGGACTTGGGTTGTATTCGTGTAATAGGCTGGAGTGTACGCGCTGACATCGCTGTTGTACGTATACCTATTGAAAGGAACAAAAGAAAAAATTAAAATAGGCGTCAGTCTGTAGTTCAAAAGGTAGATAAGTGGAGGTTTAATTCCCTTAAATTTTAAAAATCTTAAATTATTCTATTTATTTTTTGTTGAATTTTTTGTAGAAATATTTAGTTCACAAAAAATGGCACAAAAAATGGCTTACGGGAGCAAAAAATGGCACAAAAAATGGCTTACGGGAGCAAAAAATGGCACAAAAAATAGCTTACGGGAGCAAAAAATGGCACAAAAAATAGCTTACGGGAGCAAAAAATAGCACAAAAAATTGCTTACGGGAGCAAAAAATGGCACAAAAAATTGCTACGTGAGCAAAAAATGGCACAAAAAATAGCTTACGGGAGCAAAAAATGGCACAAAAAATGGCTTACGGGAGCAAAAAATGGCACAAAAAATAGCTTACGGGAGCAAAAAATGGCACAAAAAATAGTTACGGGAGCAAAAAATGGCACAAAAAATAGTTACGGGAGCAAAAAATGGCACAAAAAATTGCTACGTGAGCAAAAAATGGCACAAAAAATAGCTTACGGGAGCAAAAAATGGCACAAAAAATGGCTTACGGGAGCAAAAAATGGCACAAAAAATAGCTTACGGGAGCAAAAAATGGCACAAAAAATTGCTTACGGGAGCAAAAAATGGCACAAAAAATTGCTACGGGAGCAAAAAATGGCACAAAAAATTGCTACGGGAGCAAAAAATGGCACAAAAAATGGCTTACGGGAGCAAAAAATGGCACAAAAATAGCTTACGGGAGCAAAAAATGGCACAAAAAATAGTTACGGGAGCAAAAAATGGCACAAAAAATTGCTATGGGAGCAAAAAATAGCACAAAAAATAGTTGCGGGAGCAAAAAATGGCACAAAAAATAGTTGCGAGAGCAAAAAATGGCACAAAAAATAGTTGCGGGAGCAAAAAAATGGCACAAAAAATAGTTACGGGAGTAAAAAATGGCACAAAAAATAGCTGCGGTAGCAAAAAATGACACAAAAAATAGTTGCGGGAGCAAAAAATGGCACAAAAAATAGTTGTGGGTGCAAAAAATGGCACAAAAACGAGCAAATTTCCTTAAAAATTCAAAATCGTAAAAGATGCGATATATTTTTTGTCGAATTTTTTGTAGAAATATTTAGTTCACAAAAAATGGAACAAAAAATAGCGTGTGGCAGCAAAAAATGGCATAAAAAATAGCTTACGGGAGCAAAAAATGGCACAAAAAATAGCTTACGGGAGCAAAAAATGGCACAAAAAATAGCTTACGGGAGCAAAAAATGGCACAAAAAAATAGCTTACGGGAGCAAAAAATGGCACAAAAAATTGCTACGGGAGCAAAAAATGGCACAAAAAATTGCTACGGGAGCAAAAAATGACACAAAAAATAGCTACGGGAGCAAAAAATAACTTACGGGAGCAAAAAATGGTAGAAAAAATAGAGCAAAAAATTGCTTTTGGAATGGCACAAAAAATATCTCGTGGTAAAAAAATCAGCAGACATTTGATTGTTTATTATAACCCAAATTTCCACTGTACTCATGAGTATGGTGAAGATACATATCTTTTTTTATTTTTAAATTGCAATATACTCTAGTTTTTTTAAGGCGAACAAATTTTAGTTTACCTTTGAGAGAGGTTTCAGCTTCGAGGCGTAGGTCCAATTACTGAGTTATTTTGATTGACAGTTATAAAACAAAATTCAACAATGGAAAAAACGACAACAACCGATAACGCAATTGTGAACTTTGTGGACTGTGGATTATCAAACTGCGACTGAAAACGAGTGGTTTATATCTACGAGGTGAAATAAATGAACCGATTTACACGAAAACGAGTTGAATACAACATTTTATTCTTTGAATTAGACACAACAAGGCTTAAAATATTGCTTCAAATCTGTTAAAAATAATCTGACGCTTCGTATTGAGAAATGCCAAACAGTTATCAGAAATTTTGACAGTGTCGAAGAATAAATTTCATTTTACCATGAAGTAAACAGTGGATAAAATTCGATTTTATCGTTGGCATGTTATTTTAAAAACCCTAATCCAACTTACCCGCCATTGTAACTATGATGTAACTGATCACTACTTGAGGGTGTTTGTTGTTCGAACACTGAACTATCAGGAGCAGAATCGCTCTGCGCCCTTAACTGTGCCCTATGAAATCTGACTTCGTCTTCTACTTTCTCTCGCTGCTTCTTCGACATTCGGCCGAATTTGACAGCTGAAAGAAATACAATAATGTTAAAACAGCTTGCGCTAATTTATGTGTCTTGCAATTGAGCAAGACTAGTTACTTTGAGTACCCCCGAGTCGGTTTTTAGAATAATTATGGCAATTAGCATCTGTCCGACTCCGTAAACACGGAATTGAACTCATTAAATGTAAGTATTCAGGAACGGAATCGTTTATTTTGTGTTGAAAGTATCATCATTGTTAATTAGTTACGAAATGGCATATTGACCGAATCCCTTTTCTGAGTGTGCATCCAAATTGAATTACTGTGTATTTATTTATGAAAAATGACAGTAAAGCGGCTATGCGATGGAATCTGCATGCAGCAAGAAGTGAAAATTATCGTGGCATAATGGTGGAGGCGCCGGGCTAGTGTCAATAATACTTTTCTTTTTAATCACGAACTTATTAGAAAATGGTTTATTGTGGGAAAGAGTAATTCTCGCGCAACCTGCGATTTATTATTCCGGATTTGATCATTTTGAAATCGTTGCAAATTCCGTTGAAATTCGTTCAATAACCACATTGGGAAAACAGTTCGATCATGCCGCGATTTGCAAATATCCGAGATGACCTACAAATTGAAGAAATAACCGTTCCAAAGTCTCCATTAGCCGCAAATTACAAGCTGGCGGTAGCGTCGTCATACCGGAAAATTGATTAGAGTCCGAGCCACAACTCGCCACTTAAAAACCGAAAACATTGCACAAGAGAAACTTCAAACTTTTGTTTAATAAACTGCGATAGAGGGCAAATAAAAGCGTTAACTAAAACAAAAATACATTTTCTATTGTCTCAGTCGCAGGTCTTTTTTCCATTAGAGCATAATGAGGTAAACTGAACAATGCAATGGCGTTTTGTTTAATAGGTTAAAAAGTGACGCAATGTGGGAAGTTAACTCGAACAATGCAAACATTATACATAGAAGAGACATTACTGTAATCCGCGCTAAATTAAGCGGCTGTTGCATGCACACATTGGATACGATACGTGGTGGACGCATATGCCGTCTGCAATTGCATGGTAATTGTGGGAAAAGGGGCTTAAGGAGCCACAACTACTTAACACATTTAGCTCTGAATGTGTTTGAACGTGAAGCGTTTAAGCCGATTTGGCAGCAAATTTATCGCGTCTGCTTCAGCTTCAATTGCTTATAAACGGACAAAGTCAAAAAGTGACGTCAATGAGAGCAATACCGCACAAAAGCCAGCAATAAGCACAAGGACGGAATCGCGTCATAACGAGCGAGACACCAGAGCGAAAATTATCAAGTGGAATGCACAAATTAAATTGGTTTTGTTTGGACTTATTTACAGCGAACGTGCTCCATTCACAACTCAACTAAAATTTCGAGACATGACAGGATATACATTTCAGAATTTTGGGTGTATGTATATTAAAATTGTGATTTTGAAGTAAACAAACAAAACAATAAAAAAAAAATTGCAAAAAAATCAGTGCGTTCAGCAGTCACTCTCACACTCTAGAAATTTTCATTAGGGAACAGGATGTAAATTATGGAGACTTTAATTGCTGTTGTAAGATCCTTTTTATAATTGATCAAATTATGACTATTTGCTTGTAGTTAAAAAACAAGAAATAAATCGAAGTGTTTTGGGAAAGTATTTCGTAACATTTGAGATACGTTACGTAACGAAATATAGTATAATTAGAAGCTGATATGGCTAGTTATGTCATAAGTAACTAGTTGTTAAAGATACAATCAAGTGTCTATTATTAAATCAAACGTTTATTGCTTATTATAAATCATTTTTCTGTCGATATTATCAATAGCTACTCATTTAATTTCACTTGATTCTGGAAGTACACAGTGAGTATTATTTATTTTTTCTGCTCGTCGTAATCCATAAAGCAGTCATTACGTCTGTCGGATCGGCACTTAAACCGGGCCAAAAAATCCAAAACAGTCATGTCTTCATGCAAACAAAAATGAATAATGATTTCCTTATTTAACAAGCCGGAAAGTAATGAGGATTTATTGCAGCAATTCGTTACGTTCTGTGATTAACGGTTAACACACACATAGACGCTCGAAATGCATATACGCCCGCTATTAAACCACATCTGTTCGGTATGGATTTTTGTTGGAAAAAGCACGACGACAACACGACGAAAAAAACACACTCACCATCTCGGCTCATTCCCAGCCGAAGACATTTCTGCAGTCGGCAGTATTGACATCGATTCCTATTTACCCTGTCGACAACACAGTTTTTATTTCTAGGACACTGATAGTTTACAACTGAACTCTGTGATCTTCGGAAAAACCCCTTACATCCCTCGCATGTAATCACACCATAGTGAACACCGCTGCTCTTGTCCCCACATACTTTGCACGGGATTATCTCGATTTGTGCTGAAATAAAAAAACAAATTAGAAATCGCAAATCTTGACCCATTTTCATAAAATGCGTACGACGATTAGAAATAATCCGCTGTGTCCCTGAACAGAAATGCTCACGACACAGCAAGGATAAGCGGAGGTTTTCTGTACAAGGACGTGTTCTAAAATACGAAACTATTTTGCTGAAATAATGTTTCACTAAACTACTGCTAATGGCAGTTATTAAAACAGTAAAGCACAGCAGCACCAAATAAATATTAAACTGGGCTTAGCGTGGCGATTGAAATAATCAAAATGCTTTCAATGATGAAGTAGACAAGGAACGCTCGTTTGCGTAAATGTGGCACGTGTGTTTAATTGGTTGCCTATCTCAAGAAGGATTAATTTGGATTAAATTGCCTCTTGCGATAACTCAGGCACAATATCTAATTAAAGCATCACACTCCATTAATACATTTGTAATTACGGGATTTAAAAGTGTAATTAATTGCTATATTTGTCTAAAAAAATACAAGCAAGGCTCGAGCTATGTAAAATTACAGGTACCGAAGAAAATTTTTCCCGTCTCACAATTTTTATTTATACAATTATGCATTATGCAGGCGTACGCAGGACAATAAATCATCTACCCCGTAGGTAAAACAAAACATGTAACAGCGATTATATTTTGATACAAATGGCGAGTAAAATTCGTTATTGAACGGAAGTTCATATCACTTAATTCTGAACTGCAAATTAGCTGTCAAGGTCGCGATCTACTCCAGTGTTATTTTAAGACCACGATAATGTTTCGTATTTACTTTGACATTAAATAATTTAATTATTTTTAGTTGGTTTTATTATTAGAGGTGCTATAAATATAGATTAGCGAAAAAAAATAAAAATAATTTTCGCTTGTCTGGTCTACCGTAGTGTCATCGACTCTATTGAATGAATGAGTCAACTTATCTCGTTTATTTATGTTTTATTTCGTTCATATTTTGGCAATGTTATTCACCTTAAGCGAGCGTATTATCGATTTCCACAATGACAAGACAGCTCAACACAATGCGGGAGAGAATTTGCACATATTCTTTGTAATCGTGCAACAATGTTTTTCCTTTTCAGTGCAAGAAACCGAATTTACGTAAATGATTCTTGTGCATTCAAGTTAGCATGCAGAAAGGGTATAAACACGCTAGGATATTGTGGAATTGAATTCATTTTTCGTGATCCGGAAAAATGTTAAAATCAATTTCATAATGTGGAGGCATTAAAAATCAATCACTTAGGCGTAATGGATTAAAAAATGTCAGTGATAACAGCGCTGACGACCACACAGATGTGTTTAAATGAAATTTGAGAGACGTCATTGAAAGAGTTAAGACCTCCAGTGTTGTCCAACGACATTGTTGATTTAGCCTTTTTAAACAATGGGACTTGCAACTTCCAGAGCCATAATGCAACGGCACATGCTTGTTAAGGCCATTTTACAACAAATAACATTTTCAAGTTTGATCCATAAATCTGTCAATTAGCGCACTAGCGGCGACAACCGGTGGTATTTTGTAATCTGGTCAATCTAACATATGTTTTTCTATTTCAGAGCCGCGGCGGGATGAGTCAGTTTCGGCCGAAATTAAAAATTCCGGGAGAGAACATCTGCGTCCCCTTATTTGTCTTAATGTCAATCTGATAAGGCGTTCGCGATTCGAGGGGATATATCCGCAACCGAAACGTCTTCGGAACATCAAAGGTCGATGACAGTTGTTGTCATCATCAGCTCGAGATCGTAAAGTCAGCTGTTGACGAAAAGCACGAACCTCTGATGGAATTGGCGCTTTTCTTGTCATCCTTGTCGTCGATTTGAGGGGGTGGGGTTGCTGAGTCCGTCGAGGAAATATTATCCGGTCTAATATCCCTTGAGTCAGTCGGCCAAGTTTCCCCACCACTGAACAACTCTTGAAAATTGTCCATTGTACAAAAACAAAAACACTAACGTTCGATCACTGGCACCTCGTATTTTAATGGCAAATCCAGAAGTGCGTCGCATGGCCGCAGCCACAATTCGCCACTCGCACAAACTTTGAACCACTTTTATTTCACGCAAGATCGATGGACTAGTTTAAGGTCGATATTGACGACGTCGATTTCCATCGTCAGACACCTGAAACTGAGAAAAACACGAACGAGGGAGATCGATCACGTTTTTACTCATCAGAATGAGCCGCCGAAGCACCAACTTTCGGCTCCATTCTCTTCGCCCAACCTGTGTCGGTGCTAATCAATTTGGGATGGCTCATACATGAGTCTTTACTCAGTAGGAGTGTGATAAGGCGCCGTACAAGGGGTCATTGGTAAATTCAACAAAGTAAAATCTGGCTGCGCGCGGGGTCGTTGACCTCGAGGCGCACGGCGTCGGAAATTTCGAAAAATCACGCCAGGGCTGCCAGCTCGGGGATGCTGCAGTGCCGGAATGAGGGAAATTCGAAAGGGCGGCCCATTAATACGGTTTGTTTGGCTCAAACCGGCATAAAGTACGACGGTTTGTGTTTGGAGGCGCGGCAAGCCATTGAACTCTAGGTTGTTCACCGCCGAATATGGTTGAGCGAGAGATGCGATCGTTAATACGGGAGAATTCCGAAAAATGACCACCAACGGAAAAATCGCCTTCAAGACAAAGTCGGTTGCGCATAAGCACTCGTCTATTTTTACGCGAATGTGAACGACCGATTACGATAAAACAACAACATTATTATCAATAATCATTAAAATTTAAGTGCACGCGGAATTTTTTCCCTGGATCAGACGTCGCCCCGCGGACAGTGGTGCCAATCGTCAACCCCAAAATCATAATTACTCGGCTCAGGACGGAGAGTTTCACTTCTGCTATTTTATACGCTATCTCGGAGCGTGCAATATTGCAAAACACTGCCTTCGAATCCGAAATTTTCCCGGAAAATCCACACAAAAGCACAAACGTCACTCGAGCCGTTATTGCAGGTAACTGTCACTCACTGCACCGAGGATCAAAAAATGATTTACTGAGAAAAAACAGCCACTGTGCTCAAGTGGGATTTTAATTAAATCCCTGGGACACTGCGCGAGTTCACTTGCCGTGGCGGACCTTGCCGTCGATATCTTGCGTAAAACCGGCACATATTTTGGACATTTTTTAAGAAAGTCTGCCCTAGCAAATTGTCCATGTATCTGTGTAGTAATATGGGAATTCACTTGGAGCGCAGACCGACTGCCAGCATTTCGTCCTTATCTAACGCATTCGATGTAAATAAAAACGTAGGTCTTAGCGCCGGCTCCGTGACGTAGCCGTATCCCCACTCGGGCGCGGGTTCAACGACCCCACCATATATACTCTATGATTGTGTATACTCCTCGGACTTGATCGCTCGATATCGATGAGCTTCGCTTTTTTAATAAGACAAAATTTGTCTTTTTCATTAGTTGAACCATCGACACCTCCTAGAGATGCGCGCGAATGATAAAAACAGGTGGAAAATCCACCAACTGATAAGGGAGCCATTGACACCGACGACGATTCCCGGTTCAAACCAAAACATGTGACCGATTACGCATACACACAAAAAGAGCACTGATTTTTTGCTTGCAGCTTATTAGACCTTATCTTATCACATCTGCAATAAACGAACAGTTCACTAACCCCCTCACACCTGAAATAAACCCCGAATATATTCGGTCATTGCCTCCACAACAAAATTACAATGTCAATAATCAACAGTAGCACTTTTTCACAAACGACAAAGGTCAACATTTTTGGCAATCAAAAATAAAAATAAAATCTTGACACTCGTAATTCAATTCAAACTTTCAAATAGCTTAATAACGACAAGTGCCTAAATGGGCGTTAAAACACACTCACTTAACTGTGCAATCACCAAGCAAAATAAGTGAAATAGCTCGCAAAAAACTGTTACACACGGCATACCTTCGATTTTACATCATTCCCACTTAGGGGGGAATTTTAATACAAATTTAATGTTCATCGCCGATGTTATTTCGCTTTTTTATAAAGAATTTGGATTATCGTAAAACGGGAACGGCAATATTTTTGTAAATTCCCCCTGATATACGAATGGATATTAAAAGATTGTGTCAAAAAAGGTATTCGCATTCTTGCCAGTTTGTTATATGTAGCTTTTATTTAACTTGTTCTGTTGTCTGTCTGTCTGTTTCATATTTTCCGAGCCAAATTTGAAAGGGTTCCTGTTGTCCGAATGAATTAAACTTTTGCATACTTACGTAATCTGTGTGACAATGCAATTCTATATATACGAACATCACGGTATTTTTATTTATTATTTTTAATATATTTTTATATATTCTAGAATATTTTTCTTCGTAATTTATAATGTTTTGTATAATTTAATTGTCTTAAATTTGTTCTTTTTGGTATATTGTATTGTTCATTGTGCACTTTAGACTAATAAGTTTGTTGGAGATAAATTATATTCTTATTATTATTATTATACCTATTATAAACTTTAGAATCCTAACTTGTAAGCAAAAATATTCTCCTCTGATAGAATAACTTTATTTTTTACTTTTCAATGCATCTAATTAAAATAGGAGCTTTTTAAACATTTTTAAAAATTCAACTGTCATTTTTTCTAAAATTTAAATATTTGAAACCATGTAGCAGCAAATAAAATGTGGATGAAAATTCAAAAAATGGTTTTTAATGTGTACAAACTGAAATGAAGACGTACCTGGCATTTTGCTCGTTACCTCGCGTTTTTGGCAACTATAAAAATAATCTCGGTGCATCCGAGACGGCAATTATTTAAATCAAGTTTCCGTAAAGCTGAAAACAAATCCAAGACACTGTAATTATTCGGCGATAAGAGTCATCAGATAACAATTTGGTGGGCTCGATTCGTATCGGTCGTTCCCCCAGCAAACAATACAGATAATAAAAAATAAATAATTAACATAGTGTTCCTGCATGCGTAATTGTGTTTAAAAAATAACTTTATTTGCCAACACAGCCCGTTATCAGTTTTTTATTTGTAATTTTAGTTGCCCGATTAATTTTACCAAAATGTCGCGAAACTCACCGCATCGTAATGAAAGTGAGGCGAGAGGGGTTATGCAAATGGATATTCAAAAATTTTAGTTCATAAATTGAAAACAATCAGTTCAACCGCCGACAAAATTACTTATTCACGAAGGATATTGGGCAAAGTTGAGGCAATTCGTAATTAAAACGTAATACAACCGCTAAATAATATAAAATTACTGCTCGGAAATGGCGACGGTAATAAAATTTGTCCGCGCCACGAGCAGGAAGTGGAAGTTGTCTCGCTCAGATCTAGTAAATCTCGACTTTTAATCAAACAAACCGGCAACTTCCGTGGTGTGAGTACACAAGAAGCGATCTGTTTCATCTCGCGAAAAACAATATACAAGTGACAAAGGAAATCAAATGACACATTTTGCAATTTTTCAGTCATGTCATCGTGGCAGAACCTCGTCCACAAGCTGCGCAAAAACTGGAAACAATTCCAACCAAACCTAAAAAGCGTTCGCAACGTCAAAACACGCGCCTCTCTCACATTTTGTGCAATAGGAGGCGCAACCTATTGGTATTTTTTCTATTCCAAAGAACCAAAAAAATCAATCACACGCAATTACTCCCAACAAACGTTTCTCAAATTTGCCACCGTGGAATACAAGGGCCAAATTTACATGACACCCAGCGATTTCCTCAGTTCTGTCATTGAGCTAAACCCAAAAATGCGTCGCAACAGAAGAGCGAAGCTCACAGAACGCCAAATACAGTACATCAGGGCACGAATTCCCCCTCAAACCAAGCAATTCTTCTCCAAACTTCAAAATAACGGAATAATTTCCTACACTGAGTATTTGTTCCTCTTATCGCTCCTAATTAAACCAGCTGCTGATATTGAAATTGCCTTTAAAATGCTGGACACAGACTACAATGGAGTCATCGATAAGGAAGAGTTTCTGGTGATGGAGACGATTTTTAGCCGTTCTTGGAGGCAAAAACTTGCAACTCGTTACGAGACCGGCCTCGAAAACAAACTGGATACAACTCTGGCTATATATTTTTTTGGATCAGATGGAACCAAAGTTTTAAGCTATCAATCTTTCAAGCTCTTTGTGACCAACTTGCAGGAAGAAATTCTCCAATTGGAGTTCAGTCAATTCGCCCATGGCACTTTCATCAACGACATAGACTTCGCTAAGCTTCTAGTACGATACACCTATTTTGACAATTACGACAATTACATTGAGCGCCTTTTGGCCACGGCAGAACGCGAACCATCGCGCGACCAACTCATCACTTTTGAGGAGTTCCACTCATTCATGGGGTTTTTACACCGACTTGAGGATTTCTACTTCGCAACGAGATACTACGCCGAGGAGGACTCCCAAATAACTCGAAAGGGCTTCCATGATATTCTCAAATTACTGGGCAGACATGACCTAACCTGGCACATGATAGAGACAGTATTTAATATTTTTGATGTCGACGGCACCGGTTACGTCAACTATCGAGACTTATTTATGGTTTTGAACGATCGTCTGAATCGGGGCTTAACACGCCACGTCGAAAAAAGCGAATGGCAGGAATTCAAAAGTTGCCTAAGAAGGGCCATTAATCCAAACCCTGGACTAGCTCCTCACACAAGAAGAAAACAAATGAACAAATAAGTACTTGTTGTCTGTACCAACTTCTAATTTAAAACATACTGTTGTAATGAAAACTAAATAAAAACTTAATTTACCAGATTTTTGAAATTTAGAGCGTAAATTGTGTTCACGTCCTTACGATACTAAAACGTGATATCTCGGGCTTTATCATACCCGCACAAAAATGGTTTTGTCGTTAGTTTTCTTTAGTATTCCAATATTTATTTATAAATGACAATTGGACAATGAGAAAATTGTTAATGTTGATTTTTACTGGAAGTCATATTTATATACACTAGAAAATAGGTTAAATAAGTTGCTAATGCAAATGCTATCAAATATAGGGTACGGTGGGGCAGCTTCGATCGACATTTTTTTTGGAAACCTTCAAAAAAAAATGTAAACCATGCCAATTCATTTTTAACAATATTTGCTGCTTGGGTTTTTCCTGCTAAAGTTTCGTACGCCCGGTTTGTTTTAGGTAACCCAACCCCGAATTTATGATTTTTTTTTAATGTTAACATATGATTTTTTAGTTTTATTTCCTATGATAACGCTGCATAAAAAATGAAATGACGTACAAACGAATGTATGTAGGCACCGGAAGACTTAGTGCAAATAAGAACTAGCGAAGTAAATAATACACATAACTTTAAAATCTTTCTGAGCTGAATTAGTTCAACACTGAAATAAAATATGTACTATCCGCTTATGTAATTCCCCGACAAACTGTCATAATAACAACTATTAATAACACTCAGGCGCGTATAACGTGTCCGTTTAAAGAAGAGATTTTGTTCCAAAGTATCCGACTTATCATCCGCGTCCGTTTATTGGAGAGTCCGCTTAAAGGAAACCAATACCATTTAAAATTAGCTCAAAACGAGACCAAGAAAATTGTCCGTTTTTCAGAGGGGTCCGCTTATGGATGTGCGTTAAAAGAGATTTCACTGTATTATATTGAATTTGACATAGAAAAAAAAAATGTTAAACTTAAAGAAAAAAGTTTAATCGCGGCGATCCTGTTATTTCGAAAGGTTTGGGTAACTTTTTTATCGTCTTTTTCAGAAAAATGTTTAGCTCCCATAGTTTATCAAACTTTTTATTCAATGTTTTAGAACTAATAATCACAAAACCCTGGGCACTTACTGTCACATGCAGCTTTATAAGCTTTAGTGTAAAGAATTAAAGCAATTTTTATATTAGAATGCAAATAATAACAAATGGAAAAAACATTAAAATAATATTAAACATGACAATTTACCTTGAGACAGTTAAAACAAACACAAACTATTCCCAAAAAATGCAATTTTGCTTCATTGAGCTTCTAACTTTCAGACACATTAAGCTAAGTCCTGAGCTGCCCCACGCCCGATACTGCCCCAACGTACCCTATCAATGACATAAATGTACTACCAAAATGGAAATATGTTTAATTTTAAACTTTGTTACTTTTGAAATGAAAAATTTTAACTTCTTTAAGTTCTTTGGAACAGTACTCAGTGATTAATCTAAAAAAAATACACTGCTACTTATTAATTTGATTATTTTTATGTAGTCAATGTAAAATACATCGGAAATTTTGAAACAGTCACAAATTTTTGGGAAAAAATGGCACTGGCAGTGCAGTTGTCCGCTGAATAGGTGAAAAAATTGCAATTGTCCCTTGTCACGTGTAAAAATCGCGTTAAGAGAAGACCTAGTCGTGTCCGCGATCCTAGCCGATCTCCCATATGTTCAGTAAGTAGGTCACTAAGCTGCCTCGCGAGTTAGGTCATTGCACCGCACAGCTCGTTGGTTGCCTTGCCGGACTTGGAGTCGCCACTGGCGTGCAAGACTGGGATTCAATACCCAATAAAAATCCACGATGAGACATTTTTTTAACAATCTGTGCATAAATCCACCTTTCGAGCACGCGTTTAGAAAGGACGTAAAGAAAGCCGAACTGTTACATAAAACTCGAATCCGATCTGTTTTCTCATACAGACTTTATTGGTATTTAAGGAAAATCGACGTCTAGCTATCGAATTTTTAAAAAGGTTGCATTTACGAGCCGTTACTAGGTCAAAATGCCGCTACCATAGACACTAGACGCAGTAAACCTGTCCAACTGTACTTCACAAATTACCTGCGCGAGTGATATTTTTTTCAAAAGATGACAAGTGAAATGAGAACGAATCACATGTCGATAAAAGTGCGAAACTCAAGTTTAACAACTAATCGACGAGACGAGATTTTAGGTCAAAAAAATTTTAAATATCTCGGAATATCAAAGTGCACTCTGATTATGTCAGAATGTATTGTCGACGATTTTTCATCTTCTTCGGAATATTTTGCTGTCGGAATTGACAATAAAATGTGGGTCACTGTTACCCACTTTGTTTTTTTCTGAAGTTCAAAGCTCACTTTCAATCACTGTGCGGAAAGCAACAACTTTTTGATACTATAGTAACACCACAGAAGTAATTAAACCATTCAAAACGCCTTAACCGAAGCACCCTGTATATAATCATGTACGAAGGAATTTATGTTTGATGTTTCTGTTTCGATTATTTTTTTAAGTTTAATGTACAAGGATGTAAGTACACCTAAAACATTTAACAGTGTACTTAATCAAACATTTCGACATACTATTTATCGCGGTTAAAAATGATGTTGCATGTTGTAATAATATTTTTTGTGGGTAGATGAGTATGTGCATGCTATATTGTAAGAAGTTTATTGCAAGTATGTACCTGCCTGAGCCCGCTTCTTAATTAATCATTAAGCTGTAATTAATTTTAGCATTTTAATAAAGCGGGTCGTAAACTGAGTGCATAGACGAATGCAATCTACCAATTTATTTGAGCTCCCGTTGAGCTCAATGATTCTAATGAAGAGTGATAAACGAGAGTTTGATTTCTCGCCTCTTACATTCACATATAATGCAATAATTGTTTACTCCATATATTTTTAAGGAGATGTCTCAATTAAAGCAATGTTTTCTTTGTAAGAAAGTGGCATTTAGTTGGTGGCAAACACAAAGGTCAGGTCGATATATCGATTCGGCAAACATATCAATTAATAATGGCACAACTTTACACTTTTACTCCCTCGCGTTGAGGTAAGATGTTTTTGATATTGTTCAAGTGCAAGGTTATAAAATGGAGATTTTTTAAAGTTGAATCTAACATATGGCCACATTAACAACCGATTGTTGTTTTTTACGAAACATAAAAGGAAATTCATAGTAATTTATTTACGTAACAGCACATTTAAATTGATATCGTTAAAAAACATTTGTTGAACACCGCTCATATATGAGAGGCATAATAAGTTGCGAATTTCGTAATACCTTGAAGCATGAACAACTTTCTTTTACCTCCGTCAAACCAGTAATACATATATGGAAAAAAAACGAGCTTCTTTGTGAAATTTCGGCTGTAATAACCTTATCCCTTCGAGCGATACAAAAAATCGTAATACAAAAGGGTGCTATTGATATTTTAACGCATCATTGCTGGTTATTAAACCCACAAAATTTCTTTTTTCGTGTCCGTTAATGACACAATAACAATTACACAACAAGTAACTTTCACCAAATGCGCGTTTTTATGTGTGAGTGTTGTTTATTTAAATTTTAATCAGTTTATAATTTATTGTATGCAATGGATATTGCATTCGGTTACACATTGTTCCTTCAATGGCACTTTTTTCCACAAAAATGGCGCACGTACAAGCCGCCATTTTACGACCGCGAGGAATTTTAAACCGAATTAAAATAAACATCTTTTATATCTTGCATCTTCGAAGTTATTTTAAAGACACAATAGAGAGGTGCGGCGGTTTTAAAAGCATCGTGTAATGGAGTTGTTTTCGTGATGGGGGCGTACATGTTTCAATGACAATTCCGATACAGATGGCTTCAGCTGAGAGTGTCTTTTGGCCGCCACACTGCTTTTTGTTACACACTTTTATTGGCTTAATCAATCACAGATGGGCCGCTGCAGCTTGCACTGACACCTTGGAATTAGCAGCTCACTGCTAAATATGCGGATCGAAATTAATTACGAGCCAGGATAAAAATAGACCGGCGGAATCGTCTCGAAAATCAACAAGTGCATTTAATAAATCTTGCGATTTCGTTACGGACTAATTGTACCAGACATTCCGGGAGCAGAACAATAAAGCCAGAGTTTCATTCACCGTTTGAAAAATAAAAAATTACGAACTTTTCATTAAATTACTCCTCTCCTAAAAATCGCAATCTAAATAAAATGTGGGCAAGGAATGGTAACGTCCAAAATTGCTAGGTATCTGTCACATTTTATCATTTTGTAAAAGACTATTAGAAAAAGTTCTAAAAATTTGTTAACTTCAAACAGCTGCTGTGTTGCAACGGATGTTCAAACATTGTCAAAACATTTTGTGTAATCATAACTCAGAGTAGCAAATGCAAAATTATCAGATTACTGAGTCTGGCAATATTATTTCATACTTTTAAGGTATTTAAAAGTTGAACAAATATTTAAGGTGTTTCACACCTCGACATGTTCGTAATGGAGGCGCCAGGTGGCGTTAAATTTTTGTTTGACGTGTGAGTTTAAACATCATAAACAATTTCCATGACAAGTCCTGTAGTAACATTTTACTTTCCTAAGTAAATAAATCCCCAGAAAAGAAAGCATCGTAATCGCAAACTTGTGGAATCTGTTGCCTATCAAATTGCCGCCAAAAATAATTTTCTTAATAATAACACGGAAGTAAAACACACACCAGCAGCTCCTAATGGTGTTTTTTCGTATGATTGTAAACCCATTCGCTAATTTTATGATTGCAGGAAGTTAGAATCAGTTAAATTGTCAAAAATCTTACGTAAAGCGAACGAAAGTAATGTTTTTAATATCCGAGCCAAAAACCACTCAATCAAGTTGCTTGTAGGACGTAAATAAAACGTGTAAAGCGATCTTTAGCCACTGGGCAGAGGTGTTACTGTAGGTGTTAGGAAATAAAAACTGGAGAGGGTTTAATTGACTGATAAGCTGCGAACTTTTACTGCCGATTACATAATGTAAATTAATTAATTAACGTTTTTGATATCGGCGATTTTGTAATACGTTAAGTGCAGTGCACCCAAAACAACAACCGAACGTCGCGGATTTGGAATAATCCCAAATATACCTCCCGAAATTAATTAATTCGACGGAAAGAACCCGTTTGTCGTCTAACTTTTGAAAAAGTGAAAGCGCGTGTTGAATAATCCCGTGGATTCGGAAAGGGCTCCAGTCCCGGACTCGGCCCGTTTTCCCCGCACCTGTCGATGAAATCAAACGAATACCTGCAATTAACGCGGTGTATAATTACACCAAACTGTATCTCTTAGACCATGGTGAATCGTACATTTGCGGACCCTGATGTCCTTGGTACAAGTCTTTCAACTTGTGGCCTACTTATGCAGAGTCGGAGTCGGGCCCCGAATCGCTTTAGTGCGGCACATCAACATAGAGCGTTTTATTTATAAACCGCTCAATATAAACACGTTTGAGATAATCGCGTCTATTGTGACATAACTGCACATAATACGCAACAAGAGAGGTGGTTCTCACTGCATATAAACGCCGCATTAGACGGATGCAGAAAAAATTCGATAATTAAAGAGGGATGCGAGGGTGAAAGCCGCTGCACTTGGAGGAATTGCGCGCTTTCGGCCAGCTTCCAAAACGAAAGTGACTATCTCTCGACGAACATTATGTAAGCGAACAGCATGTGTGTGACTGAAAAAACGGCTATTATCAATTTTTTCCAATCAATGGATTTGGCAAGATTCCAATGAAATGAATTAAGGTGAAATTGCATAAAAATCATTGAAAACGACCTCACTTGAACCTAGTCAATAAATATGTTTACTACAACTATGACACAAACTTTCAAAGACCATAACGAGAGCAAAATCCTTCACACGTTCGTGGCCACAAAAAGATCACCTACAACGCCTTAAAAAGCCGAATTTTCTGGAAAAGTCGCCGATTTTACTGTTTCCAAACGAGTGAAATGCGCTGAAACTTGAGTAACACTGTTGTGAAAATTCGAAATCGCTTCAACCACCATCAAGGCTCCTTTTTATTCGCCGCAGGTTGGCGATTTTTGGTCAGAAAAGTTGCACCGTTAAGGTCGTTGGCCTTTTTGCTAAAATTTAAAAGTAGCCCAACTAGAAACGAATTTAATATTAATTTATTTTTAGG
This sequence comes from Tribolium castaneum, assembly GCF_031307605.1. Taxonomy (NCBI): domain Eukaryota; kingdom Metazoa; phylum Arthropoda; class Insecta; order Coleoptera; family Tenebrionidae; genus Tribolium; species Tribolium castaneum. The sequence goes on from NC_087396.1 coordinate 13,075,602, forward strand.
AACTGTAACAGTAGCCGTTGCATAAAAGCGACAGCATGTGGTACTTGTCTGATTTCAACTCGACAAGAACCGATGCCTTGAAGTGTCAATTTTTCGTCTTGGATTTTATACTGAAAACAATTTCGTTTTATTCATCGCAGAAGGTCGGTTAGAGCCTCTCACCGACGATGTTTATTTATAAATATGATTTTTTCTATCACGACTTATCCAAAGACATTTTTTGCCATAGGAATATTATCTCACTGACCCATATTCGGTAAGTTCAATAAACTGAAGTGATAAGAAATACTAAAGAAAAAACATACTCCAACTGTTTACTTACTATTACATGAAATAATTATCATATTTACAAAATATTATCACCAAACAACAAAAAAATTGTTTGCCTGCAAGAAAGGGGACAGCAGCTCTTCAATACCAGACAAAAGGTTTAAACAAGCACATAAAACTATTATCACGGGATTAGCTGTGTTAAGAAACGTGTTCTTTAATACGCCACACATTTCAAAAATCCCCGACTGCATACTCCATCATCCAAATTTTCGAATAATGTTTCTTCATTCAAAGCACTTAATTAAGTAATATTTAACGAAAGTAATTATTCTAACGAACTCCCACGCTCAAATGTAAACACCTATAGTTAAAATATCGCAATTCTTTCAATAAAATATTTATTTTCTTCGTTCCACGACACAATTCACAATGGAAAAAGCTACTGTGATCTTGTCAACAGTATCATTAACAGTATTAAAAATTAAATTCATCAATCACATACATCTCTTAACGTTTAGTAGTTGAATTTTTTATTAATTAATTTTAAAGCACTGCATGAATTTTTATTGAAAAAATCGAAAAAATTTCAGCCGATTAAATTATTTCCAACCGCGCGTAATTCCGACATAAAAGAATAGCTAACCACCACATTGTGATTTATCATTTTGGAGTGTTTTATTTCAAATATGCGTCAACCCATTTGATTTGGCATTAAACAACAAAAAATCAATAAATTCTTTGCAGCTTTACCTGTGTGCACACGAAATCAGTAAATTAACAATCGATACCACGGATAAGTTCCTTTCCGAGCAGTGGATAAATCCGGCTGATTCATTCCTTTTGATTAAATCCAAGCTCTAATCCAAATTAGAGAAAAAAGCAAAGTCTTAAATCGATAAATTAAAAACGAAGATCTGTTGAATTCAAGAAGAAGCGACTCAATATTGATCTCGAGAGCTTTACCCACCATTTTGAACTCTGCAGCAAAGCAAATACTTTTTCAAACGCTAGAAAATTTGCTGTTGCATTGTTAATATCCCCCTAATTCCCAAAATACAACCCTTGGAAGATAACTATGTGCTCTAATGGCCCTGAGGGTGTGCTTCCTTTAATTCTGATTTTACAAATTGCTATTTGTAGTGCCCTCGAGTCAGGCGGATTGTAAGAAAAAGCCCATTTAATTTTGCATTGTTGTTTACTAGCGCCTGCTCCAAATATACCGATCTAATTTCATAATTGATTATTGTTGGATTGGGATAGAACAACAATCACGGAAATAGTTAATTAATTATTTAATTAATCTTAAATGAACCGTGAGTGTGCCACTTACACACACCATTTTTAACTCAGTTACATATCACACGTCGCTAGTTTTCCATTGTTCTAGTGAAGAACAGCTTTGCGGCTTGTTCTCACCCCGTGATGGGAAATTTCAGACTGTACCTTTGATGGATCCACTCGAGGTGTGCGGCTGTTGAGTTTGTGTTTGAGATTGTTGCACTTGTTCCAACCTGGAACTGACATTGTTCCACATTTCAAACATTTTGACGGTCACTGATTATCACTTTTGTTCTCACTCATATTGGTAACTGTTTTAAAAATTCACTCGAGTCACTACTTTTCTTTAACCGAATCCTATGTGACTAAATGGGTCCATAGTCTTAACCCTGTTCTTGGTACGTTTGGTGCAGTATATCTTCCATCTCTTCATGCTAGCGGAGAAAAAATCTCTCTTCTCTTTTCCGCCATTTATCCAATGAGACGTGGTACCTAATTTCGGGAAAACATCGTTTTCATGCAAGTACCACCAGCGGCTTTGTCGCTGTTTTGGGAGACTTATCGGAAACTATTTCGATACAAAATGGTGCTTGTGTTGTTTGTTTTGAGATATAATTTTTTATTCTGGACTTATTGCTGATATGACCTATCTCAACACGAATTAACGTAGGCATGGCATTTGCAATCGATTTGCCGGAAGTTTTACTCGATTTTGTTAAACACTAACTGTGTACATAGTTATGTAACGTGGAAGATTCCGTCATATCGTCTTTAAAGTGCATAGTATTGATTCCGTGCTCTCTCACTGTGTGCATCCACTCAACGAAAACTAAGTCGTTGTGTGACAGAGGTTTCAACACTGTGGCTCCAGCCTCTACATTTTCGAAAAATATCAATTTTACCAACGCAAACAAAATTGATAATTCTCATTTGCGCAATCTGTGGGTCATACATTAAAAATTGTTTCGCAACTCGCATTTCCATGAACACTCCAAACGGAAGGAAAACCATTCAATAGTTTCAAAATTTACACATGAAATTTTATCGAACTAAATAATTACAGTATGAACATGCGCTGCCTGTAAAATTATCGTAAATCAAATCAAGACCAACAAGTTGTATTCATTTTCTTTGTAAAACTTTAACAAAGAAAAATATGCAGGCAACTCGCGCATCAAATGCACTTTTTAATCAATGGAGAGCTCGAATCGATTTTTATTTGCACACTTCCGAATGTGGGCTTAACCTGACACACTAACTTAATAAATATTTTCCTATTTACAAGTGGGTTGCATCCAATAAGATGAAGTAATGAGTAAATATTCCTTCTCTTGCACAAACTAGAAAAAACAATTACGCCAATAACAAAACAACTCATCTAAACTTTAAGAGCTTTTATGTTGACACAATTATTTGTATTTTTCTGCCAGGAGTTAACTTACGGTGGCTTTATGTTTCATGTGCATTGAAATCGATCTTGCGATTGTAGTAAATTTAATATGAAAAGTTTCATCAAAAAACGGCTACATCTATGTTTACTCATCATCGTATAAGGTGTCACTCCTGACAACTTATTAAAATGTAAATTTAATCTGCTACCTGATTATTTGTTTTCCAATAATGTGAATGAAGTTTCGGGTCTATCACTTTGTGGCTTTACATTTTTATCATTCAATTCAAGCTAATAAAGGAACAATGCCTGAAACACCCACATGAATTTTATTCGAAACGTAAACGACAATAACAAGGACTTTTTCGAAATCATCAATGCTTTCTCTTTTTCTAGCGAATCATAATGGCATTTTGTGTGATATATGGACGTTTGATTTAGTTTAAAGCCACTGTTTTGTACAAATCTTGGGTGTTCGTGTCGGACAAAATTTTGATTACCCAAACAATCAAAAGGTTATTGTACTTGAACAGTGCTCGTAATTTCGACCGAGTGATAAATAAAAAATTGAAAAGCGGACGAAAGATAACGCAGGGTTTTCGTGCATGTCTTGGCGTAATTTAAAATATTTAAAGTTTGTTGCATCTTATAATGTACACATTAGTTACTTCCACACTAACAAAATGGGGATAAATATAGATAAAGCATTTTGTTTATTTTTAGATAAATTTCGCGTTACATGCTCGTAGTACGAAAGAAACCTCGTCAAGTCTCCCAAAACAGGGCTGAAAGCAGCGATTCCTACCCACCTATTCTCTTTAAAAATAAAGTAAAATAATCCAATGGTTTTTGCACTTGAATCACACCACATAATCACAAACCACCACGTATCTCACGGAAAACTTCCGATAGAGATCCATTGTTATTACCGGACACGTGTTATCCCCGATCGCGACGAAAAATTTTCCCGGGAACGAATCGAATTTTCCCGCTTGTTCCGTACGTGCGTAAAGATAGCGACACGTACCGTACGCACTATTTCCGCATAATCTCTTACGTACGAAGTCTTGGCAAACACTAAACTCCAACCACCATCGTGCTAGAGTAGAAAGTAGGCATAAAGTTTAGAGCGGCGCATGCTTGCAGTTATGCTAACTGTACTTTTCACCAACAGACAACACGCGGACCAAAAGGCACTTTTTGGGCCATTGGGCCACATGAGGGATGATTGGAAAGGGTTGGGCCAGAAGGGTGATTCAGGAGACGCGATTTCCGCCAGACTGATATAAATTTTTAAAAAGGTCACCAACTTCCAGATTCTGTCAAAAGTTTCATTATGAATAAATCACAAGATTTAAATTTGAGGGTTTTAATGAAATCTAAACTTATTGTTTTCTTTGTTCAAAGAATCTGGAAAAATACCACCGGAGCAACATTTTAATCCGCTTTGACCCAACCGGAAATAAATATTTATTTTCTTTCTAATCTTTTGAAAAGTCGCATTAAGCTCGGTTTAAAAAATATCCCTAGTACAGGTGTGCCACGTGCACGCTCAATACGTCTTCTAAATGCGCATGAGGTAATAAAGCTCGTCGCGAGCAGGGTAAGAAAATTTGCGTTTTATTTGTTCAGTTCGTTTATCTATTAACCGATAACGAAAAAAAATTTCAAAATCGCCGAATTTTTGTGGTCCACGTGTAAACAACATTTTTCAACCAAAATTATGGACGGGACATGTCTCAAAGCCACGTACACACAACAAAACAAATCGACTATGATGTCTTGTACAACCACATGCAAGTCATGTATGCGGGCATGAATGTCGTAATTGGTAAATCCGTGTTGCTTCAACATGCACGCGAACAAATTATGTTTTTCAGTGGGAGATGTTTTTGTTGTTTTTGGTTATGCATGTGTGTAGCTGTCATATCACCAAGCTATTATAATAAGACAAGGACTAAAACCCCGGACTTTTTCTAGTAAAATCCGGACGTAATAAAACATTTTGGCACTACTTTTTTTCGTATGAAATAGTAGCAGTTTTTACACAAGAAACAAAAAAAAAACAAAAACAGAAACAAAAGCTCAGAAAATAATAACGTAAAAGATTCAGTCCACCCTATTGGAAATACGTGTAGTTCATATTTTTAAGTAAATTAGAAATAAACATATTACAAGGGTAGTGGTAAGATAAAATAATATTTAACGGAATTTTAAGTCCCTATGACAAAAAATTGTTTGAGACTTTTCCACGAAACATAACTATCTTCAAATATTAGATTTTTGCGATTTTTTCAAAATTCCTTAAAAATATACGTAGATAAAAACCATAAGTTTTTCCTTTGATCTTAGGCGGAGAAAAAAAGTGAAAAATTTGGTCTTGAAATTTAAAATAAGGTTTTCACATTGTGAAAACCTAATGCAAGAAGTGTTGGACATTTAATTAAAAAAACCAACTATGTGAGGGGCCCAGTTCCAAAGTTTCCATTTTTCGATAGAAATAAAATAGGTTGCGTTTTTGTAAAAAAACACAATTTCTAGTTTATTTTTTATGGACAAAATTGCACTTAATTTCAAACAGAAAAGCAACAAACAACAAATTAATAACGTGAAATATTCAGTCTACTTTACTAATTGCAAATAGTAATGTTTTTAAGTAAAGTAAAATAGAAAAAATTGCAAATAGTAATGTTTTTAAGTAAAATAAAATAGAAAAAATACATTACAAGGGTAGTGATAAAAGACATTCAACGAATTTTAAGTGTTAGATTTTTGGCACTTCCTACATGAATTTTTTCAAAAATTGTACCTTTTGTGGGTAGGTAAAAAATCAGTTAAAATTCGAAAAAAAGAGAATGCTTTTAATTTATTTTTCGTTGGCAGTTCGAGCATTGACGGCGCGCAGTTTTACTCCTGTGTCATCAAAAAACCATCCATTACGTTGTTTTGCTTTTGATACAGACGGTTAATTCCTCTGTTAATTAACACTTCTAACACCGGAAAGAGATGTTGCAACGTTTTTTGATGTCTTCACTTCCTTCAACGCCGAGATTAAGTCGTCAAAGCCCCGTTGTTCGATATTTTTATTGACCATTAAACGTCGAAATTTTGAAATCACCAACAAAGTTTGCGCCTTTTGACAAACTAAACACAAAGTTTAACGTTGTGTGCAATTACGTAAAACTTTATCAAAATTCGATTTAGCTTGCACTCATAAAATTTTCATTCATTCGGGTCTTTACAACTATCAGTTTAATGACCTGCGGCAATAAAACGGCGCTTACACATAGAGGATTTTATTAGAAAAATACTGTTATTTCGCTCTGAGTGCGGTTGCGGCCGTTATTAATCACTGGGACGGAATGCAGATTTTGGGGAAACTGCAAGATGTGGTGGTAAAAGTCGAGGCTACCATAAATGACCCGACTTTATGGGGGCAATATTCGGAAAGAATCATTGTGGCCACTGCCGAATATTGGGCCATAAAATCTGGTTTCGGTCTGTTTAAAGCCATATTTCAGGAAATCTGTACAGGCAAATAAATCATTTCGCCGTCCGGGAACGTGATAGAAATTTTGAAAATTTTCGATGAATTTATAGCCCGAAATGTGGTGGTGCCTTTCACATTTCAGCGCTTTCTTAGACTGATGCAACAGTGGCGTGCGTCAGTGGTGACGCGTCTCTGCAATAAAATAATTGGACGCGACGAGTTGGATTTGATTCAGTGTTGACTTTGAAAAATAAGGAGAAATAAAGCCACCATCCTGCATAACATCGCGAATTTAAGGCGAGTGTATATCGACGCACATTTATTACGTCACATAACGTCAAAACATGGCGTCGCCATGACAACGACGTTGGCGCCGCGCGGGACGCTCCGAAACTAACACAAGCGACGGCGTCTGCGATGCATAATATCCCTTTTATCCCACACAAACTATTCAAGGGAATTCTGAACGCCTCGACATGATGAAATAAAAGACTTTATCATCCCTTCTTCATTATTAAAACCATAATAATAACCCATTCCTCAAACTAAATCCAAGCGGTATGTGTGCGGTAATGTCATCGACGAACTAGACAAAACGATTGTTTCGTTTATGCAAAATACTAGAAAAATTAAATGTGAGATTCGTGTTTTGCGGAATAATAGCACGAACAGATTTATCGCAGGAAAATATTTATAAATGGTGGATTTAATTAGTCACGTACGTTGACACCTCTAACAACATCGGATGAGCGGGTTCATGAACTTGATAAGCGAGATGACAAATTCCGAAAAATAACGAAATCTTTACGAATTCACAACAACGAGAGTTCAACCGAACAATGAAAATTTATTTGCGTGACCGTTGACAGTTTTCACCGACATCGTGAGTTACGACACAATTGTAGAATAACAAGAATGTTTAATTTCCTCGAAATTTAATAATTAGACGATAATTACTCGCTACACTTTCGTTTTCCAGCCGCACAATTCATTAAAAAATGAATTTTCCAGAAACCATTAAAAATTATCATGGGGATCGAACAAAAATTACAAATGCGAAACACAAAAAGACAAATTAATCTGATTAAAGAATGTGTCTTGTCTATTTTTTATTCTTTACAAATTAGCAAATAAAAAAGAGTTTGTTTAAGGTTGTACAGTTTATAGTCGCCCTATTTACCAAATGCACTTTACTAATTTTTAAAAACGACTTTTACAAATTCAGAATTCTGTGCCGTACGCATTCAGGACACAATTTAAGTAAAAGTTCAATCAATAAACATGCATATATGTTTATAATGGTATGAAAGTATTTTGAAAAGCCATTTAACAAGATGACGAAATTAAACCAAATATTGCGATTTTTGAAAAAATGTTACCGCACTTGAATATCAATTCCAGTAAACCAGTAAACTAGAATTTTTGGTAAAACTTTTTGCCAAAATTTTGATTTTGATTTTTAAAAACAATTCCCAGTTTTGCTTTATTGTGTGATTCGGACATTGTTTCCAATTACATAAAGGACATGGTTCCAAAGGGTGGAATCTCCAGGTTCCTTAACTTTTCAGGTAACGAAAAAAACTCTCGTTTTTTAGAAAATTATTTGTTTTGTGGTTAAGGTAAAATGTTTGACAAGTTTAAAAATAAAAAAAGGTTTTTTGAAAAAAATATTCGCAAAAATGTTTTTGAGATTGACTGCACTGCTTGTTTAAAAGTAAAGATTGTGGAAATTGTACAGTTTGTTAAAGATTTAAGAAAAACTAAAACACGGATTTCTAAAACAGCTTTACCAAAAGAATAACAAAGAAAAAAAAACGAGAAAAGTTTTTAAAAACGTTAGTTCAGGATATGCGCCAAAAACTTCACTTTGCAAATTTAATTTTACTCTGTATTTTTAATAAGCTTTGGAGATTGAACATTTTGTTTTAATTATTAATTTAGGAGTTTGTACGGTTTGGAACTAAATGTAATGTTCCACATAAAACATAAACTAGAAATTGTGTTTTTTTACAAAAACGCAATCGATTTTATCTTTCTTGAAAATGGAAACTTTGGAACTAAGGCCTCTCACATAGTTTGTTTTTTAATCAAAAGGTTAATGTTACTATCTTACCAAATGTGTTAATTTTTAATACAGCTTCTTTTAAATTTCAAGTCCTAAATGGGCTATAGCCTAGAGCCGCAAAAATGTCTTAATTATTTGGTTAATGAGTTTCAAGAAGCTTTTAGTAGTTTCATTTCATATGTATTATAGAAAATTCACAATGTCTTTGAAAAAAGTCAGCGACAACGCAATGCTATTATAGAAAAAAAGTGTAAAAATTGCTAGGTTTTTTTGAAAAACAAAAACTTCTTATAAATAAATACATTTTTTTAAATAAATATCCTAGAAAATAAAGGTGACATTTAAAAATCTAGTGCACCTTTGGTGACTACGTAAAAAGAACATTTTCATGTTTGATGTTAGTTTAATTAGACCAAGAGGGGTGGTAATATTTAAAATTATGAAAGGTGTTCAGATATTTCCAAAATACGATAAATGATGTCCCTTTGTTAATAAAAATTGTCCATTTTCGAGGTTTATTAATTTTTCATTATTTTCTAACCAATAAAGGTTTTTTAAGACCAAAGGAAAAACTTATGTTTTGTCGAATACGAATTTGAAGTTCATTTCAATCAGCGTATATTTTGGGGAATTTTGAAAAACTCGCGCTTGAGATTTTGAAGTATTGAGTGTTATTATTGAAATATTTGTGTGCAAGACTACCGCAACTTTTGACCTTTTGTCTGAACGCCAATAAAAACTGCTGAGATAATCCAATTCTATGATTTAAATTGCAATTTATGTAAAAAGTACATCCCTCACGAGTAAAAGAGGATTTTGACGTTTATTATTATTAGGCATTTTGACTTTGGTGGTCTGTTCTCAATTTTGGCCAGATTGTTCAGATTAGTGCCAATTTAAATATTAGATTTTCTGGAAAATTGGAATAGCAGCAGTGTTGACCACCGCCCCAGACCGGCCAATAAACACGTCCCGAAAACATTCAATCCTAGTCAAAAGTCCTGTCTACATAATGGGATAGAGTGGTAAATATTTACAACCCCCCGTTGGCTAAAGTGCATTCGTCGGCTCGCTACAATAACTTTGTAGTGGTGGGCCGCTACCGAGGGCGAACGCAAACAGCAGGGATGCTGTCGACAGGTAGCGGGTGATTTTTTCCTCTTTGCAACAAAGAGAATTTACAGTTAGATGGACCATGTGCATCAACAGCTGCATCAGAATTTCTTCACGATAATTATACACAGCCGAGATCGAGAGAGGGTTTCGTGGGAAACGCCTTATGTCCGGTGTACATACGAACACACCCCCGGTTTATACATAAGTGTATGAACCACTTCCGGCTAACGGGAAACTTAATCGGATTTTTTAGTACCTGTTGCGACATAAAGGCAATATTTATTTAAAGATATTCATTGGTTTTGGGATGTGAATCATCTGAACGGGTGGGTCAGTGAACTTGGCGAATTTTTGAGCTACGCATCCAATTATTAGAACGATTGCCAACAAAAAATAAAACGAATACATTGGACCCTAAATGTACAGTCCAGTGACCTTTACTATTAGACCAAACAAAAAATCGCTCTATTACCGCTATACTTGGCTGTGGGTTTCACTCGTGAGCTACAGTCATTTTCATATATGGATTTAATTCGATTGACAGGAATTTTTAATCTACACCGTGTGTTCTAATTCCCCGATTTGTTTATAATTAAATTGAGTTGAACGGAGCAATTAATTCAGACTCGTGGGTATTGCGTATGTTTAGTATGTAAGTTGTTATTTAATTTCATTGCTTTGCCATTACAAGCGCACATACAATCACTTCTCTTAGATTGAATACGTGTATGTGTAATATGTGGATATTGATAATATCTTTAATAAGGATTTATCAATTTTGAAACGTGTGATTTATGTCCATTTAAAATCATTTTCCGCGCTGAGATAAACATGATGTTTGCGTCTGGATTAGGGTCAATTCAGACAATTATTTAATGACAAAATAGTTTGGAAACCACTAAAATTACAGAGAATACGAGCAAATTTGTACTTTGTTTACACTTCAGGTGAGTATCCAGGAAGCAGGTACTGATCAAATAAACGAAACACATGTAAAAATAGGTTTTAACTAGGTCTTCACGTTACCAACAGCATCGATTTGTTACAAAAACACAAACCTATAACTCATCATTTTGTCATCATCAATAGTTCAGGATAATTACACATATGAAAGTTACAAGACAAGCAAGAAAAAATTGTCAAGGCTTCTTTATGAAGATACCGGAGATAATAGATGTATAATTTGCCTTATTTATCCGGTATTTTAATTTGTAACATTAGTGTTTTTCTTTCGAAACGATTTTCAAGAGAATTCACCCAAAATAAAAAATCGAATGTCGTTTTTAAATTTAATCAATTTCTAATTAATTTTCACTTGAAAAAATGTGAAAAACCACTGCAAAATCAGGATGTTACGCATGAATTCTATGCTTGATTAAGTCATTTCTAATTGGTTACGAAGCTACAATTTATTTTTTCATTTGTTCATTATACAACGCTGAATATAAGTTTAATGTCCGATAACAATAATTATGTTTTTTCAAGTCCTCTATTTTAACAATGACGCCGACTAGATATTGCATGAATGAAATATCAAATTAATAATTTGTGAAAGTATTTTGTCTCTACGGTTTGTAAAAAAGATATTAATAATTTATAGCAAATATTCCGATAACAAAGGAAGTGAAATTAGAATTGATTTAACTTTCTTCTAAGCAGATCATATGAGTAATCCAGATTGAAATTTAGCATCAGGAGGTTTCTCTATTTTTTTCCGAACGAGTTTGCAGTCAAATGATTTCTAAAAATCGTACAATTTATTTTTAAAATTAAGAAATAAAAAATCCAACGTAGAGATTTGACACCCACACGTAAATGTATCCATTTAATTATAGAAATATTCGAGGCACCTGTTTATGCTTTAGGTGTGACTGGAAAAGAGATTATGCAAGTTAATTTATTTTATTGTCAAAATTTATAACTACAAGTATTTAATCAAATTGTTGCTGATTTTTGTATGAATAATTAAAAAACATTTAAATATGTAAAACTTATGTGGTAACAAGTTGGTGAGCAAATAAATCAAAATTAAAAAACCGTCTCTGCCTAATTATGTCTAATTTTTGGTTCTAATGGGACCACTTTTAAAATTCCGTTTCAATAATTTATGAGTAGAGGCACTTTTTAGCGTCAGTTATGTCTTCATTTCTCGGATCCACAACTTGTGATCATTCACCTCAAATTGATAAATAGCTTAGATAATAGCAATTTTTATTGTCTATTTAATCTCGTAATGTTCTCTCAAGGCAATAATTTCATAGCAGAACCGATGGAAATTGCAAAATATCCACATGAGAAACCTGAAAAGGAAGCAACTGCTAAACGGATGTGATCGTGCTATGTTAGTTATTACAGAAGTGTATCAAAGTTTCGATCCTTTCGGACAATAAAAAATGATTTTGGATAAAGCCAAAACATCGCGGCTATTGTACGTGAAAATAAAAAAGAAAGCCACTAATGATGGTCCAAATTTATGATAGCGGAACCTGAATCATGATCCTGATTATAATCCCTCGTGAGACTTATTTTCTGAATAATTCATGGTAATTTAACGTAAATAGTCACTGCAATAAATTCTCTCAGGCCACACAGCATGGTTTGGGTGCATACATTCAACGAAAAACAAGAGTGTATCACTGTCGAAATGTGAAAGTACAGCAGTGTGTAAAATTCAGTTAGCTTCTGTCTGTCACGTTGATAATTAGCAGAAAAAAATCCTGCGTTAATTAACAGCAACTTTAAGTCATAGCTAAGTAATTATGCAATAAAATGTGTTTTTTATTTTTCGCGAGATGCTTTTTTACGCAATAAAATCATTTCAGACTCACAAATATTAAAACTGGAACCTAACATTACGGTTGGCAGGTATTAATTTAAACCGTCGCTCGATACCTTTGAAAAGTTGTTTCTACAAGTTGAAAGTAGTCGTGAATGTTAAATTTTCGTGGTTAATCTGTTAATCGGTTACGTAACACGGATCGCAAAATTCATATCCCCCCAAGACATGATTTAATAATTGTTACACTATCCTATTAAAAAAAATTTTGAAAAAATGAAACGATGCAAATTCACGCACGAACCTAATTAAGCACCACTTAATTTAGCGCAAACTGTCGAGAACGGTTCTTGACATTGATGGGACTGAAATGTAACAGATCTTCAAGGTCAGTTTTACTATGCATGTGCATCATATTTACTACGTTTTGTCCATTCATGAGTCGATCAATGCGAAAACACCAATGGCCTTCGCAATGTCGTTTATAACAATCAACACAACAAAACGGAATCGAAAAAATTGTCAACAAAGTTCTGCCAGCTGAAAATAGGTTGAAACTTTGTGTAATAATTATAATAAATAGCCGTGTTTATGTCGGCATTTATGATTGAGAAAATTTCCAACACATGTTCACTTTGGTTGTATTTGTTTTTCTTTGGCTCTCACCTAAATTATATTTTATTTATAATAAATTCGAAAACATCAAAATTCAGGTTGTAACAATAAATTCGCACAGTATAACGAACTTTGTGCCAAACTCGCATACACGACTCAATAAAATTAATTACCGTGCAGAATTTTAACACGGCACGAAAACGGTCATTATATTATTAAAAATCGATTAAATGAATAAGTTACAACGGGCGAGATAATGATCCGACAAGCTTTTGATCAATTAAAATAATTGCAGCTTTTTATCTCATCTTATTAACGATGCAAATAAAAAATGTGCATAAGTTGTAAAGTGTAAGTCGGAAAACGCTTCCTTTCACGAAAGCTTTCAGCCACCCACACGCCCAAACTTTGCTGCTTCATGAGGCTTATGAAATATTTTTGCAACATTATCTTGTAACAAGAACTTACGACGCTTGGCAACTAGATTCTGGACTAAACAGGATCGAGTCTGGATATTTAAGCATTTGTAACGTTCAAAAATTAGGTCGCAAGTCGCATTTCTGGCGAAAAAGACAACTTGATGCCGTCCAACCGGGCATAATAACGTATCGGAGAAATCTTTAATGTTGTATTTTTAGATTTTTTATTACTTGTCCGTATTTATAACTGCACTAAAATCGGCCAGTTAATTGACGACTACATGTGTCTTTGTTTGCACCAAGCAATATTTTTACGGATTTATTGGTAATTAATATGCCGCTATTGTTTACGGATTTTTTCATACATGTATCTATTCGTAGTTTAGTCACGTAAATCCGCAGATGTAACAAATCATACAGGCATACGTTTACATTTGTCCACTAAGTGATCAGTTGAATTGTAATTTCTCCACGAGTCACTATTTTTTTTCAAAGAGAAAAATGTGAAAGTTAATTTACTTTAGCAGTTATTATACATGTGGGATTTTGGGTGGTCTTGCACTCTTACATCATAAATTCGTTGCTTTACGGCCGGTTACGATTAAAAGCGCGCATCCCGTGCCAAAATTCCTGCCAATTCCGGGAAATTCGAATCCAGCGGCCCTCACAAGGAAGCCAAGCCGGTGAAAGTCGCAACAGATGATAATGACGGGCCAAAATCTCGTATGTTGTGTAACCGTATGCAAGAAATAACGAACATATCCCAGAACGGTGCAACTTTTCACTTTTGTGCTATTGCACCTTAGGGCGTTCTATCAAGATTCAATTTTAGATTAGCGCGGCTTCTGTTTCGATTTCGGCCCTGTTTGTTGCAAAAATTTCGTTGTAAATCGCAGACGTCGACGTATTCCCAAAACATGTGGTGCAATCCGGCGTCGAGCAGACGTCTAAGTTCGAATATAGGTCACGTGCTAAAATTAAATCACTTTTACCTGGGTTAACTACCTCCTTCTAATTATAAACATTGTGACAAGCGGCTTTTCGGCATTGCGAACGGAACCGAAATCGATTAACCGCTCATCGATAAGACGGATGAGGATGTTGGCTCTTTATTAAGTAATTACGGAGTAAACGACCGACAGCAACACCATCCTTAGATTGGAAATTGATTAAAATAAAAGCTGCTTGTATCGAACTGCTCGAATGTTACGGCCGTAATTATGTAGGAACTAATTAAATAAAAATGTTACATCGACTCGGAGCAGTATTGAAAAGTATATCTCCAGTGGAAAGTTAAATAACGCAGTGCCATTAATCAATCAAAAACAAAAAAACCGCCGCAATTTTATTAATCAACCAGCCACTACTTTTACCTTATTATTTTAATACGTTTTTTCTTCAAATCTCCGATCGTAAAAATATAATTCGCGAACTAGTGGATGCTCATTTCAAAGTAAAGACATTTTTATTACCCACACATTTTTACGTTCACTTCCCGTGAGTAATTTTACATGCTTCTGACATTTCCACTTTTACAGGTAATAAAAAAATGGTATTTCCTCAAAACATGTAGCTTATTTTGATTTAATACCGAAATGTGCAATAAATAATTCCAGCATCGGGGTCACGTTAATAAATTTCCGAAAATCTGGACGCCGAATGCAAACACTCCCCCTTTAGACACCACTGTGTTACGAATAATCCACATTTGTCAATTTCACAACTTAGTTTAGATAACAATATTAGTCAAACTTCCGCTGTGTGCACTGGTAACATCTACCCTAAATTAAATAATCATGTCGTAAACCTAATTTGGTAGTACTTTGAGAAAAATGCAACAGAATGACAACACTGACTCGAAAATAGAGTCAAACAAACAAATTGCATTAAACTCGCAGTGGAAATTCGAAACAAATAAAAATATGAAAAGGCGTATGAAATACTAGCCATTAACAACTCCAAATGATGTAATTTAAAATTATTTATGATTTATTACGTAAAATTATATCTTTGCGAATTAAATAAGGTCAGAGGTTAATTTTATCAATAAAACATAATGTGCCTCGGCAAAAAGAGTTTTGTTCCCTCTGTTCGCATGTATGAATCAAATTGACACGTATCCACGTTCCTAAAACTTTTGTTTACACTGGAGAATGTATAATTTGACATTAATAAACGCATAATGTGTTACATTCTGTCTACTTGTACACATTTTACGAGCAACGCTGCTGTCATTGTTAACTATTAAAATTTGCATCGATGTTGTAATCGACTCGATAAAATATCAGATCAATAAATTCTCAAATTTAAATATACTACGTAACCTAACATACTCGAATAAATAGTTCAAGTAAACGGTCAAAAATGCCATCGGCCTTTAAAAAATTATATCCATCCTTCGTTGTGCAATAACGTGGAATATTAGTAATGCAGCACTTGCTGTTTTTCTCTCGAATTATAATATTAATAAAATCAATGATGTAAGTGTTGAATAAATCAAACCATCAATAATTAATCCTGATTTGTTATTTGAACTTTCGGAACTTTATTTTACACCTAAGGTGAGATGCTAAAAAATGGATTTCGGAGAGCGACCTAACTGTATTATTTATAACATTTTGTGTTTGTTATTGTCGAAACTTCTTCCTGTCGTAGTGATCCACGTGCAATATTTATCCAAGGTGTTAATATGCCATTGCCACATCCACGACTGCACACAGAAAACACAAACTGAAACTTTTACCGTACGTTTCTTTAATTATCGCTATAACATTAAAAGCGATAAAATTAAGCAACCGCGATATAAACGACATTAATCTTTTTTTCGCCATTTCAAATCCAGTACAACATAAATACGGTAAAACATATCCATTCACATAATACCAAACAAATTGATATTAGTTCTCATGTGCGGCGACCATTTAAATGGTAATTAAGCTGCAATAGTGGTAAACAAACCACAATTCGATGGTACTGGTCTTGTCCAACACATCCAATTCGAGATACATTCGTTGCAGCAACCAATTGCGTTAATTATTTATACGTCTTGTTATGAGTCCCGTTTGATTTATGCAGCGTTTCAGCTATAAACTCTTACTATCAAGATAATAAATAAAGTGCGAGAGTGTATTCGCACACGCAGGACACAAACGTGTAATTCGCTTATAGTAAATTACATTATTTTTCTATTCTGGTAGCGTGGCCCATTTATGTGCCAATAATGCATTTATGGGCGCTGAAGAAAAACAGCTGGTGCATCGAGCTTGAATTTTTATTTACGACGAGACACTACAGGGATAACAGCTTTCGTGCAATATTCATAAGCGAAATAATCAAAAATTTAACAATGCCTTATTATGGTGTGGAAAATCCAACCTTTGTTTTGATCGGTTTCTAACAATTTTAAATATAAATTATGTCATTATTTTGTTTGTCTTTTCGCCACTTTCGTTTCATTTTACTTGAAATTAAGTTTACAAACTGCGCAATAGAAGCCCCACGTGCACACTTTTCGTGCACAAATTGTGAGTAAATGAACAGTATTAGCACCTTGTTTTCACTCCTGGACGCTGTTAGAAAATTTAATGAACCGCAGCACAATAGTAATAACAAATAAAAACAATTAGGAATTAAAACGCAAGAGCGGGGAAAAAGTATTAAAGTAAGCGTTTTTTTCCGAAAAATACTACAAAACTTTTAGAATGTAAATAAATTAATGGAAAAACGAAAGGTTCCATATTTTGCGTTCAACTCGTATATCAAAGTCCGTGGAGATAAGTTTGTGATTTAAAGAAAATTTAGATAACGCCGATTTAATAATTGCGCCCGCCTTGAGGTATTTGAAAGTACAAATAATGGTTTAAAATAATCATAAATCGCACCTAATATGCATATCCAATCATTAAAAGAAAATTAGATTGTGTCGATTTTCTCGAAACGGAAACCCGCTTAAATTTTAGAATGTCGTTACATATAATTACCCTTAAAGACAAAATTTGCCTTCTGTTTTAACAAATGAATAATTTAGCATCTGGTCCAGTCAGCTGCGGCAGCAGTCATCTGCTTTAGCTCTTCATTTCGAGCATAACAGTAACAAATTCGATTCAATTAAGTAAACACGTAGTTTGCGGTCTCTGGATTGAGACATCGTACACTAATTTTGAAGTCCCCTGTATACAGAATGCATCGGATGAATCACGCGTAATTATGTGTAAAATCCGGTGCAATTTTCATGGAATGAAAGTAAAATCTGGCACATTTTTCAGCGGAGCCATCCATTACTCTGTATTTATAAGAGCGGGTGCACGCTGATGTTGTTTTTGTAAATTCATCAGAGACATATGAGATATTTTTAACTTTATCCCTGCATTAAATCCGCACTTTTATACGTTTTTCCTCTCCACTTTCACGAGTCGACGACGAGCTAAAGACGACGCATTATTTATTTATTGCACGGTTTTTGTCGACGCTTCAACGTGCAATTTTATTTTTTATACACAGATGCAGGATTTTTCATGGCACATGATGAAAACATCACAAAATGCTGTTAAAATTTTAATTGCAGTCACTTTTTTTGGTCAAATGCTTACATGCGTCTCGCTCGGATGCCAATCGTCGGATTCTGACAAATTAACAATAATTACAGTAATTGAATTGTATGGACATTAAATATTTGTAATGATTAAGGTCATCGTACTGGTATCATAGCCACCAGATGACAGGTACTCGGAGTTTTATGGCCAACAATTATTGCACCGTGGCCTCGTTTGAAACTGAATCAACATTCAAAACTTGTTGGCATTAACTATAGGCATACAAAACAGATTACCCGTTCTTAATTCGTGTTTTATTTCTAGAATTATTTAAACAAAGGGAGGATAGATTAAATTTTACGACACGAATATTCCAAAAGACTATAAAAATGTTTTGCAATAATTATTGACACGGCGCGGCTAAAACCCGTTCAACTTATCTGAGGTTTCTTAACCAAAGATCTTCAATCAATTTATTTTTTATTTAGTTTCCTTATCAAAACATCTCTATCTCAGTAGGCCATCAGAGACCAGATGACTAATGTACTTCGACTGGCAAAATATTTTATACCTAAATAAATAACACGAAAAGTACAAATACAACTATACCTGTTCATAAATTAAATTAATTTGAAATGAAAAAGTATCAATAAAAAATGATTTAAATGTCACATTGATTTACAGCAAAATACATAATTAACTTTGTCTATTAATTTTGTTGTTTAATAAATTAAAGTCAATCAATACTGTATACTATTGACATACATTTACTTATTCATACTTTTCAGTCACATCCTTTTTTAGCTCTAGACCGGAAAAAATAAGTTTGCTGGCAAGGCACGAGCATGTAAAAAAATGACTTTTGATTTCTTGTCCTTATCTTGTCACAGTAATTGGAGTTGAAAATTTTCGTTTTCATTTTAGCCTCGAGCCCAGTAATTAGTGAAGACAAGTAAAGATTGGTGTTACGAAAAAAAAGTCATATTCACTTAACTCATGTGTCATTTCGTACTCAAGATAAATACCAGCCGGAGCTAACTTAAAAATAAGTTTGAACCGTTATAATCACTTTTTTAAATGAGATATCAACATATTTGGTAATGCTGTGTTTACCTTTACAATGATGGTATTGGTAATTTCGCAACGCCAAAATCGGATGGAGAGTGAGCCTCTTACCTGCAAAAAAAAAGATATTGTTAATAACGGATGAGTCTTGTTCTATTGTATACAGGGTATTTTTCGGTCCCATTCAATTGATGAAGAGTCGTAATTATCACATTAATCTTATCTCGAATTGTTTAAAATTCTAATTTTCACCGGGGGCTTACGAAATTTCGAAAGTGTTTATGTTAATTTTCGATCAATACGGTGATTAATAACTTTCATTTATCCGTTCCGAGAAGCCCCCGCTTTACCCTACTTTTATCGGCAAACAAGACCAGATTTTCGCATATTGTCAATCAGCTGGCTTATCATTTCATCTGTTTACTCAACAAGAATTCTATTGTTTTATTTCGGCTAAAATGCGCAATAACGTGAAAAATCCACCGTTAGCCGCCGAAAATTTAAACAATGGCTAACTGTAAATAATTCCACGGCCCACTCGGTTTATTTTTTCGCTAAAGCGCCATCTGGGGGCAGACCCGCTGCACTATCGCCGCAGACAAAACACTGTCGCGGTCGATTACAGCGCCGCCTCGTGTTGAGTAGACGAATTCGTCGGCAACCTCGCGACCTTTCAAGGCAGTTTATTGACCCGTGTGACGTATGCGGAAGTAATGACGTCACATTGACAAGCACATCGACTGCGGATGTTGGCAACGCTTGAGTTGCCGCCAGATGTGTAACAGAGACGGCGATAGTTTGCCGAGAATGTAAATAAATTCGAAAAGTATGCTATATTTAAGGCCGGGCTTTCTGACATTTTTGGCCACGATGCTCGATTGTTTCGCTCACGTGATGCGATCGATTGACGACTGGATGAGTCCGAGTTCATGGAACTTATTATAAAAATGTAATAAAGATTATATTTAGAATTAAGACTCGTTTGTAATGTGATCGATGACAGACGACATCTCTGGGTATTGACCCCGAGCTTGACGTACACCTACAATTGTTTATTTCACTCACGTGATCCATATCCAAATAATTTTGCTAGTTCTCTAAAAATACAAAGATGAGTTTTTAACGGATATTCCCGGAATATGCAATAAAAATTCGAATAAAATTTAATTTTAGAAATTTTTAACGACTAGCTTGTCAACTAATTTTTATACGGCACTAAATTTGGAGAATTTTGTAAACATACTTTTTATAAAGCGTATGTGCAACATGAAAGTACCGAATGTTTATTGGCGCAGTAAAGTAACAACAGATGCAAAGTGCAGTCTGTGATGTTTATCACAAATTACATTTTTCTAGAAAAAATCATTGAATTTAAAACACGCTCCTCGAGTTTAATTTGAATATTTCGTTTTATGTTTGATGAGAACAAAGCCAACAATTAATTATTTTATGAGATACGTATAAACATTACACCAAGTATGCTAAATAATATAAAATATGATCCAAGTCACGTAATGCTATATCAAGCCATCTACATTGTAATTACAAACTCTCGATAATAACAATTTTGCTATCCACTTCGCATTCTGTCTTTCTAATTCTTATTTAATTAGTATGTAAAATAAAATTTATAGTTAAAATCAATCCAGAAACGTCAATGCTGTAATAAAATATCAACTTTAAACATATGGTACAGCAAGATGCAGTTAATATCGGGTGGTAGTGTATAATTTTCTAAATTGCGAATCATAAAGAGGCTCAATTATAGCAACGTACTGACAGAAACGTGGTAAACGAGAAACAAAGTGAAAAAACTCCACGACT
Source organism: Tribolium castaneum (assembly GCF_031307605.1). Classification (NCBI taxonomy): domain Eukaryota; kingdom Metazoa; phylum Arthropoda; class Insecta; order Coleoptera; family Tenebrionidae; genus Tribolium; species Tribolium castaneum. The sequence continues at coordinate 13,096,445 of NC_087396.1, forward strand.
CATAATTTAATGAGAAACATGATGCAAGCATTAGCGGCTACAACTTCAACAAATTTGAAAACAAATAACCTGCACAAAACATAATTTCAAGCCAAGAAAATTCACAAAGGACAACTCCAGAAAAAGCACTTGCATACGGAAGAAATTAATTTATGCATTCCCTTTCCTAGGTGTAATAGTAATTCAAAAATCGTTACTGTAACCACTAATTTCGGTCAATTATGATTGACGTTTTTAACACAATGCAACCCTTGTTTGGACTTAATTACAGTCATCTGGAAATATTTCTACACGAAATGTAGCATTAAAAAGTCAATAGAGATCGTGTAAGAAAAAACAGTCTAACAATCTCTTAATTAATTGCTCTTCCTACCATAAACCCACGATTCTGACATCTAATTTTAGAAATTTGAAAGTATTAGATCTATAAATAAAAAATAAAAGTGAAATGATAAATGAAATGAGTATTTCAAAACAGGTGTTCGCAAAACGTTTGCTCAGCTAAAATGCATTTTGCAATATTCATCACATAAATTTGTAATTAATTACGAGGTAATAATTTGAAACCTTGTAAACAGTTTGCCATTCAGCAAAAATTGCACATGTAGGTATTTAAAGATCACAGCTATTTTATTTTACCCTCTCAAAAAAAAATCGAAAAATCTCTATAAAAAGGAATCGAAAAATATAAAAATTACTCAGATCTACATTTCTACAGGCAGATAATTTCTCAAAATTATACTGTCCAACAATTTTCAAAGTGTGTAAGTACTTATTAGTGGGTACTCATACCAAGTGCAACCAAACTACTACGAAAAGTAGTTTTTTTGACGAAAATTTAACCTATATTCCACATTTTGTTACAATTGTTTTTATATTATTCACGCCACTCGTAACTTCTTATAGAAACTAGTTCAATTAATACAAAAAGATCAAAGTATGTAATTTATTTCTTTTGTCTCCAATGATCTTATTTACTTAGGTGGAACTAATTTCTAACTATTGAGTTGATAGTTAGTTGTGACAAATTTAATCTACAAATACCGACCATTGCCTTGACAATAATTTCTTTAAATCCATAAAAAATCAAAAGATCTCGTTTAATTTGTGTTGTTACAAAGCACATTTCCTTAATATTTCGGTCAATTAACTTCAGTAGCAATAAGCACAAAAGAGATTAATGATTGTTAAATAAGTACTTACATCCAAGAGTAATGTAATGCATTTAAGTTGTAATTGGCTAATATAACAAACATTACAAACATGGAGGGAAGAGTGATTTTAACTGAATTATTTCCAATTCTAATATCCGTAGTTATCAAAAACATGTAATACCAGGAATCAAAAATTAACACTGACAACTATCATTTACTAATGTGTGTTGTCAATTAAGCATTAATTTTGCTCAGAATACAAGGAAATGTCTAACAGCAGCAATTTGTAGCTAGTTAACGTGGGAACCAAAATACCAGATGTGATAATCATTTGATCTTTCACTTTTCCAAAAAAAGATATTCCTTTACAATTAGTGTTATCACCTGCAAATCAGTGTAACAGCTAATTGCAAGCATTATTTTCGCAACACTTCCATCGAATTACTTGGGTTGAAATTTAAATACAATAAGAGCACAATGCTCATCGTCAAGTAACATTTAAGTCGTGTTCTGTGTGCTTAATTTAGTGTTGTGGTACCGTACAATAAAATTTACGCTTACGAGGAGTAAATAAATATTTTTCGCTAACAAGCTCGCAGATAGCGTCTTCTGGAAGCAGTACATGTATGCAAATAAGGCTTGAAAAAGCACGAAATGCACACGAACCCATGTAAAATTTATCAGTTTACATCTCCGATATCAACATGCAATCGTACTTAACTCAACACCATATACAGCTTTGATGGACAGCTGTAAAGGTAACGGTACCATCAGACAACCGCAAGGCAAACCGTGTGCCTCCAGTAATACCACCAAGACACCATGATGGAAGGGGAAGAAACCCACTACCATGATGTCGATGATGAAGAAGAAGGCACGGCATCAGGCGCGGCAAGACACCGTGGCTATGGAAGTAACGGACCCAGCACACACATAACTGTACCATGGCGCTGGTAACCCAGTGCTGGATGGTACCGCTACTCGGATCTATAGCGTGCTTGCCATAATACATACACAGACGCGGCCTTACAAAAGCTCATGTGCTCATTTTAATATTGCACGTAGAGGTAATGGCTTGAACTATGAACCCATCACGGATGGGTTTTGTTTGAACTCTTTCGACTAATCGAATGTGGGCTCGTCGTAAACTTCGTGTTTGTAGATTTTGTTTGATGGAGAGTAGGTGAGATAACTGTACACGGACTCGGGTATGGGACAATAAAATCAGGAAAAAATAGCGAAATTCTACACGGATACGAAACGGATACAATGAACAGGATACAGCGACTGGTTCCCAAAAGACCTGTTATTTCAACCTTATTGTGCCTTTTTATTCATTAGCCTTTTGAGGATCTTTTGTGCTCTTATCGCACTTTTATCGCTAAAATAAAGCAGGCATCATTTGAATGAATGGCAGATACTCAAACTAAATAATCTGCTAGCCTAATTAGTTGCAGACGAATTTGCACAAACTCCGATTTTTGAAAAAAAATAAGAAGAAGCGTTAACAAAAGAGAACCTGAAACTTAACATTACGAACTCTGAACATAAAATAACTGAATACTTATTTGTGAAGAGTAACCAAAAAGAAAAAAAAGCTACATTAAAAGTAAAAAAAAAAGAGGTGAGGCTGCTAAAAGTATTTTGCTGTATCTTAAAAAAATAAAAATCACAAAGACAGTTACTATTAAAATAATCCTTCTCTAATTGTCTGTCCACCTAAATTTTTTCAGAATTTTTCTGTGCCTATATTTGATAATTTTTTACTCAATTTCTTTAAAGCAACGTAATAGGTTTTGAAGAACTAACTTCGGAGATCATATTTCTTTACAATTTTTGTTGGTAAAGTTCAAAATCAAAAATTTACTACTTTTTCGAATAATTCAAATTTTGTCTTGAACTTTTCGAAAACATCAGAAAAGTTTTGGCAAGTTTGAAAAAAAAATCCAAGATTGATTTTAAAGGAGGGTTTTTAAAAGGAAAACATGAAGCTGAGACAGCGACTATTCTAGAACTAGATGCAATTTAACTTCTTTATGATTTTGAAAACGATTGGTTTAGCAATAGTTTCGACGAGCTTTTCAAACTTCCACTATCAAGCTGTGGCAAATACTTTTCGTTTCTTCAGATATTTCACTGAAATTTTGACTGGTCTGTAATGGTCGTGGCGACTGTAGCCAGGCATAAGCAATCCCGGTAAGTAGCTAACAATCTTTAATTCAAACGTAGAGTTTGAGACGATGAGTCTGATTAATCAGTCAAGCGTGACAGTAAAGAATTTATGGTCGTGGCAAGCAAAGGTGAACCGTGTCGACTGTCATTCATTCCTTTTTAATCACTTTGTTAAAATTACAATACATGCAGTCAATTATGTGGTGTATTGGCAAAAGAGCTTAATGAACGTACGCATGTATACACAATTTCGAAATGGATATGATTCTATTGATGATGTAACAACGAGTTGATTCAAATCTAACGAGATAAATATCGTGGGCGAGTACCTGTCATTACGGTATTCGAAGGTGATGTCGATGGCGGTGGCTGCTGTGCTGTTGAAGTCGGAGTGGTTTCTCCTCGAGTTTCGGGAGGTGGAGGAGGAGAAGACGCATCCTCTACCTCCTGGAGATCAATGGTGACGATGTCCTGTTGTCCTGCCAGTTTAAATATTTACCGCGCGACCGTGTGTATATTTATTGATATCAACGTACGAAAAATCACTTTTGCGTTATCGTTTCCGTTAAATTAATAAACAATGATAATATTAGCAAGCTGGTAAAAATTTATTACAAAAACGTCGAATTATAAAGTGAATTTATAAAAAACACCTAACATCGATTAGAGATTTACAGATTAAAAACACCGAACAGTCAAAATCCAATGGACACCAAAAAAACCGAACGGTTTTAGACAAATTGGTGTTGGATCAGTCGATCTGGTGATTTTTCTTTCAGTCGAAATCAGTCTGAGACAGTCTTAATGAGTTATTATTACGTCTTTTAACGAAATTGTGGCGTATTGCTTCTGAATTATTATTACGTTTTGAATTTCATCCGATGAAAATGGATTTCTCAGTGTAAAGGCCTCTCTTACAATGATCTGCTGGGATTGATGCAATTAAAATTCGGTAGTGACAACTGTGGTTAAAATTTTAAGACAACTCAACGTTCATAAACTATTCAAAAAGGTAACAAGTGAAAGGTACTCCGTTTTATTTCTCGTCAAATAAATTGAACACGAAACACTGACTTTTAACATCACAAAATTCAGAACACATTAGGGTTTTAGATCCAGTCCGACTACAAATATTCGAAACTTGTAAACACTGAAATTATTTGGGCTCGTGTTGATCAATAATTTTTAAAATCGATTCGAATGCGGGTTACTAGATTAACGCGGATGTTAACTGACGTTTCACGATTTTTGTTTAACGAGACGGTTTACGGGTTTTATGCACAATCGGTTTTTTTAAACTATTGACCTGATTATCGTTTTTACTTGCCTAAATTGTTTTTTATGTTCAGAGTCTATTTTGTAAGCGATGTAGTATAGTTCGATACTACACCGCCAGAGGGACGCCTCGCAGACTGATTTACAAAGCTCAATTCCGGTTATCGTCCTGCAGGACCTCAACATTCTCAAATATAAAACACTCATCATTTTTTGCACCAATCAAGATTCCTTTCGTTTCTAAACCATAGAAAAACCAAGAAAAGGAATTTCACAGCGCAGCTTTCGAGCTTTATTCGATTCTTTCCGCAGATATTTGCCAATATAAACCTCTTGCACGAGTGACCTATTTTTCAAAAGAAAAAGGTCGAAGAGATTCTTATCCGTTTAAAAAAAATATCGACATTGCGATGGTTAGTACAAGAACAATTTTGATCATTGTGAAGTATTCTTCACTCCCACGCTTGCGCTATCCAGGACGCGATGCGAATCCTTATTTCGATCGCGTTGTACACATTTACGTTTTCTCAGAGCCAATAGCTATAACACGAAGGGTAGTTTCACCATACTCGAAGGACAAATTTTATGACTAAAATTTCCACAGAAAAAAAATTACATAACTACTGATATTGATTAGGTATAGTCGTTATTCACACAATGCTGAATAATTATTTTAACAACAAATATGCAATATTTAGAAATTTTGCATTAAGTATACATAAATAAAGGCACTAATGTGCAACATGAGAGAGATCTACCCGAGGATCTACCTAAGTTTCCGTCCTCTTGGTTGAAACTTGACAGAAATACCATATCTTTATATGTGTATTTTTACAGCAAGAAGTGGGAAAGCAAATAAGAAAGAAAAGCTGAAAGAAAAATGGACATCCGTTTCCGTGGTTGCGTGGGCGTTCAAGGAAACTCGTATTTTTTATTATTGTACACATGCATTCCAAAAAACAAATTTTTCGAGCAAAATGGGATATTAGCACAAACCTCGTCAGAAACCCTACATGTTTGTTTTGATTCCATGTTTTTATGTTATCAAGTTATTTTTAATGCGTTCTAAAAGCTTTAAATCAGTTTAATAACTCTGTTAATTCATTTCGACACAAAATATAACTTTTGGTAATTTTTTTTCAATTGTGATGAGTACAATTAATAGTTGATTAAAGCGTAGTTGCATAACGAAACAATTCCCAACGATTCACGATCCGTATTTCATCAAGAATCCGTAGCGAATTGAAGAATTAGCTTCAGCACCTGAACCACTGATAACAATGATAATCAATAAGGTTGTAAGATGTAAGCGTGACGATAGCAAATAGGTGTGTTGATGGCATGGACTCATCCTGCATAACAATAACGACAATAATAAACAGTCTCGATCTGACCTACAATACCTGAACCGCATTCTTAATGACTTTTCACAATAATTTGAGCTCGTAGTTTACTTACAAATAATAACAAAATCGCACACCGTTAGTGTTACAAACTGCGACCTTAAGGTCAGTGCTAACTATCTGGTCTAATCGTCTCGATCGTTGATGATACGAATTAGTACTTCCTTCATTGGAAAACGGATCCAAAAAAGTGAAAAAACCGATTTTGGACGAAAAATTCTTCTTCACCTGGGTCGCGACCTAACTGTATTTGTATAATAGACATACGATCCTTAGCATCTGCTTATAAAACTACCTGAAACAGCGTGGGAGAAGAATGATCGAATCCTCTCCTCGTTTTGTTTAATTTAAGCATCTTTGAGTGATGTATTGTGCAATTTGATATGTTTGTCGATGAATACGCATTTTGAAGTTTCAGTGAGCAGAAAGCTTTGCATTACAAAAAAATTTCTTTCAAGGTTGTTCAACTTTACTTACTAATGATGAACAGTTAAGTAAGTTTTTCATGGATGAATCACGTCGTGAAAAGTATCAGTTGGTGTTGCATTGTATTACACAACGTTTCCCATGAAAAAAAAAGGTGAACCACCCATTTTGCATAAAATATAGGCTATTGCTCCAACTTTGCCAAACCATTGTATTCCGAGATGAAATTTATCGAAGAAGAATTCGTGCGTATTAATTCCGATGATGCTAAATACCAAACCAGAAAAGCCAAATGCAAATTAAAACTGTAAATGGAGGTTAAAAGGCAAGAGTCACGACTTTTACACAGTGACCGAAAATGAACCCTCAAATCCGAATTTAAAACTTGAAAATTATTCACCGGTGGTCAGACACCTTGAATTATACACTCGAGCTCCTAAAAGCTGACAGGTCTGGCCATCTGCTTTTTTAAATAATGACACCCCTTTCTCGGTAACAATTTTTATGTTGGCAGCCTGCTTCTCAGAATCACCACAAAAACCTGATAAAGGATCCGGTTCGGCTCTGTAATTTCGCCAATTTCATAAACGATGTGGAGTTAAGGAAAGATGAGTAACACAAAAAACCGCAAATTGCGACATTCTTCCAATTTGCATAATTATAAGCCCACTTAAAGCTCCACTGCGACAAAATTGCAATATTAAAAAAAACAAACTCAAAGGAGTAACATCCGCGTAAGAATAGGTCCTTTGTTTTCGCTGCATTTCCACTCGCTAAAGAAATTGTTAGTACCTTTTGTTCTTACAACAGTAGTAAAAACAATTAGTGTGTAAACTTGTAGTTTCTTTATTTTACTTTTATAAGTGAAGCTGCAAGATAAACGTTAATGTTAGTCATTACTTGTTTAACTGTGTGTGTTTAGCTTTATCTATTCACCATTGTTGTGTTTATTTTATTCTTTTATTTCGTATTTAATCGAAGTTTAAATAAATATGTACATAGTGTTATCTCTTTAAAATGATGCAAATCACACAACAGATCTTATTGTGGATTTCCATCTTTCTAATCCTCCCGATTGCAACACAAATTTATTCTCAAAACTGTAAAAAACTTGCTGGTAGTAAATTTTGTCAGGAACAAAAACAACATCCTGCTAGAAATAAGAAAAGAATAAACCGTAATAATTCAGGCAACAATACATAAAAATCCACCACATTTCTTCTTGCATAAAATTCCGATATTAAGATTTCTTTGTAAACCTGCTGAATATTAATCCCAGCGGATCCTTTGGTGTGAACTGACTTTTTTTCATTCTCTCAATGAAAAAGTTGCAGCTAATTTGAAAATAAACTATCAGTCGCGTCTTCCAGCGGATGTAATAACACCAAGATGACTACATCATTGAATGGTGGAGTGTGCCCGAGTACTAATTCCATTAGGCAGGAATGTAACGTGTTGCAAGTCACGCTCCAGTGTGAACGCATCTTTTGGAATCCTCGTCAAAAATTTCCATCACCGAATCTATTGTTCAAACAGGGTAAGTGAAAACTATCACGCGCCCTTGATTTCATTCAGAACGGTCTCCTTTCCTGCAATCTCGACCTCACTTTTCCTTTCGGATGTTAACCCAAATATGACTATTTCATGAAAAGGTCAATTCAGGGCAAATGACCAGACTCAGCGATCGATTCCTGTCTGTCGTGCAGACATATGCTAAATACCCATCACGCGAAATAGGGGTGCATAAATTCGGCACAATTTCGCAGGTCATTAACATCAGCTTTTTCGGTTTTTTAAAGCTTCGCGGTCCACGGAAGTGGTTGGTAAAAGATATGGAAATGTTCGAAAGGTGTATTAAAAAAGTTTGAGTGTGAAAGGTCGGCGACCGGCCACCAAACCGCCGAAATAACAGCTCGTCACGCATACTGGTTACTTACACCTCCCGCTTACAAGCGCATCTTTAATGAGATTTTGGGCGGCACCTTTTATTGCTTTTTCTTTGTTTGTTCTTCATCACGAACCCTTTGTTGGGTTTCACCTTATAAAAAATTTTCCTTATCTTTGAACTGGACACTGGACTGTTATATGCTACTTCCAGTCACCTAACGAGCGTTTAAAATATAAATTTGTCTAAAACGACTTCGCACGCAATAAGTACGATTATCCTGATTGGGATCTTGAATTCGGCGTGCGAAAGCTAAATTCCACGGGCTAAATCTGATACGGTTTTCGTTAGGCAACCAGCTATACACACAATGCTACAACTAAATGTTAAATGTTTAACTAATTTCTAGATGAGTAAACAACAGAAATGTATGCAATGTTAATTGAGCAATTTGCACACTTGTGACAATATTCATAAAATAAAGACATAAATGGGATTTACTGTGTTTAATTCATTCGTTTTCTTTCACTCAAAATAAACCACATTTTTCACAACCCTGCTCCAATAAATCCTAATTAATAAAAAAATTCACTCAGACCCTTTCGGGATAATGCCAGGGTATCGTAAAAATGTTAAAACGCTTTCAGGTAAAACCATTTATATTGTGTAATTTGATGTTGTCGCTTGATACATTTTATGTAACTCCAAAAGATTTCACGAAAAAAATGTAGATATTAAAACTTGCTTTCGACTGAGAGCATTAAACGTACCTACACTTTTCCCAACTAAATTACCTTCTTGATGTAGGAGGTGGAGACTTGCATGAGCCGAATATTACGTTTACTTATTTAGACACAAGAATACAAGAACCAAATAGCAACAATTATCACAATTTATGTAAACGGTACAAAGCCATTAAGCGGTAAAGCTGTCCAAAAATATAAATGCAAATCCAAACGTTTATTTCAAAGTAGGTGTGATTTTAGGATCACCAAGTGATAAGAATGTTAGTTAGCAAATCATCAGACGAGATGTTCTCCAAATAATGTTAACAGTAAACAAAATTTTTCAAAATTATCTGAAAGCATATTCAATTAGAAGTATTGTCATTTGATATAAGTTGTTTTCTTGTAAATTATAACTGAACAAAAACTATAGTTTAAACGAATTAATTGTTGCTACTACGTTAGTAACAACAAATCATTAAAACATAGGTGCATACGATTCTGAGACAATTTTAATTAAAAAATTTTTAACATTGGATAACTTTAAAAATAATTTCTGGGATTGATTTTAATTACTAGAGGGTTTCGATTGATAAGAAAAAGGAAACACTTTTTTTTCAACATTAAACCCTTAGTTCTCCATTTATTATTATAAAACTATTTTTGTCTTTGATTTTATATTGTATAAAAAACAATAAACCTTGAATTTTGACTATTTGAGAGGGAACTGAGTGATGCTTTTTTCACTGATCATTATACCTACCAAAAGTTTTAATTTTGCGTCTGTTGCTACTTTCCACACAGTTATTCAATTATTCTCTTTAAAAATAAAATTGAGCAGTTTTTTACATTGCAATATTTGCTCACAACAGAGCATGCATGTGTACAGAGTGTTATTATGATGTAACACTTGTATAATAGTTATTATTATATCGGAGTTTTAAAATTGATAGTTTTCAGTATCTCTACAGATTTTTCTTCACGCGTCACACACATGACATTTCATACATGTGTACATTAAAGTTTAATTTTTCTGCCGGCGGCAATAACAAACAATTTCACACACTCCCTTGTTCTTTATTGGTTTTGTAAATACAAATTTTATCTAGCCACAAACAGAAAAAGAAAAGCATTGATCAGACAAGAACTTTTTATAGTCCTAGTCCCAAAATAACTGTTAAGTAAGGTGAAGTTACCACTTTTACTGTTAAAAGAATAACTGTAAAGCAATAAATCTTCCCAGCATTTAAATAATTTGTTAATTAAAAATAGAATTTTTCAACTACATCATCACTATATTTCTAATAGCAATTTAAGTATTTACAGTTCCGACATAGTTAAACTTTCTTACCGAAAATTATATAACAGGCGAATCTCTCACATTACGTTTAATCAGTGAATCTGAGAAAACATACGTTAGTGGGAATCTAAATATTAAGTGTTGGTTTATTTTCGGTCCAAATATTAATAGAAATTGTATAATAAAGCAGTTAGCAAAACAACTACCTACAACAAACACCCTATTGATGTAATTATTCGACCCAGTTTCGCGAAGAAACGCGCATTATTCGTGCGACTTTAATTAATAAAACCGTAATTTGTCGTTCGTGCAAAAAATCTCAGGTCCTTAAACCCATTAAAGCACTCCCAAACGTTTCAACCCACCTCAAAACCACGATCGCTTCCCAATTTTTATTATTTTCGTGCAAGGAAACAGTCCTTAAATGCCACTTAAAAATACACATACGTCTAATTTACATTCGGCGATAAAATCGCGGTTTCATTTTCGCCACCCGGAAGAAGTAAAAGTTCTGATAAGGGGTCAATACCACGAGAGTTCATAGCACCCCTCAATGTCGTCGGAAATCGATAGATCCAATTACAACTTATACAATAACAATCTGAATACGCTTTTCTCAATCGAATCATCAAAAAAGGGAAAAAACGAGTCTTGAAGCGGTAAAAAGGTGTGTCCAGTTACAGCTATCCAAATTCTGAAACGGTACCTCTGTTTTCATTTAGTTTTGGTACGACGCAGCCAGTGATTATGTACCGTTACGCTATGGCTTAATTTTTATGTAATTATTTGAATTAATTTTGGTTCCCAGTATTATTTGCTGTGGCCATGCCAAAGATAGGCGTAGCTAAATTAAATTTTTGGACAAATTACCTTTCCCCATACAGTACCGCCGTTGATTAGCTTAGATTCGTGATCGTGTGAGAACTTACCTCTGATAGTGCTGGGCATCGTAGCATATCCTTCACCAAATTGTTCTCAATGCACTTCAAGTCAATAACGAGACGAAATTACACGATTTATCCACCGTAAATCATTACAGTGCACAAAACGGAAACGGAGATTTAATAAAATTAATAAACTAGAATACTGGTTAAAGATGCAGGTACTTGAATTCCAAGAATTTTTCCTAACTTAACCACTACGACACTCGAATGATTTTTTTTTCTTGAACGTTCCAAAAATTTCCCAATACATGGTGAATGCCTCCGATCAGAACAGCTCCGAAGAGTCCATCTGCGAAAGAAAACACACACAATTAATTTTATTTGCAAGCGAAGTGCATTGACTCTTACATAGATGACATCTGCATTTGCACAGATTGAATTAGTCATACAATAAAAATCACAGTTCGTCTCTTGTAAACGCAGTCAATATTTTTTTGGATAAATAATTCAAGTATTCGATTTTTCGTTAATGTGTAACAAATTATCCCACGCTTTATAAGACAGAATTAAATAACGATTGATGGTGTGCCGTACACTGGAGGAGACATTGAACTTACATTTGCGTGTAGGTTGGCAACACTGGAGCTTACGCACTTTTAGCTTAATTAATCTCGCAGTGAGGTAATTTTTTTTATAGAAAAAATTGCTTCCGGCATTTCCAAGTGCCCCGAATCACCCGAGGCAGAGTTGAAGGCTAGTTCATCCAAAGTTTTTCTTACACAATATAAACTCCGTTTTGCTCAGCACATTATTATTATTAATTTTTTCATCAAAATCACAGGTGTCTGTCTGAATCGTAACAACTAATTTTAACGTGCTTCACAAATAAATACATGCATGGACGCGTTACGGATCGTAAGAATTTAAATGAAAAATGCCTGATGGCTTCTTTAAAACGACTATTAACTACGGATACCTCATATACCGACAAAGGTAAGCTGCTGAGTCATAAATATTTGTTACTTCCTAGCGTGTTATTTGTGATTTTAGAACACTTTTCATGAGCTATTTAGTATGAAAATTTCATACATTTACCGCACCCTAAAATGATCGAGAACAAAATAAAAGAACGACTAATTTATTTAAACAATGTTTGCTTCACTTATTTTTTTTATAATACTAGAATATTTGTAATGTATTAAACAATCTGAAAATAAATTAATCATTTTTCAATGAACTCTAAAGCTACCGGTTTTTTTGAGCTTTCTTTCATCAGATAAATGTACTAAGCGGATTGTGACATTAACAGTTAAGCCACAAAATATTTGTGGAAGAGATAAAGTGGCTACTGATTTTAAATTAATTTATAAAATTAGCCAATAATTTACCCACAAGCTTCACAAACAGTTAACCGTCTTCCTCAAAAGGATGACCACATGTCTGTTTATTCATCAGTTTATTTTATTTATTTTTTCAATCATTGATTTATTACTGTTTCCGTTATCAACAGTTAGACGTTTTCAGAGTGGTCAGGAATTTTATAGCTATTTCATTGATCTTTTTATGGCATAAACAAAGCAGGTTAGACAGGTTTTAAACTATTTAAATTTTTGCAAAATTTAAAAACTTGGAGTGAAAATTCCCAGCGGCAAATCTGTTTGAAAATGGCCGGGGTTGCAATTTTGCCTTTGACAAAAACTCTTTTGTTCGATACAAAATTTGTTATTTTTCGCGTTTCCTACTCACTGTGCCAATTAAAACGAGATAAAATTTCTTTCGGAAAATGTATGAAACAAATGAAATTTTTTGTTGGGGCTCAAAATAATTTTGTGTTAACTGGTTACACAAGAATAAAATAATGTACTTAGGACTTGCCGATCGCTAGGAAAAAATTGCAAACTGTTTAAATATTTAAAGAATAATGCAACCATTCATTGATTTATTTTTAAATAGCATAATACTCCTAGATAAGCACAATCGGTGGATGGATTCTTTTCAATGTCAATGACACCAAGTTCTTGGGCAAAGAGACTGAGGCGTTTTGGCTTTTTTGGTTTCACTTGTTCAAACCACTTTTTGTTACATCTATCGAAACTTCATCCCCAATAATTTGTTCTGAGTTATTATTAATTTTTTAAAATTCCTGCTGACATTAATATTTGTCAAAATCCTTTGGGGATAAATCCTCTCCTTGGACGTTAGAAGATAACTACCTTGGTATTGCACTTCCGTCCTTGCGTATTGTTTATGCGTAAGGATAATCACGAATCCTTAAAGCTCACTGCTGGAGTCACTCGCGTGTCCTTCGCGGCCACCAAGCACTGATTCAAAGAGCGCGCACTATCCTCGCAGGGGTTGCTTTCGCTCCCCCATAGGGTTGTTATCTTTTCGCACACACACACCTCGGGATAACAGCAGCGGGTTGTAAACGCACCTGTTGTTGCGCGGTGCGCCAGTAACTGAACGGCTACGGGCCAGGTGAGGAGCCAACGGAGGTCACTGACACACCGCCGACTAACGGAACGCTGGTTAGCGGTACAAGAGCAGTTAGCTTACAGGACTGTGTGTATGGACAACGTCAGTAGGTCTCACAACGAAGAAGAGTCGACCTTCTGCTCCTCCTGAGCCGATGCTGATGCAACGCGAACAACGGTACGGCCTTCTTCTTGCACGTGGCCGACGCCGCCGGCCCGGAGCGTGTCTCGTCCTGCGACCGGAGGCGACGTCGAGACGCTCGATTCCACGACGAGATGAATGGAAACGACGGCATTGAGAGAGTTTTTTCCGGACTTTCGGCCGAATCCGGAAAAAAACAACTGACATTCAGTCGGCTCAAACTCGAGATCTTTAAATCTCCACGATGAGAAAATATTGTTAGCTGGAGCTGTTTTGCCAGTGGAATGTATTTGGACGAAATTTTCGCAAATTTTTGACCTGAGCACTCAATTCGGTGAAATAAAAAGGAAACGGTTCATCTTTTCATGAATGCCATGACGAGACAAACCGAATCAAATCAAATATTTACGTATTCACCAGTAGCGAAAATTTGCAATTCATGTAAAAAGTTTGGGATATCGGACTTTGAACCGCGTAACAAAAAGTCTAAATAGATATACACAAAATCACGAAGGTTTGCGTGTGGTTTGCTATTTGAAACAATTTTTGCAAAGATGTGGTAGATGTAATGTCTTCTTATAGACGCTATTGTTATTTTTTTACACACTTATAACTGAATTTTAAGTCATTGTGGAAAAAGCTCATCCCCACACGCAAACCGTCGTGAGATATACAAAATTGCCGAATTATTTTGAGTTAAAAATAAACTGTGATTTTTTTGTATGGAGGGCAGTTACTACTTAGTTCATTTGAGTAAATAATTTACTTACCTGAGTTACCTCCCGTGGGAAGTATTATGAAGGAATTACCTGATGGTAAGTTCAGATGGGTTACACTAATCCATTAATGATTTCACTATCACTTTCACGAATCACTGTTAACAATGATAACAGTGATTGCAACTGGCGTAAACAAAAGTTTGTTTAAGTAGAAAAACCGAATTCATTTTTGATTTCTTTAACGGGAGCCATTATCGAGGGTTATGGTAAAAAGGACCAAGGGTTTTTGGCTTTTTACTTCACGAAAAAATAGACATGTACATTATCAAGTCATTTCTGAAGAATAAGATTTTTCGAAATTTTAATTTTTTAGATTCCTTTGGTGAAGTTCATTTTTATAAAGCATAATTTTTAGTAGGGTGCTATTAAAGAAGATTGCATAACTTGAAAACTAAAATGAACTTCAAAAAATTGTATTCTACAAAAATTATCAGATTTTTAAGAGACGTATTAACGTACTAATTATTTTTTCGTAAAGAAAATGGTTTAACAGCCATTTTAACGGACGGGACACTTTGCAAAAATTTTAAGATTTTATTTTCAGTTTTTATAAACTAGAAGCATAGTTTTTCTTTATAGGAACTTAGAACCTGTCCAGTACTTTCCCAATTAGATTCCATACGTTTTCCAAGTCTGTTTAAATTTAAGAACTATGTACTTATGTAAAAATCAAAATTCTAAACATTAATCAGGAGATTGAATCCGGAGAAGTTTTTAAATCTGTATTGATTTTGACTGATACCTAACGTACTTACCTTGTGACGAAATTCATTTCTTCATTGGGAACAATCGTCTGCAACAAAAAAATAAAAAGAATAGCTGAATTCCTAGTTTCCTGCCTGTAAATAAAACCTCCTCTTGAATTAAAAATTATTAAATTTTCCTCGTTACCTACCCACAAAACATTGCCTGATGAGTGATGAAATTAAATACGTATTCATTTTATTTTTAAAGGTAGAACTACACTGACTTTGATCCAAAACCTATTTGGCAAAATTTCATTAACTTTAAATTTCATTAAAATTATACAACTACAGTTCTTGGATAAAAATAAAAAATTAGTTTAACGATAAGTTCAACAAAAGCAGCATACTGCAAACTACACAATTTGCAATTATAATCCGATAGAATCCATATTTTTTAAATTAAAACTTAGAAAGGCAATTTTAATTAAAAAGCTCGTTACATTTCATTCGTCCATTTTCATTTATTACCGAGTGAAAAAAGCATAAAAATTTAAACTCTTAAGTGTTTTCCAATACGTCTCAATTCCTCCAGAATTTTATTACACAACGGAATTTTTCTGTAACAGGATTATTTGTCCGTCAAAAGTAAATTAGGAAAATTTCAAGCAATCAAGCATGAATTATTAACGTTATTTTCGTACAAAAAGTTGATCGTCACGTTAACTCGCAAAATCCTTATTTGTTCAATAATTAATTTCCGAGAATTCCTGTTCTCAGTGAAAGAAGAACAATTACAATCAGGTGTCAATATTGGTCTTTATTTCTCTTTTAATTAACACAATACCAACCTTTATTTCTGTTTATTCAAAAGTGTCACTCTAATCAGTAATTGAAATAAAAATTAGCATCTGAAAACAATACCAAACAGCATCGAGCACACTTTTCAGGTCAAATTCCTTCTTGCAATGTAACGTTTCGAACAAATAACATCTAATGATGGTATGTCACCGTAAAGTTAAGCGGTCATGAATTTCTTGTTTATGTTGAGGTATCCGAGAATCGTGGAATTATCGAGAGATACCGGTGAAAATAAACAGAATGAAACGCCGTTTTGACAATAAGAGATTAAGGTACAAAGGATTACGTATAGAAACATATTCTAAAGGTAAATCTTCAAGCTCAGGACGAGATAAATAGCGCTGAAAAATTTCCCCATATCCGGTTACAGCAACGTTAGCCGTTCCAGGAGCGTACGGTGAACAGTAAATTAATACTGTGACAGATCCGGCTGGATTTAATCTGAACGTATTACAGTCCATCGAGTTTTTTTAGGATCCGTGATCACATTTCTCGTACATTTTTGAAGAAATCTCGCTTAATTAAAAATTTAACGTTTCGTCACATTTCCAATCGCGATTTTGGAGAATTTCTCTTACCGTTAAAATAATTACAAAACATTTACATAAATACCATCATTGCTGACGCGGTTTTCTTAAATATTGCCTATTACCATCACGAAGAAAATAAAATAATTAAGTACCGTTCCGCATCGTATGTTAAGATCTCTCCGCATTATAATTATTATTGATTTATTTTGTTACTTTATCGTTTATTTATTTTGAACAAATTGTCTGATGCATCCGATTATACCGTAAAAACTGGTTAAAAAATTACAGTTAAGTGGGAGATCGCTTCAGTCGTGTAAAGAAGCACGCAAAGCGCGGTAACGAAACTGAAAATGGGAATGCATCCGCCACTTTATAATTACAAAACAACTCGAAAAATTACACTTATTAGTGCATACAGTTAACATTTGTTTTTAGCGGATGTGAAGCACACGCTGTAATCAGTGCAATTATTGCAACTGCTTCTGTTTAACGTTAAGACGGAAAATTATCTCTTTAGCGTGTCCGCAATTTCGCTGATTAATTAGTTGGAGAGATTTGTCCAAATATGAAAGGAAATCGTTAAAACAAACTCGCATCTTCCCAAAATTGCCCAAGGCACAATACCAAATTAAAAACTGGATATGCTTACCGTTACATTGGCTTATCGGACCCCACAAACGCTATTAATTTTTTTAACAAAAAACCATTAGCATAAAATCACACACCTGATGAGAATTTTTTTAATGTATAATTTTCTGTCATAAATATACTAACAATTATTATTAGGATGTAAAATCTTACCACTGGACGAGTACATTTGGCGCTTTATTAAATACAGGATTGAATCCTAAAAATTTAGCTAATTTCCTGAAAAAGATCACACGACAAAACCGTTGAAAATCACCCAAAATCTTACGAGATTACTTCAAGAGCACCCTAAAAAAACTTCAAAATACCTGAAATAGCTTTTTATTTTTCTTAGTCCTGTTATTAAGGCGCCAAATATCCTGGTCCAGAAGTAACATTTACACCCTACTTTTATTTGTCAGTATAACAAATCAATTTGCGATTATAATAGGTTTGAATGGTAATAAAATCCGCGTGGATAGATGAATGCTAACAATTTGTTACGAGTTCAACGGCTCTATACTTTTTTGCACTAGTGAATGAAAGAATTATTATAATAACAATCGCCAGATTCTTGAGTGCTAAAATTATAATTGTGTGGACTAATGGGTACCGCTAATTAGAGAATTGTACCGTATTTACACGGTTTCTGCGGACTAAGACTTATAATTAACTGATTAAAGATAATCAAAAATCGAAGATGGGTATGGAATTGAAACGCCTGAGGCTGGTTATTATTAAAATAATTTTGATTTATTACTTTAATATTCGACCCGGCTACGTGGATGGCATATGATTAACGTTTCGTGAAGAGGTAATTTAGAAATTATAGGCCTAAACTTTAGCATGACACTTAAAAAATGCAAAATTTTCCTGGGGCTAGATTTTTTCAAAATAACCAGTTTCTAATGTATTCATTCGTATGAAGATTTTTCTAACGGAATGTTCGCCAATTTTTGGTAGCTTTAATCTATGCATAGAAAAAAAAACAACAGTGCTACTTGTGGAAGCATTTTGACATTTTTCCCACATATTGATAAGCTAAAGCTGCTCAAGTCAAATGAGGGGCATTTAAGCATTTCTCATGCCCAATAATTTAAAAAAATAAGAGATTAATATTAAAAGTCAAAGTTTAAGATTATCGGAAGATTAATAAATAAATGCTAATTGGCCCTCCGGTGAGAACAAGGATAAAAAATTAGGCATACGCCATCGACCTTTGACCTGTCAGAAAATTTCCGTTAAAACATGACACGACTTCTACGAACTTTAGCGGTGAAGAGTGAAAAAACGTTACTTTGTTTTATAGAAAAAAATCAAGAGAGGGATCTACATTTAAATTTTCAGTCATGTATAATGCAAATGAGTAGACATTTCGATCTTGAAATCAAAAATTAACCATATTTTAGTGTAGCATTGTACAAGTAGGAGTACAGTCAACTATTTTACAAAATACACGTACCGCAAAAAAAGGAATCAGTTTTTAATTATTTGAAATGCAAAAACGACAAAAATTAACTATCATTTTTATAAAGATCAATTAATTCTATTAAAATTCGGTTTTGGTACTCATTTCAGGAACAAAATAAAGTTGCATCTATTTCATTAAAAAAATAGATGAATAAGATAATAAGAGAGCTCAGTATATTTAACAGACGTTGAGGTTCAATCTCAGCGTTTAATTTAGAAAAAAAAATTTTGTATACAGAAAAAAAACGTTTACAGAGAAGGCAGGTCGTATTTCGTATTCCACTGTATTTCGTAGTACTATACAGGTCTCAGAAAAAAAGTTTTTTGTTAAAATAGCTCAAAATGAGGCTGCAACATAATGTGTGAAAGAAACTTTAAAATAAATAAAGACAATCATGTAGATTAGACGAATTCACATCCAATAAAAGAAGTAACTGTGAGATTCTTGAAATGTGTGCAAGTGAGAATACGACATTAGAGTGAGAGAACATTTTTGAATCTGATTAGTCCTGATGTAGTCAAAAAGTAAATATTCCTGATTTTCAACTTTCTTAAACAATAAAACAGCACATTTTCATACTCTGTAATTAAAAAATTAAACAATCTTCGGAAATTCATCGCAGCTCATCATTAAATTCCATAAATAATAATATTTTTCATTGGAAACTCCGGTGAAGTAAGTGCCGCCCTCTACCATCACCTGCGAGCACGTCTGGCTCGACTCCGGTAGCATCCACCCGTACCTAACCGGAATTCATTCCTAGTGATCCCCAGAGGGCGCTAGCAATTCTTTTGAGCGCCAAATCGCCAAATCCATACTTTTACACATGACTCCTAGTGATCGAAATAAGCCACGCAGTGATTAGTGCGCATGGTGCGCCGTGTAGGTGCAGGTTGTGTGTTTTACTACCATTATAATACACGAGAGGGTTTTCTATTTGTTGGCGGGTTGTGCTGGCTCCGGATTATTCGTTTGATTACTTTTTTTTTGATGATTTATGAACAAGATCAGTGAAAACGGTGCAAAATGACTACCTTGGAGCTATATACAAAGGTAAAAATTTCGTGTCGCATTTATCTTTGTTAAAAAATCGCGAAAAACCTTGCAGGTAACATGATAAGGAGTTTTTACAGACGCGCGAGTCAGAAACGTGGCCCAAAACCGGTCCTTTAAATGCCATGAAACCTATTATTGTTACGCGATCAAGTGCTATAATACTAGAATCTATTGTTCCTTTTAGAATCCTGAATGAAGAGTTACTACTGAGTTTGTTGTCCTAGTCCTTTGGATCGATTGTTACCATTACAATAAATATGTTTGAGGATATTTCCAAAAGATAGACAGGAATGATAAGAGTGATAAGAAACATTACTATTTCAACCTTTGTTAATTATTCTTTTCGCGAAAAATATCGCTAACATATTGCTGCTTTTGTTTTGCATTCAACAAAAATCGCGAATTGTTTTTGATTCAAACGCGGGTTATTAGAAACGTGGCTCAACGTGGTCTTTTAAATGCCATAAAAATTATTACAGAATAGAATTATTACAATCTTTTCTTTTTTAGAATCTTTAGTCAGAAGTTACTACTGAGTTTGTTGTCCTAGTCCTTTGGATCGATGTTGCTAGTCTAATAATAACCAACCTAACAATATTTAAAATCACAAAAGGGAGAAAATCAGATGTAGTTATTTGTTGTAATTATTTATTAATTGCTGTTACTTATTACTTTGCATTACTTGGAAATTTTGAAACACAATAAATCAGAATGAATGTGTATTTAAAGCTTAAACGTTGACAAAATTTCTCTTTGTTTTCTAACTGATAAAAATTAATACTAATAAATTTCTAACTATACTTCACAGTAATGTAAAATTGGCATAGATTACTTTGCAATTTATTTTTTTGAAAATAAAATGGTGACACTACAGCAAGATGCGCTGTTTCTTAAATAGACTTCTGTTTGTTTAACAAATTAGTTACTTTTTGATAAAATATAAATAAAGTAAACGATAACGATGTAAAATAATTAAACTACCTTTTGAAGCTCATAAAAAGACTTCACTTTAATACACCTGATAAACTTGAAACTATAAATTAACCCTATTCCAAGGTAACCATTTTTTCAAATTACCCACGACCATTGATGTTGCCAGCAATAAAGTGAGAGTGATCTGAGATCTTGGAATTTTCTCATGCATGCAGTGAATGGTAACGTTTCATTAATTAATTGGTTCCAATAATCTAATTCTACTTAGTTACAAAAACTGGCATATTGGCCTCATTGCTCCAATTAAACCTAAATCAATAATTTGATCATCGTTAGTTATAATTACGTCTTCTTCACATCGTAAACACTCTTTTAACGCTCCGAAAAATTAATTAAACTTTAATTCGATTTTTTATCACCAATTTAATGGATCTAGAGACATTTCGGTGAAGTTTATTATTGGTTACTGCAAAAATAAATCAAAATTATGCTATGCGATTAGACAAAAATTAAGTGGATTTGAATATTTGTGTCAGAGTGGGTTGATTTCCGCAGTGCTTATGATAATGTGATAAATTAAATCGTTTTCCCATAGTCAGAAGATACCCAAATTTTAGTTTCTAATTTGAATAATCAGAAACATATTCATGTAGTGGAAACAATAACGGATACGGCGTATTATGAAAATTAATTGGTGCCATAAATTTAGGTAATAATCATTGAAAAAACAATCCAAACAATTTCGCTTGAATGGACATATGATATTTAGGCGTGGGATGCAAATACACCAATTTTTTTTTATTTACTAAAGTAACATTACGCCAATTCATAAATTAGAGATTAAGTTACGATTAACCTTGGTTTAGCATAAAAGGTGTTACCGATTTTCTATTGATTTATTATGAAAATACGTAACAAAAATTAATTCTGCTCCTGTTACAAAAAACAAAAGATCATAAATTTATTGTTTCCTGTGTGTGGTATGCCACAAATGTTGCCGTTGCCATTTTCGTCTCACTGAACATGCAAATGAAGCTTTTAATTTTTTCCCGACTGCACTATATAACAATCCAATTAACCAAACTGAATCTGAGAGTGAAAGTACGACCTATTACTTCCAACAACTGGTTATATTGTTATTTTGAACAGTTGGGAGTGCGGCGACTTTTATAAAAATCATGATCGAAAGTTGAACACTGTAAAAATCACTTCCATGTACGGAACTTTTTTATTTTTGCAATATCTATTTTGCTCGATAGCAAATTTAAGGCTTGGTCACACTTTTGTAGTTATCTCTGGTAAACATTTTTTTACTTTCATACATTTCCAATGACGAAAGCACACATTTCGTTACAATACCGTTATGTCCTCAAACTTGGCCGTCTAAAGTTCAAACAAATTCCGTAAAACGTAATCTCGTTTGTTTTTCCAATTTAGCATTCAAGAACATTGAATTATTGTCGCTCGAACGGAACATTTTCATGCAATTTGCGGCGGAATAACGAAATGTAGGGCTTGACAGTGGCGATTGATAGCATCCGTTTCGATGTCAAAGACCCATTTTTGCCATGATTCATTCGATAATCATTCCTTCATAAACATTTATCTTGTCTAGAGCTTATCATCACATTATTGTGTTAATTTCAGGGTGCCAAGGTATGGATACCTCACCCTGAAAAAGTATGGGAAGGCGCTGAACTTGAAGAAGACTACAAAACGAACAAAAAGTCACTTGAAGTAGTAACAGAAAACAACGAAAAGAAAACCCTTACGATCAAATCAGAATCGGATTTACCCTGTCTGAGGAACCCTTCAATTTTAGTCGGGGAAAATGACCTTACATCCCTCTCCTACTTACACGAGCCCGCCGTACTTTACAATTTACAAGTACGGTTCTGCCAAAATCGATACATTTACACCTATTGTGGGATTGTTTTGGTGGCAATTAATCCCTACGATGATCTTCCTATTTATGGTGAGTTGTTAAAACCGTTATGTTACGAGGAAAAGTGCTAATTGCCTGACACAAATATGCATGAATGGATTTTTTCTGTCCGTGAATACGTAATGAATTTATTAATTAAATGGAATTTAGCGAATCTGTGCCAGTATTTTTGCAAACCTACAAAAACAGTTTCTGTTTACTACAAAAATAAATATACCGTGATTCTTTGTTGATTTTAACGGCTACTTTAAAATAAACAATGTTGCATACACAATTTTATTATTAATTTATTTTCATTGAAAATTGACCCACATAACTGAAGGCATATTGACCGAGTGTTTGTTGATATTGATTTTTACGTCTGCAATGTGGGGGTTTGTTTGGACGTTATATTACAACAACTAATTAAAACAAACAATGCTTTTTCTATTTGCGAGCTTATGAAACAGTGACTACAAGAAGGCCTCTCACGTCTTAAGTGACATTCTAATAAGACCGTTTCCTTTGTTTTGAAGGAAAAACCCAAACAATTTACAAAGTTGCGAGTCTTCAGAGAAACCGCAAGAATACTACAAACTACAATTCAGAGCATGACTTATTTTGTCGCTTCAAATTCACGCAATTTGAAAAAATAACTGATTAAAATTTAAATCGAAAAACCTACGTGTACCTAGTACGAGTTGTATTTATTCGTCCTACTATTAAAACCCAAAAGGCTAAAGGTAAAATCAGATACGCTGTCAGTGAGTAAAAGAATTATTATTAAAAGTAAACTGGCTGCACCCACGTGAACTAAAATCAAGGTTGGGAAATTAAGTAGAATAAAAAACAGCGTACTTACCGTACTAATTAAAATAAACAATTTTTTATAACGATCCATGCCGATGCATGTGAAAACGATATTAAATTGCGAGCTTTGAACTAATTTTTTCACATTTTTACTATTTCTACCAACCTAACTGCCAAAAGTTAAAAAAAGTCGTCGACTTTCTCCATTTTAAACTATCTATTAGGTGACAAAAATTCGCCCTGTAAAAATCCACCGCTTCAAAATAAATTATTAGCAATTAAAATTAAAAGAAATAAAATGTCACAAAAACGTCTAGACTCTGTAATTTGGTCCATTGTATTCATAGGGATTTTACTTTCTATATCGCGAATCTTAAAATGTTACGAAAAATTTGAAAGTTGAGACTCGTGAAACATTCACTCGATGAATTGTGGGAAACAGGAATTAAAACTTTAAGGTGTACCAGAGGCATTATATCTGTTTTTCTTGTATCTTTTGATTATTCCTATTTACAATTAGATTGGTATAATTTAGGACTACACCAACGGTCAAATGCTGGTGGGAACCAAAATTAGTTACTCACATCCTGTAATCATTTTGCAGTAATAGACTTTAATACCGGTTTTATAACGAAATTAAAATTGTCAAGGTATTAGCGAACGCTCATTGTTTATATCATGCTATTATCACCGCGATAACACCTACAATTTGCGATAAATAATATGACTCATGTTGTGCAAACACGAGAGTAAGTAAATAACCGCAAAATTAGAAAAATCGTGCATATCGTAAGACGATATTTAATCTTTTAGCTACACATAAAAATAATGGAACAGCACACACCGCAACGATATTAAAACAACGTTAGTAATAATTTGCTACAAAATTTTGTTTGTTAAACAGAACTAGTAAAAACCATGAGAGATTGATGGCATTTTCGATGCCTTTCAAGGATAGTAAAATTATAGCCTGGCATATGCCATGCATAACTTGTATTGCATGTGCACAAATTTATGCAAGTAATCCATACTATATTGTATCATACCCACTTATTTCTTCCAACAAGCAATGATTTAAAAATGAAAATAAACGAGACATGGTTGTACAAGAAAGAATAATTTATTAAATCGTCTTGGCTCGCACTATTGTTGCAGTTTACTTTATTTCCTTTACTTTTTTATTTAAATTAGAAATAAAATAATGTATGCAGAAGCACGGCCGTATATGTCGTTAATTTTTATTGCTAAGATGATTAATTATTTTAAAAAGGTCACAAGTTTGATTTAAATTTAAAAAAGCGGAACCAAAGGCCACAACTCTCTCTTCAGACTGTTTTACAAGCAGGATCATTAAAGGTCTAAGACTCTATGGCAGTTCATCAACTCCACCTTTGACCTGTTAATTTTTGAAATACTTGTAATCACACTTTGTCTCGTACAAGAGTCAAGACAACTTTTCGCACAAGAAATTTAAAGCCATTTCACGCCAATAAATTATAAACTACCATCGCGTATAATGTCAGTAATTTAGCACATCGGGACGACCTCTGGGTCTGAATAATTTAACCGCAATGGTGATTGCAACTCGCTGGCACATTTTCATGGTCTTTGGGCCAAAATTCACCAGTTCACTGTTGTGTGCAAAAACCGTTTCACACACAATCATCGTGTCTTTTAGACGTCGACACCATACAAACGTATAGAGGTCAAGCGATGGGTGACCTAGATCCTCACATATTCGCCGTAGCCGAAGAAGCGTACACGAAACTAGAAAGAGAGCAAAGGGACCAAAGCATAATCGTATCAGGAGAAAGCGGAGCCGGTAAAACGGTTTCCGCGAAATACGCAATGAGATACTTCGCGACTGTAGGAGGAAGTGCGACCGAAACCCAAGTCGAAAAAAAAGTCCTAGCTAGTAGTCCTATCATGGAAGTAATAAAGATAAACACAGTGGTAACCTAGTTATTTACATTTTGAATCATAGGCCATCGGAAACGCGAAAACTACAAGAAACGATAACAGTTCGCGATTTGGAAAGTTTATAGAACTCCAGTTTAATAAGCAATTTCATATTAGCGGAGCGTCGATGAGAACGTACCTCTTGGAAAAATCGCGAGTCGTCTTTCAGGCTCCCGATGAACGGAATTACCATATTTTCTACCAATTGTGTTCCGCGAGAGACCAATTTCCACACTTGCATCTCGCTCACCAAGATAGTTTTTATTATTTAAATCAAGGAGAAAGTCCAAATGTGGACGGAGTCGACGATTTACAAACCTTCGAAGAGACGCTCTATGCGTTGAATCTTTTAGGGTTTAAGAAATCGGATCTGGACGATATGTTTAAAATTATAGCCTCCGTCTTGCATTTGGGAAATATCAAGTTTGTTGAATCGATCATTTCCACGGAAAACGAACAAGACCAGGAGGGTTGTAGCATACTGGTGAGCACTTCCCGCAAACTTGCATTATGTAAAATCAAATCTGATGTAGGGCACTGACTCACATTTGAAAATCTTAGCGGAATTACTCGAGATCGATTCAAAAGAAATGCAGCAGTGGCTCTGTACCCGAAAAATCGTCTCTATGAGAGAGGTCTTCCTGAAACCAATGTCCGTCGAAGACGCGCAAGCTGCCCGTGATGCTTTAGCAAAACACATTTATGCAGAATTGTTCAACTGGATCGTGTTAGTTATAAACAAAGCTTTAGAATCCGACATTCCTAGACATAAATTTATCGGAGTCCTCGATATCTACGGTTTCGAAACCTTCGAAACCAATTCCTTTGAACAATTTTGTATCAATTACGCCAACGAAAAACTCCAACAACAATTCAACCTCCACGTGTTTAAACTGGAGCAGGAGGAATACATTAAAGAAGGAATTGAATGGAAAATGATTGATTTCTACGACAACCAACCCTGCATCGACCTCATCGAAACAAAATTAGGGATTTTAGATTTGCTAGACGAGGAGTGTCGGGTAAGTTGTTTAAAAAATTCCAGACAAACTAATAAAAAAATCAGATGCCGCGAGGTACTGACAGTTCCTGGACGGAGAAACTGTACTCAAAGTGCGCAAAGTATTCCCACTTCGGCAAGGCGCGTTTCGGCACTTCTGCCTTCACCATCAATCACTTTGCCGATAAAGTCCAATACGAAAGCAACGGTTTTCTGGAGAAAAACCGCGACACCGTAATCGAGGAGCAAATCTCGGTGGTGAAAAGGAGCAAAAACGATCTAGTCCGCCGGCTTTTCGGCGACGATTCTCAAAAATTGGCCGTTCCGGGAGCCAAACTCAAAGTGATCTCGGCCAAACCTGCCCCAACCTCGCAAAAAACCCACAAGAAATCGGTGGGGTCCCAGTTTAGAGACTCGCTTAATATGCTAATGACCACGTTGAACGCCACAACCCCGCATTACGTCCGGTGTATTAAGCCAAACGATTCGAAAAAACCGTTTGAGTATAACCCGAAACGGGCGGTGCAACAACTGCGAGCTTGTGGCGTGTTGGAGACGATCAGGATTTCGGCAGCCGGGTTTCCGAGTCGGTGGACTTACGTTGATTTCTTCTACCGGTACCGAGTCTTGTGCAAGTTTAAAGATATCAAAAGAAACGACATGCAGCTCACTTGCCAGAATATACTGAACCAGTATATTAAAAACAAGGATATGTTTCAATTCGGGAAAACTAAGATTTTTTTCCGGGCCGGACAAGTCGCCTATTTGGAGAAATTAAGAGCCGATAAACTCAAAGCCTGTTGCATCATGATGCAAAAAACAATCCGGGCGTTCATTTGGAGGAAAAAGTACCTCCGAATCAAGCGCTGCACTATCAATATACAACGGTATGGACGGGGTTATTTGGCCCGAAAACTGGCCGAAAATTTGCGGCGCGAGAAAGCCGCAAAGACTTTGCAGAGATATGTTCGAGGATGGGTGAAACGTGTCCAATATCAAAGACTGAAGGCCTGTGTGACTGGCATTCAAAGGTATGCCAGAGGGTATTTAGCGAGACGGCGGTACATGCAATTACGGTACAACGCCAAAGCTCTGGTAATACAGCGATATGTAAGAGGGTATTTAGCACGGAGAAGTGCCCTGGCTTACAAGCGGAAAATCGTCATATGCCAAGCTGCGATTCGCCGCTTTTTGGCTAGAAGATTATACAAGAAACTCAGAATCGAAGCAAGATCAATCGAACACGTCAAGAAACTTAACAAAGGCTTGGAGAACAAGATCATCAGTTTGCAGCAAAAGATTGACGAAATTACGAAACAAAACGCGGAATTGATGACTTATAAGGCCGGAGTTAACGAGCTGAAGTAATGATTTTTGTATTAGGGTCGAACTATTACTAATGCTTTTTTTCAGGAATAAATTGACGGCGTTCAAAGCGAATGAGGCTGAAATTAAGAACTTGAACGCTCGTCTGATTGAGAAAGACAAAGTCATTGATAAATTGAAGGAGGATCTTAAGTTGGAACGGGACGAAAAAATTGACTTGATTAACGAACATGAGAAATATCGACAAGAAACGCAAAAGCAGCGTGATTTATGGACGCAGGAAACAAACAAATTGCGTAAAGAGCTAGACAATATCAACGAGATCGTTAAAATGAACCAGAAGGGAGCCGAAGAAAATCTCAAAGTGCGACTCGAAGAGGAGAAAATGTTGATTTTGAATGAGCAAGATAGTGATAGGGAAGCCTACCAGAAGCTTTTACAAGAGTACCATTGCTTGGAACAACACTGCGAAGAACTAGAGAAGCAGTTGAACAATCAGAGCCAAAACCAAAGTTCCCACCGAAGAAATGTGAGCGATCTTAGCAGCATTGACAGTTTTGTTATCAACAGCGATATTGCTGAAGACCACGGTTACGGTTCCGTGAGATCGACCACAACTTCGTCGTCACAAAGAGAAAAACTTGAGAATATCGACTGGAAATGTGAAGGTAAATTGACACGTTTCTTATCTTATCTCATTATCTATTATTTTACTCCTCTAGGAAATGTAGATAGTCAAACACCAAGTACAAGTAGCAGTGACACCAAACATGAATCCGAAAACAATAAAGTTGACGTCGGTTTGGTCCTTAAACTCCAGCACAAACTTGCCGAAGTTGAGCGTGAAAAACTGCGAATGCAGAAACGCCTAGACGAGTTGGACATGTCTCCACGAACCGAAAAGGCTGAAAACGCGGCACGAGATTCCATTAAAATCTCCGAACTTGAACTAGTTAACAGCAACCTAAAGGCGCAACTGATGGAACTGCAAAACAGCATTATTGAAGGAACTGGCAGTTCGAAAATACACGAACAGATGCAAATATTACACAGCGAACTGGAACGAAAAACTGAGGAAATAATCCAACTCAAGAGTGTCTTGGCCGACCAGACTAACAACATGAAATCACTCGTGAACTCAAATGCACGATTAGGTGAGTTTTGTTTATTTAAAAAATTGTTGTACATAATAGTGTTTGCAGGAGCGTACATTAATGAAGACGGAGAGTTAGCACTGGCTTACGAAACCCAAAAAACAATCAATAAGCAACTCGAATTGGAATTACAAGACGAGAAATCAAAATACAAAGCTCACGAACGGGAATACAAGCTAGAGATTGAAAAATTAAGGGAAGATAATGAACGCCAACAACGACTTTTATCCGCAAATCTCACCAACACGCCACAAACACAAAGCGAAGCTTTTATGCAACACGAAATTACAAGATTAACTATAGAAAATCTTGACTTACACGACAAAAACGATACTTTGACCGAGACAGTCCGAAAACTTAAGAAACAAATCAAGTTAATGGCCAAGAAACTTAAAGAAGCAGGGCTGGATATGGACGATAATTTTAACGAAATTACCGACAACGAACCTAACAAAACGAATGTAAACAAGCACACTCGGGCCCTGCCGTCGATCAGAAAGAAAGAAAGAGATTATTTAGGCATGTTCTCGTATTCTAGTGGGGAGGAAAATACGATCATGCGGCAACTTGTTATTGGTAAGTGTATTCATTCACTTGGAAAAAATTACATTTAAAAAAAAATCACTTTTGTGTTTCAGATTTGAAGCCTAGGACTGCGGTCACTTTGCTTCCTGGCTTGCCAGCTTACATAGTTTTCATGTGTATAAGACACACGGATTACGTCAACGACGAAGATAAAGTGAAAGCCTTGCTCTCCGCGTTTACAAACTCTGTAAAAAAAGTGATAAAGAAGCGACACGAAGATTTCGAAACCATGGCTTTATGGCTTTCAAACACCTTGAGATTAGTGCACAATATGAAACAGTACAGCGGTGACCGAGCTTTCCAGGCTAAAAATACGCCAAAACAAAACGAGCAGTGTTTGCGAAATTTCGATTTATCGGAATATCGACAAGTGCTTTCAGATATTGCTGTGTGGATTTACCAGGGACTGATCCGAAAGTTTGCCGAAAAAATCCAACCACTTGTCATACCCGCCATTCTGGAGCACGAGGAAATCCCGGGAATTAGCGGGAATAAACCTAGTGGCTTCAGAGGGAGGAGCAGCAGTGTAGCGACAAGCCCTGAACCCAGCCAAAAACCAACGACCGCGGTTTTACTGGAATTAACAAACCACCACAAGGTACGACATACATTGCTTGAATTATTCGTTTTATTGTGTGTATTTGTTCCAGATTTTAAGTTTCTATGGCGTTGACCCGGAAGTAATTTCCCAAATTTTCAAACAAATATTTTACTTTTTATGCGCGACAAGTCTCAATAATTTGCTCCTACGGCAAGAGTTGTGCCACTGGTCGAAAGGTTTCCAAATTCGGCACAACTTATCCCACTTCGAGATGTGGACACGAGAAAAAGGCCTTGATGTAACTTCTTGTTACGATTTTATTGACTCTACTAAAAATCTGTTCTAGGAGGCTTCAATCCAGTCAACTTTACAGCCCATAATTCAAGCGGCCCATTTATTACAAGCGCGTAAAACCGAAGAAGACGTTGCAAGTGTGTGTGAAATGTGTAGCGCTTTAACGCCACTACAAATTTGTAAAATACTGAATTTGTATAAACCTGTAGATGAATTTGAACAACACGTGCCCCCGTCATTTATTAGCAAAGTTAAAGCCAAGTTACAGGAGCGGAATCCCACTTCGGAACAACAAGTAAATTGATTAAAAGTTTGATCATTGTTTTTAATGAATTTGTTTCAGACGCTGCTCATGGACGTAAAGTATCACTTCCCAGTCCGATTCCCGTTCAATCCTTCCGTCATATGTTTGGAAGACATTGAAATTCCAGAAGTTTTAAAATTGCCTCAGTTGGAAAAACTATAAATAATTCTAGCAAATATTTTAACCAAACTCACGTTTGCAGTGTAAATAATGTCAACTTAGTCACAAGTATTTTAACATTCCTTTTATCGTGTGATTATAGAATAATGTGCATTATTTATTTGTTATGTTTTGTAAATATTTCTTTTACAATTGAGGGTATTATTTATTTGTTATTTTTTTGTAAATATTTCTTACTTTTGTAATGTCGGTGCCATTCAGTTTGGAATTATGTAATTGTTGTTTATGACTACCGTAATAAGAAAGTCAATTTATTTAAAAGAGTTGTATTAAATCAATGTTGTAAATTGTAAAGCAATAGTAAAGCGAACCGTAGCAGAAATACTAAGAATGTGATTGGATTGCATTAGCAAATTCTATTTTTCGTAGATACATATCTTTTTAGTACAATCCTGTTTTAAGTGCTTTATGATGTGCTTGTAAAAATATAAATTATTTATATGAGCATTGAGCTCCTACAATTTTATATACAAGGTCTCTAGTAACATAAAGGTCCATTCTAACAATTCAAGACATTGTACATTTTATTGCACTTTAGACAATAACGACTTTCAATCATTTATCCAAGTATCTCATCCATATATAAAATTGTAGCAGAGTTAGACTAGTTACCCAAGAAGAAGTATTATATAAATTCTCGTTAATGTTAAAAGAATTTAGAAATTGTTATTGATTTGTGATATTTTATCGTCAGTTGGAGGAATATTGCATAGTTTAATTTAAGGACAAATGTAAAAATGTATGAAATAGACGATCAGTAAAAATATTGATATTTACCATCCCGGCTGAAGGTGTACACCAAATGGAGGCCCCCAAGCCACCTGAAACAGTTATTTTGTAAAATTTCCGGCTAAAAACACGGAATTTACTCACAATTTTGTATTTTGAATTCTCCATTTTTCACGTTACACTCACAAAACGTCAATGCGCAGCTGCGTTCAGCCAACTATCTCCCAAAAAGAACTAGAAATTTTACAAACAAAAAATATTTACAATGTTTGGGGCATTTTTTGAGTTTATTCCCATTAGTGCATGCGTTTTTGTAACAAACTTGAGGTCTTTGATTTTTCCGGTCCATATTTATCCTGATTTTATATAATTTTGTGAAAAAATATTACGATTGGCACCACTTGCGTGGCGTCGTATGTTTTGTTTGAGCCATAACCTCACTACCACGTTCTCGTATACCGTTGCTGCAAGGGCACCACGTGCAATTTTTTTCTTAAAGTAAGTAATAATCTTCACTGTTTTTCACCTTCAACTAATTGCCCACCTCTTCTTATCTTAACGTAGCCTTGAATATGGCGATTGTGAACGCGAAAACCCCGAATAAGAACCGCAAAAGTTTGGCCAACGCGGGTCAAGCCGCGAGCCCCAAAGCTGGTAACAAAACCCCGGCGAAAAATAAGCCTAACGCGACCCCCGCAAAAGCAAAAACGCCCGGAAAGCCAAAAGCGACCTTTGGAAAACCCACATCCCCAAGAGCCACCCCTGGAAAACCCACAACCCCAAAAGCCACCCCAGGAAAACCCACAACCCCAAAAGCCTCCCCGGGAAAACCCAATACCCCAAAAGCCCCTTCCCCTGCTCAGAACAATGTTGGGAAAACTCCGATTAAGCAAGAGAATAAAGGGAAACGGAATGCTACTGACTCGAAAGATGAAAGCTCGCCGCCTAAAAAATTAAAAATGTTCCAAGGGACGTCTGAACTCGACAAAAAGCCGCAACAAAATGAGGGCAAAAAGCCGCAACAAAATGAGGGCAAAAAGCCGCAAACTAAGAACACTTCTGAGAAGAAAAAAGGTAATTTCTTTTTCTTGCGGGACAGACTGGCCAAGGGGGACATGTCAGCCCTTGAAATTGTTGAGAAGAAAATCCAAGCGATGGAGCAGCGCAAAAACTTGAGTAAAACAGCGAAACGCAAATTAAAGTTGTTGAGGAAATTGAAGATTGCCTCAGGTGGGGCTACACCTTCCATGAAGAGAAACGAGAGGCGCAAGGAGACCAAAGCCAAGCACGCTGTAAAGCCTGGGACGAAGCCCGTGAAAAAAGAAGAGGATGAAGAGGGTTCAAGCGAATCTGACTATGAAGTTGACAGCGAGATAAAGCCTGATAAAATCATCAAGACTGAGGATCTGGAGGTTGAAGAGTGCGACGAAGAAGGGGAAAGCGGGGACGAAGAGGATGATTCTTCCGAAGAAGAGGAGGAAGAAGTCAAGCCAATTGCGAAAGGTAAGCAGCCCCAACCTAAACCCAAATCTCCAAGCGTCCAAGATTTGCAAGACAATAACATAATTAGCGGCAAAAAGAGCCGTTATGTTGTTTTTGTCGGAAATCTTCCGTTCGACGCAACGAAAGAGGAGATTGTAGAACACTTCTCTAAAGCGGGCGACATTCGCCACGTGCGCATTCCTACCGACAAACATTCAAATAAACCACGTGGTTTCGCGTACGTTGAGTTAGAGAACGAAGTAGCTTATCAGAAAGCCTTGTCTTTACATCATACCCAAATAAAAGGGCGACGTATTAATGTTTTGTATACTCAAGGTGGGAAAAAGAAGGGGCAGGAGAAAAAGAACGACATAAAGGCCAAGAATCTGAAGTTGCAAGCTATGAGGAAACAAGGACAGTTGGCAGGGAGTGTTAAAGCGAGTCAGAAGAGGTCAGCAAGGAGGGCCAAGAAAAATGCGAAAGTCAACGGCGGACCGTAATTGTTAGTTTTATAGGATTTAACTTTTCTATTTGTTAACTAAGATTTTTGTGACGTGTAAGCCATTACACTTTAGAATAAATAAGTATACAACAGAACTTGTTTTATTTTCCTGTATACACAACACAAGCTTAAAACTATCAAATTGGTGGTGCGGAAAGTTAAAAGTCGTGCCGTTGCACAGTGGGACCGCTGACTGCAAACCCAGCCAAAATGTATATTAAAAAATAAGAAGAATTAGTTGCATTTTTTTAAACCCGTACATACATTATAATATTAAAAATTTTACACACAAACTGCAACCAGAAATGCCCCCGATATTCTTGAAAAATATGACGTAAGAATCTATAATTTGGCCAAATTTTTTGTCCCACCGTGCGTTGTGGTAATTTTTGACCGTATATCACAGTGTTGGCTTTCATGAGTTTCATAATATAAAGTGCGAGAATGTTAAAAAGGCACTAAATACATTTAAAAACAGTCTTCATGAAAGTATTAATCACCTGACGTAACTTTTGTGGCACTGTAGATGAAACCTAAGGCACTACAGCATTTTTGGTGATATGTTCACTGGTGTTTCCCCACGTTGCCTGTCGTAAGTATTTGGCTTCCTCAGAAACCGCAAACACTCGGTAGCGTTGCCGAAAAGTATAAAAAGTTGACGAAAGCAAGAACAGAACATTGCAAAAAAATTTGAATATAACATTGCGGCAAGTCCGTGGCACTGTAGACAGACCTAAGGCACTACAGCAATTTGGTGATATGTTCACTGGTGTTTAATCATCTTGCTCCAAAAACGAATGAATCGCATTTCTCAACTCGTGATTGTAGGTGTATTCGGTGTTCGTTAAAATTTCGTTAGTTAAAGGACTTGAATACTTTCCCGACATGAACCATTCACAAATCGCATTTTTTTCATATGTGAAACCGTCACTGCAAGTAACCGGTTCTCTCATTATTTCATGGGTTATGGGGCACAAAAATTCGTGCGGAATTTCGCAATTTTTTGTTTGCGAAATTTGCAGCTCGTCTTGCTTCAACCAGCGGAGCTCCCGACTCAGTCTCTCCGACTGCTCTTCACCTGCCAGAAAAAATAATAAAAACCAAAGAATGACCAACAACTCACTTAATTCGAGACCCGAGCAGATCTGTTCTTCACTAAGTGTTAAGATTTTTTGTCCGTCCAGGAACGTATTTTGCGCGTTTTCGGTCATGTCTGCCAAGTCCATGTTTCTGAGCCACCTGACGACGTCGCTCGTGGACCAGTCGATCAGGGCCTTGGTCCGGCACTGGATTTTTGTCGCAACTATCGTCCTAAACACCTGAAATTCACTTAATAAAAACACGGGAAAATATAAATTGGAGCAAACCAATTGTTGGGGCATCCTCCACAGCCATAAGGTCTTATCTATGCAACCTGTGGCAACTAAGGAACAATCGCTGCTGAAAGCGCAAGCTGTAACTATCGAATCATGATCGAGGACGTAAAGACATTCAGCACTATAGACCGACCAAATTCTCGCTTGACGGTCCGTAGCCGTCGAACATATAATTTCGCTCACATTTGGCGAAAATCGCACGCAAATTACATTGCCCCCATGTCCCCTTAAAACCCGCCAAACCTTGACTTCGATCTCTTCAAACCCCAATTCGTCATTTTTCTAAACAAAAATCTTAACCAAAATTTCGTAAAATCAACCGCTCACTTTCGGCACCGAAATCCTCCACAATTTAACAAAACCATCGTTCCCACAAGTCCCAAGGAGGTAACTTTGAACGTCGATAATGTTATTAGGGACTGGTTCCAAATTTTGCGAAAAATCGCAGCTTTGTATGCCGTAATCGTGAGCGTCTTCTTGCACTGTAATGGTTTCGTAACTTTCGTTTTTCCACAACCGGAAGTCCGCATTGAAGGACGTTGTTGCAATTATAGCAGCGTCGGGGGTGAAACTGGCTGAAGTCACAGCGTCCAAGTGCCCTTCAAGGGTGCTAAAGACACTTAATTGCAGGCAATTTTGCTTGCGGAAGGACTTACGCAATTGGTTTGAACTCCGAGTCCCAAATTGTGGCCTTTTCGTCGTCGCCCGCTGTTATAAGGAAATTTCCATCAGGGGAAAAGCGACACACTTTGACGCTGAGGCTGTTTTCAGGCAACGAAGCGACTTTTTCCCCTGTCTTGCTCACAACAATTTTTTTAAATTAAAAAGGGGTGGCGGATTTAAATTTTTGAATAATGTTTATCATAATTTAATAGGATTTTTAGTTCAATTTCAACGGACAAACTCGAGCATAAATACAACAAAAAACAGTTTAATTAATTAATTTATTAATAATTAATTTTTAAAAGATCTTTCTGATGTTGTACGCAACACTTTTGATGTAACCCTATTATAAATTACGTACTTCGTTAAGAAATTGTTAAAAATTATACTCATGTTAAAAACTAATAAGAAATAGTTATGTTAAATGTAGAAAATAAAGAGTAAAGCGTCACCAGATTTAGTGTAAAATTATTAAAAATTTATTGTTATTAGGAGACATTAAGATCTTTTTGTCAGGTACTTCAGTCCCTTTATTTCTCTCGCTTTTGACTTGTCAACGAAAAATTATTTTTTAGTTTTCTTTAATAGCTATTTATAGAATAAAACGGATTACCATTGAAAGCCAACTTTTCACCCCAATGAAAAAAGGTAAAGAAAAATTGATCATTCTGAATCAATTCATAGTGATTTGAATTAATTATTTGTGCTTGTAATAAAATATGACGTTTTTGCCTCGACTTGCCTTCGCTGTTAAAAAAATGCATCACGTTGAGTTGTTTTTTTATTGATTACAACAGTTCAATCAATGTTTTCAAAAATAGAAAAGTCATTTTCAAAATTAATTAACTTTTATTTTCATTTCATTTTCATTTGATTTCGACCCAGTAGATGTGGTTTTGGTGTTAGTTTTAAAAGGTAAAATGGTTTAAAACCGAGCTTAAATCAAAATCTCTAAACACTTTAAAAACATTATTTCTTGTTTCACATGTCTTAACATGTGACTGATTTTTATAAACTTATTTCTAGGTTCCAGAGCGGATATTTTAGATCATAATCGAAAAAAGAAATACAATAAAGCAGAGTTTTTACTTTTCTATTTGTATTGTATTTCTATTGTAATTTAAATATTAACTAGAGCTCGCGGGCAAATTATAATCAAGAAATTGAGAATTTTTTCTATAATTTTGTTGATAAAATTAGCTAACACAAAGAAATCAAAAGTCAAATTCATAGTGTTATCATTATGTAAGGACAACCATTGATAAGGGTATATTATCAGTTAATGCTATACATTTTGGGGCTGTGTATATCTAATTGTAGTTAAGTGTATTTCGAAAAAATCAGCACTTCCCTAAATCTGCCACTTCTAGCAAATAAATTAATAAATAAATTAGAATCACTTAATAAAGTTCAGCATCTGTTATTATTATTAAATACTTTTTTTTCTACAATTGCCAATAATACATGTTAATTAATTAATAACATTAGAGATAGTATTAATAAAATATTAATTAATCAAGATTACATGATTTTTACCATCATTATTCATTCTAAAAGAAACGATACCAAAATGATGTTTTGAGAAAAAATACTTAATTAATTATTACTGTTTCGGTAGCAACTTAATATTAATTAATTATTTATTTTTAATTATAAGACTTTGTAAGAAATTTCTGATAAAATACAAATGCTTAGATAAAAAAATAGAAATAAAAATTAAATAAATTATTTGTTTTGTATATTTACATACCTCTGATTCCCAAATGTTGGTGCCCCCATCCAGGGAACACGAGGCTAACTTTGACCCATCCCTGGAAAACTCCACGTAATTCACTGGATACGTGTGCCCCTCCAAAGGTGAGTAGCTGAGTTCTTCGACGTTGTTATTTTCTTCAACAACTCGAAACAGTCTCACTAATTTATCACTAAAAGTTCGATTTGTATAAAAATTTGCGGCCCAAAACCACCAACGAACCCTGAGCCCGTCGCGAGAATCCCGCTACTGTTAAACGAGCAACAATTAATTGCACCTTCCGAGATATCGTCAATTTTCTCCAACAATTTCACCTCATTATCGTTACTTTCGGCGTTCCTCATTAACTGCAGTTCTGGGATAGCCCCAAGTGAATTAAATGACAACCGCAGTGGTTTGACTAATTCCGAATCGGTGGTCAAATTACCGGTCAAATCCCATACCAGTATAAGTTTATCATTCGAACCTGTGGAACCTTCAATCACACCCCATCCACACCCCTTCCTACTCTACTCTCGACACCAAACTCACCCGAAGCCGCCAAGAGGCAGTCTTTTGACACCGCCACGCAATTCACGTATCTCGTGTGCCCCCGAAGTGTGGCCACACAATTGCCCTCCTCGTCCCAGATTTTCACCAGTTTATCTAAACTCGACGACACTAAATACGCGCCATTGTTCGTGTATCTGATACAAGTGACTGAGGAATTATGTCCGTCGAAACTATCACAATACTCCACTGCCACCTCATTAACGGCGTTTTTGTGTTTGGGGGTGGATTTTGACGTTATTGTCCAGATTTTGATTTCGTTGCTGTTGCCGCTGGTGGCCATTGTGTACCGTTTGATGAGGGGGTCGTCTTCTGGGGGGTTGCTCGATTGAAAGGGGTGGCTACAAAGTGGGTGCTTACCGTCAGTGGTGATCTTTTTGCTTATTTCGGCGCAGACGACGCCCAAGTCGTGGGCGTTTTCGCACTTTGCCACAGGGCAACAGGACGAGTCTGAGGTGGTGTCCACCAGGTCTTGCACGTACCAGATTTTGAGGACTTCCAAGGAACAAGCGCTTATCAGGTATTGGGAGTCGGGGGTGAAGGTGAGGGAGGTGGTGGTGCCCTCGTGTTCGACGATTGTTCTGGAAAGGGGCCAAATTTCGTCTTGTGAAATAAAAGTGCCATATTAGGGTCATAAGATCATATTTTTCCATGGTAAAATAATTTAATTTATAAATTATATGATTTAGTACTTTGAGGTCTGTACCTAAAATAAATGTGGTGGTGCCCAAAAAACAGAAATATAGCGGAAGCAAATATTGGCTTTGGAAGTTGGAAAAAAAAGTAGAATTCGTGAAAAATTTAATGAGTTATTGTTATTAGTGTCGGAAAATAAATGAGGGCTGTTTTTGTGTTTCTTTGTATTAGCTTAAAAAAAACCTTTGTAAACTAATTTGAAAAAATTACCACTTAAGCCCCCTGATAAATTACAAAAATATTAATGTTAAAAAAACAAACACTATTATAAAAGTTATTTTGTAGGAAAAAATGTTCTATTAAAATCAAGTCCGAATAAATTTTGCTTTTATTCCAAAACTTGATATGAACGGAAAGGCGGAAAATGTAGATTTCCTATTTACCAAAATTAATTATTACACACTTGCAGATAAATCAACACCCTATAATGTAAATTTTACATTTTTTAACTTCCATATAACTATTTATACTTTGTATAATATTAATTGTATGTGAACACGAGTATTATTTGAACGGAATAATGAGTTGTTTATTGATTTATCGTCAAGTTTTTAACCTTTTTTATTATTAATTGTTTTTAGATATATTGTGTAAAAAAGTAAAAAGGAAATTAATTGTGGCCATATTGTATTTTTATATGTATTTTTTTTAGCCTGATGATGTTTATTATATAAACGAATCACTACAATTCGTCTTTTTATTTAAAACCTTTAAAGGAAGTTTTGTTCAAATTTGTACATATTTTATTTTACTACCGACGAATTTACCAGTACCTTATGTTGTATGTGTTTATAATATTTTATAGTTTTCATTTATTCTACAAACATTCTGATTCAAACGCTCAGTTATACAAATGCCCTCGCAAATGCTTATCGAAGAATTTTTTTCACTACGAAATTTATTATTATGTAATTTTTTTATCGAAACAAGTTAGAGATATTAATGAATTTTAAAGAAAATCTGCAGATTAATATCGTTTGTGTTTTTAAATGAAGCTTTTTTATCGTTTAGAGTTGTACTGGGTAGTGGTTCTACACCCTCCAGTAAAAATTGTCACCCTTATTAGAAACGTGTATAATTTTAAAATGCAGATGACTGTGTTCTATTAAAATAGCAATAACGCTAACTATTTTCGATCAAATGTACTTATATATGAATATTATTTGAAGAAAATAAAAGAGTTGAATGATTTCTCGCTATCGTTACAACAGTACATTATGTATTTTTTATATTTAATATTTTCCCCTTGTTCTACAAAAAAAATCTGATTTATAAAATTTAACCGTAAAGTTCAGTTATCCCCAAATGCTTTCGCAAATGCTTATCGAAGATTTTTTTCACTACACGCAGGTAATATGTAAATATTAAATGTAAGTGAATACGAGAATCACTCGAAAAATCATGTTTATTGAGTTCTCGTCAGGTTTTTAACCTTTCGTCATTATCTTTACACATAACATAAGATCGGTGTATTAGATATTCTACCAATATTCTAGAATAAGTACAAATTTTTACGAAAAAAACAATAATAAATACAAATACCGGTGTTTCAAAAACCTTTCACAATTAAAAATTGCACAAATGCAAACAAGAGTTTAAAAACAAAGCAGAGATTGTAATGAAATATTCAGTATGTAAATTAATACAGTTGTAGAGACGTTATTTATAGTATGTACGGATGGTTTTAAAACAGTCTGCTAACATTTTTAATAGATTTTAGAAATAATAATCACTCAAATATTTCTAGCAAGCTCAATCAGTGTTTCTAAGCTGTAAAAACCTCGCAATACTATTAACTATAGATTTTTCCATTAGTTTCACAATCTTTTTCAATTTTCTGAGTAACAAAGCTCGTTAATAACAAAATGAAAAACCACAAGTGACCTACTTTAATATCAAATCCAACTCTGACACAAAGTAAATTTAATGTTTAAATAATTGCTCTGAGAGTATTGAAAAATGCATTAACTTTTTGTTTACTTACCTCAATTCCAAGCCAATCTTGCTTGGAAACGTAAAAATAAAATACAACCTTCGATAATTTATTAAAAGCATTGATAGTTTTAGGGCAGTTGACACAAACAAATTTGTAGGACCTCTGTTCCTTCAGATATAAATTTTACAACAAATTAACTTAATTACAACTAAAGCACATCCCCAAATTCGCAAATCAATTTTCGATTAATGCGAATAAGCGTTCATTAAAACTAATTAATGAAACGGCGGAAAGTCAAACAAAATGCGACGTAAATACGGATGCAAACAAACAAAAATGCCACAAGCAATTAATTAGTCCAAAAATCAGATTAGGAATGTTAGCCACATTCCAGGAACACGTTCATAATTCGCCGAAAATGCTCAGTATCACGTTACGCCCGATTAAAATTTGGTGGATGCGCCGGGCGAAAATATGCATTACCTTATCAGGCTCCTATGAACCAAATCCCAGACGCATACAGCTCCATTATCTCCCGCTGTGACCAGAATGGAGCTGTCAGGCGCAAATCTATACATGAAATATTAAAAGAAGTCAATTCAGCGTAAATCCGTGTCTTCACCTGCAGACTCGGATCGCATCTCCGTTCACTTGCACCATAGTGTATATTTTAAGCCCCGAATGCAGGTTCCACAAAACGGCAGTACCGTCGACCGAGGCACTGGCCAGCATGGCCCCCTGGGGGGAAATGCGCACACAAGTGACCTGGTACTTGTGGCCTCTGAGGGGCGAGAACGCCCGTTCGA
This sequence comes from Tribolium castaneum, assembly GCF_031307605.1. Classification (NCBI taxonomy): domain Eukaryota; kingdom Metazoa; phylum Arthropoda; class Insecta; order Coleoptera; family Tenebrionidae; genus Tribolium; species Tribolium castaneum. The sequence continues at coordinate 13,137,794 of NC_087396.1, forward strand.
CGTACCCGAAGCCTCGGACCCATTCCCAGACGCGGACGGTTTTATCGCTAAATAAAATTAGTGATTGGGCTTGAAAATGGCTAATTAGTACCTGGATCCGGTCACTAGCGTGTAATCGGAAGCGAAGTCGCTCGAGGTTACGTCACTTCGGTGCCCGCTTAAGCTCTGGATTATTTTTATTTCATTTCCGGTGATTGACATTTTCGCCTGCAACAAGATCGATTATGTTTATTGTTATGAGGCGGGATTATTGCGCTGCTGACGGGAAGGACGGTATTGATTGCAAAGTGTGTGAGGTGACGGAAAAAATATTGCACGTGTTTTATTTATTATTTCACAAGGTGAAAAGTACGTTCAAGATGATCGTTGTTGTATCATATTGCGGAGACATGGTTTCTGAATTATTAATGCGGAAAATTATCGATGGAAAAGCTCGAACTTGAAGGCAGTTCTGCCAGCAAATCGTTACACAAGCCTTCAGCGGATATTGTCATTAGTTCGTTAATTTCTTTGTTACTACAATGAAACAAAGCATTTTAGGTATTTTCCCTACATAGAGAAAAGCAACATACATAGTTTTTTAAAAATAAATGTTTTTTTTCATAAAGCTTTGATTACAAAAAAATTATTTGCAACTAACTGAGATATTTTAAAATACTGAATTACAGGAACATTAGAAAGAATTTAGCTAGTCTTTAGCAATCGAGAAAAATTCCGACAAGATACATTATCTCATAAAAAAGAAAGCTGATTTACATTTTTAAATTTTTATCTATTTACTTTATTGTCTCAGAACAATTTTTTTTGTTTTTTCTTCAAAATTATATTAGGTTCTTTCTGGTAGACTATTCATTTTCTGTGCTTTTTTAAATAAATATCAGTAATGAATACACAAACCTGTGTTACTTTTGCCACAGCTTTTTCTTACAAATAACTGCATAGTTACATGCATAATATGTGAGTATTTACAAACACAAGTCTATTTACAATATTATGAAATATATAATAACATGCGCGCGTGCGATGTTTAAAACATTTCTATACTAAATGTAGAGACGTAAAATATTATAAAAATGAACAAGGCTTGTATCTTTTGACCATAATATTCCATGTTTCAAAAACACCAACCTTTATTTTTTTATTTAGTCGACACGTGTTTCGACCACCACCAGTCATCATACGGTAAAATGGTACCAACTTAATTTTATAATCGCAGGACGTCAAATGTACAAGAAAATAAAAACATTTAAGGTCACTGACCACAAATTAAAAAGATTCTTAAACTAAATTTTACGTTTTTAAAAGTGGGAGATTGTAATAAGTGATTTACTAATTTACAACAAAGTGGAGAATAAAACAAAAGTAACAAACCTAATTACCGCACTGCCCTAAAGAAGAAGTTTATTGGTCCCCCAGGAAACATCCGTGTTTACTTTGAAAATTTACAAGGAAATTTCCTTCGAGAACTGCATCCTTTACTTATTTATCTTGGTTAGTCATCAGAATTTGTAAACATTTGTCAGTTAATGCAATTTTTTGAGGTCTTGTACGCAACTATGATAATATCGAGTCCTTTTCCGCTCCTCCAAATTCTCATTAAGCCTCTTAAAACCATTTAAACTCAGAAAATTTCAGTTTATTCGTCACAAAAAACTTTAAACAAACAGGGCTTTAAATTCATTTTGGACCAAAGTCTAATTGAATATAGTGTACTTAACTTGAACAACGCTAAAGCCGCATTCAACAGGTGCTTGTTATCACAACGGATTTGAATTAAATAAGTTGTATTAGAACTCGAAATTGCGGATGAAACGTTGGCTATTTTATTGTTTTGAAACTAATGAATAAAAAATTAAATACGTGTATGCTATTAAATAATATATTTCGAGGACAACTGTTTCGATTAAAAATAAGGTCGATTGGTGGATTAACCATAAAAGAGTAAAAAATCAGACTTGGAAGGCACATTTTGAAAAACAAAGTACATACATTTTTGATTTTTGAATTACTTACTCGAAAAACCGGGCGAAAAAAATCACATCGGATCAAAACCAAAGCAAAACTGAAAACCTGCAACACGTGAACCGTGAAACTAATAAACGCGTCGGCGATCTTCGTACAAAGCAGACATTAGATCGCTATGACAACTATGAAAATTAATTTTGTCCCACAAGCTCGCATGAATTATCTACTAGGACGGGAAATGTATCAAGCTCGAATCAAACATTACTTCCATTATTGATCCCGACAATAAAGGTTGACGTGGTTTATTAAATTAAAATGTGACAACAATCCTGACAATCTCAACGTCTTATTACAGCAGCGGCCGCAAAAATTGGAAAAGTATGAAACACTCTAAAGTGCTGGAAATTAGGCTGCGGTGCCGTAAACCGAGGTTTAGGCGTGTCGAGATCGCAGCATCACATGGATTTGCACGGAAATTTGCTCCAGATTCCATTGCAGCAAGAATTAAATCAATAGCTTGAACGGTTTGGTCGTAAACGGCGAAAAGAAACTCCGCCACTATTTCTGCGCTTTTAGTGCTTTGTTCGCGCGGAGGAAAATGCAAACATGATCTGATATAAAACGGTATCGAAATTACCAACACTTTAGGAATGTTTCGTTTTATTTGCTGGGGAAAAAGCGATTTCGATTAGATATAGCCGTTCCTAGGCTAATGAAACTATAAATTCCGATTAGCTATTAGTTGTAATACAATCACGACACCTGTGTTTGCATCCCATTAACTTCTTTCAGCTAACAGCAAATTATTTTCTTGTAAACCGTCAATATTCAGTCCATAATTGCCATAAATAGGAGCGATAACGTTGCGTGTGTGGTTCTAATAATAAAGTGGATGTGTACTTAGTTGTAATTACCGTAAAATTGTACAATTTCTAAAAATATCCACGACTTGGAATTGGTTGTGAATTATTTTGAACCAATAAAAAACCTGCATTAAATGTTTAGTTCGTGGGATCAATGAACAAGGCCAAGCACGCATGTGACCAGTGAGAACGCCTCAGATAAATGTGATTTCAAAAAATTTAACTTTTAAAAAGTTGTGACTGAAATAGACACAAACAACTTTTCTTATTTCTGCGATATCTTCGAAGTGATCCGGAAGTTTAGCAAACTCAAATTTCCCGGAAAATTTCCTGTCATACGTAAATAGTACATTCTTCATTTTTAACTGCAGCTTTTCTAAATCAAATCAAAACCAATCTCGTTTTCTGTATCTCAATACTAGTAATCACACAGGAGTCAGCGTTTGCTATTACGCTATTATTCTCTCTATGCATGCACATTTTTTCAGAATTTTTCTAAAATGCCTTATAATCAAAGTAAATTACTACTTAACAAAAAAATTATTTCTTATGTCATTCCAATACAAACTTGGTATAATGTACTTACAGGGTGTTTGACACATTGTTGAGTGCATTTTACAGGCGCAGGCCTTGTACAAGTATGGAAAACATCCTATATATACTCGTACATAGTTTTATATACTAAAAATATAGGTAAAAAAATTTTCGCTAGCCCCAAAAACTAAATAAATAAATAGTGATACAAACCGTAATTTTGCACAAAACATTATTTAAATATCGCTTGTTTTAAAATGACACTAGAAATTATAAAATTTCGATTAATCATTAATTAATAAGTATTTTAATATTTTTAATTAATCAATATTTATTATAGAAGGAATTATAGAAATCGAGGAAAATGCATACCTATAAAAAAATAAATATGAAAAATGAAACAAAAGTAACACACAAAACTCATACCTTTATGACTTATTTTTCAAAAAAAAAACGAACAGTATTTTAATGCTACGTTTTGGCATCATAATGACATTTCTCATGTCATTCTTTTTTTTTAATGACAACTGACATTTTTAATTTTTTATTTGATTTTTGGTTTAATTGTCTTTTTTTGTTTTGTTAATTTTTTTATTTGATTTTTTTTTTCGTACCGGAAAGTTAGAGATGAACAAAAGTGTAGGACATTAAAAAAAATTGAGAATGACGATACAACTTAAAAACGAATGACATAAAAGTCATAATGTTAAATTTAGCATTTAAAAAAAATAATTCGACCCGTTAGAGGATTTTTTTGAAAAATGACTAATAAATGCGTTATTTTTCTTTCAGTGTGTAAGTATTTACTCTAGCAGACATTGATTTCGGTGTGATTATTAGTTTCTGAAACCTACAGTAAAAAATATTCAATTTTTATTTCTATACGACCAATTAAAATGCTTTATGACGAAATCCTAATTGTCGACATATTGAGCTATTTTAAACCAATATACAAACCGAAATCACAATTAATTTTGATACTTTCAAATGACGATTACGGCGAAACTAAAGAAGTTATCGTAAAAAAACAAAAGAATGAGTTACAAAAAATGAGTAAAATTTTACTTTATGCCAAAACGTTCTGTCATTATTTAAGTGTTTTTTGTTACTTATGTATAGCCAATTTCAAAATTATAACAAATAAAAATGCTTTGGTACAACACGTAACATATAAATCGATTGGTGTCAAGAAACTCGGAAAATTCCGGACAGTTTAGAAATTACCGACGAATATAAATTTTATGTTTACCTATAACAAGCAAGTTTCTCTAGCTGTACATCTCAAGGCAGTGATCTTTTTTATTATAATAGGGAAAATTAACAACGGTAACAAATACAAAAAATATTGAAAAAGCCGCAAAAATACAATTACTCTTAATTAAATAAAATCGTTAAAAAAATAAAATTGTAATCAAAGTTTTTTCACCACATTTTCGCCACACTCCAACTCATCTAAGAACCTGAAATGAATGAATAAAATCTCGTTTGAAACTACCCGGAATTTAAACTGAATTTCTCGTCATATTGAGTTCTCCTAAATCCAAAATAGAAAAAAATGTGCTGACAAATTACTTATTAATTAAATATATTTCGTAATACTCGTACGCGTACTACCTCAAGAGCCTTGAACTGACATGAATGAAACAAAAGTGACAAAAGTGGAAACACTTTAAGTTTTATGAATCCATCCCCAAGTTTGAAAGTGCAAAATTTCCACTATTAGATTAGATAATATGCAACACAGCGTAGTACAAAATGAATTTCCCGCAAACGACTCTTGTAGAGTGAGTTGAAGCTAGTTTAAATATTTGCATTTCAAAAAGACACTGTCGGTTGTCAGCTCGCTAAAAATAGCAAAAAACGCACGACCAACCCGAACGATATGTGCATAATATTAAAGACGCGGCGCTATAATTTAATTTAGCAATTTCATATCGATAATTATGCAAATCGCGGCCTTTAAGATGCAGATTAAAAATGAACCGCTGTTAACATAATGTACCAATTGAGTATGAAATTAATTAAAGATTACGTCGTCATTGACCCATTCGGGTAAGTAACGGCGGCGGAATCGGGCAGCCGCCCCCGTCCGGTAACGGCAATCGATTCAGCGTCCCTTTGCCGTTATTGTACGGTAAATTCCAGTGCGGAATGGTGTGTAATACATGCATAATTGATCCTCGAGAAAAATAATTCGTTGTTGCGCTCAGATATTGATCTGGCGGCCGTTTATTCCTAATCTAGGTGAACGCGATGGTCCGGCCCTTCTTGACACCGTCTTGCGGCCCGGCCCTGTGAGGCGTCGGGACGCCGCCGCCGCCTGCCCGTATCGACTTCGCCGCTTCCATTTTATGTGATGCTCTTCTAGCGTAATATCACGGATAGTGGAGTCGGTTTAGTACACGACAGTTGTTTGAGCGACCGGCCCGAGCCTTCAAGGGGGAGGCACGCCAAGGGAGGGGGCATCGCAAGCCGGATTCACGCAGCTCAACGTTCGGTTTTCATTGTTTTAACAATTTTTTCCTTTTAAATTGATTCCGAGCGCGCCCAGAGCGGGCGCACCGCCCCTCCTGCGCGGGAGGGGCGCCCCAATTAGCAGCGAACCAAGATTTTCTGCATTACTACAAATAAACTCATTTTGATTATGACAGGATCGATCCCGATTTTCATTCGCACGGGAAAGAAACCACAAACCCGACAACAAATTACCTTTCCCTCATTCTATCAATTCATTCGCGGATAAAATTTTTGAAAGAAAGTACAGTGGGGGCCGGTTATAACGAACTCAGAAAATGCATCAAAAACATTTTTTTTATAAATTATATCAAACTTAATTTTATTTTATTCATACTGTACCGTGTAAACCACACATAAGAAGTATCGAAAGTTCTGATAATAATTTTTATCTGAAAATTCCCTATACCTATCTGTGATAATTTTCAAGTTTTGTTGGTTTTCTTTGTCACTACCGGAAATTCCTCACTAACCACAGATTTTTGTGCACAGTTTGACAAAGAAACATTTCTCGTTATACAATCGATACAATTCTGTTCAAAATTTTGCTTTCCTGTCAACAAAAAGTTCGTATAACTTGAAAACCACTAAACGTGAGAATAGATAATGTTAATACAGATTGATGCAGAATTAAATTCTGTATCATTTAATGAAATAAAAATTGTGGCATTTCATTTGAAAATTTTGAGTTATGGGTGTTTGAAGTTCTGCGAACTTATTCTTAAAAATTTGGGGTTTGCTAACTTTTTTGAAATTTGAAAACACCAAAGAAAGCACCAAATAAGCCAAAAAATATTTAAAAATTTTTCAAAACAGCAATTATTAATTTTTGAATTCAAGAAGCAAATCGAAAAATTTTCAAAAAATCCTAAATACGAGTATTTTGAAAACGACTAAGTTTAGTCATTTAAAGAAATTTGATCTCTGAGCTTAGTTTTTCATAATCAACCTCGACATATTTCTCAAAATTCGGTGAAAAATTCGTTGTAAATAAAAAATTGCGTTACATTTTAAGTAAAATTTAGTTCGCTATAATCGGTAAAAAATGCATTGAGCTTATGGAAAGATTTTCGGTGCTTGGAAAATTGTACGCTATAACGGAAGTTTATTATATGCGGATTCGTGATAACCGGACTCCACTGTATGTGCGTTCAGTGCAAATTGAATCCGCGAGAAGTCATTACATAAATGATTAACAGGCAATAATGTATTCACAATTTCAATTAAACGCTCTGTATACACCACCACACAATTTTTAAACAAACATTTGGTTAAAATAAGTTGGTTTGTTGAACTTAACTTCGCAGAAAATCGATCGTCTTGTGTAGAAGATTACTTAATTAATTACGGAAATATTATTATGTAAACCCTATAGCGTAAAATGAAATTAAAAGTTTGACAGCGATTACAATTCAATCAGAGCATAAAGTGAGAATATAGTCATAAAATCGGTAATAAAGTCGTGTTGTCGGTGTTTTTCACTAATTAGCCATTTTTTCCAAAATTACAAAATTTATACCAATACAAAAATGTAGTAAACAAATAATGAAATTACACAAACTGATATATTTGGAAGGGTGGAATAAGTAATCAAAGTAAAAGGGCGACCATCAACAAAAACAGTTTTAACAGCATTAGGAGTGTTTCATTGGAGGCAAAAGAACACCGAGCTTTGTTTACTAAGGCTGGTTTGCACAACTCCCGAATCCGGCAACCCTTGTTAGAAATTTCACTAAAAGAGAGATGTCAACGTATTTTCTAAGACAGTTTTATAATTTTCGTTATTTATTAGTGCAAAACGTTGATGGTTAAAGAGCACACAGAATTTTCACTTTCTCAAAGGTAAACTCAAGCAACAGCTCTGTTATCCTGTTTACGTCCGAATCTTTTAATGAGTTTCTTCCTCCTTTGGCACAATTTTTGCAGGATTTGCATACACATCAAAGTAAATATCCCTCTTTTTATTTCAACTTTTTATTCGATTAAGTGTTGATTGAAAGATTTCGGTTGTAAAATTAAAAAGCCGATCTTGATTTGAAAATTTACGCACGCTCCAACTCGTAAAACGAATCCTCATTAAAAATTTCATGAATTTTTATTAAGGGGAGAGTTTTACGTGTTTTCTCTTAGTTTTTATAGAATAGTAAAGGTCTCCTTTTTTCTTGAATATCGTCTTCAATCAAAATTCAATTAAACGACTGCTTGACTAAGAAAATTGAGAATTACAACATTAAATTAAGTCTACTTTTAGAACATTTGTTGTATTATTAACCAAGGTCACTAATTGGAATAAAGAAGTAGGTAAAAGTCGTTACCTGAATTTCATTAGTAATGTCTTATGTTCGACCCTTTCAGAAAAAAACTTCTAAAAAGCCATTTTCTACCTAATACACAGTCATTTGGTGAATTGATTACCATTAAGCGAACAATTTACAAGATTTATGAATAAGTAATGAAAAAACAATCCCATACTTACCTACCTAAATATTTTTCCACAGTAATTTTAGAATAAATTAATGACAAATTCTACAATGTGAAAATGCCCCGTACTGTATAAATTTAATTTAATTTAATAAAAATCTAGTGTTGGCAAAAGATTTTTGTCACATTTAATCATTCATTCCTTTAACCGGCATTCAACGGTTTCAATAAATTGAAAAATCACAAAAACATATCACAAATTATTCTTTTTTCAACGGCATTGGCATCTCAAATAAAACTTAAAAAAAACTAAATTCTGTGACATCGTACGTTAAAGTAATTTTAAAATTAAATTGGCAAAACTATGGAGCACATGGTGGAAATAAAATAATATTGCATGTTAAATTAACATTTTGAAGAAAGTGGCATTAAGTTGGCAACATTTAAAATAATACAATAACTCTAAAACTGATATGTAAATAAATAATAAATAAATAAATAAATTCATGGATTGTTTAGGATATAAAATCTGCCTCAATAGGTCAGGGACGTCCACCCTGAAGTCCAACTTTAAATTAGGTTACATAATTACTGACTTGCAATAAACTGTATGATTTTGTACCACACATTTCTTAGGAAAAGTAAAAAGTGTAGTTGCCCCTCTTAATGTATTTTTAAACAAAATAATTAGCACTGATAAATGTTTTTCTTAAATATAATACCCTTAGGTTTAATTTTTCCTTTTTCATAGTGGTTATAGATAATTGTTAAAGCTTCGTATTACAAATTATAGACTTATAATTGTTTTTTTTTATTAACCTGTAATGTCACTGTAAAAGTCTTTTAAATGCACAGCACAGTAAAATATTCATAAAGCGCCCATTGATTGATATTTTTCTCTTAAAAGCGTTACTTTCTTATTATTTTTAATTCATCAAATCATCACCTAGCGAACTTTTTAGCTCCAACTTCTATTAATATATTATTTTAACCATGTACAAATTAACCCGCAATTAAAACATAGCAACACTTACAAAAAAATACGCACAACGTTAGTAACCAACGTAGTGATAAAATTTAACTGAAGTTTAATCGTGCCAGAAACAGTTAATGTTATCCGATAAAAACCTACCTTAACACAATACGAAAATGTGAAAGTCTAATAACAAGTCATAACACATAATAAAAAGAACTAAATAAACTCAAATAAATTTTAATTAAAAAAAAAACAAAAACTGTGTTCCAATCGATTAGAAAACCTATTATGTATTGGATTTTATTTGGTAGGTTCTGCCAGCTCAGGGCCAGACAAGGCACAGGGCAAAGCCCTATCTCTTGAAATTCTTGTCCTTCCTAGACAAATTTTAGGTGTTACTTTTTATAAAAATGGATGTATTTTGCCATTGGTTATGTAATATCAAATGTGTATGATGTTATGAGAACACTTTTTTTCACGGGCAATTATTATTACTGCACTTGGCTTTCGAGAAAAAAAAGCAAGTTCAAATAATTTTAACTTATTTTTATCAGAATTTATAACTTATAGTTTTTTGTTCTCGATTATCTGTTTTTATTTTGTTTGGTTCCTCCATAAAATTTAATAGTAACCTACATTTAAATTTTCTTGGCCCTTCAATATATAAATAATCTGCCTTTTCTGCAGTCAAGAGCTAGCTACGGTTTTGTATTCCGCAACCATTCTGTAGCTAGATTAAAAAAAATATAAGTCATAGGGGCCCGATAAAAAAATTGTTTTTTTTTATTTGTTGTTTATTTGTAATAAATTTTTACAAATTCCACTGTGGAACCGTGGTAAAAGAACGATGTCTAAATGCATCTTATTCGTGTAAATTGTTCACCCTTGTAAAGGTAAAATGCACCGTTAAATATCCTCCAAACCTCACTTTCGAACGTCCTATTTAATTTATTCATAATTTTAGGAATGCTTTTTATTTTGCATTTTATTTTCTACATTTCACGTGTATTTAATAGGTAGGTAATAGTTTATTAAACGAAAACTAAGGGCCGGTTTACAGAACATTTAATTAAAGTTTAATTCGCGATTAACTTGACGTTTGTGAATGCCAACTTAATTCAAATTAGTTTAATTCCGCATTAAATTTTAATTTGGCTTTGTCTAAAGCGACCCTTAATTTTTAAGAATAAACTTGTCCAATTTGCGTTAAATTATTCCCATTAGAAAAATCTTTCCAAGGTATTTACGGCGTGTTTAATTACAATTAGTTACTAATTAATAAAGTTACAAAAAATGTGTAACACAATACACGTGTAAATACCGCTGTTTCAAGTAGAATAAATTTTGGCCGTCAACTGATAAACAAGCAATTCTCATTAAAACGTATCATAACAAACAATTTGTTTACTTTCCTGCCCCAATCGGACTGATTTACGCGGCGCTCCTCAAAAACCCCAACCGGCAAGGAATCGGAAAGTCATTACCGCAATACGAGAAAATCGCCGCTTGCATCAAACACTCAAGACTCACCGCGGCACTCTGGGGCGCCTCGACGCCGTCGTCTTGGTCCGCGTCTCCGGCGTGCGTGCCTCCGCCGTCGTCGCCGTCACGACGCGTCGAAATGAGTAATCAGCGTCGTTATTTTTCCAGTGTGCATCCGGCCGCGATGTAACTGCACGGGCCGTGTGCGACGGAGAGAGGCAGAGAAGCGAGAATGAAAGCCTTTGGACGTTTACGGGGGGCTCCGTGCACAGCGGGAGGGGGGTTGGCAAGCAATCGGACTGACACCAAGCCTAGGTCCGGCCATCTTGTGACGGCAAGCGCTCTCGTCCGCAAAACAGCCCCCAATTCGCGAAATTCGACGCGATAACGCGCCCAAAAGTGCCCCCAGTGCCCCCGTGCCACCGCCGGCTCCGCACGTGCTCCTCCACATTGCGATCGCCGTTTTTGCACATGAGTGATACATTTTTATTATTGTGACTGTGGACACTTTCGGATAAAAACACACGCTAATTACCCCAAAGGTGAGTGGAAACGCGGCCCAGCTGCCTCGGACGGCGTTTGTTTATCTTAGTGATAAGCGCCCAACTCGCGCTCTGCAATTGCCTTATTATTGCATCGATCTACCAGATACGATCATCAAATTGCGATTTTTTTAACGCCAGTCTGCCCTAAATATGCTATTTTATGTAACAGCTGCATACACGTACAAATAGCGGTACTAAAACATTCATTCCCAGCAACGTTCTTTCATTGTGTCTTCTTCCTACATCTCCTCGTTCTAGAAAAACAATTGAGCGGTTGCCATAGGTAGGTAATTAGATATGACGAGGTGGACTGACTTTATTTTATTATTTAGTCGATGAAATTGCCCGGCTTTCACCAATTACCTTAATGCATGAAAAAATTACAAAATAAACGAAACACGGGGGTTGCCACTCGTAAAAACAAAGCGTTATCTCTTCTCACCCCCATATTTTCTTCAGATGTCGATAAAATTCGCTACTTACTGCACCATCAGGTTTATAAATAACGAGAATTAGCCCGGCTTTGTCTCTTATTATTATTTCACGATCCGGGGCTAATTTTAACTCAGATAAACCCTCATGGTTTTTTTTCAAATTCGGTCTTTGGGTCACGACGGGTCAGTGAACCAATTTTGGAAAAATTGAGGGGTACGGCGTGAATTATAGCCCAATTATTATTATTATCACGTCAATACGTTTCAAGGTTTCGTCGTTGATTTTTATTTTGTTTGAAAAAAGCAGCAACAGAATTGTGAATATGTATGAAGTTGATCCAGATTTAAAATCTTTATTGATATTGCTACCGATCGTGAGACCTTCAATTGATAAATTTAATCCGAGATTAAAATTAAGGTGATAATCGGAAAATTACCCATTCGCTGGTAGCCGATCACGTGAACCGAATTGGTGTCTTCGGGAAGACAAACGGATGTTTATTTGGGTTTGTTCTCAATTGGTTAAAAAGTCTTAAGTGTTAATCCAAAATTTCTCTTATATCGTTACGTACGTGCATGAAACTTAATTTCTTAATTTTTTCTATATGCATGAACTCAGTTTAACGAACTCAGGAGCTTTGTTGTAACCGATCGTTCGTTCTAACCGAAATTTTTAAGTTAAGGGAGCTTTAAAGTTTGAATAAAATACAGGCAATAAAGTGTGAATATATTTTATTAAGAAAAAAAGTACATATTTTTTTATATGCATATGATAATATGGAAATATTCTATTTATTTACTTACTTTTGTGTGAACTGAACTTTTGGAATCTTTCTGCAATATCGGAAATGTTTATTTTTTCCTACAATGTAACAAAAGTGCACGTGCGTTCGTTAAAAGCCTGGTTAGTTAGAACCGAGTTCCACTGTATATTATAAATGTCTACAAGTTTTTGTATAATTCTTTTAGTAATTATTAATACCTAAGTATTATTATTATTATTATTATTATTATTATTATTATTATTATTAAGTATTATTTAGTAACTAAGTATGTCTCTAATATTAAATCAGTGATAAAAAAATGTCTCTAGTCTCCCTTAAAAATTGATCTCTTTTCAAGTAGGTAAATGGCACTCGTAATTCAAATTAGCTTGATTCGCATTTAATTAATGCTTTACGTTTAATTAGGTTTAGTTGCTTTTAATTTACAAAAATCAATCTAATCCCAAATTAAAATTTGATTACAATTCTCGTAATTGTCTGTAACTAGTTCGAGAACAAAATGTAAATTACACAACGAATTTATTTTTGGACTTGTACATTTTTTTAATAATTGTTACGCAAAATAACATATAAACATCGTTTCTTTAATAAAAGACTTATTCAACAATTATATTAATTAATATTCATTCACTAGTATTTTACAAAACTGTAGAGAATTGTGGAAAAAATTCACGTGCAAACACTGATTTGTGTGACTTATTAGTTATTACTTTAGTCAATATACACATTTGTTTTGTTGAAGTTTGTTGATATAAATTTCTTCATCATAATATTGGGGTCAGTTTACAAAGCGAATTGAAATTTAATTCAGAATTTAACGAATTAGTACTTTGCTTTGTCAAATTAACTGCTAACTGTCGAAATAAATTTAATTGCAATTAAATGATCTACCTTATTACGTAAATCGGTCTATACAAATTTTTTATTAAAAATTTTTGATAAAATAATAAGCGAATCGAACAAGGAAATGCAAAATTGTTTTTTTTAAATGTCGTTTGAGCTTAAATCTGTATGAAATTTATCAGAAGATGTGAGTAAAACCAATAAGGTTTATTTTATTGTTTCGAAAATTACAAATTAAATGAGCAGGAAGAGGAAAAAATAAGTATAAATACTTTAACATTATTTAAGCTGTGGTCCTCAGAAGGAATTAAAACAACTTTTTGAACCATTTTATTGGAAGTATTGAATATTTTGAATATTTTTTTGGGCTTGGGACATTTTTATTAATTTTTGAGCAAAACAATGTCTAAACATCGTTTCTTTAGAAGACTTGATTGGTTTAAACAATAAATTGTTTGGACAGTAGGGCCAATAAAAAGAAATAACAATTTTATGGTCTATAACACGATTTATAAAAATTAGCAAATAATATTAGGAATGGATTTACGAGAGGATCGGTAAAATTTTACAAACAAAACTCGTCCGATAACGAAAAACTTTCGATGTTGTCATCGTAGCTTCTCGAACCCCTCCTGGGCATATTTTTATTTATTTTTTATTCGTTTTTAAGCCATGCATGTCCGTACGTCGAACTAATTGGAGTAACAGTAAATCGATTGTGTGTAGTTACATTTGTTGTAACAGTATAAGCCTTGTAAGTATGTACGTGACAATGACAGTGTCATTTGGTCGATTTTGCGTCCCTAATTACCATAAATCGATAGTCGTTGCGAAAAAATCTTAAAATTCAATCATCGCGTCGAAACTCGAATTGTTTTTATCAATTAAAAACACAAAGAGAGAAGCGCAACAAGAGGCATTATAAATTTAAACGTGTTCAGCAAATAAAGAAATCGATACAAATGAATAGAGCTCGTCGATTCCCCCACCGGCAGCCATTCTGTTTGTAAAGACAGGCCGGGAGTGCCTCGCTTTATGCCCAAATACCGCCAAGAACGGAGAGGAACTGATAAAGTACGCACTTGGGTCACGCAAAAATTAACCAAAATGTGATAGTATGTAATCAAAATCCAAGGTCAAGGCGGAATGCGCCAAGCCACCGAAATGAAAATAGGGACTTCCTGTCTTGATCAGTGTTCTCATTGTTCGTCCGTATTGTCCAGACCCGTGTGGGTGTTTCACCGAATCGTGATTTAATAATTAGAATAAAAAACTGGTTTGTAATCAAGGCTAGTTTTTCGCACACCGATTGTAAAACAGATTCGTCACTTGATCATTCTTGGGTTAATAGCGGAGGCTCGTGAGATGGAATCCGCGTTGGTCTCTCTCTCGCATACATATTTATACTTTTTACGAGCGGCATCCGTCGATAATTCCTCGCATGGGTCATTCTTCGAGACCCAACCAGCGTTCCATTCTTTCCTCCATCCATCCGTCCAAATGTCAAGCAACAGCAGCTGCTCGGCTCGAAGAAAGCTGCCATATTCGTAATGAGGAGACTCTTCCGGATTTGTAAAAATAGCCGGAGTAAATATTTTTATGAGCGATTACTGGTTTGGCAAAGGCGAACTTGGAAGGAAACCCAGTATCGATGTCTTCTAGAGCAGTGAAATTCATTAATTCCATGAGCTGTTCCGTTCTTGATTTAATTTATGGTTTAAGCAGGCTTCTACTTTCAGACGTAGAACGTGGATATGCCTTTGAATCGAATTAAATTTCAGTTAGAATTCCTTAAACCGAACGGAATTGCTTGTCTTAAATTGGCTAAAAGAGCTACTAATTAATTTAATTAGTTACATATTGAAGGGAAAAGTGGTCGGATTGGGGTTGCTTGCGCGAGAAACCCAACAATTGGGCTCTTTGTGGCGCTTCCCTTGTGCGATATTTTAATAAGTAAGCTTTTGGTGAATATTTTCGGAAACTATTTTTTATTTCGTTAAACCGTGAAAAAAATGTAATGCTACATAATCTTTTACGCGTGAAATAAAGTCTTGAAGAGCTACAACATGCCAAATCATTGACTTTGACAGTTGAACTTTAAAAACGAATTTCTTCTGTAGGTAAACACCTAACATCCAGTTGGATTAGTGCAGAAGGTTGTTTTATACTAGAGCAAGGGTCGGCAACCTTTTTTTACAAAGCCAAAAAATATATTGGGTTTGTCAAAAATCGCGGACACGCTCTTGATGGTGGCATTACTTTTAGTTAATATTTTTCTAAACGTGGAAAAATAGGTCTAGCTGTACGAGTTGTCATTTTTTGTTTTTGATTTCAGCTTTTGTTTACGAAAGGTTTTGTGAATTTTTTTACCCAAAATAGTATTCTGTATAGCTCTATCTAGCTGTTTTTAAATGCCTATCCGCGACTTGTGTAAACTAGACTAGTTTGTAAACTAGCCAAACTGTTGGCTATTTTAATAGAAAACGCAGTTTCAACTGAAGTAGCGGTTAGTTTACAAACTAGCCAAGAATCTTGGCTAATTAGTCATTTACTTAAAGGATAAAATAATTCAAAAGTTTATGAACTATCCAAGGCATTCTGTGGCTAATATGAAAATCAAAACGCAAAATATCCAATGCTTTAGCTGTTGTAGTTGAATTAATCAACTTAGAAAAGAAAATAATGATATGTTTTTATTTTTGATTAGCGAGTCAGGTTTATAAACTAAGTAACTAAAAGACTGGTTGATTTAGCTAGTTTATAAACCAACCAAGCAAACTTGGACTTACAATGGTTAAAATGCGAATATAAATTTCTATTTTATTTTTCAAATAAATTTCTTCACTAGTTTGTAAACTAGCTGCTACTTTAGTTTAAACTGCGGTTTCTATTAAAATAGCCAAGGGTTTGACTAGTTTAGAAATTAACCAGCTAGTTTACAAACCATCCAAGTGTACACATTTTTATTTTTATAAAATACTATTATCTGTTAATAAATTTAAAGGAAATAGTGACTTTAAAATTATATTTAACACTTTTAGTTGATCAAACAGTGTATACTGTAACATCAAATTAAAATAAATGCATAATAAAAATAAGAACTATTAATACACATTTTTTGTGGAAAAGTTTGTCAATATTCGGTTTAAATGAGAGAGCAGGCAGCTGAACTGATTTCTTAGTTTCTTTTTAACGTTCGTAAATGTCAAGAACAATCGACAGAAGTTCAAATACTCACATATTTAAATAAAAACAACTCTGGAAATGAGCCGTAATTATTCATTAGAAGAGCCGCAGGTTGTTAATTTCTTATTACCAAACTACTTTTTCATTATTTGTAATTATTTGACTATAGGTAACAAAGATTGATTTTGTGGATATCTCGTTTTTTTTTTAATTTTTACTTAGACATTGTTGTTATAATGTTTTAATGTTAATAATTGTGTTTGGTCCACATATCGATTATAGTTCAGTTTATGCCTACTCTGAAATTACAAACTACCCTGTAATCCAAATTCTAGCTTGATCTGACTAATCAGAATGATCGGTTTTCAATACCACTAACCGGATTGCAGCATTTTGGTCCACCGTAACGTAACAAACAGTATAACCACTTTTGTTTCAGCGTTGTGAATAGTTCAGAGCTTTGCCCAACTTGATTTAAGATTCGGTGTGAAGCTGCATCATTTGAAGCATGATTTTATCGTTTATGCTTTGCTTTGTCACTGTTATTGACAGTGAATGAGGCACATATACGTCTTGTGTTAAAGTCACGTTTATAATGAACGAAGCTACTAGAAGCTGTACAACTTTGGGCTGTTGCTGCAAGAACTTGCCCGAGGTTTACACACAATGGGTAGTTGGAGTTCTCTTATGGCCACTTCTTCTCTTAGTTCTTGAATGAATTCTAATTTTATTTTTTATGGGTTACCGTGATAATGTTATCGCGTCAAGCCTAAATTTGTCAACCTAAATCAAATTGGTTCGAATTGAATTAGTGGCGATTTTCGGTCCGGTGGATGAATAATGTATGGTAGATCTCCAACAAAACAGACTCGTCCAATACAGAAACGTGTTAATTGCGCCAATCTGAATAATTTTTATTTCATAATGGAGGCAAAAATCACATCATCACCGTGTTTGTCAAGATACCACACTACAAATTTACATTCCAATGAATCATTGCGCTCTGTGAGTAACGTTCTTGAATGCCGGCCAGCGTTTCCCTTCATTACTACATTTCGAATTATTTTTCCCTTGTTGGCGGTTTCAATAGAAATAATACAGTTTGCTCGGTAAATATTGACCCGGCGTTTTGAAGCGGAATGCCGGCGATTCGGACAAGTTTTTCATTTTTGTGGTAATTGCAAGTGTTGACTTTTACAGTGACAATAATTAAATCAATTTCGGAAACGGTGAAACAGTGTCGGTCCTCACGTGACGTATTGATTATCGAATTCGTTTATTTTGAAAGTGTAATTTTAGCTAAATATTGCCATGCCGTGTTGCCAAAGCGTGTAATTTGCATGGCGGCTTGTTGATAAATGATTGCAGTTTCGATGGGATTGCGTTTTAAAAACAAACTAGAGACCAAACATGACAGAAATGATGTATTGATTAATCGTCTTTTTTCCACGAAAAAATTAATAGCCAAAGTTTTATGGGGGTAAGGGTCATTTGCTTGCGGCGATAATTGTGAAAAAATCGATTGTTATGTTCTGACCCTAATTTGGTTAATTGAAGTCTAGCGAAGCTGGAACTAATCAACGACCTACGTGTACAAATTAACATTTAATTATTATCACAGTAGTCGTTCGAAAGGGTGCGCTTTTACGTTATCATTTATTTATTAATTCGGAATCGATGACTACGCTAAGAGTCAACTCGTGCATTTTTAATGAAACGCCGCGGTTTATTTCAGGAGGGGAGGTATTCTTAGATGTTTTTAATGCATTAGGGGTTGTTTGGGGAGAAATTGCCGTACAATTCGATTAATGGAACATTTCATATTCATACATAGTTTTGTGAAACCTACGCTCTCCACGGAAGATTATTATAGGCATTAAAGGCCGATTGTCAGAAACTGAATTGAAATTCAGATTCAAATTAACTCAAATTACTTTCATTTCGTTCATTTACTTTACATTGCGTCAAATTAATTGCGAATAAAATTTGATTTTGCATTCAATGTTTTGTTGACCTGCCTTCAGTGACTTTTATTTCTCTTTTAACGAAATTTATAATATATTATGAATATTTAAGACATGATTAATATGTGATTTGGATTTTTACGTGTCTTTAAATTATCCTAATCATCAGCGAACCATAACGAACAAATGCTTTTTTAACAGTTATAAAAACATTTAACTGTGTTAGTATTTTTTTAACTTTGCTTTTAAATTTAAAATTGAGATTTTATCAGACCTAACATTCTTTCAGCTGAGGTTTGAGAATTTGATCATTATCGCGAGTGGTAATAAACCGAAATGTTTAAAGTACTGTATTTCTCTGTCATAAAACAAGAGAAGAAAGTTTAAAAATAAATAAAAAATTATTACATAACGTGTTACGACTCTAACAATCGCAGAGTACTTTCTGCAATTCAAAATTAATTTTTACTGTATATTTACTTGATTCAGTTTTGATAAAAAGAAAAATCTTTTAACCCAGAAAAAAAGTTGGTTATCGGACACATTTTCTTTGGTAAAGATTTTAACCAAGCACTGAAATACGCTAAATTTGGAAATAAATTAGTAACCAGTATATTCTTGGTTTAACCATCAATATACCGGCCGTAGTCTTGGAAAAAAGTTGTTAACCCGACACATTTTCTACGGTAAAGATTTTAACCTCGGTTAAATCCTAACCAAGGAGGATATCAATTGGTTACCAGAATATTTCTCGTTTAATTATTAACTGGAATACAGAGCGTAACTCTGAAAAAAAGTTGGTAGTCCGATACATTTTCTTTGATAAAGATTTTAACCTCGGTTAATTTATAACCAAGCACTGAATTCACCAAACCTGGAAATAAATTGGTAACAGAACATTTTTGTTTAACTGGAATACCGTGCGTAACAATGAAAAAAGTTGATAACACGACATATTTTCTTCAGGAAAGATTTTAACCTCGGTTAAATTATAACCAAGCACTGAAATACGCTAAACCAGGAAATAAATTTGTAAGCAGAATATTTTTGGTTTAATTATTAACTGGAAAATACAGGCCGAAAAAAAGTAAGTAACCCGACACGTTTTCTTCGGTAAAGATTTTAACCTTGATTAAATGTAACCAAGCACTGAAATACGGCAAAGCAGGAAATAAATTGGTAACCAGAATATTTTTGGTTTAACCGTCCACTGAAATACCTGCCACAAGAGATTTAAAGATATTTTGTGGATGCTATTTATCTCTATTTAATTAATGGTACTGGTAAATTAACGACCAACAGAAAAATTTTGTAATTTTTATTTACTTACTTTATTTATTTACTAATACTTACATTAAAACTTTGAGATTCTTCATTTTCTTTGGGTGTAACAAACTATATTATCTTTTGAACTAACATAATTATTTCTTTAATTTTAGATGACTAATGAGAAATACGTCAAATTAATCTGGAAATTCGTTCATTCATACTACTTACGATTTTATATAAAAATACCTTCTCTCAATAAAATGATAAGAAAACACAAAATTTGTTCAATTTGTTAGCATATGTTTTGAAGACTTACAACACCTGGAATTACTTCTTATCCGGATTTCTCTACGAATTTCCAAATCCCAGTCATCGAGTTCCACTTAGCGCTAATTATAATATCAAATAGAAAATATCAATTAATTTAAATAAGTGCGTTATTTCCCAAGCAGGTTAAACACCCAACCAAGATCCAGATGTGCAACTCCACCGTGTAATTCCAAATATCCCACATATCTTGAAAAAATTCCAGAGCAGCTATAACTCGTATTTCCGTTAATTTTTTGCACGTCATAAATAAATTTTAATTGCCGGTTATTCTCGATGATAATTACAAGCCCCGCCTGATTTTTCACACCGCCCATGTCCATTTAGCCGCGATACGAATTAGGCAATTGCCAGTAAGTTTTCTCAAGTGAAAGCGATGCAGTTTGCATGAACTCCAGCCGTTTTAATAAATTTATTATTATGAGGAGGTATTTTTAGCCGCGCGTAGGCTATTTTTACAACCCATTCTATTATTATTTATGCACAATAGCCGCTCTTTAATAGATCCTCGTCATCGTTTTTACGCATCTTGTGGAAACGCGGAAATGTGCTTTCACCGCGGCAATTCCGTGCGTAAGTTCATTGTTTGTCGTTAGCATTAAAAGCGCGATTAAAACGATGATGCCTCGTAGAATTGGATAGGGTAGAGAGCCATATAGATGGAAAATCAATAGGACGAGTGAGGTACGGCAAGTTTAGAAGTCCAGGGGGTGGCAGCGCCGCCACCCCTTGCAGTAATATGACGTCCGTCCTCCTTGGCGGTGGAATTGTAACGACGGCGAACGCCTGATGCTTACTAATATGCAATGCGGCAGCAGCTATGACAAATGTAAGCGCCCCTGGAAATAAAAATACACACAGAGAGAAAGAAGTTCGCCATTCCGCGATCAATACGTCGTGTTTCGTATGTTTACGGCTCGGATTCTTCACTTATTTGTCTCAGATATGATTGGTGGGGGCGGCGGGATAACCGTTGACTCATAAAATTATGAGAATAGTCAACGGCTTCATTTCCATCGATTTTTAACTGGGGCGACACAATTTGTCGCAATTGCACAATTTGGTGAATATAAATCGGTTATTGCGATATGAAGGAGAGGTTTCACTCGTGCGTGAGCAGGTGAAAATATGCTCCATTGTTTGGGACATATTAAACTTTAAGTAGCTGATAAAGTCAATATTTCGGTTGCTCGACATTTCACGGCTTCATTTTTACTACTGGAAAATTATTGGCACAATTAACATGTGCTAGATTCTTGTAATGGACACCTAAAGCATTTGAACTTTTCTAAATTACTCTAATAATGTGAAAGTTGAGTGCATACAGAGGAGTGAAGTATTCGAACTAATCACGTTAAAGATCCTTGTAAGGAGCTACATTTACAAACAAAAATTTAACAAAAGCTAATTTACTTGTTTATGGCCAACGCCTTTTTTTATTTACCCGGTCATAATCATAAATTCTGGTATAAATAGGTGCAGGTAAGAACGCCGCTACTGGTCATAAACCCTTAAATCTTCAGGAAACGCTTCATGTTAATCTGTTATCTCACCCAAAATTTATGGTGTCATAAATTGCTATTTAAAATTTTGACAAATAATCATCAAGGAAATTCACAGACTGCCTGCAAATGAGCGACTTAATGTCTATTTTGTATGATTCGTCATGTGTGAAGTTTGTTTGTTTTGTTACTTTTGTAACAAATAGGAAATATAACTAACGCAGGAGATTGTTGAGTCACATCTGTGCGCCGGTGATAAAAACTAATTTACAATTTTTATTATAAATATTATATTATTTAACTTTTTATTACACCCATAAATTTAGGCAGAACGAAAACAGGTATTTTCGTGACTAATTATAAAACCGCTTAAAATTGTATGAATATAATAATTATTAATAAACATGGACACCATTTATGACACGTAAATTATGGCAAAATTTTATTGTCTTGATCTAGAACTTGTGGAAAATTAACAAGAAACATGTTATTTTTTATTGGTGGTTTTATTCTAAAAGATTCATGACAGCCCCCATCTCCGCACTGAGATGCAAATGACAGTACGTTCATTCGACGTAACGAAAAACAGTTGCGTTTCCAAACGGATATTGTAAATTAAAAGACAAGACCCCATTCACATAATCCTCGAAGCCGACTGTTTTACATAACACAAACGGTGGTAGTGAGAGTGAAGGGTGGCGCGAGTTACGCATAATAAGGGTGGCAGAAACCCATTCGCCAGGGAAACACATTGTATATTACTTCCGGTGTGTAATTGGATTTGTTTTTCCCTGATACACACCCTCTAAAGTACGTATCAGTCACAAAGCGATTTTTTAAACTTTTATTATAATTAATGGTCGGTTGCGTACGTTATGAGGGCTTGAAAGAAGCGAGATCATTTGCTACATTAATTTCGTAAATGTTAATAGTCATCGCTAATTTATGGGGGGCTATTGTGTTAGAATATTATGAATTGTGTTTTTGTAATAATGGTGATAAAAAATCGGACTGACTGAAGGCGGTGTTATGTAAGTTGCTAGTGAAGTTTCCAATGAAATTTGGACGGAAATAAGACGATTTTTGTACAACAGGAAATTGTTTAATTAAGGCAAATGCAGGTTAACAACCGAGAGTCTTGTCTTAGACTTAAATAATGGGGAATAAGTATGTGGTTTAATTGTGGAGCTATCTTTTGTAATGAAGCCATTACCTCTGCTCCGTGGAATTATTTTATAAAGTTAAATGCAAAACGTTAATTATTGCATTAAAACTTTGGGAAAATTTGCGTACTTTTATTTCACTTCTCTCACAGATAAGCAAATGATTTTTTAACTTTTTGGAGGGTATTGTCTGGTAATTATTTCATCAAAAAAATATTTAAAAATTAAAATAAAAATAAAAACGGATAGCTCAACTGTTTTTCGGAAAATGTCTTGAAATTAATATTTTTAATAAAATGTCTCTCAGAACACCCAATTGTGTTACATAAGCTCTTTGCCTTCGGCAGGCATTGTTTGCATACAAATTACCTTCCAAAATAAGATAGAGTATTGACTATTCGGAGGGAACTAATGAAGCAATTAAAAATTAATAAACCATTGATGTGATTTTTATGAAGTTTGAATGAAATGAAACGTAATTAAACGACACGACTTTTTTTAAATACAATGGATGCAGAGTTTAGTCAAAGCCAAGCAACAAATAAAATATACGGCGATGGTTTAAAAAACTTTTAACCTCTTGGTGGATTGATGGTTCAATTTTTTATTTTCTCAATCACGTCAAAACTATTCGAAAATGTGGCACTATTTTGGTCTAAACTGAAGTAAGATAATCTGGGAAATCCACAGGCGTCGATGAAAACGACAAATTCCCAATAGTTTTTTAGTTCCAAAATTTTAAAAAATTGACCTGCTTTTGCGTTTTTTTAAATTCTCTCGAAAACTATTAGTCGGAAAACAATAATCTTTTTTGAAAATGATAGATAATTGAAAGAGCTTTTTAACGATAAGGTTATCTCTAATAGTTACGGAATTATTGGTCGATAAATGTTCCGGGTACCGGAAATCGACCAATATCTAGACAAAATTGGCAACATCTAAATCTTAAAAATCGAACTTACTGAATTTTTTTCTACTTTTAACAACTTCAGGGGGTTGTAAACTCATAGAAAAGCTCAAAACTTTAATAGAGTGAGTTCAATTTTTTTTCCATTTTTGTGAAGGTGGGTAAGAAGTGCCTTAGGGATTATTAAAATTTTTCAGATTTTCGTATTGAGGAATTCTAAAATTTCTGGTTGCAATGTAGAAGAGTTTTGCTTGTTTTGTAGGCATGATATTTGGTCCAAATCGTATTTGGTCGCTAATTGATTTTGAATTCGAGCGTTTGGTTGTTTGGTACTGCTGTCGCGTGCAGTGCAGCAGAGCCTCTCTCCACCCAATAAAACGAAGAATGACGGCAGTCAGAGTGAATTTTAACAGCGATTAATGTACAGTCTTCGAAAATGCACCGGTACACGAAAGTAAACCGGTCGATTCAGGTAAATGATGGCCGGCTGTTCCGTGCTTTGTTTTGTTATTATTTTCGAGTCGCTGCTTTTTCCATCCTCCACATGTGACCATAATTATCGCAATGATTTTAAAAATCCTTTTTTCTTCTTGTTCCAGATATGAACGAGTTGCGGCGTCTCGTCCCCTAGTCCTAATTAGGTGAGTTTTTGCATCTGAAATTCCTCAAAGACCGTAGCAATAATTAACAAGTTTTACAATCGTCAAAGCAAGATTGGAGATTAGCGCGTTTCGGAATGCTCCGAGTAAACAGCTGTCTCCTGGGCTATTTTCCCCTCATACTTGCCGCACACACATGTAAAAGACGTGTTTTTTCGGTTCGGGCTCTTATTTACGATTCTATTCCTGCATAAGCAATTGCCTGCCACAGTGGGAGTTCGTTAGTTCGTTGCAGAAGATCGATGGCAGCTTCGTTTATGTAACACGTTAATAGGTGTAGATACATTATTCAAACAACAGTTTTTCCTGCTTTTATTTGGTAGCGACGCGTTCGCCATGTATAGGTTTCAATTGAAAATTCAAGAGAAAGTTATTCACTTCATGGGGCAATTTGAGGCTGCGTCGGTGATTAATGCGCGCTGTGGCATTTGAAGATAACACTTTTGAGAACAGGTAGGACGTTTTGGGACGTGATACCGATCTGGGCTGGCGCGGACACATTGTCTTAAAAATATTAATCATCGGCCAAAGAAACCACTTTCGTTACTTTTTGATTATTTGATTACGAGACAATGTAATATTCTGCGAATTGTTAATTTATTATGTGCGACTACAATATTTTTATTGTTTTCCCGAGGCGAGGCCTTGACTATAATAAAGGAGACCTTAAATTACTCCTGAATAGCAATGATCGCAAATACAGTGTGAACGTCCGTCTCAATCGATGCGACCATAATTCACTGAATAATTTATTGAAAATTGGTGGATTTGCAAATCAAAGCCATACATTATGCCATTCGGTTACTGCAACTTACCTGCTCCAAAATCAATTTTTAATCTCAGTGACACGTTTCCTTTGTTGATTCTATTTCCCAGGTCTGGATGAATTTTATGTGGGGCACAAAATAATGATTTTCTTTCATGTGACAAGAAATAAAGGATGGACTGTTTATGAAGGCCAAGAATACGAAAGGACGAGGGTTGTTTGACGTTTGAATGAAAAATTCAAAAAATTTTTTTCATGAATTTTTCTAAAAAATAGATCGTTTAGTGGTTTTTCTTAATGATTGTTTTCAATTAATTTAAAATTAAAATCAATCATCTACGTTTGTTTCACGCAAGGTATTTGGGTTCAACTAATTTACATTTCTCCTCCCCGTGTTTAATTTTTTATTAGCTTCACCGGCAATACAATGGAAACATTTACATCGAAATTTCAATTTACATAATTGTTTGATAAACTAATGTCGTTTAGTGGTTTATTGCATAGATTTAGCATTTTGTTTCTTTTTTATTACCACTTCAATACTGAACGTAATCATTATAGCCTAGGCACATTTCACAGCTAATTGTTTGACTTGAAAAAACTAGAACACAGTCACACTGAAAACTGTGTCTTTCCGAGCAACAGATGGTCAGCGTCTAACCATTTCGTACCCATCTCCATCTAATTTCGTCTCTGGTTATAAACTCTTTGTTTCATTTCCCGTTGAAACTGAAATTTCTCGCAAGTCAACCTAAGATCGTTCACCTCGCATCCGACACAAGAACGTCATCAAGAATTTCTTTTTTCCTCGTCGGAATTAAAGAGCCCACCCACTCACACTATCGAGGGGAGAACTAATCTAGGTCGAAGGTCAGGGACGCTATCATTTCACCGGGTCAAGTTCACCCTCCCGCGTTTCCTCTGACCTTCATTTACATTACTGCATTCAACCGGTGCAGAATTTTCAAAATGTTTCGGATTTAACCGGCAAACGGAAACTGGGCGATTTTAATCGTGCTCTATTTTTTCTCTAATATTGATGGCTTTAGCACCGAGGAAAATATTGTAAAATAATCGATTATCTGATTGAATGGCATTTAAACAATATTTTCAAGCCAATTGGGCGATTTTTCGGTTTATTTTAATGGAAATTTTACAAAAATGCATCTTCGGTTTAAAATATAAAACTTTCAAAATATACACCTCCGCAGAGTAAATTTTCGATTCAGTTCCGTCATTTTTCACACTTTCGTGAAAACTTTAAGGTTAAAAAAGGTAAAAGCAACACCATTTTCGATCCGATTCTATAATTTTTTAAGTGATTTTTGCCAAAATTTTGTTTAGTACGAAATTATTGCGTTTTTAAATGAAAAAAAACGTGCTAATAATGTAACGTAAAAATGCTAAAATCATATTATTTTCGATCCAATAATTTATTTTTAACCGTTTTGGCGACATATTTTTGAATAATTAAAAGAAAATTCGGTTAATTGTTTATCAAAATTCACTAAGCAACTGCATTTTTGAATGAAAATGGGTTAAAATATCGTAAAAGTTAAAATAATTTACTTTTCGATACAATTTAATGTTTTTTTTTATTAATTTTTGAGGAATTTTGCGTTTTATAAAACCAAGTAAAACGCTTGAGATAGCAAAACATTTTATTTTGAATATGGAAAAAAACATATTTTCCTAATTGAATTAGGAGAAGTTACAATTTTCTGCACTTAAATAATAATAATAATAATAATTAATATTGAAAATTCGAAAATTTTTACCGAATTTTGCAAAATCTTGTGTTCAATTCGTCAGGAAAACTGACAATTTTTTTTATTCATAACGTTTTTTTTATCTTGGCTTTGCTTCAACAAAAAATCAGAGAAAGGAAAAAATATTGAAAATTTTTAACCCATAAGTTAGTAAGTTTCGTTCCATTTTAACAAAGTCTGGCTTAAAAGGTTAAAAAAGCAAAAATAATACAATTTTCGACATAATTCTGCTTTTTTTGATAAATTTTTTATTAAATGTTTTCAAAATAATTGCGTTTCGGATTTCTGGCTAAAGAGCACATGCTAAAACGTTTGAAAGTAAGAAAAAATAGTATAACTTTTATTCAATTTTCTAGTGCTTTTCTGTTCTGTATCTACTAACAAAATTTCGGTAAAAAACGGCATTTCAATGCTCGAAAAAGCCACAAATAACACCATTTACAATTGTGTGAAGTGAATCAGAATTTTATTGGTTCCTGTCTTCAAAATTAATATTTGTAACACTAAAAAACTTTTTACCTAAAATGAGTGTTTGTGACAGCAATTTATACACTAAACATTCGATTTGCAAAATTTTATTTTTCCACAGAATATTTGAGAATTTGTATGGTACTTACTTTGTGACACGGTCCCTAAATGATAATTAAATTACCTAAAAGTTGATTGTTTTATAAAAAAAGCTAAAGTATTGGTTATGTTCTATTAGTAAAATTTGTCATATTAACCAGGCAATGGTTTAGTCAATTTACAAACTACGATCGAGTATCTTATAAGAGTTATAAGCCAGTGATTATGGAAAAATTCTAGTTTATTAGTTGTTGTTTGTTGGAGTTCAACGTTTTAAACTTTTTGGATTTCGAATCGAAGGCATCTTTTTTGTTAGCCAGTGTAATTTATAAATAGATCGATGAAGAGTCGTTGTAAAGGCGTTTGTTGTGACCGTTCATGGTAACAAAGGTGGTAATTAAAGAGTAAATAGCACGCCATTGCTCTGACGATTGTGATTCCGCAAAACTGAATATTTCATCGGAATGACTCTCAAAATTGTGAAACTCATCAAAGTGACTGTGTTTTCAGGACGCCCACCGTCAAAATGGGCTGAAGCCGCTTTTTTGGAGGCAGCAGTTCCAAAAATTCCAAAAATAGGTGAGTTCCTCCTTCGTTTAGCAACCAACCATAATTTAAAAATGTGTGCAGGGCCGCCTTGTTGCTCCCCATTTCTCCGCATAAATTCTCGTTTTTGCTTTGACTTTAAAACAAATGTGAAAAAATTGACAGAATGGATAAATAACAATCGTAGAACGAATTTAATTCAGCTGTCGTCTCACGCGTTGTAATTTTCCAGCATAGCGGATTGGAAATGGATAAAGAAAATGGTAAGGGCGCCGAAGGTAATTCAGGTTCCAGCAAAGTGTCAAATCCCAGCGATCCGACGCCTTTACTCGATGCCGCCAGCCTCTTCGGAGGTAAGTCCAGGAAATAGCGGTTTTAGCGCGGTTTGAGCGCCTGTTATTGCAGCTTACTGGCCGCGGGGCGATGCGAACTCGGCCAACGCTGCTAATCTCTTCGGGGGCGGCTTCGGACTGCCGCCCCATCCGTCGCTGCCGTTCGGGATGCTGCCACCTACGAGCGGGCGCGGGATGCCGTCGTACCCGACCTCCACGGCGGCGGCGGCCGCCTTCAGCAACGCCTACACCAACACCCTGTCGGTGGCGGCGAGCCAGGCCGCCAGTTTAGGAATACCGGCTGCAAGTAAGTGCAGGATTACCGTTAAATTATAATTGGATGGCTTGTTATGCGATACAGTTCTTTGTTTTTGCCATTAACAACCTTACTGACACTTGGAGAATACTTGATATTCTGTGGCGGCGATCATTTTTAAGGAAACAAGGTCTACATTTTCTTGTGGACTCTTTAACAAATTGCATTCTTGCATAATACGATACTCGCAATTAGCTCACAAAAGTTGGTCGCGATATTTTATGGAAAAATGCCTTATTAACAACACTTTTTGTGGTGGGACTAATGAGTTCTTTTCTTTAGACTCCAAGAAGGAATAGAGCTTGCTTTTATTTTATTATTGTATAAGCACTTACCTTCTCGTGTAACGTGTTATACATTTTTATAATGATGCTAATTACATATAATTTGTTTTTATTACGTATACGTACTTAAGTAGATCGGCTCAGACGTTTATAATAAATTATAACAAAAGAATAACATGGATGATTAAAAGTTTTTTCGCAAATAAAAGATGACAGTGTCACATTAAATTATACATATAATTCGTTTTTCACCGAGTTGTCGAACTTGAGTCTCTACTTTTTGTAATAGACAGTAAATTAAGAAAATAGGGAGATTTTGTGTTTCTTATTAAAGAATTCTAGTTTCATGTAAATTTTTCCAAAAAATTTTTCTAATCAGTGAAATTAAATTGGCAACATTTAAATGAGAAGTGGCAATATTTTTTGTTTTTACATTTTTTTCTTGCATTACTATCTTACGATATTCAGAATTTAAAGGATTCAGCTTTGGGGACTTATTGCTGCAACCTATTTTTAAATGTAACAAACATTAATAATTTTTTTATTCTTATTCGACTTTTGTCATCCCAGATAGGATTCCAAAGAAAAACTATATTTTTTAGAGTCGGTATTTAAGAATGAAATAGATAGAATTTGTTTTGCAATATTAAATTTACTAATAATGTACCGCGTGATGAAGAAGTATTTTTTCGAATCATAAATAAAAAGCCTTACTTACCTAATTGCAAATTTTTTTGTGTTTTTGTATGCAGTTTTATAAATAACTCCAGTATGAAAAAGTAGGTATGAAAAATGTCACTTATTCTGGATTTTTGGTTTTGCGTATTTCAGTTTTTTTTTTTTTTTCTATTTTGCTCAATGAGTTTCGAAGAATTAACTTATACATCACGAGATTAGCATGTTAAAAGTTAAAAGAGTAACAGTCAGAGCAATATCAGAGCTGGTATTTAATAGGTACCTCATAAAAATTATCACAGGCAGTGATATAAAGTCGCATTTTGTAATTCTGTACTCTAAATCTGTGATTATATGGAACCTGGTTTCTGGCTCAACGGACATAGTTAGAAATTAAAATATAGAACTAATTTTAATTAAAAAAAAAAAACGAAATTTAAGGAGATTTCAAAAAAATTGTTATAGTAATTATCTGTTTTTGCTTCGGTTTGTTAGTGGAGATTAGCAAAGCTGAGGCGAGGAGGCAGAACTTGAGGAACATTTGGTTTATATGGGGGCTTTATCGGAGTGATAATCCAAATTATTCCAATTGTTGATGCATTTTAAAAAGACCGAAGATTGTAAAATAAGTATGAAACAAAATGTTTTTTGTAAAGCTACGCTAAACAGAATGCCACTATCACCTAAGGTACTGGATGCTGTCATAGTACCTTAAGATCACCGTCATAGTGGTCACAAGTGGCAATATGCTGGTTCTCTTATTAATTAATCATTACCTAATAAAAAAATGTGGAAAAAGTTCAATGTTTGTAATTATTTCTATTTTTTGATTCCATATTTTGCAATAAGACTAATAAGAGAAAGTCTTGAAGAATACATTGTTCTGTCATGTCTCAAAAAATAGAAGGACAGGTGTCCGTTTTGACGGTAAATTTTAATACGATGTTAACGAATGAAATGCTATTGATGAAAAATAAAAGATGACCTCTTTCGATTTTATATTTCTCTCGACTTTAATATTATATTCCTCTGGGTCACACTTTTCTGCAAATTCTATGTGTAATAAATGACCATAGCGAGCTCTCTATGACCTATTGCCATTTAGCATTTAGTGCCCGTATCAGCCAATTGAAAAATATCCAACCATTTTAAACAATTTCTCAGTCTTAACTTCCTTAATTCCAGCTTTAATCGAATTAGATTTAGTATAAAGTGAAGTTTAATGTGCGATAGTTGCCGGAATCGGCTAATAATCGGGGCGGCCCTAATCCCTTAAATCCGAAAAAGTCAGCGCTAAATTCGATTCACCGCGTAAATCAACAGGTTATCATATTTTTCCCCATTTCGATCACCTGTATTGGGCGGTAATTGTAAAATTTGGCCCAGTGTGTAGGCAGTCTCGTTCCGTGAACGTTCCGGGTTCATCTGGGTGAAGTATTACGGCAAATGTAATTCATTTATTGATCTACTTTTCTCCCTCCAGTTGTGTCAGCCTGCACACACAAAGACTGTATAAAGAGGTCATAATTCATCCCTCGCAAATTCGAAAACGTATTGAACCCTCAGCGGGAGCCCCCTCGAGAGTCATGGTAAATCCATGTGTGTTTTTGGCGGTGTTCTTGCGTGGCGTCGGAGCTTCCCTCCGTCCGTAACCTCACTTTTGGCGTCGCGTTATAAATAGCCCCCCAGCAGCCCATTAAAAAATGCACGAAATCGATTGTTGCAGGCGCCGCGTGGTGGTCGATGGCGTCCCATCTGGCGGCCCAGGATTACCTGGCGCGTCTTCAGGCCACCGGTCTGAACTTCCCGCTGGGCAGCCCCGCCGACCTGCAGTACGCCTCGCTCGGCCTGCCGCCCCCGTCCCACCACAAGTCCAAGGGGGGTTCGAAGGGCGTCCCACCCCTGCACAAAGCCAAGGACGCTCTTGATGGACGCCTCGACGCGACGCCCAAAGCCAACTCGTCGATGCCCAACTCCAAGCCCAAGTACCCGGGGGCCGGTCTCAGCGTCCAGAGCATGAAACTGCCCAGCGACAAAAAGGCGAAAGTGAACGACTTGAACTATCTTAAACCGATGGACAAGAAGACGAGTGTCAGTTCGAGTGCGAGAGTGACGACGTCGTCCCCGAGCATCTTCACCAGTCCGCTGAGTCTGGCCAGTAATTTCGACAAAAGTGCGAACACGATTAGTACTCAAAGTTCTAGTGATAGTATCAGTGGGGCGCCCACCACCAGCATACTCAGGTGAGTGCGGAAATCTCGTTATCACGACTGATTCATCGATTATTTACATTCACCGTCACACATTTAACAAAATTTATCTTATCACGTTTGAATATTGGCTCATTTAAATGGCACTATCGAATTATTGTCTCATATCTCGTATTTTTTCCACAATAGCGCCGCCCTTGAAGGAAACAGGTGAGTCTAAACCGTCCACCTCGAGCAAACCAACCCTTCGGAAATTCTGACCGTTGTGTTTTATTTATAGCGATCCGAATTCGATCCTTGGTGGCGTCCGTTTGCCCCCCGATACCGAGATTATTAAATATACCTCATCCATTGTTGGGCCTAAGATACCAGGAACGACGAATCGAGGTCGGAAAAAAACCATTTCCTTAGACCCACCCTCGGTTAGCGTGCACCCATCGCATTCTAGCACCGGAATGTTGATCGAACGTAGCAACAAACGTCCAAAACTAACAGTAAGTTAATTGAATCGTATTTAGATAGTCATCAAACATCATTTTTGATAGGATCAGCAAGATGTTAGTTCGCCACCGTCTTCGGCCAACGATCGAGTAGAAGTTATTAAATTACCAGCAACCAATGGGAGTCCTTCGGGAATTTCGGTACCTTCGTTCAACAGTAGTGAAAGCACAGGCGACACTCCGCTGAATCTCTCACTCAAACCCAGCACCTCGACGAATAGCACGGCCAGTTCCTCGCTGAATTCGCTCTGTAATATGTCTGCCAACATCGGAGTAGATAGGATATGTGAGTACCTGAACAAGTGGCCCTTACTTACCTCTACCTACATCTGATCGCAGTACTAATTATTTATAATTTGGTAAATTTAAAGCTAATGCAAAACCATCAAAGCCAGTATTTACTAGAAGACATAAAATAAGATAAATAGCTACTTAACTAATGTGTTCGTCATCTTGTCTTCTTTGAGAAAAAAATTACAATTAACTTTTTCCCAGATGTCTGTTATCTTTTATAATAGGGTTCGTAATTTTTGTGTAAAATTTATCAGATTTTTAGAATGAACAGAAATCTCCTATAAGCGGACACCGACGATAACCTACTTTTTGTCCGGTTAATGGAGGTGTTCTCTCAAGAGAAATAATAATTTATACATTTAAACTAAAGTGAATTTATTAAAGAGGTTGCAGCATGATACTATAAGGTAGAACAACAATATGCATATAGAAACCGCAAGACTTAGTGCAAATAAGAACTCTTGCAAAACTAATACACATAACTTTAACTTTATCTGAGGTTTGAATCTCAGTCTGAACACACCCGCTTACGTGATTCTTCGGATTTTGTGACATATTGTCAAAATAATTATGTGTTAATAACACACGCGTGTATGACATGCTGTCCGCTTAAAGGAGAGATTATGTTTTCAAGAATCCGAATTGCTTTGTTTGCGTCCGTTTATTGGAGAGTATGCTTAAAAGATAAACAACAACACTTAAATTACATAAGCTCAAAACAGTCTCACAAAAAGAGAGGTCTGTTTATAGAAGGTTAAGAGAGATTTCACCGCTAACATATTTCTTGTTTTTTGGTTTGTTGGCGCATTTTCAAGTAATATTTGATGTAGTTTTTTTCGGTTAAAATTTCGCGGAGGGTTAAAAAATTTGAGATTCGTAGATTGATTAACGAGTTTAATTTGGTTTAGCTCGCCGCAAGCCGGGCCCGAAGCCGCGGCGCGTGGTTCCCTCCGGGGGGCAGATGCCCCCGGGTGCCCCTAGCGCTTCCTTGGCGCAACTTTTCGCCACCGCTGACTCTCCGAGACCACCTAGTCGTAACGAAGGCTCGGACGGCGGTAGTTCGACGTCGTCGACTTGTACCACAACCGCTCCCACCACCGCCTGCACCACAGTTCCTTCCATAAGCAATCACAAAGAAGGGCGGCCGAGAAATCTCGGCCGCGGCGTCAGTAAACCTAAAAAGAATACAGTAGCATCACTTCTAGCACAAAGTAGGGCCTTAGGTTAGTACGCCCTTGTGGTGTTTAGGTTCGTAGGTGATTTAGGTGGCTTTTTAGGTATCAAACCTATGCCTATTTTGGATCCGAACGCTTCAATGAATCAACAGATGAATCTATTGAAGTCGAATATATTGGCTGCACAGCAGTATATTTCTGAAGCAGGTGGTGACGAAAAAGCTTTAAATAAATTTTTGCAGGAAAAATTCAGGGGTACTTTAAGTGATTCTAGTACTGTTGATGCCTCAACTGATTCTGATAACCTTACTGATTCTAATCACACAGATTCAGAAATGGAGATCGAAGTCGCCACGAAGAAACAAAAACAGTACGACGAACGAGCCTTAAGAGTGCCCCTGGAGAAAGGTAAAGTCGGCCGAAACGATCCCTGAAACCGAATTTTACAACACATTTTTTAATTTAGGGTGGAAGCGGGAGACGGTCATCAGAGGACTGACGAAGAGCGGCGGCCTCAAGGGCGACGTCACCTACGTTGCACCGGATTCTGCAAACAAATTCAAACAAATGTCAGACGTCACGCAGGTAAAACATTAAATTGAAGGTAATTTCCGGTTATTTATGTTTATTTTTAGTATCTGGAGTATCAGAAGAGCACGGAGTTCACCAAGGAGAACTTCACCTTCAGTTGTCGGGTCATCCTGGGAGACTACCTCCAGCCGGTACCACCTGAAATGGCAGCGGAAGCGGGGGAATACATCCATCTCACTGAAGAGGACGTCAACAGAAGGTAATTTGCCTCATATTTGTTGCATAAATAATTAAACTGCAGTGAAGTCATAAATGAAAATGGACTAGAGCTAGCTTTGCGAAATTATACGCTTCAAACTAGAGTTGCTGCTTAAAATTCAATGTAAATGAAAACATTTTACTCTAAGTGCGCATTGTAGTTGGATAATTAAATTTACAAGTTATGCTGCGTTTTTATTTTATTTTATGGCTGCCGCCGACAATGTTTGAACCGCGTATTTTAAGTTGAAATTTTATTCAACAATGGCGTTACAGCCTGAATTAATTAAACATTATTTTTTTTTGTGTAGACTGGAAGAGCTGAAGTCAGCTATGCGGACGAGTCTTCCCGTGGAGCAGCGGATCGAGATGGCCCGGAAGCAACAGGCGGCTCGTGCTGCAGCCCGGATGGACCGCGAGCAGGCTCGTCTAGCGAAGGAAATCGAGAGGTCGGAGCGTCAGGAAGCAGCTCGGAGGGACCGCGAAGCCAGATCTCAGCAACTCTTGGAGGTACGATAATGTTTGCAAATTAAAGTTTTCTCAGACTCAATGTGTGAAGGTAACGGTCATTGTTGTTTATCGCTACCGTCATTGTTTACTTTATATTTTGTTGTTGATTGTTATTGTGAAGGTATAGTATTTTTTTGTCAAAAAGGGTCGAAAACGGCTAGCGTTCACGCTCGAACAGAAAATACAGATAATATCGGAAATCGAAGGTGGGAAAACGAAATCGGACGTGTCTCGGGAGCTCGGTTTGGCTAGCTCGACTGTAGCGACGATATGGAAGAATCGTGATAATATACTAAACGCCTATAGCTCTGAAAACTTGGGGCGCAGTCACAGTCCCAATAATAACGATTTGTTCATTCCCGATATTGCGATGGTATGTCTGTAAAATTCCAAACGAACCAAAGAACGAATGTATAGGTGTCAGGTGTTACCAACGACTAACAAGTGCTTGGCACAACTACGACAGATTTTTGTAGAAGTTTGATTACATTTGACATCTCAGTTTTAGTCCTAACAATTGCTATAACCATTTTTTATTCATCAGATCATTTTTAAGCTTTACGTCGATATCATCATTGCATTACCATTTCCAGCCTCCCCCAAAAACTATGCCTTCACCAGATTTTACGTCATCTGCATGGTAATCAACATAATGCTTAGGCGCATGATTATTTAACTGATTTTTTTTAATCATTCCAATCATTCAATTTGTTTTTTTCTGTTATGATATGTTGTCACGTGTTGCATGACAGGCTAAGAGAAAGCGCCAAGAGGAGCTCGAGAAACACAGGCACGAGGAACAACAACGAAAACAACAGGTAATTCGTTTGTTTGACTTTTTTATTCACCTTGACTCACACATCGCTTTTATTCCCTCGTATTTATTCATTTTGTTTAATTACAGGAGAGAGAATTCAAAAGACAACAAGCCGCCATAATAAAAGAACAGGTAATAGTCACACAGAAAAAACGCTTACGTTGCTTTGATCTTTATTTATTGTGTTACCTTTTTTGTGTTGTTTCACGTAATACATTTCATTTGTGTTTTATAATCGAAGTCGTAATTTAAATTTCGTCTTAATTTTGTGTGTGTGCATTTATTGTCAAATTTGTGGCTTGTGTACATACTGTGATGCTGTTTTTCTCCGTAGATGTACATACAGGAGATCAGTAAACAGCGAGAAATGCTCTACACTGTTGAGTTGGTATGGACATGTATCTAATATGAGTGTATAATCTGTCTCATTCATCATTCACTTTTTATTTCGTTGTTTTCCAACTCGCTAGCCTACTTCAACTTGCTTCACGCAATTTTCTGTGGTACTAATTTGGTTCTTAAATGTGTTTAGCGCCTCGCTGTACTAACCTGTGCGAAAAATTAAGCTTATTTTAATTTTTTGCGCACAGCAGACTGTATTAAACTATCTAATATTTTAATACAGTTGGCCTGCGCCTACTGGGAGTGAATTTTATAATGAAAGACATTATAAAATTTCATCAGTACAAATATTGTTGGTGAAGGGATTTACGTTTACGTCAATTTATTTAAAAAAATTGCTTCACTAATTTTATTTTAAATATTAATTAAAAGAGTTCACGAGCAAAATAGCATGCGTGTCGTGATTTTTGCCACCTTTTTGAGAGAATTTTTTTGCCAGGAGCGTGAAAGACGCCGCCAACACATGGCCCTGGTGAAGGCGTTGGAAAACCGTCGCAAGCTGGAGGAACGCGAGCGTAAAAAGCAGCAACTTTTGGCCGAAAAACAGGCGAACAAAGAGAAGAAAATGGAACAACGAAAAATGGAACTGGAGATTCTGTCCGAATTGCGAAAACCGTGCGAAGATCTGGAGCTCGATCAGAAGCCGTTACCGGAATACGAGCGAATTCCGGGTTTGAAACTTCCGGGCAAAGCCTTCGCCGACATCCTCATGGTGTTCGAATTCTTGCACAATTTCGGCGAAACGTTGGGTTTCGACATGGAGTCGCTTCCGACTCTCGATTCGCTCCAGCAAGCTTTAATGCCTAACGAGCACTCTTCCGAAGCCGAAGAAGAGCTTTTTTCTGTGATGACACATTTGCTAGTCTGCGCCATCGAAGACCCCGGGATTCCGAATCCGGCACGTCATACGACAATACTGGGACAAAGTCTGAGACAGGCCGATATAACTCACGCGAATTTATCGGAGATTTTGCGAATTTATCTCTACGCGAACGCCACGGGCGAAGTTAAGGCTTTAACGGGGGTGCATTTTGAGCGGGATAGGGAGAAGCGAGTGGCCGACCACCACCAAAACGACAACGAAATGCAACAAACTTCGGTCGGGAAAAACTCGCAGTATTACGAATTGTTGCACGAGAACGACACGTGGAAAATGTCCGATATGCTGAAAGATAAGCCGTTTATGGCACTTTCGCCGACGTGCAAAGCCGAGATTTTGGCGTTTTTGTGCAACGAATTGTTGCAAAATAAGGCCGTGATCAGACAGATCGAGAGCTCGCTGGAGAGTGTGGCGCAGCAGAAGAAGGAAAAGTGGCTCCTTGATACGAAAATCCGGAAGTTGAGAATGTTACATGGGCGGAAAGTGAGGTCGGAAGCGGTTGAAAAGGCCCAAAAAGCGGACGGTGAAGCTGAAGGGGCCGTAGACTCGCCGTCTTTGCACAAGGATGACTTGCTGGACGATGAGGAGAACGAGATGAGCGAGAATGAAAGCGTGGGGACGCAGCCCGAGGAGGTAATTATTATTTTTTTCTGTTTATTTATTATTGGACAACAAAATTTTTTTCAGGAGGAGGATAACAAGCTATCGGGCGAAGAACTGGGCAAGAAGTTGGAGAAATTGGTAAAACAGTCAGAGGCCCAACTGCAGTCTTTAAACTCGTCCACCCACCAACTCCGGGCGTCTTGTTTCGGGCAAGATCGCTACTGGAGGCGCTACTGGTGCCTGTCCAAAGCTGGTGGTGTTTTTGTGGAAGCAATGGAGTCGGCAGAACCCGAGGTGTTGCTCGAGCAAACACAATTCGACCAATCAACCGAAACAATAAACAGTCTAAACGATATTAATAAGTTAATGAACAACGTTGAGAACATCAACGACTCTAACGTCGATAAAGAAGTGAGCAATATAGTCGGCAACAACGAAAGTACCGAAGAGGTTGAGAAAAGTCCAGTCAAAACCACAGATGATAACGATAACGAGCATAGAAAGACGCCAAACCGATTAGGAGTGTTCGAAAACGGTGAAATTTTGGATAAAAGCGAGCGTAATTTAGCAGAATTGCGAAAAAGCGTCGACGACATAGTACAAAACCTTGAACGAAATATAGAAATAGAAAAGGAGAATAAACTAAAGCAAGAATCTCTGAACAAATTGAACAACCACGTCGAGGAAATTAAAAGCGAGCCAGGCGAGCCCGACTCTCTCGCTAATAAAAAATTCAACCTTTTCGAAAAACTCGGCCAATGCATGGAACGCGAGAACAAGACCGAAGAGGACTTAAAGGCTGACGTGAAAGCCGAAGTTAAGGAAGAACTGAAGAACGAGATTCTAAACGAGTTAAAATGTGATATAAAAGCCGAGTCCAAGACCGAGATTAAGAGCGAGGACGAGAAACCGGCCGAAAGTGAGCATAAATGGTTCAGTGTGTTGAATAAAGAGGGCACTTGCGAGGGTATTTATTTAACAGCGGGGAATCGATGGGATAACGGTGTCGGTGCCTGCACTAGAGACAACCTCACCGAACTCAAAATTCCTGTTTTTCCACCACCAGGCGCCAACTCTTCCAATTATCACAGTTTGTGTGATAGCCCCGCTCCTCTGCAGATGACAGCCGAAGAGAGTGCCCAATTGGAACACATCAAGAAACACGGAATGCCCAAATCGTGTGCCAGGAAGTCGGTGCCAGTTGATAAAAGATACGGTTGGTGGAGGATCACAGATCCGGATCAGTTGAAGGAGGTTTTGGATAATTTGCACGTGAGAGGGGCCAGAGAACGGGAATTGAAGCGAAATTTCATCAGTATCATGCAGACGATGTACGAGAGACAGGGTAAATTTTATATCGAAGATGGGCAAAAGGACTTGACAGAGCTGGCATTGGAAGGGATCGAAAGTGTCAAGTTTATGGACGGAGGGGCCCCACATCCAGACGAACCGGGGGCTTGGAGCCAGTCGATAGCCCATCGAGTCGACTTATTCCTGCTGGAACAGGTACTTAATCGCTTTAATACCGGGTCATTAATTAATTAAACATTTGCCAGCCTTTTTTTATAATAATTGTTAATAATTGTAAAAATTAGGTTGAGGCGCTTGAGGACAAGGTGGCCAGTGCGAGCATGCAAATCAAGGGTTGGAAGATCCCCAACAGGGACACGCCCGAGATTCCGCCCAACGAAGTTGTGCCTCTAGTGCGTGAGCGTTTGTCATCGCTGGAGGTGAACATCGAACGTCGCTACCTCAAACCTCCCTTGGGAGTGAAGTGAGTACAATTTGCGCCACTCGCTACGTTTGTGCTACAATTTTTTGTGCCAGGCCTACGTGTATCAATATTGCCAACGTGGGGGAGCAAACTTCGACCCCTGGACAGGAATCAACGTCCACCGCTACCGCACAACAAGCCCCGGATCCGAATGAGATTCCGAAAGGATTGGCCGTGTGGAGAGAGGCTGTGAATAGGGCTCAGACGTCGGCACAGTTGGCCATGTGTCTATATTCACTTGAATCGTCCATCGCTTGGGACAAGAGTATCATGAAAGCTGTGAGCTCTTCTCATGTCTTTAATAAAATGAGAGCCCGCAAATATAACAGCAAGCTCAGTGTGGGTGCTTGTGCTTTTTCTAGTTTTTTAGTTTGCCCAATGTGTGGTGAAAAGTCGGTACACACTAACTGCATGAGAATCAATTGCATGATGATTTAGATTTAGTTTCATTTTTCACCACATATTTTCTTAATTTAAATACAGTCAAATTTAATTTTATTTAATTACTAGCAACAGCTCGATTTTTTGACTAATTTTAATGGCTGTCTGCACCTAATTTTCTTTTCACTAATAAAATGAGGGGCGAGTCAAGTGTTTGAAGTGTAAGGTTTTTTACAGAACTGCCAGTTCTGCCACAGTGGAGACAACGAAGATAAGCTCCTGTTGTGTGATGGTTGCGATAAGGGCTATCACACGTATTGTTTTAAACCCAAGATGGAAAATATTCCTGAAGGTGACTGGTACGTACTTAGCTATTTTATTGCCCCAGTTGTTAATATTTTTTGTTACGGTTTCCAATTAAATAAAATATTTAACTAATTGATCAAAAAATAAGGAACTAAGTGGTTATTGCCTCAAACTATTTTCTTTCTAAGAAACGAATTATCTAGTTATTATTATTTATTGTTAGTTATTCTAACTACATATCGCAACGTGTTCTTCAGATTCAGACATTACGGTTTTTTTTATTGAAGCGGGTATCTAAAATACTTGTTTCTGTTAAAAAAAAATGATAAGGGATAACACACAAAAAACGGTGGTTACCATCAGTTTCATTAGAATTGTTAGGCAGCTCCAAAAGGAACAATTGAGTTAATAAAATTGCTTTCACCTCGAGAATTATATTTTTAACAATATCTATAATAATGTTTGGTCAGAAGTTTTCGATATAGAACAAAATCAATAAAAAAAATCTTAAAAATGTGCCGTTTTTCTTAAAACGCTATGAAAACTGCACTTAAAAATCAACACTACATATTAAAGAAAAAAATTAGAGAATTAATTTTTTTACAAAAAAATCCGCGACACTGTAACTATGTCTGACGGTTCAGGCCCTAAAAGACGTCATTAAAGAATTTTTCTTTTTTATTATTATTATTACAATTTGTGTTACTACATTAACAAAATTGAAAAACATTTGCTTTTAAATTTTTCTAGTGTCTGGTACAGTTGGAAATACGCTATCAAATTTTTTTCTAGGAGGATTTAGTTCGTTCTTACACTTTTTAAGTAATTTTAATAAACTCACATAAGTGTTGCAGCGCTATAATTTTTAATAATTTTTAAAGTTATTTATTTTTCATAAAAATCACTCCCAATTGTTAATTTTCATTTTCGTTCAGGATGTGGACTTTACCCGAGAAAATTTTCGTTTCAGTTTTATTTCATGGTATTTCTATTCGACTATAGTTTTATTTGCCTAAAAGTGTACATTTAATTGATAAAAGATCACTCAAATTCTGTTTCATTCAGTCTCTCCCATGCTTTCTTTCACTAATTTGAACCGTTTTAAAGTTGATAAAACGCATTTTGTGCGCTCAATTCTAAAATGAAAATCGTTTTATGTATCATCTTCATTTTTCGAAGAATATTCACAGTTAAATACGCTACAGCAAAGATTTGAAATCATGCTCAACCTCTGTCAAAATACTGACTAGAAATTATTCTAAAGAAAACTATTGCCGACTAACATTTTAATCCTGATCCTCCAAACACAATTTTTCTCCAGAAATATATTCCACTGGCACACACTAAACAGTAAACACTCGCGCACTACTGAACGGCGAAAATTCATAACACGCACTGATCACTGATGATAGTTCTATATTTTGAAAATCGTAACCAGCAAAACTCTAACTTTTATTTTATTTAATAAGTTTATGAGGTGTGTGTTCACGACTACAGCAAGTGACAAACTGAATGAAATCAAACGGCACATCAGTAATTGATAAGAATGCTCATAACGTCATAACTCGTCTGTAACAAAAAATAATCCATTCATGTAATTAACTGCTGCAAATAAATAACGAAGTTTTCCTAATGTATTGATTTTTGGTGCGTTCCTTTGAACTTTTTTGGATAGAGTTAATACACGTATACAGGGGGGTGAATTTTTGAGGTCTACATATATTTTGAGCTCATTATTTAAGTGTAACGTAAATGTTAACACTTTACCGAAATCTTCGCGATTATAAAAGACACGCACACATACATTCGAAATATACAAGGCCATTTTTATTGAAGAGACTATTTGCTAGTCGATTATAGAGTAGGTACTAGAAGAGGCATATTTTTTTAATAAGTAAATGAACGAAAAATTAATTTGTGTAGGTATTGCCACGAATGCATGAACAAGGCGACAGGCGAGCGCAATTGCATCGTTTGCGGCAAGAAATCGTCGACGTCTGGCACTCGGCTGATTTTATGCGAACTGTGTCCTCGCGCCTACCACACCGACTGCATTCACCCCATCATGCACAAAGTTCCTCGCGGCAAATGGTACTGTTCCAAATGCATATCGAAAAAGCCTCAGAAGAAGACGATGCGTAAAAACCACGCAAAGTCTAGCAAAGATAGCGAACTGTCCGACCATCCTCCTTCTAGGTACCTCTCAATTTTTCGTTTTTTATTTATTAACATGTCGCGTCTCCAGTCCCGCACCGTCTCATAGTTCCGTTACGACGAACGAAGAAGCAACGAATTGCAACCAAAGCGACGTCTCTAACTCGAGTCTCGGCAACGCAGGCTCTCCGTCCACGCAAACGTGCAAGAAGGACCGCATCTCGAAGAAACTACTCAAAGAACTCGCGCCGTGCAAGACGATTCTGGAGGATTTGGAGTGCCATGATGACGCGTGGCCCTTTTTGCTTCCGGTGAATACGAAGCAGTTTCCCACTTACAAAAAAATCATCAAAACGCCGATGGATTTGTCGACGATCAAGAAGAAACTGTACGATGTGAGGTTGGTGTTTTGACTTGAAAATTGATGGTGTGAGTTATTTGGGCGTTTTTCTAGTTATAAATCCAAAGAGGAGTTCGTTCTGGACGTGAGACAGATTTTCAACAACTGCGAAGTGTTCAACGAGGACGACAGTCCTGTGGGAAAGGCAGGCCACTGCATGCGCCAGTTTTTCGAAGCTCGGTGGAACGAGCTGAGTATTTCAAATAGTTGAGGACTACTTTATCCCAAAAGACCTTACCATCGAAGAATGCGGCCCCCGGAAAACAGTGTTTAAATTGCGATGAGGTGTGAATACAAACTAATTTTTTCAGAAAAACAGTACAGGTATTTCCAGTGTGTGATATTGACTTTAAAAATGTATACTTCAGCTTTTTATCGTTCGGAAATTGTAATTATTTGAATGCAATTAAAGTCTTGGATTTGCGCATCACTTAATGAATTGACTTAAACAAGAATGTGATTTTTAGTTGGTTTCTCAATTTGTATTAATTTGTATTTTTGATAATTGTGTATTTTTTTATTTAATTATTTATTTAGGATAACTATTTTGTTCATTAAATGTTCAGTGGTTTCTATTTATTTATTTTTCTAACTCAATTTCAGTTTCCCGACTTGAAGTCTGGTTCAGTTACAGTGAATAAATTAGAGTAAGAGTTTGTATAAAATGTAAAGAAATTTCTTCACATAATTGCATCGCTCAACATTAAATTAAATGTCTCTCTAGCCTATTACAAAATGTTTTTATGTAAGCTGAACATAGTTCTCAAAGGAAAGGATGTATTAATAAATAATGTGTTTGGTAGGCTAGTTCTCTGCAGCGCTAAACTGCAACTCATAGAACTAGGTTATGTATTTTAATGTAAGATATTTATATTAATTATATTTACTTATAAATGTCGCCTTTTTTCATTTCTCTCCAACCGCTACTACCCTGTTTTCCAACCACACGTTGGAAATTTTTGGAATTCCCGCGTATGGATGTTTAAATTTCGGCTCTTTGGTGATTCGGTCAGAAACACAAGCTTGTCATTTGTCAAACGTTATTATAACCTTAACTTTTCGGAACGTAAATAACAACAAACTTTGCTTTAAACTTTAAAAAATGGAACAAACCACCACCCAGCAAGTAAACGTTTACCGAAAAATGTTAGCAGCGTCAGTCTGCAGCATTCTAATGGAGTCTGGTTTCGATACGGCCGACAAAGAAAGCCTCGGTACTTTAACAGAAATGATCCAGTGCTGTAAGCCCCTCAACCCTTTTTTCGCGAAATAAGCACACTTTCTTGCAGTCCTAACCGAAGTGGGGGCACTTTCGAAAAGCTACTGCGAGTTGTCGGGCCGTTCGGAGCCCGTGGTGGCCGACGTGATTTTAGCATTTGTGGAAATGGGGCACAATTTCAACGACTTGATGGTGTACACAAAAGGCATGAAGCATTCGGTTTTACCCCCACTACAACCACAGCAGCCCCAGAAGCAGCTAAATATGTTACCAGCTGGCTCGAAGCACCCTTTACCCCCTTACATCCCTCAGCATTTACCCCAGTTTCCGGACCCCCACGCCTACGTTCGCACTCCTGTAGGTTTGTGCT
Organism: Tribolium castaneum; assembly: GCF_031307605.1. Taxonomy (NCBI): domain Eukaryota; kingdom Metazoa; phylum Arthropoda; class Insecta; order Coleoptera; family Tenebrionidae; genus Tribolium; species Tribolium castaneum. The sequence goes on from NC_087396.1 coordinate 13,182,172, forward strand.
GTTGGGGCGCGTCAAATATTTTATTGTTCTATTACAGACACACAAACAACCAATTATTGATTACGAATCAGTGAGAGAAAAAGCGGCAGTTCAGAAAAAAGACATAGAAAAGGCGTTAACGAAGTTTCTTGCCAAGACTAACCCCACACATAATTTGTTTGACACAGATGAGGCGAATATTTTTCCACGTAAGTGGTCCGTTTTTTATTTGGAATTTTTATTTCGTGAGTGGTGGTCAATAGTGCTCTGGAAAAAATTGGTTGCAGAGCACTCTTGACTACGTTTTTGTTTTATACCCACTATAGCAATTGAAATATTTTAGTGATAGCTTGTAAGCCTGCGTACCCCCCTTACTTGAGCGCTCTCCTGCCCCAGGATCAAATTTTTGATCCTGAAGACCTCGAATATGACCACAAAAGTCAAATGATGCAACAATCAAAAGAACAAAAAGCGAAAGAAAAAGCTGAAAATAAAGAAGAAGAAGAGACTGAAGAAACACTAAATGATTCCACAAAAAGTGAAGAAAACACAAACCCAAATGGGTACATTGATAATCCGTATTTGGCCGCAACGAAGCTGCCTAAAAAGGACGAAATGGAGGTGTCATAAGTAAGACTAAATTATAAGTTTAAATTTTTTATTTATACAACATGTAGTTATTTATAAGAATCGGAGTTATAGAAATGAATATAACAAGATTTGAATCAAACACAATTTTGTTGCTTGTTGCAAACAAGAATGGCTGGAACAAAGCCTCCTCTTCCAAACTTGTCATCCATCCGACCACACTTTCATTCCGATTTTGTACTTTGAGCCACAACATCAAGGGCTGGAAGTACTGAAGCATTGCTTCAGCAGACAGGCGATCCGACTGTCCTCTAGTTAACATTTTTATCACTTCTTTCCAATGTCTGGCCTTCCCGACTTTTAGCAAGTCCCTAAAAATATCTAATTAATTTTTATTACAAGTATTGAACAGTCATTACGATAAAACGCGTCCGGCTTCCCTCGACCGGTAAATATCGCAATTATGCAACGGCCCCACATGCCCTGAAGCAAAACACATCGAGCTGTGAATTTGGAATTCGAGCAAAAGCGCGACGTAATATTTCATGTACGGAATATCGGCGGGAATGTGGCGTTTTGCAGCGGCGTCGAAGTGGTTTTCAGTGCGAGGGATTGGGGGGATTAATCCCTGGTAGCGCAGGCGCAATTCCCACCAAACTGCGTTCATGTTTTGCACCCCGTTTTGAAAAATTTCATAACGCCACTGGAACAATTATTTTTTTAATTATTTAACTGTGAAAGGGAAAATTGGCACTTACTGCGTCCACTAAATACGCAAACGGGGCAAACGCGACTTTTTTCAAAGCCATCAGCATCAAAAAGTTGATGTTGGTTTCGTAACTGTCGGTGTTTTCGTTGAATAAGCCGACTCGGTGCAAGTGCACCGGGTTGAAGACTGATAGAGAGATTGCGTTCGAGACTCCTTCGTGGAAGCCAGGGTTGGCCCCGTCTCGGTACAGATAGGGCTGTTCGCTGTAGTGCAGGTAGTACTGAATGTGGGCCATTTCGTGGTGTGTTGAAATTAGATCGTCCATGTTTACTTCAGTACATTGTTTTATTCTGTAATCAATTTGGTTACAAAAGTCCCACGCACTTGCCGTGCATTGTACTTTGCGGTCGTTTGGTTTTTCGAACATTGAGAAACGCCAAAATTCAGGGGGCATGGGCTTGAGGCCGAGAGATGTGTAGAACTCTTCGGCCATCTGAAACATTCTGAAAACGGTTTTGTTAATTAAAACTTTCAAACACCCGCTAATACTACATTCCAATACAGGCTGTCTCAAAATTGACGCCCGTGCTTTAATATGCGATTTGGAATTTTTTCCGCATGTGCACACACCTAATTTATAACCGAGCTTTTAACATATCGAAAAATCTCGAATGTTGTAATGCAGTAGTATTGTATCCTTTTGTTTACTTGTTGGTATATTACTGCCATATATAATTGATATACAGAGTGAGATTAAAGTAACGCATAAAATTCGTAATTCTTTTATTTAAAAAAATATGAAAAATGCAAAAACAGGTAACTTAGCATTTTAATTGAGCTCAAATTTGACCTAGCTGGATCAGTCATGGCGGCCAATATGGCATATGTGTGAATCTAACATTCCACCTGTGGTCAGTGGCGTGACAATTAATTTTCTAAAGGGATGTTCAATTAGACAAATGAATCGTTTTTTTCAAAAGTGGCATAATCTACAGTTTGTTAGGTAATTGTTTATTTTGTTACCATTATCGATCTTTGTTAAAGAGCGTCTTTACAATGTTTTCCCCTAATACAGCCTATGAACCCCTGACTGCTATTTAAATATGTGCCACTGCCTTGTTAATATCGCTTACAATGGAGGTAAACACTGCCCCCCCGCGTACCCCTCGCCAATCGTTAATCGATTAACACGCTGCAGTATAAGTGATGTGATGCTGTGTCTTCTTTATCTTACCTCCATGTTTTAAACACACAAAACCGAAGAAAATTAATAATACTTGTCACTAGACAGAGCGATTCAAAGAATTTTAACATCGTTAACATAAACTAATGAATTATGTTGCACAAATAATTGGAAAGACAGCATAAACCTTATTATTATTTACATTTTTATCAATAACTCGATAACGAAGGACAATTGGAAAATTTTTTACTCTTAACTTTCATTTGTGTTAGCTCCCTGAATCAAATTCCCAAAGCACAGGCGTCAATTTTGAGACAGCCTGTATTAGTCCCTTCAACACACAACACTTTTTAAGCATTTTGACCTTGTTTTCGAAGGTGTTTAAAAAAGCAAAACTATACGGCACCACCATTTTTTTTATCAAATCTACCCCCTTTTTTGAAGTTAAAATTCGCTATTTGACGTTAAAAGATGTCCTCTTAAAATAGAAATTAACCTGTCCGAGTATTTTTTTAATATATTAGTATAAATACCAGATAACCTGTCGTTTTTGGTGGGCTATCCTGTATTATTATTATTATTTATTATTACTATTATTATTAAGACATATTTAAAAAGTTAAATTTTGCCATCAGCTTAGGAAGCTCTGATGAATTTCAAAGGATTGTGTGATAATTATGACCTGTTTATGTTAAAAAATCAACTAAACCCATAATACACAGTTTTTATTAATCGAAGAAAATTATAATAATGAATATGAATAATTTCTCTTCTTTCTTTTCTTGTGTTCTTTTCGAGTGTTAATCGATTGCTACAAATAAAATAAAAAAATAAAATAGAAATGTTTTCTCACTTTAAGTTCAGATAGTGATTCAAAATACACGCCATACTCGGGAATACTAGATAAAAGTCTTCGTTCTTGCCATCTTCGTCTATAATTTTTAAAGCGGCATCACAGGGCAATTTATCATTAAAAACAAATGAACCCATAACGCGAAATTAAGGGAAGTCTTATCGTGAAACATTATAACACCTCTCTCAGAGAAAACTCCCTTTCGAATATCGATGGTCACATCGGTAACCGAAGGCCTGAGCCTTTTTGATATTCAGCATTATGTATGAAATTGCACTAAAGCAGCTGCCATGGCTTTATTTTTGACTCTATTAACGCTTCTTATGTGCTGCACTTGACGATACTCTTCCGATATTTTTTTAAATCCATTTTATCTACAAACAACTGGCTTTTTACCGCGGTTTTATATTAATTCCTATCTTACAATAACTTGAAATAACCAACAATAAAAATGTTAAAACTACGGATATCTAAAACTTAGGATACGACACACAAATAAAACGTCCCCATCCTCGATAGTTCCGGTAATGTCGCCAAAGGCGCAGTTGCTCCATTACCGTCTACCGTCTTTTATAAGCAATAAATTTATAAAAATAGTTGTAATTAAATAACGATTAGCGCAAGGCGAATAAAAAATACAGGCAGATGGAGCATTCAATTCTCAATAATAGGAGATAAAAATAGTGCAAAAATTATATCTTAAACTGTATTTAAAAAAAATCAAAGTCCCGTAATTTTTTGTGCTTCAATTTGAGTATTTCATAAAAACGCCCAAACAATTTGCTACTAAAAAAAATTTCGGCGCTTAAAACGCCAGCTTTATTAGCTTCTTGGTTAATGCGTCTCTGACGCTAATTATAAATTTAAATGATCACATGGTGTTAATAAAAGTGTTGCGCTTTGATTGGGAACCAAAAGTCAGTTTTTTTAATTTAAACATAATCATTTTTACCTAAGTGGGGTAAATCCCTGTCTCAGCATTTCATCAGTCACATCAATAGTCTTAAACTCGGGATACGGCGCCACCAAGTCCACAATCTTGCTCCAGTCCTGCGCCCAAACATTCCCCAAAAGATGTGCAGGCAGCGGCCCCTCGGGCCGGACCACAAAGGGCCCATAAAATTGCAAAAGTTTTCTCCTCACATAAGTGAACAATTCCCGGTACAGCGGCTGCAGACTCGCCCAAGTCTGCGCAATTTCAATCTCGAAATTCTGCTCCTCATACACATATCTCATCTCCTCTCCCGCGTCCAGAAACCCGTTCATCCTCGCGGCCTGGTTGGCGATTTGCACATATCTCATAAACTTATTCTTCATCGGGGGGCCCACCTTGTCGTGCCACTCCCGCCACACATGGGCCAGCTCCATGTGGTTGCGCGAATTGCCCACGATCCGGACCACGTCCGGCTCCAGCTCCAGGTCGCAGAAGAGGCTCTCCTGGCTGTTGAACGGGCATATCCTGATGTGGCTGTAAATGTCCTTCATTTCGGAGATGAGGTGGTAAATCTCGTTGTATTTCTCGTCGGTTAGGCTCGCGCGGCTGTTGGTTATCAGGAATTTCAGCTGGCGCCTGACCATCTGGTCCGGGAGGCGAGTCCAGTCGAAAGTCATTGTGCGCTTCCAGGAGAGTTTGTTGAATTTGGCTTGGAGGGTTTGCTCTTCGATCATTTTGCGTTTGTTGAAGTCGGTCATGTTGGTTGAGTACGTCCATCGGGCGGAACTGACGCGGTGACATATTCTGGAGGCCTCGCTGTCGTATTCACGCAGGAATTGCAATGCTTCGCCTAAGTTTACGTTCGTACCCTAAATAATAACGGTTATTGGATTAAACTAACGGGCAGCGACTTTTTATTTACGGCAATTTTTGGAGAAATGTTACTACAAAAGCCATGATTAACATAGTTTGTCATCTGTAAATGCTACTATAACTGAAGTCAAATTCATATCAATGTATTACTAGAGTTCTGAGATCTTCGATCCATATTATGTGGTACAGAGTTTATTTCGCGAAACTTTACATAACGCAGATAATACTATTAATTGTATTATTCTGTGATCAGTTTTAAAAAGTACATGCAAACAGTTTCATAAAGACACCAATGTTCAGCAAAATAAAATCCTGACTGTATATGCCCATTAGGCTCATGTTGCTTTTTGTAATTGATAACCTTGGCCAAAACAAAGTTAATATGAAAATATGTGGTAGCGACTTACTGCAGATTGTTTTTAGTTTGTTAGTTTTTTTACATAATACATAAAATCAAATAAGACAGGAATTCAATAATTAAATAAGAGTAGTTCACTTTCTTTTCATAGTTATGTTGTTTTCATTTTTATTTGCGCATAATTTATTCAGCGTCAGAGAGGTGGAACAACAGCTAACGTAATTAATACAGGCTGGTCTACGAGTAATAATGAGCCTAAAAAATTTTTGAAGCAACGAACATTACATTTCGTAGGGCACATCTTAAGAAGGGGAAAATACCTTTTGTTTTAAGAGAAAAAGAGATGAACGTAAAGGTGAAATTATGTCTATTTTCGGTCAAAAACTTGCTAAAAGTCACAAAAAAGATAAAAACTATTTTAAAATTGTAGAATCAACTTATACGCCCAGTATCTTTTGATGAAATCTGGTAAAAAATTAGAGAATTAAATTGGAAAAAAGTGGATGAAAATGTTTTCTCGAGCTAATTCGCCGACTTTTGAACTGAGTGTAGGTAATTATTGCAATTATATTGTTTGTAATGTTAATTTATTTAAAAAGTTTGTGTTAAAATATCTGCAAAAGACGGTCAGTACCTGGGGCCTGGTAGCTCAGTGGTATAAGCGCCACTTACGACGGGGGAGGTCGGGTGTTCGAACCCGGATCAGGGTAAGAATTTTTCTATGAAAAAAAGTGTAGGAAAGGTAAGTGAAACAACACGTAAACAAAAATAAAAGAGGAGAGAATACATAGACGTATAAACGTAAAGCGGAGCATAAAACTGACAGAAATAAGAAAATAATGCGGCAAAAGGTAAAAGTACGTAAAGGCGCCAAATTATAAACGTAAGAGCACATCCTAATAAAGGAAAATTACCTTTTGTTTTGAGAGAAAAAGAGATGAACGTAAAGGTGAAACATAATTTCAAACCTTAGCGTTAAATCCTTAGATGACTTACTTCTTAAATTATTTAAAAAATTAAACATAAAATATTTAATTTATCTCTAAAAATTTTTAGTTAACTGGGTTTGTTCAGTAAAGTCCCGAAAAACATTGTTAATAAAAATCATGGCCACTGCGAATCCAGTAGGATTCGCGCACGTCCACTATTTTTAACTAGAAAGTACACTAATTTGGTGATTTTCGGAGAAATTATGTCCATTTTCGGTCAAAAACGTGTTGAAAGTCACAAAAAAGGTAAAAACAATTTTAAAATTGTAGAATCAACTTATACGCCCGGTATCTTTTGATGAAATCTGGTGAAAAATTAGAGAATTAAATTGAAAAAAAGTGGAAGAAAATGTTTTCTCGAGCTAATTCGCCGACTTTTGAACTGAATGTATTTGTGTTTTAGGTGAATTATTGCAATTATATACTTTGTAATGTTGATTTATTTAAAAAGTTTGTATTAAAATATCTGCAAAAGACGGTCTGTACCTGGGGCCTGGTGGCTCAGTGGTATAAGCGCCACTTACGACGGGGGAGGTCGGGTGTTCGAACCCGGATCAGGGTAACAATTTTTCTATGAAAAAAAGTGTAGAAAAGGTAAGTGAAACAACACGTAAACAAAAATAAGAGTTTGAGAGAACACATAGACGTATAAACGTAAAGCGGAGCATAAAACTGACAGAAATAAGAAAATAATGCGGCAAAAGGTAAAAGTACGTAAAGGCGCCAAATTGTAAACGTAAGAGCACATCCTAATAAAGGAAAATTACCTTTTGTTTTGAGAGAAAAAGAGATGAACGTAAAGGTGAAACATAACTTCAAACTTTAGCGTTGAATCTTTAGATGACTTACTTCTTAAATTATTTAAAAATTAAACAAAAATATTTAATTTATCTCTAAAAATTTTTAGTTAACTGGGTTTGTTCAGTAAAGTCCCGAAAAACATTGAATCCAGTAGGATTTGCGCACGTCCACTATTTTTGTCTAGAAAGTACACTAATTTGGTGATTTTCGGAGAAATTATGTTCATTTTCGGTCAAAAACGTGTTGAAAGTCACAAAAAAGGTAAAAACAATTTTAAAATTGTAGAATCAACTTATACGCCCGGTATATTTTGATGAAATCTGGTAAAAAATTTGAGAATTAAATTGAAAAAAGTGGAAGAAAATGTTTTCTCGAGCTAATTCGCCGACTTTTGAACTGAATGTATTTGCGTTTTAGGTGAATTATTGCAATTATATAGTTTGTAATGTTGATTTATTTAAAAAGTTTGTGTTAAAATATCTGCAAAAGACGGTCAGTACTTGGGGCCTGGTGGCTCAGTGGTATAAGCGCCACTTACGACGGGGGTGGTCGGGTGTTCGAACCCGGATCAAGATGACAATTTTTCTATGAAAAAAGTGTAGAAAAGGTAAGTGAAAAAACACTTAAACAAAAATAAGAGATTGAGAGAACACATAGACGTATAAACGTAAAGCGGAGCATAAAACTGACAGAAATAAGAAATAATGCGGCAAAAGGTAAAAATACGTAAAGGCGACAAATTGTAAATGTAAGAGCACATCCTAATAAAGGGAAAATACCCTTTGTTTTGAGAGAAAAAGAGATGAACGTAAAGGTAAAACATAACTTTTTAGCGTTAAATCCTTAGATGACTTACTTCTTAAATTATTTAAAAAATTAAACAAAAATATTTAATTTCTCTCTAAAATTTTTTAGTTAACTGAGTTTGTTTAGTAAAGTCCCGAAAAACTTTGTTAATAAAAATCATGGCCACTGCGAATTCGGTAGGATTTGCGCACATCGACTATTTTTGACTAGAAAATACACAAATTTGGTGATTTTTGTACAATTTTTTTGAAATATTTTAGCATTGAATGGTCAATAATTGACTTTACCAACTCGTTGGGATACCTGTATATTATCACTATGTGAGTGAACCAGAAATTTTTTTCTTGTTGTTTTGTCGAAAAAATGCCAAGAATCTGCTTGCGGTCCGTGAGTTATAAAATATGTTTACGACTTTCTTTTAATCAGATTTACCTAGAAAATTTGCATGAAAATCTTCCTCGTTTTCGGTTCCATTGGCTAATTATAGGTCGTCACGCATTGAATTGTTCGAATTTAAACGGCGTAACAAACAGCTAGGCGCGTTTATTTTAAGTAACTGTGCTTTCCCAAAATTTGGTCCAGTGCCCAATTTTCAAAAAACATAAATTACCTGCACCAATCTCGCGTCGGTGATTCCCCAAGCGTCCTCAACCAGCAGTCCCACAACGGCCACAACCCACCACAAGTCACCAATCTTCGACATTATTATTGAAACCCACTTTCATGTTTCATGTTTCACCGTTGCAATTCAAAATCACACTACGTAAGACAAAAGGCAGTTGTCGTAATTTGAGGTGTGTTTGAAGACTGGCGTGACAAATTGTTCTTCAGTTAGTTAGGGCAAGCCGTGCGGAACAATGTCGCGCGAATCTTCTTTCTTCGTAAAAGACGCATTGCGTACTAGAGGAGTCTTGGGCGCGTGCCGCGAGCAAAACACTCCCCACGTGCCCAGAGGTGACCCGAGAAGCCAACCGTGGCAGGGCGGCCTTAAGGACACGTTTTGCGAATTTACGTTGATTGATAACAATTAAGCAAGTGGATATCCGTTTCTTGTTCAGAATGTTTAGTTCCAGTTGGACATCTTCATTCATAAAAGAAGATTGCGTTTTAATAGCGCCGCAAGGCTGAAATTATTACACTTAAACTGAGCAATTTTTGGTGACATCCGAAGCTAATAAAGTTGCCTTGAGTTGCAAAATCATGTACACAGACACTGGCTTTGCAGTGGCTTTTCTCTCGTTACTCATAAAAAAATAGATTGTTTTGTCCAGTCATGTTAAGAATAGATAATTTTTTAAAATTCTAAAGATTTTTTTCTCTCCTTTCCTAAGCTATTTAAAATTTTAAAGTGGTTTTGAATTACCCTTCGAGATCTTAATCGATGTGTTTTTGCTTCAAAATATATTTACTCAATATCAAAATAATCTCCTTTTGAAATACTCGTAAAGTACTAGTACTTCAGTCAGTAATAATGGGCCAATTCAGGAACTCATTGGATTTTTGAAAATTAGGCCTCTTTTGGACTCTGTGACTCTTTCGGACACAGTAAAAAAAATTTGTTTCGAGGGGTAGAGAAGTGTACAAGTTCGGGAATTTCCAGAAATGTGGAGGGATGTAAAAGCATTTATATGAGATGTTTGAAGGAAGTTCTATGGGATATATTTTACGAGAAGGATATATGGTGTACACAATTTAGATCTTTATTTCTCGACAAAAACAGAATTTGTGGTGTCCAGATATTTACAGATACAGAAAAAATTATGTAAAGTTATAAGGAGTGATTGTTGTTTTCTCATTTTTTACGGTCTTAATCTCTTTTATTAGTAAACTGTATTCTCTAAAAAACATTGAGAAAATCCATACAGGAGATTGATGAAAAAATAAAAGCTTATGCTCAGATATTGTGACAATAGAAAAAAAATACTTAAAGCTCTGGAGGTGTGATAGTTGGTTCACCATTTAATTTACAGTCAAAGAACAACAAAAATTTCGACCACATAACTGAATTTCGTCATAAATTGCTGAAATATAATCTCATATCCATTTTTTATTCAAATCAATTTAAATGTTAGTGTGATGGTGATACCAAAGGTTGGTACTTCGTGGAAATTTCTCATAGGCGAGCTTTCTCGCAAATTCTTGCGAATCGAACTGTCAAAACGTCACCTAACCTCATTATTTAATGCAAATAAACAATTTTTTGCAACAGTTTTTACCATGATAGAAGTAACGGCGAAATTATTGCACGGTCATGTCTTTCTATCCGGTGAAACGGTCGAGTGCAGCATTTCGTTCAGTCACCCACCCCTGGCCTCCCACAGGGTGTCCCAAAGCCACACAGATGTTTTCGAAAGTTTAGCCTGGGCTGCTGCCCAAATCCATTGCCAGTGTTTCACTGATTCCAAAATACAGAAGGACACAGACAGAGCAAGTCTACAACCTACGTTTGCCGACACGGCTTTGGGGGCAACTAGTCAGGAATCGGGTCACATTGAGATTGCCACAAAGCCAAAAATTCTGTTCTGTGACTTGAGATTATCCCCAGGACAAACTAAAACCTGTAGGCGTTTTTATTGATTTTTTTAAATAGATGGAGGTAACCATTGATTTGTAGATATTTACAGAGAGAAAGTTCCATCAGACTCTCCACCCTCTTACAGGGGACAGCTGGTCAAGTACTCATACAAAATTATTATAGGAACACAAAGGGTTAACAGTCCTGTTAAGACACTCAGAATACCAATAAGGGTGTTACCACTGTATGAGGTGTCGCTCACTGACGCTGGGGCCTTGTGTAACGAAACAACAGAAGAGTTGGCCCCAGCTAATCCATTTTTGGAGATAAGGCAAAAAGAAACGTCCCTAGACATCTCCTTGCAAACACTACAAGTAATCACTCGATAGTTGTTAGCAAAGTTAATTAAATTATTTTAGAACATAACTGCAAGGCGTAATCCCAATTTTTACATGATTTCTAATACTTGGGGCAAAGTGGCGCGGTTTTGTCTTTTTAAACCTGCCTACAAACTTGGCGAAGACATAATTGGGACCTTTGACTTTACGGTCGCCACAGTCAATTGTGTCCAAGTCTCTGTTTCCCTCCAATGTGAAGAGGAAACTACAATTGATGTAAATAGGGAAAAGTCGAAACAAGTCAGAATTATTACGTTCAGTAAACACCACGAAGTCTGTTTAGGGTACAAATACACGCAACTGATTTTACCAATTCCACTTCATGTAACTCCAGCATTTAGTACGCGATTAGGTGTGTTAACAATTGTTTTAAAAAATATTTTAATTTGCAGTTTTTAGTAACTTTGAAGTGGCGTCTGCACTTTGAGTTTGTCACGAGTACGAGTAAAGATTTAGAATCGCCAGGTCTTGAGCAAAGTGGCTGGCAAGCCCCGTCTGAAATACCCATTGAAACCATGGTTTGGAGTTTGCCCATAAGGTTGTACTCCACCACTCCCATCCACGTGGCGCAAGGTGTACAAGGCAACACAGTCCATAAACTAGTGATAAGGTAGTCAAATAAAACAGTCACTCTTTATTAAAATATGTATTAACAATATCTCCCATACATGATACGACCCAAATAAAAAATCAGTAAACAAGTAAATTTATAATGGTGAATATAAACACATCATTGTGATTTTAAACATATAATAATTAATAAAAGAAAAGTAAGACTGTACATACATTCATTGAAGAAACTGTAACTAACTACAAAAATACGCCCTAAATTTCTAAACGTCTAGTTCTAAGTACTCTCAGCCTTTGCTAACCTCAAGACATGCAGTATCACTTCATCCACCGTCTGATTATTCAATAAAGATTTGACCGCTTCGTCGTCAATAACCACAGTGAACAGCAACTTGGCGTTCTCTCTCATGCGCCCAATGTAGTCAAAATCTTCCTCAGAGGCCGGCTTGTGCCCACATCTTTTAATCACCGCATCCAAAATCTTATCAACTGGAGCATCCGGAAATCCAAAATCTTGCAAACACGCCTCATCCACAAGAATCGTCAACAACTCTTTAATCGACTCTGTCAAAGTCAACTCGTTCCAAACCATATTCTCCGTCAAACTTCCTTGATTCTTAGCCACGGCTTCCGTCGCAGCATTCAACAACTGTTGCTGCAACCGCTTCTTCTCTGCACTCGCCATAATATCCTCAAGAACGTCCCTATGACGAGCTCGCATATGCCGCATCAGGCAATCCTGGCGAATGAACGCCCGCCCGCACGTATCGCAACTACACGGGGGTTCTTTACGGTGGGTCAATTGGTGGATTTTCAACGAGGATTTTACAGCGAACGATTTGTGGCAGACGTCGCATTCGAACGCTGCGCACAAAAAATGAATTTTTGTTTTTGGTAGAATGAAAAATACTTACGTCGCTCTCCAGTGTGTGATAAAAAGTGGCGCGCTAAGTCCTCCTTTCTGAAAAAGGTTTTATCGCATTCGGAGCATGTTAAAGGCTCTGCTCCTTCGTGCATGTATTTAATGTGAGTTGTCAATCGTAGTTTTCGGTTGAAAGCTCGGTTACAGTGAGGGCAAGTGTACGCGTTTTCACCAGTGTGGTGGAAAATGTGGGCACGCAGTTGCGATGCCTGGATGAAGGATTTGCCGCAGAATTGGCAAGAATGCGGCTTTTCGCCGGTGTGGGTGCGCATGTGGCGGTTGAGGGTCTCTTTAGCGGCGAATCTGTTATGGCACTGGAAAACACAATTTACAACTTAAACCCACAGACCATGTGAAGCGTTTATACAAAATTCGCTAAGCTAGAGTTATGTTTTTGTAGCTAAGATAGCACCAAAAATGGTCAAAAATCAAAAATTGAATTTTTCTTTATTGAAACGCATGAACACGAACATAAAACAAAGTGTTTTTAAGACACGGAAAAATCACCTTAATACGTTGAAAATGAACTTATTTTGAGCCAAAATAAATGCGGCAGGTAGTTAGTACGTATTTAGTAAAAAAATCACTATTTTTCTTAAAAACATTTTTAAGATAAAACCTGCCTTTTCTTAGTTTTGCTCAGACAAAATTTTCCGGAAAGTCGAAAATTTGTATATTTTTGTTTTTCTTAAGAAAATCTTTTAGGTAAAAATTCACTTATTTCCCTAAAGCAGGTCAACAAATATAAAAAAAGTCAAAATAGGCTTTTTCGTTAGATTATGTATTAATCTTGTTTTTGAAGACACACCTAATTATTGGCAAAATTTCGTGAAATAATTACAAAATTACATCGAATTTCATAATTTAGGAAATAGACGCCAAAAAAATTATTTTGAAATTATGTTGAAAATTATTTTTGCATTTTCAAAAGCACAATTTTAAGTTAAGAAGTCACTTAGCCCAACTTTCTTCTAACATACCAGAAATTATCTGATGTTCTTTTTCTTTTCTTAAAGGTTTTCAACACGTCTTTCAGCTAAAAACTTACTTTTTGCATAAAACCCTTATAGAGCAAGCTAACAAATACAAAAATCGTTGAAAATGATGGCATTGTGTTCGCCTTTTTCGGTAGATTTATCTTGTTTTTATTCGACAAACTTTCTTACGTTGAAAATTACATAATTCTGAGTTAGAAACTCACTCTATTTTTTGCAATAAAATCGAAAATCATGTGATGTGTTTTTCTAGATTCTAGATTCTATTCTAAACAATTGCCTTAAAAATGCCGAACAATCACGCAATTAGTTCAAAGTTATTATTCATTTTTCTCCAGAACTTGTGCTCAATATAGACAATATAGATTAACAGTGAAGGTCGAAAATTACATTACTTATGCTTTTTCCAAACATTTAGAACACGTTTTTCACGCTAAAAACTCTTTTATTTCGCAGAATTAAGCTAAAATTGCTCAAAGATTCATAAAGTATTTCGGCCTTTTTGCTTATATTTATCTTGATTTAACAGGATAATTGCGTAAAACAATAATCGCATAGACCTGGGGCTCGTTTAATAATAAATACGAGTTGATTTTTACAAGTTTACTAGCATGTTAACTATGCTGTTTTGTAAATATTTTTATGAATCTGGTCCCTGTTGAAGAGAAATGGTCTCCTTTGTTTATAGAATACTCAAAAAATAATCTAAGTCGAAAATTAACTTATTTTACTAACAAAATGAAACATTTTCAATGACGAAATTTTACAAATATAGTTGAATCGGCTTTGAGTCAGATAAAGTGTTATTAGTTATTACATACCTCTTTACACGAATATGGTCTCTCTCCAGTGTGCATCCTTCTATGTTTCTTCATTGCGCCACTTGACGGAAATCTCTTAGGACACAAATCGCAAGGATACGGTTTTTCACCTACGTTTACCAAATTATTTTATGACAAAAAAAAATCGCATATTACCTGTGTGAGTTCTCACATGAATATTAAGTAAAGCAGAGCCGTGAAATTCTTTTTGGCAATATTCACAAATAAAAAGTTTCTTCCTCTTTCCTTGTCCAGCGTGAGCTCTCAAGTGATCAGCGAGATTATCTTTGCGATGAAATACTTTGTTACAAACCTACACACAATAATAAAATTAAAAAATGCAATTTTGATTAAGGCGTTTTTTGACCCACCTTACAAGCAAATGCCTTTTTGGGCGCCCCATTGCACCCAGTCTGGTCAATATGTCTGTCTAAATGATACTTGCGCGTGAATTCCCGGTTACAATCGGGGCATTTAATCGACTTGGACAGAGGATGAACTTTCATGTGGTCAATCAACTGTTCTTTCTGCTTGAATTCTTTCCTACAATCTACACACTTGTAAGCATTGCCCTCACAATGCTCAATACTGTAATGGCGATCGAGGCTGTTTTGCTGGACGAAAAGCTTGTCACATTTCTCGCATTTAAAGTCCCCGATCTGGTAAGAAATATACAATAAAAAAGGCAAAGAAAAGAAAAAATCATACAGTGTGGGCCGAATCCATTGGTTCGCCACAACAGGGACACAACTGGAAAGTTAGAGGGTCCTTCAAGTCCTCTTCTTCAGCGTGATTTACAGTGATGTGTCTTTTGAGGCCCTAATAATTCATAATAAAATATTAAAAAAAAAAAAAAACGTAAAGACACTCACAGCAGTAGTTTTAAATTTCCGTTGACACAAATCACACTCAAACTCGCCAAATTCTTGTGAGTCAGCATAGTCGGGGTGATCCTCCGGATCATCTTCTGCTTCTTCAGTTTGTTCAACGTAACTTTCCGAGTAATCCATGGAGTTTGATTCGTCAAGTTCTTGCTCGACTTCTGAGTGTTCATCCTCTTTCTCTTCACCTTCCTCATGTTCCTTCTCCACCTCTTCCTTCTCTTCGGTTATGGTGGTTTCCTCATACTCAATGTTACTATACTCCCCTTCCCTAAACCGAATTTATTACAAAAAACGCACCAACAAGACGCCAACATACTGAATGATGTAAGTGTGTATAACATCCTCCTCCTGCACGCTGTTAATTTGGAGATTCCCATCGGAGTTATTCTCAATTAGCTCCCCAAAGACGATGGGAATCTCCTCACTCTCCATGGGGATGTTCTGCAAAACCACCGTTTCCTCATTCTTCTGAGGCGCCTCTTCCGTCTTAATGATCAGCGTCTCTTCCATTTGCTGAAACACGCCGGAATTAAACCCCGCGCCCCCAAACCAGCTGTGTTTACAAAACAGAGCGAAAATGACGACACCCAATGCAACCAAGTTTGTGGCAAGCCTAAAATCGCTCTCTCCTAATTACCACCAAAACGGCGGAAGCCCGCGCCACTTCCGCCCAGAAGCGGGCAAACTCGGCCGCACGGGCGCCCCACAAGTGCGGCAGTTCAACAGGTTAGGGAAAAGGGACGGATTGAAAAAAATCTAACATACTTACGCCCCTGAAACGTCGTCAACCGTTTTATCACGCGTATACATAAAATGGAGGCGGACTATTTTCCAGGCGCGTCCAAATGTTACTACGCATGACCGCCAACAATCGGCAGACCACGAAACGGCCCGAGCCCGCCAGTGGTGCACCGTTCCAAGGGGCCCGCAAAATTCAAACTCGGAATTGCAACACGCCTTATCGCGATCCGTCACGTCTGATAACGAATTTGTTTTTGAAACATTATGTCACGATGTATTTATGTATTTTTTCAATAAACAGGCGCGCTTCAGTAAATGAAAGTAACGGGATGAGTTGGTAGCTGCTTGCGGTTGCTGGCACTGGTCTGGTTTTGTTGTCATTTGTCAATCTGTCATGTTTGTACGTCATTTAACAGTGTCTTAGAGGTTGTTTTTACAAACCATTTATTAATGCTTTATATTACTGTAAATAGTGAATGGTTAGGTGTAATTAGGGAACGAGTGTAAATATTTACGCCAGTAGTTACGAATGTTGTAAGTATCCGAAGCACTCTGCGATCAGAGGTGTTGTCTAACGGTACTATCACATTTATTACAATTTTGAGTAATTTGTTAATTATGTTGCTGAAGCATAGTCACTAGTTAAGGACAGTGCTAAAAAACTGTGTTAGCGCTTATTTACAAATTTATTTCACAAGAATTTTTGGATGCAGTTAGGCAAAAATGGATGGTCAGGGGCCAGAAGTGACGTTCCTATTCCAATTTGGCTTGATTCGAGATGCAATCACAGTCCCTGTGGCATCGCTGAACCTCAAAACCATCAAAGACCTGGCTTGCAATTTTATAAACTCGAAAGTAAGTGTTTGGTGTTTGGGGCCACAAAAATGCAATTATGTTGTGCAGATACCCGACCATGGGATCAACAGGTTGGAGGACCGCCTCTTGCTGTTCAGACACGAGTACAACTCGAACAACATTCTTCAGTTCATCAACTCGGCTTCGGAGATCGTCGACGAAACCCTGATCGAGATCGTCTTGACTGGCAAAGGTTTAACTCACCACAACCTGGCCCGTAATCTTACTAGTTTGTTTTAGTAGTTTCAACCCCCGAAATCACAATAGTCAGACCGCATGCTCTCTCAGTTCACTCGTACAAGACACCAACGTTTTGCGATTTTTGCGGCGAAATGCTGTTCGGGTTGGTGCGCCAGGGGCTCAAGTGTGAAGGTAATTTGCGTTTTTTTGTGATTTGAGCTACGGTTGAGTTTGTAGGATGTGGGCAAAATTACCACAAGAGATGTGTGGTCAAAGTCCCGAACAATTGCAGCTACACTCTCTTGGAAGACAAGCAGAGGAGGCGCTCGACCACTCTGCAGGTTCCGCGGAGTCCGTCAGGGGGCTCCAACTCGTCGCTAGCGTCCGCCAACTCGACTCAGACAGAGGACAGTGGCTTGGTAAGGCTTGCTAATTTTTTTACCGGGGGAGTCAGTCTCAAGGACTGATTTTTTGACCATGAGCTCGATCGCATTCCAGTATTTTATACTAACTTGATGTACGAAAAGAAAAATTAAATTTTTCAAACACAGTATTACTAACATGGAAACGAAAGATTAAGAATTTTCTAGCATTTTTACAATTTTGTTATTTTATTTTATTTTTGTGTTGTAAGCAGCATTTTGTTTGTATTTTATTAACGATTCCGTCCATACGAAGCGCCGCAAGTGGTGGAGGTTTTCAGTTTGTACTTGTATTTCCTTTGTATATTGTTTAAATATATTTTGTTTGACTTAGTTTTTGTTTTATTCGAAAACCCAAGACCGCCACAGTCATTCATTGAACCATCCCATGTTGGCTTGAAAGTGCTAAGTGAAGTGTAGTTTCAGGCACCGAACAGGTCACCATCCCTGGGCGGGCGACCGGCATGGGTTGAGAAAGAAATGTCAAGTCGGGTAAAAATTCCGCACACGTTCGTCTTGCACACTTACACAAGACCGACAGTGTGTCAGTACTGTAAAAAGCTGTTGAAAGGACTGTTCAAGCAAGGTCTCCAGTGCAAAGACTGCAATTACAACGCACACAAAAAGTGCATGGACAAAGTACCTAAAGATTGCACGGGTGAAGTGCCAAAGGAGAACTCCTGCAATTACGACTACGCCGACAGCTCTGCCAGTAACGACAGCCAGTGTCACCTGACCCTGGTCGAAGACGAGAACGAAGACGAGAAACTGAATGGTGCTAACAAATATATTGAAGTTATCCCGGTGCACGATGACGACAACGACTCAATTCCTTCCAGGTATTTGGGCGCTGAATTGGGGCGTTTTGTGACTGGAAATCTAGTTGTAGCTCTTCTTCCTCTCCCAGTGCCAACATTCCATTACAACGAATAGTGCAGTCAGTCAAACACACCAAACGAAGGGGCTCCAAGGTGATCAAAGAGGGCTGGCTTGTGCACTTCACTAACAAAGATCGCATGGTGCGGCGCCACTTCTGGCGCCTTGATACTAAGTCAATTGTTTTATTCCAAAATGACCACACTTCAAAGTATTACAAGGAAATTCCGCTTTCGGAAATTCTGACGATCGATTCGGCACGATCTAAACAAGCCGGTACGGTTTTTTGTGGCGTTTAATCCACATTTAAAAATTTTATTTCCAGAAGTTATGCATTGTTTCGAAATTAGGACCGCAAATGTTGATTATTTCGTGGGTCAGGACCCTTTGTACGACCTCCAAGACGGGAACAATGTGAACTTACCACCGCCTGATAGCGGAATTGGGGCTTATTTGGCCAAAAGTTGGGAAACTTCCATCAGACAAGCGCTGATGCCTGTGACAGCCGGTCCAAGTAAGACTTATTTTAGTTTTTTCTGTGGAGGACTATAACTTAGGAGACGAAACGAGGTACAAGATATGAACCCAAAGAAATAGTACGGCAGAGTAAACATGTAAACAAATCGTTTTAAATTAATTTGAATTCAACCAATTAACTAATTACTTGGGGAAAAATGCAGAAATGTTGAGACAGGAAAACTGATGACCAAAATTTTCATAAGGATGATGAGAAAAAAAATAATATTTGAAATTTGTACTTCGTCCCGTATTTTTTAAGATGCTGCGAATACGGTTAAAAATATAAGAAAAATGTTTGGAAGAAATTTGTAGAGAATTATTTTTTTTAATGCCGCGAGACCATAACTATCGTCAACGGTTTAGGCCTGAAAGACGATGAAGCAACGGATTTTACGGTGGTCAAGTAACGGAAAGTTAATTTATACCTGAACTGTTGGAGATTTGTAGAAAATTTAATTCTTTACAACTTTGTCCCTTACACTTTTTTTTATCTTCAAATAATCAAATTAGATTTGAAATAATAAAAAGTTTCCATGTGTTTACAGCGTATTGGACCGAATTTATCTAACATTAAAAAGATTTGTTCTTTAAAACGTCTCAGTCACGGGATAATAATAATAATAATAATAATAAGAATTCTTTATTTACGATTTAAACCCCATTACTACAGTTACAAATAACTTAAAGTACACTCAAAAATTGACCAAACACACTCTTTTGTGTTTCTCACTCGCGTAAAATTATTATTTATAGTCGAGTTTATAACACAAGATTTTTATTTTTTTATGCGAGAAGTATCTATAATAGTTAAAAATTACGTTACTTTGTTTTTTCAATAATCTTTTCACGTTTTTCACCCCAGAAATTTATTTCGCATTATTTTACCAGTAAAATCATAAATGAAGATAGGAAGTAATGACAATATTTTGGGTTTGCTTTAAAGTGAGAAATCTTTTTTTTGTGAAAAAATAATAATTACATTAGCTCGAATTGAAGTTTTTTTACTGTTTATAGTGATTTTGTTAAAACGCCGAAAAATCACCTAATTATGTCGAAAATTACGTTATTTTAACTCATCTGACAAATGATGGCCAAACATGATGTTTTAATGTTTGACTTGATATAAATTAATTCCACAAGTGAGAAACAATTTTTTGCGAATTTTCCCACAAAAAGCAAGTAGTAATAAGTTCAGCCATTATTTTTTTCTTTATAAAATGCACATTTTCAAGTTAAAAACTCATTTACTTTGCATACTTTCATAGAACATATAAAAAAACATATTTTTTATTGGCCCTCTTCGTTATTCTAAGGGAAAAACTGCTGGATTTCGTAAGAAATTAATGTCCTTTCACGTATTTAAAGTGATTTAGTTCGTTTTTTTTGATAAAACACGTCGAAAATCATCTAATTTCGAGTATTTGTATAAAGCTGTGTATAAAGTATGAAGAACCATAACTTAGGAAACGAAACGAGATACAAAATTGCAGGATTTTCTGAACTAAATACGATTGAAGATACAAAAAAAGAACAAAGTTGTAGAGAAGACTAATGCGCGTTTTATTTGTACGTCGTTTCATATCCTAATATTTAGATATCCGTAGTTTTTTCGATTCCATTTTAAATTTTATTTAGAACCGGAAGAGACCAACGAAAGCGAAGAGCACATCATGGATATGAGCCAAATTTACCAGATATACCCGGACGAGGTTTTGGGTTCGGGGCAATTCGGAATTGTCTACGGGGGGATTCACCGAAAAACCTCAAGACCCGTGGCCATCAAGGTACGTTTAAATAATTCAAACCAAAATCAAATTTAACATTTAACAGGTGATCGATAAGTTAAGATTTCCCACCAAACAAGAAGCTCAGCTAAAAAACGAGGTTGCAATTTTACAAAACTTATCACACCCTGGTGTAGTTAATCTCGAGCGGATGTTTGAAACGCCCGAACGCATTTTCGTGGTCATGGAAAAATTGAAGGGCGATATGTTGGAGATGATTTTATCGCACGAGAAAGGGCGCTTGACTGAACGCGTTACGAAGTTTTTGATCACTCAAATACTGATAGCTTTAAAACACCTTCATAGTAAAAATATCGTTCACTGTGATCTGAAACCGGAAAATGTTCTTTTGAGTTCGGATGCGGAGTTTCCGCAAGTGAAGCTGTGCGACTTTGGGTTTGCTCGAATTATTGGCGAGAAGTCGTTTCGCAGGTCTGTGGTTGGAACTCCGGCATATCTCGGTAAATGTTCATTGTGGTTAATTGTTTGCTTATTTTCGCACCGTAGCACCGGAAGTTCTTCGCAACAAGGGCTACAATAGGTCGTTGGATATGTGGAGTGTGGGTGTAATAGTTTACGTGAGTCTGAGTGGAACTTTTCCGTTCAATGAGGACGAAGATATTAACGAACAAATTCAAAATGCGGCGTTTATGTATCCTCCAAATCCGTGGAAAGAAATCTCGTCGGATGGTAAAAGTTCACAAATTGAAAATTGTTTTATTCATTGGTGATTTTCAGCTATTGATCTCATCAATAATTTGCTGCAAGTCAAGCAGAGGAAACGGTACACTGTGGACAAGTCTTTGCAGCATATTTGGCTGCAGGTAAGTTTTGCAATAAAAACACTCAATTTTTTTCACAAATCTTTCGCTAATTGTTCATTCTGTTAAATCTGTTGTCCGTTTTTAAAACCGGCACAATAAAAATTATTCGTATTCAAATAAAGGTGAATAAAAAGTCAGTGAATCATTTAAATTTAATTTGCTGCAACTGTGTCGCAGTTTTTTAGTGTTTCTTATTTGTAAGCCATTGTACAAATTGGTAATAGTGTGATTTTTTTACTAACGCAGTTTTTATTATTTTATTACACTGTAGTTGAAAGTAAGAGAGTGGCTCCGTTTTTCACATACAAACAAAATGAGCAAAAATAATTCATTTCATAAAACCAGCCACGTAATGAATGTTTTTTCTTTTCCCATTTGTTAATTTGTTGCGCCGTACAGTAAAATTGAAAGCAATTTTTTTCGAAAGGACTATCAAACTTGGTGCGATTTGCGAGCGTTGGAGAACCAAATAGGCGTTCGCTACTTGACCCACGAATCGGATGATGCACGATGGGAGCGATACAGGGCGGAACTTTGACCTGAGAAAGGTTGGCTTCACAATGTCAAAAAGTGCCTACGAGGTATGAAGACATAGGCAGCTCAAAATCTACACGGAATTGCTAGAGCACACTAAACGTTTCTCGATAAAATTTTTCTGTGATGTCACCTTAAATAACATTTCGAATTTACCACACAGATGTTTTATCGTACACTTTTTGAATGGTTTCGCGTTCTAAGAGATTCTACTTAAGTACACGAGTTACTTATTATCATATAGTTTATTTTTTATATTGTTTTTTTTATTATTATTTTATAACTTGATTTTATCGTTTTTGTGCAAGCCAGTACTTTCGGTACCATTCAAGCGCCGAAATTTTGTGTTGGAAAGTGCTGGTTTGAATCATTTACCTAGTTGTAAAAATACTCAATATTTTAGCATTTAAGTTGGTATGACGTAAATAAGGAAAGTGCACAGTAGTAAGTATAAAAAAGCTTTAATATTCGTACTCGATCTAATTGTGTATAATTATGTATTTATTTCAATATTGGTAAGTAAGTCTAAGTGTCATTACATACTGTTACTGAAAATTTGGTTGAAGGAGATTGGACAATTAATTTTTAGGTGCTTTGTTCTAGTTCACACTAGCGTGTTGTAAATAGAGATTGCAGAGCACATCTAGTTTTTACCACAACTTCCATTCAACGAAACTTGTCCAATTTTCTTTGATGTCGTCAGCGCTGCTACCACAGTCAAATAATTCTAAAACAGTTAAAATCGCAGCTTTGACGACTTCACCACCTTGTACTTCGATTCTGCTTTCTCAGCCAAATAGTGGCCTTAGATCTTACAAACTCCTACCTGACTGTCGCTTCCAAAACGCAGATTTGTGAAAGACTCTCAGGGTCGAAGTATCAAGGAACTTATTACATAAGGTTGTGTTTGTTGATATTATGATAAATCTCGCCAAATGATTTGAATCTCAAGTAGGGACTTATTCCATGATTTTTGACCTGATCTTGTGATGACAATAGGATAGTAGACCAATAGTATTGCACTTAAAAATCTGGCCTAATAAATGTGCTTCAGTATTGTCACTTTAAAGTTAGTGAATTTGTTATAAGTGTTGAAGGGTTCTTAACGACAAGGACTTGATTTTATTAATTGTATTTATATATTTGTATCATAGTGTTGGCTTGGTACAGGGAATTATATTTTATATTAAATGTACATGTATATAAAAATATACAACAGAAGACGTGTTTTATTCGGGAAACAGGACCAGGTCGATCTGTACGTCCAGCTCTGTGACCGGTAGATCGTCACAGATTTGTTCCTTGAACGCCAAACCTACAAGAGCCGGCGGAACATCCTGATTTTTCCTCAAGTCTGCCATATATCTGTCGTAATAACCGCCCCCATGCCCTAGCCTGTGTCCTTTGGCGGTAAAGCCGACCCCCGGAACAACAACAAAATCCAAACCGCCTGTCTTTAAAGCATCCTCTCTTTGCTCCTTCAAACCCGGCTGTTTTATGCCCCAGCTGGTCACCGGCAGGGTCTCCCAGTCCTGGTACGAGTGTATTTTGACCATTTCCATCCCAGCTTTGCTGTATCTACACCAAAAAATCTAATTTTGTTCTGCCATTCAATACGTACCTCGGAACAAAACATTCTTTCCCCGTTTCGAATATTTTTCGTACGATTGGCTCCGTATCGATTTCATTGTCAATGCTTAAGTATGTTGACACACGTTTGCTCTTTTGGAACGAAGGTAAATTTAATAACTGCAATAAAGACGCTGAGTGTTGAATGTTAATGCGCGTGTTTTTACCTTTTCGAAGACTATTTTTGACTGAGTTTGCTTTTCTTCAGAAGTGAGGCGCTTGAGCCGTTCGCTGATTTCACGACGGACGGCTTGTTTCGTGGTTGCTTTTGTCACCATTGTCGCGTACAGTGATAAGGCAGAAAAAACCTTTTGGCGACCTTTTGAGATAAAGGATGTAATTATGCCAAACAGTTTTATTGACCTTGATTAGAATTTCAGATAAGTCAATCAGTGCAAATTTTCTGAGTAAATTTGTATCAACAAGGATGTTTTTGTTGTTCTCAAACTTATCCATTTTTGAGCAAGTTATGATATTGTTCATTAATTTAAAAATTAAATAAATAGGCAAATGAGCGGAATTTTAATGAAATGTACACACCCTTTCATTTTCAACAAAATAACGATCAGTCTGATTATTTACTGACTTTAATTGTTGTTGGGATAACGCGGGGTGAAAGCCTTAACAAGCATTCAATTGATTGGTTGTCTGGTGTAATTATTGAATTTTTCTGGTATTTTTTTAAACAAATATGCGAACTAATCATTTTCTAAATTGATTAAAAAAACAGAAATCACGCTAGATCAACATTAAGGCCTAGCGCGGCCTCATAACAAAAAGAATTAAGGGAACAGGAAATTCAGTAAATAATGATAATTATAATCACCCAAAATTTGTTATTTTATTATTGGCAATGCTTCATAAATTTTACGATTTAATACCAGCACCATTGAAATGTAATAAATGAAGCATTTACTCGCATTTAATTTATTTATTAATATACATACGCTGCAAATATTAGCCATTTAAATAACAATAATACATTAATTATTTCATTACACTGGCATCATCACAAAATTTTAAATGCAGTATTTACCAAAAAAAGGCTGTAGTTGAATAAACATGATTTTTTTGAATTTTTTTAATTAATTTCCTAAAAAAACTAATTCAAATTACCTTAAGCACCGATTCTAAAAAAAATAATCCTAATGTGTGGTAACGTTCTCAAAGTAAACTAGAACAGAGTATTTTCAGTCTGCTTATTTAAATACATAATTGTTTAAAGCCAAGTTTACACCGATCTGTGTTTTTTTACGTTTTACGTCACATAGTGGAGGCAAAAGCTCTTTATTAGATCATCGCATTCAAATAATGTAATCATTTGGATAATATATGTGTTTTACGTACGTGTAATAAATATTATTGGTCTAGTTAACTCTTGTGACGTTGTAAAAAAAGTAAGTACGTACGCACGTATTTACTATTTTATTACGTCATGTCAATTATTACTACTACTATTTGAATACCTACTGTAAAAGGCAATAATTTTTTTAGCGATAATGATTGTTCTTTTACAAGTAATTAAAATTATCTTTATATGTATTAATTAATGACAAACTAAGGATCGGTTCACATGACTAAAATGAACCAATTTCATTGGTCCATTCGCGTTGTTAATTTTTCAACGTGTTAAATCATAAACTATGAGCCGGCCATAAGTGTATATTTTCATATAAATACTGTATTAATACCTAAGGAATAAATAAAAAACAAAAATTAAATGTGTGATTGGATCATGGATTTATTATAGTGAATGCATCAAAACTAAAAAATGCATTTTCTTTTTGTAAGTCGCGTAATCTTACGTGAATCACCCGGTAGATTAATTAGCTAAACAAAAATTTAATGGCTTTTGATAAAAGAAAAATACTGACAGTACTGTTTGCCTTTGTGAACAAGACTTAAAGATTAGCACTTATTTTGATAGTGATAAGTAGATAAAAAAAGTAAATAAATAAAAATTATTTGCACGATTTCCAGACACATTATCTATACTTAGGTAAAATTAGCTAAGATAATTGTTTTCGAGTTCTCTGATTTGATAAAAACCCATATAATTTTATTAGCGCCTAGAAATAGCCCATATTTTTAAAAAACCAGCGATAATGGTACAATTCAGGGAAATCACGTGTGCGTTGGAGAAATGACGTTTGCTACGACGCTGCCCGAGTGTGTTCGCTCTCTGCGAAAATGTACGAATCTCTTCAGTCCATTTCAAACACGAGGGGGAATGTGTTGTTTGAGAGTGTTGTGGAGTATTTGCGAGAATTAATTTTTTCCGACGTATGCAAAGGTAGCAAATACCACAAGTTCATTTTAAAGCAGAGTTTTTTATATTTTAGTTCGTGCAAAATTAACCAAGAAAGAGCTCCTAAGCTCGCTTAAATTAACATTTTAATGATTTACCGGTTTTTTTTATTAGTTAATTTAAATAAACAACAAAAACTTTTTTATTTTGGCCGAGTCAAAGTTGTTTTTTTTTAATTGGCGTTGCTAAGACAGGTGCTGGCGATCGCATTACAAATTCAAATTTCAAAACTTTTTTGAGGTTATGTAGCCGCAACTCAAGCTTCCCAAAATTAATAATGCCGCAGAATTCCAATTTTTTAATACATAAAGTTGCTTTTAAGAAATTAGATTTTCACTTACCCCCAAATTTCATATTCTGCCTGATTTACTTTATCTATGTATTAAACCACACCGGAACCTTACACAACGATGAATGAATAAGGGATGAGCACCTTGGCGGACCAAGCTTTAATGAAATTGTGCTTCAATCGTATTGATTATGAAAATTTGATCAGTGATTAAATGAGAAATATTAAGAAATCGCGCACTTAAAAGTTATTGGCTCATTTAGTTTCCGGTTTTGATTTCGTTTCGTTACCTCAACTGATAACGGAATAATCATTTTTAAGCAATGCAATCTTCCAGATTGAATAAAAATAAAACGAATGACATACTTTTGTGATAATGTATCACCAAATTAAATTGTTAATAATACTTTTAACAAAATCGTACCGAAATAGTATTTTATGTAATTATCAGTTATAAAAATTTCGAGCAAGGAAATAAGTATGCTTCAATAATCAGCTTGTAGCATGTGTTCAGATATTCCAAATTAAATTTTGTATCGACAGGCTGTAAAGTTGACCGCTATTTGTAAACTTACTGTTAATTATTTAGTCTTTACATAACCTGGATATTTTTGTTTATTTTTATTTTAATATTAAAGGGAAAACGGAAAATGTTTGTACAGCGTTTCACACAATTTTAACACGCCTACAAAATTTGACTTTTGGAGACCTTTCACATAGGTTGGAAGCCTAATTATTGTTTCATTAATAGTCATGAATTACGTTTTTTCTAATTAAAAAATTGCATTTGTGCATTACAATTTTTCAAAATTTGTAATAATTTTGTAAAACCTCCTATAGGTATTGTAGCAACGTTTTCTTTGTACACCATAAAGCCATAAATACACCATAAAGACCCGAAAATATCTACGATACTGATCGGTTCGACTAAAAAACTACAGCCTGTCTGCAATAAATCACACAATAAGTTTGCCTGAGTGATTAGCCTCGGTTTAGGGTAATCATAATAAAAATTTAATGGTGTTCAAAGAAAATGTTGCTACAATAGTTAGGTTAGCAGTAAAATATGACATTAGTATTTATTTTCTACAAATATGAGGCAATGTTTTGCATATTATTTTGATAACTTTGAATCCTCTACAAAATAATGATTTAACGAAGTGATTGGTTAAGAAAAATATTTGGCGACGTCGGTACTTTTAAAGCAATATCTATTCGATAAACTTTTCAATTCGTGACCTAATGAATCCCAAAATAGAGCAAAGATTATTATTTTTCTATTTCTTGTATTTGTTTGCATAAAATTCGCCAAAAACATGATTCAATAATTAAAAGCCAAATCAAAACATTATTTATTTATGATAAAAAAATTAAACAAGGAACACGCGAATGGAGGAGTCAATAACAATAATTATGTAACTTTTCATTCAAACTTAAGTTGGAATGAACCGTATAAATATTTCTAGCGTGGAACACCATAAAGATAATGCTTTATTAAAACAAATATTAATTCTGCTATAAATGTGATAAATGTGACAAATGTTTCTAATTTCCAGCTGGAATGTGGACCTATTTTTGACATGCAGAACAAAATCTTAAATAGAATCAATTAATTTTATGGAGCTTTCCTATAATACAAGCATAGATACTAAACAAGTGGACATCCAATTTAGTAAATTTACGTGTCGTACGTTATTTAATTAAAATAAGTCGACGCCTGTACCTAATCTATTATATTGTGTGTGCAGATTCCGAACTAACATTGTTGTATTGGAATTGTGTTAACTAACACGAACTAGTAACATCTGCCTGTTTGTAATTACAATCTCTAGGTAGTACTCAGCATTTTCATTATTGGTACACAAGTACATTTATTAACGCCGAAAATATGAATGCAAAATAAAATAACTAGTGTCTGCAAATATGTAAAAAATTGTGGTGGTTTCAGCAATTTCGAAAAATCGTATCTATTTTGAGTAGTTATCTTTGTGTTTTCTAAATCTGTGTTTTAATTTTACACACACCCAAATACACTTTCGTGCGTATTTATGTTGTAATGTATAACATGAGTGCATTTTATCTTTTGCAGAACCACAGCTACGGGGTGGTTTGTGAAACAATGGTAGAAACAGTGTTGTCTAGTGAAATTACGCGCAGCCAGCATGAAGAAGTCCAAGTCGCACGCCAAAACGGTAAGTTTCGGTGTCCTTTCACCAACAAATTCACTTCTCATTTTGTCATACACCGAAACGAAACCACATTTTTCAAATTAATTTGTGCGTTTTATGAAGGCTGAAAAGATTCGTTGCTGAAAGGTATTCGTTTGTTCGTAACGAATTCAATGTTTTTTTTCGAACTGATAGAATTGCAATGTTACGAATGGTTGAAGTGATAATTTTGCTGACAATATGAAATATGAAATGCACAGTACAATGGATCAGGCTATATCTAGCAATTACTGCATTGCAATATGCAGACGTAAAGGCAGTTAGCTCTTTTACCTAATTACACGTTGGAACAATTGTTATGCTTTGACGGTTTTAACACTTCGTTACGTTAATTAAGAAACACGTATCGAAAGCTATCGACTTCTTTGGCGTTAATTAATATATCCATCCCGATTTTGTCTTTGGTGACTGGTGGTGCACGACTTTTGAAAGATAAATGTTAGTGTGTTGCATGTTTTAGTTTGATATTCTCAAGAAGGGATCACATTTTTAATGTTATGTGTAATTTTAGAAAAGCACCCATCTATGTGGTGTGAAAGAAGTTGGTTATTACCCAGACAACACATTTGGGGAATACGCTTTTTTAACTGTCAGCGAGCACTGTTTCGTGTAATTTTTCCCTGTTGCACAATATTGTAGATGCGGCTTTTGTAATTCCTCTATTATGGGACAACAAACGTTTAATACCGACCACAAAGAATCAATTTCTGCTGATTTGTTACTTTTACACAATTTCCTTTATTGTCAATAACTGGTTTTTAAAGTCGCGAACAAAATTTCTTATAATTTTTCTAAAGTTAGCGTAAACTTGAAAATTGATAGTGAAGGTAAACTTTGTTGCAAGGGCACGTTGCGGGCCATAAATCATTTAGCAAAAGCAAGCAGTTTAATTGTTAGAATTTCCTTTTATGGTCGTTTACTCACCAAATATTTTTTAACTATTCAAGTGTCTTTTTTTAGTTACTTTGAATTTTTAAAGCACTAAAGAATTGACCTACAAGTGAATGAATAAACTGCTGATGTATGTAAGGTGTGCAAGTTTCCAAATTTATATTTTACACGTGCTACGTACGCATAAATGCAATTTGGTAAAGTGATCCACTTTATAATTTTCGTTCGATGTTTCTCAATTTGTAGTGACATAAAGTTTAATCATATGTAATTCAGTTCAGGGTCGGCTTTAGCACTCAAATGTAAATCAGGCATTTATACCACCAGTTAGGTACAATAATGGCTATTGATTCGCAGCCATATACATACAACACGCACCCTTGAGACCATAAAACATGCCAGCTTTTGGCGACAAATAAATATTGAACTGTAGAGATTGATCACTTTATTTTTTTGTCACGGCGACCGTTGGTCATGATTTTTATTGTTTTCACGAATTTATCATTTCTATTTATACGGACATGTTCCGATGTTATCTTAACTACGATTATTCAAAATGCAAATATTAATATAAAATATGGAAACCGGGCATAAAATTTAAATGACAACTTATGCATAAAAACCAAATTTTAGTTGATCAATAAATTCGCCATGCAAATGGTTGTCACATTTTTCGGAAACTAAAAATTTAATGTTTGTTTTTGGAATATTGCGAAAAGAAACTTGGCGACTGCTCGTGCTATCTATAAAAATTTTATTCGTTTATATAGAGGCGGAACAACTTTTATTTTCCAGTGGCTTGAAAATTATCCCTCTGATGTTACGATATTGAATAGGGTCATAACCAATTCGAAGAATTTTTTTAACATAATTCATCATTTGTTTATTTCTTTAATGTTGTAAAAATGCAGTGATTTAATTTTCCATCACGGTTTCAGGACGCAGTTCATTAAAATATCCCCAATAAAAGTGTGTGTTACTGACTTTGTGAATTTTCAGCAATCTTACTCTTATCTGGATAAACCGAGAGCAAAAGTAAGTTCGATGTTGCTTTCACGATTTATTTTATCCAGGTTGCATGATTATGTTTATTTTTCTTTTATAAATA
Organism: Tribolium castaneum; assembly: GCF_031307605.1. Taxonomy (NCBI): domain Eukaryota; kingdom Metazoa; phylum Arthropoda; class Insecta; order Coleoptera; family Tenebrionidae; genus Tribolium; species Tribolium castaneum. The sequence goes on from NC_087396.1 coordinate 13,212,539, forward strand.
TTTCAAGCATGATGTTACGGCTCGTGCTTCATTTGCAGCTTAAAAAATGCTTTGAACACGCATAATAACTGTAATCGAGATACTTCCTTAGGAATTCGACGATGGGCCTGCACACCCGCCACGATTTTTAATGACATCTGGATTCATTGAACTAAAGTAGATAATAATAACTGGTACATTTATCTGATACAGCAGTAAACATCGCAGCCACTTGACATAACAGATCAATTGACTCAGTTGACACGAGTAATTAAGCGTCGTCGTTGATACTTGCGTTTGTCGCGATAGTTTTAGGAAATAATTGTATTCGAGGTAACTATTTCTAGAATCCGTTCGTATAATCCGAACAACAACACGGCGCATGATAAGGTCTAAGAAATTTAAAATTATCAACTTGAACAAATAGTCTGAATGATTCGTTTAGTACTTTAAGGTCGGTAGTTCGGTCGGTTGCTATGACTTTAAAAAAGAGTGATATTTTGCAATTCTCCCAAAAATTGAGTGGCAGTTTCCAAGAGCTGTGTACGATCCGGAAGAAAAAAAAGAACAAAGATGAGGTAGGCTTACAATAACCAAATTACCGCAGTGGATTCACGCACACGGAAAATTAATCGCGGTCAAGCACCGCATTTTTCAATTCGTTTGTTTTTGTACTTAGAGGGCACACGCACGTTATCGTCCTTATACAATCCTGATCAAATATAATCCCCAACCGGCTTTACCCCCTACGTTGCGTCATTTAAAAATTGTGGATTTAGTTATCCAGATAAGGACAATAAACAATGAGTACCATTTTATTGATATACTCCGAGTTGCAGCAATTATAGATTTAAAACAATAACAGTTTAAAATGAAGGTTCTGCGAGCAGTGATTTGCCGACTTGGCATTTTTTATGTTAAAGTATGTCATATTTTTGCAAAAATTTGCGATAGGATTTTGCAAATGAATGTTTGGCCATCGAGTGACGGCCTTCGCAAGGTATTATCTATTTCCTTATTACCAATAATCACGAATTAGTCTGTAATTTTTTTTTAAATTTTAAATAGCAGATGTGCTCTACATATCAGGGGTGAAAGTAAGTTGCATTTGTTTACTTTCAGTTTATGAAGATTTCAGGACATTAAGGTTTGTTTTTCCTTCGAGTCGTGTTTATTACGATGTTTACGAGAAGCTTTAAGCTTGATAGAGACGCCGCATCAACAGAACAATTTTTCATGGATAAATGATTCCGTCTAAGTTCTATAGAATTAATGTCTCATTTTTATTAGGGTTGGTTCGCTCTAACTAGGTCAGTAGGACTGAACTTTGTGACCTGTTTTTGTGAAGGCTGCACAGAGAAACTTTTATTCGGAAGTCGTTCATTTCTAAAGAATATTGAATTAATTTCTATTCAATAGACATCTGCTACAAAAGATGTTATAAAACTGATATTGGACGTAATCCCGGCTGCATTATAATGATTTCAATTAAACTTTCATAATATTTTACAGACAACAGCAGCGAATTGCTTGTTATTTCGTGTTTTTTTGTTCGTTTTGCGTTCGCTAGACAATTTGTTGGTATTCTCCTTATTTTTCACTTACGACATAAGTGACAGTGAAGTTTAGAAATTTAATTTAGAAAACCAAACAACGTGGGATGTCTTTTGTGCCTCTTTTAATCAAAAAGAAAACTGATGCGTTAATTTTAATATCAGCTTCCATTTCAGTTGCTTCAATAAGGCCATTAAGTTTTCGTGGCAGCGACATTTAATTTAATCACTAATCAAAATACATGTTTTAGAAAGAAATCTGAAATTCTTTAATCCCTTAAATAGGTAAGCGTTACATTGCAATATATTTTGCCTTGTATGCTGAAATAACAAATTCAATTTGAGACGAATTCAATCGATGTGTACTAATTATATGGAAGCTTTAGCAAATAAACATTTTAGTGTATATCTAAAAACGTATTTCGCAAATTTCCTACATGTTTATTTAGCCTGATATCACAACGAATACTTTATTAATTTTTAACGTTTGCGTTTCGTTTGAGTGAATTTTTTAAATTTAATTTCAATTATAATTTACACCTGACAGATGTTAGCGGTTTAATTTGAGTTCCATTCAACAATATTATTGATTAATACTTTTGTATTTTAACAAAAACATTGTTTTCTATTTGTTTATTGAATGTTACAGTGCTTACGTTTTTAATAATTAAATACGGCGTAAAATGCCGTATTTTTTACAAACAAGTGAAACAAAGTACAAAATAAAGAATTTTAAGTAGATACATACATATCTATTTGGACTTTACACTTTAGGACTGTGGAATATCCATATCATGTGATAATTTCAATGTTAAAAAATGTTAAAGAGAATACTGGAAAAAGTCATGGCAGACTTTTTACAGATTGAGTGAGCTTTTGCGTGGTAGTTTTCAATTTACAAATTAAAGCAGCTTAAATTTCACTACCTAATTTGAATTTATGTAAAAGTTGCATTCGCATTCATTATTATAAATTTCAGTGCATTTTACAGCTCTTTCGTGTTTTATCTTTATATCTTAGTTGATTTTTCTAGAACGTGAGGTCTAATTCACAAAAGAATGAAAAATGGAAAAGTAATTACAAAGCTTTCGTCACGTAAATAGCATGATATTAGTTGTATTTTTAGTTTTTATTAAAAATTACTCGTGTATTACGTTTAATAAGAACTATTGAAAAATAAAGTTATAACATGAAAAGCTATTTGAAACACATTTCGAGTTTTATTTGCGGTAAGTTTATTGGTTTTATTTGTTACACCAAATCGTGCGAGGTATTGTATACAATATTCTGGCTTTGGGGCAAAAAGACGACAAAGATAAGTGGTTTCCAATTTTTATCCGAGAGGAAATTTTGTCATTTTGAAGATATTATGTGTAAATATTGCAGAATGACGTAAAAATTTGTATTGATTTTTGCCTTCTTAGTGTAAAGTATCTGCGATTATAAAATGTTTGCAACGTTTGATGCGAATGAAAAATAAATAAATTGAAGTTAGAAGAATTTTCTAAAGGAATGACACAGATCGATGTGCGAGTCCTCGAAGCAATTTACCACACTCAAAGGGAACTGTGTTTTTGAACTTTTTACGTCCAAGTTTTGATTATTTTTACCCTTTGTAACGTCTCTGTTCTGTGAAAATATTATTTAAATATTGTAGTTTTGTGTCGAATCCAAAACCCCGATTGCTTCATGTTGGAGTCTCCAATATCAACTCTACTGTTATCCTACTTTTGTGCAAATATTTACGTAACATTGTAACAATGGATACATCGGCAAAGAAATTAGATCGTTTGCACATTGAGATACGGTGAGAAGAAAGCAGTGAACCTTGGTAACCCCATATTTAGAACACTTCGTCCTGGAAAGGATGCTCCTTAACTAAGCTTGTAACCGAACAAAGATCTTTAATACCCTTATTCTACAACCTAATTCTAAATAATAATCACGATAAAATAGTTTATGTTGATTGAATCTTTAACATCATATCCGAATCTAATTCACCGCAACGTCTCGTCTCACTTTTCTCTAACCCCTCTCTAATCTACATAATATAGTGGAATTTCTCGTAGTGCTCTAACCATTTTTTTCTATAATTATTTACAGCATCGACGCGGAATATTTGACTCTTTAGTGAGTTCTTTATCAACATTTTTATGGCCGGTGGCAACTCCATTTTCTTCCGTAAGTTAATATGTTTCGCTATTGGGAACCGATACAATAACGCTTTTATGGTCTGTATATAAATGATATTACTCTAACATTGCATGGTAGTTTTGTATATTCCGTCAAATTTGTGACGATATTATGAAACGTTTGTTCGTACTATTTCAATATGTTCTATTTGTTTTTTCAAGTATAGGTACAATTTTGGAATGATCTTAAAATTTATGTAGTACAACGTAGCTCATATTAGCATTTTTGCGCATTTTAAGGGGTTAGTGGTCCTTTTATCCTCGAACACGCAAACTATGCGAGCTTTTGTGAATGTAATTAGAAAGCACGCGGTGGTAACGAGAGCCGCCTTACGCTGGGGGCACACTTTTTTTTTCTATACCTGCTTCAACATACAAAGACTCATTAGTCTGAAAACATTATCTTTCAATAATAATCATAAACGGGAAAAAATCATGTTGCAATTTATTATTTTAGGTACCTATGTTATTTGCAGCACTTATTTTATGCATTACAAATTCTTTTTTTTGTCATTTTCTGAATTGTTATTCATGTAAGCTACCATTAACACTTCTTACGTGGTTTAAAACACGTTTCGCAATTTTGCAGTAGATATTTAAATAAGGAAAGACAAAAGCTCTTACAGGTAGTGAACGTCAATCCGTGTGGAAGTAATATCTTAAATATCGCATTGAAATCCTTTTGTTTGTAAATAAATTGTAAATATACACATATTTAAATACGTGTTTATTAAAGGAAGGTATTGTTATAATTTTATAGTCACTAAACCGTTTAATTTGTTTTTATTGTGTAAATGCTAAATACAAATACCAAAAGGGTACTTGGAAATATTTTGAGTAAAATGGTTGGCAACAGTCCGTAAACACGTGTTTTGTTTATTTATCTTGGAATGACATGACATATATATGTTTGGCGAATGGACAATTCTGTTTTGACTTGTCAAGTACTGGTAGCACATGTCCAGAATTAAATACAAAATTATTACACGTGGAATTAAATAAATAAATAAGTTTTGAGTATGGAAAATTGTCTACAATATGTATTATTTTGTTTGATTTTTAGAGCTGATAAAAAATTTGGAATGAGGTTTTCGGTTTTGTTTAAAAATTCTCAAATGAAAACAATAACAGCTTTTTCTTTTGCAAAGGTTGAACGCTCAAAGGATAGACTTTCCCGATTTATAAAGCGGTGCAATTAGTAGCATATAGTGGTGCTAAAACTTGATTACTGCCATTAAATTCTATTTTCTTTCATTAAGTTACCTATTACAAAAACATGATTTTTGATTAAAACGCTTTACGGAATTATGAAGCTGTTCTAAACGCTGTGATCTAATAAAAAGTGAAACGAAATGATCAATTATTGGTTTTAATGTTCTGAAACTTCAAATGGAGTTTCATGCATAAAAAAATTGTAATTTCAACTACAATTGTCTTGTTCCGAATCACCCGGATGTAAATATGGCAATGACAATAATAATAATTGTTAATGTTATGGATATTTTTGTTGTCGTTTTATGTCACAATATCTGCAGAGCACAGGGGCTCTAACAACAATACAAACAACAACCATCTAAAATTTTACTGCATATTTAAAGCGGACCGACGTAATACCTCCACCAAGTGGAGGGCCAAGTATTTCGTTCTTTTTTACCGTAGTTGTTACACAAAATATGACTCTAGTTTTTAAAGCACCTAGTGCATTTTGGTAAATACGTTTATCGCACTTTTCAGTAACTACATTTCAGCAGCACCGTAGATTTTCTGCTCGGTAAATGCCGAACATTTTGTAGTTTTATTGAGACGTAACTGTCTTCCTTAAATTGCAATTTGCTACAAGTTTTAAGACACTATCTTATTTAACTGAATTCACATTCACATATCAACTACACACACAAATGCTGTCAGCAGGTCATGTTAACAGAAACTAGAAACTATGGGAAACCACTTTGAAGTTATTATCAAGACCGGAATTGTTTTAACATGAAGAAACTCTCTGTAATTGTATATTACAACTATAAAAATCCACATTTTTAAGAATTACTTTTGTTCCGTTTTTCTTTGCAAGTAGTGATAAATCATAGTCCTGTGAAGTCGCTGAAGAAGAAGAATCAATAAATAAAGTAGAACAACAAATGGTTTGTGAACGATTTTTTCTTTTATTCTTAAATCGTCTCATGTATCACAAGTAGGACATAATATTTATTTCAAACGACGTATCATTCTTCTTTTCAAATCATGTCTAAATAATGGGTATAAATTCACAAAATTGTAGATAGTAGAGCTTCTCTCATTCGGATGTAGTAGGTAAATCATCGTCAAACATCAAAGCAAGTATAATGGGAAAATTAACCTCTATGGTAATCCTTATTAAGCACACACAAATGAACATTTCTCAAGTTCTACTTGAACATCTTCTGTCTATAACACTAATCTATCAATTGCAGCCACCACCTGTTACACATTTATTGGTATTTAGTAGGTATTCTGTAAGCTGTTATGGTCCAAAAGTATTTCTTGTAACAGGGAAATACCTAATTTGTTTTTTCTTAAATAATTGTTTTTACAGGCTCCTGCGCGGAGTTGGATAGAAGCGACCTTCCACAAGAGAGAATGCGTCAGATTCATAGCCCACACCCAACACACCAAAGATGAGCAAAGGTAAGCACTTTTCCTGCGAAATAAGACGCCATAATTCCTTCCTGTTTAATATTTTACCGTTTTTTAATCTATCCTTGTACTGTTCTAATTTATTTGTAAATTTATTCTAAAAAATAGATACTCTCTTTCCTAGTAAATAGTCAAAATCATTAGCAGTGCGCTAATTAGGAAGGAAAAATTTTGCGGTGTTTATCAGAATTCTGTATTCATGCTAATACCTGTATTTGTATTATTTGCCTTAAATTAACAAAACGTACAAGAAGTTTGCTCTCTAATAACAAGCAACTCTAATTTCTGTCTCAAGATTTAGTTTCGTATTATGTCACGTCTGCAACTCGTGTGTCAGATTCTTTTTAGTTTTCCTGTTTTCCCTTTAGGTAAGGTTCTTTAAATTATTTTGTGAGAGAAACCCGAGCTGGGGCATTATTCAAAATATCGTCTCTGCCAATTTTTATCAGGATTTAAAGCGAGGATGTATTTTTTCAGATTTATTTTTATCTGACGCTCATGAATACGTATTGAAAGGGCATTTGCATTTTCTTTAAATAATTATCCTCTTTTGTAAGCAGTAAAAAATCAACAGAAAATTAAATTTAGCACACGGGCTATTAATCTTTAATTAAATGTAAATCGATTCCATATTAAATCATAGGGCTGTAATTAATTTAAATGATTATTCATCAGTCCGTTTAAATGCTTCGCTAGGGGTGCAAACGCCAAACAGAGGGATCGATTTAACTAAACGCATTGCGTTGGTTCTGTTTCTTAAACTTATCAGTTTTGTGTAGTCTCATCAGTCAGTTGCTTTGAAATTAATGTTTATACAATAAAAGTGAAAGTTATAATTAGTTGGTGGCAAGTACGAACTAATTCACCCACTGACAAAATAAACATTCTGGATTTATAATTATTGCATTTGGCGTGAAATTTAACTGCGGTTTAAGTAGGCCACGTATCTTTAACCACCAACGCAAATATAGGTCTGAAGTGTCTCAATTATCGGCTTTTTGCCTCGTTTTCAATTGCTTGCATCGTTAAACCCTGAATATTTCCTTTGAAGTGTCTATAAAAGATCGTTTGCAATTAATTGGAGTCTTTTATTAGTACAAGCTGATGCAACGTAATTATTGGGAAATGAAGAGAAATAAGACATGGAACCGGCAGTAATGAAGCCGGAGTTTCAGACTAAACCGAGCCTGAAACAGCTGAAGGAAGATAAGCTTTTTGTATCATGTCTGTTTTATATTAGAACAGAGTCTCCCAAAATTGGTACTTTGATTTTTTATCTCTGGGAGGGATCAAAGGATTTGAATCAGTCAGGGTGTGATTGCTATCGCTGTTCGGAAGTTTTTAATGTATTACGTTGCTTAACTTGACGTCATTGAACCAACATGTTAATCAAACAGATCCGTCTTGGCTTGAATTAGCTTCTGAATGGTGCTTACGTTCAGGCGCCCTGAGTTTAATGGAGAAATTTTTCGGATGGCTTCAAATTACCAACTTTAGCAAATAATTTCCCAATTTGTGACCTCATACGTGCTAAAAAGCTGTGAAAGACTGTACACGCTAATTGGCTTCTAGGGCTTCTGAAATTTTACTCAACAATAAACTGCGATCGATAGTTGGGTTTTAGTTTCGTATGACTGCTTATCGTTTGATTTTTTCTCTAAAGTCGCTGCTGGGAGATGGGATACGATTGGGATGCATTGCATGAGTAACGTCTTCGATTTGCTGAATACCGAATTTTCAGGAATTGGTTTGCGTGATAGTTCCGGCTTCAGAAGTATTGAAAGTCTTTTGTTATTTTAAATATGTTACTCATCAAGCGTTTAGCGCCTATTATTCGGTTCATTTCACGTTACACACGCTTTAAGCCAGTTATTAAAACATGATTTCAATGCGGATATAAATGAAATATGATTGGATTTATTTTCAGGAAAAAATGAATATGTGATTGATTATGAAGGTAGGTATTATTGCGTAGGGGACAATTGAATAAATGCATCGGCAAGTAAAGCTTCAACTATATTTTCCCTCTGAAAAAACAATTTCTGTTATTAAATAAAAGTCCGATTTACAAAGCCAACGACAGATTCGTTTAAAAGAATAACAATACTTTTTATAGTTATTCTAAAAGCTCATCAATATCAGGATAATAATTTCTTGCATTTTCTTTGATTTTTGGACCATCGACTGATCAGTATGCGCTGTCTGGGTGAATTCACTCGAACAGAACACTTTTTTAAATTTGACTTTATAATCTCCCCTGCATATAAATTATTAAACTGAGTAATCAAAAATTCCTCAATCAACTCGTGTGTCGGTTAACTTTTTTTAATAATAACACTCATCAAAAGCGAGATGTAGGTTCAAGTTTCGGTAGTTCATCATTGCGAGCGCAGCTCATATCTCATGCCAAAGCAGTGATCCATTATTTCCAACTTTTGATCTTTTAAATGTTCGAGCTTTTTCCGATTAGACTCATTCGGGAAATTATCCACGCCTGTCTGTTTCACCTGTTGGGCCTGCCAGGATTTCATCCATCGCGCTATAACTTATAAAAATATGTCACGTAATTTGATTTGTCGTTATCTCCGGGACACGAACACCCACATCCAGGGGTTTAAAGTGAAAGCTCTCGCGTTGGCTTTTTATTGCTCGTTTTGAAAGCACATTCTACCTCATCGGATGTATTTGCTGACGTACTTTTCGTCAAGGATGATTGAATTCCTATCATTTTTATATATATTTCAGTGGGTTCATTATAAAGCCATTCAAATTTTAACCGGGGATTTGATAAGACTGCGATGAGTTTCGTGAACATTGTGTGTAATTTAGGTTTGACTCACCTGTTGTTGGCACTCTGGCGGAAGTAAATTAATTACTTTATAAATAATTGCGAATTGCAAGCGGCCATTTCACCACATCAGTCTGAGATCGAAGCAAAGCTTCTGTTTAGATTACGGGTTTAGACGCAAAAATAAACAATTTCAGCTAACGCAGACTGTATAAAAATCCGAGGATTTGGACATCATAGCCCAATATTTGTAAATTTTAATAACTTGTTTAATTTAAATCGCTTCCGGATTATTACGAAAGAAACACAGCCTTAAGTTCTGCTGACTTGTTGCATATTATAGCAAAGGATGAGTCTTCCGGCAGATTTTTACTACAAATGTCCTGGAATTGGCTGAGAATTCTGTAATAAAAATTTTATTTTTACGTTCCCCGCGGGAGTAATTTTGTGTAATGAAAGGTGAAATTAATGTCACATTTTTGGACTATACCTGCGACAGGAAATAAATTCCGCTTCATGTGTGGGCTACTATTGAGTAATATTTTACAAAATGGTGTGAAATATCCGGCGTTTGTTGCCGGTTATCTCTAATTAAAAGTAACGAAACACAAAGAATTTCGCAGTTTTAATGAATCAAGGGCTTTTTTAATGTTTAATTGAAATTTCCAGCTCGAGCTTTCACCGTTCACTGTTAAATTAATTATTGCGTCCTCACATCTGACTATTAACATTCATACCTTAATAAATATCTGTAATAAATTGATTTACTCAACGGGGCTTTGGGGTTAGTTGTGTAATCATAAATTAATTAATAAGCTAAGTTGCTTACATTTGTTTTTCCTGAAACAATAACCTTAATTAAAGCTACTCTTTGTTTAACCTTACGTAAAGGTCTGATTCTTACGGTGGGTAACGTGGAGAATTTATTGATTTTTTACGCAAGAAGAGAACCTAAAACTTGCTTAGCATACGGGGTTGGTCAAGAAAAATATTTTTTTCACGCGGATATTACGCTCTGTTATTTATGGTGCTTTCGCACGGTCTACTTTATCATTAGAGCGAGGTTATTTTATAATAGATCGGGGCCAAAAGCACGCAAATTAGGTCTATTTTCGCTTTCAAGCTCATTTCTCTGTTTCCACATTTTTTTTTCTAAAACTTTCGAGATGTATACTTTACGAAAACAAATTTATTTGTTGAAATTGAATTTACATTGCAGTGTTTCTTTGACGGATTGGACAGAGTTCTTTAATTCTTTATTTCCATAGGAATTTTCCTTTTTACCTTGGATATATTCTCTTTTTTTAACATTTTAACGATAACGGGGAATTATCGAAAAAATTGTATGCATATTACCACCACAGGTGACTTGCATTTATTTTTAATACGAATAGTTAATACAAACATTTATTTCCCTATTTCATGTTGTTTCGTAAAACAAATTGTTTAATTTTTGGTTTAAAATATGAAAATTTATCATTTTTGAGTTGACAAGTTTTTTATCATTCGACTAAGCAGTGATGAATTTGTAAATATTTTCCAGTAAAAAGCACGTAATTTTCGGTCGGTTAAGATTGATTTACCTGGTTTTTAAATAGCAGTAACAATGTGACACGCAACTAATATGAGGGACGTTTATTATCCTTGAAGGATTTGTAAGTGTTTTAAAACTACATTTTTTAAACGGTTGTATATAATACATCATTGATCAAAAGCTTTTTAACTTTTTTAGGACATTTTACAATTGTTTTTCTTTTTGTGATAATAAAATAAAAACTTTCTAATGGCTAGCTCATGTAGGTGCATTTAAACATTTCAGGACAACGCGGTGTTTTATAAATGAGGGTTTTTTGTGTTGGCGTAATTAGCTTAACTCGGTTCAACGCAGCAGAATTAGGGTAATTTTACAAAAGTGGAGTGTAACAACAGTATCAAACGATTTTAATTACATTACACGTTGTTGCAATAACAACAAAAATCGGTGATAGGTAACAGAATTATCCAAATTTTAATCAATAGCGCTTTCACCACAAGTGTTAATTATCAACAGTTACGTAACAATTAAAGTTTCAAGGCGCTCAGCTTTCTTTATAAGGTTAATATTTCGCACAAGGTGCCTGAAATGGAAGACGATTATAAAGGTCTCCCCATATGTGTAACTCCCATATAAGGTAACGAGTCCTTTGGCGGCAGAATATCACCTGCTTCTCACTTTCCAGCAAAAAGTTCATCTTGTTCGGGCAATATGTAAAACTGTATGCAGCTGCGAATTTTCTTTTCGAAACAGGATGCGTTTTCCTGAATTTGCCAATCTTTTCCGAACTGGTCGGAGTCATTCACGTGTCGTGCACAATTTTTCGAGCATCTGCTTCGATCGAGAGAATATTAAAAACTCTTTTCTCTGGAATCCTGCAGCTCAGCAGTGCGTCCTAAAAGAGCTCGCGATTTATGTGTGACCTTGAGTAGGGACAAATTCAACCCCTTTTTGCTATTATCAGCACGCGATATTTTACATTGAGAGCGAAAGGGTGAAGCGAGAACGGAACTGAAAATCGTTTCAGGTGTTAACGAACTTCTCAAAGGTGGAGAGAATATATGCGGCCAGGATAGAATTTGTCAAGACCAATTAGGCGTCTGCATGGGGCAATTTGAGTTAAATTAGAATTCCAAAACCAATCTCGTTGTAGTTGTTACTGCAATTTCCTAAAGGCGTAAATTAAATTGACTCATAAATATGTTAATTATGGCCGCATTGTCTTTGATTAAAGCGACTGCATGGTGTTCTAAACAAAACAAATTCTTGTTGTTTATTTAACCACAAGCAGTTTTTTTCACAAACCTTTAAATTTTGAGAAACCCGAGCGCCCAAAGTTAAAGCGAGTAAAAGAATTAAATAGACAATATATCACGCTGATAATTACTTTGAGGCAATTATCCAATTTTGTTGAATTTTTATTAGCCATTACCTCAAAGCGTTCAAAATGCAGTGTAAACAAGAGTTGTGATACACTCCTTACTTTTAATAGGGTTATAAAGATGAAATTTTTCACAGGTGTTATAACGTTTTTTACGGCAGCGTCAGCTTTATCAAAGTTTAATATTTTACCCTTTTGGTTTTGGGGTAGTAAATGGCTGCCGTGAATTAACAGCGTTAGCTTACGCGAAAACACGATTGAAGGGCGCTTTTCATGACAACAAAGCATACAGTTGGGTAAATATTACCTTAACATAGACAAAAGTTGGGGAAACACGTTATGGTGGATGCTCTTGTCATGTGTTTACATAGATGTAACTGAAGACAAACGAGCTTTTCCTTTGCAAAATTAAGATAAAACTGTTGAAAATCTCACGGAAGCTGACGTTTAAAATTAATTGTGATGTCGTGAATGTGTTAATTTTAATTTGAGAAGAAGCTCTAATGTGATTTATGCGTTCGTTGCTGGAAGCTTTTTTGAAAGTGGGAAAATTGTGATAAATAAATTTGATTACAAAACTTAATTATTTCAGGCTCTTAGAAGTCATAACTCTTTGGAATTTTATAAAACAAGTTAACTGGTGCACATCTCTGATTAAATTACTCCTCGGGTCCTCATGCATTCGTTCTAGATAATTGCTATTGTTTTTGTAATGAAGGTATTTGAAAGTTAATGAAATCTCGGTTGTCTCTTGCATGGTTTTAATTTTTATGACGTTCTTTGAAGACTCAATTTTACATGAATTAGTAACCAGCAGTTTTGATAAAAAATTGCTTTCTTTTTGGAGGTAATGTACTGAACATTTAATTAATTACTTGTTTATGCATAAGCAGCTATCAGTTCCAAATAGCATTAAATTTGGTGTAACAACGGAGCTTGATAAAGCTTATATATTAAATTTTCATTATGGAGAGAATTCTTCCAGGGACAATTAGCTTGGGGGTAGGAGTTTTTTGCTTTATCACTGTATTAAAATGCAAAATATCTCACAGCGGACTAACACACTGTGACTTTTAAATGTCATTTCCATAATCTAGTGGATACACAAGAATGAAATTTAATTGAAAAGTTATAGTTTTTTAATGCTCTTGCACTGGTACTTATTACACTTTAATGTATTCTACGAATATTGATAAAGATAATTATTTTCCTTGATTGCTGTGAATATTCAATAAGTACATAATAAATAAACTTTCTTATTGGTACAGGTATACAGAAAAATATTAAATAGATAAAAATATTATCGAAAATTACTTAATAATAAATAAAGCGACTACTGCAGACATGTCGTATCTGATACTAAGATAATAGTCATTCAAATGGTCGCGTCGCTTTATTGATTGCAAAATTTTCAGTCGTATTTATTTTTATCTTACGTAATAATTTTGAAGTAAATGAGAACAGTTGCATATTCCTAACATCTTATTTATTCTTTATGAGACCTCAGTTTTACTGTTGCACAAAATGACATATCTACAGGAAATACTTTTCCAGGCGGCATTATCATAAAACAGACATAATTAAGACTAGACACTGAATAGCATTATCAAATGACTTTTCAAGTTTTATCTCGAAAATGAAGCTTTTATCGTCTTCGGCATCTTCGTTTCATCAGTTGTATTACTTTCTCAGACATGTGTTATTGATTGCTGTCTGCCTTGCAGACGGTTCAGTTCAGTTTTCATAATTAAATTGAAAATTTACTGGCAATTTGTCAGTCACCGGAATAAAAATAAAATTAGTGTTGTATCCACAAATTAAACTTTTTTAATCGCATCCACTTATACAACATTGACCAATTACTTCGAAAAGTCCCACAGTCGGATTTAAGGTAAGTTTTTGAATTGGCATTTTGGAATTTTACCCCTTTTATTTGCCAGAATAAGTTCCACAAGTTGAAGGCAGTATTTGAGTGATTGGCAGTTTTACTTTGAACAATTTTCATGTATGCATTAGTTCATAATGATTGCCGTACTGTAGTAGAAGTTTGTTAAAAACATAACGACTGACTTCATTACAAGTTGTGTCGTCCCACGAGTTTTTTCACAGATGTTGCATAAAGTATTCAATTCTCCATTTTTGTGAGTAAAGATAAAACGTTCTTTTCCCTTTGTTGCTGAATTTTTCTGCTTTACTATAGACCGAAACATTGTACCGTCTGAAAGCCGTAATTCAGGGCGTTGGAAAGCTCGGTATGTTTGAAATTCTCGTGCCACCACGCTCCGTACACGTCTTGTCTTCATTTTACCAGAAGAAATTTGATTTTTTGCCCAGTTTTTTCACCCTGATCCAATATTGGGTTAAAGGTTTCGTTCAGAAATATTAGCGCGATGTATATTTAAGTCCTTTTACTTTTAGTGCCTTCGATAAACTTAATTTTATTCGGGCAGCGATAGCATTCGGAAACTGGGAGAATCCTACGCCTTGGGAATTTTTATTAACAATGCGGGGGTGTGAGACATTAATCTCCTCCGATCTGTGCCGGCGGTAAAATATGGAGACGGGAGTTTGTTAATTATTTTAATTCTGGCTTGAAATTTAATGATTTATGAAAATATCCATTAACTAAATAAATTTTGTACGCTGAACTTTCCTTTGAAGTGCCGAGGGATGATGGGTTACCCGAAATCAGTTTCAAATTAAAATATAATACCCAAAGCCCCGTCTGCTCACCGCGTAAATACGATAAAAATTCTGTAGCAAAAAATGTATTCTTGAGCGTCGTTATTGTAAATTGGGAAAATACCCAGACAGAAACTTGTTGTTGCTTTGTGTATTCTCGCAAACTGGAGGTGACGCAATGCGGGAGTAATCATCCCCAAAACTCGTGACAAATTCTTATTATCGGAGAGAGCAGCATCACATTTTCTGGTATTTATTCCACTTTTAGGTGCTCAACTTCGGAAATCGATTTGCCTATCGTTCCGGGTCTTTAATCCGGTTATTATCGTTTAAAAGCGAAAATCGCTCCTAATCTGCATTGTTCGGAAAAAAATGGTTACACTCATTGCTCTAATTGATCCGTCTCGACTTATCACGTTCTAACTAAGCACGATGCGGTTCCAATTAAAAAAGTGCTAAAGTTCATTGGGAAATGGAACTGCTAGTTTAATAAGAAGAGTTGAACGGTCGGCTCCTGTCTAGACTCGATCGTTTTGTTGTGTTTCAGCTGAAATTTCCGATCTAAAACATCTTCCTCGTTTCGACAGTTAAGGCACCATTTATCATTTCGCCATAGCACTAAATTGTTTTGCGGAGTTATTAAGTGTTGAGGGTTGAAAATTGCGGTTGAAAATGTTTGGATAATTCCACCGCCGTGTGACATGTAATTTTATTCGATATCGTTATTATGATTTGTGGTGTAAGCTATATTATACATCTGCTACCCGGCCCAATTTGGGTTTTAATTTGGAACGTAAGGACGTGATCTTTCGCGGTATTTCCTTACTAATAGTAACTCTGTTAGCATAAAGTGATCTGTTTTACTGTTTGCACTTAAAGCTGTTATCGCGTGCATCACTTTATCAGAAATTACAATCATCTACGGTTGTCGGGAATTAATGAGCGTTGTTTAGCCCGATTTAGCGTTGGTGCATGTGTTGGGATATTTAACCAACTATTTTAGGCCGCACAATTCAGAACATTTCAACTATTTTTAAAATAGTTTTATTTTATTCCCAACTACTGAGAATTTATTTGTAGTTATCTGCAGTAGCAAATCATGTTCAATCCTTAATAGGAGAACGTGTACCTGCTTTAATCAACTATACTATTGATTTGAGTATGTTGGTCTAGGTAAGTAACCGTATTTGGCGAACCTCAGAATCAATCATTGAAGGATACGTAATTAATTATTTGTTACCATCTAAACAAGGATCATGAATTCCCACTCCTACTCAATTATCTCAGAGGACAAAAGACTTTGGTTGTAATATCCATCCGCAAACATCACTTTATAACGAGTTAAGTTAGTTGTTGCAACTCACACCCAACAGTCTATTATGTAACATAAATTATCACTTGACGCAATTTTTACGAGAATACAAACAAAACTGTTACATCTTTGCTGAATTTGGATAATTGGGACATGAACTCCCGGAACACGTCCAAGTTGCAAACAGCTCGTAACTCAACAAATTTAACCAACTTTAGAATAATTGTATTAATTTAATTAACATAATTGATATTTTTGCTTTGTGTTCAATGTTTCGTTTGGAGTGTCGCAGGATCGCAACTGTCCACCCTCTCTGTTAAAACTTTAATAAGGAAACTTGGTGACTGAAACAACAGCTTTTCAGCAAAGAAATTATCTCAAGGTTCAATTACTTGTGTCAGCCAGCAAGATTTATCATATTAATAAGTAAGCTTCTTTATTTCGAGGGTTGTGGCACACAAAGGAATTTAACTGTTGCCTTAGCATTTGTTGAAAACTTATTTTCTGAAACGTTTCATAGAAAAGTGGGAGTACTTTTAGTTTGATGGGAATCCTAAATGAAGTGCGGACAGCTGGATGCCCACGAGAATTTCAAAATAATTAAAGTTCTTTACTGAACTGTTTAATGCAGTAGTTTCTCTTAATTATGATGAGACCGAGGGAAAAATTGAAAAAGTGTTACGTGCTTCATAAACCACGGTTTTAATGTATTGTGGTACACTTTACTGAAGGACTTTTAAAATTGTGACTTTGGATACTTTGTAGCTGAATTCATAATACTTGATGCAGTTTAGTTAATTTATGTTAATTATCTGCTGAATTTGTACAACTGTAATTAATTACCCACATTTAAATATTTTCAATATTAATTATGAAAACACACGATGCATATTGAATTTAACTAGCTGACCATTCTCGTTTAGTCATTGATTTCTGTTGTTTTAACAGCAGTCGTAAAGTCTAGAACCCCCATTTATTATTTAAATATACATAAAACCAAATACTATAAAAAATGTGAATTACAAGCAAACAAGAAATAAGGGTTTGTATGCTGCATATAAAACTTCCAACCTAGTCTAGATTTCAGGGTTTATCCCTTCTAACTCCCACCGTTAACGAGTAAATAACCACCTAAATTAGATGACTAATTAGGGAATAATTACCATTCTCCGCCGGCATGCAAAATAGGGTGCTGCCCATTTTCGCCGATGGTAAAAAATTGAGTTAGTTTATATTTATTTCGGTCGTAATTACGAGGATAACTTTTAATATTAAGAGCCAGCTGACGATGTTTAATGGGGAAAGCTCAAGCATTTCTGGCAGGAGGCCAAAAGTCAGCGTTCAGCATAAAGTCATTACATATGACTCGACCTAATACTCCCATGTATATTTTATCTAATCATTGGCACTTTTGTGCACGTGGAAATTTGTGGGCAATTAAATGCATCCGCTTTTTAGCACTCGACTTATTTGTCGGCTATTTTTGGCTCGGTTTGGGCGGATTTGCGATTTACTTTTGACACGGAATGTGTGAAGATTCGAACAAGAACAATTTAGCAAAGTTACGACTTTGCTGTAATAATACTAATTTGCATTCTCACTTCTGTAAACTCGGTTATCGCCGCAAAGCCAGTGGTGTTGCTTCAGATTTTCCAAACTGGATTGTTCCTAGATAAGCTTATGGTAAAGTCTTCATTATAAAAGTTTATGTACCTTTCCGAGGCATTCGTGTATTTTCTTCCTTTGTGACTTATTTGAAATGCCACGTTGTTATTTTCAAACCGAAATGTTTGTTGCAATAATTGGATTTCCTTCAACGTTTTCGATTCAAATTTGTTGACTCTCTGACAAAACAAAATTATAGGCCGTGCCGACAGGTTTTAACGATTCCTGTTTCTAGTTAAAATTTAAAGGATACGTTTCAGATGTGATGCTTTTCAGTTTCATACAATACGTTTGAAATTTCTTCGGCGCAGAGAGATTTATTATTAAATAGTCACTCCGCCAAAGACGAATTATTCACAGCGCACTCAAACGGCACAATTTTCAGTCCACTTGCTTTGCTTCGGCTTTTGTTCACAAGAACGCCATTCACTGACCAACCGACGCAATTTCGAGCGTTTAAAATCCGCCGATTTTGTATCACACAATGCGGCGAGCTTTTTAATCAGTATCCACTTAACAATTTAAAACTTCCCGTCTTCATTTTTCATTAAGTCCCCAATTTAATTAGGAACTGTTGCAGTGACGAAAAGACGCTCCCGGATTTCGGAATAATTAAATCCCAAGACGTGGCGATATTTTTCGAGCTTGTTTGATCTAATCGTTAAAGTGTTTTGAGCTTGCTCTTATCATTTAAATACAAACATTGAATTCGTTCAAGCGAATTTATGTAGAAATCGCTTGATGCCTGCAGCTCACGCATTCTCCCAGATTAATTGGGGAACTAATTCCATTAGCACAGATTTCCAGCTGAGAACGGATGTTCATTTGACAATTTACGCTGCCTTTTCAATGTTTGACCGGTTTTTTGCTTATTATAATGGTCCAGAACTGCAAAGATGTTGATCACGGGATACAAGGAGGGGCATTTAATCATTGCCGGAATGAAAAGGATATGAATATTTGAAAACAGTGCTTTTTATGTGGGATGTTCCCGCGAGACGAGTGCAGTTTTTATATCTTCGAAGTGTATAAAGAAGGTTCAAGGTAGAGAAAATAACTGAATTATTATGAATCCGAGTCAGGAAGTAAACATACTTCGGTTTGGAAGAAGTGTTGAATGAAAATATAATAGGTACGAGTGTTTATAGTGGGCATTTTTGCGAATTTTTAGTTTTAAAAATGGTTATAAACAGTTAAGGGAAATGTTTGACTTTTTGTAAACACTACACGGATTAATAAATTCGATTTCCCTTTTATCTCCCGTGGAATTAGCTTTTTTTTCTGACGAAATTTCAATTTTATTTTGATTGGTTTATTTATTTATCGAAATATAAATTTATTTGAAAATCAATACTGAAGCATACATTTGTCGACGTAACAAAGGAAATAAAATTGTGCCTTAATTAAATAGAACTTCCCGTTTCGTGTAGCTTTTGACCCCGACCCGGAAACTTTTCCGCGAGCTTTTATTAACACTTAAAATGCATTTAGCTAATTCGGTGGCTAGAACTAAGTCGAGAGCAAAGAAATGAATGTTACGTAAACCAAGTTTGTCAAGGGTCGTCGCTTGGAAGAGATGACTGTTTATCAAAAGGATTTAGGAGTTTTACGTTAATGCAATGTTGGGAGTGCTAGATCTCGTCGAGTATATAAACGAGTTACAGGTGTCAGCCTGAAGTGGTAAAGTTTACTTTACTGCGACTGTCGACGAAGATGTATCAAAGGTTACCACACAGTTTTACAAAAAAACGACACAGTTTTTGATTTAGGACGTGTTAGTATTTTTCTTGACTTGGCGCGTTTATTAATTTAATCTCGTCGGCTAGGGCCATAAAGCTCCAGTTGCGGTTTATTCAAATTTACGGAACATTGCCGTGTTATGTTTTCGTTGTTCTGAAGGTTTGCGATTTCTTCAAAAGCATAAATTTCACGGTTCACGTGTTTATGCCCTAACGCCATTAGTGGTGAAGTTCGCTGTTGGAAGAACAACTCACATATCCATTGTAAGCTGTGACTCTTAATTAAGGGGGCTTGAGTGATTAAACTTTACATTGATTATCAAATGGTTGGTGGGGTTAGTACAAAACGTGGCTCGAAGTTGGTCACACTTTTGTTAGCATTCTCAATAATGCACAATGTTCCGTGTCAGGTGACCACGACATTATTAATGAACTTGGGCCTTATCGTCAAAACATCAATCATTTTTTGCAAAAGCTTTCGGCGATATTAGCTGGACATTTTTTAAAGATACAACATGATTATTTACGACTAATTTTTGGGATTTTGAGGAACACGGCATAAATAATTTGAGTTAATTCAAGTCCCCTAAGTGAAGTTTATGAATAGGCAAATAAGCGTAAATTTTCAAAGCCACTAAAATGCCTTCTTGATATTGTGATTAAAAATTAAAAACACTGCAAACACTGTAATAGAACAATTTTCTCTTGCAAGTTTTTAAAACTCAGATTCAATTTGCAATGCGTTTTATGCAAATAACCTGTACTTAATTAATTACGAAAATATTCGAAACTCAATAACGTTTTAATTGTTTGCTAACATTCACGCATGAGTTTATAATTTGATTTTGCGGTAAAAGGTGTAAATTATCATTATAAATAATTAGAACCCGTTTAATTTTGAATCCATAAAATTCAAAAATTGGGAGGTTCTGACGCCCGATATCGAACAACTTTAAAGTTATTGGCCGCATAATACAGCCAGTCCAGGTCAGACTTTAGTTTTTTTTTTGCATAAAATTAATTTTGCAGAGTTTTTGCAATTTTAATTTAATTCCTGGCTTAGTTAGCTGTTTAAGAACTTTGAAGTTGGACTCTAATCCTGGTCGCATTTATACGCAGCAGTCCTGATACAGTCCTGGTGATCGATGCAGCGGTAACGTTAGTGCAAGTGCTGCCACCTGTGAGGACACATGATTAAAACTTTCTTTGTCCTTACCCTTCCCGTGGCAATTTCTTAATCAAATGTGCCAACCTTTCTTATGAATAAAACGATGCTTAAATGAGCTAAATAACTTTATTAGTCGTATTTAGTACAGGGTTTAATTAATTTCACGATACACAATACACGTTAAAATCAGGCGCGTTTAATTTCAATTTTATAGAAAACCACACCTTCGTTGTTGATGTAAGTTTGCAGAATTGGCATGCGGACAGAAACACAAAATCCAGTGTCGATGATGTCGTCAATGTTCTCCATAATATCGTCGTGACAAATTTCGGAAAATTCCAATTTGCGGTCATTAAATTGGTCCGTGAAAATCTGGATCTGAAATAACTTGTTAAAACGGAATTGAAATTTGGTCAAAAATACTTCAAAATAATATAAAATCACGTCTTCGGGTCGCCCGATGTACTGGACAGCCCAGTGCATGACGTCGTCTCTTAATCTCTTGTGTACGTAAAACAGTTCGTCAAAAGCCAATAGTAACTAAAATTTGCGACGTAAAACCTCTCCAAATAAACGAAACCCTTACATGGACAGTATAGTCCGGTTGGTCTTCCTTCCACAAACACATGCTCGTGCTCCCGATCAAGACATTGTTGTCGTGTTTGTCCACGTAATGCTTTTTCAACTTATCCCTCGTCCCCTGCCAACAGCAATACTTCTCAAACATGCATCTATAGTTTCGATAGTCACATCTCTCCTGGTGTTCGGCAAATTCCTCCAGTTTCATGTAATGTGAACACCCTCGCATCTCATTACTGCACGGGTACTGGAGGACCGAACACACACTTTCCAATGAAAAATTCCGAGTATCGCTCATTCCAAGTTTACAAATGGGGCAGGACGCGATGTCCCAGCAGGAATCGCAAATGCTGTGTCCTGCGACGCGAGTTACGCAAAGTTTTCGTTTTTTTCACTCACCCTTCACACAGACGTAAATTGGAGCTTTCATGTATTGAGAACAAGAGGGACATTTAACAACTTTTAAAAGTTCGCAGTTTAAAGAATTCATGATGATGGTTAACTCGCGGGTAAATGTGGAAGACTGGTGGATTTATCGCGCTTCAAAGAGTTTTTAGGCGCGAGATAAGGGTTCTTTGGCCAGTAAAAAGTCGCAGAATAAGATAACACCAGCATTCTTTTTGAAATCATAATTTTCGTACGTCTTGCTTGACAGACTAATTAGTAATTAGTCGCTTGATACCTACCAATTGGTACCACCTGCACCTAATGCATTTTTGTTGAATAATGTTACGGAGGAATGATAATACTTTTAAAATGTATTGGAAATGCTCTTTGGATACGCTTAACATTTTCACAGTTCTTTGGGTCGGAAAATTGCCATAATCTTTCAAGAGAAAATTTTAAAACGGGCCTGTCGGCACTCAAAACGCATAATTGCCACCTTCTGGCGGGAGACAGCACAAATTTATTTTTCTTTCGTAAAAATAATTAGCAAATTTCGGCTAATATTTTTATTTTACTTTTCGTGAACCATTGGCTAGTGTCAGTGATTTTGTCTAAAAAAATTAATTCCTGGCTTTCCTGGCTTTACAACACCAGCAAGTATGCAAAAATTATATTGCATCTAAGACGGTCAACTGAAGTAAAATTTCTATGGCTTCTGTTCTGTAAACCGACACTCAAAAAAATGCGAAAATTGTGTCTCACACATTACACTTTATCACTTTTAAATCACCCACAGCTGATTATTACCAAATTTATACCGTTTTTCTTGTTATTATTTCACAGCTGTCAAAGCTGAAAATGAAGTTAAAATTGGATCGATGAAAAAGATGGTTTTGATTTGGCATTAATTTCAAATTTTGTACGAACTCGCTATTGCTCGTACGACCTTTAAACTGTATTCATTCATCGACTTCGTTAACAAATTAGTTTATTAAGTTATTATTATAGCAATATTTTTAATTAAGTCATAAAGTATATAAGTTATAAGGAATGGTAAAAAAATCTGAAAAAAGTCACATGCCTGTGTTATTATTTACTTTAAAATTTAAATTTAAATTGGGATTATTGCCAATAGAAACAGCCTTTCAGTCTGCTTTTTGTAGTTTAATAACATTATTATTATTATTATTATTATTATTATTATTATTATTATTATTATATAGTACGCAAAAAAGTGCTCCTGAAATAAATCGCGAATGTCGAATCCCGCTTGTGGCAGATTAGATTAGTCCGATGATTCAAAAGCCTTTTGTCACTGCTCTCTCACGCAGATCTTTTTCGCATCCCAATTGCGTATCTCTTTGAAAACGGCAGTTAAAAAATGAACGAGCCGTTCGTCTTTTAGTTTCTTTTACGCTCGATCTTTTATACACCGCCTCACCTCCGCTAAATGCTTTTATCTGTAAAAGCTCAAACCATTAACATCACGAAGTAACAAGCCTTGATCGCTTTATATTATTCTTGCAGGTTTTAATTAAAACAAATAACTTCGTTCAACCTGAAGTGAAATCTCGCCCAGCCCCGACCTTTGCCATTTAATATTTAACTCAAATCGAAAATTTTTATTCCAGATGTGGGTGTGGGCGTACTTTGGCACAACATAAACACAACACTGAAACTGTACCTCCATTGGCAGGAGAAATATGGTTCCCGAGCAGATGCACGACGGCGTTGCCGACGGACGCCTATGGGATACTCGAGTTCCAGGGAGGACCTCATCCTTCCAAAGCTCAAGTAAGAGGAGAAATTTTTCAGATATCGGCCGACATTCCCCGGAAAATAAATAGTTTCTCTCGGAATCCTTGCCGATCGCATTTAAGGCGTAATTGAGAATTTAATATTCTCAAAGGCTGGCACGATCGGAATGATGCAAACTCAGTTTTACGCCACACTGACGTTTTTCTCCAAGCTTTCCGGCTATTTCGATCTGGTTTCATTTATAGTTTATAAATTACAACAAGAGAAACTGAGATCGCAGCGCAGCTGCCTTAAGTCAAATGAACCACTATATCTTCCCCAGTTTATGTAATAAAGAAAGGAAATCTCCTTGTTTCTCCCTGTGTTATTTCAAATGAGAATACAGCAACAGTGCACAAGTCTCGTCTTTTATGTAGCCTGTTGCTTCACGTCATCGGTAGAAGCTTTTCTTTTTGCGGTACGTTTCCGGTATTATCCTTCTGCAACGATTGATTTAACGCTATTAGCTACTTGACCCCGTTTATCGTAAAAACAGTCGCACCCTGCATTAAACAAATTGATCAGTTTATTAAACATTTATATGCTGTCATTACGTTATTATTATTATTACTGATTGCTCGAAAAAAACATTTTTTTGTTATCTTATAAAGAAAACTTCGTGAAAACTCGACCGAAAGCTATTCAAATTTAAATATTTATTCAGGATAATAAAGCCCCATGTTTTCGTACACCCCAGCCAAAATGTCAACATTAAATAGCCACGATATTACAGTCTGACGCTATTTTTTGCCAGTGGTACGTTTTCATGTTTGAGGTCAAATCTGCCTGAAATTCCCTAATCAGATTCAGCCTTATTTTCTTTGGCAAATATCTTGAATAAGAGCAATTTTGTGAAAAATAATATAGAATAATTGTTTCCACTTTCTTTGCGTACGTGTAATTTCAGGTATGGCTAGCACTATTTAACTATTGATTTCTAATAGTTAAACAATGCACCTCAACGTAAGTATTGATTGTTTTGCAGGTGTTTCTCCCGTTACAAATTGTTTGTAATTTTTCCACGGCCAATTTATCAATAATTTAAAAGTTTGCTCAAAACTCGCTGGAACTGTGCATAATTTTTTATTTACGAGTGACTGTAATTTCACAGATTGGATGCTGCAGATGGTCCTGAGTGATTGCGATTCAGGCTATCCCATAAACAAGTGTAATACAAGCATGATTTACTTTCCTAGCAAAATCCGTAATCGTTCCAGTTCGACGCGAAAAATACCATCTATCTTTAAAATTTAATTTAAAGCGAATACCGAAACCTGCATAACTTTTTTATAAAGTCATATTTTTATCAGGTGAGTTGAGGTTTTGTCACTAGAATTTATGAGAGTTCGGGTCCCGGATGCGGAAGCTGGAACTGCCACGAGGGAAACGTCTTTTATGTAGTGCACATAAAGTCTATTATAATGCCGAAGTTGGCTGACCACAATTTTTGGGGCTTCTAAAGTAATTATTATCTCAAAGGGCGGTTTATTAGCTAAATGAGATGGGGATTTATTGTCTGAAATTGTTTGCGACAAGTTTTCAACATTTTATAATGATAAATCGGGATTTTTAACACCCTGGAACTGCTTTAATAGCATTTTCTACTTAATCATCGTCTTGTGCGCTATCTGTCACTATGGGTTTTCTTCCGACATCGTGACCGAGCTTAGGTTTTTCTCCAAAACTTTCCATTAAAATACTAATTTTAATCAGCAGTGGCAATTACAATTGGATTAATTCCAGCCAATAATGCCCGACATTCCAATAAATTTTATGAGATTCTTTCCAATTTAGTGCCCAATGTTAACACGCAATGGCATGTACAAATAATTTCGTGTTATGTTCGCTAATGGCAATTCTCGGTTTGCATCATATTACAAGGGCACGAGAGATGCGCATATTTGGTCGAAAATAAATTAATAAACATGCACTCCAATACGTTGAAAACATACGCTTGCCGGAGCCCATATTTCTGTAATTGAGTTCGAAAAACGCAGGTTCCCCGAGGAGGCGGAAACGGTCAACGATGCTTCTTCTTTTAAATAGAACTTTAACGAGTTGTGAAATTTTATTTTATAGTACATCAGGGTCGCTCACGACACAAAACCGGAACATCTCATGCAGCTTATTACGAAGGAGTGGAATCTGGAACTTCCTAAACTGCTCATTTCCATCCAAGGAGGAAAGGCTAACTTCGAATTGCAACCGAAATTGAAGAAAGTTCTCCGGAAGGGCCTACTGAAGGCGGCTCGCTCCACCGGCGCTTGGATATTCACAGGCGGCACGAATACAGGTCTGATTGAAAATTAGTTATTGTGTGATCTTGAAAGTGAATTAAAATCGAAGTCAAGGAGCGAATTCGAAACTTTCCAACAAGGTGATACAGAATCCGAAGATATTTCATAAAACTTTTCATTGTTTCTGAACACAAACAAAGATTTTCCATCAAATGTCCTCGACGTGAGTTTTCAGGATTTCTCGCATAAAATTACATTCAGAATTCCGGGAACTTAAATTACATTTATCACAAAAAGTTGAGGAAAAATATTTATGTTTAGTAAACCAAAAAATGCCGTGAAGTAGTAATGGCTCAACCCTGATTCCTGAAGTATTTCTGACATAAAAGTTTATTTTATCTGTTTTGAAATGGGATGAATTTATCATCTCTTCCAAGCGGTAATGTCAATAAGCCTTCATAATCGAAATCGAATGCTATATTTTATTAAATCCATTAATATAAATGAAGACTATCTCAACCATTTACAAAAATGCATATTATATTTTGGAATGCAGTTGTAATTAGCAGATATAGTTATAAATTAATGTCGTGGTTTAGTTAATTATGTAAACATAATCGTCACCTTGGAACTAGTAATTTATGTAAATCGTGTGTTATTACGAAATTTTCATTCAGTGTTATGATAAGTTATTAGCTAATAACATTCCCATTTTTATTTGTTTATTTTTAAGTTTATAATTTAATTAATAATATCACTATCATTCGCTCGCAATACATAATCTAATAACTTTTTATAAGTAGATACGCGTTTGAAACCAAACAAGGTAATAATATTACTAATAAACAACAACATACTGGATTATTTTCTGGAAATACTTTGTTGAAAAGCCTTTTGCAGATTCTATTATTTTTTTACCTGAAAAATCTCGCAACAAATTCGCGTCCCCTCGATTATTTTTGTCTGTAAAATGAAAAAAAAGCTCAAATATTATATTTAGCTTGCCCGCATTTTTCAATTTTACTAATTGCACAAACAGTTTGAAATATAAACAAATATTTAAATAAATATAGCCCACTTCTTTATCCTGATTTCTGGTGTAGTTTAATTTAGTTACTGACTATTAATTATTTTTTTTTGTTGGTTACATTTTAAGCCTTTTTTTTAATATCTGAATCCTAAATTATAAACACTATTTTAAAACACGTTTCCGATAGCAACGTGTTTTTAAAAATTAACATAGGCAATTTCTATAGTAGAAAATTTTATTCAAGAAAAAAATTCATAACTCAAAAACTAAAAGTCGAAGAGCAATGCGGTTTGTTCCATTGAATTCAGCGGCTCATTTTCTGTATTATATCAACATTAACGAGATCTGACATTTTAAAATTTTTTGCTAAAAATTAGCATAGGCAATTTCTACAGGGTGCTCAAAAACTGGCGCACCAACTCAGTGGTACGTTATTGAGAAGCAAGTGCAGATTACGGAAAAAATGTTGAAAAAATTCCTAATGTCATGTTTTAAAAAATCTGGAGCTACAAACTTATTGTGTTAACTTCTTTAGTTTTCATTATTTTTTTATGTTTTTATGTTTCATACCAGGTAATCGTTCCGTAACAAAACGATGAATAATTATTTTTAAATTTACTATCAGATTTTAGCAGTTTTTTTAATTTAAAAAAAAATAAATTCATCCAAAAAATCACAATGTGTAGATGTGCCAACACTGGGAATTATTTCCTAGGAAACCGTTTCAAAAATAATTTATTTTTATTGTTGCTCAAATTCTATTGCGATCATGACTGTTAGACAACGTTGCCACATATCATTTATCTAAAATCCGTTATTTATCAATAACTTTAATACAAAGAATTTTTTTACTATTTTTACCTTTATATGTAACCAGTTCTCTACCACACACCATTGAGTTGGTGCGCCAGTTTTTGAGCACGCTGTATAGTGGAAAATTTTATTCAACAAAAAAATTCATAACTCAAAAACTAAAAGTCGTAGAGCAATGCGGTTTGTTCCATTGAAATCAGCGGCTCATTTTCTGTATTAAACCAACTTTTATCGAAATTTAGAATTCTAAAGTTTTTTGCTAAAAATTAAGGTAAGTATTTTCTATAGTGGAAAATTTTATTCAACAAAAAAATTCATAATTCAAAAACTAAAAGTCGTAGGGCAATGCGGTTTGTTCCATTGAATTCAGCAGCTCATTTTCTGTATTACACCAGCATTCAACGAGATCTGACATTTTAAAATTTTTTGCAAAAAATTAACATAGGCAATTTCTATAGTGGAAAATTATATTCAACAAAAAAATTCATAACTCAAAAACTAAAAGTCGTAGGGCAATGCGGTTTGTTCCATTGAATTCAGCAGCTCATTTTCTGTATTACACCAACTTTCAATGAGATCTGACATTTTAAATTTTTTTGCTAAAAATTAACATATGCAATTTCTATAGTGGAAAATTTTATTCAACAAAAAAATTCATAATTCAAAAACTAAAAGTCGTAGGGCAATGCGGTTTGTTCCATTGAATTCAGCAGCTCATTTTCTGTATTACACCAGCATTCAACGAGATCTGACATTTTAAAATTTTTTGCAAAAAATTAACATAGGCAATTTCTATAGTGGAAAATTATATTCAACAAAAAAATTCATAACTCAAAAACTAAAAGTCGTAGGGCAATGCGGTTTGTTCCATTGAATTCAGCAGCTCATTTTCTGTATTACACCAACTTTCAATGAGATCTGACATTTTAAATTTTTTTGCTAAAAATTAACATATGCAATTTCTATAGTGGAAAATTTTATTCAACAAAAAAATTCATAATTCAAAAACTAAAAGTCGTAGGGCAATGCGGTTTGTTCCATTGAATTCAGCAGCTCATTTTCTGTATTACACCAGCATTCAACGAGATCTGACATTTTAAAATTTTTTGCAAAAAATTAACATATGCAATTTCTATAGTGGAAAATTTTATTCAACAAAAAAATTCATAATTCAAAAACTAAAAGTCGTAGAGCAATGCGGTTTGTTTCATTGAATTCAGCGGCCCATTTTCTGTATTAAACCAACTATTAACAAGACCTAAACTTCTAAAGTTTTCTGCTAAAAATTAAGATAGGCAATATCTATAATGGAAAATTTTATTCAACAAAACAATTCATAACTCAAAAACTAAAAGTCGTAGAGCAATGCGTTTTATTCAATTGAATTCGGCGGCTCATTTTCTGTATACACCAACTTTCAACGAGATCTGACATTTTAAAACACGTTTCCCATAGCAAAAATAAATTAAAATGTTCCAACAAAAATAAAATTGAATAACACTTATGCCAAAAAGGCTTAAAGTTCTCGGGTGTCCAGGTAAAAAATTTAATCCACAATTATATTGTTCTGGGTAGTGTCAAGTTAGTCTTGACAATTTTGCTAACATGTTATTATGGATTATTATTATTTAAAAAATAAAACCAGTGTTGATTCAATTAATGTTTTTAAAAATCAAACGTGTCCAAGTGGTTAGTGCCATTAGTATTTTGGTTGCATCTTAGGACATGTCAGAAGTAACTCATTATTGACTCACTCTGTACATTAAACTGACTAGTAATTGATTACTGCGCGTTTTTTGCATTTTAGCTTTGCCTTCATTAGAGGGCAAAGTATTTTGTAGTAATTTTGCTATTGTAAAAATCCCGGCCTTGTTAAAAAAGCCTTGAGGTCGCGTCATTTCGAAATAAAAGACGTCCACTTTTAATGAGGTATATTTAATTAACACTTGTGTTGCTTAATTACTTCTTCCCAGGAGTCACAAAGCACATCGGCGACGCCCTGCTCCTCGAGCGCTCGCAGCGGACCGGAAGGGTGAACACCTTGGGCATAGCGCCATGGGGTATCGTCGAAAACAACCAAGAGCTCATCGGTCACAATACGGAAGTGCCATATCACTCAATATCATCGCCCAGGTGGGTCTCATCACCTCGTTGCGGTCGCTTCCGTTAACATTGCACATTCCAAAATCGAGAACCCGCTTATAATCCATTCGGGCGTCGCTTCCTCGCTATAATCTCTCGAGAATTCCGTCTGCAACGCCACCAAAACCAATTTATAATTGTCACTCGTTACTTCATGCCATTTCAATCCCAGAATTCGCAAATTGACTCTGCACATCCGCCCTGCGCCCTCCTTGGCGAGGGTGACAGTGATCGGAATTAGAATTTTGATGTCTTCGGGCTTGAGCAGGATTAGGTTCCTCTGGGTGGGGTTCAGGCGGTAGGTGACGTCGTCCTGCAGACGGATTTTCGCAGAGACGGTCATCAGACCGTCAAGCTCGTCCAGTCTGCCGCTGCTGATAATTTCGGTTATTTTGCACACGGCTTTCGTCGAGCCGTAGATGAAGGCGCCCTCCGAGAATTCCGGGTCCCAAATTTTCTTCAAGTATTTGAAGCGCAGCTTTGACTTCACCCAACGGAACACGTGAGGGACGTAGATAAGGTCCGGGGTTTTCGGCATCCGGTAGTTTTGGCTGCATGATTGGATGTGGCGTTTTTCGGTTTTGAATGAGGTTGGTTTCGAAATTTTGGATGCACGGATGAAATGTGACAAGAAACGTTTGGTTGGGAGCGAAACAAGGCGATTCATGATGGGGGTTTTAAATACATACGGGAATTTTGACGAGTTGACATGAATGGGTGTCACCTTGACTCACGCTAGGGTTTTTTACGGAAAAATCAAAACTTCATTAACTAAATCCTTGGCGAATTTATTGGGGGAAACGTAAATAAGCGCGACACAATCTAGTGAATCGAGTCGAGATTTAGAGCAGCGAATTACTAGCTCGCGCAAATCCCAAGCGAGTAGCGTGTAAACTAGCCTGTGTAATCTGCACCACTGTTATTTCTTTCCAAATGAACGTTGATGGAATAGAGCGTTTAAGAATCGAGATATTTCGTTCGCCGAATCAATAAAACACGATTCCATTTTCAAATTTTATTTCGCATTAAAGTCAAGAAAACTCCACCGTTCAACCTTACTGATAATTTATTACAACCACAATTCCGCAAAGTCACTTTTTTAACACTTAGTAATGACCACGTCGGTGAAACTAAGATATATTTTATGCATTCAAGTGGTTTTATTGCGTCTATTACTTGAAATTTAACGTCCGGGGCACGTGGTATAACTAACAGCGGCTGATATTGAATTGAATTTTATGGCCTGTGAAACAAATTTCGTAATTTCAGGTCCAAGTTTGCAGCTTTAAATAATAGACACGCTTATTTCCTACTAGTCGATAATGGGACTGTTGGAAAGTACGGTGCGGAAATAGTCTTGAGGCGAAGACTGGAAAAATACATATCAAAACAGAGACTATATCCATGTTAGTAAAGTCGGTGCAATCCTTTGAACAATGTCTAGTTAATAATGTTTCAGTTACCCAAAGTCCCATACCCATAGTCTGTTTAGTCATAGAAGGGGGTACTAATACTATAAGGGCTGTCCTAGAATACGTTACTGACGACCCACCTGTCCCTATTGTGGTCTGCGACGGGTCAGGTCGAGCAGCTGATTTAATTGCCTTCATGTGCAAGTAATTTCATCCAGTTATTTAATTTTGATACCCCACGTTGCTGGTTTAAGGTACGAACTGTCGGTGCTTAAATCCATGCGGGATTATATCATCGCAACAATAACGAGGGCTTTTGAAGTTAACAGAGAGTTAGCCGAGTGTCTCTACGGCGAATTAATGCAATGTGTGGAGAACAAAAATTTGGTAAAAATCCTCAGACTTGGCCCAAGTGCGTGACTAAATCCACCCTTCCAGATTACTGTTTTTCGAATTGCCGACAAATACGACCAAAAACCGCAAGAACTCGACCAGACAATCCTCACAGCGCTGTTCAAGTCCCAGCACCTTTCGCCCACTGAGCAGCTCAGCCTCGCGCTCACTTGGAACCGTGCAGACATCGCGCGGTCGGAAATTTTTATTTATGGCCAAGAGTGGCCACGTGGGGCCCTTGAAGAGGCCATGATGAAGGCGCTAGAGCACGATCGGTGCGATTTCGTGAAGCTGTTATTGGAGAATGGGGTTAGCATGCGAAAATTTTTGACGATACCTCGTCTGGAAAACTTGTACAACTCCAAAGAGGGGCCTAGCAATATCCTGCGGTACATTTTGAGAGACGTGCGGCCGCACATCCCCGCCGGTTATGTGTACACCTTGCACGATATCGGCCTAGTTATCAACAAGCTGATGGGCGGCGCCTACAGGGCCTTCTACACCCGCCGAAAATTCCGGCCTATTTACGCCAAAGTCATGAACAAGGGCCAGAACATGCAGCGAAACTCGACCTCGTTCGTCAAGCAGTACGGAAACGCGATGAGTCTGCTGGCTCAAGCCTTGCCGTCTAACGCCAATCCCTGCCTCTTCGATTATCCTTTTAACGAGCTTTTGGTAAGTTGGCGTAATCGAGGGCCCGCGTAACCGATGCTTTTAGATATGGGCTGTGCTAATGAAACGGCACAAAATGGCCCTGCTTATGTGGCAGCACGGGGAGGAAGCTCTAGCGAAGGCGCTAGTCGGCTGTAAATTGTACAAAGCCATGGCGCACGAAGCCGCCGAAGACGACATGGAGACGGAAGTTTACGAGGAGTTGAGGAGCTACGGCAAGGAATTCGAAAATATAGGTTGGTGGATCGATCAAAGACGCTCAAATAAATCACCGAAATTGCAGCTCTGGAAGTTCTGGATTTTTGCTACCGGCAGGACGACGATCAAACACAGCAGCTTTTAACCTGTGAACTGCAGAACTGGTCGGGGCAAACGTGCCTGAGTCTGGCCGTCGCCGCCAATCACAGGGCGCTTTTGGCGCATCCCTGCTCGCAAATAATTCTGGCCGATCTGTGGATGGGCGGCCTGCGGACGCGCAAAAACACCAACCTGAAGGTACACACAATTCGGCCCAATTTTTCCCTGATAATCTGTTTAGATCATGCTGGGGCTCTTGTGCCCGCCCTACATCCTCAAGCTCGAGTTCAAGTCCAAGGAAGAGTTGCAGCTAATGCCGCAAACAACCGAGGAACACATGGAGTTGGAGAACGACGACGATGACAAGTCCGATTCCGACAAAAACGTTGACGGGGAAGTAAGTGTTAGTATTTTCTGTTTTTGTCAAGTAACGGTGACCGTTGATCTAACGATTCTTTGTTTTATAGCGTAAAGTGGTACGAAAACATTATATTGAGCTTTATCCCAAAGTAAGCAGTTGTTAATTTACGCACATTGAGTAAAGTCACCGAAATTTCTCGGGAACTAAAGCACTTTTCACGTTTTTTACAGAGATTTTCTCCGACTTTGATTCTGTTTAAACTCTGTTCTATATTTAGTTAAGATTTATTTGCTCTGAGCGTCTTTTCTAAAAATAACGTTTTTTCACATTTATTATCTACTCACCGTTTCTATTAATGAAACTCTCTTAACTGGAATTCTTATAAGGTGTCTTAATTTTCCTTGGTTTATTATTTCTTATAGAAACGCACTAGAAGTTTGAGTATGCGAAGCAAGTCTGCAAACCCTCAAGGTGTAAAGGTAGCGACCAACAAAAGTGTTTCGTTGTTGCAAAATTTTCCTCTATCACTGTGACACATATTTACATTTTTTACACGCCACGACATCACCCATCAAAATTTAAAGCAAAAAAAGAGTCAAGGAAGTTGTGTAACAACGTCCTCGTCTCTTGTCACCTTTCTTACTACTTTATTGTATGTTATGTATGTGTCTCTATCACACTAACACAGTGACCAGCTTCATGTTTTTGGTCTTTGCTTCTCTCAAACCGCTTTCTTTGTTATTTATTCCAGAAATGCGCCCCTGGAATTACCATGTTCTGTAATTACAAATCTTTATAGGCCCTCCTCACCGAAAACTTCATCCGGCGCGAAACCGTCGTGCAGGAAAACGGCAAAGTGCTGTCCGACCCAGAGGAAAATAAATATCACGTGTTTTTCACCGACGTGCCCCAGGAGAGGGTGCCGCGAAACCGCGAGTTGAAAATAAGCAAAAAATTGTACGAGTTTTACACCGCTCCGATCACGAAGTTCTGGGCCAATTCCGTAAGCGCAAGCCCTCGCAAACGCCCGAACTTATTTATTGTTTTAGATCGCGTATATCACTTTTTTGATCATATTCAGTTACACGATTTTGGTGAAAATGGACGAGCGGCCATCGTGGCAGGAGTGGCTGGCCATCTCCTTCATGTGCACCTACGGCTGTGAGAAGTTGAGGGAACTGTTTTCGTCCGAACCGGTCGGGCTCAAGCAAAAGCTGGCCGTTTGGTGCTGGAATTTGTGGAATCCGTGCGACATGGCGGCAGTTTTGTTCTTCCTAATTGGGGTCGTCCTCAGATTCAAAGAGAGCACGTTCGAGGTCGGCCGGGTTTTTTACTGTGTTAACAGCATTTACTGGTATTTGCACATTTTGAATATCTTGAGCGTGAACAAATATTTAGGTAGTGCCTTCAAGCCGGCTATTTTTTGCTAAGTCAATTAATTATAGGTCCATTGGTCACAATGATGGGTAAAATGGTCAAAAACATGATTTATTTCGTTGTTCTTTTACTGATTGTTTTGATGAGCTTTGGGGTGTCCCGACAGGCGATTTTATTCCCTGATACCCCGCCCAGCTGGGGGATTGCCAGAGACGTACGTACTTAACTTGGTAAAATAACTTTCGGCAAAATTAACTTTAGGTGTTTCTGGAGCCCTATTTCATGTTGTACGGTGAAGTATATGCAGACAAAATTGACCCTCCTTGTGGGGAAGACGAGGAAAAGCCGTGTCAGACAGGCCGTTGGGTGTCTCCAGTCATCATGTCTGTGTATCTTTTGGTGGCTAATATCCTCCTAATTAATCTTCTGATCGCCGTTTTCAACAACATTTTTAATGAAGTGAACGCGGTGGCGCACCAGGTGTGGATGTTTCAGAGATTTACCGTCGTCATGGAGTACGAACAGAAGCCGATTCTGCCACCTCCATTTATCATATTTTGCCACATCTATTTACTAATCAAGTATTTGAGGCGAAAAATGGAAGGGAAGGAAGAGAGTTACGACAACGGATTGAAGCTGTTTTTAGATAGGGATGAAATGGAGCGCTTGTACGATTTTGAGGAAGATTGCGTCGAGGGTTATTTTGCCGAACAAGAGCTGAAACTGCAACAGTCGACCGAAGAACGCATAAAAGTTACCACAGAACGCATAGAACACCTCACACAGGTTGGTGTAAAAACTGCGATTTTCCTTGGTGTTAAATAAATTAGTTACGGTGTAGCGAAAAGCAATAATTACCCTGTAAACACTTGTTTATGTATGTGCTTACTGATTCGATAAAAGCGAAACGGAAAGGTCATTCCTGTTTATTTTTGTAGAAGCTATTAAACGATCAAATATTTGTTGTTTTCGCTTTTAGAAAATCGAAGACATCAATACCAAGGAGAACATTCACACCACTGCCCTACAAAATCTGGAGTTGAGATGCCGGCGCCTGGTGGACCAAATGCAGGAGGTTTCCACCGAAATGGAAAAAATTCGCACGTCGATTGAGAGCCAGGGTTCCACGGCAGGTCCGTCGTTTGATGCTGGTTTCATACGCGAGCGAACAGTCAGTGAGCCTACTGAAGCCCTCGTGGAAGATGTTCCAACCCTTAAAATTGGCTCTTCGGCAACGAAGAGAAAACCAATCGTTCGGTCGCTGACTGAGGTTCGGCCGGACGCTTACATTTTCGACAACGGCCAGCACATCGAGTACAGATACGACGAAGAGGAGGAGTGTAACGAAGAAATAGATCCTTTGCCGAAATCAGGTACGTGATAATTGCGCTAATTAGTTTGCATTCCAATCGTTTGCAGAGAGTCAACAACCCTTGACATTCGAGAGGCAACGAACCAGAAGCACGGACTCTAAAACATCGAACGATTCGGCCGAAGTTTCAGCCGATGATTTAGGAGCCCTAAGTTTGGAAGTTTTGCGAAACTGGGCGATTCAAAAAAGGAAAGATTCGACGGGAACGGGGCGGCGAAGTTCCGACGGTGGAAATGGTGAGGGTGGCAGTAATTTCCTCACACTTATATTTATTCAAATTTCGTAATTAGTAGTTTTTAAACGGAGAAAATTATTTGGTACGTTTTGTTGTGTCGTCCGATTTTTTTAATTAAGCACCAAGCTGAAATGGGGGACACAAAAGATCGCACCAAGAAAGAGTTTTTTCTTCACTTTCTCTATGTAGGAGATATTGCTTTTAATTACTAACTGCTTTAGGGCAAGATTTTTTTATAAAACACTGAGCTTATACTTACAACGCGCTGATCTAACTGCTTTTGTATTTTTCCGCTAGCATGTGAAAAACTCCTAGAACATTTTTCACCACAAAGCCTATATTTCTACCACTATTACAGGAAGGAGGGTATGTTTTATTTCAGCACTCATTAGACTCATCCCATCATTGAAATTCTTTCATAAATTATGTTCTACTTCGGCCATTGTTTTATTTATTTTTAGCTGCTATTCAGAAAATTCACACAATTTTAAATCCATGACGGTTTAAATAAATCTTGCGGAAATAACTCAACAGCCATTCGATGATTACGGACGGGACATAATTCTGTCAACTTTTATTAAATGACTTATCTTCTTAAAAAAGCACCACCAGATAAACAATTTAACTAACTTTCCTAAAATCGTTATAAATAATAAATTACGGACGGGACAAGAATGCGAATAGAAAAATTGAGTCTAAAATAAGTAAAAAAATTGTGAAAAATAGTGAGATTACGGACGGGACATAAAAAATTATTCTAAGTAACAATTTTAATCTTATGACGAAAATTTTAACAAAAATAAGAAACAACTAACTATAATCAAAAAGAGATCACCGTTCTTGTTAAATTAATAATTTAACAATCAATATTTTGTCGTAAGCTTTGGAGAAATATTTTTTGGATTGTATTTCAGTTATAGGCTGAAGTTCGACTCTACTTAGGAACATAACTTCCAGTTTGAACTTTTGATTTTGCGTACGCACGTTTTTTTTTAACAAACTTTAATTGTTCCAAACATTTACTGAACATACGAGCTACAAGGTAAAAGAAGCAGATTTGATTTTTTCATAAAAATAAAAATTCTGTCCAAAATTTATGCGAAAGTTGACAATTACCATGGAATGGCTGTTGGGCTAATTACTGTTAAATAATTTTGTTACTAAATATGAGAATAATAAACGCCTTAATGGAGGTGTAAGTGTTGAAAGCCCACTTCAGCGTGCGTTACATATCGGCTTATTTTTAGAGAACGTCGGAAGGAATAAATAACGAGTTACGTAGACTCACGTTATGTAAAACCGTACATTTAATCGTATTTTTGCAATTAAAATTAGCCAAAGAAATAAACAGAGTTAGTCGAGTTTCGCTTGTTTGTCGAGCTATTTAAAGCCGAGCTCATCGTATAGTGGTGGAAAGTGATTTAAATGCTGCAACTGTGTAATAACAAATTCGTTTAGTTCCTTGTATGTGTTCCACCTATTAGCACACTTTTCATTCTCTGTGTCTCATTCTTCCTTTGTCGTAACCCTCCATAGAAGGAGTGAATAAATTCCCATTCCCCTTAGGCGAAGACTCGAGCAATGGGAGCAAACGCAGTCTTAACAAAAGACAATTGTCCCAAACCCACTCCGAACCCGAAACTAGCGATCCTCCGGCAACCGCCACGAACCCGTCGCGTCCCATGACGCTGGAGCGTAGCGTAACGTTCACCGAGCCCCGAATCAAAGTGATTCCACCGACTAGCATCGCAGGTGGTAGTAATCGAACGGCTTTATTAATGCATATGCATACTGAATATACGAGCATCACTGACGAACTCGAAAGTGTTTGCGGCTTGTTAAGTCCGCCGAGATCGCCAGGACTGTTATCGCCGCCACGACCCGAACAGTCGCCCCCAAGTAAGTTATCATTGCCATCATTCAATCACCGCTTCGTTACTGCTGGCGGAGTTGGGAAGTAGAGGCGATTAATTAACAACTGTCTCTCAATTAACACAAAATAACAACACTTTTCGCACAGGTCAGCGCAAAAGACACCCATCGGAAATGTCCAACCCCGAAATCGCGATCAACTTCGAAAAAGAGCATTTACGAAGCGCCGAAGAGTGCGATTACATGGTCATGGAAAATTTGATCCAGAGGCGGTATGACGAAGAGGACGGGGAGCACGGCCCCCTTAATCCGGACCTGTTAAGCGTAGTTACCGAAACTCGCGAATTTAGGATTAGTTCGATCGGTTCACGGCCGCTGAAGAGGGCAAGTGCCGTGGAAGGGGACGCACAGCCTTTAGGTATTACAGTTTCCTGTAAGGCAGTTGCTGTGACAAACTTTGCAGATTCTGGCAGTGATTCGGCAATTCAGGGTGATTCCACCGAGCGTCAGGATTCAACCGAGTCGAATGACATCACGTCGGCCCTTCTGAACCAGCCCCCGATGCCGCAGAGACCCTCCATAGTGATGGACTCCTCGCAGTTACCGATTCAAAGGGAAGTGCAAAAGGCCGAATCCAAAGATAGTCTCCACATGCAGTCGGAGACGATGTGTTAAATTCTACGTGTCTTCACGTCTTTTTGTGAACTTATTAGCGACTCATCGCACACTAAAGTATTCATATCACAATGCAAGTCTTCTTTCGGCGTTACTTTAAACATTTTTTTATGAAATATGTACACTGTCCACGTCGTAGGCCCACGGTAAATAATGAGAAATCTTAACAATAAGACACGTCGGGTGCATAAAACTATACTGATTTGGTATTCAATGTTTTCGTGTTCCTGCATATTATTTGCCAAAGATATAACTTCGATCTTCGATTTTAAATGAATTATGTTAAGAGTAGTGATAATCCTGATCTTCCTAACATCTTTTTTCTCAGTGGCATTTAAATTATTAGAGAATTTGTGTTCTGTAGATGATATTCCATTAATTAGTTCGCGTAGTAAATAATAGTATTCGTAGCTGTAGTACTTGGTTGACCTTAGAAATTGTTTTAAAATGTTAACACGTTAACTGTCAACACACTCATATTTATTGGTTGGCAGGCAATATGTTAATAAAACCAAACACCAATTAACAAATTAAATGTATTTTTAATAATTACAACATTCATCAAAAATCTCAGTCTCTTAGGTCCATTGGAATTGTACACCTGGGGTCAACTGTACTATGTTATTGCGTTTATAATTGTAATTGTGATATTTTTAAAATTATTTAGTGTTTCATAAAAATCGACAATATCAAAAGTCGCAACTAAAATATAAAATTTCCCAACCCTTAGACCAAGTTTGACACAAACCCAAGTTTTATATTTGTGGTGCGACATGAGTAGTCTATAAATGGTGTAAAAATCTCATTCATGGTGTACATAAAGGTGGGGAATAATTTTATAACATGAATCAATAAAACAATCATATCCCCAATCTTTTTTAACTGATGTTTGTAAATAGTCAGTAGTGGCTCAACAGTAGTGCTCAAGTTTGGCGATTCTAGCAATACTTTTGATTTTTATCGTAAGATTCTAATGTGTCCGTAATTTAGAAAAACTATAAATGTAGCAATGCGCAACAACCCCATAAATAAGGTATCAGTTCAGATTTCTCTTTGTTTTTCTAGTACTTGCACCATTTTTCTTATGAACGTAATCAATACGGACGAATACTACTAGAGTGCGATACGACTACAAAAGTTGTTCCTAGCTCGTCAACTTCTAAGCGCTATAAGGTTATTTTGTATCTCGTTTCGCCTTCTGGTAGTTAGTTCTCCGTAATCAGCACCAACTAGTTTTTGTATGATTAATTTTAATAACATCACACGTTTTAACAGTTTTGTGACTTTGTGTAAGTTACGTTACCAGAAAATTGTATTTGCATACTTACGCAGAATAAATGAAGTGGTGTTGAGAAGGAGTTTTTTTAACCGGTAATGAAAAACAACTTGGAAAATGCACTTTTATTTCGCTTTGTAACGTTACAAACAAAATTAATCAAAAATAATGGCTGTTAATGAATTTGTTGACTGAAAAAAAGTTGGATTCAAAACAATATCTTATCACGTTTCTTATCGATTGAATTTTCATCACAATTTAAATAAAATTCTCCATAAAACCGAATAATTAAAGTGTATGATAAAGATGGCAACATACATGATGTAATAAAAAAATATGCAACTGGTATTTTGAGACAACTTGGAATGTCTTGAAAATTTTCAAAAAATCACACTGGACATGTCATTAAGTAAAAACCCTAATTACTTCCAAATCTGCGTTCACGTAAGAAATGTGTCAAAAGAATAAAATAGCTTTGCTGTTGTACCAATTCCTAGTCATCCTTTGGATGCAAAGGTATGACAAATTTGGGGCCAAAGGGCGACTTATACTTGATCCCCACCTCGTTGAATATTTCGAGGGGGAATCCCAGGTTGCACAAGTACAACTTTCCATTTTTGGAAGAATGAGGGAGAGGTAAAACTGGGAGTAAGGAAAACTTGGGGGCTATGCCAGGTATACCAACAGAAGGGGGATCTAAAGCTAAAATTGACGCTCTATTTCTAGTAGCCCAATCGCACAAATCGGGATAACTCTTTGGACTTTCCGTGTCCTCGCATAACGCAACTATTATCAAATCGGCGAAATTCGGGAGATTCGTCACCGAATAGATTACCGGGTTTTTGGTGAGGACGTAGAGCGCCAGCTCTTTTTTTATCACCGCCACCTCCGAGGAGACCACGTAGACGATGGTGTGCACGCCGTGGCTGGCCAGTTGGCGCGCGGCGTTGATGCCCATCGCCCCCTGCCTACAACAAATTGTTTATTTGACCTTTCATATTACAAAACAATAAACAATAAATAAATTATAACAATGTTGTGAAATAAATAAATAAAGAAGGAGTACAAGGAATGCATAATAATTATATTATGAAAATAACAAGTTTTTTAGTTAACTTTTAAACTTCGGGATATTTCTATCGCCAGAATGTATTTTGAGGTAAAAAAGTCAGAAACATTTGATTTCTGTGTAAATGAAGGAACTGACAACATTTCAGGCATCACTGTTTTATACAGAAAAAATATGAAATGTGATTGAAGTAGCAATAGTTTGTGTCCCTTACTATAATAGTTTATATGGTAGTTTCAATTTTGACGAAATACTCTTATTGCTCTATTAGCACAGCCACGAAAGGATTTTTTTAAATAGCAAGAACATAAAAACGTAATTTTTGATATCTGTATCAAATTAAGAAAACTGAAGAAAAAATAAAAAACGAAAAACGTAATAAACATGCCAAGTTCAAGCAATATGAGTTAATATTGCAACCTGATAAAGTTTTAATAAAAAACAAAATTTATTTATAAACAATCTAAAAATGGATTTATAACATAATCTAAAGAAGAGTCCGATCAGATTTTAGATCAAGACGTCTCTTAGAAAAGAATTAGAGAAAAATCTTAAAACAAGAGCACAGAATGATATGGAGTGTTTTTAAAAAGACGCCAGTATTTGGAGAATGTAGGAGTGTTTACCAAAGAATTTATAAACAAATCTGGATATGGATTTACAAAATAATCTAAAAAAAGAGTTCAGATTTCATATCTAGATAAAAATGCAGAAACAATGCTTAAAAAAAATAAACAAATTGTAAACGAAACTACAGAGGAATTTTCATTCAAAGCTGAGTAGAATCTAAAAAAGCATTTGAAGAATGTAGAAGAAATGTTTATTAAATAATTATTAGTACAGTCCACAAAATAATTCTACAGAAGAGCTGTAGTTTCCGCTAACTAAAGCCAAAAAATATAATCTGAAGTGACAAAAATTTAACTCTGAAGAGATATATCTCGTGAAAAAAGGCTGAAACTATCCCGAATTCGACTATTTACAAAATTTATAAAGAAACTGAAACGACTTTAGTTCAGTATTGTTAGGTTGGCAACTCTCACGTGGGCGACACGGGAGTTGGAGGGGGGTTTTTTGGCAGAGTGAGTTAGTTAGGTTATGTCGCAGAAGGGGCCTGGACGCACCCTCAATGCTCCGGGATATTAGTCAATAAACAGTTATAAGGTTGAATGGTCTATTTACAACTAACCTAACATGGTGTCAGTGTTTTAAAATCCGAATCCCGCTCGTGTTACAAATTGTGAGTGTAAAAACCACCACAACTATCACGATGGATGCACTTCAGGCACAAGTGGCCGAGTTGGAGCAAAAATATGCGGATCTCATGGCACAAGCACAGGCCCGGGTTCAGGCGAGTGACACACCGTCAAAGCAGGCTCCAACGAGTAGCATCGTCTTCAGCAACTCCATTCCGATTCCGGAGAAATTTTCATTCGAAAAAGAAGATTGGCAAGTGTGGATTACACATTATGAACGTTTTAGAACAGCAACAAAACTAGACAAAAGCACACAAGCAGAGCAAATTAATAGTTTATTGTTGCATATGGGGGCGAAAGTTACAAAGTTTATGGAGGCTAAGCAGAAACAGGAAACCGATTTTCCTAGTTACAAAGCGCTGAAAGAATTCTTTGATAACGAGTTCAAAGACACTCCTAATACAATCTACGCACGAGCTAAGTTTAACAGACGTGACCAAAGGGAAGGTGAGGACGCCCAAACGTACATCGCTGACGTCATAAGCTTGGCCAAAACATGCAATTACAGAGATTTGGAGGAGGAACTCATAAGAGATCGATTAGTTGTTGGAATTCGTGATGAAAAATTGTCGGAAAATCTACAAATGAATGACAAATTGACACTTAAAACAGCAATTGACAAAATAACTCAAGTGGAGAGGATTAGAACCGAAAACAGAGAACTAAGAGTGAGAGAGGAAACGGTAAACAGAGTAGCTAGAGACAAAGCCAAGAAATTTAACCATAAATCCGTGAAATATGAAGGAAAACAGCGCAGGAGCAAAGATGGAAAGCAACAAAGTGAACATAAATTTAAAGGTTGTATAAGGTGTGGAAATTCGAACACACACAACAGGATGGAATGCCCAGCCAATGGACAAACGTGCCATAAATGTAACTTTAAAGGCCATTTTGCATCCAGATGTAAAACAAAGAACGTAAACGCAGTGGAATCTGAAACCTCAATATCAGATGATACTGATGATAGCTATGATTCGAGCTATGATTGTAGGGAGATTATCAATATTAATCGAGTAAAGTTGGACAAACCTTGGGAAGCGGTAGCGGAAATTTTTAATACAAACATTGTATTCAAAATAGATACCGGAGCCGATGAAACCATAATATCTAGCAAAGAATTCAAAGATAAACTTCAGGGGAAAGTAAAGTTACAAAGAACAAAAACAACACTGTTGGGACCCGGAAAAGGAAACCAGAGAAAATTGGAAATAAAGGGAGAGATAGTAGTTCCTCTTAAATGGGAAAATAAGATAGAAAATGTTAGATGTTTCGTCGTTGATACACCAGATAACTTACTGGGAAGACCAGCCTTACAAAAACTAGACATGATCAAATGGACTGGCAAAGAACTCGTTGCGAGTGACAGTGTTATTAGACATGTAACTAGCAGAAAAGCTGATGAAAAATTCCAACATAAGATGATGGTGAAATATCCAGAGGTGTTCAAAGGCTTGGGAACTCTTAAGAATTTTGAGTACACAATTGAAGTAAAATCAGACGCACAACCTTGGACCTTAAACACGCCTAGAAGAATTCCACTCCCCATGATGGATGTAGTAAAAAAGGAGCTGGACAAGATGATTCGCGAAGACGTTATAGAAGCCATTAATGAACCTACTGAGTGGTGTGCACCTATGGTTATTGCAGCGAAAAAGAACGGAAAAATTCGCGTGTGTTCAGACTACACCGAGCTAAACAAGTGCGTTAATCGCGAACTGTACCAATTACCGTCGGTCGATGAGACAATTTCGAAACTGAAAGACGCGAAGTGGTTTACCAAGTTAGACTTTTCCAGTGGCTTTTGGCAGCTTAAACTTTCACCGCAATCGCGCAAATATACCTGTTTTCTCACACCATTTGGCAGGTATGTCTACAAACGCATTCCATTTGGGATCACCTCAGCACCAGAAGTTTTCCAAAAAACCATCAGCGGCGTAATCGGCAAATTAAAAATGGAACACGTCCATGTTCATGCTGATGACATCCTCATCACAGGCCGCAACGAAGCTGACCATGACACAAACGTGAACAAAGTGTTAACACTCTTATCGGATCACGGCTTGACTTTAAACAAATCCAAATGTGAATTTAAAACGAACAAGACCTTATATTTAGGATACTTAATATCCGAAAATGGTGTTCAAGCCGATCCCAAAAGCGTTGAAGCCATTAATAATTATCCCGCGCCATCGTCGGTAACCGAAGTTAGAACTTTC
The DNA here is from genome assembly GCF_031307605.1 of Tribolium castaneum. Lineage (NCBI taxonomy): Eukaryota > Metazoa > Arthropoda > Insecta > Coleoptera > Tenebrionidae > Tribolium > Tribolium castaneum. Next base: position 13,256,670 of record NC_087396.1, read on the forward strand.
CTCGGCATGGTTAACTATGTCTCAAAATTTATCGTTAATACTTCGAAAAAAACCCAATCATTACGTGAACTACTGCACAAGGATAAACAGTTTGTATGGACAGATAAACATCAAGCGGATTTTGAAAAACTTAAAAGTGAAATCGCATCATCGCGCGTGTTAGCCAAGTTTAGCACGGACAAAAAATCGCGAGTGTCGGCAGACGCATCGTCTTTTGGTTTAGGTGCCGTTTTAGAACAGTTACAAAGTGACGGAAATTGGAAACCTACTTATTTTTGTTCGCGTACCCTCGAACCATGCGAGCAAGCCTATGCTCAAATTGAAAAGGAAGCTCTCGCCATTACATGGGCGTGTGAAAGACTCGAAAATTTCTTACTGGGCGCTCATTTTGAAATTCATACCGACCATAAACCGTTAACAGTAATTTTGGCCACCAAAGAGCTCAACAAACTATCCAACAGGCTACAAAGATTTCGCATGCGGTTATTGAAATTTAACTATACTATAGAATACGTTCCAGGTAAAACGTTTTTCGTTCCCGATGCATTATCCAGAGCACCAATCCAAGGCAGAATTCGACACCAAGACCCACTTCTAGAAGACATTCAAAATCTCTACATCAATTTCGTGATGCGTGAGGTCGTTACAGAAATTTGTTCAACGGAAGAAATCAAGTCTTACCAAAACAAGGACCCAACGTACAGCAAACTCAAAGAATACGTCAAAAATGGTTGGCCACAGAAACACAAAAGCGACCCGTTAGTCAGTAAATTCTTCTCTCATCAACAAGACTTAAGCATCGCTCATGACATTGTTTGCTACAAAGACCGAGTCGTCATTCCTGGTCCTCTTCAGAAGAAGTGCCTCTATGTGCTCCATGACGGACACTTCGGTATTAATAAATGTTTGGACCGGGCCAAAGCTACTGTGTGGTGGCCAGGTATCACAAGAGAGCTTAAAGAAGTCGTCGGGAAATGTGAAATTTGCATCAAACTACGCAGACCAACGGTAGATCCCATGTTACCATCCGAAGTTCCATCTAGACCGTGGCAAACAATTGGTGCCGACCTCGCAGAATATCATGAGTCAACTTACTTAGTGGTACAGGACTATTATTCCAAGTATCCTGAAATCAGAAAACTTCGCACCACCAAAGCCAAAGTTGTTATCGAGACCTTCAAAGAAATGTTTGCTAGACATGGTATACCCGAAGTTGTCCGCTCCGACAATGGCAAACAATTTGATTGTCACGAATACAGAACTTTCAGCAGAAAATATGGATTTAAGTTAATTACCAGTAGTCCCCATTACCAACAGTCAAATGGACAAGCCGAAAGTGCTGTGAAGCTGCTCAAAACGATATTGAGGAAAAATGAAGATCCATATCTTGCACTTCTTACCTACCGCAATACACCTACTAAATGTGGATTGTCACCTGCCCAACTGCTCTTTGGCAGAAACCTTCGAGACAGACTGCCAAGGTTACCTTCAGGGTTAAAACCTGCAACTATCGACCATGACACTGTCAGACAAACGTTAATCAACAATCAAGCAGAACAGAAGTCCAACTACGACAAACGACACCGAGTAACAAAAGAAGAGAAAAATCTAAAAGAAGGTGATCGCGTATGGATCATAAATATGCAAAAGGAGGGAGAAGTACAACGCAGATGTGAAGAACCAAGGTCATATTTGATCGAGACTGACGGCGGTTGCGTCAGACGAAATCGAAGACATCTTCAGCCCTTACCAGACAGAAATAATGAACCCGAACATGACCCAGAACAACCAGACGAATCAGAGGAACCAAAGAAAAGACCAATCAGAAGACCCAAAAGATACCAAGATTATTATTGTTATTGAAATATGTATATTTTGATACCTCAGGTAGTTAGTTTCATATTTAGCTTAGTTTTGTATTTAAAAGGGGGGATGTTAGGTTGGCAACTCTCACGTGGGCGACACGGGAGTTGGAGGGGGGTTTTTTGGCAGAGTGAGTTAGTTAGGTTATGTCGCAGAAGGGGCCTGGACGCACCCTCAATGCTCCGGGATATTAGTCAATAAACAGTTATAAGGTTGAATGGTCTATTTACAACTAACCTAACAAGTATTGTACGAATTCAGATTTAAATCATGCTACTTAAAATATTCTTAAAAAAAAATAATTTTTTTATTGGTAAACGACTCAATTGTATGCCGGAAAATTTAAGAGTACACGCTGACTAGCTTTAAAAAATGATAAAAATATCTAAACAAGAATCCAGAGATTTCAGATGCAGAACAGCTTTAGGAAAGAATCAGAATAATCTTAAAGAATTCTAAACGAAAGTAGAGAATTTTTATTGTTATCAGTGTTTTGTGCAATATAGTTATTAACAATATGAGTACGAAAACACAAGCTTAAAGTCCGAGGACTGTCATACAACGAGCGTATACGAGTGACATACCTGGACACTCGAGAACTTTAAGCATTTTCGCATAAATATTATTCAACTTTTTTTTTGTTGGAACATTTTAATGAAAAACACGTTGCTATGGGGAGCGTGTTTTAAAATAGTGAAAACACGTTGCTATCGGAAACGTCTAGGATTCAGATATTAAAAAAAGGCTTAAAATATTACCAAAAAAAAAGTCTGTTGCCCTTGTTTTAATGTTTCTAATACCGCTTCTTATTTAAACGTGGAGAATTATGATTTTTACCAAGCTCACTGCCTTCAAATGAGCTCGGAAAATTAAACAAACTTACTTGTGCGGCCCACACAGCACTACAACAGTGGGAAACTGGTGCGAGTTGTGAGGATTCAACCTATGCCCGCCCCCCAATAACTGTACCGAAATTTCGGCAGCTGCCCTCCCAAACAGCTCCACCCTCTTATCCCACGTGAGCCCCACTCTATCAGCCACTTCCCACAGTTTCTTTCGCAAAGACCTCGAAATGCTCGGTATAATCAGCCCATCATCCGTCACATACTCGCAAAAGTCTTGCTTAGGCACTATTATCTGCCTATACGATGCTGGAGTGCTTGCAATAACATTTTCATCATGCCTGGAACAAACCCTGTGACTGTGCCACGCTATTTTTCGCCAAACCTGTATTTCGCCGGCTTCTTGCTGTCGGCATTCTTAATAACGTCCGGTTTCTGGGAGTTGTTAATCTCGTCCCAGATGGCTTGTTTATCAAAAAGCGCCAAATTTTTCTCAAAATCGAAGTCTTTGTTGATTTTGTGGTCCAAAGGCGAGCCGAAACACTCCTCGTCCTTCCAGCCTTTGGACCACTTGCCTTTTGACTTTTCTCGCCTGACTGGGGTTCCGTTTTTGAATGAACTGGATTCGTTAAAACTATAGTTCGTGGTTTTGGGTTCGATATCAATGGGTTTTGATTTGCTGTGAGATCCGTTTAAATTTGTATGTTTGGATGCTGCATTGGCGACATCTGAGGTGCTCTGCGTTCGTCCAGCGCGCTTCGCGATTGGCTTGGCGATGGTTATTGTGCTTCTCTGTGGAGGTGAGCTTAAGTGCTTGTCAATTAATTTCAACTCTTCGATTTCGTTTGCCCTAAAATGCGATGCTCAAATTCGAGGTGTTGGAGAGACTGGGTTACCTAATGGTCACTTCGTTCGAAGGACAGGGAATGCCGTTGCAGAAAGCCTTAGTTAGAGCAATCTGAGAAGTCGTAGCTGCGCTAATTTCACCTTGATAAGCGGTATCATCGGCGCACTTAATTGAGACCATGTATCCTACCCACTGTGCCATTTTCTTTACAAATATCAATAGCACAACCGAGAGCAGATAATTTGTATAATTTATAAAATGAGGTTAGGTAACACTGCGCAGCAGATTTATCAGTCGACCTCAACTTCCCAACAAATTATTAAATACGTGATGTAGAACCAATAATTAGCACAAAACAAGAAGAAATATTTACAACAATGAACCCACAACAAATTAACAGCACCCAACAACCATCTCTTGCGACACACTTTTCGATACAGCTTTCTCTCTCGCACGTTTCACCTTTTCTAAAAATAAATTCGCGCCGTCTCTCTCTGCCCAACGCTGAGTCGCATCAACTATCTCTTTCCAACGTCCGTTAGTTAGAAATACCGTACAACCGAAATATTTTATAAAATTTTAAACCGCAAAATAGGCCTTAAGTAGCGCAAAAATTGGCAAAATAAACTCGAAAGAAGTTGCAAAATTTCGACACTTTTTATGCTTCTACAAAATGAGAATGCAGGGCCGGACTCGTTCCTAACCCCGGTCTCCCGGTGCTTCAAGCCCGTACTAATTACAAATCTGAAAGCCCCAGTTAATTTTCGTCGTAATCAGGTAGAAAAATCAACCACTGAAACGACCATAACCTTAACCGTTTTTCCAGAAATGAGTAATATCATGACTTTGGTGAAAATCGGGGCTGTGGGGGGCATAGCGACGGTCACGATGGGCTTATTATACCGAAATAAGATTGAGCAAAACATTAAAGGCACCGTTTATTACAAAGAAGCCTTAAGGACTGTGCGAACCAACCGAGGGGCAGTGCACCTCCTCGGCGAGCCAATCAAAGACGGAAAAATCGACCTAGACGACACGGAAACGAACTTCACGAGCGAGAATTCCGCCCATTACGAAGTCCCCATAAGGGGGCCCAAGCAGAAAGGGCGAGTATATTTCTGGGCCAGTAAACATGACAACAACTGGGTCGTATACAGAGTAGAGTTAGGGTTAGAAAACGAGCCCGATCGGAGGTTACTAATTAAAAACCAGGACCAGTAAATTAATAAAAGTTTATTTCTCCTTGTATATACACAATAAATTACCAGAAATTGTTGGGTAAAATCCCATTGGGCGTTTCAAAGTGCCCCTTGCTTTTATAGTCTTGCAGCAGCACCTCTAGCCTCGTCACGGGCCCCCCCGAATCAATTTTCTTCAACGTCGGCATGAACTTCTCCATGATAATCACAACCAATTTCTTGAAGGCCATTCCGTAGACCAGTTCCATCTCAAAACCAACAGTTTCGAGGAAAACGTGCAAAACGGTTGCTGTGATGTCCAGCTGTGGTTTTAATTTTAGGATTGAGGCCAAAAAAATCCACGCGTTTGTAATGTCGTAGGGGTTTTTTGTCTGTCCCCGCTTTGGCTTGGCAATGAAAATGGCAAAATACAGTCGCAAGATTCCAGTCATTCGTTTGAGAAATTTGTCCTGTTTTTCGATCTGCCCGTCAATGTAGTGGTAACCCAGGACTTGGTAGTACTCTTCGGTTGTTTGTTCCTCTGTTTTTGGGATGTAAAATGGTACCAAATAGGGGCACTCTGTGTAAAAATAGCCCAGAAGGAGTTTCCCAAAGTCGGGAAAATCGTTCCACAGGGAAACTATTATCGTTGCATAGCAAAAGGCGGCTTCTGGATTGCTAGAAATCATTAGATCGCCTTGCAGGACAAACTTTCTTGCTAGTAAATCCATACAGAACGGAATTCCTATTAAAAATTATTAATTTATTTTAACGAAACCAAAAACCCACCTTGAGGATGTTTCAGAGCATTTACTTGTCTGTCTGCCACGATCACAGTCTTCCCCGATAGCAAATTGTTGAGTTTGACGTATTTATCTCTAAGATGGTCGGAATTTACAGCGGATAAAGCGTTGACTGGTATGTTTATGGCCTTCTTGCAGTCAAATCTGAATTGTTTGAGCTGCTCCTCCGCAAGCAAGTCTTTATACAACTGGCTATGGTTTGATAAAAACTGCTTGATTTCTGCGTATTTTTTCAAATTCGTTACACTAACACAATCAGTTATAGTTCGTATTGAGTCGTTCTTCTCAACGGGTGTTTTGGGGTCGACTTTGACTGGGGTTGACTGCGCTAAAGGCGCAGCTTTGTCGGGTTCTTCCACCTTTTTGTGGTTAATTCTGGACACAGTTTCTTCAATTTCGTGCTTTAGGTTTTTCACCTGATTGACTATGCTAACAGCCCGTAAAAACTGTTCCTCATCAACGTTATAATTCCTGCATTTGGCAACGACTTCGTCTAAACTTTCCGGGAGAATTTTCAACAACTTAAAACTGTCACCTAGGGACTTCTTCAATTCGTCGCTTGATGGACACGTTTTGATAATTGTGATGATTTCCTGATACACCGACCTGAACTCGAGCTGGCACTTTTTTATTTTCTCGATGTGTTCATTCAAAATGCGTTGCTTCTCCTTAGTCTTCTCCAATTGTTGCTCGTATTGCATCTTCCGCTGGGCCATGTCCTGGTAGTGCTTGATTAAGTTCTCATTTTGCTTGGATTTATTAGCATCGGACTGGTTAAGCATTTGTAGGATCATCTGTTCCGTGTCGTGCATGCTTTGGATGAACTCTTGCTGCTTGAAATACCACTGATTCTCCTTCTCCTCCTTACGTGACTTGGAGAATTTCTCAAATTTGTTGTAATGGTCATCGATGGTTTCTTGCAGTTTTTCGCGCCGTTGCGTCTCAATTACATGTAGGACTTGGTTTAGAGGTGGCGGACTCCTCGGTGATTTGTCTTCAATTAAGTTTTGTCTCTTTTGCGGCTCAGGGGTCTTCTGTTCCTCTTCATTAGCATCATGAAGGATCGTACTGTTTGGGCCAATCGTTACGTTATTTATGTCCCCGGTTAGTTTACTGTATTTACTAAAGGCCGATATTTTTAAATTTTCAAAACTCGATAATATTTCATCCATTTCGGTTATTTCTACAAAAATTAAATTACAAAAATCAAAATTTGACACCTAACCTAACTTCAAATTTGGCATCATAGAACAAGGGCGCCACCTAATCAAAAACTCCCACACGCCGTTTCGCACAAGCGCCACATTTGATAACAAATCACAAGAAAAAAATCATGCACGAAAGTATTAAATTTTAATGTCCCACAAACGGCACCAAGATACACTCTGCAAGTCGGGTTTAATAAATTTGAATAAATTCTATTACAAATTAAAACTTAACTGCATTTAACTTCTGCATTTATTCCCATATTCAAGCAATGCAAAATGTTTTTTTTCACCCCCTTTATATCATGCAATTGTTTTTATTTTTGCAGGAAATCAAGCTCTCTAATAGGGCTTTCGACTGTAAAAAAATCATGTTCGGACAAAGACTCCTTGGGACCTTAACGAATTTTTTAAATTTTTATAAAATTTCTCGATTTGGCAAATTGCTCTAATTGGTCAAATTAATCAGTAATTTGTACAGAAAGAATCACGTGAAGGTTTAGAGCATTCTTGCCAGGAAAAAAGGATGAGGTAAACAATGATTATTAGAAAATTAAAGGGAATAAAGGAATTATTGGTTTGTGATATAAAAAATACAACACAAATATAATACAATGCACCTACCTTCATACAGCTTCTGCGTTGGCTACTGTTTGTAGCAAAACATAAAAAAAATAAAAACAACACCATTAAAAAATCATTATTTGCATAAAAGTTACAACAATCGACTTTTGTCAATATTAAACAAAATAAAGAATACACAATACGTTTCAATATATAATGGCACTCAAATCATTAATTTCAACACCTCAGTAGATAAATGCACCTACCTTCATATCGCTTCCACGTTGGCTACCGTTTGTAGCATTAAAAAAATATTAAAAATGAAACTAATAAAAAAGCTTTATTCGCATTAAATTTAGAGCAAGCCACTTTCATTCATTGAAATTAAAAAAAAAAATTACGTGGCAATAAATTATTTGAGTGTTTGATTTTATTTATAGTTACTGTATTTAAAATGTGTCACTCAAAATATCACTTTTCAACACCGCATTTAAAGATTTTAATTGCAACTAAGTTTTATGAAGTTATTGGTTTGTGAAATAAATAAATACGACACAGCAATAAAATACACCTACCTTCATATCGCTTCCACGTTGGCTACCGTTTGTAGCATTAAAAAAATAATAATAAAAATGAAACCAAAAATAAATGTTTGTTTGCATTAAATTTAGAGCAAGCCACTTTCATTCATTGAAATTAAAGAAAAAATTACGTGGCAATAAATTATTTGAGTGTTTGATTTTATTTATAGTTACTGTATTTAAAATGTGTCACTCAAAATATCACTTTTCAACACCGCATTAAAGATTTTAATTGCAACTAAGTTTTATGAAATTATTGGTTTGTGAAATAAATAAATACGACACAGCAATAAAATACACCTACCTTCATATCGCTTCCACGTTGGCTACCGTTTGTAGCATTAAATAATAATAATAATAATGAAACCAAAAAAAAATGTTTATTTGCATTAAATTTTGAGCAAGCCACTTTCATTCATTGAAATTAAAGACAAAATTATTACGTGGCAATAAATTATTTGAGTGTTTGACTTTTTTTTAGTTACTGTATTTAAAATGTGTCACTCAAAATATCACTTTTCAACACCGCATTTAAAGATTTTAATTGCAATTAAGTTTTATGAAATAAAAAAATACCAAACAGCAATAAAATACACCTACCTTCATATCGCTTCCACGTTGGCTACCGTTTGTAGCATGAAAAAAAAATAAAAACAACACCAATAAAAAAATCTTTATTTGCATGAAAATTACAACAAGCGACATAATTTTACGGCTGTAAAAAACAATCAACAATGTTATATTTAAGGATTGCTCTAATTGGTCAAATTAGTCAATGACTAATTTGTCCGGCAAGAACCACGTGGAGGTTTAGAGCATTCTTGCCAGGAAAAAAGGATATAAGGATGAGGTAACCAATGATTATTTGAAAATGAAGGGAATAAAGGAATTATTGGTTTGTGAAATGAAAAAATAGTACACAAAAATCAAAGTTTTTTCACTTGGCGTTAAATAAATGCTCTTACCTTTATACTGCATCTGCTACCATTTGTAGCAAAACCTAAAAAATAAATTAAAAACACAACCAACAAAAAAAATTAATTTGTAGGAAAGTTACAACAAGCGACATTAATAAATATTATACAGAATAAAGGATACAAAATACGGTATAATATATGGCACACAAGCTATTAAATTCAACACATCACAAGATAAAACGCAAAAAAATGCACCTACCTTCGTATGGCTTCTGCGTTGGCTACTGTTTGTAGCAAGACATTAAAAAATAAAAACAACACCAATAAAAAATCTTTATTTGCATGAAAGTTACAACAAGCAACGTTTGTCAATATTAAACAAAATAAAAAATACACAATACGTTTTAATATGAGGCAATTCAAATTCAAAACTTCAGTAAATAAATACACCTACCTTCATATCGCTTCCACGTTGGCTACCGTTTGTAGCATTAAAAAAATAATAATAATAATGAAACCAAAAAAAAATGTTTATTTGCATTAAATTTTGAGCAAGCCACATTCATTTATTGAGATTAAAGACAAAACTATTACGTGGCAACAAATTATTTGAGTGTTTGACTTTATTTTTAGTTACTGTATTTAAAATGTGTCACTCAAAATATCACTTTTCAACACCGCATTTAAAGATTTTAATTGCAATTAAGTTTTATGAAATAAAAAAATACGAAACAGCAATAAAATACACCTACCTTCATATCGCTTCCACGTTGGCTACCGTTTGTAGCATTAAAAAAATAATAATAATAATGAAACCAAAAAAAAATGTTTATTTGCATTAAATTTTGAGCAAGCCACATTCATTTATTGAGATTAAAGACAAAACTATTACGTGGCAACAAATTATTTGAGTGTTTGACTTTATTTTTAGTTACTGTATTTAAAATGTGTCACTCAAAATATCACTTTTCAACACCGCATTTAAAGATTTTAATTGCAATTAAGTTTTATGAAATAAAAAAATACGAAACAGCAATAAAATACACCTACCTTCATATCGCTTCCACGTTGGCTACCGTTTGTAGCATTAAATAATAATAATAATAATGAAACCAAAAAAAAATGTTTATTTGCATTAAATTTTGAGCAAGCCACTTTCATTCATTGAAATTAAAGACAAAACTATTACGTGGCGATAAATTATTTGAGTGTTTGACTTTATTTTTAGTTACTGTATTTAAAATGTATCACTCAAAATATCACTTTTCAACACCGCATTTAAAGATTTTAATTGCAATTAAGTTTTATGAAATTATTGGTTTGTGAAATAAATAAATACGACACAGCAATAAAATACACCTACCTTCATATCGCTTCCACGTTGGCTACCGTTTGTAGCATTAAAAAAAATAATAAAAATGAAACCAAAAAAAATGTTTATTTGCATTAAATTTTGAGCAAGCCACTTTCATTCATTGAAATTAAAGACAAAATTATTACGTGGCAATAAATTATTTGAGTGTTTGACTTTATTTTTAGTTACTGTATTTAAAATGTGTCACTCAAAATATCACTTTTCAACACCGCATTTAAAGATTTTAATTGCAATTAAGTTTTATAAAATAAAAAAATACGAAACAGCAATAAAATACACCTACCTTCATATCGCTTCCACGTTGGCTACCGTTTGTAGCATTAAAAAATAATAATAATAATGAAACCAAAAAAAAATGTTTATTTGCATTAAATTTTGAGCAAGCCACTTTCATTCATTGAAATTAAAGAAAAAATTACGTGGCAATAAATTATTTGAGTGTTTGACTTTATTTTTAGTTACTGTATTTAAAATGTGTCACTCAAAATTTCATTTTTCAACACCGCATTTAAAGATTTTAATTGCAATTAAGTTTTATGAAATTATTGGTTTGTGAAATAAATAAATACGACACAGCAATAAAATACACCTACCTTCATATCGCTTCCACGTTGGCTACCGTTTGTAGCATTAAAAAAATAATAATAATAATGAAACCAAAAAAAAATGTTTATTTGCATTAAATTTTGAGCAAGCCACTTTCATTCATTGAGATTAAAGACAAAATTATTACGTGGCAATAAATTATTTGAGTGTTTGACTTTATTTTTAGTTACTGTATTTAAAATGTATCACTCAAAATATTACCTTTCAACACCGCATTTAAAGATTTTAATTGCAATTAAGTTTTATGAAATAAAAAAATACGACACAGCAATAAAATACACCTACCTTCATATCGCTTCCACGTTGGCTACCGTTTGTAGCATTAAAAAATAATAATAATAATGAAACCAAAAAAAAATGTTTATTTGCATTAAATTTTGAGCAAGCCACTTTCATTCATTGAAATTAAAGACAAAATTATTACGTGGCAATAAATTATTTGAGTGTTTGACTTTATTTTTAGTTACTGTATTTAAAATGTATCACTCAAAATATCATTTTTCAACACCGCATTTAAAGATTTTAATTGCAATTAAGTTTTATGAAATTATTGGTTTGTGAAATAAATAAATACGACACAGCAATAAAATACACCTACCTTCATATCGCTTCCACGTTGGCTACCGTTTGTAGCATTAAAAAAATAATAATAATAATGAAACCAAAAAAAAATGTTTATTTGCATTAAATTTTGAGCAAGCCACTTTCATTCATTGAGATTAAAGACAAAATTATTACGTGGCAATAAATTATTTGAGTGTTTGACTTTATTTTTAGTTACTGTATTTAAAATGTATCACTCAAAATATTACCTTTCAACACCGCATTTAAAGATTTTAATTGCAATTAAGTTTTATGAAATAAAAAAATACGACACAGCAATAAAATACACCTACCTTCATATCGCTTCCACGTTGGCTACCGTTTGTAGCATTAAAAAATAATAATAATAATGAAACCAAAAAAAAATGTTTATTTGCATTAAATTTTGAGCAAGCCACTTTCATTCATTGAAATTAAAGACAAAATTATTACGTGGCAATAAATTATTTGAGTGTTTGACTTTATTTTTAGTTACTGTATTTAAAATGTATCACTCAAAATATTACCTTTCAACACCGCATTTAAAGATTTTAATTGCAATTAAGTTTTATGAAATAAAAAAATACGACACAGCAATAAAATACACCTACCTTCATATCGCTTCCACGTTGGCTACCGTTTGTAGCATTAAAAAATAATAATAATAATAATGAAACCAAAAAAAAATGTTTATTTGCATTAAATTTTGAGCAAGCCACTTTCATTCATTGAAATTAAAGACAAAATTATTACGTGGCAATAAATTATTTGAGTGTTTGACTTTATTTTTAGTTACTGTATTTAAAATGTGTCACTCAAAATATCACTTTTCAACACCGCATTTAAAGATTTTTATTGCAATTAAGTTTTATGAAATTATTGGTTTGTGAAATAAATAAATACGACACAGCAATAAAATACACCTACCTTCATATCGCTTCCACGTTGGCTACCGTTTGTAGCATTAAAAAAAATAATAAAAATGAAACCAAAAAAAAATGTTTATTTGCATTAAATTTTGAGCTAGCCACTTTCATTCATTGAAATTAAAGACAAAACTATTACGTGGCAATAAATTATTTGAGTGTTTGACTTTATTTTTAGTTACTGTATTTAAAATGTATCACTCAAAATATCACTTTTCAACACCGCATTTAAAGATTTTAATTGCAATTAAGTTTTATGAAATTATTGGTTTGTGAAATAAATAAATACGACACAGCAATAAAATACACCTACCTTCATATCGCTTCCACGTTGGCTACCGTTTGTAGCATTAAAAAATAATAATAATAATGAAACCAAAAAAAAATGTTTATTTGCATTAAATTTTGAGCAAGCCACTTTCATTCATTGAAATTAAAGACAAAATTATTACGTGGCAATAAATTATTTGAGTGTTTGACTTTATTTTTAGTTACTGTATTTAAAATGTGTCACTCAAAATATCACTTTTCAACACCGCATTTAAAGATTTTAATTGCAATTAAGTTTTATGAAATTATTGGTTTGTGAAATAAATAAATACGACACAGCAATAAAATACACCTACCTTCATATCGCTTCCACGTTGGCTACCGTTTGTAGCATTAAAAAATAATAATAATAATGAAACCAAAAAAAAATGTTTATTTGCATTAAATTTTGAGCAAGCCACTTTCATTCATTGAAATTAAAGACAAAATTATTACGTGGCAATAAATTATTTGAGTGTTTGACTTTATTTTTAGTTACTGTATTTAAAATGTGTCACTCAAAATATCACTTTTCAACACCGCATTTAAAGATTTTAATTGCAATTAAGTTTTATGAAATTATTGGTTTGTGAAATAAATAAATACGACACAGCAATAAAATACACCTACCTTCATATCGCTTCCACGTTGGCTACCGTTTGTAGCATTAAAAAATAATAATAATAATGAAACCAAAAAAAAATGTTTATTTGCATTAAATTTTGAGCAAGCCACTTTCATTCATTGAAATTAAAGACAAAATTATTACGTGGCAATAAATTATTTGAATGTTTGATTTTATTTATAGTTACTGTATTTAAAATGTGTCACTCAAAATATCACTTTTCAACACCGCATTTAAAGATTTTAATTGCAATTAAGTTTTATGAAATTATTGGTTTGTGAAATAAATAAATACGACACAGCAATAAAATACACCTACCTTCATATCGCTTCCACGTTGGCTACCGTTTGTAGCATTAAAAAATAATAATAATAATGAAACCAAAAAAAAATGTTTATTTGCATTAAATTTTGAGCAAGCCACTTTCATTCATTGAAATTAAAGACAAAATTATTACGTGGCAATAAATTATTTGAATGTTTGATTTTATTTATAGTTACTGTATTTAAAATGTGTCACTCAAAATATCACTTTTCAACACCGCATTTAAAGATTTTTATTGCAATTAAGTTTTATGAAATTATTGGTTTGTGAAATAAATAAATACGACACAGCAATAAAATACACCTACCTTCATATCGCTTCCACGTTGGCTACCGTTTGTAGCATTAAAAAATAATAATAATAATGAAACCAAAAAAAAATGTTTATTTGCATTAAATTTTGAGCAAGCCACTTTCATTCATTGAAATTAAAGACAAAATTATTACGTGGCAATAAATTATTTGAGTGTTTGACTTTATTTTTAGTTACTGTATTTAAAATGTATCACTCAAAATATTACCTTTCAACACCGCATTTAAAGATTTTAATTGCAATTAAGTTTTATGAAATAAAAAAATACGACACAGCAATAAAATACACCTACCTTCATATCGCTTCCACGTTGGCTACCGTTTGTAGCATTAAAAAATAATAATAATAATAATGAAACCAAAAAAAAATGTTTATTTGCATTAAATTTTGAGCAAGCCACTTTCATTCATTGAAATTAAAGACAAAATTATTACGTGGCAATAAATTATTTGAGTGTTTGACTTTATTTTTAGTTACTGTATTTAAAATGTGTCACTCAAAATATCACTTTTCAACACCGCATTTAAAGATTTTTATTGCAATTAAGTTTTATGAAATTATTGGTTTGTGAAATAAATAAATACGACACAGCAATAAAATACACCTACCTTCATATCGCTTCCACGTTGGCTACCGTTTGTAGCATTAAAAAATAATAATAATAATGAAACCAAAAAAAAATGTTTATTTGCATTAAATTTTGAGCAAGCCACTTTCATTCATTGAAATTAAAGACAAAATTATTACGTGGCAATAAATTATTTGAGTGTTTGACTTTATTTTTAGTTACTGTATTTAAAATGTGTCACTCAAAATATCACTTTTCAACACCGCATTTAAAGATTTTAATTGCAATTAAGTTTTATGAAATTATTGGTTTGTGAAATAAATAAATACGACACAGCAATAAAATACACCTACCTTCATATCGCTTCCACGTTGGCTACCGTTTGTAGCATTAAAAAATAATAATAATAATGAAACCAAAAAAAAATGTTTATTTGCATTAAATTTTGAGCAAGCCACTTTCATTCATTGAAATTAAAGACAAAATTATTACGTGGCAATAAATTATTTGAGTGTTTGACTTTATTTTTAGTTACTGTATTTAAAATGTGTCACTCAAAATATCACTTTTCAACACCGCATTTAAAGATTTTAATTGCAATTAAGTTTTATGAAATTATTGGTTTGTGAAATAAATAAATACGACACAGCAATAAAATACACCTACCTTCATATCGCTTCCACGTTGGCTACCGTTTGTAGCATTAAAAAATAATAATAATAATGAAACCAAAAAAAAATGTTTATTTGCATTAAATTTTGAGCAAGCCACTTTCATTCATTGAAATTAAAGACAAAATTATTACGTGGCAATAAATTATTTGAGTGTTTGACTTTATTTTTAGTTACTGTATTTAAAATGTGTCACTCAAAATATCACTTTTCAACACCGCATTTAAAGATTTTAATTGCAATTAAGTTTTATGAAATTATTGGTTTGTGAAATAAATAAATACGACACAGCAATAAAATACACCTACCTTCATATCGCTTCCACGTTGGCTACCGTTTGTAGCATTAAAAAATAATAATAATAATGAAACCAAAAAAAAATGTTTATTTGCATTAAATTTTGAGCAAGCCACTTTCATTCATTGAAATTAAAGACAAAACTATTACGTGGCAATAAATTATTTGAGTGTTTGATTCTATTTTTAGTTACTATATTTAAAATGTATCACTCAAAATATCACTTTTCAACACCGCATTTAAAGATTTTAATTGCAATTAAGTTTTATGAAATTATTGGTTTGTGAAATAAATAAATACGACACAGCAATAAAATACACCTACCTTCATATCGCTTCCACGTTGGCTACCGTTTGTAGCATTAAAAAATAATAATAATAATGAAACCAAAAAAAATGTTTATTTGCATTAAATTTTGAGCAAGCCACTTTCATTCATTGAAATTAAAGACAAAACTATTACGTGGCAATAAATTATTTGAGTGTTTGATTCTATTTTTAGTTACTGTATTTAAAATGTATCACTCAAAATATCACTTTTCAACACCGCATTTAAAGATTTTAATTGCAATTAAGTTTTATGAAATTATTGGTTTGTGAAATAAATAAATACGACACAGCAATAAAATACACCTACCTTCATATCGCTTCCACGTTGGCTACCGTTTGTAGCATTAAAAAAATAATAATAATAATGAAACCAAAAAAAATTGTTTATTTGCATTAAATTTTGAGCAAGCCACTTTCATTCATTGAAATTAAAAAAAAAATTACGTGGCAATAAATTATTTGAGTGTTTGACTTTATTTTTAGTTACTGTATTTAAAATGTATCACTCAAAATATTACCTTTCAACACCGCATTTAAAGATTTTAATTGCACTTAAGTTTTATGAAATAAATAAATACGACACAGCAATAAAATACACCTACCTTCATATCGCTTCCACGTTGGCTACCGTTTGTAGCATTAAAAAATAATAATAATAATGAAACCAAAAAAAAAATGTTTATTTGCATTAAATTTTGAGCAAGCCACTTTCATTCATTGAAATTAAAGACAAAATTATTACGTGGCAATAAATTATTTGAGTGTTTGACTTTATTTTTAGTTACTGTATTTAAAATGTGTCACTCAAAATATCACTTTTCAACACCGCATTTAAAGATTTTAACTGCAATTAAGTTTTATGAAATTATTGGTTTGTGAAATAAATAAATACGACACAGCAATAAAATACACCTACCTTCATATCGCTTCCACGTTGGCTACCGTTTGTAGCATTAAAAAAATAATAATAATAATGAAACCAAAAAAAAATGTTTATTTGCATTAAATTTTGAGCAAGCCACTTTCATTCATTGAGATTAAAGACAAAACTATTACGTGGCAACAAATTATTTGAGTGTTTGACTTTATTTTTAGTTACTGTATTTAAAATGTGTCACTCAAAATATCACTCTTCAACACCGCATTTAAAGATTTTAATTGCAATTAAGTTTTATGAAATAAAAAAATACGAAACAGCAATAAAATACACCTACCTTCATATCGCTTCCACGTTGGCTACCGTTTGTAGCATTAAAAAATAATAATAATAATGAAACCAAAAAAAAATGTTTATTTGCATTAAATTTTGAGCAAGCCACTTTCATTCATTAAAATTAAAGACAAAACTATTACGTGGCAATAAATTATTTGAGTGTTTGACTTTATTTTTAGTTACTGTATTTAAAATGTGTCACTCAAAATATCACTTTTCAACACCGCATTTAAAGATTTTAATTGCATTTAAGTTTTATGAAATAAAAAAATACGAAACAGCAATAAAATACACCTACCTTCATATTGCTTCCACGTTGGCTACCGTTTGTATCATTAAAAAATAATAATAATAATGAAACCAAAAAAAAATGTTTATTTGCATTAAATTTTGAGCAAGCCACTTTCATTCATTGAAATTAAAGAAAAAATTACGTGGCAATCAATTATTTGAGTGTTTGACTTTATTTTTAGTTACTGTATTTAAAATGTATCACTCAAAATATCATTTTTCAACACCGCATTTAAAGATTTTAATTGCAATTAAGTTTTATGAAATTATTGGTTTGTGAAATAAATAAATACGACACAGCAATAAAATACACCTCCCTTCATATCGCTTCCACGTTGGCTACCGTTTGTAGCATTAAATAATAATAATAATAATGAAACCAAAAAAAATGTTTATTTGCATTAAATTTTGAGCAAGCCACTTTCATTCATTGAAATTAAAGACAAAATTATTACGTGGCAATAAATTATTTGAATGTTTGATTTTATTTATAGTTACTGTATTTAAAATGTGTCACTCAAAATATCACTTTTCAACACCGCATTTAAAGATTTTTATTGCAATTAAGTTTTATGAAATTATTGGTTTGTGAAATAAATAAATACGACACAGCAATAAAATACACCTACCTTCATATCGCTTCCACGTTGGCTACCGTTTGTAGCATTAAAAAATAATAATAATAATGAAACCAAAAAAAAATGTTTATTTGCATTAAATTTTGAGCAAGCCACTTTCATTCATTGAAATTAAAGACAAAACTATTACGTGGCAATAAATTATTTGAGTGTTTGATTCTATTTTTAGTTACTGTATTTAAAATGTATCACTCAAAATATCACTTTTCAACACCGCATTTAAAGATTTTAATTGCAATTAAGTTTTATGAAATTATTGGTTTGTGAAATAAATAAATACGACACAGCAATAAAATACACCTACCTTCATATCGCTTCCACGTTGGCTACCGTTTGTAGCATTAAAGAAATAATAATAATAATGAAACCAAAAAAAAAATGTTTATTTGCATTAAATTTTGAGCAAGCCACTTTCATTCATTAAAATTAAAGACAAAACTATTACGTGGCAATAAATTATTTGAGTGTTTGACTTTATTTTTAGTTACTGTATTTAAAATGTGTCACTCAAAATATCACTTTTCAACACCGCATTTAAAGATTTTAATTGCATTTAAGTTTTATGAAATAAAAAAATACGAAACAGCAATAAAATACACCTACCTTCATATTGCTTCCACGTTGGCTACCGTTTGTAGCATTAAAAAATAATAATAATAATGAAACCAAAAAAAAATGTTTATTTGCATTAAATTTTGAGCAAGCCACTTTCATTCATTGAAATTAAAGAAAAAATTACGTGGCAATCAATTATTTGAGTGTTTGACTTTATTTTTAGTTACTGTATTTAAAATGTATCACTCAAAATATCATTTTTCAACACCGCATTTAAAGATTTTAATTGCAATTAAGTTTTATGAAATTATTGGTTTGTGAAATAAATAAATACGACACAGCAATAAAATACACCTCCCTTCATATCGCTTCCACGTTGGCTACCGTTTGTAGCATTAAATAATAATAATAATAATGAAACCAAAAAAAATGTTTATTTGCATTAAATTTTGAGCAAGCCACTTTCATTCATTGAAATTAAAGACAAAATTATTACGTGGCAATAAATTATTTGAATGTTTGATTTTATTTATAGTTACTGTATTTAAAATGTGTCACTCAAAATATCACTTTTCAACACCGCATTTAAAGATTTTTATTGCAATTAAGTTTTATGAAATTATTGGTTTGTGAAATAAATAAATACGACACAGCAATAAAATACACCTACCTTCATATCGCTTCCACGTTGGCTACCGTTTGTAGCATTAAAAAATAATAATAATAATGAAACCAAAAAAAAATGTTTATTTGCATTAAATTTTGAGCAAGCCACTTTCATTCATTGAAATTAAAGACAAAACTATTACGTGGCAATAAATTATTTGAGTGTTTGATTCTATTTTTAGTTACTGTATTTAAAATGTATCACTCAAAATATCACTTTTCAACACCGCATTTAAAGATTTTAATTGCAATTAAGTTTTATGAAATTATTGGTTTGTGAAATAAATAAATACGACACAGCAATAAAATACACCTACCTTCATATCGCTTCCACGTTGGCTACCGTTTGTAGCATTAAAGAAATAATAATAATAATGAAACCAAAAAAAAAATGTTTATTTGCATTAAATTTTGAGCAAGCCACTTTCATTCATTAAAATTAAAGACAAAACTATTACGTGGCAATAAATTATTTGAGTGTTTGACTTTATTTTTAGTTACTGTATTTAAAATGTGTCACTCAAAATATCACTTTTCAACACCGCATTTAAAGATTTTAATTGCAATTAAGTTTTATGAAATTATTGGTTTGTGAAATAAATAAATACGACACAGCAATAAAATACACCTACCTTCATATCGCTTCCACGTTGGCTACCGTTTGTAGCATTAAAGAAATAATAATAATAATGAAACCAAAAAAAAAATGTTTATTTGCATTAAATTTTGAGCAAGCCACTTTCATTCATTAAAATTAAAGACAAAACTATTACGTGGCAATAAATTATTTGAGTGTTTGACTTTATTTTTAGTTACTGTATTTAAAATGTGTCACTCAAAATATCACTTTTCAACACCGCATTTAAAGATTTTAATTGCAATTAAGTTTTATGAAATTATTGGTTTGTGAAATAAATAAATACGACACAGCAATAAAATACACCTACCTTCATATCGCTTCCACGTTGGCTACCGTTTGTAGCATTAAAAAATAATAATAATAATGAAACCAAAAAAAAATGTTTATTTGCATTAAATTTTGAGCAAGCCACTTTCATTCATTGAAATTAAAGACAAAATTATTACGTGGCAATAAATTATTTGAATGTTTGATTTTATTTATAGTTACTGTATTTAAAATGTGTCACTCAAAATATCACTTTTCAACACCGCATTTAAAGATTTTTATTGCAATTAAGTTTTATGAAATTATTGGTTTGTGAAATAAATAAATACGACACAGCAATAAAATACACCTACCTTCATATCGCTTCCACGTTGGCTACCGTTTGTAGCATTAAAAAATAATAATAATAATGAAACCAAAAAAAAATGTTTATTTGCATTAAATTTTGAGCAAGCCACTTTCATTCATTGAAATTAAAGACAAAACTATTACGTGGCAATAAATTATTTGAGTGTTTGATTCTATTTTTAGTTACTGTATTTAAAATGTATCACTCAAAATATCACTTTTCAACACCGCATTTAAAGATTTTAATTGCAATTAAGTTTTATGAAATTATTGGTTTGTGAAATAAATAAATACGACACAGCAATAAAATACACCTACCTTCATATCGCTTCCACGTTGGCTACCGTTTGTAGCATTAAAAAAATAATAATAATAATGAAACCAAAAAAAAAATGTTTATTTGCATTAAATTTTGAGCAAGCCACTTTCATTCATTGAAATTAAAGACAAAACTATTACGTGGCAATCAATTATTTGAGTGTTTGACTTTATTTTTAGTTACTGTATTTAAAATGTATCACTCAAAATATCACTTTTCAACACCGCATTTAAAGATTTTAATTGCAATTAAGTTTTATGAAATTATTGGTTTGTGAAATAAATAAATACGAAACAGCAATAAAATACACCTACCTTCATATCGCTTCCACGTTGGCTACCGTTTGTAGCATTAAAAAATAATAATAATAATGAAACCAAAAAAAAATGTTTATTTGCATTAAATTTTGAGCAAGCCACTTTCATTCATTGAAATTAAAAAAAAAATTACGTGGCAATAAATTATTTGAGTGTTTGACTTTATTTTTAGTTACTGTATTTAAAATGTATCACTCAAAATATTACCTTTCAACACCGCATTTAAAGATTTTAATTGCACTTAAGTTTTATGAAATAAATAAATACGACACAGCAATAAAATACACCTACCTTCATATCGCTTCCACGTTGGCTACCGTTTGTAGCATTAAAAAATAATAATAATAATGAAACCAAAAAAAAAATGTTTATTTGCATTAAATTTTGAGCAAGCCACTTTCATTCATTGAAATTAAAGACAAAATTATTACGTGGCAATAAATTATTTGAGTGTTTGACTTTATTTTTAGTTACTGTATTTAAAATGTGTCACTCAAAATATCACTTTTCAACACCGCATTTAAAGATTTTAATTGCAATTAAGTTTTATGAAATTATTGGTTTGTGAAATAAATAAATACGACACAGCAATAAAATACACCTACCTTCATATCGCTTCCACGTTGGCTACCGTTTGTAGCATTAAAAAAATAATAATAATAATGAAACCAAAAAAAAATGTTTATTTGCATTAAATTTTGAGCAAGCCACTTTCATTCATTGAGATTAAAGACAAAACTATTACGTGGCAACAAATTATTTGAGTGTTTGACTTTATTTTTAGTTACTGTATTTAAAATGTGTCACTCAAAATATAACTCTTCAACACCGCATTTAAAGATTTTAATTGCAATTAAGTTTTATGAAATAAAAAAATACGAAACAGCAATAAAATACACCTACCTTCATATCGCTTCCACGTTGGCTACCGTTTGTAGCATTAAAAAATAATAATAATAATGAAACCAAAAAAAAATGTTTATTTGCATTAAATTTTGAGCTAGCCACTTTCATTCATTGAGATTAAAGACAAAACTATTACGTGGCAACAAATTATTTGAGTGTTTGACTTTATTTTTAGTTACTGTATTTAAAATGTGTCACTCAAAATATAACTCTTCAACACCGCATTTAAAGATTTTAATTGCAATTAAGTTTTATGAAATAAAAAAATACGAAACAGCAATAAAATACACCTACCTTCATATCGCTTCCACGTTGGCTACCGTTTGTAGCATTAAAAAATAATAATAATAATGAAACCAAAAAAAAATGTTTATTTGCATTAAATTTTGAGCTAGCCACTTTCATTCATTGAAATTAAAGACAAAACTATTACGTGGCAATAAATTATTTGAGTGTTTGATTCTATTTTTAGTTACTGTATTTAAAATGTATCACTCAAAATATCACTTTTCAACACCGCATTTAAAGATTTTAATTGCAATTAAGTTTTATGAAATTATTGGTTTGTGAAATAAATAAATACGACACAGCAATAAAATACACCTACCTTCATATCGCTTCCACGTTGGCTACAGTTTGTAGCATTAAAAAAAATAATAAAAATGAAACCGAAAAAAAAATGTTTATTTGCATTAAATTTTGAGCTAGCCACTTTCATTCATTGAAATTAAAGACAAAACTATTACGTGGCAATAAATTATTTGAGTGTTTGACTTTATTTTTAGTTACTGTATTTAAAATGTATCACTCAAAATATCACTTTTCAACACCGCATTTAAAGATTTTAATTGCAATTAAGTTTTATGAAATTATTGGTTTGTGAAATAAATAAATACGACACAGCAATAAAATACACCTACCTTCATATCGCTTCCACGTTGGCTACCGTTTGTAGCATTAAAAAATAATAATAATAATGAAACCAAAAAAAAATGTTTATTTGCATTAAATTTTGAGCTAGCCACTTTCATTCATTGAAATT
The DNA here is from genome assembly GCF_031307605.1 of Tribolium castaneum. Taxonomy (NCBI): domain Eukaryota; kingdom Metazoa; phylum Arthropoda; class Insecta; order Coleoptera; family Tenebrionidae; genus Tribolium; species Tribolium castaneum. The sequence continues at coordinate 13,279,596 of NC_087396.1, forward strand.
AAAGACAAAATTATTACGTGGCAATAAATTATTTGAGTGTTTGACTTTATTTTTAGTTACTGTATTTAAAATGTATCACTCAAAATATTACCTTTCAACACCGCATTTAAAGATTTTAATTGCAATTAAGTTTTATGAAATAAATAAATACGACACAGCAATAAAATACACCTACCTTCATATCGCTTCCACGTTGGCTACCGTTTGTAGCATGAAAAAAAATTAAAAACAACACCAATAAAAAAATCTTTATTTGCATGAAAATTACAACAAGCGACATAATTTTACGGCTGTAAAAAACAATCAACAATGTTATATTTAAGGATTGCTCTAATTGGTCAAATTAGTCAATGACTAATTTGTCCGGCAAGAACCACGTGGAGGTTTAGAGCATTCTTGCCAGGAAAAAAGGATATAAGGATGAGGTAACCAATGATTATTTGAAAATGAAGGGAATAAAGGAATTATTGGTTTGTGAAATGAAAAAATAGTACACAAAAATCAAAGTTTTTTCACTTGGCGTTAAATAAATGCTCTTACCTTTATACTGCATCTGCTACCATTTGTAGCAAAACCTAAAAAATAAATTAAAAACACAACCAACAAAAAAAATTAATTTGTAGGAAAGTTACAACAAGCGACATTAATAAATATTATACAGAATAAAGGATACAAAATACGGTATAATATATGGCACACAAGCTATTAAATTCAACACATCACAAGATAAAACGCAAAAAAATGCACCTACCTTCGTATGGCTTCTGCGTTGGCTACTGTTTGTAGCAAGACATTAAAAAATAAAAACAACACCAATAAAAAATCTTTATTTGCATGAAAGTTACAACAAGCAACGTTTTTCAATATTAAACAAAATAAAAAATACACAATACGTTTTAATATGAGGCAATTCAAATTCAAAACTTCAGTAAATAAATACACCTACCTTCATATCGCTTCCACGTTGGCTACAGTTTGTAGCATTAAAAAAAATAATAAAAATGAAACCGAAAAAAAAATGTTTATTTGCATTAAATTTTGAGCAAGCCACTTTCATTCATTGAAATTAAAGACAAAACTATTACGTGGCAATAAATTATTTGAGTGTTTGACTTTATTTTTAGTTACTGTATTTAAAATGTATCACTCAAAATATCACTTTTCAACACCGCATTTAAAGATTTTAATTGCAATTAAGTTTTATGAAATTATTGGTTTGTGAAATAAATAAATACGACACAGCAATAAAATACACCTCCCTTCATATCGCTTCCACGTTGGCTACCGTTTGTAGCATTAAAAAATAATAATAATAATGAAACCAAAAAAAAATGTTTATTTGCATTAAATTTTGAGCAAGCCACTTTCATTCATTGAAATTAAAGACAAAACTATTACGTGGCAATAAATTATTTGAGTGTTTGATTCTATTTTTAGTTACTGTATTTAAAATGTATCACTCAAAATATCACTTTTCAACACCGCATTTAAAGATTTTAATTGCAATTAAGTTTTATGAAATTATTGGTTTGTGAAATAAATAAATACGACACAGCAATAAAATACACCTACCTTCATATCGCTTCCACGTTGGCTACCGTTTGTAGCATTAAAAAAATAATAATAATAATGAAACCAAAAAAAAAATGTTTATTTGCATTAAATTTTGAGCAAGCCACTTTCATTCATTGAAATTAAAGACAAAACTATTACGTGGCAATCAATTATTTGAGTGTTTGACTTTATTTTTAGTTACTGTATTTAAAATGTATCACTCAAAATATCACTTTTCAACACCGCATTTAAAGATTTTAATTGCAATTAAGTTTTATGAAATTATTGGTTTGTGAAATAAATAAATACGAAACAGCAATAAAATACACCTACCTTCATATCGCTTCCACGTTGGCTACCGTTTGTAGCATTAAAAAATAATAATAATAATGAAACCAAAAAAAAATGTTTATTTGCATTAAATTTTGAGCAAGCCACTTTCATTCATTGAAATTAAAAAAAAAATTACGTGGCAATAAATTATTTGAGTGTTTGACTTTATTTTTAGTTACTGTATTTAAAATGTATCACTCAAAATATTACCTTTCAACACCGCATTTAAAGATTTTAATTGCACTTAAGTTTTATGAAATAAATAAATACGACACAGCAATAAAATACACCTACCTTCATATCGCTTCCACGTTGGCTACCGTTTGTAGCATTAAAAAATAATAATAATAATGAAACCAAAAAAAAAATGTTTATTTGCATTAAATTTTGAGCAAGCCACTTTCATTCATTGAAATTAAAGACAAAATTATTACGTGGCAATAAATTATTTGAGTGTTTGACTTTATTTTTAGTTACTGTATTTAAAATGTGTCACTCAAAATATCACTTTTCAACACCGCATTTAAAGATTTTAACTGCAATTAAGTTTTATGAAATTATTGGTTTGTGAAATAAATAAATACGACACAGCAATAAAATACACCTACCTTCATATCGCTTCCACGTTGGCTACCGTTTGTAGCATTAAAAAATAATAATAATAATGAAACCAAAAAAAAATGTTTATTTGCATTAAATTTTGAGCAAGCCACTTTCATTCATTAAAATTAAAGACAAAACTATTACGTGGCAATAAATTATTTGAGTGTTTGACTTTATTTTTAGTTACTGTATTTAAAATGTGTCACTCAAAATATCTCTTTTCAACACCGCATTTAAAGATTTTAATTGCATTTAAGTTTTATGAAATAAAAAAATACGAAACAGCAATAAAATACACCTACCTTCATATTGCTTCCACGTTGGCTACCGTTTGTAGCATTAAAAAATAATAATAATAATGAAACCAAAAAAAAATGTTTATTTGCATTAAATTTTGAGCAAGCCACTTTCATTCATTGAAATTAAAGAAAAAATTACGTGGCAATCAATTATTTGAGTGTTTGACTTTATTTTTAGTTACTGTATTTAAAATGTATCACTCAAAATATCATTTTTCAACACCGCATTTAAAGATTTTAATTGCAATTAAGTTTTATGAAATTATTGGTTTGTGAAATAAATAAATACGACACAGCAATAAAATACACCTCCCTTCATATCGCTTCCACGTTGGCTACCGTTTGTAGCATTAAATAATAATAATAATAATGAAACCAAAAAAAATGTTTATTTGCATTAAATTTTGAGCAAGCCACTTTCATTCATTGAAATTAAAGACAAAATTATTACGTGGCAATAAATTATTTGAATGTTTGATTTTATTTATAGTTACTGTATTTAAAATGTGTCACTCAAAATATCACTTTTCAACACCGCATTTAAAGATTTTTATTGCAATTAAGTTTTATGAAATTATTGGTTTGTGAAATAAATAAATACGACACAGCAATAAAATACACCTACCTTCATATCGCTTCCACGTTGGCTACCGTTTGTAGCATTAAAAAATAATAATAATAATGAAACCAAAAAAAAATGTTTATTTGCATTAAATTTTGAGCAAGCCACTTTCATTCATTGAAATTAAAGACAAAACTATTACGTGGCAATAAATTATTTGAGTGTTTGATTCTATTTTTAGTTACTGTATTTAAAATGTATCACTCAAAATATCACTTTTCAACACCGCATTTAAAGATTTTAATTGCAATTAAGTTTTATGAAATTATTGGTTTGTGAAATAAATAAATACGACACAGCAATAAAATACACCTACCTTCATATCGCTTCCACGTTGGCTACCGTTTGTAGCATTAAAGAAATAATAATAATAATGAAACCAAAAAAAAAATGTTTATTTGCATTAAATTTTGAGCAAGCCACTTTCATTCATTGAAATTAAAGACAAAACTATTACGTGGCAATAAATTATTTGAGTGTTTGATTCTATTTTTAGTTACTGTATTTAAAATGTATCACTCAAAATATCACTTTTCAACACCGCATTTAAAGATTTTAATTGCAATTAAGTTTTATGAAATTATTGGTTTGTGAAATAAATAAATACGACACAGCAATAAAATACACCTACCTTCATATCGCTTCCACGTTGGCTACCGTTTGTAGCATTAAAAAAATAATAATAATAATGAAACCAAAAAAAAATGTTTATTTGCATTAAATTTTGAGCAAGCCACTTTCATTCATTGAAATTAAAGACAAAACTATTACGTGGCAACAAATTATTTGAGTGTTTGACTTTATTTTTAGTTACTGTATTTAAAATGTGTCACTCAAAATATAACTCTTCAACACCGCATTTAAAGATTTTAATTGCAATTAAGTTTTATGAAATAAAAAAATACGAAACAGCAATAAAATACACCTACCTTCATATCGCTTCCACGTTGGCTACCGTTTGTAGCATTAAAAAATAATAATAATAATGAAACCAAAAAAAAATGTTTATTTGCATTAAATTTTGAGCAAGCCACTTTCATTCATTGAAATTAAAGACAAAACTATTACGTGGCAACAAATTATTTGAGTGTTTGACTTTATTTTTAGTTACTGTATTTAAAATGTATCACTCAAAATATTACCTTTCAACACCGCATTTAAAGATTTTAATTGCACTTAAGTTTTATGAAATAAATAAATACGACACAGCAATAAAATACACCTACCTTCATATCGCTTCCACGTTGGCTACCGTTTGTAGCATTAAAAAATAATAATAATAATGAAACCAAAAAAAAAATGTTTATTTGCATTAAATTTTGAGCAAGCCACTTTCATTCATTGAAATTAAAGACAAAATTATTACGTGGCAATAAATTATTTGAGTGTTTGACTTTATTTTTAGTTACTGTATTTAAAATGTGTCACTCAAAATATCACTTTTCAACACCGCATTTAAAGATTTTAATTGCATTTAAGTTTTATGAAATAAAAAAATACGAAACAGCAATAAAATACACCTACCTTCATATCGCTTCCACGTTGGCTACCGTTTGTAGCATTAAAAAATAATAATAATAATGAAACCAAAAAAAAATGTTTATTTGCATTAAATTTTGAGCAAGCCACTTTCATTCATTAAAATTAAAGACAAAACTATTACGTGGCAATAAATTATTTGAGTGTTTGACTTTATTTTTAGTTACTGTATTTAAAATGTGTCACTCAAAATATCACTTTTCAACACCGCATTTAAAGATTTTAATTGCATTTAAGTTTTATGAAATAAAAAAATACGAAACAGCAATAAAATACACCTACCTTCATATTGCTTCCACGTTGGCTACCGTTTGTAGCATTAAAAAATAATAATAATAATGAAACCAAAAAAAAATGTTTATTTGCATTAAATTTTGAGCAAGCCACTTTCATTCATTGAAATTAAAGAAAAAATTACGTGGCAATCAATTATTTGAGTGTTTGACTTTATTTTTAGTTACTGTATTTAAAATGTATCACTCAAAATATCATTTTTCAACACCGCATTTAAAGATTTTAATTGCAATTAAGTTTTATGAAATAAAAAAATACGAAACAGCAATAAAATACACCTACCTTCATATCGCTTCCACGTTGGCAACCGTTTGTAGCATTAAAAAAAATAATAAAAATGAAACCGAAAAAAAAATGTTTATTTGCATTAAATTTTGAGCTAGCCACTTTCATTCATTGAAATTAAAGACAAAACTATTACGTGGCAATAAATTATTTGAGTGTTTGACTTTATTTTTAGTTACTGTATTTAAAATGTATCACTCAAAATATCACTTTTCAACACCGCATTTAAAGATTTTAATTGCAATTAAGTTTTATGAAATTATTGGTTTGTGAAATAAATAAATACGACACAGCAATAAAATACACCTACCTTCATATCGCTTCCACGTTGGCTACCGTTTGTAGCATTAAAAAATAATAATAATAATGAAACCAAAAAAAAATGTTTATTTGCATTAAATTTTGAGCTAGCCACTTTCATTCATTGAAATTAAAGACAAAATTATTACGTGGCAATAAATTATTTGAGTGTTTGACTTTATTTTTAGTTACTGTATTTAAAATGTATCACTCAAAATATTACCTTTCAACACCGCATTTAAAGATTTTAATTGCAATTAAGTTTTATGAAATAAATAAATACGACACAGCAATAAAATACACCTACCTTCATATCGCTTCCACGTTGGCAACCGTTTGTAGCATTAAAAAATAATAATAATAATGAAACCAAAAAAAAATGTTTATTTGCATTAAATTTTGAGCAAGCCACTTTCATTCATTGAAATTAAAGAAAAAATTACGTGGCAATCAATTATTTGAGTGTTTGACTTTATTTTTAGTTACTGTATTTAAAATGTATCACTCAAAATATCATTTTTTCTACAGCCGTCAAAAAATCGTGACATTTATGCATGGTTACCTATGCGCGAAGTTTGACGTTTTTTCACTGTGAAAAAATATTATTTTTTCACGGTTTCACAGTGAAAAAATAATATTTTTTAACTGTGCAGGCAACTCGATTTTTCAGATCATTTTGTTCCAACTTATTTCTGTTACAATTTTAGTAACACGAAAAGACATCAACAGCAACCGAAATGAAGAGACGGATCGATAATGAGAGGTAGTTTTAAAGGTTTTATAATTATACAGAACAATATTACAAAACAATAATAATAGATATTTACTTTGACATATGAAAATTAAATGTGCATGACGAAAACGTGCCCCCGTTTATCCCCAGAGGCCTGAGTGAAGACGCTTGTAAATGAAAGTTATTTTCGCCATTAAAAGAAGCCGATGTAGAAGGTTGAGTGATTTTGTTTTCTTCTGTGGAGGAAGAAGGTTGAATTTTATTGGCAATTTCAATTTTATTATTCAAAGAGTCCTCGATGTAACTTTCTGCCACTGTGCTGCTTCTCCAGCCCCCATGACGTTTAATTGAAATTAGATCACCTCCAGCATTCGCCAAAAGAGTGGCAGAGCTTCTTCTGAAGCAGTGACCAGTATATTTTTTAGGTTCGTCTTTGTTAAGCCACTTTGCAATCAAACTTGGTATCTCTCCGATTTTGTTAATTCCAACATTTTGATTCACACATTTTCCGTTGGTATACTTTAAAAATAAACGGTCACTAGTCGCCCGTGGAGGCCGCAAAGCTCTATATTTTCTGACAATTTCTATATTTTCTAAATTTGAAACAGTAAATATTCGTTCGCAGTGGGTTTTTGTATCAGGCACCTTCACAATTAAGACAGACTGTTTATCTTCTATGTCAGTTAGCTTCATTTTAACTAATTCTTCACGTCGAAGGGCTCCCGATATACCCAAAATTAGCACAGTCTATAAATAAAACGAGTTGTTTTGATTTGTATTACACTAATATGATAAGTTTACCTTCATCAGTAAATATATCTTGTCATCTGCTTCATTAATAAACTTGCTAATGTCTTCTTTGTCTAAAATTTGCGACTTCTTGCTTCTGTAACCTACGCTTTTGCTTTTCAGGTAGGGCACTAACTTCGGAAACTTACGTGTATCGATATTCTCTTTAACGTTTAAGGTGGCTTTCAACATCGCATAAAGGGCCCAGAGTGTTGGTGGCTTTAAGGTGGTAGACTTTTCTTCCAAATACGCCAACAAAACATTTTCCGTTACTTGATCAATCTTTTTCATAGAACACCACTGCCGAAACTGAAGATACGTTTTTTCGTACTGCGGTCTTGATTTAGCAGGCAAAAGATTCGACACTGCCGCGCTTGCAATTGCATCTATTTCGTTTTCGCTGCTAAAATCCTTCACACTTCTTCAACAAAAATACCTATTGTGACAAATTTTTCGCAACTATCACTTTTATTTATCATCGTAACCATGCAAGCAACTCGATTTATCAGACCATTTTGTTCCAACTAATTTCTGTTACTTTTTTCTTCATCTGGAGGCTGTAGAAAAAACGTTGTTTGTATTTCGTGGCGAAATTCATGTTTTAATGGCGCCTTCGAATGTCTTTTAGGTCTCGACCTGGCGGTCTCGACTAAAATAACATTCTCAGGCGCCATTAAAAAAACACTCATTTCGCGCACTTAATACAAAAATTACTATTTCAACACCGCATTTAAAGATTTTAATTGCAATTAAGTTTTATGAAATTATTGGTTTGTGAAATAAATAAATACGACACAGCAATAAAATACACCTACCTTCATATCGCTTCCACGTTGGCTACCGTTTGTAGCATTAAAAAATAATAATAATAATGAAACCAAAAAAAAATGTTTATTTGCATTAAATTTTGAGCAAGCCACTTTCATTCATTAAAATTAAAGACAAAACTATTACGTGGCAATAAATTATTTGAGTGTTTGACTTTATTTTTAGTTACTGTATTTAAAATGTGTCACTCAAAATATCACTTTTCAAAACCGCATTTAAAGATTTTAATTGCAATTAAGTTTTATGAAATAAAAAAATACGAAACAGCAATAAAATACACCTACCTTCATATCGCTTCCACGTTGGCAACCGTTTGTAGCATTAAAAAATAATAATAATAATGAAACCAAAAAAAAATGTTTATTTGCATTAAATTTTGAGCAAGCCACTTTCATTCATTGAAATTAAAGAAAAAATTACGTGGCAATCAATTATTTGAGTGTTTGACTTTATTTTTAGTTACTGTATTTAAAATGTATCACTCAAAATATCATTTTTCAACACCGCATTTAAAGATTTTAATTGCAATTAAGTTTTATGAAATAAAAAAATACGAAACAGCAATAAAATACACCTACCTTCATATCGCTTCCACGTTGGCAACCGTTTGTAGCATTAAAAAATAATAATAATAATGAAACCAAAAAAAAATGTTTATTTGCATTAAATTTTGAGCAAGCCACTTTCATTCATTGAAATTAAAGAAAAAATTACGTGGCAATCAATTATTTGAGTGTTTGACTTTATTTTTAGTTACTGTATTTAAAATGTATCACTCAAAATATCATTTTTCAACACCGCATTTAAAGATTTTAATTGCAATTAAGTTTTATGAAATAAAAAAATACGAAACAGCAATAAAATACACCTACCTTCATATCGCTTCCACGTTGGCAACCGTTTGTAGCATTAAAAAATAATAATAATAATGAAACCAAAAAAAAATGTTTATTTGCATTAAATTTTGAGCAAGCCACTTTCATTCATTAAAATTAAAGACAAAACTATTACGTGGCAATAAATTATTTGAGTGTTTGACTTTATTTTTAGTTACTGTATTTAAAATGTGTCACTCAAAATATCACTTTTCAACACCGCATTTAAAGATTTTAATTGCATTTAAGTTTTATGAAATAAAAAAATACGAAACAGCAATAAAATACACCTACCTTCATATTGCTTCCACGTTGGCTACCGTTTGTAGCATTAAAAAAATAATAATAATAATGAAACCAAAAAAAAAATGTTTATTTGCATTAAATTTTGAGCAAGCCACTTTCATTCATTGAAATTAAAGAAACAATTACGTGGCAATCAATTATTTGAGTGTTTGACTTTATTTTTAGTTACTGTATTTAAAATGTATCACTCAAAATATCATTTTTCAACACCGCATTTAAAGATTTTAATTGCAATTAAGTTTTATGAAATTATTGGTTTGTGAAATAAATAAATACGACACAGCAATAAAATACACCTACCTTCATATCGCTTCCACGTTGGCTACAGTTTGTAGCATTAAAAAAAATAATAAAAATGAAACCGAAAAAAAAATGTTTATTTGCATTAAATTTTGAGCTAGCCACTTTCATTCATTGAAATTAAAGACAAAACTATTACGTGGCAATAAATTATTTGAGTGTTTGACTTTATTTTTAGTTACTGTATTTAAAATGTATCACTCAAAATATCACTTTTCAACACCGCATTTAAAGATTTTAATTGCAATTAAGTTTTATGAAATTATTGGTTTGTGAAATAAATAAATACGACACAGCAATAAAATACACCTACCTTCATATCGCTTCCACGTTGGCTACCGTTTGTAGCATTAAAAAATAATAATAATAATGAAACCAAAAAAAAATGTTTATTTGCATTAAATTTTGAGCTAGCCACTTTCATTCATTGAAATTAAAGACAAAATTATTACGTGGCAATAAATTATTTGAGTGTTTGACTTTATTTTTAGTTACTGTATTTAAAATGTATCACTCAAAATATTACCTTTCAACACCGCATTTAAAGATTTTAATTGCAATTAAGTTTTATGAAATAAATAAATACGACACAGCAATAAAATACACCTACCTTCATATCGCTTCCACGTTGGCTACCGTTTGTAGCATGAAAAAAAATTAAAAACAACACCAATAAAAAAATCTTTATTTGCATGAAAATTACAACAAGCGACATAATTTTACGGCTGTAAAAAACAATCAACAATGTTATATTTAAGGATTGCTCTAATTGGTCAAATTAGTCAATGACTAATTTGTCCGGCAAGAACCACGTGGAGGTTTAGAGCATTCTTGCCAGGAAAAAAGGATATAAGGATGAGGTAACCAATGATTATTTGAAAATGAAGGGAATAAAGGAATTATTGGTTTGTGAAATGAAAAAATAGTACACAAAAATCAAAGTTTTTTCACTTGGCGTTAAATAAATGCTCTTACCTTTATACTGCATCTGCTACCATTTGTAGCAAAACCTAAAAAATAAATTAAAAACACAACCAACAAAAAAAATTAATTTGTAGGAAAGTTACAACAAGCGACATTAATAAATATTATACAGAATAAAGGATACAAAATACGGTATAATATATGGCACACAAGCTATTAAATTCAACACATCACAAGATAAAACGCAAAAAAATGCACCTACCTTCGTATGGCTTCTGCGTTGGCTACTGTTTGTAGCAAGACATTAAAAAATAAAAACAACACCAATAAAAAATCTTTATTTGCGTGAAAGTTACAACAAGCAACGTTTGTCAATATTAAACAAAATAAAAAATACACAATACGTTTTAATATGAGGCAATTCAAATTCAAAACTTCAGTAAATAAATACACCTACCTTCATATCGCTTCCACGTTGGCTACCGTTTGTAGCATTAAAAAAATAATAATAATAATGAAACCAAAAAAAAAATGTTTATTTGCATTAAATTTTGAGCAAGCCACTTTCATTCATTGAAATTAAAGACAAAATTATTACGTGGCAATAAATTATTTGAGTGTTTGACTTTATTTTTAGTTACTGTATTTAAAATGTGTCACTCAAAATATCACTTTTCAACACCGCATTTAAAGATTTTTATTGCAATTAAGTTTTATGAAATAAAAAAATACGAAACAGCAATAAAATACACCTACCTTCATATCGCTTCCACGTTGGCTACCGTTTGTAGCATTAAAAAAATAATAATAATAATGAAACCAAAAAAAAATGTTTATTTGCATTAAATTTTGAGCAAGCCACTTTCATTCATTGAGATTAAAGACAAAACTATTACGTGGCAACAAATTATTTGAGTGTTTGACTTTATTTTTAGTTACTGTATTTAAAATGTGTCACTCAAAATATCACTTTTCAACACCGCATTTAAAGATTTTAATTGCAATTAAGTTTTATGAAATAAAAAAATACGAAACAGCAATAAAATACACCTACCTTCATATCGCTTCCACGTTGGCTACCGTTTGTAGCATTAAAAAATAATAATAATAATGAAACCAAAAAAAAATGTTTATTTGCATTAAATTTTGAGCAAGCCACTTTCATTCATTAAAATTAAAGACAAAACTATTACGTGGCAATAAATTATTTGAGTGTTTGACTTTATTTTTAGTTACTGTATTTAAAATGTGTCACTCAAAATATCACTTTTCAACACCGCATTTAAAGATTTTAATTGCATTTAAGTTTTATGAAATAAAAAAATACGAAACAGCAATAAAATACACCTACCTTCATATCGCTTCCACGTTGGCAACCGTTTGTAGCATTAAAAAATAATAATAATAATGAAACCAAAAAAAAATGTTTATTTGCATTAAATTTTGAGCTAGCCACTTTCATTCATTGAAATTAAAGAAAAAATTACGTGGCAATCAATTATTTGAGTGTTTGACTTTATTTTTAGTTACTGTATTTAAAATGTATCACTCAAAATATCATTTTTCAACACCGCATTTAAAGATTTTAATTGCAATTAAGTTTTATGAAATAAAAAAATACGAAACAGCAATAAAATACACCTACCTTCATATCGCTTCCACGTTGGCAACCGTTTGTAGCATTAAAAAATAATAATAATAATGAAACCAAAAAAAAATGTTTATTTGCATTAAATTTTGAGCAAGCCACTTTCATTCATTGAAATTAAAGAAAAAATTACGTGGCAATCAATTATTTGAGTGTTTGACTTTATTTTTAGTTACTGTATTTAAAATGTATCACTCAAAATATCATTTTTCAACACCGCATTTAAAGATTTTAATTGCAATTAAGTTTTATGAAATAAAAAAATACGAAACAGCAATAAAATACACCTACCTTCATATCGCTTCCACGTTGGCAACCGTTTGTAGCATTAAAAAATAATAATAATAATGAAACCAAAAAAAAATGTTTATTTGCATTAAATTTTGAGCAAGCCACTTTCATTCATTGAAATTAAAGAAAAAATTACGTGGCAATCAATTATTTGAGTGTTTGACTTTATTTTTAGTTACTGTATTTAAAATGTATCACTCAAAATATCACTTTTCAACACCGCATTTAAAGATTTTAATTGCAATTAAGTTTTATGAAATTATTGGTTTGTGAAATAAATAAATACGACACAGCAATAAAATACACCTACCTTCATATCGCTTCCACGTTGGCTACCGTTTGTAGCATTAAAAAATAATAATAATAATGAAACCAAAAAAAAATGTTTATTTGCATTAAATTTTGAGCTAGCCACTTTCATTCATTGAAATTAAAGACAAAATTATTACGTGGCAATAAATTATTTGAGTGTTTGACTTTATTTTTAGTTACTGTATTTAAAATGTATCACTCAAAATATCACTTTTCAACACCGCATTTAAAGATTTTAATTGCAATTAAGTTTTATGAAATAAAAAAATACGAAACAGCAATAAAATACACCTACCTTCATATCGCTTCCACGTTGGCTACCGTTTGTAGCATTAAAAAATAATAATAATAATGAAACCAAAAAAAAAATGTTTATTTGCATTAAATTTTGAGCAAGCCACTTTCATTCATTGAAATTAAAGAAAAAATTACGTGGCAATCAATTATTTGAGTGTTTGACTTTATTTTTAGTTACTGTATTTAAAATGTATCACTCAAAATATCACTTTTCAACACCGCATTTAAAGATTTTAATTGCAATTAAGTTTTATGAAATAAAAAAATACGAAACAGCAATAAAATACACCTACCTTCATATCGCTTCCACGTTGGCTACCGTTTGTAGCATTAAAAAATAATAATAATAATGAAACCAAAAAAAAAATGTTTATTTGCATTAAATTTTGAGCAAGCCACTTTCATTCATTGAAATTAAAGACAAAACTATTACGTGGCAATCAATTATTTGAGTGTTTGACTTTATTTTTAGTTACTGTATTTAAAAAATAATAATAATAATGAAACCAAAAAAAATGTTTATTTGCATTAAATTTTGAGCAAGCCACTTTCATTCATTGAAATTAAAGACAAAATTATTACGTGGCAATAAATTATTTGAATGTTTGATTTTATTTATAGTTACTGTATTTAAAATGTGTCACTCAAAATATCACTTTTCAACACCGCATTTAAAGATTTTAATTGCAATTAAGTTTTATGAAATTATTGGTTTGTGAAATAAATAAATACGACACAGCAATAAAATACACCTACCTTCATATCGCTTCCACGTTGGCTACCGTTTGTAGCATTAAAAAATAATAATAAAAATGAAACCAAAAATAAATGTTTGTTTGCATTAAATTTTTAGCAAGCCACTTTCATTCATTAAAATTAAAGACAAAATTATTACGTGGCAATAAATTATTTGAGTGTTTGATTTTAATTTTATTTACTGTATTTAAAATGTGTCACTCAAACGCGATCACTAGTCACCGAATTGAAAATTTAAACCGGAAAATTTAGATTTGCTTGAGCACACGTCCGTTCGCGACAACAGCAAGTAACAAACTGAATAAATTGAACGAAACCGCACAATACACAATAATTTAAATAAACCAACTCACCCCTCTTCGCCTCGCCTCCCGCTCCCGCTCCCCATCTGACCCGTGCCGCTGCTCGCTGTCGACTGAAGCGCTCTCGCCGCCTGCGCCGCACACCTAACCTCGGGACACGTCACGGATGTGACGTCACATAAGTGTAAAACAGGTCATTACCAGAAATATTCACTGTCAAAATCCGTCAAATTTAGAAACATTCATACATAGAATTATTCAAAATAGAACAGCATTGATCTAGAAAAATTAATTATGACGAATGTATTTGCCTATAAACGTCTAAAATTATAAAAGTTTCGCATGCAGTCAATGGAAATATAAAAATGCATGTTTTTATTTAAACAGAAACTGGCAATGTGAAATTTTGGTGAGCAAATTAGTGGTATCGCAATGCGTATAGCCACATTGTTTGTTTGTTTCGTTTTGTTGAAAATTCGGTACGTTCCAAAAGTAGGGTTATGTTGTCACCCGAAAATGACAAAATTTACACTTTTATGAATTTGGTCTCCATCTCTGCCCTTTCAGAGCGTTATGATAGGATATTTAGGGTCGAAATCTCTACCTTTATTATGTGCTATTGCCAGATAAGGACAAAAGTTCAGAAAGTAGGGTTAGGGTGTATTATGCTCTCTTCTGAAGTGTTCAATTTTGACTTTAATGTTTTTTGTGTGCTTTTCTGCTCTTCTAGAGCGCTATTAATTATTATTGAACATGTTTAAGGACAGACAAATCTACCTTGAGTCAACGACATAAATTTCAGTGAGATTTATTGAAAAATGCACTTCTCGTGTCAACCTTTTCATGAAAAAGGTTTAAACGTTTATAAAGGGTATGTTAACGTGTGTTGTTAACTTTACCACGTAATAAAACATAAAGTATAACTTTTCTATAAAACCATTTTGCAAAATTCTTATTCATTATTTTTACTATTTTCCTCCTTTCCTGTAGTAACTGATTCGCCCTTCGGGGGCCACTCTAAATACTGTTTCCACCTTTTTTTTTCAGAGTATCGTTACATATGATTGTTATGTATACACTCATAACTTCTTTTTTACTTTACATTGGGACACTCAGTGGAGCTACCACCAGAAACAGCTTCCAAAGCATTGGAAAAAACATTTTTTATTGCATTCCATTCGTAAAAAAGTGAGGTTAAAAATTTGACAACTTGCGCACTAAAGTAGCTACCGCGCAAGCTACCGAAATACTTAATAACAGAATATGCCATAAAATTCGACAAATACAAAAAGCTGTCCACAATTTATATTTATTTGATAACATTAAAAAATCATGTTCGGACAAACACCCCTTATTCTATGCCCAACTAACAAAACAGTGTTCTCATGTCCTCTAACCCTAGTAAATTTTGGTTTAGATGCATCTGTTGGCAATAATCGCCCATCTGTCAATTTTTGGGGCACCTGTGTCGGGCACGCGCATAGACCCAGTGGCACGAAACACACTGTTCAATTTTCCAATCAAAAATATATTTTGCACCCGAAATACAAAATTTTCAGTTACTTGAATCAAAAAGTGGCTTCACTTTACCGATCTCAACACGCGGGTTTAATTTTTTGGTGGAATCACTAGCACTAAATTTTGAATTAACATTTCCTAAAATGGTATTGGTAATTTCGCAACAAACGTTCGACGAAGCCGTCCAAGAAAATATGAACGACCTTGGATTATCTCAAGAGGAGGCTGTTGCTGAAGCCATCGCCCAATTTGAGTCCCAAGTACTGTCTTTTTTTATTAATTTTTGTAATAACTATTGGTACAACTACTAGGGAGTTGACCTGAGTCAAATTATCACCGACCCTGAGTCTTTTCGAAACCTATCGGCCACTATCAAAAAGCTGGCAGAGTTCCAGGACAAAAGGCTGACCCCTGAGTGTATTGAACTCTTACACGCCTTAAAAAAAGAATGTGATAAGGGGCTCCCACACAGAATCCAAGCTGGTTTGTTCTTAATTTTATAAAGAAACGTAACAAAACTTGAATTTAAGGCAAGGACGGTGCTTACAATGTGATACTCGACATTCTCCTAAAATCTCACGCTCAAAAAGACATAACGGAGGCTGCAATCAAAACCATGGTGTCGCTGATGACCAAACAACCCGATCTTCTTGACGAGAGAGGTGTTTTGGTCATTTTGAGCAACCTGGACAAAGGCGAACCAGAAACCCAAAGATTTGTCTTAAAGTGGTGCAAAGAATGCTGTGTGATGCATGAAATGAACAGGTATATAGTCTCGGAAATGCAACAAATTGGCCAAATATTTTTCCAGACAAAAATTAATTGAGCTAAACATCGTAAATAAACTGTCCAAGCTTTTGAAGGAAGGAAATTCGCATATTTTGAGAGATACTCTCCTCGTTTTAAGAGCTTTGACTTTGGATGACGACGTCCGTGTAGAGTTCGGACGTGCCCACGAGCATGCACGTATTATAGCCACAGAGACGCTAACCCCTCTCATAGGATTGATTCAAAGTATGGCTGCGCACTCTAATTAATTTACTAATCTTTGCGTTTAGAATTCCAGGCTGAAGATATTCTCGTTAATGATTTAATTCTCACTCTGTCCGCTTTGCTTGTGCGAAACGAATTCTGCAAGCAAGTGGATGAAGTCGGCGGGATTGAACTAATCAGTGAAGTTGTGACTGCTTTTCTCAACAACGATGTAAGCCACAAACTTAGCAAAATCATTATTGAATCGTCATTGTAGAAAGTTGTGAGACAATGCTTCAAATTCCTCAAGGCCTTGGCTGGAAACGACGAGTGCAAAGTGCACATAATCCAAAAGGGCTTGGCCCCGATCATTTCAGACGCGCTGAACGCCCACCAGGTTTTTCCCCTCACTTAATAGCAACCAAAACTGAGAAATGTTGCAGGATAACGTCCCGACAGCAGTCGGGGGTCTGAGTTGCGTGGCAGCGCTGTGTCTCAGGTCCCCCGATAACAGCAAAGCGTTGTTTGAGGCAGCCTTACCCGAAGTTATAATCGCGATAATGAAAAAACACCCCAATGATAAATTGGTTCAGGTTGTTATTTGCCCCAATTTTCGTTAATTTTTTCAACTACTCAGATTTAGAAAACGGCAAGTTGGGCAATTCGTAACATGGTTTCGCGCAGTCGCTACCAAAATAGCCATTTCCTAGAGTTGGGTGTTGAAGAATTGCTTAAGAACAATTTGGTGAAATTTAAGGAGTTTGAGTACGACACCAAGGCGGCTTTAAGAGACTTGGAAGTTAAGGTGGACCTGAAGGAGGAGTGGACCGGAAAAGGCGGGAAAATTACTTCCGGGACCAGCTTATCCATGGATAGAAAATAATTTTTGCATTTACTACACAATAATTTATGCACCTAATTTAAGCTTTGTATAACAAGACTAATAAATTTTTCACATTTTTATCCCAGCCTCCTGCTTTGCCCTAATTGTCAGGAAACGCCAAGTGAATGCTTTAATTGTTACATAAAAGTAAAAAAAAATGGTTTGAACACAAATAGGTAACCACCGTTTCAACTTTTTAATTAATTCTACGACGTGCTAGAGAGTTGAAAAGAACCTAATTTACTGATATTTCTTTATCAAAAAAACTGAGTTGTTTAAGCGCTCGAAAAAAAAAACACTAATAAATTTTCAATCTATTTCAACGAAATTTTTGATATTTTTGAAGAAATTTTGTAAAATAATCTGCATTGAATTATCGCTCTTAAACATTTTTACCTCGGCCTCCTGTTTTGCCGTTAATTGTCGTCTGAAATGTCAAGTGACTTCTTTTATTTTTATTTACACATTTCAAACCACATTTCGCCCGACTTTTCCAAATTTCCCGTAAAAACTAATGCATAAAAATAAAAAATGGTTCGAACACAAATAGGTAACGACCGTTTCCGCTCGCCCCCTTCGCTGAGTTGGTTTTGCAGGTCCTGGGCCGGGCAAGTACTTGCTGCCGCCCCTAGTGGGATACAAGGACCATGACCCCAGCAAGTACCGCAACCCCCAGTACTCCATGGGCTCCAAACTGCCCCTAAGTCGCAAAGACTTGGGGCCGGGCCCCAAATACAACACCGAATACATGACAAACTACGGCAAAGCCCACCCGCCTGCCTACTCCCTGGCGTCGAGGCCCAACGCTTTGACCGGGTTCCAGGGGCCGGGGCCCGCGGCCTACGACCTGCAGAACGCCCCCAGAATGAAGGAGCCCCGGCCCCCGGCCTACTCAATGTCGTCGAGGCACCAGGCAGGGAAGGCTTTTGTCACGCCTGGGCCTAATAACTACGATATTCCGACCACGCTGGGGCCCAAAGTGCCCGATAAGCATGCCAATGGGGCCTTCAGCATGTCAGACAGATACAAGCAAAGCTCGAAGGAGCAATCGCCCGGCCCTGCCAAATACGACCCCACTTCGCCTAACGCTTACAAAAATAAACCGCCGGCTTATTCCATGTCGATTAAACACAAAGCGCTGCAGGATAGGGGCACCTACCCCGGCCCTAGCAACTACTACCCCAAGCTGCCGGGCAAAGGGGGATTCTCGTTCGGGCTGAAGACCGATAACCCGCCTTATATAACCCCAGATGATGACATGCCATGTGTAAACAAATAGACTATTTTTTATCCAAGAGTTTTTATTCTTTCATTATTGTGTTATTGGGTAATGTTTGTTGGTTTAAGTGGGGGCTATTGCGGTACTCAATTAAGGTCTTGACTAGTTTCTGGATAAAAGGGTGCTTAAATTTACCTTCAGTGCTGTCGAAAAACTCCTGCATTTTCTTTGGCGTGTTATCACGTTTTTCGTAATGAACGGCGGTAATTAGCAAATCTAAACGATCTGCAAGACACACAGTTACATCATTTCAAATTGTCAATCACAACTCACCTAAATCTTTGACAAATATTGCTTCAGGTGTCTCTTTGGCTTCGTACTCTTTGTAAAGCTTATAAATCATAGTGCCGATATCCTCCCCCAGGTGCGACGTGATTTCCTTCATTGCCTTGTCTTCCAGGGCGTGTTTCTTGTCTTCGGGGATGTTGTCATGGGGGGTTATATCCCCCACAATGCATTCGGCCAGGTCATGAACTAGGGCTAATTGTAAACACTTGAATCTATCCAAATTGGATTCGTCGCCTATTAGGAAGGTCATCATGCCCATTGCGTACATGTGTCCGGCAATTTGTTCGTGGTTTTCCACATTAAGAAGTGACCAACCCCTCCGGGAACTGTGTTTCAAGTTGTTCACCAGGTCCATGAATTTGAGCACACTTTCGGGATTCAAGGCTTCCATTTTACCACAATCACGAGACAGCAGTGGAAAGTTATAATTGTACTGAAGAGGTGGAACTTTTGTTTGTATTACTGAGGATTTTGAGTGAGGTTAGAATAACCTAGAATGTTTTGACAGCACTTTTTCAGATGTTTATGTACAGACGATACCCAAAGAATGGTACAGGCCGCGGCACAGACTGAACCAAAAGCAGTACACACAAGTCCGATTTTTTGTTTTGGACCATTTTTCAAAAATATTTTTGCAAGTCCTATATTTTGAGAATGGTTCAAGGTTTATAGCGTCATGAGTTTTTGGATCTATTTATCTGATAACCGATATTTTATAAAGTTTTTATTAAATCAAAAATGGTAGACGAAAGTGGAAGCTTGCGGAAGATCCCAAAAGAACAATTTTAATTAATACCCACGCAAGTAATTATTTGTCTCTAAAACCACTTTTTAAAAGAGATTGCCAAGCTAAGGGTAGGTTATACGTTGGAAAGGATTATATTTGGATGTGGACAAGGTTACAAGGCTACAAAAATGACTGAATTAAAGTCCAGCTTCGAACAAGTGAGTCTATTAAAATATATTTTTTAATCCCACATAACATATAAAGCATAATACAGCATATTTCAGATTTAAAATATATACAGTTCAATAGAATAATACAAAAACAGAATCAACAGAAACATAAATTATGAAAGTAATTAAAATAATGATGTTTAGTGACTTAAGTATCTTAACTAAATCGTCTTGTAATTTCAGGCTCAGCAAAATGTGAAAATACTTAACTTCCGTCGATGCCTTGTATAATAACACGTTGTATATTGAATCAACTTTTGGAATATAAAATACTTCACGTTCAACAATGGCCTAATCTAGTTTTAAAAAAGAACAAGCTAGGATATAGTCTACAGTAAATAGTTTAAAATTTTAAAACATGTATAATATTTACAAAGTACAATACAGATAAAAATAACGACTTCAAGAATCACTCTATAAAATATTTGTATAATAATAATGATTGAAATAGATTTCATACAGGCTGATAGAATCTTAAGTAAATAATGGACAGATTAATAGTTAAAAGAATACAAATTTCCGCACGTTCCCTAATCTACACCGGCGAAACCTTGCGACCCTTCAATTGCTTTGATTAGTTTATCCTTGAGGTGTTGGTAACTCTCGTAAGGAGGTAGATCTAACCGGTTGAAACTGCAACAAATCACATGATGATAACGCACCAAAACCAAACGCTCGTACCAGGTATGAGCTCGTGGGAAATTTTCAGGCGTGCCCCACTTTTCAATCGTGAACAGTTGGGGACCATTGCTTCCGTACAGTTCCTTAAATCCGTTCATTGGCACACGTGACGTCCCGGTGACGAATTGCAACAACCTCGCCCTCATTTCGTTACTAAACGACAACACCACCTACAGAAAATCAATAAAGCGAATGTTTACTGTTGTATTTTTTCACACTGATGCTTACCCTCCAAAACCACTGAATGACGATATGGTTGGCGTGATAATCCCCCTTGTAGAGCGTGTTCTGTTTCCAATCTTTGACATCAATGTGTTGTATCCCGCACATCAGCAGTTCGAGCTCGTGCTCATCAAAGATTTTCACAATACTCAAAGGAATTAAATCGTTGAAACCGGACAAAAACGCATTCATCTGCTCCTGGACCCGGCCGACGAACCGCCACTGGATTATACACCTAAAAGATAATTTTACCTAAATTTCTTCGAAATTTCTGCAATTACTTGATATAGTCGTCTTTATTCGTGTTATCTAATGGAATGTTGGCACCCCCTTCAATGAGTTCGTGAACGGTCGTATGCCCCAGCGATTCCTCGTCCACTGAAAACGTTAAATCTAACCCGCTCGGGTCATTTTCCTTTATCCACAGCAGCGACTTGTAGTATTCCGAATCTACCGACTCCATGTCTTTGAGATCAATTGTTTTACCTAACATCATTTTATAAAACGGTCGTATGAAAAATGCTACAAAACAACGGTGAGGGAAGTTGGCAATTACAGGTGACTGCAATACCGTCGAGCAATTTTCCGTGATACACAGCCATCCCAGCGACACGTCCGATGAATTTAAAGTAATTCAAGTGCTCTTCGTTACAAAGACCGGAAAATGGGTTTATTTGCAGTGTGTAATTGTCCCTAGAATTGCAATAAGTAATTCGTGATCAATCGTTTGCGAGTTTAATACATGGCTGAATATTCAAACAGGCCGTAGTAGGGATTAAACATCTCCTTGGACAACAGATAGAACCATTCTCTAGCTAAACCTCCGTAATCTAACCCGACTTCGCCCTCGAACTCAATCCACAGTTTCGTTTTCAACAATTCTACCCTAGGGACGGACGTTATCACCCGGAACGAGTCTTCCAAAATACTTCTTCGTTTCACTTTTATTTCAAATTTGTTGGGCACATTTGTCTTAAACGAACATCGGCGTTTTTTTATTTAGTGTTTTTGTGGCACACCAACTTACCGGTTTTCTGAGCTGCGCTTTCATGTATTCATATTTACGTTTATAATCTCTTGAGTACGGTATTGCTGGTCCCGCAATTTGGGGATTTGAGAGTCGTGGATCCTCCCATTGTGTTGTTCTCGTGTCTTTGCAAAATTTCGGTATAATTAAACCAAAAACTACAAACAGCATCGCTTACTGTGATCGATAAAGAATATCCTCCCGTCGGTGTGAACCCGCTCCTCCCATCCTTCCGGTAGTGGCCCTAGATCGTCATCAGGTCTCCTGTTGACTAAAGGCACGGTTGCTTGGTTAGGCATCGGACTCGCACGGCCTGTACGAGGATCCACCCATGATGTGGTTCTCTCATTGTGGTCAATGAAAAATAATCGGCCGTTTGGGGCCACCTGAACGGTCCATCCCGGCGGTAAACCCTCCGATAGTATTTCTAAGTTGTTTGGGGTCGTGCTATTGCTTGTTGTGGATACGGTGGAGTCGCGACGAGATGAGCTGTTTGATAAACTGTCGGTGTGATCCTCGCTCTGAAAAGCGACAATTGGTTTTGCTCATTTCCGGTCATTTCTTGGCACAGAAACAAAGGAATCGTTTAATTACACGAATTAACGAAATAAAGTAATTAACTGGGTGACCCAACAATTTTTTTCTCACTATTTTGCACAAAACACATGCTCAGAACAACAGAAGTGAGTTATTATTATGACTAAATTATTATAAATTATTACAAAGTTTCAAAAAAGTACATAAAAAATATTATGTAAATTTCAAATGAATAAATGTAAATGAATTTAGGAACGCTGAAGAATGTATTCGTAGAAGCGGAAGATAAGCACACTCAAATTTTAAATCTTCTGGTAAAAATAATAATAAAAAGTACCTAAGTATACAGTGTGATCCCACCTTCTGTAGCTCAATTATTAGCAAAGTTGGACTTTTGATATTTTGTAGACGTTACCTATTTATACTCTGGTACGCATTTTGAGATAATATTTTTGATTATTCAGACTGTTCCAAAAATGTATGATATAATAATAATTTTTTTAATGGTATGCTATTATTTTTTGTGCTCGTTCCAATACCTTTTAGCTTCTTAGATGTCCCTATTTTTTTAGATCGGTTCAAGAATTACTGATTAAAAATGAAAACCAAAAAGCAAAAAAAAAACAACAAAAAAAGATTTAAAAATTAATTTAAAATTAAACTTACGAAAAACACTTACAAAATTTTACTTTAGAAACTTTATTTAATGTACTTGGTTATTTTGTTACCATGTTGGTATTGAAAAGAATGCTAGAAACTTTGGATACTTTAACGGTGGATAAAAATACAGATGCTCATTTTACGTTGAACAATAATACTTTGGATGTTTTTATGTTGGATAAAATTACGTTTTGCTGTTTTGGACAGAAATACTTTGAACGTTTTTACTTTGAACAAAATTAAGCACTGCCTGTTTTATTTTGCAATAAACGAAGTTTTTAGCAAATAATTTCGAATGTATTCGTTTTTCAATTTCGCATCAAAAGATAAAAAAACAGGGATTTCTATTTAAAACAAGTAAAATAAAAAACTCTAAAGATTAAAAAAGTTTGAAATTAAATTGTAAACCTTGTAGTAATTTAGAATGTTTGTAGTAATCTTTTATTAATTTTTAAAACGAACGGTGTAAAACCGATTTTTTTGTTTTATTTTTTTAACAGTAATTCCTAAACCTATTTAAAAAAATTGGACTAAAAGATGTAGCTAAAAGAGCATCCAAATGAGCACAACAAACTAATAGCATGCCAACAACCCTAGAATAAAAAAAATACACCTAACAGGCCCATTTTACCTTTATGGCACCAACTTATGTTTCTTTTTTTTTTAAAGCTTACTTTTTGTACTCTTTAAAAAATTTAAAAACGTAATACAAACAAATAGTTAACAAAAAATAATTAAAAAAAAGTAAAAAAAGTAACAAACGTAACATAAGTTTCCAATTGTAGTCCGGAATGATTCCGATTATTTTCAAAAAGTATCACATGTTTTTCAGAACTGTAAAATAAGTTCCAAAAAAGTTAAATTATATTTACAAATTATTTTCTGAAATACATTTGATACATTCTGAAATATATTTAGAAAAAATGTAGTAAAAAAAACAAATTACAAATATTTTTTGACGTAATTCGAGAATAAATTGTTTGAATGTGCTAAACAGACACAATTATCGCAATTTTTGCAGAAAAAGCTGGTTTTACTTTTTATAAATAATCAAACATGTATGTGAAAAAACTCTGACGCAAGTTAACACGTTAGGCAGGTCTAGCTCTTTAGGCCCTTTGGCGTTCTGTAATTAGATAATCTTTATAATTATTACAGGAAACTACACTTACTATAAAATTAGAAAAGTACTGGCAATACTAAAATTATAAATAAATAAAAAAGTCATGTTAATTAATGCATGACCTGACCTGACCTGACAGGTCGCACCTGTGCACTGCAAGGTTAAACACATTAATTATTATGAAATCTCACTTTTCTAAGACACCTGTATAATAAAAAATATTTTCCTGGAATATGTCCTACAATATGAAGAATATTTATAAAATATCGAAAGTAATAACTGAGCTACAAAAGACGAGACTTGAGGTGGACTCAAAAAGTAGATAAAAAAAGTGAAAATAACTATACAACTGAAGACGACCTTTGTCGATTTGTGAGAAGAAAACCGCATTTTAGGCCACCCTTGCACATGACGAAAATATTCAGCCAACAATCCACACCAATTAACAAGCAATGAAATGACCTGTGAGTTAGTCAGCGGTGAGCACCCGAAAACGCAACACCAAGCAAATCATCAGCACGCACAAACACGCGTACCAACCTCCGAGTCCGTGTCGACAATTTCAAAATCATCGTCATCGTCGGCTCGTCGTTCAACGCGCGCACCAAAAACTGATCGGCCTCTCAATTCGAATTGTGGATAATCAAATGAGCTTCTTCGACTGCTTTCATTGCTTTCGGCCGAAGCGTTGTACTCTGAATCGTTATTGTTCTCTGTTGATCTGACACTGAGGCGATTGTTGAGTTTAGTAGCAAGCGTGTCGTCTACATCGTCAGATTCGACCCGTATTTCAGGCAGATTATTTAAGTCCAGGACCGGAATTACAACGTTCGAGTCCGGACCACCAGCAGCAGCACCGTCACTACTCGGACTAACGGCCTGACCAGCATGCAAACAGAACGCTCATGCAACGCTAGCTATTTGTTAATCGTGTTAGTGGATGACATGTACAAGACAATGGAGAAATTTGGCGGTTTTTCGGCTCCGAGATGCATACACGTTTATTTCTAGTGGTTATTTTGCATTGAAGGTTTTGCGATTAGAAAAATGATAAAATGTTTCAAGGGCAGACCGGCATAAATATTTATTCTAAAATTACGACGGAGCAACAAATTGGCAACATAATTTATAGTGCGATAAAAAATAATAATGCACTATTATTATTGTTAATAAAAATTATTTTTAAATTTCTCCCATGAATATGAGGCTGTCATTTGTACAGAATTCAATTAACGGTAATTATCCTAAATGTGATAAATTACTAGCAATTACCGCAGCTGCTGCCCTTATGACACAATGTACTTTCGTACAAACATTTATTAAATTGTTTAGAAAATTGTTTAACTATATATAAAACTCAAATACTTTCCACTTACTTTAAGATTGCAGTTTCGTCCAACTTACGTCTAGATAGATCTGGATTTGGCATTAGATTTTTATTGTTCGAAAAAATTAAATTTTTAAGAAGTGTTACCTCAACATAATGAAACGTCTAAATTACGTAATATTTTTAGCTCAGTCAACAACTTTAGCAATTAAATACACATAAAATGTGAACTTTTTGTTGCGCGATGTTTAATTCAAATTACTAGTTGCACGAATTTTTTTGAAAACTAATTGCTAATTTAATTATCTACCATGCGTTCATTTGAATTTATAATTAGAGTAGAACATCTTTTTATGTGATTGATAATAATTAAATTAAATATTATCGTTAAAAATTTTATTATTTGACTCTTCATCTTGTTTAGTTATGATAATCAGCGTCTTCGTAAAATTTAAAAAAATATTAAAGCCTACTCTAATTATAAATTCAAATAATCACATGCTATTTTCATTGTATGTATTTATTAAAACTACCAAATAGCTTAAATACGGGGTGATAAGAATTTATTTCTTGTAATCACTAAAAAGGTAAGGTACCTAAAAGGCAATTAAATGTGTAAAAATAGCAAATAAAAACAATATCTTGAGACCAAGTGGTGATTGTAAACTTTTGTTACGATTTCATGTTTTTTCCGTGATTCATTTTATTTTTAAACAACAGAATTTGTTCTTACAACATCATTTTTCATGCGATTTGATTTTTCAATATTTAAATTCGTTACAAACAGAATTTGAAATATTTAAAGTGAGATATTAACTGACCTGTGAGAGGTTCTAGCTAGAAACAACATCCAATTATAAGTAACTTTTGTTTTTCATAAATTCATGCAAAATTAATGAATTAACGTTTAAACTGAATTAATGAAAAGGCTTAATTTTTGACTTCATCAATTTTTGCAAGCAATGCTTCCCTTAAAAACTGGTGAAGGCTCATAAATTGAAAAATGTAGCCAATGACGCCTCTCTTTTGTTATAGGATATGTTAATTATTTTTTTAAACAGTTATTAAAAGGTAAAAAAAAATAAAAATTCAAAAATTTAATTTTGGATTTTTGGAAAAGTAAAATTAACTTATTAGCGATTTGTCACTTGTTTATTAGACAAAAATTAAACTTGTGTGCAATAATTAGTTTAATAATGGTACATTTAAGTGAAACTGAGCGTAAAGAAATTCTAATGATGGTTAGTTATGGCGACAGAGAATCAAGATGTCAATGGAAATCATTTTGTAGCATGAAAATCATGTATTTCGTGTTTAAAACTTTTTTTTATTATAACGTATTCCTTTTCAGTTAAAAGTGTTATTTTAATTATTATTATTATTATTACTTTTTACTTATTTTTTTGATTAAAGCTTATGCAGCAAAGAGCTAACGATAGATAAAAACAACATTTCCGAGACTAATAAAAGTTTACATTCTTGCAAATTTTATTAGATCTATATTTTGGACTAAAGTAAGGTATGCATGAGTTACACAACAGAAATCTGAAAAAAATATTCTTCTTAAAAATATTAAATTTGCTCATCTTGCCATTAAAAAAAAATAAGTTAACCTTGTATCCTAAGAACAAATGGAAATATAAATTTGACAAACATCTGAAACGATGAAATTATACAAATTGCAATAAGTTTTGATGAATAGTTTTTATAATATTTAACTATATCCATACATTTTAGCGACCCTGTATATGTCAAAATGATAAAAATATCCTATTATTATGCATTTTTTAATTATTGCAAAGCAAATTTAATAAAAAAATTATATGTTTACCACGAGACGTTATTGCAGTAAATTTATAAATCAAGCGATATTTTTACATAATTTAAATAAAATGAACACAAAAATTTACCATCATAATTAATTCATGAATAATCTGCTTTTTGAATAATTAAGATTGATAAAAAATTCAGACGTAATAATGCAGACAAGAATTTCTGAGAAACAGTCGATTCATTAGCTGAATTATTAATTTCGTTTTTAGGTATCAATAAAACGCCATTACCACTGGCTTAAAGACACAATTAAGTACACCATTGTGGCCAAGTTTTTATATCTTACTATAACGCAAAACAGGATAGGGTTCAATTAATCAACTTAAAGTGTGTTCCCAATCCTGTTATTAAAAAATTGTCAATCAATACGTGTTTGCATGAGAGACACTGTCACGGAACTGAATTTTTCCGTATAAAAAAAGGAAAACATGATGGGTTTCACATGTAAATAGCCAATGAATGATTGCCAACACCAAAATTTCAAAATAACACTAATGCACCACCTCATACATGCATTACCACTACACCAACTACTGATATTTCAGTAATATTATTTAAAAAAAATAACATACTTGACTTGCACTGGAATCGCCTCTGCCATTATTCTCATCCTCGGCGCTAATGTGGTAGCGCCGTTCAAAAACCACAGCCTGCTCAAGCACCCTTTGCTCTTGTAATTGGTTATCGACATTATTGCTGCACAAAAAACGCTAATTAAATGCCCAACACTCAAAAATAAGTACCTAGACGTGGGCCTCTCCCACTGAGTGGTTCTCGCTATGTGGTTGACGTAATACGTCCTCCCGTTCGCGTCTTGCCGCTCCTCCCAGCCAGGAGGCAGGGGCGCATTGGACTCAAAAGGATCATTAACATATACAGGCTTATCAAAAAATAAATCATTAAAAAAACACAACAAATCGCAACTCGAATTACCTGCGCTGGCCCCTCCTCCCGCCCATCGCTCATAATCTCCCAGTCGCGCTCATTGCCGATCCGGTCCGAATCGGGGGGCGCCGGGGGCACCTCGCTGTCGTGCAGAAACGCGTGATATATCTCAAGGTGCCCTCGAACTCTTGAACGAGCACTAAAACTGCTACGTAGAGTAATTGACGAGTAAGACCAGCATGCAAAATTAAGCACAAGTATTAACATGCAAGCTAGAAAAAGTTAGGCCAAGTGTGCTACCTTCTGCGGCCTAGGAGGTATTTCACTGTTCCGATGTTGCGCCCCTCCTGCTCTCGCGGCAGATTTATCAGAGTTATCTCCACCATGCCGAGGAAGTCATCGCGGGTTAGTCTGTTCTCGTCAAAGACTTGGAGGATCAGCTTGTGTTCCGCTGGTTTCACCTAGCCAGAAAATTAATGTTCCAAACCACGCTCGCAAATAAGTGGCCTGTGACTTGACTTGAGTCGCAGACCACTCTGATCAGTGATACTTACCCGAAATATGAATTCTTCGTTCCATTCTGGATTGAGGGTCTGTTGGAAGTTAAAAATGTAAAATTTAGTCTATTTATTAATCGTTATTACCTCACCCTTTTCTTAGTTTTTGTTAAAACGGAATCAATCGTTTCATCTCCGTTTATTGTGTTCAGATCGATCTTTACGTAAGGATCACTAAAACGATAATAAGTTTTGTGGCTTAAAAGCGGATTACGTTACCTTGCCCCAAAAATATCCTTTTTCATAAGATTCTTTCCCCTAATTATTCTGAGCCGTATTTTGCTGGTTGGTTCTTCTGTCTACAAAACATGGGTTAGATTAGATTGGTAAATAGATCATTGAATAAACAAATTAGTGATAATGTCGCTATTAGAGAGCTTCGTTTCACTTTGTGTTTAAATTACGACTTCACAACAAAAACAAATAGGTTTGCTTAGGAGCAAGGAGGAGGTTTAAGACCTTGTGCAAATGACAGGTCAGGAGTTAAAAGATCGATTAATCATAAAATAAGTTATTTAATTTGCCGCAATATGCATGTGCCCAAGGAAAAACATACGAGTGACATTGATAGTAGAAAATGATCCTTGTACGTAACTAATTTTGCAACTTACAAGTCGATCGAGTCCGATTTGAGGAAAGTATCCATAGATATTTTCTGATGCCATTAAAGATAAAAAACTAAATTTGTATGTTACATCTAATGTTAAAATGATCACAGCCACGAAAACAATTTATTCATTCCAATAAGAATTGACAAGCTACACAAACTCTAATGTCAAACTTTTTTTCAACAATGACGTTTTTGGGGAACTCCGTGCGCTGCGGTTGGCCGCACTTGTGACACAAAAAGGTTGCCACCTTTTTTTTTAAACTCGGTTTAATTTGTTATATTCTCTTATCTTGATATTTGCTTGATAAGGGTTACGGAGATGCGTCCGAATCCCAAAATTTCCAGTGCCATAATTAAAATAAAGGTTTTGTTGGCAAAAGTGGACCAAAAATTGAGAAAAGTACCGGTTTGGGAGTTTGGGCAAATGTTTTTTCGTCGGGTTATGCAAGCAATTAAACTTGTGTTTATTTTATCATGTGATTATGAGTTAGGTGTTTTATTGCTTTTAAATTCTTACCAATGTTGACACGCAAAATGATCGTCTTGGGCTATGGTTTGAAGATACAATCGATAGCGATCGTAATCTATTGCCCAACGATCTACTTCGTTGCCGGGGGCCATCCGAAGGCTCAGCAGGTGGATTTTGAGGTTGCAAGGACATGAATGCAAATCTTAATCTCTTGCATCACGCTTAATTAAGTAAACGCACTATAAAAACACAGTGTTCTCCACAGCTAAATATTTATAGTTACAACACTTGAATACACGAATTCCAACACAAATTTGAAGATTTCTCTTAATTTAATTCTCTTATCTTTCACCGTGAAATGTGTGATAGCTGGATAGCTGTGTGAACTCATATCTTGAGATTAGTATCACTGATAAAGATTAGAGCATTGCTGTACGCACATGCAAAGTGTGTAAGGCCTAGATTTTTTATTTACTCGTTAAATGTTGCCCTATTGTGTTTGATAACATTAATTATTTTTTGTCATCTTAACTTGAAACCGCTACTTCTTTTATAATTAAAAATTATTTTTTGGGTTATATTACTCGTTTCATAACAAATTATTAAGCATTACTTTGGCTTCATTGAAAAAAAGACACTGAAAATTGTTTTATTTGAATTACCGCATAAAAAAAATTAAAAAATGTTGGTAGCATTGGTGCCGAACGTCGATAAAATAGACCTCTGTAGAGTGATCTAACCTCTAACTTGAAAAATAAATGGAAAAATAATTAAAGTAGTTACAAGAACAAAATGCGGCTAACACAGTTCCTCCTTTCAAAAGTGGGCAAATACTCCAAGGACTATTCAAATTTGCCCGACCGTTACATAAAGCGTGCGATGGAGCAAGTGGAGTGGAGGAACCCCAAAGGCATCCAATACAAACCAAATGCGGTGGCTAAGCGCACCAAGTACAAATTTGCCATGCACCGGCCGTGGACAAGCCAATTTCGAGAAGAGAACGCACCGGGGGTTCACCACGCAAAAGTTTTCGTCGAGCCTATCAGAAAATGGAGCTTCTTCCGAGGCGACCGTGTTGAGATTCTTGCTGGGAAAGATAAGGGAAAACAGGGCATTGTCAAACAAATCATTCAGGAGCGTAATTGGGTCACGGTTGAAGGTTTAAACTGCGTTTTGGAGAAAGTCGGGGAGCGGAAAGGTTTCGAGGGGGCGTATTTGCAAGTGGAGAAGCCCCTTTTGGTGACTGAACAAGTGGCACTTGTTGATCCCTCCGATTTGCAAGCCACGCCATTTGAGTGGAGGTTTACGGAAGATGGGGAGGAAGTGAGGGTGTCTACAAGGACCGGGAGGATAATTCCCGTTCCTGCGACAGCGGAAGAAACCATAGATTATAAGACAAAGGGGACTTATAAGGAACAGCCCAAAGACACCGCAGCGAATGATGTGACGCAAATTACGTTTGAACCGAAATTGCAAACGTTTGAAATGGATGTTATGAACAGCATGGGCATTAAAGAGGACCGGGTACCCCCGAAATATTACTGGTATTGATTTTTTGCCAATTTGTAATATAAACTAATTAATAAAATATGTACAAAAAGTTAAAAATTGTTTTATTTATTATACAATTTTGTGATTAAATGTTTTAATTATGACTTTATGAGTATATTTACAAATCTTGGGTCTTATCCAAAGGCCTTATCTTACATGTGACACGTTATTTACTTAGTTAGATTTTAACATCACACACAAATGTTTAAAAAACGACCAAGCGTGATTTCACAAATTAGCACACGCCACTGACAGATTCAGGGATTCCCCTAGTTATCTCACCAGAGCAGACTTGATAAATATTTTATTAATAGAAGTGCAATGAATATAATTAAAGACAACATTTTTTTTTATAAAAAAATAGTTTTTGAAAACAAGTTTTTTTATTGATGAAATTTCCATTCGTTTCAAAACAAAAAGTGAGTTTTACGTTTGTTAAAACAGCGAACTATTTAGATTTGGCACACGAGTCTGCGCACTCGCCACTGATAAATTCGGGGAAATCCCCGATTATCTCGCCGGCTGGCCACATAAATAGTTTGGATGGCCATAAGACGAGTTATTGGCTTTTGGTATTCGATCGTGAGTTGTGTCTAACGTAAAACAATAAACCGGTGTTTGGAGCAATTTTTGTGTGAAAATAATCGAAAATGATGTCTCATTGTTACTTAGTCACAACTTTTATTTTACTTGTGCTGGCCAAATACGGTGTTGCCGACAAGAAACATACTTTTAGGTAAGAAAAAACAGAATTTTCTTGTTGACAGTTAGATTTTAAATAACATTTGTATAGTTTTGAAATTCGCCGGCAAAAAACACCCACTGAACAGTACATCAACCATGGACATCATTTTGGTCGTAAGTTCCAGGAAGTTATTGAGGGGCCGGGGCCACGGGATAACGACTCCATCGCTTTGTACAGGTTTTTGGACGTGAGTTAAATAATTTTGCATAACAAAACCCATAAAATGTAGTAGCGGAGTGATTTTGCAGTGTTTATTCACGATTTTTCTAGGGAAATTCGAAACTATATGCGTCCATCAAAGCTTCAATTGTATTTATTTGTGTATTAATGAATTAATGCAATATTTATTTAATTTTTTTTTAAATAAGACCTGCTTCTAAAAATATGTTTGGTAAATGCTTGACTTATCAAATTATAGAGACGACTGGCAGGCGAAAATAAAAGCTGCAGCCGTACACAGAGCTTAATGTGTATTTTTTATACAATTTTTAATAATTATTTCTTTTTTAAAATACACAAATGTATTTTGCAAAATCAAAATATTTATTGCAAAAAGTCTACAAAATACTCGCATTGACACTATTTTCTGATTTTTTCCTTTGCAAGCTAAGAACAACTGCAGAATATCTTAGTATGTACCTTACTTTTCTTATGAAATGCCTAAATCAAAAATTAAATTTAATTTACTTGAAAAAAATGATATTTCTGACAAACAATTCTTTAGAATCATAAATAAATGCTTTTAACTTGTGTTAGAAGTAAAAGCATTTCATTTTTAATACAACATAAGTTCCCAAACATTTAGTCATCACTTGCAGATGATAATACTGTCATGTGTTTAGTTTTATCTCCACATTTATTTTTTGTTAAAGAAAACTCGGTTTTGTACTTTGCAATTTATTGCCGTTTGCGTATTTGACAATAGTATGTAAACACCCCGTTACAAGCATAAGAAGCCAGGATATTATTCGGAAACAAAATACACTTTTTAAACAGTTCTTCAGAATTAGTATCAGTAAAGCACACATCGCATCTTATCAGTCTTCTATCAGGTTTTCTCATATCAATGATTCCAATTTCGTAAATAAAAACAGCGTCTTCTTCCTTTTTACGCAACACTTCAACCGCCCAGAAACTATAATCTGAATTGCGCTTGAAACTCAGTCTAAATATATTTTCATCAAACACCATGTAATACTTCTGGTGGAAGTTGTAAAAGTCGATCATTTGCTCCAAACGAAACTCCACGGTAGTTTTGTAGAAATCGGCCGCAATGACTTTATCCT
Source organism: Tribolium castaneum (assembly GCF_031307605.1). Lineage (NCBI taxonomy): Eukaryota > Metazoa > Arthropoda > Insecta > Coleoptera > Tenebrionidae > Tribolium > Tribolium castaneum. Next base: position 13,313,196 of record NC_087396.1, read on the forward strand.
TGTGATTCTCATCCAGGTGTTTTCCAATATTCGAGTGGGTTCCTGAAATTTTTAATGTATTCTATTGCCACCCGAAATTGCTGCAAATTACCCTTAAATGAACAGTCGTCCAAAGGACAGGGGTACGGTTTAAACGGACAAATCGCCTCGTGTTTGCCCGAATCATGAGCTGGCAGCATCTCCTCGCACCCCAGATGGTGGTACATGCACGCATAACTGATTCCTGCAGTCAAGCCTTCCAAGGCGTAATTTCTCGTGGTTCCGAACAGGGCGCGACAATTCGGACAGTTTTCCAATCTTGGCCTACAGTTGCTACAAAAACTGTGGCCGAACTTGCACTGATAAATTGGCGGCTTCATCAGCATTTTGCAAACGGGGCATTCGAAATATTGGAGGACTTTTTCATCAAATTCCGCGGCTTCGTTCTGCGTGGACATTTTTATTTGCAGTGTGACCACATCAGCGGCCTCGGTCATCTGTTTCAAAGCCGCTAAGTTAATCCTTGTGGTGTGCATGCTACTGAATGATGAAACTTTGCACTTTGTTTCAACGCAGTTGCTACTTTGTCCGAAATGCTTGATAGTACAATCATAATTACATTCAGTGTTTTTTACATCACAGATTGTGTGCAACAAATCTTCGCGATCTTTTTTCACAATTATTATGCACTCTTGCTTGCCTTTGAGCAGCTTCGTTACGTTCGTTTCCTCGTTTATGTTGATCTCAATGACAAAGAAGCTCTGAGGGTTTGCTATCACATGCTCAGAGTGGCATTCGTTAAAGTGACTAGGAAAATCGCTCTGGACTCCTGTCCATTCACAACCGGTGTGTGACAACAAACAAGGTTTCTCATGAAACTTACAGTTACTTTCGTGCTCGTTTAAAGCACTGAAATGAACCCTTTTCTTGCAACCCGTTGACTGAAACTTGCACGGGATTTGAAGCTCCTTTAAAATCATCTCCAGCTTGACATTGTGCAGCCCTTTCCAGTCCCTGTCCTCACAACAATTGGGGCAAACGTTCCCCACATCTTCTATCAGCACTATCGGGAGCGTAAGCAGTTTCTCGCAAACAGCACAACTGAATATTTTTTCCGAAAGTAGCTTGTCTGTGAACTGAGTTAGGGTTTGTTCTGCCATATCCAAAACCCTGAAAAATTCACTAAGAACTTTTTTGAGTCAAATAACCACCTGCTGCGACTCCACACTAAATGACCACATTTGAACTGGCTATCATGCTGTTTTTGCACAATATAAGTTAAGAAGTGACAGGTCAGATAACCCCAATTTCGAAACAAAAATTTTTTGAACGAAAAACCTAATCCATTGCATCATGCTATCTCTTGTTTTCGTAAACAATAACAATAAGTTGATAATTGATAATTATTTTAAAATAATGGTTTTTAAGCATTTAAACTAGAAAATTACAGGAATCTTCAGGTCCCGGTCGGTGTGTGGCGCCGTCTGGAAGTCAAAATTGAAAAGTTCATAAAATTTTTGGCGCCAAACGTGATTGTTTAAATTGCAATCAAATAACAAGCATAACTATTAAGTGAATTTTTATACAAAATTTATCAATTCGTTATTAATAGACATTAATAACATTAATACTAAAACTAGTATAATTTCGAATTCTAACAATTCCAGGATGAATTTTATGGTGAAATAGTTATTGGCCATCCTGGGCAAAAGCTGAACGTTGCGTTTGATACAACTTGGAGTTACTCATGGGTGATATCCTCGAAGTGCAGTTCTATCAAAACGATTGGATGCTGTGAGGAGAAATGAGCCGTTGGTGAATTTTTTCTTATTTAAATTTTAGATTTTCACAACAAATACGATCATAACAAATCATCTGAATATAAAAAGGATGGTCGTCCTTTTGCAATGGATTTGGGCACTTACAACCTAACTGGGTTCTATTCTTACGATAACATTTCTGTAAGTGAAACAGAATTGTCCGCGGAATTTTCTAAAATTGCATCGAGTCTTTTTTGTAGATAGCCCATTCCAACGTCACTGCACAATCGTTTATCGAAATGGTGTATGTCCCGTATGAGTTTGTGTTCAACAAAGCGGACGGCGTAATGGGTCTAGGCTTAAAAACTGACGAAAATTACGATCCTTTTTTCTACACTTTACTGAAACAGAAGAAAATAAAGAATCCAATTTTTTCCATTTATTTGAACAGGTAAATAAACCTGTATGTTGTAACAACTACAATTTTCTACTACAGAGATCGGCAGTCAAATCGTGGAGGTAATGTTATGTTGGGTTTTGTTGACCTTAAGCACGTCCACAAAACCAAAGTGGGCAAAAAAATCGTTTATGACAATTTCACTTACTTGCCGGTGGAAAATTATGCTTATTGGCAATTCCAAATGGACCAGTAAGTTGCTAATCATGTAGTTACCATTTTAAACTTATTTTCTAGAGTTGTTGTAAAAGTCAGTAAAGATAATAATGTCGTTGTGTGTGAAAAAGGTTGTAAAGCTATTGTGGACACTAGCTCTAACGCTATTGTAGGCCCTCAAGCCGACATCGCTCAAATACACGACGCAATTAACGCAAATGAGTTTTTCTTGCACCGATATACGGTAATAATTACGAGTATAAGTTAAACTTACCCAAAAAAAACATTTTATTTTAGGTGAATTGCGATACTGTAAATAAATTACCGAAAATTGACTTTATGTTGGGTGGGACAAATTTTACACTTTCGGGAGAAGACTACACGGTTAAAGTAAGTGTGTAAATGGATATTGAGCCCCGATGTTTTGTTTCATATTTTAGATGTCTTATCATTCTGTGACTATTTGCCTATCAGCTTTTATTCCTGCCAACACAATTCAAGAACAAGATCGCTGGATTCTTGGAGGGGCATTTTTGGCCGAATTTTATACAGTTTACGACGTACAAGCTAGGACCATTGGCTTTGTTAAAACTAATTAGCTTTGCTTAACCTGCCTTGTAATCTTTTTTTGCTCTCTAGTGTTTTGTATTTTGCTTCCAATAAATGATTAATGCCTTTTGTGTGTGATTTTTGCAAGTCTAGTATTTGCGGTTGTCTATTGGCACGATGAGGCAGCAAATTATTCTTTCGTGTTTGCATAATTCCAGACGCGTATTGTTTGAGAACAAAATGTCGAGCGGGATGGTAGATGGCCCGCGGCCGCTTGTTAGTATTCTGACATCGTAGATGAGACGGCAGCCACCACGTTTGTTCACGCTGTTCTCTGAACACCTCCTCACGAGCGTCCCTATTCAAGAGTCAGAGCTTGGGGTGAAGAATTACCCCGGACGATAACAAAAACACCAGATACGAGTAATTATGTAAATTTTATTAAGTCGTTTGGGAAGCCAGATGGACCTTTACGCCTCAAGGGACATTCCAGGAACTTGACAAACTCGAGGAATTGTTCTGACAGAAAGGTAATCCCTGGATGGACCTGACCTGACTCTCGAAGGAGAGCTGTTGCTGCGGTGGATCAAAATATGCAGGAATTTGCACACTTAACTCAATAAGTGCTGAACGCAGTACAAGTTCCATTTCAATAAGAATAATTATTTATTATGGGTTATTTCCATTTTCTTGCGTAGCTTGGACCATTAAAGAAAACTTCGGATGAGTAGATAATAATTTTCGTCGACCACGGCCGATTTTTTCTTTGAGCTGAGTCGTAATTGATTCAATTATACCTGAAATAGGGACGAAGAAGGTACTACGTCAATATTATTTTTTGTTCATTAAATTCAATACTTTTTTTTGCTTTTAATTTTTGTTAAAAAATAATGAACATTAACGAAAGTTTGAGAAATAATATACCTACAAGGATATCAGAATTCAAATTATAAATTAACCTTAAAGTGAGTTTACCAATTTATTTTTGGCTTCAATTATTCGTAGAAGTATGAAAAAGTCTTGTTACTCTTGTTACGTGAAAAATAAAATTCTACTTTTGCTTTCCTGGCTTTTATTACCTAATGAAAAATTATCTACGGAATAGTATGTAAATAATGTGTAAACCATCACGGATTAATCTACATATCAATCGTCCTGGCGAGTTCTAATGGGTTTTTAATTCTTTTCGTAAGTAGGTATCCACTTAAATTTTGTATTTTTTTGCTCCCAAAGTTTCATTCAGCTTCCGGATATTTTTTGTAATACTCTATAAGTGCACTTGTATGCTGTTTTTAAAATTTTGGATATCCTGGAACAGTTTTCACCGACTTTTCGTCCTTTTTGTTGGATTTTCAAAAAATGTCAATTGAGTGCGCGCGCATGCGCTTTTATTTCGACAAGGCCATTGCGGGAATTCGTCAGTTGAACTTTTTTGACTAATAAAAGAGTTTCAGTTTAATACAACTTATTTATTTCCCTTCAGTGTTCCATTTCTTAATGTTTTTTATATAGCACATCGTCCAGTAGCCATAAAATTCATAGAAAAACTGAAGCTGTGACATGCAACAAAGACAGACATATCCTTTTATGAATTAACGTAAGACACCTTAATGATGTTGTAAAATTTGTAAGCATTTTGATTGGGCAGTTTGAGGTCGGCCATTAAAATTACGGAAAAAACCAATCACTGTAGATTTTTCAATTCATTGAAAAATTGTGTTTTTGGACACGATTGGTTCATTTAAGGTCGGCCATTATAACAACAAGAGAAACCAATCACTTTGAATTTTTTCACTCATTCAATAATTTAATGGGAATATAATCAATGAATAAACCTAATGCCTCTCTAAGTTAAGATCTAGTGAAAAAATTAGCAAAAGCTCAACTCATTCAACTCAGTTGTCACAAATTTCGTTTAATTCTTGCTTTTATACCTAAAAATTTCTTAAAAAAATATTTTTTTGCCAAAAGGACTTTTATGGAATATGGATGGACTGTCTTGTGTCTAAATACAGAAATCATTCCTTACTAAAATTAACAGATTGCACGTACAAGAACAGTGGTATAATAATAGTCAAAAATTGGCTCCTCGTACGAAAATTTTAATGAATGTCAAATAATTGTCAAAGGCTTTCGTATTTTCGTCATTTTCTTGGTAAAAACTAAAGAATTGTGTAATAAAAAAATTTTTGCAGGAGCCTTAATTCACGCGCTCTCGACGTACATACGTATTAAAAAAATATTCTTTTTTTACTTCAGTTCTCAGAACCGAACTAGCTGTAGGAGTTATGTTTTCACTTCATTATTTTGAAAATACATGTCTATTATTTTTTTAAATTGAGTACTCAGTTATTACTCTTAAGTTATTATTAAATAAAATTCAAAATTCTTTGTGATTTGATGTCAAATACTTATATAGTATAGTATTATAGTGAGTATTATTATCAAAAGTCGTTTCAACATAGCATGGACGAGTGTTGTGACATGACTTTCTGTGAAAACCGTTTTTCAAACATTCATTTAAGCTGTATTGATTTTGTTTCTATAAATACGGAAGCTTTGTATTGCTCTAGTTTCTCCATTGTAATTTTGCATTTTATCAAACGTAAGAAGTATTTTTAGAAATATTTTAAAATATGTCTTTACTTACTTACATTGAATAATAAGTTTATATTATTGTTTAAATTTTTTTATGATGTTTCTTAACTTTATTTATAATAATATGTACGAGTAAAAGACTTTATCAAAAATCAAATACAATATTAAAGTGAAAATTAAAACATCTGATTCAAAAACAAAAAACAAAAATAAAACGTGGTAAAAATTTTTGAAAATGACCAGATTGTTTTAACTATTTGTAAAAAAATCATTAAAAAATCGGGTAAACAATCTTTTTGTAAAAGTTATTGGACTTTGATGTCATGCTGAAAAAACGCTCGTAGATAGTAATTTGTGCTTTGGGGGTGGGTGGGTCTGACTGTTAGTAGAATGTTGGCAGTTCGTCTCGAATATATTTTTGGACGATGAGTGCTTAGGGCCGGATTGTATCCAGTTGTGGAGCCAGAGCGGCGCCGACACAGACTCCTGCACTATCAATCGATTAAATCATTGCAGTAGTTCTGTAGCACTTGCTCAATTTTTCCGACTTATCGCGAATTCTAATAAGGTTTGATTCTTCAACAGATACTGTTTCTCGTATGCACACACACCATCAGATAATCCACATGGAGCGATGGCAATTTTATGAGATTTACTTGTGAAATACAGATCTGTCAGTGACATAAATCTTGCGAGTTGGAAATACATCTGAGTATGACAACCACTCTGCATACCTTTCACGGTTTACGTCGATGGAGTATGAAGTGATGTGTGTGTTCCTGCAATATTTGTCAATACTTTGTTATTAATGCTCTCATCCTGATCAAACTTTTGCCTAGTTTGAGCGTTAAAGCTAGTTCCATTTATGGATATTAACGGCGGGCAAGCTGCAAAATGTTAATTTTCACTCTGATCTACTGACGCGAAATTTCAACGTGAGGCTATTTGCTGGGAAAAATGCTCGGAGGATGCATTTTATTTTATTAAATTTATTTCAGTTGCGTTTCAGTTCTAGAATAAAGCTTATTCTTGGTGTTTTTCTCTATTTAGCTCAGCGATGAAAGATAAGATGAGATTTAAAAATTTAATTCTGTCTGAACAATACAATACGAATCTGCAGTCCGCACAAAAGGCCTTCGCATGTCTGCGCAGTCTAAGGTTTTCAAGTGGCAGTGGTTTTTTCGTCTTATTTCCAAAATATACGAATAAATCTGGCGACTGAATTAGACGAATTCTATTGAAAAAAAAATTGTTTCGTTTTGTTTTGTATTAGGAAATAATTTAGCAACATCGTGTGGGTAGCATAGGACACCAAAGAATGGTAGATTCAACACAAGTTTTATGAAATACCAACTTTGATCTCAGTAATTAACTTGGGGTAGGTATAAGGTCTCGAATTAAATTAACTCTTCTCGTCGGCTTTGCTAAATGGACCTTTCTATGAAATGGACCGTTGCAGTGTTCGATTTATTAAATTATGAGACTGCTCTAAATGTCTAGAGCAGGAATATGGACAAAGAAAGCAAGTGACCAAAAGTTCACTCTCTTATTTGGTTAATTTGCAACAACAATAATTGTTAAAAATGGCTCACGTCTACCGCGTTTTTTGCGACAAATCGTAAAACGTTATGTTAAATGATTGCGAATTGTCCATAAACTAGCTGAAATGTACTGAAATAACAGTCTTGGCCAACATCTAATATTGTTGGCTGGTAGACAAATTTTCGTCCATACATTTACCAACATGACTGCAAAAACCGTCAGTGTAGTCCCCGAAGAGTAAATTTTCCGGAATAATACACCCCTTTCCAAATACTTTGCATCGCAATGATAACGACAAGTCGTTCTGTTAAAAATACAATATTTCGCGGAGCAAATAAAAAGTGTCTAAATAATGTCGTCGCTCGCTCTTTTGCATTTTAGTGAACTCGTCGCTGTAATAAACATCCACGTCTTGGGAGAGAAATTTCTTTATCTGTTGGCGATTCGAAATTTCATTTTTCATCCCTGAACTATTAGCGCAATCTGCTGCCCCGGCTTAATCTAAGGTGGCTGATATTTGACAGTGATTGAGTTTCGGGGCTGTTGTAATGACTGGCCGCGTATGCTGACGCTATTGATTCAACAATTATTAATTGATACCTCTTGGACGCCTGCTCTTGCTGGTTCGAACGCAGCCTACAGATCATCATCCGCAAATTGAATCATCCATTACGACAATTCACACTACACATCGGCCTAATGGGAATTTTTACCACACGATTAATTAAACCGGGCTATTTTTCATCGCGCTTCGACGAGAAAATAAAAAACGGACATTGTTTTGACGAATTGTGTAAACTTTGAGTTCTCAGTTTCGGGAAAACAACAGACTCTCTTACTCCGCGAGAATAATTAATTCGCTGATACATTATTTATTTATTAGAGCTGGTATCCTGCAGGAATTCGGAGGTGAACTATTCCCTATTCAAGCCGGAAATCGCTCGAACGGCGTCGTGTACAGAACAGTATTATTTCCAGTACTTCCATTACGGTTTTGTTTCCTCCAATTTATTTATGGAACAAAAGTGGAATTAAATCCACTCAAATTTATTTAGCGCAGCTCCAGTTCACTTCCTTTCAATTCACACAAGATTTCGCAGAATTTACACCGAGGCATTAACGTGCCAACACTCGTTTAATCGCAAATATACGTCCAGGTTTCTTCATTAAGTATCGCTGCAGGAGCATGATTTAGGTGGTTTCTTTGTCCATTAACTGTCGTGGTTAGTTCAGCGGAAAGGTAGCTTGAATGCCGCTTATTCCAGGGCAGAAATTTGTGGACAATGGAGGTGTCAGAGAACGTGTTCAGCAGGTATGTCAACATGTTATGACTGGTGATTTGCTTTGTGTAGATGCCGGGCATGGCCAGTTTCTTCCAATAGGTGAAGACCTCTCAAGTAATTATGATTTATCGTTCGGCAACTTCTCGAGTCATACAGAAATTCTCCTTATAAAGATGTAGCGCGTGTCTATAATGGACGATTTCACCCGGCATTATTTGCACACATGCGGGTGTTTTTCGCTATTAAGACAGTGAATGAAGACTTGACTCCGCTGTTGGGAATGAATCTCTAATAAAGTAATTTCTATGAATATGAGTTTAATTTTAATCCTTAATCTTGTCGCAAGCGGCGTTGCGGCCTCCGTGCGCTGTAAACGCGTCCTGCGTTATAAATTCCTCAAACTGGCGCAGTGGAAGATATAAACTCGAATGGTTTTGTAGATTTATTCATGATAGCACTACAAGTTGTGATAACACCAATTACAATATCAGCACAGTGTGCAAGAGAGATAACGCACCTTTAATCTAAGAGAAATGATGAATTTATATGGTTTGCGTTAAGATTGGATGCAGATGCACATGCAGCTGTATTAAATAAACAGAGGCATCCAGGAAACTGCCACCTTTCCGTATAGATATCGTCGGTGGGAAATTATTATGGCTTGTTTCCTCTAAAGCACAAAATTAAAGTATTTATACTTGAAATAACTTATTTAAATGTTCGTGCACTTTAAAATTTAAAATTTCAGCAAATAAATAAACAACAGTGAGGTGAAAACTAACGCAAGATTCCTGATGGCACTATTGAGCAGGACTTAGAAAGTTTTAAAGGAGTTCATATCTGCATAATACATGAAGCGTGTCGTGTGCTTTAACCTTTCAGGAGAGTGCATACTTCACAGGAACTGCATCTTGCGATTTAAAGTGGCCCAGATTTGGCAATTCTTACAAACCTTAGTGCGTTATTTGTTTATTATTTTTTGGAAAATATGCAGCGAATTAACTCATCACACTCGTTTTTTTTAGACTCACAACAAGTTATTTCATTGATATCAATGATTTATGTCATCTTACACAAGTGTCCTAATTTATGAGAAATTTTTGAATGAAATTACGCATTATTTTGCACATGATAACTCATAGGTTAAGTAAACTACGCATGTTGAAACAATATATCAATGGTTCGCTGTTATTGTATTCGGTTGTACGCTAGTAATACCCACTATGACCTGTAAACATCTATTTTCCTGTTATGAACGCAATAAAATAAATAATCTTGTCATGTGGCACAGCTTATTTTAAAAATATCAACACATATATTTTTCTGTAACAAACAATACGCATTTTAATTAACATATCAGGACACGGATTTATTTATTTACAGCAAAGTGAAGTGACACTTTTGATGCCCCGGTCTCTACAATCTTGTTTGCTAACAGGATTTTAACTGAAACAACGATCGATTCTATTAATTATTTCTCTTTTGTGTATTTCGAAGAGATTTTAAGAAGTTTGCAAAAAATTAAGAAGCTAGCTAAAGTTCCTTGAGTAAATATTTTTTTATTTATTGTTTATAATTTTTTAAATTGTTACTTTACCATTCGACAGTTATTCACTCCGTTATTCATATTAACAACAGCAGCAGCAAATTGGAAAACACTAAATCTTTTGTAGACTGAAATATGAGGCGTTTTGAAAACTTAGAGTAAGTTCATTTTGTTGGAACATGTCTAAAAGTGATATTGAGTACAAAGTCTCCGATGTAACAGAGAAGTTGGCCTGGATATCTGAAAGTACACTTTCCAAATATTTTATTTTAAAATGGTATTGCTTAGCTTGAAGTTAATTAATTTTAATTACACGTTGAATGTACAAAAAATGGTTAAAATGTTTTTTGTTTTATTTCAGGAGTTAAAGAATGTTAAAGGAGTTAAAAGAAGTGATAATAAGCTTAAAAAAGCTTTTTAAAATTTATTTTGAACGACGCGTAATTCAGATTTTAGAGAAAAATAAGTTTTTGCAGTAGTTAATTTATATCTACAGATCAGAATTTCATATCATCTCTATGTGATGTTATCTCAGCATTTTATGTGTTTTATATATTTTAATGACTTTTACACGTATGGGGAAGTTTAAATTCTATCTAAAATGTACATTTGTGACAAAAATTTCAATGATATTGTTAAAAAAAATGATTTTATAGCTTAAAATCTCGCTTAACATTGATAAAAATGCAAAAACCACACATAAACAATAACCATGAATGAGAAAACATACGATTAATAAATATATGTACCAGTAGGTGTACCTTGTATCTAATTTGAGCAAAAAGTAAAAAATGAGAAAGAAGCAATTTTTAAGCTTGAAGTTGATGAACTTAGAACTTGGATTAATTTCGAGCTTATTTCAAATAAATTACACTAAATTTTTATAATACCTACGTATTTGCAGAATAGCTTTTATATTTATATTATTTATTTAAGATCAAATTTTCTCAAAATTTTCGTCTATTGTCAGATTTTCTTCACAATTTCTACGCTATGCATTAGCAGTATTCTTCTCCATATATTTCCTTAATTCGCAATGAGAAACAATACATTAATCATGAAAATCTTGCCCCATCCCAAATCGCTCCCCTTCTGGAGCGTTCATTCCCTGCATGCAAACCGCAGCATTGTTAGCGACTCCGGGCCCCCGGAATTAGCATTTCGCGAAAAAACAAAACCGGAAAGATGATCGCGGCGTCGGTGGCGTTGTCCTTCGAAACAATTGCAAATCAAAAAGAAGTGCCAACTAGGACCACTATGTAAATGCAACAATACGACGGGGTTGATGCGGTCGATACGGATACGCTACGAGCGGTGCCGCAAGCAAGTACTCCCGACGATCGTCATTCGTTTCTTGGCTCCGGTGACGAGAGCATCGCGATACCCGCCGCGAAACATCCGAAACGTCGCCGACGTGTGCTCGCAAAGCTCGAAACTTTTCAGGTTTTTCAGTGCGTGACGTTCGAGTGCCACCCTCACGGTTCCGGGGTGCGTTGTGGCGTGTGCTGCGGTGGGACCGAGGCGACCTTGCCCATGTGAGCACTTTTCACTTTTACGCTACAAGTATTTTTAACAAAAAAAGGAAATTTAAGAGCTTTCCTGAAAAAAAATCATAAGCAGGGAAGTCGGGGACGAAAGAATAATTAAAAATTGATTTTTCGGTGCTTGGGCGAAACGACGCTAATTAAAATTTTATGATCTGATAGGTTGGACGTCAAATCGTGAAATATCACATACGAATTGTAAAGGTGGAGTACTCGTCAATGAGGCTAAGACCATTTTTCATTTTTCAGTTTAATTTTGTACGAAATTATTTAAAAAAATGATTATTAAACAAAATTGTTAAATAAATATAAAGTGTTTACTACTACTAATAATAACGCTTTTTACTACTATAATAATCATAATAATGAGCAATATTTAACGCCAGAAGGAGGTAAATTAATTAAAGAAAATTTTCGATAATGAACAATATTACTTTAAATAAACAATAATTATCATTATTCTTTTCATGTGAGCAATAAACGATTGCCGACACACTTCGTACTTATAAATACAGTATCATATTCAGAGGCGTATTAAGTTGACTTGAAAAGCGAATCACCATATGTGATAAATATATTTTTCAAATTATACCATTTACATGATAGAATTTGTCCTGTTTTTAAATTCTATATAATAATAATAATATAATAATAAAAAATATATCTTAAGTGAATGAGATCTTAATTTTGTTATAATATTTGCAGTCTTCAAATAATTTGCAAACGCATGTCAGCTTCCAACACATTCGTCGTTTGTGCTTTAGACGGTATAAAAAAACTGAGTTTTTTAAAATGCTATTCCTAGAATTTAAAATATAGGTATAACGATTTCTTTAAAAATCTGTGATTCACAAGTTTGAGTTTTTAAATTCATATAAATTTTTCATTTAGATAAACAACCCGTGTATAACATTAAATAAGTACTTACCTACTTTTTTAAAGCTGCAATGTAAAATTTGCTGCTGGAATAATAATAATAATCTGGTAGTTATTAGTGGAAATAATGGGTAGGGAAAAAAGCTTTCAATTTATTTGCTACGTTTCGACAACGGCCGTTGTCATCTTCAGGCGGTCTATTTCATAATATGGGTAGATGTGATGTTATCTTGGGTAAAACTTGAGGGCGACAGTGTGATTTTTCCCAAGTTTTACCAAAGATAACATTAAATTCACCCATATTTTGAAATGGACTACCAGAAGATGACAACGACTGTTGTCGAAACGTAGCAAAAAAATTTGAATAATTTTTTCACGTCTTTTGTTTCCACTAATAATCACCACGTTTCATACAAAACAGTCCACGAATAAAGACAATTTAATAATAATAATATTAATTACTTGCTTAGTTGGTGAGATAAAGTCACTTGCCTAATAAACGAATTAATATCAGATGCATAACTATTTAGTTCTAACTTTTGAATGTAACATCCAGGAAACTAAAGGCAAAGATCTAGATCAGAATTATCTTCACTTTGGTGAATAGTGACGATGAAAATAAAGATCAGACAATTGTTTTCTCAGAATCGTATTAACATAATATGATCTATAAATGTAATCATACCAATTACTCAAAATCTCAAATTATGTATTACAACTTGTTTAATTTCAGAATTCTCATTTTAAAAACAAAATGACTTTTTATTGTAAAATCGGTTGGAATAATTAATTTTTTCAATTTTTCAATCAATTTTTTTTCTTTTGCATTATACTTCCTTGAAGTGAAGCATTATAATAAGGTGTATTTAAGACGATATAAGGATTTGTTCTTATGCAGTTAGAGTATTTTTTGACGAACTTCTAGCCTTTGGCGGCCGCCAGTTACTCGGCCTCTGATCATATTTTATTTAAAAAAAATGAAAAATTATAGTATTTTATTTAGTTAAAGTTACAAAATATAAAAATGAGTAAATAGGATAAGTTCTATGCTTACTTATAGTTATAGTTATAAGACTTATAACAGAGGTAAAGTAGTTCTTTAAACCTATTTAGTCATTAAATTATTAAATTAAAAAATATGTAATTGGACCTTCACAACTTTTTTTGTAAATAACAAACTTTTATTATTATTTTTTTTTTGCTTTGAGACTCTAGGTTTTGCTTGATAAATATTCTGAAAATCGATGTCTTCCTTTTATTTGTATTAAGAAAGTAGGTAAAATATTCAAAATTTGTTGAATATTTGAGCTGTAAACGAGTGTTTAGGTCACTAATTTTACATTTATTTGATTCTATCACAATCTAATGACACAAAATTTGCATCTAATATTTTTTTAATATCGTAGTCATAAAGTCAGCACTTTCGCTCTTGTCTTTATGAAAATATATTACAAAAGAAGCCGCTTTATGGTAATGTTATATATATTTTGAGGCTAGACTGGTTTCTACCTGAGGGATGAGTACCAAACGTAAAGTTTTAACGAGATTTTTATTACTGTAGCTTTTGTGTCATTTTTTATTTATATTGCGCAGTTTTCGAGATATTTTTATATAACGTCTTGGCGGGGCTTAGCTGAAGGCTATTTTCTTCCATACAACCAGCTGGCAGCAGGAATACGTCCATGGCGACAATTAAATTATAAAAACCAATAGTTTATTGCTGAATTTATTTGGGGTGCCATGTCGCACCTTATCTTTAGTTGAAATGCTAATTTCTAGATTACCACAGCTTTACAAATATGATACAATTTTTAAGTAAACATTTTATGATATGTCGTGACTGTAAATCGCACCGGAATATTAATTATGTGCTTTAATTAAGTGCAAGATTAATTTAGTAGAGTGTTCGTGATGTATTTTCATTGCTAAATGTGGTGCAGAGTATGTTATTAATTCAATTTTTTCTCGCAGAAGACGACATCTTGTTCGTTAAAGCGAAGTTGTTTTTATTCGTTTATTCGACATTTTTGCACCATTTAATTTTATATTTACAATAGTTGTAAAGAATGAAAAGTTTCCATATAAAGTTATCAAGTTTCTTTCTGCTGATCGTACACTAAATAACAAAAGAAGTGACAGTCTGAAAAGAGCTAATAAAATATTGGCATCGCACGAATTGGGCGATAGTCTCTATAAAGGAGTAAGTCCTTGATCCGTCTGCGCTCGATTAATATCTTCCTTTTATATTGTACAAAGTCGGTGGTTATTTACAATTGGCCTTTGTGCCATTGTTTTTGATGATTATTGTACCTGTTCATTATTTTTATTTCCTGGCTAAAGCATGTTATGGTTTACACACATCATTAATTTTAATAATTATTTAATACCGAATTTCAAGACCACCTTTACGGCTAAAGTTTCGTTTGTTTTTGCTAAGTCAGTTATAGAAAGTAACACTAATTGCAATTCATCTCTTATTCGTGGCTAAATTTTAGCCAAACACAGTATCGTCCTAACACCTAACTTCTAATGAAAAACTTAAATAGTTTGCAACATCGTAAAAGCAATAGTATCACATACGTGCCACGAATTAACTATTTACTTTATGGCTTTATACTCCCATAATTGCTTTTATGTGTCAGTTGTCTCCCAGCGTCTTCAGCTGTATTTTTTAGTCACCCTTAGTAGTATTTATTACAAAATTAAATAAAAACATGTCTGTATTCAAAAGACCCACAGTCAAGTCCATTCAGGTTAATGCGTTTTTCTTCCAAGAAGAAAGAATCTCTTAATTATTTTAAATTTAATAGCGAGCCACTTAAGTGTTGAAAATAATTTAAGAGAGACTTTAATGCTGGCGGAGGACCGCACTAAATTGAATCCGTATTTATTTTACAAAAATAACTTGTTTCAGTTCGCGCAATTAAAAAATAATGGATATAATCATTAATTTCGTGGCAGATTATTGATGATATTCAGTTTTCCAGTTCAGCTTGTTTTTTGTTCCACGGAAGTTAATTTACACCTAGTTATTACCGCTAATTAAGCCGCCTACGCACCACGCACGGATTTTATTTCATCGATCAATTTTACTAGTCGAAACACATTATTGGGAAAGTTTGTTTGTGAATAATTAATAGCTAACAATGCGGCGAGAAGATGCAATTAGAGTGCGACCTGCGAGAGGGCAACTTTTTTCTAATTTACGGTGCGGAACACTTTTTAAATTTTATTTATTTAGAAGCTTTTATTAGAGCTGTAACGGAGGGCTGTGGAGTGAAGCTGAAATAGCTTTTTGTGCCGGTTTGCCTTCATTTTTAATTCCGGATTCGCGACAGATCAATACGCAAATAAATATTTAAATGTCGGAATGGGATCATTCACCCTGTATATAATTTAAATTTTTCATGGTGGTTTTGTAATTTTTTGTTCCGGGCGTTGGCCAAGCCGATTGGGGACAATTGCGAATAAAAGCGGGGTCTGCAACATGTTGAAGCAATGCGATTACTTCGCCGTTCAAACATAATTAATTAATCAAACGATTTTAATTCCATTGCGTTTGACCAGCGTCTCTCTTTCCGCGACAAACTTCAATTAACTAAATCCGATTAGAATTCACTTTGCTGTTGTGAAAATACGCAAACCATTGTTTGTGTCGCACTAAATAGATGGCCGATTTTGCACTTTAATCAACAAATCCGGATTGGCAATTAGCATGAATAGGGGTCGGGTTTTTAATTTGGCTCCCACGTAAGCCGAGTTCGTTATAAAGACGAGACAATTTTATTCACTGCAGTTGGCACTCCTTGCACAGGTTTACGGTGAGTACTCACCACTTTGTCAAATCGGCACATTTGGATCAGGCGATGCATTTTTAAAGCTCGTGTGCTTATTCCGGGAGTTTTTCCACTTCTCTGGCTCCAAGTATTGTAAAAGCACGGTTCAAATTTTATGTGCATGTGCTCATTTCGTGTGTACGCTCTGTGTGAACATCTTCAGAATGTAATTAGTTGCAAATATGCAAATAAAGGTGACTGGACTACACACAAATTGAAATGACTCATTTGAATATCTCTGTATAATTATTGTACCGACGTCGGGGAAACAATTATTCTGTGTCTTGACTTTACATCTCTTTTAACTCCCATTTTGGAGAGCCAAAAAAACAACCAACAGCTGAATTGCATTATCGGATTACGCTCTTTAAAGCAATTGTTTATATGCATACGGTGACATCAAATGCAAGCCGACTTTTTCAACAGAATAAATCAACTTTTTATTTTCTGAACGGGGAATAACGAACACAATTTCTTAAAAAATGTGGATTAAATGAACTGTTTCAAATGTTGGCTTCCGGGAAATTTGTGGTCTATTATTGCAATTATTTTACTCTAATTAAATTTATTGAAATAATTGGAATGTTATGTTAAACTACAGTTGCATGTACCAGTAATGTTAAGCAAATATAAAAAAGCGTTTAGTTTTTTTGGTTGTGAACATCATTTTAATAATTTTGCATTTTGAAGCCGTAAAATATTCTTCTGCCAACTTTTTAATTTTCCTGATTAAATCCAAAGCTTATGTCGTATTATTACTGCATAATTTTACATTTTAAAGTAACATGGAAATAGGTCGTTAAAAACAGAAAAGTTAAATCGATACTGAACTTACTAACCTCTCACTGCAAATTCATAAATGTGAAGCTTTTGCTGTGACATAAATACGGAAATAGCTGTTTTAATTTGGTGCATCTGTAATGGGTTTTTATAATTTTGCCAAACGATAATAAACCAATACTTTTAACATAGTACCATCATCTAATAAAGTTTTTTCTTATTATTAAATGCTGAGCATGCACCTTACAACTTCATTAAAATTATAGGGTACAATAAAGTATTACGTAATGATGTTAAATTACAGGGTAGGAATAAAGTGAAAGATTACTGACACTGGGATCATTACATAAATCACGAACACAGTTTTTCTCTCGATTATTAGCGTAGTTGTAAATGCTATATTTCAGTTTGCGTACATCTACCGACTTTATTATACTTTTTATTCGCAAAACTAATAATTTTGGTGGTGGGACAGCCATGTGCAAATGCAGAAATGCGATATTTCCGAATGAATTTAGTGTCGAAAACAGGAAAAATGTTTTTGTGTAATAGTTTTCCAGCAATAAATTTTCAGCATTTTATGTCAAGTAAGTTTGTTAACAAGTTTTTATTGAATTTATGGGTCTTCTTGTCCTTTTTAAATTATAAGAAACTCGAATGGTATCAAATTACTCTCCGAACGTGAGATTTGTGCTCAATTTCAATGGTTGTTCCAACTTTTGTTGCATTTCGTGTTAACTTTCCCGCTCCAAGTTAATTCATCATTTGATGAAAGTTCGCCGTTGTAGTCAATCTTGAGCAAAGGCATAGAGCCTATTTATGGTTTTTTCGTCAATAAAGATCAAGTCAAAGGATTACCTTTGACTCCAACCTCGTGGTCGAGTCAAAACAAATTTTTCTGTGATTTGCATTTTTATCTGTCTTGACTGGAGGCAATTTTCCTTATTTGGCCGCGGTATTGTCACGACTGCTCATAGAATTTGAAGCAGTTAGCGTTGTTGTTAATAAAGAGAAAGTCTTTGTTGCTACGTCGAAATAATTTACGCGTCATGTTTCCACACTAGAGGTGGTTGTGTGTCAAAAGCAGAGTGAAGGTGCAGTGCTGAAAAAAGCAGTGATTTCAGCTGTGATTCTGAAGTGGTGTCGAGTGGAGGGCGCACGCTTCAACAGCTTGCATATGTTTGTAAAATGGGGGATGTTTAACTTCTGCGTGTGACAGATTTGTAATTAAAATTCCCAGTTTGAGACTAATCATCCCTTCAGCCGACCGAGTTCGCGCCTCGGCGGACAAACAGCTCTGTGGCCGATTGTTCTTAAATATAATCAAATTTAATTAAAGATATGCCCAGACCTAACGCGAATTCGCCCCTGTCGAGCTTTTAATCTCTGAACGAGCGTCCGCCCGCTTCTTACAATCGCTGGTGTTTAGATACCATCTGATTATCTGCAGCTCCCGCTGCGACTTATAAAGAAATTACATCACAACGGTTGTTTGGGATGGAACGATGTCGAAAGGCAATATTTGCGAACCGGACGGTTCGCCCGATGCGGTTAATTAAAAGCGAGCGCAAAATTGGGTCATTTTATGAGCGCGCAATAGATTCGGAAAAATTCTGATACCCGCATTGCGAGGAGCGACGGCCCCTGCGTGGTCATTTAGCACTGCTCCCAGGGGCATATTTTCTGCCGAGCTTTTCACACAATCAGACACGGGAGCGGAAACTACTGTAGCAATTCGTGAAGCCGCACCTGATTTTTCTCAAAAAATTCCGAAATAATTTAATGTCCCGCAGAGGCAAACATTTTGAGCAACTGGAGTGCATAACACAGCCAGAAATTACATTTTCCGGTGCTTGATTTATAATTACGTGTTAATTCCCGGCCTAGAAGTTTACCTAAGTCAGTTTAGTTATTCCTCAATTAAAACTTTCTCACGTTTGTAATAAATGCCCCTTAATTGAGACATGTCAAAATTAATTTAGATTTAATTTTCTCGTTAACCTTGTACCCCTATATTAGTGGCCAGCACAGCGTGCGTCAGGGGTGGTTTCCTTGTTGATTTTAATTTAGATTATATCTTATTTCACTTGATCGTTATCTTTGGATTTATTTCCCTCCAAATTTAAAAGTGTTCGAGTTGAAAATTGGTGCACGTTTCGTCGTGTCAGTTTCAGCGAAACGCGGAAGTAACTCTGGATAACATTATTTGCTTATGAGTTGACTTGGAGTAACAATGTTATCTACATCGCAAGATGCAGGGTCTCATGAACGGGTGTTAAGTGTATTTAGCAGATTTACCCTCATTGTAAATGCCAACAGTTGGCTCGTGAATATTTACTGATTAACAATTAGTTCCAACAATGCAAGTTGGAGCTGGATAAATATTCCTCCAAGTTGCAATGTCAGCCAGGATGTCTTGTTCATATTAACACAGAGGCTGTCGAAAATCTTAGCCCCGCAATTCATCATTGGAACTTGACACTTACACGGCTCAATTAAAATACAGCGTCTGAAGCAAGCATTTTTCGGTTATCGTTCCTAGTACAAAGCGGTGGTGATCAAAATTAAATAGCTTCAAACTTCCTGTCGTTTCTGGCCGTGTAGATCGATCTATCTTACAGGATTTTTTGATTTTTTTGCCGAAACACAAAGAAATTATCGTTGTAAATCATATATTGCTTGATTTATGCATTCGCCACCACGTTTTTCTCGGTTCTGGCTATTAAAACATTCATTGCCATTGCATATTTATTTATTGCTTATTTTACATGGTCTGTCATAAATGTTTATTGAAATCATTTCTCATTACCGGTAGCTTTGTTGTAAATTTTCAAGACATTTATGGTTTAGCTTCAGAATTGTTTGATGCTCCATTTTTAAATTAATTCATCAGTGATTAATTCATTGTTGCTTTATGGTCAGTAGCATTGACAAAAAATGTTCATTGGCTTTGTTGCATGCGAGTGGTAAAGGAGTCTTTTTGAAGCCACGCCACGGTGTTTGAGTAGAGGCCGCCCATGAACCGCTTTATTGATTCCTTTATGGTCGATATTCATCGCGGCGATATTGTCCGATGGTCCTATTGTGAAAATTATGGATCATTTGGCTGATTTATAGCGACAGTCGGTGAAATTCACGGGGCTTGGATCAGTCCGAGTACACACCTGTATGTAGCGCAGTTCGGTGTTCATCCGAGCAAATATAATAAAATGGTGTGCTCCAGTGTGTACATTTCGTTAATAATTAAAATTAATTATATCCGTATCTGCGTTTTCGTTTAATTAAACAGATTTCTTTCGCCGACCTTTACTATCTCGCACCTAATAAAAATTTTAAAATCAACGGTAGCACCGAGGTGCAGAAATAACTGGGATGTTTGAATGGGTCGCCATTGACTCTATTTGCTCAAGATTGCACCACCGCCTTAAGAAACTCAAATTAACGCCGCTAACTTTATTCTTTGGGAATTTACAAAAGCTGTTTACGAGAACATTTTAATTACGATAACACGTTTAGGAAGAAACTTTTTTAATTCTGTCATAATTATACCAAAGTTCGCAAACATCGCTTAGGAAAAGTCCGGTAATTGTTGGCTGGGAGTCGGAACGCACCTGCGATGTGTTTATTCTGACCATTATTTCGGACGTTTCAACATTTCTGGCGTCAGATAAAATCAACGGATCAATTTAATATTCATTCGGGTGCTGTCTCGGGCCAATTCTTTGATGATATAATAGCACAAAACTACCCCCGGCTAATATACATAACACATAAAACTGTCAGTAGCCTCATTCAACAATCTTTCCCTTGTCAACGGCCTAGATTGAGGCCTCGAGGGTTTGAACATTTAAATATGATACACTACTCTTTGCTACTCCTACCGTTTAGCATTAAGACATTTTTATTTTTGATCTATGAATATTATACCAACTGAACTAACTTTTTTTGTTGAGAGTGCTTAATCGGTAAGCCATGTAATACCAAAGTACTAAACTGCAGCGAAAGGAATGTTAATCTTTACCAAATAGGATGCTAATCTGATTGAAAACTGGATGGGCTTAAACACATCTTTTAGAACAAGGCTTGAGATACCGGATGACTAAAGCGACATCAATACCCGGTCATTATCATTGTTGTCGTAAAACTTTAACAATCCTGGAGGCATCTTGTTGAATTACTGGTATTTGCTTCAAGTTTGTCGATATTAAAATTCTGATTGAAAAATTGTGTCAAACGCTTTTTTGTTCTCTTGCACTCAATAAAGAGACCTCTTTCGGATCATTTATCAAGAATGAATGTGGTTATTGGATGAACTATTGAATTTAATGTAATCTGGTCATCTTAATGGAAAAACGAGATTTAAGTCTTTGAACTTTCGACAGTAATAGTCAGCCTGTGTTACATACCATAATAATCTCCCTTGTGAGAGTGCCTTATTGCACTTGTGCATTTTATGGCTTTGAGGAGGAAATACTTGATCATTTTTATCTCAACAATGGCTCAGATAAGTTACAACGTATTGATCTACAAGGATGTAGAGTTTCAAATTTATTTACCTTGATAACTCGGGCTTTTTATTTCAATGTAAATTATTATTATTATTAAATACGTGTAAAATTTATGTTATTTGCATAATAATGACGTTTACGCACTGTACAGATTTACATTTATTAAATATTTATTGTTATTACACGTGTTTATGAACCTACTTGTTACTTAACACATTCTGATACGCTGTAAATCAGGATTGATTAAATTACTGGATGTCATCATTGTTTCTTTACTAATTTTACGATAAAACTGCATTAGGACAAATATTTCCCGAGCACACTAAATTCTTTCTACTTTTACGTAAAGTAAACTTGAATAATTACAGTTAACAGATAAAAAATGTTTACATCACGAATTTTCATTTTATCTTATCTCAGCTCGAGATCGTGGAAATTCCTTCAGAAATGAGCACCCGCTTAAGAAGACGAGAAGCTTAAAAATACAATATTATGACAAAGCCACCCACATCATCTCATTACAAGAATGGGAAAATTACTTAAACCAGCGGCTAATTGAATCGTATCTGTCAGTGGCGGAGCTAATCGGAAAAATATCGCTGGAATTAACTGTAAAGCGCATAGTTCTTGATAAGCAATAAGTAATTTGTGTTTGACACCCCCGAATTTATGCGCCGTTTACGTCCCATATTTTATACGACAAACGATAAGATAAATGTCCAAACATCGGGAAGGTATGGAATTAAATTTAGAGCCCTGTTTTATATTCAGTGTGTATAGTTTTGAAATAACATCCTCTTTTTGGCTTGTGTGCGCTACACAAGATTTTATTTTCCTATTAAATTTAATATAAAAATCTCGTATTCCGATACCGAAGGCAATATAAGAGTATAAAAGAGGATTAATTTTATCTTGATTACATGTGTCACAGTTTTCAACACGGGTTTTGAACACGTCTTAACGACGCGGTTCTGGTGTAGGTAGTGCTGTACTCCTGTTGTGCGACAAGAAGTGGACAATTCTCATTGTCATTTTTAATAAAGTTATGGGTGGGTGGCTCTCTGCTAATGTGTTTTACTACACCACAGACACGGAGCGATAACAAGTACTCACTCAGGAAAATTGATTTTCATGCATAATTGAATCACCTGACCCAGGCAGCGGAATACGTTTGTATTATAACTCATTCCTAAGCATAGGAGCCAAAGTTCTTGCACCTACCATACACCATACTTAAGTTGCATCACTTCCTCATCTTTATTTAAATTTTATTCGGACGATGGTGTACTCCAGAGTACTTTATTATCCTATATTTTCAATATGCACCGTGGTGTAATGTAGTTTATGGGGAGAGCTGAACTATATTGTCGTAGGGAAGTTTACGTCTTATTGTTCAGGTGTTATAACCTGTGATCAGTTAGAACAGGATAACCAATTTTATAGGTTTTTTCCCGGTTTATCATCGAAATCTCTTACGTGTATTGTTTAGGTTGCGCTTTATAATCATAAATATTTACTTCGTACGTAGGTATTGATGTTTAAGGAGAAAGTTGTATTGACTGATATATTTCTTTGATAAAAATAGTTCTGAATCGTGTAATCAATACAACGTGTTCTGTTACAGTGGCACTGAAAATTGAACTCAAGGATTAATTATATGAAATCGCTGCTGTTGCCGGAATAATTTGTCGTTCTAAATGTAATCTAACAGAAAGTCGAACCAATTTTAAAGTTAATTCTTGGGTACATATGAGTCTCCGACGCCATTTCCTCTCATTCGATTCCTCCGGTATTTATCCAGCATTCGGCTTGTGTTTGAACGGTTTATGAGAGTAATTCACCACATTACCTGTCCCATTCCGTCGACGACTCGAGTTCTCATTAGAAGCGAGTGTTATAAGTATCCTCCGAGTCTTCTACTTATCTCAGAAGCACGTGTCACTTTCAAATGCTAATTGGATTTTATTACCACGTTTGCCACAAAACCCCTAATTTAGAGCCGTTTCAAACCCATGATTTTTTCAACTCCAATCTGTAAAAATTGCAGTTTCCGGGCCCGGAACGTGAGCGTAAAACCCGCCAAAAAATTTTCACCGGCAGGTTTGTTCATTAGACACGTCGCCAATTCCTCATTTGTCAGAAAGCGTGCGAGGAGGTTGTAAACAGGACAAATGCAGGATTTCCGTTAGTGTTTTCTCGCGATCAAAGACGCCTTGGTTAACTCACCTGTCACTTGTTTTTCCCTGTCAGCTATTTGCATGAATTAAACGAGCTTATTACAGGAAACTTGAAACTCCATTTATCAGGGTTATGGCACTCTTCTTTATGCATGGAAAAAGTGTCGCTTGTTTCAGAAAGTTGTAGCAAAAATCATCGTGTTAAATAAATTAGAAATAAAAGAGACAAGCTGACGTGACAAATTAGAACTCGGGCTCCTGGGGGAGAAGCTGCTTGATAATGCCTATACAGCGTTTTAAGTACCTCATAAATAAATTTTCGATAAGATCAAGCCCGGACCTGACCTAATAAAATTAGTTTATCTGTGAGTGCCGGTAAATAACTAGCCAACGCTTACACCTCTGCAAGTGCCCAAGGGAGAGCTGATTCGATACCCTTCGTTCACCTTTTAACACATGTTGTTGATAGAGTTAGCCTGGCTTTTCACACAGATTTGAAGATGAAACTCGAATTCTTGACCGGGCTTAATGTGCCCAGGCTAGACTAATGACTTCTCAGATTAGTTCACTGGCTTATCAAAGGAAAATATTGAAATTAACATATCGTCTAACGAGGGTGAAGGGTGGAATGCCATTATAGCGAGTATCTTCCATCGCCTCATTTTTTGTCCGTGTGATGGTTAATTTACTTGTTGTCTCACCCTATTAAGAGTTTCTTGAAACGGATGTTGGCTTTTGGGTATCTATCATCTCATAATTAATTTCTTTGCAACAATACAAGCTTAGATTGAATTGGAAGTAAGCTGAAATATTATTAGAGCAGAGGTAATTATATAATTGCTGGTAAAGTAGCGGTTAACGAAGAGTTACGAGATACTAATTGCTTTTCCGAGTCTTTCCACACTTTTTAAATTTAGTGGGGTTTTATTATCAATTAAATTCGTTATTTGTTACGAAGCAAATTAGACAGAAATCACCTATACTGCAATTATGGATACAAGTATAGGAGTTAATTTGTAGCAGGAATGATTACCATAAACTGTTCAGTGGAAGGAACTGTAACATAGAATTATAGTCTTAAAATGTTGCTTTATGCAAATGCATGTTCCTAGTACTGTCGATTCTGCATTGCGGTGCACTCAGCATATTTTTGACGTTACTTGTATTAGAGTTGCTTTATGTTGTGCTGTTGTTTTTACCAATAAAGCTCCCATTTTACAAAACTACAATCTTTAGCATAACTCATGCTGTAAACTGTCGCTCTTCTAAAATAGGGTTTTCAAATGTGAGAAGTATTCAAAAGATTCAAGCTCTTATATAAAGTTGGTTCTTTATTGTCCTTTTGCCCAAATCGATGAGGGCACGTATTGGAAAAGCAAACTCGAACGCAGCGGAAATATGAACGACTAAAACTAAAAATCCTTCTAATGCGCGTTTATTAGCTTTGCGCTTGGTTTTATTTTCGCAAAACGGTGTCAGTCAATAGACGAAATAAGTTATGCAGGATGCATTCTTATGAATAAATCTGGCGCATGTGAAATCGATTGGGTGACGGACACACAGAATATTGAAAAGTGGCTTTACCTCAAGCCGCGAAACGGTGTGACAATTTTTAATAAAAAATTAAGTTTTTGATGAGTGTTGGTGATTTATTTCGCCCCACGCGGTCCAAGATATGTGTGCTCGTGTGCCCATATAGAGCAACTCTCATTAATGGAAGCCACCAATAAATCACGCACTTGATTAAAAACAATGAATCTATTATCGCGGAATGACTTTCCGGCACGAAAGCATTTCCTTGTGCTTTATGCTATTAGGCGTCAATCTCGAAAAGTCGGTTTTGTGGCGCTGTAAAAGCACCGCCTTATGGAAGTTGTGGCTTGAAACAATTATAAGCATCCTCACGACGTTTCGAGAATGTAATGTTCGTTAATTAGTTCTTCGCTTTTAAATTTTCAATGGGGTCCTACTGTGCTTCCTACGCATCTGAGATACCTGTTTATTAGGGAGGTACGCGTTTGATGCAGACACT
Source organism: Tribolium castaneum (assembly GCF_031307605.1). Lineage (NCBI taxonomy): Eukaryota > Metazoa > Arthropoda > Insecta > Coleoptera > Tenebrionidae > Tribolium > Tribolium castaneum. Next base: position 13,338,819 of record NC_087396.1, read on the forward strand.
GTTCCTAATAACCACCAAAATGAGAAGAAATTTAATAACTGGGGGCAACGATAGCTGACAATACTTTCTATCAATAAAAATCATGTCGGGTTTGATTCGACGGCACTTTACCCACGCACGGGAAATCTCTCTTTACTGTTATCTCAAATGGGCACAGGTACAAAGTAGCTACAATAAAACGTCAAATCAATTCATGTTCGTGTCGTTCGCAACATCAATTAGTTTCGGGGAGATAAGCAAACATTTGTTCTGGGGAAGATAATGGGCAAATAAATTCGAAAGGCAACAGTACAAAGCAGTGACAGATTCGGTACCATAATGAAAAAATCAATTACGGCGGTAAGAAAATCGGTTTTCAGAGTTATTAAGAGCACAAATAACGGTTGAAAGGTTTCCGGATGTTGTCGCTTTCGTCTTGGTGCTAACGTTATGGAAGTAATGCAGTTTATTCTCAAGAGCGAGTTGAAAAAACTCGCTCGGAAACGTTTTTATCACTGGATAAATACTGTAAAAGCCTACACTCAATTTAGAGAAATGTTTACAGGTAGATAACTCGTTAATTTTCGGTGAAAGCAAGTTGCAACTGATACCATTAAGGGGACGAAGTATGGCCTTCGTTAGCGGAGTCTTGATTTTTCCGCGGCTGGTCTTTTGATATTATTTATTTTAAGCGATTTGCAACATGTGTGGCGGCCTAACATAAAATTCCCCGAGGCTTTTGTATTTATTGCATCGTTAAAGTAATATACTACCGTATAAATTACACATTCGCACCTCTACAGACAATCATAGCATTGTTTAAAATCAATTTTCCTCTCCAAGGATGGCAAAGAAATGCTCTTGACGTCGCCAATTTACCATTGTTCGTCATTACTCGCTGATTGGGTAGGACTATGTTTGTGTGTTGGTATAATCGATAAGGAATAGAAAAACACGTCCAAAGTTTGATTTGTACAAGTGAAAGATTGCGTCATTTTCTTGATTTATTGGTCTATTTTTGCAAATCAACTATAAATTTGCTTAATTCGTGGCTTGCGTGTATATGTAAACCATTTTTAGTGACCCTTTATCAGGCTGTCGATTCGCTATGACCTATTATTTCATTTTTGTAATAGATTTCCATAAAAGTGGTTTTAACGCAACAAAAAGCTCGGTTAGCAATGCAGTCCTCAGACAGGTATTTGGACATGCGAGGGGCCAGAATGAGACTCATTTAAAGCTGATCGAGTGGGAAGAAATGATTTACCTGGAGACCAATTAAGATTATATCACAGATCGGTTAATCAGGGTGATTATAATAAAGTTCCAACAAAGGAAAATAGCTGCTTCCTGATCATCTACTCTTATTCACTTGCATTACAAAGTGAAATGATTTAGTAAAGCGTTAGAATGTTTTTTCTGGCTACTTTACCGAGAGTTTGTTTGTTGTTTAGATATGTATGCGGGATTGCGGCTGTAAATTATTACAGATAAACTTGCATATGCAAGATCTTCCGTATGCAATCATAGTCCGGCCCATAAATTACAATGACTAGAATTTAATTCACTGGATGCGGAGAAATTTGTTACGCCAACAGTCTCATCAGGATAATGATGCAATCATTGACTGCTATTTGCTCAATTAAATTGAGATAATTATTGCTTTGGATACAACAAAATCTGAGCTTCGCTTGCGTTTCTTTTTAACTTGGGAAAGTATGAAAACTATTTTCATATTGCACGATGCAGGAAAGCGATAAGTGTGATTTTATTTGTTCTGGAAACTAGTACAATAAAAGTTTCGGAAGTGTAGGGGGCTCCTGTTTGATAAAAATAAATCAGAGCACCCTCACAGCCAGGTCAGGCCCGTGTATTTCCTGCTGATAAAGCAACAAAACCTAACATGAATTGCACGTTATTAGCCAATCGTTGTGTCAAAAAACACACAAACTGTTGTAATTCGTCGCAGGAAGTTTGTTTTAAATAAAACTGCCCCAAATATCTGGCGTTTGCTCAATTTCGTCGTTGTTTGCTCCGAACTCTGGCATGGCAAATGAGAGAAAATTGCAATTTCGGACCCAAATAGGAAGTTTCGTAATCTGTATCGATTAACTCGAGGAGGCTTTTAATGACTCTTTCCCGCTTTGTAGTTTTATGCCGCAAGTCCGAAAGAGAACGACTTGCGGGAAATCTAATAGTGCCATTAGTAGGCTTAATAGCACGAATTATGATTGGATTGAAATATTGAGGTAGATTGTTATCATACACAACCTCTCGCATGAATAGCTCGGCGGACCAGTCCTAATAAATTTTTCACAGCTTTGAATTGATTATGGTCCGTCCATTCAGAGATTATTATAAAATATTTACAATTTCTTGGCAACAATGCGCGGCTCGGTTTTACACGCTTTTTCTTTTGAATCATTCAATATAAAAACACTCATCAGCTCCAGTTTACTATGAGAATAACGAACAATTTGGCAACAATAGGGACCCTAACGACAGGTCAGTTCTTTCATTTTGGAAAGTGTCCTTTTATTTCTTTGTCTGGGCTTCCACATCAATTCATCGGTTGGTTTCGACCTACAGAGACCCGCTAAACCATGTAAATTTTTGTTTTTTCGTACGGAGGGAAAGACAGAATTTAAAGTTCGACTAAGACCATCAATCTTTTTTGAGCACTTCGTAGTTACCTGACAGTGTAAGGAAAATTTGTTTTGACGTAATTTTTCCCTTACATGCAACTTGCAATAGTCTCGGTTCTCAAAGGTATTATTAATCATCACGAAATCATTATTCTCTGATTTGTTTGTAAGTGCGGATTTTGACGTAAATTATGGTCACAACTCGTAAATTATTGTAATTACATACCTTGATAACTAAGTTAGTGATAGGTTTGTGGATATGAAAATTTTGTTATTTGCACGGAATTTAAACTGTAGGTTGAGGTAGGACGAGAATAGGATTTCAGCTCTTGAACAGAAATATTTCAATTATCATACTGCTTGTTGAGCGCAAGAATTTTAAGCTGATGAATAGTAAGTACGCTTTGGGATAACTAGTAATTATTCAAATAACTTGCATTAAGTCAGTACGCCACGTGTGTGGCCATATTAAAAGTATCGAATTGCATTACTCTAGTTTAATAGCTTTCGAGTCGTCAAAGTGACTTAGTACCAGTCAATAACGCTCATTTGGAATGACGGTTTATCTAACTAAATTAAATTTTAACCGTTAGCAGCACGTGTTTATCGAGGAATGCGAGTTCTGGGCTTCTTTGTTAATGTTATAAATATGTATATGCATACTATTACGCATCGATAAATGCATGAGTTATTCTCTGCTATAACTTGTGATATTAATAACAGTAATTTGCCATTGCCGTCATTAGTCTAAAAGTTTTGAAAGATTACCTCTTGTTGCATTGTGTAGAGATAATTTTGAACACGAAAAATACGAAAAGCTATTTTTTCCACTGACTGGTGTTTACCGAGAATTTTAATTTGTTTACAAGGGCGTGCTTTCCCCGACCTATTCATTAAATAAATTGCTAAATCACTAAGTTGACTTGAATGCGGTTTGCGTAATTATAAAATTTAATAATTAGTTATGTGCTGGCATCCTTTGATAAAACCTTAAATGAAGAGCTTCCTATGACGAGCAATTTCTTATGTATAAGAACAGGTCGTGGGGGTGCAGGTGTCTGCGTTCCCAGCACCCCTTTTTCTTGTACCTTCGTATCTTGACAGATAAATATGAGGTCTTAACTATTTAAATTTGTGCTCAAATAGCGGTAAAGTGAGTAGTGTTCGATATAAACTAACAATTGGTTATTATACAATAGCTTGGGTTTTTACGTACACGCTTCGAATATTTATTAAAGGATTCTGCATTGCGCTTCTTGTATGGTCCTGTCGTGTCTAACGTTAATAATGAAAGCACGTTTCGTTTGCCACTGTTAGCTGCATCTCCAACCACTGGAAAATTTGTTGATGGTAAATTAGATTTGTCGCGGTAATGGGTATTTATGGCGTTTTCCCGGATTAGGAGCTTGATAAAAGAATCCTTTTCCTTTCCCTAATTTAAGTTATCAGTGGCAAACGAAGTAACGAAGCAAAAAGTGTCTTGTTTTATTTAATAGGACTGGAATGGTGAGTTAACGAAAAGAAAATATGAATAAATGAACGTTCGAGAGACTGTTTCAGTATTTTTGTTTTACTGCTCTCATTCCACGAATCAATACAATGTAAGTTATGCACATATCTTAATGAACGATAAAGCGCTTTTTAGTGTTTGAGCAATGAACATAAATAATTAAATACGTTAGAACCTACACTCAGTTTTGATGTCTCAAGTTCGGTGTATCGATCTACAGATAAAGATTTACAGAGATAGAAATTAAGCTCTGTTTTATTGCCACAGGCACATAAAAGAACGATCAAAAATTTCTTCCTGTGACATAGTTGTTAAACAAAATACCATTATTTAAATTTAAATTAGAAGCATTTATTTTGTTACACTGTATTGATTTCTCTCACAAATGCAGTTCATTAGTTTCAATAAACTGAAAATAGATCAGTTTAAACATAATTTGACCCATTAAACTGGAAATTTATACAATATTTTAGCATATTGTTTTAAATAAGCTCATTATAGAACATACGCATACTCCAATATGGAATATTTATTAAAATGCGTTTGTGTAATGTCCTGCATACTTCCAACGATGGATGTGATAAATAATAATTAATAAATAATAATGTTTTTTTTCTTACAAAAATAATAATAGATTTTTTTACATTTTGTATCTGATATGACTTTCTACTATTATTTATTTTATTCTGTAGGTTACAGACAAAATTTCGTTTTATGTAGTGGGTATCCAAGAATAAACGGGGAATCAATACTATGTCGAGCGTGTATGTCAATTAGGTCCACTTGACACCTTGCATTAATTACCAGGAATAGTCATAAATTTTAGTAGAATTGTTGATATGAACTCGTTTTCGAATCTGTTCAACCACATTTTCTTAGCATTATCCTTTCAAACTCATAAAGCAAATCCATATAAAACTTGCATTCTCTTGAAGCTGGAAATTTATGCATCTGGCTTAAATATGCAAATTGGTGTTTTTCGGGTCAGTAAATGTGTCTTGTAAGATTGGGCAATTGACGGTGACAGTGCGCTTCTTCTTCTAGTTCGCAGCTCATTTAATCCAACCCAAGTGAGTGGCAGTAAGGAAAGCTATGGCACATGCATCATTGGACCAGCTTTATGTAAATTAAAGTGTGAATATGCAGCAAACATGTAAAACACTGATGATCCCATCCGAGCCAGTTCGTTACATTTTCACTAACCGCTCGAGTTATTTCATTACATACTCACATTAATACAAATCCGGTGGGAGTTTGTGTTTATTTTGCTTGCCATGTTTCTTGCACCGCTTGAGCCAATTAAAGAGTCACTTCGAGCCACACTAATTGTTATTTACCGGTTTTACATAATGCGGGCCAGCGAGAAAAAGCGCTTTAATGGAATTGTGACAAACAATTAGTGGGACAAATGAGCGATGGGCCGAGAAGCCGTCGATTCCGAGGTGGCCTAGCGTCCCTAGACGCCTAATATTGATATTCCAAATTCGTCTTCGATATGGATTTCCAATCCAATTAAAATTCCATGGCTGTTTGTTATCGGAAGGAGAAAACCACCATCGACCCGTTCTTTATGACAGCGGTTTGAAATATTTAAATTTCACGTCGTTAAGTCTCAGGATCATCAAATTGCAATATTGCATTAGAGCGTTCGCGAATCGATAAGCCAGGTGAGGGGATTCTCCATATTCAAATTTAATTATAACTGATTTAAATTTAAAGCGGCCGAAAACCTACTGCTGACGCAATACTCAATAAATAATAGACACAGACGTAAATCCGGGAGTACTGAAACGTTTTATTCCCAGTCTCGGAAATGATTGATCGCTTACTTTGTAGCTGATTTGCACATAAAAGAATGCTATTACAATTGATACCTCTTCGATAATGGAAAAAATCCACAAGAACTATTTCTCCTAAACTAAGATCTTCGGTCACAAAAAGACGAGGAAGTTCCTGCATGACGGTCTGTGATTTATTATATACAAAACAGTGGTCTTATTATAAATCATTCGGGTACAAAAGAATGTTTCCAAATACGAACTTGCATATCATTACTACCATTACCAAGAACGAACACCCTCTAAGTTCATCTTAAAATTTCCAAAACTCTTAACAATTATTAAAAAAATATAAAGCATGACACTTTCCGATTTTTTTAGTTATCAGGTGCTACGATATTTCATTCGAAACAATAGGACATTCAGGCCATAATAGCGCGATTCCGACATATTGTTCAGCTTGTAGATAAGCTTGACATTATTTGGCTTACATAAACTGCATATCATTGCTTCATACAGTGCATGGGCGACTGATGAACGTGTGTATATTGAACATTAAACAAAGTGCAAGCATTCCAAATCTGGGTGTGAATAGTAATGTTCTAATTTTGGCGTTACATGTAACTGTCGCTGTTAAACTGTTCTATGGCCCATTTGGCTGAAATTAACTTTGAGAGCTCATTGTATATGTAAATAAAAAAAATGTCCAAATGTAATGACGTTTTTATAGCTAACTAAATAAAAAAACTAAGAAATAGTATGTTATTATACGAGTTTTATAAGACGTTCTATTGTGGCACGAACGGTTTTAGAGCACGACGAAGGAGTGCCACAATTAAGTCTTATAAAACGAGTGTAAAATACTATTTTTTCTACTTTCTATTTTTGTTTAGACTAACTTATCTGTTTAAACTATTTCCTCTTAATTTTGTTAATTATTCGGGCTTTATCAATAAACGACTTGACGCTGTTGACAGATCACTCACTAAATTACAGTGCACTGCAAATACAACTCCTAAAAATTTATTGAATATTTTGTGAAACCAAAGTAGAAAATATAGTTTTTGCGTTAGTAAAATGGGTCTTGTCAAGCCGTTGTCCACTGCATTTATTTTCGTGTTATATGCCTGTTCCCTTGGCGTTTGGCCCTCATTCCACTTCTTCATACTCTTAGGGAAAATCATTTCGAGATAAATCGTCGATGTCTGGGGAGTTATAAATAATGCGACTTTCTGGAGGTAGTCCGTCCGATGGGAAAATCTGGCCATAGCTTCCGTGTTATAGGCATTGACAGTAAACGATTCGGTTGATCGTGTAGTCTCGTTTTTACATAAACAAAGCTCAGCTTTGATGGCATAATCTTGTAGGGCCAAATCCGTGTTGTCCCCAGTCGAGAAGCCCGATGAATATTTGATAAGTGCTCAGGGTGACCCAACACTGGGGTTGACGATAGAATGATACTCCCTTGTCCCCAATTGACACCGAACTTGTGATAATACAACAGCTTTCGGTTTTCACATCAAATTCGTTAAACGGATCAATTCGTAAAACTGGCCCGTAATAAAAATAGATAATTATTCAGGAAGTTTGACAGAAGATTACGCTGCCCCTTCGAAGACCCGGATTAGGACCGAGAGCTTAACATTTCAGGAGAGACGGTCTGATCGGAATGTATATTGGGAGGGATGACGGTGAATACAAAAAGCAACGCTCCATCGTCCGGAATAAAGATATAAGTCGGATGGTTTAACCCGTAAATACTTGGATGGATTCTTACGTTAAGTAGAGGTTAACGATGGCTAAGCAGCTTCGTTATGACGGCGGATTAATAGCCGTCATCACCAAGTTATTCGGGATTTATGGCCGAAGACATCTGATAAGGCCGAAGAATTCCCATAAAGCGGACAACAGACAGCGAGATTGCGAGTAAACGCAGGCTTACTGCACTGAGGAGCGCGTGTTGAATATCACTTTATTACAGACGTGCGTGTAAATCATAACGTGAAAATCGAACAGTATCGTGACTTCAGCCTCTGAAGGACAATACTTGTGTTACGTAACATAAACCCTTCCTTTACGAGCTGCTATCGAAGTTATGATTTAATGTGCACTTCAAAGCAAACCTGCCAAAACTGTTCTATTAGATTTTGTCCCTGCTTGCAACAGTTTTAACCCTTTCACAAGCGAAGCCGATAACTTTTCTTTGTTAGAAGCTGGATTTTGTTTACAAAATATAAATCCTTTTAATTAAAAGAAAATCGTAATTAACCTCGGCTTCTGCCACTTGACATCTCCTGGTTTTCTTGAGAAATTTTTACCTCGCGTAGTTCAGAAAATTTTAAAGGATTAAATTTTTACGATATAGAATCCCTAAAGGATCTCGGGTGGTATTACCCTTGTTTCAAGAAAATTAAAACTTATAATAAGAATTTTACGTAGGCTTAAATAAAAGTGACGTAAAATCCGAAAAGAAGCGTTTTTTTGCGCCTCTCCTTTAACCTTCTTACATGGAAGCAGTGACAACAGTTTTATCTCCGCTTGGACCTATTAAATTTGCATATGCTGTAAACGAGATTTCTTTATAGGGTTTAACAAAATCTTAGCAGATTTAAGTGAGTTAGATATTCATTCGAGTGAAACCTCCCGGATCAATATCAAATCACTTTAAGCTGTGTGGTGGAAAAACTGCTATTTTAGCGAAGAAAATAAAATGATTTCAGTAAATTAAAACCCTTTCTTTATTTTTGTTTGCACTTGAGATTACACGTACGCTTTAGTCACACAAGATATGGATTTTTGACCTACGCTTGCTAGAGATTGTAAGGTTGAATCAGACGGCGAAATTTATTTTATCCGGGAGATTTGTCGCTATCGTACGAGCACGGGATTAAAGTTTTTCACTCACAGAGGATGCTTTTTGTGGCTTTGAGAATGAAATTAAGCCCTGATATCTGCAAACATGAAAGCACGGTTTGTTTTACAACGCGACCAGGTTCAAGCAATAAGATATTTTGATCTCGTGATCAAAAAATTATAAAGTGTTTTGAAGTCAAATTACTTTGTTGTTTCCTGGGACGCTCGAGTGTTGCGTATTTCAATTTATAGCCTTCTGGAGTGCAATTTTCTGAAATGACATTCCATCTACTTGAGGACTTATAATACGACCCCACCTAAAACGGTATGGCGAGAATATTTCTACCCTTGATGAATCTCCGGCATTATCAGCTAACTTTTCTGTATTTTTTCCACTGAAATATCGAGGAAGTAAAGCAAATGGGCATTGAGTGGGCGAATTAGCGCAAAATTTGATTTTCTACTTATGCAGATTTTTGTTTTTTTATTTGAATTGGGAAGCTTAATCATCGCGCTGTCAAATTAGGCAGATATCCTTTAAACCTGATTGACGTCGACTCGCCGTGCGAATTCAATTTGTAGTTGGTAAGTCCGGCAGAGGCACGAACTATAATTTGTTGGTCTGATACGAGCAGCAGACAGTGAAGTTGATATGTGTGTGGTGGTTTTGTCTTGCAACGTTCAATAATGCTCTTTCCATTCTCTGTTGGATAAAGTTGCGAATGCCGTGCAAAAAACTCGCACCCAATCCGAAAAACTTTCCTCATACCTCCACTGAATCGTAATGCAATTCGGGACGATTCTCGATTCAAAGCCCCAGTTACGAGCTGAAAAAATAAATGTGATCAGGCGGCACCTCGGCCTGGGTTGACAATCGTTCGGGGACGGCCTCTAAACAATTTCGGGTCAAAGGCTGCGAATTCTGGACAAGGCAAACTAATAAATTAGTCCGAATGTCTAAGCGTCTCGACGATGTCGATGTCTCAGCGGAGCTGGGGTGGCATGGCACCGCGATAAGGCCGGGAGATGGCTGCTAAGTGAGATTCTGTTGGACGGACGAAGTTAGTTGAGTGCCTCTGCTTGCCATTTCTATCAATAGAACTGAAATGAGTGCAGAAATAATTGATGCTTGAAACATTTCAAAGTGTCACGGAGGCCAAGCTAGGCTCCCCTTCGCCGCCGAAACAATTCAATTTGGATTTTTTACAGGCCGGGGCGAAGGTTCACTGACTTCAATTTATTAAAAAGTCATCAAGGTGGATCGTTTATTACCACTAGCTACTTCAAATATTGCTTTAAACGGTAACATTTAAAACTGGAAATCCTAGAAATTAATTTTCTACATTTTAAACAGATGTTTTATTTAGTTCCTACTTCAAGAAAACGCATTTCATGGAAATAAGTAATAAGGTGAAAAGGTGTCTCCTGATTACGGTGACAAGCGTCACTAAACTAAACCCACAATGAATCTCTTCTCTAATCAATAAGATTTAAATTCGTAATGACGGGATCTATTGTGAAATCAGCGGAATGCTTAATTGCCATAAGCAATCGAAATGTTGAAATCCGATATTTTAATTGAAAATTTTTATTTGTGTGCAAGTTATTATTACCAAAGTCCGACGAATAAAACAGGTGATTAATTTTTAGCGGTTGTTCAATAAAAATATTGTTTAATAACAACGTGTGCCTCATATGAATTGATAAATAAATAATTTCCGATAATTTATCGTTGGTGTGTAGGCGACCCGATGCGCTTCAAATTGATTAATAGCTCCTTACAAATGATGAAACTTAAATTAATAGCGTCGTATATTTGTTCTTCGGCGATGGCCAGAACTGCTAAGATAATCGTTTAAATGACTCGAAGGGGTTGAGCTGAAAAACTGAGCAAAAAAAACTCGTTAACACTTCATTAGCGGACTACCTATAAAGCACAAGTACAACAGAAGCTCATTTGTGATGCGCCTCCTGCTAAGCCACATCCTGATCATTATCTTGCAGGACTCGTTATGACAAACTGCTCCAATTCGAAGGACTACATTTAAACGGTAGCACGCTGAGACTACTCACGTCGTTTGTGCTTCCGCCTTTGAAGTTGCAATTATTTTTACAAAGAAAGCCGTTTTTTCAAGTTACTTTGAAATTTCGCATCGTCAAAATACACAAGACTTGGATGCTCAGATTAGTATCAATAAAGTAATCTTCTGTTTTGTGGGCGGACAATACCATTTTTGGATAATATGTTTTCACAGTAGGAATGCCGACTTGAAAGAGAAATTCTACGGCCGGATTGAGTGCACCTGTAGATCATCCGGTCTCTAATTTTTCACTCCCCCGAAATTTGAATAAAATAAAATTTGTCTAATGTAATGCGTTTGGTGGAGTGTCAAGTTTTGGGAGGGTTGAACCTAATGCTCGGCATGCGATTTACTTTAAAAAGGTAATTTCGCAGGATAGAGAGTCTAATCGAAAATTCTATTACGGGAATCAGCTTTGAGTTGAATAATTTATCGTGTTTGTATAATGAATACCACCGGTTTGTTGTATATCCGGATTAAATAAACTTCGGTGTGGACTGGAACCTTCAGTTGTTGCTAAATAACACCCGGGTATTTAATAAAGAATAGTCACATAAATCATCAATTCTTATAAATTGTTTAGCAAACTTTTCTGTGTGGCCACGTTGCCGGCGACCACAATTAGCATCTGAAAGCAATTTGTAATCTTGTGAGATTAAGAAATGCGTTACCATCTTTAAGGAAATGATATTGCCTCTTATTAATGAATCTGTGTTAATGTTCTGAGAATATGTTGTAATCTCCCAACCTTATTAGCTTGTTTGTTGCCAATACAATAATTTGCTCCTACGCTTCAGAGCCTAAGGCTCCCTTCGGTTACATATTTATGTTAATGGCTCCAATATCTTGTATTAGTTATGTTATCTCCGATCTCTTTGCGGACATCGATATTTTTACTAGGGTTTCGCTGATGATAAAATCCTTCCTAGTTATGGATTTATCGACCCACTAAACTAAACCGTTAATTTATTTTTATGGGCAAGTGTTTAACGATCAATAACAGTGCTTCAATAAGTGTCATTTTTTGAAAGGGGATGTGCATTGCGATTTTATGCATATTGAAGAGGATTGTAGTTGAAATGGGCGAGGTTCGAAATTAATCAACTCAAACACAATCAGAACAGTCACGTGTAGGCTACTGATAAATTTTAATAGAACGTCCTGCAAAATGACTTCTATTTTCGCATTTGGCTAGAGGTCGGGCTCGCATTTGGTATAATAGATAGCTTTGAATATTTAAAGTTACTCAAAAATTCGTTTAAAAACTTGTCGATTCGATTTTATCGTCTTAATACGAGCAGCGTATCTTAACATTGACTGCTTCACATGGGTTTCATTTTCCGACTTTTATTAACGCTGATGTATGGATGTGGGAATAAAATTCGTCAAGAAAAATAAGATTCCATGATGTTTCAATTGGCGTAGGCCGTAAAGGAGACACACTGAACGTCTTCATCTCCGAATGAAATCAGAAATTATTGCCATCATTAAGCTTGACGAACGTCCGAGTTAAAAGACTCATTAAATAGCAATTAGAAGTAAATGGATAAACATGGAATTAGTTCCCGCTGCTTTTTGTTCACACAATGTGGAGGAAACCGCAGCGTAGGCGAACGATCTACGTGTGCCTCTGACCATGTTATCAATACCATTTAAGCCCTTTTCGATAACATCAGAGGAGTTATGGTTGCACTTAACCCCACCGTCGTGTGTTCCTAATTTTGCGAACCTACCTTGCCTTATTTAAATTAAATGGACAGCTTGACCTCACGCAGACACGCATCAGAATCCCGGCAACCCCTAACTTAATTACCTGATATTTCCTTCGTAGTATTAAACTACCACAGCACTTATTTAATGCATGCGTGTCAGGATTATGCGACGAAGACGACACTGGAGCACAGTGCATCCAAAAAGTTTGAAAATTTTATTTGAACTAGTTGAACTTTCATCTGTTTTCTGTTAGTAATTTTAGTCACTGTTTTATCATAGAATAGTTAACGTTGATCGTGCTGTTAATATTTTTTGTTTCTTACTTTGATCCTCGCACTGAATTTGAATTGACCGTAAAAGAATAACGGGGTCCTTTTCATCTGGTGTTTTAGTTTGTCACTTAATGGAAGCTTTTATCTTTAAATCAAATTCAAATGGCTCTGGATGTCGTTGGTCCATCCTAAGCAAACCCTAGTTCGGAGGCATTTGTCCTCATAACTCCTATCTCATTAAAATCGTCCTGTTATCGTACTTTATATTGTGGAATGCAACACAAATCTTAATTAAAAATTAATTAAAAACGTTGTACAAACTCTGTAGATCCTTGATAGTCTACACGCACTGACGCGCTTAAAATTATGCGGGTTAGACTTAACCGTCATAAAACGTTGCGTTTAAGTTACCTACGAAACACAAAAGACTTTTGCCAGGATAAAGTCTACAAATCTCCCTTGAATCACGTCGGACCTACAACTCATAGCATAATTGCCTACAATATTTTTACGGAAGCGAGTAAGTAATCTGTTAAAATCAAGTAACTGGGCTTGTTCTTGCCGGCTTGGTTATTGCGATATGGTTATGAAAAATTGCGTGGGGTTTAAGGACTTAAACGGTGTTTTAATTGGTTAATTACGTGGATGCATTTTTTCAGTTGAATTATAGCCACTCGCCCCGGAAATTAATTTTTAAACCGGATTTGCCCTAAAACATTAAACACACATCATAACACAATTTTCCGCGATCTCTAATTAAAACTGGGATTGCACGTTGTGTGTGGATAATTTTTGTAGTATGTACTTAAGTGAAATAATTTAATTAATCGAGGGAAGTCTCTTAATTTTTCGACTTGCTGGTCCAAGAATCCTCCGCGTTGTTCTATGACTGCGAATTGCTACATTTTCCCGTTTTCCAGAACACTTGACAAAATCGAGCTTCTCCGTAATCTAATTAAACACCACTGTTGCTCGTAATCTGCCAAGGGGTGACGCCAGACGACAGACACCCATTCGGATTAATCCTATATTGGCTTATAACAATCGATTAGTTAAACTGCTATTTGCTGCCACTTAAAATGTCAGTTTTGAACATAGGCACATGCTGCATAATCTAATAGAGATTTCGCCGCAAAGATAATAGATAGTTATCTTTCTGGTTAATACGTGCAGGAATTAGAATGGAGCGGAATGGTTGGAGGCGCAGCCGTAAAGATGTTTAATATTTAATTTACAGAACATTTCGTTGTCGTAAATACTTCTGAATGCACTTAATGCACCCAACAACGAGGATTTAATTTAACTTTACATGAGTCTGAATCTCTCGATCGTAAAAATTTAAGGATAGAACAAATAAAAGAACGCTCCTTTAGTATTCATTAGGATTAAATAATTTAATGGAGATTTCGAGTGCACTTAAATTGTTTGCCTTTTGATTAGTGTTTTAAAGAGCTTCTATATTTTAGAGTTGGGAAAACTCGGCGCAAATATTATTGGATCGGAAATTCTTCTGTTGGAAATATAGTGATTATTGCGTAATTAAATTTTTCTGGTTATATAGTGGAGTTTTTTCCGGGACCTTTGTCATTTTCCACGCCACGATCCTCTTCAAATCTATTCAATTTCGTTTCTCATTATATAGAGCATTATCGAAAGGTTCAAGCGAAGCGCGATAAAGCAAGTTATTAGTTAGTAATCATTTGCTACACATTTACACCAGAATATCAAGGATTTTTTACGGAATTGTCAGTATTAACGAATTTTGTGCTCTTTCACAAATTCTCTCTCTTTAAAACGGTTCTTCCAGTTGTTTGTTTTGTAGTATTACAAATATTTTACCTATGTCTAGGAGCGTCCTTTCGTAAATGCATACATTCTGTTATTTCAAGTAAATGTAGGCAGTTTTGGCTATATTTCACTTTCTTGGGTTTCGAAGACAGACAAATGTACATACCCTTTGCAAATATATCCAACTTCGTGTGTGTGTAATAACTTTCTCTCTTTCTAAGTGACTTTGAAAGAAGTCTCCAAGAATGTTTATCATTTAGACAAATCGCTATTTAGGTGGCCGGGGTGTTACAGTTGCAATAAAGTGTAACTGAAAAAAGATTTCAAGAAAAATTGCAATTTGTGTCTCGCAAAGACTTGTTTGTAAAAAATTTGGGACTCATTTATAGTTAGTATTAATTACAAAATGATCCTCCGATGATTTGGGTAATTCCCTGTCAGGATAATAACATGTAAACTGATTTTAATTGAAGGATAATGGATTTACCTACATGTTATCTAGTTTCGATTATTGATTTTATTTTTTCTTGTGGCGCAGTTTCATGTAGCAGCCTTCAACAAGGTTTGTCCATTGCGATTTTGTTTTGAAAATCAGAATCAATAGGAATTTAGTAACAATGGATTAATATCCAATAATGTGTGTATAATGTTGTATTACTAATTTATTTTATTGATTTCTCTGTGGCACAGAACAATAAGAAAAATTAATTTTGCGAGAAATATTTCGAGATCAACGACCATTTTGTGTATTATCAATTCATCTGCAAAGAATTAAATAATTAAAACGAAATTGGTAAAATTGTAGTAGTTGTCCGCAAACCAAACAATAATTGAAAAGTTCTTATTTTTTATTTAAAACCCATTGATTTCTTTGCACGCAACATTGATGTTCTGAAGTTAAGGAAATTATTATTTTAAGATTCTCTCTGTGGTCTATTTATTTACAGGTTTCTCAAAAATGTAATAATAAACGGTAATTTGTGCTCACTTGGCGTTTAAATTGTATGTAATTTACTAACAACATTACTAACAGGTCATTAATAGGCAGTAAAATTACTTTAATAAGTGTTTACTGCGCAATTCTCTTATCTTTATTGTGATGAAGCAGGACTTCCTTATGTGAACACGTGAAACCACTATAAGAGATTAGTGGATTTAAAATTAGTCACATTACATGACTGAATCTTTTACGACTGACTAGAAAGTGTCACACATTACGTCCGCAATAAAGAATAAAACAAGTAACACGCGAGACTTCTTGCGGCCAAAATAGGGATCATAATTCAACAGTCGCCTCAAACAAACATTCTTGAAATTAGACGTAACAGGTATTCCGAGAGAAGCTCTACATGAAGCAACTTATGGCCTCAGAAACCCATTACGAGCCCACTTAATCGAATACATCGATACTTCACCTCATATCCTACTGCGTGAACTCCTTAGTGCACCTACAAAAACATTACCAACTTCTTGTATAAATTACCAGTGGCGGCGACACTCTCTAATTACGGTTTCTGTTTCATTAGGCCATTACCGTATTTGAAGCGAACGAATCCGCACTGCTAATGCGTGATTTTCAGCGGTAAACTAGCATTATACCGATCGTGTAGCCTCCTAAGTAATGGCACTATTGGATATCACGTGAGAAAATACACACGGTGGGTTTTGAAGCGACTGCAAGTTATTGAATATTAGGACTTCAAAGGGAGTCTGAGAGCGTCAATCTTGTTTCTAAATTAAAATGCGCAAACTGTGTGAAATCTTCTCCAATTTGAATGAGATCACTGTTTGAAACTATTTTCGAATTCCAGCGATGTTTTAAGGTATATACATAAGTTGTTTTAAAAGTTTGAAAGTATATGATAACGGATATAGACTAAAGTTTGAAAACGTGTTATAAATTTTCAATACCTCTTTCCAGATTATGTTCGTAAAAATTCTTATTTTCTTGCGGATGTTTCGAGACGTTTAATATTTTGCGACACGATTTTCCTACTGGATGATTTATGATTCCAAATAAAAGGACGATTCTGTTGCTGATATATTATTGGTCGAAATCGCACACAATTTGCATTGAACTGCTGCGCAAACAACACTTCACCAAATTGCATGCCAAACATTGTTTTTAATCTCGTCGGGATCTCTGTGCATGTCCGAATTACTCAAAGCACCTCAAATGGAAATAGCTTCACCTTTCCAAAATTATGTAATTTTTGGGAAAATTCTAAGCGCGAATAATCTCATATAATTTTATTTACTCGTAAAATATAGGAAGGAATTTTACTGCTTCGTAAAATCTTGATCAGAGGCGACGATGAGGTCCCATAAATTTGTAAAATGGGAGAAAATATCCCCGTCTTTGATGCGAGGACCATTGACACATCGTTTAAAAAAGAGATATCTACACCCACTCCGAATAAATAAGTTATAAAACACCCATTCTCGAAGCATTGCATCATTTTAAATAAAAGCTTGTAGCGTTAATTTTTTATTTTATTTTCAGGTGAATTTTATGGCACGAAACGCGGAACGGTGCAATAAATGAGGGAAAAATGTATGGAAGGAAGCAAATGAGGCGGTTAGTCGCTCTCCTAATCCTGGTAAGTGTATGAATGTATAAGATATTTTTTAAATGCCGTCTATATCTAGCGGTTTGCACGGTTTTTATTATTATTATTCCACGTGGACTCTATTATCCCGGAATAAAGGAAAATCTGTTGCTTGAATTATGTATCTATTTAATTAATAACTAATTTCAATCCTCTCTCTTCTCTCTTAATACTCCCGGACTAGACATTCAGAATGCAAATTGAATTTGCATATCGCTATGCGAATCTACAGTTTTAATAATTGACATATACCTTTCTAGGAAGCCACGTAGTTATTTTAATTATTTGGGAAACTCTTCGCTGCGAGGAACTGCTTTTCATATTCTGAATTCTGTGAATTTTCGAAATCCTCTAATACAAATATACACACAATTGTTTTGTTTGCGCGAATAATTCAAGTTTGGGGTGTGTTTTGATGGATGTTTTGTGTTCTGGGGACTGATTTGCTTATGAGCTTACATGCTTTCACTTGATAATCAATGGCGACATTTTATAGTGAGTTTTTTTAAGAGAATAAGCACATTTATTAATTTGTTTGTTTCTTATTTTTGTAGAATAAATGTCACTGTCTTTACCCATTACTTCGTGGCTTTTACACGTAAGCTGCTTTTACGAGTGTACTGAAAAAGTAAACAAATGGTGAGGCTCTGCTGTCTGTAAAAATAAAATGAAGTTGAATGTATTATGAGCACTGTCGTGCGTTTACGTATTTTGATAAGTATTTGGTCCATGGTGCAACGTAAATTACTGTGTTTAAGTTTAGTAAGAAACGATGTTTTAATTTGTATAAATCTCCCGTTATCTATTTATTTTTTGAAACGAGGGACAGGTAAGTCGAAACTTATTTGTATTCAAATACCGTTAACAAAACGGACGATAAGCCCTTCAGCTCGGAAAATGTGTAAGCGAGTACGCCAGTGCAAAATATATTTTTTTAATTGGATACTAAATACGGCATTTGTTGGAAAATATGCTGAATATTTATGACGAAAATGCTGTTCAATGACTCGTCAGGATTTACAGATGATTGATTATTATCGGGGAAATATTTTCGAATAACAGAACATTTACTGTTTGGCTCAGTTGAAATGTGTCAGTATCAAATCTCCATCTTAGTGGATTTAAACAAACTTACTTCTCTATAAATTAGGTCCTGTGAAACTGCAACATTGTCTTTAACATTCCGAAACATTGGGAACTTCAAGTGACCGCAACTACGTTATCCAGACAATGTTACAGTTGTTGGAGGCAGTTTAGACAGCCACGTAAATGCGAGCCGGGTTAGTTGAAACTTTTCAAGTATTTCTAAATTACGGGCTTGGCTGATATTTAATTTTTGTGATTCGTTTTGTTTCTGTGATCGCTGACGGTCATTAAAACCGGAAATGCATCTAATATAAGGACGAAGCTCGGCGGAAAAGAGGTTTCGGGTAATTTATTGCCACAGACCATTGGATATCGCTGTAATACCCGGATATGGATTTTTTACTTTGTTTGTAAACACACAAGTCAACATCGACGATCTACTCGCAGTGAAATACCACCTGTGCTTTTCAGGCACTGATTTAGTCAGATATTTTTTCCGCCTGAAAAATATCAACAAGAGTTTTCCGAGTTAACTTCTCGTGGGAACAGTGGTATCGGCTGAATCAACCTTCACTTAAATGATTTTTTATCCCGGCTCCGACACGGAGGGATGGGAAAGATTACGGCTGTAACTTTTCAGCGACATACGTAAGGGAGATTCATCTTTTTCAGAGGTGACAGGTCAATCTGTTGGGTCCCAGTGTTATATGCTCTGTTCTAGCCTAGTAGTCGACCTGAATCAGCCGCCGCTGACCCAGTCACCCCAAACGTCTGTCTTTGACAAGCCCCCTACGCCTATAACCTTTTGATACAAACTAATGCATTCCGCGTCAAAACCAACGCCTACACTTTATAAATTTCACGATATTTTGGCTATTTTCACGCTGCTCATGTCACATGGCTTTGCACTTTAATGAGGGCACTCACGTTACTTACACGATTGTAGTTTTTTTCATGAACTGCAAAGCTGCACAGTTCACGTACGTCGTAAGTCTGTTGCAGGATAAAACGAAAGCAGCTAACGCGCGGGAAGAATAATAAGCAACAGTGCGGGATTTTTCCAACATTTTGAACATAATGTTGGCAAACAGGTGTCGGAACTGACTTATTACCTGTTAAGTACATGGTTATTTTAATCATTTGTACACATTACGAACCTGCCGCAGCGCAAATAAACTAGTTGCTGTTGTGCTAAGTTTACCGTCCAGCAACATTTTTTGTTGAAAACGTCGCTTTGGAAAAATCTAAGAAATGGTGAATCGGCTGCGCCTCCGCCATTGTGCGGCGGTTTCAGGCGGCCAAACTTTCCCTAATTAGTCCCATTGTTTACTCTTTAATCAGCAATAAATATTAACGAGAGAATTAACGCGGCGACCTTTGAAAAAGGGACGAAATATCAAAGGACAATAGTGAAAATCGGCCACTGAATAATGAAAACGTCAAGGTCCAGGGCAAACAGCTCACCAAACGACAGACATGGACATGGGAACGTATCCATATTTTGCCGAGGCGAGTGTATTCTGAATAAGGTAACAGAGGCTCTCCTTTATTACCTGCACTCGTATCACTTCGTCAATAACTCAAGAGTGCATGTGGACTAATAGCTTGCGTGTCAATGCGTCCAAAAAAGTCAGTTCAATAATACCGCCGTTAACCCGAAGGCAAAGAGCATCATAATTCTTTTACATAATTAAGATTCGGCGCCTATGTAAATTTCTTCACCACTCATGATGTTTTATATCAATTTATGTTGGTGCTAAAATGGCTTTTAATATAACGTGTTAGCCTATATATCAACAGGACAACACAAGAATCGAAGCGGCCTGTATACATCAGCATTCTTTTTATTACTACCCCCGACGCCCATATTTCTTTAATATTGAATTCTTTATTGGTCCACAATCATGAGGAATTTGCGGTCGATAAAGCCGATTGTTTCTTGTATATCTTCACAAATTTTTTGGTAGACAAGACATTAAGGATTCTAATCACGACAATCCTTTTTCTAGGAGCGAAACATCTCATTATCAGAGCAGTTAAATTTATTAGCTATTTGCACCTCTTGAGATCTACCGTTTATAGTACGGCACTATTCTCGGAAAGGGCCCATGTAGGCGTTAAGACAACTAAAGTCTTCAAAGAGGTTGTGCATACTAACTACAAACCAAAGTACCCCATTCTGTGAATTAATTTGGAGAATTTTTTACGTAACATTGAGAAGTGCCACAGTTATTTACAGTATTCGAGCCTGTTGTTCAAAATGGGGTGTTTTGTTTAATTTTACCGTTGACAGCGTTTAGAACAAGTCAATTAGCACTGTAATCATGGACCTTTCGTGTGAGGATTTTGAAATTTCCTTGATTTGAATGGGCGCATTTTATGCCGGTTTAAGAAAAGTTGCCTCCAAACTTTGGCAAATTTTTAGCATGAATCATAAATATGTATAAGAATTGTGTAATAAAGGTGGAGATAACGCAGGTACACTGCGTTCCTTCAGGCTGATACCAAAACACAAATTCGATTACCAACGGGAACTAATAAATGAAGTCTGTAAGGAAGTTTTCAAGTTGGAGACTACATTTTATGATATTAAAAGTTTCTGGTTTGAAATTAGTTCCAGGAGAACGGGCTGGTGTACCCGATCATGTATTATTAACTTTAGATTGAAACCGAAGTGCCCTCATCATCACTTATAACTAACCACGTTCTAATTACACAGATTTCGTTCTACACAGGGTTCTAAAGTGACTTTCTCTCTATATGAATATAAAATATCACCCTCAGTTCTTATCTAATTAAAAACATTCTTTATGTATTCACTACAAAAGAGCTAACACAAATAAAAGTATAAATCAGGACATTGTTTAAATACGTACACCGTTCCAAATTAGGCAAATTCGTTCCACGGTTCGTTGGTTTGTAATCGTATAAAATCTTTAAAAGATTTTTGTCCTTTCGTTTACTTTCCGTCATTTAGTATAAATGAGAACTTCTTAAAGGTTACAATCTACGAGCGCACGGTTTTGCTGTTCCTATTATTATTCAGAAACTGTCAGTCCTGCTGCAGTTAACTCTCCAGTATGCAGATTGCGGTTTATGACAGTTAAGTCAATAATTAGCTGTCCATTCAAATTCTTATTTATTAAGCGTCAACTCTAGATTAGCATTTGTGATTCTTGTGGATTATAACAGTATTTTTTCACTCGTCAAATAGTTTTTGTTGTTTCTGTTTTCTTTCGGTATTCACAAAGGAAATCTTAAAGTTAAATACAATTATTTAAGAACGAGATTGAAATGTTTGAAGAAAGCAGTTGCGCAATTCTTTCGTTGGGCTTGTCAGGTACCGTTGACACGTGAAATAAATGATACCGAAATCTTCTTTCATTAATTAGGATTTTTATGTCTGTGAATAATTAATAGTAGAAAAACTCACTTTTCAATGAACATAGCTAATTAGTTGCGAAGTAATTTCGTTCGGAAAGCTTGTTGAAACAGGGCTAAAGTATTACAGAAATTGATTTCGGCGCTTGTTCCCTTTCAACTCTTAAAGTTGTGAAATTCACGATTGAGATCGAAAACTAATCTGCAGGGTGATTGGTGCGCACTGGCACTGCCACTCATTCCTTCAGCAATACACTCAAAAAGTTGACACGTTGACTGGAAAAATAGAGCAGTGAAAATTACGACTCGAGCGATTGAAATGGTGGGTAAAAAACAGACGGGCTAAAACATGGACATATAGATAGGATAGCGAATCTTGAGCAGGTGCGTTAATTCTACATACATTCGCCCTACTTTATGAGGTCTTGCTGGGAAACTTGGCGAGTAACTCAACCGAATGTTCCTCAAGGGAAAGAGAAATACGGTTTGGGGTTAGTCTGGCTAAAACAATCGGATTTTGGGTTTGTCACTGCCTGTGTTGCACTAATAATAATTGTCAAGGTTGTGTAAATTCGGATATCTTTGTAATTGCTCACAAACACTGACCATAGAGTCATAAATAGAGACCCGATTTTAGGAAGCTTTCCCAGATTTTCTTAAAACTCAAAATAAATTTATTTAGTAAAAAATGAAAATATTTGACATTCTTTTTATTTCTTCCAGATTTCTAAAGTGAATTGTTCTATTCTAAATGAGTTTTAAACATCCTGCAGTGTTTAACATTTCTAATTAAAAATAAGACATTTTTTTAATTTTTTTCCAGTAGGTTTTTAGTGTAAAACCATACATAAAATTTTTTAATTTCATACTTATTTTACTTTACATTTAAAGATTTTTTGGTCAGTTTTCCGCTATTTCAGCTTTTTAGCTTCTTAATTTTCCCATAGTATTTCATATTATTAATTTCCTCATTTTTTCAGATCTTAAGTATTTTAGCTTCTCAGTTTCTTAGTGTAATGTTTTTTCTATTCAGAATCTAATGTTTCAATTTATTAGTGTTACTTTTTTTCAGTTCTATATTTTTTTTCAGTTTTTCAGTCGTTTATTTCTTCAGAATTTCAGTCTTAATATTTTTTATTTTTTTGTGTTTTTACCTTCTCTGCGTTAAAGTTCATTTGTCAGCGTCTGGACTATTAATTTTTGAAAATATGCTTACTCTAATTTTATATTAAATTACTTTTTAATTTTAAACATTTTTTCTATCTTGTTTAGCCTTGATTTTACAATAAAAAAATTATTTATGTAGAAGTGTCAGAATTGCAGTGTTTGTCAATTATTGTTTATTTCGATGTTAAAATTTTATTTATTTTAATTATTATAATTGTAATTATAAAGCAACAGTGTAGATTTTAATTATTAGTGTGAAAGTCCTACTTTTCTAGGATTCTTCGTGTTTGTGTAATAAACTAATAAATTTATAAAAGTCGTTTTCGTCAAAAAAAAAACAAATTATTTAAAAAACTAAGCAGAATCGACCATTTTATTCGCATCTAAAGCAAAATCCCTTTCGTGTCTCACTTGTTGATGAAATGATAAGTAATTGACCAATAAAAATATAAATATCACCTCCTACTTGCTTATCTGGTGCACAAAAAGTTGCAAGACGATTGAAGCGTTTATCATTGGATAGAGGAGGGATATTGCACTCCCAACTGTAAAACAGACCAATCATAAGGCGTACACAACTGAACAAAAAGTTGTTGTTTGATTATTTTGTAAATGTCGGAGAAACCATTTGGAAATTTTCAAGTTTTCTATTATGCTTGGGTTCAAAAATCGTGGATGAATTGTGGATCGATTTGTTTTTAATAAAGATTATATTTAATAAAGGTTATATTTTTATTTATCTCATAGTTTCTTAGTGTTTAAATCACAAACTTTTTAAGTTTATTCTCAGTATTTCAGCTTTTTAGTTTTTTATTTTCGCATATTTCATATTAATTTCCGAAATTATTTCACTTTTTAGTTGTTTCAGTGTCTGATAATTTTAGTTTTACTTTGCAGTTCCATAGTTTTTTTAATTTATCACTTTTTCAGTCACTTAGATCTATAAAATTTTTATTTTACTGTTTTTTTTAAATTCTTTTGTATACCAGTTATAAATTTTTTTAGCTTTATAGTTTCTTAGTTTTTTAGGTTTTTTATTCAGAATGTTATGATTTAGTTTATTAGTGTTTCTCTTCTTCTAAAAATTTACAAGCTTTAACAAATGCAAAACACTATTTTAGTCAAGCCACTTTGAAAAATCACTTACTTTCTCAGTCTGAAATTTTAATAAATACCTATTACCTAGAATAACGAAATTAGAAACAGAAGACCTGTGACGTGTTGAATCAATTAAACTCGTGAATAAAGTGTAGATTTTTATAAAATGTACTCTAGGAGTTAGAATTAATCAGTGACAAACTATACGAAGAAAAAATAAAAATCTACTATGTGACAAAACGTAGTTTGTTTGTTTTTGTAATGGAATTTATTGCATTAAAGATTGTTTCAATTTTTCTTGTAATGGGATTAATAAAAAATGTATCCTAAATTACCAGATTTTAATACTTAATGTCTGTTTTTGTGCAACCTTTTCCAACACCTAAATAAGATTTTTAACTCCTAAAAATTCTGTCTCTGGTCATAAATACCAAACGGACCCGCTATTGTAAGAATTGTGCCACTGCTTGATTCAATTTTCTTCAAAATTCAGTAATAAATTTTAAAAGTGGGCCATTGCAGGAACAGAAGGGAATGTAACTTACGTTAATTTGAGTGGTCATAAAATGCCCCTGAAAAATAACTCTCCTTTTCAGTTATGGGGATACACGCTTGACGCTTAATAATTGAGCTAACAAATTCAATTAATTCTGGTCTTTTTAAAGCTACTTTATTGAATCCTGGCAGTGCCGTAGGTTTAAAGTTTGCGCGTTATCCTTGTTCGCAGTTCCTGCAGTGATCAATTGATCTGCAGGCAACGACATTATTACTAATCTCCTATCGTTTACCGTTCAAATATTAAATCTGAGTCTGGCAGGACGCGAAGTCGAGACAAGTTAGGAGTTCCAATTGGTTTGTGGGGTGGTTCTGACTGGGCGAGAGTGCGCGACATAGTGGCGTCACGTTATGGACCGCATTGCCCCCTGCCAACAACGTTACGACGATGAGGATCAGGACTATCTTAATCTGGAAAATTTGCAGCTCACGTTGCCGTTAGCTAAAATAGTTGCGCACACGGAATAAGAGTTTCAAACGAGGTTTTCATTTTTCAGTTTTAATTTTATTCCGCTTAATCGAGCAAGGGAAGATATTGCCCTCCGTGTCCATAAATAATAAAATACGGTTTGGGAATGTTATGAAAGTTTTATGCGGTCTAAAAATACGGTGAATGTCAGTCAGAATATACAATCCGGATGATATCAAAGCCGATTTTGTGACATTAAATCAATGAGATGCTAGAAGTATTGGGACGATGCATGATTTTAACGCAAAGTGGCATGAAATAATTTCAGTTCTGACGAGTATTACTTTGAGTGCTTAGCGAAAACATAGGGAACGGATGTGAAGTTGCAGTTATTACGGAAATGTAAATACAAAAATCGAAAATTGCTGAAATCAAAAATCCCTTTTCAGTGCTATTTGCAAAGAGAACACAAAGTAACAACACTGTTAATGAAGCGCCGACATATTTTATTAACGTTTTAAAGCTCGGAAAATGCAGTTTTGGCACAACTTCAAAACCAAGTGTTTAAAACTTACCGCCGCACTAAGGATTAACGAACTAAAAGTGTTAAAGTTATTTATTTGGGTTTTCCGGTTGTATTGACTTGCGAACGATGTATAACACCAATGGTGGTGTTTTTTACATAAAAATACAATTCTTACAATGTGGCGCCGTTTAAATTCTAAGCTTTATTGAATTACTTCCAGATTGCAACTTTCTAAAGCTTCTGGCGGCTAAAGACACTCGTATTTCATTTTGTAAATGCGCGCGCTCACCTCAAAGGCGCATTTAATGTCTCCATAAAAAATATTGTAATAAACGCATGCAAACAATTAAGTTTTTATGCATTTTCCTTATTATATTTAATATCTACTTAGTATCATAAACGTCTAGTAACGAAATGTATGAAGAGTTAAAATTACCAACGATTAAACTTATGCACTCAAGAGCAAGGTGTACGAACTTATAAATTAATTAATGGCCACTAAAACTGGGCCAGTAAATTTATATTTTCCCGTAAAAGTAATTATTTATTTCACCAGCCTTAGGGTGATAAAGTTATAGTAGGGGTTTGTTTTGAGCTCTCACGTTTACGTTTATGAACTGGCAAACAGCCAGTTACGTATGTGCTTACGGTATTAACCTGATTTGGTTGATAATGTTTGTATAATAGAGCTTCCACAATGGCCAATAGTCACATTTTAAATTTGGTACTAAGCTTTGCAAATATATTAAACAGATTAATTGTTCTATCGTAGTAATATCTAAATATTGTATTAACAGCTACTCAAATTTGAATTCGGTTTACTGTTTGTGTCATAATTATTCAAAAATTGAACAAATAACAAATTAAAAACTCGTTGCAAACAAAGCTAATTATTTGTAATCAATGCGAGTGACTGTTTGTTTCAGTTGCAAAATAAATCAAAATAAATATTTAGTTTAATGAAACAAAACAAAGCTTTCGTTGCATATCACTCGCCAATTAGTATCTGCCAGAGTGCAGTATATGAAGACAGATCTATAGCTTCTAACCTACAGGAAACAGTGAAATAAAAGAAACATACAACTGGTTTCAACAGCAGAAGCTTGAAGC
Organism: Tribolium castaneum; assembly: GCF_031307605.1. NCBI lineage: Eukaryota > Metazoa > Arthropoda > Insecta > Coleoptera > Tenebrionidae > Tribolium > Tribolium castaneum. The sequence goes on from NC_087396.1 coordinate 13,365,379, forward strand.
ATCGGATTTTCAGTAGTAATTGAAACAGGAGCCATTATTCTCGAGCTTTCATCATAAAGCAATTAATCTATTGCCCCTTAATTCCGAGGTTGAAAGAAATCTGAACGAGTTTCGAGTGAATAAAAGTCTCACCTACGTGAATTTGGACAAGTTTATCATAACTTATCGGGTGTAATTGTGTTTCGTCACGTGATGATACATTGAAACGTCAAGTTTTGGAATGAAAATTACCTGATAAAATAGAATTGGAAATATGATCTGACATCAGCCACGCGCTAAATAATAGAGTTTCTGTCTTTTCAAATATTCCTTCCTGCTTTATAAATAGAAAAAGGAATAAGGGCCAGGATGCATGACGTTTGCTTTATTGAAAAAGATGCAATCAGGTAAATGCACTTTCGAATTTCCTATACTTTTCGATCACGGAGAAATTCCCACTTTGAGAGACTTATATTATTACTTCCTGTGTAACGTTATTGTCCTGAATGTTCGACCGCTTTATAAGGTGTTTGATTTCTATAATTTATGTCTGCTTTATGTGGTTTCATTGAGTTATAAATCTAATCTGCCACCCAAGATTGTAACCGGATAAAAACGGCTTATTTTCTTTGCCTGGTCTTCAAATGTTCACAATGTGGGATGAATAGTTGATAACATTAAAATTTGAAGCGCGAATGTTGGCATTTAGTGAGTGATGTCACTTCTTTAGCGGCCCGTTGTGATTATCTGATCCATCCGTCCATGAATAAACCATCACTCGTAATTACCCTCTCCACTCCAGATTATCACTTCATGAGGGGGAAGTTCTGTTTTTCAGCGGGCTAATTTGGGGATTGCACTATTGAATAGTTAACAATACGACACTCGCCAAAATTAGTTCAGTTTTTGAACGTGTGTCTAGTAATTGCTACTTAATTTTATTTTTAATTTAAACACACGCTACAAGCACTGCTTCAAATTTTTAAGATATCTATCAGCGATTGTGTATTATCTGTAAATCAAAATAATACTTTTGTTCATTAATAGTGTTCTGAAGTTAAGAAACAAGACCAGTAGCTATTCCAAAATCTATTTTTTTTTCTATGTATACATTTTTCATGTTTTCAAGTAAAAATAAGTGTGCCTGAAGAAAATTTATTTTCGGAGACAAATTGTATCTCGTTTTGGTAATTTTTCAGTTGATTCAAAATTCTGTCTTCATGATTTTTATTTTTTTTTAAGAAAACTAATATGAATAATTTTTTTGAGTATTTTCTGAAGCCATCAGTTAGGTGTTTGTCACCTTGTGAACCATGACCTCGAAGTGTTCCTACTTTGGACTTAAATCCTCAATAATTGTAGGTCCATAGGTCATGGTCAGTTTTTAAAGTAACGAGCAGCCCAGAACTGAGGACAGTGCAGTTATCGGTTTGACAATACAAGATTTTAAACGTACTACTGTATAAACACTGAGAAAACTCGGATGCTTTCCATTCTTTCTACTTACTTTCACTATCGTTTAGTGCTCGGTTTAGTTCAGTGTGATAGCAACTCTAAACGTAATCAGAACATTTTTCTCACACTTACATTTAGTGTTTACACTACAAAATTTTCTAGTTGTGAAAATAATCGCAGTAGGATTTTGACCTTGCGTTCCTATAAAAGATCGCAATAGATAATTGATGCGTTAGTCATGACGGATTTCGCTTGGAACAACAGCTTATTTGGTTGTGCTTGAACTAGGCATAGCGTTGCTAGTGATAGTGATATCCTATTTAAAATGGAGAATGACCTATTGGCAAAAACTAGGGGTACCAACCCTGAACCCAGCGATGCTATTCGGTGACACTAAAAAAATGTTCCTTGGAGAATGCACTTTTGGTGAACAATTTCTCGACATTTACAATAAGTTTAAAGCGCGTGGTGTAAAACACGGTGGTGTGTATTTGGGTATTAAACCCTTTTATCTACCGTTAGAACCGGAACTCGTCAAACACATCATGCAAAACGATTTCGAGCATTTTGTTAATCACGGACTTTACATGGACAAGGAGAACGACCCTCTGAGTGGACATTTATTTAACTTGGAGGATGAGAAATGGAAAAACATGCGAAATAAATTAACACCCACTTTCACTTCCGGGAAGTTGAAAATGATGTTCCAGACTTTGGCTAATTGCACTGTCGGCTTACAAACAATAATGGATGATGCTGACACGAACCACACTCCTCTTGATATCAAAGACATCCTAGGCCGGTTCACAACTGATATAATCGGTTCGGTTGCATTCGGTTTAGAGTGCAACAGTCTGAAAGACCCTGACGCGCTGTTTAGGAAGTACGGGAGGAAAGTTTTTGAAATGGATATTTGGGAACGGCTAAAAATGTTTACACAGTTCGTGCTCTCACATAGAGTTTTACGTGCCATCAAATTTAAAGTTTAGAAAAATGATGTTGAAAGGTTTTTCATGAAAGTAATTAAAGACACAGTGGAATATCGAGAGAAAAACAATGTGTCGAGAAAAGATTTTATGCATTTGTTGCTACAGTTGAAGAATAGGGGAAGTGTTACAGATGATGATAAAGTAACAGACGACCATGGAAAAGCACAGGAGAAAGCTCTCACTCTGAACGAGCTTTCGGCCCAAGCTTTCGTGTTTTTTATTGCCGGGTTTGAGACTTCGTCCACGACTATGACTTTTGCTCTGTTCGAACTATCAACAAATCCTCACATTCAGGATAAACTAAGGGAAGAAATAAACCAAGTTTTGGAGAAGTATGATGATAAATTAACATACGATGCTATGATGGAACTGACCTACATGGAAAAAGTAATAAATGGTACCTAACGATCAAGTTTTAACTGAAATTTTATTTACTTTACTGATTTTAGAAACTTTACGAAAATATCCTCCCGCTCCTGTCCTATTTAGAAGATGCAACAAAGACTACAAAGTTCCGAACACTTCTATAATTATCCAAAAAGGCATTGATGTGGCTATACCAGTGCTAGGATTGCATACAGATCCGGATTATTATCCAAATCCGGAAGATTTTGACCCGGAACGTTTTTCTGAGGATAATAAAAATAAAAGACCGGGTTTCACTTGGTTACCGTTTGGTGAAGGACCAAGAGTTTGTATTGGTAAGTTTTGAGATATTTTTTGATAAATCAGAATTACCCAAAAATTGTAGGTTTGCGTTTTGGAGTATTACAAACCAAAGTGGGACTAACAGCTTTACTTAAGAATTATAGGGTAAAATTAAGCCCAAAAACCAAAATGCCATTGAAAATGGATAAAACTTCTGACTTCTGCCGAAGGAGGAATTTGGCTTGATATGGAAAAATTGAACTAAACAGTAGTAACTGAATTTTATACGAGTATTTTGCACAATTTATTGTGATTACTTAATAAATTATTAAAATATAAAAAAAATCTTTTTTTTTGTACCCCTGATTGAAATATTCTCCCATAATTGTCATGTTGTAAAATAAAATAATACGAATGAAATTTGAGGTTGCAGCGGTCATTAATTGAATTAACGGCGCCGTAATTTAAATGAATAAGTGACGAAATGTTTTGATTTCAGCTTGTCAGCATCGGTCTGACAGCTTAATAAATTGAGGATAAAATATTAAAGAGTCGAATAAATTAATATGCGGTCTACAATGAAGAGGTGGCTATGGAAATTAAGTAGTTAACAGATTGGACAAGATGTTTAAAGACCACCCATTGTATAGAAACTAGCATTAAAAGTCTGTCATCGCCCGTCTTCATAAATTTGTATTTTTATACTTCCCTCGTAAAATATAATTTTCGATTAATGGCCAAGTTGCCGATTTATGTTTGATAAGTAAATGAAATTACAACTTTCGTATTAGCATACGCGATCCCAGTCAAGAAACTTGTTAGAGCGGCTTGAAGTTTAGCACTGAATCGAATTTACTTCTGTCCTTTAAGCTTGGTTAGTTCAAAGCTACCACAAGCAAATGATTAACTTTCATGGGAAGAATAGAGCTGTTAATTTAAAAAGTCATCTAAAGTCAAACTTTTAACCCGAACTCGGTTTAGATGTAAAGAACTTTCATACAAAAGTCTTTGTGTTGAACTTGCGGTCTCGTAGACACTTAGTTAATTGTCTTCGCCAGACGAAGTAAATTTGTACCGAACAGTAGTTTGGTTTGCTATTCACATCCTGAATTCTTTTTTTACTTAATTAACGTTAACAAGAGTTGCAGTTTTTCTTTCGGAATTCTCGCTACACAACACTTTCCGGGAGATACAAAGTTCGTCACTTTAGTTGCTCGGAAAGTGTGGAACTGCATCTCTTAATTATTTTGCCTTCAATGCATTAGCCGCAAACAATGGCAAGCCGCTTCAAACTTCGGCAATTAATTCACACTGAACATTATTCAATCGACTTGCCAACGATTGGCAATTAGTAAAGAGTGTACATAAAATATTGCTAAAGACGTTTTTACATGGCAGGTATTCAGCAATTAGAGTAATTGGTGGAAAACTCCTGATTTGCGTTTGGAGACGCATACTTTTCTGTATTTTCGGGCTAACTGTACAGTTACACACATTAAAATTTTGTCTTGAGATAAATTTACCAGATAAGGAGATAATTATCTGCTCCTTTCCCGTACGGGCTTTGACAAGCTCTATTACATAACTGATGGCCCTCATCAACCGCAATTGCCAATAATAAAATTTTGTCCTTTTTCGAGCATCGTAAAAGCGCTTTAGAACTAGAAGAGATCGTAATCTGACACAGTCGCGCTGTGTTTTCGCCCTTGCCGCCTCGAAATTCGGGTAATTAACTGAGGAGTAACATTCAGGAATCGACGTAATAAAGAAGGTGAGAATAAATTAAGGTAAGGGAGAAGAAATACGAGCGGATGATATGTAAATCGTCGCATATCACAATGAATCAATCGTGTCGTTGTCACTCCGACTGTGTTTTCAACAAGATGGAGGTGGGCGTGAGCACCGTTTAAGATTAAATTGATGCTCCGAATTAAATAGAAGAGAAAAACCGACTGACTCTGCTCGATTTATTACTGTTTTTACTGTAATAAATTTGTATAAATTTGGTTTGCTCTGACACATCCCCAACCCAAAACAAGACTAATTCGACCAAGAAAAGCGATGTAACTGGGGTAGCACAGCAAACATTTTTTTTAAATAAATATACCCTTATTCTCTAATCAATTTGAATTGTTGTTGAATGGTAACTTTAGTTAAGCTCGTAGAGGTGAACTTTACAGAAGGATTACGCTTCACAAAGGTGAGATGGTTGGTACACCTGACAAAGCGCAATTAATCATAAGTCCTCATTAATTAAATTTGTTGGTACAAATTAAATTGTTAATCACCGACATTTATAACGAGCACTCTAGATCCAGATCAAACAGAAACTCACCTACCGGTGAAGACAAATTTAATTTTTGTTTCTTAATTCAGCAAAGCTAAAAAAAATATTACAAAGTTTATGTTATTCTGAAACGTAGGTAGTCTAAAATGAAGAGCATAAAATTAACGTATTGTTAATTTAAAAAATGTCGCTAGGATATTTTGGAGCCAATTGCAGAGAGAAATGGCGATGGGGCTATAGTTATGCCGTCTAGTTAGCAATAAAGCTAACTGGTACATTCTCCATGATCTGCTTCGCCCTCTTTCGGAGGTAATTCATGCTGATGCGGTAAACGGTGGAATGGAATATTATTCCGGTGGCATGTGTCGGACACGACATTCGGATTCTTCGCGGTGCGGATTAGGTTAATGGAGATATTCATCAGAGCAGCAACCACAGCAGGAAGATAAAATGATTTGCTTTTCTCTCGTAGAAAATTGCTTGGATGTGCAGACACCAAGAAATATTTATAGAGTTGCGCAAAAACTTTACGCGATACAGCTTAGTTGCAGCAGCAGTATCGACAAACTGCAGTTTTAACCCAGTTAGTTTTCATTCAACCCGGAATAAATTACCACTAGTCGTATGAACAGCCCCAACTTCATCAACTAAGATAAATATTGGTGGAATTATTCTAACGAAGTGAGGCGGGCGCATTTTGTTGTGTTTGTCTGTGTATTTGGCATGTTTCCAGTGATTTAGGTGTGAGAGTGGAAATGCGACGGTGGTCCTGAGTCGTTCCGAACCGGAAGCGGGAGACTTCACAGATTATCGAAGGCAGAGCGCGTCTAAGTTTTTTAATCATTCACCATGGAATGCTTTTCCTTCTCCTCCTCTCATGCATATAACAACAGTTCACGGCGTTAAACATTTATGGGTGTCAAAAGCTAACACCTAAAGTTTGAATGGATTCGAGCGAAATTAATTTCGGTTTTAATTAGGCGTGGATGGTTTTTAATTATCGAGCCTGGGAACAGGACGTCGTAAAATTCGGGATTTATCGATCTGATGGTCAAATTTTTCGGTGAACACAACAACCTGCAAAAAGCGCACTGTTGTGGAGTTTACAAAATAAGTCTTGGATTTTGAAGGAGCGCATATATCCATTACAGGGCGCTGTCCAGTGGGATTTTTAGCAGTCCACAAAAAGCTGTTCTAGTAGTGTACCACTTAAACGAGCGAGTAACGCAACTCCCAGCCATTTATCAACGTAAAACCGTTAAACGGTCGAGATTTTGCGAAATCTGTTTTATCTACTGTTTATGACTCCCCGAACTTATGTTCCATTTTATGCACTTTTTGCACCAAAGCACTGCAAATCGAATTTGCGCAACCAACGATAATGGCAAAACTTTCGGTTATTTATTGGCCGAAATGTCTAATTTGTGGAGATTAAATTTCAGTCGTACTCGGTCGTCCGAACACTTACACATAATAAGTAAGTACAGTGGAAACGACTCCACCACTCACAGGAAATGAACACCTCGCTTTGCTTCCGGGTCAGACGCATTCGGCGATTTATGGACTTTGAATTATGTGGATAGGAGGGTAATTGGAAGAACGGCTTAGATTTTCCTGCGAAAATTGCTACGTTTGATTTAGGATGTTTTATTTAAGGGCGGTGGGTATTATTCCAGCGAATGTCGAACGAAAGATACTGCACAACTTCCGCCTGGCTGTTGGATCAAATTCCCTTCCAATTTATGAAGTTTGCATGTAAATATTTTAGGGCAGGAAGTGGCAATTTAAAGTTTTTCCAAGCAGATCGACTTTCAATAGACACAAAAAAAATCATCTGCTGTTTGAACACTTTAATATTTAAATGGAAAATTGAATTTGTTTTGTAGCTTAAATCACAAAGCAGATCTCTGATCTCAGCGAAAAATGTATGAGCAAAACAAAAGTCGTTTTATAGGTGTTAATAGAAAATAATCCTGAGGCTACGCACAGTTTAATTAAACGGCCAACACATTTCTGTTTCAATTGATTAACAAAAGGTTGTAATCCTCTTTGCATACCATTAGCAGCGCTGTAAAGGCCTTAATTTAAATTTCACATCTTCTTATTATGTATGCGATTAGTGGGAAATGATTTAATTAATTTATATTTAAAATAAACAAAAAATACCTATAATAACAAAATAAGAAATATCTTGAATAACGTATCATTTTTTTTGTTTCAGTGACTACAAATCATTATAGGAAACCATGCTATTTATTACTTCTTCAGCGTCAAAATGTTTCTCTTATTGTTTTCATTTCTATTAGTTTTTGGTTGGAGGCGAAAGTAAAATGTTAACTATTTTACTGTTTCGTTTTAATTTATCTGGGCACCAGTATTGGTAAAGGTAATTCATGGGCCATTCTGGGCCGAGGATTTACGGCGTGTTATGTTATCACTAACGTCTAATTTATATTTAATTTGTGTTTGTATTCGAGCTTCAAAACAAGGTGTAAATTGTCATTCCATATATGGACGTAATTTTTTACCCAGCGTCGAATTTCCTCACTGAAACTATAATTGATTAGCCAGAGAACTGACGAAGTTTTGGTGCATGGTCCTCAAGAATAATTTATTCCCTTGGTATTTTCTCCAGTCGTTTATTTTTCTCTCCGAACGGTGTAATATTATTCATTTTATGACTTAGCATATTCCTTTGAGCGTTTTTCCCAATTTACATCACCTGCTTTCCATTCTAAATTTTCCACAAATTGCGTTTGAAAAATAAAAGAAAATATAAACATAGATGTTAATGTTGAGTTATCTGTGACGATAAAACCCCGAGAAAATTAAATTTCCTCATCGGAAACGAGGACTCGGAAACAACAGCAAGAAAGATAGCAGTCAGTGAAGAGAAGACAGACGACAAGTCATGATATGGCCCTTCTTTTCTGCCAGCTTCGATTAACGTAAAGCGTCCCTAAGCTCGCGTAAAATTTTATTAGCTGAAAATTTTGTCAATAGATTTAATTATTTTTTCGATTGGGGATTTTCGAACGGCTCTTAATTAAGTTAGGAGTTCCTCGTTTTTCTCCAGAATGCTAATTACAGAGCGGCGTACTTTAATTATTGACCTAATAATCCTGTCATTACCAAAAATTAAACCGACTGTTATTGGAACAAAAACAACTCATTCATAATTCTAATTGTTATTTTATTCCTCATCTGCTTTACAATGACCCACAAACTTTAATTGGGACTTGAGTGTCTTCCTTAAATTCCCATAATCAAATTACTTGCATTTGTTACAATTTGCTTGGCGCTTTTTAATTTCCTCGCAGCAATTATTAAAAAAAGCTTTTTTCGAGCTAATAAGGGTCGCCAGGTGGGGGCTCCCACCAAGCGGCGAATTTAAATAAGGTAACATATTTGTGAGGCGCCAGGAGATAAATCAGCGGTACGAATTTACAGAACTTGTTAGGGCGTTTCGTCCCGTCATAACTAATGATTTGTCTGAGAATGCATGTCTATAGAGAAGTGTAGGTGTTGGCATTAGCATCTACATATTTTTGTAATAATGATAGAGACATCTCGAAATGTTATTGGCGTTGATGACGAGGGCCACATTGTGTGTATCTGTTCTTAATAAATCACCAGGACCTAGTCGCTACAGTTTCTCAGGAAGCACCAGCTGAGTTAAAAACAATAAATTACCGCGAGGAATTCTGTTGTGCTTTGAAAGCACGACGGGGTGAGGTTAGGACTTCTTAATCTAGATATAAGCGCTTGCTTATTCATACAGAATGCTCAACCCACAGAAAAAAACGAAAGTTCAATGAAAGCCATTTGTTTTCACCGCTTTTTTACTGTTTGGGGGTTAAGTGAGTCTTTGGGCGTTTTTCGTTTCTTGCACTTTGTAAATGACATATTTTGGAGCTATAAAATTTATGTTGGCTGGAAGCTGCGAAGTTATATCGTGTTTGTCTAGATTCTAAGCGATGATTGCGTGCAAATAAAGTTTGCCAAACATGAAATGCAATTTTTAAAACACTGGAAATAAAATCCAAAGTTCTTAAAGTTTGAAATGAAAAACTCTGAATACGCTTGTAACCTCCATCCTAGAAACTGACCAGCTCCTGCGAGGCTCAGGAAATTTAATTTCAACATTATGATTGATTAATAAATCAATAAAAAGTTCAGGGCTCAAATTGAATTTAACAGATAATTATAACTGTCCCGCAATGCATTTATTAAATAACTGAATAAAAGACTATCCAATTACAAAACTGACACTCGATTAACACCGAATGAAGCGTGCTCATTTATTCAGCAAACATATCTCCATTGTTGATGCCGTTCAGTGACAAATTTTCGCCATTATTCGGTAAAAATATGTGAAGTGCACTAAAAAATAAATAACCTACTTGCCGTAACTTGCGGGTAATGAAATATAAGAATGTAAAAAACCTCTTTGATGTTCGTTTGAGAAAACGCTTTTAAAAAATTACTTCAAAAGCATGTTTCTTTTTCAGTAAAAACCGTTCAGTAAATATATGCCTCACAAATTTTACACTCTGTTGGCTAAAATTATTTTTAAAAATTATTTATGAATAAAAATTGTTGCAAAATGAATTTAGTGTTGCATGATTTTATTCGGAAGGCAGTGCGAGAAGCTAAAAGAAAATCTTGAGAATTAATGGAATACATAAAGTGAAACGAAATATTAAATTAAAGCCAGCTTCGGAACAATCTTTCACAATGTTAAATTGAATAATTTGATTTGACCAGCGCATATACCAATTTTTCTTTCAAATCATTACAAATGCATAAGTTACATTTTTAATTCCGCTCTACTTTACTTCAATTTGTGCTAAATGTTGACTTGTATGTAGCTTTAAAAATGTTTTGATTATTGCTTTAAATACTTTGAGGAACAAAATCTAATAACTTTCCGACGAGGCTTTTTTGTCTGGTAACTAATAAACAATTCTGATTTACCAGACCTTAAAGCAAATATTTTATACTTAACTTAATTTGACGTAAAAACAATGCCTAGAATGCTAAGTACGCAAAGACGGCAAGGATGTTGTGTAAAGTTGACTGTAATTTCAGGCTGCTCTTGTCTCTATTGTGGTTGCGCGCTTTTGAGAATTTTCATATTTAAATTAAATCAAATGGACCAATTATTATTGCGCTTCTATTTCTACGAGTTTATCAGTTAATTGCGAAAATTACGTACTAAGTTAAATATTTAATCCCTTTTGTAAATACTTTATTTTTACTAAATAGAGAAAGTTGGCAGACAACAGTTTGTCAAAACTTGAATATTTCTAGCGTTTTATTTGCTTCTGGCAAAGTTGAGTTTAAATTTGCAACTTTGAATGAAAACATTCTAAAACTTAATTTTGTCTGTGAAACCGGGTAACAACTGTTACATTTTTTCGTTCTAAAAGGAGTTGGTGGAAAACACGCCAAACATCAACTTTAGTTTAATTAACTTCCTGTTCAAATTATATAGACTGTAGTATTTATTTGTTGTGCTTTCTGAAGCGGTGCTTTAATTTAATTCTGGTAATATTCACGGAGAAATGTCTAGATGACAGTACCTAATAAAATAAAATGAGCTTTAGTCTGTGGTAGGTATTAGGACTACGTTATTCCATTACATGCATGAAAACAGAGCTCTACATGTGTTTTGTTTCCGAATTTTATTATTACTTACACTTGTTTGCTCCTACGCACCCAGCATCAGGGCTTGTAGGGAAAGCCCACCTGCAAGGCCAAACCGGGGATGACGTGTGTGGTGGCATTATGTTAGCTGATAACCAGGGGACGATTATTTTAATGAGACAGGGGAATTCATGAAAGGTCCGGAATAAAATTACACAAAGTCAAGCGTTAATTAAGACGGATTTAATAACCAGAATAAGAAATTTTTCTTTAAAAACTTTACTGCTTACACTTAAACCAAGTATTGTTTGATTATTTTTGTAAAAAGTTTCCAATGTATTTTCACTTTAGTGATCAAAGGCACAACAGCTCAAGCATTTACAAACTCTAAAAAACGCTTCACAAATTTTGAAATTGATTTTCATGAGTTTGTAAAAACACTCGTAAGCCGCTTACGCGGTTTAGTAGGTGTATTTTAAAGCAGAATAATCCTGGTAAAGATCAAAATGTTTATGTTTTATTAGCGCCGACTTCTAGAACTTTTTATGTGTTAAGACAAGAATTTATGAAATATGGTGTTTTGAACCAACAATTCAAGTGAAAATTTACGTAGGCTGAACTCCGATAAAATGCTAACCAAACCAAACTCTCTCTAGCTGATTCAATTCAAAAATGCTTGGATTTATTATGCTTCAATTGAAATTTTTTAAAAGGGATCAAAGACTTAAAATAAAATTTAATGCCATGTTTTCGATAGAGCATTACCAACAAATTTATTTCTACAATATTTACCGCAATCAAATTTTATTATTTGTTAAAAACGCCGTCCATTTTTTCCTGGACAGTCATCATAATTTTTAATATTCTTTTCAAAGGAGAAATATTTGTGTTTTCTCGTACCCCGTAGCTTATACACCCTATATTGTTTGCTGAAGTATAACAAAGAGTCTATAAATCAAACGTTCGGCTATTAAAAAATATGTGATTCAAAAATATCGCATCCTCTCAACATACATCATTGCTATTTTTTTGGCATTCCATCTTGGGTGATATGTATCCTGTGTCTGAAATATTGTTACACAAACATATGTCATACTGTGACAAATAGCGCTGTCCGTAACAATATACAGGGACTAAATAGATCGATAATGTGCAGCAATTCCTCTATGAAAATTGCCAATTTACGAAACAACATTGCGTTTATTCCCACGTGTGATGCTTGCTAAAATTACGAGCAGATACACCACAAAACCTGTATTAAACATTTTCATGAATACAATGTTAAGGAGCCGACTAAATTCGATTTACATACTCACTTACTTACACGACGGGGCATCCCATGGTCTAATTCCTACCACACTGGTTTTATCAACGCACTTGCAATAAATCATAGCTAGTTAAGGGACTCCTGTAGTGGGAGGACGACTTTATACAGACATTATCACGGAGCATAAAGAATATTCTTTGTATATTTTTAACAACATAATTATTTCGTTTATGTTTATGCTTTCGTGTAAATAATTCGAAAAATGTAAGAGATTCTTGGTATGTGCTACTGGGGGAACGATAGCATCTTCGGCAGAAACGTTTAGGACATTTAGAAGAGGGTGGCCACTGTAAATCCAGAGAGATTTATCAGCGACAGCTTTTAGATAAGATTGGTTTTAAGCAGCAATGCTGTTTTATCGCTCCTACCTAATCCAGTTTGAATTTTATCTATTTCTGGACCTTTAGTAAAAATTTACGAGCGTGCATTGTTTCAATTTAAATTTTCAATTATCAAAAAACTCATTTTTTCGTTATTTAGTAAGATACATATCGGAATATAAAGTTGCATATTCTCCAGGCGTGAATTTTCTGTTATTACGGTTTATTTATTTTTAAATTGTTTATAAGGGCGATAAAATGTACTACTAGAGCAAGTTTTGCTTGGCTAAAAAGTGTAACCCTATTTGGCTGCAGAGTTCATGAATTGTCGGCAATTACGGGTCAATTCCGGCTGCTGTAAAAGAGGCGCCATTGCGGCCAGTTCTCCGGTCCGGAGTCTCCGTCCTTGCCAAGACATCCTAGACGATTTGGAGCTTTGCCTGCACTATTTGCTCCCACTCTTCACCCTCGTTAAGCAACACACTCAACCCAATTCCGCCAGTTCTCTTATTGTATTGCCTATTTTTGAAACTTTCCGGACCGTAATTTATCTTTGTCATAAATTGTTTCGCATGTACGATCCATTTTTTATTTCGTTAGACCCCATAATAAAATCATGTGATAGTTGTGTGTATTGTGGAGAAAATGTTAATGCGAGGTCGCTTATTGCCGTTTATAAAGCTCAAATGTACGTTTATTAACTCAGAGTTAAATCATTTTGTATATTTGTATTTAAATTAGAAAAGGAATAGGATGGTCCCGTGGGAAATAAATATTTTCTGCCAGTGGCGTGCTCATAATTCATTCTGTACGGAATGTAGTAATAATACAAACCAGTGAACGCAACAATCAGCTTTGTGAATTATTTATAATTTTGCTTTTATAAAATTTTAATTAAGTGTCTTTCAAAAGTTGTAAACGATTAACGGATTTCTCTAAATCTGATCGAATAATAATCGGTGTGTTTTGGGTTTGATGTGGAAATTTGCGTGGCCTTTGATGAGTTTTCAGGCAGGAGTAAGTAACCTGAAAGATGTATCGAGGGAGCAATGAAGCAGCTTGTCGCTCGCGTAATTCCGTTACACTTTGACTGAATTCCTCCGGGAGTCGCAGATCACATTGTGCTCTCTGCTCCACGCTCCACGGTACTCGAGTTCCTTCCCTCCGGTAACGCCGAAGTGCCTTTTCGGCCTCACCATCTGTGATGACGCGGATCATCCTTCGTTTCCGCAAGGAAACCCATCGCCGCAAAAACCATGCGCAGGCATAAATCTAATTCAAAATTTATACAGATTTGCAAAAAACACGTTGCAAGAGCAGATTTAATAATAAAAGTGAAAGGTTCTGTCGTGCGAAAATCCCATTTTCTCAAGACATGTGTTGCGAGAGTAACGGGAATAGGGAAGGATTTCAGCCGGCAAAAGCACTGGCACTGGAAACCAAATCTTATTCTGTGTAATGGGCTTTTATTAGAGTTTATTGAATTGTACTTGTGTCGAGTTTGGACCGCATCGCTGCCGTCAAGGGCGATGTAGCAGACCAGCAATCGCCCTAAGGGAGTTGCAGCAACTCGCTTTGACCCGACTTCTTACCTTACTGTTTTATTAACAGCCGCGTCGAGTTTTCCGACCCACTTGCGGTTGCACCTAATGGCTAATAAGAGATTTAGGAACTTTGAGGATTTATGACGGATCGTTTGACTTTCTAAATCCCGCCTTTAGCAAGACAGGAAATTTTCCTTCGTGGCAAAAATTTGAGCAAAATAAAACTACATTTCATGCTACAACTGCTTTATTTCGTTTTAACTTGACAAGAGAATCTCAGACGAGGTGCACATATCTTCCGTAATATGGGTAGTATGATGACACTAATGGATAGGGAACATAGCGGGCGAACGGCACTGATGGTGCGGTGTACACCAAGTTAGAGTTGGCGACAGAGCCGCTATAATCGTCAGCTACAATTTGACTACCATCAGGTCCAGTAATGGTAGTCCTTGCGTTAGGTCCTACGACGAGCTCGGCTGTGGCGAGAGCCATTAAAGCGGCCAAAACAATCTAGGAAAGGAGAACCACAATTATGAATTTATTGAAGTCAATTTGCCGGGACGTAATTCCAAAAACTATTTCTAAAAATTAACAAAATAATAAAAATTGTTTTTACTTACTAGGAATTTCATTGTTGGTTGTTTTTCGTGTTCTAAGAACTGAATAATGAACCATGTAAATTTTCAGATTTATATATTAAACGTTGGAGGACAATTTGTTTTGTTATCAACTCATTTCGTTTTCAAATCAGTTTTAATGTTTAAAATTTTTTAAGTAATTGGTTTTTAAAGAGCCTAAAAATTTGATTATTGCCAAATGTTGTACATAATTAGGTACAAACCTATCTATCTACTTATTTTTACATAAATTTGTAGCAAGAATATTCCAAATTAGGAAAGCTTTGGGAATAACTCGCTTTATGGCTTAGTTTAAGATAATTTAAATTTATGATCAGTGGCGTGTTTTCCAGGGCGACATAATTTTAGGGACGCCAAAAAGATTTTGCTACAAAAAGAGTAAATATACGGGTTGCATTTTTTTAATTGAAACATATTTAGTTCTTGCCATATCTTTTTACTTCTTATTAAGTTCTAAATTATTTGGTTAAGAAGTTTTTAGTAGTTTCATTTTAATACAGACTTTTAAATTTGGTTACAATAAGAACTTTTTTCTGTATCTAATCTTCAGAACGATCTTGAATTTTTAGAAAATTTGTGCTAGAACTGTAGGGTTTGCTATTTCATTTAAATAAACCAATTGAAAAGATTTAAAGATATTACTGAATTTACTGAATTTTAGAGTTGTACCTGTTCTGCATCTTCCAGTAAAAATTTTCACCATCATCCTTACAAGCGAATAATTTTAAAATGTAGATAATACCTTGGAATTTATTGATGATATTAAGGACGTAATTAAAAGCAGACACTTATTTCCTGATTTGTTTTTATCAAATGCCAATGCTCGGAAAGTGTTGTGGAGTAGTGTGTATATTAAAATATCAATACTCCTAAACTTTTTTAGTAGTTTAGCAGTTCATTTGATGTGTTACAAGAGAGGTAGCATCGCTTTACAAAAGGGTTGTGTTACAAATTTTCAAAATATCTTCCTTTGTCAACAAAAATTGTCCTTTTTCGGGGTTTGTAAATTTTTCTTTATTTTAATAATTGTTTTTTTTAAGAAATGTTAGGCAGGGATGGCAATGGAGCTAAATCTCCATCTTTTTCGACAAAACTGTATCACAGCTAGTGTTTATTCAGAACGTATTCTGTACAAAAACGTCGATTTATAACATGATATTAAACAAAACATTGCAATGGTTTTAATTACTCAAAAAGTATAATAGTTACAGATTTTATTGCAGCAAGAAATCGGGTAACAAATTAAGGAATAAAAAAATTAACATTGTTTTAATGAACCAATCGAATAAATAGTAAACTTTTTGGTTTAACTGTAATAGGTTCTCTCCTGTTTCCTCGTTATTCCGGATAATTGAGCCGCTGTTGTAATTTTGCTTTTCTATTTGCTTCTGGGATTTATTTTGTTATTTACATTCAATTACTTGTTTCAGATAACGTGTTTCATGTCATCAGGTGGTGCAGAAAACAACTTAACAATAGCAGAAGTTCCTGTGGAAGTTCCTATAACAACAGACGATGATTCCGAACAGGTAAAGATCTTATCAACAACCACTAATGGGCAATTTTAAAAACGCGATAGAGTCATTTACCAAACGTATTTTCTTAACTCAATTCCACTTGCACAACATGAAATCGCGAAACACCTACAGATTGAAAACAACTTTCGACATGTCATTCCTCCTTATTTTAACTATTTTTCTAACTCTACGAATTACTGGCTTGGCACCATTAATCAAAACTCTTTGTGTTTTAGAATAGACGTGTGATAGTTTTAGTTTTCAATATGAAACAAAGCTCTTCAATAAATTGGTGAAGCTCGAAGTTGGGCGTTCAATATAATAGGGAAATTAATGACTGAAGCAGTCTTAAAGGAAAGTGTGTAAAGGTAATAAAGGCGGATTCTTATTATGTGTGACAACGCACAGGTTTTATAATCCGATATTCAGGGGTTAATCGATATTTTTAGAATCCCATAAAAAGGCAGATGAAACTGAATTTTAAAACAAGCCATAATCGCGCATCCTTCAGCATAATGCCATGTTTCACCAACTTTTCTTATTTAATCATGTTTTATGCTTCTGGTTTTTTATTTAAACTCGGCAAACTCTGATGTTATGGCCGTCTGGAACGGCAGATATTTACTTATGAGTGTCGTAAAATTAATGTCAGGCTGGTGTTTCTGAAGTTGTGCACACATGAAAATGTACAAACTATTCTTGAACATTTAGTCAAATTCGGGTCCAAAACTTTGTCGGCAAAAAACGCGGCTGGAATAATGCGAATCCAAGTCTGGGGGAACGGAATAATCTATCGAAAATCTCCTTGAAATAATTGACAAAGAAACATCGGTTTCCGGAAACTCTACAAGAGGATTTTCATATTTTCTGATTTTGGTAACGCGTAATTTATTGTAATTTGTGGATAAAGTCCTATTTGCAAGTCTGCAATCCCGTGGCGCTTCTAAGAATCAACAATGCATTATTCATCCGTAAAGCTCCAGCCTGTTATTAGTCTTAACGGAGAATCTCAATCTCTAGTAGCTCTGTTTTATCGACCTCACTTTTTAGCCACACCACTGTATTAACCAAAACCAGATCTAACAGCACTCATGTCGTTTCGTTTCTGATAAGAACGAGGCCGTTAATTAAAAGCCTTCATAGCTGGCCTAAGAAAAATGTTGCCAATTAATATCGGAAGTGCCTCCGTCGAACAAATGGGCGGGGGGCGGAGAGTGGATGCTGAGGAATAAGAGAATTCTAAAACAAAGAACATCTTAATGCCCTTACTCTGCAGAATTAATGATGTTAAGTAGGAAGTCTTTATGAATCACTCCAACACGAGCATATCGATTGTTAACAAGCACAAACATTTTTGCAGGAATTATCCTCGCAGCTGCAAGAAGTCGACGGCAGATCCGGAGGCTGGTCTTCCTGGTCTGAGTGGTCTGCGTGCTCGAGATCGTGCGATGGGGGTGTCTCGCACCAATTAAGGACCTGCAAACCAGGATCCTGTCGAGGCGACCATGTCAGATATAAAATATGCAACATGCAGGTAGGTCATTTTGCTGGCTTAGCTGTGATGGTGACGTTAATTAGTGGTGTTGTAACAGCTGCATGAAAAGCGGATACTAATTACTACAAGAACGCCGCAGAATGTTAATTCCCGTTTGTTTCTGCCTGAAAATGTACCCAACAATTAGCTTTATTTTTAAACCCAGATTTTTCCAAATTTGACAAGAGCAGATCATTATAATTACAACTTATTAAGATGTTTTACACGACTAAAACCAGGGAGAAAGTTTACAATATTTGGGGTTCCTAAATAGGATTTCAGGAGTTTGTTGTAGCTTAAAGCAAAGTTTAGTAGCGAAAGTTGCCGATATTGAATAAGCACAGTTTTTCACCAGTTGTAAATAAACAAATTATGTTGCAGAAACAAGCGCCAATATTTGTACTATTGCAGTACAATTCAGACGCCGATTTGTTTGATTTTTTAGGGGAAAGCTGTAAATTTGTTTACTGTGATTTTGAAAGCTGCATTCCTAAGCAAATGTCTTTGAGTTTATTTTGTACTGATGGTAAACGTAAACTTTTATTACGAACTGCCAGCCACATCTACAAATTTATTCTACACTTGTCTGTATTTATTATTTCATAAAAGGTTCTTTTATTTTGCTGTTTAATACTTATTTAGGTATTGCGTACTGCTGTAGTTTGAAACTTTGTTTGTGTGAAATTTAACAACCGTGCAAACACAGTTTTGATCATTTCTGCTTCATATAAAACAACTTCGATGCAGAAACTTTCCTCTAAATGATTTTAAAACTTTCGTCAAACAAATTTGTTTAAAATACGTATAGCGAATTTGTTTTCTTGGAAAATTTCTTTAGTTTATGGATGGTTGCTTTCTGTCTACACTGGCGGATTATTATAACGTTTAGAAAGTTCTAATTGAATCTTGCTAAACATCTTAACGAGATGTTTTTGTTAAAGTTGATGATTAAAATTTAGCAAATGGTTGAGAGGCCTGGACTTATATTCTTGGCCCGATTGTTAAACGCTCTGTGGTTATTATTTTATGAATCCAATCAATATGAACCAAGGGTCAATAGCTTTGTTACTATGAAAGGTCGTCTAAACGCATTTGTTAAAATTGAAGTCAGCATCTTTACTACCATCTTTCTCTTTACTCTAAGTAAATAATCCTGGGAAGGACCCTAGTGGCCATAGTGTAAACAACGCATTGGAAGAATGTGGATCGTTTTATCGACAAAAATATAAAATACGAGTATTTTACGGTTCTTCCGATTCTCATATAAACTATTTTTTATTAATCGTCGTTTGACCTCTTTGGGTTTTTTCCTAATAGCCGCATTAACGAATTTGGGTTGTAAAAATATGTCATTTTATTTGAAATTAAAACGTAACATAATTTTTCATACGCGTTTCGGCAAGAAGCAGTGAAAATGCAGACACGGTTTTCCCAGGAAACGATGACTTAACAGAAAGTGTGAAATTTTCTTTGCTTTACTAAACTAACACGGACCAACGAGCCAACTTTCCTAATTGTGAAATTGCTAACGAGTCTTCTCCTAAAACTTTATTAAAGGACAATATGCAAATTCTATTTATAATGCAAAATAATCTAATGAATAGATGCTGCTGCTAATTGAATTTCAACATTTGCAAATCCAATTACGCATTTTCAAGTTGTCTACAATAAAATTAATGTTGTATATGTGGATATCTACTGCTTGTTTTGAAAATACATGCAGCTTTCTAACGATGTTGTTCCATGATGCGGATGTAAATCCCCATTCAAGGGTCGTTATCTCAACGGTTTTAATTTGTCTTTGGTTCGTGGTTCGCCACGGAGAATACAAATTTATTAAATACGGTTTTTTGTGAAATGTATTTTTGTGGCAGTGTGTGTTAAGCCTCGGAGGAGAGATCCTTATGTCTTGGAGCTTTTCATCAACTGTGCTTTGAATAGCGCCGTAATTTACACACTTGTATACCCACCAAAGGCTTTTGCTGTGGTGTACCTGAAACATGCGTATTGTGTCTGCGATCGTGTGGGCATTAATTAACAAATTCAAAGGTACTTGAAACTGGGATTATTTTCCCCGACAGATGTAATTGATTCGCGAGCTCTTTGCGACGTCTGGAAAATGAAAAACACGGTAAATACATATTCGCAAAGTTTCTTTGGTAGTTTTTAAACTTTCCGTTGGAGTCAACTCCGGGCAAATATTCCAGGACGCCAATAACAAAACAAATGATCCTCGAATGATTATCTCCGAAGTTTATAACACCCGTCTGCCATTGATGGCAACAATTATGTGGTTATTTTGAGCCACGGCTTATCTGGAATAATACAATTTTCCCGAACGACGTCCGTCTACTTGAAACTTACAATTTCGGGATGATAAAACAGTGCGATTGGCGAAGGTTATCAAAGAAACCACCAATCGGGGAGCGATGTGAAACAAAAAATATATAAACACAATAGACGTTCCAGACGAAAAAGGACACTGGAAACGTCTACCGAACTTGAAATCTGATAAGGAAATGCCAATACGTTTCGGCCTTGCAGAATCATTACGCCGGGGAAATTGCTGCACAAAAACTAATATTTCGGCTTTTCAGTCGGGAATTGGTGAAATGAGGTGTAGTTTTGGGGCTGCTTGACAGCCCTCTCGGAAATTTCTCGCGCGGTCGGTTTTTCCTAACATCATTAGGGAAAATGCGCGCATTTTTTTGGAATGAAAATTGGCAGGTGAGTGTGGTAATCCAGTTAGAACACAATTAACTGGAATATTCTCTGACAATGAGAACTGGACTGTCATTACAGGAGATAAGAACACCTAAAAAACAGGTAATACAAGTAGACAACGCCTTCCACATTTCACCACGACGTTATTTGAAGGACAAAAACATACAGTCATACATTATGACTTTAATAGATTTAAAGAGGTGGGATTAAGTAAATCCGAAGACACTAGAGAACAAGCCTCCGACAAGCATTTGCATAAGAAATGGGGAGATAATCTTGTAAGGAATTACCGCCCATTGTAATTACGGTTGTAATCAATGAAAGACACCGTCTTGATAATTATGTAAATTCTAATAGAACAGTATTTGTTTTAAAACAAGCTAATTCGCTTGTGTTAGAATTTTATTCGGAAAATTGAATTCTGATTTAATGAAACACATTTGAATAATGACACGGTTAAAATATTTGCGTGTCAAAAACGCTAGTATCTTTCTTTGTGAATTAATTCTGCACAAATTTTATCGGTGCGAACGAGAGTTATTGCATGCATTTTAATTACCGTGGCTTTTATTGTGTCAGGCTATATTTCGGAGGTGTGGTCATGCGAAGTTCAGGGCCAGTTGTTTTCAATTTCCTGCATTTCTTGACTGGACATTTCCAACTGTGCAAAAATAATTTTCAGCGAGCACCTCCTTTTACGGTTTTTGCTGATTTACGAGTGTTTAATAGCAAATAGCGAGTTGGGAGAGAACACAATATTGTGTGTTTTTATTGCTATTTTATTCAGAGGTGGTCCAATCAGGGAAATTGCTTTCGACAAGTTCAAGGTTTCATTTTCGCTTACGATTTTTCTCACCCCTTGTTTACTAAATGAAGCGTTCACCGGAGAGCAAGTCTATATTATTTTAGGTTGTTGGCCTTTTTGGTGTTTTGACTTGTGTAAACCACCCCACACACTAAAACCAAACACCACAGCTACTGTTGGACCAGATGGCAGTGCTCTTTCGGTTGTTGCCCTCGTGGCAGAATTGTAACCGATCAACATCCAGGAATTATTGCACATACGGCCGGTGCTCCGATTATTACTCGTGCAGCTTACGCCACCCCCGGCTTTTCCGGTGAAAATACACCGCCCTTTTCTTTTTTTTATTTTAAAACTGTTTACAAAGTAATGGTGAAATAATAAAAAACTCGAATATTTCAAAATTGTTTTATTGACACGACTACGAGAAAATAAATTAGAAGTAATAACCATGATGGGCGTAGATGCCGTGATGGGCATAGGCGAGGGGTGCGTGGTGGGCGACTACGGCAGGGGCGGCATAGGCGGTGTGTGCGATTACTGGGGCATGGGCAACAACAGGGGCGGTGTGGGCAACTACTCCAGAGTGGTGTTCGGCGACAACGGTGCCACCAGGGGCTTCGGAGTGGATGGCGCTGCCATCGGGCCCAACGACCGTGGATCTGCTGCTGGGGCCTTGGAGGATTTTACCAGAGGAGAAGATCTGGGCGTTGGCGCAAGCCAAAAGGGCGAAAAGGGCAACAACAGCCTGCAAATTGCCAATTTGAGTTTTGGTCCTTCATGGGCTTATGTATACTTACGAAGGATTTCATGGTGGTTGTTTAATATCGTCGATTGATCAACTGATGCCGTTATGGTACACGATTGTCTTTTTATATCGCAAACACAGCCTTGGCCACACACCCAATTTTCTTAAAGTTTCCGTACAGGTACAGGTTTTTTGTTTAAATTTTGTCTTAATTAAATGTGAAACAACAGATATTAAGTAGATGCATTCGGTGTGATAAATACGCCTTGGTCAATGAAATGAATATGCAGATTCAGTTTGATTTATCAGATAAGAGGTTTTGGTAGAAATGTACATCTTCCTAATACGTGCAGTTGAGATAATTATTTTTAAACAGTCATTACTGAAACCAGATTTTAGATTTTTATCGAACTTATAATTGCGGTCCTGGGTCGTTAATATTTGATCACGTAATTTTTTATTTCCAAATGATCATCTGCAGAAAACTTACAACAATTTTCAAATAATTACAAAAATTATATACATGATGCAAATGAGTGATTTTTAGTCTACGGTCCTAAGATAAGGATGAGTATCAGGAAATGCAAATTAGTTATTTGTTACTACTATTACCACTCTAAAACAGGTTGGGAGCTTAATGAATAATCATCATTAATTGATTCTTTTTAAGTGAAGATAAATTACTCTCTATTACAGCAATGTAAATATTTTTGTTGTACATATTTGCAAAAATATGTTACTTATAAAGTTCCAATGCTTTTTGCAAGACTTTGGACAAATAAAAGCATCTAGAAAAATATTTAGTTGCCGTGCACTGAATGAAAATCAAAATCAAACACTTTTGCAACATTTCAATCACTTGGAATTGTCGATCTGTGTGGGATTTGTGGAAATCAATATTTATTGCACTGTGACAGTCATCCACCAATAATTATCAATAACTACATACAGTTTTGTAACCTCCGTTAAAAACGATTTATATTTACGAGTAAGTTGAAACCAATAAGTATGCAATAAAATGTCAAATAAAGTAAACAGTGAATTATGTTGTCGTTTGCTCTGACATATGTTTCGCTCTTAAGAATTTCACTAGGTGTACCACTTCTTGTAATAAATAATTATTTTATGATATGTCAAGGAACAATATCTAATAGTAATTGCGTGGGAGGTCAAACACTCAGTTTTATTGCTAAATATAGTAAATAAACAAACATTTTTAAATTTTAGTTTTAGTTAAACTTATACAAGCTTCCATCTTAATTTTCTACATAGTAGTTTCCACTGCTTTTCTTGTCTCCGCAGTATACTGCTTTCGTAAGGAAATTAAAACCATAAAAACACTTGGTTAAAATTCACTATTTGTGAAGTCAATTTGTACACCAAAGGAGGAAAGATATTTATTCTCTCCCGAAGCA
The DNA here is from genome assembly GCF_031307605.1 of Tribolium castaneum. Lineage (NCBI taxonomy): Eukaryota > Metazoa > Arthropoda > Insecta > Coleoptera > Tenebrionidae > Tribolium > Tribolium castaneum. The sequence goes on from NC_087396.1 coordinate 13,388,958, forward strand.
TTTCCATGGGATATTTGGAGAATGGAAACCGAATTTTTTTTATTTTGCAAAGCTTTACATGTCTTTCAATGATTGTGAAACATTATTGTTAAACCGAATTTTAGAGTGATGTACTGAATTATAACAATCACAAATAGTTAATTAATTAGTTTGAAATCACGTTTACATGATTATATCATTTAATTAGTTCATCGAAAAGTACATTAGCCATTTATCTACAACACTGAAAGCCTATTGTGTTAATTAATAATAATATTTGCTCATTAAACGTTTTGAAATAGTGGTATAAAATATTCTAATCTGTCCATTAGCATTAGGAGCTCGTAATTATTATTTAATTTGAATAATGTAATTATAATATTGGGAAGAAAATGTTTTTGTATTTAATTTTCTTAACCTTCTATGTAGCTCTTTTTTGTAAACAATTCAGAACTAAACTTACGCTTCTTTACTCATTATTTTCATTATGAAGCTTGTGTTACGCTCCCCACTAATTTGAGTTAGCAATTAAAACAAGTAAAAAGAGAAAAGTATTATATGAAAAAATAAAGTATGTAATTATATTAACCAAAAAGTTTTTCCAACATCGCAGCTATTGAAAATAAATACGTCTGTAAGTATATTTTAAAACGAAAATGTAGAAAAGCACTTTATACAAAATATATAGAAGATTTTTCGTATTATACCTATACCTTATTCGTAAAGCTTTCTTAAAAAATCAATACTAAGCCTGTTTTTCTGACTACATAACAAAAAACTCTGTCAGTATTGATTACCCACCGTCTACAATAATGTCATTAGTATTCCTTCAGACTTTAAAATCAAAAAAGTTTCTGTGTATTTTAAGATTCGTGATTGAAAGTAAATTAATAAACCTGGCATCTGTATAAATTTCTTATCTAACAACAACAGACAAAGTGTTTTATGATTTTTTATTTCGTTTTAATAAAATTGCCTACAGTGATAATTCAATAAATAATTTAAATGTAAAGTCCGTGATGTCCGTAAACAAGAGGAGCAGCGTGAGCTACAACAGCTGGGCTGGCGACGGTTTTGCTGGTGGCGATGGTACCAGAAGGTCCGGCAACGACGGTATCGGCGCTGTGGGCAACAACCCCATGGGAGGCGTAAGCCACAGCTGGGGCAGCGTAGGCGGCATGAGCGACCACGGGGGCGGCATAGCCGTGAGCGACGACGGGGGCGGCGTAAGCGGTGTGGGCCACCACGGGGGCGGCATAGGCGGCGTGAGCGACGACGGGGGCAGAGTGGGCAACGACAGCAGCGTGGTCTTCGGCGACGATGGTGCCTCCGGGAGCCACGGCGGAAATGGCGCTGCCGTCAGGGCCCACGACGGTGGTTTTGGTGCTGGGCCCCTGGATGATCTTGGCCGAGGGGGCGGCGATCAAGCCGGCGTTGGCGGAGGCCAAGGCGGCGAGGACGGCGACAACGACCTGAGTTGATTAGATAAAAATTGGATTTTTTGTTGTTGTTATACTTACGAAGGTGTTCATTGTGTTTGTTGGGATTCTTGAAGTGTTCAAGTGATGCCGAAAGATTTTTGAATCGCGTTTATATAGTTAGAGGCAACCTTGGAGCACACACACACGCCCAATTTCTTTTTGGTCAGCATCCGTGAATGCTTAGGTTTTTAGGACCCTGAATCCAACTGTCTGATGGACTGATAACGACGAAAATAATAAACCAAAAATGGTTGGTTATTGATTGATTCCACAAATAAATTTTGAAGCAATTTTCTTCAACTCAAACTTTGAAACACGAAGGATCGCAACATATTGTTTATTTACTTTGTTTATTTAATTAAAATAGACAAATAACATGATTTTTTATTTAATTATATGCGCAAACTCGTGTGATTAATTTTAAATGAATTGTCGTTTAGTGTTTTGAAATTAAAATTCCATTTTGTATGGCGATGAATGTTACACTGTAAAAACAGCGTATTACCAAAGTTGGCAAAACTTTAAAAAGTTTCATGGAATAAAATTTAAATAACGTATAAACTCTTAGCTCAGGCAATAAACCCACTTTCTCTGTTTGCGACAAATCAGATTTTTCAGTTTCAGCAACTCTAACGTGAACAGATTTTATCTGGATATTTTCTTTAGGATTTATCGTTTTGTGGTAAGATAAACAATTTTATTTTTCCTGCATGCCCTTAGGAACACACCTACATTTCAAAATTTGTTCAAATATTTTGTTTTAATCTTTTAATCGTCGTGTTAACACAAAGCAGAAAGAAGGAGATTAATTAATAATTAATGCAGGATTTTGTACCTCCTCCATTGTTTATAACGTTGATTATTATAAATTTATACGTCAGTTAGCCTTAAGAGAATTCTCGATCCATAAATAATTACCTTTTCGTATAAAGTTTGATTACGTTTTAGAAACACGGAACTCTTGTAGTAGACGCAGGAATTGTTAAGCTATTGACCGACAGATTTGATTAGACAAGGCCGGTATTATCGCACAACATAACGGGGCGTGACGGCATTTCAAATATTACTCATTCATATTAAACTGAAAAAAATCATTAATTTGATTCAATGCGAAGGGTATGGTCAATGCTAATTAAGACACAAGAACTTGCCCTTAATTTTTTATTTAAAACACCCGAAATCAGTCACAAAATTGATCTATTTTACAAGCTTGATGGGATTAACGACGCTGTAAAAGTGAGGAGTGTATGTGAAGGGGGCAGCGTATGGGAGAGTGTGTGGGATTGTCTTCAGCACGACATTGTGTGGGACAGTTGGGACCACGGGCACCTCATGGTGGACGACGGGGTGGAAAGGGAGGACTGGGGGATGAACAACGGAGACTTCGTGTTGGTGAACTACAGCATCGCCTCCTAGAACTACGGGGTGCTGGAGGTAACGGAATACGGGGTTGGCGACGAAGGCAGCGGGCTCGTGGGTGATCACTGGCACGTGTTCTTCCTTGGTAATGTTACCGGCAGGGCCAACAATGCTGGTTTTTGCGACAGCAACATCCGCGATTTTGGTCTGAGGGTAGAAGATTGCACTTGCGTTGGCAGCGGCCAAGAGGGCGAAGAGAGCGAAAAGTTTCTGCAAATTTTAAACATTTGATCAACTGTAGAGATTCTTAATTAAAAAACTTACGGTGTACATGATGATTGTGGAAGTTTCTGGAATAGAATGAATTTCGTCTGTAGTTTTTTGCTTTTATAGGGATTCTGGTCTTAATACGTGACGGTTCATTTGCTTAATTATTTTTTAAGCGTGCGATGGAAATTCGATATTAATGTCTTTGAAATGTTTTTTACTTAGAGGTAAAATTATGACATATTATCTCGTGTTGTAATAAAAATAGAAACAATATTACTGCTGATAATGTACCTAATAAATATTTTGCTCAATTGTTTAAACAATTAATTAAACCAATAAACTAAATCATGATTTTTTCAAACAGATCTTTGGCTTGCCTAAGGCTTTTCAAGAACAGGAAAAGCAGCCAAAAAAGCGCGTATATTTTTACTAATAAAATTACGCATACTCAACGTTTGTTACTAAATATTTTATTTTTTTCTGTGAATGTGAATTATTTCATTTTTTTCCAATTTCTTATAATTAAGATTAATTAATTAGTGAATTACCTACAATCGATGCAAAAATTATTATTTCTTAAATAAATTTAACCTAAGCGATGCTAAAATTTTGTTTTGTCCAAAAAAAAATTTTTTAGCTGTTTATTTTAACATTTTTAGTTAATTAATATTTGTTAAAGTAGACACAGTGAGGTTTTAATTTTACCGAACATCACATAATACAGAGAACATTATTAATCCTATGTTCAGTTTTAAAAAGTCCATATCTTTTCATTACAAACAATTCAATTACAAACGCCAATGTTTAGTAAAATAAGATCGTCACTGTGTAAGAAATTGTAAAAAAAATTTGAAGAAATTCGTATGCAATCAAGAAAATGTATTTTTTTTACAAAATATTTAATCTAATTATTTAAAATATGTGTAGTTACATTAAATTTGCTATTTAAAGTTCATCTGTTTTCCATGATTGCAGAAAAAAAATTATATTTAGAGGCAAATTGTTTACCATTTTAATAACATTTCAATACATTAATAAATTACATTTTACTGAAATAAAAAATATGTTTTTGGTAATTTAATATTTTTCCTTTGATAAATAAAATATAAAAAAAATATTTGCGCATTGGAATAAATAGACAGAATTTTATAATGCTCAGTAACAATTTATTTTTACACATTTATACACAGTTTCAGTACAATAATTTAACATAAATTAACATCAGGTTAACAAGCTTGTCATTATAAAAATTAGATAATCTTTGATGTTTCCCATTTAACGGGAAAACCTCCGATTACTGACCAAACTTGCTCAAATTACCAAACTCTGGCAACTGGGACGGAATGTGCAACAACGGAATGAGCAGAATGTGCAAGGACTGGGGCGTGATGAGCAACAGCATGGTGAGCAACGGCATGATGAGCAACAGCAAGAGGAGCAGCATGAGCTACAGCGACAGCAGGAGCAACATGAGCTCTTCCGGTAACAACACTACCGGAAGGTCCGACAATAGCGGAATCGGCAACGGCGTGAGCGCCATGGTGGGCAACTACAGCAGGAGCGGCATGAGCTACCACAGCAGGAGCGGCATGAGCTACCACAGCAGGAGCAGCATGGGCTACAACAGCAGGGGCAGAGTGAACCACGGAGTGAGCAGAGTGGGCTACAGCAACAGGGGCAGAGTGGGCTACGGCGATGGGAGCAGCGCGGGCTTCGACCACAGCAGGAGCGTGAGCTACAACAGCAGGAGCGGCATGGGCTACGACAGGAGCGTGGTGGACGATGGAGTGTTCAGAGTGGGAAACGGCAACGGGGGCAGAGTGGGCAACGGCTACGGAGTGGGCAATGGGGACGGCACGTGCTTCAACAACAGCGGGGGCGGCTACTACAGCAGGGGCGGCGTGGGCAACAACAGCGGGGGCGGCGTGGGCAACAACAGCGGGGGCGGCATGAGCGACAACACCGTGGTGTTCTTCGGTGATGATAGAGCCTCCTGGGGCAATGGCCGAAATAGCGCTGCCGTCGTTTCCGATTACGGTGGTTCTGCTGCTTGGTCCTTGCAGGATTTTGGCATGACTAGCGATTACGCTAGCTTGAGTGGTGGCCAAAGCGGCAAGAAGGACTACAACCTGAAATTACTGTTAATTTTTGTCCGGTTTTGTATTTTTTATTAATACTTACGAAGGAGTTCATGTTGCTAATTGCTCGGTTTGTGCTGAACAACTGTACAGCTTCCACGATGGGGAGGTATTTTATAGTCAACAGCCTTGTCCAAAAAAATCAATCAAATTCTTGAGAGCGCTTCCGCTTATGCAAGTTTTAACAAAGTTTCGAGAGGTACAATTATTTTTTATGCAAATGTGTACACATTTAAATATTACTTAAATTTGATTTATTTATACGTGTATGTGACATATTTAGTTCCCGAATTATGCGAAGGTTAACCGTATTTAGTTCTTTATTGAATTCGACAAAATAAAAACTTAATGAATGTAGTTAATTACTTATCAAGACAAATAAATTCCTTATGTAGGTATCGCAGTTTTTTACACAGTCTAAAATAAAATGAAAGCGCCATTTATCTAAACAATTTAAGAAAAATAGAAAATAATCCAATTTTTTGAAATTAATAAATGAGAAAAGAAGCAAAAACATGTAGTGACTTAAACATTATTCCATTTTTTCTAATATGGAATAAATAACGAAGCTTTACACCCGCACCAACAAACCTGCACCTCCACCTGGAAATGAGCTTTTTCGCTTTGTAACTCATACTTAAATATAAAATGTATAGTTATATTTGTCTTTACGCGAGAGTATGACGAGCAATAAATACTCGTACTTCTATTAGAATAAATAATATTCTATAAGAATAAAAAATAGAAATAGAAAATAGAATGCTAAAATATTACTTAAGCTAAGGTGTATAAAACATTAACCACCTTTAATTCTGATTTAAACCTATACCTATCAATCATTCTTGCCCTAATCGTCTGGATCATATCTACTTTTATGGAAACTGCTTTGGACTCTTTAAACATAAAAAATATAATTGCTATTTACACATTCAAAACATATCAGTTAATATCAGTTACAAGCAAACAAATTAGTGACGCAAAAGGCAAAAGTATTTAAATGAAAATGTTTAAAAATATGAGTAGGTGTTGAAGGAAACTTTGGAATTTGTAAGTTATTTACTCTACTATATATGAATAAAACATTTACTAAGGAACTCTTAAAAAATGTTGCCTGTTTCTTGAACCTGTTAAAATTTAATCAAGCAATTATTTAAAAACTTAATTATGTTGAATGATTAAATGACTGAAATAGTCGTATTTTAAGTAAATCAAATTTTGAAAAACACGATTTATTGTAATTCAAGAGAGAAAAAAACGTTTATTTATTTAAAGAAATTTATTTGACACTGCATTAGCATAACTTATTTATTGATTATTTATTTATTATATTAGGTTCACATAGGTACATCCAACGCAAAAAAACACTGTTTGTTACAAAAAATATTTATTTAGAAATCACATTTTTTTATACATTTTCACATACTCTACTAGGTACAATAAGTATTCGTAAAAAACTAGATACGTATTTGGCATTTTTGGCAAAATTCCGAACAAAATCATTACAACCAAGCAGCGGCTAACGGTGCAGCCGCGAGGGATCCGGAGGCCGTGATAGTGCCAGCAGGACCAGCGATCACAGTGCCACCCAATCCAGACAGAACTGAAGAACGAGCGGCAAGACCAGGAGCGGCGACAACAACAGGAGCAGCCCAAGCAGCTGGAGCTACGACCGCCGATCTGGCAACCACAGCAGGAGCGGCTACAAGACCGGGCTGGGCATCGGCCACAACGGTGCCTCCTGGGGCAATGGAGGAAATAGAGCTCCCATCAGGACCGATAACGGTCGCACTGCTGCTGGGCCCCTGCAAAATTCTGGCAGCAGGAGCGGCAATTAGCCCTGCGTGGGCACAAGCCAAAACGGCCATGAAAAATACAGCCTAAAAGTTAAAATTAACGAAAGGAATAATTAGTATGTACTCGAACTTACAAAAGAGTTCATTTTTCTAGTGTTTTTGCGTTACGTTTGGTGGGTAACTGATGGCGTTTAAGAAAACTGTGCGTTTTTATAAGCGGGCCCAGCCTGAGCGAAAATAATTTACATTTATTTTGGTTCTGATGCAAGCCGTTTTCAAATTTCATGTAAGAGGCTTAATACTGAATAATGTTGCGAAGCTAGAAATGCTAATTGAAACTGACAAATGATAAATAGGTCCAAAATAATTTCCAGCTCTACACAACTTGAAAGAACGTTGTGTTTGCAAAATGATAAACATTTGCAACTTTGTGTTTTCAATATTGATTTTATGTTTAGTCAAATCATCGTGTCATATAAAATTGTGTTTTTTGCATTATTTACGTTATAATAATTTGGTAATTATTTTGATGATAAAAAATTATAATTGTAGTGTTGATCAAAATAATGAATGCAATAAAATCATAATTTTTTAGTCGGCCCTGCCCACTTTTAAGGTCAACATGTTGGTAGAGTTTAAATTTAAAATAAATACCGCAAATACCATTGATCACATATCGAAGAAATATTTGTCATAAAAAAATAACTGAAAATTACAAAAATTGTTACAAAAATTCGTTTTTTAAATAAATGATTGTAATTCTGTGTTTATTGATTTTTAACCAGTATCACAACAAATAATAAAGTAGTTCAGGCAGCGAAAACAAAATTAAAAAAATGTTTCGGTAAGGAAAACGTTTCTAATTACCTATTTTTCGATAATTACTTGTCAATTGTGTCCTCGTCAAATCCGTTACTTTGATTTTACATCTCATTACAACTAACATTTGCAAACTGGTTACTCATTGTCCTTTATGATTAAATCAATGAATTTTTTGTTCACTACCAGAATACCGCTCTTACTATAACACATACGTGGTCCAATAGTAACCAATTCTCGGAACACAGTTGTCTGATTTTAATTTCCTCCATTTCTATTGTGGCACACCAAGTAAAATATTTTCTATGTAAATTAACCACAATTGCTGCCAAAGAAAAATTAATTAATCCGTCAAGGTCCTGCATTTTATTGCTCATTATGATAGGTTTGTTTCCAAATTAAAATTTTCGGTGAACATAATCTGATTCCCTCTAGTCTGCGATTGCACCATTCACCACTTGTCCATTTTCCTTCCAATGCACTTATGTGCATACACGCGGAAAGAAAATGTCCCATGCAACAATACATATTGACCCATAAGGGTGTGACAAGGTTATTGATCACTATAAAACCAATTAGAACTTGCAATTGCAAATGCATTACTTCAGTTGCAATCTCTAGTGTACCGTCTTATCGCAATGAAAACCCTCGTAAGTATTTTTATTGTTAGTGGTGTTGTCCTCTCGCCCAAGAACCAGGAAGAACGCCCAATTCTAAAGGTCACTTCAGTGCGTTCAGTCCGGCCTTGTCTCAAACCTGATCTCACAAATTAACGATATCGACACAACTGTCGAAATAATTTAACAAAAGAAATGTCACGACAGGTGATAATTTGTGAACATTTTAGTGCGTAGTCGTCTTCGTAGGCATCGTTGCCGCAGCTCACGCCAGCCTGATCGGCCTGGGGCATGGGGGTGTAGACAGTGCGGCCATCCTGGCAGGTCCTTCGGGAACTGTCTCCAGGACCGGGCACGGGATCATCGCCGGGCCGGCCGCTATCGGCGTGGGCCACGTCGGCGTTGGTGTAGTCGCTGCAGCCCCCTTGCTGGTGCCCCACCATGCCGCCCAACTGGGCCTGGAGCTGTCGGTTCCCGCAGGATCTGGACTCGAAGGACAATGGATTCCGGACGTCAACGAGAAATTGCACGACGATGGCTCCTACAAACCCCACGTTTATGGGTGGTAGGGTGGAACCACCAGTACCTTTCATTGTGTATTTTGTGCTATAAATTTTCGAAATAAATATTTTTGTACGAGTTTTTCCCCACATTCCTTAATCTAACTGACTGGAGCCCAAACTGTGATTAAGCTTGTCTGAATACCAGATTTTAGTCGACTCTCTTTATTTGAATAAAGGGATTGTTTATTCTAATTTCAAAATAAACGTTCATTTATATACGCCGAAAATTAAATTGTTTTGTGGAAAGACATTCTGTATAAAACACAGTCGTGAACTTTTTAATTGAATCTAAAGATTTTCGCTTCTCTGATAAGAAATTTAATTTGTGAATACAATACTGTGGTCTCGACGTTTTACAAATAAACGATTATTTTAAGTGGAATGTGGAAACCCAACTTGATGAATTTGTGGATGCTAACCTACATTGCAGTTGTAATAGAGCGATGTGTAAACGTCTGTGATGAAAAGGGAGGATCTCTAACTTTTGCAGCGAAATTTTTAAACTGCTTCGCCGATTTAAAAGACTATTACCATTCTACTTAAATATAATTACGCCACGCTTTTTAATGATAGCACTTTTATTCTGAATATCCTGTCTGAACGTACGCATTTTTTTAATTAGGGAAAGTTACGTTAATTGGAAACAAAATGTGTCTAACGAAGCTTTGTGTTATTTGAGTAAGTTTAAGACGACCGTTCTTTGAAAGTTTTGGTTTTATTTTATGTTTGGAAAGGGTATTTTGTTCACATTATTTAGACAAACAGTTTATGACACCTATGTGTATTAATTATTTACTCATTAATACCAATTTACATAATATAATTATTATATTCTTTCAAAATAATAAATTATGATTTTAAGGCCACGTTCAAGGAGCTTTCTTTTAAGATACTATTTCGGAATTTTATACTAAAACATTTTAGGAGAAATACTTTCTGTAATTTGCAGTTGTCTCTGCAAAATTGTGTAAATTATTGTTGCAAACTATCTTTTTGACAATAGTAATTTGTAAATGTGATTTAATACAGTTTCGGATTATTACAGAGAGGAAGCAATAAATCAACGAAATAATTGGGATTTTTACATTTACATAAATATTATTAACATTATCATTAACATATGATTAGAGCATCATTTAAATGAAAGCTGGGTAGATAGAAGGTTTAGTGATGAGTAATGTTTACAGCGCAAAACATCGCTCATTAAAAATGGTATTAATGATTTTAAATAAACTTTTACTCAAATTAAAGTAATGCGTTTTATTTAATGAAACTTTTGGAAATTAAACTATTACTGCAAGTGAAATAGAAATAGAAAATTAAATAAAAAATTGTATCTTTTGAAAAAGTTATTTGTAGTAGCCTCTCGTCCAAAAACATTGCATCACGCAATACACGGACACCTAAATTCTTATATTATTCGCGATTGCGATACACAATAATTTTTAAGGAACTACAACCGAATGGGTGTGGACAAGGTTACAACCACGGGTATAAATACGAAAATAATTTCAAGTGTCAGTATCACTTTTTTGGCTTACTTCAAGCATTAAAGTAACTATCACAATGAACACTTTGGTAAGTACTGCACAATTACATCAATTGCAAGCCCAGAATTTAAACTTTAATGAGAATCAAAATTAAACCAATGTAAATTCCAGGGTCTTGCCGTCTTCTTGGTAGCTGTAGCCGCCGCTAACGCTGGCCTCCTTGCTGGGCATTTGGGCGCCCCCATCGACAGCGCCGCTGTTGTTGCTGGTCCCTCCGGCACCATCACCCGCTCCGGTCTCGCTGTCGCCCATGCCGCCCCTCTCGCCGTGGCTCATCATGCCCCCATTGCCGTAGCCCACCATGCCCCCATTGCCGTAGCCCACCATGCCCCTCTTGCCGTAGCCCACGCCGCCCCTCTTGCCGTAGCCCATGCTCCCGTTGTTTCGCACAGAGCTGCCCAATTGGGGCTCGAACTCTCCGTGCCAGCCGGCTCTGGACTTGAAGGCCAATGGATCCCAGACATCAACGAAAAATTGTACGATGATGGTTCTTACAAACCCCATGTCTACGGGTTCTAGGGTGTTCACGTGATCTAGTTAATTTTATGTTATGATGTAAATAAAGAATTTTGTGAATTCTGAAAACCTCTTTCATTTTATTTTCTCTCTAGTTACATTAGTTTTTTATTTGAACTTTTACGAAAAATTATGCTATCGAAATCTATCAGCTGGTAAAGAAGTGCAGATGCAGAAAATAAATCGATAGTGCAAATAAAATATTTACTCATAAGTACAAGTATACGTTTATGAATAATTTACACAGTAACCAAAGAAGTCTAGTGTGGAATATTCTAAAGGAAAATAATGGATTTTATCTTCGAGCTTTAAGTTAATAAGATATATTTACCTAGTTCTTACAAAAAAGCGTGGAAGTGAATTATTAACTACAGTTGAAAAGTGCATCTCTTTGTGATTGCTTTCTTCTACAAGTGTGGAAATTTCGAAGGTAAGTAACTTATTCTTTTCTTTTTAACTTATCACATCTTACAAGGTATGCATTTATACATAGATCAAGTTTGCAAGTGCACTTTTCAAACCAAAACTTAAAACATATAATGGTCACAATTAAGTTAAAGTACGTAGTTAATTTAGTGAGTTCATTAACATTACAAAACTATTTCATTTTTTTTTTGCAATTAAAATAACACTTTAACTTCTTTGGGTGCATTTTATTCATTTCCTGTACACACATAAATTGCTTACATATTTATCAGTTACAAAAATATGATTTAGTTAAATACCTAAATCTAAAAAATGAGCAAACACGTACTGTTATTTGGAAATTAAGTAGATACTAATTAGAAGTGTAATAATATGAATGCAATTCGACAAACAATGTGCCGTGGGCTATTTAAAGCTCAGATACCTCGACAAAACTGATTTCTACTATCTATCTTATTTTGTTAATCTCGATTTTAGTTTTAGATTGCAAATAGAAAACAGAACAACAAAATGCAAATATGTAGCATGTAAAAGACTTGTTTTGGCAAAAATATAATTTAATGTATGAAGTAGTTAAAAAGTAATAGGGTGCATAAATAAATCTAGAAAAAATTATTTTTATAAAGTTGGTTATTTTTGGAACAGAATATACAGAATTACCGGCAATGTTCAATTGCCTTTGAGCATGTTGGGTCCAAGAGTATTTGTATGTTCCATAACAAAAATTCCAACTAAACTCGTATGTTTACTAACGGTACCGTTAACTATTTTAAAAGTTTTTACATACAATTGAGCACGTAAGTGGTTGTTACTTTTGTACTACCTGCTTTGATATGCTTAATTACGTGTGTTAGAAAACAAAATAAATAAAATAAAAGTACCGGTGGACATAAAGACCGCGCCCGAAGGGGCAATACCCACATTTTTAACCTGTTTCAGTTTATTTTAATATTTTTTGTCAACTCGCTCATAATTAAAAATCATTTTAGAAAGAACCACTCGTCCACCGTGAGTGGGTGTGGGCAAGGTTACTTTCGGCTATATAATTCGAAAATTTTGGTAATCTGTATCACTTGTTCAGCTTCAGTCAAGCACCAAGTATCGCAAAAATGAACTGTTTGGTAAGTTTCCTGCCTACACCCTCTCAATGGACGAATCAATAACAAATTTCCCTTCTAGAGCGCCGTTGTCCTCCTCGTAGCCGTGGCTGCCGCCAACGCCGGCATTGTTGCCCCCGTTGACAGCGCTGCTGTGCTCTCCGGTCCCTCTGGAACCGTGGTCCGATCTGGTCTCGCCCATGCTCCCTTCGCCTACCATGGACTCCACCACGCTTACGCCGCCCCCATCGCCCACCATGGCATCGTCGCCGGAGCTCCCCTCGCCTACGCCGCCGTCCCCGCCGGTCATGGACTCGAAGGACAATGGATCCCAGACATCAACGAGAAATTCTACGATGATGGTTCCTACAAACCCCACATCTACGGATTCTAAAGAGGCTGAACCTGCTGTGTACCTTTCCACTCTTCAAATGTTTTACAATAAAATTTTGTGATTACAATAGAAAAATAAATAATTTATTTTCTACAATACGACTCGTTTTTTTGAATGGTGACATTTTTTTTACATGATTTTGGTCTGGGGGCAAAAGCGCGACAAAACTCCAACTTTTTTGTTGCGAGTTGATTTAGAAAAGTGTTATATTTCTGCATTTCTACTACATTGCTGTTAACTAAAAATATTAATTTTTGATTTTATCTAATAACAACATATTTAGCGAAATAAGGTTAAACACCTTATAATAGCCTATGTTTATTATAGGTTACCAATATTTATTTTGCATTAAACATTTCACAAAAAAACTCTAACACAAAGAAATACTAAACTAAAACTGTAGAAAATGTATAATACTACAGTGTAACCTCCCTTAACGGACACCTCCGCATAGCGAACATCTCTTTATAACGAACATTTTCGTAGGAACGTAACAGTTGCATTCAAAAATAATGTAAAAAAAACTCTCTACAACGGACTCTCTGTATAGCGGACACGGAGAAAAAATCCTCAGTTACACCATCATTTTAACTATATTTAGCTCTTAACGGACTGACCAAAAGAGTCTTGTTGCAAAAACGAACATTTGTTTCATGGGCTAAGTAGAAATGGTTGAAAAATTGTATATTGAAAATTTAGGATTAAATATCGATGAAAGTATGCAAATTTTTTAGAAAAACGATAAACTAAAGAAAAATAGAAATTTTTTAAATAAATTTTTTTTTAATTAGCTATGATCAAAAAACAAAAACATGGTCAAAAAATTTAAAGAATCCTATAGCTATAAAAAACATTTAATCTATTTAATATACACCTAAGTTATTCAAGAATTCTTCGAATGAGTGAATTTTTTTTGTAAAATATATTTTAAAATATTTTTGTTGCTGTTTAAAATTTGAATATATTTGGTGGGCAGATTATTAATTTGTTCTATAAATAATGCTTTTCTCGAATATTTTGCATGGTGTTAGGTTGAGAAATTAGCACATCTAATATAACCTTTTGTGGTCTTCTCATGTTCTATTTTACTGTTACACACATTTGCTCTTTTAAAAAAATAACAAAAAAATTAAAAAAATATAAAAAATAATAATAAATAAAAAATCAAAAATCAAAAAAATAAAAAGTCTTATTAGTGGACACCTCTCTAAAACGGACAATTAAAATTCCTAATCGGTATCCGTTGTAGAGAGGTTTTACTGAATCAGAAATCACTAGAGAGTCCACCAAATTTTTTATTAATAATATTATTCACGAAATAAATTTCAACAAACTTCTGCGGCTCTTTTCATTTTCACATACAGAGGTGGAGAATTTTAATTGAATCTGTACGCAATCAAGAATTAAGTTAGTGTCGCACATATTTATACGATATCCACGACTTATTTGCCTTGACATTTATTGCACATGTGATTAGTCTTTTATATTAAATCAAACACTTAGTTGCACTCAGTTTACCTTTATTAATCACAAAAAACTACATCTTTAGGCATTTATTTACAATAAATAAGAACAAAAATTTTCTTTTACAGCCTAATAACTAGAATTTATTCCTGGCAATAAAGGAAGCTTACAGTTTTAAACAACACTCTTACGAAACTCGAATTCTAGTGCATTTTGTGTAAAAGGTAATAAATTAGAGGTCAAGACTACACTCGAACTAATTATGGATTACTACCTGATGTCTTGCATTAATATGTTTCGTTGAAGTGTTGCTAAATTTCTTGTAACGACTTTAAGTGACTTTTAATTATGAAATTAACTCTTGGATTCCGGACAAGTTTCCTAAATCTATTTTTGATTGTATTTATATTTTTTACAATGATATCTGTAACAGGTGTTTGGTGTTCAGGGTCGCTTAAGACGGGAATTTTCTGTCCCGTCGGCATAGATAAAATAAAATTAGAGAAATCGCCGGCACTCACTATTGATGAAAAATGAATCATAAATCCGACAGCCTTACAAAAGATTTTAATGAAAATGCAGTTATTTATGAGATGCCGCAGCAAATAATCCATAAATTGAATTACGACTGCTAGTTGTATCTCACATCTTCGCCGATTTGAGGCTTAGGAACAATGAACTCGAATCATTTCCATAATTTTATTGGTTGAATTAGAACCAGCTTGAGGTTTGACATGAAACAGAACTTGTAACAAAGTGAATTTACGTCTAATCGGGTGATTATTGCCACGATGATGTCGTCGACACTTAAAACTTAAAACAAACGCATTGTACATTTCCATAATTTATGGTCTAGCCGCGACCGAACCAGTCAATATGCAAATCCGCTGTGAATTATTTCGGATGTGTACATTAATGCGGAAACTTAATGTCAAGTTGTGTGCAATTTGGGCGTGTACAAGGCTGTCATCTCGCTATAAAACAATCTGTAAACCAATTCCAGTATCACTCCCGAATCCAAACCCCAACGCCATGAATCCAACCGTAGTCGTAAGTCGAAACCGCACCGTTATTTCACTTTCACCAAGCATTTTTAGCGTTTCGTAGTCGTCCTTGCGGTGGTGGCCGCAGCTTCCGCTGGAAATGAAGTCTTTCCTGCTCATCCTCTCCTTCCCGCCCGCGCCCTGGTGGCGGCGCCTTTCGCCAGGTTACTCGTTCCTGCCGGCTCGGGACTCGAGGGCCAGTACATTCCTGACCACACCGAAAAGCTCTACGACGACGGCTCCTACAAACCCGAACTCACCCCAATTCCTCTGAGTGCCTCTCCCCTCGGACTTGTTCCAGCCGGGTCCGGACTTGAGGGCCAATATGTTCCCGACTTGACGGAAAAATTGTACGACGATGGCTCGTATAAGCCCGGTCTTTATGCGTAATTGTTTGTTGGATGGAATAAATTGTTAGAAAGTTGATCGTTTTTGTGTTAAAAAAGATGGCTGTCTCGTTAAGTTTGCCAATATAAGATTTATTGCCGTTGGTAATTTAAGCGAGCAGTTGGGTTTAGCGAATCTATTTTGCTATGGAAAATAGAGTAATAAATCTTGGGATATCTACATAAAGTCCGAGACAGTTTCAAATTATACCTTTACATAAAGACGGCAGTAATTGCTTGCCGCAAAGACGCTTTTGCAGGAAATGAAAGGAAAAATCGGTAAACAGCTGCAAAAATGTTTACATTTTTATATTTTTTTAAAGCAGGACTTGTTCTTCTGTGGCTGTTTCTCCCAATTGTAACTCAGTGTGATTTTAACTAAGCTCAGAGAACAGATTTGTTTAAAATCCTTGTTGGTGTTAAATTTATTCGCCGACGAAAACTCTCTACCTTTCAGAAAAAAATATTCGGCTAAAGCACTATTGACTATTTTTACTTTTGAGCTCTATTGTCATACCTTAACAATATTTGGACAACTATATAATTCACACAGTATACAAAACTGCTAAAAATACAGTTTTTTTAATTTACCCCTTGTAGCGAACCTCGGATATAACGAACAGATTTTGATGCATTATTTTTTGAGTTCGTTATAACCGGGCACAACTGTGTTGCGTTGAGTTATAACAATTATAAAAAATATACAAATTTTTTTTTTTAGATTTTGTTTCGAATTTTTGTGACGAAAAATTAAAGGGACAACCTTTTGAATGTTATCTTTTTACAAAATTTTGAGCAAAAGTTTTCTTGATTGTTCGATACTTGATAAAACTTCACTTGGAAGAATAGTATTTGATTAGTCTTACGAGTATTTTCCATTCATATGCCTAGACCCGACCATCCTTTGTGCCCCGACCTAGATCACCACATTTCTCACAATATCTTTCGGCATTACAGCCAGCTTTTAGCCTTTGATTAAGCTGAGTGTAGTTCAAACACTTTGGCTTGTTAGTTAATTGATTCCCATCGCAATGAGTAGGTTCGGATGTTCATGTTGCAATTTGTAGTTTAACAAATATTTGACCACCTTTGAACACCAGAAATAATTTCCCACATTTTATAGTAAATTATGATAATGAAATTAAAAGAAAAAACCACTAGTCCAGTTGCAGGTTCAGTTATACTTTGCATTTAAATGATGCAACGTCATACAATAAATTTGTAGGTTTGTTGCTATAAGAAATTTATTGACTTTCAGACGGTAATTATGTCATTGATCGAGTGTGAAAAATGCAAGTCCGTTCACTTTTTGCATTTTATTAGAAATATTTGAAATAATTGCACCAAGGGTACAGTCCCGTTTTTGGCCAACCTTTGACTCAAATCAACCCAGTCTCGTAATTTTGGCACAAAAATCCAAAATTTTTAAAAATCATTGATGCTTATGACTATTTCTTAACCGTCCCCTGCCGTTCAATAACACCGTCTAAAGGGAACACTGGGTGTGCAAGGTTACCACCAACACTATAAATGCACTAACAATTCCCTATCTTTATCACTTGCTCAGCTAGAACACAACCATGAACTCCTTGGTAAGTAACCCACCCCAAAGTCCAGTAAACACCACCATTTTCAGACCGCTGTAATCCTCTTGGTAACCGTTGCCGCCGCCAGCGCTAGTGGTCTTCTGGGTCACCATGGGGTCGTGATCGCCCACGACATCCATGGTGTTCCCGGAACCGTCACCGGCTTGGGAGCTCCTGCTGTCTTGTCAGGACCCGCAGGAACGGTAGTCAGAGGCGGAGTTGCACCAGCTCCTGCTCTGGTTGCAGGACACGGAGTTGGTGTTGTAGGCCATGCCGGGATTATCGGGCATGCTGGTATCATTGGCCATGGTGGGCTTGTCGCCGGACATGGGCTTCTGGGACATGGGCTGATTGCGCCAGGTTCTGGGTTGGAGGGACAATGGATCCCGGACATCAACGAGAAATTGTACGATGATGGGTCTTACAAACCACACATCTACGGACATTAGGTTCCAGTGTGGGTCTAGTTTTAGGGACTGCTGTCCCATGTGTTCATCTCTCTCTTTTACATTAATTCTTCCTTCCTCTGTCTTTTGCGTTTTTTCCGAATAAAAAAAAAGTAAACCTGGACTTGTTGTTTTTAATGATTTAATCAAGTGTCTCCTTGCGACCCGGCAAATAATTTGAGTTGTTATTAGAAAGCTGGAGGGTGTTTTATTACAAATTTCACCGATCCAATCTCTAGACGAACAACAATTTGTTTTACGATTCCTTGGGGTACTAGTTGAGCACATGTGATGTTTGTTTATTAAATTTGGAAAATTTAATCAAAGTTTACGTAAACAAAAAATAATAAATGGGATTAAAAGTTCTATTGGGACCAAATTTTATTGTGCAAAACTATTTTCGGAACGTTGCTTCCGAAAAATTAAAATAGTACAATCATTTTAAGAAAAAAGAAGTTTATTAAGTTAACAGACGAAAAAATATAAATAATAAAAAAATATGTCACAGTTTTACTAATTAACAGATTCATATGTCAGAATCTGTGTTCACGTATGAGCATATTTATTTTAAAATTTTTTGTTTGCTTTTTTCTGCTTTCCCTTACATCTTCCTTTTTTTAAAAGCTCAAAGCTCAAGTTTAAGTTGTTTCGCTTAAAGAAAAATTTAGTTGCCGTTTCTTTAATAGGTAATCATTTTAAAATAACTTGTACTTATGTACACGTATGCATACAACGAATGACTTATTTAATTTTGTAATGCCTTTGCGCTGCTTTTCTTTGTGCCCACATATACTAATTACATTAGAATAATTACTTATTTAAAACCCACTTTACCGTAAACTGTAGAAAAATGACTACACCAGGACTTTTCTGCGGACCGTTAATCGGTAAAATCGATCACAAAAGTGACAAAAAAGTAATGTATTCAACATGTTTGTCTTATTTCTGTACATTTTTAGTTATTAATGTATGGTAAACTAATACTCTATTTACAAACACACGTAAGGCTTGGCCAGACAAGGTTACTTGCAAGTTATAAAATGCAAACTTGTCGCTGCATTTCTTGTCAGTCCACACACTATCTCAAAGCAAACAAAAATGAATTCCAAGGTACGTACGTAACAAATTACCGCAATTATTACGAGCGAAACACCACAATTACAGATTACCATAATCCTACTATTATTGTTTGCCATTGCCAAAGCCGGACTTGTCGAAGTGCTTCAAGGTCCGAGCAGCAAAACCAAAATTTTGGGTCCGGACGGTAGTTCTATCGATGCGGTTGCTCCGGGAGGCGCTGTAGTAACAGACGGACAGGCGGTCGTTCCTGCAGCTCCTGCTGTCCTAGTAGCTGGGCCTGCAACGGTCGTGGCCGGCCCCGCAGGATCCATTGCCACTAGTCACACGTTGGCGGGACCTGCTGTGGTTCCTGCTGTAGCTCCGGTTCTTGTTGCAGAACACGACGATAATGAACAACTTTATGACGATGGCTCGTACAAAGGAGAATAACGATGCAGCTGATTTATGACTATTTTAATGATGAAACACCCAATTCTGTTCAAATTGTAGTGAACTATGTGCCAATAAATATTTATTTTACCAGCTCGTGTGTTTCTCGCGCCTTTATGTAGGAAAACATTGGAAAAAATCCCTGTTTCCACGTATCAATCAATCAGTTTTCCGTTATAAATATGCAGATTAGAGGTGTTGCATGTTTTTCTTCAGAAGTAATTACAGGGAGTTGTGGCAAATGTGCACAACACGAAAATTACACGAAATTATTTCTAGTAAAATTGCGGTTTATTTATAGGCGCCGTGACATTTTCGTGCACATGTCCTGGAAAGATCCAGAAAAATGTGTGTAAAATATCACCTCATGCGTCAGTGTGATCTGGTGTTATTTTCTGCATTGTTCGTTTGTAGGTGGTCTTATTTCCATGAACAAAGTAGGTAACATTTTATTCAGTGGTGCGTGTCAGGGTGTGTAGTCCGGACAAAAGCACGTGTCCATTAAACTGTTTTAATTCGGGCGAAAAGGGTGAAGAAAAATTGCGGTTTTGTGGCGTGGTCCATGAACTTGTTCGCTGAGTGGCGGTCGAAAGAGTGAAAGTTCCGCACATGTTTGTGGTGCTCGTTTTCAAGAGCAAGGTTCCGTTGATTCCGTCACTGGCGTGGTCTTTTTGCCGTGGGCTTCTTGTATGTGGAGCAGAACCAGTTGGAGGCGACCTTGCTTCTGTTTCCTTTACGCAAAGTCACGTTGCTTAAGAGCGAGTTCCTTTATATAGGAATGCGGGAATTTTGTTGGATTTTTTTGTTGTTATAAGATCAAATGTTAACATTGTTACGCTTAAAAAACTAGCACAGGAAAATGCTTTAAATGTTACAACTAGTCTCAAACGCGTAACGAAATTAGGATTCACAAAATGTTTCTTTTTGTTGCAGTCGTGCCCAGAGGCTCACGAATTCCGCGAGGTCCAGTGCTCAGCATACAACAGCATTCCCTACCAGGGAAATCTTTACGAGTGGTCAGCACATTACAATGACTCGAACCCGTGCGCTCTTACCTGCAAAGGCAAGCCGATTAGCGAGTCAAGTAATGAGGATCCTGTGCTTGTTGTGGTAAAGCTTGCAGATAAAGTTCATGACGGAACTAGATGCAGACTGGGAAGTCTGGACATGTGTATCGATGGAGAATGTCAGGTAATTCCGGTGGTAATGACAGTGACCGACACAAATCAGTAGTGTCGATATTATCATGTGCACATACAGAAATTTCTATGTTTCATAATAATACATCATGTAATACATCATGTCGTATGGTGTTGGAGCCTAAAATGGATGGTGTGTCGCTTGCAGGCATTCAACGAAATAAATTGATACGTGTTGCTTGTTTTGTCTAAAATGGTTTGGAAATTGATTTACATTCTACAATAACATAACAAGGGGGCGAAGACACAAATAATCGCAAGCTTACAAATACTCCAGCAGAATTATTATTTTTGCTTGTAAAACCGTGTAGATTTCGTAATCATATGTTTACAATATCTGCATTTTAATTAAGACTGTTGTAAACATTCATAATGGCATTTATAATTAATGTAAATTACCCACTAAAATGCAATATCAGATATTTATAATTGGAAATAATTCGCTTTTCACGAAATATGTTGAAAAATATAATTGAACATATGGGAATATTTCTTTTATTGGTAGTAATATTATTGTGAGAAATTATTTCGATGAATATATTATTCGTTGGCTTATACATCACACGTATGTGCTTCTAAGAGTCCGTGTACAAAGCCTTTCATTTTAACATAACAAAGATTAATATTAGGTCCACCTGCTATTAAGCTTCCATAATGCTGTGGCTTTTCAGAAAGTTTACCCAGAATAGGACCCTTGAGATTTAAAAAGGAAACTCATTGAATAAAAAATCCAGTTGTGAAAGCTAGACGCATACAGGATGTTGCCGCTACGAATTTTTCTCTAAATGTTATAATTTTCCAAATTTAAATGTTGGGACGTAAGCACAAACCAAATATCTCAGTGTGTATTTTTTTTGTCATTGTAGTTAAAACGAATAAGAGATGTGTTATACATACATAATGTTTTTTCAAGAACTTTTTCAAATTGTTAGGAAAAGCTCCCACAGAAGCGTGTATGAAAACCCCAAGCCGCGGTAAAATATAGGCCACTTAACTGCGGTGTGACTTTTATTGTATCGCGATTAAGCTCGGATTGACAATTTTCTCGCTGTTCTGTGACACCGAAAATATACCAATGCTATTTGGCGGAAATCTAACGATTTACTTCAACTGTTATGGCTAGTACGTTATTATTGCCCCTATAACATCCTTACAAATTTTTCTTCGGGAAAGAATCCCGCGTCCACAAAATCAATGGATGTTTTCACATGGTGGCGCCTGTTGTTTAATAACACCACTAGTAATAAAATCCATGCAAACTTTAAAACTCGTTTGAAAACTTTGAATTGACTCTTTAATTGCTGCCGATATAGCAGTGGCGAAAACGCCCATTTGCATGCATTTATTTTTTCATGCAAAATTTTAACGCGACTACAAATGCTTTACTCAAGTTTTCAGACAATAGGGGCAAACAAACGTGCGGAAACGCCGCCATACTTCCGCTAACAAGCTACCTTAATTTATAGAGGAGGCCACACCGCATCACTGGATTTTCTACGGGCGATGTTTTCTTTTTTTGTTTAACAATGCTGTTTGTGTCGAAACGCTCATAACGGCTCAACAAATTGATACTTCTCTCAAACATATTTTTCGCTCCAGTTACTCTGACCTGTAAACCTGCATTAAATGAATTTTTTACCGCTTCATTCAGAGCGCTGGTTTAAAATTTATTTAGGTAGTTCTGTGTAATAAATTAAAATTACGTCGGGCAAGACTTGAGCTAAAAAAGTTAATAAAAAGGAAGATTGTTTTTGTCAGCTCGTGTTTGCAACGCTTAATTTCATTTAGATTTAGAGATTTTGAGCGGTTTTTTCGTAATAGGGTAGATAGGTAGGGCTCATCCGCCAGGATTTATGTTCTCGACTAGTGGTTTCCGTCGAGATTGACGCGACCTCGTCTTGAAAAATGTTCTGATAAATGTGTAACTGCACAAATATTCCGTAAATCTGTCAGGAGAGAAAGCAGATATCAAACCGTCGGCTCCACCGACTCATTTGAGAGAAAGATTACTCCTTTATCCTTCTACACTCTAAACATCTAGTTTTGCTCCTTCCTGGAGCGTCACCTCGCGATAAAAATTTCCGGATCAAACAAAAAATTATATAAGCTTTCAGCAATTCACACGATTGTCGAATAAAAGCCCCTAATCGCTTTGAATTAATTATTGGAACATTTTTTTCGGAAAATGTTCAATTTTCTGTTGCAAGACGTAACAGTAATTTTTGCTCGAAACTCATTTAATTAAAAGTAAAACTTTTCTGCTGCCTGGGGCTTTCATCTCCGAATGTTATTTCAATTAATTTATATCTTTATGAAAGTCTAGAGTAGCTGTTCGCAGACTATTCAAAGTCAAGAATGGTAGAGTATTAATATGGAAAGAGGCGGTTGAAATGACGGAAGCGCCATACACTTCAAGCCACTCATTTATTTATTCATCGCTTTGAGGTCTCGAGAGGCCCCCGAACCCCTCGACTTTTCTGCAAAGCACGTGCGAACTGAGAGCTACGAATTGCGATGGAACCTAATAGATAAGGCGCGAATTTGCCACAATCGCTTTACATAAATAAATAAAATAGTGAATACACAAAAAAGCTGACGTGCTCGGGCTGCCAGACGGAGATGTTTGATTTTTCGCTACTTTTTTCTAGAGAGTGGGGTGTGATCTGAGGATTGGCTCGACGAGACAAGTGGATGAATGTGGAGTTTGTGGCGGAGATGGATCGTCATGTTCGAGGCCTTTGTACCACTGGACTCTGACGTATATGTCGTTGTGCTCGGTGACATGTGGCGGGGGTAGGTATACGACAATATGCCCACCCCAGGTAAATAAGTGAGCACGAGACACAAAGGCGCATATTTCTTGTGCAAATATACCCACACAGCACAACACTGCGAATTTTGATGACCCTATTCACCATTCGCTCACTTATTTATTTACTTTACGAGAAAAGATCAATGCAAAAGCACAATTTTTCCGATCCTATGCACCAAAGTAATGATAAATGATCTTGTTTGTATTGTTAATTATTACCAGTAACCGTACTGAAAGCCGCAAAAATTTATTACAATGAATTGGTATTATTTTATTATCCCGGCGCATCCACCATTTTTAAATTTTATTAATTTATACACGCTGATTTTTTTTGGGCCTACATTAGAAACTTTTTAACTTCTAATGTAGCAAACGCTTTAAGATTTTGTATACAATTTAAATCGACCATTCTGTGTCCAACTAAATTATTTTCATAATGGCTTAATTTCTGGAACTATGAAACATTGGCACAACTTGGAAATTTTAAATAGTAGCCACCTATTTTATTGCACTATTAAATTTGCTTCTTGAAACTGAGGAAAATTTATCTTAGTTGTTAGTACTTATTTGTCGTAGTTTTTGATGTATGTCAATTTTTTATACAAATTTTTATTTGCAGGGGCTTATTTAAAATATTACAGCTCGTAAACCCTTTACAATAAGTAAATATTTTTTTGCATTTGATAGCCAAGGGTTTAAGGGTCTTTTTAAATTTTTTAGGATTGTCAACTGTTAAATAGCATGGCTACAATGATTTTTTGAAAATGATGATTAAAAAATGATTATAAAACTAATCTAAAGAACATCAATTTTTGCAGACTTTTATTAACATCTTCTACATCTATAACTTACAGTCTTTGAAATAATCGTAAAAATCAGAATTTTGACTCATTATTTTTATTTTTAAATTTTTGAAAAATACGATAAAATTGTGCTATTAATTAAAAGAAGTGTCCTATTTGTTCACCGTTTTTATTCAAGAAGTTCAAAATTCGATGGCAGATTGATTGAGTTATTTTACATAATTCACTAAATTATAATAAATTATAATTAAATATTATTGTTTTATTGCTTATTCGGTACGTTTGACAATTGTTGACCATTTTACAAGGTCTACTTGATTAACTATGAAAATTACGATGTAAAATCTGTTTTTTGTGATTTCTTCAAAAAAATTTCAAAAAATAGGTATAGGACGTAAAAATTACCATAAATATCGATATTCTTCCGATTGTCTTTAAGAAAATAGAGTCATTTCAATTGAAAAAACTGACTTATAGCGGTTTTTTGAAAACCATTTAAAAAAAAACATACTAGCCATGAATTTTGGCAGTTGACAATTTTGAAAATTCTAGAAAACTTACAAACCTTCGGTTATCGAATACAAAAAAAATTATTCATTTATCGCAAAAACTATGGCAGTACTAATAACTTCGCTAAATTTTACTCAGCTTGAGAAGGTGAACTCAAATATGCAATAAAAATGTGTAGTTGCTATTTAAAATTAAAAACTTGGCGCCAATTTTATGTAGTTCTGAAAGCTCAGCCATTTTGAAAATAATTCAGTTGGACTTAGAATGGTCGATTTGGATCGTATACAAAATTTTAAAGCTCTAGCTATATTAGAAGTTTAAAAGTTTCTAATGTAGGCCCTAAAACATCTCCCTGTATATAATTTTTAACAAATAATTATTTAATTAATGATAAATAATTTAAAAAGTATAATTAAAATAAAAGTTATCTCATTTTAAACATGCAAATTTTGTTATCCCGGCGCATCCACCATTTTTTAATTTTAATATTTTGTTTTTTAATTTTTTGTTTTGTTCTAACAGGAATATAAGACCCAAATAAAACGTATTTAAACCTTTTAGTCACTCCAGATTGCATTTGACTTCTAATTTTTATGTAGAAGCAAAATAAAGAACAGTTTCTACATTTTCATCGTGTCTAATTAATACTTTGCGTTTTATCAATCGGTTGCGGAAATTAAGCACACCTGTTGATGTTTAAATGTATTTTGAAATAAATGCGACTAAATCGTCCTTAAAACAGACGTTTATTCGGTTCAATCACCACTGCTTCGCAGCGAATGTAACACTAACTGTATAATTTTCTTCGCTGGCAAGCAAATACGTCTCAAGCTCTGCATTTGATTCCAGGCTACAAAATGTCACGTCCCTTATGTCAGAACCGGGTGACTGGAGAGGAAGTTGAGGAAGAACTTTGTAACGAGTCACAAAAGCCCGATTCGACGATAGTCGAGTGTAACACCCATAACTGCCCTCCCAAGTAAGTATTAAGTACCAGTCCGATAGTTGTTACTCCGCCAAATTAATTTTTCCCAACTGCTGAGCAACTAAGAAACTTTCTTGCACGAGACGGCATTACCTTTATAAATAAAAGCAAATGTCTCAAATAATACAACGGCCATTAAGCGGTATTAGGCAATTTGCATATTTGTGTAATATTTGCTGTAAATTAACCATACAAGCCCGAAGAACGTGGCTCGACTAATTTAAGACGGTTAATTTTGAAACTTTCCAGACATAAATATGGGGTACTGGAACAATGTTTGCTGCATTGAATTATAAATGAAGGGGGAAATCCATGATTTATAACAATTAGAAGCGTGTTCGTTTAATATTTCCAGAAAATAATTTGTTTTGGCGATAAAAACGTCATTGCAACAGAGACTCCAAGATAACATCTTTATTTTAAAAAGTTGGTTATTCTTGTTCTTGACCTACTTTTCTTAAACAGACTGCAAGGCGACGGTACATTTTTGTTCAGACGTTTACGGAGATAAATGTGCAAATGTACTTCCAAGCAAAATAATTATACAAACATTTCATATCTTTACTATTTATTATTTTCATAACTACATTTAATAAATGAAGCAACTAAAATACGCAACATCTGGCTGTTATTTCATTCCTTTCTTAATAAGAATTGCATTCTTTTTGTTTATCCGGGCAATAGAATCCTGCTGATGCCGTTACAATGTTTTACTATAACTCAGCAAAGAATTTCACGCTCGGACACCACTCAAAATTTAGGTGACAAGCTCTAAGGTGAGAATGACAATTTAAAACAGCAATATCTACAAGATGTACAAGTAATGGAAAATGTACGCTTTGTAAAAATAAAGTCTTTCGCGGTCGTGGCAGTTACTACAAAATTACGTGTAATAATTCTGAAATTTTGTGTTTTAGGTGGCACATGGGTGAGTGGGGCCCGTGCTCAGTGAGCTGTGGTGGAGGGTCAAGACTTCGGCAAGTTTATTGCGTGGAAGAAGCCAACAGTACTAAAATTAGGGTTAGTAAGCTCTGACTTAATGTATTTTTGTATTAAGATCAGATAATCGCCCCAGTAAGCAATAAAACATTCACATGAATAATAAAAGCGCGTTATTCTTAAGCCATTAAGCAAACTTAATTGGTTCCCGATATTTCTTTTAACGGCCCACTCGGGAGCACTAAAAACGCTATTTGCTGAAATTATCCAAATGAAAATGAGTAAAAACTTTCTTCGATAGCGAATTACGTGCTAGAATTCCTCCCGCTTTGAAAACTGTTTATTGCGGTCTCCCGGGGAGTCCAATCTAACAAGGATAACGTTCCAGGTTAATGATCAGAAGTGCACCGGACACAAGCCGTGGTTTCAGGAAGCCTGCAATCGAATGGATTGTCCGGCCTGGATTGCATCGTCCTGGTCAGGAGTAAGTTTTGCGATAAAATCAACAAACTTCAATCGTTTCTTGAGCGAGTTCGCCTTTAATCGTTATTAATTCCGGTAATTTCCCAGTGCTCGGTGTCTTGCGGGGAAGGCACGCAAGTGAGGGTGGTTGAATGCCGAGATTCCGCAGACAAGCCCAGCACATTGTGCCCTCAGAAACTTAAGCCTATTGACAGCAAGCCCTGTTCGACGGGCATTCAGTGTCCGCATCACATAGATGCCAGCGAGGAGTTTTTGCCCGGCCTCTATCACACTCAACCTTTGGTCCAGCCGTACCCTCCGCCGCCCCCAGCTCATGCCGAACGACTCGTCGGGGAGCAGGTTGTGCCCTCGGAAAGCACGTAAGTTCACGTGTTTTGTAGGCCCATTTTCTTCATTAAGCTTTCAGTGTTAGTGCTACTTGACTTTGTTCAAACCCTTTTCCACAATTAGTGTTAACTCACTCGGTGTTTGACAAAAAGCACACCCCTTTTGCAAAAAATTACTAAATTCCAAAGTGTTAATAGCGACGTTAAGTTGTAATAAGTTGTGGGCGATATTGGATCATTTTTATAACGTGATAAAAGTTAATTACCGCTGCAGTGGTGTTTGATGTTTTAATGCGCTGTGGGGCCGGGAATTAAGATGCAGTTTATTGGAAATGACTCATTTGACTTGAACTTCATTTTAATTAAAATTTCATCTCCGTCTTATTCTTGCTCATTATTCAAACTCAGAAGTATTATTCTAAAACATACAGGGTGCTTTTTTACGGCCTACATCAGAAACTTTTCAACTTCAACTAATATAGCTAGAGCTAAAAATTTTGTATACGATCCAAATCGACCATTTTGAGTTTAACTAAATTATTTTCAAAATGGTTGAATTCCCGGAACTACGAAAAGTTGGCGTCAACTTTAAATTTTTAAATAGTAACCACCTATTTTTTGCATTTTTGCATAATTACATAATTCACTAAGTTATAATAAATTATAATTAAATATTATTGTTTTATTGCTCATTCGATAATGAACTATCTAAAAGCTAAATAAAACATCAAAGTTTGACAATTGTTGACCTCTTTACTAGGTCTACTTGATTAACTATGAAAATTAGGATGTAAAATTTTTTTTTCAAAAACCGTAAGAGATAGGTATAGGACGTAAAAGTCACCATAAATATCGATATTCTTTCGATTGCCGTTAAGAAAATAGAGTCATTTCAATTGAAAAAACTGAGTTATAGCAGTTTTTTTGAAAACCATTTAAAAAGAATCATACTAGCTATGAATTTTGACAGTTGACAATTTCGAAAATTCTAGAAAACTCATCAAATTTTCAGTTATCGAATGCAAAAAAAAATATTCACGTATCGCAAAAACTATGACAAATAAGTACCAACAACTTTGGTGAATTTTACTCAGATTGAGAAGGTGAATTCGAATATGCAATTAAAATGTGTAGTTACTATTTAAAATTTCAAACTTGGCGCCAATTTTATGTAGTTCCGAAAGCTCAGTCATTTTGAAAATAAATTAGTTGAACTCAGAATTGTCGATTTAGATCGTATACAAAATTTTAAAGCTCTAGCTTTGTTAGAAGTTAAAAAATTTCTAATGTAAGCCCTAAAAGAATCTCTCTGTATGTAATTTACAACAAATAATTATTTAATTAATAATAAATAATTTTAAAAGTATAATTAAAATAAAAGTTATCTCATTTTTAACATGCGAATTTTTGTTATCCCGGCGCATCCACCATTTTTAAATTTTAATATTTTGTTTTTTTAAATTTTTTGTTTTGATTTAAAGGAAATATAATACCCAAATAAATGGCATTTTAACCACAATAACCTTTTATTAACTGCAGGTTGCATTTAACTTGTGATTTTTACGATTTTTACAACTCATAATTGCAAGCAAATGGCAGACTTATAACATAACAATTCAACACATTCCCAACGCGCAGACACAACAACTTTATTTTAAAACTCACAAATGTATAAGAACACCACTTTTTTATTATTTTATTTAGTAGTACAACTCAAAGATAATTCTGTTTTGGCAATCGGTTATTAAATCAATTAAAACGGGCATTAATTTGTTTTGTGCAAACGCTTGTTTACCTTTTAAATTTTGTTATATTTTCAACAACGACACATTTTTTGTAAATTGGAGCGCTGGTTCAAAAAGCAAAGGCTTAACCAAGCGGCGGGACTTTTGTTTGTTCATAGTTACACGCGTGAGAAATATGAGTTTGTTCAAAGCATAACAGTTTTGTCTTTGACAGGCGTTATTAGTTAGGTTTTTTGTGACCTGAAAAGTAATTCCATTGTGGCATTGTGATTAAATTGTAGTTCTGATAACACTAATCCCGTATAATACACTATCCGAAGCTTAAACATTATAGGTATGTGTGTGTAGCACTATCTGTTGCTCGTACAATGCAGGTAACCCAATATTCAACCACAAATTCAATCGGAGCTGCAGAGGTCAACTCGGAAAGGTTATCTGAATTGTACGTGTCGTTCGATAGTTTGAATAGAGCTTCCATCACTCACTAATATTTCACTCATTTAGACTAATTTGAATTCCACCTGTGCGTTTCACTACCCAACTACATGTCGATATTGTGTGCCTTGTGTTTTCCAGCGATTTCAGAGTGTTCTTTGCCTGCGGTTGGGTATATGTGAGGTACTGCAAACACAACTAGTCTTTAATCCTTTATTTCTACTCTCTTTCTCGAACTATAAATGCACCCTTTCCGACTAATCGGCGTTTTATCGTCCGTTTTCCGTCAATGTCCGACTTAGGACCGTGGAATAATTCGCGCATTTCGCGACGAAAACGGCCGCTAAAACGCCGGAACCGACACGAGTATAAATAGGTGATAAGCTTCTTAATAAAGCACCAGCTGTTGTCGAGCACAATCTCATTTTATCCATGATTTAAATGCTTCGTAAAAATGCTGTTTTCACTGCGCTCACACTTCATTACCATCTCCACACGTTCCGTTTGTTTGTTTTCTTCTTACAAGCTTCACTCGGGCGATTATTCAAATCGTTCACATCACTAATTTTTGCATGCCAAGTGACGAATTAAACTTGAGTGGAACGAGGAAAAGCGGAAGTCGAACATAATGACACACCTGAGCAGAACTCAAATTGCTTTCGGCCTCGAAGCTAAAAATCGCACGACTCAAAGACACTTAAATTTATGAATTGAATTAAGGTGGATAATTGCGAAGGATGGAATTGAAAGCGATCCTCGTTAGTTTTATTTGTTTGAGATCTCTCGATAAAAAATCACAATTATCTTGCGAAAGCTCGATTCGTCCGTAATGGAACAGAGATGAAAAATAAAATAAACCTCCGGCCAAATTAAACATGGAAAATAAAGTGCTGATGGAGCAGTTTATTCCATTATTACTACGGCATTGTTTACACATGAACTGCTTCGACCTGAGGCAAACTTATTGGGGAATATTAAAAAATAAGCATTAGCTTTTACTGACGTTTTTTTAGAAGAAGAAAAATTTATTAATTAAATAGGAAACCTAGTTACAATAGTTAAAAAAATAAAAATTACATTAGTGGATAAAAGTCACACTTATTGCACATTTATCTTTACATAATCTTTGATTTTTGATTTAAATATAGATAGAGTACCTGCATTTCTAATATTGTTTGGTAACTTATTATATTCATTAACACCCTTAAAAAATAAAGATAACATTGTTTGTCGGTAATTTACACTTTGAACATTAATTTTGGAAGAATCCCTAGTCTGGTAATTGTGTACACTATTTCTGCAAATAAGATATTCACTGAAATACTCTGGTACTCCAAGCTTAATTATTTTATATACAAAAATCATGGTAGAATAATACAGTCGTCACAGAAAACCACATTAGGGCCGATAACATACATTTTATAGGTGTTAAGCGGTTAAGCACTTTCTTAACTATGCACATTAACATTACTACAAGGTTTTTCTGTTTTTATTTCAGCATAAGACACTGCTTACTGCTGTGTTGATAACAATAAAGACAAACTTACAAAATCAAGCAAATGCTTTTCAAAATATATTATAAAAGTTTACTAAAAGAACTTATAAACGAAAAAATTATTAACCAACAGATGTTAAAAACAATTAAAATTTGTCGTTAAATTTTTTAAAGCTATACTCATTATCATTAGGTTTATAAAAGCGTAGGCAAGATACCCATTACACATAACATGCATAGATTCTTACGTGGTAACGGGTTACTGAACATTTTTGCAAGAAATAGTTTTCCTACCTTACAATACAAATTTTGTTTCAAAAATAATTGTCGCATATTGTGTATCTCTTGCCACACCATTTTGAAGCTGCTTTCATTGTCTATGCAACCGTGTCTTTTTTTTAATTTTGACCGATTTATTGGCGAGAATCAGAAATTGTTTATGGTCATTATTGATATTTGAAAATTGTTAATCTAGAGCCTTCTCGTTCAAATTTTGAACGTTTTTTGGGATAAATTCACTCAGAAATGTTGTCTGCGCTAATGTTTCGACTTTTTAGAGTAAAAAAGTCATCCCCACCTCAAAAAAATTAAATAATAAAAAATAAAAATAAATAATTAAATTAAATAGGAGTCGGAAATTAAATGGAAAATCCGAGGAAAAATCATTTTAAAACTGATTGTAATTGTCTATGCAGTTATGTCTTTTTTTAATTTTTAATGATTTCATTTAGAGAACATTGCCTAGGTTGCTGTGAGAGAAAATAAATGTAGTAATGTATAAAAAAATAACGATTTAACGAATGTATTGTTTAAAATGTCTTTCAGTTTCCTTACTGATTTTCAACATTTCTGGTACATATTATCAAACGCCTCTCTGATAGTTGAATTTTTTGTTGTGCACTATGAACTATTTTAAAAATTTAACGACAATAATTGACGTAATCAAGGGGAAACTGTAAAAATAATAGCACTTTCAAAGTTTAAGCGAGAGTGTTTAAAATTGACAATTCGGATAATTTCAGCGAAACACTTCAAAATTCTTAACACATCATTCAAAATTGAATAAAAACTACATGGTTGCATAGACAATAAAATCAGCTTTAAAATAATGTATCACTCGACCCCTCTTTCCATTTAAATTTTTTTAAGGATAAAGAAATAACTTTGAAACTAAGATTAAATTTGGTCCAATTTTAAATTAAAATTAAGTTGTTTTATCATTTTTTCTCATCTTGGACAAAATCGGAAATTTTAAGGGATACGAATTTTAGTTGGGACAGCCTGTATGGCAGAAAATAATTGTCTTGAGAAAGTTGTAAATGAGACATGAGTAAAGTACAATGCACAGAGACGAAGGGCCGGCGAAAATATGAATTTTTTGTTCTTTAGAGTATACAAACATTTTTTTCTTTTAGATATTCAAATATTTATTGCAAAAAATTGTGAAAAATTTTTGAATTTGCATTCTTTTCTCATTTTTTCTTTCAAATGCTCTTACAAAACTAGGTACTGTTGAACACTTGAAAGATTTTTTTGCGTTTTATCCTTTTCTAAAGTACTAGCGTTGGTATATGAAGCTCTAAGATTTTTTTTAGAGTATTCCGTATTAAACAAAATTTTTCGTGTTGTTTTTTCTCCGATGCAAATGCATTTTATGATTAATGCAAAATTAAGCATTTGCTATTACAACAACCTTTTACTTTTCAGTAAAATCTAAACCAAATCGTATTATCTTTCGTATACTCCATCACAAACATGATAAAGTCAACACAGCTGAATTATTTAACGTAAAAGTAATAATTACGTAAAATGTGCATCTTACATTGGAGCTAAACAACATCACTTATATCCAGAGAAATATATTCATTTTAAACAACTTTGACCTGTATTCACAGCAAAAAAGTGTTGATTAACTATTCAATTTCAATCGACTATTTAACTTCATTTACTAGCATTTACAATATGTCATCTGAAATACACAAAATCCAAACATTTTCGAAACTGCCAGTTTTACATTCCCAATAAATAAACTCGTGCCTTTATGAAAATGCAATCACACGGTGACAACATGTTTGCTTTGCAATTATTCGTTGATCTAAATAATAAACCACATATCACCTACTCAGCGGTGATAAATATGCAGTGGTTAAATCCTCTCAGTATTTAATGCTGTCGTCCCAATAAAAAGAATAAATAATTCTTTGCGAGAAAAGCGCCTTCCGCAGCAGCGTAATGGTACGTACTCATGTCTTCTCAGCATGCACATTTCATGCCCCGCATCCACGAAATAAATTGATCTAAGAAATCATTATTTGCAGATTTGTTCCCGACGAGTGGGGCCCTTGCAGCGTGACTTGCGGCGAAGGCGTCCGCAAACGTCAAGTCCACTGCAAGATCTTCCTCGAATTTTCAAGAACTATCGCCAAACTCCCAGACAAACAGTGTACCGGTCCTAAACCAATAGAGACAGAAAAATGCTACATGGAACCATGCTCAGCCGAACGCATCGGGGTCGATATTAAAGACGACCCCTATCGATCGGACATCAAAGTCGCCGGGGGCTTCCCCGGAAAGTCCTACTCGTGGAAGGAGCAAGGCTACACCCACTGCAGCGCCACGTGTCTCGGAGGCGTCCAAGAGCTGATAGTCAACTGTGTCCGCGACGACACGCAGAAAGTCACCTCCCCGTACTTGTGCCCCATCGAGCTCAAGCCCGAAATACTCATGAGGACGTGCAACGACCACCCGTGCCCCCCTCGGTGGAACTACTCCGATTTTTCGACTTGTTCGCAAAGCTGCGGCATCGGGATTCAGACCAGGGAGGTCAACTGCATTCACGAGGTGACCCAAGGCGGGGGCAACACTGTAATAGTCCCGAATAACATGTGCCCGCAACCGCCGCCCCCAGACCGGCAGTATTGCAACGTCCTGGACTGCCCAGTCAGGTGGAAAGTGTCGGAATGGTCCAGGTGTAGCAAGCCATGTGGCGGTGGTGAAAAAATCAGGAAAGTGGAGTGTAAGCAAGTCATGGCCCAAAACCACACAGTGGACAGATCACCCGAGCTGTGCCCCAGTCCCAAGCCACCCGACCGGAAGCCTTGTAACACCAAAAGTTGCATCATTGAAAGTGACAAGCCCCACATTGACGTTTCAAACAGTTCGTTCATTCAGCACGATTTCAAGAAGAAGAAAATTGCGTTGAAAGTCGGAGGCTCAGCTACTGTTTTTATTGGAACCACGGTTAAAATCAAATGCCCGGTCAAGAGATTCAACCGCACGAAAATCCAGTGGGTCAAAGACAAGAACTTCCTGCCCAAGTCCAAGAAATACAAGACGTCCAAGAAGGGGGCCTTGCGGGTGCAAAATCTGACGCTCCGCGACAGCGGCCGCTACACTTGCGTGGCAGGCCGTTCCTCCGCCAGTATCCAAATTTCCGTTCGCCCCAAACCCGGCGAATTCCTCACATCCGAGGAGATCCAGAAGCAGGGCAAGCCCGACCGCAGCGAGCTAATATCCGACGTGTACGTCAACAGAGAGGACACGAGTCCAATTTTCAGCAGCGACGATCACTCGCACGAGCAAAGGCCCGACGTCGTGAGAAAGAAGCCGACGCCCAAGACACGGATATTGGCGCCCACGCTGCCCGCCCTCAACTCGAACAACCTGAACGCTTACTTGCCGCAGAGCACGACGCTGCACCCGGACAACGTGCATGTAAGTCATGTTAGGCGGGGTTTTTGCTGGTTTACGGTGTATTGTTTCCTGCTGCGTGAAGGATGAAGTGCTGCCGACGCTCTCGCCGGCAAGCTCTTCCGAATCGCTGAAACCGTTTTATGAGAATTCGGCTAGTTCGGCGGGACGAATCATGCCGCATTTTCAAAGACTTTTAACCAATTTGCAGGTGAGGGTTGAGTTTGTAAAGTGTGGCGAAAACAATTTGTTTCGACGGATCAAATGGGAAACTTTGATGGAAAAATAGACAGAATCGGCTTTAAGGGGTTCAATGGACAGCCGGTTTGAGGCAAGCGACGCCAAAGTTTTAATTAATGGGGATTAAAAGGCGGTTGCGGGCTTTGACAAAAAGCGCGCTTTTGTGAGGGAAAATACCCAATTGCCAGAATCGTAGTGCTTATTAAAGAGCGTAGAGAAAAAATAAATAAGATTTTCACAAAATTTAATTATATTTTTAAACAATGGATGGGTTAAAATTTTGGGACTATGCTAAATTTGGTGGATGCGCCGGGATATAAACCAATAACAGGCCTGCAAACAATTAATATAATTGCAGAGGGTTTTTGTATTGACTGTTTTCTTGTACGGTGAGCTGAATAAAAAAATAAATCTTAATTCTTTTTACTACATACTGTTTTAGTGCCAAATAATTTTAAATAAAAAATTATTTCAATTAATAATCTTGCTTATTCTCTTGACACGAGTATTTATTTTACTCGATATAATTAAATGACTATTTGGTCATTTGGTCATTTATTTACTCTTTCGGTGAAAAAAATTAACAAAAATTTATCTGTGAACCTATAAGAAAAAACGTTGTATTTATAGACGTAAAGAAGAGTTGGCACCATCTGTTTGTGAATCCTTTTTTAAGAAATGCATCATTCACAGATAATGAACAACTTTATTAAAAAAAATCGCGATATCTAATTAAGTAAAAATTCTTTGCATTTTTCACGCCCGACTTGTATTAGAATGGTATTTCCCCTAATTTTTCCGTAATTTTTCAGTTACAGACAAAGACAATAATTATCTTCTCAGTTGCTTTTATACTGATGCTGTTTCCAGATCTAAAATTTTAAAATTTTTTTGTTTATTTTATAAATTCTTTTTTCGATTTTTTACATATATTTTCTAGGTTCTAATTAATTTTTTTTTATAAACATTTTTAAATTTTTTCTACATTCTCTTAGATCCTACTGTCCTTTGTTTGAAAATTCCTTTATAGTTTCCTTTTGAATTCTTCCACTTTATTTTTCTATAATCTTTTCTAGATCTAAAATCTAGAATCTTGTTTAGATTATTTCATAAATCTATCTTTAGATTATTTTATAATTTTTTTTTCATATGCTTCTTTACAACCATTTTCTGGACTTTACTAAAAAATATTTTATTTGCAGATTATTTTTTGGCACTGTTTATCTCTTCTCAAATTTTTCTTGATTTTTTTAATTTTTGTGTAAATTTGTCTTAAAATCTAAAATTCTGACTTTTAAGATTATCTTATAAATCTTTTAGATTTACATTTTTTTCTCTAGATGCTTATTATTCTGTTCTGCATCTATTTTCTTAAAGAATTTTTTGCTTTTTGTTGTGAGGGAGTGGCAGTGGTTTTCTTTTGGGTTTTTATTCATTAAGTAATTTCCTAAAATGATTTGTTTCATTTATCTATGGTTTTTATTATTTTTATTTTTTTATAATTAATTTTTCTCTGAGAGGCTAAGTTGAATAGCTTTAAGCTAGACTTTACCTCCTCATCTATCTATTGTTTAATTTTATTGTATTTTATTTATTTAATAAAATAAAAGTAATTTTCAACCAAAAGTCAAATTCTGAATTAAATGCACTTTTAGTTTTAACTTTAAAAAATTATTTTATTTATGACCTTCTACTTGTGGTCTCATAAATTTGGGTAACAATGTGAATTATAATTATAGGATTGTAAGAGATTTCTTTGGGATATTTGTATGCAGGCATCAGTTTTTTTTCAATTTTATTAATAGACAGTAAAAAAAGGGGGCCACAAAAATGTCGGCTACTGGTAAGTGATCCCTTTGGTGGCAAATTATCCCACCTTATAATAAATTACGCGACTGGTTTGCGTCTAAATAAAAAAGACTGATTATTTAGTCAACTAACTAAAAATTCATAATTATAAGACCAGGGTTTAGGAAGGGTTTACTTAGTGTAAAAACTTTATAGTTAAATTAACGGTTAATGCCCGAAAAATTACAAAACTGCTACGACTTTATTTATTAACAAAAAAAATTAATCAAAATTGAGAGTATACAATCAGGTATGTAAAATTTTAAAAATTTATTTCATTACAATTAGCAATTTTTCTGGATGCGCGATTAGGTCGCCGGACCATATATAATACACTATTATTTTTGTAAAAAAAATTATCTACACTTATTATGTACATAAAACTTGTTTATTTTACTCTTTAGCGTACCATCTTCCATGATAACATTTTTGTATTATTTTATCCGTGACATATGTATTACCTATTTAGTGATAATAACACTCACAACTAAAGTACTTCAATAAATATTTTTGCATTTCAATGGAAAACAAGAATAAATTAATTGGACCACATTTATTAATAATTATTGACACCACACTATACGAAAATCATTTTGCACAATTATCTAAAGCCGATTCTGTTAAGAAAACCCAAACAATGCGTGATGTTACACACCTTAATGTTTTCGTTCTTTGGCGAATTGGGAAAGTCGTTTTAAAATTTCATAGTAAAGTGTGAATACAAATAATAGCGTCTATTAAAGGAAATAGATCATTGTTTCAATGTATTTTTTACTACCGAGCATTCATGGAAAATTTATCTCTCCCAGTTCGTTGCTATGCTTGTTGCATGAACACACTTGTGATACCTTTTTCTAATTCTAAACTGTTCACTCTCAAATGCACACACAATGTCTGCACTGCTACCTATAGGTAAACAAACATACACAAGTAAATGCGTTCTTTTAAGAGAGCTAATCGCATTTATTATGCTCTGCTACTGGAACGTATTTCGTAGCGAATCTTGCATGCGATGTTTTTCAAGTTTAGACAAAATATTCACGCACACGTTGTTTGTTTCTGTGGAATTCCTCAAACTTAGGCTCAGTATTCTGAAATTCCATCGAAACAAAACGGCTGTAACCCCCGATCGTTTTTTAATCAAATTTTCTAAAAATTCCAGCAATTGTGGCCCTTCCAGACATTCAGCAACTCGCGAGGCCATCGCATGGTGGCCTTCCCGGAGGAGTCCTTCCAGGAGAACTCGTTCGCGCCGCCAACGACCGAAGACGAATTCGGTTCGGTCGTAGTTCTGGGTAAAGGAACTCCGGAAAACTTAAAATTCGAATGGGTCATTTCCGATTGGTCGAAATGCTCGCAAACCTGCGGCGGAAATGGCTTTCAGATGAGGGCAATTCGTTGCATTGTTCGACTACATAATACGACACACGGCGTCGATCATAACTTTTGCGAGGACGCTGGCATGCCAATTCCAGCGACGGAACGAAAATGCGGACTGAACGACTGTCCCAGATGGGTGACTTCCGAATGGACGCCCTGCGACAAGTCCAAGTGCTTCGATTGGCACACAGGTGAGTAGCGAGCTGGAGAGGATGGCAAGGTGATGTTTTGAATGCAGCAATGCAGAGGAGATTGGTCAAGTGCCAGATTGAAGGGAATGTCACGGTGGCGGAGTCCAAGTGCAACGAAGAGGATAAGCCGACGCACAGGCAGGAGTGCGCCAACGAGAGGTGTGTGGGCAAGTGGAAGCTCGGAGCTTGGTCAGAAGTGAGTATTTTCAGTTTTTCCAAAGTTACCGTAAATTGGATTAAAATTTATTTAAATGTAAAAGTCTCAGCATGATTTTATTAGAAAAGCCAATCTCAGGAGAAGATTTGCGGTTTAATAAAATAATTATTATAAAACTTAAAAACACGAAAACGTTAAATCGCTACTCGTGGACAATTATTTGTCTCAAGTTTTTAGGGCTTCGTCATGTTAAAACAAATCTAAACTTACATACATTTTTTGCTTTTGATACGTGTATTTTACTAAGCCGAAACTATGAATGTGTGTGTTAAGTTCATAATTTCAGCTCTTTAAAGATAATATCGCGCTCAAAATGGAATATCATATATTTATGTTAAGAACATTATATTTATTCGCACTTATGAATTAAGTTTGAGTGGATTTTTTTTACCCTATTAAATAAATCAAGTATTAAGTTTTTTAATCCGTCACATTAGGGGAGACTGGGGACAAAAGTAACGCGGGACAAACGTAACAGCCAAGATAATTTATAATTTATTTCACATAAGCAACCACGCATACCTGTTTTAACACAGTTTATAAAGATATTGAATGAGTAGAACTCGGGGTTAAGTTCATACTGATTTTATTATAAAAATAATTCGAATATATACAAAATTTACTTACAAACTAAAACAGTGAATATAAAACAATGTTCCTTCTAATAGTAATTTGTCCATTTAAATTTTAAAAATGTTATTGTTATTGTTTAGTTGTCGCTGGTCAAGTGACCCACTTAAGTCATTTTGCTGACATTCGCTGATGCCGCGGAAATGCTCGCATGGGTTACTTAACCGTTGCGACAACTTTCATGGAAAATTCTTAAATTTAAAGAAAAACCCTGTTTAACCCCATGGTTAAACAGATATACAGGGTGCTCAAAACCTGGCGCACCAACTCAGTGATACGTTATTGAGAAGCATGTGCAGATTACGGGAAAAATGTTGAAAAAATTCCTAAAGTTATATTTTTAAAAATTTGGAGCTACAAACTTATTGTGTTAACTTCTTTAGTTTTCATTATTTTTTTATATTTTTATGTTTCATACCAGGTAATCGTTCCGTAACAAAACGATGAATAATTATTTTAAAATTTACTATCAGATTTTAGCAGTTTTTTTATTATTATTTTATATTAATTTAAAAAAATTAAAATTCATTCAAAAAATCACAATGTGTAGATGTGCCAACACTGGGAATGATTTCCTAGGAAACCGTTTCAAAAATAATTTATTTTTATTGTTGCTCAAATTCTATTGCGATCATGACTGTTAGACAACGTTGCCACATATCATTTACCTAAAATTAGTTATTTATCAATAACTTTAATACAAAGAATTTTTTTACTATTTTTACCATTATATGTAACCACTTCTCTACCACACACCATTGGGTTGGTGCGCCAGTTTTTGAGCACGCTGTATAATAATTTTCCTTAAAACTGGTTTAGCACAACATATTTTTCTTTGTAGATTACATTTTTTGTGGGCACCTATTTACGTATTTCTGTCAATTTTTACAACACACTTAGTCTGGATAAAAGTAACAGTCTGTTATTGTTGTTCCGAAAAGAGTTGTAGTTCTTAATTTCAATTTTAACGTATTCTTGCTCGTTTAAAATACAGAATGTTTCTCTCACAAGAAAAAAACAAGAAATAGACACGTAAATCCGCTATCATAACAGATATACCAACGAAATTAGAAGTCAAAGAGTTGTTATTTGAAGACAATGAAAATACGATATTAAAAAAATCAACAACTGTAGTAAAAAATTAATAAAACACTAAAGAAAAAACAATAAAGGAAGGTGGAAGCGACTTTTTCGACGAATACAACCAAAGTATTTTTTTTATTTTGCGTCCAATTGTTTTCCAACAGCAGACCAAATGAGCAGTTGTCTGTGTCCATGACAGTCATGAGGCACTAACAATGAAACTAACTATGTTTGCCATAAATATACGCAGACGACGATTTTGTTAATTTGCTAGAATGTATCTTTTATGTTAATTTAATTTGTTATTTATTATTACAATAAAATAAAAAAACTACAGAAATTCCTTCTTGCTTTTTTTGTTTTCTATGTTACAATAATCCTGACACCATGCTTTAAATACAGACTAATCATTAAACACTGACCGGTTCGTTTACACAAAAGAAAGAAGGAAAACAGTGAAAATAATAAAAAAAATTTTGCAAAAAGTTATAGTTGTTGTACTGTTGCTAAGTTTTTTATTATGTGGTAAAATTAACAGACGTATACCTGATACCTGGTATGAATAATAGAAAGATGCTAAGATAAAAAAAGAAATTATTTACTTTGGCCTCTAGTCTCCCCTATTATAAAATTTTTAATAATTTTTTAACTGAACAATTACTTTATTAGGCAACAAATGCTAATGCAATACAGTTGATATTTAAATTACTTTAACTAAGTCTTTAAACTAATCTTAATAAACACATAATTATGCGAGTATAAACATCGGATTGCTTAATCTATGGTTTGGAGAAGTTCCGAAAAAATAGTATTAGAATTTTTCTAACGGTAAAGCAATAACCTAATTTAGACTATTTACACGATTAAATAAAGTATTAAGTTTTTATAAATATAACAAAGGCTTGTTAGTTTGCCACAAAACTGTAACAAACTGAATTGTTTTGCAGTCTAGTTGATAATTAAATCGTTACTAAATCCTCAAAAATAATCTTGCAAGAATAAACATTTGATTACTTAGCTATCGTTTGGAGATGTTCCGCAAAAATATTATCGCATGTTATAAATTAATAAACAAGATAAAAATTCCAAATATGCATTTTTAACAACAGTATTTTATTTTTAGTGCTCTGCGGATTGCGAAATGCAAGGATTCAAGTACAGAATCCTGCAATGTGTTTGGTATGGCACGAAAAAACCTGCAGGGACTGCCTGTAAAGACCTTCCCCGTCCTCCAGTCATGAAGACTTGTAAAGGACCTCCGTGCTCCAAATCAGGTACCTACTACAAATCGATTTTGATTTTTCTCAAGTTGTTTT
The DNA here is from genome assembly GCF_031307605.1 of Tribolium castaneum. NCBI lineage: Eukaryota > Metazoa > Arthropoda > Insecta > Coleoptera > Tenebrionidae > Tribolium > Tribolium castaneum. The sequence continues at coordinate 13,430,721 of NC_087396.1, forward strand.
ACTTCCAGAGTCGCAATGCAAAGACCACTCTATGTTTTGTTCGAACGTGAAAACGATGAACATGTGCAAAATAACGAGGTACCAACAGCAATGCTGCAAGACGTGCAAGGCCGGTTAGAGTTCGAAGAGTCTCCGAAAAGGCTTAAATTAATATTTTGAGACGGTGGAGTTATGTTGTGTGGGCAAAGCCAAGTGTGAAGTGTGTTCAAAAGTGACTTATATCATCTATTAAATCTCTTGGACAAGTGCTGCACTTAGCAATAGTAGAAGATAGGAAATACGTTTGAATCTCAGCTTGTGCTGATCTGATGTATATTAATGTACTCGTCGTGTTCAGTGGCGAATTTTTGCCCTTTGATGGATGTTTTTGTGAGAGGGTAAAAATCGCGAGTGAGAACGACACATTCAAGACTGATGTTTTTTGTTACAATTTATTTGTTGGATACTATATACATCCCATGACATTCCATTATTACCGGTATTAAATATTAGGTCCGTCGTAACATGCAACGGTTTCAAAGGTAGTTAAGTATAAAATTTTGTTTTTCGTGTAACCGACCAGAAATTTTTGGGTTATTGCATACTTAAACCTCAACACGTACCTGCTTTTATTATTCTGTAATAATACATGTATTTTTGTATTATTGGCAACAAAGCGATGCGAAATTTATTTTCTAAAGACGCGGCATAAAGACATGCAATAAAGTCGAAGTATCTAAAGAAACTAGAGAAGTAACGTCCAAAAGGGATAAATGGGTCAACTATTTTACTAGGAAAATTAGGTCTAGGTAGTTAAGTTTTGCGTTCTTTCGTTCAGAGTTACCACCGATTTTTTCGTTTAGGTGTTCACTTAATGTCATTATTTGTCAGTATTTCACAGTAGATGGACTTAGTCAATTGTATCATAAGTAAACAAGTTGTACATATTGTTTTACACGAGGATAGTTTTGTAAATAATATTCCATAACTTATTGTCTGGTTAAGTTTAACTGTGTTTGGAGCCGAAGAATTTGTAAAAATGAACAAAGGAATGATGCCATGTAAATTGTAAAAAGATAAACGAATTATTTAATTATCGATAGTCAAATATTGTTAACGATTGCCTAAGAGTATATACAGCTTATGTTAAACAATGTTATTGATTATATTATCATAACACTGTAGTATTGTAAATTAAAATAATGATTGTCAATGATGACGGTGATCGAAATTTATTAGCAGAAACGCTCGTTTCCAGTGGCATATCTAGGATTAAATCCACTTCTGCCCCTTCCGATACGCCACTGCTTACGTTTAGCTAAAGTTCAAGAGTTATATTTCAAATATTAACTACCACTATAATAAAATAGGATTCAGTGGAGAAATTTATAGCAATTTTTATTGTTACTATTATTATCGTATTATCTCTTAGGTTAGTTATTCATTTGTATTCCTTACGTAATCATTCCATTTTAAATTTTCCCAAGGAATCTACTTAAAACGTTGCTTTTAAACTAAAATTTAAAACATTGTTTGTGCGAAAATGACGAATAAAGTTTTTTCTTTTAACTTGTGTGCTACTTTATTTACAATTTAAACAATATGTTTCACTGCTAAGACCAATCAGCAGTTTCGTCAACAATTTTCTTCCAGACCTCCAACAATTCACTTTCAGGCTTAGGCCAAAGATCGGAGAGTAAAGCCCATACTCCTTTTGCACTTATTAAAATATAAGGGTTGTCAGGATCGTTCATGCTTGAATACGCTCCAATAACTAGAGATTGGCACAATCGGACTGCTATACAAATCTGCAACAAAAATGATATTATCTCACATTAAAAACTACTCTACAAACCTTCAACAAATTGTACTCTTCATCAGAAATTTTTCTAACCGAGTTATACCCTGCTAACACATAACCACCAGCTTCGATGCTTTTTCCCTGGATCATCAAATAAGCCATAGTAATTGCCAGCTCAAAAATGTAACAACTAACGTGAGTATCGCCAAAATCTAAAATCCCTTTAACGTAAAATTCGTTGTCTTTCTCGTCGACCAAAATGTTATGCTCATTGAAATCGCCATGAATTATCCCTTTCTCCAAATTAGCCGCTAAAACTCGTTTCGGAAATTCTTCGAACACTTCGCTTATAATCGTTTTCTTAGCCTTATCAGTTATGACATACAACAATTGTGATAACTGCGGAGCTGACTCCAAATGCCAAGCAGATTTGATGCAATCGTACGCCGGGTGATGAAATTTCTACGATGTAACAATTTTTGTAAATTGCAAAAGCCATGAAAAATTACCTTCAATGCTTGATCCAGTTGCGCAGCGAATTTTCCAACCTTATAAAACAGTTTCATTGAAATGGGCACTTGCTGTAAAATTGAACCAGTGATGAATTCCAGCAAGCGAACTATGTGTTTCCCACTTGAAAAAGTCCGAATGATGTTAAACTCTCCATTTTTACTTTGAACCGGTTGCGGGCAGCAAATTGAAGTTTTCCCTACATAGAGCAAAAAAATCTAAAATTTTCTCACAGCAGCACACGTACCCAAGAAACGTAGAACTTCATTTTGGGCTTCAAAAAATTGCGGTCTTTGCGAATCCAAAGAATTTATGATTTTTAAAATGTAACCATCTTTGTTTACTTTCTTTATATTTTTATTATCGCACTTGTCACTAACTTTAACGTGGAAATTGAAGTCGTCGTACCCGTTGAGCTGTTTTATTGAAACACAGTTCAAGCCATAAATACTGCTTAGTATATTTTTGACTTCGTTTTCGTCAACTTTTGGTTTTACTGATACACCGGGTTGAAGCTGAGACGCTAACACGTTGCCTGTGTCCATGGTTTTTATCTACTAAATGAACAAAATACTGCTCATCATTAAATAGATGTTAAATAGACAGATAAAATATTTGTGTGTGTGATAAAAGATAGAAATTAACAAATAATGTAACTGGAGTTCAAGAAGAAATCTGAAAGGGTACACGTAACGTACTCTCGAGTTACTCGTGAAATAGAAAATCAGTTTTAAGAAAATTTATTTTGATTTTTATTCAGTGAATGCATTACAAGCAAGCAATAAAGTAAACCCTAATTTGTTGCTCTAACAAACAACTAACTGTAAAAAACTTAAAGGCACTGAAGTCGCTTTAGGATGTACATTACAATAGTGTTCCACAGCAATGTTAATGTTAAATAAATATGTTGCTGCTGAACCTGTTACCTAGGATAAAAAAATACGTCTGCATTCACCCATGTGTTGCGCAGAAACCAACAAAATCAAACAAATGAAAAATTAACAAAAAATAAAGAAAAAATGTTGTAAAAGCAAAGAATTAATTTTTTCCTAATAAATATACAAGAACCAACTAATTATTAATAAAATGTACCTATCAGAAAGTTTAAATTATTAAAATAATTTTTATTTTTAAATGTAAGAGAATTGGAGGTGTAAAGATCTAAGCTTCGCAATTCGTCAACTTGATCTGAATTTTGTGCGAATTGTTTGACTCACATTTGGTTGCCGGAAGCGTATTTATGACTCAAACCGTTGTTTCAATAAAATCAGATACATGTAAAGATAAATTTAATCATGATTAGAATTATCTCCACAACGGAAACGCTGTTACAAAATAACATATGTAGGATTTTGGATCAGGTCTTATGAATAAATTGCAATAATTGCCGTTCTCCATAAGCATTACGTAAAATTACCGCCTCTAATGGTAAAGTATTTAAGAATAAGATTGTTGTTTGTGTTGAACTACCAATGTTTGTAACAATATGTAAATTAACGTTCCTGTAAAATCTGTGATTTAAAGTGCATCCATTTTTTTCCAAACTCAGATTAACTGAGTTTTATTTTTTCAAGACTTTTTTTATGCAGTCTATGGCAGTAATTACAACAGTATAGGAGCGCAATGAAAAATAAAATTCGATAACTAAACTGTTACTATCTGCTGTCCTTTCATATTAAGTTAGATAACTTTAATTTCGAGAAACGAGAGCCGTCTCACAGTTAGGGTAATATTACATTCTAAAAATTTAGGAGATTTTAAAAAGAAAGACAAAAGTAATAAAAATTAATTAATGGGAAACAGAAGTGGGTATAAAAAAGGATAAAGCGAAAATGATGAATAAAGCTTTTTCTTTTATACTGTATTGTTTTTTATTTAAAATTTGAACAATATGTTTCATTACTAAGACCAATCAGCAGTTTCGTCAACAATTTTCTTCCAAACCTCCAACAATTCACTTTCAGGTTTAGACCAAAAATCGACCAGTAAAGCCCATCCAGTTTTTGCAGTTGTTAAAATATAAGGATTGTCAGGATCATGAATGCTTGTATATACTCCAAGAACTAGAGATTGGCTCATTCGGGCAGCTATACACGTCTACAAGAAAAAATATATTATTTGGCATTAAAAATCTACCCCACAAACTTTTAATAAATTGTATTCTTCATCAGAAATTTTCCTAACCGAGTTATACCCGGCTAAGACATAACCACCAGCTTCGATGCTTTTTCCCTGGATCATCATATAGGCCATAGCGATCGCCAGTTCATAAATGTAACAGCCAAACTGGCTATCACCAAAATCTAAAATCGCTTTAACGTACAATTCGTTGTCTTTCTCGTCCACCAAAATGTTTTGCTCGTTGAAATCGCCATGAATTACCCCTTTCTCCAGACGCGACTTAGCCGCTAAAACTCGCTTCGGAAAATCTTCGATGACTTCGCTTACGATTTTTTTCCTAGTCTCGTCAGTTATGACGTACAAGAACTTTGATAGCTGTGGAGCTGACTCTAAGTGCCAAACAGATTTGATGCAATCGTACGCCGGATGATGAAATTTCTACAAATGTGACACTTTTTGTAAATTGTAAAAGAAATGAAAAATACCTTCAGGGCTTGATCCAGTTGCGCAGCGAATTTTCCAACTTTATAAAACAGGTTCACTGAAGTAGGCACTTGGTGTAAAATTGAGCCAGCGATGAATTCCAGCAAGCGAACTATGTGTTTTCCACTTGAAAATGTCCGAATGATGTAAAACTCTCCACTTTTGTTTTGGACGGGTTGCGGGCAACAAATTGAAGTTTTTCCTACATGGAGCAAAAAAATCTAAAATTTTCTCACAGCAGCACACGTACCCAAGAAACGTAGAACTTCATTTTGGGCTTCAAAAAATTGCGGTCTTTGTGAATCCAAAGAATTTATAACTTTTAAAATGTAACCATCTTTGTTTATTTTCTTTATATTTTCATTATCGCACTCGTCACTGACTTTAACGTGGAAATTGAAATCGTCGTACCCGTTGAGCTGTTTTATCGAAACGCACTTCAAGCCGTAAATACCGCTTAAGATATTTTTGACTTCATTTTCGTCTACTTTTGGTTTTATTGATACACCGGGTTGCAGTTGAAACTCTAGCACGTTGCCTGCATGCATGGTTTTTATCTACTACACGAATAAAATACTGCTCATCGTTAAATAGACAGATAAAAGTATTTGTGATGCGATAAAAGATGGAAATGAACAAATAGTGTAATTGGCGTTGAGAGGAAAACTGGAAGGGTAACGCACTCTCGCGTTGCTTGTGAAATGGAAAATTAGGTTTAAGAGGGAAATAATAGGACTTGACCTTAATCAACGTAACACGTTTGACCTCGACTCTTTTCATTATTGATCAGGACTAATTTGCATTTTGGTCTTTATTCAGTGAATGCGTTACATTAGAAGCAGAAGCGATAAAGTAACCCCTAATTTGTTGCACTAACAATCAAACTGTAACAAATTTTAAGGCACTGAAGTCGTATTGGAATGTTTATTATAGTCTTTCACAGCAATTTCAAACTGGATGAGTATGGTTAAGTATGTTGCTGCTGAACCTATTACCTAAAACAAACAAATTCAATTTATTGATTCCTATCAGCTTCCACCGTCGATTTGCGCAGACACTAGCCGTGTAACTTCAAACAAAATAAGAACTAAAAAGCAAAGAGTTAAGGTTATTTAAATAAAATACACAGAAGCCGAGAATTATTAAAAAGATATCTGAAAAGTTTAAGATATATAAAAATAATTTTCAAAAAAATAAAAAAGTTTTTCGCTGTTTTTAGTTTATTATTTTTCTTTACTCACTCCATAAAACATGGTCATATCGACGTCAAAAAAATCAAAAGCTGTAAATTTGAAGTCGCAATGCAGGATTTGTTTGCCAAAAAGCTGCAACTAAAACCTCTCACGCTGTACTTGTTGCTTTGTTAAAATTTTGGTAAATTACTACCTGCACAGCAATATCACTCTGAAACCTGTCTTTGACTTGATACAACAGTTCGCCAGTTGCCCTCACCTATAAATATTAATAAGCATTAAAAGAATTGAGTGTTTTAGAGCCTGTAACTTCGTTTTTCGTTGCAGTGCAAATCACTGATATCAGAACTAATTCGATGAATCTGCAAACAGTCCATATAAGCGTTGCCGGAATAATGTCAACACCTCGCTCGTTATTGGCAAAGTTATCGGCAATTACATCGAGGGAATAATAAGCGTTGGTGGTGAAGCCAACGAAAGACAATGCGACCAAAAACAGGATTTGTATGCTAAAATATTCATTTAATAATTTTCCGGCGGAACAGAGTTGGAGATGTAAGGATCTAAGCTTCACAATCATCCCCTTATCGCAATTCGTCGTCAACACGGTATGAATTTTGTGCGAGTTTATTGGCTCAGAGTTGGTTGCCAGAAGTGTATTTATGGCCCGAAACCGTTGTTTCAGTAAAATCAGGTACATGAAGAATTGATATTCTTCAACCATGATTAGAATTATCTCCACACCGCAAACGCTGTTACAAAATACCGTGTAGGATTTTAGAACGGGGCTGATGTATAAGTTGCAGTTGCAGTACTCGACAAACATTAAAATTACAGACACCAAGGGTAAAGTGTCTACAGTTAAAATTGTTACTCTGTGAAACTACGAATGTTTGCGTCAATAAATACATAAGCTAGCGTTCTTGTAAAATTTGTGGCTTAAAGTACATCCAAATTTTTCCAAACTCAGATCAACTGAGTGTAGTTTATTCAAGGCCTTAATTATGCAGTTCCGTTTACAGTAATTGCAACAATATATGAGTGCAATAACGAGCGAAATTCCGTAACTGTAAACTGTATCTGCTGTTCCTGTAATTATGTTACCTTTAATTTCGAGAAACGAGGTTCGTCTTATAGTTAGAGTGTGATGACAAACTAAAAATTTAGAACATTTTAAGAAACAAATACGAAAATATATTACAAAATTAATTACTGAGAAACAAAAGTAGTACAGAAAACGAATAGTAACAACCATAACGAGACGTAACATACTGACGATTATTTTTCTCACGGTTAAATCCGTAGGGGCTGAGTCCTAGTAAACTACTACAAATGTACAAAGGACTTATTGCATCAAATAAATCCATGTCACAAAAATTTTTAGTATAAATGAAATGACTTGTTCGGTGTTCAATTCTCTAGCAGATCATTAATTTATGTACTATGTATTCAATCAACTTAAATGAAGTAAACAAACACTGTATTTATTTTATTGACAAGTTTTATTTAGTAGTAATGTTGGTTTTGTTATTTTAGTAAATATTTATGAAAGATGTACGTACTAATAAGTTCTAATTGGCAAAATTAGGGTAATGAGTAAATTAATTACGTTAACAAATAATAATTTCCATATACAAGTGGGATTTATGAAAAAATAAAATATGAAATAGACAAGCGTGAAATAGCAGCAAGGTGCTAAAGGTAAAGAAGTTTAGGTGTCTGCAACAAAGAAAATTTTGTGCAAATTTATGTATTCAATATTACAATAGTGTTTGTTAATTTTACCAAATATATTAAATCCCAACTAAGTCTGAAAGACACAGAAACTGGTGTCTTATTACGAAATTCTACTTAAAAAAATGGCTTTGTTTTAATTTTATAGGTATCTTTTAAAATAACGAAGTTACAAAGACATTCTTAAAAGATTTCGGTAAAATATTTTCACTGAAACTATTGGCTCAAGAAAAAAATTTCAACGATTGGATCTTACAAATACTGTGCATATTAAGTGACGAAGTCCACCGACAAAAATTGATGAATGAAAACCTCTTTGTTTCCCACTTTGTAGCATTTAGTTATCTTACAGATTATATTTTTTGATGGTGATGCTTTATACATATTTTTAGACAATAATTATTGTGCCGTTTAATTTGATTCAGTTTGTTACTTGCAATTTTTGCAGACGGAAACCTCATAAATAAAATAAAAATTTTGCGGTTTAAGAAGTTTGCTTGACTGTGTTACATTAAATCTGAAGTGTTTTTAATTAATTTAATGACACGTTCTAATTATAGTTTTTATTTTGATGGTCAGTTTAAATATTGCATTTTTTTATTTCCAATAATATGTTGAATATATAACATTAATACTCGTATTAGTAATATACTCGTTTTGTGTTTAATTTATTTTTATTGTCTTGTTACAAACTGTAGTCGAAAAAGATGTCATAAAGGTAAATGGATTTTTTTCACCTTGAATAAGATTTTGAAAATATGTTTTAATTATTATGTGTCATGTCATATCATATTGTAACAATTTTTTTAAAGCTATTTTAATGTTTTACTACAAATTGTAGCAAAGAAGATGCCATAAAGGTAAGTACATTTTATTTTTTCCTATTTATCGCTAAGTGATTTTTGTGTTCTATTTTTTTTTCCTGTTATTTATTATTTGTTTGACTAATTGGAGCAATCCTTAAATGTAATATGCAATGTTAGTTGCATTTTACAGGTAAAATTGTTTACTGTAGCCTAAACGCTTGTACGAATTAGTTTACAGTATGTAGGCAACCAATTATTCCCAAAATTTAATGCATGTTCAAGTGAACTACAATTGACATTTCGGTCTGATTTCGGTTACAAAAGAACTAAAAAGCTAACCTAGCACAGATTGCATTTATGATTTTTTTGATTTATCTCTTAAAGTGGACATAATTTCACAAAAAAATACTTGATCTAATGTTGTGACCCTAGTTTTATGATGATGGCATTAAACGAAGACAAGAAAACTGTAATTCAAGACTTTAAACTGGACCAAGACAACGAGCTCCGCTTCGAAGTTGAATCCAAAAATGAAAAAGTCTACGTCACACTCAAAAGCGGAAAGGCCGAAGTATTCGGTACCGAACTGGTCAAAGGCAAGACGTACGAGTTCACATCTGGGGCCAAAGTTGCTGTGTACACCTGGCACGGCTGTACTATCGAAGTCAAAGGAAAAACCGACGTGAGTTACGTGGCGAAAGAGACCCCAATGGTCACTTATTCGAACTGTCACGCGGCTCTAGAATTCATGCGAATTGAGGCAGAGCGGGAGAACAAAAAGGGCCCCACTGTGATGCTAGTGGGGCCAAATGATGTTGGTAAATCAACGGTGTGCCGCATTTTGCTTAACTATGCCGTGAGGATGGGGCGGAGGCCCATTTTCGTGGATCTGGATGTGGGGCAAGGACAGATTTCAATTCCGGGGACCATAGGTGCCCTACTTATTGAAAGACCGGCCTCTATTGATGAGGGGTTTTCACAAGAGGCCCCACTTGTGTACCACACGGGGCATAAATCGCCGCAACCGAACATCGCACTTTATTCCATGTTAGTGACACAACTTGCAAACACAGTAAAAGACAGGCTCGAAGTCAACAAAAAAAGTTGGTACCAAATTTTCCAAAATAAGATTTCTTGATAATTGTTTATAGCCAGGGCGTCTGGTGTTATTATTAACACTTGTGGCTGGATTAAGGGCACTGGATACAAACAAATCCTCCACTCGGCGAAAGCTTTCGAAGTTGATGTTATTTTAGTTCTGGACCAGGAAAGGCTTTACAATGAGTTAGTGCGTGATATGCCAAATTTTGTTAAAGTCATATTTTTACAAAAAAGTGGTGGCGTAAGTAAAATAATACATTTCGGGCAATAATCTAAATACGTAATTTTAGGTGGTTGAACGCTCAAAAAGTGTTAGATCTGAAGCAAGAGATCAACGAATTCGGGAATATTTCTACGGAACCCCCAAAAATTCAATGTATCCACACTCGTTTGACGTCAAGTGGAGCGAAATTAAAATTTACAAAATTGGGGCGCCAGCTTTGCCAGACTCGTGCCTGCCTTTGGGTATGAAGGCAGAGGATCATCTGACGAAATTAGTGCCAGTGACGCCAAATCCGGGGATTTTGCATCATCTACTTGCAGTCAGTTTTTCAGAGGGAGAAGATGAAGATATCATCTCCTCACACGTCGCCGGATTCGTTTGTGTGTAAGTAGTTTTGTTGCTTGTACACGCCTTGTTATTGGTGTTGCAAAATCGAGATATTTTTAAATAACTTAGAAAAATTTATTAACGTCTTTAGGGTGTTTGTCCCAACAAGAAATTAGTTTAAAAACGGCAAAAATAACATCATTTTAACTCGATTTTGGGGATTTTTCGGCTTATTTTGGACAAAGCTTTGGAATAAACGACGCAGTTTAATTATTTTTCCGTATTTTTTTTCAGAACCAACGTGGACACGGATCGCCAAATCGTTACGCTGTTATCGCCTCAGCCGAAACCATTACCTAACAACATACTTCTTCTGTCAGAGTTACAGTTCATGGACAGTCATTAGATGTATTTGTCATTCAAACATGTAATAAAAGTATTCCGATTTTTATCATTATTTTTTAATTTTCCTAAATAAAAATGTCTGCGGAGAAAATTAGCAAAAAAGTTCATATGGAAGGTGACGAACCAGCGCAAGTCACTGGTGAACAAATCGCACAACCATCTGAAGAAATCAAAGAAGAGCAGAATGAAGAAACTCAAGAACCACAAATTGAAACTGAAATAAAAATAGAAGATCTCGCAAGCATAGAACCTAGTCTGCTCGCGAGCATCGACACAGCACCAAGTCTGCTCCCGAGCATTAAAGAGAGTGACCAAGTCACTGAAAGTGAGCAAGTGGTTATACCAGCAGAACCCCAGGAACCTGAAATAAATGAAGATTCAATGGAAGCTAAACTAGTTCTCCTGCGGCAGTTTTCAAGCGACTATTTCTTGTACAAACACAGCCCTTCTTTCAAATGTTTCGAACAGGCCCTGTGCTCACAGAGCGACCTCCGACTGACTTTGTATTTTTTTCCACCGCTCACTGACCCCGGCTTGGATGAAGCCTTCAACTACATACGTAACAACACTATTTCGTATTATTTTTACGAAAGTTGGCAAATTTTCAGCGCCTGAGGAAGAGCATGACCCTGACGGTGCTGATAAGTACATCAACATGTGCAAAGACTTGGCCATTGTGCCCATTTCTCGCGTGATAAGATCACTAAAAACGGACACTTTAAATTTAAAGGTAACTCCGTTCGGAAAAACCGGGTAATACATTAATTTTTACCAGTATTACGGACTGACTTTAAAACAAATGAGGGGCATAGCAGACGCGTTGAAGGTGAACAGTAACATCAAGTATTTAATTTTTGAAGACAATTGGATGTCGCCGGAGGCAACGGCCCTCATTGGCGAGGTTCTACGTGAAAGTAACTCGATTCGGTTTTTAAATTTGAAAGAGTGCCGAATTGGCGAAGACGGTATACTTTTAATTCACAATTTCGTTTAAAAATAAATGCAACAGGGGCTGAAAAATTGTGCGAAGGCATATCATCAACGCAGTTCTTGCAAGAACTGGATTTAAGTTATAACAGTTTGGGGGATAAAGGTTTGAAAATACTTCAGCCCAGTTTAATTGAAAATACATCGATTAAAAAACTAAATATCAGTCATAATAATTTAACTGAGGACTCGGGGGCGACTTTGGAGGCAATTTTGTTAGAAAATAAATATTTGGAAGAGTTAGATCTCTCCTGGAATGGATTTTTCACAGCCCCTGGTTTGTCTAATCATGGTTAGTTCAACCTAAAACGTAATTTTTAAGGGAATAAAAAACTGTGCAACGGTTTGGCTAAAAATGAATTAATTAAATGGTTAAATCTGTCTTGGAATGGGATTGGCACAGGTCCTGCAATGCGGCCCATCACAAAATACTTGCGGAAGACTCAAGTGTTACAGTTTTTAGATTTGAGCTGGAACAGGTTTATTGGCGATGCTTTTTCTTTTAGATTATTGTAATGAAATATTTTAGAATAACACAGCGTAGTTTAATCTTATTGAGAGCGGCTTTAATACGAAACAAGTCACTGAATGGAATTAAGCTGGGACATAATATTTACACTCCTGACGAAGCTTACTTTCTAGCGTCGCTTTTTTCAAGAGTAAAAAACAATAATTTTACATTTTTGGACATGGAAGACATGTGCGTTAACAAAGATTTTTTGCCGGTTTGTGTAATAACAAACGTTCAATATTATTCTAATCTTTAACACAGTTGAAACGAAAATTTCAAAGAGAAGGCAGACAAATCCCCCATGGGCATGTTTTAAGCAATTATGAGATTTACGGTCCTGATATAAACAAACTGCTCTTTCAGCGATGTCGCTATTTAGCAATGAAGCCAAAGAAGAAGAAGAAAAAGAAAGACTTTGGGTAATTTTTTCTCAAACATTCTTACGCTACGTTTAAAATTAGACATTTTGTATTGTCGCTGCCTGATAAAAATGTGACACCGCAAGAGTTCCAAGAATTGTTGAAAAAGAAGAAAATCAAAAAAATTGACAAGGACTTACTCAATGAATTAATGGCAAGGTTTCAAACCAAGAAAAAGAAAATTGATTCAGTTGCCATGAAAGCCGATTACATGAGACTGTACCCCGACACGGTACTACCTGAAGAAAAGAAGAAGAAAAAGAAGAAGAAGAAGAGGAGAAAAGGCAAGAAACCGAAAAAGAAGGAATAATTAAAATACACAAATAAAAATCAATTCGTTTATTCAATTCGCTTTTGAAACAGAGGAAACAATCTTAACAGAATATATCATGGGAGCTGTGCCACTTCGCGTGCTTTTTTTAATCATTTTCACAACTTTAAACTTATCGTCATCGGTCAAGTTCAGTTTCTCCTCCCCGTCGTTTTTACTCGAAACATCAATTTCTTCCTCACATTTTCGCGATTCCTCAGGATTTTCGTTTTTCTTCTCGTTATTTTCGCTCGACTCTTCGGACACAATGCCTTTACCAAACACATCGTATTTCTTTAAGTGGTCAATGTAACTAACTGGCTCTATCTTTGGCTTTGACTGGACGGTCTCTTCTATATCAATGATAGACCACTGATTGAACTTTTCCTGGATGGCGCTCATTCCACATTCCTCGTATTCCTGTTTCGTCACTAACTTTGATTTAAACTCAGGATCCTTCAAAAGCACTTTACCACCCATCCAGTTGTACGTAATCGGGCTAAAAAACGCGGTCAATTTTTTTCCTAAAAACTAGACACATACTCTGACGGTTGGTAAACGTTAACTTCCCACGACGCTGGAATCATGCTCCTGACTTCATTAAACAACCTATCCCTGAACCCGTCAAATTTTGTGCTCCCGCCAATACAAACAATATTCTTGGCTAAATCTTTCTGGAAACTCAAAGGACACGAAAAAATCGATTTACAAACTGCTTCTGCAATTCCTATGCTTTTGATGCCAATGTCCGAAGGGTGGAACAAAATCTCGGGAACGGTAAATCGCTCGTTGTTTAGACGAAGAATTTGGCAATTTTCTGCAATTTCGTCTTTTTGGTCCCGATCTTGGATGTACCCCCTCCTGATATTATTAAAATCGGGCAGCACATAATTTCGAATAATGTGGTTTTTGCTGGGAGGGAGCTCTGCAGCTTTTAGGTCGCTTTTGAAGTCTTGAGACACGTAACAAGTGTCTTCTTTCACTTGGTTGATTACGAAAGTCTCCTCCATTACGTGGTACTGGCGATATGATATTATGTCTTTCAAATGGTTAGTTAACAGCTGTTAACAAAGCAAAATTATTTTCTATTTTTCACTAACAAATTAACTTACTTTCCCCCCAACATTTATCCTTCTCACACCTTTCAGATATTTTTTACCTTCTAGATACGGAATTACATGTGTGAAACTATACCCTGAATCAACTATAATACACGGAGGTTTTGCCCCTAAACATTTTTATTTAGTTTTGTAAAGTAACTTAAATTATCTCTTACCAATTTCTTTGTGGTACTGTAATACTGCAAGGTCGGTGGGATTTAATCTGAACATGGATGAGACTTCATACTCTTCAAAAAATATCTCATCAATACAATCTTGAATCGATTTGAAGTTAAACAAGGGTTGTGTCATTATCACAGGATAGTTATTCACAGGACAAACATTTTTGCTAAGCACAAAATCCCATATCGGTTTTTGCACATCCCACTTTGTTATATACCCCCGCTCACTAGGTATTAAGTAAAACAAACCGGAACAGTCCCTACATTCATCAATCTGGCTTCCAATAAATAACCGTTTTCGCTCCGACTTTGCTTTCATGATACAATTTGGAATGATTCTAAAACCGCCCACAATAAATTACAATTTAGAACACAAGCAACTTATACTTTGGCTCCTCTTCAAACGAATAGTTGATTTTGATCGTATGAGCCCCATTATCAAAAATAAGACCTTGCAAATTGCTCTCTGCAAGCACCAGTTGTTTACTCATGAACTATAATTATTGTACGCACCTTTCACGTGAAAAGAGTGACTGTCTCGACTTGCAAGCCGTGTCCGGCGCGGTCTTTGGTGCTTCTCAAACCTTCGACTCACATTGTAAATTTTTGAATCGTACCTTATTCGCTTCACTTCAGACTGACCCTCGTCTAGGTCTTCGTCACTCAAAGAACTGTCCATGTGAGACATTTTGCTCACTCAGGAATGTTTTAACTTTAATGCAACTTTTTTAAGCTATTTATTTACAGTTGTCAAATTTGACAAATCTGTCAAACTACAACGTGCGCATTATACCAACATCCAATAACCCCCCAAGTAATGAAAAATCTGTCGTGGTAGATAAAACATTTTGAATATTAGGTAGGTATCTTGCATTTTTTAAGTTTTTAAAGTCTGTTATTTTTGTACGCTCTTATCAGGCAACTTAGCTAAATAATTAGGAAGATAAAAAATGTAGAACAGGGCTTTTGTACTTTTGATGTTGGTGTTTGTCGTAGTTTTTGACAGTCCACAACAACTTCATAATTCGTAAAAAATAAAAGTTTGTGCTAAAAGTTTGTCGTAAAAACGTTGCTAATTCACTTAATGCAACATTCTGGGGGCGATTATAGCGTCCCACAATGCCGGTGGACATAAAGGAATTAACCGAAGGCTGGCTGGAGTTGGAAAGCGACCCAGGCCTGTTCTCCCTTCTCTTGGAAGACTTCGGCGTAAAAGGCGTCCAAGTTGAAGAAATCTACGACATCCACAAGCCCTTAGATGGCCCCGTTTACGGTTTCATTTTCCTGTTCCGCTGGATGGAGGAGCGGCGCTCGCGGCGAAAAATCGTGGAGCAAACCGAAGTGTTTGTTAGAGATGAGGAAATCGTAAACGACATATTTTTCGCGCAGCAAATGGTCCCCAACAGTTGCGCGACCCACGCTCTGGTTTCAGTATTGCTAAACTGTGCCGACTTGCACTTGGGGGCGACTTTAGAGCGGCTACGGACGCACACTAGAGGCATGTCGCCTGAGAATAAAGGCTGGGCGATTGGGAACACCCCAGAGCTGGCCAAAGCGCACAACTCGCACGCGATGCCGCAAGCCAAGAGACGGCTAGATAAGAGTAGCGGGGTTTCAACTGGGCGGTTTACAGGAGAGGCGTTTCATTTCGTTAGTTTTGTTCCGATAAACGGGCGTCTGTTTGAACTGGATGGGCTGAAGCCGTGGCCCATCGACCACGGGCCGTGGAACGAGGGTGACCAATGGACGGATAAATTCCGGGCTGTTATCGCCGATAGACTGGCGATAAGTGCGGGAGATGAAGGAAGCGAAATCCGGTTTAATCTAATGGCGGTGGTGCCGGACCGCCGACTTGCAATTCACCACAAGTTAAAAATGTTGAAAACGAACAGACAGATAGTTCTGGACGCGTTAAAACATCTAGTCAAAGTTAAAAAAGACAAAAAAGAAGAGACTGCAAGTAACAATGCAATGGAGGAAGATCCCCCTCAAGGGAATTCTCAGAGTCAGTCAGCGTCTGAAGAGGGGGCTTTGACGCCCAAAAGCTCAGTTACAACGCTAGGGCCGTTAGATTATGCGACGCCACTCACAATTCAAACATCACCAGCCCCCAGCACTTCAGGAACAGATACTTCGTCGGAAATTGGCTCAGCGTTCAATTCGCCAACGCAGACCTGGAACTGGGGGGCGCAACAGCAACAACCAAGTCCATCCTCCAGGGATCTGAAGAGATTTGTTGTGATTCGAATGAACGAGCAAGAGGAGGAGCAAAATAGCAAGAAAACTGGTATAATTGGCATTAAACTTGCCGAATTTTATACTGTAATAATTATTATGCTCGGTCAGACTTTTGTGAAGGAAATTTAATTCTCTACAAATTTCTTCCTAACAGTTTTCTTGTGTCTTTAACCGCATTCGTAGCGTCTTGAAAAATACGAGATGAAGCGCAAATTTTAAATAATTTTTTCTCATATTCCTTATGAAAATTTAGTCGTCCGTTTTCTCTCAGTATATTACGAGTGCAGAGCTCAACATTTCTGCATTTTTTTTTTCAAGTAATTAGCGAATTGGTTGGATTTCAGTTAATTTAAAATGATTTGGCGCTGAAACTTTTTTTGGGAAAATTGTCTGTTAAATAATTGAGTGTAATTTCAGTGAAAAAAGAAGGCACCGAACAAAAAAGCAACGGGAATGGGGGCGTCGCCCGGGTTCGTACGAGCGACGGTGACACGGTTGTGGCTGAGAAAAAACACCCTGAACTTTTGGAGCCTCACACTTTTGCCCCACAAGACCTTTTAGCGCTTTTGCGGAATTTAGAAAACGAGATTTGTATGTGTGAGATTAATTTAAAAGATGAAAATGATAAGCAGAATAAATATAAGGTATTTGTAGCTTCTTTAGTGTAGTAAAACGGTAATGATGTATGTTTTTTAATAGATTGATGACTGCAGGAGGACTCATAATTATGACGAATTTATTTGTACGTTTTTATCAATGTTAGCGGAGCAAGGAAAATTGGCTGATTTAGTTGAACAACATTTGCAAGTTCCTAAAAGGCCTGGGACTGTGCCCCAACCTAAAGCTGCGAAAACGGCCAAGAAACATGAAACTGGTGCGACGAAAAGGAAGAAGGGGAGGACGAAAGTAAAGAGAAGAAGGTGAAAAAAGAAATATTTATTTAAAAGATGTAGGAATTAATATAACTTTCATAATTTCTGTTGGCACTTTTGATCTGAAATATGCCTAACAAATATGGATATTGTGGCAAAGACGAGCTTAACACAATTTAACTTTTATCACAACGCATTTAAAAATGTAAAATAAATGGGACGTTAAGATGATTGTGCATTAATTTATGGACCCTAAGTTACTAATCGCTTTTGTACGTCTCTAAAACTTTAATTTATAGAAGGTCGAAGATAACAACTGCATAGGAAGATAACAATGAATAGTTATGAGTTCCTTTGACAGTCATGGGCAAGAAATATGGTCCATTTTGTGGCATTTTATGCACCCATAAAATGTCCATATCAATATGTGATAATGACAAAAATTTCGGTAAAACACTGTTTTATTTTTAAGAAAATTAATACAAAAATCATCGAAATTGAACGTAAATGCATTAAAGTGTAGACATTAGATAACACAAAGATTATCGCTGTTTTTATTCCATCAGAGTTCACAAAAATTAGTCGCCCACAAATTATGTAAATCATGTCATGTTTAATTTTTATTATTTCGGGAAAACAACTTTTTGCTGATTCTCTTTATTGCCCATTTTGTAACATAAATACATCAAATGATTAGGAGACAAGAATTAAAAAGCGTGAAAGACATCACTTGAGTTTGTCTTTAACTTCTTGTGGAATTTTCGCTAACAAACCTTCATGGTCCAAACCACTCACGGTCGCAAACACCCCCCCTGTGTTAGGGTGCTGAACATCTTTGCCATAGTTATAAGCGTTCCCGTGCATATCTGTTAGTTTACCCCCAGTAGCCACTAGCACTGCTTCGGGGGCGCAAGTGTCCCATTTTTTGCAGCCTTTGCTTGCAAAGACATACGCGTGGGCTTTGCCCTCGATCAGTAACAACACCTGAAGAAACAAATCATTGACAAAAGTACCTACAATAAAGTAGTTACTCATACTTTATGGCCTGCACCTCCAACTTTGATAATTTCGTCTGGATTTAGAGCCTCGAGGGCTTTCTGGACTGTACCATCAGAGTGTGACCTGGTCGTAGTGAGAATAAGTTTGCCAGGGGGCGCCCCTTGGGGGTCAAAGCCCCCGACCCCCATGCCCACGAGCCCCCAAATTGTGCGCCCTATTGAGTTGCCGCTTTTGTAATTGTAGTAGGGCTGGTGTATGACACCAGCTATGGCTTTGCCTTTCACCGACAAACCTACTAATACTGTGACATGTTCCAAGAGCCCCTAATTAAATTAAGTTAAAACATAATTGGGATAAATTTCAAATGAGAACCTGGGTGTACTCTGATGTGCCATCAAGGGGGTCCACCCAGACCACAATATCCTCACTTGTTACGGTGGAATATTCCGGGGGGCACTGTTTTGAGATTACCACTTTGTCATAGTCTGTTACAATCCAGTCGCTTGGCACCTGAACAAATAATTCGAAAAATTGGGGTAAGAAAACTAGAAAACGGCAACTTACTTCAGAATTATTTGCTCCTTCTTCCCCAATTATGGTCAAATCTGGATATTGCTGAGATAAAGAAGCCACGATACAGCGTTGTGCAGATCTGTCTGCTTCAGTTTGAAGATCATTAATGCCCTAGTAACCCCAGTTTTTTTATTATTAAAAAATAAGTAAGTGGTACCTTATCGACAATCCCCAAGTCTCCCCTGGCCATTATATCCCGTATTATTTTTCCCGCCCTATTGGCCGCGGTTACGGAAGATGCCAGTAAACGCAAAATTAGAGGAGCGCTTTGAGCCATTGTATTTCTTTCTGTAAACTAAGACTTAAACGTAATACACAATCTCATAACTATAAAATTAATCACTTTTTGCATTACTAAGACTTGACCTTATTAGGTTACGCACGACTTCTCGTTCACTCTTTTTCGCTAATAACCTTGTCTCTGACTAATGTAAAAATTAGTTTACTGCACGATAAAGAGATAAATGCTTGTCTTACACTAAATAAATAACCGCTAAGCTCGTTTTTCGACACAATAGGTTTGAGGTGATTAAGAAACGAAATGCTACTTTCAAGTTAATGGGAGGTAAAAAACTGTTACCTGTTCTCGAGCTAATTGATCCAAATAAGTCGATTTAAAAAAATAATTTCTGTTTTATTGTGACATTCGAGTGTTTATCCATTTTTTGGAGGTTAGGTTGTTTGAAAGGAGTGGCAAGGTTATAAAAATCAATTTTCCCAGAATATTGAAATTAAAAACTTTATTCGCGTCTAAATTTTGTAAAAAACATTAGTTATTCTTCTTTAAGTGCATAATACACGTCGTCAGGGCTCACATTTAAAATAATCCTTTCGTCAAGATCGTGACATTTTTGGTCCACAAGTAACAACCGGCACGCTCCTAATTTTGAAATTGCGCGCAGAGCAATCGTGCAAGAGACCGAATTAAAACCATTGACGGCACACAAAGACACTAACATCTGGTAAACGTTCGAAAACACAGTTTCTTCGATTCCCGTCCGCTCCACCTAAAAAAAAAATGGAACACAAGTCTTTGAAATAAAACCCTCACTTCTGAAATCACAGCCTGAAGGACGTATTGTTCCAGACGTGAACAATTCTTGATTGCTCTAACTTTTGGTTGGGTTATCATAGCTTTCAAGGCCTCATTTACGTGCGACATGGACACTAAAGTGTCGTCGCCTTCAACTTCGGCGATTTCTGCCGCCCGTCTGCAAATATCCAGCGCTCTTCTTGCATCGCCAGAAACCGAGGCCACTTTCCTAGCTACGAGTTGCACGGCGTCCGGGTTGAAACTATTCGTTCCGAAAAGACGCTTCGTTACGATTTCCTGGAGTTGTTTGTGTGTGTAGGCTTGGAAAGTGAGTCTGGTCAAGCCTAAGCGACTTGTCACCCTATTCATTAACAGTCTACAACATTCTCGGTCAATTTTTTGAACATTGATTCACTGAGTTTCACCTTTCAGGTAAATCCATTGTGTTCGCAATGGTTATCACAATTAATTGAGTAATGGATTTGGTGGGCCAGTCTAGAATGTTGTACACCACGTCTTGTCTTTTGGTGCAAATAATATCCAACTGGAACGAAAACCAAATCAATTTTTGTTTCAACTGAATAGTCTATTCGTACCTCATCTACTAATAAAATAATTGGTAGTTTCATTTTTTTGGCTTTTTTTGTGAATATTTCTTCTAAAGTGCTTTGGGCTTGCTCCCAAGTCACAGTTTTCCCAGTTAACTGTTTCACAATCTACAAAAAAATATATATGAAAAATGGTACAACAAAATTTTTACTTTATTTTTACTTCAACATAAGCTTGTCGGGGTTCTGTTAATTTCATTCCATTTAAATTCACGTACTGGAAATTAGGAACGTCTCCAGTTTTAGCAGCCTTTAATAAATGGTTGACAACACTTGTAACAGTTGCGGTTTTACCAGTCCCTGGCACTCCAGAAATGTACATACACCTGGACAAAATATTTAGAACTCGCCTAATTGTAACTTAATAATTACCCTCCACACTTATCAAATAGTTTTCCTTCCAAAAAGCTGAGAATGTCTTCGTGTTCCTTTTCCCTGCACGGCAAATCAGTCGGAACGTAAGAAACATGCAAGTGACTTCTGGCTACTTTCAGTGGAGTGTCATCGAGCTCCATTGCTTTGGTTCTAGACTGGACTTTAGGAGTAATCGTTCCTTCCCTGATTTGCTTAATTGTGCTCCTTGGGGTGGCCTTTTTGCCCGAACTTCGTGGCGTTCTCGGCGTCCTACACCCATCATAAAACACATCTTTCTCCAGCAATTTATTTTTAACAGGAGTGAAGTGAAGTTCCTCAACTCCTTTATTTACAGTCTTCTTCGGAGAAACGTTCACGTGAGTGTACTTTACAGGAGACTTAACTTTACGCTTGCCTACAGCCCTGCTTCTTGACACATAATCATCCTCAGATTCCGAACTCTCGTAGCGGAAAAGTGGACGACAAGTCATATTTTTCTTATCAATGACCAATGTTATTTTTTCATTTTTCTTCGCTGGGCTTGGCCCAGCTTTGAGGAGCTTTGTGGGTGATAAAGATTCGTGTTCACTGGCCCCAAAAGAGCTGTTGAGATTGCGCTTAACCGAGCTTCGTAAACGTGGCGAATAAAAATTTTGGTGAATGGGGGTTGCCGGAGTAGTGTCCCCTCGTGATTTTTGCAAGCGTAAGGATTTTCTTGTCGACATATTTAACACAAAACACAAACAAAACGAACAATAAATAACAACCAACTGAAGAACCACCTGTTGTTGAAATACGCGATGACAGTTTATTTTGGCGCGACTTTTAGGGATTTTTATTCCACCGTTCGGGGAATTTGCGTTTTAGGTTATTGGAGGAACATTCAAAGTACAGAAGATTTTTAATAATTTTATTAACAAATTATTGCACATTGCACAGTTTTTAAGTAGAAATAGTTAAGTAGACTTGTGTTTTGCTATCAAGTCCTGCTCCAACCTTATTTCGGCTTCTTTCTGTTGTTTAATGTATTCCTGTTTTTCTTTAAATTGTTGGATTTTTAAGGCACGTTTCTGAAACAACCCCTGATTTACACTTTCTTTACGAGATCTGAACTAACCTTAAGTTTCAAACTCTTATCATGAAGATTTTTCATTTCCTTTTTAATGTTAGTTAACTTGGTTTGATACAATTCAATTTTCGTAAACATCTCATTCAGGTGATCATTGTGTTGTGTTTCAGCCAAAGATAAGTTCTCACTGTGGATTTGGTCTAATAACACTGATTCTTTGTCACTGCAATGTTATTGAAACTAGTGTTATTGAATAAAACTAGTATGTTTTTTACGTTAATTCTTTTAAAGCTTTTTCAACTTGAGTCAAACTAGGCTCGTAAACGTTTAATAGCCCCTGACTTAAACAAGTAACAGGACTGAAATAAGGGTTTTCACTTGGGGCTCTAAAAACAAAACGTTCAAAATGACTGAAACTATAAAACTCTTAAATCATACGCAAGAATGGGCTCATTATTTGTTTCGTTACGCATATTATTACTTAAATTAAAAACACATCAAAAATATAAAAGAACTTTGAGGTTGTGTATCAACAATTTAGGGAATTTTTATTCTGGTATTTAGGGCAAGATAATGAAATAGGAGCCAGATTCAAAATGATAAACTAATCATTGATTTAAGTAATAACAACTTTTATTACACAATTACGATTGTTTAATACTCTTAGTTGCCTGTTTGAGGGCACACCGGATCACTTCCAAAATACCACTAGCCAGTTCTTCAGCAGAATAAGGTTGCCCCAGTGGAGGGACATGAATAAACATAGCTTTGTCTTTATCAATGCTTAAAGATGTATAAAATACGTATTCACAGAGATACCTTCAAGAAAAAAGATAATTTACAAAATGACCACATGATTATCACACCTTCCAGCATTTTCAGAGACGCAAGCTTTGGTTGAAACATTGCAGTTCAAGTGCTCACAAATATCATTAACATTGATGCCCGCTTTTAGGTATTTTTCCGCACATTGGGCTGAGCATTCAGTTCCTTTGACCGGCTTTTGGCCAAAGACATCAAGTCTTGTGTACCCCTCCTTATGGGCACAAGTCTCTAAAGTAATTTTATCCGCAAGGGCCGAAACACCGACGTGAATAACTAACTAAAAGTAAAGTAAAATAATGAACAGAAAATTTGGTACGAAAACAATTTATACTGCTGGGTTGTATTCTTTCCACATGAGATGAATTTTTTTGTCAACGGTCTCATATGCTACTGATATTTCTTCCTTTATAATTGTGTAGCCATCGACTTCTTGCGGTAATAACTTAACAGACTCCCAACTTGCGTTCACTGCGTGGTCACCAAATGGGCCAAATCCTGTTACAATTATGTTACCTGAGGTCATTTTTGGGTGGAAGGACTCCGCAGGTTATCACAGATTTTCAACCTAAAGTATACTACGTGATTAAAATACGCATCATTGTTTCATTATCTCTTGTAATTTTCTATTACTTAAGTACCTGAAAAGTTATAAATTAAAGATAAGTGTTCCTTTTTTAGAAATTTTTATCTAGGCAAGCAACCATACATAGATGTTGCTCAGGTTGCCGAAAATAAACACCTGACCTAACCTAAAATTAGTGAATATGTGAGAAAATTTGTTCAGGCACAATTAAGATGCGTTTATTATCAAGATCTGCATCGTTACTATCAAATTATGTCGTGAAAGTAACCAATCACCAGTTAAGAAATTTCGCAAAAGCCCTGAGTAAGGAACCAATGGCCCTGAACCAAGAGACTCTCACAGGTAGACTTTTATTATATTTAAATATTGATAAAGAACAAAGTACAAATCCGATAATTCCTGCAACAAAAACCTTCAAAAACATACGTCAGAATGTAAATCATTTGTACAAGTTAAGCACGCAAGAAATCATGGATATTACGGGCAGCTTAACGACTCAGAATATCCAAGGAACTGAGCTCGCTTCAATACTGAAAGAACTCGATGTCGAATATACCTTAAGACTGCCAGAGTTATCAATTAGAGATATTTTACAGTTGCTAAACGTGTACATGTCTGTGGCCCAAAATCAAATCACCGAATACAAGTTTTACAATAAAGCATTGAACGCCTTAAATGATTCACTTCCTACTTTAGATAAGAAAGAGTTGCTACAGTTCATTTTCTACTTGGGTGTTAGGAAGAAATGTCTCGAGTCGCAAACAATGCTGCGCCAGTGCCAGAAAACTATGACCAACGAATTTATCGATAGTCTAACAAGCGAGGAATTATGCATCATTTGCATCTCAACATTCAAAACTAGCACTAAAATCATCAACAAAGCACTACTCGAGAAAGTGAAGAAATACATTGATGGCAACTTATCTGTGTTACACGACTTTCCATTATTTGTAACTTTAGTTAAAACTTTGCGGCATAATCGCTGCCAAGACGATAATTTGCTCAACACGATTTCCTACACCATTATTTTTAATAAAACATATCCCTTGTACACCTTCCCAACGATATGCCACATTATGGCCCTCTTTGCCGATTATTTCTACTACGACAAAAATTTGTTTAAAATAATCACGCAGCAGGGTTTGGAGCAGCTCAATGATTGTAAATTTGTCTCGAGAAATGTTTACTTAGCGCACCAATTGCGGGCTAAGGATATTAAGCGCTTCCTGTGGGTGCTGAGCATGTTTAGTGATTTGAAACTCGTAAATCGGAGCGTTTTGAAAACTCTGTTTATTCCGAAAATTATCGAACGAATCGATGGGGGAGAAATAAACAGGGATGTCGCCTCTTTGGTCGACATCACGCTGTATTTGTGGATGCTCAACTGCCATCCGCATGAACTAGTGCCTTATGTATTCACTAAAGAAAATGTCCAGGTGTTGCGTGAGTCTGTGGCATTTTAACGCGTTCGAAATTTTTAAAATCGTGGTTTTAGGAAGGGATTCCAAAAATCATTTAAGACTGAATTTATTATTGTATGCAATTTTAATCGAGGATCCTGCGTTAGCTAAGACGTTACCGATCAAGCCGTCAATGGTACGAGAAAATGATTATTCGAGTGTTTTTCAATTACGCAAAAGACCGTTGTTTGAAAGGCTGTTGAAAAACTTGGATAAGATTAAAAAGGATCTAAACATCAGTAAATTCGAATTGTCGTATGAAATTCCACACATTAATATTGTGGGGATCACGGGATACAGGAGTGGAGGAACCAAGGCTGTGTATATCGAAGTTTTAGATGGGTACACTCAAATAAGAAACGTCGAATTTGATGTTCCTGTAGGTTTAATGGCCCTGAAGCTAAGACTGTTGGACCAGTTTGAGGAGGGTGTTTTAGTGGTAATTTAATTTTTTTTATTGGATTACTATAATTGAATTAAACTGTTCATAGGTTTCGCAGAGAGAAACGGACGACATGACGGATTCCGAATTAATAAATTTTTTATTGGATGAGATTAAATTGATCTGTTGACGTTTAGTTAACAATTTATTTTACAAGGGTTTTCATAATTTTTATTTAGTTAGCTTCAATTTTATTTAGTTAAATGTATTACAACCATAAAGCTAGTCTTGCAAGTATTTCCGGATGTTGCGGTTTTAATTTAATTTATAATATTTTATCTGAGAGTGTGGTTACCAAATAGATCAAGCGACCTGTGACTGAAATTAAATTGGCAACACCACAATTTGATTGTTGTGTTGCCAACTTATCGCAGGTCACTTTGACCAATAATTGAAACAATAAAACAGTTGTTAAATTGTTATGATTTGTTTTATTACTAAAATATCCACACTTTGCATCCTTATTAATAAATTATTGGCTTAAATATAGAGTGAGCCGTCAGCAGGGCCCAAATAATGCAACGAAATTAAAATAACGTCAATAATCGTCCAAACTCCGAGCCCCCCAAAACTAAACAATTTACCAATTCCTTCCTGCCAATGGCCCAGGTAAAACCTGTCAGCCCCAAAGCCGCCCAATGTGATGCTTAAAATCAGGGCGGTGGTCCAGCGATAACCGCCAGTCCAATTGCACAGAACGTTTTTATTAAAAGTGCGATTACCTGAGTTAATTTTGATAATTACAATTTCTATAAAATAGTAAAAACTTACCAAGACACAAGACATCGCTTTTTACAGTACAGTTTGTTGTGTAAGTCATTCTGGGGGATGCCACTGAGTTACAATTGGCTTTTAAATCACAGGTGTGTTCCCAAGACTCAGTTTGGTAGCAATAACGGCAAAGTAAGTGTTTTTTGAATGACCGGTCACCGTTGCACTTGACTGTGGGCTGCACTGTGCAATTTGTGACCATTTTTTCGCCATAAATACACTCCGGGTTGATGTCGCATATCAGACATTGCGGGTGTAAGTCTTTGCAGTCCGTGTTTAAGGGACAGGGAAGTGTTGAATCAACCTGGAATCAACCTGTTGGTAAACAAATTATTTAAAATTCTTTCACCAAAGGCTCACATTTTGAACCACTTCTTTATTTTCTGAAACGTTCTTGCTCTTAGAGGTTGTCTCGCGAGAGCCTTCTAGTGTATTATCAGCTAAAATAATTTGGAATTCAATACAGTTATAGAGGTTTAAAGCATAAACAAACCCATTTGAATAAGATTTATATTGTTGATGATAATCGAAAGCGTGATAAATGTTACCTGCCGTATATTTAAGTGTAAACATTGCATTATTTTTTAACCTGGCTGAGGTTCTGAAACTACAAATAATTTTTTGGGAAAGTAAAAAATCAAAATTTTAAGGTTAAATGGGACTGACAGCTGTCATTTAATAAATGCTGACAACCAGCAATACAAGTCTGGAGGAATAAGCCGCCAAAAATCAAACGAATAAGTATTCTTTTGTGAATTCGTCACTTCATGTTTTTATGAATTACTAATATGTGGTAATAAAAATCATCACGTGCCTTTTCTGTCAGTTTCTTTTTGTATTTGGTTTATTACGTACGACTCTTACAGGCCTTTGTGGGGAAAAAGTCAATAGGTGACTAATGAAAAGGTCTAAAGTTATTTTAAATTTTATTACTCAATTAAACAAACGACGTTACAAAGTCTGATCGCAACATTAAATGATATACGCTACTCGTATATTTCAGGCTTGTTCTCATTTTTGATAAATATCTAACGTAATAACTTTAAAATTAAGTCACTTATTTTTGGGAAAAAAACCGCTGCGTTAGATACTGCGGTCTCCTCTGCTGCAGGGGGATATTCACTTCGTTTGGGGACCTAAAAACTTGACTTAGAGCAGGTTCGGGTCTAAAAGTGGGTCTGTGGACTTGTTCAGGTTCTTCCTGCTGGTGGACCCTTACCTGGAATTATTCAGTCAGGAAAAATTAATCAGAAATGTGAGATTTCATACGGAGTTTCTGTGCTGATTAGGTTGGCGATTTTCAGGATCAACCTCCCTCTCCTCGTAATAGTGTTCGGGATAGAACCGGTCGGAGTATCTCAAAGATACGTTAGGCTTTTGCTGGTATTCTTCCAAGTTAACGGGTTTGTAGAGGTAGTCGTTAACGAAATGAAACTGTGACGACTTTTCACAAATGTTGTCGCCGCCCGGAGGCATACAAATGAGGTGGACTTGGTGGAAAGTAAACCCTTCGGGGCATATCCACGAGTGTTTGGCGTTGTCTTGGCAATAGTGGAACACCTCGCACCCCAAATCCTCATCAGCGTAATATCCAGTGTTTTTACCATCACACACAAACTTAGAATTTGGTAGTAATTGGCTCAACCTGTCTGGTTCCTCGATTTCCTCTTCTTCCAGCTCTTTGAGGTTTTTCTAAATTTTTTAAATGTGATTTTATTCATGGAAAATTGGTTTTACCTCTCTGAGCGCGTCTTTTTGATTGGCGTATTGAGGGGGTTTGTTGCCGCGAACTACTTGTTGGACCTTCTGTTTAACTGGGATTGCATTCTGGTAAACAAAGGGGTAATTTGCGGGTTGCTGCTGGGTGGCAGATGGACGCGTGTCTTCGTATTCTTGGACTTGTGACGTGAAGGGCGAAGGGGCTTTCTGGTTGAAGCCTCGAGAGTGCACTTGTCGGGGGTAATTGGGCAATTCCGGGTCTACGGTTTTCGGGAAACCGTGGATTAAATGAGCCATGATGACTAACGGAACTATTGTCAGATATAACATCCTGGAAGAAGTAGAGCGTAAAGAGATTTATTTATTGGTCTCTTCTTTGCGACGAGTAAATATATCATTACTTAATTAGCGGCATGTGCTGTCGGTAATTTAAATATTTATGTTAGTGGATAACTTTTGAACCGTGTAAGATTTTCTCTAATTTTTACTGGAGTATGAAATCCACTTTTAAAATTTAAATAATGATGTTCATCGATTTTGCCAAAAGTAACATTTTAATTTGGAAAATTAGGTCGCCACCCTCTGATAGACTTCTTTTCTGTTTCAATAACCTTAGCTTCGCTTTCCCTTTGAAGATAATTTGAAACCGACGAAAAGACAAATTTATTAACCTTTGCGTGTTCGCTGCGTCTTTTTTAACCCACTTTTTACAGCAAATTTCCATAAATGCAAGGAATTAGGTAAGTACGAACAACCGTATTACCTACAAAACAAAAAAGCTTAAATTGCGATAAGTGAAAGTTTATCTGACAATAATTATGAATGCTGGTGTGTTGAGTATAAATCGGAAAAGTGGTACAGAAGTGGCAATTTTTATTTATGTTGCTTTCACTGTAATTTAGCCGAGATTTAGACAAAATTGCATCTTCCAAGAGGTTGCTAAACCCAAAAATTGCATGTGAGAACTCGATCCATTTTAGCAATAAATTTTTAATTGGCGTATTTTATTCTTTGCACAATGACGCTTCTTTTGTTCGCAACCGCAGCGAAATTATATAACTTTTCTCATAAATAATTTATCTGGATTAGTTGATTGTGAAGATTGAAGTTTTTAATGTAACTCGATTGTCCGCTCTCTCTCAGGTCCACACCCTTTTCTGTTACAAAATTTTGTCTCAAGACAAGTGTCGGAACTTTCCTCAAGCTTTGCATACAACGGCTTGAATAAATTAAATGATCGAATATGGGCACTCAAAAAATAAATTTGGTCTGAGAAAGTGTTTGTCTCGGACTAGACTCATAAATTTGGCTGGCTCATGACAGAACAAGATTTTCAAATAAAATGCAAATCTTGTTTCTCTTTTTTTAGGAAGTAAATCGGTTTGAGGTTCCACCAAAAAATAAATTAGCAAAAGCGCATTTCTTGTTAGAACATTTTTTATTATGCTTTCTCTTTCTTGATCACTGGTTCAATCGCTCAAATTTTAATCGTCGCAACTTTTACTTTAATTTTTTTCGGATTTAAGGTAAAGGTCTCGGTCAAAGACTTAAGTAATAATTAATTGGATTTATAATTGGTTAAATAACTCGTACATCCAAAAATAAGGCAGTGTGTGACATTATTTAATATATCGTTGCGCAACAACAATTATCTAAGTTAATTATATGACAATAATGCACTAATGAGGCGGAAGAGAGCGGCCATTCGCACATATTTGTGCTTTTAGGCAAGTGCAATAAAAAGTTTTTTCAGGATTTAATAATTAATTGATTATTTTATTGGCGATTTCTATTTATCGCAATATTTTATGCCGTTATTCCATTTTGGAGAATTCTCGGAATGCAATAAACGTTCAACGTTCGTACGTGCTTGCACATTAGACACTTTTAAATTGTGGAACAGGCTCTTTCAGAATGCAACGACTTTCATAATATGTAACAATTATATGTAATTATCTATAAACATCTACGATGAGAGAATAAAAGACTTGTTGCATATCCTATTTCACCTTCAATGCCATTAATAAAGATGATTAATCCACAAACTAGTTGTTGAAACCGTGCAAAATTAATGTTAATATAATACAATAAATTAATTTTTATTCTTTTATTCTTGTTTTGTAAGATTTCTTAAAACATTGTTATTTTTTTATTATTTTTGGAATGACCGACTACAAGATGCGATGTTGATTTATAATTTTTTGATTTCAAGGTTTATATTAATTTTTATGAACTGCTTATATTTGTAGACAATATTGTATAAAATATATTTGAGCGAGGTGTTATTTTTTAATTATTTATTAAATAAACAAAAATAAATGAATACAAGACACGAGGCTGGTTATAATTTAGTGATTTAAAAGTTTGTATGAATTAACTGCAAATCTTTGTAGATGTTGTTATAAAAATGTATTTGAGTGAATATTGTTTTTAATTTTTTAATTTGTATGAGAATTTTTATTGACTGCAGATCTATTAATTTTTTTAGACATAAATATGATCTAAAGACACTCACGTCATTGTGATGTAGTCCCTTCAACGTAACTATAACACACTGCTTCAGAATCACAACACAACTTCAGCAGAGAAATTTGTATCTAAATAACTTCTTGTAAGAAAGCATGTCGACATAGTGGGGATTGTCCAGTGCCTTTACTTTCGTCATCTTTTTTTCAATAATCTTACACAAATATTTGGTTCGGTAAATTAGATTAAAGCACTGCAAACGTTTTTATGTAATACCTTTAACTGTTATGTATTAGGAATCAATCATTGGGAAAATCTTTTTCTGGTGGTTAATTACTTTAGTGGCGAGATCTGCGATGAGATACTGAACTGGAGTAAAAGTAAATAAAAGAAAAGAAAAAACTAGCCAGAGAAACGCCGCCAGCACAAAAGTGAAATGGTATTTGGAGTGCACAGGTGTGATCCCAGACGACGACCTCAATAGTTTTGGGAATTTGTGGGGAAAAAAACACACTTGTCGATAGGAACTGTATATTACTTAAATTGCACCACATAAAAAGGTGTATTAAACTAATACAAATCAAAATCAAATGAAGGACTTGCCGTATGGCCTTGTCGTAACAGCCCTATGAATATTTTTGGCAAGTTTCCACCGGAAACGCTGCACAATTATTGCAATAAAAATATTAAAAGGAAAACAAAACATAAGACACAATCGAAAGTACCTAAACAAAAGCCGCATGATGTGATACGTCTCTGGCGTCAAGAAAAATAAATTGGTTTGCGCAAAGAGTGTCACATCACTGGCGGAAACAAAACGTACAAAAACTAACGCTGCAGAAGAACGAAATCATTAGTAACACCTAAATAAAAATAAGCATGCTCACATGACCGTTCACGAAGTACTTAACTTCGGTCATCATGTGATGGACTCGAAACCTTAATAACTAAGTTAATATCAAATTTTAGAAGTAGTCAGTCAGAGTGAAAAATATTCGTTCAGTGTTAA
Source organism: Tribolium castaneum (assembly GCF_031307605.1). NCBI lineage: Eukaryota > Metazoa > Arthropoda > Insecta > Coleoptera > Tenebrionidae > Tribolium > Tribolium castaneum. Next base: position 13,461,934 of record NC_087396.1, read on the forward strand.
TACTTTTCAAGTTTTTAACCTAATAATACTAAAATTATTCGTTATTTGCATCATCGGCTGATGATTATAAACGCTCCACCAGCATATTTTATCTTTATAGTTGCTGACGGAGAACCACAGATAGTTTAAAATAATTAAAACATTCATAATACAACAAAATCAATTTAAACATGGTAAAATAAGCATGTTATGCCACACTTTTACTTAACACAGTAGAAATGGCGACTAATTAAAGGTTGCCCGCTCGGACAACACCAGGTAACGTTCGAACATTGCTTAGCAAAATATTCCTTTCCTACTACAAGGCTACACGAGTAAATATCAGTTAAACGCTAATCGCAACACCGGCTCTCTAATTATCAAAGGCGCCCCTAGCAAAAATAGGATCCTATTCACAATCAGTCTTGTTTCAGTCTTAATTGGTAACTTACAGGTCCTGAATTGTCAATTGCTAATAACATATTTACAATGATCCTAATCAACCAAATAAAATAAATTCGTTAAATTTAACTACACGAGGTCAGTTATTACCTGAGGAGTTTCTCTTTGTGGCAACAAACCCTGAGTCAATTCCCTAATCTATGAGCGCGTCTCAAAAAACCTGAACCCTTGCGTTGGCAAAATCCACGACGATTATGCGCCCTGTCGGGCTGAGGCAAAGGCCACTGGGCCTGTCAAACTCCCCGGGGCCCTTCCCCGGCCTTCCCAGCTGGAACAAGAAGTTCCCGAAACTGTCAAACACCTGAATCCGGTGATTTTTCGAATCGGCAACAACGATATTCCCCTGATCGTCGCAAATAATTCCCTGGGGGCGCAAAAACTGCTTGTCCTTCGACCCCTCCTCGCCCAGAAACTGCGCCCGGACGAAGTCCTTGTCAATGATAACGATGCGGTGGTTGTTGAAGTCGGTCACCATGACGTTGCCGGCTGGAGTGAAGCAAACCCCGCGCGGACAATCGAAGAACTTCCACATGGAGGAGTTGCCTTCGAAGCCGTACTTGTTAATAAAGGCCCCAGCCCCCGTAAACAGTTGTATGCGGTGGTTGCGGGTGTCGGAGACCACGATATCGCCTTGGGAGTTGCACGCAACGTCCCATGGGTAGTTGAATTGCCCATTTTGCGTCCCTTTTTCCCCAAAAGTCAGGATAAAGGTACCGTCCATTTTGAAGATCTGGATGCGGTGGTTGTCTTTATCGGCCACTACGATGTGGTTAACGGGGCTCACGGTGATCCCAGCCGGGCGTTCAAACTGGCCCAAACCACTCCCTTGTTTGCCAAACTTGTACAAAAATTTGCCATTCGAGTCGAAAACTTGAATCCGGTTGTTGCTCCGATCTGTGACTATAATGTGCCCCAGGCTGTTGCAACAAACCCCCCAGGGGCGGCACAACTGCCCGTCCTCCACCCCTTCCTTTGCGAAAATCATGGGGGAGGCTGAGCCGACGTGCTTGACCGACACTTGGTCGACGACGCCGTACAGCGGCCGGCAGTTTTGGTTGATGTCGGACATTTTCAAAATCTCGGTTGCCAGGGGTGTGGAGGGCTCGGGGCCCCAGCTCATGGCCGAGCTGGTGTTGATGTTGCCCAGGGAGTTGATGGCGGAGAAGAGGCCGTTGTCGACGGCCGTGAAGCGGATGTAGTCGTCTTCGCATGGGACGAGTTCGGCCTGAACGGACCGGATGGATTTGAGCTCGTTGTAGGCCTTTTCGTTGGCGATGATGAATTCGCTGTTGGTGGCGCTGGCGAAGGACGCGTTGAGGATGTTGGAGACGTAGGTGAGGCGGGCTTGGGCCAGGCGGAGGCGCTCCATTTGCGAGAGGAGGCGGTAGGCTTTGAACCGCTGGATTTGCTCGATTTTGCTCACGAGCTCTTGGGCGCGACGTTCTAAAGCTGTGACGTATCTGGAGTGAAGGAAAGATGGGATGAAACAATTGCTACTTTGCTTATTTTTATTCAGTATTTTATTTTTGGTTGGTATCATATCACAGTAGGACCAAGTTTTTTTCTACGAAAGTTTTGATCTAGTAGATGTTAATATGTTTTAAATTTATTACTACTTTGAATACCTTACCAAGAACTAGGTATTAGTTTATGTTTCACTCGTATGACGCAAAGTCATCAATTATTCTTTATGGTATCAATAAAGAACCATTCACGTTATTATTAAATAATATTATCATTATACATTCTTCATTATACGCGTTTTCACTTTATCGTGCTGAGGGCCCCATTATACGTAGGACCAGTGTTCAACTGTATTTTTTTAAGTAAAATGACATTTTTGATAATATTGCGTGACATTTTTTTCTTATATGTACTTAAAGGCCATGTTATTTTTATCAGAAAAAAAGAAATTAAAGAAATACCTATAAGTTACAAAGCTGGTTTTAACTTATTGATATAAAATTTTTATTTTTTTTAAATAATTGCAATGAGTTAATTTTCGAACATAAATACGATCCGAGGGGGAAATTATCGGATTAGCACAACGACAACAATCGTTATTGTATATTACAGATGAAGTTTTTCAACAAAATAATAATTAATGTACTTTTTATGTTATACACGATACTATCCAGACTGAATCAAAACTAACAATTATTAACCAAAACACTCAGTTATTTCTAAGCGAATCCTTTCGAACAGGTCGATTTTATTTGCTTTTGAGTAAAGACGCCATTTATACTTCTTTATTTTTCTAACAACCAATAAAGAACCATAAAAAATCCCTTTATTCGGCTTCATCTTTCTGTTGTTGTTGTTGTTTTTATTATTTTTTTGTGTTTTGGATTCACAGTCTTTTCATGGTAATTATTGTGAAAAATATGATAAAGAACAATCGCTTCTTATAAAATAAAAGAAGAACAAAATAATAAAGTCTTTTGTGTACAATAATCTATGTTTTATTTAATTTGTCATGTTTAATTATTTTTTTGGTTACTGTTTTTTTTAAACCAGAAAGAGTATACTATTAAAAACAGTAAACAAAAATGTCGGTTGAAATTTAAAAACATTAAAAATAATGTCATTATTCAAAAAATAATGTCATTATTCAAAATCCAATGAAGTTAGGAATATTACTGGAGTGTCAAAATGTAGTTTTTTTACAAGTATAACACTTAAGTCAAACTGATTTGTTTTATTTTTTTTACAAATCAATTATAATTTGTAATTAATTGTTCTTTTCCCACTTTTTAAAGGATTTCCATAGACTTGTACAATCCGTATTTCAGACTCTCTAGTCTGTTTGTTACATATCCAGAGTTTTTATTGTGGTGTCTAACTAAAAATGTTGCAAATTTTGTGAAGACTTGAATGTTTATAAGTTATGACCATGTTAGTTTTTCATCCTAAAATATTAAATTCTGAGGTTGTGTTCGTGAATTAAACGAAAATTTTTAATTTTACCTATTTCGCATCGTAAATTAAAAGAAAAATGTTTTTGCTCTGAAAAGAAAATATGTGCAGAAAATGCCGTCGATTGTCCAATATCGAGCTTGTGAAAGTGAAACTCCAAACACAAGCGCCTTTTACAAAAAACGTAAATTCTGGGGATACTTTAGTCTGCACTGACATTTAATTACGTGATTATTATTACTGAATTAATTGGACAAAGAATTGAACTAATAGATAATATTTTGCCAATTAGTTCATAACTGGAAAATTTAAAGTGTAAAGTTCCGAATTCAACAATATCGGAAATTTAAAAGAATTACAATATTTTCTATCAACTAAATCATTGAGTAATTATGGAGACTAAAGTGAAAATACCTTGAGGTTGTAGGATAAGTGACATACATGTTTTTCTTAGGTCAAGTTATGCAATAGTTCTTTGAAAAATTGTATGTTATGCAATTTCCTGTTTCATTAATGTTATAAATATTGTTGAAAAGAAAACGGTGGACTATCGAATGATTTAATTTTTAGAAAATTGCCATGGGAATTTTATCAATTTGGAGCGAGATTTCAATTAATTTAAACGATGTAACATTCTTGTGTGTTTAGAAAGTCAATAAGCGCCAGTTATTGTTATTTGGGGTAAACGGCGGAACATTTTCGGAATTTTTCCATACTTTTACTTACTTTTTAAAGACGTTCTGCACATCCACCGTCGTCTTTTGCAGCTTGAGGTGAATTTTGGTGGACATAAACTTGACATTTTCCATTGCTTCTGCAACTGCCGTCATTGCACTTCTGGTTTCATTATTTAATTTGGTATGCATTAGAATCGTATTATCGCATTCTTGGACATAGGATAACTCGTGCGAAACGTGGTCGCTTAGGACACAGTCGCTGCAGGCTGGAGTATAACATGTTGCACAAAAGAGCCTATTAGGCTCCCGATGAATATCACAGATTGTGTTTATTGCGGCGCAAGGACTGTTCCTAGTCTGTAAAAATTTGAATTATTTTCATTTATTTCGTTGTGAATTTTTATTACCTCGGGCGAGCAGACCGCTGAGTCGATAGTCGTGGGTGATGAGACAAGATTATTCGAAAATTTGTTAATTCGGTGGTCTTTGGTTACACGTACGCGTTGGTGGGCTCTAACGCAAGGGTCGCATAAAAGTTCGCTGCAGTCGATGCATCTTGATGTTGCTTTGGCTCCTTCATCGCAGTTCCCACATATGTCTTGCAAAGCCACCGATATGATGTTGCAGACCAAACTGTCCATGTCGTTGCAGTTCGATGCAGACGAGCACGTGGATGTTGGGTTACTGTTGCAAGACATCCTGGGACTGGTGAGGACTTCCTAATGGACTTCGGCTGCAAATAAATCATGTTTCTATACCTTATTTTTTCAACAACAGAAATGATTAAGTCCGACCTCTCAAAATGGCATTTTTTTTAATAAAACTAATTAAAAACAAATAAAATGGTCAAACAAACATAAAATTTTATTCATTTCGAAAAGCTCTAACAGTGCAAGGTGTACAAGATGAGTCTATTCTATTAAAAGTAGATTTTTACTGTGTTTCAAAAACTAATAGTCACACTGAATTCAACGTTTTTTTATTAAATAATATAGAATTTTATATTTGTACATGCATCTGAATTTTTTTAGAATGTATTTATATTTTTACCTTTTATAATTAAAATTAATTAATAATATTGAATCCCTTACAAAAAAAAAATAATTCTTACGTCATTCTAAAACATATGAAGCTTAGAAATTGCCAAAACATGAATTAGATAAAATTAAAAATTCAAACCAACGCAATTTTGGGGCTAGGAACAAGTTTCTTAAGAATTATTATTCAAAACATCTTGTACATATCCTTATGTTTTAGAAAGACTAGAAATTTTAAAATTTCGATTAACAATATTTTCATATTTTTTATTTTGTTTTTTTGTTGGTAACATTTTAAGTCTTCTTTTTAATATAATAAATTAAAAACACTATTTTAAAACACGTTTCCCACAGCAACGTGTTTTCACTATCTCAAATTAAAATTAAATTAAAATGTTCCCACAAAAAAAAATAACATTCGTACGAAAACGCTTAAAGTTCTCAGATGTCTTTAAAATCATATAAAAAGAGTAAAAACTACTACTAGTCAAAAAAATAGCCGACTTTATTATTTTAATTTACATTAAACAAAAAATGGTTTCATAGTAAAATTTATTTTTCATTGAATAGAATGGTGATTGATTTATTTTAAGTAGAAAACTTTATTGAGAAATTTGCTAAAACACCACTTACAAATCCACTTGAATACTTCTTTTCATAAAAAAAACAAACATCCTACCTAACTACCTATTTATTAGTGATTACATTTTTAATATGCGTGTAATCCAGAACTAGAACTCAAACCGTTCCCTAAGATTTTTATTAGATATGTCGTTAATTCGTTAATCAACTAATTTATTATCTCTTATTAAAAATATAGTTGTGCTAGGTACATAACTATATTGATTTTATTTTATTTCTAGTTATCAATCCTTATTAAACTATTTTCAGAAAGGAACCAAATAAAATTAGTTGTGAGGAAGTTAGTTATTCACATTTATTACAGTTTTCAATTTGATTAAAAAGCACGTTTTGTAATTAAGTGCATTTATATGGTGAATATTTTTTAAATTGGTTCAGTTTACCTCATAAAAATGATTGGTTCGTTACAAATAAATAAAGTAGTTTTGGGAAATAGATTTGATTAATGAAGTGAAAGCAAACCATAATTCCGGCCAGTAATTAATTGGATTCGTAAATTAATGTTACCAGAAATATTTTTTCTTTTCTAAAAAAAGTTTATGGCCAAAGAAATGCGTTTATAGCGCTATCAGTGTCTAATTTCTACAATAAAATTCAAAGTGAAATAAAATAATGAACCATCAAAGGACAATATTTTATGTTCTGAGCGGCGAGAATTGATATCCCGTTTATTTTTGTTTCATCTAAAAAATATGTTAACAAGCTTTCTACTCAAAGAGTAGAAAAATAATTTTAAGTGTTAAGTGACATTAATCTTCAGGCTAATAGCACATTTAATGCGCTAGCTATTAACACTTGAAATTATAAAATAATGAACTTAATTTAAAATCAGTCGAACAAATCGCCATCCCGACATTGATTAATCTATAAATTGATTGGAACATCTGGTGCATAGTATAAACTAATAAGTTTTCACAATAATAGTCCTATTTTTCAAATTAGTAGAAAATCGTCAGTAATCATTTAGAGAAGCAATGTTTGCGATGCTTTAATACAATCATTCCAACGCTGTCACTTGTTTATTTTTGGTTTCGTAAAAGAGCAAAGACCTGAATTTTTGCCGAAAAGAATCGTTTACTCCACCAGCAGCCTTGAACAAACATCCCCAACCCCGGCAACCCATAGCAGGTAGAAAAAGCACGAAATTATAAGCGAATGTCCCTCAAATCTTTCAGCCTCTTAACTAATACGGGTATAATAATACGTAGGCCTGCAAAACACCGATGGTCACCAGATGCTGAGATGCGAAACCAGTTTTCCCAACAATAAATCCACACAATGAGCAATTTCGAAACTTTACAGCCCATGCTTTTCAAAAACGAGATCTTTTTACAACAAGTGAACATGTGCAAGGTATTGTGTCTAGAGTTTCCTCCGGCAAAGAGAAATTGCCCGGTTCGGTAAAAAATTCAGATTGGAGGGTGGTTCCGAAGATATTCGGATTATTGAGTTCTTGGAAAAGGAATCAGGGGTGCCGCCACACATGCGCCCTGCCCTTTTACACCCCGAATCCCAACAGAAGGGCATTCGACCATTAGTGCCAAATTATCAACACATGACGAGAAAAATTGGTTGGGAATGATTTTTTTATTAACGTGAAATTAACAAAAACAATATCATGAACCACCCCACATCAGTGGCTCAATTGGGTTACTTTCAGGCCGGTTGATTTGAGGGAGTAAATAATAAACAAAAAATCAGTTGTTATGAAACAAGAAAGCAAAATAAATGCAAAGATAAATAATTTTGGGTGGTGATTTGTTGGGGACCACTGCTCTACATCTCGCCCTACATTCATATGAAATTGTTTGCGTAGGTCAGGGACAGAGCTTGCTGCTAGCTTCTATAACGGGACCAGCGCTTTGAGCACGCAGAAGAGGATCGTTAGATTTACTACAACCATTGTGAAACAGAAAAAGATAGACAGAGAACACAATATGTTTGACTATTAGAAAAGAAAAACATTTTTCACGAACTAGGCCCAATGTCAGTACTTTTCCGGTTGTACTGTATATTTTTTTCGCCGCTAAAGTTTACCCCGATTTACCCTATTGCTATTTTTGTTTAATCATTTGTATTAATGTTAATGATGGGTTATTGCAAAATTATATTTTGTAAATAAACAACCCCATGATTGATAAAATGATAAAGCTAGCTGTTTTTATTTTGGTCTAAAAATTTTGGTGTTGTGTACCTACTATTTGCTAAAATAGTAATGTTTTGGACGAGGTTATAATTATCTAGTTAACTACTGCAAATTGCGAAACTAATCTAACACAACGAGACACATAATGCTTACAATGGAGCCAAATATGAGAAATAACTCACATAATTCCATAAACTGGCCGTTTGTTGTTGACACACTTCAATATTTTTAACACCACTTATCTCACTTCTGTGCGGTGTGGGTACTGCGACCTTCCTTGGATATCAGGAATTTCGTGCACTTTCTGCCCTTCCCTTGCCCAACTAGGGGTTGCATATCCCTCCCTTCACCACCATGCGCAGTTCGCATAAATACACTGCTAATGGTTTACAAATACGGGAAAAGAACGATTTTGACACACCTCTTGAGCATTTTCTGGGAAATGTTATACTAGTGAAATGTGATAAGCTGAAGAACTGGCGATAAAAAGCGCTTTTATCTGGAGGTGATTACAGGCGTTTTCAACACAAGGACGATTAATGCAAATTCCGAAAACAGTGCTTTTGGATTTGAATTTTGGTGTAGGCTATTTTTTAATTTCAACTTGTCGACTAAAACATTTTTTTTTAATTATACTGTACAATTTTTTCATTTTACTGATTAGGTGATACATGCTTATTGCAAGAATTACTTTATGTAGGCAATTTTTTATCGCTTTTTTGGTACTAAATTACTTGGACAGGGTTGGTACGCTATAAAGCAGATTATTTTTCTAGCAAAACTTCCGATGGTAACAGAAACTAAACATTAACATTCTTAAAAGAAAAATTCTCCTTTCGACTACAGAAGCTAGTTTTTTTTACATTTGAAAGTTATTTTTTGAATTCTGTAAGAATTGCTTTGTAATCATTTCAATTTACAATTAGAACAGTCTTTAATATATTTTTTTAACTTGTATGAATACGATGATTATCATAATTAATCAGGAGGGAATCAAATAATAAAATTTTGAACAGTATTTGAAAATTTTCAAAATAAACTCGTTGGGACACACTGTTTAAGTACCAATATTATTTTAGGAAAATTGAAAGAAGGGTTGAAAATAATGAAAATAAAATTTTTAAACACACTTTATTGGCAGTAACTCTAAAAATATACTATAGATAAAGTATTTCGAAACAAAATTAGGAACAAATTAAATTTTAGGTAATGCGTAATAAAGCTAGATGTTACAGTACAATAATTATTTAACAAACGTCTGCAAAGCGGGCATGTTTTCCTAGATAATAAATACCAACCTCCAGAGAAGACCCTTTCTAATCCCTTTTGAAATTTAATTGTCACGTTTCTGTTTCGCATCCCGTCTTTACGTTGTGTAACAACTAGAAACAATACTTGCAAAAAGCAAATTCATGTTCTCGGAGATAATTATTGATTAATTATAATTATTTATTACAATTCCAGGAATGTGAAATGACTTGAATTTTTGCAAAATTCGCTATTTATGTCAATTATTAATTTCGGGAGAATAAAAGTCGATTAATTAGCATTTACACGTTTTTTAAATTTTTACACTTACAAAAATCAGATAACTAGAATTTGTACTCGATTAGTATGTGCAGCTGCATTCACATTTGTATTCTTTGGTGTCCTTTGAAAATTTCTTGTCACAGACTTGAAACAAACGCTCGACGTCTTGAGATAAATCTCAACACGCTGTTTCCGCCAAGCTCTTAGGGTTGTGATAATTAAAAATGATTCGTTATGGTTTTTTAGCGGCAATATGAGTGCCCAACCGTGCTATAACGACACGCTATCTTCGTGAACTTTCAAGAGCCACGAATTGTCGGTTTACCGACTGGAATATGAATTTTTTATGGGCAATAAACCGGAGATATGTAGGTGTGCGGTTATTGTTTCTTTGATAATTAATGGTATCATATTTGTCATTTCCGGTGTTCTGATAGCGAAATTACTTTGCAATTATTTTCCTAAAATATATTTTTGGGCTTTTTGTAAAAATTGGATAAACCTTCTGGACATAAACTTCAAATTTTAAGCTTTATGGGCAATGTCCGGCTTTCCATAAGCAGGTCATAACATTAAAAAGAGACAGTGAACACGTGTTAAATTACTGGAGATCCAAAATTCCTTCAATTATTTACAAGTGATCAAAGAATGGACGGATAGGGCCGATGGGATTTAGGGAATAACAAACAAATATGTGACGAATTTAAATTTTATTATAGTGTCTGTGCGGCGGTAACGTAGCTATTTAGGTTTTTTTAGGTATTTATTGGCCGAACATCTGGAGACGGTTGTTTGATATTTGTCATAATAAATAAATAAAAAAGCAGGTACTTACGTTTCAGGGAACTGGAGTTTATTTCTTGTTTTTTTTTGTATTCGTTCATGGTTTTTCTTAATTTAATATTCCCAGTGTAATACAGATGGTCTACAGAGTGGCATTTTTACTTGTTACCTTCTTATGAGTTTTTTATAACTTCCATCAGATCAGTAACAACTATTTACCTGATATCGTTCCAAGTATGTCATATTTCAAAGATTATTCTTTTGGTTTTATTTTTGTTCTGTATAATCTTTTATGAAAATTTGGTATTCCTCGGGAATAAATGATTTTTTGAAGACGTTAATACTTTTCAATTTGCTTGGTTGGTGACAGGAAAACTGAATTGAAATTAATTTTCAATGACTGATTACGGTATTTTTTCGGAAGGATCTAACTTTTTTTAATTTTTTTTATCGTAATTTTACTACAAATGCAATCAAATTTTGCTGGATTTTGTTCTTTATTATATTATCGGTGTAAAAATCTACCACAGTTTAATAAAAGGTTTAAAAAAAAATAAAAAAATAATAATTTGGGTAAATAATATTTATATACTATAAAAAATATAGTACTATAATGATCTTATTTTATAATAATTATTAAATTATCACTATTATCCCTCCCTAATTTTATTAAACCTCCTCGAGCAGTTCCCCCACAGTTAACAAGGAAGAAAAACGAAGAAGGAAAAGAAAGAATGGAATTTATGGTCTAATAATGTAAACATCGCGTATACTTGTCGCGTTCCAGTTAATTGATATTTCCACTGATAAGAGTAAGATAACATTCCTGTTTTAATCAGAACTTTGAATGTGGCGCGCCCGCTGCAGTGCTGTCATCTGCGCCCCACCGTTGAAATTACCAGGACAAAGTTGTTGCGATACGTCAATCGCAGTAGCCATTGTCCTAAATTTGCTTATTTGTGTATGAAATTTCTGTAATTTAACGTGTAAATTAGGGTGACAGCAAAGAAAAACAGACGTAAATAGTGGTGTTTAGAGCTATTGTTTAAAATAAATACTTCAAATATGAATCCAGAATAGTAAGTATCGATTTATTTATTTTTTGACTTGTTGGAACTACAATGTAGTATTTTTGACGTGTATTGCGCAGTTTGCGTCAGGATTTCGGTTTTTTCTCCCAATTATCATGCTTTCCAATTCGCGTAATTCGGCAAAAGCGAAGAGTTTGCATTTTACTGGTGGCGGCGATCAATTTCCTATGCGTTTCCACCCACTATTCACGGCAACTCAATTATATGCAAGTGGCACGTCACTCGCACTTCATGAGTCAACCGCTCCAACTTGTGATTTTGTAGTAATTTGAAAAAATCCGAATTCCTTGTGTTATCTCTCGGGGAAACTCCGCAGTCAAGGCTGCTCGCTGCAGGAATTTCATGATTTTTTCTCACTTTCAGCGATTACTTGTTCAAACTTCTTCTGATCGGGGACTCCGGCGTGGGGAAGTCGTGTCTATTGCTTAGGTTTGCGGTGAGTCAAAGCCAGACATTGGCCCGAACGCATTTTTATGTCGTGTTTACAGGATGACACTTATACGGAAAGTTACATTAGTACCATTGGTGTAGATTTTGTAAGTACCCACTCACTTGCCCTAACGTGCTGTTAATTGTCTGTTTATAGAAAATACGCACAATCGATTTAGACGGGAAGACTATAAAATTGCAAATAGTGAGTGGCCGAGGTAATTTCGGGCCCAACTTAATCAGTGTGCTTTCAGTGGGACACAGCAGGGCAGGAGCGGTTCCGAACGATCACCTCGAGTTATTACAGGGGGGCACACGGTATTATAGTGGTTTACGACTGCACAGACCAGGACTCTTTCAATAATGTGAAACAGTGGTTGGAAGAAATAGACCGTTACGCTTGCGATAATGTAAACAAGTTATTAGTGGGAAATAAAAGTGATCTTACTACGAAGAAAGTGGTGGATTACACAACGGCTAAGGTACGGGAGGTGGGGCCAAAGGGGCTGTTTCATGGCTTGTTTTAGGAATACGCGGATCAGTTGGGCATCCCGTTCTTGGAGACCTCGGCGAAGAACGCCAGCAACGTGGAGCAGGCCTTCATGACGATGGCTGCGGAGATCAAGAACCGGGTGGGGCCCCCGTCCTCGGCCGCCGATCAAGCGAGCAAAGTGAAGATCGATCAAGGGCGCCCAATTGAAACAACCAAGTCGGGATGTTGCTGAAAATTTAGTCACATTTGTTTGCAGGTCATCTCTTATTTTGTATGGTAGCAGTTTCCTGCTAATTTATATTATAGTAATATCCGTCTTGTATGTATAGTTATTTTAAACCTGGTTATGTTTCACTCTTTCTTGAACCTTGTTATAAATTTTAATGTAATAAACACCAATATCATTAGCCTAATTATTGATAAACACGTTTTCAGTTCGAATTTCAGCGTTTTTAGGGAGGAATAGCCAAACATCTTAACTTTTGTACTTCGAGACTTGGCTATTTGCCCTAAAAACGTGTGATTACTTAGGTTTTTCTGATTGTATCGAGTTTAATTTTGGGTTTTGTTAACACTATGTGATTTTTATTGACTTTACGCAGTATGATACAAAATTTCCCAAAGTGTTTGTTCCATGATAACGTCAGTTCAGTTTTAAGTAGGAAACACTTAGGCATGCACTTGATACTTGTAAATTATGCACACGACTCCTTTTCGTTTCCAGTCATTTTTCTACATGGGGTTGAAGTTTTAGTTTGGTAGAGGAACAAACTTACCGATGACTTAACCATTTTATAACCGTTTAAATTTTGTATGATTGCTGTGCATCTATGGTTAAACAAATCATAATAGATTGTCATTTTTGTAGTTCATATTTGTATAAGAATTATTGTAACAAGTAAAGATTAATATTCAAATCGAATAATTATTTTATTTTTATTATTAAACTTTGGTCTTATTTATAGAATTTTAAAGACAATACAATAGTAATACAGTTAATTCATACGTGGCCACTCAGTGACTACAACATATCCAAAAGGTCTTGCGTGCTTATATTAATTGACGCTTTCTTTTTAGCTTTTTTCGGTGGTTCTTCAGGCTCAGTCTTTGGCGCTGTTGAAGCTTTGTCAACAGTTTTTACAAGAATTTCACTTGGGGCCCTTTTCTGGGTCAGTCTTTTAGGCAAACTGGAAGTCAATGGAATATCGTCATCGTTCAAAAAATCAAAATCTTGGGCGGACGTTGAAGGTTTGCTTTCCGAAGGGACCGAGTTCTCTTCGTGATTAGAAGCATCATCTGAATCAGTCTTGTTGTCAATATCTGAACTGTTTGATGCTTCGGATTCTGATATAGTTTCCAATTTTTTAGTTTGATTAGTTGTTTCATTTTTTCGTTTCTTGCTCTTTACATTAACTGGCAAATTCACTGTAGGTCTGCCGTTCTTAAATGCTTCCAGCAGTTCGGTCAAGTGCTGAATACGAAATTTTTTCTCATTTAAGATTGATAAAAACTGGCCAAACTGCTCTTCCTCATCTGACTGCTTTTTTTGGATCAGTTCTTTCAGCTTCTGCTCACAGCACGTTTTATCTGAAATATCATTTATTAAAATAGGTTTGAACGTGCGGTTAATTACGTTTATCAATCTCATCCTTTTCTTTCATCACAACGTTTAATTTTTCCGATAATTCAGTGTTTTCCACGTAAAACGTGTCCATTATTTGTTCAACTTGTTCCACATAGTTAGTCTACAAAATAATAGTTGTAAAAGTGCCTAATACATAAGAATCATCATACTTTCTCCAATTTACATGTGAAAAATTTCACTTTCAGCGAATTCTTCAAGAGGCGGTTAATGGAAAATGTGTTATTTTTGAACGTGAAAATGATGTCGGGGTCCGCCGTTTTTATATAATCGGACAGTTTGGAACAATACTCTTCAAAATTTAACTTGTATTCCGTAGCAAAATACTTGAGATCATCCTTGGACAACTGAAAATATTTTTTTAATAAAAATGCCCTAAACCTTGTGAATTATAAACTAAACTGTAGATTTCCAAGCGTTTTCGTTTTGTAATATAATTAGCGTTACTCCATCCTCCAAAAGTGTAAAATGTACTCGAAGGGGTGTGTTCTCTTCTGAATAAATTTGTTTAAAAACGCAATTCTCCATTATTTCCGGTTAAAAAACTAGCACCCAGTAATTTTCAGTGTAAATTATCACAGGTTAATTGAAATTAATTCGTATAATTATAGTTTTCAACAAACGGGCACTTATTTAGGTTACTTGAAGTGTAACATAACCTCAAAGTAGATTTTTTTTTAAAATGATCATTAATTTGGGGAACTTTACAGCGGCCCTGAAGCTGTTGTCTGCTCAAAAATGTAAAGAATTATTTAAGTAATTATTTAAAACATCACAGATTTGTGAAAGAATTGGATAAAAAAAATCAAGAATGTTTTTAAATTATTTATTAAATGTAGTCATACATTTTAATATAAAACTTATGCAGCCTGGTCATCACCCTTCGTAGTTCTTGTGTAAATGAGCTGAGCCCTGTGTTTTACAACTTGTTTAATTAAACCTGCAACAAAAATTATCCATTACGTGAAGTCTAATAATAAAATAAATGTAAAATAAAGCGAAAAGTGTAATCAGACTCATTAAATCAGTTTTTGCCATCACTGCAATTCTGGTTTTAGTTTTATCATCACACAACATACATTAATTTTTTGATTAAGCTTAGGCAAAAATTACCTTTCTGTTGCAATTCAAGCAAAGCTCGCCTTGCCAAGGATCCACGGACCTTCAATCTTTCTGAAACCACTGAGGGTGTGATGAGCTTGTAAGAAGAAACTTCCTTATACAACTTATCATAAGTGGCTTTGTCGAACAAAACTTGGTTATTAAGCTTGTCGCGGACTTTTCCTTTGGACCACTTCTACAAGAACAGAAAAATATGTAAAATTTTGCCACTTGAACAAATTTACCACTTTACCTTCTTCTTGGCTTTGCCACCTCCAGACCCTTCCTTCTTCTTTTGAGTCTTTTGGGGTTGCTTTGCTGACGCTTTAGAATCCTTCTTAGGTGGCTAAAGCAGATAAAACAAACTTAAATCAACTCTTCAACACGTGCTGGGGAGAAAACAGCAAATAAAAATTTCGGGTTAATTAAATGTTTGGCACAAAAAAACTTCGTCGCGATGAATGTAACAATCGTAAAGATTAGATTGTTGCAATAAAATATACAAAAGAATGCCCTTAAGTTTGAAAATACGAAAAAATAGCGGACCAAAAACTCACCATGTTGACCGTCACAGGAAAAGAGGAACGGCCATAAACGGAAGTAACTTCATTTGTCAAAATTCACCAACCGGCAAAAGCAAAAGTTACTATACCATTTTTGCGTTTGTTTATAACCTTTAAAAGGGAAAAAAATAAACATTTTTTGTCTAGAACTGTGTCTAGAACGAATAGTTAAAAATGGAAAATGAAAATTCCGTCATTTACGGGTTAGAATTTCAGGTATGGTTCAGTAGAAATGACGAAATGTTTAATATAGCACTTTGCTTAGGCGCGAGCCTTGGCCCCTCAAAACGCAGAGATTGAAAAAATTTGTTTTCTTATTGGGACCCAATCTCTCAAGCAAGCCACGAATCAGATACATTTAGTCGAGTTTAATGACGAGGATTCAACTCTCAAAACTTCAGTATTCAACCACCCTGAAGGGGAAATTTGGAAACTAAACTCAAGCCCCTTGGACGAAACCAAATTGGTCACTTGTTACAATTCTGTTACAAATGAAAATTCGTGTTGCATGAAAACAGCACTGTATAAGTTACCACAAACTGAGAATCCTGATACTGTTGAAAGTTTACCAATTGTGACCAGTTTTGATACTAGTGCACTTGGAAATGAGGTAAAAACGACGGAATTTCATCCAGTCGAGGCCGAAAAGGTTGCCTCAGTTTTGGAAAGTCAAGTAGTGCTTTGGGATGTCTCAGGCGAGAAGGCTAGAAGTATTTTAAAAGTGCAATTAAATGGTAAGAATAACCCGAAGTTTACCACAGGAAAGTGGAACCCTCACCAAAGTTGCAATCAGGTTAGAAAAATTTTTTTGTAAGTTATAGCCCACAAGATAAATGCTCACACTAAAAAATACTCAAATAAACCCACAAACGCACTGAGAAAAAACTTTACATGGAAACTACCTCTCATAGAAAAAAACCTATCCAGAGAAAAACCCATGAGTAAAAGCTCACAGAAAAATTAACTCATTAAAAAAATACAATTTCGGTTTAGTTTATTGATCTTCTGTCTTTGTAAGTTTTGTCTATATGGGTTTTTACCCGTGTATTTTTTCCTGTACGCATTTTTCGTGTGAGCTTCTGATCACCTATTTATTCGTGAAAAATTTAGTTTACAACTGCTGTGGAAACACACCTGAAGACATATGATGTGAGGTCTGGAGAGTTGGCTTGGGGCATCGACAACGTCCACAGCCAACTATTAAGAGACTTAGATTTCAACATGAACAAACAGTATCATGTTGCCACTTGTGGGGACGACGGTTTCATCAAAATTTGGGACTTTAGACAAACTGGACAACCAGTGTATTCCAGAAGTGATCATTCCCATTGGTATTTTGGCAAGATTTAATTTTCAAAAATTAACAAAAAAAATTTCTAGGGTTTGGTGCATTCGCTTCAACCCATTCCATGATCAACTCTTGCTATCTGCAAGCTCAGATGCTCGAGTTTTAGTTTCTAGTGCTGCAAGTGTTAGTTCAGAAAACAACAATGACTGCATGCAAGATGAAACAGAAGCAAAGCAAATGTAATAATTTGACTGATTTTTTGCTTTAATTGAATTTAATTAATTTTGCTTGTTCTCAGGATTTCAGATGGGCCTTTACAGTGGTGTGAACACGAAGACAGTGTCTACTGCGCCGAGTGGTCCCTTGCAGAACCGTGGGTGTTCGCATCGTTGAGCTACGACGGACGACTGCTCATTTCACGAGTGAAGAAATCGTTAAAATACCAAATTATGCTTTAATTGTTCAATAAATAAATCAGTTATTTAAAATTCCCCCGCAATTTTCGACCACAACCAGTGTTGCCACAAAACGAAAGTCACTGTTTTCAATTGACGTTTGATAAAAAAGGACTTGTTACCTAATAGCCGAGTACTGTTTTTAAAACGTTTTTTGTATTTCTGTTCATTACTATCATTGTTAGTTGTCCTCATCATGTCTTTGGGGTTCGTTCAGAGACGTTTCATGAGCAGCGCGCTCCAAAAATGGGCGTACAGCATCTCCGGGTTCAATAAATTGGGGCTCATGAGAGACGACTGTTTGGACGAAACCGCCGATGTAAAGGAAGCACTTCGCAGACTGCCACAGCAAGAAGTAGACGCCCGCAATTACCGCATCCTTCGAGCCGTTCAATTGTCAATCCAGAAAGACATTCTCCCCAAAGACCAATGGACTAAACTGGAAGAAGACCGCCTTTACCTGACCCCAATCGTACAACAAGTGGTCAAAGAGAGAGAAGAGCGCGAGGAATGGGAGAAAAATTATTAATAGTTTGGTGTTTCGTAGTTGTAAATTGTAAAAAATAAATTATTAAAAGTAGCACTTTATTTTAGTTTAAAAAATACAGAACGTGAACAAATGAGTAAGAACGTGAATATTGGACTCAAATTAAATAGTCTAGTTTTCATCCTCTTCAATTTTGGGAGCTAAGTAAAACCTAAGGTGTCCAAGATCGGGGATCTGGTACTCGACCACGAGTGGGACGTTGTCAGACATGGACAACTGGACCTGAGACGCCAGAGGAGTAGCTTTCGTGAAGGAATTCAAATACTGGCAGGCGAAAGTTAGGCTCACAGGTTCCTGCATTTCGATCGTTACCGACTCCTCTTCCTTCTCAAAGTTGTTAGTTTGAGCGATTTTCACGTTCGCAGTTCCAATATCGCCGCCAGTGGAGAATTTAACTCCTTCTTTCGTGCACGAAATCATGATGGATTCCCCAAACTGGGCCAAATCCTTGCATATCCTGGCAAACTCGCCAGAAGGCATGCGAATAACGCAGGAGAAATCCGTCTCAGGAATCCCCAGATGCTCCTGGTCCAAATTCATGAGTTTCATTTCGTAATCGGAGATTTTCTCCTGCTTTTTGGCTTCGAACATGAAGGTGACTATGTCGGCATCGTCCTGGGCCTTGATCGTGACCGTGTCTTCGTTGTTCGCACATTTGAATATCTTTGCCATACTGTTGAAAAAATTATGAATAAGACAATTGGTGCTTAAGCTTGCTACTTACTTAGCCAGATTCATGCCCATTGTTAAGTTGCGGTCGCATCTGTATTTATCGAAACCATCGGATCGCAACATAAGGGACACCAGAGAGACGTGGGAATTGTCCATGGCCTGGAGCTGGATCCCCGACTCGGAGCAGTCAAAGGAGGCTTCATTGAGAAGGTCCTTGATGGCATCCAGGATTTTCTTGAAGGTGGCACTCGCCGTCAAACGTGCTTCGAACATTTTGCCGGTTAACACAGAAAATAACGACACAGAACTGAATTAACACAAAGGGCAGTGCACCAAGTGAGCCGACAACTTCCTGGAAATGCGAGGGAAACTGCAGTAAATGCGCGCCAATTTCTTGGGGATTTTCAAATTCGTCAATGTGGATCTGCTGAGGCAACGTGATTGGCTGATACCGATCACATGACTTTCAAGAAATTGTGAATAATCCACGTAATTGTGCTAAATTTATTTTAAATATAGTTACTTGTTGTGACACAAGTTTTGCGTCCTGTAATACTCCTATATTGGCTTATTTTAGTTAAATAAAAAAGCTGGAATACGGGGGTTTGAATTTGGGGCTAATTGTTTTGTGTGGTTGTCGTCATGGGGGTGAAAGTGGGATACGCGCATTGGCAACACGAGAGTATAGGCCAGGGGGGTTTTGCACTCCCGGGGAGATGAAAAGGGACGACCAATGACGACTGCTTATTTTAAAACAAGCGCGTATTTATTAGGGATTTCATTAAATTATATTTTTTGACGTAACAATGACATCTACGCTTGCGCGCAGATCGCTAAAAAGATCGCGCCGAAAATATCGCGCCAAAAGTGTTGTTTTGTCACTCATCGTTCAACGTGTTACCGGAAGTATGTAGCAATTATTTGTTTCATCGTTTAATCAAAGCAAAAATTCTGATTACAGTTCGTTAGTGAGTCAATTCCTGGTGTTGAGCGCCGACCAAAAAGATAAGTATCTCTTGTTTTGTTAATATAACCTCATCTTTTTGATTGGTGTTTCTTTCTATTTTAAAGGCATTGGTCTCTGGGCTGGAGTGACGGATTTTTGATTTCTACTACTCAAGCGAACTTTAGTCATGGCTGGTTATCGCAAATATTCCTGCAAATACCCCGGATGCACCAGTGGTTATGTTCCCAACAAAGGACATGCCAACAAGCATTTCTTCACCTTCCCTAAGAATCTAAAGCTTCACGAATTGTGGAGGAATGCCTGCAAAATTGAGGATCCTGTAAGTTCAAAATTTTGGCGTTTTCTCGATTTAGGGTATTTCAGAATTTACTTTTAAGTTTCTTATTTGCGCTCGAGTGTGTCAGTGCACTGCATGTACCTCCTCGTGGTCGTAGCGTGGGCAACTGTTTGCTGACAGACAAGGTAAAAGTCATTGCAAAGAAGGCCTTATTTTGTTTTAAGTCTGGAGCAGACAGGCAAAACATGCCAACACTAACTGATTTAATTTTTTGATAATTTTTGTATAATTAAGAAATAATACAATACTTTAATTTTTTGAAAAATTTAATTTGTTATGTTACTCAAGTGTACAATAAAAATGTTAACAAAATCTGTGTTTTATTACCCCAAAACAACTTTTTTTGTAAGTTTCATTGCAAATTTTGTTTAAAATAAATATAAAATGTTTTCATTTCGTTTAAAATGAAAATATTTTTTTTTATTTTAAACAATTTGCAATAAAACTTGTAAGATAAAAATAATAAAAAACAGAATATAAAAGGAATTTATTCAAACGTGGCGCTTTACCGTGGTAGTAACGCACTTCAGCACCAGAGGCGCTGTATTCTCGTGTTGCCAGTGATTTACTAGGGAATTATCACTTCTTAACCTTTACTGTTCTGTGGTTGTCGTCGTGCCTCGTTTGACAGTTGTTTGACATTTCCAACTGCGCTGTTTGTTTTTATTCGGTGAAACTTTTACAAATTATAGGAAATGTTTAATCAGAGTTCAATCGGCGGCTTTGGGGGCACCCCCACGCCGAGTTCAGCAAACCCGATGAAGGACTTCGAAGTAACGCAGCCCCCGGACGATTCGATAAGTTCTTTGGCGTTCTCTCCGGCAACGCTCCCCCAGAATTTTTTAATAGCCGCAAGTTGGGACAACAACGTGCGTTGTTGGGAAATCGAGCAAACGGGGAAAAGCGTCCCCAAATCCATGCAAGCGTGTGGGGGCCCCGTACTTGACGTGTGTTGGAGTGACGATGGCACAAAAGTAAAAGTTGGAATTGATGTTTTGTATGTAACTAACGGTCAGTTTAGGTGTTTATGGCGGGGTGTGATAAACAGGCCAAGGCCTGGGATTTGGGCAGTAACCAGGTGATACAAGTTGCGCAACATGATGCCCCCATTAAGACTTGTCACTGGATAAAGGCTTCGAACTATTCGTGTTTAATGACCGGGTCTTGGGACAAGACTCTCAAATTTTGGGACACGCGCACCCCTAACCCCATGATGAGTATTAATCTACCTGAGAGGTGTTACTGTGCCGATGTGGATTACCCTATGGCGGTGGTTGGGACCGCAGGGCGCCAGATCATTGTCTACCAGCTAGACGGCAAGCCCCAGCAGTACAAAGTGCTTGATAGCCCCCTCAAATACCAGCACCGCTGTGTGGCCATTTTTAGGTTCGGTTTGATTCAATTGACTTAACAAATTGAAATGTTTTTTAACTTTAGGGATAAAAAGAAGTCTCCAACTGGGTACGCTTTAGGTTCGGTGGAAGGCCGCGTCGCCATCCAATACGTTAACCCGGCAAACCCCAAAGACAATTTTACGTTTAAGTGCCACAGATCCAACGGGGCACCGAACGGCTATCAGGACATTTACGCCGTCAATGACATTGCATTCCACCCAGTCCATGGCACTTTGGCCACTGTTGGGTCCGATGGGTCTTTCAGTTTCTGGGATAAGGACGCACGCACCAAATTGAAATCTTCTGACCTTATGGAACAACCAATCACGCGGTGCGCTTTCAACAGCAATGGGCAAATCTTCGCCTACGCTGTTAGCTACGACTGGTCCAAAGGACACGAATTTTACAATTCAACCAAGAAGAATTACATTTTCTTGCGGTCATGTTATGATGAATTGAAACCACGAACCTCTTCATAATTGCTTACTTTTTTCAACTGTAATCAGGCTTAATAATTTGGTCCACATTATGTATTTACATTTATTTAAACAATTACAAGTTACTACAAGCACAACTGTGTTTTAATGATCGCCGTGGTGGCCGTGCTCAGAGGGGTACATTTTGTCGTAAATGGCAGTACCAGCAATGGTTATAAGGAAGGCGGCAAAGCCGGTTCTGAACCCTCTATAGAAGAAAAGTCGAAATCTAGATTTTTCCGTGCCAAATTCCTTAGGGTTGTAGCGCCAGACTTCGTTGCGAAGCCAAGGGTCCTTCAGACCTTGACAAGCTAACGCCCTTTTGGTGTTCATTAATTCGGGAATATCCTCAACTTTGTAGATTTTGTAATCAGGGATTGTGTAAGGTTCGTGTCCGTGCCCATGGCCGTGTCCCCCCATCTCTACAATATAACCTCACTTTATTATGCAACAATTTTTTCAAAATCCTGAAACAACCTCTTGTGGAAATATTATGTAATTGGAAGGGACTGATAATTAATGTAGGTTTCGTAAAGAATAACCACTAGTGTTTATAAAAAAATTGCTACGATAATAAAAATGTCACTAGTAAATCGCGCAATGTCGCCAATAGCGGAACAAGAAAGTTTCTAAATTTGTGAATCATTCTGGGGCGCAAGATTAAATAAATTTCAAACATTTGAGTTAGAGTTTATTTGTGAATAAGCATATAAAAATTTAAACGACAAAAAGCACGAAACGTACAATAAATTAGCAGTGCATAATGACACAAAACAGGCAATAACACTAATCTGTGGGACTTTGAACGACAATCAATATAAATTCTTTATCAGGAGCCACCATAATTTCGTGTTTCTTTGACCTTATCCGTAAAAACGTTAAATCGTTTGAAGGGTCTAAATCTCTAACCACACTCCTTGCTTTATCAGCCAACGAACTTATAAGTCCAGCGTATTGGACTGTTGTAGTATTATCCAAGGTGGTTTTAATCGGAATCCCTAAAATTCAAGTTTCTAAGGCCCTCACAGCCAAACTATGAGCTTATCACCTTCGGAATTGACCACTATTGTACCGATTACGCCCTTGTGGGATTGGATCCGTTTCATCGTTTCCTCCACTTCGTTCGACTGCAAACATAACTCTAAACCCGTATTCTTCTACAATTTGCATTGTACTTACCATTTTGTATTTATTTGGCTAAATTATTTATTGGAATTTTTTGCACAAAAGTGACAGCTATCAAATAACTGTTAACATGACAACAGCCCCACGTGACCACTGTCGCCAACATTCCATTATTAAATTTAATTTTTTGATGCACAGGTAAATATCCTTAAAATTGCCAACCTTGGTAGTTTGACTCCTTCAATCAAACAACACAAATATGGAATCATTTTTTAACAATTTCGAAAGAAATTTAGTTATCGGCAGGAGTTATTCTTAAAAAATTCTCGAAAGCCGACATTCTCAACTGCCCATAATCTCGCCTTTTCCGAGGTCAGGATCGCCAACGTTACATTTAAATAATTTTTTAACCTCACTTTTAAACATCAGAATGAGCAAAAATCGCGAATTATTATCAAAAATCGGCTTAAGACAGGACGGAAGACGCGCCGACGAGTTACGGAGGATCCGCTGCAAGCTGGGCGTGTTCACTGAACCCGACGGTAGCGCCTATTTGGAGCAGGGCTTGACTAAAGTTCTGGCGGCTGTGTATGGGCCCCACCAGGTTGGTTTTGCGTCTTTAATTATGATAAAATTTCATGCTGAACTTTAGGTCCGCGGCAGTCGCAGCAAAGCGCAACATGACTCGGCTGTGGTCAACTGCCAGTTTAGCATGGCTGTGTTTTCAACAGGGGAGAGGAAGAAGCGGCCCCGGGGGGACCGCAAGTCGACTGAAATCTCCATTCACTTGAGGCAGGCTTTAACTGCGGCGATCAAAGTCGAGTTGTATCCCTGGACCCAGATTGATGTTTATGTTGAGGTGCTGCATGCAGATGGGGGCATTTATCCGGCTTGTGTGAACGCCGCCACTTTGGCACTGATTGATGCGGGGATTCCGTTAAAGGAATATGTCTGTGCGTGTACTGCAAGTTTGGCAAATAATGATGTGCCGCTACTTGATGTTTCGCACCAGGAAGAGATAATAGGGGGGCCCACGTTGACAGTGGCAGCGTTACCAATGTCGGGGAAGATTGTCTTGAT
This sequence comes from Tribolium castaneum, assembly GCF_031307605.1. NCBI lineage: Eukaryota > Metazoa > Arthropoda > Insecta > Coleoptera > Tenebrionidae > Tribolium > Tribolium castaneum. The sequence goes on from NC_087396.1 coordinate 13,485,766, forward strand.
GGAAATGTCACAGAGGTTTCATGTGGACCACTTACAGAAGGTTTTAGACAAGGCTTTACAAGGGTGTAAAGACATTAAAAGTATTTTGGATGAGGCAGTCAAGAGTCACATTCAGGATGTTGGTAGTTCGACAGGTTGGGCAAGCACAACGTGAGGAGAGCATGTATAGAATATATTTCTGACAATTATTGATTATATTACATTATAAAAGAACCTTTTTTATTAATTAAATAATGTATAGAAAAGCTATGTACAGTTGTTTCTCTAGAGGAGTTGGAGGGACTATAAAAGTACTGATGAAAACTTAAGGACACTTGCGGGAAAAATAAAAATAAATATAAAAAGTATTAATTTGCGGTGGCCTCAGGATGTCTTTCCAAAATCATGGCCACACCCTATGCGAATAAAAAACAATTAAACATATTTCTATAAATTCCAAAACTATTATTTACCTGTCCACCAGCTGCGCAAGCAGCAACCACTCCAAACTGTCCATCCTCTTTCACAAGCCTATTAGCGGTGTGCATAGCCAGCCTGATTCCAGTGGCAGCGAAGGGATGTCCAATAGAAAGCGATCCTCCCCAGTTGTTGAATTTGTTGATGTCAGGAGCCCCAATCTTGCTGCTCCTCTTCATATAAGTTTGTGCAAACCAATCACTGTCCATGGCTTTGAAATTTGCCAAAATTTGGCCGGCGAAAGCTTCATGGAACTCCCAAACAGCAATGTCTTTCATTGTAAGCCCGGCTTTTTCTAATACAATTGGAGTGCCGTAGGCTGGTCCTAGCAAAAGTTGGTCGATAGGGTCTTGGGAAACGTAGATAAAGTCCCGCAAATAGGCCTTGGGTTTCAGGCCCAAAGCCTTAGCTTTCGCTTCCGTTGTAACAATAGCAGCGGAAGCACCGTCAGTCTGAGAAAAACAATAATTATTACTTGAAGTCAATTTCTGATAAAACCAGCATCTGAAGTTGAAATTAAATTAGCAACATTAACAATCACAGTTTTATCAATAATCTAATAATCATTTAATTGATCCAAAAATAAAGAGAATGATGCCGTTTTTGAGCGCCTTATTTTGTTTTTCATCCAGAAACAAATTCGCTTTTGCCATTAAATACCATGCGATCATTATCATATGAAATTAGAATTTATTATTAATATAAAATTAGAATTCTTTTTCTGAGAATGATAAACTAGTGAAAAGTGAGGGAAAAATGTATTGTAATTATTAATTACTAATTAAATTAAACAATAATGTTCGAGGTTTTATTATTTAACTTTTCCGCTTGATTAATTATGATAATCACCGTTTTCGTACAATGACGAGCAAAAAAATTCGGGCACCTTTGACATTTCACTAACATAATCGTGTGGAATTCCCTTTTTGAAAATGAAATGGCAGAAAAGCGCACGAAGGCATACAAAATAGTTATTAATAATACAAGTGCTTTTTTTATCAACACTTTACCTGTAGTCTCACTCCTACAACGTTGTCAATTTTATCATGCTATTTTTTTGATTATTTTGATTTTTTTTTAATCACGCTAATAAGTAATAACTGCTTCTGGAAAAATTATGAAAAAAGTATGCAGTCCCTGTCAACAATGCCAACGTAATTTAAAAATCACAGACAAGTCTGATCAAAAATTCAGTTGATGATCGAAAGCAAATAGGATGTTAAACTTACCAAAAATGAGGCATTGGCTGCTGTGACGGTACCGTGTGGTTTAATAAATGCAGGCTTAAGTTTGGCCAGTTGTTCTGGGGTGGAAACACGGATTCCGTTATCTTTTTCAATAACTTTATCAATTCCAGGGATCTACAAGAAAATTAGATTTTTTTTTTAATTTTAAATTAATTTATTCATTACCTTGACTGGGATAAGATCGGTGAAGTGGCCACTTTCATATGCATGTTGCGCCAAAGTGTGTGACCTAAGAGCGAATTCGTCTTGTTCTCTACGAGTGGCCCCAAAGGCAGCTGCGAGACGGTCAGCAGAGTGACCCATGGTTTCGCCAGAAGAAAACTCGGCAACAGCTGGCAACTAACCCAAACTTTACAATCAATTAACAGATTTTTACGTAATTACCTCTGGGACGAAATAATCAGGTCTGATGCTCGCCAGAAGCCCCAATTTTTGCTGCAAAGTCTTGGCTTTGTTGGCTTGGAGCATCAAGCTGCGCATTTTTCTGTTGTGCCTAATGGGAATATCAGACATGAATTCAACACCTCCTGCCACGATGAGCTCGTAAACACCGCTTGCAATAAGCCCAATGGCTGAAAAAAAATTAATTAAACTAAACCATTTAATTTTTGTTTTTTGTACCTGTAGTCATGGCCACATTTGATGAAATGCAAGCCATTGTGACGGTATGAGCGGGGGTTTTGTCACTGTAACCAGCTGCAAGGGCAGCCTCCCTCGCAATATTTGAAGTCTTGACTTCCTGAATAACCGTTCCATAGATGACATAATCAATCATTTCCTTTGGAACACCAGTCTTTTTTAAAATGCCACTGAAATGGCAAAATTGTGATTATGGCCAACTGGGGTTACGAATTTCTTACGCTAAGGCTTGTTTGGCTAAGTCATGTGGCATCAGTTTGGAATAGTCTGTTCCAGACATTAAAAATGGGGTTCTGACTCCATCCACCAAAACGATATTCTTTCCAGTTCTGTCTGGAACAGTTTTCTTGCTGTTTAATTGCGTTCCGACAGAAAAGGCCCTCAAATTTCCTGAAAAGCAATCACGGTTTTTGAACTTTGTACGTGCACTTTTTCAGAACATTGCACCGCCAATTTGATTTTAATTAAACTACTTACCAAATTGTTGCTGGGTTAGCCCTAGGGCTGCAGGGCTTTTAACTATGTTTCTTGCAATGTACGAAGCCATTTTGAAGGGTTAAAATATCAAATAAAAATTAACGCAAAGGAACACAATTTCGGAATATTTACTAAAAGGTAGATTCGCCACACGTCGACTTTGACCCGCAGTGTTGCCAGCTGTAGAACCGAAAATGACGAAATCGTTCGCATAACAGAGCAAAGGGCTAAAATTGTTGTGTAACAACCAAAACGCTTTGTATCTGGAGTATTCACATGTATTATTTAATTTACGGATTATTTACAAAATAAAAAGTTCAACAATAAAGTTCTCATACTGTTTAGGGCTCTATGTTGGTGACAAAATTCTAGTGACAATTAATCTTTATCGCATCATTATATAACTAAAATTTTTTGGAATATTTAAAATCTCTATTAGATCAAAGTTCAGATACCGATACCGTCTTGTGTCTACTTCGTAACACGTTTATATTCAATTATAAATCCATATTTTTTTATATTTAAACAAGTTGTAAAGCTATAACAAAAATTAATTTTTGATTTTTTTTATTGTTCACTTGGTTCATGGCACTATGTGCATCCAGTAAATATGAAATTTTGCATGAGAAATGTACTGCTCAGTTATTACCGTATCATTTATGTAATCTTGACCTTTAAAACCCAAGTCCACCGATTATGCTCTGAGCAATTTTTTTTGTTAATTTGGTTGTCCTGGTGGTATTTTTTATCAAATATAAATCTCACATTATAATTTATTATCAAATTAATATGCGGATTGAAAAAATATTTTTCGTAGTAGATGTAGACAAGCAAATAATATTAAAGTGTATTTACAATTTTTTTTTATTTTGTCTGTGTGTGAATGTGATTTTTTTAATGCAAAGTGGACAAAATGAAATTAGATAATTAAAATAAAATGGGCTTGTTTGGATCTGAAGGCAAATTAATAAAAATGCATTATTTATTGAGAATTTATTATCACAGCCGTTAATATCACATTTCTTTAGGTGTATTGTTTACTAAGAACTACTGCCACGAGGAGCCGAGGGTCATATACCTGAAACAGTAATAAAATGTGTTAGTTACAAAAATAAAGGTAAAATTTGTTCAGTCATGTAATAACTACACGTAACAAAAATCATATTAATAGGATTTTGAAACAAAAAATGTGTATTACATGACATCGTGATCTTAAACTATAACTAAAATAATCGTTTATTTAAAGGATGTATAATTCGTTTAAATAAAAATAATAGCATGCAGTGTGTTTAGGATTAAAATAAATTAGGTTTAACGTTTGAATTAGCGCAGTTTAATTGATGTTTAAAATGTTAAGGTTTAATACTTTACCTGCTAGAGAGATGTAAGTGCACTAGAAATTTAAAATCATATTAATAAGGGAATTAACGAGAGATGTTTTGTCATATGCGATATTTATTCAAAACACGATACAGTTTACTTCATCTAAACTGGTATAATCTACACATCTACATTAGATTTAGCGAGCTATTCTGTAAGCCGTTACGTACTCCTCGCATTGATTTCTTAAAGAATAGCTCATTTTACATTTGTTACATTAATCTCATTTAAGTTCCACATAAAATTTATCAGAATTAGGGGCGGTATTTAAGTCTCGCTATTAAATTACATATTTAGTACGGCTTTGAAGGGAACGAATTGACACTCCTTCTTTTATACTTCGTAAACGAGAAGAAAGCGAACGGCTGGATGGCCAGCAACCAACTCCACGAGTTCGTTAAAATATAGTCAGATCTTTGTAATCTTGGTGACAAAATAATTACAGTAATGACGTTGATAAATTACAGTTATTAGTATTACACTGAAAACGCAAATTCAACGCTAGGCTTATTTATTCGGGCGAGTGTAGGGAGAAGTGCGATAACGAGTAGTGTCACTGTGACGAGAAGTTGACGAACTTGCAGTCTTATAAGACTTCCACCGCTGCGATGGTTCTGTACACAATCGTTTAAAAATATATTAGAGGCACAATTAAATTAAATAGGGTTAAAGAGTCGTTCTTTCGTTTACCCGGCGGTTTTAACGAGTTGCTTTAAAAGAGGACTCTTTAAGAGCTGACGTTTGATTTAGGTGTTTGATTTATTTAATTGTTTAAGTCGTTGGAGTCGTTTTAAATGATGCGCCGATTTAGTAAAAAATGAAAATTGACTCACCGTACGAGCTGGAGCTCTCCCTGTAATACTCGGGTTCGTAGTCTGGTTCGTAGTGATGGGTGGAGTAGGACCTCGAGTGGGAGACCGAGCTGGAATAGGGCTCGTAAACTTCGGCCGGCTCGTAGGTGTCTTCGAAGCCGTAGCTCTCCTCCATAGCAATGCGGGCTCGGTCCAGAATCGACATAATTTTTGTCTTCGCCGGCATCACTCTCGGCGTGACGACGGGGGTCCTGGTGGCGGTCCGCATGGGGACTGGCGTTCGGGGGATGGCAGCTGAACAATGAGTTTTAGTCGGACGCTCGGAAAACGTCCCGGCGAAATTTACCCCGGATTATTCCCGGCGCTCGTCGCGAACTCCTCGGTTCTTCGATCGGAATGTCCGAAGAGGACATAATTTCCATTTCCCTCATCTGTTCTTGCCGGATGTTGTCGTTGTTGTCTGGAATCAGATATTTCCGAACTTCGGCCAATGCGAATGCAATGCGCGCGTGGGCCTCGGCCGGCGGCCCCAGCGCCGATATTTCCACGTGGAGGTCGTCGCTCAAGTGGGCATACTTGGGGTCGAGGGAGTTGCGGAGCTCCTCCTCCTTCTGCCGGTCCTTCATCGAGCCCTTGCCCAGCACCGCCATCTTGCACATGGTCTCCTCCTGCAGCCGCTTCATCGAGTTGCCTTTAGGACCGAGCAGTTTGCCGACGAAGTTGAACTAGAAGCGAGACAATGGACTCGCAAGTTTGCTAATTTGATTTTGCCATTTTACCTTCGGGTGCTCCCTTACTGGAACTAAAACTTTCACAGTTACTTTGATGGGTTTTTCTCTGTAGATGTCGACGTATTTCACGTCTTTCGGGGGGATCTTCCCAATTGACTGCACCTTTGCTATCTCTGCGAACAAATTATTTCACCCTTAAAATAAAATAGTAATTCAACTTTAACTTAAAGTCGGTACTTAGGGACAGAAATGCACAAATAGAAAGAGTTCCTGCATCAAGATCCCGCATTATTTCCTTGAGTATCCAGATTTCTCGTCTAATGACACACCCTTTCGTGCTTTCTGCATATCTCTACTCAGTCTAAAGTGAAATATGGAGCGACGATGTACTTCAATTCAAAGTGTCATCGCAACCGCAGCCGATGAACGGATTTATCATTCCTAACTCGTAAAGAAACCTCCTAACACCATCAAGATTTCCATAAAACTTATTGTTAGAAATTGAAAAATGTACACTGCGAAAACCTTGATTTTACGTTTTTAGAATCAGAACTGGGGTAATAATTAAAAGCTGGAGGTTCTTCCCTAAAATCTAATTTCGTTTTCCTCAGTGGCACCTCAGGCTTTTACCGTGTAAATTAAATTTTTATCGTAACCCAATTTCATAATTGCGGAGAGGTGCAAAACAGCGTCAAAACAATTTGTTTCACGGTTCAAACTGATGGATAAATATTGGCTTGTTATTGTTGACTTTGGTTGGTAAATACGTGTCGGGTTATACGCACCTTATTTTGGTGCTTTAGTGGAAATTCCGATATTTTACGCATTAAAGTGTTTTTTAAACCAAACATTAAACCTCGAAAAGAAATAAAATTCCTTTCAATTTTCCACGTAATTTTATCACCGATATAACTCTGGAATAAAGTTTTCAGATTAGGTATCGTAAAAAGTTTGCACTGTTAAATTTTTTACTTCAACTTTATTTTCACGATTCAATTCAAAATATTCATGTCATCTTAACACACCTTCATGACACTGTTACTCGTAACAGTCTCATCTGAAATCAAAAGAAAATAACATCTCATTCTGATGATTTGCTAAATTATTTATTACAAGTCTTGAAGTTCTAGATAAACGCCGAAATGTTTGAGTTGAATTGGTAGACAATATTATCAGATTGTGAACAAATGTTCTTGTAATATTTAGAAGGTAAAGTCTCACTCAACTGATGTAAAGACACAAACACTTCAATAGAAAATAGAGTATTGAACCTGAACGAAACAGACACTGGCATCTAAGATTGTGACGACGGTCTTTAGAGTTAGAGAAATAATACGAATATGTTTGTTATTATGTAGAACGTGAAAAATTACGAACAAACGAGTGAATTATGTAATTAGAATTACTTGAAAACCCAAACTGTTTTTGCGTTTTATACGAAATAATAATGGAAGGAAATTGTATTGCATTTTTTATTCGTTTAATATGCTATTTCTCTAATTCAATCAGGGTCAGACTTTTCGTTCAAAAACCATGATACATTTTTCAAACTTCGTCCAGGAGCAAACTTGGTATGTTTGTCAGAATCTGTTTAGATTGAAAATAAAACTGCATTACCCTGAGGTGACTAAACCTACTCCGCGATGTCTCCAGAATGCAAAAAACCTTGATTTAGCACATAAGTAAATTATTTTGCTTGAAAGCATATCCTCAGAGGACCAATCTCAAATCTCATCTTCTCCACGCCCACGGCTTGGAGTAAATTTCAAAGCAATTGAATAACAACTTGTTTTATTTTACCTCAAAACATATTGATCACGTAACCGTTTTAAAAGAATTGATTCGGGAATTTTCCAAATCGCCAAATAATTTTTCATTAAATCTCTTCAATATCTTTCACATATTTCAAATCTTCCTCCCAACTTACACAGCATATCAGCAAACTACTTTGCAAGTGTACTTATCCGGCAACTTTTAGTCGTTTCCGTTAGGAAGTTAGGCTCTTTCTTCAGGACATTCCCTGTAATTTATGCAATTTTTTCAGCGGCCGTAAACCTGATTTGGCTTTTACGGCCTAATAAAAATAGTTATAATAGTAATACCGCCGTAAAGAAAATTTCCCGATGATGGATTCCACACTCGGAATTAACAGAATTAATGTTCGCAAGCAAGGGCTTGTGTAACAGCTATAATTCTTGGTGCATAGTTGCGCGGTTAAACACCCACTAGTTTATATTGCCGTTTAGACTCGACACAAACGTAACATTATTGCATGTTACAAATTGTTAAGACGGGCATGCGAGCTCGTTTTTCACATTCGGTCTCTCCTGGTAAATCTTTGAGCGCGCATTTATTTAAGCCGTATCGATCTTTTATTCGCTTTTCATTATTAAAGTGCCTTATGGAGATACCGCAAGTAGCAGTGACAAATGTGCAGGTAGAGACCAGTGATACATCACGATCAACTGATGACTTAAAAGCCTCTTCGGAATATTTGTTTGCGGCTGTCTTTTCCGGAAATCGAACAAGACGGAATGGGGTCTCCCTAATTAAGAATTATTGACAATCTCGGTGACTTAATTGAGTGTTTTCGTCCGTGTTTTGAGTGCCGAAATCGCACATATCGGCTAAGTAATTGCAGAACGCCATTATCGCACAGCCGACCCAAAGACACTAATTTAGGGTAAGAGCGGGCCGAAGTGGTGGCATAAAGCGCCAGGTCAAGGCATCGCAATTGCCACTCGTTTGGAATTAATTGTTCGAAATTAATCGTAACGGCAATCCTTTAATTGCGATATCTGTGAGGGTTTGCTATTAAATTTCTTGAAGCGCCTTTGAAGAAAGCACCTTTTGCACTTGTGCACACATTCCCCGTTATGACGATTTCAAACACCATTACAAAATCGAACGCTGATTCGTAAATTACATTAGCTCTATTAAATAATAAATTGCGCTGCTTAATGCTGGTTCTACAGCACATGTATTTAATTTACTAGTTAGGGTAATTGCAATAAATACCAGTTTAATGGATTTGCAATGTGATTATTTACCATAGATTAACGGAGTTTTGATAGGTGGTGACTTTATACGCTTCGCATAACATCTGCAACTGTAATGTAATTACATTATTCAAATTTAGAGACCTGCAGAATGCACCAATTAATTCAAGTCAACAAATATGATGTTTATACAGAGTTGCAGCTTGTAATTAAGTCATTATAAATTCATTCCTTCTAGCTACCAACTTTATGCGTCTGATTTTTGAGTCGCTTCAATGAATTGAAGCAATAAACACCCCAAATTCCTGTTAAAATAACACTGCTTCAAAGCAGGCAGTTGGCTTTTTATTTTAATTACACGTGTAGGCCTGTGCAAAAATACAAATTGGAAATTCTGTTGTTGTAACTTATTGAATTAATTGGAGCACTCTCTTGCCACTGATTCAGCTAATAACGTTTCCATATTTGCAATGTGTTTTTTGTAAAATACGTTACCACGGTCTAGTAATTGGATCATCATACGAGTTTGGAATGTGCAATTGTATTTCTAGTGGCCGGATTTGACTGAGTTTAGTGCAATTGAATTTAAAATATAACACAATTACCGAAAAAAAGGCCTGGTTTAAATAAGTAAAATATGAATACAAAAACTTTGAAGTGATTTACGGATTAGTTGAAATTTTCAGGAAATTAAATATGCATCTCGCTGAAATATTTACAGGAGTATGTACCGTCATGCCTCCATTTTTCTGTGAATTATTACTTTCAGGTTTTATTTTGTTACATTAAGTTTTAAAAATCGTAAAGTCAGGATTGAATATAATACACATTTTAACATGCGTTTTATATTACAACTTTTAAAATAATCAAAGCTAAAGTAACCGTAATAGCTAATGGTTTCTCCATCAACCGCGAAGGTAATTTGATAAAATATAAAGTGAAGGATACTTAAAGTTTCATTTCGATTTATGGCAAAGTACGTCTCAGCAAAAACTTAAGCCTTATTGGAAAAGTAAAATAAATCTTTGGAACTTCAGATAACCTTAGCAAGATGCCCCAGAGCCGCTTAAATTTGATTTTTGCGAAAAAATTTATTTTTGTATCAATTCAAATTAGTTAAATGATTTGTTTCTTTGTGCGCAGCGCACACGGCATTAAAATACAGGGTGTTTCACGTAATTTTACGACACCTGTACTTGCAATCAACAATACATATTTCAATATGAACTTGATTACAAATTTTGGAAAATTGGATAGTCTTCTCTAGATTGTTCAGTCCTTCGAAAAATTTCAAGATTTTAGTTAGTTAGCAACTGAGTTAGATCAGAATCATATTCAGTCCCTTTCTAGATAGAACATATGAAAATTGTTTCTGAAAACATCAATTTATGACGATTAATGAAACAGTAATTAGTTTGCCAACTAGTGTCATGAGTTTCCTAATTAAATGTGTATTTTTTGTATCCAGTGACTTTTGTATATTTGGTTGCGTACATTAGGCGCAGGACTCGTAAGGTTGAGTGAAACACCTTGTAGAAAATTTTGTCAAATATTAACTGTTTCAAAACAATAAAAACGAACGTCACATTTTACCGATTTTTTTAAATAATATTGATAAAATTGTAACATAGCTATTAATGATTAGATCTCTCATTGAAGTGTAAGATAGTGCAGAAATAATTTATAACAGCTAATACCTAATACCAAATTTAAATACAGGGTGCCTCAGCTAAGACGACTTCGTCGGCCAATAATTTTTTACAAAAGGCACTTCATAATAACAATAATAAAAAACATGTATGAATAATTGTATATTACATAAACCTAATTTTCTGATTTTTTTGCAAATGACCATTGCTTATTTTTTTAATTAAAAAAAAAAGTAAAAACCAAGAGCCAATAAATTTAAATCGGAGATTTTCCCAATTAAGTTTTAATTGAAAAAAATGTTCCATTTATTGATCGCGCAAGCTGCATACAAAAGAGCGCATCGCTACATAATGCTAGCCAAAAAACTTGTATAAAAAAAAGGCGGGAAAAATTACCTTGGTCAATCAATCTGCAAGCATTCGGCTGTTTGTTTTGATCAATTGTTAATTTTTCGGCAAGCAGCTCCCTGACATACTCGCCGGCTTTTTGTGCTGCAGGATTAGATTCATCGTTTTCGCCGTCACCGGTTTCATTCAACTTTTCCGATATACTCTTACGTTTAAAGTTATCAGTATAAGTACCATAATCACCGTTTGAATCGTACTTATCAGCCATTTTTTGTTATTTTCACCCACAATCTAGCGAACTGAGATAATAACAAAACACGATCAATAAAGATGGCTGATGCTGTTCGCAAGGTCGTCACGAGGTGGCTACAATTACAGGACTCTGTACTTTGCACAAAGAGCGCCAACGAATTTCAAATTTTATTTATAACTGTAGCAACACGTATAGCTAACTTTATATTTTTGCAAATAAAAATTAATATGTAACCACTAAACATTATTTTTTACCTTACTCGTACAATTGCAGAAACAAATTTTCGTGATTCAAATTAATTACCTACCTCTGTACCTAAGTGGTTTAAATGTATTTTTTGTAAAGTAAAAAATGTGAGTAGACCACAATTCGCCTCCTGAAAGTGGCTCCCTTGCTTTGAAATGTTTATCCAGCCGATGAATTATTGAAAATTTAAACCAAGAACGAAGTTCAGGTCCATTATTTATTTACAGAACAACCCCGAAATTTTAGTAAGGAATATTCAAACAGTTTCTTTGAGACTCTTCGCTGGATGTACGAAAGAGTTTGTTTATTGATGCGCATGATTCTAAAAGTTCAGAGATTTATAAACTAATTTAGGTTTTCAGTTGAGAAATTAGGCATAATTGGCTAAAAGTCGTTTCGCTAAATGGCGAAACTTACTTGCTGAAATATAGACGAGCCAATAGAATGAATTGCGCTTTTCAGCTGCGAAAAATAATTAGTTAGACTAGCTGTCTGTCGAGGCAGATAGATGGTCACCGGTGTTTACCTTGGAAAAACGTTAGAGGTGTAAATGTGTAAAATTTTTCATGTCTCGTATCCTAACGGTTTTCTATAAATAATTGACATAAGCCCGATAGGGTACGAAACATCAATACTGGCACGTCCAAAGACCATTTGTTATTCCCAGGTTCGTATTTGCTTTGTTTTCTAGGTTTATCCCACCGACTTTTACTGCTTTTTTAAATAATTCACTTTGTTATTTTTTGCAACTCGTCCCGATTTCCTTAGAAAATTTACGCGGAGTAAACTGATTTGTAGCGATTCCGATACTCGCAAATAGCCCGAGGCTGATTTACAAAATTTCCGGAAAGTTTTTATTTTGTAAACTTGTTGGTCGATCGTTTAACATGCTAAGTTTATCTCGCTTTTGGTGAAAGTGGACGACATTTATTTCACGGGAACAAAATCAAAACGAAAATTTAAGCGACAGCCGAAATGTTTTATTTCAATTTGGGCAATCAACTTGATGCACAAATGGTAGAATGATGTCATTGAAGCTTTCATCAATATCCGTTGGCTGGATTGTACGTAAAAATTCCACTGCGTAGGCGACTAAAATACTCTTTCCTGGAAGCCGCTTAATACAAGCGGAAGTAAATTTTTGGTAACACGGCCAAATTAAACAGTCAAACTTTCTTAAACTCAAAGCTGCAAGTACTCAAAAGCTTTATTGTCGAGTAAATAGTGCATCGATTTTACGAGTAATCTGCATGAAAGATAAATACTTGCAGGAACAGACGGAATTTCTCTAAACAATGTTAAAAGAAATTATGTCTTATTTTACTAATTCAAACGTATGACGGATTTTTTTAATAAAATGATTAAAGGTTTTTGTTTGATGATTATGAGGTTGTTGTTTCTAATCAAATACTCTTCAGGAAATTACCACAGTGAGTAGTTTTAGAAACTAGAAAACACCACTTTGCGAAGAAAACAAAGTTTACCTTAAATCTTCTCGAATAAATCGAAATGACCCACTTGTAGCTGCATTTCTAGAAAATCGGTGAGTCTGACCCACTTGCGAGCACTGTTTCGCTTGTAGTGGAGTAATTTAATTTTTGAAATGATTTTTATTCCATCATTAATTTATTTTGGCGGTGGCGTGATAAATTTCGCGAGTGGTAAAGTGGTAAATGTAAATCCCTTTTATCCACGTGCTGGTGGCTCAGAGTGAGCGTTGCCATCCTTTATATAAAACTCCTGTTGCTTCAAGTCTGGTTGTATTCGCTGAAGCCAACTGTTTAGTGCACCAACTACCATAAACCACCGCCGTAATTAATTGCCTGCTCGCTTGCGATCCGCAAAGGTAGGTGACTTCTTTACGATTTCATCAAGTTCCAGCTTAATCTGTGCATGTTTAGTTTTGAATACTGCAAGTCAATTCGTGCTCTCAATTCTGTTTTGATTAAATTTTAAACTTTAAGCAGGACGTTTTCTCAAATTGATTTTAGGGTTGACAGCCAGGCGGATGCATACTCATAAGATGATTAATAAATACTAATTTGTAACAGAAATTTTAGTCGGGCGAACAGATAACGCTAATTTATTAAATTCGGTAACTGGTTCCAATTCCCACACTTAATTTCAGTACGCTCTGATGTTACATTATATCAAATTACAAGTTAATTGCATATGAAGAGATCAAACGTCAAAATCTGGAAGCCTCGTCACTTCACTGAACAACATGTCCTACGCAGAAGCCTCTTTCACTCGAAATATTTTTGATCAAGCCGAACCACAACCCGATAATGGTGGCATAATTAAATTTTAATCATGCTTGCTACAATTATTGCATTGTTGCTCCATTTGTTTTCAGATGGGGCCGTCCAACAACATGAAAGCTATTTGGCTCATCATTGCCCTTGTAACATCGATTGCGTTCGGATTATCTTTACACAAGCCACGGGCGAGTCTGAGTAATGTGCGAAATTTCGATGAGCAGATCCGAATGGCTTACCAGCCGGAAGCTGAGGAACCGCTCCGGCCTGGAAGATTTTTGGAAGACGACACCAGCGACGATGGCTACGACTTTCACTTTTGAAATAAACCGGTGAATCACCCGGAGTAGGTGTCCCGGAAGTCTCGTCTGTTAATTTATTTCATTGTTGTTTTAAAAATGTGACTATAATTATTTATGTTTGCGGTTGCAATAAAATTTATAAAAGACACGACTATTCTTTTCACTTAGTTTAAACCTAGCGAGGACTCGTCCATAGGCACCATAAATTGCAGGAAGCTTAAGCAAAGATCTATAAATGGGCTTCGATAGGATAGTCTTGGATTTTCACAGGTATATCTATATTTCTCGAGAAGTGAGCATTCCACCGCTTTATTGAAATATGTTGAGATTTATGATATTCTAAAAACTCATATCTTCAACTTTATAAAGTTGAACAAGAATTCTATTAGAAAAATCTAATATAAAGTTTGAAAGTTCGCTTGACGGTTAGATTTCGTAATTACGTTTTGGCAATTTTATCAAGATATGTCGCTATATAAAAATAATCTAGTTTTACTTACAAATACCGTATCTACAGCAATGCAAACTCCGCATTTTTATGAAGAGGACAAGAATGACAAAAATTTATATCCAGGGAAAAGAAGGGTTCCGTTTCAAAGCAGGGCGGCATTATGTTCCACTTCACGTGAAATGGGTCACATTTTATACATTTAAATTAACATATTTTAGTTTTTTCGTTAGACCCACATTTTTGCTTTCATAAAATACAAATTTAACAAAATTACACATCGGTTTATTCGCTCTGAAAGTGCTCTTGATTTAATTTAAAACATGTATAAATTAATAAAATTACTACACTATCGGACAAAAGTAAGGCAACATGTTGAAAAATATACAAATATTGGTATTTTAAATTTTAAGAGTTGGTATTTACCTTCAATTTAATTTTATAATAAATGTTTAAAGATATTCTTATTCGTGTTGAAAGTGGATAGCCTGTGGGTAATTATTATGACATACTACTAGCTTGAAATATAAAAAAGCCCGATATTAATGCGACAAAAGTAAGGCAACATTGTCAGAAAATATTTTCAACTCAAATTTTATTTGATTCAACATTTACATAACACTACCCAACACTAAAGTTTAAATAAATAGAACAAAAAATTCAACAATTTATGGCATAGCCGTTATTAAGTATAATTTTTTGGCACCGTCTGCGCATTGAAGAAATTAATTTTTGAATAACATTTTCATCCAGATTTGACCACACTTCCTTGATTTTATCTGTCAAAGATTGCTTGTTGGGAAATCTTTGTATCCGGATTCGTCGCTCTACCTCTTCCCATAAGTTCTCAATTGGGTTGAGGTCTGGTGATTGGGCAGGCCATTGCAAAACATGAATATTATTATTTTGGAACCACTCACTGACCAATGCAGAAGTGTGTTTGGGGTCGTTATCTTGGTGAAAGATAAAACGAAGAGGCATTTCCCATTCTGCATACGGCAGCATTACATCTTGGAGTATGTCCCTATAGATGAACCGATCCATATTACCCTCAATAAAGCTCAACGGACCCACACCATTCCACGAAAAACACCCCCACAGAAAAACGCTACCATGACCATGTTTAACAGTGGGTATAACATACTTGGGATTGAATCGTGTATTGATTGGCCGTCTCACACGTTTCATTCCATCCGAATTAAATAATTTGTATCGAGTTTCGTCACTAAACAGAACTTTTCACCAATCTTGCACTGTCCAATTCAAACGTTCTCTTGCAAATTGAAGTCTGGCGCGTCTATTTCTTTCGGAAATCAAAGGTTTTTTAGCAGGACGTCTACTAAAAAGCTTTGCTGCAACCAGTCTTCTTTGAATTGTTCGTGTACTAACTCCTACTTCCGGTATTTCCGCTATAATTTTAGATGCAGATTTCCATGGATCGTTTTCCGAAATTCTTTTAATGCGTCTGTCCATGTTTATAGTAGTTTTTCGTGGTCTTCCCGATTTTGGATTATTGTTTAAATGTCCTCTTTCGTTGTAGCGAATAATTATTTTAGACACGTTGTATCTAGACAGTTGAAATCTTCTTGCAATATCCGCTTGTTTTTCATTGTTTAAGAAAGCGTCTATCACTCTTTCTTTCAACTCTTTACCAATTGGTGTACCCGTTGGCATAGCTCTTGTTGCACAAGACGAACTGTTAATATTGGCCTAACAAATTTTTCATTATAACAACATTTTTTGAAAAAAATCTAAATGTTGCCTTACTTTTGTCGTCTTAAAATAATCCTTTTTTACACTACAAGTCAACAAAGCGGTTTTTTTCAACCTTAATAAATAATTACTTGACATTAATGACAGTAGCTTCCTTTGATTCTTTTAATAATACCATAGTTTGACCGATCATAATTTATTTACATTAGATAGACATTAATTTCTATATTTTTCAAAATGTTGCCTTACTTTTGTCCGATAGTGTATGTGCGTTTGCAACTGACTGGAAACGTAAAAAACAGTTTTGTAGAGCGCTTTGAGTGATTACATTTTTTTAAAGAGCCGTTATGTCTGTTTTATTTTTAATTAAATTGCTTGCTCCTGCTGATTTAATTACATGAGACCCATATCAGCATAGTGCATAAAACTGCTGTGTGCTGTGAGATATTAATTAAAGTAATAGATAGGCTAGAGTGATCTCTCAATCAATTTGCTAATTATTATCTGCTGACAATGCAGACATACATTTTTGAGTTAAAGAAAAATCTAAAACACGACTTTTTAATCATTTCTTCTAGAAGCTTGTGGTCTTAGAAGAGACCTAAAAGCTACGTTCTGATCAATGTGATAAACTTTTGAGACAGATTATTTGCGAAATAAATAGATGGGTTCAACATCAATACATTGAAAATGGGAATTTATCTTAGTTACGCACCAACAGCTGTCAGCTACATTTCGGATTTTTATCAAGTTTAAATGTGCTGGTAGCTGATCTCTTTATGAACGAGCGTAAAGCGAGATAATTCTAAAGCAAATGAACCTTGCGGAAAATAAATATATATAGAATAGTTTTCCAATACTTGCAAAAGCACAAAATTAAAATTCGTTCAACGGAAAGAGTGTAAATCTGCAAAACACTGTGGCTGCTTTAATGCACCTACCGGTCTGTGATGTTTGTTTTAATTAAATCTTTGATGTGGCTATCGTTTCGCAGTTTAACTCTAATATTAGTTCCTCAGTTCGTTGCGAAAGAGGTACAAATAAAAGTCTAACAGTGTTCCTAGTTTTATTGATAAACATTTGAAGCTAATGCTGTCGTAAATCTTTTAATCAAAATATTTTTTCCTGTGCTGTCAATTTAAAAATACAGCAATTGGTGATAGCAAATGGCCAAACGTAACACTAGCATTTGATTTGGTTCCGTGCTTTGAAATTTGAATACAGTGCGTTACTTATTGATTCAGAATTAATGTTAGATCCAGCAATACTGCTGATACCAAAAATACTTAATGTGGACAATAAATATAATTCAATAATTTAAACTTTCGGTTAAAGCGTATTAACTCTGCATAGGCAATGACCTGCCAGTGCTAAAGCTCAAATTACGGATATGGCGACATAAATCCGACGGTATCATAAGAAGAGTAAGACGCATCTAATGTAATAAGCTTTTTAATCGAATATTTAATCTTCAGTAATTGGCTAAGGCTGGATCTGTTCAGCTACGAGTAAATTGCTAACTAATTAGGGCACTTTGGAACTTCTAATATTATCACTTAATTTAGAACTGCAAATATTGATTCAAATCTCCCAGAAAAGGACAGCCGTTCGTTTTAGCTCCGCCACGATTTTAATGCATTGTGTCGAAAAGCTCTCGAGAACTCTTTTTGTTGTTTGTAATTAAAGTTTTTGTCCGCGCCAATTAGCCAGTTGCTAATAATTTCGCTAGTGTATTGTTGATGCCTCATTGCCGGGCATAGTGCAACAATTTCGATGCTTGACGCTTTTGTGTTTTTGCCCATTTCGGCCCACATGGTGCGGGCGCATTATTGTAGTTCATCCATTTATCGCAAAAAATAATTGGAGCAGATCCGAAATTTGCATTGACTGTTCACAGGGCCCAGTGAAATAACGCATATATTCCCAATCTCGCCGCGGGATAATATCGTATATCTTGGGTATCCTAATAAAAATGGCCTAGATTACCGGGTTCACGTGCAGGTCGCTTAGGGCTTACTGCAGCCACCTGAGAACCATCTGTCGTCAGCGGGGCTCATTAAATCTTAAGTCATTAGATGCAACGCGGTCTTGATACATCTCACTGTGTGAAGTTTAGGATTCTTAACTAAATTAGGCATCACTTACACTTGGATGAATAACTCGTTATAAATTCTGACTGATTAAATCTGATTTAGGCGAGGAATACAAGTAGCGGAGTAGCTATTTCAAGATTCAAACTTTTACTAGTTTTAATTCCACTTAAAAGATGGCTGCAATGGCAGCCACCATAAAATTCATGGTCCTTTAAAAGGCGCTGTTAAAGTAAGAGATTGTGTCGCAATGGTTGATGCGTCTAAAATCGCTGAATAAATTGGTGGCAATGCCCTTTGTTCCAGCGAAATTATGAATAGATAAAATTTGCCCTCTTGTTTAATTTAAAAGGCAAGCTCTGTCCCTGTGTGTATAATTTAATTTAAAGATGTTTTTCCCCATGTGCGCATCCTGCGGTGCATGAAGTTTCCCTTCAAGAAAAGTTATGATCTTAATGGATCAATTTGTGGTGAAATTGGTGTTCAAACATGGTTATGCAGTTAATTGCTGTTTAATTATTCCTGGATTCATCTAGCCAACCGCATTGTGTCATAGTCTTGTCTTCCTCTCTCCTCATCCAGCTTGATCCAACAATAATTTCCACATATCCCAGGCAAATTGCTTTTTCATTATTAACAGCGATTGTCAGCCGTAATGCTAGTCACAAGTTAAGAAACGATGAATGCACGTCTTGAGAATCATAAATACGAAATGTTCGAGCGGACTCTTTGCTTATGCAGTCAACGTGCTAATGAAAAAGCTTCGCAAGAAACCGTCTGATAGCCCTTATTAAATTGAAAGCTTTGAAAAGTTGGAAACAGGGCTGGTTGCCCCATATATCATAGCTTTTTGCAAGCTTCTCACTAACAAGCTTTATCCGCAAAGGCTAACAAGAATCATAAAACCACAAATTTTGTAATTGTCTAATACGCGCATGATGAAAAGTGATGGAACAACAAAGTCATTCGAGCTTAATGAATTTACACCGTATTCTCTAGTGTCGAAATAAATATTAAAAAGTTTTGGACAAAATTACAGTGTGATGTCGTTATTTAAAATTGAGTAAAGTTAAATGAAATGTCACGTACTTTTCAGATAGCTGATTAAATATGAATCGCTGTTTCATTCAGATTTCCAATAATGTGCAGAAAACTATTTGGAGCAAACCCATTTTTCTGAAACTGGAACGTATTTTATGTTAGCAATAGCTAAATTATAGATATTGGATTTGAAGAATTGTGGAGTAAAGAAATAACATAACATCATAGGAACATGTCTGCACTGTGTTTCGTAAATATTAGGTATTTTTTTGTTACAACCATAAAACGTTTTACTGCACATATCTTTATTCGCGTATTCTGGGTTTATTGTATTTGTGGAAAACAAATATTTTATTTGAAAAATGTTAAACACTAACCTGTGTTCTGATTTAATTTTTTCTTATTAATTTTTTGTACCCAGTCAAATTTAATTTGTCTTATTTCTTTTCTTTTGTGTGGGACACATTATTAAAAATAAAACCTGCTACTGGTATATTTTATTAAAAATAAACATAATTCTGGTGAACGTTTTTGTAAACATAAAACTAATTTTTTTAACAAGTTGAATTTCTTCTATATTTTTCGTTCGCTCTGTGTAGTTGGTAAAGCATTATCTCCTTTAGAAATATTTGTGTTTAGGGTTTACTACTTCGAAAGGTACTCAGAGTGCCAGTTTAGCCGATTGAGTGCATGAATATGTGATGATTCGTAATGAGTATGAATGGAAGTACATTTGTTACAGGTAAAATGTATTCTACCAATAACCATTAAAATAAGCGAGCAATGCAGGCGGATTAAATATCCCATACTCCTGAACGTAGTTTGGGTTCCCCAATGAATTAACAATTTTCCACATCGTTTAAACTGTATTACGTGATGAGAAAATAAAATTAGTGTATCTGATTTTCATTAAAAGCTTTTGTTTGGAAATCGAAAGATTGTGTTTTTGTAAATAAGTTTATGTGTTTTAAAATAAAAAATTAAATTCGTATTCTACCACTCAAAATAAATAAGTTTATTTTATTGCAAACGTGAAATTTACTAGATTATGTATCAAACTCTTGTGTCGATTGGACAAACACCGAAACGCTTTTATAGTTAAATATTATAGCACGCCAAATATTCAAAAATGTTTTATTATTTTTTTCATACATAATTATGTTTAATACACAATTTTATCTAAAAAATTTGTATTGAATGATTTCCCATACTGAATAAAATTTTCGATAGGTAGAACTGAATTTATTCTATTTGCTTGCAAAGTTAATTACTTTATATCAAATAAAAATATTATTTTGTCATTTAGCAAATCCAATGGTTATTATGTTCTACTAAAAGTGTTGATAATTAGATTTTTCATTACATGCAATAAATGAAAAATATTCACAATTTGTGGATTATTATTCGTAATATTTCTCACCAACTATCCACAAGCTCAGATGCTAAATTGAATCGCGAACAGTATTACAAGCACCGTGAATAAAATGATGGTAATTTTGTAAGTAACGTCTCCACTGCATCAAAATTCTAAAGATGAATGATAAAAGTTTAGTAATATTGCACATTTAAGAAAAGTTTCATGGTGAGATTTTAGAGTTAATTCAATAATAAAAAATACGCGCAAATGATCTTTTATTTAAAAATGAACGAAGTAAACAATTTTCAAACCTTGTTTATGAGTCTATCAAAACTTTTCCATTTTATGAAATATAAATTCGTAATGGCGCATTTGCTTCGAAAATTGGTAAAAAGTGTATGGGAACACGTCCGCTTGCACATGTTGCTGTAACAAACTTTTATAATTTTATTAAAAAAAAATTACTTAGCGTACGAAAATGTCGCTGCTAATCGTCAAAGCGTTCCAACTTGCCAACTTTTGAAAAGATTTTCAGCAGCTGTATTGGTCTGCAGAGTCTCGTTTGCGAAACAAAGGCGAAAGTTCATTTTGATCTTAATTATTGTGATGTTCTTCCCTTTTATTTTCGGGAAATATCAACCACTCGGGAATTTTTCATAAATGCGGTTACGTCCCGCTTTATGGAAGCTAGTGATGTAATTTTAAATTTGGCATTATTTATCGTCTATTATTTCAATCAAATTTTAAATTAAATTTTGATGAAACTGGCCGCAATTACTAATCTACTAATCACCAATGCAAACAACCCATCAGTTTATTAATTTTTTGATGTTTATTGCTTGCTGGGGCATCGACTATAAAACACAATCAATCGACAATTGAACATAATGAGAGGCGTTCTGACGTTTATTAACCCAAATGTTTCTATTTTTTAATTAGAAGAAAATGTGTCCTGGCTTTAACGATGCAGTTACGTCGGCTCTACTAGTTGCAATTCTCCGTCTTGAATTAAAATTTTCTGTTTCATTGCTAATTTCGCTCGAGTAATTGCAATTTTATGTGCACATGGGTTATACCGAAAATGAAAACTTGCTCGTAAAATAAACATTGTATTTAAAATTTTGACAGATTTGTTTGCCGATAAAATCACGACATGCGACGCTGCAAAATCGTAAAAGCCGATATTGCTTCATATTTGATTTAGTTGCTTTGTAAAAATAACATAAACACCAAAGATTGTCTTTATGTGTACGTCACGGATAGCTCGTTATTATTTCCCTGCGGTGGTGTTCCGTTTTGCAGTTGGTCGCTTTAAATAGTTTAAAAGGATTTCATATTCCGCACGAGTCTCAAACAGCCACATGTTAAGAGGTTTCCCCAAGAAATTTTCAGAACATAGTGAATTTTTAGTGGTCACGTTTACTACTTTATCCATTCCAAATCGTTCAATATCAACTTTTTTCATTCAATCGTTCCCCAAAATGCGCACCCGCGTCATCCAAGAGACACCGCCAAATAAAAAAACAAATTACTCGAATGGCGTTATACGGAAAATTGAGGAACACAAAGTGTAATCAACAAATGGAAAAACTCCAAACTACTTATTGGTGATGTTGTTACATTTTAAATTGTTCGTCAATTTGTGTTGAAAAGACGGCACCAAAAAAATAAAATAAATGTTGGTGATAAGAATCAAGCTTGGAATATAAATGCTGCACGTCAAAAGTATAGCCATGTTGAGTTGCTACATACATCAATAATAAGAAATCGACAAAATAGCAAAAATGCATGATTTGATTTTCAAAAGTTGAGCTTTTACCAGACGACAGTGTAAACTTCTGGATAATCGTTTCTCTTTTATACCAAAAAAATGCACAAGACAGATTTACACAATTATGCAATTAAGTCTTTTTATTATTATTGTTTATTACATCGCTTTTGCACATACTGTAGAAAATTGTACTACACTGTACCCTTATTAACGCTGGTTTCACAAATTATCTGGAATATTTTTTATTAGTTTTGTTATTGCTACCCTGGTGTACTTTAGTTTGTTTTAAAAATATAAAGTGTTGTTGGTGAGTCATAAAAATCCTGTTTTATTTGCCGTTGCTGGAAAGCGTGTAAAATGAGATAAATTAAGCACATATAGTACCCACTTTTAAGCGTACTTAGTGGTCAGCTGTGCTGTAATTAATCTTTTCAATTGTATCTACTCTATTTTCGGTAAAGTGACCTGCTTCTGAATACTGTATTTCCATGGCTAAAATTCAGACATCTCGATGATTAATGCTTTTACCTGATCTACCTTACATAAATAATCAAGCATGAAATCTATAATTAAGTACGTGATGAGGCCAAATTAGAATAGGACAAAGTCATCCGCAAATTTTGTTGTCGATTAGTTTGCAACTGTGTATTAAATTTCTGCCCACAACACTAGTAACGGATTACATTCACACAGGGCTTTGGTGGCAATTAATTTGGTTAATCAACCGAGGAAGAAAGCAGTGACATATTGCATTTTGCAAAGTTGGAATAAAAAGACAGTAACATTTCCGAGCAAATGATTGATAACTTATTAAAGCTACCAGCAACAAGCTGGGTCTCACAGTTGGCGGTTAATCGTGGTAATCACTCTACATAATTCCGCCGCTGGGTTTTACCCCATTCCTTGTCGCACGTCAAAAACGACCCTCTTTCATCCACAGATGATTTTGTTACTCGGCCGAGTGCATGTTTGGCAATTTCTCCTAACCGTTATTGTGCAGTGAATAATCTTTCGAGAGCTTTTATTTGCAAAATAAAAACACGAAGAGCTTCGGATGTTACTCAGAGGTTGTAGGCGTTTGTTGGGAGAACGTATGAACACATGGGATATAATGCAGTTGTGATAGATGAAAAAATAAATATAAGCATACCGCTGAAATAAAAGTTTACGCCTACAGATCACTTTTTTAAACCGAATTATGGTGTTACCTAAAATGTGTTCTAATAGGCGTTGCTCATCAATCATAGGTACATAATGGATGTTACTGTTAAACAAGCTGCGGAGGAGTTCGTAAATTATTCTCAAAAAACTAATACATATTTATAAAACACAGTGATAAATTTGTCCGGACATAACATGTAGGACTGTGCCCTATACTTAATTACTTGACCGTAAAAACTCATGTTCTCGTGTATAAAACGTCTGATGATACAGGACAGACTTTTTGCTCTTCTACTTCATCCTGTCATCAGGAATACATTAGGCCCTTTACTCGTCTTATCCTAGCATCCTTGGCAAAATATTTTTCACCACTATCGGTTTATTAATCGATATTTGTTCCATAAAGCACGATAAGTAGCGTTATTACGCGAAATCGGGGCCAAATATTTAATTAGCCCCAATGAGTAATTTAAAATAAACGCTTTTATGTTCAGGCGCGGTATCAAATTGCCAATCTGGGATGAACAAATATTTGCTAAAGCTCACTTTGCGAAATTGAAAGTTTGATTGCTTATTGAAATATTCTTGTGCGGATAGTCACTGATATAATGGCGACGGGCATAAAGCCCGCTTTAACTAAATTCCAGACATAAGAACACAAAGGGCGGTTTGAAAAGGGAAGCTTGATATGGTCCCAAAGTTAGTGAATGGAGATAAACGTTTCTTCTTCTTTTCTTGACCCTTTTATATCTGTGTAAAATACGGGTTACCTGTATTGAGAAAGCATTCCAGTTTTTATGAAGCAAAGCTTGAAAACTTTCTATTATCTGGAGATTGTGTACACAACGACTGAACTGATGCACTGATCCACCCAATCGAATGTACCGGAGCTGTTTTTCCGGGTGGCAACTTATGAAAAACGTCGCCTGAAATTGTCAATCAGGATGCACCGATTGTGTGACGGTAATCCACCGTGGCGACAGTTCGCAAAGGAAAATTGCCTCGCGCCTATAAAGCCAGTCAGGAAATATCGGTAAAGTGGACCCTTAAGTTGACGTCTAAAGGGCAGCAGGCTCGTATGGAGGCGCTGTTATTATTTATGCAGATTCGATCAGATTAGAGGAAGCTGGGTCAGTCTCGGCTAGAGTGTTTGTTGCAATATTAAATATCTGTCCTCCCAGAAGTCCCATGTTACGCTTCACACATGCATGCTTGTCGTGGGATTTAATTACTAACACCTAACACGGTTTGCATAATTTAAATGTTAGCCACATTAAAAATCAAATTAGCGCGAGACACCCCATATGGAACGTCTCCACACTTCAAGCACAGAGCCAAGAAGCGGTCGTTCGTTTTTGTTGGCCATGAATGTATAATTAATGAAACTGTACAAGAATGAGCGATTTTGTTTCATCAAAAACTCTTTATTAGGCGTTTATGGGATAAAACTAATTTTAAGAGGCAATTTACAATATCGTCAAATCTCGGCAAATTAATTCTACCAAACGGAAATGGAGGAAAGAGAATTCCCGCTCTTGGCCGTATTTTCATATTTTAACTGGCACCATATTCGATAAAACTATCGGAAAACTTATGCAGGCGTGTATAATTACATTTAAGTTTACGAGGGTTTAAATAATGCAGCCTGACTTTCAATGCAAACGAACCAATAGTTCCACCAAAAATTTACAAACGATAAATCTTCAATCAAATTAAAAAAACAGGATTTAAGTTTTGCAAGCTTCTGAAGTTATTGCCGGTTACACTTAGTTGTGATCTCTGTAGTATATAAATTCATTTTCTTCCTATCTGCGTCGTGTTTACTCTTCCAGTAGCTTCTTACAAACGAGTCTCAAAATCCAGTTATAGCGACTTTGAGAACTTGTTATAGAAGTGTTTATCATTTTGCACACATATTTCCCATTTATATGTCAGGCCAGTCGATTCCCCTGGCGCTATTTGATTTCTGCCAACGTCTAACGGTTAATAACTCACCATCTTGCTATCAAAAAGAGAAAAGCTGCTGTCAGATAAGTGGCAAACAAAAGCCACTGATTGCTTTTTAACCTCCTTCTTGGTCGCTTGCGCCCCGGATTCACTCATTGCCATGCTACCTCGCTGCCGCCACATATTGTGATATACGGCGACTGAAGCCTCTGCTAATTTTTATGTTTTCTTCGTTAGACCTGCTAGTTTGAAATTGGATTTGCGCCGAATTAGTTTATTTATGTGGAAATTTGTGTTTCCACAAGTCGCATTTATAGTTTCCCAAAGTTAGAGTGAAAACCAGTTTCATGTCACATCGGTTGTGGGGCGCATTTTCACCTCGCCAGATGGAGCGAACTTGCTGTCAATTATGTGGTATCGCACGTTGCATCTGGATGATGATGTTTTCTTCGTCTGTACTGTTTGTTCAGTTCAAATATGCTCAAAGCTCAAGAGACTGGCACATCTTAAATTAGAACGGCGACATGAAAAGAAAAACTGAAGGCATGGCTACAGTCTAATTGAACAGGGACTTCAGATGAGATCTAGTTGTTTTCAAAGCGACATCGTTTCAAATATTTTATTGCTCATTTTTTTGCTAAATTAATTCGGAAGCAACGTTTTTATATTCCTGAGGTTTGTACGGAACGTCTCCGGAGTCACTTAAATCTTTCACAACTTTTTAAAATGGGGAAGACTTAATTTAATATACCTAAGCTTTCACTAGAAATATTTAGGTAAAAAACCAAATAATGGTTATTGCGGACTTTGAATTAATAAATGATTGTTGCAGTTGCAGACAATTATTACTATTCACCTACTATCGCGCCCTAATTTAATATATTACCAAGTTTGCCCCCTTTTAACAAAGTTTTATTTTATTAGTGATTTAAACATTTCTTAATCACCCGTTAGACTGGCGTCAAATGGTAAAAGTGACGTTTTTATGCTGATTACGGAATATAAAGTTAGCAGGAGAAGACTCTAATCAGTGATTTCTAAGTTCTTCTTATATTAACTTTTCCACTACGTAAGTACTTACCTTTTATTAGACTTCTTTTTTTAGCCATTCAGCAAAACATAACTTTCTGTGAAGCCTGTGGATGTTTATTCACTTTGGATCCTGCTTTATTAGAGAGTTCAATGCCTGGCTGTTGGTGCGTCAGAAGTAGCTGAGCTTGGTCATTTGTGAAACATTTGTGTTCACTTGATACAAAGTCATAAACTAGGCCGAAAAGTTATCGGCGAGTTTGCAGGAAATTGACCGAAATTTTATTTATGCTTGCTAATAAAGACGAAAAAGTGTCCAGTTTATTCAGTTTGATTGCCCTCCGGTAGAACAATGCCGGAGAGGCACACATAACAGAAAGATAATTTAATCTCGTGTATTTTACTGTACAAGTTAACGTATTTAAACATTATTAGCGTTAGTCCCTTCCACTGAGAGTACTTTTAATACGTTCTCTCAAATCTCGGTAGACTTTACAATTTTAAATGAATTGTCCACATTTGCGATGGTGTTTAACTAGGATTACTTAATTTTCCCAATCAGGAGAAAATTATGCTCTTTGTTTAAGTTGTTAGAGCTAGGGACTTGTTAGGAAAAAGCTCCTCTATCGAAATGCGAATAAAAGCATAATTGTTTAAAAACGAAACCATCTGGGATTCAAACAGGAGACGGAAACGTATCTTTTCGTAGTAATCGCGGCGAATCCTGTATTCAAAGAAATCAAAGAAATCATCGAGGATCTATTGAATATTCATTCCTGTGAGAGCTTTTTATTTGCATTGTGGGCCTTTGTTCCGGGCCATAATCGGGTTAGTTTCCTGAAAAAGCCGTAATTAATCGTCTCTGCTTTATTCCTGTAAAGTTGCGGCTAATAGCTCAAACCGTGGCGATTGAAAATATGCGTTACAAGATATTTCAACAGCTCACAGTAACATATCGTCCCCGCAAGAGCTACTATTTACTGTAACGAGAAAAACAGGTAGAAAAGCTCGCGATGTGAAAAACCTTCCGAAAACCCATGGAGGCGACGCATGCGTTACGTGAAGGAAAATCTGCATCGCTCAGTTTCCCAGGCAGTCCCGGACCGACGCCGACGACGTCGACTGTGCTTTCGTGCTCCAAGGCGTCGTGACGTGCTTCTGCATAATAACGGCGGAAAGTCCATGAGGAAACTCGCCGGTTTTTTCTCAATTAGCAGCATTGCTTTACACTCCCTTTCATGTAACACGAACATGCTGGGAAGTTTTCGCTTTTTCAGGTAGGTTGTGAAGATGTTTACATTTTCTTTTCTGTGTGCTTGCTCAAGACGGTGCTTGTTGCACACTCAGCAGGTTTTTATTTCCCGGGGCAAAAACCACAAATTTTGAAAAATTGCTATTGGCCCTTTGAATTTGCAACAACGATCGCTCATTAATCTTTTCTTTTGGTGATCGATACCGGATGGTCACGGTGTTTGGCTATAAACTATCCAAGTCTGATAAGCAAATATTAGGGAACAAATAAACGGTTAACTCGGCCTGAAATTTATATTTATTGTCTGGATGACGTAAACAGGTTAAATGATGAATCTCTCGTTGACCGTGCTCAAAACTTGTCGCTGGTGAGGATTTTCATAAATGACTGTAAAGCACTTCCACGCGCATTTGATCTGTCAAAAGCCGAATAAATTCCGAGGTTTGCATAGAGAGATGATGGAATCAATAGAGGATGCAGTGTCGCGATGAAAGGGTTCAGCCCGAAATAGTGACCGGCACAAAGGGTAATTAGAACGGAAAATTAGTTATTTAAATTTAAATTAGTGGAGAAAGAGCTCGCTAATGATTCCGCTGGTAAGGGAATTAGTGAACAATCAAGGAGATTTGAATTCATTGGGTCAAAAATCTGCACAAAAGCCCACTTAGCTTTGCATAATAGAAACGATCGAGATAAATACCGCGCTGCGATTTCGAGCATTTTTTCTAAAAATAAATGTTTATGTGTCTTGTTAAAATGCAAAGAAATGAGAGTGTTCGGTTCCAAAAGAAACTTCATGCTCGTGTGACTGTGAAAAATCGTCGCATTATGACCGCTGAACTGGAGGTGGAAAATTTAGCCACCTACTATTAGGAAAACTGTTCTAAAACTCCAATAAAGAGAAAAGCCGGGTAATAACATTTAAGTAAACAAATCCCGATTCACAAATCGGCGAAACAAATTTAGAAACTTGGCAGGATATCTGCTCTAGTGTAATTTATTTTTTAAATCTTAATGGGCCAATTCTGCTGACTATATTAACCCGTGACGTTGAGAACTAACGATGCATTCATTACGTAGTCGAATTTTCCCCATACAATGTGCTACCTGCAGCTTCTATTGTAAGTTGAGATATTGTAAGACAGACGTGGAACAAAATGGAATAAGACAGGTGTCACAGGATGTAAAAGTAATAAATATATCCCTGTTTTTCTCGAGCGTTTGCAATGGATATTTTTTAGAAAACAACTATAGAACCCATCCGTGCTGTATAATGATATGAAATCCTTCATGAAGCAAGTGTTTCCGTGATTTATTTCGGCGCGCGATGCCAACCAAATCACACGCTATGCACTTTTCACAAAATTAAAGAATTTATTCGGCTTAAAACGTTCCAGCAGTCTCATAAAAGCAAATTGTCCTCAATAGTCCTGGGTCTTAAAAATTAATTAAGAAATCATTTGTCCAGGCCAAGAAATTAGGAGACATTGAGCTGCTGGTTAGCGTGTTATGTAAGTACGTGTCTGGAATAATTGCAATGAATAAGCTGGAGAATTCCGTTCGGTTAATTCTTTGCACGAAGGTAGTCTTCATAATGCTCAGCCAACGAAAAATTGCAATAACATTTATATTTGTTCGTATTTATGCTTCAATAACATAAAAATGTGGCCGGAAATTCATTTTCTCGGTGGCAAGCCGAATAAATTTCCAAAATATGTGACAACGTGGATAAAATGCAAATATTTGTATCTCTAATAGTATATGTATCTCTTTGTCATCGTAAAACCGAAAGGTCACAAGGGAAATATCTTCGTTTTAAAACATCTATCTCGAATTATTTTACGTTGATACATACATTTGGCGCCGTCCCAAAATTCCTGTTTGAACGTTAAGTAATTGAATGAGTTTCTTCCTCAATACGCGATGAATTTTTGAATCAAGTTAATCTTTACTCCGATAACTGTATCTCTTTAGATGCGAATGAAATTAATTCGCATTCAGTTGGTTTTCAACAAAAGTTTAAATTTAAAAAGTAATTTAAATGCAAGTGAAACAAAAGCTAACCAAAAATATGCAGAGGGATGGAGCAGTATTTAATTAATATCGTGTAAAATTTTACTTCATGAATATTAAAAAGTTTTCAAAAGACGGACTGAACGTAAATCACTGTTTAAATTTTACTTTGGTTTGGGCTCGCATTGGTTTTGGACGTAATTTTGATAAAAGGCCGTGGTTAATGACAGTTGGTAACTCTGTCGTGTTGGAAATCCTGAATGGCTATTTTTCAGCAACTTTTTCATGCATCGCAGGACTCGAAGGAGAGGAGCGCGATATCAAATATTCCGTGTCAAACTGAGCTCTCAGATGAGTGTTCTAGCAGAATAAATTTTAAAGCTTCGCTAATGTGAATTTTTCATTTTGGCTACAACGCCCCTATTATCCGACGGGATTAAGAATGGTAATAAATTTAAATGAGGCGAAATCCACGTGCATTTTTAATGGACCTCTCTTTTGATGCTCCTCATAATGCAGATTGTACTCGATATGGCTGGTCCATTAAAATAACACCATAACATTCCGCATTCCGTGTTTACACGTTTCGGCGTAAACAAACCTCAGTTTTAAACAGAACATCCCGACTTCAATTAGTCTGATAAGCTAGCCTTTGATACTAGCCCAACTGTTTATTTGTTTAACTCCTTCATTACATTTTGTAGAACCTGATTGCCATCACCCGCCACAAAAATGCTCACTCCTGTTAATGAAATAATTGCTATTTCGGAGCGTTGGCAGATAACCAGAAATTTGCAAGTCGTCTTGCTTGATTTTGCATTTTGATTAAATCTGTTTTTTTTGGAAAACAGGTAACTGACAAGAGTCATTTGAAATGGGTCGTTGCGCAACAACACGAATTTAGACAGTTCTAAAATACATTTAGCCCCATTGCACGAAAGCGGGAAAGTTTCGCTACGGTTTTACATACAGATACATATTTAAATATAAACTGCTTGTATTTATGTTCACTCCAGACAAGAGCATTTCAGGAAAATTCGCCGGATAAATGCGCTCAAATTTTACACTCTCAATTTCAACCGAACTGAAAACACTACGTGCACCTAGAGCATTCCGAGCCAGTGCCAATACACAATCATAAATATTGAAGTTTCAAAACATGTAAAAGTCTTGTTTAAAAGTACTTTACTCCAGATTGTTGGGCTTAATGAGCCAAACAATATAAAACACAACGGAAAATCCGATTTTTGCAATTTGTGCACTGTTTTGCATTAAAGCCTGTTGCATTTTTAATTTGGCTGCTTGTAAAGTCATTTACTTTGTAACACTAACATTTTAAATAAGAGTATCAACAAGGATAATAAATAAAGGTCGTTGGTTTTTAAATACTAAGTGGTAATGAATTAATAACTAATAAGATTTGCTACGCAAAAAAATGCTACTGTACGAATAATCAAAATAATAAAATCCCAATAATGTTCGGTTGCATATTTAAAATACCCGATATACCTGATCATTTTTGATGATGGATTTTTGATGTGGAAATGCCATTTTTGTGTTTTTTAAATATGAATATATGGAATTATATTGTGTTTGCAAAAACACATTTGCTCTGATAAAATTAGGTAAAGTGCGTTCATATTTTTTAATTTTTTGTTTAAATGTATGTTTAAATTGGTTTCTTTTTATTCATAACTATATTATTTACATTTATTGGTTTCGTCTAGCGTTTACTCTTCTCACCTAGCATTTATTATTTTCACCTGCCATTTTCTCTATGTGGTTTGTAGACATTTATGGCGTTTAATTTAAGATTTACTTTCATAATCTCACGTTTAGTTTGTTCTTTTTTAAATCTGCCTTTGTTTTATAGCAAAATTTTTACATAATTCGTGTCAGACACACTATATTTATAACGAAGTTTCTTGCGAAATATTAAGAACTTCCACTTATAGAAAAATTCCGCATCTAGAAAATACTCGTAGAGAGGCTATAAACTGTAATTATGTGAGATAAAATTGCAGCTTTAGCTTCGAAAATAGAAAATTAAAGTCTATTGTAAATGCAGTAAATATTTCTTACTTTCCTGCTGAGTCGTACTTTATATACCTTTTAATTTTGGAATTAACTGGGAAGTCCTAGGAAATCATAGAGGTAAGTCAAGGAACGACAAGAGATATTTCGTAAGCGTGATGTTCCTGATTAAAATTGGGCCTTCCTGCAGGATGTAGGCACAAGTTTGTTGGATGTAGCGAAGTCAAAAATGTATTTAAAGTTAGTCTGGATGTTTCCCTTTTCTATCCATTAGCGTGTAACCATCGTATCTATTTAGAGATGTCTAATGTGAGACTCTTGTTCCAGAACCTGAGGCAAACAAGCTCGTTGGACCATGCTGTAAACTACATCCAATAGGGCAAGCACATACATACACCGTCTTCTCTCGAGACAGCCGTCTAATTGTGAAGTTGACACTGGTTTTATTGAGCTGCAGACTGTAAAAACTTGTTGCTAGAACGGTGTCATCAGCAAAATATCGTATCATTTGTCATGTCGTAAAAACTTTACAACCCTTCGTTTCAAAAAGAACAGCAAAGGTGCTTGCCCCTGTTGATTAGGGGCGCGAGTAATTTTTGAGCTGTCACTGTGGAGTGGTCGGGGAGTGAACCTATGGACTGTGATTCTGGTGAGGGAATTATGAAATCAGACGAGGAGATGGGTCGTGACAAGCCGTCTGGTGGAAGCTCCGCCAACCACAATCATTACTCCAGTAAGTAGCACTTCTTGCTTAATTGTCCGTTTGGTCCTTATCAATTCTTTGGGGATAATTTGGCTCTATCTGAACGCGATTTTATTCCGCGGAGCGCGACGGGATTTGGATGTTTGTAGCCCAAGTATCGATTCGCAGTAAAGTTGGTTTATGTCAGGTGTTGGGAGCGATTTGGGGAAAATTTGTCAAAAATCTGCCCCGGCATTCATACATAACACACTCACATAATGCTATTATAGTCACAATAAAAACTGCCATTGAAGATTGAAATAATTGTTACGAGCTTTGGCAGCATCTGCACTGTATAAACCCAAATTTAATTTCGAGATATACATCTTGGATAATAAAATCATGACGGCTGCGTAGGGACGACACGTTTCGTATTAGTTACTATACGGCGCATACAGAGTGGCACAATAAAATTAACATTCTCACGTTACTTCACAGATGGTTACGAAAACATATCTGTGATACAATAGACCTTTGGTGGGTTTTGGAGGCACCCAAGGAGGTACCGACCCTACATGACATTAATCTATACCTTTATTATTTCAGGACCAAGCGGTAATAAATACCACTTAATCGTCATGTTAATTAATTATCTTCCTCCTTGCAATTTATTCCTTTTGCGGTGTACTATAACCCAAATTTCAGCCCCACCAGCAAAACAATGCTATGAAGTATAAAGGGAGAACACTAGTCAGTAATAAATTAAATTCTCGACTTCTAAATTAGTTAGATGCAATAAACATATTTAGGTGTTTATTCATCTAGTTCCCCCACCCATGCAAGATTTATTGTCAATCTACTAGCTGATTTCCGGCCTAGACCTCACTGTTTTTACAGAATTGTCGTCAAACTGTAACTGAATGAAATGTGGCGACAAGTGAAGGAAATTAGGAACATCATTAAACACCCCATAAATTACGAAACAATATTTATTCAGAAATACGCGTTCAGATTTGCTTGAATATTTCATCGAGTTTTGATGGAAGATTATAATTAATCATGTTTGAAAGCAAAGTTGAAAGTTCAGTAAAAATCGATATTGTATTTAATAGTTTAATAACTAAATTTTTCCCCGACACAATTTCAAGATTTTATTAATCAACGATTTGTAAAGCGAGGTAATATTGGTCGGTCGGCGTTATTGGGAAAACACATTTTAATCAACGAGAAACAATTACATTCTGCCTCATTCTTCCAGTTTAAAATTCTTGTCACACTTAAATAATTAAAAAAAAAATTGGGCCAAAATATGTTTTATTTAGGTATTTCTAGTTATTATTATGCATTTAACTGCATAAAAGTTTTATTCATCAGAAAGTTTATTTTGAAACTAGCTCAATTAGCACCTGAAATATTCACAAAACCGCGTCCTATTTTCAGCTTTTGCAAAATTTTATTCATTAAATGCACATTGCAAAAATATTGAAAACACAACCGGAAAATGTTGTCATCAGATTATGAGTAAGCTCTATTAGAATTTGCTTTTGGTGAGTTTAAAATTCATATATAGTAGGTAAAATAAAAAAAACATTTTTATAATTTGGATGTACCACCAGGTCATTAACGTATTCGATACTGAATTGCCCTGATAACTGATATAAGGGGGTGCTCATCGCTTATTAAAAGGCTGGTGTCTCCACCTGCCCCAGATCCGAGTTTCCCGGAAGAAGGAGCGCGACTGCACAGGTGGCAAGGAGTTTTCTAAATTAAAACTGGGATTTGTCTGGGTCAGGCGTGACACCGACGTCGGTTTCAATGGAGTGCCATTTTTAATTCGCCACCAGCTATATTCTTAATGATGAAAAATCGACTGGCTTCTTTGCGTATTCTGCGAACGAAGTCATTTAAGACCGTTTAACCTTTAGCACGAGTTTAAATTCCATCCCATCATTATCGTCAACGATTAACGTTCCTTTTTTCGTCCTGTATAAATGATCGGGAAAAATCGTCGACAAGCTGATTTTTTAATCCTGCTACCTCTACAACTTCATTTCCGTTCTCCCCTTCTCCGAGAGAAATTAAAATTGGGAAATGTACATTCATAATCCTTGCAGGAGTGTGGAATCTGCACGTATCCGACATAAAATTCAGTTTTCTCGCCCGAAGTTAATTGCGGGGTTAAGGTTCTTGGATAATTATTTCCCTCAACATGAGTTATGGGTTTAAAATTGGTCTAATTTAATGCGGTCCTGACAACACGTTTGGCGAATCTGATACTGTTTCAAATGTCCGATCTGATTCTGTCGCTGAACGCAAACATGTGTTCTGTAACGCATATTAATGAGTGCGCTCGAAAATAAATACACTTGCTTCATTTATAAATTTATCTCCCGATGAGAAAACCATTTCCAACAACCAATCAACAAGAGAAAAACTGGTTCTGTTCATAAAATCATCCACACATCGTCTCGGTTCAGTTTTTCTCTGCTGCCGCATGCCATTAAATAATCATAAACACAAAGGCGGCAAACCTCCTCTTGATATGAATTACATACCGCTTTCAAAGAAAAATGTTCTCGCCACCCTCTGACAATAAATTCGTGTTAGGAATCCAAACAAAGGACCACTGCAGTCAGAATGCACTAAAGAAACCCAATAGAAATTTCGAGGGCGGCGATTGTCACAATAACAGTCATTTTATTTCGATCGATGACCAGTAAAAATGAGAAAGACAGCTGAAACAAAACATCCGGAAAGCCTGAAAGCTTTGCTGGGTAAAGTCCACAAGATCATGGTAGGTGTCGATGACGCCAAATAAAAGCAATAAGACGACTCGGTTTCTCACACGGATTTCGGATTCTATTTTACTAGCTTTTTGGCAATTTTTAAACGTGATTTTGTCCAGTTCTGGCTAAAACTTTCAGCCCTGTTTGCTTTTATTGAATTAAGCTGCGGATTATCTTTGATATCAACACTCACGTTAGCATTATCTGTAATGCAACCAATGGATTAGTGGCTCTGAATAAATTATAACTTTCAAAACGGCGTAATCAATATAATGCAAATCAATTAAAACTCCACGCTATGATTATTATTATTATTAAATTACTTGTTGCATAAAACATGTTCGAAAGTTGGGGTGTAATAATTTTAAAACATTTGTGCAGGAAAAAGGTTACAGGCGTACCCTGATGAAAATATCTCGTTCTCCTGCCGCAGGATATTCATTCACTTCATTGATAGCTGAAGTTTTATTCCAAAATTCTTTATCCGGCCTTTGTTATTAGAAAGCTTTGTGTTAAATGTTTTCTTCACGATAGAGTTTAACCAAAATGGAGTGAGTTTTCGGTAGAGCGTTCATTGTAACGAAAGATAACACGCATTATGATGATAATAACAATGCTAATCCACATAAGATTCGAGAGTGACGTTATCAGTTTTGATGATGTGCCTCTTTGATCTTAATAGAATACCGTTTCCGAGTATTTGGTTGGGAACACGTATTATAACAGCATAAAATAATTTTTGGGGTTGTAGGAAGTGCCAACGACTTTGCGGGGTGATTATTAGACCTAGTAATGGGTGGAATTAAATACAGGAGCAAACATAATTAACTTTGTCTTTCTGCGCTGAAATCATATCCTGTTTTTGTTTATAAACGAGCAAAACACATTTATACTCTATCAAGGCTTCCTAGCAAAAATAGAAAGTTAATTAAGCCGATGAAATGCCAGAATAATAGTCCTGAATTAATTTCCGAGCTTTCTGTCGACAAAGGATCATCATTTCTTTATGTACCTATTACGTGTGTAACGGTATAATTTATATCACACTATAATGACGTAGCTATTAATAGGCGAGATGTGTTAATATAAATCAATATTTAAACACGTAGAGTGAAAGATTCATTTTCTTGCTTAAATATTTAACAGTTTCTATGACAAGAAAAGCTTTTCAAACTTTGAGGTAGTTACCAAGGATAATATTTTATAGACTTGACGACTTCGCATACAATTTTTTAAATATGAGGCTCTCTCGCGGAAAACCTTAACGGGCGACATTAAACGAAACCCATGATTGAGAAAAGTTAGAAACCATAAAAATTTATATTAAAACTCGCGCCATATTCCGGCTTAATTTACATTTTTTGATGGAGCAAACACAGCCAACAACACGCATTTATTGAATTTCCGCCCTACTTTTAATATGACAGTTTTTGTTTTTCCGAATTGAGATCGCATGTGATATTGTATTTCGTAATTCTTGTCGTGTGATGTAAGTTTCGGGTTTTATAAACGTCAAGAAGGGAAACAACGGCGTAAAAAGCTCATGTTGTAATTCCATTTTGAATATTTCAGCTTAAATAATCACTTTTGGGAATTACGCGCCATTTCCATTATTCTGTATGGAGCTTTTTTCAAATAAACGTTAAATTGTACCAAGTCAATGTAATAAAATTTTCGCGTTATTCAATTTGGCGCAACTTTTAATGCAATCAGTAACATTAAAGTATTTGGAAACTAGTAACTACACAAATTATTTTGGTTAAGTTTAGTTGCGAAGTTTTAGATAATTCGATCTGAATGAGAAACTATTTTGTGTCGAGTAGGGAGCAAAGTGCAGCAAAGAGTTTGCATTAAGATAATTACAACTTGTCTATGATCAACATTAATTTCCTAATGGATTGATTCACTGTTTCTTATCGTCCAAAAACAAAACTTGTTGCAAACATTTTTTAAAACTAATTTACTTCCCTTATTTTTCATATTCGCTAAACCACCGCTCAACAACACGTCTCCATTATATTAAATGAAACTTTATCACACACTGTTTACAACTTATTCTATTAAAAGGGAACCAATATAACGTAGTGCATTGTAGATGTCGGTAATCTAAATATTTACTTCCAGAAAGTGCAGAAGTGTTGACAAAAAACCGATGACTTATATTTTTCTTTACTAAATTGTTGTTTTATAGTTGTTATGCTTGGATTTTAATTTTCTGCATTGGTTAAAAATGTACATATGATAACTACCTTACTTTGTAACACCGGATTCAATGAAAAGCTTTTTCATGTCAGGAATGGAAAGCTCTTGAAATTACTGATTTTGCACTGCTTCCCGATGGATTTTGCTTATTGCTTGTGCATCCGCCGGAGCAAATAAATTAAATTATTATTTATTACAGCCGCCAAACTAAATATTTATTTAAAGCCGATCCGCGAAACTGCGTATTTTTCTAATCCGTAGTAATTAATTGGAATTATTGAAGAGCTCGAAATCCCTCGGCTCAATCTATTTGTACTTCAGAATCCTCGTTCCTCACTCTTTAAGATAACGAACGTAGGTAATATTTTAATTGTCTCGAGAGCGTAGCAGAACCGCCCTAGCACTCCAGTGGAATAGATCGCCAGGATTGATTACTATTTGCTTGAAATTGATTAACTTTGTTGTATAAGATACGTTTCTCTGGAGTAACTTGACCATGAATGCTTCAGTGGCCACATATAAAATATCTTTGATCTAGCTTCGTGCTCATCCTTGATTGGGGTCTGACCATCTTCAGTCAAAGCCCACCGATAGGTTATGGCCACACCTGCTGTGATTCGTAATCGCTGTCACTAAACATCACAAGGGTTCAGGACGGCTTTCATATGAAACGACAACACATCCTGGCTCATATTACTAAGATGCTGCTCGTTGAGATGATGTGGCTTGGAACAAAGGCGATAAATCGCCTCACTTTGTGGTCTTTTAAGGAAACATTTGGCTAGTTGTTGAGCTAATTTTATTTTCAAATATTTGTCGTAGGCAGCAGAGTGGTCTTAAATTTTCTCCTGCAGGAGGAGCGCTCGGTGATTTACGGGAGGTACTCCATCCTGCATGCTGCAATTCCACGAAAAGAGAATCTAACGAGGACATTAACATAAATACATGTATTTTGCTGTCCATTATTAAAACTTTCAGCCTTTTCAAGAGTTCTTATCCCAGTTTTCAGTTTGCCCTCCAATTTGTTGTTTATTGCTATTTTTGTAGCAAAATTCACTCTCGTTATTGTTTGGCGTCATCTCAGAAAAAATAAAACGGCGTTTTGCAAAAAAACGAGCATTTAACTTTTCACCGAAACACGAATTTTGCATTTGCCAGAAGAAAAGCACCAGCCACAATTGCAGAATAAGTTTAGTCGTATTTTTGATTTTATATTTATAATTGTGTACATGAAAACCCCACCCACGATGATTTGCCAATAAACACCCTCATTATTCATTTCATACTTTTTGTGTTTCGGTTCTTTGATGCTTTATCCTGTTTATGTCTGTGCTTTTTATTAAAGTACAAATAATTCCAATCCGTCAGTAACACTGTTGATTTTTTTCAAAAGCAAAGATCAAACGAAATATTTTTAAATCTTTTTATTTGAATTTAAAGACTGATGCTTTTGTCATTCCGATTTTAATTATTACGTCAAACTAGTTTCGGCTTCTACTAAGCTTCATACTCACACCAGCGTTAATAAAATTAGTCTGTGAGTGACGAAAGGATTTTAATTTGAATGGGTTTCTAAAAAAGAAAACAAAATAGGGCTTTAAAATTTTATTCACACATTTCTCGAATAATTTTTCAGCTTACTGTTTGATATTTTGTCGAATAAAATATCGTTATAGATATTTTAAAACACACATTGTTTGAGCAATTAAATGGGTTTTTATTATTTTATACAAATATGTATTAATCAATGAAAAATTGTAAGGTCAGCTATTTGATCACTAAATTTAGTCACATTTCTAAAATCTAGGTGTACTATTTGTTTTGTAAACTTTTGCATTAACTGTGGATTTTCCACTGTACTTCGTTGTTTATTTTGCATAATTTAC
This sequence comes from Tribolium castaneum, assembly GCF_031307605.1. NCBI lineage: Eukaryota > Metazoa > Arthropoda > Insecta > Coleoptera > Tenebrionidae > Tribolium > Tribolium castaneum. Next base: position 13,524,975 of record NC_087396.1, read on the forward strand.
ACCGACGAACGTTCAATCCCCTCACTCGCTTCATTATGCCTACCTAGCATTGTTGCGAGTCGTAAGTTTAAATTTTTAAATTTAATCCTGCAACTAACCTTACTGGTGCAAATGTATCATCATTTTCGAACGCCACATTATGTATTTTCCCGATTTTTAATAGCGGTTTAAAATGCAAATCTGTAAAAAGTGGTATATTTTTGTTACTGCAAAATGTTGTAGTAAAAATAAATGTTTCTCGCTCTAAACGTGCCTCATGCAAGTCACTTTTCGTTTCATGACGTTTCGAAATCGCTATTTAACTTTATGTTGGCATCATAAAAGTGCACAAAACTTTATTAGGTTTCGGACTGCACATATATTGCACGTTTCTCGTGCTACTAAGTAACAGCAGTCTTGTGATTTGACTGTAATTACGTTACTAGAGCGCAGTATAGTTTACTTCGACAATGAAAGCAGTTTTTCCGAGCTTTTCAGCTCCGGCAACATAACCGCTTCCTCAATTTTGTAATGCCAATGCATGAAATCGTAAAATACGATACGTAGTCTCAGACGCTCCCACAAAATAATAAAAGTAACAATAATTAGACAGATAAATTTCCTCCGGGGTATAAAAATCGCAAATTTACGACTCATCCTTATTTCTGTTTTTATATTCGTTCTTAGAAATTTACGAAATCTCGGATGTAACTATAAATTTTGGGCTATCTGAACGGGGGCTTAAAATAGGTTTGTAATTGGCTATGAAGTTTCAGACGTGGCCGAACGGAGTGAAAATAACTTGCAATCTTTTTGATTTGCGGTCAAACAACTCAATAACATTACATGCTGGCAACCACTTTTGGACCATTTAAAATTCCTACAGGTAAAAACTTGACTGTAACTGAATACTTAATTAGAGGAGGAAAGCTTCGCTGTACAATAATTTCAGCTAAATGCATACTTGTGCTGCAAATGATAGAACTTCTTTGATGAGTGAAGTGTAAAATTTTAATTAATTTAAAATTTCCACCGATGTTTTGACAGTTTATTAAAGTTTAATTTGTCAAATTTACGAAGGCTGCTTCAAAAACGTCTACTTCTAAGACGTCTATATCCTCCTTTATTATTTACTGATCTCCAGTTTTATGCCTTGTCATATCGAAACGAGTTTTTGTTAAAACGCAGCTTGTGGTTTTAGGACTATACCAAAACAATGAGTCGGGGCGTGGAAAATTTTCACTTCGCTAAGTAAAGGGGGCAATGTCAGGATTAATTATAGACCCTCAGAACGATTTACTTTGATGTGAAACTTTAATGCTTAAGGTATATGGAAACATTTATTGTTTACCTGCTGCCGTAACACCCTAATCTGATACGCACAGTAAGTGCTCTTTGAACCGATTTTGTTCCTGAATAATTTATTTCAGTTTAAACAAACAGGAAAAATGGATTCTTATTGCTTCCTGTGGTGAGTCCTGGAAAAGCAATTTTTGAGGAAAATTTTTATATGGGTATTAATTTTCAAAGCAAAGGCTGAAGTGGAATAAAACGCACACTTTTATTGAACTTTCTCCGACATAAAACCTTTATAAAAGAACGGGTTTTATACTTTTTCTTATAATCTTCAATAAAGAAATTAAAAAGCGTTTCTTATTGGCCTTGCCGGAAAATAGAGCAATAATAATAATAATAATAATAATATGTAATTGTCCCTCAAGTCGTCAGTCATGGAGCATGCCATGCACCGTCTTATCGGACTCGTCAATATACGAAATACTACAAATTTGCAGGGAATTTGGAATAATTGAGGTATTCCTCAACACTATAGAAAGCTTTGTCTTGTAGGAATAATGACAGGCGACTGCGAAATATATTAAAAGACTTAGATTCCTTAATTTTTTGTTCCAAGTTGTTGTACAATTTGATTCCAGCATATGTAGGATCATGTTGACCAATAGCCAACCTAGAATGTGGCAGCTCAATGTGGTTTCTTGTCCTTGTACCGTACGCGTGAATATCGCTTCGTTTATTAAGAGTGCTTACATGTTGTCGAATAAACAAAAGTAAGTGAAATATATATAAAGATGGGAGGGTCATAATACCAAGTTTTCGAAAGATAGGACGACAGTGAGCTACTGCCTCCGAACTATCCATACATCTTAGAATACGTTTTTGTACTACAAATAGATTATTCAAAAAGCTGCTGGACCCCCAAAAAATAATTCCATAAGTAAGTACAGACTGGACAAGCCCAAAATATAACATTTTAAGAATGTCACCAGACACAGTGGGCTTTAAATTTCTTATTAAAAAACAAATCCCACTTAACTTATTACACAATTTATTTATATGACTTTCCCATGTTAATTTAGAGTCCACCGTTATTCCAAGAAAATTAATTTCATTTACATTTTTTATTGACATTCCACATAGTTTAATTAGAACACTGTAATCAGGCGTCACATTTTTAGGCAAAAATTTAACCAAATAGGTTTTCTTCAGATTTAATACCAGCCCATTTGTCAAACACCAGTTATTTATAGTTGTAGACACGTAATTTCCACATTCAACCAAGTCTTCATGATTCTTGTTAGTTAATATTGCATTTGTGTCATCTGCATAAATAATTAATTTATTAGATTTTGGATTTGTAACTAACAAAGGTGGTAAATCATTAATAAAAATTAAAAAAAGAATGGGACCCAAAACCGATCCCTGCGGCACACCCAATTCAACATACGCTGGTTCGGACATATGATCATTCAGAGCAACAACCTGTCTTCTTTTATGTAAATAAGTTTTAATCCAATTATTTGAAATTCCACGAATACCACAATGGTGCAGCTTTTCTAACAAAATACCGTGATTCACAGAGTCAAAAGCTTTCATCAGATCATAAAAAAGCCCAACTGTTTGTTGCTTATTATTTAATGAATCATATAACGCAGAAACTGTTTCATTTATAGCAGTTATTGTAGATTTACCTTTTCTAAAACCATGCTGACTAGAAGAGATCAAATTTGTACATTCCAAAAACCTTACCAAGCGATCAGAGAATATTCTTTCAAAGATTTTATGAAATTGATTTTGTACTGCAATTGGTCTATAGCATGAGACGTCACTTTTGGAACCTTTATTTTTATATATTGGGACAACTTTTGAAGTTTTTAAAGCTTCAGGAAAAACACCTTTTGAAAGGGACTCATTGATTAAATGGGATAATGGGGAAGATATTAGATCTCTGACAGCAATTAGTAAGGTCCCAGGTATTTCATCAATGCCAGGTGTTTTTTTGTTACATGTTTTATTTATGATTGTAATCACTTCCTCCGGTGATGAAGGTGCCAAATAGAAACTTTTTACAACAGTTGAAGTAGATTTGGAGTAATTTTGTGATAAAACTGACTCACTTCTTTGGGTATATTGGACACCATCAGCAAAATAATCTTTAAAGAAGTTACAGACATCCAACGGTTCACTGATCACTTTATTGTTTTTATCGACTAATTCAATGTTGTTGGTTTTAAGATTTTTTCGATGGCTGTTAATTATATTCCAGCTTTCACGCACAAGGTTATCTGAATTAGCCAATCGGTTGTCATTATATGTGTACTTTCTACACTTTAAAGACTGAAAATAAATTTGCCTAAGTTCTAAAAATTTTTTATGGTACGCCGGATTGTTAATACTTTTACTTAATTTTGACATGTCACAAAGTTGGTCATGTAATGTTTTCAGAGAATGGGTGTACCATGTTGGTTTGCCTTTTATTTTGCTTTTAATCTTTATCGACTTAATTGGGAAACATTTATCAAAATAACGCAAAAATGTATTGTAAAAGTTATTAAACCCTAAGTTAAAGTCTGAAGCGGCAAATGTATCCTGCCAATCTTCGGTCTGAAGACATTCTTTAAAATGAGAAATACTTACATCGCTAAAAACACGTTTCTTAATCATATATGAACAATTGTCATCACAATTGCCTAAGCCTAGTTTAATACTGTCAAAAACAACTAATTGATATGTATGATCTGAATAGAAAATGTCCCCCACATAAGAAGTTATTGCTGAAAGATTTGAAATTATATTGTCAATACAAGTTGCACAAGTATTTGTAGCTCGCGTGTTTTGCCAAATATGAATTTTTAAACCAAATTCAAGGAACAAATTATTCAAGAGTTGCTGTTCTTTAGAAGAACCTAAAAAATTTACATTAAAATCACCACATAAAATGTAATAGTTTTTTGCATTATATATACGAGATAAAAGATTGTATAATGAATTCAGAAAATTTTGAAACGATGAAATATTATTACACGGACTTCTATATATTCCAATAATATAAACTCTTTCCTTTGTAGTCTGTTAGGTTGGCAACTCTCACGTGGGCGACACGGGAGTTGGAGGGGGGTTTTTTGGCAGAGTGAGTTAGTTAGGTTATGTCGCAAAAGGGGCCTGGACGCACCCTCAATGCTCCGGGATATTAGTCAATAAACAGTTATAAGGTTGAATGGTCTAATTACAACTAACCTAACATGGTGTCAGTGTTTTAAAATCCGAATCCCGCTCGTGTTACAAATTGTGAGTGTAAAAAACCACCACAACTATCACGATGGATGCACTTCAGGCACAAGTGGCCGAGTTGGAGCAAAAATATGCGGATCTCGTGGCACAAGCACAGGCCCGGGCTCAGGCGAGTGACACACCGTCAAAGCAGGCTCCAACGAGTAGCATCGTCTTCAGCAACTCCATTCCGATTCCGGAGAAATTTTCATTCGAAAAAGAAGATTGGCAAGTGTGGATTACACATTATGAACGTTTTAGAACAGCAACAAAACTAGACAAAAGCACACAAGCAGAGCAAATTAATAGTTTATTGTTGCATATGGGGGCGAAAGTTACAAAGTTTATGGAGGCTAAGCAGAAACAGGAAACCGATTTTCCTAGTTACAAAGCGCTGAAAGAATTCTTTGATAACGAGTTCAAAGACACTCCTAATACAATCTACGCACGAGCTAAGTTTAACAGACGTGACCAAAGGGAAGGTGAGGACGCCCAAACGTACATCGCTGACGTCATAAGCTTGGCCAAAACATGCAATTACAGAGATTTGGAGGAGGAACTCATAAGAGATCGATTAGTTGTTGGAATTCGTGATGAAAAATTGTCGGAAAATCTACAAATGAATGACAAATTGACACTTAAAACAGCAATTGACAAAATAACTCAAGTGGAGAGGATTAGAACCGAAAACAGAGAACTAAGAGTGAGAGAGGAAACGGTAAACAGAGTAGCTAGAGACAAAGCCAAGAAATTTAACCATAAATCCGTGAAATATGAAGGAAAACAGCGCAGGAGCAAAGATGGAAAGCAACAAAGTGAACATAAATTTAAAGGTTGTATAAGGTGTGGAAATTCGAACACACACAACAGGATGGAATGCCCAGCCAATGGACAAACGTGCTATAAATGTAACTTTAAAGGCCATTTTGCATCCAGATGTAAAACAAAGAACGTAAACGCAGTGGAATCTGAAACCTCAATATCAGATGATACTGATGATAGCTATGATTCGAGCTATGATTGTAGGGAGATTATCAATATTAATCGAGTAAAGTTGGACAAACCTTGGGAAGCGGTAGCGGAAATTTTTAATACAAACATTGTATTCAAAATAGATACCGGAGCCGATGAAACCATAATATCTAGCAAAGAATTCAAAGATAAACTTCAGGGGAAAGTAAAGTTACAAAGAACAAAAACAACACTGTTGGGACCCGGAAAAGGAAACCAGAGAAAATTGGAAATAAAGGGAGAGATAGTAGTTCCTCTTAAATGGGAAAATAAAATAGAAAATGTTAGATGTTTCGTCGTTGATACACCAGATAACTTACTGGGAAGACCAGCCTTACAAAAACTAGACATGATCAAATGGACTGGCAAAGAACTCGTTGCGAGTGACAGTGTTATTAGACATGTAACTAGCAGAAAAGCTGATGAAAAATTCCAACATAAAATGATGGTGAAATATCCAGAGGTGTTCAAAGGCTTGGGAACTCTTAAGAATTTTGAGTACACAATTGAAGTAAAATCAGACGCACAACCTTGGACCTTAAACACGCCTAGAAGAATTCCACTCCCCATGATGGATGTAGTAAAAAAGGAGCTGGACAAGATGATTCGCGAAGACGTTATAGAAGCCATTAATGAACCTACTGAGTGGTGTGCACCTATGGTTATTGCAGCGAAAAAGAACGGAAAAATTCGCGTGTGTTCAGACTACACCGAGCTAAACAAGTGCGTTAATCGCGAACTGTACCAATTACCGTCGGTCGATGAGACAATTTCGAAACTGAAAGACGCGAAGTGGTTTACCAAGTTAGACTTTTCCAATGGCTTTTGGCAGCTTAAACTTTCACCGCAATCGCGCAAATATACCTGTTTTCTCACACCATTTGGCAGGTATGTCTACAAACGCATTCCATTTGGGATCACCTCAGCACCAGAAGTTTTCCAAAAAACCATCAGCGGCGTAATCGGCAAATTAAAAATGGAACACGTCCATGTTCATGCTGATGACATCCTCATCACAGGCCGCAACGAAGCTGAACATGACACAAACGTGAACAAAGTGTTAACACTCTTATCGGATCACGGCTTGACTTTAAACAAATCCAAATGTGAATTTAAAACGAACAAGACCTTATATTTAGGATACTTAATATCCGAAAATGGTGTTCAAGCCGATCCCAAAAGCGTTGAAGCCATTAATAATTATCCCGCGCCATCGTCGGTAACCGAAGTTAGAACTTTCCTCGGCATGGTTAACTATGTCTCAAAATTTATCGTTAATACTTCGGAAAAAACCCAATCATTACGTGAACTACTGCACAAGGATAAACAGTTTGTATGGACAGATAAACATCAAGCGGATTTTGAAAAACTTAAAAGTGAAATCGCATCATCGCGCGTGTTAGCCAAGTTTAGCACGGACAAAAAATCGCGAGTGTCGGCAGACGCATCGTCTTTTGGTTTAGGTGCCGTTTTAGAACAGTTACAAAGTGACGGAAATTGGAAACCTACTTATTTTTGTTCGCGTACCCTCGAACCATGCGAGCAAGCCTATGCTCAAATTGAAAAGGAAGCTCTCGCCATTACATGGGCGTGTGAAAGACTCGAAAATTTCTTACTGGGCGCTCATTTTGAAATTCATACCGACCATAAACCGTTAACAGTAATTTTGGCCACCAAAGAGCTCAACAAACTATCCAACAGGCTACAAAGATTTCGCATGCGGTTATTGAAATTTAACTATACTATAGAATACGTTCCAGGTAAAACGTTTTTCGTTCCCGATGCATTATCCAGAGCACCAATCCAAGGCAGAATTCGACACCAAGACCCACTTCTAGAAGACGTTCAAAATCTCTACATCAATTTCGTGATGCGTGAGGTCGTTACAGAAATTTGTTCAACGGAAGAAATCAAGTCTTACCAAAACAAGGACCCAACGTACAGCAAACTCAAAGAATACGTCAAAAATGGTTGGCCACAGAAACACAAAAGCGACCCGTTAGTCAGTAAATTCTTCTCTCATCAACAAGACTTAAGCATCGCTCATGACATTGTTTGCTACAAAGACCGAGTCGTCATTCCTGGTCCTCTTCAGAAGAAGTGCCTCTATGTGCTCCATGACGGACACTTCGGTATTAATAAATGTTTGGACCGGGCCAAAGCTACCGTGTGGTGGCCAGGTATCACAAGAGAGCTTAAAGAAGTCGTCGGGAAATGTGAAATTTGCATCAAACTACGCAGACCAACGGTAGATCCCATGTTACCATCCGAAGTTCCATCTAGACCGTGGCAAACAATTGGTGCCGACCTCGCAGAATATCATGAGTCAACTTACTTAGTGGTACAGGACTATTATTCCAAGTATCCTGAAATCAGAAAACTTCGCACCACCAAAGCCAAAGTTGTTATCGAGACCTTCAAAGAAATGTTTGCTAGACATGGTATACCCGAAGTTGTCCGCTCCGACAATGGCAAACAATTTGATTGTCACGAATACAGAACTTTCAGCAGAAAATATGGATTTAAGTTAATTACCAGTAGTCCCCATTACCAACAGCCAAATGGACAAGCCGAAAGTGCTGTGAAGCTGCTCAAAACGATATTGAGGAAAAATGAAGATCCATATCTTGCACTTCTTACCTACCGCAATACACCTACTAAATGTGGATTGTCACCTGCCCAACTGCTCTTTGGCAGAAACCTTCGAGACAGACTGCCAAGGTTACCTTCAGGGTTAAAACCTGCAACTATCGACCATGACACTGTCAGACAAACGTTAATCAACAATCAAGCAGAACAGAAGACCAACTACGACAAACGACACCGAGTAACAAAAGAAGAGAAAAATCTAAAAGAAGGTGATCGCGTATGGATCATAAATATGCAAAAGGAGGGAGAAGTACAACGCAGATGTGAAGAACCAAGGTCATATTTGATCGAGACTGACGGCGGTTGCGTCAGACGAAATCGAAGACATCTTCAGCCCTTACCAGACAGAAATAATGAACCCGAACATGACCCAGAACAACCAGACGAATCAGAGGAACCAAAGAAAAGACCAATCAGAAGACCCAAAAGATACCAAGATTATTATTGTTATTGAAATATGTATATTTTGATACCTCAGGTAGTTAGTTTCATATTTAGCTTAGTTTTGTATTTAAAAGGGGGGATGTTAGGTTGGCAACTCTCACGTGGGCGACACGGGAGTTGGAGGGGGGTTTTTTGGCAGAGTGAGTTAGTTAGGTTATGTCGCAAAAGGGGCCTGGACGCACCCTCAATGCTCCGGGATATTAGTCAATAAACAGTTATAAGGTTGAATGGTCTAATTACAACTAACCTAACATAGTCAAATGAATGACACCCAAAGATACCTCAAAAGTTTTTTCAACATTGTTTTTCCATAGCAGTGGTTTTACATTAAGTGATTTTTTTGCAAACATACATACTCCACCACGTTGGTATGATGTGCGGCAGAAACTAGTTACTAATTCAAAACCATGGAGCTGCACTAAATCCAATGATTAACACTACAGACGTTCTACGATTGGATTATCATAACGCATCCCTAGGCTAGAAATTCAATCTTGTTCTCGTCCGTGCAACAACAGCTTCCCCATATTGTGTATTCTTGGGGTATGAAGGATTACCATTAGTCACAACACTTACGCAACTCAAGTTAGAGCAATTATTGTTCTCTAATGGGCCTTTCCTTCCCGCACCTAATGTACTACAATTTGAATTCTCGAAAACTAACTTTTGTTCTGTTGTCTAATATGAGGGCCCTAAATAATATTAATTCCAAATGTAGGTAAATGTCCCAAATTGAGTTTCAGCATGGACAAACTACATTTGGCTTCCCCACAATTAATCACAAAGTGAAAAAAAGTTAAGTGCATTTTGCTACAGCCGTGAGTATATTAGCGGTTGTGTGACCGGACTTCTTCTGAACCATAAATGCGAGCAGCAGACAAGTCAGAAAGCAATTACAAAGTCGGAGTATTTATTATCTGCAATTCATACTTCAAAACTTTGCGTATAAACACCACGAAAAAGTTCAACGGAAATTTATGGTTTAGCGGATATTTCCGACCGACCACATTATTCGAGTGTTTCCTGCTGCACACTTGCAGTCAAATAAACAAAGTGCTCACTTCTAGATTTAATTAAATTGATTTTGATTTAAGCCCTCTATTAAGTAAGCAAACGCAAGTAAAGTGTAAGTAGTTGGTCTCAAGGAACGATACAATATCTGATAAATATGTGGGTGGTTTTTCTGCATTTGCGACACATTTTATCTCAAGCATTGTTATCTCCTGCAGACAGCAGGTGAAATTTATTTCGCAAAACATTGCTTTTGCGGAAATGATGACCAAAAATGTAACATAATTAAGACTTCATATGTCAAAAGTGTCTTTCTAATTTAGGGCCCTGAATTACCAATTAGTGGCTCTTTTATTAAATTTTTCCTGTGTGAGAATAGCTAGGTACAAACGTTGTTTTCAAAATGACGCGATGTGAACTAAAACTAAATAAAAAATCGTTGCAATATTTCTGCACGTCGTAATAATTCAGCTCTAGTTTCGACTCTAATAGAAATATAACACAATTATATTTCGCGCCTCGTCCTCTAGATCACTATGTAGTATACCCATTTCCGTTAGATGGTAGCACACACTTCAAAGCAAATAAATTTGCGCGCCCTGTCACCTGATACTCCCTCTCGCGGCGCTTTGTCATTACTCATTTGTGTGTCGGATGGTGCACATCGTTTTCGGAAAATGGGTAGTAAAAAACGGAAACGCAGTTCGTCTTCGAGCTCATCGGACTCGTCGGAGGGCTCTGACCTGGTCGTCATTCGCAAACAACTCAAGAAGGCCCTAAAAGACGTCAAACGCCTTACCGGTAAGAAAAGGTTGAAAGAAAATCGCCGCCATTATAGTACACGTAACCAACCACGTGGAAGCGATACCAGCTCAAATCGCTCCTCAAGCAGCAAGGGGGAACGTTCCACATCTCCGGACTCGGAGAAATCAGTGCAGGGTGAGTCTCAGAAATTATTTTGAAGGTTACAGTGCCTGTTGCACGACTTTTCATTACGTAACTCAACGAGTTTTGAGTAACCTACAGAATGGAATCACATCACACTCAACGAGTTTTTGAGTGTTCAATGCGACTGTAAGTTGGACTCAACGAGTTTTGAGTACCCAATGCAATGCAAATAACTCAACGAGTTTTGAGTCTCCAATGCTATGCAATTGTCTCAACGAGACTTGAGTAACTTGCATTGACGCAGACGGGCGGGAGCCTCACTCAACGAGTTTTGAGGAGGGCGCGAATATTACCCAGTCTTGGACTCTTCCGTCCTTGTTTCAAATCCAGTCAACGAGTTTTGATTGGCAACTTGTGCCCAACGAGTGTTTCCTTGGTTTTTCCCGTTATTTTTGCCCTTGGGATAACGAGAGCTAACCTTAAACCTTGTTGTCCTCTTCCAGGGAATGAGGAGGATAAAACCCTCAAGAAATTGCCGCCAGAGATCCGGAAAATGCTGGGATCTCAAAGCCCCCCATCGGAAATGATGGGAAAACCCATTCACGAAGAAGTGGCGCAAGTTTGGGAGCAAACCTTGCAGAAAGGCCTGGACACGGAAGAAATCAAAGATTTGTTACAAAAATATCCTCCAATCGCAAATTGTAAGTTGGTCCAAGCCCCAAAATTGAATGCGGAAGTGAAAAGGGCCATAACGCAGCAGCATTCCGAACGGGACGAGAGACTTGCCCACGTGCAAGCTCAATTGGGCGCCGCAATGGGGGCGGTTGGTACTGCCCTTACTTTCTGTCTTCAAGAAGAAGGAGGGACCACCTCACAGCTAATCGAGTTACTGGGTGACGCGGGGAAACTCCTGGCCTCCGTCCACTTTGCTGAGTCCCAATCCCGTAGAATCCTGGCTTCAGCAGGCATTAATAAAACCTTTAAATCAACACTGACGGAAACACCGGTCGACGGGTGGCTTTTCGGTGATAACCTTAGCGAGCGTATGAAGACGACTCGCGCCCTCGAAAAGACATCCGAGGAATTAAAGATACCTAAAGCAAAGATCAACACCGGAAAGACTCAATATAATTTAAACTCGAAGAGTCTGCCTCGCCAATACTCCCAGAGCCGAGGCAGACACAATCAATCGCGGAGCAAACGACAACCGAAGACGGGGAGAGAAGACCAAACGCGACGCAATCCTTATTATCGGCCTCGAACGTCGAGAACCGAACCTCCGAGGAGGAAACATTAAAGGTAGGGTCGTACTGCGGTCGCTTAAAGTTTTTCACCGATCAATGGCGTCAAATAACTTCGGACCCTACCATTTTATCATGGACACAGGGGTACGCCATACCCTTTCACCAAAAACCGTATCAAGAAAGACCTCCAAAAGAACGCGACTGGTCTTTCAAGGAGAAATCTATCCTTCAAGTTCAGCTAAACAAATTACTAGATTGTGGAGCAATTCGGCAGTGCACGGCCGAGCCAAAGCAGTTTGTATCAAATGTTTTTCTTGTGCCCAAGAAAAACGGTGCTAGTAGGTTAATTCTTAACCTAAAACAGCTCAATCACTTTGTAGAAACCACCCACTTTAAAATAGAAGACCACAAGGTGGTTTGCAAATTGCTTTCTCGAAACTGCTTTATGGCGGTGATAGATCTTAAAGATGCTTATCATCTCATTCCCATCCAAAAGTGCCACAGAAAATATCTTCGCTTTACCTTCCTAGGTAGACTTTATGAATATACCTGTATGCCGTTCGGCCTCAGCACAGCACCGTATGTCTTCACCAAATTAATGAAACCCCTAGTAGCGTATTTAAGATCTCACAATCTTCTGTCGGTCTTATACCTCGACGATTTCTTGCTAATGGATAACTCATATTTGCAAAGCTTACACAACATATCAATGACCTGCAAAATGTTGGAAGGACTGGGTTTTCTTATTAACTATGAAAAGAGTCAATTGACTCCCAATCAGACAGTTCGTTATCTCGGTTTCATCTACGACAGTTCCAATATGACGGTGAGACTTCCGCTAGACAAACAACAATGTATCACTAAGCTTGCAAAGAAGGTTAAAAGACAGTCGCAATGCTCAGTTAGGGAGTTCGCAAAAATGATTGGTACGTTAGTAGCTGCATGTCCGGCTATTAGCTATGGTCAGTTGTATACAAAGTCATTAGAACGAGCTAAATATTTAGCGTTGAAGAACACTCACGGCAATTACAGTCAAATTATGTTCATTCCGCAATATGTTAGGGAGGATCTTAACTGGTGGGAGGTCCATATTTCTTCCCGCAAGTCTCTTTTGCCCCCAAAATTTGTACTAGAAATTTTTAGTGACGCCTCGCTCTCAGGCTGGGGGATCTTTTGTGGAGGGGAGTCCACACATGGTCATTGGAATGAAAAAGAAAGATCAAAACATATTAATTTTCTGGAGCTGTTGGCAGCAAGCTTTGGTCTCAAATGTTTTGCTAAAAACCTATCGGGGTGTTGCGTTCTTCTGCGGATTGACAATACTACAGCAGTCGCCTATATTAACAGAATGGGGGGTGTTAAACACCCACATCTTCATGCGTTGGCCAAAGAAATTTGGCAGTGGTGTGAAGAACGAAAATTGTGGATATTTGCATCCTATATCAAATCCTCTCATAACACCGAAGCCGATTGGGAGTCTCGGCGGTTATCTCCGGAAACAGAATTTGAATTGGCACCATACGCCTTCAGAAAGATTTGCACATTTTTCCAAATTCCCGAAGTCGATTTATTCGCGTCTCGCAATAATACTAAGTGTAGAAGATTCTTTTCCTGGTTCCGAGACCCAGAGGCAGAAGTAGTGGATGCCTTTACGGTCCCCTGGACAGACTTAAAATTTTATGCTTTTCCCCCCTTCTCCTTGGTAGCTCATTGTCTACAAAAAATTGTTTCTGACCGAGCACGAGGCATTCTAGTGGTGCCATACTGGCCAACACAGCCTTGGTTTCCAATTTTTACATCACTTCTCAGAAAAGAGCCAATTTTCTTTGAACCCGATACTAACTTACTCCTTACTTCACACAGAGTACCTCACCCTCTGCATCAGAAGCTTTCCCTGGTGGCAGGACTCTTGTCGAAAAAGGTTTAAGGAAACAAGGCGTCCCTCGCGAAGCTACGAAGGTAACCCTGTCTTCCCTCGCCAAAGGCTCTCTGAAACAATACACCTGCGAGCTAAAAGTTATGGTGGGAGTTCTGCCAAAGGAATGGTCACAACTGCTTGGACTTCACGGTTCAAAACATTTTAACGTTCCTATCCTGTCGTTTTCATCAAGGAGCTTCGTACAATACGCTAAACACGTGCCGCTCTGCACTGGCCTTGCTGTTATCACCCGAAGTGGGGAAGGATCATCGTATAAAGCGTTTTCTGAGAGGGGTCTACAGAATAAAACCCTCGAAACCCAAATATGACGTAACGTGGGACCCCGCAGTGGTCTTAGATTATTTCGAACGCTTGGGGGCCAACCAAGAGTTGAGTTTGGAGCTCATAACACGGAAATTGGCTACTCTTATGGCGCTTGTCACTGCCCACCGAGTACAAACATTGGCTGCTATCAGAATTAATAATATCCTTTTCTCTGCGGAGGGAGTAGAAATTAGAATTCCTGATGTCATTAAAACATCTGGTCCCCACAAATTTCAACCACTGCTAAGACTCCCGAAATTTAAGAAAAAACCGCTGCTCTGTGTCGTTAGTACTCTTTCATGTTATCTCGAAAGAACCGAGCTGCTCCGGTCGTCTGGTGAGACTCGACTGTTTTTGACCCACCGGAAGCCATTTCATCCAGCATCAACGCAGTCTCTGAGTCGATGGATTAAAATGGTGCTAGCAGAAAGTGGAGTGGATACCTCAATATACACGGCGCACAGCACCAGACACGCAGCCACTTCAGCTGCTGCGCGAAAAGGGATAAGCCTCGATTTAATTAGGAAAACAGCCGGGTGGTCAGCAACCTCGAGAGTTTTTGCGACATTTTATAATAAGCCTCTCATTCATAAAGAGATTTTCGCCAATGCAGTTCTCACGTGAACCCTATGAATATTCCTTTACATTTTATACTTAAGGATTGTTCTTTTGTTGTAATGCTACCTTTACCAATCTTGTAATTTCTTGTAACAATATAGAAAATTATTGAGAAAACGAGATGTGCTTGTTGCAACAGCTTTAAACATCTACATAGTGATCTAGAGGACGAGGCGCGAAATATAATTATAAAATTAAACGAACTTACCCAAGTGAAGTTCAATTTTAATTATATGAAGCGCCTCGTCCGAATAGATCACTCCCTCCCGATCTATACAGACCCAATTTTTTCCCGTGATCTATTCAGTGTTGCAACATCACCGACAGCTTTGAAATAATGACAAAGCGCCGCGAGAGGGAGTATCAGGTGACAGGGCGCGCAAATTTATTTGCTTTGAAGTGTGTGCTACCATCTAACGGAAATGGGTATACTACATAGTGATCTATTCGGACGAGGCGCTTCATATAATTAAAATTGAACTTCACTTGGGTAAGTTCGTTTAATTTTATAATTAAAATATCTCACTGGGGACATTTTTGCCTCTTCATGTCACATTTTACGTTGAGATTATGATTAATGTTACAAATGGTTTCTCGGTTGGTTTGCGCTGTTTTAACAGCAGAATCGATTATTTGTTATTGTTGTATTTAAATTAGGCTCTCTGGTAATGGTGGCAATAAATTATACCTAAATGAACTATCAGACGCCGTATTAAATTAATTGAAATAGACATTTATACTAGCTACATTTTGCCTGCATTTACTTAATGGAAGTAATGCAACAAGACGCAAGCTGGAGGTGATAAGTTAAAGTGAAGTTAGTGCAACTTCTCAACTTCCATACATTAGTTGAGGCAACAATAATAGGGGTGCAACACGCTTGCCATTTCAGTAACATTTTATTAAACTCATAAAAGACGCAATCGTAAACTGTGATCACCAGGGGCGAGAACTCTGTTTGTGGGTTGAGTACGTTATCTGTTGACCGATTTGTTCGGAAGCCACTTTGCTTCTTGGGTTCAAAGCCTTTGGTTCTAATGTTCCCAGATAGTGCCGAAGACATTGTTTACAGTTTTGGCCAAAAAATGGGTCAACAACTTTCAATTTCTTCCCCAAAATTGAATTTCCACAAACACAAAATAAGACGTGTGCAACTAATTGATTCAGCAGAAACTACACTTTGTCTAAAAGTGTGGCACTTTTTGTGTTAGGTTCGCCACTAGATTACAGGACCTTCTCACATTGCAATTAAAATAAATTTGCAGCGTCTTTCCGAACCAACTTTTCTTTCTTTGAAAAGTTCTGTCATTAATTTTAATGATAAAGATAACGGTGTATTTTAAATAAAAATATATCCGGGTGCTGTTCAGAACTATCAGACCTGAAAGCCTGCATTCGTGCTAGAACTTGTGAATCGTTCTATGCTGGTGTAATATGAGCATTGTTTCTGCAAACAATTCCGATTCAAATTTTATCGCCTGTTCGACAATCGCTGCGAAATTATTTTATAAATTCTAATAATTTTAATCATGTGTGTGACAGGTAATCACTTCGTACGTATTCATGAAATTCATAATGTCCAGATTAAAATTAATATAAATCGCTTTGTCGCAATAAATAAATTGGAAAAGTCTAGCGACGACTGTAAACGAAATTATTTAATGAAATAGTCGTAATCAATTGTATGCACATTGCACACGTAGCAGGCAATTTTTACTCGCATTGTACCTTAAATGTGCAATTTATGAAATAAATAACTGAGCCGGAAATGAACTTGCTTGAAACATGCGAATTAGAGGAAATTTTACCTTGTTTGCTTGTTAAGCAAAACAATTAGTAGCTCCGGTAATATCAAGCAACCACAGAACGCACTGAACTAATTTCCAAATTTTACGTTATTACGACTTAGAATATTATAAAGAACAGCGTTTAATAATTACAGTCAGAGCTCCACGAGATGAAATTCCTAGATGCACAGAAACTTGTTATCTTGACATCCTTCAGAGCTATTCAAGGTACTGAAAAGCAAAGGAATCATTATTTCAGTCTTCAATGAGTCTTGTATGGGGTTCGGGTAAATTGATTTCTCGATAGTTCCATGCAGAGATGCACTGCCCATCAAACAACTTTGGAAATGATACGAGCTTAGTTGTACGCGTAGGTTTATTATTTATTTAAAAGTGAGCATTACTTCTTGAACATTTGGCTGAATCCAAGAACAATACACAAGTTTGCTTGTAATTTGGAATGATAACCAAAATTTCCATCCGCCTATTGAATAAAACCGTCAAGCCCCACAAGACCTGGACTCATTATTATTTCAGGCTTCGCTCTTTCGTAATTATTTGAAAATTGCGCATCCCTGGAAAAACAATAATTATTACGATTATTACTTCCCTGCCATTAGATATTAAATCAAGGCATTACATTAACGAGGCGTAATTAAATTCCTTTCGTCTAACACAAAAGTGTGCTCATGGATTAAAATAAAAGTCTAATTTCTCTCTAATCATTGTTGACTGTTCTGAACAGATTTTGAATTTTAATGAGTTGAAACAAATGGTATTTGTTGTAAAAATAGGAAAAGTAATGGAAAATATTCACAATTAATCTTTTTCTAAGTGCTCAAATGTTGACAGTTGTGAACTAAACAAATTGCTCACTTTATTATATTTAAAATTCACAAGGCGGTTTTAATTTAATTCGTTCTTATTATAGTTTTGACAGGTAAATACTTTTAGGCGGTAATTACTCAACATGTGTTTGGCAAGGCGTCCAGTACCACCGGAAGTGATAATAAATTATTTCGTCAGTGTGAACATATTTCGTCTCAAGGATGTGTTACTTTTTTTCGTTTTGCTACTGTCGTGTGCTTTACGAGAGCTTTGAGTCTTTAAATTATTACTGCGTTTTTATTTTTAAATTAAAAATTAAATTGCTGATCTGATATTCGCCCAAATTAATGAAAATAACTGTTATTTTTATGGATATTTCGAACATGACATGCTGATCAAGCGCATTAAGAGCAGCCAGTGAATGTCTTTTATTTGTGTTGTCTTTCGGGTAATGCGCTTTCAATGTAGCAAACACGTAATCAATTTGCTAATGTTATTTTATAATTAAATGTTAAAGTAGCCCACTTTGTAGTGGTTGAAGCATTGTTTCGAGACTCCAGGAGGTAGGAAATTGACCAAAAAGTGTCCTAAAATAAACTATCAATAGCAGATGTGATTGTAAAGGCCCCATTATTATAGAAAATCAATGTAACTAATGGGGGAATTTAACCCAAGTAAAGACTGGACGTGCCGAATATTCCGTTATCTCTTAAAGCCGTATCGGCATTAATGGCTGCTGAAGCAACAAGAGCATTAAGAGTAAATCCTCCGTGATCTTCTCGTTTTAATTGTTGATATGCAGCAAAAGCGGGTTTTAATTTTATTTTCTGTTTGGACTAGAAAGTTTTAATTAAAATAATTTCCGATAGGTTATTACGCGTCCGGATTAACAATCGATGACAGGTAATCTTTCGACTCATCTCGTAATGATTAAAGCACGATAACAACTTTCATGACTCGAGCTAATAAAGTGTGAAGTTGTAATGGAAGAAGTATCACGATCCTGCAGCACAATACACAGGTAATCAGGATAACAACAAAAGTTTCCAATAATAAGTTCCATTCAAATTGAAATTCAATTTCTCCCGTGGTTAGGTATAAATTAAAGATAATATAAAAAGTTTGTTATGATACGTGCGCAAGTATTTTGCGATCGAATCTGGAAATTAAGCGGAAAATAAACTTGACGAGATCGCGCAAAAATTATTTAACGGAATAAATTTACATGAGAAGTCAATGTGTAGCAGGTACTAGACGACGTGGAGGGAAACAAAAGTTTCCTCATAAATCACAAAAACACTTAAACATTTATTATGAAAGCGGAATGGCTGTTTTATCATTGTTTCACGTTTCTCTTGTTGTGATTTAACTCATCGCAGGCCAGAAGAGAGACAAAGAAATTTTCTAGCACCTCTTGCATGTCTTAGCTCGAATGGAAGCAGAATCTCTGAGTAAAACCGGGTCAGTATCATTCACTTGTAAATATTCTTGAATTCGGATTTAATACGCAGCTTGAATGTCTGAGAATTATGGACGCGCTTTAAGCAGGAAAAAAACTCGAGGGGCGTCGTTTTTGTTTCTTTAATTTTCGTGCATAGAGGGAAATGAGAAGTTGCAAATAAATTTTCATAATAAATGCCCCATATAAACTGCAGGAAAAAGCTGAGATGAAACGAGCTGCGAAAATGAAGATGTCGCTTAGCTTAGACGTAAATAGGGACCTAATTCGACTGGCACAAAAGGTGGAGATTAGTTCTTATGCCGAGAATGTTGCTCCGGGGGCTATATCCATATCCACGAATGTTGTCAAGACGTGATGCGCTCAGGCGCAGTGTTGGCACAGATTGTTTTGTGTTTTGTTAACAGAAACGAAGTGCTTCCGATGGCTGCTACAGCCGGAATAGAAGCACAACGGCAATCACTTGCTTTAGAAATTTCAAAAAAACAAGGACTTTTATTATACAATTTTTAATATCTCGTCTTTTATCTAATTTGCATGATGCTCTAGATAGAAGTGCAAAGATGTTTTAATCGAGTCAGAATTAAAATGATCATTTATTTTAACGAGCTCCTGATTTCTGGAACAAGAGGAAAGAAAGCTTCTTTGTTCAAGTATTAATTCTGATTTGTTTGATCTTTTTTTAATGAAATTAGACTGCCAGTTAGAAATATCAAAATTTTAAATTAGAATTTAATAAGTTAATGTTGTAATGCGAGGACTTAAATAAAAAGCAAGTCTGGTGTTTCCCTAAACCCCTTTTCTGTTTTACGGAAAGGGTTCATCATAATGTAATCATTGGAAGTTACAACCAAATAAATTATATGTGGACTCCAGATATTAAAATCAAACTAGCTGTTTATTAAATTAATTTTCATCCGGTAATCTTTTATGGCTGTCAGAAACAAGCTTCGTATATCAATTATTATAGATCAAATTAAAATTTTATTACTTTAAAGCGAGCCTGTTGTTTTCCAGTGACAAAATAAATTGCGCATTTGATGAAAATTTCAAAATTTAATAACGTTTTATTGCATCATTTGAGGTAGATTTTGCGTCCGAATTTAAAAGGTTTAGATTTTTGGTTCTTATCACGTCACGCTATTTACTTATTGAAGAGAGCTTACCCTCATCTAACATTTTACCGTGTTAGGGTATCGCATTTTGGTGGAGGCGCCGGGTAGTGTTTATAGAGTTGAAGTCTTCTTAAAATTTTCACGACCTTAGTAATATACAGTTTGCTCATCATTTTTATTATTCTTTCAACCGTAAAGCAAACAAGATAAGATAGCTCAAAGTTCGAGTTTAAGAAAAACAAAGCTCGTTTTTCGAAAATTATTTAAAACAAATATTTAAGATGAATCGAAAGGGCTCGAGCGTATTTTCTAACATCTCGCCTTTGCGTCTCCGATCGTTTATTTTCTTGTATGAGTTATGTTGCTAGGGGAAATTCCCATCACTATCAGTGGCCGGTGAGCGCAGCAGTATCGCAACATAAATACAAGATCATCGAAACCAAACTAGATTTATTTACAGACGTCTCTAATACGGTGCATTGTAGTCTTATCTCCCCTTTTCAACCTATACCCAAATAAAAATGGAGTAGAGAATATTTAATAGCGTTGTCAAAAAAGAAAAATCTTACTCGCACGTGATTTATGACCCTTGGACAGAATTTTAGGAGGTACAAATGGCCTCATAACATTACCAAGACAAATTTTATTGATGGCTTCAATGATCAGCTTATTATTGTGACTGCGGCCAGCAATTTCCAACGCAAAGAGCGGAATGCTCTACAATTTTTCTTTTCGAAATCAAGGATCGCCGCTTACAACAGAGACATTTTCATTTGTGAGTCACGCAGGAATATTACTGGAGCAATCTAGAAAACGACGTTGCATGAATTTGACGTTTCTATTCAGCCGGGCTGGATATGTATTTTTTGAAGAATCTATAAGGTGAAAATGTAAAGCGCATATCAATCAGCCGCTTACTGCTGAATTTTGACGCAGCTTTTTCTATTTTTTCAATTGGCAACTTGTGTTTATTCAGCACACGCTTTCATGCAATTTAATTGTTTTATGGATACAAATATTTTGTTTACCGTTATGCTATTCATTATTTTTTAAACATAAACATCCAATTAAATATCCAATTAAATCTACTATTTGTCTGAAAAACCACTATTTGCATCAAACAATAACACAGTATTTTAGCTACTTTGTTAGTACGACCGAAAACATTTATCGGAGCCGATTTTGTTTTATTAATTGACATACATAATTTGCATGAAACACGAACGAGCATTGGAACAATTTTACGTTATTTTATTTTTGAGAACATCTTTGAAACTTCTGATACAGAATGTTTTTGAACAGGTGACCCACTTTTAGTTGAACAATTTATATGACAGTTAATATTTGTCTCAATGAATCAATCGATATAGCTACTGTGTGCTACCTCTAGTTCAAAATATTTACGAAAACAGAGTCAGAAAGTTTCGACGATAAAAAAACATTCCCACATAGAGACGTTTCTAGATTTTATGGCATCAGTTGGTGAAAAAACATAGGGTAGAAGGTTGTACAAAATATGTGCATAATTTAGAATATTTCCTTCTATTGCATTTCTTAAAGCAGCTGCAAGTGAATAATGCACCTTCTGTAGATACTTCCAGTTTGCAGAGTCACTTTTATAGCTGCACTTTCATAAATTATCGGAATTATACATACGTTATGAACTGTTACTTGCACTTGAAGCTTTTCCAATGATAGAAACATTATTCAGCATTTAGCTAGAACAGTTAAATTATGTCTGTATGTTTTTGTGCTTTTATAAACTCATTTCGTAAATTAATTATTTGTTGATTTTCCTTGATTTAATAAAACTGAAATAAATAATAATTTTAGGAGACCTTTATGTTTTTGTTTAATTTTGTTTTTAATCTATTCTTCTGAAACGCAATTCTCGTAATGTCATTTAAAGAGATGCTTAATTTTATTGTTGCGATGCGCTTGAAAGCTACAATCATTATTATGAATACTGTAATTTAAATTGAAACTTTTGCAGTTTAATTTTGATTTTAAAATAAATATTTCATGTTGTAATTAAACTGTAGATTACAGAGCGCAGGGAATTGAAAATTTTAGGCATATTTGCACGTGAATTTGTACGTGTAATAGACAAACTAATTGAAAATGTCAGCCGTTTATAATTCAGCAGCTTTCTCAGCAACTTTTTGTGTATCGATTGGTTGAAATAATTATTAGCGTTTGAAGTTTGGCAAATCGGGTCAGAACTTGCCAGTGACCTACATCCAAAGTGAAAGTCTGGAAATTAATTAATCGGTTAATTGGAAATACCTTCTTAGGTGTTGTTATGGGGAATTAAAGCTCATCGATCAAAGGTTGTCCGAAAGTTGCTGTTAAGGACAACACATTGGCCTTGCAGCAGTCCCGATGTATCGAATTACACGAGCCATTTGGCAAAAGCGTATTTTTTAGTATGTGCTTGTCTTTATCTTGACAGTTCAATCATATTGAAGACGGGCAAATATAGAGAAATGGAAGCCGTATTATGAGGTTTTCCGTCAGTTTCGGTCACTGCTGGCCGCCCGTTTTTTCCGGGCAAAGTGATAAAGATGATACAGCGATATTACCGATGATTTCTTCGAATTCAATTCAACTTCTTTGCGAACGTGTACTGCTGAACGTAGATTTTCGTTCCGCGGAATCAGAATGGAAAGCGGCTTCGTGGAGAATGCTGGAAACCATGCAGTAAATCCGGGTCCTGCAGGGAATCCGGGATCGAATCCCGACAACTTGAGACTATTGTGTTATGTGAGATAGATAGTC
This sequence comes from Tribolium castaneum, assembly GCF_031307605.1. Classification (NCBI taxonomy): domain Eukaryota; kingdom Metazoa; phylum Arthropoda; class Insecta; order Coleoptera; family Tenebrionidae; genus Tribolium; species Tribolium castaneum. The sequence continues at coordinate 13,547,594 of NC_087396.1, forward strand.
CTAGCCTCATGTTCGGCAGTTACGGTGCACCTCTGCGAAAACAACGAAATTTATCGAGTCTGGCGAATAGAAAGCCGTTACAGTGAATGGCAAAAGTGCGATATTCATAAGTTTTCCTGTTTTTGTTTCAAACTGCGGAACGCTTTAAAATTATTTCGGTGGGACAGGATCTATTGTACGGGGATATAAATGGTCGTGGGTTTTTCGGGCCGTTTCTAATCGAGATGATTTTTCAAGCGGACGCCTCTCAACTAGGGATGAAGTAAATTCAATTTCCCCCAAAATTCGGGCAGGTGGTTAAATAGCATTCTACAATAAATAACTAAAGAAGTACGAGAGCGGATTGTGTAAAGTCAGGTGGGACGAAAGTGCTCGCTTTATATAAATTACTTCCTAAACTAGAAACATAAAATAGCAAGAGCATGAAACTAAATGCAGCTCGGGAAAAACGGCTCAAATTAATTGATCTGCCTGTCATTTTACAAATCTTGCTTTTTCTTTACGGAATTCTTCCAGTAATACAATTGTGGTTCATATTTTCAGCCATTTGTCATCGCCGATTAGTGACGAGGAACAAAAAAGTCTCAAAAATGATTGATGACCCAGTTGTATTTTAATAAAAAGCTGTGGTGGCCAAGAATAACTTTCACTATTATTTTGACGATTGTTCAAGGCGATATTAAAAAAGATAAGTAAATAGAGAGTAGAAGCGGAAAAGCTGCACCTGTTTTCACTTTTAACATGAATAAACAGACGCTGTTTGACGTTTTCGTGCCACAAATAACATGGGCACTTTTGGTGGTACTGGATCTAAATAAAAATAAAAAACGGTGATTGCCTAGCTATTCGCCTATCAATAATCGAATGATCCTGTTTTTTAATGTAGTTTATGTTAATTTAATGCTCCCATATCCGCACTACTAAACTGTAATTTGCAATTATAACAACCACACAGCTGAGGAAATTAATAATTTAATGTCATGCTGCAATAATTGCAGTAATGAGTTGTATAATGTCATTATATTTGCGACAATCAAAGGAAAAATGATAAATTTGTAACTGTAAGTGGGTATTTTTATGCACTTTGTGTCGGGCTTTATTGGCAGAAATTTCTGGCAGCTGCTCTTCATTGTGATGGTTCACAATTTTAGTTTGTCGTCTTTTATAAATAATATAATTTTAGCAGTTTGGCTATTAGATACATGTTTCGGTGAATATATTGCGCTGATGAAAAATTGGATTGTGTAACTTTAGGCAGCGCCAGGTGGCGATTTAATCAAAAATGAGGGCTGGAAATTTTGAAATGAGACAAAAGTTTGTTTCAAGTAAGTCGAGAGCGCTGCATTTCAGCCCTGCTGTATATTCTTCGACAAGCTCATCCGTTGTGAAACATTGATTTTATTAGGGAATCCTTGTAGTGGGCATCTCGTTTCAATAGAGCCGTAAGAAAAGTCAGTCTGTGTAAAAATTGCATGAGAACGATTCACGTACAAGAGTAAATATCTCCCAATACCATACAAGCCTGTAAACTTCTCTCCGAAGCCGTAAATTTAAAAGTGCCAACTGTGAAGCATAAGTGGCTGTAGCGAAGTTTATGGCGTGGCCACACTTCATTTTATAGTCAATCTAGCGTCGCATGCGTTGTAAAATGCTCAGATATATACATCTGCCCAGACCATGGTCGTGGGATATTGAAAATGTCTCGCACCTGCCGCTGTTGCCTATGAATAATGCGGATATGCCAGCATACATATGTAAACACCGTGTTCCGGACGTAGCAGGGAGTCCGGGGACTGATCCGGTGATGGGGCGAAAATAAGCTCCGCCATCGAGACTGGTTTACCGGTAAAATATTTTGCTGCGAGACCGAAATGACCGCTGCTCTCTTATCACACTTCAGGGACCGGTGCGTTTTACATATTACACTCAATTGTGTACAGTGTGTATTTAGAGGACGAGATAAGTTTTCAAAGCGAATCGAAAAAAGGATGCCTTTGGTGACCATTCCGATCGAATTCACGCAACAAACACAGACAATCAAAGATTATTTCAAGCTTAACAGAATCCATAAAAGTGAAAAAGCATCCAGAATGCTCCATCTCTTGAAGAGGTTTATAATGCCAAGAGTCGCCAAAGTGCTCTCTTTAAATTTAGAAAAAACAAACTATAAAAAAAAGATCAAAGATTTTATTCGTAGACGTTCACTGAATGTATAGTTGAGCACATAACCCCTACGGCTATATCTGACAGAAAGGATTTACGAGAGTTGTAACACTGCAGGAGGTGTAAAAAACTAATTGCAGCCAGCATTAGTCTGAAACAATGCTTCTTTTAATATGCATTCTTGTCCCGTGAAAGCAAATTGGTTAATTTTGAGTTTTCAGATTAAAGTCCAACCGATTTTGCTCGAGACACCGGATATTATTGTGCAGTGTTTTAGAATTTATATTTTCAGTTATTTACACCCGATATTTTCTACGAAAAGTTATTGTAACTGCGGGACAAAATTAATTACAATGTTGTTTGCAGCAGTGCAACTGCTGCAGAAAATAGGGGTTACGAAACTTTCTTGGCTGAAAGAGAAATGGAATAACAAAGTCAATTTCAGGAGAAAAGTTTTAACTGTTGATTCAAACCTAGAGTAGTAAGAAAATTAGTTGAGTTGGAACCCTACATTAACATTTTAGGACACGCAAAAAAATAATGGTCATTGTAAAATAGCGTAGCCTGACTTTTAATTTAGTTAACTGCGCTCCTTGATTTAATCTGTATGAAGCTAAATGCAGATGGAAACTATCTCATCTATTTTGGAAATCTGCATTCTTCATTAATTCTTAATCTCTTGTGTCTACTTTACTATTTCAGTTTATGGACACGAATTTGCATATGAAATTGTAGTACCCATTGTGTCGTTTTTCAAACAAAATTTTTAGAATTATTAAAAATGCAGACAAGAAACTGGATACGAGATCATAATTTACAACAAATAAGAGTGTTTTTTAATAAACAACAAACGAGTTTGTACTTAATAACATTAGTTTTAAATATTTAATGATAAAGGCTTAATAATGGACGAAATTTACAATAGATGTTTATTGTCAACCTGTTTGCCCTAATGTTCGCCAATAAGATTTATTGCCTAATTAATTAAACGCATTAAATTCTAATAATTGAATAATGCATTGTAAAGCCACATAATTATGCAGGTTATCAGTGGTGGTTATTTTTTATCGACAGTTATTGGATTATAAAAGTTAATGCCAACTGTTTCACTGTGTAAACATAATGGTACTGGTAGTATTTATTTTGCTACAATACATAAATTAAAATGCGCAAATATTTCCGCGAATTAACTAACATTCGCGGTTTTGGGAGGATTTATGAGGTAGAAAAATTCTAGTGTAAACCAAAAAACTGATCAATAAAAATAGCAGTTGGTACATACAATTTTGGTTATATTGTAAAATGCAACACTTTATGGCCAATAATAATTCAAACATTATAGCCGTTTCAATATTCGCAAAAGCTATTAAAGGCAATCAAAATATGTGGAAAAGCTATGAAAAATATCTATGCATGTCGTTGACTAATTCAAGTGCCATCCTTGCGACTTTATGTGGTGTTTTATTTGATGTTTCTTTTAAACTCTTGCACAAATATAGAAAATGAAATGGTGGAATAAATCATCGTGTGGGAATATAAACGACATGATTTCCTGCAGATGCATAATAAAGCCATTTATTTCCAACTTCTGCTGCTAGAAAAATTAATATTCCATTAATTAAAGTCAACTGCATTCAGTTTTTGAGTAAACATTTAATTTCCAAAGGGAAATAAAACATTTGACGTTGGTTAAATCTGTCAAGTCATTTCTCAAAATTGCAGTTCTTTATTAAATCCTTAAAAAAATTGCATTCGTTATCCACGCAGTCGGAAACTTACCAAGATAAGTTGACATGTAGTAATTAAAAGAGCACAGACTCAGAGAAGAAATTAAGGTTTTTAAACTACTAGCAAACGTTTTAAGTAATTGAACGAGATAAATTCTATGCAGGTTCTTTAAATATTTTCCAAGCTTTTAATTTCCGGAAAGAATATCAAATAAACTACCGCAATTCCAATTTTGTGCTTACAATGGCAAAAATTGCATTTACATAATGCTGTCATTCATAATTTTGGCGGAACGTGCATTTTGCATCGATCCATGAAAGATTAATTACGTGCAAGGATCTGGTTAAATATTACTCCCTCAGGAATCGATGTCAAAATATTTTGGTTTATAAATCTAGACAATCTAAAAATTCAATTAACGAGCAAAATAAACTTCGTTTACCGGTAGGTAATCAGTGTAAATATTCACTTCACTATTTATGCTACATACTCGTATGTGTATGTAGCGGTGGAGGTATTTATTTTGCATGAAGCGTTTCTATCAATAAAACAAGCCTTTTCTGAATTAGAATGTAGATTTTATTATGCAATCTCAGCGGCATCAACCGTTGAAGCCCTTTGTCCATTGGGACACTGTGTATAATTACGCAGACTGAAATTACGTAGGTATCAACTTGATAACAAGAGGTTCAAGTTTGTTTTGGAATTTATTATGGGGCAAAGCAAACATAAAATTTTGCGCTTTATGCCTTGTTGATTTAAGCGAATCTCTCTACTTTATTTCAATAGTAACGAAATGTTTAGCTACATGAAGTATTGAACCTTACTTCTGGAAGAGCAACAGTCAAAGATTTAATTAAAACATGTAACTTTTAAAACCATAATTTAAGTAGTCTAGACGAGACTATCAGATAGACTCATGAAATTAACTCGAGAAAATACGAAACGTTCTCTGCAAAAATATATAGCCCGTTTTTACCGATGCTGGGAGAACATAATATTCGCATATTTTGTGCATTATTTGCCAGAACCATTTTAAATTCCACTTGTAAAACCAAAAATTATATCCCCTTAACCATAAAAATGCCCTCATAAATAACGAGTTAATTTAGAAAGTTCATCTGAATGCGATAATAAATTTGGTGCAGGAGTTCCTTTGAAAGGCTTTTTTCGCGAAAGGTTAATAGACTGCTATACAGCTACAGGAAACATCTTCAGAATGCTGTAGACGAAATGTAGGCAGACGCGATAACAATCCGGAACCCAAGGGCTGTATCGCTACAACGTCCGTGAAACCCCCGATCCATCTTAATTTTGTTCGCAACGACTGCAGGTTGCTGGTAAAAAATGCGTCCCATCGACGTTCATGGCAACCCACAGAAGGGAGATTTGCGGTTATAAATATTGATTTTCTTAATTGCAAATAACGAAACAGTGGCAACAGTAAATTAGTTTGACTAGTGTTGATTCGCCGGTTTGCCAACTTGCCACGTTTTATTTGATTTTCCGTCCTGTTTGATTCGGGGAGCGCTAAACTAATCATTTTCAGCGTAATTGTCTCGATGGTGCGCGTCCACATGGGCCGTACAATAAATAATAAACATTATCCACCCGAATGCACTACGACAGTGCGTAAAAATTCAGCGCTTAATTAAAATGAGACCGTTGCACCGATACGTTGAAAAAACTAATTAGGAGACATACTAAATGTGCTCGCTGAGCACGCTCGGAATTATGCCTTTAATGTCTTTTATAAATTCCACTGTTATAATTATTTTGCTGGCGTTTTATTTTTGTTTGCTCCGGTGCAACCACACATGTACGAGTTTAACAGTTGAAGTAACTCACTGTGATCACATAAAATGAATGGATCTCCGTTAAAACAAACTTTACGACTTGCTCGGAATTTCAGCTTTTTGCAAACTTTTGGCACGCTGATAATTAGAGCGATTGTGAGGTCACACCTCGCATGACTGATTAAAATTAATATCAGTGGCTCTTATTTGGCTAATAAAGGTGGATTCCTAATTTATAGGAATGTAGTCACCTCAAGCTTGTGGGAGTTCCGGTGCTCATGAGCTGCAGCTGAAATAGACGCATTACTAACAAGAAGCAACGAAATCAGCAGGCAGCGAAGAGAGAAAATGTGAAAGCTCACTAGCTGACGGCAGGAGATGGAGTCTCGTTTAACGAGGCGAGAGTCTGTAAGGAAAAGCACGTCTGCATTTATCCCTAAGAGCTAACGGAAGTTACCGAATTATTTCTTACTACCCTTGATAAACGTAACATTATTTCCAAAAAGCCTATTTAGCCGGTTGGAAAAACCCGATCCGTTTGAAAAGCTATCAGTTTAATTTGAGAAAAAAATTCACGTCTTGGGAACAGACACTCCATCCCTCTTGGATGAATCAATACGAAAATAAACGATTTTTTCGCGTCGCTTTGTGGGGGAGATCAAAGAGACATCAGTTTGAAATTGCAAATGAGGTAAAAATATAGTCTGCAGTTTAGCAAAGGGAAGCGCGACTAAGTGATGGCTGCTGTTATTACCAGCAACAATAGGAGCGAATCCATTGCAAGTTATGAAAAATGAGTTTAATGTGTCACAACCTGATGACAACGGTAAACAGAGAAATTGAATAGAGCCATTTACAAATTGATACTCTTCGTACATACGTTATTTACAGACGAGTTTGAAAAATATTACCTCATTTATTCCAGAGTCGGCTCTATAGATTTATTCCAGGAAATGACGTAGTTGTAGAGGCGGAAATCAAACGGAATTAAAAGTGGACTTGTTGAATCGCTATTCGAAATAGCGTTTTCGTTCAAATTTCTGTACAAGCCCAATGGAGCGTTACTACGGCATTAATGGCATATGTAGCAAGAGTTTCCGCTGTAACTACCTTTGCAACATTTACTTAGAGCCGGCTGCAATCGTTGATTGCACATGTTACCAACTTGTTTGCTGAGTGTCCGACAAAGCGTGGGCTTTTGCCAACATTTGTCTTTGGAACTAACAGAAAAATTGATCAGTAATTGTGTTTCATTTGGACAGAATCCCCAATTATTCCACTATCAGAAATGCCAGATGGAAGGGTAAAAGTGTAGTTGCGCCTCGTTTAGTTAATCGAATTACTTGACCCGACAACGCCGCACTATGGGCCTTCATTCCTGGCGAGTTGAAACGAATTTTATTTCATTCGTTTCGTCCCGATCGATACAACCTGGTTCAGATTTTGTTATATCGTCTACGAAAAACCCATGTGACAGTTTTGAGATGTTTAGATATTGTATCATGTCGTTACGCTTCTCTTAAGCTTGAAGCTTAGCAGAGGTAAGCCTCCCATGTCATAAGAGCTATGATAGCAATAAAACCCCAAATGACATAAACCCTGCCAATCATTCCGAGATCTCGCAAGAAAGTGGTAATTCGGGCGACACCAACACCGTATTAATCCAATAAAAATTAAAGCGCGCTCCAGATTCCGATGCAAATTTATGTATTTGATAAAATTAATAACTGACTTAATAAGATTTAATTACTTAAAGTTGAAACAAGGAACAGATGTTCCCTAGTTTTTGTTTTATTTAGCCCTTCACCCGCGCAATTATCCCGCAAAATGAAAAGACTTAAACTTCGGCAAAAGTAAAAGCTCGTTCGTAACCCAAGTTTCTCGTGAAACCGCACAACTTGCTCGCCGGCAAAACAACAGAGGGTCATTTGCTTGACATCGCCCAACTCGCGACTGTTCCACCGACTGCTGCTTGAATGCTCTCCGGAGATTTCACCCAAAGACGCTTATGTTATATTCATTCAGTTGGCTTCTAAGTGCATACGCGATGCCGAGGCGTTGTTTGTCTCATCAGCTCACAATGACCCATTTCTAATTAACACAGCGCGAAACAGCGCAACTTTTAATACGTGGTGGTTTCCACGAGTTGACGTCTCCCACACCGCATACTAATGAAACTAGTTTTGTTCCAACGATCATCAATTTTGAGGAAGCACTTTTGAAATAACTTCCTCTGAATCAACAAAAAATTCTGGCAGAAGCGGAATGCAAAGGAGCTATTTTTTAAGTTTCTAACTTGCCAGTCTATTGAAACTTTTCTACAGCTTTTAATTCCTAGCACCTCTTTCATTAAGCATTACCCTGTGTCAGATTCACTTCAACCACCGACTTAATGATTTAATTGACCAGTCACTATCGATAGATCTGAGCGATGAAAGGGAGCAAACGCCAAAGGCCATAATTGCAGATATTTAAATGCGAGCAACCCCACACATCACCGTTCATTTGAATAATTCATTTACCACTTTTGTCTCCTATTGACTGTGCTTTTTGTAAATTATTGCCGAAAAGACTCACTCCACGATAAAAAGCGATTGTTAATTTGGCAATTAACTGATCGAGTCGTGGTACCGGCTAATCTTTTAACAGATTTTTTAAACTAAAGTTGAATTTTTCATGAACGCTGTTTCGATTTCCACAACAGGTGTTTCAGTTTATTTTTACTTAGATAGATCCTTACACAATGCAGGTGCTGGGTTTTATTACAACCCAATGTCCAAACAAAATAGAAAATTTGCTTCGCTGGGTTTACAAACTAATTTAATCAGATCTTGAATCTTTAATAGAGTAATGACCATCAAATGGCAACAGTTTTTATGGTACAACGGCCGTTTAAGTTAACTGTGAACACTCGTTAAATTTTATTGACATACAATTTCGCAAAACGTGCTGTAAGGAGCCATTTCATTGGATTTTGGATACGTATCTTTTATGGGCCGGAATAATTAGAAATCAAAAAACATTTTACCAAACCCTCCAAACGTTATGTTTACAAAACTACGCGAACTTAAGTGTTTTTTAAGGCCTAGCATCTGTTGCCAATTATGTTTGCGAAATTTACAGATTATGATATTGTGCAATTTGGTTTTATTGTTATGAGCAGAAAAATGAAAATACGTCACTAATATTTTCGAAACAATAAGTACCTACTTTGCTTTAAACAACGCGTTATATTCTGAGCAATTTTGGAGAATATCCAACTTTTGAATTACAATATAATCTCTTATTTGCTGCTTAAACCTTTTCATCAAACTTTAAACCATCTTTTGTCCTTGTAATTAAAAATGTTAAATTTGAAGCCGTTGTTCGGATTGAAGCGTTCGGAAAAATGCGGATATCCTAAAAGTAGAAATTGAATACATTTGAATACAAAGTGGAAACTAATATTTGCATCTACTTCGAAACAATAAGTTATAATTGGATTCGCGTTGGCTAACCCGTATTGCGAAGTTGTTTTTGGCTATTGTTTAAATTTTTCTGGAGTATTTACAAACCAGATGTTGCAGACAGAAAACCAGCTGCCACTTTTTTACAAAGCGGAACAGGTAACTGTTTTGAAAAAGGAAAAAAAGCGAATTTGGAAACAAATTTGTAGAAGCGTATATATTATCGAGGTGTTCTGCGCCTCCCCCGCAAATTTAACTGACAGCAAAGGATATAAATTTCTTCACCACATTCTGCATTCGCTTTTTATCGCCTTCTCTATCAATTTAATTCCGCAGCATAAAAATGATTTCCGAGCGTCATTAAATTGATTCATCAATAATTCAACAAGTTTATAAATGAAACAATAGCTCGATCTAATTGTTACTGACAACTGCCTTAATGCTACGTTGACCTTTCGAGTAGCGATTTTAATTGGAAATTGGATATGTGGCAAAAATTCGTTGAACGAAGTCAACTTTTGACAAGGTCTGGAATACGTTCTTATTGCTTTGACAAAAAGTTCCACACTCGTTTAATGACATATGCAAAATCATTCTCGCAAATGAGGCAGAAGTGGCACCAATGCCAGCTGGAAAGGTCAAAGTGCAAGCCCAGATTCTGGAATAATTCGTTTAAAAATTGCATTGTTTGAACAGGATGCATTTTACGACCTGATTAACAAAATAACGAAATACAGAATAATGCAGGAAACGATTCTCTCTGTAATCGGAAAGCGTCAGTATTAACTAGCAATTAAGCTGAGGGCGCTGGAATAATAACGAATATGGCGTGTATGGGAGGAGCAATAATTGATGGCTGTATGGGGGCATACGCAAAAGCATGATTTACTAATCACAAGGGTGGGATTTTTCTCTCTGCATCCACAATAAGTGAAACACAGTCATTAGGAGATTACGGAATTGTAATTGTTTAGAAAAAAACGCAATACACGTACACTTTTCCAATAAATTTTGTTGGCTAACTGAATTGAAGCTGAAAATTCTTCTGTACTCGTTTGACAAACCGGCGGCCTTTGTGCCCACTTGTTCTATTTAAGCCGTCTCATTAATCATAAATGAAAGAATAAGCAAATTACGCGGTCCATTTTGCGACAGGAAATTATGGTAGTGGTTCTGATCTCGAAACCCTCAAAACGATACAGCCACGCAATATTGTTGGTTTAGGTTGATTTAGCGTACAAATTTAGTGCTGAGCCGTTACAGTCCACTGAATGTGAATTATAAATGCTTCTGGTTACCCCATATTTGTAAGAGAACCCTGTTAAACTAATATTAGAACAAGTCACTCTCTGGTTACACCGCGGGTAACGATTCACTTTTCCTGCTAAATTTATAACAAACTAAAGTTTTCTTGCTCGATTTTAATTAATCAAATCCATTCAAAATTTCCCGAAATATTAGCGCCGGTTTTTAAGCTAGTCATACAATATGAATACAAAGGGTCCGTTCCCGGTCGTGAAAAGGGTCAACATTTTGCGTCGAATAGTTACATTTTATAATCCACTATCCCCGTCCTACGGCTAACATCTCCGATGTCAAATTATATTATTTTGCCTCTGTATATTCCAGGTTGTTAGGCTGGTAAATTATGAATTATGTAGCTAATTTCAGGTTTTAGTTGGTTGTAAGCGTAACTTTCCTTTGTGAAAATTTGTCTAAAGTGTGCTAATGATGTAGCCATTTGGGAAATTAATGGTCGAAAATGATGTGGATGTCAAATGTCGTGCTTGCTGGCTGAAGAAAGTCTCAGATCACATATTAGGGACATAGTAAATGCTGCTCCTGCTCTATTACTTACCGTAAAAATATTTCGGCTAACCGATAGCGACTTTATGCTCGTATTTTTCACAGTTCATTTTAGGGAACACAAAGCCATATAAAATTTATACCTTTTTTATTCAGCATCCGTTTCATTAACTAGACCATCTTATTTTTCAGTTTAGAACCACATTATAGCAACTTGATTCGGAGTTTTGGAAAAATGTTGGATAATAGGCATTGAACATGATCCATTAGCAGTAATAGCAGGTCAATAGTGCAACTCGATAAAATCAAATGTGGCATTAATAATCCCAGTAAAGTTCGACAGTTTCAGCTCGAGGCCTTTAATGCTTGATCATTAATGCTACATTTGCTAAACTGCAAAGTAGGTTGTAAAGAAAAATTGAAACAAGGATTTCCGAGAAGTGTACTCTGCTGCATTAAATCACTTGGCATTTTGAATCGATGCAAATATGCGATTTCTGCTTATGATAATGTTCATGGTTAATCGCGTTTTAAATTTTCGCCCCTTTCGGGGATCGATAAGGCAAGTCACGTACAGATTAACACACTCGTTAAATATTGGCACGTAGAATTATATTTTTCCACGTTCATCAGATTCAGTTCCATTTATTCGGGTTTTATGGCTGTTTGTTCGTTATCAATTTTGTACACAGTGAGAAAAATACGCAAAACCGAAGAGTGGATTTCGTAATTCCAAAATCTCGTTTGATTTATGGAACCGCTCGGCTGTGAAATAAAATTATAAAATCTTGATCGGTTAAGAAATTGAAAATTGCGAGACAATGCGTAGAGCGCATTTGCTACCCTCAAGTAACAGGTTGCAGGGTGTTTGCCTGCTTTAGAGCTTTCTCGAGATCGATCTGATGCAATCATGGAGCAGTCTCAAAGTACTTGTAAAATCGCATTGAGCGCATTTGTTTTGTATTGTTTGTACACTTCGGACGCTTTTAGTCATTAAAGCTAATTTGGAGCTTCATGTGGAGGTTCCTACAAAGTTAGATTAAATTCAGTCCCAAGTGAAAATGCATAATACGATTTACCATAATATAATGCTTCGATTTAATTAAATATGGGAAAAGGGATCAAGTCAAACAACAAGAAATTTCACTGACGGTGAACATAAAAGATCGGTTCTAGTGTCGAGGTTAACTGAGCTTTTAGAATTCGCAGCCGCTTAGAAAGAATTTGATGGAATTGGTGATGTAAATTGGGATTGTTATTCAACCCACCGACTTTGCCTAAAAGATTTACAGTTTGGGTGATTCGTCAAAGAGACTTTGACCAGCTCCGATCTGTTCCGAATTCCTTTCCCAAAAATTGGTTCGCCACAGTGCCAAACATGTTGAGCTCTGAGAGGATTAAAGTGTTATCTTTTAAAAGAAAGAAGGTTTGCAAGTTTTAAGCATAAATGAAGCAGGTAATAAAGCTTTTATTTTCTTCCGTTGCTTTCACGCAAATGCTAGTGCAGACTGCACACCACCTGATGCATCTTTAGTCCCCGTCATGGGTTCACAATCTAAGGGCTTTCCTGTCTTTATGCAAATGCTCTTACGAAGGTTATTTGAATAGATGGCGAATGTAAACCTTGTTTTAGAGGGGTCAATTGAAATTGCTCTTCGAGGATATGTATATACTAAACATAAGATGGGAGATTACCGGAGATAATAATGTCAATACACGCAAATCTTGGGGTTCAGCTGTACATGTTTAGGAAAAACTTAAAACTTTGAGTAAACACGTGTTGGCTTTCGTACAACTGTGTAAGCTTGGGAGTTAGTTGAGCTTGGTTGTTAATGATTCCCAAAAGTGATAGCGCCGAGCAATTTTCGTCAAATTGAATCTCTCATGCATACTAACCCTCCATTTTATAACTAGTCCCAAAAGATAAGAAATTTATTTTCTCTATTCGAATGAGTGTACCGACGAAATACCGGGCCTAAATCTGAACGAACTACAATTCTCAGCTTCTTGTTATTTGTTACCCTTCACAAAGCGCGATCTGATTATGTCTGGGTTTAGTATTTTTTATATTTCAGTCACATATGCATTAATTTAATTTATTCAATGTTTGGAGTGGATGCGCATTTATGAATTATGCATTTATATTACGCACGCAAGTAGTGCAGAATTAAAATTACTGATATTTCAACTAGACGCTGGTTTCATCCAAGTTTTGGAGAATAGACTAGGTACGAGCACTGCTTGTCGGTAACAGAACTGTTTGACATCGATCGTAATCTATTACGCTTACGGGAATAATAATCAAGAGCAGTGCAGCATCAAGTAATTGATTTGAGCAATTTTTGTAGTTGCATTAGTTGAAACGGAGTCTTCAGTTTTTGTGTGACAATTTGTGCCAAATCCTTCTAACCAATTTATTTTTTTCTGTTGCAGAAAGTAAAGGGAGCGAGAGTAGAAGAATGGTAGACATTACGAGAGACAAACCGATAAAAGTGGCAGTCAGGGTAGTTGTGCCTGTACGAGACCATCCTAAAGTAAGTTATAATTACTTCGTTTCTTAATTCTTACTTCGTATTCTCGCCGTAATCGCAGCAATTTAATTTCAATTAAGAAACGAAATCTTATTTCTTTCATCATGAAAGTTTTTCTGTGGTATTGTGGCGGAAACCAGAGGTGTGGGTATTTATTTTCGTGCAATAATAAAATTGTCTTGAGAGCAGTATTCAAAGGCCGAACTAGTACATAAACTGCAATACTGTTTTACTATGTTGGTTCTGTGTAATATTGTAGCCGTGTGTTGAACTTAACTAGGTAAATAAAACTGAACAAATCTTTGGGAGTTTGCTGGTCCCATGTGTACTCACTTTAGACTTACAGGAAGTTATGCGAGGCATTGTTATAGAAAACAAATCCATAGTATCACGAGTTAGACCAGATCGATATCAACGAGAAAACCATTACAAATGTTCCAGCTTTAAAGTTTGAAAATCGCTCGTACCTATAAGTAAAATTTATAAAACTTCTTCCGTCTATTAAAAATTAAAAGGGAGGATGTAGAAAGTTTTAATCGAGGAGTAAGTGCAGCGCTGACCATTAGTTACAGTTAGAAAGTTGAAATAACTTTCTGAGGTCTTCATACTTCAACGGGAAGCTTTATACACGAATTATTCGCTTTGAGCTAGTTTGAAAAAGTTTTACCAAATTAAAAATAAACGTTTTAAATCAAAACACTTGGTATGCAACGTTGAAAGCATCGGAACTCTAACTTTGAGAAGGTACAATAAATTCCCCCAACAAAGGATAATTCCATTTGCTCTTTTTATTTTAAGAGAGTTGTTGGTCACCGAGTTTAAGAAGTCGGTTTTTTGCTTATTAAGGCGTTAACCAAAAGACAGTTTTAATTAATCAAGTTTGGGGAACTCACTATTGAGGGAAAAATGTTGCTAATTATTTGCTCAGTGATTATCTCGTTCTCTAATGAGTTTCAATATGTTGAGTTAATTAAATCAATTTGGTAAGTTTAATTAGTGTGCTTATGGGTTAACAGGGTGATTTCGGAGTTTTACCATAAATCAAGACGTCAGCAATTTATCCCTTGATAACAAATCATTTACTTGATTAAGGCACTAAATGTGGTTTAATTACTCGCGATTTGGGTGATCATCTGTAAAGTCACAACAGATTTTTTTGGTTAACTTTCCAGCGATCAATCACGGGAATGGATAGCTGAAAAAAGTGATTTTCAAACAAACAAATCTATTTATATTCCCTCCGATGATTTATCTTGTTTGTTATCAAACAGAGATGTAGTAATAAATATCTCCCAAGTATAGTTTAATCCTATTAAGTTATTAAGATTCTTCCGGAAGCTGGGACTTTTAACCCAGTTTGTACATACATACAACTTGAATATTTCATCCTGTCAGGGAAACATGCTAAACACTAACACTTGGTCCATATGCCAGCGAAAACTTTGTAAAAATACAACGCATTGTTTCAGAGATAACCTGAATAATTTATAGCTTCGTTTGTACCGAACAACTTCAACTTCCATTCAAAACAGGAAAATCTTCATATATATTACGACGGCAGGCTGTAGATCAATGAATTTTTCCGGGGGTGTCGCAGACACAAGAATTTTTTTCGCAGAGTTACGATTATTTGATAATATAAAATTATAATAACATTTTATGGCGGGAAGGCTAGACCCGGAGCTTAAATATTCCATCCCCATAAAAAGGGAAATACGTCTGGGTTGCACTGGCAATAAAATGTCTTCACTCAGTAGTGACAAGTGCTTAGAATAGGTGGACTAACTTGAAAGAAATTCATTTTTACAGTTCTTCTGTGAGTAAATGAAAGCTATCTGATATTTTCCACCGACAACCTTCTCCAGGGGTGCTCGGTTTTTCTTAAAATATGTGCTTGCCAGGAGTTATTAAATTAACATATCGTGGCGTAAATTGAGGTTGTTTAAAAGCGTTCTCAGCTTATTCATTTTTGAGTTTTTCATAAAGGCTCAAAATTACAGACTCTTTTTTAAGAGGTTTACATTTCATTTTCACTTCTGTGACACCTGATTTCGTACTCTGAATTAATTAGACCAGCTTAAAAAACAAACATGAACATTTAACTGTTCCAAACATGTTAATCACATTCGATTTAACTTTATTACGAGTTTGTGTATTCTGGAAGTTAGCTTAGCAATTTCTGATATGTTTATTTGCTCACACATCTGCGATGCCTCTACTACACCTTTCCAATTTAATGAACGCATATTTACTCACTTCACGATTAATAATGCCGTCAGTTCCAAAATCAACAAGGGTCCTTATTGTTAATTGTCTTTTGTGACATTGCTTATATTAATAATTTGAACCAGAATCAGGGTAAATATCGGATAACAAGCACTATAATCTGGGAATTCGTGCTTGCGCAGCATCTGAGTGAATTATCACTTTTGCATGAAACAAATATATTGAAAGGTAAGGATTATGCGGGATGAAAGTCGCACGTATATATTTTACGAGGGCACACAGGTAGATCTCTGTTAAAAAATTCAGTACACTTTTCATTCGCTGCTCGGATCGCATCATATCAGGACAAATTGTTATTCCATCTTTCCAGAAATCTAGAAGAATTTCTTAGTTGTTTGGAATTTTTGATGATGTGGACTAGAAGAATATTAATTCTTCGTTTCTTTGCATTTTTCTTAAGAGAATTGCATTTGGTACTTTGTTCTACAAATTAGATCAGCTGGTAAAGAAATTGGAAAGCGAATTGCGGTCTGAAACAAATTCTTTTGAATAAGGTGTAGTTATTTTTCCGAGATGTCTTTATAAATTATAACAAAATTTATTCGCAATGGTCTCGGCATTACGTCTTTGTCTAAAAACAAAGCAAACTTTCGTGGATTACTCTTACTTTGTACTGAATTAATTAAGGTATGTTTTCGCTAAGCGCTACTGTTATCCAGATAAAGCAATGAGATGAATGTATGAAACGAAGTTGTCAACTTGCTTGTAATTATTTCTCTTATCTCACCATGAAAGTTAGGTAAATGATTTCTGCCATCGCGTGGATAATTGAAGCCGACATTAACTGCAAAAAATCGTCTCGGCGGAACGCGATTTTTCCTCATTTTTGAAAATTTAATAGCTTCTGAAATTAGATGTGTAATTGCTTGGAACCCGTTAAAAAGGCGGTAGACAGTTAAATTAATTTCGTCGCGTGTCCCATGTACTGATAGAGCGGTTTGCTGTCGACTTCCTCACATTACAATACGATTTTTTATTACAGTTTAATTTTGTTGGTAAACTTCTGGGGCCCAAGGGTAACTCGTTAAAAAGACTCCAAGAAGACACCATGTGCAAGATGGCAGTTCTCGGCAGAGGGTCGATGAAAGACAGGCACAAGGTAAATGAAATTCCGATTCCTCCCCTTTTGCATGAATTGAATTGACTCAAAGCTGTTAAAAATGGAAATTGCATTTATGTAAAAATTATAACAGTGTGAATTTATGGCACATTGTCTCTCGTATCTTTAAAAGCAATTTAAATAACTGATGCGGCTGTGAAACAAACTGACAACTCCATAATATGCTTTGTGTCACATTTTATATCAAAAACCTCAAGTGTGCAAGTCCTGGCTATCATTTCGAATCACTCAGTCTGTTAAATTTAATATTTTAGCACGTAAAGGGCACCATGTTGGTAAATACTGCGGAAACTCCACATGTTGTCTTTACAATTTCACGCCTTGGAGACGCTGGTATTCGTTTTGACGTTTGTTATTCATCCATGGTACATACGACTTATCACTCCCCGGAGTTCGAGAATTCACACCGAATTTGGGTTCAGTGTGTCGACACCATACATATGTATCAACTAATATCCGATGGCTGAAATGAAATGTTATATTCATAAGTAACAGTGCGTGAATCGCTCCTCTTCTGTCAGGCCCGATTGTTACATTTATAATTAAATCCGCTGCTCCCTGGTCCAGACTTGTGTGTTTAGACTTTTTCAGCCGACTTCAGCACTCGATTATTATTTTTTCAGTTGAAGACTAAAGTCATGAATTTTTACCATTTTTACCATTCTTTTCTAAGTCAAACACTAATAATATTTTGCTCTAGTAAAGGCTTCAGTTCAGATAAAGTCAATATTTCTTGGTTCTGTCCAAAAAAGATTGTGAAGCGTAAACGTCACAAGTAAAATTGAATTCCAGTTTGATAAACAAGGAACAGTCCGAGTGGTTTTTCCAGAAATTTGTTGCAACTTTTTGTGTTTTTTACAAATGACTGTTAAAATATTGAAAGGGTGAGAGATTTATCGCTTGTGAATTTTATTATTAATAACATCAAGAGCGAATAAATTTTATAATGCAAGTGTCGACTTTTCATATAAAGTTTTTGGGTAGAGAATACGTAAGTGTGTCCTTAATGGAATTTTTATTAAATATTTTAAAAGAGCACTTTTACAAGCTTTTATGCTTTGACACAAAACTTTCTAAGAAAACTAGTTCTTTAAAGTGACAGAGATTGCTTTCATCTTTTATCGGCTAAATTTTTTCCGAGTACATCTGGAATCATCTCTTCGCTACATTTAAAGGAATCTCTGCATTTTAGTTCCGATGTTAGCAAAGTGGAAAATATTGTAAACATGCGCTTTTATTGGTTATTATTTGCATACTCAAGAAATAGTTCGAGAGAAGCATATAATTATAATTATTGATAATTAACAAGAATATCGTGAACAATAAGTAATTAAAAATTAGCAAAGGAAAGGTAAGCAAAATTCAATTTTCCCACAAAACCAGTTCAGTCGTGATAAACCGCATCCGTAAGTGTACATCGGGGAACACAATTCTTCGGAAAGAATTATTATATAGATTTCACATAAAACACACGTATCAGCAGACGCTTACCCTTACCTGAAACCACAGTTTTTATATACGATACGTGAATTAAGCCGCGATGCAAGCGTATTTTTCGTATTTTCGTAAATCACCTCTCGTTTAGATAAAGTAAAAAGACGAATAGGAGCTTCTTTTAAAATCGCTGTATTTTTTGCAAGACTGCAAATATAAATGTCAAAGTTTACACCCAAGAGAGAATGTGTTTCCAAATTGAAAACTCCTATTAGTGTTACAACACGTTTAGCACGTGTAACATTGTTAAAGCTATTTAAGCTCTGCACTAATTCTGGCCCAAACTTGTTGGAAATGCAGTTGTTTTTTCTTTTGTTCCGTCCTGTTCAGGCAAACATAATCCATCAATAACTCGAACTGAGATTAATTTACTTTATTAAATGTTTGATTTAGTCGGGGAACTATATTGATTATTAGAACCTGGGGGTGTGATCGATTAATTTAGTTAGTGGGAGTCGATGAGTTAAATGAGCCGTTTAAAAAACGTGCATTTGCAGCCATAATGCACCGAAATCAATAATTAACGAATATCTCTGTTTGCCCCAGTCTGTAGTAAATTTCATGACAGCTCTTTTATTTTCATTTCCCCTCGAGAAGTCTTTTATCTAAAGACGGTAGTAACTTTTCTTGTAGGTGTTTTCCTTTTACGTCTATAAAGTAGTGACTTGGCGAAATAGCGTTTTCTAGGCGCTTTTATAATTAAGACTGAATATTATTCCCAGGAAGAAGAACTGCGAGCGAGCGGCGACCCGAAGTTCCAACACCTGAGCGAAGAACTGCATGTAGAAATAAGTGCTTTTGCGACTCCTGCTGAAGCTCACGCCAGGATCGCGTATGCTTTGGCGGAAGTGCGAAGATTTCTTGTTCCGGTAAGTTTGAAAAATGTTCAGCCCGGGTTATCGTTCCGACTAATCTCATAGATGTTTTAATTAAATCTAAATTGCCTGGCACATCCGATGCATGTTTTCTGCACTTGGCGGAATTAAATGAATTATTTATAGGCAACAGTTGTAATTTCGCCTCTCTTTGAAATTAACGTTTTGTTCTATGAGACACTAACGCCGTTACTGGCGCGGCCATTAAAACGCTGTTGCAATATCAAGTTATGATAACTTTTGATGCAAGCTCGTAAAACCAAATGAATTATTTAGGAATACAAACCCATTAAAAATTTTACTACCCTCATCGACCGAATTGACAAAAATTCGCCGATTCGGTTCGGGCTGAGAGCCGGTGGATGCTTTACGATTTTCAATTAATCTCAAACAATTTGATTTTGGGAATAGTGGGAATGTTTTATTTAAGCGATTCCATAGCGAAATGGGATATGGCGATAATGTGCGATATTATATAATAGCGAATGTAATTACCTATTTCGATCATAAAACGAATTATTACACGAGTTAAGTGAGTCAGAACTCGTATATGTCAAATTAAAGCCATGTAATCAAAAATACGACTAATTTTATGATCAATTAAATATTAGAGGGCGACTCGTGGTCGTTGCAAATTACCAGAAGTAATTTATCTCGGCTAATAATGCGCGGCCAACGGAAAAAATAAGATAATTATCTTCGTCAGTAAAACATGAGGAGAAGGGTCTTGTTAATTTATCAATTTTCTTTTACGAGCCGCACTTAAGTAATTGCAACTTAAATAAATAGACACTCTTTCTGACTTTTTGCTCGATATTTTCACGAGCAAAATATTATTTACAGCATCAAATGCTTGAGCAGACGCTTTTAAACTCTCGTTGCAATAAGAGAAATTAAACGAGCAAAACAAAATAGCTGCTCAAATGCAAAGAATCTATTTCTATTTCATGTTGACAGAAATGAGACCTCACAGAAATCACAGCTTAGTGGCAGATGATTGAAGATCAAGACCGTCTGGCACTATTACAAGACGCGACGAAATGTCTAGCACTGGTATTTTTATAATTATTCACTCCAACCTTGCATCGAGTAAATTTTTGAAAAATTGCAAGCACTTTTGTGCATACTCTGGATGCAGATAGTAAAACTACTGGTTCAATTCCACCTTAATAGTACGTAGTACATGCTCAGCGGGATCGTGATCGGAAAATTTGATAGGGTCTGAAACAGCACAACTAGCCAATATCTTCACATTACTACAACCGAGACTAAACAAAATAATGCTGTAATGACACAAAAAACACATATTGTCCGTTTGCGCAACATTTTCATGTCTGGATGTCATTAAGACCCCAGCAAACGTTACAGTTTTCATGCCGTGCACATTCTTTCATTAAAACTGAGAATTATATCAACGTAATCAATTTTTCTGCCAGCTCTGACTGACACGTCTAAATGTTCATCTCAGCTCATCTTTGCGTCTTGTTAAATCATCCATCTTACAGCTCTTTTTGCGCACCTATCGTGATTTTTTCCTCTGTAATATTTTATTTCTAGACTTCAATCAAACTACGAGCTTCAATTCGTGTCACTCAAATTATCTCAATTCCCTCCTCAAATCTCATTTTGTTTCGGGCAAATAACTGAAATTAGTACTGTATGCTTGAACAGTTTTTTTAATTCGCGTTTTTCATTTTTATAACGCTACAAGCCATGAGCAATATCCAAGTGAGATTATCTTCATAAAATATCCTTTTATATACATTGGCTTGATTTCATTGATGTGAACTCAATCAGAAAGACCGATCATCAATATTATTTGCTTTTTATTAACGCTGGGCCGGGTTTATGAGCACAAACGTAACTGTATTTATTAAATTATGTATTTTCGTTGTGATTAGTGTTACACTTTATTGGTGTATGGGCGGAGCTAGCTTCCAACGATGAGGGAAATGGCTTTTCTCGTTCTCAAACACTTTTATTAAATCTTCCTTAACAAGAAATGGGAAGTAAAAGAGCATCAAATAAAAACGTATAAGGGCTTTTTAGGCCTACTTGTATAAATTTCAAAGAAATTGGATTATGTTCAATTGGAATTTGGAAATGTCAGGAGATAATTTGCGTTTGCCGAAATAAAATTTGCAACAAAAAAGTAGAGCCCGAAATGTTGAACTTTTCAACCGCAAATGCAAATTTTTTGCGGTCGATTACACTGCATATTTTGGAAATGGGATATTTGGAACGATATTCCCTAAACAGATTTATTCCGCGAGTTAAGCGTTTTTTGCTGTTTTATTAACTTTGTCAGTGTGGGTACATACGCCAGTTAACCACACTTGAAACGAACTAAGTGCAATTAAAAATGCAACACCTAACAAAAACTACTTAGTAATAATTTGGGTGCGAGTTAAAATGTAAGAAATAACCAAAATTTCGATTTATTCTTTAAAATACGACAAAAAAGATATTTTGTATCAATTTTTACTCCGAATTTTAGCCTGCGACCCCTAAAAATTTGCCTAAACTTGATATTCACCACACGCTTGAGCATATTTGTTTATATTTAGATGAATTATGATTTGGCTTATTATTCCAGTTCGGCGTAGGAGTGAACCTGTCTTAGTTATTAGTATAGTTTACACGTACGTCATCAAATTTCTCGTGTTAGTTTCGGTTGCCTCACATATGGGTGGTTTAGTGCCGGCATAGTGGAGGATCTTTCGTGCCACTCCCTGGAGAGGTGCAGCGATTCTGTCGCTTCCGCTTTCCTGCCTCGATGTCATATCTTTTTGTACTTAATAAATTGTCCTTTCACATAAATTGACACCTAGTTTAAGTGTAAACGACGCGAAAACGGAGTGAAAATATTTGCTCAGGGCAAAGATTGATTTGTAAGTTTTTTGCACAAACCATTGAAAATTATTTTTATTTGGCTACTGCAGTGGTGCTTGCGGCCATTAATATTGTATAAACGAAGCCTTCTGTATCTGCATAATGTATACGTGCTGGGCGGAAGCAGCTCTTTATATTTAACAACTTAAGATTGTTAGCGAAAGCTCCGATCGTAAATCAATGGTATCGGATGGTTACTGCTAACCTTTGCCAATACAAACGGAAGTTAGATTATCTGGCTAACGGCTGAAATGTGCGTTATTTATTCACAAGTTCCGTTTCCACCTAGATTTAACAGCGACTTAATGGCGTAGTTAGTCGAGTATTAATTCCGGGCAAAGTCGTCTGGCCATTTGTCTTTTTATGCGATTATTTCTGTCTTTCATTGCGGATTAGGTGTATTGTAGCGCGGAAAAGAATGGGTAATTTCGCTGCAACGTCTGGTGGCATCCTCTAAGTGCCTAATTAAACCCAAATGCGGGCCCAACAGTAAACAAACAACTTGTACATATAATTAACAATTGTAGCAACCGCAGCACCGAATTGTACTTATCCATTTAAAGGGCTAATTATAGAAGACGCCCTTTCAGTTTCAACTTGGTTAATTGTTCTCGTCTTTGGCGGTTGTTTGTTTTTGATGAGTGACATACTTCGCACTGCACGTCCGCCATTTTAAATGCGAGAGCCACATTATTGTTGCGTAACCGACTCACAACTTGAGCTTAATTACCACCGTCTAACGACACATCCGTCATTACACCATTCGACCAAATTAAGCCAATTCGACGCCTTTCACAGTTTTTAGCTACAAACGCTACACATTTTCCAAATTATTAAAATGTGCAATATTCTGAAACACATTGAATGATTAAAAACAAATTACAGCTTATAATCCCTTTTTATGTCTGTTGTGTCCAATTTTTAGTCCCTTTGTGAATATTTTAATATGGGTGTGAGCCGCATTATTGTTAATAAGGGTGTTTTATTTAAAGGTTAAATGTTTGATGCAGTTTTGGCAAAACATCTGTAAGAGGATGGTTTAAATTACCTCAATTACTTTCAGTGCGCAGACTGCGAGTATGCAAATAAGTTTCTTGTAGTGTCAATTAAGCGTTATTACCTGAAGGTGTAATGTTCTTAAAATAACACGTATTTGCAATTCCGTACCCGCCGCGGAAATAAATATTTCGAATGTAATTTCTCCTATCCCGGCGCCTCCACCATTTTTAAATTGTCTCAAAACTCGCTATGCAGGTTTTTACAACCGCTGTCATTATTCATCAGAATGTCTGGTGGGATGACCGCGTGTGCGCTTGTTGTTAATTAAACTTGATGTTCCGTCTGTCTCATTGCACAGTTATTCTCAACTTGAAATAAAACAGAATGACATGGCGTTTAGTTAAAAACAACACATGGAAAGTTGTTATACTTAGTTGCTTCTTTTCTTCATTAAACTTTATTATAGGTTGCGTTTACCGTAACGATACAATTAACTGGGGTATAGTCGTTAAACAAATTTTGTAAACCGTCGTTTTGATAGGCGAACAAAGACGAAAAATTTTAATTTTGTTTCCGAAACCAGTTTTAAAATTGCCCGAGGTTGTAAAAACGTAGGAAAATAATACCTAGTACATACAACAAAAGAGAAGCAGTTAACGCACTTTTCTAACCCAAGATTAAACTTTTTTACAAGAAAATTCTGTTTAATCATTTATAAAGCTAAAGTAACTCACTCATCAAGTGAATAATTTAAAATGATGAAAATCAATATAAACTGCCGCATAATAAAGCTCCTCGTCATGCAAGTGTCATGATATGGCCATCGCTTGTCAGGTATATACGTCTCTTTAACGTTTCTTTACGTATCAGTTATTTAGACAAAAGTTACGTCGGGTTTCAACTTGAAAAGGGAATACGTTTCAGTTTCCATTACACAATACAAATTTCAGAGCAACATGGATGGGTCGGAGTTTGTGTGTATTATACCCGATAAAATTAAAACAGTTACACATCAATCTGAACTTACAGTCAAGTAGTTAAACTTATATTATTATGATAATGCTTTGCACGGATATTACGAACGGTATTAATCAAGCGGAAAACTGAAGTTATTGTAGTTGTATAAAATTTTACACGGCATAATTACCTTAGTTTTAACAACTTCAACTTAATTTAGCTTTATCAACGTTGCATGTAGTCGGCTCGCTCGGTTAATTTACAACTTGTTTCAACTTTCTTGAATTTGTTATGGTAAATAAACAAATTGTTTTTATTATAACTGTAAACAAAGTAAAAAGTGTGAAAATAACAAAGTGTTTGGTTTTACACGTCGTTAATACGCTGGAAATCCGTCTCAGGATGGGAGGAAATATTACTTTTTAAATTAAATTGTCTTCAAAACAAAACACTTTATAGCATTTTCAGTCAGATTAATGCTGACTGAGAATTGTCCTCTCTTACAAAAATAAATTAATTAAATTATGATAAAAATGCTCCGAGTTTTCAACTCTTGATACTTATTTAAAACTGAAGAAAAGTTTCATCCTGTGGCGTAATAAAAAGTTGAGGCGTCTACTAATACCGCTGTTTCGTTGGCGTTTTTGTCTGCTTTTAGCCGTGATAGAATTAATAATATTAATAATAATATGAAAGTTTACTGGCCAAAAAGTGGGCCATTCAGATTGAAGGTTTGTTTGTTTTAATTTTGAAAATGGTTTCTATATATTTATTTTATTCCGATGAATAGAAAACATTATTCATTAGCATTATGCCCGAGGATAATCTAATAAAATCAGATAGCATATTTGATGTCGCATTGTCTGATTTCTATTCGTGTAATAATAATAATAATAATATCGTAACTTATTTTCATGAAAAATATTGAAAAGTGCAATCTCGACATTTCAGAATATTTTATTGACGAAAAGCCTGTAGATGTTGCGTTTTTGTATCCGGAAAAGGCATATAAGAATAGGCTATGTTAAAATTGCTTTCGTAACTTTGGACAACTTTTCTATTTATTTAGTTATTCTGCAACTTTCAAGAGTGAAAGGAATTTTATTTTCGCCAGTAAGATAAAAATGTAGGTGAAATGACCCGCATGAGCGTTTTGAACGGTCACCTGCAATGCAAACGGCTTTGTTTGCATTCGGGTTTTTGTGAAAGCACATAAATAAAGCTGGGCAGGTAGGTTTGTGAAAGATTTGGAATTGATTTAAATCACTAAAGCGTTCAGTAAACCGTTTATGTTTTCCCGATACAACCTTGCGGTGCGTCGGTGAAATTTTTCATTAAACGTCCAGATTGTGTCATCCTGTTTACCACGTTTTCCTGGAAAAAACATTCGGCGGCAATCACTGCTGTGGCGCCCATTTCGGGCGCTCTTTCACGCTGCAAATTCACTTATCTGATTGACATCACACACGGACTGCATTAGATGGCGATTCGAAACGAGGACAGTAATTATTATGAGCGGATGTTTCATAATGGTTGCCCCTGAAAGACCATCAGGAGCATGTTGTTTCTCTCGAGTGGTGGTGCGTCTCCATGGCGACGCTCACCCTCTTGTGAAATGCTGGACTGTAGTGGATGTCAAAACTAGCTCGCTGTTACACCTGATGCCCACTGTAGCCTTGTTTAAAGAGCATTAGACGGCGTGCGGCTTGATTTATTTGGGTTTCGATTGGTTATCTGCTTTGTGGCCGCAAATTCGATTCGACTTTAAAGGCATTAGAGCTTCTTCGGCTCAGTTTATAAGGGTCTGGCTTTAAATGCCCGAGGCATGCCGCAGGCGCAGGTATGTGTAACGTATAGCGCGAGGAAGTGAACACAATCGAATATAATTTAGCACATCTCGTATTCTCCGCAACCACTCGGATTTCAGGAGAAGTGCCAGCTTCGGGAATCAATCAGAACATTAATTACGGGGGCAACGAAACGCGAATTAAACTGAACACGTTGCCTTTATTAGCTTTGTGTCGACTTGCTTTGCGGATTAACTGGAACATTTGTGGGCTGCTTTGGGTTGGGCAGTGAGGAGAAGAAAATTTGTTTAATAGCTTATTTAATTACAAGCACATCGTCACGCCTAATGAAAGCCCGGAAGTTTGCCTGAACTACCAAATGTGTTATTCAGATGTAAATCTCCTAAAGAAGTAATCTATTTTCAGGACCCACGCAAAGTGTTGCTGTTTACAGGCAAAGCTTCTCAAGCGTTTGAAATGTGACCAGTACAGTAGAACTGACATTTATTGTTACAAATAAGAGCATACTCGCACTCTTAAACAACTCTTTTGGCGGAATAATTTTACAATCGCGTTTCTCAAAACGTGCGTAAATAATTTCCCAAGTATTATTTGTCATACATGAAATTATGGCCACACACGTAAGATTTACAGTCGGCTTTCACAACTTCATGAAAATACTAATAAAACTTTTAGCCGCAATTATTGCTGACTGTTGGCCAAAATATAGCTTTCAGCTTTCGGCTCTAAAACTCATTTTTAATACAACGATGTGTGTGGTAAAGATAAATTATTAGTACCTTCTTTTATGTAGTTCTGACTTAAAGCCAGGTAATCAAAATGTCAACCCCATGTCATGTTGCTTTGATAATGTTTAGATTTATTTAGTTCTACTAATGAAAGTTATATATTAGAGAGTATTTTTACGTTTTCTGCTCTTACAAACAACAAGTCCCATTTATTCCTCTTATGATTTTCTTGTCATACTTGACCTAAAGAATCCTTATCGAACCGAATGCCCACCCCTCAGCTTACCTTTTTACTGACTACTGAATCTGATATAAAACTTTCATTTTCAAATTTTAATCAAGTTTTAATTAAGATTTTGTGATTTAGACAATTATGAGTTTGCTTTGTTTCAATAATGCACTGAGTTTAAACAGTCCACTGCGAGCAGTGCATAATGTCTTCTTTCAACACATTTCGGTAAAACAAAGAAGTTCGATGAAGCCACTTCCTCCACCAAAAATAAAATGGAATGAAACGAAAGCTTTCAGATGTCGGCGCTTAAATGAGTGACATGATAAAGGAAGCCGAGAAACAATTACATTAAAAACCGTAAGAGAATGTTTTTTGTCAGACGTAATAATAAAACCGCATCTGTACCTTATTTACACAAAATTATTCCCCATTTGTAAAAATGTTGCGTTGCGACAGTAGAGTATGATTTATTTCTAGTTACATTCCACAAACATTTTTAAATTGCATTAAAGATTAGAACTGCGCTTTGTTCTTTTATCCTTATGCATTTTTCCCGGAAAGAATGAAAGCATATGGATTATCTTTTTCAAATTGCGAGCACATAACGAGCTAGAGAAAATTACAATTTGAAATCTTCTGATGGAATCCCAGTATTCTGACCTAATCAAAGTGAATTTACGCAAGCTTTCCTTGTAAGTACAAGTACCGAGTCGTCGATACTTTCTTCTTATTTTTCCCTCAAATATGAACCACCTTGAGACCACTTTCGTAAAAACTTTAAAGTTTTAAGTATCACATCCATTACTTGTAATGTATGTTATGTGTATGGGCTGCAAGTATTTTATATTTAGTTCGTTTCTATATCTCCCATGTCGAAAATAGTGGCATTTAATTCATTAGCCAATGATCGTAACCATCAAAATTCAATTTACAGTCATGAGGAGTAACATAAATTATTGTAGGTTTTGTAATGCAGGTTCCAAACGAACAGCGTTTAATATTTAGGTCTGCAATTCCCTTCTAAATTTTATTATAATCATGTCTCCTACCTATCGGAATTATTCGTTTTAAATCCTTCAAAGTAGATTTAAATTAAATTAATCCTAGTGTTGTGTAAATAGTTTTTGTATGAAACAAATTAATTTTTAGTAAATACTTGATTTTTTTCCGCTACGTCAAAGAGAATTTAAAATATTAAAATTGTAATCAAATGACAAGGTTTTGTTAATTAAAAACGTTTTTCCAATTTTAATTACAACGACCAGTGTTTATAAACAAAGTCGGGTGAGTTTTAATTTAAGTCAGCAAACAGAGGTGTAATCAGTTTGTAAGCATGTTATTGTGGGTTCATGTACAGAGATTCCATGAATTGTGTAAATAAATGCAGGTCTTTGAAATTAGTTCATTCTTGTTAATCGATTATATCAAACTTTCTTCTAGGTAAGTAAGTATAGACTAAAGGAATAAAACAAACAGGTGGGCAAATCATTTACAATTAAAGTTTTGATAATTCCCGTACCATAATTAGATAAAACTGGTGATATTCATTTATTTAACCTGCAGCATCCATACTGGTACATGACAACCACAAAATAAAAATAATCTAATATTAAATTAATATAATGTCACGTAAATACTGTTTGAAAATAGTACCTGCATTGATCGATTAATCCTTGTTCATTTTTTTAACAGCGGGTTCTATTTTATCAAAAATATCCTGTATTCTGTAACAATATTATTACTAAAATCCTTTAATCACGATATCACCTTTAATAACCCGATCTGGTTGCTGATATTAATTCGAGTAGTAATAACAGTTAGTGGTAATATAATTGCACTGCTGTAGTGTGTAGGTAATACACACAAAATTGCTTATAGCGATTGATCTTAGCTCTATATTAGAAAATGCTTCAAGGAGTAAGAATTTTAATAAACCATAGATATAAGTATGGGGCAATTAATAATTAATAAAAAAATTTGAGTTTTCCACAAACGAACATCCCAATAAAAGTATTCTATACGTTTCGCACATACTGCTGTTCGAAACAGTTTCTTAATAAAAGAACTACAACCTACAGTGGAAGTATATTTGCTGTGAGCTGGAAATTAAATTCACTGTCCTCAGACACAAAAAAGCATAAGCGAGAGAACATGACAAGACGACAAATTGTAATAAAAACTTTACTTGTTTCCTTGTTTTATAGCCGCGAGTCAATGAATAAAAATATTCTAGCCACTGGATACAGCTGTTTAAAAACTTGTAGAAAGATTAAAACAGAATAACGTTTGTTGCAATTAAAAAGTTTTAAATTAGATCTTTGGCGTTACTACATTATAACTTTACAAGTAGGTGAGATAGCTTTTGCAACAGTAACTTTTCCAAGAAACCCCGGAAAATTGAAACAGCATTGAATGCGCCAACTTGGGCACAATATTCTTTCGAAAGAAAAAGGATCAAAACCTGTCAGTTGCACTGCATAGCAACTTGTGATTGGTTCAGTCGATTTTTTTCGCAAAATTGGCCTCTGAATTTATGTTACTGGCAAAAAATCGAAGAATGGAGCTTAATGATAAACGGAACTTGCCCCGAAGAGGTGATTTAATTTCCTCTATTTTTAAAGTTTAATCTGAGGTTTACTCTATCCATTTACACAGACCTTTATAATGTGGTGATTATTCTTTTACAAGTCACGCTAGCAAGTTGGGGAGTTAACGCTTTCGAGGCAAATCCTAATTTAATGTTGTTTGTCCGATCTTGACAGTTTGCCTTCCAATAAACTTTACGGTTCATTATCATATTTATAGCAGTTTTTCTGGAGAAATAATCACTTTATTGTAGGCTCGGGGAGCGCATCTCAACTTCGAGATGCGACGATTTATAAAATTAAGTGTTTGGGACTTGGAAACCATAATTTGCAATCTCTGCAGTTGGTCCTTTTTGTAGACAAAGCAGCTAGAGGTCTCGCCCACTTGTCGCTTGTGAAGTTGCAAACTGTAATCCGGGCTTTATTGTTTCATAATTTTGCAATCGATTTAAAGTTTACCGTCAGGTGCTGTATTAAAACGCTAGTTGTTTATAATTCCTTGTAGTCAAAAATGTGGCTAATGCCGGAAGTTTTCGACTTCCTTAAAGTACAAAGTTTTGGCCTATCGCCAAATAAATCCCTTCTTACTTTAAACAAGGTGATCTAATGGAATGTGTGTTTGTCGAACACTCGATAAATTCGGCCATCATCCAAACTTATTTTATTGTTTTGTTTTCTTCCCTTCTGCGTTCGGGGTCTCAGGACAATTTCATAAGGCGCAATCGTGAAAAAAATCACACACGTTCCCCCTATTAAATTAAGTTGGCAGCAATGTTCGCTCTGTCCCTCGGCGATAAAATAAAACAAAACAATCTGGACCGTCCTGAGTTCTTTCGGAAACACTTTTACGTCGAATTGTGAAGGAAATTAACTCAGATCTTCTGTTTTATAGCACGGATCGAACAATCCGCAGATTTAAAACAAATTTATACCTTGTTTACAAACATTTTTCTCGATCATCACTTTGTTGAAAAACATGCCAAGTTATTTTACAGCTTTGCAAGTTTTAACTAAAATTATGGTAACGATTTTCATTGCCTTCCATGAAATGTTGCAAGTACATTCAGTCAAGTACTTACATTATATAAAATTCATAAACGTTAGCGTTCTCAGTGCAAGTTTTAATATTTCATGAACAGGTGTTTGAATATATTCATAAATTCATTTTCATTGTTATCCAAGTGGGTATTTTTTTCTGGGTCATACATCATGATCGGTAAGACTATCACAAAACTCAGCCGCGTTTCAATTCCTAACTTAGTTTTAGTTGTGCACATTTGAATATTGTTTGCTGAAAAGTAAGAAAGTAACCTGAAAGAAAATTAGATCTCCAGCGGGTCTATATGAGCAAACACAGATATAAATTTAGGAAAAAACTTGAGAAACTTGCAAATTCTTTGAATCCAAACAATATTTCTATCCAAATGAAGTTAAAATTGTTTCCAAGCCAAACAAAAGTCGGAGGAAACTTTAAATGACTTTTGCTATCTGTAAATTTACACAAATTGGCACCGTTTTGCTGTGTGTCCCCTCCAGAAGGTCTTTTATTTATCGCCCAATTATTTTATTTAATTAAATTGGCCAAAGTTATGTGGTGGGACAATCGTAGGCATATTTTCACAGATTAATGTCGCGAATTCAAAAAACTGAAAGCTTATTTATCCCGGAATTAAATCTAATCGATTTCCTCTAAAAACCTTGAAACTTGCTTTATAACCCATTCTGTTGGTGATCATAAATACAGAACTTTGGAACTATGCGTCTTGAATTTCAATCGAGTTATACCTAGATGCCTCAAAAACATGTCATCCAGGTAGTTATTATAGGAGATGTCGGGAGACAGATAAACAATTTTAATATTTCAAATTGCTCGAGTGCTGCTGAGCAGTTAAATTACTTGGGAGAGACTCCGGAAAAACTTTCGGCGCACAAAAAACGTGTTGCGATGGAAGGATACAAGGAGAACATTTAGAGCAAAAATCGTTACAGAAACGTTGAAGTTTAAACGAAGTTTGATGTTAATATTGATGTACTAATTTTTGAATTTTTTGCTGGTTGAAAAGCTCGCCGGGTTTAGCTAAGTGTTCCGTAAATATAGTCTGCTATATCGGAATTTAAAATGAAGCTGCGTCGTAACAACTTAAAAAAAGTCATGCAATCTTGTTAGTGGATCATCTTGGTGTCCGGCATAGCGCGAATTGAGGATGAGTCGATTTCCTACATTACGTGAGGTCGTGCTGGGATGTTCCAGAAGCCCAATACCTTCTCCTACGTTTAGAGAAATCCAATGTACTGAGACCGGATGAAGCCTCGATAATTTCATTGATTTAAGAGTCAATACATTTTTTACCTTTGACTTTTCCACGGAGAGCTGGAGCAATAAGCATCCAGCTGGGCTTTTCTATCCCTATAAATTGGATTAGCTAGATCCATAGTTGCAAAAACATTAAACTAATAAATCTCATATTTATATTTTCGCTCCACTGCTTTATTTAAAGTTATCAGGTGTTTACAAAATTTATACCTTATTTATGGGGCTTTAACATTAATTTAAATAACAACCTTTTGTTTGGGGCACGTTTACACATTTCTATGTACATCTTTCATGATAAGATTTTATTAATTTCTACTTTTATTATCGAGGACCGCGTTACAAATTTATGAGGGGAATTTATCATCACAATGGCGGTACGGAAACGAATACATTTCCTGATATTCATTGAGTTATAGATAACAGCTTTATTTTTCTTTACGAGAGTTCAGATTTTATAAATTATAAAATACGCTAGACCAACCACAATTTATAAATAATATAATTTTAAAACCGCAGCAACAGATAATTCCTGGACGATTGAATGCAGCTTTGTTTTTTCATAAGATAATATAATCATGAATTTGCAAGATAGGTCCTTCTCAATTTGGGTACGAAAATTTTCTTGGACACTTGAGACAAATTGGGCTGTTGTGTTTATTTTCCACTTCAATGCTTTCACGTCGCCTGTAAGTTGGTTTAAAAATACATCGCAGAAATAGTGCCTCTCGGTAATAAATTTTTAACACAGTTGTAAGCGAAAATTATTTTGAATTATTTTATGGATCTGTGTCACCAAACGGACGCATCATTAGTTTTAATATTTATTAAAATTAATTTTGTAATTGACTAAAAATACAATAATTGTTTTTATTAACATACATATAATTGTTTGCATTAATTTTCTGATAAATATGTAAAAATGAATTCATTAAGTTTTTCCTGATTAAGTTTTGTGGAGCTACTGTTGGGATCTTGGTTGCTTATGAAGACATACAATATATAGTTTAGTATATTAAATTTACTCTGTGCAATAATGCTGGGAGGTATATTTATTTAGTTTAATTAGCTTTCTCTATATAGGATTAGATGTAATATAACTAGGTGTAGATGCAGCCACAATACTTGAGGCTCCGTAGGCTATGTGCCTAAATGTTTGACAACTTACGGCAAGATTAATCCATTAGAGTAAAACCAAGATATAACTCATGTACCTTCCTCGTTCCTATTGTATTCCACAGAAAATTATTCGTTTTTATTAAAAAAATACACTTAATGTTAGAATGTCAACTGCTTGTCTTATTCACTTCAAACACTAATGGCTTGCTAAAAATAATTCGATAGAGCTTTTTACCTGTGCCTATTTTTTTTTACCTACTATACAAGACCAATAATTATTTCAGAATTTAAATTATGTTCGAAGGGGCTCTTACTTTATGAATTCTTGTTTAAGACATTGAGGAACTGATTAAATTCAATCATCTATCTATTCAATACAGGAGTCTCTAATTGCGTACCCAAGTATCAAACTTGAACATCCACAAGCGAGTTCGGCCCAGTAAGTGGTGATTATAAAGTTATACTTTAAACCATTGCCAGCTAAGTTTAAAGTTTAATTGGACAAATGATGGTTTAGCAACATGCAAATCGCGTACTCAACGCTATGATAAAATCCGATGAACCAATAGAGAATTTTCGTTCCATTATTAAATTATTTTAATCACTTTAAACAGTTTGCGTGGTGAGACCGCACAAAAACAAATTCTTTTGCATTTTATTTTCGACAGAATGTTTGTTATACTCCAACCGCCTATTATCTTTTCATATGCAGTTTTCCACTTCGGCTGCAAGCCTGAAAACAAAGTTTAAAACCAAATAAAAACGCCAATTATTATTTTTTGTAACTGCACACTTGTGGACGTTCGAGGATTAAAAACCTCGTGAAAATACGAGGTTTTTGTATATCCACCACATTCTTTGAAGCTTTCCATGAATTTAAATTTTCATCAACGCACACTAATCCGGTTTCATAATGGATATAAAGCTATTTGTGGCCGAAAAGTGCACTCATTAAGTATGTGGTCTGCTGTACACCCGAGAATTAAGAATATTTAATCCGAAATAAAATGGAACGTGAAAACCATTTCCCGCTGACGCGTGCTAGCAAACATTCCTCCGTATTTCCGGGACCGGGATAATTGGACAAGGCTGAAATCTTTCGTTTATTACACAGATTGAAACAGAACAGGGCCTTCCCCACAGTTTAGCAAATGAAAAATCTTGTGACGAATGGCGATGAAATGACGTAACAATCAGTAATCAAAGTTTGTGCTTTAGTGCGAGTAACTGTGTCATGTCAGTTGAAACAAGTTTAAGAATTCTTGTAGTCCCGATCTTGAACAAGTACTCCAAACTCTCGAATCACTTCTTATACGTCCACATTGTTTGAACACGACTAAAAGCTTTAAAAATGTTAAATATTCCGATCAAACATTGCATCAAATGAAAATGCTCGAAGACATTTGATACATCTCTGTTCCAGAAAATAGAATCTTTTGATGCGATCGAAATAAAGTCACAAAAACGCCTCTGACGAAATTAGACATGAAGGCGGATACTCGTACCTATATCACATGACAATAATGTCAAAACCATTTAAAGTATTTCGCTTAATCTTTGACACCGAGAGGGTGCTGGAAACCGCTCAAAGCTCGAAAAACGGGGACAAGAAACCCTGATCGAGAATACACGATGCGAGAAGGATTGACACTTAAGAATTTCCTTTTATTGCAGACGTGCCTGCTAGAGCGTATATAATTCCCAAAATCGACCTGACCAATTTTACAAGGCACAAGAAACTACTCCATTAAATATGCCAAGACAAAACCTCTTATTCTCCCCTATTCGATGTTTTATACCTTAATCTTTCTCCTAGTTTCGCTTCACTACAGTCATTTGAAGAATTTTCCTGAAACATTAGCTGCAGCGAAAGAAAAGCCCCCAGTCTGACAGCGCGGTAATTTTTCATTTCACGTGCTTAAGGAGAAAAAATTTTACCTCTCCCACTAACCAATGCTAAATATTTCATAACTTAGCCAAGTCGCGGATTATTAAAGTGCTTGCTCGGAATAGTTTAATTAACTTTTTCACCAAATGTGGAAATATTTTGTTGCTAAATTTTAGACAAATTGCGTTATTACATTTGTCTGGCTGCCCAGAGTGACAAGTTTGCTGCGACAAGAATTTCACATCTCACACAAGAGATGTGTAAAAACGTAAAATTAAACACTGCCATTCTAGCCAAAATCGTTTCAAGTCCTTGCGAAAATCGCTTGGAGGAATAATAAAAGATAATCATGAAATGCCATATGGTTGAGCCTTTAGGATTCATCTATCACTCGATTCATGACAATACAATTTTATAAGTGAGTGATTGAACGAGTTATACCCATAGTTATGGTTTAAGTGGTTTTCTAAAAGTATAAAGGTGGTTAATCCACTGTTCAAGAAGAGGTTATTGATCAAGGCAAAGCCCAGCAAATTGCGAATAAAGAAAAAAATTATTAGGCAGCATCTGTATTTCTTTGATACATTGATACTATGTACAGCATATATAAATATTTTGTGTTGTATACGTTTTTTTATACTTCTCGATTCGAAACAAAAATTTCATTTTTACATATTGGTATTACTACGAAAATAGGAAACTCAACATATTTAGATTCAAATGCCTTGGCAAAAACATGATTTGTAGCGAAAAATGTTATGAGCTGTATTTATGACAAAGACTGTACTTCTGAAATTTGGAGTTTCATATTAAGTGAGGATTTTTCCAGCTCATGCAACTAAAATGATTTTACAAAATTTTAGGTCGCAAATAAGACCGGTAATTGCATCATAAATTTGGAAACTACCGTTGTTCTTTTCTTTCTCGGAACACAACTAACAAAATAACGGAGAGGTTGTCAAATTCCGAGTAATTTCATCGCATGGTGTCTGAATTTTACGATTGTTTCTGATTCGTCGAATGTGTGCAATAGCTCAAAGATATTATTGGTTATTGCCACGGCTATTTATCACCAATAATAATTATGTGATACTGCAAAGCTTATTCAACAATTATCGCTATCCAAATAAAATACCGAAGCACATTATGTGGTTGCTTTGTATATTTCTATAAATTTAAAAGTACATTTGTGTTGGAGTTCATTGGTAAAGCATCATTATAGATAATCAGTAGTGTTCAGTAATCTGTGGGAGCCTTTGTGCAATTTCATGTTTGTTGTGAAATTTCTTATTTGTTTTTCTATTTCGCGCTTCATGTAATATTAATGGCTTGGTATAAATCAGCCCCAACCTAAGAATTTCAATTACCTGAGACAATTTTGGTTTTGGAGCCTCAGCCCAAAAGCTATCCTCATAGAATATTAAGTAGAAGAAATTATTTCAGGACTACAACGACGACATCCGACAGGAACAAATGTGGGAGATGCAGGTGCTTTCGAGTCAAAGAAACAACAACAAAGGAGACGAAGCGAGTGGTGGCTCGAGTTCGGGGGCGGAGTATGCAGGTGAAGACAGATTGAGCAGTGAAACGGTGGAAGCGGGACCAGAAAGCCCCCAAGATGAGCATCCAGCATTGCGTGGCATTCAGCCAGGTAACTGAGTATGAATAATTAAGCCCGATATCGGCTTTCGTAAACAAGTAGTAATGGCATTTCATTTCGAAATAAAATTACCAAGTACGCTCGTGATTAAATTTCTCTTGGAGATATTAAGAGGAAATAGTCTTTTACGTTCAATTTTCCCATAAGTTTCTCAGTTATGGATGGAATTTAATAGTGCTCGAGTTCGAACATTTTGCTATTTGGGGAGCTATATAACTTATATATGTTGTTTATTGTTCGTTCGTACATTGCTCATCGAAATCATCTCTCCTGAATAGAGTCTTTGCGAACAATAATAAATCGCTGGTATTTAAGATCCCTTTACACGATTACCCCAGTGAGGTGAGGTAAGACGTTGAAATACGAGGGTTTATATCGGCTTAATTATCCTATTTACCTGTCCCGTCGTGGGCCCTTAATAAACAATCAGGACATCGCAATGTTTCCTTGGCCGGAAGATTGCGCGAGCTTCAGGTCAACACTTAAATTCAGCAGGGGTGCATAATGAAGTCGCGTATATCACATTCCGTAAATTCCTCCGCTGTGTTGGGTTAATAACCAAGCAGTTCTTCACCGAAACCGCGTATATTTCGCTCATCTTAAGCACAAATTCTTTTTTCTTTTGCTTACAAATCTTACGATGGCTTTTATTTTGCAACAACACTATTGATTCCAATTGCGAAAGCTTTTGAGAGTCTGATTAAAAATTTATACAAGCGAAAAAGGGAGTTGGGGATGGATTTTTACGAATTAATTATTGAGACGCTGTATTTCCATCACAATTTCACTTTAAGAACACAAATAATGAATTCATTTTATTTTAACACAATATTTTTTAATTTTTGTTTCTGTTTTTTTTTATTATTATTCTTATTGAAAAAATCATTCAGTACATTTAGTTTGATTTAATAATTTTATCTCCTATCATACTAATTTACCTCATTCATTTCATGTGTTCTACAACTCGACTAAATACGAGAGGATAGTTTTCCCTGGCTTTTTTCTTTTTTTTTTGGAATGCGGTTTTAGCTATTTCCTACAATTCTCTTCCCTAGTTTATTTTATTTTCTGTTCCGTGATGATTGTCACTAAGAATGTACAAATTGGACAAAACATGACGAAAAGTTAACTACACATAAGTGTAAACAATCTGAGAATGTATTAACAATTTTATTGATTACGTTTTTAATATTATTAACATCGTTCGTTAAACATCGCTATAAAAGTACAAATCCATTCAATTTCCTTTATAATTAAATTTGTGTATTCATTTATTTTGTTGATTTCACACAAAAGTGCATGTTGCGTTTTTGGTTTTCTGATCTTTTGGAGGGTAGTTGCATTAAAATGTTTGAATCGAACTTTTTGCGATTTCAGTGCATCCACAATCCACTGTTTCAATTACATTTGAAAATAACCTCCAGCACTGCACTTTCAGAGATGAATAACCTATTAAATTCTTAAATGAATTTCCAGTTGGCCTGTTTGTGTTTTGTGAACGCTGGGTACTTTTTGCATTTCCCGATCTATCAGTTTTATTGTAATTCATTCAACGAGTAGTAAAGAATGGAATTGATTCTAGACAGACAGTGGGATGATAAAAATGATCGTCGATCGTCGCCTTGAGCCCCCAGGGGTTATAAAATACCCTTCATTGATTTCTCTCATAGCTGAGAAAGCAATCAGAACGGCAACCGTTTCTAAACCAAAATTAATCATAAGACAAAAGACTCTTTCTCTCAGTGTCTGGAAACATTACACAGATGATATATTACTTTGTGGAATCGAAACAGCCTAGATTTTCCATATCACGGCGGTTTCGCTCGGCTTTGATCAGCTTTGTAAGAAATCGTTGGTTTTGTCAGGAACCCCTTCGTCGACGGAGACGACGGCCAGCGCGACCACGGCCAACGGGAGCCAACTGTCCCCGACCAACGGCATTGGCAACGGGCCAGCCACAGGTGGGGTCCTGGGCGTCGGCGGGCGCAAGAGACCGCTGCTGGCGGGAGGACTGAGGACCTCCATGACCCCAACCAAACGCACGGTCATGAGTCTCCTAGCCAGAGCCAGGGCAGCGCAGGCGAAGCAATTACCTAGCACCTTTCAAAGAGGCACACCGGAGTAAGTTGCCTTATTAATTGCATCGTTTTAATTAATTTTTGCCTTAAACCCGAAAGCACTTAGCGAGGTCTTGCGCACCAAGATCGATAAATTACTCCAATAAGCCCAGAAAGCGACGAGAGACGTATACTTATTCATAAAACCACTCCAACTGCAAGCGAAATTTCTTCTTGTCGCCGACCGTAAATTGATTTTGTTCGAGTTATACGAAAGTAAACGCACCAACTTGTAAAACTAAAGTTTCGCCAAACTGGTTCCAACTAATGGTTAATTTCAGTCACATGTTTCATTACCACGTTGCCCCTTTACTTGAAAATAGAATTGTTTTAAACAAGCGTTGGAGCAACAAAACATTATTCAGAAATTTATATCTCCTCGAGTATCTCTTGAGTTGAGGGCTTTTCAAAGTTTTATAGGCAAAAACCAATGGTATTTAATAAAATGAGTCAAAACGAAATATGTTTAATTTTACACGTAACAATATCCATTATCACACAATTTTTTTTATTAAAATTAATATTATTCACCAGTAAAACACACTTTTTCAAAAAACTGAATTAAAAAATTCACACCCAGTGTCCTTAATTCTCAAGCAAATTTCAAAAACCTATTCAGGACTTGGAATTCCACTTGGATGTAGTAGAAAAATACAATTTAGGAGATTATACTATTTTTAAACGGGGAAAAATTTGGTTATTTCATTAAACGCTAGGGGGGAATAATATATTTTTTTCTAATAATTCGTAGGTAAAAATAGTAAATGTAAGGCAAATGCTATAGACGCTATATGAACACAGTAAGTAACGATTATTTATATTTAAGAAAAAATGTTATCAGTATCATTTAAATATTTAGCTGAACAAATCTTATTTTATCTTAGAGCAAACCTTATTTAAAAATACAATACCACTTAACATTTAAATTATTTTATCTAGCATTACCAAGCAAATCCTAATTTATTACTTAGCATTTATTACCCAGCATTTTACAATATTTTACTTAAAAAGTAACAAGTATTTACCTATCAGCTTACTAGTATTTATTACCACCATACACATATTTATTTTTTCAC
Source organism: Tribolium castaneum (assembly GCF_031307605.1). Taxonomy (NCBI): domain Eukaryota; kingdom Metazoa; phylum Arthropoda; class Insecta; order Coleoptera; family Tenebrionidae; genus Tribolium; species Tribolium castaneum. The sequence goes on from NC_087396.1 coordinate 13,587,211, forward strand.
TAGTATCCTTTTTAAATTTTTAAAAATAATTCTTCAAACCTGGCTTTTTCTAGTGTTCAGCAAAAGTCCAAAAACGTATAATTGGTAGTAACTTCAATATCTATTCATGTAATATTACACTAACCATAATTTAATCACACATTATATACGCCATTTTGTGATAGTGATTACATTATTTCAAGAGGTGATTATTTTTTGGTTGTGGATACATTTTGCTAAAAATTCGCTCCACTGATACAAGCTACAAGTTTGTATTTAACTGAGTTATAAAACCTTGCACCATAAAAATTGTGGATTTATAAAAAATTGCAAATTACCATACTTTCATAAAGAACCCCTCCAGCCCTCGTTTGTTCAACTTTTTTACCCGGTATAAATGCATGAAGTGAAAACTAACGTGCGTTAAACTCTTATCACAATTTGCATTCAAATTCGCAGTGATGTCACGCTTTTACTTAAAGGGTTGGTTTGTTAGATAGCTCCAATTTAATATGTATATTACCATCCTGTGCGGAGATTTTTATTTAGGAAACTTGTTGAATGAATAATTAGTGGCAAACTTCGTTAAACTTGATGGCGAGTCTGACATACCTAGAACTAGTGAAGTTGACAGAAGAGGTGTCATATTGGAAACTATCCTCATAAAAGTTTAAATAGAGGGATTTCGGAAGGGATAAAATTGGATTAGTTGCCAACATGGCGGACCACAAATTTACCATTAATTAAATTATAAATTCAAGAATAAAATTATCAACTTCGAACCTACCACGGAATGTTAATTAGTAAGTTGCTTTCGAAATTTATTATTATAACTTATTAAAACCATCTCACCTAATAAGTTGTCAACTTTTGCCTGGGCTTGAGCTAAGCCCAAAACAGGCAAGTTTCTTTAAATAAATTGTGTACTATTATTAATATTCCTCCTCACGGATTATGCCGTAATGTATGCAAATAATAGTGTCGTTAAAAAAGCACGAGTGCGGAAAAGCCGATTTCCCACACTCTAACGCATTCGGGATTTAAGCCGTTTAAGTTTATTTCTGTTACATGTGTTACAAAAAGAGCTAACACGCAAATATCACTCGTGTTCTGTAAATATTCTCTTTGTTTTTTGGTGGGTCGACCCAGTTACACTTGTTTGAAGTAAACGCGTCGTTGACAACTCTGATTTATAGTTCTTATTATTTCGTCTTTGTCGATATAAGCAGATTAGCATCATCAGCATAAATAACGAGCGCCGAAACAGACAAACAAAACACAACTGGAGATCATTGATAAAGATTAGAACGAACACACAAGTTAATTCTCTAACAGTCTAGCAGCTGTATACATGAATAAATCTGTTCTTTGTCCAACAACCACATAAACTATGATACAGGAGCTTAGAACGTAGACATCCTCGAATTTACTATATTCATCATTATTCGAATTTTTAGAAGGTGTCTCGTATTAAAAGCAATTTAAAATCAGGCTGTACTGGTACTTGCATGGCATCACGTTGATGCAAAACAAGATGCAAAAATTCATAATATGCGATTTTTATTCAGACTCCTTTAGCCTTTAGCATCGAACCTGCTCAACATACAAGATCAGCATTTCCAGCATCAAATTTGCACCTGCATCAAGGAATAAATAGGCATCAGTTTGAATTTACATGGGAGATAAGTTCACAAATGTGTAATTTGAATGTAAAATTATAATTTATCGCCAGACCTGGCTAATGGTGTAAACTGGTACAATACTTTGGTTTTGAAATTTATGTGTTAGAGCAAATTTTAAATTGGATTAGAGACATTATTTCAAAGATAGTGCAGTACTGCTGTATGCTGTGTAGAGCAAAAATTTTACGATATGCAGTAAATATTTATTAACTACATAGTGTTCATCAAAATACGAGTACACCATTAATTATTAATTTATTTTACTGATTGAATTCATTAATGAGCATGGCCATCAACACATTAATTATCCTTGTAAGAGCATCGCCCATAAATTGTTTCAGCAAAGGACGTTCCGTTTTATCGCAGCATATATTTTTATAAAGGGATAATAAATATTTTCACATTTTATTATCCTGGAGTAAAATTAAAGTTGTAGAATTTTCCAGAATTGTTTACGGTTTGCTAAATCCACCGTTTGTAATTTGGTCGAAGCTCCACGGCACGCTCCTGAATTTGATGGTTAAATTTGTGGTTGTAATGTTTCGAAAACGACTAAACTAGATTATCGATTGATAACCTAATTGATGCAAATATTTGCTTAATAGACCCATCCCTGATAAAGATAAAGGGTTACAGCTGAGGGAAATTAAATTAAAAGCAAACGCAAAAATGTTTTTCCCGCAATTAACTGGCCCCGGGTTCGGAAATCTCAAGGAAAACCAACGTCGCAACATTAAACGATTTGTTTTGTTCCAGGCGTACTGCAACATTGGTTCCTCTCTTGAGGGAAGATTACATTACGGGAGCTGTTAACCTTAATTTAATTTAATAATTTGAGCGGGCGGACGTACAATTTATTAGGTTTATTTAATAGTTAATGAGAAAAAGGCGATTGAAAATTGATCAGAGGCGAGAAAATTAATTGGAATTATTGTAGAAAATGATTTATCGGTTCCGGTCCCGGACTAGGCAAACACTGACGACATTATTAATTTATTGGTCCGGAAATTCGAGGCTTACTTTACATACGGGCTTTTTTGCGCTTATTTTCACGATGGGATGATTTTAAGCAGTGACACAGAAATTTGGTCTAATTAATGCTCGTGTTTTTTCTGCAAATTTTCAATCGCTTCGTCAGATGTATAAACAGTTTCTGTTTGGATATTTTCGGTGATGTTGACTGTTATTCATTCTAATGTAATCAATTATTACGCAATGCACGGACCAAATATGAATATTTATAATCAAAACACAAAATAGTAGTGCAATTTTGAAGCGTTAAGTTTACTTTTTGTACAGATTTAGATTTTATCACAACGAATTTAAAGAATAAATTAATATAATAATGTAAAAAGAGGATTTGTTCCTATAATGCATATATGGATGCCGTTGTCTTTTATTTGTATTAGTTTGTTTACGTGTTTGACGTTTTATGGGAGATGTGTACATACATATTAGAGAAATCGCATACAATAGGTTTCATTCGCTTTTCTAGAACATATCGACTAGACTTAAATTGTAAGTGTAAGAGTACCTACCTGGAAAAACACAATTAGTTCAGCTCGAGACAGACGTTAAAGCCGAACTAATCCGTTAAAGTTAGTTGCCAAATTAGTTTTTAAATTAGACATTAATATTTTAGATAATGATTGTAACAGTGGCTTTTAATATTGTATGCGTTGATTACAATGAGTGTAATGAAAAATTTTATAGTCACTGTCATTAAATAATTGATAAGGTAAATGTAAGGAACTAAACCGATAATGTTAACTACCTAACTGTAATTTTTAATATTACATTTTACTGTTAGCATGTTTAAAATGTCACAGTTAAAAAAATTAATGTTAAACATATTGTGCTTGCAATATTCACACATAAAGCACTCGAAATTTCTTTCTTAATGTGTTTATTAAATATAAAAATTATAAAATAATATTTAAACTACGCTCTAATCATATGTATTCTGTAATATGTGTAAAACAAATAAACTCGTAAAGAAGCATGTTGTCTTTTATTTTCCCTTAGAACATTTATTTTTTAAAGCGAAGGTAAATATTGATCCTACTTCCTATAGGATATGCAGCCGCGAACATCTCAAACAAAAAATAAAAACCCAACATAACAAAATCTAATTTCTCACACAGATTTAAAAAAATATAGAAACATAATGGATTTTCTGCACGGAATGGTCCCACCACTCGGGTTCGCTGTTTATTCACACGGACGATCGGCCAATCAACTAACAGAATCATAAGAAAGCAATCAAACTTTGAGCCGATAGTACTGGAAACACAACACCCACACAATCCAGGTCTTGGAGATGGAATCAGGAGAGAATTTCTGCGTAAGCTGTATTATGTTACCTGTCGATTGGGGCTCTTCGTGAAAGTTCATACACATTTATTGAGCAAAATAAACGTTCGTTCTTTTATTATTGTTCACCCAATTTAGCTTCTACTCCATACCATCGACTTGGACTTTTCGATAACAGAATGTTAGGCCAAAACGGCCTAAACCAATGAATAATGCGAATATAATTGTACTGAACAAGATTAGGAACCGGAATTCGGAACACTCGACCCTTCAGTGTTTCCTCGTTCAATTCCGCTGGATCAGATAAATAAAGTGTTCTTTGTGTTCATTATCGGGCATTACAATTTGTTAGATTTAACGAAAACACTCAATAGAAACAATTACTTGAAAAAGAAGTTGAGTTGTTGAGAAACTTTTTGTGCCATTTAAGTAATTGTTGTGTCTTTATATTCCCTATTCAGCTTGTTTTATACAAATACACGTTTCTCTCTGTATGGCAAATCAAGTTATTTGCCATCATTTTAAGCTGTTACTTCATGTGTTGTGGTCCTCGGTTGCAAGTATTTTAAACACTCACTGGAAGTGACGCCTCACCACTCACTGTTACACATTACAACCTTGTCTCCCTAAGTGGAAATTGTTAGCTAGTAAACCTAGTAGGTGTCAATATAACTTCAAGGGTCTTGTAACTGCAACGTTATCCAACACATGCGAATAACATGTCTGAAATAATTTATCTGCAGTTCAATAAATACAAAGAAATACCGTCGAATAATGGAATCCCAAATTCGCTAAAATACGGCTCTAGATGTATTCCTTCCGCTTGTATTTCCTATATTTGGAAATTATGCTTCTGGTATTAAATTACTCGAGGGCTTCAGACAAAATCCGTTATCACGAAAAGAAAGCAAGATAACAAGATACAGTGGAACGAGATGAAATCGCTTTAAAATGGTACTCCTTATTTAAAAGAACATTACCATCATCCAGGTGGCGACGCTGCGACGTCGCGACGCTTATCTAATCAGATTTCAAATGACACGTACAAGCGGAATAGGGTGACCGCTTGTTTTCCTTGTAATAAGGCTGTTGTCTCCACCTTTACTTTGTACTTTGTGATTTAGTGAGAAAAATAATAAAACGCTTCCAAGCAGTTAAATTTTCACACAAGTCGAAAGATCTCACTTCATTATCAAAAAAAGGGAGAAGGTAAGTAACTTATTATTAGAGTTTTTTAAATTCTCAAAAGAAGACAAAAGCTCAAGCTTGTCTAGTTCTGACCACACAAATTGATTTACCTTCAAGATATTTTATTAGGTAAGACTGGGAAGTTGAAATATATTGGACATTAATAAAGACCAAATTGAAGTAACATTCTCCACTTACTCTCCGAGACAAGCAATTGAAAAAAAGGCTCAATCTAATTTTGTATAAAATTAGCCCATTAATCTGAAGGAAGTGTAGGCTTTACTAACCAGAACTGAAACTATGTTTACTATAAATTTTGTAAAACTAGTAAAGTGTTGTATCATTAAATTATGAACTTTTTATAAATCTTGTTATCTTGTCATTTGGTATTTAGAGGCTTTCTTGTCTACAAAAGGTAAATACATTAATTTTAACAGTCATAATGCTCTTTTGAATGTTTTGTTAGAAGACTTTGAAAGAAGCTTAACCGTACTTACGACAAAGCTCAAACTAGTTGCAATGTGTGTAATATGTTTTGCACACTCGAGGCTAATAAATATTTTGCTTAGCAGAAATGTAGGTATAATGCGAAAACTCTACTTCAACTGGTAAAGCCATAAAATTCGCGGCGCTAAACATTAAGTTAAAAGCTTTAACACTGCTTCACATAATCAAGTTAATCGCTTCATTAAGTACCCAATTGATTTAGTAAACCTCCATAGAACTCGAAACTTTTCTGAAGCAATAAGCAGAACTGATATTTCATAATTTCTTCGCACGTTAATTTAACATTGCCGATTATTGTGTCAGCGAGGTTAATGTGGAATAATAACGTAAAATCCCGCTTTAATGCTATAGAAACCGTATTTTACTCAAGGAAGTTGCAATGTATATTGTAGGATTCATTAAAACTTTTGACATAGATTGCTCGCTGATGATTATTAAACTTTTAAGGTTAATACGCCGTAAATTCAACCATATGGGAGGTAATTAGTGTCCGCTTCAGCTTAGTATAAATTTGAATTTCTACCAGGAAATTTAAGCCGGCACTTAAGCCTTTGAAAAAACACCAGCTGAACTTTTAATATCGATTGTTGTCCAGATGCAAACCACCTCTTAATTTGGATGCTGAAATCTCGCAACCGATCATTTCCGGGGGAAATGGATTTTAAAAACTTTCGACACGGCGTCAGTGACAAAAGTTCCATTAAATTTCAAAACAATACACTCGAACAGTTTCAAATTTTTGTTAATTATAAATTGACCTGTTCATCAAAACGCAATAATATTTTCGTTAAAAATTCATCAAACTTGAGCCGGAAGCTCCCACGCAAAACACTCAAGTTCAGATTTCCTAAATAACTTCGTGAAATACCACCCGCTTCAGGATCAAATAAATAGGTCGCAACTTTTACACTACCACCCATATTCACCTAATTTGAGGGTGAAATGACCAATACTACTGAATTTAATTTATAATAAATATTATTTAGTGGACTTTTTTTAACACTGCATCAATAGAGATACAATAATATTAAATATATAGTAGAAATTTGGTAAAAGGCCTCACAATAACGCTCGTTTTTTAGTAAACACCAAGCTACAATAACTAAATTGCGTTTATCCATGTTTTCAAAGGCAAACGTTTCATAATTAAAAACTGTTTAAATCTGAACAAAAGAGAGGAAATTGCTGACAAATTTTGTAATCAAAATCCGTGTTATTTGCACCGAAAATGCGCGGTTTAACCAACATTTTTGATCAATTTTAATGCGTCAGGACAATAATTCTGATCAATTCTGCAATTATTATAGATGTAATATTAATCAGAATCCGTCACTTACATGTAGATATGGCACCTCGTTAAAATTTTTAATTACTAGAAAATGTTGTTGCAAACACGAGCATTTCAGCAAGCAATTCCATATGGAGCCGAGTCTTGTGAGTGCATTTATAGAGTGTTTTATTCAAAATTACATAGAAAATGGTATGGAAATGTGTACGTATAAAGTGAGCAAGTCACTTTACATAACTATATAATGATACTGCTATAGTACAAAAGCTCTGGATTATTCAATTTAGAGGAAGATTGTCCATTACAGTACGAATAATGAATAAATCGGGTTATTGAAGTATGGAACATAAGCACATAAATGTATATAAATATTTTGGAAAGCACAAAAACATCAAATATTTATCCTGCTTTATTTTTATAAAGAGGACCAACAAGTAGCTATTGGTTTTATTTACATCAAACTATGAATCTGCAAAAATAAAGCTATAAAACAAACCTCAACCCTTTCTCATTCCAGAATTCTTTTACCCGGATTTATGCACAGCATCATCTTTAAGAACCCGGATAGAGTCTCTTAGCACTTGTGCATTTAATAAAATTATTGTAATTCAAATTCACCCTTGCGGAAAAGATTGATTGCCTCAGATAGAGCCTTCAGTTATAAAAATAATTAAAAAAGGGGAAAATCTGTGATAAAGATTGCTTCTAATTAATTAAATAAAAACAGCACAAAAGACAGTTACGTTTGCGGCTTTGTGAAAAAATGAAAGTCATTATTTTGTGAAGCGAGAATAATTCCCGACAAAAAGTCAACTTTACAACTCCCCAAAGCTCACGTTCAAACAAACGAATACATTTTCAAGTATAAACATTGAACTCTTTTACTTTTGTTTTATCTTCCTCAAAACGAGCTGCAATTTTAATGAAAATTTTTAAACAACTCGGTACGCCGGGTGTAACTCAATTGTAATAAGAGGATCATAACAATAGAAAATGCCACATCCGAACTACAACTTGATTGAAATAGAGCGAGGAATTGTTATTAAAATAGCCAGGAATTTCATTTTAATGCCACGCTTTGCGATTTCCATGACGCGTAATTAAAATTGCTTCAAAAAATGTAATCACTCTGCTTAAATGCAAATCTGAAACTTAATAATAATAAAATTTGTACGTAGTCAGTTTAGGAGGCAAATTGGCATGTAAAACTACAAACGTTTCGTTGTATCGGAAACTGTCAACCCATCAACACTAAACTCCAATTTTACAGCTTTTTAGCCGAACAGGAGCTATCAAAGTGATCCGTGTTTTATTTAGCCGCCTACATACACCTACACTTTCAGAGGCGGGTTAACTGCAAATTGAATATGCAAAAACACTGAATAAATAAAAATATGAACATTATTTTCGCGAAAGCGTTTTTACTTAAACAAATTTTGTTGAGTTACTTTTTACGGTTTTCTACTTTTGTCTTGAGACGTATGTAGTACTAAAACTGTGAATTGAGAATTTTGATTAAAAGCGAAGCCCCGCATTTTTTTTAATCATAATAGAACGGAAATTAACACATGATCAAATGTTAAATACCAAAACCCATTTTAAACATTGTATTTAAACAATGCTTTGAGCTTTCACTTCCTATGCATTATCGAAAGGGGATTTTGTGTTATGACAATATCTAACCTACTGCTGCTTTGAAAAGCGAGGTAATAAGGGAAGTTGCGAACTATTGTAATAACAAAGGCGAGTCTTTTGTGGTGTGTAGTGGAAAAGACATCTAATTCGAAACAATTTTTGAAAGGCTTTTAGGGCTTTTCCTTTTGATATCGATTTGCCATTTCGCTGATGCACCTAGCTTGACATTAAGTTCAAATATTAAATAAATTTTTTTACATAAATAACGGTTTTATCCACGTCAGACTTGTCGGTTTAAATGTATCAAATTTGCGGAGGTTATAAATTGTGGCCAAACGACGTAAAAAGTAGTTCCGTTTTTGTGCATTACCTTTCAGAATCACGGCCATACTTTATACGAATTTGCATACAATTTGCCAACAAAATGAGGAAATAATTTGCGGCTAATAGTAGTAATAATAGTGCGGGTAATGAAATTTTTCACGTCGTGCCTTTGAGTCAATAAATTGATGATACGTGCGGGTAATTTCCGAGCAGCAAATTGACACTTTGAAAATAAATCAGTGGCGCTTACTTGGCCATAATATATCTCCATTAAAAGGGGTTGAAAAGCCGTGTATTTCAGTCTTTCGAGTAGATATGCGGAATTGTAGGGTCGAAATTGCTCACAAGCATTTAAAATATGGCTCCTGATGGCATTTCAGCGTGAATAATATAAACCCTGAGAAGGCGGCACTGCTCAGTTTTCCGATATTCCGCAAGACATCAATAGCCTACGAAGCATAAACGACGGAGAGTGGAAATTGATAGCTTCATATAAATCTAACAGAGCTTCTGCGGTGACACCTGTACAAAGCCTGTCGATCTCCTTCCGGCGCTCACGAACAGGTGCCAATAGGTCCAAACTTACAATGCAAGAGGTACGCGCGCTTAGAGCCCCACTTGGCGCGAGGGCCCTCAGGGGTGACATTTTTCAATCCAACTTTTAACCGAAACGAAACGCGTTCACTCGGAACGCTATTCCGTCAAACTGCAAAAAATTTATATGTATTAGCGAAAAATAGATTCACCACTAGGATAAATCTCCCGCATATCATTCAATACACCAACTCGTACAGCCATCCCAACAAAAATACCTACCGCCCACAAAAGGATTAACATCCCATCTGGATCAAGTCTGAAATTATATTAGTCAACGCTAAGGGGTATTAAGGAAGCTTTTATGCTGGATCTAGGGTTCAATGTATACCCACACAGAAAATCCTGCTAATAATGTTTAGATTTTTCCCAACATCTTGTCCGGGTATAATAAATTTAATGCAGTTAAAGTTTCCGTAAAATCGGCACTATTATTCAATGCCGGGAATTAATTTCGAAGCGATGTAGTTTCATGAAAATTGACAAGGATTTTAAAATTACAGCTCAGTGAGAAAAGCGCCGAAATTTTCCTCATTACATCATTATGCAAATATTTTATTTACAGAGCCGAACCACGTTCTTGAAATTACTTCGTAATTATTTTATTTCATCATTCATTCAAATTTGAAGGGAAGATTAAAATATCTCAGCCCTTTATCAATTATGCTACATATTTATAAACAGATACTTGAGTAATTGTGTCGTAACTGAAGTAGTTACATCACTGTACCTAAAACGAGCTTAGGTTTTATTGATAATAAACTTATAACAATTTCGCCTACCAACACCATAAATTAATACCGCTAAGAACATCATTAAACTCTCATCAAGATTCATGACTTATTTAGTATGGGCACCTAGAGAATTATAAACTAGTTGTAATTAAAACCTCCTCTTCGTTTTTATGCAAATGTCTCTGCTCCATGAGCAAAATTTAATATATTCAATTCTGCCCAAATATTTACTCGGAATGATCAAAATTTGAAAGCCAATTTTTACAACATTAAATTCAATTTAAAATGCATTTTGCTGTCAATACGTTCCAGATTTCATTTCCGAACAATCATAACGTGGTTTCCATTTCCGTGTCATTATACATAATCATTTTCTCGTCGGCATAACATTTACATTCTTCCTTGTAATGTAAACATGGCACTTTATCAGAAAAAACTGAATTTCAATAATACATGCAGTAATTTAACCAAATGCGGCTCAAATCAATAAAAACCCACCACAGCAGTATTTCAAAAATTCCAGTCATTACTTTAATAATAGTCAGTTTCACATACAGTTTATTGTTGTTCACGGTGGTTCAGTTATGAACTCAGCAGACTTGTAATATTGAATACGGGAAATTTGTCGAGGTAATTTGCTCCCCTAACGAGAAAAGCTCATCAATCAGTAGCTACAAGGCTTGCCATCTACATGTAAAGATTTGGCTACACAATTTGAGGGCTTCATTGCTAGTTTAGTGTGTACTCTAGTTTAATAATTATTGTTTATTTCGGATGCGAACGATTCTTGTTCAGTGCTGCGCAACAGTTATACCTATACGTGTAAAATTACAACAACCTGAACCCTCATAAAATCAAATGGATGCTTAAAACCAGGAAGGTATTCAATACTTCGTTCGAAATGTGCACCCATTTTTATAACCAGTGAATTTGGGTGATTTTTAATATCAGGAAATGAACGCAAAAAACTCAAAAAAGTTCACGTTTGTTAGCATGCTTTGAGAACTTCCCAAACTTCTAAATTATCCGGATGGCAAAGTTTTAAGAAGCATCTGATTATCAGAGGTAGATTCCCGAATTTTAAATACGTAAGAGCTACTTTCCATAACAATATTTGGGTATTTTATCTGTACTAGCAGCTTAAATCTCAACAAGCGTTCTGAAGTTGAAATTAATTGATATTTGATTTAGTATGCTAAGAACTACTTCCACCAAAAATTTGCAAAGTCTTTGTAGCACTGCAAATCGCGAAAGTAAGTGGAAAACGATAAGCTTAGAATGTTAACAAGAACAACTTCCAATTTCGCACACTCAAACACTCTCGCTGGTGCCTAATCAGATTTAGTCCTTTATTAAATAAGTCTTAACAAGAGGAAAAAAATCCAATTATAAAAGTGGCTCTTGAACTGATCTGTACACTCGTCAAAATAAAAACTTGAAAGCAGCCCTCGCCGTACATATTATTAGGCACCTCACGTGAAAAGTTTTGCGTTTCCGTGTTCACCTCGTTTCCGGTTATAATGAGAGCCAATCAAAGGAAGAGTTATTCGTGAGTAGACTAAGGTATTGACGAGGGTCGTTCCGACTCGGTTTATGATTAAACCGAGGAAAATTGAAACCCCAGCTATGTTGCTTAAAAGGAAAACGAAAAACTAGAGATAATTAACTGAAGCCTCAAGTTTTCCGACTTGTTTTGTGAAATTTGTGTTGCTGGTTTTTCTACTCAACGAACGCTCTATTGTTCCTATGCTGGTAAAATATTTGTTTAGCGTATTTTCGGAACGTAAGACTTGGAGTGGTATTACTTAAGTAAATTTGAGTCAGGTAAATTAAACAAGTTGAAATTACCGAAAGTTTGTACACAACAGCTCCTATTAAACACCTTGACAGCTAGCTGGAAAGTGGCGAAGAGTTAAATTTTATTGCGTCAGTAAACGAACAAAACGAGCTAAATCCGATCCAAATGATCAGGCAAAATTCTCAAGGCTTTTTCACGGGCCCAAAGCGGTCGCTTGAAAATTTCCATTGTTTCGTTTAAATCTGGATTCATGAGATTATTTTCAACGTCAATCGTTTCAGCGTTACCTCAACGAGACGGATTAAACTCGAGAAAAAATTAATTAATTCTTTCAGGATTCCAAGCACATGGATCATTTCAAACTTAATTTGCGCTCCGACCAAATCGCCTAATAAGCTTTAATTTGGACCTGAGGTTTATGCGACCGATGTATTCGAGCAGTTTAAACCTTGTTAGTCGGAAGAAATCCGTGTTAATTGATTTCGTTTTGAACTGCTTTAGTAAAAAACCAGCTGAAGATCTTTTCATTAAGCCGTGTAAAGCGAATTTATGTCAAAACAACTTTGTGTTGCCGAAATGTATAGACTTTCTTAACTGTGTAATTAAGAACTGGAGGCCTAAAAGGAAAAGTTAATGTAGACGTTGAAAGAGAAGTGCGGATTGAAGGGTTCGGCCCTAAATTTGACGATCCGACCGTCACCAAAGTTGGCCATTACTAAGCCTTTGCCTCGCCTGTCGTCCTAATTATAATTCGTTTCCTATCGACTTCGAAATTTCCACCTGCTTGTTCTTTATTGCCTCAGCGGTTTCGAGGAAATTTCTGCAAAACTTTATTTACGATTTTTAAAATACGCCAAATCCGGGCTGCCACCAGTGCACTCCGAGCCGGTAACTTATTGCAGGGCCCTTGGTAATGTGAAATTTTAATCTTTACGATGCCATTTATTTATAAACTGGAATCACACAGAGAAGAATAGCGTACATTGGCTTCGAAGCGCACAAAACATTTTGTACAACAAGCAACGTTTGAATAAAGACACCCACCTTGACTAGTAATCAATTTGTGCGCCTATTCAAACGTAAGTGACTCGATTGCGAACAACAGCACTTAAATAACACAACATATACACATGAAATAAATATCAGACTTTGATTTAAACATTTTTCCATTTACGATTTCTCTTTTTCCAATTACCTTTACCGGATAATAGCTGTTAATGTTTAGCAACTATAATGTACAGCTCAATTACTATTACAACATACGCATCCACCTAACAGAAATTTATGTTTTATTATGGAAACGAACAAAATGGTAATAATAAAAAGTTAAAAATTTTACGAGCGCACGGACCAGGACGGCCGTTAAAATGTGTCTATGGATTTTTGTGTTTTTAACACAATCCATCTGTTTTAAGCTCAGAAATGTTGATATTTTTATTACTAATGAAAAGTTCTGCTAAATAAATAATTAGAAAAGTGCTACACCTGCATTAATCAATATTTTTTCTAGAAAGTTTAACACAAAGTAGTTTAATAACGGCTTTTTCAACTTTATTATTATTTTAGAACTGTGACAGGCCATAAAATACGTGCGTTATAGCCCACGCATATTGTATCATCATTCTCCAGTATCTAAAGTAATAAAAATCCTCCTGCAAAGGGATTTATTACAAAGTTAAATAATTTCCAGGCGAATGTTTATGCTGCATGAAAACACTTTCCGCATATTTAATTCCTGTCTAAATACGAAGCTAAATCTTTTCTCTAAATCTACCGGTAACAGTTGGCAGCTAAACCGACTTTGGCAGCTATGCACCCTTTTAAGCGATGTTCCGTTCAATCTTAACTCTTTCTAAAGAGAGCGCCGCTTTAAAACAATTACTTTGTGTATGAAACCCCTTTACACAACATTCTTTGTGCTCTCGAAGTTTATTTTTCAAACGCTTTGGCGTGAATTCTGTGATTGAATTAGCATTTTGTACAAAGTAGTTGAAATTAAACGGGTCTAACACAGCTCTTGGCAATCAAATGGAATTTGGGTGTTTGGAAAAAGGCTTTCGGACCCTACTTTGCCCGATAATCAATGGAGAGTCCTCAAAGCCATAGAAAATTATAATTTCGCCCTAATGTCTGCAACCACCGCTTTGCAGTTATTGATTCAATTAGTGTTGGAGGTTCATAACGGCTTTTCTGTGCACGGAGGAATGTAAGAGGATTACGTCCCGTCATCGTCAGTCCGAGACGAAATAACTGTAATATACCGCGACAAAGGCCGGACTGGAGCAAGGATTTTTGGATAAGGACTACAAGAAATAAGGCACGACTGATTCATGTTGTGTGGGTTTATTGAACTGTGATTGATGTTTTGACGTCACTTCAGATGCCAATAGGCAACTAAAGCGGATAAGGCTGATGAGATGATACTTGCAAACAAAAGGCTTATTATATGTGCTATCTTAGTTGAGTTAAGCATTAGTTACAAATCTGGTGGAAGACACTAGAGGGTTTCTGCTTAGTCACAATATCAGGCCCAAGGACAACAGTTATTATTCACCACTATCCAAAGTTCACGATTATGTGGAGCTCGTCCTTTATAATGCATTGATTTAGATTGCACGACTTGAATTAATGACCTGAGCACAAAACAGGCTTAATTTATAACCAAACGCGGCGGAAGTATTTTTACAGAAGAACGTGACTCCTATTGTCAGTACTTAATTTTTTTATCTAAATAATTAAACGACAATCCCCAAAAATAATGCCTTTGTTTTGTATTTTTGCGTTTGGTTTAATTAAATTATTCTATAATTTAAAAGAGTGTAAGCACTAAACTTAATTCATTGTAAACAATTTAGGATTAATCTCTGTGGGAGGTTAATTCCGGGATCCGGCAACAAGCTGGAAATAAAGTTGTGGGTGGTTAAATTAGAGCGTGGGTTGTAGGTGAAATTTATAAAAATAATCACTGCCCTTAAAAGCCGCAACTTTTTAATAGATATTTCACTTCAATTAGTAATAAAATGTCAATGAACTTAGTGACCCTTACAGAAGTAAGAAAAAATAAGCAATTTCCGTGAATTACTTTAAAGGTAGGTCCAACGAGTCGTGTGATGTTACAATTTATCAATAAATTATGCGCTTGAAAAAGGTTTGGAAATTACATGCTAGAGTACTTTAACAGGAACGTTATTCCTTTTATGGTGAGTGAAACGTACTTTACGAGGCAAACCTTTATGTGAAAGGATGTTTCCATTGAAAAGGTCTAATAAAATAAAATGATCGATTTAGATTAATATATGTATTAATCACTGTTTTACGAAGTAAATCGCGATAAACAGAAACGCTGTTCTCATAAAAGGAACCAAAGCAAATTATTGCAGATATTCCAGCTTCAGCATCAAAAATAAATACAGCCGTAAAATGATGCATAAACGTAAAACCAATGCGCACTTACATATGCCAATTGCCATAAAGTACAATGAACCATAAAAGGGTTTAGATGATGATGCAATAACGGAAGTAATTTGAGAAAACTATTGAAAGCGTAAATGAAAATACCTACTTATTAAAAAATCGGTAAATATGACAATAACCAACTATAACAATAGTTTTTATTTAACGTGTTTCAACCATATAATGAAGCAAAAACCTAATTATCTAAATTGTAAATTGCAATATTAAATTTTCAGTGGTGTGACACATCGCCATTTATAATGAAACGCACTTGTATTAAAAATGATTGTCAATTATTAACAATTAATATTATTGCAACGATAATTACATTACGTCATCAGTTTTCATATAATTCCAATCAAATATAATTTAAGCCTCAACGCAAATAAATCGCCGGATTATGAAAATATGCGATTCCCAACGTGTTTGTGCAGCATAAGGGCGAATTTTCAGCCCACTTTTTACACAAAAGCCGTCTTCAAGTTAATACAATTCAAATTCTCATTTAAAATTTACTAAATCACAACAAACTTCGTCGCTAGTTGGATACAAACATTTTTTGCGATAAAATCGAGTACGACAGCAAATGAACTTTAGTAAAGCTCTCTTTATTGGCTGCTTTGTGTCAAATAAACGAAAATATTTACGCTCCAGAACATTAATTTGGGCAGAATTCAAGAAATTTCAATTTACAACGTCGATAATGAACTTTCACAACAATTTTTAATCTGTTGGGATTTTCACTCCTTGCGTCAACATTTATTTAATAACCCCGCCAGATGCTTTAAAATAGAACCAGCTTTGTGTATAAAATTTAATATATAGCTGATCTAATAAATCCCACATTAAGTACACTTCAATAATCTCCGCAGGGCAAGGGTTTTCATATTTTGGGTTTATCCACGTGATTTTGTGGTTTAATTTTGTAACTAAAATATTCCCGGATTAGTCCGTGCGATTTTAAATTTATTAAGAGGGGGACGAAAGCTCGAAATAGTGGCTCTCTGCAAGCGTCACTCACTTATCTTCATTACAATTTGCTAGACGAGGTTTTTTGTACGAAAAAGACGAGAAATGCAAACGATTCACTTTGACGCTCTAGGTGTAGTCGTGCTCCAGTTACTGCATTATTACCCTTGAAAGGAATTATATGGAAATACTTTAATTTCGCTGTGATTTTGTTGAAGATTTTGGACTCCAGATGCAAATTAATAAAGCAAAATACAAAAATCGTGCTCATCGGACCGCCTTTAATAGAACGAAAATTTTTCGATGAAAAACTGTTTACGCAAAGATTAGTATGCGGACTGTGGCGTTGGGAAGTGGTTTGTAATTAAAACAACCAACCTGAAATTCGATTCCCCTTTTATGCCGTAAAAAACTCTGAATTCCTGTTCCCGCTGCAATATTTTTTAGTTGCAAATAAGAGAAAGAATAATTCATTCGATGGGCCTTTGATCTGGGTTATCAATCGAAAATAAGACAAGATTTCAAATCAGCATATGGAAATGAGTATCGACATTCCTCTCCTGCTAACGACAAACCACTGAAGCAGAATGTTGCCACAGTTGATACAGCGAGTTCCGCATTGCACTTTGAATTACCACAAAACTGTTTCCAATTTGTTGCAGAAATCTCGATGAACCGAAACAAATAAAACTGAAAATCCCGAAACATACCTGCTTTACGCAAGATTTGCCCCGAATAGCATGGTGTTTCACTTTATTAAATTTAGAAACATGCTAAAAGTTGCTAGTAACGGCAGCATAGAAGCGAATTTTCTACACACGTCCAACCCAAATTATTCCTCGCTAATTGCTTTGTTAAATTTAAATTTGTTTGTTGAGTGTTTCTCTGATAACATTTTGAAACTTAACCGCAACTGTTTTTCCCAGCGCCAATTATTTTCAATTTGAAAAATCAAATATTCAGCAACAATTTATGCGGTATTTAATAAACTGGCGTATAAGGGCAACTAAACGTTTGATCCTACTCGATTAATTCGAGTGTTTAATAACTAGTTCCAGCGTTATAGTGAAAATTTTTGTTGTCAACTCTTTTGTTAATAGCAGCTAAAAGGCGTGTAGTAATGGAGAAAATGCAGCGCAGAAAATCAGTTTTGTAAAAATATGATCTCCGATCGGAACGTCGAGACCTTCAGGCGACCCATCTACCAAATTGTTATTTTGTAAATATTTCGCTTCGAATGCATTTTATCACAAAAAATGTACGAGATTTGCGTACATTCTGACTAAAAGAACAACAAATCGGGACCGCACTTTTAGTGAAAACACAATTTAAACACTTAATTCTACAATTTTATCCAGTGGAGCCGTCTTTAAACAAATTAATCCAACTGGACACCTTTCAGGTATCTCGTAGTTCCCTTCTATCCGTCCCTACTCTACTTGATTTGATTATTGCATTACGCCTTCTCGGATACAGATCCACTCAACTTTTTCTGCTCAAAGCGTTAGTAGGTTTCCACATTCCAACTGCTTGCAGCAAAGTTTTCTTGTTTGAAGACAAACACGATGAATTTACATGGATACAGGACAGTTTTTCACCTCTGTATTATTTCAGTTAAACGTTTCTCGGTTTTTAATATTTGAACTCTTACTTCCAGCAATAGAATAGTTACAAAAAAATTAGTGTCTGTAGAGAGAAAACAATCAAATTTTGTTAGGATAAAGAGAAAATTTGTCTTAACTGGGGAAGCTCAAAGAGAAATGTTTGCATCCTTGTGCATAAAATGACCACGTTACTTTCGTCCTTATGAATGTAATATCACAACTCAAAGCTAAATAATCCCATATATTACATTTTATGATCCAAGCGAGTGTAGTTTGTCATACAGTGGAAATGTCGCCTTCTTGACACAAGGCTCTCCACATTCCGCCTTTCTTTTCCGGGAGCTTTTCTAATTTTAACGAGTAAAATGCCTACACGTGTTGTTATTGCACTTTGAAATTTGACCGACCGTTTATGAATGTCTTACAGCCTGCTTGGAGTCTGGCCTGTGTGCTGTGTAAGAGCCTATTGTCTCCAGTGATGAGTATCGCTATTGTTAGTGATGTTTGTTTCCACCTGCTCACATATGCAAGCGGATTGTGCCGTCGACAACAGAGCCTCGCATTATTTGCTGATAATTGTCTGATTATAATTCTTTAATGAGGCTCTCCATCGCCCGAATTAGCTCGCGGTATCCCTTTCTATCCCTCCCGGAACAAAGGCCATTCATCACAGATCAGAATCAATATGTAGCTAATCAGGAGAACCGCCGCGCATTTCTAATAATTCACAGCACAAGAGAACTGCTTCACCTCCATAATTCCGCACGACGTTCAAGAAAAATAGTTTTAATTTTCTCGTCTGTTCTCAAAAACCAAACATAATTTACACTCGCCTCTATTTACATTGTGTTATGATTAACGACCAGCACTTACAACAGTCCTGCATCCACCTAAAATATATCGCCTAATAAAATTTTCTCTATCTATTCTGATTTATCTCGGAGTAGGAGAATCGATACTTATGGCACAAAAACAACTCCCGGTCCACGCGAATCAACCTGGACCGTTTTTTCATTTCACGAGTGGCAATGTAATTATTTTCAATTTAGTTTTTACGCGGACTCTTAAAATGATCTCTCTCAGCGAAATACTATATTCTAATTAGACGCTCTTTAAATGCACTGAGGTGAAAACACGCCAGCTTTAAGCGCTATTAATTACATTTAAGGTGTTGGCTTCGATGTGTAATGAAGCGGTCGGAAAAATGAAAAAAATCCCTTTTAAATTAACTATTTAGACGAATTAATGAGACGTAAAATTCATCTTAATATAGCGCAAGCTCCTGGGCCAATTTATACCAATCGGGGCTCCTAATGGTGCATGAAAATATATCGACTTTAATGTTTCAGGTGCAAAACGTCAACCAGTTTTAGTTGCGCCAAATCTAGATTAAATTTTTAAGTCAAAGAGTCCATCAAACGATATTACAATGTTTATCGGATTATTAATAAATGTGCTATGACAGTTCGCTATATTATGAGCAGATATCTAACTAATCAAATAACAATCTGCGTTATGCGGATTTGCATCATTGTAACCCATACATACCAATTTTCATTATGGAAATTGAGATTAAAATAATTAAAACAAACGCAGTTCGCTCCATTAAAGGTGTTTTTGGCTGGGTTAGTTAAATTTTGCCATTAGTGAAAATCATTTTCATTGATTAAAAAAACACCAAACACGTTGAAACTATTTTAGTTTAATTTGTGAAAGAAGCCACATTTTTATTTTAACAACCTCTCATTCGCAGTTAAATTGAATTAAACCAAAGAATTTACAAGCCATTGGAAAATTGTATTAGCGGGTGAATTTTTCAAACTTTCCGCAGTTTTGTAGAATGAATACACTGGAGTCGACAAGAGATAAGTTGAAATAATTCATCATTCAAATTAGATCGCTATACGCATATTCTACTTGATGAAAGCCAATGTCATAACACAAATATCTTTCATGTTTTATTCCGTCCCACAGTTGAGTGATCATTTTTCGCAAAAACGTTACATTAATTAAAATTCGTGCTTAATATTGTAACCGGAAATGTACCTTCATTTCGATTAACAATTGTTACCATGTCTATGTGTTACATGTTTAACCACTCGTAAGTCTGTGCAAAATAAATAGACTCGCCACTGCCAGTCATATCCGGAAGTAGCCAACTGTTAAAATTAGTGCAAATAACACTTTGACAGATGTTAGTGCTAGTATTACAACTTCCACAACACTCTGGCATGTTATTTTTGTCTCACAGAGTTCCAAGCTGCATAATAAATGTTTACTTGACCAGACAGGAGATGAATGTAAATTGTGTTATCCTGGCACGTTGTTTGACGAAGATTTTTAAGATATTAACTAAAACTTAGCAACTTAAAACTGTTCAAGATTTTTAACTTTTTTTCTCTCCTTTGAGAAAAGAGTACGTTTTATTATGAATTTAGAAAAAACAGTATTTGATATTCTGCAAGTTGATTATTTTGGTTGTTTTAGAATTTTTGAGCGTTAAGTGGTACTTACTTTGTTAGGACTAAATATCGATGCGTCTCATAATACTTTTCCCTCGACAACTGTCGCAATATAATTAATATAATATAAATATAATTAATTGTTCAAATAACAAATTACGCAAAAAAACATTGAAAAAGATTTTATGCATGTTACAGATGAATGGCGCATTTATCAGCTTTAACAGTTTATTAATATACATGAAAACTGACGCCAAAGGAAAAATCATGCCGCAATAATGAAAATTTCAAAACTGATTGCTTTATTTCTCCTGGTAGTAAATTTTTTATTAATAATTCTTATGTATTTTTCACAATTTTTTATTTATGGTCAGTTTAATTTTATTTATTAGTTTGTTGTTTGCCGTTGGCGCAAAAAGACGCCGCATAAACTAGTTAAATAAAATAAAAATCAACATTTTCTACGTACATTACTAGGTGAAGTGAACAGTGCATGTTTTGGAGTTCTCAATAGACATGTAGTCTAATATTAATAAGTATACGATTTTTTATTTTTGTGCAAAACCTCATTTTTAGAAATTACACTAATTTATAAAGTTTTCAATAAAAAAGCTTTAAAAATATAATGAGAATATGTATTTAACGGTTGAAGTGAAAATTAATGTGTTATAAACAAAAAATACTTTTATTTGTAAAGAACAATTGCAGGTTTTGCATTTTTGAAATGAATATATTTATTGTTTTTCTGGTTATCGCCAAAGTAGTGCGTGAATGTGATTTTCAAGAACATTTTTATAACATATTGGATAAGTATTTTAATTATCATTTGCATTGCGAATTAATCCCTTAATTAAAACAAACCTGTTTGAATAAACATTATGTTCAGAATTATTAGTGTTTATATGCGGTAAATTTTTCAGAAAATAAATATTTCGACCAATACCGGTACTAATTAGCGGCAAATTGTTTTTCGTTTTTCTAAACAAACAAATCTCATTCTTTCTAACAAAAAAAATCGATTTGGCATAGTTGAAAACAGCTCCCCACTCCTGCCGGTGAAAGCGGAAAAATTAATCTTAAACAGCCGAATTCCCTCATTTGCTGCAAGTGAAATGTGTCAAGGTTCAACCTTTTATAAAGTTTGCTTCCCAATTTTCCACCCAGAACTTAATAAAACGGTTGAAAGGTTTAATGGAGTGTATAATCTCAAACAAGTGATTAAAAATCCAACACTTTATTAAAAAAAAGTACATTTAATCGATTTTCTTCTTTGGAATGTCCTGCGGCACTTTCGCAAACGCAACGATCCAGAAACACAACCAGTTGGAAATAAAAACACTAGTAACGACGCTAAAGAGCCAATTTCCATAAATCATAGAATCCACTATACTGAAAACGATTGCCTGTTGAGTCGCCGCTACGCCCCTATGAAAATTATCTTCGAATTTTTCACCGGGGAACATGAAAAATGTGTATACTAACACGGTAGCGGTAAGCACGACTAGAGGATGTGCCAGCAACCACACAATTTTTTTGATGGCAGAGCATAGCCTACACCGCGTAATCCCGATAATTAGAGCCAACGGTACATAAATAATGGCGCAAAATAATGCCAGAGAAAAATTATTCATGGAAACGCAAATTAAAGTTGTGCCTAATTCCAAAAGCGATAAAATATTTAACACCGACATACTCTTCTCGCAAGCTTTGAAGGGGATAAAAAGCGGCATTGTTAGCAACACCACAGATATGGCTATAAACCCGTAAAACAAAGACGCATCGGTTGAGTAATTATATTGGCCACCTAGCGTCGTTAATAGCTGAGGGCTGTTCATAATCAATACCCCCAGAACATGAGACATTAGAAATACGCAAAGGATTGAAATAAAGTTAACGGAATCGGGATCTGGAGGGTTGTGAGTTTGAATTTCGGTCTGGAATCGCGTTTCCATTTCTTTCCAATAATTTTTCGAATCGCGCGGTTTCACGCTGCTCTTGACTTGTTTTTTCGTCTCGGGGGTTTTTGTCTTCTCGTCTTCCGTCTCCGCTTGGTTCTCCTGAAGTTGGCACCAATTGGCGCATGCTTTGATGAAGAGAGCCCCCGCAATCAAACAGATAGCAGGCATGTATAGCCCTAAGTTCAGATGTTTATTAGACCCCTTATTTTTGTACAAAGTGATCAAAATTCAATGTGATATCACGTTTACACTAGGGCCAACTAAAAATAACTACTGCCAACACAAACAATTACTTTTGACCACTTTGTATAAAAAAAATTGTGCAAAAAAAGTTATTTACCAATTGAAATAAATCTCTCTGATGAAGGTAACAAGTAGAAGAAAAAGCTTTGATGGAAACGCTCTAAAAGGTTATTCAAGCTACGGAATATCCCTTCAATAATGCGGCCCACAATTGGGAATCCGGCTTTATTGCCCCCTTTTAAGGGGGTGCTTTCAAGAGTCAGGGCTTCTATGCCAAAACGGTGATAAAGGCCATGATTTCCATTTGGTATCTAAAATTTTTTACTTAAAATTTTCTCACACAATAAGTGATGTGTACCCCGGTAGCCTGAGTTGAAATCATGGCTAATAAAGTCTGGAATGAGTAAAACCAGTCGTTTACGGGATCTTTCAAGTGTTTGTTGGGCCTGTTTTTAAAAGTATGCGGTACTCCCTCTTTGAGCAGCATTTTAGCGGCTAAGTTAAACAAATCCAAGTTGGGCAGTTGACCATTTAAACCTTCAATTTTGATATCCACTTGGCTAATTGCCGTTTCGTGCAATTCTAAATTAATAGCGGCTTGTATGGCACCTGCACGTCCCTTAATGTCACCATGGTCTAAAGTACCGTCATTGCCACAGGCTACTCCATGGTAGGCTTCCAGCCAAGCTTGCATTCCTAACTGCTCGTGTTCAGTAATTAAAAATATAATATCCTTGGCCCAATATTTCTCTCCTAGAAGAATATCCTGAAGGACAAATGCATACACAAGTACACAAGTGTCTAGAAAAAAACGCCAAAAATTTGAAGGAGCGATGCCGTAGGAATTCCTAGACTAAGGACTCCCACACATTAATTTATTCATGATACTACATGTACTACATGTAGATTTTCTAAACCAAAAAAAAATAAATAAAAAATAGTACGACAGAGTAAAATTAATCTAAATCTAACTCGTGTCTTAATAGTCATCATTGCAATGCTCGTTGATTTAATTTTAATAATTTTATAAAAATTTAAAACATGGGTACCCATTAGAGATTTTTCCGATATTAATTTAAAAAACCACCCCCTCATAACTTTTGCGTTTTTCCCCGCACCCTGAACAATAAATCGACATACTATTGGCAAACTTGGCAAATGCCAACATTATGGCAATGGAAGGTGCGGTGGTGGCGTGGACGCTCAAAGGGGGTCTATATGGCACACTTAAGACTAAAGCTTCAGTGCTGGAAGCCCGTGCCGCTCGTAAAATACCATAAACGTTTTTACCAACAAATTTCTAAAAAAACATTAAATATTCAACCGCCAAGTTTTGTTAGAAGTAATTACTTGGGGTTTTCCCAGCGGATAATTCAGTGTAAAGTTGTGAGTGTAGGTATCTAATCCAATTTGCTTCATTTTGGCTAAAAGCCAGGGATACGGAATGGAGTCTTCGTATTTCTTCATTTCGTCCAAAAGCTCGCTGTGGTAAGTTTTTGCGATTGCGTCTTCCCGAAACTCTGATTTGACGAGTCCTGGCAAAAGGGCGTTTTCGGAAAAATACGTCCCTGCGTTCATGGGGGTGTACGCAAGGGAACAGAACCAACCGATTCCGCCTATGTATAGCAAGACACATAGTTTTGTGTAATATTTAAGAAGGGCTTTGGTTAGTTTTCCCTGACCGGCACTGGGATCTGTTAGCAAACCCATCGTGACTTAAACTTTATCCAAAAAAGAGCTGGAATTGAAACTTCACAGTCAAAATTAGCCACTAATTACATTACAGGAGCCGTTTAGATAATTTTTGTTTACATTAACATAACCTTAGAGTAGATAACTTGACGTTTGGTTGCTACCAACGCAACTGTCTAAAAAAACACCAGCGGTTTAAAACTGCCCGCCTTTGAAGCCACAAACGAAGTGGCCAAGATAAAGGGGTAATTTTAAAATAAACTCGGATGTGAATATATAAATAATACTATAATTTCATGTATAAAAATAAAATGTACATATTTTAAAATAGACTCATATGAATAATTATATACATTGGTAAAATATATTACTTTTTATAATATACAGTATGTATAAAAAACTATGTTTTAACATCATACAGATAGACTTACAACTATGACTAGCTGATTGTACAGCAATGAATTGTTGCAAAATGAGGTAGATTATTTCATTAGTATCGGAAAATGTAAACTGAAAGAATTAGTGTGTCATTGACTTTTGGCTACGTTGGATATCACACCTGTTTCATAATAAATTAAATTTAATTTAGCCACGAGTCAATGAAATTTCCAATTTTGTACTTGATCGTGTTAAGTGGTGAAAGTACTTTTTACAGATATGCTTGATTGGTAAAATTTAACAATAGAAAATATCTAATAATTCTCATAGCATAACAATA
Organism: Tribolium castaneum; assembly: GCF_031307605.1. Classification (NCBI taxonomy): domain Eukaryota; kingdom Metazoa; phylum Arthropoda; class Insecta; order Coleoptera; family Tenebrionidae; genus Tribolium; species Tribolium castaneum. The sequence continues at coordinate 13,612,352 of NC_087396.1, forward strand.
ATATACAATAATTGTCAATTGTTTTCAGATGGATTTTAGCACCAGTGGTAAATAACTTTGGAAACAATTTAACAAATAAATATAAATTTACAACACAACATATTAAGTGTTTCTCAGATCAAATTATGCCTAATATCGTTATAACAATTGCACGTAGCATACAATTCAATTATCCCGTTCCACGTAAGTACTCCTTTTCTTCTCAACCGATTATGTGAAACTCTATTGTAACATAATTTTGAGTAAAAGTCAAACAGCTGTGCAATTGTCGAAACAAACGTAAAATAATTTAGCAACATAAACAATATTTTTGTAAAATCTCAATAACGTTATTAATTTTTGGCAATATTCACACGTTAATGAGCTGCCTAAATGAATAAAGAAGACGAGAACAATTTTAGCAAGACTAGAACAATACATGTTTGAATCTGGTTACGTATCCTGGTAACTTTTTTGGAATTGGTGAAAATATTGCCAATCGAAAAAGGTTATAATTTCAGTTGGTAACTTAACATACCATACAATGATAATTTAGCTGTGTGCCACCTATTTTACGAACACAATTATGGTATGCATATCTTGTAGAAAGATATTACGGAGGAGGTGGAGGAGGAGGTTGAAAAGTTTGACTAAACCCGGGCAGAGGTAAATTTTTATCTTCCGACGGTTCTAGCAGTCTTTGTAATTCAGGATTATTTAAAACACTTTGACCTAGTATTTCCTCGTCAGGGTCAGTTAAACTCTCTCCTATCATCGAAGGTTCCCCAATTTCCTCCAAAATCGTGCTTCCCAAGTCTTTTAGTTCTTCCTGTGACTCCGGCGAGGGCAGAAACGTTAAATTCCCCTCCGTGTCCGGCTCCAAAAACCGCGTCAACGGATCGAAAGTCTCCTCTTGCAATATGCTACTCACATCTTCAAACGATAGATCAATTTGTTCGGGATTTGAAAGACTGCTTTCGAAAAATTCGGATTTGATCTCCGGGTCGGTTTTAATCACTAATTCTGGCTTGACGATCGTTTCTGGAATCTCACTTTTAATGGCAGTTTCGAAGTCTTCCGGCGGTACGTTTTTCGAATGTGACTTTTTAATGTGTCTAACTAGATGGTCCTTCCGGCCGAACCTCTGCGGACAGAACTGGCATAAAAAATCGCGCATGCCTGTGTGTACAACTAGGTGTCGTCTGACGTCCTTTTTCGTGAAGAACTTTCGGTCGCAGTGCTCGCAAGTGAACTTCTTTTCGTTCGGATTCTTGACGGTTCGGCTCCCGGCGTGAATCTTCAAATGGTAGAGGATCTCCTCTTTCGTTGAAAACACACTCGAACATATCTGGCACTGTAAGCTGCCCTCTTCGGCCGCGTGGAGCGCGAGGTGTTTTCGGTAGCTCATCAGCGACGTGTACTCCTTTTTGCAATCGGCTTTTTCACAAACGTACACCTTTTTACTGGGACTGTGGACCTTGATGTGGTTCTTAAGGTGGTCTTTCCTGTGAAAAGTCCGTTCACAAACTGTACAACTGAACGGTTTCCGGTCTGAGTGGATCAAGACGTGTCTAACTAACTTAAATTTTGAACTAAACGACTTCTTGCAGTGCTCGCATTTGAACGGCGACGTGCCCGAATGGATCTGTTGGTGCTTTGTTAACTTATCAATGGTGGCGAAATTCTTCTGACAAACGGGACACGAGTGGCCCTTTTTCTGGATCTGCGACGACTTCTTTGTTCTTTTCACGCTCAGTTTCGTCTTCGTTTTTTGCGTTTGCAGCCCTGAAGGTCCCGGTTCGTCTAAGCTGAGGAATGTTTTCGGTTTCGGTGTCATTACCGGATGATATATCGTTTGCAAGTTCTCTGAAACGCTCGGGTAGTGCTTTGTCTGGGTGTAGTAGTCTTCCATGTGGGCTTGGCCTAGCGCCCCCATGGTCGTCGACTGGAAGGTCTCCGGTTTTCCTGCGGTTTGAGACAGTGACGGGTGGATGTTGATGGCAGCGAACGTCTCAAATTGCGGTAATCTACTGATCATCCCCATTGTGGCTGAAGTGCTCGGCTGTGGCAGTGGAGGAATTACTGGACTTTCGGCTGTTGGTGTCGATGTTGAAGCAGTGGCTGCTGTTGTTGTGGGAGAGACGCTTTCTTGATCGGGATCCAGCTGGCTTCCTTGTACTACCTTTCCGATTTTCGCCTTATCGCCTGGTGTTCCCATGGCGATACCAGTATGGGCAACATCATCTACGAAAAAACAAACCTTGCTCACACACTACGTCACCAGCTAAATTTCGAAAATTCTAATCACGCTGAATAATAGAATGCTGATAACATTGATAAAAACCTAATCAATTTTCCTAGAATCAGCCAACTATTAAATAACGATAGTCTTTACTAACTTTAAACTGTTATCCCTATTATTCCCAGGGTGAAATATTACGTTAAACCGTCAAGGTCAGCCCTCGCTTTAACAAATCAAACACGATTTCCACTTTATTACTTTGCGTTAATTTTTATTGCCAAAAACAAACTCCCATCCAATGGAGATTAGCACCAGGATGTTACGACCGTGGAATCGAAGAATTTGGTTTTATTTAACACGACCGCCTCACGTTTTTTTATAACAGGGTACATCTGTTTTGCATGAAAATAAGGTCAAGGAAAGTGTAATAAAAGACTTGCTTTTCCGCGTTTGCTTTCGGTGCAGAGTAATTTTTCCGCTTGTGGGTGTGAAGAAGCCCTTGGTAGTGAGTAATTTAGATTTCTAATTTGGCACAGCTGCCGCTGGACGCTGAAGTTCAGTGTTATCTGAATAAATTTGGGAATGTTTGAGGCGAATGAAATGCCACGAATTGTCGTAACTTTCACTTACAGGCGGTTGAAATTTTGGTTTTTCTCCATATAGGTTCAGGAATCTACTGATCTGAATGTGCTCAATGCAAATAAAGCGACGTCGTCGCTTCTGAAAGTGATAGGTGTTTAATGTTGGTCTGAGTCCAATATGGTAACAGGGAAATGGGCCTGTGAGGCCGCGATGGTTCGTGTATTGGGGAAAAGATAAATTCGGCGGTGTGATAATAAAGCATTATCTCTGTCTGTGGTATTTAGGTCGCAAAAACGGATCTAAACCAAAAATGTACTTTCTATTAAAATGTCAGCTGTCATTGTAGCAACACAAGGAAAAAATTAAATTGGTACTTACAATACTGTGTTATGTACGGCAATCACTATCCAAACACTTTGTAGGACATGAGGAACAGCTTTTTTTACTATGGATATTTAATTTCGACTTACACTGAATAACATTTTTCACAATATTTTATCTTGAATTGCCCTTCGATAATGATTATCATCTGATAAGAGATTGCAACAATTGGTGTCATTAATGCACTTCTGTTTTATTACGAGGAGGATATTGTTTTACTCGCTTTTCTCGAGTTTTTAGACACAGTTTTATTATTACGAATACACGCAATTATGTAAACACAAACGTCACTGTCAAGGAGCCATATTGAATATTTTAGTTATTTTGTCAAGGTGAATGGAGAATCAGATGGTTTTTGGGTTGGCAGCGCGAGCACAGGTAACCCGCTGGAATTCCCCTTATCTTCACCTTTTATCATTATCTTTTTTTGGAGAATATTGCATTTAAATGTACAATTTCTCGTAGAGTCACATTTTCATTGATAAACAACAAGCAACAAATTGTGAAAGTTTACCATAACGTGTCTCTACAAACTTAAATATCCCTAGAAAGTATGAATGAAACTTTTTTCTTTTAACACTTTCCAGAGATAATCCCATGATTATGATTGCCTTAATAGTGATAACGTATATCACTGAGATTATTGCATAACTTTATTCTTGCGTAACGTGATTTTTATGATGACTTAAGTAAAAAAGTGTTATACCGGTTATTCCCATAAAATTTCTCGTATCGCTTTTTTTTCAGTGCCTATTGTTATTTAATTAGTAGGCACGGTATGTGGGTATATTTAATGACATTTTGGATTGTCTAGTAATTTAAATGTGAGATGATTTATGAATAAATTTAACATTTATTTGGCTTTGGTGTCACATTGAAGTCAGTACATATCGTACAAATATAACATTATTAACAATGAGTATGATATAGTTACATATGTTCAGCAACAAAAAATATAATATGTTATACTCACTTTAACGATTAACGATAAAGCTAAGGTTAGGCACATATATACATTTATAATATCGTAAAAAACTGGAATGCGGCAAACTTCAGTTACACTATCTGTCGACGCAAAATGACCGATAAACATATAACAAACAAGGGTATAACTATACAAAATTTCACATTCCAAATGCAGGGAAGATGGACGTTTTCAAGCTTGAAGCACCCAAATTTTGAGTAATTTTTTGTATAAAAAATGTGTTCGATCCAAAGGGTAACCGGTTAATTTTCTGTATAACAATAAGGGGCTGTTGTAACAATTTACTGTATAAAAAAACTTGAATCATCGTTCCAATCATCAATGATGGGCCCGAAAGAATCGTTAAAAAACTGATCGATTTCTTTGTACATATGGATAAGAGATTTTCTGGAAAACTCGTGACCTTCATCGGGATACACCTAAAACTCTCGATCAAAAATGCACCAAAAACAAACTTTAATAATACCAGCTGCTGGAACAGCACCTCTTGCTCGATCAAAGCCCTGGCAAACAGCAACGCGTGTTGTGGGGTTACCGAAGTGTCGGCGGACCCGTGGATGAGCAAAAACCGGCGCTCGTTTAAATTACCGGCCCTCATCGTCAAGTCCGCGTTTTCGTAATCGTGGAGATGTCTTGACGGGATTCCCAAATATTTTTCCGTAAAATAAGAATCTAGAAAACACATTACGTTTGGAAACGTTCGGCTGTAACTTACTGTGGTATCGCCAGTTGGTTATGGGTGAGATGCTGACTGAACAGTTGATAACTTGGTAAAAGTCTTCAAGCAGCATCATTGTTGCGACATATCCGCCGTAGCCTTTCCCAACGGTGCAGATTTTAGTCCTATCGATGAATTTAAACGTGTCTCTTAGATAAGTCAGGACGGCCAGTTGGTCCTGAACTTCGACAGAACCGATTTTGTGTTGAATTTCTCGTCTCATTCGGACCCCTTGAAACCCTGATCCTCTAGCGTCGATTTTTGCGGCTATGTAGTTTCGGGTACTGGCGAGGTACCACGGCCAGGACAACTCCCACTGTTGGGAGACGGTTTGAGAGGAAGGTGAAGCGTCACTGAAATATTTTAATGTGGTTTAGGTAGCAATGAATGATGTGCGACTTACACCAAAAGAATGAGCGGAAAAGTCACTTCTTCGTACTCCCGCAAAATCGGCGGTAGGTACAACCTGACTTGGGCTCTGTACCCGTCCTCTATCTCCACTTGTATCGTTTTGATTTGAGGCGCTGAAAGATTTTTGACCTTCCGTGTGAGTTTCACGCTAGCGTCTAAAACCGCAAGTCTCGTATTTGTGGCAGTTTCTACTAGAAAAACTACAGGAATGTTTGGTCCCAGACACTCTTGAATGTAGTATTTGTAGTTTTTGCTGAAAATGATGTTGTTGAAGTCGCAGGCGTAATTCCCGAGCAAGCTGTTGTTAATCATGGTTTCGTTCATGTTGTCTTGAAAATAGACGTAAGTGACGTTGGGGTCGATTCGCGGCTGACAAGTCATGCAAGTCCATTGTTGTGAGGAGTTTGTATCGCCTATTTTGAACAAGTGCCGAACTCCCGGCGCGTTCTCATTTGTCGCCAGGGCATATCTGGAACGAGATCAGTCACACAACCGGAATAATAAAATCAGCCTTACATTAGGTTCTTCGGCTCGTCCCACGCGAGAATGCGACTTAATTCAAAAGCACCGTGTGTCAAGGGGATCACGTTGTTGTTGAAAAGCAAACAAGCGTGCATATAATGGCCATTATCGCCGTCTTTCACCGGGAGTCTAACCAAAGCCTGATTTCCATTATGCGAGAAAACCGGGTGAAAAATTCGCTCGGACCAGCCGATGTGTTCCCGTTCAATGTGAAACTGGAAAAGCTCCAACGTCGAAGCAGTCATTAATCACCCTTGACTTACATCAGTGCAGTTGTAATTGTTCTGGGGCTTGCATGTTAGTATGACCGAAACGTTCTGATGTCTGTTTAACCAAATTATCGCAACATTCTGCTCCCCGAGGAAGCTGGCGCTAGTTATATAACTTCCAATTTCCACACTGTTTGTTGGCTTTAGCTCCACGGGGAACAGATACTTCGGCCTAGTTAAATTGACCATCCAGACGGTTACGTCAGGATTCGGGGTTTCCACCTATCAAAGCAGCTTTATATTTTGATACTGGAAAGAGCGCTGTCTTACTGTGGGAAACCTGAACGATTTTATTCGCGGATAAGTGACTTTGGGGTTGCCACTGTCGTACCAAGGGTATTTGTACTCTCCCACTTGAGTGTCGTTGAAGGTAATATAGAGCAGATATAAGCTATTTGGCGAGAACCACACGGTGTGGGAAGTTTTGAGTATTTCATTTTCGTACAGCCAATCCGGGACCCCATTATACACGAGGCTGGGCTTTCCGGTGCTGGTTATTCTACAAACTAAATCCTTCTCGACTTTTGGTTTGTAATAAATGTCGTTATCGTGGACAAACACCACGCCTGTGCCATCAGGGGACCACGCGGCGTATTGCAGGAATGGAGCCCTGTCGTCGAGCTCTTTCGGCGACAGGGGCTTTCGTATTCTTGTCTGAATTTCGTAAATGTAATATTTCGCCAACGTGGTGAATTTGTAAATTTTTGTCACTTCGCATATGAGGAGGACGAACCGCAAGTCGCTCGAAATTCTGAAATCGACTGCATCGTATTGTCTCTAAAAATGTTTTGTTTTAACACGTTTTTATGTTTTTTTTTAAACCTACAAAAGTAGAATTTGTCATAATTATTCTCGTAGTTAAGTTGTCGGCGTTGTATAATGTGACTCCCCCGTGTTCATCTTTGTAGACAAACTCGGATTCTGGAAAAGAAGTATTGAATTAATTTCGTTTCCCCAAGCGGCATAATTCAGATATGTCAATTTTATGATTATGCAGGGTTTCAGGAAATTGGCCAAGTTGTTTTCATGCAGGAAAGTTTCTTATTGACTGAATTTCAGCCTGATCAAAACATCTAAAACGAGCTTTATCAAAACAAACTTTGGGTCAGGGTAAATTAACTATTCAGGTTTATGATTTATGAGCGCGCTTATGAAAATTATTTTAGGACGAAAATTTTTCTCCTTTAAACTTTAATTAAGTTTTATTTCTCAAAACTAAAACAGTACAGAGTTTATGGTCGTTTTAATAACACATTTTATTATTATTTATGTTTTTTCTTTCTTGTTATTTTAAATTATTTTAAATTTAGATAGGGAGAAGATAAAAATCAACATAAAAATAATCTGCCGTTTGAGGGCTTCGGGTGAGGGCCAAGTGCCAACATGAAATTGGCGTTTTCCCGCAAAGTTTGAATCAATGTTTGGGAATATTTTTGCAGCTTTCTAACGCTGCAATTAGTAAATATATTCGGCACCAAAGTAAGTACCCGATTTAGATATAATTTTTGAAGTATTTTGTATTGTTTTGCGCACAAAGTACAATTAGTTTCCCGCGGGCGGTTCGCATGCCGCAATGTGGACACAAACAGTTGCAAAAAAAACACCAGCCCCGCTTGTAAAACCACAAAACTAGAATACTGACCCACGCCATGACCACTTTTTGCACTTTTGAATGCTCTGGGAACAATTTCCACCGACTTTTCATCTTTTTTTGTCGGATTTTCCTGAAATGTCAAATGACAAATTGGAAAAGGTTCGCGCGCATGCGCACAATATTGGCAATTCTTTGAGAATTCGTCATTTGAACCTTTTTGACTAATATAAAAGAATTTCAATTCAACATTCCTCGTTTATTTCCTATTATTATCCCAATTTTGGTGTTTTTCATCTAGCAGATCGTCCAAGGGGGGCCTAGGGGGGTAGAAGTCAAAGAAAAACTGGAGATGTGAGACGCTCCAAGAACAAAGATAGACTCATCATTTTATGAATTAACGTATGGCGCGTAATGATTGTTGTAAAAGTTGTAAGAATTTTGATTGGGCCGTTTGAGGTCGGCCATCAAAATTTCGGAGAAAACCAATCACTTTAGTTTTTCTGATTCATTGAAGAATTATATTTCTGGATATGATTGGTCCCTTTGAGGTCGGCCATTAAAATTACGAGGAAAACCAATCACCATAGATTATTTGAAAAATTGTATTTTTGGACATGATTGGTCCATTTAAGGTCGGCCATTAAAATACAGTTAGAAACCAATCACTTTGAATTTTCGGGCTCATTCAATAATTTCATGAGAATGGTCAGTTTAAACATCAATGAATAAACCTCGTTTTTTTAAATGGCCTTCGTAATGCTTCTCTAAGTCAAAATTTTAGAAAAAAATTGGCAGCAGCTCATCTCAATTGCTACAAAATTTGTTTATTTATTGTTTTTGTAAATAAAAATTTCGTTGAAAAAAATTACGTGTTAATGTTGAAGTTTTGCCAAAAAAGCTTTTATTGATTTTTAATGCACCTCTGCCCGTTGAATACCTCAGGTTCCTTATATTATTTCTTGTGTCTAAATTAGCATAGAATTCATTCCCTGCTAAAAGAACAGTGGAAAATAATAAATAATAGTCAAAAAAGGCGTGAAGGATACAACGGACATCTATTATTATAACGATTTATATTTATAGATATTTAAATCTTTTTTAGTTTTCTCTATAGATTTATTTCTTCTTACTTTAAAAAACTAAAGAGTAATTTTCATTTTTTTGAGAAATCTTATTTAAGGGCTCCACAATTTTTAAGCCAGAAGACTCTAGTTAAGTTAACCCGTTTTCAGTATATTGTCATTCTAGAAATCCAATGTTTAGAGAACAAAATGAATTTGCATTTAATACGAATATTTTAATTTAATAAGGAACGATACCACTTAGTTGTGCTTTGTCTTGGGCTGAAAAATGGCCAATTTCCTTTACCACCATAAATCTTTTGCAGAAGAGAATGCACGGACGATCAAATAAATGTACTAAAGAACTTCAATTTTTATTTCTTATTTTTCACAAACCGGAAATTGTTACCTCTGTTATAAAGAAAAGTAAACTTACATAAGCCAACAGTGTAAACAAATTATTCCACCTATAAACGTAATATTACTAAAATTCTTATCAAGTAAATATACACAAGACGTTTATTAATTTTTGTTGAACTTCGGCCTCTAACAAAAATATAACACGAGTTTGTCAAATTGAGGGCAACTTTCGATGAGGATAAGTAAATTTACAACTTTTAAATGTTAGGATTTTAATTGGTTTCAGGATGTGATTCACAATATAATTGACGTAACTAGGTCATAAGCTAATTTCAATTATGGGTGTTGTTTATGAAAAATCTATACAGATTTTAGATAATACGCGGAAGCACAACTAAAAATATCTAGCCGCATACTTGTAGCTTTGTTCTCACTAATGTTATAATTTTTACACGGAATCCAGAAGCAATTTGTGTGTATAATAAATCTCTTTAACCTCATTAACTCAACAAAGCGTTCTGTTTTGTTTCCAAATCCCCATGGTGGGATTTCAATTAACCACACTCTCATAACGCACATTTTAACCAGGCAAAAATTCGAATTTTAGCCCGAAATATACGTAGATCATCCGCTTTATCTTATAAATACAAGAAAGGAAAAACCATGAAGATTCCCAGGCGAAACGTTTCTATAAGTAATCGATAACGTTACTACGGTAACCAGAAACTGTATGTAGGTATTTACATCATCAATCTTTGAACGCGAAAATAAGACGGATGATAAATATGTGTTTTTTCTGTTTAAAAAATATTATTAATGACAGACAGCACTGAAAGAACAGCCTTGCCCCGCAGCTAATCTAAAGGGAATTAATGATCATTGATCCTTGAGTGCCCTATTAGCAAAATTGCTCGTAGACGTCGTAAGAAAAGTGCGTTATCGGGGCAAACGATGCGGTAAAGTGTTCCCACCGATCGGATTTTGCGGTTTACCGAACACACGCACCTGCTTAATATTTGACGAGCACCTTCATCACTTTTAGGACATTTACCTGTGAGCCAGGTCCCGTTGAACCTGGCTGGGGGTGGAAGCTTGATGAAGATGTCTTCTAGGGAAGGTTTGTTGCCTTTGGACCTAGGCCCTTCTTCAGGCGGCGAGACCAGCACAATACTGAAAACAATTAGGCCGAGAACGGCGACTATCACTAGAAGGGCTATGAAGATGCCTCTCCAGTTCCTCTCGTTGGGGGAACTGACGACCAGTTCCTGAAATTATAAGACAATAATAATATTTGCTCGCACGAGATGATTGATTCGGGATGAATTTACCTCGACATAGGCGTACGGGGCGGCAATTTTAACTCGGTTAGAGCCTTTAGAATTACTCTTGGGTGGCTTTTCGTCTGGCTTAGGTTTCGACTCGACAGTCATTGCGTTATTGTCGTAAAAAATTGTGCGTCACATCAATCTCGTATAAAAATATAATTTATTAACACTAGTATTGCTTTCTTTAACACTTGAGGTTTACATTTGTAAAGACGGTTACAAAAAATACGCAGACGTTGCTACAAGTCTAAACATGGCGGTATATTATCAACAATAAGCACACTTATTATAAACATTCAACATTTAAGACACTTATTTGTTTAAAGTATAGTAGGAACGGCATTTATTCGCGGCTACATCAATGTTCGTATACGTTTTATTAACATTGAAAGCACCCTATTTTGATACGCAGTTGCTACAGTTTTGTACAATTATCAAAATATCTTATTTTTTCGATTCATTCGTTCGATTTATCGGCGAAAATAACGTTGCGATGCATACGAAACAACTGAAACACCCAAACTGTACGTTTAATGTAAAGCTCCGGTGGAAAGCCAATAGAAGCCAGATTTACAAAGGCAAAGCAAACTGTTTGCCGCACAAAAACAAGAGATTGTCTTACTGTCCTTGCAAGCTCGCCTCCGAAATCAACAATTTTGCGTTAATTATTGTTCAAATAATTCGGGACTGATAATTACATCAACCTTCTTTAAGAAAATTTGTTGCCTCGGCGGCCGGTAAGTGTTTGTAATTCATTTCATTTTTTTTGGCAAAGTAAACACCTCCCTTTGATAAATTTCTAAGCAATTAAGATTATAATTACAACGGAGCTATTCTCGTCACCTTTCCTTGTGCTTCAAAGCAGAATTATCTGGTTTGAATAATTAAAGCGTTGTTCACATTATGCAAATACCACCGTTTCGGTTTTGGAAAATTAAACATGAAAATAAACGTCGTCGCTTAGTTTCGTATGCAAAGAAAAGCTCATCTCAATTCATGAAATCGTCACCATCAAAATTGACAGGAAGCTGAAATTAAGCCGCTCTCAGCAGGAAAGCTCTGAAACTGAGCTTTTCAATATCGCCCTCTAATGACTGCCGCCAGAACAAACCAGCTTTTGCTTTCGACAAAAGAGGGAGTTCAAGTGCCTGGCTTTAATATTCTGTACTTTTACTGTTGAGGATCAGATGAAACTGATAAAAGATGACGTGATGCACGAACGAATTATCTGCCCGTTGATAAAAAATATAAAATGTAGTTAAATGTAATAAGAGCTTAAAGTTTTCCTAATTACTGCTCTCATCCAGTCTAGCGACTGAATTTTTTAATCACATCGGACTGTAAATGGGATGTACAACATGACAGGCCATGACACGAAATTAAAAACTCTGAAAATTTGACTTTGTGGTTCGTGCTCCGGTATTTGATAGAATTTCATTTCGTTTAATACCAGACAGGGAATTGACGCTTTCAGGATAATGGATTAATTAATTATTTGGCCTATTGATTTGCGTTAAAGTTTCTATTTATTTTTCATTTCAAGCGCTCCGTGTAGTGCAGCTTAAATTTATTTTGTTAGTTTTATAAATAAAATAAAACAATAATTTTATTTTATTTCACCGTTAATGTGACAGTCAATATTGCATTCTATTGCCAAATTCCAGGAAATAATATTTAAATGGAACTGCAATTAAAATTATTGTTATTTTAATTGCAGATAATTAATTGAGTTTATTGGGTGATTTGGGCAAAAATACTTCAAATTTGAAAACTGTTGTACCTGAAAAAGTGGTTTTAGAATTAAATTACACATTAACGAAAGTCAGTGCATTGTTCTAAACCATTATTATTTGGTTTTCGTGGGCTTAAATACCCTGAACTTTGGAAACGTGAACGGGGTTTTCACTTTTTTTCTCATTAGGTGGGAGGATACGGCACTAAAAGATCCTGCAAATGTTTGCGTGAGGAGCAAACACAAATTTAAACCCCATTATCGGGGATGATGCGTATCTCATATTCATTTAAAAAGGGCTGCTTTTAAGAACAGTTACGGAAAATGCGAACTAATACTCTAGCAGAAATATCAAAAGCTGTGTAAATTCTGGATAATACATTAAGGTCTAAACGTATCAGCATAGTAATTGTTATTGTTTAGAACAGTAATGGAAATGGTTTAGTGCGTTATTTAAATATTGACAGAAGCCTTAATATCGTGAATATTGGTTTACATTTTACATCAAACGGAAAACGAAACATTCATATATAAATTTTGAAATTTAAAAGTGTGTTTTAATTAATGGAATTAAATCGTATTGTTAGAAAACGAGTGTTTTTTATTTTTTGTTCATTTCTGCAATTCAAGCTGTTTTGTTTGTGCAACTGATACGTCTGTTTTTGTTTTATAACAGATTGACCTTTTAACAAAATAGAGGCACACGTGTAATTATGATCATACTTCAAAAATTGAAACTAACCCAAGTAAAGGACAAAGTGGAGTAATTGGTTTAGAATATATGCCAGCTAAATCCGATTTATGGAAGTCTTACTAGAGACTGAAGAAGAGAAATTTGGCGATTAACAGGACATGAAAAGTAATTTTCAAACTGATTTTAATCGTGACTGTATCCAGATGGAACAGAGAGCAACATAAAAATTTATATTCAGAGAATGTCGAGATTTTATTGTATATTCTGTTGTGTTCCCATTAAAACAGAGAATATTGGAACGCGTTTCAAAAATCGCATAACTTCAGCAACCGTTATTTAGAAACACATAAATTTGCTGCAATAATAACGCAACGTAGGAGTGAATTTAAATTTTGCTGCAGAAAAATTTCATCGCGCTGTAGCTTCTATGATTTATTTCCTGCAATTATAAATTATAAACAGTAGCTTTGAATTTTTCAAGAGTTTCTCGACAAGTTAGCAGGGCTGTATAATGTCTTCAAGTGGGAAAGGAAGCGGGCATTTGGGCGCTGAATTTATATGAACATTGAACACGAAACGTTTTAATTGGTTCCGTGCCTTAAACGTCCGGCAAGGAATTACGAATCGTTTGCTCTCGGCAAAACTATCCAACCTCGTGGTTTTTCCGCACTAATCCGAAACTCGAATTTACCTCGTTTCTTTGGTCCTTTTTGTTGCAGCCGTGTCCTCCCGTGCCGGTACTTTGCACGGTGTTCATTATTAACTCCGAAAACCATCAAAAGTCGATCTCACTCTTGTCTCTTTACGTCGTCGGTATGGTTCATCACAATTTGAATTATGAAATTAACTCGTCTGGAGGGGTGGAAGTAATGAAATGTAGACACGGCAATACGGTTAACGGCGTTTTAATATGTATAAAGCGGAGGGTGCGAATAAAAAATGAGATTTATTCAAAACATGACACTTGCGTGCGGCAGGACTGTTTCCCGCACTTAACTTATTCCGGAAAATAATTTGGGTTGGGGCAAGACATAAGACATTTATCTTGTTTTTCTTGAACAATGCGCTCCGGAGACCTGAGCAAAGTTGCGAGTATTTGCTTTAATTAAACCGGGACTCGAAAGAAGTTTCAAAGTTGGGGACCTGCATTAAATTAAAGGATGTGTGATTGGCAACGTTAGAATTTCGAGAATTGCCCCAGGCAGGAATTCCACATTGACAAAAGGTAAACGTTTCAGCAACGCGAAATACTTCAAGGACTCGCCCTTATTTGCTTGGAAATTATGCGAGTGTGATCAAGTCTTCTTAATTGCGGTGACGCTTTGTGGAAACGACAGCTTTCCGCTTAAACGACTTGTGTTTATTGCGTCTTGTTTCTTAATATTCCCAATTAATTTGGCAAAAGCAGTTTAAAGCTGAAATGAAGGTATAAAAGTTTAAAGTGCACGGTGCGACTTGCAGTAAATTCCCCGTTTCTGCTGCAGAAATTTATTTTGTGTTTTGTGGCGCTTGCAGAAAAGAGCATGATATTGCCGGTTTTTATCTTTTGCATTCAAGTATTTATTGTGTGGCAAAAAATAAATAATTCATGGTGTGCAGTTACGAAACTGGAATTATTAATACATTTAAAACGCGCCGAAGAAGGGAGTTAGTGTCATAGACGTGTTTGTCTTCTTTTATGCAGACACTTAATATGATTGATAGTAGGAGAATAATCAATCAATCAAAGGATATTTTAGCGAAAAGATTCAGAAATAGAGATAAATTTAGCGAGCGTTCAATTCTCGACCTAAAGAACAAAATTGTCTGAAAATAACACCGGGGATGGAAGATTTTCTCTATTTAATTTTCCAAAGTAACTGAAATGTTTTGTCTTGTAATTAGACGCTTTATAAGGGAATCATTGCTTCCGGCACACGAACAATCTAAATTCTTTCCTGACATTGAACTAAAACGTAAAACAAAAACCCAGCAAAATATCGCTGAAAATCTGCTCACGAAATTAACGAAGCGCGAATAATTTGAGTAATCACCTGGTGTTGTCTATGTCTTAATTAACGTTTTAGATTCTAGATTTAATATAAAACAGACAAAAACAAATTTAATTGTGAAAATGTGAATTGCAGGAGGCAACAAAACATTCCTACATAAAAATCGCAAAATTTCTGTTTTCTAATCCCTTGACAATTCCACGTTTCTTTGTGGGTAATTTATAGAGACTTGGGATTTCCTTGCTTCACATAAAGAAATTTCTTTAGTTCACGTCCGTAATTTTTACGAGTGTATTATAATAGGATACTTATTAGCCTCCAGTAGGTTTTAAATAGATCTATTGCGAGAAAATTTATGTAAAGTAGTGCAAATTTATAAGCGTCCTGTATAGAGGAATTTTATGTCAATTAATTCTAATTGACATTGTAACGTTACGTATTATGAATTTTGACGTTTAATTTGCTCAAACTGATGAAAGTCCTTAGTGTGATTACTGATTAGTCAGATTTTGATGTCATAATTAATTATTTTTGCCCTACTCTATACCAAAACTAATAAACTTTTATTTCAGGTTTTATGGTGATGTTATTATTATTTTGCTTACGTAGATGATTCAGAAATATAAATACAGTTTAATGATAACCCTAGAATAACTTTTTTATAGATGATGACAATCTGTTTTGGTTTCTCCATTTTTTTCATAATAAAATCTATAAGTGGACCTGGATGTGTCTATTCCTGATTTTATGTTTTGTAAAATGTAAATAAGTTACCAGTTTATTCACTTTTGCCACTTTTAAGGTATGCTTTTTAATTTTTGTAAAATTAGATTGAAAGCGACCAATTTGTTCTGGAGTTTAATGAATTAATTAACTAATGCCTTAAACTGGTCGAATTAATTCCGCTCCTCATTTAACATCAAAAGGAGTAAAATTTAAGACTAGTATTAATTTTCTTGTTAATGAAATAAAATCCTTACTGAAGGGATTCTAACGAAACCCCAATTTAAAGTTATAATTAACGCCTTAACCAACATAAATACCAATTATCTTGGATGAAATATTAAAACACTACAAAAGTATTCATTTTGTGGTTGAATGAAATTTTGCAAAATTTATGTCTGTGTCTAATCTTGCCTCATTCCAAAACTGGAGCTTTGTTATCTCTCGCAACGTTTGTTAATTAAAGCAAATAAAAGTACATCGAGTCTTGTTTATTTTTGATCGTCATCGTTGCTGAATTTCGTCATTTTTCCAATTCCGATTAACTGCAATCCAGAGCAGCGAGCAAGTAATTAGTGCTCCCGAATTTCCGCGTGCTTAACAGTGAAATGGTGGATGCGACGGGAAATTATGACACTCCATCAATACGAACGACATGGTCTCCGTAAATTTAGCTTATTAGCGACAATATCGATGCTATCGTTTTTGGCAACGCCAGAATCAGATGGCAGTGCTTTAGAAATGTGTAAAGCGAAAATCCAGTTCGTTCCTTGGCTCCGTGCCACAAGAAAAAATACGGCGACTCCTTGCAACACACAAAAAGCAGCCGTTTGTTTAAAAAACTAGATCAAACATAAATTATAACGAGAAAATTGAATTCCGTGTTTGCGGCTTTCGAATGTAACTGCTGCAAACTCGTGACCAAAAGTGCCGTGTAATTGAGCAAACACCTTTATACGTGATGTAATTTGCGCCGGTATCATCATTCAGCAGCGATTCGCGAATTTATATTTACTCTAAAAGCAGAGCCGCAGTTTCCGCTTTAGTATATGTGTGCATACAAAAATATCGGACAGGGATAAATGCTCGGAATGACAACAGGAACTTGAATTCGGCACAAAAGAAAAAGGCGAATTTTCGTGAACCATACCAACGGGGATTTTACATGCTTTGCACAATCACATCGTTTACAACACCGTTGCACTTTAGGACACTAGCGCAAATCCCGGGTGAAGAGCGTGCGAGAAAAGCGGCGGCGAAAGCTCGTGCACTGCGCGAGCTTTCTGAAGCTGCAACGAACACTGCGGTCTGCTGTTGCTGCTGCTACTGCTGCTGTAGGCGTGGTGGCGGTGCTTCGTCTACATTGCGGTACATGCGAACTAACAGACCTTAGAGACTCCCAAATCCTTTGATTTGAATTAGAGGATTGGAAGAATCAGCGGTATTTAAAAACCCAGCTGAATTAGCATAAACGTGCGGCACTTGCGGCGGCAACTTAATTTCAAAGCGAGCTGGGGCCTAATTTAAGGACACTCAACGTGCGTAATTTGTTGCAACTTTTGTAATTATTTTAATAGCCAGCAACCACTTGCTTTGAACAATGGAGCCGTAATCGGATTAAATCCCAAGCAATTATTGCAGTAAATATTTGTTTTGTTTGTGATTTCGGAAAGGGTTCGATGCCTGAATGAGTACACAATGTAGTAGTTAGATAGCTTTTCTTTGGCAATTTGCCAAATTTCTTATAAAGTTGTTAATTTCATTTTGGATCTAATTATGTCACAGTCACGCCAAGGCTTAATTTTAGATCATGATGTAAATGGGTCGGCTAATTATTTTTTGTGTCATTTTATTTGCGAGCTGCATTTTATGCTTCCTACATAAAATTATATGACCCTCTTAGCCCTAAGCCACGGTTACACTTTTACAACTTTTAAATTGTAATAACTTCTAAAGGACTTGGGAGTAAAAGTTTAAGTAAATAGTCGCCTGAATTAAAATTATTAAACTTAAGGTAATACAAAGACGTGTGTGTGATTAGTTTGCTAGCAGTAAATAAGATGATGCATCACAGCGTCAAGGATTTGAATTAAACTGTGTCGGAAATTAGCTACATCTCCCACATAACACCTATGTTGAGTATCCTAGAACACAAATCATGTCGCACATTCAAAATTAATTAATACTTAGTGTTGAAGCTAACACAATGAATTAGGGTAAAGGGTTTTTGTAAATAAGCACAAATTTAATTACTTGTGACCATACTAGTTTTTGTGGACTTTGGCTTTATTTATTATTTCCATAAACAATGTCACGTCAAACCGGTAATTAAGTCCTGTAAGTAATTATTTTACAAAATATTTGTACTTCGTATGGTAGGTAATTCACACAGTGTTTCATTATTTTTTTCAATTTGTGTACAAAAAATTGTTGTTAATCGTTGTCTAGAAACCTTTGAAACTGGAGCACGTTAAATTTTATTTTATTTTTGTTAAATAAAGTAACTAAATAATTACGTGCAAGTCTCGGATGCTTTTAACAAATAAAAAACAAAGCAGCGACTTCAAAGAAAAATGTGATGGATATTGGATTGGATTTTTAGGTCTTTGATCTTCCAAATAATCCAAAAGTTGCAAATACTCTGTTAATTAACTTGTTCCTTTATTAAATATGTACATGTTGAGCGTATTCGCCTTTCAGACAATATTCAAACTAACTGTTTATTCAGAGTTTTCAGAAACACTCGAGTAGGTACTTTAAGACGTTGTGTCCAATTCCATCGGAATATGTTAGTAGTTTTACTAAGAATTGTGCTTATATAACCGCTTTCGCCCCATTTTATAAAACACATTTTGGCATAATATATTATTATGCAAATGTTGTTTACGTATGGTAATATATTCCCAGTTATTGAACCAATTTGGGGGAATTTGAATTAATTTAAAGCCCAAGTTCAATCATAAAAGTAAATGCTGATAGATTTTGTAATCATTATTTGTTTATTTGTATGGATTTCCAATTACTGAAACATCTTCTATTTGCTCACTAAACATTTCATACATAACAGCTCTCTGAAACAAAATACACAATATAACTTGTTAGAACTTTGTAAAAGTGGAGTCGGGATGTTTATATTTTATTTGAGCTTATTTACATTTTTCTTTGTGATTATTATTGTTGTCAGACGAAACAAATAAAAGTCTCTACGTGCAGTTTTTGCGTAACTTGTTTGCGATCAAAACATAAATGAATGTTATTTGTCTCTCGTAAAGACAATATATGGTTTATTTTGCTAATAACGATCTGTTTCGGGTTTCGTCTCTACAATGGCGAATTTAAAGACTTTTTCCAACTTTGCTAGAAGTATCTATTGTTTCGAACTCAGAGCGTCTAGACGATGGTGAAAGACTCACGTAAAAATAATATTTGTGTCTACGGTATAGATCCTGAAAACCACAATCAACTTTGGGAAGATAAATGCATGTTAACTTGTTCTTATCTGTTCATACAGCCAGTTTAATGACTCTGCATTTTGTATTAAAGTTAAAAGAGACATGTAGGTGTATTAATTACAAGATAAATTAATTAATGCAGGGTGAAAATAAATATACTCGCTTGGGAAACAAAGCTTTGAACGCTCTACATTAATTCATTAGAATGAGTTATCGCGTTAAATATCCTTAAAGAAAATAAATACTATTTAAGTATTCTATTACGTGAAAACTAAGGGTTTGTAGTTAATTAACATTTCATTATGAGTTATGAAGGTGATAAAACAAACCTATAATAGCAAATCATTTGAATTACAAATGCGAGTTGGATTCTGAAAATGAAATTCAGGATATTTCAGTTACGTTTCTCACATATTTTCGTTACATTTTTGGAGAGATTAGATTTTTGAATTTGATCGCATACTACGTAACTGTTTGAACAATATTGTTTCTATCTACTTTATTTAGTTTGTCTTTTATTTCCCCCATTTCCCGCAGTCGGTTTATTACAAAAATTAAAAATTCATCCCTTTGATGAAAAAACCCTGTTGCAGTTACAATATATTTCTTTCATTTATTAATAATGTTTCAGTTAGCTTTAACAATGAGAATGTGAAAACTAGTATTTACTCTCTAGAGTAAATGATCCAATTAAAATGAAAAATGGTGCTTTTCTTGCATCATTCTCTACTAAAGCTAATAAATGTTTCACGTATCTTTGCCAATTTCAAATTGTATAGTATATAATTTCACGCTTTACGATTGTCTTGCGGTTTGACATTTTTCTCCATTTTAGGTTATAAGAGATTGGGATTCTGACACAACACATTGCTCATTTAGCAGACAAAATAATCGATATTCTAGTCACATTTCGAAAAACCTTTGCCGTTAATCACTCCAATTTTCTTTTCTTTGAACTGAAAACGAGATAATATGTTTGAGTGATTGGATTACTGTTTTATTTTAGCTCGGGATTTGATCATTTCGAGCTCTCAGGGATTTCAGGACTTTGCTCCTGAATCCTGGAAGAACATTTTTCAGGCTGCTGTATTAGTAACTGGACTTTTATTATTTATAATGGACTCGTATATCTCGCGGATGCTGTAACAAATATTCGAACATTCACTACAGCACATAAGTAGCAAAGGAAACACAACATAAGTAATAATGTTATAAGTCATAATATATTCATTTTAAAGGGGTTGGAAGCATTATCGTATCTGAAAAAGTTGACTAATGTTGGAGTCGTTAAAAATCTAAAAGGAAGTGATGAATATCATTAACAAGAGCGAACTTTATACTGAATATTCATGTTATAAATGAGGAGAAAATGTCATTTGACAGTGTTTTTAACTTATTTTAAATGCATTTGATAGGTAAAAAACCTTTAACATTGTGGGATGTTTGGTCAACAGTTGTTACCAATAATAAACCTAAACCAATGATTGTTTTAAATCAGAAAGTGTAATTGTGGCAGTAAAATGATTTAGAACGATACATTTTTTTTGTAAATGCGTGCAAATTTCAAATGTCTTTAACCACAGTTTCTCGTTTTTTGTCGATTCCACTGGTGATTTATTTTTGATTTACGAACGAAGGGCGGCAATGATTTGTAGTGTTTGAAATGACAAAAGCATGCAATTTTTTCCACTCATATTTTTGAACAAAACTCATACTTTGCTTGTGTAATTATTTCAGACATGGTAAAATAAAATTTTATACAAGGCTTCGTGTAAAGGTTTCCACCTTAGGCACTTGCCAAGCCCATTTCGTGTTATACCTCCCTTTTATAGACGCCGTCGTTTTTATTATTACATATTTCCACCACAGCATTATTGGAAGCCTGTTGATTTGTTACATGCGCACTGGAATAGAGATTCTGCGGCACGGTTTCTATGGCGATGGCGTCAAGGGGGCGTACCGACGCCACATGCTTCAGGCGTCGTGACGCCATTGGCGAGCGACCTCTGATGCCAAGAAGCCGTACTTTCGAGAAAGCTTTGCAAAAGCTTTCTGCTACCTCACTAAGTATCGCGTTTGAATAATTGAATGTAAGTTTTCTTCTTGTAAAAATTTGTACCAGTTAGCAGAATAATGAATTAAATTTGCATCAATATTTACATTCTGCTTTTTCACAATTTTGACGAATAAAACGTTAGGCAAATCGAAGAAAAATTAAATTAAATTTGAACAGAACTTTCTTCGAGTTATGGACGAATTAGGGAAAAGCTATGAAACATAAATATAAACTTAGGACGAGTTTTAATTAACTTTTAGTGCTCAAAAGGTAAAGAATATTTCAATTATTGCGAACAAATGAGCTTTGAAACCGCAATTTCAACTGATTGGAAATTTTCCTCCTGACATTAAAATTAGTTTCTGTACTTTGTATCCACGTCTAAATACTAAATACCGCACATTCTCTTAATGGAAAATAACAAAGTGTTTAATTACACAATGTATGATTCCAGGCCACTTTTGCTTGCTTTTTGGCCTTTTTGTCAGCATTTTTTCCTATTCTTATCGGCAATTGATTGAACCGAGTGTGACACAATTGATTTGAGCTCCATTTATCAAAGACAGTTTTATGCTGATGCATGATGCTGATGCGCCATCATTGCGGTTTGCTCAACGAGAGCACTATAGATCGTGATTTAATTTTGCTGAAAATTTGCACAAATGAGGCGAAAACGCGTAATTGGAAACATTAAAATAATAATTAACAGCATGTGATGCAATAAGTGTTTCGTGTGGTAATAAACAGTTCAATCAAACACAGATGTAGTGTTTGTGCAATATTATTTTAATTGATTGTTTCCAACTTTTTGCCAACAATTTGCCTTTAAAATATTTACTTAATATTTCGAAATAAAAACATAATTCTGATTTTATTTGAACACGTATGAAATGCAAATATTGATTGTGACATTTAGCTCTTGCGGATTGAATTACTATACATTTAGTGCATGCAGATTGAATATTAATAAACATACACGTATGCAGCTGTTATTAACTCTAAACGGATTATTTTTTCAAAATTGCTTTTTCAGCGATATTATTATTTATAAATGAACTTTATTTCATGCCATAAGCCTTAAACCATATTCATATTACTTTACTAATGGATTGTTTTTTTTTTAATTTGTAACTGAGTTTGCAATTTTTTTGTCGCTTGAGTTTCTGTGTTGCCTCAAACGTGCAAACTCCATATTTTGTGTAAATATACACGTTTTTTACGGATTTGTTGTTGCAACTACCCAAATAAAAATATTTACTTTTTGAAGCAAATTGTTGATTAATACCGAAACCGTGACTTCTTCTGTTAACATCAATTTGTAGCTTTGTAGCGGAGATAAATTATACTCAGCTGCCACATGTGGATTTGTGGAATGATAAATGGGCCGAATCTGACGTTTCACCTTTAGAAATTGATTTTTCATATTCACGTACGTAAAATAAGAGGATTTGATTTTTATCGGTTTGTAAACTTTATAGAGCGTCTTTACGTATCTCCGTGATTTGCAATTGTAGCTTTGCACGCTATCTGTGAAGCTGTCAATCTAAATCTTGTTTATTTTTTTAAGAACGCTGGAGTTTCACTGACAATATCTCCGACAATAAACTTTAGTGTAGTTCCAGAAAAGATTTCGAGCGTTCTTAATTAAGTTATTTGTTTAGCGCAGTCGGGAAACTTTTTCAAAAGCTTAGATCCACATAAAAATCATTCAAATCGAGTTTGAAGCATATCATCTCTCGTAGTTGTTTGCACACTGTTTAATTAAATTTAGGTACGTACACTTAAGGGAATAATACATTTAACAGCAAAAGTTACAATTAATTAAAGGGGAAAACAGTAATCGCAGGAGTTTTAAGCATGAAGGCGAGTCAAGAGTGGAAATTAAGATTGTTATCACTCTAAGCAGAGTTTTGTATGGTGGTAAATGAGCGTTTTACAACAAAACTACATTTCACGATTTTAGCTCTTGCACACGTTAATTCACCATTCAAGAGTCTTGAAGTGGAAAAGCTTTCATCATCCGAAATTCGCTCATCAAGCGGAACGTGATCCTTTTCCCCAAATACATGTATTCCGCCACAACCAAAAAATTTCAACAGTATTAATAAACTTCCAACTAGGAAGCATGTAACCAAGCATGAAATAATAAATTCTCTCTTAGATTATATTCGGGGAATCTGGGATTTACTGCTTTTATTCGCTCGTTCGCCACATGTTTTTGTTGCCTTTCATCTCAGGAATTTCCACGCTCTTGGCCAGAGTATTTCTAAATTTATCTTAAACGTTAAGTGGGTATGAGGAGAAATTCTTTCTTAAAAATTGTTTCTGTTTCGTTAAGAGTTCAGAAACCGGTGGATTCGGAAAAGTCAATTCAAGTCAAGGAAATGCTCAACTGACGTTAAAGACATTCATTTCGCCCACTAACCCATCGACCCATGTTTAGGTTCCCACCTACAACTTAATCAAATTACCACACGCTTCTGGAAAGAAGGGAAGGTGTAAATAATACCGTCGTTTACTGGAAAATATAACCGAGGGAGACGTCGCACTTGCCGTTAATAAATCTTCGAAATTTTCCGTTAATTTAAGCTCCACCACCATAGTAACAACATTTTTATTAGCGGTGTTTGCAATACAATTTGATTGCTGTTTTTTACCCATTTTAATTAAACAGTCTAACAGCAGTCGTGAAATTTTCATTGTTTACTTGATACATATACTCTTATTATTACTCCCTTGAAGGAATTTTTATATTAAAACATGGCTCACCATTCTCTCAAGAACCACATTTTATGAAACGATGTTAGTAGCACCTATTGTTTTATTTTGTTTAAATTTTCATTTTGTTCGTATCTACTGTTAATTAATTTATTGATCACAGATGGAAAACGGGTATTTTACAATACTGTTTCTGATTTGAGCTTGACGCAAATTACTCATGTGTTGCCAACGGGTTAATAAAAGCAGTTTTATTTCAGGAAAAAATTAACTTTATTTGAGGTCCCTATTTGTTTATTTTAAAAACCTGAATAGAAACATTTCACACAATGCTTTATTCTTTTTCCATAAATCTTATGACTGAACTTTGTTGTATTGAGGTTTTAGTGCGACGTAAAAAAGCTATAACTAAAGTTTGTTTCCGCAAAACGGGAGTTTTGAAAACATTATTCTCGCAGTTACTGCTTAAAATGAAAAGCTGATTCCGATTCTCGCTGCATTTTTGTACGCTGCAAATGGAAATGTGCACAGAGAGGCTCAATCAGTAATCAACAGATCAAAATCTGGTTCGTCAATACCGCGCTTCGAAAAATTCGGAGATGGGTATTATGGAAACATGAGCTGGTTTTACTCTAATTACAACGCTTTTTTAACTAGATGTTTAGGTGCTTATTTCCTTTGCATCAATATTTGTTGATAAAGACGCTTGTTATCGCCGAAGGCTGTGCTTTTGTATTCTTATTTTGCTCAAATAATAGCTTAGTGTGTGACTTTAATTTCAAGAGAGAAAATGAAAAAATTGATGTTTTTACTGCGAGTAAACAGGAAATTGGAATTGTATGTTTCTTGTCGACAAACACATTTTGTGTAAACCTTACCAAAGTTTCATCGGAAAATTGTGTTTATTAAATGTACTAAAACCGTTATTCAACATTTTTCAGATATTTAAAAAGGAAATGAGACTAATTAACTTTTTTAGGGCAGATTTTAATGAGTCTATAAAGCTTAATTTGAAAGAACTGAATATTAACAAGCGATATACTTGATTGAGAAAGGAGAACTTTTATTATTTTATGCTTCTAATATATTCTAACAACAATTTTCAAAACGATTTGTTTTCGCGAGAAATCTAAAGGCTAAAATAATAGGATAAAATAAACATGCATTCAACTGCATAATAAAGCAACTTTTTATGCGGAAACATTGTAGCAGCAAAGTTAAATGTTCAAATAACATTACATATTTTATGTTATTTCTTTTGGATGTACAAGTTTAATAATCTTTTATGCATCCTTTTGATCTCAGAATCCAGATTTCAGATAAATTTTAGTAGAAAATGATTAAAATTTTCCTACGCATATTTTCTTACATTCGAGCAAATATCGGGGTTTAGATAACACTTTACAAATGTGACATTTGGTTATAGAAATTCCACTAGGTAACAAAGAACAATGTTAGTGGGATTGCAGATAAGAAGAATCACAATCCGTTTTCTACCCCAATAAATTCAAGGGGATTTAATTGACGCAGTTACCACACGTCCAAGCTTTACGATATCCTTTCTACTTTGTTGAATATCATTTAAGCTTCAAGGTGACAACAAAGATGATTGATATTTTATGATAATGTGAGACTTGGGTTTATTAATATATTTTATAGCGTCGTATAGAGCTTTAGCTGAGCTCAAACCTAGAAAAAAAGATGAAGTATATTTCGAAAGAAACAATTCCCACGGGGATTCTGTAACGTCAAGTACCGGAACACTCTTTTATCTTTTGCTTTCGGTGAAGTCCAGCTAATGCATATTTTAACAGTGTAGGATTTTTTGTCATTTGCTGGAAATGCACTTTGTCTAGGTCGCATTTCAATATTTTATTTATAGGAATTTATGCCGAGGAACTTGCAATTATCGGGAAACAGAATTCTGATTTATTCCGAAGCACTAAAGATAAATTAAATTACTTTTCAACTAATAATCCTTCGGAAGCGGAACCGATTTTATATTCGTTAAACATTTTCCGTCCAAATTGGAACATGATAAGACTATAAATCGATTTTTACTACGTAAGATAAGACTCCGGATTATTTGCGATGTTGTAATTCAGATACTGTCAGCTGGAAGCAAGCAGATGTCGGCTCTTATTGGCATAAGGATCTCACCGAATTTTCACTTGTCTACACTGATACTTGGTGCTGCAGAGAGTGAATCAAATCAGGGGGAGTAAAATTGGCAGTTCCTCTTTTCACTAAAACCCGTAATTGTCTATTGAACGAAAAAGCTCTGACGGATCTAATTTACCGCCGTTGGAGTCATTTTGTTTTGACGGGGATATGAACCCCGCGTTTCCTAAACCGCAGGATTATAAAAATATAATCTCAGTTCGGCGAATTTATTTATAAAATGAGCTTTTCTTCAGCCAGAGCTTCATGAGTAAATTAATTCCGCGCCATTATCGGCGAGTTACTCCTATTTCTAGGTACAGCAACGTCAATGTTTACACAAGCACCCCACATTAATTTAGCTTTAACAAGCGATAAAAACTACCTCTTTGGGAAATTAGTTTCGCTGACTGATGACTTTTTCTGAAAAAATCCCGCTTGTGCAATTAACTTATCGGGAAATTGACAGGGAATCAAATTAAAAAGCCCCTCTTGTGCAAAAGGCAGTGACAAGGATCCGTTATTTAAAAATTTAGAGCGGCACTCAAACGATCTCCTCCGGGCTATTTTAAGAATTCGAGGGAAATTAAGGAACACGAAAATAAAATCATCCGATTGGGAGCCGTCGAGGGATTATTATCGTATGTGTTTCAGGTCGCGAAATTGGCCGTCTTGAATTTTCATCCAATTTCCTCGCCATCGATTTATTTGGCTCACGTTTTTTATCATCTGTACTCACTTCGGCCCCGTTAAGGGAATAATAGTTTCGTTTCAATTCCACGAAGCGAGCGCTTTGCGGTTTATTGTCTTTATAAATATTTTTACGAGATAAGTTTTTACACTTACCCGAGTTCTGCCAAGCAAAAGTGCGTCCATTTCCGATTCCGGAGCCGCGTGTATCGTACTTACAGTCGCAATCACAGGTTTTACGTCAGGCACAGTACTAGCCATAATATAAGTCGGTAACTTAGCACTTGTACGTTTACGAACGGGTATTTAGACATTTAGTTTAGTTACATTTATGAATTGTTACATTTACTTACACGTAGGTACATTTAGGGTTGACATTTAGGAGTTTTTTACGCTTTGTGTCGGAGAAACTTTACGGGAAGTTTTAAAAGAGTTGTATTAGAAGTTCAAGAGAATTTATTGGTTCAATATTTTTTAACTTTAGAATGGCACTGGGGGAATAAACCTCTCTTACAAAAAATAGAGTATAAAAATTGGCAACTTTGAGTGATTTCTGTTGTGTTCGGATATCTTTACAATATTTGGCACTAGGATAAATTTAGGTTAATTGGTACTATGTGCGAGTGGCCCCGTTAAGTCGTGTGTAAACATTCATTAAAATACTTTGGATATGCAACATTTAATTCTAATTGAGCACATTTATCACTAACAACTAGAATTAATAGGAAACAACAATTTTCTAACACTTAACTCTAGAATCTAACGCTAATATTTATATAAAATGGTCCCAAAATAACAATATCAAAAATACTACAGTGTATACTCTCCTTTTTCAAATATTTTTTGGCGATTCATCAGAACGTTGTTTACTGATATGTTTTACAAATCGTTTATAATTCGTTACATGTGTTTAGTGATTTAACTTTTAATTTATTTAAGCACAGCGATCTTTTAACTGTCGGATTTAAGGAAGTGTTTAACATGTGTTCGTTCGAAAGCTCGAGAGCAAGTGTTTTCAGTAGACGATGTTTTCAGCTTTTCATTGAAACGTTGCAAGTCCGACTGGAGCGCCCTCATCCGCACAAACGTACACCAAACTGAATATTGATCTTTTGTTTGTGCCTTATTAGTCCCTTTCTGAGTTTTAAACTTAACTTAATTTTTGCAGGCCTCGAACTTAAATCAATTAAGCCTAGCATTTGCCGTTTTAGTTAAAAGCACGACGCTTTTTTGAGCAAATTTTACGGTAGAAATTTGTTTTTTTAACAAATTTAAAACTAAAACACTTAAGTTTTGATCACATGATATTAAAAACCGGTTGAGGAAATTTGATTAAAAAATCGTAAGCAATGTTTTCTGTAACTTATCAGGGCAAGAACTGGCACGGAATCTGTAGAAGCGGCGTTATATCGAGCTTTCAGCGAGCTTTTCTACTGCGCATTTGGTTTGAATCCTTGCTGTGACACTGATCTGTAAAGCTGTGCGTGCTTGAACTTGATATTTTTTTTCCTACAGATGGAGTTTTTTAACTCTAGTTGATTTCATTAGACATCATCCATTATCCGAAATGTAGTTTTACAAATTTTGCGGCAATTTATCTTTCTGGGTAGCATACGTATTTTTTGAGTGTAATACAAAGCTGGGCTTAATAAAGAATGATAAAATAAGTAATAAGATTATGTTTCAAGTTTGATAAATAACTACGCCTTGTCTTGTAAGAAAAGGAATCATTCTGCCGAAGTTTTACAAAGTTATTTGTCTGAGGCATGTGTAGAACAAACTTAGGGAGAATTGTAAATGTACCTGCCTCAAGTGGTTTTGATAAGTATCAAGTTGTTTTCTCTCGAGCAAAATACTTAAGAACGAGCCGAGAACAGAGGCGTGAAACGTTGGTCGAATAGTGGTAAACATTAAAAGAGGCACTTACGGCACTAAAGACCAAGGACACGTCGTAAAACTAATACGCAAAATATTAACAAGAGAAATGGAACTACGCTTCATTTAATCTTGCGCTACCTACTTAAAAATAATAGAAGCAGAGAAAAAATGGCAAACATGCAGCTGACTTAATAAATGTTAATGATTTGAAAGTTTTTTATTTCCTTCACGAGAATTTACATATCTGGGTCATGCTGTTCGATCAGTTTTGGTGACTCTTTGTTTGGAGCGTTTAGAAAATTGGATTCACCTACAAATTATTCATCTCATGTAAAATACATTTTTATATTTTGTTATCACTGTGTGCAAAATTTGCCACGATTGCGCTAAATTTGTCCAAAAGAAATTCAATAAAATTTATGGAATATGCCAAGTTCGCTGCGAGCGGACGTTACCAACTAAACGAAATGACTTTGTTGTTTTGATGCAAAAACTGAAATTGAACATATAGGTATGACGCATATGGCATTTTGTAAAACTTTGTGCAATCACAGCAAAGACAAACTTTTAGTTTTCATTCTGGGAAATAAATTACGATTATCCCGGCGCATCCACCATTTTTGCAAATCACCACAAATGGTGTTTAACAATTTGACCGCTTTTAAACTAATTATGTGTGTAATTTATGGCAAACAAATTTTCCAAATTTAAAGCTTTCAACTGTCGGAAAAGTTAAACCGATTGTTGTATCCAATTTGTCTCCTAGATAAATCGAGCACGGTGGAATTTAATATTTCACTCCGCGGTCACGAATATTGTTTATCAGAAGTGAAACTTAAATTCAAATTTATTATTAGTTTATTCATGCACGCGAAATCGTTCTTTTGAAAACACTTAAGTGAAATGTGCTGTTTCTATAAATAAATAAAAAATAATCTAGCCAAATTAAGAATAGTTTACCTTTACTTATTATCAGGAGTTAATTAATCTTAGAAGAGAGGTGAAAATAAAAAGCATTTGCTTGAAAACAAGTGCTAATTAAAGCATTAAAAATAATTGCAATAATTATAAAGTTTCATTACATTTTTTAGTAATGCAGCTTCTCGTTAGTTTGCGAAATTCATTTTTGTAGTTTTAATGAGTTCGTAATTATTTTCCCAGCAGTTTATCTCTTATTATTGCTGTACCTCAAATTTTATGTGCTTCGTTCCTTGTTAATGCCAAGAACACACTTCTTATTAATTTTACTTTTGTTTTTAATTCAATTATTTTCAGCTTTTGTTTTAGGAAGAATAGATGTTATTCCCGAAAGAGCTTGTCTGTTTTCGGGAGAATAGAGAATAGTACATCTCATATTTTTTGTGAGCTTTGGTTGGCTGGTTTTAGTAATTACGGCGTAGCCACTGCGTCTTGCAAATAGTTTTTATAGATTTCCTTTATAAGTAAATTAAGCTACAAGCGATATTAGGCTGTTTACGACCATTAGCATATTTTTTATGACCGGTGGAATTATGCAGTTTTATTCTAAAATTAACTCGGTGGTCTACCTGGTCGATGTTATTCGGTTTTAGATAATTTTCTTGAAAATGTTAAAACGATCGTTTATTTATTTTGGCATGTGGAGGAAAAAATGGAACTGTATAAGAGGTAAAACAGCTCCCATTTAAAATGATTTATTCACTCCCAGCGCTGCGGTTTTAATGCTCTTATTGTAACATCTTTATTTTTTTGTAGGTATGGTTATTAGAGTGGGCAGCTTTAAATATATGTTAACTTTAGTACCACATTTAAATTCAACGTGAATTCTACATTTTAATAAATTTGTTTTAAAACCAAACACGTAGGATTCGCTAAATTGTTTACCTTTGTTGTAAATGAAGCAATTAACTGTATTGTAACATTAT
Organism: Tribolium castaneum; assembly: GCF_031307605.1. Taxonomy (NCBI): domain Eukaryota; kingdom Metazoa; phylum Arthropoda; class Insecta; order Coleoptera; family Tenebrionidae; genus Tribolium; species Tribolium castaneum. Next base: position 13,642,779 of record NC_087396.1, read on the forward strand.
CCAAATTAGCATCTCCGGGATTATAGTACTGTTATTAATAAATTTGCATACATGTGTCACTGTCAGGCATATTTGGTCAGTCATTTGCATAGAAATGAAAAGGAATAGGACCGTCAGATAGGTGTTATATCATTTGATATAGGTGACTGTGCAGGTGAGAAAAAATATTTATCTTTGTAGTGTATCAATCTTTGACTTTTCTAAATGTTCCTATAAATATATCCTGTCTACATTTATGTAAGCAAGCAAAATAGGAAACGCATTCTTTCAGTAGTATTGTGTCGACAATACTGCTGTCAAGAGAAGCAGTTATGTGTTAAAGAAAAATTCTTGTATCGATGCTGACACTGGCTTTCATCTGGAAACTCTCTATTCTATTCATGTCGTCGGGTGACTTAGAAATTAACAAGTGCGGAAGTCTGGTTTGAGTACAATGTGTCAGAACCGTGCAGAGGATAAGAGTTTCAATTCTTTTAAACCTGACTCAAACTTACTCCGTAAAAGAATTCTTTATTTTTTCATCGCTGTAATGTAGGCATACATATTTATGCTTTGTTTACTCTAGATTCATCCTCTGACAAAGGGAAAACAGTTTTTTAACCAATTAGACTCGAATACAACACGCAACACTTAACAGAGCTTTGAAGTTGGGAGCAGCGTTTTCATACTTTTTGATTACAGAATTCTGTTCATAAGAATTGAACCAAGTAGCCACAAAAAGAATCCTATTAGCCTCAGCAAAGACATTAAAGTACGTGAAAAGAGAATATTAAAACGAAACATCTTTACCCAGCCAATTCGAATTACTATCCTTGAAAGCTGTTTTAAACTGTCTGAAGTTACAGCTTTATATCGCATATCAGAGCCAATTGATCGAAATACCGAAGCTAGTCATCCAATAAAAGAATTCTGGAATTCGAAGAGCAAGTGTTGATTCTTTTTCGAACATCTATCAAATAAAAGAAAAGTTTACTTGCTGCGATAAATAAAAGTCCTAATTATATTAAACCTTTAAACTTTATTAAACTACTTTAAACTTTGGATCGGTTTCGTATTTCCAGACAGCTAAATAGTTGTTGCGCGAAAGTTTTGAAATTTATGTTGACACTTTAGTGGTTGCTACCACTTAATTATTCTTGCTGTTAATAAGACCGTTTAATGGAATCTTGTAATAATTAGTTAAAGTTTTTGTAACTGCACGAAAGAATGTACTATAAACTTTCATTGTGTTTATGAGATAACCGTCCAGTGAGCAGTTCCGGCTAATTTGATCAATTTCCGCTCCAGCGGCTTAAGGTCGATAATTATTACTGGACACGAAAATTGAAGAAATGACTTAAATCATACAAGTGATCTCATTTTTTCAACTATACTGCCATTTCTCGACGCAACAAATGGCGTATCAAATTTTTACCACCAACTAAAGAAACATGTCGTGTCTAATTTCAGTTGCCCTACAAGTTAATCTTCAGATTTATACGATACGATCGTTCGGTTAATTACACTTTAACTTGCACGACGTATCGAGATTAAATTTACCCAGGATGTTTGCCTAGTCAGAGTTTTTCCACTCCCTGTTATTAAGCATCAAAAAGTAATGCTTCGTTTATGTGTGTATCAAGAAAATTATGACCGACATTTACAGAATTTCAATAACAAAACAAGAATGTAAAATTTTTTTCTGATAACATTACCGCATGTTTTTGCTTTGCTAATGTCATAATGAATTTTCATTTTCAACCCTCCATAAAACTAATATTCTATGACCCTTGTCTAAATTATCCGCTGTTGGCTTTCTGAGTTCGTGCTCTAGGGACGTTATTTAATTTTCCAAAACAAACTACCATTTCCTAAAGTAATAGTAATGTATTAATGATTTAGAACCTAATTTGTTATACAAAAAATTAGCAACTAAAGGACGTCTCTAGTTTTTTGCTCACTTTGCGGTCTTCGTAAGTAACTTAGCTTGGAGATAAGAATTGGATCTTCGCGAACGTTAACACTCAGACTTTGCGCAGCGCGATTTTAGAATGATAATGCCATTTTCACCGAGACTACAAGTCGGTAAAAAGATGATTTCGTCCCAGGAATAGCAAACTAATTTAGCTCCAAGTAAAAAATTCCAAACTCATTCACCCTGCCCAAGATTCAGGTGCATTACGTTTGGATAAGCGATAGGCCATAGGCTAGGTCTTTGTCAGAAAGTATTTATGAATCGCCGAACGTGCTGGATTTCGCCGGCAATAAAAATGATTTATACGTTTTGTTTAGATGACGTTTTTAACAGTTTTCATCGACGTGTCATGAATACATCCAATATCTGTTCAAACACAGCTAGAAACCGTCTGGCTCAAGTTTGCCATAAACGCCGTGTTGATCAATCCTTTCAACTGAGCGTGTCCTCGGAATATTCACTTCTGCATAAGGACGGTTGTGGCGACTGCCAATACCAAACCTGCATTTAGATTAATGACCGCGGCGGTCTGGAGGAGGTTTAGTAATAGGCTTATGTTTTCTTCAGAGGACGATTTATTCGTGCTGCAAAATCACTAATTGCCCAACGGAAAATTGCATTAAGCCCCAATCTAATATTCAACAACAAAAAGCTGGGTTCGATTTTAGTGACCCGAAGAAATTCGCTCTAAATTTTCCACTCATGGAAGCTTTGGAGAGGAATTATTTTTAGTCTGGTCAGTCAGAAACGTGCTGAGGCAAGAATTAATAAAATTAAGTTAAAAGCATTTTTAATTCTCTTGTTTACACCATATTTATTTCGTCTCGTCTCTTTGACGTAACGAGAGGCTAATTCGGACTGTTTTAAACAACATTTTTTGCTTCACGTTTCGGTGGGGTATTTCCATTTAGATAATTAGTTCAGACCGGGGAAAACCAATTTGTGGCTAAGAATGAGCAGCTAAACTGCCCCAACATTTAAACTCTACGATTATTGCAGCATATGCTCCCATCCTAACATTTTTCCCACAATTTACAATAATTGATCAAATGATTAAAAGTGGGTATTTCGCTTCAGTATTATTAAATTTATTTGTGTGGCGGTGACAAACCACTTTTTTGTTGCTTCTAGCTGTTTCATTGTCTGTACAACCTGTCTCATTGATTCGCTTTTCTCGGTTGCTTTTCACGCTTTCAACATCTGTCCAATTCTCATAAGATATTAAAAATTTTAGAGACAAATCCAATGTGGAGAACAAATAATACCCTGAAAAGACATTTCAGTGTTTTTCATGGGCAATTTTAATTGGATTTCCAGCTTCTGAAGGAAGGAACATTTTAACATTGGGAGGATTACAAGTTTCAAAGTTACTAAACTGGAGTAATATTGGACATTAATAATAAATGATTAAATGTGCAGCTTCTAATTTGATTTCGCCTGTACCGCAAATATCCCAGGTTGACTTATTCACGAGTAAACGACGAACTAATGGTGTTTTGAAGCTTCGCTAGTTTACATCAACATTTGATATATTTGAATCAGATGCAGAGTGCTTGACTACAAATCATATTTGTCGTTTTTGTTACAAACTAAAATGTATCACAGGCAAAAGTCGCTTCTTGCAGTCTGGTCTTTTATTGAAATAAATAAACAAATATCACAACAACTGAGTAGTTTCATGTCTTGAGCAAATTGAACTCACTTTTATAATTATAATGCAAAAGAGTGAAGTTCCAGATTAAATCTGAATAATGTAATAGTGCGCTGTACCTCTAATTACTAAATTTGAGGACCCTTGAATAAAAAATTAGGTAAATTTGATTCCGTTAATTTAGGGCTGCTGAGCAATTTTTTATTCCATACACGTATGTACGTGCGTAATTTACGAGTTATGGAAATTCGCCATCACCTTTGTTCCTCTATTAACCATAAATCGCGGCTTTATGTCGAGAGATACAATATTGTCGTGCATACATTTCCCTATCGTTGAGGATTTACGCAAACATTATAATTTTTTTCAAGGATATTTAAAACAATTTTTTGTGCTTGGTGGCAAAGTAGCTTCCCTATCCGTTTCAGGATTCCATTTTTAACGAAAATCCGCTTATATTTCGGAGCTCAAGGATTAAAAAAGCGGTCTTCGGGAGCGCACTTTTTATGTTCGACATAAAACTCGTTGCTTTGATTGAAACTCTATTTCCGTTTATTGGAAGATGAGCTCGTGGCTTGTGGTTTTGGGCAATTCGTTTCGGTGTGAAACTGATTAAACTTAAGCAACCAATACGATGAATTTCGGTCGTGGATGTGCCAGTGGTTTCACACACACAGAGCTGGCGTTTAATTGTAATAATTTCAAGGGAGAGTTCGTGCTATTATAAAGTCGTTTGGGAATTGCAGATATTACATTAGATAATTAAGTTTGAAATATACGTGTTACTTCGCTCGACAATACGTTTGAATTGTTATATTTTGTCCCGGCTATCGTTGTGGACAATAAATCGTCCTGTTATTCAACAACCGGCTCTCTCTAATTCAATTATATCGTGCAATTAAATACTTAGTAATATCAACTGTCGCCATATTTTATGTGCTCAGCAATAATACAAACGTTATTTATTGTTTACCCAACATTTTAATTTTGCTGTCTGGCAATATGATTGAAAAAGCAATAAACGATTTTTTCACAGCAGATTTTAGTCGGGATTTTCTGTATTATTCGGGTCAGAATAACACAACATACAAAAAAACAAGCAAGCTTTGTCGTTTCAGCTGTACATCAAGTTTTGTTTAATTAAACCTACTGGAAACAAATAAAGTGGTACAAATTAACACCGGCTTCAGGCCCTCACTCAAAAATTTTATTTCACGAAAGATTTGTTAAAGAATGTGAAAGTAATATATAATTTTTTATCAAAGTCTACTCAAGTAATTTTGCCATATTATCTTAAGTCTAGGCTGAATTATTTGGTACATTTTACAAACGCATTAATTTATGTTACATGGAGTTTTACTTCTGTTTATTTTTTAGTTGGTGCTGTTTGTATGTAAACATTGCAAAAATTATTTAATACCAATATATTTCGAATATGAAGCATCATAAATGGGATGAAATAAAATGTTGGAAATATTTTTGTAAATACATTAAATCAGCAAACGTGAGTGTTAATTCACCTGAATTTATAACACATAAAGCTTATTGTGGAATTGGTCAAATTTAAATTGCAGTGTAATTAACTGCTATATTTCGTGTAACGTGCATTTAATTTTTTTAAATGGAAATAAGGTGTTAAAAACATGACCGGTCTCATTGTCATTGAGTGAAGTTTCTCCATATTTTAATTTATGTGATAGTGTTGGTTTTAGCTTAGTTTGTAGTTTATACACTTGCTGAAATAGTGTTTGCACAAACAATAGTTGTTAATTTAGTGCAGGATCTTACAAATAATACCTGAGATCATTAACAGAGATAATTATTTTGTCAGCCAGATACAAGGGAAATCCCTTTATTGATTAACAAACTTATCTATTCTCTTTGAGACAATGATAGATGAGAAGTAGCAGTAATCATAGGAGCTTAGTCAGTACATTAACCATAAACTGGTTCCAAACCAGCTGCAGGGAAATTACTATTGATTAAAATGTGTTATAATTTAATAAAAAAATTAGGTGAAATGCTAGTAGTAAGATAGTTTTATTACTTACAAAATAGATAGAGACAGATATGACGCTACTATAAACGACACAAAGCCGCAATCTTTCAAATCACAATTGGCAAGTCTCTACAATTGGCCAATTTCGTTCCGAAATTCTAGGGCACGTTTTCGAGGATAATTCTTTACTGTTCGCAAGGAAATAACAAAGTCGTGATGCGCAAAAAGTTTATTTGTATCAGAATGGATCGCAGCAAGCACGAAGAAGGTTAATTTTAGAACTAGTTACATCAAGATATCAGCCAAATTTATTACATAAAATTATTTCCTGTGAGAGATCCTTCATAATATTTTTTGTAATAACACACACAAAAACTGCAATATCTGCACCACCAAGTTTTTAGCTGAAAATATTATTGGAGCTTTTCTGTAAACATCTGTGCTTTCGGATTAGTGCAAGAAAAAGTACGCCATTTATTTTAAAATTTTTAAGGAAATCTGATTTTCCGATAAATTAACTCAACTCGAGTTTTTTCGTCCTGCACTGGAGAGTTTCAAACTCACACTTTAATTAAGCTGGAGTGCATGCACTCATTTGCGTTAATTATACAAGCTTTTCAAAGTAACAGAATTTTTTGAAATCTTAATTGTATAGAGAATGTCTTAATTAATTCGTCCTGACCCAGTTCTTCTGAACTGAAGCGAAAATATTATTGTTTACACGTTGCTTGCGATTTGGGAGAATTTTTTATTTTTCATAAACTATCTCTGTTTCTTGTCACAAGACAAAGGCAACTAATTTATCTTGAAAACACGGTGGAGGGAGGAAGTGACGCAAATTAGGATTTACTTTTGTCTCATGAATAAATAATAATATCAGTCGAAATAAAAAGAATTTAAAGGTTACCAGCTGAAATGTATTATTCAACTTTTATTAAAAGTTGGCAATTGCTAATAATAACCATTTTTAGACGGATAAAAATATACGTTTTAATAATATGAATAAGTAAACTATTGCTGTAGTAAAGTCTAAATTAAATTTTTCGAGCACTTATTGCGCTCTAGAAAAGAATTTGGGTTAATCGAGACAATAAGCAATGCGCGTTTTTAGAAATTAATGTTTCAATTAGTCATCATTTCCGTCCAAGGGAGAAAAATGGCTGAAAATTTGGCGCGTGTTGGAGACAAGGCCGTAAATCAAAAATATGTGATTTCGGAAAATGAGATAAAACAAAGGGGACGTTTAGTGTAACTTATTTCTTTTTTATGAAGTTTCGCACGACTTAATACATCTTATCACGAGTAACGCGGCATCACACGCTCTCGATATATTAGGGGCATATTCATGTTGCAACCCTTCGTAACTAAATTAGAATGCAAATTTTCCACAGCAATTTAAAAGGATTTGCCAGTCTATTTATGCGGTAATTAGTGAGAACTACGCCTCACTACATTCGCGCTGCTTCAATTTGAAGTCCGAGCAAAGGAGATTGCTCACTAAATTCTTAACGCAGGTTTTCTCACCATATTTGGTGACGAGAAAAACTGCTCAATATAAATTACCAGCATAAAAGTTTGAATTTCAAAGTCGTAAAAGGTCAGACTCCATCAACAGGCTGATTTTTATGAAAGTTTGAAAATTGGGTTATTTACGTGCAAAAGTTGACTGAAAAGTTCGAATATACAAATCTGTTTGTCACTGTCAGCCGTGAAATGTAATCGAAAGCCGCCTCTGAAGTTAATTAACAAGAATTGAAGATGCTGGAAAATCAGCTACCTTGAAATTGTTTCGTTTACTCGCCTCTTAACCGATTTAATGAAAACTTTTATGGCGCAAAAAGTCGATAGGTTAATATAAAATGAATGGAACTTGTTACTAGTTTTTTCTATTAGAGTGTGAACGAATATTGAGTCGTATTTATAATTCAGGACACGAAAAAAATGTGATCAAAACTCATTCGCCCTGGAGTCTCCAGATTACAAGGCTTCTCGATTTCTTTGAATATGAGGGGTTCTGTCCTAAAATTAAAACGACAATCGATTGTAATCGTTTTGTGTTTATCGATCATTTATTTTAGCCACGCTCTTGAATATATTAACATATTTTATGTGAGCCATTGTTCTAATTTTCTAGCTCCATCAACTCTTTACAATTTCTTGAGTCACTTGCTAGACAAAACCCATTATTTTGATGTGTTTTGTATGGATAGAGCACTTTCATGTAAATTTCTAATAGCGCCACATTTATGTTACTATTTATCGCCTCCACATAACGCGGCTTGAACCCAAGTCAACACGAGGCGTCCAATTAGCAACTCGCAAACTTGAGCGCGCTTCGCAAACTCTCAAATAAGAAAGGCCACTTACTTCAATCGTCCGCTGCTGGCCCTTGATGCGGTGCTCCGGTGAGGGCCCCAAGTTTTTGGTGTCGATATGCACGTTGGTCTGCATGACTGCTCACCTCGTGTAACAGGTTAAAAACCGTACTATCGGACCACTATTCCCGGCATCGTTTCCGAAAGCTTTCATCTACACTACTGAAAGTAAAGCTCCGCGAGATGTGCGCAGGTCGGCGCTTTTCGTAAAGTTCCGTGTCCTGTTGTTCCGTGATAACAAGCAGTTTACTTTTTCATTGAGGATTAAACTCGTTTTAGCTTACACAAATTCTGCTTAATAACAATGCGGAAGCTCAGTGTTGCTTTTGTGGCCGAGAACTGACCGGAAATGCCTTCAAAACGAGCTAATTTATGCCAAGCGCGTCGCTAAGAACGCGATAAGCTGATAACGTGCTGCAGTCGTAAAGTTTAAATTCAAACAGCCACGTATAAATCACGGTATTTGCCGTTAGCCCGGCGCATCCACCATTTTTGACAGGACTTAAATTTAAAATTGATACTGTGATCATTGGGTAAAAGATGACACGACAAAAAAATTGCACAAAACCCTATATTTAGCACAAATTGTTATCAAACAAGTGGTTTGGAGGTAGCATGAGAGAGCTTTCGAGCATCCACAAGATCGCTATCCGGAGATTGCATTACAAGCATGTCGTTGCTAGGGAGACGCAGCCACAAAAGTCATCATCATGCCTATGAAAATTGCGCTGCGTTTTTGTTAATAAAGCCCCCTATTACTCTATTACTTTGGAGGAGTTTTGAAAAATAGGGTGCGTGACTGCACTGGGGTTGCTTATTTATTGGTTAAGTGGTAAGCTCGAAGCTCGGTTTACCGTTTTATCCTGACAGGCTTCTAGAGAAAACATGTTAATTTGAATAAACTTTCGTTTGGATGACGTTTATTTGGTTTATTTATGATTTCATGGTGGTGGACTCATGAATATTTATTTTATATGCAAAGTTACTCTATAGAGTGGCTCTTTGTAATGCATCTGCCTGATAGTTTTGAAAAATAAACTCACTTTTGTGGATAAATATCTAAGTTCAATTATTATGACTAAAACAAACTTGGAGATTTTAAAGTCGGATTCTAATCTTGATCTATAATAAGTTTGAATTTCAGTTATATTGCCTTTTGAAATAAATGAAATGAAAACAACAGAATGATTCTTATGCATATTAGGCTCCCCAGATGCTGGTATTTCATAAAAATGTTAATAAAATTTTATGTAACTGGATATTTGATTTTACAACCCGCTTACTTACCCTACTTTTTTACCTGAAATTTCTTTTCGAAATAAATACATGAAAATTTTATTACATGAACATCTTGCTTTATGTAATTTGAAGCGTCTGTAGGGACTAATTAACATTGCGTATCCTACGTGTTTTTAATTATATCAGAAATGTAAAGTATGCCTTACTGCTAACTTTAAATTTTAATACTATAAAAGACCAACGAATTTTTATGTTTGGTATAAACAACGTTGTTGGGAAAAATGATTCCGACTATTAATCATCTCCAGGGCTTTTGAATTAAATTAAATTAGGTTTTATGTAAAAGCACTAATTGTTTTACAGTTTAATGACGACGCTCTCGACATAAAATCATTAATGTTAATAAAAGAGAAGAACAAAAGGAAATTATTGCTTCAATACAGAATTATATTTACGTGTTTTTCCGAATTTTATTAACAATATCGACTAGTGGTAAGAATGATTTTCTAATTAATTTAAGACTGGTAAATTTTTGTGCGTATTGAAGCGATAACTAGTACGTTTTGTACTTATTTAATTTTTCTTTATTTTTTAAGTGGTATTAAACACAATATGTAGTTTAAAATGGGTTTATGAATTATTATTCGAAGTAGTTGTAGAGATATTTGAAATTTGATCAAAATTGATTGGAATTATTGGAATCACTGGAATCATTTGTGAATTGCTAATTAGATAATTTTTAATTAATGACATTTACACAAAATAAGGTATGCAACATTAATTTTGCCGATAACTGCGGTGAACTCGTTGTAAAAAGTTTTGTAATGCTCTTGGCTAATCATTCTTTATTTATTATTTAATGGCAATGGCATATAAAATTAGCCATATTCCGAGCCACGCTTCATAAATTTTCATTTTATGTTGCCGTGTTTGGTTATGGCTTTCCCAGCCCATTGTAATTTGCCTCGGATTCGAATTTTTGTATACTTCAGAAGCCCTGTGCAAAATCTCAACAATATACGTTGATATCTCGTTCGATTTTATTTCCCCAACCTCTTGTATTTATTTCCATATAGGGACGTAGGTTGAAATTCTATACGTTTTCGCTCTTTGATCGAATCGAAGCCCGCGGCGGAAGCGTTAAGAAAGAAAAGGGTGAGTGAACAAATGATATATGTATTTTGAGGCATTTCATTCAAAAAAGCCATTTGAGATAAAATTGTGTTAACTACTAAGAGAACGAAGAGATTTCTATTCGGTGAAAGGATATCTGGTTGTGACGGAACATATTCATCAATTTCATTGCCCATTATAGTTTCACATCAGAACTGTCATCTTGTTCAGGAACCGTGAAACACAACAGGGCTAAGCGTGTTTGCCCGAAAACATCCATAAAGTACTGTCAATAACATAAAGTCAACAATTTATCAGTAAAGTACTTATTTTCTTATTTATTGTGCGTTTTCGGATTGATTTATTTACGCAGTCAGAAATTCTGGACTTAATTATAACGACTGTCTTATTTATTTATGGACCTCGAAGTCGAAGCTCTTCAGATCGATTAGATGTGGAATTTTTTACGTGATTTCTCCAAAGTGTATAACATTTTCGTTGCCACACTCGATTTTTTCTGCATAAACTTGCAGCTCCACGTTATTTGTCTCTAGAGTCATTCCTAATTGCCTCGTCTTCTTTTTTATTCTCAAGGGAGGAACTTTTATTCTGAAAGAAAAATGTGTCGAGGTTTACGCTCGGTAGTCATCATCAACTTGAAGCTCGTCTTAGAAAAAATAGAATCATGAATTTGTGAACAAAATTTACAAGTTAATAAACTCGCAGCAGGGGAGAACAAAAAGGCTTAAATATTTGCCGTAACATAATCTCATTAAAAAATTCCTGCCGTTGTTACGAATGTCGCATTTTTTAACAAAGTTCCAAGGCTTATAATTTGCTGGAAAGGCAGACGCTCCCCGGAAACACTTATTGTCGAATCCGGGTGAAACTAGAGTTCTCTTATCACGTCACGTAAAACACGTTACTCGGGCCCTTCAGGGACGCAAGTTAACATCTATACACTGGATTTTCTCGAAGCCTGCCTAAAATAAAGTCCAAGTTTGATTGAGTAATAGTTGGTAGTAGGAACGGCGGAATACAGACGCGCCAGTAATTTATAAAACGAGTTAAAGGTAGAAACTGCAAACATTTCGACGGAAATTATTATGAATTGGTCGATTTCTAGGTCTGGTGTGACTCAGGGAAACCGACGTCAGTCGCCGAGACCTTTATTTTAAGATATTCTCGATTCGGAAGTAAATTAAATATGAATAGCTGAGGACATTGATTTTGCACTCGGCGGGTAAGATGTTTAAAGCAGAAGCTTTATCGAATTTCTGGGAGTTGTGGAACCACGAAAAAGTGCGATTGAACTTGACAGGGAAGATTGAGACGAAAATGCAAATATTTGATATTTGTTGTTACTGGTTTTTTGTTTGTGGGTAAATAAGACAAACATGTTTCAGCTTTTATTGTTTTCAGCTTGCTTTCCTCCAAGGATCCACAAGAGTGTGAGTTGATTCTTATTCCATTTGTTCTAAACTGTTGAATCTTTTATACATAATTCTTGCTTGAAGTGCGGTTGTTCGGCAATAAAATGTCCAACCGTTCATCTTCAATGGTGATTGTCTTGGGCCGACCTCTCCGCGATCTATCTCAGAATACGCCAATTTCTCTACATCTTCCTAATGTCCGTGCGACAACAAATTCTATCGCAGATTTTGATAAATTGAAGCGGTACAAAAGCGCATATGTTTTCTTGAGTTTGTTTATTGTTTCCAAACGAAATTATTCCACGTTTGGGTGATTTGAATACGAAAAATGGAAATTATTGGAAAAGTAATCGGTGAAAATTAATAAATTAATGAATAATGAATAATTAATAAATTTAAAGTGCGAGCAAATGTGAAGTCATTAACTACGAATATGGTTCATATCTGTTTCATTTCCTTTGTTCCCAGCTTTTGTACTTACGGATGTGCGATAATATAATGAAGGTTTGCACGGACATTGGTTGTTAGGCGTTATCTACTTAACGATGGTGAAATTGTTGTGAACTCTGACAGCTCACGTTGGGTGAGCAAATTTAATGTGAAACTTAACTATTATACACACATATGCTTCCATTCGTCTGACTAGATTTCAAGCAATCTAATTGTAACAAGATTACTTACTTATGCCAGACACAAAATTAATATTACTTTTCACAACCACTGACTATATTCCAATAAAATATACTTAATTAAAGACGCTTTAATTCTATTTTGATTTTATTTTCTAAAGCCATTGAGTGGTGTAAAAATTTAAACAGAAGAAAGATACTACAAAGGCTACATTTTGAAGAATTTTAACAACACCTTTTACGTTTATCATTACGAAAATTTAATTGCTAGGCCTCGCAACTACGGGGGACTACAACTATAACGAAATACAAAATCGCAGGAGTTTCTAAACCCAAAAAATAATACCGTAGAGTAAAAATTAGGGCTCTTCAAGCGTAAAACGGTCTCGGCGCCAAAACGTTTTAAATTAATTAAAATTCAACCACTTCTCTAATTACTTGGAAAAAAATTCAGAAATGTTTTAGTCTACTCTCTTAACAGACTGTGAAAAACTGACGGCTAAAGTTTATATAAGAAACATAAGAAAAAATTTTTTAAAATTTAAAATTGCGTTTCATCTCGTATTTTTCAAGACGGTGCGAGTACGGTTAAAGATACAAGAAAAATGTTTGTAGAATTTGTAGAAAATTTAATTTCCTCTAAAAAAGTCTGGAGACAATATGTTTAACGTTAATGGTTTAGACTCCAAAGTTAAAAGACGCTGAAGCGAAGGATTCGTTTGAATTGACCGGTGGTCAAGTAATGCAAAGTTAATTTATACCTAAACTGTAGAAGATAAAAATATGGTGTCCAGATTTTTTTAAAGAAAATTTAATTTTCTACAACTTTGTCCCATACACTGTTTTGCATCTTCAACCGTATTCCCAGCATTTTGATAAATATGGGACAGTGCGCAAAGAATTAACGCTCAATTTACGTTCCATTTTATATTTTTGCGAATGCTGCGAATATGGTTGAAGATACAAAAAATTGTAAAGAAGTAATTTTTTTTCAAAAAGTCTAGGACATCATATTTCTATACTTTCAACGGTTTAATTTCTGAATTTGACCACCACGGAGACCAAGAAAAAAATTAAAAAGGTATTATTTTTTATTCGTTTATTGTTTGAGCAAAATCTTAAATTCTTCCAATACTACTTTGAAGTGTATGTCAAGAAGTACTTCTCAGTATAAATTATATCGTGTTGAAAGTGTTTAAAAAAGACTGAATTACTAAAGTCTGTATTATTGGTTGCATAACATCCCAAAGTTCTCATACTTCGCGAATTTTTTTTTGTTTTTTTAACTCCATATTTGTAATAAAAATTCAACTTTAGTGCCTTACTTGACAGTGAAAAAAATATTTAAATAAAATATAATTTATTTCTTTAATCTTCAACAATTCTTACACTCTTAATAACATGTTTCACAAGACATTTCTTAACTAAAGTAACGATGTCCTTAGCAGCATTAGTAAGCATCTCAATGCCTGAACTCAAGCAAGCGTACGACAAATATCCACTCTGATAAAATTGTGAAATTTGCTCATGTGTCGCTAAAACCGACAGCACAACAATCCCGTGATTGTTTTCCTCTTCTTTAAACAGAGGAACTTGACATAAACGTTCTTCTTCTAAAGTTGGATCGACCAAAAGATGATTCCCTTGCACAGCTAAAGTCACTGACGTTATTAAATCATACATTGGAATCCCAGCATGTGCTAAGGCGACCCCAGCTGCCGTGATAGCCGCACTTAGAGCAGCCCCATCATTGTGCAGCACCATTGCGTAAATATCGACTTGAAAATTCGGAAACTCGTGCCTGAATACTGCCGATTCCAACGCTTGTTTCATAATAGCACTGAACTGTTGTTCCTCAGCGTCTTGCTGGTGCAACCTACGTTTGTGGCAGCTGAAGGGTGCAAATTTAAACTCGCAGTAGATTTCGCCCTTGGAACTGTAGTCAGTTTTGTTGGGTATCTCGCGGGGGTCGAATACAGACACGATTACTTTGGTTTGGTCTAATTCAATGTACGCTGAGCCTTTGGCCTGGCTAACAACCCCAGTTTTCAAGACTAGAAAATTAAAAATTAGATCAAGGAACACGCAAGGGCCTAAAGACAAATTACATATTTTTCGATGTTCGGTTGATGTCCTGCCATCGGCTCGTGTCCCATTCGGCTGCACTATTTCACTGAATTGGGTTTTCAACGATTTTGTATTTAATTTGTCGAATAGTTGGTACGGAATTGAAATTTCCGGACCGTTGATTCTTTTGTGATCCACGGGCATAGTGTATTTTGCAAATTATATTTTAAATCTCTCAGTTCAAGGTTATGTTAGAAAAAAGTAAGGTTATATAGCTAATTGTCAACCATTCCAAGTTCAAGGTTTACAAGTCTCACAAAGTCGAATAATAGAAAACACAATTAATTTAATTCTTTTTCATAAAAACTACGTTAGGCGCGTATTAATTTGTGCCGTTGTACAGCAACATATAGTTAGAGTAAATGTTAGACTTATTTATTCGCATTTTTGGATTTATGTTTTCTGGTGGTTCGCTTTCAAGGGGATTGTCAACAAAACGTCAAATTTGGCGCAACTTTGTGTAAACTTGTTGCTGTTGTTCTTTTTGATTGTTTACTGTTAATTAATTAATCAAGGTGAGAAATGTTACTACCTATTGATAATACGTTTATAAATAAAGATGTTTTATGAACTTATTCTTTTCAGATGTCAGATAACGAAGACGTAGGAGACGAATCTGCAAGTTCTAACACGTTTTACAAACCATCTTTCGTCCTCATTGCAATCGATACCGACCCTTCGATGTTTGTTAAAAACGAAAGCGATGGCAATACCCCGTTTAAGGATTGCATTTCTGCCTGTTATAAT
Organism: Tribolium castaneum; assembly: GCF_031307605.1. Classification (NCBI taxonomy): domain Eukaryota; kingdom Metazoa; phylum Arthropoda; class Insecta; order Coleoptera; family Tenebrionidae; genus Tribolium; species Tribolium castaneum. Next base: position 13,658,046 of record NC_087396.1, read on the forward strand.
CTGGCAAATTCGCTAATATTTGTCCAAAATAAGCGAAGCTGGAGCCCTTTTGGTGTGGTATTGGCACGTGAAGATGCTTCAGCGTCGCTTGTCAATTTCAACGATAACATCTTACAATCAATAAAATTGCTTAAAGAAAAGAATGAATTGTCGCAGGAAAAATTGTTGGATATGTATGAAAGAAAAAGCGGCTTAAATTTGAGTTCATTTTTCCTCTTTTGCAAAAAAAAGTTCAAGGAAGTCAATTCGGTGTTCTACAAAAGAACGATCATTTTCATAACCAACGACGATAACCCCGTTCGTGGTGACAAGAACCAAAGATTTGCTGCACTTAACGAAGCAAAAAATTTCGAGTCTAATGATATCACTTTCGAGTTGGTGACCATGAAGCCCAACTTCGATTATAAAATTTTCTACAATGAGTTATTTTCAATCATTAAGAGCCCTCCCGTTGAGACAGTTGTGGAAGATGAAGATGGTTTATTTGAGAAACTTTCTTCCTCAGTTGTCAGGAGATTTTATCAAAGGAGGTTGCTGTTTTTCCCTTTTGCGAATGACCAAACACGGTTTCTTAAAATCAGGCAGAAGTCGTTTGTCCAAGAGGAACGACTTTACAACAACGCTTCCGTTTCCGAAAGTGGAAAACTTTTGAAAAAGGTTTCAAAAACAGTAAATGACTCCATTGAAACCTACAAGCTTGACTATGAGTTAGGCTCACTCGAGTTCAGTGTTAGTGAACGCTTCAAAATTAGAAACACAGACCTACCAATTGGTTACACCCTAGTTCAGGTGTCTGACAGGGTCACGGATGTGGGCATTGTTTTGACAAACCCGGTAATCATCGAGGTGGATCCTAAGGAAGAGCTGGACCTCTTTGCTAGTTTTTGGCAGTATTGTGTGGAAAAGAACAAAGTTCTTGTCTGTTTCCGAAAATTGAAAAAGCTTGATAAAATTTGTTTCGTGGAATTTATCCCGAAGTTTATGAACAATAGCAGGGTTTTTGTCGCTAAAACAATTCCATTCAATGATGATCACCAACCCATCCCAAGTGCTCTCGCCTCTGAGGAGCCAAACGAAAGTTTTTCCAAGAAAATGCTCCAAACAACCAATGAACTAATTGATAATCTAACGTTCGACTATGACCCCAAAATGTTTACCAATCCTTCCCTCACCAAGAAAAAGGCTTATTTGAGGTCCAAGCTGCTTGAAGAACCTCAGGAAGATGTTGAAGATGTTTCGCTAGACAGTGCTGCGATTGATAAGAGGTTGGGTGACTTGGGAGCAAGTTTCAAAATGTTGTTTGGTTTGGAAGAACAGACTGCGCCAAAGAGGAAGGCCCCTGCCTCTGGAAGGGGGTCAAAGAAGACAAAGACTTAATTTTATTGTAGTATTTGCTAAAGTTCCAAAAAGAACTTTTTTGCTACCTAAGTTTAGGAATTGCTCTAAACATTAATTACATAAAATATAACACTGCTGTATTGAATTTTAAAGTTGTATTTGAAAATTCTTTAAAATAAATAACATAAAATCACACAAAAGGTAGTAAATTGAATTGTTTTTCCCTAATTTGATTTTTTTGGGGAATTGTTTGTTTATCACTAGGTGTTTGACATTTGAAGAAAAAACGAGAGGTTAGAGTGAATGTTTAAAAAAGAAAATAAACAAGTTAAATCCTCCAAAAATAGTTGAATAAGCCTTTTGTAATATAAAAGTAACCCTTTTTGTGCTAGTGAGAAGAGATGGATCAAGACTGCGGAATTGCGAGTTGCTCAAAAAATAATGTCGATATTCAGCAGGTGAGGGCAAGAATTCACTTAAATTCACACACATTTTCTTATTATTTTTGAAGGACGAAGAGTTAGCTGAGCTTACGTTGGCCCAAGGGATTAACGTTTGGGGCAAAAATCAACAAACTTTAGAAGAACAAGCGTTGGAAGAAATTAATATTTTTACGCAACAAAATGCAACAAAGGATGTGGAGGAAGGCGAAATTATTGAGGATCAGAAACAGGAGAAAGTTTCGTCTTTAGACATCACGAGTTACATCAAACGGCAAGAAGAGTTGAGGAAAATACAAGAGTACAAAAAGACGTTACAAGTCAAAGATAAAAGCAAAATAATCGCTGACAAGCTCACTGAAAAGGAGAAGAGGGGTTTTAAGAAGCGTAAACGTAGTGCTAGTGAAAAAGAACCTATGAAGAAAAAAGTTGCAATAGAAAAGGCAGAAGGAAATGATTCTGGGAGTGAATACGTTCCTTCTGAGGGTGAAGGTAATCACTAATCACTAAGGTTTGTTTTATTCTTTAAATACGATCTTACAGACAGCGACCTCGAGAGAGATTATAAACAATTAAGGAAACAAAAAAATGTTACAACAAAAAATAGCGTTGAAAAAATCAGAGACGACGGTTGTTTAAAGTCTTACAAAAACAGACTAAAAGAGCACTACAAACAGCTCGAATCTGAAATTAATTGCGAGGAGGCGGACTCCGAAATCCCCGATTTTTACACCATTAAAGGAGGTCTAAAAATACCATTAAAAATTTGGTGTAACTTATACCCCTACCAGCAAGAGGGTGTAAGGTGGTTGTGGAACCTTCACAGACAGTCCGCTGGTGGTATTTTAGGGGACGAGATGGGTCTGGGGAAAACCGTCCAAGTGATCGCTTTTTTGGCAGGTCTTGAGTACAGCAAAGTCATTTCCTTTGACCGGTACTTAATCCCCAATTCACGAACCAAATAATTGTTAAAAAGTTTCAAAGGTCTGGGCCCCACGCTAATTGTTTGCCCCGTGACGGTAATTTACCAGTGGGTGAAACACTTCCACGATTGGGCCCCGGAATTTCGCGTGGCGATTTTGCACCAAAGTGGCAGCTACGAGGGGAATATGTCAAACTTAATTAAAGAAATACACAAAGATAGGGGAATTTTAGTTACAAGTTACGGGGGTATTTTAAAGTACAAAGAAAATCTCGCACAATTCGAGTGGCATTATGTGATTTTGGATGAGGGTCATAAAATTCGAAATCCTAACGCTAAGGTCAGCGTTGCGGTGAAAAAGTTTAGGACGCCACATAGGCTTATGCTGACTGGGAGTCCCATGCAAAATAATTTACAAGAACTTTGGAGCTTGTTTGATTTTACTAATCCGGGGATGTTGGGGAATTTGGCCACTTTTATGGAGCATTTTAATAATCCTATAGTGCAGGGAGGGTTTGCCAATGCAACTCCTATGCAAGTATGTTTGAATTTTAGAAACATGTTTAAATTTTTATGTTTTAACAATTGAAGGAAGCAACAGCGCTGTCAGTTGCAACAACTTTAAAAACCTTGATCACTCCTTACTTATTGAGGAGGTCAAAAAATGAAGTTCAGGAGCATATCAGTTTGCCCAATAAGAGCGAGCAAGTTTTGTTTTGCTCTCTTACTGAGGAACAGCGAGAGTTATATAAGGGATTTTTAATGGTTTGTTTTATGTTTTTCTTTCTTTATTTATATTCGCTATTGGAACATCTCGATTTTTGGCCCATTTTGTTTATTTTTGGCTAAAAATACAATTATTTTATAAAACAATTTTATAAAAAATGAGCCTAAAAATTACTTAATAATTTTAAAATGGCGTAGTTTCTTTTTTTTGAAGGTTTAGACAGGTTCTTGACTTCAGTATAATGCAAGATTTTTGTCTTTCAAGCGGTTTTTTGAATATTTTTCCACGAAACCATTAAAAAATACATTACCTTTGCATTTTTCAGAAATTATTTCAAAGAAATTCATCAGAAATAAACTGAAAAGTTGCTATTTAGCATTTGGTATATTTGCCTTTTTCTCAAGCTTATACACGCTTTTTATTCTCAAAAAATTTAGTTTTTATATTAAATTTGATTAAATTTTTAAATTAAGTCATGAGTTACATTTTTTCTTTTTTTTTTTGATGTTTTTTACATTACGAATTCGATTGAAAATGTTGGAATTTTTACATATCTACACACTATTGTCTAACTTTATATTACTCATTTTGTCTTTTTCTCAACTTAAATTTAAAATAACTTTACGAATTTTGTAATTTAGTTTGGATTAATCTTAAAAAATAAATTAATGAACCTAGTCTTCAATTTTGGAAATACTTTCTTGATCTAAGTTAAAAAAAAATATTAAAATAGATACAAACCGCGGACTAAGCTCTTGTAGTAATCACCTAGGTTGTAATTGTAATATATTATTATTTTGTTTTTGTTTTTATTAAACAGAGCGATCACGTTGCATCGATTTTGGGAAGTTCCAAAAACTGGTTTGCGGAAAACCAAACACGAGCAAACGTCCTAATTTCAATAACAGCTTTAAGAAAAATTTGTAATCATCCAGATATTTACTTACATGCAGCTGGTGAGGAGGCAGAAGATGTAATAACTTACAAATTGTTTTTGCCTTTTTGAATCAAGTTATGTATTTATAGGATCAAAACGTTTGTGATAAAAAATTTGGATATTATAAAAAGTCCGGGAAAATGATCGTAGTGTCGGCTTTACTAAAAATTTGGAAGAAACAAAAACACCGAGTTTTGTTGTTTACTCAGAGTAGGGCAATGATTACGATTTTTGAAGAGTTTCTAAAACAGCAGGGGTACACGTATTTAAAAATGGATGGCAGCACGGCTGTTAGTTCCAGACAGCCTTTGATAAATAAATTTAATGAAGTAAGCTTGAAATATTAATTAATTCCCGATTCTATTAATAATTTAATTAGGATTCTAGTTACGACGTATTTTTATTAACTACTAAAGTTGGTGGTTTAGGAGTTAATTTAACTGGCGCTGATAGAGTAATTATTTATGATCCTGACTGGAATCCTGCTACAGATACCCAGGCCAGGGAGCGTGCCTGGAGAATCGGTCAGGAGAAGCAAGTTACGATTTATCGGCTCCTTTCGGCCGGAACAATTGAAGAAAAGGTAAAAACAAACTTGTGATTTCCTCATTTGAGGAGTTTTTGTACAGATGTATCAGCGGCAAGTTTGGAAGCAACTTCTCAGTAATAAAGTCCTTTTGGACCCAAAAACGCGTAAATTTTTCAAATCATCAAACCTTCACGACCTGTTTTCACTGCCAGAAAATCGGGACGATTCAAATCCCGAAACTACAAACATATTCCGGGACGCTAGAGTGAAAATTCAGGAACAACTAACCGAAAAACAGAAGAAAAAGTCGGAGACTTTTCAGTTCTCTGAAGATAAAATTCAAGCCATGAAAAATCGGGCCCAAGAAATAGCGAAAAGCATAGCAAAGCCGCAAGAACAGAAAACGTCGTATCAAATCCAGTTGGAGGAAGAACGACAAGAGAAATTAAAAATGAAGGAGGAGTTAAAACAACTAACCCCGTTAGAGTTAATGCGTTTGAATAGGGAGAAAGCGCAAGAGCGGCCTGAGTCTCCCACCAATAAGGTTGACGATTGTAACACCAGTGTTAGTTTTTCCAAAGCGTTGGAATACTCGGAAAAAAATGCGAAATTGTATCACAAAATAAGGAAAGATGAAAAACGGGAAAGTGGGAGTAAGAAAAAAAAATCAAAAGAGAAAGATATTTTCAAGACTCTGATAGACAACACTGGGTTAGTTGAGGGCGAAAAGGTGGACGGTTTGGTTAAAACCGAAATTAAAAAACTGCGAAAGAAACACGAAGTTGGGAAAACGAACGAAAGTCAAGATAATTACGTTTTGGAAAAGTTGTTCAGTAAGAAGGGAGTTTCAGGGGCACTTCAACATGATTCTATTTTGAACAGTGGAGTCAAGACTCAGAGTTTCAGAGTACAAACAGAAGCTAAATTGAGGGCCGATAAGGCCCTAGAGGCACTCAGGAAATCGCGTCTTAATAGTTGGAGGTGGTAATTTCAGTATTTTGTATGAATTTTGTATTTTTTTGTAAATAAATGTTTTTTACTATTGGTGTGTTTTTTTAACCATAAAACAGAGGTCGGCTGTTCGTTTGACATTCACCAATAATACTAAAAAATTGTGGACGGATGTAAAAAAATCTATTGTATCAGCTTTTTGAATACCATGCTTTCACTCAAATTTTTCATAAAAGTGAGAAAAATATGAGGCACATGCAATTTTTTTAGAAATATAGTTTATGATAAAATGATTGCACTATGTTTATCAATTTATCATTATACAATTGAGAATTTAATGTTTATCTATCTGTATTTTTTGTGTTAACCGTACAAGTACAACTATTTTTTCAAATTTATTGCTCTGAAAACTTAGTAATGGAACAACTGCGCTCTCTGGCGGCTTTCACGGAGCTATCGAAGATGGGAACGGTTTATTTGTACGTAGTTTCGTATCCTAACCTTTAGATATCCCTAAACTCAGCATATGGTGTTTTATTCATAAAAAATATTGTTTTATTTTGTTTTAACATTTGTATGTACCTTAATAAAAATTAAAACCATTTTTGTTGAAAATAGGTACTTAGTAGCTGATTTAGAAATATAACGCTGCCTAAAAAGCTGACTTGTTATGCCGACTTAAAAACAAAAAATGAAATATTACGTGTGCACCAAAATCGTTGCAGCATTTACTGCTTATTAAGGAGACTGAAAACTTTATTACCATGTTTTGCGCAACTTGTGTTAGTTTTTGTAAACGTGTGTTTATGATAAAATTCGCTGTTATTATTAACTGCTGTCGGCAACACAGGTGCAAACCGTTATTATTATTTGTGTTCGCAACATTTAGCTGTTTTTTACGATTCCGAATCTCGGATTTGCACAATCGTTGCTGACATAAACGGATCCCGTAGCAATATGTTCGGCTCTGTTCCATCATCAAACCATACAATCAAAAGAACTTTACGTTGGCTTGTTATATGGTTTCCTAATTGGACGTGATGGCCCGATCCACGACTGCAGCTTTTCGCAGTCTCGACGTTTTTAAAGTGTAAATGATCTGCTGATGTAAACAATTCAATTTTTCTAGCGAATTTCCGGCCCGGAGTGTGGTTTTTAAGTGGCTGGATAGCCTCTTTTTGTGCTGAGGGAAGGTGTAAAAAATTCTAATTGCTTAACTAAAATCATTAATCTTAATAAGTGCAAATATAATAAAAGTTTGGTGAGATCAGCGGCGCTTTATTATTCAAAACAATGGGTAAAAATTAGTGCAAGAAGCTTGTTTTTAATCAAGACCATAAAAAGGAATTAATTTTTCAAAAGTAACAATGGAAGAAAGTGAAAATGGAACAGATGACTTTGCTAAACAATATTACGGCGCTACTTTGATAACAAACCTCGCAACCCGTGGAGAAGATAATCTTACTATTGTTACTTTGTCAGCTGCGTCTTTGAATCCTTCAATGACCCTTGTAAAGGACGGAACGCATTAATTCCGAAAGCGATACAACATAAAAAATGAAACTTTTCCGCTGTTGAGGGATGTTATTGTCCTCGAGTTAGTTAAATGTTTTGAAAGCGGATAAATTAAGTGTCCGCTTTTGGTTTCTTTATTACATCACTATAAATGCACTACGATATAAACAAGATGGCGCCTTTTCTAAAATGGTCCAAGTTTCGAGTATTATGACGGTTTACTTAGTTATCGCAGTTTCGCTGTTTTAGATACGCCACATTAAATCTAAAACTTTTCCCCAACCGAAAGATATAATCTTTCTTTGGCTCCGGTGTGTTTTTTTCCTTACCGGAGTTTTGGTTTTTGTTTTCCGGGCGTCAAACGGCAATTGTTCGGAACCGCCACGGATCGCGCCTTCTTCGTTCTCTCTTTTTACTTTACCTCGCACTGGTCTTTTTGGACTATATTTTGTGATTTTTGTCTCCGCCTCGGAGCGGAAAATCTCTACCAGAATAATTAGTTTATGAAATAAAAAGATTTTTCAAATTGAAACATTCTGACTCGCCTCGGTTGTCCCTTAGAAACCGCGCTTTGTTTGAAGGCAACATTTGAAAGCCCTGTTAATTGAAGTAGTCAACTCAAATCAAAAACAGAACTCGTAGCGTATAATTCGTTGACAAAGAGTATAAAAGTATATGATATAGAACGGGAATGGGAATTTAATAAAAAAATTGCTTATGAAAGCCACTTTTGTATAAAGTTGTAATCGTTGTTGAGTCTCTCTTGTTTGTAGTTAATTAATATTATACTACGACATAAACCCCGTTAGTGCCTGGAGACATGTTTTACTGCGAGTTGGTATATCTTTATGTCGAAATATTCTACATGGATACAGTTTTCACACTCGTTCCTCTGGGATCAAATAAAATATAAATGCAGAAAAGTCAGCAAATATGCACTTCTTATTTTAACTTGTATAAACTACAAACGATGATAACTTTAAATGTACACTTTCTTAGAAAATTGTTTTTATGTCGCACAAAGAATGCAGCTTTACTGCTTCCACGCTGAAAATGCCGGTACCGAATTATCAAATATTAAGTTTTTCCTTTGGACTGCATTTAAGCATTAGCTATTACTAAAGTAAGAAAAAAGAAAGCAGAGCGAAAGATAACGCATATTGTAAACTCATCATTTATTAACATACCTTACTATAACAATATTGATTTTAATTTGCATTAAAATTTTGTTTTGATAAAACAGGTACAAGAAAATATTTTAGCCCGGCGCATCCACCATTTTTGCACAACACGGTTTTTTGTTTTTTTTAATGTAGTGTCTTTATGAAAATATGGAATTGATTTTTTAGAAAAACAAGTTATATAGCGTGTTCGGTGTATTTTCTCAGAGAGGTATTGCCACTTTTGTGTAATTCTCTGGGTTAAGATTAATCATTCATTTTTGATAGCACAACAACATAGTTTAAATACGTTTTCAAGTATATTTTATATGACAGCGCGCTGAAATTGTATATTGTGTATCTTTACACATAGTGGGACAAAGAACGATAAGCCATAAACACGACCTCATGCATGATACTTTATTACTTACTTGCGATTTTAGTAGTTTTTTAACGCACTGAAAAGATTGTGTTTTGCGACAAAATATTCTGGTTTAATATTTTATCATTTTTAGTGAAGCTGCTTATTAACTATATTTTATTAGACGCGTATATTGTCTTTAGTAATAAAACAGCTAAGAAGCTCAAGGAAAGACTAGGCAAACGTTATTAAGAAAATAAAGTAAGATACTGCAAGTTTGTAATTTGTACTTTATGCAACTTCTCGGAACTAAATATACAGTAATAAATACGGCAGAAATTTGAAAACTTTACGGAGGAATTAGAAGGCAGGAATTGAGACAATAAACCGTGATTAAAATAGTCGAATTGGTTCATTACTTCAGGCGCGTCAAAAACTTGAAATGATTAGCTCGGACGATAAGTTTTTAAGTCGTTGATTAATTTCGTTTGTTGAGCTGATGGACTATGAATCTTGGGTGTTTATTGCCGGAGCAAGATTAAAGCCCGGACAATCAAGCGAGAGCTTGTCAATAATAAAATAAGCTCAACAAAAATTCCGTGTTGCGCCATTCCATCACACATGTGCTGGATTTGGTGAAAATATTTCATCACATGTTCAGACTTTCTGATGTAAATGGTGCATACATCATCATTGTCCTCCTGCAGGAATATGTCTTGCAGGAAAATGCAAATCCTTATCACTCGAGATTCGCTTTATTAAATTTTCTGCGAAAGATTCGATGTGGTCGGTTATCAAAATTCATTACTTAACCCGGTTAATTCAAAAAGTAACGACAAATTTATCTGAGGTCGCCTGAATATTAATCAGATTTCTTGAGATTCCGTGAACGAAACTACGCCCTTTAAATCTTTCCTTTTCAATTACCAACCCTCTAAAAAATAAATTAAATTTCCAGGTCCCGGCCTAAAAGTTTTTGTAACTTCACTTGAGTGTGTTTTAGATAAACCTTCGTCATTCAGCGTTCTGAGTGACAGAATACATCCTTTCCTTAAACAAAGCGAACTTAACATGAAACGTTCATTACGGATAAGAGTGCAAATTGCTTCGTTTGTGCCACTCCTTAATTCCGATATGATTCTGACGTATTAAAATAGGACAAGTTGAATAAATTAAGCAAGTTAGTGGTTAACGGATGGCTTTGCTTTTAAACGGACATTGTAATTTGCAAGTTGGAAACTCTTGGCTACCGGACATTTCTAAAGCCCGTTCTTCCTTTCAGCTATATAATGTTTCATTTAATTAACGCCTGGAATAACGGCGCTAGCCTTTACAACTGACGAGGTTTGTTTATTACATTACGTAATTAATCTTTCATCTTTTTAACTAAAATTCACCGAAAGTTGTCAATAACTTGAATTAGCTGTCGGATACGCGTCGCAAATTTATTCCGCAATATTATAACCATCTAACATTTGCATTAAATGCAAATTATATGTAACGCCAAGGGGAAATATTATCTACGCGAGTTTCGTAAACTGTACAACCAAATAGTTCCACAATTTTGCAATCACACCTACGATTTACGATTTCACAGCAAGATACAGAGTGAGCCAAGTTACAGACTGAGCAAAAACACATTTTTATCGTGATTTACGATTACATACATTGGTGTATTTGTTAATTATGGCTTTGTATGTAATTTTAGTTTATATTTGTAAATAATGCACTCAAACGTAGATTCATGTTTAATGCACCGTTATACTGTGCAACGTAAATAGATGCTTTTTTAATTTATTTATTACTCTGATGTAGTTTGAAAATTGGTTAACGCGGTTTTTTTAATCAACAAATACCTACCTACCTTTTTGTAATTTAATCTATTTAATGTGTAAATGTTTTAAAATTCCGTACCAATAATAATAATAATAATAATAATAATAGTGTTTTTCCATCGCACCCACGTGATAGCTCTGCTCACTCAATACATTGTATATGTAGTTGTGAAAACGAACAGCGTCTAGACACACAAAAAACTGTTGGAAATGTATTTTTGCGACGTCAGCATCAACTTATATCAAACTTTTAAAAAGTTATTAATTTTGAATAGTAGCTGAAATGAACAAGCGTTATTGAGTTTGATTTGGCTTTTGAAGAACACGAGTAATATTTTTCCATTTTTTAATAGACGTAATGATATAACCAATTATAACCATTTGATGAAAAAATAAAACACGGAACGAGTGTTTCAGTAGTTTCATGTGCTTTGTTGGTAATAAAATCGTTGTTTTATTATCCGACTCTTTGGAACGTTTGTGCTTTAAATAGTACAATTAAAGACTATAATGAACTATTTAACGTACATTTATTCGATAATTGAAAGTTAATTATAATTTACGAGGTGCTTTATCATTTCACATTTATTTGTAGCCGCTCTAATCATTTTTTAAATTCAGTACGCAATGATTAATAAATCACAGTTTAGTTTTCGCACTTTTTCAACATTATTTGTAAGTATTATTGTGTGTTAAATTTTTATTGAAACACATTAAAATTACATGAGATTTGCCCAATACACAAATCGACAAGAGCGAGTTCGGTTGAAAGTTTTTGTTCCTTCTGGGTGGTTCTTCCGCTTCTGTCGGCGTGTTTATGTCGATGTCCATAAAAACTTTAAAATACTTGCAGAAAATTTAACGATTCCGAAAAAGTTTTTTTCTTCTGTGTTGTTCATTATTTAGAACTTGCTTCTCATTTTCTTATTAAAGGATCAAGCGGCTGGAAACGGCTAAATTAATTCTTAAACGGCGAAAGTGTAAAACGATTATGCAAGTTTTAATTGAATTGAGCTTTATTAAATAAAGAGAGTTTAGCTTAGGTGCATTTTTAGGTCTTATTGCAAATTAATTAGCCCTGATAGCCTAAATGTATAAATTGTGCACATAATTTTAAAATTAGTATGCTTTATTGCGGTAAACATGAATTAATTAATTAATCAATTTCGTTATTGAAAATACTTTTGGTGTTACGTTTTATATTTAGAGTTTGAATATTCATCAAACAAAATTATTCAGGTGTGCTTTGATATGCCGTGCTTGTTGATATTTATGTCTGGAGTATAAAAAACGGTTATGCGTTTTAATTCATACATATTGCACGTTTCCCTGCTGGTTTCTGCGTGAGTGATTGCTAGGAAATTATTAACAAAATGAGCACCTAGAAAGGAATGTAGTAAATTTTCTACGAAAATGTGATTGTTCCAAGTGTTGGCTTGTATCTGCGAAAATACACCAGCTGTCAGTGAAACCCGTTTTCTTATATCTTTCATATCCCCATACACCGCACAAAAACCGAGCCCGTTATCTGATTGCATTAACTTTCGTTTTTCAGAGAGGGAAAGAAAGGAAAACGTGTTATCTTCAATTTAAATAATTTTTTTGAAGTGGAAAAGCGGATAAATTGATGTAACGAATTTTTTGAATCAGTTTATATAAATAATTTATTTGACGTGTTTCGGCTCACCTACGCCGCCACGCGGTACTCAGTCACTCTAACAAGAACTGAAAAATTGCAATTTTTACCGGAGAGGTTCAACGGAATTAATAATTGCGGATTATTGCAAAATTACATGTTGTTTATATCCAGTATTTTTTATTTCATATCTCACTTAAGCTTTAAATAAAACTTTTAATACATGAACAAGATTTCAGAACACAGAAACTCATTTGGGGCTGCAATTTTAATTAGTAGTTATCGACATCAGTGGCAATACAAAAATGGTGGATGCGCCGGGATAACATGAATTTTTTACTTTAAAAATTGAATTCTTCAAATGATCTAGAACCGTATTTTTTTGAATAATTTGATCAATTATTACGAGTTGGGTGATTAAGCACAATCCTGTGGTTACTAATGGTTTTAATTAATTCAACTATTTTCTTTCCGAGTGTTCTCATCTATTTGCTATTCCTAATAGTTCGTATATTATTTAATTAGATTTTGAAGTAAAAAAAGTAATCAAAAGGCAGTCAATTGCTTCTTTTATTAACGTTCCAACAAAGCTAAATTTTATTAGACTGTTAAACAATCAAAACCTAAAACGTGTTAAAAAAATTAACATTGCCTGGTTTCGCCTAACTTTGCCGATATTAAGTTTTTGTAATTAAGTTTTTTGGGGTGGTGTCTCAATCTTGTCATTTTATTTAGCATTTAAGAAGTCGTTGAGTGAGTGTTAAACAGGTGGCTTTTGAAGGAAATGAGTTAGGAGATGTTTGTTTGCAACGTGTTTCAGGCCAACGGGGAGATTTCTTGAATGAAACGATTTAATTAAGTTCTGTGTCAGTGGAACCCTAAGTCGTCTCCTCAGAATTACATTTCGAAAGTTCGCTTCGTTTTAAAAACTGTTCATTTGTTTTAACGTTCGGAAGGAACCTTACATTATAGAAGCGTCTTCCATTATTGAGCGCTAGTTAGACAAGTAGATATCGGGATGCCTCCTCAGCCTTCCCGTTCTCTAGTCTTCCGAGGGGATTAGAAGAATCTATCTGCTTTCTAGACTCTTGAGGATTGGCTCGTAGAACGGTACTGCCAACAGCGACACAGAAATCCGCAAACGTGTGCCGAATACATCCATCACTTAGTGCAAATGTGTCAAAGTCGGAATTTTGCCTTAACTTTGAATGAGCCCGAAACACACGAGTCGCCGAATAAGAGATTGCATCGTCAATAATGCACGCTTGTCCGTTATTCCGCAAACAATCATGAGGATTTACTTTTGATTCTGAAAGGAAGCACGGATTGAGTAAAAATGATAAGACGTTCGGTCGGCTAATTTGGTTGGCCTAACGAAGCAACATATAATCAAATTTAAGCTGGAAAATGTACACATACATGCACAAAGCTCATGTTAACTGAGTTATTTAGCATCTGTAATGAATAAGATGAGTAGGGCATGCAAATTACAACAAACAAGCGGGCACAAAATAAAAAACAAAAAATTGCATTTGCCTACCTTGTTTTCGCAAACAAATAACATTATAAATCAGCACTTTTAAAATTCCGGCTGGGATTTTTTACGAAATGACATCGATGCTGAAACAGCCGCATTTACGCTAAGTGAATAAAACACCAGTATAAAAAACGTATAATCATTTATTAACAATTATTACTGTACTAGTACATTCATTGTTACAATTGTTGGAATCTTGGAATACAAATTTTATACCCGAAACATAATAATTAAAAAACATGAAACACAAACAATTTTCAACAAAAACACAGTGAATTCGATGTAATTTCTAAAGCTACGCAATTTAGGAAACGTCGCCATACATTACTTTTAGTTAATTGGTTTGCAATACGTAGGTAGGTTCTTTTTTTGATTGTAATGATATTATTTACAATGTGTTTCTAAAATATAATGATTAAAAAAACGCCATTGTCATTTCTATATTTACAATATGTTTCCCTAAAATGTACTGAAATAACCCTTAATTTCCCATTGAAAAATACCGTTTTCAGTAGACTTTTCCCAAACAAATTTGCATTACTCAGATCACTTTGCCTCTATATGTTTTCAATAAATCCGGATTAAAATACTGTTGTAAAAGTGATTTTCATTGAAACCAACCAAAAAAACCTTGGTTTATTTATGAAGTGATAGTTTTTATGCTTTCAAAAAATAAATATATTTGCTATGATTTTAGTAATAATTGCCTGTTTGAAGTTAAAACGAATTCAATTTTCGAGTTGAGGTAGTTTAGGGCCAATTGGAAAAGCTGATTTCCTGTGGATTTTTCATTAATACCCATCAGGCACAATAAATGTTTCTAAATAATCCGGAAAATTTATAGCGTACTGGAAACATTTGCATGGCTTTTTGCAGAGTATTTATCTATGATGTAATCTAGATTTTGTGCGATTTCAGCTGTGAAATTTTAATTATCCGTCACAGGTAAACAATTGTTAAGATTTCACTTAAAGTAATAATTACTGTTTGCTGACGAACTGAAAGTAATTTCGCTTACGTGCCGTCAGTAACTTGCCCAAGGCTAATAACAATAAAGCTAACATGGACTAAATTATTTCATAGCTGTAGTAAATGGGCGTTTATTCTCCTCCAAATTCACTGAGAGTGACAGGAAGTGTAATGTTACATACTAGCTTGAATTCCTTTATCACTTAACTTTGGTAAAACAGATTTAATTCGTCAGATTTCAAATTATCACAAGTTAGTATTTATTCCGTTGACAATTGAGCGGGTTTTGCCATGCATAGCAAAACAAGTAGATAATTTAATTAACTTCATCAATGAGTTATAATGTAAAACTGTAGTTGAAAGCTATGAATATAATTATTGCGGTTGTTGTTTGCAACATATCACGTATGTAAACAATTAATTTGATTTAATTGCAAGAACGTACTGCGCTGCGCTTTATACTCTTTTTACAAATCGGTTTGAAGTTGACATTGAGCCGCAATAACCTGTCTTTTTCCTTTTTTATAATCTCACAAACGCCGCAAGAATTTATAAAGTTGGGTTGAGACGAAGATGTTTGGTTGTCAATGAAAATCGCATTTGAACAGAAACGTGGTACATTTTCATTAAATGTAAATTTATCATCCAACGAAAAATAAATACGTCTGTAAAGTTACATCGGCAAATCTCTTTAAAGGTGACTAGAAAACGAAAATTACAAACTTGATACTACCTCTACCTAAAGTATAAATTTTCACGTTGTCGGTTATTCTATATTATATTTACATATAACGACCATAAATTCCCAGAACTTCATAATACAAAATTTGTTTTTTCTTATGCTACAAGTGTGAACATTCAGTATGGATTTCACGTCATATCCAGCATGTGTAAATAAATGTAAACATATTCGCAGAGTTATTACAAAAAAGGAATGTTCACACTTGATTTTTCAGCGAGATGCAGGAAATTACGACACAATCGATTTCCTGAAACGCGTCTTAAATAAAATGTTAAAAAGGTAACGCAATTTTGAGCAATTCAGGTGTACAGGTTTAAGTAGCAGTTGTCAATGCGAAATCATACAATTTGTACAGGAAATAATCTCAATGAAGTAACTTCAACCGAACCTAAAAATTTGCTAGTTCATTACACTACAATTATTGCACCGCATAGTTAGGTATACTTAAGATTCAACGGTAATCACACTTATTTGGCATTATCATACACAATTATAATTGCATCGCTTACGGTACGAGTCTTTATTATCTCACAACAAATCACACAATCCATTCTTATACCCTCTAGGTTTATCACGATTTGTTAAAACACTATCACTTTTAAATAACTTTACAAGTTTATCGACGTCGAATTCATTGGAACTTCCGCAGCCAGGCGTGTAAGTGGACATAGAAAAGCAACACTGTCAGTAGGATGTTGGAGATGTGCTGCTTCTCGGGGCCACTGCTGAAAAAAATTCCTGCAACAACAGGAAAAACACATGAGCAATATTTAGGTCGAGTTGTCACCAAAGTTTGACTAGAAAAAAGCTTTGAAATTAAAATTTTAGGTTTATTTTTGCGTGAACAAATAAATGGCAATTTTCGCAACACATAATCGAGATTATTTTTTGAAAGTTTTACGAGACCGTGAGGAAAACTACAAACAAATACATTAAAATTTGTTTCAGTTAGGAACTGGTCCCGTAGTTTATGAATTCACGTTAGTTTAATAAACATTTTTTTAATTGTTACAATGTTTATGGCGAGCCAAAGCTCCATTCGTTGGTTTATTGTTCACTTTGAGACCTTTACAATAACACGAAAAATGCGCTTTGATCTTTAATTGCTCAAAACAAGCAATTAAATTTTAGATTATGTACTGGATGATACCTTTACCTTCGCTGCTCAGGGTGGTGGGCACCATGATGAGAGCGAGCTGAGGGGCGTCGTCGTGGAGCTCCGACTCTTGTGTTTTCCGGTACAACGTAAACATCGTTGCCATACACCGTATTTTCATTTTACCGTTTTTGAAGAGCTCTAGACTTGCGTTTATAGAGATCATGGAACGGACAGTTTCTAAACCAGGGAGGGCGTCGTAACGTTCGACCGAATCGTGGATGTCGATGCCGTATTTCGGCTGAACCTGAAAAAATTGAGACGCATTAGTAATAGAGCGCATATTTTAAAATTCAAAAATGCTGAAAAGCAAATTATAAGCGCAAGATATGAACCAACTAAAAACTTCACAATTTCATTACATAGAGTAGTAACTCATCCAGTGTCTGGAATATTTCAGGAAACTTTTTAATTATACATGTTTTAATTGAAGCTGAATCACGAATAAGCTCTTTGAGATATGTTTGCGAGATATCCGCTTGTGTAATGATTTTTTTAATTAGATGAGTTTCGACAAAAGTGCGGCGTGAAACTCAAGTGTGGTAATATCAAAAATATATTTCAATATGCCGGGAAGCACGTATCCGGCTTCAAAGGTGCGATACAGACAGTGTTGTACTCCGTAAATTCAATTTAGTATCGAAGCATAAGCTCTTAGATCTTCATATCAAGGAGGATTACTTGAATCAATTTCATTTTCACTTTCTGAACTGAAACCCTCAATGTCTAAATTCCAGAATCGCAAGATTATTTGCCTTTTCGATATTCTTATGCAAAACTACCTCTGGCTGCTCTCTTCTGCCGTTGCCTGGATTATCCCAAATAGAAACTTTTCCATTTTATTATACTTAGAGCAATTCAAATTTACACAACGAATTGATTCAAGGAAAATTGCACTTTTAACCCCATCACCAAGCCGCCACTACAATGGCAATACCGCTCGTTAAAAATCAACAGTTTTTAATTTGCAATTCGAGTAATCCAAACATCAATTAAAAACTATTTATTCAAAACAACGCTTCGCAAATAACGTTGATCAAAAAGTTTTTTAATTAGGAGCATTTGATGAAGTTGTAATAAAGTTGAAATTATGTGTATGTGTTTGACTCACTCCGGAATTTTTGGAGGTTCCATTAATTAAACTTTATTTGGAAAAGTTGGCATAAGTGATTATTCCCCCATTATTAAATGAAATCTAAAAATTCCCTCATATGCAATCGGCGAGCTTTTTACTTTTAAACTTTTACATCCGTTGGAATTTTAATGAACATCATGTTTGCTTAACAGAAAAGGCAGAGTAACCATGAAGAGTTTAAAGTTTGCTTTATGCAATCGCCGGTTCCAAGATTTAATGAGGCGTCTGCGTCAAGTGTTTTTGTGCGGGCATGTCATAAATTCAGTGGTGATGCTTTGGACGTCGATATCGGAGAGGTGTCTGAAATAGCGATGGGTGGTCATGCTGATTTTATCCCATTCGTAAGACGCTCCGAGCTGCTAATTGATAGTCACCCTCATCAGACGTAATCTCGAAGTGTCCACAGGCGGCGACACCACATTCCGCCACCAAGATGGATGTTCCTTCGAATACGTAGGGCAGGACTTTATGTCGTCTCCAGATGCTAACGCATGCCTTTTGTGTGACGTCCGTCGTTCCTCAATGCACTCAGTTTCAATTAACTCAAGCCTAATTTCAGAGACGTATTGTTAATGAGCGTCGTTCTTGTTGCTCTTTTTATGCATAAAATTATTTCGCGTTTCTAGGGGTAAGTGGATTCGTAATGAGCGTTTCTTGTCAAGGGGGATTTTTCATAGCGTTTTTCAAGATTTCGACGGTATTATTGTGAGAAATAATAAAGGGCCAGAACGAATGCCGGGAAGCAGGTAATTTGAACCTAATCAAAGTAGAATGCGGGAAATAGAGAAAAAGATGGGTTTTTATTTGATATACTGGCCGTAACTTCTTTATTATCAACGGCTGATGAATGGGCCTTTGAAGCTTTGTTATTGACTTGTTTTGGACGGAAACGATGTTGTTGTTAACATTAGTTTTGAATGAATACCGCACAAATACACAAACCATCCGTTATTATTATCTAATTAAAAGCAACTTAAATAATGCTGTCTACACTGCATTTTTGTGACTTTTAAGTACCTGGACTAACGTTTTATGTGCTTTGTAATTTTATTTCTAAAGTACACAATAGGTTCCGAATACGTGAATTTGCTACTAAAATATTGGTACACTCTATGCATGATAATTCAGATAACATCACCAGCGAAATATTAGTTTGTTTTATATTCAAACTAACAATGAGTAGAAATAACATAATGTTTGTTGTTACGGTTTGTAAGTACTTGAATTTTATTCGCTAACAAAGAGGGTTTTAATTTCCCAAATTACCCATAACATTAACGAAGGATAATCGCACACAACAATCTGCGATATGAATAAAGTGAAATGAGACTTTTTATAGAGGTCTCCAGGCGATTTAACTCTATGTAGGTATACGCCAAAAAATCAAATTGAGTTTGAAATGGACAAACATAGAAGCGCATTCCAATACCACAACATCAACAATGAGTTTTAATTACATTTTATATCTGCATTGTGCAGGCTTTACCCTGATTTTCTACTATTACAAAAGTCACATCTATTAAAAAAAAATTAGTTTTTTTAATCTATATCTAATTAGTAATTATTGTACTAATAGCCAATATACTGGTGTAATGTAAGTATTTTTTCCTGTATAGTTTCAAAAGTGATTTGGCAGAGTCTTAAACATTTTTTGAAGGTTGTTATGGTAGATAAATATGTACTTATTATTTTATTACTTAAAAAATTATTTAATCTGTTGGTAAAAACTCAATTTTGCCAAAATAAGGGATTAAAAAATTGTTAAAATTTATTGTAAAAATAAACCGCAAAAGCGATCAGTTTGCAACTTGCTTATAGTTTAATAGCAGAAGGCTTTTTGAAAGGCAGTACACAACATAAAAACAGTAAAACAGTATAAATATAAAAGAGATTAAAAAGACTAGCAGAACAATATTCACTTTCAAAACTGTTTAAGAAGTTGTAGAATTTTTGTACCAATTGAGTGTGTAATTGTATAACTTGTTCTTTTAGTGATGTATTTCTTAATAACAAATATTGTTTGACATAAATTAAAAGCAATAAATTCATAAGATACGCTTTTTAGTAAATGTAATAATAATAATTTACAGAAAACTTTTTACGGTTTCGCATTGTTATGTTAATACTTTGACATGATCTTGATATAAAAAATGTACAGAATTTTTTAAGGTGCTATATCAATACTTTGTGGTGATTTAAAGACACAGTACTATTTAATATACTCATTTCATAAAAACTCTAATGTCTGATATCAGTGATATCATGATATCTTCATTTTCGAACACTTTTGCTTTAAGTAGGTAACAAGAAGGATTTTTTTTAAAGTACGCTGATTCCGTCAAAGAATATACTGTAAAACCAAACTTTTTTTCTAGTCACTTTACGAAAAAATTACTAGTCCGTTAAAAATGCGATCATTTTTCAGAAGTAAAATTCTTCGAATTCTCTTTTACTTATTAAGCTTTGCAAAATTTTATTTTTTATAAACTGCACCTTACCACGACGATTTTTTTTGTTTAAGATCGTGCTTTTAAAATAAATTGTAATTAAAAAAAGGTGTTTTTTAAAAAAATACAATTTCTTTTCCAAAATAAGTGATTAAAATGATTTTTTTTTAATTTTTAACATACTTGAAAATGAACTAATATTTTTTTTCGTAGGGTACATAGTTTAGGCAAATTCTGTATTATAATGTGACCAACCATCTCACTGTCACTGAAAAACAGGTTCTTCAATACAGGGTGAATCATTTAATTGTGGTATTTTCTAAAATTTTCTTAGATAGAAATATAGATGCAATTAAAAATATTAATTACACTTGATATTGCCTTTGATTTTTAAATACTAATTAACTGAATTAAAATTGCTTTCTTGTTTTTTAATTAATAACAGTTCATTATGAAGTATAAAATTACCAAAACTATCATGACTAAGGACTGGTTTATAGAAGCGTCATTAGTTTAATCTGCAATTAAATGCGTGATTAATGATCACGTGACCAAATTGAAGCAATTTGATTTGTCCATTTGCGTTGTTAAAAGTTAAATTTAAAATTTAACAAAGCTTTCTCTAAGCCGATCCTGAGTTGACAATACTCAGAACAATACAACCGTGAATTAATTTCGTAATCTTCTAACAATTATAGACTGGACAGCTGGTATTAGTACATGTTACTGGTTGCAAATAAGAAAATTTCAGAACCTCATAATTGACTCAGCCTGTAATCCTGTATAATACTGAAGATGGTAATTAGTGTTAAGTTTCTGTTTTTTGTGCAGTGTGCAACAATAAACTAATATGATGTATGTTTCTGTAAAAGCTCGAGAGCATAACCTTTTTAATCTATTTGTGCTGAAAATAGCCCGGGGGCGTCGTTTGTTGGCGTATGTTTGTTGTGTGAACCAGTGTTACATAAACATAATTCAGAGTTCAAATAAAAGAAGTAGAAATAATCTAAACAAAACCCAATTAGTATGATCGAATATTCGGAGGGAAAATAACAGGCATGAGTGGCCGTGCTGCAATCACAGCATCACGTAACCAACCACCGCCCCGCAATTCAAACAATTGTCGAGAGTGTCAGTGTCTGATTGTTTGCTGTTTGACAAATAACAACGCATCAAATTGTAGAAATTCCACGCATACATGCAATCAAGTTAGCAAGTTAGCAGCAGGCCTTGTTGGAGTCGAACTAGACGGCGGCGGCGGCGGAACATTCAGCCCCCAGCCTGGCAATACTATGGCTAATTATTATAGCCGCAGTAATTGGACTGTAATTTGGGCGCCCTGCTAGGGCCACACGTACACTCTGACGCATCATATCTCACGCTAATTAATTAGCAAGCTGCTTATGAAACTATATCGTTTTAATACCGACCGACATCCACGCCATCATCCTTTCAGACGTATGCAAGCTGCTGTCCGTGAGGACGAAATTGTTTACCAAATGGAAACTTTTTCCAACAAGAAAAAAGTATCGCACGGTATAAAACGAACTGCAGTCGCTCTTTCCACATCATAAAATGTTTTATTTCGTTAGACTTTAAAGTTTGACTTATGCACTTTTCCATTGACTTTTATGCATTTTCGATGACACTAAAACATTTCTAAATGATAAAATCAATAATGGTTTTATTCTTCAAACCTGCAGTCACTCTCACATAACTGAGATGCGGAAAAATTTATCGGTTTATTTGCGCCAGTCTTCAGAAAATTGCGCGAATAAGCGAAGATGGAAATTCAGATAGATTACCAAATGAGGGCTTCCAATACGACCAGAAAATTATACCCACCGTTGTGCCTAAAGCACTGATACGACAAAAACCCTTCAAATTATTTAAAACGTTTCATTAAAAATTTGGGTGGGCGAAAATAATAAAAAATTATTGAATGTCTGGGAAAACATTTCAATATTCGGGATGATTTGCCTCCAAGGGGCAAAAACTGTCCAAATTCTGGAAGCAGCAATTTGTTAAAATAAAAGTTTTTTTGACACTTTTTTCACCGAGGTTAATTGGAGGTCTAAAACGGTTCAAAGAACTTAATAAAATTCGCTAATTTACAAATTCTCATTCGAAAACGATTTTATTTACAGAATAAAATGTATGTTCATATCCTGCAATGAAGTCCCGTCTAATTAAGCCCTTTTCGATAAATAATTTACCAAAATATTTACCTACCTGCGTTATTTATGTTTTGTTAAACAAATAAACCTTTGTTTCATTTCAGTTAGTAATGTTTGTATTTTTACTCACAAATATAAAATAATCAAGCCCTTTAATTAATAATTTATTTAATTAATAAGTATTTGTTTTTGCAGAATTAGTGAAATAGCAGGGCCGCCGCGAAAGTATTTTTACATAATTT
Source organism: Tribolium castaneum (assembly GCF_031307605.1). NCBI lineage: Eukaryota > Metazoa > Arthropoda > Insecta > Coleoptera > Tenebrionidae > Tribolium > Tribolium castaneum. The sequence goes on from NC_087396.1 coordinate 13,680,802, forward strand.
ATATGTTTTAATTATTTTTAACAAAAATATAGCAATATGCAATTTAAAAAGTTAAATCAAAAGCATAAAGAGATTTTTTAATAAAAAATAAGCTTGCGACAGTTTTCTTTGCACCATGGTTTTGCAAGTCACTCAACTTTTTCTAACTTGGGCTTTTCATTTTTTTTTCTTTTTAAGTTTGTGTATTCTTAGTTTTTGTTCTAAAACACCACTTTTTTCCGAAAATTTAAAGGATACTAAAATATAGGATATAGAAAAAACTGGTTGAATATAATAAAAATTGTCTAAAATAAATAATTAAGTTTTTTTTGATATTCTTAATTAATTACAAAAAATTGACGCTGGCCCTCTTTGGCAAGAGCTGGACTTTGTAACAATGATTTAATAAATAAAAGGCAGCATGAACTAGTTTCAAAAATAAATAAATATTTCAATGGTTAGTTGTATAGTTTATTTATGGCCACGTGTGCAGAGAGTGATTTCTGGAGTAGATGGAATCAGAAAGTTTGGTAATGGAGCAAATCGGTTTGTCGATAGGAGCGCAAATGTAATTTTAGTAGCGGGCATATCACTTAGATTCTGTCGTAATACCCCATCATTTATTGAATATCCATCCTGATAGATGACTTGAATACGGGCTGTCAGGTCCAAAAAGGCGTTTAACGACATTGTAGACCTCTGTTGGGTACAGATAAGACTTACAGAACTTGACAAGGCTTACTGCTTGTCGAAATGTCAATTCAAATCCTCACTCCAATCATTCATTATAAAATCGCTTATAAATTACCGTATCAAAGGAAAATGTGGACAAATTGTTGAAAGGCAACCAATTTGGAGGAATTAAAAGTGTCTGCCGAACTGAAGCTTAGTTATGAGTTCAAGAACGCGGTTTAATTGATTGAAAAATAAATTGCCCCGGGTCTGAGTTTGAGATTTGAGCTGGTGGCCAAGTTGGAGCAATTATGCACAAGTCTAATGCATTTATAATCTAATTTTAACAAACCGTTGTCCGTTCGCCCATCGGCGCATGGCGAACTAGAATAATTGTTTGATCAAATTCGCGTTAGCTTTCTGAATAAATATTCCGCCACAAATCCCCAGCGTATATTTTCTTTTTAAATATTATCAGTGGGGAAAATTATGCAATAAATATTTATACAGTTGATCGCTCCAATTAAGCCTCTCTTAATTTTTTGGGTGTGCAAGTTTATCCGCTGTTTTTTAATCTCGGCAAAAACGGATACATTATTTAGCACGTAAAAATTCCGGAAATAAACACCACCATTGTAAAAGTTTATCTATCCGAGACCAACAACAGTATTTCCACTTTATGATGCAATATATCTAAAGTGTTTCGAAGTACTTGCTTCTAAACATAAATTCTCCTAAACTGGACTTGGCAAACAATGGAATTAAATTTTTCAAAATAAATCATAAAAACTGTCGTGCATAAATAACATATAGGGGACGAGTCAAGAATTCATGCAAATGCGTCTGCTGGATAATCAGATACGCTGCTCCCCAAAGGTCTTTCTAATCTTTTATCGCATCTAAACGTTTTCATGACATTAATTTTTAATCCCCATGGTCTAGAGGCGTGAGTTCCACTTGAATGTTTAAAGTAGTGTTGAGGGTAAGTTATTGAAACTGAGTTGTCATGGATGATACAATGAGTAGGGAGTATTTGAGGAATGAACAGCACTAATTAAATTTCGTGTCAGTCATAATTCCGTTTTGCGTCTTGCAGAGTGGCATTTACAGATTTAACCGGATTTTATCATGTCTCAACCTATCTTGCTTTTATTGGGAACATAAAATCCTGGATCAACACACAAGTGCAGTCACGACTCTCAAATTATCGATGATTTCAGTCTTGATGTAGACGTTATCAGTGCTTAATTATAGCTAATAACAGTTACTACTCTATTTGCGGTTTTTATTCGGGTTAATTGCAGCAACATCTGGAAGTGTTTGATAGATCTCGATGAACTAATTGTCGTTCTGCGCCATGTTTTACGTGTCGCCTTCTTTATGTGAAATCTATAACGAGGCAAACGTGCAACATCCGTTTGTGCAAATACCAATTAATTAAATTCATCAAAAGACACGAGTGGAAGTGGCAAACAAAGCGTTCAGTTTCAGCATATAATGCGCAGCAGATTTGAGTAAATCTAATTTAAGTGGCGCAAATATTGGTCGAGAAATTTAAGCACTTTAGAGTCTCTTTAAATTATTCAACTTGTTCCTTGATGTGCTCTCGTTTTGGTCCCAGTCTTGACCGGCACTTCGAAACGAAATAGGAAATTGCCACTTTGCCTGAACGTCAATGCCGAATGCCTCTTCTCTTTTTATAAAATATGCAAAATCTCGCCAGAAATAATTTACTTTATGGGGTTAGCGTTTACAATTTGCTTTACGTTCGAGATTTGGACCGCGATACAAATGCTTTTCTTGGCCATAAGCCCTTGTGTAAACGCAATTTTATTGTATTTGTTGGTATAGTAGCGCAGAAAGAGCCCGGCTGTTTTATTTTGTAAACTTACGAAAATGCAATATTAAATCTAATCATGGCTCTCGCCGACTTGCTATGCTAGTTATTAAACGAATTTTTCGGAAACATCAACTGAATTGTTCCAAGTTAAACGTAAAACGGGTCGCATTGCACTCAACAAGCTTAATTCCAGTTGACGTTTTCAGGTGCCACATAAAACCCCAACATTAAAGTTCCTTATGTCTTGTGTTGTTAATTTTTTCGGGCTAAAATTTCCACTTCTGACCTTTACATGTAATATCGACACTTCTTCAGTTTAGTTGGAAATCCGCGATTTTATTTTCTTTTTCATTCCAATAAGAATGCAGAATATTTTATTTTCCAGTTCCAGCTTGGTATGAATAAATTAATTTTATATTCTTATAGCAGAATTGAGGGCACTCTTTATGACAGTGTGATTCTCGCTATTTTGTTAAGTTTGTGTGCTTTGGATATAAGCATATGAATATGCTTTAGTAATTTTTGCCTGATTTATTTTAAAAGGTTTTATAAAAGTTTTGCCTTAATTTATTAACATTATTATTACTGAAAGTGTTCAGCACAAGTACAACGACAGTGAATAAACAAATTATCCCTAAACTTTTTAAAATATTAACTTTTTAGTTAGTTAAAAAAAGGGTGATACTCGTAAATAAACTTATACCGATAATTTGACAAGAATATATTACTCTTTAATTTTTTACTGCAAAATTAAATTTTCCCCACCAGAGTGTGGGAAGATCTACAGTTTTTGTTTGAAACGGAGCGTGGGGAAGGTGCTTTAGCGACAAAGACGCAACGTGTGCATGCCTCTGAATTTATTAGAATAATTGAATGTATACATTGCGCATAGTAATTTATTTTATTAACGAGAATACTGCAGCGAAACAGAGAATTAATCAGGTTAGCATATAGGTGAAATCGGCCAGATAAACAATGTTTAGGTGTCTGGAAACATATTTCGCCCAATTCCATTAGCTGCGTTGAAATATAGAGCCCACATGTTCGGCTGCATAATAAACCGTTAAGCAGGAATGATAAGAACATTTCCGTCCCTTAACAGCGTTGAACTTGCATTGATAACAGCAGAAATGACCAAATAAAAAATCATTCCGCAATTATTTTTAATGATAGTTCGGATTGTTGGAGCGTTTTAAAAGGCACTTTAAATAACACTTGCAATAAATTGAGAAAAGTTTCTTATTGGAAAGTGCAATTAATAAGACTTTTGAAGAAAGTTTCCTGATTCGAGTATGTAGCGAAAAAGCAGGAGTCCAACTTGCTACGGAAAGTTGGGTGCAGCGAAACACAAAACCTTTTTAATTTGTCTGAGTATTTGAGGATATTAGATTTAGAATCAGCGATGTAACCGCAGGTTTTTTGCTGTGTTGGAAGGAACCATTTCGAAATGTGATTTTAGTGGTTTTAACTTCGGTTATGAAATAGTCACGAGGTCTGTATTTAATCACGAGTGAAACTGAATATTTAGTCTTGATCTGGAGGTAAATTGCATCACCTCAATCAGCTTAAGGTGCTGCTCAATCACTTAGTTAAAATTTAGTTCTTTGCATCGGAAATGTAAACTTCGTTAAATTTGTAATTCAATCTAAAGCGCACCGGATCTGATCGATTACGGCCACCAAAACAAAGCAAAAAGTGGTCTTTTTGTGTAACCGGTAATGTTGTACTTACCTCAACATCGTTGATAAACCAGGTGATATTCATCGGCGGATAAGACCCGGGCGTCGTGCAATTAGCCTTTATCCTCGCTCCTATCGATTTCTCCTGGACTTCTGTTCGCAAAACTGGTCCTTCATCAGGCACGTCTGTAAAAAATCGCAGCAATTTGGAGACGATGAAGGCAAATCGAATCCAATTAAGTTATTACACAGTAAACATCTCATCAACGTTAATAATCGAGGAGCGATGAATGGTAAAGCTAATTTATCGGTTTCGACTGATATACACTGCTTAAAGCGGCGGCAATTCATCGAGGCCGCAGCTATTTGCTTTGAGAGTGTCAACGTTTAATGGCCTTAAAGACGCCGCTTGTATTTACGGCATACCGTCAAAGGGCAAGATTTTTCGCACGACGGAGGCATTTCCGAGCGACGTAAAGCTCAAGGTGTCCTCTATGAGGAAGAATGGGGATTCTAAAGTTTAATAATACCTGCAACAAGTAAATGCGCGGCACGTATGTCGGTATGGAAGCGTGGTGCATCCGCTGAAACTTCACACTTAAATTCTCCAGAAGTTTCTCTCTTCACGTCCGTTAAGGTCACTACCGTTGAATTAGACCTCGACACCTGCAAATAAAAGGTTCTGTCAGTTCACTAAGTTTCCGAATTACCGCTCCACAGTTTTGTTCAATTTAATTTTCATCGGGCTGGTCCATACCAAATGACTTGCTCCAGCCGACAGAAAAAAAGAACGCATAGACCTGGATCGGAGACTTTTTTTAGTATACACAGATCTAAAATCCCAATTCACACCTGACACCAAAATTTTCAAAATAATTTTAATATATACAGAGTGGGGTGACCTAGGGATGCGTGCATGCTCCATAACTTTTTTTCATGTAAGCTATCAATATGATTTTTTTCTTACAATAAGGCACATTCTAAAGATATTCTAATTTGTATACAGAATGTTTCAAAATAAAATACCCAATTAGGTTCTACTAAAATTGTGTCTTTTGTCCTGTACTACTTCTGTTTCTATGTATTACACTTCACAATTTGTTAAAAGATATTCTTTTCAGAATGGTATGGGAGTGCTAAATTTGACGACAACGGCCTACTACGATTTTTTTTTGCGAAAAATACTATCCATATTTTTTTGCAAATTTTATAAATTGGACCTTTCCAACTTTATATCGACTAAAAGGTCATAAAAAATGCCATGCAACGATGCAATAAAATATAGGTTGTTGTATTTGAAAAAATCGAGTTATTTCTATTTGTAGTTTATTATTTTTAGAAAATCGTAGTAGGGGATGGAATATCGACTCCGAGGTCGCTTTTATTGCAAAAGATGCACTAAAGCTTAGGGCATCAACTAAAAAAATGTTGGTTAAGTTGTCTTGAATGGTTCTGAAGTTATGAATTAGTCTTTGCGCGACGCTATTTTCACAAGTAATTTTGGGGATTTTTATTAAAAAAAAAAACACTTTAAACAAATTAAAATATTTTTTGAATGTGCTTTATTATAAAACCTATCGTTTAAAAAAACATTCAAATTAATAACTTGTATAGAAAAAAAATTATGGAGCATACACGCTACTCCTCAAAGTACACGATTTGTTTTATATTTAATGTATTTTTCAACAAAACAGTTTTTTTGTTGTTGTGGATTTAAAATAGGAGGGGATAATCATTTAAATTGAAGTATTTCTTGAATTCAAAAATTTACATACATTAGATGTATTACAACATTTGAAAAATTTTTGAAGAGTGTTTTTTCTGGTTTCTGGTAGTTTAGGAAATAGAAATTGATAAGCATAAATTGATTAGTAATATTTTAATTTTTTTTCTCGTAACTCTTGTTGTTCCGTCCGTTATTGCAAGCATCACTCTTATTTTTCACTCATGAAACAAGGTCAATAATTTTTATTTTCCACTGTCTAATTTTCATATTGTTTAAATCTTTAATAATTAAAACCTGTCTGAATAAAATTTTCGGAGCTATTTTCACAAGATTTTTTTGGACCGTCCATTATGTGTAAACAAAAAGTAAATTAATCAGAAGTCGTTACATCGTTTTGTTCTCCGGTTTCGTGGTTTCAAAAGTTTCAGCTATAAGTTCCAGCTTTTATATTGAAAGTAATTGTTGGATAAAGTGCCTTTTAACTTAGCAGAAATTTATAACGATTGTTTAACGATAAAAATGTGAGGTCTTGTTTGTGTCCCGTCCATCATCAATTCATTAGTTTGTATTTCTCCTGCTCGTATTTTAAATTTTACAAATGTGGCTCCAACTGGGTTGGCTGGTATATAATGAAAAATTCACTTCTGCTGATAATGTTGGTAAAAAATGAAATAAAATTTAAAAACTTGTACAGTGTCCCGTTCGTTATTAAAATAAAATGGCTATTCTACAACTTGTTCTTTGACGCCACTATAATAAATAAACAATATTTAAAATTACCCGGACTTTTATTTTTTTCTCAGCTTTGCTTATTAATAATTATTAACCCCAAATTTCTTAATTTTGTCGGTCAGTTTTGGACAAAATTCAAAATATTGCCTGGAATTATTTGGGGCAGGTGTTTTCGCATAAATGAGTGATTGCAGCGAAAGTTTGTTTAGTTTTGACGAAGCACACAACTTTCAGAATCAGTACGTAGTAGATAAAAAAGAAACGCCGATTTGATGGCACCGTCACAATAATTGTGCAAACGTAGCACACGTTAGTGCTCGTTGTAAAGTTCTTGGAGACTATGAAAGAACAACAAAGCAAGATTTCTATGATCGATTTGATCGTTTACAATCGTACGTTTTACGACCCTCCTTTATTGAATACTTGAATATTTCCAACGTGGCGCTCACTATAACATAAAAAGATGTACTTTTATATCCGTAAAGTTATTGGGTCTTTATCAGTGTTTATTTTTATGAAGCCATTACATCTGTGCGAACTTGTAAACGGCGAGAATGTATTACTAAGTGGCTTTGGTTGCGTGAAAACTGCCAGGGAAAAAATGGCACCAAATTGGATCCGGTCGCTGTAAAGCGATCTCTTAAATAAATGAGCCTATTTAAAGTTGTATCCATCGCGTGAGTGCAGTAAAATGTAGGTTTGGTGTTCCTTCATTTAATTGTTAAATTGGGAGGGGCCGTAAAGTCAGCCGCATGTCCTGTGAAGGCAGTCGTGTAATACTTGTGAGGCCATAAAAGCGCTCCCGAGGGATTTGGCGTATCCAGAGTGACCCGAATAAACGACTGGACCCTTCTTAAAGGGAAATTGGATGTTTATTGGAATCAACTGCACTTAACGGTTATCGAAAATCGACTTAAACTCGACTGCAAACTAAACTTTATTAATTAGAGAGCGCTTCTGAAAAAAGCCTCTATAAATGATCAAAAGAGCTCGTTTTATACAATAATGGTCGGAACGATTGTGGGAGGTTTGGTGGTGTTTAGGCTCCAGTTCGCAGGTGCACAAATTTCTCGGCGTGTTCAAGAAGAAGGTGATGCTCCATTCTGATTCAGCTGCTTTTGATGTTAAGATATTTGCAAGTTTAAATTTACAAGCGGCATAATCTGCATACAATCAACGGCGACGTTGGGCTCGACACAAAGATACATTTTCTCCATACTTCCGGCGGCTTGTGCTCGAGTGCCATACTTTTCAAGATTCTTCGTAAATAAATTTTTGTGTGGCGTATTCAAACGAATCACTTACCCGACTCCTACCTCAACGTGTTTCTCAATATGTTCCTCAATTGCATGAATCAAGAAGCAAAAATTTTTGTAAAGGATTGACTTCTCTCTTAATTAATTTGTGTTTCAACAGACATTACACGTTTTATATTAGCAGAGAAACTTTCATCATTATCAAGTTTTCAGCTTAGTCGTAATGCTTTGATTTCGTTAGAAAAATATTACTTTTTTTCTTTAAAAAAGTGCTTAATTAAATTTTGTAACAGTGAAAAACCATGGACAGATTTAATTTTTATTGCATCTTTATTTCTAACATTTGGACGAAATAACATGTTTACTGCTTGTATGTCACATGTCAAATGGTTGTTATATACCCACTTTTAGGGATGCCACTGTCAATCTTCATAACATCATAACTTGAGTTCCCTTTTTTGTTCTGCTAAGCTTAACCCTACGAAGCTTTTATTTTATTGTTGCAGGAAATTTTAAGGGTAATGTTTTATACATTTACAACCGCCCACACACATTTATAGTTGAAATAAAATACTCTCTTGAAATTTAATAATAGTTTTATCAACTTATCACTGTTACCTAATGCGAACTAATGCAAACAAGATCACAAAGTTAAATCAAATTGTACGTGTGTGGTATTGTTGTTGCATTTGAGTAATGTTATGCCGTAGTAGGACGAACGGGATGACATTTGAGCCACTTTGTTGCTCTTTGTTACAAAGAGTGCCACAAATGATTTTTATTCAACTCGTTTCTTTAATTTTGTACGTAAACCTAAAATATTTGCGGCAATAAAACTCAAGGAGATGTACCAAAGCACAAAACGAATTCGAAAAATCCATAAATTTCACATGTTGTCTCCGTTTATAACTTGGGTCTTACAATCCTGCGGCTAAACATCGGATTCGAGAAGATTTTTTGCATAATTGGTTTTATTTTCATTTTTGATTTACGTGCGTATTAAAAGTTAAGCTTCATCAACATGATAAATGAGGACGCTTTCTAACCGCAAGCACAGATATTTTCGGACAGCTCGCGTTAAACTTATTTATTCTTTGTAAATTATAGTTGAAGCACGCTTAGAATAACGCTTCGGTGTCGGTGTCAGTCGTAATTAGTTGTAAAAATGTAGGTGCACTAACTAAACTATCATCGTGTAGCGCATTCGTCCAATTAAAGTTCTAGTTTGGTTGGGTTGGTGAAGACAGGGGAGGTCAACGTATTTCAATTCGTTTCACTTTAATTAAACAATTTTGAGCTGATTTCACCTAATCCGAAGCAGCACGCCACCTGCTTCATGTCAACTAACTTTCACTAAGAGTTAATGTTGCGTTTTCGCTTCACCCTTGTTTTCAGCGCTGGGAGCTTCCACGGTGATTATAGGTGAGCATTTATTAGCATAAATCCCTACAAATTGTTCAAGAGAGGAGTGACCGGAAATCTATTAAAACGAACGGAGCTTGTTGGGTTTTTGCCTCCTCCTTTTTCAACTCTTGTACGCTAGCGAAAAATTCCAACACAACCAACACTTTTTGCCACAGAGGGTGAGAAACTCTCGGGAGAATTAACACAAGGAATGTATAATACCAGTAATTAATGTATAATAATAAAAACGGCACGCATTTACAAGCAAAGCAGAGGGACGCGAAAGTTTTAATGCTTTAATTTCCATTTAGATTTTTGCATTGTATGAAATGGTAAAACTTTCACCAAGTGATAAATTTTACACGAAATTATTGTGATTGCGATTTTTAACTTTTCACACTTTTTAAAAGCCGTTTCATTTCACTAAATTGCTAAAATTTGTTGCTACAGTGGCACATTATAAAATTAAGGGATTATAAAAATGTAAGGGAGCCCCATTATCCTGTAGTTTTGAGTTTCAGGATAAAGTTTATTTGTGGAACAAAGCAAAATCAGGTTTTAAAGTTTCCTCATTACACTACATTCACATGCATCTTTGGACTAAAGAAACAACGAAGAAAAAGTATTCATAAAGGCAGCATTACTACTTTTGTGACATTTGGAGGTATCTACTGAGTTGTTATTTCAAAGATAGCAACTTAAAAAAATCTATTTAAGTTTTATCTTGTGCGAACTCTTTCGTGAGGGTGCTGTGATTTATTGGCGTCACTAGTTTTCTCATCGTCTTATTAAGAAGTTGGCTTTAAGTCACTATCTTGATTAGGTTAAAAGTTGTGCGAAGGGAAAAGTTTTGCAAGAACACACTGTATGTATTTAAATGAAAAATGACTCCAATTTAAGTTACCTCTAAACTTTAGAGAGCATAATTAAATTTAAAGAGCAGAAACTATCCTCAAAAATTGGGTTAAACGTGATCTAATTTAAGTCGGTTATAAAGTGCACGTTTTACGATTTTCAAGAAAGACTTGGTTACTTAATGAAACAGGAGAAAGGCTTGAAATTTTTGATAGGCTATATATTACAGGTTGCGTTTTAATCAGAGATCAGTTGACCAGATAGCTGCGGAAATAATTTTTCACCGTGGTGAGTGGTAGCAATTCGAAATTGATTTGTTCGGCAGATTGCAAAGTTGGTTTAAAGGAATCAGATGGCATGTTTTAATTAGGAGGATAGATAACGCCGAGTGGGACATAATTACTTTTACAAAACAGAAATTAAATTTCCTAGGAGGCGATATAACTGGTCGACGAGTGAATTTCAGTGTAGTACCGAGTGTTTTGTAGAGGTGTCTCGTACAGTTATGATATATTGTAGCTAACTGGCGTCCGTTGTTGGTAACTGGGCCACTGTACTAATAGCAAGCGCCCACCCCTGCGAGTGCACCCCTAAAAGCAATAACTAGTTATTTATGCCATGAGCACTGCAGTCTCATCCCCTTCTCTCCTGAAAGTTTCGCCGCCGCAAAAATTGCAAATCTGATTCTGCGACCGTTATTTAGCCGGCGGTGAAAATATTTTAACGATAAATTGTCATTTGTTATTATCACTGCTGAAACCGCCCGAAGACAGAATAAATACCAGAATGAGAAAAAATTGCTCTCGTAACATAAACGAATAGAGTAATTTTCTCTACTAATTGCAGCGCTCTTCCTGAAAGGAGTCATTATGTGAATCCGAGAACGTCAATTCATCAGGTCAGCAACAGCTTTGCTACTGACCACTATCGATTCTTCGCTAGGCCGACAACCGCAAGAAAAATCACCCTCCAAAGGGTTGCCATTATTCACTCTATTGGAAAACAAAAAAACTAATGCGTTCTAATGAAAACGAAATAAATTATACCGATATGGGGGGTTTTGCAGTTTATCCGTGCACGACAAGAATTTTTTAATTTATGGCTTTTATTCCACTACACACCAACAATAGAAATTTGGAACTGTTATGAATATCTCTCAGTTTCATGCAAATTCTTCGACTAACCATCGGATTAAATTATTCAAAACTGTTACCAAACTCGGAGCCGATCCGAACGTACATCGTAAAGGAGTTATTTTTATTGTACAAACCACTTCTTTTTGCTACAAAATATTAACGACACTATTGTAATCGTGTCAGAATTCTGGATGTATTAGTTCTTTATTAAAACGATACTTCAGCATGTTGAGAGATATTCAAAGATTTTTTCACATGCAGCGAAGGAATCATGTTGTGACGCTCGCTTTCAGCAAAATCTCCTTTCAGGTAATCAACACGATCATATCGAATTTCAAGCCTCAAATTTCTACATTCACGAAAATGAGGAATCTTTTGTTTCCTGGATTTCTGATGCCGTAAGCTGTTCATTCTTAGATTACACAAAAAATTGCTTTCATACGTTAATGAAAGTAAATTAATAACGTATACGTACACTTTTTAGAGTTTTATGGCATTTCGTTTGTTTTTGTGTTAATTTTTTATTTTTATAGAATACAATTTTATATGTTGATTTATTAACTTTGTCAGCCACAGCAATACATATTTTGTCACTTTAATGAGTTCATTATTTTCTAGAGTTGCATTTGCATTTAGTCGACATTCTCCATAAATTATAAGGAATAAGTCGCAATATTTCTTACCTACAATGTACGGAGTATTAAATTTACTTACAAAATACCAAATATTTTCTTAACTAAACTCTTGTCCAATTAAGTACAAGATACTTTAAAGACCAAATTACTTAAAATATAAGCTCTGGACTGAAAGTAGGTTTAGACAGTCATTTATTTATTAATAAGTTTTAAACCAAGGTTTCAGTGGAGTGTCACGAAAAAATTCCTCACCTTGTTAGTGCGCCAACTCATCAACTGTTCCTCTTTGGTCCTTTGTTTTTATAATCTATCATTCATGCCATATACGTCTCTATTAGGTTCAGAAAGCCCCTAGTATATTTCGGTAAGACTCTCTCGTAATAAAAGAAGCAAAAGTCGCACTTTGCGTGAAAATTTATTGTTTAAAGTGAGTTTTGGAGATAAGGGTATTGATTCAAGACAAAAAGGGGTGTCGATGTGGTATTGCGGTCACGAGGAACGCACGATGATAATTGGACTATGCAAAGCATGTTTATCAGCAATCAGTAATTAGTTACTAAACTGTCCTCGTAATTAGAATGTCGTCAACAGTAAAAATAAGTATTGCCACTGTTACTTAATTGTGTGTTTTAAAAAATGAAATCGATAAAAGGGGTCAGTATTAAAAAAACATAACTGACTAAACGACAATAATTTATCATGCGTGCATTAAAATGGGATAAAGGCAATTATTGTAGCGCAAAACGGCACTGCATCATTTCCCATTCGCGTTATGGAAATATGTTGCGAACAGAATGTCATGAAATGTGTTTACATTAAAGCACATTTAATAATTGCAGCGAAGGGGTTAAAAAATGTGTTGCAAAAAGAATGCGGTGATTACAGTAAACTATTCACGAAGTTGGATGCTTAATAAATAGATTCTTGAATGGGGTTTATTGAAGTTTGTCGAGAGAAAATTAGACAGAATGAGTTTGGAAGATACAGCTGCGTTTTCTGAAAAAGTAATGAAATAAACCGTTCCTCGGTGTTAACGTAATAGCGGCAGAATGGAGTTCATTGGTGCTGACTGGTGACTGATGAAGAAAACTGCAAAGCATACTTCGATAATTAGAATCTATATGTCTAGGCACTTGTGCTTCAGATTTCTCAGACCGTTATTGGGATTCCTCTTCTTCGGAACGTCAATTAATTTTCACCTGAAGTTCAGCAAGAGGAACAAACCGCCATTTATTACATGTTCCAGGAAATTTAAAACCGCGCTCATCCCCCAAACGACGCGTCAATAATTGAAATATCACCGCAGTCGTCGAAAAATCGCTAATAGTCCAAATTAATTGCAAAGGCTATAACTCAACAAACTCCAATAATCATATAGTGTGTGCAAACTATCCCACTTTCCGGCGTCCGAGCCTTCAATTTCCGGAGGGGCGAAATAGTTTCCGGAACACCCCTTTCAGGGCATAAACCGATTCTTTTGTCAAAATTCACCTGGGACGGCGTTAAGACGCGCCCGGCTCGCGGCCTGATCATCCGCTGCGAGACAATGTTATAGACGTCATTAAAAAGTTAATATGTTTTGAGTGTTCCTTGTACCAGCGCCGATAAAGAGGGGATAAGGATGCCTGCTGTGGCCCCAGCAGCAATAACGGAAACTAAATTTCCGCCGCCTTTGGCCGCACGAATGGTTATTATATTCATTCATTCAAGCGCCTTTGCCTGAGCTTGGCAGATCAGAGAAATACTCTGAGAAATGGGACACGCCAGCAACCGTGCGACTGAGTAAGAACGAGCCGACAGCCGAATCCCACGATGTAGAAAAAGGACGAGAAACAATGCTGCCAATTGTCGCTACAACTAGGTCAAATTAACCGACGCTGATATAATCTATAATTTACATGCAAACCAATTAACGGCGCAAGCGACTCTTAACTAAACCATGGACGTCCCATCCTACCATAAGCCTAGCCACTGATTTAAAACACATTAAAACCGCCAATTTTTTATCCAGGATGCAATAAGCCATAAATGCCAACCCTCAGCAATTCACTTGTAACACTTCCACTGCTCTGTTTCTGAACTAATGATGCCGTGCATCTGTCTTCATATTTGAAGAAACTCGACATAAATGAAAAATTCTTTCCTCAATCTTTCAAACTCCTAACAACGGCTCGTTACATTATATTTACTATAACAATCTAGAATACTAGAAATCCGACAAGGGAAAATTACCACATGCAAAGAACTTAGCGCTTTTGGAATTCAAATTAACTTTGAAGCGAATCATTATTCAAGCAGCACTCATTTATTACATTACGAAGTGCATGTCTTCGGAATCTGGTACAGTCTGATATATGTAGATACAATAGTGAAATTATAGCTTCCTTTGTGATTAATTTCCATTGTTTTGAATGTTATTGTAACCATCTACATAGATAAATGTGACCCCTTTAAACTAAAAAAGACTGCTGGTCCTGTCTAAGGGCGAAAACCACCACTTCACTTGTAGAGGAGGTTACCGGGGGCGTATAATACAATATAGACACCATAACTTGCCTGGCAAGTAGTTGTTTAGCTGCCAGCCACTTCCGAGTTTCATCATCAAAATAGATCAACCTTTGGTAGTAGCGTATAAAATATTTGATCGTTCCGCTTGTTTAACACCAGTAAAATTTTCAATCAAGAGTGTTAAAAAGCACTTACCGATGGCGCCAAATGTTCATTTTTTATATCATATTGTAGCGAGTTTAGTCGCTTCAATTATTCCAAAATTTAAAATAATCACTAGACGGGACAGTTATCGTTTCACGCAATAATTTCTGCACAAATGAAACAATAACATGAATATTTTACAATGCAAAATCAGTTCAACATACATTATGGTAATTTCGAACCAAGGACGTAAAATTTGATGTGAATTTTGTTTCAGGTTTTCGTCGTTTTGTTACAAACATTGATCACTATTTTAAAAAATCACCAGCAATAATGGCCGATAGTAGACGTGGAACGAGGAAGAAATAATTAATTTTGTAGCTATTTACTGTGACGTTTAATTAAAAGACTTTAAAAACAGCTGGAGCATGATACTAACGATTTGCTAGAGTAGGCGTCCATCGAATTGTAAAGTTCTGTGGAAATTTCGCTACGTAATTATCTTGTTTATTTTAAGAAACGTCTATAATTGTGTTAGCGTAAAGAGGGTAGCAGAGAAAAAAGCAATGAAACAAGTGAGTCGCAACTAGAAAAAGTTTAATTAAGGAAATTTAAATAAAGAGCTGTTTTGAAGTCACTGTCGCGAACCGAGTCAGCATTAAACAGAGTACATTTTGGGAACCATTTACTTTATTGTTTTTAAAACGTCCCTTGCATTTAAACGTACATTTTAACTTCTCGATTGCTTTCCTATCAATGGTTTTAGTTAAACAAGCCCGTTCCATTTATTTGTACGGCCATCCATTTGTTTAACTTAGGAAAAATTTAGCCCTTAGCACTTGACCTACTATTTTCAGAGACAACATTCGTTGTATTGGTTCTCCTGTTATTTTTCCGATGTTGCTGTTTCGTATTTAGAAGTTTCAACAAACACACGACGACAATTCCAATTGCTGAGCTACATCCTCGTGCAAATTAATTACCTAATTAACAAAACTGTCGACAGGTTACTGATAAAATGACGAGCAAGACAACGATTTATCTTCGGCAAATAATACAATTAGGGCTCTAGCTGAGTTGTTATATTTCTACTTGACGGGGATGTATTTTAAACTGATTAGTAAACGTAAGCTTATTTCCAAATTCATTAGCCTTCTCGTAGATTGTGGCTGAAATAAAACATTGCAGCTACAAGGAAGCTGGGAGTTTTTTCCGTCTATATTTTACTTTAAGGAGCGGAGATAATTAAGACGTTAGTCGGTTACAAATCACGATTAAATTGTAATCGTTGGAGACGTCATTGTATCGTTAAAAAGTCGGCGGAATTTTAACTAGTCATTATCTTTTAAAAACTTGTGTAAACAAGCAATTAAAGTCTTATTATTACCAGATCTTGGATTCTAAACGTGTGCGGTAATTAACAACTTTACGGCCCGTTTTATGCCAGACATGGTTAATCATACCTGAAATAATCCTTAATTAAGTCTGTCGCAACATTTAAAAAATCCCAAAATCCTTTACAGTCGTGTAAATTATAACGCTGAAAGGCCTGAAGCGGTGTCGGAGAAACTGTCAACACGCTACCGAAAAATCGATACTGTTCTTGGAACTTTAAATGAAAAATTGTTGATTCTTGAAACACCAACCTACCGAAAGAATAGGAGTGCATTGTAGAGCAACTTTTCAGTATTTTCGAGTAAATTGAAATCGAAATTCGTTTGTCAGACTTGTATTTCTATAATTGCTTTAATTGTGCTCTTTCACTGAAAAGTTTGTTAGGTACTTCAAAGTTGAGTGTTACTCTCAGTAACAAAGATTTCGTCTGAAAGCTTCCATAACCGCAAAAAATAAGCGAAGCACATAAGTGGATGCAAGTATTGCGTTTCGCTTTGTTATAAACCGGTCCGTATTGCAACAGTACGTTTCAGTTATAATCCATTTAACTCCAGCAGACACTGTGCACGTGTAGTTATTACTGACAATATTGAATTCCCTCTTATGAAAACGAAATCAACTTTCATCTCACTCGGTACAATGTTAAAGCCACATAAAAGCCATCTTCTCTCGGGCAAATGTGCTACAAGATACACTCAAGAATGCGCACATGAACGCCGTTGTTATTACCATAATTTTGTTATTATGTCTGGAAAATATTCTTAAATAAACAGTTCAGGTAATGCCGACTTAATTGAGTATTTTGCAGCGACGCTCGTGCAGATATATTTTGGCTCAAACTGCCTTGTACTCAAAAGGCCTCCAACTATAAAAATTTTAATTTAAAAATACTTGAATGCTTATAGCTTATCTCAAATCTGTGAAATTGCAGCCACTTAGCGATTTTTTCTTTGCTCTTAAGAGGAAATTTTTAAGCGGGCAGATTTCTATCGCCAAGCAGGAAAAGTTTATCAGACTTTTTAGAAGTGCTTAAGATCAATCACAAAGCTGTCACGAGGGTTACATTAAAATTCATGAAAATTGTATACCAGGTTGTCAAGTTTTTGTTGCGTCTAAGGCCAGATAAATACCTTCATTCAATAATAGGGCCTCTACACCTTCGAAGAGTTTACGCAATCAAAAGTGTACAAAGTTGGCAGTTTTATTTTATTGCCAAGTAAAATAATTATTTAAGTACTGAGGTAGGATTAAAAAATGGTGGATGCGCCGGGTTATTGGTATTATTATAGCTATATTGCTGGATGTTAATACATTTTTTTTTACTAACTTTGCAAATTTTGCATCTTTGATTTAGTGATTGAGTTTCTGGTTAATGAACTAGGCACAATAGTGTTTCGAATTTTAATGAGGAATTAATTTCTATTTGGGATAGCTCTGGAACTACTAATGAATAGCACTGTTGGCGGATATTCCTAATGCGAGCTTAAAGTTTTGCGGTAAATTTGGGCGTTTTATCGGGCCTTTGTTTCGGCAAAATAAATCTCGGCAAATAGATATTTTTAAAATAAAACGAATTTGTCTGGGTGAAAAGGCAATGTTGTGTTCTAGTTTTCTTTTCAGCGGTCAGTGAACAGTTCAGGAGAACGTAATTCTCAGGAGATTGCCGCACGAATTATCAAGACACTTGTAAAAATACGAGCCGAGATTCCATCGAAAGTCTTTGTTGAATCTCTTGAGGTTTTAACCGCCAGGCAATCGAATAATATAATGCACATTGATGAAAAACGCTTGAAAAATTATTGCCGTGCAAATGGGAGGGAGGTGGTTTTTGCTACGCATTTTCGCGTTGAAATATTCGCGGACGTTTCGTAAAATTAATATAGTTGGTAGCATTGTGTTCCATTGTGTTGCCAACCTTCACGCTGAAAACGCAACAACAAATAAGTGTCTGCAACTACTGCGACCCTTGCAGTTAAATTACATTCGAGTTTATTCTGCATTTGCATAATAAAGTGGAGGTTACGCCATAACGGAAGCTTTTTTCTAAATTGTTCAGCGCGAATTAATTACGTCTAATTTGTAGTCCATAATTTTTGCCCGAAGGCGCCCATACGGGGTTCACTTCGTTGACGATAAACCTGTACATAATTAAACAAAACAATGGATATTAATTAAGCACTCGGCAGATAAGTGCACAGCGCGTGGAGTGTGCGCACTCAGGCTGGAATTATAGTCTAGTTACTCAATCATACACTCAAAAAGCCAGTCTCCGTTAAATAAACTCATAATTCACCCTCGACTTATTAACGGCGGGCTGTGGTGGCTTTCTTATTAGAGATAGATCGCTCCCTCTTTGTCATAGACACGTGTGGATTTACAATTGGATATATACTGTAGATTAGGCCCTCGAAAGTTAATGAGAGCTTTCTTTATCAGTGCATGTTGCCGAGCTCGTTAGTCCGATATAAAGGAAAGAGCTTTAATTGGATAAGTTAAGCTCTGTTGACGTAAACTTTAGCTTTCAAATGCTTGCTCGGTAGAAGGTCGTTATGGCAACCATCTTACATCTACGATTCTCGACTTGTAACGCCGCACTGATAACCCGCCAAAATGCCCATTTTAGATTTGTGCCCAACACTCTAATGAAGCAACAAAGCAGATTTGTGTCGATCCCAGTCGCTTTGATTTTGGATGAGGAGCGAAAATATGCGCTCCCGCCGGCTGTGTGATTTTAAAAGTCAACACAAAATGCCATTTCTTTAAAGGAATTTATTTATATTTCGCTTAAATGATGTATAAAGTGGGGAAATAAAGTTTTAATCGAGTGTAGTTTATTTGCGAAAAGTTTCCTCAAGTGACAAGTAAACATTTCGTACAGGTCACAGCACTTTAAGATGAAAAATATCATTTAAAACTTCATCTTTTATGAACACTGTCAACATGGAAAATGAGACAACACCACCAGCTTAAAAATGGAGTATTCTATATTTTTCTTGCAGTGTTCTCAAATTTAAAATGTTGCGTAAAACAGATTGTGAGAATATACACACTTGAATCTTGTAACTGCTGACAAACTTAATTGTTGTATAAATGAGAGTAGTTTCAAAAAACCTAATCTAAAATAAAAAATTACAAAAAATTACAATGGGTGGTTCAAACGTCTCAAATCATCTCTTGAATTAAAAGATGATTAAAATTGTTTCATTAATAATATGTGATAACAAGTCGTTAATTTTTTTTTAAATTATTTTTGATACAGATTCTAAAACGAACGATGTTTGAAAATTACTTTGAAAAAGTTGTTGGCATCATTGTGTAACTGACATTTAATTGTAATCAAACTCCAACTTGCCATTAATTTTTTTCTTGACATTGACCACATAAAAGAGCAACTTAATTTAAATTAATTTAATTTGTAATAAGTTAATTATGTAGTAATATTCAATCAAAGTGCATTGTCATTTATGAGCTAGGCACACAATGAATGATTTTTTTAAAGAAATATTTGCACAAAACAAGATACCAGATGATCATTTTTGATACTGAATTCTAAGAATATTTGACAAATTTGCAATGAATTGAAACGGATCACCTGGTATAAGCGACGTTTGTTTATTTTTGTTTAATTAAAAACAATAATAAATTATAGTAGTATTTTTTCAGAGAATTAATATTAATTATTTTTTATTAAATATGATATCTCTGTGTTTATTGGTTACTGAATCATCGTGTAAAAAGACACTTTTTGCATACTTACTCTTGCTGTGTAATTATTTGTAAGCTGCAATGTAGTGTTAAAATGTACAAAAAGTTTGTGTATTTTGTTGAAAAAACACATTAACAAATTGGTGTATTTCGAGTTGCGGTGCATGAAGATTAATGTCTCGGCTAATTAGGTAAAGAAGTACAGAAATACTACGTGTATGCCTGTTAAATATTAACAGTTGTTGCTTGGTATTGTAAAAATTAAGCAAAAGTACATTTACTAAAATTTAATCGGTTGTGCAAAAATGGTGGATGCGCCGGGACAATTTTTAAAACCCAGATAGAAACACTGTTTGTAGTTAATTTGGAGAAACATAAAAGTTGATTTGCATAATAGATCACCTGCTTAAACAATTTGTATAGTATATGTAATACACATATCCATAAGAGTACTTGCATTATTCATTGGCATTCTAAAGCAAGGCAATATTATTAATGTAAATAAATAGTCTTGCAAAAGAAATAGGAAACATACGTATGAAAGGGTTAGCGGCAGGCATGTATACTTGTTTTGAAAACAAAATAAATGCTAATTCTCATAAAGCGGATGAATGCAGTTTCAGTTTGAATAACTATTTAAAACACTGCCTAATTACTGTGGATAAAAGGTGCGAACTAATTTGCTGATAATTACCGCAGTTTTATTGTTCTACTTCGCAATAAATACAGTTTCGAATTAAAATCACTTTACAATAAACTGCAACCGTAGATATGTGATTAATACCAGTAAATCAGTGTACTATGAACGGCGTTCTCGAATAATTAGAGCCTCTGCCTTCGGGCCTGTTAAATTAGTGGCTTATGAGCGAGAATAGGTACATTCGGATGAGGCTTTTAACATATTAAGCGTAATCGTCTAATTAAAAATGTATTTGCCTGAAGTTCATTTGATAATCACTACCCCCAAACAATATCGTCAATTAGCCCAACTATGTGAAACACTTGACATTGCCCAGATGCAGTATTTGCAGGGTTCGTGCGTTAATTAGATTATTTTGATTCCTGAGTTTACATATTTGAAAGTGCACCAAATTTGTTTGCCGTGCACGGCAAATTAAGATTAGAAACCAAATCGTATTGGAATGAACACGAGCTAGGATTGATTAAACTAAATGCGGTTTGAGTGGGACTAAATCGAATCGGACATGGGCTTGACGGATCAGAAGATTTCTTGCAAGTTATATTGGGACCGTTAATCCCCTAGGAAGATATCGGCGCAAGGAGACTTTTACGCCGGAAAATAATAAATCGTATTGTTTTTAAATAGACACTACAGAACCACAAACAATTCGAATTCTTACGAGGGGCCTGATATTTTTTTTTAGAAATTATTTCACGATGTAGCTCGCTGACATTTTATAGAAATTGTATAGTCATTGTAGTCTGAATTCATTTTTCTTGGTTTTGGGGGAAATTGATTTACAATTTTAATTTTGCAACGATAAATTGGAAAACGCGCTCGTATTATTAGTTTCCACTTTATGAAATAATTACGTTTTTAATGCTGATAATTCTAACAGTTTCAAAATTAGGTCTTGAATTTTTAAAATATTCCGTTTGCATTCTATCTATTAAGTTATCACAACAAAAAGAGAAAAGGGATTACAGCCCATAAATTTAAAGTCGAAACTTTGCGAGGATAATGTATTAATATTCACTTTATAATGACACCTCCTGCCGTAGCTGTCGTAATTGTGCATTTTAAAATCTTGAAATATTTTTGAAGATCTCTTAATTTCGTATGAATGCTGGTTCTCTCCTTGTTGTGTCGGCGCTTAATAATGGATGAAAGCAGGATGGAGAGACCCGATGTAATCATAAATATACATGAACGAACGTCCCGTAGCGACACGTTCACACTTCAGAACTTCTCCGAGTTTCAGGTTTTATCTGAAAGTAGCTTTTTACGCCGTCTGAAAGTTAATGAAAGAACCCTTAGAAGACACAGTGGCCTGTTAAAATCTGAAAAATGTAAAACTTGTTCACGTACATTTAACATTCGCGCAACTAAAGTCATTTTTAATAAGTCCGGACTGCCACTTTTAACTTTCTTTCTTTGTTTTAAACTTAGTTAGCTTAATCTTAATGAAGAGGATTTCGTTACTTATGGTCTCGGCAAGCTGCTTTCCATTTAATATACAAGCTTTTAAGTACTCCACTTTACTCCGGCTAATAAAAATGTATTGAAATTTCCTTGCCGGGCGCGACTTAATTGCTGACGCGCAAAAGCTAATCTTTTATGTGCGATCTGTAATGCTCATTAGTGTCAAACCCGATTTCAATTTATTCACGACCAGGGAAATACATCATGCCATTTATTATTTCGCGAGAATAACTGCCGTTCAATTAGCCTCGGCTAGAGCCGAAGATAGTAAAAAGCAATTCGGCCGAGATTCCTTGAAATAAAATTAAGCAAAACATAACAGTAAAGGCGGGAAGGAAATCGAAGATCGGACAAAGGGGTAGAAGGAGACGCGAGAAAGACGCCGAAGACGGGCCTCCAGAGGATTGCAGCAATTGCGTGGTAATGGGGCATTTCGGTGGATCTGGACCCTATTAAAATCGCCCACCGACATTCGAGCCACTCACATTAGTTGCCATTAAATTCTAAATAAACAGAACGACTCTATCTTCATTTAGTTGCCGATGGCTGGACGTCTAGTGCCCCGGTAATTACCAGCGATTTTCACAAAAATGCAAAACGTTCATTTTCGTGTTAAATGGAAATTGTAACGGCGAAAATGGACCACAACGCAGTTTTGGCGGTGCTGTTTTATAAATGGGGACAGGATTGCCAACTGACAAATGTTGAATTTATCAGGAAAAATTAATGATCAATTTTAATTGCTGCTTTGTAATTTGTAACGCTACAATTGCTACTATCTATTTTAACTATTACCGACTCCAAATTTGCATTCTATTTGCCTGCAACTTACTTTCGTATGTGCATTAATTAATGACTCTTTATGAACCAATTTTGCATTTTGACGAGAATTCTATTTTGCAACAATTTCAAATTTAAACCGAAACTGAATCAAACGTTTATCATTTGCAACTCTATTATTTCCACGAGACGGGTCATGTTTTCTCTTTATTTGTGATTCTGTTTGGCACAACATTTTATTTATTGCAAAAAATAAAGGCATCGAAGACTTTAAAAAAATCCAATTATGGTATTTTTTGTGAAAGTTTGTCTAAAAAATGGTTTTATTAAATTTAGATTCAGTAGGAACTGGCGTTAAAAAATTCCTTTTGGCGGCGTGGTTTTTGTAATTAAAGTGAGTTAAAACTGGATCCGGACAATCCGTTGTTTGGAATGATAAAAACGGTGGACTCTTTTATAAAATAACTAGATATGAGCTTTGTTTGTTTTCATTTTGAATGATTGGAAAAGTATAAAACAGTTAATGAACAGAAAACTGTAAAACACGGAATGTTTGTTGGTGTTAATTGTTTTCATTTCTGACTGGCAATAATTTTTCAGACCGCGGAGCGAAATCCGTGTTCCCAAACACGCACTCCATGGTCACTTCACATGTTCGGAACATTTCAAAACACAGCACAAATAACCGAGTGGGATGTGCGCACTTTATCGTTTTTCCCATTCTTTTCTTTTATTCACTCTAACAGCGGCGAAGCCGAGAATTTTCTATTGGCAGAGCTGAAAAATAGAGCAGGACGTAGAGATCGCAGAGTTAGCAATAAATGTAGTTTTAAACGTAGCCCGCCCATAGCCGACCTGGGTTGGTCCAACAATAAAACCTTTGGCCATAATAGATGGGGCACACCATCCAAATAGCGAAGTAAAACGCGTATTTCACTACACACGGTCTTCCTTTTTTATTCATTGTGGATATACGGGCCGGCGAGGTCCATTCAACAAATGCAGGCATTCAGAACAAACCAACAACACCAGTTCTGAAAGCTTAAAGGTAAATACGAAATTTAAAAAGGACCGAGCTGTGCGTCATTCAACCATTACGCGAATAAATCCAGCAATTAAAATGCCTCTCTAATCTTGAACGATGCGGAGATGTAATTTAATTTCAGCGTGTAAGGAACAAATAATCTCCTTAGGTTTTTACTAGGAGTAATCCTTAAGACAAATATGAAACAATTCTTATTTATCCGGGGTGGAACAGTGAAGCTTTGCAGGAAACAGCATGGTCTGAGCCTGAGCTTTGGTAATCCCGCGGGCTTTGGCTTCGGCAGGTTTCGCTTTTATGTCATTTTGGAATTACCTCTACATCGATTTTTGGCTAGAAATTTTAAATAATTTTTTAAATTTATTACGACGTCTACACTGGATTACATGCTAACCTGGGAGTAATATCATAGTGCACTGTTTTGCGCAATAAAAAGAATACCAAAGCACTTCCTTACATTTGCTTCCAGGTTTGCTGAATGCACCTGAAATTTACTGAAAGCGCGCACAAGTAACAGCATACAATACAAATCTCCTACTTTGCTCCCCATTTTCAGATTGCATCAGAATATTCGAATATTAGACTTATAATATACAACCTGATAACCGAGCGCACCTACGTGCACATCAAAGCCATCAGATATTCTTTAATGACTAAAGCGGTTTATTGCGGCCTTGTGCACCCAAAAGAACCTTTTTCAACACCCATCCAGCTAATAACACGTATTTACGTGCTAGTTGTTTATAAACTAGCTAAAATAGCCAAATAGTTTATGGGTTTGGAGCTATTCAACTAATTAATAAACCAGCCAATGTCGTAGCATTTTGTTTGAAATAAATAATTGTGGAAACATTTAATAAGCTTGGAGTAATAACGCGATGAAACAGGCGCTTCCTAAAATAAATAATTTAGTTGGAAGACGAGTGAAATGCGCTTTTCTATGGGACTTTGTGGAGGAAATAAAGAGCGTTATTTTTGCTAGAAACACGTGCACTTAATCAAGCTGACGTGTATGACAGGTGTAATCCTCTTTTCCCTCCATCGCAAATCTGCAATACTAACAGCATTTCGCGTATTGATTCAGTTCCTATTATTTTGGATAGCGTATTTTGTAATTTGCTAGCAGCAGCAGCAGCGATGTGATTTTTTTCAGGCCATCAACTCCATCATTCCCCTTTTCTCTTTATTTTATTTCCGTATCATTTGAGTCGCATTCGAAGTCACCAATCTTACTTTACCTACATTTCTCATACAAATTTCAGGGTCGTTTGCCAGACTCGGAATCCGCGACGGTTCCTTTGTCTCGTAAAAAACGAATTATTTCGATATTTTTAAAGCCCCTTAACCTACTTGGGTTCCAAAATCTGGATTTTTTCTTTGTCTGAGGAAAGTTTCCGATGTAGGTATCTCCTCAAACAGATTATAACATCGATCTGGACGGATACCCAAGCCACACGACAGAGCACAGGAAATAAGGAGAGACCCGGAAGTTGGACTGACAGTCCACGGACAGTTCAGAGGTTAATAGAAGAGGGTCAGTGCCGGTCAGAGCGGGACAAATGAGAAGGCTGACAGGGCTCCAACATCTCACCTTGCCGAAACTATTCCTTTTCAACTCGCCAACCCTTCGTTGTTACTAAGTAGTCCCGTCCGTCTTCACTCGAATAAATTAGTACTGACCGGTTCCCTCCTTGAATTTTATACGTTTGGACACTGGTGCGCCAAAGCTGCATTGCAGGCGCCATATATTACAAGTGCACGTGCTTACAACACTATGAAGAAACTTTGCATTTAAATAGTTTCCTTCATAATTTTTGGTAAATAATGAATTCTTTAGTGTTTAATGTTTTTTTCATTTGGTCTACTTTTTCCCAACTTAAAAATTTCCATTTCACGTTTAAATAAATAATTCAGCATATAGAGGGTAAGTTTTAAGTGGTTATTGAAATTCAAGGATGAATCTGAGTACCTACACTAAAGTTGGCTTCTACAATAAAAGGTAAAGATGCTTACGAAACTTTTAAGTCATCTGCATATTTTGAGGGAATTATTTGGTGTTTGTGCTGGAATTAGTGTCGTTGACCAAAGCCGCAATTCGCATTATTACGCTGCATTGAGTCCTGATTTTGACACGGCTCTTATTTAATTAAATGTAATTTGAATGATTAAAATTATGAGTAATTAGAGCGTGCGTTGTGGTAAATAATAATTTAGCGTTTGGTGTGGCAGACGAAGTAATTTTTGGCTTGTGTGCTTTCCGAACTTATAAAAACATATAAAAACCCTCATAAAACTTTCTATCCCAAACGACCCTCTTTTCCGGGACTTCAAAGCTCTAGAATTTTACTATTGACTTGGAATATGCATCGAATCAAACAGTAAAAGCTTGGAATTCATATTTATACATCCCGTTCTTTATGTAAAATTTTGTCGCCGTCCATGATCGACGAAACTGCTAAATACGAGCGAGTGTGCGAGTTATGGAGCTCCTGGTGCATCTTCGCCGTTTCCAATTTCACAATTGACGCAGTTCTTTCAACCCAGCCGATATTTCTATTTGTGGATTGGTCTTTCAAATCTATTTGCTACAGTCTCTTCGTCTGTAATTCCACGGTTCAAATCTGCGCCAGCGATAAATCTCGCTTTATACGGCCTCAGGAGCAGCATAAGACGGTCCTTTCGAATGCTTCTTCTTTCGCCAGAAATGTCACTGATGTCGAAAATTCCCTTATTTAATATTGCACCCCTAACTTATTGAATTTCAAGCGGCTGCATAAAACCGCTAAATAAACCGAATCTCTGTAAGTTACTTATTCCACCGACAAAGGGTCGAAATTTCAAAGGGGCACCCCAATCACGTGTGTGTATCAAAGAATGAGCTCCTTTAACAACCAACTAAGTATTTCGCTGCATCCTTGCAAGGAAGCTCACGTTCGAGGCCGGTCAAGACGCTCACGGGGCAACAAAAAGGAAAGCTAAAGCAGATTAGAGTACGACTGTGTACAGACTCACAACTACCGTAATTATTCCGAAGAAACTAGTACGTTGCCGACCAAACGATTAAAAGATTATCTCAATGCCGGCTTATTTCTAATTATGATTTCAAACAGGCAAACAAATACTTTCAAAACTTGAAACATGTTTTGAAGCCAGACTTTGTGATTATCTTAGAAGATATTTTTTTTTGTTGTTCATGCTTTCTTTTTAATATCTGAATTTTATCGATTATAAACACTATTTTAAAGCACGTTTCTCATAGCAACGTGTTTTAAATTAAAATGTTCCAACAAAAAAAAATTTGCGAAACCCTTATGCGAAAACGCTTCAAGTTCTGGGGTGTCTTGGTATGCAGTTTTTTCCAACTACGTTTCAAATTTGACTATTATTTGAATTATGCATTTTAAAAACATTTTATTAGTCTTTTTGTAGTTTGGATTAGCAGAGCTTAATTTATCTAAACCAAAATGTATTACTAATTTAATTTTTACCTGATAGTAATCTATGCAACAAGTGGGATAAAGACATGATTATTGTGCACATGGGACACAAATTTGTAGGTCTATTACACCATCAGTGTTTGGTGTACACTGCATTTATTTAAAAAGAAATATTAGTTTCATAGCTGTGTTATATTTTAGTTTCATATCTTGACTTTGCACTCCCGGCAATTACACAAATATGCTAAAAGTTTTAATTCGAATATCTCAAAACTAAAATTTTGAATGTAAAGTATTATAATTTGCAGCTAACCTTTTCAGTTCAGTGCTGAAACGAGCACGGTTCTGAATTTAAAAGCTTTTGTCATGCTAATTGATATTTGTGTCGAAATTCTCTCTCCAAATTTCAGAAGGTAGCGTAAGGGATCACTATTTTCCCTTCCCGTCTCGTTTATGGCTTAATACAGTTTTAAACTTGCAGAAATAGAGAAATGAGCCCAATTTTTGTGTGAGAAAGTTTTTTTAATTATCCCTTGTCAAAACTCCGAATTCCGATGAAATGCCAAATTACTGGTGAATAATATTTGTTTTCATGTCGTTGTAGCCGGCTAGAGCTTGCAAAACTTTCTTCTTATTGAAAAAGTTCGATTTTTTTAAGAATACAATTTGCATTACTAACTGATCGTGAAAGTTAAAATTTAATAACTAGGAAACTTTTTAAAATATGCGTTTTTTGTGGCGAACGTCATGGAAATGAGGAACAAAATAGTAAGATTGATTTAATATAAGAGCGAGTCGAGTAATTCTCGTTGAATTGATTGAGAGCAATTGTATTACGGTCTACGACTTAGAGAATTTGTTAAAACTATTCGCCTCAAAAACTCAAACAACCTCCAAGTTTGTCAGATATTGGGGCAGTTAATAGACTGCAAGCGCAGGGATTCGTTTTCAATTGCCGTTTTCTTTGCATATAATTCGGTTACATGTGGAACTTTGATAAGGTACGTTGTATGTTACGAGTTGCAATAAACTTACACTTCAGTTAATTCAATTATCTGCTTTAACTTTGTTTCTGGAAGTATTTGACAGTACACCGTATGCCGTGCCATGAACTTGTGTAGACATAAATGGAATATTCAAGTACTTTCCGACTATAACACACATCCACTTACTGGCTTTTTCAGTCGGCTGGTTGCACCGTGAATTTATATAAAATAGCGCTTTTTCTGATTAATTTATATTCCCGTTGCAGAGCTTGCAATAAATCAAATTGAGTATAATTGATGTTGTTAAATTTATTTTTGTCTGGAAAAATGGAAATAATATTTTACCGGACAGCGGGGCTAGATAATCGCTTTGCTAGATCAGCCCCGATAGCTCTTACTTAAAAATTCATCTATTCTTGGCGTTAAATTTATCTCTTCAATGCTGATTCGATTGCCGTACGTGGCTGTAGATTGATTCGCTTTGATAGGATCTGGGGGAAATTGAAAATTGATACCTCAATAAGGATTTAATTTTATTAAAGTATTAAGTCGTTTATAAGCGGAAACTTAAATGATTTTTCGGAAAATTACGGATTCCGCCCTCTTCTTGTAAACGGTTCCCGGAAACATTTTTCACGTTTTTTAATAAATCTGCCAATAAATCTTAAACCTGTTGACGATAGTGGATTATTATAACAAATTGATTTTATGTATAAAACGGCCGCGTGCACTAAACAAATACGATTTATGGCCGTTATAAACAATTCGAAAATTTAATTAATCGGTATCTGATACAGGAAGTTATTTAATCCGTCCCGCGACTGTTTTGAACTTCAAACCTGGAATAACTTTGCCGGAATTACGCAACACATCGGTAGGTTACCAGAGTTGTCTTATTACACAGTCAGTCAATGTCATGTGAGAGTAAACTTGGAAAGTAATAAGACGGTGAGCGAAGTACGGAACATATTCTCCAGGCGTATTATAATTTTTCTACTTCAACATTGTAATAACGACACTGACGCTGTCTATGCCCTATCTTTAAAGATTATGTATTGGAAATCCATTTCCAGTTAATCTCAAAATAAAACCAAGTGTGGAATAGCTCCGTACTCTATTTCACGGAAGCTGTGCCAACATTCCTATAAAATCAAACACCCCAAGCACTTGCTGAAGCTTCAAGTATTTATTTACAATAGTAATACTACAAAAATCCGATTTTCCTTTTTCATTTTTTGTCCAACACAAGTGCAGCTATTGATTTGCTGATGTCTACATTAATTACAAACGTAATGGCGACAATATTGAAGCATGTTTATTCTAAAAATTGAAATTTGTGTGACTGTATTTGCGCTTTTTGGATTAGAGTGGACTAACAGGAATTTACGTTCCAGTGTCGCTCATGACGGATTATATTTTTCACAACAAAATTGTTTTAATGCGTGTCTGCAAATTACTGAAAACGTGAGGACATATTTGAATAATCTTATGTATGTAGACTATTGCAAACACTGCAGTTTATTTAAAATTACGATCGCGCATAATAAATTAATATTGTTTTATCGAGGTCTATCCCGGCGCATCCACCATTTTTGCAATGTCACCACAATCGACATTTTATTGCTACCAGTAACAAAAAACTCAATAATTAAAGAACATAGGTATGACATATCCGTCATAGATTTGAGGTAATACTAGCAGTCATGACTTTAGAGCAAAGCTAATTGTTCTTTGGCAAGTTGGAAGGAACAGGTTAACAGTTTAACAAAAGACCAATTAATCTATTAATTAAAGCAAGTAAACACTGATTTCAGTAAATGCCGAAAGTGAATGTGTGTTTGTAAGTTGGGAAATGGCGGATTTTATTATTATTTAAGTTTGTTGGGGAGTAAAAATACGCAAATGAATGTAGCTGAACGGTGTTTTAATAGACTTCAGAGTCTTGTTTGTAACCATTTGAATCTTAATCAAGTCGTAACGTTGTAGTGCGTCTAGTTTAATGTTAATTGGATAATAAAATGTAAAAAGCGGCGATTGTAATTTTTGTGGATGTAATCAGCGCACGGTTTAAAGAGATTTGCTTTAATTGTGTCATGTCTTGGTTGCGATATAATTTTTGACGAGGCATTCATTAAAATGTATTAATTACAAAAAAGTGACGATAATTAGGAAGTTGGTCTTTATTAGGAGTTCGTAAAGTTTAATTGAAGCGGAAAGCATAACGAAACAGCTTTGTGTCATTATTAAATCTTGACTGCAGCGGGGAAAGTTAAAGAGCAATCCTTCATGGTTGTCCGTTTGATTTCGCAGTATTGGACTGGTCGGAACGGAGGATAATGGCCTTTAAGAGCCCCGCACCTTATCTATGAATAGAAGGGAAAACGAGCAACTCGAAAATGCACCACAAATTCCGACGTATTCACGCTTCGGCAGGCGACCAAGTCCGCATGAATATAATTTTTCTTATAACTGAAATAAGTGCTGTCGAAAGGCTTCGGATATACACTTCGTTATACTTTCAACGTAACAAGCTCGTTATGCTGTTGTAAACTTATTTTTCCATTGAGTGATTCAATTATTGCCCCAATCAACAAAACATGTTCTTCTCTCGGAAGTTTTATTGATCACATCGCACCATTCGATATATAACAAAGAAACATCTATGAAAAGACAAATGACAAGCCGTAAAAATGGCGGCCAAACAAAACGCCGCCTGAAAATTGGCTGTCAATGCAACCGATTACTGAATAACAAACAAAATGTCAGTAGTTTATTACAGACGTTTATGTACGGTTTTTATTTACTGTCAGTCATTTATAACAAGTGAGGAAGCGTCCTTTCACCGAGAAAAATCTCGATTTTTCTTTGAGACGTCAGAAGTATAAACTGTCACATCCGGTGATGTATGTCTCCATTTATCGCCGGACATGCCAAGTGTCCCTTCGTTCGAAACTCCAAGGACGTAATTACTAATTTTATGAGTTTGGCTATGAGGCGAAATTGGACTAAAACAGCTGCATTAAAGTTGCAGATTGTTGCGCGATTACAGTTTAGACTTGGAAGGATTTACAAACTGTAACCGAAAATGTAATTTACTTTGGAAAAGTTGAAATGATTCCGGCAGTTTCCGTTAAAAAACTTTCGCGACTAATCTTTCAAATAAAATCGTCTTGTTGCTTTTTTCGCCCATGTGCCGCAAACGGCGTTTTACCTACACAAATTTAATCCCAATCTGCAGATTATCGTCTGCTCGCATTAAATGACAAAGTCCTTAAAGTAGATATCTTGCAGATATTATCCGACGCTGCTTGACTGTCAAACTCACTTTGTTAAATTGACAGGCGTGGGGAAAAGCGAACGAGGAGAGACGTCATAACAGGCCTCTTGCTCTTATGTGCTCGAAGGAAAATGATGACAACGCCGCCGGCGAATAAAGCACTCTCAGACTTAATAATGCACAAAATCATCTTAAAATATTTACTAGATTAAACTGGCGACAAAGACAAACACATGCTCGTGCCCCTCAACAAGTTTTTCTTAATATTTTGCGCGCAAACCCAACACCAAACCGATAAAATTTACGCAACCATAAACTGTGGGCCTTTTCAAATCAATAACACATGATCTTAGACCCGGAATAATGCAGCACTTTCACACGAGGCTGAAATTTTGATTCAACCTAGAGACTCTTGAAAATCCTTCTCTATTCAAACAAATAAATACTGGACAAAGGAGCTCAAATCTTGACTGTTGCTGCTCAAAAAATCACTCGAGACAATAATAATAATCACTTCCGCTGTATTACGATATCAAACATTCTTTGATATAAACTTACACGTAATAAATTCTATTGTTAAATCCTTTGACGTCTTCAGACAAACTTCAAGTGATGGTTCTTTATAACTTTGTCATGCATCAATAAAATGCCAATAAAACTGTTCATGTACTGCAAATACAACACTGTTGAGCGGTCTTACTGTAAAGCATCTTGCCTTTATGTGTTTCAGATTTTTGTTTAAACTAGAGTACGTTGAAAAAACGTCTTCTCAGTTCAATAATAGGCTTAAAAGCTGTTTGCCTAATATTTGGGTGAACTTATTTAACCGTGCTTGTGAACACTTTGTAGAACTCAAGTCGCCGAAATAATTAGGAAGATATAAAGCTTACAAATTAATGTAAGAACAATTTATGAAATTTTGCTTGTTATTAGGAAATACCAAATCAAGAGGTTGCTTGTTTAAAATATTTTAGTATGATCCAGCACGAAATTACGGAATTTACGAGGAATTAAAAGTTTTGCACAATATTGAATTCTTAAGTTATTGTGTAATAAACTTAACACGAAATTCCGCGAAGACCCAATAAAATCAAGTAATGTTTTTTCAGTCCCCAACACGTTTTGTTAAGGACTGGTGTTGCATATTATTTTGATGGCGGAATTAATGAAATATTCAAAAGCGTATAAACAAAATGCAAATGTATTCATGTATTGATGCACGAGTCTATAAATGAAAATATGTTTGTGTAATATAAATAAAAAAGGCAACTGATTTGTTGACGCTGGGGGAAAGTGGAGAATAAGGCCGCTTTTATCTTAGCATAATTAATATCGATACAGCGGGAGAAAAAAGCGTTAAAATGAAACACAAAAGTTGGCAAAAAGCTTGGAGGGATGACGAAACTTTAACAAGATATAAACCAGAATCCCTCTCGCTTAGCATTAATGGAAAAAAGCGAGACGTGCTATATGTAGGAGGTTTTCAGGAAGCAAAGATCAAATTAATTAATCTAAGTCACAAACACAGTCTGCGAAAAAGATAAATCAATCAAGCGAGTAAAAAAGTGTCCGTTGCGGTTTTCACAACTACACAACCTCTCTCTCCTATGTTTTAGTATTGAAGTGTAGGAGTGACGTCGTCTTATCCCGATGGGAATAAAGACTTTGCTCAGCAGAATTTATGAAACTGTTTTCAGACGAATTCCCGGCAAATAAACGGCTCAACCCCTTTACATCTGCTAAAAATAAACTTAAAAATCCCGAAAAATATTTATTGTTTAATTAATGGCAATTTGTCAGACGAGGAGCTTCGGAATGCAATGTAACTTGGCTATAAATAACTACAAAAGCTTGGGCTTATTGGGAGCATTTTGAGCGCGATAAATAGAAGCTTCCTCCCGGCGCGAATAAAGTAAAAGATTTCAACCGGTTTCAGTTTCAGGGTGGCCAAATAATCGCTGAAACTAATCGTATAAATCAAAATTTAATTTTCAAGCCATATACAATTATACAATGTGATAGAGTGGCAGTATCAGCGGCGTTAGGGGAGGATTGTGGGGTTGTAATCGCATAAAATACTGCTCTAGTGGTGCTGTAATAACCGATATCGGTGCACATCATGACGTTCTTTATTACTCCGCGTCTAATATATAATTCACCAATTTTATACTTGTGTTCTATTGGGTGAATATTATGTATGAGCTGCAACGATACACGCTGAAATATGTCGCGCTGATTACAAATAAAATCCGCGAAATTCCGTGTCTCTATGTATTACAAAACCACAGCGAAACGCTGCGGTTCTGAAATCGACTATTACATTAAACAAATTTATGCTTTAATCAATAATTACCGCCGCCGCCGGAGAATTATTTGATTATTTTTTCTATCGGCCTTGCGCTAAACTCGTTGCTCTGTTTGCAGCTAATTCCATTACGTCAAGAGTGGGTTTTTTCATTAAAAAAATTAATGGTACAGCTGCGTGCAGATGAAAGTGCACAACGCCACTGCAGTGACTACTCAGCATTAAAACGGATCAGAAAGGCTTAACGCAGTTCTATAACTTTTAAAAATATATTTTCATAATAATAGCTTCTCGTTTATTTTACTCACTCAAGGATATCTCCGTTGAGCGATTAAAATCCGGAAAGTTATGTGCTTTGATTCAGCATTATCTGTACATTTAATTCAGTTAATGGTATAGTTGATCTTCCGCCACAGACCGGCAACTGCATTTGATATATTCGCCTGGAATCTCGCACTGTTTGGTTATTTTCTGCGGCAGAGCCATGCAGAGAGAGAGTGTAATAAAAATCTCTATCCGCAATTGCAACATTCAATCTATAGACGTATATTTTATGGCAGCGCAACCGGATTACCGAGAAATATTGTTATTTCCATGTTGGTGCCAGTGCGTATAATATTTGCACTCGGTGCTGCCAACTTCGGCGATCCTTCAGTAGCTGCGGAAACAGGAAACCGTTTCTTATGCCACTGCAGTCTATAATAGCGAGAAATTGGTGCCAACGTTAAGGAATCTAAAATGGTCGGGTTTTGAGTTAGGGGATATAAATCATAGCGTTGTGAATATTTTTAGCCCAGTGACAAATTTATAACGTTTCGGTGCTTGATTTTATTTATTGTAAACTTAACCCGCGCTCCGGGTAATATCCGTATGAAATATTGGCTCAATCCCGGCCCTGGTCGGCACTGATGAAATCTGCAATATTGCGCAGTCAGCATTCATAGCTTTCGCAGAACAAGTCTACTTTTATCTATTTTTGGCCTTTTTGAATTGTCAAACGGACAGCTTTGTGCCGTATGGAGCTCGGACAAACAATTAGGGATCCGTCTATCATTAATTTTTATCACAAGGTGGCATATTGTGGAGCTGAGCTTTCCTACTACTACTAATAAAAAAATCAGTAATTATTCCGTTTTTGAGGACATTTAAATAATAATATAGCGTTGATTCGCAGTCTTTATGCAAAGAGAAAACCCAATATACGCACTCATTGTGTATTCGAGATAAATAACTATAACATTATTGACAGTTAATAATAACTGATCTAGATTTGTTTGCTTGCCGTTTACAATTTTGCTTTTGTACACATTTAATGCTTTATGCCGAAAAAGTTTGTTTAATTACCATTACGTGTTTTGGTTTACAATAGTGTGTGAATTTATTAAGAGAAAATTAAACGAGATTTTTTCATTTTTTGAATAGCCGAGAACCAAGTTGGATTTACTAGGACAATAGAATAGTACATTTACTGCTATTTTTTTCGTAGTGACTTAAGTAATTTAGACAATACGTTATTGTAATAAATAATTGCCTCCCTTAGTGTTCCAACACTGCCTAATTCTGTTTCCAACATTAAGTTAAACTACGTTGTGTACATTGTGTATTAATATCTGTTAGCAGATAGTGTTTGCTAAACACGACATTAAAATAAACATTATTCAGTAACTTGCAGGAAATGATTAACTGTTACAAGTTAACGCCTATTGATTTTATCAAGAGCTCAACATAGTTTTAGAAACCACCACTTTTTGATTGTACGGGGTAGATATGAAAACAATAATTAAAAGTGAAATAATACATTCCAGTCATCATAACAGAGTGATACGTGTGACATGCTTTGGTCAGTGTTTTATTGAAAAGTTTATAATGGAATTGTGAAGGTTTTATACCGTGTTCATTTCCCAACCATTGTTGGAAGTAAATATTTTGAGAATACTTTTGTCGATGGTTTCAAACAATTTTTAGCTCCCCAGTTTTTTGTGTACTCGTATCTGGATCGTTCAATTAAACAGGATTTGAGACGCGATCGCCTTGTATTTCTTTCAATAACGCATTAATAATTAATGTTGGGAGACGGATTTTGGCGTAGGGTTGTAATTTTTAATGCAAAGCGTTGCAGTGTGGAAAATTAATTAAGTTCTACAGTGCAGTTGTATGTAGTGCGCCGCCTTTAAAGCTCACTTTCAGCGACTTTGTCTTGGTATATTGTTCCCTGCAATTTACAAATTGACATCATTAACACGGCGGTAAACCAAACTGTCCTTGCGGATTCAGCGATAGAATTGCAGGAATAATACACCGAGGAAATTTCTTTTGTGAAAAAGGGATTTTATAGCTCAGCCTCTTGAAATAATTTTCGGTGGCTTAGGGATTGTTCGGATTCTTTATGCGGTAAAATACAATATTTCAGGTTTTTGGGGCAAGCGAGGCCATATATTTAAGGGCAATTTATCTCGACATAACAGAATAATTGATATGTGACCGAGAAATAATATATTGATTGAAGGATATCGCTGACAGGAGGCATGAGGCATGAGACCTGTGAGGATGCAGGAGTGCAAAAGGAGAGGCCATCAGTTTAGAGGGGTTTACCCGTCAAGTGTCAGGATATGACTGATGATAGTCGACAGCTCCCAGCAGGCTGAACGACATAAAGGACAACGGTAAACGGACTATTGTCATGTCTTTTATCCTTGACGAATTTAAGTCAAAATAAATGGCTCGTGCTTCACACAAAAGCCTTATTGATTTATATATCAGTGTATCGGTCGCAATTTTACAAGCAAAACCTGCTTTAATTGTTTCGTAATTGTTGAGACGTTAATTGATGTATTGCAAGCCGAGCCGAAATCCTAATTTCAGCCAAGATTTATTGGAGAAGCGGCCGCGTGGAATTTTATATTTCGCCCGTAATAATGTCAAATGTTAAACAAAGGCCGTCATTACATTCACATTAAGTGGCGCGTAATCTCCGAAAGTGTGTAAAGCTCAGCGCTTTTTATGAAAGTTAATTTAAAAGCGGGCCTCATAAAGGGTATGATTTGTGTATTCATAAATACAATAAGTAACGGAAGGGACAGGATAAAGTGTCCTTTTATAATGGCGGTAATCCACACACATATCCTGTTTGCATGTTTACACTGTCCCGAGGCTCTTCCATTCCACTCACTTACACACACTTTCTGACTCTTCGTCGAATCGATCTTCGGGGACGCGATCGTTCATAACAAAAATGAAACTTCAAAACCGGAGCAAATTAACATCGGCTCGAAAAGCAAAACCGGCAAAATACGGCCCATGCTATAAATTTCTCAAGGAAACCTGAAGGTGATAAACTAATGTTAACAGAGTGTGTTTTTTGCTCTGGCAGGTCCGCTGTAAAACTTTAATCTTTCAGTTTCCGGTGGATGGCGGCAACATATGTCGAGCCTGACGTTATGAAATAATTACACAATAAATCACTGCACTGGACGCAATAACAGGAGCTATTTTTAAATAACATTTCCGTGATTTTTGAAGCGTTTCTTGCGGCCGCTTTACCCCAAATTAATTTTTTTGCCGAATTAAGTGGAAAAGTATAAAACTCGGTAAAAAGGGGCCGCTGGATCAACTGTTGTCAAGGAAAAACTTGTAGCCACTTCAACTGTCAACTAAAACTCGAGTCTTTGCTTTTCTCTTCCCTAAATAAGCCCAGATTAAAGTAAAGTTGTGCGCTATCCATCTTGTTGTAATGTTGGAATGACATCTTGCCATTACAAATAAGAAAAAACGCTGTTTTTATTTGTTCTCCGCGATTTCGAAAGCATTTCACACAACGCCTATTTTATACAAATCTAGAAATGAAATTCGATTCGTCCCAGAAAGGATTGTTTGAAAATTTCATAGGAAGTCGTTTAAAATCAGGCTCTTGAAATAAATGTCATTTCACACACACACGCGCACGCTGCTAACCCGCCTCTTAAAGTATCAAATTTATAAGGAAATTCAAGGGCGAAACAATTTTTTACAAATATGTCACAGGACAGTTTTTTCCTTTGTTCGTCCATGCTTGGACACCGATTTATCAAGTTCAGAAGTGTCAACGAATTTTATTGTGTCTCCACGTTTCCCCGGGATCGTAAAGGAAATACTCATTTTTCGTAAAATTTCAACCTGATTTTTCACTTCTTATTTTAAGACAAGCTGCTCAACACGCTACAAGAAAGCGCCAACTTTTCAATTAAAGCTCGCCTGACATTTTGTAAATTCCGTTTATAAAATGCACTCATACAAATGCTAATCGCACATAAATCAAAGTTTCTCGTTGTTCCGAGACGACAACAATTTAAAAACTGGTACAAAGATGACGCGAAATGATAACACTCAATATGACCGAACTTAGTTGGACTAAAATTCTAAGCTTCCGATATCGCATTTCACCTCCACTTCTACGGGCCATGATAACTAGTTCGGAACTTCGTGGCATGTTTGCAACACAATTATAAATTTTATTTTCAACTGCGATACTTTTCGCAACTTCTGCGGGTTATTGTACAAGATATCGAATTGACTCAATGCTCCAAACAAACAACTTTGTACGTCTGCAATGAGATATTTGGCGCGTCATTTTATTAAGTGATTAATAACGTTAAAAAAACGTAATCACGGGCTGGAGCACCAACAAGAAAACGGTTTTCATCCAGGACAGAGCTGCGAAGAGTAGCGGAGATAATGTAAGACTCCAGTAACATGACAACACGTAATTTTAGGAGACATTCAATAAGACTGCTAATACCCAACTTATAAATAGACCAATGGATTTGCTCTCCGTTCTGTCTCGCACGGTCTCCTGATGAATGGATGCAATTACCAACAAAACGTCAAGTGCTCCATCTTTTTTGTTTTCTTTCCTTCTCCTCTTAGCCGTAGCCACAAGTTTTTTCCGTTTTTTGCTTTTTGCTGATTTGCTTTACTTTAATTTTAATTACAAATGGTAACACAGAAATGTTTTCGTGGCAATTTGTGTCATAGCATTGTCGCATATTTTGTAGATTTTTCCGGGCGTTTGATCGATTTCCTGCCCATTAAATCAGACAAATACAGGCGCTAATTACCGTCACTGAAATTACCGATGCGGTTTGACGTGGCAGTTTATTTATAAATGCGGAGATGCTGTGAAAAATTTAGTAGAGACGGAGCACATAAGATAAAATATGCATGGAATTTTAAGTCTCGCATTACAAATGACTCAAGTTTACCGAGATTGCTAATGCTATTACTTGCATCTGGCTCATCTCAATCTTGCTTTGGGATTGGATTATGCTCCACCTTGAAACGATGTGATTCGGCGTTTGTATGTTAATTAAAAATCGAGTGGGAATGTACTCACATCGACGTTGAGGTGCGACATGACGAAGACCCTCGAGGGCGGCGACTCCTTGGGCACGTACCTGTAGAACTCCGAGTCGTACCGGTACCACTTGATGGTATAGAGCGCCGCCGCCTCCAGGTCGTAATCGCAGGCCAGTGTCACGGAATCGCCGACTCTTACGGCTTCCGGCACTTTGATGTACATGTCCTTCAAGGCCCGCACGTCTGAAACAATGTATTTGTCCCATAAATACGCCAGGAAGACAATGGAATTGTTTTTTGAAACGCTACAATGTATCACTATTTATCGAGTTATTTGTTCTCCTTTTTAAACGCGTCCAATAAATTCCGGCGTAATTAAATTTAAGTGCACTTAAGAGATACAATCTCGTTGTAAATAAATGGTGACATAAACGGAAAACAAAGGGTTGAGGTCACAAGAACATGTTATATAAGTTTCTATTACACTTTAAGACATTATAAATTCCCCTCTTATCCGGTGACTGGATATCCGCCCCCGGAGACGCAAAGAACACGAACGTTTATAAGATTTTTTTTGTATTTTGTCCCATGCATTCCCTTAATAGTCTTTAAGGGACTTTGGTTTTATGTGTTATGCACGGAGAAATCAAGAAATGCTCGATAACTGTTCAATTATTTATTCTACGATTTTTTCAATAATTAAGGAGATACCCAATTTTTCTCATATTTTTTTCACACAAACATCAATAATTCCATGACATATCTTTAGCAATCTGGAGAAACACGCCTAAAGAAAAAATAAAGAAACCATTTATTAACAATGAAATTATACACTTGTATATTAAAATAAAGAGACCAAAGAGTCAAATGGGAAAATATTAGTTATCACTTTAAGGGTTCAAATTAAGTAGACAATTAGAGAAAATTTACGTTGCTAAAATTGATGCTTTAAATTTTAAAAATTTAATCAAGAAATACTTGATAACTGTTCCGTTATTTATTCTACGATTTTTTTAATAATTAAAGAGATACCCAATTTTTCTCATATATTTTTCATACAAACATGAATAATCCCATGACGTACCTTAGCATCAATCTGGAAAAACACATCTAAAGGAAGATTAAAGAAATTTATTAACCAAGGAATTATATTAAAGAGACCTAAGAGTTAAATAGAAAAATATTAGTTATCACCATAAAAAGGTGCAAATTATGTAGACAATTAGAGAAAATTTACCCTGCTGAAGTCATAATTCTCGCATTTTTTTTATTGATTTACAAAGAATAAATCAAGAAGTACTCGATGACTGTTCAATTATTTATTCTACAATTTTTTTAATAATTAAAGCGGTACAAAATTTTTCTAATACAAATATCATTAATTCCACGACGTATCTTTAAACACGCCCAAAATCTAGAAATAATTTATTAACAATTAAATTATACATTTATATATTAAATTAAAGAGACCGAAGAGTTAAATGAGAAAATAATAGTTATCACTATAAAAAGGTTTAAATTAAGTAGACAGTTAGAGAAAATTTACCCTGCTAAGGTCATAATTCTTGCGTTAAATTTAAAATGTTATATTACAAAATAAAGAATAACTTTCACCTAGTACTTAACAATGTTTTAAATAATATTTGAAGGTTTCGTGTATTCATGACTTTGTCGGGTAGTTACTTAACATAAAAGAAATTTATAGTTATAGTAAAACGAGTGCTTTGGCGAGAATTTAGTGAACCCGATATGGGCCCATACAAACGATAAAAATATAGAAAATGAATTTTAAAATTACACTAAAGTTAACATTGTTAAAATAGTGATGAATCTAAAACAGTTTGAGTTAGCAATTACTTATTGTATTTCAATTATCGCTAAGCTGTTCTAAACATGTATATTACAATTTTATGTAGTTAAAAACTTAACAAATAATACTTTAGTTATAAGTTATAAGCCCCACTTTTCAAAAAAGTTCGGGATTTTAATCTGCATAAAATGTAAAACAAATTGTTTTTGTGAATTTTTGGCAAATGTATTACAAACCAAATGAATCATTTTTATGACAAAAATTTATAGTAGTGCTATTTTAGAATCCCAAGAAATTTAGTGATTTATCAAACGTCGGTAGTAAAAATCCACTGAAAAATTTAATGAATATTTCTCATGAATCAAAATTTCTAAATTACGAGATATAAAATTGGATAAAAACTGGTTTCATTCATTCAATAATAAAGCCAAGCAAGGGAGCTTTAAGTGTCGATAGCAGGAAAGACTGCACGTGATTATGGAATGAATATTAAATAGCGTTAATGGTGTTAAAACCCGTCAGTTATTCAAGACCAATAACAGCATTAAAATGGTATTTGTTAAAGTTTTGCAATAATACCTACATGAAATGGAATGCCATTATCTCGATTCGTAATCCTCGTAATAATTAAAATGCACGGAATTGTGCCAGAATTAAAATAATGCAGTGATAAATATGAAGGGAAATTACATTTCTTGCGCAACAATACCATCCGAGCTGCTGGCAATAGAGTGCGAATTATCTAGCAGTGATTACAAGTGAACAACACATAAAACCCAGGTTTAATGACATTTTCGCAACAGCCTGCGCTACTATAAAGTATCTGTTAATTTCTAGACAGAAGCTTTGCAAAGACACGTTTGCTATCCTCTTTCACTTGCACTACATTTTAATGAATTCTTCAATTAAGCTCCGTCTTTTTGCTGAAGCACCCACCGTTCCCTTGGCTAATTATTTTATATGCAAGTGTTACTTTGCAACGAACGTCTACCCTCGCCCAAGTGTAAACAAAATTCTCGGCATTATTCTGCACTTACACAAACACGCACCTGAATAGTTTGTGTTAGATAACAACATTCCTCGAGATGATGTTAAATTCTTGCAAGATCAATATCCGCTCTGACATTCAGGTCCAGCTCCTTCCTTGCATGCAGGTTTCTCCGAATATTCCCAAACTATCCCCGAATTGTTTTAATCTATGT
The DNA here is from genome assembly GCF_031307605.1 of Tribolium castaneum. Classification (NCBI taxonomy): domain Eukaryota; kingdom Metazoa; phylum Arthropoda; class Insecta; order Coleoptera; family Tenebrionidae; genus Tribolium; species Tribolium castaneum. The sequence goes on from NC_087396.1 coordinate 13,722,802, forward strand.
GACGAGCGAAGTAATTTTTCGCGGTGTAATTGGTGTTGATAAGCGTTTAAAATTTAATAGATGGAATGGCAAGGACCGTAAGTCTGATTAATTACTTTCGTGGTTAAGACCCGTTCTCTTAATGAAATTTCTTATAAATAATTTTGGTAAAAGTTATTTACTTGAGCTTCCCGCAAAAAGTCCAAAATCGAGCTTTGCTTTAACTCATTAAAGGCCAATCGACCTTTTAAGAGACAATTTAATCAGTGACCTGTTACACCCACCAGAAAACAAACAAAATTTCCATTCTATTTACCGCAAATCGCTTCCTTTATTGAAGGGTAACTCGTTTAGATGCTGATGAAATTTACTCCAACTAGCCGCAGTGTTCACTAAGGAACACATTTTTTAGTGCGCCAGTAGCCAGAAGGTGCAAAATGAAACGTCGAATTTCTTTTAGACTAATGGAAGGGCGGAGTCACCCGTTTTCATTATAAAATCAATTTGGCTTGTTTTTTATCTGATAATTAAATTTCGAGCCTCAGAAATTTGTCAGTCTTCTTCAACCATTCATTAAATATTCGCACCGAAGCAGAACGGTTTGAAAACCCTTTTCCCAGCCACATATTTGCACCCATTAATGCGGCCCAAAATTCTCACTTTCTTATAGCTTTTCACTAGTTTTATTTTTTTTTTCAAATCCGTAATTTGGATTTAAGAAGGAAACAGCAACAGTAACAATTCTTGAAAATGCGATTTGTTTGAATATTAGAGTGCCAGATTAAAGTACGGGGAAGGTGAATGAACATTTTTGCTAAATGGCGACATTATACAAGAAGATATTGCAGACATTACTAGCATGTCGTAGGCCAGACAATGTGCCTCGACAGGTAACACCTGTGCATAATGGCATTGGAGGACGCACAGCCTTATCGACATCGCTTTAACAATGAAAGCACATTTGCTTGCGTCAGTAAAACAGAAAAAATCTACAACTTAATCAGGACAAAGAAGTAAAAAAGTTACGGCGAAATTAACAGTCCGGAATAACGGAAAGTTAAATAAATAGCGTAATCTAGAAGAAGGAGTCGTCAAGTATAAAAATAAAAGAGTGGCTAATATGAAACTGGATTCTAAATAATCCAAAGTTAGGTTGTGTGTGTTATTAATCCTGTTTGAAGAGTTTGTAGCGCTAAAAGCTTCAGCACTTGGTCGTTAATCACGGAATATTTTACCGGCTAACGAGGACAACGAAACATTTTTAATCCAATGCTGGTCGTTAAGAATAACGAGTTGAAGTAAATAAACGCACTATTCTTGCAGTGAAGCCCGATGGCCCTCTGGGATTTCATTTCGCTAAAAGCTGATGGGTTTATTTCTTCATCGAATTCGGACGACTCTCCTTAACCCAAATTTATTCGTTTTGTTGCGAATGTCGGATTTAGAATCCAGTTATTGTGTCCGTGTGCAAGTTTGTCTCGCCCGGGCCAACAATCAATTGATCAAAGTTAAGAACTAGGTGCAATAAAATTTCAATATCAGTGAAACCGTTTTGGAAAGTTTTTATGGTGTATATTATGGAGGGGGCGAAAAACAGATTGACGACATTTCGGTTTAGTGGTTTATGAGCCCGGCTTCTGCAGCACTTTCGGTAATTTGAGCCACCAGAGACAAACTCCGCCATGAGCGTATAAAACATTTCCATGATTAGAAACAATTTTCCACAATAAAACTTCACCCTCGCAAAAAGGAAAGTTTTATGTACAATCTTATATAATTTTTCTCCCGGTCCTTGCAGAATTGTGTTGCTGAATCTTCCACTTTGCTGCCGAAATCAATCACCCTTTTTGTCAGGGGAACATTAAATTTATTTTCGCCTGCATTAAATTGGACTATAGATTTTTCGGCGAAATCTGAGGAAATGTTGTTATGCTTTACTCGGCGCGAGCGTGTAAACAATTTGGAGAATTTTTAATAAAACATTCTTTTTAGTGCAGTTGAGTGTAATGGGAAAATTCGCCAACATCGGTTTACACTGGATTTAATTATAATTCGAGTCTCTGTACACATAAATCAAGACCGAAAATGTTTGTAATTACTTGCTTTGGCCATTATTAAAAATTTTTATGGAAAAACCGCATTCGGCCCCGACCCTCGTCAGACTATAAAATATCTCGTTACAAGAAGTTAGCTGAAACTTTTGCCGCGGTGTGCTGAAAAAGTGAAATTTTGTAGTGATTCATCCATTAGCCTTATTTGTCGATTACTAATAATAAATGATTGATAGCCCAACGCCTGCCTATATTGAAAGCTTGAAATATCCTTTTTTCTCGCAACGAGAAGAATGAGCTCCTGCCCCAATACACGTTCGACATCTCTTTCCGTTCTCCGCAAACTGCAACCATTATCTTTGTCACTTGGAGCAATCCCCTGGGCCAATAATGATATTAAACCGGAACGTGATTTTTTAGCTTTATAATCACTCACCTTCAGCCCGTTTTATTATTTATTTAATTGCAACTCCTTTTGTAAATTAGTTATCATTTAAAATGCGAAACAGCGATTGATTCGAATCGGTAAAAAAATAAATAACTCGGCGTGAATTGTGAATAATTGCTTGTTTGCCTATTTTTAGCGGCAAAGTTTACAGTGTTTGATGATTCGGTTCACGTTGCTTCATTTGGCGCTGTTCTCAATTTGTGTTGTTCCGGGTGAATCCACCATTTGATTAGTCTAATTTTTTAATTTAAAGTGTGTTGTTTGCCGAAGGGGATATTGAAATTCGGCACCGACAAATAACAAAACACTTAATATCCAGTCTAAAAACTAAATACGTCTGTGTTTGAGAACAATGGGGAGAACAGAGCAGACAAGTAAATTCATCATGGAAACGTTTGAAGTGGGAAATGGAAAACGTCATATTAAAATGAAAAGCGTTTATATCGAAGGCATTAAGTGCTATTGTGGATAGAAACACAATGTTAACGGGACAAAAAACCGAATTGAAATTCGCGGCATTAGTCTGTCACTTAAGGTAATAGATGGCGCTACTACGATATGACGTCATGACATACAATGCTGGAAGTCTTAATGGATCTTTGCTTGATGTGACAGTTGTCTTTCTAAGATTCGCTTTATCCGACTCTTGTAACAACACTTAATGCGATGAATTCTAGGATTTGCAGGCGGGATTCTTGAGGCTTATTTTCTCACAGACTCACGGTTAAATGTCTGACGGGATCACGACACTTTTTTTATACAAACGCCAACAACGAAATTGGAAACTGGACTGATTTGCTGTTATTTGTTTTGGTCCGTCATCTTTTTTCGGCAAATATTGTTTTAATTTCGCGCAAAACGTGCGGAAAAACGGTAGGACAGCGAGAAGCAAAATCAAGCTCAAGAAACTTTAAAGCAAATATAACAAACAATTCAACAGAATATGTTACACAGCAAATTTCAAAACCCATACATTTAGTTAATTAATTAATAAAAATAATTAAAACGGACCTATATCACATAGAGTATGCAAACAGGCATATTTTGATTGCAGTATTGGTCTCACATCTGCATTTCGACAAAAAAATATTTAATACAAATATATAAAATTCATCATGGCTTTATAGTGAGCTACAAAAGGAAAATAGTAAATACTATTTTAAAAGTTTTATTGAATTAGTAGCGTTACAAAATCCATAAATCGATGTCACAAGCAATTTTATCAATTGTCCAAATACTTTAAAAATGGTGGATGCGCCGGGATAATTAAAAACGCACCTTTTGTTTTAAGTTTTAATAAGTTTTATTTTAAAAACATAGAAAAACTTAACTTTATATTACAATCTGTCGTTTTCACAATTAATTGTTACTTAAATATCGTGAGTCTTTTGTCACCAAATTTACCACTAAACTCTATCTTATACAACATACAACAACCCACTCGTAGATACTAAATATGTAATTTTATTTAACCTAGAAAAAAATTGTCACTTTTCCTAAGCCAAGTTTGACATAAAATACACGAATTGAACATAACAGTCTATTGAAACATAATGATCTATTTCAACCACTAATGGAATTTGGAGCCTATTTGCAAACATAGCTTTTTTGTGCAATAATTTAATGGAAATAATACTGTTTGCCCAATTGCCTGTGACATTACTTGATCCACAATGCGCCTATCGAATTGAAATTTAATTTATTTTAATATCAAAATGCACGTTGCACAAGATGTAGATTAAATAAAATAAATAAATGCCAAAAACGCTTATCAAGAAATTGACAGCACAATTATGCTTTGACAGTGTATTTTCTAGGTATTTTGCTTGCGAATCGAAGAATTTGCAATTAAGGCGGGTATTGTTTTAGAGCGGGTAATAATAATGTGCGAGGCGAGGTGATAATTTGGAGGTTTTATGTTAACACTCGGAGGGGTGGATTTTAGGCGCCTATACATAGTAAGAGGAGGAGCAGGTCGGGTTTTTTAAGGAAATCCCTCGAGTGTTGTCTAGGAAATGTGCCACAGCCTGGCCGAGCGCCAACCGGGCCTAATTTATTTACGACCAGGAACAGCCAGGCCACCAGCAGAATATTTTATCTCTAATCTTCATTTATTAAAATTACTAACCCACTCGTTCACCTTTCATCCATTAATACAGAAAGACCGAAGTCGACAATATTTCCTTTCGGGGAAAAAAAGGAAACATTCTATTTTCATTAACGTGGGGTCCAGGCTTTCAGTCCTTGTCGTAAATGAGAGACAGTTTTTAAAAAGGATTTAAAACATTTAAACATTCTTGAAGCGAAAACATTTAATTAGATTAGATAAAGGGGAAGCATTTATTGCGCTGATGCTTTTAATTCTGTTATGTATAGCAATATGCCAGAGCTTTGGGCTGTACTATTAATAAAGTATTCAATTTATTTTTTAAATGAGGCAAGCTTGGAAATACGTAATTTTTCATGTAAATATGCGGAGGGTATAACAGCTTTCAGGATTAAAAATTACTCTACATTTTTATAAATATAATCAGTTGTGTCTCAACTTTCCGCCCAAAGCTTCATTCAATGAGACTGCTGCGGAAAGAGGAAAAAACAACATTTCGTCCGAGTCACGAAGGGCGACTCAATTATTGTAAAAGAGGCGAAAAGAATGACTCTTGATTTTCGTAATCAGTAAATTCGCAGTCATAAAGTCATAAAACATCCGGTCCGGTGTAGAGAAAAGCTCTCTGTATTCTGTATTCCTGGCTTTTGTGCTGAAAAGCCACAATGCTTTGTGTCCAGTAGCCCAAAGACCGGCTAGTTTATCCTCGCTAGTAATTCCGTCTTTAATTCGGACCGCATTTTCATTATATGCTTCTTTTAGGTTGTTTATTGGAAAAAGGTCCCGGATAATTGAACGAAAATTGCCGGTTTTTGATATTTATTGCCGAAAAAAGAATCTGCTGGCCGTTTAATAAATGCCAACCTATTAAACGAGCCGGATTAATAATGCATTTGGCTCCAAGGATGAAAATAACGGAGAAAAATGGCCAATTTCAAATTTAAAGTATTCATTTATTTTGTGGGCCCGAGATAATGTTGCGTAATAAGTTTAATAGTAACGGGGCATTATCATGAATGAAAGCTTTTTTAACACACTGCTGCTGTTTTCTAAAAATGAAATAATACATCCTATAACTCATGTTCGTGACACGTCATTTTTCTCTTTTGTAAATAAAATGAATAGCTCCGGTGATGAAAAATAAATTCTTTTTTACGACACATACACCACATTTTTCTATTTTATATAAAATAAAAAATGAAGCAAAATTAATTATTTTACAATCTCGTATCCGCCCCAAGGCACTTTTTCTCCGTCATGTTTAATTATTTCAAGTCAACATGAAACACTGCGCCTTTTTTTCACTAGAAAACTAAAACAGAATTTTCAAAATGAATCCTATTAGTACAAGCAAACTTTTCACAAAAGCGGCTTGTCTCTTGAAGCGATACACTTTGAAAGAAACGCTACAAAATGCGGCTCTACTTCCCTTCAAATAAATATTACGTGATCGTCTTACAAGATACTGACACATTCAAGTAATTGCATTAGGCTTTGTTGGTGTCAATTTTCCCAGAAGCGTATGTAACTTCTAACATCGCGGTACTGTCTTGATGTATTACCGTTATTACATTTTCTAAATTCCCAATCGATACCCACACATCCTCGACAACATTTACAACGAAATTTTTACTCTTTGTGTCGATTCGATATAACTTTCTTCATTTTTTACAGAGAGCTTCCGTCTATTTATATAAAATGCTTTCTTCATACTAATAAAAACCGTGTGTTGGGTTCTCTTTCTTTTCATCTACTTTCTCCAACTACATACGTAATTTAATATATTATCTGCTTTGTGCTCCTTTCTTGCTTGAATTCCATCAGTACGTCTAATGCTATTCTTTTCTTAAGACTTTTTATTTTAGCTTTTTTGTCCGGGGTTAGCGCGCCCAGATTTATTTAAGATCATTTTACATGCTGTTCATGCTTCATTTGGAAAATAAATCGAGTTCCGTTACAATACATAAGTGCCGAAAATGTGGAAAATGCACCGAATAATTCTGATTTTACCTTGGAGCAAATTTTTGTAACTTGATATAGTACATTATTTATTTTTTTAAATGTTTTAAAACTGTAAATATAATTTGAGTTTCTGGGAGAAAAGCCCAATAGCCCAATTGTGTTCATTTAAAATATTACAAAAAAGCCAATATCCATGATTTTCAATAATGTCTAAAACACAGACATAACAGACTATTTGCATAAAATAATATTTTGTTTTATTTTATCTCAAAAGCATGAAGAATATCTGCTCATTTGAAAAATACGTGTATGTTGCTAAGGAGCAAAAAATATTATTGCCGAAAGGAATCTTTCGTTCGGTGATTTAGGAAAATAATGAGCCAGCCAAAAAAAACAGAAATTATATTTGTTTACCAATATTTACTTTCAAAAAATTGAAACAAAACCAAGAAGCTTGATTACGTGAGTGTATTAATATATGGAAAGTTGTGAAAGCTTAGGAGAGTTAATATTGAAACAGAATAAAAGAAAAGTTTAGTTTAAAGTTGCATAATAAATATCCCGATTAGCGAATTTCAAGTAACAGCGTTCAAGGCTTGAATGTGCCAAATTCCAGGCAATTTAACTTATTAGTTCAGAGCTTGCAACTAATACTTGTTGCTTTATGCATTGCACTTGCTTTTAATTAAACATTTTTAAAAGTCGATTTGCCATGATCGTAACCCCGAGTGGAGATCTGAGCTAGAACTCGAGCTCATTAAACCGACTCATAAACAAATTAATTAAGGTTTACCGGATATCGCAGCTAACATTGTGTTCCGCTAAATAATTCCGTAACAGAATTAGAATATTAACTGGTTAACTTTACGTTTGTTGATATTTGCAGGTATGGAGCAGTTAAAACCGCTGAATTTCTGATTCCAGCTAGAGCAGGCGTAAAAGCAAATTCGGCCCCGATTAACAATCCTGCATCCAACCGTCGGCGGACATTTCGGCATGGAGATGTGCTTTTCTAATTAAACATTAAGAGCGGTGACCCCGAGGGCTTTCAGGAGGTCGGCGCTTGCGAACGTGTGTGGAAGTATTCGGCGAAAGAGGGGCTGTTATATGATTAGGGGTGGACTAAGCTGCGGCTAGCAAGGTAGAGGTAATCAGGGTATCGGCCTCGGACTCGCTGGGAATTTGCACAGTGTAGCCTCACGTAAAGTAGATCACAGCGGCTTTTCTTACCACTTCACTTTAAGCCCGATGGTTGCCCATCGTTGATAACAAACCGCTCTTCGATTTATATGCTTGAACAGGGCTGTGTGTCTTGCAATGTTGCTTGCCGAGACAAAAGAGACGACCAAAAAATAGGGTAAAGTAAGTAGAAGCCTTTATTTTTAAGTTTGTAAAAGCGGTGGACATTCTTTAACAGTCACTTCTAAACTGCTGTTGCGGAACACACAGATAAGAAAAACTTTGCTAACAGAATATTTCAATAAAGAACACTTTCAGAAAAAGAACCGGATGCATGCAACGAAATTTATTGGCCGGCTGCAGTGGAAAGAGGCCACAAAAAGCCGATTTTAGGATTTTATAAAACAAATAGCGGTACTAATATTGAGATAAATGGAACGTTTGTGCAACAGATCAAAACTAAAAAATATTAGTGTGCAAGAATTGATAAAACAATAAAAGTACATTTTTTTTTAAGTATTACGTATTAGTGTATTTTTTCATCAAATTATTGTGGTTATTAAAGGTAAGTATTTTGTGGTTTTAATCGACTTAAAGAGTTTATTAACTAATATAAATTGAATTTTAAACATGTATACTTCCATTTGTGCGAATTGGCAGAATAAAATTTTTATTTTTTTTTTAAAAGTTTATTTCAAATGTTAAAGTTTAACAACACTTTAATTTGTTATTTATTAAATTCAATTCTAAATTGTTTTATAACAAAATTTTTTTTTCAAAAATCAGCCAAACAGTGGCATTTTTTTGAAAATGTACTGTGAAGTTGTAGTTATTGGGTAATTGCAGTGTTAAAGTAAATATTTTATGACATTAGTCATCAAAAATGGTGGATGCGCCGGGCTATGTGTGTTATTTGAAAGTATTCGCAGTTACGGACTTGTTGGGTATCAATCAAATTTTATTTATTAAATACATTGGCGACTTAAAAACAACTTTTTCTCAAGTGATAGTACTGAACACGGTTATTACAGTAGTGAAAACCGTTTCTCTGTATCTGCTCTCTAACTCAAGTTATTTCGATTTAAAGTTGTAATTAGGGCGACATAACCGCCTTTTGAGCATTTAATTCAATTTTAAGATTAAATGGTTCTTATTTTATAATAATTTTATTTTGTAGTGATAATGACAGAGTTTATCAAAAGTTGCCAAAATTCTTCAGATGTTTTCGGAAAGTTTAAGATAAAATTATAACAGAAAAAAGTCTAGAAAGTAGTTCATTTTTAATTTTGTGGAAAATGTGTAAAAATTGTTCTATTATCTGGCAGGTTTTTGGTGACTGAGGGGATTCAGTGATAAGAGAATTCTCTGATGAGAGGCTGTTGTAACGTCACAATTTCTTCTTTTAGAAGTGATATATTTTTGTAATTAATTAATTAATTAAATTAATTTGTATACTCTTTTTTTCCTTGACTTGTATCACACATTAATGTACATATGTCACTGATATAAATAAATAAATAATAATAATAATAATAATAATTATTATTATTATTATTTCGCTTACTTTTCATCGTAAAAAAATTTGAAAAATTTATAGTATAGAATGAACAATATTTTCTATTTCCGTTAAAATATAAAACAAATAAAATAAGTTTCTAATGCCTTTAAGTTCTAAAAAGTTCTAAAAATCAGATTTTCTATTAAATTTCAATTATTAATCGGTTATAACCATATTTTTTGGTATAACTATCAACAATAGCTTAGTTGATATAACCAAATATTACGCAAGTAGTCAGAAAAGTAATATTTTGGTTGACAAAATAAATAACCGGGCGAGCGAAAAGCGAGCATTGGAAGCTTACGCGTGTGGTAATAAAACTCCTGAGTGTTGTGTATACGTGAATACAATATTTTTTGTACCCACTCGTAAATTAATAATGAAATAAATCCACAAAAAACAAGAAAATACGTTTTCATTAGCACCAGTTTAATTGTTGGAGAAGAGTTCAAATAGCAATCTAGTGAATATATTTTATTTGGCAAATATTGGAGACAAAATTGTTCCGTTATAGGTTTTTCCCATTCTTGGGATGTTCCTTTACTTTGTGCATAACTCGATTCGGTGCCCTGTAGGAAATCTCCTCGAGTAGTTCGGATATGGCGACGTGTATTGAATAACTATTACTTATAGCTGTTCATTTGGGTATTAGATATCAAGCAAATGTAGGGTAGAGACCTCCGCCGAGACGGGGGATGTTTAGAGAGTGTAACGTGATCCCCCAGGTGGTTGTAGAACTCACCGTTTCCTCGCCTTTTCCCACTCAGCCCTCCGCTTGCGGTTCAGATGAGGCTTTCTGCTGAAACTATTGTCAGCTCTACTGTAAGTTATATGTAATGTATGTTATTGCTGCTAATTTCAAAGGGTGGCACAGGATGAATGCCGTATTAAGCAAATAGCTAGGTAAGAGCTTTTAATTGAATTCAGCCGAGAATTCGCGGAAAAGTTGCCCCAACTTTTACTCCACGGTCGCTGATATAATTGCTGCTAATTCCCTATTTGCGACTAATTAAAAAAAATTTAATCCCCAAAGAAAACTATTTCGTTAATCGCCACAGTAAATATTTGCCAAGCAAACTTCAAACGCTCGCTAATAAAAGAAATTTCAAGCTTTCGCCCGACAAAATAAAACTTTACTTTGCCGGCGAGTTTAGACCGGTTTCTGGAAAATATTATAACTTTTACGCATTTTCACCCAACAACCCAATTTCTATAAAATATAAGAATCTCATTTCAAACTGGTGTCGGAGCTCCTTTAACTTCTCAAAGAGGTTAGAGAAAATTGTTCACCTTCCGACCCATCGTTCCCAAATCCCTTCAATGGACGATAAGTCACAGGAATTTGTAGACCATCCTGGGACTAAGGCGCTTTTTCTATGCGGATTTCATTGATTTTTCGTTTAGAATATTGCATTCTTGAAGTCGTACGATAAATTTCAGACATAATCTACTGCGGCCGCATTAAAATCAGCCATTTCTCGCGGGGGTCTATTCCCCCTGTAACTTATCACACTCCACAGAAATATGTTTCATGGCAAATTGAAAATAATCGGGATCTGCTGCGTCCCACGACTATAAAATGAACGTTAGTCAGCCCTTGTGACAAGAATTATTTCTAAGCAGGATTGTCTGACGAAAAAATGCAAGTAACACGCGGTGATAAATTTAAATTCTGAAGATCAGAAATTATTTCGATTTACTTGGTAGTGACAGTAACAGGGATTGAGAATGACTGCTTTAATTTTTTTAATGTTAGCTTTGGCAAAAAGTTCTTCAAACTGGAAAATTAAATTTGGAAATAGAGTTCTTCGTAAACGCTTTCAGGCTTTTAACGTAATAAAAATTTAATCGCTTTGTTAATATAGTTAAAGCAAACGGATATTTTTAGTATTTTCAGAAATTGGGGTACATCAAATCTTAATTAATTTTCGGTGGATGAAATGGCTTTTTGTGTTTATAATAACACGATTTAAGCGTCAGGATGGTTAGTTGAGTGAGGAAAATTACAACTTGGAGCATAATGAGTCCGTATGACGTCTGATAACAATATATTGCATGCAGATTAATTTCAGTATTAATTTGACCTCACCTTTGTCCCGAATAATATTATAATAATAATATGATGGAGGGAAATTTCCTTTGAAAATTCGGTATAGCTTCAGTAAAGTTCGACTCAATCAGGCTCCTAAAGAGGCCCCAATATGGTATAGATATTGCCATCGAAACTCAATGCCGGAGGCGAAAATTCACTCCATTATAATAATACTACTATTCTATCAGTCTTTATATCTCGCGAAGGAATCGCCTTTAGCGCGAATGTATCACATTCTTCTCTAGAAGCCCGATAATGATTTTTTCGATCCATAATTTCAATTTTATAGCAGCTAAAATTCGCGTTCGCTTTTATGGCTTGTGTGGTGGATGCAATTGTTTTCCCAATCTGTTATATTTTTTATTTCGGATTTTTACGACTTGCGCTAAATTCGGAATTAAATTAAAGCCTCTCGTGAAACCACCGAATTAAAAAAAGAAAACAGCACGAATGCAATATAACGCGACAAAGCATGGCAATAATTTCACTCAATTCGTGGAATTCAACTTACGGCCCCTACATCATAGGAGCTGCTTAAGGGGATATATTATGCTCATTAAAAATAACTTACACCATAAAATATGAACGCTTCATTTAAGCCCTGGACCAGCAAACTTTGAATATCATGATGTAATGTGGCGCCCTATATTATCGAACATTGTTATGGTTCGCATATTTTTAATTTATTGTCTGATGGGGGAATTGATAACCACCTCGTAGCCATGTAAAAATCCACAGAGTTGAGTACGTGATGGGCAGCCGGGGCCAGCAGCGTTGTTTATAAGGTCACAAGGGCCCAGTTTGCATTAGCAACTTGCAGATTTGCATCGTAGTTTTTGTGACGTCGCCATGACGGTCTCATTTACATTGTAAATGCGCCTAAGGTAATTACGGTTTTAGACCATGCTTCTATTGAGGCTTAATATCATTATGTCAGCTTAGTCTAGCAAGTAAAATATAATATTAAAGACATGATAGCCGCTTGAGGATTTTAAGATTTAATATAAGCGAAATGCCAAACTCGCTGCATAAGAACTTGCTAATTTAGTTTTTGCATACGTGAAAGAATGCACAACCTTTGTTACTTTACCAACAATTAATTCAGCACAAAATGCGTTTTATTTGTACAAAGTGCCGGAATTTGATGTTGTCCATCTAATTACCAGCTACACTGTTTTATTTATATACTTCTCTTCTTTTCAGCTTTAAAATGTGTGTCTAAATGACAAATCATGTGTGTCCAATTTACACCCAACCTAACGTCTTCCTTAATGTAATAGTTAAGCACCATCTTGCCTCCACGAAATTAATTAAAGTAGGCAAATTAGACCGCCATAAATTATGTTTTCTCAACTAGACTCATTACTTGCGAAATTGTAGAAAGTGGGTACTTAAATAAAAATTCTTGGTTTTGTTTTTTAAATATTAGTACTATAACACAGTTATCCCACTGGAAGTTCAATTGAATAAATCGTGTGCATTGTAATGTTCCTAACAGATGTTAACTAATAATGTGACTTTGATTGTATTTGCTAAAAGTAGTAAATTGTTCAAACCGGAAATGCACTTTTTATCCAAATATTATTTGTCAATTGCAGACATGAAACAACAATCTCATTTAACATAAATTAATGACACGCACTCTTCTTCAAGCCTTGCTTTGGAATAAAGTGTCCACGTCAGCGTTTTAAGAAGACAGCAAGTTTGGTAAAGCGGATCGATTTAAAAGACTCTTTGTAAAGTTTCCTTCTCTTTTATCTAACCTTTAAATTTTTTCCGTAAGATTGAAGACTTCCGCACAAATTAAAAAATCTTCATGCCTCACGGGAGGTGTTTTATTCATTGCCGGGAAAAGTTTAAAGCTTCGTTGAAAATCTTGTTGTTTAATATGGACGTGCAGTAGTGGCCAGACAAAGAAATGAGGAGAGAGGTGCATGGTTAATTCATAGCGAAATGATCTCAGATACGATATAAAACTTCTACAAAAATGGGAAGAAAAATCAGAGGAATTCGTGCGAAGTTCATGAATTTTCTATGTAATTTAGCGCTTTCCATAGTGGATTATTATTCAAAAAAGTAAATTGGAAGGCACGAGTAACAATGAATACATTATGATCACTTCAGGGACCGGGCGGTTTACGAATATAGAATTCTATACACTCTATGAGTTGAAGCTTCTTTCGAAGCTCCAGGTTTTTTCACCACAAAACTGAACAATTCAAACATATTGACGTGCACCGATTGGTATTTATAATTAATAATGTTAATTAATGATCCATCGTTGTTCCGATGTGTGCAGTTTCAGCTAAAATTTACGGCGCTGTTGCAATTTTCGGACCTTTTTGCTTTCCCTCCACACATAATGGAAAAATCGTTTAATAAAGTCCAAAGTACTTTATGTTGCGGAAGTTTTCAGGGAAAGAGAGATATCTCAAGAAAGGAAGTTTTCTGTCGTGCTTAGTATTTTTAAAACATATTTCTGCGAGCAACATGGCCATTTATTATGCTTTAGTTTTTTAGCTGCAGTATGTGGGAACCATATCGGCTCTACTATACGACTGAAATATTAATGTAGTAACGAAATCATATTTCAAAACGTCGTTTTTGCCCAAGATATAAAAAGATCCATCAAGACTCTAAAGATAATATTATTTACAACATGTGCCGACACATTTATTGCGGCAAATCTGCGATAAAATTGACAAGTTCGCTTAACTTTGCGCACACAAGAGATACGTTTAAACTTAAGTATTAAATAAATCAGTGTTAGTCTAGAAAATTTTTAGGAAACTTGATACTTGGAAGTTGTAACGCGCATCTAAGCAGGTTTTTTCAAGCTAATTTACCCCAACTTACACAGCTGCTTCTTGTAAAAATTAGTTCGGTGGTGATCGAATTAAGTTGCTTTATTATGCAAGTCTTTTAATGGCAATGTTAGGGATTGGAATTATTAATTTAGCAAACCTGTAACTTTGAGCCTTAAATCCGTTTTAAACAGCTGTAGGTCAAATAAACAGAGCTTTTTGTAACAATTATTTAAAAAAATTTACCAAAAGTAATCGAAGAGAGGTTGTGATTATTTCCATTCCTGCACTGACCCTGATATTTAGTTGTAGTGAACTTGGAAGAGCAGCTGGTGCATTGTGAATGGCATGAAAGAAAATTTCTCAATTAACGAAATGTTTGCTTTGATAATACCACATAATAGCAGAAGCTCAGTAGTTATAATGCATTTTGGTAAATGATTGTATTTCCTCTCATCTGCCATCTCATCCCGCACTTTGGCAGCTTCCTCCTTCCTTCAGAAGTTGCCAACTTAGCTCATTACATTCTGTGCACTACAAGTTAATTTTCGTTTTATATGATGAAATTCTTGTTTAAGAAATGCTTAATTTATTACCGATAATGAACATAAATTGCGACTGCAAACCTAGCCGTTGATAAATTATGGTTGCTGTTAATAACATCTCGTTAAATTTAGCTGATAATTATAATTAAAACCCAAATGCGGCCCGATATGAATTAAATACTAAATTCACTCGATCAGTATTGAGAATTTCTTTATCTCCTTTTTCCATTCATTCCTTTGGCGAAAAGGTCGGCGATTCACGCGTAATTGCAGTTTTTAATTGCTGGGTTAAACGAATCTACGCAACGTAATGAATTTCCGAGCCGAGGTTATCCGGGGCTCGATCTGAATATGTTAAACAAAATTATTGGAAAACTATTTAATAAAGTATTCCCCTTTCCCGAACTCTCCCTCGATCGAACGTAACCATTTTTATGACGCCCACTAATGTAAATGCATTACGAGCAAATTCTATTGAGTTAAAGAGTAAAATAACCGCGCATTGTCCAACTTCCAACCAGAAAATTGTAGAACGGAATGTATTGTTAACGAAACTAACTTGCCGTTTTTACCGTGCTTTAATTTAGCTTTTTGTGCTTTTTAAATTAATAGCTGTGTTAACTGTTTTTTCGCTTTCAATGGAAGTTGCCAAGTTAGTTTCACTGAAAGCTCACATAACTACCGACTCAATTCGTGCTTTTCAATACGGCGACTTTGCCAACAACGATCACAAGAAATACAGCTTAGAATTCACATTTTAAAAACGGAATCAACTACAATGAGAAACAACGCACTTTTTACTCCCCACACCAGTGTGAGATATTTTGTAAACAGAGGAGAATTCGTGCTTGCAATATTATGCGATAAATTAAATTTACGTAATTTGAATTGAATCCTTGAAATGAAGTTAGCGTGAAACAAGATGAATTAATGTGTAACTATTGTGCAGCAGTGATTTAAATGCAAACAATTCAACAATGAACTAAGTTCAATTAGCTGCACTTTGTTCAGCAGAAAAAATGTTACATAATCCACTAATTTAATCATTAAATCTGTTAATTAAATAATTTGTTGGATTATACACTCGCTATTTTATTATGACGAATCGATTATATGATTTAATTAGACTGCTACCTATAAAAACCTATTCACTAGCACAAAGTAGTTTAAACTTCGAAACTTTTAAATTATTACCCTATTAAAGAGCTTATCCCTAACTCGCAGTCATATTAAGTGAGAAAATACTAGTGGGATTTTGGTGGAATTAGTATTTATTTTTATAAATTTTTCTGAACGATGCGTTTGTCTCTTTTGTGATTTTTTGAACGTCTCAAGCTTATACCGTCACACGTGAACAAGTGTCTGCGAACGTTGTAAGAAGATTAAAGAATAACAGAGTGAGAGTTTAATTCTTGTGCTCGTATTAAACAAGAGCTTTGCGGTCTAGTTTACTGTTTACCTGAAAGGCAAGCGAGATGCGTATAAGTTTTCCGAGCTTTAATAAATCTAAGGAAATGTCGAGCATTCACGGAATTAATATGTTTTGCTGCACGTTTTTACTTTCGTGTGTTTTGTTTAATTTTCTGATTTAATGCCAAATATACATCAAGAAGATGAAAACGGTTCAAATGCTTTGTTTAGACATGTTGTCTGACTTTATGATTATTGCGCTACTGATGGCTTTATCTTTGCAACTGTAATTACCTATTTTGTCGGAATTCAGCGATATGTTTGCTTTCTCACATTGTGTTAATATTTATGAAACCGCTGTCTCCGAGTGGAGAAAAATATATTTGCATGAATCGAATTAATCTTAATGTGTTTGGAATTTCGTCGAACATCAGTCGGTAAAGCACGGACCGCTCCATCGTATTTAAGCGGATTTTCATAATTTGCTTTCAATCTGGACGCATTTCGGGCATTGTTTTTGCCGAATGGGTTTACATTTCGGAACAAATTCAATTCCTGGACATTTAATAATTATTTAATTTAAAACCGCCAGACAGTTTGGCGTTAACGGATCTTCTCGGTTGTTATTTACCTGCATTTCTCTCTCCAAGTTGGCGAAATGCGCGTATATAAGCAAGTCTGGAGGTGAGTTGACGTGCTTATGGGGATTCTTGGCAAGACTAGGAAAGATCAAGCGTGGGGGTTGCGTGAACCTTCAAGTTTCGTGATGCTGCTCGAAGCCAAGTATTTGTTTCAAAGCCTGAGAGAGAGCTCCGACTCGGAATGTATAAAACACGGAGAACAGTCTAAGTGAATAAGTTGAAAGAAGAGCGTCGGGGAAGTAAATGGCACAGAGAATTATAGCGTAATGTGAGGAAGGTTTGCTACAATAAACGCCTCTGATGAATAACCGACACGAATTATAGGCGAAGCTTCGAGCTTATTTGCTTTTTAAATGAAATTTTACTATTTCTTGATTTCCACGGACGTTGGACGCCTTCCAACGAACTTCAACAAGAAATTTTTAAAATATATGTTTAGTTATTTTTTATGAGAGCACATTTTCAATTTTCTGAGTGTCTCCGGCTTCACAGGAATAAATTTCACTATTCGAGAGACGAACACCATTTTTCCTCCCTTAACATAGACTGAATTTTAAACTCATCCAAATAGCCTGCATCTAATTAGCACGAATATGTTTCAACAGCAGCGAAATTATTATTTTACTTTGTACTTTTTACTTGGAAAAAGATCACGATCGTTTGGCTGATTTATTGGTTTAAGTACTGTAGGTCAATCCGAACGGTTTGCTTTAAAGGCGAGTAAAACGGTAATGTGTTATTAAGGAAGAGGACTGGGTTGCGATCGGAATTAGCATCACGCGCGCTGTCGATTGTTGTTTGAATAAAAATGCGCTTTCAATTAAATCTGGCAATTTTTGCGCCGCCTGTCTGCTGTCTACGTGCAAATGAAGAACTCGTATCACAGCTGCTATTTATGGTGGACGCTCTCTTCTGATTTACGAGCTATGCTTACCGCATAATGTTACAGGTATCCCCTTGTTGGTAACATGTTGGTTCGCTCAGCAACGGGCCAGTTTTACCAATCCAACGCCCCTTATCCTCCGGTTCGGGAGCTTTAGGACAGAGACAGAGAGCGCCGCTTTCGAGCAAAATTACACACCATTTACTGACATTAGTTTAATACATTTCCCGTTCGCCCGAATTATTAATTATACAAGTTTTATTGAAAAATTTGTATCTTTAATGGGAATGCAAATTGCCAGCCATTATGTGGCTGTTTTCGGCATATTTCAGGACGCACCTGAGTACTACAATGTTAATGGATCCAGCAATAACATCAAACTAATGCCAGCACTTGCTGCTAACACTGAATTTAGCGCACACATCCCTTCAAATGCGCTCTGTGCAGGCAAAATATTGGCAGTATTTAAAATTTCATTGCCATGCTCCGAGAGTGAATTGACAAAAAAGCCGACCCGGAAACGCTATTTCATTCTAAATGAATTTCGCATAATTTAACTACTGCAATTTAAGTTATTATTAGACATTTATTATTCCAAAACATTAATCCACTAAACTTATTTTCTTTTATTGCGAAAGCTAGCACGAATTGTAGCAAATTTATTTGAAACTAGGATTATGAATTTAAAGTTAAATGTAAAAAACATTATATTTTAAGGGCTTATAAGTATAGTTATGTTTTTTTTTTGGAAAACTGTTTGATATGTATACGATTTTCACTGAGAACTTCAATTTCTATCGCATCCGTATTTTGATCCGGATATTCAAAACTATATTCAGATTTTAATCTAACCGGTAATATTACTGGTTCGAGTAAGTAAAGATGCATATTAGTTTGAAAAGCTATGATGTAATGCGCATAAGTAAGGCATACATATTTTGCCTCACAAAAGTAAAATCATTCCTTGGTTCCTTTGTCCCTTTCGTAATCGGCACCTGTCGTCCTATAATAAAACTCACTTTTCGCGGTAAAGTCCATCCAGATGATGTCACTCCACACACTTGCGCTTAGTCCGAGTTGAAAGCAGACATAAAGAAAATTCAAAGCTGGTGAATAACGCGTCTTTTAACCAAAACATGTTGACGTCAATATCTTTAGAAAAGGCGTCACTCTAATTATCGGAGATGTCTTAAAAATAAGTGGAAAGTTTGACGATTGGAGAGATTTATTGATGCAAAGCTGATTAATGCTGAAGTAGCTCTTTAGATTGAAACTTGCTGGTAAATGCTACAGGATTATACCTGGAGACGATGGTTATCTATATCTCTGCCTAATCGTCAAACAATTTGACAAGCTTTAAACTTCGATGGAGCTTTTCAATCCAGTAAATCACTCGAAGCGTCTTGAAATCGATAAATTGTTGGTAATATTCTCGTAGCAATGCTACCAGCAGCTCACAAATATTAAAAGTTACAAATTAATCTTTAATTAATATTCTTTAAAAGTTTGTTTCTTAATTAATTAATTGTTGGAGCAAAGTTGGAAATAGCTTATTTTAAGTAATAGGATATAGTTTTTGCAAGACAATCATTATGTAATTTCGATTGACCCTGTGATGAAAATTACAAGTTCGCAGTAAAAGTTTTAAATACGTCCTGTCTCTTCAATAAAGCTAGAAGTTGATTAAGTATCAGAATCGTCCAAAGTATTTAATTAAAACTTATCGAATTAAAGTGTAGGAGAAATATTTGAAATTTCCGGCCTTGCTGTGTTTGTTGTTGGCTTATATTTTCGGATTGAACCCTCACTCATCCATTTTCATTTGAGAAATGATCTCATTTTAATTACAATAAAGCACACAAGATATTGCCTTATGTGATTTATTACGAACACGCATCTTTTGTCATTTCCCGTTTAAGAAGAAACAGTCAAATTAAATTTTCGCCAACCCCACTGCGTTATTAAGGGACCCTTTCCGCCCCACTTTGATGTATTGTGATATTTATTTAATAAGAAAATCTCATTACAGTTTAGTCAAATTGTCGTGCCGTTTCGAAAAAATTAACAGCATTTTTCTCAAGAACGTGTGAACGGTGCTTTTGACAGAGAAATCTCGGCGAAATACGTGGAATATATAAATAGAATCGCGAGCAGTTGAGTATAAGGTGGAAAAATCAAACGTGTAATGGAGGAAATTGTGTGTAAAATTCCGCATCGTACGCTTGAAAAATTGGATGTGAAAATATCTGACCTGTATTGTTGTCCATTTTGTAGCAACTTGAAGGTCTAGTCGGTTAAGTGTCCCTTCCCGAGTTTAGTTACTTATTGTTCTTTAGTTGAATTCTACATCCACTCTGCAGACTTCATTGTTTGATTTCCTTCCGGTTCTCTATGTTTGTTAAGCAGCTTTGAATACAGTACGGATTTTTACGTATATGTTCTTTGTCTTATTGTTGCATTGCGTGCAAAGGTTGCCTCTTTGGCAAATACACACTTAACAGAGTCATAAAAGATACTCTAAACAATGGATTATGTAAATTGCGCGATATTACATAATTTCAAATTAAATTAGAGTCTCGGATTCGAGGAGAGCGGAATTCGTTTAAAAATCAAACATTTGCAACTCTAAATGGAACGGGAAAACGTAATATAATGTTATTGTTAAACTGATTAATGGTCTTTGTAAAAGAAATCGATTATTTCGAACAGTCCTGAAAGAGAGGAAGGAAATATAAATAAAGCGGGTTCTGCTTGCGTAGCAGACGAGATTTAGCGGAATAATGCGGACTTGATATAATTTAAATAAATTTACTTAAAGTGAAATAAATGGAGATGTCGCCACGTTTAAGGTGACTCCCGATTTTTGTCCAATTGCTCAATAAATAAGTCCATGCAAATGCAGATTATTGTTGTTTCTCCGGCACGTCCGCGGGAGAAAAAACATAAAGACCCTTTATTTCAGGTTTTATATAAAGTAAACGTTTCTGTTTGTTTAGTACCTTTCTCTATTTGAATTGCGAACCCAAAAGCTTAAAAACAATTTTCTTTAGGGAAATGTCCTGTTTGCACTTATCTCAGATTCAAACGTTTGCATAAACTCACGTAAAGCACTATAATAATTTATTTTACATCTTTTAAAGTCAACAAGCGACACATTCGACTCAACTACGACCTTATTTGCGGAGGCACGTATATTGTACATTAGGAAGACCTTAAACGGAAGACTAAAGCCAAGTGCCGACATGTGGCGTTGATGTCCGCAGAGAAATTCAAATTCTGCACTAATTCACTGGAACAGTCAAGAACCCAAATTACACCAGGGACAGGTAAAATAACATCGCACCACAAGCGGTCTGGCAGATCATCATTAACTTGGATATTAAGCAATAAGTGACATCTTTGAACTACCAATCTGACATTTGGCCACCTCAAGGGACGATCAAACATTCGACGAAAAATATTGCAGAAGAGTTGAAAAACTGTTATCATAATTGGTAACCGAACACTCTCCTCTCAAAGAAATATCTAATTCCAAAAAGTAATTAAGGATTAAAGAAACGAAATACATTCAATTGAATGAAACGAATTTGGAGTTGGCTTGAAATAATTTATTTTGGATAGATTGCAGACATTTCTAAATGACTACGATTTAAATACGAATAAAATGTAAAAGCATTTTTATTTTAGATGCACTCTCAATTGCAATTTTCTAGGAAATTACCTCATTTCTTTCATACCGAGATAATTACCTATCCTAAAATAGAAAAGTATCTCGATTCATTTCTATTTACAGAAGAAATAAAACAGGAAAGGCATTTTCAGATGCGACAAGGACAGAATAAACCTCGTGATCTGTGCCTTTCTAAAAGATATTGTCGTGTTTTTAGTGAACTTCACCTAGGGCTGGTAATAAGTAATACAAGGCTAAGTTCTCTGTAAACTGCTCCGTGCTTGTCTTGGCTTTATAGATACTGTGGGGTTGTCTGCAAGTGACGCGTTTATTGTTGTTGAGTTAGCGAATTCGTTTTGAAACATTAATTGCGTTGTTTGTAATGCCAAACGATCAGCAACGATAAATCCCCGAAAGTTTCGACTTCTATCTGAATTAGATTTTTTCCCACCTCATCAAACGGAAATTGAAAATGGAATTCACTTATCGTTCAAATACAGGCCTTAGCAAAGATAAAACTTGTTTTTATACGTTGAGTCAACCATTTGCTGCGAAAGCGCCATGTCTTGTTCCATTTATCGTTCTTTAAACTTTTGAGCGAATAAAAATATTGCGTCGCTAAATGGAGAAACTGCTGTGTAACTAATTCGCAAAATATTTTCACTTTATAGCGGCATAAACGACAGACTGACTTTCGACGAAAACCAATTTCATAGAAATAAACAAAAGTTTTAAATAAGATTTTTCTGTAAGATAGAAAATCGCTGTTCGTTCCAAATATTGTTTTTATTAAGAAGTTTTATTATCAAAGTTACGATAAAAACATGTATTTTAAAATAACTTCCAAGCTTTATCGTGGCAGAATTTAGGAAAAGTTCATAGGTAAAATAAAACGGGCTCATTTCTCTTTTTGTGGCCGATTTTGCAGAACACGTAAAATTTTTAAATTTTATGGCAAACTAACTCAAACCACACAACCAAAGGGGCATCGCGAATGTCAGAATTATTTTCGCAGTCTTTGAAACTTTAATCACAAACTTCAATGAATATTCATCAGAGAGCTTCATTCGCTGAATCTTTTATTTTCTTTAATAATATCACACTCGCACAACCGTATCATTAAATTATTATACCCCAACACGTTTGTAAATTAAAGAAAAGTTTTATTTTGTAAATAACTAAATACGATCAAATTACGTTCCTCCCACTGCTGCGGAATTTTCCTGTCTCATAAAGATTCCATTTATCGTACAAACATTAAGAAAGCGTTTCCATTATCAGAGTATTACAAACAATCACACAAAGCTTCTTTCCAAAGTCGATACAGTTTTTAGCATTTTCCATAACAACAAAGCAAGTGATGCAATTCTGTACTTGTTTAGAGACTTTATAAATAAATAGAACGTCTGCCAAGTTAGTGCTCAGGTATAACAAAGTTGCAGTCTCCCCAATGCAATGTCTTCGGCTGGCTTGTAGTTTATGTGAAAACGAGAACGCAATTTGTTGTGATATGCCAGTGTTGTCTGGAAAGCTCAGATCTAAAACAAACTTCAGTCACTTGTGAACCGTACTTTCAAAGGTCGCCAATTTTAGCTATAAATCAAGCTGTTGCCATTTGCACACTTTGACGCGTTTTCGCGAAATTCTTACACAAAACTGGTTTGCTTAAAAATAAAAATAAAATCTTAGCACTTAATTAGATAGCATGAACTCACAGAACCGCTTTATTTAAATTTCCATTGTAAAATCCGTAGGTTCTCAAGTTAATACCCAATTTTGTTGAATAAAGCGAACCCTAATACCTAATTATGTTGTGTGTTGCAAAAGAAACAAAAACTTCGGAAGCATATACTCGTATTGTTGATTATTTTCTTTCGTATTATTGTTTACCTGATTTAGGGCAAGAAAAGCTGCAAGTAAAATATAGATTCTGGTAATTGGTGGACAATCCGACAAAAGCGTCGTGTCTTTAGGAGTTTGGACGTTTAAAAACACATTTATCTATTTACTTTTGTTAACTTTAGCGTTTCCGATACTTCCTTTGCAGGAATCGATGTACCTACACTTTGGTTGTTGTTTTATTTATTTATCAATAATTTCAGTCGTTGAAGCAGTTTAAAACTAGTCGTGTGTTGCCTTTATCCAACTGGCTCCATTTAAACGTCAGTTACTATGTTTGGTATTAGAATTTAGTGTGGAGAACAAAGAGCGTAAAACAGGTGCCAAGATACCGTCCAACTTGTCTAGATATGCATGTATTCACGTAACAAAGTTGTCCTGTAGGTGTTTCGATCTATTCTCCCAAGGACCACTCTATTCATCGTGGATAAACAAAGTTCTATTTTATTGAGAATGGAAAAAGCTCGACTGTGCTGCTGAAACAGTCTTTAGCATGATCAAAATCGATAAACTCCATCCAACGCACTTGATATTCAACGTCTGTAACTTTGTTGACACTTAAACATGTGATTTATGCCTTCCGTCATTTTGCATATTTTTCTTACTTGGATGCATTCATATATCTCGGGGTTTTATTTAAATGTAAAGAGACGCGACCCTTCGACTTTATCGAGCTTTACAAATTCGAAGACTCGAAATTTATCGACTGCCCCGACCTTCATAACCCATTTTTGATTGGCGTGACTTCCTTTTGTGACAAGCTCGCCAGAAAATTGCTTTAATAAATGTAAAGTATTTCTCCTTCCTTTGTAAGAAATACAAGTGAAGCAAAACTGGCAGTGTTAACGCACTAAACTAAAAAAAAACAGAAATTGGTTTGTGATAATTGCCGACTAAACGTTCTCTTGAAAATCTAATTGGCTTCGAATATTAGCGCAGCGTGCGTAGAGCAAAATTTATTTTGATTTCCGGTCGGCACTCTCGAATGGAATTTTTTCGAATCGAACATCCATCTTCCAACTGAGCGTAATCGCATTGTTTTTTGTTCGGTTCTCTATTAGCATACATTGTAAATCAAATAATGCCGGGGAAAACAGCATTAGTGAGCGAAAACACCGGTTAATATTCGGCTTGAAGCTTTAGCAAGCTGGGATCTAAAGTGCCCGGGATAAAGTCCAGAGGGAACTCGCACGTTTTCCGGGCGACTTTTGCAAAATAGTTTTTAATTTATTTCGAATTGAAATGAATATGCACGAGGGCCGGTTTTAATTCGAATTAGATATGCCTGCTTTAATTATCGCCTTGCGTGCTGGGGGTGTATGGAAGCGGTTTGCAAATTAAACACAGCCGCGGAATTTGTCCAAGGGTTCTTCTTTACGTTTACGTAAAGCGTTTACTACCCGCTGAATTTATTGCTATTTTTGCACGCCGTACATCGCGCAAATGTTATACGCATTACGCGCGCAAGCATAAATTCAGACTAAACGAATTTATTAAATACCTACAGGAATAATTAATACATTTTGAAACAAATTCTCTTTAAATTAAATCAAAGGGTTCAACATTGTTAGATTGCTTGGTTATTAAATGTAGATTATGGCCATTAATTTTAATAGACATTTTATAACTTCATAACCCAAGCATTGATGAATTTCGACCACAATATCAAACATTTATTCTATTAACTATGTACGTTGCTTCGGCTGCAGTAATTGGAACAATTAAACCAAATTTAATCAACTTCTGAGATAGATAAAGCTTCAGATTTTCGGAATTTACAAAAATATTAATTGAATCCCAACGTTTTGTTTAAATTTTGATCAGCCCGATCTACATTTAGAGCGCTTTATACATTTTGCTGAATTTTTCTGAAGGGGCGTTATCATTAAAAACAGGTTAATTTGGCAAATTACAACTCAGCTGCAAAAATATTCCAGCTTTGTGATTAAACAAGTCCAGTTATAATTACAATTTGCCTTCCTTTATCAGGTCGATTGAATAATTAATGTTGCACAAAGAGACTTACTAATGTTTACGTGATAATAAGCAAATTTACCGATTTTCCCTCTATTTATGGATACAGTAATAGTCGGGTCGTGGTGTTGTTAACAGCTATTCAATTACTAGTACATAAGCCGCAACATTCTAATATAAAGCAACGCTTACGCCGCCGACAAGTGAAGTGTGAAACATCACAGAACTGTCGAAGATTCTGAAATGTAATTATTGTTAGTGACAAACGGTTGTAACACTGAATTATCTCATTATGAGACAAGAAATGCAGTCGAGCGACTGAACATGAGTGACAAATGGGATAACAGAGCAAGCTTTTGGCCAGATTTTTGTTTCGTGAATAATTAATACTTGCCCAAATCCCTCACAGTGGAAATAATGAATGCAAACAATCGCATTTGAAACAAAAATAGGGTTAATTTTTAATAGACAAGGTTTTAAAAGGGCTAATTAAGCCTTTTGAGTGTTGTGTGCTCGAAATTCCTTAATTAAAATAATTAAAACCTTTTCGAGGGAGCAGGAACAAATTTTACATTTTTTAGACAGAATCATTTGTTTAGTTATAGTTGTAGCAATTTATTGGCAGGTGTGCTAGTTCCGTTGGATACGCAAAACGGCGTGATCTGTGTGGAATGCGGTTTATTTGTTTTGAATTAAATAGTGATTATGCTTAGTATGCATACAATTCTCTTAACCGAAATGAATTGAATATTCTGCTAGTATTGTTAGAGAAGTTATTATTAGCTTTGTTAAATTAAACCAACTACAAATGCCGAACTTTTAATAGCTTACCTTACTTGATTATTTCCGCCATGGAGCCATTATTCCATACTTGTTTCAGGCCTAATTAGTACGTAAACAAGGGCGAATTGAAGCGGTGAAAAATCACTCAGGCCGACGTCGCTAAAAGGTAAATGCCACAATTGAGCCCCTCTGATGAATATCGTGAATTTGTTTCTTCCGTTTAAAATCGATGAGGAGAAGGTTTCGCGTTAATGGACACATTAGCGCACCTGACACCTTGTCAAAGCTTTAATTTCTCGTGATTTCGCGTCCTCCCATTCAGCCACTGAATGTAGTAGAGCCATTTAGGAGGGCTAGCAAAAAATTGACTGGAGATCTATAGGGACTACGGAACACTTTTCATAAGACGTCGCATGCATAATTCATGGTTCAAATTGTTAATGCTCGCCTAAAGACAATACCGCGCCAACGCTGATTTTTAAAATGTTTTTAAGAAAATTGTGTTATCCCTCGTATTGACGTTCCGACTGAAAAGATTATGCTAATTTCTGTCGCAATGACATTTAAAATATCTCGGAGAAAATTCGGAGGAAAATCGCCGATTTTTAAGTAAATAACTGATTTGCATTTAAAAACGCACTATACGTTTTTATTCCAGAACTGACAATGCTTTCTCAGAACATTCAACGGCTTTTAACTTTGTTAAAGTGCGTCACAATAAAACTACATTCGGAAATGCTCTGATTAAAAAAACATGTTACTATTATTACCTCTGAGAAGCGTTCTCTTTGAAATGCATATAAAAGGATCTGATTCCGCGAACTTATTTTTATATCTCAACGACATGAAAGCGCCTAGAACTGCAAATGGAATTAAGAGTTGCAGGTGGAATGCTGAATTATATATTTGATTCCTGCAACATAAACACAATCGCTCTTGACGGAAAGACGTTCTTAAAGAACAACTTTTCAGTTACTTGAAAAAAAAGTTTTAGTAATTTACGTTAGTGTTTTTGCGCTATAAACTATCTCAAGTATTAACCAAACGTTCACTTTAGCCTATTCAGCCCGTAATATACTGCATCTATGAATAAAGACACCATCCTCTCTGAAATAACAGCGGCAATAGTGCTGCTGAAAGACAATGTAGCGAAACGTAAAGTGTGTACATAAACACGTCGATATTTATTCAAATTACATCCGTCATCCTATCGCAGAGAAGTTAATTCTAATTAAATTAAATGCTTTCAATAAAGTTGTTAGCTATAAATGGTGTAATTAAATTCACATGAAAATTGTATGCACTAAATTTATTATCCTAGTAATAAATATTTTGCGTTTGACATAAATTGACACTCGATAAACTAATGCATTAATCGAAAAATTATATTAATTAAAACCTGCTCCAACGAACCAAATTTTATAAATGTGTGTACATTATACACTGTCATAATTCAATTTTTTAATGTTATTCGAAAATCAATCGGTAAACAACTGCATAAAGTGGCATGCATCGATTATGGGATTACTGCCCATTAGCATTACCCATTACATAAAAGCACATTACAGGGTTCGGTGCAATTTTAATTTTAAACAAATAAGATTAGAGGAATATTTAATTCGTTTGCCCGGCGCCTCCACCATTTTTGCAACTCCCGAAAATTTTTGCGCTCTCTTTAAATTCTATTTGTTTGACTTTTAATTACTTTAACAATAACTATACGACTAAAGTAATATTAATAATGAAAAATAATGATAATAATTCTATTACTTGAGTGTCTTGAGCTTTCAGCGGATGCTGGAACGATTTAACCAAATTGAAAGGAATTTGATAATTGAATTTAAGGCAGTCTTAATTCGATTATAACATAACCAAACGGAGCACTTAAACCGAATGCGAAATAAAAAAATCATTTATGGCTTATGAGCAATCCAGACGAGGTTTTGCGGTTTT
Source organism: Tribolium castaneum (assembly GCF_031307605.1). Lineage (NCBI taxonomy): Eukaryota > Metazoa > Arthropoda > Insecta > Coleoptera > Tenebrionidae > Tribolium > Tribolium castaneum. The sequence continues at coordinate 13,750,740 of NC_087396.1, forward strand.
AAAGTTGTAATTCAGAAGCATCTCGCACGTTTGCAGCAGTAAAGCAGGATAGCTTTTTAGGTTATCTCTACACTATAATATGCTACAACTCGTTTTACAAGTTAATATACACACAGCTAGTGTGCATCTACCATAATTTTAAAAAGTTTAACTTCCGTGTTTGTTCGAAAATAAAGTTAGACGCATTGTTATGTAATGAACTAGGCGGATAGCGGCGACGATAAAGTTGATACAAGCAAACACCTGTTTAGAGTCGTGCAATTTATCTGCCCGCTCCAAAAATGATAACGGCAAAAAAGTAAAAGTCCCAATTGGAGCCGAAGAGAAGGGAAAAATGCACCATTAAGTTTAATGTTTTCGCATTTCTACGGATGCGGCATGATGTTACACAGTTTAAAACTCCGGCGTCGAAGTCAAATTACAGGAAAGTTTTGTTGTGTGGTAAAGTTTGCCGAGTTCTTTTCTTCGTCTTGGTGTATTATATTGTGCGGTTTTCGGCGGGCTGTTGCAAGTGCGTAACTATAAATTCCTTCATGGAAACTTGGCGTCGTCAACGCTTCCAGTGACGACGGACGCACGCGTTGCCAAGATTTACAATCGCACACTGCAAGAATTAGGGGTACAACTCGAATCCGAACCAGACGAACTAGCCGACAAAATGCTATCAATTTAACCCACTTTTCCTCGTGGTGACTGTTTTTTGCATATTACTTTATGTATGTGCCTCCAATTATTTACCAAAATAAACACAGCAACTTTCATGGCGATTAATTTACACATTATCAACAACACTGTAACAAGCCATTAAACTATTATAATTATGCTAATTACGTGTGAAAATCAATCATGAATAAACCAATGAGTATTTTAACAATTCGTTTCTATCGGCGACCTATTACCATTCGTTACATTTCGCAATTTCGAGTCGTAGTTTTAAGATATTTGTCTCCACAACAGAATTCAGAGATGAAGTTATTACCTTTATCCTCGCCTTCATCAATCATCGCAATAAGCACAGTACGCTAGTCGTAAGCAGTTTTAAGCAGCTTGAAAACGCTGTTCATTTTAATCCTTTATACATTTTTACATCGTTAGTCTTTGTCCCAGTTTCAATATTTTTCTAGTTCTGTGTCTTACAGGTGTTGGCTCTCCCGTTCATCCATTTCACGTGAAAAGGGTTTAAAGTAATTATATCGGCGGATAAATGCCCTTAATCATATCTGTTGGATTTTCAGTAGGTGGCATCACTAATTCAGTAATAACGTTATAATTATGAGGGATCGGCTCACCCCCTAGGATCGCTTTGTAATCTCCTTCCTTAATAAATAATCTATTGTACCTAAGTGTGTCATTATATTAGAGGAGCACCAAAGCAAGACTACCTCTGCTTCCAAAATTACAGTTTCCCACTCAGTATTTAAAATCTTGCAAAAATTAGGTGGCACAAATGTTTCGCTCAGTAGTACAAAAGCGTACAAGTGATTTAAGCCTTTATAATTGTAAGGTGGAAAAGGCCTTTTCTCGAATAACAATAGTAACAGCCTCCAATATCGCACCAGCGATCTGTTGCTAATACCCTACATAAGCATTAAAGTTAAAGTGTATAAATCACTGCTATGAAACATATTAAAGCGGCCGAGATTCAAGTTAGACAGGTTTAGATCCCGATAAGTAACGAAACTTAATGACTTTTAAACCATCGCAAGCTGTATTTATTGCAGCAATAAAACAAACAAGAAGCTCCTTTCCAAATCTATCTGAATAAAATAATATTAAATTCTCTCCCGGCTACAAGATTCAAAACATAACTTTGCCAAAAGTGGATTAAGGCCTAAGAAATAGCAAGCACTACTAATCCCACGACGGTATTTCTCTTAAAATGCTCGGTTTTAACTTTTTTCTGCCAAAGAAATGTTTTATGAAGATTGCATTTCTTGTCACAGCGCGTTTTCTATACAAAACTTAATTTTTGCACTAATAAGATTTGTCTGGTCGTGAGTTTATGGCATTTAAAAAATATTTTCTTGATGTATGAAAAGCTTGAGCGATTTATTTTAGATTGATTAGGAAAAAGGATCAAAAAGGAAATCATGCGAGATTGAAACTTTGAAGGGAAAGCAATAACTTAAAAGCAGCAATATGCAGTGCAGCGTCGAATAATTAATTCACAGTAACAAATCATTAGAGATTACCGAGTTGCTGTATACTACATGGTGTGGGAGAACTTTAATGGAAGAAAATCACTACCAGCAAACATACAAGAGTAGGTATTTGAAAGTTTAAACGGGTTGGCGTGTGTGATACGTAAATATGCAAATATCTCCAAATCCTGCAGAGGGTGGTACAAAAAATGGCTAACCGGAGTGCATTTTATTTGTCGTAAAGTTTTTCGTTAAGTTTTAATAGTTTCACACCTTGATTTTATCTGCTATAAAAATTTTACAGCCACTACGCGGGAAATATGTTTACAATTTTAATTTTTACCGCATAAACGGAAATTACTTTCGTTGCGAGCGCAAACAGCGGCTTAAAATAACTTGAAGTTGTCGCACGAAAAATAGAAAACGAAGAAATCCGCCAATCTGATTCCGAATATTGAGTCGAATCAAACACAAGATGGATAAATAAGAAATGAATATTTTTGAAATATCTATTTGTTTTCGATTAGACGAGATGATTCTAAACAGGAGATTTATGCGAAGCTGCGCGATATTTTTACGCGTTTCGTTTGATTTCACTTTAAATTTTTCAATCTATTGACTTTTACGATATGTTTGGCAAGGAAAAAAATATTGAGATTATATGTCAAAACAAAATATATCAGTGTTCGATCGTGTTTTACGACCAACTTACTGACACGTTGTTTACACTGTCACAGACAAACATGGCGCGTGAAACGTTCTGACAGAACAAAAAAAAAAGAAACTACTTCCGCTCTTGTTCCAAAATGTTTTAACATTAGGTTAACGATATATTGCTCTATACACATACATGAAGCGATTTTCCGACGTTCCGATCGATATAAGCTCGCTCTTGCAAAAGCACCAATTAAAAGCTTTCCCAAAAAATGATTGGCAATTAACATGACAATCCGAAAACATTTTTATTCGAAGCCATCACCGGTCATAATCTAATCATAAGGTTCTGTGAGCGAACACGATCTGAAAAATTATAAGCGCTTTAAATCACACCTCTTGTGTCACACAGAGAATTAGCAAATCAACAACGATTAACTCTTTGTCAGAACGTCACTTTTTGAAATAAAATACGCACGCCAGTTTAAACGTAATTAGGGCAATTAAACAAACCTTTTTTTAATTATCTTTAACTATTTCGGGACACTGTTAAGTAAAAATCACACTTTGTGCCATCTGGATGTGTAAAATTTGAAGCACCGCTTCATTTGTGTTTAGGCTTTGATCTCTCAAACCCCGTGCCACTTATTAGTAATTGATTGACGCAGCATAATTTGATTGTTAAATGAGAAGGCAGTAAATGGATCCGCAAAACTACTAAAAGTGCAGCTGTTTGCATAAAAAAGACTGAAACGCGAGGCTTGCATTCCATTTTTGCCGAAAAAACCGTTTGAAATTTATTGTTCAAAAACAGGTTTTGGGTCGAAATATTTAGGCAGTGGGAAAATTATCGCACGTTAAATAAATTCGCCCACAGTCGTCCAATAACAGTTGAAACCCCATTTGGAGACAAATCTACGCAAAGTATCATAAATATAAAGTCACCCCTACACATATAATATACAGGCTGTTAGAGTAAAATAATAGAAATTTATGATCGGTCATTAATAAATCGTAAAATCATAAACGCCATGCCGCAACAATTTAAACATTATTTAAACTCATTAAAACATAATCATAAAGCCCAATTTACAACCTAACGGTAGTCCTAACTGAGTTGCTATCTAGTAAATCTGTCAAAACGGCGTGCACGGAGACTTATTCACGGGGAGTGAGCCGGAGAACCCTTTTCAACAGCTCTTCCAGCAATATCTGCATTTACTCCGATCCACGTTCGTACCTATTTGGGCTTATTCACCTTCTGTATGGGAATTAAATGCCGCATAACGACTATTTGATTACCTACATAAAACTAATCTTCCTCGATGACTGGCGCTATCAGATGTACTTTTGCCAAAAATTACGCCCAAATCAATTTTAACAGTAACCCAAGACAATTTTTTAAGGACCACAAAAAGATTGAATCGATCAAAAGAATGTTTTCCAAACTCCAGATATGTGTAAACTCTTTTGGAATGTTTATGATTTCCTATATTTATCTTCGTTGGAACGAAGCAGCTAGAGGAAATTGGAAAACGGCTTGTAAAATGCAATTGCACGTCTTCTTTCTGCGTGCATGCATAAAATGTTTGTATTTGTTTATGATTTCAATAAGCGTACGCGAGTTTTATAAGGTGGAAAAATATCGTAGAGTGGATTTACATCTTGTTTGTTGACAAAGCTTTCAAGAAATCTCTGGCTCAGGCATGTGATCCAGAGTTATCTTGCCGCTAGATAGAAGAAACATCATACCCCTAATGTCTATTTCCCGTATTAAATTTCGCCGGAAATGACCGTACGATGAAAGTATTAACCTGTGTTTGTCTCCTGACGAGGACGAATTCGATTTTCGGATCGCATTAACAGATATATCTAATAATTGAACGCAAATGGCGGTTCATAATGGGATTCATCCCTCGCTTCGGTATAATAATAGGGCGATGTCAATCAATAGGCTAGACTTTAAAGTGATTCCTAAATTTACATTTAAATTATACCAAGTGCGCTTGTATTTCCCCGACTGAAAGAGAGGGAATGAAACACTTAATCAACGCCGTCTTCTCAATCAAGAGACACAGCGTTTGATGGCAGCTCTGTATTCCGCTCCCAACTAAATTGACAATTACTTCATAAACTGCTGTTCTTTGCAATGGCAATGTCTTTATTACCATATTTTTCGCGCCAGAAAACGAGCACCACTCCATTTCAGGCGGCCTACAACAACTTTCCTAATTGGCTGCGTTCCCTAGCACTACCAAAAAGAACTAATCAAAATGAAATTCCAAAAAGCATTCACGGCTGTCAAATGTCTTGCAGCGATAGCAAGCCGTATTGGTTTTGGACATTAAAACGGCACGAAAAACGAATTCGTTAATCATTTTCATTCAAATGCGCACTAATGGACACTTAAAATACCGATCAGGGAATTGTGTACGGAGGGGTTTTAATGGACTCACTAACCCCGGAAAAAATACTGACTCAGGTTACGAAATTAGTAAGATTACCAAAAATGATTAATTCTTGGATTACGCACGAAAATTATTACACACCCTGCCATTTGCATTTTTTATTATCAATCAATACCCACAGCGAGGACGCCGCTCTGACCCAGCTTTTGAAACCTACAGATTTTTAAGCATTTCTCTTACAAACTTGTCAAGCTCTACTTGCGCTGCTGAAACAGAAACTAAAATAATGAGTTTAAAATAGAAAAGTGCAGACTGGCAAAAAGTCGGAAAAGCGCTGATTCCTTGTGAAACATCAAATAGCTTGTCCAAATCTGCATTTCGTTCGCTAACTGACAATTGCAACGAAAAATATTACCGCAATTGGTTTTTTATGCGATGGGGAAGTTCAAAAAGCCATAAAATTAATTTCGATAAGAAGTGATTTCAGCAGTTTTTGAAACAGAAGAACGTTCGTAAAAGACTCATTTTATTATCTCCCCGCTGCAATTCCTCTAATTTAATTTCGTTATCTCTATAATGAATCCCGCCGCCATCCCACTTAACTGGAGAAAACATTAAGCTTCATCTTGATAGAATATTATAAATATTAGCACCCGGTGGCAAAAAACTCAACAAAGCGATTGTACTCAAATAGAAATTGAATTAAAACGATGATATCAAGCGAAAACTCTCTCAACGAAAGACAAAAAATCCCGCAAATTTGAAAGGAAGCGGCGCGATTGGTTAGCAAAGAGAAGATACAAAGACATAGTGTTTCAACGTGCACATCAAAAGTCCATACTTAATTGCCGCTATAAACCTTTGTCGAGTAACTAAAAGCACGAAGGGCACCACCACCCTAAATGCTCACAAGAATTACAAGCGCTATTATGGTCATAACTGAGAACATTATCCAACAGCCACTCTTCATTTATGCATAGTTTGGGTTTGCAATTTCGCTATTACAGTCAAAAAGCCACAAATCTTGGAATTAATTTTGACTTTATATGGAAAAGTTATAATTAACTTTGTGCATATGGAAATAAATTGGACATTAGCTCGTATGCTTAGAATTAGAACATCGGTTTAATTTAACATAATACCAGACTTGTTTTATTTTAGTTAAATTTATATTCACCACACACCCCTCTTGGTTGCATTTTATTGTCCTTAAATCATTTAACCTTTAGCTCTTCGGGTAATTAAGAAATTGTACATGTTACAGGTAGAAATTGCATTCACAATTTTAATTTTTCTGTTACAAGGGCAACTTCAAAGTCTCTTGTAAAAAAGCTTTTAATATGTCAAATAAAACCAGACGAGTTTGGCCCGAGGTAATTTTCAAAACTAAACTTACTGTTTGCAGTAAAACTTTTTGTTAAGAATTTTTGTGGCTGGTAGGTAAATAAGACATGTTACGTTTTCCGTTATCATTTGTAGAAATGTCAACAGGCTTTAGAGACTCCTTAAGTCGGAACAAGTAGATAATAAAAAATGATCAAAGACAATTCTTTAAACAAGATTACTTAAAAAACGACAATATTTAAATAACGACAATGCAAATCAAAACACAAAAAATAGCTATTTATTTCTCTATAAATTTCTCTATTCACGTGTATCACACAATATTTTTTTTAATTCCTATTAATAAAATTCTCATTTTGTACAAGAATTGTAATTCATTTTCTGTAAAACAATTCTAAATATTACTACTGAATCAAGAGAAAAGATAGTATAAATAAAAACAATGAATACAAAAATTTATTTCGCACTTGAAATTTAGTATCAGATATTCAAATAATCAAGGAATTTAAAGTTGCCCGAAACTGGCGTGTAACACTTCAGTCGTTCTATGTTCATTAATTCTCTAAATGTTTTTTAATCTCTTGTAAATAGCGTTTGTACGTACCATTTGAGCACCGCTGGGATATCTCTGACTTTTTTACAATTTCCCCCACGTTTTTATTAGGTCCTATTTGTATTTAAATTTAATATTTAGCTTTGCATGAAAAGGATTAAAATGTAAAATAAAGCGTTACAGATGCTTGTGGAAGTAAAAGAATTTGCGTATATTTTTATATAAAGTTTGAATCAAAAGCCCAACGACAAAGAGCGAGCCACAGAATAATATTCCAAGAGAAAAAATAACGAAAAAATTGATTTGAAAATACAATAGAACGGCAATATGTGCTCCAGAATTTTACAAACCGCTGCTGCAAGTAATTTATTACTTTATCCATTTGTTTGATAATAAACAGTGCCTGCAAAAAATTAAATTTCTAACTTTGTAAAAGATTTGTTTCAATTAATTCAAAAATTTGCGATATCCATGATATAAATTTAGCTTTTGTGGCAGCAGACAAGTAATAAAAATCTGGGTTTTAGAAGCTGTGTGAAGTAGGTGCGTAATTATAATAATTAGGCCTTCCTTTGAATACGTTTCGTTTCATTCTAAGAAGCTTATTAATTAATGCAGATTTTGGTCACGTTACTGAATTACATCCCGATTTCGTAATTTCGTTTTAATAAAAAGAGCCTTACTCCTTTTAAGTGAATAACTAATTAAAAGACTTTCTTACTTCCGTTGCGAAATGAAGCTTTTGTGTAAATTAGACACACGAGCCCGGAGTCTAATCCCGCGAATTGAATTTTACTAATTCAAGGTAATATAATACATTAAAGTGAAACTGAAGGGCTCTCAAATGGCCAGCCAAATATATTTTTTCCGACGTAGTTGGCCAGACTTTCATCTTCTTCCTCCATTCTTCGGGTTTCTTTGTTGTCGCTAGCAGCTGTTTATAATCCCTAGCTGCCCGAACTCGGGAAATGATCGCATATTTTACTTTTACCTATTTTAGGCCGAAGCAGAGCGAAATGCCTCCTCCGGGCCATTCGTAATACAATCAAATAATTAACTTGGCTCATGCAACCTCGTTTAAATTTTTCCGCGTGAAATGAATGGGAACAACGGCAAAAACAAACTTTAGTGGATATTCAGCTGCGAAGAAACAATTTATGTGATTTCATTAAGCCGAATTTTCAGTTCACACTCTTTGATAAACAGTAGCCAGTGTGCAAAAAGTGGCCGGGCTGCAGCTCACCAACTAATAATTCTATTTGGTTTTGTGTTGGATTTCGCGACGCCAAAAAATTTAATCAGACGTCACTGCTCACAAATACTATCTTTTTTACGTTTTGGGGAAAGAGAAACCGTAACGAAATTTAAAACTTCTGATAACATCTGTTTCAAAACGAGCTTCCCTTGCTTATTAGTCTCTTTATAGTTAAATAAATCCATATCGGTTGGGCTTGTCGCAGACAAAGATCTCCAATATTGCCAATAAAATCGTTCTGTGCAAAAAGACAAACTTGATCGTTCCCTACCAATTACAAAAACAATTATTATCCGACAATTGTTTACGTTCAACATTTATATAAAGTCTCTTTGAACTCGCTTTATCAAATGCATCGAACGTTATATTCCCGACGGAGGTATGGAGCAAAAACAATGGCTTCCTCTTCATCACGGACTCGTTTAGCAAAAGAAGAGTTTACTGTGCCTTTGTAATAAATGACAATTGCATTTCGTTTAATACATTGCAGTGCTATCCGAAAACTAATTAAATTTGTCCGATGCTCGGTAAACTTTATTCGATTATTTTTTACTTTTTAGATACTTCCAATGAATAATTGCTAGCATTTGTCACAGTTTAGCGAAGAACAAAACAAAACAATTCAATTTTAATAAAGGCTCCAAGAACTTGAAGCAAAACAACGAATTAAAAAAACACTAGCGATGTTTACCTACATAAGTAAACTGAAAGTAGGTAAGTTTTAGGAGAAATAGAACGGAAGCTATTACTTGCAGACTTGCATTAGTTTACCTTAATTAATTATTCCAAAAACAAGAAAGAAATTAAAAATTTTCCTATTAAGTATAAGTAAGTATATTTTAAATAAATTAAGAGTTATGGATTTTAATTTTAAGTCAGTTATTTGTACTTTGAATTTATAGTATGTCGGTATTTTTATTAATTTGCAAGAAAAATCTTGCTGATTATTGCGATTTCAGCTCGGGCTTATTCAATGTAAATTCGGTCGTGTTAATACAAAAGGTAGAGTGCATGTAAATTACATCGCAATTTACCGAATCATCTTACCTGGGATTAACACATCAACTATTAATTTATTGCAATTCAGCGGCTTATTCAAATACGTTTTGGAAGTAAACAGCTTAGACACAAAGCTTTGAATTTGTGTTCTTTCTAAAGAAAAATATTAAACGACACAGCAACTCCTGCATGTTTACCGAATTACCATTTTCCTTGCTTTATTCTGTTAATAAAATTTCTTGCAAGTAAAGTGAGACGCCCTCCTCCCTAACGGCCTTGTTTGTCATTTCGAAAATGTAATTTAACAAATGTGAGGTTGTTTTGGTTTTTAAAGAAAACTGGATCGGGAAGCCATACTTGTACATAAACAAGACAGAGTTAAATGTGAGTTGTTTCCATAATGACGAGTTGAAAATTTTTCATTACGGCCAAGGAGCGCATAGACGAAAACAAGCTTTGTTGTTCCTCTCCTCCCTTTAATTAATTCCTTGATTCAGTAAACAATGTAAGTTGTTTGTTATTTCTATTTTAACGAACGTGGGGTTCAGTTGCGGTTCTTTATAATCGCATTTTTATCTTGTATGAACAGCATACGTAAAAAATAGGATTTAGACGTACCTTCAGCTACAAACGACTACTTTTGTAATTAAACATTTTAATTTAATTAATGTCCGTTCTTGTGAAGATTTAAATTTACTGTTTAAAACTTTAGTTCGTGCGTCTACAAAAGCAAACTTTTGAGGCAGAGAGGAATAGAATTTCTCGTCAAAAAATTGTTTTTGTCAAAGTGGTATATTTGCATAACGTATTCGAGAGGCTTTTTTCCGGTAGTTGGAATTTGCGCTTTATGGTGAGAAAGGGAGGCGGATATGTGTGGCGCTATGGAATAATAATTATTTCCAGAGACAATCGTCGAGATCGAGTTAAAGTAACGATGTGCCGCTTGAGCGCTTACGTATAGCGAGTCTCTTTCTACAAAAGGTTGTATTTTGTTTGGTTGCCGCCGCAGAAATCTAAAAACAATGAAGTAGATACAGCGAAGAGGAAAGTTTTGCAGCAGAGATAAGAGTGCCAGTATTCTCAATAAGGGCAGACAATTTACTGCTGACACCTCTCGAAAGCCAATAGTGTAAAAGTCGTTGTGAGTGGCAAGGCTTCGGTTACCGGTTTCGCCTTTTGCTCTTCATATCGGGTTCGTTATCTCTAAGTTCTGGCTCTCGCGCTTATATTCTGGATACGTTATATCAATAACCCTGGACATAGTTAGTTCGGAGATTGGATTGGATGTTTGTAGGAAGCTATTTGTTAGGAGCTTAGGACGTATATGACGTCATCTTATTAAACCAAGGGTTTGTTTGCCAAGCTATAAAATAAATTTTCTGACACACTTTCTTGTTCACGGGACCTCTCCGACACTGTTTTGTCTGGTGATTTATTGGCGCGTGATTTGAATTCCCACGGAGACCCCTCGGAGCGCCAAGAATTCGAAAATTAGTCATATATTTCAAACTCATTTCTAACATTGGCCCGAGTTTAAAGCACTCGACTTTTCTTCATTCCTTAAATGCGGGAAAAAAATTACACGCCGCCGCCTGAAAGACGTAAATTAATATACCGATAAACCAAGAGTACAATATTTTTCAAGTTTTCATCGTCTTGATACAGTTTATGAAGACAAAGCGTTCAACTTGCGACAAAAATAAAACCGAAAGAGAAACGTTTTGAACAGGTCTATTCTAAACTTATTTAAATTTACTGTTATGTGTTAAAACGTCTTTTGTTAGAAGATCCAAGCATTCTCTGCGCTAAGTACCCCCTTTGTTTTGGTATTATCCAAGAGCTACAACATTATCACACAGTCACAGGGCCACTGAGCCCCTCCAGAAATAGATATTACTAAATTAAATTAATGCCAACTCCCGCTGGGCTAAATCCACAGGCCCAACTTTCACACATTTGAGAGACACACGCCGATTCTGATTATTCCACCAGCACTATATTTACTCCCAAGCCCTCGAATACTACACATATCATCTCATTATTGTGCTCCAGCCCCGCCGTACCGCAGCTTCTTAACATCATCCGCAAAATAATGAAACTATAAACATTTTTTGCTACTACACAGCTTTGAACATGTTTTATAAAACTCTTACAAACTCCCACAGCAGGCCTTAAACTACGCCTAGACGTATTTACGTCCAGGATCTCCAGGTCTGTGTTTTTACATAACAATTTATGATACAATAGTGAACAGCAAGTCGCCCTATTAATTATTAATTATTTATTATTAATTATTATTAAATCAAAAACTTTTACAAAGTCATGCATGCGGGTTGTAATCATATTTTAGTTCTAATTTAAGCCGGCGTATATTATTCGAAAAATGCTTTTTTTAATTAATGCTATTACTATTAATATTAACAATATTATTATTATTATTATTATTATTATTATTATTATTATTATTATTATATTATTATTTGTAACATTTAAAAAAGTGTTTATATTCTTAGGCAATTTCTCGCTTAAAAACAAAAAATGACTAATGAGAATATCAGTTTACAGATAAATTTGCTTATAAATGAGAACACTCATAGAACATATAAAAAAGCTATTATAGCTCAGAAGAAATAAGAGCGGGATTAAAATAAAATGATTAAAATAAAATTTACTACTATAATTATTAGACTACTTTGAATGACAAAATTACTAATTTAGAAGTTATCTTAAGAGCAAAATTTTTTACAAAAAAATCTCCTTAGTAGAGTGCCATTTGGAAAAAAAAATTAAAACTCGAAAACTAAAAGCAATGTCGAAAAGTCTTATTCTTTAAAAATGATCAGATTTTTGAAGTACCTGATGATTTTGGTAAGGTACATAGTTTAGACTCAAAACACTTGGTTCCATACTTTTGCCTATAAGTCTGTGTGTTCCATCTAAAAAGTTAGATCATTAAAATCTAACTCACTGTTACAACTGTGCTCATTGTAACAACAGCAATGTAAACTTTGGATCAAATCCTCAAAATGTGCAAACTTCGCTTTTATTGCATTTTTGGCAAATTTTCCGACTCCAAAATGGAGATTTGAGAAGCTGTAAGCATTCAAATAAGGCAAGTTGAATTTTTGACTTTTAAATTTGTACGGTCGCCTTCTAAAATTTCTACACAACATTGCAACTTTAAAATGTACGAGTAAAGTAATAAAATAAAATTCTATTTTCTACTTTTTGTATATTTGTACCCCAATTAAGTTATTAGTGGTAAGGAAGGCGTGTGGGAGAATAGTTTGCACGGCGTCGTAAATGAGTGAAGCTACTTTAGGCACAGTCTTTAAATCTCTTTTATTTTTAATCGATTAGAGCACGATGGTGTTGGGAGATTGGTTTAGAGACCCTTTATCTTGAATAAAGTAGAGCGGATAATAAGTCTGTTAGAAATTTCTGTAATTAGGTACTAAGACCGATAAAAAACGCCATTTCCCTCGATTACGCTTGTCTCTTCAGCGAATATATCCAAGAGGCTGTGGAGCATGATATGTCGAGGCGAGATATTTCCAGTATGTTAGTTCGAGATGCACACAGGTATTTGCTTTAGTACTTTTAAATCCTCCTCAAACTTTTCCCTTGGTTTCGATTTTGTTTGTTTGGAGATGAAAATCCATTATTGGCTCTGTGTATACAAGGATGATTTACACTTTTTCTGTCGGAGCGTAAGCGGTTCTTGATTGGCCTTAAACGGAGCGGAAGTTGGCAGAAATCTGACAAGGCGAAAAATTGTAATAATTGCCCTCCTATTCCTCCAACTATTTAATCCGGTTAAAGTTTCGGATAATATCAAAGGAGGATAGCCGATTAGGGCACGGTAATCTACATTTTCGACTTCCCACTGCAGACGGAGTTTATAGAGGTTGCAGTCGACTTAATTATGGACGAGTTCGTACAACCAAATGGCTTCGCGGTGATCAGCAACACACTAACAGAATTTGCATATGACTAACTCGTATATGACGTCTCCTAATTGGGCCGCCCCTTTTTGTTACATTATACACTTTTCACGTGTGTGCAAATATGGCATACGGAATGCGGAAATGGCCCTCAGCCGAGTGCAAAACTGTTGTATTAGCAGAAAAGGAAGGGAACCAGCGACACGGTTCACATCAATGTAATAGACGCTTTTCCGAAGAATGACTTGGGGAAAATTGGAGACGGTTGATTGGACGAATAATTGACTGCGTCGAACGACTATTTCACACGTCAGCCGCTTGCACGTCCTTTCATCTCAATAAAATTGAACCTGCAGATAATTATAACGTTGGAGTCCTTTTGATTCCGCGATTTTAAGCCATCTTACACAGACACTGCATCCAATTATTTCAGCACACACCACCAATTATTTACAGCTCGGAAAGAATTTATTTGAGCTGCAACAGACAACTCCCTAATAATAATTTACAACTCTGCGAAAACTCCAAAGTCACCATTGCTACTATTTGCTACATTGTTTAGCGTTTCTAGAACATGTTTTTCTTGAATAGACACTTTATGGTGTCATCCTTTCCACGAAACACACTTTCCTTTTACATAATCCCCGGAGAAACAAATCTAAAGGGGATAGATTTGGAAATATCCGAATTCTTGCTTCAAGCACGACAAAATCGCAACCTTTTTTCGCACACAGCGAAATATCTACACTCTTTGAATAAGTGTCAACATCAATATCCAATTCATTAAGCCTTCCAGTCTTCTTAAATGCTTGAATTCTTGGGCATAATAGAAGCGGTGGAAGTGGGACAATGTACTAAGCTATTGACAGACTTATCATCGATAATAATTGTATTATGATAGGTAGCAGACGGGGTTAACCATTGCGGAATCTCTTATGTGTCCTTTCTACTTTGATGTGTACATAATTAGCTTTTAGAGATTAGGTTTGTAAAGTTGGCAACTCAGTGTAATTGTGTTAGAGTCGTAGGCTTTGAAGTACGTATATCACGTCTAGGTTTACTTCATACTAGTCATGGAGTAAAACTGTATCAATTAAACTTATCTTTGGTTTGTTGACAAATGTCAGCAATATCTACATGTTGGACCCTAAAACAATTAGCCCCACGTGCTGGGGTGAAGGTCGAAGTGTTTTCATCATATTCAGTGACGAATTAAAGTTTAGGAGTAAAAATAAGGTTTTGCCGATTTAATCCAATCCTGAAGGCGCCTCCAGAACGAGGACTAAATTAAATTTTGATTTAAAACATGTGTTATCTTTAAAGCACTCGCTCGCTTCCGTCAAAACGTCAACTGGATTCGGAACAAGATAAAAATCAAAATAAAATCTCACTAAAAGCACAAATTTGACGAGATTAGAAATTTGTTCAAATATTTAAATTGGCGCCGTTTATTCTTTTATCAGTGGAGTTGCATTAACTGCTTAGCCAGCTTTCCTGAGGTAGCGTAAATGGATAAACAGTTGGAATTGGCCTGCAGTTTTAGTAGTTGCCGATTTTATTACCCGGCGAAATTGGCATTAAAAAAGGTCTGTGAGAGATTGCAGATCGTCCACGTAAAATAGATTTATCTCACAAGTATGCAAAGTTTTAGATTAAGTTCGCTTTACGGTCCAATCTAGTCTGATCGAAATAAGGATAATAATTTAGTGTGGAATGATTGAACATTAACATAGCGCTTGATTTATAGCCTCTCAGAGACGTAATCATAATTCTCTGACGTTAGATTTATGTTAGCACTTCGGACTTGTTAGCTTGTCTCGACAACTTGACTTGGGGCTGTTTAAGATATGGCATTGTCACAAAAGGGGTCAACCCTTTTTACTCTTGTCAGCGATTGATAATTCGGATTCCTCACAACTAACATGAATCGATAACTGCATCAAGTCCACAGCACACGATGTCGGCTAACTTCACGTACCATCGATCATTTAGCTAACTTAGTATAACTCTTGGTTTTATGATATATCGCACGTTCAGACGGTCACTTTTTCCTTTCCGGATAAAATAAGCGCACATTCTGGTTCAGCCGACGAAAAACCGATGGAGCTGGAGGGCTCTTTACTCGATAACACCACCAAAAAATTCACACATTTGTCATTTGAGCGTTTCATTAAAAATTTTCTCTTAGAGGGTGTTATTATAACCGGATTAACACCGCTCTAACTCCGAGCACTTGAAGGGAATTATGTGAAATATATCCCTTCTGTTCGTTTATTGTTACATAATAGACAGGCGTGGCTGTTTAGGTAGAGTTGGGGTAAGTTTAGTATCCTTCTACTTTATAACCAAATACAGTTGAATATGTTCGCACAAGGCAAGCCATGCGAAGTAAGTTTCCCGCGCTGCAAACCCTTTCAGAAGAACCTTTAAAGTGCAAATTTAAACTAATTCGCCAGCTTGCAAAAGAGCACACAAACGTATGTGGATCCAAAAACTAATGATATACAAACAATTAAGTTAAACTGCACAATTTCGGTTGGTTAAGTTTGTACGTGGAGTTGCTAGCAGCTGGGAAAAGGAACTTCTGGAAATCGTCAATACTTAATTAAATTCGCATGAGCCATAAATCTATTCGGTCGCAAAATAACAAGCATATGTACAAATTAATTAGCAAAGTTACTAGTTGGAAAACAGTGGTATTAGTACGTAAGTTTAGCAGATAATTTAGTGGGCTCTAGGAAAGTGCTGAGGGATCTGGTACACATAAGTTCCGTATCGAAGATGGGCCATAAATAAACAACATTTTATGTGTAATAAAAGATCGAATCTTCCACTCTCTGGAGATTTCAATTATATTTGTAAGGGCTCAAAGCCCGGGAATATTTATGGGGTTTTAGTTTTAAGAAACGCTTGCTGAGCATGGACAACTTACTACTTTATGCTCGGATTGTTTAGGAAATGTACTTACACTCCAGAAGCTCTCTAAGCCAATAAGAAATTGCGCCAGACTTTCCAAAGTAATCATTCGAATCATATATTAGAATCGACTTGTCTGCAGTCTATAACAGCAAAAATTGTCGAAATATACCAGCGCTGGGGGTGAGTTATTTGAAAATGTACTAATCGAGTTCGCAATTCTTCAATTCAAAAACACCAGAAATTTATTCAGCAGATCATTACGCCGGTCCCTTTTACAATGTACCACTGATTCCGAGGTTAATTTAATTGTAATGTTTCGGCGCTCATCACAATCACTGATACGCACCCCAACCCTCTGTTTGCCATCATAATCATTATTGTTGCACTACAACGGATAATAGTGGATTTTCGCTCCCTATCCGGATAATTCCGCTCTCCATTCGGGCGAAATTAGATTTGATAGGAAAAGTTGTTTTTTCGGTGGATGACGATTCTTGAAGGGTTGAATGTGTTTTCGGAAGAACCATGTGAGGAAACGCATATCCATTTAGGAAAGTCCGGATTAAACTGAGCTTGGTTATAACAGCGTAATATCACTGTGCCACCGGAACCGGACAAAGCCAGTCCAAGTGCTGTCCAAACAAATTTACTGAATAAACATTACAGAAGCTCAAGAGGCTCTTATCCATCTGCTAAATATTGCATAACCGAAGATGCAACGCAAATACGCTCGCTGCTTGAATTATTTCGATTGCGAGAAAAACAGATTTTTAAAAAGGCTCCTTGCTGAGATCGCGTCTATGATGTCTGATTAAATCCAAAAGCTTTTTTAATTTTACCATTTTTAGCGAAAGATTAGCAAATTCATAAAACTAGCCCAAGCTGCGGCATTTTGCCTATTTTAAAGCTTTAGTATATAAAAACATAAATAATGTATTTTCATAAAAATAAAATTTGGTTTTAGTAACGAGCTCTACGACAAGGCAGAAAATCGAACGGGAACAAATAAGGATTTTATACCATTCTCCTTGTGATTCATGATAGGTGTTCCACTCACTAATTCCAGAAACCATAAAAGACAGAATTTTATAGCGTTGAACGATCTGTAATTACCCACCTACTAAATGAACGGGAGGAACTACAATCACAACTTCTATTGAACGTAATATTTTCTGTATCAAGAACAAAAATTTATAAATTTATAAATTAACAAATTAAATACAACTCCACAACTATTGAACGTTGGTTCATAAGCATATTTTTCGATGATTAGTGCGATGGTTGTTTTGTGTGTAAGATTGTGTTAATTCCCGCTTTTTGTCATAATATGGCAGCTGTCGGAATTGGGTCGGGAGCTCTTTAATTTCATTTTCTTTAATAAGATTGGCCGCAATAACCATATTAGGGTCCTTTAAGCTGTCAGGAAAATGCCAATCTAAGTGACACTTGTGTTTTTTTGCATACCCGGTTGCGGACTAGGGATAAAACGGACGAAATCGAGTCGAAATCCTCTGTTCGTTCAATGTAGCAAACACACCCTTGTTTTTACTCATACTAAAACCCTTAAAGGTCAATTGCAGCCGGTTTTTGGTCCATGCCTCCGCCATCATCATCATCATCACCACCGGGCGCGCAACACATCCACCCTTATTTATATTTTATCGGGTGAAATGTTGGAACCGATTTCCAATATAATTAATTAAGTTGCTTGCCTGAACTCGGGGATAAACGGAATCTATTTATTTGTTTGTAGTCTTGTTAAAATTGAATTGCGTCTGCCTGAGTCAGTATTAATTAATCCTGCACTTAATTATCCTTAATTAAATAAAAATAAAAACTGAAACATCGCCCCGGACATAGGGAGAAAAGGGGACGAGGCACTGAAAACAATCAATCCTTCCGGATAAATTGTATGTTAGGTAAGAAATTTCTCTGCTCTGCAGTCAATTGAAATGGGGGAAATTACTTCGTTCTCTTTGCTTCTGTTCCGTTTTCGGCTATTATCCAACAGTGACTAAATTCGCATTGCGTCCCATACGTCCACACATTGTGCTTTAGAAACTGAAGAATACGAAAATATTCAACACAAAACACCATCGAGGAAAATGTGTGCTCAGCACCGTGAAAAATAATTACATCTTCGACGTAACTAAAAGAACAAAACTGATTTCAAGCTGAGTCGAATTGTCATTAGAATAAAGAGCTTGAGCCGCGAGGAATCCAAATTATATTTAATTGGCGTGTCTCAAGATTGCGCGTCTTTACAGCCTTTACTGCTTAAACACTGAGGTGTTACCGGCTGGGAAATAATTAGAACCTGAAATATTTGCCCTTTTCATAAAATCCACGTAGGAATTTAATGACGATCTAATTTTTAAGGCATAATTTAAATGCAAATGTTTATTCAAAGCGTAATAAAGTCGCTACCCTATTTTCTACAGAAGGGGAAATTGAGCGAAAAAAGCCAACTTGTAGCCTATTGACGTAATCAAATGCGTGCGTGTTTCCGTGTCTCGAGTGAGATGACAACGCGAATTCGCCAATATTTCCGTAAACGGTTTAAAATAACGCCACTAAAGTGTAACAAGTGCTAATTCAAAATTCAAATAAAAATACCAACTTAGACTTATTTTATCCGCACATCAAAGGCAAAATCAAACTCGGAAAAGACTGTTTATTGCCGCATTGAATTTTTTTGATATGAAGTTATCCATGTTTAAATACATCAGTTGGAAACTGTCGCTAAAGTAAAAAAAGATTTATTAAAATTAGTTTTCCGTTGATTTTGGTTCTTTTGAAAATCGCGAAAAATGGGCAATTTCGGTAGCCGATCCTGGTTGCAACAATTGCGAAATGCATAGCTGTGTTTGCGATTTGGCTGTAAAACGGATTTTCGTGAAAAAAGCAAAAACTTAATAAATGTTTTATTCCCGTCGGAATATTGATTCGAAGCGCTCCTCGTAATCGAATAAGCACCACTTAGCTCCATATTTTAATCAGATTAACAGGCGATTAAATTAAAAAAGAGTTCAGGTAGGTTCGCTGTGTTTTTTAATCGGTAATCTTCTTGACGTCGAATCCTTTAATAGCATTAACAAAAACAGGCTGAAGTTTGTCGCACTATTGATTCTCGGCACGAAATTTGACAAGTTCGTAATAATATTCCGGTTGTGTTTGCGTTATACTCTGTGCACCGCCGAAGAAGGAAATCTATAATCCCCGTCCGTGTCAAGAGACTCCGCTCCTGGTCACATTCGCATGGATTACACAGCCCTGCTCTCACACTCACCTAAATCAGCTTAAAACTTGGTCGAAAGGGGTGTTAGTGGCCGGTGAAACTCAAAATTAAAACTACAACGTAATCGATACCGGGTGGAAAAACAAAGGAACGTTCACCCGCGCAAAATAGCAGTTTTGCGAACCGACTCGTTCATTTTGTTCCTTTTGAGCGAAAAAACTTCCGCGTTTTATTTTGCTAATGGTTATACTGTTTGCGTCAAAAAGTGTACGCCGTTCCCGGACGCTCTGTGCATGCCAGGGCAAATCTCAAAACTTCGAAATTAGATCCCGAAATGCTTTCCCTTAGTCGTTCTGCAAAACTCTCGAATTCGCTAAAGTGTTATGCACGGGAATAAGAAAAGCACAAGTAGAAATGAAGCGGCCGCGATTTAAGGTTTTATTACGCGCTTTTATACTCAATGCCGGCATGTTTCCGCCTTATCATTCATCACCTGACGCATCACGGCCTATTTTACTCACGTTCAAACAAACCCGAGAAAAATAAGAGAATTACAGAGGGAATAATGTCACCGTTCCTACGGAATTAAGACAGTTTTCCCAAAAAGATAAGGACGTTCACTTAAAAACAACACGATCTTGATCTTAAATGAAACAAGTACGGCAAAATTCGAGAATTGGACGGCTCATTTTAAGTTTGTAATTGGTTTAGTTTTACAATACGTTACCGTGGAAGGTGCAGCACGGGAGGCAGTTACATTTTATTCGAAACAAAGCTCGAGTATTTTACATCAACTGCCAAAAAAACTTTTAATATAGTCCAGTCAACAATTAGGTTTAGAATTTTTTAAATTAAAATTAAAAAAAATTAAAAAAAAAATTTGTTGGTAGCATTTTAAGCCTTCTTTTTAATATCTGAATTCTCGATTATAAACACTATTTTAAAACACGTTTCCGATAGCAACGTGTTTTAAATTAAAATGTTCTAACAAAAAAATTTAGTAACATTTATGCAAAAACGCTAAAAGTTTTCGAATGTCTAGGTAACGACAGCCCTCGGACTTTAAGCTTGTCTTTTCGCACTCGTATTATTAATAGCAATTAATTTTACTATTCAGTAACAAATTATTTTCAATTGAATTAAAAGATTAAAAACTTTTAGGGAGCGTGCTTCTGGTCGTTTTTTATTGCTTTTTTAAAAGTGCTTCTTCATTAGGGGCACTTGGCATTAAATCCCCTTTCCAAACAGTCTTAAATAAGACTTGAAAATTGCTAGCCGGGCGGTCCCATTAAGGATATGTTTAAAGGGCTGTGTAAGAGAGGGTGTTGTAGCAAGTTCTAAGAACAAAGAATCGAATTAAAAGTAATGGATTAAACGTATCGGCAATCAAGCTAACGAGATACAGCAATCATTCCACTCGAGTGTTTCGAACAGATCCTTCAGTCGATCATTACCGCTTCATTTTCCGGCTAGAATTGCTGGCCCGCGTCAGGCAAAAGAAGCAATCTTTGGCAATCCTGCATGGTGTGAGGACCAATCAGTGGGTGTATAATGTGTATGAATCGATATCCTCAAGTTCTATATAAATGCGGGCCCAAATCATTTCGATATCTGCGCTTGAGGCGACATTACGTCGCCTCATCAACACGCGAAAAATCGATGACAAAGAGCCCTTGAAACATTGTTGCTGTTTCTTCGACTTAGCACGGCTTTTGTGTCAAGTGGAAGTGTTGGGACCTCCCTTGTCTTCGCGGAGGCTGGGACACGCCCTAATTTCAATTGTTGTGGCAACGAATGGGCGTGGATGGAATTATAATTTTTAGGCTTTGCACATTTGCGTTTTTCCTTCAAATTTCCAGATTAGGTGCCTTATCACTTGAAATAACTCAGGATTTGCTCGTCACACGGTTAAGCTGCCACTAAGCGGTTAACAAGAGCAGCATGGGGGCCCTGATGCTCATTATACGCCTAATCAAGATATACGTACACGGTTTAGGCTAAACACACTTTTCGCCACTTTGCACAAATAAAAGAATAAAAATAAAATATTTACTTCGATTGTGAACCCGGCGCATCCACCATTTTTCAACAACACATTTGTGGTAAAATATGTATACTATTTTACATTGACACACTAGTTGTTTTGTAAATAAATTTAAAACAATAGTCATCATGAAACCGTTATGTCATAATTTTTATTTTTCTGTTTTGTATGAATTTAAAAACCGGTAACCATGTTCCAGTGGGTTTGTACATTTAGGTACGATTCGTTTCAGCTTTAATGTAGTTATTTGCGTTAAATATTTTTGCCATGTGGTACGTATCAAATAACCGTTATTTAAATAAAACGAAAAATATGTTTGTTATTAACATATCATAAATATTTGCCCGGGTTTGAAAATTTTATGCTGAAAATCCTTTGCATTTATCCACTCCAAATTAATTCCCTGGCAATCCTCGTTGCAGATACGTCATTTATATAATTAATGTGAAATGTTAATGAAAAACCCAGGTATTTTTGTGCGTGGCGTTCCCAGAAACCCATTATTTAGCCGTTATTTTATTAAAAACAACCGTCCATTTAACTGAAACAAAACGCAGTGAAATTTTAATGATAGGTGGTTACGGTGACAGATAAAGGTCCACTGTTATCATTTTCCGAGCGACTGTACAACAGTATTAAGCAAACCTGCGTTATTAAAATTTTAAGAGAATACAACAAGCACAGATCGTGCGTGGGACGACGTGTTAAAAGATAATCCCAAATAAAAGAATTTATGAGGCATTAATACAAAGACCAGCATTAATCCGTGTTTTGTGTGCGATATAATGCTGTGTTTTTTGATGAAGTCATTCCGGCACAAGTATTAAAATGTTTCTTATTTAAAATATGTCAAGTGAAGTATTTTGCTCCATAAAGC
Organism: Tribolium castaneum; assembly: GCF_031307605.1. Classification (NCBI taxonomy): domain Eukaryota; kingdom Metazoa; phylum Arthropoda; class Insecta; order Coleoptera; family Tenebrionidae; genus Tribolium; species Tribolium castaneum. Next base: position 13,773,116 of record NC_087396.1, read on the forward strand.
AGCTATTTACGTTGGAGCTTTCCTATGCCGCCGAAGGAGTTTTTCTGCGTCAGTTGCATCGGATGAAAATTTCAGCTCGTCGCCACGTTTCCCAGATTTTCGTCATCTAAAGAGTAAACAGCTTCGACAACCGCGACATTCCTCCTCGTTTACAAAATTCTCACGCAACAAAATGTGAACACGGAACACTCTTGTATTCTAATAAAGTTTGTTGTATCAAACATTAAAATAGAGCACCCTGATTTTACATTCCATCAAAATCCATACGAGCACGATCGCAAAATTTAATTCCACGCCGATATATACAGCACCGGGTTTTTATTATGCAACTGTTACACACCTTTTTCAAATTTTAATAGAAACTAAACGTTTGCAAAAATTCAGTCGTGCGTTTGCCGAACAAATACCATTTTACCCTCAATTGGTAGATAAAATATTCAAATACCGTTAAGATGTTTCGCATTTATAAAATAACCGGGCTCCAAAACAGCGCTTATAATTTTATTTTGTTTACGCCAAAGAGCGAAGTAAAATTCCTTTGTTATTTTTGGCTTAACCGCAAATTTCAAACAAAATTTCAGCCTGCATCAATTATCACAATTTAATGATTCTGACTTACCTTACCGTAAATTATGAGTATTCATTCATCTGAGCTTCATTTGGGTCCTTTCATTTCTTAAATTATCCAACCTAGCACTTCGTATTATATTTTACCAAAGTGGTAAAATTTTATCCAACGAATAAATTTATTGTGATTACAACCGCAATAACAAATGTGGTGGTAATCCATTTTAGGAAATTTGTTTACTCGTAATTAAATACCAAATGCAAATTTAAAACGTAGTCATTTCTGCTTTAAAGTAGGTATGAAATAAATGTGTAAATACAAAATTACAAAAAACGTACGTGGTTTGTTAATTTGGAGAGAATAACAATGGACGCAAAAATAAAATCCTGAACAAATCAGTTTATAAAGTTGTTAAATAAACTGTAGTTACACTCTAAATGGCAATGTATCAAAACAACCACAGCTCTGACATGAAGCCGAATTCTGCATATTTCATTATTTACACTTTTATTCAAAACACGGCACATTAATTCGACTGTAATTTATTTATTTGTTCAATTACAGTATATTGACTGTAAACAAATGCAGAATTTCACTCATTTCAGGCGCACAATATTTTATAGAATTGTTTATTTAGCGAGAATGTTTACCGAAAAACTCAAATTGCTTTGCACCTGATTTTGGATCAAAATACCGAAATTTGTTGAAAAATCAATCAAATCCTTCTACTTCATTACGTCCTTATACTCAGTTTCATCATTCTTATTATAAATGCGCTGATATTGAATTCGGTGGATCAAACGACGGAAGATTGAGGATCGTTATTTGATTTATTTGGTTATTACAATGACAAATTACCACATTTTTTGAAAGAAAGAGTTTTCGGGGTGCAAAACATAATTTTAAGTCTGTGATATTTTTTATTTTAGATCGAACACCGGCCTTCACCTCCACTCACACCTCTCCCATATACACTTTTAGGTCAGATTTGAGATAGGATCGGGCGGTAAATTGAACTGATTTCGAAGAATTTGTTTGAAAATGTACCGTTTAGTGTAGTAATAAAGACAAACATAAAGAGAACCACAAGCAATTTCGAGTTGGTTATTAAAACGACCGCTTGTTTTCCTCAGCTGGGGTCCACTTGATATGAAAACATTGTTCCATTTAGACGATGAATAAAGATGTGCAATATCAACACACAGCATTTGCAAAAATAAAAACGCCAGAATGAGCAACGGAATGATCAAGGATTTATTGTAATTTTGCCGAACATAACAAATATAACAATAACTTTCTCTAGCTGTTTACGAGGCATTCTTATGAATTATTGAAGAATTTAAAGACGTGGTTGATATAAATTCCGCGATTTTAACTGTTTGAATAATTTACACTGAAACTTTTTTCAGTTTGCAAGAGATATTCGCGTTCTCAAGAGAAATTCGAATATTCGGTTCCCCACTCGATGTTATGTAAATAAAATTCTCGCAGGCACATCCTCAAAATGTCTTCTCCTTCATGAACCATCAGCGCTTTTTTACTCCATCTCAACAATTGATCAGGGACGTAATTGCTAAATAAACCCTCCATACTGTCTGATCGTTATAATTAGGCCCTCAACGTTTAATTAGCGACACAAAGAAGACAAGGGTAAGCTTAATCGATAGCGTAATCGAATAAATAAACTCCTAGACTAATTATTTAATTAATAACAAGCTCAGGCCGGCTTCAGGCAAATTTTATTTTGGTGGATATTTTCAATAATTTTACCTCGGGCGTGTTTTCCTTGTATGATTTTTTAGAAAAAATGTTTTTCCCGGCTTGTTTTCCCAAAGAGTTTTTCTTCCTCGGGGGCACCTGTTTAACGCCACTGCTTGACTTTTTACAAAGCAACTGTGTCTCATCTCTGCCGGAGTTTTACCACAACCGTCAGATTTATTTCATATAAAACTCTCTCGGCTATTCGGATTTGGATTTTATTTTTTTACTTTATTATGTCTCGATGATTCACTATTTTTTATACCCACGAGTACCTTTTTTCATCGCAGTTTTATTGAACCAAACATAAAAGATTTGGGTTGTGTTTTCAATAATGTCGGGATTGACGATTGGCCTTTGTAATGAAATAGAAATTTATTTTTGGAGGGTTTTAAACAAGCGGGATTTTGAGGTGAACTAAAGCAACTCCAAAACAAACGTAATTCAATATATTTTACTCAAATAATAAAAAATGCAGCGTTTCCATAAAATGTTAGTTTTATTTGAATGTAAAGTACGTCTGGAGTATTAAAAATGTTCGTAAATCTTTTACAACTATGTCCAGGCATAGCCTATTATTACTCCCTCTGTTTATGGGAGAAATTTATGAAGCTTGGAATTATATGAGAACCCAGGGCCTGTTTCCATGTTGTTATATGTTCATGATAATAGATATGGAGTTGTCAGGACACAAACTTTAACGATTTTATCAATCAAAGTCATTTCCCAAATTACATTGAACCGGAAAAACCTTTTAATACCAAACATCAAAAAATCTAAATATCGCCAAGATCAAAGAAGAGTCAGCATAATTGCGAATAATTCTCAATAAAATCAATAGTAATTGTAAAATCAACCTCTCCATACACTTGAAACATTTTTATTATCCGCAACTTTCTTCTCCTTTGATCTCAAACGAAATATTTCGTCTTATTTTTTCGCTTAGGGTTTTAACTTCTATTTAAAATATTTTTATTCAAAGCAATTTTTGATGCCAACCATTCGATACGACATAATTTGCATTCAAGAGACCCTTTTTCAGTGCGACGCGTTTTTCCCCAACCCCCGGCTAAAAAGCAAACTGAATGTCTCTCAAATTAAATGAATACATTTTTATACTTACCTTTTTTCATGGAACGGTTGAAACTTGTCTCATAAGCGTCACGTCTCTAAACGCTCCTAATTTAGTTATGCTAACATTTAATTAAGCTTGGACAAGTCTCTATGGCGCACCTAACTCTAATCTCAAATTTCGTTGGAGAACAAAATGGACATTTTAGCGAAACTGCGCGGTTTTGATTAATGCCAACTATTATCTCCTCCAAGCACGTATTAACATGGTGAATTATTATGCCCGTATCTGTTCACGTTTTCCGAAAATAAATAGTATCGAAGTCGAAAAAATTACTCACCGAAAACGCTGAAATCGGCAAACAATGTAACGAAGAGCAGGATACTCCTTGTTATGAAATATGCCATTATGAAAGTTCTTTGGGTATCGGGAAAGTTTATTAATTCACTGGAGGAGACACTACTTTGAAGTTTGTTTGGCGAAAGTAAAAAAACACTTCACATTAAGCGTCCTCGCGGCACAAATATTTCATTCGTCGTTGGAACGAAATTAATAATTCCAATAATTGCGAGTTTTGAGTTTAATTATATTAGGATTGTTTCAGCTGACCAGACCGGTTCGCAATAACATTTAATTACGTTAGACGAATGCAACAATTTTTTTAATTCGAAAATTGAAACGTAATTTATGAGAAACCGCATGCCATATCCAGCGATCAATCCTATTATGAATATTAAAAAATCTATTATTGGCACAGCGATGCTAGTGACAAGCGATCAATCAACTTATTTCCAATTATGCGAAAATTCGGCCGAATTTGCGGCTGGCTGAAACAAATTACGACGGTCCCAACTTACGGAAACTTCGGCGGAGAGGACTTTACCCGTCTGAGGGACTATTTGCCATCACTTAACCGGCCCTCTCCATTTTCCGTTCAGTGAGATTTTCTCAAATTACAGCCGAAAAGTGGTCGCATTTACGTCGAGTCCGGCGTGTGTGAGAATTGAGAGCGCGCCAGCGTTTGTCATTACTTGCCGAAAACTGAAGTTGCGAAGAGATACAGCACAGATTTTCCGGACGCAGCAGCGCTGTCTAACGGGGAAATTCGGTACTGGACCAAATCATTGGCGGTCCACGCAGCATCACGTGCTTCCGGAGACTCCGGGAGGGCTCCGTGCGGCTGCATTTTTGTGTACGATGCTCGCTGGAGTGGCACCACGTGGATTTTATTGCCCAAAAAACAGCGCGGGTGTTTCGCGTGAAGAGCAGAGATTGCGAATACACATCGGCCTTATTGAGTTTACGCATAGGCAACCAGGGCGAAGGGTAATGGGAAAAATTTAATAAAATAGAAATTGTGTCTAGTTGCGAAACACCCGAGCAATAAACGGAGAGGACAACTGCGTGGAAATTTGTCTCAAATGGAATAAAAGTGGGCGAAAAAATTACAACACTATATTCAAAATAATATCAACTAGAAGAGAAAATGTTTCAGCGACCCACTAGTTGACCTTTCCAGCGCAAACAAGAAGGGTCAAGCTTCTAGTGGGCATGTTATGCAAAAGTTCTTGAACAAACTTGCAGCTTGCAAATATGTATGATGAAACCGTATCATGTTAAGTACAAATAAAACCAAAAAATAGAGCGGTGTAGAACGTCGATTTTTCCAACCAGCTGCAGCCATAAAGTGTAAGGTGATATTTGACATTCTTAATCCGAAATGACTGCAACAACTGCAATTCTGTACCCACGTCACATAGAGTCACTTAGGTCAAATTATCTTATTCTGCTTAACTTAAACGTGACAGAAGTCATTCTGCCGCCACTACAACTTTATAAACTTAGCAGAAGCGAGAAAGATGGGGCCTCCAGAGTCGTAATTACAATATTTGTTTGGTGTCACGTGAATCACGAAACGAACACTAATTAATAATAATGACACCACCGAAATTGCTTCATAGTGGGAATTACATTGTAATTGAAACATTACGTTTTAAGGTCAATAAGGGCGCAGAATGGGGTACGAAACCGATCCGAAACTTACAATATGCTTGTTTGTTAATCACCGATTCAGATTACAAAACCATTGATTTTCAAATCAACAAAGTTTGTCTAAATAATCGCACTACCCTAAATAAACTTGAAGCTCCTTAATATTCCTCGCCAAGTCTAATGCTCACGAAAGGGTTACTTCCAATAAAAAATAACAATTTCGTTTCACCGGCGTTTCAAAACACAAACTGAAATAAACACAATGGGTTTGTTGATCAGTTTTAGGTGCACATAATATTTGCGTTGCTCGCCACGCCACGTCCTTAAATATTTGCTTTTGATTGCAGGAGTAACCCTTTGTAGCTAACTGTATTTAGCTAACACCTCCTCCTATGTACATACTGCAATGTACTGATTCTTCTGTCTCATAAGCAACGATTTTAATGTCTACATCAGATTTTCTCATAGAAAGCATTAAATCACTTTCAAGGGATCCTCCAATTTCATCTGCATAAAGCAGATCTTTTCGTAATCATTCACCCATAAATCTTTAGGTTGTGTGTGGTCCTTTGAAATCGTGGTTTTACCTTAGCGACTATTGACAAGTAATAGTCATTCATCGCTTCTGTCCGCCAAATTAAAAATGCTTTTCTGCAAAATTTTCTTTCCCGGATTGTTTAAGTTTAATTCATATTTCTGGTCCGCTAACAAACTTGGAAACTAGTCATAGCACTTTGCTGTAACTAGTCTGTATCTTAAACTTTGGTGTAATAATATAGTCTCTTGTCGACCTAGCTGACAATCAATCTAGAGAAACAATAAACCCTTTCCCTTAAACCCTAATTAATCTTACACAACTATTTTCTTATGCTACAAGATGACTACATAAGTGCTTTAACGCCCCATAATTTGCTATGTCTACTAAATCAGATTTGTTGCGTGATTAGCACTTTTTACTGCCAATACACAGAATTTACAGAAAAACACTACGATACTAATTAGGCTTTAAAGCCACTTCCCACCAGCACTCAAGCTAATTAACGAAATTTAAAATTTCTTAGGTTATTTGACAAACAGGCGTATATCATCAAATCTTTGTACACATACAAATGGAATTTAACATTGCGTATAATTGGATAATTTAATTATAAACTTCTCCAGTTTCTCACAAGCTCTTCCAATGTTCTCTCGCGTTCTATTATCTTTAAGCTTCCATATGCAAGTTGCAATGTTATTAGAGATTGCTGACATTTTCTGTTTACAAGCAAACTGTCTCCTAATTAACTTGCCACACTTTTCCAATAAGTTCGCAACAAGGTTATTGATTTTTATTGCATTTATGAGCAGTAACAAGAGCTCGGAAAGAACACAAGCTTTATGGATTTCTATGTTTCCAATATTCCATTGTTCTCACCATTTGGGTAAATCAATTTTTTCACAAACAGCAAATACACTCGGAAATAGGTTTGGAGCAGGTTTGTCAAGCGGTGCAGAATGCGAATTGTGTTAGACAAGAACAGGGCAAATTCATGGAATTCTGTTCTGTATTAAGCCCTAAAAGAAAGCATTGAATCCGGGCGTGGATGTTGCGTGGCGTAAAAGGACGGCGTTTTCCGAATGGCGTGGTATACAATAGACCGCATCTGTACCCAACATATGAAGCAAACTTTGAAGTATTTCCTTAGTATTATAAACTTTAAATGGTTTTTCATTGGTTTTGGGTAAGTGTCACCACAGCGCGGTGCATTTGACACGTCCGCAATTTCTTTCGGAGCCATCCAGCAAGTGCAGACTTTAAGCGAAGCCGCAACAGTTTCGAAACAAACACTCGAAAATTGCCTGCAGAAATGTGCTGGTAATTTCCAACCGATTATTGCGAAAAAGGGTGTCGCGCTAAATTGTTGTCGAGCTGCCACTTGTGTCTTCTCATAAGATATTTGCTTTTAAATCGGCCGTATCTTGTGTGTGCGAGAGCGAGTGTTTTGTTATATTCTCGGGGGTGGAATCGCCGAAAGGAAGGCGTTACAGTTAAAATATGAGCCGGAGCTGCACTGTTATACGGATGTGCTGCAAAATTTTGACGCTTTTGTCTACAACAAAGTGTCTTAAATTATCTCATTTGTCTGCAACAAAGACCAACTTTAACACTTAACTCTGAGTTTTATTATTGCGACTCAAAGGCGCGCAAAAATCACAACATGTGCTGATCTGCGAAGCTGCCGACGGCGCGATAACCATCCAGTTAAGGAAGTTTAAGCATTGACAAGTCGCTGATTAAGTTAGTGGGAGCATATTCACTGTACACGTTTTATTGAAACGTGATTAGGACTTCTATTCAAAGTTTGACGCGTAAACAATCTCTGAATTTCAATTTATTAAGTCTGCTTGAGCAAAAATATTCATTAACATTGCAAGTAACTAATCAAACTTTCCCAGTTATTGAGCACACTGACGCTGTAACGAAATGAAACCTTAAATTTATTTCAGATGTCAGCCGAGATTAATGCTGCTGAGACTTCAGCGGATGCATTCTAATTCAACTTATTATTTCAGAGACTCAACGTAACACCAAAGGGTTATTTACCATGACGACTATACCAAAAAAACAAGAAGCAATTATGAAATATTAAAGGCGTTAAAAACTGGTTGACAGTTTTTTAATTAATACGGTAGTTTTCCTATTTTTTATTGAACAACTTCAATTTTACCAAAACTATTTAACGTGTTATTACTTCAGTCATGCTGAGAGAATATTAGAAATTTAATGCTCGTAATGGAGATCAATAAAATGCGAGCCCATAATAATAGTTTACCATTTGAAATTATCTGCTCTATTACAACAATGAAGCCAGATCAGGTCGAATTACATTAGATGCCTATCTAATTTTACTATTTGAATAAATCATTGATAATGTACTTTGCTTGCCTGCGCTGATATTATCCGGTTCAGATATTGAATATTCCGCGAGAAGTCGTAGCCCTGTGACAATGATCCTGTCCAGATTAAAATATTACGGAAAAAACACAACTCTGCACGGGCTAAAATACGTAGCCGACGAAAAGAGACGTCCCGTGATAAGGTAACACCCGGCAGTTGCATTGCTGACCAAATAAGTGTGTAATTTAAAACAGATTGACCTGGATAGCAATTTTTATCTTGAGCTTTTATGGTATGATATTAGTCTTCAAAGCTTCGTATAAATCATACACCGAGAACGCCATCAGTTTCGTCACAGAAACCGCTTACTTAAACTGGAACACTTCTTTTCCAGCTGTCACACTTTGCGAAATTACCAGTTCGGAAGTGGCCTGGAACGGGTAAGCAAATCTTCCGATTAATAATCGAAATAAAAAGCGAGTCCAGGGATAAGGAAGAGGCCGAGGCCGTCCAGCAGTTTATTGCAGATTTGATATTTTTTACCGGCAGCTGCTATTCTTGTCACACACCGTGTAGCATTTGTGAGGAATTGGACTTCGGTGATATTGTTGAAAAAGTACAAACTCCAACTTGTGTTGAATTACTCTAGTGATTATTTCAGTTCCGAAAGAAGTGTTCGCAGCTTTTATCAAAATGTAAATGGAATGAAACCCCTTTTGATTGCTGTGAGAAATTCCTGCCGCTGGAGACTGAATATGGAATATGCTATTCATTCAATTCTCTCCACACAAAGTGCAGCTGAAGATTGAAATAAATCAGTTTGATTAATTAATTATTTCCAGAAAGCCGTCTCAACATGCTTCGGACTTTTATTTCTTTTCGAACAGAAAGACGGGCCCCGGAGCGCTGTTTATACAAACTATAGAGGATGTTAGGGTCCGTATTTGAAAAATTATTTAAGATGCCTTTAAAGTTTTTTGTAAGTGCAGTTATATTTCCACGCTCGAGAGGATGTTCCTTTTATAAATTCGGATCCCGACCAACGAAAGGACGTCATGCTGGGAGAAACTTACAATATTTCTATAAATGTAGGTCATCATTAAAATACAGTTGACTTTACAGCCATTTTTAGATAATAGAAATAGAAAATGACGAGAACGTGAAGCTTTTACCGGTCGAAAAGCGCAAATGCAGATTTCCTGAAGAAAAACCGGGCGATTTAATTGTTCACGACTATTACAGTTATTCGACTTGTGTTGTGCAATGCCATGCTGACGCCCATATCGATTTGTGCAACTGCACCCATCATCTGATGCCTGTTTTAAGTCTGTTTTCACCTCTAGATATTTTCAATTAATATCAAAACTTTCCAGACAAGGAAAAATACTGCGACATCGAGGGTTTGAAGTGTTTAACTGACAACTTTGGTAACGAGCAAGCAAATTATGAAGGTAGATGTTCAAACATTTCACATTTTAGAGACAGTAAATAGACTTCATGCCAAAGGATTTGACAAGCCGGGATTAGTTTGTGATTGCCTGCCGTCTTGCATTGAGCCCGAATATAAAGTTGTGGCAGATACAAAAGGGTAAGTAGAAAATACTCCCATAAAATCTTGCTCTTTATTGCTACTTTTCAGAGTTAAAAGTTCCCATGGTGAGATTTTTATTAACTTGCAGTCATTACCGACATCACGTTTTAAACGTATTGTTGTAAGGACTACGATGGACTTAGTAGGTAAGTCAGGTCCTCTTCGTACAACACAATTTACAAGAACTTTAGTATCAATTGGAGGAACAGCAGGACTGTTCATTGGGGCGTCTATTCTAAGCATCGTTGAAACAATTTACCTACTTTGCCTAAGACGGAGCATTGAATAATCATTTACAAATCATCCAATATCTCCTTGCGCAAGATTTCATTCATTGCAAGCAAATTATCTGCAGGCACCTAAAAGCACAATAAAGGTGAACAAGACTTCAAGAAATCTTGAACTTACACTATGTCCAGCCCTGAAAACTACATAAAACACTAAATTATCAACCCTCTTGGAGTACCCTTCAATTACATCATTTATTTTAAACACGGTCTCGTTCTGAGTTGACCACTTTTCTTTCCCTGTCCAGTTTAAATCGTCTAACCAAGTCACCGTGCCTAAATTTAATAATATAATTAATCCTCTGATGCCTTAATTAAATTCTTGACAGGATTGCAATTTTTTAGAATTTCCCGATTAATTAGTATCTGATCAAGTTTTCGGAAAAAGCCTACAGCGGTTTTACTTTAGAACTTTAAATGCTTTCAATTCATTTTAGAAAATAATACCTCCCTCAATAAAAAATAATTTACCTGCGGTATTTACTATGAAGTCAAGCATTCCGTTATAAACAAGAACTTTTACGTCAGTTGTGTTAAGAATCGTCTCAACTGCAAACAAAATTAAGCAAAATAAATATTCAGAATATTTTCTGCCTCACTTTTGTCCGTGACACTTTTCAGTACATCTCCTTTTATGGAATTGTAGACGTCTGAGTTGTACTCCCAATAAACGTCTGCTGTAATGTTTAGTTTGTCTTTGACTTTACTATTCATGACATGTTCCAACGTGCTTGTAATTTTTTGAAAGTCTTAAAATTGTTTTGATATTATTCAAACAGTTGATTAAATTTTACCAACCGGTCATCCAAGTCGCGTTAATTTTGCGCACAATGTTATGGAAATCCACATTCAGAATGAGATCCAACTCGTTCAGGATGTTGTCATAAATATCCGATGCCTCCTCATACGCCTCTTTGTTAATTAAAACTTGAATTTGTTTAGTCAATTCATCAATTCGTGCGGAAACCCGCTTATTGACTAATCCCTTTTGAAGCACAGAATTCAATTATAAAGAATATCAAATAAATTACAAGACTTTGGCGGATTACCTTAGTTAACATTTCATTACTATTAAAAATTGCTTACCAAATGAAAGGCTATAGCAGCGTAGTTACTTATGTAACTGATCGGAGATATGAAAGCGCCGCCCAGCGCAAGTGCTTTCAAATTGCACAAAGTTAAATTTTCAAATTTTTCCTTCTGTTAACGGGTTAATCAATAATTAAGTTAAGTGATTACATTCACAATGCTAAACCTGTTTCAATCTGTAAACAAATTCAGTTGCCATTTTTCCGCCGTATGATTCCCCAAAAACGTAAAGAGGCACATTTTTAAATTCCGGATGCGTCTCGTCGAGAAAAATTTTCAAGAAATTGTATAAATCCTCAGCGGTTTCGCCTCCATGCCTCCATTAGTGACCATTCTAGTCTCATTGTCGGAAATGTAGCTGAACCCCACCCCCACTGGATTATCAATAAACAAAACATTAAAATTTTCGATAAATGACCCCTCCCGCCCCTGAAAATTCGCGTCAAGAGGGCCTATTTCGAGAAAATTCCCAAAACCGCTGGCTGGCATTCCAGGCCCGCCTAGGAAAAGCTATATTTAATGGCTTGCTAATTGTAGCACTTTATGGGCTCACCTTGCAGCCAAATGATTAATGATCTGTCAGTGTAATTGGAAACATTATTATACGTGGTGTAATACAACCACCAAAACATATGGGCATTTGGACGCACCGTTATGTAACCCCAGTCTTGGTCAGAGCCCCCGACCCCTTCACGACCTGTCACCACAACGATTTAATTGGCGATAATTGTAAATGCTTTTGTCACCTTCGCACGGAATGGAAACGAACACCAGGAGGACAATACACACAGGAGACATTTTTTACTGAATGTGGGACAATAGGTGTGGGTCGAAAAAGAGGAAGTTTGTGCTAGATTGTAAACTTAATTGACACTTATCTCAATTTACCTCTTAAACTTGGCGGTTTTATTTCTTATTTTTGTTACAGTAGGTACTTATAATATACTCGTATACTCGAACCAAACTTGTATTTATTTAAACTTAATAACTTCCTGCCGAGCTTTTCTGCTTTGGAAAGTTTGTGCCAAAAGATCAACTATAACTATAACTTACCCGAAGTTGCTAGTTTCTTTAAAGCGTCTCAATCGGTGAATGCAAGTCCTTGGCTGACGGACTCCGGTACTGGTAAGTACATTATTCAGCTTTTAGAATTAAACGTTTTAAAAGTAAATTACAAAGTTCTGTTCCATATATTTGGTAAAAATGTTTTTCCATTAAAAACAATTTTTCCTCAATTTTTTCACTGTTTGTTTTCTTTTTTTTTTATTTTCAGTTGTACTTCCGTATGTCATCGCTCTTCTATTTTGAGATAAATGTGGTATAAAAAATAATGCGCATATGAAGGCAGTAGTAACATCAAACAAACAGTGCATTGTGCAGTTAGATCAAACAAAACTGGACACACACATAAACGAATAAGTACAATATTGTACTTTAATAGGTCCGCGTAATTGCAACAACTAGACGTATAATTAATTATGTCGATACTATTATTAATTGCTCCATGTAGTTCTAATTATTTCCCTCATTACACGTAGTGTTTAAATGCAATAAAACTTAATAAAAGTGAATGATACAGTTATGAAAGGGAATATGTATCAGAGTAATTTCAGCAAGGAGTAGCTTTAGTGTGTCGTTATAGGTAAGAGAATAGAGCCATTCGGCACTGCCAATTTGTCGCAGGCCATTACGCCTTTGAGGCAATTTACCGGCGAGACGATTTAACGTCCGCCGGTCCTAACTACATATTCACTTTTGGCCCGAATTTAAAATTTTGGTTTTTTACACTCCAACAGTTTGGTGTACGACCCATAGTTCCCACATTTTCTATTTTATTGGTTTAATTAAGAAGTTTAATAAAAATTATAAACTTTAAATCATGTTGCTTTGACAACATGAATGAAAATTATTTAAGCTATTAGTGCTGCTACAGTTAACTTGTAGAATAATGCGAGTGATTACCTAGATGCATGCGTCGTAATTTCTATTGGAACTAGACGTCCTATCACAGATGGTTGTTTCATTCGACAACTGTAATGTGTTGAGAACGTAAATTGAATAAAAAAAATCAGACGCTTGAGGTTATTATTATAATAAAAATTGTTTATCCCACTTCTTATATCATCCATTAGAAGAACGTCTTTAAGCCGTTTTTTAAAGTCAAACCATTTGTAGTGTTATTATCGACATAATAGCAATAATAGTATAATAATTACCTTAATGTGATTAAAAGATTGAAATGTTTACAATGTGTAAGTTAATTAGTTATTCTACTCGTGGGACATTAATAACATTAAGCGGATCGATAAATAAATACACAAAATCAATGTATTTACAAAACAATGTTTAATCACGTAATGACAACAAAAGCTGGTTAATTAATAGATAAATGGGCATATTATAGACTAGACTAATTCTTTGTCTTTCTAGTATATACCTACCAGTGACCACAAGTATTGGACTTAATAATTAAATAAGGTGCTTTAGATGTCTTTTTAACGCAAAATTTAAGTCATTAGAGAAAAAACATTAGTCTCCAGTTTATTTTATATACGAATTTATGTAGAAAATCGCAGTTGGTTCCAAAGTGTCTGTAAACATATTACTTCCAAACCGTACAAACTTAAATTCAGTCTCCAAGACGTAGGTATTTATTACACTCGTAGAGTGAAATCATATTTGCAAAGTGAGCAAAATCCGTTTAACGCAGAACATGATATTTTTTGTTATTAGAAAACGGTTCTGTTGAATTGAGTTACAAAAAGAAACGTTTAGTATTAAACCCCAAACGTGAAATCTATAGAATCATACTCGGACTATTGTCCGTCAAAAAATATGTAATAGAAAACAAGAACACATAAAAAAAGAAAATTGTTTTTTACAGAGTATTTTTTATTCTTTACTGAAAATGTTATCATAAATTTTTAAGACTCGGTTGCTTCCTTACTGTATTAGACTTTAAAATCCATTTATTTGCAAATTAACAGCTGAGAGCATAGATCTGTTAATTTATTTATCATGAAAATATTAGTTTACAGATTATGTTCCAACCACGCACGATAGTGCCCTCTAGTTTCAATTTTATTCTTTCAAGGTAAGAAACCTAACTAGCAGAACAAAGAAAGCTATTATTTCTTTCTCCTGCAAATCATGAAACATTGATTTCATAACTTTCCGATTAAATGTCGAAAGCAGACGAAGGTTCAGGTATTGTAGTAATGAAACAAATGCTTGAAATTCTGATAACTTTATTGAAAAGCTGAAAAACAAAACAAATACAAATATACAAATAATACAACAAAATAATAAACAAAAGTTGTTTACCATATCCACATTAACTGGAATTCATTTTTACACATACGGTTCCAATGATATACAGTATGACATCTCTTTTATATTGTTTTAAAGAATTTTAATATCTAGTATATAATTATAAAACTTTGTTTATAAATCGATAAAAATGCCACTATTAAGCTTACATTAAAATTAGATAAACTATGCAGTCTTTAAAAAAAATACTAATTTACAAATTAATTTAAATGGAGGGAGGGGTACTGTTTGAATATTTCGACGCACTTTGAAAGCATCAATTGTAATGCATGATTATGTAATACTGTGTGCAATGAAAGCCCTCTAAAGGCTTTTAAAATGCATCGTGAATATAAACGAGCCACACTATTGTTGTTCATGTTTAATAAACCTAAGCGAGATTTTCATAAACAACTCTCCTCTTATCACACCTGAAAACCCAAAAATCATATTTTGAATATGAATTTTTATAAAAATATATCTCGTTTTGAGCCACAAGGACATGCCCCAATTAACCTAATTTGAGCCCAAAATAATCCAGAAATTACACAAAAGAACACCAATCACAATCAATGACTAACCTTATGCTTATGAAAACCTGGCAAGCTACCTTATTCCTAATCAAACTAACTGTCAACTTGGTTTGTACTTAAATTAGAAGACGTGGCTGCTGACTGGACATAATTAGTATAAACCGGCAACACGGTACACGTTACAGCTACAGGAGAGCTCGGCAAATTAGGATATGTAGTGGGCGCCTCGCCCGTCTTCGGCGATTCCTGTTTTTCCGAAGCCTCAACTTCGATCGTTTCCGGTTCCAGGTGCTTGCTGAATTGTGGATAGCGTATTCGCATCGCGTCCACAACGTCCAACAGATTCTTCGAATCCATGGCCAGGACGTGGGCGGCCCCCAGCATCCCCCTGAAACAAAACGTGAGTATCCTGACAAGCCACCGTATTGTTGTCTCGTACTTTCTATATTCGTTATCTAACGTCGTCTGGCTGTAATGTTGTGCCAGTTTCATGGCATTCACCAACTCGGTCATATCTTTAGAGAGCACTTTATGGGCCATTTCAACTTCGCGCTGCGCTGACGTCGGGAAAAAGTTGACGATTTCGTCGACGCTTGCAAGCAGACCTCGCAGCTCTAAGCCCACTCGCCTCACGAGGTCGAGGTACTGATCGGCGTGAGATTGTTGCACTCCTTGCGAGAGGGCCATAACGGCTTTGACCACTTGCGTTGTGCAGTCGTACACCTTGTCGTTGGTGCGGTCCAGATCGGCCGTGGGCGGAGGGGCAGCCGTCTGCAATAACATATTATTACGATTTCAATAATACAAACAAAAATTTAATTACAAACAGGATCAAGAATTACTTTTTTCAGTTTTATTGTGCATCAAAACTGTGTTCACGACCATCTTAAAATTTTAAGCTTTACTCTTAAAGATGAATTTTTGGAGAAGTCCGATTAAGCCATAAGGGATTTCTTCATTGTTTCGGTGCAAGTTACGAAAAAGTTTAGTAAAGTTTTTTTTGTTGAATTTTTAAGAAAAATAATACACAAAATGGTTTCCTTACAAGTGCATAAGGTGACCAGTTACAGCTTTGTCCTGTTTTATGATTTTGCCTTGATTTGTCCCGATTTTTATACAGACCCAAATATCCCGAGTCCGGGTTTTAAGATTTTTAAGTTTAATTCACAAAAATTAATGTATCTATCTAACTAGGATTTGTGCTTTCTGCTCGACTTAAAATTTTCCGAAATTCTCGGATTTTTAAAAAATTTCTGAAATTTAATTATAAAGAATAAAAATAAAAGTTTCCAAATAACACAAAAAACCATTTATTTTACTTTAGTTTTCTCAACACTTTATTGGATCTCAAAAGTAATGGTAAAAAATTGATAGTCTCAAGTAAGGCCAGATTAGAAACATTAGTTAAATACAATAAATTTGGATAATACTTATTATAAAAAAAAATTATTGCAAAAAGTGGAAAAATTAGTTATGTAGAGGTAGAATAAGTAGATATTTAGAGGTACAACACATATACCAACAATCAACAAACAATTATTTTTATGAATATATATCCTTTTCAGTTCATAGTAGAATTGCGCACTTGAATTTTTTGGAGTAAAAAATAAAGCACAAATTGACAGTTTCTGTAAAAGAAAAGAATTCTGTGTTAAACTAAATCCCAGCGACTCACTTTGAGCTAAAAAAATCCACCAGAAACTCTGAATTTGTGCTCCATTTTATTCAAAAAAAAAAAAAAAATCCGCTGTAGCAAAATTCTATTATGAACTAAAATATAGAACTCATCTCATTTTAAATATTTGTAGCGGATTGGAAAATTCAAGAGTTATAATTTTTTGAGAAAAACATTAAAATCAATCAAGTCTTACGGAAACAGTACAGAAATATAAGTAGATCAGCAAACATATGCCTAAAACTGTGTTTTTAATTAGAAAAATAGAAGTTTCGTTTTTTTTTATTTAATTTTTAAACAACACACAATTTTTTTTCAATTTCATAAACTCGTAAATTACAGGATATAAATTTATAAATTATGATATCATTTCAAGCAATTTAAACCTAAAATTAAATAATAATAATAATAGAAAACCATTTCAATTTGTTGCAAATTAAAATTAATTGTGTTGCGCAAACCGGATACTAGTTTAAAACAAAATTTCTAAGATGATCAAATATTCCAAATAATTTTCAAAAACCTTCACTTCACTTCTTTTGTCCACTTCGAAGAAATGTTTTTTGTACGTAAAATGTTTCAGGAAATTTTCAGTAGTTTAATGATTACATGTTCACTATTTGGTATAACGCTGTTATCTTTATTCATCATTGTCTGACGATTGGAATTTGTATGTTTCCGCAATAATTAAGTATACTAATTGCGAGGTTTTACTTTTATAAGTTTTATTACTTATTCCCATTTAAATATGTATAGAAATATGTATAAATAAAAGTCATTAGCAAATTAAAATATTGTAGTTACATAATATAAATTTGTAGGTGAAATGCTTGATATTAAAATAAAATTAGCTAGGTTAAAGTGGTAATGCATAAATAAGACTTGTTAAGAAAAAATAACGCTACTTATAAAACACAATAGGTATTTAACACCCACACACAACTAAGCGAAATATTTTATATGCGAGACGTGGATTAAAAACAAATTTTGACGTGAAAATTTTTTAGTTTTTTTTTTAAGATGAAATGAACAAACCCAGTAGCGATGTAGTATCATGTGGAGGAAAGTAAAAAATGTAATTGCACCTCTCAAACAAAAAGATTTTTATTGATACATTTTTTTCCTTAATAAATATGAATAATCTTTAGTAATACTTACTATTTTCACACAGCGTTATTAATTATTACAATTTTTACCTTGCGGTTATTATTTGTACCTAACAATTACTATTTTTTACCTGGAATTTACCACATTTACGTAGCAATAATTATTTTCACCTTATCTTATATAGCGTTTACGAGGTACTAAACAAGTGTACTTAATTAAATGATGAAATAAACTAGCGTGTAATTTTTTTCCCTTTAATATAATGCAAAAGTCAACATATAATAACATAAAATGCAACAACCTAACGAAGAGTCAGGTTATCACAAAAATTGTCTTGGTTCTTACGCTTCAAACAACGAAGTTTTTTTAGTTCATAAATAAAATAAATTTTATGCTAGAGCTTATTGTTCTCAATTTATGAATTTTTAATGTATAAAATAAAAAATATCTCCAGACGTGGAACTCTAAGCTGACCAACTTTGGATTTTCGACATTCAAATAATTAAAATCAATTTTCGACTATTTTTGCATTATTTTCGTTTTCGCTGTTATATTATATTCATTAGCTTTGCTTACCTTTGGTTTGCCCGCATCCCCATTTTCAGAACCGCTGTTTGGAGTATGACTACGCTCACTTTTCGCAGTGATAGTCATGGTGATGGACCCAGAAGGCGAATGGCTTTTGCTACTACACTGTGAACCTGTGCTACTCTGTATACCATTTCCACTAAACGACATATTAGCTAAACTACTGGATAACTGTTGAGTTGCAGCACTTGTGTAATTTGGACTAGTCGGGAGTGAATTCAACGACTGAGAGTTGCTGTGAAGTGTCTCACTCTCGGTCGAAGGTGTCGCCATACTTAAGCGTTTCTTCTACAATTAAATAGTCATTAGGGTTGTAATTAAAATTTCATTTGAAATTACAAGATTAGTCTCGGATTCGGCCAACCATCGCGAATCTTCCTCGGATTCTTTCTGCTGTTGCCGAAGTCTCTCTTCTAATACTTTATGATTAAAGTTGGACTGGTTCGCGAATCGCGATTTTTCCAACAGAAGGTCACCGTAGAGAGACTGTTGTGGGGACGAACCGGCCTAAAAATCACACAATCGTAGCCCTATGATAATTAAGACACGAAACAAAAATAAAAAACAAAAAGGTGCAACATGCTATATTATATGTATTTCTACTTACGTCGAAATTAACTAAATAAAAACAACCGTGCATCATTATTTACTCATGCACAAGCATGCGTTATCACAACAAAAACCTGTCTAAAAAACTAAGTCTATTAAGTACGAATTAAACACACATCATTCGAAATCAAGCCATGCTTGACTCGAACCTGTTTTTGCTCTTGCAACTTGTTATCAACTGCCTTTTGTATGAAGAACGGCTGTTTATGGGCGCAACTTTTAACGTCAGCCCCCCCGAAATCATAAATGCTTTCTTCAAACTGTTGCATCTCTTTGGCTTTATCAGGGAATTGGTACACCACAGGCTCGGGATGGTAACTGGGGATAGAGTCGGGATCGTGCGCCACCCCCTGGGACTGCTTCCGCTCCAGGGAGCCCATTTTGGGCGAAAAGGCCGCCGTGTGGCTGTTGGTACGCTCCAAAGAGCCCATTTTGGGAGAATTAGTTTTAGATTTGCGCTCAAGCGAGCCCAACTTGGGGCTAAACATCCCCGATTTTTCCAAACTACTGTGCGAGCTATGAATCAAGTGCGCGTTGCGCTCAAGCGAATTCATATTAGGGGAGACATTCTCACCCCCATCGCTTATTTTCCGTTCGAGCGAACCCATTTTAGGGGTTGTACTCCCGGTACTGGACCGCGATGGGGTTCTTTCGAGCGTACCCAACTTTTTAAGGTAGGTGGGTTCAGGCGCAGTGTCGGGAACCTCAGGATCGAGTTTTTTCAAATTCTGGATGGGTATGGGACACGTTTTTAGGACAGGTTCGGGAACATCTTCCTTCTTTTCGAAATCTACGGCTACTGTGTTAAATACCGAAGCTGGAGTGGTGTAAGCAGCTGGGCTTAAGCCGCGAGTTTCGTTCTCTTTCATCAAGTGGGCCAAGACTTCCGGGTTTTGGGCCACTATGTAGGTCTGTGGGCCGGTCGCGTCAAGGGAGGCCAAGGAGGAAGAGTCGACGGCTGGACAACAAGTTGTAGAAAAAATTAAGTATGTCACACGGGTGTTACCTTGCATGGGGTACCGGGAGGGCTTAGGAGGTGGGGGGAAATCGTCGTTGGGGCCCCACGACATGGCGGCGGCCCGACGATTCTCCCGTCTGAGAGTCTCTTGAACCGCCGATCGTTCCTCGAGTAAAATTTCACTACAAAAAAATCATATAGCTAAGAGACCAATTTTTTGCAAGTGTATTTACTTTAATATCTCCTTGATTTCCTTAAAGCTGGGCCTTTTGCTGGGCTCGTAGGACCAGCATTGGGACATGAGAGAGTACAACCTGGGGGGACAATTCGGCGGCAAAGCTAGTCGTTCCCCATTCTCAATTTTCGTTAAAACCTCGTTATTTTTGACTCCTTGGAATGGCTTAATACCGTACATTAAAATCTCCCACATACACACACCTACAGTTTAGTAACGTACGTAATAAAATTACTTTGTCGCGAAATAACTCACCAAACATCCAAACATCGCTCGCTATAGTAAAACGCCTAAAGTTTATGCTCTCCGGGCTCATCCATTTAATGGGCAACTTCCCTTTCGACGCTTTATAGTAACTCTGGTCGTCATTCATCGACCGTGAAAGTCCGAAATCGCCCAATTTCACGGAAGTGTGTGAACTAACTAGAACATTTCTAGCTGCTATATCTCTATGTACAAATTTCTTAGATTCTAAATAACTTAAAGCTGTTGACAGCTGGAATGCATAAAGTAACAGTGTGGCCAAATCAAGGTCATCTTTGTTGTTCTGCAAGTAAGCTCGCAGTTCGCCCAACTTTGCCAGTTCCATTACGATCCAAACTGGGCTTTCGGAGCAAACGCCGATCAATTTTATTATGTGTTGGTGGTCAAATTTTTGCATTATATCTTTAAAACAAAATTAGACCGTCACGAACCACAATGTGTACAGAATACTCACAAGCTTCTTCTAGGAATTTTTCAGTGGTGTTTAGATCGGCTTCCCTTTTGCACGTTTTCACAGCCACGGGAATAAGACTCCCGTCTTTAGCCTTGTAAGTCCCTTTGTGGACATCCCCGAATTGGCCCTCACCCAAAATTTCACCCAACTGGATTTGGTCGCGTTGCAGTTCGTAACTTTTGGCTAAAAACCGCAATGAACCTCTTATCTATTAATTGCTAACCTTGACTCACTTGCAGGTGTTGAGTAATCGCCTTCTTCGTCAACAATTTCGGCGTAATCTTCTGAAAGCATAGTTCCAGTGTTACCAGAATTTCGATTTTTATGTTTTGAAGGGTGTGAATCTGCAAGAGATTAATTTTACAAATTACAACAGAGTATTTTTAGAAATGATCCAATTCTAATCCTAGTGACTAATACTAACCTTTACAAGGACAAGGAAACTGTTTCCAAACAGTGGCTTGCAAAACAAAAGCACCAGTTACAAAACGAGCGAAAAACTAAAGTGACTAATTTGCTATTCTATTATCTCAGCGATAACGGATTTGGCAAATATTGTTCCCAGATAGTTGTGTCTTATTTACTTACCTTTCTTGTTCCAAATGGAAGTCTGACTTCCCGAGTGCAGTCTGCAATAGCCATCTATCAAATCGGCGAGGCTCTCGGCCGTTTCTAAGTTAGGACAAGTGAAAAATAGAATTTCTTGTGCTCCGGCAACTCGCAGTTGCAACGTCGCTTTGTTATGCTCTTCGCAATCACTGACTAGAGTTTGAATCGCTTGAATTTGGTCAAAATTCGCAATTCTGGTGGTGCTTGATGTTTGTACGTTGGTGTAGGATATCCCCAAATCCGGCCCGATGACTAATTCGACGGGAACTGACCAGCTACTCCCTAAATCTACCCGGAATCGCTCTTGGTCGAACTTATAATACAACGTTAACGTTTCTAAAAACTTAAACATGCACTCGATGTCGGTCATGTTGACGTATTTTTTAAACTGGCTCTGGATGCTCTTGCGCAACGTTTTCGGCTTCATCGTGCTTAAAATTCGTTGTGGAATAAATTTGTGGAGCCCGACTTCTCGTTCCAAATATTCAAAATTCGATTTTTTGTCTAGCGGGTTCGGGGGTGTTTCTTTGAAGTATCTACGGATTTCTAGACAGCAGAGCTGCACCACTACGTCCTGTTCTATTCGTATGTTGCAATCGGAGAGGTAGTCGTTTTTCACCTTCAAGAATAGAAGCACAATTAATTTGGAACGGATTGTGTAGATTGTATTGATTTCCCGTTACATTCAAATTAATGGTAATCCGGTGAATAACAACGTGATTGAAAAAGCGACATAATTACGGGCAAGTAATTGCTTTCCTTTTGAAATTAAAAAGCAACAAAGATGGTCATTATCGGGTGAAAGACGAAAAAGTGCACGCGACGCAGCTTTCAAAGTAAAAGTGTTCGCAGGAATTTCCACACGCAAAGATAAACAAATCCACTGCTGCGCGAGTGATCTCAAATAGGAAGAATATGTTGCAAGAAATTACACAAGAGTCACGCACTCGTAAATAACAAACATAATATAGAAAACGTTTCAGAAATGAAAAGAGCGGAAATATTTTCGTACCTGGTCGTAGTAGTAATGAAAGGTGACCTTGTCTTTATCACATAAATCTTGAAGACTAGTCGGTAAATACCGAATCCTGAGGTCGTATCGCCATTCCGAGTTGGGATGTTTGGCTAGATACTTGTCCTGGACCTGCTTCATCGTCAAATCCTGATGCAGCCAATAGACCTACCGCAGGAGATTAAAATTTCCGGGGCAAAATAATGGGCAATACCGACCTCTCCGGTCGAGGGCCTGCACAACCTCATGGCATAAAGTCCGGTGTAGTATCTCTCTCCTATCGATAATCTCTCGGTGACTGTGGAAATTATCCCTTTGACATCGACGGCGTCCCCATACTTGATGACGTTGAACCCTCCGTTGGGGAAGTGCACCTTCAGCATGGACCTGTCAGTGGAGACAGGGCTACTGTGCGGTGACTTTTTCGGGCTGTCCATCCTGTTGCGGACGCACCGGACTGGGGAGCCCTGGTTCACGGGGGGTGTAGGTGAAACATCACTGCAAAAATTTAAAAAATGCATCCCACCGCGTTAATAAACAACTCACTAATTACAAAATCCCGTGAGAATGCTTACTCAAGTTCACGTATTTTTTGCTTCTGGCAAAGTATCAAACCGTTTCCAAAATTACTATATCTAATTATAAATGTGAGGATTACTCACATAATTTTACGTTGCATACAATGAACCCCGAGCCGGTCAACAAGTCATACATGTGCTCTTATACAATGGTGTAATGACCCTTTCTTTATGCGACAAAAACCACTCTATCATCACAACCGCTAATTGATAAACTTATCCGGGCAACGCGAGCAAGACAAACGCACGAAAAGCCTCCGGTCACAATGTGTGACATCGCGCAATACAAAACGAACACAACGTATAAATAAACTTTAATGAAAATAACTCCAATTAAGAAACTCGATGCTTCCGCTTGTTGCCACATCGACGTTTTCATTCCTCTTAAAAAATAAAGAAAATAAAAATAACCGGTTAATGAGGAAGTCAAAAAAATCACATCCTTTTGTACGCACAATAAGACGAATTATTTATGAAAAAAATCGGTTTTGTTCTTTGTTCCTGCTATTCACCAAATGTTTCAAGTATTTAGAAAATAAAGATCATTATTACCATTATACGACCACATAATTTGGTCTTACTTTTCCTTCAAATACAGAAACTTGAACTGGAAAAATCCAAACTTGCCTTACAAGAAACCGAGAAACTAAGATAAATACTTGTGCCAATTATTCATATTTTAATAAACGACTCAATTAAACTTAATTGTGCTAGTTAGGTGTGAAGTGTTTCATTAGAGTTATAATTAAATTCAATTTAGTAGTATTATCATTCAAATGGTATTTACCTTCAACTAATTTAATACAGAATAGTTTAACACCACCACGTTTTATACACAAAAATACGCAAAACTCTGAATCGCATGTGATTTATTTCCTGTGTTCTGCAAAAATTCATATCTTATCACAGCAATGTCAACAAATAATTACCACCAATTTATAATTTAACCTTGGTAGTCCCACGAGGCACAGCAAAAAATCAAAAATCAAACAAATTATTTTTGATGATATAAAATGTAACGGAGAAAAAATGTGCATGCACAGCGCTTCCGGGTGATAAGATAATGTGACAAAACAAAACAAAACACATGTGATTTATTAATACAACGAAATTTTTACAGTTAAAAAAATTAAAACAAACATAAAGAAAATCTCAGGATTCAGGAAATATTACAACACAGACATAATAAATAAGACTGTTATGAGTGATTTTGCCAGCAAAACGGCAGTTGGGCGAAAACATCATAAAAAATTAAAAATACTATCCCGATCTGAAACAGAACGGAAGAGTTTGCGATAAACATGTTAGGATGTTTTAACAGACTTGATAAATATCAAACAAACCGCCTGAAACATTTATTTAATCGTATAATTTGTAAGCAGCTGTTTGTCTTTCCAAACAACAAATCGCAATTTTTGAAGCCATACCAACAAAAACATGTCCTCTCAGCGACCCGGAATTTCATTGCCGCCCGGAAAAAATCACCAGACATGGAGTCGTCATGAAATAATTGCCCCGACAGCCGTCAGATAGCGCACGTTTATCGGAATCCACTCCGGGCAATAATAGTGAATATGAATGAAAATACTGGCTGCGTGTTTCATACTGACACGACTTTCTTGCTTGCTACCGTGTTTTCAAACAGACAATGTGGCGAGGCTATCAGGTAGGTGTAGCCATGACATCATCCACGAATATCGAAGCCAAGCCAGGTACAGGTATTTCGCAGTGGAAATAATTGCGCCAATAACGCAATTATCGACTTATTTTGCGCGGAATTGTGGATTCCTGCTGGTTTTATTGTCAACTAACGATCCAAGAAACCCATTCAGATATCAAGAGGCCGAATGGGGACATGGAATAATTGGGTGTCGAGTCGCTAGAATTTATTTTCGTAACGTTTGTAATAAATGGGATGCCATCGGATCTTTCACAATTAGGGAGGATTGCGGGAAATCAAAGCGAATTGACGATAATCGAAATGCTGCTGCAAGCGAGCCAGCCCAAGGCATTTCATAATTGGACCAAGAATTTAATCAATTTATTTTCCTAAATTTAAAGAAACAAAGGTTGAATAAGCGAGCAATCAAGACCCCAAACGACCTGTTTTTAGGCCTAATGCTTAGGTCGCGAATTTTTTAAGTAATAGAACAAATTGGAGTTGGAGAACTAAAACTAAGAGCATGGTGTGTTGAAAACTGTCTTAATTAGATCCTACATGATGAAAATTAAAGTTGCTAATTTCAGTTTCTAGTCGAGCTTTAGTTACTCTTGTAATTACCATCGTATGTGAATATGATCAACAAAGTTCATAATTAAGGGAGACAGTAGACTAATTTTTCTTTCATATCTGATAATTCTGGATAAATTAAGTATAGCATAGACCACACATAAAGTTTCTTTTTCCAAAAACATACATAAAAACCATTTTAAAAAGCAATTATTTTATTGACTATCGTGTAGCAATTCCTTAAATACGTTTTTTATGTCAGAATATTTACACAAAGCTCTATGACTAACATAAAAAACATTGAGAAAACAAAATAATTAATTAACAAAATCGCACACATCGTAAAAAACAGCCGCTGAAGTAGTTGCTTAAAAATACCACCATGGGTAGAATTCCTAATACATATGCATACTTCAGCGGCTCCATATATGCCAAATATATGGGTCTCAAATGCCTTAAAAGTCCCACTCTTGATTTAAATATCTAAAGACCCATAAATCCACATTCTTTAAAATATCACTTTTAGCTTGAATAATTTTCACCTAAAACCCAAATAAAATCCACCCACTAAAATTACGAACAACGACAGACCAACAAACCTAAACATCGTTTTATGTGTTCGTTGGCACCCCTGTCTACAAATCCGAAAGCTTTTCCTCAAAATACTTGCAATTTCGATCACATAATAATTTTACGGCCTCTGGCACGCCAAAATGAGATCGTTTTTCGACGTTATAAACAAATTAACTTCCTTATCTAATTTTACACTTTTATTGTTAGTAAATCGGGTCGTAAATAAATTCGTCCATGTTCTGTACACACGGATTATCTAAAGTTCACGATCTGCCGGCATTTTTCTAATAATTTCGCGTTCTAATTTTATCCAAATCTACTTCCAGCTCTGATAGGTATATTTTTAAACTTGTGAAGGTTTATGAACTTTCGAATTTCTTGACTACTTGGAGATCAATTTACCTGTAAGACTTGGGTCTAGGTCTGTGAAACTTCCATGTATTACTCTGCTGTTGTATGCTTCTGTTGTAAATATCTTCCGAGTTTCCAGCACACAACAAACTTCTAGGTCGTAGATTTATGTTAGGTTTAACACTTTTATCATGTTTACGAAATTTAACGAATTGTGCACTGTACATCGTTGGACCACCGACCATACTTGCTCGCTTTACCAGCTCCAACATCCTGGACGACTAAGATAAAAAATTGGATTTTACATATCGCAGGAGGGGAAAGATTTTTCGCACCACAGGAGGTGACTTTTTCAGCTTGTTAACGAACAAAACACTCTTGTTCGGGCAATTTGTATTCCGCTTCAGTCGAATAATATCGGCGGTTTATTGTTCAAATGACAAGGCTAGAAGTGTATGAAATAAGTACGTCACGTTGCAGGTGGGTGTGAAATTAGTCACTGGCGCAAAAGAACCACAAAATCATAAGGAATAAGAGTAATTATGTTAAGCGCGAATGAACTTTTTGGTAAACATTTGATGTAATTCCCAGAATGTATTACCGCCCATGAGCAATAACAGCAATTTCTTTAAAATGTTCGTCAGGAGCCACCAAATCATATTAACGACAAGTGTTTACAAATCCTAAACAAACAACTTTAACATAAGTAATATAAGCGCCATCTATAAATTAAATATTTACGTCTCGGGACATGCGATCTTAAGGATATTATCAACAACTTTCATAAACATTCTTTTTGTAAATTGGGGCGGTTTGAATAATTTTGGTAATGACTTGAAAATAAAACCCACCCAAGAATGGAAAAATCAACTGACCCGAATCACGTGTGAAGACTTTTTCGGCCAATTACACTTTCTACACACTCCAAATAGTTTAAAATCGAGTAGGTAGATGTAAATTGTTACGAAACATCAGGACAATGATGTAAACCTCGTATTACAAGCGCAAACTCGCTTATGCTTATGGTAATTAGCTAATGAAAAAACCAATCTGGGAAAAATATGAAAATTCTATTACCTTGACGCTTCGTGCAGGGTTTGAAACTTAGTCATGATAATAGTAATCAAAATATTTCCAACTGGTTTTCGCATTTACTGGCACTTATCAACAATGTTGGTGATAAATTTAATCGTTACGCTGTAGCCAAGTATTCCTTCACTATCTTGGGCAAATAAACAGTTTTCCAGAGTGCCGATAATTTTGAAAAATGACCGAACCAAGTGACTAATAAACCGCCTTATTAACGATTGAGTTTATTTCACCGCAAGCCACTCCTGTGGTTGCACTCGTGGTTAGGGGAAAAATAAGAGTTAGCCCGCTTACATGATGGTCGATGGTCACTCCAACCACTCGACCAATTCGAGCTTTTATTGCCACCACTCGTGTTTGAAAACAATTCACGTGTTGCACTAAACGTAGCTTAGAACACACTAACAAAAGTGAAATTTCCTCACTATTAGCGTCTTGGGTGTCTATATTTATGCGCACAGGTTCACTCGTGGTTCAAAGGCGATTCCGGCGCTTTATCGAAAAGCACGAGCGCATTTTCCGCCGACCGATTAACAAAGATTCAAGCGACCGACTAGGACTCGAACCGATCGAAAAATAATTAAGCTCATAATGGATACGAAGTGAATCACTTTTGTCAGGAGTGAGTAAACGAGCCGGGTATTACCGCTTTATATAAATACACACCAAGAGTAGTTTATGCGGATTTGTACAATTTACCGGACAAATCCGAGGCAAGCCCAAGCCAATAACGCAGACAGAGACGGCGGTGGCAGCTGTGATGGACAAAAACACCGAAGGCATGTGGTTATTCCAAATAAGGATAACGGTATTTCCGATCAAGGATTTCCTCCACGTCGGCCGGTCGACCTTTTCCTTTCGAGCCCGCATGGAAGCAACGCGAGAAAAACGACCGAATTGTCTTATTCCGATTGCGAAAAATCGGATTTATTGCTTATAAATTATTTGGCGTGCAGTGCAAAGCGACTTATTCCCAGGCGTTGCATGAATGGCTCGCCTACGAGCCATAGTAAAGTGTGATAGTTTACGAGGAAATGCATAATTTAGAGTCACACTCGCTGGAAAAATCCCCTCAAAGACAATAATGGTATATTGTGCTTTGAATATATTGGGAAAGGCAAACCACGCAAACTGATAACTGCTGTTAAAGCTTATTGTTAGCAGATTTGGGTCAGGAAACGCAATTACGATAAAACGTACAGAAACGGGAAAAATTGAAATTAATAGCTGTTTTGAAAACTGTAACACTTCTCGATCATTTTTTGTTACGTAAGGATCTTCGGCGGTCGTTAGTAGGGTCACACGCGTGAAAAATGGTCCAAGTCTAAAGATAAACTACGATCTGTGGGAGTCAGATTCACCTACATAAATACGTTTTATGAACTCATAATTTATGGGCATTTAAACAAAATTAAATCATGTGGAACAGAATTACGATCCCTGGCGCGGCGCAAAAAATTTCGTCAAAAATTCGATTCCAAATGCAGTTTATGCAAAATATGCTATTCTAAGCTCAACCAAAAAATCATAGAATCAACAATAAGTACTTTTAGTAATAATGTAAAAGTTGTTTGCTGCAACAGTAGCCATTTGAGACGTTCCAAAGTGGCATTAATTGGGATTCAATTGGCACTTAAATTCCTTAATCGGTCAATATCGTTATATTCGTCTCATAATTCAAGAAGTAATAAGAGAAACTTTGTGTGGAAACGATAAAACTTTTTAATTTTGCTCTATGTTGCACATCTTGTCTTGATCGTGCTGCACACGTCTATGCCTTTATTTTCCCGTTTTATTAAATGCCAGTTACAATTTATATGGATTGTTAATTAAAAGGTCGCTAAAACTGAAAGGCTGTAGTAGTTGTTAACTCGCGTTGTTTTATTTACGAAATCACAATTTCTCTTTTCACGTCGGAAATGCAATTTTCTGAATAAGACACTTATTTTCACACGATTCTTTAAAAGCTGTTTTACATTCAAATCAAAAACAGGGAAAAGCTTTATTTATAGTAATGTTTTTAAAGTAGTTAAGTCTCGATTCAATTTACGACCCTTGCGAACAGGGCACTAATTAACTAACTTTTTAGATTTCCAGTTATGAATACTAATTTATTTTCAGCATTCTTAATATAAAAGTCAACGAGGGTTCTTAAATTACTTCCAATTTATCCTTATTTATCACAAGATTCCTTTTGTCACATATTTATGTTTATTTACAGTTTGCTAATCACTTTGCTTGTTAGTTTAATCCGTTTGATACAAAAATTGCTGCAATGAGTCACCAACTTGTAATAACTGTTCCGACATGACAACTCATTTACTTTTTTAGTAAATTAAAAATACACGTATGTACGATGTTAAATAGAGAACAATAAATAAATACCAAATTCTCGGTATGACGCATTTTGAAAGTTTATTTTACTAAAAGTAAACTACTACTATTAGCAAAAACTTGGAAGTATCTAGTCCTTACTTTGAATATTTTAAAAATGTAGACACATATTAAACATAATTATGCACATTCGCGTGTAATTTATGTCCGTCCACACTTAACTTATCAAACACCGCTTCATTTACCGCAAATTCGCATCAAAATTACCATTTTTTACCAAGGCAGTGACACAGTTAGATTTCATAAACAAGGATACAAGGACACAGGCACCAAGAGCGTCTTCGATTTTGTCATTTTTATTATTAACTTAAGATGATTCAAATACTTTAAAATTAAATCCAGTTAGTTTGTCATGTAGGTAATTTGAAATTTCAAACCCCGCTGCTTAAAAGGAAATCAAAAAACCCGTTTGTCACTTTTAATTTAATATTAGTAGATTTTCACCTTTTTCATTGCGCGTGAAAAGCAGTCGGTATAAATAAATAATAAACCGCAACATATTAATAAACGAGGCGTTAACCTTTTATAATAGTGGTGTTTGCAATATTTTAGTGACATGCGGTATCAGATTACAATCGGAGCTTAGACAAGTTACAAGTAATTATGTCGCCTAGAAAACTAATAAATCACAAAATTTTTGGTGCTGGTTACACACGACGAGTCAAATTCGTAATAAATTATATTCCGGTGGAATTGGAATTTAATCGGAAAAAATCTTGTTTAGTCATGCGGTTCTGTTCTTTGAACGGTATCACGTATTGTGAATACCATATTATCAAACGAGCATTACTAATTAAAGTCGGGATGCACAAAAGCTATTTCGAACATACAGGATTTAACATTGTCACATCTACCTCAAGCTAATTTTGCGGTGGCCCATTAACTAGAATCAAGACACCAGACAGGTCCTACATATTTAATAAGTTTCAAATGGACGTGTTTTATCGCTTATCTTTGCTACGACTACCCCAGTAACACTTTTTCAACGTCACTTAAGTATTTAGAGACCCACTGATTTTTATTCAACGTTTTTTTCTTCCAATGGCCAATAAATTTCGTATAAACTGCCATCAAAATAGATTCTATTTGATCAAAGAAAATAATGTTCAGACTTTGCATTTTATTTGCACTTGTGCGACTCTTCATAACTACCACAAAACGAGGCATATTTATAAAATCCGAGGTTACAACGTGTGTTAATTTTACATTAGCGGTATTTAGCACCGCCACACTGCAATGCATTCTCCAGATTTTTTAGCTCTACCAACAACCACAAAAGCAAAGCCACATTTTTGCTCTTTTTCAACTACAATTATGGGAAAGGTGTAATTAATTCTCTTCATTAACTAAATGGTGGTGAGAATAATACGAAGTCAATTTACTAAATGAAAATGTAAATAATGCTATTGACAACATTTGGAGTGCTCACCCTCAATTAACCGTAGAGACGTGTTATTCAGGAGCAGAAGTTATAACATGAATATTCGCAAGGAATTTCCACAAGGGTCATCGAAACACTTCCCCATTACACCCTTATAACTGAATATCTTTTGTGTTTTTTCTCATGAAATAAATGTATGTGTGCATGCGGGTGTATTTTTTCTAACCAACTGATAAAAGATTCATAAAATTTACAAATAAAAAAGAAAGAATTGTTGGAATGTAATTTTCCATATGCATCCAATTTTTGTTTGCTTAAAATTACTTGAATTAAAGACAAATATTTGTGGAGTAAAGTGAACTTTTCATTTTTTGTCATTCCACCAGCGTTCCATTCTCACGATAAGTGTCCCACTATCGATTCGATAAACATCCGACTAAAGAAGCCAGCAGATAATAATACAGTCAACAACAAAGGAAGGCAGCAAGATGCATTTAATTTCCGGTTCCGGAAGCTGGTAGCGCATTTCAGAACTCCACTAACTTTCTGATAAGAATTGAAGAGTTGGTTGACGAGTGCTAGTTGTTTGCCGAGAAGAAAAATAAATTCGCTGATAAGACGACACGTAACGATGTCGCTTGTAGTAATTAGATCGAATGTTGTTTTCGTCGAAACATTTTACGACGTTGCTTCGGGTCTTGTTAATCGAAGTGGCGCTCAACAAACGCATCTCTTTTTTAATTAATAAAATGGAGTATTGTTGATAAATGGGTCGGCGTCATCCCCAACCTAGACACCGATATTGATTTCGCCGGCGGGTGTGGTGGTGGTGATGGCGGTGGCGACGCTTTCATCCTCTCTCGCTTCGTCCTGTATCCTTCGGGAGGCTGCATGCCTTTCCTGGCTCACACTCAATTTGCTAAATTTACATTCGTTCCGGATTCGTCTTGGTGTTTCGAATTACAACTTGATAACATGATTACTGATTAGTTTTAGCTAATGGAATAAACGGAGCATTGAGATGATACTTTGGAACATCCCTGCTGCGATTAACTGCGTCGATTGACCTTATCCCAACACCTATCAACGAAAGGTCGCAGAATACCATTATTTTTTAATTGATACATGTGGCGCGTCGAATAATGATAAGCAGTGACAATTACATTTTCAGAAGGCGCCATCAGTAATCATTTATCAAAATATCTTTAAAAAATAAAGTACGCATTCATGTCTTAAAGCCATTCAAGAAAGAGAAAATCCTATTCAAACCTCTTAGACGTTTTATGCAAGCAATTCTCTTTTAATAAGGCTATAATGTTGTATTATAGCTTCATTGGAAGGCATTTTTCAAAACCTTTATGCACTATATTTATCTAATCATTTAATTCTATAAAATAATTACGTAGATGTTCATGTTCATAAAAATGAAACTCAGCAAAAATTCGGATTTTCGACTTTCAATAAATTAGTTTATTAGAAACGACTGCCCAATAAAAACCCAAAAAATCTTCCGTTTTGACAACAGCCAAAATACTTGTAAAGAATTACCTAATCAGTATCCTTTACTTAACTTAACATAGAAAGCAATTACTTTACGGCATAAACAGCAATAAACATTCTTAATTCAATCTGCAACGTCAAGGCCTTTCCGCCCCGGCAAGCGTCACCGGGAACAAATATTTTACAGTTAGTTAAAAAAAAACTGGAAATTTGAATGAATGTATTAATTACTTTTGCGTTTCGGACCAAAACTACATATTTCGCCCCGTAAAAGTTTTCTGTTAATTTTAATAACTGTGGAAGTTACTTTTATCCTTTCGTCAGAAAGCAAAAATTTCAAGTCATTGACGTTGTAAAATCGAGTTTTACTTTTTTCCACTGATTTTTATAAACTTTTAAAATTATACATCAATTTGCATGTTAATTTTTTAACAAAGTACCTACCTGTATACCTGCAGGAAATTAACAAGGTAATACTCAGTCTAAGTAAGTAACCAACGACCTCCAATTACCTTAAAAGAAAATTAACATCTTACATGCAATGAATACTCTTCTTCAATATTTAGTTATCGTATGATAGAATAAAATAAAAATTCAAGACAAAACACAAAGTTTTATTATTGTAAATATTTCCTGTCAAATTCCGTTGTATCGACTGACCAGAGAAAAAATAAAATAGGAATTCCAAACATACAGAAATGTGCAAACGCAACCAGCACCTATTCTTCTCTTTAAATACTTTAAAACAGTAAAATAACATTCAAACTGCGCCTATGTTCTTCAAAAATATTTTTCATTTTTGAGATTAGATACTAAGGGTTCAACAAAATTAAAGATAAGAAATGACCATGACAGTAATGCATATTATTATAAGACGTATATAACACTGAGTGGTAATTTACTGTAAATAAACATGCGTGTGTGAATTTTGTTTTCCAAAAAACAATCGATGTTAAACTCTTTGATTAGTACTAACTCTAAAATCGATAGACGGCATCAATAATAAAAAAGTAACCCAATCCTATTTTCGCCCCCTCTGAAGCAGCAAAACTGCGTCAAACCTTACACAAGACCGCAGAGGGAGCAACAAAAGTCGTTTTAAAAAAATTACGGATGAATCACCCAAACAGGGCGTTCCACCCTGCCTAACAAAATAATGATAGGTATGAGAGCGAATGGTAAGTGTGACCCGAGGAATATGGGTTAGTAATCGTTTAAATAGAAGGGAGGACAACGCCGCCGTTGGGGTGCATATTAAATTCCTACCTCAAACCTCATTTCTCACATTACGTAATCACAAGCCTCAAAGTCCTTCGTTAATTTGTACCAACATTTGATTATTTCTACTGCTTGTGATGAGAATGGTTGCAATTAAAGTAAATTATGACGTGCCAGCGAGGCTTTTGGAAACTTTGTCGACTTCCAGTTCTGCTAGCTTATTTTTTAAATCACTGCCTACCCGCACCTGCTAAACATCGTTTTATTAATACGAACAAGCTGCTCGTTGTAAGAGGCTCATATTTTAATTTTAATAAATAATGTCGTCGCGTCCACAAACAAGATAAGAGTAACACCACTCCGGGTTTTAAGCATCTGGCTAAACAACGCGAGTTTACGCTAGGAAATGATCAAAATCGGCTGATCTGTTACCCGAAGGAACAAAAACGAAATAAAAGCAGTTGTAAAACGTCCCCCGTTTCACGATTTATTACGTGTGAAAACTAAGGCGTTGACATGTTTTAAAGCCCATCGTTTAAAAACGGATTAAGGCTTGTCAAGGGTTAGAAACGATAAGGCTTTGGTGCAAGTCGAGAGTCGTCGCTGTGATATTTGTATTATCTTGCAATATGTAAATAAGCAGTGGGTATACACTATAAAATAGATTTTATCTTGAGCTGCGGCCACCGCATTATATCGATCAAACTTCAACAGAAGGCAGCCGGAATTTTGCATAAAATACATCTGCGTGTTATCCACCATGCAGGAATATACGTTAGTTGACTGCAAATTGCTCCTAACAACTCCGATATAATCTACTGCTTGGCCATCCTCTTCATTAATAGAAACGATTAAAAAACATGACTCCATCAGAGCTTCCGTTTGGGCTACTCGTCACAAATCAAAGTCTAATCACACCTGAAAGCAGGGGTAAGTTCGATGATATCGAAGCAACTCCTTTTCGAACCCGAAGTCGCCGCCTATGGAAGTTAAATGGTTAATTTACCAACTGAATATAAATCGTCGTTGATCGCTTCCAATACAACTTAATTCGCTTCTAACGGATAAATTTAGATTAAGAACATTTGGTGCGGTTAATTTAAACAAACTTTGATCGAAAAAATCAAAGCGAGTTTTATTCAAACGTCCAGCAGGACTAGTCCCCAATAATTTCCGGAATTTATTTCGCACAATATGACAAACAACACGATTTGGCACCGACTCAATATCACTCTAACACTCTAACACAGTCTCAAGGCAAGCGATCGATCAAGATCGCTTAATTATTAAATAATCGAATGCATACGTTACAAAATATTAATAGTACACTTACGTTTCAAGATACTGAAAAACCCTATAAACTGGCTTCCGATACATTAGAAATCCTTCAACTTTTTCCACCATCATTCTACCACTACCACCCTACACCATTCTTCCGTAAAAGCAGAAAAATCTCCGGGGTAACACAGTCGATTAAAAAATCACTTTGAGCGGGGATCACATGCTCAAATTTCGTACTCTGATGACCATAAAGGTAACGCGAGTTAAGTCAATCACGGACGTTTTCTATTTTTGTGGAAACTTTGTGGGGGAGTCGCTCGTGTATTTAACCGCTCACACATAACACGGGTCAGGGAACGTTCGTGTTGATATCACCAGCGAATACGCGAGACTTGCAGTAGACTGATAGTTAAAACACACTGTAGGCGGTATGAAAAGCGCAAGCGCTTTGCTTGTTGTTACCCCCTAATCGTTACGGTTTTACCCCGTGGTGTTTTTATTATTGTTTTACAGGAAGACGGAGTGAAACTTGGCCAAAAGGTGCAACAAAATTGATAAAGTTGCTAAAAGTTACGGCCTGTGATTCGTTTCACTGAAAACAATTAAGCAATTAGAGATTTAAACGTTTTCGTTTTTCAATGTTATTAAAACACAATGCCTATGAACTAATGCAATTACCATGCATGCAGTTATTACTATCGCGTGTGGGTACCCGATTCTAGGAAATCTATGCAGGATGTGTGAGGAAAAAATGTAACCTCCAGTTAGTTCAACAACTGAACAGTTTCTATATCACTTTCTAAATAATGTTCGCAAAACTACCCCATCTGTCTTTAAAACCCTTTCAAAAATAAAGCTACCCCCAGTTAAATTTCGAAATTAAGCAATCACGTATTTTGTAAAGCGAGTTCCTTTTTTCCTATTCATTCGAATGTCACCCCTTTTTGTTACCTATTCAGCAGAAATAATGTAACACGTCGTACCACAATGACTTTTCGGGTGACTGCTAATGCAGGAACCGTAAAACTTTTTGCAAGTTGACAAGATCAATTTGTCTGCACCCAGTGCAAACCGAAGCGCAAACGAATTTTTTTTCTTCGATTTCGAAGACACGACCTAATATTAGATTCCTCCCTTCAAAACAGTTCTAAACTTCGAGACACATAATAAAAGTTTGTTTCATTTTAACACGTATTTCATAAACGTAGTATTGAAATAGTTGTCGCATAAAAATTATGGAGCTGTAAATGCGCTAATATTTTCAAACAAAAAAACAACATCTTTATTACGTGTATGTGCTTACTTCTCGCAATAACGTTTTATTACATATTTAAGACATAAAAACGCTTTGCAAAACTGCATTTTGCAACTTGTTTTCAAACCTGCATACTTATCAAACTCTCAAACTGAGACAAACTTTACTTTTCGCTTTTGACATTTGTAATACGAGCTCAAATATCTCTGTCAATCACTGAATAAACCAGGGATTTACCGCAAATGCGATGGAATTGAATACAAATTGACGAAAACTCGAACAGCTTTGCAAATCGATTAATCCATAATATATTGCCTACAAATTAGTGTCTCAAACCTTTGAACCTTTTTTGCTGTTTACCATAATATTGTTTATGAAATTATGAAAAAGCATACAAAAAACTAATTATAATTATAAATTGTTATAAGAACACAAAAACCAGCCAATTCTGAGCAATTATAGGAATTATTTTAGCAATAAATTTTATTCAGTATTCACTGGAAAGCTTAAATTTGAAGTAAAAATAGCGACTTAATACTGTTTTACCTCACAAATGATGGTTAAGTGCTCGAAATTATCTTACTTATTTTGTGATTCAGCCGATAAACAACTGTCGTCACAATTTAACGGTCGGCTTCAACAACATTATTATATTTCTAGTTGAGCAGAAATTATTTTAATTGCAGAATGAAAAGCTTGCTTAATTAGCCATCGCAATATAAAACCACACATTCTGTATTCCCACAATTTGATACTGACACGTTATTCGAATGCATTTATTTTGCTTGATTGTGCGGTACCATAAAAGTGTTGAACAATTAAATTTCAAAACACGCAATGTTTGCTATTTATTAAATTGGCAATACTGCCATAACAAAATTTAATTAAGTGGCAGCCTGCAGTGTAGCTTAGGCCCTATTTTTTCCACTTTTTGAACCCTGTCTTGTGAACGTTTAGTCAAATAACAAGTAATTAAAAATTAGTTCTATCGGGCAAAAATCGCAACGAAAGCAGCAAGTACTCGTAACAGGGATCCACCAAAATAACAGATTCCAATCATGTCTCCGGCACCCGCATAGCATCACACTATTCGTACAGGAAATGGCATTTTTTTCCCTACAATCAAGTAACAAACACACCTGCTGGGAAATATTTATTAATTCATTTCCGATTGGCAGGTTAATGGCGCTACTTTGTCAATCAGTATGAACAGCCACATCACTTTATCAACGGGCCAAATTAGTAAATTACATCATACTTTCAAAGTTTCATATCTCACGTAACCAACTTATTTCCGGTGACAGGTACGAAAATGAACGTCCACAAGTGTCAATCGAAAAGGGGTTTTAAAGTTTTAAATTCCGCTCCGAATAAGGATACCATTTTCATCGAAGTCATTGTAAATTCTCCATACTTCGCGCCGTAAAATTGTATTTTTATCTGTTCGTGCAAAGACACGAAAATATTAATATTACACTATACATCCTAGATTTAGAACAAAATAGGAAAAACCCAAGTAGAACACCTATATTTATCCAGTATAAGCAACATATTCTTTGCATTATTTTAGTATGTACATATTTCGCTGTATTATAAGCAAAAAAAAAGTTGTGAGATTGAGGAGATCAGACGAAATCATGAAAAAATTGCACGAAATCTAGTGTACAAAATTTGGGGTGTCGTTTACCCTTTAGTAATAATGTTCCAACATACAGGGCTATTCACTTAAAACTCCGCCCCTGGCCAGGTGGAAAAAGCTACACACAGTACGATTTATAAAGCTAACTGGATTCTTATTTCTATATCGCCGTCAACACAAACATAGATTGCCTTTGAAATGGCAGAATCAACCATAGAATCATCGAAATTTTAATAAAATTATTACGTTGCGAATAAAATTACAAAAACAAAGTTTTTTTTGGTTAATGTTCTAAAACCTACTAACTGAACGATTCCATTTTGTCGTCAGGTTAATGAATTTTGCCTGATATAAAATTCTTATTAATCACTACAATACTTGATATTTCACTTCCTTCACATGAAACAATTCTATTTTTCACTTTTTCAAAAACAGACAAGTTTTCTCTAAAGACAATTTCCACTCCACCCCAATATTTTATCACCTTTTTGATAAGAATTACGTTGCTGCACAGACATTACAAGTATTTTTCGTTATCATATAAAAACTAATATCATTTCTGTTTCTTCACTGTTCGAAAATAATTTGATTTCGAAGTAATTTTGTTAGAAAAAAATCGAATAACAAATGTACTCTTTCCCCGTATTCCTATTTGATTTTTATACAGGATGTTAGGGAACCGCCAGGCAATATTTTTATGTGATCACACGAGTTGAAAACCCTTTTTCCAAAAAAAACATATCTCCCTCAAAAAAAAAATTATTGATCTGTCATCTGTTGAGAGCCACTTTGTGACTTATGGTACTTTATTAGCTGTTAACAATTTCGCTAAGCAAAATAAGACATTGTAGCACGGGCACGTTATGAGACTTCTTCATGAATGTTGCTACCATGTAATTAGAAAAATTTATTAAAAAAAAATTAATGCAAAAATTACTAAATGGAGGAAGAATTTAACTTACGTCTGCCGTTTTGTCAATAATTTTAATATTCACGCTAATTTTTATCATGCCAATTCAGTAGTTCTCAACTACTGAACTATCATTTTCAAAATAGTATACGAATTTTACTTGATCGATTCGTTTTACCATTCCCTAACAGGTTGTAGGTATAGTATAAAATCACGTATTCTTTGTAAAGTTTATTTGCATTTGCATTTTACAATTTTTCCCTGGACAGGTGCAAAGTATTAAATAACCCTGTATATTGCTTATATTGTTTTTATTAAATAAAGCCAAATATCAAAAGTCAATATAACTTTCATATTAATTCGTAATATAAAATCAACAAAATGAATGAGCTTTCCAATAAACAGTAAACAAAATCTACTGATAAAAATGTTATAATAAACAAAACCCAATATAAATAATTTCTTATAAATATCAGATTAAAACATATGAATGACTTCAAAAAACTAAAGCGGTTTTACAACAGTATTACAAAAAGATTGATGTAAGGATGTAAGGTCACAAATGTGGTCCATTTTTATTTAAATTTAACAAGGGAACCATATTTTTTGTATCTAAATTATTTATTTTTAATTAGGTAAGTAAAAAAAGTAAAGATTGTTAAAAAAATAGGAAGCAAAACAATTTACACTGACTTGACTCTCGGCCAGTTATACGTAACAAGCGTTTATTCAAATATTTACTCACCTTAGCACCTTTTATGGTACTGTTATTGAATTAATTATTCCTGTTTCGTGCGTTCAAGATCTCTATACAACCATTAAACAATTAGTTCAAAACCAAGTTTTCTAATGCAATTATTCCAAAAATTCATAAGAAATGGAATAATTTAAAACCAATAGACCGCTTTGCATCTATAAATAGCCCATAAATTGGGTCAAATCAAACCCATCAACATTAAAATTAGTGCAAAAAGGTATCAATGATTGCCAAAAATAACCATAAATTTCGGACAAATCATTTGCAAGGAATGCACGCAAACTAAACGATGCGTCAAGGAATAATAAATAAAACTATCCACTTACAATTCCAACCATTTCCTGGCTTTGCTTTCCTTTTCTTTTCATGGAATGGTGCACTTAATATTCAATAAAAACATACACCCGAAATGTAACTGTCAAAAACGCCATAATGCAAGCTACGTTCGCATTCACACACGTGCATTCTGTCCCTGTCATTCCTTATCAAATCAGCTGATCTTCTGTCTCACACAAGCCGCGGGCAGGTGTTAAAAATAACGCACAAAGCTGCCACCAGATGACGCTTTATTGATAATTATTTCAATAGATTGATTATAATTGATTTTTCCTTTTTATTTCTGCCTTGCGGATGCAAGGGGACACAACGAATTATATACACTAAGCCAAATTACAACTTTTTCGCCTTTCGCGGCCTTGGCGGGTTCCAAGATACTGGAGTGCTGTCTGTTATTGAAACAATCTCTAGGCCTGACATTTGCAAGCCTTTAATCGCCGACTAAAACTTTTAAAATTAGGAAACAAATAGTGGGAAATAATTTAGTACCATTCTGCCAGGTCCTAGCCCCCTCACACGCACCCTAACTGTCTTTATTCCTCTTTCTAAAACTTTCTGAAACGCATTGAGTCAGTACATAAAAAGCAAATGAACTGTCCTTACTGTTCCTATAGTAATTGCCGTGGCTTGTGCCGCTATGTTCGTCCCTTTTCTCGTGTTCTTAAAGCCCTCAATACCACAAGACCTCAGCAGTTTCACAGCACCTTAAGAATAAAAATTGCAAAAGCGATAATAGAATACTATTAAGGTTACCCTTATCATCGGTCATAGTAATTATTGTGTTATTTGGGGATACTCTTATGTTCATTATAGGCAAGTTCTTAAATGGAATACCATTGAAAAGCCTATTTGGAGTATCAGCATCTGGAAAAATATCTGTTTTTCTAGAAAAAAATTAATTACCACAAAACACAAAACATTTAAAAATTACTGGTGGATCAGTGCATCAACTTCAAAGGCTTTTTCCCCAGCACTTCCCTCGTCTAATTTTGGAACAGAACGAAGCATTTCTCTTCTGTCGACAACCTCCCTCTGTCTCTGACTGGTGAGAAACAAAGAACGGACATTATGATTTGCAATGAGACCACTTTGGGCACTTGTAAATTTTTGGAAAGTTGAAATAATTTGTTTAGAAAACATGACTCAAATTGGGTTAAAAATTTTGGGGTTATGTAGGTAATACAGAAACCTTTGCTACGAATGTTTTTTATTTGAATACATATGCAAATGTTGCACAATCGTGATTATTGGGTTATCTACATCTAGGGATAAAAATTAAAAATTGTTTTATACTAAATTTATTGTTTCTACATTTGTAAAATGCATATATCGTATAAAATAAATACAAAACACAGCTCGGCTACAATTACGGACCATAATAAATAAATATTTTACGCAAGAGAAGTAATAAAACTCGTATTTCTACGCTAAATTGGCAATTGGCACAATTTTAATAAACTTAAGACTTAAATAAATAAATAAAACCGCAAGACGCGCGAATTGTAATACCTAACAGTAAAATATTACAAAGATATTTTTACACAGGCAAGAAATTCATAAATAAGTTCTAACTAATCTCCACACTTAGATAAACATTCGAAATTAATCTCTAACAATCCGGAAATTTATTGAACCTAAAAACAACAAGAACGAGAGTAAATCAGTACAAGTAATTTTTCGGTATCTCGTTAATTGGTTCAGCGCACGTTCCCATATGTCTCATGGTAACAAGTGATCTAGATCT
This sequence comes from Tribolium castaneum, assembly GCF_031307605.1. Classification (NCBI taxonomy): domain Eukaryota; kingdom Metazoa; phylum Arthropoda; class Insecta; order Coleoptera; family Tenebrionidae; genus Tribolium; species Tribolium castaneum. The sequence continues at coordinate 13,814,940 of NC_087396.1, forward strand.
ACAATTTTCGATTTCCAAGAAGCAGGTGTTGCTGTATGTCATGTTGTCGGAGCCGCATACAGGGTCATAATAAGTCGGACAGATTTTTTGACATCCTCGAAACAGGAATCCAGATAGACATCTCTTCATTGGCACGACAAATATATGTTTACTGCAAAATTATCAGCACTTGGTTACATTTATTAAGCTGTCGGCGTCCACTTACCCGCAGTTATCGCGCTTCATTTCACATTCACTTCTGTAGATTTTGTTATCTGAACCACAAACGAAATTCTTGTCTTCGGGGCATTTTTCGTTGCACAAGGCGGTGGTGCGGCAGTGGTGCAAAGGCACTTCTGTTACTAGCTGGCCACAGGTCTCCTTCCTCAAATGGCACATTGACCTACAATGAAAAACACTCATTTATATTTTATGTATGAAAAAGTAAAACTTTTGTCCGTTATAACTGACGAGAAGTGTTGAATGTTACATATCTGTCTTACACTAAGGGTACTAATATGCACGCAAGCTTTAGCACATTGTAACTTGTTTATAGCTAATGTCCACAAGTTGTCACGCTATATACGTCTGTTTAATGTGTGCTTTTGCACACAATAACTGTTTGTGATGACAGTTGTTGCTCTCGTGAATATTAATATGCAATAAGTTTACCTATTCTTTTATACCAAAAGTATTATTACAGTTTTAACTGTTAAAACACCTATCTGTGGAATAATTTAAACAATTCTCCCAAAAAAGGTCCTAGACATCATAATTACCTAAATACCATAAATTATAACGCACCTAATTAATATCTCCTGTATTCAATATGATGTAGACAGATTATTAGCTACAAAAAATTATTACATGCCAATTAAAATTAATTAGATAAAGTGATAATTAATTAAATTCAAAAGCAGTAAAACACCTCATTCAGTCTCCAAGAATCCGTTTTGAGCACCAAATTACAGAGTTTGCAAAAAACTAGTTTTTTCCGTTTTTAATTCAAGTACAGGAAAAACTAAACATGACATTTTTGTCAAAGAAAATGTTGATGAGACCAATTAATAATTAAATGAAAAAGTACACACACTTTGTAAATTTGTGGCATTATTATTTGCCTCTTAATAAATATGTTAGTTAAAATAACTTACCGCAATCCCAAAATATTTAAGAAAAATATTGACATAACATAACTTAACTTTAATAACAAAAAATTATATTTATTAGTAGGTATATCTAACTAATCTAATAACTGAGTCATTACGAAAAATTAATATTAAATAGTTAATTGATTGTAATGTGTTTTGTTGTTTTATTCAGTCATTTTAGCCGTAAAAGTGGTTTTTCAACTAACTGACTGCAGAAACTAAGATCAGCCTCTAAGAAAAAGACTGAACATTAATAGAGTTGTTAACACACGGAAATGTCAAATGATTTTCTACTTTTCTTCACTCGGTTTTTAAGTTTTTTGAACAAGCTTTCAAGTGTTGCAAAAACAACACTTTAAGGCATTTGTAGACGTAGAAATCAACTAGTTTAAGTGCTTAATTATCTACAAACGCTTGCATTTGCGTTCAATTAACTAGTTTAAGAAATAGCCTGTATGCTCGAAATTTTTGGCATTGTACGGAGATTTTTTAAAGGAAATGTTCAATTAGGTGTGCGAAAGTCCGATTGATTCAGATAAGAATTGTCACCGATTAAAAGTAGACCAGATCAACCAAACAGGAAGGAAAAAGCTTGACTTTACTTTTATCTGTTCCTAAATCTATTGAAAAATAATAGCAGACGTCAATTAAATCACAAATAGGAGCAGCTGAATCTAAATTTCTAAAGCATATCTAACAGTTTAAAATCTTGCAATAATCCGGTTTCCATCGCATTAATTGTGAATAATATTCTCTCCGATTTACTTAAGGGTTTAATTTGTGTTAAATGAGCTTAATTGTCATTAGCCTTCTTTCAGCAAATCTCACGTCTAGATTAATTACAGATCTGATTCAGTTTCAAAGCGGGTGGCACACTTGTCGCGAACATAATTATTTTCTGGATTCAATTCGCAAAAAAGCGAAGAGAGGAAATCATTCATCTTGATGAGATTAGTTTCCCGACAGTCAAAATACAAACAAGAGCGATGCTCTTAATTTTAGTAAATCAAGTTTTATTTCGCAACTCACTTGTAAACATTGCCATCAGATCCGCAGACTGGTTCTTCATTCTCATTATCACAATTTGTAGGGCATGGAACTTGTTCTTTGAGCGCTGTACAATTTCCGACGTGAGCAAACTGAACCCCTTTCAAACACGTGGCCAAATTTAATTGACATTGATTGGTGTAAGTCCGGGCGTCTGTCCCACAAACGGGGTCGACGTCGTTGGGGCACTTCATCTTGAGGCATTTGGACAGCTTGCTTTTGCACTTCTCGAAATCGACTTTCGTCACCCTCCTGTTCGACCTAAATGTGCCAAGATTGCATCAAAACCGTGGTTTCTCGTTAATTAGCTAGAAACTGACCCGCAATTGAGCAATTTCATCTCGCATTCGTGTCGGTACACATAACCATCGGAGCCGCAGATGGGCTTTTCGATTTCATTGCCGCATCCTAGAGGACATCCGAAGCTGTGCGATGTCCTTTCTTGACTCGCGCAGTACGCCATTGGGACCTCGAATACATGTTTGCTGTAATGAAGCGTCCATTGGAACATTGAATGACTGAACAATTCATACGTTTTACCCGCAATTCTTCGACTTCATTCGACAAACGTTCGCATAAATCTTCCCATCTGAGCCGCAAGTAGGTCTCGCGTTTCTCCAACAAGACTCGCGGCAATGTCGTGTCGTTTGGCAGTATTTCTTGTCAGTCCGCACTACTCCTTGTCTGAAACAGGCGGATTTCTGTGAGCAAAGCCAAACAGATTTATTTTTTATCGTTTTAAACAATTCGTGATTGCAAAGCTGGAGACGATAAATAATAGGGCACAGGATGTCGTGCACATGCACCATACACTTTGAGGCAGGGTATGTGATGGAAAACGTGCCGCACTGCTGGAAGGAGTGATACTGTATTTCAAACTATCAGGCCTTCTGTTAGTTTTATTATGTGGGTTTATAAAACGATTTTCTCACGTCTCTATACCTAATAATATTTCTAAACAATTTGAGTTTTAGCAAAGCGATACCACTAAAAGTTATTCAAATTTTATTTATTTTATTTTTGGAAACCCATGACCGTAGTTGTCAGACCACTGACTGTATATTCCTGTACGAACTCGAATACAAATTGTGAAAATTTAGATATTAGTTAGTGATTAAGATAGATAGATTAGAATGCTATTTATTCCATCTCTTAATAGAACATATGATAATTGTTTCTGAAAAATACCAATGCATGATTACTAGTGAGACATTGATTAGGTTTATTAAAGTAAATGGAAATAACGTATACTTTTTATTATAAGATCAAAACACTTAAAGCAATGTCTCATGTCTCATGTGGTATAAACAGTATTATTTTACTATATCTCAAAATACACAAAGAGTCAGCGTTTCCTATTAACTCCAAAATTACATTGGATTATTTTGATTATTTGATTTTATTAATTATTGAATTTTTCTCCAATTAATTAAGTGTATTTTCGGCAATTGGCGCCTCTCTTTTAGGTTTTTTTCCTACTAATTTTGATTATAAGAAGTTTAGAAAATTCTAATTATTCTAATTATTAGTTTTTGGAATATACTTATTTTTAGCACTCACCTCGTCTACAATCAATAAATTCTTAAGAAGGTAAAAGTATTTACGAATATTTAGCAAATAATTTACTTTCTACAATGTCCAACTGTGTATGAGTACTGTTTGTAGTCGATTTAATCATAAAATGCACGTTTTTTTAAGAAATTTAAGAATTAATAATGACCTGGTTTTATAAAAAAAACCTAGGGAAACACTGAAAATGAACTTGGTTTGTTACTTTTTATAATTTCTTTAAAAGATGTTCGCTTTAATTGGTTAATTAGGCCTTTGTACAACTACAAATGATGAATCGATTAGCTGATTCTTTGTACTTATTTAATGTATTCTAAAGAATTGTAATTAGTAAACTACTAAACAACAGTTGCGATATTTTTGAAGAAACTATTTTTAGATCTCTAGACAGTATAAAGATTTAAACAAACTTGTAAATAAAACGTCTGAAAAAAATACACTTTTACTTACTAGTGGGTACTAGTAGATAAATCATGGTATTATTTTCGAACATTTTTTTAACTTAATCTTTAATTTTTTTCTTCTTCGGTTTCAATCTCGAAGAGTTCAAAATAATATTACAAAATACGATTATTTTTGACTTTAGATTTGTCCTCGAATTTGCCTAATATTTCTGACGAATTGTAACTCAGATAATTTGAATGATAATTCTACTAGGCTTTTGCTGTTTTCATGTTATTACACTGATTATGGAGTCTCTACCTTAATTAATAATCACGTAAGTACTAATAAAATTTTCCTAGTCCTCAATAAACTTAAAAAGTGACAAGAGTAATAAATATGGCTTCAAAAACTCGTGAATAATGATAATAGCCAGTAATTGATGTTAATAAATGTCGAAGATCGTGAGAAGGAAAATACTTTAGGATCAATTTTCGATGAGAGAATGAGGCCATGTTCCTAAATAAAGACTATACTCCGTATAATTATTTATTAGAAAATTTATATTTGGCCTTTTTAAAATAATTACTTAAATATCTTTGATTATTCAAAGAACTATCAAAATAAACCCTTTTAAAAAAATGTATCTTAAAGAAAATCAACACATTAAAAAAAATAAACATCCATCCCATTGATTGAGTAGTTCACACTCGAATAACCAAAACCACATGGAAAAGCTTCTCAGTAATGCATTATTGTGGTGAGCTTTGCCATTTTTGACAAGCTAATCAGAAAAGGTATTATTGAACTTTCCTAATAAATGAACAGCCGGACGGCTTTTCTCCTAAATTTACCCAAAAATAAAATATTCCTTTTTAGTACACGTAATTAAATATACACGTACGAATACTTTGCATTAGCTGAAACATGAAATATAAAACATAAACCTAAGAAATGCTCATTTTCCTTGATAAGCAATTAAATATTTCCTCATTTTTGTAGTACGTCAATGAGGTGTTAATCAGTTGATCAGTCTTATTACACCATTAAGTACAATCTTCGAGAATTGGAAATATCTTTGAACCGAAGTTGATTACCCGCATGTAAGTAGTTTCATCTGGCAAGTGCTCTTGTAGACGTTGCCGTCGCTGCCGCAAATGGGCCCATCCTGGGGGGCCTGCTTGCAGTCCACCGGGCAGTTCTCCCTGTGGGCGCTTATGTTATTGCACGGCCCCAAGTGCGACAACGCAATTCCCAGCCTGAAACCGCCCGCTTTAGCCAAAATTTCGCCCCAGTTCTCGCTCCAATACCTGCATATTTCCACCTCCAGCATACACCGATTCAGATACGTCCTTCCGTCTGTGCCGCACACCAGATCCTTCTCGCTCCCGCACCTGTGCTCGCATTTGGAGCCCGAAGATCTCTTGCAGAGATTGGGATCTGGTGAGAGTTTGACTCCTTTGCCGCAGGTTTTCTTCCTCAACTCGCATATGTTTGGGTAGATAATGCCGTCGCTGCCACAAACTGGATCGCCGTATCCGTGTGTCGTGCAGATTCTTGGACATGAAGAATCCCGCAGCGCAGTCAGAGCTGGAAAAACGGTTTAATTTATTCTTGATTAATTGGAATATGGGCGCTATTTGAGTCGGGAAATCGAGATTCATTCATGAATTAAAGCCACTTTAGCGTCTTTTATCGTTCACTTACGCCGCGATATTTAAAATTTAATCGACATATTAATACATTCCGTAGGTTGATTAAATTAATAGCCTTCAATTAGTACATCCCGTCCATCAAACGCACGACAGCCGATTACAGATTGCTCGAACTTGGCCACTTGAAACTGTTTATTAGTTTACATGTTAACGACAAAAATTCAAATTTACTGCTTAATTACCCACTGAAACTGCTAATGGGAATTTATTAAACAGATTGAATCAAAAATCCAATTACAATTTTATAAATACATAATTATCTGAAAATGAAACAGTGCGTTATGTTTGGTATTTATTTACATGGTTATTTTATAATCATTGGAATAATTAATGCGAAAACCCTCAGCACAATATATTGTAATTAATTCTAGAAATTAAATTTGCACCATTATAATTACATTATTAATTTAAAAAATAATCGTATTTCACTGCTTTGGTCTTTTCAAGTTCATGCCTTGAACTTTACCTAGAAGAGATCTAACCTTTGCAGACGTTACAAACAAAAAGTTAAAATTTATTCTGTAATTTATATCGAAGAAGCAATTATAACAGACCGATGATGGTTCGATTTTAACAGTTCTCTGCAGGATCATAACTCTTAAATTCGCTTTAGAGCTGTGCTAACTGCACCGAGATGAATTCTAAAGATTATCTACGGCAGGTTCCAGTTACCGGAAGAAAGCAACGATTTTAGAAGATTTGACAGAATTCTCACCGTTATTAGACATCATCAGAGATTTTACTCAACGTACTCGTAATCAGACTGTAACATACATGACGTTAAGTCTTTGCCGTTACAATGACTACTTACATTTAAACAGGAATTTTTGTACAAGATCCCTATTCCCATTTGTGGCTTGGAGACTGAAGTTAAACTAATCCCGAGCCGATTAGTGTAAACATGTAATCTCGCCGATCATGCCGATGGATTTAATTAAAAACAATTTAGTCGCATGATAAAAGCGCTAATGGCTTATGATTTTTTCGTAGAATAGCAGCGAGCAATTTATTTAGTTATAAATATTAATGGAATGTTATTGTGATAGATGAATCTGCATTTTGCACCCGACGAGTCGAAAAAGGTAATGCAACAAGTTAGAGGAGGATCTCATATGTAACAGAACCGTTATTAGACTAGTATCAAAGCAAGATCGCTGTTCTCATTAAGCTACACCAAACAATATTAATGCGCGATTTGATTGCGTTTGTTACAACCAAAGTTCGTGTTAATTATTAGAGGCATTCTGTAATTAATGGCGCTATAAAGTTAATTGTTTATTGGAAAAACTTAGCAGGTCATGTCGTGAAAATTTAAGAATTCTTCTTCCCATTTTTTCCCGATAATTTGTGCAATAAAAATTCTTTTTTCTTTTGAACAGTTAGGTACAAAAATTTTAGTCGAAGAAGTTAATTAGTTTGGTTGTATGCCTTTCCAATTAGGTGAGGTATTTCGATCGGCTCGTGTTTTTGCGTGGGAATAAGTGCAACATATTTTGGGCTTGCTTGCGGGGTGTTATTTTTAAATTGACTGAAATGTAGCAGCTGGCTTTTGAAAAACTTAATCATCTCAATTTTGATAATGCTTATTCTAAATTTAAATTAATAATTTGTCGGCGCTTGCAAGTAACGATCAGGCGATCAGCATAGATTCGGATCGCGGCAAACAGGATGGGAATTTTAAAAAAGGTCAAGTTGCAGGTGAATTAGAAGGGAAATAATTATTATTTTCGTGCCCAGGTCATAAACATTATAGCCGAGGCAGTTTCTTATCAAAATAAAATAGTTTTGTAAGTAGGTGAAGAGGTCAGTTCCAACACCAATAAACGGTTTAAAAAATTGTTTTTACTAGCGAATGGTGTTACGATGTTTATTATCCAGTGTGTGTGTGAGGTTACTGTGTTTCGGAATGAAAATTTCCACTTTTTAAACCTCTTTTCTCGCGTAAATGACAATGTCAGTGGCACCAATACATGTGAAGTGGATCTGATTAAAAATTTATTGTCTAGACGCCAAATTAGATGCAAATTTTCTATCGAAGTCGGGCCCATAATTTTCGTAAATTGTGAAATAACCGCCCGGATTTTTCGGTGGCGATAAGATCAACAATGCAATTAGAGAGAGCTTTAAAAAACCATGGCTGCTTAAACGCTTCAAATTAAACGTGGAAAAAAGCGATCAAATAAACAACTTAACTGTGCTCTAATTGCCCATCATTATTTATTCACCGTAAAATGTGTTCTTTGGGTGCTTCCGTCTCTCCGAGATAACAGTACAGCGAGAAACAATAACGCGACTCAGTTCGATAAGAAAACAATTCGCGGCGTAATTAAGTGTTTAAAATTTAATCAAAAGAATCGATGGTTGAAAAAATACGCAAAAACCCGCCATGATCCGGTTCCCATGGTCTTTATTATCGCGTTATTAGATCCGAGCCCGCTCCCGAAGAAACAAGAAAAATACAATTTTTTCCTGAAAATTATATTTATACAGTTTATTCAACGATGCGTAAAATTATTTAACATGGTTATTATCAGAGCTGTTTAGAAACTCAGTTTGCAAGAAGAGGCGCCTTCGCACATTATCCACCTTTGTCTACTCCACAGGACGAACACCTTGCCAACCACGACGGTTATTAATTTTTTCCGTCATTGCCGAACAATAATTTCAGTTTCGAGGACGTCGGGTCGTTTACTGTCCGATTCCTGAAACGGGATTGCAATCGCATACTGTGGTGCACTGAACGGATTTCGAAATTTGGATGCGGAACTGCCTCCTTGTGATCTTCGACGACGAACAAAGAAGCTTAATTGATCAGAAATGTGGATTGGGAACGGGCAAAGAAGCGTGCTAACGACCACCTTTAACCACAAACATCTTACAAGCTGCAACAAAAAAACAAAAATCCTGCGTACGCAACAAAGGGCATCCGCGCGGTGATACCCTTCTTAATTGACCGCAAAATTGACACACAATGCGATTTTTTTGAAGCGATTCCGAGAAATCGCGATTAATTTTCTTTACGGGTGCAGCAATTAATACTAATTGTGACTGATGACACAACAGAATTAAAGACTTTCCTCTACAGTTAAACAGCTGATTTATGGCTCCCGCTGCGGCTCTTCTTATTATGCCACCAATCATGTGCGTACCAGTGTATAAAATACAATTAAAAGCGACCAGATACACTTAATTCGTTCAATTTGTTTATAAACTCGATGTAGCAATCATTAAAATCAAAACTGATGGCGACTTTTAACACATTGGCGCTTTTTCTCAATAAATATTTTATAATACATGCAAAAGTGTCAATAAATACTAAATACTGTAATTTATTATATCCATAATCAGTGCTTTGATGTAGGTAACTCTTATGTAAATCTTTGAGTTATAAATATTACATTTTGCCGCTGGATAATTCTACGTTGTAGATGTTGTAATAACTAATTATTGTTCTGTAGTGTAAATTGTAGGAGAAATAACTACCACTCAGGTGGTCAGAAACGTAAACAGTAGGAAACAGTTTTCCTACCTCAGGTTCTGTCATATTATAACCAAAGATACTATGCAAGATTGGGGAACAATACAGTCAATAAAAAAAATTATTATTGTTTCTGCTTGTGATTTTAGTATTTGTCACCGGTTTCAAAACAGTTTAGATAAATAATATGAATATAATGAACTTTGTGGTCGTCAAAAACATTTTTAAAACGAATAATTATTAAAAATTTTTCTTGTATAAAGTTTTTTTTTCATTTTTCTTGTTAACGTCTTAACGTGGTTAGCTTTAAATCACTTCCTTCCTTTATTTTTCTATGTTTTCAAAAATAAAACAAGCTATAGGTGAAACATAATATGTATAGGTATGGATAAATTTCAACCAAATCTAGATACTTGTAAATAGGTGCAAAACAACTCGTTCATTTTATTTCAAAATAAAATATTATTAACTTACTAGTACTATTATCTTGTTACTTGTATTAATCTTGGCAAACAACACTTATAATAAAAGTATATATACTGGGTGATTAGTTTCAACTTGAAATTTGCGTAATATTCCTATGATTGTGGTGTCAGTGAATGAAATCAGTCACCCGAAATTATTAAACATGTTTTAAATAAAATTTTATTTGTATAAAATCGTGAATAAAATTTGTACAGCGAGTTAACAGTTATTCACAAAAAATGTAATCTCTGCTTGAATCTATAATTAATATTCTCGTAGGTTCAATATGTGAGATTAAAAAGCCAATTCCATTCAACACAATAAGTCAGACTCACACCTAAATCCATTCTCCTATTATTTTCCTTGCCCATGATCCATACCTCCATGCTAAGTATAGATCATTGACATTTTTAAACAATACCAGTAAATTGTAAATTGTAATTGTCTATAATCTATTTATTTGTAAATAAAATCACATTTTTGGCTTTTCTTTTTCAAAATTATACTTGAAGCCTTTATTTGCTTGTGGTTCAATTAGAAACTGGAGTCATCTCTGCCCACAACCGCCGTATCCACCCAAGAAAAGCGACCAGGTGCTAACGTAACCATACATCATTTCCGAAGTTTTTCGCTTCGATATAAGATATGTTTGTAGTGAGGGCATTGTGTGCAAATGCGATTGAACGTCTAAATGTAGACGTTACATGATTTCTCTGGGATTTGGTTTATCATAATAGTGGTAATCTAATTTAAACAATGACCAAGAAATTAGCGAATTGGACAATGCCGAGCCAAATCACGTATTGCCAACAACATGAACAGAATCGCACAATACGAAACGCACCGGTTGTTCTCCTTTGCTCTGCTACTATTCCGTAAATTAAAACGAATCGTGTGAGTTCTTCAATGCTCCACTTATCTAGATAAAAGCAGTAAAAACATGAAACTAGACAGCTTGTCTGTGGTTAACTAGGTGATTATTATTCAAATTTACATCAATAATCGTTTAATAGCTTTCGGAATGAACACACACTATTATTAGGAAAAGATATTATTAGCAATAATGCGTTGCTAGAAATAAACAGAAAATTGAATTATAATGTACCGCTACACCGTGTTACAATACTAAGACAAAGAGCGTTTTTCGTCTAGGTGACTTTTTGCTACACCTACCGTTAATGGGTACTGTTGCTTTTTAATAACTGACGTTTTAATTCCTATGCCGTGAAAGAATCGATCTGAGACTCGACAATTTAGAATTCTTCATGTCAATTAAACGCTTTTTTATAAATTGAAATATTTGGACACGACCGGGACTTCCTGCGGAGAATTTCGTTGCTAACCTTAGAGATCTCATTAATTAGACCTTAACTGTAGTTCAATATCGAGACATTTTTTCAGCTTTGGGTAAGACAGCTTAACCATAATATTTTACTGATAATCCGACACATAGAATTCGAAGATGAGCTAGATCTGCTCCACATATCAAAACTTCCTCATACCTCTTTAATTGGCCTCAATATTTTGATACATATTTCGGAATCGTAACAACACCAGAGTCATTGCACTTTTGGCAGTGGTGTTAATAAACTTGTCAAAGGAGATGCCAAAATACAATGTGGGTTCTATTCAATTGAGAAGAAGTTCCAGTTGACCTTTGGCTATTTCGGCCACTTGACTTTCTATTCATGAATAGTATTGCTTTATGATTTGCCGTCTTAAAGGCGGTGTTGATCATGATATGTTAATATTTCCTGAGGACTTTATAAATGGAAGTAAAACTAAAACTATTAATCAACTATAAAATATTAGAAGAATTCGCAGAAACGATAGTTTGTTAAATTCTCCCACAAAACTTGTAATGATATGAGATGTAAAACAACACGAAAAAACGGTTTACATTTCGCTAATATCTCCATAATTGGCCATTAGAAAGCAAGCTTTTACTGGTTCTGGCTGCAGGAAGCTGGACATCATCATAAGGTTACTTGTCGCCGCGGTAAACTTTTGATTTATTAAGACAATTATTTAAAAGTTTTTTCAATGTCCATCCACATTTGAAAAAGTCACAAATGTGTTACGAGTACCATCTAAATTAAGAGAGTGCATAAATTCTAATTTTTTGTTATTCAGTAGCAAAACTCGGAATTTTAAATTTAAATTTTCGAATGCCTTGGATCCTAATAATGTCACAAGTTCACTGGATTGAGTTGACTACCGGTTTTGGGTTTATTTACCCATCTGAATTTAAGAAGTGATTTAAAAGAATCTACGACAATACAAGTAAGTCACACATTAGTGTGGCGATGTGAATAAATTAAATTATGTTTTTATTTTGAAAAATAGCTAATTGCATGCACTACCTGTTATGTGGATCAAATAATAGACAAGAAATTTAGAACTAATTAATTTGCCAATACCGTTAATTTTTACGATCAGGAGGTACACATAAAGATAATTGTCATTAAATTTAATGATTTTAAAAAATATTTTACGAAAAATTTGGGCAATTTTCTAAAAAAGCAAATTAACGGTGCTTTGTCAAATTGGGATCGTCACTAATCAGTCAATAATAAAGCTTGTAAAATAAATATTTAACAGCTAATTATAACCGTTTAATATCGTATACATTAAAGATAAATCATCTGTTCCTAGTCTCATTGAAATGACAGCCTTAGGTAGTCGCACGCCAAAATTGTTGCCATCTTTTTCTCTTCCTGTTTCCCACATTAGTTTAGTAAATTTAATGAAGGATTTGAGCTAGTGTTATCGTTAATTGGACAAACCGAAATCACCGTCGAAACATTTTTAATGAGCACTAAAAAATTCTGTTTTTTTTTATAATCGATCAGCCACTCTGTGTTTCAGCATTCTCGAATAATAAACGTCAAGGCAGAGCATGTTATATTGTTATTAAAGTTTTACCGTCTAACCAGGCATTAAACCTGCTGTGCAAGGATAATGGATTCCTTCAAATGAAACCCGAGTAAAACTGTAATGATAGCTCAAAGTGCTAGTGCTTTATGAAATTTTAAGATTAGAGCTCTGGCTGCGATTTAATACCGAAATGAGTTACTCCATTTGAGATAAAGACATTATAATGTAGCGAAACCACACCTAACTTCTTGTATTGTTTCCAGACCACATATTTCCATGACCTGCGCACGTAAATAAAGCCCATACATCATTCCAAATACGCTGGAAACATAACATGTAAAGATTATGAAATGTAAGATAGTCGGCCGAAAGAAAATGTTAAGTTATTCTAAGCAGCGCTCGCGCAACAAAGGACGTGTTTTTCTGAGATTAAGATTGAAAATGATCCTTTTGAGGCAATTCGGGCCCACAAAAGTCGGTAGAAAAACGGCGTGATGTAAATCGCTCGTCTAAAACGGCATTATATTTCATTAAATCTGTAATAAATATTGTGAGATAAACGTCCGGAGCTTTCCCTGATAAAAATGAAATATGCAAGCAGGAAACTTCGTCGAACAATTTTCAAACATGTGACACATCTATTTATCCTTGTTCCAGGAGTGTCCGCGAAAAAGACAGACTCACGGAATGTATGTTTAGCTAAAAGTGAATCGCAGATAGTTGGTCACACTTCACAGATTCCAGAGTTCGACAGCCTTTAAACTAGACACATGCAATGTAGACCGAAAAAAATTCACAAAAACGGAATAATAATAGATTTCCTCATTTTTGACCAGGGAAAAAACTGCTCAGGTGAGCACAATGGCAAGGACGAAGATGAGGGAGTTTTTTACACCGCCTCTATTATTGCTGATTTAATTTGATCTCGAGTCGGAGGGACTTCCAGCAAATTTTGAGCACAAAAGACAAAAAAACTTGTTTCGACTCGCTTGTGTACAGTGTAACAATGCACTTGAGGATACTTTCATCCAGGATTCGCGCTGGCGAGAGACCCTATTCAAAACACTGCTTCAAATGCTTGGGGAAATGTATTTAATGGATTGCAAACGATTTCTCTTGTAACCTTTGCCCCGCTCAGTTTACAGTTTTTAATTTGCATCTCCAATCTCCAATTCACACTTTTAAATTACGAATCAAACATTTTATAAACGCATTTATTAAAATGCAAATCCTACAAAACGAAAACGAATTAAGTTAACTTCTGAACATGACTTCGAATACTGGATATCTCAACTTAAATTCCTGAAGGCGCCGCATAAACACGGTTACATATAAATTAAGACTGAACATTATCCTCTAACAGGTACTCGTTTATATCAAATGAGATGCGGAGTAAATAAATTTAAACCTTTGCAGACCAACCTGAAATAATTAAAACCCTCTGATTCAGATCTGATGAAACTTTTCAAATTGTTTTAAGCCGATAACTAATTTATAATTTTCATACATCACTGGTGTTAGTGTCAGTTAATTAAAATAAATTATTCATTTTAGAATTGATTCAAATTTGCATAATTATTATACCAAGATAGTAATATAGCCGGCCATTAATTTTCTCGTTTTATCAATAAAACGTCTCGTACTGTTTGCCAAATTTATCATGACGCCGGTTGTCAATTTCCTTGAAAAATTAGAGCCCACAAAAACGCTTGATGGCATAATTTGTAGCCGTGGTCACCAAAAAACACATCCAAATTCCTCCAGATACTGTTAATGATTCCGAAAAGCCTTATGCTTCGACAATTTTAATTTAGTCGCTTAAAAATTAATTGCCTCGGAGAGAATCTAAGTTATTTAAAATCGGACTAAATCAGCAAACTAAGTACAAAACAGGAATTCTTTCCATTCCGGTTGGTTGCAACAAGCAAGACACTACTGCAGCTATATATTATGGTATTATTCTTTAAACTTGTTTTGTTTTATTTGAGCTGTTTTATAGGTCATAATGATACAGTTTTATGGACTCCATTGCACTTTTTGCGTTAATTCTTTCCCTGTATGGCTTATTCCGGACAATAATTATCCTAACTACTTTAGGAATATTTATGACTGATTTTTATTGCATTTAAGAGGCTATTCAACCAAGTCAGCTATTAAAGCTGTCATTGAGTGGCGAATTAACATTGAAAAAAGCAGCATGCTTTAATTTGAATAAAGCGTGAAAATGTCGGCATTAATCAGCCAAATTGTCTTCTCGGAAGAATTTGTCAAATAATAAAAGGTAGCGAAATTCGAGACACGTTTCATTCCGTTTACGAAAAAATTAGAACTGGATTCTTTTAATAATGACTTAACAACTTTCAAATTAAGCTCCGCACCTGAATTATGTTACCGTTAAAATTCATACGAAAAAATCGATTCATACTGCTCACAATTAAAAAACCCGAATGTGCCCACAATTAATTAATTAATAGAATGGTCGTTATTAGTCAACAAAGGGCCACTTTGTTATCGTGTCACAAAAGCCCGGATTTTTCGGTAAATTAATTCGGAAAATAGGGGAAAAGTGTGAAAGCTCCGAGCTTTCGAGCGTACCTGGCAAAACGGCGGCTAGGATGAGAGAAGCAGCGACGAGTCGGAGATCCATCATCAAAGTCCGTGCAAGAAGACACTGAACACTGCACAGTAATGAAACCAACGCGGTCTGCAAAGGAAACACACAGACTGGCCTATATTGGACCACCTCTTCTACATATAACCGGCGTGTTCCAGTGCCACTCGGCATGTGTCCTCTTCTTCATCATTTTTGATAAGCCACTCGGATGTGGAACGAGTCTTATTGTCACATCACACAATCAAACGGGAGAAATTTTGCATTTCAAACGCTGCATTTCTCACCTACAGACATCCTGCCGCAAATTCCTCAAACAGTTACCATCAAAGCCATTGACTCAATGCGAAATTACAAATTATCAGAAAAGAATTTTTTAATAACTTCCTCTCGTTAAGCAAAGAGCTTTGAACAAGTATCTCCTGATCTCCTCACAGCCAAAGCTAAATTTATCTAATCGTCACCGAACCAAAACGACTCTGAATAATATATTACCTCCGATCTTATCAAACAACAATTAACGCCTCCAACTTAATGTTCTTATTTTGAAACAAACAAAAATATCTCGCCGGTTTTGGGATAAGTTCATTGAAACCGGAAGCTGCTCTACATGAAATGTAAAAAACACTCGATTTCTGGTCTCATGCAGGAAGAGTATTATCTTAACACCCAAGGCGGGATTACCTGACAGGATTCTAACATCCTATTTATTCCGAACTCAATTTTCTTCCAATCGGAATTATAGATTGTGTAAATTATTCTTCCTCTTGGTGGTACATTATTACTTCTTTCAAGCACAAGAAGATAATTAAATTACAATTAAACCAGCAACAAACTGAAATTTATGCACAAACAAAACCTTTTGCAAATTTCAACACCTCATACATAAATTGACTTTAGAAACTGAGAGGTCAATAAAGGCGCAAAATAAACTCTACATATTTATTAAAGGTCACCCAAGGTTTCGTATTAAATTAAAAATAAATGGACGGTATTATTTTCGTAAATTTTCGTAAATTCAGACTGATAGTTTGATAAAATAACAGCAATTAAATAATGCAATGCCGTATAATCTGATCAACGCCATGATTTGCAGTTTTCTGATACGTTATGAATATGAAAATCAATGATGTATAACAACCTGCAGCAAAAATAGAATCTTAATGAATAGAGATAATTATAGTGTTTAGTTATGGTATAAATTAGGTTCTAACTGATCTGGTAGCTGGGTAAATGAAATGAATAGAAATGTGATAATTAGATTATGTTTTTTCATTTGGGAATCGGCATTAAAAATGTAAATATTGTGCGAGTGTTGAGTGTGTTCATTAGTGGTTGTCTGAAACGGATTTGAACATTTCTCAAGTATTTTCCAATCAATTAGAGCCGTCCAATAAAGAATCACTCTCGTTTAGAAAGCAATTGATTGTTAATCGTTTTTAATTTCATATAATGGTTTGCGTTCCATCCATTTGTACTAATTGGAGATTTGTAAAAATGTCTAAATGCGAACTCGTAACCCAAATTTCCTCTCGAAGACATCGATTCGAATAGAGCAGTCTGTTGTTCTGGGAAAAGTGATTGATATATAGAATAATTATGGTAAATTTCACACCTTTCCATCACCATCACAACACGAGGCTTATAATGGATTAAGCTAATAAAATTTCACAACGTTATGAGCCATTATTTTGATTTTTGGCCCTAGAGCCACAGTTGATGATGATGAAAATTAGAGACCACCAAGCGGCGTGTTTATGTCCAGCGCGCGATTCCTTCAGCAACGATCTATTTCTTTCACCATAAAAATGATAGGTGTGCATGACTTAAACACGGCACTCAAGTCGTAAAAGGAAGTAGAATTGACCTTGATCGAGGTTACTGCAGTGACCTGGAGCTGCACTTTGCCTACTTATCGCCAACTGACATATATGTTACCCATTTTATTTTCTTCGCCCGCTTTAGCACAAAAGCGCCGTCCATCACTCATTAAAAAATATTCAAAACTTGTTCCACTGTCGAGACTAGACCTTTGTGTCGCGAAATTACCGTTAGCGGCGATTTTTTTATCAGTTCAGGAACCTACTTGCGAGCGTCAAGAATTCCAAATTTAATCCCAATCGAAACTACTGAACTATAAATTAAGCTTTCTTCAACTGGTGCAGATCAAGCAATTATTAGCCTACTTGTTGATTGAGAAAAACAGTAAAGAGACCACTTTTTCTAATTTTACAGCAAAAGGTAATTAAAGCGCACACTTGGGTGGTCTCCTGAATTTCTCTGTTTTTCAGCAGCAAGGCTGTCAAATCCGCTCCTTTAACGCAACATAGGCGATTAGTTAATTAATAAGCGTAAGCTGGTGGGCCTGATAAAAACTGAGCGAACACGATCTAAGGCATAAAATATCGTCAACAGCTTGTCAGCCCACGCACAGGAATTAAATTTATGATTTCAATTTCATCCCAAGGCAAAACGGATTGTAAGCACCGCGAAAAAATCGCTTTGACTGAAAATTCAAAAACCGGTCAATGCCTTTCAAGGGTGTTTGCTCGGGACGGATGAATTTCGATTAGTGGGTCAGCTAAATGAAGACTTTCTACGCCGCCATCCTACATCAATCATTTAATGAGACGTTGTAGTTCGAAATCGCACGCTGTATTAGATTCGATACATATTATCTAAGGAAATTTGCTTCGATCTTCATGCTCCTCGAACTAGATCGACTTCAAGTCTGTAACCTTAAAACGTCAAAATAAATTGTTCGAACATAACGTTCTCTGAGGATTCCGTCGTGACTTTGTGCAGACTTATTCCTATTTTAGCACTTTTACTCGTAAATCCGCTCAAGAAAACGGTTTATAATTTTCTCGGAGTTCAATCCGAATATGCATCAATCATGATTAAATTCTCATTGCGGCTTTATTAATATAAAGCATTATCAGCAAAATGAAAAAGGCATCGTTAAGTCATGCACACCAGTGACGCCATAAAATTGTAAAGTGTGACTAGCTGACGTTTATTCTTGTGCAGGGGAAATGATATAAAGCCAACATAAACTTCATCTGCATTAAAATCTTTTGTCATCCGTGATAAATGGTAATTGGGATTTGCGACTGCAAAGCTAATACTTGAAAATTAAATTACAAATAAGTAAAAAAGCTTGAGCCAATAACAATTAAAAAAAGCTTTTCGTAATTTTATACCTTATTTCCAAGAAAATTATAAAGCGGCTTGATAGAACCTGTTCTTAGCAATCAGATTGTTCACTGTTGCTGAAAAAATATTGCCCCAATTTAGATGAAACATGATAGTTTTGAAATTGTTGGGTGTCTTGACGTGTCGTCCTTTATACGACCTCAAAAGCAAATTTAGAGATTTAGAGCCCACATAATGTTGTACATATTTTTCCTCATTTTTTTGCTAAACTTAATTAAACTTGGTCTCGGTCTTAGTGTTAAAATTGATGTGTATGTCCAGTTCTTGCAAATTACCAGAATGCTCTTGATGGATCCGCTAATCTACTAATATAAATTACAGAAATAATTATAACATGTTAACATTAGGCGATAAAAAATGATGGAAAGTACAAGCAAAAAACATGTTAAATCAAACAACAAACCCACACGAATTTTTTGTACCTAAATTAAGCAGACAACTTCATTATAAACTTGTTTAACTCTTGTTATTCAATTCACTATACTAATTTACTTAATTAAATTTGTGCACGGGTGCCGTAGAAAAAGGGCAAGCAGTTTCTCCAGCCACAAGTTCTTTAATCAAAGTTGTTAGTTTGTAAGTCAAATATGAGAACAAACCTCATGTGAGTTGATGGTAAAATTAAGTTTTATGGCTTTGACGTAAATAAACTAGAGCAAAGCCCCGAGATATTTTTAAATTTTTTGCGACATTAATTCTAATCTCCCGAGAGCTACTGCAAGGAAAACACTACTGAAATACTGGTGATGTAGGGCTACAGCAGTCGTAATGTTTTTCCAAGTGGTGGTTTGAGGAACAAACGCGAATAAACCATTTAATTTTAATCAGTGACGACCATTCTTACTTGTTCACTACAATGCCTGGCATAACAGAACTTTAGAACTAATATAATATTTGCACCTAGATTCGAAATTCAAATTCCGGTGAGCAAATTTGCTTAGAATCCCATTTCTATACATATTCATTCATTTCGGTTTTCGCTGCAATTATGTTGGAGTTACGAAGTCAAATTCTGATCAGAACTAACTTGAGGATTAATAAAACTTTATTCAAACAATTTTTTGTGCCTAACGGGTAAATATATTGATGGATTTCCTTTCCATCTTGTAAGAAATGACGTGTCATTTTTAATATTCGATCGATTCTGATTTTAGGTAAGGCCATTTGATTGATTTAGCTCGCGTCCGGAAACGTACAGAAGTATTTACGATTTATTGCTTTCATTATAGTTCCGTCTAAGATTTATGCACGGTGTTTAAATTAATTTGTAGGAAATTTATTTTATTTGCCTTGCGTTCTTTGTAATTAAGTTAAAGATATTAATAAATAAGATTCATTTGGTTTCATGTCGGCTGCATATTTGTCTGCACAAATTACGCTGACCATAATATTCTAAATCTAATGAATTAATTAAGATTTTTTTACATAATTGTTAAGTACAGTAATTAGCAGTTGCAGTAGTACTTACAGTAACATACCATAACACGAAATACCATACCATGACACGTAATTACTTTAATTTCTCCGAGAATTTCTCGTTTAAGCGTTCGGAGATTCTTTCGACCATATTGACCCAGGTATCAATCATACGATGAAAAAATGGTCGATTTCGCAGACCCAGAAACGGTAATTACGAGTGCAATTTAAAAAATCCATTTGTAAAAATGCATCTGCACTGCTGTAAATTGGTTTGGTGTCGACTTTTTTGCCCGATGACTGGCCTGGAATTTGCAGCAAGCAATTTGTAGATGTAATGAAAAATTTTGACTGGTTAAACCCAGGCCATTGCTCAAAATTTAATTAAAAATCTTTAATGTGACGAATTGGAGAGCAATCGCACGCACCATCCTCTTGGCCAAGATAATTAAGCAAATTTCCACGTCTTTGTTGAACGACACTCGATGCTAACACGGTTTTCGATGAAGAACAAATAATAGATAATGTAAAGCTTAACCCATATTTTAGCGATCCATTCCTATTATACTTCCTCGAGTTTCGTCCCAGATCACGTACGAGCCAGTTCCTCCTCTTTCTTTCCAACAGTTTACACAATTACATGACGAAATGTGCATGTTCCGATCTTGAAATGTGCGTGTTGCAGCAACAAACTTGTGATAAATGCGGAAATGGGCACTGAACGTTGTAAGGTGTTCCATGCTCACAAAAACTAATTAGCGAAGTAGCAAAACTAATTGTTGTGGAGATGGTTAATTGCTTGCCGTTCAAGAATTCTACAGGAATTCTACAAATTTCTTCGGAGACAGCCAACGGTTCTTTGATTTGTTTTATTGAAAAACTTGGGATTCATTTTTTGTGTCAGTAGGTGCAATTGTCTCCCATAATTTACACTGCTGCAGTTTTCGCCACTAAACTAGACAGTTATGGAATTTCGACGAAAAGTCGCTGTAAATGTTCTTCGCTGGTTTTTGGTTGTAAATATAATTTAGCAAACGGTACATTTGCTTATTATTGTCCATTGTTAAAGCGAATAGATTTACGATTATGTTCCCCAACCTGAAATTAAATTACTCCACAAAAGTAAATACACGGCAAAAATTTTATTGATATAAACTTCATTACATGATACAAATAATGGATTATAAATTTACAAACTTCAAAATTCCAACTTGTGCATTATGTTTCTTTCTATAACTGTGACTACAATAATACAATACGATTTAACTAAGTCCCTAACGCACTAAATATTTTTCTGAAATTTGTTAACAAGAAATGTCGGAAACGAAATAAAGCAATTTAAATTTGAATCGAAAAAATTAAAACGTGATCTACATTTTCTAGTAATTTTACCCGGTTGTCCGAACATGAAAATCAAGCTAATGGAATAAATCATTACAATCAGGGATTATAATAATGGATTCCATTATGCTAACACCTAAACTAAATCAACACTTACCGAATAAATTATACAACAACGGAAAAGAGAGATTGGCACTTATTAAAAGAGAAACAAAGATATCTTAGCTGCTAAACATTTAAACGACATACTTTTAAAAATGGAAGATACCACACTGTTTGAAAATTTAAAAGACACGTATAATATATACTTTTTGCATATACTATTTAATAATGAATACTGATTATATTAATGCGTTATTTAATCAACATATAGAGGGATATGGAATTTGTTTCTTCAAAATTCAGTCCTTGAATGCTTTTGTCCTCTAACCAAGCCTCTATACAAAGGCACAAATAAAATTGGTCAAATTTTCTAAGATTTATTTTGATTTTAAATAATTGAGCTCTCTGATCTACAATGGAATTTTGATCAATGTACAAAAATATTTTTGTATGTATACCAAACAATCCAAGTTATAATTAGCATGCAAATTTGTTTGTGATTTAGTGTGCAAAGGGTTAAAGTTTTACAATCAAAGATAAATCGAATTTATTCCAAATTTACATATTTCTCATTAAATTTCATGATCGAATTTGTCGAGACAAAAATACTTTTATACATGGGCTGCAACAAAAATTACATCTAATACTGAATTTACATTCATAATAATTATTAAATTTCTTAGAGTCATTATTTCCAACTCCATAAAAATATTCTATTTACATTGTTAAGTACAGGCCGGTCCAAAATGAGCAAATGCCACGTCGTGTAGCAGTGATATATTATAGCGGCTATAGTTTGATATGAACTGACTTCAGTCATGTTTCGCCCGTACCCTCGTCACAATTAAGAATATATTTTGGACCAGACTGTATACGTTATTTCTTTCAGTTGCATCTAATTTAACACCCTGTGTTAAACAAAACTGAACTGCCATTACGAACTAATAAATTCTCGCATTTTAAAGCTTCACCTTGCTCAGTAAAGTACAAATTCAAAAATTTTACTTTAATAGTTTACACTTTCTACAAATATTTTACACCTATCTACCTAATTACTTGCTACAGTATGGACCCAATTTGATTAATTCCGGAAATAATCAAAAAACTGACAAGGACAAACGACTAAAATAAAGCTTTTACTCCAAACTCCGGGACTTTAAGTCACAGTTTGGCCGTACTATTTTTGGTGTTTGCTTGCGTGGACCCACTAAAATGTTTCGGGCGTCAGAACTCAGATTCGATATGTTTTGGAAATTGTTAGTGTTGTAAGAGACAGTTAAAATGAAATGTATGATTTTAGAAAACAAGTATATTTTACCCTAATATAAATATAAAATAATGGCTTAGAAATAGGTATAAGTATGGTCAAAAAATGTATAAAAAGTGTGCACCTAAAACTAATCTCAACTAATCTCGAAAAAAATCACAATTGGAATTGTACTTTCAGCACGTGGACTCAACTAAAAGAGAATTACAAGACGTGCAAATTTTCACAAGATTTGGATTTGCTGTCCCTCGCCCAAACTTTCCCTAACAAATTCCGGACTTTTAAGCTCGCAGAGGTGCGAGAGCCTCTGTACTTCTTCGGCGAATTGGCGGCACTTCCCGTCGGCGTTCCCGTGGCGGAAACCGGCGATCTATTCCTATTCAAATTCTTCTTCGACGAGCTCCTCTTACGGAACAGATCCCTTGATCTCTCCGGATTCTCCAATTTTAACCGGATTTGAGTGAGGATTCCTACCAGCAGTTCGTCTACGTTGTGATTGATGCCTACAGATGTCTCTATGTACTTGCAATCGTAAGCTGTTGCCATCGATTTTCCCTCTGAAATACATTTCCACGATAGGATCAATCATTATCATCATCATCAGTTGGACTGATAAATAGCATTTGAATTTGAATATCCGAAATAATTGAAATGCCTTCAGTTCATAACACAACAAACTTGCAAAATTGCGTTTTCGATCAACAAACCCCTTTGACAAATTGGAATGTCATATGCGCTAGTATTCGACGATTTATCAAATTTACAGCTGCGCTTATTAAATGTCAAATTATACATTAAACACCACCAACATACGCTATTAATTAAATAAGAAAAATGAAGCTGTTTATATTTATAATTAACTTCTGTTATTAGCACGCTTTCAAGAAACTGTATTTTGCAGCAGTAGACGATTATGAGTTATTGTCAACAATCTTTTTAATTAAGTGGAGCAAATCACGAGCAAGATTTCATAAAAAAATTAGTACAAAAAAGGTCACTCCAAAAGTTATAAAGTCTTGCTAAATTAACTTAGAAGAAAACAGGGCTTCGCTAGAATCAGAAAAAATAAGCAAAAAAATACACCTAGTGTTTGCAAAATCGATAAGGTTTAATTATTATTACCTTTTTTAAATAATAAGAAACTGTTACGCTATTTCAAATATGCTTTTCGTCAGTCAGATAGTTTTTAAAATTTTTCCAAGAGACAAGAGAAAATTGTATTTTTCAAGTGTTAAATTGCTAAACATTGGCAGCATTCAAACGGAAGCCAAGTAGTTGGAATTGACAGGAGACAGGAAAATAAATACTGAAAAACATATAAATAAAAAATAAACGTGTGCGATTTGTGCTATTTATTTTTCATCTCAGGTGAAACGATTTTGTACAAATTGTATCAGTTTTCTGAAATGAGTTTACACAGGACTTCTGGATAATCAATTCCTGATTATTTTGACCGAGATTTCCGTGTGGTGGGTGAAATGTCATGTAAAATAAAATGGAGAAAAAACTTTAATCATATCGGCTGCTCTAAAACCTCCTGAGTTTAAAAACGCGACCTACGCAAGCATTCGTGTGTGACGTGAAATAACGAACTGGATCGTCCCTTAATCCTAAATTTGCATAGATTTAACAATAGGCTTAATATGATTATTTTTCTCTACCCACACCCACACTGTCCGTGCTTTGCGAATGTCTCGAATTCCACGCCTTGTTGTTTCCTCAAATTTAATAACAGTTCAGTTTTGTTTATATCTTGTGCAGTTCATGACAGAACTTAAATTTCATGCTCGATAAACGGTACTTGTGCAGCATCAAGTGTATTATGTGTATGAATATTTAACTCTCTAAGGCGGAGAGTAAGAGAAACTTAATTGAATTTCAGACAGAAATGCAGTTTGTAATCACAGAAAATGTCACAGGAAACAGAAATTTGATGAAACTTTCCGTGGAGATTTACCGCGATTTACGGGTAAGCCGTATTCAGACGCAGAGTGTCAACAAAAAGAAAACAACACCGCGAATAAATTAGCTGCCACATAATCTTAGCTCACAGACGAAAAAACTTTTAAATGTGTTTTCCTCGCGCAGATATAAGAGACAGAGGCATTGTAAACTTTGTCGTTTAAAGTTCTCCCCATACGAGGCACGATTCGATTCCGGAAATTTTCTCTTTTGCATTTATCCAAGCACAAAGTTTAATTAGCGCATGCGAAATTCGCGTATCGAACTTTCCAATATCGCGTTTCGAAATGTAATTGCTTGTAAATTCCTGAAAACTGGTTATAATAAGCCCTAAATTCGAGTGCAACCGCCAGTTTGCAGAGTAATTGCTGCGCCATTACACGCGCTACCCTTCGTATATCCGTGGTGGCTGTCGCACCGTCACTCAATCACCGTCGGAAATCCTGAAAACCCTCCACTGCTGCCAACCCGATCGAAATACAATACCGAGTTACCCAAGCAGGACGATTCCGGACCGATCCGAAATTCCCGGACTCCTCCGGGGGATTTGCTACCTATATCAAGACGAATATCTTGTACCTGCATTTTTATTGCCACCATTATTAAATTTCTGACATTACTAGCAACCCTGAAATGGGTTAATTATTTGGTCTAGCGATAAATCAATGATTTACACGCGTCTTTTCCGCCCCGTCGACGTTATATTTATGGTGCGATTCATCAGCCCGTTTTGGGTTGCCGCAGGCTTTAGAAATTTGCAAATTGAATTATTGAATGAGGAAAAATGCTTAATACACCTTGTAGGTGAACGCCCGCTAGCAAGTTGACCCGAAAGTCGCTCCTTGATCATGTCGAGAGCGCCTTATGCCGGCTTTGCATCCTGGCACAGGCTCAAATAGGCCAATATGTCGAGGGTGCAGGAAAAACCAGTTCTCAGTGCGGACAATTTCCACATACAAGGCGAATAAATGACACCAAATTTGCATATAAATGGCAAAGCTCTCGAAAAATATTATCCCACATGCTTACATAACACACTACAAGCTATAATACCAATTATTGATTTTACAGAGTTTTTGTAAAAGTTAAAAATTGCAATTTTTGTGCATTATATTGACACAAGTTCACCAAATATGGAATTTTTAGTTTAAAAATAAATCTAACGAAAATGAAAAGGTGATTTTTAATCTATTCTAGCAAAATTTTGGGGAACACTTTTGGGGTTTTTTGGCTGAAAACATGGTAACATAAAAAACAAGGTAACACACTTATCGATCTTTGTTGGTAATCTTTAAGCAAATTTAATCAAAATTTTTGGGACACAAGTCAGTTTTTTTTGAAAAATGTTAAAAAGATAATATTTTCAAGCCAGTATTACTACATGATGTTCGGTATATTAAAAGCAAATCTTTCTCAAAATAACATAATTTGACCTTTAACAGAGTTAACATTGCGAAAATTGTCTCCTAACAAGCATCATTCAGTTGCTATTTTTTTATTATTAATTATCTCAGGATAGGATTATTTGTTAAAGTTAAATAAAATTTCTTTAATTTGTTTTAAATTTAGTATTGTGATAGTCGAATGTGTGATCGTTTTTTCCATAATTTTTTGCTCATCTAAAAGTGAGTGATTGTGCTTCAAAAGCTCTATATCACATCGGCTAGGCTCTTTAAAATTGGCACTTGACATTATATCCTCTGCGCATCTCGAAGCTTTTACCAGGGTGTCGACCCCACGATGGCACATGAAAAAATTATAATTCCCTCTGAATTCGTGTTATGCCCTTCTAATGGGCGTTTTGTAAAACTTCTGATGTATTCCTCCAACACGGAATGACTCGTCGCATTGCAGTCGTTATCATAACACAAACTCCGGTCACTGTTATTACACTGCAAGTAAATCGCTTTTCAAAATTTATGCGCTCGGAGTTCTTCTATCGATTTCTGTGGAGCTTATTGTCACAAGCCAGAACCAATATAGTGGCAGGAAAACAATCTGGTCGAAAAAGTTTATGCAATCCCTCGCATATAGTATTCAGCGTACGTAATAAGTGCAAGGCAACAAAGAAATGGTAATATGCGAAGGAGCTCGCAGATATTATCATATTTTATTTACGTTTCCTTGACATTGTTTGTTGTTCTACGATTAGCACGTCATATTCAGAATTTGCGTTTTATGAGTTCAGTCGTTAAAAAACTGTAACAGCGTCAACGTGATTAATTAAGGAAGTCAATATTATCAAACGCCTCTTGCCCTCTTTTTCCCAACTTTCACACGGCTTACAAGTACCGGGATTAATGTAGTCCAAGTGAAGCTAGATTGGATTCTGCTGAATTTAGTATGCTTCAATAGAACAAAGAGGTGATTACTAACTCTTCTGTGACACAAACTCGCAATCCACGTACAAAAGAATAACTCAATTTCGCAAAAACGTTGACTAAACGTGGTCTTTCTTTAATTGCGCAAAAGCTCCAATGTATAATTGATATTTGTGAAATGAATTAACTTTTTATTTCGCTATTTATGAGGGCATTATTCAAAGCTGCGAAATTTGAATAACTTTATCCTTCCGTTTAATATTTGATGAACTATTTTCCATACCTAATTATTCGAAAAGACTGACGACAATGGTCTCGTTTGTGAATATCGACTTCAATCAATGGAGAAGCGAAGCAAATTTGTATTTATAAAAGTGAACTCAATTTTCTTAATGCGCTCGGCATGCTTATCAATCATTTCTAAAGAAAAAATCCACATATGAGAAGAGCAATACAGTAAAGCTTTCTATATCAGATTTAAGGCAAAAAGAACAACCTTCCAACGGATAAAAGAACCCGAACACAATAGGTGATAATCCATAATCAAATAAATTGAATTGGGAAATGTTACATAAAAGAAACTGCTACGAAATTAAACCGTCAGCTTAATAAAATAAAACCAACCTTCAGTCGAGACGACTTTCGACCTGACAAGATCAGCTTTATTCGCGACGAGAATGACGGCTTTTGTGCTGATGGTGTCCAGCGTCCACAGGGTCTGCAGGATTTTTTCGGCACACGCAAGACTCGACCGGTCGGCACTCGAATAGACGACACAATATGCGTGAGGATCCGTGTATTTGTTTATACAACTGTCCGGCTGGAAAATTGCAAAAACATTATCTTGGAACGTGACTTTTCGGTGGAAACTTACCGATAAGTCAGCTGTCGCAAAATCTATAAAAGTAAGTTCGGATTCCTCGCCGGCCAACAGAACGGACACGGATTTCTCCCCGCTTTCGTCATCTGGAACAAACAGAAAATTCGTCAAATCAGTCGCCCATGGGGAGCTTTGAAGCAGATTTCCAGGAAGATATGTATAAGCTGGACCTAGATATAGGAGTGTTTCACAGTTTTCAGCAAATGGACAAGCACAATAGAAGCTACCTACTAGTAATAGAAACAATACTTGCTTTACAAGGTGGTAGGGTAAATGGTGAAGATAAATCGTAGGTGTACCTACTAGACAATTTGGTTTTAACAGTGTCTACAGTTTATTCGTACAACAGTCAACAAACATAATTTTCTCATTTTTTAACAAACATAATTTTCTCATTTTTGATAGTTATTATTATTTTTTTTTATTTTTTTATTTTATCATTCACACACTGTAGTGCTCCTACTCTTTAGTTAACCGTCATCAGCTATGATGATAAAATATGTAAAGTTTCGATATGTTAATCACCCCAAATTCGTTGTTGATTGATTATCCCGGAACCAATTATGTCAAGTGAATGAATATTGCAAAGTGAAATACCATAACCATTATCAATTCTACAACAGTTCTACAATTATTAAATTAGGGAGTTTTTAAAGTACTTACCTTCGTAATACAAAGTTTTTTCTTAATATAATAGATAAAATTATTTAAATTAGGTAAATAATTAGCTCCTTAAGTCTAGACTCTACAGTAGGTAAGTATGTGATAGAATTTTTCTTGATATGTATTCCGTTTTTCCAAAAACTCGTTTAAGGACTTGATAGGTATCCATAAAAATTTAGAGAAACACTCTAGACTATCGTAAGTTTGATATAATTATTAAATAATTGGTACTATTTTTTATTTTTTAATATGTAATTTTATTAGAAACCATCAATTTTGTCAGCAACATAACTAGCTCACTACTTATTATATGTACTGTGTACTAAATCGATAATAGCACATAAACACTGATGTTTCTTATCGGAAGTAAATATGCACTGAAAGTGTTATTATCTTTGACAATGTACTGGGTAGTTGATAACAAAAGTAGGAACATTTGGTAGACTGCACCCGGTTACTTTTTTTAATTTATAAATAAAATTTGGAGTTGCCACCCAACATTCAAGAGCTTTGAGAGTGGAAACTTGTTATAGAGAAATTCCGGAGGTTTCGCCAACCTTTGTGCAATTTCCTTATCACAATTAGTTTTAGTGCGTCAGCGAGTAATGAACGCAGGATACAATTTCCAGTCAGCATCTATACTCGTAAAGCCTCCCCATCTCTTTCTTTATTTAGACTAATCTGGCAAAGGTATACAGAGCGCGATAGAGAAGTTTCGATTGTGCAACCATGAGTTTTCTTGTACGCGTGTTTCGTTCCCTTCTCATTTAAGAAAAAAATATTGCTGTTCTTTATCCAAAGGCAGTTTCCTAAAGTAGGGGCAATTTTCATCAGAGAAGTGAATTCCATCTGGCTATTATGCTCCACGGAGTGGGAAACTCTGCAATAATTATTGTCTTGCTTACCGAACAGGCAGTATTCAGGAGTAGCGTGTTCACAAGGAACAATGGTCACGAAAAGCAACACTGCTATATCGCTTTTTATCACGATCAGCATCTGAGATAACCCGGCGTGAATAAATCCCAGATGTCTGATATAAAGGAAGAAGGGCCGCCCTGGCCTGTTATGAAGTTTGCACAAACATATTAAGTTTTCGTGGGCGAAGTATTGCACGAAACTGGGCCACTTAATCAACGGGAATTTGTTCCGTCGACAGCCTACTTTTTGGTCTAATTGCTGGGAGTAGTGCAGAAAAAGCAAGGAGGACTAAGCATTTAATCTATTTAGATTGAGTTGTTCACCGGCCCCTTGTCGTTTACGGAATCCCTTCCGCTAAATTCAAATCGCCTGTGGAATTACACCAGAAACATGAGGTATTATGGATTAATTCGTTTAAAGGGCTTAACTGGAACACCGCTCATGCTGGAGAGTCAAAAATTGATTCCGGATTGTTCGGAGCCCGGAAAAATCTTGCCCCAAGACTAACGCATTTGGAGCCAATCGGTCGGTCAATATTTGACAGTGAATACGAGTTTCCTGTATAAACAATATAGAAACCAGCGTTTTAACTCTGCGTTTATGAAACGTTCCCTGAAAATAACACCCCGATGATATTTTTCCTCAGAAGATGGAAGAGGTGATTTGTGGATTCTGGCATTGTTGCGCCATTCAATTCACATAAAGTTCTATTACGCTGTAGACACCTCGAGCTAGAGAGTAAACCCCCATACATCTGTCTTACACTCCGAAATTAGCTCGAAAAAAATGAAAAAGTTCTGTTATGAAATACGTGCTTCTGTTCCGAAAGCGCGTAATTGGCAACAATGTCACAAATGAGCGAAATTAAATTCCTCGACGATCCACCTCTTAAAACACAGTCGTAAAATGTTGCAGATGGTTCCCGGCTTTTGGCCAATTTATTTATGACCATTATTGTATTATTATTATCCTCTTGGTTGAGGTTTTATTCGACAGCTATTTTGCTGAACTGCATTTCTAACAATTTATCCCAAGTACGCTCAAGTGCAAATGTGAACCCTTTTCCAGCGACACGTGACAATTTTCCTGATGCCAGCAAATGCGGGAAGAATACTTGATACTTCCGACATTACTATAATCTAAGGAAATCTCTAATAAAACTAAGCGGAGGATAATGGATTTTAATATTAAAACTCAATCTTCATGCAAGGGTGTGGGCCCATTCTTAAAATTGGCATGCTTTGTCTCGAATAGAGTGTTTCTATTAAAAATGCAAACAAACTCATAATCATATTCCTCGAGAAAATAGAGAAAAAGAAACAACTGGTGCAACTTCCTCCCGACATCAAACGAACACATTTTCTTTTCACCTCGACTAACACGCCTCTTTGTCCCCATTTTTTCAGTGCGCACAAAAGCCTACCATGCATGCAAAATTTAATTTGGCCAATCATCTCTCCGTTCGTTCAATAATTATTTCATTTGAAACGTTGACCATCATGAACGGAGACTGCGGGTTAATGGCTTTTGAAAATAATGCGAATTTAAATATAACGAGCTTAATGCCCGCTTGCATTATACAAGGGATTTTCAAACTAATTTTAAAAATGACACTTTGATTACTTCTCCAATAACGCATCGACTCGCTTTTTATTGATGATGGAAATTTTTGCACTCTTTCAGTCCCCTGGCTGGAGGCTTGACCCTGCAAACTAAATATAATGATCCATCTCGTTGTTACCGCTCCAGAATAAGTGGTCCAATTTTCATTCTATGTGAATTTGCCAAAGTTCTAATAAATTCATGTCGGTAAAAGCTGTTCCCGTTTCAAAAGCTTTTTATGTGCAATTTTCATATGAATTTTGATTTTAACAAGTTACTACGGGCCAAATAAACCGCACATCTGCAAAGAACATTTTATTTAATTTCATTTTTGACAAAGGCGTTTAACAGACCCCTGAATAAATTTAACGCCAAAACTTGTCGCAGAAAGTTAACTAACATTTTACTACTGATTATTTAATTATGAAGTAGTTTAGTCAAGGAGAGATGTGTTGAAAATATACCTTTCTCCCATTCCCTTAAATTAAGGTACTGTCAGAAAAAATAAATACCAACAACATAACTTAGTAGTCTGGTGTAGGCTCATTAAAAATATGTATTTACGAATTACTAAACAACTAATTGCATATTTACAATTATAATAATCATTTGTGGTAAGTCAGCAACAACTTGGAGCAAATAACGGTAAATTAAACAAAGGTAAAATCAACCATACAGAAACTTATCTTTGCATAACATTTGCAAAAGTTAAATGCAAGTTAAATATTGCAATATTTACTCGAACTCATTAAATTCAAGTGCTTTATTATAACTTTCTTTGAACTTGTCTTATGTAATATATTTTTATTCCAACTTTCACTTTGTAAAATAATGAATCGTAATGTTTTTTCCGTAAATTATAAAAAAGTATTTTTGGCATAAAGACGTTAATTATTGTTATGATTGTTAACTGTGTGTGCAATTTTAAAAGTGATCAGATTTAAGTAGAACACAAATAGGTAGAGAGGCACTTTGCGGATGTTTTAACAAGTTTGTTAATGACTTTGAATTTGGTTCAAATTTCCATTCTATTTTCTTGCGATTTTTAATTAACTCTAGCGTCCAAAATCAACTATTGTCTGACAAGAATGTTAAAATTGACTTTAAATTAGTTTTAGTGCGAGCGTTCCACAAACGCGGCCGAATTGAGGTCTCCACTCGATCAAACAGTGGATTTTTCGAAACACTAACGATGTCATGAATTTAAGATGC
Source organism: Tribolium castaneum (assembly GCF_031307605.1). NCBI lineage: Eukaryota > Metazoa > Arthropoda > Insecta > Coleoptera > Tenebrionidae > Tribolium > Tribolium castaneum. Next base: position 13,847,113 of record NC_087396.1, read on the forward strand.
CAAATCAAATCAGTCCCCGAGCACGCCTCTGCTGATCGTTTCCGACCCGATTTAAAGAGAACTGTGGGCACAATCTGAAGGCACTTGAGGGAATTAGCATGACAGAGGTTTTTAGTACCTACCCTGTTTGTCTACCTCACCAGAAACGAATTCGATCCTTAGACTAATCCCGCCGCAGTTTTCGCTATCTGATAATTAAAACACAACTCAGTTAGCCCTTTGCTGAAACCGAATCCTCGGTTCTCGCTACTAGTTCTACAAAGGGGGTGGAACGGTTTCCTACACCTTGTTACACGCGAATTTGTTCAACTCGAGTTACAAAAATGTGGGGGTGTGAAATGTGACCTAATTTCGCTCGATTCTCACCTATGCTAGTGTCATAAGCGTGGAGGTACTCGGAAGTCATAAACTGGGAGACTAGGGAGGATTTGCCCACGGCTGGGCCCCCCAGCATCAGGACCTTGTACGGGGTGGGGCCGGGGGCGCTGGTGGACGACTCCCGCGAGGACGCCAGGCTGCAGGAAGCGGACGTACGTGCCGATCCCGCCGTCGACACCGCCCCCGGAAGCTGCTCTGTGCTGAAAAGTTAAAAATTATCGCTAGATTAATTGAAAGAGAATTACCGACAAAAGAGCTCTTGTTAAGGGTAACGAAGGGAATTAGCTGCGATAGTGGCGCTATTCGCTTCACTCCCCGATAATAAACTCTAAAGATCTATAATAATAAAACAGTGTGTAATGCGCTATTTTATGGGGCACTTATTCTCGTTTTTATGAATTTCTTTGACGAGCCAGAAATACAACGTAATTTAGGTGCTCATTTCAGGGGTTTCAGGTTTGACACTGAAAACTTAATACAATGACGCAGACGTTGCCTTTATTAACGCTGTCTTTCAAACTAAATCGATATAAATAACAATTGTACAAAGAGAAGCAATTTAACTAAATGCATCATTGCCTTCATTACCGAGCTCGGAAATTTTTCACTTCTACAAATGCATTTATTTAGTAAATGGATAATTACGGCCGCCCACGTTTATCACTTACAAGTACACACTGAAACCCAATTATTTCAAATGAAACTTTATTGTTACATTGCCACAAATGTATTAAACTTTCCGTCCCTTAATTCTCATATCATTAAAAAACTCGTCTCAAGTTAGAAAGTAAATAGATCTTGCAACAAGTATATTAAAATTTCTGTTATATCAAGTTTTTGACGTGTATTTTTTTATCTAATATTCCACCCTACTTACGTCTTATCATATGTTAAATTAAGATCTGATTATTTCTAAGGATATTTCACAAAATTCTAAAATAAAAAAATAAAGCTTTTGGAACAATATTGCATCGTTTAAATGAAATAAGTTAAATTAGCTACCTACTAATACTAGGCAAAGCAATATCATATTAATTATTGTGGAAATACTTGTAATTAAATATTTGTGCCAATTTTCCCTTGCTCTCCAACACAATTTCTATGGTTTTAACTAAATTGATTTTGCAATTAAGCTTAACATAGCTTTAAGTTTGCACAAAAGCTGCTTTCTGTACCCATAACTCATTTTTTTCTAAAGCAGCTTCTTATTGTTCTAACTGACTACTTATTGATAAAAAAAAATATCCGAGTAGGGACGTCTCAGTTGAAACCCACCAATTCAAGTCTATGCCTGTCTGGTGGATTTCAAAGCACAAAAAATACACCAATATACTTACTTATAGCATGTGCCAATATTTTAAAGCAAATTTCAAACTTTGCAATATCTGGAAATAAAAAGATCCGGCTCAAATTGAACACTCTGAACTCACAATATTCTGCATCGGTCAGTCTGAAATTAGTTATCAACATTCCTGGCAGTTTCTAGCAACATCAGCGTTTATTGCAGCTTCAATAGCGAAATTATCTAAACGACTAATTTTAAATTAACTCAAACCGCACGCTCTGCGCAAAATTCCCGTGTCATATTATCGTTGGGGTGTAATAAATGACAAAATATTTAATATCTCGCATAATTAATCACACCGGACAGAATTTGCGACAATAATACCATGTATAGAATCAAATAATCCTCATTAACGTCATCTGTAATTCAGTGCATTACCCTTCACAGTTAAATTAACGTGAACAGCAACAACGCATCCAGAATTCGGATCAATGGCTCCCACATTACGACGAGCAACTCAATTAATCTGATATTTTTCAGACAAGACCCTTCACCGAATGGAACCCTTATTGTCTAAAGTTTATTGTCCTGTATGTGGCAGTTTTCCTATTTTCCTGAACTCTCGCGTGTTCACATTCCGTTTAGCGCACATAAAAAGCGTAAAATAACGTTTCGGTTTCGATAAATCGGCACTTATCAAAACATCGCACGCCGAATTACACGAAGGCTAATTAATTCATGGCGAGGGTACATAATTTTACTGAATTAGTTAATGATTCACAAACTGCTACAAAGTATGATAACGATGTTAGTGCGGGTATAAATTTCCTTGTTTACATAAACGTTTTACTTTCTGTGGTAGACACGACATGGGAAAGAAAAGGACTGTAAAGCTACAATGCTGGAAAACGGGGAAATGCACTCGGTTTTTCAAACATATTTCAACTTCAAGTTTAAAATGTTTACGACTGAAATAATACAGCGTTGGTTTGTGAGCTTTATGCCAAAGTTTCTGATCAAAAGGGAGTGCACGATATGGTAATACTTTGTAGCTTCAACAAAAAATATCACTTTGTGTCCGACACAATTACGCTACCTACATAAAAGTTATTAATTTTTAAATGGGATTTGTAAATATTTTAACATAACACGAAGTGCTAGCTAGTGCAATAAATAATGGCTGGAAATAACAAACGAGAGCAAACAATTCGAAATGTGATATGCATAAAATTTCTAGTTGAACCTGGAATTAATAAATACAAAATTTCAAGCACTCTCCAATTTTTATTTCATTTAAAGAACAAATAGAAAAATCGTATTTTTATGCCATAATTCCAGAAATGCTCGATTTAAACCGCTATAATTTTGTCCACACTCAAATTTAAGCGCAAAAACACATTTTCTTAATTGGCTCCAGGAATATGTTGCTAACTTGCAGTTTTACCACATTTCCAACAAAATTAAAGTCACTTTAAAGCGAACGATTTTATTGCAAACGCTCTGAGGTAGGCACCTTTTAGAAATAAAACTTAATTACTGATATATTTCAGTGCACTTTCCCCGGAGTACTTTGTATTTCCATAAAACCATAAGGAAAAAATTCATTCCGTTTGTCCTGCGTATAAAAGCTCGTGAATATTGCAAATAATACTCAAGCTTGAGTTTTTTATAATGTGCGAATGTTGGGTTCTTAAATATCGGGTTGAAACAGAATTTTAATTTTCCTAACTACAAACTTTAATTTTTACTAGTTATTTTAAAATGAACGTGTCAAATCATTGATCAAATAAGATACATTAAACCGAATTTTTCACTACGACAATTTAATCAAAGATCTAAGTTTACCAAGTTGAAATAATATCAATATTTGTGAATGGATGCATAGGAAGGTTCGCGTCCGGAAATTACACGAGCACTTGCATGCTGAAACTTAGAACTTTGAAGTGAACAATACGTGTGCATCTTCGAACAAACTTTGTAAACCGCATTGCAGTTGTGTTCCGAGGACTGGTTTTTACCACAACTTAAAGTAGTCCAAATGCCAAAATATGAAAGCTAATGAATAGTAGATTTATGAAAAAAGTTCCAGAATTTATTTGAAAATTGTGTCAACAATTTTTTTGAGACTTCAGTTTCAGGCGTCGCCTCTTGAAAAAATGTGTCCTGAGCGCGATTTTTCGAGTATCGGTTTGTAGTTTATTTTGCGACTTTCTCAGCACGCCCTAATGTTTTTTCATCGGTTTTTGATGGCTCTGCTTGGGGCTTCTATCCGCGGAATACATCAGATATTCGATACAGATTGCTTTGTCCGATTTAATCAATATACAATCTCGAGAGGAGTTCTGCAAGCAATGCGTTTTCTCCGTGACAGCGGCGGCTATCAACCCTAAGTGTCGTGATAATATTGCCCCTATTTTAGGAAAAAGTAGCTTTAGCAAATCAGGAAACACCCACCCGGGGTTGTAGTGGCGGAAACGTTCCTGTCTGTGACGCAACAGCATCGAATCGGTGAACTGAAAGTTCGAGGGTGTTCGAATGACGTTCAGAGCGGCTTGTTCTGACGTTATTTCGATCTTAGTATCGGTTAAAATTTGTGCCCACTCGTCATCATGTCTCAATGAGCATTTAACGAGAGCGTAAAAACCCCGCAACTAATAGCTACTCCTGAAATTTGTTTGCTAGCAGCATTTCCCATAATACCATAATCAGAGCAAGTTGGGAACTTGTAAATAATATCGAATTATGTACACGTGAAAAAGCAATATAATGTCAACGGAACGATCAAAAATTGGTAGAGGACGGAAATGAAAAGGCACTGAATGAGAAAAAATCATGATGAAATTGTTCCGAGCCGAGAAAGAGGTAGAATTTCCGCAGGAAAATTCTACTTTATCCTCACAAAGACTTTGTTGCCAGACATTGTCTTTAATCACGAAAAAATATTATTTATTGCCTTCTCAAACTCACTTTAATGACGCTGCTCTGTACAGACCTTCAATAAAACATGCATATTAAAATTCCCTTCAGGAGAAAGTTCCTTATTTCGAAAACATTGTAATTGTGTACGAATTTGGCCTTAATAAAGTGCTTTCCGTAACAAGTTCTACTGAACTGTTTTTAATATTTTACAAAAAATCAATTGCTGGCAATTCGTGTTCCGTCATTGTTTAAGCTAATGTGTTTGAAGGGACGATTGTATTTTCACGACATGCAACGGTTTACATTCGTGCAAGTTATTAATATTTGAGTTGTTTACTCAAAATTCTCGGTTTTCTGTTACGGGAAAACCAGTAAAATCGCCATTATTTTTGACTTGTGATGTTAAATTAAAATTGAAGGAAGAGATCAAGCGAGAGTGACACTCTTGACGACTTCCGCATTAATCCTTTCCGTCAGTCAAAATCCGTGGGTCTGATGACTAAGCTTTAATAAATCACAACCAGGTCTGGCATTATGTTTAGGTGTTGTGGGTTTTCAGTCTCTTTGAGGTGGGGTTTCTACCCCACTTGTCATCTCTTGCCAATGGCCGTGACTATTATTAACTCGCACGATAGATGACAGGTTAATATCGATTCTTAGCTAAAATATCAGCACTTCGCAAAGACAATAATCCATTGATGTTGACCTATTTAGCGGCATAGGTTAAATCAGGTGACATTTGCACAAGTTTGCACTCCAATTTAAAAAGCTCCGGTGAATAAACTCGCCTCGTCATTATCCCGTCTGATATTTTCGCAAAAAATGTTTCAGAAAATTTAATAACCCCAGAGAATATACAGCTCCGGCTTTATCAAAAACAGTTCTTTATGGGCACTATTTGAATTGTGTCACTTCAACACTAATTGAATCTTCTGTGAAGTATAGCTTTTAAAGCGAAGCTTTTACGGACAACTTCTGAACTTCGGCAATAAATTAGTTCACGGGCGATAAGTGAACTTCGAGATCGTATTTTATTGAAATTTCATATATTTTTCACGAAAGTTGAAACTGAGAAAAAAGTCTCACAGGCGTCTAAAAGCCCGCAAAACAATTTTATCACCGGCAAAATATCACGACATTCTAATTCCATTTCCAGGACATTGCCTGTTGTAGTCTTTTGGGACAATCTTTAATTATAGAGGCGGAATTTTTTGAATTTCAAATTGTCCTTTATTCTGTATTTTCTTTCTTAATTATGGACGCGAAATTAATTTTCGGTTCGCTTGGGGAGTTTTGATAAAATATTTCCTCCTAATTGCCAAACTCGTTTATTTCCTATTTTCTCAAAAAATAAAGATGTTTTTTCAAAAAGTCTAAATTAGAATAGGTGTAAACAAACAAGTGTTTTCCACCTGTGTAAAAATAAAGTGACAGACCTCACTTATACACAAGTGACAGTTTTTGAATTACAGCCAAGTAAATATTGAGAACTTCCGGACTATGTAATTAACTCGGTTAATATTAAATTATCTGTTTAGCACAAAGTTACAAGCGTTTGAACTGCACCCAAATAACCAAATGCACAACTTGGTCTATGCTACAAGCCAATTCATACATTCTCCAGTTTCAAGTGTTTACTTTATAATCTAGAGCATTAATGCGAAATAAATAATTCCGACTGCCTTTCTAATTAAACGTTTTTTTATCGCTTATAAATTGTAGCAACTTGCCCTACAAAGTTCTTATTTTCGCTTGTTAAATTTTAAAGCTTCATTTTTTCAGTTACAACCGCTTCAGTAAGCCAGTAGCTGCAGGTCTCGAGAAAGTTCTTGATGAAAGTTTAAGCTTTCTACATAAACCTTTCAAAATGATTTACTTTTACGAAGAATGCAGCTATACCCTCGGCTAGTTGCATTTCTACACGAATTGCTCGAAATAAATTCCGCTTATTGTTATTCGTGAAGACACATCTATTCGGAAAAATTTGCTTCTTATGATTTGTCAAAACAATCCTTTGATATTTGACCTAACTTCCTCTTCCCGAGTTATATTAAAATTTGTGTCAACAAACCTCTCATTTTGTTGAAAAAACAGATAGGCTGTTTTATTTGTTATAATTTCCGGTTCATAAATTTTCGATTGTGGGCGGATCGGTGATGAGTGCTTCGTGCCAATTTAGCATAATTGTGGTGAAATTTTCCGGTAAAAGGGCCCAAGAGAAATAGAGTAGACATTCTATCGATCTGTCTGCAGTATGTGAAAACGCCCAAAGCGGTTTACTCTGCCACTTTATCATACACTTTGCCTATAAATATGTGTGTATTTGAGCAGAGCCTAGGTTTGTGCGTTCTATAAATACGTGCCGATCGATAAATTATGAATAAATATTGTCATTTAAGCGCATTTGTGAAACTTCCAACTTTATTTGTTCGCATGCAGTTATGAGTAATTGCAGGCTTAAAACTGCCGCCTTAAAGAATTAATCGTCCATTTACTTGGATCATTTTTCTTACATTTGCGTAAATTGGGCTTGTAATCGATGCATAAACGAAGAGGGTTGAGAGATTGCTGGAGTTTATGTTACAAGTTTATTTCTTGCCAAGGGTGGAGTGGTTATTTCGCAGTGCAGATGGTATCTGATTCAACCTTAATTTTCCACCGACATTAAAAGCAAATTTCGAACGATTTTCGTCGTCCATCAGGAAGAATTAGATACGTTTACTATTCTCAAGTCACAAATAAAATATTTCCGCTGTTACAACTGCAAACAAATTCTAAAGGTTTGGACAGTCGGATATCAACAGAAATTTTATTTTATTTATAGTCACAGAATTTTTCACAAGAAGAAATGTTAGCAAATGCATTGTCCTTTTTAACTCTTTCCGTGAAATGACAATAAATCTTCCTTTTTACTATTCTACAGGAAAAATGTACAGGGTACTACAGTTTTTATAATTTGTGTCAATGTTACAATGAGAATTTATTTGTTTAATTATTTTTTTTAGATTTGAGGGAAATATGGAATCAAAATAATTATTGTTTATTTAAAGATTGTTAAAAACCATAACTTACTATAAAGTTAATAATTGGTTAAAAATCCGATCAAAAAATTAAAAAAATACATATAAGAAAGTAAACATCGTTTTATTTTATGAAACCTAAAAATTGACCCAATATAAAGTTTGTAAGTATAAAGCAAATGACTGTGCAAGTAAATACTAAAATTCTTCAAATAAACTTTAAACAAAAAAAGTGTACGTAAGTGAAAGTTGCAAGGACTTCTTAATCTTTACCATTTTTCCAAGAAACTGATTATAGCGAAAGAGCAAATTTGAAACTTTATTAGTAGGTTGATATGCCATGAAGTTATTAAATTCTCTAACAAAATATTAAAATTGAAGGTAGTGAACTTTGCTTACTGTTCCAACAATTCGCCGATCATTTAAAGCTTTAATAACTTGAGCTGCAAAAAGTGCAATTTTCTTATGTTATGAGCAAGCGCTTCGATGTAATTATTGAATAATTTACTAGTTGAAAACAGGCTCTTACACGCTTTTAATTAGAACTTTGCTCGAGTTTGTGCCCAGTTTGCATCTTAAAGGATTAAACGGGCAAGTTTTATGCGTGTCCTACCTCGAATTGCTGGAAGCGACCGAATTGTTGGACCTAGATCTGCGGCTTTTCAGACTGTCGCCCCTATTGACGACGCCTTTTCCAGTGATCGAGAAGTGTCGTAGGCGATAATACTCCTCTTCAACGCCCGTGTTGGGCATCGACGCCACTCGAGACCTTTGCTGTGGCAAACAGAGATAATTCGGTCTACCAGAAGACCGGCCTGGAGTCTTTACAGATTGAGATCGATTGTGGTGAGGGCTCCCGTACCTGCGGAATTGAGATTAAATGGTACCGGACTTAATGGTGAACCATTAGTTCATTGCACACATAATTAACACAGCCGGCTGCTCCCAAACTTTGGATAATTCATTTTTCTGAACGATAAGGCACGTCTGAAATCGATCCGAAAAAAGCTACTCTCCGCTGAATAACCCGCTGCAACGCTTTATTAAAGTTCCTGTTTCTTATCTATGAGACCATTAACTCGGCACAATTTCTAAGTTTTAAGCTTAATGATTTCGGCTTCATCGAATTTTGTTACGGGCTTTTCAGGTTAATCGTGGCCATAAAATACGGTATTAAATGTCTATTTTTGTCTCATTAGTATGCAAACCGGTGATTTCAAACAATGAAGTTAGAACAAAGATGATAATTTCTATAAACTTGACTCCGGCGAAATTTGAAAGAAAGTCATTCGACAGAGCTTTATGAATAATCGCTTTTTCAGTACTTTTTTATACGCCCGGATTCTGTTTAAAAAACTGAGCTTTTTTCACCATTATTTTCCGCAATTCTGCTTTATGCCCGTTTTATGAGGCACCGTATAGATAAACGAAAACAATTTTTTAAGTCCGTGAATCAAGCCAATATGTGCGCCGCAAAAAGGCAACTTCAAGCACTATTAAAATCCACGACCAAAGACGAAAAAGGTGTGAATTTATGGAACCCCTAGACACACACACAAAAATTAGATCAAACATTTTGTGTATAAATAACTGATTGACTAATCGTAGATTATAAATATCTCTACTTTACTCACTCAACAAACAACTTGCTTAGAATTCATAGACAACTTTTTAGCAAGATCAATAAATACAATGAAACTATGAAAGAGTAATTGGCATATTTACATTAATATTCAATGTCATTCCAAATTTTGCACTAAAATTTCAAATATTTACGGGAACATTTCAAACCTTGCTTCTTCGTGCATATTTTACAGTCTTTAGTAGTCCTTTCGTTATAAATATTTATTTGACATTCAAATCATCTAAAAAGTGGTTTTAGTTTTGTTTACAGGAGTGGAAATTTTTAGATTTGCCAATGAAAATTTCTTTCATATCGCTGATTATTTTTCCAGAGTTTTATGCTTGTTGTCTTTAGGCGAGTTATATCAAGCTCCGGTAATTTTAGTCATGAATGTTTAAAATATATCCTTGAAATGATCCTTCTATTCGCTTTGAGATCTATTGGCTTTTTATTCCCGATAAACGTTGCTTTTGTAGTTTATTGTCCAAAATTCGTTTCATTTGGTGAACGTAAATAATAAATTGTTATTGCCGTAAATCTGTGTCTTGTTTGTTTAGTACATTTATTACATACTGTTATAAATTAGGTCATTTAAAATTATTGTGCTGGTTAAAATTAGTGTAATTTATCTAAAAATAACACTACAACGCGAAACAAAAATAGAACTTTTGATATCAACATTAGGACTATTTTTACCAAGCGAAAGCTATTTCAAAACGTGTGAATGCAAGAAACGAAAAAACAAGCATGCAATTTTAATAAATTACGCGTTATTAAATATCTTGGTCTAGTTAACCCGAGCTAGCACGAAAGCTATTACCTCATCTCAAAATCGTGGATTTCTTCTAGCGTTAAATTGTTAGCCACGTCCAGTAGCTGCTTCATGTTTTCTTCCTTCTGTCTCTTGAAACTCAACTTATTCCCGACACTTTCTACGTTCGACACGAATTCACTTCCGTTCTTCAGCAGGATCGTCGAGACATTCGAGTGATCCAAGCTGAGTGACGGCTGCTGAACGACGATAGTGGCTTGCGGAGCTTTTCGGCCACCAAAGTGTACTGAATTTTCCAAAGGATTAGTAGTAACATTTATAGGTGATGTGGCAGATGCTTCTAGCTGAGCCCCCACTTCTCGTAAACATTTGTTGAGACACACGCTGCCGCGCTTTTCGCCGGAAACATGCAACGAATCCACTTGGCAAGCATCCACCGTTTCGTTGAAGAAGTCTACGCGGAGGTCTGGCAAAGGCGGGGTCATCCGAGCCTTTTCCCGATACTTGGCAATGTGCTTCTCGTCGTAGCTGAACTTCTCTCGCGGCTTGTTGGGCGAGTGGTGGCGTCTGCTGGCCTTTTTGTGCCGGTGTTTGGGCTTGGGGGAGTCGTCGTTGGTCTCCGGCGAGGAGTTCAAGGTCCGCTCGGCGCGCCGCTTCGGGGAGGTCCTCTCGGGCTTCTCTTTGCCCTCCACGTCCAGCCGTTTCCGCACACTTCGCCTGTGCTCCTTCGGACTCGTCTTGTCCACCATCATCTTCTCCATGTCGTTTTGAGCCGCGCGGTAGCTCCTTCTGAAGTCCTTCGGGTGGGGCTTTTCTGCGGGCGGGTCCACTGACATTTTTTCAAAGTCGTTTTGCGCCGCTTGTTTGTAGCTGTTTCTGCGACGGGCTTCCATTTTCAGAGCCTCAATCTGCTCTTCCATCAGTTTCTCGACAGTTTTCTCCTGAGGGTTGCTGGGTTCTTGCGATTCGAACACGAACTTGTTCTCTTCTTTTGATAGAACAGCTTTGGGTGTTTCAACATCGAAATTGAATCGGGTTTCCTGTTTAGCAGTTGGAGGTGTTTGTTGTTTTGCGGTGATTGGTGTTTTGGGTGATAGTGGAACTGGTTGGAGGATTTTGTTGCCATCTGCGTTTTCTGAATTGAAATAATCAACCGCTTCAGGATGGTCTAAGCTGTCCTCCGTCACGTCCCCGTCAGTTGCTGTTACTGTTGTTACGATGGTATTAGAGCTGTCTGTGCTGGTATTGATGGTGGTTTCGGAAGCAGTACTTGAGCCCATGACTATCACCTTTGGGACAGGCTGTGTACAATTAAATAATTTTACTATTTTGTCAATAAAAATTTACAAAGACGTTATAATAACCTGCTTGGTGGAGTTTTTGGTGGCGTTTCTTCCGGTTTTGAAGTGAAGGCGTCGGAGGGCAGAGGTGGCAGTGCTAATGAGGTCGTCGGGAGGTCGGGGAGATCTGGGGCCCGACTGCGAATTGACGGTCATTTTAGGGCGCGGGCTAGAAGGGCAGTGGCTGTTGTTCGTGCTGCCTGAGGAGCAGCTCTCGGAGGCTATGCACTGGAAGTAAAAACTAGCATATGTAAAATTTATATCGCAAGCCAGTTCGGAGGCAGATACATATTTATGTGACATACAGAGAAGCTAAGTCCGAATAAAGTAAAGTCAATCCCGTTAACATATTCCTATTGCTCGCAAAGATACGGCAGAATATCGCTCAAGATTTTGCAATTTTATTGCGAGGCGGGTCGGTATCTCCTTCCATAGAGAGAGTCTTTCAGTTTCGGTCTGGAATTATTACTTTAAACGCTTCAATGGATTCCTGCAAACTTCCACCCAAACAAAATTTACGCTGATGCTCCCCGAGTTATACGTCGTCTTATTTGAATAACAGAATAATTCAGTTTTTTATATCGGGAACCCGGAATATGTCTTGAGTCGGATAGGACCTGCTAATTGCATCATAAACATAATGTAAAGTTTAGTTTTCCTTGCTCTTTGATAATTGGCCAATTTTCTTTACACGCTTCTTTGACTCCGGTGTTCGTACAAAGTAATTAAATTTAACAAGCTGTAAGCAATTCTACTCTTCAAATAGTCAATTCGTTTTCTTGCAACAAAAAGGGTAAAAGCATCGAAAATGCGGTGTTGTCTTTGAAATGCTAAGTAATGACTGTCACTGTTTAAATATACCACAGTTTGAGTGACAGGCATTATTTTTACATCAACTCATTTCTCGTTTATTTAGATACAATTCGACACCACATGGGGAGCTTTGGATTCACGCCAGGTCTTTGATAGCAGTGGTTGATATTTAAGGATGCTTTTTTACTTCTGAAATCGTGTTAAATCGCACATCGTAAAGACACACATAAATTCTTAAACCCTTCCTTCCAATACCAGAATGTAGGTATGGGTTAAAAATGCAAGCTGAGATATTTGAGAAATGCAATAAAAATCCAAAGCAACTCGGTCTCACAGCTAACAAAATTACTTCCAAAGAAAGATTACATTTCATGTTTCGGACTTTTAAATTTCTATAAATTAACTTATTAACCTAAAATACTTCAAAGAGTGAAGCGAATTTTAATTTAAATGTTTCTCTGATTTTCACAAACTTTTAATTATAATTTTACACTGTTTTACTTTTTACTCCACATTAAACTGATCGATGAACTTTCCCAACTGAAAAACATTCACCGGTTGTTACAAAATATCGAAAAGTGAGATTATTTATAACGTTTTAAATAAAAATACAACAAAATGCAAACAAATTAAAATGACTGTTGTTGCACGTCTTTTTTTAAAATAAAATTTCAAATTTCTTTAATTTTTTTCTCATTTATTTGTTACCGTCTTTGTTACTGTTTGTATCAACTTTGTAATTTATCCTCGCAATGAGCTTCCACCTAAATCCATTTTTGTTGAGCTTTCTTTAAAAATCTTTCTTCCTCTCTTAATATCCTCGTCTACATCCGCCCGAGCTTTTCAAGCTCGACTAAATTCTTATCTGCATCCCATCTAGTATACGTTACGTACAGACAAGAAAATGTTTAAATCAAAACAGCTAATAATCATTAATCAATACTAGTCAATTAATCAATAATTTTATTGATTTTTTTATTCTTAAAACTGTTGTTAAAAAAAAGTTGTGGACTTTGCATTCCAAGAGACGTGTAGATATTTCAGAGAAGGAACATATTTATAGCGACTTACGACAGATAAAATTCAGTGAAACTTATTAATTTAAACCCCGGCTACATAAATATACTTTTGTTTGTAATAAATCCGCCTCTATTTTTGCTGACCATGCAAAGCAATCCGCGATACACACCTTGATTTAATTAGCTTTCTTTTAAATTCAGTGAATTTCCGAATGTATTTAATTTAGTGCTTTGCAGAATTTTCAGTAGAATAAGCAGGTTTTGGAGCGCTGAGCGGGAAATATCAGATATAAAAAATAATACAGTGGTTACGATTTATTCAAGTGGCGAAAACGACGACGGAAAAGTCCCTATTAAAGCGATTCATTTGGAGCAAGCTTGCGTCCAAATTAATACGAATTACATGTTAATAGCAGGGACGAAAGTTCGAGTAGCCCTCGACTCGATAAAATTTCCTGTTTCGTTACAATAAATCGCAAAATTTCGTAAAGCTTTCTGAGTTTAAAGCGATTATTTCAGCTCAACAGTTCTCCATGCCACAGATATTTCATAATGTCATTTTATTTCGTTCTTCATGCTTGTACGACCTTCAGGTTTTGGCGAAACTATCTCATTTCAAACGTATTTTGTTTCAACGACACTAGTCCGTAAGTTTCACATGGGACAACGTACTATTGTTGTGGTTTTAATTCCTGCTGAAACCTTCAACATGAAATAGATGTCGGCTGAAGTGCGCCGGTTCCATTGATATTAAAAGTTTGGAACTTTTACCGTGATACTGACGATAAAGTAATTAAAGTTTGTTTAAGAGGGCTTATAATTTTGTCGCATTATTGAGCTGTTTTGTGGCAGGAGGTGTGAAAGATGTGTTGTTACTGAGTTATTGGTATTGGGGAATCTTTGGATACATTGGGACAAAAGAAATTTTCCATTCCATTATAAAATTTAAAGCAAATCGATGGAGTTCGGGCATACACAGCAGAAGCATCGTGATCTGCATTCAAATGAACTAATTCAGTCAGACCGAAACGGTGTTTAGTCGAGGTCCGCAAACTTAGAATTCAATTATCTGACCCCACTGAAATATTTAAGTCAGCAAAGAGTGGCTCATCGATTTAAATTGATCCATTTAGATACCTTAGTTAAAAGTTCCTCGCAATTTTCCGCTTCGCTTTGCTAATTTACTCATAAAATTTTGACGTATGCTGTTTCAGCTCTCCAGGTAAATGAAAGAAATAATTAAAAAGTCCAATTAAATTCGAGATGACTTTCATTTAATTCCTTATAAATGATCTACACGAAATAAGCAAAAGTTTGATTAGTCTTTTAAAAGGACGAAAAATATTTACTTCGACGTTTCAACCGGTAAACACAAATATTTTGTAAACAACGATAAATTAATAGTCACTTTTAGGGCTCTCAAACCGTGCATAAACTGCTATTTTTGCCCTGAAAAATTAAATTTTTAATTGGGAAGAATCGATTCGGTTCAAAAGCTCTAAAACCCGTTTCCATTTTTACAGCAAAACTGAAACTGCATTGCAGTGTCCTCGACAAATTGGTGTAATTTTCACAGTTCGGCGATATTTGTAAAATGTTTAATGCAACAACATTTCTGCATACCCGCCGGCGGAATGTGATTAAAATTTCGCCGAAAATTTGAACGCACTTGTTTGTTTCCCTAGACTTTCCAGCAAACGAGCCAAAAATTATTTCGCGGTCGTAAACTTGTTTGAACAAGACACTTGTTCGGAACTTTGAAACCTCCAAACCAACTGACATGATTTTTATTATGGAAGAAACTACTTCAATTAAAAAGCTAAAGAACTTTTCCTATGTGTAAAGTTCTCGAGTACGATGTGATCAAAGTTGGGTTTTAGTTCAAACTGCATATAAACACTGCCATTACAACTTTACACCGAATTGCATCAGAAAACTGGAAATGTCACTAACACTTAATTAAGAATCTTTTGGAATCCAAACCCTAATGAGCGGACCACTTTTTGGCTACGGATCGGTTTAATGAAATGATAAATTACTTTCATTATTTCATTTTTATTGTTTACGGGTTATTTATGTTACAAATATAGCGAGCGAAATAGGGATAATAGGCTGACAATGTTAGCCGTCTACACAATGAAAATACTGACAGTAATACCCTGAATAAACGAGCAATGTTTCTGTTCTATGCTCATTTATTCACCAGCAAACTGATAAGCACGTTATTTAGGTAAGCTTTGTTTACATAAAGATAGAGATAATACCCTTTTTAATAATATAAAGCTCCAAACGCCTATAAAAGCTTTAAAAGTTACTTGGCCAATCACTTCCTAACTTAATTAAGATCCCTATCAATTTATTACTTAAATTTTAAATAAATCTTCAAACCCTAATAAAAACCAGTTAGGTAAAAAAGTTAGGTGCATACTTCAAAACTTTATTGTGTCCATAAATTTTAGAAATGTTCCAATTTTCGCTGATAAAAATCAATGTTAAATGCTGGTTTTATTCAACGCAATAAAGATTGTTTATGGGAACAATATTTTTTCATGACAACACATTCAAATGGCAATTATGTTTGGCAAAATAATAACCACGACTGATCTATTCGGTGATGATGACAACTTCTTTTGGTGTTGATGTGTTTTTAATACCCTAGTTTTAATGCTTATTAAAAACATCTATTAACACTTTTTGATAACTTTCCTGCTTTACTACATATCCATAAATTGTGTACATCGAATCTAATGTATTGGTACTAATGCCTATGATTACCAAAGTTATGTCATTTACGTCAGATAGACCTGTACCTGTATAAATCAACATTTGCGTGATTCTGATTATCCAATAAACAACTGTTTAAGGTTTAATAAACAACGATTATGTATTACAATATTTTTAACCAGAAAATTGTACTGCGCATAAATCTGTGAACATGTTCCAAGAGTGTGAAACCAAATTAATCGTTAAATTAACACCTGCAGTATGACAATACGTAGTAAGCACTTTCAGGAAAAGCATAGTGTGATCATATTCACTTGAATTGTAGCCAAAAATACAAAAAAGCTGTTTCGGTAAGCGCCACTTGTTGGAAATGAGGTAAGTCTGATAAAACAAACTGCAAACAAATACACGGAACCAAAAATAAAGCAAAAATATGCCAACTACCACAAATTCACTGTCGTTCCAAGAAACCATACCACAATGCTCAACCTAGTGTCAGTTTTATCTTACTTGTGTAAATATTATCAACTATTGACACAAATTGCAACATTTTTTATTTATACAATTTCTGAGAAAAAATGCGAGAAGTGGCACATACCCTATTTACTTGTTTTTAAAACTCGGTGTAAATTTAAAAAACGGATTTTTGTGATTGTTTTTTTTAAATTTAGCAAATCTATTTACACTTTCAACTGCAAATTCGTGTTTTTCAATCAGTATAATGAATTTTTGCATTGATTACAAAACAATGCTTTTGTGCTTTTGAATGCCTGATTAACAAACCATGTTATGTTAATTTCATTTTTGTTAATTTTTTTTAGAACTGCAAATAGGACTGTGCTGTGGGGACCTCAATTATTAATCTCTCCACTTTTATTTGATTTCTACCAAATGTTAATTTGCATTTGAAAATCGATATTTAACCGCACAATTGGCACAAATACCAGAACGAGTTGGCAACTAGTAAATCTTACTGACCAATTGGGATGCTGACAAAAGCACTACTCCAAACAGTGTAACTCAAAATTATGATCAGATAGGAATTTCTATTTCAGCCTCCTGAAATTGCATTACGTTATCTTCTAATCAAAGTTTTAAATTCGGCGAACTCGATGTTGCGTTTGCACATTTAATTAAAATCCGGGAAACACCTACCGCCTTCTTACAACCCATTTATTTCAAGTGTCTATTCCGATCTTTTATTGCAGAAATATATGCGGTTGAAAGCTTTTCAAAGTAACCGCGAAGAGTTTACGGAAGCGAGAATTTGTGATCCTTTTCTCATATTACACTTTTGCTAAAATCCTAAAACCCCGTTTCATTTATTGCTTTCAATAACACTTTTATGTTTATACGACATTTACATTGAGACACACAGCGTGATGAAACCTCGAAATTTGTATCAGGCATGGTGTATGGTTTAACATAATTGGTGTTTGGTCGTAATATTATCATTAGAGCACAATGGGAACAAAATAACAGGTCGATATGTCCACCCTAATGACGACAAATAACTGTTTCTAATAAGTAAAATATTCAAGGGGCGGGAGCTTTTTATCCAGAAAAAGTAAAGAATGTGACAAATAATGTGATTTAGGGCTGCTATCATGATAAGATGCTCCACTCCACCTTCTCACTAATTGCTTTTAAATCACGTCTTCACTTTACTTTATTGCATCCCTCGTCGAATCTTTAGCACTCCCTGCATTTCAATTAATTAACGGAGAGCAAGTCGACACTTAAATAACATAATCAATTTTAGTTTCTGAACTACCGTAACTCAATAAAAGTATTACAACCAATAAGTGACTTCTGAGGTGGATTTTGTGGCCTTTAAACTGTCTGAAAATTTATGGCACGTTTTACCGCTTTTATACAATGTATCAAGAAGACACTAAAAACGTTTGTGTTTTGGGAATTTGCATAATATTTGTGGCGTTATCACACTTGTGCTTTACACCAGCATAAAATATACGGTTTTTGAGTGCAGTTCCTCTGGTGTTTCCTGCGAGGAGCTCGTTATGCAGGGAATCGGAACAATCAGAGCTGTTGTTTCTTTCGGAGTAGTTTCTGCTTGGCTATAAACATTTATCGGTCCTTTGTGAGCAAACTAACAAGTTGAAACAATCAAGCCACTATTTATTTGTTAACAGTCGGGTATGAACTGGGACACCGGAAACTTTGTCGCAGTTGTGCTTTCCTCATTAACGAGAAACTGTCTAGAAACGTTATGTCTACCACTAAATTTTGTTATGACAAATTATAGTTGGGCGTATAAACACAGGACTAAGGCTACTCCTTTAATTGATTATGAACAAGCTTGTTTGCCAGCAGACGGAATAATCTTCCGGAGCGAACTTTGCAGTATATCATGCGTTCAAAAAGATAAAGAATATGGGATCAGGAAGCACTTCCTTAATGTATTCCTGAACGCAGCAGGACATATGTACATAATCCGTTTTAGCGATGAAAGCGCTCAGGCGAGTATTATGTTTGACAAGGTAGCACATGCGCAGCCGTCTGTAAACTGACAAACAATTAGTGAGCGCGGGGATTTTCGTGGTTCGATGAACAAAGGTTTTAAACTCTGTTAATAAACTAAACAAAGTGCCTGCTTTTTGTATTCATCACATTTTTAACACATGCAATCAATAAATTGAACATAAATACTCATACAGCGACCCGTGCCCATCCTGAGGCTCCACACAAACTCTGCTCTTGTCTGTTCATTAATTAAAAGTCTATGAATTAATAAAAACTCCATCAAAAGCAGGTACGCTGTAACAGTCTGGCGATATCAGTGTTTATCTTCGCAGATCCAGGAACAAAAAAATTTATTTACACATGTTTCCATAACATACCCAGTAGCTTCCCTCCGAAAGGTGGAAGACCGTTCTTGCAATTTTAATGAATTCAAAAGTTAGCAGAAGTGTGAGAAGTAGGTATAACTTTGCAAACAATTAGGATGAAGCAGAACTTTAAGTTGGTTGCAAAGTTTAATTTGCGTTTACCTAGGGTGAAGGTAAATCAATCAGGGGCGTGTAAATAATATGCATTGGGTGTTACTAATGTGGAAGCTTCCTGAAGCCATTAGACACTCGAAGAGCAAAAAGAGAAATCGCGCTGCTTATGTGCACGATCTATTTGTCCGCAATACAGTTGTTCTATAAATACCCGGATTATTTATTTAGGGGAATTTTCTTGAGATCAATACCTCATTAACCACTCAACAAAGTCTATTCTTTGTGCTCGATTTATTGGCGAAAATTACCAAACAAGAGAAGCTTTCTCCTAGACGATAAATTTGGGAGATCCAGGACGTAGATCATGCTTAAAGTCGTTTTTTGTAACTTTAAACCATATTTTATTTTCCTTACTCAGCTCTTATTTACCTTTTAAATGTCTCTACCTTTTTACGGTTTTGTTGAAAGCCATTTTTCTGGGTTTCGTCTTTGTTGTAAGATTAATCCACTAAATTAGAAACTATTTTCCTATGCAATGGAGCACCCATCACTTATAATTTGAAACTCGTTACTGTCTCCTTTATCGTTGTTTAAAATGCACTCGTATTTCCCATCATTTTTGTTTTATTCAGCCAGAGGAGACACTAATTCAGAGAGAAACATTTGCAAGTCAAAAAACCGTCTGGAGACAATGGCCGTAGATCATTCACCTCCGAAATAAGAAATAAACAATCTGCGACGCCATGTGTGACTGACGGGCTATAATTAATATGCATTTTGCAAGGATTTTTGGCTTTAATCAATTTTCCCAGACGATTCTCAACTCGGATAAAATATTATTTCCCCATAATACGGACGCGGAAATAGCACGACTTGAAAACGAATTTCGTCCTATTTTTCTCTCATAAATCACATATTAAAAGATATATTTGTTCGCAGAAAATTATTAACTCGTGAATTCGTTCCACTTTCCATAATAATGCTAAAGTTTTGTCAATATTTATTCATCTCATTGGGTCAACCTAAAAACGGATTTGGCTAAGTGGGATTCTAAAGGATTGCTAGTCGCAGTCGTAAAATTTCAAATGGCACGGAGTTAAAAATATTACCAATTTGGTTTTTTCTCTTTGAAAACCATTTTTCTAGATTATTTGCAGTGTTGATGCACAATAAAACCTGTTTTTTTAATTATTTTATCCAACGCTTAAACCCGGATCAGAACTTTGATAAAAAATCCAGTGCGATGTATTGAACTTTGATTATTAATTTTGTTCTTTGAACATCATTATCCAAAATTATTGAGTTATTTAATGTGTCCATGCCATACGCTTTTGTTTACTAAATTTAAAAGTTATTGAAATAAAACGGTAATGCTATTTAAATAAATTTGGAAGTGATAGCATTAAGCTTGTAAAAGCCTCATTTTTATTAATTAATTATATTAATGAAACTTTATAGATTTTGATTTTGTCATATTGTTATTTCTTGATAATACTTGAAAAATAGTACAGCAAGTGTACTCAACAAATAGGTGGATAATCAATCTTAGCTGCAGGAGGGAAAAGGTGAGTTAAAGCTTTCAATTTTGAACTAAGTTTATTAAAAATTTAGGCAAGCAAATGATTTTCGACAACTTCGTGAAAACTTGTATCCCCTTCAACCTTTTCCATTTCATAACATTCGGAGTTACGGTTGAGAATTTATTTTTTATAAAATGTCTATTTTAGGATTACAAAGTTACGTGACAAATATTGTATTTCCTTCTTTACATCGGAGCAGCTTGGCCGAAAAAGTTTGCCAGAGCCTCCGCCCAAACAATAAGGAAACGTCGGCAACAAAAGCAAAGTTTATTTGTGAGTTTCGTATTTAAACCACCGTAAAGTCAGTGTAAATAAAATGAAATTAGGTAACCGAGTTTAACGAAAAGTGTTCTATTGACGTGCATGAATTTTCAAAAAAACAGAATTCGTCGAACAGCTCATTACGTGCAAAATTATATTTTCGAACTGTCATGTTGCACGTTTTCGCTTTTCACACCTTTCGCTTGTCAAGCTTGGCGTTGTACAATTTTAAAAGAAATATAGACCATCGTTTATTTTTACGCTAGAGAACAGCACAGACACTTCGTTTCGCGGAATCGACGTTGTGATGTATCATCTCGATCAGCTTTCGGAAGCCTTTGCCACACTTAACTAAATTTATTCAAAATAAATAAAGGCGAAACCGCACTATTTTATTTACTAGTGGAACTCCACCTTTCGGGAAAACAAACATTGCCCAATTATTGTTCTCCTCACGATTTCCCTGAAGTGCAGACCTAGTCATACAACTAAATTGAAACGGATGGTTGAAGGAGGAAAACAGAACCGGATTCAGGTGTAATTAAAGTCAAATTTCTTTTTTCCAGTAATAAAGTACCCCGCAGAGTGCGAAACGGCGCTTTTAATTAGAATCGCGAAAGCAGGTTTATTGAACGTGTGTTGAATCACGCCGACACGTCCGAAAATATCTTCATAAAAGAAGTCGTTTCGATTTGTGACTTAAATTTCCAAACTTTTTTAATAACCTTTTCAACTTTTCCAGCGGTTTTACGTCCATTGTTCCTCCGAACAATTAACACAGATTAGGCCCAAGTTTGAAAGTTTCCATGGAAGGGGTTATAACTCACTGGTCCGGTACAAAGAAATGTAAATTCACTTGTTACAGCTCTTTGAATCCGCGACCAAGAACAGGGCATTAATCAGACAGATCTAGTGGAGATCTCTTTGTGTAAGTCATCGGCAAACACTCCGATTTTATAAATACCAGCAGCAGGTTGCATGACACAACATAACAGAATTAGATATTCTGGGTATAAATAGACAGAGTGCATTTGACAATTTAACCTGGTTTGACCCGGGATTTTTCACGATTACCCAATTATGCTGCATCTTTCAGGAAAATGAAATGTTATTGCGCTTTTACAGAGAACCCCTTCTATTATTTGCAGCTTCCACAAGCAAAATAAACCCAAGTAAACACCTCTTTTCTTTTGAAATAGGTGGAATCAAATCGTGTTACATAAACATTCTCTCTAAATCGACATTGACCCGATAATTCAACACCTGCCAAATTCTCGGTAGCTCCAACACAATAAGTTTGGAGAAACGAGATATTTTTAGTGAATTTTTTCGGAGTTGAAAAGAAAATTAGGTTTATTGCTACTTCACATCAACATTTTTTTATCGACAACCGAAATTACATTGCAGTCAAGGCTGATCGATCCTGACGATTATCCAACGCATTAGAAGGTTCCCACAACGTGAATTTTCATGAACACTGGGGAGTTCACATCTTAAATTTAGAATATGATTTACGCTTCTCTTTTTCTTGTTGCGTCTAGACTATCATGATTCACTTTTTCAGCGGGATTGGAAAATCTACTTAGTAATTTCTCACGTTACCGCACTGAAATTACTAATTGCTTGCTTATTTACTGGTATTTTCTATCGAAGCTAAATCAGAAAGAGCATTTGCGTGTCCAGAGGCGACGGTATCCCGTCTTTGAAACGAAAACTTTTCAGCTTTCCGCGACAATCGACATCATGTAAAAAATGCTCTGATATTTATCACCCCAACTCCGAGCAAGGATTCACTGAAATATTTCAAACTGGACAATTTTATTGCTCTTCAATCCAATTCTATTTGTCAAAATTTGTTATTTTTACCCACCATTATGTATTGTCCCATTTTCACAAATTAAATACAGAGGAACTTCTAAATCATTCTAATCGATTTCTTGTATTTATTGTCGCAATAAAATAAGTCGTATTGCAGATTTTCAGACACTTGTATATTTTACTCAACATCTGCAAAACGCTATTTCGGTGTGCTATTTTCCTAAAATACAGCCGAGCTGTTAGTAAATAATAGTTAACGTGCAATTATTCTAAAAATATTTTATTCGCGTTTGTTCCTGTGTGCAAAAACTATACTTCAAAAATCTAAAACGCGCTTCAAAAATCTTTATGTGTTCATTTGTTACTACATTTTTCGCCAAAAATTCTCTGAAAATATGCAGCTTGTCCAATTAAAGTTACATTCGGAGGGAACAAGTAAAGTCGCAAAGTTTCGCAACAAATGAGCTGTGGGTGTGAAACATCATGTTTAGAAAAGGGGAAAATCCGATTGTACTCGTACTAATTATGTCAACATAAAAATTAACGCGTTCAAATCCGAAATAAACAAGGGTTGCCCTTTGCAAAATCATTTTGGCTTGTTGTTAATTATCCCCTTTGTGCAGAATTTAGTGAGAACTTCTGAATTGTTTTTATGACATCACCTAAATCACCTCTAGATGTTGTATTAACAAAACGGTATAAGCTGCGCAATTGAAAAGGGTATGAAGAATTTTACGTTCGTTATTTTATACAAAATACGGACATCAAAATGAAATGGTATTTTGTTACTCGAAGTTATAAAAATTTGATTATTTTTAAAATTAAAATTAATGTAAAAACGAAAACTACAGAACGTCAAACATTTCGTGGAAAATTTTGAGCAAATAGTTTACTGACGTCAATTAGCTGCATTTGCTTATTTACTGGTCGAAATACTACATATAGTTTGCCGAAAAAATTAATTTTCAACTTTTAAATTAAATTTATCTTTATTTGTTAAGCGTACACAAAGCAACACTATTACAGCATTTGCTTTGTTTAAACTGCATTGAAATGCGAATTTTTTAATTAAAAATAATTTTGAAGTTTCACATACCTTTATAAATATTTTATCATAGTATAAACAATATAAAATTACATTATCTGCTTTCTAATCGCTACATTTACCATAAAAAAGTTATTTTATTTACAACTACAGTGTGCTCAGTGTGTTATTAGTTTTTGGTCGGTTACCTAATTAAAAGTAAGTACTTAAGGCTTTGACTAAGCTATACTCACAAATGTTTTAAGAAAATACGTCTGTAATTACTAGGTATAACTAAAATAAGGAAACACCAAATGTGGGAGTAAAGCAAAGTGTTAATTTTGTTGTAAATATATTAGAATCTGAAAATACTGCCTTGTTAAAAGATAACACATTTTGGATGCAAATAGTGTTCACATAAATAAATGTGTCGGTTTGCTTATCGTTGCTTTGCTGACGCAAATTCAATGTTGTGCACAATATCAAACACTTCAGACTGTATAGTGCGTTTAATACTGTTTGAAGAGAACATTCTGTTCATATTAATAACATACTGTAATAATAAAATATACCTCATTTACATAATACTTTTATTCAGGCATATTAATTCGATAAAATCTGTCAACTTCGCAAACAAAACAATATAGACACAGAGCTTTGAGTAATCCGAAAGACGTAATAAAATTCGTTTGAACGGTGTTTACTGAGAAAAATAAACTTGACCTAGAACCCGAAATTCAAATCCCTTTGAAAATTAACAATGCGAACGAGCATTCAAAAAATACCCAAAACGATATAAATTTCGCCAAAGCATAACTCTGAGTTGTAGTTTCATTAATTAATCCCGTTTCGGACAAATTAAATAATCGGTGTTGAATACACACGTAATTTTCAGAGTATTAAGTGAGCACAATTAGTTATTGTTTCGGGTCCCAATTGTATTATATTATTCATACATGTGTTGTAAATAAATGGGGCAATTTTTCATCAGACGCGTTTTACAGCTAAATTCATCACACTTGACCTCATCAGCGTTTCAAAAACTTGACAATTTGCAAATTTCACATCGAACTTACCTCATTACGTGTATGTTACCCAATTTAAATACTTTTAGCTCAGTTTACTTTACCTCGTCCTACTGACAATTTAGATTGCTTTCAACTGCAAAAAGCGTTTGTAGTCGGGACCGGACTTCAGCCACATACTGAACCTTGATCTTATTTCTCATCAGGTAATGGCATTCTATTAACTATAATCAAATTGATGGTAATGGCACAAAGTTCAGGTCGTCCATGAATCTAAGTCCGACCTTTCCAATTTACAACTAGCTGCCGTTTTGTTTATTTGAACAAAGGAGTGTGTTTCAAAGGATTCTGGTTATTTTGAACTTCAGCCACTGAAAGCCGTTTAATAAGAGCGGATCTTTTTATTTATTCAAAGATCCGCACAGCCAAGTCTTTATACTGAATCATTTAGCTCTTGATTGATACTATAATTAAGAAAGGTTGTATTGAGATAAATTTCAGTGTTGGTTAGGCTTGGTTTCGACGAAAGCTTAGTAGCTTTTAGACCAAATTAACGAATCACTGCAATAACCTTCTAAAAGGCTGATATTTAATGAATGAGTAAGGATTCTTGCTTTTAACGTTTATTTAGCTGCCATTTACAGTTTGCCTTGAAAACTCAAATCAATCTAAGTTTGTTGTACTATTAGTACTTTTGCACTGTTTTGTTCTTTTCCTGGTCATGATAAGGCAAACAATGCGTTGAATAAAAATATAAATAATCGTTTCGTCATTAATTAATAATTACAAACTAGTAAACATACGCATATTTGTTACAAATTCAAATAAATTGTGGAATTAATTAGGTATTTCTACATAAACAGTTAATTTTTCGTGCAATTTATTTGCATTTGCATGTTTATAACCTATTACACCTGGAATGAACCTAAATACCCATTATAGTTTATAATAAATAGTCATTAAACAATAGCCATACAATTTTCAGACTAAAACGTTTTAAACTGTTTATCAACAATTTACATTTATGTTTAATATGAGTTTGATCGATGGATTGAAAACGAAAAATGTCTGTAAAACTTTTAAATTAAGTCAACTACTGAAAATTTACTTTTAATGCTGAACTTCTGAGCAGAAAATTCAGTTTAGAAATTGGAACTGCTTTCCGTTTCAGCATTATTCAAGTTTGAGGCAAAGCTGAACTGAAACTACTCGGAATTGAAAAGGAAAATCAATGAATAACTGCGATAAGCTCCCAAAACGTTTCTAATGAATGGAGTACTTTGTTAGTAGCTTTTATGCAATAATTTAATGGAGAATATTTATGTTGCGATTCGCTATCGAATTTATTGTAATCTTAGAATGGGTTTCTATTTATCATCGTGATTCGGTGAACCGAACAGAAAGCAATAAATAACCGTATTGTCTGAAAAATTGTTGCAGATGTGCTTTTTCTCGCTCAACTAAATTACAAAACACCATTAAAGCTTGCTGCTAAAACGTCAAACTAACTCTGTAATATTTAATAAACTTCATTAAATAAATCCGAAGTTTGTAATCCGGTTTGGTGATAATCATAAATTCGTCGTAGATAATACACTCAAAGCCGAAAGATTCTCGCAAGTGTAATTAATATTATTAATTAAAGAATAGCTCTCTATACGAGTTGGTAACAAAATTAGCGCCACTTTGCCGACGGCTGGAAATAAAGCGGACTACCACAAATGGATTACTTAGGATCTAACAGAGTTTTCAGACTGAAAAAAAATGAATGACAACTTTGAAGCAGAATAAGTGTGTCGACCGAAGTAAGGATTTTTAGCTGAGTGGAGTTTCAGTGGGAGTATGGGAATGGACATTAAAATGACGTGGGAGAGCACAGAGTAAATTAATGGGAGAGGTTTAAGAGGTCAGCTAGAGTAAATACCGTAATGATGAACAATGGCGAAAATAGAGACGGTGTGGTAATGGCGGCGCTTGTGAAAATATATCCAAAAATCTCGCTTCACCTGCATTAATTAAACCCCACAATTTACAAACTTGTGGCTTGTGCGTGTGATATAATTTGACAGAAATTATGCATTTTCAAGTGGATCGATTTCCGGGCTATAAAATCTGCACAGCTGTCAGCGTCAGTTAAATCTCTATCACGTTATTAATTACTTCCAAAAACTATTGGAAAAACCTGAAACTGAAACGGAAGAGGAAATAGCTTGAGAGGTGACAAAATCAAAGACAAAGTGAGGATCTACGAAACAAATGAAATGACGGAAAAGTTCAGACAGGGCCTGAAAGAAGTGGGTATTATATGTCCTATTCAGAGGAATAACATCAATCGATCAATAGCTGTTATGAGGTTAAATAAAAAAACTGCTCTTCTGATATCTTAATTGAATCAGTAAGTAATTAATTGTTTTTGAGTTTGTAGTCTTCAGTTCTAGAAATAACTATTTCATCAATTTGTTTTCGATTCACTGAAATAAACACTTGAAAAGAGAGATGTCTTGACATTAAAGTACAAGAGGTGGGTGTCGTATGTATATTTATTTCCACCCCTAGACAATAAAATTCCTGTCTGGAGTCGTACATTTTTGTCGGGAAATAACTGCGTCGTTCAAATAACCATTTAAATGAGTGAAATTCAATGTCACGAAATAATTGCTTGCAGATTGTTTAATCGGAACGCTCGCTAATAAATTTATAATAGTTTTACAAAAGCATTCAAATCTCTCCTGTTCATTTTCACGCTTCATGCACAAATTAAATATCTGTAAAGCTGAAGTGCGCTTATTCTATTGACGTCTGTATATCACAGAATAACCCCATTATTCCAAGACATTCATTATAAACGTTAAACTTGTTATCTGAAGTTTTAATATTTTCCATGGAGCCGACAAACTTAAATGTCAAACGAAGGACTTGCGGAACCCAGTAACCCACTTAACCAAGATTTTCATAAATATTTGCCAGTCGCTAATAACTAATTGAATCAGGTTTGGATTTCAAAGAATCTCAGTTAACGCTTTTGTTGAATCAAGTCGTTATTAAATATTTCGAAAATCCGTCAGGATAACTGCTCCCCTTGTACATTCATTAATTATTTACGGTATGCGCTCGAAAGCATAGCGCTAAAGGATATTCTAAAATTTACGAAGTTCGTGTGCGCAATAATTTTCGGCAATTAAGTAACTCTGAAAAGGGTTTTATTACTAGTTGGGGAAGGTTTATCATTTTAGAGGTTGGCCCCAGAACGACACTGGTGACGTGACGTTGGAATAGCGGTTTAAATTCTAAAGAAAACAAACTCGAATGATAAGAAGGATTAGGATTAAACAGGAGACTGTAGTTTTCGAAACGCGAGAGGTAGGCGCGAACTGTATATTTTATATTAAAAGCCAGAGATGTATTCAAAAGAGAATGCTCCTTACGCACTGCGTTGAAGATTTAAAGATAAAGAATTCGGCGCACTTTCGGAATAATTTCGGAGGGAGTCAGATTGCTTTTGAATATAAAAGAGGGAAAATCGTGGAAAGGAATTTGACAATGTCCTCAGTTGGAATCAATCTCCAATACCAGTTGTATATATTGGATTCTTACGTGAAAAATACCGTTATCTATTTTAAAATGCTTCACCTAAAAACAAAGCAGGAAGCAAAAATAAATATCTATTTTAAATAAATTAAGGTTAATTGGGAACTTAATGCATCACAGATGTCAAAGCTAGAAAACAGCTAAACTAATAATTAGTGCTAAAGCGAAAAATCGATTTATTCCATTAGAAAATTAACGAAAAAAGCTCGCCAAATGGGTCGCTGAAAGACAGTTTTTAAACTTCCGGGCTTCTTGTCAAGAATACCAAAAAACTCAAAATGTGAATTTAAACGTTGAAGTCATGATAGTCTGTTGCTTGGAATTGTTAATCGATAAATACGCGTTTTAAGTTTGGTAATTTCGTTAGTAAAGAAAGGCTTCGGAATGTGAATGGCTCCGTTAAGTTCCTTAAGTGCGTTAAAACGTATCGAGAACATTGATTAAACTGCTCACGTCTTACGACAAGAAAATATCGTAAAGTTGAAACTTTTTGGATTTTATTAGTCGCATTTGACTGCCAGATAAATATTTATAGCTATAGTACGTCCAGGTATGATTGGATAAAAAATTTTAATAATTGATTCACTTAGGTGAGGAAACTGCTTTAGACAACTTCCTAGACGGCTGAAAAACTTGCTCAATATGGAGAACTTAAAAAAGCAGATCAAGTTTAATGTGAGCAAACATTTACTTTTCTTTTGTTACGTACTATCAATACGCTGTCTTGGGCAGATTCAATTACACTTTGCTAATTAATTTCAAAGTAAGTTGTAACTACCTTCAAGTTGGAGGTAGTAGGTAATTCTCGGTCAATGGGGGGTACAATGTCAAGACGACAAACCTCACATGTCTCTGTTACTAAATTAATTATTACCTCGATTGATTTTTCCACGTGACATGGTTGGTAAAAGAATATGATGGGGACACGACCTGACATGTTCAATTCTCAGAAAAATGTGCAATTCAAATTTTCATTAAAGCAGCCGATTTTCAAATTCTATCAGGGCTGGAAAAGATTTACCCCAATCTACTTTACATGTTACGATGTGTATGCAAATGAGAATTTTAAGCTTTGTTGTCGAACGATTCACTCGCATTTTAAAATTTAAAACTCCCTTTTCCTTACGGATAACATCGCACCTACTCCACATCACCTAAGTTTTTGAACCATTAAATGTCAAAAGTGGTGATACAATCATGCTCCAGTTCCAAGAATATTTAATTAACGGAATAAATGTTGTCACCGGTTCACATAGGCGCTAAAGCGCACAATTCAATTACGGTATTATGACATTGTAGCATGTAGCGTTGAAATTGCTACGGCATGCTTCACAGTGATTTTAATTTTTCGATTAACTATAAGCTCCAAAATTACGCGAAATAGAGACAGTGTATTTCAACAATTCGCGGTGCTTACAAAGCTTCAATCAGCTCAAGATAGCACACTATCTTGGATAGAAGTGCTGGAATAATAAGCGAAATTTGTTTAAGACTGTTTGCACCTATTATTCCCAGAGTAATTGGAGAACAAATGTTTTCGTGATATTGTGCGTTACATGTGGAGCTTTTAATTAAAGAAGATTAGAGTGTTTTGTGAAAAATGCCAGAAATAGCAACGCTCTTTGATTAACTTCTGTCACAACAAATATCTGCATTACTCAAATGGCACAAAGCCATGCGGATACGTTTAATATCAAGAAAGATTGGATCATATCTGGGGCAAATTTATATAAATTTATATAAATTCCCGTCTTCGCCACTTTAGTCTAAAATTTAATCTGTGGGCGAATACTTTGTAAACAGAAACATTCTTGCTCTTTGTGTGGCATAGGTTTTATGAAATCTTTAAGAAGGACAAACTTCTTATCGTTGCACGTTAAAACAAGGTGGGAGAAGTTCCTGCAAAAGGTAGCCGGAATTTTATTAATTTTTCAAGCGAGAGATTTTATGAGAATTTTGTTTGAAAAAAATTGTGAAATTGCGCTGCTGAAGATACTTGAACATTTATTATTTGCAATGTCAGCAAAAGCAAATTTTTTGTAAAAATTTCATAATTATCATTTCATTATTAACGCCACCAACCCTGTGCGATACTTTTTGCTCTTGTTGGGAAAAGTTGGCATTTACGCACCAGTGCACAAAGCGGCCTTATTAACACAGGAGAAAATTTGGCCGTAGAAGTGTGCAGATTAACAAATTCTCGTATTTCTGGTTTTGAAAATTGATTTTTATAAAAATAAGCACATGAATTCGTCATAAATAAAACACAAATTATACAATCCGTCGAATCAATGCAAGCAAAAGCCGATCTCTAAACGAATTATACCCAAGTTGGTTCAAGGGTAATTTCCCTTGCGGTTCTTAGGTCAGTCCCTAGGATTAATCTAATTTTACAGAAAGTTTCATTAAAATAAAAATTTGTGATTTGAAAATGCTACATGTGTAGGCGTAGAGTTTCATCATTTCTCGCTTATTTTTTCAACAACTATGCATTGCGGTTTTTAAACACTTGAATTCTACATGTGAATTGACAAAAGTCAAACAGTGCCCTTAATTGTGTGTAAATGGATGCACAAAGAAAGATTTTTTCTTGGTCCTTCTGGCAAAGTTTCGAACTTTGAAACTAATTTATCGGTTCAGCCAAATAAATTGAATAACGAATTGTTCATTTGATGTCAGTTCGCATAATATTGTTACATATCTGTGTTACAGTAACAAAAGTAGCTTTTGTAACTAGCGTTTGAGATAAATGCGAACCGCTTTGGCAAACTAAATCAGTCTATACAGGATTGTAAGAGAAAACGCCGCGAGTTAGAAATTTCATTCTGGTTTGCTGGCACATAACGCGCAACTTTTACATGATTCTACAATACTTTAATATCTTCCTCTCGAAATCCGTTTTCCCGGGAGAGCGATATCAATTAAACTTATCGAAAAACTTCTAACAGGGATATACTCTGCAATTAGGATGACTCGATACCTTAGAGACGAAATATCCCGAACGCCACTAATGAAAATGTTTTCAGTTCCTAATACAGCCAAAAAGATGTAAATAACTTTCTAAAGCAAACACCAGGAGAGTTTTATTCTAAAATAAAAACAAATGCTTTCCCTCAATGCGGTTATGGCGGAGTGCCGGAAGGGGTTCGTGCGAGCGCGAAGAAAATTCCACCGCACTTTCCCTCGGATTAAATCAGCTAAAAGACTACACTCGGCTTACCCTTTTTCCCCAAATATTTAATAAAAGCGATTGGGCCGCGACCAATTAAGCCGTTTGGAAATTAGTTTCGAATGCGGTTTATTGTTGGAAATCCCGCATTAAATTCAATTTTGTAATTGTTTTTGGGCGAGCACCTAGTTGACCTAAATCTTTAACGCAGTCGATAATGGATTAATGGCAAAAATCTAAACGGAAACCTGGCCATCACGCTACATTTTCGACGAAAATGTAATTAATCACGAATCAAACGAAACTAGAGACGACGTCATTGCAGCTAAATTTTGCAACTAATCGTGGTCGTGTTTCTGAAATTAATATCTGACACTGTACAGTCAAGTTCATTTAAATAGGGATGCGTTTGATTCAATTGCGGAGCGAAGTGATGGATTGTTTGTGGCAGGTAAGCGGTTCTCTCATTCTTTCGCACCCATTTAATTTCTGGAGCTCTTTCGGTTTTTGCACTGAATTGTGATAAAGTGCCACAGATGCAAGGAATGAAAAGTGAAGCTCTTTTTTGTCAAAAATGCAGTTTGTAAGAAACATGAATTTTCAACTCCCAACATTTTAACGATAAGGAAATATTATTTAGATTTTATGTGTTGTGTAAATTGTTACAGAAAACAAAACAACAAAATGACTTTAACCTTCGAAATTCGAAAATAATAATTAATAAATAAACGCTATATTCGGACTCTAATCCTGTTTATTTTATTGAATTATTTAACAAGCGTAATTTATTTTATCACACTTTTATCTACCATAATTTCCAACGATCAATTTTTGTATTATTCCAAGTGACCCAATGAAAGAACATGACAATGTTCTTCATAGCTCTATTTTTTGTCATTTCAGCCAAAAGAACATAATTAGAATGAATAATTAGAAAATTAAGAAAATACGACAAATGTTTGTGTATAGATTAATTTCTTTATTTTATATGGTATTTTGCTGTAGTTAGAATAAAAAATAGCTGTTTAAAAGGTTATGAACTTAGGCTGTGCCAAATATTTTTGCCTCAGATTCATATTTTTAGTTGTTATTTAAACAAGTACTGTTTTTGTTTATTTTAACTTAATTTAGATTTTTCTACACTTTTTCAAAACATACCTGCAGTCGTTTCAAATCAATAGTTCAATGAATGGTTCATTCATCTATGAAGAGATTTGGAATTGATTTTAGTGTTTTAAATGAAATTGGAGTCATTGTCGGAATAACTCAAACAATGACTAAAAATACGTTTACTTTTTCAGTAAACGTATAATTAGGTGTGGATACGGTTATATTTAGTAAATTCATAAATTAGTGTACTGTCAGTTTTTCTATTTTTGCTACTCAACTCAAAACAAATCATGAATGAAAAAATTAGTGTTGACTTGAAAATACGAAATAAAATTGTTAAAAAGTATGAATTTAAATGTATATATGATTCTTAAAATAACTACGAATTGGCAATTTTCCTCTAATTTTCTTGGTTATTTATTACTTTAAAATTACAGTTGAAAGTGGCAATTTATTATCATTATTAATTAAGTAGGTACATTGAATAAATGAGATTAGAATAAAAACTACATTTACGAGAAATATTGATCTTCTATCGATACTACAACAATTGACCTTGCTGGTACATATGTAAATTAATTCTTGTTGTAGTAAACTTCTAAAACTTCGAAAAATCCCTTTTCAAATATGTATTTTACCAAAATGTAATCATTTTTTAATTAAACACTTTTGTGTAGCCACCAGATTTTCTCTAATAAAAAATAATCCAGTTCTACTCGTAATTAAAAGCTTTTATTTGAATTCCATTCTTCAAAACACCATTTATAAAAAACTTTTTTATGGAATGGGGTGAGCTGACGCAAACAAAATGTAATAAACTGTTTCACGTTTTAGCTTTTTTGAATAACCTTTTTAATTTGTGGCTCATAAAGTTACCTAATTGTCTCCACTTCATCGATGCCTTAAAAGAAACCCATTGGAGCCTCTCCGCTTTACTCGTTACAGATCAAAAGGCTGTAAAGTGCATACCTAATTCAATCTTGAAACGCGAGGAGTTGTATTAAATTCTAACGATTTAGAAGCCATCCTCTTAAAATGCACATACGAGGCACCTAAATTAAATTTGAGGTATACCTCATAAATGTTTCAAACCTGCGAAACTTTGAACATTTGGTGCCAATAACAGAATTTACCCGAATATTGGCGCTCAACTTCAGACTTAACTAGTTATAGTTATAGCTAACTTTGATGCATTATTCAATGCGCAAACAAAACATGATTCTTCATTGCTCGAACAGATTCGCTCAAATGTGCTATAAAAATCCTCATTAATTCGCAGCTAATCCGTGTTCCACAAATTTGCAAGCAGAAATGCGTAAATTCAACGTTTCGTAATGCAGATTTCGAACTTACATGTATATTTATTACTTGTGATGAGAGTTTCAGACTATTTATGCAAATTTTTGAAAAGTTACGGGGAGCTGTAATAAATACAAAATTACGCCAGTTGTTTAAAATGTATAGCGTGGTGGATCATTATTTATTATAATTATTTGAAAAATATGTAAAGTGGACGCAAGGACAAGTTTTAGTTTAAAATTAATTTCAAAAATACACTCTAGTTTCCTTCCAAAAAATTAACTTGAAGGGTTTAATTTCGTTTAATTTCTTGCTTCCTTTTCATAGTGCTATATGTGTATACAAGCAAAATTTATTTCCGAGAATCACGCAAAGAAACGGCTTGATACGGATATGTACGAAAAATCTTTCTACGTAAATAACACTAAAAATGTTAGCCTTAATTTTATCAAAGATAATTACATTTTCTGGAAAAAAATTGTGGTAAGGAAGAGTTCAGTTTTATTGTAGGGAAACAAGATCCTAACGTACCACTGCTAATTGGAATAATGTAATTGTATTGTGTAATAGTATCTCAGCTACCTCGTAATTACTCCTTTATGCATCACACCTACATTTCGCTAGTTACAAAGTTAATACCAAAATAAAAGTACAAGAACTTACCTAAATAGTTATCAGAAAAGTAGTACGCACTTTTTTAATAGAAAAATAAATAGGCAATGTTTTATTGTCCTTAAGCCCGAGTTTTAAAAATTAACATTTAATTTCTCAAGTAGCCATAACAAATTTCCCGTTGGAGACTTACAGTGCCATAAATATGATTATCATTTATTCAGCTTGGTGTGGGTGTTCTTTTAAAGTTCGTCATTTCGTAAATAAAACATACAAAGGGAAAAGGGTGCTGAAAAGTATCAGTCTTTCATATTTTTCTGTTTCTGTAAAGCAGCCAGAAGTGGAGTCGAGTATTGCAATTTTAACGGAACGGTTGCACAAGTGAATAATGTATTGTTTTATCAGAAGTTACACCTTTCCAATCTAAAATGCGATTGTTTCAGTAAAAATAAAACACTTTTCAGGGAGATGATGCAGTTTATTGTTTCGTTTCAAATACCGCTTGTAAACAAAATAAATGTTTATAACTCCAATAGCAAATTTAAATTCCAATAATTCAAAAAAAAATTAACCAATTTCAATTGCTATCGTGTACAATAAATAACTATTTAATAAATGTTGTTAACTGGTAATATATTTACCCTTAATAACGAACATAATCTACATTTTGAGAAACCTTGCAAAATTGCTTACTTTTTTGAAACAATAAAGTCACAAATGCACACTTTGTTAGCCATTGTAAACAACTCCACTTGCACCACAAGGACCAAAACCGAATTGCTTGAAAATATCAGTATTGTAGTGCACTTTTCTGCCCCGTTGCATCGTTTCCGTGTGAAAGTATTCGGAAAATGGCAATTTGGAGAGCTGTGAACGGTTAAAAAGACACTTACATTAGAAGGTTGGTGCAATGGGGACGTCTGGCTACCAG
The DNA here is from genome assembly GCF_031307605.1 of Tribolium castaneum. NCBI lineage: Eukaryota > Metazoa > Arthropoda > Insecta > Coleoptera > Tenebrionidae > Tribolium > Tribolium castaneum. The sequence goes on from NC_087396.1 coordinate 13,882,387, forward strand.
GGGGAGTTGATCTCTGTCGCAGTCGGGCGAGGGCGGTTCTCAGCCCCTCCGTTATAGAGCTCTCTCCATCACCGCTGCAAAACCAAAAAAATATATAAGTGAACCGTCTCCACTATCCCGCAATCGAATTCCAGCAAAAATCCAACTAAAATAAAGGAAAACCTTAAAGGATTTGTCCGGTAATTGATATACTTTCGGCTAATCTTCCAGCGAAAAAGGCCAGCCCAAGCTTTTATCCTTAAAATTGATAAACGGCGCGAGCCATCGAATTAATTGTACGTACAGTTGTGGGGTTTGAGCAGGCGTTAGAACACGGATGGAGAGCGCAATACAAGAAGTTTAACAAGATTAGGACGAGCTTTGCGAGCAGATATTACAATACATCATATTTTATCGATTGGAGGCTGGAACAAGGGTCAGCATGTGACAGGGACACGAGAAATTTAATAACCCCTGAGGATAGAATTATTGTGAATGGATGAGTTTGGATTAAAGTTTGATAGAATATCAAAAAGGAATTAATTAAAAGGGGAATTGCCGGCTAGTTCGTGTGCAAAATCCGTTTCGATTTCAAAGCATTTACCGAATGTGGTCATATAAATTCATTGAATACATTTTATGGGCAAATATTACAAACGAATCGCTCACAAATATTCGCCGCAATTATTACAGGTTTATCTGGAATGGCAGATTTATCTTCCGGATCGGCAAGCTCTAGCAGAACAAAATAATAAACTGAAACTCTAATAATTGCTTCGAATTAGACAAGCTTTGAACTTTCAGTCCAATTACTTGGCACGAACAGTTTCCACTTATTATATTCTCGCAAACGGTACTAATTGTTTCAATAATAATTGAACCAGGTTGGGAACTCGTAGAAATATATGAAAAGTTAATTAGCTGAAAAAATACTGCGGACGAAATCAAAGCGCAAAAGAACCAAAATGTGGTTACTTCTAAAGCAGCGTAGATAAAGCAATATCTGAATGGGAAAGTAAGATGCATTAAAAGCTTTATGTTACGAATGTAACTAAACGAAGTTTCGTTTGAGATATTTTATTAAATTAGTACATAAAGCACGAAACATCTTCCACTTTTCTGCGAAATGGTTTAACCATGCATACGTTACTTGGAACAATAGAAAATTTGTATGTAGGTTTTATTTATTTCAAACAATTAACCTTGTTACAGTTTTCCATAAGAAAGCTTGTGTTAAGATTTGGTTCAAGTTTTAGTCGTTAACAAAGTTTGTATTTAAGGAAATAATTAATATTACGGGGAACACTTGAGTCTGACAAAGGCACACAGTGGAATAACTTAAATCCCAAGCTTGTTAAAATGTTTGCTTGTATGTATTAGTTAAGCAGATATGCAGACATTGTGTTGCAAAACGTTACTTTTACACTTTCTAAAATCAAACAATTGATCTTTTCCTAAAAGTTGGTGTAATTTATTTACAATTTTAATATTATTAAATAAGCGCGACTTAATGCAAAAATCCAATTCCTTCATTTTTTCCTTAGAAACTTTCACAGGAAATTGATTTAAAATATTTGCATTTTCGAAGAGGTTTTTACGTAATTAGATTTTATTAAATTATAAGAGAAAAAGTCTAATGCAATAATGTGCAGACTGTTCAAAAATCTTTAAACGTACTCAATATTGTTTCCAATAAAATTAAACAAAAAGAAATAAATTTTGCTTGCAATGTGTGCATATAATTTATAATCAACCATATTTTCATTTACATTTTATGGCAGTTTTAATATAGTTTGGAGGATAGAAGATTTTAGTTGCATAAATTTCCATTGTTTATAATTATTATCTGTAAAAATAAAAATGTTGTTATTACTAGAAGATATTTGTGGATTCCTCAAAATAAATTCGTAAACATTTTTTTCAAGCAACGCTTTTATTAATTATTACATCCTAAAAAATGCATTAGTGAAATTATTATAGGTACATATTCGCAGAGTAATTAACAAATGTAAACAAGGTCTACCATGCACACAATTATTCAAACCTACGTAAATGGTTTACTAAATTAAAATAATTGAATTCGTTAGTCTAACGACAATACAGTATTGTATCATCGGATAATTAAAAGTTCAGATAAAATTTAAATAAAAAAATGTGTCACCTATAAGTTTTTCAAAACTTTGAAAATGCTAGTGAATAAGTAAATCACTTTTTTTATAATTACCTGTATTCTGTGAGCTTGTATTCCAATTCAGTAGTTAAAAATCACTTCTGATTTGAATATAGGGTAATAGACACTCGAATAAAATTTCCCTTGCAAATTCAATCGGTCTACTGACGCTCAACGTTATCTTATCTTCAATCATAATCTTTTTTGATCAACATTTTATATGGATTCCAACTACTTATTTCGCTTTAACTTACTTTGAATACAAAGTTAGTCATTGATAAAAATTCAAAACTTTCTTGTACATGTCTGAATTTATACATTTGTAAAGTGCGCTTTTGAACTACTACCATCCCAAGTTTCCATCTACAAAACTTTTTATTTTCATTTTTCTCCAATAAATTCATGTGATGGAAATTTAATTGAAATTTGTTCTATAAAGTAAAAAAACGAACCACTCCCAAACTAATTAAACGTAAATAAAATTTGATTCGGGGCCAATCTATTGGGGAAATCAAATTTTCAAACAGAAGCATTGGCAATTAGCAGTTACCGCCAGTACTTAAACGTTTCGGTTTGAGCAAATCAACTGAAACGCCTTACTCCCGGAGAGCCCAAACATTTTCCATGCGAAAAGGGCAAACTGGGGAAACTTTGATTGTGCTTTTGAGATTACGTGTCCGACAGAAAAAAACGGAAATTACGGGAAAACTCAAACTACTTTTAATGTTGGGATTTTTATTTACCCAGTTTGAACAACGATGAACTTTTTCTCAACATTTCTTGAACACTTCTTTACTTCGAACACTGTGTAGAACTTCGTTTTAAACAATGATACTCAGCGTTTTAAGGAAAGTTCGGTAATGATGCATGGTGCAACCACCTCAAGAAGCCAATCAATGAAAAATAAAAAATAAAAAACGGCCCGTGTGAAAGTATCACATCGGGTTGTTTACCAAAATACTGAAAAACTTTTCGAATTGTCGCAAAAGCTCCGCCACCGCGCCTACTTCTTAGGCTGTCCCGCATACACTGAATTCGAACTGGATGCATCGTGGACTTATACAAGGATAACGCGCGCATGTGTACAGGACGAAGGAAGCGTGTTTTGCAGGATTATCGTTGGTTATCAAATAACAACAAATTTGCCACTTGCTTATCATCATCTGGAAGTCTAATCCACCACCGCGCGTGCTTATCCATTTGCTGTAGTTATATTTGATGTTAAATTTATATTGCCACAGCGCGTTGCGTCGCGACGCCGCCGATTCTGATTCAAATTGAATAAAAACAACCACCAAATTGAATTGTCAAGCCCAACAATACATAAACTGGCTAGGTGGCTCGGTGCAAAATTATTCCAGTTGAAAGAGTGCGGAAAAAACAGACTTAGGGAAATGCGAGTTATGAGCTTTTTAGCACACTCTCTTATGCTTCCAGATTTTGCACCAATACGCACAAAGGAAATATTTATTTTGTTTCTAATAAATTTATTTAGTAGGTGAATCAACTTTATTTTAATCACATATTAACAACAAAAGATATCACGAAACGTTACAGAAAATTTGTTGAAAAGTTGTTTTGAAGTTAGTCTTCTGAAAACATATTGTATTTGTATAAATCTACCAACTGTAATTATTTTTTGGACGCAGTAAAATACACTCCATTCTCCAATGTGTCGGTGCTTTATTATTAATAAAATATCAGAATGTGCCATTTTCATAACGTAATATGATAAATTCATGATTAATGTGGAGCATGTGTAATTTAATTACATGAAATTTCCATTAGATCAATTAGTTTATACGAGAGATATAAAAATTAATTGGTTCGCTTACCTTTTCAAATATTAAATTTTAATAATGTACCGGCTATTGCTTATAATTATGTATTAAAAAAATGATTAATAAAAAAAATATAATTTAAAGCCGGGCGAAAATACTTTGGAAAATATATGTTCGGTCTGTTACAAGTTTGCAAAAGCTTTCGCTAAACCATAAGTATTTTTTGCTACTTTTCAGAACGCAATAATCTAAACTAATTCACTGTTGTTACATGAGAATGTTTTGTAAAAATTTGCTGTGGTTAAAGCACATTATCAGACTTTGTACACCTGAACATACAAAACGTTTACGCTAAATTTATTAGACGTGTGTTTTAGTGGAAACAAACATATTTTGAGTTTGTGATGTACCTAAAGGCAACACTGTTAGAGATTAGATTAAATATCAAACAGTGCAGGCGAATTAAAAGACTAGGGTTTAGCAGGAATAGCTTTTTATCATCAGAAAATAAATGAAGTACCTACACACACCTTCCTGATTAACAGGTTAAATATTCAGCATTCAGCTGCAAATATTGCCTACAGGCCAATTGTCGATCAACGTTTGATAGTGTACAGGCTGTAGCGTAAGCTGGTACGCAAATGTAAATGTTAATGTCCAGTACATCACATGAATAATATTAGGGCAATGTTCACTCTTTAATTGATTTGCGTGAAAACTTTGTTAAAGTTTTAGTTAACTATTAAATTGGTTAAATTGGTAACAGCAAACTCTCAATTTTTTTGTTTAAAAATAACAGTTTTTAATTAATTCCATTCAGTGCACATGATTATATTAGAAATTGTCTAATCTGACCACTGCTTCTGCAAAGTCAATGCAACTAATTGTACAATACAGCACAATTAGTATTATTTATCTCGGATAAAAGATGTTGTTCACCTTTTGCTCTCTAATTTACTGTAGGTACCCAGATATGGCAACTTTAATACTAAGCTTGTTATGACATGATTTAGTGCATTTTGTGTTTGTTTAGTCATTAATATCATTATCATGAAACATGTTCTAACACCTAATTGAGTGGGTAAATTTAATAAACCGTATCAAAATCGATGTTCTTCTGGGGAGCAAAATGAGCCAATGTATTTTTTGAGTGCAGTCTATCTGAACGTAAATAAATTTATGATCTGAAAGTTTTCTCATCGCAGCCTTAATTTTGTTTGTTTGAATAGAGTAACAATGAACATTGCCTCCAGACTTTTGAATCTCAATCATTTCAGCACAAGATATGATGAAATGTAAATAATAAAGCTTCAATCGCAGTTTCTTGCAAAAAACGGGCGAAAAATCTTTTGAGTACGCTAAGCTGGTTATTTTCTTTGATGTATGGTAAGGTTGACGTCGTTTGTGTTGTCTTGCGATGAAACACTGAGTTACAGTGTTATGATTTCATAATGTGGTAAATGTTTTTGTCAGTAGTTGGGAATATTAATTTTAGCTGACGCTTGAGAATTGTTTTCCACGACAAATCCTGAGGGCGTATCATATTTGACACTCCATTTATGATAATTATTCCCCCATTTAACACAGTATTATGTGACAGCAGTTCCTTCACCCTTAGATTTTTCTTGTGTTGTTGGGAAAACCTATTCTCCCCCAAGCTTCTGCTTTAATTTGTTTTCCAAGAGGCCTGACATAAATTTTGTATCTACTATTCGGCTCTCGTCGTTCTTGCACCTTCCTTCTACTCTCTAATTTTATTTTTCGTTGCAATTTCGTTACATCAAATTATGCTCACATTTTAATATCGACCGAAAATGTAATTACGTGCCGTTTTTTATCCTTATAATTAAAATATAAACCCCTCAAACTAACTAGAACGCACATCGGTGTGACCGATCGATTTTCCGCTCTTCAAATGGGTGATAAAAGACGACTTCATTGTTTGCGTAATTGCGGATATTTTGGCCACAAGCTAGTAAAAGTGAAGGTAGCAAATTTCGTTTTATTAGTTTTAAATGAAAAAGTTTTTTAATTTTGTAAATGGCCGACATTTAGAAATTTGATGTAAAAGTTCGTTAAAGCCCTGGAGCTGAAAAAAACTGTGTCAACGTGTAATGAAGATTAATTTTTGGTAATGTGATTAATTGGGTGTTACTGGTGTAGGTATCAAATTAACTAAAGCGTCTCGACCAATCATCACGTCGTTCCTTGTAACAATCAAATTAATTATTCTCGCATCTCAATTAAATAAACAATGTGTGCGTCTGTAACCGCACTCTATAACCCTCTATAGTTACCTTAATTACAAAAGGGTTACAATACGAACTTTCTTCATCTCTCTCACTCTAAATTAAATTAATGCCACTCTCTAATACCTGAAGAGGTTCGCTTTTCTCAGCAGTTAACGTCAACTTAGTGACATCTTTGTGAAACCTGGAAATTGCTTCTAAATGACGCAAGTTTCAAATCCTTTTCCTGCATTTCGAACATATCAGGACACCGAGGAAAATAAGAAAAGTAATCGATGAATCTTTCATCCCCTCGTGTTCGATGAGAAATTGATGATAATTTAATTACTACTCAGTGCACTCGTTGAGTACACAATTTTACTATGACACAATTAACGAAATTTTTTAAAGACAGTTTCAAAAACTTTTCCAAGTAAAGTAATTTTAAAAAGCATCTACTGACGAAAAACTAGTTAAAAAAAATTGATTACGTCTTCGACTATGAGCTGATTTTATTAGATTTGGTATTAGAAATTGTTCTCTAATTTTTATGATTTTTCCAAATTGATTTTTTGCTTGTCTTCAACGGGAGCGTAGTAGCATAATTAAATTGCTCCCGGAGTGACGTGCAAATCTAATCATACTACATTCACTAATCTAAACACATCGCAGTCACTATTGGATAAAACCGAGGCTTTTAATACAACTTCAATGGAATTATTCCGATTAATTACGGCACTATTTGAGTGAGAAGGTGTGCTTCAATCTTTAATCACATTTTCATGCCTGATTAAACGTTAACCGCTTGATTTGGGTTAAATTCCACTTATCAACCCCAACATTTCATTCTAAACGGCCAACTCTCAACTAAACGGTACCTAAATTATAGCACATGTCTGAATTTGACATAAATATGGGATCTGGGACGCGACGAAAAAATATTCTGCGGGTAACATCCAAAATAATGTGATTTTTTCGACCCTACATATTTTCGTTTGATAAAAATATGCGTACATTTATCTGGTCCCCTTTAAAAAATACTAAGCTGATGCGCAAACCCAGCTGAGATATATGGACGACTGATTTCCTCATTGTAATACAGGCAAATATTTGCATTATAATTGGAGAGGATATAGTCTAGCACATATGTGTGTCAATAGTACTTAGTTTAAGCCGTAGAGATGTTTACTTATTTCCTAGTTCAATTTATAAAGGAACAAATTATTAACCCTTTACATAACTTTACAGACGGAATCGATCCGTCTTTCTGGTTCAATTATTAGTAAGATATAAAATGTTAGTAGGACCAGAATTTTAGGCAGAATCCTAGAAATTTCTATAAAATATAAATATAAACACACAAAACAACCGAAAAAATTATTATTCAAAGTTATCGGTTTTAAAATATCAACAGTCTTGTCTAAATAGGTTTAAAATTACAATGAAAATAATTGTCATACAAAAAATTTGGTAACATCTCTTGACATCTGTAACATATTCTGATTTTTCCCAATTTTGCCTCTGATCAAATTTACTTCATAAAAGAATATATAAATTCAGATTAATTAATAAAAACTGCTGATTCTATTATTAGGTATGTCTCTAATAAAAGTTATTAGACCAAATAAGCAATAAACATTGATGACAATAACATTTTCGCTAGAAGTACTTTTCTGGATCGTTTATTAAAAGATGAAGATTGACATATTACAATTCCTTTGAAGAAGTAAAAGTGATATATTATATTTTTTTGTTGTAGCTAAATTTGTAGGATTCTATCTTGTTTTTTAAGACGCCTAATGTCTTGGTCTAGAAGTTAAATTTTATATCCTACTGTGTTTTTAACTAGAAATGAGTTCGAAAATAAATAAATTACAATCTGTTTGAATACGAGTACCTATACGTGTTAGTATATTAACTACTATAAAAATTTAAATAAATTTTGTTAATATTTTTCTGTCCCCTGTCGTTTAAAGTTTGTTGCTTTATAAATTAGGTAAAGACACTAGTAGGGATTAGCACAGTTGCAAATGAAACTGTTTACCGCTTTAAGTTATTTTAATTATTTTTGCGAGTGGAGTTTCTAAAAATATGCTCTTTAAACGCGGCGGGTATTTGAGCGTCGCGACGGCGACGCCTGCGCCAGGATAATCGATTCGGCGTCGTCGTTTCTGATACACACTATTTGGTCGCTATCATGAAAATGTCAATTCCTTGTCACAAATATCGCAAAATAGATAAAGAAAATGTCAGATAGTAACTCGCCCTGTTACTGGGTAAGTTTCGTTGACGATTATCAATGTCTCGTTCTGTTAATAAATTCGTTTTGTTTCTTAGAACATGACTCGATCTTTGTTGAATTGAATGTCTGTGTAATCGTAAATGTGGGGATGTGGTACTGTTTTCGTCTCTCTATCATAATAATGCTCTTGTCATGATAATACGTTGTGAAATTCAATTACGAGCTTTTGCAATATTAAGCTTCAAGTTTAACGAACCTGAACTGCACCTTTTAATTATTATTATCTGTGGCAATAATCGATATTTTTTATGGTCTGCCGGCACACAAAATACTGCCAGAGGACCTCCAGTTGGAGGACTGGTCACGAACCATCGTTTTAATTAAACAAGAATAGTCACATAAATATTTACCCTGACAATCAGTAGCGGCTCAATTTTTGATAAACGAACCATTGCTCTTGTTTCTGAATACCACGCTCAAATATTTACCCGTTTTCAGCTGAGAAAATGGGCATTTTCGACACGAAGCTGCGTTTCTTGACAAGAAACCGACCGCTAACAAGTACACATATCGAATTTTTTTATACAACCGTTTGAAATTAGTTTAGAACTCCCTCAACATAATGGGAAGCACTTCATCCAAATTCAAAAAATATCTCCAACACGGCGATGAGTTTGCAGCGATGCAAATTTACCAAAGTTCCCCGGAACTCCGCAAAAACCTGGACCCTAATTTAAGTTACGGCGAAAACCACAACCACAACACTGCTCTACATTACGCTGCCAAACACGGTATGTCCATTACCACAACCTATGCCAAAATGACCCGTCCTCATTCAAGGTATGAAGCATCTACTGAGGACGTTTCTAAACGATTTGGGAGGCAATCCGAACAAGAAAAACGGCTTAAACGAATCGGTTCTACACAGCGCTTGCCAGCTCAACCAAACCAAAAGTTTCAGCGCACAAGAGAGAAGAGCTGCATGTGTCCAACTGCTCCTCTATTGGAAAGGAGGGCCGCTAGCCAACGGAGGCCGAGAAAGGGTTGATTTAAGCTCGCAAGATAAGGAGGGCAATACGGCCCTGCACTGGGCCGCCTCCACCGGCCTCAAGCGCTGTGTCGAACTCTTACTAGCACATGGAGCTCCCCTTTTTATCGAAAACAACGATAAATTAACTCCGTGCGATTTAGCAATGAGGGGGTCCCATCACGACATTGCTAGACTGCTAGAAAGCCGGATGGTTTTTGTAAGTCTTTAAAAAATATTTGTCTGAAATTAAGAAGTTTATGAACAGGCTGATAATGCTGATTTGGTGAACGAAGACGAGATAATTACAGAACAAGAGGAAGTTTACAGTGGACTTAGAAGTCAAGATCTACAAGAAGCTAAAGACCAGTTGCTTGTTGATACGTCCGATATGCTTAAAATCCCATTATTTACAGCCGAGGCTCTTTTGCGAAATAATGGTAAGATTTTTTGGGATCTCTCAGTAGGTTTTTTATGATTCGTAATTAGAATGGTCCCGTGAGCTTCTTCTTGAAAAGTGGATGAAAGATCCGGTTGAATGTTGCCAAATCGCTGGTGTTCAAGCTCCTTCTTCCGTTCTCAAACATGCAGGTTCCTTAGAATCCAGTATTTCAGCAGAAACTAACGACGAGAATGAAATAATGGTAGCTTTGTCGTTCTGACTGCGACTTATTAACAGAGTTGTTCCAGTGTGAGATTTGTTTGTCGACAATATCAAACTGGGAGCAACCAGTTAAAATGTCCTGTAAGCACTCCTTTTGTAAAACTTGCTGGGAAAGCTACCTCACAACCAAAATTCAGGATGGCGATGCCCATCACATCCTCTGTCCAGCTTATCAGTGTCACATCTTAGTTCCCGTTGAACTTATCGAGAAGTTAGTAAGTCCCGACATGGCGCGGAGATATCTCCAGTTCGACATAAAGGTAACTGATTCGAATCGCTCCCTAGCAGTTGTAATAATTCGGTAGGCCTTTGTCGAGAGCAATAAAAGCATCAAATGGTGTCCCATCGCCGGTTGCGGCCGAGCGGTCCGGTTACCGGAAGCGGAACAAACCGGAAACCGGGTTAACAATAAATCAGCTCCGATAACCTCGCACGCGGTGGACTGCGGAAACGCGCATTTTTTCTGTTGGGAGTGCTTGGGCGAAGCACATGCACCTTGCGGATGTAAACAATGGCAAGAGTGGCAGATCAAAATCGCCGAAATTAAACCGGAAGAGCTTAAAGCTTCGTGCAGCGGAAGCGAAGATGCCGCCAACTGCCTCTGGCTTGTCACCAACTCGAAACCCTGTCCAAACTGCAAAAGTCCAATCCAAAAAAACGAAGGCTGTAACCACATGAAGTGTTCCAAAGTAATGCGAATATCAATTCACGCGATGTAATTACTACTAATGATTTTTAGTGCAAATTCGACTTTTGTTGGGTGTGTCAAGAATCGTGGAAGAGACACAGTTCCGCGACCGGGGGCTATTTCCGCTGTAACCGCTTCGAGGCCGTTCATAAGGCCGACGAAAAGCAAGGAAATTTAATTTCCGAAGCGCTAGACAGAAATAATCAAATGCAAGAAATGTCTCGTTTTTTACATTTTTATACGCGCTTTAGAAACCACGAAAACAGCCAGAAGCTCGAAGAACCGCTCCTAACCAGCGTTCGGCAAAAAAGGGAAGTGCTCGCCAGCAGTCTCGGATTAAAAAGCACCGAAGGTATTATATTACACCTTGTCGCCACCCACATACTTATCACCTTCTTTCTAAGATTTCGGGGAGAAAGGAACTAAATTCATCGAAGACGGTGTGCGGGAATTATTAAAAGCCCGGAGAGTTTTATGCGGTTCTTACGTTTACGGTTATTACCTGGAAGACGACGGCTATAACAAAACCATCTTTGAATTTATGCAGGTAATATTAAAACTTAAAAGTTTTTTATATTCACTAATAAGTAGAACGAGTTGGAGGAAGTGACCGAAAAGTTGAGCGAAATGATAGCGCGCCCCTACTTGCGCACACCGAAAGCCGTGATTGTGCAAACCACAGCCCTGGCGAGGCGAAAAAGGCACGAATTCGTGAGGGCAGTGGCGCAAGGGCTGATCCCGCCGGAAACGCCGCCCTCTCAAAGAAAACGCAAGCGAAAATATCTCGACGTAAGCAGCGAATTTTTCAGCTATTGTTCCTGCATACGATTATTTCAGACTGATTTAACGCAAACAAGCGCCTGGTTGCGTGACTGTGAATGGCCTGAATACGATTCAGACGAGGATAATGAAGTAAGTTTCAAACAATTTTCTGGAGGCTCTCCAAACTCCAAAGAGCATCAATGCGGCTTTTTGTGCAGCAGACACGGATGTGGCCGTAAGTGTTTTCACAGCTTTTTTTTAATTAATTGTTTCGTAACTCAGGGTCTGATTACAACATGGAGCTGATAATAGCTCTCGAGATGTCTAGACTTCAGATGATTGAAGATAGGATGAAACAAGCACAAGCCAATGCAATCACGCCCGATCCCAGCTCGAGTATTTCGAATAATAGCAACGAAAGTGCCGATGATCAGCTCAAATTGGCTATTCAGCTCAGTTTGCAGGAGTCGGGGGCGGCGGAAGAGACGGTTCAGAGCCAACCGTATCAAAAGAGCAGTGCGGACTGGACGGTTGATTACTTCCTCAAGTCTTTAGCGAACCACAAAATTGATCTGAAGAGTCTCGATGTTAACAAACTTGGCACGGAGACTGACAGGGAGTTGTTCTTTCGGCCTTGTAACGGGAATGAAGATGGAAGGTTCCAAATTTCTGATATTCACGAAAAAGGTTTTGCGTTTGAAGATGTTGATGATTATGATGATGCGGACGTTGGTCTGAAACGCTCACACTCGACTGGAGATCTCTGTGTCCGAAGAAGTGGGAGAGGAACAAGGGTTCGGATGAATGGAGATGAACCTCGTTACCACTTGGATTCAGACCATAGCAGTCAGCATGATGATAAACCGGAAGATCTGGCCCGGAAAATTCTAGCTTTGCCTTCCACCTCCGTGCGTACTAAACAATTTCTTTTGCTTCATCATACTTACCCAGAGGAAGAGTCGTATCAAGGGCAAAGCTCGATCGAAGATACTACGACTTCGGATTCGATAAACGCCGACATGGAAGTTTGTGGTATTTTGAGTTCGGTGACCGATGAAGACATTGGTAAAAGTTACAACGAGGAAGAAGAAATAAAGAAGACTGAAATGACAAAAATAGTCGAATGTAAGAAACAAACCCACAATCCTTTCGCCTCTCTGAAGGCGAAATTGTGTTCAGCACACCTGCCTAAAACTAGTTACTTGACGCGGATTGCAGTGAACAAAAGCATAGGACTTCTCAGTAGTGATCATAAAGTAAAAAAGAACTGTGATATCCTCAAAGATGACCGATGCAAGAGCGAAAAGCACAGCCCCAAAAGCATAAAACATCAGAAGTGTTGCCGCGGCGGTAGTTTCTCCAAGTCCACGGGATTCCTGTTGGAAGACCAGCGGAAAAGTTGCAACTTGCGGATAAAAATCTGCAACAGTCCCGACTCCAAGTGCCGCAAAGGCCACACTCTGGAGACGGACAGTTCGAACGAGTACGAATCCGAGACTGGCATCCCCAAGTCACCCACGTTGTTCATATCGGGAGTGTCCATCTCCCGAACGCCAGAACCAAAATCACCCGGGATGATCCTAATAGCGGGTGGTAGACAATCGAGGTCGTCTAGTTTAAGTGTACCTGTGCCTCTAACTTCGTGTTCTTTAAACATTTCTAGTACTAGTCTTAACAATACTCTACCACCGGAACCGTTCACGCCATCTCTGGTCCGTTCGACAACCCCAGCCAATTCACGCTCGAATATCCCCAGTCCCTCGAACTCGAGTCCCAAAAAAGAAGCCAATGCCAAATCGAAGAGCGCCAGCGAGCCGGAACGCGAGAGGGAAATGTTCAGGTTTCCCAAGTCTTCGACGGACGGTGCTTTGAGCTCGGTCTTGCACATTCAAGAATCGAATTTAAGTTCGGACGACTTCCACGAAGCGCTATTCCTGCTGGAACGGTCTCCCAAAACGAGAGACTCAAAACGGCGAAAGAAATCCAAGAAGAATAAAGAGAAAGATGATAAAAAGGAGGACGTTAGCTCCGTATTGTAACTACGTAAGACTGTTTCGTTGTTATTGTTGTTAAAAACGTATCGAAATGCGTTTTTGTGATAAGTAGCCATGTAAGTTTTTGTGCTAAATTTTAAGTGACCAACATCCATTGGGCGATTGCTGCAGTTAACTAACCTATTTACACAATATACTTTGATCTTCAAAACCTCAACATTTTGCAAAAATATTAATTTTTAAACAATTTAAAGAGGCTAAGCAGCTTAAACATACACACATTGTAAAGTGGTCTGAATTATTGTGCTAGAAAGTTTTTCTTGCCCAAATTGTATGAAACAGAAATTTTTTATTTCACAAAACCTATTCGAGTTATGGTGCCATAACATGTATAAAACGAACAGTCATCAGTTTCCCTGTAATGTGAACACAAGTTTGGGAAAAGTGGCTGTAAATTATTAATAAACTTAAAAATATTGTGTAATACTAAAAATATTGTAAATACTGATGTATAAATTTGTATTAATAGCAAAACATCTCATTCTTTAAAAATTCTTACTAAAGATAAAGGTAATGAGAGATATCATGAAAGTACACGATTTTGATTACGATTGAGACAACAAAATTAAACTCCAAACCTTTTCTAACTAAATGTGATATTTTCTGAATAAATCAGTTTTCTGATTATGGTTTTGCTTGGCCTCTTGTCCTGCCACATGTTCTGTGTGTTTTATAATGTTTTAGGAAAATCATATCACTGAAAATTTGTTAACGAAATTATTGTCGTTTGGCGAGACTTTTGTAATATTTTTTGTAGAAGATTTTTATAAAATTTTATATAAGCACACATTTCTTCGTTTCTTCTTTTCGAAACTTTAGGCCTAAAATTTATTTTCGACTGAATAAGAATATAGTATTAAAATTCATAGTGATATTTTCACTTGTAAAGGTAAATAACTTTATACTCGTTATTTTTTAATTAATTTAAGTGAAGTAAATGTGAGTATCCTCAAACTTGCCAGATTCTAGATTAAACAATACGTTAAGGCAAACACTGAAAGTAATGAGAAATATATACCCCCGTTTTAGACTGATTTTCTTATTTATGTAAAAATATTTAAAGGAAATAGTTTTTTAAAGTGGATTTATTTTTGATTCGTAATATTATTAACCAACTGTCTTTGCATTTATATGTGCGCACAATATACCTACCTATACCTACTTTGGTTCTTATATAACATTGCCAATTAATCTGAAAATATTAAACATCAATAAATTCATGCACGAATTTTTTCCATCTATTGTCAACGAAATTGAGATTTTAATTATTTCTTTTGATTCAGCCGACTTTAAAGATTGGACAATAGATCCTCAACCGAATGAAAGCTTAATTCAAGCTGTCAAAAAAATGTTTTGTTCGCTGTTTATTCGTGTTTGATATTTTCCTAATGAAATGAGACATGTAGAATATAAAAATGTAATGTTGAATGTTCTGTACCTATAACAGTAGCCGTTAGAAGATGAAACTTGTACTGATTGTGATTTTTTTAGCAGATAATAAATAAACCATTTCTGAAACGTTTTATTTTTTGGTTTATTGTACAAGCTCTTGTTTTTTATTTAGTACAATGTAAACGTTTTCAAGTACATTTAACTTCTTAGAAATCTTACCAATATCTAATAAAATATTTAAACAACGAAGGCAAATTGTTTAAATATTTCTGAACATTTTTCACACATAAATCGCTGTGGTAAGCCACAGCTGTTCTAATCGAACGAAACGATTGTTTAGAATTACACAATATGTTGCGTTCACAACATCAAAACTACAAGCTAGGACTAGTACGATGAAAAATAAATTACAAAAAACGTATAAAGCTCAGTTCAAATACTTTGGCAATAATCTTCTAGTTTTAATCGTTGGTCTTCACCTATAATAAATTAAGTAACTTTACATTGGGGCAACTCAGCGATTTTTATACAAAAATTGAACACAAACAACCCAACATTATTTACAAAGCCGTTGGTCGTTTTATTTTAAACAATCATTTCTATGGGCCAGCCATAAGAAACATTTTGGACCCAAACTAACGAAATACTTATCTAATCTCATGCAACTGCAACCATTAAATAGTCGGTGGTAACATTTATACACGAAAGCTTTTATTACAATGTATTGTTCGTATGATTGCCAATCGATATTTCGACACTGATTTTATTGAAATGATTACAGCCTATACATGTACAATATTTTTTACAAAACACTTAACATTAATAAATGTACGACCAGCGCAATAAAAAATATATCTAAAACACAGGTAAAAAATAAGAGGTATGGAACTTAGACAAACAACCAATGCCTGGCCCTGAACCTACTCACGAGTTTACTCCGCCGAACCTCTTCGTGTTCTTCAATCGGAGTGATACTAATGGCAAGTTTCTGAATTTTGACGATTATTTAGTGTTTGAGTTAAAAAATACGTACCTCCTTAAAAGTTCCTTCGGTTTTAATTAACTGTAACACTGCAACAAGTGGTATCATGATGATGGACGAGAGAGCTAAAGACCACCCGACCCATTCAGCCCATTTGGGGTAAAAATAATCGTTATATTTGAGAGGCTGGGGGTTGAGTAATCCAAACAACACCACCATCTGTAATTATTCAGTTGAGAAACGTGTTTATTTAACTAACAAGAAACCAACAATTATGAAAGTTGGACTAACAAATTTCCAACAAATTCGCCAATAAAGACCTGGCCTTGTCCCAATCATTGCTTCCACGTCTTGAGTGAATCGATCCAAACCGTAGAACCACGAAACCGCAATTGCTTCAAAAAGGGCCGAACATAGGAGTGAAATCCCAGCGGAATAAGTGTCAAATAAATTGAAAGTGTAAATACCGCCCTAGAAAAAAATTTCAAAACAAAAAATTTTTGTTGTAAGAGTCATACAGGTGTGACGTTGATAAGAGCAACAGAAAATGAGACGATAATCACCCCGAGAGTGAAAATTTCCCTCGAATGTTTACGTGATTTGAAGAAATTTGAGTATTCGTCCATTAGTCCAGTGATGACACACTCCAAACCGCCCATCTGAGAAAAATTCGTCAGTTTTGCTGGTTTCAGTAAATTTTTACTCACAGCTGAGTCAAGTCCAAGCATTATTAGCATGAAAAAGAAAAGCATTGACCAAAAATGCGAGCCTGGTAGAGTGGCGACTGCTTCAGGATACACCTGAAAAACGAGTCCGGGTCCTGAAATTGTGTTTAGTTTAGATTTTGTCAAAATCGGGTTTTACTGGTTCACCTTCGGTGGCAACTGTGCTAATATGGACCCCTTGTTTATACGACATAAATCCCAAATAGGTGAATATCACAAATCCGGAGAAGAAGCTTGTGAAGCAATTCACGGCTGTTGTGACTATGCAGTCCCTGAAATTTCAGTTTCAGTTAAGCTCGTTCGTTATTGAGGATTTGGATTTTACCTGAAACAGTTGTTGTGGAACGTGTTGTAACTAGCATAAGAGAGATGCACGCCGAATCCTGCTCCGACTGAATAGAATATTTGTACAGCGGCGTCGACCCAAACCTGCGAAAATTTCAATTCCGAGATTGGAAACGTAGAAAGCCGGTTTTTAAGAAATTAAAACGTTCCGCAATACCTGAGTTTCCCGAAGTTTTGATAATTCCGGCTTGAGATAATAGGAAATACCCATCGCGGCTCCTGGTAACATCAGCCCCCGAATTAAAAGAATCGTAAGAACTACGTAGGGCATTGTTGCCGTGACCCACACAACTTTTCCTGTAAATAATCCGAGTGTGTTTTCTGCTCATTTATTTACCAGTCAGTACCTGAGGACTTTACCCCTTTAAAAAGAGAAATGTAAAGCATCACATACACAATCATCAAGCACAAGACTAGCTGCCATTTCGGGTATCCCATCTCGTGCAAGCCATCGCTCCACTGCATTTCTAATACCGCTCGGCTGAAAACCACCCCTTTGAAACAACACTGTTTGCAATAAATGAATTAAATATTGTTTACTGAAAAAATTCAGAAGCTGGTGTATGTCGATTGGTAGGAGTTGTGTCGTTAAAGACTGGAGGTCTCGTCGTAACGTTTGAAGCACCTGGAAGCATGCTTTCCCAACATTTTTCCGTATTCCATGTGTTGTTGCAATGGAGCCAGGGCAAGTCGGGCGAAAAACTCGTCCCCAAAAAGTACAAAGCCCATGCTGTTGGTAATGAAATGAATTGTCTGGTGCACGATTTTGAGCGTAATTCACTTACCTATTATTACATTATAATAAAATGAAACGTAAAATGCGACTAGGACGGCACAAAATCCAACACCTGTCCCCACAAAAAGACAAAATTAGTTTAGTCTAGCCTACGGAGGACTATTACTTAGGAGACGATTTTTTTTTAATGTAAATTTTTTTAAAGAAAAATGTTTAAAAAAATTTGTAGCGAATTAAATTTTCTTTAATAAAGTTTTCAAGACCATATTTCTATCGTCAACGGATTAGGCCCCAGAGACGCTGAAGCGACGACGGTCAAGTAATGGAAAGTTAATTTACCTAAACTGTAGAAGTTAGAAAAATGTTGTCGCGGATTTTTTATAGGAAATTTAATTCTCTACGATTTTGTTCCTTATATATTTTTTTGTATTTTCAACCGTTTTCCCAGCGTTTTGATAAATATACGCTGTGAGCAAAGTATTAGCGCATAGAATTTTCAATTTGCGTTCCACCTTATATTTTTGCAAACGCTGTGAACACGTTTGAAGATATAAAAAGTGTAAGGAACAAAGTTGAAGAAAATTAATTTTTCTACAAAAAAATCTGCAACACCATATTTCTGTCTGTCGTATTTACAGCGTTTTGAAAAAAATATGAGGAAGAAGGCAGGTAAAAGTTTGAATTTTTTTAAATACAGTTTACGGTAAAATTTTTGCATTATGTTTATGTCTTACTATTTAAAATTTTATGCTCTATGTGCCTGTATTTTTTTTGTTTGCTATGTGTTAACCGTTAACAAGTACAATCATTTTTTTCATATATATTGCTCTGAAAACTTAGACCTTTAGATTAAACCGTATTCGTAGTTTAACCATAAAAATATTACATTTTCATTTTAATTTTTATTTGTGGCAAAACAAAGTAAAAAATGGACTCAAGATACGTAAGTAAAAATTTAAAACACGTAGTTTTCTCGAAATTTAGATAATATGCGCGTAAAGTACTATGTATTATTTTAATCCATAAAAATTTATTTTTGAATTAACACTTTGGGGGTCTTTTGCTCCCTTTTTATCAAATTTCATTCATGCTATTACGTAGTCGCATCATGAAAGCGCATGTAAATTGAATGAGCCTCGTATTAGTATTTTCCATTCTTTCATTCTACTTACTATTGATTGACTTTCTTTAACAACCAAATTTAAATGTTCATTTTTCAGTGAAAAATTATAAAATTGTCACGACGTTTTCACTCTTACTTACTTCATTAATAAGTTTCTGACAATCAATATTAAACGCACTTGGTGAAGAATGAAGTTAAATTGTGAGAAAAACTTGTTTTTAAGCGTATTATTCCTTTTATTTCTGTATACTTGTACCAGGTACAACACTTACTGCATCAAAAAACTATTCGTGAAATGATTTATGTGAAAGCAATAACGCTCTCATGAATTTATAGATAAATCATTAGGTAGGTTGCATATTGCTCCCTAAAGATTCCCTTAAAGGGAAACAACCAAATACCCACATTTAAAACGAATTTTTAATTCGAACCCTTCCACTTGAGATTTCGCCAATTCAATTCTGTTATCTTTGTATAAACAGGATGATTAAGAAAATAGACGAAACTTTATAATTAGATTTTCTTAACATACGTCACTGATTCTGAATTGATTCCGCTTCAAACGAATACCTCACAGACTTCCAGGAAATTGCTAAATTATTGTGGTGTCAAAAGTACGTAACAAATTTGTATACCAATTCGGTAAAAGAGCGTCAATATTGATTTAGTTAACAAAACATTAGAATATACTTACTCGTTTCACGTTAACACATTTTAATTGATACTTTGTGAGAAAATATCTTTATGCTGCTGTTAAATCTCACCTTTGAAAAGGGGGCATATCCTCCATAAACTGATAGGTCCTTGCCTGTTAAATTGTCCCAGGATGAGTTCCATGTAGAACAAAGGGACGGCTCCAAAGACCAGCATTAAAGTATAGGGAACTAAAAACGCTCCTGCAAACGAATTTTAATGACCTCACACAAAACGCTCCATAAAAGCAATCATAAATCGACCTAATGAGGAGCCAGTGTTATATTGCCTACCTCCCCCATTCTTATAACAAAGATACGGAAATCTCCACACGTTGGCCAGATCGACTGCAAATCCGATGATGGACAGTAAAAAATCAGCACTGGAGCCCCAAGTCTCCCTGGCATCGTCCGGGACCGTGGGCGAGTCTGGATCGACTTCGCCCGCTTGACTAGAACTAGTGGAAAGTACAAAGGATTCGTACCCTTTTTCGTCTTCTTCGAGCTGTACATGAAGATCTTCTGCGCGAGAGTTACTTTGTAAATGATCGCAAAACACAGAGAAAACTTACTTTTTCTTAACGTGCAAGTAAGTACTAAATTTGTCGCCTGGTTCGAGTGTTGCTTCGTCGGTTTCGCTCTACCTGAAAATCGAATTAAAAATCATTGATTTTGAAATAAATTTTACACATAAAAGTGTGCAAGCAAAAATATCGGCGGGTTGATAAAAATAAAAAGTATTGAATCGCTCCATTATAATCTAATTTCAGATGAAAGAGGAAATATGTTTAGTTGTAGCTTCTGGTCGATACATTTTACATTTTATGATGCTTTTAAAAGACAGGTAGAGCCTGGTAAATTTAAATCTTATGCAGATTTTTCCAGGACGCAAAATTAATTTCGCAACACTTGGAAAAAGTTGGTGGACGCGAACCGCAAATGTGGGAAAAATTTTCTGGAAAACGTTCAATAGTTGACAGCATAGCATCTGAATTCCAAGAATCCCATTTAATTATTGGTTCAAACCGGAAGAATTTCTTAATTATCAACTTCCTTTCGGGGCGACTCGGTTTCGTACCTTTTCAGCGTGATGTCATTATTTCATTTTTCAAGAGTTTAAAAGCTCGGCGATATTATTCGCTAGACCAATACTGTGGTAGCGGTCGCTTCACAATTAATAAAGCCACTATTGTGGCTGTTTCTCTCTTCGACAAATTTATACTCATTAAACAGCTTTTTGGCATCAAAAGACGTAAAAATTAATAAATTGCAACAATTCGAAAGCTTCAACTAGTAACTGGTAAAAAAACAAAAACAAAAATGAAAAGATGTGAAAACTAAGCTAATTAAAACTAATCTAAAGCTTGGACGTTTCGCGTAAAATAACAAAATTGTACGCGTTTGTTGTATTATTTCGCGGAAGTCGGGTTCACTGTTCCGGACATCTAATCTAGCCAATCAGCAGTACGTTCCTTTTTCAGGAGCGGCAAATGAGTCAGTTTATTGTAGATTTTCGTCCCGAAATAATTTCGGCGAAACTAATACCCTTTTCATCCACCACGAGGCATTTCCTTTTTTTAACAAATCTCTGAAAGCCCTTTGTCGAATGATAATAAATCGAGACAGTTATATTTTTATACTCAAAGTCATTTAGTAGTACGGTGGAGGAAAGAAACCGTTTGTGATTCCAGTCCGCTCCTTGTTGTTGATACAACAAATACTGAAAACGTTTGAAGTTAAAAGCAATTTCTCATCATCGGGATTTTGAGTGTGTCTTTTGCATTGCCGTTTTCGCCTTTGATTTTGATTAGCTGCCACCTGTAAGGGGCTTTGGGACGATATATTTGTTTTATAGTATAATTAGACGACTTTGAAACTTTGGCTGGATATGAGTGCAACTTCAGCCACAATCAAATTTTAATTGTAAATAAATACCGGTCTAACTGTTAGCTGCTGTTGTCAAGCTCGGAAGCCTGTATCTAATTAGGCTATTTACATTGTGTGAGAATCCACTATTATGTAATTTCGACAGACTCAACTTTAATAGAATTATTTCACCAGCCCGAGCACAAATTTTGCAAATATTTTTTATCTCGATTAACACCTAATTTACAAATTTACAAAATTGATTTGTCTATATTTACATTTATTTATTAAACTGCAAGCAAATTGCCTAATATTTTATTACAAGCTAAACTGCTAAGATCAAACAGGTGTGTAGCTCCTCGACTTTTTTCTCCTGAAGATTGTAAAGAATTATATTTTTGCTCAACGACTTGTAAACTCCTCTTTGTAATTCGACTTTTTATTGGAAATATCGCAATTTTTTAATATAAAAATATTTTTTGCAAAACATGCAATTTTACAAACCGTATACGATTAAAATAATTGTTAATAATATAATTACTACATATTTACCTATAAATTCAGTAAAAATAATTGTAAATTATCTGTATATTTACACCAGAAGTTGCTAACTAAGAAAATACCTAGTCTATTTTTTAAAAACACAAAATATTACTGTTTAAAAATTGTGCGCACAAACATAATAATAATCATAGCTAATAAGGGTGGCAATGTGTTATTTGCACACGCTTTCGTTATGGCCTTATTCATCCACATGTCTGGATCTGGAATACGAGTAAAGTTATTTGATCCTAGATTCTTGCATATTTCTTTACGAAATTATGGAATTCCAATTTTATTCTTAATGGCTTCAGATTAGAGAATAAAGAATACGACAAAATATTGCTTTAATAAGTAGGTAAATACATAATTGCCTAGCAATACCCAAAAAAAAAACTAAACAAAATCTGGACGGTGCAAAAATTACGTATCATTGTTCAATTTACAACTATTTTAGAAATAATTAGAAAAACTGCCAGCTTACGTATTTTTACTCTTGAAAAAATATTAAATTTTCTCGACCTCAGTTAATTAAAATCTTCGTATTTGAAGATTGGGAAGGCGTTTCAGGAAAGCCAAGGGCAAGCGACGTCTTTTTGTTGAGGAAAATAAAATTACTGTTGGTGGAATTGTTATAAACTAATAAGGTATTTCAAACAAAAATCGGATTTGAATAAAAATGCTATAAATTGTAAACGTCGAATAGGAGGCGTTTAATTTCTTTGTTGTATGGGAATATTTTAGTAGTATAAGCGAGCAATTAGTGCTAATGAGGTCATTATCTAATGACCGCTGCAACTTTCTCTTAATGACCGCTACACTTTCTGTCAGATTAATTATTGTTATTAATTAATGAATTAATTAAAAGTTGTAATAAATTAAACAAAATTTATTAAAATAAGCATTTATTCAAAATTATAGTATATACATATGAAATTATGCATCTTCCACGCCGCTTTCGTCGCTTGATATCCGATCGTCATCAGATTCTTGGAATATGGCGATTCTTCTCGTTGAGTAATAGGGTTTTTTTTTTGACGCCCCAGATTATGCCTCACAGGGCAGTTTACGTTGGCCCTGTGTAGCATCTCCGTGGAACACCGTGTGCATCGCAGAATCATGCTGTTATGCACATGAGCGCATCATACTTTCCGCTCTCTTCTCGCACACCATTTACATCAGATCTTCTGGTCCTCTAGAACTTGATTTCTTATCCTCCTCCTCCTTATTCGCAGCCGTTGCTCCCTATTTGCGTATAACACAATCCATTGTTCCTCTTAAATGTAAAATAATTATTATTATTATTATGAGAAACATGTTATAAAATTTGTAACTTACCAGCCATTTACGATTGTTGTTAGTCGAGAGTCGCAACTGAAATGAGTAAAGGGTGGTTGTGGAACGAAAAGGTAATTAAATACCTATTTAAGCCTTTTGGTCTTGAAGCGCAACTATGTCGTCACTCATCACCGGTTTGACTCCAAATTTACGTTATCAAATGCGCGTTTCATAATTCAGCATTTTTAATTGTATCAATCTATATGTAACAACTTTGTTTTCATATTATTAAGTAAATCATAGAACAAGGAATCATTATAACATGTACATTGAGAAAATTTGTTCTCTGTAATACAACTCTTTTGTGTGTGTGTTTCAAGATATTTAAATTCTGATTTTACTTACATTGAAATAAAAATCAAAAAATTACTGTCTGCGTTATAAAAGATGATGATAAGACAAAAATTAATTTTCTCAAGACTTTTGGCGCTAGAAATGTGTTCTTATGTACTTTCTAAATGCAATGGTATGTAAGTAATTTCCTAATGTAATGTAATAAAAGACCGATTTACCTGCCGCTTTACTGATTTCAATCAGTCAAAGAAAATATTATTAATTTAATATTTAATTGTATAAAATCAAACAATGTTATTTGGTTTGTAACGGAAAATAAGAAATATTTGATGACATAATGTATAGAATTGAAATACAACTTTATTTGAGAATTTCCATTCATTAATGACGGCTGCCACTTGAACCGCTGTAACTTTCAAATTTGTTAATGTATAATAAAAGACCGATTTACCGGACGCTTTGCTGTCTCGTCTAAATGTCTGAGGAGATTTCAAATCAGTGTAAAACTTTATTAATTCAACTTTTGATTGCCGTGATACAAATTTCAAATTTTTGAAAAAAAAAATTGATTCGTGTATAGAGAAGACGTATTTGAATATAATTGGTACTGTTGATTAAAACAATTAAATAAAAATTATACTTAAATACTATAAGAAAAATTACCTGCCAGAATTTCATCGTCATTTAATTTTAGACCTGAATAAGAATGATATAATTTTTCTTTTAAAGTAATGTTTTTAAATAAATAAATAAATAAATAAATAAATAAATAAAATAATTTAAACTTAAAATTGGTGAAATTTTCGTTATTACGTATCCAAGTCGAACAAATTTGGGCCCAACTACTAATTACATTGTCAGAGGTTTAAGGGCTAATTTACTTTGACTTTGCATTTGAAGAGAGTGGGGTAAGTCATTGTATAAAATCTCTTCAAATGTTGTAAAAGGCCTCTTTTCGTCGTGGTTTTTGGCACTTCTAAAGTCTTGTGCAACCTGTGTGTGTGTGTGTGTGACCTGTTTTGCAGTTCAGCAAAATGCATCAGTTTACATCTTTTCTAAACGAACAAAGTGTAAAAAATGTGTTATACTTATACCATGCTGGGTTTTTTAAAACACCAGAAATGTTACGCGACGCTTTTAATTATATCAATATCAAGATTGTCTTTAATAATTATTCATTAGAAGCTTGGGAGCAAGTTTCTTATGACCAAATGTCGAATCAAGTTAATAATATGGGTAAGTAATAATACAAATAATATTGTGAGCATAATTATTAATTTACATGTTGATTATTAGGACAAATGTGCAATAATTTTTCCGATGAAATCGCTCATGGAATAAGGAACTTAACTGGTAAGTCGTCTATTAATACATTGTTAGGAATTAAACAAAAAATAATTGTTTATAGATGATAATGTGAATAACAAGTGCGATGACGAGTCCTGGTACATGGAAAATTTTAACTTTCCTAACGATGTGCAATCGACTATGTGTAAGTAATCAACAATAATAATAATAATAATAATAATAATAATAATAAAAAATAATGTAATATTTATATCTAGCCAAAACCACGATGAAAAGAGCCCTAAATCAACCATCAACCTCTCGTTTTGATGAATTTACCAACCTGCAACCCTCAACATCTAAGGCAACAGAATCAGGTAAATACTTTATAATTTATATAATAATAGATTAATCATTAATTATAATATTTACAGTGAATGCTTTAAAAAGACGCCTCCCTAACTTCGAAGATGGTCCTTTAGGTAATTAATTACATACTCATTTCTATATTATAAATGTACGTGTTTGTAGATACACTTGTAAATCAAATCGGTGCTGGTCAAATTGACGATAATGAAGTCTTTGAAAATTTTGCTGATGGTAAGTAATAGCAACAACTTATTGAATATGTGAATACTTCAATATTTTCTTACAGAATTTAACTTTATTAATAAAAATGGAGAAAATGAATCATTCATAAAAAAGTTTAATACATTAGCGAGACGTATGAGGTTTTCCTTTAAAGATAATGCGCCGGAGAATCCAATTGAATGGATGCAAGTAAGTGTCACGTTATGTTTGTAAATTAGTTAATTAATTAATGATATTTTCGTTTAATAGAATGCAATTGAAGAACTGTTGGCGCACATTTTTAGAGGATTTTCAAGTGATGACTATGTCGGCTTAGTTCTCGAAAATGAAGAATTCCCCGAGCGACCTGTTTACATTTCCTTCCGCAAATTATCCCAATATAATGTCGCAATGGTGATGGAAACTGTAGGAAATGTTCTTCAGAGCAATCGTGCGTTCTTTGTTAATGATCGTTTATCGATACGGGTGGACAGGGTGGCTTTACCTGTGGGAAAAGGATTTCGTACCGCCACCGATGGATTAGCCGTAAGTTATAATGAACATTGTCTTAGTAAAAATAGCATATATGTTATTGAAAATGATAACAATAATTGTTTAGCATTAGCATTAGTAGTCGCAAGAGAGTATTGCAATAATAATTTTAAAAGATCCACTTTAGAAAAATTTAAAGGAATAAACGGGAAAAAACTTTTAGAACAATTAGGTGCTGAATTATGTAGAGAGGCTGATGTCGATTTAGCAAATGGAGGTAATTACACACATGTTGAGAAATTTCAGAAATATTTGGCAAATTATACAATTATTGTATACGATGATAGAATGGGTCGATCAGTGTACTATGTCGGTCCACGGGCTCAAGGAAGGCCAAGTTTAAATTTGATATTTGAGGAGAATCATTTCAATGTAATTCTAAGTACAACCGGTGCATTCGCGACAGCGTATTTCTGTGATCTTTGCCGAGTACGATATTCACGTCGTGATCGTCACAAATCTTGCCCCTACACGTGTCCCTGTTGTTTAGAAAAGCCACCTTGTAATTTAGTTCATAGCGATATAAAATGTCAAAATTGTCAAAGAAATTTTCGGGGTGCCCAATGTTTTGAAAATCATATTACAAAAAATATATGCGCGAAAATAAAAAAATGCCCAACATGTTTAACTTTCGTAAAACTTGATTCTAAAAGTTCAAAACATATTTGCGGTATGAAGTTTTGCCGAACCTGCGGTGTAAACAGACCAATAAGGCATTTTTGTTTCATGAAACAAAACAAAATTAATCAAAACAAGCAATTAGACAATCAACACAAATACTTATTTGTTTATTACGATTTTGAAACAAGACAAGAAAAAACTATCAATAATGCGTACCTACACGAAGTAAATTTGTGTGTGGCACAACAAGTTTGTGCACATTGTATTAATGAAGATGACATTTCAGTAAACTGTAATTTTTGTGGAGTAAGACAACATATTTTTTATGAGGACGCAGTAACAAATTTGTTAAATCATATCGCTAAACAATCGAAAAAATTCAAAGTTACAGCAATCGCTCACAATATGAGAGGTTTCGATGGCTGTTTTATATTACGTGAACTTTTTGCAAATAGCAGTAGGTGGCAACCGGAGGTGGTTCGTTCGGGAACAAAATTGTTAGTTATAACTTGTGGTTCTTCAATTCGTTTTATAGACAGTTTAAATTTTTTGCAGTTACCATTATCTCAATTGCCTAAAGCATTCAATATACAAGAAACAAAAGGTTATTTTCCCCATTTATTTAACACTTTGAATAATCAAAATTACATAGGAAAAATTCCCGATCCTGAGTATTACGGATATAACACTATGAGTGAGAAAGATCGTGTAAAATTTTTATCATGGCATTCAGAACAAGTGACCAATAATTTTGTGTTTAATTTTCAAGTAGAATTCCTTAAGTATTGCATTTCTGATGTGGATATATTGAGAAAAAGCTGTATTCGATTTCGGGAATGTTTTTTGAAGACCAATAATGTAGATCCGTTTTTAGAATGCATTACAATCGCCTCAGCATGCAATTTAGTATTCCGACGCAACTATTTACGCGAAAATTCAATCGGTATCATACCAGTATCTGGGTACAGAACCGCTGACAAACAAAGTGTCATTGCTATAAATTGGCTACTTTGGGAATCGAAAAAAAGTAACGTTCATATTATCCATAGCGGAAATGCGCGAGAAGTCCGGTTAAAAGAGGGTATGCTAGTTGACGGGTATTGTGAAGAGACGAATACCGTTTATGAATTCCATGGGTGCTGGTGGCACGGGTGCGAGCTATGTTTTTTTAATCAAACCCAGAAATTATCCGATAAAAACGACGCGTTATTCTTGCGTCGTGAAAATACACAAAGTAAAGAAGAGAGTATTAGAACATATGGCTATAACTTAATTACAATGAGGGAATGTATATTTAAAGACCAAATTAAAGAGAACCCAGAATTAAAAAATTTCATTGATAATCGAAATTATTTGAATAAACACACTCCTTTAAACCCACGCGATGGCTTCTTTGGAGGAAGAACAAATGCTTGTAAATTATATTATAAATGTAATGAAAACGAGAAAATAGCTTATCAGGATGTTTGTTCCCTATACCCATTCATTAATAAATACGGGAAATATCCAATTGGGCATCCGAAAAAGATTTATGTTGGGCAAGAGGAATGCGCAAATGTCGACCTAAATTCTGTCGAAGGTTTAGTAAAGTGCACTGTATTACCTCCTGCTCAACTTTACCATCCTGTGTTACCATTTCGATGTAATGGAAAATTGACATTTCCATTATGTCGTACCTGCGCTGAAGCTAATTATCAAGACAATTGTTTTCACGAGGATGTCGATCGGCAATTTACTGGGACATATGTGGCCGATGAATTACGTGTAGCTATTGAAGAAGGGTACAGTATAGTGGAACTTATTGAAATTTGGGAATACAATGTAGAAATTTACGATCGGGGTAATAAATCGGGCGGACTCTTTTCAGAATACATTAATGCATTCGTAAAATTAAAGGTCGAGTGTTCTGGTTGGCCATCTTGGGTAAGTACCGATGAAGACAAAAATGTATATATTCAACAATACGAGGAACGAGAAGGTATAAAACTCGATCCAACCAACGTATCAAAAAATTCCGGTCTCAGATTTCTCGCTAAAATAATGTTAAACAGCTTTTGGGGAAAGTTTGGCCAAAAGGAAAATCTTAAAAAAACTGATATAATTAGCGATCCCCATGAGCTGTTTAAGTTGCTAACAAATCAATCTGCAATTGTAAATAGTCTATTACATATTAACGAAGACGTTATTCTGGCAACATGGGAACGTGTAGAGGAAGATATAGCGCCCATGAAAACGGTAAATGTAGCTCTTGCATGCTATACAACAGCCGGTGCACGCTTAGAATTATATAAGTATTTAAAACCCCTTGGCAAAAGGGTATTGTATTTTGATACCGATAGTATCATTTTCGTTAAAAAAGAAGGGGAATATGAACCTCCTACTGGCGATTTCCTAGGTGACCTCACTGACGAAATGATTGAATATGGCGAAGGTAGTTATATAACTGAATTTGTCAGTGGGGGTCCTAAAAATTATGCCTACAAATTTTGGAATGAAAATGAGCACAAAATTCAAACTGTGTGTAAAGTCAAGGGGTTAAGTTTGCATTATCAAAATGCTCAATTAGTTAATTTCGACAAAATAAAAGACATGCTGTGTAATAACACCGACCAAACTGTTAAATTGACCGATCGCACAATAATTCGAAATGAGACTTATGATGTTATGACAAAAGAAACAACTAAGACGTATCGTATAAATTATACAAAACGACGACGTTTAGATGATGGTTCTTTTGACACCTTACCATATGGCTATAGAGATGTATAATAATATAAGATGTATTATTTAATCTTTTAATAAATAAATAAATCTAATAAATATGATTTCTGTGATTTTATTTTGATTTAACCCAGAATGTGTGTGTGTGTGTGTCGCGCCCGTCCCCGCGCCGCCGCCACCCCGTCCCGCGCCCGTTCCCGCGCCGCCGCCACCCCGTCCCGCGCCCGTTTCCGCGCCGCCGCCCCGTCGTCCGCGCCGCGCCCCGTCCGCGTCATGCTGGTGAGTAACGAGATATAAGGAAAGAAAGAAAAAACATGGATCTTGCAAAGTCTTTATTTATTCATGAAATATTTGTTAAACATTTTGTTGCATAGTTTGTCATTATTGTGAAAATCTTTGTTAAATAACTTTAGAAAATCATCAACAGAATTGCCTAATGCGTAGTTTAAAAGAAATAAAGTACAGTATTTGCCACAGACGGTTGAAGAAAAATCTTGAATTTGAGAAATATTGTAAGACCACATCATAGCATTTTTTCTAAGAAATTTTAAAATATTCGGAGGCGGCTGATTTCCAAAACTATCAAAGAAGTATGCGAAACCAAATTTATCAATGTAAACAGCCATCCAATGACTACCCGGGAGGTAATCAGGGTCTCTGTTGATAATAACCATAGAGGGTCTGGTGATTAGGACAGGTAGAGTGTTATACGCAGAAACAAGAACGTGGTGTCTTTTCTTCCGAGAGATCATCTCCAGACACGTTTTGAGTTGTAAAGTATTCATTGTACCAACTAGCCAAGTTTTGTACGTTTTGAACAGCGCACACCGAATCGCTGATTATATGATTCACACAACAATTCGTATCAAAATGTTCTCTCAAGTAACGAAGCGATGGACACTCTAAATCTTCAATGTTTACAATTTGACTTTTTGGTAAACGTTTCAAAAGTAGACGCTTCTTATCTATTCCTTTCACGTATATACACTTTGAATTTTTCGTAGTTTCATTCAATATTTCAGACAACTTTTCGTAGTCGTAATTACCGCAGTTCCAAGAAAGCCCGTGAAAGTTATTCGTCAACCAATCGGCTTGCTTCTGATAACGATGCGGTAAGGTTGAAAGATCATCGGGTGGTTTAAACAAAAAGATGTCTGGTGCGCTTTTGTTCGTATTAAATACAGCTAATTCTTTTATGGTTAAAGTTTCGGTACAATTACCGTAATTGAACCCTTGAAAATCCACAAACACAACCATTTCGGATGACGGGTAAAATGAAAGTAGCAAATTTTTCATTTGTAATAGCAATTTATTTATCACTTATATAAATTTATCAACTACTATAATCTACAATTACATTACGTTTTTTATCAATTTCTATTACACTATCAAATTCACCATACACTAAACAATTGACAGTTTCTGTAAGAGCAGTGTTAAAACCAACTTCTATTCGTAAACTTCCGTTCTTTATCAAATTCCATGAAAGAGCATTATGCGATGATAAGTCAGGTGTCAAATCAAAAACAGCTATTGAATATCCATCAGCATAATTATCACGTGAAATCCCATTTCCAGTGTTTAGAAAATGTATACCAGTACCAGAAAATAATGTGTGGTACATTGAAACAAATTTCTTATTTGGACCGATAAATGTAGGTTGTAAGGGTTTACTAGGAATTTGGTTACCATCCACGTACAAGGATAGATAGTTTAAACCAAAGTTTTCGAAATTAAATGGATTTAAGGAATAATCACCGTTAAATGCTTTATTTGTCACAAAGCACAATGCACATCTTTTTGGAAGTTGGCCCAAATAAACATTATCCAATGATTTTCCTTGTACTCCTTGCGGTATAGTCAAAACCTTTAATTCTGTTCGCGTAATTGGATATTTTGCAGTTGAAAGCTCTAAAGCCTTTGCATGCGCAAGTAATACGCTTGGATTTATCCGATTTCTTCTAATCATTAGAGTTGCATCAGTAATTTGAATTTTTCCATTAAGATTATTTGATGACATCAATGCAAAACTATCACGAGAACGTACAAATTTTAATCTCATTTCTACACCGTTGATTAAAAATTTTTCTTGATTAAATATATCACAATTTAAGTGACCAATAAGATCGACTTCTTTACTCGTCGACGTTAGTTTGAGTCTATTGGCGAATCCACTGTTCTCATTGGTTACTACATTCATTTTGCCTGCCGTATCGGCGTACCATAATCCACAAGTTAAATGGGAATTCTTCGCCCCTGAGTCATAATTTAAAAGTGTCTCCAAATAACATTTATAAGCGTATGTATTATTTGGTGGTGAAATCAGTTTTTGATTTAGGTATACATCAACTTGACTAAACATTGAGTGGAGAATATTATTAACTGGACCAATTGTATCTTCAGCGGTATAATTACTACCGTCATCTTTGCATATTTTAATACAAAGTGAAAGTAAAGTTTGCGATAAATCTATATAGTCTTCACCACCTGGTATTACAAATTCTAAAGGACTATTTTCAGATATACTAGATACAGTTTTGTAATGAACCCATTGACCGCTTTCGATGCTTGTTTGAGTTGGCGGTAAAGCAAAAAGATCCAATTCACTTTTCGCGCACTCACAACTATGAGGATGTAAAAACGACATTCTAGCTAAAGATATCTTGATGTTTAATAACTGAACTCGTTTTACACTTCTTTGCAGAACGACGTGAAGAACTATTCTGACTTTTATTTTGTACTAGCCTTCTTTTTATAGATCCAGATCCTACCAAGTTGTCTAATTTATCTTGAGCTTTTCGTTTCAAATTTTCAACTGACTCATTTACACGTGTCTTGAATGCATCCTTTACAGGCACCTCATTAACAATGTCGCCAAGAAAATTTGAACCAGTGCGTAGTGTTTCCTTACCAATTGTTTTAACACCACTCTTTATTAACGGCATTACCGTACGAAAAAGTCCCCGTAAAAAACTACCAATACCATAACCCTTTTGGTAACTAATTCCTTTGTAAATAGCACCTACACCTGAACCAGCTTGATTGATGTAGTAATCGTGATAATGACATGAAGGCATTACGAAATTTTTTTAAAATGAAGTTTAACGCACACTGTTCCAAACTGAAATGGCACTTTCTCACCAGTTGCACTTCTTATATCAATTTCAATGTTTTCAAATTCCCTTTTCAACAGAGGCACGTAATGCGGATGCGAAAATAATTGCGTATGATGTGTACCGTAAATGTAGTGTTTATTATCGATAACAACGATTCGAATTACTTTTGCCATTATATCGCCCACCAATTGTGGTTCAATTATATCACTGTATACGAAAAGTTGTGAAGGCAAACCCAACATAATGTTTGCTGGATGTGTTGAAGTTTTACTCAGTACATTTGTATCCGGTTGAAAACCTAATTGTAGACTTAATGTCGGTGAAAATGATAGACTTGTCAGATATTTGCTACTGCTTGTTACAGTTACTCTTTTTGAACCATCATTTAATCTGAACTCAACATTATCTTTTACTAAAACTCTTACAGAGTTTAGAGCATCCACAATAGATTCGATCGTTTCGTAGTTACCAGCTTCAAGCTTAGTCTTATATTTCGTCATAATTACATCGTGTTCAAATGTGATCGTTTTCATTTTAAGATCGCGCATGAATTCTTTCGAAGACTTGTATTTCCTTCTTCGAACCTGATCATCGATCCATGTCGCAAAACGGGGATCTTTAAACAATATGTCAATGGCTTTTTCACCTTTTTGCATAATCGCCGATAAACTAAATTCAAAAGAGCAGTAAATAATATTTTCACCACTGTTGATGGTTAAGAAGGAACACGGATACTGTATTTCCGAAAGTCCCACACACCATTCACCATCCAAATGAACAGTTTTTGGAAGTTGTGTGCAAAAGTGCGTTGTTGTATTTTCGGGAAAGTAATTGGTTGAGCTGTTTGATACCAAAGTTAAATAAAATTCGTTATTCATATCGATGTAAGGGAACTGCACGGAATCCACGAGTTAAACTTTGAAGGATAATTTTTCCACTGCACAAAAATTTCACATTTACCTCTTTTATATCGCTTCTTCAATACTTTTTCAATGTGAAATGTACTCTGGGGGTCGTACGTTACGCGCTGTAATTCGGGGTGATAGAAGACGCCCTCTATTGGTTCATCCATTAAATCGGAAATTTTGTACACAACGGGTTGTCTCATTATAACATCAGTTATTTTGAATATTTCACCGCTCCAATTACTCATGTAGCCTTTTTCAAATACGTGCTTGTACTTGGTGATTCTGACGTAATCTCCAACTTTGTACACATTTTCGAGTTTGATCGTTTTAATATTCTTCTTTCTCGTACTCATAATGTTATCGTATACTTGCGCAACGTTGTCAGGATTTACCTCGTTAGGAGCCATTTTAATAGTACGATGATAAGAATTATTGTAAGAGTGCATGAATTCGGGTAATACATCAATGTATTGCATATTATTTGCAAACGTAAAATATTTATGCATTTTTGTTTTTAAAGTTTTATTGAACCTTTCTACCACAGCAGCTTTTACATCAGGATTATTTGTTACATAATAATTTATATCATATTGTTTAAACAATTTTTGGACATTTTTCGCTAGAAATTCTTTTCCCTTGTCAGTCTGAAGATTAACCGGAACACGCTCATCAAATATTTCTTTAAAAGCTGCAGCCACTTCATTTCCCGTCTTTGTGTATAAAGGTTTAACCCATGCAAACTTGGAAAATACATCGATGACAGTTAATAGGTAATTTACACCTCGATTATGTTTTGCGATGTTTCTCATATCTATTAAATCAGCTTGAAATAAATCGTCTATGTTGGTTACATGATAACTATTTCTAGGAAATCGACGACGAACTTGCTTATGTAATGTATAAGATTCCACACCTTCTAGCCATTTATTAATTTTTTTCTTATGTATATTTGTAAACTTAGCTAAGTTGTTAGGACTCGAAAAACCAAGAGGGTCACGAGGTATAAAATATCTTTCCTTTATTTCATCCATTTTTGTCTACTTGCTTTCATACGGCGACCAAGGAACTCTCAAGCGTTTTTGTTTTCTTGATGACGATCGCATTGATTTCTTCGTTATTTGACTATCCTCTTCTTCTTCTTCTTCTTCTGTGTCAAACTTTGACGACGATATTGGTTTTACTTTCACTTCGTTTTTTACTTCTTGCTTTTCAGCACCTTGTTCATTTATATATTTCAAACGTTTTGGATTAATTATAAGAGTACGTGGAACGTTTATTTTATACAAAATTTCCGCAAAATTTTTCCATCCGACAGGCTCGGCATTTAACTTATTACTACTCTTCATAACATCAGTGATTAGATCAAATATATTGGAACCAGGAATTGTGTTTCCATCGTAGATAACGTTTCCGGTTTCATTCCATGCAACTCCATTGTGTGTTAAATTGTTTAACAAAGCATTCGCTTTAACTTGTAAGGGTCTTGGTAGGGAACTCAAAATGTTTCGAGTAATTCGTTCAGATTGTTCTAATTGATTTTCTTTAGAATAAATCACAGGTATGGTAACAGGTTCACGAGAACGACTTATCATTTTTAGATATCTTTGAAGCACTTGATTATACAAAATCCATTTTTCATTATCATCAATGTTTTTCGTATCTATGATTCTTTTCATTTCATGATCTAAATCATTTAGGGTGTTTGGCTGAGTGCTTTTGTTATTATGCAAACGTTCAAGTTCGGATGAATCAATGAGTACCATTTTTTTCGTATGTTCCATTATTTATTAAATAAATGACCCAACACACCCGAAATTATTGGAGCCAACAACAATGGTAAGAAAGCACCTCCTTTTTGCACAATTAGTTTCTTTTTTCTCTGGAGAGATAATTTACGATTTACTAAATTTCTCAGTAATTTTTTATGTTTCTTTAATTTGCTCTTTTGAGAACCATTTAAAGGAACTTTCCCTAATAACGTATTGTGAGCGCACTCGCATATACAATGCACCAAGTTTTTATCGGCTGAATTAAGAATTGATTTACGATAAACAGGTGTTGTTCTATGCAAAAATTTTAATAACTCGGCGTTTCTTTCTAACGCTCGCGACATCTCAACGACGACTGACGCATAAACTACTTACTTTTATATTTATAATCTCTCTTAGGTATGTATGCATAAGAAGGTTCTTCATCAGGTAGAATATTTGTTCGAATACGAAATTCATCTGGAGTATCTTGTTTTAAATCAATCAACAAATAACCATGCGGTCTCATTGTGGCATCCTTATAAGCTTCCTGGATAAATTTTATATTTTCAGGAAAAATCTGTCTAGCTAAGAAATTAATTTGAGCTTTATCACGAGGATTTTTAAAATAAACGATATAGTTCGCATTCAAAGAAATATCTCTCTGTCCTTTTCCTTGATGAAACAAATTTTGCGTAATGTAGAAGACACTAAGGTTTCGATGATGACTTCCCTTAGTGAAAATATCCACCACACTGCCATTAGTCTCTCTCATCAGATCATCCAAAATTATCAATGTCGCTTCTGTACCATCAAAATCATTCATATCAGGAACGCCTTGACGAAATTCAAGATTACTATTATTGATTACATTAGTTTGATACAACGGTTGCCACTCGTCATAAAACCAAAGCACTCGTTCAAATTTTTTATCACAGACCGAATTTATGTGGTTCAAAAATCGTATAATAAAGTGCGTTTTTCCGCAAGCAGTTGGACCAGCTATAATTGCTGTAAACGGAGATTTGAATCGTAAGTCCATTCTATTTCAAATAACTTTCATTATTCAACACCAAACCAATAATGATAACTTTTGCTACGCGGCGGAATATTTAAAGAAAACAGAGTATACATTTTATTTAATTATTTATTATCACAGACAGTTATAATCATTATTTTCCCTATAATATTGTATTCTACCTTCGACAGCAGTTTTTACATTCATAGGCAGTTTCAAAACTATCTCATACAAGGTTGCATTTTGTTCATACCGATTCTTAATAATATCATACAATTTTTGAGATAAATTTTTACATCCATTCTCCATAACATCAAGCGCAACATTATTTATAAAACTATCGTAACATGGATAGAATTTATATTGAATTCTTCTTGCATGAAGCAGATTCAATAAATGCTCGCCCATATTTACGACAGTTTTAATTGTGTTCAATGATAAATAAATGCCCTTGTACACGCTGGGTTGACTAGGTATAAATTGAAGAGTATTATATCTACAAACCACCACGACGTAGCCACTTAGCATACACAACATCTGACCTTCTGGAACACTAATTTCTTCTACTTCTTCGTCCTCCTCCTCTCTTGATTCAAAGATCTTGCTCATTTCTTTTAAAAACTCTTCAAAGGTTTCAATAGAAAAACTTATCGCCGATGTTAATTCTGGATTATGTATCTTCAACAACGGCACAAAATCATGGAGTGGTTTTACTCCAATCGATAAAAGTTTGCTACCAGACTTAGTTATAGGATACACCACTTCATGAATTAAACGAAACTTCTCATTGATCACCATCCGAGCCGTTCTCTCAGCTTCATCTTTCTCACTTCTCTCAGCTTCATTTTTCTCGATGTTGTCGGCCATTTCCATCAACGATCGCTCCAACACAGGATCCGACCATTCAGCTGGTGTTATGATGTCTTCTTCAGCGTGGATAGGCTGAGGCGACTTGGGGGATGCAGCTTGGCTAAGACCTATTTCAGATACTCTCGCTAATTCTATGGATTGCGATGGTGGTGGTGGTGGTGGTGAAGCAGCTGGAAATGCTGACAAAGACGACTTCGGAACCGATGGAACTTGCGAAGCACTAATTTCCTCTTCTTCTACACATCCACCATCACCTGGGGCTTTAAAACGCTTCGGAGATGATTTTTTCAATGGCATAGAAGATACACGTTTTCCAGGCATCTAACACAAATTCACAACAGTTAATAAATATTTAAAATAATTTCTTAAAAAACTTACCTTAATTTCACAATACACCAAGACGTCTTCTTCAAGAACAAACACGAGAACAACACTGAATATTTTCCTAAATTTTCTTTGGTCTTATATATTGTATGACATATAGCAAAATTGTAGCGGCCAAAGTGTAGCGGTCATTAAGAGAAAGTTGCAGCGGTCATTAGATAATGACCTCATTAGCACTAATTGTTCGCTTATACTACTTATTTTAAATAAATCTTGCACACGTGCAAAATCTTCTTTATATGCCAATAAATAGCATTCAGATTTATCCGTTGCGTAATGCGATTCAAATAGCCATATGTGTATATCCATGATTTGCATTTAATAATACGTAGCAATAAAATACGAGCTATGCAGCCTGAAACCCCATCGTCACGCTATCTAATTTCTTTATCAAGCACCCGCTTAATTACCTGCCAAAACCCCTTACTCAATTCGTTAAAGACAGTGAGAGTAAGTCATAAACCCGGCAAAGTGAGACGTATTTCGAGTTAAAATGATGTGAAGTTTCTCCAGCTGCAGGTTTTATCGATGGCGATTCCCTATTCTTGGCAGGTGGCTGATATTGGAATACCTGAGGTGATGGTGGATATTCATTTACATGTAATTGCTCGGAGAATGCCGCGTCACTTCGCACAATAAAAATCAGCAAGGACAAAGCACTTCATCGTGCGCTTTTCTCCCTGTTCCAGCTTCCTTCGCGTCTGGCATGAAGTCGTCCATTAAAAATCGCTTTTTTTCCACGAGTTTAAACACATAATCCTTCAGGATGTGGTATAGTTTTGGCGCGTAACGTAACTGAGAATTAGGTGCAGCGGTTAATTTAGTAATTAAGAAGTTCGTTAAGAAAACGACACCTCCAGCTAAACAATTACAACGTCATTTAATTAAGCCAAAGATGGCAATGATTTACTATATTAATTCTGCAAACTTAATTGAAGTGCTAAATAGAGAGCTCAACTTGGGCCTACATTCAAACTCATTAATGCGATCGAAATTGTGAGCGGAAATGGACTCAAGTTTTTCGTGAGACAATGCCCACAAAATTGTGTGAGGCAAATTTAAAAGGTAGACGAGTTTTAAACATCTATACAGCGATTAACGTATTATTGAATTTTTTATTTAAAATATTCATCGTACAATGACCAATTAGATAATTTAATAAAAGCTGCGGCCTACACTTTTGGTGTCCAGAAAAATCTATACACTTCTATAGATTATTAAATTGTGAATACCTGTTTTATTTCGTTTAAAATTTCCAATACGGCAGTAAAAGTATTTTTTAAAATATGAACTAGAACTTAAAAATGCTTCTGTAAGATAATTTTCCAACAAATATTTTTTTAAATTCATTTGGTTCATCTAAAGAAATATTTTTAACGTAAATAAGCAGGTATAGAAAAGTAATGTAAAATAAATATTTTTATTTTGCATCAAGACGTTTATTGATACAGCCAGAATAATTAACAAAATTAAGAGAAAATAATTTGAACAGATTTTGAAAAGTTAAACTACACAAAAACAAATAAGAAAAATAAAATGTAGAAAAAAAGTATATTACACTCGTTTAATTAGACTTAATTGTGGCACTCATTCTATTGGAGCACTCCTTTGTCGTGCTCCAAAACCATTCGTGCCACAATAGTACGTCTTATAAGACTAATATAATAATATACTATTTATATTAAAATTTAAAAAACTGGTTCTGCTTTATATAAATTTATTTTGAGGAAATCGTTTGTTGAATTAGTCAAAAATGGTGATAAATGTATTTTACCATTTACACTGGGTTACAGTAGGTGGGTTTTGGGTGGATTTATTAGTTAAAAGGTTTTCCTAATTCATTTCTAAGAAATGAACGTCAAAAATGTGATTGAATGGACGTGTATTGAGTTAATAAATATGTGTTTTGATTATTGCGGCCGGAATGTTTCCCGAAAACTCAAACCGAGGTATTTTATTAGTGTGGGTGTAAAAATCCAATAAGCCGTCCCCTTTCGGAAGCCGGTCTCTTTTTGGTAGCAGCATTAAGATGATTTATAATAAAATCTCGCGATGCGAAATTAAATCGTTTAAAATTAGTGTGTTAATATTCCTCATATTTTCCATTGAATAGTCGACGCGAATAAGACGTGTGCTTTACATCCTGCTCTGAAGTGGTGGGTATTATAGGTGGCATTCCACAATTCCGAGGAACTTCATCGTTGAGGAGATCCCCGGAGTCCGGAGCGGTTCCGAGCCCGTTCGTTGCACATTACTACATTCCAGGACGCCAATATCACTAAGATATGTCCAGGATACCGTGCCTTCTCTCTTCATGGATCAGGTACAAGGCTCACGACACGTTTCCTCCTATTAATTTCGCACAAATCCTTCAATATCCTTCCGATATTAACGCAAATCGTTTTTAAATAAATTAAATCGGATCAAGCGGAATCGATAATGATACGGTTTAAGCCGTAATTTACTCCCGTTGTTGGTAATTCATGCCTCATGTTTGCTTGTTAGTAAAAACGAATTAAGTTTAATTGTTGCAAGCGGATGGCACTAATAGTGGCTACGAAGTGTTGTTGATGATATGCATAGTGTCGGAGTTAATTACTTCGTTCTACTTAATTATTTTCAACGGAGTTATCCGATCATTGTTGCTCAGCCTTGAGTTTCGACGACTTTAAAAGACCAATTTGTTTTCAAACTTTATAAGCAGCAGACAACTTAAAAAATTAACTCGTGTGTTCATCGATAAGATCTCGCCTCGTAATTGACTTTTTCCATTTAACAAGTCGGTTTAAAAGCCGCGAACCTCGAACAGTGGATTGGTTATGATCGATACACTTGCAAATACCTGCAAATGAAATTAGTATTCGATACACAAGTTAATGTAGCCCACTTGGTAATTTTCAGCCAGAAACTCCAACATTTTAATCTTGGATGCATTAAAACTAAGTCGAATATAATTAAAAAGACTTAAGTAAGTTTGAAGAGAGGTTGCCTCCAAGTTTTCGTATTAATCAAATTGTTACCTGAATGAAACTCACTTATAAACTCACCCATTTTTATTTCCTGTTGATTTAAACGCTCACATTTTAAAACCACAAATATTCAACCAAAACCAAAGCACTTCTTGTTCAGAGATAATTGTGCTTTCGTAAACACTTGAAGCTCCTCCAAAGCTGACCACACGCAAAATCACGATCCCATTACGCAGGATAACAATGATAGAGTTTTCTCTCCGTTATCTGATTCTAAATATTTGGACTTTAAATTCCGATTGGCGGCAATTAGGAATTATTTGAGAGTAGTACGTACCCGAAAGTTTACAATTCAAATAGGTAATTATCTTCTTTTACTCTTTTGAGCAATCACAAGGAGATACTTTTGTGTAACTAATTTTAATTACAATTAATGAAGAACGATTAAAACAAATATTCCAAAATTGTTTCAATTTTTTTTCTACAAATAAGCTACAGGTATTTATAGTCCGGTAACGTGATGAATATTGTATTACACATAGTGGGGTAGAAGTCGCTCAACGGCTTAATGATCCAGGATTTATTAAGCATTTATGGATTATAAAAATATATCCGATGTTTTTCAGCCATAAAATCTGCTTTTGAAAGCTCCACTTGCCAAAAAAAGATTTTCTTATTTATTTTGAATATTTTTTTCCAAATTACATCCAAAACGTGCTGCGTTATTATAACCGAAATGAATCAGTGTTTTAATTCAAAAAATAGAGTAACTGGAAATGCAAATGTTATCCAAAAAATGACTTCCTTAACATATTATAAAAATCACGTAATATAAATTTGATTTTATTGCACATTTTTTTTCAATCACCACCTTTATGACTCTAAGGAATGAAATGCTACGAGAAGAAAAAAAAGCTTTTCTGACCATCCACTGTATGTATTTAGACATAATATGTTATAAAAGCGCTTTTATTTAATAACTAATTATTCTTTGTTGTTATGTGTTTCGTTGAATTAAAGCTTATTTCAAATAATTCTAATATCAAATAACTTTTCTTTTTAACAGAAAAGATTCTTTTTTTCGAAGTATGAAGTAATTCTGTGCGTTACTTCAAATTACTTTGCAGGAATAAATTTTCTCTGCAAACAAGTTGTAAAAATTCTCATTTGAACTGCTTTAGGTTCGTGCATATTTGCATAGATCGATAAAAACGGGAAGTAGTCAATGTGGGCACGACCTGTGTCCGTCTACAATTTATTTCTTTACCTTTGTAGTATTTAAACTGCTGACTAGAACAGAAGTTAAGTTTTCACTGTCCAGGAAGAACAACATACATCAAAAAGCTTCTATTTTGGGAAAAATGCAATACGTTTTTTTATTTGCGATGACGTTTTTCTCAAAAAACTAATATTTTCAAAACATATAACAAACAACTTTACAACTCGTGTGTATTTACACACAATCGTGTAAACAAAACACGCAAATAAAATCTAAATGTAAAATTAAACAACCAAAATGAGATTTTTGCAATTGTGCTCAAACGAGCAAAAATACTTCGATTCTGTGCTAAATGGTTGCGCAAACACTTTTCAAATGGACGCCTTTAGACGCTAATAAATTTAATCAAGCGCAATATGGTATTCTAATTGTTTTGCGCTAATCATTCCTGAACCATGTAATTTTGTTTCGAAAATATTGTTCTAGACGATCTAATTTTGTCACTTAAAATTATAATAAATTGCTATACCTTGGCAGACGGCTTGGTATCATTACTTCAGGGCCGGACTGTTTTTTTAAGATTGCAAATGTTAAACACCACCTGTTGATTTTCATAACAAAACAAACAAATTTTCGTCGTGGGTGGAGAGCGCAACCTTTTCCGCGTTATGATATATTGGCATGTTTGGAATAATAAATAAGAAGTATTTTTAACAGTCCATTCTCTTTCATTTTTCATTTTATCTACTTCAAATATTCACAATCGTCCGCTGTGTAATTGTTTATTGGAAATTGCCACTTTTTTCTTAAAATTATTGACCAC
Source organism: Tribolium castaneum (assembly GCF_031307605.1). Taxonomy (NCBI): domain Eukaryota; kingdom Metazoa; phylum Arthropoda; class Insecta; order Coleoptera; family Tenebrionidae; genus Tribolium; species Tribolium castaneum. Next base: position 13,924,821 of record NC_087396.1, read on the forward strand.
AAGGTCGAAATGAATCGAGAATGGGTTTGTAAAATACCTAGTGTAAGTGCAAAGCCGCTCCTCAATTTTTTAGTGGTGGTGTATTACCTCATAAAAATGCGTACGCTCTTATTGACATCACCGATTTCGTCGTGTTTACAAGGCCAAAAACCGCCCAAATTTTGGCATGCTTGCGTATTGCGACTCTGTGAAACGAAATCGCAGAAAATGCGTCATCACAAACCTGAAACCAAGGGGGTGCTGTTGCAGGACTCGTAGCCATCGTCAAGCGTCGAAGTCGGAGTAGATTGAATTTTTTTGCAACTGTCTTCGCCGTTGCTTTTCTCACCAGCGCTTAAATTCTCATCGCTCTTGTCATCGCTCCGGTTGAAGAGCATCTCTGATATGCTTCGCGAAGATTTGGCTTTTTTTGAAATGTTGTTCTGCGAGGAGACTTTCTGGATGTCCGGCGTGCTTTTCCGCTTTTTCTGCTTGATTTCGGAGATTAGATTTTTGGAAGTCTCGCTGTCGCCGAGCTTCTTCAGGGGCAAGTTTTCGTAGATATTGGTCGAAGACATGATTTGGTTCTATTCCATTTTTTGGTTATTACTACAGTGCGGCAAGTGAGATAAACGGGGTTTTAATTGGCTGCATTTTCATTAGCTAAATGGACAGAAATTAGGAACGAGACACGTAACTCTTCGTTTAGTTCAGATAATTTCGAAGGTGGACACATACTAGCAGTTCCATTGATTTTCCCAGTTTACGCACCACATTCGATTTCAAAAACGCACCAAAAACGCACAGTTTTCCCAACACCTGCGACTACAGTCTGTTAAGTTCTCATCCTTGGGGTGGTTTAAGTCAACAGTTGTGGAAAAAGTCAGTTTTTCGGGAGGAAAGCAAGTTTTTAAACTTTTAACGGGAATATTTGGGAGCGCGCCTTCACAGCAGATAGCTGTCGTCAAACTAACGCGCTTGGCTCGAATGAAGTTCAACTTGAACGGATTGGCAAAGAGGACTCTGATAAAATCGGACATTCGCATGACATGGTTTATTTGATTATAATCATAATCATTTCCTACGAAATTTTACACCGACTGTTCATTTGCTAGTTCACTTTTTCAAACGTAAAGTTACACCTTCGATTAGTGCAGAAAATCGGTCATATTTATTTTATATTGGTTGCAACAGCCTCGTTAATAATAATAATTGTTTCACTTTTAACGCTATACTTTACTGATTGATTATCAAAAACAATAAAAATACACCCAAATTACATTAATTAAAATTAAGAATAACGTAAACGTTTTTTTATTATAATTTTTCAATCAAAACTGTGTAATAAAATATTTGCACACAAAGGTTTTTTTCCAATAATTGCAGATTGCACATTCTACATCAAAAAATCATCCGTTAAAGTCGTGTTAAATCAACCACATTTTGGCAGAGAAAGTAAGTCTCTAATTACAATTTTTTCTTCATTCTTCATTGATCGTCTAATAGGGCGGGCTGACGTTCTTTTTCGCTACTCTAATTATTCAAATTATTTGCTGCAATACGTCATTTGCATTCATTTTTTACTTCGCTTGAAGTCTTTAATAAATAGTGCACAAAACTGCTAATGTCACACTATTTTTTTTATTTAAAAGTAACAATAAAAAATATTTTTATATAGAAACGCTTGCTTTAAATAACAATAATTACTACGTATATTGTCGTAGAAGATGGGATATTATAGAAATTATGATTGCTGTTATACTTTTACTCGCACATAGGAGTATTAGAACATATTAAAATAGATAAGAATTATTTTCACTGTGACGCACGAAGATACCTAGCAAGATAATAAAAAACTAAATCAAAATTGTTTGAATCCAAAATAATCATCAAAAACAAAAAGTGTTTAAAAAAATAAATGTTTATTAAAAAATTAGAGTTGTTTAAGATTATTATAGTTTGAAGGCACTATTTTAGAACTACTTCTCTTGAAAGAGCTGTGTTTTATAGAGTTTTCGTAAACAAATAATAAGGGCACGGCACAATAGATTCGTTCTAAAATCAAAAATAATTTTTAAAATGAAAAGGTTTTATCTAATAAGTAAATATTTTATATTTGCATCTTTGCAGATTTAGAAGCCGAGTTAAGGCTAACTTAATTATGGTTCCTCTTAACTATTGTTAAAAAATCCGTGTTGAAACTAAAAGCTAGGAGTTTAAGCAAAAGCTAAAAATAAATAAAGGAAACCAGAAATAACGCCTTCTGAATTTAAAAATTCATATTTTCAGGTTTGTTTACCACTTTTGCTTTACCTAAAAAAGGAAATTATGATGTGATGGCAGGAAATTGAATGTCGTCTATCAGACACTCTTGCTACTCCACAAAAGAATTACACGTAAGAAGAAAAAAAATATACAATTTTACAGATTTTATTCAGCTTATACTGGAATATTTCGCTACACAAGAAAATTTTCATCATTATGTGATTAATTACTAATTAACAATAATGGTACATAATGTATCATAAAAAATTGGTAATTGCGCAAATGACTTTGTAATTGCGTTATTGATAAAAATTGCGAGATTAATTTTAATTAAAATGATTGAATTACAAGTCTCCCCTAATTGAGTTTAAAAACCGCGCTCTTTATTTGCCAACAAAGACCGAGATAGGAGCAAACGAGATGGCACTACACGTTCAACATGTCTGACATAAGGCAACGTAAACACGATCAGAAACGGGGATCTTCTGTAGAAGGTATTTAAAGCATTAATTTAATTAAATCCACAAATAGGACTAAGCCCAGAACGCCAAATAAGCACTTGGATTAAGCCCTAGTCCTATGACTGGGTTCCTATGGCTGTGACACCACCGTCTTTATCCATCTGCGACACAATGAAGTTGCACAAAATTCCGAAAATTTCGCGTAATGCTCGACGATTTATCTATATCTAATCGATTTTTTCCGATTGGGGCTTCTCTGGACTTTGTTTTCAAGGGCGCTCAGTGCAGCTGTCAAAATCGCATTATTAAAATAAAAGTGAGCAAAAAAATCAAGACACCTGACGTCACTTTATTAATGAAACAATTGGCAGTAATAAACCTTTGCCCTAGTATTTCGCCCTTTCGCTCGGCTTTGGTGGCGAATTTCAATGTGAAAAATTTCCGTTTTAGATGTTATTGATCCTCCTCCAGTAAATATGAAGCCACATGCTGTCCCAGTTGTCCTCGCCAACAATGATCACACCTTCTCTCTGGACGAAGAAGCCCTGAGAAAGGTGCTCCTAAGGGATGAAGTCAAGGACAGGTACGTCGTTGTCATTTCAGTGGCGGGGGCTTTCCGTCACGGCAAATCATTCCTGCTCGACTTCTTCCTGAGGTACTTGAACTCAAAGGTAAACTGTCTCTTTGGTTTCCAACGTTTTTGAGGGCTTGAATTGCAGTACGTACTTAAGCAAAACACGTCAGAGTGGCTGGGCAGCGATGACGCCCCCTTGGAGGGCTTCTCCTGGAAGGGGGGCTCAGAGCGGGACACCACTGGGATCCTCATGTGGTCTGATGTTTTTCTAACCGAGTTGCTCACAGGAGAAAAGGTTGGGGGAAACCACGGCTAGGTTTTCCTGTTTTATCAAGGATTTATTTTTAGGTTGCTGTAGTTCTGTTAGATACACAAGGAACTTGGGATAGTAAAAGCACTGTCCGGGAATGTGCCACAATTTTCGCATTAAGTACAATGCTGAGCTCAGTTCAAATCTATAATCTATCAAGTAATATCCAGGAGGATGATTTGCAACATTTGCAGGTATATTGTGCAAGTTTTGGTTACACTATGTGTTTATCTGTGGGGTAGCTATTTACAGAATATGGGCGATTAGCTTTAGCAGACTCAGGGAAAACACCATTCCAAAGACTACAGTTTCTCGTGAGAGATTGGCGGTTTCCCTACGAGGCTCCCTATGGGGCTGTCGGTGGTCAACAAATACTTAAGAAGAGGTTGGAAGTTAACGAAAACTCTCATCCAGAGCTTGAATCTCTCAGGAAACACATCAAGTCACTATTTACTGAAATTGCATGCTTTTTAATGCCTCATCCCGGCATTAAGGTAGCTACAAGTCCCACATTTGACGGCAGGCTAGGAGGTAAGGAAAAATTGGCACATAACTACGTCGTAATAAATTTACTACCAATTTTTCTATTTTAATCTGGAACATTAGGTCATATTTTTTACATAATCAAATTAATTGATTAACATTCTGCACAAATAAGCTATTAAGATTTTAATGTTTGTATTTTTGGCGCTTAGAAATTGATCCCGAGTTCAAGGAGAATCTGAAAATCCTGGTGCCAATGCTTCTGGCGCCGGAAAACTTGGTGTTGAAACGGATCAACGGCCAGAAAGTCAAAGCCAGGGATTTGATCCAATATTTCAAGTCATACATGGCCATTTACAAGGGAAATGAGTTGCCAGAACCAAAGTCTATGCTTGTTGTATGTATTGTGTTAAAATCGCTGTAATTTATGCTAATTCACCTAATTTGCGCAGGCCACTGCGGAGGCCAATAATTTGTCGGCCGTTGCCGATGCAAAAGAGACCTATGTTACCTTGATGGAAGAGGTTTGTGGCGGAAACAAACCTTACTTGAATACGGCGACGATGGAATCGGAACATCGCAAAGTCAAAGATAAGGCGATCCACCAGTTTCAAAGCAAACGGAAGATGGGAGGGGATGAGTTTAGTGAAAAGTACAAAGAACAGCTTGAAAAAGTAAACAATGGATATTTAATGACTCGTGGAAATTTATTTGAGATTAATTGTAGGATTTGGAGGAAACTTTCGCTCAGTTCAAAGCACATAATGAAAGTAAAAATATCTTTAAAGCTGCGCGAACTCCTGCCGTGTTCTTCGCTTTAGCCGTGTTTTGTTACATCTCGTCCGGACTTTTTGCACTGTTTGGTGCTTACACAATCGCCAATATCTTCAATACTATGATGGCTGTCTCGTTTCTCACTTTGGCCATGTGGGCCTACGTCAGGTTTGACCCAAACATTGTTGTGTCCTTTGTCTAATTTTTTCTATATTAGGTATAGTGGAGAGTTCCGAGAGATTGGCTTACATATCGACGAAATGGCCAACCTAATATGGGAAAACGTAAGTTTATTTATAATCTTAACGGTCGTGATTACTGCAACTGTGCGTTTTATTGAGTTTGATACAGTTCGTGATCAGGTTTTGTATTATTTTAATTCCACAATCGCCGATAATAAACCAGTTGTTTATTATTATAAAAAACATTTTATTTTAATGATTTGAGTTTTTTTTTGCACATGTCTTCAAAATTCCAGGAACTTTCTTTCTCACAAGTCTTAAGTTGTTATTACGGAGGACTATAACTTAGGAGACGAAACGAGATACAAAATTGCGGGATTTTCTGAACCAAAAAATAAATATAATATAAATATATGGTTAAATCGTTTCAAATGAATATAAATTCAACCAATTTACTTGAACAAAAATGCATAAATGTTGAGTTTTGCATTCTTAATAGACAGAAAAATTGACGAATAATTTTCATAAGAAACTTATAATTAAGTTTTAAAATTTGCGCTTCGTCTCGTATTTTTCAAGACGCTACGAATATGGTTCAAGATACAAGAAAAATGTTAGGAAGAAATTTGCAGAGAATTAAACTTTTATTAAAAGTCTGCGAGATCATATCTCTATAGTCAACGGTTTAGGCCCCAAAGACGTTCAAAGACCCTAACCGACGCTTTCATTTTATTTTACCGGTGGTTAAGTAAAGTTATTTATACCTAAACTGTAGAAGATAAAAATATGGTATCGCGGACTTTTTTATAGGAAATTTAATTCTCTACAACTTTTGTTCCTTACACTTTTTTTGTATCTTCATTTGTATTCCCAGCGTTTTGATAAATATACAACGGTCCGCAAAAAATTATCGCTTAGAATAATTATTTTGCGTTTCACCTTATATTTTTGCATTGTTTCCGTCTTACTATTGACAATTAAATGCACAATCTGCTTTTATTTTTTGTTTGCTCTGTGTTAACAGTTATACAAATACAACCATTTTTTCAAATTCATTGCTCTGAAAACTTATGGGGGACGAGAACGTTTTATTTGTACGTCGTTTCATATCCTAAGCTTTAGATATCCGTTATTTTAGTTACACATTTGTTGTGCTATAAGTGCTATAACTAAAGATATCTTCTTTTTGTAGCATGCCTATTTTAGAAAGAGAAAAGAAAGAAAACGTATGTACTAATCAATTCTAGATACTTGCATGGATTTGACTAACGATTTCGATGTTTTGTTGTGTGAATCGTAATATTTTTATTTTTTCAGTCTATGAAACCCGTCGTACAAGCTTACGTCGAGAACGGTATGCAGCAAATGGCTGCCGAAGTAGCTGAAAGAACTGTCCTAAATGCAACTAATATCACAACCAACGGCAAGAAACAGGCGTGATAACATTCCCCCGTCTGTTACAATAGCACCCTAAAAGCATCGTTACATATTAACGCGTTAATCGTCACGTGATTTGGATTGTTGTGGATTTTGTCTTGCCATATATTGTGGAACATAGTATGTAACTTTGCTGATTATGTGATATCTTGGCAATGTTGGTATTATTGTAATTTATTTGTACATAACGCTTCTAAAAATAATACAATTTTATCTATTACGTAACCATTTTATTGTACACTGTTATGTAAAGTTTGCAAAATTTATTACATGTTCCATTGGTCAATCAGTTTCTCCGTTTAACTAGAGTAGTAATCGTGAACAGTACTGACATTGCAATATAATTCACCACCCAAGTGCCTTTTATTAACCCAATAATTGTTTTTACTGTTTGTCTTGTGATTTCGTATTGTGGTGTCCAAGTCTCCAGTACACTAATGATAAAAACGCATTTTTATTGTTACTAGTGAATAGATAAGACAAACTGAATTGAATGTTACTATTTCCAAATCAAATTTTATAACAATAAATATTATTTTTTTTAGACTGTTACGAACCATGTTATAATTTATTCAGCTAGATATGAACAATTTTTTTAGCTAACTGCTCAATTTATTTTTATTTTTTATTGTAGTTTAATTGAACTGTATTTGGTTTCGGTTATGAATAAATTTATTATTTTTATTTGAATTTTTTCTCCGCCCTTTTTTTGGTTCGCGTCTGGGCTAAATCACGTGCGCAACAGAACACGTGTAACCCCAACAAGTTGCACGCCTCAGTCGGTAATTGACGTTTGTTTTCTCAGCTAGGGTCGGTGCAAAATTGGGTACAAATAAAACGTCAGAAAGCTTATCTAAATCACACTTTTCGGGAAAAGTGCCCCAGAATCGCTAATAGAGTTCGGTGCTTGACGGTTTAGCGCCCCGTTTTGTGGAAAGTCGCCCCTATTTTGGAATTTTGTGACAAAGAACTGGACTTTCGAGTGGTTCTAGTTGGCCAAGTATGACAGGTCACGCACATTGTGCGACTCACGTCTAGTTTGCTCGTGTTGTGACATTTTGGGAAAAGTACAAGTCGATGGTTGTGTATTACACCTGAAATAAGCCGTTTTCACCTCAGGACTCTGTACTTCTTACAATGAGCGATGACGATCGGGATATTGACGTCGAAAGCGATGTGAGTAGTGTTGTTTATACACAAAACACCACATGGATCAATATTAACATTGATTCATTATGTACCCCCCTATTTCAGGAAGGTGACGATTCGGATTCCCGGCAGCCAACCCCCAGCAGACAATCCACTGGAAGCCAGTATTACTCACAGGTAAATTAATTGGCCACCAGTTCAGGGACGAATTTTCGTACTTTCTAATTATTTCGTTTCGTTTTTTGCACCTCAATATTCTTGATTTTTTGGTTTGTCTTCATTTATCGCAATGGAAATAAACACTGCTTTCCACGTAATTTTGTAATTATGCAACATCTCGAAATGAATTTACAATAAACAACTGCTGTTAGTTTTTTTATGGAAAAATTAGCTGTTGGTTATTATTTTGCAAGCTTCCGTTATTTAAGCACAATTTAATCATTTTAAAGAAGAAAGTCTTTATAAAATTTACTGTAGCTTTGAGCAACTGTATTATGCTTATTTTTTAATTATTTTTGCAATCGCAAAATCATTGTCCGTAAGGATTACTTTTGCATATAGAATATTTTTTAAATACAAAGCTGCAAAAACGTTCTTGAAGCTTAAAATCTTTACATTGTTTTATTTATTATCGCTAGATGTTTTGCACTTTTAAAATCACTAATTTAAATTTTCAGTAATCTTTTCTCTTCTGAGAATTTATGTAAATACAAATACATACAAATAATAGTACTAATAACGAAATCGTTCTTTTTTTCTTCGCCGTGTTATATTGTTTTGTAGTAAATTGACTACTATGCATTTAAATGACCTTAACGATAATTATTAGTCAAAGAATAAAAAAAATAACACTGTAGAGACTAGAACTGCTGAATTAAAATTTTGTGTCAACGTTGTGAGTCATATTAATATTTGCAATTAAACATTTGGTGACGAGGTTTGGCGGCAAAGAATAAAAGCTGCTTGATTTTTTTTCAAATTTGTCAATACATTGATAAGTTGATAACAGAAGTTTGTAGTTTCGAACGAAATAAATTCTTTTACGAGCCAGTTTGCAGAAAGCGGAATTAAAATTTAATTTAGAATTAAACTACATGATTCGAATTAAGTTGCCATTTATTTTGCATTATTAACCAACGTCACGTTAAATGAAAATATATTTTTTTATTGAAAAATGTAGCTGCTATAGAAAGTCAGCATTTTTTTGTTTGGAAATTATAATTTCCGCATAATGCGTGTAGTTTGACAAATCTTTGATGTCAAACGCAAAAAAACGTTTGAGTTGTAAGTAACTACATAAGCGTAAATACGTCGGAACTATTTAATAACAATTTGTTTTGAATAAATGCATTTTAAAAAATCAGAAAATAAAAATATTAATTTTTATAAATCATTTAAAATAGTATTGTTTTACATAAAGCCATGTTTAAAATAAAGAAAACTTATTTCACACGAAAATTATGTGCCTTAATTTAATTTTGCAAAACAGTTTATAAAAAAAATACAATGATAATAATTTGTCTTTTGACAATTTCATCTTATTGGTGCATAATTGTCTTTAAGAAATGGTTTTTGTTAAATTGTTTACTATTTGAAAAACTAAACATGTATCACAAAGGGGGGTGATGCCATTTACAATTTTGAAGAGGTTGGTGCTACAACTTTTAAAATTATAATAAAAGGTGTTCCTCTTCGTTTTGTGCCTATTTCAATTTTCCTAGTGTCATAGTCATTGCTGAGTTATTGCATTATGTAATTTATTTGGTCAGACACACAATTTAACCAGTAAAAAAAAATAAGGGTCTGCTTTGGTGTTTATTTGGTTGTATGCTGTTTAGGCTGAGAAGCGGGCGCACCACAACGCGCTGGAAAGGAAACGGCGAGACCACATAAAAGACAGTTTTAGCAGTTTGCGAGACTCTGTTCCTGCTCTCAACGGCGAAAAAGTGGTACGTCTGTCCGATTTTTCACGTTTGCTGAACGATTACTCGTAAGACAGATATCGTGGCAATTGTATCTTTGCTTTTTAGGCCAGTCGAGCGCAAATTTTGAAGAAAGCTGCAGAATATATAGTATTCATGAGGAAAAAGAACCATTCCCATCAGCAGGATATTGAAGATCTCAAGAGGCAAAACAGTCTTCTGGAAGCGCAGAGTAATACATTTTCTCAGACTTGTTTAAAATATTTTTTTAATAGTTGCAGTTACAGTTCGTACCTTGGAAAAGGCCAAAAGCACGGGTTCTTTTGGAGGGGAATCTTCCGACGGTAAAGATTCAAATTACAATGAAACCGAATCGGATACTTCAGACTTGGAAGGGTCTGTTCAACCCAGAAGGCCAAAGAAACAAAAAATTGGATCTTACCACTAGCAGAAGTTGAGCTGATGGTAATTGAAACTCGTTTCGTTTTTACTTTAACACTTCATGTTTAACGTAGTTAGGCAGACTAAAGAAGAAACGAGATTTGAAAACTTGACTCTTCTTAATGCGGTGAAACCGTCCGCATATTTTTGTCAGTACAATTCAGTAGTTTGTAACAATTAGTGAAGACAAAGTGGATCTTCAGTCATCTCTAAATGTCAAAATAACAATGTTTTATTAAGTTTTTTTACAGTTGTTTTTTTGAACCAACTACATTTTACGGATTAAAGAGCTATTGTGTATAAAAATATAAATATTTGTAGTTTATTTTCTTATTGTTTGTAGTTAAATCACAAACTCACTTTGTTTGTATGTTAAATGTAAGTTTATTAAATTAATAAAAGTATGTTCTTGAAGAGATTATTTTTCAACCTTTCCCGCTGAAACAATTGGGTGGGGACGCGGTTACGCCAACGTGAGCAAGAGAAAATCACTACATTAATATCAACAGCTGTTTACTTTTATTTCTGTCACAATGACACATGACTAATGGGGTTATATTTGTTTCTGCAGTCATTTTGAACCACTTTATTATCATTTCGTGTAAAATTAAACCGTTCCAAGAACATGGCAACTAACGAAGAAAATCAAAATTCGACAAACAAGAAAACCATGGAACAATGTTACGAAAATTACATTCTGGTGGATGTTGGCGCAAATTTAACCAATAAAAAGTACAGCAGGGACCTGGAATCGGTCATTCAAAGGGCACGGGACTCAGGTTTGTGTGTCGCACCATTTTTAATTTTGTCACCACCTGTATTTCTATATTTAGGTGTCCAAAAAATCATGGTCACAGGCACCTCTGGCAAGTCAAGCAAAGAAGCGCTAAGATTGACCAGAATCTATCCTGGCACTTTATATTCGACTGCAGGTTGGTTTTTATTAATTTTTCCAATAAATTATTTTACATTGGTTCAGGAATACACCCCCATGACGCAAAATCATACACTGACGAATCTTGGAACGAACTGAAACTAGTTGCCTCAAACCCCGAATGTGTGGCCGTGGGCGAGTGCGGCCTGGACTACAATCGAAATTTCTCAGAGCCAAGTGAACAGAGACAAGTTTTTCGAAAACATGTAATTTTTTATTGGTTTTTAACGACAGGGTTAACGCTTCTTTTATAGATCGAATTAGCGATTGAAATTAATAAACCGTTATTTGTGCACGAACGAGACGCTCATGAAGATTTATTAGAGATTTTGGATCAGTACAAAGGTCAATTACCTCCCGTTCTGGTGCACTGTTTCACAGGGACGGCCGAACAAGCGCTGACATATCTTTCAAGAGGCTTTTACATAGGATTAACAGGTGAATTTTTACTTGAAACGATTTTTTTTGTAATGTTGCGGGTTCAAGGCTACTTGTGTAAAGATAAATCTGATGTTGGCGTTCGTAAATTATTGGTAGATGGGTCTATACCATTGGACAGACTCCTAGTGGAGACAGATGCCCCGTTTATGTACCCAAACACACGAGCTTCAAAACTACCTCTTCATGTCAAAGATGGTCTAACCGAAAGGTCAGTTGTTTTATCTTATTTTTCAGGTTTGCCAGAGGTTATCAAGTCATACGGTTCTGATTTTTTTTTTCTAAATGGCTAGTCATGTGCGATAATTAAATAAATACAATAAACCGTTCGAAACACTTAATAATAAGGAGCAGCATTTTAATTAGATTTCACATTTTCACTGAAAAAACGAGAATAATGACAAATCGAAAACAAACAATTGTTATAATTATGGTTAATTCATAACTAATTCGTAAAAGAACGTAATAATAATATTGAAAAAAGGGGTTAGTATTACAGAGGTGACGAGAGATTAGAACAGAACAACAGAGATTTAATTATAAATTTATTTACTTTCGATGTGTGTACGTAATATTTGTGATACAAATGCAAAGTGTTTGTTCGTTTCATTGTTAAATTTAAACATAAATATTTCTCAAAAATTACTTTGAATGCATTTTCATATGCGATGGATATTAAAATCTTTGAACTTTCACATGTTGCCAACTGCGAGAAATTTTTATTACGCCTTACAATCGATTCCGTTATCCTACAAATACGCAATTCAGTCTTAAATATTTATAATTGTACTATTAAATATTTATAGTTTTGCTTTCTCCATTTTAATAGATGTCTAACGAAGTTATAAAACTCTCAAATTAGTAAACGTTCAACAGTTTAAAGGAAGAAGTTGTTATGTTTTTTATTCGTTAATTCACTTGATTAAAAAAACATAAGTATATATTCTTGCAGATATCCTTCTAAAATTCTTCTAAATATGTTGAGGGAATTTTGCACCTTTGTCTTAATAGTAGATGCTCTTTTTTATGTTTTTCTAATTTGTTGTTTGGCTAAAGACTTATAAACATATTTATTCAGACAGTAATTTCTGCGTATTATGCTTGAATTAAAATTTGTTTTGTACTAAATACGACATTTGAGTCTTATGACTGAGTTTCTTGCTTACATCTTGATCAAATAAAATAACGATCCAATCATCTGTCAGGTTTGTGCAAGATAAACCTGAAGCTACTAAATCTAAACAGATCCATTCCATGATATTTTTAGAGTTTCACTTTTTCAGTAGTCTAAAAATATCAAATACATTGAATATTTTAATTGCTTTTTTATTTTTTTTTAATATTATTAGATTATTTTTATTGTTTATGTGGTGCCAACTGGTCAAATATTTTAATTACAGTTTTAATAAAGCTTGATAACGTTTTAAGCAACGAGGAAATTTCGTTTTTACTAGTTTTAAGCGTCAATGATCCAGAAATGTAGCAAAAGAAGTTAGGAAATTGAGAATAATCCAGAGGTTGACGACTTTCGTACACAGAAGAGAAATATTTTTATGACTCTTCAAACACGGGTTGCGAAAAGTACATGAAAGTAATAAAACAGAACATTACATAGTTATATAGATGTCATGTAATGGCAAAAGAAAACCAGGTTTCTTTTGTGTACTGGATGTACCTTATAGGAATCATTTTTTTAATATTTGATGGAGAGTGTATTTTTTAATTTTTTTCAAATACAAGTTGAAAATTCAAAAAACTAGACATTCAGACAAAAATGCAGCTTGAACTTACTGATCAGGTCATAAAAAAAGAAGGTAAAACGTGTCAATTATCCATCAGTAGGTAAGCAACATGATTTAATATCTTGGGATTACTTTTAATTTATATGCTTATCTACTAATATGATAAGGATAAAATGTAAGTAAAGACTTATGTAGGATGTAGGACTTGTATGATCATTATCATTTAATAATGATTTGAAAAGATTAGCTTGTTCAATTTTTTTGCAACATCCATTAAAATAAAAAGTTATTTATTAAACACTTTTATACACAATAACAGCAACAATTAACAATAGTTTCTTTTACATTTTCTACTTATTTATTGCCAACAAAAAAGTTAACCAGAATTCGTTATCTAAAAAATGCTATTAAAACCGAAATTTAATTGCGTTGGTTACATTTTTAATTGTTTTTAATTTTTATAGTGACCACAAAAGGATTTTAACTGCATTGTGTTTTAATTTAATAAATATTAATCAATACTTTATTTTTGTGATTGCGCATAGTCCGCCTGTTTGCAACAATTGTGCAATGTGCAATACACGACGGAAACACGTTACTGATTCATGCAATTACGTAAAAACAAACATTAATTTCAAAGCATTCAATTCATAATAGGTACACCAGTCGATTTTTCCAGAACATTTTGTCCAAAGTTTATGGTTCACTATCCAGCGATAATTTATATCACCTATCTACGTTCTACTTTAGTCATATAAAACCCTAATAATAGATTTGACTTTGGTGCGTCACGGCCTTGATTCCAAGAATGTCTATTTTTACAGACGTGTGAACGTTTTCCGAAGAGCGTTTTTCCTGAAAATCTTGCCAATTTGTTTTTAAAATAACTACTAAGAAGGCCCCTTCAACACACAGGCATTTTTTAAGTAAAACACCCTGATTTTCAAGGGTAAACAGAAAATCAGAAAAAATTGTGAGAACACCCCGATTTTCAAAGTTATGTTTAAAAAAGCAAAACTATATGGGCTTGTTCAGCACACAGCTATTTTTAAGTAAAACGCCCTGGTTTTCAAGGGTAAACAGAAAAGCAGAAAAAATCGTGGGCCGCTTGAGCACACATACGAATACGATTTCGGCCTACAAATTCGGCCAAAAAAATGACCAAATTTATTTGTACTAATAAAGACGATTAATTAGTTTTATTATTTGATTGATAACCCATTTTTGAAACTCGATGGCTTGTGGTAATTTAGATCTGATAATTAATGAATACAAACTCGGTTCGTTAATAAATACTGTTTCGACATCTTTTTAAGACCAACAACCTGATTTTTAAGGTAACTCAAAAATGCAAAATTTATAACCCCTCAGAACACTATGTTTTTTGATGATTTTACCTTGTTTTCATAAGGTAGAAAGCATGCTGTACAAACTCATGTATCTGGGTCTGTTGAGCACAAATTTAATGATTCTAGAAATCAACCCATTGAACATGTTTTTCAATTTCAAATATTGATAGATTTTTCCGACGGGGTAAAACACCCTGTCTGTAAAATTGATGTGAAAACTGTTTGTTAATGAATAAGATTATTTATTGCGAGTTTCCCCTGTTATGAAGTTTTTACTATACAAGCCTGTTTAGCACAATAACGGTTCAAATTTAAGGATTTTACCTTGTCATAGCAACAATAAAAGATTAGTATAAAAAGAATAAAATATGTACAATAGTTCATTAATAATTTTTATTAGTTATCCAAAACATAACACTTGGAAAAATAATACAAAATTATGCTGTAGCATAATTAACAATTTTTAGTTTAGTTTTCTGAAGATTCTGAGGTTGATTCTTCCCTGTAAAAAATACAATTATTATTCATTACGCAACACAAATAACTACATATATTAAATATTAAACAGGTTAGAATGTTACATACCCAGTGACAACCCTTATTCTTTTAAGAGCTCTTGCACATTGTGGTGGTGTCCGAAAATATAATCTGTATGAGGGCCTATTGAAACGTTGGTTTATTATTAAACCCCTATTGTCCACTTCACTATATCCACGCAAGTGCACTGGCAAAAAGTAAGTTACTGGTATTTCTTCATCATGTGGCTTGATGATTATTGCCTCCTTAGTTATTTCTACGTTTGCGTAATATTCTTGGCCGCTGAAGACCACTCTAACGTTCTTAAGATGCATGTTAGTTTTGCTATCTTGCCGGTGTTCTTGCATTTCGATTATTTCTTTTATTAATTTATTTATCTTATCTATAGAAGAAAACAGTTTTTTTCACTTTTTTTTACAATTTTCGCATAAATACCTTTTGCCATGTTGATCAAGCGCTGGAAGCACCCTGGAAGCCTGGAATATTATGAGAGGTTATCTTTTTGTTGACAGCCAGTGTTGCCAACAACTTAAAATTTAAAATACTGTTTTCTGAGATCTGTATATTGTATTGCATATGTTATTAATTTCACAAACTTCTTTATTCGGTAAATAAACAGGCAAAACAAATATAAGTACTTACAATCCAGACATATTTCTTGTAGAAAATATATAATTTATGATTTGCTATTAAAAATGTGTTAATAGTTTCACTTAAGCTGCATAAATCAGGTAATGAATCAGTCTTTCTAGGAGTCAAAGTAATAGGTTTTTTAGTTGTGGTAGATGTAGTAGTTGTGGTAGTTGTAGTTGGTATTAATTCATATTTTAATCGTTCAGGTCTTCCATATAAATATTGAATTGCCCACATATCGTCTCGAGTTAATTTATCAATATCACCTTTATAATACGCGTACATAATTGAATTATTATTGGCAGAGTGCTCAATACCTAATGTATGTCCGATTTCGTGTAATAATACTGTATAAAAATTACCAATTTTCTGATTTATCAAAATGAATTCCTAGACATTCATCATTATTTGGAAAGAAGCCATGTGCTAAGACATTACCTTTTCTGTCAAAACTGCTAGAACATATTCCTTTTTGACACCTTGAATTATGATTATGTTGAAACAGCGTATTAGAAAATGAAATAAGTATGTCCGGTTTAACACTATTGTAATTAAACTTTAAATTTGAAACAGATTCCCATTGATCAAAGGCTTTTTGTGCTAATTCTTTCATCTCGTTTGTAGCTAACGAAAAATACCATTTAAGATTTGTTTTATTCCATTTTTGATAATGAACTCTATAAGCTGTTGGATTATCTTTATTTCCACATCTCAGCTGTTTAATCAAATCAAGTGTTTCTTGATTTAATGTTCCATCAACAGGTAAATTGTAATATTCTTGAAATCTAATTAATGCTTCATTTATTTCTATTAATGATTCAGCATGCGAGGCATTGCCAAGTTTTGTAGACGCTGACGCGAAATAGCCAAATTGTTCTAAATAACTCTGAATCTTCGATTCATCGTAAGGCTTTGCTGAACTCGTAATATCGCTAGCGCTCATGAAGGACTTCGTCCGAATATTAACATCATCTGAAGTTTTTACAGTAGCGAAAAATAGAAAAAGAATAATATATTCATTTAATAGTGTAAATTTAAATATTCTGAATCAAAGATTCATCATGAAGGCATAGCCGAATATCAAATTAAACAAATGGTATATCTTCAAAAATAATCATATTATAAGAAATCATCAATTACCGTTTAAGTGGGCTTTTTCTAGGTATTTCTCTCTAGGAAAATAGTTAAAATTACTGACAAATTCCTCTTCACGTAAATTTATTTCTTTTTCATTTATTTTATCAGCCTTATATAAATGCAATAACTGTCTATAAAATTTATAAACTAACTTATATTCTTCAATTCTTTCTGATATTTTTAATCTCTTATCTAAGATTTCTATTACCCCCGCACCAAGAGATAAACAAACTAGTGGAGGTAGGGCCAACGAAGATAATCCCGATGCACTAAATAATAATTTACTGATAGATAATCCGATTCCAATTTTATAAAAATAAATGTAACTTTTTCTGTATACATACAACCGTTTTTTTAAATATTCGACTATGTCCTCGTCTTCGACTCCGGGCGGACCTTGCCTGTCTTCCTGATGAATTTGTAATTCAGAAAATTTTTCCATTTATAACATATAGATAATACATAATTAGAGCGAAGCCCTCATGAGCGAAGCGATTTTAACAACGGGGTGTTTTTGTGCTTTTTTTAGATTACCTTGAAAACCGGGGCTAATTTGCTTAATATTTTTGCTTTTTTTAGATTACCTTGAAAACCGGGTTATTTTGTTTGATGTTTTTTTTACTTTTTTTTAACTACCTGGAAAACCATGGGTGTTTTGCTTGATATTTTTAGCTTTCTTAACTACATTGAAAATCATGGTGTTTTCCTTAAAAAAATGAAGTGTGCCTGATTTTCGCAATATTTTCTGCTTTTCTATTTACCCTTGAAAATCCGGTCATTTTCGCAATATTTTCTATTTTTCTATTTGTCCTTGAAAATTGGGTCATTTTGCTTGAAATATTTACTTTTTTTTTAGATTACCTTGAAAATCGGGTTATTTTGCTTGATATTTTTTATTTTTTTTTTAACTACCTGGAAAATCGGGGTGTTTTAACGTTTTTTTTTGCTTTTTTGTTTACCCTTGAAAATCAGGGTGTTTTACTTAAAAAATAGCTGTGTGCTATGGGGGCCTTATTAGTTTTTTTAGATTACCTTGAAAACCGGGGCTAATTTGCTTAATATTTTTACTTTTTTTAACTACCTTGAAAATCGGGGTGTTTTACCTTAAAAGTGGCTGTGTACTATAGGGGCCTTATTAGTAGTAAAATATATCGTAACAAAGAGATAAACGAACAAAAACAAGCTAAAACCGCGACATCATTTAAAATTGTTTTTGTTTGTTTTTAGATCATTAACCTTCCTTCATCGATATTGTACCTTCCAAAGGAACGAACCCTGCTCTTTGCCAGCGATCGTCGAGATGATTGCGGCTTTTATGAATAAGAAACCGGAGGACGTGGCCTTAGCTACGTCTTTTAATGCCTTGAAACTTTTCGGATTGTCTCAATGATCCGAAAGTTGTACTAATTAAGGGGAACATACAAACATATTATATTTTGTCTATTTTCGAAATCATGTGGGCAGCTTTATTAAACGAATTTAGCTATAATAGGGCGAAGAATACAACGAATCGTGTAAATAATTTTAGGTGATCACCAATGTCAACATGTTTACCAAAAGCGGTTATTACCGTTTTGGAACTATAAAGTTTATCACGTCTTATCCTGTATTTTTGTAGTTGGACTACGTTACGTTTAGCAACTGTTAAAGCCGAATTGTATATTTTAGGTAACATGAAATGTATTTGTTGACTGCTTAGTTTTATAATGCGGACGAAAGATTTATGTTGAAGTAATAGAATTACGCTTTGTTAAAGTATCATAATTTTGAATTGTTGATATAGGAAGTATGAAATTATGGCGTATAATCAATCTGATGCAATATTTTTGTTGTTGCTGTAATTTCGGTAGCATGTTCTTGTAGTTTTAATTTTATGGACGCTGTGTAGTGTAAAATGGCCCATTATTTTTGTAATTAATTTTCATATTTTAGGGGTTTGTTTGCCACAATAATTGCCTCTTTATGTGATATTTGTTTCCATTTTATAGACACAAATGTGCCTTATCTATTACAATATGAAGAATAAATAAGTTGTAATGAATTACTGTACTTTTCTTTGTCCCAAATGACCCTTTTACATAATTTATTATTGTCGTCCGTATTTACATGATAAACAAGACTCTAGAACAACAACGATAAGGATAATTCTTTGTAAACAAATAAATTCCTTTCAAAATTGAACAGACGAATTTGGCATTTCATGCAGGTATTAATGGGTGGTTTATTTGAAACGTTTGAAAAGCATAAATTGGAAAATAAATTAAAATTTGAAAAATAAAAAAGGGCGTAATTCCAAAACAAAGAAAACAGCTGATCGATAAAGCTGACGACGTAGATAAAAATCAGCTGACATGTCACCAACAACTACTGGCCAAAGTCCCTAGAATCTTGTTCAATTAAAAGCAATTTTCTTAATACCTGAAACATTGTTTTGACCACGATTAACCGAATTGGCATTAAACTGATAGCAACTAAAGTTTATGTATAAATTTTTGATTAAAGAGGACGTTTTTTGGATAATTAGTCGAAAATTCTAGAAAGTGTACTTTGGGTTCGAGATTAAAAAGGAGTGGGGGAAGCCGTCCGTATAAAAGCGGTTCCACAGCTGCATTCGCCATATTGTCTGAGCAAAAGTGGTGAAATACAAAAGCGATTTAATTAAAATTGTGAATTTTCCTAGCCGTAAAGGTATGTATTTTAATTTCATCATGAATTATTCGATTGCAAGAAGCGCAGAAAGTCGCAATTTTGTGAAATTTTTCGCATGACGCAATAACATTTGTTTGAAAAAACATCGCCCTAGTGACGTGTTTTTTTGTTTAAATTTTAACAAAATTAATTTTGTAAATTTGTCGATCTGTTCAAAACCAAACCACATAGTGAGTAATGTGTTTTTTCGGTTTATTCAGTGCGTAATTCTTTGTTCAACGAAATCCAATATGGCGGCTTGGAAATTTGCTTTGTCACAAAAGTAATTTTTTGTGTCGTTGCAGATGCAGATCTTCGTGAAGACTTTGACTGGTAAAACCATCACCTTGGAGGTCGAGCCCTCCGATACCATCGAAAACGTCAAAGCTAAGATCCAGGACAAGGAAGGTATCCCCCCAGACCAGCAACGTTTGATCTTCGCTGGCAAACAACTCGAAGACGGACGCACTTTGTCTGACTACAACATCCAGAAGGAATCGACGCTCCACTTGGTTTTGAGATTGAGGGGCGGTATGCAAATCTTCGTTAAGACACTCACTGGCAAGACCATCACTCTGGAAGTTGAGCCCTCTGATACGATCGAGAACGTCAAAGCCAAGATCCAGGACAAGGAGGGCATCCCTCCAGATCAACAGCGTTTGATTTTCGCTGGTAAACAACTCGAAGACGGACGCACCTTGTCCGATTACAACATCCAGAAGGAATCCACCCTTCACTTGGTTTTGCGTCTGAGGGGAGGCATGCAGATCTTCGTCAAGACCTTGACTGGGAAAACCATTACTTTGGAAGTCGAACCTTCCGACACGATTGAAAACGTCAAGGCTAAGATTCAGGATAAGGAAGGGATCCCACCAGACCAACAAAGATTGATCTTTGCCGGGAAACAACTAGAAGATGGGCGTACCCTCTCAGATTACAACATCCAGAAGGAATCCACCCTTCACTTGGTATTGCGTTTGAGAGGTGGCATGCAAATTTTCGTCAAAACCCTGACTGGCAAGACCATCACCTTGGAGGTCGAACCTTCTGATACCATTGAGAATGTTAAGGCCAAGATCCAAGACAAGGAAGGTATCCCACCAGACCAACAAAGATTGATCTTCGCTGGAAAACAACTTGAAGACGGCCGTACTCTTTCCGACTACAATATCCAAAAAGAATCCACCCTCCACTTGGTGTTGCGTCTCCGAGGTGGCATGCAAATTTTCGTGAAGACTTTGACTGGAAAAACGATCACTCTTGAAGTCGAACCTTCGGACACAATCGAAAACGTGAAGGCGAAAATTCAGGACAAAGAGGGGATTCCCCCAGATCAGCAAAGATTGATTTTCGCCGGCAAACAGTTGGAGGATGGTCGCACACTCTCCGACTACAACATCCAGAAAGAGTCGACCCTCCACTTGGTGTTGCGTCTCCGTGGTGGCATGCAAATCTTCGTAAAGACTTTGACTGGGAAGACGATCACTTTGGAAGTAGAACCATCGGACACTATCGAAAACGTTAAGGCGAAAATTCAGGACAAAGAGGGGATTCCCCCAGATCAGCAGAGGTTGATCTTCGCCGGCAAACAGCTCGAAGATGGCCGAACTCTCTCCGACTACAACATTCAAAAAGAATCAACACTCCACTTAGTATTGCGGCTCCGAGGTGGCATGCAAATTTTCGTTAAAACTCTGACTGGCAAAACCATCACCCTGGAAGTCGAACCTTCTGATACAATTGAGAACGTCAAGGCTAAGATTCAAGACAAAGAGGGTATCCCACCAGACCAACAAAGATTGATCTTTGCTGGAAAACAACTAGAAGACGGCCGTACTCTTTCCGATTACAATATCCAGAAGGAATCCACTCTCCACTTGGTGTTGCGTCTCCGAGGTGGCATGCAAATTTTCGTGAAGACCTTGACGGGAAAGACGATCACTTTGGAAGTAGAACCCTCAGACACAATTGAGAATGTTAAAGCTAAAATCCAGGATAAAGAAGGCATTCCTCCAGATCAGCAGAGGTTGATCTTTGCTGGCAAACAACTCGAAGATGGGCGCACCCTGTCGGACTATAATATTCAAAAAGAATCAACCCTACATTTAGTATTGCGTCTGCGAGGAGGTATGCAAATTTTCGTGAAGACGTTGACTGGGAAAACAATTACGTTGGAAGTTGAGCCATCGGACACGATTGAAAATGTGAAGGCCAAAATTCAAGATAAGGAAGGTATTCCCCCAGACCAGCAAAGATTGATCTTTGCGGGAAAACAGTTGGAAGATGGTCGCACACTTTCGGACTACAATATCCAAAAGGAATCCACTCTTCATCTAGTCTTACGTCTTCGCGGAGGACAGTAATTTTCTGGAATTTCTATGCTTAATATTTTTTTTACTTTTTGTTACAAGTTTCCTGAAATTACGAATAGAGAATAAAGATTGATGGCTTAATTCTTGTGTTTTATTTTAGTACTCCATGTGAATTAATTCAAAAAAATGCTTATCAAAATTTTAAAACATTTGGCTTTACGGGGTTGGTTTGTCTTTGGATTTGGAGCTTAGACGAGATTGTAGGCCCGCGAGAATGTACGCTCACGAGAATTCTCCAAAAATCGCCAACACACAAATTGAAATTAAAAAAAGATTTGAGGTATATTTCCAACAAGGCAACAAATTCTTAAAAAAATAAGTTATTCATATGACTGCACATATTTTGGAGTAATTCGTTAAGCTAAATACAGTGTTAAAAATAAAGACTTCACTTTCATTGATATTCGGAGAAACCGGACTTGGCAGCCGATCGAATTTGACGTTAGGCATAAAAATAAAAAACTTAAAGACAAAAAAAATGATAACATTTAATCACCCACACAAAACTCAATGGAACTACCTACAAGTTAATGACAATGTCACAAAAAACTTTTTCGATTCGACCGTATTTGGCAAAAAATCCATTTCAAATGCATTCATTGTTTTACGCTAGTGCGCATAGATAGCAATAATAATATTACAGGTTACTATAAATATAAGTTAATAAAATTAATTTTGGCACTTAACACCTAGATGCCGCCATCAACTTTTTTTTTTAATAATGAAAATTATCGCTGCCTACATTTTTTGTTTTTAATTTTTTTGTGTAATTTAAAAAGTTTAATAAAAATATAGTAAAAATTTTATAAAATCTGCGATTCACAAAATGCGAATTATCTTCGTTCCCGTACAAGATAAAGGGGTGGTTCTGCCCTTTTGAAAACCCTACCGCCCCGTAGTATTTTTCCTGGGCTATCGACTGGAATGGGTCTCGTTCCCGTATCTCCATCAGGAACCGAAATAGCATTGCACATTTTTAAATCGGGAATCGAAGTACATGACGTAATAGTGCCGCAAAAGTTACGTGTGCATGCAAAATTTGAGGTTGCTACGATAACAGGAAGTGCCTCAAAATTGACTTGTAAAATTTGATTCAAAATAAATCACATTAAATAAAGACTTTGAACAAAAAAGCTGAAGTTTTTTATTGGAGTTTTTATTCAAGTTGCTTTGTTTGTAGTCTTTCGGAATTATAAATATTTTGAACTTAAATTTGAGACACTTCCTGTTATCGTAGCAACTTGAAATTTTGCATGCACACGTAACTTTTGGAGCACTATTACGTCATGTACTTCGATTCCCGATTAAAAAATGTGCAATGCTATTTCAGTTCCTGATGGAGATACGGGAACGGGACATATCCCATTCGATAGCCCAGGAAAAATACTACGGGGCAGTAGGGTTTTCAAAAGGGCAGAACCACCCCTCTATCTCCTACAGGAACGGAGATATTTAAGATTTTGTGAATTACAAGATTTTCTTCAATTTTTATAAAAATTTTGTAAACAACCTAAAATTTTCTTTCACTTTTCAAAATTTTTATAGAAATTTAAGGAAATCTTGCATTTCACAAAATGCGAAATATCTCCGTTTCTGTAGGAGATAGAGGGGTGGTTCTGCCCTTTTGAAAACCCTACTGCCCCGTAGTATTTTTCCTGGGCTATCGAATAGGCTAGGCCCCGTTCCCGTATCTCCATCAGGAACCGAAATAGCATTGCACATTTTTTAATCGGGAATCGAAGTACATGACGTAATAGTGCTCCAAAAGTTACGTGTGCATGCAAAATTTCAAGTTGCTACGACAACAGGAAGTGTCTCAAATTTAAGTTCAAAATATTTATAATTCCGAAAGACTGCAAACAAAGCAAGTTAAATAAAAACTCCAATAAAAAACTTCAGCTTTTTTGTTCAGAGTCTTTATTTAATGCGATTTATTTTGAATCATATTTTACGAGTTAAATTTGGGACACTTCCTGTTACCGTAGCAACTTGAAATTTTGCTTGCACACGTAACTTTTGGAGCACTATTACGTCATGTACTTCGATTCCCGATTAAAAAATGTGCAATGCTATTTCGGTTCCTGATGGAGATACGGGAACGGGACATATCCCATTCGATAGCGCAGGAAAAATACTACGGGGCAGTAGGGTTTTCAAAAGGGCAGAACCACCCCTCTATCTTCTACAGGAACGAAGATATTTCGCATTTTGTGAATCGCAGATTTTATAAAATTTTTACTATATCTTTATTAATTTTTTAAAATTACACAAAAAAATTACATACAAGAAAACGAAGCAAATGATATTTTCCATTCTCTTTAAAAAAAAAATTTTGATGGCGTCATCTAAGCGTAGGTAAACTAAAAGTTTACAGTATTCTATAAAATTGTAACTGCCATCTATGTGCAATATTTAAAAACAGTTAATGCGCCCGATTTATATTTGTAGCGAAGTCCGGTTGTTTAAATATTGTTAAACCAAAAAATGTTCAACCTATCACTTAAATAAATCATTTATTTGTGCAATAGCATGCTTTCATATGTTTAAAACCACCAAGTTTACGTGTCCCCCTTTTTTATAAACTTGACATGCTCTCCACTCAGATTAGCCTTGGGTTGGCAATCCTTAAAAAATTCTCGTCAGCGTAAATTCTCGCCTATGCGCTGGACTCTTGACAGCTTCTGACTTCGCAAATTCGTTGTCGTTTTGTTTGGTGTTCTCACCATGTATAGATAGTCCTGGTGAACCAACTTCCCTTATTTTCCATTGTCGGGCGCAAACCAAAATGTGGAGCAAGTTGGAGCTTTTATTTTATCTGACAGATGGCACCAGCGTAGACTGGGACTGTCACAATGTTTACAAGAAAAAAGATACACGCATCACGTTGTTAAAAATACGACATTTATGAAGAACAATTAATACCTGAAGGATGCCCGCACCGAATGGTAGTGGAGTTTTTTTTCTGGAAAGCATTTATTCTGACTTCAATGTTTCGATGTCTTTCGCGGCCGAAAATGCATCGAACCGAAGTTTAGAACTATTCAGAAAATATTATTATTTCAGCGCGAAAAAAGCAGAAGTTGTTACAAGATGACTAACTTGGGTGCTGAGATAACATTTTTTAATTTCGCATCATTTTTTTATAAAAAACAAAGAAAATTTCTGAAATTGTGACAGTCCCAGTCTACCGTGCTGCCATCTATCAACTTGCTCCAGCGTTAGAATCAATTATAATAGCGAGTTGGTTTACCTGTCTGTCTCTATATCGTGGGTGTTCTTTTAGAAAAATCTGACAATAATAACGCCTTTGTTTTAAACCCTCAGCAGTCTAAACACTCCGTAGTACAGCCGGGACTTTGTCGGGAGCAGAATGAGCGAAATTGGTGAAGAAAAGTCCCAGGAGCGGATTTATGGGGGCTGCGAGGGCCCTGATGCCATGTACGTAAAGTTGATTTCATCAGATGGTCATGAGTTTATTGTGAAACGCGAGCACGCCTTGACCTCGGGCACCATCAAGGCTATGCTAAGTGGCCCCGGCCAGTTTGCAGAAAACGAAGCCAATGAAGTGAACTTTAGGGAGATTCCGTAAGTTTCAAGGGGAGATAATAGCTTTCCTAACCGTTTCTTTAGATCTCATGTACTTCAGAAGGTGTGTATGTACTTCACTTACAAAGTCCGCTACACTAACAGCTCAACTGAGATCCCTGAGTTCCCAATTGCCCCAGAAATCGCGTTGGAGTTGCTGATGGCAGCGAACTTCCTCGACTGCTAAGCTCGAGTCAAGCCAGTCTAAGATGTGCATGAAGGTTTCTCTTTAGTTAACTTATTTTTAAGTTGTTAATTAATACTACAATCTCTTTTTGTGATCTTAGGTGAATTAATAAATAAGACTAAAGTATACTTCTGTACATTTATTAAGTTTGTCATGCTAGAAACAGTTTTTTACGTTACGATTACTAAAATTGTATTATCACAGAATAAGTGAACACCACTCTCTCCTACTTACAACTAAAACACCCGTAAAAATAAACATACCAAATAAACATAGTTCTCCTCTTAAATTCGGTTTATGATTTATATTCGAAAACCTTAGAAAATAATTACAACGCGTTAAGTTTTGGAAGCTTTACATAATACTATTTTATTTTTAATAATAATGATTATTAAAAAGTATAAAAACCCACCATCTGTTTTTAATATTCCCATCACAGTCTTTTAAATTTAGTTTCATTTAATAAAAACCGACATCACTCAACGATGTGATTAAACCGAAACTACAACAAATCAAATTGTGAACTTGGTCCGATTAGATAACAACAGTATTCAAAAAAACAATGTGTAACTCAACAAAAAATGTAAAACAGTTAAAAGCATAATTTATCCATCGAATTGTTGTTAAACCTATGCTACCTAAAAGCATTGACGATATTGTTTAATTGGTCGATCATTTTCTGAAGTCGCTTTCTTTCCTGCTCCGTTAGAAATAACGTCGAATGCAGCTCCCTCTGCCGACGCTCGAGATACTTTACCTCAAACTGCTTCATTATCACTTCCTCTTTCAAAGAAGTGCAACGCTTTGACAAAGTCTCAATCTCCCCTTCACGTTCTGAAACGTAAACTATAAAATTGCCGACACTTATTCCCACAAGACAACACCTTTCGAAAAAGCCTGATACGACTCCATAATCTCCTGAATCCCTGGCCACTTCAACAATTTCGGTTTTTCCGCGTCTTCCGACTTAACTTCCTCAATTTTGACCTCGCTCTGCGTTCGATTGTTCTTCGGATGCTCCACCAAAACCATCGTCAGAGGCACATAATTGTATTCGATACTTTTCGAATGGTGCAACGGCTCTTCTTGTTTTATGGTCGAAATTGTCTGCCCATATTGGTGAACTATGGGGATTTTAAACGCGATATCGGCGCAATTATTGTTATGATTCGTTTCGATTAGGCCATTTGGTTTTAATTTATTAACGGCTTTGTGCTTTTTGTACGCTTTAATGGTGTATTTCGTTAAAGCTGATTCGCAGTTTCGTCGTATTCGCTCTTCAACGATTTTGATCCATGTCTTTTCCAACTCTAAACAACGCCGAATTTTTTTTATTAACAATTTATTAACAACAGAACGCAAATTACCAACCTTGCCTCACTTGAACAGGAACGTTTCGCAGTCCCAGAAGTTGCAAAAAATTGCTTTTTACTCGAAAGTCGGGCAAAGTGTTCAAGACAGAGGGCGACTGCAAAGGCACTGGTAAATTTAACGGAACGACACGATCGTTATCGTCGACAGCAACATTCCAAGTCGGCTGCCATTTTCGCCTCTCCAGCTTTTCCAGTTCCACATCTGGAAGAGCACAACAACGTGAAGAACACAAAACAAAACATATTTTTAAAGGCGTTTTAAGGGAGTCTGACCCAGCCAGAGATCTGTTTTCGGATCTTTTTGCTTCCAATTGGATAAAAATAATAAATAAAAATATAATTGAAATTTTAATTCAAAAACAATAGTTCGGAATTATATGATTCACAAAAAATATATACGTTACCTGAACATAATTTTGATTTAGCAATCAGAAATCTGCACTTTACCTCGAAGTAATTCAGCATTAATTAATCAAATGTCTCAGTAGTTATTGTGCAAACAGCAAATTTTAAAACAGAGCTTTACGGATTCGAAGAGCGCAGCTAAAGGCAGCTTCATGTACAATTTTTTAGCGACATAAACAATATAAAATTAATTTAAATAATAAATCGTGCAACAATAACGGTAATTGCTTGCTTCACAGTTTAGAGTCAGGCGACTGTCCACAGTTTCTAAAATTTCCCGCACTTCTTTCCAGAGAATTCTTAAAGACTACAAATTTCATGGCCATTTGGAACAGTTAATTCAATAATTAAATAAATAAACTCTAATTTTTGAAACGTAAATTGTTACATCAAATAAAAAATAACTATTATTGTGACGAGCTGAAGTGGCGCGAACACAAAGTACAGATTTAAGTGTTCTCCTTGAATAAAAATCAACCTGTTTAGCGTTTTTGAGTAAAATGAGTCCAAGCATTAAAAACTCTGATGCCCTGTTTTCAGTGGGCCTGCCTGTATATGTCCGACGAAATGATTTTGATTTTTAACTCTGTATTATTTCTCAATTTTACATTCTTTTGGTTCAATTTGGGGAAAATTTAATGGTATTTCGGTGGTTTGTATTAATGAGCATAGTTAAAGCAATAAATAGGTGACAATTTTATTTCGTATTTCAAGTTCATTATAAAATTAATAAATGAAATTCTGTTAAATTTGTGTAACTTCAATGTTTTTTAACGATTTCGACAAAACTACTGCAGCGGATATTATTATTTCTTTGTTGATTCATTCCTTTGCTCTTTTGTTACATACGGAATTGAATTACTGAATATTATTCTCATGAGTTATCGAATGTTCTGAAACAAATACAAAGAATGTGAAATTGAAACACAGAAATATTTAAACTTATAAATCTTCAAACCTATAACTCTTTTAAAAGTCGCTAAAACATTTTCGAAAAAGTTGAATTTTATTTAAATTACAATCTTATTTCATTAAACAAATTGACAAAATCTCTGTTTCAAAATCTTTATAACAACGAAGTGATTGATTTTTAAAGCTTTCGATTTCGACCGAAATTTTGAGCTGGATTGGTTTCAGAGATCCCCTTAAAAATGCTATTGCAAAAAATCGTACGTACATAATGTCATAACAAAAATTAATCAATCAAATCTCTTTGTCCGCACCTTCACCAATACAAATTTAATTTTTTGTTAATGACGATTTATTTATCTCTACTCTTACACAATTATTAGTGTGCCGTTTAAATTTATTCAGTTTGCCACTTGCTGATGTCGTGAACGGACGCCTCATAAACATTAATAAAGCTATCTTGAAATAATGTTGTAAATTTTATTTAGTAGTGCGCGACTTTTCAAATTACGAGTGGTTAGTGTGTGCCAATGGAATGGATTTTCTTGGAGAAATCGTGCAAGAACCATCGGGATTAAAGGGTTAGTCTATAATACCTTATTTGTTTAGAAAAATTACGTTAAATTAGTGATATTATCAAATAATTTACTGATATTGTACTGCTATTGTCAAAATAACATTAAATTTGTAATAAACAAATAAACAGGGAAATTATTAGTTTAATTTTTAGTTATTACTAAAACTTTATTTGTTATTTAAATAATAAATTGCCTCAAAGCATTACAAATGAATGCATATTGCAGCCAATAACAAAAAATATAATCTAGAAAAAATTAAATCTTGAATACGTACATCTTTAACAACATCCCTATTCTTTTACGCGTAGTTTCTTTTCAACAAATTTAATAAAACATACTTATTGAATATATATATTTTTAATTACAGTAGGTCCGTTCTATGAAGATGAGGGACTTGCTATAACTTGTAGCAGAAGAAGTTGCCATAAGGTAAGTGCATTTTATTTCTTTTAGATAAAATTTGTAAATATAACTTATAAAGTGCAACATTTTCATAACACACTTATCATTAAATCTTAATAAAAAATTAAAACAAATAAAGAAACAATTATTCAAACTCGTATTTTTTTGATTTCCACAATGTAAAAAGCATTTCTGATTTACTAATTTATATGTGCAGGTCGTATATAGGCTAAGTCAAAAGTCTGGAATATGAATATTTTTTTACGAATCATTTAAGAAAAAATTTTTACTGTTGTTTAGGTTTAAAGTATCTATTTCTTTGCTATATTTTCTTAACCCACTACACTTTGAGCACGACTTCATCGTGTTTTTAAAAATGGAGCTGTCCTAGCATACTTTTGATTGAATTGTCAAGAACCGCAAAGACCCAGGTTTGCTAAAATTTGGATTATTTCTGTTGGTCCGTAAAACCAAAACAAAGGATCAGACACCCCATCAGCCAACCTTATTTGTGACTGGCAACAGCATAATTTAAAAAATCCTTACAATTCTTTTTTGTGTGCGTCGTGAGTCCAAATATCTCCAAAAACCTGACTTTCTCGGGCCTCAGATCGAGTTTGCACGGCGGTCCTGATTTAATCCACAAATCAACCTCCGGCCCCTCGCTCTCGCACTCCGAGCTGGACAATGAACTAGAACTGGAATTGTCCGAATAGCCGAAAACGGAGACTCCGCAATCTACGGTCACTTTCGTGTTATTATCGTTGATTATCTTCGGTTCTTTGGGCTTGATTAGGCGCTTCTGTCGTCTGATTTTCCTCCTTAACGTCGCGACGTCGATCTTGCTCAGCTTTTGTCGCTTGATCGGCGGCGCTTGGAAACTCAAAGTAGGGATGTTCAGTACGGTGAAAGCCGAGCTTTCGTTCGTCGGTTTCTGGTCACAGTTGGTGGTGTTGCACAGCTTATTGATCGGTTTTAGCGTCAATGGTGGCGCGGCGTTTTTAGCGGAACTGCTCGCCTTTTCCGGCGGCAAGTCCGTGGAATGTGTCTCGAAACAGTCTGTCTTACGTAATTCATTCTGACTAGTACTATGAGGTGCGCTTATATAATTATTATTTATGGTAGGAACAAACGTATTTGGTAGGACCTGCTTATGGCATTCTTTCGGTTCGATCGGTAAGTTGGGGGATGGCACCGGCAGCTGCGGACTGTGCGTCTGCTGACTGACGTTGTTGTGCACCGGTGTGCTGGCGTGCTTCACCTCGGAACTCATATCTGAATATACGCTGTCGAAAAAGCGCCCCTCTTCCTTCGGCTTTTTCTCCTCCTTTTGCGCGACTACTTCCATGCTTTCGCTCCGGAGTTTAGCACCATTCTTCGGCGGAGATTCAGATTGTTCCTTGGGTGGCTTAGGCGTGGCCAAATCTTTTACGATATAGTCAATGTTGTACGGCGATGGTTTACATTTTTGCGGTTCTTGAACGTTCGATTTTAAAATAATTTTGTTACTGCTCGGTAAGGGGACATTTTGAGGTTCAGCTTGTGTTGCATTGAGTTGATAAAGCTGATTCGGTGCTATGGTAGGCTTCCTGGCTGAAACAAAGACAACAAAATATGCCAATACAGGGACACGACGCTTACACGCAGCAACAAATCACGACTTCCAATTACTCAAAATTTGCGATATCAAAGAGAAACTTCGTTAAAATAGACAAAATCATCAAAAATTACCTTATTTTGAGCTAAAAACTTATTTTGCAATAGTACAAAATTATGTTACTTTGATCTACAAGCCCTAATAACTAAATCTTTGGACGACTACATTTTTGTAAGAAAAATGCACGTCTATTAAACAAAAAAAAAATAATAAATTGAAGATAAAAAAAAAGAAAAACATTACAGTAATTTTTGACATCTTTGGTTGTAATTATGTCTTGAATTCCCGCTGGCATACTTTTACCGAAACTGTTACAGAATTCTGGCGTTTTATTGTTCCAGATATGATCTATTTTACTTTTTAAATCCTTCAATGACCACTGAAGAAGAGTTCTAAGATAACTTTTTATTTTGTGCTAAAAAAACACAAATATATTTAAATCAGAGCTATTTGCTGGCCAAGATATAACATTAATGTCCGAATTACCGTATTCATTAATTCAAAAGTTTTGCTGAGTGACAAGAAGCATATTTTTTTATAATTTTATATTATTTAATTTTTTATTATTATAAAATATATTCGGCATATAATTTTTCAATCAGTGGTAATAAACGTTTTCACAAAATATATTTGGAATATGAAATATGTTTCTTCAGTCCTTAGAGCAGTATTTTATTTCTCTTAAAGTGCTTCTACGGCAACTTATACAATTTTTTTTCTAACAACCTTTGCGTCACTCGTGATCTCCCACGATTTTTTTCTTTTTTTTTAATAACTCGTACCTTGTTCTCCATATACCTGAATAATCTGTACCACTGAAGAATTGCCCAGATTTTTGGCAACTTGTGCCATAGAATTTCCTCTAGAGTGAGTACTCCAAAGAATTTATTTTGCATTTGTTGGAATTTCCAGCCCTTTTGTTATTTTAATAATTTAAAACGCAGTGAATGTTCTGACATTCCAGCAAATTGAGGGTCTAATGATGCTAAACACAAAAATTTGACAGTCAAAGTCCATTTTGGAGTTAAATTTCTTAGCGTCGATGTGTTTAGTTGTCAAGATAGATGATTGAAAATTAGACAAAAATTACAAAAGACACTTCAGAGAATTGCATAAGTTTAAATCCAAGCAAATTGTGAACAAATAAAACAATTTGATAATTAAAAATAAAACGAGATTTTGTCTAAACATTTAGTTATTAGGGCTCGTATTGGATTAAATACTCGTTGATTTCATAAACAATTGCTGAAAATGAATCTATTTAAGCCATTATAACAATCAGGATTTGACTATATAAGCAAAAAATTACCAAAAAATTATGGAATGTACAAACAAGTTTTTCGAAGATTTTACTTAATTAGAAGTCGCGATTTCGGTGCTGCCGTCCCTGCGAGCAACTTTTCCATCACCTTTGAATAACAATAAAGCTGTTATGACATTTGCACCATTTTTACTGCTGGCAGTTAGTAACTGGTGCGAGAGATTTCAAGCGTAATAAAATTATTATTGAAAGGTTAATGTTTTCGTACACAAAGATCAAAATTATTGGATGGTCCAAAGGAGCGCAAATACTGAAGTTTGTTGACACAACGAGACAAAATGCACTCGAGTGGAAGTGTGGACTACCAAATCTTTGATCGTTGTGTAAATAGATTCACCGTCACGTAAGTTAAACTGCTTAAATTTAAACAAACGGTAAAGCAAAGCACAGTAAAAGTTTACTTAGTAACAGGTGGATGATAAGCGGCGACTTTAATATACAAAATCAGCAAGTTGGAAACTAAACCCAAAACGAGATCTCATTGGAAGCGTAACTTCTTTAGCGTTACTTCTTAAACTCTCCGAAAGTCAAACTACCTTCATTAAAAACGTTTTAATTTACACACTGCGGTGTATAAATATTAGAGTGGGACGAAAAATCTAAATCTAAAATTGGTAAACGCAATACTTCTCAAATTATGTCTTTTACAAACTAATTCTCTATGCAAAAGAAAAAAATTGATTGACATCTTCTGCCCTCTACCGCTTATTCACTTGTTTAAAAAACATTTTTCATTTTCTTAAATAGATTTTTAATAAAAGCATAATTGGTACAATTTATTAAAAATGAGATAAAAGTAGTCTATAGTCAACAACATTCCTGCCCTCGTTTCAGCTTTTGTCGAATAATTCACTCATATAATAATTAATAGCAAGATTATTAAATTTATTACAAAAGCCCTTAATATACCACATACCAAAAATATTCGAAAATTTACAAAACAGGCTATTAATTTTGATGCTACTGATTATAATAAATAAACAAATTAGAAAAAAGTTACTGTTGTTAAGGAAGAGTTTGTAACAATTAGCGGAAGTACAAATGCAAATTACAGTTCGAGAAATTTTTTTGGACAGAAGAATAAGTACAGTCGTTTAAATATTATAATTATTGTTTCTTAAAATGTTGCTTCTTGTTCCAAAACATTGTTTATTTAATAAAGTTAAATTAAATTAAATATGTACTTTTTTGCAACTTTAGATGCGATTTAAAAATTTAACATTTACTTTTTGGAAGAGAAAACAAAACTTAATTAAAAAAATAAAACAAAATAAATGTATCTTTTCCCCCTATTACTTTTTCAAATTTGAAATTAATTAAATTAATTCGTATAAGAACAGACTCAATCCATTTTTAAATTAACGAAAAAAAAAACTAAAATCGTGATAATTAATAAAATAGACTGAAACTATTAAATCACAACCATTACCGCAGTGTATTAATTAAAAACGAAACATAAATAACTACTCCCAAAAATTTGCTGAGGCAGTTCTGTCTGTGTTGTAATTAATTGATGAGTTTAATTCGTTTGTTGATCGGTTATCAAAGAATGATAAAAACCTATAAAAGTTACTCATTTCCAATAAATACCCAACACTTCCCTAACACCGTTTTTTGTCCCAACGTACCTTTTACAATCCTCACTTTTCCCCTTTTGACGAAACAAAACTCATCTTTTTAACAATTAGCGAACAGTTTAAATAAAACTGTTCAAGGAATGATTTATATTATATTACAGTCCTCGCTTACTTCAGCATTATCCAGTAAAATCAATAATTGAAAAAATCATCAGATATTAACTTCAACAGAACAAAATTAAAACTAAACTGAATAAAGTGGCTTTTTAATACCATTTAAATGATTTATTACCGATACCACTCATTTTACAAGATACTTGACACACTAAATACAACGCAAACAATTTACCAGATAAACTTCTGCAATTTTAAACATCTGTTGAAACAATATCCGAGAATGGTTTCGCAAATCGTTACTGGATAACCCACTAAAAATGCAAACAAACCCAATAAAAACCACGAATTACCGAAAAATAAATACTCTTGGGGGTAGGGCTAGAACAGTTCACAAACCACAAGCATAGATCAGGCATTTTCTCCTTTGTCGCGAATCCCCTCACCTGCGCTTGAAGCAGTCGGCCGATCATCGACAGTTTTGCTCACATCACTCGCCGAATTCGAAATAACCACACTCGTACTCGTAATCGTCGACGACGCCACACTTATCTTAGGCACTGTACTCGACTTGGGCGTCGGCGGTTTCGGTGCTTGACTAGATAACTGGCCCAAGCTCGCATTGTTGATCAGCGGCCCCGAGGGCTGGATGATCGGCGACTGCCGCTGCTGGCTCAGATTCAGCGTCCCGTAGCCGGA
The DNA here is from genome assembly GCF_031307605.1 of Tribolium castaneum. Lineage (NCBI taxonomy): Eukaryota > Metazoa > Arthropoda > Insecta > Coleoptera > Tenebrionidae > Tribolium > Tribolium castaneum. The sequence goes on from NC_087396.1 coordinate 13,959,435, forward strand.
GCCGGAGTGAAGATTCGTGTGAGGAGAGTGCCGCTGCAGCGACGGACTCGAACGCGGAACGGGATAGTTGTGCGTTAGAGAACCAGGAGTCAGAAAGCCGGCGCTGAGGGGCGACTGACGCGTCGTCGAAGTCAGGCTGAGCGGCGTCGACGGCAACATGGGGCCGGAATGTAACATCGGAAGCATCATCGGGGATTGGGTTGAGAGATGAGACGGTGTCATGTGAGGGGATATCCGAGCTTGTTGGGCTTTCTCGCGGTCGCGCTGGGCCCGCTCTTTCTCTCGCTGCTCGCGTTCCCGCTGCTGCTGCAAAAGCTCGCGCTGTTCTAACAATTCGCGTTCGGTGTGCTCCTCTTTGCGGGCCGCCGCCAACCGCTGGCGGTGCTCTTCTTCCATCTTTAACCTACAAACAGACGGCCCCGAGACGATGTAAATTGTGCTACACCTGCTGTCGTATTTTTAAAGAAATACAAATTTTTTTATTGTTTCAACAGATTGAATGAACGACATTTCTTGGTTTTCAAGTTTGAGGATTAGTTGGGAGCAGACATCTCAAAAGTCGTTTATTTAAAAAGTTCCTCTGAACTCGATGACAGACGTTTATTTTTTAATTTAGAATTACCTACGTTTTTGTTAAAAAACTTGTGTTTACATTCTTATATTTTCCATCTGGATAAAGCTAAAAACTTCATTTTTTGCAAATGAATGTAGATTCTAACGACTAGACACTATAAAAATAAAACCGAAATTAACAATTTTCTTGTAACGAATCATAGTTGTGAAGTAAAATTTTCGAGATGCGAGATTTTTTTATTTTTTTTACAAGACAGATTCTTACTAACTGAATTTAAATGAACAGTTCAAATTTTTGGTACACAAATAATTCCAATATCCACAATAAGCAACACACTGCAATATGCGCTCGAGATAAGAGATCGCTTTATATACTAGTATTTTAAATTTTATTTGAATACGTGTCAAATAATACTCATATTCGCTAGTAGTTTTATTGTGTTTTTATTTTTTTTATTTTAGTATTTTTATTCAAGCGTAGCACAAAAAAGCCTTGAAATCGTTCTCAAACTATGAGAGGCACTTCGATAAAATGTCTTATTTTTTTTTTGTTTTTAAATAAATTAATACCTCTTTTGTATGTTTCTGTAAGCTACTTAGGGTGCAAACAACAGATTGAATGAACGACATTTCTTGGTTTTCAAGTTTGAGGATTAGTTGGGAGCAGACATCTCAAAAGTCGTTTATTTAAAAAGTTCCTCTGAACTCGATGACAGACGTTTATTTTTTAATTTAGAATTACCTACGTTTTTGTTAAAAAACTTGTGTTTACATTCTTATATTTTCCATCTGGATAAAGCTAAAAACTTCATTTTTTGCAAATGAATGTAGATTCTAACGACTAGACACTATAAAAATAAAACCAAAATTAACAACTTTCTTGTAACGAATCATAGTTGTGAAGTAAAATTTTCGAGATGCGAGATTTTTTTATTTTTTTTACAAGACAGATTCTTACTAACTGAATTTAAATGAACAGTTCAAATTTTTGGTACACAAATAATTCCAATATCCACAATAAGCAACACACTGCAATATGCGCTCGAGATAAGAGATCGCTTTATATACTAGTATTTTAAATTTTATTTGAATACGTGTCAAATAATACTCATATTCGCTAGTAGTTTTATTGTGTTTTTATTTTTTTTATTTTAGTATTTTTATTCAAGCGTAGCACAAAAAAGCCTTGAAATCGTTCTCAAACTATGAGAGGCACTTAGATAAAATGTCTTATTTTTTTTGTTTTTAAATAAATTAATACCTCTTTTGTATGTTTCTGTAAGCTACTTAGGGTGCAAATAATAATAAAAATAATAATTAGGTCTATTAGGAGTAAATGTGAGACTTTATGTCGAAAAACTGAACATTAATTCCTGAACAACAATTCCGCATAAACTTATTTTTACTCCAAATACGCTCAAAAACCGGCGTGGTAAAGAAATGCTTGCATAATATAAAGGTAAAAATAGTATAAAAAATTTGTACTAAATTTATAGATAAATAAATCTTAAATAAATGATAAATCAATCGTGATCGTAACAGAATTTGATTAACAATTAAAAAAATAATTATCTGAACCAGTTTCGTAGGAAAAATACCCAGTGTTGGCACGTCTACAAATAGCGATTTTTCCATGAATTTTTATTTTTTTCAATTCAAAATAGTGCCAGTGATTGACAGTATATTCAAGTTATAATAAATAATGAATATTATAAATAATAATAATGAATAATGTCAATAATGAATAGTAGAATGTATCCATAATGTCCAAAGTGGTATGTGAGTTCAAAAAACAAAAATACCACAAGTTTAGACTAAACTTGTGGCATTGAACTTGGGTATTTCTCCAATTTTGAAAAATAATTATTCACCATTGTTTTAGAGAACGATTATTTTTAATGTAAAACATGAAAACATTATTAAAACTAAATAAGTTACCTAAATAATTTTGTAGCTTCAGATTTTTTTTAAATATGACTAGGAATTTTTTCAAAATTTTTCCGGTAACCTACACATTCTCAACAACATTCAGTTGGTGCGCCACTTTTTAAACATACTGTACACTATTTTATCCGCAAATGTATTTATTCAGATAAATAAATTAAGATTGCGTACCTAAGAGTATGAAAAACATGACCATGCCCACAAAAAAATATCATCTGTAAAACAGATACTGTCTGTATTTTGTTACACGTTCTTAATATTATTTCATTATAATAATAAATGACCGCTTCTTATTCATTTTAGTGTCAGGTAGATCGGTAAAAATGTGTATATTGGTAAAAGTAAAACTGCTCAGGCGCAAAAATACAACTTTTACGTGTGGTATTTAGTCATAAAAGCTTAAAAGCAAAAATTAAGACCGTTTCTGATGATTCTTGCATCAAAAATGTATTTCAACTATTAGTTTCTTTTATCTCGATTATGAAGATACGAGAATGTAAACACAATTTTTGACGAATTTCAGTTCTTCAAAAAATTTCACAAGAACGTCTTTTTCAAAATCAAAAAACAACTTTCGAATTCAATTCACAAGTAAATTTTAACGTGCACCATCGTGTGAGTCCGATTGGCTATATTAAATTTGCTCCAGGACTTTATTAAAAAAAAACTAACATTACACTTTTCAAACTTACGAAATTGTTTGTACAAAAGACTGTAGCTTTTAGTCGACAATTGTAGAAATTATTTAAAAATTTTCGGAACAATAAGAATACAATGTCGATATGGTACTCAACTTTTAATCATTTAGAAGAAGCAAAACAAGTTTTCGATTTTTCGATATTATTTTTTTATTCGTACTTGTATGAGGCAAAAGTGTGTTAAACACAATTCTGCTTACCTTTCGTGTACAAACAGCGGCATGGAGGCCCCCGGGATCATATACGGTAAATAGGCCGCCCCTAAGGGCGTCCACGGCGGCCTCAACAGCCCCATTCTTTGTTCGTAATAAAGCTGTTCGTCAATTAGCGGAAGCGATTGATACGGATAGGGTGGATATCCGGGTACGTCTAACCCGATAGGAACCGGAGGAATCCTTTCTTCAGGACGATACGGTTGAAAACCGCTTCGTCCTAAATCGGTTAAACATGTCTGTGGATATCTATCGCTTGAATTTCCTACCGACATTCGAGTTTCGGGTGGTCGTATAGACGACGTTGCGTATAAAGGTAATTCAGTGGTGACTTTTGGTTTCTCCGTAACCGGGACGCTGGCTTTAAGTACAAAGGAGTCACAGTTAATGGAAACGTTAATGGAAATTTTAGTTGATTTACCTGACTCTCGGCGTAATGGCTCTTGGGCCGATGGGGTGGTTGATGGATGTTCGCTACCAGGGACTGATTGTTGAGCTAAGTTACGTAACGCTGCTGCGAAAGAATGCGAGCTTTGAGACTGGGCCCCCGGGCCGGGGCCCGGGACTGCATGGCCCGTGGTGACCCGCGGCTTGGCGCTGCCGTTCGTTGAAGCCACTATTTTGGGGCTGTTGGGCACTACAAGAAAATAATAAACAAAGAAAATTACATAAAATCACGGCTTATCTTCTAAAAATGTATACATATAAATAGATTTTTTTAAGGTTTTCAATTTTTTTCCTAATTAAATAAAGCACTGAGCATATTTTAAAACACTTTCTCCCCTACAGCCTGAAAAGAAAAATTTATCCTATAAATAAGTTTAAAAAATGTTACTTAAAACGATTAAAATATTTGGCTAAAATTTTACAAAATCAAAATAAATATTTATTCTAGATCAAAATATTAGTTACTGACAATATAATACAGTTGGTTGTAACAAAAAGTGAAAATGTAGCATGAAAATGTTAGATTTTATAATTTTCTCACACGAGTAATTGAGAATTTAATTAAGATTTAATTTTTATTTGCAAACATGTAATCGTAATTTAATTTTGTATCTGTATACGTCACCGTTATTTTTTTATAGTTCTGAAATCAAATATCTGTGTCTTAGATTTTCATAATCGGGTAAATTTAGTTGTAAAGGTAAAAAAGTGCAAAAATAAATATTAAATAAAACAATTATAAGAATTTAAAGGTATAAATAAATAGTATGCGTAAATAAAATAATTATTAGGACACAGACAAATCAGATCCATTGGAAACCACTCGCAGTCTTCTTCTTGAAAAAAAAATGCCACGAAGTGCTGACTTTTCTCTTACTAAAAAGATTGAGTTTATGTTTATTTTGCTACGAATTCTTTCAATTTACTGCACCAATGTGGTAAAATGCTTTTTTAAAAAACTCTTTGGTTTCGTAACGTTTGTCATTACGTAATAGGAGATTAAAATGCCCTTAATTATCATTAAATATCTTTATATTTTTCGAACTTTATCAAAATGGACTATTAATGTAATAAATTGAAATAAATAAAAAACTGTACATAAATAAAGGTCAATAGTTTAACTGCGATGTTACGTAAAATAAAAATAGTTCTAACAGAAAACACAACAAAAATTTAATCCGGAAACATTAAACTCTATGCGTAATTCCCATTTTGTTTGTTACTTTGATCGAACCACTGAACCATATGTCTCGTCTCGAAATAATGACTTATCATTTATTAAAAAATATTTACAAACATTGGCTAAAAGTCGCCGAGACGTAATAATCAGAAATTATTCCAATGGGAAATAATTGATAACCTCTCGATTACAAAGTGTGAACGTATATCTGAAGAAAAATGAACCCCGTGACCTTGCCGAGCACTATCGAGACCCTTCAGGCCTCGACATTTGAACCGATCCCCATAAAATACGACTACAATCGATCCCGATTATAAAATCCAATTTATAATCACTGGACAATTAACGAAGCACCGCAATAGAAAAAATCAAAAGTGAAAAGTAAAAAAAATCGCTTAACATTAATTCTCCAAAGTTGTTATCTACTAAAGGGGAACGCCGTATTTCCGCACCGATCAACTCCGGCACTCGACCGAGCAGCAACCGTCCCTATGAGAGTAGGAGAATATAACCAGAAAGCAAAGCAACACAGAAACCAATGAATATTTAATATCGTGTGTTTGATGGTTTTATGAATAGGGTGCTTTCGGTATCCAATCCGGGGAAAATAGTCCAAGAGAAAATAAAAATCGCCGAGTATAAAAGCCAAAAATCAAGATTCTTAATTAATTCCTGTTTACCGCATATTTCAGAGATAATTAAATGCAGGATCGGTCCCTAAAGCAATCTTACCTCCCACATCCGGGTAATAATACGGGTGCGGATGTTGTAAATTAGGGAGATAGTGCGAATGTTTAAAATCCATTCTTAACAACTGAACGCAAGTCCTGCACCTACTTTACATGTAACTCGGAAAAATCGCACCCTATCTAAATCACGTCATCACCCTCACTTAAAAAATCCCACCACCCCTCAATTATCAGTGCGCTGTTCACGCCGTCCTCGGCCATCCTTCACCGATATTCCAATTTTTAAAACAATAACAAAACCGCGATCACGTCACAACGGCGACAACAATAACAAAATTATGGAGAGAGCGAGCGAGAGGGGAGTACTTCTAGCGCGATATTTTTGGGCGTGTGATACCGCAAAAAGGCGTTTATTGACAAGCGCGACCCCTACTAGTCTGCGATACTTGATTTCAACCCGCCGGCAAGAGCAGACTGGGGGTGGAAGTGGCGGTGGCGGAAGCCCCTAGTCTTTGTGACCCCTCCACGCCCCGCACAACCCTTGACGAAGCGGCGCATGTGTTCCGTCCGTCGATCTGTTAACGCGACGTCTTTATTTACTTCCTGTTGGGCTGGCGGATAAGGAAGATTATCCACAATTTTCACAATGCAACGGAAAATCGGACCGGTTTAACGGTGGATAATATTTATGCAGGACAACGGGAGAAAAAATCTCGGGCGAATTCTTAGAAAAATTCGGCGCGATGGGGATCCTAGGGAGTGAAAGATTGGAATAAAAGGAAACGACAAGAAAAAAGAAAAATATTAGTGAGGCTAATTCGCTCATATCTCCAACTGAACGGATTATTGAATTTTTTTCGCTCAGCTTTTATGAAATAAAAAAACGCAACATAACGTAGAGAAAAAAGGGCCAATATATTTAATCCATATTCAAAAAATGCATCAATTTCTAGATTAAATTAATCAAAGTGGACAAACACCATGTCCATTTTTCTCAAGAAGTTCTTGTAATAAATAATAAAACAAAGCTTGTTCTTTTTTAATTTAAAACTTTATAACCTTTTATTTAAGCAAAGAATTACTTCGAACAATTTTTGTCGTAGGACTTTTTAACGCATTTAGATGTCTTTTATCTCTACATAAGAAATGGCTCAACACTTTTGAATGGTTTTTGCATTTACCTTCAATAAATGAATCTAAAATGAGGTTACAAATAAACAGGTAGATGTCTTTGTAAAGCCTTAAAGTTTTCCTAATTCTCTTTGTTAAACAAAATGTTTTACTTCTGCCAATTTAATTTCCTACAAAAATAAATTCTGTCAGGTTTTCATTTATTTTTTTTAAATTTTGATTTTATTTCATCTATGAAAAGCATTGGAGGTTAAGTGAAATTTTAATTATTTATTTGTTCCATTTATAACAAAAACACAAACAGAGATTCAATGTTAATGAATGTTTTCTGCATATGGGACCCATCAAAACACAATAACCAACTTCCAAGTACTGAGCAAATACTAGACATTCAAGTTGTTGAACTATTTGCCGCCTGCCACTCATTCAAGTCGTTCAAAACTTTAGTGTTAGTAGAAATTTCTTGATACGTATAATTTTCAACCATGTGACATTAATTTTTCAAAAAAAAGACATTTATTTAGAAATCGTAGCAGTACGTATAACAGTAGAAACAAATTAAAAGTTACACTTTATTTCAGAAAAAGGTAAAGAAATCCGCCGTTATTATGCTTTTGTGGTTTTTTATTAACTTCGAGAATTTGACGTCAATACATTCTGTACTCCGCTCTTATTAATTACCGCCCTTTATAAATGTCTTAATTAATATTTTAACCAGAACTCAAACTTTCTGTGCATTTAAATATAATATCACCTTTGTGAATACAATTCATTAATTACCCTTGATTAAAATTCCCAAAGTTGTGGTTTTAATCAAAATTTGTCATGCTTTTAATTCAGCTGAAACCGCAAAATCAGATTTTTTGCTGAAATGTATGCAGAAAGAGATTTTTCGTGCTCCATAAAAATCAATCTTCATTTAATTGTTATGTATTCATCCGAAACTTACCTTGCTGGCAACTGGTGTTTTTATATTCGATTAACAAATAAGCGTTTTAATATAAATTTGTATTCTGTTTATTTAACCGAGCCATATAATATTCCATTTACAATTTTCCTGCTAATTTGTATCAAACAATTCACAACCGATTATTGCAAACTTGATCATAAAACAGTTTTATAATGCTGCAGAAATACGAAATGAACCAATGTGCGACACACGCATTAAATTTAATTTAAACAAAAATAATTAAGCTACAGATCAATAATAAAATATTGGCCATTAAAAATGCAATTAAATGAGTCGGTCTAAACTGGTAAATGCAGGATAGTTAATTCACTAAATCCACATTTTAACACCGCATAATTCATAAAACTGTCAGTTCTGGTATTTGAGATAAGATAATCACAAATGGAGCAAATTTTAAGAAAGCCATTGTTAAAGAAGGTCAAACCGCTATTATTAGGATTGTCCCAAATCGCACAATAAATTAGCACTTCAAACGTGTCAAAAAATAAAAATATTTTAACCAAATAACTTCGGTAAAGTCCCGAAAGTGTTAACACAAAAACAAAATATTTAAATTTTTGGTTACATCTCGAACACGTTTCGTTCTACACAGGAAATAGCAAGTGCAAACGCCAATAAAAAAATAATAATGGTATTAATTTTTCCCATTAGGATTAAAACGCGAATTTAATTAGCCAAGCTTAAAGTAGGCAACTAAATAAATAAGTTGTATAAAAATAGAAACAAACATGTAAATGATAAGAAAAAAAAAAACAGTACGTGACGATTTGTTATCTCGAAAAAATGCAATTTTTACTAAAATCTAGTAATCCACAAGTGGCTACTTGATGCCAAAAGATGATATTTCACAATTTTAAGGGCCTCACTTTTCTTGTAATGATTATTATCAAATAAATAAAGCAATTCATCGGATAGATTAGTTTAATCTCAAAAAACACATGACTCACCTGCAGGTTCCGATTTCGTGCCAGACTTCCTCTCCACCAATTTCGGCGAACAATTTTTCTTTGCCGGCTTAGCCAAAAAAGTCGGAGGGACCTGAAAATCGGCCTAAATTAAAGCATGAACGTTCGTTTTTTGAGATAACTTACAACTTTATCACTTCGTTGTCCACTCGGCAGTCTTGCGATTGTGGCTTCCGGACTATCTTCAGGAGGCGGAGGCTGCGTTATCCAATTATACTGACGTTTATCTAATGGTAACCCCCACCGTTCGTATTCCAAACTCTGTGTTCTTAGCGTTTCGTAACAGTCCAAACAAACAACAGCATAGTCGCCGTTTTCAAGCAACAGGGAACGCTCAGGTTGGGGATGAAACCTGAGGAAGGGAAAATCCTGAAACGAGTCTACGTAAAATATAAATTAATATTTTTTGTAAGCATAGTACCTTGATTAGCAGCGCCCTCACGCGTTTCCTGTAAGTGGTGATTCCGCAGACGTAGCAACAGTAATCGTGGGTGTTGTATTCGCGTTTGTCCGCAGGAGGAGCTGTGGCTCCCTGAGCTTCATACCTCCTCCACTGACTCACTAAACTGTGGTAACAGAATGTACAGACTAGAGCTGACCCGTCTTCTCGCAACTGTTCGGTGTTTGGAGGGCTGACACGTTGGAGAAGATACGGAAAATACGGAGCATTCCGTCCTGGAATTTCCCAATTAGGACTGACACCAAAGTGACCACAAACAGTTACCTTGTGGTCTACCGTAGACCACTCTAGCTAAAGTCAACTCCGAATGTAATCCACAAAGAAAACAGTAGATGCTGCTCCCTCCCGGATTACTCGCTATTGTCCTTTCACTATTTGTACTTGGAGGTGTAGGAATCCCTCGATCGCCATTCGACGTCGAAGGATCAGGCATTGGAATTTCATACCTGCAATAAACTGCACTTAACACCACCCCTCCAAAAAACCCAAAACAATACCTCCGTCTTTCCAGAGGTACCCTTTCGTTCTCGTACGTCTCCCACTGTTGGGCCAAATGATTGACACATCTGGTACAGCTAAGTACTCGTCCATGGGAGTCCATGCAGCTATTTTCCGAAGTCCTTGCGACGTTTCGAAGACAAGGAAAATGCATAGCATGTGAATTCATTCCCTCGGGCGAAGTACTCAACCATTCCATTTGAGTTCGAGGAAAAAGGCCTGCGCAAATGTAGCATCTGTAACTCTGGGTCAACGGTTGACCATTGACGTCGGGGGCAGGTGAGGTGGTCCTCGAAGCCATGCTCGCCTGTAAAATTACAGGTTGATTTTTTTCCCTTCCAAATCAAAATGAAGAAACGTAATTGTCGTTCTTTGAGCGACTGCACACAGAAAAAACGCAGACCTTCGATTTAATGGTCGGAATTAAGAATATGTCGAGTCATCGAACGATGAAATTTTATTGTTGGAAAAGGATTCAACGTGGAACATTCAAAATCAGCGACAATAAAAGCACGAGTACCAAACCTGCGGAATGTGCTACTTTTGAGGCCAGGCTGTAGACACTTTCTCAAAAATTAAACAATTTTACAACTGATAATTAATATCCCTCTGCAAAATAAATAGTAGTATTAAATACGTGAATAAAGTATTTATTTTATTGTTTTAAAATGTTGATGTAAACACAACAGAACGTTAATTATTTTCAAAAACTCATAATATGTTTTATTAAATTGTTTTATCTTTATAAACCAATAAACAATAAAATGAAAAATACGTTAAAAAAATGGGATATTATTTGGCTCAAATTTGAAATAAAAAAAATCCACAGTTATGAATGAAATAATCCAAATATTTTCTCGAGTAATAACAAGTGAATGAGCTGGCTGGCCAGCTTTCCAGTTATTACTTTCGACCGGATATTTAAAAAGAATGGCAATTCCTATCTTTCATAATTAAAAGATACAATGTAAGATATAGAGATAAAGCTAGGTCAGCGAGCGTGTAGCAAGATCCGTTATTCGCTACAAACTCTGTTGCTATTTTTATATTTTTCCTATTTGACCATATAAAGCACATGCAAGGTTTTGCTCAGAGTACAAGATGCATTATTTTAATTCTTGCCAAGTGTCTTGTGATATCCTTACCGATAACCAGTGGCCCGGCACGTGAAAAAAAACGCCGAATTTCTAAAATACTTGTCGCAATATTTAATAGGTTAATACAACCATGGCAATATTGATAACGTTTACATAACAAATCGTAAGAAAGTTATCACCAGTGAAGGTTACCAAATCTCCAATGCACAGATGACATCAGTACAAACCAACCGCTGATTGGACGAAACGATAGGTGTAACAAGCATTTAGCAAGAAATCGCCAATTGTGCAACATTCGTATTTCCAGTTCTCAATTTTAATAATAAGCAATTATTTATTATGAAACGAAAATTAAATAAATTAACTGTGAAGTTCGCCACAAAACACGTCATTAAAATATCAACGAGACCTGACTCGGAACTTTGAGCTTAGACCTATATACGACCTTTCCAGACGACCCAAAAATTATTTATTTACAACCAGACTTTTCCTCTACAACATGATATTGTTGCAATTTTAATATAAGAAAGTGTATCTTGTGTATGCCAATACTATCAAACAAATCATCTTTAACAACAAAAACAATTTTGTTTACTTTAACGTCGGCCAGTATTGATCGATCGGTATTAGCAAAATTAGTTGCTTCCGCAAACTTGAAACAAAAAGAAACTTCTGTTTCCTGCTCCATGTGATAAAATATTTACTTACCCTGATTGATTCCAAAGTGGAAAGTTGCGCAAAATGCAATTTCTGATCATTTTCGAAATAAAAATTTTAAAATAGGCGACTGGCGCCTGTGTTGTCGGATTTTTTCGGCAATTTCATTCAATGATTCAACGTAAGACAGCGCAATTATAATGCACGTGCCGTATTACGTTTACCATTAAACAATGCAATAACAAGAAGCTAATTACTTTTTAAATAGAAACAAGTGGATTTTTCAATGTTACATTTTATCTAATGTTTACTGAATAAATGTGATATAATAATCAGCTTTGTTTATTGGCTTCAGACATTAAGTAGACACAATATTTTTAAAGCGCGGGTGGCGCTCGAGGACCCTCCATTTGGGGTTCAAATCTTTAGTCATCTTTAACTACATAATTGTGGTACTTGTTGTGTTACTGAAGAATTTCTTTATAATAATGTCGTTTGAAAGACATTAAATAAAATTTCACACACCCTAATTCAACGTTGTTAAGGTAGATTTTTTTAAATTTTCGCTTATAAATAAAATTTATTAAAAATTTTATTATTTAAAAGTGCCAGAAAACTCAAAACCGGTTATGGACTTATTATGACAAATTGCTTTTTAAACTATAAAGTGATGCGCGTAAGCGGTATAAACAATTTGGAACAATTTATGAAACAACATTTAAGCGGTGTAAAAACATTTTGCCCAAGACGGCAGCTATGGTCATTTTTTTAACCAAATCCGGGACACTAAAAGCTGAAGCGGTTAATCCCCGGTATATAAAAAAGTGGCTTTGGTCATGTCAACACAGCCAACTGGGCGTTATTTACCTTCATCAATTGTCGGCTTTCCAAGGCGGCTTGTTTCTTCTTGCTGGTGATAACAGCAGGATTAATGTCGTAAGGCTTATATCTAATATCGGAGCCGGCACTATTGGCAGGCGATTTAACCGTACTTGGCCTCGAGGAAGTACTATTGTGATACTGCACGTCAGTCACCGACACATGATTATTAACAATAGCACTAGGATCACCACCGAACACTTGGTGTTTTTGCGGTATGGCCTTATAACAGATATAACACACTTGGACCATCCCTTGCGGACTGATGGGACTGGCGCCCGGCGGCGCCTTCAGCGTCTGTATAAACGGATAATACTTTTCCTTTTCGGCATTCGGACAACAATAGAGCAACCGTATGCTACTGGAAGGATATTCCAAGGCACAAGTATAACATATAAAAGTCGTAGTGTCCAAAGTCGACGATTGTCGCTTCCTCAGAGTGTAGTTCCGCTCGGAATGGGGCACGCGCTGCGCCTGGAAGGCCTGCCACTGCTTGATGAGGTGCTTCTGGCACTCGGTGCAGGCCTGCACGCGCCCCCCGGAGTCGATGGGGCGCGAGCGGCTGGGGCGCGGGTGCTCGATCAAGCTGGGGAAAAAGGGCTGCACTGGCGAGTCGGGCAGTTGCTTGGCGGCGATGGTCTCGAGGCTGCCGCGCGGAAAACCGTCGCCGCAGACGTAACACACTTCCGTCGTCGAGTTCTTGTCCGGCATGCTCAGGTCAAGGATGTCCGTTCCGGTCGACGAGTTCGAATTCTGGCTGTGGAACACTGGAAGCGACTGGAGCGAAGGCTGGCTGTGTGTCAAGTCCAGAGGAGCGCCTTCGGGGATCATCTCGGCCTGATCACGGTCCTCGCCCACGACCTGCAATCGACAATCAGACTCACTGACAACGAATGGATTTTTTATAAAACCGATTAAAATCGATTGTCACCGGCATAATGCTTGTCTAATAATCACGTCTCGAGTGTCCTCATTCAAGTTTCATTACCGAGTAAATTAAACGATAAACAGGTAACATCCAAATACGAGCCAAGCAGTGGCGGCTCGACAAAGGCGCCAGAGTGGTGCCAGATTATTTTTTAATAATTTATAATTAATTCCGTAAGCCTAAATAACTCGTTACATAAGAAATTAGACAAACATCATTGTTTCCTCATCGAGTTAGCATCGAAAGAGTTAAATTGCAATACGTCAGGTGGCAAATACAATCACCTGTAACAAAACATGAATGGTACAAAAAAACAATATCTAAATTTGGACTAAACTGCTCGATTGCTCATTACAACCATTGACGAACACTGCGTTTGCCAAAACAGAAAACCTCACCCGACGTGATTAAATCTGTCCATGTAACCATGTACTATTTCAATAATCAATAACGCGTCCACTTTAGATTGATTTGTAGATGTTTAGTTGTTTTCGTGTTTTCGAAATAAATACCATGAACAACAGAAATAATAACATTTTCACCTTTGTATCGAGTACTTTGGAAAAATTTCGCCAACAGACAAGATAATAAACATTAGCTTTATCTAATAATCGATCAAATCAATTAAAAGTGCTTTAAATTAGATTTTTCCAAAGTTGCCGTGTTGTGTTATCGATGCGCGCTAATTAAAAGTAATATCTGACTAACGAAGGACGTTGATTTCGTCATTTTCGTGTTTCCTGCGAGTTGACAATAAGCTTTGAACGTTGTACAAAAGACATCAAAGGAATTAAATACGCACGAATCAAATGCATTCCCCAGTTTCAATCTCTGGTGTTACCTGGGCAACAGTACTGGGGCTTGATATTCCTGCACAGTGCGTATGAATAATATGTACCGATGCGATTATGAGTATTAAATATGTGCCTGGCATGAAAAAAAATTCAATTCGCGATTCTGTCAAGTGTTTACTACCATCAAGAACAAATTATAAGATAAAACGCACTTGTGATTTTTCATCATTGTTAGGTGGAAAACTATGTACCGCAGGCAAATCACACACCTGACTAATCCATTTAAAGTATTTAAATAATTAAGTTAACTGTAAGCAATCAACGTTTCGTGTTATATTGCCAACACTCCAACAGTACATCCCACATTCAAGCCTACATTTTGTGTTTCATTTGATGCAAAGTACGAATTCCTCATGGATAAGCATTTAAAGCCCACCAGTTGCAAAATTAATTGTAAAGAACAGTTGGTAACTGAATTGTGTTGAAGTCGGCGTACGTGTTGATTTCAACACCGAACAGTGTCATATTCTGAGTTAATTTTTTGTGTCTACAACTTGACAAACCACAAATGTATCAAATCTCGAGCAAAGACAAAACGTTTCGATTGTTATCCATATCAAGTCACGAGGACAAAATGGTGTTTCAAATTTTCTAATCAATAACATAAAAAGTGTGCGACAAAAATCATGACGTCTGTGATAAAAAAAATACTAGTTTTATTTATTTTTTTTAGATTAAGGTTCACAATTTCATCAGTAAAGATTGTGATTCAACATAACTATCCTCAATAAATTAACAAAAATACAATATATTTTATGCGAAAAAAATACCATGAGATCGATAATATTCTGAATTAGAACAAGCTGTACCTGTGGTACTTTAGCCACATTTTAGCCGTTTATTTACGGCCGACATAAGATGTGATTAAGACTATACTTCACTTTCAAGGTTTGCTTTAATTCAGTATATTTTCGATCTCATGGTATAATCCATTAAAGTCCGAAGTTGTAGCTTGATAAATGTCAGAGACTAAATGATACGATGCTCAAATGGTTTTAGTTTAATTAAATGAATGTCGCTAAAAAATATTACACACTAAAAAGTTTTAATTTTTAATTTAACAATATGTAAAAAAATTGTTACGAGAATCTTAACTTTTCGTTCCATTAGTCACTTTTATCCAATAATACAGTTTATTTGTTGTAAACGTGACGTTATTACAACGCAGCAAAAATTTTCATTTTGCGAGGTAAATTCGTACACGAATTTAGTACCGCTTTACTGACTAAAAAAATTTAAACATCAATACTCCATAAACAGGTTTTCTCTGCTTTTAGCAGTAAAACAAATATTTAAATAGCGATTATTTGAATGACAATTCGTTTTTACGTGTCCAAAAAAGCGACAAGGCACAGTTTACAAAAATGAAAATACACCTTGCTCATAGATCAACCTTTGGTTAAATATGGGAAAAAATTAATAGTTTTTCTATGGTTCGCAATAATCACGATTTGGTTAATATGCGTTAAATATTCAGAAAATTTAATTTCTGCATTTGTGCGTGAAATATATTGGATAATTTTGATGATTTCTGTTAATCTTGACGCAACTTATATGATAATTTCTTTGATAATTCATTCATTTGTTTAATTTATTGAACATTTATTAAACAAACTTCTTTGTTACTTAGTACCTTTGCAGGAATTGGTTAAACTGGGAATACCCAATATAAAAATTAACCAATTTTTTTTTGAATTACTGAATTTATGCCATCACCTTATTAATAAACCACTGAACGCTTCCTGTCGCTCATTAATTAAATTTGATGGTACACGTATACATCGAACTCTCATTTGAAGTAATCACAGGAAGTCGAGAATAAGAGCCAATGGTTGAAGAAAAAAAAGAAGAAATTTTAAGACCCCGGTACTTAATCGAATAAAAAATTCCATCGTAGTTAATTCACTTTTAGTTTATTTAAATAAACAAATAAATAAATTGCAGTCACAACACCAAACTGGTTTAAAAATCCCACAAAACAATATTTTAATTTGTCGAACAACAAACTAGTATTATAAACATCATAGCAACACCTTTTGTTATGCGCATTATTTGTTTTTAACTAAAAATTTTATTTGCCAGAGCAAATCCACGATAAAGATAACCGTTTTTATTTTTACGGTGCTACAATTATAATCAATGAAAAGTGTAATTGCGATTTAAAAATAGCTCAGATAACTACAATGATAAGTACCTGAATCCCGTTTTAGCCAGATAAGGTAACACTAACTAACATAGAACACAGACACCTTAAAAAGCAATTCATTTCATTTAATAACCGCATTTAGTGGAAAACCGACATTTACAAGTTTGTAAATAACCTTAAGTGGCGGAATTATTAATTCTAAGAAATCGATAAAACAACGAACAATTACATTATTAAAATATGCTACCTGCGAAGGCCTCGGCGAAATTTCCACTTTGACATCCTCTCTTCTGCTCGGGGGTCTGGCGTTGCTTCCGGTACTATTTTCATTGTTCAAACCTATAACTTGAGCCGCGTATTCCCCTTGGACGCCCATGTCGGCCCCCGTGTAGGGCCCATTATCAACTCTTTTCAACCAATAAAGCCTTTCCGAATGGGGCCGCGCGTTTAATTCGTAAGCGTCCCATTGTTTTATTAGCAAATTGTAGCAGAGGTAGCAAGCAGGAACGGCTATATCACTCTTTGGGACGTATCCTGCCGGGGGTGCGTGGGAACTTAAAAACGGAAAATGGGGTTCTTTCGGCTTATTTGGTACAGGATGCACGTTCAACCAGTACGTCTGGGAATGGTTCTTATTACCGCAGACGAAGCACAGCTCGGAAACGTCAGAAGGCGCTTTTAACGACTGATGATCTGTGGGCGGAGGCTCTTTCTTCACTTGGATTTTGTCCATTGTTTGCATTTGGAACCTGAAACAGCGAGAAAATCAAACTGTTTATTTTTTCTAATTTCCAAAATGAAGACCGTAAATATTCCGCAACCATTGCCCCGAGATAAAACAAGCAAACACCCACAATAATCGTAAAAATTCGTGTGATTCGATTTGAATAAATTGTCATGCTGGCTGTTAATAAATAACAAAAGATGACCTTTGCTTATTATTATATAAAGAAAATAAGGGGTCAATAGGAGATGCAAAACATACGCAATATGAAAGATCATCACATAGAAAAAAACTGCTAATAGTTTGACTCCCTGAACCCGCGATAATTGGCTTAATCATAAATTTAATATTATAAACACGAGATTGGCGGAAAAGTCTGCTTTTTGGCGAAAATGAAACTTTTCATTGGTTGGCACTGTGACAAGTACTCCACCTCTGGCCGCTGAGAAATTTATTTTGAAAGAAATCGTATTTATTCAGTGTGTTTGTTTTTAAAATTCGCACTGGAACGAAAATCACTGTACGCCTCTTTAAAAATATCCTCAAAATGCTAAAAACCAGCTGCCACTTTATTCGGAATGTTGACGTACGCGAAAAAATGAATATTTTATTAGCACAGATAAAACAATTATTTACATATAAATTTTCGATGAGAAAGATCAAAAACGTTAATTTTGGCAAGTGGGTGCAGCGCGCCTATGACACGATACACCCACACCGTTTTTTATCAAGGATAGAAAAAATATTTTAATAAATTTAACCAAAAACAATCGCTAATACCCCATAATCTCGTCGTTAATCATTGAGAAAATTTCTATAGAATTTTTATAATTGCATTATCGCTGTCACTTCACCTTAAACCTACAAAATCAATCTTTTTATCGGTTCGAAACTTTTGGAGTATTTTGTTGGCTTTTACTTCGATGCCCATTAGTCTACGTCAATGAAAATGAGTTCTTGATCTCAACTGACACAAAAAATTTAATTTCGGCCACAAAATTTTCCTTTTGTTTATCATTTTTGGTGATAAAAATTCAAAACAAATCGGTTTATTTTACAAAACTCGAAAATACGACGGCATCAGCACCAACTTGCGTGACTAATTAAATGCAATAATAACGTTTGTTTATTAAATTTTTTTCGATCTTATCAAGGAAGCGAATCTAATCCAGGATTTAATTAAAAGCACAAATTTACAACGGTTTACAATTTTGCAAGAAAAATATGCGTGATGTCAAGATATTTGTGATTATTGACAATTTTATTTCGTTACATGTGACATAAGAGTTTATCTAAATTGTCACATGCAATGATAAAAAT
Organism: Tribolium castaneum; assembly: GCF_031307605.1. NCBI lineage: Eukaryota > Metazoa > Arthropoda > Insecta > Coleoptera > Tenebrionidae > Tribolium > Tribolium castaneum. The sequence continues at coordinate 13,977,807 of NC_087396.1, forward strand.
AAACCAGCGTTTGCCAGCGGTCTGCTAATCGTGTTATAAACGATGAAAATAATTGCAAATCGGTACCAACTAGCAAACCTAGTCTCGGTCTCTGAAAGATCTATTTTTTACGTACTTTAAAGCCACAAAACTACAATAATTTAAATAACATTTTATTAACAACGGACTTGTTAACCAAAAGATAAGTTTCCGCTAACATTATTTTCTCTTCCTTTTATTGTTAAAATAAGTGTTTACTCACACTTTTATACAGTGAAGTATTTTTCGAAGATTAAAATCATTATTAACACTTTCTAATAAATAGCGTAGCAAGTATTCTAACAAAGTTGCTTTTATCAAGTATCTCATCTCCGAATAATCAAGTTTTTTAATCAATTTATTTGGGCTTTTCCCAAGGTTAAAAACTCGATGCACTTGCAGTAAAATAGAAAATTATTCGTGCAAAATATCGTATTGATTCAGTGGCGTCTTACATAGGTATTTTATGTGGGAAATTTTGACAATTGAAACACATGACTGGAATAAATCATTACGATTCGATGTGCAAGTTACTTTAATTCAGCTGGAAATGTTTTATTCTCGACGATACATAAATCAATGAAGCTAGAATTTTTTGTGCTATTTTAAATCCACATAAAAATAGAAATACGATTCAATTTATATAAAACTTTTCCCATGTGATGCTGAAAATTTTAAATTGTGGGAATGGATAATCGGCTTAAAATATTTTTTGCAACATTCAAAACAATATTGAAATTACTGTAGCAGCAAAAATTCGTAATTTTCAATAAAGTAAAATGAACATGGATTATAAAATACTTCCTCAAAGCCATGAAATATTTATGTAAACATTTGGCAATAGTACCTAAAAACTGGTAATTTTTAGAATTTTCCCATTTCCCACAGTAAAATGTAAACAGTAATACAAATAATGAATCATGGACAATTTTGAACTGTGATTTGCAAGGCGAGACACTAAACACACCAATAAACAAATCAAGGAAACTCTAAACCTGAAAACCGTCAAATTCTAATTTTTCTTGAGTTAAAAAAAAAACATTTATGCCAATGATTGCCAATAATAGTTAAATGACCTGCCATAGGTTAGATAAAGTGAAAAATTAAATTCTATTTCAATTTCAAACATTTAAAAAAGCGAGGCGGTTGTTTAACTTCCAAAGGCAAGAAATATTTGCTTGGTACGTTCAAGTTTGTTAATGTGATTCTAAATGTATCATTTTTCGACTTTTCATTTAATTAAAACTAGATTCGTTTTCCAATTTAATTTCAAATTGCTTTATCCTTGATTAAATTACGATGTAGCGACTTAAAAGAAAAGTTAGATTCAAATCAAATCGAGGAAAGTATGAAAACGGCATAAATGAAATTACTTGAGACTCATAATTAATTTAGTTAATTTTAGTTATTTGTCGATGAAAATGAATAACTATCGTGTAGGAGAGCGAACTTTCCAAAATAAACCGAACACTTCAGTTTGAAGTTACTGGGCTTCCGGTTTCGTGTTCTCTGGTTTATATTTTCTAAAGTTGGATCTCAGCTAAAAGCATTCGTTGAATAATTATTTTAGTAGAAAATCCATGAATAAATAAAGCGGCCGGTTAATTCTGATATTTATTTAATAAACACGTCCCCTTTGAACTGTCGATACATTTCTTTGCAAGAATAGTAAAAACGCCCTTGAGGCCTTGCAAACGCTGGTCTATTTTCCATGGCAAATGACGTTTCTATTTCGGTAGTACATCGGAAAATATTTCCATTAAATAGTTTGTTATCTAAATAACGTTTATCGCTCGTATTTGTTTAGGTTTAGTGGATTTGAAACGATCCCAGCGGTTTTCAATGGTAAATTTCTGGGTTAAACTTTCGTCCGAGTCAACATTTCGGCACGCAGGTATTACAATGCATCAGACACATTATTTTCGAGCCAAATAAAAAAAACGGGGTCAAATATGTACCGGTATAGTTGCAATTAAATCCCAGGAAAGTGCGTCGAAAGCCGACTGCGTGCCTGGTAGACGAACAGCTGTTGGAGGAAACGCTCGATAAAAGACCGGTTCTGGGGCCGGAACGGCCGAAAGTATAGCCCCTTTTGCCGTGACAATGCCGTTACGAAACCGACTTTCGAAAAGCACATTTTGTGCAATAGAGAAACCGAAATCAAGTGTCGAAATAGCTGCGCCATACACCATGTACGCACGACGGCATTACAAGGTGTGTTTGCAGGACTTTTCGCAAACTTACGTGGTTCTGGAGGCTTCCTCGGGGCGCTTTTCTCCGTGTTTTCACGCAGAATTCGTCAACTTGCACACAAAAACATTGGAGAGTTCTTATCTTTGGACTATGCTATACACTTAAAATTACATTGCACTTATTTACTCTGATTATGCACATATTTACACACTTTTGATATACGAGACCAACGTCTAATTCTAACGATTTTAATCCCGGTTTGGGTTCACTTAAAAACCTTAAATTTACAGGGGAAACATCGTTTTAAACGTTCATGTTCGCACTTCCTCACAGGAGGCGGCCATCTTGAAAATTTTTCCAACAATGCACTGCGGCATTACCAATCGCACCGGATTTTGAAGCACAAAAAACCCCACAAAATTTAAATCAGACCTCCGATTTTTTAAAATGTTATTCATTAAGTTATTCACAAGTTTTTTCAAATATTAAAACATTTATAGTAAATTATGATTCGTTTCATATTCTTTCATCACAAATAAAAAATATTAAAACCAATAAAAAATAAACAAAATTATTAGTACAACGTAATCTGTGCCACTACTTTATATGTCTTTTTATTAAATTGCAAAACAAATCAAATTTTTTTAAATTTTGTGTGTTCTTTTTTTAAAAAAATATTTTGGAGTTTTAAAGCGTAGTTAAAAAAATTGTGTAAGCTTAATGGGGTATTTTAAAGGTATTTTTAAAATAATTTTGAAATCTTAAAGTATAGTTAACTAATCTGCCGGTAAACGATAATAAATAATAATTAATAATAAAAAAATCTCTGAAAATATAAATAAATGTTTAATTAACACAAAGTTAGATAACCACCAATACGGTCGTGCAAGGCAACTAGTATATACTATTTTCAAACAGCGATTATTTTTTAATAAACCACAAAGGTTTAGTGTTTTAGGTAGCTTTTATTAGTACCTGTTTTTTCTTTTCTTTTCTTTTGTTTATTTTCCACCATTTGATCAATTGTTAAATACATAACATATCTTTGCAGCATTGGTAAAAAACCCATGTAGATTTTTTATTTTTTATTGTAGAGAATTCGAAAATGACAATACAGTTCTTATATAAAGTACGTTTATTATGTAAAGAATGCATTTTTCATAAGAAATATAGCGAATTTATTAGCGGATCCTTGCTCAAAATATCCATTTATTTTAACACAATAAAAGAAAAATGACACTCAACATACTATGTAGTAAATAATATTCATAAAAATCACTTGGGTTTAATTTTATTAAAATAATGATTTTTGTCCAAAAACAAAAAAAATCAACGAAAATAGTAACGAAAGTTTTCTCTACAGCATAGCGACTACCGAATTCACTAAAAAAATGGTCTGGAGTGTTTGAAAGAATTATTTTGCAGATCTGGAAATGTATCATTAATTGCCTTTCGTACAAGGATAACCTTCCTGTCCCTTTATTTCTTTTTTTTTCTAATTCTCAGCAACGGTTATAGGTGTAAAATAATTAAACCATTTCAATTCCACTTACCTTTATTAGTAAATAAGGAAGGTTTTTTTTGAAATAAAACAACATAAATAATTATTGTAATTCCATGTTGACGTAAACGTGAATAGCAAAAAATTTAACAGATATACTCGTTATAATACTAATAACAAAATACTTGTAAATATGTGACATATACACGTCTACACTTTACTTTAACATCGATTAATAAAATTTGATAGTATAAACGTAAACTTAATTTTCCAAATGAATGCAATATCACAAAACAAAAATTTCTTATCACACATTTCTCATTATAATACTAGCATTATAACATTTTTATTATATTAACAAATATCGAAACTAAACCTAATTTACATCTTGCATTGATAATATGACTATTAATAATTCATGTCATTTACATTTCGATAGCTTTTGCATTTTCTTACTATTGTCAATAGTTAATAAAATACAACACTTTAGGTCCTTCATACTTTACATAGTAAAAAATAGTATGTAGATAGATACTTAACAATGTACAAAACAAACCTCAATATGAGATTTTGGTTAACAAAACATCACAAGAAAAGATCAAAAATTATACGATTGTCACTTGTGTACTCTGTCCACTTCCACAACTAAACTATTCGAGATCTTAGTAAAGTAAAAATGCAGTCTTTCAATTCGTAGTCTGACCCACCAGGAGGTAGTCAATGGGCAAAAACACCTTCTTCGCTTGTGCGATGTCGGAACGACAAAGGGGGCACCTGTCGCAGCGCGAGGCGCACGCCATGCAGGCCACCCCGTGCCCGCACGGCAGGAAAATCGCGTCGATCTGGCCGTCCATGCAGATTTTACAGGTCATTGCGTCCAGAAATCTCGACAATTTTTCTTGGGAATTCTGGAAAAAAGAAGGCAAATTAAACGTTAGTTTAACGCCAAGTAACAAAGTTACTTATACCCGCTGAAGAATAATCCTTATCGTCGTGTATAATACGACATTTTTTCTATAGCAGAACTTCAAGTTAAAGAGGAAAAAGTTATTGTTAAACCGTTAATCTTTCAAATTCATGTGATGGAATTTTTAAGTTTTAATTGAGTAAAACAAATTTAAAACATATTAGCTACCCTTGCAGTGCAGTGTAATGTATATAGAAATTAATAGTAGTCTAACATCTGCTATAGAAAAAATATACTATTTAAATAACAAAGCTGGTAGAACTTTGATTGTTACCCTACCTTGCACTCTCCCGCGTTGCCGTTGTAGTCGAGATTGGCGCGAGTGATTTCCTGAATAGTGTTTTCCAAATACAAGGCTCTTCTTGCATTGTCGTAGACTTCTCTGCAGGTCCTCCGAATATCGAACACGTACTTTTTGCCCAATGTGGAGTCCTCGTTGAAAATTGAAACAATGGTCCCTTTCAGATCTCGAATAAATTGTGCCGTTACGGCACTGCGAACCGTCTCGCAGCTGTAGAAGGCGTGTTTTTCCGTAATGGCCCGATATAAGCTACTAGCCACATGGCTAGAATCTAGTTTAATATTTAGAATAGCCCCTTCGTTATCGATGGTCAAATATTCAAGTTTAAAAGTGCGCTTATGGGAGGAAGCACTCGTTATGTTAGTGAACGAAATCAACTCCTTCTCCCCGTCCTTTTTGTAAATCGTGATGCCATGAGGGCCGATCCCGTACACCGTGTTGTTATTCTGGTGATTTTTCACCGTGAACGTCTCCTCTCCGAAATTCTCAAACTCCGACACTTCCTTCAAAAACCAATACTCGGCGGAAGAGCTCTTCATCCCTTTGCATTTTTTGTGCTCGTGGACGATCCTCTGTAGCAAATCTCCGGGTTTCTCCGACTGATCCAAAGGAGCGATCGTTGTAGCTAAATTGTAAATATTCCGAGGCGGATCAAGTTCGTTGAAGTCGCCACATTCAGCTTGAGCTATAAAAGCGATCAGTCTTGAAATGCTGGCCCAGTCCGGGGCTGTTAAGCGTTTTTCCAACAGATGAAGTCTCGCGTTGAGGTAAAACTGGTGACGGGTGCTTTCTTGCTGCAAGATGTGAGGAGGAACCCAGAACTTCACCCGCAGTGATAAGCGCAGATAGGACGTATGGCCGTGAAAAGTCACTTGCCGATCGATGGGGTTTCGTAAATTTAACCAGGATTCCTCTCCCTTGTGGTTTTCGTACTTCAATCCGAAGTAATCAGACTCGTATTGCACATTCACGAATTCGCACACCTGAAACAAACAAAACACGTCAGATATTCGATTATGAAAATTTGTATTGTGCCTGTTATGGCCGCCAAGTGTGCGGAAATTTGAATAATTTTATGCTCTGAATGATAATTATGGATGGATTAAGCAACATTTGACTCGAGCTAACTTCACTAATTCATGGAAATTTAATCTCGAGTCACTCGTTTTTAAACTCGAATAAAATCGATTGTGTAAATTTGTTTAAACAAAAAATCCTTGATATTTCTGCACCCCACTTCCTTCATTTATTATTTATTTTTTATTCGCATGCAGATAAACAGCTCCATACAACAGGAAAATATGAATAAACTCACAACTTTTCTAAAATTCCGTTTCAGTTTATTTTCAAACTAATATAAATTCAAGAAACTTGTGACTGTATTTCTCATTTACGAAAATAAACGAAAAAGATTCGCTTTGGCAAGCAAACTGTTTGGAAAATTTCGAGTTCGGATACAAAGATCAGGTCGGTCACTGTAACAAATTACCGAATAAATTGGGTCACTGAATACCTCACATGTTGACTGTCACGTTTTTCAATAGAATAATAATTAGGAACTATCTTAAGTAATAATGATCCACGGTCGCATTATAATGCCCCCATAATCGAATAATTACGCCCACTACGTAAACCAAATATTTCCAAACATTCCAAATGCAGATAGAGTGAGCTAATCACTAATCACCTGGTAATAACAATAAATCTCTCATAGCCCAAGCTATTTCAAAAACAAGAATTCAATTTTGAAAAAATGACAAAGCTTCAAAGGAAGACTCACTACAACTTCCAATTTGGTTTGACAAAATAAAAAAATAAATAAAATAAAAAAATCCAATTATTTTAGTTAATTCTGAAATTAATACTAATTCCAGCTAATTACACAAATAATTCACCCTGTATTTTTTACATTAGAAGAATAGCATAACAAAATATAGATTTAGCAAAAAATACAATTAGCTGGGGCAATATTAACTGTTTGTATTTAATATTCCCGGAAATTTTAAGCTCTGCTATGAATAATGGAAAACATAATTAAAAATCGCTGAACGGTATCCATCGAAAATTAAATATTTGTTAATTCCCTATAAATTGATTGAGTTTGTAAATTTCGAAAAACGTGAAAATCGAAACATATAAACACCTCTAATTCTCTCAAATTAGAGCTACAATTTCCTAGTAGTTAATTTAACAGTTATTCGAGATTTTCAGGATTTATATATAAATTCGCAATGAATCCTGGAACGTTGATGTATGATGTTTGCTACAATGAATAAATGTTTGCCTAAATCTCGCTGCGCATTATTTATCGAAATTTACAATCGGCACATGAAATAACAGCCAACGATAGGCAGATAAAGGACATCCGCACTCTTCGTCCTTTTGTCCTCGGCAACAATACCTGCTCTTTCCAATATCGTCAATGATAACAATCGTGCATCACAAAATGGTAATTGATTTCGCTCTAGTCCGATTCAATAAAATCCAATAAGCCTCTCTTTATGGAGTTTCATTAAAAATAACTTTTGAACTTTGACGCCGTCAAGTCTAATTTTACTTATAGACCGTTGATCAAGCAAAAGGGGAGATTCCGATGTTGGCATTCATTCTGGCCTGAACAAAGTCCAACCTTTAGTCACGGCGGGCTTCCTCTGGCCTTCCAAGTCCATAATGAGGTTTCTCGAAACCTGCGACTTGCTCTTATTAACTCGACAAGACCCGATCATTGAAGAAGCGAGAGAGTAAACAAAACCCCTGATAAGGGCGCTACAGGCAAACTGCATAATTTACAAGCCGAGGCTGCGGCTGCAGCCACCTGGAAAGTTGCACATTGTGGAGATAAGACGTGACGTTACTCACACTTTGTACAAGCTTCAAGGAAACTTTGAGTACAAAGTCCACTCGTTTATTGGACGGCAATCCCATAATAAATTGGTGACATCATAAGCGTGGCTAGTTATACCGGACAGCCGACTTAATGAGAGAGCATGCCGCGAATGCGAGGTAGAGTCGGACTTTGGACTCCGGGGTCTAGTGTAACATTTCTGCAGCTATAAAACAATCCGGTTTTACCGAAACGACTTATGTAGACCACGAAAGGATAAGCAATGACTTGACTCAGCATCACTCGGGAAACAAGGTGACCACCGAGACCTTAATTATCGCAGTTATTAAACCTATCGAAAATAGCTAGAGTAGAACCGACGCGGATTCCATCCAAGGCCAGAGCCTCCAAAAGCAAATATACCGAGATAATGCTGAAATATGAGTAAGGTGTGCGCTACATAAACACGTCGGGAACCGCTGATCAAGTCGGACTTTGGACTGTTTACCTCGCAAACGTTATTTCCCGCACGCACTCTCTTTTAAGCGTTTTTACTGAATATTACTATAAAATACCTCCGTATCGATAACTTAACGTTCACCGTTGTTGGACAAGACTAATTACAATTTTTCCAAAACAAATCCAAAAATAGAAACACACTTCAAACCAACAAAGGATAATTTAATAAGCTTTTCAAGCACCATAAAAGCGGATCAAGCGTAATTCTCTTTTTATTGCACGTGTATTCAAACATGCAAAAATGTATTTACAGATCTGTGTTTGCCGCCGTGATTATCTTTCTAATCCTTGTGAAATACACCTTTATTTTCTAGTGTTTGCAAAGGCTATCTGTGTATTTACAAGCTAAAAATGTATTTTGCGGCACATTTTCCAAATGCCCGCTTTGCTATGGAATTTAATTAAACAAATTGGCCGAATTTTACGTACTAATCAATAAGTAAGCGAAAACTTCAACATTCCTGCGTGTTTTTTGACGAGTTGTTTCCTAAATGAAATGAAATTGTAACGCCCAGCCTTCATTTACGTCTGTTTAATGATAAAATTGTAGTAAGTGTGGAAAAACGTTGTAAATATAATTATTCTTATCACAAGTCAATGTACCGACTTCAGCGCAATAAAACGCGCTTTGATATGATATTCAAAAACCCAAATAAATCATCAGCAATTGGTCCTAATTTTCTGCTTCGTAGCGAGAAACACGGCAAATTAATGGTAAATTACAAGTTGCAATGAAAAAATATGGCAAAACGCCTATTTAATACAATTAGGAAAATTGCAGGGAACTTTGTGTAATTTATTTAAATTACAGCTTCCAGTAATTTACTGAACTTCAAAGTCTTACTTTCTTTAATCAATCGGAATGTTGAAACATAATGAAATCCACGGGGTTTAAAATAAAATGACCAAACTGTGTCAATGTCTACAATTGTTAGATAACAGTATTATCAGTCTTTGTTTGGGGAACGTAAATAATAGAAAGTTCTGTAAACACACTACACAAAAATTATCACCAATCGTCTTGCACTGGAAAAAATCAAAAATACTTTCACTCGTGTCTTAACGATGACTTTCTTAATTCGATCTTTCCCGGTTTTGCAAAAATAGGTGATTCATTACCCTCGTATCTAGACTATTTGTTCGTTTCGTTAGCGCCTCTAAAATTAGCCAGATGTACAAGAAATATTGTCTGTATGAAAGAATATCAACGGAGAATGTCCTCAATCTGATCGATACCCGAAATTTAATTTCCGGCAACTGTTATAAGATGAAAGATAAACGTTTTTGTAAACTGCGACGGCACCGGAATACCGAACTTTTCACAAAAATACATGTTTGCGTCCAAACAACAAGATAAATAAAGCAACGACCGAGGATTTTTTAAGGAAATAACCTCATTAGTCATGAGACCGTCTATAAAGCCATCCCGAAAAAGCATCACAAAGAGAAAACAATTTTCTTTGATGGAACTGTGAGTGTGTGGTTATCCTCCTACGTTTCGTGAATAATTTTACCATTATCACGACATGCACGCGTGTTCTATTTGTTGGCATGTCTATGCTGCCAAGTGGCTGAATCCAGCAATAAAATGTTAAATTAACTTGTGCATGGAGATGGATTTAAACTGTGAAATTCGTCCATCAAAAGATAAACAAATTCCAACTCGAGCGCTTATCATTCTGTCGACGACTCGAGTGTGGTTTATGAAATTTCCGTTTCCGTATTGTGGCTGTGTGTTGCTGGGAAGTGCATTTGTCACAAACAAGGGGACCATCAAACTCGTGCGCTGATAACAACAGTTCCAAGCTGAACCGCAGTTTGATAAAAAACAAAAACAAACCGAAAGAGGACACAAAATTGGGATTTAACATACGTTAAATAACCTTCTTAAAACGAGTTCTCTAACTTTAGCCGCTTTTGAAAAAATGTCGCACACGTTTCTATATTAATTAGACCTTCAGACAAATTCACTTAATTTATGTAGAACAGACTTCTTTCCTCATTTGATCCAACAAAAATAAAAATCGGACTCGAGGCTCAATTATTACGTCCATAGAAATGAGTCCAAGTGACGTCCATAATCAAAAAAAGTTTTATTTTTTACACTTTTTCAATAGCTGTCAGCAAAATGTAAAAAACAAGATATTATACCCCCATGTAGTTTGTGTTGGTCCGCAGATGGGATTTTTTAGGATTTATCGTGATTTTGCCGACCTCTTGGGATTTAGAGCAAAAAGAAATAAGAAATTCGGCCGCTTTATGTCAAAAAAGTAATAATGTTTTTTCATAACATCAAGCAGAATATCTTGTATGAAGGAACATGAGATCGCGTCTAAGAGAAAAGATTAAAATCTTCAAAGACCTAAAGGAAATAACATGAAGCGCGTAATAATAGCTCTGGCAGCAAAGCTAACCAAAAGAAACCTAACATCGGAACTAATAATGGGAGTTTTACGTGCTTGAAATGTGTATTTCTTTGGTGCAACTTGATTCAGCTATTAAATTAAATATTCCGAAATAAAATAAAATTGGACGCTTGCTGAATGCGAGTTTTTCTCAAAAGGTGGAACACATCATAAAACTGTTTGCTTATTTAATTTAACTGTTGCAACTCTTCCTCATTCTTATTCCGATTAATGATTAGATTAGCCCAAGTTGTGCAAAGCGCTCGCTGAAAAATGTTTCGACTTCTTTACTCGTTAGAATTTAAATTGAAAAGACGTTCTTTCGTCAACTTTACATAAATGTTTAGCTGAAAATTGCCTCTCGGTCCAATCATCAAGTGTACCAACAAGAGCCAAATTATATTTAAAGCCTACCAGTTGGCAATGGCGCGTGAATTTCTCTCTACAGATCTGTAAAGATCACTCTCTACATGGATGCAACTTTGACCGGATTATATGAACAATTTAAACAGCGTTGGACTTTGGGAAAATTAATCAACGGACTTGTGTCACCCGGGATTTTGCAAATCAATTTGCCCGAGCTTGTCGCGTCGGTGGACGAGATTTATCTGCCAACAAGATTGTGGGCGCTTGGGGAAAATTTCCTCATTTAATTACGGTCTTCCTGTTCAATTTCTATTTCATAATTTATCATGCGCCGGTTCACGTGATGGAAATAATTTGAGGAAGTCGCCGAATTAAATTCTTACCAATCACGAGTGATTTACTGAAATTTACTCAAAATCCAGAAAATCAAAAAATTTATTAAAAACCGACATCTTTATCTTGAAAATAGTTCTACGACGTATAAAACACCGATTTGAATCGGTAACAAATAATTTTATCGAGTCCCTGGTTAAATAATGTAAACAACATAAAATATATCACTACACCTACTTCACGCTGTTTACCACATGCCTAGTGAAAAGGTCGCACATTTAAATAATTCGAATATAAATATTCTCTTAATTGTGAAAAATCGCGCAAGAAAGTCGTTTGTAGCAATCGAAACTTAATTAGACAGAGCAGAAACAATTGCACCCTTTTTGAATTGCTAAATCCCGCTTATGTTCTGCAGTCACGAGAGGAGATAATCATTAAAACTGAAATTAGATTCAAAATTTGAATTTTACATTTCAGATCAAGAATAAATCCCGGACACTTTCTTTAATGGTTTATTTTGAAACCTAATCGTATTTAGTAAATATCGGAGATTGTTTATTTGTTCCTGGTTTCAATTTCCATAAGCAATTGATTACGGCTTACATTGTACACAAATCGGACGCGAAAAAATATTAAAATATACATTTATGAACAATAAAATTGTATCTTTGCATGAAATCAAAATAGAGATAATTTGCATTATACAGGGGAATTGTGTTGCGCTTTTTTAACCAGAAATGTGATAGCGGTTCAACGCGGGTCAAATCCGGCTATAACTCATGCTTTATCAAACCGTGAAGTATCAACAATGATCAGAAACTCTTGCAGATAACGAAGAGATGACACAGTTTTTCTGCTATTTTTAACCACACATTTCAGTTGAAGAAAATATTCCAGTAAAAGTGTGATTTTCGGCGATAATAGTGTGGCCACTGCTAGTGATAACGACATAATTAGTCTTAGTGACGCTCGTTCTTCATATCAGTCAATTAAAATATTAGAATTACACTTTACAGAAGACTGAGTTACGAGCTCACAATTGTTTCAAAACGAAAAAAAAAACTGAGAAAACTGAAAACATTAATTTTCATTTTATTTCCTTTCTATTGATTACCTTGTTCCCCTTTATAAATTTTTAATTCATGTAAGTAAATAGCTAGATAATAAAGCCGCTTGATATTTATGGCGGAAAAATGATGAAAAACGCGCTTGGGCCGTTTTATGGAAAAACCCGTCAAAAAGGCAAAAATACGTCTTTTTCCGGTGGTGAAAATGAAAAATTGTGATAAAAGCGACTGTCGATAACATCCTGCATTCATATACAAAATGTGGAGCTATAAACGTGACACGAACTGATATCGCGCCTAAAATTATTATTACCTGTCTTTGAACATTGGACTTTGAACGGTACCTTTTGATTGTGGACTTTCAACTTTTACAAAACACGTTGATTGCGAGAAAATTTGTAAAAATTGTTTACTTGAATCGACTAATTAAAATGTTTACTTCAATTAGTACCAAATTAAAAACAATAGTAAAGAACATAAAAAAATTTAAATCATTACATTCTAAACAGGTGTAATGACCGCAAATATTCTAACCTACCATTTGTCACATGCCATGACAAGAAGTCTTGTACAAAATAAAAAATCACGGATACGTTAATGTTTAAAAATAGGACAAGGAATTGCATAATTATCAGTGATTTTTATATTTAAAATTACAAGATGAATTGGTTTTGATTAGACGACATGAAAGAAGTCAAAAGTTATCAAGAATTCTAAACAATGATCTAACTACTAAAATCAAGTTGCCCAATGTCAGGGTTACTGCATTCGAAAGAGGGCAGGAATTTTTTGTTAGACCACTGTGTATATTCGCTAAAAATAAAAAATCCTACCTTCTCGAGACATTCCTGGCCGATGGCTTTGGGGTCGACCCGGACTTCGAAAACGACCGAATTGGCCTGGCTGATGAGACACCACATTTTCCAAAAATTCGTAAAATGAACCTCAAAATTGGCTAGACGAAAAATCGCTAGCAGAAGCCACTGATCATTTGACAAAATCGCAATGTTCTGATATACTGACGGCGTATCGTTTGTTGTATAAACTCTTTGCACATTTTACGACAACGTCCATACTATGCAACAGCTTGGACAATATTAAATCGAAGTTCCTTGTTCACATTTATTTGGTTCAGCTCAGACATACGGGGTGACAGCGCACGCGAACAGCGAACGCACCTGACTCAGATGCGCATGTCTGTTCTTATCTCGGCCGATCACGAATATAGCAAACACAAACGTCGAACAGCTGGGAGCCAACCGACAGCACGTGATTATCGGATTTATTGAAGAAGGCCCGGGGCTTCTAACTCAAAAGCAAACAAATACACCGATCGCAAATTATTTACTCTAATCCCAAACTAAATTCAAAAGTTCAAACAAACGGGACGTATGTCTGAGACCAACGCGGACGAGATTTCATAAGCTCCTCTTTGTCTGGCTTGATTTAAACAACCAGTGGCGGCGCAAACACACGGGCCAATTGATTTCCTCTAACTTTATTTAAACAAAATCGCCAATAATACAACAAATTACAAAATTTTATTCCCTTGAACATTATTCCGGTTATTCATGCTTATTTTAACTTGTCTCTTTGCCTCTTCTTTAAATGCTAAAGCATTGGCTTTTTTCTCAAGTCGGCGCTCTCTTTTATAATCCTTCAAAAGTTTTTTCCTGTCTCTTCTCTCGTCCGGAGTTTCGCCCCTTGGCCGCACTGAAAGTGTGGACAATTGCGAAATCACAGACTGCACTCCTGTTGATTTTGGGCCCCTACTTTCAATAAATTCGTTCTCTAGATTCAGCTTATCTAAAGCCTTTTGAGTCAATTTATTCGAACCCAAAATGTTCATCGGAATGCCGGTTTTCTTACTGATTTGAATTTTTTCCTTCTGCAACAAAAAACAACCTAATCAATAATATTATCAGATCGAAATTTGATATCGCAATGGTCAGAGTTCTATTGTTTTGCACTTAAAAATAACATAACACTTCGGATTAGGTGATTAGTTCAGGCGGACCCCATATTATGTTTTGCTCCGTTAAACAATTTATTTAGGTCTGTTGATAAGTAACAATGCACATTATCTTCAGTCTAATTACACTCACGATGTTTTTTGTGGCTTCTGCGTCGCAATAAAATTATCATTTTTTGTTTCGCGTCTGAATATTCCTAAAATATTACATCTGGTGATGCAAATGTTTCCATTATTGGACCCACTTTATCACAAAAATTCGAAAAGACGCAATTAAACGAAACGATTGTAATTTCACCATTTAACATTATGTGGAGTCGGAATTTTAAAAATGGCATCACTCGACATATTTCTGATAAAAATAATGCAAGCTGGGAAACTTTCCAATAATTAACCAATGGCTAATTAGTGTCACTTGAAACAATAATTCAACTGTGAAAAAACCTTTTTCATTAAAGCGTAATTTATTTACTTTCGGTGAGTCAAAAAAAATAATTGTATTTTTAGAAGTTACACAATTTTGTAACAATACAGTGGAAAACAAAAACAAGGCACGTTTTCTTGTTCTTCTAAAAGTATATAAGTGTAAATTGTGTTTTAGGTATTTCGGTGCATAAACAATGTGTAAACAAAACAATTACCAAACACAGAAACTACACTATCGCGACAAAAATACAAGTAATACACGGAAATAAAAATCTTGCGCAATATCTCTAACAAGACGCGGTAATTGGAGTGATCAAAAAGTGCGCAAATTACAAATCACTTTTTGATGACCCTTCCTGTATTATCTATCCAGTGACCTACAACCTCTCCAGTGATCGAACAAAGAAGTTCTTAATTTACCTAATTTCATGTGACTAAACCAGTAAATACGATAATATTTATTACTGAACATCTGTACATTAAAAACAAAGGACTTAAGCAGTCACTTGCTATTTATACAAGTTACAAAAGAAAAAAACACGCTTGTTTTATCAAATCCCTTTTGATAAAGTTTTAATAAAAGAGCGACGCAAATGAGACTGATATAATAGATAGAAGCTCTCAAAAGTTTCCAATAGGAGATACAATGAACGAAATCCCTGGTGTACTAATCCATAGAAAAGTTTGTCATGAACTTTTATAATAGCTGCATTATTTTCGGTTAAAATTCAATTAATTCAAATAATTCTATTCTCTTATCAAGTAACTCACAATTTTCAATATAAAACCACCATTATTACATTTATAAATTCGACACTGACTCACGTTGGACTTTAACACGAAAAAAATAAAAAAGTGTGTAGGCATATCAGTTCCTGTGAATAATTAGTAACTACTCATTCATTGTTATTAGAGTTCAAAATCGATTGAATATTTAAATAAAAATCTCAACTACACAATTTATTTGCTTTTGGCCAATAAATAAGCAAAACGTCCATTTCTAAAAATAAACACCAACAAACAATTTTAAATTGAATGCATTTCGCGTTAAAAAATTCAAAATCGTTTAAAAGTTCATGGTCGATCGTGAATTGAGTAAATTTAAATAACGGCATTAAAATTTCCAGTTTTCCCTTGTCCTATTTTCAGTGTGTTTTATTCAAAGTAGCGAGATCTCATTTTAATTTAATTTTCTCACGTTTGAGAAAACAGAAACTGTTACAGCAATCAAATAAAGTACCTACCTTTAAATATTATGTAGGCTTTAAAAGTGCTGTGAAATGGGTCGGTTCTCATTTGCAAGTTATTTATTATGTTGCAGCATGAGAAAAATATTTATTTACTCAATCAGGTGTGAATTGCGGAACCGAGATAACAGGATAATGATGAAAAGCTACGATGTTTCACAATAATTTGGGAAAAATAACAATTTTATCGGTGACCCACTTGAACCGTGTTTTTTTTTAATAAAACTCATATTTTTGAAGACTGCAGGCTTCTGATTTGCATTTCACTAACTGATTTTATTGACTTTTGTAATTTTCATGTTTATTTCGAGTTGCGTAACACAGTAATATCAATAAATTTTGTAGACTTGATTTCCTCATGTGTTAATCATTTTAAGTGTAGACTGGCGTTCGCATTACCATAATTAAATCTGTTCAGAAATTTAATTGAAGGCATGGTATTTTACTTACAGCTGGTTCCTTGATCAGTTTTGGGTGGTTGTAAATATTGGAGTAGGTGCTCAGGATAGACTCACAATCCCATTTTTCCTTCTGCGGTACTTCCATGTACACCATCTCCTCCTCACTTTTAGAGTCTTTAGTTAAGCTTTCATCAATTTTCGCCTTTATAACTTCCTTATCTAATTTTTCATTTTGTTGGCTCTTTTCAAATTCTTGGGCATATTGTAGGAGTATGTCAGAGCTTTCAGGTACATGCCCTTCTATCTCTTCGCAGTCCAAAGCCCCAATTTCGTTGTCGTCATAATCAGCATACATCTAGACACAACAAAAAATATTTTCGCAATTTTTCGTTGCCCAATTACCTGTTCAAATCTATCATCGAGCAAAGTGAGCTGCTCGTTCCTCCTTATAACAGAACTAGTCATGGAATAACTTGTAAATCTTGACTTTGTTTCTTCTTCGTTGAAAGAGAGTTGAGAGTCTGGTAAAGATCCAACTTCATCTCTCTCTTCACTGCCCAAATCAGATTCCACTTCAAACTCATCATCAAATTCTTGATCAGAAGCAACACCTTCAGCTAACTCAATAAAATTATCCTCCAACTGATTCTCAGGATCTGAGTAATCAAAATCTTCGTCCATTGCCGCAACCAAATCAGGGTCCAATTGAAGTTGAGGCCCTACAACCCAGACTTACACCACAAATAAGCATTTTTCGACACAAACCTGAAACTGGAGCGGCCTTGCTCAACATTCCCTCTTTTTCCTCATGTTTTGAGGCAAAAACTGTGGCAGGCAAGTCCAGCTTGACCCTTCTCTCTTTGAGAGACTTTTCCACATGGTCGGGCCATTCTACTTGATTGTCTTTGGAGTCTTTCAAGTGTTCCAAATAGTTGCAGTCGTCGTTGTAGTAAATTCCATATTTATGTTGCTCCTCCAAGCGTTTTTCTTTCTCATGTATTGGGACGAGGACTCTCTGAGGAGCGTTCTCGTCCGCTATTAGGGGGTCCTGCTGGCTTCTGTGGACCAGTTGGAAGGTAATCGCCTTCTTTTTATCGATAAATTTCCGTGTCTTTGGCTAAAATTGTAGTGGTTAGGAAACATAACCCCAAAATTGGTACTTCTTCAGTTTAACTTTAATATAACACCAACTTACCATTTTCTGTGTTATCAATATTTGCAAAAATATTCACAGAAACCCTTTCCAACAAAATTGATGCTTTTATAGTCTCCCGAAGTTGGGAAAAGTTAAATAATGATAAAAAATTAGGTTATGTCTGCACGTGTCAACAAAGAACTGTCAATTATGTTTTATAACTTTTTTTCTATTTTAATACAAAACAGAAATTGTAACAAATATTTATTTACTCAACGTTTCTAAAAGTTACAGAAAGAACAAATGGAAAATCTTTGCTATCACTGGACTGACGGAATAATTGGGCATGCTGCCAGGCCACATTGCCCTTGCCTCCACTTAAAGTTGCCTTAATTGTAAAATGCCTCACTCCCGAAAATGCCTGAGTTTCTAGAGCCCCTTCAGCTACAAATAAATGTTAAAAAAATAAAACAAAACAATTTAACTGATACTTTTTGGAAAATCCACACATTTATCATCGGAAATTAGTTGTATTTGTACGACTCCACTTTCGTATAGTTGATAATTGAATTTTAATGATAAGTTATCTATACACTTTTTAACCCCTTTATCTAATTCGAATCTCCATGATATACTCCCTTGATCGGTCCCTTCTAAAAATTGTCAAGTAATAATATGAAAAAACAATTGGTTTAAATCGCACCATTTCGGGCCAAATAAACCGTTTTCCAATCTTTCTCTTCTTTTCTGAACACATTACTGAAATCATAGACACCATATTGCCAGCCGTTTACCCCCAAAACACTATTATCCCCCTTCACAAACTCGTACTTATCAAACGCGGTGGAATATTTAATTGTCAATTTATTATTAACGATATGTTTACTCGGAACAATCCACACATACATGTTCTCATTTTTTATTTCCCCTCTTGCACTTCTCCATTCTTTCGATCCCGAAATACGGCCGAACTTTTCACTATCATTCGCTTTTCTCTCCACCATCAATTCTATCAACTCAGTAACCAATCTTTTCGTTAAATAATCACGTTTAGGTGCACTAAATGACTTCTGGCGCTCATTTCTAAGCGTAATTAAGGCATTCACAAGTTCGTCTTCTGAACATTTGTTTCTTCGTGTCCGAACTTCTCTGTGATTGCTGGAATAACGCCAGGTGACATCCTGGACTTCATCAGGAGAATACGCTATAATGTATGTTAATTTTTTATTCCACCCTGTTTCGTACATTAGGGGCGTATCACATGCGTTTTCGCAGCAGTCGCAATGAACCCAACGTTTTTGCGTAACTGAATAAACCTAAAAAAATAAATTGTGAATGTTATTTATTATGGAAAGAAAAAAACTAACTTCAGTCCACACGTGGTCAAGTTCATCAACCACATAGCGAGCATCCCACCCCAAAGAGCGGCAAAGTAACGTAAAAACATTTGCCCATTCCCCACACCTCCCTCTTCGAGTCTCCAATAAGATATTTAAATCGTTAAAACGGGGAAATTTAGTAAATGCGTTGCAAGTTTTACATTTGTAGACCTTCAAATTATTTTAAATGAAAAATAACAAATTGGGAATATTAAAACGTACTTCAACCCTGCTTGTATAAACTAAATCGGTCTTATCCGAACTCATGTGAGACATCGCAGTGTTTCCCCCGCATTTCTCACAGCCGGGGGAATCAACCCACGAGAAAAACTCTTCTTTGAACCATTTTAACAATTCTATGAGTAACATATCCTGGACGGAAAACTCCGGGTCTTGGACTCTTTCTAATCGAAATAGATAATACGTGTACTTGCAATTAAAATACTTACCGTTTTTTATGCGGGTTTGGACATAACGCAAATTTCTCTGTGCATTTTTTTCAAGCCTGTCCAATGGAATGAGCTTTTTGGCACGTTTTTGACATTCTTTATCGTCGAAAGCGAGTGCACGATGGAATTCCGTTTCGATCCTTTGCAAAAAAGGGTTGGTAAAGAGCTGAAAGATAAATGCATGCGTGTTTGACCGTTGGTTATTTTTTAATAAATTGAAAATCTCCAATTTAAAACTTGTGTTTTAAAATAAGTGTATCATGAATTTGTAATGTAATTTTTCCTCAGCTTTATTAAAAGTGCAACCACCGAAAAACATACACTCCGATATTTTAAACAAAATAATAACTTTAATGGAAATACATGAAAGAATTTTTCTTCAGTCTCTACTCTATTTTTTACTATTACTGGATGGTATTGTCACAGTTTTGATACAATTTTAAGCTTACAAATATTTCAGCACTCGAGTAAACCACTCTCTGCTTGTTGTTGGCTGGCTTGGGGTTCTTTAAAGTCGTACGAAATTCTTCAAGTTACAATTTCATATCATTTAGCAAGCGAACAGGTACGCCCCATTTTTTATTAATAAAGTTGTCATAAAACTTAAAAAACAGGCTAACATTGTTAGGAGAAAGGTACACAAAGTTTTAATAAAAACACGGAATGACGAAATTGAGGAAAAACTTTTAATGTTTTTGAAACAGATACAGCACAGTAGTTTCAAATTTACTTTGTGTGGGCTGTTCAATATTGACGCAGGATTATTATTTAACGTAAGTCGATTGTTTGGCTTTGCATACTAAATAATGAACTTTATTGCAGATGATTGATTCGTCAACGACATTTATTGTCATAATGATTCAGTTTCAGGAAACGATAACACCTACAATTTGCGCTTCGAATAATAAGGCAATGTTTTAACTGGCAAGAGCACCATAAATACCAATAACTGCTAATTCAAAATTTTACCAAAATAACACTTAATGAAATTATATTTGTCCCTTTGTGTAATTAGCAATGTGTTTGCACATCGCTATAACACAAATAACACAGACAAATAATTACATCTTTAAAAATAAACAAAGAATTTGATTTAATATTGCTTTATTCGCATTTAGATATAACCATATAACTGTCCAATGAAATGATTTTTTTCGAGACAATTTTGCCATTCTTTGAAACGCGAGTGCTCGGTTCCCATCCTTTAAAAAAGGGTTAATAAGATAAAGTGCTGAAAATTAAACAAATCACGTGTGTGTGACCGGTGGTAATAATTTTTTAGTGTCTGATTATTACATACTCTTAGCGCTCCAAAAATAAGTGTGACATGAATTTGTAATGTTTACAAACATTGTTCAGATTATCTCGGACATTATTTTTATTATTGCAATTACGAAACATGGAACAACTGTAATAAGAATTATGACTCATTCAATAAGAGTTTTCACGTCAAACACAAATGGCAATTTTACAAGCCCCGAACCACTTTTACGAAAGTTTGTTGCCCACATTTATATTATCAACAATTCTCGGTGTCTTTCCCATGTTTCCTATCAAAAAAGCCGGAAAATATAGTCTCTACTCTTCGAAAAAATTGCATTTTATTACAGTGCTGTTCCTTATAATTTACACGATCTGTTTCATTATGACGATCATAACACGGTCAAATAATGTAGTGGGTGGGAAATTCTACAAGAAACGTAACAAAGTCTCAAATTTTGGACTAACTTTTGAGTTTATTTTCGGCATTATTATTTTATACACAACTTATTCCATGAGCTTCGTTAAGAGAAACCATGTGAGAGACGTGGTTCTCCAACTGAACAGAATCGACGAATTGTTGGCGAAAATGAAGCAAAAATTCCGCTACACGAGAGCCGTCTGGTACCAATTGATCATATTTTTCTCCGGATTCTTGATGATTCTAATAATTGCGTCCATGCAAATTCAGAACATTAGAATCGAAAATTTCCCGCCACTTTCACTATTTATGTGTATTATCTTTTTGTTCCCTTTGGTGATTTTGTACGATTTGAACAGCCAGTATGGGTTTACAGCTATTTTGATTTATGAGAGATGGTTGGTCAACAATTGGAAAAAATTAAACTCAACCTGAAGGAACAACACACCAAAAATTTGGCGTCTAGTAAGTGAGTGTTGGTAATATTTGAAGTAACAATTTTTCCCCAGCTTTATTAAATGTAAAACCACCCAAAAACATACATTCCGATATTTTAAACAAAATAATGACTTTGATGGAAATCCACGAAACCTTATGCAAGGTGGCAAACACCACAAACTCAAATTACAACATTCAGATGCTACCAGCCATAACGCACGAATTTTTCATCAGTCTTTACTCAATTTTTTACTATTATTGGATGGTAATGTCACAGTTGTTGATACAATTTTAAATTTACAAATATTTCAGCACTCGAGTAAACCATTTTCTGCGAGCTGTTGGCTGGCTTGGGGTTTCCTAAAGTCGTACGAAATTCTCCACGTTACAATTTCTTGTCATTTAGCAAGCCAACAGGTACGCCCCATTTTTTATTAATAAAGTTGTTATAAAACTTAATTAAATCAGGCTAACATTGTTGGGAGAAAAGTACACAAAGTTTTAATAAGAACACAGAATGACGAGATTGAGGAAAAACTTTTAATGTTTTCAAAGCAGGTACAGCACAGCAGCTTCAAATTTACTTTGTGTGGGCTGTTCAATATTGACGCTGGATTATTATTTAACGTAAGTCGATTTTTAGGTTTGCATACTTAATAATGTAATTTATTATAGATGATTGGTTCGTCAACGACATTTATCGTTATAATGATTCAGTTTCAGGAAACAATAACACCTACAATTTGCGTTTCAAACAAAAAAGCAATGTTTTAATTGGCAAGAGCAACAACTAATAAATACTTGTTCTTTTTCTTGTAGATCACCAAAATAACACTTAAAACAATTATATTAGTCGCTTCGTGTACAAGCAACAATTTTATCAATGTTTTTATCCACCACAATAACACAAATCATCACGTCTTTAAAAACAAATAAACTGAATTTCTTGAACTAAATAAAAATTAGTTTAAATTGTGTTGATTATTTCGTATAATTTAAAAAATAAAATTTGGGCAAATATGCGAGTGTCAGGAAAATATACTAATAAAAAACAAATCACACAAAAGTGCTAATTACTTACCTTTTTAAGGGTAGGTAAAACAAATCTCTTCACATTATCTAAATCATCGCCATTAACTTCGAAATTGGTGCTATTACTTCTGATCATAGTTTCTTGCTGTAACATGATAAAAAATTAACCACAATCACCAAT
The DNA here is from genome assembly GCF_031307605.1 of Tribolium castaneum. Taxonomy (NCBI): domain Eukaryota; kingdom Metazoa; phylum Arthropoda; class Insecta; order Coleoptera; family Tenebrionidae; genus Tribolium; species Tribolium castaneum. The sequence continues at coordinate 14,000,645 of NC_087396.1, forward strand.
ACGATCATTAATAGAATAACTGTTATTACTTAATAACGTTCAATACTTGATCTGACTAATGTTTACTATAAATCACGCAATGTTTGTAAAAACCTATTCAAATCAAGATTTTTATCACCTTAATGCTCCATTTACATTATTAAACACTCGAATTGTGCTCCAATTCTTTCCGTAGTTTTAAAATGTCCACACAAGATATTTACGATGCTGTCTACCCTCTTTTACTCACAACTGCATCATTTGGTCTGTCTGCAATTTTCGTGGAAACGAAAAATAACACTCGGAAACTGGCAGTTTTCAACTTACTCAAAATCCTGAACATAATTTACCTTTCGCTATTTTCAGCACTGTTGTATGTTGCTTTTACCAGTTTAAAAAACACACACCTTCACGTAAATTACAACTCTGGTGTCACTAAAATCGGGATAATTTTCCAAATTCTTGCAAATATTATGGCTACTTATGTGATCTACTTTATTAACATATCAAAGAGCCACAACATATTAACCTGTATCGAGAACATCAAAAAAGCTGATTTGATGTTCAGGGACTTGGGAGAGAAAATTATTTATCGCAAACACTTTTTGTACGAAGTTTGCATGATTTTGTTTGGAGTTCTGGCGATTTTGGGACGAAGCATTGTTACGCACATCTACATGGGGAGAAACATTTTTCTGACAGAGAACGAAACTCATTTTGCACTCTTTTTCCCTCTATTCGTGTCTTATTTGGTGCAAATTAACTTTGTGCTATTAATCACGCTGGTACACGAACGTTTCGCGTTGATTAATAGACTACTGGATAATTTTAATGAAGAAAAAGTGAAACATAATTACCTCAGTTTGAAACCACCGTATGAATATCAAACGAAATATAATCAAGCAAAAATTGAATTGTTAATGGAACTTCACGATTTCTTAACCGATGTGGGCAATAAATTAAACGACAGTTTTTCAATCCAAATTCTGAGCTGCCTGACCTCACAATTTCTAACTGAAGTTTTTACGATTTTCTACTTGTATTATGAAAGTTTGGTGAGTAAAAAGTATAGCAAAGGTCAACAATAAATTACAGCATAACGTTTCAGATTTTGAAAAACAAAATTGCAGCTCTTGTCTGGTTAATGTGGTCAATATGGACAACTCTTGAGATATTTTACGTAACAGTAAACTGTCATTTAACTACCAAAGAAGTAGGGAAAATAACTGATTTTTTTAACTGTGTGGTTTATATTGTAGGCAAAAAATACAGGAATAGCCATTCACAAAGTTCTTATGAATGAGTCTGATCCTGACGCAAAAAGAAAAGTATTTTCACATCATTTTAACCTGTTATGTACATAACTAATTTTAGTTAATGGTATTTTCGCAACAAGTGAATCACAGATCCTTACAGTTTACAGCCTGTGGTTTATTTTACATCGACGCAACTCTAATTTTTACAGTAACACAAAATAATTATCCTTTCGTTTGATAACATTTGATTGTAGATAGTTGGGGCTGCAGCCACTTACCTGCTGATAATGCTACAGTTTCAGGAAGGAATTGAAGCACAATGTTCAAATAATACTCTCCTAAATTAACTAGTTACCTTCAGTTTAGGCACAGCCCCCTGGCGTTTCTCATCATTTTTAAAATTCAAGAGACATTTTTTTACTTCTTGTAATTTTTCCATTGAAGTTGTTGAAGGTAGTGTGAAACTAGACTCATTCTAGGGTGATTTTGAACGTAATAAATAAATATAAAACAATATGTGTCGTACCTCTTGAAAGCCCATTAATTTCAAACATTCCGAACCTCCCTTCACGGACAAAATTTTATTTTTTATTGTGGAATTGCTTTTTTGTAGAGATCGTACTTTTAGGTTAGCTGGATCTTTAACAATATTTTCGGCTATTTTAACTAGGAGACGTACAGCCTCATCACAGTTTTGTTCCGAGTTGGATCTTAGCTTCGAAAACACTTCTTCTGCACTCATTTTAACACATTAATTAGTTAAACCGCTGATTAATTCTTTTTTTTGGATCTGTCAACGTTGACGTTCTCATGATCATGACAAGTGTTTTTTAATTGCAGTTCCATTAATCCGAAATGTTATTCGATACCATTTTAAATACTCAATGAAATAATAAAGGACTCAACAAAAACCGAATGATTGAAAAACTAAATAAAATAGCCTTAGCAAAATTATCATTCATAATGAAGCTAAAATAAATTCTTCATTTGGGTTTGGTCCGCTTTCGGTAACTCTGTTATTTTGAGAAATGACATGACATTGACGTTTATCTTTTTGTTTACCAAACTCATGATGAATTGTGAAAATTAAATCCAATTGAGAGCCAGGGTGGTGAAACCTAAATGCACCAAGCCAAGTATAGGCGCCAAATTCAAAATCGACTGTAGTTCGGCTTGCTATCGCAGATGTCGCACACACGTATAGTCAATTTTAGCGAAGCTACCTATAATATCGGCAGAAATTAACAGTGGACCTGTGACAGTTGCCATTGTGCAAATCGCCATTTTGTGCTTGGTTTGTTTGGTGTTCACCTTCGGATTTGTTTTGTGTGAAATTAGTACTGTTTTGTGGTTTTTTTCGTGTGTGTGCTTTTTTGAACTTTTTTATTGTAGGAATATAAATAATTTGATGGATCAATCATTAGTTTATAGTTATCGTATCGTGTATATTGACTAGTGATAATAAATTTTTATTACAAGTTTATTGTCTTTATTTATTCTCATATTTTATTTTTCGTATTTTTTGTAAATATTCAGCAACAATAGTTGTCTAACATCAGAAAGTGTTATTAGCAACTATTGTTGTGAATATTTACAAACAATACGAAAAATGCAATCAAACTTTAAAAGAAAAGTAACTACGGGCAATTCAAATCGCCCGCGATAACACTTAGTACGCGCTGGCAACAATAGATGTGCTAGTGACACTTTCGCTCTATCGGGACAAGGACAGATGCGTTTCTGTAAAACCTGTTATTCTGTGATTGAGAGCCAATTCAGCTACTTTTTCGTCTCCGTCACACGTATAAGTTCAGCATTTGTTTAATTTTTCCCAAATACAATGAATAAAGTTGTGATATTTGGCTCTACTGGCATGACCGGCCTTTGTGCGGTCGAAGCTGCAGTTAAAAAAGGTAAATTACGGTTGTATTTTTACATTTAATTTCAATTACTCCTTGAAGGTCTAAATGTGAGGGCCTTTGTTAGAGACCCCGCTAAACTACCCGAAAATTTAAAAAGTAGTGTAGAAGTCGTTCAGGGCGATGTTCTCAGCTATAACGACGTTTTAAACGCTATTAAGGGTGTGAACGGTGTGGTCGTCGTCTTAGGGACACGCAATGACTTGAAACCCACAACTGCACTAAGTGAAGGAATGAAAAACATTATCAAAGCCATGAAAGAAGCTAATGTGGAAGTTGTCTCCGTGTGTTTATCAGCATTTTTGTTTTATGAACCTGAGAAGGTCCCTCCAATGTTTAAAGACTTGAATGCGGACCATCAGCGCCAATTTGATGCATTAAAGGAGTCTAGTTTGAAGTATATTGCGATTTTGCCACCACACATTGCTGGTATGTTTTTTAAAAATTGTGAAAAAGTTTGTAAAACAAGATTTTATAGACCAACCAGGGTCAGATTATGAGGTGAAACATGACGCTTCTCCAGGACGGGCAATTTCAAAATACGACCTTGGAAGGTTCCTAGTGGATTCCCTTTCCCAACCTGAACATTATGGGAAAGTTTGTGGGATTTGCACAAAACATTAAAAATTTAGGACCACTGGAAGCTGATTGAAATGATAACGTAACGTAATTCAAGTGTTTATTGACACAATCAAGTTTAAAACGAATTTACAACTCAAATAATTTATCAAAAATAATCTATTTGCACTTTTTCATATGGCAGTTGAGTCATAAAATTAGTTTTCAGTGTGCCAACTTTTGTACTGAATCATAAATCTTTCCTCATGTAAGTCTTCACATTTTGATTAAAACTGTTGGCGGGCAGAGGGGGCGGTTTTGGTGCCCCTTGGAAATCCTCCTTGGTTTTATTTTCATTTTTACAATTAATGGTGCTAGTTAGGGGCATGCAGTTACCGTATATAGAAATAGGTTGACATTCCATGTAACCCAACTTATTGTAAAAACCTTCTTGCCCTTTAGTTGACAAATAAATTGTTTTTAGTTGTAAAAAATTCTTGCAGTATTCTTCAGCCTTCTCCATCAATAATCTCCCAAATCCCTTGCCTCTCAGTCCTTTCTCTATCACAACAGATTCGACAAAGCAGCCGTCTCTAATGCTGGGGATTGGAGACAGTTTCAAATGCCCAATAATTTCATCATTTCTTAACAAAATCAAACTGGTGGGTAGTGAATCAGATGACGACTCCAAGCTCCGCAAGCGGGCAGTGTCGCTACGTTTCCATTCATCGTTTATAAGTTTACAACACTCAGATAAATATTTCTTATTGAGATGTAAAGGGACCACTTTTAATTCCATCTAAAAAAGTGAACATAACACTCATATTACGAAATTCAGTGCAAACACACAGTACCTCATAAAGTTTTTTCGAAAAAACAGCATTTTGTTGTTGTTTAAGCCACAAAAATACAAGTTAGAAAAGTTACAAGTGGGGTTAGGGCACACCTGTCAGCAGTGGAAAAAAATGCAAGATTATGAGATAAACGTTAACAATCTCGTAAATGTCGCACAAAATATGAACATAAGAGAGCAAGTTTGATCTCTAAAACGCGTGGAAATAAATTGAAAACAAAATTTGAAATATTTTGGTACAAAAGTGAGGTTGGGTATCAGTCAAATTTTGTCAACGCTGTTAGGAACACAACTAATTATTTTTAAAAGAAAAGCAATTAACAGGGCAAATTAATAAAAGGTGAGGGCACATTTAACATTATCTGTATTTGTGCCGACGTACCGTATAACTAGTTTCAATTTGGCTGAAAAAATTACGATTTTTCGTTCAATTCAAGTACTATTTTTAGGATTTAGCCATGGCGATGATGCCTGGACGGTTGGGTATGGTCCCTGGAGCCATCCCCGAAAATCCCTTAAGTCTATCATGGCACGATTCCGCTTGGATACCAATACTCAATACTGCAAATGTAATGGACTATTTCTCAGAACGTTCAAATCCGTTTTTTGATAGAACTTGCAATAATGAGATTGTTAAGATGCAACGCTTGACTCCCGACCAACTCCAGTAAAACCGTCCTCACAACAAAATTATAAATTCATTTTCCATTTCTAGAAACATGACTGGGTTAGAATATGTTTTACTGCATGTCCAAGAACCCATTTTATACGTAATTAGGAAACAACACAGACACAGCCCTCAGCAAGTCACCCCGTTAGCCGACTATTACATTATAGCAGGAGTTGTGTACCAAGCACCTGACTTAGCAAGTGTTCTAAATTCCCGACTGGTACTAGTTATTGTCAGTCACTCTAACATAATGAAATAATTTTACAGTTATCAGCAGTCCACCACTTACAGTCGTCATTTGAAGAAGTTGCTAGCTTTGCAAGGTATCACCCCAGTAAAGGCTATTCTTGGGACTTCAAATCACAGAAAAATACCACAGACAAAGCCAAAAGCAAGGATGAGAAACCAAGGGAAGAACCAAGTTCGCTGTTCCAGCGACAAAGAGTTGATATGCTGTTAGGCGAACTCATCAAAAAGTTTCCTTTGCCTACACCACCACAACCTAAAACAACACCCGCTGCACCTAGTAGTAAAACTGGCGTCGAAAATGGCACAAGTGAAAGCAAAGAGATTAAAACCGAGAACGCACAGGAGAAGATTAAACCGCCCCCAGAAAAGAAACCAAGGCTAAATTAAATTAATATTTCATATTTTCTTGTATTAAATTAAATAAATCAATGATCTGAGACTGAACATTTATTCTAAAAAAATACATCATCCTAATCTATGGCACAGCTAAGCGAACATTTTCTTAACCATCATATTAAATTTAGCGTTGGCTTTACGCAGTTCCTCCTTGACATGTTTCATGTGGTCACTGGCGGCCTTATTGCTAGGTTCAGCAGCTAAAACAACGTCCAGCTCTTTTTCAGCCGCTTCGAAATTTTTGTCTTTAATATAAGCAACAGCAAGTTTATAATGTGCCTTAATACTACCACTATCAAAATCAAAAACGCGTTTGCAGGTGTCTATAGTAAGCAGCCAATCTTCCTTTTTCAAGTAAAACGAAGCTAAGTTATTGTACAAATTGGCTTTTAATTTATAAATATCTTCAAGAGGGATTGTCTCAATTTGTTCGGGTGGTGTTTCAGCATCAATTGGTATCGAAGACAAGACTTTCAAACCTTTGATAAATCTGTGCGCGGCGTCTTTGCCCCTGTTTTGTTTATATAACTCCACACCCCTTTCTTTGTGGTGTTGTGCAATTTCGTATTTCTTTTTCGCACTCCATTCGTAAATGTAGCCATTGAATTTCAACTTTTCTAGCTTAAGAGTGAATGATACATTTTCCGCGGTGATTCTGAACTTGGCCGTTTCGCCCTCGTTCATTGTAATTAAACATAAATCTAAATTTCGTCTTATCTCATTATCACTATCACCTATCACTACAGTCGTGTTATTATACTCTAAGAACGAGTCTGGACAATCTGACACAAATATTGTACATTCAGTCTGTTCCGATGGCTTTTTACCCCAATCACCTTCAACTACAATTAATTTGTGAAATTTTCCATCAGGTGAGATCCACATTTTTGATTAAATTAATTAACACTCAGACTCTGTGCTAAACCTATCGCCTAGTATCTCCAAAGTGAGTTCATAATAATCCTTGGCAAGCTTATCGTCCAAAGCGAGAGGGCTTGGCAAAGACAATTTGCAGTCACTGTAATACTGCCCAGTTGTCCTGTTTGAAGTCAACAAACAGTGCAAAATGGTTTGGGCCCCTTGTCGGGGGCTCTTGACGACGATTTGTCTGATTGGCCACTGAAGGCCGTACAAGAACTTATTGCTCAGGAAGGGGAAGTACCGGAAAAGGCTCGTTTCCACGTTGCCTGGATTAGCAGCGTTCACTATTATGTTCGTGTCTAAAAAATAATTTAAATATTTGAGGGGCAAAAAGGGGGACTTACTTGACAATTTCTTGAATAAGTAGCGCGTAAATAAAATTAACGCGAGTTTGGTCACTCCATAAGCGACTAAATGCGACCGAAACTCAGTTTGTGATTTTGTGATGGCGTTTAAGTCATAAACGTTTACTAATCTGTGGGCTTCAGACGTCACGTTAACAATGCGGGAATGGTCCGCTTTTTTCAACAAGGTGAGTAAATTGTGCGTTAAGATAAAATGGCCTAAAAAACAATTTTCACAACGTGATATGTAGTAACAAACGTGTTTACCTAAGTAATTAGTCTGGAATGTTATTTCATACCCATCCTCTGTTACTGTGTGTGGGTGGTAAAAAATCCCAGCATTGTTAACCAATGCATAAATCTCGCTAAATTCGCACTTTAGAGATTCCGAAAATTTCAAAATGCTGCTCACTGAGGCAAGATCCAGTCGTTTCACAAATATCTTCACGTTTTTATTATTCAAACTTAGTAGAATGTCTTTTTTTGCGTTGATACCTTTTTCGACGTCTCTGCATGCAAGAACAAGAGTCGCACCTTTGGAAAATTTACATTAAACAAGAATTTGGTAAATTAATGACTTTTCACCTCTTTGGGCCAATTCTACGGCTAGGGCTTTACCAATTCCAGAGTTTCCACCTGTTATGACCACGACTAAACCGTCCAGTCGCGCTGTACATTTACAGACACCTCCAGCGAAATATCGACTTGAAAATACAGAAAGTTCTAGACGTAAATAAAATTGTTGTTTTATTGGTTAAGACTTACTATAGACCGTAAGTTACTGAACCTACGACGACTGTACCCGCGATGTATTTCCACATATTTTTTCAACTATTTGCTTTGAAACAGGTGATAAGAGTTATCACTTATCACTTGTCCTTAACAGTAAACATATCAAGAGAGGCTTTTTGCACCACAATGGTGAAAATTTCACTCCTGGTACTGTAGTTCTCATGTACACAGGTGCCAAAGGTAGTTCTAACGATATAAAGAGGCGACCAAATTTGTTTGCGTTTATTAAGATTTGAGATTATTCGATTCCTGACCGCAGCTTATAACTTTGGAATTAGTTATTTTATTTATTTTCTCGTTAAATTTAATTAACATCACGTGGGAATTGATGGAGCACTGGACCTACAAATTTGTACATTTGTACTACAGTCAAAATAAAAAATAACCTTTATGTTTTTGTAATAAAATTTGGATGAATAAGTAGTGCCCCGAGACTAAATAGTAATAAGTGATAAAAAAATTAAGGTATAATTAATTGTCACTTACCAGGTAGGTAATTCTTATTATTTATTTCTCGCACCATAACCTAAGCTTTTTATTTGCAAGAAGAGCCTGAAAATGCAGGATTTTGGCTCAAAGAAAGAAAAGTACTATTTTCACAACTACCTGACCAGTCTCGTTAAAGCTCTAGAAAATAAACATACAGTAATTGATCTAAGAAATGAAAGTTGTGTATCTGGTTTAATAAAACATGTTGATGGGCTCATGAATGTAGAAATGGGAGATGTTGTGTTCTATGATCCCAGGGGACAACGGCATTATTTTAAGGACTTTTTCGTAAGTGCCAGAAATATTAGATATGTTCATATTCCGGAAGGTTTATCTTCTACTCAATTACTTGAGAATCAGATGAATTTGTTGCAACACACCAAGGTTAGAGAACCTAGGAAAGAGACTTTCAAAACCAAACGGGCAAAGAGATATAACGCTGAAATATTGTCGAGTCTAAATATTAATAGACCAGGACCTTCCACTGGATAAGTGTATTTCGAATAGAAGTAATAAAATATAAAATTATTTTGAGACTGTATTCTTATTTACATATTAGTATAAAACTTTTACCTCATAACAACTTTTTTGATAAAAAGTTAAAAAGTATTGATAGGCAACACACAATACACATTGATGGATAAGCAGTTATCGATAATGACATTCGCTTCAAAAATATTTTTTATATTTAAAATAAAACTACTGAATATTTAAATAACTCATTAATTGAATGAATATACGGTTTTGGTGACATGGTTATTGCTTCTTTGATCTGCCAATAAATAGTTTGACACATCTTATTCATAACACTACACAGATTTAATTTTTTGTAGCTTTTATTAGAGTTTTTTGAAATAATTTTAGCAATAAATGGTTTTGGTTTTGGTTACCACTATGCATTTTTTGAGCAACAATAAATTTTGTCTTTATTTGCATTTAGTTGTAAGTTTCTAAATTCCACTTTGTTCTGAATGGTGAATAAATTCCGCAAGTGGGTCTCGTGTACGCGTATTGAAGTCGTAATAGACCATTTCTCTCTTTTTCCGAGCCAACGATTCCGCAATGTCAAGCGCAAAACGTTGAACTTGACTGTGGCGTGGTGTAGTAAATGATGAAATTGATGAAAGTTGGAGGAGATTATAAAGAAGGTTTGCCACGCACCGATGGTCCCCTCACTATAACTAGTTTAACTAGAAGTGTCGGTGGAGAAAGTTGACGGCAAATTTCATTCTACACTCATTCGATAAGAGAGAAACACTCACTTTTTAGATCATCAGGCCCCTATCACTAACTCTTTGCTTCGAATTATTTAACATTACGACGATAACACGACACTTCTCATCAATCATTTCATGCAGTGAAATTGTCGTTATTGCTGAATGAGTGAAATTGCTTATTGATCAATTAGAGAAAATTTAATTATCGAATTTGAATTACTGGGGCTTCAAAGGTCGCGGATTACCAAATTTGCGGCGCTTGGAAAGAAAACCCGCAAATATTTAATTTAATTTGGAAAAAACACCTTAAATGTATTTTTTACAAACTGATTAAGTGATTAATTAATTTAATAACATGTTTCAAGTTTTCACATTAAAATTTTTAAACTGGCTTTAAATTTTATCGTAGAATGTCTAGAAATTGCAGCGAGAAAGGAGGACAAAACAATAATCCTCCAACAGTTCAATGGAAAACGAATGTAACGTCTATGGATGATGTTAAATACACATGGTTTTGTTTATCTACGATAATTTTTAAGACAATAATTGATCATGTGTTGTCGTCTTTTGCAACAGTACTTAGAGCCACGAGCCGATGTAATAAAATAAGTACATTTAGGTCCCCGTTTAAAAACATTTAATTATTTATTAGTTTTTATGTAAGTTAATAATTTTTAAGGTAAGTATCTGACTACCATCTAATACTTCTTAAGTTATTACACTACTTCATTACATATGACGCTTATAACACAATTATTATTATGTTAATAACGGTGCTTATTTAATTCATTACGCGCTTGAATTTTCACTGTTTTTGTAGGCTTCTCATTGTTCCACTTGTTCTCAAAACTCCTTTGTAAATTTAAAATTACGTGAGAAATTCCAATTGTATCCGTACTAAAACAATTTGATTTCGAGCAAAACAATCGCTCCAATCAAATAAGATGAAACGTAAAAATGGAGAAACAAATGTCGTGATGAAATAAAAGGTGGATTTAATAAATAACAGTCGTGCAAAAATTATGAAACATTTTGTTTAGATTAAATTTGCAACAGAATACTATTCAGAATTGCACAAACTTTTGATTTTTCTTATTTATTCGCCACTACGTGGGTTTTAGAATAACAAAACTTGATTGAGTTTCAAAGCAGGAAGGAATTTGAAAGCAACTTACACCTCGTATTTTTTTTTCTCTAATAAACACACCAAAAAGGCTGCTATTATTTAAATTGAAATTGCTTTAAGACACCTATTTTTAGAACGTTTGATTAACCTTTCTAATAGCCGATGATGAATTTTTGGAGTAGTGCTAGTCGTGTAGAAAGTTTTCGAAAGAGGAAAGTGACATTTCATGAAAACAAATAAAAAAGATGCCACATAGGAATAAATTACATTGTTCTATGAAAATGAAACTTTATTTTATTGTAATGTCAAGGACTTGTAAATTATATTTTCTTTCGTTGTGGGAATGCTGAAATCAATAGGTAATGAATGAATTTCCGTAAATCATTGTTAGTGAAATAAATATTTTCTAATTTATTGCCTTCTTTTCATATTTTAATATACTACACCGGCTGTGCTAAAACAATAAGATTTCCATAAAGGTTCAAAACAAATTTATTTTTAATGCATGTCAGTACGTTGAACAATGAAAATAAATATAAGATGAGATTATTATAATTGCTTTAGAATGGAAAATATATTAGCCATACTTAAAAATCTCGGTGTAAATATTTAGAAGCCATACTAATGTTTTGGAATAATTGTATGATAAGTGGTATCGGTATCAATATTTATTGCGTGTCAGTTTAGAGCACGTGTCTGCTGAATTTTTAATGTTGGATGGAGGTAAATAATGAATGAAAAACAAGTGTACGCCCAAAAATTTAATGTAAATAATAATAGACAACAAATAAATAAATAAAACGCTCATTATTAAAACAGTAAATTGGGTAATCGAAATAAATAAGGAAATAATAAATACGCTTATGTACAAAAGGGAATTTACATACTTAGGAATTAGAGATTAATTCTAGCGAAGAAAATTCCTTACAGATTACACGGAAACAGCATAAACCACATCAAAATGCATAATAGTAAACAATTATTTTCTATAAAAATTACACAAGGCCGACCGATCAACAGCTTAAAATCCACAGCTTCTACATTATCAACAGTTTTCTCCTAGCTAGTGCCTTAATCTAAATGTTTTTAAAACAAAACAATAGGGAAAGAAAATGAAGCGTTAAATCTATAATTAACTTAATTAACAAAGTAGAAAGTAAATTAAGTACGCAACCTACAAAACTAAGCCAATAAAAACTCGGTGGTTTTGCGAAGAATCCAATCATTTTTTTCCATAAATTAAAAAGCGTAACAAATTAATTTCAATTAGGAGTAGAAATTTCTAACTTTTCGCTAATACTAATCACTACAATATAGACCACATTTGGGTGAAAGTCCGTGCTAGAAACAACAAAAAGTAAGTGGGTCGTGTTCTGAATAATGCATTCGCAAGGTTCGACCAGCAAATTTTCCCTCGCCAAGAAAAAGCCGCTTTCCGCCGTTAGGCAAGTAAAAGTTTAACGTCAAGGCTCCGATTATCATGAACCTCTCATTGAGCGATCGCCGTTAAAGGTCTCTGTCGGAATCCTTTGGAACCATCCGGACCACGTGGCATCCGCACCACGTTCTCCCCGTTCTGGAAGGCCGTGCTGTTGCTCCTCGAGCGCGGATTGCTATAATCTGACGACTGGCTCGCGGAGGACAGCCGCCGGTTGAAGCCGCCCTCGGAGCCCGACAAGCTGCAGGCGCTCATCCTGCGCGGCAGGAACAGGCTGGAGTCGCTCGAGTCGCGGCTGCTGTAGCTCAAGCGCCGGGGCATGTAGATGAAGTTGGCTTCGGTGCTGGAGGCCGAGAGGCGCCGCTGGAGCCACGCCGCGGGTTCAATGTAGCGAGAAGGGAAGTGGGCAGAGGAGCCCCGGCGGAGCTTCGCCCGGTTTTTGATGTCCTCGGCCTCGGAGCTGCTCTGGCACGACGAGCTGATGTAGTCGTTATCGGAGTAGTTTTTATTATTGTTATTTTTCTTATTGGTCTTTTTCTTGCGCTCTGGATGGGGGACGTTGTTCAGTTCGTATACTTTCATGGGTTCTCCGAGGGTGTGCTGCAACTGGATCGCGTTGCGGGCCGATTCGGAGGTTACAAATTCGACTAAGGCACACACAACCCCGGCCAGTGACGGGTTCTTGTTGATAAATTGTCTAACATCTGCTGGGATTGGATTCCCGGGTCGTAGGATTCGGATTAGGGCGATTTCGCCGCAGACTTTGAACAGTTCGGCCACGTTTTCGATGGTGGCCTTTTCGATGGGCATATGGACGGCTACCACCGTGCGCGAGGGGGTTGTTTCGTCGTACTGGGGGAGAGGGTCCAGCCGTCTTAGTTTGGTCCCAGCTTCGTTTATTTCTAGTTTGGTGGATCTGGACAAGGCATGGGCCACCACTCGCCAGTCTTTGGTCAAGTGTTTGACTCTCTTGAAGCTGGAGATGAGCTTGAGACTGACGTAGCCCTCCTTGTTTCGTTTGACGTGTTTTAAGAGGAAGGCGTCTTTCGTGATGTTGGCGTCGGAGAAGTAGAACTCGACTTGCTGGACGATCTTATCGGCGAGTTCGTCCGAGGGCGGCTGGAACGGGGGTTCGGTCACCTCGGGAGTGACCTCACAGCCGGAGTCTTTGCCGCCCCCGGCGGAGCCGGTGTCGGAGGCGCTGTCGGAGAGGTCGGCCATGTGGGCCCCCTCGTCCTCGGCCTCCGCATTGTTCTCGCCGTTGCTGGGGCTCCGGTCGAACGACAAGGAAACATCGCTGTCGATGGAGGAGATGCTGTCTCGGGTCTCCAGGAGCTTGGCCGGCGGCGGCGAGAACGACAACGAGCCGACTTCGTCGATTTCGTTCTTTTCGATTTCTTGCTCTTCGATTGGGGCCGGCATTTCGCGTCACTAAACTAATATCACAATTTATCACTGGATGTGTTTTTCGCAGCTTAGTCGGTCAGTCTTTCTTTTAAGGCACTTTCACATTGAAAATGTACACTGGGATAGTATGTCGTGTGAATGTAGGTCACACGTGGTGATCGGGTTCGCTACTGCCACAACACACCTGTTTTATGACCTAGCTTTCAGCGTACTACTGGAGTCGCGCCGGTGAGGAGCCCACTTTATAGCGTGGAGCCCCTCCAAGACGTGCAGGGTCACCACTAGGAGAGGTGAAACCTCTTCGCGTGTCATGGCCGAGAACCTGACCTATCGTAACAACTTGTGCCTCTAGACGGGCTCTCGGGGGAGACAGAAGGATAAAAAACAGGACGTAGAAACTAGAAGGGTCAATAGGTAATAAAACGATAATTAGCTATTCATTTTTTTAATGGACATCATCAGGGTCTTAGGTGGAGCTCATTAGTCATACTTGTTATAATAAAAAGCCTTGGGGAATGTTTTCGAGGATATTTGTCACACCAGTCAAATGTGGCCATTTCTGTCACCTATTTTTATTACCGTGATAAGGGGATTTTATGATATTGTGACATCTCTCTAAAACCTTTTTATTTATAAAGCGATAATAGCTATTTTCGTTCCTAATTGTATTTACATATTTACAAAGTCATCAGTCGTGACTTTAATAATTTTGCTTAATTTTCTTATGAATAAATTAAAAATAAGATGGGTGAACGAACTTAATTTGTTCATGCTATGACTAATGGGTTTATTACGTAAGAGAATGTAAATTGTAGTTTAAATTTGCCAGAATTTCCAATGACTTCTCGAAGAATAAACGGATGTCGGGAATTGAATACTTTCTACTTAATCCTATTATAAAATAGCGAAACCTTTAGGATATTACAATTAAAGCAGAAAATTTATTTCTTCAATTCGTCTCGGCATTCCGTCATCTAGCAAATTACAGAATATAACAGTGATGATTACTGTAATATGATGCAAATAGCATTACATTACCATTATTACAGCTGTAATACACTTCTTTCTGTTTCAATTGACTCTTTAGAAATGAGTCTTTAGAATCAGAACAAAATTGTCAAATACTCGTATTTTCTTTATGAAACACCATTCAACTTTACGTTTTTTTTTTAACACAAGAAGGAACCAATTTTATTACAGGGAATGAAACAGAAAATAAATTTTTATATGAGGAAGTAAAATTGCGTACTGATTATGCTCTCAGCTTCGCCTCGGGCACAGTATGTTTCGACCGTGAACGATTTCTTTACTCCCTTGACATGTAAATAACTACTATTACTTGTGTAAAGTCAAATTTAGACACATTTTCAAAGACCATTACAATAATTTTAAAAACTTATACACTTCCAGTTTTTTTTTTCGTTTCTCGTTTACCTACTGATAGTTTTCACTTCATTTGAGGTAAAAATTTAAGCGAGTAGGAAAATACATATTTCCATGCAAATTCTTATTTTTGTATTGATCATTACTTTCATCCAAAGTTGAAAGGTTAATTCATATATTCAACACGTAAAGATGTTTGAATCCCACTTATGTCGTAGGTAAATGCATTAATTTTCTTGATTTACATTTCCGTAGGCTTATAAATGATAAACCTACATAATTTTCTGTCAAGAATCTTTAATTATCTGAATTTGTTTAAAATTCATAAATTTAATGTCATTTCATGGAAAATTTTAAATTTTACTGAATAGTGTTATTACAAATAAACTCTAAACATGTAAAAGGAGAAACTAATAAATTATTTCCAATCATATCCATCAGCAGTCTAAATATTTGCCATGTCTGGTGTGTCATAGAAGTAGATACTTCCGGATGGATTTCCGGAATTTGTAAAAATCCCAACATGAGTTGTAAGGTGAATGTTGGGGCTATTATATAATCATGTCGTTATGAAACGTTGGAAATTTGAAAAAACTACAAAAAATTAAAATTATGTCTGGTACAAATATTCAGTGTCACGGAGTTCAAAGGTATTTAAAAACGATTTTTGTATTCAAAAGGTTACTCTTCTGCTGTGACATTTTGCAGACAGCAACGAAAATATGGTAAAATAAAAACCCAATGATTAATGGCTTGAGTGTTTGAAATAATTCCTCTATAAACTGCAATTCCTCATGCCTATAAACAACTATTTGTTGTTTTGTTCAATTGAGAACAATGTTAAATATTTCTAATTGAAAAGATCAAATTCTTTAACAATTACCGATTGGCTCGATTACTGAAATAATTATTATAAATTGCTATTCCAGTCAGCACACCATGTTATTTAATCCACACTGGCAATTCCATTAAAAGCAAAAATAGTCACATATTTCTTTACCTAATAATTTACGATTATGGCTGAAATAATTCACGATGAAATAGTGTATTTTAGCAAAAAATTAATAACGTTTGCTTGCTGCCATCATTATTCTAATTGCATGCAAATTTCTAAATGATGAACATTTTACGGATGCTCTAACGGCCGGCGAGATTACAATAATTCTTGAATAATTACATCAATTATCGACACGGTTGTTATTAAAACTGTTCCAAATCACAGAGAATCAACGGTTTTGTCAAGAGTTATGGGTATTATCGCGCGACAAAAATCCGCATGATGGATATCCTCCATAAGTGAATTCTTTGCACAAACCTGCTAATTCCACAAGCGAAACCTGGCAATTAATAGATCTCATTATTGTAATTTTATAATTAACATAACTGTCGAAGCACAAAATATAATGAGGTGATTTCACTCGATTTAAAACTGGCGAGATTTTTGCGAATATCTAAATGATCTCATTTTGTAAATTAATTAAAGGTGTGATTAAATTATTTCGATTTGACCCAGTTTGCGCTGATAAAGCTTGTGATAAAAACCAAGAGGATTTGTTTTTGTCATTCGGTTAGTTGGTTGACCTGTCAAACGGACGATGGTCTTGACTTTCCCCGACCATACTTGTGAAATTCTCTATTAGAGCATGCTTGGAATAATACTTTCAAATACGTTCTCTCTCTTCTTTCTGGATTTTGTCATTAGATCAAGACGGAGAAAAAAGTAGAGCACGTCCGAAAAGCTCATTCTAATAATTAAAAAGAGTTTAACAACTGAATTATTATTTTCAGTGCAGCAGAGTATGTGTGGGTTTCTCCATAATTTTCTGCTTCGGAAATTTGAAATTTGACTGAACTTTCAATCTCGTGAAAAATGCGAAAAGTAGGTCGACTTGCAGGACAACTGAAATTGTTTATTACGGTTTGTTTATAACCACAAATAAATAATTTATCGAATTCACTTGTACCGATAATTACAAAACACCTACTAGAACTAATACTGTAAGCTATCGGATCGGGTATCTATTAGTAGGACTAATTTATTGCCAAGTTACATTGAAACTTTACAACCGATACTAAATTCAGGTTAACCCGATATAGTGACTTATAAATATGGATTTGCAGCACAACTACATGTAATTTATTTAAATGGGACAAAAATTCACTATCACTTCGCTATCCGACTCTATTTTACATTCCACACAATGACTTCTATGCGATTTTAGCGACTCGATGATTTTGATGGAGACAACTCACTTTCTACGGGATTAGCAGTTTATTTAATGTCGGCCAGATATTTTTCCTGATTTACATGTCTGTTTTGTGTCCCACTTTTTGCAATATTGCCGGAAATGAGAGCGATAAAAATTCAAATTTAATCCAGTCTAGGTATTCGTTAATCTCTGATTCGTTGAACAGGTGCTTGTTGATTTTTAGAATTCAGTTTCCAAAAATTAATGTTTTCAGAATTGTAGAAATTTCTTGTTCTCAAGCAGAACCGTACTGGGTACTTTTGCTCCATGGAAATTAACTCTAACTTTAATACTAAACATACATGCTTGATTTATATTTAATTTCAGAATATAATAAGCAAAAAAATTGATTTTTATAAGACAGAAAAAAATCACCCCAATTTCTATAATTTTGAAAAATCACGCTTTGATTTGAATTCTTTTATCATTTTTTGTATCGTACTCTATACATAATTATATTATTTATATTTTTCTATTTACAAAATTTTGTACACTGATATCTCTAATAAAATGTAAGATAAGAAATACGTGCAAAATACAATTATTGTAAAGCAATAATAAAAAGTAACACTTATAATAAACGTGAATATGTTTAATCCTGGGACTTAATAATAATATAACTTCGTTAATAATAGACCTATAGTAAACATCTAGAAAAATTAAGATTATCGTTATATCTTTCTATTTTTGTATCTTATAAAAAATGTATAACTTCGCAAATACCATTCCTTGATGAATTTTTAGACCTAGAATATGAATAAAAGTGTATGAAAAATTTAACCTGGCAATAAAAATTATCATCACTAAAACGATCATGTGTCGTGTCGTGGAGATTTAATATGTGACATTATAACCAGACAAATCCATTTGCAAATGAGACTAATTCTGCAGTATGTAATCATAGACAATCATTATGATAAATGTGGCATGTTCTGGAGTAATATGAATATTCATCTGGTTATAACTGAAGTATGTTAACATAAAGTATTTGCATTTACGATCATTAAGAGAAAAACAACGTAAACAATAATTGCCTTATTACGAAAAAATAATAATAATAAAAAGATTAAGTGCACGAGTTTTGTCTAGATCTAGTGTTTTCATTACGCATTGCTTAATCTTCAAATTTTAAAACAAGATTAAATGATTTATGAGCGGGATTTAGAGCTAGTCTCACTATTGTTTCGTACCAAAGCTAAAAATCTGCGAATTATTTATTGTTTCGTTCGGAAACTTATTTTTAAAACTAATTTACCTAGATTAAGGCTTTTATGTTTAAAATAAATGTACTTCGGGCAATTCCTTTACGCTCCGCTCATTTTATGGTTTTCGCTCTGATTGGTCGAATTAAAATTTTATTTATTTAATTAGGGCTTTTACCAGCTTGTTGCAAAAAAGATTAGCTACATTGTACTCAACGCATCTAATTTGTGCCAATTAATCTCATTGAAATAAACGGTGTTTAAAGTGTAGCAAAGCGCTACAAAATTTAATGAAGCATTAAAGGTAAAACTTTGTTCTTGTCGATACAAATGATGCATTACCGTCAAAAAACAGTCAGGTTGATGCAAACCCCACCTGCAATTACGACCACAGCTTGCAGTTTACTAAAATAAGGGAAAAGAAAGTCGAAGAGAAAGGTTGATATTAATAATCCGTCAAATCGGAAATACAGAGACTAAAAGACATCAATTAACAAACGTTAAAAAAACAACACCGATCTAATTAATGGCGTGTTGCGATATTTTTTCTTGTGGAAAAAATGCGGAAATGTACGTTTGTTACATTATATCTTTAGGATAACCGCTATGCATCGTTGCATGAAGTCTGCTGCCTCATTCCGAGAAAAATTATAAATGCGGGCAGCAGACTCTGTTTATAGTTCGTTACATTTTTAATTATACGTCTTATGCATTCAAGGGATCAAAAATTGGTTATAATGTGTTTAAGTCTGATTACAGTAATGACGGAGGATGTTCCGCTACCGCCTTTTTAACTTGTGTGTTATTCGGTTGCAAAATTCATTTCACACCAATGAATTGTTTTAATGGATGTGACATGGCCTTGTAATCTCCAAATTAAGCGATTTGCTGTTTCTATGCAAATATTATTTGTAACACTGTTATTAACAAAGAGATATTTTATAAATTATTTAGGGTCACGATAAAATTGCAAATTAAGCTGTAGACACCTAGTAATTATGCTAAAGTGTTCGTCCCGATTTCGGACAAGTTATTTGCCTAAAAATTGGGTCATCAAAATTAATATTTCATTTATTCAATATTTAGTTTTATTATGTGATTCGAAAAATGTGCATAATGAAATTATAAAATTATTTAACGCAGCGTTGCCGAAAGTGCTTATAAGTATATTTATTCTTCGACACTATAAAAATTTACGGTTTTTCTCCTGTGTAAGGAAGTTTTGACAACTGTTTGGCATTTCTCAGTACGAAACATCAGATTATTTTTAACAAATTTAAAGCAATTTTAAGCCTTGCTGAGTCTATTTCGAAGAATAAAATGTTGTATTCAACTCGTTTTTGTGTAAATCGGTTCATTTATTTCGCCTCGTGGATGATAAACCACTCGTTTTCACTCGTGGTTTCAAAATCCACTCGTGAAATAAAGCGTCCGATTTACACTCAAACTCATTAAATAAATAACTATTATTTTGATAGTTTTAAGACAGTATTTGATTTCCAAATTCTCTTGGGCCTTGACAAAGTAAGGAGAGAAATCTAATTTTTGTAAAAAAGAGTCAAAAAGTAAGTAAGTAAGTAAAGTAAAAGTATCCACTGATGTCATTAGTTTTTTCAATTTTCTTTTTTGCTTATCTGGACGTCTCTTATTGATTTTATTATTGAGTTCCTCAAGATTTCGTCTCACCTTTTCTGGTTTCCCTAGTTTTTGAAAATAATTTTCCGTGCTTTAGATGTTTACCACATTTCACACTTTTTTCAATGAATTTACAATTTGGCTTTTATCAAAAAAATAAAATGTCGCCCAGTTCATTGCCTGTTATAAAGTACAGACTGAACCAGAAGTAACGCACAAAATTAATATCTTTATTAGTTATTTTTCATAAAATCTTCAAACAGGTCGATTTTATTTTTTAAATGTTACATTTTGACACCATATTGTCATTTATGACGTCATTCGTTTTTGAGTAGTGACGTATTGTTTTTTATTGTTAACCAACATTTTTGTTTACCGTTGTAGATAGTAGTAGTGGTAAGTATAAAAAAATCCCAAAAATAAAACAACAAAAATTTAAAAAAACAAAAATAAAATAAAGAAGTTAAAAAAAGTTATTGAAAGTTTTATACAAAAAGCCTTATTTTTTGTTCTAGCGTTATTTTATGACGGGTGACTGTTTTTTGTTTTTTTTTCATGTTAATTATTAAACAAACATAAATAACAATTAGGTAATATAAAATTAGGCAAGGACTAAAAAATTAAACCTTTTATGTTTAGTTGTCAATATTTTTTTATTCTATTATTTTTTTATTTTTTACTTTAAATTTTATTTTTAATTTTTTGTTCTTAGTATCACAAAGACAAAGATGTGTCGTAGTATTTAAAACAGTAAACAAAAATGTCAGTTGTCATTTAAAAAAATTAAAAATGGCATTACCACTTAAAAATTTTACAATTATTACAAATATCACTACGAACTTAAAATGTATCATTAAAAAAATTAAATCGACCTGTTCGAGAATATTTTTGAAAAGTGACAATTAACAGAGATATGAATTTTGTGCGTTACTTTTGTTTTTTTTTCTTGATTTACTCATGACATCCCTTATTTTGGGTCTACTTTATTCACTGATGGTATAAATTATCTCAAAAAATTTAGAGAGAAATGATCCAAACTTATGCTCCTATAATCGTTTCTATATCATAGACATTCTTGTCTACTATTTGTGCAATCGCGAGATATTCAAAGTAGTAGAATAGTTTATTAGGTAACAATAGTTTACAAATAGTACTTGATTTCATTTACCTTTAATTAAACTACTACTTTTATGTTTACTTACTTCTAGCAACCTAAAAAGGCAGCTAATTTTTTATTAAGTCTTATTTTTTGCTCTCCTTTATTACCTGCATGAATCCCTCCAATTTAAGGTTGACTGTTTTAAGGCATACAGTATAAGAAAAAGTGCTTCATGATACAACATGTTTAATAGAGAATGTAAATTAGCTTCTGATACTTTTTGTTACATTTGCGGACAATTTATATTTGCAAATAAAGGAAGATCTCCAAAAGCACTAAATACAGCATACCTGCTATATTTTGGCTTTTCCGTAACTAATCAGGCTAGTTATTGCATAAGTATTACCAGATGAGCGTAAATGTTTCTCTTAAAATACATTTTTGTGATTCACGTCTAGATTTCTTTCTGAAAGATCTAGACAGCTTGAGTGATGAATCGAAGATCGGCAAAAGGGTTCTGGGATGAAAAGATCTTAGGAAATAAACTGACCCAAAAATGTACATAAAACAAAGTAAAAGCATTCATTTTTAATTTGTTCCTTGGATATTTAAGACTTATTCTTGCTTTTTAATTATTATTTTAATTAATATACTTCGTATTAAATCTGACGTGATGGATTTTTTATATTTTTTTCAGTGCCTCATTATTTATATAAGAAATGATGACTTTCAGTTAAAGTATAGATAAATATAAATCGTGTAAACTTCAGCATTAATTTTTCAAGAAAATGTGGTGAATGGTAAATGAAAAATAGACTTTTTAACAAACAGCAATTATAATTGATCGTGGTACAAGATTCATGACTTTCCTCGCTTATTAGGTACATGCCCATTTTTCTCGTCTGATGAAACTCCTACACACGACTAGAGACATCGTAATCATTTTATTTGATTTGAAGGCTTGTAAGAGAAACCTTTTAATAATCCCTTAGTGTCAGGTTCAGCACGATTTAACCACTTATCTAACTCTTCAAATCCTTGTAAATATGTTCGAGTAAAAATTTCCGGATATAAACCGTTTCTTGAACCCACCAATTAGCTAATCCACTTTTTCCTTAATCAATTATAACACTCCGGCAAAGAACAAAGCAATGTCAAGTGCAAAGTGATGTTTACGGATACTGGCTAAGAAATATTACAGTGTTCTCTAGGTGTTAGTGTGGAATTTTGCCTCGAACTTGATTCCTCGCTTGGATGCATTGCACTTGGAGATTTAATTATGCGTCTCGCTAAACTGACCACAGTCGGTCGGAACTCGGCCGCATCTAATAGGACATAGACAACCATTATCAAATAAGACACCTCCTGAACTGAAACATCCGCTTATTGGATTACAAAGCTCTGATGCAATTTCTGGGCAGTTCTCGCGTTGAAAGAAACCCAATTAATGTCTAATGTCACTCGCATGTTACTGAACCCACTTGGAGTGATGCAATCCACATTTGGAGCGAGGGCCTTGGGCTCGCTCACAATTACTTGGAATATCCGGAGTGAAAAGCTGGAGATTTTCGTTTGATTTTCACGCAGTGATGATGTGTCATCCTTGGTGGAGGTGCCGGGCCCTGCTAGGTCGCCTTGATCCGCTTGGCCCGTAGACTGCATGGTGGTGGTGGTGTGAAGTACCACAATCGCTGTACTGACCCGTCTTGGGTTGGGCTCTGGCGGTTTCAACCTCGCTCTCAAATTAGACCCACACCTCAAACCGAGTCATTGACACTCGGACAAGTTGCGTCTCAATCAACGTTTTGCGCGGAGGGTGATGGCATATTGTTTAGCGGCCTTGGCTGATTTTTTGCAGCATATGAGTGTTTCAATATTACCAAACTGGTACTAAAATAAATACCTGCGATTGTTGTAATTCATTTTATAAACATTGCAAGACTAACGACCCACTGGAAGATGCTTGCGAGATTTATGACCCGCTGTCGTGCAATCGGCCTCGATTTTGACATATTTTATTTTTAAGAGCTTAGGACTCTAATGAGGAGTTTTACTCTAGGGTATTTAGCATTTTACGTGTAACTTAAGTGGCTATAATGTTATTCTTTGTGATTGGGCAACTGCGTGTTTATTTATAGCGCACTTCTGTGGAAAATCCGAAATTTTGTCATTTATTGCATCAACGTATTATTTGTTAGACACAGAGCCCTAATTTTTCTATTAAAACGAGATTCGAGCTTCCAACCTTTTTTATGTATGTTCTGAAATGGATAGAAACGAGATATTTTTACCACTTTCACACATAAAAATAAAAATAAATAAGAAGGTTTTTTTACTGCACAAGCACTTAGTGTTGGATGATCTTGACATCGTCAAGATAATGATCAAAGAATGACTTCATAATGTCATCCAAGATTGCTATACTGATTTTAAGTCAAGGTATCCTTTACTTTAAAATCTGCAAATTAATCAGAGTTTTTTGACCAGCTATTCTTTAATGTGGGTCAAAAATCAAAATAAAAAGAATTTTGTTTTTTTTCACTGACCACACTACCTATTAATTTCACTAGTTTACAGTATGTCTGTTGCCTCAGATTTTTCTTCTGTTGTTAAGTAATTATTGGATGCTGATTTCAAAATTTTAAACTGATTTTTCCTAACAGCTCTAGTTTTTCAGGTATAAGTAACTCAAATTAGCATTTCTTTAAAGAAAGTACACAGTTTTTAGTGACTTACTTATTTGTTGCCTCAGATTGTTTTGCTGTTGTTGAATGAATGTTGGATGCTAATTTTAAAACAGCCAACAAAATTTTTCCATCAACTTTAGTTTTTATAACTCATATAATGCCCATAGCTTTCTTAGTCAAATATTTCTCTGTTGGCTCGGGTTTTTTGTTGTTTTTTCAAAGCAGCTAACAGATTTTTCCTATTTTTCGTAATGTTGGTAAGTTCTCAAGTGGAAACTCGTGTTAATGGCAAAATTTGGACTTCAGCTTTTAAATCTAAAGTCCAAAAGTACGTATATAGAATTAACTGTTAAATTTACGGCAATAGACAAAATGTGAAATTTGGCTGTTTTAATTGGAAAAAAAATATATCTAAATGCATTTCTACAGTTCTTAGATCTTCTATATTATATGGCAAAGAATTTATTTCGCTGAAAATTACATAACACTGTTAATTGTACAATGTGTTTTTAAATGATTTTCATCCAGTTAACTTTGAAATTGATTTATATGTAAAAAAAATTGTTCCGCTCTGCTTAATTGAATTCTCTGTCAATAAATGTCAAAACTGTCAGTTGTTAAATTCACAAATTGTCAACAAATTTTTTTTAATTTCGTTAAAATGCAACTAAATTGTTACACTGTGCATGAAAACACTTTTATTGTTGAAGCTTATTTCCAAATTGAAGACTTAATAATTGCAAAATGGTAATATTCGATGTCTAAATGCCTGCCATAAATTGTATAAAGCGGCAATTCTGATTTTACATGGAAAATTCACAGACGACTAGATGAAAATCATTTAAAAGTACATTGTATTATCCTAAAAGTTCAGTTTTTAAAAGTTCTTGTCAGTGCACTACAAACAGTTCCATAGAAACCCTAATGTTCAGCAAAATAAAATATTCATTTCGCTGTCAAGAGTTTAGAAACCAAGATAGCTAATATACTACATAGTATCTGCCAACTTCTTTTCAAAAAAAAAAAGTGAGTTTAGATTCTCACCTGAGGATGACCACTTTGTGGTTGAAACGCGTAGTGTTTTTAAATAAAGGTTTGGTGTGTCGGGTTTTTTAAACTTTGTTTATTTTAGTTTCCACGCCAAGGAAATCCAACAAGAAGTAATTTCTTTTCAGAACATCGGATAACAAAACGGCAGAAAAAGTTCTATTAACAAATTATTGCAATTAAGCAATTTAACCAGAAAACGAATTTTTTCTGAATTAAAACTTAATTCCATGTAAAATATTTTTGCTTAAATTAAATCAACATGAAGAGTCGTATTTTTCAGTCTCAGTTGTTCACTTTGTTCCTGTAATAATTATAAGGACTGGGGGATTTAATATTTTGCATTTTCAGCTTTACGGATTTTTTTAAATTAAACGCAAGTAGAACATTGAACAGCAAAACCGAAGTCAACTCTAACGCAAGGTTATCTGCATGGTTGTCCTTCTAGAAAATTCTCAAATTCAGTGACACTAATTGCAAAAAGAGGTATGAAAAATTTCTAGAAGCAACTCGAACTCAAACATAAAAAATAAAATGCACAGAAATAGAGAAAATAATTTGAAAATGCTGGAAAAAGGAAAAATTGCGCCTGCTTCCATCACTTGTGACATATTTTGTAACACCAATTTTTTGCTCTAAATAAAATCGTTTAAAGTGCGACTTGCTTGACACTAATAAATCGTTACCTACTTTGACACAGTTCTATGAATTTTCGAAAAATGCATATTGTAATAATATTCTTGACTTTAAATGTCTGTAAACCCGCCGCAGTAAGAAGTAAGTGAAAGCAATTTAACCGATCCGACACTGATTGATCGATCATTAGCATGCTACAATAAAAATCCAAATCTCATTGTTTATGGGTGAATTTATTAAAAATATGTAAATCCAAACAATCAAACAAGGTTCGCTTGGCCTAGTTTGTTTGGCGATGAGTGACCCTTTCAAGGATAGCTATCAGCTCTTCATTAAACATTTCGTCTAGAATAACTCACTTTGATGGCCATTATTCATTACTTAAGCCAAATGAAAACCATCGAGCGTCTGGAAGCAGTCACAAGAAAATTTATTCAGCGGATTTTAGTTCGTTATACTTTGTAAGAATTAAATGTTTCATGGAAAAGTTAATTGGCATTACGGTTCTGTTTCATTAAAATTTACAATCACGAAAAATGGTGAGCGACTAGAAATTGCTGCTTGGCTGAAAGGAGTATCAGGTGTTACGAAAACACTTAGATATTTAGCTGAACAATAATTAATTGAACGCGAGATTATAATAATTACGCGCCACACTATTTCACTCATTAATTATTTTTTACTTCAGCATCAATTTTGCGTTATTACACCCGTGGCGTTGTGCAAGAGCACACTTAGTGTTCAAACTCGAATGCACGAACGAAAAAAGTGTAATGATAAATATGAAACGAATCAAACAAAGTGGATAATCTTGACCCTATTTCTGGCAAAAATTTAATTGGGATGCTGTTCAATTGCTATACATACTCTTCACACACTCCACGGAAGGTTGCTTGCGCCTTCGGGTTTACCCAAAGTTTCGAGTTGCAAATTTTCTAATAATCGGGCGTTTTCACTCCTTTTATGGCACTTTTACAAAATTGCAAGCCTTTCATTGCGATAAAATCGCAAGATTGGTATTTCAGTACTGCACGACAATAAAAGAAATTTAATTAATTTTATGGACCGTATTTCACTCCGGGGCCATTTAGCACCACTTGTGGCGCTTTCTACCAAAAAATTTTCGGTTATTGACATTTTTCAAGCAGAGAAGGGAGGTGATTCAGCCACTGTTACCGTTTTGATTTATAACCCCAACATGTGTGTTTTACCACGATTTTTTTATTTTAATTAAATCGGAAATGGAGTTGGTGGCCTCCGGAAATCGAACAAGGTTGCCAATTTATTAACATTAAAATAGAGTGACCGTCACTTGATCCTGGACGTGATAGAAGTACAATTTAAGGTGTATCTACATGTCTTACGATTAAAACCTTCAATTTTTTTCTAATTAAGGCGTAATTAAAAACGAGCACAGAGTTTTAAACTAATTGCAATAAACTGAACGGTTAATTTCATTCAAACTGTTAAGTATTACTGTTATATTTATAGAAAATAAAATTACCAGTTGGAGTAATAAATCACCGCCATTTTAATTAGTTTGATATTGAGAATGTGATGTGATCTGTGATTTTTTGCAAGGTCTTTGAATAATCCATTTATACGTTATATAACACATATGCGATTTTATTGGGTCAAGTGCGTCAAGTTTTGCGATGGGTTTGCGCTCACTAAATGCAGTTTTCCTCAATTTCGTCGAGAAATCCCTTATTGGGGGCTCCACATGTTAGTGCATAATTACAATTGACAGAAATAAGTGTTGTTTTTTCTTATTTTAACTTTTAATTATATTAAGGTTTGGTATTTGCATTCACTGGACATCTTCTTAGGTTTTAAATTTTTAGATGTCTAGAATTGTTTTTAGGTGAAGTAATAGCTAATTTCAATAATTATTAATTACGGTAAACAAAATACAATAGAAAATAAAATTGCTTATTGTAATTATTACTTATAGTGGATAAATGCAATATTTTTCAAATCTATCTGTTGAGCTATTAATTATTTTTTATTTTAATAAATACACTTAATAATGTCTTGTGTAATACTGAGTGAATCATCTTTTAAAATTTAAATGGATTTTATAATGTCTGGTAAACTGAGCTTATGGGATGGTAGATAGATTTTGCTAAATAGAAGTTACATGGTAGACATTCTTAAAAATATTTTTTCTTGTTTTCTTCATAAAAATTAATAAATAAACAATAATGTAATTAACGTGTTTAGGTATATCGATGTTTACAGAGTGAGATTGTTGGTTGTTTTTATAAGAATGAAAAGACCACCAAGTTAGGATGTTTGGTTGGAAAATATCTACTAAATTACAAACAAATTAACAAACGAGTAATCATTTCCGGAAGGCTATAAACTATGAAGGTAGAAATTAAGAACTTTAAATGGGAAATTTTTGAAGGATGAAACAAGCATTATTTTCCAAGAAAAACAAGTTTTATAAGACAATTAAATTTAGTGCAGTTTGTGGAATTGAGAAGTACCTAATTTAATTTGTTTTCAAAATATTTTTTATAATGAATGATGACTTATACTTTTACAATATTTAAAGAATCCGCAATTTAATTGTTCTAAAACATTTTTTCAACATTTATTGTTGCACTGGAACGCAAACGAAATCAAAATAAAAACTACTTTATGCATATTATTGTTTAAAAAATTATGAACAAATTACTAAATCATCAAAATATTGTGCTTGCCAGTTTTTGAACTTTGAAAATGAATTGTGATGGCATTTTCTCTTGTGCCTTCGTTAGGCATGTAAGTATAGTTTGTAGAAAAATCTGTCCGATTATAAATGATAAATGAATAAAGTTTATTAGCTCTATTTACAACTATTATGTTACATAATGACATTAATTACTAGACAAGACCTATAACTTGACATTGCAACTTGAGTAATGTTTATTTCCTATACAAACATATTCTTTTTCCAGTCGAATGATCACAAGGATTTCCAGGACTTAACATTGTTATTTGGGAATCGCCTTGTCGATTTTGCGAAAGTTCACGGAGACCGAGGAGGAAATGAACTTTTTGCAAAATTGGGTCACTTTTTAAATGAAATTTTTCCATAATTTAGGTAAACCTGGATCTGAGGGGAAATATTTTTTCTAGGAAGTTTTTGTTTGTTATTTTTGTTTGTCTATTACTACGAAAAATAAGCATGAAATTAAAAATCCGGATATTGTGTCCTTCGGAAGCTGGAAGGTTTTACACTTTGTTTTCGGAGAATTATTGATGTTTACGTTTAGTCAATCCGGATATGCCTAAACAGACCACATAAAAAATAATTAAGTGGAATAAATAACAATAAAAGAGCCAAACTTGTTTTTGAACAACTGAAATTTATCCAGTCGCTTGTACTTGTCAATCTTCAGGAAGGATATCCGGCGACCACCTTTCGTGTAGGTATAAAAGGTTAGCTAGTGGCCCTCAATTCAATGCCATCAGATTTAAATTAAAATATTCCACCATAACCTAAGTCAAGTTACAGCAGGGTTTTAATAAGGATTCTTGACAAACAAAATCAAGGAAATTTCCTCTTGAAATGGTCATAAGGAATGAAATCATGTACGAGGCTATATCCGGCATCTACCACTGCCATTTATTGTTGTTCTCTATAGGAACAATACATTTGTGTCAAGTTCATCAAATTATAAATATTCACGGCATTTTTCACGTCTTATTATTCGGTTTTAAAATTCTATAGCTATGACAGTGGATATGTGACGATGTAAGATAATAATCAGTGCAAGGACCACGTTTTCTATTTTTTTTATCAGTTGCCGATCTAAACTGCACATTTGCATGGTTCTATTGACAAGCTAGTTTGAAAGAAATTAGGACCGTTTTCTCATGTGAATAATGTTTCACAAAATTTTTTGCATGGACATTATAAAAAATTAATTGAATTCGTAAATTGTAGTTTCTAAACGTTCTTTTCGCTATTTGCCGAAAGATTTAGGTAAAGCCGTTTAACGTAGTAACATTTTCCAAAAATGGTTACAGGGCATTTTTCTACTCTAGCTGCGATCAGTGGTCAGTGCTTTATTTAATTTAGAAAAAAAATATTGAAAACTGGATAAAAATTGGATAATTTTAGCACTGCAGTGGACTCTTGGGAATAAAGTGTCTTTTGTCGTAACTCTAATTTTTGGATGGGTAAAAGGTGGGCCAACAAAATTTTTGTTGGGCTCATAATATTTAATTTTAATAACAAATAATTTATTTTTTTTAATACTGCCTAGTTTTTATTTAATTTATATGTCATCTAAAAAAAATATGTAGAATCTTGAAAAATAATATCACTTACGACGTATTTAAAACTATTGTCAATAATTATTATTAAAGTAATAATAAATAAGTTACATAATAGTGTTTATATAGTCAGTATTGTAAAAAAACATTAATCCTTTGCGACAGTAGGAATTTGATAGTTATAATAGAGCTCACAAGAAGTGGAATATTTATAGTCTATGAGATATAAAGAGTTTTAGTCGGCGAATAAAATGGGACCAGCAAAAAGTTTAAACAAATATGATCTCTAAGTTTAGTTCTTCAAAATCTATTACAGAGAGTTAAAATTGGTAAGGACAGCCATAGAAAAACGAGTCCTTTCTCATAAGAAATATAAAAATTCAAAAATTTTACATCGATTTTTTTTTGTCGAACAGTTTAAAATGTTTTCAGTAAGTAATTCAATAATATGTATTTTCTTCTACTCGGAGTGTAGTACCAAAAGACTTTTAAAATGGAATCAGTGCTTTATTTAATTCTGAAAAAAAAATTAAAACTGAATATGATGAGCGACGCCTAAGTTAAGCTAAGTTGTTAAGTTTGGCAGATCATACCCCACTCACCCTGTGTTTGACTTGTGGCCGGTTATATTGTATAATTAAATTTTTCTCAGTGGGGATTTTTTTCCTTACATCGGGTTCATTGTTTTTTACTTCTTTTTTTAATAAAAATTTGAAGTATTATGCAGCCAACATTACACATTTTGTACGCTATTTTGAAAGCATTTACACGACGATTTCATCGTAATAATGAATAACATATGCAATGTATACTAAAAAGTATTACTTTATGGACAATTTGGGTTCA
Source organism: Tribolium castaneum (assembly GCF_031307605.1). Taxonomy (NCBI): domain Eukaryota; kingdom Metazoa; phylum Arthropoda; class Insecta; order Coleoptera; family Tenebrionidae; genus Tribolium; species Tribolium castaneum. Next base: position 14,031,312 of record NC_087396.1, read on the forward strand.
AAATAGTCAAAATAAGATCATTTTCACCACAGTTTTATTTTTTTTTTAATAAAAAACTAATATAAAAAACGAGAACGAATTAAATTTATCTAATCTGATTTTTATTAATTAGATTTTTATAGCTCTTAACTGTTCAAATTAGGAAATTTTTTAATTATTTAATTTAAGTTTTAAAATAAGGGTAGTTTTTAGCGTCTTTCATTATTGGGATTGGCGTTCCTGGTTGTGCAAATGTTGGCAACGCAAGTCACCTACGCCATTTTTCTTCACAAGCCGACTCTTCCACAATTTGCCGGTAATAAAAAAGTGGCTTGGATGGTGTGTTTTAGTGCTCTTTTGACAAAAAATTATCTCCAGTACGGCAGCGTTTACATGTAACAGATTGAACAAAGTGAGTACCGACATCCTATTACATAAAGGGCAACTTTCAATCATGCTCCATCAAAAAAAACCAAATTTTGCAAAGTGGGTTAACTGAAGTAGCTGTGCGAAACATATGTGTTGGAGTATAGTGCGAATATGGGGCTAAAAGTTGCTCCAATAACGCGCAATTGGTGAAAAATTCGTCGTACTAAAAGTGGGGTTATGTTGACAATTTCAGCTATGGCTGATAATGAAGATTTGGGATTAGGTCCAGAGGATCACTTGGAATCTTTAGACGAAACAAATGGGATGCACGACGACGCTCTTTTGAACGACACCGATTTGGACGGCACCGGGGGCGACGACCCTGAGCTCGAAGCCATCAAAGCCCGGGTGCGTGAGATGGAAGAGGAAGCCGAAAAGCTGAAACAGCTCCAGAGCGAGGTCGATAAACAAATGAACATGGGCAGTCCTCCCGGACTAAGTAAGTACAATGGAACAAAGCGGCAGGCGTGACAGGAGCCCTATTGTAGCCAGTCCTTTGAATATGTCGCTTGAGGAGAAGATGGAGGTTGATAATCGCAGTATTTACGTCGGCAATGTCGACTACGGCGCAACAGCCGAAGAACTGGAACAGCACTTCCATGGTTGTGGATCAATAAACCGGGTCACTATTCTTTGTAATAAATACGATGGACACCCCAAAGGCTTCGCCTACATTGAGTTTGGGGACAGGGACTCCGTGCAGACGGCGATGGCGATGGACGAGTCGTTGTTTAGAGGAAGACCAATCAAGGTGCGATTTTAGGGCGCATTTCCTATAAAATTACTCCATTTTTCTAGGTCATGCCTAAAAGGACCAATAGACCGGGCCTTTCCACCACAAACCGGCCGCCAAGGGGCAGAGGGGCGTTCCGGGGGGCACGAGGAGTCGGGCGGGGATTTTACGCTGGCTATAGGCCCATGCGTAGACCAAGGTACGTTTCCCCAGTCTTGTACAATAAAACAGGAAACAATATACTTTCTGTGCGGTTATTTTTATTTTTCAGTATTGTTTCTGTTTTCTTTATTTTGAAGCAAGTATGAAGTGTCTTAATGAACTGATGTCTACATTTTTAGGAGTTACAGACGAGGTGGATATTTTTCACCATACTGACGGGCCTGGTAAATATAAGGAACATCATTATTACATTTTTGTTTAAGTAACACCTCTCATAATTCTATCACACTGATATTTTGGACTAAGAAAAAAAAGTTACAAAAGAAAAAAGAAAAAAAGTGAAGTTAAAAACTGTAAATTAAAAACATTTCCCCTCGTAAAATTTAAATGTTAGGCTAACATGTATGAGTTGAGCGAGTGTTGCGTGCATGTGTGGAAATTAATTTTTCTTCATAGTCAGAAGAAAACAAAGAAAGTCATAAGATAATTATGAGTTTCTTTCGTTCATTGGGTGAGAAATTGGTAGTTGTAACGGTTATGAGAATAGTTTTGTTACGGTCTGAACAGTTTCGTTTTTATTTTATAATTTTTAATGTTGCAACATTACAGGTACCTTCAGCCTGTTTTTTTCAGGAGTTCCATTTTTTTAAAAGTTAGATTAGAAAATAACAAAAATGTAAAAAAAATTCATGTACATGTAAAGATGAATAATAAATTGGTGAAATATAACACAAAATGAAAGTTTCTCGAATGTTTACTACCCAATAAATTATTCCATAAAACTTGAAGCTTCAGAATCAGACATAGTGTCTGAAAGATAATGTCAGGCTTGCTTTGTCTTCTGTTTTATGGCAATGACGTAGCGTTGGGCCACATACAGGGGCGGGCTGTAGCCTTCAGGATACGCAGCGTCTTCAAACAAAATCTCATATTCATCAGTATGTGTTGCGGGAGGCTTGTTCACAATGCCTTTATAGAAGCAACTCGTAGTTGGGTATAGAGCCATAACTGAAACGCAAAACCAACATTTTAATTTACGTGGTGTCCGGTTATAACGAACTCAGAAAATGTGTCAAAATCCGTTCGTTATATCCGAGGTCATTAGAAGAGATAAATTAACAAAGAGTGTCTTTTTAGCTGTTATTTTTGCTTTATATCATTTGTCAAATAAGACGAAATAAGAAAGAATTGTAAAAAAACATTAATCCTTTGCGAAAAAGTAATAATTTGATAGTTGTGCAAATATTTTAAGGAATGTGAGTAGAGCTCAAAAGAACTCAACTTGCATTATCCGAATATTTGTGGTTTCTGAATTTTCGTCGGCGATGGCGAATAAATTTAAATTTGGCGAGCAATTTTAAACTTTACTAATAAAAATTTTAAACAAATATGATCTCTGAGGAATCTACTACACTGAGTAAAAATTATTAGCAAAAACAGACACAAAAAAACCACGAGACATCCCATAAAATAATTATAAAAATGTAAAAAATTTACATAGATTTTTTTTGTGCTAACATACCACCGAATGTTTCAACACGTTTGTGACATTCATCGGGCAATAATTCCAGAAATACTAGCCGAAACCCTAATAAGTGTATAATCGTTGGATAGCTCTTAATAATCTGTTTCTTTTTACAAAAAAGACCATTGTTCTGCGATTAACAGTTTTAAAAAAAATCGCAAACAGTGTAAAAAATATATCTTAAAAATTATTAAGAATCTGGTCATTTTCTTGACGCCAAGCGATTTCCCAGAGCATTTTACAAAGACAACTTTAAAATAGTTTCAATTTTCCGAAGAGTTTTGCCATAATCGGTGCTTGAAACAGGAGGAAGTTCGTTGTAACTCCACTTACCGACAGTTCCTTGTGGAAACAAGGCCGTTGGATCAGTCTCGGGATTAGCCCGCATTAGGGGTAACGGTACCACATTTCTCTTGCTCAAAGTATGTCGCCGTTTCTGATTCTGCTCCGCCAAAATATCATCAACTTCGTACTTATTTGAGGCGTGATTATAACTGTACACTTCAGCCAATATCCAGTTTTCGCCATCTCCATCAGGAATTTTAACCAAAGCAGCCACCATATCGCCCACTTTTGCCACATAGCCAGAGTCAGCAGGTGTGGCACCACAGAGAGCAGGAGGTTTTTCGTCTATTTTACCGACGAAAAGGGGCAATGTTTGTGCCGAACTCATTAACATCTTCATCCAAGTGCCCCTACGAATCGATTCTTTGTTTCCAGCATGTCTCGTTTGAATTCTCCGTTCGTTCTTAATGTTGCGGATTTCCGCAATTTTTTGAAGAGCTTGACGGAGCAAATCCTCCTCTTGCTCGGCGTGCGAAATTGAGGACTTGTAGAGGCTCTTTAGCTTCATCTACAATATATAATCATTACAGTAATCATATAAACTCTTATTGAATCGAAACAATGGAATTCTTTAAATTCACGTAAACAAAAATATTTACTTGAAACACAATTGAGCTTTAAAAGGTGGTTCAAAGGCGATTTTTTTTAATTTAGCGTTTCCAGGGCACCGTAAGCCGCCAAAGATCAGAAAAATGTCATCAAAGATCTTAAAAGCCATTGTAATTATTTACGTTTTAACAATTTTAACTGTAAGTTGCAGTGAAATCAGTACTTTTATTTGTAGCATAATTATTAGGTAACGATTGCCGCTGAGAACAAGACCGAGGTAAAGGGACCAAATGTCGTTGACACAAAGAAGAAAACAAATCACACTGATACACACATAAAAATGTTGGCCCCAAATTACTGTTATTTTTTCGGAAAATGCCTCAAAATATTTTGCGAATGCCAGAAAATCCACACCTGATAATGTTGGCTGGACTTCTCGTCTTGCCCATTTTGAAACTTAACAATGTTGTTTATTCCTTGTTCACTCTGTTGGCGTTTCTTCTCAATCTCATGAACCGTGTGATAGAGCGACTTCAAGTGCTCCTGAACTTTTTGCGCTGCGATTGCGTCTGCACTAAAGGGCATTTTAATAGTGCAATTAAAATTCACCGCAGAAATATGGGTTCCTGAAGTGCCTGTCTACAAGCACAACGTGGTACCAGCAAAGCAACACTAAAGTGACGAGTACCTGAAACGCCCAAAATAGAGCAAAAGTATACACTTTAGTAATCACTGACTATTCTACACACGGTTCTAGTGGAAATGTTTATTTCAATTAAATCAAAAAACATTGATTTGACTGTTTGATGCACTGCCAGGGAAAAGGGCACAAGTCGCACTGCGGGGGTAACTTTTATGTATTGTACTTTACAATAAACTACTAATTATGGAAATGGTAATTTTTTATCAAAATAACATGCACGTAATTTAAAATACACTTATTTTTGTTTGCCTGTGCTTGACGTTAGCCGTGCAAATAGACTACTTTTTGAAACACACGACCTAATACATATATTCAATTAAACCTACAAAAAATTCACTAATTAGTAATAATTGTGGAATAAAATGCTTGATAATGTTTTTAACATTGCAACGATAATATCACTAAGTTTCCCTTTTTTTCTATATAAGATAATGTTGTGTTAGGATTACTTATCTCTGTGTTGTCACATTGGAACTACGACGGCCTTGAGGCGCTATTTAAAAAATTGCAACTATTTTTTATTTATTTAATTAAATACGTGTTTGTAAACTTGCTACGAGGTTGTGATTGTGAATTTAATTAGTACTTGCGTCTTTAGATTAAAATGAAAAAAATTATTTGCTTATTAATTATGTAACTAACTAATGATATAGAGGTTTTTAATTTAAATATTTCAGGAAAATTCTGGTTTCAAAACGATTTGGGTCTATCTGAAAATTTATTTCATTAAAAAATATCGTGTTATTTAAATTTAGCGCCGCGCTTGTGCAGAGCGTGATGTTTGTAGACGTTTTAGGAATTGACAGGTAGCACAGAACAGAAAGGGTTAAGAAGTGATAATTCCCTAGTAAATCACTGGCAACACGAGAATCCAGCGCCTCTGGTGCTGAAGTGCGTTACTACCACGGTAAAGTGCCACGTTTGAATAAATTCCTTTTATATTGTTTTTTATTATTTTTATCTTACAAGTTTCATTGCAAATTGTTTAAAATAAAAAAATATATTTTCATTTTAAACAAAATGAAAACGTTTTATATTTATTTTAAACAAAATTTGAAATGAAACTTACAAAAAAAGTTGTTTTGGGGTAATAAAACACAGATTTTGTTAACATTTTTATTGTACACTTGAGTAACATAACAAATTAAATTTTTCAAAAAATTAAAGTATTGTATTATTTCTTAATTATACAAAAATTATAAAAAAATTAAATCAGTCAGTGTTGGCATGTTTTGCCTGTCTGCTCGAGACTTAAAACAAAATAAGGTCTGCTTTGCAATGACTTTTACCTTGTCTGTCAGCAAACAGTTGCCCACGCTACGACCACGAGGAGGTACATGCAGTGCACTGACACACTCGAGCGCAAATAAGAAACTTAAAAGTAAATTCTGAAATACCCTAAATAGCGAAAACGCCAAAATTTTGAACTTACAGGATCCTCAATTTTGCAGGCATTCCTCCACAATTCTTGAAGCTTTGGATTCTTAGGGAAGGTGAAGAAATGCTTATTGGACTGTCCTTTGTTGGGAACATAATCACTGGTGCATCCGGGGTATTTGCAGGAATATTTGCGATAACCAGCCATGACTAAAGTTCAGTTGAGTAGTAGAAATCAAAAATCCGTCACTCCAGACCAATGCCTTTAAAATAGAAAGAAACACCAATCAAAAAGATGAGGTTATATTAATAAAATAAGAGATACTTATCTTTTTGGTCGGCGCTCAACACCAGGAATTGACTCACTAACGAACTGTAATCAGAATTTTTGCTTTGATTAAACGATTAAACAAATAATTGCTACATACTTCCGGTAACACGTTGAACGATGAGTGACAAAACAACACTTTTGGCGCGATATTTTCGGTGCGATCTGCGCGCAAGCGTAGATGTCATTGTTACGTCAAAAAATATAATTTAATGAAATCCCTAATAAATACGCGCTTGTTTTAAAATAAGCAGTCGTCATTGGTCGTCCCTTTTCATCTCCCCGGGAGTGCAAAACCCCCCTCGCCTATACTCTCGTGTTGCCAATGCGCGTATCCCACTTTCACCCCCATACAGGTAGTGTTTTTCCTTAAATCTGAAACGATTGTCCAATTTTTCCTTCTGGAATAAGTACATTGCAGTGTTGTTATCATGTCGGAAAATCGCGAGGAGATTCTTGCAGACTTCCAGGTAATTTCTTTGCTTGTAATTACACATAAACTCAATGATAAAAGCGAATTCAAAGTCGAGTCAGGTTAGAAGGATGACATTCAGTATTTTTTCATTGCGGATTTTTCTTTGTGCTAGGCCTGCACTGGAATCGAGGATGTGGCCGAGGCGATCTACCACTTGGACGAAACGAACTGGGACTTACTCGTGAGTATTTCGTCAAATACACCCTTCAAGGTGCTATAAAACATTTTGTTCCAAAAGCGTGCAGTCAGTCGAGTCATGCCACCCGACAGCCAGTCTTTCCAACCGCGTTCGGACCCCGACGTTATGGTGGTGGACGATTACATAAACGTCCCCTCAAGTCCCATCGAAACGGCCACTGATATGATGGAAGTGGGGAACAATGTTGGGCACTCGGTGCCCAACAACTTAACTGCGGAGCAACCATCGACTTCTAGGAATAGTACGGCCAAGATGCTCAAATTCAATGTACAATACTGCGATAGAATTATTACGATAGAACTACCAGACACAGCCACAATTTGTTAGTAAGCCCCAAAGCTCGGTTTATTTGGCTAATGTGCGTGTTTTTAGACGATTTAAAGTTGAGATTGTTCAATGAGTTGAAAATTTCGCCCTGTCGCCAGCTCTTGTCAGGGTGGGCCAGGATGACCCAGTATGAGAATACGCCCTTTTCTGCGTTGCAGTTGCCACAAGAAAGTGCTTTACATTTAACTCTCAAGCCGTCAGAGGGGGGATTCACAGCAGACGATGAGTGAGTTTGTTATCGATTTAAACTTGTCATAAATAATTGCAGTCATCAGAAATTAATGAATGCAGTGCATTTAATTTTTTTCTTGTTTTCCTCTTGTACAATTGCATTGGAGACTAAACTAAAATTACAATTACAGATCTTTGATCAAAGTGACCTATGCCTGAAATTAAGTTGGCAGTATTTACTACATATCACTTAATTGCCAACTTAATTTTATAGTCACAGGCCACTTGATTAGAAATTTATTTAAAGCTTTGTATTTTTTTAATATGATGTCTTTTCTAAAACAAAATAAGCTTAATTTTAGTTATTTTGAGCAAAACAGAAACGTATATTATAAAGTCTTGTCTTTCAAATGCAATAGTTGATTTTGCAATATTAGCCAACGTCGCATTTTCTCTCAGAATTAGTTGTTACAAATTATTTATGCATATCAAATTAATAGCTAATGTATTTTATAGTTTCAATGAGAGACCTTATCTTTAATAAGTATTTTACATTTTTATCAACCTTATTTAAAAAAATAATTTAGTAAATCATATTAAACAATTTTTTTATAATTCCAAAATTTTGTGAACATTTATTCAGTGCAATAACGAGATAAGTCCATCAATCATTTTTCTCTACAAGTCTGTAAATGAATATCAAATATAAAGCACTGTATATATAAATTATAAATTAAATCTGATATTTCATTTTAAGTGTTTTCCAAAAAACTTGAAGGCAATATTTTTTAAGGGGTGATTTTTATTTAAACAAAAATATTAAAATAGTGGTTCTTTCTGGCTCTTGAGTTTAAAGGTGTTTCCATTTAAAAACAACAATTAAAAAATTATATAATATTTACGTCACTCTATACTGCATTCCTCCAATTTACGGTTTATACTAACTTGTATTTATTTATTTTTCAAACAAAATATTACATTATTCTAAATATCTCGTTATAGTTTATGTTGTCTTGTAGTCATTAACACTCCATTTATTTTAGTTTGGAGGTCCAAGAACGACTAACGGGAAAGTACACTCTCAATATAAAATGTGAGGACAAAACCTACAACCTCAAATATCCTGGAACGCAAAATATACTGAAAGTAAAGGCAGACGTTTACACTTTGACCAATATCCATGTACGCAATCAAATCTGGAGCGGTTGGCCGCCTAATATAGACGATCAAACCATGTTAGCACTTTCCGGGATCAAGTAATAATTTTCGAATTGTTCCTTTTTTTCGGAATAATTTTCCAATTTTAGTTACCCTGAACATGACTTGACAGTAAAGCGTTCGTGTTCCGTGAATCACAATAAAGATAAGAAGCAAAACAATACGAATATCGTTCAGATTGACAGTGACGACGATGAATTTGAAGACGCCTCAGAGAGTTTCAACGTCGATGACGATTATTTCGTTGATAATATTCCATCAAAACGCACCGAACCCTTGAGTTAGTTTCACAAAAAGTGTTTGAATTTTGTTAATTTTGCCACAGTTCCAGATAATATAGAAGACGAAATTGTGGGTAGTATAAGTTTTTCGGAGCAGTTTACTAACAGGTACGGCCCCGTACACCCCGCTTTTTATCAGAGTACTTTAGAAGATGCGATCAAGGAGGCTTGCCAAAAACCAGCAGCTGAAGTAATTAAATAATCCGTTGGAGAAATTAAATTTGATTAAATGTTTTTACAGAGAAAAATTCTGGCGATATATCTCCATCACGATTCCAGTGTTTTAACAAACGTCTTTTGCACCCAACTTTTAGGCTACGAAAGTGTGATGCAAATGTTTGAAACTAATTTTATTTTGTGGGGATGGGATCTCACGTTCGAATCAAACCGCACTCGGTTGCAAACCTACGTAAATAATGCTCTAGGAGCGACAGCTGCCATGAGTTTACGCAATATTCCGGTGGATAGACTGCCGGCTTTAGTCCTAATTATGAGAATTCGGTCTTCGACGGATATTTTTAGCGTCATACACGGTAGTAATCACTTGTTATTTGTTCTTTGATTAATTTTTTCATAACCAGGCAATGTGGGCGTTAACGAGCTGCTCTCAAGCCTAATTGAGGCAGTTGAGGTGTTTACGGAACACCAAAGAGTTGAAATTGTCGAGGAGAAAGAACGGGCCGAGCGAGAGTTGGTCAAGTGGGAGCAAGATGAAGCATATCGTGAGAGTTTAGAAGCCGATAGGTAAAAAAATCTATTGATTCGTAAATAGTTAATAATACGAGTGCGAAAACACAAGCTTAAAGTGCGAGGGCTGTCGCTATGCAACGAGCGTATGCGAGTGTGTTTATAATCTAGAATTCAGATATTAAAAAGAAGGCTTACAATTTTACCATCAAAAAAATGTTTTATTTTAGAGCGAAAGAAGAAGCTCGAAGACAGCAAGCTCAGGCCGAGTCCGAGGCCCGGCAGCGAATAGAGAACGAAAAAGCTCAAGAACTTGCACGGAAAGAGGCGCATCGTAAGGAAGTTGAAGCCAGTTTGCCGTCAGAGCCGCCTCTGAGTCAAGGCGATGGCATAGCCAAAATCCGCTTTAGATTGCCGAATGGGGAGAGTATAGAACGCCGATTTCAGGCAAACACTCCTCTGAAAGTCCTGTTTGACTTTTTAACCGTCAAAGGTTTCCCTCGTGAAGAGTATAAAGTGATATCTAGCTGGCCTAGAAGAGATGTAAGTGCAAAATAATTGGTTGGGGTTGGGTCCTGATTGTCTTCTTTCAGCTGACTTTGTTAGACATAAATAATACACTCAAGGAACTCAAATTGTGTCCCCAAGAAACTGTGATATTAGAGGAACGATAAGTTCGGTCACATTCCCGTAGAAGGGCTTAGTTGAGGTTACATTAAACAGAGTCATGCATTCATTTTGTGTTTTGTTTGGTTTGTGTGTCTAGGGACCTACTAGTTTTGTTGCTCTTCTTGTTGTTTTAACTGGAGGCATGGTGAGTATTTTTTAATCTTGGAAAGCGTAACTTTGTTGCTATACCAAATATTTCCGCCGTTGTTTAACTGGGAATCGTCGCAAAGTAGATATTGTGATACAAAAATTCGGGCTGATTTTTTTACTACAATATCATAGTTGATCACGAAACAATTTTTCAAACTAGGTTTAAGAGATTTATGTAAATATATTGCTGTTATTGGTACTTGTAATTAGTTTTAATTTATTTATTAATTCATTTTTAACTGTGAAACAACTAGTATTGTAGTTTTTGTATGACAATGTAATAATTGCCTAAGAGCTTCAAATATTTGTAAAATATTCATGTAATATTTATTTCAAAATACAATTACGTCTTTAATAAACCAACTAAATAAAAGATTTATGCTGCGATATTTCCTACAATTGCATTTAAATTGCCCAAATTATATAAAGTACCAGCGAAGTTATTATGTGCAGTTGTGGTATGCACTTCAACATGAAAAGTCTCTTTGGTATTTTTGTATTGTACCAAATATTCTCAATAGGCGCAACGTTTGGTGATCACATTTTGATCACAAAGTATTGCGAAGCAAAGAACATTCATATTGGGACCATTTTCTCATGCCAAAATAAACGAGGTTTGTACAGACTTAAGACAAAATTTATTATCCTCATTTATTTAGCCATTATTTATTTACAAAAACTACTCGTTAAAATAGCCTACTTTAATTAAATAAATGACCAAACATTCTTGAAATGCCTAATAGCCGTTTTTCGCCCTAAAATATGTTTTTTGCATATTAATTTTTCTGTATCTGTAACTGTCTTGAAATAGCTCAATTTTATTTTCTTAAAAGGACAAAAATCACTACAAAACAAATGAGTCTCTGTTCAGTCAATTCAACGTTGAAAATTTTAAAATGTTTAAAATAATGGATTAGTCAGTCCATTTATAAATGTTCCAAATAACTTCTTATGATGTGAAGACATATATTTATAACCGAATCTAGTCGTAATATTTTTTTAATTATTGTTATTATTTGTTCGTAATTCAACCTATCAGAATGAAATGCTTATCTTCTTAAATTTAAGTAAACTGCGTCATTTTTATTTGCTATTTTTTTAATAAAAAAAGTTTTTGTATTGTAACCTTTGTAGGGGCATAAAAGACTAGTTTAGCGGCTTATTTTGACCACCTATTTTTACAAATTTTCTTTAAGTTTTCTTTTTTTGTTAACTGTATTTAGGTAATATTTAATATGGAGATGGGAAATACTGAAAAACAATGGTCAAAAATTTAATCAGATTCACATTTATTCTACAGTTGTTTTATTTATAAATTTAATAACTGTTGTGCAAAACATTCGTACAACTTTATTATTAAATAAGTTGCATTGAAAGTAAAAATATGTAAACATGTTAATTGCAAATTTTCTTATTTGCAGATAATATGAAAAAAATAATTTCATTAAGTACAGTAGGATTACGCTTTTTAAATGTTGATATCAGCCACCTTCATAACCAAAATTTTCCGTTAGATCAACTGGATCAAGTGCTAAATCGTAACCATTATCACCTTGCTGTTATAATAGACAGCGGTTGTATTGACTATGCTGATTTTGCCATCCAGGTAATATTTTATTTTTTAATACACTCGTGTTCCTCAAAATATGTTCTGTGTAGATATTGGTTTATTCGCACGTTTGTCTAATTCAAAATAAATGTGTCCATTGTATTTTGTAACAAACAGAAAATCTGCATAAACGTACCGCGTTTTTCGTCTTTTTTTTTAAATAAAATGAACATTTATTTGCATCCTGTATCAATTCACAGGACAAAAAATATTTTTACGAAACTTATCATTGGCTGGTTCCTACAACGCCACAAAATCTCAACAACTCCCTAAACTTTCTACAAAAATCACCACTAAACATAAATTCAGACGTAAACGTTGCAATTTTAAACGGCGAAGGCACTAAGTGGTCAATTTTGGACGTGTATAACCCTGCCTCAAGCCACCACGGCCAATTTACAGTCACAAAATTAGGACTATGTGATGAAACAAACGGCTATCAAGCAAAAATCGCCGGTAACAAATACTGGTCAAGAAAAAACATGACAGGGGTTCAATTCAAATCAGCTGTCGTGGTCCCTGACCCTAGCATTAAACTAAATGACTATCTAACAAGTGACAAAAATCGCCAACTCCACTCCATGCATAGATTTCAAAGCGTAACGGTTAACTACTGCCGAGAAATGTACAACTTCAGTTTGGAAATTCAGAGAACTAATTCGTGGGGTTATCTGACCCCGAACGGCCATTTCGACGGCTTGGTGGGGCTGCTTGAGCGCAGACTTGTGGATTTTGGGAGCTCTCCGTTGATTTACAAGCTTGACCGAATGCCGGTCATTGATTACAGTTACGGAAATTGGGTTTTGCGGTCTACTTTTATCTACAGACGCCCGAAAATCATTGAGGCGTCTTACAAGATTTTCTTGCGGCCTTTATCACGAACCGTTTGGATTTGTATCGTTTTAATGATGGTGCTTTTGATGCTTTTTTTGAAGGTGGTTTTCAGTCGCGAGAAGCGCCTTTTGCAAAAGCGCAATTTGGTTGACAGCAGTTGGAGCTTCCTGTTTTTGTTCACCTTGGGGGCGTTTTGCCAGCAGGGGGCCACCTGCCACCCCCAGTTACTGAGCAGTCGGACGTTATCCATTTTTGTTTTTCTTTTTTGCATATTGACTTATCAGTTTTACTCGGCCAGTATTGTGTCTTATTTATTGATAGACCCGCCTCGGAAAATAAATAATTTAAAAGATTTGTCTGACAGTAATTTGAGAGCCGGAATTGAGGATATTTTGATTGACAGAAATTACTTTGTGGTAACATTACTTATGGACACTGACACTCTAATTTATTCAAGTGCGATTACAGCAAACTACAGATCCGGTAGCTATCGAATTATTTAATAAAAAAATCAAGTTTAGTAACAACAATTCGGGCTTTTATGAACCGTGGGATGGGCTAGATTTGGTGAAACAGGGCGGGTTTGCGTTTCATGTTGAAACCAGCACTGCGTACCCCATTATCGAGGAAACTTTCACAAATGAGGAAATTTGCGAGCTTGAAGAAGTGCAAATGTATAGGACGCAGCCCATGCATACTAATCTTCAGAAGAACTCGCCGTTTCGCGAAATGATGAACTACTGGTACGTGGGTGTTTTTATTGTCTAAACATTGAAAATGTTTTCACCAGTATGTTGCATTTGGTGGAAAACGGACTAATGTATCGCTTACGAAAATACTGGGACGCTCGCAAGCCAATGTGCATCGAGTCTGCCAAAAAATTCACATTTAATGTTGGTCTCAAGGAGTTTTCTTCAGGCCTGATTGTTCTTTCTTACGGTATTTTAATTTCACTGGGTTTGTTGTTAAGGGAGGTGATAGTTCACAAAAAAGTGTACATTAAAGATTTGTTTCGTAAGAAAAATGCGAAAAATGCCGTTCAACCATTCACCAATTGATTGAATTACACTTTAGTTCACACAGTAGGTGAAAATAAACAGTTATAGACCTAATCGTATTTTATTTCATTATCCTTTATTGTTCTTAACACTTAAATAACTGCGGAACTTTGCGTTTTTGCAATAAAACAATCAGCTAACAAAGATTATTTCGTTTAGTCTACGTAAGGATAGGGAGCATCTTCCGCCTCGAGCACCAAAATTGGTGGAGGCGCCGGGTTTTCGGTCAATATCCTAAATTCCTTCTCAATCACCAAAATTAGCAAACTGGCAACAATTCCAACCAAAAGTATCACCAAAGCGGGATAAAAATCATCCAAGCCCACATTGAAACGTATAGATTTAGACGACTGAATGCATTCTGGTTTCCGCGGATGCCAGTGTTTTCGTTCCCTCACCAAAAGTCCATGTTCGGCCAAACGCTGAAAACTGAACAAACTCTTCTAATAACTTTACGTAAAATGTTAATCACCAAGTATCGAACATGTCCCGAAACGGCGACTTTTTCTGGAAGTTTGCATGCATTGGTTGCGTCCTAAAGAGTGGAACTTCTCGAAGCTCACAAACTGCTTGGTCTTGAAAAGTTGACTCGATTATAGGATAGGCGGTTGCTGTTTCAACATGAAAGGCATAACCGCCTTCTGCTACCAGTTTTAAGCCGGCTTCTGGTGTATGGAAATTGGATGAATTTGACTTGCCTAGAATTTTTTTGGCGTACAATTCCTTGGCTACTTTATCGGTAGTGTGCTAGAAATGGCATTTTGAAAACCATTTTTAAAAAGTAGTTATTACCAAAAAATAATCCCTATCGTAGAGAATATCTTCGCATCCGGCCTTAAGTGGCGACAAAAGCAGGTCTCGAACGTTTTTGATTTTAGTGAGGGGTTTATTTAATAAATGGGACACCAAGCTAGCTGAATAAAACTGATAAATCAGGACGGAGAGTAAGAAAATGAAAAACGTGGCAATCCGTCCGCATGCCATTTTAGGGGTTGAGGGCGAGCCCTGCTGACAAAAGGCCCCCAAAGTGAAAATCACAGAAATACTCCAAGACGTCTCAACGTCATAGACATATCTCCTCCGTTCAAAAGACGTTGCCAGTTTTAAAATAATGATGGAAACAATGGCCAACAAGCCGGTAATTAGCCACACGGAACTTGGCAAAGGACGCAGGAAAATCTCAAGAGAGGTTCGAACTTTGGGGTTTCGGAAAATAAAAGCAGCACTGAAACCCCAATTTGAGATTATTCGAAATTGCTGTTTTATTAAAGACCTTAAAATCCACGTGTTTCTTCCATAATCTATCACCCGGGCCCGATCTTCTCTAAGAAACAGGGGCGAGCTTCCGAAGTCTATAATTTTCCGCTCCAAAGCCCCAACCATTCCGTCGAAAGTCCCGTCCTCGTTTGTGTAGCCCCAGGATTTAGACACCTCGATATCAAGTCTAAAAATAATTTTAAACTGGACGAAGTCACAAAAACTACGGATTACGAAAAATTGTAATAGTCTCTACAAAAACTTATCAATCGGCTGTGAAATCTATTGAACGTGTTAACGTCTCTGTTATCGTCACTGTCCAAGTAATGTTGTAGAGTGCCTTCGAAGGGGACCGGCAACTGGAAAATGGTGTAGGCGCTGTTTTTACGTTTTTGAATAAGTTACCACAACCATTGATTTAAAAGTAACCCCAGTGAGATTTTTTCTATTCCAGTATTTTACTCCAGTGTACTTTATCTTGTAACCGTCATGTTTGTTGTAAAAACCAACTCGGGTAAAATTTAATACACCACCGTGTTGTGAGGCGGGGTTGTAGACATCTATGATGCTCCAGTTTGATGGTTTTTCCGGAATTATAACATTAATGTCCGCATTGATATTTAATATAACATTGTTAAATTTCTCTCTAATTTTTTCGGACGAGGCCACTATTAGCCAATGGTGCTTTACATCAAAGAGATATGACCGACCACACTGTAACCTTTATTAAAAAAATCTTAAATAGTGGATCACTCACATTGATTAGAAATTTTTCAGCAGAAGGACAATCTCCGTCTAATATTATACCGGTGTGAAAGTGTCGACTTTCCATTCTATTCTCAATGTTTAGTCGATTAATATCGAAAACTGAAATGGGACAGATGTGTGAAATAATTTTAACCAAATTAATTTTTTCTTTTTTGGTAAAGCAACCAAACACAGTGGCATATTTTACAGATTTTTCTTTAATGTAGCTTGTAATTATATCGTGGTTGTCTGTACAGTTTGTAGTGTAGATAATTACAGCCAACACGGACAGAAAAAATAGCCTCTCCATCAGTACACGTAACTGAAAAGATTGAACACAAATAACTTTTACGTAAGAATTTAACTGCGTCTAAGTGAAAGTATTTTCATAAATTGGATCTTATTACCGTCATATACAAAAGAATATTTGAGACGTTCACTGTTCAACAGATAATTTTTGTGTGAATAAGTAACAAAGAGAATTTTTGTTGATACTTTTTGTCACTTGAAATGAAAAACTCAGTTCTTAGTTGGCAAGTTTTTTAGACATTCTTTTATAGGCATTATTTTTATTTTTTGTGGTTTTATGCGGTTTCCGTAATGAGACAACGTTGAAATAATTTAATTTTTTTCCCATCAATCTTGGTGGATGCGCCGGGCTAGTGCATTATTGAAATACATCATATCACGTAGGTACGCTGAAAAAACTTTCAGAGATGCATCATACATTGTTTAGTATTAGTGAAGGAGTTTTAACGCAATACAGACGTTAACAAATTTCTTGTATAAATGCAAAAGAAAAAAAAATAAATCATGAAATGAAACAGTTATGTGGTTCTATTGTCAATCTAAGGATCAAATAATACTAGTGTGTAGACAACCAAACAGACAGTTTTAATTGTCGACCTTGACACTCTGAAACCATCACATTAGTGGGGGCAAAGTGTTCATTCAAGTGCGCAACAAAGTTGCGATGCCTGTTTATTTTTATTTTTTATTATTAGAACGTAGAACATGCGATAACCTAACTTTGCGTTTTCTGTTTTTTGCGTCCTGTGCTTAAATATAAATTAAAATGACATTAAAGTACGATGAGGGTTTTGGGGCTTTGGGTGTATTTATCGTAATTTTTTTTATTTTCATCATTATGTTGATTTTGCAATGTTGTTTAGGTACGTTTAAATGCTCGTTTTTAAGTTTTCGAGTGTCTATTTACCCTATTAAAGGTTCACGAACTACAAAGAAAGTTATCAAAGGAAGGAAACGTTTTGGAGGGAGTTATGAAGAGATCCGTCGAAGAGCACCGCATTTTGAAAGGGCTCGAAGTGTGGCACCAGCTACTGCTCCTCTTGAAACTATTTTAGATACTGATATCGATGGCATTGTCGTTATTCCGGAACCGAATCAAGGTCTGTGCAGATTTGTTATTTATGCAGTTGTGTTTAAAAATGTTTTAAATCACACGGCGCTGTTGCCACACAAAAATCTGAATGAAAACACTAGAATAACACATTTTCACTGCGATTTTTAAAGTTGTAAATTATAGGGGATTCTTATATTTGGCAACTTCTCGAAAAAAAAATATTGCACAGTTAGTCCTGCTACAGAGTCCTGTTCCTGTTAGCACTTGCGCACTATGCCCTTGTGTGCTTTCGCACGTATGGAAGGCAATCCCGGTGTTGTTAACTACAAGGAAGTTAATCTAATCATTAATAATTTTAAATCAAAAATTAAAATGCCAAATCAGAGTTCGAATTATCATTTTTTCACTCAAGACTTCGGTGTCCTTTTGCTGGTTATTCTTCTTGTATTTTTTCTACGATTTTTAATTCGCTGGTTTAGTATGTCCAAACACATTAGGGTAATATGAGCATTCATTTAATTCATAACTTCAAGCTGGTAAATCTTCAAAGAAAGTCGTTAAAACTAAAAGAAGGAAAATCTCTGGAACAAACTGCCGAAATATTCCTGGGACACAACTGCCCGTCACTGCCCCATTTGAGACTGTTTTACGTTCAGACGTTGATGGATTTGTAGTTTCTCCGCAAATAATTCAAGGTCTGTTTCAATTATCATTTTTATGTTGTATGTAGTTTTTATATGTAAAACAAAGCGAGATTACCGATTGTATTGGCTGCTGCTATACCGAGCATGATAAAAGTATTAAATGTTTGTTTCAAACTCTTGTGGACAGTGACGATAGCTGTGTATATAAATTAATGTTCCAGTTCGAATGCACTTGAAATTTCATTATTTATTTGTCAATTTAAAAAGGCAAGTAGGTACAATTTTTTGCTTAAATAAGTTACGAATTATTTTTACAATTAATGAATAGGTTTTATTGTAAAGACCTCAACTTCTTAAAAAAACACCCTTAATATTTGAATCAGTTTAATCGGCCTTCATTTGACATCCTCTCAAAACAAGAATATTCCATTATGGTCCTGCCGCAGAATCCTGATCCTGTCATTCTTGTTAGCACTTGCGCACTATGTCCTTGTGTGCTTTTGCATCTATGAAAGCATAATTCCGGTATCACTAACCTATACTTAATTAAAAACGATTTTTATTATTATGAAAAACTGAAATGTCATATAAAGGTTCTGATGATTCAGATTCGGACATTGTTGAGCAAATTCTCAGTTACTTGTTCACCTTTATTATTCTTATATTTATCCTACGATTTTTAGTACGCTGTTTCGGTATGTGCAGACTTATTAACTGATATGAGCATTAATTTATTATTTTAAGTATGTAGAACTACAAAGAAAGTTACCAAAAGGAGAGCCCC
Organism: Tribolium castaneum; assembly: GCF_031307605.1. Lineage (NCBI taxonomy): Eukaryota > Metazoa > Arthropoda > Insecta > Coleoptera > Tenebrionidae > Tribolium > Tribolium castaneum. The sequence goes on from NC_087396.1 coordinate 14,049,915, forward strand.
TGAAACAAGTTACCAAAATATTCCTGGAACAGTAACGCCTATATCTGCCCCTTTTGATACAGTTTTAGATTCTGACGTTGGAATTGTAGTTACTTCGGAACTAATTCAAGGTCTGTCTCAATTACTTATTTTTTATGAGTACAATTTTGAAAAACAAAGACTGGGCACAGCAGCGATAACACTACGTATTAATTAACATTGCATTTCGAATCTTTTTCTGCAGCAAATAATCACACATTTGAAACATTTATTTATTTTCTAGACATTTATTTTTCTATTGAAAATAGACAAAATATAAAAGTACAACATTTTATTTATTTAATGAGTAATTATTACGTAAGTTACGAATGGTCATTTATTTTTGCATTATCTTCACAATAAATGAAGAAATAAAATACAACATTAAAGATTAAAGACGGGACAGGTGCACACTATCTAAGTTCACTTCACTGGACTAATCTGAAACATAAATCCAGAGATATGGCAAATTAATATCATTGCGATGTTTTTGCTATTCTGTAAAAGGGAAAACTACGCCTTTTTCTCTTTCCATTTTTTCCCTTGCTATGTGTATTTGTTTTTCCACAACTAAGACAGTTAAACTAATCACAATCCCAATCAAGAGAACCAACAAAGCTGGATAAAATTCATCCAAACCGACATGAAAGGTAACAAAAGCTTGAGACGACTGAATACATTCAGGCTTTCTCGGGTGCCAGTGCTTTTTTTCTCTGTCCAAAATCCCTTGTTCGGCCAAACGCTGAAAACTACAATTTTTTCATTGTCGTTTTCTATCAGTTTTTTATTTACCAACTCTCCAACATATCGCGAAACGGTGTTCCTTTTTGCATCGTATTATACAAATCTGTGTTTTTAAATAACTTCACTTCTCGAAGCTCGCATATGGCATTGTCGGGAAAAGTCGTTTCAATAATAGGATACGCTCTCGCAACTTCTATATGAAAAGCGTATCCTCCTTGCCTGACCAAGTCGAGACCCTTCTCCGGTGGGAAAAAATGCGAGGTGTTACCTTTCCCGTAGATTTTTTTGGCATACAAATCCTTGAGAACTTTATCAGTTGTGTGCTGAAACGAGAAATTTGCTCGTGGGAGTTGAAATAAAGCAAACAAACCGCAAATAAATCTTTGTTGTAAATGATGTCCTCGCACCCAACTTTCAAACTTGAGTCGGTGAGGTCTTTCAAGTTCCTGATTTTGTTTGTGGGCTTCATTAGCAAGTGAGACACGATACTTGCCGAGTAAAACTGGTAAATTATCAGCGAGAGCAGGAAAATCGAAATTGCGGTGATGCGACCGCACGCCATTTTTGGGACCCAGGGCGATCCTTGCTGGCATAAAGCCCCCAGAGTGAACAGAAACGACAAACTCCAAGACGTTTCACTCGTACTGTGGTACCGGTTCCGTTCGAAAGTTGTCACCATTTTCAAAATTACGATAGAAGCGGTTGCCAACACCCCTGTGATCAGCCAAATTGAGGTTGAGAGGGGTTTCAGGAAAATCTCGATGGAAGTGCGCGATTTTGGGCTTCGGAATAAAAATCCTGCCCTAATTTTGGAATTAGAGAGTTATTGAAAAATTTGTGGCGTTACCAACTTCCAACTCCAGGTGTTTCGCCCGTAATCTATGACTCTGGCGCGATCTTCTCGCACAAAAATTGGAGAACTTCCAAAGTCGATTAATTTTTTTTCCATGGCACCAACCATGCCGTCGAAGGAACCGTTAGGGAATGGATAACCCCACGATGAGCCAAGCTCGACAATCATTCTAGAATTTGTATTTTTGACTGTTTTTCACACCATGTGTAATAATTACGAATAGTTGTAGTAGTCTCTACAAAAACGTAGCAACTTATTTTGGAACCGATTGAACGTGTTAATATTCCTGTTATCGTCATTGTGGAGATAATCTTCCAAAGGCCCCTCAAAGGGGACTAGCAACTGGAACAAAAATTACGCCAGAAATTTCAGTTTTGCCTATTTACCACGACCATAGTTTTGAAAGTGACCCCAGTCATGTCTTTGCGTCTCCAGTACTTAGCTTCGTTAGTCTGGGCATTGTAGCCTCGCCCCCGGCTATAAAAACCCACTCGGGTGTATTTTAAGGAGCCCCCATGCTCTGATGCAGGATTATAAACGTCAAAGATTGTCCAATTTGTACCACTTTGAACAGCAACGTGAATATCAGCGTTGATATTTACAACCGCATTTTTGATTTTTTCCAAAAACTGGATTGATTTTGATAGAATCAACCAGTGGTGTTTCACGTCGAAAAGTTTCAGTTGACCGCACTGAAATAAACACCACATTGGGGGCAATGTGCGTGAAGCCGGGACTTACAGTGATTAAAAAACTTTCACTTTCGGGACAATCGCCGTCTAAAACGACACCAATTTGTTGGTGGTTTGATTTAATACTTTGGTAAACTCCAGCTTGGTTGAGGTTTAAAACTGATATCGGGGATGATCCCCTTGAGAAAATTTTCACCAAATTTAGTTGTTCAGTTTTGCGAAAACAGCCGAAAACTGTTGCAGATTTAATAGATTTTTCGGTGAAGTAATTTTCGATTAAGTTTATGTCTAGTAAAGCGTGGGTTTGGGTGAGAACCGAGAGTAAAATCATGAAAGGCAGGGGTGGACTCATGTTGTGGTTGTTCGAGGGTTTGCATGATACTGCAGGACAGCCGTCAGGACTTGTGCTGGTACAAGAAAAACTTAGCTGAATTATGTATACGGAAATAAAATATTCCGACAGAAGGCGTCGCTTTAATTTCGCTTGTACACATGAAATTAAATCGTTTCTCTCGAAACGGTTAATTTTATTTTTGCAGATTCTTTGGCGAAGTGCAGTTTTTTTATGTTTTATCGTGAATAGTAACAGTAATTAGTGACAAATTAAGTAGCATTGTTATCGTGGCGCCCACATACGTAAGCGTAAGTTAACGCCCATGAATATTTTTCTTAAGTATTGTATCTTGCTTGAATAATAAGTAGTCAGAATGTTGAGAACAACGTATGATAAATATTAAATAGCAAAGACAAATAATTAAGTATCTACGAGGGGAGTTCACAGTATTCTAAAAAACCCATGTGTCTACAGGAATATTGCCGTGGTACGAGAAGAATTTGTCAGTTCTAGCTCAAGTACTTTTTCAGTTCTGTAATTATTGTACTTTTGAGCTGTAATAAATATTTTATAAATTATGAACAAACTAGCGCATGTATGTCCACAGCTACTTGTCGAAACAGAAAAGCTAAGCAAAATCTGGTAACAAACAGCAGGAACACAATAATTTTATTATGAATTTTCAAACCTCGACCTAATAGCACGAACCCGAGTTACCGTTACTCTTGTTACAAACAATTTCATTCCCTATTTAAACTTCTTAATTGGGGGTGGAATTTTCAAAAATCCTGAAATACACGCTTTTTTATTTTTAATCGAATGCCCAAATATCAATTTTTATGAGTACCTATTTATATAACTTTAGCAATAATACTTCCTCTTTTAAAACGCTATACCTATCTAGGTATTTAATATTTACTTGCTAAGCTAAATATTTGATACGCAAGACATGAATTAAAAACATTTTTGTGGTGAAGATTTGATTAATTAATTTAATCAATTAGTAAGGGGAAGTAAAAAGTGTAGTTGCTCCTCTTATTAGACATTTACATTGATACATCTTTTTTCTTAAAGACAAATAAACATTAGTAGTACTTACCGGTTACTATTTTCACCTAGCAGTATTATTTTACTTAGTATTTACGATTTATATTTTAATTTTTTCCCTTTTAATTTTATCTGATAGCCCAAATACCAGTTTTCTTTGTTATAACTTAAAAAATGACGGCTTTTCGTATTTAACTCCCTCGAGGCTAGAATTTCCAGAAATTTTAATTTTTTCAGCGAAAGCTCAAATGACAATTTTCACAGTTATAAGTTCAGTCAAGACACGCAGTTTAATTTTAAATGTAGGTAGTTAGTACACAGTATATATAATTTAATATTTTATTGATTCATTTTCGAGTAAGTCAGAAAGAGAATGGATAATAACGATAAATAAATTCGTTTTTTATTCGTTTAAAAAAAGGAATTTAAAAAAAGAGTTCCTTAATGATTAGTAATGAACTTAAGAACTTATATTATGACTCCATCGTACTGTAGGAGATTTTCCTACTAAAAAATTAGTTTTTTTTTATTAGCTTTAAAAATTATCTTCATTAATCATTAGAACCGTATTAGATATACCCGAAATACTTATTTTTTTTCTTACTTTTAATTATTTAATATCATATAAGGTTTCTTTTTTAAATTTTTAATCGGTATTCAGCTGATAAAATTAATTAATTTTTTGAGACAATCACGTGGTATTTTGCGGATTGCGCGCATTACACACCACTGTCTCTGACTTCATCGCACTATGAATAGAATTTATTTTTGTATGGTCTGGTGGAATCAGTACTATTAACCTTAAAAGTGAGCGCTTTCATTAATCATTAATTAGTTAATCCTGTTACAAAAATATGCCTGACGTCTCTAACTACGACTCTCGATCTTGGGCAGTCGTTGCCCTCATAGTCCTTGTATTTATTCTAATAGCGGTTGTAAAATGTTGCATAGGTATTGTACTCGTAAATAACTGTATTTTGAGCAAATTAAAAAAAAATAATTTAAGACAGCAACAAAGAAAAGTATAAGTTTCCCAAACGCCCGACTCCGCAAGTTACTATTGAGGATATTTTAACAGTCCCATCACCACACGAAATATTGCTTTCAAGTGCAGGTTAGTAGATTTCGTATTTAAAATTCCAGGAAGAAATTGTTTATTGTATTTACAAAGGTTTACATTTCATAAATTTAACTGATAAAAGGAAAAGATAAAAAAACACTATTTGTGTTAGAGATTTAATAATTTAGCTACAATACGGTTTAAAATACGTCAGAGAAGGGAAAGACGGCTTGCTGCGGACACAACAGATCCCCTAGGAAGCATGCCGTTCCTGCGATCCCCTCATACAAGCTAAAGGGGTTGTCAGGAGTCCTCGCTTGATTTACAAACTGCTTTGTCTGCATGAACTTCGCAAAGCTGACCGCTCTGTGTAAATGTTTGGGCTGTTCGGTCAACCTGTACAACAACAAGAACGCATAGCCATTCCCTGCCACCCCGTGACAAATCCCCGGTCCTTTCTTCAACAACCCCTTAGCCCAGATCAAATCCCCCATTTTCTCGCACGACCTCAGATATTTTTCCTCCCGCCACACTAAATACGCCTTAGCCATCAGATAAATCATCCCAGCGGCCCCATGACACCAGTGGACTAACTCGCTATGGCTGCCTATTTCGTCGCTAGCGCAGGGAAAATTCCCGTCGCGGTCTTGCAGCGATAAGAGATAGTCCACGGACGCTTTAACTTCCTTTGCATGTGCAGGGTTTAAATCTAGGTATCCTGGCACGCTGAGTATGGCTTGTAGTATAGTGCAAAGGCCGTGCGCAGCCCCCAGGTACTCCACCTGGTAGTAGGAGTACATAAGGGGGCACGGACAGCTGCGCCTTTGGGCGTACTTGCGCCCCGACTCCACCATAACATTGCACAAAATAAAAATCTCGTTTTTCGGCAATTCTGTGTTTGTTTCTTTGGCTAGCCACAACGCACCCAACACGTAGCCTTAAACCACACACAAATACCAAAAGTTCGTTAGTTGTTAAGTGTTACCAGCTCGTCCAACGAACAGCTCGTCAGAGCCGCAGTTTAGGAACTGCATGTCTTTGCAAATGTTCCCAGCGTCGTGGTACATTTTCCTGAAGTTTTCACTCTGATTGGTGTCCCCCATGGCCCTGTAAATGGCCGAAGCGACCGCGTAAACCCCCGAATTGCCCAAAATGAACGAAGGAACGTCGCGTTGGGAACTGTTCCTCATTGCGTTGAACGCAGGAGCGAGATACTCCACCGCTTTTGTCAGGAAACGATTCCTGTGCTCGTTCAGATTTGGGATTTTGCTTAGGTGGTAGTACATGTAGGAAATCCCGGCTGTGCCCAAGTACAAGCCATCGTTGCCGTTGCGATCGATAGGTTTTATTGCTTTTTCGATGTCCTTTATTATTTTTTCCATAAATTTTAGTAAAAAACCTTGCGGCAATTGAGTGTCGATGTCTTGGCCCTCGTAGTCGGGCATTGTGTTTGGGAAGTAACGTGGGGGCGCCATTTTTCGTCTCAATAAGTCGCTTGAGTCTAGTTTTGAGAACAACCGGCGGAAAATTCGTGACATTAACGGTGGAAATCACAAAATAACATTTTCATTTCTCTAGTTTTGTGATGAGTTGACAAACCGGATCAGCTGATCGAGACGCAAATGTTTTACAGTGGCACCAATGTGGAGAAATGAAACGCTATTTTGTTCATGTATTTTTCGCGGCTAAAATTATTGTTCCGCTTCCTTAATGCTGCGCTTTTGACCCAATTTGACAAATTTGTGCAAAAGTGGTCGAAAGTTGTAAAATTTGTTCAATTTGTGCTAGTTTTTTCGTGTTCAGGTTGGCAATTAAACGTCAGACATGATTCAAATTCAAAATATTATTAGCTCAGATTGTAATTTAATTTCTGAGACGTTTAGTTGAGTTAATGGACGAATATTTGTTAAGAAATATTGACTGATTGCATGATTAGTAACTGTCAACATGTGTCAGGTTCGTCTGTGGTGGTGCCCCCTTACCCAGTGGAAGCGAGACACCCAACACCAGAAAATAAAAGTGTGCCCGCCCCCGGGCCTGGTTTTGCCACATACAACCCGCCGTACCCGACACACAATCCACATCCAGTACCCGGTTAGTTTGCTTATTTATTTCGCACACAACATCATATTAATTAATGTGGTATTTTTTCAGTAGATGTTGACTACTGCGCTCCTCTACCAATTGGTATGTCATAACTGTGGTTTCAGTTTGTCTTTTGTTGTGTATTTGTTGTTTTAGTGGCATTGATAGTAGTGATAATTTTATAATTAATTGAGTAATTTCAGGTATTTCGCCTGCTCCCTACCCACCTCCAGGTCCCACACCCTACCCACCGGCGGGTCCCCCAAATTCGGCACCATATCCATCATATCCAGGCCATGATTCTCAACCGCCGTCATATTCTGAAGCTGTTGGGCAGCCATCAGCCCAACCGCTAATCCCCAAGGAGGGGTACACAAAACAGGCGCCGTACAATCCGAATTATTAATTTTAAGGAGTTTGGAATCCTGGTAATGGATTTGAAATGAAATACTCGAAAGATTGAGGGTCTGCTAAGTTTGTTTTTTAATGTGATCCAGTGCTTACTTACGTTAAGTTTTTTTTACTTTGTAATACAAAATGTTTTGTTAATTATCGATATTTACCACTGTTTGGTAATTCAAAGTGTGCGTACAATAAATATACATTAATCAAATTTTAAAAGTTTTCTTTTTGAAATTTAAATGTGTGACATTGCCACCAACCCAAGAAAGTGGATCCTTACATTTATTGTCGCCTTATTCGGTGTTCAAAACACCGAATTGCAAAACTTGTATTTTTGTAACATTTTATTTGTAAGGTGGGAACAATTAGTGTACAAAAATTTAATTATTTAACACAAAAAAGGGCAAGAATTTTGCGGCTTCCGTTGGCACTGCTGGCGACCTCTTTGACAACGAGCTGTCAAACGTGTAGTTGATGTCAGCTAGAGTAGTTTAATTTCGAACGAAACTTTTAGTTTAGTTGTTTAGTTCTAGCAAAAGTAATTATATAATCGCACCATGTACACAATTTCACCTGTGTAGCTTCCGCGGACAAAAATGACTCACAACGTGTGACATAAATTTACTCATCAACACAGTTTTTCTGTAATTTAATGTAATCGCTAATCAGTATTTATTAAAACCCACATTAGTCATGGATGTCCTTATTCCAATAATAATCTTTGTGTTAGTATTTATACTATTTTCAATATGCGGGTTTTGTTGCAAGCGAAAACGTGAGGGTACCGTTTACGGACGTAAGTACTTTAGATGCTTGTGTAGAATTGAAATTGATTGATTCGGTCATTCAGTAACCGGCCCGAACGTCACTGTAACCAGCCAACATATTTCAGCTTCGCCGGTTGTGGTGCCCCCTTATCCAGTGGAGCCAAGACACCCGACCCCCCAGAGCAGGGCAGCGCCCGCCCCTGGATTCGCCACACACACACCGCCATACCCCACACATAACCCACACCCTCTACCTGCACCAGGTGAATTAATTTTTTTAAATTATACTTCTACTTTAATATTGTCTTTATTCATAGTTCCTGGCTACTATCCGCTAGCAGTGGGTACGTGAAAAGTATAGTTTTTGTTTGTTTTGTTTGTTTGACTCGTTTTTTCCTCGTTTTTATTTGTGTAACTAATCGTATTGTTTCAGGGGCTACTCCGGTCCCCTATCCTCCAGCAGGCGCCGCGCCATATCCACCTGCCGTAGGTCCGACGCCCTACCCACCGGCTGGGCCCCCCTATCCTCCAGGCACAGCGCCGTACCCCGACTATGGGGCCCAACCTCCTTCTTATTCCGAGGCTGTGTCGCAACCCCCAGTCCAGCCCTTGCCAGCAAAGGAGGGCTACACCAAACAGGCGCCATACAACCCAAATTATTAATTAGAGTTTTCAATTTGAAGTGTTTCACTTTGTTGTTATAATGGACAAGGATTTGATATGAAATACTCTTACTTACGAGGTTGCAAGGCTCTAAGTTTGTGTTTTAAATGTGATACAGAGTGCTTATTTATGTTAAGTTCTTTTTTATTTTGTATGCAATATATGTTTTCTTAAATATGTATTTCATTTTCCACTATTGGAGTGTGCTACAAATAAATATATTTTATCTAAAGTTTGATTCTTTGGTACATGACCTAATAAGTGTAATTTTTGTTTGTTTATAGGAGCCATTTATTGATCCGGCTGTGTATCAATTTGTTAAAGTGGTTACTTTCATTGGGAAATCGAGGTTAATATGCCAGGTAGCGATGGAAGCCTATTCTAAGGTGTGGTGCGTTGTAACGTAGTATTGTGAATAACATGTATTTGTATACTATTGTACTTTTTGAATTACACAATGCAACCACATTATTGCAACAGTATTATGAGAAACGCTTATGAAACATGTTTTGATTGAACCAATAATCTTCAAATATAATACAGAAAAGAAAATATAATACAATAATACATAATAATAAGATAGTATTATACATTTTATAACTTGAAAAATAATAAAACGTTAGTAGACTAAAATGTGTTTTATTTATGATGATTCCAAAAGCTGAAATCTTACAAAGATAAGACAAAAAAAAACTTTCGTGGGGGAATCCCGTACCTAAATGGTGACTCATCAGACGAAGTTACTTAAAATTATTCAATGTAAACTCCTCGTTGCAGTATATAATTAGACAAACCGATATCCAGGGAAGTATATGGGCTGTTTCCGGGATGCAACCAACAATACTAATACCAAACTGTAGAAAATTACAAAATTAGTCTACTATTAGTGCATTGTTTTGAGCAGAGTTTACTTTGTCTTGTCCGTTTTGCTAAAGTTTTATTACGATTATTATTTTATTTCAAAAGCTAAAAAAGCATTTTTTTTCAATTAACTATTCAAAAAACTAACGAAGCACTCAGCATCAAGTGATAAGTGTATGTATGTAAATTTGAGAAATAAATCACAATATAATTTGTAATTTTTTATTTATGTTTCTATTTTTTATTTTGTATTTTTTATTAAATGAAAAGCTTATCTCCACACGCTTATCTTTGTGATTTGATCCATAATTCACAATCCTTTTCTGTTTTTTTTACTTGCTTCAGGATATTTTTTTAAAATAGTTTTTTCATATACTCATTTGCATAAATTGCTTATAGATTTATTATTATTTCTGGTAAATATTTTTTGTTATACTTAAAAATAATAAAAAAAACACTTCTCTCTGAATTTTGTCCTCGTCTTCATATTTTATTCTCCCTATTTCTGTTGCTACATTTGATAGATACTTTTTTTTAATTTTCGTTTGAAAATAAAAACGCTGTGTTATTATTTATTAATAGCATTAAGACCTGTTTATGGAAGCGTCATTAATTTAACTGGGAATTATATGCGTGATTAACTGAGCACGTGACCAAATTGAAGAAAAGTTATTGGTCTATTAACTTTTAACAACGAATTAAATTTTAACAAAGCTTTCTATGAACCGGCTTTTAATATTTTTAAATTGCCAATGCAGCTACAACATTTTAAAATTGGGAGTTTGATCTCCATGTAATTATCTACAAATTAATAATCACCGTAAATTGTATTCGTATAATTTTATAAAGGAATCCTTTATACCCAAAATATAACTACCGAATTTTTTATTAGTTTTTATTAAAAATAATAATGTGTATAATAAGGTACTTATACTTAATCTCGCATTTTTTTATTTCTAAAATTCATTAAAAACTTGTATATCTTCTTAAATAATAAATACATAAATGTTAATTCAGAATAATTATTGAAAATTTGGATTATAAGGTGCCTGTTTTTGATATTCATCAATTGCAGGCGTGTTTATTACAGTCAGATCTTTAACTAAGACATAATTGTCTTTATATTCAACGCCTGGAGCTGTGTAATCTGCAAAATAAACAGTTATTTTTATTCTTATTGATTTTCAAAAGTTACCGAAATCTGGTGGAAGTAAATCAACAGGAACTGCAAAACGATCCCCTTGGCTTGAAATCCTGTGATGTCCCAAATTTGCTGTACTAGACGCGGCTAAAATTTACACACCAATTTGAGTAATTTAACCCACGTAACTCACGTAGCGTGAGTAGGTACAATACTTACCGGGATTTTGAGGGGGATGTGTGTAATTTATATCACATGCACTGTAATTTGCAGGCACTGTGTAAATATTTGTTGTCGCCATTTGCGTTACAGTCTTTCTTTTAACTAAAAGTTTTGGCAATTACGAACTATGTGCAAATAAATGATTACTGTACTTACCCCTTCTGCAAGCTATAACTGATAGGAGACACATGAGTGCGATAACGATTATAGTTACCAAGACATATACATAATAACCAGAATCCATTATTTTTCTCGCTGCTGATGATTAATCATTGTAATCTGAAACTGAGCCCACTTTTAATTCTTATCATTTTATATCACACAACTGAGACAACAAAATTTTATCTAATATAATCTTGCTCCATTCTAAATGTAAAACATGGGCACATTATGGGATTTTACTCGCATCATAAATGGATCAACTGTAGTGTGATGCAGTAATTGTATTTCCAATTGCTCTTATCGCTGTGTGATAAAGCGGAGACCAAAAGTGCGCCGAAATTTGATTGAACCAAATGGAAAAATGTGTTGTTTCTAAAGTTGCAAACATTTTTGACATAAAAATAAAAATATTCTTAATTAAAAGTGTTACTTTTAGTTACATCTAGCTAACTGCTAGATGTAGCGCAAAATATTTCAACCGTTAAGAACTAAATTTATTTATGTAAAAACATCCATTGTGACACAGAGGTAAAGGAACTTCCAATGCACTTACCTATACGTTCGAATAATGTTTTAACAAAAAACAAACATTTGTTTCATTGTTTCGTAAAAAATGGCTAACACTAATATTAATACAATACTCACTTTAAGCGTATTGTTGATTAAAAAAAATATTTTAAGAATATCTGATGTGGGGAACAATTAAAATGTCCTGTGGTACAAGGTACTGGCAAACTATTTAGTACATATCTGCTTAAACCATTTTTTTGCATCTACAGACAACAACTACCAATACATATTCTGATTAGATCTTTTCAACAGATTAGATAGTATTGAGATAAAGATCTTCCTGTAAAACTTAAAATTTTGAATCAGAGCAATTTAAGTCCATTCAGTTTTTCTAAATATACTTACTACAAAATATGTAGTTAGTTTGTGGTGGTAATCTCAAATTTTTCTTCACACGACATATTTTCATTAATCACTTGGAAACATACACGTCTTTATTACTAAAAATCGATTAAGAGTCATATAAACATCAATTTTAAACTAGCCCACACTGACTTTACACTTCAATGCGCAAGCTACAGGTGAACTGAGTTAGTCACGTGTCATGGGTTAAACACAAAACTCAAGGTTGTGTGGTTCTTTTGGTTGGGACACTCACTTTTGGGTGGGAACAAGAAGTTAATCAATCTGTAACGACAAGAAACAAGTCATTGTTTATTAGTCACTCAAATACACACCAGAAAAACTCAACAAATAATAAAAAATATATATATAAAAATACTTATAAAGTACAGAAAAGCGTTTTCAACAAAACTATGTATGATTTTTTGGTCCTAATATCATTTCAACGAGATTCAGTTGTAATGGTTCTATCCACTTCAACTACACAACTGTAATCTGGTGGAGGATCGTACTCAGGAGGAAAATCCAAACCATAAGAATTACAAGTTTCTGTGTAAGGAGGTGGTGGAAAATCTGGTACATTTTCTCCAAAACCATCTAAATGAAACTATTGTAATTTCAATTAAAATTGAAAAATTACCCACCTATGATGTAAAAATCATCTTCGACAGTGTAGATATTAGTCGCATGTTGATGTTGTTGCCTTTGATGCTGGCTTTTCGGACCAACTGAAATATACAAAAGTTGGAGCAGTTGTTATTTTATTTAAAAAGTTCCTCACAGTCTCGACAAATTTTTGTCACTTGCGTAATCACAAACACTATTCCTACTAAAATTAGTGCACTTTCCCAGTACTCCATTGCCAGTCAAAGTACATGCTACATTTCCGAGCATTTGTTTTAGATGAAGTGATTTTTATTGAATCACTAATCTCTTATCAAATTTTTGAATAACTCAATAACTCTAGTAGCTGTTTTCAGTTCAATTGTTTGTAATCAAGATTGATGGATTACATCAGATTCCACATCTTTCAACCTTTTAATCAAATGCTAATCGAATTGTTTTGCTCTCTGGTAAGGTAAACACCGCCTTAAAGAGACGAAATAATATTTTTCGGCATTTTCGCATAATGATGGTCAAACATCACCGTCGTTATTTTCGTTCAAAAAGGATAACAATTAACAGATTACATCGTCAAGTTTGCTCAGGCACTTTTCATAAAAAACCGTTTCACATTTATAACAAGTTTATTAATTGTTAGAACAACTTCGAGGCAACATCGCATGAAAATTACAGCAGTGATAAAAAATGCTGTTCGAAGCTGTGTTCTTTGGATTATGTGTTGCTTTATTTTTCATACACATTTTGTGTTCTTGTAGACGTAGTTATCAACAAGGTGGTCAAAAGGACGGTAAGCTTTTTTATTGTAAATACTTTTTGAATGTTCATTTCTTACGTCAAATCGTTCTATAGATAAGATAAAATCGCATTGTTTAAAAAACAAACAGATTTGTTTGGATGATAACTGATAACATTTTTTCAATGCTAAAGGTGGCAGACGCTCTCATGGGATTTTTTCGAAAAATTGACATTTTTTTTGTTATTTTTGGCAAATTATAGTAAAAATTCTACAGTAAGTGTTTTTATTTTTCATCAATTATCGCATCTTGTCAATAATCAATAAATCAGAACATTCTCACATCGGTGGTGTTTGCTAGTGGAAATTTTTATAGTTAGGTAATCACTAATCAGTCAGGTTTAGACGGGTACAATTATTTCGAACATATTTTAATGAATGTTGACCATTTAGTTAATTATTTTGCCCCCGCGCCGTTTTGTTTAAACCTGTTGTATTTTGTGTTGCCTAGCTACAACTTAAAAAAACAAAAATGTAAGCGGGTACATTGCTCCTGATTTTGAAATGTTTTCGTACATTTGATTTATTTAGTAATTAATAACAATTTTTAATCTTTTTATTTAATATCTATTCTGAGTAAGGCTTTAAATCGTTTAATTTTATGGCTTTATTAACAAACATGTCTTTAGATGAACTTGGGGTATTGTTAAAATTATCTTATCATGATAGTTATTTACAATAAAGCCCCCTGAATAAATATAGTTTTATTAAGAATTCCGCTGCTAACTTGCAGAAGTTTAGTACGCGGTTAAATTTGACATGATTTTGATCATATTGAAGAAAAATGGTCGATCACGAAGATCAAATTGGTTTTATTATTGTAATTGTGGTTTTGGTGACTTTGGTACTAGGTATAAGGAAATACTTACAATTTAAGAAAAGGCTGTTCAAAATGAACCTTCAGGAGAGACTTGCAGGCAAGTATTCCAGGTTCATAATTTTTGTTTTTGTCTCGTGATGCGTAAACAAAATTAGGGACGTCATGATTGTTTATTAGTTAACTTCATTCTTTTCTTTTTTACAAAATGGACAACACAAAAATTATTTCAATTGGGCACTTTATTTCAAAAATTATTTAAAAAACTCTCATTTGGAGACTGATACGATAATTATGTTATGAACTTGGGGGAATATGGAATGATGCAATTTTCTAGTCTAAGGTTAACATAATATTAGCTGATTGTTAATTATTAGCAGTAAAAGAGCAATTATTTGGGAAGGGAAAAGTGATACATAGACAGTGTAATTAAAAAATCCTTAAAAACGAGTTGATCATCACGAATTTGTTGTTTCTGTCTATCTTACAAATCCAGTTCATTAATAAAAGATATCGAAGATAATACAATTTTTATTCCGCTTTGCGATAACAATTTACGAAATTAACTAAACATAGCTTAGGTTGGACGATATTTAAAACTTAGAATTAATTTTTTTACAAATTGCAAAAAGTTACGGGTTGCAGTACCTAATAAGTACTAGATTTATAAAATTACTACTAATAAGGGTCGGTTTCACCAACCTCAGTTAAATTTATTGGTAGAATAAATCCACAGAAACGATTGTTATAAGTTATAATCATAGTAAGGACTAACGAGTAATTTTAACTGTTCATTAAATTTAACCAACGTTATAATTACTACACATTTATCTAGAAATTTCTAATTTTTTCAAATGACGATGCCATGAGAAGAAAATAATTGGTTATTAATTTTTTTGTGTGACCATACGTGTAATACTTAACTGATGCCAAAGTAACTTTGTAATCATTTGATTTAATTTGATTAGATAACGAAATTGATGATATCAAGAGAGTAATAAAATTGTACTATAAGAACTTGTAGTTACTAGTGCTTCAATTTAATTTTTGGGTATAAATTGTGGAAAATGTGAGTAAGGCCGTTGAATTCAGTAAAAATTAAATAGTTTTTCCTCGAATTTTTTTCCAATGGGGTAGGCAAATAAATCAAATATTGATAGAAATCTAGATTTTTTTTATTTTCCTTCCTACTACTTTTCTAAGTATGATTATTTACAACAACAGAGCACCGAGTTAATTTTTTTAACTACGAACCAATTTTGGGGAAAGTAAAAACATACTGATTTACAACAATGACCAAAAACATTTTTGTTTGTTTGTAATTAAGATAAGATAAACGTCTTATGCAGAAAACGTTTATTTTAAAGCACAACATCCGTGAAAGAGTTGCTTTTGTTATTATGTTCGAGTTCGAGTATTTTATATGTTTCGGTATTCCGTTTCTAATACTTTGTTTCTTTGCCTTGTGTTTGATGACTTGTGTCTGCCCTAACCCATATAAATATAAGACTGATGAAAGAGATTTACTTGAAGTCTCAGGTAAGACCAGTTGTAATTATTTATATCGTACCAAATCAATTGACGTCAAAATTGATATATTGATTAATGGGAGAGTTTCCGTGCGTAAGCTTTTAAGCATTTGAACAGCGAGTTTTACAAATAAAGCCATAAATTTCTCATAATTATAATCTTCATAGGTATATTTTATCTTATCTATAATACCTACAGTTTTAGTAAATTTACGCGTTCGTCTATAATCCATGCAAACCCACATTTAGTGAAACTGAAGTGATCTCAAATGTGAGAAATGGTCGCGGAATCATTCGTTATTTACATTGTTGCTGTGGTTCTAATACTGATTGTGTTAGCAGTGCTAATAGTGACATGTTTTCGACAAAAAGACCTGCAAAATAACACCACAATAGAGGAAGCAACCCGACACCGACGCTATATTAACAGGGGCGGACAAATTGTCCTAAGTGAGTTTTCGCGAATTTTGATACTGGATACCATTCACAAGTTTAAAGACATATTCATTGGATTGGTAATGTTGATGACTTCAACAAGTGCCAACACTAAATTACAATACATTGTATGAGGTACCTATTCTCAGACTTTTATCAACAAAAAGATTAATCTATTTGCAAAAGACTAAAACCCAGCTATACCCAGCACAAAATAAAAATGCAATGAACCTCTGAAACAAAGGATTATTCTGTTAAAACAAAGTACCTACACGAAGAAGTTATTTTTGTCACATTACCATTATAATTTTCTTTGTTTTCGTGCTTTTGAGATTAGTACGTGTGAACATGTGTTTTCCAAACATGGTAACACCATAAAATTAAACAATTTTCAACCGTACTGTGTGTGACAAAGTGTTTAACGGTTTGCCTTTAAGTGCCGGGGGATTAACTTGTTTGTAGAGTTTTTTGTAACAATCTTCATTCATTCAATCAAATGGCTCCAAAAATAAATCAAGAGACAATTAATTAGTCAAAAAGGTGAATACGTGGGTGAAGAACAAAAAAGTTGTTTTCGAGGCAATGAAATGTTTTAAAAAATATTACAATCTTAGGTCTTTCTTCAACGCCAGTGTTTGTAATTTTTCCTCATATTACTCATTTACTGATACATTTAGTGTTGTATTAACAATTTTACGAGGCGGAAAGGAAACCAGTATTTACCTTCAATTTAAGGCTATAGATATGGCTTAAAATAGCTGTTCACCATAGATAAAGATTTGTTGCATCATGTTTATCTTAACAGATCGACATTTCCTGTGTCTCGTTTTAAATATACGTCAATTTATGCTTAAGATTAAAACCACTCAATACCGACCCCTAAATACATATTTTTTAGTCTCTTTTGAGTTCATACGAGATTTTTGGTACATACCGTGTGTATTTAATTTCATACCCTTTTTTCATCATACTAATTTTAAGACAACAAAAAACCAATCAATACCGTCTGTAAAAATAGAAATAATAAAATATAACAAGCTTTTGGTGGAATAACTTGTGATAAGATAATTTGCTTTGCTTGATTGATAAGGTAGATCAACGTTTCGCATGTATTTTTGATATCAAGTCACTTTAGTTACTACTTAACCCCATCATGGGTGATAATGGTGAGACTGCCGTCGCTGTGATTGCAGTTTTTGGGTTCTGTATATCGTTTATGGCAATATGTTGCAAAGCTTTGTATCGGAGCAAGAAAGCTGGGACACGAGACCGTGCCAGAAGGGCAGCACTTGCAGAAAGACACAGAAGAATAGTTCTAGCGTGTAAGTGACCATAATAGTCTACCATTTGTCAAGGTTTTTACTAAAAATGAAGAAAATGTTCAACTCGGTTTCCGAACTGTTTCTCTTATCTGTTTGGTCTGATAACAAAGTTCGATTGTGAATAATATCAAGTCCATCCTGTCGGTACCAATTAAATACAATTTTTAATTTTAGAAATATTGAATTAGACACAAAGATAAACGTGTCATAGTGGTGAAGTTTTGAAAAAAAAAAACAAGAAATAAAAAAACTAAAATTCTACCTTAATTTTCACAAGAAGAATTCTTATTATTTCATCAATAAAGATCGGAGAATAAATTCAAGAATTTGGGTTTTCATGCGAAAATGAAAAAGAAAATATCCACTTTTTTTGTACTATTTTTAATTTTTATTAATTTGGTGGAGAATTTTTTTACCTTTTACTCACCTGATTTTTTATTATTGTTGTACATTGCCCCTCAATTAATTAATAACACTTACAGTCACTTCTGATAAGAATTAGTGTGGTAATTAACATTCTCGTGGTAAGTGTTGTTGCTGTTGAAATTTGTTCATACGTCTTGATTAAACAGAACAATGGCATAATCAATAAAAAATACATTCAAAAATCGTGATAATGATCGTAATTGTAGACGTCGACTAAATATAGATTATTTTCGTTAAAATCGTTAAGAATAAATTAGATTGGAGTAGAGCACACGAGAGCTACTTAAAATAGGAAATATTTATAAATTCTGTAAATTTTGCTGATTTTGCATAAACAGTTCAGAAGTATAATTTACCACGGTTTGGGAAAACAATTAAAAATTTCAAAGAAAATCTATTGCCCAACGAAAATCTATTTTTAGCTTGAGACGTTTTAAAATAACACAAATGCATACTTTACTGCTTACTTCCAAGCTATTGTTTCCTAAAATCAAAGATAATTACGAACAAAATTCGATAAGATTACTAACATAAATCAATTGCTCTTAATTATTACTTGGCAGAGGATGTCCTCCATCGAACATGGCATTACTGCCTTTATAGTACTTTTTATTTGTGTTTTGTGTTTTATCTTTATAAAATTATTTACTCGCTCTTCATGTTCAAAAAAACGGCGCAGAAATCAAATAAGACGTCGAGTACGAAACGAATTCATGCGCAGTAAGTATTTTAACGAAAAACTCAAGTGTTAAAAAATTTCAAAATCTTGTCATAAATTCTGGTTGTCTTCCTAAAATAGAAAGGGTGAATCATTTATTCATTGTTACGACTTGAATCGTGAAATATCGAGGAAATGGAAATTATTTTTTATTTAGTAGAAATGTAAATGTGTTCATAAATATGTAAGGCACGAATGTTTGGCAAAGTTTAGTTCAAACCATCAACATTTTCCGCTCAACACTTATCTGCTTTACATTGACGCATTTATCTAAAAATCACTAGTAATGTAGTCCACTCATCCGAATTTGGCGATAAAAGATCGTGATTGTGAAAATGGCAACAACTTTGATTGCTGTTTCGATCACAGGAGTGGCTTGTGTCGGTTGCTTCGTTTGGGCTTTCTGTTTAAAGTACTGTTGCAAAAATAGGCCTAATCAAGGTAAGAAGATCTTTGATTTTGGAAAGTTATCCGACCTTGCGATAAAACCAGACAATTTAGTCGAATAATTATAGTCGAAGTGTCCTCGGTAAATACTGTTTATCTCTATTAATTTTAAAAACAAACAACAAACTTCAAAAATCACAAGTTGTTAACTTGGAATCAGTCTCCAGTAAACAATAGGCTACAAATGTTCGATGTTTCGTTCCCCACTGTGCTTTTTCTAATTTTTATAGTCTCACTATTTATTTTGTATGTTTTTCTGCAATGGAGAGTCGCAACAAATGACCGTAAATCGTACAGATTAGTGTTTCAAAATGACAGTGAGGCTTGCACCCGTGGCTCACACTGATTTTGACGGATTTTTTCATTGCAGCTAATCAGCAGGAGGACGTTTATAACATAAGCAGTCGCGTGCAAGGACAAGAACAAGGACAATGGCCAACACATGATAATCATGTCTCCTTAGAACATTTCACGATAAACGAAACAAACAAGTACAACGATGGTAAGTTTAGCGTTTTCTACTCAAACTTGCCTAAAATGAAGGTCATTTCAGATCCTCCTACTTACGAAGAAGCAATGAGAATTGCTGCAGCCAATAACAACAATACTGCAGTAGCTGCTGTACCAAAAACGACTGTCACTCCCACTAGTACTAGTACTAGTACCGCGAACCAACAATGAACTAAGTTTAGACTCAACCTGTATATATTGTATATTTTCGAAAACCTTGTGATAAGTGTGAGAGACTGGTTGTGAATGTACTCGTTTCTGATATGTGAGGACTTATTTTTAAGTGTATGAGAAAATCTCAGAAGATTTTTTAATATAGTATTATATTTAAAATGAATTTCGAGTTTCTATTCCTGCCATCACCAAACTAACAAAAGGTAACGCAAATTTTGATTAGAATTAATTTTTTTATTGGGGAGATGAAAGATATTATCTTTTTGGTATTTTGACAAATCTATTAACTAATGTTTATTACAGTTTTTAGTATTGTTAGCGAGCTGCAGTAACTGGTTTTTAAGTGTTTGCCTTTTCATTATCTTAATTTTAATGTCGTCATTAGCAAATATGTATTTTAAATTTGTCCACAGTTTGAAGATTTAATCAAAAGTGTTTCTAGACGCAAAACGCAGTTTTTTGAGTTCTGGTCGTTCTGATTTGCTGTCAATCACGTTAAAAGCAAAATCGTGTGAAACGGGATAACTACAGACAAGACAGTTTAAAAATAAGACAAAACAAATACCTGGAACAATAAAATTCCTAGCCACTGCTTAAATCAGATGAGAAGATTACAACGAAATCTTTTTTAAATGAATTAAAATCGAACAAAACACACTTATCATTAAGCAAACAACGTTACGCTTAAAAAAACAATGGTTTCTTTATCCTAATAATTTACAACATCGGGAATAACATATGTAATTGCTTAAACTTAAACTTGCTTTAGTTCACCTAAGTATGGGCTAGAGGAAAAGTGAGTGAGGTCCTACGAAAGCTCTTTGACTTGTCTGTTAACGATGTAAAAGTTGGGGTACGTATTTTCAAATCTATTGAATTAAACCTAAGTTTGGTTTGTTTAGATGGTTTTCACTTCAGAGGTGATTTCCTCCAAAAGTGTAAATGTATAAAGCCTTTTCTGCTTTGATGAACACGACCATTCTTATCTAATCTATTGATTTATAAAATCGATGAGTTTTGATAACAATAAATTCAGACAATATGGGGTACGTATCTGTTATTTCAAAACAATAAAGTACCTAAATGTCCATGCAGGATGGTAATAGAATTGGTGCTTCTGAGTGGCTTGATCATAATATTCATTGCTTCTTTCTGCGGATTATTGCAGAAGATTAGACGAACGTACGAACAAGACAGAGAGTATACAGGTGAGTTTAATTTTTACGAGTAACCATTTTGAAAAAAAGTTTCAGCAAGGATTACAAATGTGTCATCACCACAACTTTCACTTACTGAAATTTACATAAATCCAACGTTCACTGAAAACACTGAAAATCACTCAGTGAGTCAGGGAGTGTTTCCTTGTGCCCCCCCTCCATATACAGGTTTTCCAATTTTTTTTACGAAAACGTATCTAAGGTTTAAATTTTAGAAGAATACTGTGAACCACCTCCGAAATATGAGGACATCATCAAAAACCAAGGCTTCAGGGTGCCAGTGCACGATAGCAATTGAATAGATAAGAAAAGAATGGTGAAATAATTGAGTAACTTTTCTTCATGAAGAATGAAACCATCGAAGTACTGATGCACTTTGCTCAATTTGCTTTAATTTAATATTAAGCTAATTATTTTGTGTTTATTTTTGTAATACAAGCCGCTAACACAATTTTTTGACGCAAATAGACATGCAGCTGGGCAGAAATAATGACTAAAAATAACAAATTGTAACAAAGCTCTTGTGGCGAAGATGGAAAATAATGTTGAATGTCAAAAATTGTGTTCAAGGTTTATTGACTAGGATTTATTACATTCGTTTGCTTTATCTTTATCATTCGACATTTATTTTTTGAAATGATGTGTGCGAAACTGTTTCACTCATTTGATGATATTGGATTAATTGTGTTGCTGTTCGAAAAGAATTTGTTTGTAAAGGCTTTATATATTTATGTTTTATCTGTGCTAAACCAACTTGAGTATTTCACAATGTAATGAAATTGTATAAATAATGGAAATAAATGTAATATAACACAATATTCTTTGGCAGAAAACAATAAAAATGGTTGAAGAGTGATATTCAACATTAATAAGTAAGTATTAAATTTAAAACAAATCTGAAAAATAAACAAATAAATAAAAATAAGGAGAAGAGAATAAATATCAAAGACATCAATAATATATTTTTGCTAAAATTATTTTATCAATATTTTATCAAATTATCAAGTCAAAAAAAATCTAAAAAAATATTGTAACAGGGAAAAAACACAAAACGATGTACCTAAAATCAGATAAAAACAAAAAGCATTAATGTTTCAAAGAGAATAGGTATAAGTATTATAGTCACAATATGAATTTTTTATTAGATAATACATTGGTAAAAATTTTCGTTTTTATTTATTTTAATTTTTTTAATTTTTCAAAAGGTAGGCCACTCCAACCTATCAGTAATCGTAAACCAAATGATAAACCAGTGATATCAAGAATTTTAATATTCCACCAGAAGCTTTTATCAGTGTGCTGTTGGTCAGTGTGTTGAACTCTAGATCGAGTCATTGGGTGAAGTACAAGTGTGCAAAGTGCTTAAAAATACCGATATTGTGCTAAATTTTGATCAATCAAACAGATGAGAGACTGAACTGAAAGAAAGTCTCCAGAACCCCAGCAAAAGTAATCATACGTTTCCTCAGGTTTTTTTCAAATTTAGATTGCGTGCAGACAGTACAACTATTTAGGTCGTTTAAAACAGGTCGAAAAATTTTTTCGTAGAATATCACTTGAAGTTGCATGTCGTTAACTGAAAATTCGCTGGTCTTCTTTTGATAATGATGCTCAAATTTGACTCCTCAAAGCTTGAAACTTTAATGCTGTTTATCTACTTAACCATCAGCTAATCTGATAAAATTCCCAGAATTTGTTGCGTAAACAAGTCAATTATTCGGTTTCTTTCATCAATTTGTTGCCTCGATTGAAGTAAAGCTTCCAAAAGCAGAAGCCTTCAAGCTGTGTTTTTCTAAATTGCTACCATGGTACAGGTGAATAGCACGGGTTTGTAGTGAAACTGCCATTACTACAAGAAAACAAGGCAAACCTCAGCCAGTGAAAGGAATAAGTTCAATGTCAGAATTATATAGGAACATTGCAATTAAGTCAGAGCATGAGTTATAGGAGCTGAATCAGTTTGTGTCTGACGTTGGCGCGATTCGTTCACGTTGAAAAGGGTTTCGAAAGTTGCGAGTGAAGAGTTTGGAAAATATTGTGATTATCACGTGCAGTGAAACCAATTAACGATTCAAATATCACACCATTACATCATTTCATATGAGACTGTGACACAGTAGATCAAGTGCAGGTTGTGCTGGATGAAATTAATCCCCAAAAATTATTTTTTAAATAAAAGTAAATCAATGATTCCAAATTTCAGTGATGGTCACCACATGGTGATATAACTAGGTTATCAGGACGAGGAAAGGTCATTAACTTCCGTATCCCACCTCCTCGTTTTGAATAAATTAAAATTTTTCTTTCAAGACCAGTTGTTCGAGACACTTTTAGTTCTTATCATCTAGAAATTACGAAAGTTTTAATTTTATCAAAGCAATTTTACAGTAAAATTTTTGTAATACTATTTTGAAATTAATTAATAATTATTAACAACAGCAAACTTGTGATAACTGTTACCAAACATTTGGTTATTGGAAAAAAACCCAAGCGCACCTGCAGTAAAGTTCAGTTGATGTCATTTTTCAGAAATCGTAAATAATTCGTCGATAAATTAATTGTGGCACTGTGACGCTAATTAATTTTTTTATTTTATCGCTCCATGAACAGGTGTAAAAAAATGTTTCACTGTAATTGTACAATTTTTTAAATTTATTAAAGCTTGATTAGCGTCGACGTTTGTTTTCTTCCAAAAAAAACTAATTTATTATACAACAAAGTGTTTATCCAGTGTTGGAGAAATTTTTCCAATATCCTGCTTCAGAAAAAAAGGATAAACACGAAAATCTTTGTTTGTTTAAAAATAATCAAACTTTGTGAACATCAAAGCATTTAAAAATTCTAAAAATCTCTAAATAAAAACAAGTTATAACTAGACTACTACTACTACTGTAAAATTAATACTAACAGCAACAAATTCAAAGCGTGGCGTGACGATAAGCCCACAATTAAAAATACCATATCGAAGGTGAAGTAATGGTGTGTTATAATAATTTCGTTTTTGGTATTTAGTAAAGATGACATCGATTGTAAAATGGACAATTACACAGTTATATCAACATTATCGTCATATCTGTTAATCACCTTTATTATTTCCAAGTGATAGCGTTGAAAATAATGACAATTATGGTGTCTTGGTGATGCGGAGTTGTGTTTGGTGAAGCAGAATGTGCAAATGCCTCCAGTAGTAAGTAATTGCATTGCATTTAACTTTAAGCCACTTTCAAACACTGGATGCCACAATTACGAAAATCTGATAAGCTACCTGCTTGTCAAATATTTTCACCGAAAGTGTTGAAATACATATTTGAGATATTTCTATTCATACAAAGATTAAAAACGTGCCAGATAAAAATTATTGTTAACCCATTTTTCACGTATTTGTTATTTAAATTGATTTTGTCCACATCATCGTTTGTTTGGTTTAACAATTTACATTGTATTTAAAGATTTTTAAACCATAAGGTGAGGCTAAAGCTGGGGAAATACACCTATTAAAATCTCGGTTAGAAAAAACGGTTAAAAAACGGTTTACGTATTTATGAATGATTAATTACGTCTTTTAATTCCTAATTTAAGCTAAAGCGTCATTCCAGATTATTGCTCTCAAGGGGGATTAATTATGGGATTATCTTGTTTAAATCATTGTTTTCAAGTGTGATATTACAAACAGTTAAAAACATGTGGACCAGACCTGACCTGAACTGATATTTCAAACAAACTTTATTGGAATGTGTATTCTTAAATGCCTTAAATCAAGTTTACAAATTTAAACAGAAGCCAACAGACTTCACTGCTTCTAAAGGAAAATATGAAAAAAGAAAGAAATGACACGAGTTATAATGTGTACAAGTAGAAATTATTATTAAAATCCGCCAGGTAAATCTCGGGGAAAACCGGTAGACAAAATTGAGAAAATCATGGAAAATAATTTTAAAAAATTAGAGGAAATACTGAGAAAATCTAAGGAGACCAAATAAAATCTGGTGTACAAAGCTTGGAGTGCGGTTAACCCTTCGTTAATTTAAAAAAAACATTGCAAAATCTATCAAAATATGATAAAAAGTCAAATTTGACTCTCAATTATGTATAATATTGTTAGAATTTTAAGCAATAGTAATGTTACACTATTTCCTGCAAGGTTGCTGTTATCACGTTTCCTGATAATGTCCTCGTAATTATTATCAGACTTAATACGTAATTCGCAAAATTTATCGTAAACTGAGAGATGAGTTTTGAAAACGAATAAGTTGTATTAACAATAAATAACTATTTCATTAACCAATTTTGTTACTTACTACCTTGCTATATTTTTCAAAAATAAATTTTGCTTGCTTTCCTTTATAAAAATTGTTTTTCTAGATGCTTTGCAAAACATTTTTTGCTGATTTTAAATTACAAATTCAATACCTTTGTAGTGCTTTGTATAAAGAAAATAGTTCCAATATGTACAGGTAATTCGGTTTTTAAAAAATTATCAGCGGAAGTTTTAACAACAGCTCTTTAAAAAGTGTACTATAATTACAACGGACATTTTAGTAAACAAATTAGTTGAATAGTCCCACATTTGCGTCAATTCAAGGCTTATTTTAGTTGTCCTTCAAATTAATATAATTTACCGCGATATTGAACCATTAATAAGCGGATTTCAAATACGATATTATTACCTCATTGTTGCCAAACGCAATAAAATTAAATTGTAAGTTAACCAAGTGTGAAAACTTTGTCTTGGACATTATGTAAGTGTATTATAAAGAAAAGATGATGTTTTCTAAAATTATATCCGAATAACATAATGCATATTTTTAAAAAACAGCCTTGGGACCATCAAATTAATTTCCGGTTTGTAACACCGCAAATTAACATTGAATGCGAAATATTTTAATAAATCCTCAAAAACCATGAAACGTTTTACCACAAACTTCCAAGTCGCATAAGTAAACTTCACACTTAATTGCACAACTCTTGATGAAAAATAATTACCCCACAATTTTCCAATTATTATTTCCTGTGATACATGCCAAGGAAATGAACTAACAATTTTTTCTAATCGCCGTTTGATGAGAAGGTATAATGTAATTTTCCCCAATGTTAGCAATAATAATCCGATCCAAATTATTTATACCAATGGGTGTAGCTTGAGGTCATCATCTGCTCTTACCTTCGCGTGAGGCTGTCCCATTTCACTCCATGCGGGTCAAGTGAAACCGATTTTTTGTTACAGTTGCTTGGAATCATGCTACTGGCACCTCATAGAAAAGCGCTTTTGCTACGACGAAAGCATAGCTCTGTACGAAGTCCCCGAAAAAGAAGAAAAAAACAACAACTTCTTCGACAATATGGCGTTTTATGATAGCGTTTCTGTGATAGCTGGACGAGCGGTTGTGACGATCGACCCTTTGCCCGAAGAAAAACCCATCGTGCAGCAGCCCACCAGGAGACTGCGCTGGGAAAACGAGCAGTTGGGGCAGAACAGGTGGGAAAAGCTCTCGAAAAGCGTGCCCGCCATCTTCGACGCCGCCAAAAAGGAGGAGGAGAGGGAGAAAATCGAGGCAGAAAAGAGGGCAGAAGACGAAGTAAGAGCGGGTTGAAATGCCCAGTAAATAAGTACTCGTATTTTGGCTTTTCACAAAATGAAAATACTTCCCAAAATTTTGGTTGACTACAGTGAGTGTTATTTACTGTGTGAAATTGATAATAAAGTCTAGATATTGTTGTGGCATTCCTGTTTATCCTCAATCAGTCCTATCAACTAGAAAAAATTTATCGCAATTTTTGAGCAATTTACCCTTTAACTAATCTAAAAATCTAAATTTCGACACCTGATATAAAGGATTGCCAATTGTTCAGTTCTGCCAACAAACATTTAAGCCAACAACTCCGTCTACTTATTATAATTGTTTAAATGTTGAGAAAAATATTAGATAGCCATTCCCAGCCTACGCTTTGTTACACAACAACCATTGTCCTTAGTGATATTAATATTTCATATCTTATTCAATGTTGGATTTTTTTTCAGGGCAACTCCGGTCAGAACCCGGAGCCTGAGCCCCGCGACAGTGTCGACAAACCGAAACTGGAAACCTTGAAGCCCGAGAATCTCGTCCCGGAAATCCGGCGCAGGTCATTGGCAGAAAGACGTTTATCGAAAAGTCTGTACTTGAAAATCGACCAGCCGAAGGAAATCCCCATAATCAGGCAACAATCCATGCCCAAATTTTACGTAGACACGCCCGAGGAAAGGGACCAACAGCACACGTCCATGTTCAGGACTCCCAGTTCGGCTTTGGCCAGTCCAGTGCCCAAATCCTCGGCTTTCGTCTACGACCTGTACTCGGTGGTTCAAATGGAGAGAGAAAGAGTGAAACACATGGACACCCAGGTTCCTGTGCACCGGAAGGAGTCCGACAGGTCTTCCAGGCTTTTGCAAATTAGGGACAAGATCAAGCTCAGGAGGGTTAAGAGCAGTTTGGGGACGCCAGTCACTAATCTCCCACACAGTCATCAGCATATTTAAAAAGTGTTGTATTTTATTGTACATAATAAAAGTTTTACTAACAGTCGTCAACAATCTCGGGACCTTCATCATGAGACGGTACCTGGCAAAAATATTACTCCGATTAATTTTTTTATGTACAGAACAAATTATTACCCACCTCAAATTGAGCGACACCATCATCGAAAATTCTCTCACTTTCTATTTTTTCCTTATAAGTGCGCTTGAAAAAGTTGCACTACAAATGTAATTTAGAATCAGTTTTTTCTAACGACAACTTACTTTATATAAACCGAATATTAATAGTAGCAACAAGACAAGTCCCAAGACGACTGAACAAATATAAATCCACAGCGGTATTTTCACATTTTTTGAAATTCCATAAATTTGGGTTGTTGTCGATGTGGAAAACCTACAACAAACACAAAAATATGAAAAATACTACGCAAAATTTACACGAGACTTACATTTTTGTCCCGTTAGTGAAATAAGCACTGGTTGTCAAAAGCAGCTTATTTTTGTCACCAATTAATTGTGCTTAAAATCGTAATCACTTTATTAGGTACTTAAAAGGCGAAACAACAAACCTATAGAATCAGTGTGGACAAATATTTTTACCGAAAAAACAAGATTTTGGCTCGATTTTTGCAAATATCCCGTCCCACAAATAACACTTGTACAATTAATTTCTGGCTCTAAACAGCTCAAAACTTTCGTACTATTGGCCTGATTTTTTCCTTCAGCCAAGTCAAGCGGTGGTTTTTTGTCCAAATGAATACATTCGCTCACAATCTCGTTACTAGACTCCTTACAAAAATGTTAAAAATTTTTGGGGAAAAATTTACAACTTACTTCAACACTTTCGATTTCGAAAACAGCACTTCCGTTGAGGTTTACTTGTGGTATGTAAATTTCCAAAGTGAGATTAAGCGGACTCGGGCCTTGATTGTCCACAAAGAAGAGATGAGTGATGTTTAAACGTCGTGTTCCATTTAGGAAAATATTGTCGGGTTGTGAGACACTAGCAAGTCGAAGTTATTACCAAAGGGTGAAAAAACTGCACCTAATACCTGGTAATTCGAGGATTATTATGAGTCGTGATGGGAATATTCAACTCGAGCTTGTTATCGGAAGGATAGACGTCTTGCCCAATGCTAGTAATGGTAAAATTAATGGGCAAGAAGGTCCACTGGGGCTGAATGTTGGCCAAATCTAGCAAGAAGTGTTTTTCAACCGTTTCATTCAATAACTGTGCCACCAAACACTCATAACTTCCGTTTTTAAAATCACATTCCCTCAAATTGATCAAGGTGATTTCCGGTGGAACGTTTAAGTAAAGTTTGGTTTGATATGCTGGTTCCCCAAAATTGTTAATTGAAACGTTCATTCTTAGTACGTTGTTGACTCCGAGTATTATTATTTTTCTAAAAGTGTTTCAAAAATAATTTGGCAACAAACAGTTTTTATTTTTGTACGGATCGGTTTGTTTTGCGGTGATTGTTAAGTTAGTTTGGCAGATGTTGTCATTCCCGCAGTCGTAGGACATTGGTAGACTTAATATTTTTTCTAACCAACTATTTTGTTGCTGTATTTTATACAAAAAACGGATGGTGAGAGCTTCCAGGTTTAAATGATTTTTCTGAAATTTAAATGTTATATTTCGTCGGTTAAAACCGGATATGTACTTTTAAACGAACGGTGTGATGGTTACAATTTTGTTTCTTTGCTTCAATTGTAACACTTTGTGTAACATTGCGTTCATTTACAACCCTGCTATCTACCAAAACTAAGCTCGTATCAAAAGACACACTTTTGGTTTTTCCATTTCTGTAAGTAAACGTCAGGCAATATTTGACCGAAAAATTCGTGGTAGAAGTGTGCAAAGTAAATATGTTTGGGGTCATATCAGGTGTGATATCAACAATTTGGTAAGATTGGAAATAAAAAACTTGGCCGGTTTTATACGCCCCGACTGCAAAGTCTGGAAGAGAAAATGTTTCTGAATTTAAACTGTGAGGAAAAATACCGTTGTGTTTTTTATTTTTTGTGTCAACGCCTTTGGATATTCCCAGCCCAAAACCCTTTACATCCATTGGGGGAAAGAACGGAGCAAAATTCGAAGGCACAATGCGTTGATAGTTATCGTTCGAAAATCCCTCTTTACTGCCAAAGTACAAATAAACGGCTCCTGTGCCGTAATTTTCGTACGGAGCCGAAATGGCGCAGTCTAGAATCAAATTTTATTTAATTTTTCCCAACGTAATGACCTGACCTGGGAAAGAATCGAGGTCAATGTCTCCCAAATCAGCCAAAACTGTCCCAAATCGTGACGAAGAAACTCCCCTTGACAGTTTTACAGGAGGGTGGAAATAGGGCTAGTTATACTCTCACTATACTTTCGTGTTTTTTTTGTATTTTTTCACTTACTCCACCGCCATTCTTCTTGTAATAATAAACACACCCCTCATCCCAGGAATCCCCAGCATGCATTGGTGCTCCGACTAAAATATCGTCACCCCCTCCTGCATAGTGAAGCACCAGTAGGGAAGCACCAAAGTACGATCCGAATTCCTCCCCAAAAAGCACCGACTTAATTTCGAAGTCGTGCGGGTTTGTTCCGTAAAAAATGACACTGCCTTTAAGCCCGGACCCTCTGGGGGCACCAGACACGTACCATATCTCACTTGAATTTTTTACAAACCGCCCCCAAGCAACATCGTACCCTTAAACTTTTTAACACCAAAAACACACAAGCTAAATTTACCTACCATAGTAATGGTCAAGAGAGGTAAACTTGTTGCTCCGTTTTGGGTATATTTGTGTAGAATGAGACTCACTAGTGGTGAGCAGGGCACCGTTCCATTTATACTTACCAGGGGCCCCAATTATCAGCTCATTTTTTTCCTAAAATTACAGTAATGTTTCTGGAGATTTTTTCTCACAATTTCTTACTTTTAAAAATCTTATACTGAAACCTGACTCTCCAAATGCAGCGTCATAGAAAGGGGCAAAATTATCGGTGCCAATCTGGTCTACAAAAAATTTAAGCGCTCTAAGTTAATTTAACTATTTTACGTACTAATGTCGTTTAGTGGTAGTAAAAGTTCGGCGTTTTCATGAATATTTTGTGAGTTTTTAACATGGAAACATCTTCCATTTGTAAAATATGTGTCAAAGCTGGGACTTATGATAAATCTAGGCGCACATGTCTGTAATATAAACAAGCTAACGACTTATCTATCAAGCGCAACTATTTTTACGAAAAAACTTCCTCCTCTATCCTCATCTCCATCTAACACTGATCCTAAAAGATCCCCGTTTTTGCCGATAGGGTAAATCCCTCGTTCTCGTGAAACTCTTGTGTATTCTTGACAATTTAGATCTTCTAGATTACATTTAAATACAGCACCTGTCGGTTTACCGGAATATTTTCTTCGTGGGGCGCCAACAATGGCTCTAAATTTATATCGGGTAGTACTGTGATTTCGGTATCTGTATGCACTTACATTGGAGGGTTGCCTTTTTGAAGAAGAATCGAATATCCGAAATAAGAAGTTGTACTGTTAAGTGTTATCATTTTTGTTGACGAATAATTGATTATATTGATATCACATGACAAATAACGGAACAAAAAAAATATTATAAAGGGTGTCAACATTTCTCAAACATACGACGAGTGTGTCGTTATCTAAGAGATGACCGTCACAACTGAAGCGACTAAGAACCATGCTGAGTGATGAGTTGATGACTATACAGGAAACAGATAAATCAAAATCATTGGAAACTCTCCCATGTTTCACTGTTAATTTATTATGAATTAAAACACAATTTTCTTTCTAGCACCTTTTCTTATTAATAAATACATACGTTATAATTTTCATGTAGTGGTTCAAAATGTTTTTGGGCAACTTCAAACAACTCCAAAATTTCCAAAGACTTGTGGCCGGACCAAGAATATTTTTTCTCTAATTGAGTGAAAAATTAAATTAACACTCGTAGTGTAAACGACATAAAGAGGATTAAATACGCTACAGTTTGATGCTTTGATATTGTTTAAATTCAAAATATGGTTGTGAGTTTATCAGGCACAGAAAACCAATTTTGAAAAAAAATTATTATACCTATTGGTGTTTTTATAGTGGTTATTGCTATTTTAATGTACGCAAAGTATTCTTATTTGTTAACACCATAAATTATATCGGTTTTTCACAAGATTTCAATTTTTTTTGCCCAAAATTATGGTAGCCATTTCATAGAGAAGCACTTAATTATTCAGCAATTTGCTCTGTTTGCCTCAAATTTGTATCATGTAATGTCACTTACTTTCACTAAAATAAAATAAAATGTTTTTTAAACTCGCTCTAGCCAAGTTTTATGGACATTTCTGTCTTTACAACCCTCTTGAGTTATTAAGATGGCAAAAAAGATTTCGATTTTTTTATGTTTGATTTTTACAATTTATGTCGAGATTTTGGTCGACTTCCGGTACCCGGAACATTTTTCGGACAATAACTCCGATTCTATTAGGCGCAAATTTATTAAGCTCTTTTAATTATCTATCTTTTTAAAAAATCTTTTTAAAAAGGATCATTGTTTTGGGACTAATACTTTTCGAGATAATTGCAAATAAAAGCAAAAACATAATTTAAAAACTATTGGGAATTTAGTAATCTTCTCGACGCCAATCCATTTCACGAAAAATTTTGCATAGGTTTACGTTAAAATAGTTCCAGTTTTTAGAAAAGTTTTGGCGTAATTGGAAAAAAATTCAAACTTAAAACTGATTAAAACTTATACCACCTGATAGATTTTAATGTGCTCTTTACGATGGAATAAAGTATTTCCTAAAATATTTCGCCGTAATCGACGTTTGAAAATTGATATTTTTTCTCAAGATATCGCCGTGAAACCTTTGCCTTTTTATAGAGCTTTCTATGGTTTCTCCATTTTTTCCCTAATTCTAGTAATACGTACAAAGTTTCGCCGTAATCGGTGTTTAAAAATTAAAAAAAGTAAAAAAAGTGAAAACTGCAATCTTTTATTGAGTTTTTCTTGGAAACTATACCTAAGACTTACACCAAAAATCAAAGAAGCATCAAATAGCGCTTGAAATTCTCTATTTTTTTGTCAAAACCCAAAGGTGTTAAAAGCTTTATACAAAAAATTCATAACTCACAAAACTAAAGAGTTGTAGAGCAAAACGGTTTGTTCCAGTGGATAAAATCGCAAAAATTACCTACCCTTATACCTACTCTTAGATAATTGTGACTTCAAGCTATTAAGACACTATACAGCCTAATTTTTTAATATTTTTTATTTGGACTATAACTACAACTTTCAGAGAACAAAGATAGTAATTTACTTGAATTTGCGCACGAACTACGAGTCAAAGTGCCTATAAGAATATGTGCCTCTAAGAAGTGTGAAAGTAGTTATTCTAATATTTTTTTTGTATTAAATAAGTCTTGTATAAAAAAAATCTTCTAATACTATACGTTTTAACCTCGGTTACTCGGTTTTAATTTTTTAACACATCGAGAAATTTAAGTACATTTATCAAAAGTTACTAACTTGTTTTCACATTTTTTTCTTACATTGTTGTACTCATAAAACACTAAAATGCTATTTTTTTTATTTTGGTGAATGTTTTTACTTTCTACAAATACACGCTTCTAACGATGTAATATAATTTTTGGCTTGTTTTTGCCAGAGTAAATTTCACCCATTCATTTATGTCATCGCATGGTACTGAATAGAAATTTCTATACCTATGGTTAATTTATAAACAATAAAAACCATAGTTCCCCTTTTATTAAAGTAGGACATCATGACCAGCATCGCATGTATACCATCATTTGTGATCTTCACTTCTGTTTTTGGACACGGAAATGATAGTCCCAGCGTTTGTGCCCATTTTTCTGACTGCAGTTTTAACAGAATCGATCGTAAGTACCGAATTTATTTTATTCATTTAATACTAATCAAATGTTTATTTCCTATTTGATTACATAATGAATTAATATAAACACTAATAAATTGTTACTGTTTACGTGATACTTTCTAACAAGAATGTCTCTATATTTTTTTATCTATAGCATTAAATGAATAAATGAAGTTTTTAAACAATTAATGTAAGCGCCAGATATGACTAATCCTTGGACTAATCTGTGTTTCCCCGAAGGTCAGTGGATATTGTGACAACTCGACCAAGGAAATGGTATCGATAAAATTATACAGAGACATCAAATATTTTATCCTTCCAACTTCGGACGAACCTGTGGTAACGTGGATGGACATTCAGAAAGGAATTTACCCAAATGTACCCTAACTTTTACTTATTATTTTTTTAATGCAATAGATATTATAGACCTCGCATATTGAATCACAACTAGAAGTCGGGGAACCAATTACGGTTTTCATTTATTTAAAAGATCCAAGCAATTTGTACGACATTATGGTGAATGACTGTTGGGCCTTTGACGACCAAAATTACGAAACGGCCAAGAACAAATTACATTTAACGGAAGAACACTCCAGGAGGTAATAACTACACTGAGTATAAATAAAAACATGGTGAAAAGTGCTTTGCAAATTTCATGAACGTTGTCTCATGTAAAAAAAACATTTTTTTTAGTTTATTTAAAAAAGACAACTAAAAATTGATCAATTTAAAATTTGCGGGGCCCTCTTGGCTACGTTTTTTATTATAATCACGATGCATATACAACCAACTTTTTATTTTAGGAAACGCAAACTTATAGATAAATGGTATAAAAGTGACAAACTTAAAGGAAGCAGCCTGAAATGCTTTCTGTATACAGACATGCCGTCCTTTAAATTCCCTGATAAAGATCAGGTGTTTATGAAATGTGATATTCAGGTGAGGGTTATTAAAACAAGATAAATAATCAATTTTTTATTTCCAGTTATGCTTCAAAAGTTGTGACAAACTTAAAAAAATAATAACTTAAAATTTGTGCTTACAAACTATTGTGTAAATTAAGAGACTCAGTAAAAACCCTCATCTTCTTCAGTGTTCATGTCACTAGATTCAATAACGTTGACCAACATGTGTTTTGGAATTTCAGATCCTCTTATTTGTATATTGTAACACACAAGTTCCATTTTAGCCAGGCTTTGTTTCAGAACGTATGTTTTACGACCCATTTCTTTAGCTCCTGGATTTATAATGCCTAGAATAAAATAACATTTTGTATATTTTTTTACACAAATACACTTTTATTCTTGGTTTTTTTTTAATCAACACAGATAGGCAACCAACATTACAGTCAAGTATACTGTGGAGTATTTCCCCTATTTTACGGCCGATTCCAGAAAAATAATTTTTCTACCTAATTTTTGAGTTAGAACTTACCTAAAAACCCTGTGTAGATATCTTTCACAAAATTACAAGTTTTGAAACAGTCGCTCACATTTCCTACTCCCAAATTGTTAATGCAACGTCTCATTAATTCTCCCGTAAAATCCGCAATTCCTAATATGAAATCAAGCTGTGGAAATAAAAGACTGAATTTTTCACCATCTTGCTCATACTGGAAAAATTTATTGATAGACTCCCAACTTTCAATTTTATTGGAATGCAGGAACTGATAAAAAACCAAGGCTTCAATAAATTCCTGTAGGCCACTTGTGTAAGCCTTCTGATATTGATAAGAATCAAAATCTTTGAGAATTGAAGCTATAGTTTTAAAATTCTCATCTGTTATAACTTTCAGTCTTTTGCAAGCTTCATCCAAGACAGCTTCTCTTTTCCCTTCTCTACAATTGTTTAGACTATTAAAACAGATTATAAACAACAACAATCATACATATCAGTGTTTGTAGAATGTAGCAAGAAAATGATACGCTTGTTTTCGATTGTAATATCTCGACTCAGTTTTACAATTTTTTCGTAACGGTCGTGTTTCTCATCCAGTTCTTTCCGAAATCCAAGAAACATCTTAATTACACGGTTATTCTCGTCAATATTTTCCAGCACTTGGCGCCCCTTTTCGCCAACTGTAATTTTCGATTTACCATGTCTTGAATCTAAAGTTCAACAATGTCATGAATGAAAGTTAATATTTCCAACATACTTCTATTTCGCGACATGATAAGACTTAAATGTTTACATAAAAAAATACATTCAAGAAGAATCAAATTAATTTATGGACACTCCTAACCTCAATTATCACTGTCAGACTGACAGTGACACCTAAAATCCCTAGAAGTGCCCCAAAAAATTGTTATCTGACTCGTTGGGAGGAGGTTTTGTTCAATTAAATAACAAAACCTGCCGAATTATTATCAGAAATTTAAAAAATGGTGAGTTACTGGTGTTGTACTACGTTTGTGAATTGTTCTCGACAAGCTTAATCGATTCTAACCAATTGTTTGACTCCCAGATTCGTTTTATATTAATCCAAAACCGGGCGGGTAAAACACGTCTAGCTAAATGGTACATGAACTTCGACGACGACGAGAAGCAGAAACTGATAGAGGAGGTGCACGCCGTGGTCACAGTTCGCGACGCGAAACACACAAATTTTGTTGAGGTGAGTTGTCCAAATGGGGGCTTGAATGATGCCTTTTTGTAGTTCCGCAACTTCAAGATTGTCTACCGTCGATACGCCGGCCTCTACTTTTGCATATGCGTCGACGTGAACGACAATAACTTGTGCTACTTGGAAGCAATACATAACTTTGTTGAAGTACTCAATGAATATTTTCACAATGTTTGTGAGCTAGACCTCGTTTTTAATTTTTACAAAGTGTATACCGTTGTTGACGAGATGTTCCTGGCGGGCGAAATCAGGGAGACGTCCCAGACCAAAGTACTCAAGCAGTTGCTAATGTTGAACTCACTTGAATAATTTTATCAAAAACGATATCATATTGTAGAATCTTATTTTATGCCATTCCTGTTTTTGTGTATATGTTTAAATGCAGGACCGTTGTTTAAGTTAGAAAATATCGGCAAGATTGGGTGTATATCTGAAGTGTAAATTTCTTATTGATTTAATTATGAATTATGTATGAAGAGCCAACATGAACAATATAAATACATTCCGAATTTTTATTTATTGTAAGTATAGAAGTGTATAAATGCTGGTGTTCAAATATAAAAGTTAATAAAAGCTTCAAGTTTTACCTTGTGAAATTTGGCATTTTCTATTATGCCTCAACTGTTACGGGCAACAGTTACGTCTTCTTCATCTAAAATGCCTTCTGGAATACTTCGCATGCGTTTTCTGTTTCTGCTTGATAATTTTGTCTCCACGTTAGGGAGATTAAGTGATGGAACTGCAGTTTTTTTAAGTCTCGCCTTTTTTACAATTGCTGCTGAATCTTATTCAACAATTAATACATGAAATAATTCTTACATCATTTCGTTAAACTAAATAAAAACGTGGTCAAGAGTACTCTCATCTTAACCAAGTTCTTTGGACTTACCATGCAGTTATGGTAAAGGTACTTACTCTTGGGAAGGTAATCTTTTCTGAAATGAAGCGAACAAACTCTTATTTTTGGAGAAACTTCTTTCTTCATCAATAATACTTCCAAGAGCTTTCTCCTGCTTACTTTTTCTTTACCCCCACATAGTCGTTGGTGGTTCGTCAGAAGATATGAAAATGCAAATCTCTATGTTCATCCTCGACTTGCAACCAAGAATACAATTTGTGTTGCGAACGATTTTGAAATAGATTTTGGGCATTTTGGTTTATAAACCAAAAAAAACATTTACTTATAAATAACTACTTAGAACAAGTAAATTACTGTAAATAATAATAATGGCAGTTAGATCTCACACCTTCCAATCCGTGCAAAATTTTTCAGAACTGCCTTTAAGCAGTTCTGAAAGCTCCTGCCAGAGTGCAGTAAGCTGCTAAGCTGTGGCTAAGCGCTACGTTATTTGAAATCACAGGGTACACATGGAGTTATCAAAAAAGACTGCTTATTGAGAGAACCGTAATCACAAACCCTTTCACCTTATTTATTTGAAATAAAATACTTTTGAAAGAAAAAAAAATGGTAGAGCTAGGAAAAAGCTGCAAGATGCTTGTCAGTATACATATTATTATGTACATTTGCGGCCGTTGAAAACTAAATTCTATTTTTATTTTTAATTGATCTTATTAAACCTTCAAAATTTATAGAAACACTTGTTCCCTAAGCATTTTCTCTAAAAAAAATCTACCAACTGCAAATCTTTGGGTGATGTGCTTTGCGAATTTTTAAAATATCATATAAGATAATAAATAACTGTCAATGGTTATCAAAGGACGTAGTTGTACCTACAAGAATTTATACATGGTGTTTTTTTATAAGTACAGTTAACCCATTATAAAATAGGCCCTTGACTCTTATTAAACTAATAATTTTACGGTTTCGGTACTAATAAAAAAGTCTTTCGAAAAGCAGCTGAACTAAAATAGAATCTTTTAATTAACGACTAATTTTTGATATTTTATGATTTTTTAAAACTCACCCAGCGACGCTAAACGTTTTATTTTACGAATTTAATAAAAATCATACAGGGTGAATTTGATAGTTTTGCATATATTCTCATAGGAAGATAAGCATAGATCTCAAAAATAACTCAACTTGCTTTATCCGAATGTTATAGTTTCTGAGATATAAGCGTTAAGCGTCAGAATATTCGTCAAAAAAAATACATTGTGAATGAAGTTTACGTATTTTGAGTACTTTATTCCCAATTTACATGGCTATTAATCGAAGACATTTGAGAAAATGAAATTTGTTAGTATTTTCTAAAAAAAAAAGATGCAAAATCTTTACCTTTTTTCTAACTTTTTTAATGTAAAGACACATTTTTCGGTGGCTGTTTTTGCAAATCATAACAAAATTAAAAAAAAACATAATACGTTTTGAAGGCAAGTAGGTTTTTTTTACTTTTTTAGAACAATTCACTTTGTATATTGCAATAACTTAATTTTTGAATGCACCAAGTTACCAAATTCAACGTTAAAAAATTGTCGCGGATGCAGTCTTTGCTTTTACCAGAAAAAATAAAAAAATAAAACAAAATAAAAAGCCAAATAAGAAATACCTAATTGCATAATTTCAAGTCGCGAAGCAAAGTTTGTGGTTTAGGAGAGATCTTCATTTTTTTTCTAATTCATTTAAGGTGAGGGAGATCTGTATTAAAGGTTTTCTTGCGAAAACTGTACAGTTAGTTACAGCGGAATACAACAGATTAAATTAAACCGTCTATAGTTTATTGGTAAACGAAGTTTATTATTAAAACGTAAGAAATGATCATTATACTGCTTTTATACTTATAAAGTTTTCTGTACAGTTCCAGTTTACTGACTTGAATTGTTTTTTCAAATTTCAAATCACACAAATCACGTCATTTTGCATAATAGTCAAACGTCAGTGAGCCTTTTCCATGTTTTGTAATAAAAAAAATATTGCGGTCTTAATCGTAAACGTTTATGTCGATATTAAATCCCAACCCACTTACAGTTAAAACAGTATTACACGTTCTTTCTATTAACATATTCCGACCTACAGTTGGCTTTGTGGGCTGTTTAGCACAAAAATACAATTAAGTTATTCTCTGCGGCAATAAATGATTCCTTTTCTGTTTAATGTTGCCAGCGGCACCATCAAAAGGACATCTTTTCACAAACATTTTGCTATTTCCTGATATATTACACTTCCACGGGTCATGTTTAATTTCCTTGATGCACAAGTAGGCGTATCCTAGTCGTATGTCATTTGTTTGATGTACAGCCTGCTAAGTCTCCTGTGACAAAATTAAAAATGTCGGCGGCTCTTTTGAATAACATCAATCGAGTGGAAGCCTCGTTGGCATGAGATTATAATTATCGTTATTATATTGTCCACATTGGCGCATTTTATTGTATGAATTAGCACCATTGTGGTGAAATTTTTCGAATGGGATAATGAGACAAGATAATACGCCACTTTTAATTAGCTATTAATTCGGTTTTGCTTAGTGATTTAAATTTCCGTGGCTGTTAGTGGCTCTTCTGTAAGTTCGGTTTACCAAAGCGGAGCCGCCACAAATAATTAACCCACATGTGAAACTGATACTTTTAACTGAGACGGCCACAGTTTGTTCTTTTTGCCACTCCATTGGTTTTAATTGGGTATGCCCACACGAGTCGTGAAAATCGACAATTTGTACGTACGTGTACAAATAGCTAGTACTGCAAAGTTCGAGTTTTAAATTTTTTTGGTCTTTCATTCGTGCTAAATTAATTAAAAATGACAAGACTCTGCCCTGGGCCGGGAAAGGAGGATATTGAAACCAGCATATGTCGGACTTTGATGAATTGGGCCTGCGGCGCCCCTTGAAGTTCGACTTTGACGGAATTTTTGTCAGTGGAGGAGGAGGAGCGACTTATTTAAATTCCCGTTAATAAGATAGGTTTTCCTTGTTGTCCCTGGTTTTTCTGTGGTCGTGCCAGATGTTATAATAAATAATGAAATTAATCTGTTGAAAGTACGCTTTCATCTACTGTGTTTCCGCAATATAAATTTCAACACATCCATGATCAATCATTTGAAAATTCAAGCGTGGTAATTTGTGTCTTCGGAGCGCTGGCTAGAAAGGGGACATGATTTAAGGCACTTCAATTTATACTTTTCTAACACGAACTCAGATACAAATATTAAAAACTGAGATACGTAGGTAGGTACAGTAAGAACAGTGAAACCTCCGAATAACGGACACCTCTTCACAACGGACATTTTTGTAGGGACGTAACAAAAACTTTGGACAATATTGTAAGAAAACCTCTCTACAATGGACTCTCTGTACAGTGGACGTAGACAAAAAAATTCCTAAACAGACAGAAAGTATGGTCCTAAACGCACCATGTAGAAAAGAATGAAAAATTCTATACGGAAAATACAACTGTCAATGAGTGTATGCTAAAATTTTTAGGAAAACCTAATGAGAAGATTGATGAAAACGATAGTGATAAAGAGGAAATTCGCTTTAGCATCACAGAAAACTCATGCTTTCTGAAAAAAATAGATGAAATTATGTGTCATGTAAACGATTACTGTAAAATTCATGGCTCCTAAAAACAACCAAATAAAAATTGAAGATTTTTATAAAAAAATCTGTTTATTTTCGTTTTTAATGATTTTGATTTTATTTTGAAATGATTCTGAATAATAAAAAGTTTAATAACAAAATGTTTATACTGATAAGAATCTTACCTACAGATATCAAACATCAAAAAAAAAATTTAAAGAATTAAATAAACTTAAAACTTACATAAAACATATTTAAACTATTTAATATTTAACATAAGTTATTCAAAAATTCTGCGTATCTACTAGTATATTTTTTATAAAATATATTTTTGCTGCTGTTTTAAATTTGAATATGTTTGGTGGCCAGTTTATATATGAAAATTGCTCACCGCCCATTAGTGGACATCTCTCTACAACGGACAATTAAGATTCCCTCTCGGTGTCCGTTGTTGAGAGGTTTAACTGTACTCTTAATTTAATTGATGTCATTTACCTATTAGGTAATGAGGTAGTTTCCAATGAGATTTTCTGATTGGAACATCAACACTTTTTTATAAATGATGATTTAATCATCAGTTTAAATCAAAATAACATAAGATTTTGTGAAATTCGTAAAGAATTTCTAAGTTCTAGTAATTTTTACTATTTTTTACTTTTTTTAAATCAAAAATAAAACTTGGTCTTATTTTTCGATTGTGGAAACAATTACTTAGCTAGAAGTACACTTTTCTAAACTTAAACGAGTATGGAAAAGTTGTAAGGTAAAGCGCTTCCCAAATTTTGTAAACCAGTTTCCTCAAGATTTTTTGTGATTTCTTCATGATTTTCCCATTCTCTTTAATTTCATCAAGATCTTCTCAGTTTTTTTAATTGATTTAAAAGTATGTGATTTTAAAATTAACTGTGCTCTGGTGATATGAGACATTAATTTTGTATCATTTATTTATTTTTTTCTACATTATTACTTCGAATACACCCGGGGTGCACTGTTATTACTTGTTATATTCGTTTTTTTATTTATGTGTCCTTTTTTTACCCTTTTATTTCAACTTTTAATATTTAGTCGAACTGCTCTAAACATACACAAATACTATTTAAAAGATTCTTTATTCTAATGTGTGTCAACATTAATTTTGCAATCACAGTAGTTATAGTACCCTGATAAGGGTTGAAGAACACGGTATAAAAAGGGTCAAACTCGCTATTTTTATAAAATTATTTATCTCTTCTCTACCTACATAAGCGTGCAGAAATAATTTTTGTAGATCTTTAATTAGGTAAGTTGGAAAAGTCTGTTTAATGTTAAAAATATCCACCTATAATTTATAACTGTGCAATAAAAATAAAATGTTCCTGAAAGATTTATGGCGCCGGCTTATTTATGTCATTGTGCCCAAACGTATTAATAAGTAGTAATTTTCACATAATTATGTAATTACACTCGAAAATGTTCCTCTAACATAAAACTAGGGTGACATCTTTTGAATCAATGTCTTTGTACTTTCTAAAAAACAGATGGTTTGCGGGATAAAAGCATGAAATAGTCGGAAAGTACCCATGCAATTAAGCCCTAAAATTAATTTTCGGGGGTTCACGGGGGGAAACGTATTAGCTGAGACACAATCAGTTAACGCGAGTACCTAAAAGTTGTGAAAAATTGCAGCTCTGGCAGCGAATAATTGATGTTGACTTGCAGTTTGTGTTTTAATGGAACATTCATTTTTTCTGTTTACAAAAATAATGATTGATTGGAAGATTGGATGTGATTAAGGGGTTGATCGGTGTTCTGATCCATGTCCGCCTTGATGATCAGGTCAAGCGTCCCATGACGGTCCCATGCTTGGCTGGGATTTATCGGCTGGATGCATGCACGTGCCAGACTCGTACACACAACTTCAAACACTTCTGTCACCACCGTCGGTCACACTCTCTGACCGACGGGAAAAATAGACTAACAAGACCGAGGATTGACATATGGGCTTCAGGAATTACACGACTTGAATTAGCCCCCACACTTGCCAAGCACCGAAAAAAGTTTTACTTGACTTCAGTCACCTTTCACCAAAAATCGTCGAAACTTTCGTAGATTAGATGGTGGTGGTTTAATAATAAGTCAGATTAGTTGGGCTTATTTTTGAATTGGCACGATTTATTCGTTGCATAAAAATAGATAATTATTTCCGTAGCAATTAGAAGTGGACATGAATATTAAAAACGCTTTTTCCGTTGTAAAATAAATGCTAGGGAAAGCACAGTTTGGCATTAATAAGTAAGGAACACGTGACGGACGAACGGAAATGGGCGTAGCATACACAACTGAGACATGGCTGGTTAGGGTCCCTAGCATCCGTGTAACAGCGATCATCAGGACACTTCATTTCATTTCCCACTGGTCATTTACTACTGTCACCAACACCCACATGGATCGAAACGCTCCATACGAATTTTAATGCCTCCCAACCATAAAGCATAAAAACTACGTTGCTATTAATATTTTCTAAAGAGTTCAGTCCCTTAGTTCAGTCCTGAATGCTTTAATATATCGTTTTCATTTTTCGTTTTCTGAGTTTCTTAGAGACAAGGGATAAGCAAATAATTACTCAAAAAAATCATCGTAAATTTTTGATTTTAATATCAACTGGGAGTTTATGGAAACCGTATCTGTAGGTATATACAGAAGACACAATATAGCGGACTGTATCAATGCTACAGTAAATGACAATGAAGAAATCGTACTTTATAGTCAACATTTTTCATTAGAAAACCATTAAAAAACAAAACTGAAATCGTTCACTTTGAGCGTTTTACAGATATAAGGACATTCAAAAGTTTTATTTTTTTCTAACCACATGATAGTGGACTTGTTGAAGTGAACTTGTGTTTACCTATGTTCATATAGTAGGTACAGAGTGAGTTAGTAAAGTTAATAAAGTAACACATAAAATTTATATTTTTGTTATTGTAATTTTTCAAAATAAGCAAGAAAACAATCGCACCTTATAAAATTAAACAAAAAAAAAGATAAAGCTTTTTATGTGGAATTATCAATAAATTTTTTTAACTTGTTTACTTTTTTCTCCTTTTTATATTTTTTTAAATTAATTTTTTATTACTTACCAGAAAGATAAAAGAGTATACAATCAAAAACAGTAATCAGAAATATCGGTTGTCATTGAAAAAAATTAAAAATAGCGTCATTATTCAGAAACCAGTGACCGGTTCGAGGATTTTTTTTAAAATGGCTCACAACAAAAATATGAATTTTGTGCTACCTACTTTAAAGTCACCCTATATCCCATATGTATTTTAATGTTGATAGATATTTATTATTTACTGTGTTGATTTTTTTCATGATTTCTTATTCACTGAAAACTTGCTGAATTTCGTAAAAATTACGTTTTTTCTATGAATTATTTAAATTATTTTTAGGCAAAAACTTACAAAAATCAAATTATATCCGGTATGACTACCTTTTATTATGTCATTTCAGCGAATTCGGAGTGATTTAACTCTTTTATTGCAATGAAAAATTATAAAGTACTTAAAATAAAATAAATATTATATGTATTTTCGTTTATCTATTGACTATCTACAATGAAGATTTTATTTTGTTCTGAACATTGGCGTTTTTATGGATTTGTTTGCAATTGGAACATTTGTATGGACTTTTTAAAACTGAACCTGAACATATGATAATACAATAATTGAGTGTTATGTGTGTTATGTAATGCAGAAAATCTAGGGATTCTAGTATTGCATTGATATGAATTTTTGAAAGCTGAAAATAGGATTAATAGTATTATGCGATCTTCAG
Source organism: Tribolium castaneum (assembly GCF_031307605.1). NCBI lineage: Eukaryota > Metazoa > Arthropoda > Insecta > Coleoptera > Tenebrionidae > Tribolium > Tribolium castaneum. Next base: position 14,094,238 of record NC_087396.1, read on the forward strand.
TAAAATAAATGTATACCTCTTTCAACTACTGAATTTCAATCAATGCTAAATATTTTTTTTCAAGAAGTTTTACCGAAAAAAACATAGTTTAGCCGCTGAACTTTAATAATTTTAGTAGTGCTAACATAGCAATACATGATTTTTAAGAGCCAAGAAAATCGCGACTTTTAATGAAATAAAATTATTAAAATTTTACACATCTGACTGCACATTGCCAAGAACCATTTTGGATTTTTATTAATTTTTTTGTTAATAAATAAAGTCGTAGCTGTTTTGTGAGTTTTCGAACATTAATTGTTAATTTAACTAAGAAGTTTTTAGACTAAGTGGATCACTTGCTAATCCTTCAAATCCTAGTATCACAATTATATTTAAATTCTTACTTTAAATAATGTTGTGTCTTTTTTATTTAAACGCAAACCGTGATTTATTAGAAGATGATAAATTTTGCCAACAAAAGAATCACCAACAGCCATCTTTTTTGAAGCCTTTTATTTAGAGCCTCATCCTAACAAAGTTGAGAAAGACTAGTGCAAGATTCTGATACTTACGAAAATGGTCGTGAGCAAAAAAAAAATTACTTACCTAATTGTAATTAATTTGTCTGTATAAAACTTATCTTCACACTTTTTTAATTATTTTAGTTGATACTTTGTTACTAAACATTTGAATTTGATGTTTTCTTAAAAAAATTATTTCAGTTTTTACCAAAAACCTACGAAAACAATTATTCGAAACGACATTAAACATAAGAATCTAACGTATTACTTCAAAAGTTCTTATCAACTGTTATTATGCCATGCATAATAATTGTGTTTCTGCACAAAACCAATAAAAAAGTAACATTTTCTGCTTCAATTGTGATTTTTTTGAATTCTAAAGTTTTCTTTACATGAATATTAATTTGTGGGGATCAAATGAGAGACGTACTTCGGGAAATAATATATTTCAAGCAGTAATACACTTTTCATGTTGCATGAAAAAATATTTACAAAATAACCCAATTCTTCCAAAAACACAATTTGTGTATCTTGCGTATGGAACAAAAATGATAGATACAATTCACGTGAATTCGAAACAATAAATGTGATAATTTCAAATAAATTACTATCAATAATAAATAACTCATCTACTTAACAATAATATTGTTCAAGAAACGGTCTCGTGTCAAAAATTCGTACATCGACACGTCCCAAGGCACGGTGTGCAAGCATCCTAAAATTATTTATGTACAAACATGTTCTTAACATTACACAGTTTAAAGCTTCACAAGCATAATTAAAAAACACGAGCAAATCGTCTTGTCGCTCACACGCTTCAGAGATGCGTCCCGGGCGCCGTCAAGGGATGCGAGTTAATCCCGGGATTGACCATGTGCATGGCAGTGTTGCCACTTTGCAAGTACATGTAATAATTGTAGTTCTGTGCACTGTCGGGCGGCGGCGCGGCTCCGGGGACCGCTCCGGGCGTGCCGTGCGGCGTCCGGAAGGCCGCCGCATGCACTCCCGCCAAAATATCCGACACTGAATGCGAACTGGGCCAACAGGGGGCCGTGGCGTGGCGCTGAGGGGGCGGCGTTTGGAGTTTTTGCTGCGGGTAGGGGTAGCTGGGGTAGATGGCGTTGTAGAGGGAGTGCGAATGGGGCGCCGGGTGGACGAGGGATCCGATTTTGTTTCGGAGGATCCGGCTGATGGAACTCACAGAGGGGACGTTGTACTTGTCGCAGATCCCGTCGGACAGGAGGCGGTCGCGGATCTCCCAGGCGAAGATCCCCGGGTCTTTTTGCTTGAGGTCTTTGATGTAGGCCACCACTTTGGGGGTGGTGACGCGCGGCTTCGAGCCGCCGATGGCGCCGGGGAGGATGGACCCCGTCTCGTGGTACCTGGGGCAGAGGGCAACAGTAAATTTAAGAAACCGTCAAAGGTTTTTAAATCTTTCCAAAGTATTTTTTAACTCCGAAATCCAAAAGAGTTTTGCTTATATATTGCATTGGAAAGGACAGTAAGGCGAGGATTCTGGCTTTTACTGTTAGGTAACGTGGAAATCAAGGAGTATGATTATTTATTTATCATTCCAATTCAATAAGAATGCCAATATCGCATTTCGCCAAATTATTTTCCTAAATAACGTTGAAAAAAATGCAAAATAGTCGTATAGTTGTTGATTAGATCCATCATCAAATCTATAAATTATTAGCTATTGATTTTTTGAATAATTTATTACAACACAGACATCAAGTAACATAGAGAGAAAATGCGATGTTGCTATTTTTATTGAATTGAAATGAATATTAAATATTATCACAATTTATTTTTTCTAAACGGAAAAGCAAAAAGCGGAATTATTTCGGAGTTTGAAGAAAAAAATACAGATCGGCAATCAACCGTTAACAATTTCGAATTTAAAGACCTTAGAATACATTTTCTTCACCTGAATTTTAAGCCATAGTTTGGCCATTCATTAAATTATTTGGAAGTGTAGTTGTTTAGTTATTTTTTGGGAACAGGTGTTAATTATGATGTTATTTTATAGTCTATTAAAATCACTTCATAATAAGTAAGTGTTGTATTTTTTTATTTGGCGTAACAATTTAAGTTTTAAAAATTACAAAAAAAACCCTCCGGATAGAAGTGCGTGAGCGTAAAACTCTAAAAACTGATGTAGACATCAAAAATTTGTGTGGACTGTTTTTAGTGGGCCAGCCTGTATAAAATAAAGCGTAAATCGGTAACAGCTATCAAGTTCTGCATAATGTAATTATTTAAAAAAAATTAAATACAGAATATTCAACTTAGTGGCACGTTGTTGAGAAGCATAATTTGGGAAAAATCTTGAAAAAATTTCCTTGCAAAGCCTTATTTTAAAAAATCTAGAGCCGTACCAACTTATTTTGTTAATTTTTGCAGTTTTCATTATTTTTCAATGTTTTTATGTTTGCAATAAATAATCGTTCCTTAACACAATGTTGAATAATTATTTTTTAAATTCACTATCAGTCATTTGCAATTTTTTTAATTTAAAGACATTAAAATTCATCAAAAAATGAGAATTTGCAGATGTGCCAACAGAGGGTATATTACTTCCTAGGAGGCCGTTTCGAAAATAATTTATTTTTATTGTTGACCAAATTCAAATGCGATCGCGATTGTTAGGCAACGTTGTCACATATCATTTATTTAAAATTCGTTATTTATCAATAACTTTAATACATAGATTTTTTTACTATTTTTATCTTTCTAATGTAAGCATTTCTCTATCACATTCAATTGAGTTGGTGCGCCGCCGGTTTTTAAGCACTCTGTATAGAGGTATACAAAGCACAATGGAAAGACTAAATTTTTCTGATAATAAGAGGAAGTAGCATTAAAACGATCGTATTAATGGTACACCACTAGGCAATGTTTTAAATAAAAATAACTTACCTTTACTACCTCTGATAAGCTCACAATTTTCAATTATTAAATATAAATGTGGTAATATTAAATAAGAAAAACCGAGAGAAAAACATTTTATTTAAGTCTACATATTCTTGGTTTGCTCTTTCGGAGAGTTTTCTTTCAGTCCGTTTTCGAAAAACTATTTTTTGTCATTGTCAAAATACTAAAAGAATGAATAAAAGTGTAGTGTAGTTTAATTAATTGTCTTTTTGGCAACTCTTTTTGCTCCAAATGCCAAAACGTTGTTGCTGTTTCATGTTGTAGCTGAACATTAACAATTTTCAAGATATCCATAATAAAAATTGTAAAAGATTAAGCTGGATACGATTACTATTTTGTCTATGCTGACTTGTCACTTTTTTCTCATTCAAAAATAAAAATGTATTTTTATTATACGACGGTTCACTTCCTCGGATATTGCATTCTGCCATAGTTGCTTCTGGAGTAACAAATTAAACAGTACTGCTGTGGTCTTCTTTGAAACTACTATTTTTATTTTATGCTGTCGAGAACATAAATTTTGCACACACTATACAGGGTAAGTATTTTATAGTTATTGAGTACCTAGTTATTACGAAAACAAGAAAAAAAAAGATTCTCAATGTTTTATATGTTAAACAAAAAGGCCTTCTTATAATGTAGTTAAAAATTACGACTACTGTTTCGTGAAGTCATGTCTGCTAGCAAATCGTTTAAAAGTACGTATGTATTATTAGTTACTAGTTTTTCAAAAATTATTATTACCTATATCTTTAATCTTCCGCCAATTATTTCTTAAAAACAGAAAAGTCGTTCCTCATTTTTTTTAATATCAAAAAGTAGACCTCCATATGAAGGCTATTATAGTTCCATACAATATTATGGCAGATTATCAGATTATTTGAGAATATTGTTTTATTTAATTTTTTTGAAAACTATTAAACCTATATTAAAACAGAAAGTCCTTTACTTTGTGCTATAAATAATATGAAACTTATTGCTCCTTACCAACAAATTAAACAACCTGCATCTGTGATATAGTATCTTATGTGCATTTTTCTAAAATTGTGTAATATCTTCCACCGATAATAAGGAAATAAGAGAGGGCGCCCCTCCAATTTTTTAATACCTACGTTGGAGAGTAAAGTCTTGGGATGGATCTATGCCATCCAACTGAGCCAAGCGCATTTTTGACATTGTGCTTTATGTGAATTTTTTAAAAATTGTTAAAGATACGGGGATGACAATAAGAAAACGAAAAAGGGCTCCCCCCCAATTTTTTAAAATGTTAACATGTAATTTTCTGAAAATGAAGCTTATTGCTCCGCGCTACATTCTAAGAAACTTTTTATACGTTAAAACTTTTGTTCATTTTATTGTTTCTTCTTTTCCTACCTGACACTTAAGTTGATATAAACTGTATAAATCTAAAAAACAGTCATTCAAGTCGGGGTAGTAATTCGTTACCTGGCAAGGATTTTTGAGACACAGCCGTGTGAGACGCGGAGCTGTCGCGAGATATCGCATGGACGGATTCCGACTTGCGAGAGTTCGACGATTCGAAGTCGTACAGAGTTGGGAAGAGGACGTCCGTTGACGAAGACGCCACCCAGTTGGTTGACTTCTCCGTACTGTTGGACTTGGCCTTCTGAAAGAGAGGAATTGCACGTGTCACTAATTAGTGGCGGGAACATGAATCCATTTGTAGGAATGAGAGGAAAAAATACGACAGTAAAATTAGAGTAGTCGGTTTCAAAGAAACGTGGAGTGGTTCCGACGGGGTTCGCGGAGGCCGCCTTTCGGTGGTGGCTCAAGTTACACCAACACATACAGAGACAGTTTGTAATTTGGATCTGTGACGGATTAACTCTTATTTAACGCTTTTGTTTAATTATATTGCCAATTACAAGCATATCAGGGTGTTGGCAATTTTCAATGTTTCGCGTAGGTGTAGGTACAAAGCTTTTAATTAGCTGCTGTAATAAAAAAATTAAAGTTTTCAACAGATGTTTAAATGGCGTACCTTCACAAACAATTTTTTGCTCGTCTGGTCGAGTGCCATTTTTTTAATTTCCTTCTGCCAAAATTTAATTTAAACACGTATTCCAAGAAAGGAAATATAAATGACTGTAAATTAATATTTAAATACTTAGTGCATGGTCCATAACTCCATAATGTAAATGACTAAAAAATGCTAAAAAAATATATATAAAATATATAACGGCAAAAACAAATATTAAAGTTATACACAAAATGTGAGAAAAATATGTAGATAAATCATTTTTAGGCTAACAGAAATTTTTTACCATTTTTCTGCGAAAATATTCAAGAAACGTTTGTTTGAAAATTACAAATAGGTAGGTAATACAAATCGTAAAATTTTGGTTAATAATATACTTTTTTCGTATAGGTAGTAGTACTATTTGTAATTAAACATAAAAGTTATTGTTCATAAGTAATTGCATGTTAAAATATTTAGACGAATTTCCAGAGCAATTTTATTTCCTGAAAAAATGGGTAAAAGTGTTGGCGGAAGCTCGTATCTAATCAGTTAATGAATTGTTTCCAATCTGAGTTGTTTAGGCATACGCTGGAACGTTTGGAATGTTATCTGCACCAATTTGCGAGACTGTAAGAAAGGTTACGACCCTAGGAATGCTTACCGTCCCACCTTTAGCATTCACTAGAATAGATTCTAAGGGGTTTTGAAAAATTCCCGAACAGCCCCTTATTCACATACTCAACCATCACAATAATTGACATTTTGACCCTCTAAACATCTTATGTTTCAGTCATGTGTGGGATTCCATGGACACGTGGGCGTTTCCGGAACCCTCCCTTACACGTGAGATAAGAAACCGTCATTTATATTTTGTTAGATGCCACTTTATCCACTAATTACAACCTTAGGCTTCAGTTATTGATATTAGATCCAGCATGAAAGCATTATTTGCCCAATTTAGCTGGCGTAGTGTAATTCGTATGTTTTTGTTCAATTAGTATTTTCATCAGGAGGACAAAATTAAAGCAACGTAAAGTGAGAGTACGTTCGGAATCATAAATCAAACTTGTCGAGTTCAAAGGGGATTTTCTGAGCCGCAAAGCTTGAAATTGTAGACGCTAAATTAGCCATGGTTCCCGGGCCAGAACAAACCGAGGCCTAAGTGCAGTGTTTGTGTATGAATATACCGTGAATTTAATTAACTTGTCAATAGCTCCAACAACTTTTAATTAAATTTTCGCACAGGAATGAAAAACAATCGCTACTAGGTGATTATCACTATTCATCACACAGAGATTCAATTAAGGCGTTCAAATTAACAATATGTCAGCATTATTATTGACAACGCCATTATTTTTCATTAAAATTATGGATATTTGTAATTACACCTCTTCAAAACACTGTGGTCGGGCAAATGCAACATTTCTTCCGATGTATTTTTTTTCAATAAAATGCAAAGTTCTGTTCAAGTAATAAATAAATGATCGCTTTTAAATAATTAAAACAAAGATTTAAGCAACAATTTGTTTAATATATGCGTTAAATGTTTATTTTCTTTGAACCCAACAAGTATTGATAACCTTAACGCTTCTTGGGTAATTTCCTCTAAAAGTTTTCTGTATAAACAGATTTTCATTCTGTACTTAAACCATTAATAAGTTGTGCAAATTATTATCTTAGATAATGCATTATATTTGTTTTGTGAACACATTTTTCTGAATAAGACTGGACGAGTGCAGAAGTATCACATTGTTCTCAAATTTCTGCTAAGGGCAAGAAAACCTATTTGCATCTTGTAGGTAAAGCAGCTCATTAATATCTTGTTTCCCTTCAAAATTGGCATAAAATGAAATGTTTCATATCTGAGTTGACAATCTTGCCGCAAGACATGAAGTTAATGTTGCCTTATAATTGATGATTTTCTGCTGTAAATGAAGCAATTGACTGTAGATATTCAGAATAGGGAATTACTCCGTATATGGGTTTTCTCAGAAACTGATTAACCAGATCACATCCATCAAAATGAAGCCTTCACATTTGTTTGTCTTAACTTTTTGTGGCATTCTTTCCTAAGTTATACGCTTTGAGACAGGGGTCAAGTTCAGCACAATAATAAGTGAGATGTAACATATGGTTACTTAATAAAAAATAATAAAAATCCAGTGGGGGTATAAATGTAGTTGTAAAGTCGTATTGAAATAGCCTTTGGTCGTTAAATCCCGAAGACTAATTCACGCTTATAAATCACGAGACAATATTCAATCTCCGCGGTCGAATAGGCAATGAGCAAAAGGAGCAATCTGTTGAAATAAAGACATAAATATGCCTCCAAAATAAACCTCACGATTTTAAAACGTGCAAACAGCCGAACGCGCAGCTGAAATGAAATAATCACTTTCACCATTTAGTGTACCGTAACGAAGCGGCAGACCGTCTCACCCATTATAAAAGCTCCGAAAGCTCGCCGTATATTCCTCGAGTTCCGTTGCTGAACAAATTGCCGAAAAAACGAAACCCGCCGCTCTAACAAATTCATTTTAATGAGAGAACGTATTTATAGACCATGCACAAGTTTGTTGCTTTTTCAACGGCACCTAAAAATGCCCGATTTAGCCTCCATTTGCAGCAGTTTTTTTCTCAGGTGAGATGAATGAAATGGCTGGCAGGTAATGTGCCGGCGAGGAGGCGTGGAAAGGTGGGCCAGGTGCCTGCTTTTGTCGCCGAAATTTCACCGTCACTGCTTATTTCAAGTTTAAAACGCCGAGCGAAAAAACGCTGGCATCTTTGATTAATATTTGTAATATTATGGACGCAACAGATGCCAGATTGTCAAGATTTGCTTAATCACCTACAAATGTGTTTAACGTCTACATGTCTATTAAATTACTCGAGTTTAGTCAAACAGAATTAGTGCGGCAATCCATTTCAGCGACGGACTCGGACCGGCTTTGCGTCAACAGACTGCACCATAAAATTTTGCTTTTTTACCTTTTATTCATTTAAAAATACCCTCTTTTAGAGGCGCTACACATAAATAATATCTCTTCAAAGAAACATAGAGAAACACAGAGGACAAGGAAAAAATCAAACCAGTGAATAATGACAGTCTAATTTATACATTGATTTATTTGTTTTATATATAAATTAAATAAAATGGTCCCTAAGATTGACCCTTGAGGTACTCCTATTTATACATCGAGATTTGTAGATCTATTATCTGTTTCAAAACTATAAAAATGCCAACATGGCATTTTACCGAACTTTTTTTTTAAATGCAAGGTTGATTAAAATATAAAATAGTTATTAATAATTAGATCATTTATTGAAACTATATAAATTACATTAGCTATTAATTTATTGAAGTGCATGAATAATAATTTAAAACAAATAACTTAACTAAGTTCATAAAATTAATTCTTTTATTCGAAACGAGTTCATTATTTTATTGTTATAAATGTTAAAGCTGTTTTCCTTTCATTTATCCGGAACTTTTACTCTATTTTTATATTTGCTAAAATATTGGAAACCCACCTTATATTGTAAAGTAGGTAAAAGCGTCTTATTTTTTTTTACTCTAATATTCATTCAGGTATATCTCGGGTAATACTAAATATTTAGGTATTAAAAAACAATTTGGGTATGTTATATGAGAGTTATACACAAAGCTTAAATTTAAATTTACAGACAACTCTAATGACAAATTTTTTTAACGCACGTTATTTTCAAAATGCAAAATAATGTAAGAAGATATGTAGTACCTACTTAACTCCCTAAATAGGAAAAAAATAAGAAAAATATTGTAGGTAGAATAAAATATAAAAGTAAGAAAAAATTTATGCACCAAAAAAGTAGAACAAGATTGAAAAATAAATCTATTCTACGAAAATCCTAATAGTAACAATAATATTAGCTGTTTCAAAACTATAAAAACTACAATGTCACATTTTAAAATTAGCTGAAATTATTCATGGACCTCAAAAAATTAATAGCTGATGTATGTAATTTACACTTTCAATGAGAGATCTAATCATTACAATTTACAACTTACAATTGTACAATCACAATTACAATTTTTTAAGTTGTATTAAAAAAAATATTCGGTAAAATGCGACGTTGGTATTTTTATAGTTTGCAAACAGCTAATAATAATAATAATAACGATAATTTATTTTCAATAGGTGCATCACTTAACCACAGAAAATAAAATAAAATAAACTTGTTTTTAAACTAAAAACTGTGAACAATACCAAGGCGGGAAAAAAAGTAAAAAACCAACAATGAATTTAAAATTTTGCCTACCATTAAATTTAACCTAAGACCTAAAAAATTGAAATACATTTTTTTTAATTTAAAGGAATGAAAATAAATAGCACAACTACTCCTAATTTTGTTAAAATTGCTGCACATTTAAAGAATAATTATCAACTAACTTTTAGTCATTTGTCTCGTTCTGATAATGCCAAATTGATTGTTGAAAGACCTATAGGTATACAGGCTGTACCAGGTGTATATTAATTTTACCACGTAATAAGACTCATCAAATACAACAATTTTTTTGTATATATATTTTGCAAAATTTTTATTTATTATATTTTTGTTGTTTTCCTTCTTACTTTTGTATAAACGAACTTTTCAATGTTTACCAGACACCACAGGCGAGTAGATGTTTGAATGTGTTATCTTTTCCAGATTTCAAATACATTTGTATAATTTTCATTGAACAATTAAAAATTGAAAAAAAATGTTTCATTTGCTGAGTCTGTTACCTTTGAAAATTAGTACACGTTTATTTCTGATACATCCTGTATACTTTACTGTAAACGTTTAAACGAAAAATTTGGTGTTTTCTAATTCCGTTTAATACATTTTTTTTGTATTATCTTCAATAAATGTTTTTTGAAAAGCTGAAAAGTGCCTCTAACGAGTGCTAACAAAAATTCCACGCTTTTGATTTCACTTGCGCTTGAAATAGTTATGAATTAAATTTTATTAAGCAGTTTCGTGTATTTTAAGAAACAAAAAGCGAATTTACGGTACAGTAAAGGTGGCACTAGACCATTGAACATTAACGTTTTATGTCAATTGGCGCATTCCAGCACTTGTTAACAAATTCACAAGTTCCGCCAACTTAAAACCGCATGTCTCACATAGCCCAAACCATGCATTTCGAAAATTTAAAAATAAATTTAATCAGAGCCGAAATTCTTGTCGATTGTGTCGAGTTGGTCAGATTTTGACTGTGATAAATTTATCTCCTGGACTGCACAGTTTTACAGGCAGTCTGGAACCGTGGAGGCAAATGCGCCAACATAAATTACTTTCGCCAGATCAAAGCAGGCCAAGTCTGTCGTTGTGTTTTTGTTTTAGAAACTGTGTTGTGTGTCGGTATTAGCGACTCCGACAATGTCAACACATGTTAGATCATGCATCACGGCTAGGGAGTCACTCTTTGAGCCAACTTTATTAGTTGGATAGATTTGTTTGCTTCAGAAAATTTACGGTCCAGTTAAATTTATTTAATAATTTTCCCCGCGTGTCTAATGAGTTTTCATCATTTGGCACGTCAAGCACAACCTAATTTGTCGTGGACGACGGAAAATCAGCGTTTTCAGAAAAAAGTTATCGTCTTTTACTGAACCAGTCAAAGGTTATCGAGGCTACAACTGATAGAGCGATTTGGCTTTCACTTAAACATCTTTAAGGCTCACTTGCTCTCAATAGTCTATGCACTAGCACATTTTATTGTCATTAATAATAATTTCATATTTGCACCCACTCGAAATTCCGAAACGCCCAAAAAACATACTTATTCATCAAGCCAAAATGTAGTATGGATCAGGACTTTTTAATCAGTTGTTTTTTTTTATTAAGTTTCGCCAACACAAATACCTAACTAAAAATTAGACAATAGTGTAGGTAAAGAAAGGAAAAATTACGTTTTTAAAACACAAAATTTTAAATGATTTGGTGTTGATTTGTATACATTGGAACTTACTCATTCGAGGTGACCTTCATCTAACCCATGACATAATAAATTTTAACTTATCTTATTTATTTTTTATGTCATTCTTGTAACACACTAAAGTGCAATATAAACTTTGATGTGTGGCAATACACGGATATCTTGTTATTATAAAATGATTCTTTTAGATTTTTGTCACATTTAACTAAAGATAACTCGTATTTTGCAAAATCATTAATTACAAATTTTACATATTTGTCCTAGGTTTTTCCACTTCAATTGATGTCAATATTATTGCATTTAGCGTACTCATCTAATGAAACCTAATCAAATATTAAAATGAGTGAGGAGGGAGTTGTTACATTAAATTATTATGTCCGATTGATCAACTTTTGAAGTACGTTGAGGTTGAGGTGAAATGTATTAGTAGTTTTTATTTAAATAACAGATACTTTCGGAAGTACTTTGTAGCAAGGCATTTGCGTACACCTGAGTAAGAACCTGCGATTGCAGGAGTAATATTCTATTGTTGGTAACAATTCGATAAAGAGAATGCCTAAACAAGCAAAGTTAAAACGTGGTAAGTTGGCGGTAAACAACGTTTAACGCGTGACAGAAAGTGAATGCGTATTTTTTATCCAACGTTGTGTTCAACCACCGGTGGCAAAGGAGCAATTGCTTCTCTAATGTTTACCCAACATGAAGAGATTTAAAAATGTGTCCCTCTAAACCAATAATCTCTTCGTTGTTTGCTTTGTGTAAATTTGTTCAGTAAATGGATTTGGACGCCGGAGGTGTTCAATGTTCTGTTCCTGTCTCAAGTGGCGAAAACACAAATATTTCATATTAGCCGGGCAATATTATTACAAATAGCTTTCAACATAGAGGCGCTCGAGAGGACTTCCACTTAAGCCACTGGTTTACGCAATTTGCATACTACATATACCCATGCCTACAAGATTTTTGTTATGACAATTTTTGAACTAAATATTAAATGAATTCTAAATGAAAAGTTATTCTCTGTGTACGTAGGTAGAGTTCTCCTATATTGGGAACTATTTCCTATATTCCCAATAAAGGAACTCTATACGTAGGTATTATAGGTACTTAGAAACTATTAAGTATATCTATTTTTTTAAATCAACTTGTTCCTACACAATTCACCATTCATCAAATAGTGTTACATGCAAAATTATCAAGTTTTTTTTAATTTCTTACGCAAAATATTATTAATGTTTCATATTTATGAAAAAATGTATATTAATTAAGATGATCCTGATAATCCTTACACATCACATAGCTATAGCTAAGAAACCACTTAATAAATAACCAGGTTAGGTACGTTGAAGAATTTTAAGTTATTAAATATTATTACTGAAAAGCTGCTCCCAGTTAGTCCAAGTTTACATATTTTTAATAATAAACTCACACTAGAGTAGATGAGTCTACTAAAAGTATATTTTACTGTAAACTGTATCTCAAAAACTAAGAGGTAGGTATGCCTATAATCACAAAGAATTCAGCGTTTGCTATTATACTTAGTACCTATTTAATGCTTCATAGTGTTCTCTATGCATGTGAATTTTTTCAGAATTTTTCTACAATATTCCCGAAAATATTTATTATTAATTAATAAAATTAAACCTAACCCTAATTTGATTTAATAAATAAGGTTACAGATTGTACCTAATCCTAAAATGTATAATAGTTAGCTATTATTTTTGTTTGTTTTTGTTTTGAATACTATAGGTATTTTTTACAAAAACCTGGTGATCGTTAGTTTCAAAGCCGCCGTACAACTATACAAAGACTCTATGCTTTTAAATATTTCTATCGTTTCGGAGATGGTGTTAAGAATATTTTTTACTAATAAAGCAATTTAAGAATGTTGCTAAAATCACCTTAGAAATAGAAACGATAGGCAAATACTTATAATTTAATAAACATATAGACTCAAAAATAGTCATATATTAAAGTTTCAGTTTGAAAATGATCACACGGTAGGTTAAGGTATTACCACAAAAATATTATTTAATTGTTTATTATTAAACATATCAACATTATCAATTGTCTTTCTACAACTGATGCTCAAGTTTCGTTTTAATTATTTGGAACGTAGAAATAGGTATTCTTGAGACAGAATTCGTGCAACCTACCGCCGCAGAAAATATGAGACGTTCTGTACACGGGTGGTTTAAAATTTTTATTTTATTATAGCAGAGCACGATCAATTGATCCGTAACGAATCGTTTTTTACTGCTGAGATCAGAATATTGATGGCGTTTTGACATGCTGGAAATTAAGACCGTCGATGTGAGACGAATCCTTTATGAAATTATAATTTCGAACAAGGCGTTTCGAAAGGAAAAGCCAACAAAACTTATACTTAAGAAACTTATACTTAAGAATTTTCTATAGGAGTACGTGGTGACTGATGAGTACCTATGTATTATCATGTGTAACTTTGTAAGTATAGGTTTGAGCTTTTATTTTGAAATGGCAAAATTATTATCAGAATATTAAAAAAATCTAAATCAAGTTAGAAACAACGTTGAATTTCTCTAATGTTAATGGTAACCTATAGATAAATTTTACAGTAAACCTACTTATTTTAGTTTGGGCGACGCTTTTAACTGCATTTAAATTATACGGTGCATTCAAAAAGTCTGTAGATCAACTCTTGCTGTGGAATTTAGATTGTCAGATTGTTACTGTTTTAGTAATCGTAAGAAATCAACATACGTTTAAAATTTCACAGCAAGAGTTGATGTAAAGACTTTTTGAACGCACTGTATTTAGAGTTACCTACTTTAATATTTAAATGTTTTTAGACGCTATTATAAATTACTTATTTCCCAGAACACACCGCAGCATCAACGGTATATATACTTTTAAGATGAGTAAATTAGGTAGGGATATTTATGGGGTAATTATTTCAAATAATTTGGGGCCGCTTTACAACTGCCTGATTTTGAAAAAAAATAGTTGGAACAATTATTATCGAAAGTTTATCCGAGGATTGTAAAATTCATCTCTTAGTATAAGAAATTAATAAGGATTAGAAAAATAAGTAGCTAGTTAGTACATTTTTTGTGATTTAATTTTTATTTTTACAAAATTTTCTTTACCTTGTTTGTTTTTGTAAAATAATAGGTACACAGTTGTCATTACTTAAGCAAAAATCGTCTTTTTACAACCACAGATACCACAAAAATTCATACTAATTATTGAAATAAATGAGTAGGTTACCTAAGAAGGTATAAGGATTTTTATTTGGATGAAACCTAACAATACAATATAGCTATTATCTAGGAACGTATTTATTATTTTTTTCCATTTTAAAACAGAGAATCATTCGTTAATTTATAAAACTTTATAGTTTTCGCGTGTGAAGTCTGATTAAAATAAATTACATTTTTGCTTATGCTTAATATTTTTTAATGTATTTATTGTTGGTATTTTTAGCTTCAGAACAATTTTCTCCTAATCAGTCCTAGTGGTAGATCGGCAGCATTAAAAGTGGGCAGCCCAAGCTGACAAACCACCAAATGTGAAACAAATTATGGGATTTGTCCATTAAGATCTCCGACCAAAAATATTGTGTTGACAGAAAGATTTGGGTTATGTTTACTTTAACCGTTGGGTGCTTGTATTTCATTAAGACCAGTAGTCTCTTCAAACAATGTCAACACAAAAATTTACCAACTATTAAATGGTATTAAAAGAGTATTTTGAACACGCTTTAGTGCTAGCTTTAGTTATTGATTAAAACTATCCATCACTCACTTACGTATCTTGTTTTAAGTTTTAAGCGACGGAACGCAATTATAATAGCAAAACACTTACAGTTTACCTTTCAAATTTATTATAAATAATTTAAACATTTATAAGCCAAATAATATAATTATGAGAACGTATAGAACATTAATTAGGTAGGTAAATGATTTTATCTAATTATTTAGGTGGTTAGAATCTCTACTTTGAATTGTGTAAAAAAATGGTTTTATTCGTCTGTAGTGTACTTGTAACTGGCTGTGAAATCAAGTGAAAATGTTATCAGTGTTGGAATATAATGGGAGATTGAGAACAACTCACCAGTATCCATTATCGATAAAATCCAGGACGCCTCCGCCACAACGCACAATAAAATTCCACAATGCACACAAAAAGAACCGCCACTTCACTCAATTGAATATTATTCAAACTGCGAAATGTCAACATCCAGATATTGATTATAACTTAAGCATGAAATTAGTTAATTATATGAAAACAATATGATCGATTTATTGAAAAAAACTGGGAGAACTATAACGCACAACAGCTGTTCTTTTGAATCTCTGAGACCATTTGAGTGGAAACTTCATGGTCTAAACGTTATATTGATGTATAGTGAGTGTGTTATTTAGAAGCTCCACCTTTGTACGCCTTTATGTTATAAAATGGCCGATTTACGGTGTCGGCCAATCAACTTCGTTATGGTTGGGGGATCAGAACGTTCTGATTGGTCGGATCCACGGGCATGACTGTTTTGGATATCAGGGACTAATTAGGGACTCTTTATCGTTTTTACCCCTTTTCTACTAAAACAATGCGAAAATTTTCTAACCTTTTAATTAAATTTAAAATTTTGAAACTCCGATGAAATAAGCATAAGGTTCTTTGTCAAAAATATTTACAAAAACATTTCGTTATGGGTTTGTATTAATGACATAAGTTTTTGTAGAAAATGCTATCATTAATAATTTTTACAAAAATCAGCCTACGACTTATGTTATAAGTAATATCGAGAATAATAGTGATTTACTAAACAATATTTCTGAATGATTGAATTGTGTCCCAAAGAGCTAGACGGTATAAATTCCAAAATTTGCCCCTTCCACTCCCGCAATTATTAATCTACTGAAAAATTTTGTTCCACACAAAAGGTACGATTTGTTGAACCTACTTACATGTTATACAAATGTTTCCAACGTTTTTCCAAAATGTCAATCGGAATAATATACAGTTGTGTTTGCTTTGCAACCATTCTGTAGGTACTACCAATAATTGCACGTCAAGTTTGATGGATAATAAATTATTCTTTGAAACAATTGAATTTTGCTTACCTCGTATGGTGTATTACAAATAGATTGAGTTGAATTCTCAAAAGTCTGAATAAGCATGTGCTATTAATATACCTATTATTTTATAGAAGATATTGTTTTTTATTTTTCATAAAAAGTATCAAATACCTAACATAGAAGTACGAAACAGAATTACGTAGGTATTTCATTTATAAGCTTTATAACGTATCTCTTTACGAGCAAGTATACAGGGTGAGTCAATAGTGAATTATTTCTGATTTTTTTAAGTGCAATTCTGTAATTCACAATTATGTACAACTGTGGTACTGATTCCAGTTGACCACATCGTTAAAAAGTTGCAAAATTAATTAATGTACTGAGCATTGTACAAGTTTGTCAAGTTTTGCTAAAATTTCATTATGGACTATTATTATTTAAAATATAAAAGCCAATATTAATTCAATTAATGTTTTTAAAAGTCAAACGTAAGTAACCAAGTGGTAAATGATATTAGTATTTTTGGTTGCATTTTAGGATATGTCAGAAACAACACACTATTGACTCACCCTGTAGATATTAATGAGTTTGCGTAAAACATTTTTTATGTTTATACCGTACTTTATAACTTTTTTCTCTTAGCAATACGAAATCGAGTAAAAAGCTTTATAGTGTATCAAAGTCTATAACGTTTGTGATGGGCAAACTTACTATTGTCACAGGTCTAGTAGGGTAATTCTGGTAGAGATGACCCACCTTTTTTAAAAAATTACAAAAAAATATTTTTGATACCTACTATAAAAGCGTTATTTTTTATTTACTTAGAACATAACTATAGTTCTATTGAGTACAGGTAAATAACAAATTATCGAAAATTTTTCTTAAACAAATAACAAAAAAATTCAAGTGTTGGGCCATAGTCCCAATTACTTCTTTTTACATATGATCCCAGATTTTTTGAGTTTCTAAAGAATTTTGCTGCCCGTTACAAAAAATTACAAATTACCTACTATTTTTAGTAGGTATTCGTATACTAACTTTACTAAAAATTGTACTTTAAAAGCTCTCATATGGTTTTGTTATAAAAATCAATACATAATAATGGTATTATGTATTTCAAGAGATCATTTTACCCCCAGCTTCGGAATAAAATGATCCTTTATTCCCGGGCACATTTTGTCTTGCTATTGAAGACCATGCCAAAATATTTATAAGAGCATAATCTACATTTTTTTTTACCAAAGGTACAAAAATTTAACACAATGTCGTACTCTTTCCACGAGATTTCTGCGCAATTACCTACTATAATTATACCTACCTATTACTATAGTTTTTAAGATAACCCCCAGCGAAGTAAAAAATTCTTTTAAGAATAAACTCACCGACCGAGTTTGTACCAACTCTGTAATTTGAGAAGAAGAAATATGCCCAAAAATTTATCGTCTACATCTAGAGTAGGTATTAGTGTCTTTAGTAGGTATTAAGAAATACTTTTTCGGTAGTATCAAGTAGAAGATGGAAAACCACTGTCTAAATTATTCCAAGCTTGTGTAATAAATTATTTCGTATTGACCTTTTTTTTGCAAATAAGTAAGTACCTAAATATTTAAACAAAATAATCTTTTTTTGTTGCAAAAGCTATAGTAGTCAATTAATGTTTTAAAATGGCTTTAAATGATACCTAATAATGCATCATCACTTCAATGAATATCTCGTATATTCCTACTGAAGAACAAAATATGCTATGCTGCAAACTTCATCACTGCAAAATCCTGTATCATCTACATCATAATAGATACATCAACATATCACGTTTTTAAAAAATAATGCGATTTTCTTCTGAGATCCCTATATTCATGATAACTGATTTTCAACTGATTTTCCCCTGAATGAACACAATAGTCAATAGTTTTTAATTATTACCATCAGATTTTTGAAAAAATGGCATGCCTTGTTTTTCCCTTATTTTTTTCATTTAATTTAAACCCTATTCAGAATTAATATGAATTCCATAGAATTGGTATAAATATCCCTAAAACCTTGCAGTTTGAATAGACGGGTAGGTACTCCAAACTTTTCGAATGCTTGCCAAACAAATTTTTTGAAGTAATAATAAAATTAATAAGCAAATAATGGGTCATATTCATTCTTCTGAGATTGAAAATACTACCTTTTACTTTACGTAACCATTTTAAAAGTGTTAAAATTGCAAAAAAATACGCTATAGTTTTACACGTTTATTGTGTATAATTAAGCACGATATTTTAAGATTCCTACGATATTAGATATGTAAATATTTGTTGTCACAGGTCACATTTTATTTTTCTATTTTACCCAGTTAAATATATCTTAAAAATTTTCGAGCATTTCAAATAATCCGTTGATCAAAGAAAAAGTTTTGCTTCAAGCGTTAATAATAATCTGTTGTATAATATGGCAAATTTAAGGATGTTTAAGCAACTAAAACCGGCATGTAATGATGTAAAACGAGTGATATTTTACAGGAAACAAGGCAAGGCAGAACTAGTGATAGGATTTCGTGCACGGAGACACTCTTCAGCCGTATCTAACGATGTTCATTCTACATCACTGCTGCCATCATTACATAGGTAAAGTGGGTCTACATGATGAAATATGGACTCAACTGTCTTAAAAAATAAACTTGCAAAAAATAAAATTAAGGTAGAAATAAATAACTGAACTTGGCGAGTTTTATGATAACTAAATGACATAGGTATTTAAGGGCTGCTTGCTATGTTATTAGCTAAAAGTGTTTGTTGGAATAGTTTAGGTTTAATTAAAAACTGTGTTTATTTTACAGCAACATCAAGAAGTAACAAACATTTTTAAAATTGTTCATTAAAAAAAATAATGTGATTTAATGGCCATTCGGCATTCATATGTCTGTGGAGGCTTTCGTCTACAATAAAACTGCCCCCTGTCTAAAAAAGTTTGCAAACTAGAGTGTTAAGTGAGTCTCAGGTTCTTGAATCCAATATCGCGCTCAAAAAGAAAGTTATGTTTGCAATGGCGAGACGAGACGCGCAGTCTACATCATTAGCGAGTGAAATGGGCCGTCACAAATACTGAAGGATATCTCTGAACGCCGCCGCCGTTTTCTGACAGCGTGTGCCTGACCCCTGGGTGACAGATGAGAGGGTTCTGCTCTTTCGTATCTAGCCACACTAAACAAATTACCCGCAGATGATTATCATTAATATACTTACACAGAAATACAATCTACAGTTTTCTTAGTTATTGTTTCTTTATTGTAATATGCGATAATTTAATTACTGATAGTATAATTAAGCAGAAAAAGGATACATCACACTGTAAGTTTTATGCCTTATTTACCTACCATTTAGCTTCACAGCCCATTCAAAAACGTTTCATTATAGCATGCTACATACTCAATTAAACAACAAACGGGCCGATAAAATAATCGCGTAATTACTTAATTCACGGATTTAATAAACTTATCACCTCCAAAACAAGCAATACTTCACTCCGAAAACACAGATCATACCGACGTTTGTAAGCATTATGAAAAGTACACTAAAATAAGGGTTAAACCAATAATTTCTCTTGCTATATCGACCTACAAGTAGTTCTTTTCAGTCCTTTCCGTCATTGTTTTATCTCGGAAAATTAAATTTCACGGTCCATGTCCCGTGCATACCTATAAGCTGTAAGAGAAATTAGTTTTAAGCAAGGAGAGCAAATATTTTCATTGTTACTAGCCGAAATAATGAAATAAGGCGAGAAATAAAGCAACAATCTTGGAATTATCACCATGGCATGGTTTCACATTTGAATGTATTGAAATTTTTTATGCGGTTACAAATTTTGAAAGTTTTTAAGTGCCTACTTAATTCTTAATAATCAAGCAAAGGCCAGAGAACCTATTGTTTTGTTAAAGTTGTTATAAGAAGATTTTATTTGATTAAACTAAATTGAAATTTAAATTATACGTTTCTCAGCCTTAAACTCGAGCTAAACTTATAAAAACTATCAAGGAGCTTCTAAAATGTTCTAATATGACAAGATTTTACATAAATTAAAATTTTAAACAATTAATGTTTAGGTAATAACACGTCTCATCTGAGAATTTGGAATTCGAGATATTATATAAGGATAAGGTAGATAAGAGTATTGCGTGTTACAAGTGGGGAGAGAATAAAACAAAAATGTAAAAATAAATGAAGTGACACCGTGAATTAATGGTTTTGTTCCTTAGAACGGAATTATTTATAGTATCAGAACATTCACAACCCATCTAAATTCCGGATTAAATTGAGTGTAAATTTAAATTACTCGAAGACATGAAATAATACTTGGAATAAGAGAAAAGAAAATGCTTTGCATTTAAATAATTGTTCATACAAAAATTCTGTCACTACAAATAAAAATATGCTGGAATTCGATTAAATGTAGATGTACTCGTAATTATTATTTTTCTGTTTGCAAAATAAATGTATCCTCTCTTGATTGTTAAATAAATAGATATTCCCTTTATAAATAATCCAAGACAAACCAAGAATATCACGAAAACGTAACTAATTATCGAACTTTTGATGTAATAATGTATGTGGTCATTAGGAACAATTATTTCTTTAGAAATTCAAAATTTTATTATACAAGAGTCATGACTCTCATGTGCACTTTATTGGCGTTATTAAATATAAAAAAATAATCACATTATTATAACTACAATAGGAAAGCTCTAAAAACCATTTGCTTACACCAATTAAGAAAATATGTAAGTAATGTAAAAGCACATAAATATAAAAATCGTGAAGGTTGTTAAATTATTGTCAAGTTTCTGTTTATAAAAATGATATGAAATTATAGGCCTCGTATTTCTCTGCACCTGTAGGTATAATGTAAAAAATTCGTGTCTCATTTTTAGTCCACATCCTTTACAAATTTATTTTAGGGATATTTCATTGATGGTTCCTATAATTGATGGTAGTATGTATAATTCACTCGTGCGGTAATTCACGCACTAGATAAGTACGTACGTTAAAAAGAAAGTTGGTCCCTATGGTTTCCCATATGTTTTCGAAATTATAAAATTACAGTAGTAGAGCTTTTGTATCTAACTACAAAACTTTCTCTTTGTGATTGTAATTACTACCAATACAACAAATCCGTTAGATAATGAAAAGTGGAGAACTCTTATTGTTACTCCATAACATTATTATTTAATTAAAATTTTATTAATAAATGTTTTTACTTTTTTTCCCTCACTCAGACTCAGAGTGGAAGTTAGTTGAGTTTGAAAAACAACCCATTGAAGTCTTTTCAAAAATACAAAAACCGGGAAAATGACCTGTTTTAAGTCCATGAACCATCAATTTTTATGGAAACTACCCTATTTTTTGGAGTCTTACTACTGTTTTGGTGTTTGTAAAAATTTCTTAAAAAATAAAAGGCAGGCGTAACAACTGAATCTGTGGTTTTTGAAACAAAATGAAAAAATATAATAAATATAATAGAAAAATATTGAACATAAGTCTGGTAAATTTGGTTCTAATGACTTGTGAACTGGTACCGAAATCTTATACTTTAACATACTGTTTTGCCTTTCACTGTAAACTAAGATGAGAGTTTGATTTATTTTTTATGCAAGAAAATGCCAAACCGCCACTTTGCCAGTGGTTACGAAATTTTTACAAGGTAACGAAATTTCGGTTTCACTGTGACCAGTGTAATTTTCACACTTGATACCCATTGGCCATTATACACGCCTAGGATACACTCCAAAGCAGGGTTTTATTGATAAAACTAAGTGCGTTTTTATTTATTTGATGTAATTGAAACAAACCAAATTATTTTCAATGGAATCATAGAAATTGGCGCAAATAAATAACAATCTGTTTCAAAAAAATGATTTATTACATTATTCAAAAAAATTTGTATAAAATCCCTAGACTTTTCTGATGTGTGTAGGTTCCTATAACAAAAACCAATGAAACAGACAAAGCCCTTTGTTCCATCTTTTGCACCAGTTAGTTACCTAAACAGATTATAGGTATGATAATTTATATCGATGGCTAAGTTTATTCAGTCTGACACTTGCTGTTGTTGTGAATGGAGGTCTCATAAACTAAAATAAGTGCGCTGAATTTCCAGAAATGGGTAGCAAGGAAGTGTTACGTATGTACATTTTTTCTTATGTAACAGTCACGTAGATATCCAGATGCTAATTTTTAATTTGCCCGAACTGTTGTCTCTTAATTTCGGTTAGCTGGGCATTGAAGTCCTTTGGCGTAAGCAAATTGGTATTGCGTGTGTGCTTTGAAACGGGAGCGGTTCGCTAATCTCGATGAACGCTACGCAATAAATAAATTCCGTGTCGGGCGTTTTATGACTGGATCTGGTTATAAAACAAGACCGGCCTCTTTGAAGGAATCTGAGATCGTGTAATTATTTTTGTGGCATATAACAGAGACTGATCGGTTCTATATCCGTCACGGATTTGCATACACAGACGTAAAATTGAAATTGCATTTTGTATTAAAGGTAAACTTATCCGCAAGGTTAAAGTTTAATATAAAAGTTATTTCTATATTATGTGCTTGTCGTCACGTTCGTGAATTATAGCCCTTTATGCATCAACGAATTCAAAATCGACAGTCTTACTTTTAAGAGTTTTATTTTCAGCCAGTCAATCATAACAAACTTGATACACTTATTTATACATTATACAAACTTATTCTATTTATAATAAAATTTACAATCAAAGACATTCTTCATTATCCACGTGCATTTGCTCCTCCTGTGCTGCATCTTTCTCAGGCTCTTTGTTTTCCGGAATCGCCTCACCATCCCAATTTTCCTCCTGCGTGCTCAACTCGTCACTCTTCCCTTCAACTTCTCCAGTTCCGTTAGTTTGCTGCTGATCAACGGGAGCTTTTTCTTCAGTTGGACTTTCATGAGCTTTCTCTGCTTCAACACTCTCGTGTTTCTCTTCTGTTGAAGTTTCCAGATCACCGTTCTCTTCATTTTTCTCGTGCCCATCCTGGGGCTCCTCTTTTGCTTCTTTTGACTTCCGCAACTCAAAGTTTTTCTTCATTCTTTCTTCAATGTGTTGAAGCTCATCAAACACCTCTTGTCTCTTCTTATCAATCATTTCTAGAACAAATAATTAAATTAAACAACTTTCCTTCCCCCAAACAAACAAACTTACTCTCAATATCTGCTTTACAGCTATCTAGCAATGCCTTACTAGCATCGTTCATTTTTCTTGGTAAATAATGAATGTGTGGTTTTGCTTTAGTCTGAATAAAATTCATCCGTGGCTTCTGTCTTTCCTCCCACGCTGCGTATTCCTTCATACGCATCATTTTCAACTCAATCATTTTTATTTCCGCCTGTTTCTTCTTCCTGTTATAGAACAACTCTTGTCGTTCCTTCTTAATTTCTTCTTTTTCTTTAATTTCATGTTCCTCAATTTTTTTCTCAAGTTGAGCCCTTTTTTCCTCCTACAAAACATTAGAACAAACCAAACTCGCACAAAAACTCCTACCTTTTGTTTCAGTTTAGTTTCCTCTTGTTGAAACTTCTGTAAAGTCCCTAACAGAGCCCCAAACATCCTCCGGTTCCTCTCTTTGGATTTTTCATCCTTGCTTTGCGCCGCTAACGCCTCTTGCCGGCTCGGCAGCTCCTTCGGAGTCACTATAACCTTACTGATCATTTGCTTTTGGGGCTGTTGGTGTAAGTCCTCCTCATAGTGGACAGGTCTCTCAGACAGACGTTTAAACACAGAAACTCCAGTTCTTCTCTTCGAAGGCGGTTCGTCGTTTTCGTGGTTAAAATTACGATTCCGGCCCACTCTTTGCCGGTTTCTGTCGTCATTTTGGGGCCCTCGTTTCAGGTTAGCCCGTGGGGGCAGCTCTGATGGGTCTCTTCCAATTAGCCGTTTTATGTTCTCGTCAACGCCTTTTAAGCTACTTTTGGCCTGTTCTAACTCGGACTGGAGCGTTCCAAACGATTTTAAAATTTCCGTACCCATTATTTGTTAAATAAATCGATTTTCAGACACAAACACTAATAACCTGTCATAATGCTTTCGATTATGTCAGTTGGCAAACTTACCGTTGGCAGCCCTGGAAAACGCTACTTGAGACGGGAAATTTGAATTTATTTGGGAAATTAGTAAAATAAACAATAAATAATTATAACGAGATGATTTAATATTTATTCATTATACTTTTATTTTACATTCAACACTTCGTTAACTCATAAAATGCCAAATGATGCCAATAAACATAAAATTAGTTGTTCATAATTTTGGGATTCGAAATAAAAAATAAGCTCAAAGCCAATTGTAAACATGTTTAAAACTTAACAAATGACTTACAAATACTGTACACTCGAATCAGAACGTCAAATGACTCCTATATACATTTTTATAAATATGGTTTAAAGCGACTGAAATTATGCCTTCCTCTCTTTCACTGTTAGGATCAAAGAAAAAGTTGTTTTCAACGTCACTAATAGCCCTAAATATGACTCCTTTAAGCGGCTTATGCTTATGACTTTCCGTCAAGTCTAAATTTGCTAATTTTTCCGGAGCTAGAACTATATTTTCATTGCTTGGTTTATACTGTGGGGGATCTTGCGATGGTGGCTCCTTTGGTGGGCTATTTTTTGGCGGAGTAGTTTTATAACCAACTCTTGTTTCTACAAGGCGAGAAAAATAATACGTTTTTTTCATCAAACAAGAAGGAAATTACCTAATTCTCCAACTTTTCTTGTCAATTCTCTTATGTAAGCCCCTTGTTCTTCTGTTTGAATGAATAAGTCTCTTAAGGCAGTTTGCAGTTCGCGCATTTCAAGTTTTCGGGCTTCTTCCTTAGCAGCTTCTTTTTTACTACTCCTGTGAAAGAGAAACGTTTTATTAATCTAAAACAAGAGTTGTTCAGTTCAAACCTATTATATTCAGCCAGTAAAACACCAGCCGCTATGATAAAAATAACGGTTTCGCCTAAAAGATTTGCACCTAACTCAATGGAAGCAGCTTCGTTTAAAACAGTGATGTTCACAGGTTGTCCCAGGTGAAGTAGCCACATTTTTGCCTTTCGTTCACACCAATTGTAGACTGCAAAGTCACGTTATTGTTTAAGTTTACAAATCAGTGAACATTACATTGTGCAGGCGGAAGACACACATATTTCCTAAAAACTGGCGAACTTTTTGCTCCCTGTTTGACAGCATTAGCGATCGGTTTACTAATCTGTTTTATTAAGAGGGCTCCAAGTTTGGCGGCAGGGAAAGCATGAATTACCATCCTTACAAATTAATTACTTAAAATTAAAAATGTTAAACTTCAATGTGCCATTTAAACGTCAAAAAACTGTCAAACACAGAACAGTAAGGGTTAAGAAGTGATAATTCCCTAGTAAATCACTGGCAACACGAGAATCCAGCGCCTCTGGTGCTGAAGTGCGTTACTACCACGGTAAAGCGCCACGTTTGAATAAATCCCTTTTATATTTATTATTTTCATCTTACAAGTTTCATTGCAAATTGTTCAAAATAAAAAAAAATATTTTCATTTAAAACGAAATGAAAACATTTTATATTTATTTTAAACAAAATTTGCAATGAAACTTACAAAAAAAGTTGTTTTGGGGTAATAAAACACAGGTTTTGTTAACATTTTTATTGTACACTTGAGTAACATAACAAATTAAATTTTTCAAAAAATTGAATCAGTCAGTGTTGGCATGTTTTGCCTGTCTGCTCCAGACTTAAAACAAAATAAGGCCTCCTTTGCAATGACTTTTACCTTGTCTGTCAGCAAACAGTTGCCCGCGCTACAACCACGAGGAGGTACATGCAGTGCACTGACACACTTGAGCGCAAATAAGAAACTTAAAAGTAAATTCTGAAATAACATAAATAGAGAATTCTAAAAAACATCAAAAAACTTAACAAACAATTTTAAACTATATACATCACAACAGAAATATTTCCTCCAAAAGAACTATGTACAAATAAATTAAAAAAAAATACATTTCTTGTTTAAATATATATCTACAAATCACAGCCTTCTATGTACAAATCACAGTCTATTTAC
Organism: Tribolium castaneum; assembly: GCF_031307605.1. Lineage (NCBI taxonomy): Eukaryota > Metazoa > Arthropoda > Insecta > Coleoptera > Tenebrionidae > Tribolium > Tribolium castaneum. The sequence continues at coordinate 14,120,765 of NC_087396.1, forward strand.
AAATCACAGCCTTCGGAATTTCTTCATTTTTTCTATATGACCGGTGGTAACGGATTTTGTTTTCTGCTTGTCTCTTGTGTATTTATATATTAAAAAGGTGGTACACCTATTTAATATTAAATTATCACAGTCGTGAGTCATGCAATAGGCTGGCCCAAAATCAAACTGAGATTTATAAATTTCTTTGAACCTGTCTTCCAACATTGCGTGGTGAGCATAGGTATCAAGGAAACTGTATAAACAGTCATGAATGTTTTGAACAAGCCACATTACATGTTCACTAGCATACTTCAGTCGCCGCTGATTATCGTCAAATTCCTTGAATGAGACTAAGAGATGGTGCTCTGTCGGCTCCTCAGAATATAGTTTATTCTGACAGTTTTCGCAATCAGGAACCTCAATTTCCTTCAATACATAGCCAGCAACATAAGCCAAACCTTGACTGTCTTCACAGCAAAGGTCTGGTTGCTGTAATGTAGAAAAGTCCACTGAAATTTCTGGATGCGATTCCTGCTCTCTTTCCTCATTCCCTGAAAAGTTCAATAATCTCCCCAAGTTTTCCAAAGGCGTGCACTCGTCATCCTCACAATTACCACAGCCTTTTGGTGAAACCAAATTGTTAACAACTACGGTTTTCAAGGCAGCTGTGAACTGGTGGCATGTGGGATTCGTGTTTGCAACACCGTGCTGGCGAATACTACAAAAAAGATTCTCCAAGGGGTCTTGATTTAGACCCCTCAAGTTCAAAAAATCAAACCCATCGATGTTTTTGAGGTGATTCCATAAAAAAATAATAGACCTGATTGTCGTCTGCCAACCCTTGACGAATGAAAACTGATTGGTACAATCAGTTCCATTTTTCAAATCTATTAGTTTCCAACGGCCCATCTCCGTTAACAATTTTGACCAAAATGCCAAATGGGGCGACTCATCTGTCAAAGCACACCGGTACTTTTTTGAGTCAGTTGGAAAAACTCGCGAACCGTTCAAAGAGTCAAACAAATCATCAATTTTTTTGACAAATTCTGCCGTGAAAATGGCGTCGGCTGGCAATTTGTCTGTAAAAACAGAGAACGTCTCAATTGCACTAGCCACTGAGCTGCTGAGTTGGGCGGCAGCAACTTTGACTTTCATTTTCACATAGGAATCCTTAAAATTGAAATACTCTTTTTTTAATTTCGGCAACGATTTAAATTGTTTTTGCTGGTCAAGATTGAAAACGGCCTCGATGTGTTCGAATTTGGCACATTTGTGTGGTTCAAATTGAAGCTTGCATCGCAATAGCGAGTTTCGGGTGTTCTTTAATAAATGCGGCACATCAAAAATCGTGACAATTGGCCGGTTGTTGACAAAGAAATAATAGGATCCTTGCCTGGGGTGTCGTTCAGCACAGAGCTGAGACAAGGCTTTTTGATTTGTTGGACCTTGGTCGCAAACAGTTGCAACAACTTCAAGGCCAATTTCCTGAAGTCGACCTATTATTTCTTTAATCAGAACCTTTAAATTGTCAGCAGAAACCGTATGAGCAGTAAAATAATAAGCAACTACTTGTTTCCATTGCTTTCTGATGCCTCGGACCATGAAAACAAGAGCGTGGTTGGCTGCCTTGTTTGTCCGCCCCAAAGAACCCAAGTCTTCAAAACCACTAATTAATTGTTGGTGGGCCTCATAATGAAATCCATGGGATAAGGATATTTCATCAATAATCAAAGTGCAAAATCGATTTTGACTTTTCATTTTGATGACTTCTCCTTGTAAGTGCCCCAAAATTGCCTCGTTAATTCCAGGACCAAATGGAATTTTAGATAAAATGGCTTTCAAGGTCCGCGAGGAGGGCAATTGAAAATAAGTTTGCAAATATTTATACAACCGTGGGCTGCGTTTGTAAACAGATAAAGCAAATGCTTTATCCTGTTCACTCCACCTGCGCCCCGATGGTGGTTTGGTCGCGTTTCTGAGTTGTGAATTGATGAATTCCTTCGTTACAGAATTCAGGTTTTCATCAATGAATTCAAATTTGCCAGAGTTGTATAAATCTTGCAGAGTATTTACTTTGCTCCTCTCTTGTTGCAATAATTTTTGCAACTTCGATAAGCGCGAAGTGACATTTCTATGAATGTGATACATTTGCTTTTCTCTTGATGTTAAATCCGCCCTTGAAAGTCTCATTTTGTTTAAAATACCATTTTTGTCACCTTCATTCAAAAAAGCAAATTTTGTGCACCTCCCAGTGATTGCATTATTTCCCTGACAATAATTGTGGTCTTGTTGAACAGTATTGTTGCCTATTATTACTTCACTGTTTGTAAAAAGAGGAAGTCCATGAGCAAAACATCTGACATTGGATGTTGAAGGCAAATTGCAAATACAAGATGGGTGATTTATTGAATTTTCCACAAAATTATCTTCTGTAACAGAAAGATTTGTTTGTGAAACCTCAACAAACTCCTCTTGTGGGGCCATAACGCATGGTTTTGGAACTACATGTGAATTTAATTTATCCTTCCTCTCATTAACAAAATCGCGACTTTCAAAATGATCCTCACATAAACGCCAAAATTTTGAACTTACAGGATCCTCAATTTTGCAGGCATTCCTCCACAATTCGTGAAGCTTTGGATTCTTAGGGAAGGTGAAGAAATGCTTGTTGGCATGTCCTTTGTTGGGAACATAACCACTGGTGCATCCGGGGTATTTGCAGGAATATTTGCGATAACCAGCCATGACTAAAGTTCGCTTGAGTAGTAGAAATCAAAAATCCGTCACCCCAGCCCAGAGACCAATGCCTTTAAAATAGAAAGAAACACCAATCAAAAAGATGAAGTTATGTTAACAAAAGAAGAGATACTTATCTTTTTGGTCGGTGCTCAACACCAGGAATTGACTCACTAACGAACTGTAATCAGAATTTTTGCTTTGATTAAACGATTAAACAAATAATTGCTACATACTTCCGGTAACACGTTGAACGATGAATGACAAAACACAACACTTTTGGCGCGATATTTTCGGCGCGATCTTTTTAGCGATCTGAGCGCAAGCGTAGATGTCATTGTTACGTCAAAAAATACAAATTAATGAAATCCCTAATGAATACGCGCTTGTTTTAAAATAAGCAGTCGTCATTGGTCGTTCCTTTTCATCTCCCTGGGAGTGCAAAACCCCCCCTCGCCTATACTCTCGAGTTGCCAATGCGCGTATCCCACTTTCACCCCCCTGCTGTCAAACGTTTTATGTAATGTTCTGCCAACTTAAAACATTACAAAACCAAATGATGGCAAAGTGCCAACATAAAATTTAAATTTTTGGACTTTTTTAACTTAATATTGTGTTCAAACTCAAAGAGCTGATAATATTTATTTACTTTACTGTTGCTATAACAGGGTAAAATCCTTAAATTTGAACTGTAGGTCTAAACAGGCCCATTTCTATATTACAGACAGAGTGTTTTACCCCCTCTGAAAAATCTACAATAAAATTTTCTTTTAAAACTACTTTAAAAACGGGGTAAAACTTTGAAAAAACAATGTTCTAATGGGGCCTTGATAGTAGTTTACAAAACGTGTTACACGATGGAATGAAAAATAAAGAGCGACCAATACTTGTAAAGTTTATTAATAAAGCTTTTTAGGTATAAGTACAATTTTAAAAAGATTATCTACATGTTTACAAAACCATTCCATGGTTGAAAAGTGGAAAGTAGTAAAATAAAAATTAATACTGAAGTAGATTCAAACACAACATGTTACAATCATTTTTCGTCATTCGCAAAAAATCAAAATCTGAAATTGGACAGTAATACAATACTGTTGACACTAAAGAAAACGAGGGGCAATACTGAAAAATGGAATTTCTGAAATCTAAAAATGATTGTAATACTGAAAACCCAACAATAACACAAACACAACAAGGAAATATTCACAGTTCGATAAATGCAGAGATTATATTCAATAGATAAAAAGAAAATAAATAACGTTAATAAATACATGTCTTGTACACATCTATCATAAATTAATACCGTTACTTCACATTAATAAAACAAAACTAATTTACAAAGGGTCATAAAATAAGTTAAAAGCTACAACTACTGAATATGATTATAACCTAAATCATTGTCAGGCCATTTCCTTCGATTGCTCGCTTCCACCCTTCAATTCAGTAGTTATAAAAATATATTCGAGATTAACTTTTGGTGTTTTTCTTAATTTCAAATGAGAAACACTCACTATTATTACACAACTAATTTGAGTGCTGTGCACAAAAACTAGTTAGTACTTAGCTTAGTGTAGACATCAAGCACTATCTATTTTTTCCTCGTGGTCTGTTGGGGACTCTCGGGAGGAGAGTCTTGCGCTTCTTGTCGCAGCGACCTCCTTGGGACGCTTTTCAAGCTCGAGGAAATTTTTTTCAACGGACGCGGCGATATACTCGTTGATTCCACGTTCTGAGACATGTCGGGGCTGTTATTGAACCAAACACCGCGCGCGGCATCAGAGGCTGAGACTAAAAAATTGTAAATTAAAACCACAATTTTCCTCACTACGAGAAAGTACCTCTGAATTTTGAATCGTTTCGTTGATTGGGTTTGTGAGAGTGTCCGTGCGAGTCTAAGAGAGCTGCCGCTAACATGGATGGGTTTCCGGTGCAGGCCGGCCCATCGCCGGCCCCACTCGAGGTGGAACCGCTCACACAGAAGGGGCTGGGGGTGGCAATGGGGCTGTACACTCGCGAAATGAAGTCTTCGTACGTTGTGCTGTGCTTATGTTTGGTTACAACTGTTTCGAGTGACATCGCCCGTTCTTCGTAGCTACAATTAAACAATTAAGTTGTTGCAAAAAAAATTGCGAATAAATACTATTGTTGGTAGAAAGGTAAAGTGGTTCTTTTGGCACGGCTGGCACAAATCGCAGTTGCTCTAACCAAACCGGCCAAAACATTACTCTCAACGATAGCCTCATGAAACAGAATACCAAAGTGAGGAACCTGTAATTAATAAAATTCAAAAACACAGGCGAAGCGAGTCGCTAGTGACTCACGTCGGGTTTACAGTTGACAGTCACCCTGTTTAGGCTACTCCCTAGTGGGTAGATTGTTATCAAAATATCACAGAACTCAGTGGGAATGATATCACGTCTATAATCCCGACAATGCTCCGACCACACGATGTGGACTTCGTCGTTCCCCAAATGTCTTGTCTGAAATATTAAATTAAAAAAGTTGCATAAGACATCTCTTAGGGCAAGAATTTATGTGGAAAAAACGAGTGCCGAAGTTCAGTGTTATTTTAAAATGCTTATAGTTACGGAAGCGACGCTATGTTTTTGTAATTTGCTTTTCATACAGCGTGTCAAGATGTATGTGTAAAACTGTGTAAAGATTAGATTAGTCTCGTAAATGCATGCCTGGATAAAATGTAGAACAAAACAAAGCAGACAAGAAATCGTAGAAGCAATATTTTCAAAGAGAAAATCCTTTTATTACTTGAAGAAATATTTTCTTGAAGAAATATCCACTGTAAGATGTGTGATAAAATTAATTTATCTGAAAAGGTAGGACAGGGTAAACTTGAATATAAATTAATTTAAAAATTCATTTCACAAAAATCTGAAGGAAATTAAAACCAAATTTGTCAATTTAAAAAACTAAGGCAGATAAATAATTATTTGAAGGTAATACAAAAATAGTATTGTTTGGTATTTTATGTTATTAATAAATGTCAAAACTATACATAATAAACTTCAATCTTTGTAAAATCAAAGTTTAATTTATAATATTCAGGATATATTTAGTGTCCCGGCGCATCCACCATTTTTCCACCAGCGCATCCACCATTTTTCACCACGCAATTTAATTTTTTTCATAAATACCTATTTAAAGAAATATGTAGTTGTGCATTAAAACGTATTTATCTGAGACAAATTAGAATAAAAGTAAACTTGAATAGTCGTATTTAATTTTCAAACATTTTCAGTCAAAATTTAAAGAAAAAAAATTTGTTTCAATCGTTATTTATTCCATCGCCAAAGCTAAAATCGTATTTTATCCACTGTTTATTTCATGATAAAACGAAATTTTATCGTCGAAAGAAATAAATCACACAACCATTGTTGTTTTTCTGTTTCTGACGTTTTTTTTCATTGTTGAATTTGTATAATTAATTTTTAATCAAAAGGATTCAAACACAAATTCAATCGAAATAATGTATTGTACACGACGATAAAATTCACCACTATCTTCTCAGCGCTCTAAGGATCAAATTTTATCGTCTTGTATAATAAATATTTTATTACCCAGCAAAAAGTTTTGTAATTAAAATTTTAAAATCTTTGTTCTCTAAATTATCCTCTTCATTAATACCTTTTAAGTATTGTATTTTTTGCAATTTTAAATCTTTGAAAAAAACTCGTAAATTTGTAAGTAATTCTCCAATTGTATTTTTTCGTCTTTGCAACAATGACACATCATTCTCTTCCTCCTTCCTCCTCTCAGAAGACGAATTGTTACTTTTAATTATGTTTCGTTCGTTCATGTTGATTTGCAAATTTTTTACATAATTTAATGGAGAATTAAATACGTGAATAGGCGAAACTTTGGAGTTATTAAATTTCAATGAAAAATTAAATTTGTTTATGAAATCAAACAAATAAAGGCAAATCACAAAAACATTATTATCCCCGGTTTCCTAACAAATTATTATCATTATAATATAAATTCTATCGTATGACTGGTTTTGTGTGGAACCGATAAAATTTATCAACAAACCGGGGGTAAAATACTGAAAAAAACATTTAAAACTGCGTTACTTTATTGAGGACAGTCTCCGGTGTGTCCCCAGGCATCCTCGTTGCCACATGAAAAATAGTTTCCGAGAAACTCGTCGCCACATATGGCGCTGTCAACCCTGTCGATCCTTGTCTTTGGAGACCTCCCAAGAAACCTGTATGACCCTCCAGCTCCACCTCCCAAGCTAAAGCCGCAAGAAATTGCTCATAAGCAGCGCTGCCTCCTTGATTCGATAAAATCGAGTTCTTGTCTTCTTGACCAGGCGCAACATAAATCACGGCGACCTAAATTCACATAACATAGATATAAATAAATAACAACAAATGAGTGAGTTACTTTGTGCGTTTCTCTACATCTCTGACTGTCCAAATTCCGCAATTCGCGCAATAAACGCTCGGTCTTGTTCAGGAGATGTAATTGCTGGCGACGCTCCCAACCCGCGAGACCCAATTGCGAAAATAGTAATCTGCACTGTTGGAATGCGTTTTGTTCAACCACACCAGAGGAAACTGTAAAAACTCTCTGAGTGGTTGCATTTTTTATATAATTCAAAGAAAAAAGCTAGGCACCCGACCACAGATTATTGTGAAAATTAATAATAATAATAATAATAATAATAATAATAATAATAATAATAATAATAATAATAATTGAAGAAAAAATTTGAGAAAGCAAAATCTAGATAAGCTATTCTACTTAACCTTTCTCATAAACTATGAAATAATATAGAGTAAAAATAACTAAAACAAAGAGAAAATACATAACGAGAATACACAGAAAATGATATATTTTTTAGAATAATATGAAAATAAAAGTAAAAAATTAATAATGATAAAAATAATTCACAATGAAAAACAAAACAACAAAAGAACAATTACTAAAATAATTGAGAAAATAAACAATACATTTTTAAACGAGACTTAATTTTCGAAAATTAGCAACTGATGATAGGTGAAAACATACCTTGCTGAATGCTGCTGTCATAACCCGGACTCGAAGCGCCCTCATTGCGACTATTAGGCCTGGAAATAGGCTGTCCGAGCATAGAATCCGCAAATTGCATGACCCTATTTTCCTCCACTTCCAAGTTCCTTTGGTTAATAACAGACGCTATTGCTTCTTGTTCGATTTCAATCGACAAGGGAGGCAACGCTGGCTCATTCAACTTGCGATCAAAATTTTCCAAACACTCGGGACTTGTATGTCCTAAATATTGTAACAACTGGAACAAAACAACTGAACGTAATTTTTAGTTACAAAAAATTAAATTACATCGTCTAGTTGGTCGAGATCCGGGGCAGAATTTGAGACATCCGGTAAAACATTCGGCGATCGATGCCTCATAGCCCTCTGTGGTAAATTACTAGGACATCCGATGAAACTCTCGGGTTGTAAACTCATAGGCCCCCATTTACCCTGACTTGCATTGGTTTCAATTTCGACTTGACCGACTTGAAACTCTTCATTGTCGGTATCAGGAGTGCGGTACAAAATCGACGCATCCCAGCTAGCTTTGCCTGATAAATCTCTTAGTAACACTCTCACTTGTTTGTCGGCTGTTGACAGTCCAGCTGTAACGCCACCCCCAGGTAAATCGAGCACAGGCAACTCGATTAAGCTTGCGATAACATTTTCAGTAAGCATAAAAAGCTAAAAAAATAGTCATCAAATTTGATTTTTTTTTATTGATATTAAAATTACTTGAATATTAGGCGCTGAAAAAATGTTGGCTGATAACTCATCTGAACTTAGATTGGGAACATCATCGTGTTCCACGACTAAAGAGCTAAGTCTCGCAGCCCCAATTGCCATTGGAAAGTGTCCTAAGTGGGTTACAAGGTGCGATAGGACTGTTTTAGCACATAAAGTGATGGCTTTCTGACATTGGTGATTTTTGGTGGGTGATAATGAGGGCGATGACTTGTCCACAAGGTCGTCGGAGAGGATATTAGGATCGAAGTCTTCGTTAAGGCTAGGTTGAGACAAACCACCCGAGTGTTCGGTTGATGTTTTACCAACGGCTATTTTATACAAAACCTGTAAGCAAAGATTGGTGGCTGGCAAGTTTGAAATTACCGCACTTCGCGGTGTCGTAGCAACGGTGTAAATAAACACTTCTGAGTGGTAAACAGGGCATTATTACGTTGAGGTAAATCATCTTTTGATTGAATAATATATTTTTAATAATATTTATTCACTCAAGTCTTATTTTTTGTAATTAATTAAAAAAATTGCATTACTAGGTGCCGGTTTATACAGGTGTCTCAAAATTCTCGATTTCCGAGTTCAGAGCATTGTAGAGTTAGACCATTAGGGACGTTAAAAAATTATGAAGTTTTTTAAACGTTGAATAACTTGAAAAAGTTACAAAAAACGCCCTATTTTTTGTTCTTGCTTGAATTGTCTATGTAGAAACATAAAGTTTCAAATGAAAAGATAATAATTAAAAAGATATTTGACTATTCGACTACTCAAATAATAATAATAATTTTTTTTAATGTTGAAAGTTAAATTGAGTAATCAGAAAAAGACTTATTCTAACTGTTATAATTTTTAGAAGACAATTTAAAGGTCATTTAGATGCAAAAATTAAAAATAGGCTGTTCCATTTAAAATTTATAATTTAGTCAAGTTTCAGTAAACCTCTTAAGTTTTTTTCTTGGTAGCAGTAAGCTAAAAAGTATTATATCTTTAAAGTTTGAACATTCTTTTTTAATGTGGTGAAAGTCCCATTTTTCTAGGAATCTTATATTTTGAGCAATACATTAAAAAAAAAGCGTGTTTTGTTAACAAAATTTAAATATTTTAAAAACTAAGCAAAATCGGCCAATAAAAGTTTAGGTCAAAATCATTAGTTTTAAAAGCTAAATCCAAAAATAGAAAAAATATAAGGTGTTTCATATATTTATTATATATATATTATAATTAATATACAGCGTGCCCAAAAACTGGCGCACCAACTCAATGGTGTGTGGTAGAGAAGTGGTTACATATAAAGGTAAAAATAGTAAAAAAATTCTTTGTATTAAAGTTATTGATAAATAACTAATTTTAGGTAAACGATATGTGGCAACGTTGTCTAACAGTCATGATCGCAATAGAATTTGAGCAACAATAAAAATAAATTATTTTTGAAACGGTTTCCTAGGAAATAATTACCTGTGTTGGCACATCTACACATTGTGATTTTTTGGATAAATTTTAATTTTTTTAAATTAAAAAAACTGCTAAAATCTGATAGTAAATTTAAAAATAATTGCTTATCATTTTGTTACGGAACGATTACCTGGTATGAAACATAAGAATATAAAAAAATAATGATAACTAAAGAAGTTAACACAATAAGTTTGTAGCTCCAGATTTTTTAAAATTTAACTGTAGGAATTTTTTCAACATTTTTCCCGTAATCTGCACTTGCTTCTCAATAACGTACCACTGAGTTGGTGCGCCAGTTTTTGAGCACCCTGTATATTATATATTATTATTATATATTATATATATATATATATATATATATATATATATATATATATATATATATATATATATATAAAATTATATATATTTGAAAATAATTTTAGGTGGAGCAGAAAATTAGTATCTATAGCTTAAGAAAAAAAATATTGCTTTTATAACATTATTTAAAGGTGAATAATGGACTTTACCTACTCCCTAGGACACTGACCCTCAAATAATCAATATTAAAGTCAGCATTTTTCAAAACAGTCACAATAACAGTCACCTAAATGTCATAATCATAATTAAATTAATTTTTCCAGCAACACGCTGTTAATTTACTACTAAAAATGATGGAAATCCATCTACCTATCAAAAACAGTTCGAAAACCGTCAATAACTTGAAAGAAAACTTGAAAAAAGAGGCCCAAGAGCGCAAGCGAAACATTCTCCACCTAATCTTCAAATACCTCGTCGACAACAACTTACTCTCAGTCGCCGAAGTGCTTCAAAACGAAACCCAAACCGGAATCCACTACCAAGTCTGCGACAACATCGACTTGGAGATAGTCCTCCAAGAATACCAAAGTTACTATTACACAAAATTCCAAAAACAACCAAAAATCTTACGAAAAACTGCCGAAAACGAACAAGTGGCCCCTTTAAAAAAAGAGCGAAAATCAACAGCCAAAGAAAAACAAACCCTAAAGCAAGAAAAAAATGACGACACTTTCCAATTCGAAATTGTCACATTATCAAAAGACTCGAGCTTGAGCGACATCCAGTCAAAACCGCTGATCGATTTTGAAAACTACTCATCAGAATGGCGCGAAATGGCCGACCAAATAATCAAACAAATCGTACCGAAAACACTGGGGATAACTTTCAAGGATTGTATCAGCCTCAGCTCCACTATTGAGACGCTGAAAGAGGCGATAATTTACCCCTTGAGCTACCCCCAGCTGTTTGAAAAAGCCTGCACTTGGCGAGGCGTCCTCCTCTACGGCCCTCCAGGCACCGGCAAAACCTTACTAGCCAGAGCTTTAGCATGCGAATCCTCGTCCACGCTCATCAACGTCACCAGTAGCGCATTTATCAGCAAATGGCGCGGAGAGTCGGAAAAAATGGTTAAAGTACTATTCGACGTTGCCAAATTCTATTCACCAACGACGATTTTCATCGACGAAATCGACGCCCTCGCCTCCACATCGCACGATTCGAATCACGAAGCTTCGCGTCGTTTCAAAAGCGAGCTTTTGACACAGATCGATGGTATTATGAAAACTGAAGTATTTGTTTTGGCCACCACAAATAATCCCTGGAGTATAGATAACGCGCTTTTGAGACGGTTTGAAAAACGAATTTTGGTGCCACTACCAGATAAAGACTCAAGAAGTGAATTGTTTCAATACTACTTTTCCAAAAATGGATACGATTTTAGAAACGAAGACTTGGCGGTGTTTGTTAATCAGACTGAAAATTTCTCAGGCTCTGATGTGAAAAACGTGTGCAAGGAAGCTGAAATGATTGTAATTCGGGAAAAACTGGAACAAATCAGAAGAGGGGATAAGAAAAAGTGTACGAGACAGGTGAAAAGTGGGGACGTTTTAAACGCTCTCAAGAAAATCAAACCGTGTATTGAACAAAATGATTACAAGAAGTATCTTGACTGGGGGCGGAAATATGGGGCCACGTGACAGTGAATTTAATGTAATTAATAATTATTCAAGAATCTTCATAAATGTAACGACTACGAGTATAATAAAAGTCCCAAAACTAACTCACATTAACAATTTTTGGAAAACTATTGTTATCACTGTATTTTTTTTACAATTACAGCAGAAAGTCGAATATTTATATCCTGATAAGAGTCAGTTTCACAATCTAATTTAAAGAACCATTAAATTAAATATTGTTTATAATGTGCTGATTAATATGAATTTGTTGACAAAGATTTCACATTATAAAGCAACATTAACTTTAAAGTCTCTTTATTTCAATTATGAGTCAAACGGATTGACTGGTTCCGAGAATTTACTTATAGAAAGGAATGTAAATTTACCAAAATCTCTCGAACCTAAGTCGAATTTTTTTTGCATTTACTATGCCCATTGGATTAATCTCTTCAGTCTGTGTCAACAAGTTTAAATTTTTATTGTATTGTGTACGTGTATTTATAAAATTAGCCATCAGATACCGTATTTGTCTTTGTAAGGTTAAATCAATAAAAATTTTGTTGCTTCAGAGTTGTAAAGTTTACTTTAAGTTTGGGGTTTTTGGACCATTTTTGACGAAATTTTAAAAAATAAATGAATTTCTAGCTTAAAAATGAACAAGGTATTCACTAAATTTTTGACGAAATTTTGCAAAATATGATGTTTCAGGCTGAAAAAGTGCTAAAACGTATAAAAAAGAGTAAAAATTGTCTTTTTCAATGCAATTTAGTAATTTTTTAATTTGAATTTCGCAAAATATGAACGTTTCTGACCAAAAAATGCAATAAAACCTTAAAAAAAACAAAAATAAAGCAATAGTAAGCTTAATTTAATATTTTTTGTATAAATAAGGCATGACAAAAGTTTGGACATGTTTTATTATTCTCCAAAAATTTCGGATTTTCGAGACAAAAACCCATAAAAAGGGTAAAAACAATGTCAACTTACACGCTAAGAAAATTCCAAAACAATGTCTTTTTTAACTTAACTTGGTGGTTTTTGAATAAAATTTGTTGAAAAATTAGAGTATCAAAGTGCAAAAACGCTAGAAGAAAATAGTTTTTTGATCTAATTTGCAGCTTTTGAACTGATTTGAGCAATTAAATTAAAGCAGTTATACTTAGTATAGTTTATAATGTTGATTTAATTAAAAAAATGTGTTAAAATGTGTGCGGAAGACGATCAGTGGTAAAAATGCAACTTTTAAAGCGGGAAATGAGGATTCGATCCCGCATCAGGTCTGACAATAATTTTTCTATTAAATACAGCGTATCAGTAATAGTTTTACGTGTGTTGTGCTATGTTCAGTAAAATAAAAACCTCACTGTATTTAGTGTTAACGATTTATTTACATTTAAGATTATTTACGGAAATTATTATATTTTAGAACACATTTACGTACAATGTTATTCCATCCTATGATTCATTAGTTTTTGTATACGTTACCTGTTTATTTTTTTAATGACGATTTATCGATATTCTTACAAAATTTATTCAGTTTGTCGTTCACCGTTGTATGAACGCATACAAATAAAATTCTACGAGAGAAAAAGTGTTTCCTTTTCAGTTGAATCCGCACAGAACGTAAGAACACGTAAACGTAAAACAAAATAATGCAGCAAAAGGTAAGTATATAAAAGCGCTAAATTGTAAACGTAAGATCACAACTTAATAAAAGTATAAATACTGTTTGATCAACGTGATTAACAAAGCAATATAAGAAAAAAAGCGTAACATATCTTAAAACGTAAATGTAAACTATAAGAAAACTTTTTTCTTGAATTAAAAAACTATCTGGAACCCAATGACTTCACTATTTCAGAATTGATTCGTTCCTCACTCGTGTTCAAATAATGCGCTCATGGGCGAAAAATAACTTCTCGCTCTTAGTTTGTAAATAACTATTATGATTTTCTACATACCGTAAAAACTTGTAGCAGCAGACACGTCCCCCTCTCTTCCCCATACTCCGACACTTCCAGCAATCTTCTTGGTTCCAACCTCATACACCACTCTCCCAAACACAACAGCAACGCCGTCCCCAAAGCCTTATCACTTTCACCAGCTGTTGAACCCAAAGGTGCGTGTCGAAACAAGGCCGCACACAACGTCCTAATTACGGCATTCCCAAGCCTTGGATATTGTGTCCATAACAAAGAGGCATGATCACACAACAAAAACAAAATATTGCTTGCCAGCTGTGCAATAATCTTGTTATTAAACTGGAAACCAAAAATTATGGTCAAGTAACAAAAACTGCAACTTTACCTTGAGAGCCAATAGGAGGACGTTGATGGCATCGGCCACTTTGGGATGAAACGTCTGATTGGTCAATTCCTTGTACACAAACATCCCTAGTGCCGAAAGTGCAATACAACGAGCCTTGCCCTTAGGTTCCCGCCTCCCAGCTCGCAGCAAAATACTAACAACGTGTTCTTTCACATCCGGACACGGCCTCACATGTATGTTATCCTCCGGTTGTAGCACAGAAATGCTACTGAGATCGCCAGGTAAACTCAACAAATTCGCAATAATCGAGATGGCTTCGGTTCGCGGCGCCCCTTCGAGATTTTCCATCGAGTTCAAAACGGTGTTACACGCGTGTATAAGATCCAACAAAAGCAACGAAAACCCCGGCAATTGCAACGATAAAAACCTAGGCCCGAGAAACTTTAACGTCGTGTTAAGAAACGGCTTCGAGTTCCCCACGAGCGACATATGCAAAAACCTATAGAACTGAGGTAAATAATTCCTACGTTTATGATCACAGTTTACGGTGATGGTGCACAGGAGCCTCAACGCGTTCAGCTTCCCGGCTTCGTAGTCGTCCGGGAGCATCAAAGCCCCGAAACACCAAGGCAGAATCAAAGTCAAGGGCGGTATCAGCTCGGGGGCGGGCGGCGTGCTCTGATTATCCGCCGAAATGCCCTGATTCTGCTTAATTTTGATCAAAGTATCGCTCAGTTTAACCAAATATTCGAAAACTTGCGCATGCAGTTTAGGGTCAGCGATGGTGTTAACATCACCAAGCGCACCCAACATGCGCCTCCAAAGTATCACAGCGACGTCGGGGAGCCAACCGCGGATTGAGCCCCCACATACGACCCCTCGGTGTTCACCAGCCGGCTCAGAATTTGAGTTTTCGGTCGAGAGGACGTCCAATTGAATTGGCGAATCTTTGATCGAGTTGCTTTCGAGGCCGCTGGAGGGTGCAGGACTTGGAGAGCGGGTTCGGTCCGTCGATTCGGTGTCGGGCTGCGGTATGTTGTCCAGCGACAAAGAGCGTCGGTGTTTTGTCTATAATACGAAAACTAGAACTACGGAGGACTGTAACTTAGGAGAGGAAACAAGATACCAAATCGCAGTATTTTCTAGGTTCGGCGGAGTAAAAATGAGTAAAAAAATGTCCAATTCACTAATAATACTTGAAAAAAAAAATGCAAAAATTTAACAAACTGAGAAAAACTGCCGACTAAAATTTTTGTAAGAAACAAGAGAAAAAAATTATTTAAAATTTGCTCTTCGTCCCGTATTTTTCAAGACGCTGCTAATTCGGTTAAAGATACAAGAAAAATGTTAAAAAGGAATTTGTAGAAAATTAAATTTCCTTATTATTATTATTATTATTATTATTATTATTAAATTTCGTCAACAAGTTAGGTCCCAAAGACGTGCAAAAACGCTGAAGCGACGGATTCGTTTCATTTTACCGGTTCAGTGTAACGTCCAGTATAAATTCTTGAACATAATACATTTGCGATTTATTTTGCCTCAATATACAAAGACTGCCAAGTTTCACTTACTGGTACAAATTACTTCAATATTACTAAAGACAGTGTAGATATAAATAATATTTTTATATCTGAAAACACTGTACATAAAGAACTTTGCAGTCTAAACATCAGGAAAGGAGCAGGACCTGATGGGTTCCCTCCTCTGTTCTACAGAAACTGTGCTAACTCCCTTGCAGAGCCTTTGACTCACATTTTTCGTAATTCACTTGTATCTGGTATTTTTCCAAATTTATGGAAAATGTCTAATATAACTCCTGTTTTTAAGTCGGGTCTTAAGCACGAGATAGAGAACTATAGACCTATCAGTTTACTATCTGTCCCCGCCAAGTTATTTGAGAGCATTGTATCCAGTCAGTTGTTTTATTTATTTAAAAATGTTATTAGCCCATCGCAGCATGGATTCTTCACTGGCAGATCTACTCAGTCTAATCTTTTTGTGTTTGTTAATGACATATTAGACGCTTTCGAGTCCGGGTTTGAGGTGCATTGCGTCTACACCGACTTCAAGAAAGCGTTTGATTCGGTTAGCCACTCTGTATTATTACATAAGTTAAATTTATATGGTATAAGCGATCCATTTTTATCTTGGATCAGAAACTATCTTACTCATCGAACGCAAACTGTTTCAATAAAAGGCTTTAAATCTTTTGTCATTAAAGTAACCTCTGGTGTGCCTCAGGGCTCCATACTTGGCCCTTTACTTTTTAACATATTTATTAACGATGTTGGCAGTGTTATAAAATCTAAGTACCTATTGTATGCTGACGATCTAAAGATGTATAGGGTAATAAAATCTTATAAAGATATAAAGATCTTACAAGAAGATATCAAAGCTCTTGAAGGTTGGTGTAAAAGCAATGGCATGGAGTTTAACACCGATAAATGTAAGACAATGTGCTTTAGCCGTAAAATACATCCCAATAGACACTCGTATATGCTAAATTCAATCGAATTAAAAGAAATTAATTTTATAAAAGATCTTGGAGTATTTTTGGATGCAAAACTTTTATTTACATATCATTATGATTACATCCTATCTAAAAGCAGAAAAATGTTGGGGTGTATAAAAAGATGGACGGCTGATTTTCGCAATATTAGGTCAGTCACAATACTCTATAACTCTATGGTCCGTTCTATTCTTGAATATAGCTGCATCGTTTGGTCGCCTATATATATTACTTATACAGATCAATTAGAGGCTGTGCAGACTAGTTTTCTAAAATATGCTAAATACAAACTGTCTACTAATAATGTTATTTTGAATAGCTTAGATGATGTGTCATCCTATCTATCTATTATACCCCTAGAAAAAAGGCGTACGCTACATAAACTTTGTTTTATGTTTAAATTGGTTAACAGCCAATTAGATTTACCAGACATATTATGTAAAATTAATTTTAATGTACCATTGGTAAACGTTAGATGTCCGGAATTATTTTTTGTTTACAAGAATAAACACAATTATTCCTATAATTCACCACTTAATAGTTTATTCTTGGAAGCAAATAAATATGCCAGCAAAATAGATTTTTTTGGTTCCTCCTTGTACAGATTTAGAGCAGATTGTGTTATGAATATGAAAGTGTAATTATTTTTTTTTGCGTTACTTATGTTATTGTAAATGCTTCTTAGCGTCAATAAAGTTATTATTATTATTATTATTATTATAGCGTGGAAAAATGAAATTTAGCAAATCGAATGTTTAATGTGTAAATTACTAACTCAGGCACTAATTTTACGTAAGTGCTATAAATAGTGAACTCTAAACACAAGCGACCCAATTAATCGCAAATACAACTAAAATTCTGATTCACTTCACACAATTGTAACACAAAGCGTTCTAGTTCTACTAAGGTAATGTAAATAACTATTTATTCTTCAGACATTTATTTGCAAAAAAAAAGTTTTTCAACAGCCTTTAGCTCCTTCTGTAAGTTCTATTTCAATAAACCAATTACAAACTCGTACAATACACTTCAATCACATATTTCTCAAAATGACCAAAAAATGGCCTTTGTCATTTTTAGGTATATTGTACAGCATGTTATTACTTATTAGCATTAATTTAAATCAAAAAGAAGTTGCGTCCGTTAGTATCCACCTCAAATATTTTATTTTTATTTTCTTGTCAAAATGAACCCTCTCAACGAAAATCTTCCGAAACTCACGTGTAAATGATTATTGTTATCATTGGCATATAGTCGTTAAACAGTGATGTGAATAAAGTTTAGAAAGGATATTTATTTTACTCTATAAATTGGTACAAAATTTTTAGTTTACCTATACTGTTCAGGGCAAATTAATACTGTAATAGTAGAGCTATTAACATTTAAAATTATGTCTAATTAATTGATCTTTATAGCATTCTTAAAGAGAATCAACGTTCACTAAAAGATTTTTTTTATTAGTCAGCATTATTTTGGAAAGGATAGACAGAAAAGTTTCAAATCATTTTAAAGAAAGTTTATCAACTTCTTGTTGGATTTCCTTGGCGTGGAAACTAAAATAAACAAAGTTTAAAAAAAAACCCGACACACCAAACCTTTATTTAAAAACACTACTACTATAAACTAGTTTATATTCTCACCTGAGGATGACCACTTTGTGGTTGAAACGCGTAGTGTTTTTAAATAAAGGTTTGGTGTGTCGGTTTTTTTTTTTAAACTTTGTTTATTAAAGTTTATCAAAGAAACTTCGTTGGTTTAGTGTAAAATTGTTCCATAAATTGTTACAAAAATGAAATACAAAAAAATATGATTCCCAAAGTAGCGTTCCATCTACTAATCTAATCAAAAACCATTAGATGCAATTTCACACCGACATAAAAGATGTAAAACGCAATCAATTCGTAAAAATAATTCATCAAAAGCAAAAACTCAACGTAGACTGGAAGGAAATAGAAACTTTTGTGACGATTATTTTCAAAATCCCCAAATCATGTCCAAAGAAAATGCCTTAAGTCTGTATATTTCCTTTAATTTTATCACTTTGCAGTAGGCTTAGGTAAAGCTGCTCTCACTCAAGCCAGAAAAAAAATGTTTAACTCACAAACATTTTTTTAAATTTCTGAAACTCCTGTTACTGTTCAACTTCAAGCATTAGAGAGAATTTTAAAAACATAAGATAATATGTACTTGTAACTTGGCACATTGCAAGTTGACAATGATTAGTATAATTATGGGGTTTTGCTGGTGTATCAGGCCAATGTTTATGTAAGCAAAAATTTTTATATGGAATTCAGGAAGTAGATAATATTTTGTGAGAAAACAACAATACATCTTCGACCAGATTTTGTCATACGATTCGCTTTTAGTTTTGTAAAAAACTACAAAAATAATAAAAAAAGAAAAAATTTATCAATAACTTTGAAACTGCACACCAATTAGTGCTATGATAGATGGAAAAGTGTGCTCAAATCTACTTACATTTGTCAGGCTAAAGCAACTGAAATAAATAATTTACAAGCAGTTTCTCTAAAACATTCTACTGAAATATATCATTCTTCTGGTATATCTTCTTGGATACGTTTTATGGAATGGTTACTACCGTATTTGCAGCGTTTTAAAAAATATGGGGCAGAGTAAATTGGTAAAAAAATAATTAAAATATAGTTTAAGATAAAATTTTTGGATTATCTTATCGTTTACCTAATTTACTGCTCTAACCGCCTGTATTTTTTCTGATTAAGTGTTAACAACTGCGTTCTTTAGCGACATTAACGAAACTTTCGACGAGAACGTTTTATATCCTATCCTATAGATATCCGGGCAAAATTTCGATACATACGTGTCTTTGCCGTTGCGAGGAGCGCCGTTTTACGTTCAAACTCGTCTCGCTGTGGCTTCGAGTCAAGCCATGTTTGACTTTTTTCCGTAAAACGTTGCCATCAGGTAGGGAAGAGTCTTGGCGACAGACGGAGATGTGGCTGTGATCGTTTATATTGCACTGAGTCGTACTTTCAGGTCGATTTGCCGACCGACGACCACGTTTTGATTTTTGCTCCATGAGACGGTCCAAAGGCAGGTCGGTAAGGTCTAAATTGTACACATGACGTGCCAATACCCGTGTTAAAGTTTCCATTGTTTTCTGTTCAAAATAATAAAAATGAGTCTCGGAATGATCATTGACCACTATATTACCGCCCACTCCTTGATCAGCTCCTCCCAACTAGTCAAAGAAGTCAAAACTAGCAAAAACCGGTCCCACAATTCCCTCGAAATCATAACATTGAGATTAGCTTTGATCCATGTAACAATCAAGGTTTGGAAAATCGCCGGTGCTAATTTCCCCCCTAGTGTGTTCATTTTCTTCTTTGGGGGGTTTTCCCCCAAAACGAGCGAAGTTATTTGTAACAGTACCAACAACAATTGTTCCCTAAAACCCCAAATTAACTCATAATCAAATAAACGGCTAGAAAACGCACCAGGTGCTACTATCCATCCGCGTATTCATAACCATATATCTGTAAATATTAAGTACTCGTTTACACGCATCAGTCTGTTCTTCCAACATTTTGGGAATGTGTGGATTCACTTCTAGTAAAAATACGTTGGCAGCATGTGTCATAAATAGTTGCAATATGTTCTGCATTCCCGCCCTTACTAGCAAATTCTCCCGGTGTATTGCCCCCAAATACGAATCGTTTCGTAATCGGGGAGGTCTCATTCCTTCGATTATGCCATCGTCAACAAATCTAGGGGCATCTTCGGCGGGTTCGAGCATGTACGAGGGCACCTCAGGTACGTTGAGCTGAATAAGGTCTTTGTAAACTGCTATGATTTTTCTTATCGCAACCACATGACTAAAATTAATCAGGAATGCTTGGCGGTATATCTCGTGGATGAAGTTAACGTTGTCACGTGAGCTGCAAAGAACCTCTCGGACGATTTGGTTGGCTAGTTCCTCGTCGCTGGCCGTTTTGTTCGTCTGAATCGATATCGCTACAAGAGAGTAATCATATTGTCTCTTACGTTCATTATAATAAAAAAAAAACAAAGAAAAAATACACAAACTTTATTATTTCTGCTGACTCTGAATGTATCACAATATTTGAGTCTAGTCCCAAAATGGAAAATCTCCAGGTTTATTAATTTTTCAAAAAACGAACAATTATTTGCAATTTTTTTTTAACTTCTGCACTGTATAATTAATTAATTATAATTAAATATGAAAAAGATTGTAAAAAAAGTTTTATAAATTACTGGAAAAAATTGTTAGAAAATTATTCTTATTTATTCAGTCTCAGTCAAATCGTTACAGAATTATGATTTTCATTGCCGAATTTTTAAGAAATTTTAATTAAACATTTCTACTTTATGGCTAATCGAAATGTAGACGTTATAAATACGTATTTGTACCACGATTTCAGATATTGGAAATAATAGATGGTAAGGTAAAATTTAATAAAAAAAACTGAATAGAAAAATTTAATAAAAAACCTATTTCACAAACAAACGTTTACGTTTTTCACTATGTACTTTTCATTTTTCAGTTTCTATAACGTGAAGTTTTTTGTTTCACGAATATTTTATAAAAAAAATATTTACAGTCTAGTGTAACACAAACATTTTCTTTTAAATGAAATAACCAAGCCTTTTGGCTCAAAATTGGTCAGTAAGTTACAGCTATAGCAAAGATTCTTCTTTTTGACAGAAAGAAGTTTGTACAAAGACAGACAAAAGTAAGCTTTTTAATTGAGATGTTACAAAATGAAAGCGTTATTGTGTTATTTCGGCGATTTTTTCTTAATTTTCTTTTTAATCTTCAGAATAAATACCACGTTATAAAATATTCATAACTCACAAGTGATTTATAGGGTACATAATTCGACTGAAGTAATAGAATTATGCTTAAATAATAATTAGGAGATGTTGGATAAAATTATTTATGGGTTCGGTCTAAGTCGTACCGTTATAGAATTATGAATTTCATTGCAGAATTTTCAAGACAAACGTATTTATAAACAGCATCTCGTTGAATAAACATTTCTACTTTATAACTACATTAATATTTAAATTTTAAACAGTCATGAATTAATTTATTCAAAACAAAGCCACACTCAGGTTTTACGTTTTACGTTAATTGAGCAAAATCCATTAAAAAAAAATCATGAACTTATTTTACCAACAAATTTTTACGTTTTCCACTTTGCAATTTTCATTTTTCATATTCTGCAAAGTAATTTGTTTCTGTTATACGAATATTACATTAGATATTAGTATTACACATAGTGTGTTTTTTCTAAATAAGATACAGTTGTAGTAGTTTCTTTTTTTAAGAAAAAAATTAGTACGAATTAGTATTATTATTATTATTAGTATAAAATAAGTTTATCAATTCAGGAGATAAAATAATAATAAATAAAAAATAAAATAAGCGTTGTTGTATTATTTGTTTATTTCGTACGTTTAATTAATTTTTTAATCAGTCAAAATTTTTCAATTTTTAGACAAATTTGCGAAGTCAGAATACGCAGCAGTTGTTTCACATAACAATAAAGAATTAAAGTGTTAGGAATAATTTGACGTCATAGCGTGTTACAAAATCCTACTCAACCATTTGTAGTTTTACGTGTAGGAAGTAGTTAACTTGAAAATTATTTTTTATTTTTTCAAATAAATATTTGTAAAAATAATAGGCGATAAAACAAAAAATTTCCGTTACTACGCCATGTCAACGAAACTGTTACACAGAAGCCCCAAACGTAACAGAAAAATTCAAAAAATTGTAATAATATTCACTCACTTGATTCGAGGCTCGCATGAGCCGACTCGTGCCCCTCTTCCTCATGCGTGGCAGCCCCTGCACTAGCGGAATGTGTAATAGAAGCGGGCCCACCATCTGCATTTTTCTTAGGTTGGTGCAAATGATTGGCCACCCACATAATCAAAGCAACACGACACAAAATAAACTCGCTCTCGGCTTCAGGTTTTCGCAAAACCGGCAACTCTAAACAAACATTGTAACCCCACATTACACCCAACAAAACAAAATACCTAAATTTGGAGTATACAGAGACGTATCATGACTAAAACTTGGACAAATCTTCATCAAATAATACGATTTGAACTTTTCCAACAAGAAATGAAAACACCGGTGGTGGTGAGCCGCCTTATCGTGCCACTCCAGTTTGATAACCGTGTGCACCATGTGTTCCAAAAGCGCCTCCAAGTAGAACTTGCTTTGGTGTTCGGGGGCCTTCTCGCCCCCCGAAGGGGGCAGCACTGGGAGCAACTCGGAGGCTGTGACGGGGTTCTGGGCGCTAGTATCGTGGAAAACGCTACCACTGATCTGCATAAGGGCCGATGAGGGGCTGTTGAAACCTGGCACCAAAGTTTGGAACATGTTATGGACGTAATCAGGGGCATTGTCGTTCAATGCCTGGTACCACATCAGAAAGTAACGAATGGCTTGTCTCCGGAGTTTTACGGAGTTTCCGGGGTGCAAAAGTTTGGATAAAATGCGGCCAAGGGAGTGGAGCTGCCATCGTTTGTGGATCAGTTCCGGGAGCAAACACAACACTTGCTCCAGGATCCAGAGAGTACATTCTAGTTCTTCCTTGTGTGCCTTGTGAACTGAAATAATGTGAGGTCATAAGTGAAAATTTTAAACTAGATACAGCACCCAATCCAGACTTACCCAAATGAAAAGAGAGCTCTGAGGCAACAAAAACAGACAATTAGTACAGTTACACAACAATGAAAATTACGTCAATTGAATCTGTTTACGTGAGAGAAGAAGAGTTATGTTTGAGGAAACGGCAATAATTACCACAAAAGCAAACAGATTCAGGCCAAGTTGAAACAAGCAAAAAACGTGTAATTACCTCGTTGTCTCAGGTTTCCCTCAGCTTGGATAAAACTGTCGTACAGGATGTTATAAACGTGGCTGAAGTTGGCCTCAAACAACCCCTTAGCTTCAGCAATATCCACATTATCTGGAAAGACAGCAGGTGAGTCAGGTGTGGTAACCCAATTTCAAGTGGGGCCTTGTGACAAAAAATGGGGTACCACCTACCTAAAATGATCTTCAAGTGCTTGATTCGTGTCGCCAAATCTTTTTTCGGATCTTGGATTTTTGAAGTGGATTTTTTAACGTCCACAAGATTTCTTTTGCTAAACATTTTAACTAAACTAAAACCATAACATCAAAGATTTGCACTTAGATTTATTGCTCGTGTGGTTAAGCAGCATCGTAAACGAATAGAATTAATTGTAAAAGTAAATATCACATTTTAAAAGAAATTTCTGTGTTGACGTACATTGACATCTGAAGATTTTTCAATACAGCGCGCTCTGGAGGATGAGCGATAAAACCACATTGTAAATAAATCGACGCGGGAAAAATGAATAATTCAATGCTTGAAACAAATTTATTCTGGTAATGTAATACATACATAGAAAAATATAATTCAGTTAACGCAAATAGTAAAGAAAAATATACAGAAATAAAGTTATTTAAACAATATCATACATATTAAAACATCTGTAAAATTATTTACATAAATACAACCAGCATGCAAATGTTTACAATTATTTGATATAAAAAGCCGAGGAAGAACCGCGACAGAAACGAAACCATTATTCACATCGTCGGTATCGTGTTTTTATACTTTAAAAATTGCATATTATGTACACAAAAAGCATGTTATTGTTGGTACACGTTTAGAATTCCGTAGAAAAACAAGACCAAATCAATAATTAGACTACATTAACACACTAATTATCCTCAGTATAATTATGCCGGTTCCACTATTCCTAATCAAAATTGGGACAAAATGCTTCAAGATATGTCTGTATCAAGTTTGGTGTATATTTAAGTCTGTTTAATTCCATTTAATTCGACATTTATAATTTTTTAGCCCCCAGTTTCATTGGTCCACCCGTTGTCCGACTGGCCCGCCGTGCTTCTAACTCCTTTTGCCGCATTAATTTCCTCTCTTCTCGCTTCTTTTTGGCTTCTTCTAACTTTGGATTAGTGGTAGATGGTTGCTCTTCTAACGGTTCAAACTCAGAATCGCCCCAATTATTAGCCGATTTCCTGTTACTCAAACCGTGTTCGTACGATTCGGGGATTATCGGGGTCGTATCACTGGGGCTCCACGCTTCTGAAGGGCTTGTAAGTTCAGCTTCGACCTCCTTTAATAACATGTATGGTAATAATTATTTGAAACAAGAAATCTAACTTACCGGCTCTTCTTCAAGACTGCCCCATTCTTCGTTATCCCAACCGTCTGTAATTTTGTTAGTACCAGACCCTGACGGGGGGCTAGCGGGGTCGCTGGTGCCTCCACCGCCCCCGCTGCCACTACTACTAGCCATCTGACCGGCGGTCTTCAAAAAAATTAAATAAATAAAATCGAGGCTTTACGTTACAAGAATTACCTCCATGTCCCCCCAGTTGTCGTTGTCGCCCCAGTGGTCATAATCATAGTCAGAAACTGATTCGTTTCCTCGACTTCCCTCCTCGTGTTCTAAAGACGTCATAGAAGTAACACTAGAAGTGGTCGTTGAAATGCTGCTACTCGATGGTTGTTCTAAAAATTATTCAAGATTTACGCTCAACCTTATACGTTTGCGTTTCTGGAAGCTAATTTTGCTAAAGTGTTACGACCACAAGGTGTTTTACTGCAAGGTATTATTTTATTAATTTTTCGAATGGCAAGATATTTTTTACTCTATTTTTGCTACCGCTGGTATTTTCAGCAACTGCAGAGTCAGAGTAATTTCAATTAATCAAAAACAAGAAATTAACTCTCCGCAACTCAGCACTTAGAGGCGGATCAAGGGTATGTATAGCCCCAAGCTTAAGCAAAATTTGTGTCATAAAATTGACTCAATTAAAAAAAAGTTTTTTTCTTAAAAGTAAATAAACACAAAAATATTTATCAAAGATAATAAGAGCGTAAGTGATACTCCAGTTGGTTTCTCCAAGATATTAAATATTATACCTAAATGTTGTCTTCGAAAATAACTTTTGCCTAAAATAAGATAATTCTAAATAAAGTTATTGGTGTCTTAACTTCAAACGTTTCCCAAAATTTCAGTTATAAACTTTTAAAAACATTTTTTAACTTCTTGAGCATTTTATTTGCTTTATGAATCAACGACCAAAATTTTTTTCTAGCATTTTTAATTATAATTTTAAATTTTTAATTGTAACGAATACTTCAGAAAAATTAAAAAAAAATTAATTTATATAGTTTCAATTTAGTTTGAATGACAGAGATCTAATCATTAATAATAACTTTTTTATCAACTTTATTAAAAAAAAATCGGTAAAATGGGACGTAGGCATTTCCGTAGTTTTGAAAGAGTACTTTTAAAGTTTTTTGGGATACATATTTAAAAAGTCCAATCTACCGCTGAAAAATCTATACCGCAAACTATTTTTGCTATTTTATTTATGACCGCAAATTATGCGTAAATACTTACCTAGTGAAGCCGGTTTAGTTAACATTTTACTGGCCATAGGATTCATTGATTTGACTGTATCTGATTGACTTCTGTAGAATTTCGCTGTAACTGCTGTAACAGCCCACCCAGCCCACGTGGCGGCTGCGTTGCTTAGACTCGGGGTTGCAGTATTGACATCGGCCTCTAAACCACAACCCCGTCATTATTCCATAAAATAAATAAATAAAAAACCTACCCATACTCTCCCTCAAGCTGGGATCCTCTGACACCTTCTCCAACTTCCCCAAAAACCCTTTAATCGTCCTAAAAACCGAATCCCGGACCGACTTTTCCGGATCCATCGTTAACTGACACAATGCCGGCAAAATTCTCGACGAAACTTCGTTCAAAAGATAATACTGTTGCGTCGCAGCCAAGGCCAAAATGCCTGCGTTACGTGCCGGAGGAAAGGGATCCCTCATCGCTCGTATAAACGCCGAAATGAGGACTTTTTGCCTAATTTGCGGATGCAAATGTTGTGCTATCTTCCCCAGACACACCGTAGTGTTGGTGCGAATGCCCCCTTGATCGTCCTTCGACTGGAGCCGCGCAAAATGCCGCAAAACCTCCACGTTTAAATTGTTGTAACTTAATTTAGGTGCTAGATGTATCACAGACTGCAAGTTTAAACATTAACAAAAAACAAAATCACGAAAAAAAGTTACTTTGACAGTCTGTTCGCGAATTGTGGGGTTGGTATCCATAAACCCGTGAGCAATTTGAGGGAAAATTTGTTCGTTTACGGTCGCAGCTTGCAAATGACCGATGAAGTGTTCAAGTTGTTGCAAAAGTCGGGACCTTGTTGCTCTGTCGTTGCTTACGAATAGTTTGACCACGCAGGGCACGATTTTTTTCTGGTATTCGGCTTCGTCAAGGAGTTGGCCCAACTGTGATACAATAATTGGGGTTTTGGGGACAAAAAGTGGAGAAAAATACCTTAAACATGGGGGCTAGAACTGCAGATCCGGCGTCCCCGTAGTCAAAGGCTGTTATCAACTGGGGCAAAATCTTGTGCTTACACACGCTTTCGGGGAAGTTGTCTAAGTGTGGTGTTAGGTTTGAGAAAAATCGGTTTTTCTCGTTTTTGTCCTTAATTTGAATCTCTTCTAAAAATAGTAAAGTGTCTACAAGATCGTTTTTAAAGTAGCCGCCGAGCTTTCGGCATCTAGTTATAATATCGGCAGGATTAGGCCTTGATGACGGATTCGCTCCAACTAACTCGCAATATAATGGACCCAACTGTTTAGGAATCTTGTCTAGGAGTTTCAAAGAAGACTGTTGATATAAAGGACCATTGAAAACTTCCCATATTAGACAACCCAGCCCCCACATATCGGCAGAACTACAACACGTTCAAATAAAACGTAGAATAATAAAAATAATCAAACAAACCATTTCGTAATTGACCGCTGTTTAGTTGGGTCATTTTTTTCAGGAGGGTCGTACATTTCCAACGATGGTATGATTTTAATAGTAACATTGGAGTTGTCTTGAGCACTTGAGACATATTCAACACCTCCCAGCTTCCACTCACCGGAAGAATTGACAAAAACTGACCAAATGTTAACATTGTTGTGTCTCAAATTACCGTCATTATTTAAGAAAGACAAAGCTCGCTACAAATTGCTGTTTTAAAAGATTTATCAACGCAATCATCACAACAGCAATACCGTGATTTGGAACAGCCCCCAGGCAATATACAAATCCTTTTGAGCCCCTTCTATCGTCAACTTCTCTAAGTGACTAGCCAACGGTTCAACGTGTTCTGTCGCTAAATACAAAACCTTATCCGATTCGTAACTATCTAAATAAGTTAAAATACTAGGGTGTCTCAATGTTTTTAGCCGTTTAACTGCCGCTTTGGCAATTTCTAACTGTGTTTCTGATCCACCCTTTATATCAAAAACAAACACTGAAACTTCCTCATTTGTGCCCTTAAACACGAGGAACTCGTCACAGTTAAATAAATTCGAGAGATCTTGATTGCAATACCTTTCTTTTGCCCTTATGTAAAGTCCATACACTCCGTTCGTCAAGCCCCTTGACTAACTCTCCGACTTCAAAGTTGAAGTCTTTGGAAGGATCGCGGGAGAAAAATGACCACATGACACTAGCTTAGCGATTATATGCTGGATTTATGCTGAATTATACGAAATTTGTACAAAGTTTTAAAAATCTAACCTAAATGTCACAAATTTTGACGTCGTACATAATGGCCGGTAAAAGAGGAAACTAGTTTTGCTAATGGAACAACTTTGAGAACGTCTTTACAACCGAAAAAATTAATAATAAACTATTTAATGTCAATTACTAATTACAACCACATAGATGGCTGTAAGTGTTAAAAAATACTAGAACTCGTTCTGATCAAGATAATTTGATGTAGATCGTTCTTGGGGAATTCGCTCGGACGCCGATTCTCGCGAACAGACAACCGTCATTTACTTGTCAAAGTAAAAAAATCAAAATATGGTGATAGTCGCACAAAGGTGTTCTTAACTGTTCATGTTCTCAAGCTTTTTACTGCAACGTAAAAAGCTTCAGCTGCATTTCATTGAGCTTTTTGTTTGTTGCTTCCATAAACAATTGCCCACTAGTAAAGTTACAATAGTGTAAACTTCTATCGGGATGTTCCATTTGCCTCTTGTGCAATTAATTGCTTTAAGGGCTTAGAATTAGTAAAGCTAAGATGCTCTAAATAGTCTGAGTAAATTTAAGGTATTAGGCTTAAGTTTGAAGTATAACTCAAGTTTGCAGGTGTTACATCTGGCAAAATGGTAAGTGGGTACAGATTTGGGTAAAAAGCTAAATCGTTGAGTTTTTGCACTTTTAGTCTGTCGCTGAGTTTCTTAAAGGTCTCCCATCCTACGATGAGAACAATTTTACCAAATTCCATGTTGATAACAACAGTAGGTCCCCTTTAAAACGACCTTCGGTGTATGTACCGACTAAAGATTTTCCATCTGAACAAAGTATGTTTTACCCTCGAAAAAAGCTCAATTTATTGCTCCTTTTTGCTTTTAGTAATAGTTACTGAGAAAACTAGTATCGTGTTGAAATACATGCAGACACACTGGGACAAAAAAGCACGTAATTCTGGACTTGGAGTATTCAAATTGCGTAATTTCTGTTTTGTAGAACACAACAAAAAAACGGGACCACGTACAAGAAAACGAAGAACCATTGCGAAAAAGGCCACGGTTGGAATAATCCGAATCTTTATGACGTAACGCCACGGGGTAACCGATTTTATATAATTTTTTTATATAGCCACTGAGTTTCGTGCATCTAATTATAGAAATATAGTAATTATGCCCAAACCTCACTTTATTTCCATCCACAATTGGAGAAATATTTTCAAATTAATCTTTATTAACCAATTAATGAATTAATGAGTCGACTTCCAGAGAGTTTTATTAGTGTGTATTTTTTTTTAATAAAAACTATTCATCATTCGCAAATCCATTCTCCTAACGGATGGTTCAATGTAACTTTGTCAATTTTTTTTCCAGCTTTTTTAACAACTCAGTGTTAACATACTAGGCTGTGGCATATTTAGATAGACCAAGCAGGGCGGTAGTATTTTAAGAGCGGCAAAAATATCCTAATTTTAATTAAAAAAAAAAGAATAGAAGGGGTTTAATTTTTTTAATGTTTCAGATTTTTGTTTTCGTCTTTTTTTGAAAAACATAAACTTAAATAAATACTGGGTGATAGATTAATAGATATCCGAATAGAAATCTTATAAAATAAGGAAGACATTTAAAAATCTAGTCCTTATTTGGTTACATTACAAAGAACGTTTTCGAGTTTTTTATTTTAATTTTCAAAACTAATTCCATTGCTTGAAAATTGATAGAATTTGTTTCATGTTAGAATAATTAGATTTCTTTAACTGCATATTTAAACACCAATAGCCCTAACATTCTTTGAGAAGCTTATACAGTTCATTTGAGTTGTGGTGTTACTATTTAAAATTTTGAGGGTAATTTTTATTAGAAAAATAACCAAACCTTTACTTAATCTTTATTAACAAACACTTTGAGTACAATAAATACTTAACGACGATCAGTTTTCCCAATTCCGCGCTTTCCAGTAAAGAGATGTTTCGGCATCTTGTTACCAATAAACCTATCAGCTTCGCCTTTAAGACCGTACTTCTTGACCTTTTTACTAATGGCACGGTGCGCAATTTTAGCCAACTTCTTCCGCATCTGCAACACAAACGCAATAAAACAATTAAAGTTACAAGTGAAGGAAAAAATACCGCTGGATCCTTGACCCCCATCTCATTCCTCGAGGGCACCACCGCCCTCGTCGACCTCGCCACAACACTCGTTGAGGGTTTATCCACCTCCATCCTCATCTTCTTCAAGGGCGGCCCCATCGACGCACCCCTCTTGGTCTTCGTGAAGTGCGCCCCCTTCGACTCGCTCATATCCACCCCCAACTCCTCCATATTCGCCCTCAACTTCGACACCGACCTATCCCTCGCCTTAGCCCTCGTATTCCGGGGCATGGCCGGCTTCCTGCACTGCTTATTAACCCGCGCCTCGTCCCTTATTATCGCCTTCTTGTGCCTGATTTGCAGCGCAAGGGCTTTAATTTCACGCATAGTGTCGGTAAGCTCGATTTTCGGCACGACGTACATTCCCGTCTCTTCCCGGATTTCCTCCTCGCGTTCGAGGGCCTCCAGCTTGTCGAATATTTCGGGATCGATGTAATCGGCGATATTGTGCCCTTCCCAGATTTCTGGAATAATGTCCCAGCGCTCCTCTTCGGGAATCTCCGTGTAGGTCTTTTTAAGATCGAGCACGTAATCATCGCCCTCTTCCAGCTCGATATCGCGCTCGAGTTTGCGTTTGCGGGACTGTTGGGCCTCGCGTTTGGCCAGAACGGTCTCGGGGATGCACGGGGGGCGCGGCTTGTCGTCCCGGGGCTTGGGCACAGCGACATGGAGGCGATTCAATATACCGTCGACTTTTTTCGAGCGCATTTTTTGGTCCACTCTGAAGCTCAGGAGCGTCTCACAAGCTTCAGTTTTGACCTCCATGACCCCAGTATCGGTCACTGTTGACATCTCCATGATTGGAACACTTGAATCGTCTTTCAGGCTTTTGAGGACTTGTTGTTTCTCATCCGGGAGTTCGCTGATTTGGACAATATCGACTTTATTCGCCACAACAATCAATGGTTTATTGGCAAATAAGGGCTTGATTGACTCGAACAATCTCACTTGTTCCTCCAAAGTGTGTCCACATTGCTCGGATGGGTCGAGGAAATACAAAACACAGGCGCGCAAGTGTGCAAGGGCCGTCACAGCCTGCATTTCAATCACGTTTCGTTCTTCTAACGAATGATCCAAAATTCCGGGAGTATCAATCACTTGCCAGCGCAAATATTTGTAGTCCATATGACCAACGTACAACGATTTCGTTGTGAAAGCGTACGGCTGGACCTCAACGTCGGCCCTTGTGATTTTATTCATAAACGACGATTTTCCAACGTTTGGAAACCCGCAAATAATTACTGTCCTGGTGTAGGGATCAATTGAGGGCAAACGTGCCAAATGTTGCCTCACCTGTTCCAAGTAAGTCAAATTTGAGGCTTGTCGCTTCATTATCGTGGCCATTCGGCCCAAAGCAGCCCGTTTTAGTTGCTTACAGCGGTACAACGAGTCGCCAAATTTCATCAAACGGACATAGTCCTTCGCCACATTGTCTATCAAATGCTTGGCTGTGTTTATCTGCCCTAGGGCCAGCTTGTAATGGTCTTTGTCGTACAGAACGTTGATCAAGTCGGCGTAAAACGGGTGGACATCGTCCAGTTTGGGGAATTCGGTCAGGATTTGAGTCAAACGGTCGTGGAAGCTTTGCTGCGAAAATTTGATTTTTCGCATGTAGAAATTCCGGATTCGTGTTATCTTGTATTGCTTGTGGACGACGGTGGGTGTCTTGCGTTGCGTTTTCGATAGAATAATATCGATGAAGTCCTAGATTTGGCGAAATTAGAAACGTTTACAAAAAAAATTAGACAAATACCTTTGCAGAGGGGACAACTGCGATCTTCTTGAAATTGTACAGAGCCATTTTTTAATGGTTGTGCCGATACAGAATTCACAATAAATTAAGGTTCAATATTGTTTTTATTTAATTTTCCCCGAATCTAACCTAGAACCGAGGTGACACAACACGTGGAAAGAATCAGTTCGAAAAGCGCATGTGTATATTTCCAGCAAGCGCCAAGTTGGTACCTCTGTTAGGATTTTGCGTTAATTAATAGACAATTTAACGAAATAGCAAGGACAAAGGAGTTAATTGGCTATTGTTACTTTACGACAAGTTTATAAATGATATCTGTAAATTTATACTTTATTTATTAAAAAGTGGCACACGTAATTTTTAGCAGAAACGCGCCTTATTGTAATGAAAATTATATCGTAGGAGTTAGCACCAAAAATGGTGCTGGCACCATGACCATTACAGTCGACCAGACAATCGCTGCTCGTTGTCTACAGCCAAGTTCACACTAGGAAAATTATCAAAATAGTCGTTAATCATTATAAAAAACATCAATAAGCTGTTACGCTGACTTGCATATCACAATTGTGAACATCTCCTGACCTTTCTAATGTGTTTCTATTTACAATAAAACTCAACTGCATTTATTTTCTGTATTATTTTTTCTCATATTTAAACAATGCAAACTGATTTTTCTTCACCCCCTTTATATTTAAAATAAAGAAAATTGCAGGATATAAGGGGGGTGAAAAAAAATCCGTGCATTGATTGAATATGAGAATTAAAAATACAGAAATTAAATGCAGTTAAGTTTTAATTTGTAGTAGAAACACATTAGAACGGTCAGGAGATGTTCTACAAATGTGATATGCAAGTCAGCATAACAGCTTCTTGATGTTTTTATAAAAATTTACGATTATTTTGATAATTTTCCTGGTGTGAACTTGGCTGTAGAAAACGAGAACGGTGGGGAAATGGTGCTAGCTCTATGCGCGCAGTAATTGTCTGACCGACTGTAATGTTCATGGTGCCACCGACATATGAAAATTTAGCGATTGTGTTTATTTTTGACAGTGACAGTAAAATGCCGATTGTTTTCGTATTACAAGAAGTGTTAAAACCTGCTAATTAAGTGAAAATGTGTAGTCTTTAATAATAAATGTCATTATAGTCCCCGTTTACACCTCAATTTCAAGTTTTCTTCCTACGATCAAAACAAGACAATTGTAAGCATCTCTTGCTGTTTGCCCCAAATGTGAGCGGTTCTAATCAATTTTTAGAAAAATGGCCGATGTTCGCGATATTATGGAGCTGGAGCATCCAGCGAGCCAAGAGGTGACTCGAGAGTCAATCATTGGTTCAGACAAGCAGAGGAAGCGGCCCCCAACTACTACAAAAACCCAGAAAAGGCCTGAGGGAATGCACCGTGAAGTTTTCGCCTTGTTGTACAATGATAATAAGGACGTTTCTCCGCTTTTTCCGTCTGATACAGGACATGGGTATAAACAAACGAAAATTAAGTTGGGCATGAGGAAACCGAGAAAGTGGAAGTGGGTGCCGTTTACGAACCCGGCAAGGACCGATGGGGCGGTGTTTCATCACTGGAGGAGGCCGTCCGACGAACCTAAGGAATATCCTTTTGCCAAGTTTAACAAGGTGCTTGCTACGGATTTCTAAATGTTAGGATGCGAAACGATGTACAAATAAAACGTTCCCGTCTTTGATAGTTCCGGTAATGTCGCCAGAGAGCGCAGTTGTTCCAATATCTTTGATATTGAAAATGAATTTGAAAAAAATGGTTGTACGTGTAACGGTTAGCACAAGCCCAACAAAATTATACAGGCAGATAGAGCATTAAATTCTCAATAGTAGGACATAAACATAATGCAAAAATTTTATCGTAAATTATATTTAAAAAAATTCCAAACTTTTACTAATTTGCACTCTGCCCTATATTTTTCAAAACGCTGTGAATACGTTTGAACGTATTGAACATGTTTCTTATGAAAATTTGAGTCGGCAGTTTTTCTCAGTCTGTAAAGAGTGCAAAGCTCAATATTTCTATTTTTTTTTCCAAGTAATTAGTGACTTGGTTGGACTTAAATTAATTTAAAACGATTTGGCGGCTGGACGGTAGCGCCCATCATTTTTACTCTGCCGTATTATTTCTTTGGGTTCCCAAAATCCTGCCATTTTGTATCCCGTTTCGACTCCTAAGTCATAGTCCTTCGTAGTTTTTGTATAAAATAATGATTTTGTTGTGACTGTTGTAGAAAGTTGATATTTGTACATACACTGATGCCGAATACCAGCAGCACTTAAGAGTTGATGGTTGGACCAAGGACGAAACTGACCACATGATGCAACTGGCACAGAGATTCGATCTCAGGTTTATCCTAATGGCTGATAGATATGACACTGAAAAGTTTCCGAAAAGATCAGTGGAGGATATTAAAGACCGTTACTATAAAATTTGCGGCATCATGAGCAAAGTAAAATGAGTTTAACGTTTTATTTGTAATTCCTTGGTGCATTTTAGTTAAGAGGGGAGAAAAAAATTTATACCTACGATGTTGACCACGAAAAACGACGGAAAGAGCAGCTGAAGAAGCTCTACGACAGGACTCAGGAACAAGTAATGCAAATTATTGAATTACCTGTATTAAAATTTGGTTTTGTAGATTGAAGAGGAACAGTTCTTGCTCCTGGAGTTGAAAAAGATCGAAGCTAGGAAGAAGGAGCGCGAGAGAAAGACACAAGACTTGCAAAAATTGATCAGTCAGGCGGACAGTCAGAGTGAAACTCCCCGAAAAACGGACAAGAAATTGCCCAAGAAAAAAATCGCGAACCCTTCAAGACCCTCGCGCGTTGACACAGCGGTGAGTCACTTTTCCGTTCGTGTAATTTTGTCAAGTACTTATTTAATTTGTGAGGATTTTTTCGCAGGTTTTGTGTTGCAATTTGAACTAAATAAATCCGTTTTAATAGCATATTTTACAGGCTGTTGAGACCGCAGGTATCAAATTCCCCGATTACAAAAACAGCGGCGTTTCCCTAAGGTCGCAACGAATGAAACTGCCGGCAAATGTGGGCCAGAAAAAATCGAAAGGAATCGAACAAATGTTGCAAGAAATTGGTTTAGGTGGGAGACCTACAAACCCCTAATTGCATGTTTCTAATGTTTGTTTTTGCAGAATTAAATCCGATTCCTACAGAAGAAATCTGTCAAAATTTCAATGAGCTGAGGAGTGATATGGTCCTCTTGATGGAAATTAAATCAGCTTTGAGTACCTGCGAATTTGAATTACAGTCCTTGAGACATCAGTATGAGGCGTTAAATCCCGGGAAAACACTGACGATCCCGCCGCAGTTAATCTCTAATTTGGATCTCGAAAATAAAGCTGGAACGGGGGAGATTATAGATGTCGTGGGGTCTCCGAGCACCCCTACATCTTAGTATAATATAACAAAATAATGTAATATTAAGGTTTGAATAAACATTTAATTTCATTCAGCTGGTTTTATTTCGAATGTTTACGTAAACAGGGCGAATAAACTGCGTCAAGAAATTGTTTATCGACGGAGTAAACATCGTTACTCACTACAAAAAAATATATTTCGTTTCACTGCTTTTTAAAAGTATCGTTCCTTTGAAATTTATTCTCAAATCCCAATTTCGTATTGAAAGACGCGTCGCAATTGAATTTACTTCTTTCTGCACTATTTTGCACCAAAAAAAAAATAAGTACAAGGTGTTTTATTATTAGTCATGTCTCAAGTTTTAAAATTCAAATTTTCTATCATTAAGAACATCTTACAAAGAATCTTAAAAAAGTGTCTGTGCTACGGAGGACTATAAGGAGACGCAACGAGATACAAAGTCGCAGGATTTTCGGAACCCAAAAAACTAGTACGACAAAGTAAAAATGAGGGCGCTTCGAGCGCCAAATCGTTTTAATATAATTAAAATCCTACTAATTACTTGGAAAAAATGCATAAATGTAGAGTGTTGTACTGTTCACAGAATGAGAAAAACTGACGACTAAAATTTTCATAAAAAAATTGAGAAAAAAAAATTAATTTGCGCTTCCTCCCGTGTTTTTAAAGACGCTGCAAATGAAGATACAAGAAAAATGTTAGGAAGAAATACAGAATTAAATTTCTTTTAAAAAAGCCTGCGGGACCATATCTCTATCATCAACAGTTTAGGCCCCAAAGACGTTGAAGCGACAGATTCGTTTAATTTTACCGGTGGTCAAGTAACTAAAGTTAAGAAGATAAAAATATAATGGGACATAATATGACAGAAATAAAAATTTCAATAATTGTTCACCTGAATACTCCTACGCCATTAATTTATAATTAGAAAGTTTCTTTAAAAAAAAAGAAGAAAACAGCTTTTTAAGAATCGTAAAAAACGTCTTTACAAAATTAAAATACCTATCTATATACGTAAAATTTCAAAAGGGGGAGACGTACACTCACACAAACCTTTAGTCAATAATAAATAACTGTCACTTTACATAACTATTTTTACTGATGCATTTTCTTCCAAAAGAAATTTTCAAATACTTTGTGCAATTACTTAATTGCAAGACGTTTTACGCTTGTCCAGAAGCCACACTTACTGGTAAGATTAACTTATTATTGTTATCGTACTTAGTGTTTCCACAAAAATCTCCCTTCATCACTTCCGTTCTCGAATGCCTTTGTTCTGATGGGCATTGTATTCGCGCCATTCACTAAGTCAGAGAAATTATTCAATCTATCCCAAAAACAAATCTTCTCTAAAATCCTTTCGCCTTTTACAAGTATTAACACGCAATCCTTTTTTACGCAGAAACCTAAAATTGTGACCCATTTCAAGTCGACAAATTGAATCGCTTTTGATATTTTCTAAAGGAAAATTAAAGTGGAATTAAATCTGAACATTCTTGAACCACATATTTTACTAATTAATATTTTTTCTTGTTTCAATATCAGTAACATATTAAAAAGCTTCAGATGAAATTACATTCATTCCGTAAGTCGTATTCGTAAAGAAATCAGTCCATACAACGAACTTTACTCCGAAAGAGTTAATAAATAATGCTTACCTGTAGTTCTTAAGGTACAGTATCTTGACTGCTACCTAGTAAAAAATTCAGAACTCAAATTGAAAATTATTATATATTCAGTTTAAACGTTTGTTTTTTTTTGGTAAAAGTCCATTTTTAATTGGTTCCTGTTCAACAACTGATAAGAATCATTGAATGATACTACAATAAACTGTGTTATTAATATTATGATATGAAAGATATACCTTTTTTTTTGAATTGTTGAGCTGTGTATACCTATTTACAGCTTTTCAACCGAATAAAAGATCCGCTAGTTTTGTATCTCTAACGAAGTATTGAAGCCGCCTTCATTGCTATGTAGATAATTATCTCAAAGTCAACAACGAGTATAGGGTAACTTTTTAATCCAAATGCAAATTCTCTTTGATACTTTCAATCGCAAGTTATTAAAAGAGTAATTCTTTTTAAATGCGTTATTTCTAAAAAACCCATCAATTCCGTGTAACTTTTCTACGAGATTTTCATTTTAACTTTTTCGCTGATTCGGTCTGAGCATTTCATCTAATCTGCGACTCCCACCAACTCTTTGTCCTTTTATTGCCTTCAATTCAGGATTTCATTAAAACTGCGTCCCTTCAAAGCGCCTTCCTTTCGAATGAATTGCAAAATCCCCTTGATTAGAAAGCGGAAACTCAACTAAATGAATTAGTCGCTAATGAATATGCCCTTTTGCCCGATGAAACGGATTTTTGCGAAATCTTACCGGTTTAGAAAAACCACCACCAAAGCGTGCGCATATCTCCACCGCCACCGACATACGAGCGCAGACGCCGCCACCAGTGTTATTGGGGTAGCTGTCGTCGAGGTTTCTATGCATTATACATTTTTGAATACACGGTGTAATACACGGTCGGCTGTGTGGTGACACATCAGTGATAGCGTTCAAAGTAGAATCACCACCAGCGTTTACGATGTGAAACATGATTTTGAGCACTTTCCCCACAAAAAAACACTAATTATTGAAAAGAAATGTATTGCAAAATCGTCGTGCTTTTCTATTGCGTCCTGACCATTGGATTACTTCCAGGTAAAAAACGAATTTGCACAATTTTACTGCCTTCCATCACTCACTATAATACAAAGAAACATCCACCATTTCTAGGTTTAAAAATATCTCACTGGTAATTCATAGGATAATGTACACGAAACCAATCAATAATTGGCCGAGAAGTCAATCGACAAGAAATTTTATATCGAGTGTGTGAGCCCAATAATATTTCACTATCAACACCCAATGTTTGATAAAATTTGGGGAGCAGTTTGACATTTATTAAATAAATATCCAATTATTCGACGCGCTCTAATTTACGACCTATCATTTAATAAACCAAATTGCATGTTTCATTTAATGGCTAAAATGAATTCGTTGTAACAGCTAAAACCCGTCCGAACGCTATTTATGTTTTCACCGTTTGATGGAAGATAACTTTGCAACTTTTTTACAATCAGATCGCTCGTTCAAATACTTGTGTTCGTTAAAACTTCCGACTCCTTGTAATTTCACCAACTGTAACTATCCTTTTATCTCGGAAACTTTGTGCTTGAATAACTAAGTTATGAAGCAGATTATTAAGAAATTTTCAATGATTGAAACGACCAAGTTTCGGTAACGACTGTTCTTCGCAAGACAAATAAATTTACATTAAATTGCGATCTCCCGAATGGTATCTTAAATGTATTTTTGCATTGTTCAAGTGAGTCTATTGTGTACCAGCCATTCTCATTTCCATTTTCAAATCATTTAACAATTTGGCTTGGGACTTTACAAAGGGCGGAATTTATGGGAAATTTGGATTAAAAATCGATTATTTAACTGTGTTGGTTTAGGTATGCAAACAGCAAGGAACAATCTAAGATGAAGTGAGTAAAGTGGTTCCTGCATTTACATACTGTCAGCTCCAAGCGCTCAAACATAATGCTTGGCTCATATTTTATAAACCATTTCCGGATCAAATGTCACAAGTTTTCTATTAGCTGGAAAGCATTAAATTCGGACGTTATCAAATTATTTTGCCTTGTTTTGTTTTATAACAACGGTGCAACGTTACTACAAGGTTTTTTCTTGAATTATTAATTCTCTGCTCGTTTCAGTTACGTTTGCTGACATGGAAGATACGAGCGATGAGGTAAGTCCAGCACCTAAATAAAAATCGGCCAATTTTTTCAACCGTGTTTGCATAAAGTTTTGCGAAACCCAGCGAGTTAATTAAAAATATCCATGCAAAGTAATAGGATTAATATTATTCCGCCGTTTGTTTTCGTTTACATTTCATTTGAAATACAAATGGAAATTGATTATTAAAGCATTGTTAATAAAACCTGAGTGACGTAATAATTTCCGAACAATTATGAGCGTTCCAATTACGAGGAAATTAGTTGCTGATTATTAGGAAATAACCGACTGGACAAATCTACAGTCCCGCGAACACTTTTGGTCATTTGTACTCTGTAAAAAGCTGGAATTTGCATTGTATGTGTATGCAAATTTCGATATAATTGGGGTTTTACCCGTGCCGTAAATAAGGATAAAATGGTGGAGGCGCCGGGTCAGCACACTTATTCCGTAGCGTTCGGGTTCTTTTTGCGAAACAAAATGTGGAGTAATCTAGTAAATTAAATTATTTCCGGTAATTAAGTACTTTCTAAGATAAACCAGAAAGCTGCTGGCGAGACCGCAATTCGGAGCAAGTTTCCAAGTTTATTAGCAAACAATAATTTTAAAAGTAAACAGAGCTCGGTATTTTAAAGTTTTGTTTCTTATTAAAACTTTCATGCTTTAGCAAGCTCGTACGGAATATTGGAACGACCTGTACCTGTTCTAGGGTGGAAGATATCAAGAAAGTAAATCTTCCCAGCAGAATGAATCCGTAAGTGCAGGTCCTCCAGATTCCCACGAAGCCATGAACTATCGGGAAACCGATTTATTGACGAGAAATAAAAGAGATTCGTTAAATGACGACAACACGGAAAATGCAGAATCGATCAAGAGAGAACAGGTAACCAAGCCACGTTGTTACGCAAAACCGTGCATTCTTATTCATTTATTTTAATAAAAATCCGTCTTCAGGACGATTCTTCGAACGTTACAGCGAGCGAGCTTCTCCTCGAGCTGATGATTAAAATCGCCGCTCATCCGGAGGAGTGGAACAAAGTCCACAATTTATTAGGTTTGTATAAACACAATTAATACTCCAGTCCAGCGTAATCACGCCGTCATTAGTTTCATACTTGATTTTTTCTGCTGTTAGGAAATATCAACAATGACATACTGATGACCGAAAAGTTGTTAGAAAACCTGCAGAAGGCCAAGATCAAGCCAGAACCGGCCGCAAAATCAGTTGAGAAAAAGCAAAAAGAGCAAGTGATTAACAAGACAGAAACCGGCGAATGGTCCGATTTCCAGACTAAAGTCAAGGATAAATTAGGGTTTTTGAACACACTTCCGCCTGATGATTATCATTTGCGAAACAACCAGTATAAGCCCTTTCCCAAAACCTTTGCATATCATAGAGTCACGGGACGACCGATGTATCTTCAGAAGAATCCCAAAGCTTATATCGCCGTTTCGGTCATAGCACCCAAATATATCAATTCTGGGACGAAAGACGAGGATCTGATTTTAGAGAAAGAGCTGCGGCAGTTGAAACCGTGGACACACGACCAGAATTTGAAAAACATGGCTTCGATCAGGTCCAGGTGGGTGATCGGGAGGGAGGACAGGAAGAAACCCGTTGTACCATAGATTAAAATGTAATTAAAACTAATAATAGAAATAAAATATTTTGTGAAAAATAATTGCGGAATTAGCACACACTAAAATCGGCCCCATTATCGATAATCCTCAATTCAAGTTCGTCCATTAACGCTTGAAACTTCTGTATACTTATGATTTGGATCAATACTATTGCAGTCCAATAAAAAGTGGCCCATTTTGAGGAATTATCGCAAAGTTTGACCTCGGAAAGAAGTCCAAGGAGTTGTAATATCAACACGAACGACCGTAATTCCGTATAATTCATTGGTCGTTTAGATTTATTCGTCATTTATTTTTGCTTTGATCTCGATCGACCGCTGCTACATGTTGGTGTGTTATGTACATTCATTATGCTAGCAAAGGGTGTATACACACAAGCTGTTTGGTAATGAGTAGAACTTGAAAGGACAAAGGCAACTACTCTAGCTTTCACAATATTTTCAAGACAGTTGTAAAGAGGCAAAA
The DNA here is from genome assembly GCF_031307605.1 of Tribolium castaneum. Classification (NCBI taxonomy): domain Eukaryota; kingdom Metazoa; phylum Arthropoda; class Insecta; order Coleoptera; family Tenebrionidae; genus Tribolium; species Tribolium castaneum. The sequence goes on from NC_087396.1 coordinate 14,162,323, forward strand.
AGCGAAGCCTAAATAGAGGGTTGTCACCAATTACTGAAAGGACTATACATCACAAGTAAATGGAACAGAAAATGAAACACGTGCAATTACACGCGCCTATTCAAAGCAAGTTCTTTCATTGTAAAAAACTGAGTTTTTTAATTAAGAATAAATACGTACTTACCCATTTATCAATTATCAAATTGTTTGTGAATTTAACTAATTGAAATAAGAAAATGAGTCTGATGAACAAAAGGTCGATTAAGTCATATGTCTTAGAGCTGTACTCAGTCCAAAACCAGTAAAATCATTTTTATTATCAACTTTTGCCCAATATATTTTCGTTCATTCATAAAGAAAAAATTGTCGAAAATAAATAGCGTAAAAACAAAATAAGGTCAATGTCACACTTGCCGTTATGAAGGTGTTCAAAATGTTGTCCTCCGTTGGCAATCCACGCGTTAATTCTTCAGACTAGGAAGGCTTGCGTTCGAAAAAATAGGGATAAAAAATAGTTAAACTTTTGTGGCAGTTATTGAAAATCGCGCTTGAAACTGACGCTCGTACACAATTTTTTATCGGAGCAACACAAGTATACGAAGATGTTAGTGATATGACTTTGTTAAACCGAATGCTCGTTTAAAACTGATTATTTATCACGTGTAATTGTGACACCCTGATATTTTTGCCTAACAAAAAGTTTTCACTTTTTGTGCATAAAAACTTTTCACGGTCAACACTGAATACAATAACCCAATAACCAATAACTTTTCATTGATGTTTTCGCTTCCACGCTGTGCGGCTCGTGTACAAGAGGAAAAAAATGCAAAAAATGGCTTCTCATAATGAATTTTTTTGGTGATTTACCAAACTGTACTGTTTACTGATTTGATGTACATAAAAATCAAACCTCATCCATGAGTGACTCCCAATAACTATTTAATCCAAACGTCACTATTCTCAAACAAATTTGTTAGTACTGTTACACTTTTATAGTAAACTATCAACAACTGTGTAGCCAACTTCATTTAAAAATGATGGGCGTCGTTAATAGTTATTTTAACCGTCTCTTTTATATTTTGATTTCTTTTTTAACAAAAATTTGAAAACGGTATTATCATTTGATTTAGAAAAAAAGGTGTAAGTTTAGTATCGATTGTAGGTGAGAATGAAACACTGGCGTGTATTCTAAGTGCTTGTTTATTTATGAAAAAAATGTAAATTATTCTACGTTTTACAACTTGAAATATGATCCTATCCAAGTAGCACAATTTAATAGAATGGTATCTACATAGTTGTGTCAATGTTCATAATTTTCACTGTCAATAAGACTAGTCCCGCAACGTTTTTCCAACACTTGGATTATTGCCAGTAAACAAATTGTACAATATACAGTTCTTCACCACCTAGCATTGCCTATTAGAATAAATACCTGATACAACAAACTGTATAAATATTATATACACAACATAACGTATTTGTAAAATTATTATAAAAGACACTTCATGATTTCAAAAACACAAATACCAAGTTTAAAAACAATTCGTTTAATAAAAGGTTGCTAGAGGTGTTCCACCAGTTTCGTGTACACTGAGCACTTGATGATGACAACACGAACGTCTATACACAAATCTATTGTCAATCAAGTACCACAATTGGATGCTCCTCCATTTTGGTTTTCAACTGTCTCCACGGCTTACGAGCTGCTCTTCTCAATTCTGCTAGCGTTACTTGTCGTCTCATCCTCCTATATTAAAAACAAAACACAATAGATATCCTCCATTCAAATAAAACCACAACTAATCTACTCACTTGCTCCCTTCCGTCGCTCGAAAATACACATCATCAGGGGCATCCATCCAGCTTATGACCTGCTTTCGACCGGAACCAGCCCTAGTCATATGTGCGATTTTTGGTTTACCGTTTATCTGAGATATATGTCGAGGCAACACTTGCCCGGGAACTATTGACGACGATATCATCGAATACTGATCGGGACGCACCATCGAAATCGGATCTTTGCTCAATCGCTTCGGGGGCGGCGCACTCAACGCGGAACCTAAAATAACATCCACAGTGTCACCAGTAACACCCCGTTTTTCTTAGGCCGTGATTAGGCGCCCGCACATTTCATTAAAAAACATCAGACAAAAATTACTAATACTAACAAATTGCTAGGTAATTAAGTCATTTTCTAAGTAAAATAATGTAAATGCTAGGAAAATAATCAAATTGCTAAGTGATACTTTATTCTCCTGTAGCTCCCTATACCTCCCTAGGTATTTAACATCCACTTGATATCAAGTGTTAGATGTTATGCTAGACATGAACTAAAAACAATGTTTGATGTAAAGATCCAATTAAAAACATCTCTCTCTTTTTTTTAAGATGGAATTAGTAGGGGGAATTAAACAAAGTAGTAACCCCTCATTTATTAAAGGGATTTTCATTGATAATTTTTTTAATACCATAAATTATCTTCAGTTGGCCTTACTGTTTACACATAGGTATCGTTTATAATTTTTACTTAACTTGCGGACGGCTAACCACGGCCTTTTTGTCATAATTCAAGCAAGCGAAGCTTGGATTTGTAGATTTTAGAAATTTGAATTCGCTCCAGAAAATACTCGGTTATTTATTCAATTCCAGCCAAACAATGCATTCCAGGGAAATCAAACTAAATTTAGTATTACATAACCCGAACTCACCGTCATCCCAATCCAGATCGGAATAGAAGCCAATAAAAAGAAACGAGAAATAGTTTTAAAATGCAAAAACAGTAATAGTAATACAAGCACACAAACAACACTTACTGTCAATTCCGTTCATTTCATCATACGCACGCCTCTTTAGCGACGGTGACATGTTATTGAGTGGTATTTTGTCGGCCTCCGGTTTATTGGGCACCCTTTCGTAGACTAAACTGCCGTCGGGCGCTTTGGGGGGCTTCGGAAACGCCACTTTTTCCGGTTTTGGCAAACTATCTTTATCAGTCAATATGAGCCATTGCGGCGTGATAGAGCCGGGATTCCCCAATCTCGTTGCGATCGCTGTGACGCTTCCTCGATTCTTCTTTCGATAGACCAGCAATTGTTTGAGATCGGCGAGCGATTTGCCTATCATTTGAGCGGCGCACTCCTGTTTGACGGCTTGGATGTTGATCGCGAAGAATGGGGCACGTGCCGCGTGCCGAGGTTTCATTATGTGCCTGCACAACCTCCTGGAGATCCTTGTCAACGGCGTCGTAAACAAATAGAACGCCGTACGGGTTTTCATTATAGGTCGTGGCGACCCTGAACGCACCACTATGCCGTGCGATGTGGCATAATGTCGCCCCAGATGGGCTTTAAGTTTGAACTCTTTGCCGCAACCGCCGATGTTGCAACGATGCGGTCGGTGTGGCATTGCTGACGTGCGGTCGTCGTCGACATCGCTACCCGATTTTTTCTTGCCGCCGTTATCGAAATCGCCGTCGCCGAAACGGGTCGGGATTTTCAAGCCGCCGTATTTTTTCCAATATTGCCAACACTGGTGGCAAAGACGACACTGCATGTGCGAGGGGCCCCAAGCGTACCATTGAGTGGATACCGTCACTATAAGAATTAAAGGTTGCCTAATCAAGTTACCTGGTTCTGACATTTTAAGTGTCAAATATCTGATCACATGACTTTATTAAAGTTAAATGATTGGTTGAAATTTGGAGCAACCATGTCAAGTGCCACTTTCCTGTCATATTCACGTTAAATTGTACATTAATTTATAAAATTAAATAAAAAATAGAAAATTCATATGTATTTCAGAATAACGATAAGAGGTCGTTTTTTACTAACCAGTGACACTTCACCTGAAATCTCTAGACACTGTATCTGCAGTAATATTAATAAATTATATTATATTTAAAGCCAGTTTACACAAGACAATAAAAGTTGATGTGAGTAAGCCGTGAATCCCAGCTTTTGATTGGTTAAATTGGTCACATGATCAATTAATTCGACATTTGACTGCAATTCATTTAATAACGCTTTTGTAAATCTGAACTAATTATGTTAACATTAACAGATATATTACTCAATATTACACATTATAACATGTCAAATTTAATTCCAAAACCCAAGAATTCTGTTTTTAGTTCTTAATTTTATTTTTAACGCCGACTTAAGCTTATTGTAACTCGTCTTAAAAATGAAAAACAAGTGAGTTTCTAGTTGAAAGGTGATATATTTTTTAGCTTTTCACCTGAATGATAAACCACTCGTTATCCCTCGTGGTTTAAAACTCAACTCATGAAATAAAGCATCCGATTTACATTCAAACTCGTTAAATAAATACTACTTTTCAGTCAGCTGAAACAAAATTTCACAGAAGAAGTTTTTGCTCAAAAATACGCATAAATATTTGAAAAATAAAAATAAAATTAACGATTTTGAACTATGTAATTATATGGAGTTTTTCGCCTTTTTGTGTGTTTTTAGCTCAGATAAGGTAATTTTCGGCGTAATGAGGTGATTTTTTGGCCTGTTTAATGACTGCTTGTATTCAGTAGAAAAATATTTCATTTGATACTGATAACTTAGAGAATTAGTTCGTATAATTACTGGATAACTTCCTTCTTCCGTCTTATTGTACCAACAATAGACAAATAACCAACAATTAAAGTTATTAGGCTGTGACAAAACTAGCCCTAAACAATTTTTATATGAGCCATTAATGACCACAATCTTTCTCTTTAAGTTTCTAAAGACGCGAGAAATTAAATACCAGTCTAGAGTTTAGTTTTTTTGCTGTATTCAACTGACATTGTGATTGTAATGCGAACTATTGTTCTTGAACGATTAATAATAGTATTTAGAATACGGTATGTATTAGTATTTTACCATAAGGCAGTTAAAAGATTTGTGTACAATTCTTCAGAATTGTACAAAGAAAAAAGAATTCTTACCTTAATACCTTTTAACAAGATATGCTTCAATATAAACCAAAGACCGAATTTATTAAACTCAAGGTTTACTTTTAGTGTTGTGATAAAAACATCGTCATAAAATTGTTTTCCTTTTTATCAGTAAGATTATTTTTACCTTATATCAGAACCCTGAATACGATTAAATTATCAAGTAATGAATAATTAAATACATACCGGGTGATCAATCTCAAACCCGAACACCTATACAAAATATGATTATCCTTGCCTTTAAATATTTCTATACAACAAAACAAATTACAAATGCCTCTAGTATCACCGTAGAAACGACAAGCAAATAAAAGATTAATGATGTTCGACATTGAAACTGATCACTCGGTATACTAAATTTGTACATGTAGATCTTCATGCAATGATTGAAATTTCAAGTGAAGTCGATTAAGTCGTCAGAAAGTAAATGGAATGTTAATACTAAAAAAATGCGAGCATTTAGCTTAAATAATTATTTAAAAACATTGACCGTGAACATTATAATTATCATTAAAACGTATTGTTTTTTCCTCTTTATTGCTCGGTTTTTAATTTTTAAGAATTTAAAATGAGTAACTAAAACAATTAACTTTAAGAAAGATTCGGTATCGAAATATCAATCGATTTAGACCCGCATTATTCTTTCAGTATTATGTAAAATTGGGTATCTACAATCTACACTGACAGAAAAGTGACAACTGGGTGCACAATAACAATAAACCATCACTACATAAATACTACAATCCTACATAGTACAATAATAAATGTCATACATACCATTACAAGACTCGCACGATTTACCCCCCAACGAGACAGCTGTATCTGAATTGCCGTTACTGTTACCATTGACGACACCTTTATTATTATTAAGTGCGGCCGGATTTGGTTTATTGCTGCAAAAAACAATCGAGAAACGGTTTCAATTAGACTACCAAGACCCAAGACGCAAACTCACTAGTTGGGAATGTAGACTTGCTTCAATTTGGATTCAGCTTCGACGGCTTTGACACGTTTCTGTTGTACGTAGCGGTCCGTAGTCTTCCACATGTAGTAGTATTCGATGATGTTTTTCAACGTCTTCCACGGTAGAAAATCCTGACGTATATCGTTGAAATCCTTGCCGTATTTGTCGAGCGCCTCTTCAAACAGATTAGCCTCCGACGCACTCCACTCCTCCATCTCGTCCCGGCACAGCACCGGCCCGCTCGAAGGAACTAACGAACACAGAGCACTCGCCAGATCGTAGTTGTGATGATGCAGAGTGTCCATCGCGTGAAACAACGTAATGTCCCGGCTGGCGGCCGCCGCCGACATGTGCAACGAGGGCTGTTTGACACTCGAACTGCAGTCCAAGGCGCGGGCAAACGTCCCCACCGATCGCGAAACGACTAAAAACTGATCTATTTGTCGGTCGGTGAGGTTGTGGTCCGGAGTCCAGATTAGGGTTTCGAGTTCGGAGAGGTCGCGTTCGTCACTTTCGCCCTCTTTTAGTAGAGGTGTTACGTCGCACTGGTACCGGCTACCTACGCGAATTTCACCCTTGTCGGCCAACAACGTCTTTTGGGTCGGATCGAACACCAGACAGTAGAAAAACATGTCATCTTTGCCCAGATAGGAACTGAGCGATTCTGTCTCATTAAACAACGTCACAGAACACTTGCCTCGGATATGAGTGGCCGGTAGCGTTTCCACCTGACGGGATAGGAACAACTCGCGGTGTTTCATTTGGTGCCTTTGTTTTGGATTTAAGGATTCGCAACCTCTGCTGCCCGAATCCGACACCGGGCTGCCGTTTGACTCGTCTAAGGCACCTGGTGACAACAAGGCATTTACGATTTTTATACAGAAATACCCAATTAAATAATTTTTAACTTATGTATACAGGATGTCCGTTTTTTGAGTTCCGCCGTGGGGACCTTAGTTATTATAAAAGATATGAGGTCAATTAAATTAGGGCAAAGTTGCGCATTTTTATGCTGAACAACTGTCTGAAAGAAAATTTGATGTCATTTTTAGTTTTTGAATTATTACAAAAAAACAAAAATTTTCGTTTTTATATTTTTAACCTCCCATAATGGAGCTCGAAAAGCGGACACCTGTATACCACGTGATTCAAATTTCATCCTTATCAGAAACAGAAAAAATATTACACGGAAAAATGTGTACTTATTGATAGAATTGACCAAAAATGTGATAAAAATTCGAATAATTTTGGAGTTAAAACCTTATACAGAAGGTGTAGTAAAATTAAATTACTGGTCTAAAAGTTTACTAAAAATGCTATAACTTTATCTACTTATCCAAGCTTAAAAAGTTGTGAATAATGTGGTAAATTTAATTTGAAAAGTGACACACTTTATTGACAAAATAACGACAATAAAGCACACATGATATCATGGCCTACTTTGATTTTTTTTATTACTTTTGTATATAATTAATTTTCAATGTAAGTGTGTGTATGTATTTGAATACGTCAGAGATTTGTTTATGTAAAATTTGTAACAAACATGTTTTAAATAAAATCAAATAACTCGGATCCAAAATTATTTTCGGTTAGACTTGATGTTTTTATTATGCATTGTAATATAAAATTGAATGAAATAGTGTTATAAAAATATTCACAAATCTCATTACATTTCATTATTATATTTGTTAGAGTTGAATAAACCAACATTATTAAAAAAGCTTCGCATAAGTTTTTTATTTCAACATTAGCAAAAATAAAATTAATAGCAAAATCCCAATAAATTTGAGATGTTTCATGTTCCTTAATTTACTCTTTGTACTCTTTTTCTGTTCACTTTTTGCGCAAAAAACATGAACAACGGAATGAAATGGTATTCCCGAGTTTTGACCGTGACTTATTAACTTATTATTGTGCATTTTTCCTAATGTTTGCTATTTTGCCGATACTTTGATATTTATGTATTTTTTAGCGGTGGTAAAACGTGGAATACCCTGTAAATATGTATTTTCAAGTATTGACTAAACTAAGTACATGAACGTATTTGTAATTCATGTCATAGAAAATAACATAGCTCGTACGACCGCTTCTTGTTCCTTTTGCCTCTCGCTACAACCAAAATGGAATTTAGTTGACAAAGCGGAAAATTATGCATACACTATGCATTATATCAATTTATTTAAAAAACAACATGTAGCCACAAAAATACTAAATAATTTCACTGCACAACGTTAGCTGCTTTTTTTATACAAATAACAGTCTAGTTCGCAAACTCATAGAGTTCAAAGGTTTATTTACACGATTACGTAAACATAAATCACAAATTTATATTTCACTAAAACAGAAAAACTCTTATCAATATTTAATCAAAATGTCGATAACGCGAATAGCGTTGGTAGACACAGGTATTTTCAAATTTGTGATGCAAAGGTGTAAAAAATTTCATTGATATTAAAAAAATACGTGACTTTGTACTTTTGTCACATGAACACCATTTACAACAAAATAAAGAAAAACATTGAGATAAAAGTGAAATTCGCTACTAGAAAGCAATCAATTTAAGGCAGTGATTAAGTAAGAGGCATTAAATAAGTACATTATACATACATATTTTATCCTCTATGTTGTCTCACTTTTTTGCAGAAAGTTTGAACATTTGAAAACAAATTCAACGTCATTTTTATTATGACAAAATGTATAAAGTTAAATAAAAAACAGCTCTAAAAGCCCTTGGTGAACTACAAAAGAACACAAAATTTATTTGCATATATGCACAATGAATAAAATATTGACTTTTACTAACACACACATACTTATCGTGTTCATATTTGAACTACGAGATTAATTTGTTTAATTAATATCGACTAATTTTCAGAGAACAAATAAACTGTGACAAATATGCGAAATATTCATTTCAAGATCGATGTGATAGAGACGACATCGTCATTTTTATTATCTCCAGAAGTCCTTTGTTAAATGATTTTTTGTTTTTAGAACATTTTACATAGTAACGTAACACCTTTAGAAATGAATAATTATGTCGTAAATAAGTCATTTCAATCATGTGCGTGAAACACACACATACAAAATTAATATTAGCATAGATTGTATTTGATCGATAACCATTTATAAGCTTAATTTAAAAGGATTTATAAACCAATAACTACAGCTCAAACTGTCAAGTGAATAAAATAAAATAATTTCAAAGGTGGTATTTAATATCAGTTATTTTTATGCTACACTTTCGGGAAACATGACCTCTGGAAAAAATTGTAACGTCATCACGCCGTTATGATTACGATTACTTTCAAAACCTAGGAAGTGTCGAATAAAATTATAAAGTTCAAATTTACATCTTGCAAGTTACGCTGGTCAGTGTCACTAACCTTGAAACAGAACAGAGCCAACGGCAAGATTTTGCATTTTTACAACATTTTTACTATTTTAATGCCATGTGACCTTACACAGCAGTATTTTGTATCAACTGTCTACTCATTAAAACAAAGAAAGAGGACTTGCCTGAAATAAATTATTCTCCCTTTCCCGGTGTTTTTTCTTAAACGCGAACAACCGGAGCCCTTACAAAAATAATAAATAATCCACAAATAATTTCATCAAATCGCCTTCAAGTCAGTTGGTGCATTTTTGTCTTCAGCGTATTTAAACCGTGTACCATTGCAATATGATCTAATTGTTTTAAACCGTGAGCTGTTATAAAACCCATGAATTTATTTTATTGTCTCAATGGTAATGCCGCAACTGCCTTTTTGAGGTAAAATAAGTCACAAAAAAATGATTTCTATGTAAAAGATTCTGTGCTATAACCAGTGGCATATTTACAAGTGGACAGAATGGGCATAGCCCAGGGCAGCAGTATTTTAGAAGCGGCAAAAATATCTTTACTTTAATTAAAAAAACACGTAGTAAATAGACGTACTGCATTTTTTTAAATCAATTGATCAGATTTTTTGTTTTCGACTTATTTTTTTAATTTATAAGTTCGTAATTGTTTAGCCAATGAGTTTGAATTCATATTATAGAAAATACAGAAGAATGTCTTTGAAAAAAGTCAGTAATAACCTGAGATTATAGGAAAAAGGGTATAAGTGTAAAATGGCTACGTAATTAAAAAACAAGAACTTCTTAAATAAATGCATACAGGGTGATTTTTAATAAATATCTTACAAAATAATGAAGACATTTAATAATATAGTGCACATTACAAAGAACTTTTTTAGGTATTTATTTAATTTTCAGAATTATTATCTGGCATTTTTAGAGAATCTGTGTTAGAACTGAGTTCGCTATTTCATTCAAATAAATTGATTTATTAAAAAAAGTTAATTATTATAAAAATTATATAAAAGTTAATTAATTTTACCAAATTCTAAATTGCAAAATAGTTATTAATGATTAGACATCTCATTGAAACTATTATTACATTAGCTATTGTTTTTTTGAAGTGCATGAATAATTTATAACAGCTAATTTTGAGAGAAAATGCAACGTTGGCATTTTCATTAATTTCGAAACAGCTAATAATCTTGCATAACGCTCCTGAAATTGGCACAAAAGCAGTCCCGAATTTACTTCCTGCCAACCTAAAAATTTTCGTAAAATGTTCCGTCAAATAATGACTAGGTATTTTGGCATCAGACTTGATGACGTTGCTCTTTTTAATATATCTCTTAAAGCATCAAAATGGCGTCAAATTACAAAACTGTTTTTTTAAGAATGTCACAGACAGGAGCGGCAAAATTACGTGGTCCTGGGCGGCAGGATAAATACGTCACTGGTTACTGACAAATTTTGAGACAAATTGTTCCATTACTTACTAAAGGTCAGAATAAGGGATAAAAAAATCGCAAGTTTGATGTATTTTTCTAATAAAAAAGAGAAAAGTTCCCGTAGTCCTTAGTTCCTTAGTCTTTAAAAATTACCAATATAAAAGTAACAAAAACGACGAGCACACTAAATACAGACACCTCCATTGTGATACCAGTAATTTATCACACGAGTCACGCATTTTTTTGGAGCGACTTCTAAATTGCATTAATTATTAAACTTTCATCTGATTTATTTCTAGTAAATGTGGTATCAAATAATTCAACTTGGCAAAACTTCACATTAAAAGAAAAAAGAACCTACTTTACCCTACCATTTGAGCCCGATAATTGCTTCTCGACAAATAAAATCAGTCAGTGCAGGTAAACGAATAGAACAAAAAAATCACCAAAAGCAGTGCTGCAAAGTTGCATTTTGTAATATCGTTACGGTAACCTGGAAAAACATAATTTTATCACGCCGTAAATGCACAAGATTGGAGATTTTTATAAGATGGTGGTTTTAAGTGACAATTATCCCAACCGGACCAGTTTGTCCCAGTCTCCCCTAATGCTTCCAGACCCACCAGATGTCTTTAATAAAAAATCCTCGCAGGTATAACGAATAAAGCTGGTAAAAAACTCAAGGGTTGTTATCTTTTAATCATGTTTGTAATGAATTTACATTTAGCAAAAGTTTTGAAACAAAACAATCGATGGACCCAGACGACCCGGGATTAAAATAGGTGTAAAAAGCCGCAATCTAGGCCCTGGTATAAAATGGTAAATTAACGAGGTGAATACCTGCCGATGACAACAATCGCCCCGGCATCAAGCATCAGGTTTCGTTATCTACTTTTTGTGTGTAATTATAAAAGTACAGTCTTGCATAAAAGAACAAGCATCTCGCAGTTGTCATAGCGACGCGGTCTGATCGAGTACAGTTGCGGCAGGATTTCGCGAAACAACACCACGGACGGTGACAAGACAGGTACAGTCAGCGAATATCGATCGCCTAATCAAGACTTTTGCCCCTCCACTCATTTAGAATGCGTGAAAAGCGAGAATGTCGCCCCGACGAAGCACCGCCGAAAAACGGAAATCGCGACAAGGGCCCCACTTGACTTACATTGGTGTTTGTCGGCGAGCTGGATCAGCTGGCTGGGCAGGTCCCTCCGGCGGTAGAAGCACATCACCTTCGCTTCCACATTGCCCGATGCCGTCTTATTCAGCTCCTCGATTCGCCGGATCTGGTACGGGGACGTCGATGACGTCTCAAAGTACACGTAATCTAAAAAACGGAAATGTAAACAATAACAGTGGACATCCTCCTCGCCTAACGGGGAAAATGACCTCTCACGGCGACCCGCGACTAACTTTTCCCAACTTTGATTCGCAAAAACGGGAGAGTAATTGGGCTGGCGAGGCAGCTCCTTTTGTTTGATTAAAAGATACCAGGTGAGATAAAAGGTTGAGCACCTGGCGTCACGACGGGACACTCCAAAATAATTACCAAAGTGTAAAATTACAATCGGATGGCTTTATTAATAGTCCCGTCGTTTCGACAAAATCGCGAGCACGCAGCGGCGCGAAAAATCACCACAATTAGATCCACCTATCGAACCCCGATCGCAATTATCAAACTGGACTACTCGAGAGAAAGACTTCCTCTTGAGCGAAGCCGGTTAATTAAATCACCAAACACTCACCTCCGACACGATACATGTTAGCTGTCATCTTCAAACACAAAAACGATTTACTCCTAACAGTAATACTACGTTAATACGACACACATTTTAAATAATTTCGTCGAATTTCTTCAATGTTTTGTCAGTACACTAAACACCATCAAGCCAACAGACGCCATTTTCTCAAATCAAACTCCCTGTTGGCGTCTGAGCAAAGAATCACACACGATTGTTTACACCAACGCCAAAAGAACTCTCAGCGGCCAGTAGCAGAAACATTGCGACGATAAAACAGAAACATGCAAAAAATACGCAAAAACTGGCACGTACAGCGTTGCCAGACCCACCGATTTTTCGGTAGATCTAACGATTTATCCAAAAGTCAACATTTACAAAAAAATGTAAAAAATCAGTTTGAAAAATATTTTCACGACAATAAAGATTAAAAAAATGATTGAATTTTTATTCCACGTGTTGATTGCTTATTCTTTAAAAAAAATGAAAATAATAGGAACTGCAAAGGCTACAGATTTTCCAGGAATTTAGCCGATAAAAAGCAGGGTCGTCTTAAGCGCGGGTGCAAGGAGGCACCCTGGCGGCAAGTTAAAGTATTAAATATGATTTTTAGTTTTTATTTTATTCTTTATGTAAACCATTTAAGCCATTTAATAACTGTGTAAGCTTGATAATAAAGTACTGAAAAGACGCAAATTTCGCTGCCAAAAATTCTTTGGAGGTGATCAATTTGTTTCTTTTGTTCAGGAAATTACGTATTTTATTCTGCTTCAACACTGCGATAAAAAATAACTTCTAACATCAACTCTGAAACCCCCTTCAAATAAACGATGGTAACGCAGGACTAATGCTGCAAAAAATCTTCAATTTAAAAAAAGTGTATACGTCATTTTTTCTAATTCAGATTTGGATAGTGAAACAAAAAAAATTGCAAATTCTTTTTAACTCTTCAAAATAATATCATATAAATTACGTGCCTGATACATTTTACTACAATTTTTTTTTAAACTAGGAAAAAATTTTCAGATTCTCCCAGATGTTATTAAAGTAACTGTGCTTAAATGTTGAAAGGCGATAAACCTTTTTTTAGATAAATGGAGAATTGTTATAACAACCGAAAATAAAAAGCTGTTTTTTTTGTAAAAAAAATAAGTGATAAGGGCGGCACTTAAAACTTTGCACCATGGCGGTTATAAGCTAGAGACGGCCCTGTAAAAACCCCACTTATTAAACGTTACAATAGAAAATATTGATTATAATAATCCAAGAAATTATCTTTTGCTCGAAGAAATGTATTTTGGGACAAATGTTGCAAAAACTATTTCGGAAAGCAATTTTTCCTCTGAACAGTCCTTGTTGAAAGTTGCAAGCAAATACATACTACAGATTAAAAAATTAAAAAAATAATTTTTTAGACCCGAAAATTGTTGACTGGTGTTTTTTCCACAGTTTAATTGAAGACATAGATTTACAGAGTTTAGACAGTGGCAATAAATTTCTGTTTGATTTTTAAAAACATTAATTGGATCAACATTGTTTTTTTATTTTTTAAATAATAATAGTTCATAATGAAATTTTAGCAAAACTGTTTAAACACAGTTGACACTACTCAGAATAATGTAATTGTCGATTAATTTTGAAATGTTTTAATAATTACTGATCAAATCTGCTGGAATCAGTATTATTGGTTGCATATCTACAAAAATTTAGAAATAACTCACAATTGACTCAGCCTGTATTATTCTGACAAGATGTTAAAAAATTAAAAATGTGTGACGACACACCATTATTTAGCATGCTATGTAATTTTGTTTTTAAGTTATTAATACCTCATTCTTCTGCTAACTTATGGAGAGAATATTTTCTTTGATTAATTTATGAAGACAAACCAAAAAAAAACAAATTAGATTTAAGTACAACCAAACAAGCGTTCTTTTATGAGTATAATAGATATTACTATTATTTGAGTTAATTTTTTTTTTTTTTGAAAAATGCCTCGATTTCCCAAAATTTTTAAATTTCTTACGGAATCTACCGAAAAGCCACGAACTAGAAGCAACACTGGCTGTCACGTGTATAACATAACCTTGTTTATCTGTGACATAACCTCACAAAATGGGGAAGAAACGTAAACTAAAAACCGAAAACGACGAGTACGAATTCGACCCCACACCCAAGCACCTCACACAAACCCATCTCAAAAACCAAGAAAAGCGCCTTATTATCATCCTTGAGGGGGCACAGCTCGAGACGGTCAAGGTGGGGAACAAGTTCGAGTTGCTTAACTGTGACGACCACGTGAGCATTTTAAAAAATTCGGGCCGCTCACAAGCTCTCTACCGGCCGGATATAACGCACCAGTGCCTCCTAATGCTGTTTGACAGTCCCCTGAACAGGGCCGGACTGTTGCAAGTGTACGTCCATACGGAAAACAACGTGCTCATTGAGATCAACCCCCAGACCCGCATACCACGGACTTTCAAGCGGTTTGCGGGTCTCATGGTGCAGTTGTTGCACAAATACTCGATTCGGGCCGAAAGTGGCCCCAAGTTACTGAAAGTTATCAAGAATCCGGTCACTGACCATCTCCCCGTCGGCATAAAGAAGTACGCAATGTCTTTCTCGTCAAATAAAACAGTGAAGTGCGCAGAGCTCGTCCCGAAAAACGAGGACCCCGTGGCCGTTGTCGTGGGGGCCATGGCTCGAGGGAGTGTGAATGTGGATTATACTGAAGAGACGCTTTCCATTAGCAATTATCCGCTTTCTGCGGCACTTACTTGTACGAAACTTTGCTCAGCGTTTGAGGAACAGTGGGGTGTGCATTAAGGGTTAGTTTTAGGAACAGTTTTAAAATGTATTTTGTAAGAAAATAATCATTAAATATTACACAAATATTTGGTTTCAATGAAAAAGTTGGTTAACTTCTGAACTGGACATACGTGATTGCCGCCACTTTGGCACAACCGATCAACATAAAACAATAACGCAAAAACTAGAATTATGAAAACAAGCAAAAACAAACAAACATAACATTTAGTTCTTGACGGCGGGTTTGGTCTGAAAAATGGAAAAACGTGTATGACATTAAATCAATCAAAATCCAAACCTTAGAGGCACTACTTGTAAATTTTCATTCACATCTTTACTACTGTCTAACTCAAGAGGTGGTTCCATTTGGAGGTCTTCAACAGAACTGTGTGAAGACAAAGACCTACGAAATTTATTTTAGTATAGTAAGCAAAAATCTAGGAAAAAACCTACAAGCTTACTCTTTGCTTTGCTTATTGTCGTGAGTCAAGATCGCCACATAATTAATCACCAACTTCCAGCAATTTGCCATTCGTTTTTCATAGCGCAAAGTACCACATTCAACGGCAGATTTAATAAGTTTTTCGCCGATTTCCTTCACTTGCTGTAAGTAATTCACGACCGTTTTGTGGCTCCTTTTCTGTTTACAACACAACTTCTTCATAATATCCATACTACAATTCAAGTACGTGAAGAAACTCAAAATCAATTGATTGAACTTTTCTTCTTCATTAGCGCATCGCTTTTTCGACGTTGCAACGTCCATGGTTAACGTTAAGGCAAGACTTGCAAACTTCTCCTCAATTTCTTTCACGGACAACTGCCTACAATAAAACACTGTTTTACGAAAATTGAAGTTTTCGTCGCTTTACTAACTTTAAATCCACCTCTTCAAACTCTAAGTTACTCAAAAATGAATCATATTGCAAGGGTAGTATTGCTTCAAACATATCCTACAACCAAAGCTACAAATTTAATTCCACAAAATGATACGCACCTGCTCGCTGTGCGAAATCTGACTGGTGCAAGAAAGAAAAGTGTCCTCGAGCAGCTCCTGATTCATGGAAATTTCATGCAATTCGTCAAAAGCCTCATCAGACTCATCACTGTGTGAAACTTTTTTTTAAACCCGAAAATAAATGAATAACGTACCTCTGATGTTGATTTAATTCTGCAAGAAATTTAACAAGTTTGATGTTACTTTTCAAAAGAACCATTTCTTTTTCTAAATCTAGGACAAACTCTGCGTCTGTTAGTGCCTTTTCTTCCTCTAGCACACCTCGGTCGCAGTTGAAATATTCGAAAATATCCAAGATTGCACTAAAACCACCAAATTAGCGCCAGTGTTTATGCTACAATTTTAAACTTACCATCTTAACTCCCTGTTACTTTCAGAGAGAAACGCATCAATATTCACACACTCCAGTTGCTTTCGCAAACTCCTTATTTCATTATTTTTCTCCAACACTTCATCGCACAATTTCGTGATCGCCAAATCACTAGTCATCTTCATTTTTACAATTTGATTTTTTAATTTACCCACCTTGGCAACATTCTCCGCCATTCTCTTCTCCAAATATCGCTTCTCCTCGACCAAGACATTCATTTCTGCCCGCAGATTGCCCGTTATAGTCGTTTCCACTAACAATTTATTCACATAATCGTGGAGATTCTCATTCAAGTTACGATTTTCCTCCACTAGTTTCAGTCTCTCGTTCTTTAGTTGATTGTGTTCGGTTTTTAAAATTTCAAATTCGGTTTTTAATGCGTCTAAACTGCGAATCGTCTCGTGACAGTGCTTGAGATCGCTTTCAAGTGCCTCATTTTTGGCGCACATTTCTTGACACTTTGACGACAGTTTCGTATTTATGCTTTTTTCTTTAGCGAGGGCTTTCTCCGTTTCTTCTTGTTTCTCCAACATTCGATCGAGTCGTTTTTGCTGTTTTGCAAAGTTTGTTTTTTTGGGATCCGTTGGTTCGCTCACGAACGACACACACCACTTATTGCGCTCCTCGCTCAAAGTTTCAGTAGCTTCGCACAATTCAGCTCGTAAACTTAAATTCAACAATTGCTCTCTTCGAAGTCTTATCTTCAGATTTTTTATCAGAGAAGCGTTTTTTAATTCCTGTGACACTTTCCGATGCAAGTGATTACTCAAAGCAGCAAGTTTTTCTCGAATCTCATCACCTACAGAAAGCTGTTCGCGTAAGTTAGTGTCAACTTTGCACAATCCGGACGCAACAACTTTGATCACGTTATTATCGTCCGCTTTCGCGGCTTCTTTCAGGTTACCCAACTGAGTTGTTAAGTTTTTAATAATCTCATCTTTTTCGTTAAGAGTATTGATAAGGTTGGTAAGTTCTTTTTTATTATTCCGGAGAATCTCGTTCTCACTAGACAGTTCCTTCATATTTTGCCAGAGATTATTTTTGATTTCCTCTTGGTCCTTGACCACTTTGTACAAACGAGCTACTTCTTCCTCGTTGTCAGTGTTCTCAAGATTAACTTCTGCCAATTCTTCCTGGAGAGTTTTTCGAGGGCTTCGTAACGTATAAACACCGATATTTGAGACATCATAAATGCTACAATTAGTACTTTCCAGTGAGGAATTAATCGGACTGCTGGAGGCGCCACAGTCTTTTAAATTTATGGGGCTACTTGACAATCTGGGGGTAACTGGATTTGCCAGTTGATTCAACAATTTTGGAGAATTAAAAATGGGCTTGGACGTCCGTTTCGTTTCACTTTCTACCACAGACTTGTTACTACGAAGGGTACTATTACGAATCACATCTTCCAAATTATGAATTTTTTGCCTAGCCAAGTTTTGCTCTTTGGTGTAAAATTCAACCAATTCTATTTTTTCCACTAACTGGGAATTTAAATTATCGAGAGATTCCTTTAAAGTCGATATTTCTGCATCCTTTAATTCTAAATCTTCTCGTAGCTCTATCATGGTTACTTTATTTTCTTGGTTTACTTTTTCGCAAGTTTTTAGTTTCTGTTTCAAGACATTATTCTACAATTTATTTATTTGAAATAATGCTTTTTAATACGAAATGTTTATTATTATTACCTCAGTTTCAAGTGTATTAATTTGAGCCACATAGAGTTTCTGGTGCTTCTCGTAGTTTGTTAGAAGTTTTTGTAGATGTTCCCGCTGTTTATTGGCCGTATTTATCTGCTCATCTTTTTCATGATCGTCACCTTGACGTGCAGAAGACTCACTGGCATGTTGTTCACTGTAAGCACGTAATGTATTTTCAAGTGGGCAAAGATTAAAACTTGCCGGTGTTGAATTTTGCGTAACGCTAATTCAGCAATCAATCCTTCGTTTTGTTCTTCAGACGCGGCCAATTGTTGCTTGACAAGATCTAATTCAGAGTTAGCTTTACTTAGTTTGTATTTTAAATCACAAATTCGTTCCTCTAAATTCACAGGAACTAAAATTGTTAGACTAATAACAAGTAAACTTTAATAAATGAAAGTTACACGTATTGTTGTTGGACTCATTTTGAGACAAGTTCTGACTGAAGCTGTTATGGAGCTCTGATAAGCCTGTGTTGCCGTCATCACCCTGCATTTTTGAAACCCATGTGCTCATAACGCTTTCAAAAAACGAGTACCCAATGTGAGGGTTTACAGAGTCTGGATCTAGCTGTGCTCGTAACTCATTCAATTCGCTTCTACAACAGAAATTACTCACCCTCATTGCTTGCCAGTGTCCAATACTCACAAATTATTGGGCATGTAGGGCTTAACGAAATCTATTAACGATGAAACTTCCACCGAATTTGTGTTGCTTTCGTCACACGACTTGTAAATACACTCGATGATATTATTCATATTCAAACACTTGAAAACGCTTACGAGGTATTAATCAAAAGGGATGTTACGATAATAACAGCACAAATAGTTTCGGAACCACAAAAATTCATATCAACTTCCCTTAACAAAAAAATTGTCAAAAAAACTTTTCGATTTGAACCTGACCATGGAAGATGGTGGAATCACAGCAATACCAACTGTTGCGCAAAAGGGTTGGGGACAAAATCCCTAAATTATGTAATGCGGGATTTTTCTCCAAGGTCACATTTCCAGATAAAAATTGGGAAATATTTTTTACTAATCAAATTACACTAATTACAGCCACGAAAAGAAAACCCTGGCGCATTATTTTATGTAAATATGTCATTAAGTTCTGTCATGTTGGTACTCGCTATTGTAACAAAACCGGTAAAGAACAGAAGTGATATGACTAATAATAGAAATATGTATCAATTAGCAATTTCAAATCATAAAATTTACTAGACTTGACTGGCGCAAGATCGAGAAATGTTTTGAATTTTGAAAATTTATTAATTTCACTAAAAAGTACTTTTTATGGTAAGCTTCCCTCTTGTTTTTTGGAAAGTTGATTTACGTTGAAATCCAGTTTTTTGCTTCTAATTTTTTAATTTCTTTTGGGGAAAAGAAACAACCGGGTCGATTACTTTATGTGTGTATTTGAATGTACAATATACACTGTAGAGTTTAATCAATCATAGAAATACAAGTATAAATACTCAGTTCAAGGGTTGGACTCTTGTAATTATACAAGTTTCAATATTTACTCATATCACAATAAGTTAAGTGCCAATAAAGTTATAGTGTTAAATGTTATTAACATGAAAATAAAACAAGGCAACTAAATGATCTCAAAAGAGTTAATACTCGCTTTGGCATTAAAAATAATTATAACTGTAACTTCCTCATAAGTTATCCTTAACGTAATTTAGTCATAAATCGCACCATTAAAAAAATACATTATTTTGAAGAACATTATGTTAATAGCAAATGGCACAAAAACATGTTGAATACTCTACATAATAAATGTATTAAATATGAAGAAATAAATCTATAAATATCCTGACTATAAATAGAGTCTCCTAATTAAAAAAAATATATTTTACATAGACCTATCTATTGTCTTTTAAAGATTACGCGTTGAATCTTTTCAAGAAGAATGAACCGTACGAAAATATAGATATTTATACAAATTTGTTATCTTAATGGTAAAATGTCACACGTAAGTATTTACACAACTTAATTTCTCAAAATTACATTTTAGACCATAAGAAAAGGAACTTGAACAATTCATTAAAATAATTTGAAGGTTGTACTGCATAAAATGAATACTTTAAATTTTTTGATGGGCAAAATAAATTTACATCTCGAGTTGTTCATACATGCCTTAACCTTGGACTAGTGTTTAAAAAAAAGCGAAAATTAATGTATTATGTATCAAATTTGTCATTGTTTAAAATAAAAACGATGGTAAAATAATAATGAACAATTAAAACGCTGCTGTTTTACGCAAAGACGAGAGGATTCCAATGCAAAAGCAAGTACGAGCAACATGGCAACACACTGATAAATTAACACTCTAAAATATATTTAATATTTACAAAAATAACAAAAATGACTGTTGATATATACATTTGGCGATTAAAGAGAAAATATATAAAACTAACTATTAAAATATACCAAATAAAACAGAAGCGAATTTAGAAAATTTCGAATACACCTCCAATCATAATTACACTTTTTGCTTGTTCAGCTGTCAATTGCACAATAGTATGCTTTAAAGCTATAAATATTTACTATTTTTACACATGAAAACCACACAGACTTTTCTAAATTTTTTCGTTTTATTATTTTTCCAAAACAACAAGTATTTACCCACAAAATATGTATCACACAACAAAATAACAACATCAAAATATTGAAAAAAAATTCCGAATGCCGTCTTGTTCCTTCGTTTAATAGAACGATATGAGAATAAAAATTACTTTAATTAATATAAAAATATTGATATAGTTGTAACAAATGGAAGGCACGTGTCCGGTTCAACCGGCGTGTTTAGACAGATTCAACGGCATATCTGCAAAAAAATTGTTAATTCGATATCTTACGACCCTCTTGGAAGAAAGAAAATTTCACAAACATTGAAAAATTAGTTACCTGTAATATTATCATCCCGACGTTCTAAATCCCTGGGAGGGTCCGCTGCCCAGGAACAGGAAGGAGTATCATGACGCATTGTTATGGACATGGGGGGAGCCTGGTAGACAGGCGGCATAACGTAACCTCTTCCGTAAACGCCGGGACCATAGTATGGTGATAGAGGGTAAGGGTACATATAATGGGGTAAGTATGAAGGATGGGGATAAGGAGGATAACCTCTTTTATCGGCCTGCTGAAAATAAAAAAGAAAAATTACACATTATACCTAGACCTAAGCACAATTTTTATTTACAACAACTTCAGTAACAAATGTTTATCGAATAGCAAAACTGTAATTAGTAATAAGTTAATGACTATTGTTTTATGACTTTAATTATGATCATTGTATGGTATGCATTTTTTAATGCTATCTAAAAGTGCATTCATTAATACTACTTTCGTGCAGTCTTATCTTAAAATTTTATATCATAAGTAACACGAGGACAGTATAATATTTTGTAAGTAAAAATTAGATAAAAAATTATACATTTTAAAAATGCTACAAGAAGTAGTTGTTTATAATTCTGCTTATATCCTAGAATGTCAACACATGTTAATCCAACTAAATTTATATTTCTATAGGTTTTGTAATATTCAACATTGTGTGTTAATACTAGGGGTAAGAGTATTTTTTTCTGCTATCATAAAAAAACTTCACACATTGAATTAAAAACATAATAAAAATTAATTACAAAAAAAATAATGCTTTAGTATCAAAGCAAATACTTATCAATAATACGTATGTGGTTTCACATTGTTCTTTGAAATGAATAAGTTTAATGCCTACTTTCAATAAATAAAATATTCCTGGATTTGATTGATTGATCCATTGTATTTTAAAATATTTGCGAGAATTCGCCAAATGGAATGCAATTTCCTCATGACACATGAGTACATGTTAAGTAAACCGAATCGACAATTAAAGCAGATAAAATCATTTCATTCCATATAGACATTGCAACGGTGTTATAATTGCATACAAGAAAAAGTCGGGAAGTGTTTATTTCATCACACTACACTTAACATAAGATTTCTCATCCTGTATTTTCCAAACGCAATCATCGTGAATATGAGAATTAGACCGTATCAAGTGCTTGAACCGTGTCCTTTTAAAAACCCAGCAACAATAAGAATTCGAAAACAATTAGTCGGAGCAATCTTAAACCTTTCCTTCAATAAAAAAAAAACTCGTAACGTTTGTAACAAAAAAGACTAATTTCATGACAATTAAAAAAAATAATTAACTAACGTACCACATTAAAATGGTGCTAGAGTTTTCCTTAACACGATTATTATACAGTAATACCTCGTTAATACGAAATCAATAATCAACCAAGGTGATTCGGACCATCAAAAATTTGGATTACTGAGTTGAACTTTTATGCATTTTTGTGTCATATGTATAAACAAGTAACAACAATAGTAATTATATTGACAATTTGAAGAAAAGTGGAAGTTAAAACTTGAAAAGTTACATCTCAACATCATCACAGAAAGAGAGGACAATTTTATTACAATAAATAATGTTGTAATAGTTGAACGAAATTAGTTGATTGAAACATTTTGTTTTATTTATCCTGTTCCTGGAACTGTATTAATCTACATTATAATAAAAAACTTATCCTTAATGTAAATAATTTGTATTTTTTATGCTAGATTTTTCCCGGATTAAAATATGCTTCTTCTTTTAATCGCTGGAGGGTTAACATGTCGGGCGTCGTAAGATTATTTTCTGCCCTCCATTTCAACAGTATGAGTTATATAAGTTAGCTAAGACACTGCCGTTCCACCACTCACATAAAATTTATCAAATATTTCTAATTTTTGCTTTAATATCAAGGTAGTATATTTCCTTTTTAAAGCCATTGTAACAACTAAGCGTTTCTGAAACTATTTTCAAAAAAAAAGTTCGGACTTACAAAGAATGCATTACAGAATTCATAATATTATCGTAAATTCTATTCGGATTACAGAAGAATTCGAATTATAAAAGCTTCGAACTATTGAGGTATTACAGTACTCATTTTGACCAACATCACGTCAAAACTGCACTTTTCTATTGAAAAAAGGCCAGTTCTTCAAATGGATGACCCTGGCTAAGCGTATTTTTTTGTAATTTTGAAAAAAAAATCAAACAATTTTCAATTGTACGCCTGGGCCATTCTGAATATTTTATTGCCTGATTGAATTTTATTCATTTACGGATTCCAACACACTAGGTTTTATTATTTTAATACTTTTATAGAACGATAATAAAATTATTAGATATTTATCAAAAAAATAATAAAAATAAACCTCGCAAAAACGTTATAAACAACATCATGAACGACAAAGACAGTAATTGACAACTGCTGTGGCAGTTTTATAAAGAAAGTATAATTTTCGACATTAGATTTCTCAAAGTTTTGTTGCATGCGTCCTTGTAGAAAAAGTAACTTACTGAGAGTTCAATGGAACGCAACCTATCAACGCTTTCCGAATACCACCTATCCTCTGAGGAAGGCGAACAGTACTGCGATTGCGTCACAGTATTAAAGTGACTAGGAGAGCTGCTAGGTGACCGCTTAACGTTACGATCTTCAGCCAACAAGGAAGTGATGCTGTAGCTGCAATTGCGCGCCGGCTTCACGTCTTCTGTAACCCCGTTCGCACTAACCGGACTGCCAATTTTGGCAGTCACCTGTGGCGTCTTGTTCCTGCTTCTCTTCTGGCAACCGTCCTCCGATTGCACCTTGTCCTTTTCCATTTCGCGCAAGAAGCGTTTTCGCGGAGAGACGACGACGTCGCCGCGGCCCGCACCGCCGCCCGCCGCCTTCTCCGACAGGTTTTGCACGATGACGAGCAAGGAAGCACGCACGCGACTCTTGCAATTGTTATTTGACACCTCATCTTTCGAAGTCCTTTCATTCACAACACCCACTTCGTCGACGATTTCTGTGTACGGACGACGTGACTTTCGAATTTTGCTAAATGAACGTTTGTGTTTCGGACGCCAGAAAAAGAACACCAACTCTTTCGACTGGTTGCGGCGCGGCGACGGCTGCTTCCACGAGTGGTCGCGCTGCCAAGGCGACGACTGGATCGAACTGTTGTCGTCTGAAACTAAACAAACACTCACAATTTCAAAAAAATTAAAAAATTATAAATTATAAACGCAACCGAAACAATATTTTTTATACTTTCAGCAACACACCTCATGAATCTCCTCAATTGATTTAAAAAGGAAAATAGATCAAGCAAAAAGCCGGTTTGTAGTATTTCTAACAAAACCGCATTAAAAGTTCTGTTGTCATTGTTAGGAAAAGAGTTTCCTCGTTTTTAAGTGTCAAGGCCTAACTGCACCCGTAAGGCTTAAACTATAAGCTCCGCTTAAGTTGTGCCAAGTGAACTGCACCATAAACAAGTGCAGCTTAGTTTAAACTAAACAGTTTAAATAGCGCTAAACATCAACAAAGCAATTTAAATGCCAATTTGCAAACGAATCGATAAGAAATTGCGATATTCATTATTTGTTTATTTTGCTTAATGAAAAAATTAGTTCGATTGCTTCAAAAAACATTTCCAGTGGAATAAAATTCGACACATCTTCAGCACAGTAAAAAATGTTTTCGGTCTTGCTGTCGTTTAAAAAGCGAGAATTTTTTGGTAGTAATTGTTGCAGCAGCAATTCTATGCAATGTTATTGCCAAAAATTGAAGCGAAGGCGAACGGAGAACCTGGTTGATGGAAGAATGATGGCATAGATGATGATTTGATGAATGAGATAAACAGATAGAAAATGGACAAATTTCCGTAATGCCACAACGATGGAGTTATTGAGCTTCCAATTATAATTTTTTTATCGTTTTTAATTTATCAATTAACTAAAAAACCTCTTTATCACCAGTGAACTGATTTTTTTCAAGTTTAACTCTTTTAATTTAATTTTTATTTCATTAATTTAAAAAATGAAAATGCAATAGGGGAAAAAAGATGCCATATTACAATCAGTAACAATGTATTTATTTTGATATATTTTTTACCAAAACATAAATGTTAAATTTTTAAATCACTTTCAATGATGCAAAATTGAAGTGCATGTATAAATTAATTTAAATCAATTACATACAAAATGGTTCGAAACAAGAAACGATATTTTAAGAAACAATAATTGAAATATTTAAGCGACTTTGTATTTATTCTTCTGTGCAAAAAATTAGCATAGTCAGATATAATTTTACTCGACCGGTAATAACTTTATCTCATACTTTTTTGTCTATGACAGAATTCGATTTTTCTGTTGTAAGCTTCATACACCGTTTTATTTGTAACATGGAACGCTAAGAAATTCTGAAGTATGAGTTTAAATATTACAGGCTCTTCGTTAATAAACTTTGATGAAACTGGCGGTGGTGACATAGGTAACTTCTTTCAAATTTATTTGTTTATTATAATCAGTAGCATAAAAATTAATTGCTTCTTCTGTAAATTCTCGAATGTTTTTAGTATGTGGTATTAAAGGCTTCTGTAATAATAATAATCCTGCTATTAATTACTATATGGGTGAATTATTCAACAAAAGGTGATGATTTTGGTATAAAACGAGGAAAGGACAGTAAAATCATTAGCTACAGATTATTTGTATCTCATTTTTAATAAATAAATTAGACCATTTTTAAAACAAATGAAGAAGCGATAGAGGGCAAAAGATGTCAACTTTTTTTTGCTTTTACACAGAGAATTAGTTTGGTAAAAGACATAATTTAAGGGTAAAGCGTTTACAATTTTAAATTTAGATTTTTCGCTCCACCCTTCTGTATATTTAATTCCAAATTTCCAGTTAATTTTGGATAAGCGAACTGTTTTAAATTTAGTGGCTTCAATTAAATGTTGTTTATAATGTACTGATGACAATAGATTTCTTGATAAAACTTTCACATTCTAAATCAACATTAATTTAAATATTAATTTATTTCGATTATAAAACTAGCCTTTACACTCGCAGTTTGTCCAGTTACAATTTTTAATTGTCTGATTTGATGATGAAAATGTGTTTGTAATTCATTTTTACTAAAAAAACTTATTATTATTATAACTTTGTTTATAAAAATTTGTTTGACATTTATGTTTGATTTAAAAAAAACATCTCTAACCACAAAGAAGCAAAAAAAATATCAATAACCATCCCTGTATATTGAAGACCTTATGAACAAAAAATCGGGAGAAAAGCTATAAATAGATTTGTCAAAAATAGTTATTTATTCAACGAGTTTGAGTGTAAATCGGTCGCTTTATTTCACGAGTAGATTTTTAAACCACCAGTGATAACATAAATAAATGAACCGATTTACACAAAAACAAGTTGAATACAACATTTTATTCTCCGAATTAGACTCAACAAGGCTTCCTTACACAAGAGAAAAACCGTAAATTTTGACACTGTCGACGAATAAATAACTGTTAGCCTATTATGTAACTAAATATAGCAATTTTATTGATTACTCCTACAACACCAACGATTAACGGACTTTAAATTTTAAAAGTTTTGAACCTCAACTTGAGTTACAATTGAAAAATGAAACTTCTTGGTCAGGTCAGGTCAGAATAATAACTTTCATCAATTTCCTGTTTAAATCGGTTTGCAAGCAAATAATTACGTTGAATAATAAATTAGCTTATTGTCATTGTATGTATATTTTTGACAACTCTGTATATGTCACTTCCACTTGACAATTTATTGTCATGGCCATCTAAGACTAACAACTATAATATTTTATTGTAACACTAACATTATTATCAAATTCTAAATTAAATTATTGCTGTGATTGTTGTTATAATGTTTAAGTCGACTTAAAACTAACTTACCACTCAGCGAAGCACTGCTTTCTTGTCGGTACGAGGGCGTGGAGGCGGCAGTGCCTTGCGGTGGCCAGAATGTTTTCCTGGGCACGGAGACCCACGAGACCCGTTCGCCCTCTCTGGCCCTCTCCAGTTCCAGAATAAATTTTCCATCTAAAACAAAGTTTGTGTGACTTCTGCAGGTGTAAAACACGGTATTTACCTTTGAAGAACTTGAGTCGCCCTCCCTGCACATAGCTGGTCTTCGGAGGCTCGTCTTTGATAACCCCATCAGCATTTCCATTCATGCCATGTCTTTTGTGCTTTTCTTCTGTCATTTTTGAACATTTTGTCAAGATGGTGTTTGAAGACTGGCGTGATTCGGATATATGCATCTCATAGCGTTTCCTGCGGAATTCGGGTCCATACGTTGCAAGTTACCATCTTTAAATTGCCCAATTCTTCGAATGTGATGTTTCATTCCATTCCACCTGCTGACACTACCGCGAACCGTTCTCGCAATTTCACCTCCACTGCGTCTGCTGATGGTACACGCTCGAGATCACATCGTACTAAATACGCCTTCCTCATATTTCGGGCATTATTTACCGCACACACCACTTGTTTATTCCGCACCGACGAACGACAACATCGACAAACGTACACCAGCAGCTTGCCTCCTTACGAACCGTCGACGAAATTTTGATGATGTAGTCGACGGCTCGGTCGGTTTCGTAAAAAGTTCATTCACTTGACCGGCGATAACTTACACGCCGGATTTACGCCACTTACGCAGGTTTTTCCGCCAGTTTCGCCAAAGAACCAAGCTCTGGCGACGATCTTCTCGGCCTCGGCCGTTTTCCAGGTGAAAATAAGCAGGAAATGTTTAAATAAACGCCACTTATTTGTTATCATTCAAAAAGCGCGCCCGCACTGGACGGGGCCGATCGATAACGTAGAACGTTTTGACAGACGTTGGGACGCTTAAATGCCACCAAATTTGTTATTCTTAATTTATTTTAAACAGTGATGAATGTTTTAACATTTGGAATGAAGAGGAATTGCAAAGCTAGTTCTAAGTCGCGGCAGGTTTGTTCACTTTAATTTTTGTTCAATTTTTAGTTGGAGGGTTAGGCCAGCAGAATCAAATTGTAAACAATCACGGTTTTTTTGAATGTTATTTAATTAATAAGAAAAGAAGCAATTTAATGGAACACGCGAGATGAAACAGAACAGAACCACATGACCCTGATTTTCTAAATTTTTAAAGAAGCTTTCTCACATGATATGACACACTTTTTTGTCTTTATTTTTAAAATAACAAAGGTTTTCCTATAAATCATGAAATATTGTTCAATTTTTTACGTTCCTTAGCGGAAACTTTCTTGGATCTTTTCTCCAGATGTTTTTGTAACTTGTTAGACTTCTTCAGTTGTTCAAATTTGCTAATTAATCCTTCCAGTCGTTTCACAGCTGTAATAAAATAATAAATATATTTTTTTTGTATAAAACCACTCACATCTCTTTTTAAAGTGGACTTTTTCTCCCGCCTTCAACTTGGTCTTAATTTCAGACTTCTCCTTCCTTTCCTCCTGTTCCAACCGTTCCTTCTTTTCTTCTTCACGAATTTGATTCTCCTAGAAACACAATCTCAATTTGATCACACTGTTGTGTTAATTCGTAACTTACTAATCGTCGTATCACGAATTTTATCTTCTTTTTATCTTCTGTTTCCTTCAGCTGCTTCAGCAATTGTGTTTTCTCTTGCTTCCTTAGGTCATTTACGAACTTGTAATCTTTTTTAAATGTTTTCTTGTCAAATGTGCCACACATAGGCTCAAACCTCGGATCTCTGTTTAAAACGTGTTTCACGGGAATCACGTTGTTTTCCAATCTGACTGGTCTCTTTGAACTCATTTCTCTGGGTCTGTTTTTGTTAGCCCTCTTGAACGTGGTTTTGCTTGGCTGTGATTTCGTTTGGAAGATTGTTTCGTTGTAGAGTTTTGAGCCGATTTCCTCCTTCATTTTTTGGAGCTCTTCGAAACTCAAGTTACTCAAACGCTGTTTAATTTTCTCCTAAAAACGTGGGAGTAAAAAAAGGAGTGTTAATAACAGTCGTACCCTTTCTTCACTCGTTATTTCATCATTTTCGCTGCTATTACTTTCTGAATCACTCATTTTTTTGCGTTAAACTAAACTAAAAAAGTGAGGTTATGTTTTGATTGAAAAAGAAGAGGGTTCAGTGACACAGGTGACTGGGCAAAAACCTAAGTGGAGGACTTTGATAAGACGGAATAAAAGGTGATTTTAAATAAATTGAAAATGTGTTTTATTAATTTCATTTAGTAGCACGAAAATGAGTATCCAAAAAAAAGTCAAGAACCGCCACACACTCCACAGCGGCATATTCAACCCTACTCTGCGAAAGTGGCAAAGTCTCCAGTCTGAAATAGCCCCCGACAACCTCATGTACCCCATTTTCATCGTTGAGGACGACGAGGCTGTGCAACCTATCGCCTCAATGCCTGGAGTTTCGCGCTATGGCGTTAACAAACTGAAAAACCATTTAGGACCGCTTGTTGAGAAGGGGTTATCGTCAGTGCTTCTGTTTGGCGTAGTCGAAAGCCTCCCAAAAGACGACACCGGCAGCCACGCTGACAGCCCCCAAAACCCCGTGATTCGGGCCCTCCCGAAGTTACTTTCGTGGTTCCCTTCCCTAACCATTGCTTGCGACGTCTGTCTTTGTCCTTACACCTCTCATGGCCATTGCGGGATTTTATTCCCGGACGGCTCTATTAATAACACTAAAAGTATCAAGCGCATTGCCGAGATAGCAGCGGCCTATGCCAAAGCGGGCGCCCACATTGTGGCTCCTTCTGACATGATGGATGGCCGAATTGGGGCTATCAAAGACAAGTTAGCAGAGTGCCAGTTGAGACACAAGACTGCCGTGTTGTCGTACACGGCCAAGTTTGCGTCGGGTTTCTACGGCCCCTTTAGAGACGCCGCTAAGTCGAAACCGGCTTTTGGCGACAGGAAATGTTATCAGTTGCCCCCAGGGAGTTCAGGGATTGCGTTACGTGCCGCTGCGAGGGACGTAGCCGAGGGGGCTGATATGCTCATGGTTAAGCCCGTGCTGAGCTATATGGATGTCTTAAGGGACGTGAAAAGGGCGTATCCTGAGTTTCCAATGTTTGTGTATCAGGTGTCAGGGGAATATGCTATGATTTATCACGCGGCTAAAGCGGGCGCTTTGGATTTTAAAACAGCACTAAGCGAGATTTTGGTGTCTTTGAGACGTGCAGGGGCCGATGTAATTATTTCGTATTACACCCCTGTGGTTTTAGACTGGTTGCAAACGAAAAGTAAGCTGTGAATTGTACATGACATTAGTAAAATTGTAATTTTTATAGTTAATTGTTGCTCTTTGGGAAATATAATTTCTGTTGGTTATAAATTTGTGTCAGTTGAGCCCTTTATTCGGTTTTTGGGCGAATTTTGAGTGGTTTTGGTGCGCCATCTAGTGGACTTTGATTTTTTCGTTCAGTCTTAAGAAAAACGCCACTAGCGCTAGGGTGCTTGGCGCTTGCCTCAGATTTGACGGGTGTATGCCGCATACAAAAAATTGACAGAATGGCGGCTGTTGCCCGCCCATGGGGGGCACGCGCCATACACCCATCTAATTAAAAATTTTAGCAGTTTGTATAAGCAACCAATTATACAAGGCAGAGCTGTAAATTGCCTGTTATTTAGTTTAATTTTTTTTTTTAAGTTAAAAATTTGCAAATTTTTGAAAATCTGTGTAGGCAATTAATTATACGTTAATTGGATTAAAATAATTTTGTAAAAATTTGAAACCAAAATGAGTAGAAAATTACAGATTTTTTAACCTCTGCATTTATTGACGTTTATTATAGGCAACTAACTATACGGAAAAGTATTAAAAATAATTTTACAGTAATTTATTTAAAACTAAAATGTGTTTTAGAAAGAGGTTTTAACAAAACAGAATGAGTTAATAAAAACATTTTTTTAATTTTTTTAGGGCCGGATTACAAAAATCGAAATTAAGATTCAATTCAAAATTAAACTTATTCGAATTAAGTTGCCATTTAAAATGCATTGATAAATGTCAAGTTAATCGCAATTAAAAATATCTGTAAACCGGCTCTTAGCTTACAATATAATATAAAAATAAATATAAAAACAAATTTTAATAAATTTTAAAAATTTACAGGTTACTGTAATATATTGCTTAAAAAAACAGCGCATAGATGGCGCAAAACATTTACAGGTTACTGTAAAATTGTACTTTGACATTTGATACCTAGATGTCTCTGCCTACAATTTTATTTTATTTTAAGATTTTAAAAAAATTTGCAAAAAAGTTAAAACCAAAATTTATGGAAAAATTACGAAAAAGCAAAAATTTATTTTTACTTTTTTACATTTTTACCAAAATTTTGCAATATTTGACGTTTATTATAGGCAACTAATTATACGGGAAGTTTTGTAAAATAAATTTTGCAACAACTTATTTAAAACAAAACTGTGTATTTGAAGAAAGTTTTAAATAAACAGAATAAGTTAACAACAACATTTTTTAATGTTTTTAGTCAACAAATATGGAAAACAAATTTCTAATAATTTTAAGAATTTACAGGTTACTGTAATCTACTACTTAAGAAAACAGCGCATAGATAACACGATTTTTTTTGTAGACTATTGTAAACATGTACTTTGACATACCATACTTAGATGTCGCCGCTTACGTTTTTTTTGTTTTTAATTTTTTTATGTAATCTAAAAAATTTAATAAAGATATATTAAAAATTTTATAAAATTTGTGATTTACAAAATGCGTAATATCTTCGTTCCTGTAGAAGATAGAGGGGTGGTTCTGCCCTTTTAAAGCCCCTACCGCCCCGTAGTATTTTTCCTGCGCTATCAAATGGAATAGGTCTCGTTCCTGTATCTCTATCAGAAACCGCAATAGCATTGCACATTTTTAAATCGGTAATCGGAGTACATCACGTAATAGTGCCTCAAAAGTTACGTGTGAATGCAGAATTTCAAGTTGCTACGATAACAGGAAGTGTTTCAAAATTAACTCGTAACATATGATTCCAAATAAATCACATTATTTAAAAGCTTTTAACAAAAAATCTAGTTTTTTATTAGCAGTTTTTATTGAACTTTCTTCCGGATTTATAAATATTTTGAACTTAAATTTGGGAGACTTCCTGTTGTCGTAACAACTTGAAATTTTGCATGTCCACGTAACTTTTGGAGCCCTATTACGTCATGTACTTCGATTCTCGATTAAAAAATGTGCAATGCTATTTCGGTTCCTGATGGAGATACGGGAACAGGACCTAGCCTATTCGATAGCCCAGGAAAAATACTACGGGGCGGTAGGGTTTTCAAAAGGGCAAAACCACCCCTCTATCTCCTACAGGAACGAAGATATTTCGCATTTTGTGAAATACAAGATTTCCTTAAATTTCTATAAAAATTTTGAAATGTGAAAGAAAATTTTAGGTTGTTTACAAAATTTTTATAAAAATTGAAGAAAATCTTGTAATTCACAAAATCTTAAATATCTCCGTTCCTGTAGGAGATAGAGGGGTGGTTCTGCCCTTTTGAAAACCCTACCGCCCCGTAGTATTTTTCCTGGGCTATCGAATGGAATAGGTCCCGTTCCCGTATCTCCATCAGGAACCGAGATAGCATTGCACATCTTTAAATCAACAACCGAAGTACATTACGTAATAGTGCTCCAAAAGTTATGTGTGCATGCAAAATTTCAAGTTGCTACGATAACAGGAAGTGTCTTAAATTTAAGTTCAAAATATTTATAACTCCGAAAGACAAACAAAGCAAGTTGAATAAAAATTCTAATAAAAAACTACAGCTTGTTTGTTCACAGACTTTATTTAATGCGATTTATTTTGAATCATATTTTACGAGTTAATTTTGAGGCACTTCCTGTTGTCGTAGCAACTTCAAATTTTGCATGCACACGTAACTTTTGGAGCACTATTACGTCATGTACTTCGATTCCCGATTAAAAAATGTGCAATGCTATTTCGGTTCCTGATGGAGATACGGGAACGGGACCTAGCCTATTCGATAGCCCAGGAAAAATACTACGGGGCGGTTGGGTTTTCAAAAGGGCAAAACCACCCCTCTATCTTGTACGAGAACGAAGATATTTCGCATTTTGTAAATTACAAATTCTATAAAATTTTTACTAGATCTTTATTACATTTTTTAGATTACACAAAAAAATTAAAACCAAAAAACGTAAGCGGCGACATCTGAGTATGGTAGGTCAAAGTACATGTTTACAGTAATCTAGAAAAAAATTGTGTGCCATCTATGGGTTGCTACAGTAACCTATAAATTGTATTTTTTTAACAGTATGCACAGGCAACCAATTATACAAGACAATCTTGTATATTGCCTACTATTAAGTGGACGCCATATTTTTGTCAAATGTCAAAAAACGCTAAAAGACGTAGCGACTCGCGTGCAAACAACATTAAACGGGCGAAAAAGTGTTTAAAAGTTAGTAAAGGTGAAAAATAAGTGTTTTATTTCTCTCAATACTACAAACAAACCAGTTGGGGACGTGCAAGTGGCCCCAAAAATGCAAACACCTTTGTGAAAGACAGGTGCCCCAAGTGTTGTGCTTCAGTGAACTGGACATTCAATTAAATCATCTAAACTTTACTTTAACACACGTTCTAATTTCTGACGGAGGCAATGGCTGTCGCAAAACCTTCAAACCGCAATGCGGCTTTCGAAGACTTGTCGAACGTTGAGTTCGAAACCAGCGAAGATGTGGAAGTCATCGAGCAATTTAAGAATATGCACCTGAAGGAGGAGCTCCTTCGCGGTGTCTTTGCATATGGTAATAGGAAAATGTGGGTCAGTGCGGCTCGGATTGAGGTCATTGCTTTCAGGTTTTGAGAAACCATCAGCTATCCAACAGAGGGCTATCAAGCCGATAATAAAGGGCCGAGATGTTATCGCTCAAGCCCAGTCAGGTACCGGCAAAACGGCCACATTCTCGATCGCTATTTTGCAGTCGCTTGACTTGCAAACGCGGGAAACCCAAGTACTTTGCTTGTCGCCAACGAGGGAGTTGGCCGTGCAAATCCAGAAAGTTATCCTGGCTTTGGGGGACTTTATGAACGTGCAGTGTCACGCCTGCATTGGTGGGACCAATCTGGGAGAGGATATCAGGAAGCTGGATTATGGGCAACATGTTGTTAGTGGAACACCTGGAAGAGTTTACGGTACTTATAATTATCTTATAAATAATTTCCCCTACCAAAAAACTTAATTTTCAGACATGATCAGACGGCGCGCCCTTAGGACCAGGTCCGTCAAAATGCTGGTTTTGGACGAAGCCGACGAAATGTTAAACAAAGGCTTCAAGGAGCAAATCTACGACGTTTACAGGTTCCTGCCGCCCTCCACTCAAGTCGTGTTGATTTCTGCGACTTTGCCCCACGAGATTTTGGAGATCACGTCGAAGTTCATGACGGACCCGATCCGTATTTTGGTAAAACGTGATGAATTAACTCTTGAAGGCATCAAGCAATTTTTCGTCGCGGTTGAGCGTGAGGAGTGGAAATTTGACACACTTTGTGACTTGTACGATACTTTAACCATCACGCAAGCTGTTATCTTTTGCAACACTAAACGCAAAGTCGATTGGTTGACTGAAAAAATGCGCGAAAACAATTTCACCGTGAGTTCCATGCACGGTGATATGCCCCAGAAGGAGAGAGATAATATTATGAAGGAGTTCAGGTCGGGACAGAGTCGTGTACTTATCACGACCGATGTGTGGGCGAGAGGTATCGACGTCCAGCAAGTCAGTTTGGTCATTAATTACGATTTGCCGAACAACCGTGAGTTGTACATTCACCGTATTGGGCGATCTGGCAGGTTTGGTAGAAAGGGTGTTGCGATTAATTTCGTCAAGTCGGACGATATCAGGATTTTGCGGGATATTGAGCAGTATTATTCCACACAGATTGACGAAATGCCGATGAATGTCGCTGATTTAATTTAAACGAATAACATTTTTTATGTCCTTATATTATGTAAGAAGTTTGTGTAATAATTAATTAATTAATATGGGAAGTAATAAACGACTATGATTTTTCCTACTCCTAATAT
Organism: Tribolium castaneum; assembly: GCF_031307605.1. NCBI lineage: Eukaryota > Metazoa > Arthropoda > Insecta > Coleoptera > Tenebrionidae > Tribolium > Tribolium castaneum. The sequence goes on from NC_087396.1 coordinate 14,197,606, forward strand.
TTCTCTCGCCAAATTAAAATCAGAATGACAAATATTCATACCAGAAAATGCACTAAAACTTGAATTCTTTGTATTTTTTCGTTTGTTTTGTGTCCTGTTGTTGGCGCTTGCGTTTATTCTAAAACGAAACAATTAGGTAAATCAACAAATTACACAATATGTTACCTTTTGTTTGGCGACGTGCTCAGCTAACATATCACTGAGATCTTCCTTCTGCAGCTGTGACTGGTTTTCCCTCATTTGTTGTTCGTAACGAACCGCCATTGCATCGCTATCCATATCCAACTCAGACGGATCAAGAGCCAACTCAACCATTCCTTCCTTGTCCCCTGGTTTGCGACTAGTTGCAGGGGCTGCGCCCACAGCAGACATGTCGTAAACGTGGCTGCTCCCCATCATGGAACCACCTATTCTCTCATTGCGTTTTTCGGGAATGACATGATACAAAATCGGGTTTTCACCCCTACAAAACAATTTAAAATACCCCCCTAGAGACAAAATAATTCTTACTGTTCCATTTCGCTCTCGATTTTCTTTTTCCTCAATTCTATAGCTTCGGGTGTTTCCATGCCAGTTGGCACGCTTGTGAGACCACTAGGTGTCACCAAGCCCTCAGCTGGAGTAACAAGACCGGATTCGTCAGCGGCGTTTTGTTGGTTGTCTTGGTCTTCCTCCTCTTCCTCATCCTCCTCCTCTGATTCGGACTCGAGCTCGCCCCAGAGGGTGCGATCCACGGAAGGGTCCTCACCAATGTCCTAAACATTGATATTTGAACAAAATTCAATAAAACAATATTATAAAATACTTACATCTATGTTGGTAACATTTGTTCCAAACACATCACCGTACAATGGTTTTCCATTTTCGTCCACCGGTGGTTTTCCCCACCCACCGGCATGGTACCCAAAGGCACAACCATCAGGGATGGGGGCATTTAATCCCGGAATTTTCAAGTTGGGGTAGCTGGGTGGGGGACCATAACGTTGCATTGCAATCAACCATGGTGGGGGTACTTTATTAGCGTTAGGGCCCACAGGCATTCCTAAGGCCGTTCTTAATTCTTCTGATAAATCTCCAGGCTTTTTTTCCTTCAATCTGGTTTCAAACTCTTTGCCCTCGTAATAAAGGTCCCCATGGATGGTCATTTTGGGTTTAGTTTGCCACCTAACAATAACAATGAGATTATAAAAAAAATTCTAAATAAACAGCTGTCTATCTTTTTCAATTATTCCCAATCTCTACGAATACACAATTACAAACAATAGCAATTTTAGCTTTTATCAAAAATAAAAAAAACGTACTTGAAAAATGCGTCGTGTAATTTTTGATAATCAATATCGATTTTTCCAAGTTTGGGTCTGGTCTTTTCCCGCATTTTAGCTTTGAGTGTTTTGGATTCATCCTTATCTTGCAATGACGCACGCATTTCCATGATTCCAGTCCTTTTAATGAAATCTGGAAGATTAAAAGGTGGTTTCTCTATACCACGTTTACCTTGCAAGTACTTTCGTTTGAAACACCAATGACGTGGTACCTGAAAAACACATTATTCAGCCAATTGCTAACTCCGCATATATTTTCATCTGCTTTATTATTATGAAAAATCTGTTAAGTTTGTTCCAAAACATCACTTTTTAATAAAAAATTCAAATCCTTGCTTCTTATGCGTTCAGTAAAATGTTTAGTTTGGAACAAAGTTCGTCTAAAGAAAATAATAATTAATAATGCTACAGAATTCTATATGTGCGCAAAATTAAGAGTTTTCAAATTGGAAGTAGTGACGAAAATTATTTTTCCAAAGCTTACGACTTAATTCTATTCTTAATAATAATTTAATAAAAGGTATTCTCTTTTTTTATTAATTGTTAGTAGTTCCTGAATTTTGTTAACATTTTCGTGTTATAATAAAATTGTTACAAAGCATAATTTTTTGTGTCCCATCCGTAACTAATTATTTATAACAACTTTTAGAAGTGGCAAAATGAATTTAAATTGTTAATCCATCTTTTTTTTTTAATAAGCCATTTTTAAAATAATAGTTATGTGCCGTCCGTAATCATGGAATGGCTGCATTACTTTTAATTTTTGAGAAAATTATAATCGTTACCTGAACGGTATTTCTGTGAGCTTTCAATTGGACCAACAATTTTGGGTCCCTGGCTGTTACATCGTGCATTTCTACAACGTCTGGTCTACTGACTAGTTGTTTAAGCTCGGCGACGCTAAGTCGCGTCAATTTTTTAAGCTTTCTTTTGGACATTTTTGACTTATCGTCAAGCTTTTTCTGAAAAAAAAATAGATACATATTTTTTATTCATAATGTAATACAACACTTACGTCGTCCCCATCTTCCATTTCTTCCTGAAAGTGATCTCCTATGCTATTTAACATTGATTTACTTGACAATGATGTTGGCGTTGCCAGAACTGGGGGTGGGATATCATGCTTTTGATCAGTTATTTTAAACACGTCAAAAATGCTATAAAACTGCCGGTATTGTGGAGCCAGTTCAAGAAGACTAATCGTCTCTTGGACGTACCTTTAATTAAACTCATAACAATTTTGTCAAACAAATAGAAAAAACACCTACTCAACTTCCACATCTGTATTCCCATCCTCTTGCCCATCCTTTTTCTCCTCCTCTTCAGCCGCTTTATTCTGTTCATTCTCCCTGTTTTTCTTGTTCTTCTTCCTTTTCTTCTTCTTTTTATTCTTACTGATTTTGGTGGTCTCTTTCACCTGACTCTCTTCTTCATTTTCAACCACGGGTTCCTAAAAAAACAATCGTTATAACTATATTCATACAAAAAATTAAAAAAGCTACAATATTGTCATCTTTCTCCCAAAGCGCCTCTCTAGGAGTCTGCGGCTGTTGAACTACTGTTTCCGTTTCTTCTCGTTCTAGTTCACGCGCTCTCTGATTTTTTAACGCCAACACCTCTTCCAACACTTGAGGTAAAACAACTTCAGTTGGTGGCGTCTCCATCATCTGATCAGGAGGATCCACTTTTAGGGATAGCAATGAGGGGAGTTGTTTTTCACCACCAACACCTGAAATAGTCCAATGCGATATAAACAAACTGGTTGAAAACAATCAATTACCATGTTCACCAGCCCACCCTTGCATACCTGACCCAAACATCCCTTCCTGGTGGGGCACAGGGTGCTCCGGGACACCCTCTTGTAGCTGATCCGGATTCATTTGTCAGTAGAATCAGTGCTTGTTGCAGCCGTAAGCTGAAAGGAGACGGGATTATGGAATTGTTCTAACACTAAAAAGCACTTTTCTCAATTTGATATAACCTCTTTCTCATACTAATTTCTTAAAAAATGTTTGAATCAAAGCAAGAAGCGAACTTACTATAACAGATAGTCTGTTAAATTTTATCTACAATGAGGAAAAACCGCAAACTTTTAATATTATTAATAATTTATTGCGGCATTCAGCAACGTTTCGGTCGACATTTTTGTTTGGAATTAGAGCGAATGCGACCGTAATCGCGACAGCTCGATTTCCTGCAAAAGCGAAAACATTTCCCAAAATTTTCATACAGAATAAATCAAATGTAGTAGTTATTTATCCAGTTAGTTACAACTTTCTCTATTAACATCTTGTAAATACAATAATTTATAAATATTTAATCAATTTATTTTTCAAACAAGATGCCAATCTAATTTGGACCAATCACGCATCTCAATCTCAAATGTCAGATTCAAAAAAACGGTTTTGTTGTCGGTTTGTCATTTGTGTGCCTTGTTTACTGTAAAGTTACTATAAAAAGCGAATAATTGGATTTAACACAACGTTAAAGGTAAAAACCGAGTTTTTTTGATACGAAAATTACATAAAAATTGTTTTATAGCTTGCATTAAAATGTCAGTGAGGTCCAGCAGACGTTTAAATAAAAAACTAAATCCACCTGAAATGGAAAGCACCAGTGGCCCCTTAAGCAGTGCCAAAGCAACAAGAAGTGGACGAAAAGTCAGAAAAACGAACGATTTGCTTTTCTTCAGTTTTAATGCTTCTGCAGTGGAAAAAGAAGACGAAAATATTAAGCCAACGTCGTCAAAGCATAATAAACAGAATTTGCCTCGTTTGGAGTTCGATGAGAGCGGGAAAAGTGACAAAGGAAGCCCTTTTTTGTTCAAGGAAGTTCAAAAAATCTCGCCGCCACCTGTACCAAAAAATAAAAGAAAAATCGTCAAAGCTAAGAGAGTTCTTAGGAGTACCAAGCAATGTGAACTGGAAGACAAGTGCAATGATGAGACATTAGATCTCACTACAAAAAGTTTGAAGGAGAAATCTTCCGAAAATTCTGTAAATCTTGTGAGTGATGGTGAGGGAAGTTCACGTTTCATCACAGTCACGGAGAAAATGGCTCAAGATGGACACGTGAAAAAAGAAAATAAACATGGCAAGACACCAAAGGTCAAAAGACAGAGTGGGAAAGGAGAGTTTTCTTCGTTTAGAGACATTGAAGATTTTAAATCTCTTGAAGAACCGTCAGAAAATTGCAAGAGCGTAAATTTGAGCCCTTTAAATGAAGATGAGGGAAGTTCAAGCTACATTGAAGTCAACGAGAAGAGTACACAAGATGGACGTATTACAGAGAAAAATAGTCCTAGCAATGGTACTTTCCCCAATTTTGTTGCTTCAAGCAAGACACCAAAGACCAAAAAACAGAATTTGTCTTCTTTGGAAGCGGACGAAAGTGGGAAAGGAAAGTTTTCTTCGTTTAGGGAAATTGAAGATTCAAAATCTTTTGAAAATTGCAAGTCTGTAAACTTGAGTCCTGTGAATGAAGATGAGGGAAGTTCAAGCTACATTGAAGTGCAGGAAAAGACTACTACAGAGAAGATCAGTCCTACCATTGATTTGCCCAAATTTAATTTTGTTGCTTCAACGGCGAAAAAAGAAAAAAAATCTGAAACATCAAAGGACAAAAAACAAAATGTGCCTGTCATTGAGTTGGACGAGAGTGGGAGCAGCAGTGAAGAGTCCTTTTCATTTAAAGAAATTGAAAATTCCGCCAAGCATTGTGAGGAAAATGATGAGACATTTAATGTTGAAACAAGTAATTCATATTTGGATCGAAAACCAATTAAACAACCGTCTGAAAATTGCAAGAGTCAAGAAAACGACAGTAATGTGCAAAGTGAACAGTTGATTTCAAAGATTGGCCAAACCACTGTCTCTGAGCAATTAAGTGAAAAGAAAGAGTCTTTTGGTTCAAACTTGATTGTCAGTTTATTGCCAAGCCCCATATCACCTTCAACACAAAGTTTAAAAGATGAAGCTCCACCGTATTTGTCTGTGCATTCAGCTGAAGACCCAATCCAGCCGTCTTTGAATGGAAGCAGTGATGAGACCTCTATCAGAAGGAGAACGTACGAACTGGAAAATAGTGTTAATGATATATCACTCTTGAAGTCCGTATCAGGGAAAGATGGAACCAAATCGTCCCTTGGTGACGATAATTCAGAAGAGTATGTAACGCCCCAAGTGATGTTTTCTAAAGTTACTCAAAGAAAAAGGTGGAATAAAGTTAACACCACACCGTTTCAAATTAAGGGCAGTCCGAGGTGGATTAGCAGTCCAAGACCGTCAACCTCCAAGTCGACACCAGGAGTTACAAAGCCACGAGTTTCGCCAAAATTAAAAAATCCCAAACTCTCAGCGAAAAAACCCCTTTCTAATGTCAAAGTGCCAAACTTTGCGGCAATTCACAAACGAGCAATGGATAGGGTTGAAAGTATAGTTGAATACAAACAGAGAAAGGAGGAAAGAGCAAAGATGTTAATATCAGGGAAAAAGCCGCAAAAACAAGCGGAAAAACCCGAGAAAGTAGGGAGAAAACAGTTGAGGTTTGCCCCAGACACTGCTGAGAAGGATAAATCGATGACGTTTATTCCCTTGCCCTCAACACCATTGCCAAAGGGTGTGAAGAAGAACTTTGATGAAAGTCTTGCGAGTGAGAACGAAGAGGAAATCCAACCTCCTGTCTTCAAATTTCCGAAACCAACTTTCGCGTTCGAGACTAAAATACGCTCGCCTGTTTTCAAGTTCACCAAACCGACTTTTACAAGTGAAGAGAGAAGTGCACTGGAAAAGAAAATTAATAACCTTGCAAGTCACATCCCACGAATGCAGAAAACCAATTTCGGATTCCTTAGGCGTGAAGCAAACGATGAAAGAAGAGCCCTGGTGGAGAAGAATTGCAATATTAATAAATTTGGAATTTCAAACCCATTCCACTCCAAAAGTGCAAAAGCACAAGTCAGACTTGAAGAAATCAAAAGTGTCGCCACTAAAAGCAAGCCAGTTAAAAACACACTTGAGGCTCGAAAATGCACAATCAAGGGGGTGAGGTCGAACCGAAGATTTGAATTATTGATGAACATGAGGAAGGGGAAGTAGGTTTAGTTTTTGTTTTACATTTTAACGTTTGTACTCATTACACATTTAATAAAGATTCATTTAACGGCACTATATTTCCTTAACACTTAATTGTTGATTCATCAAAATATTTGTTAAACTTCTTCCACAATGGCCTTTTCTTTGGGTCCTTGCGACTGTTGCTTGGCTTCAGATTTGGCATAAGCCCTATCAAAAATGTATGAAGGTGTAATTACAACTTTAAACCAACTTACCAGCTTTGTGTGCCATTGTAACAAGAGATGACATCCGTTTTTGTTGTTTCTTACATAAACCGGTTACTCTTCGCGGTAACATGCACCCGTCAGAACGGACGAATTGGCTCAATATTAAAACATCAGTGTGTTTTATGTCCAAACCGGAGGCACAAACAGGGCAACACGAAGAGTGTGCGTTTTGCAAAAGGAAGGGTTCGCGCCCAGAGGGCAAAATTTGGGCACTGATTGTTATATTATTACCAGTTTGCACCTCCTCAACTATAAAATAAAAAATAATGGCAATAATGTAATTTTAAAAATGGCTCTTACTTTGTTTAATCTGCAGTTTGGGGCACAGTGATAGAGCTCTGTTCTGCAGTCTCAAGACAGTTCTGAAGGTTTCACTTGGGTTCAAAATTCTTAGAACGGACATTGTGTACACAAAGTGACTCCCAAATGTGACTAAGTACTAAAAAAAAGTATTTATTTGAAAAAATTCGTCAAAATTTAAGGTTAAACCAAAGCTAGGTTAAGCTCAAAGTAGCTTAAACGCATGCGTTAAGTGCGCTTGCAATCCAATGTGCAAAATGTCTTATCAATTGATATGAATTTTTTTTAATGTTAAAGGGAATAAAACACATTTTGCTTTGTAAACCTGTACTCAATTAGTAACGAGGTAACATTTGATAAATGCAACGTAAAGTGGAATTACATTCTTGTAAAACTTAAAGTAAGACGAACCCTTCCTTCTGCTTATTTTGTTTGCTATTGTGATGTTGGTTGTATTTCTTTTTGTAATCTTTCTTGGCAAGATTTGGTGGTCCCTTGGACCTGTCTCTTTGTCTGGCTCCGTGGTCCGTTTTATACGCAACATCTGTGACTTGTCCGTGGGCTTGTTCTGATTTTTCATCCTTAATAGCATTCACCCTCAGGTAGTAAATTAAAAGCTGGTCGCTACTCACAAACCCATTGACAGCATCAGTATTGATACAGATGCAAGAATCATCACCAAACAACTGACTATTTTCAAGCTCAATACTCTGACAATAATCGCTCAAAAGAACTCTTTTCTTGGTCCTCCCGGGCTTAAAAATCTCAATTTCGTAGTAAAAACCCTCAGCTTCTGCCGCGTTCCCAATGTACTGCACAGCCCAGTACAACTTATTCTTGGTCAGCTTACACTTGAACCAGAACAGCCTATCGTAAGCATTGACCATGTTGACGTAGTACGACTCTGATTTCATTTTGGTGTGGCAAACGTTGCTCTTGTGGTAGGGCTTGCTGGACATTTTCTTTGAGGCCCAATGGGCCGCCAGCTCCTCCAGCCTGCCCACCCAGGTGCACTTCTCCATGGCGCATTTGAAGCCCTTAAGGGGGCACCGCAGCTCGTGGGTCTCGCGTTCCGTGTACGAGAGTTTGGCGTTGCATCCTGAGACTTTGTTGATGCAAGGGTAGCGCATCTTCACTGCTAGAGCCTCCAGGGAATGATTGCGGCATTCGGTGAAGGCCCCCTGGCACAAGGCACACTTAGGGAGTTTGTTGCGACAGGCGTCGCACACGCTGTGCCCCGTCGCGCACTGTCGGATAGGGGGCGACATGTAGTTGGTGCAAATGGGGCACTCCAGCTCCACCAGGAGCTCGTCATACAGGTTGTCTTCCATAACTGGAATGGAAGATTGTTTAATTGCGTTGTTTATCCCCAAGGGATTGATTGGAAAGTCCAAAGTTAATTTGTTGACGTATTGAGTTGCAACAAACATGCACCAATATGTTGTTGCAAAAATGCAATTATTGAAAAATGAAAATTGGGTTTAAATACTGATTTGTTTAAATTGAAATTAGTACTTACTGGGTGTTTACTGGCCCCTTGTTATAATTAGAGAAAAACACAAACGGAAAATGCGTCAAAAACAAATGTTTTGCATATTTCCACCTAAATAAAAATGTGAAAATTACTAAAAAAAATGTCAACACTGGTGGATGCAGGATGCGGTTGGCAACATGCAAATGGTGCCATTGAAATGTGGAGGTAATTTTGAATTTAAGAAAAAAATTAAGTAACGATTAATCGTTAATACTTTCATTGCCTTTATTACTTATACCGTTTTTTATGTCATTTTAAATCAGGTGTCTAAAAGTAGGTGTAAACATTTTATTAACATTTTTATTCGATAAAAATCGATTTTTATTAGTCGATGGAACGATTACGACGTTGATAAATCTATTAATCGAAGTATCGATAATAGAAATAATCGATTATTTATTATTATTTATTATTTAATAATACATTACATTAAAAACTTAGTTTTACAATAATAAGGTTCAAAGTTGGAAAGGTATGGTTTTTAGTTAATGACAATGACTAAACGACAACATAAACTCTACACTGTAATATTTTATTTAAAAAATAAAGAAATAAGAAATAAGTTAGTATGTAACGCGGATTATAGGAATGCAGTACAGAAATAATTAGTCCTTTGACTTTGTTGGGACAATTATTAAAACGTGAACCTAAGTTAAATTTAAAAACTCTTTGATTTTTAACCTTTTAAAGTTTTTTCCACTTTTTTATGTACTTTATATTTAATATTAATTTGTAGACTGGTAGACCAAAAACGATTGATGGACTTACCTCATTATTGTACTGAATATATGTTCACAAATTTTCGGAGTTATAACAAAAATACAATACCAATTATTGCAATTGAAAGAAAAGATTTCATAGCATACGTTTATATATTTTTTACAAAATTGGAAACCGCAATATGGGTAATGTTAAGCAATATTGGTAATTATCACAATAAAACAAATTAGCATTTTATTAATTTATAAATTTATTTATTTACATAAATACAGTGCAGTTCCGTTACAATAAAAATATATCACTTATGTACATATTGCTGTTAATTTATTAAAATATTTTTACGAGATACATAATAATTATCACATAACATAATCCGAGATTTCCATTTTTTTAAGACAAACTTGAAACATCCACAGTTGATCTCTCTTCGTTATCGTTCTCGTTCACAATTTGGCTATAATTTTCAGTCGTAGACGTAGTGACGTTCCTCACCAAAATAATGCCTCTAAAAATTTTACAAAATTAATTTGCCACGCTACAAAGATAAAACGCACATTGCTATCAAAATTTCAACAACATAAACGCCCGCAGCCACGAAATTAAAAATCCCCGCATCGGTGGAAATCGTGGTGTTGTAAATTGCGGTAAAAATCGGGGATCCCCCCATTCCAATCAAAGATTCCGTGGCGACAATCAACGCGAAAACTTTCCCGATTTCGTCATTTGGCACTATTTTCGAGACCAGAGATCGGACCATCGGACTCAAAACGCCCCCCAAAGCGCGTGAAAACGCAGCTAAAAATTTCTTCAAAGCGCTAAACCTCACTATACCGTTTATTACCAGCATAAACCTGCCAACTGTAGATAGCTAGACCCATAACCAGGGCCCCAATAAACATGGAAATGAAACCAATCACAATCATTACGGTTTCAGGAATTTTCAACAATTTGTGTAACAGGTAAATACCGACAGCGGTGCCCAAAACCCAGGTCACGTTGTGAGCGGCGCTAAACAGTGTGTACTGTTCCAAAGACCAGTGGAATTTTTCTCTTAAAAATAGGAAAACCAAAGCTCCGTCTCCGTTTATCACAAGAATAAAAAGTGTGAGCATTAGGACGCAAGAGAGGACAACACAGCGGTCGTAGTTTCTTCGTTTTTTGAAAGTTGTTTTGACCAAATCTGTGACATTGTCGAATTGAAACAGGCCTTTGAGACGTCCCTGGAATTAAAGTAGAAGGTCTCCGGATTTAATGATTTTTGACTAACCTCAGATTCGGGACTTGTGATCGATTCCGGTATGAAAAACATGGTAAATAATAAATTGAGTAAACAGCAAGCTGATGATAATAGAAAAACGGTAGAGTAGTTAGTGGCTGCAAAAATATAGGAGCTTGAAACGTTCCCCAAGAATATTCCTAGAGAGAGAAGAGCCTCAAAAACGCCCATTCTCATCCCGCGATTGTTCTCATTAGTTACATCAGTTATGTAGCATAAAAGAACAGTAAGGTAGGAAGATACTCCTCCGGTTACAAGTATGGGAATTGAACATAGAAGGATATACCAAGGAGATAAGTTCTCCAAAACGGCAAAAAGTGCAAGGAGCAGATATGTTACAATAAATCCTAAAAATAATCACTAGAAGGGTCAAATTTTAACAGAAATTACTATAGTACCAAAGACTGGAATAATAAGGATTGGTTTCCGACCAAACCGGTCCGACCAAGGACCTATCACTAGACATGTCACCGCTGAAATACATCCATCTACTAGTAACCCAACCATGTTTACTAAAGCTGCATAAGGTTCCACGATTTTTTCTAAATTGGCTGTGCTGTTGTCGGTGTGTTTGCTTCCAAGTAAGGCACATTCTGATTTGTTGTAACCCAGTGTCACATAGCATGTTCGAAAGATGATTAAGTTAGTCTTAACTGAATCTGTAATAATGAACTGAATGTAAAAAAATATATGGAATTATTCGAAGCTTACCTGAAACAATAAATGCAAAAAATATGAGGACTAGAGGCACTTCTATGTGAATTTTTATGTTTCCGATTACGCATTGTGGCATCTTGAGACGTAATTTAAAGTTGGATTTCGTTTAGTAAATGTGCTGTCCCATCTATAAACAATAAAATTTAAATTAAAAAAACAAATGTCGACCCACTATTTTTAACAAAACAACAAGTTATTATTGCGGCTCTGACATTCAGACTGTTTGACCCAGATAGGTAAGTAAACAAAAAACTGGGCAAACACATTTTTAAAGTTTTTTGTTACAAATGCGTCTGAAATTTTGTTTTGATAAAATTATTTAAAGTTAATCCAACTTCCGGATGACTATGAAGTCGTTGTGATTCACCTTGAAACAGGAAAATGACAAAATTATGTGACAATAGTAGTAGATACATTTTCCAAATTTTATATAAATATTTGGTGTGAGTAGATGTTATAAGATATGAATTATAAATTTCTTGCAAGTTTATTAATTAGATCCTCAAGGACATAAAATACTAAACAAATCTGAAAAAATCTAAAATTTTCATAATAAGCTATTATTAGCTCGCTTCATAATTTGATTAAAATTAATTAATTTGATGCGCACAAAAAATATGGATTATTTATGGTAATCATAATGATAAGAAGCTAACAACCGAAACATGGAACATTTATTCCAAACAGCAACCTACGAGTATTTTTTTATTTATATGTATAGGCCAATACATTTACTATTTACTACAGAATAAATTAATAAAGAATTGGTTGTTTTAATAGGGAGAGTATGCAGATTCATTAAATATATATCTTTTTTAAATTTGATAAGCAGATTAGTATTATTTATTATTGATTGTGATTCATAAATCATAATTGGAGTAACAGCTTTTCCTACCTGCATTTAAAAAAAAATAGCTATTAAAAAAATTAAAGTCTTTATCAAAACACTGAAGTTAATTAAAACAATTAAAACAAAAAGTATTGTTCACTTAACACTTATCTTTTGGTATTATACATATTTCAAGGACGTTACTGTGCAGTTTTAATTTCGTGCCACTTTTTGGATTATTTTAATTAGTGAAATACAATATTAAATACTTACCTAATTGTGAAAGTAATGAAAACAATAAATTAAATACCTATAACACTGAGCACTCCATAAAAAAATATCAAATCAAAATTAAGTTTCTACATTCAAATCAATTAGTAAACACAAAGAACTGACAGAATCATAATAATAGCAACATTTTCTAACCTTGTGTGTGTAAAAAACGAAAAATCAGATGCGCAAACGCGTTATCTCTTACGTTGTTTTCTGGTATACGCGCTATCAGTCGTGACGTCACCTCCCCACTCTTATTACGGTAGGTCAGTTGCTCAAAGCTAAACAACCAGTCTTTTACATGTGGTGTAATACGTTTTTCGGTTTTTTGGTTGTGTTTGTGCGTTAATAACGTGTCAAATAGCTGCAGCGGGTGTAATTTGTGCCACTAGAGACTTTAATTTAATTTAGAAGTGACTTTTTGTGAAAATACGAACTTTATAAAAGAATACAGGGAACCACGTTGTCGGTGAGAAAGTGAGTAAGCTTTAATTATACTTTGAGAAACTATTATATTTATGCATTTTAGTGGCAGAAAAGCACATTGTTAAGTTTCACTTTATTGCGAAATTTTTTGGGGACGGTAATCGCTTTTTAGTTCGGGGAGAAAATGCTTTTACCAGCGGTCACGTCACCAAATTTAGGTTTGATGGCACAGTACAACCGATGAGAATTTCTGCAGAAGTTCTACCGAGCATGAAAAAGCTAAATTATACTGTGGAGGTTTGTATTTATTTAACTGTTAGACATTTCTTCTACAAAGTGTGTTTTAGATTTCATATGACCTAGAAGAAGGGGTTAAGACGGCACATTGTACCTGCCCAAGGGGCAACGTGGCTTGCCATCATATGGCTGCAGCATTATATTATGCTCATTATAATGTAAGTGCTACTGACATTGAGTGTCAGTGGAGTGCCCCATCAAAAACAACACCACAAACAGAAGTCATTAAGTTAGCTGATGTTTACAAGCCGAAATTATCAAACTATACGGCACTGTCTAGGTCCTCTACTGAGGACGAAATTATTCAGTTCCGTGCCGAAATAGGCGTCACGAATGTGGTGGGCTTCACTTGGCTCCTAAGACCAGAAGCAAGTGAAGAAGCCAGAAAAATTATTGCAGATATCGAAGAAATTCTACAAAGCTTAGAATACGTGCAGGCCATAGACAAACAAAAGTTTCTTTTGGAGAAGTGCAGAATAGATGAGGCACGCATTAAACTGGTTGAGGCGTGCACTCGGGGCCAACATGTTAACGAAAATTGGCATGTAGCAAGGAAACATCGTTTAACGGCCAGCAGGTTTGGCATGGTACTATCTGCTTGCAGTAGACGAAGATTCCCACCCTCTTTATTTAAAAATTTGGCGGAAGGCTATTCGCTTGACAGGGTTGCTGCTGTGCAGTGGGGTAAGACCCACGAGAAGACAGCGCTCAGAGAATTTGAAGAAGCGACGAATCTTAAAGTCCAAGAGACGGGATTTTGGTAGGTCGAAAATAATTAACACGTATAACTTAGATGAATAATGTAATATTACTTTTTTTTGTAGGTTGGAAGAATCAGGCTTTTTGGGAGCAAGTCCTGATGGATTAGTGGAAGAAGATGGGATTCTCGAAATTAAATGCCCATATAAATATAGGGACACTGACAGTTTGTCTGAAGCCCTGAAGGATAAAAAATATTTTTATTGGAGGGATGAAAATGAGGACATTAATCTTAACAGCAATCACAATTATTACCACCAAGTACAGGGGCAAATGCACATCACTGGTCGAAGTATCTGCTACTTTGTCGTGTGGACACCAAAGTGCACAGAGATATTTCAAATTGAAAAAGATCCGGGGTGGTCAGAAAATATCAATATTTTAAAAGAATTTTATCTTGACCAATATATTTCCTTTATTTCACAATAATAAACTGTATATAAATAGATGGTTTTTATTTTACATTATTTTAATCATCACAATCCTGAAACAATTCTGCTACCTCTTTAATTAATGGAAATTGGAGGTTTGTTAAAGCGGCAGTCGCTTTAAAAACAATATCTCCATAGTGGCACAAAGACTCTGGCAAAAAATTTAAAATATGATAACATTTTAATCGGCGTATTGCCCTTTCGACGTGTATTCTTGCACGTGCAATATTTTCGGTACACTTAACTTGCTCTGGTGTAAATTGGACATTTGATAAAAAAGGTGGAATATTCAAAGTGACCCCTGGTGGCAGAATATTTTGGATCAAAAATCCCTTATCGGCTAAAATCATATCTCCAGTTTTTAACATGTCGATTATTCCACAATTTAAAACAACTTTTTGATCAGAAGTTGATCCCACGTATAAATCACTTACAAATGTGATGACACCATTGGGTGCAACTCCAATTAGCCCTTTGAAAGTATTATGATGTTTGTAAGTACTATATGTTAATTTCTGTGTTGACATAGACTTACGTGATACCACAGTGAAAATTTCGGTACAATCTAGAACTGCTCTACAATTAGTAAAATTGCTAAAACATGTTGGCAAGCAAGATTTATTTTTTTCGCGCGAAGGCATTGTCGTCATAAACTGTTTATATAAAATTTCATATATTACATGGACAAATGTTAAAATAATATTAGAAACTGTGCTTTGGGCAACCCCAAAGCGTTGCGCCAAATCAAGTTGAGGGAAATTGAGTCGTAATTTTACTAGGGTTAAAAAGAGTTGGTCAATTCTAGTTAACTTTTGGACTGTCCATTTGTGGTAATATTTTATGTCCAACTTTTCGATTAAGTGAAACAATGCTTCGAAAATCTGGCTATTGGGAAGACCGGTATATAAAACAATGAGTTTGTCATTTCCTTGAACATTTTCATAGCAAAATCGTACTGTCAGATATTGTATTTTTGCTTTAAGTTCAGCATTTTCCTTTTTGAGAAAATACATTTCTGCTTCAAGAGCCGCATGTGACACCAAGGGTGCTTGCACACCCATAGATTCTAACGGAGCATCTTGAATTATATCTGCTGGTGCTGCAACTACGGCTGTAGACGTCGATGGCACTTCCTCTAAATTCATTGTCGATGGTACTGTTTCTTCCGGTATATCAACACTATTCAAATGATCAAATTGTAAATCAATTTAAAACTAGGATTCACTTTTTACCTTAATGATTCAGCGGAACTAGAACAAGAAGGGAGTCCTTGTTTTTTCATCTTTTTTTTTTCTGGAGATTCCACTTGAAAATAGGCTCTTTTTGCGATATTGTGCAAAAATAATTCAGGACCATTTTCCTTTCTTCCATCCCGAAAATGGCAGCTGCAAACGTAGGCTCCTGGTCCGGGTTCTACATCTCTTCTACATTTAACAATGAAACAAGCAATTAAAAATTAATATCAAAACATCTATTAAAAATTACCTCAACAATTTTTTCCATAGTGCTCGTTCTTTTCCCGACTTAGGAAAACTAAAAAAATGGCATTTATCGCGAGTACTATAGTGTTTGCAATCTGGAGCCCAACACATTCCCATAGTTGTGATGTAAAAACCTACTACACATGAACTATCAAAGTATCGCAACAAAATATTATTCACAAATCATACCTAATGATGTACCACAAAAATGAGATAATGTCTTGGAAAAACAGAATTTTAAAAATTCAAGAACACGAAGATATGGAGAACGATCGGAAAAAACACGATAACAAAAGACACTCACGAAAGAAGCACAGAACTCACAACCCGTACTACTTTCAACCATGTATGTGCCTGAACCCTCTACCCTCGTATACCTGCTATTCATCCCTCGTGATGGGGGAGGGGGACAGAAAACAACCCGTTTATTGGGGTTGCGCCGGTTGCACCCCATGAATTCGTCATTCAGAAGAAATCCAATGTCATTAGTGTGGCAAACCATTTTTCCCTCAGTTTTAAAAGGCCACATAATAATTTACATCAATATGATGTCCAAATTAAGAAAAACTGAATTTTGAAGTTTGAAAAAAGTTAGGTTAGAAAAGGATTTATGTGTTCAACTTACAGAAATATTAGCTCAGTTGCTAAAATCTTTAAGAAACGACATTGCATTTTTCATAGCTATCATTTCTCTGTAAAAGTAATGTTCCTACACTTCTAGCATTAAAGAAATACGAAAAACTTTTAAATGCCCATAAGAAAAGCATTGAAAATGGCGATTGTTTAGCTTTAAGGTGCTGACCTACCTCAAATGTCTACGTCACACTGATAGCGCGTATTATGTAACCGCTGTTGTATTGGGGGTGGTCTACGTTCTTTGGACTTAATTTGCAACTAATTTTTCGAGTGTGTACTCTACCTGTACCAGGATTAACGATTAGCACTTAACACTTTTATCAAATTGGATAATTTGATGCATTAATGCTAATTATTGCATCAGAATTTAAATTAAAGTCTTCCTGAACTGATAACATTGTTTATGAGCTTCAAGGATCCAAGATCTGGTTTCTGGTTCATCTGGTTTTCACCAAATGGTTTTTTTAAATTAATATTTAATAAAAGACCAGCGGAAGTGGGAAGGCTTATAAACAGAGGCTGAGGCGTTCAGACAAAATCGTTCTCCAAGTGTTTATAGATTAAACGGACATGTGAATGTTAAATTATCCGGAAATCCTTCAAATAAGTTATGATAATACAACCTGTGCATAAAATTTCTATAGAATTTCCTGATTTTTAATGTGAATAAATTCACCAGTAGTCAGATTTATGACAAACTGTAAAAGAAACACTAGAAGCACTTAATTATTATTAACGTTTAGGTTCTAAAATACGCTCACCTGGCTATAAATTTGAATTATGGTATTTTTGGGACAAAAAATTTTTTTTTCTTCGATTAATGTTATAAAAAATTATTTGAACCATAGTTCAAAAGCAGGATTATTACACAACTGTAATAAGGGGTAACTTACCCCTCAATTCCCTGCAACAATCACGAATATCCACTTAGCCTTTATCAAAAAATTAAATCAAAACCATGTCCATTATCAAAAAACAATCTCAAATGATTACAATGTGACTAGTTCCAACGAAAAATCGATAGTCTTTAAGTCAACGTGAAGTCCAGCTCAAACATGATCAAATTTTCCAAAGTTAAAAGCTACTTCACCACTCACCACGACACCCTCCACAACATTTACACCTCCATGAAGCCCGTCTATGCCATTTGCAAGCTAATTGGCTTGAATACGCTGCGAATCGGACGCAAGGGTGAATTAAAACAGCACAAATCCGATTACTTTTATTTCAGTTTTTACATCACTTCGTACACACTTTTGAGTGTCTATTCGCTTTTTCGAATCGCAACCAACGAGAACAACTCACTGGTGATCAACAAACGCCTCATTTTCATCGAATGCTTTGTAATGATGGCCCTTACGTTAATTGTAACACTTTTCACATTCCTGGCTCGAGGCACTTTGATCAAGTCTTTTGATATGTTATCACATGTGGACGTGTCTTTCATAAAGGCTGGTTTCCGGCTGGAGTACAAGCAGCTTTTGAAGAGAAGTTACCTAATTATAAGCTTCGTCCTTTTCTCTTTGTTGGCCCGTGTCCCTGTGATGCTAATGACAATTTCAGCCGATTTCATCCAACAGATTATGCTGTTTGTGTCAGCTTTGATTAAAGCTTTCTCGAAATATCAGTTTGTGGTCCTTGTGCTTCAACTTCAACACCGTTTTGGTAAAATCAACAGAACCATGCGATCGTTTTTTAGTGACAACAAGCAGGATGACAAAATTCCTCAAATTTCTGATAATTTGTACATCTTGTGCCGTCTTCATTACAAATTGACCAGTGTTATGCAAAAAATCAATTCTGCGTTTTCTGTGCAGTTGCTCGTATCCATTGGTGTTTCGCTTTTTGATGTGCTTTTCCAAGCTTATTATTTGTATTATGTCGCTACGGGTAAAGCGTCTTTTGTCACTGTACCAATGATAGTGTGTCCTATTGTTTGGTTGATGGATGAAGTCGTAGAAATTTATCTCTTGGTGTATGCTTGTGCCAGCACCTGCGAACAGGCCAACGATACACCGAGTATTTTACATGAATTGAGGAACAACTACTTCCATATGGATTTGGAAAATAATGTAATTATTATTTTGTAGTTCTAAAGTTAGTAAAGCAGTTAGATTTTTACAGGTTCAAAGTTACTCGTTGCAATTGTTGCACCAGAAAGTACAGTTCTCGGTTTTGGGTTTTTTCGTCGTGGATTATACGTTGCTTTACTCGGTTTGTTTAGTTCAGAAATCAGTTTTTTGTTAATAGTTTTTGTTACAGATTGTTGGGGCTGTTACCACTTATTTGGTCATTTTTATACAGTTTGACCAGTCCTCAAACAGTCGGAATAACTATGTTCTTACAAACAATAGCACTTGTTAACTTGTTAATTTAAAGAGTTAATTTGGAATTAGAAAATAAAATTGTAATTGCAATTAAATTAATTAAATAAGATTGCTCTGCTATTTTTTATGCATTTAAAACAAAACAAAAATAATGAACATCTTCTAGCAAATACTTTTATTCGTTTTACACTCAGTTTTTTGCACAGACTCAGAAAAAGGCGCATATTTTACCCAAATCCTAGAAATTTACATCACTTCTTTACAGGAAGGAAAAAAGTACCTATACGTTTATTCAGACTGACGGCAAACAAATCGTAGTCCATTGGGTAGAACGTTTTATGCACGGGTGATTGACCATCACATTGAATGAGTAATCAGTAATCACTAATCAGAATATCTTACTCATATGTGTACTTATAACAACGTAACAACCACCTAGAAATTTTTTAATTTGGGCCTGATATTTATTAGTGATTTTATTAGTATGTACCTAAATTTTCATTCATTGTATTCTTGTAGCAATGAAAAAAAACGTAAATGCAAAGTTGTTAACCAGAACCTTAAAAAAACATAAATACTCGAATAAATACAGTTTGTCGAATGTCTATATCATAAATCGTTGTAACTAAAATGTTCAGAACAGTATTAGAATCTGTGTGGTCTGTGAAAAAAAGTTAAGAGTTTTTTCTCACTTTAAAAAATTTTAAAGACCGGGAAACGCCAAAGAGAATGTTAAAATAACATATCGTTGATATCAACATGTCTTTTCTTTGATGACCTGTTTAACAATATGTTTAACTGGACAGATAATAATGATTAATGTTTTTTACTTTTTGTAGCTTATTCATCTTATTTCCAAATGCCAAAGTATTTTGTGACGACTTCCTCTGATATTGAGATTGTTTTACAGTATAGGTAATTCGTGAGAACATTATTCGAATTAAATTTGTTATGACGTATGGTAAATGGTTTTACCCAGTTTTCCGATATAAATGTAAAACTACATAACATTTTTACTGTAGAATAGCTGTAATAGATATGTATTTAAATTTAAAAAAATATAATAAAAATAATTGTTAATATATAACATAAATATTTAAAAAAAAGAGTTTCTTGAATGACGCTCTGTGTTTACATATATTTGTCTTAAGATGCGTAATTCGTTTACACGTGAGTTACGTGTTCGCAGATAAGATAACTATTTCAAACAAATCTATAAAATCACGATGATTAAACAAGAAACATTTTTAAAAATAATTTAAAGAAAATTTCAAAAATAAATCCGAAAATAAAGACTAGCAAACATATGTAAATTTACAATATGTAATATAATGTAAATTTTAAGTCGGTTTATACATAATTAACAACTTCAGGTTAACTTCTCTAATAACCGCTAATAATTATTTAAATTTTAGCTGGAAAAAGATTTCTAACGAACGAAATAATTTGTGATACTACAATAAAGGTTCGAAGAAAAATACTAAATTGCTTGTTTATTTCACTTAAAATAAAAATACTTTCTTCGGGCCAGCGAATACAAGTTCATATTTATTTACCAACTTGACCATAAAAAAGTTTGTTTACATGTTTGTGTAATAAAGCTTTAAATGTTGGGATTTTACGTCCAAAATGATCTTTAAAAGTTACTTAACTCTATTATGCAAGATTACATAATACTTGGATTAATTAGTACATTATGAACTAGATAGTTCCGATGGAAATTGAAGGTTTCACTCTTTTAGTCAATTTAGTTCAAGTCGTAACACCTATTATTTTCTCAGAGTTTTTATGACCAACGTTGCTCTCCATCAAATTACATATTTAGTCAATGAGGCCAATGAATAAAAAACATCAAATATCGTAAATCATTTATTCGAACAAACTGTTTTAAAATACATCAGTATTTTCAATTCATCAATAAGTACAATAGGTGTATCACGAAATCCCTTCATCGTGATACACGGTTCCCAGAACAATATTAATTACAAATACAAACTTATCAACAAATTATTAACAATACAATAATTCTCATATGACTGCTAAATCATAGCACACACCGGGACCGTGTCACCGGTATAACTTGGGTATAATTTCATTTTAACCTTTGGTCACAATTAAGACCACTTGTTCATTTTTTGCTCAATCATCCGGGGAGTTCCAAGACAGGTCTTGGGAATTCCTCAATGGTGCACTCGTAAAAGTCTGTCAACTCTTGCTCTGAGGGTGAAAGCGGGGGGTCCTGTTGTGCCTCCATGTCTTTGGTTATAACAGCGCAAGGACATCCAACTCGTGACCCCAATCCGCAATATTGTGCTAGTTTTTCACTACTATCGACCTGCAACAAGCAACACAAATTAGCACTTGGACTGGTTACAACCTCAAGGGTATTTACCTGAATGACAGGGATATAGTTTTCGAAGCAGAAGGCCTGAAGTAGGACAGTCTGCATGTGAGTGGTGGCGTCCCCAGGTCTGGTTTGAGGAAGGACGCAAAGGAGGACATCCTCCAACGAGTTCTCCAGACAGGAGATGGCCGGGAGCAGGCCACAGATCAAGCGGCCCTCCGTCTTGGCCTGAGTCAGGACGCCCTGAAGGGCCCTCCCCAGTTTATTTCTGCAAGAAAAAGCAAACTTGGGTTGTAGCTCCATGGCACGCTTTCACTCAACAGTTCAACAAGCAATTGAATGTTAGTAGTTAGTACCTGTTGATCATTTTGCATTTATCCACGTTTTTCAATTTGAGGATACACATGGTTGTTGAATTTCTTGGGGGTTTCACTACCGAATTCACTTTAGGGCACTGGGCACTCCGTAATCCTGAATGGCACAATGTGACGACACCGTTTTCAAAACGTTGTGTAATAGCTAACTTTTGGCTTTCACATGTAACGAACTTCACCAGTTTTTGCCGTGTAATGACGCAAAATGCGCCGGTTTTCCTTTTATATCAGCGCCAGAGCTGCGCAAAGAGGGGGATAAAAGGAACTCGAGATGTGAGTTTCGAGGAATCCCCAGCTCGAATATTTGATTACTCATTCTGAAAGTACGCTAGATTTTTTCAATTACGAAAGATAAGTGGATATTCCGCCGGAATTGCAGGGAATTCACCGATTCTGATCCGGTGAAATGAGAGCATCCTGAAGGCAAGGCCGAACAGACTTTGGCCAGGTGTTCAAAGGTGATTTTGGCCATTCATGGAAAGAACGGTCAATGTGTTTCGTTAGAATTCAAATTCAAAGACATCGTCCGTTTGCCCCGACAAGTCGGCACACGTTTTTTGAACATATTGCATTAATGCAGGACGTAACAAGTCTCAACCTGATAATACCTCGTACGAGTTTTATCAAAATTTGTTTACGCAGTAAACCGTTAAGGATTATTTGTTTTGATTCGATGAAAAGCACTAGCACATTGTTAGATAAGGACTAATCGTTACTATGAAATGTTTTTTAATCTCGTGTGTAATGTTTGTGAATTGCGTTTTTCTTATAAGGCAAAAAAGTTTGTTTTTGAATTTTCAGCCGAATTTTTTTATCAACACCCAACCTGTTTGTCTGGCATTTTGACGTATTTTGCTTCATAATAAATGCCGTAACAGGAATCAACTTGTACCTCGTAATAGGATTTCGGATTCTGCAAACTTTGATCAATATTTCCGGTTATGAGGGATTAAGGTCATTTAGTTCTAAGTTTTAAACTTTGACAGGATTCCGGGAGTTACAGGTGGGTGAATTTGGTCAAGGCCGTATTATATTGCAGTCATTGATTAAATAACCGCTTTTAGAGTAGTGATAAGACCTTGATCGATCAATGTGTAGAATTTGGAAATGTATTTTGTAACCATATGAGTTGTAATGTAACATTTTTCCCAAAACAATAAAACTGTGGGTAATTCTAGAAATAACAAGCTACTGTTTGTTCCGATTAAACACGTTTGGCATTTTGTGCAAAACAACATTAACAACGCGGAAAGTTCGCTGTTTGCGCTCTTATTGACTGTCAAAATTCCCCAAACATTCTCTTCGGAACGAAATGGAACGTGCGTAAAAGCACTGCATGTGTGGTGAAACGCGGATTCATTACATAATTCATAGTAACTTTACGATTTGCGTCATTGAAAAACTGGGTGAATTAAAAAATCGTGGATGCATGCATGCATTGATTATCTTTTCATAAAACTTGCTAATGGCAATTTCTCCAATTCGCAAACATTCCAGTTTTTCTCTGTTAAATAATCAATAATCATGTTATATAATTGTTACCGATAAGACGACAAATTCTTCAACCTTTAACCTATGGAACCGTTCAGTGGCTTCAAGGAAAATAACAGAGCAGGCAATTAAATATTCATTATTACCTGCTGGAAGCAGGTATTTGTTATTTTACGTTCGGGGGAATTTCATAACAATTGTAAATGGGAAATTTCACTTGATAAAATGGAACGAATAACAAACGAGTGTTTATTTACTGGAATTATCTGAATGAGTGGCTTTAGGTTCTTTCCCCTCATCTTATTTATTATACGGGATTGCAAATGGACTTGGTTTTTCCAGCGTTTCTTGTAGTATTTACCACAATAACCTATCCCAATATGTTTTCTTCATTAATTATAATCTCTGACACGATTAGTTGGAGCATTTCCCAGTTAAATTAGTTGATCCACAACAAAACAAAATATTTTGTAAGGAAATTTTAAGAAATTAGGCGGAAATTTTTATAATTGCGGTCATTTACAATTAGATAAAATCAAGGTTATTAACCCATTTATTCTTGCTACAAACGTTATATTTTTCTCAAGATAACAACACCAGATTTTTTGTCGAGAAATATAGTCAGAAATTATGTGTAGATGTTTGCTTTGAATTATTATCGATAAAACACCGTATTTTATGCTTCCACAAGCTTCCCACACCCCACAAAAAACGCTATTGCTTTTCTGAAACTATACAAAAGAATTGCCGATCGATATCCTTCTGGTAACTCCGCTCTCAGGTGTTTCGCCTAATTTAATTAAATCTTTCCACGTGGAATGCAAAACGCAAACAACCCAACAATGAAACTATTCCTGGAAACACAGGAAGAGAAAATCATCCTGAAATCTCTATCAGAAGTCATCGGATTTTGCGTGGGCTTGTAAACATTATTTTTGGAGCAATACTCGTATGCAGGTGGCACGACAGGTCAATGATACTAAAATTGAGTGAGCTGATAAGTTTTGTATGACGTAAACAAATACTTTTAACGCTCGTCGTTGATTAAATTGTAATTGTAGCATTTGTCATGTGTCGTAAATTTCACGTTAAAGCAAGTATTGGCAACAGAAAAGACGTCAGTCGCGTTCCCTTTGCAGAAAGTGAATGGGTGTTAAATATTCATTACGAAACAGAAATCTCATTTCGGGTTTTTCAACACTGAAAAGTACAATGATTGAATTTTCTTGAAAAAAAAAGTATTTCAGTTGCCAATTTCTCACTGAGTCATCAAGTCTGACCAGTCATTGCTGATAATTAACTTCATCAGCACCTAGACATGATGTTCCTATTATTGATTTTATTATCTCTATTATTAGCTCCAAAAAATGAATTTCATATCAATGACATCCTTTTGTTTACTCATCCTCACCATTGTATAATACAATAATATAATAATAGACACAATTAAAAACAATACTCGTGTAGATACTTTATTAGATATAAAATACAACAAAATAATCCCTAATTTTCCAATTTCCTCTTCTTTTGGCGTCTGACCTCGGCCGCATACTCCTCCAGTCCCACCACTTTACCGTCCTTTACTACCCTCAAATTGCCAGAACTTACATTGGGGTTAATAAACGGATTATGAAGTTCCGTGATCTGGGTAGAGGACGCAGCTGCTGAATCACCGCTACTCCCCAACTTCCCAATCCAGAATTCGTTTCCTGGTAAGGCATTTCCATCCCAGGCATACGAAACAACGAGCAATTTTCCTTCGTCTCGCCCTGTTAGTTTAGCGTGAGGTTCCCGTTTGCAAATATGAACCCTGATCCCTTTCAAGGGATGTCCTTCAATCGGGATAACATCCCCATGCTTGTAACTCAAACAGGCATTATGTTGGATGTACGCAAAACAAATATCGCTGACGTTGTGCAGTTGCTTCCCTAAATTTAGAATTCTCTGGCCACAAGAATCCATGAAAAGTTTGTTCTGACATGGGTGTTTTTTCCATACTCCGAGACCAATTCCGACGACGTGGATGTAAGCCGTGGTGTTTTTCTCCAAAGCTCGTTGGTTGGCTTCGGTGAATAACGTGTCCATTGTGAAAACGAGACGTTTGTGGTAGAGGACATTGTCCAAAAGCTCGTCATTTCGTAAAGTAGTGTAACGATTCGGGTTGGTTTTTTTCTTCTCAAGTATTTCCTTACACTCCAAACACTGTTCATGGTACAGTTTGGCGAAAAGGTGATGAATTGTTGGAGTCTCTGTCTGTCCGTAACCCTTAGTTTTGGTGTTTTGTGACTCGGTGATGACCAACTCCTGGTACTCCATCACTTCGTTTTTTACCAATCTTGGGCCAATTATCCCCATAATAATTCCCTCGTCTTGAATTCCACTTCGGTCAGTTTCGTATTTAGCCATGTTTTTGCGGTCCCCAAGATTGACAAAGTGGGTGAAAGAACTGACTGATAGGAAAGCCGATAGTTTTACTTCCTCATAACTGAGACAGTCTTTTAAAACTAGGGGCTTTTTTTCCGCTAAAGTGCCGATAGTTTCCCATTTACCTCGTCCTTTCTTCCCGTTAAGCAAAGTGTAACTGTCTTGTTTCCCTATAAATGTTGCAGCACGTTTTGACAATAATCTATCAACGAACTGCAAGAGATTCATGTCGTTGTAGAGAGCTTTTTCTATAGTATTTCCATTTTTCCGTTTGTGGAGAATGAATTGCGCATAAAATTGAAGAATATTCGCGTGCAAAACGGGGTAAGCAGAATTTATGTTCCTCTCAAGGGTGTCGTTATCAACATTTGTTCGCAAAGTTTTACATCTGTTTGAATCAACTGGGAATTTTAGGACAAAATTGTCACTTTTTTCCAACACTGTTGCTAAAGTTGTGCGGCTTTCTTTTGCAATTTCCAGTGGTAAGAGTGATTTTTCTTCTTCCGACCATTCTGGCGCTTGTGGTGACCATGTGTTTGACATCTTGGTACCTGCAAATTCACATTAACCGTTGTGATAATCTTATAATTTACAAAAATGTAAATAACAATTCTTGAACGATTTATCAATAGATACATTTTTTCGGTTGGATAATTGATAAGGTAGATGATCTAATTGGTGTTTACATTATGGAAATTATGGAAGTGATAGACTTTATCAACGATAATTTGTTAAAGAAACTGAAATTAAGTCAAATTTTTGCTAATTTTGGATTACTATACCCGTATTAAGTCCATACGAAGTTGTTACTTGACTAAGCCCATATCTGTTGTTACTTTTGAAGTATTTGTCTATTTAACTCGACTTAATTTAATTTTATTTTTTATTTTACGCCATTAAATATACCGGGTATTCAAAAACCAGCGCAGCAACACAGTGGAGTGTGGTCAAGAATTACTTACCTACATACAAAGGTAAAAATAGTAAAAAAAATCTATGATTAAAGTTACTGGTATTTTGATTTTTTGATAAATTTTAATTTTTGTAAATTTAAAAACCACCTGACTAATAGTAAATTTAAAAATAATTATTCATCATTGTGTTAGGGAACGATTATTTAGTGTGAAACATAAAAAACATGAAAAAATAATGAAAACTAAAGAAGTTAACTAAATAAGTTGGGTGCTTTAGGTTTTTGAAAAATGCCCTTAGGAATTTTTTCAAAAGTTTTCCCCTAATTTACACATGCTTCTCGACAACGTACGACTGAATTGATGCTTCAGTTTTTGAACATCCTGTATAACTTTGTTTTCCCATAAATGTGTAATTATGAACTTAATTGATTTTTCTTAAACGCCCACGAAATGCAAATATTTACAATTATGTATTTAACATAGTTTTTCTGAGTTTTTAAGCCAAACTAAGTACAGTTACTTAATTTGCCTTAGTTTTCGAAATAAAATGTGATTACATTAGATTTCACAATAAAAAATACAGACCTTTAAATGACTTAAGCATTAAATAATATTCGTTTTATTAGAAAAACTTTGTTTTAGGGAAAAAATCATATGACACTTACTTATTTTAATTTAAACCTGTTGAGACTTGCAGTGTTGTGCACACTTTTTTAAATTATCTTGATGAGTGTCTGTTGCATGCGTTTGCGCTCAATTTTATGCGTTTAGTGGATCTGGAAAAACCAATACCGCGAAGTGAATAACCTCAGTGTATTGTTGGTGGCATATGCACTACACCTTAGAACAAAAAAAAATTATTGGACTTCAGGAAATAAAAAGTCTGGCTTACAAATTACAAACTATTTCAATTATGTTGCCTTTGTATGTACGAAAGTAAAATATCTTTTTGCCAGACCAAACTCTTGTTGTGTGGGTATTAATAAAAAAATTTTGAAGATTTTTTCCAATTTTATTTTGCTGAACATTGGGATTCCTATAAAATTTTAACATTGGCAAAGATTTTTTAAAACTGAACCTAGGATCGTACAATTAATAGTGTTAGTAAATGATGTTTAACGAAATAACTCGTTAGGTTACCATATTATACAGAAGATTTAAGAACTCTAGTAACGTAGTGATATGAATTTTTTAAAACTGAACATAGAATTAAAAGTGTTCAGTAGAATATAAACCTCAGTGCATTTATTTTTTTTATTTTTATTTTTTGTATTGTTGAGAATAAATTATAAGTATTAATTTTGCCTAATTGTTAAAACTGGCCAATTATATGTATTTTTGAAAAAAGCATAAATAAATCTTCTGTCTAGGCGTTTATTTCCATTTTCACCTAGTTATTATAAAGTTTCTATTTGAAACTTTTTCCGATTTGATTTGATAGATGGGTACTATATTTACCCATGAATAAATTACGTACCACGTGGGTTCTGACTGTTTTATTTTATTCAAAGTAGGAGCTGGCCCACTTATGGACCACTACATACACCAGATATGATTCTGGTGTCAAATTTACAAATGCAAATGTCTCGACTTCGCCACTCCCATCCTTGAATCGGCAAAAATCCTCACCCAAATTACCACCCAATATAAGTAATTGCCCCTATTAGAAACTCGGATTTCTTAATCGCATTCCAAAGCTGCCCAATACATATTAATTTCCTCTTCCTTAAGACTCATTGATTCTTAACCGAATTTTCGAGCCTCTTATCCCCCCTTGCTATTTCGTAATTGTTTAATCGCAGTGGACCTCACACTCCTCTCAGCTCAACAGGTGAGGTGAGCCCCTCTCCGCGTCGATATCACCTTCTTCAAGTAAAATTTCTCGATACAACTAGTACCGACTTAGAAAGTGTTTGAATCGTACTTGCGCGGAAACACAGCGCGTTGTGGTGACTTCAACGAGTGGTCTAGTGGGATTTTGTTGTTACTGCGGCAGGTATGTGCCCAAAATTCGCCACCAATTCGCTTTTCGGGCTCCGTTTTGGGGATGACGCACATGCGAATAACACGGAGGAATGTAGAGTTACCTCCATTGACCAGTTGACCTTCGCCGGTTAATATTGGACCGAGTCACCTACCTTCAAAAGACCTCGTCATTCCGATGAAGATTTATTGCATATTTGTGCTTCAGTTGCGCAATTTCGAGTAAACAATTTGCTAAAAGAGAGAAAGTATCGGATTGCGAAGATGCGGAGGTCGTGACGCAGTTTTGGTCCACCCCGTATTGGATTTTTCAAAAACAATCAGTGTGTGTACAGTCCACTTTTTCTGCAAAGAGAAATGCGTAATCGCCGAACCGTTGCCAGTGTAATACTTTATGTTATCTCCAAATGCAGGAATTCACTTCCTTTCCTAATTGGTTTGCAAAGCTGAATTGAGATTTTTCAGCCACAGGCACCAAGTCGTTAGAGTTTTGTGCTAATTTGAAAATATTGGGCTGAGATAAGATCAGGATTCACAACAATTAGATACATTCTTGCAGTTTTCACTCAATCTTCATTGTTCCATTCAAACCCATTCATGATATTGCACCGATCACTTATCCTTACCTACTTTTAATTTTTCTAAATCTCGCCGAGCCTTGCACACGATTTTTCACATCTTACTGTTCGTTGTTTACTCATTAAACATTCATGATTTTTCTCTTTAAACCACAGGAAGCGTCTGTTGTATCAGTCTACGGTATCTCAACCTTACACACACTTGTGTTCGTCTTCATTCATGAGAATTCGCTATAAACGTTATCGGCTGAATAATTTAGAAAAGTATGAGAAAGTGTGCAATTTCTAATTAATCTCGTGTAGTGTCGGAAACAAAAATTTAGCACTAATAGGGTTATTAACCGTTACAAAATTTTTAAGCAGTCGTGTAGAGAAATTCCACCATGAAGTAATATATGACAGGATTTTGACTTAACGGTATTTGAGAGGAGCCGCACATCGCAATTAGCTTTAGTACCGACTTTTAACGATGATAATTGCCGGGTAATTAGCTCGGTTTTTGAATTATCTTGCGCAAAATGTTAGTTTTCTACCTGAGACAGACTAAAGAATGCACACAAATGCATCTGCATTACAATGCCCGGATTCACTCAAGTGAATCCAATCTTGGCAAAAAGTATATTGTTTAAGACACTTATTGAATATACAGAAAATGTAAAACTGTACTTTTTTTATCCAGTTTCTCATTATAACAACATTTATTACTCTGTTCTACAATACACGATTCAGTGATTCACTAATTTGCTGCTTGTTGATTTTTATCACATTTAGCATTGTTTTAATGTTATTATTGTTCTCAAATTTGTTGGAGTGTTGGAACATTTCATTATTATACTTGCGATAACTACTGAGGTGTTAATTTTTATTTTAAATAAGAAATCGACAACACAGTGTGCTTTTAAAAATATACATCACCGAAAATGAAAGTTTTTCACTGTTGTCAACGTACAAGCCAGTGATCATAATAGGATATTGCTTCTTCCTTTGGATATTCTCACCAATTAAGTGAATACGAGCTCGTCATACCTCTAAACACTTTCACATATTTATGCTAAATTTGGTTATTGTTTAAGCTACAATCTAATTGTTTCTGGTGATAAACGCGAGTGGAATATTAGAAAATTATGCTCGGCGAAATTGCAAATTCATTGTTGAATTTTAATTGCAGTGTTTCGAACAATTATAATTTGTGAAATCATCTCCTTTTTCGTGAATGTTGTTTAATTTTAGTTGCAAATTAATTGGGTACTTAACTTTGTAGTCATCGGAATTTTCTTTGCCAAGTAGATGTACTTAAGATTATACAATTCTGATGTCATTCGGTATTTGAAAAAAACCGCATTCTTTTAATGTACCATTCCATTTTTTTATTAAAATATGTTGTTTTTCCTTTAAATAATTTAATTACGTTATTAATTTATTCAAAACCGCAGCTTGAGAACTTGTTTATCAACAATTATATTACGTTTTGTATTTTTTCCCCATATGTTTAATTAGTTGTGTTTGTGTTAACAATCCAGTATTATCGAGATTACATAATTGTAAATTATATCTCGGTATATCGAACAAATACCGTTAATAAAACTTGGTATTTTCTCATTAAGACCTTATAGTACTTTATATTTAATTTCAACTGCAATAAAATAGCTGCTACATAAATCTATATTCATTTCATTTAATATTTTTTGTCGTTTAAAAACAATTTCAACAAGGAATATAAAAAATAAATTAATTAATGTAGCGAAACGTTTGTAAAAGAAGAAACAAAATAAATTTCGACCATAGCTTGGTTTCTTCAGATATTGAAAAAGTTTAATTAAGATTTTCTTTTAGTACTTTGTACACATTTTAGCTGAGATATCCTGTATACATATATCGTATGTGCACATACGTATTGTCATTCAGATTTATCAAGGATAAAATTTATTGTCTCAAGTATTTACATTTTCTCATGAACAAGTTCAGTACATAATTTAATATCTATTATTGTTGTGTTGTTATTGTACTGCAAATAAAAGACATATCATGTAATGGATGTACGCTTTTGCCATACGAAGATGGCTTTTACATGCCAATAAAATTTGCTGCGATTTTATTAGAGGTCAATAAACCGCCATCGACTTCTTTGTCGAACATTTGCTCATTTGTCAATAGATTCTCGTCAGTCGTCAGCCTAGAGCTATCACATATTTGGAGACATTCCATTTTCATTATAGTCAAGTCTTGCCACTAACCCTCACTTTTGAGACCATCGTTTTTATTAAAAAAAAGTTATTTATAGTAAAATTAAATTAAAAAATTGTGAACGGGATGATGACATAGTTGAATGGCACCTGCTTGGGCACCAGTGGATTCCTCCACATTAACGGTACCTTTACCGCGCCATCACCATACCCACAGATGTGAAATGGTTCTTTAACTCTATAGCGTTTCAGCATTGATTCACGAGATATGAGATAATTCAGACGAAGAAGTCGAACTTCCGCATTACCAAGCTCAGCAATTTGCGCGCGCGTTCCTTGTAACAATGTGACTTTCACTCATAGAATCTGAATTGTTTCAGTTTTTCAGATGTGTAGAGCCGTGCTTAAATATCTTCTAATGACTACATGAATTCCACAATTTATTAAGATCAGGTCGCACTCGAAAAACATTTAAAAACTGGTTTCTTGTCTGATAATCTCGATGTAGCCAAAGGTGAAAACAAATCGGCGAAATGCATACAAAGTTGTCGTATGAATATCCACTCTACATAACGCAATAATTGGCTATGCCTGCGACTTAATAAGGCTGTAGGCACTTCCGTTACCGCTAAATCTATACCTCGTACGCACATAAAACTTGATTTACGGCGTTTTCCTTACAAGGAGCGTTTCTTCTGTTGAACATTTCTGTTTTTAGCGAGAGTCTGTATCTGGTTATACTGCAAAAGTGGAAATAACTTTTCTAATAATACGGCTTTAGGTTTGTTTCATTCATGACGTGGCATTTAAACGCTCCAAATACAAATCGCAGGAGAAAATTCATTTGGATCGACTCTCTAGACTTCAAAAAGTAAAATCAGACCTAAAAAGTGTACTTGATGTGTAGAAATCTCATTTTTTCCAAAAGCGAAGCGAGCTTTCGACTGAATACCTACTGCAAACACTCGTATCTGGTTTGATTTTAATTCGATTTCGTGAAATAAAATTATGGTTGGACTAAAAAACCAACAATATTTTATTAAAATAATGTCAAACAATACATTGGTACTCGTATATTATTAATATTTCTGTAGTATCTGTGCCTATGGTTTAAATTTTGCTTACCTACAAGAAAATGTTAGCCAAGAATTCGGCCAAGATTTTAGAAAATAAATTGGTGGCGTTGCAGGAAGTTTGGCATTGGATGTAATGTAAAAAACTCGAGGTTGTGATGTCTAGTCGGGTGGAAATGACAAAAACTACGTTTTTCAATTGTAATATTCCTACTGCATTTAAAATTATACCAAAACAATTTGATGTTTCAAAAATATTTCCACTCAAAACTATTACTGAATCTCAAAAATATTGTTACGTTGTATAGAGGATGTCAGCGGATGTATTATTAATTTGAAAGAAGCGTTTTGTACATTAATTTATTCATTACAATCTTTTAAATGATTTACAAATTGTCTATTTTAATATTTATTTAAAAAACTTACCGCAGCTAATACTGGAATTAGGAAGTGACACCAACTCGTAAACAATTAAAATATCTATTATAAAAAGTGCTATAACTCATTTAACCATCAGGGTTATATTTACTTATGGGCTAAATGGGCTATAATGCAGGGCGGCGGAATTTTAGAGGCTGTAAAATATATTTGTTTTGATTTTTTGAAAGAAAAAGTGGTCTGTATATTTAATCAGACCAACTACGGGTGTATTTTGATGTCCTGAATCCAAATCCGAAGTCCGTTTGGCCTGTACACCCTCAAATTTTGAGTAAATTCCAAAAAACTGCTAAAATTTAAGTTTTTCGCCATTAACTCAAAATTTGACGGTGTACGAACCAAACAGACTTCCGATTTGGATAGAGCTTCAAAATACATATAAATGAATGCGTCTGGTTAAATGTATAAAGACCAACATACATACAAAATACATAAAAAATACTTGATCTACTTCAATAAAGTTTTCTACATTTTTATAGTTGCAAGTTTTCGTAATTTTTAGCCAATTTAGGCAGTTTTTACTAAAAAATTTGAAGGACTACGTGCCAAACGGACTACAATTTTTTTATTTTTGTGTGCCGGTGTAATAAAATAGCTTCAGTAAATAAACGGTTTGCTTTTTTTAAATTAATTGATTAAATTTTTCGTTTTGCTCGGGGGTTTTCTTTACTTCTTAAATTCTTAATTGTTTGGTTAACGAATTTTAAGTTTTACGATGAATAATGGTAGAAAAAGCCTGAGTAGCACACAATACAAAATAATGTCTATGAAAAAAGTAAGCGACTAGGTAATATTAGAGGAAAAAGTGTAAACATGACGTGTTTAAAAAAACACAAAAATTCCTTAAATAAATACATGATGATTTTTAAATAAATATCTTAAAAAATAAAGGAGACATAGAAATTTAGTACATGTTTGATGACATTACTATTACAAAACACTTTTTCAGGTCATTTAATTTTCAGAACTGCATCATGTGCTAAAACTGGATTTGTTATTACAGTCAAAAAAACTGATATTAAATATATTACTGAATTTTAGAGAAAATCAACTGATAACAAGAATGATACATATTTACTGTTTTGTTTTTATTGGATTCCAATTCTCGAAAATTAATAGAATTTGTTTAATAAATATTTAATAATTGGACTTCTTCAATCCCTACGATTTTTCGAGCAAAAGGGGGGTAATATTTAAAATTTTTTAGGATGATTTGTATTACAAAGAGATTAAGTGTTACAAATCACCAGAGTACGAGAAAATATGTTCCCCTATCAATAAAAATTTTCTTTTTTCAGAATTTGTAATTTTTTCCTTGTTTTTGAAATAACAAATAAATGTTTTTTAAGAAATGTCAGGCAGGGGCGGTTAAAATTAAATAGCCCAGGGTGGAAATAGACCTAAATACGTTACCGATAACCACGAGTATAACTATAAAATAAGTAGCAATAAGAAATAAGGCAATAGGACAATAGAAAAGGATCTAACTAGTAATTACAATTAGAAGTACTTACTATAATATAAAGATATTACCATCTTAAATACTGTTCTACGCTTTTTCACTTTTTTGCTTTATGAGAACCTGATGGTGTTGGACAGTGTGATTAGAAAAACTTAAACTTCTTAGCAATTTTGTCGTTATGAGAAAAATGGGCAAACACTTAATGCGCATATTGAAAGCAAAGACATGTTAAACATGATTTTGTTACAATGACACCTTTCCTCAAATCTTACTTCCAATTCAAGGAAATTTTAACATTTCCTTCAAATATTCCGCCCACTATGCAAATGACTGTTAACTACATTTTGATCAGATAATCCAATTCCCTAAATACATATTATCACCACCATCGCCATTCAAAATTTGTCGAAATTCGCCTTGAGAAAAACACGCCAAATTTTCTGACTTTTCGTGGTCCTCTTCCGTTCCAAACCCGCCAAGTCGCCAATTCCGTCACGTCCCGGTCCTGAGGCGGAACTTTCGTACAAGAAGAGAAATCGCGGTCGCCGCCTTCCGGCGCTCCTCCACGTGAAAAAGCATGTAAGGTGCTGATGATCAGTCCCCAGCAATTATCTAATGCGACCCTGATGGAATCTGGTGACGAAACATCTCACGCATGCACAAGATAAAAGTACACAGCGTGTCATTATGAAATGAACTTTCGCTACCCGTCGCCGCCTTTTCAGTCAACTTGCTGGCCCAGATGTTGTAAGTGGCGGTTACAGTTTCAAGTTCTCAATGCTCAAACTCGACAATGATGAGACCATGTCCAAAGAGGGCAAAATGCCGCCACCTGTGAGAGCAACGTCACAGCATTGCGACATTTCCAGATTTTCCAACTGTCCCGCATAATTGGCCGTTACGCAAATCGGGTCGCTTTTAATGAATGAATTATGAGAAATTATTTTTAATTAGATTAATCAGCGACACGAATTTCCAAGCAAAGTCAAGAAACTCGCAATTGATTTAAATTGTGGCAATCGCATTAATTCGATCCGCTCTACCTCGTCTCTATCTGTTACAATCGAATTCCTGGCTTGGAAAATCGGCAAAAAGCCAATAACATGTATCAAGGAACACCCAAGCGGTAGAAAATCGCCGAGTTGCGAAACCCTTGCATAACGCAACTTTAGACAATTAATTGGAAATCTTTGCTATTCCTCTTGCCAAACAATGACACACCCAAGTCTTATCCTTTTAGAATTCTAATTCGGCCGATGCGAGGTGTTTCCACATTCATTATCACGACATGCTGCATTTTTATAAAAAAGAACAAGGTCATGAAACCTTGCGTCCTCTTTCTCCACTTAATTTTCAAAACGAGATTTTTTACAGGTATCACCAGTTATGTTTCTTCCGTGTTCGGCTTCGTGAAAAATGAGACCAAAGGCGTCCCTGCCAATTCTCCTTCTTCTTGGCGTCGTCTTCGTTGCGTCTCCGGCAGAAGGACACGTGGCACTTACCTTTCCACCGGCTCGAAAATATGATCTCGACTTCTTAGACAGCTCTAGAACGAAAGCACCATGTGGAATGCCTAAAGGTAAACCAGTTAATTTTATAACACTCTTACATAAGGATCAGTTTTACTAGCTTCAGACGAACCAATTTGTGTGAATCTTCTCTCCAAGACGCGGATTTTGAATGCAGATTTTCTCATTTGCTAATCACAATAATGCCAGTTCTTTGTTTATTATGTCTTCATGTAATCATTAATTTTTGACTTTTAGCAAACAGAGTTACCCAACAGTTTGTGTTTTATATTTATACTAATTATCATCAAGAACTCATGTCAGTTCTACCCTTAAAAATTACGTAATGACTTTCATTGCGTCTAAAATCTTCAATTGGTCAATGAGAACAAGTGAGAGGACATCAAACATATTAATAATGTATCTGGTTAAGCTTTGATTATCCGATAATTGCGGCTGAAAAATGGTTTGATTAACGAAACGCTGCTTAAATAACACGTTGGTCCTTTCTAATCCAATATTTCAGGGGATTAGATCGCATCAATTGCCATACTTTGCAAGTTGTTTAAAACAAGGAATTTGTGAATCGGGTGAAAGAAAACTCATTTATCCACATGTTTGTGCTTTATTGTTTGCAGTTTGCCCAACAAATATTGAAGTGTTCCGAAGAAAATTTACAAATAAAACTTGATTTCTAAACACACCTCGAGGACAATATTTGTGTAAGCAGTTTGTTTAGCAAATAGAAATCAATTAAAAAGGAATCCAGGAACGTTTACTAATGTTACACTAATTAAATAATTTTCAACTTGCTGTCAGTAAAACTTGTTGGAATTTCGGTACGTGAATATCTTACTGAACTGATAAAACCGTTTTTGCATTTTCATTTAAATTGCAAATTGCAACGCTGTTTAACCAATTTGCATACACTGCCCAAATATTTATTTCCAAGAATATTCTCCGTGAAAAATCTAGAGAAAGTTCAGTTTGCACAATAATATGGCTCACAGCCTCGAATAAAAAATGTAAACAAAACAAAATTGACAAGTTGTTTCGCTGAAGGTTAATCATTTTGTAAATTTTTATTATTTGCTTAAATATTTGTTAAGGCGATGTTACGACAAGGGGACATCACTTCGAAATTTTTTATGGAAATCACGTACCGATATTGTGCTATATAGCCATTTTATTCAGGTTACGTATAGCATGTACTGGCGACATGTTCCCAGGTATAGGCTATTTATTTTTTCAACGCGTTATTAAGAGTAATGTAGTTTTCTAGGCGGACGTAATAAAACTGTGTCTACAGCAAGTAATAATGACATAACTTTGGGAGAAAGGAGAAAATGTTAACAATAAATGTACGAATTAAATTGTTCACATTATAAAAAAATTAAATAATAAAATGAAAGGCAATTATGGAATAGAGCTTTATACTTTATACCTTTGGTTACACTTTTTTGAAATTAATAAAGTTGCCAGTATTTTATTTAATTTGTGCTCTTGTTTTCGTCAAAGGACAAAAATGTTCAATTAAAACTCAAAAAAAGTAATAACTCAAGAACGTAGCTAATGGCTTCTGGCTCATCTTTATAGGGCATAATGGGTCAAGTGAAAAATCATTAGGTTTCGGTGATTATTTAAAAATTAACTCAGTAATTTCTGTGGTCGAGGAAGGTTAAAACTTTGAAAGTTAATTTTACGTTACGTAACAAAAATTGGAAACTAATTGGTGTTACTACAAATATTTATTCAATTTGTTTCACTCTTCAATTTCATTAATAGATGTAAAAGAAACTTAATATTTGTCTATTTATGTTCTCCGTGGGTATAATTAGGCAAGCAGTCGCAAACTGTGTAATTATTACGATTTTTAAGGACTCGAAATAAACACACAGAGTACCAATTACAATTAAATAATTAAATTAGGAGTGCCTTTTTCCTACTTTCTCTCGGTTAAGTACAGATGTCTAGCACGACAGATAATGTTTACTCGCTAAATAATTTATTGGTCGTAATCATTATTATAAAACATGACAGTATATTAAAAATATTTCTATACACAATCCGGATATAAAAAGTGCAGGTAGTCGTTTATTATGAAGTCATCAACCAGAGACTGCTAGACATAAATCAGTCTGGAATACAATATGTAGTAAAACGATAATTTGAATAATATACCTCTCGTATTATGGAATTTTCTCCATTTTACAGCAATGTGAGTTTATGGGTGCAGCTAATCGTGATATTTCACAATGAACCATTAAACAATTCACGGGATTCCAAATGCCGTTTTTTGTTAAAAGTAAATTTTTACATAAATAAGTCTGACGCATGCACTGTTACTTAAGGCATCAGTAATGCTAATTTTTCGCATTCCGAATAAGTACAGTGAGTACATGCACCGCCATGATTCAATCCGGAATTCAAGGCCGGTTAATGATGCTATAGCTATGCTATAATGCTGCCGGAGGTGGGCGTCTTGCGTTCCTGAAGCCGGATTCAGACTCATCAGATCCAGTGGGTTTGCAGAGGGTTGTCCCAGTACAACGCAATTAGAAATCAACAAACACATTGCGTTTTTTTCGCGACAAATCATACATTATTTATGGAGGGATTATATAGGCAAATCTTGCGCTTCAGAGGCGGCTAATGATTAATTCAAGTTTATTGAACACAATACAAAGATTATCATATACGTATTTTTTACTGGGATTATAAGTGTTTTATTGCAAGCCTTGTGCATGACCTCCATCTTGGGATGGATTTTCATCCTGGGGGGGAAAACGGCGAAGGTAATAGCAAGTCACGAACAATGCATTATTACTGTAAATAATTGTTATCTAACTTAGAAGTCGCTCCAAAACGGAATAATTACCACATGGCTATATTTTGCGCATTGGCTGAGATTTTACACAAGAAATCAAATATTTTAATGTGCGCATCATTAATTTAATTTATAATAGCGGCTTCCAGAACTGAATGTCTTTATTTTGTTACAGGCAACATTAAAACCTCCTTTCTGAGCGGTGGCAAATTTAATGTGTCGTGGCACTTAGGATATCCCCATCGAGTAAGATTCTGATATAAAAAAATGCACAGATTTTAACCGTAATATTTAGGGGGGATTCAAAATCCAGCTCCTGGATCACCTCGAAAGACCAATTTTAGACTTAACTCCCACAATTCAAGGATCGGAATTTGTTTCAAGCGATGCGACGTAAGTAAATCATCGTCTGGTTACAAATTTTTTATTCATGTTTTGGGAAACAGGGCCCAATCCTTTCAAGTACAACTACCAAAAGACTTTACTTGCCTGAACTGTACGTTGCGACTAATCAGACAGGCGCTGGAATGGGGCGCAGATTACAAATTTTGGTCATGTGCCGACGTCGATATCAAAACAAGTAAAATTTTCCACTTTAGTGTTCAGTTGTATTTTAAATAATTTTCCACAGGAAAGGACTTTAGGGAAGTGTGTAGCAATCACGGAAGGTACCTTTTAGGGAGGTGCAAATGTGACAGGCTTTATTATGGCACCTATTGCGAATTTCGCGATGAATGTTTAGAGGACAGCGACTGCGGAAGTCACGGAAAATGTGTAGACGTTCAAGCAACAACAGCCCCTCGAATGCAGTGTTACTGCCAGTTAGGCTGGTTCGGGCCCGGATGTAACAAACGTGAGTTGTTTGCTTAAACTAAACCTTTTCAAAACATTGAGTAACTGAAATTGCAGGTTCTCCCGTTAAAAACACTGAAATTGATTTCGAATCCTACACTCATCGCAAACTTAGCGACACTTTCAGACTGTATTGGAGGATTCTGAAGGAGCACAAGGAGATCGAAGTTGTTATGGTCGTCAATGGAACCAGTTACGTGGGTCTTGGCTGGCGACCGCAATCCTTAACCAAATCTTGCAAGAATTTCCCTTTAATTGGCGTAAACGAATCACCGGCCACCGAAAGTAAAGCCGAACCGGAACCGGAAGCCAAAAGCGAACCGGAACCCGAACCTACAAGTGAACCGGAACCAACAAGCGAACCCGAACCCACCAGTGAACCCGAACCCACCAGCGAACCGGGGGCTGAACCAGAACCCACAACAGTTAAATACAAATCGAAAAAATCCCAATATTCCAGACGCTCTGCTATTCCACCCCTCCAGAAAGTTCACCCGAATGCCGACGTCGTTGAGACAAGTGTGTCGTTCCAGGTTAGCAAAAAACAAGGTACGTGTGCTTAGTTTAGTAAAACTTTGACTTAGTTGCGCCATTATTACAGGACGAAGCCGACGAGAAGTCAGCGGTAAGTTTTTTTTTTAATAAATGCACTATCCACGGTTAGTATGGCACTTAATCGGTGGTCGGTCTTATTTCCTTGTAGAACCTGTAGCAGAACCGGAAGCGGAACCAGAACCAACCACCGCTGAACCTAAGTCAGAACCAGAACCCAAATCTGAACCCGAACCCGAACCCAAGTCGGAACCCGAGCCCGAACCCAAGTCGGAACCTGAACCTGAACCTAAATCGGAACCCGAACCTAAGTCCGAACCTGAACCCAAATCGGAACCCGAACCCAAGTCTGAACCCGAACCCAAATCGGAACCCGAACCCAAGTCTGAACCCGAACCCAAATCGGAACCCAAACCTGAACCGCACTTAGAATCAGTTAAAACTCACCCCAAACTACAAGTAGCACCCACTGGAAAGAAAGGTAAAGGCCTGTACATAAGGTAGATAACTCTAAATAACTCTAACTAGCTGTAATTACGTATTAACTTTTAACTATTTGAGATTCTACGCATTCTACTGAAGTAATTTTCAAGTTATTATTAAATATAACTATTAGTCATCACTAATTTTTGTGTTATTAATATCTTTAGAGACTTTGAATGCATACACCCCTCGTCATGACTTCAATCCCATGGACTGTACCGACATTGTCATCGGTTCAGCTCGTGGAACAGCTAGCAGAATCGCCGATTATTACACTCGTGATAGGTCAACCCCCCGAAAAGACAACTTCTGGGGCGGCAAAAACGACCTAACTGCTGCCATGGGTTTCGAAAAAGACGGAATTACAACAATTGTCTTCCGAAAGAAGTTGCAAGCAATCGAACCAACAGACCATAGCATTGAAGACAAAATAATGCATGTCATTTTCGCCCAAGGACAAGAACCCGGCAAATACGTCCATGTGCCCAAATCTGGAGTGGAGGCAGCAAAAGTGTCCCTGAAAGATTTCTACAAGCCTGACGAACTCAAATATCACGGACACAGGTCTCAGAGAGGAGTTTCCGCAATTAATTTCTTCGGTAATTAATTGGTAAACACAATAACACAATTTATCAAGTTGTATTTAGATGAGAAAAAAGACGCTCCTGTTGGAGGATCACCACTCCCGGCTGAGCCAGGAACCAATCAGACGGCAAGTCAAGGGGGGAACCTCTCGGAATGTGGGGGAGAATGGAGGTACCCTCGCACCTGTGACACTCTAAACAACACGTGCGAGTACACAGCCAAGTGGGAAGTCCAGAAGAAAGACGAGATTCGGTTCACGATAACCACGAGTCACACTGACTTGTGGACGGGAATTGCGTTTTCAGATGATGAAAAAATGGTGAGTTTTTTTGTGAAACTCTTGGTTTGTGTTAAATAAAAAATGGTAGAGCCAAACTGACGCAATCCTGGGATGGGTGGACAAAACGGGCCGTCCATTCCTGATGGACACCTGGATAAGTGGCTACACCCAACCGTTCCTGGACAGTTCCCAAGGGATTTACAACACCGAAGGACGCATCGTTGACGGAGTCACGACATTGTCGTTCACCAGAAAACGCATTTCAAACGACCCGAAAGACTTGTCGTTCACTGATGATCACTGCCTCTTTATGATGTTCCCTGTCAAGGGAGGAATCTTCAACAGTGTTAATAAAAAGATCAGGAAGCATGAAGCAGTCCCGGTCATTTCGTTGGAGAGGATTTGTATCAAGTCTTGCGGAAGTGGTAAGAAACATAATACGAGTGATTATGTGTTATTGGTCGTTTCGTAGACGACGATGTTGTAACAACAACGGAAGCACCTGGCTTGAGCTACAACGTTGCTGTTAAAATTGTGGAGTTGGGGGAGAATTTCATCGTCCCCAAAGCGGGCTCTTTGCAATATGATGACTTGTCTAACAGCATCAACGATAATTTTAAACCGATATTTAGGAAGATTCCAGGGTTTAGGAGAGCCGTGATTGAAGATTTGAAAGAGTAAGTTCGTGTTAGTAGAAATGGAAACGGTCTAATTGTAATTTTAGGGAAGGTAATGACTTGGTGGCCACAATGAACGTCCAAGTCGACAAAGCAATGGCCGAAAAAGGTCGTTCTCTATCGGAGAACTCCGAGTCTAACGATGAGCAAGTTCACAAAATGCTGCAAGAGAGTGTAGGGAGCGGAAAAATTGGTAATCTCAAAGTAGATCCCGCTTATCTAGTTTTCGAGCCTCAAAGCTGTAAGTCGAGATAGTTCGCTCTCGCAACCATTAATTCGCATTTCCAGTGACATCAAACATCATCCAAGGTAGTTCTTCTAGTGAAGACAACAGTTTCTTCAACTTATCCGAAGCCAAGTTGTATATAGTTTTAGGCTGCATTGCAGCTTTGGTTCTAGTCGCTATAGTTCAGGCTAGTTGCACAATTTATAAAGCCGCCAGCAGAAGTTCGTCGAGTCATAAGGTAACATCACTGTGAGATCCCCACAGAGGGCAAGTAGGTTCATAACATTTTTGTTGTCTAATGCTTGATGCTTAAATAGCGGGGTAAAAGTTTCGCAAATAACATTGTCGCACGTGCCATGTTGATATCACAAGATAACTGGGACAGCTCTGGGAAACATTAGACTGGCAAGAATGTGGTGAATTTGAAGCTTAGTCAATAACCAAAAGTTCAGTTAGATGGATGGGTTTTAGAAATATTATCAAAAATAAAAGGATCTAGAGTGAAATCTAAATAGCAAAAAGATGTCAAGAATAAAAAAAATAAAATAATAATCAACTGTTCTATTTTTAACAGTTTTATCGGAACTGTGATTTATCGATTCTCTGATTTTAAAACAAACCAAAGCTTTACAAAGGGAACAATTTGAATAAGCAGTGTGAAGAATTAATGCGAATATTGCTAACGATTCCATTTTTTGTCCAAATGTTTTGATTTCTAGTTCGAATATTTAGCTTTTAGTGGCGATTTGTGTTGTTTTAATATTTCTAAAAGAGTCTTTCTGGACTGGCGAAGGTGCAACTGCAATAATGTTTGTGTGCTTGTTGGTAGAGGGTGTACAGTGTGCAGCTCGACCCCGTATATTACCAGGGTGCATACCAAGGTCGCGAGACATTGCCCCACTGGGCTGTGGCCACCATCGAGCGCCCTAGGCACTGGTAGCCCCCAGTCAGGGCCTAGTGGGGTGAGTTTTGTCATTTGGTACAGCACGTTTTGCATTTGCACCTGGGTGTCCGGTTTCGGTTAAAAAACGCCTCAACCCTTGAAAAACCCCTAACTGTCTTGTTCCAGGACCGTTTGATACCGAACTCTGCATGGAAAGACTACTCTGCCGCCAACACAAATTACGCATTCGATGCTTTCGAAGCCGAAGAGAAGAAACAACAGCAAATGAACGGCAAAGGACGCAGCGATACGCTCCCTCCGAAGAGCAACAACCGCATCCAGAGACCTCAAGGCCGGCCGCCGTCCGTGCCCCCGCAGAACGCGAGTAATTACATGGGCGATACGCGGTCCTTGCAGCGGCCCAAAGGCGGCTATCCTGGGAATTTAGAAAGAGCAACGTTTTCCCTGCCGAGGACGACGTACGACAGACAGAGGCCGATGCCGGACATGCAGCCCGATTTTTATTTCATGCCGTCCCAGAGGAAGTATTCCGGAGAAGTGGTCAGGGTCTATGTTGACTACAACAATCAGCCCAAGTGATTGCGAGCTGGGGCACGTCATGCGACGTGGAGCGATTTATCAGTACCTTGAGTCTTAGATTTTAACGGTTTTAATTATTGAATTTTAAGTTGATTGCGTAATTTATTTTTGTACATATGGCGTATTTATTGTATTATAACTTATTCAAAGTCGGAGCCATTTGTACGAAAAATAAGCGTGGGGTAACTTTTCTGTGCGGAACGTATCCACTTAAATACTCAACCAAAGTTAGGTACAGCTACAGTAAGGTTTAGGCTATTGTATATTGTAAATTTCCAGGGCACCCCATAAGTGTTTTAGCTGTTTTTAGCAAGTTTAGCGCTGCAGGACTGGATACTCAAACACAGAGCTTCGGCTTTTATTTTGTGTCGCTTATTGTAAATATTTACAATACTAAATAGATTAAAAAACACGTGAATTCGCCCTAAGTCATTTTTAGTTTTAAATGGGTAATTTTTTTATTATTGAGCGGCGTGACACAAATTAAAAGTAGAATAATAAATTACAATCTTAGAAATTTTTATATGTAAATAAATCACATTTCGAAAACCTATAGTTAATAATAATAAAAAGAGTATTACTTTTATTAGAAAAGTTTATATTAACCTTGAATCACTTTCCAGTTCGTTTGATCTAGTTTTGTTTGAAAATGGTCATTTTTCTTGCCAACTAGGCCAAGAATTTTTCGATTTATGAAGTCCAAGCAAGGTCATAATTTTAACGGTACCATTAATACTAATAATATATAATCCTCGTCACAAAACAACAATAACAGATTAAAATGTTACGGTTTTTTGGCGGGGGTGTATTTTCCATCACTGGTAAATCAACATTCATTA
The DNA here is from genome assembly GCF_031307605.1 of Tribolium castaneum. Lineage (NCBI taxonomy): Eukaryota > Metazoa > Arthropoda > Insecta > Coleoptera > Tenebrionidae > Tribolium > Tribolium castaneum. The sequence continues at coordinate 14,241,851 of NC_087396.1, forward strand.
CGAAAATAAATCGATTTATTATCCGTTCTGTACACAAAAACGCTTAATATCTAAATATTTGGTATAAATATGGTAAACATATGACGTTCGTGATTAAAACAAGAGATAAATTGTTCAATGAGAATATGGAATGTCAGTGAATAATTAACACAAATAAATAAAAGCGGGACGGTTCTGTGAGGTGTTCAATCCCAGATTTTAACAGTACATGATCATGACTACTCTAGTAAACAGAGTCTTTTGACTATTTTGTTCATAAATAGCACCTATTAAAGTAACCTACATATCACTAATCTCACGGTAACCAGATTTAACTTAGCTTAAATCATTAGAGCTTAATGAGAGAGAAATTACAGCCGTTTTCTAACGCGCTGATTAAAATAATTTGGCACAAGTAACCACACTAAGGCACTTGATTTTGCAAACGATATTTGGACAGTCTCTTAATTATTTTAACCAGCTTATAATAAACATATTAAGTTAACACGTGTCTATTTATAGGTACTGACTCAGGATCCAACAATTCATCATCTCCTGAAAGCAGAATATCGCTTTCAGAGTCGCGTCTTCTAATTTTTTTCTTAATTGTTCGATACTTGACTTTGGTGCGCGCCAAAAGTGAGTTTTCAGCGCTCGTCCTTCTCGCTTGCCTTTTGCTGTGACTTTTATGCATGAGAAAGTTATCAGTGACCCAAAACATCAACATCTGTAAACATTAAAATTTATAAGCCATCAGCACTCGATGACAACACTTACGTTTACGAAAAACGGTATGATGAGCATAACAAACGCCAGCTCCACCTTGGGATTATTAATAGGCGATAAAATAAAATCTTTAACGCCATCCCAAAAATCAAGCTGCATAAACAACGTTATTGACACTTTAACAATGGCCATAAGGCCCACGTAAAGACAACACTGCGCCATCCACGCATTTGCCGAAGGCGGCTTCCCATACTCCCCAAAATTAATCGCTTCCCAGCCTTTCTTTCTCGATAAATATTGACTTAAACGAATCCCTACGAAAATAATAAGCAGCCCCAAGGAGGAGTCCAGGAGGAAATTGATCAAGTACCAGGTGCACGGATCGCCTTGGTACTGCCCCGCGAGCCATACGTTGGCCAGGTGAATGGCCATAGCCCCCATACCTTGCTTTGAAGTGTCATAGAACCAAATCAACCAAGAACGCCGCTCGCTCCTTGGCTCACAGAACCTTTTAGCTGGAAGTTCCCGTGAGCGGGTTCATGGGAGAAAGGTGATAGTTACCTATGAGGCAGGTGAAGGCTAAACAGGCCAGTAAGACTTGCAGAAACCAGCCGAAAACGTCAGTTAGGGCATCTTTGCTGCAATGCAAGCCCCCATGGGTGGGCTGTAGCACGTTTCCTGTCGAATTCATAGCACTGACAACACTTCACTATCTATTATCAATTATCATTCTTGGTTTTTGTAAATGTTTAATTAGATTTGTAGGACTTAAGCGAACTTCGAACATCTATAAACATGACACTTAAATGACACTTGACAGCCGTGACGCAAGGGAAGTGCCTAATGCTACGGCTCAAAATTAAACCAACTTTATTCATAATTTAAATGTTTTTTGTTAATTTTTATAAATCGGTTTCGTAAAACCTAATAAATCTGGGTTTTGTGGTGTTGTTATTTTGCACAATTAGTAATTCTTGGCTTGAAGGTGGCTTGAAGTTGTTGACGCGGCGCCACAGTCACTTCCTCTTCGAAATAAGCCGTGGAAGATTGACCGTGGTTTGTTTTCACATTTGGGACAAATCCACAATCATCCGCCTTTTGAGTATTTATTTTTACTCAGAATTAGTTGTAACATAATAAAAAATGCCCCCAAAGTTTGATCCAAACGAAGTTAAACTCGGTATGTTGCTAATAGACGTATTTTCCATCACCTAACCTCACCTTTTTCACGGTTGTAGTTTACCTTAGATGTGTCGGTGGTGAGGTTGGTGCCACATCTTCCTTGGCCCCAAAAATCGGTCCTTTGGGTTTGGTAAGTGGTTTCGTTAAAATTGGAATTACAACCTCAAACGACAACTGTTACAGTCTCCCAAAAAAGTCGGTGATGACATCGCTAAAGGCACCGCTGATTGGAAGGGTCTTAAGATAACAGTTCAACTTAAGATCCAAAACCGTCAAGCCACTATTTCTGTTGTTCCATCGGCCGCCAGTTTGATTATTAAAGCCTTGAAAGAGCCACCAAGAGACAGGAAGAAGCAAAAGAACAGTAAGTGGTTTTATTTTTGTGAGTGCATCTGTTAAGAACAACAAATTGATTTTGGTTTGTTGATATTAACAAGGTGCTAAATCAGCTTGCCCTTAATTGCAACCCATGCTTACGAATTACTAAGTATGTTACTCAAGGGGGCGTACAGAATAATTTTTATTTTTTTGGACATTATCTAACGTTTCGTGTTTTTGTAGTTAAGCACAGTGGCAACATTACTTTGGACGATGTTATCAGCATTGCTAGACAAATGAGGCCAAGATCAATGGCTAAAAATCTGTCTGGAACAGTTAAGGAAGTTTTAGGTACTGCCCAGTCTGTAGGTTGCACCATAGATGGGAAGCTCCCACATGACGTTATTGACGAAGTGAATGATGGCTCTGTAGAAATACCTGAAGAGTAAATTTTATAAAATAAACTTTTCTGATACATTTTTTTATTATTAATCTGTCCAAGTCACTAGCACATTTAAACCCTTTTCAACGATTTCCTGTCTCCCCGCTTTAGTTATAATTTCGCCGTTTTTCTTAACTACGATTAAGTTCGGGATAGTTGTAATCCCGAAAATTCTACGAAGTTGTCTGCAAAAAATTGTTAAAACTGTTCCATAAAGGAGTAATTTTTTTATACTCAGCCAAATCGTCTTGGTAGGGAACAGCAAACCATCCACCTTGTGTTTTATAAAACGCGTCAAAGTCATCAAGAGTTGTGTCAGATGAAACATAAATCACCTCAATGCCCATATTTCTGCGAAGATTTTCCTGTTTAAGTAAAAGTTTACAAGTGAAGCAGACGTCGGGGGCTTTTTACGTACCTACCTTGTGAAGCTCCTTCAATCTCTGAAGGATTACTTTGCAATCTGCTGATTTACACCACATAGCTCCAAAGAAAAATATTATAATCGTCTTATTCTTCATTGCTTCTTCTGCAGGGATTAGCTTTTTTATTTTATTCACTAGTTGCTTGCCTTGGAGAAGGTCCATTATCTGGCAATTCGATGACATCTTGCGAGTTTGTGATCGACAAACTAATTTTGATTCAAACGTGGCGCCATTAACGTAAAACGCGTAACGTAATTTCGGTAAGGGCGAAGCTTTTTAAACGATAGCTTTTTATTTATGTTTGTGATATTTATGTTTGAGTTTTTTTGTTTAACTATCTTCTATGTAAAGTTGGAATAAAATATTACTGTAGTTTACATATTTGGTTTTTCGTTAGTAGCAATTCGCGGAAATCCGATTATGACTAACAAAAGTCAATAGTTATGGTGCACCACAATAAACATTGAAAACGTTGTAAAATAGTTATTTTTCGGTAATTAATTAATATTGTGACTTAGTCTAACTTAAAAAAAATGGATGATGAAGCTGAGACCTATAAACTGTGGCGAATTCGTAAGACAGTCATGCAGGTACCCGCCCTAACCTCACATTCCCACTCAACCTAAGCAATTTTTCCCAGTTATGCCACGACCGGGGCTATTTAGTAACCCAAGACGAGTTGGACCAGACCTTGGAACAGTTCAAAGAGCAATGCGGCGACAAACCTAGCGAAAAACGGCCGTCTCGTAACGATTTAACAATTCTGGTGGCTCACAATGATGATCCCACCGACCAAATGTTTGTTTTCTTTCCCGACGAGCCCAAAATTGGCATAAAAGCAATTAAAACGTATTGTCAGAGGATGCAAGACGAGAATATTCATAGGGCCATTATTGTGGTCCAACAAGGCATGACACCATCAGCCAAACAATCACTGGTGGACATGGCCCCCAAATACATATTGGAACAGTTTTTAGAGTCCGAATTACTGATTAATATCACCGAACACGAACTGGTCCCCGAACATGTAGTGATGACACCAGAGGAAAAGCAGGAATTGCTTACTAGATAGTGTGTATTTAATTAGGGTTTTTGTGGGTATTAAAATTTTAATTTTCTCTTGCAGCAAATTGAAGGAAAATATGCTGATGAGGATACAGGCCGGCGACCCCGTGGCGCGATACTTCGGCCTGAAGCGCGGACAGGTAATAATGCACTTTTAATTTGATTATGTACGAAGTGATTCAGAAAGACTGTTTAAGTTGGTAACGGATTTTTGTTAGCGGTTTGGAACACTGCGCTGGATACAGTATTTTTGTAATATTATTAGGCGGTCATGATTTATCATTTAAAAATAAAATTCAGAATTCAATTGTGAATCAAACAAAAAAAATAATAAAGGAAAAGGTTGTTTCACCATGTTGCCGGTTTTATTTCAGCGATGTATGAAATTGAATAATGAAAGGAATTTCCACTGTCACCTGATGGTAAATTCGGTTCAATAATGCTAATTTATTAAGGGAAATAATGTTGGTGTCGTTGGGCGCTTTTTACGGCGTGAATGGTGGCTAAAGTACCGGTTAAAAGTAATAACCGGCGTATAACATTTTTTTATGGTTGTTTCCGAGGTGTGTTTCCCTGTGAAACATGCGGGTTATAATGCAAATAAATTACGTTGTGTTCTTGCTTTGTTGCAGGTGGTTAAAATCATTCGGCCATCGGAAACCGCCGGACGTTACATTTCCTACAGGCTTGTCTGCTGAACTAATTTAAATTTAAACCGTCACATTGTCGTCGGAGGGAGGCGAGCTGTACTCTTTTTATGTATTTGAATATGTGCTTGATGATCAATAAATTTTGTATTTGAAATGATTAAAAAGTGCTTTTCTGCTGCCCTTATTGGATATCGCTTTCCGGTAGTGGCTGTAAATAATTGAAAGGGCTGTAGGTTGGCGTCGGGGTGATTGTATTCATTGATTAACTATTAAAGATGGTTTGCATAATTCGGTGTGTATACGGGCGGCCGAGGACTTGTCAGCCACCGCCGAATATTGATCTTGGCTCCCGGCTTGCCTGCCTCTGTCTGTCTGTTTTCCGATGTCATTCTCATGCAAGTATCGCCAATCAATGCGGGCGGACGCAATTACGCGATTTTCACCATTGGCCACCGAACCTCGGCGACAGCGGAGCGAACTTAGTCGCTGCGACAGTGCTGTTTGACTACCGACGCCGATGATGCGACCAGCGACGTGGAAAACTATGTAGATAGAAACCGAAATTTAACGTTTCATTTCATTTACGGCGTGGGACGAACATTTTAGGCGATTATTTTTCCTTTTTGAAATAACTGCGGTTGCCACCTTTTCAAATTAACTCTATTACACTGTACAACAATAACATGTTTAAATTATTTTTTTGTATTCTTTTGGTTATAATAAAGATTTTTAATTTTTTTCAACATCCTAAGATCTACGTTTTTTGCACCTTTACTGCAATGTATACTTTTAATAAATATTGAAACTATTTACTTGGTGTTTTCTTAAATTTCATTCATATTTCATATTTTTTCAAAGCAGTATACCTACTTGGTTGATAGAACGCTTTTTATCATAATCTGCAAAGTCCTACCTACACTGCACCAGCTTTGGTCGAGATTCGCAAAATTCTTATACCTTCTCTGCCTTATAAAACAGTTTATAAAAGCTTTAGACAAGCAAAGTACAACTATGCAATATTTGTCGGTGCTATTCTTACTTCTTTCAAAGGCAAAAATTGAAGTCGGAATTTTTAACGGTCACATACTTTGCCAGCTTTCAGGCTTGTTGAAAATTTTTTGTGAACAATAAAAGTCCAAACTACCAAGAGTGAATTGAAGATGTAACAAAATATCAGAAACTTGGTTTTCGCATTTCTCTAAATCTTCCTAGAAAAGCTAGAAAAACAATTAGTTTTTAAGTTAAAACAGTTTTAGGAGTATTATTTAATCTTCTATTATTAAAAAAACATTAATAAATTAACTGCGTTTTAATTATTCATTTTTTAAAGAAATATAGTAATAAAAAAAACAAATCCAGCAAAAAAAATTATTTAAACATCTGAAAAATAAAATTTTGTTTCATGGTGTTATATTTAAAAAAATGTAAAACGTAAAAAAAACAAGGAAAATAGGGATAAAGATATCCCATTTCAGTTTATGGTAGGATTTTGCAATTGCAACAATAACGCATTTGGATTTTTTTGAGTGAAGTGGAGCACAAATGAGAGTTCCTGGTGGGTTTTCTTGGCTCAAAATTTGTCGCTTGGATTTAGTTTAAGACAGAATTCTTTTCTTATATAAAAACTTCGAATGTTTGCTTTATTTCACTCCAAAAAAGTTGAATGCACTCTTGCAAAATTGTGCTATGAACTAAATCTGAAACTGAAACTCGTCTTGAAGTTTTGAATAGTTTTTTGAAACGATGATGCTTTTTATCATAGAATCAGTTTTCCAGAAATAAAAAAAACTGCACTCTTATTTACAAGCTCGTAGGTACACTCGTGTCTTCCATTTCCAAATTAAGAGTAACTATTATTCTTAATTCGAACAAAACCGCCGTCATTGCCAGTGACGTGGAAAACCATTATGTAGTTGAAACCGAAATGTAACGTTTCACTTGGTTTCATTTCATCATTTATTGGTGCGATACAGTAGGCAAATCTTAGACAATTTTTTTCCATATTAAAATAAATGATAACCACACTGCTGTAACAAACAGCAGTTTTCGGAGTTTTGGAGGCCGCCTGAAAAATTTGGAATGTTGGTAATTTTTTGTGGGTTCTAAGTGGTCTCAAGGATAGTATTTTTTATGTTCTCTCAGGTAAAGTAACTACGCTAGTTTCGTGGAAGTTTTATAAATAAAAATAATTGCCATAATTGTTCACAATTGCGATTCTAGTGGCATGCACAACAACACTTTTTAAAATTGCAAGCGATAATTGTAGAATAAACTGAAAAGGAAAATATTTGAATCGCCATGACGAAAGTTAGATACCTAATCATAAAAAAATTAGAAAATTACAGAGCTTAGCAAATAATTACAATTATTTCGTAAAGTGTCTTTAAATATAATACAATAACTGCTGTTGTGTGCGTTTTCGCTGTGAACTGTGATAACTTGTGACGACAAACATATTCTACTTTTGTCCACACTAATCACTCGTGTATTATAATTTTATTATCGGACAGTTTAACGAACGAGCGGTAATTTTAGCCAAACATGATTTTAGTTCTCGGTGTGTAAATGACGTAAATCGAATATCTACTAAAATAAAATTATGTATTTGATTTCATTTCAACAAATTATACCTACAAGTTACAAGTTGGTTAATATAAAAAAGCAAATGTCTAATAAGAAAGCCAAATGACGACTATTAATAACGAATCTTGTGGGTTTTCTTATTAGGAGGTACCTATTAAAAATCAAATTTGTTTGATTGATTTGAAGGTATTCAAAAAGAAAAATGTAAACAGACTTTATTTGTATTTGCCAAGCAATAATTAGGTGTCTACTTTTAAAACAATATGATAAAGCTAAGCATTCGGAAATCTTCTAGAAATTAAAGAAATGAAGTCAATCACTGTTTAAGCCGCACTTTGTAGAATTCGAAACTGATTGACTACAGCAAAGCCTTCCATACTAAAAATTATTTTTAGGTTGATAAAGCATTTTCATTTCTTTAAATAGACTTAGATTGATATTCAGGGATACAAAAAATATATAAATAATCTGCCGAATGAATTTCCGGTTATTATTTTTCAGATTTATATGCCATTTCAGTTTGTAGTCTGTGGTGGATATTCTTAGCTCAAAATTTGTTGCGGGATATAGCTTAAGTCACAGTTCTTTTCTTTCACAGAAACTCTCAATTTGCACTTTATTTCACTCCAAAAAATTTAAATTCGCTGTCAAAAAATTCTACTATGAAATGAAATGGGATTTATCTACCTATTATTCAAATGTTTCAATTGAATTAAAAGTTGGTAGATATCTTTATGAATTCATTAACACGATATTGTTTTTCAATCAAACTAGATTAAAATACTGGTGTTGTAATAATAATAATTTTAGATGGAATACAGAATTTAATCCGTATTGGTTTTCATTACTTTTCAATTTTGCTCAGAATTTTGTGAATTTTTTAATTAAATAACACTATTAACAGAAAGTTTGTCTTTGTGTAATAGCTACATTCGGTTCACTTTGATAAAAACCATTGTGGTGGAACCGAGCCACACTGTCCTGAACTGACCCATACCTATGCCATACATATTAATTTTGTCTTAGAGACGATAAGTTATTTCTTTTAAAATTTAAAAACGTTATTACACAATATTCATATATACCTAGTTAAAAAAAGTGAAAATAAAACATCAGTTTGTGTTTTAATGTTTCGAAAAATTCTAACTTGGATTTTGATTTTGATTATGAAAGCATAAGCATAATATAACATACTAATCATAAAAGTCAGATGCTCGGTCAGATGTTAAAATAATAAGATTATAAATCTGGATTCGGAAATCTAGAACTACGAGCGCAAAGAAAAAAAATGATCATAAAAATAGTCGAATACACAATACAGGTTGGGTCCCATATAACCTGCCAAATAAAATCCAGTATAGGTGACAATGAGTAGTACTAATAAAAAAAATTTTCTTTTTGTTTTCGAAATAAAAATGATTGAAAAGTAGATCAGATTTTGCTGTGGGCTAAGGTCGTTCTTAAAGCACTAGCAATTAATTTCTGACAATGACTGTGATCAGTAGCGTCGAATGTATGTGGATAGGGGTTAATTTAATGACCCAGGATTTTTTGGTAGACCACGCTGTATACTAAATGCAATTAGGTCCAAAAATATACACTAATCCATTTAAAAGTTGTCTATGTTCCCCAAATTCCCAAATTTTTCTACTCTGTTTTTCGATAAAAACATTATGTAGACCATTATTGTTAGTGTGTACGTGATTATCAAGTGGGTTTAAAAGAAAACTCATTCACCTATTTTTCTAAAAATCAAAAACACAGGCAAACCGTTTTAGATCATTTTTTTATAAAAATACAGATTTTCTCATTTCGCAATGTCTGTATAATAGAATTTTCTGAAAAAAAAACAAAATAAAAGGAGTGGATATTACAGTAAACTATGTAAATATTACTTTAAATTCTTCCATTGTTTGAAATAAAAGAACTAATATGATGAATAGTAGGGTAGAAAAAAAATTGCTTCTGATCACAGAAACGTTTAAAAAAAGCTGAAAATTTGTTATCCACTTATCCAAAATAAGGTACCTAATTTTGTAAGAAAAAATTGGATTTGGATAGTTTTACCTACTTATTTCCAGTTGAGAATAAAGTGCAATCAGCTCAAAAGGTGAAAAATATTTGGAAGACTCTCCGTCCAAGCAACATCCTCAATTACTTTCTTTCCTCCGGTCATTTCAATAATTAATGTGACATAAGTAGTAAGAAAAATAAGGCCCGTTAGGTTTTATATGTGTCGTTAGTGGGTTTAAAACTGGCTCATTGCTTATTATCCCCCGATTAGTAATCACCTGCAATGCACCGTTGCACCGTCTGGCGATGCATTTTCGCGGCGCCTATCCGCCTCACCTCCATCCCGTCTTGGAGCAATTTTTTTCGAGGTCAGTGTGCTTAGAGCGCGTCCCTTCCCATGTGTGGGCCCCCATTCCACCGTTCTGGCGCCCCCTGCACCTTGCGCCATGTGGCGAACATAAACAAACGACATTACGCACGCGGGGGTCGAATCAGCTGTGCCTTGGAGGGGAGCGCGTGCGCCCCTCGCCGCCTCCGTCGGCCGCACTCAGTCAGTGAGAGTGTGTCGTCGATGGCGGTGGCCAGGCGGTTGTGCTGCTCCCAGGCCGCCGGCGGGGGGCCCTTGCTGCGGGAGCCGGGGCCGCGCTCCCCGGACTCGCTGCTCGACATCACCGCCAAGATCGTCGCCGAGAACATCCCCTTCCAGCGGATCGAGGAGCGCTACGACCGCATCCCCGAGCCGGTGCAGCGCAGGATCATCTTCTGGTCGTTCCCGAGGAACGAGCGTGACATATGCATGTACAGTTCGCTGTCGCGAGTGCCGCCTGTTAACGCGGGGGCCGAGCCCCAGAACCTCTCCTTCTGCAAGGGATTAAAGCTGCTGGAGACCGGGTGCGTCGACAGCGTACTGCAAGTTGGTAAGTCGGGGCCCCATTATGCACACATTACGCCGCCCGAATCGATACACCACCTAATCATTTACGACTTTCGACGCCGAAAACGCTCCAACCCCAAAATTCTTCGTCTAGCCGAGTGCTACTAACGGTCCCCAAAACGTAGGCCGCGGGATGAACAAGTGGTTGAGACGGCCGCTTTTTTCCTACGACTTCTGCAGAAGTGCAGATGCACCATAAATCATCGCCGTAACCTAATACTTTTTTGGATGGGAAAATCTCGCCGGACTAGAACCAAAACCTTTCAGAACACGATTTTTGTCAAGCGTAAATCGGGAAAAAAATTGTTGAAAGTCTCGAATTATTTGGTAATCCGGTGTGAAGATCGACGAAAGACTAGTGAAAGTGCAGCTTGATTACTGTAAATACATAACAATAACAATAATAACAGAAGCTGCGGCTGTGACATGGTTTCATTTTTTCCCATTTTTAAAGATACGAATTTGGATCAATGTCTTAACGATCGGTTATATAAGAAAACTATAATTAATTTTGTATCGGTTAGAGCAACCTAATTTATTGACCAATTTCAAACTATAGGTAATCGTTTAGTAAACTTTGGTATGGACATACGTGATTAACGACAGTCGTTATGGTGGGTCGAAACTAAATTTTGATCGTTTTTGCAGACCAAAAAGTGGCACTCTAGTCGTTAGTTACGGTTACGGCTTTCTTTCAGCGGAAATTTATAATAATAGAGTCGGAAAAGATTGCAAAAAAACTGAAAACTCATTCGTTTAATTATTAAAAATAAAAATATACGTACGATAAATTTATCATTCCTTGAAATACGTAATTTGACCCAGTGACAGTGAACGTAAATTGTTTTTTAGATCCATTCATTGAAAAGAAAACTATTTCGTTGGAGTAAATTTTTTGTTGACTTCATAGTCGAAGTAAAGATAAGACCATGAATTACTTGATTATTCATTCAGTTTTATTTGTTTACGGAATTATTTCGCGAATTTGTCACTCAGTTGGAAGATGTAACAACAAAAAAAAGACTTTAAATGCTTTTTATTATTTACGATAAATTTATTTATTACTGCTTCCATATAATATGAACGGAATTCGACCTAGTGACAGTGAACGTAATTGTTTTTCAAGTTCCATTATTCATTAAAAAAAAAAACTATTCGTTGAAGTAAATTTTTGTCGGCTCCATAGTTATGATAAAGATAAGGGCATGAATTACTTGATTATTCATCCCGTTTTATTTAGTGTTACGGATTTATTTTTGAGAATTTTTTGCTATTTATAGTAAGTTCTAACATAACTGAACTACGAGTTATAACTTACAACTAAGGGTTATTTTTGTTCTCTGTTATGGACAATCTAAAATTATGGTTAAAAGTGGTTATTCAAAGTTTTTTATTTATATGTACATACTGTTTATGTAAACTCAATAGTAAAAATACTACATAGAATACCAATAATAAGAAAAAAAACTTTAGAAACTAAACACATGAAAAAACAAAATTGAGGAACATGTAAGCAAGTTTAAAAAAATACATACATTGGTATTTTTTATCATTAATAATGTGATTTAGGTATGTAATTGAAATGGCTTAGTATTTTGTTATTACTTTATTATTTATTATGTACTATTTACTTTTTTGAAAATTTCGACTACATTTCGTATTTATTTTTGATAAAATAAATAAATAAATAATAATGGTTTTCGGGGAACTCTAAGAAATTCAATGTGAATTGATCGAATTAGTGATATTTTTGAATAATAATCTAAAGTTGTGGTAATGCAGGGAAAAAATCTGGTCCTGATTTGGCGTTTCCTGTCATCACCAAGATACATGCTTGTACTTTTGTGAAATGAAAAAAATGGGCTTGAGATTATTTATTTAAAACCTGCTAATGATTTGTCAATGGCATTTCAAACATTTAAGTGAATAAAAATTGATGAGTTTTTAATTCTTATCCTTTAATCTTCTGAGAAGTTGACTTTTGTTTGGCCATTAGTCATGGTTTCACGAAATTCCCCATCTCCCTATTATCTACCTGCATTATTTATTTAAAGAAAAGTCATGTCGTTCATATTGTTCAAGCTTACGGTAAACAGGTCTTAATTGTTGTTTATTTTTTGGTTTAGTACCGCCGTAGGTCGAGAAAACTGTTTAAGTTCAAGTGAATCATAATAAACAAAGCGTCATTGTACCAATATCGTCACTATCAGTCAATGGATTACGTTATTATTATTACTTATTAATCGCAAACTACGACTATTGGGCCGCGACCTCGCTGGGTCTTATCTTCGTATAAGGAGTGGTCCGGATCGAAACTCAACTTTCATCCGAACGAAAATTTTCAAATGAACCTGTCCTAGATGAAAACGAGCGATAACACCGAATAGATCACTTTATCCGTGTTATGCGATTCGGTATTTGGTGGCGTTTTGGCCGGTTATGAAGGCAAAACGCGTCGGTGTTGACTGTGACACTCCCAAAATCCGCCAAACATTCCTGTGCAGTGGTCAACAATGCCGAGGAAAACGGCCCTTGCAGTCGGCCAGACTGATGTTTTCAGGGCGGTCTGTAGGGGGATCATAAAGTAGTCATTTGTAGTGTAGGCCCGGTCGGATCCGAAGTTATTCTTCTTTGTTCCTGGGTCATTCAGGCCCGAGAATGCAGCGGCAGCCTGCATTCTCACTCGTTGCCAAATTGGACCCTCGGTCCTTCGAGGGCTTTCGCTCTCATTTCACTGCCTTGAAAGTATTCCATCTCCTTGTGGATTCTCGAATTAGCAGTGATTTTCGTGTCATTTTCTTGGAGTGAACTGCTGGACGGGAAGTATTCGAGTATGTGACCGAGAGAGGATTCCAAGTATGTGAGCTGTTCGTGACGTAGCTTCAACAGCTGATTTCCTCGGCGGAACATGACTTTAACACGGTTTATACAATGATCGTGTTCGATTTTTGACACTTGATGACACATGCTCGTTATCACTTTATCTCAGTGATAGTAATTGTGTCTTGCGAAATTTTCGGACGTAAATAATGGCAGCTATTCAAAGAAATGTTTAAAGAATTTATGCAAACAACTTAGAAATTCGATAAATCGGTGGTCTAACTGCGGAATTTCGTACAACACGATGAAATTTACAGATAGTTGAAAGTTTAGCAAATAAAACATTCATGTTTCTGCATTTTTGGGATTTTCTCTATTTGAACACTTTTAAATATTGTGTGACAATATTTGGACGAACTTCAATTCGTGTTCCAAAGAATGTCAAATTTACTTTTTGATAGGAGATAATTACCGAGGTTGGTATCTGCGTCTCGTTTGAAGACATTCGTGGCCAATTACGTGGATATTAGTACAAAGATGAAAAGAGGATAACTATTGGCTCCCCTTTTCCTCGAACAAGTGATATTTTATTTAAAATTCAAACAAGTTATACCTCGTTACTTCATACAAATTTAAGGGAAAATGTCGATTGCTACTACGTACTTACATCATTTTTAAGCCTATCATTGTCTTGAATTTTTTTGAGGGCGATTGAAAGTAAACTGATGAAGAATCGATACTTCTGCTTAATGTTTACTTATTAAAATATCGCTTGAATTAACGGCCGGCCGCTTTTAAGAATTATTTATACAGGGTGATGATTACAAGTCGTTTAAAGTATTTTCGTTAACGCACGCATCGTTGAATAATTTGTGCTTTTTGTGACGATGGGACGACATTTATTAGCTTTTTATCTGATTAACCTAATTGTAATTGTCGGTGTTTCGTTAATAAAGTCAGAGGTCGTCCAATTAGGACGATGTGTTTATCCTCATATTTTCAGGTATCCACGGTTCTATTTTCCATACTATTTGAAACGTGAATCACCCTCTATATAGACTTTATTTATTTATAGTTAGCGAATATTTTCGATTAAGACTATTGAATGGATTCTTGTCTCAAATGCTCAACGTCCAGAATTTGTTGGCATCTAATAATACAGACGATTTATTGTCGTTTCGTTCGACCGCAGATACATTGTTATCCGTATAATAGCGGTATTGTAAAATACACCATATTGCTGATGTTTATAACTAGGAAAATTTGATTCGTTGTATTGTAATTTTGGATAAGCGTTTGATTAATGCGTCGGTTCAAGTGTACCGACAGTTAATTAAGCCTTGACTACAAATTGATCATTTTGAAGAAATAAAACAGCCATTCTCAATTTCACTTTGGAGTCACGTATATCTATGTCATATTCGTATTGTGTTCGTATATTGATAATGATAAGTTCCATCCATTATGTTCTGTCGGCAGCTCTAAACCTCGAAAGTGTTTGAAATTTGAAATCGATGCGAATCGATAATTTTATATGATGCCGTGTGAGTATTTATTTAAATTTTTTGTTTAAAATTTTTATTGCTTTGTGAGAATTAAACAAAAATTTATCTAACAAAACTGAGAAAATTTGTAATATATGTAAATGTTTAAACCGAAGAACCGTATTTTTATCGATTTTCACAAATTTTTATGTTTTCACATAGGTTATGAATACATTTTAATTAAACGAGGTTGTGAGCATTAATTTCAAATTTTTTGTACTTGTAATAATTTTATATGAACAGTAATAATTGATTGCTGGATTGTTTATAATATATTTTAATTTCTTCTTTGTTGTACCTACGTGTCAAGGGAAAAAACTCAAGGTGCGACTGGGAACTTTTACTTGCAAGAGCTTTTTCCTCTGATACCTGCGAACGAAAGTTGAAAAATACATTATCGTTAGATAAAT
Source organism: Tribolium castaneum (assembly GCF_031307605.1). Taxonomy (NCBI): domain Eukaryota; kingdom Metazoa; phylum Arthropoda; class Insecta; order Coleoptera; family Tenebrionidae; genus Tribolium; species Tribolium castaneum. Next base: position 14,256,942 of record NC_087396.1, read on the forward strand.
AGTCGCTAACTAATCATTTTTCTGCTTATTACTTTTTTGTTTGTGTTATGTAATATTTTACAGCTAATTATTGTAATATAAAACAGTTATTATTTCCAACAACCAGGAATTCACACCTTCCATCGATTCATTGGGTTTTTCTCTCGTTTATTGTCCCACATTTTCACATTATCTATCTTCAAGAGTGCATGCAGTTCCGTCCTACCGGCATATTTAATTTCCATGCCCTTTTTTATAGCTGCCAGTCAAGCGAAAGAGAACGAAAAGAAGTCACTAAATACAGTGGTTAGTCTCCCCTTGCTGTTAGCGAACAATTACTTTCTGTACACCAAGTTTCGAATTCCTAACAATTTCTCCTAAGAATGGAACAGATGTGCTTTTGCGACAAAGCTCCAACCTGATGGGCACCGGATTTATTTATTGACGGTGAAAATTCTCGCTGTCTGGAGGCTAATTTTTGAATCGGAAACTTGATGTAGCTGCTGTTTTGAGATGTAGGATGTTGTGAATTGAATCTGACATGTATGATGCTAATATTACCATGGAATGAGTTTCTGTGCGATTGGTTCAACTTAATTGAAATACCGGAGCAGTTTAAACTATGACGTTGCATTAGAGTCAACAAGAATGTCCGCCATTATGGGAAATCATTTTCTGTTGTGCACATAAAGTATGTGTGGATTGTGCGTGATTGTGTCAACAAAACGAGTAATTAGTAATTAGTTTAAAGTCCCGACTTATCTGACCTTATCTTCACTGCCTATTTGTTCAAATAGGTTTACCTGCGGTTTGCGAAATATTCTTACTTATGTAGGTGGAAAAATGTTAAACAAGGACCTTTATTTCGGGAAAGTGGCTAATCATCTGCTATCATTCGCTATCATTGCATTTGAGAGTAAATAATGTTATTACTAATAATGCATTTTTTACGAATGGCAGCCAAAATCCGGTGCTTGCCACATCTCTTAATTAAGCCACCTCACCTTTAACAGCCGATGTTCTTGATCTACTTCATTTCTCCTCTCCACTGTTTCCAATAGCCTGCAGCTTTTACCAACTAATTTTATTTTATACTAATTCTTGCCTTCGGGGAAATAAACAACAGCTACTGAATTATAGTTCAACCTTCCATTATTATTTAAGTATCTACGTCATTTCAGAAATTGCTAGAACCGGAAACTTGTAGAAATTTAAACTAGAGAGTGTTATCTAGCCTACTGTAATTTCGTACACAATAACGTTTTAAAGATAGCCGCTTGGAATTAGAGCACGTGTATATTTTTATGGTCGAGATACCTTTTTAAATATAGGGTTGTTGTCTGGAGTATTATGAGCTGATCGGCCCATGTCTGGCCTGAAAATTGCTTGGACGAGGACCAAATTGATGCGCTTTGTACAAGGCTATAGTAATAGAAAATTACTAATTAGGGGTGGGTAGCGTAGACGAAATTAGTGGCTTCAACGCTAGAAAAAGGGACCCGTATTTAATTATGTGGCTAGTGGCTTGTACAAGATTTTACCACCCTGCTACCAGCCTCCTTGTGGTCAATATTTTGTACCTATATGTACCCAAAGAAAATTGTTTACCTATGTAGATTTTTTGGTTTTGGTTCGAAATGTGGTCAAGTTAAACGGAAAATTTTAATACGAAAGCAGTTCAAAAAATGAAACCTTTAAGGATTTTGACATTTCGTCAATAAGTAAATTAAATAAGTAAAGTAAATTCGTGTAAAACCTTTGGTAGAGATTCGTGGACAAAGCTAAATGTCAAATGTTGGCAGGGAAAATGTCGATACGCCGCAGTGTTCAAGCATAACTCCACTATTTATTAGAATTCCAAATGATTATGTATTTAAATAAAATAAAATACTAATAATAATGAAAAAAAATCTTCAGTGAAACATTTAATATTCTATTTCTTTCCTCTTGTACACCGTACATTTTTTAATTTGTTTTATAAATATAAACACTGTATGCATAATAGAATTTTTATTTTTATTTATAAGTAATTAGTTATCACACCTGAACTGTTTTTTTCTCTTTTTCTTTACATAGTGAAGCTTCGTATTAGAGTATCCTTGTCCAACAAAGGCCTGTTAAAATAGCAACTAAAAATTATTACAGTTGAACTTAGTTATAACGAACCCGGCTTCTAACGAAAATCGGATATAACGAACAAAATTGGAAGTTTGTTTTATTACAGTAACAATTTGGTTCGGTTTTTATGCTCCCTTTTAACGTCCAAAATTTAGACAAATAGAAGATCTACGGCTCGGTTATAACGTGCACATGTATTTCTGTTATGTTATAGGAAACAATAAACATTTCCGAGATTGTAGTAAGATTTCAAAAGTGAAACATACCTCGAAAACAGCTAAAATATTAGATATAAAAAAAAAGTAAATAAATAGAATATTTTCCACATCATTGTAGTAGTATACCTACCTATGTAGTTATGATCTTTCTTAATAAAATAGATTATTACTTTACTTCCTGCATCTATTTCAAATTTGAGAACTCATTTAATTTGAACATTACTTTATAGGGACGACGATTCTGAAGTTTCTTGGGTGCTCGTTATAACCGAGTTCTACTGTATAAATTATAAATTATTTAAGATACAAATAAAACCCAGTTTTTATATTTTTTTATTTTCAACTGAAGAAAATAATATTATTAAATCTTTAATTGATGTAGAAAGTGATATTTATTGTTATATTTTGTACAGTACAGCTAGATTTAGTTTTAAAGTTAATCACTTAAATGTTTTATTTTCCACGTTTATCTCTCAACATTTAAGAATTCGTAAAATTGCTCTTTTCCAATTTGGTCACGATTTCCAAATGTAACCTTAATGGTCATTGGTACCGTTATCAAAAATACAGGCAGTTCATTCTTTCGGTTGTGGGCATTTCGGGCGCATCCAGCCCGAACTAAAAATCCTAGTGCTGTTTGTAGTTGTTCACATCTCGGTTTGTGTCCGTCTGTAAAAAATCCATTTCAAAGTTTGTACCTGTGAGAGGTCAACGCCAGGAATGAAGGTTAACCTGTGGTATCTCTGTCGGAGGAGAAATATTTACCATAATTTGCCACAAATCGTATTGCAAGCTGTCTATTGATCGGCCGAACCTAGAGCATTAAGCACCGCCAGGGAGCAATCAATCCTGCAGGAGGATGCCGTCCCGTGGCGGTGCTTGCATGATAATCCCCCGAAGAAATCGTGTGCGGTATTGTTTCAAGTTGATTTTCGTCGACGCCTCGCCCGGAATGATATGTGATGGGCATGAGTCAGAGGGGGTGAGCGCCCTCTTCGAGGCGGCAGCGCTAGAACGGATTACGTAGTCACCCCAGCAATAAAGCCGCCGGGCGCTCTTCGTTTGCATCCCCCTCTGGTACAACCTCCTAGATCTGGATTTAAAGTAAAGCCGACGCGTGTGGATGGATGCGTGCGAGTCGATCTAGTTTATTTTGGCCCGTCCAATTCAATTCACTAATCTCCAGCCGCAGCAGCGCTCTCCACCCGGACATGCGTGCCAGAAGATGAGCCCGACTGTCCTCGGAGATTACCCGCTAAATGGAAATTTTACCGTTTTCTCAGCCACAGACTGAGATTTTCAACAAACGCGCTCTGCCATCGCTAGATAATGCCTGACTTTATGGCACTACTCACTCTACGTTTTTATTAGGAAAGCAATTCGAATTTCTACATGGTTTAACGCCAAATTTACCAAACAACATAGTTAAGTTTTGTTACACCAAAATGTTGAAAAATCAATCAAAGTGCACAAAAACGTTTTTTTTTTTGGTGGTTTTTAATAATAAAATTTTGTACAGCTGACATTGACCATTGACTCGAAAAAAAAAGTTTAAGAAACCGCCAAATCGGAACTGAAATTAGGTATCCAGCTTGACACGCACACTATAAATCGAACCATAGTTAGGTATCTAGTGGAAACTTTGAGGTATGTCTGTAACAATTTGTTAAAAATAAACAAAGTAACAAAAATAAATGAAAAAGCTTTAATGTAATGTGTTTTTTATTATCTTAACAAATCTTTTCCTGTCACGAGCAACTGACATTATGTTATTTAAAAACTAGTCGAGAAGCCAAAAAAATATTCACCAACCTAAAAAATTGCTCTTCAATTAACTAACGTTTTTCTTTATTTTTTGTAAATGCTTTTTAATTTATTTTCGGTGATTTTTTGCCTTGTGATTACAAAATTCATTGCAAATTGAAGCAGTTTAATTGCACTGTTCAACACCAAAAGCCTCTTTTGAACGAAATAATAAAACCCGTTATAGTTTTTTTTTAATGAATTTTGTGAAAATAGCAACTGAAAAAAGGTTGTAGGTCGATGGCCTCTTTTGATTTTTTTAACTTACTCCATATTCTATGAAGTAGGTATACCAGTAGCTCATTTATTATTAAAGTTGGAGTTTTGATATTTTGTAGATAGTGTTTATATTCTAGGACACATTTCAACAAATTATTTTTTGATAATAGGGAGTGTATTAAAAAAATATGACGTCAACATAATTTTTTAAATGGCATTCTCTAATTAAAAAAATAATAAAAATCAAACAAAATCGGTTATACACCTTTAGACAAAACAAGTTTTTATCAAATAACTCGGAATGTATTACGATGTATGTTAGGATTGTACAACGTGATTCTTAAATAGACCGACAAAATTCTACCCAGGGTAGTATCAAACGAGTGCATGCTGGGAAGAAATGGTAAAAAAATTCTTTGGATAACCGTTTTCAAAAAAAATATTTTAAGTTATTTTGGAAATAAATGGAACAGCACTGATGTGTTTGCAAGTAGTATTAGCTCAGTTGGAAAACATGATAATTATTTAATGACAGTATACTTGATCAATGCAACAATGATCTTTGTGTACTATTGATTTTCTTGATGAAAACGGGGATATTTTCTTCGAATAAAAGTAATTTAAACTAATGAACGCCGTAAGTGACACGGATTAAAGGATTTCTACCTCTACGAAATAAAAACATAAATATGGTACAGATCGTCTCTATTTATCCTTGAAAAGATGTGATAAAATTTTGTTTATGATTCACCCTGTATGTGAAGAAACGTTTCTCACCGAATGGTATAAAATAAACAGGGGTTGTCATTTGAAATTAGCAAAATAAAAGGCTCTAGATTTTAAAAAGTTTGGAAGTAAACTGTTAACATCCTGTAGTAATTCAGATTAATCATATTTATTTAATAAGTCTATTAGATCTTATTCAACACGTATTTAGTAATAATGTCATCAAAAAAAGCAGTTTTTTATTTGTTTTTAAAGCTAAAGGTGTTTGTAAAATCAACGTCCACAAAATATTAAAAGTCTTCCAACTTTACTAACAAGTAATGACTGAGGTAACGAAGACAGGAGCTGAGCTGGACCACCCTCCTGAAGAGTCTGTACCTTTTCTAATTCTGATCGGGAAAGTGAACAGAAAGTAGCCAATAAGTTTATTGAGATTGTTTTAAAATCTTTGGTATGTAATACATCCTGTATACGATATTAAATTACAGAAAAAAAATTAGTTGAAAAAAATGTATAGTGTGGTGCGTATTGTTTTTTTCACTTTGGTGTCGTATTCGTGTATCAACACCTGTATGTACAGAGGGTACCTTTATGTGGTTTTAATTATATCGCGACCCCTTCTGTTTTGGAGATCCACCCATGTTAACACCCTTTTGATAGTCAACAGCAATTGCCTTCGTTATGTTTTTTTATTATCTGATTGACAGGCCCTCAAAGTCCACTAGGTGCTCTGTTTCCCAATTTCGCCCGTAAACAAAGTGGTTCACGAATTAAATTCAATCCACATTTACATTTGTATTCGTGTAATTTTTCGACATTCCCTCTGCGCTAGAACAATGAATCATTATCTACCATTGTTCAGTTTTAACAACACCGTCGCTCCGTGTTACACACATTTACCGAAAAAAAGAACTTGACTTGCAAATTACGACACACAGGAATCAAGTTATAAGGTCGAAAAACTTACATCAACAGAAACAAGTCGGAAGGTCACGGTACTCTTAATTGTTACATAGCTCGAAAGGATGAAGAGAAAGGACAAAGACGGTTGCTTACCTTTGCTTAATGGCGGCGCCTTGTCGGTTTAGTTTCAAAAATAATTAAGAAAATTATTGTCTAATGGGCTTCGTGTCGGCAAACCGGAAACAAGCCATTTGGTGGTGGGCACGCTTCAGCGCCCTGAACGACACGAGCTACCAGAAGTTGTCAAAAAATCCACCGTGGAAGCAAAAACACGTTCCAAGGTACTACCTTGGAACCGGCACTTGCCCGAAAAGCGTGCAGCGATTTTCTCGCAGATTACCAAAGACTAAACAAAACTTGAAACTTTTTTGTTGTTTTGAAACATCTGTCCACCTTCGCCTCAGCTGCATAAATGGACATAGAACAGTCAAGGGAAATTCCGTGTAAAGCGCGTTGTTTTCGTGAAACAATAAAGTTTAAACGTATTGACCCAATTTCCGTTATGAAAAAGCCCTTGATGGATGAGAGATGATGAATTTTTTTGTCGGGCAATAAACTTAGTCTCTCGATGGGTAGACGTTCAGTTTTTCGTCGACAAATTGTGTTTTCAGTGGAAGTTATTGTGTTCTTACATTGAATAGAAATTTCTGAAGCATCTGCCAGAGGAAAAGGAATTTCTTTATGAAAGAAAATATACGTATTATGCCTTTGCTTAAGAAATTTAATAATATCGGAAAAAAGCCAACTTAACAACACCGCCACACTGCAAAAAGCTGGTAAGCAATCGCGGCGAAAAACATCAGCAAAACAGGTGAGGTGTTCAGTGAATGGAGCATAGCTCATTTCCAACCGGAAGTTCCGAGCTTCGGAGGCACACGTCTTCGGCCACGGCATGCTCGGTGTCACGCGCCACGTGCCGGGGAAAAGCCAGACAAAGACAGACAGCTCGGCAATGAAACGAAATCGAGGGGAAAGGCAAGAGGAGGAGCCGACATTCACACAAACACGAGAAAAGTCGCGATACTCTTGAAAAGGTGTCGGGAATCAAATCAGGCGGTAGTTAATTATTCGACCAGAAAGAGAGGCTCTGCTGGGGGAACGAACAAAGGGTGGAGATGAGAGCGACGCTTCGGCGGCGGTAATCACCGGAGAATCCACAAGTGGGGACGAAGATGGGTGAAACCTACCTGCTCCAAGAATGCGTTGGCTTGGGTTAGGAGATTCTGTATCGATATATTACTTTGTTGCCTCTCGAGTTTATGCCACGATTCTTATTCATATTGAATAAAATTGAAAATAAAAAGGCTAAACCAAAGCTATCTTCAAAGAATAGATACGAGAATTGATGGATACAGGACCCAAGCAGGCGTTTACACCCAATATTATTTCTCCCTACAAGACTAAGATAATGCATTCCGTAAACAAATTAGTCTTGAGCAAACTTTTTGTACAGATCAGGGACCACAAAGAAAATTGACACCTAGGTGTATACACGTAGGTACATAAAGTTCTCGTTTTTAATTTAAAAATTGTTGAGGGAATTGTTTATTATTTTGTTCCTGAGCTGGGAAATTTTTCATTATACCTATTTTTTACCTCATAACTATCAGCTGGGATGATTCATAGCGACATTTTTGTATGTGCCGTTTCATTTGGTTATTTTTATTTGGTAACTGGCATCAGAGAAACCAAAAAATATTTCTGAAGTATATTTTTCTATGAAAATTTTGTTGCCACTAGTGTTTCAAAACTTAAGAACTTTTTCACATAAAAACTCCACTCTAGTATGTATAAATCAAATTTTTACAAAAATAATGCACTTATTAGCAAAGTTGACTTTGGAATTACTTCGCGGAATGTGTAACGTCTTTTTGCGTATCATTTTAATGGACAAGTGGTGTACTTTTGCGCGTAGGTGTGTAATAATGACATTTTTGTACACTCTAATACTCAAAACTGTCACTTAATAATTTAAGAACTCGAAATTATCGCTTTTCTCCTGTGGAATTTTGAAATAATGCCCTTATATCTACATTGCTAAATTTTTTCTGTAAGAAAGACTTACTGACATTTCAAAATCAGTATGTTTTAAATATTTTGCATGCCCAAGTGGTGGCAAAAATTGATTGTTGTTCTTCTATAACTCGTTCTTGCAAAATACATTTTCTTATTTACATCTTCTTGAAAGCACAGTTAAAAGGTTTACCCTCGGGTTTACCATAGAAGTATAAAATGTGTTCCATTAAATTTCCTTGACATATACATATTGCCAAAGTCCTGTTACTTAATCTAATTAATAAAGTTATAAACACAAGCAATATAATTAATAGTACACGTAATACAATTATGTGGCGACCATACATTTTATGCACAGTATAAAGACAGTATAAAGAGAAGAAGATGCAATAATATCAATACAGAAAAATAATTTATCAAATAAAAAGAAATAATACAAATATTGAGTTAGGTATGTACATACTTTTTTGAGTTAGGGCAATTTTTTTTAAATTATAACAATTATTATATTTTTAGCATCTTATTAATTACTTAAAAAAAACGCGTGGTTTCATATTTTTATTTTCTTGGTTATATCCCAGAGAATGTAAAAGCACATTCACTCACTGGGAAAAACTGACGACTAAAATTTTCATAATAAAAAGCTTATATTAATAGTGTAGAAATAATTTTCAAATAATGTGTAAGCAAGGGACTAGGAAGTAATAGTTTTCATAGTAATATAATGGATAATTGGTTAAGTAGTTGGTCTGGTTTTGTTAAAGCAAGACTAAATAAATCTGTGGTGTTAAATCCGAGTATTATTAAATTTGCCCCGTTTTTTTTGAAGACGTCCTTGGTCCAATCAAAAATTCATAAAAATGCTGCTGTATTTAGCAACAGTTTAAGTACAAATATCAGCTTTCTACAATAAATACACCAAAATCATTTTATACGATAACAAGGGAGGACTATGAGTTAGGAGACGAAAGGAGATCGCAGAGTAATGAAACAACTGCGCTCTCTGGTTACATTAACGGAACTATCGAGGACGGGAACGTTTTATTTGCTCGTCGTTTCATATCCTAACCTTTATTTATCTGTATTCACAAGTACAGTACAGACTGAAGCAGAAATAAAGGATTTACTAGTGTTATCCTTCCAGTCAACAACAATCCAACGTTGTACATCAAATATTTGTCAACAAAAATCCAATCCGGTTCTAATATTGCAAATTATCCTAACAAAATTACTCCCAAATCCAAGTTAAGGTACAGGATCTTTCTAGATAGAGAATCCATTGCCTGCATCCAAATTTAGCAAGTGGTGTGGTGACGAATTGACTTTTCGGTAACCGGGAGGCCAGCATCTGTTGCAAACGTCTCAATTTGGTCACTTTCTCGCGAATCCAAACAATCCAGTGTTTTCTTTTCCCGCTAAATAATAAAGCCCGACTACGGCAAACAATTCCACATAAAGGCCTGGTTTCGGTTGAATAACGAATGCGGTCTAAAGTGCAATAGCGGCGAGAACAAACACTTCATTTAAATTGCAAGCAACCACGACTTGCTAATATTATTCGACAGAGGCCTGCCTCAGTGAAGAATATTTGCATTTAACCGGGGACCTCCCGCTAACCCCGCATGCGTCGCCATTTTCGACGTCACAACCACCTAGCACTATCAGCGCCACTGCACTGAGGGGGAGCTAAAAATGTTGAAATTTTTATAGTGCTGAGATGGAGGGAGATTTTAGTTAGGACTCCACTAAAATCATAATTGCTAGATATAAACGCCTTGATGGAATAAACTCGGCGCTTTATTAATCGACGTTTACGGTTATCTGGTTATAAAACTAAGACTTTTAAACCGATGCCATCGATGTACGATGTTTATTGTGGCAATAATTTAGAAGAAATTAAATTGAAATTGGGAACATTGCTTGTAGGGGAATTTTATTGTGATTCTGGTTAGTTTTTTCACAATTAGTTGCGGGGTTGTAGACTCCAGATTTTATAACATACGCGGTTTTATGACACAGGGTTTAATATCGGCGAATATTCGAGAATTGAAGCCGGAATTTCTGAATTATTATTATCGTGAGTATAAATTTTAACGCGGCTTTCTAAATTGTGACTTTATTGAGCTTTCACGTATCAGTGTGGGTGGACAAGTTCATCACGTTCTGAAATATCAACAAATTAATAGCTCAGAAGTGTATTGGCAATGAATTAATTCAATTTTAATTTTTTTTTAAAGAATGAAAGCTTTTATTATTAGAACTGTCAAAATTGACAAAATTTTCTCTGTTTTTTATTAAAATTAGTAAGAAGTGTGTACGTTCGATTTTTGTGATAAAGTGAAGAATGTGTTAAAGAAACTTGCGTTTCACTTTTTGGAGAAATGGATACCTTGTAGCAAGACTAAAATATGTAGATTGTAGAATAACTTGCGTTTCGGTGTCTTATTATTAATGTAAACTTTATATTTGCATTGTTTTTTGTTTAAGTTAAATTAAAAATGAATGGCCAATAAAAATCCGGCCTCGTCAAGTCAGTTTGAATCGAAGTTTCGTTGAAATTATAATGTGGCCATCAGAATTCAATTTCATGCATTTTAGCAGCAACTAATGCATACATGTGCGTCAATTTGAAAAAGGCACCGTTTGCTGAATACGAAATTGGTCTGGACGGCGGCATTTCGGTTCTTATTATTGAAATAAATTATGACTAAGTTCCCCTTCGCCGTGGTTCCACTACGCACTACTTCGAATTCTATTTAATGCAAGAACAGATCGTGTGTACCCATAATTTAGTAGTTTGGACTGGAGGTCTGAAAGGGTGCGTTCACAATAGATTGTCACATTCAGGTTCAAGCATAAATATCTCACTATTGTCCCGGCCCTTTGCATCGGATTTAATTAGAGATATTCGGAATTTAATTTGCCATCTAGAAAACACAACGCGAAGAACTTCCAAAGGGACCATTGTCTGACAAAAATTAGACCAGCGCATTGAAACGACAAAACTACTATTCTTAACAGTCTCGTAATGCACCGCTTTTGGCAACTGTTCGTGCGGCAAAGTTGTCCAAAATCGTATGCAAATTGCGAAAAATTTGTCTCCGGCTGCCACCGCCGATGAAATTACGTTGGATTAATTAATAATGATGAGTTATTGCGCCAATTAAGCCGGTCTCCCGAAGACCATGCTAACGGAACTTTCTCAAGAGAAAAATAATCGGTAACGATTTCCTGGCGCCAATTTCAAACGGTCTTCTTCCTCCGAGAGTGGACCACCGATGAGTTATCGAAATTCCAGTTTGTTTACGATTAAATGCTGGTTGAGAAAATATCGACTGGTGGACACATTGGAACATGTTATTCCATGATCTCCCTCGGCCGTATTTTAGGGTTTGGAAAGCCGTCCTATTGTTAATTTAATGGTACACATGCACATGTACGGCCCACAGGGACCTGTGTGCACTTGCATATCGGCGGTACTTCCCGCGCGCGTCAGATGAAAGAATTGAATTATCAGTTCAATGACCTTTTTGCAGGGGGAGCCCTTTTCACATTCTTTCCGCTGTTGTTTTTGTGTTAAGTGTCCAACCGTTCCTGTTTAATATACGCAGGACCGTTTTTGATACGGGGAATAATTAAACGCCATTTCGGATTCATAAAAACGGTCATGTTTGCGAATTATGTGGACCCAGCCGGCCAACCGTTCGCTTCCCAGCAAAAAGGAAAGGTCACAAATTTTTGTGTGTTAATGTTTTTTGCTTTTTTGTATACTTTGCGCTGCCATACACACCAATAACTGGCCCAGAAATAAATGCAAAATACAATAACTAGGTTTAGAGGTAAAGTTATAACAATATTTCTTTATATTTTTTTATTCAACATAAGATACAGGTGTGATGGGTCAGTCAAAATTTTTTATTTTCTGACTGAACAGTAGAAATTAAAAAAAAGAAATGTGTTTAGAAAGTGAAGAAAAAAATTTTGGTAATACAATTTGTACATTATGGACAGAGGTTTCTTAGAAAAAAATTGCACAATTCATACCCATCGTGATGGGTATTTGTATGACAAACAAAAGAAAATTGAGGGCCTACTCTTTTATCAGTAGAATGGAGACGTTTTCATGGACATCGTTGAAGTAAATCTTTCCTGGCAAATAAATTGTCTGAAAAAGGACAACAGTGGCCAGCAGGTTTCCCAAACCTCATAGCGCTTGACTTTTTGAATACAGGGACCAACAACTCTCATTTATAATTTTTTGTTATCACCTCAACATAAGTTGCTTATATCTTTACACTGAAACAAATTTTTAACAAAACTTTTTAAACTACTTTTCCACTACTTTGTTCTATCTCTCTGAACATAAGCAATTTTTTTGGTAGTTTCATTATACTTTTCAATAGTATGATGAAACCTGAATGTTATTTTATTCCAGAATCCAAAAAAATCGAATCCAATTTTTTAAATTTTAACAAAGCCGTAAAAGCCAATGCTGTGGCTTCACCTGGAAAAAAAACGGCTTCAGTATTTTGGGAGGTCCTGGTGGTATTTGCACGAATTTTGGGAAGATAAGGATGCAATTATTTCCTATTAATTTTCTAAAATGATACCTGAAAAAATTAAGCCTTTATTTCAGTAAAAAAGAGTGGATCTTTTAGCCAGAAGTACGATTTTGCTGCAAGACCATATACGGCCCATTTGACTGTAAAGATCCTAGAAAAATTGCACTATGAGATTCCTTCATATTTCCCTTATAGGGCTGATATGTCACCTTGTTATTTTTAATTTTTTTGAACCACCTAAATATAGTAGCACTGAAAAACGTTTTAGACTTCACAGTAACAATGAGCTTAAAAATTTTGTGCGTAAACTGGCTATACACTAGGCCATAAAACTTTGATAAAGAGAATAATATTGTAAAGCTAAAGAGTTTTGTAAAAACTGTGTTTCAATGGAAAGTTATAAACAAATTTCGGCTTATATTTGAACTCCTCCCATTTAAATAAAAGTTTTGTGGGTAGGAGTTGCCAGTTTTGGTATAATTTTTCTGTTTTATAACTTAAAGACAACATCATACTTGTCGTTCGAGAAAAATCAATAATTACGGAAAATTGTTCTGTATTTAGTTCGCGTAAAAAATTCTTTTTGTCCGTTTGCTTGGATGTGATCGATTTGGCCGTTCACTGTGCAATTGTCAAATCGGGGGTATTTTCCGTAGTTGATTGCTTTTTTGTTTCAGGTGAGTGTGGCGGCGGCTGTAGCGAGACGCTCCCCAGCGATTGGAGGCGGTGGAGATGGCGGTCGGCGTTTGTAAACCGAAGACGAGTAATCGGTCGGCGGCGAATGGTAAAGAGCAGGCAGAGGTGGCGGTCGGCACGCATCGATCGCACTAAACGCGCTTATGCCGCACGTAAGCTGGAGGCAGCCAATGGGGGCAACTCGCGAACGATCTACTAAATTACAAACAACGGCAGTAGCCGTCAAGAGGAGACACCCTTCTCTCAATCCTGCCGAAAAGGCTGAAATTTTCACAATTCGCGTGCGTTTCGCGAAAAATCCGTACATTGTTCGTGACCTCCGCTACTCGCATTATCGCCAATAACGCCATTTATTAATTAGAAAACATTTCCGACAATTCTGACGACTGACACGACATAAATCTTTAGGTACCATAATTCTTATATTCCATGTAATAATCATACGTCTGGGGCTGCTTAAAATTGACTGCAATTTACATAATTACAAAATATACACACTCCTTGTGTAATAAATGTTTTTCACATCGATATATACATTATTCAGAACTGATTTAGAACTGATAACTTGGCAGATAATCATTTTCGAGTCCTTCCTAATCATTTGCATAATTATAAATGAGCGTTATTTACAGGCACTGCTGGAAATTTTTTTGTTTGTACTTCAAAGTGGCCACTACCATAAATATCAATTCGGTTAATGTAATACGGATTTTTGGTGTCTGACTCAGGCTGAGGGCATTTATATCTATGTAGCGGTGACGTTAATGGCCCAAACAATTAAAATATATCATGCAGAAAACGATGCTGAAACACCCTACAATTCTAACACGTGAGGATGCTTTCCGGTGAAATATACAACCAGACTTCAACCACCAACAATTAAAAACTACGAAGTAAATAAGGAAACAAGAAAGACTCCACTGAAGAGACAACCAGAGAAAATTTTTCTTGCATTCTGCAGAAAAAAAGGACGAATTTTGATATTCGACATGTTTTTTTAAATTACAAAACGTTTTTTATTGCTACATTGAGCCAAAAATTATGCCTTCAAACAGTAATTTTTTGTACAAATTATTAAATAATACGTTTGAACATATTATTATTGGTTTTATAAAAAAAATTACAAATGTACATTTATTAGGCTTACCTTGTACCTATTATGTACATATTTGTAATAATTACATACCACATTTTAAACAATTGATCGTAATAACAAATGAAGTAATTTTTTGCGAATATTTTTTAATCGGTTGTAGTCTAGACAAATATTGCTTTGGTAAGTTTGGAGAAAACAACTTCTTCCTCGTGCTGTTCACAGATGAATTTGTTTGTGAATATTATACCATTATTTAACGATATAAACAAGTTTGGATTCCTAAATTAAAATTTTTCGCTTAAAAATGGTGAGCGATTTGTCTACGTATAATAAAATTGAAGTGTCTCTTGTCTGTGATTTCAAATTAAATGCCAAAATTTAACTGAAAACTGCAGTTTAGACGATGCTTAATCATAAATAAGTCTGTCTGTCTATAACTCTGTCTCGAATAGGCCCCGAGCTATACTCAAAAATAGTAATTTGTAAACAAATATTTTAGTATTTTTATAAATTCGAATTTTTTATTATGTAGATTCGTAGATAAAATAACAGATAACGTAATTATGGGAAGTTTCGTTACGTTATTGTTGAAAATAAAATTTGTCGGTACTTTAATGATTCCATTAATATGTCGTAATGGAGGAGCTGTTCCTGAATTAATATTTGGATTACTCTTTTTACCATTAGCGCTGGGGTTGATCCAGCCTAAAACAGTTACCTAAAATGTTAAACCCCGCCGTGAAATAACGGTCTTAAATAAATCGTAAATTTTATCAAGCCATCAGCCTGCAGCCCAGCTGTTGGCCACTCATTACTGTCTAAAAAACCTCTCCACAGCGCCGTTAATCTAGGACCTATTGACAATTTAATGAAATAAAACCAATGGAGCATTAAAAATGCAACTTTATTGCATCCCAGCAGAGCCGTTTGGCGACTCATTTAAATAAATTAATAATATGGCAGTAGCATTGTAAGCCCTGCACTAGAAAATAACAGAATCTGGTTGGAGGAGTGCCCTTTGAGAGGGGAACTCGACCCGAATGCGTCGTCCTCTGAATAACACAAGAAAAAAGCACACAGATAAAGACCTACCAGCTGTGTACACTGTACTCAGGTAAAATCGCCGCATTATTCTTTCCCGTCGAGGAGGAAGAGAGAAAGAGTCCCTCGAATTCGCACAACAGTAACTCGATATATCCGAAAAAGTACGCAAAGGAGACGACGAAAACATAACAGTAAAATCTTCGACTCGTCCCCTCGTGGTGCCGGAATAAAGTGGATAGCAGATATCGTGACAGGTTAACAATTTAATAACCACAGAGTTGAAAAGAGAAGAGGGGTGGGATGAGGGAATCGGCGAACTCAAGAGCCAGACGGGCGGTGTAATAAGAGGTTTGCTTTTTACCATGATTGCATTTTACCTCTTTCTTTTATAATTAACCCGACAAGGAGTACAAGTACCTCCACTGCAGTAGCTCCGTTTTCCTTACCTGCCTATAGTCTGCAGAAATCCGAGATCTTGCACATTTTTACCGTTCAATCAGGGGCTAAAACACGAGAGGAAACACTTTAAACGCAACTGTTGTGCAAAAGAATACTCTCTTTGTGTCGCACAGGTAAACATGATACCTATTTGAGGAAACAGCGGATGAAAGACTCAACTTTTTCCTACATGGGAAGCGTCTCTCAACCTCCAAACCTCCGTTAATCGACCCAACATCGAAAAGGCAAAACGCAATAATTTTCTTACGTCTTTTTGTTATCGATTATCATAAAGTGACGCTTTCTAGCGACTGTTCCTTGACCTTTAGTTTGCGCGTATGACCCGATCTTCCCGATAACGTTGTTAATATTTTTCAAATTATGGAGGACCCACCCCTATCTATAAAAACTGTAACGGACGTTCATAACGCAGGTGTTTCAAGCAGGTGTTATTTTCCAACTCATCTATGTATTGCGATAATTGTTTCAATTACCCGGCTTGTGCGGCCATGTGCCTATATACGCTTGTTTTTTGCAAATAAAGGCAATAAAGTAACCGTTACGAACTTTTTCCCAAACGGCAGGAACGTAATTTCGATTTTGCAATAACTGCTCTTTTTGCTTTTGGAGTGGGTAACTGTAACACAGAGGAAATTTATTTTTAACAGCGTCAAACTAGAAAATAGTTGCTTAATCGAAAGAGTATCCGTTTGTCAAGTTCGAAAGAAAATTGGACTTTGAAAGCAGAATTTTTGAATAATTCCCGGCTCGATTTCCAATTAATTTAATTATGAATCGTGGTGTTCACATAATTTGCGTTTAATTTGTCTCATTGAAATTGATGGTAATTTATTAAAATCGCAAACAAAGCAAGTTTGCTGTTCCACAGTTAATTCTTATTGCCACATACAGGGTGAGTCAGAATTTCTAATAGTTTTTTTCCGTCTAAAATATTATAAGTATTGAAAGCTTTGGTAATGATATTTATCTGAATCATCAGCTTTCCTATAAAATTCAGCCGTTTTCTAAATATCCAGGATTTTTTTAAAATTTCTGGATTTGCACCTTTCACTTCAAAAATCGGTAATTCTGCCGTATTTAGAGGTTTAGAAATGCTATTTGGACAATGAAGAAAGAAAGCCTACAACTTTTCTTCAGTCTGTTCAAAACTGGAAAAAAATTACAAACTCCAAAATTTTAAGGTTATTTCTGGACAACTTCTACAAATTATGTCAATTTTTTCAAATGAAATATCCTAATGTTTATTTCACTAGATGGAAGAAAATTTAATTCTGCAACGATCTGTATTAGCATTTCCTATACTTATCTATGGTAATTTTCAAATTATGTTGGTTTTCTTTGACATTTCCGGAAATTCCTTACTAGCCAAAGATATTTTTGCACAGTTTTTATTGAATAAACGGAAGTTCTGTTCAAAATTTTGCTTTCCTTTGTGTTAAAACAATTCATTGAATTTTGACTTTAAAAACTTTAATTTCTTATATTTGACGCACGTTTCCATGGCAACCTATGCGAAATAGTATATTATTTACGAGTTTTATAAAATGTTCTACTGTGGCACGAATGGTTTTGGAGCACGACGAAGGAGTTACATAAAAGTTCTCTTTGTGAAAATGATCTATGGCTAATGCATTTTTCAGTGCCAACAAAATGTTCGTATAACTCGAAAACTATTAAACATAAGTATAGGGACTGATAATACAGATCGATGCAAAATTAAATTCTCTACCATTTAATCAAATAAAAATTGTGGCATTTCATTTGAAAATTGTGAGTTGTGGATTTTGTTCTGCAATCTTAATCTTAAAAAAATAGTTTGCTTACTTTTTTCAGATATTTGAAAACACCAAAGAAAAAATCTAAACTTTCTCTGTTAAATAAGCCAAAAAAAAAAAACAAAACTTTTAAACACGACAGAGTCATCGGTTTTTGAAGTCAAAGATGCAAATCCAAAAATTTTCAAAAACCATAAATATTTCGAAAACGACTAAATTTAGTTATAGGAGAGGTTGATAAAAACTCCTTTAAAATAACTCGAGTAATCCAAAAATGCAATAAAAACATAGCTTTTCATTTAAAATAAAAAAGTTGATAACGACTTCAGAACCTGACTATCATTATTAGAACTCCCAATACTTCTAATGTGGGATTTAGACGGAACAGCCTGCATGATACTCCCCTTTAGACGAAAATGGTGTCAAAAAAACCGTTCGATTTGTTGCTTGTAAATTTTTGAGTAACTGCTCCAGGACATGTGGACGTGTTTTTACCCGTTTTCAGATTATGACACGTTTTTGTTTGACTATAATAAATCTAAGTGTTGTTGAATATGTCGTTGATGTTTAGACATTGAAAATTAATTAAAAACAGCTCGAGTTGTCTTGATGAATGTGGATGACATGATGGTACGTTAGCATGCAAGCCTCTGTCATTTAAATGAAGCCCATTTTATCATATCAAAGGTGGCAAGTCCTGAGCACAAGAAATTCAAGTCTGTTGGGTGATTCAAGAGCAAAGTGGTCTAATCTCCACCATACAGGTTTTTACAATTTGCATTTTAACGGCGCTCTACATAATTTATAAGTAAAAACAGTCATATCCGTAACGAATGGGCAACATCTTGCACTACAGGAAATGTGAATAAATAAGTGTTAAAAGCAATCGATTTAATTGAAATCTCGTGCATTAGCGGTAAACAATCGTCGTATGTCACGTCGAGGTACGTGCACCACGGCCTGCGAAAGGGAAAAAACGGCCGATGATTGGGAAGGAGTTGCACAAGTGGAGAGATGGAGAGAGAAAACGGCCAAATGCTGGCTGGCTGCTGGCTGGGATTCACTAAAGAGAATATGAAGGGAACGCCTGTAACCGATTAGAGCAGACAGAACAGGGGTGGCTTAAAGGGGATGTGCTGACATACTGAACTTCGGCGCCATGTTCGACCCGCTGATCCCCTTTAATCCCACTCTAATTATAAACCTTGGGTGTTAATAGCAGGTCAATTCCGCATTTAGTACAGTCACTCGAACATTTCCCTACATGGAAGGTGGGGTAGCACGGCCGGGGTGGTTCTGTGCTCCGGGGGCAGGTCGGGCCGGCCTGACGGATGGTAGCCACACCGAACAAATTGGAAGGAATTTTCCAAGAATTTCTTAATTGCTAGAGATTTTCAAACGTTGCACTGTTTTCCTACGAGATTGATAGTGCATTTGGCAGAGGTACAGCCGACTGCATTGAAAATGCCCGAGGCTGACAAATAACAACCGGCCCTTTCTGCGCTGACTTATTGTGCCATTCTTACATCTGCGCGATTTCTACATGTGATTACTCTCCTGCACAAGTGGTTTATGTCTTCATAAACCATCAGACTCAATTTAATTATAGAATAACAAAGTCGGTAGAAAAATTCAGTTTTCGTCTACGAGAAGTCAAGCAAATGCTGACACTTACGATGCACTTGGCCTCGCCTCGTGCGCTAAAGATTGCACTTTTAGATATAAAGCGGACAATGTGCGCCACTTAAGTTTTTAAAAAGTAACAAAGAAATTGTTACCAGAATTTTTACGTATTAAGGTCATTAAAAAAAGCTAAAAAACAAAGCACGCGCTCATGTCGATTTCAAGTCGATTTTTATCAGAATTTTCATCAACGTTTGAAACAAGTAGAGCATATTCGCACTTTTCGCAAAAGTTGATTATTGTTTCTTATTTTAATAATTACATATATAATATTCCACTTCAATTAATTTCATATAAAATATGTCCATAGTTTTCAAAATTTGTTCTTACAATGTTCTAAACGAAGCAGATGATTCAGAAATGATTGTTCAATTCACCTATAAAGTTTAAACGTGATATGCTGCTTAACTTAAACTGTGAATGTTGTCATAAGTAATGGATCCGTCAAAATAATGCAAACATCAGGCTTGGAATCTAAAAACGGCAGAATACACAACACCAAAAGTCACCGAAATAGACACAAATCAACTTGAAAAATGCAAAAAATAGTAAAAAGCTAATCCAAAGATTTGCCCGAGATGAGACGGTACTTAGAAACTACAATAGTCATTTAGGCGAACCAGCACATTGAATTTGAAGTCCATAGTCATAAATACGTGGTTCCGCTATGCCATAGTCGACTTGATTGACTTGAGGAACAATCATTTTTGAACAGTCTGTATTTTTACATCATGCCAAAAACTTAAGAAATCTCCAGTTGTACTAATTTACTAATAGTAAGGTTTTGTTGGGCGAAATAATACAAGGACCATTCGTTATTACTTATTATTTTTATTATAGATGTATCCAGTAAAATATGTGGTCTTCTCGGGTTAAATGATACCTACTCTTTAGATGACAGTTGACAGAGCCATCATAGAGCATTTAGTAATACAGTAAAAAAATGATGTACAGATAGTTGGTAAATTCTAAATGAATAGCTTTATTTGTAGAAAAAACTAGGTCTTGCTTGAAGATATATGGCACAAACACTGATGATGATTTAATTAAAATCGAAACGTCGCTAAAAATATAAAGTTTAATTACATCCCTGCACACGTAGGCAGAAAATTCAGAAAAAGCTATAAATGTTTGTAGAACGCCTAGAACCTAACTATCTATCCACAAGTTTCTCCCTCCATGATATTTACTAATAAATTCAAATTTTGAACCATCTGAGGTTTTTGATCTTTTATCCTTGTAATTTTTTTCGGGTGACCATTTAATTTTGCTTCTAAATTTGTCACCCTATTCAGTTACTACCTAAAAGATTTTATTGATCGTTAATCAATTTTAGTGTTGACCTTTCAATTCAAGTATTTATACCTAATTTGTGCTACTCTGTACTGCGCCTAATAATAATTACTTGCTTGAATAAGAAACGAGCTTCTTACCAGAATACACATTCAGCTAACTAAAAAAAGATTATTGATTCGAAAAAAGAAAAAAGCGTACGTCATGTTGGCTTTTTAAAAATTTAATTATTGAAGTAGTTTGGCTGTTCATCATCTAAAATCATTTTTCCTGTTTCTAATCCACAGACCACCTGGTTAGATATAAAATTGAGGTAGGTGTCTGCTTTTTACAAAGCCCGAAAAGCTTTCAGCGTCAGTAGACAAAAGCCACCGTGAATCATCGTCCACTAAAAAGAATTCCCAAAACTATCATGAATCAGTCCTATGTAATCGCGAAGCATTACGAAGATAGATTCATACGATGACTGCGGGCTGTTTGTCTATTTTATCCTTTTGTCTACACATGCACGAGAGCAAGACGGACTTCCTGTACCTGTAAAGGAAGCCGTACACGGCATAAATTTTATTCAGCCAGCAATTAGAGTAGAGGAAACCTCAGAGTGTCGCTGAAGATATCGCCATAATTGTGACTCGAAGCGATTATCCGGTTTATTAAGTCCGAAAAGAGCGCTCCAATTCGTTGATTTAAAAGCACACCCTTTCCCTCATTCAGTTTCACTTGAGCTTTTCCCTCCACTCGGGGCTTAATTTGATTTTTGTTTCCTACCACTGCTCATAGTGTTGAAATTAATATTTAGGAAATGGTTTTTGGCCAAAAGCCATGCAGGCTGATTCTCCCTTTGCTCGTTTTTCTGCAGTACCTACTGCAATTACGTGTTTTTACCTAATTCATCTCAATTTTCCAAACGCCAGTACAACGTACACCTACGCCCTTGTAATGAAAACACGAGCAAAATAACTACTCGTTAAAAAGTAAACACACGCCTACACTGTGTGAAAATCCTTTGGAAAAGTAAAATTCCATTTGGTCGTTTTCTGGCCTTGTCGCCTCAAAGCTGGGCAAAATTCATGGCGGGTGATAAATTTCCCCTAAATTTCGGTTTTCTCGTGTCAAAATTAACAATAATTCCGTTTATTGGATCATTCACAAGTAGCCGTGACGTCACCCCTCGGATCAATACGGAACGAGACGACCTCAGTTTGGTCTTAGCGCATGCTCAAATTATTTAAATTATTATCACATGTGGAATGTGCCATATTGTCCTCTTTAGTGATTGTGAAAAAGAAAAACTAATCGTCGATAGGGTGCGGCCGAGCTCCGAACGGCGGAATCGGTCGAAGTTCGAAGCAGAAACCTGGTATGTTAATGAAAATAAGATCAGCGGGGCTCTCTTGCAACATAGCTAAAATACCTTCCCCGGAATGTTCTGCAGGAGGCACGCATCCCTTTCCGACATAGTTGTCGGCGGAGAGGTGGCCGTAAAACCCCTCGACATTCGTAATGGTAATCGTAAAGCAATCGCAGCAACGAGAAGCGGAATTAGAGCTGAATCCTTCATTAACAATGAGACGAGGATGTCCTTCCTGCTTTATAGTGGAGGCAGGCAGAGCGCGTATACGTGGTCGGGGGATATTTCTGTCGCCAGACGTGACAGTTTGATATTTCTCTTTTGCGTTGCGGGATGAAATTAGTTACTTGCTACTAATTACAGAGCTTTTGTTATTGTCCAACAATTCAGCTAAAAATAAAAGGTCCCAACGCCCACAAGACAAGAACTTTAAACTTCATAGATATTTTGTCGCTTCTCAGAGGTAGAAATAAGAAAAAGTAATCGAAAAAACGTGATCGCCTCCGGCTGGTTCTATATTTGTATGGAGTGGTTCACTATACATACACCCAATGTGCATTCCAACTTTGTCGTTTAGTGTTTTCGATCTTAAAAACTAAAGTTCTTAATAAAAAATCCAGTTTTAACTTTATACCCGTGTTTAGCCATAAAACACGAGCAGGGACTCCTGCAGAGGTCGCTTTAGTTACCACGTGATGGACTTACCAATTTATTACTTTTAGATCCTACTGTATGTTCCTTCCCCAGTTATCCCCTTATTTTTACAAGACGCATTTAAGAATTTCATTAGGTCTTGTTTTAATTTGAGGGAGAGAAATGAAATGTAAACTTTGAAGAAACTTGGTTAGTTATGTTATAGTAAAATCATCACAAAAACCTTGCAGTAGATGTCGTTTATTAACTTGTAAAAAATGCATGACAACATGAAAAATCAAAAGAATTGCATTTTTCTGTAAAATAATGTTATGCCTTTATGTATTAGTATAACTAAAATGTTTATTTTTACCTTTATCCTAACAATTCTACTACATAGATTAAGGCTGTACCTAACGGTGTTTTTTAAGGCCTACATTGAAACTTTTTAAATTTCAATATAACTAGAGCTTTATAGTCATAGTTTTTGACCTAGTCAGTTTTTTTGCTAAAATTTTCATTTTCATTTGCAAAAATTTATTCTTTTATCGCAAAGTATTCAAGGGCTATCCCTTTGCGATAAGTGAATAAATTTCGATAACCGAAGGGACGAAAAGCTTTCTAGAATTTTTAAAATTGTTAACTGTAAAAATTCTAGGCTAATATGATTTTTTCAAAATGGTTATCAAAAAACTGCTATAACTTAGTTTTTTTTTTAAATAGCATGAACCTATTTTCTTGAGGCAACCGAAAGAACATCGGCATCACTTATGGTGAGTGACTCTTATCAACACGTCCAATTTCCTCCTACAGTTTTTAAAATAATCACAAAAAAACATTTTACTTTGTAATTTTCATCGTTAATCAAGTAGGTCTTTCAAAATGGTCAACAATGATTGTCAAACTCAACAGTTTATTTAGTTTTTAGCTAGAAATAGGAAATAGAACATTTCTTTTAATTAATAGCACAATTTTGTCGTATTTTTCGAATGTTTACTCGATTAAAACTGAAAATAATGAACTAAAATTCAATTTTTCTCGATTATTTCTAAAACTGTAAGAGATGTTGATAAGTCTCCATAGAAATCGATGTTTTATTATTGAATGAAGTACAGAGTCATTTCATTTGAAAAAACTGTGCTATAATAATTTTTTTATCTCATTTTGAAAAAATCAAAATAGCCTTGCAATTTGATAGTTAACAATCCTGAACATGTCAGAGGACCCTTCGAACCTTTGCTTATCAATCGCAAAAAGAATTATTCACTTACTCTAAAGGGTTCAAAAGCTGTGATAATTTAAATGAACTAAAAATTTGCATAAAAAAATTCTAATTGTAACAGTGTTTCATTAGAATAAAGAAATATATTCAGACTTTTTACTTTTTACAGATTCACACTGTGTTGTATTATTTTTGTATTTTTAATAAACCTTTAATTTTGTGATAATTATGTAGTTGGGATTATAGAGGTTCAACTGTATATTGTACTAACTATACCTTTAGAAAACTCGGTATTATTATTGACCTTTATTTTTTGTTATCCCTGACATGACACATTCATGTGCAAAAATCTATTTGCTTTTTTTGTCATAAAGATAAACCTAACCAAAGATTATTATCTATTAAGCGGAAGTGGTTTTTTACGTCACAATGCGCTTCTCTTGAGTAAACAGGATTTTATACCTACCTTTTAAATAAAAAAGGGGTTATTTGTAGTTACAACCACCCTTCGTATACACATACCTAGATACATACCAATATAATTTCGCAAAAAAATGCAGCTAATAAGCAGCTGAGATATTCGAGAATTATCATTATTGAAACAGTTGCTTCATTTTTTTATAGAATACAAACACATTATTGATACATTATAGGAGTGTTTCAAAAACTAAACAAGAAACATTTATAATCAGATTTCCTTAGTTTATTTTCTTATCCACTTTTAAATATTGTTACTACGATACTGTTTGATAACTTCATTAAGTTAAAACAAGAATAATATACGAAAATTTAAATTATGTGCTTGCAAATGTAAATATTGGCATGCCGAGCGCTTATTGTTAATTTAAAAATTCGGATTTTTCGACTTAATTAGCCGAGTGGTCCGTCTGGTTAATTTCGAACCGGAATTCAGCTCATTAGAATATGTAACATTCTTCACAGCTTACAAAATTCGCTTGTTCCCATATTATAATTCTTTCCCCTTCGGTGTCCCAGGTGTTGCCTTCACACACCTGACACCTGACTTTGGCACGGTGTTTCCGACCACCTTCTATCCAAAGTCTCATCCTGGCCGCTGGTCCGGTCAAGTCCTCTAACGAAACCAAAACAATCCGTCAAACGGTTCAATCCGTCCCGACCCGAGAACGGCAACGGAAAGCAATGCAAACACTAAACGTTACAAAGTGACAAAAACCACACGAGCTATTAAGTGATTAAAGCGGATGTAGCGTAATTAAATGATGGCAGTAAAGGATAGCACGCGATAT
The DNA here is from genome assembly GCF_031307605.1 of Tribolium castaneum. Taxonomy (NCBI): domain Eukaryota; kingdom Metazoa; phylum Arthropoda; class Insecta; order Coleoptera; family Tenebrionidae; genus Tribolium; species Tribolium castaneum. The sequence continues at coordinate 14,282,066 of NC_087396.1, forward strand.
GCCGACATGGAATGGCAGTGCTGCTTTAAGCGATCGCGACGCGGGCCACACGCCCTGCCTCTGTGTTCAGGACCCGATTAAAACGAGATTCGGGGGGTTCGCCACTGACGTAACGATCGACCCGTGCCGATGAAAAACTGCGATACGGCACTGGCGACAATAAGCCGACTAGATCCCTCTTCCGGCCCACCTGATGACCTGACGTATTATCATAGTTGGCCGGTTGCCGCTTTCATTCACGTGTTTTCCGTCATCACAATGCACAGTCGCAGACGTACATAACCTTTTGTATGAACGTAAATAAGCCGTAAACAGATGCGACCTTCACCGTTAATGTCATCCGTTCGCTATTAATGAACGGGTCACGTGTGCGGGACCACAGACGCCATTTTTTGGCAGCAGCAAGGCGCCTGCGCTACGTGGTCACGTGATGGAAACGGGGTGGCGCAATGGCCGATGAGAAGATTTAGCACACAGGGTGATCCAGCTAGGATTTCCTTGCTTCTTCCTTCTGAACAACTATAATATTGATGCCACTACGCCGATAAGAAACAAATAACTGCCGTGGCCGCCGATATTGGCGACTTTTCAGTCATGGAGACAGTACATTTGGTTACAGTTACTATCATGAAAAAAGCAATTGTTTATTTTCTGTATCGCTACCTACACCAGGAAAGAGCACTTTATTTTAGTAAAGTAAAATCTATCAAGGAATTTCTTACTTATTATTACTTATTAATTGTTTATTTTCTGTTTCAACCATCGCTACCTACATATGGAGACGCACTTGATTTTAGTAAAGTAAAAACTATCAAGGAGCTTATTAAGTTATTGTGTGTCAATTTGTAACAAAAATTATTGTACCTAACTTGTTTAGAAAGCAATTTCCCACATTCGCACTTCATGCAGCACTCGCTACGCTCGTGTGCCAAAAAAAGTGCTCGTCAAGTAAATAATTATTGTAGATCGGAAGAAACGTCATTAGTGTCATTACTCATTACTCATTACCTCCCTTGGTTGGTAATTTGCAGGTTAGCCAAAAGATGCTTCATTTGTAATTTCACTGTCACTTTCAGACATTACAATAAACAACAGTCACGATAATTACACCGAACAATAGTTTGATTAGAAAAAACCGAATTCGTTTTTGATATTAATTGAAAAACATCAAATGACAAATCCAATTTATTGGTACAGCCTACTACGTCAATACATCAACTATGATAAAAAAAGATATTTTATTATAAAATAATGTGATTTCGAATACAAAACTCGGTGGTAATGTTATGATCGCTTAGACTTCATATACTGGGGCTTCTGTAAGGTCACATTTACCACTCGGGTTGTAATACAGAAATTTATATTGGCCTTTAAAATAAGAAAGTTTATTATTAGAACTTTCAATACTTCTAATGTGAGGTTTAGACGGAACAGTCTGTATGTTGTTGTTACTTGTACATTGATGTTGCCTTGACAATGTGCATTTTTATTCCAAGAAAGGCAGTGAATCAACAAAAGATTTAAATTTGGCGATAGTTTTTTTGTTACTGTGATTCATCGTGGGAAAGCATCAGGGAGGTTGAATGAAAAGGTCCTTGTTCGCCAAATTGTTTAATTAAACCTGGCTACATGGTTAATGTTTTGGTCATTTAATTAATTAATGTCTTCAGGCCTTCGCCAAACAAATTTATTGTTGTAAACTCTAAGAATTAATTAATACTTAATTGTTAGTTTATTCTAAAACGTTTGATTGTTATTCTAAATTATACAATTTGTTGTTTGTTAACTCCGACAATGAAGAAGTGGCAAATTCCACTACTGTTTGGATGTGGTAAAATAATGGCACTTGGAAATCGTTAGGCATTTTCGTCGAAAAGTATGAAAGGCTGACCGCTCTTCCACCGTGTGGCTTCCGGAAGAGATTGTTATGAAGTATGTCTCCGGCATGGCCCATTATTGTGCAATTTGTCGCGTTGTAACGAGGGCCAACATCCACACCGCATACATCTTTTATTACTGATTAGTGCACCAAAATCGATACTTGTATTTTCCATCGAAATGCACTGCGCTTGAAAAGGAAAATTTTCATTAGCCGCAGCTTTTTGTACCGACTAATTTAGAAAGGAAAACGCTCAAAATCAAATTGTTCTCCGAAATCCACTTACACTCCGAACATTCCGGGATTTTAATCTCGTTAAGTCTGCACTTTACGGCCGATATTAAAATATACCGACATGTGTGCGAGGGTTTGATAAGATAACCAAGGGAAAAAAGCGATCGTGTGCGGCTAAGGAGGTCGGGAATTAGCCTGGAATATGCATCCTATACCGAGCAATTTTCCATTTTACGACGTTAGTACGTTTTGGAGCATTACATAACGGCCTTACTAAAACTGGATAGTACGAACAGCCTTATCAGAACTAAATGGATGTGATAAACTATCAAGATGGATGATGTCATAATTCCATTCTATGCTGATTACTGCTGCCTTTTGTACACAGAAAGGGATTAAGCCTTTTAAGGCAACTGACAATAAATTAGTGCTTATCTGGATGGCTATACAATCTCGCGTCCAATTTAAATTCGCCGCCAAATTGCAAACAATACAATTGGGCACTGCGGAACATATTCATTTTACAAGGTCGAATCAGTGGTTCCGACACATTTTCGCACATTCGTATATAAATGATTATTTTTTACAATAATGAACCTACTATAAAGGAGTCGAATTAAATACTGCACTTGATATCAACCCTTTTTTTCTAAGAGAGCATAGGGTTTCTAAAGAAAGAACTACTAAAGTATATTTTACTCTTGGGATCTTCAAAAATAACAAAGAGAATAATGTTAAAAACTCTTATACCATAAGACATTCTTTAAGGTGAAGATATACTTACCTACCATCTGACCTTTTGGATTTGTAGTCAGCCAGTGCTGTCTCTAGCCTTACAGCCTCCTGGGTGCAAAGTTCTGAGTGATGCCCCTGTCATTTTTTCTTTACAAAAATTACAGCTTTTTATTTGTCAGTTTCTATAACATTTCTGCATTCAAAATCAGAAGATATTTGCATAGTTTAAAAATATATTAGATAGTTTATAAGATTTTATTTTATCCAAATGTGAATTGGACTAAATACAAAATAACGCATACACTTTTCTTAAATTTCTTAAAAAATTGGTCACCTCCAAAGAATTTTTGGCAGCACGGTTAATTATAGGTTGAACGTGTTTAAGAAAAATAAACTAAATTAAATATTTGTGGGAATTTGAAACCACCAACAAACAGTACAACAGAACAATTTGTCTACTATTTATTGTGTTTGCAAAAGAAAAGTACGAATTAATGGGCATTTTTTTAGTTTTTGATAAACCATATAAAAAAATTACAAAGTTATCGAAATATTTTACATTTTTTACTCTAAAGAATCAAATACAGTGAAATCTCTCTTAACGGACACCTCCTATAAGCGGAACCCTCTAACAAACGGACATTTTTGTTAGGCCCAGTTTGAGCTAACGTATTTAAATGATATAGTTTCTCTTTTAAGAGAACTCTCTAATAAACGGACGCGGACAATGCAGTTCTTGAAAACAAAAACTCTCCTTTAAGCGGACAGTATGTATTGTTATGACAAACCGGCTGAAAATTCAGAGAATCACATAAGCAACTACATATTTTGTTTCAGTTCAGATTTTATTAACTTATTAGTCTTATTACATATTTATTTATTTAGATTTTTATCATTTTGGCTTCGCAGACCTGGTGTTCGTTTAATAATCGAGCCCCTTTAACCCGACCGTGCCTTCTCTTGTCCGCATAATGATAAAAGTTGTTTTTAACTGTAAGGTTGAAATTAATAGACTCGCCCTGTAAATTTTATCATATTTTTTTAAGAAAACACACTATTTCAGTTGTTTATTCATTTTAGTTAGAGGAAAAGTTAAGCTGATAACGCGGACAACCCCTGTAGTAATTAGTTCGGGTAATGGAGGTTTTACTGTATCTTTGGGCTAAATTCCCCGAAAGCCTAATCGAGCTTTGGCAGGCATTCCGCCTAATCCGGCACTGGCCGTATCTCCCATCCACACTGTTTATTTGTAGTCTTATCAGCCGGAGGAAATAGACATCCCCCGGTCTGACCAGATCGGAGTTCGATGGAAATGATGTGGTATCTCGCCATCTCAGCACCGTTCGTGCGCATAAATTACGGGAGGGTCGCGATGGTCGCCGATACATAATAATTCCCATATTATGCACAAAATGCGTGTCTTTATCAATGTGTATAAACAGAGTCGAACGAATCGAAAGCGCAACGAACAGAACAGCAAAGGTAGGACAGAACACTTCCCCTTTAATTCGCGTCGCGACTGTGGCGGCCTCGCTCGGCCGGCCTGTCTGGGTCTAGGTCACCTCACCCCACTTCCCCGTCGCCCACCCGTCACGGAATCTCAAGGCTAAATTTGTTTATACCTGCACTCGCATCACCATCCTCGAAGACTGCCTCTTTTGTTCTCCGTCGAAGTGGTCATACCGCCATCTGACGGTACGGTATGGCCGCGGAAACGTGCCACCGGGCCCATTAATCACCGGCGTGGGGGTGATATTAAATATTTTGGGAGTGGGGCCAGGCCCCAGGTCCGCAATTTTCCCAACGAAAGAAATACCGATCACAATTTGCACGTCACGTATTCGGACAAAGTGATTATTAGCGAAGGATTTTTTGCCGGGGTCATTGAATGCTGAATGATTTTCGTTTATGGATAACAATAAAGATCGCTGGGTTTCGCGGATTTGTTACCCTTCCGAGCCACATTCCGCTCATACAGTCTCGGTCAGTATCCCGTTTTGGACATCCCAAGCGAGAGCAGACGACCTTGACGTCGATGACAACCCTCCTTCTTTTCCCATGATCTCTTGACCTGTCAATGAAACACTCCGTTATGGCTTGACTTCTTGCTTTCCAGAAATTTCGGGCTTGCGACATCATTTACTTGCGCCACGAGGGCATGCCCTGGCTTGGACATCTCATTATCCAAAAAGATTTATTAAATTAAAAAAAACACAGTGAACTCTAGTCCGGCGACCTTATCGCGCATTCAAATAAAATTCTTGAAATTTTACACACATGACTGATCTACATTGATAAGAACTACTCTCAGTTATTTTTTGTTTGTTAATATCTAGAGTACCAATTTTGTGAGTTTTTGGAAACTAATTGTTAATTTAACAATAAAGTTTTTACACTGGTATCTGAATTAAAAAAATTTACGGTTAAATAATAATCGGTCTTTTTTATTTAAACGCAAAGCAGAAGCGTGATTTATCAGAAGATGGTATAATTTGCCCACAAAGGCAACCAGTAGCCGATCTTTTTTGACAAAAACTGATGCCTACATTCAAATATCCCAACGAAATTTTTTACAATCCTACCCCAATTACAGTTCACATTGTCACCTAAAACGAGGCCACAAAGCAGTTCATAAATAAAAAAAAATGTAAAAGTGCGTTTAATTCAAAATCTGCTTGGTGTTTTCTTTTTCGATCATTTCCTAAACAATTATCTGAAGTGACTAGGCGTAGTTTAGTGCAAAATTTAAAACTTGACTTTTTTTAATAATCTTTTTCTCTTTGTCTGTAAGTGAAAAATTGCCAAAAAATTAGGGAAGATACCTTTCTATGTACAATTGTACAGTCAAACGTTTAAAATGCAAAGAATTTTTATTTCATTAGAAATCGTGATTAATAAGTAAGGAAAATTACTGAAAGACTTCAATCTGAATTAGCAGCTTGCTTTAAAAATTATTCTTTACAACTATCGCGAACAACCGAAATACCGAACCATCATTGTAACGTGGGGGACCTTCAATTACTTATGAACTTACCGTAAGTTAAACGATGGATGGTGTACAAAACGAAAAATCGTGCTTTTTTGAAACAAAAAACAAGGGTGCACTTCACTAACATAATCAAATGACTAATTCTGTTCCACTAATAAAAGCTTTTCTAAAAGTCTCTCCCATCATATCACTCAACACCCCCTTCTTTATTGGATTATATACCACATTGTTATTTTGTATTAGTTCGGGTGGATTTTGAAAGAGGATTCTATACCGTATAATTTAAAAAAAATACATAATTTGATCACCTATTAATGTAGCTAGAGTTTTATTTCGTTTCGAAGTTTTCTCTTGTATAATTTTTTAATATGAAATATCTTTTTTACCCTTCACGGTTCTTTTATTTGACAATAATATATTCATTGTTTGGCAACATATGTTTCCTGAATTCCTCATGTGCAAAGCTTTAGAAGGCTTCGGGTAGCATTTTTAAGAAAAAAATGGTTACGATTTTGTTAATTCAGAGTGTTGTAGAGAAGTGTTTATTGTTATTTATGACATAGAAGATTGTGCAAAATATTAATGCAACATTTTGGAGTAAAAAACCTAAAATGAAACGGCAAATTTTACTCCAAAATAAAGCTATTTTTTGAAAAATTGTTTTATTAAACACTGTCGCTTTTAGCTTCCATTTGAAGAAAACACAGTTCAAAGTGTGATCTTCAAACCAATGTTCTTTGAATCTTTATTTTTTTACGTATTTGGACTTCTGAAGCGATTTTCTACAATGCTCTAAATACGGAGTTCCCCAATTTTGTGTTGATAAATTTTAGTGAAACCCTGTATTAATTACATGTAAATGCATGTAAATGATTTAATGTTTCTGTATTATTTTCCGCAAAATTAACTGTCTTTTTGAAACAGTTTTGGAAAACAAGACAATGCCTTGTGCAGGGTTTCGTTCTTTAATAAAAATGTTGGTAGTCAGTATAATATGCACATACGTTTCTGCAAACACAAACTGTGACCAAACAAAGTTTGTGAGGAAAAATAATTACAAAGAAGCCCCTGAAATTATTATCCTACCTTCGAAAAATAAACCGCGATTAAAATTTGCTCGTACATTTGCGTCTTTGATGTTTCAGAAGCCACACAAGTGGTATGATAGCCTGTCGTGTTAGATTTTGCCAACTTTTGGATTATTCGCGTTCATTTAGGACAAAATCGACTTAGTCGCTGCGAATTCCCATTGGAAATCTTCTTTGTTAGCATCTTTACTGCTAATAGGACTTAAATACACAATTATAGACGAGGCTTTTAATTGATTTTTCAATCATCTAATCAATTTTTTTTTATTATTGCGTTAGTTCTGGTATTCTGGTCGTAGAATTTGCATGCCGCACTGTATATTTTATTAACTGCGTTAATAATACTTTACTTGTCAACCTCGAGCAATCTAAAAGAACGTGTTGGAGCATCGAGGCCGTGGGAAACGTCGTGACGCGCTACCTTTGAGTTAACCATCAACGTCCATACCGCACTCACTCCGACAAGGGGAGAAACATGCAAATTATTTCGTAATTTGCTTTAAATTGACCCCGCAGTTCGCGTGTTAGCGCTCTCTTGCCTTATTTCCATGCATCCTTCTTTTATCAATTCGCGTCGACATTGAATCTCGTTTTTCCCTTCATCGTAATTTAATTACTCTTTTATCTTTGACACACTGACCAAGAATTTACTACTGCCGTTTAAGAAACGTTTTTATTTTGTTTCAGGTTTTCATCTAAGCGGTATCGTAACCGCGTCCCGGACTTCGCCTCTTCAGACAACGTTGCCTTGTGGAGTTCAAGAGCCACCTCAAAAATTCAAAGTGTCTGTGAGTTTTGACAGGTAAGGATTCCAGTGGTCAGCTCTGAGTTTTAGGGGAATCCCTAAAACCTACCAGGTTTACCGCGGATGCTTTTTCAGGAGTCAAAAGCGCACAAAATAACTGATTTTTATTTTAAGTGTCGTTTATTTCAAATTTCTACAGCAACGAGAATTTTCAGGTCAGCGAACATGAGCCTTAGTAGGTTTTATTTTTAATGCGATATTTCGACTGCAATCTGCATAGCTACTCCCACGAATTTTCAGAAATAGATTAGGATTTCAGTTAATTTCGAAAGACAATACAATAACATCCAATACTTTAACGTGCAGCGGTTTTATTATTATTTGAATAACTCTTTATACAGTGATTACCTTGGTACACACAAAAAATAAGTAATAAATAAATCGGTAGTAAGTTTTAATTTCAAGCAAGTTTATTTTTTGATCATCGATTTGTAGAGTGTAAATTTTTCTGTTCCTGTTATGTTGATGAGGTAAAGAACAGTTATACTTAAGTATAGAGAAAAATGTTTTGGGTGTCATAAATTACTCCTCCGCGTATTCAAAAGAAATTCATTGATAAATTCCTATAATTATACTATACTATAGGAGTGCTACAATTCATACATAGAAGATCTATTTCTAGAATCACTCCAAACCAAGTTTTCTGTTTATTAAGATTACCTATTTTCGCGTATTTTCATGTCTAAAAGAAAAAATAAACCTGTAGATAATTTTAATAATTGAAAAACAAAAAAAAAATATAACCGCATTTCACCTTACGTTTTGAAGCAATTCGGAGCCGTTTTGTGTGTTTGGTAATTACTTAGTTAATTGTGCTTAGCTTCGCTGATTGCGTTGCGTTAAAAGGACGCAAATACTTTTAACTAAACAGAGTTATCTCCTAATAGCAGTTAATTCACGAATTATTAGCAAATGTATGTTTTTATTTGAAAACGGTTTAAAAGCTTATAGAACGAAGTTGTCCAACATTTTCCTCTTCAAACGATGCACGTAATAAAATGTTGTTTCACTTTCCCTCCGGCTTTTTCTACAAATCCGCGCTGAAACATCAAAACAACCTCCTATAATTACAATAAATACCGTTCACTTTGAAGCTCGTCGAATCTTGTCCATTTGTCGCGCATTCACAGGCCATAAAGCAATGTTGTTGTCAAATGAACAATTTAGGCTTTTATCATCTTGAATTCGCGTAAATACTGGAAATTTATTTTTCAGATGCAAAATTACCTCTGTGACCTGCAGTTGCGACACGAAGGATATCTTCTGGTGTCAACACGTCGTGGCATTGTCCCTCTACAGAATTCGGAATGCGGAGAGCGTCCGGTTGCGGGTTCCAATTTCAGGTGAGTTTTTCGATATATGATAGAAGAGAACTTCGGCTTCCATCAGCGACGTTGTCACAGCGGAATTCGAAAGTCGTAATAACTGAATTTGAAGTTGCGACGCTATCTGATATCTGTAATACTCTCTGGTCCGGTCCACGTATTCAGGTTTTCCATAATATGACATGTCCTGAGGTCGTTTCATGAATATTAAGCAGCGACATCAATGATGTTTTTATCCCGTTTTGCACCGCTATGCGGTGGACCTAATAATTTATGACCACTGCTTGCTCTTTCATACACACTGCATCCCAACAACAACTCCTCAAATAATGCTCTTTCAAACCAGCACAATGAAAAATACAAAAAAAAATAAAAACAAAAAAGAGCTAATAAGATCAGCTCCATTTTAGAACAGCCGATTATAATAAGTACATATAATATATAATATATAATATATTATATAAATATAAATATATTATATATTTTAATATTATACTTATATAAGTACATGAATACTTAAAAAAGTAAGAAGAAAACATAATTTTGTTTATTTATAATTTTGATTTGTATTTGTTTGTTTTTGAGTGTCTCAAATTGACAAAAAAAATCCGAATAACTTAATTTGAAATTTTTTTTGGTCCAAATTTATTAAATCGTTATTTATTGTTGTATCTGTACATTTATTTTGACCGACCATGACAAATAGTGAAAAAAATATTGTCAAACGAGCAGTCTTTTTCAACCAAACTCACAAAAAAACAGAATGTGGTAGGTATAGATAACCTTGAACTACTTTAAAATGTATACCTAGTACAAATAAATAAATAAATAAATAAAAGTAATGTTCCTAAACGAATGATGGCTGTATCTACACGTATGTATTTACTGTATTTATGCCACCTGTTGAAATACGTATATTGCAAAAAATTGTCTTTAATTTCCACATGAAATATTGCGACGATTCTTTGTCATTTTATTGGTGGCTAGAATGTAAAAAAATGGGCCGATTGTGGGTTGCGTTAACCAGCGTTGGTGCTTTTTATCCTGGACAGGTTGGCATTTACTCGCTGTAAAATAGTGATATCGACGTATTCAGCGCATTCAAATTGTGTCTAATTTTACTTTCATACGGCTGCCTTCATTTCGCATGTTATTTCGATAATACATGAATAATGCCCCAAATTAATATCTCTCCTGCAGCTACGATACTATTCAATTCTCTGAATAGACTGATTAAATTACACACAATTCTCTCCTTTGATATTTTCAATCCTATAAGATGCTGAAAGCACACACACACACAAGTGGGCCAGTCCGTATCATTGCAATTGCAAATCGCCAATTAACGGTGCCCCGAATTACTCGTCTCAGTCCCATTTCCCATCAATTAAAGCCAGTCCCGCGATAAATATGACACAACCACACCTTTTTTAAAGCGAACGTAGTCCGCGTCTCCGCCCAACCGCTGTAACGATTTCATATTACAGAGTTTTTCTGGGCGCAGAGGCCGACTTGGCGCCCGGGGAGCAAAAAACTATAAAGTTTTGCCATAAAATTGTAATATCATACTATATACAGGTTGCAACGAGAGGGGACCCGCGCTTATTGATCGGCCGCCTCTCGACTGATTCGACGATATCATACGAGAAGAGGGTGAACATCCCCTTTAAAATAAATTAAAACCGCGGGTTTGTTACTTATTTCCGACAATAAACACCAGAATTGTCCCTTTTCGCCGATATTTAAGGCCACTGGAAAACCATCAAATAACACCGCATTGTTCAACCCGACCATAAATGCTCTGTTCGTATCTCACTAAAAACCAGTATTTATTTTACGGTTATTTGCCACAAATTTTTATTTTTTCACTATTGATTTGAATTATTTAAACGTGCGCTTCGCCCTGAATCCGGTCCTGTCGAGTCGGAGCTTTTACCACTTCCACTCGCCGTTGTCGCGGCTCCTCAGACACTCTCCCTCCTTTATGTTGTTTTTTTGAGGTTATGTTAGTTATAACAGTAGTTTTGGCGCGGTTCATCGACTTATTTTCAGTTTTTCGTGCAGTTCTGCTTGTTTTAACTGGATTATGTAACACATCAGCCCACGTTCAAGCCTTGCAACGGTTGTTTTTGTATGAAAAGTGACGTGAAAGTGGCAAAGTGATTCATTTAAAAATGCGCGATAATAACGAAGATTTTTTCGATCAGTTTAATCAAAAGTCGATCTCCAAAGTAAAAAGGTTCAATTTCAAGGAAATTATCGGAAAAGGATCGGCAAAACCAACATCAGACGAAAATGCGAAAATTGAGGTTATGTCTACTAGAGTTGAAGCCCAAAAAACAATTAACTGTGAAGTCCCATCGAAAATAAACAGACCAACTAGTCTAAATACTAGCTTACTTAAAACTGGATCGTCTGATGCGTTTCAAGTTGACACTAAAGACAAAATTCTTAAGAAATTCAGTTTTAAGAAGCAGACGGTCTTAAAGACAACTACTTCCCAACAGTCGTTGGAATCGAGCTCTAAGCAAGACGGCTGTGTTGGCATTTTCAATAAACACGTCGCTAGTAGTGCAAGTAGTGAATCTTCGAAAAAATTTAATTTTAAAAAGCAAGTTACCCTGAACACAAATTGTGGGACCTTGAATAATGTGGCTGAGGCAAGACCTACACAAAACGGAGACTTCCTTGAAACGTTCAAAAACCATGTCACTGAGACCTCCAATAAGACCACCACATCTCTCGAAATTTTGAACACCACACAAAATGAATATGTTGGAACTTCTCCAGCTTTAGGTTCACATAATTCGTCCCAAGCGGGCCCCTCATCTAATTTTTCTGCCGACGATTACATGGATGACGAAACCTTTGCTAGTTTTCTAGCGTGTGAGATGGATTTGGAAACTCCTCAAAATAATACTAAGGACGTAAGTCCCCCACCTGAGGCCACGCAGAGTGGCGTGTTTACCGGTCGCACAGATGATTCCCATGAATTTCGCAAAAAGTACCCCCATACAGAAGTCATGTATGAGGTTCTCCACCAAAAATTCGGGTTGAGGCACTTTCGGCCCCACCAAGAAGAAATCATAAATGCGAGTTTAACACAGCAGGATTGTTTCGTTTTGATGCCGACCGGTGGGGGGAAAAGTCTTTGTTACCAATTACCTGCCGTTTTGATGCCAGGTGTAACAATAGTAATTTCGCCATTACGTGCTCTAATCAGCGACCAAGTCGATAAATTAAATGCTTTGGATATACCGTCGGCGCATTTATGTTCAGACGTTAAGAAGGCCGATGTTGATGTAATTTTCCAAAAGCTTCACGTCCGGGAGCCAATCTTGAAGCTGCTTTATTTGACTCCGGAGAAAATGTCGGCTTCGGGGAAAGTAACAGACATGATTAAGTCGTTATACGCACGTAATAAATTGGCGAGGTTTGTCATTGATGAAGTTCATTGTTTGTCGCAATGGGGGCACGATTTTAGACCGGACTATAAACAGTTGTCTAACTTACGTAAACAGTACCCTGAAGTACCGATCATTTGTTTGACGGCAACAGCCACTAAGCAAGTCCAAGGCGATGTTACAAACATCCTTGGTCTGAAAAACCCTAAAACGTTTATACGGAGTTTCAATCGGCCCAATATCAAGTATAGAGTTATTCCAAAAAATGGCATTAAGGTCGTAGAGGAGATAACAAAGCTGATCAAACAGAGGTTTTACCGAAAATCAGGGATTATCTATTGTTTGTGTCGAGCTGATTGTGAGAAACTAGCAGAGGATCTGTGTAAATTAGGCATCAAAGCCAAGGCATATCATGCCGGTATGAGCGACTCTATCCGCGAAAAGCAACAAAGGGAGTGGATGCAAGACCAGTTTCATGTCATAGTCGCAACGATTGCCTTTGGTATGGGGATTGACAAACCGGATGTTAGATTCGTCATTCATAACTCCATGCCAAAGTCAGTAGAAGCGTTCTATCAAGAATCGGGAAGAGCAGGCCGTGATGGTGAACCTTCCTACTCCTATCTCTTCTACTCGTACGCTGACGCTGGACGTTTGAAACGTCTAATGCAGATGGATCGCGGTGTCAATAAAAACGCACTTCATGGTCACTACGAGAATTTATACCAAATGGTGTCTTTCTGCGAAAACATAGTCGATTGTAGACGCTACTTGCAATTGATACATTTAGGCGAAAAATTCGATCGGAAAATATGCATGGAGAACAAAGCTATGATGTGCGACAACTGCGAGAACATTAAAAACAACAAACTATCAGACGTTACGAAAGAAGCACGAGAGTTGGGTCAGTTGGTCCACGATTTAGCTCGGCTTGAAAATGTGACTTTGCTTTACGTCGCTGATGTGTATAAAGGGTCAAAATTAAAGAAAATTGTAGAGAAGAGACATGACCAGCATAGGTTTTATGGCGGGGGGAGTTCTCTGGACCGTGTTGATATCCAAAGGATTTTGATAAACTTAGTTTTGCGGAAAATCTTGACCGACTTTTGTACATTTAACGGGGATTTTCCAGTCGTCTATATAAAACCGGGCGTTAAGTTTACCACTGTTAACCAACCAGATCTAAAAATAATGCTTTCGATTAGAGAAAGAATTGCTCCGGTTGCAAAAGTGTCAATGACGAAAAGCTCGTCTGACGAGTCAAGAAGCCCAACTCCGTCGACTTCAGCTGCTCAGCCAGTTGCCGCTAACAAATTTAAAATCAACGCTATTAAAGTCCAGTGTCATGAGGAACTGCTCGAGGAGTGTCGAAGACTGGCACTGGAACGCAGTGTGACTCTCTCCTCTATTATGAACTTGTCAGCTATCAAAAACATGTCGGAGGTTCTACCAAACACGAAGGAAGATTTTATGAAAATCCAACACGTGACACAAGCGAATTACGAAAAATTTGGAGAATATTTCCTTAAAATAACAACAAAACACAGAGAGGAGTTGAATAAATTGCAGACACCGGTAGCTTCATTTGAGAGTACTCGCAGTTCAAATGCATTTGATGATAGCGACTGGTGGTTGGATAGTAGTCAAAGTACTAGTGGAGTAAAACGAAAATCAACGTCGGGCTATAAGAAAAATGCGAAACGGTTTAAAAGAAATTATTATAAGAAAGGAAAAGGGAAAGGAAAGGCTAAAGCCAAGAGTACGAAAAAAGCGCCGAAAAACAATAAAAAGGGGAATTCGCTAGGCTTAATGCCTTTGAAATAATAAATTTGTTCTGTGGGAGGTGTACATAATTTTCAGTTCGTTGTTAAGGTCGAAAATGGGACAGGATATGGGGTAATGAAATAATTTTTATAGAAAAATTATGACGCATTAAAATTACTTTTCTAGTGTTAGAACATTTTGCTAGACAATAAACATTGTTTTTTTGCATCATATTTTTCCTAAATCGAAGCTTGACATGAATATAGTCGTATGATAACGAATGGATGTTTATTTATGCCTTGGAGAAATCGTAAAAGCTAATTATATTTTTTATATTCAGAGCGACTAACGAGTTGTTAAAAATTGAATGCCTCATTTTCAGGTGCAGGTGCAAATGTTAGGGATAATAAATATTCCTAATTAAAAAAAAAGAAAGTATATTCATAAGTCAGGCAGTATTTTTTATAGATTTAAAATCAATAAAGTATTAAATAAAATAAAAGATGAATAAAAAGACTTGTTTAACATGTTTTGCGGTCACATCACAAAATATAAATAAAAGATGATTTGTTTCCTATTTTTATACCGACCTGTAACTGATATTTTTCATTTTGAGTCAGGTTGTAGTTTTAGTGTTTAAAATTTGGCCACAGGTTTTATGAATTTTCCGATTTTGTTTCAGAAACTCTTTTGCAAATGGATCGTCAACAGCTTCAGAAATTTGTACAGTATTTGATATCGGAGCACCATACGGAAGTGCTGCCAACCGCCCAAAAACTAGCCGATGAAATTTTACAGCAGCGCTCCGAAATTAATCAGATCCCTGGCGCCCCCGATCCGACCGCCGGCGCGTCAGCGGATGATGAACACTCTTGGCATTTGGACGAAGAACAAGTATGCGAACAAGTCAAGTCCTATCTGTCACAAGGCGGTTATTACAACGCCAACAAACAACTCAACTCGTTATTTTCAAAGGTGCGTGCGAAAAATTCAGCCGACTGGTTTTTTATTTCGAAATAATTCAGGTGCGTGAAATGCTACGCGCTCAAGATTCCAACGGGGCGAGAATGTTGACGTTGATTACTGAACAGTTCCTCTCCGATCCCCGGTTGCAAATGTGGCGTAACCAAGGTACACCAATGACTGATAAATGTAGACAATTGTGGGATCAACTGGGTTCCTTATGGGTATGCATCGTTCTTAATCCGAATTGTACCCAACACGAGAAACAGCAATGGAAAGTACTGTTGGAGAAGTGGACGTTGATTGACGTCTGTCCGCCCGAAGATCCCGATTTTAGGTTACAGGATCACTCGCATCGGGATTCGGTTAGTTGGAGGGTTTGCGAGGTGTGACTTGGTGCGATTTTGTTTGGTTGCAGTATATCAGTAGGGACAGGGATAGGGATAGAGATCGGTACTATCACGAGAGGGATAGGGACCGGTACGCCGATAGGGAACGGGATAGGAGGGATCGCAGGGATCGGGACAGGGAGAGGGAAAGAGACAGAAATCGAGCCGCTTACGATTCGTCAGATAGCTCGGAAGACGACGATGGCGACAGTTCGTACAGTCCTAGAAATAGTAAACGATTACGATTATCAGGGAGTCATTCTAAGTCAAGCGTACCAACGTTACCAAGGACAATTTTTCACAGGTGGGGGTCGTAATTATTAGAACAGCATGATTGGGGGAGAATATCCACGCCATTTGGGTGTTTGTTGGGTGTATAACGTTTTTGAAAGTTATGTATTAAGTACATTCTTATACTTAGGCTGTTGGGGAGAAAGTCTTTTAAAATGCTATCAGTGCTTTATTTAATTCAGAAAAAAATCTGAAAACTGAAAAAAATTGGTGTTCTTTGTACAATTATTTCCTTTCAACAATGAGTATTTAACAAAAATGAAATACTTTTGGCCCCGTAGAGGCCTCTTAGGAATAAAGTGGCTTTTGTTTTAACATGAAATTGTCAATCGTTAACGCGACTCGTTTACTGAACACTTATTCACATGCCGAATTTTCTGCTGAATTCGAATCCGAAGTTAGTTTTTTGATTTGGAATTGTCTTCGTTATGAAAAATACGGTTTTGTGAAAGTTTTTTAAAAATTGGTCACAGTCCTGTATTCCTTCTGAATAAAGCTAGTATTTTTTTTTTCAAATGATTACTCAATGAATCTTGTTTTTAACGTATATATACACACCTTTTAGTTTGAAGAAAAGAAAACTGAGAAAATTGGGCAACACTACGAATACAGAGGGAAATACCAATGCCACTTCAAGTGCATAAATTGCAGTAACTTTAAATTGCACTAACTTCCTGAGTATTAAAGATATCGAAATGATTCTTGTACCAAAAACTTATTTAAACTATTAGTTTTATTTTCTCTCCACTATATTTAGGTCTATCTCGAAAATTTAACTACACAAAAAAAATGTTACAAGAAAAATGCATTTTTTTCAGTTTGCTTTTGTTAAAATTATAACTTGTGTCTATTCGTTGAAATCCACATACATTGAGAAATATTTTCCAAAAAAATGAAATTCGTAATTTTATTTAAAAGAAAAATATGATCAATTTTTTTTAAATTGTTTTTCAAAAATTTCCTCAGTAACATCTTTTTCATGATGAACGTAGTTCCAAACAGAGAATCGTATTTCGGGTTAGAAGTCAACAGAATGTTTTGCATAACAATCAGTTCAAAAAAGCGTGTGTTCTTCAACCCGCAGATGGCCAAATAAATTTTTATTATTACAATTATTGTGCGCTGCTAATGGACCTTCTCCTGGCTAGTTGACGGCAATTGACTTCTGGTCCGTTATGTTAGAAACAGAGGAATTCTCCCCCTTAAATAATAATTCCTTTTTTGTCGTCGGTGGTTTTCTGACTGAGTTGCATGTTCTAGGGCGTTAGATGCGGTGGGCATGTCTTGGGATAACATGCACTTAAAAAACATTTTATCTAGTGATACATACTGTTCACATGTTCCTGACACAACTAGTTCCGGCAGTTTTAATTCACAAGGCCAGCCTTTATGGCACGGTAATTGCAGCCTCTTTGTTTCATACTTCAAAAATGCATCGATATTTTTCGTAGAACCGATACCATTATGTGCGGCTCGAGTCGACTCCTTGCGTTCCCACGGTCACATGGAGGCCGCTTTACGACTGGCGGTTTCTGTAGTACGTACGATGAAGCAACAGCAATTGGTTGCGCAACGTCGTTGGCACGAGAGTCAGCAAGCCAGCACGAGTAGCAGTAGCAATAGCAAATGCCAAACGAGTTGCAAAACGACGCCGTGTACGTCCCGATGCACGGGGCAGTGTAATAGCAAGTCGTGTTCGACCACCTCGAACACAGCTCCTGCCAACACGGATTGTTGGGTGGGACATCCCTTGGACCCCATCGGTACTCTTTTCGATACGCTTGCCGATTCTTCGATCATTCCAGACGACCAAAGGCCTCGTACTCCGAGTTATCTCGGTACGTGTTTAATTTTTGCAAGTAATGATTGGCTTATTTGAATTGTTTAGATATCGTAGGGATGGAAGAACAGCACAACATCAGGCCGAGGTATCACCATGTGCCTGTGGTGGGGTCCCGGGACCGGTCCGAAACCTACCTAACTTTGGCGTTCGAAGTGGCTTTGATCGGTCTAGGGCAACAGAGGATAATGCCAGTGGGGTTGTACGCACAGGAGAAGGCGTGCAAACAGGAGGACCGGCTCATAGCCAAGCTGCAGGAAATCGAGTTGGATAACAGTCTCATAGCCGTGCTTCGACGCCAAGCCATTATTCTCCTTGAAGGAGGCCCAACTAGTGGCCTAGGGATCGGTATTCACCCTGAGAGTATTCCAATGCACACCTTCGCTCGGTTTCTTTTTCTGTCGCTTCTGAGCTGTTACCCGGACCTGGCCTACGAAGTCGGTTTGCGAGCGATGCGACTCCCCCTGCTGGAGGAGCACGAGGATTCGGATGACCCTCTTGGGGGCAATAGCAGTTCGTTGATGATGAGGGGCTCTCCAAGGTGGTTCACTTTGGGTCACATTGAAACGCAGCAATGCGCTCTCAGTTCGACGATGCTCAGTGCGGCCAAGGGCGAAGTTATGAGACTGCGAACGGTGCTGGAATCGTCCCAGAGGCATATCCACAGTTCTTCCCATTTGTTTAAACTTGCTCAAGACGCGTTTCGGTTTGCGACGCCTGAGAATGGACCCAGACATCCCACCTTGCTGAGTGTGGCCTTTGAGTTGGGCCTGCAGGTAAGTAATTCTTGGAAGGTGACAGAAGTTGTAGTAATTTTTCTGTGTCAGGTTATGAGGATGACTTTGTCGTCTCTAAACTGGCGGCGACGTGAGATGGTGAGATGGCTGGTGACTTGTGCGACGGAAGTGGGAGTCGACGCGCTTATTTCAATTATGCAGAATTGGTATCAGTTTTTTACAGCGACTGAAGCAACCGGCCCTGTTGCTACCACAATAATGTCACATAGTACCATTATGCGTCTTAATCTTAGTTTTAGTCAACAAGAAGAATTGTCCAGTTGTGCGAGAACGTTAGCTCTGCAATGTGCAACTAAGGTATGTGTTAAATTGGCTAGGTTTTTTTCGTCACTGTGAGTGTTTTAAACAATCTAGGACCCTCCAAATTGTGCCTTGAACGCGTTGACGTTGTGCGAGAACGAGGCTCTGGCCTTTGAGACCGCTTACCAGATTGTCGTGGATGCAGCCTCACACATCATGACATCTTCGCAACTCTTTACCATTGCCAGATACATGGAACATAGGGGCTATCCAACCCGGGCCTACAAGCTAGCCATGTTGGCTATGAAAAATGTTCATCTCGCTTACAATCAGGTAAAAGTACGATCTTTTTCTCTTCTAGTTCCTGTCCAAGACAAAAAATTGTTCTTGAATTGTTCTTCATTTGGTAATTATAATGAGTTCTAATATTGCTTGCTATTTTCAATAATCTCTGATTCCTTAATTTTTGTATCGCCAACTTTTTAAAAGGGGCTTCAAACTCCAAATTTGTATCAACTACACTTTATAAACCCCAAATTGCAATTTCATAATTGTAAATTGTTACAAGTCTCTGTTCTTTTGAGTCTCCAAAGACAACTTTATCATTTTTGAATTTATTTAATAAAGACTTAAGTGAGTTGTTCACTTTCTTCACCTTTTTTAACATCTGTTCTTTTATTTTCTATTTTCATTCTAATCATAAGCTTTTCTAAACATTTATTTTCCGAAATAGGATCTTTTTTTATCTTTCAATTCCTTAATTGCTCTACTCATCTTAGATTTGTTTTCTTTTAACCTTAAAACAAAATTTTTTACAAAAAGACAAAACATTTAGAATATTTTGCTAAAAACTGACTTAAATCAAATTAGCTTAAAATTAAAATCACATGTAATTTTTAAATTTAGAGCACCCTTAACTGATAAATAATTTGACATAATTAATTTTCTTTCGGTTAAATGAAATTTTTTCCACGTTTCAAATGATGTTTTCCAAAGTAAGAATGCTGTTTAAAATATTAAAGTAAGGAGATGAAAGAAAAAAAGGTTTTTAATAATATTTTTAAACTTCCCCATTGCAGTTCTAATCAAGGTTTTACTGTATTATGAATTGATCTCATCTAATACCTAAAGAAAAAAAAGGAGAGTCGGTTCTGCAGACCTGGAATTTTTTGAAATTATCTTCGTAAAAATACCACTGAAAAACACGTATTTTTTAAAGGAAAAATGGTAAAAGTTAATTATAAAACACTTTCTAGAAATAAATGTACTTTTTAGATGGGCTAGAATAATAATTAAAGATTTGTAAGCCCTTAAAACGTAACAATTATTATTTACAGGCTCCAATCAAACAATTTGCTAAATATACGAACTCAAAATTCCACAAAATTGTCAGGTTTTCAAATGAACTATTTGAGACAAATGACAGAAATTCTGTTTGCTTAATTCACTGCTTTTTCACGTACTTAGAAAGTATAAATAAAACAGTTTAGCTAATTTTTTAAGTCATAAGATAAAATGTTAATTTGAGTCGACTTTTGGTACTTTCTGAAGTTAATTTCATCAACACAATAATATTCTCGTAATTCTATTTTAGACTTTTGCTATTGAAGTTTCAAACTTTTATTTTCTTTTTATGATTGATAATATTTTGTATGTAATATTTTTGTTGAAGCTGTACTTTGAAATTTGAGATTCAAGTTGGGGTTTAAAGGAGATTTATAATTTTAACAAATTTCTTAATTCTTGTTTTTTTACACTTCTTTGACCCTAAATGACTGGTCATTTTCTTAAAATATGTTTGATAGAACA
The DNA here is from genome assembly GCF_031307605.1 of Tribolium castaneum. NCBI lineage: Eukaryota > Metazoa > Arthropoda > Insecta > Coleoptera > Tenebrionidae > Tribolium > Tribolium castaneum. The sequence goes on from NC_087396.1 coordinate 14,302,618, forward strand.
TAACGAAATGTTGTTTTTTTCGCAGGATACCCATCCAGCAATAAACGACATCCACTGGGCGTGCGCCTTGAGCCATTCGTTGGGCAAAACCGAACTGACAAACATGATCCCCCTCCTCGTTAAAAACGTTCAGTGCGCCACCGTGTTGTCGGACATTCTCCGTCGGTGCAGCATGACCGCTCCGGGCATCTCCTGCTCCCATGCGCCCCCTTTAGAAACCGGAAAACACCATTCGCATCCGCACCGGAGTCGAAGCTGCGCTCCCGGAATCAAGCCACTGTCGTACGACAGACCCCCCTTGCGGCAGCTGCTGGAGGCCGCCGTGGCCGCCTACATCAACACCACGCATTCACGGCTAACACATATCTCGCCGAGGCATTACGGCGATTTCATAGACTTTTTAACAAAGGCCAGAGACACGTTCGTGTTGGCGCACGATGGCCACGCGCAGTTTACGCAATTAATCGAGAACATGAAGGTGGCGTACAAAGGCAAGAAGAAACTCATGTTTCTGGTAAAAGAGAGGTTCGGCTGATATAACTTGAAAAAGTGGTACATGTAGTGTGTGCGTTTTTAACGCGGATCGCCACGATGATGGAAGCCTAGCGGTCTTCAAGCGCCTGTACTATATGTAGCTCGCTTCAATTCTTTTCATAGTCTAATCTAACTGGACAATATTCATGAAATGAGATTTTTTTCGTATGTATTTATTGACTGTTTATTCCCCCCTGAACAGACTGATTTTATTGTTTTATGGGCAACCGGGCCAAACTTCACGCTGGTCACGTGATAATCATAATTATGTGTATATTTTTAGGTAATAAATAAGTAAGAGGTCAGCTTGAACTTTGACGGGTTGCACTGGATCTCATTTGTACTTGTAGTATTATTTTTATTTTCGTCAGCATTTCTATTTTTACGTTTTAGGGTCTCGTAAATCCAGGATATAAATTGGTAGGAAAGGCATAACTAGTTTTTCGTATTTGTGCGCAGCTTGCTTTTTTCTACCGATGTGTACTTGGGGTTTGCCAAACCTTACGTTTCCTCTGTCCCATGTCGCTTTTTTAGTATTTAATGTTAATTTGTTTACCAAAGATTGTTGTTTGTATAGTATTTATGTACATATACCGTAAGAGAGACAGTCTCATTAGTTAATTGGGAAGCATACTTGAGGTGCCGTTTGAACTTCCTCGTGCGCCACTCGTTTATTTCACACCTATCAAGGGATGCTTTCCACAAATACAAGGTAAATGCTTCCTGTTATATTTATATAATACAGTATATCAATAAGTACAAAATAACTCTAAACACGCAGTCGACCAAGCTGTAGCGCGATGTCAGCTGTCATTCCGTAAGCTACCTCTCCGAGCTAAACCTAACAACATTCAACCGCGCTTTGTTCATGTTTAGTTTTATTTTTCAGGTTGGGTGTTTCCAAATTGACTGAATTATACGAGAAAAATCAAATCGACCCGCTTAGCTCTCCCGTTTTTATTTAGAGGCAACCGATACTTTCGACAAGATTTCAAAAAAATACGAAAATGTAACGTCGCTGCCGCAACATCTTGTTTTGTTGTTTTTCGTGTCTGTGATTGAATCTTTTTATTTAATGATTACGTTCGTCCAGTGCCACTAAAATAATAAGTTAGTGAAAAAAACATCGTTGACTTTTAAGTTTTTTCTTTTGGTATTAAGGAGATGTAAATATTGACTTGGCCAAATTGGTACACGTTCCATTCCAATAAAAATGATTTTATATAATTCGTTGTTGTATTGTGTTTTTTTGTGTATAATAATCATTAGGAAAATGTACATATTGCCAAAAACATTTTAGTTCTTTATTTGTTAAAATGCAATTATTGCGTTCAGTCTGTCTGTGTATTAATAATTTATGATTATTTTTACGATAATAAAAATATTTGTAATTCACATCGACTCTCAATCCCCCACACCCTAATAAATAGTTTTTTTTGCTCTAAACACCTTTGCAATAAAGTGACAAATTTTGACGTTCTCATTTGAGAGAACTCAAGCCACTATTTTTAATAAAAACACGTTCATGTTAGCCAACGGAAACAGTCATTCTTAGTCACTCGGTGCCATGCATAAAAAGCGCGAAGCCAAACTGTCAAATACAATTTTTCAAAGCCAACGGCGTAACCAAATTTTTAAATCCAAATTTCTGATATTTTCACAACTAAAAATAAATGATCAATTTTTAGTCATAAGACGTTCGTTTGCAATAACTATTTATTTAAAGTTTACTTTAAATAACCAAATTTACATTTTTGAAAGTTGAAACAACAAAACCGTTTGAGGTTGTGTCACGTGACTGTAAACAGGTGTCATCCGTGTGACATGTGTGTTGTGTAAATTGTCAATTTTAAAAGTTAATTATTTGGAAAAACTCATTTTAACTTTTCCAGTATATATTTTATTGTATTTTTTTATGTGTTTAAAGTCATTAATTTACCGAGGAGGTGAGAACATAACCGAATTATTGCTTAAATTGTTTTTATACACAATTTTAGATAAGTGTTTTGGGCCCTTTTTAAGTAATTTTTGTTTATGGCTGGGGATATAAATGAATTGATCCGTTTGTTTAAAACTCAACTAGAAGAAGACAGTGGAAGATTGGCCGAGTTAAGAAAAAATGAAGAAAAAGAAGAAATCCATCAGGTTTGGTTTATTAATTGCAATATAATTTGAAGCAGAAATCGAATGGTGTTATGGCCGCGTTTTCATGAATGAGAAAATTTGCATTTTACTGGCAAAATGCCACTAAATAGTAGCACAATTCCCTTTTACATAATGAAGATAAATGAAGGTGCAATCGGTTTATTATTGTTACCTTTGTTGGTGTCAATTATCCATTTGTAACTCGCCATAAACATAGTAAATGTGACGGTCCAACAAAGACACCACAAGAACAAATTAAATGTTTCTTTATTGAAACCGCCTATCGTTCCAATAGCGTGATATAGATAGCAGTTTCCTGAAAAAGGGAGCGTCTATTTTCTGACCTTGTTTATTATTGATTTTCTTGAAAAGCCAACATGACAGGGTGAAATGTGGTTGGTGGTGATGTCTGTTATTTGACCCTCACATCTCTAAGACTCTGTTCCTCCCAACTTAGTTTGTGGTTGTTATTTATATCAGTTTCTAAAATGATGTGCATCTTCATTTTTGTCTTCGAAATTCATTGAAAAAATTGTTCTGGGTCATGTCATTGCACGCCTTTTTTTGGCTAATTCCAGATCAAAACTTGTGATAATGAACACCAACAGAACAATAATGTACCATCACACGAGAACAAGGAGAACCTGCCATTGAACCTCGACTCATCACCCGTTAACCAAGTGAGTATCGCTGAATTTGCCGTGACTGTAGTTTTTGTGGCTTGGTTTGGAAAGGCTTCGTTTCGTTTTCCGTTTTAGAACCTGCCGCTAATCGAACGACTTGATTTAAGTAGTAATGAGGGCGCTTTAGAGGAGACTAAGCGAGCTTTTGTCGCTATCAGCCCGGTAAGCATGACTGATGCCGTTTAATTTGCGACGTTATGCATGAGCAGCCGTCTTGCTGGGGCGCTCCTATGTCTTATTGCGTTCTTGCAGAATGCCAGCGGCGGCCGCAGGATGTTGCGGTACGGCGAGTACAGCCCCAACAACCCCCAACTGAGGGTGACGGCTGCTCCCTATCTCGGGCTCGGCGAGTATGAGCAGAGGCGCAACTTGCTCCACCAAAGACGAAGGGCCGATTATCTCGAACATTTATCCAAGGTAAATCACTCCCGCCGCTCTCGCTTTCCCGCCGTGTCATCTCAACCCCTGTGTTACAGAGCGAACGTAATTTTAAAAATTGTCTTTTGACCGGAAACGTGGTGACGCGAGCCGTGCAAACCGACTTACAGAATATTCATTGCCCTTTAGTAAGTTGGGAACGCCTTTTTTAATATTCTGACGTAGTGGTGTACATATTTGGGGGCGGCATGTTAACGGGGCTTCTCTATCACTCATTTGCCATGTTTAACAACTGGGGTTAACCATCTCGTAAATGGCGCTTCTTAACTCATCAGCACCACAAATATGCATTAGTTTATTATTAAAGCTGATCGTGCAATTTGTTACCATCACGAAACTAATACAGTTCAAAATGAAATTAATTTTATTGCTCTTCGCAAAGTGTATTTCAAGTTTTACCTCTCGCCAAAAAATAATATTTCGGGTTATCTAAGAATAAATATTTACAGCCCAAGCGATAGAGTTTTATTTCAATTCTAATGTTATATCAAATTTACAGTGTGCGGTAGCGAAACACCATAAAAGATAACAATATTTTTCAAATCACATTGCGTTATAAAAATGAAATTAAACTGCTCCCAGCCTAATTAGTTGAAAATTGTACAAATTTATTTTGATTTTTATATAAAAACGAGAAATATTTTGGGGACTAACCCTTTCATCCAGATCCAGTTGTTTTCTTCATTTCTTCAAATCTAATAATCCAATGGCACATACCTCTAACCACTTGAAATTTTATAAATTACACTACTTTTCACATGTCTATTAGGCTCTTGAAGATGCACAATACGCACAAGTCATCACTGAAGTTTCATGTTTTGAAAACTTTAACAAAATACTGATTTTTATTTCATTTAAAGAGTGAGGCGTCTGTTTGCGACAACAGCAAGTGATAAAGTGAATAAAATTAAACGGCACATTACTAATTATTGTGTAAGAATGTGGATAAATGATCATTGACAAAAAATATGATCCATTTATGTAACCAATTGCTGCAGACGTGTGAACAAAGAGTTATGACTAATTCATTCAATAATATTCGTAACTCATTTTTACAAAAACTCAGTATGTTATGGACAATAAAGAACAAGGGAATGAATCAACAAAGAAATTACATTTTTTTCTGGTGTTGGTGTTGACGATTTTGTAACATTGTTTTGTGTAAAAACTGTGTTATAAAGTGCAAATCGTTGACTTTACCAACTTATTACTCAAAAAAATCACTGTTATTTAATGACAAGTCAAAACCAGAAAATTACCATTAAATTTTTCCAAACTGAATTGAATGAGTGTTAAAAAATTCAGAATAGCAGTTGAAAATCAGTCATTTCCGTTGAAAAATAAAAGCATAAAATTGAAATGTATTTAATACTGTTTCGTTTACTCTATTATATTTGTTTTCAGTCTATTATTAGAACTATTTATTTGAACTTTCTAGGCCAGTCATGTAATTTGGAACACCCTCTATTAAAAAGAAGCAGTAGAGGCTAATTCATGTATTCTGTCGAGTCTTACATAAGTAAAATACAAAACTAAATGTATTCTCAATTTGACTTTAAATAAATTATTAAATTGTAAATAGAAAGACAGATTATTATTAAAGGTAAGTTTCGAAGTACTTGAACAAAATGATTATTAACTTAAAGAAGAATTTGATGGATAAACTGCTGTTATTATTGCTAGTAATGAGGTCAGTCATTAGCATTAATAAAATAAGTCTTTTTTTTTTTATAAAAAAGCACGGATTTTTTAACCAGCTATTTATCATTCAATATATTTAGGAAATTTCTTTGTTAAAATTGTTATTAAGAATTTATTAATAATACAAGGATAGGTGGAAAAGTTTACAGATTTGAAAGAATGTGGAAAATACTAACCCCTATACTTTGCTTGCGTGACTCGTTATAATTATACACAACAGTTTTAGCATAATTGGACCATTAGTGTCTAAGATATTACAGAAAAAGTAAGTCAGTCATGAGAAAAATAGGATTTTGTGGTGTTATACACGATAATTGTGGTTTCAACTTGGCAAATATTATAATTGTTTATTTAATTATACAAACCTTTATTGGTTTTTTGCTCCGATATTAAATAAAGACATCAATAAAGTAAAAACTCTTTTATTATTACTTACTATTATTACTTATTATTATTACTATTCCAATGATCTTTGAAAAAACAAAGATCAACTGTTGTCAGTGTTTGTAATTGTAATCTGTCAGTTATAATTAATTGATTTATAAAAAAAAATATTTCGGTTTTGGTAGTTCAGTAGGGGAACATGGTTCTTTTTCTGTTTGTTTTTTATTAACATTACTAACCTCCAGCTCAAATATATATTTATTTCGTAAACAATAAGTAGGACCCGGGAGGTGGTTAACCCCTAATCAATTTTTAATCGGGGGAGGAGGTCTGTCAACAATAACTCGAACTCGCTTAAGAGCATTTGTACATACAAATAATTGTGCTTTGCCTTATGTTGAATGTGTACAGTAGATAAAAGGGTCATAACAATGTCACATCTAGTGATTATCCGTCCCTTTCACGTTCAATTGTTTTAGGTGCAGTATGAAACCTACTCACCGGGAAAAGAGCTAAATTCGTACATTTCGAGCTCTGTTATGCAAAACAGTCGGAATCTATCACCGTACCGCGCCGACCAAAGATTAACTTCTCAAAATGCCTTATTGAAGCCTGAAATGGACAAGCCGAAGAGCATTCTGTCGAATAGGCGAACAGGCAGCCCTAGAGGTAAACATCTCCCTATTGCATTGAATTCAGAGCGACCAATAAAGTCGTTTTATTGCAGAGCGACTGCTGTCCGATTTGAAACATTCGTATTCGCCCAGTTTTCTCGACGGGTTCAGTTATCAGGACCGTGCGGAAGAACTGGAGCGGGTAAGTGGGGGAAAAACACAAAGGTGATTTTGTGGCAATTCGGTTTAAAGGAAAGAATCAAGCGTGACAATTATCAAAGGGAGTTGAGACTGCAAATCGAGGAGAAGAGGCACTTGCAAGCGATGAGGGAGGAACAGGAACGGAGGGAGCAAGAGTTGGAGAATAAGCGGCTCGAGCAGCAGCTGCTGCGGATGCAGGAGGAGCAAGCGATCGAAGAGCAACGCAGGTGTCGCAGGGATGAGCAGGTGCAGCATACAAATAAAAAGTAGCAGAATTGTGTGTTTTTGTTTCGTTCTTTGTATTCAATTTGTTGCCATTAATAAGTAATTATTTTGTGACGTTTTATTTATTTTATCCAAATTCGACAACAAGATCAATTATTTTATTTTGTGTTGTATGAAGGTAAGTATTAATTGAGTTTAGTTGTTTTGTGTAGTTGGTCATTTAGGCGGACTGGAGACTAAACGTTGTTTGGTTGGCAGATGCGCCGGCACAGCGAGGACCTTTTGAGGAGGAAGCACGAGTTGCAGTCCCGCTTGCGTAAGCACACCGAGTCTGAAAGTAGCGTGTCAAGTCTTCGAAACACCAACGTTGCCTCAAAAACTCTATCGCATTACTCTCCACCCGTGTCTCGCCGCAACCCCTACTCCTTCAACATACCATCCACTTCTGTGTTCGCCGACATGTCAAGTAGCAGCAGGTACAACCCGAACCGATTCGATTCGTATTATCGCAAAGACGCGTTGAACAGGATGGACTCGCTAAATACATATGACACTCATCGTAGATATAATGCTTTCAGTCGTTTTGACTCGTTGAGTAGAATAGATTCGTTAAATCGCCAAGATACGTTGAATAGACTAGAGACGTTGAGTATTCAAGATAGATTAAGTAATGTACAACGGAGGCACAGTGCTACTCAGCAGGACCTCAGTTTGATCCGGCGAAGCCCGAAGCTGCAAAGAAGGAGCAGCTCGAGCAGATTCGAGGACACTCTTCCTATACCAGTATTGAAAGCGCACTCGCCCGTTGCCAAAGAACTAAAGAACTCGGTACCTTTTAATTCCAGTAGGTCAGATGCAGTTAGAAAATTAGAAGATAAGTGGCAGGTTAGTCGATTTAAACACAAGTGATTGGGTTGTAAGTCTCGAGGGTATTATAGATTCCTGCGGTGCAAAAAAATATCGTCAACCATGGAGATCCCTTACGGGACGGCCAAGGAAGAAGTATATTAACTCAGTTAGGTGCCATCAGAATGCAGCTTCAAAAAGAGCAATTACGAATGGATGAAACCTTACGTAAACGCGGTATTACACAATCCAAGGCTGTTGATTTTCATTAAAATTAATACGTTTTACATCGAGTTGAAAATTGAATCATAGTTATTTTATATATTGTTAGAACTTGTCTTTATATTTATAATTGAAATAGAGTAGACACGTTGACGATGACTGAAAACTGGTTTTTATTCAAACCCGACCCTCTCATCCCCTTTTAAAGGCTTCAGAAGCTTAAAAAACAACTTTGTATTAACAAAAAACGCAGCACCGTTTCTCTAACTCAACGGACACCTCTTCACAACGGACATTTTTATAAGAACGTAACAAAACCTATATTCAAATTTCCACCTCCCATTAGCGGACACCTCTCGACAACGGACAATTAAAGGTTCCCAATCGGTGTCCGTTGTTGAGAGGTTTTAGTGTATTTCGATTTAAAGTTGAAATTCTGACGTCATAACCGCCTCTCTAATGTTTGGTCCAGTTTTAAGATCAAATAGTTTTTAATTTTATAACTGACTGGGTTTATCAAACCTTGACAAAGTTTCTCAAAAGTTCAAGACAAAAACTGAGTACAGAAAAAAGTCGAAAAAGTAGTTTTTGTGGCGTGTGTGTGTGAAAAATGTTCAAATATCTGTCCAGTTCTTGGTGATTTAGAGGTTCATTGATGAGAAAGAGGACGCTTATTTATTATTGTAGAAAATTTTGAAAAGAATCTCCTGAAAAAAAAAACAGGATATCGATTTCCGATAACAAACCAGTGCCAACGGCTTTAAATTAACCGCCACACAAGTCACACGCGATTGGCCACAAGCCAGAATTACCGTTACAAAACGAAGTTGGCCGACAACCGTCACCAATCACATTCATTATTTTGTTTTCGAACCGTTTGACAAATGCCGGGTGCCGGTTTTAAAAAGTGCAACGGTTTATTGCGAAATTTTTGTAAAAAATGGATAATCAAAAGTGGAACACTGTTTTAATTGAATGGGTAAGTCGATACGATTGAAAAAACACCAAAACTGAACTCCCGAACTTTTAGGTTAACTGTTTGAAACTTTGCAAAAATATCAACAAGCTTGACGAGTTACGCGATGGCGAGTTTTTCTCAAATTTGCAAAAAGTCGTGTAAGTTAACATCCGATTCATTAGGCACATTTACTTATTAAGTATTATCTCCAGAACCAAATCCCGAGATGCACAAGTTGATGTTTTAACGTTCATTTTTGATTTGTTCGGAAAGCACTACCCCAACTATTTATTCCACAATAAGACCGAAATCCATTTATTTGATTTACCCGAAATCGATTTGAAAGCGATAATTTCGCTCCTCATGCACTACACGTGCATTTACGACCGAAGAGACGTCCTAACGTCCCCCATGTGTCACTCCCTCTCGCAATCAACGCAGCTAATAATCCGCAATTTCCTCCAAAAAACCACCACAAGTGTGACTAAAGAAAGCATGAGCGACATAATTAAATCCTGCATTGACGACGCTTCCGACCATTTAACAACAAACCAGTGGTTGTCGGTCGAATCGTCCTGCAGCTCCAACAGCCCCCTTCAGGACATCCTAAAAACCCCCGTGTCAAAATTCGGTCGTTTGCACGAAAAGGACAAAATCATTGCTAAACTGAAATCGGAACTGGAGGCAGAACGCTACGAAAAAGCCGACTTGCAAGAAGAACTCAAAATACAATTGGAAAAAAGCAAAAAAGTCGAGCAACAATTGCAGCAAAAAAACAACGAAATTTCCAGGCTGCGGGCCGAAGTGGGGGCCCTTGAAAATCGCACTCCGCCCCATTTCCAGGACATGGACAGTCGCGAATTGCAGCGACGCTTGCGTTCCGAAATTCAAACCCTTGAACAGTACATTAAACAAATCGAGGACGAACAGGACGAAATCAGGAAGGAAAAAGACGCGACTAAGGAGCGGCTGCGAAAAATCGAGCAACAAGCGAGCATGTGGGAGGAGAAATTTTTCGAAACTGAGCGCAATTTTGAAAATTTGACCGAACATTCAAAACAGCAAGAGGAGGAATTGTTGCAGTTGCAGGCCCATTGTGCCGAATTAACAGCCTTGTTGGAGGAATATCGCGAGAAGCCGAAAAATGATAGTTCGTTGTTTGAGTTTTCTCCAGAGAAAGGGTTAAATAAGACGGAGTTGTGTCCAGAGGATCTCGCTTGTTCGGTTATTGAGGTGCAGTTGAGGGATGCTCAGAAGCAGATTGAGAAGTTGAGGACGCAGATTGGAGAAACGGAGGAGTGTGTAACTCAATTGAGAAACGTTTTGGTTGAGACTGAAACGAAGCTGAGAGAATCTCAGGATCTTAACACAGAGTTTGATACCAAGGTAGTTATAAAAATACATTCTCTGATTTATTTTATAATGTCAAACAAGAAAGACTGGGACAATTGTACAATCAAAAAATGTTTTTTAATGCCGTTAAGGTACTTGTTACATTTGCTTATTAAATTATTGTTTTTGCTGTTAAGGTGTTTTTAAGATAAGTTTTAAGAGACTTGATAGAAAACCAAATAAAAATATTTTGTTGTTACTAGACCTTTTTTATTTCTTACATCTTATTACAAATTTTTCTGCAGGTAAAATCGCTCGAAAACGATAAAGAAACAGTTCAAACACAGTTACTTTCAACTCAGTCTGTTTTGGATGAAGCCAATAGAAATATAAATGTTTTGGAAACGAAAGTTGTGAACCTTGAAACTAAACTGCAAGAAAATGAAGAAGTATTAGGAACAGTTAGGCATGATAAAGAAGAATTGCTCTCACAAGTAATTTTACAAATTTTTTTTATTTTTTTTACTATAATTTAATCTTTTTGAAGGTCACTTCTTTGCAAGCTCACATTGGACAAGTGGAAAAACACCTATCACAAGCTTTGGACCAATTGGAAGATTATAAATTGCAGTCTCAAACTCTTGAAAAACAACTCACTGAATCGAAAGCCGTATCTGAGAAACTTCAATTCGAGCTGGCCGATGTCGTCTTAGAAAACCAGAAAACGCACACACTTTTGAATGATTTGTACGGTGAAAAGAATGAATTGGTTTTGAAATTAGAGGAGGCAGAAAATACTAAAAAATCGCTTGAAAAACACTTGTTCGAGTTTCAAGATTACTCTAAGAATCTTGCGTCTGAATGTGAAACTCTTCGTGTGGAAAATCTTGCCTTTAAACAGGAACTTTCCGAAAAAAATACGCAGCTGTTGATAGTGACTCAGGAAAAGTCAGATTTGGCCATAAAGCTTGAGTACCAAGACGTGAAAGTTGTTGATTTGGAGAAAACCAACGAAGGACTAAATTGCGAGATGGACACTCTTCAAAATCAGTTGAAGGAAACATTGGATCGTTTGGATTCAAGTCAGAGCTATTTGCAGAAGCTTCAGTTGGATTATAGTGAACTTGAGACGAAATTGAACGACGCTAAGACACAACTGGAAAATTTAACAGTTGAGCTGAATACAGTTTTGGAAGAGAAAAAATCTGTGGCTGAACGATTGGTCGAACGTGAAGATTACGTCTTACAGTTAGAAGAAGAAAAGAAGATTTTGACGGAGAAAACTAACGTTTTAGAAGATTCGTATCGAAAATTATCGCAAAAGTGTGAAGAAGTACAGTCGTATAATGAAGACGTTTTGAAACAGCTTTCGGATGTTTCACAATCTCTTGAAATCAGTAAACAAGAAATTGGAAGTTTACAAGAACTTAAAAAGTCCCTAGAATTGCAACTTGAAGAATCACAAACTAGCTTAGAAACTTTAAAAGTAGAGCTTGAACAAATGCAATCAGCAAACGTCAAAATAAATTCTTTATTGCAAGAAACAGAAGCAACGTTACATCAGTCGAAAAAAGAGAGTGAAGATTTGAAAATACAGATTGAAACTCTGCAACAAGAACTTAACGACTCGATTAATAATTTAAGAGAGAGTCAGAAAGATGTCTTCGATTTGCAAGAAAGCAAAAATAGGGTTGAGGAAAATTTAAAACAAGTTGAATTAGAGTCGAAAAACTTAAAATCGGAATTGGAAAAGGTTCACCTTGAAAAGTCTACAAACGATAAGGAATTAAGTGAGGTAAAGAAATCATTAACCGAATTAGAGGAGGAGTCAGAGAAGGAGAAACATCATTTTGAGACTGAAATTGGTGTTCTTCAGAGTCAGTTGAATGATGCTTTAGGTAGTTTAGAGACTGCCAAAAAGAAGGAAGAGAAACTTCAAAATCTCAAAAATCAGCTTGAAACGCAATTAAAAGAAACACAGGCCGCGGAAGAAAAATTAAAACTTGAAGTGGAAAAACTAAGTAATAATTTGAGCGAAACTCGTCAAGAAAGAGCAGATTTCTTGAAAAAACTTGAGAATTTAGAGGATGAAAATGGAAATTTGCTCAAAGAGTCTCAAGAGCTTCAGGAACGTTTGAGTCAAGTTTTAAGTGATTTGGAGTCAAAAACTGCCGAGTCGAAACAATTGAATGACATTCAAACTACGCTTGAAACTCGTTTGGATGAAGCAGAGAAGATGAGACTTCAACTAGAGACCATCCAATCTCATCTTGATGAAACACAAAGTAATTATGAAGAATTGAAGAAAGAGAAGTCCTTACTAGAAAATGAATATACAAACATGAGACAAATCACCAGTGAGTTTGAAGGAAAACTGAATGAAACTCAAGATTATGTACAGCAGTTGGAAATGAAGAATGAAGATATTGGTAAACAACTAGAAGAGGCTAGAAAGTTTGTGTCTCAATTGGAGGGAGAAAACGGCGCTTTAATGGTGAAAATGCGAATTCTTGAACAGGAAAAAGAAGAATTATGCGAGGAAAAGAAGGATCTTGAAAAGGAACTTTACGATGAGAAAAGCAACTTTGAAGAAATGAAAACTGTAAACTCAAATCTTTTAATTAATTTGGAAGATCTACATATTTTAGTAGAGGCAGTTCGGTCGGAGAAGGAGAAATTAAATGAAGTTTTGATGAATGAAAGAAATGAAAGTGAAGCTTTGGTCACAAAACTAAATGACAAGTGTGAACTTCTTGAAGATAAATTATCTGAGTGTGTCGACGATTTAGAAAGTAGTAACAACGAATTGGAACGAGTAAAAGAGGAGAAATCTTTAGTCGAAACAGCTTTGGAAAATCTGAAAAGTGAAATGCAGTCTATTGAAAAGTCTCAAAAGGTTTTGGAAAATGAGAAAGAATCATTAGAGACGACATTAAAGCAAGTGGAAGTACAGTTGAACGAATTAAAAAATAGAAATGAAGTCTTAGAGAAGGAAGTTTCAGAAAGAACGGAAACTTCTACGAAAGAAAAAGAGGAACTTGTATCCGAAGTTGAGAAACTTTCCAAAATAAATGAAGATATTCAGCACCAATTATTTATTTTAGATAGGAACTACAAGGAATCGAGGAGTGAGAAAGAAATTCTTGATAAACAGTTAAATGAGATGAGCGCTTTGTCTGAAACTTTGAAAGCAGAATCTGAAAACCTCCGAATTCAGTATCAGAAGTCGAAAATTGAATTGGAAGAAACTAGAGATATGTTGATGAAATTAACTTCAGAAAAAGAAAATCTATTCACGCTTTTGCAACACGCGAAAGAACAGAACGGGGAATTTGAAAAACAAATTTCTGAAATGATCAACAGTTTGGAATTGAAAGAAAATAAATGTAATGAGCTGAATGATGCAGTTAAGGTGTTGGAAGATAAACAGAAAGATCTCTTTTCAGAGAATGCATGTTTGCAACAGCGTTTGGCTGTAATAGAAAAAGAAAATAAAGAAAGGGAAGTTAAAGAAAGGGAAGAAAATGAACAACTTAGTCAAGAGTTGAAACGAATATCTCAAGAAAAACTTCTTCTAGAAAGTAAACTCGACGATGATGAAGTTATGTCTTTGGAGACTCAAAAGAAGATAAAATCTCTAGAGGAAACCATTCAAGATTATGAAATTACAATTTCGGGTTTGAAGAGTGTCGTCGATACAAATTTGGAGAGTTTGGAGTCTTTGAAAGAAGAACTAGCCGATCAAAAAATTAAAGAATCCGAGATCATGACAAAGATTTATGACTTGTTGAAAGATAATAACCTTATTGATGACGAAGATGGGCAAGGTGATTTTAAAACATTCATTACTGAAAATTTCGAAAAGTTACTATCTTCCAAAAATCAAGAAGAACAACGACGAAAAGACCTGAAAGTTGAAGTTGAAGAACTGAAAGCTAAAAATATGGCAGCAACAAAATTGAACGCTAATTTCCAAGAGATGGTTGAAAAATTACAAACTCTGGTATTGGAACAGAGCGAAGTTGTAACAGCGGATGCTCTCAAAGCTAGTTTTGATCAAATTCACTCCAAAGTTAACAGCGTTCTGAGTTTGAAACAAAAGTTGTCGGAAGATTTAGATCAACTCAAAAATGACAACTCTGAATTAAGCCGAAAACTGGACAGTGTCTTATCAGAAAAGGAAGAAATTTTCAAATCCAAAACTGAACTGGAAAAGAATTTAAAGGAAGAAAAAGAGAAAGTCGAGAATTTGCATAAAGAATTGGAAACTAAAACACAACCGATTAAAGTTCAAAAGGAAAATATCTTAGGAGTTTCAACGAAAGGCAATAAATCGCGGGAAGAGGAACTGAAGAAAGAAAACATGTTGCTGAAACGTAAAGTTGTGTTGGCCGAAAATGCCAAAAATAACTTGGAAAAAGTTTTAAAGGAGTTACGAGAGGAAAAGAAGAAAGTACGTGAAGTACCATCCTCACCAACTAGCGATGCTCTTTACAAGAAACTTCTGCATGAATACATTCAAATCAAGGAAGATAATGAGCGAGTGGTGAAAGAAAAAGATGCGATAATTGAAGAACTAACCCGCGCAAATGAAGAACTGATAGTAAAAGGTGCCCCAATTAAGCAAGAAAGTGGCGAAAAGATGGTCCAAGATCTCCAAAATATCCGTGAGGCCTACGGTAGTGTGATGAGTGTAAACTCAAAACTCGAAATGGAAATTGTAACTCTCAGAAAAATCATCGAAGAACGTAACGGCGAATTGGCAAACTACAGTCACATTAAAGAAGCTTATGAGAAACTGCTCGAAGACAATAACAAACTCATGACCGAAATGGATACAATAAAATACAAGCGATTGAGAGACAAGGATGAGTTTGTTCGGTTAATAAAGAAAGAACGCGACGAAAATTTAAACCGCGAAACTAAAAAAATCCAAGACATACGAAACGAATACGAGGGCAAGTTGGAGAAGATGAAGGAGAAAATGTTGAAGCTTTACAGAGAGGAGGTGAATAAGAAAGTTCGCTCGGTTAAAGACGGCCAAGGCGAGACTGCAACTTTGATGAAAACGATCGCGAATTTGCGATCGGAGCTGTTTGAGGCCGACCAGAAAATCCAGTTGCTGGAAATGGAGAAGGAGATTTGGAAAATGAACAGAAAAATCGACCAAGAGGCGAAAACAAAGCAATTGCAGTCCGTTTCAAGTGTCACCACCCTGACCAGAACTAACGAAAGAGTTTCGACTTTACCGCGGCCTTCAATCACGGAAGAAATCACCATTTCCAGGCGAACTTCAGTCACTGGAATCCCGAACAGTTTGCAGATGGAAGACGAGGAGGATCTGTTCAACGATAAGTATCTAACCGACTTGAAGGAGGGAAAATGCATTTTGCCATCGGATCGCGAATCGACTAATCGGTTTTCTGAACTGGCATGGAGGAACTCGTTAGTGCCCCCGCATCTAAAGTCTTCGTATCCGGCGGAAACGCAGTTTGTCAGTCCAAGTCGGTTCAAAGATGAGGATATGAAGGTTTGTCGTTTGGCGATTGAAGGTGTGGTTTTTATTTTACTTTCTAGGCTGGTAATATTGAATTTGAGGATAGTTTGTGTAAGTTATTGCCCGGTGAGAAGCCCCGCAAGAAGGATTTTGGCACAACGACGTATAAGAAGCCAGGACCGCCGACTCCGAGTAAGAATGGGGGCCGGCTGTCTCTGCAAGGCAACGAAGTGCATCCGTTGAGGGACGTTGATGGGAAAACGCCCAAGAGGTCAACGCCTAGCAGGATTAAGGCGTTGTTTACAGGACGGAATAATAGTACAAAAGAGGCAGGAGAGGTAATGACTTAATTTAACTTCGGAATTCGGAAAAAAATGAATGAATAATCATGTCTAAAAATTATAAATAAATCATAATATTTTTAAGTGACGTCTTTCTCAAGTTGATTTTTTTGGTTGACTAACCGACCGATAAAAATTGGCGGCGTTTTCTGCTTTATTGAATAGCAACAATTGTTTCTAAACCAGTCATAAAAACAATGGTTATTGAAAATTATCTAATGCATTCTTTTCAGGGGAATGACTTTCGATAAAATCGGTTCTAAACGATTATTATCATTCGCTTTTTACGAGTACCTTTGTTTCTATGCAGTTTTCGTATTTATACCGTCATGCTTTAGAACTCAAAACCGATTTTTTTCAGTTATTAAAAACTTATAAAATACAGTCAAATCTCATATAAGCGGACCCTGACGGTGGCATAATTATTGTCCGGCTAAGGGAGGTATCCTCTTAAGAGAAATAATAATTTATACATAGAAACAAACTAAAAAAATATATTAAAGAGCAGCATGACAAACTATTTCTTGGAAAAACATTTTTTTTTTCAAAATTTATTAGCTGTTTTTTAAATTATTTTTTAAATAAAATTAATAAAACTATAAAAATTATACATGGTGCTCAAAAACTAGCGCACCAATTCAGTTGTACGTTGTTGAGAAACATGTATAGATTATAGGAAAAATCTTGAAAAAATTTCTAGTCATATTTAAAAAAAAATTGCAACCACAAACTTATTTTGTTAACTTCTTCAGTTTACATAATTTTTATATTTTTCAGTGAGTAATCGTTCCCTAACAAAATAATGAATATTTATTTTTAAATTTATTATCATACTTTTGCAGTTTTATTGTTGATCAAATTCTATTGCGATCACGACATTTCATTAATTTAAAATTCGTTATTTATCAGTAACTTTAATACAAAGGATTTTTTTTACTATTACCTTATAATAGTAGAAGGAATTCTCTACCACACACCATTGAATTGGTGCACCGGTCTTTGAGCACCCAGTATTTGCTGCTCGGGTTTTTGCTATTTCAAGTTTCTTTACTAAAATTTCGTATATTCTGTTTGTTTTGAGTAAAATATCCCAGAATTTAATTTTTTTGATGATAAGATACGCTTTTTTAGTTTTATTTGCCCTAAAAACTCTGTTTAAAAGAATGAAAGGATCTAACGAATGCATATAGATACCGCCAGACTTAGTGCAAGTAAGAATTTGTGCAATAAATAATACACATAACTTCAACCTCATTATTATTTTAACATTAAAATAAAACATGTACACGCTTATGTGATTACCCGAACTTTCCGACGGGTTGACATAATAAAATAAATAAATATGCGGAAAGGTGACCTGTTATTAAATAATAACTATTTAATAACATGCGCGTATGACTCTTAAAAGAGAGATTTTGTCTCCAAGGATCGGAATTGCATTGAACAATTAAAATACATGAGCCTAAAACTAGGGCCGTCCGTTTGTCAGAGGGGTCCTCTTATGGGAGGTGTCCTTTAAGAGAGATTACACTGGATAGGGTTTGTGTGCATTGTTAAACGACTAAATTTTGGTGAGGAGTTTTGAAGTGAGTTCACAGTTAATGCATATATTTTAAGTTATTCATTAGCATTACTTTCAATT
Organism: Tribolium castaneum; assembly: GCF_031307605.1. NCBI lineage: Eukaryota > Metazoa > Arthropoda > Insecta > Coleoptera > Tenebrionidae > Tribolium > Tribolium castaneum. Next base: position 14,320,381 of record NC_087396.1, read on the forward strand.
TCAACTCCTCTACTTCGCCTCCTCATCTGTTTATTATATTATTTAATTTTATCATTCATTGTATTTCCGTTACTTGCTAAAAATTAGAGAATGTTTAGCAACATTAAAAATTGCTTTTAAACTTTATCAGTGTTTTTTTTGTGACATATTTTCACGCTTTTCGTCTTCAAATTTATTTTTCTTTTCAAATCAAAATAGAAGGGAGCCAGTTTTTATGAGTAACTTGAATTAATAATCCATGTTGCTTTTCATCTATTATTAGTAGTGAGAAAGTTTTATTGGAACTTGTTATTTAATTTTACGAGGATTTTTTTTTGTATTCATGCATCTTATTTTTTTTTTCAGAGCCAGAGTGTGACACCCAGTCGGGGCAGACGCCTGAATAGTATTTTCCGAAGACCCAAATGATTTTTTAAGTGCAGAATGTTGTTTTTGTTTTATTACCGTTTTTATAAGAAATGTGTTTTATAAATTTGAATACAAGTATCTTTTTTTAAACGATTGTAATTGTGCATGCCGTATTTGGAGGCGCGCATTTTTGTATCCTCATCCCATTGATCTCAATTACATTCGTACCAACACGACAAATCGAAAACCCCTTCTCTGGCATGTCAATAATTTGCCATTTCAAAACAATATAAAAATTAGGATGGCATCTGCAAGTAGTACAAGTGCAAGATCGTTATTTGCGGACTCCAAAATGCGCCTAGCTGACCGCGTACAAGTCAATGTAAACAACATTTCGTCCCTCGCCCGTCAAATCACCCGAGGATCGAAAAGCAGCGAGGTGGGTGCCCTTAACACACTTCCCCGGCCTTGCTCCACCCAAAATGTTGCAGATTTTAATGCACTCAGCTCGCAACTTCGCGGTACAAGAACATTTGATGGAAAACAGCGAAAGCAATTTGAAAAAAATGCAACTCATCTGTGTCCACCTCGGCTACCAGCACGACTCCATGCTCAAATCAGCGCAGCAAATCGAAGAGGTGAAGGAACAAGTGTGTGCCATGCAGCGATAAAATTGATCAGTTTGTTTAATAATCACTAATTTATCACGTGCGGTGATAATAAATTTGGGATTGCGTAGTTGGCAACCCCTGCAGACTTAACCTTACTTCACCTTGTTTTTAAAGTGACGTTTCAAAGAATTGAAATATGATAGCAAACAGTCGTCCAAAGTTGCTGTTTATAGTTGTTTGAGGTGAGAGTTTTTTAATTCTTTGCTTTACACAACAATAAATTTGGGCAAAATTTTAGATTAATCGATGCAATGTCGTTTCTAAGTCGCCAGTTAAAATTTTGCTTGAAGCTTCCAAGACTAACAACGCAAATTCGTCTGCAACAGACCAAACCCAAACTAGCGGTTTCGGGAGACGTTATTCCAATATTTAGCAATGCCCATCTTTTCCCCGATAAAGTCGCGCTCCGCGACTCTGTCGGTAGCTACACTTATGGTAATTTATTCATAAGTGCGAAAGAATTAGCAAATACCATTACACAAAAAGTTGATGGTAAGACAAACCAACGGGTGATGTTCCTATGCTCCCATGACGCAGACTACGTGGTCACGTTATGGGCAATTTGGATGTCTGGCCAAATTGGTATGCAAAACACCACTTGAGTGATATTTTCTCACGCATTGCTTTGCAGCGGTGCCCCTAAGTCCCCAACACCCCAAAAACATTCTCCTGTATTACGCCAATGACACTAATGCAAGCCTCCTAATAACGACAAGCCAGTACGTTGATTTGATGCAAAGAGTAGCCAAAAATACGAACACAAAGCTGCACGTCCTTGATGACAAGCTAAAATTAACCACAGCTGCAAAAGTCGCAACGAAAAAAAGTGACTTGGAAGCCCCTCTCTCCCTCAGTTTTTACAGCGCCAACAATGCTCTTATCCTATACACGAGTGGCACAACCGGCAACCCTAAAGGCGTTGTCCTCACGCACAAAAACATTGTTTTCCAAGTAAATACTCTCCTGGAGGCGTGGAAATGGACCCCCAACGATGTCATCCTCCACACTCTCCCCCTACATCACGTCCATGGCATCGTAAACGCTCTACTGTGCCCCCTGTACATGGGGGCTAAAACGATCATGTTGCCGAAGTTTGACGCGAACGCCGTCTGGTCGCATTTATTAGGCGTGAGCCCCCAGCAAGGCGACCGCAGGATTAGTGTCTACATGGCCGTGCCGACAATTTACACGAAACTAATAGAGGAGTACAAACGCGTGTTTAGTTCCGACCCGAAAATGGTCGAACATATTAGAAACATTCTAAAGAATAAAGTCCGGTTGATGGTGAGTGGTTCGGCTCCGCTTCCGGTTCCGGTGTACCAGCAGTGGTTCGAAATTTCCGGTCATAAACTCCTGGAGAGGTACGGTATGACCGAAACAGGGATGAGTCTCTCAAATTTGTATGATTCGGACCGGGAGCCAGGCTTCGTGGGGCTGCCTTTGCCCGGAGTGTCAGTCAGACTAGTCGACGAAAATTCCAAGTCCTCCGCCCTCGAAATGACCAACTCCGGTGGGGAAATTTCGTGTCAGATGGACAATAAGCTGGTGGTGAGTGGGGAAGTAAAAGGGGAGTTGTTGGTGAAAAGCGACGGCGTTTTCCGGGAGTATTACAACAGGCCGGAGGCGACCAAAAAGGAGTTTTCGCAAGACGGTTGGTTCAAAACTGGTGATGTTTCGTTGTTTTCCATCAGTAAGAACAAATTTAAAATTCTCGGGAGGAAAAGTTCCGATATTATTAAGTCTGGCGGCTACAAACTCAGCGCAATTGAAATTGAGACTGCATTGTTAGGGCATCCCGATATTAAAGACTGCGTAGTTGTAGGAGTTGAGGATAAGGAGTGGGGGCAAAGGGTGGCAGCGGTTGTGGTTTTACGTGAAAATAAAACTCTGACTTTGGAGGATTTGAGGAGTTGGGGGGGCGAGAAGTTGGCCAAATATGCCTTGCCGTCAGTTTTGGAGATTGTTAATGAGATTCCGAAAAATGCCATGGGGAAGGTGAATAAGAAACAGTTGGTTGATGCAGTTTTCAGGAAGTGAGTGGCGGAAAGACTGATTTTTTAATATATCTAGAGGTTGTTATAGTATTACTATACTTTTTGGTATTATTTCTTATTACGTATTGTTGATGTATAATGATGTATTATTAATAAATATTGATATTCAGACAGACGCTGATAATTTCATGTCGAAATGTTCTATTAATAAGCGTAACTTCCGATAAGGAGTGCAAATTAAAAAAAAATGACTGCAATTAGTTTGTTTGCGTATGTAATTTCCATCATTTAAAGCAACACATAAATATTTATTTGAGAAATATGGGTAATTTAAAAAAACAAATAGGCCCTTTTGTGCATTCGCGCAAATGCATATTATGACAAATAGGAAACCACCGAGCGAGATAGAAGATGGACGACAGTTGGCCGAAACGTCAAACCACCTGAGTTTACCTTCATATTGCAAATTTTCCACAAGTTGGTCTGTAAACAGAAATTAGTGGTTGTTTAAAGGTGATTCTCGTCTCGCCGATCATGCGGAGAGTGCCTGATTCAGCAATGAAAAGTCACTGGTTAACGCAGCGTTTTAAATAATTGGAAACTTGTGATACCTGACCAAGGCTTTCCGAGGGGAGATTTCGCAGTAATTGTAAGTTATCCAGGTAAAATATGCAATAACACAGATGTTGGACTTATCACAGAACAAACATGATGATAAGTGATCGCGTAATAATTAAGTTTGTATAAAAAACGCACACGTAATAAACACCTGCTCCGCTAACCTATGGGAGTATTGATTACATTTCGCGAGTTTTTAAATATTTATAGATATCTATTATTACTTTACCAAAAAATTGTTTAATGAATTGTAGGTGATGGGCGTGAACAACAGTAAGAAATTGGCCGCCAAGTGTTCCTTTTTGTCCAAAGATGAACAACATATTGTTAGCAACTCGTTCCGGCTCGCAAGCAAGAACTCGGAGAAAATCAAAGAAGAGGAACTTACGGTGAGTTGGACTCTCATAAGCAAAACCGCATGAGTTAATTTTAGAAATTATGGGGCACGCAAATGGACTCCCGCCTTCTGCAGTACATAAACAATTACTTATTTGGCATTGGGGAATCACGCACACAAACGGTTGAGCTGGAGCGGTTTGCCGAACTTTTCGTCTTTTGCACAAGGGGCACGGTTGAGGAGAAGCTGAAAGTTCTTATAATATCGCTTGGACGCAGCGATTCTGAATTTAATGAGCTTCCATACATTCTTGTCAAAGAAGTGTGTCACACGTTTATTGCTCCGGAGTCACGCTTAATTTTCTGTTTTAGTACGTGGAAAGTATCGTCGCGTCGTACATGAAAATCCAGAAGTTGAGTAACACAAAACAGTTCAAATCATGGTTTTCTCGCGGCTGTTTCACCTCAGCCCAAAACATCCAGAGACTGGCAGAGAGCCTCTCTCACGATTTGGCGGCGGCTGATAGCATAACGCGACGTGCTCTAGAAGTGTGGTTACAGGGTTCAACAGTGCTTGGTCAATTGCTCCTCTTCGTTTTTATGCATTTATATAACATTTCTCACAAAGATAAAGCTCAAGTTTCCGGCGAGAAAAGCGCAGTTGAGGAACAGCACACCTCGAGTGAAAAGGAGAAAGACAGGAGTTTAGTGCCGTTTTGCCGGGGCCTCGATCTCATCCCTTCGTATCCAAGTTTGCTAGACTTAAACCAGATAGTTTTTATTAACGCGAATCTGCCGCAACAGTATCAATTAGAGTGGAGATTTTTGTTTAGTTCCGAAATACACGGCGAGTCTTTTTCTACGCTCATAGGTCGGGAAATCGCTTTTTCCAAACTTTTTCACCAATCAGTCGTTACAGGTAGGATAGTTAATCAGGGACCGTCAGTTCTGGTAGTTGAAGACAGAAACGGGTACATGTTTGGCGGCTTCGCCCCTGCTAACTGGTCCCTGGGCCCCAATTTTTTCGGGGATGACAGCAGCTTTCTTTTCACGCTCGCACCGCGCATGAGAATTTTTCCATCTACAGGGTACAATCAGCACTTCCAGTATCTCAATTTGCATCAACAAACCATGCCGAACGGTTTGGTAAGTAATTAGTTGGTTAAAAAGCCAGTTTGGAACAAGAATTTTTCAGGCCATGGGGGGGCAGCACAACTACTACGGTCTGTGGATAGACAGCGAGTACGGCAAAGGCCACTCTTCTGAATCCTGCACCACGTATTCGGGCTATTCGCAGATGGCCTCTGGGAAGGACTTCACCTTTCGGCACTTGGAGGTCTGGGGGCTGGGGGCCCCGCCGCCCACGCCGCAGGAAAAGGGCGAGCGTTCAAGCTCTACTAGCGTTCTGGACGGCAACGCTGAGACTAAAGCCATGTTGAAGATGGCCGGACGCACAATACATAGTGAAGGTTTAAGGGATGCACCTCCGAATAATTAAACAAAGGTTGGTTTTATTTTGCTGAAATGCCTTAAACGGTTCTTTTTTAATCTTTACACTAAGATGACAAGTGTTTTAATCGATCCCATGAAGTATTTTTATATGTGCCGTAATTCACTATGTGAGAATTTCGCTTCGTATTACACCAATTGCTATCACGTTACGTTAAGTCTGGGTTGTCAATAGCACCGTAATGCGTACTTGTGTGATAACATTTTAACAATTTTCCTATTTTTTTAATTATAAGAAAAGACGACGTGCCAAAGACCTGGTCACACACTTGTAGTGAGCTTCACTATTTATTTATTTTCCCCGTTTTGATTGTTACGACTATAGATAGTTTATATATTTGTTATTTATGTGTCTTACATGTGATCTATCAATTTTTAAGTCATGTACAGTAACAATTTGTCAAATTAAACAAGATCCAAGTACATAACAGAACTGGAAGTTTTATTATTACATCAACTAATCTTCAGAAACAGTCAACAATATTTTAGATTGCACTTAAATAAATACAGACATTTCGCTACAGTCAGCTCGATACAAACACCTCTGCTCTGCTGAACTGATAAGTCTATAAACACAGAACAAATATTCTTAAATGCCATTGAAATGCAATAATTCCGTTTTAAGCCCAGACCTGTAATAAAATGCTCACAACTGACCCTTTCACCGGCCCTACATACCCTAAGGGTGTAGTCCCACGACCCTGTAGAAAGAGCAGTGCCATCTGGCGAGACTTGCAAACACGAGACTCGATTTTCGTGCCCGTACAACAGACACACTCTTACACATTTAAGAGTATCCCAAACATTGACAGTATAATCGTTATACCCAGCGAATAAGAGTCGACCTAAACCAAACAAATGACAACAAAATTAAACATTAGCGTTGCAATCTGACCTGAAACGGAGAAATCGACCGAATTCACCCCAAAAATAATACTTTCTTTGCTGTAAACTGCAACCTCTTTGTCAGCCCTTAGATCAAATAACCGACACTGAAAAAACAAATTATGCTTGGAAATTTTCATGGATCATTACCGTAGCATCGTCACTTCCTGTAGCTACAGCGTCGCCACTTGGATGGAATTTAACGCTGTTAACGTCCGATTCGTGTCCTTCAAAAGATTGGACGCATTGTCCCGAACGCATGTCCCAGATCAATACCATTTTGTCGCAACTCTAAAGTTTAAACTAGAGTGTGAAAAATGTGATTTTTTAATTAAATACCCCGGAGACGAAAGTGTTGCCGGTCTCAGACGGGGCCAAATCTATCGACATAACATCAGCGGAATGTCCGTGGAAGCTCTGCAGTAGCTGGCCCGACTCTACGTCCCACAAAGCGCAAGTTGAGTCGCCACTCCCCGTCAAAATTTGCTGGTCAGAGTTGGGAAAAATGCAACAACTCATGTAACTAGTGTGCGTCCCGACTGTTTTTTTTTTGAGGGTCACATCCTCGTCCAGACTTAGAGGATAAACAGTGACTTTGTTATCCAACCCCCTGAAAAGCCCCCTCGTTTATCAATTTTCTGGTGGTTTAAACGAACCCGCAAGCGACTAGGTTTCCTGATGGGGCGTAAGCACAAGCCATTACCCAAGTTGTAGGCATGGTGACTGCATGCTCTTTGTTAGTAGTGAAAGCGTCCCAAATGATCATTTTACCATCCTACCGGGAAATTAGTAAGAATTTTGAAAAACAAGTGTTTTTGTTACTTGTGATGATGAGACAATGTGGCGCTTGTCCGGGGACCAATCGGAACACAGGACTTTGGCTTGGTGGCCCTTTAGGGTTCGTCGGGGTTTGATGTTCATGTAGTTGATGATGTCCAAGCGCTCGGCCACCGTAGCCACTACAAAATCGGCTCAAACAAACTTGGCATCGATTTTTGCTACGTTACGTGTAACGTCGTTGAGTTTTTGTCTCTCATCTTCCAGTTTCTTTTTCAAGGCTTCGGCCTCTTTGGTGAGGGACTCGATGGTTTCAGTGGGACAGTCTTTCGACTCCGTTTCGGTCATTTTTAGCCCCACAACACTCCCACTCGAATTGAACAAAACGTCAATAAACAACTGGTTTTGTCAGATGACAGAGGATGACAGTCATGACGTAACTTAACCTCATTTTTAGGCCGTCACAATTTTAATAAATACAGGTTTTTCCGGCGTTGATTTCAATTTTCAACAACTAAGATTACACTACACTTGACGGTGCTTCATAAAGCTGCAATTACAATTCATGTTTTCGCTTCAACACCTAACCTAACCTTTGATTATTGGGTGTCCAAAAAGGGTGCACAAAATGTACCCTCTCCAGCGACTGTTAGTGCACAGTTTCAAGATAAAACAGGCGAATAAAAATCTAATTCACACTTGTGCCACGTTACGCACTTTTTGGGAAAAGGACGATAAGGGGGGTTATAATACCAAACAGCATGTCCCCTTTAAGGAGAGAATGCGTCAGGGGCTGCATGAACTAAAAGAGGAGATAGCTTTGTGGAAACAGGAAATGAAGGAGGATTTTGAGATGGATCCGATTTTGGTGAATAGGCCAGGAGAGACTGACATAGTTTGGAAGTTTGGGGACGAAGAGTCGCTGAAAAAATGGGTTGTAACGAGTGATAGTGACCATGGTGAAGGTTTTAGTACGTGTAGTTTAAGTTTGACGAACAATAAGAAAGGGTTGTTTTCTGGTGAGTTATCAACAAAAGTACCAAGGGATGGTAAAGTTAAGAGGTCTGGTTATTGCAATATTAAAACGCTAAGGGCTAGGGTAATTAATTCATTTAATCGCTTATTCCATTTAAATGAATCGTTTTAGAAATCGTTTAAAAGAGAAACGTATTTGAATTGGATGGGGTACAATATGCTAGTTATGAGAGTTAGAGGAGATGGACGCTCTTACATGTTGAATATTTCAACGCGGGGGTACTACGATATCCTATGGAATGATATGTATCATTATGTATTGTACACACGAGGAGGACCATACTGGCAAGTTTCTCGGGTATTATTTTCACAAAATATGACTTTTTTTTTTAATTCCCCGGGTTGTAGATACCTTTCTCGAAATTTTTCATGGCCTCGAAAGGTAGAGTTCAAGACAAGCAGCATCCCATAGCTTTGAACAGGGTAACGAATTTTGGGATATCAATAGGGGACAAAGTCAATGGTCCTTTCTCGCTTGAAATTGATTACATTGGAATAGAGTACGATCCTAATCACACAGAAGAATTCGCATATGAATTGTATGAAACCCCTAAATACATGACTGCGACTTATTTCGTTTTTTATTTCAAATTTGGCGGCAATAAATCGCCATGAACATAACCTCAAAATCGAGCCTTCAAGTATTTACGATGTTTTTATAAGTGAATACAAATTCATTATTTTAACCAGCGGCTGATAACGAACAAACCAATAAATAGTGTTTGTTTCTTACATAAGTAATGTCAGAATAAAAATGTATCACAATCATAATAGGTTAGGTCGGTGTTAATCCGTGTTGTTTCAGCATGAATAGTTTTAAAATTAGCAGTATTTTTGTGAACAAATTGCTCCGACGGTGCCACTTCCGCACTTGCATAAACCTAGACTGGAACATTTCCGTTAATTACATTCAGGGCACGTCGCACTCGAAATTCTTTTGCACAACTTCAAACAAGGAAAATGAGGAGTATACTCGTCACAAGACCTTGGTCAAAGACGAGTTCAAAGCCTACATTCGGCAAAACACCGAGAAGTTACGAGACACTGAACAAAAACTCAAACAGAAGGGAACGGTGATATTACAGGACATTAAAGAGACCACTGATAAAGTCAAGGGAAAAGTGGAGGAAGTGATTGAGCGGGAGAACATTTACACAATCCCCAATTTCCTCTGTGTTTCACGAATCCTCATTTCGCCGTACTTGGGCGTGTTGATAGTCCAGGCCAACTTTGATTTTGCATTGGCCGTCCTTGGCATAGCTGCAGTTACTGACCTTGTAAAAATAACGTATTTACAATACTGTCGCAATACACTCAACTTGCAGCTTGACGGGTGGATCGCCCGCACGTGGGAAAGCCAGTCGTCTAAAGTCGGGAGTTTCCTGGACCCCATGGCTGACAAGGTCCTGATAGCCACCTTGTTTCTGACCCTGACTTATGCCGACTTAATCCCCATAGCTCTGACCAGTCTAATTGTACTACGTGACGTCTGCCTGGTCACTGCAGGTTTTGTCATACGGTACAGGTCACTACCACCACCCGTACGCCACTCTTAATTATTTTTCTTTTGGTAAAATTGCCTTTCTAGAGGACTTTGAGTCGGTATTTTGACGCCACGCACGCCACTGCTCAGTTAGCGCCGACTTTTATCAGCAAAGTTAACACAGGGGTCCAGTTGTTACTGGTGGGGTCAACACTGGCGGCACCTGTGTTTCATTATGTTGGCCATCCTGCGTTAGAGTGCCTATGGTATGCCCAGTTTATAGGCAACAAGTGTTATTTAACTCGTTCCAGGTACATTACTGGTGCTACGACACTGGCAGCTGGGTTTAGTTACATCTTTTCGAAAAATACGTATCGAATTTTGAAAAAAGTACCCAAAAAGTAGACTGATTGTTGTCCCTTCGTAGATTAAGGACCTATTTTAAAGACATGAGGTGAGTTAACTCTGTTGGCCTTGAAAGTCCGATTCATTTATTATGATGTACAATGTACATATTTTCGGGGTTCCTGTATAGAGATATTTGTGGCGAGCGTCAATATTTTGTTAACTTTTATTTATAAAAAGGCTCAATACTAGAAAAATACATATATTTAATAAAGTATAAAGTAACAAAACCCGTAATATTCAAATACTGTATTATTCAGATTCGCTTTCCACTTTCCTTTTTCTACTCACTTTGAGGGTAGGTTTGCCTTTCTTCTTCCCTGCCCCTCCGGAACTTTCCCCAAATTCGTATTTCACTTTCAGGCGTTCACGTATCAACAAACCCCTGATAAGTCTCTTCCAATTTCCGTAAACCCTCTTATCGATTTTTTCTTGCTCCTTTCTCTCCAACTCATCTTGTTCCTTATCATTTCCGTTAAAACAAACACGGTGGCAACAAATCACAAACTTACCACTTCCCATGCTGCTGTAAGAACATCGGCAAACTCCTCACACACGATATACCCATCATAAGTCGGGTGATTCCACCCACCGTGAAAATCAAACCCGACAAGAGCCGGCGCACAATCGATGTTCATTTTCTTAGCGACCTTATTCAAACCCGGAACTAAAAAACACCATAAGCTAGTGTGAAACTTCAAAAGGGACGTACGTTTCAAGTGCACAGTTTTCTTCGGCAACATGCAAGGTTTGAACAACTCAACGTTCCCAAAGGCATTTCTGGGGACGACCCCGTTTTCGGCAGTGGGGGGCTCATAGTCCTGGACCTGCCAAGGCCCGAACACTTCCAACAACTGGTCGGTTATCATCTTGTTGGACAACTGAAACCACCACTGTGTTAAATGTTAGTGTTATTTGCACCTACTTTGTCCCATTTAGGCCTGGCTTTGACGATTTTGTACGGCTGTTCTCCAGGCTTGACCACCTTAGCGTGCTTCAACCAGATGTCTCTGGAATGTAAAGTGTAGACGCACTGTATGGAGTAGACTGCTTCGTTGCGGACGAACCCCAAAGTCGGGGCATCGGGCGGGTAAAGTGCCTCAAACTTGAGGAGGTGGCGTTTGAGGACGTACAGTGGGTGATTTTTGTACCTAAAATTTGTAAATAAACCAACGAAAATAAACAGTTATTTGGTACTCGGCGATTGAGGTTGGTAGAGGTTTCTCCAACTGTTGGCGCTCCAACTCGTCATCTTCTTCCCTATCTCTAACTGTCTGAGACCCCGTGAAAGGCCTCAGGGTGGCTTCCCACCACTTAGAATCAATCCTGAGTTTTCTCGTAACGGTGTTAAAATTAGTACAGTATCTCTTAGTCACATCTTTGAGCCTGTTGTCGTTATTCCAAGCAATTATGTATGATATTGGATGGGACGCTCGTGTCTACAATTATAACAATCAAACTTGATAGTTAAAATCGACCAAACTCACATATAGTTCTTTAACGCAGTGGATCTGCCCTTTGACAACGTCAACACTGATCCACTTCTCCTCCACTTCCATGAACGCTTCGCACCAAACGTCCAGCCCTTGCTTCTTTTTAACGTTACTGTCTTCTTCAGGCCTCACTTGAACTCGCCGTTTTACTTTAACTTTTGGTGTAAACTCATCCTCGCTGTCGTGATGTTTTTTCTTGATAGTTTCAGGGGCATAGTCACTGTCACTATCACCAACGGCGCTTTTACGTTTTCGGACCGTTCTGGAACGGGTCAAATCCTTCTGCTCCTTTATGCTCTTTTTAACAATTTGTATAATGTCTTTACGGACATCCAGGGCTTTGGGTACGTGGTTTTTAAGTTTCTTTAGATTGGCGCCATTGATTTTGGGTGTGTCTTTCGTGGGAGATGTACTTTCGGTTTGTTTAAAGTCATCTTCCGAATCGGAACCACGATACTTTGGCAGAGGCTTCGCCCGTTTAGGTAGTGCTTTTAAAGGTTCAGCTGGTTTTTGAGTCAGCTTTTTCAAATTTGGTTTAGGTGGTGTGCCACTATCGTTAGCACCGTCTACTTGAGGTATTGTTAGTTTCTGACTCCTTGTATGCCTCTTGTTAGCTGTGTCTGTGCGACTGGTGGTTGTTTTTGGTTTATTTTCGGCTTTAGATTTGGTATTTTTTGCGGTTTCACGCTTAGAAACATCACTTGTACTTCTTGATCGAGTGTTGGTTTTGCGACTTTTGTCGGTTTCCTCCGATTTTATTCCACTTGAACTTTTTGATCGGGTGTTAGGTTTGGGGTTTTTCACTTCTAGAGTCGCTTTAGGCGCTTTTTTTCCTCCCTCAGATTTGTCATTTGCGTTCTTGGATCGAGCATTAGTTATAGATTTTTTGGTTTCGAGATCCGATGCTTTAGCTTTTGAATCATTACTTGTACTTTTAGATCGAACGCTGGTCTGAGGCTTTTTGGCTTCAGGGTTCGATTTTTCACCTGCTTTAGCTTTTAAAGCAATGGTTTTAGGTTTTTTGAGATTCGATTCTTCGCCTGTTTTAGCCCCAGCTGGGGTTTTTGACGGAGTATTGGCGTTTTTCTTGCTACTTGTTGGCGCTTTGGTACTAAGTGAATGCAGTTCGCTGTTTGGGGGCCTTAAGGGCTCGACTTGAAACGACAAAAGCAAACGACACTGGATCCCCAAAGACCGCAGAACGGCCACAAAGATCAAAACCAACATTTTCTTACTGTATGCTGTTTTTTTCGACATTTGTTCTGCCAGTACTTCATCTAGAGGTTTTTCCGTTACCACTGGTTTCTCCACAATTTCTACAGCATTTCTAAACCAATTCAAAATCTGGGTTAGATAGTTTAAATCTGTACGATCGGCTGGGAAGCAATTCTGTGATGGAATTAGTGAGAGTGCGGCCGATAAGACATTTTCTGAGTTAATTTTAGTATTGATATAATTTCCGTGCGCAATCCAACACAACAAATGCACTTTATGGACCAAAACCTGGTTTTCCTTTCGCACTCGATTGATTCGTCGCTTGATAGCCGCCATTAAATCAACTCCTTTCTTCTTTTTAACAGCCCCAGGCATCTCTACTGTGATTTCAAGCCCTTCTTTGGGCATCGCACCCTTCCCTTTCTCTTTCTGTTCCTTCTGTTCAGTCACATCCTCCCAACCTTCCTTTTCTGAATCAGAACACGACTCAAAATCACTGGAATGCAAAGCAGCTTCAATTTCGGCGCGATTCTCATCGCTCAAAGACTTCAAATTTGCTTCACCAGCTGCCAGCAAGTTCTCAATGTTCAATTCGTTTTCTTTCGCTTGTTTTTTCGCGTTGTACTCCTCAATGTGCCGCTTCGCCTCTTCCAACTTTTTGGTGTAATTGTGGAGTTGACTGAAATTCAGTTTGGAAGTTGAAGGCTGAGTGGCTGCTTCTAGTGGAGTTGAATCCTCGTTGCTCTCAGAGTCGCTGAGCGTTTTTGTCTCGACTCCGTCAAGGATTTCGTTTTCGAGTTTTTCAAATGAGGGATTGTCTTTTTGAACGGTGAAAAAGGGCGAGTCTAGGTCGAGTTTATCGACTGGTTGCAAGTAGTTTTCGATATCGCTTTCACTGGACGATTCATCACTGGCTGGTTTGGCTTTTTTCGGAGGTGACTTTTTGACTTTAGATAAGGGGGTGTCATCGTCGCTGCTATCCGAGGGCAGACTTTTGGCGGCTCGCCTGCGGCGCATCTTAGCTTCTTATGCAAACGAAATAATTAAAGTGAAACATCTGTTTATTTGGAAGTATTTTAATGTTTTTTTTGTCATAAACATATTGCAAACATATGTAGTAATTTATTCAAACTGTGTAAATTATATCAAACTGATGATTTATCCACAGATTTATCAAACAAAAAACTCGAGAAAAATGCCGACTTCAAGGCTTTTTAAAACTTGTGTTACAACATTGTGATTATTGGTTATTTATTACCAAAAATGCGTCATGTTGCGTAATATTCGAATTAGTATAAACAGTAAGATACAGTTCCCGCGCAAATTAACAAAGGAGTTTTTGCAACAAGTCGAGACCTGTTTTTGGGCACAGGTCAGGGTGATTTTGTCCAAATTTTTGTTCAACTTAACGCCCATAATAAAAGAAATTGAACCTGGCGAACGCTTTTTATTGATATTTCTTAATTTATATAAAAATTGTGTGAAAAATATAGACAGGTTATGTCAAATGGCTACAATTTCAGTTACTCACCTTGAGGAAAATAAACAATGACAACAAAAACACAACACGAATTCACTTAAATAACACAAAAGAGCAACACAAAAACATTTTCTTCCATTCACATTTCACTGAATTCGCTAAAATCTCAAAAATTCTAACCCACCATCCACCAACATGAAGTTAGGCAAGCATTTGCCATTTTCGGCTAAAAGGTTGGCAACCATTTTTCTAATGTGCATTAGCGCCGGATCATACGAAAAATGATATTTTGCGTCATTTAGATAATTTTAAGCAATAAATCTCGTGGAATTTGCAGAATGGCTTACCATTACGTCGTCACGGCCCACAAGCCAACGGCTGTAACGGCCTGTGTTACAGGTATTCGCTCTTGAGCACCCCCAACGTATACATAACCTTTTCCTTAGGCAACTTTACTTCCCCCGGCGATTTGAACTTAATTGTGGCCAAAAACACAAAATTGGAGATATATTTAGTCACCCCCGAAGGTCTCAGGCCTGTCAAGGAAGTCGCACTGTATGGGAAAGTTGCCGTTATGAAATTATTCAGACCCCAAGTTTGTACTGTCACTGAGTTTTGGTCGAATGTTATTGTGGCGTTTTCAGCATGAGAAGAAGGATTTATTGTTTATTGTGACTATGCGTTACAATGCTATGATCCTTGAATGTGTGAATGATGCCGATAATTTGGATATTATCACTAAAGCCCACGGTAATGTTGCTGATAAAATCGGGAAGCCATCAGAGACAGGCATCTTGGCCGTGATTGACCCCAAGGCCCGAGTGATCGGTTTACGTCTCTACGATGGGCTGTTTAAAATTATACCTCTGGAAAAGGACAATTCTGAACTAAAAGCGTCAAATATAAGGTACATATTTGTTCAAGATTTTGCAGTTAATTTATTAATGTTAATATTGATAGAATTGATGAGTTGCAAGTGCATGACGTGGAGTTCCTCCATGGTTGTGCCAACCCCACCTTGATTCTCATCCACCAAGACGTAAACGGGCGTCATGTCAAAACCCACGAAATCTCCCTCAGAGAAAAAGAGTTTGTTAAAGTCCCTTGGAGGCAAGACAATGTCGAAACTGAGGCCTCCATGATCATCCCTGTGCCATCGCCGCTAGGGGGTGCCATAATAATCGGCCAAGAAAACATCCTCTACCACGATGGTATCACTCCCGTGGTCGTGGCCCCTGCTGTTATCAAACAGAGCACCATCGTATGCTACGCCAAGGTTGACCCCGGGGGCCTGCGCTACCTCCTCGGTGACATGGCCGGGCACCTTTTCATGCTATTTCTGGAAGTGGATAATCGGGGCGACGGTAACGACGTCGTTAAAGACTTGAAGGTGGAATTGTTGGGGGAAATCGCGACGCCTGAATGCATTACGTACTTGGATAATGGAGTTTTATTTATTGGATCGAGATTGGGCGACTCGCAGTTGGTGAAACTGACCACTAAACCAAACGAGAGTGGGTCGTACGTTACCGTGATGGAGTCTTTTACGAATTTGGCGCCGATTTTGGATATGTGTGTCGTTGATTTGGAGAGACAGGGGCAGGGACAGTTGGTGACGTGCTCGGGGGCCTTCAAGGAGGGCTCCTTGAGGATTATAAGGAATGGTATTGGGATTCAGGAGCATGCGTCGATTGATTTGCCGGGGATTAAGGGCATGTGGGCGCTGCAAGTGGCATCAGGTAAATTTATTTGAAATTATGTCGAAAATAACACTTTTGTTTGATTTTTTTGACAAGTTTAGTTCATTCGAAAACGCATTAATTTAAGAAATTTCTTTAAAAATTAGCCTAGAAATCACCAAATTAGGCCGAGTATCGAGTATTTTTTTGAACTAAAACTCGTATTTAATAAGGTAGAAGTCTACTGGGGATACTGTCCAAGCGGCCGAATAAAGTTCAATCTCAGTTTTTAACAAAAATCACAATCAAAATCGTTTTTTTTACAGTTGGATATTGTTCTTAATTGAAATCATTACCTCACAGATTAGTTCTTATCTTCTTTAACCAAATTCCCAAGTTTTAACGGGTTAAACAGCTTAATAATTTTAATGTTTTTGTAGAAGAACCTAACATTCAAATGGCATGAAAAAATATAGTATCATACATACCTAAGTAAATTATATACCAGCCCCTAAAAATGTTTAAAAAAATTATGTGGAATTAAAAAAACATCTCAAAATGAGTTTTTTAAAATATACATCTTAAAAACGATTTTTTTTTCTACGATGTGAACGTAATTTTTTTAGAAAAATAAATAAATCGTATTTTTAATCCGTTTAAAGTTAAAAACTCAGTTTTTTCTGACATTTTGGGCCGTAAATAACTGAATTACTTACTGTTATTGTGTTTGCATTTTGTAATAATGTTTGCTTTTTTGAATGTTCAAGCATTTGCTTGAGCTTAAAACTTATTGTTTTACGAAATTTTGCTAAAAACTAACATTATTTTCTTTTTTTGAGCGTTCGAATCAAAAATATGCTGAAGAAAATGTGTAACTTTTTGCTTTTTTTGTTTTGTGTATTTAACACGTTTCGCACGAAGGATTATCCAACAGTTCGGATATTACATAATTACATAATTATTTTACAAAAAGTTTGGTGGGTATTTTTAGCTAAAAATGCAATTAGTTTACAAATTTTCTACACAATCGAACCCCAAAATAACCAAGTTAATCAAAAATACTTTAATGTTCCAATAAATCACTAAATTAAGTCAAGAATAGTCTTTTTCGATTGTTTAAGCACAGGTTTTTGATAAAAATTTGTCAGATTTTTCGTGAGATTTGCCTTTTATAGCGTTTTAGCTTGTCGGTCAGCCAGAAACGCATTTGTTTCTAAGAATTTCATCCAAAAATTAACCGAAAATTAACTAGATCAAATCACTAATGTTTTTTCTGGGACTTAGGTTTTTGTTTTGTTTTGAGTTAAAAATTAATTTTTTGGGTGACTTTACTAAATCGGAGCAATAAAACATTTCACTTGACTATATTTGGAATTTTTTTTGTCAAAATTTTTATAAAAAAAATACAGAATCTGTGTTGTTTTTTACAATTTTTAAAGATTTATTTTCGTATTTACAACAAAATAAAATAAACAATCTTGAAATTATCACTAGTGTCACATGGTGTTCCATTTGAATTCATTGTCAATTTTTATGTAGATAAAGAAACTGTCTGTGGAGCTATTTTCTAACTTCGTCTTACTTGCTTTTTTAAAATTATCGAAAAAAATGCCCACAGCGCGCACTTACGAGTACATTTTTTGGGATTAAATAGGTCATAAATTAAAACTTTCTGTGCTTCCGTGTGATCTTGTGTTAAACTGGACTCTAGAGACACTAATTAAAAGAGAAAACCAAAAAAGAAAAAACAGTGAGTTATTTTTATTTTAAAAACAGATATTCCTTACAAGAAACGTAAATATTTCATAAAATTGAACACGTTGGCAAGCGTTTTATATTTTATGTTAGGTTTCATTAAATCGAACCGAATAAAAAACACTTAAAAGACATTTTTTGTCGTTTCAGCACGTAATTATTTCAAGCAATTTTGCCAACAATGATCCGAACAGACACTAATAAATAAATAAATGGTTTGTCTATTCAACCCTGCTACAAAATCTTGTTAAATTTTTATCAAATTTTCACCACCCACAAGATAGTGAATTAGATATTAGATAAAATATGTTTTAAATTGTAGATGGCCGTTACGACAATACCTTAGTCCTCGCTTTCGTGGGCCAAACTCGCGTCTTGAGCTTGAACGGTGAGGAAGTTGAAGAAACGGACATTGCTGGCTTCGCCTCCGACCAGCAGACTTTCTTTTGCGGCAACGTCATCCACGAACAAATCGTACAAATTACCCCAATCTCTGCCCGTCTAATATCAGCTCAAAACAAAACTTTGTTGGCGGAATGGAAACCGCCTAGCGATAAAAACATAGCAGTAGTGGCATGCAACACGTGCCAAATAGTGGTTTCGACCGGCTCTATTTTGTATTATATTGAAATCCACCAAAATGAACTGATCATGAAAGGGTAAGGACGAGTGAGAGTGGTTGTGGAAATATAACACAATAATTATTTTAGCGTGACCACACTTGACGTTGAGGTGGCTTGTTTGGACATAAGCCCTCTGGGGGACGGTGTAACAACCTCCGAATATATCGCTGTGGGGCTCTGGACCGATATCACAGCCCGGATTTTGCGCATACCCGACTTGTCTGAAGCCACAAAGGAGTATTTAGGGGGAGGTAAAAAAATAATTAACACCGGCATTTGATACACAATTTTTCTTTACAGAAATTATACCCCGCTCGGTTCTAATGACCTGTTTCGAGGGTCATAGCTATTTGTTGTGTGCCTTGGGTGACGGTTCAATGTTCTATTTCGTGTTTCACAAAGATACGGGAACGTTAAGTGACAAAAAACGCGTCACTTTGGGTACCCAACCGACTGTTTTACGTACCTTCCGCTCGTTGAGCACTACGAATGTTTTTGCTTGTTCGGATAGACCGACTGTAATTTATTCATCCAATCACAAGCTCGTTTTTTCTAACGTTAACATGAAGGAAGTTAATCATATGTGTTCGCTTAATGCCGAGGCATATCCGGACAGTTTAGCTTTAGCAACAGATTCGTCCGTCACTATTGGGACAATCGATGAGATACAGAAGCTACATATTAGGACGGTGCCACTGCAGGAGTCTCCAAAGAGAATAGCGTACCAGGAGGAGTCACAGGTTGGTAACACTTATGAAATTGTTTCATATGTATTTAGTTCCAACGACAATTACTTCGCTAAATTGTAACTACTATAAAATATGCGATTCTACTTATAATTATTATTATTTCGGGTGTATTTACAAATTTATTATTCACGTACTTTCAAAATACAATCAGTAATCAAATTTGGAAAGTTAACTCCAGCTTAGATATTATTAATTATAAAATATAACACACACTATAAAATCAGTAGTTTTTCAACTTGTTCATTTAAGTTAGTGTTTTAAATAACGATGGGCATTAAATTAAATTCTCAATAGACTTAAGTAAGAGGTAGAGGTGATGTGGAGAATAAAATTTTTTAAAACGCCGCAAATATGGTTGAACATTTAAAAAAGTGTAAACCTTTAGAGAATTAAATTTTCTTTAAAAAACTTCGCAAAAGTGTTTCTCTATCTTTCACTGTTTACGTTTAAATTGCTTGAGTGTTCCCTGGAACTAAAATCACCGGTAAAATTGAAGTGAATACGTCCCTTGAGCGGCTTTGTACGTCTTTAGGGCCTATAATAATAATAATAATAATATATAATAATAATAATAATAATAATAATTTATTTTTATATCAGTGACATATGTGCATTAATGTGTGATACAAGTCAAAGAGTATACAAATTTGAATTACAAAAATATATTGATACCAAAGTCGTTTAAGCAATATAGTTCCGTATTGACTAATTTTTGTTTAACAATTTTTTTGAAACAATGCAAATTGTTGTTTAATTTGACTGGGAATGCTATTATAAAATTTGAAACATTGGTAATTACAGTTTCGCTCCAAAAACACAGTTTTGTGATAAGGATAATTAACAATATTATTTCGTCTAGTATCATGTGGATGGTCTATTAAATGAGTATTGAAGTAAAAAAAATACCGTTAGAGAGTTCCGGAAATTATTTTAGGAAAATTAATTGTCTACAACTTTCTTTCTTACATTTTTCATGGCAATTTTCTTTGTCTTTGTCAAAATTTCGAAGATAATCCATTTGGGTTTAAATAGGTTGTGTCAAAGTGGAGGTCAAAATGTATGATCTGCTCAGAAATTGATTGAAGTCTTAAACATGCAAACCGTGTTTTAACATTTATTTTGAATATTTGTTTCTTGTTTCAAAGTGCCATGAAGACACAATCATTCATAGAAAAGACCTCCGAGAGGGTAAATGTTGATATTTAAGAAGTTTTAAGAGTTATTTCCTGATACGTAATTTGTTTTTCAACTCCTGCAATAAAAAAATTAGAATAGAAACTAAAGAAATTCTTTTTAGAATGACTAAAATTGAGTGAATGTTTTTGCGAGTAAAAGCTCGAAAATGTATGAATAAAAATATAAGTAAAAGCTTTTATTTATTTATATAAAAAAATTAAATAATAAAAATAATAATAATAATAACTCGTAGGCAATTAAAGGACAACAATTCCAAATCATAATTGTGTGAGTAACAACAAAAGAAAAAATTATTTTTTTCATAAAGTATTTACTTAAAACTGTTGATGCTAGGCAAAAACATCAAAACTTTATATTGGTTTAAACTAGAAAAGTTCATGCTTTGGTCGTATTTTTTGCATGAGAACAACGTAATGCTAGAAGGTGTCTGAATGAAAATTAATTGAATAATTGCTGTTTTGTTTTTGTTTGTTAATGTAAAATATTCGATGGATGATTTCGAGGAGCCGATAAGGAAAATGGCCACAAAAATAATATTAAAGGACAAACAGCCTGAATGTTGATAATAATCTTTTTCGAAGGAGGAAGATTATACGATACAACATTGTACACGTTATTCAGTAGCAACAATTGTATTTTAACGAAATAACATCCTTGTTAAAAATTATAACATTGAAAAAACTTTACTGCATTGATTTATTTTGAGAGCATATTTCCCGAAAAACTAAAGCACTACTTCAGAAGGAAAACAATCAAATGCTTTTACTTTATGCTCATGCTTTAAGTGATAATAATATCAACTTTATTCATATGGCCCTTTATTTGGTAGTCGGGTCTAGACACATGTCTCAGAGCAGACTAAAAGTGCTTTTGTAATTGCAATTGGAACGGATCGAATGATTGAATTACAATATTTCGGAGATAATAAATTCAATTAAAAAAATAGACTCTAGACTTCGAGTTGACTTTTTTATTTCTTTAAAACGATATTACTGTAATTAAAATTACTTGTCCAGTAATTAATTATTTAATAACACTGCTAATGAAATGTTAGACTTTTGGTGTTCTGACGGCCCGCATCGACATCCAAGACTCCACCGGCTTGAACCCGGCTCGTCCGAGCGCTTCAACGATGGCTCAGTCGACAACATCTTCAAGCAGTGTCGGGTCTCTCTCAATGAGTAAATCAGGGAGCAGCAGTTTGATCGGTGGTAACATAATTCCCGACTACGGCCAAGAAGTCGAAGTCCACAACTTGCTCATTATCGATCAACACACCTTCGAAGTATTGCATGCCCACCAATTGATGCAGCAAGAATATGCAATGTCGATAATCTCAACCAATCGCCTAGGTGGCGACATGAACGAATACTACATAGTTGGCACTGCCACAGTCAATCCAGAAGAATCGGAACCCAAGCAAGGCCGCATCTTAATTTTCCAGTGGAACGACAATAAACTAACCCAAGTGTCTGAGAAAGAAATCAAGGGGGCTTGCTACTCCCTTGCGGAGTTCAACGGCAAACTCCTGGCGAGTATCAACAGCACGGTGAGGCTGTTCGAGTGGACGGTGGAAAAGGAGCTGCGATTGGAGTGCTCCCACTTTAATAATATTCTAACTCTGTTTTTGAAAACCAAAGGCGATTTTATCCTCTTGGGTGACTTGATGCGCAGCATGACCTTGCTGCAGTACAAAACAATGGAAGGTAGCTTTGAAGAAATCGCGAGGGATTATAACCCGAACTGGATGACGGCTGTTGAAATACTCGATGACGACATTTTCCTAGGGGCTGAGAATTCGTTTAACATATTCGTTTGTCAGAAAGACAGTGCCGCTACGACGGACGAGGAAAGGTCGCAAATGCACGAAGTGGGGCGGTTTCACGTCGGGGACATGATCAACGTCTTCAGACACGGATCTCTAGTTATGCAAAATCTGGGAGAGACTTCGACGCCGACCACAGGCTGTGTCTTGTTTGGCACAGTCAGTGGAGCCATAGGTGGATACATTTTATTTTGCAATTGCGTTTTTAATAATTCTTGTTGTAGGTTTAGTGACGCAGATAACCCAAGATTTTTACGACTTTCTCCTAGAGCTGCAAAATAAACTATCGACGGTTATTAAATCGGTCGGTAAAATTGATCACTCCCAATGGAGAGCGTTCAACACCGATATTAAAACAGAGCCGAGTGAAGGCTTCATTGACGGTGACTTGATTGAGAGTTTCCTCGATTTGTCGCACGACAAGATGAAGGAAGTGGCCGATGGATTACAGGTAGGCCGACCGCAGACTAAACATTCCTCCAACTTGGTTGTTTCAGATAACTGGGGAAGGTGGCATGAAACAGGATTGTACCGT
Source organism: Tribolium castaneum (assembly GCF_031307605.1). Lineage (NCBI taxonomy): Eukaryota > Metazoa > Arthropoda > Insecta > Coleoptera > Tenebrionidae > Tribolium > Tribolium castaneum. Next base: position 14,342,993 of record NC_087396.1, read on the forward strand.
CGATGATTTAGTCAAGATGGTCGAAGATTTAACGAGGATTCACTAATTTGTCAGGTGCGTTATTATTTTATATATAACACCAGTGAAGTGTTAGGATCTTAAGTAAAGTTGTCTTTTTTTGTCGTTAGTAATAGAAAAATAAAACTTCGTATAAAACAATTTACTGTAAAAAACCTACTCTACGGTTTGTGACCTATAAATATGTTCGTAACCTGCTTTTAACAAAAACTGGAAGTTGGTATTATTTCGCAAGTCCCCGAGCGAGTCGTCGTCTATTAGCGTGTCCATGGGGGGTAGAAGGTTCCACCCGTCTCCTTCCAGGTCCATGGCGAGATCGACCAATTTGAAAAACAGCTTGTGCTGTAGGATTTCCATAGGACTATCCAAATTTTGGTGTTGCCATGCGTCTCTCAACAACGCGTATCTCCAAATTTTCAGCGACATTTCTTGTCTCAACTCCTCATCGTCGATGAAATTCAGCAAATCGAGGGCTTTCTTAAATTCCAATTCCGCCGCTTCTGTGTATTCTTTACAAATGTAAAGATTAATCAAGTCTTTGGGCGGAATCACCCGAATGTTAATCGTGTCGTATCCAAACTGCTGCAAAACATAATCCGGGATATCCTCCTGATACGCAATCAAGTCCAGCCTCGAATCAACACTCCTCAATGCCTCCTCACTGCCGGTCCCGGCCGCCAATTTCGCCAGTTTGCACAAACTCAACATTGTTTTTTGCCTTGTCACCGACTCAGTCTCGTTCAAAGCCAAGGTTTGCAACGAGTTCGCCGCTTGATTGTACTTCTTATCAAAAATCTCCTGCATCCACGACAGTGACGGATGACCCGACAGGAAATTGGTGAGTTTTTGAATATTTTTCGACTTGCCGACGTGCTTGCACATGTCAATCAGCTTGCCTTGTTTATTCTCTTTCAAAAACCAGTTGTACACGAATTCGGAGAACCCCTCGTTGCTGAAGCGTTCCAAATAATCGTCGAGCCGGCGCTGGTTATTTGTAGCTTCACACAGGATCATCAGTGTTTCAAAATCGAGGTACTTTTCGGCAAGTTTGGCACATCTCTCCCAGTCTTTTTCGTGTACTGCGGGTAACCGAAAATGAATCAGTCGAAATAAATAAATTGCAACTCACTAAAAGGCTTCATGAATTTCTGGCGGTCGGAACAGTATTGCTTGTAAATAATTTCCTCAAAGGACGTCGCTTTGATGCTCTCCAGGTGGCTTTTGCGGCCGTCGAGAATTATATCCGTGATGGAGACCAACTGGTCGAAAAGATCGTTCCTCAAGCGCTCATTGTTCGTTAAAATTATCCCGTAGTTGTATGTGAGATAATGCTAGAAAATAGAAGTAATTATGAACTAACTCAATTAACTCAATTTTTTTTACCATTTGAGACAGAGAATTAAAGAGGCCTTCGGCCCCACTGGCCGCAGTCCAGGGCAAAAATTCGGGGGCTATGGCAAGGACACCCTCCGACGGTTTGTAATTCACCACATTCTGTTCCCTAAAGTTGATCACGCTTTTCAGCGCACCCTAAATAAAGCATTATATTATGTCACCCTCTTGTGGCAAAAACCCACCAAAATAATCTCATTGGTGTCGTGGATCATGTCAACAATTTGGGCCGGATCCATGTTCGAATGTGACTTGTCCTCGCAATAATTCACCATCTCTTGAATGCCTCTATGCACCTGACTGACCTCCCGGAAAAACACATCCTGGTACGTTAGCCCGTTTTCCGGCTTGGTTTCCGACTCAGCCGTCGCTTTTTCGATGGCTTTTTCCAGAACTTGATTATAGGCGACAGTTTTGAGACTGATCGCGGCTATGATTTTCTCCGATATTTCGCCCATGATGTACGTTGTTGCGGTGGTGGTGTTGCGAATTGTGGATGCGGACAATTGCGCCCACAGTCCTGACTCTTTGAGGAATTTTATGAATAGTGAGAGTGCTTTTTGTTTGTTTTTTAATTGGTCGAGGACTTGCATCGAGTGTGAGCTGCCAAGCCCGACTTGATGGTCCTTTGACCATCTGGGATCACCGGCTGGGGTGTCATCGATTAAGTCCTTGCCCATCATTATTACGACTTTATCCAGTAATGAGTCGATTCCTGGGAGTTTGGACGCGTCAGGAGGGAACAACTCGTCGATGATTTCCTTGCAGGCTTGCTCCTGGTTTTGTATCCGGTAGATAAAAGCGGCCTTTAATTGACTAACTGTGTCTTTGTAAGCAATGGAAATCTCCTCAGGGTCCATGTTGTAAATGGACAGGTTATTAACCACCACGTTATCATTAAACGACGTCTCCACGAAACTGTTAGCGCCTGTGAGACTTAGGTTTAAGTCATTAGACATATCATTGCTCGCCACTGCGACTAAGCCATGATTGCGCGAGAAAAATATAGGTGTGTTGACACAGATCGCACCCGCTAATAAAAAATCTTGAGGTGTGTTGAACTCTAAAATATCAGGCTCTTCTTGGGGCTTGATAACGGTGATATGTTTCTGGTTGTATAAGTAGGCATTAATGCCGCATAAAAGAAAACGATACGATAGGGAATCCCCCGGATTGTTTTCCCGATACAAGTCCGTAATTTTCAACAAAAGAAAATCTTTAACGGCTGTTGGAGGTTGATTTGTGTTCGTCTGTAGACTTATCATCGCGTAATGTACCCGAGGAATATTAACCGCTGCTGCGAGTATTATAACATTGTCTTTATCTGACTGTATGTCAAGTAACCAGGTATCAATTTCGGTTTGGTCTCCGACACAATTCTCCCACAGGGCACCACAGAAACTATCTCTGACTATTCGGTTCAATTCGGTGACAAATATCAACTCTTCGTCGTTTTTGGACAATTGCCACTTTTGCAAATTGTGGTCGGCTAAAACGTACACCGTCCAGGTGTCGCTAGTTGTACCAGGGACGCTCAGAACGCGCACTATTCCCTGTTTGAATTTTTTTAATCACTATTGAATCAATAATTAGAGTGCGAGAACAGCCTAAGTCCAAAATGCCAATTTAAAACGAAAATTCTCATTTAGTAACCAATGTTTTTTTCAATATGTAAAAAGTTAAATAAAATGAATCCAAGGTGTAACTTGTAATGAAAGTTTTTTTAAAACAATTTAAATATATTTATTACATAAGAAAGTCTTTCGAAAATCTTCAGTATTTTGAAGATAAGGAAGGTTTCTGTAATAGTAACACATTTAAAGTTTTCTGTGAAAGTTGTTTGAAAATATATTTTTCCTATCTCTGCTTTTCTTAACTGAAACCAAACAACTTCTGGTACCACTAGTTTACAAATTTTTTTCTTTTACTAAGAGATAATTTATACTGATTTTGTGTACTGTTTCTCAATGATAACTAAGATATATGTCACATTTGTTATCACGTCTAGTTTTTTTTAATATATTCACTAGAAGTTTTGAAAATTCGTATCCGGTGTCTAGTTTGACATTCCTTGTTTCTGTAATAACTAAATAATTAAACATTTTATTTGCTTTAAAGTATAGTCAAGTGAATGTCGATTAAGCCCAAATAACATTTGATTTGTTTGTGAGAAAATTATCCTAATAAAACCTGGGAAACTTAAGCGATCAAATGGTAAACGCTTTCATCAAGATTTAAAGTCTTATGAAAAGAGGTATACCAAAGATTTACTGCTGGTTACAATAAAAGAAACTGACACTAAACAATGCAAAAAAAGAAACAATATGTCATTTTTATTTATTTTTTTAATCAGTCTTATCTTTGGTGTCTTTGGCATTCGTTATTGACGTAACTAACAAATTGATAAATATTTTATTTGCTTTAAAACATCATCAGGTGAATGTAAATTTCTATGTTTGTGTTTAATTATTATCCTAACAAAACCTGGGAAGCTTAAGCAATGAACATCGTGAACATATCCATCAAGATTTAAAGTCTTATGAAGAGACGTATTAAGGTTTTTGGGATAAAAATATGTTAATCGTTTACTACATAAGGATAAACTGACCCTGATAGTACAAAAAAAGCAGTCTGTAACATTTTAGTTGTTGCAAAAAACTTGACGTCACACATTGGCTTCATGTATTGGTAAAAAACAAAACACTGTGAACTAGTTAATTTAAATTGGCTTCCAACTGCACATTTTTTTCTTGCAACAGGAGGTGATGACACCAAAGTCCAAAGAGTCTTCAATTTCAATATACCTTAAAAAAGGTTCTAATTAATTTCTAATAAAATTTGCTGTCGTCACAGGTGAAAAAATTAAAATTATTTTCCCACATAGACACTGTGTTTTAAAAAATTTGACTTAATACTTTGTTTTAAACAAAAAGCTTGTTCAATATCACTTTTAATGATAATTAATTTTTTGGTAAAAATGCACTTAGGCTGTTTTCGCTCTCAGGCCCAGAACTACTCACACTTTCGGCCGAGGTTTCGCTCGCGATTGGCCCAAAAATCAGACTCGACATTCTCTTGCTAATGCCCCCCAACCACCCAGTTGGTATTTTAAGTGTTTTGCATTTCAAACTGTGCCTCCCGCCACTTAGCTGTGGCTGGAGCAACAAAACGGTGCACGTTGTGGTGGCCAGAATGCACCCAAGGCCCTCGACATCGGTCAAACTGTCGCATTCCTGGCCTTGTAGACTGACGTGCTGTTCCACGGAGATTCCTTCATGGACAATTGCCGGCCAGTAGCGCACCACACCTTCCGGCGAGACTGCGATACAAGAAGGTGTGTTCGAGTCTGAATTGACGAAAACCGAGACCAGTTCAGCTCTGTGCGCCAAGTCGCTTTGCGGGAGTTGCAGTTCAAAGCACTGGTTTAGTAAACTTGTCTTTTTCGAGGGGGTGTCGAGCAACACGGGGCTTTGGCGGTACTGCCAGATCAGCAAGCGGCGGCCGCAGACCACCCACAGGTAGCCCAGTTTCGAGATTCGGGCCGATACCACGGTGTTTCCTTAAAGAAAAAAATAAATTCGTGGGAAATTATAGTGGTGGCTTACTGTCGGCAAATGTGAGGGCTTCTGTTATTAGGACGGGGAAGGTTTGGCCGAAACGTTCAACGTAGTTGTAAGGTGTTGATAGTATTATTTGTACCGATTGGGTTGATTTTCCTGAGACACTGAAACGGCTAAAAGACCGGTAAGTATGAGAGTGAGGTTAGAATCGTCAACTTACGATGATTTTCGGAAATTAGGCGGAATGATTTTCTTGGCGTTGAGATTTTGCCGAGAACGGGGAGAAAACGGGCTTCTGGTGGAGAAAGATGAGTTGAAGCTTCTATCCATTCTGACTTTATTACAAATATTCAAATTTAAAAAGTAATAACAATGTTGACCACTTATGTCAGATACAGATGACATGCGCGCATTGCACATGTAGCATGTGGTTCTATGTTCATGGAATCCTATCCGGAAAGCAGCGTGATTTTTTGTTTTATCACAGGTTTTATCTATTTACGAGACTGAGAAACACCTGGTTGTTATCATATTTGGTTCCGGTGATTTTTTACTCCTCGATGTTCCGTTGTGGAACGAAGTGGCTGAATATTATGAAAAAAAAAGTTGGCAGCCCTGTAACAGCGTGAGTGTGATGGCATCCGGATGGTGCGTAAAACCCAAACGAAATCACCTGGCAAAAAATCAAGAAAAAGTGACCCCGACATTTCGAGAAGCGATGTGATGTTTACGTCGTACTCAGAGACCTCTGTCCACAAGCGAAACCTATGCATCGTTTCCTTCCCGATTATTTTTCTGTTCAACATTTTGCGCACTTTGCTCTACCAAATCTTTGTTATCCTTCGTTTCGTGTATTGTAGTTCCTCAAATTACCTAGTAAAGAAACGTCAGTTTGAATGTGGTGAGAGTGACCAACAAGTTGCGACTTGTGTCATTGAAGAGATCACCGAAATGACGCACGTCCAGAGGGTCACAGGGCCGGGGCCCGGGGACCCCCTTCTGGCCAAGCAGAAGCACCACCACCGCCGCGCCTTCGAGTACATCTCCAAGGCGCTCAAGATCGATGAAGAGAACGAAGGTCGGTGCCCGGTCTGGAGGCACGGTGAATAATTGATGGTCGTTTCTAGGTCAGAAGGACTTGGCCATCGAGTTGTATAGGAAAGGCATCACGGAGCTGGAACTGGGGATCGCGGTGCAGTGCTGGGGCGGCCGGGGCGAGGTGTGGGAGCGGGCCCAGCGCCTCCACGAAAAAATGAAAACCAATCTTGCCATGGCCAAGGACAGGCTGCAGTTTTTGGGTAATTTGGACTGGATTGATTTGCTCATTTTGGTTTGGTATTTACGTCTTTGTTGTTGTTTCTGTTTATAGAAAGCATGGATATGTTACATCGACAGGATGTTCAAAAAGAACCAAAAGAGGCTCCTAAACTTAGCTACACTACCAATATTCCTACTCCCAAACTTTGTTTTAACAAAGGTATTCTTCTTATTTTCAGTATTTCAGCTTCCATTGGTGTAACTCGTAGTACATCGGCTTCTAATAGTAGAACGCGTTGCTCGATTTCTTACCATAATCCCTAGTAATTAACTCATAGATTATGTAATCCCAGCAATCATTATCGACACAGTATTTTGAGCAGTAACAGCCTCAAGCCTCAATTAACAACTAGATTATGAGTTTATCGCTTTTATGATTCAGACAGTGGCGAATCTAACCTTGATTCTTCAAAAACCTTTGTCTCTTGTTTGCAAATTGGTAAAGTAAATAGCAAATTTTAAAACATCTCATTCGCCAGTGGGTACAGAAGTCTTATCCTGAATCACATACAAATTTGGATAGTGCATACCTAAGTGTATATTTGCTGCAATTACCAAAATTTTTTATACTATAACAGTCTAAATAATGATAAAATTATTTTATTATCTTAGATGCAGTTTTATTATGTTTATAAAAGTGAAATTATATTGAACTAAAATGTGATTATTATAATTACAATAGGTATGTATTTTTTCGTAACTTGAGACCATACGATTCTTTTTTGACTTTTTTTGAGTACATAGTTCAAAATAAGAGAATTGTTTATGCAAAGTCCTACAGACAAGTAAACCAGCTAGTGATCAAGAACCCACTCCAAGTCTCAACTTTGTTTAATTTATTCAACAGTAATAAAATTTAATAAAATTGCATTCACGTAGAGAAGCATACTTTTAACGATATGTTAAGACAGAAGGGTTCAAAGTAGAGCAAAGTAAATGAAAACCTTGTAAATATCTTCTTTTTTAAAAACGCTGCGAAAACGGTACACCTCATAAAAATATCTATATAAAAAAACAAATATAGAGAACTAAATTTTCAAGTCAACGACAGAATAACACTACTGTCTTTAACGGTTCAGGCTCTAAAAGACGTTCAAGAATTTTTGAAAAACATCTTAAATTTGTACACCGTCACCGTCGTTTTTGTAGCAAATTTAATTTAATTTAATTAATTAATTAATATAGTACAATTTTTATATTAATTTGTTCTGTGTCATGGTGCTCAATATGTTAATTATTTATAGGACCATTATTTCTGTTTAGTTTAAATGTTGATGATAATCCGCATTTTCGGCCTCTATGCTTCCTCTCTCTAGGTTTGTATTGTTTTAAAGTTGAAGAAAATGTTTCCTTTTATATTTAATAAGGGTTTATATTCGCCACTGTGTAAAAACTGCGTAACCTGATTCCGATTCTTTGATTGAAAGAAATTTATATTTTAATTTTAATTATTATTATTTTTAAAAACAATGAGTTCTACTTTTTCATCACCCCTGTGTATATTTTTGTTTGTGAGCCACCAACTGCGTGTCACTATTTCTCTTTGTTCCTAGCTTCCGGCAAGAAACTCTCCGTGGCCAGTAAGCGCCCCCCGAACGCGACCCTGGCCAAAAGCCAAACCTTGCCCCGTTCGATGGGTTCCCGGACAGCCCCTATTCAGCCCGTCCGCCCTTTTAACAAGCTCTCGTCGACTCCTCCTGCCGTCAAAAAGCAACTCTCGGTGCCGGGCACCGCCGGTTCTCCCGCTCGCAAAACAACAGCCTCACGTAATAAACCCGATCGAAAGTCCGATAACTATTGACTCGTTCCTCCAACAGTAGCAACTCCGAGTAAATCGACGTCACGGGGCGGCAAATCACCCAATTTACGAGGCGTCGACACAAAACTAGCTCAATGCATCCTTGACGAGATCGTCGAAGGCGGCCTCCAGGTGCAATGGGAGGACATCATCGGTCAAGACGCCGCCAAACAAGCGCTGCAAGAAATGGTGATCTTGCCGTCGCTGCGGCCTGAACTGTTCACGGGGCTGCGCACCCCCGCGCGGGGGCTGCTCCTGTTCGGGCCCCCAGGCAACGGGAAGACGTTGCTAGCGAGGGCTGTGGCCACCGAATGTCGGGCGACGTTTTTCTCAATCAGTGCCGCCAGTCTCACTTCGAAGTACGTGGGCGAAGGGGAGAAAATGGTGCGGGCTTTGTTCGCAATCGCCCGGGAGTTGCAACCGTCGATTATTTTCATCGACGAAGTCGATTCGCTCCTCTCCGAACGCTCCAACAACGAGCATGAGGCTAGCCGCAGGTTGAAGACCGAATTTCTGGTCGAGTTCGACGGACTGCCGAGTAACCCCGACAGCGAGCGGGTGAGACAGTGTTTCATTGTGTTATTTTTTTATCGATGGTTTGAAGGTCGTGGTGATGGCGGCGACCAACCGCCCCCAGGAACTGGACGAAGCCGCTCTCCGAAGGTTCCCGAAGCGCGTCTACGTCACGCTCCCCGATCTCGAAACGCGAATTCGATTGTTTAAGATGTTGTTGGCAAAACAGGGTTGTTCACTTACGCAACAGGAACTGAAACGACTGGCCACTCTTACTGAAGGATACTCGGCTAGTGATTTAACAGCTCTGGCCAAGGATGCCGCGCTGGGACCAATCAGGGAGCTGCAGCCGGAGCAAGTGAAGGAGATGGATCCCAGTGCGCTGAGGAGCATCACTATAAATGATTTTCTGGATTCGCTGAAACGGATCAGGAGGAGTGTGTCGCCGCAGAGCTTGGTGGCGTACGAGAAGTGGTCGTTGCAGTACGGAGATATGTCTATTTAATCATTCCGCTTTTACTTTGGTGACTTTCGTTTTAATCTGTGATATTATGGTGTTTTTGATTGAAAATTCGCTGCCTGTTGATTTTGTTGACTTGTTTTAGTACAAAAGGGAGGGAGTTTCTCTTTTTATTTGAGCCGAAATGACGTATTAAAATATTGAAGTAATGTAGTTAGACTAGGAGTGTTTTTAGAGTTTGTGTTTACTAGCACGTTTTTTATTACTTGATTTAACATTGTTTTGTGGTTGTTCACTTGGACCGTAACAAAAGTGTCTCAATTCAGACGTTGCTTTTTCCATGACGTTTGTAATCTTATTGGTATAATAAAAGTAAATTGAAAGAAGATTTGCGTTTGGCAAAAATGAACATTTGAGTGAATTAAAGAAATGTAATTTATATCAATATCATTGACAAAGCAAAGCTGTACAATAAAAAAATACTGTCTAAGACATAATATCAACTCCATATCCGTATGTACACTTTCCTTCCATCATGAAACATAAAAAATATATCCTTACAGCTAATTATTGAATGTATTTCGAGTTACAACACTAGACTTACACTTTCTTTTATCAGTTAACTAACAATATGCTCATTCGTTTTTGTTTAATAACACATTCAAAGCAAGTGCCACACATTTAATTTCTAAATACGTAAATAATGTCTGTACACTCTTTTTCAACTAACCCCCGATTGTTCGATTATAAAAAGAATAAATAAACAGAGAGAAAAGTGTTAAAAAAGAAACAGCGTTTGGTAAGAACGACCAACTCGATATCGTTATAAACATCTTAAATATATTATTTTATAAAAGGCCACATGCTAATTTAGTAACGGCTAACAACACATAAATCCTTTCATGCAGTCATTTACAACTATGGATCTAGATAGAATATTTGCATAGAAATAATAACCTTAGCGCGAAAAAATTGTACTCGAAAGTTGTCTATCAACTACGGTATCTAAAAATATTTTGACTTTTCTCTCAAACCAATAAAAAACATCAATCTTTATAAAAAAAGACCTAAAATCACATCGCCCTAGCATAAAATCAATACTTGTCACCTCAAATCAATTGAAATGAATGAAAATACCCGGTGGTTCCCTAGGTCGCATAACATAACCTGTTGGCACTAAGCTCACTAAGAAAAGGTGTTTTGAGTGGACTAGCACTTGTTGACATCCGGTGGCGTCGTGAGATACTCGTCTGCTCGTTTGTGATCGTTCAGTGCTTTGACGGTGTATTGATCTTGTGGTAATTCCGATTTACGTCGGACTAACGGCTTGTTTGTATTGCGAGTCTTCTTTGTCTGGAATTAAAACCGGGATGAAACACCACAAACACAGCAGTCACCACACATACAACAGTGACAGTTGTATGAGAATTATTACACAAAACTCATACAACGTCGATTGTGCTCCACACGACTGTGCATTACAATAACTAACAACAAGATCAAATGTTTCAATGACAAAAGGGAAATAAGGTGACAGCAAACTTACTTCTACTAATAATACTAACAACAAACTTTACTAGCTGCGTTTTTTCTGAAACAGAAGAGCAGAGTTGTGTACATTTGTCATAAAAACATTTGTTTGTAAATAGACAGGCCTGGAAAATCATTTAACTCATCTCGTTTTTTTTTCAGATCCAGATTTATTAATAACTCACTTTTCAAACATATTGTTTTCATGTTCCCTGACCTGTCTATTCTGCGATGTGGTTTGGAAGAAAATTAGTTACCTCCTGGGCTTGTTGTTCTATGTTATCCAAAGTGACTTCATCGTCGGGATCAGGACTCGTGATGATGCTCTTGATTTCTGGATTTTGTGCTTTAATAAGCTCGTATTCGGGTTTCTGAGCTGCTAAAGACTCCACTCTGATCCATAGTTCCATACGTTGGTTTTCACGCTCGCGCTCTCTGCAAAAAAGCATTAACAATATTCCTTGCGAAAGAATGCGAACTTACTTCCGTCTCTCCTCACGATATAGTTGTGTACACTCGTCAAACAATTTTTGATTCATTTCCATAAACAACTTAAGTGCATTGTAAATCAGGCCGTGTATAGTCTTGTTCCAGTGACTTTTCGAGTTTTTGTAAAGACTGGGGAACATCAGTGGTAGAATCTCGGTGGCGTTTTCCGACACCAGAGACATCACATATTCATTATTCCAGTAATAGAGCGCCCTCTCGGCGACTTGAAAATGCGGCGAGCTGACACACTTCGCCAGTTGTTTGAACAACGGAACCATGACTTTCTGGAATTCCCCTGGTTCTATAACGTCGAGGATCTCCTCCAGTTCGTTCAGAAACATCACTTCTTTGGGACTATGCGTCTTGGGCCAGTACTTCAACAGACTCCTAATCACTGGTTGGGTCAACGACGGGTCCTTCTCCAAAAACTGCACAACACAGTAGGCCAACTGCGGATGGTACACCGACAACGACTTGACTTTATGCAGCGGCATCAAAACTCGCAAAAGAAACACTTTGTGTTCTTCCTTCAGCGGCAATGCGAAACCGTTGATTATCGATCCGAGGATTTCAAGAAGCTCTGCGATGCCGTTGTGGTGCTCGGTTTCGTAGATGAAGCGATAAAACACGTTGTTGATTTGTTTGCGAATGAAGGCGCGAAGTCCGAGGAACTTGCCGTAAATCCGATGAAGAGTCGTTTTCAGAAGATCCCGTTCGCGGGGATCTTCCGAATCGAACAGATCGAGCAGCTGGAGGACGAACTTTTGGTCTATGTAACGTTTGGCAATGTTCGGCTGGAAATCGGGCGCCTCCAGCACGCGCAAAAACAATTCGTAGACCAGCTGGAGGTGGGGCCAAGCGGCCTCTAAGGTTGGCTCGTCCTCTTCTGGGTCGAATTCGGCACCGTTTGGGTTCGACGACGGGGGCAACGTGCGGAACAGGTTCACGGCGAACTATAAAAATGTGCAAATTTTAATTATTGCAAATAAAATTCAGCTTCTTTGTGCGTAAATCAGCCACGAAATTACTTTTGTTTAGACTGCCACCAAAACTTTGATGTTCGGAACATATCCGGCCGTGTAATCGTCCCTGAACTTTCCGCCATGTAAAAATAATTTATGAACACGAATTAATTTCTCAGCCGGCAAAAACATCGGATAATTCGACGCGGAATTACCGCTAAACTGCAATTACGTCGATATCCTCGTGATTAAAAAACATATCCATTACACACCAATAAAAACTCAAGTAAATATCGGAAACAAGCGCCAGTACGTCAAACACTTAACATACAATAAACGATGACGCGAAGGTGAAAAAAATCTCACCATATTGACGGCCTCTGGATAAATAGCTTCGGTGATGACGCCTTTCTGCTGCGTTACATATTCCACCATTTCGTGAAGGGCGGCTCGTTTCACTTCCTTCCATTTTAAATCAGACAAGGGGTCGGAAGCAAAATCAAAAAGAACGCAACATTGACGGAGTTTTTGGATGAAGAGCTCTTCTCGATCGGCCGGAGCGGCGTCTAAAACACATACAACAGTTGGAGTTCACGTTTTATCCATTATTTAAAATGATGTAAACAAGGAATTGTGTCGACAGTCGTGCTTTAATTTGAATTCCTCGAAAAATGTAGACGGATGATAATCGCGGAGGGCGCCGACTGAAAAATTAATCTCGAGATGAGTGTCTACATCTGTGCAAGGGTGGAATTAATTTGTAAGACGATAAATTCAGCTTGGGATTTAGAAAAAGAGCTTTAGGAATATTGCTTATCAGCTGCAACTAGGGTAGTAAATATGATTATGTTCAAGTAACTTGATGTTTTATTAACACATAAAAAGGATTTTGTTACGGAAGTAAACAGTTTAACAAGCTATTCGCTCCTACAAATTAACTTGATCTTGTTAGTAATAAATTAAAGACTTTATTTTTGTTCTTTTCATGCTCGCTTGATCTAATTTAGGAAGAAAAAAGTTGGTAAAATTTAATTAAAGAAATACATGAATTAATTACGTTGGCCTGTGCCAAATGGAAAACCAAACTATTATCGTATTTAACTTTATAATTCACGTTTAAATTCAAGAGCAAACGGAAAAAACGGGAAATTATATAAATTACAAATTGTATTATTAACAATAAAACTCCCTCCCCCCACACACAGGAATGTTTATTATTCTACGGATATTACGCATAACACAAAAATTCAGTTTTTCAATCGTAAAAACTGGTCGTTTAATCATTTTTATGGGTTTTAATAAAAAGTAAATAAGAATGAAAAATTAAATATTTACCGACATATCAAAACTTTTGTAGATAAAAACTTTGTTCTAGGAAATCAGTATAATTAGCTCAATTTAATAAAACGCAAGTTAAATGTAAAAATCTAAGTGAAGCTTTGTTGGCAAAAAACGTGTAGGCGTATTTGGCTCAATTTTTATTAAATGTTAGATAACATTTAAATGTTTCTGAGCCAGATATGATCATCGTTGATTTATTAACAAACAGTATTATCTATTTAATAATAATTATCTATTCTATTGCATAAAATCGAACCACTTCATTATCAAATTCGTTATATCATAGCTGTGTATGATTTTTCTGTTTTTTTTTAAATCCATTAAACCAAAACCAAAATCCGTCTTTTTGACTAACGGTAGATTTTATATATTTTGAGTTGTGGAATGCGGATTTTATTTTTATTAAAGCAATTTCGAGAAAAAGTCTTCGTTGGCTGATTTTGCGTGCTTTTTTAAAAAAGTCCTCTTTACATTCCAATGGAAAATTAAGTCTCCAGATATTCGATAATGTTAATTACGTGAGAGGTACAATTCCAGGCAGATAACATGGAAACCTATGAAAGTAATTATCGGAAAAAGTAAAACCGATAAAAATAAACAGGTTTCAAATTTGAGTTTTGCATAAAACAATGAATATTGAGTATGAAGGTGGTAACAAAACTACTCAAATACAGTCAAGAACAAATATTTTCCTATAATAAAAATTAAACCGGAGTAAAAAAGTAAAAACTTGTTGAGCAGTGTTTTTTCTTACAGTATGCAAATAGAAAATATTTCCCAAAGAAAGGTTCAGGAAACGAAACCTCTCCGACCCTATGTTTATAGGATTTTTTGATTATTTTTACTGAACAAATGGCTTAGAAGATTTAACGACGGGGTCGACACCCTCTATGATTATTTTGCTACGGGTATATACATTAGAAACATGTTACTTATTAGTAGAACCGTTTAAATACAAAAAAATTAATACGAGATAATAATCTACATTCTGTTAATATCTTACAAATTACTCAGTCGATTCAATTACAATTATTGAATCACGAATATTATGTAGTTGTTTAACTGAAATGTCGAAACAATCGATACTTTCATGATTTTTTCTAATTAAAAACCACTCCTTATCCTTAATAACGTTATTACTTACATGGTTAAGAGGTTTGGAATGAAATTACTTTGTAAATAAAGTGTACATCATGCTGTAATCGATACCAATCTGTTAACAATTGTTCAAGGGATTGAACAGTTTTACAAAAAAAAGATAAATAAAAGCAGGAGATGAATTATTAAATTCCTGTACAGTTTATTTATTATTAAATTTGTGCTCGCGTTTAAATAAATAAACGAGTTTACGTGTAAATCAACATTTATGCCTATTTAAAGTCAAAAAGTTCATCCTTATTAAACGTGGCCATGCTTCTGGCGTGATTAGCACCGTCGAAAAAGTGCGAATCACATGATGATAAAAAAAGGTTGGTCAAGCTGGTACAAGCTAAGTTCAATGTCAATTTAGTTACGCAGCTATTATGCTACGATCATCACAAATAAACTGCAAAACCTTGTGAATCCTCCAACAATTTAACGCTAATGTATTTATGTTTATTGGCACAAAGCCGCATCGTACAAAAACAAAAGCCAAGTCAGATGGACGCCTCAAAATTAACTTGATTGTTAATTAATTCCTCGCGTGTACCGCCGGGGCGTGTAATTTTTTATTTGCCGCAATTACGTCAATTTCCCACTTTGTCCTTTCGTCACCTTCTAACTGGGGCAGCAGCTCTGCGTCCTGCATGCCTCTGAAGGTGGTGTTCCTCCTCTGCCCCGGCATTTTCCCGTCGTCGGGCCTTGCTGGCGTGTCGTTGTCGAGATGCTTGGCAGCGGTTTGCGCCGCGACGAGCGAATCGACGCTGGCCGACGCCACCAAATCCAAGCCGCTGTGAAACGACGGCGATTTGGGTATGCCTAATGGAGACGAATCCCGACCTCCCATAACATGACCTTGCGCGAAAGTTGAGTGAACCATGGTGAAGCTCTCAACTCCCGTTTTTGAAATGTGGTGGCACTCCACGCACGCACGCACACACGCACGACCTTACCGTGGGCAATTCGCGAATTGAGCTAATTATTGGCGAGATGAAGAAGACGCAATGCGTCAAGTCATCATCGCGGAATGTTTGTCGCGGTCGGGCTCTCCGCCAAACTGTACTGATAAGGGGTGAAGGATATGGATTAATAGATGTGACAGACGCAGGCGCGTACGCGTCACCTGTTACCCTTAAGAAAGTCGGCTTTACAAAGGAAAAGGAAGATGTGGAAAAGGTTTGGATGGGAAATTACACGGCTGCTTTAGAAGTAATTTGATAATTTTACAAAGAAATGCAATTCTGCTCCTGATGAGAAAAAGGAATAAGCTCTATTTATCCTGCTAACTGCTGGATATCCTCAAGAATTCTTGTTTTAAAACTGCTCTATTATTCATGGATCAAAATACTGTACAAGATAATTAAATACAAAAATTGAAAAACTAGATATTTATGTATTATGAAGAGCAAATTCAAGGAGATTGAATTCCACGAAAATGTTTAAAATCCGCTAGGGTTCCCTTTTTTCTTATAAGTTATAAAAGTTAGAGTCGACAATTTGGTCGTAGTTCTAGCAAAAAGTGGGTAAAATACAAAACAGTCTTGAATGCCACAAAAAACAATAATTAAATCAAAAAGGTATCTAAAGTCAAAAATCAATTATTATAAAAATGTAACACTAACAATGATTTCAAAGGACAGAATTATCCAGAATCTATAAAAACAAAACTTAATACCAAAAGTGTGACTGAGTAATTTTCGTTTAATTTAAAAATAAAATATTCCTAAAGTATGATCACTTTAGTTAGTCACTTTTTCTTCCACCAATTAACTATACAGGTGTCTCAAAATTGGCGAATTCCGAGTTCGGAGCCCTGTAGGAAATCACTTTAGTAGTCTAAATAAAATAATAATAATAATAATAATAATAAAGATTCAAGGCCTCTCCACAAAGATATTTTGGTTCAAAAATCACTTTTTGATAGCGTTTTTTTCAAATGCAGACCAAAAGTTTCAGTGTTTGATTGTTATTTATGGTGTAGAACAGGGGTTCTTAATTTTTTTCACCTCGCAAATGCGACAGAAATTAGCGAACCCCTTGTAAAGCTATAAAAAAACAATAAAATTTGGTAGTACATTTATTTTCCTTGTTTCAGATTTTGAACTGAATGACTTAACAGTATTTATTAGCATAAATACGAATTTAAAAAAAGTAATAGGTAATTTAGCATTTTTTATATTTTTTTTAGTATTTTTTTTTATTTTAAAATTATTAACGGAGTGCAGTAAATATTATGTAGGAGATGTTTTTAAACAAACATGTTAAATAGTTTTAACGTTGGCACCATAGCCAATTCATTCGTAGGAATTTTAGTAAAGGAAGTCAGTCCAGTGTTTGATTTATTTTGAAAATTCCCTTATAAAAATCTAGATATAAAAACACAGAATCAGGGGCAAATTCCGTGTCGATAACAGTTTTTGATGTCAATGTGGAGACAAGAAGTGCTTACACAGCAATTTTAAATTTTTAACAAGAAGGTAACGAAAATACAAAAACATCATGTGTGATTGCATCACACTTTACGAAGGTTTAAAAAAAAGTGCAAATTTTATTTTTAAACAAAGGTAGAAGAAGAATTTGAGACTTGATTCAACTTCAAGCCCATTTTAGTTCAAATAAATTACAGAAAACCAAAAGCGAATCTTTATAATATCTTATTATTGTATCCTTCCACGACTAACTTTTTTAAATAAAAGCGTTCTTTTTTTACAATGTTATGTTTGTTTGTAGTAATAAGCATTGGGTTCGGTTTTTATAGTCAAAAAGTGGTGATATCTGTCTTTAAGTGTTCGATAATAACGCGTTCAACAAACAGAAGTCTACCTAGAATCCGTAAAAGTACAAATTTTCATGAATCTTCAAAATGAAAACAAAATTAATTTTTGAAAGAAATTTTTTGGAGCAAAAACAATGAATCAAATAATTTATGACCCACAGAGAGGATAAGCTGGTGCAAATTTTGTCGTTATACGTTTATTTAAATTTATTATTTTGTAATTTTTTACGTTAGCAATTTAAAGTTCCGGCATCACAATACTTTTTTTGACGAACCACCGGTTGGGAAACACTGGTGTAGATGATTATGGAGAATAATAAAGTAAAACAATTTCTCAAACAATTTGCTTTACTTTTGGGTAAAAAATTCTTGCATTTTTGTAATTTGTCGTTTCAATTTTAAGAAAAATTACAAAAATTTAAAAAATTACTCCAAAATAAAGCTATTTTTTCGAGAAATTGTTTTACATTATCATTCTCCACACTCATCCAATCATAAATAACAATAAACACTGAAATTTTAAACCTGCATTTGAAGAAAACGCAATTCAAAGTGCACCTGAATTGCACTTTCAAACGAATGTATCTTTGTGGAGAGGCCCCGAATCTTTATTTTGCTTTTATATTTGAACCACTAGGTTTCACTATAAACTCGCAATTTTGAACACACTGTATGCTTTATTATTTATTATTCTCTGAAGAAAAATAGTTTAAACAAAAATACGTGCTCCTGTACTTTTTATTCGCCTTTCCGTGGAGGTAAATATTTTCGAAAAACTAAAAAAAACAAAAAAACTTGCATATGAAATGTAAAAATATTCATGTTTTTTACGTATGTATACACATTTGAAAAATATTTAATATTTGGCGAGAACACCTCGCTGGAGATGATGCAGAATATTTATACCGGAGTTATTTTTCACTGTAATTAGGTAGGTTGGAGTTATTTTCAGCAACATTTGGAAGAACTATGCACCGAGTAAAACACATCAAGCGCAACTGTTTGAAAATAAAAATTTACAAAAAGTTTTTATTATCCGCTTAGGAAAGCTGCATTTTTCAACAGTCTTTAAAATTGTGGCTTCATAATAAAGCTATTATTGTACACACCCACATGCACTATTAAAAAAATAAATCGATACATTTCAGTAAAAATATATGTTTACTTCATTCAATTTTTAGTTATAAAATTCTATTTCGGGTTTTATTGTGCAAAAAACTATTGACGCGTGACGCTTAAACAGCTTTATTTTAGCGTGTATAACAAAAATGTACTTTAATAGAACAAAATCTATTATTTAAATAAAATTGGACAGTTTTATTGATGTGTTGATTAAAATAGACATGGACGGGGAACAGAACTACAAAGTTGTACCGTTTTGCAAAATAATTTTACGAGAAAACAGTCATCAAAGTGCTGGAACTGTTACTGAACTACTCATTTGATTATACCATTTTCTTTACATGGCGGTAACGGTATCAATGTCCAGCAACTGTCGAACAATAATTAAAGCTTAGATTAGAGAAAAGCAAATAAAAAAGAAATGTAATAGTATTTCACATTCGGTTTTTATCAAATTTAAACGAACAACCATAAACTCTTTCGCCATGTTATCAAAACTGTCAAAGAACGAACAATAAATTCGCTACTTAAAATCTTGATAAACATAAAATCTTGTAGCATCCAACACGAATTTATTTGCACAACATGTTAAAAACCATCTGGCAAATAGACACTAGAAACTAGACGTTATAGCGACACTTTTACTGCGTTTTGATCGTGTATTGTAATATTTTACAGCCACATTATGACGCTTAAACGAAGAATGATGGACGTAGTACCGTTTGTACAACGCCACGTGTTTTTGCAGAAAGTAATGCAAAATCAGGCCCACATTCGATACACCATTTGTTACATTGTTCTAACTTTATTTTTCTACTACTTTCCTCGCTTTAATTTATGCACAATTGTCTGGAAGCACATTTGCAGCACGGTATTAAGAATAATGAAACGCTTTTTCCTAAAACTTTAATGCAGTTAGTTCGACCAGTTTCCTTTTCAATTTACCCAACAAAGTATTTCTTTTCCTTTTTTAAAGTGCTTGAAAGCACACAAAAAAATAATGTAGGTACGAAAGTGAGAAAAAATGCACTGACTAGCTCATACGCTTGCAACCTTATACGTATTACACGATATTCTATGTTTTAATGCACCATTTTATTGATTTTCTGTAAAGCCAATGCAAGTTTCCATGTCTAGTTAGACTGTGTTTTAAGTTGTTTTTTTAATGTTCTATAAAATAATTATTAAAAATTGCTTCTTTCTTACAGTTTTTGCAATGCTAAAACTACATTTTGTTTTTTATTTGTAATACAAATATTCGTAATAAAAATAGAATTGGCTAGCGTAATAGTGCATCGTAAACATACTAAAAAATAAACAGGAATTAGTAAAAATGTTATAATCTACTCTATAACTTTATAGATACGGTAATGTCTCCAGTTGAGCATTTCTATTTATTTTTCTAACAAACAAAACCAACATTTTTATTGTATGTACATAAAACGTTCGTTGCTTAACATTTCGTAAAAAATGATCAAGGATGCACCTACATGCGTTTTCAATTACACAGCAAAACATATCTACTAACGACAATCGGCTAATTACATTTATTTTTCTCGTCTCATTTTTACAACACGTTGTGTGTCAGGATTAAATTAAATTTCTGTAGTAAACAAAACAAAAAACCACGAGTTACGTTCTATTTTCGTTTTGATAAAATAACACAAACGCAGCGTATTTAGTAAAATTCCAATAAAAAGTAATTTCCTTCTGTAATCCAACCACTGGTGTATAAAATCCCATTCGCCCCCACCCCCTACCTTGACACGAAACAATCTCTACCATTAACCCAGTGCCCTCACAAAATCCCGAAATAGCAAACGACGCGACACAATCCCTAAAAATAGCCCCCTGTATCTTTTGCATACCTTTTAACGACGGAAGCATCTCCAGTTCCCTGTTTTTGGTGATATTGAACCTGGAGCTGGAATGTCGCTTGTCCTTTTTGATCATGGGCCCTTGAACGGTTCCCGTCGTCAGCTTGGTTTTGTTGAGGGGCGTAGGCGGGGGCGCATTTGCCACGGAGTTATTCTTTGGCTGGAAAAACATCGTAATTAATTCCGACGTGAAAATTCAGGCGCGTTTTTACCCCCTCGACCACGCCGCGTTTTCGTCGCCGGAAAAACCCCCCGAGGGCCATCGTGACGCCCAACATCGACGCTCCCCTCCCCGCGCTAACACACAGAACTGACCATGGTCGCGCTGCTGCTTTTCCGCAATTTTTCACACGACCTTTTGCTTGTAACGAGCCGACTTTTCCAATAAACCGCAATCATGGCACGACTAACCAACGCAAATACGGTGCGAGTGTAAATATAAACCAAATAAAACATTTCTAATGGCAGTGGCGGCTCGTCAGACCGCCCCGGAAGAACATGTGCCAAATGTGGAACCGGTGGGTAGTCGCTTTTTTTTCAATCTGACGTATAATTCAAATGGCGGCAAGTAGTGACCAATCATTTTTTTAATACGCTCTCATGCGTAATAATGAATAATGCATGGTTTTGTTTTGTGGCAAGCATTTGAATTTGTTTGATAACGAAGGAATGTATTTGCCTTTTTCATCATTTTATCAAGAATTAGTCACGTAATTTATATGAGATTTTTCATCTTGCGGATTCGCACTTCAAGCATACTGGATATCAATGAAAACTAGAAATGAGAATCTTAACTTTTAACACTTCCTCGTATCGGGTGACAAAACCAAATATTTTTCCTTTATTGAAAAGTAAAAAACGATTTGTGTTGGTTTTTATCCAAAGATTTAGAACGCTTTTTATGATTGTAAGTGTAAAGTTTAATCGATTAAACACTAGGAAAAATTCTAGATTACACCAAATAATTCCAAATATTTAACCAATTTTGCTTTAAGATTTCAATGTATACCGATAAATATATCCTGTAATAGAAATGCCCTTTAGCAGAATATGAACTGACTCCTTGTCTTGTCTTCTTAACGCCCACATAATTCAAATGACTCAATAAAGATTCATATTTTTTCTCTCCAAAATGTACGAATTTTTAAGCATTAGACGAATTTCCGTTTCTTATTAATAAGATTTTGTTGTTTTAATTTGCTGCGACCGCATGTAAATTAAAAAGCAGATACAATTTGCATATTATGACTACGGAAAATGTCATAACCATTTATGTTCATACAATCTTTAAAGAGTTCAACGTCATAGAAATTAAAAAATATTTAAAACAATATTTACACGCCCTGGGCGTGTCGCAACTCACAAAGTAGCAAAATTGCATGATGACACACAACGCAAATATCCAATTTGTATAATACCAGTTAGTTTTAAAACTTTCCATTGTGAGAAAATTCTTGCAACAATAAATACAGCTCCCAACTATACTTCAAGTGAAAGAAAAAGGATTAAAAATATGTACTTTGAATTGAAATGCAAAACAGATTTTTGGCTTACTGCAAATAGGGATCTGCTTGTTTGATTTCGCTCTTTATTAGTGCATAAGTGAAAAATATTGTTTGGTTCGAATGTGGATATTTTATAAAACAGAACCGCTGTCCAAACAAACGATTTTTCAATAATATACGAGTAGTAAGTAATACACATGTATACGTTTGGCCAATATCCGATGAAAGTTTTCAACTTTTCGATAGTTATTGTACAGATCGGTCGTTACCTAAACAATAGATTTGTCTAAATAAACTCCCATGTTTGTCTATAACTCACAAGATTAAAGATGTTAAACATACGTGAATCTTAATTGATCAATTAATTAAGTCTTCAATTTTTAATATTTTAAGAATAAAAACTTAAAAATATAAAGGAAAATTACAAATGAACATTAAAGAAACCATAATGGGAATTACTGGTTAATACAAATCTACTTGTCACATAAAATAAAGGAAATTATGTTGCTATTAAATAAATAATAAATAATTATAACGTAAATACTGAAATATCCGTGAAATATAAAAAAGTGGAAATAATTGTTTTCTTTTTCATTCTGACTAATCCTGACATAATTTTAGAACGATAAAATTTGCAATTTTCTTTCTGTAAGCTTTAAAAAAGACTCGACCTTTCAGCTTTAGTTCTTAGAGTTCTCTAATTAAAGTGAACTTTTTGGAGTGTTCAATGCGAATTTAAAATCCGTTGCCATTTTCTTGGAAGAATTTCGCGAAAATCTTACATAACTTTACAGCCATTCTAGGAATAATGCAATCTGACAACGAAATTTTCAAAATAATTGTGGTATGTACACTTTCAACATACACGATTCGCTTTATATTTCATGTATTTTGCAACAAGAGTTTTTTTTTCGTTGTGGATTTAAAGTGGAAGAGGATAATCATTTAAATTCAAGCAATTCATTGGATTCTAAAATTTACATACATTGCCTTGTAGGCGATTACATGAAATGCTGTTGAC
The DNA here is from genome assembly GCF_031307605.1 of Tribolium castaneum. Classification (NCBI taxonomy): domain Eukaryota; kingdom Metazoa; phylum Arthropoda; class Insecta; order Coleoptera; family Tenebrionidae; genus Tribolium; species Tribolium castaneum. Next base: position 14,365,814 of record NC_087396.1, read on the forward strand.
AGCTGAGGTACTACAACTGATGAATAACATTTGAAGTATTTTTCTAGTTTCTGGTAGTTTAGAAAATGAAAATCGGAAATTAAATTGATTATTATCTAATATTACTCTCTTATTTTTTAAGGCGTGAAACAACACCAAGAATATTTTGGAATTAGTGCCTTTAAACACAATTTACAAATTTACAAACAACTGCTCAACGACAAAAATGCGAGTTCTTTTTTCTGTGTCCCGTCCGTGATCAATTTGTATTTTTTCTTTCTGTTGGTGTTTTAAGTTTTATAAATGTGGCTCCAATTGTAGATTGCAAATTGTTTGACCGATACTAAGTTCCTGTAAAGAAAATTTCACTACTGCTGATGAAAATAAAATCTAATGATTGTCCCGTCCGTTAAAATGGAATGGCTGTCCAAACTTCATCATAATTTATTGAAGCTAAATTTGATTAAATTAAAAAATGTGTGATTTTTGGTCTCTGATACCATTGGTTAGCTAAGGTGCTAACAATTTAAGATAGAAGAAACATTCATCTTCATAAATTCGCGATTGTCTAACGATTTTTTTATCATATCGTATAGTTTCCTTTATAATTTATGACTAACAGGTCCTAAAACCAGTTTTTCATTTATTAAAATTAATTTTCTGTTCAAATCTTTACATTACAACACAAATTTGGTCTTGTACTACTCGAAAAAGTTTCTTACGTAAGCGAGAAAGAACACTGTTCGCAGTTCCAAACAGAAAAAAAATTCGTAAAACATAATTCTACGAAAAAGTAAAAGCGATAGAAATACACGGGTAGCAAGTCTAAAACAATGAATAGAAACCACCCACTTTTGATCATTTTCCTGAACAGAACAGAGCTAAAAAAATAAATAAACAGCCAAGAATAAACATTTTTCACAATTTCAAATACAATTTCTAAAAACAAAGCGAAAATTTGTTTGATAGTGTTATTCGGTTAAAATTTTTGAAGTCACGATGTCCATGGTGGCTTATAAAAAGCTGTGGAGCCCTAATAATGTCAAGGATTCCTTTGAGTACAAAAAAGACCAAGTACAAAGTCAAGCTTTCATAAAGTGGTGACAAGTGTCAAATTTGGGTACAACGACTCGTCGTCTTCGTTGATTGTCAAAATTTATTTACTATTAGAATTCGTTTAAAAAAATAGCAGAAAAGAGTTCTAAATTTAAATATTAAAAATGTCAATGTGACACTAAAGAAATGACAAGCAGTCTTATCAACATTACATTAATTCAAGAGGAAAAATACCTAGCATGGACGGCTATTACTTGAACACTATTTTCATAATTTCCGTAATTGAGTTTTAATTATCACTAATCAGGCGACGATGATAATGATAAAGCAAATGGTTAATTTTTTATCAGTACAAATAAAGTGACAAATGCAAAGACCAAATATTGATAAAGTGAGAAGCTTTTTGTACGTTTTGACGAGTCCGCAGCCGGTAAAATGTAGAATCTTCTCAAATGTCTTGTTCCAAGGTCCCGGAAGCCGCGTAATCGTGCCGCCCATGCCGGCCGCAACGGTGTTAAATAACATGCTTTGAGGTAAAGAAACGTAATTGGCAGAAAATGCGCGTTAACGAGCAATTGACACATGACGGAGTTCCAATCGCGGGACGTCACAGGGCCCCCTGTTCCGCGAAAACACGCTCAAGTTAGCGCCTGTCTCAATACGTAAACATTCGATCTATTTGAGAGAGATTCCTCTTCTAAAAATAGTCGCCTGTGTATACTTATGCCAAACCACATTAAACAGAAGAAAAACGAGCCACGCACACTGGGATGCCTTACCTCCGCATGATTCTCGTTGAAGTTGTTTTGCCCCTTGCCAGACGACTCGACGTTCATGATCCTTGCGTCCTGCAACATGGACAAACTTGATTGTTGCGCCGACTAACCTAATTGTCGACAATTTGCGGAAGACAACGCCGGATACAGACCATGTTGACGTCGTTGACGACGATGACGGTTCGCGATCAAGACACTAAATTAAGAAAACATTCACAGCCACGGCGTCAGACTTTTCATCACGTTTACCGACACTCCAGGCGCCGTCAACCTCCAACGTGTACACTTCGCTCGAAGGACTACCAGGCGGACACTTGCGGAGGTGCTGAACGACGAACAAAACCAAATAACAGCCAAAAAGTCATTAAAATTAAAGGAAATGCACTAGGGTTAAAAGACACACGAAGGACTGCATCAACGACACATGCGACATCTACTGGCGGCGAACGACTACCGAATGACGACGATCCGACCGCTCATTGGACGCCGGACGTCACGTGGCCCAGTTTAAGTCATCTTCAATCGACTTCTTTTAATTGTTCCAATTTTATTTTTTTCAATTAAACCGCAATTTTACGCTGAGCAAATGTATAGAAGGTTCGCAACGAAAAGCTACTTTGTAACCACTACAATTTGCAAGTCTGATGATTGATGATTTTGCTAACATAGTCGTCGCATAGTTGGGGCTGTTGGGGGCAAATAAAAAATAAAATAATGTCCCTTTTACTTTTTATTGATTTTATTCACATTTTTGAGAAAAAATACCTGTTACATTCATTTATTTAGTCGTCTGTGGCAACCGAATAAACAAACTGACATTTCCGTCACAAAATTGAAAATGTCCAAACCGACCACAATAAAAGAAGCGATAAAAAAATGGGAAGAGAAGCACCCTGGAAAAAATATCGCCGATGCTGAAGACGTTGGATTTCAGTTCCAGTGGCCCCCCATTGAAAAAATGGACAATTCGTTGTCTGCCCTCACAAAGTGCAGGTATGAAGATAACAACTTGCAATTTGTGGTAATTAATTGGTCACAGAAAATTAAGCTTATCAACCAACATGATTGAGAAAATTGCTGGAATCAGTTCGTTAAAAAATTTACGGATTTTATCGCTTGGTCGAAATTACATAAAGTCGTTCGCAGGACTGGTAAAAAAAATCAGTTGTTACGGGTAGTGTAAGACTGATTCTAGGAAGGTGTGGGGGATAGTTTAGAAGAACTGTGGATTTCTTACAATTTTATTGAAAAAATGAAAGGCGTTCATGTTTTGAAAAAACTGAAGGTGTTGTACATGAGTAACAATATGGTCAAGGAATGGAGCGAGTTTATGAAATTGCAAGAACTGCCAAGCCTGGAAGACTTGCTTTTTGTTGGTAATCCGCTGTATGAAAGCATGGAAGAGTCAGTTTGGAAAAATGAGGCGATTAAACGGCTCCCAAATTTGAAAAAACTCGACGGAGAACCTGTAGTACGGGACGAAGGAGATTAATTTATACAAATTGTTTTATTTGAAAATATACATAAGTGAAACTATTTATCCTAATCACTTGTATAATTTTCCGTTTTCATGTCATTTAAACCCAACTCCTCATTTTGCTCAAACGTTCTCTCATATTGCGTTATTTTTAGTCCCTTATCTTCGTCATCCAGGCTCTAAAAGGTAACAAATATTGATAAAAAAATATTTGTCATAATAGTAGTTACCTGTATGTAGCTATTTCCCGCTGGATCATCCAAAACTATCGTAACTTTAAACTCCCCATCCAACACTTGCTGCAGCCGTTTGAAAAATTCCTCCAATCGTGCTTTAGACTCCGCCGTCTGTGAATCCCCAAACATGTGCGAGAAAGTGGGATTATCCAATTGTTCTTTAATCGCCACTAACAGCCCCTCAACTGTTGTAAACCTCCCACCAAGGGCATGGGGGCCCACTTCTAGCTCTAATTCCGGGATTTTTAAACTGCATGTTTCAGATTTTAAAACATCGCGGGAGAAGTCTTCCCGACCGTTAACAAATACTTCAATGTGGACTCCTGTAGGTTCAATGCCTCCTCCTGATTTCACTTCGTTAGTTCTGTGGCCACAAGCATCACAATTTGTGGCCATTATTACCACTTCTTTAAAATGTGGAATTTTGGTCATCTTCATGTTGGTTTCACAAGGAGAATTGCAATTGGTGCAATTTGTGGGAAATTGCAAAACTTCGCCTTCAAGATCTTCAAGAGTGAATTCGTTTTCGGAGATAGGGTGTAATAATGCAGTGCTTTTCTCATTGCCAACTTCAGCAGGGGTGAAAATGCCAAGTTCGTGGTCTTGTTCTTTAGTTCTTTTGAAGAAGTGGGTGCTGCAGTTGGGGTCCTTTTTGGGTGCTTGGGGGTTTTCAATGAAGCTATTGCCAGAAATGTCTTCTAAAATCTAAACAAGTAATACTTAAAAACTTGTGCTGTGTAAAAATGAGAACTCTTACTAATGTAAATGGAGAATTTAAATCTTTAAGTTTCTCCAGTTTTTGAATAAATTCGTCAATTTGGGCGGCCGCTTCCGGATGTTGGATTCTTCTGACAGGTTGGTCTTGTTGCAACCCCGCTATACTACGAGTAATAACTCCCTCAACAGTTGTTACCTCTATATTCACAATAAGATAAAATAATAAAAGAAAAGACAGCCACAAATTATATTTTACCTCCTTTCTGGCTTTTTGCAGGTATTTCAAAGTCGAGTTCGACAATTTTAATACTAGTATAGTCACTTTTTACTAACTGTCTGTTTAAATCAGCCTGGGTTTCCACACGTAAACTGATTTTAACCCCTTCAGGACTAATAGCAGCACCTGATTGAATTTCGTTATTTTCAAATCCACAGTGCTCACATGAGAATGACATTAAGACAACCTCTTTGTAAAATGGAATTTTTGTTAACAGAAGTCTTGTTATGCCCTAAAACCAAAGCTATTCAATAAAAATTAAAAAAAAATGTGGGTGAAAACTTACGTTAGCATGGCAATTTACACATAAAGATTCTATTTCCGTTGCCTCTGGTTCGGGATCATCTGCGTTCAAGTCCCGGAAAATTGGCTTTGAGGCACCCATTTTCGTAAAATAAAAAAACAAGAACTGGAAAAGTTTAAGGTTATGGAATTTGTCAATTAGCCACGTGAAGTGAATGCTGCCAGACAACTACACAAGTATTTTACTGGTTGCCTATACATATAGCTAGATTTGAATTTCAAAAACCGTGCTCAAAGCACACATCTTGATATGATAAGTGCTATCATCTTATCAATTTGGGTGGTGGCATGCTCCATTTCTGAAATCTTACAAGTTATACTGGTTGAACACCAGTACACACGCATTTATTGCAAAAACACCAAACCTGTTGTTAAAACTACAATATTTACCAATGTTTTTATACCCCATGGCCCCCTTCCGCACTTTTGAATAACTTGAGACACTTTGCATCGACTTTTCGTCTTTTTTTTGTAAGATTTTTTCGGAATGCCAATTGTCAAATTAAAGTGCGCGCGCATGCGCTTTGATTTTTGACATTTTATTTGAACCTTTTATTGATAGCAAAAGAGTTTCAATTCAATATTCCCTATTTATTTGTTATTATTATCTCAGTTTTGCTGCTTTTCGTTTATCAGCTCGTCCAACATTACTTAGGTAAGTAGAATTCCAAGAAAAACTGAAGACGTGAGATGCAACAAAGACAGACGTAGGTACTCATCCTTTTATGAATTAACGTAAAGCACGTAATGATTGTTGTAAAATGTGTAAGCCTTTTGATTGGGCCGCTTGAGGTCGGCCATTATAATTACGAAGAAAACCAATCACACTAGATTTTTTGATTCATTGAAAAACTATATTTTTGGATATGATTGGTTCGTTTGGGGTCGGCCATTAAAATTGCGGAGAAAACCAATCATTACTTTAGATTTTTGATTCATTGAAAAATTGTATCTTTGGATGTAATTGGTCCATTTAAGGTCGGCCATTAAAATACAACGAGAAACCAATCACTCTGAACTTTTAGACTCATTCAATAATTTCATTGAGAATGGTTATTTAAATTTGAAAACCGGCAATAAATAAACTTTGTTTTTTTAAGAGGCTTTCTTTAATGCGTCTGTGGCAAAATTGGCAGCAACTCATCTCAATAATTGCCACAAAGTATATAATTATTTAATATTTATTTTTAAATTATTTTTATAATTATTTTTAAAAGTAATGTCAGCCTTAACAGTAATATTTATTAAAAAATCACAATTTGTAAATATGCCAACACTGGGAATCATTTCCTCAAAAACCGTTTCTAAAATAATTTATTTTTATTGTTGATCAAATTCTATTGCAATTACGATTGTTAGATAAAGTTGCTACATATCATTTATTTAAAATTTGTTATTTAGGTATTAGTAACTTTGATACAAAGAATTTTTTACTATTTTTACCTTTATACGTAAGCATTTTTCTACCACATATCTACCATTGAATTGGTGCGTCGGTTTGGAACTCGCGGTATAATTACTATGATATAATAGTGAAAAAAAAGCTTCTTGTACAAAAATTTTAGTGGAAGAAGACGTTTATATCGAAAAGAATATTCGGTGGGTACTGTTATAAACATTATATTAGTTTTTATACAAAGAGACACTTTGCTCTAGTGTAATACGTATAATTTTTCCTTCGATTTCTCAAGAATTCATACCTGCGTAGGTACGTAATTTTATTTGAGAAAGAAATAGAGGTTTATGCAACAAGTAAGATAAATTCATTAATTCGGTAATCATGTAGTATCCCACGTATTAATTGGAAGATTTTACCTGTTGCTTCACAATTTATTATAGCAACCATTGTGTAAACGCGCTTTATATCAGTGATTTGCAAAACGATAAGTAGGTATACTGTACTTTATTTAAAAATTTTAAGTTTCGAATAAAAAAAGTGTCACATTTAGTTTATATTTATTAATAATACTCTCATTGGTTCATCAGTTATTTACACGAATAAATTAATATAAACAACATCTCAACATATTGTAACTCACACGCATTCTGTAGTAAGCACACTTTATTTACAAAATACATTATTGCACAGCAATAAAGCTTTTATATGTTAAAACAAATTCATCTAATAACATATGTACATAGTATCTGACTTATTGTACATATACACTTAATTGTAATTTATTACATAGTGGAAACAGTCTTTGGACAGATACGCCAAGCTTTTATTACTGTAGGAAAATTTTCGACTATCGATTTAATAAATTTGACACTGACTTATCTGGGAGAGAACGCTTTTAATTAGTATTTGTAATTCGAACGCCTTTCCAAGCCCATTAATGCATGATGTAATGAAAGAACGGCGTAACTGAAGTGGGAACGTTTCATCAGATATTTATATTTTTCTCCTTGTTACCTCATTTTCCCTCACATCAGAAAGAAAACTGTTTACGATAAATCATACACAGTATGATTAGTTTTTTCTAAATTTTAATTAACATTCATCCGTATTAAAAGTTACACATTTATTATGCCCGTGTATAAGTAGTGTTTTGTCGTTACATTCGTCGGCCGAAAATTATCTCTGACTACTCTTAAAAATCAACTAATTCTCGACCACGACTGTACATTTCATAGACCTAGAAAATTATGGTCGGTCATTCATTTGTCAAGTTTGTTCGTTGATAGTTTTCGGAAAGTCCTATCTAAAAACAATTAGTTAAGCTCGAGAGTCTGTGATTGTTCCACTATCTAAACAGAATCATTTGCTAGAAACACTTGGCATCTACTCCTGTATCACAGGCGCTATGTTAGTGCTGCCGCCTCCAGATTAATCCCGCTGTTTGTTACAAATGGAAGAATCATTACTTTGATTAGGAAAAATGACGAAAGTTTTTAACTGGAGGTGGTAGCACTGATCAACTCAGTTCATTAAACACAACTTTCAGGTCCCGGAATGGCGTCGGCTATGATGTGGTCTCTCCTCATTGTGGCGAAGTTGGAATAGGAAATGTCTCGAGGGCGCGGACGGGGCCGCCCTAAAGTGCCCCCCGTCTGGCTCACGGACACTTCCGGCGACGAGATCTGCTCTTCGTGGCTCTGGAACACAACAAACACACACAGTTTTACTGAAAAGCGCGCACTAACACCAATTGCAAACTCATCAAACCAATTCATTTTTTCGGTTCACAATAATGAGTTTGCTTATTACTCCGCTCTCCTATTGGTCTGTCGTTTAATTTAGAGAAAAATCAATTAATGAAACTTTATGCGCATTACGTCCAAATTCCGGGCTCGCCACAAATGAATTCAACCCGTTTTTTTTACTGCCATGATACCTGGGTTTAAAATAACGTGTGACCAAAAAGATGTGGCAGAAGAATTAAATCAAAGCATGCACGCATACGAACCAATGAAAAATAAGAATTTGAGTTTTATAAAAAAGAAATAGCCTCGAGCGGGATTTTTTTTGAGCGTCACCTAATTGTGAAAAATGTTTGGCGTAATCAAAAATTTGAAATGGTCGATTACACCCTTTAAACATAAAAGCGAATCGTTCTTTTTTATCGCTCCTGCGAATTAGGTCCATTGGGCGGTTCTTGCTGCAAACAAAGTCGAAAGTTGCCCCGCATCCCGTTTTAATTAATTGTGTTGTTATCGCAGTTTAGCGCAGCGAATTTGTTGCGGGTGGTGCGTCCTGGTTTTAATATTTATTGAAAATTTGCTACATCAGCGCAGAAGAGCCCCGACAAGCGTTCACGCTCACACACATGTAGTCTCACACGCGCTTGCACAGGAGTTATTTAATTAGAGGAACAGGTTGACGCGTTACTTACAAAGTTGGGGAATGTCGGGGGGCTGTGCTGCTGCCGATTCCGTTCTCCCGTTGAGGGGGTGAAAAGGGCATCAGGTCTCGGCAGCCCGGGTGGCGTTGTCGTGTCAGCACCTGTTAACGTTACACCTATCTTATTTCTATGGAATTTATTGCTTCCACTAAACACACGGCTAATATGTTACAGAACAGACAAGTTCGAGGCCGGGATTATTACTTTTGGGTTCGACTGGATGGCGGCGAAGAGGAGAAATAAATAAAAATGCATGGTTGGTACAGTATAAAGTTTTTATTAATACAGGGTACAAAAATAAATGGGTTTTTTTAAGTGCCTCCACTTGAATATAGTACGTCGCTTACAATAACTTATTGTGCTTTGTATGGATTGTCTAATTTTGAAAGAATTTTCTTAATAAAACTTTCCTACAGAAACTCGTTTCGCTGAAAAAACACCACGAATCCATTCAGTAAATCAATATTAAATGTGGAGCAAGATACTACAAGCGGTGCACGAGATGTCTAAGTGCCCTCTATTTATATTTACATATTTGCCTTGAGCAACAGTTGTAGTTTTCGCGCGGCGAACTTTCCCAACACGGGCGACTCGTTAAAAGCACTTTTTCCAGCGTTCGAAATTTGCATTTTATGGCCTAACCACCAAACTCGCCATAAGTCACACGAGACCCAACTACCGCCCCAAATTTACTTCCCTCAAGATGATCGACCGGTTGGGAAACTTGCCAAAACCGCTACACAACCAGCTAGATTTTCCCGAAAGTGGTGAGCGGGTAATATTTCCGGGACTCACCTCTGGGGGTGTTGAGAATATCTGGTTGCCTATCTACGGACGAATTGGCGGAGGGCTGCGTGCCGCAGTCCGCTGCCGGTTTCAGGGTGTACGCCACCACGTAGCGATTATCTCCCGTGTTGATTTCCAGCATCGATCCGGGCCTGGAGGACTGGCCCGGAACTTTGGGCTGCTTCGAGGGGTCCAGCTGGTAGCTGCAGTGGCCACCGCCGCAGTGCCGGTGCTTCCGGCGGACGGCCAGCACGACGATGAGCAACACGGCGATGCCCAGAGTCAGGAGCGACCCCGTCAGGAGGGCCGCAATGGGCAGGATGCTCATATTGCTGCTCCCATCTGTGGAAAAGCAAAAACAAACAAAAAGGGTTGCGCCTAAGGGGCTCCATTAATGCACAATTAGCTCGAGTTCAGATAATAAGAACATTTCGATGAGATGAAAATAGCTGCGTGGGAATTTACTCTCAAGTTGCACGTATGATTTATTTACGACCATCTCAATCAAGTTAAATTGTTTGTATCCTCGCTACGTCTTTAGGGAGGTTACGACATGTACTTCCGAGTTCCCACTCTAAATACGGGAGGGGAATAAAGCCTTTGAATTAAGTGTTAAACGAATAGAAAATAACTTAGGGAGAAAGTGGATATTCACTCTTACGTGTGTCTTCGTATTAATTAATAAGCTAACTACCTAAAATAGAGAAATGTTAATTTTTAAATTTCCATATTTCTAATTTATGACGTTAGCAACTATTTGGTTTTTTTTTGTATGGAAGAAAGAAAGTTTTGCTTGTTTTTGGACATTAATTTGTCAGTTATTTATTACAAATCAAAATAAACGTAATAGTTACAAATTCTGGTCGTGATGGAAGGAAACTAGAGCTGGGTTGATTTCTCGTGCAATTAGATTTTCTTGTACGTGGTCGAGTTGGGCACAAAAGACATCCGATGAACAATTCCGGATGACATCAAAAAAATTCAAAAGCTTTTTTTGGGTGAAATCCTGTAGCTTCACAAAATTTTCTGTACCTACATCAGTTGGTTTTGTCCACAGACCTCCTATCTAATATCTAAGTTACGGACTGTTTCAGTTACAGTATGCGTCTGTTTGAATTTGCGTTTTTTTTTACTTTTTTTGCCATACGCACTTAGTACCACAAGTTCTCCCAATAACAGGAACAATAATTGAAATGTGCGTACTGCGTTAAATTGAGGGCAACAGAATATAAGCTCTCAAAAAATATTATTAACTTGTCCTGTCATGATCTACTATGAAGGTCTTTTTAGTCCTCTGAACATAAAACGGGCAAAACTTCTTTCTAACGTAATATACGAGTATTTAGGTACTTGGGGCACTGTAGAATAACAGATAATGGAAAGAGAAATGTTTGAAAGTAATAAAAATAATAATAATCTTTATTACCCATCAGATATCATATTACAAATCCAATTATATGGCAAAATTACAATAGCATTATGTTTAACAAAAGACTCTAATTAATAAGAAAGTAAGTACTCAGAAAATGCAAAAATGAAAAATATTATGAATTATGTGTGTATGCAGCAAGTTTATTGGAGAAACTAGAAACATTTACGTCACAATGAGAAGAAATCAGATTTAAAAAATGATACGCAGTAAAGGAGTGAAGTAAAGAAGATTAGCACGACAAATATTTATGTTTTTTAATTTTCCCAATTACGACAAAACTATTCGAAAAAGTGGAACTATTTTGATTTTATCTTATGTAAGATGATCCGGAAAATCGACTAGCTTTAAGAAAATCGCCAAATTCCCAATAGTATTTTAATTACATATTTTTTTATTTTACCTACTTTGTTTTATGAGCAATTTGCGTAAAAACTATTAAAAAAATAGATAATTTAACGAGCTTTCCAAAAATAGTAAGCATCATATGGTTATCTCTAATAGGTCGGAAGTTATTAGAAATATCCCGGGTACCACAAATCGCCAAAGATTGGATCAAATACGTTGAAGCTGTCATAAGACAAATCAAAACGGTTTGTTCCATCGTAAAGAGCAGATCAAAATCTATAAAACAATTTGAGTTTTAGGAATTTTTTTCTCTAAATTTTGATTTTTGCGGAGAAAGTATTAACAATTTTTATTTTTTTATTTTCCCAATTACGGCAAAACTATTCGAAAAAGTAGAACTATTTTGACTTTAACTTACGTAAAATGATCCGGAAAATTAGTTGGCTTTAAGAAAATCGTCAAATTCCTAATAGTTTTTCATTATATATTTTTTAAATTTTACCTCTGTTTGCTTTTATGAGCAATTTGCGAGAAAACTATTAGTCTGAGAACAATGATCTTTCTTGAAAAAGATAGAAAGATAAAAACAGTTTACTGACGGGCAGAACGAGTAGGATACATTAAACTTTCGAAGGCGTAGAAAGGGCGGCAAATCAATCAGTCCTCTAACAAGCTTTACTCATACCATGCACAATGCACAAAGTTTACGTCAAGTTTGAGGGTTTGCATATCAAAATTATCTAAAACAGCATTACGGTCAAAATTTCGCAGCGGATCAAATCCTCAAAATTTGAGCAGCAGAAATTTTAAAAATTTTCTTTGAACAGACTCCAAGCTATTAAGGTGCAAAGCATACAAAGAGATCAAACTGTAAAACAGTATTCGATCTTTTAAGTGCAATATACAACATTTTTAAGACATTTTCGTTAGAAAAATGAACCAAACAAAGCAAGCAGCTTGAAAATTGTCACGATTTAATTTGTTGTGCTTTAATGGCCGCGTTCGCCATGCCGAAAATTTCGTGACTACTTGCGTCGATCTGCATAATAATGCGCCTCATTTTCGCCCCAGTACCTTGTATTAAACGATCTGATTGCGACATTAAAAAATCCCCACACGAGCAGGCGTTCCCCGCTTCTTATTATTACCCAAGTGCGGTGCAATTCACGGAAATGTATTGATTGAGGCTAATGCAGCGCCTTTATTGTGCGGCTTGATTTTCTTGGCGTGCGGGAGTTAGCATAGAAAAGTTGAAAGCACAAAGGAAGCTCGTATCAGAGTGGGTTAGTGGGGCAAGTTCTTTAAACGGGCGCAGTGAAGATTTTCCCTCAAGTATTCGCTTTTTCGAGCCCGAATATTAAGCGAACGTAACTTTTCGCTGCATTATTAATGTCCAGAGGCCTACCTGTGCGTTTCTCGGCGTCGTTGAGCATGATGTCCTCGAGGACGAGCTTCTCGCTGCGGCCCTTCGCGTTCTGCGCGTAGACGACGATGCGGAGCGAGGGCGGGAAGCCGTCCCCGGAGGGCGGCAGCATCTCCCCCAGGTCCAGCCGGAAGACGGGGACGTCGGACTCGGCGCTGCTGAGGTTGAGCCGCAGGCGCATGGTGTAGGCGTCGTACGCCTCCAGGATGAAGCGCTGGGGCAGGCCGCCGTCGTAGCCGGCGCGGCACTCCACCTCCAGCACGTCCGAGCTGTGGTTGGTGGCGGCGCGCAGGGTGCAGTTGGTGAGGGGGCTGGGCTTGGCTGGGGGCAGGGGTGTGAGTCTCGGGGGGATTTTGCGGAATGTAACTACCTGCGGGGACCACTTGGAAGACGCAGGGCTCCGCCTGGCGCCCGATCGAGTTCTTGCCCCAGCAGGTGAGGGTGCCGTAGTCGCGCTGGGAGGAGGTGGTGTACATGAGCTCGCTCACGTTGCCGATGGAGGCCGAGATGCGGGCAGGAGACACGTCGAAGCTCTCGCCGCTGTTGTTGAACTGCCAGACAAAGGTTACGTCGCTGGGGTCGGCCGACACGTGACAACGCACTTTGATCACCTCGTTGAGGGAGGCCCCGATTACAGCCATCTCGGTGTCGCGGCAAACCGGAGCATCTGGAATTAGAACGGCTCCGTGCCAATAAAACATTTTATATCTCAAAAGAAAAAGAAAAAAATTGTACCACTTTTCCGCAAGGTTTTATAGGTACAAATTGTCACTATTTTAGTCCCAATATCACAATCAATAATTCAGAAAGTACTGCTCGATTAATTAATTTACTTGCAGTAATGCGCTTTTTTGAAAGTTCTGGACTGTCTTAAATCAACGTTCGCGTGATTTTTTTGGGTTTTCCAAGTCCGCAGTGTTTAATTCCGGGCAGATTAGTTTTTGTCCAGCGTCCACCCACGAGGCAAAAAGTCGCTTTCTCCTGATAGGTAAAACACGATCGATCCTGCCGACTTCGTTCTAACACCATCAGTTGATTTTGTAAGACGTGATCGCATTTGGAATCCCCAGGGTTCAGTTTATGAACCAAGTCGACGTAAAGACCGCACGACAATGCTCCTCAAATTGTTTTCTGGAACAGTATCGGCGTTGGTGCTCGATTGATCGGTTCTGTTTCGAAATCCTATCGATTCTGTTTTAATGATGTTCTTCTCGTTACATAGTTGTGTACAGACGAAAGAATTCAATATTTGCAACGAAACGTCAAACATTTAATTATCTTTCATTCGGTATTAAAATTAAACTCATAAAGTGGACCCACGTTGAAATATTAATTTTCTTAAATATCAGAGAACTTGAGCGGAAAATTAAAATGTGCCTGAAAAATTACTTTGTTGTTAGACATGAAAGGATGCAACCTGCCATAAAAAGTTACACTTAAAAAGTAAATTACAGGTAAATTGGTCGGGGAGGTGGGAGGGAAGCCGAGATAAAGCGAAATGCAAGTCGTCTACTTTTTTCGCTCCAGTCTGACATACTTTTTATTGAAATAATTAAAATCTAGATATTAAAATTAAATTTTACATTTTACATAAACAAACTAGCCTTGGAATACTAAAATGTTTTCCAGACTTGTTTAGTATGATAACGTTCAGAACGTTACATCTGTTAGACATTTTTATTGTTTGTTATGCAAAAATTTGCTTTTTATAAAAAAAAATTAATAAACACTGGAGTTTTAAAGAATTAAATGAGCAGAAGCTGTGAACACATGAAAAAGCTATAAATGAACAAAACACGTTGAACCATTCGTTTATACAGCACATCACTGACTGTTGTTAAACCGAATAATTTTAAAGATTATTAAAAAATCTCATCAGAGCGAAATAGTACGTCAATATTTTAAGCTGTAAACACGGTGTCCTGAGAATCACTGTTAATATGGAAAATACTGTCAAGCAATTTTATTAAAAAGTTATACAATAAATGCAGAAAACACAAGTTTGTAATTTCCTGGACCAATAAAATGCGTGCTTTTTTCTAAAACCGTGTTTGTTTTTAATACAAACATCAACATGTTTACTTGAATAGAAAAAACAGTAGGGTAGAAGTGAGTATGTTGAAAAAAGCACGTGAATTTTTACCCGCAACAATATGGTTGAAAACACTTATTACAAACAATTTCTTGTTTGCCGAGTAACCTGTTTTTAACCCAGCGGTTGAAAGCTGGCATTTGTTTAACGCGATTTAAATATCTCATGAAAATGTTGCGAAAAGTTGCCACAAACCGAATTGGGCTATTCATGTTTATTCATTCACTATTATAGTTGGCCCATAAGCGTGAAATTTGCACATAAACGTGCATGTTTCCGAGCGCGAGCCACACACGTAGATATATTTAATTTAGGAGCTTATATTCATCAGCAGCACATCCTGGAACCCTTTTCGTCTTTGTTCGCTTTTAAAAAAATTGAAATTATCTGCTGCTCCACCTGCGAATGCTCCCGCGTTATTAATGTATTTTCCAGGGGCAATAACGGCGTCAGCACGCCGAGCTGCGCCCCTGTCCATAAACCAGCAGCGAGGAACGAAACCAGTCCCGAAAAAAAATTATTGTGAATGAGAGCCGCCGAGCATAAATTCGCCATTTGAAACCGATACTGTTGATCCGCACCAGATTGTTTGTAAACATGTATATCGTTTTCACGCATGGCTGCGACGATGATCCGTCATTGAATTCGGTCGGGAAATTGACGCTTTCCGCGGTCATGCACCAAGCAAACAATTTCCCAAATGCACCGATGATTAAATTTAAATGGAGACTAATGGCGAGTGCACGGCGTCGCACATGAAGACGCTGAATTATTATGATGGAAGGGGTGGCATCCGCGAGCACGCAGCCACTGCTTTCGGCACGACTTCGTGGAGAAATGCGATACGAAGATATTAGATTCGCCTTCTTTATAATGTATGTGGTGCCGAAGAGGACACGTCGGGATCACTTTTGTTTCGGAATTTTTCAAGGAAATGGTAAAGCGCAGAGCTGTGATTACGTCAAATATGCGGATTTACCACAGAATTAAGATGCTCGCGTTTCAAATCGCACTTAACTACGTGCTACTCTTTTATTTAGTGGCGAAAAAACTAAGCCGCTTTATCGCGAAGCTGCAATTAAACCCAAATCCGACACGGAAAATTTCTAAAGTCTTCTGCTTAAAAGATACAATTTGCATAGTTTTGGCGGTCTACTCAGCCACCCATTATTTTTTAAACAAAAGTTTGACAACAAATTTATTATTGTCTGATTACAATGTAAACATAAAAAAATAATGCAACAATGTTCAGAGACTACGAAAGTAATGATATTTTTATTGATTTAATCATTAAATCATTTCTGTTAATACCTCCGTTTTTCTATAAAAAAAACATATTTTCTGTAATTACGGTGATTCTACATTTGCATTTTAAAGTCACTACATACTTTAAAATAAATAATTTTTGTTGTTGGTAAATGTTAAAAATGGTGGATGCGCCGGGAAAGGTTAAATTTTCTCTTTCTTTGACTTGATGTACAACACCTTTGTTATTTTTTTTAATAAATGATGTAAAATGGATTGAAAAGTTCTGTCTGTTATTGAGTTGTAATATCGAA
Source organism: Tribolium castaneum (assembly GCF_031307605.1). Classification (NCBI taxonomy): domain Eukaryota; kingdom Metazoa; phylum Arthropoda; class Insecta; order Coleoptera; family Tenebrionidae; genus Tribolium; species Tribolium castaneum. The sequence goes on from NC_087396.1 coordinate 14,382,114, forward strand.
TGATCCATCGAAATTAAAAATTCAAAGCTTTGGCCAATCCGGGCCATCTCTAACCCCAACTTCCGATAAATCACTGGGAATAAATCCCTGGTTGGGGTCATCCGGCAGAGGTTGACGTGGCCGTTGTGAGGTGACGTTATCGAGCAGGGCTCGATATAAGATGGTATCGAAAGAGCAACCCTTCTTGCGGCTATACGTCTTTACAACTCGTTAGAGATGCAAATAAGGCGGCTATGGCAATTTCCTACCTCGACTGTGGTAATCTGTAATCGCGAACTCACTCTCCATTGTTCAGTAAACGATTGTTCCTATAACCTTCGCCGACGAAGCCACTATGGCAAAGCTGATTATCCTTTATTACTATGTGCTCGTAATCTCGGTATTGTGAACGTCTCGCGAAATTAAAATACTTTGTTCTGATAATTTTTTATCCATTTTATGGCCCGATATTGCCATCAACAAATCTAACCGTGCGAAAAAATTCCGAGTATGAGTGCCATATATCGCGTTTTAAAATTTATGAGAATCAAAACCTACTGTGAACTGCTTTGGGAGTGAAGTCCGCCGAAAGAAATAGAGCTTTATGAAACGAGCGACAAGCAATAAGCATCAATTACTTTGATACAGACGGGGCGAAATTAGAGCTGACGTTGTTTATAAGACGTGGAGACATATGAAAAATGAACTATTTGCATGTAAAACAATATTAAAGATGCTCGTAATACATTCTTTTAAACGCTCAATATTGTGTTTACAGGACAAAGGAAATACCCCCATTGTATCCGGCGTATATGTGTGTATCTCCATTTTGTTCTTTTCAAGCTTATGAAAGCCGTTTTGTTGAACGCTGCTAGATTAAATTTCAACATTGTTGTTCGTCGAGCATTGCCTCTAAAATGCAGATAATTGAAATCGGCGTTGCGAACTTTTATAATCAACGTGAAATTAGCAACGCTGCATTATCGTCCCCGGCATTGTCCTGGGACCGATTCAACACTGGAGCCTCTCCACCGCTGATGACCATGCAAAGTGCACCACTCGACGACACTCGACGTCTCCTAATTGATATTTTATGGTGCGTTTGTGGACCGCTGTACAATTTATGGAGCGATTTGCGCACCTATTATACGGCTCGCATCGAACATTCCACAAACCAATAACAAAAAATACCTCACTAATCCCACAATTGCGCCATGTTATTCATAATGCATAAACAAAAGCGGCCCTTGATGCACTTTTCATGTTAAATATCGATTTATGTTTATGGTTATTTATTTAATTCCTGTACCGTTTGTAGTTACCTATTCACTATCACAAAACTGGTTGTGTTTACAAGCAAAATGTTATAAACCAAAATCCAAACACACAAAAGGGTTTTGCGTGATAAAGCTGTTCACATATCATGCGTTTTATTAAAATAAGATATTTTAACTACAATTTGTTGCTCTATAACTCTATACAGTTAGTCGTTTTGTTAAGCCAGTTTTGAGGCATCTGTAGGAGCGTGCAGTGCCGAAACTAGGTACTACTTGACTATAGGCGAGTTTTCAGTTTGGCGCCCTTATTAAACATAATTTTCTTAATACTACATTGCTACTATTATAATTTCTGTTAAAGACATCTCTTACAGAGATATAAAAACCAAAAAATTTTAGACTATGAAAACCTGAAAAAAAAAGAAAATGGTCCTGGTCTCAATTTATTAGACATTAAATTATTTAAACAATAGACACACATTTGATTTCCAATTTGCCTCATAAATACATAAAGGCATAAATAATAGAAAAAATAAGACCAGATATGTAATTCAGTAATAATAATGTAGGAAGCCGCTAAATTTAATCCAAACATTGAAATTTTTAAAGAATCCTTTCTTGCTTTCGCACTGGCAAATCATTTATTATTTTTCATCATAATTTTAACTTAAATTTTGTTTATAATGCTTAAACCTAACAGACATCCTCGTGCCATTGACGATCTTATTTTAATTTTTAATCATCACTTTTAATTTTGAATTTTTTTTTGCAAGATGCACTTGTTACTGGGTTTATCCAGTAAACATCACACCCGGCTTAAACAAAATTTTGTAAAAACCTAGCACCGCTAGCTGGCTATAATTCTGCTTTTTTGAATTTTTTTGAAAAACGGTACTCACGGTTTTTTATTTGGTCTTTGCCGTTTTTAAGCCAATTTCTCTAATTCACTTGAAATCAAATTTAACACAACCACTAAAGACTCAGTGACATGACTCAAAAGACCAAGAGCCATTTTGCTGATGACATGCAAATTGAACTAATTCTTGTAGTATACAGTTGCTTATCCAGCAAAAGGTACTTAATCTCTTATTGAAGAGTTATCAGAACTGAAATTGATTAACTAAACAAAGAAAGTCACGTACGTTATCAAGATATAACTTTACAAAATGAGTTTTTCATAACAAACGCTTCTGCAAAATCATTGTTTATAAGGTTGCACAAATTGTGGTTTAATTGAAATTTGGAAAACAAAACTATAGCTAATTTGGCGCCCCTTGAGGCTGCGCCCCTAGGCAAGGGCCTACTTCGGCTATACCTAGTTTCGACACTGGGAGCGTGGGTTAAAATAACGTTAGGCTGTCAACGAGTAGATATCATAATGATCTGTGACCATCTGTCACAGAACTTTAAAATTTGCCATTAAATTCAACACTCTTGTACTCCTGGAGCTATATCACAATAAAAAATATTAGCAAGAAGAGTTTTACTTCAAGAAAAAGGCTCAGTTGTTTAGTCGTATCTCGAAACACATTGTTTATTAAAAATTAAATGATAAATATAATAATAGCACACACTTTTACTGGGAGGTTTGTACATCTATTGAAAATTCACGTTCTTCCTCTAAACACACCACTCCTAATTTACGAACACCAGATAGCCCTGAGACAACTACGTTCCCAGTAAGTTGTAGAAGTTTTTTTTCTAAATTGTTAAGGGGTTTCCCAGCTTCGCCACCTCTTATTTGGTTCATATTGTATTGAATTTGGTACTCAACCTTTCTTTTGCACCAAACATTTCCAATCTGTGAAATCTATTCGGGTAGGACCACCAGAAATATTTAACTTTTGACATAATTATTTGGGTCGCATTTGTTTGTGCGAATACTTCATGTTGGTCCAATAATAAAACAAGATAAATACTAAACTGTGCTCTCGTGGTTTTTCCGTTGCGTTTCTTTAATGAATTGAGCATTTTGAAGGTACATTGGCTAGTTTGTCATTTTTGTAAAAAATAAATATTGTTACTAGAGAAATTATTTAAAAATGTACTACCCATTTAAAATTTTTTTTGACTGTGTCGTCATTTTTTAGATCGTTATGGAAAAACATCGATCACAGTTACAAAATCAGCTTTCTCTCAAAAATCGTTATCTGATCGATATTCTCACATAGCGATTCTCGTTAAATACCGATCTCGATAAAATAACGATAAAGTTACAAAATAAGCCCGTAAGTATTACAAAATCGAATCACACTGTTGTCACACTGTTGTATATTAAAAACGATACTTTTGTTTCTTAATGTCATTCCAATTGTTTCAAATCCCCTAAAGCTCCACTTTGGTTGTTTGAAGTAATTGGATTATTATAAATATAACGTTACAAAGCACCGGCAGAAAAACAGTTCAACATGTTGGTTGCAAAAAAGCATCGATTTTGTTGGCAGCGTTTTGAAGTGTGTAAAGTGATAGAGCTTTGTGCGGCATTGCAGGGTTTCCATAATCTAGAAAAGACAGCTCGTACGAATTCCTCGTTTAATTTATCCGATCGAACCGCCTCGTAAATAATATTTCGTCGACGTCGAGTTCGAATTCGGAGCAGCATACGGCATCGAATTTATCGTCGATGTGGCCAAAATCGCGCATCTTGGAATGCCTGTGTCGCGTATTAGATTAATGCGGCATGCAATTAAATGCATATTTGCGTTGCAGCACGTACGTGCTATAAATGCGGGCGAGTGCATTACGCCGTTCTTGGACACCTGTTCGACTGGATGCATGTCCGCATAATACATCACTCGACTCGTTTTAGGCCCGCATTCCGGCGGAAACTAGCTACCTATCAGCTGAATAGGCAGATTCACTTTGGCGCCCTTGTGTAGGGATTTTTTATTTTTATTCTGTCCCGTTATCGTGAATACGTCGTACATTACTTGAAAAAATTAAACAAAAAAAAAACAGTTTTGCTTGTGTGCTTTCTCTTTATTATTTATTGTATTTATATTTTCTGCATTGTTTATACTGTGTGGTCTTGGCCTGTACGAGTTCGGCGGGTCTTTGGTGGAAATTGTAATTTGTGCCATCAACGGCAGGGCTCGTGTCATTTCTGCAACCTCTCGAATTGAAAGTGGAGATCTATGCGCCGTATAAGTCAGACGCAAGAGTGCGGCGTCAAAGACCGCCCCCCGGGGACTGAATTAATCATGAGCGAGGTAGCAGCCAACTGCAGGCTTCATTAGATTGCCGATATTAGGCTAATGCGATTCAACAATCGATGACGTTCGATTCCGAAGATGGAATACTTGCTGGTATTTATGATTTAATTGTGCACACGCCTGGATGGAAAACTCGGCGTGCACTTCGTGCACTTCCACTTCCAATTTCCGACTCTCATTTAACAAATTGGCGTAATCACGAATTGAAATTCGTGTTTACCCTTTGATTTTTTCCCGAACAAAAGTGAAACTCTGACACAAATTCCGTAATAAAAACGTTTGGAAAAATCGTACGTTTTATTAAGTTTATGTTGAAAGTCACGCGAACTTTAAATATTTCACTACACAAAGGTCACACGAGGAAATGTCGAAGTTGAATCCGACAGTGGGAAAAAATCTACACACTTTTTAGAGCAACCACGTACACTTAAGATAATTCACGTCGTGACAGAAAGTTGCGTCATTGGTGGTTGTTCCCTAGGGTTCACATGTCAATCTGACTAGACCCGCTTAAGCTGGTCGCACAGGGATTACAAGTTGTGGTCGTTAAGCCCTACTGCAGGTCACCTCATTTGTACACATTGCATATTCCGCACCACGCGTCACAATCACATTCGGTCATTCCCTTTAACCAGATGGTTTCTTGAACACCCTTCTGCTGCCATTTGAAAGACCCCGATTAAAACAACTCGTAAAAATTTTTTGTTTTTATTACGAATAAATACGACTTACCATAATAATTATTTCCTTGAAAACCAATTAGACACGTACTAATAAAATAAACTAACAGTTACCCTTATTGAGAAAACTCAGAATATTATTGTTTTAATGTAAAAAAAAATATTAATTTTCCCGGCGCATCCACCATTTTTCAACATGTAGGTAACTATAAGGTGGGGTAAAAGTAATGTAAATTGGTTGGCATATTGTTAAAAAATACAAATAAATGTGTTCTGTTTTCTTAGAAACATTATAAATAAGTGTAAAATTGATGACATTAAATTAAAAAAATAATATCGGTCACATGACCATCTCCAGAATTCGAGCGTTTTACGACATTATAAAATCTGACTGCAAATTTGTAATTTTTTTTCAATAATTCCTTTTAATACTTGCATGGTTGTGGTTTGTTGTGACAAAAGTGAGATTTCAAAAAGCCCAAAGGGAAAAGTTTGGAGTCGTCAGATCTAGCGATCTGATCGCCAGTTCATCGTCACACGACCGGAAATTGGTCAAACAAGAGGTATAACAATATTTCCGCGGTCTTCAGGTGTGTAGGTATTGCTTACTGACAATAAATTCTCTATCTTTTAACAACATGAGCATCAAAGTACAATGAGATTTGATGCCATTTGTAAATATTATGGCACAATCAAACTATGACATTACTTTTGCCCTACCGTGTATAGTAAAGTAACAGCCACCCGTTTCAAGAAAACTCAAAGATTTGTTGTTTTAAGCTAAAACATTGATTATCCCGGCGCATCCACCATTTTTCAACAAGTAAATACAAATGATGCGCTTTTTAATTTAAAACTTTTCAAGTTATTTTGGAAATAACATTGTAAAACTTATGATTAAACAATATTAAATTAGTAATTTGCAGGTGCTTCACAATTTTTTTAACCACATAAATACGACTCACCATAATAATTATTTCTTTGAAAATCAATGAGACACGTACTAAAAAAATAAACTAACAGTTACCCTTTTTAAAAAAACTCAGAATATTATTGTTTTAATGTAAAAAATAGTTAATTTTCCCAGCGCATCCACCATTTTTCAACATGTAGGTTACCATAAGGTAGGGTAAAAGTAATGTAAATGTGTTCTGTTTTCTTGGAAAGATTATGAAAAAGTGTAAAATTAATGACGTTAAGTTGAAAAAATAATATCGGTCACTTGACCAACTCCAGAATTCTAGCGTTTTCGACATTATGAAATCTGACTGCAAATTTCTGATTTTTTTTTCAATGGAAATTGGTCAAACATGAGGTATAACAATATTTCCGCGTTCTTCAGGTGTGTAGGTATTGCCTACTGACAATAAATTCTCAATTTTTAAACAACATAAGATTTGACGCCATTTTTAGAAATTATGGCATAACTAAAGTATGACAATACTTTTGCTCTGCCGTGAATAATAAAGTAACAGCTATCTGTCTTAAGAACACTCAAAACTTCGTTGTTTTAAGCTAAAACATTGATTAGCCCGGCGCATCCACCATTTTTCAACAAGTAAATACCTGTTCAATTTAGAACTTTTTAAGTTATTTTGTAAATTATTGTAAAACATATGATTAAACAATATTAAATTGGTAATTTGTTTGAAAACAATCTGTCCGTAGATACTGGTTGTGTGCACATTATTCAAATCGAAGCACTTATACAGGCAGTTAAAAAGTGTAATTATCCAACTCTCGCAACTAGCATTTTTATTTCCAGTGTTTATTTTCCGGCTGCACTAATTAAAAAGATCAAACACCATGCATGCTATAAGTGGCGTAAATACGTAATTGCACTATTGTTTTGTATGAAAGAGTTCAAATATTTAGATATATGAGTTTATTCCACATACAATAAAGTATTTGGAGTGGAAAGACTACTGATGTCAATAATTTCGTTATTAATTTTGTGTTATCTGTTTTGAACATGTTATATGTGACCTTTTACAATTGAAATTTCGTATTTAACGCCACTTGAAAACAGCTACCAAAGCAAGATAGAGTAAATAATTTCACATTGTTCGCTCTTTACAATGGATTTGTTCCGCTTTTAAGATTTGATTACCCAGTTTGTTCACAACTTAATTTAATCATTAGATCTGCTTATAAACACGCCAAAATTGTTTAATTTTTTACAATCAGTTTCGACGATAATTACGTAAAAATGAGTGCACAAGCGTTTGAGACGTTAAAATGTGTGCAAAAGTGTGGATAATTGTGTTCGTTGTTACCTGTATATAACGGGTAATTAAATAATTTGTGATTTAATTTCATTTCATTCCCCTGTCGGGAAACACGTCGACGTGGCACGCAAAAAGCACGAAAAATCCCCGGAAAATTAATTGCGTTGCAAGTATTAGCGCTAGGCAGTCGTCCTCGTCGCGGTTAATAAATCACTCGTACTTACATCTAACCCTTAGCATGACAGGATTGCTGACGTTCTCCCCGCGGGGGTTGGCCGCCAAGCAGGTGTAGGCGCCGCTCTGCCACCTCGTGACCCTCTGCAGGACCAGGCTGTGTGTGCTGATGATCACGCCCGATGACATGTTCTGACTCACCAGCGTGCCCTGTTGATACACCATCTATTAGTCATTATTAAGTCGAGGGTTGGTCCGAGAGTAATAAGCAATTCATTAGGGCCGAGTTCGGGCCATGCCTCGATTAATTTGAATACGGAATGGATACGTTTCGATGGGAAAATATCCGGGAGATTTATCGCGGCGTGCTGAACCTCCGGCCGGAATTAGATTGCAAAAGGGTATCGTGCTGGAAGAAGTGCATTTTCTATTCCGCCAACATCACTCGCTCTTTATTTCACTGTTAGGGCGTTATATTTCCTTCACGCCATGCCGTATCAAAGTAACGACCCGTTTGGGGTTCGATATCGGAATGTATGTTTACACAACACTTTGTTGCGATCTACGGCCCCACGCCGCTTGAGGAGCCCGCATACAGGGTGTTCCCGCTGCGAAATCGCCTAATATACCACTTCATAAAACGGCCAAATTGATTAATCGTTGTTTTCATTAAAACTCAATACAAACTTTTTCCCCTCGATTCAAATTAATTGGCCTGAGTACGCGAGAACTTTATGTGGAACACCATAAATCAAAAATAATAATTTGCCTTCATCAAAAATTAATTTCGACTCAGCACCCATTAAAACGATGACTTTGATAACTGCGAGAAGTGTTGTAAATTTGCTAAATTAGTACATAACGTTCCATTTTCATGAATATTGAAGTGCACTGTTTCATTAAACAAAGCGACGACTTCCCGCCTCTCAACAGTCGAAGGAACGGGATTAAGATATCCTTGATATAACATTTTATGTGTGTCACTACATTCCTCCAAATTAACGGCGAATAAGTGACTTGACAAAACTCCTGCTCTACTAAATTACTGAGATGAAGAGGCTCTTTAAGACCCATATTATCAACAACACAAATTAAAAAAGTACCTAAAGTACAATTTAATTTGGTCGAATGTGGTATCAATTTTATTATTTGCTAGTGCAAACGTTATGAAAAAATAATACAATCTCAGTGTATTAGTGCATTTAATATATACAATAGTACAGTTGAACAAAGTGAAAATGACGCCACAATAAACCAGCCTCTGCTGAAGAGGCCGATCCTTCTAACCGCAACCAGACAGGGTCGCAAATTATCGGATTTCAAACTAAACGTAATTTCAAGATAAACTCCTTTAAGAGCCGGTTTACAGAAAGTAAAGTTAAAATTTAATTTAGAATTAAACTAATTCGAATTAAGTTGCCATTTATTTTCCACTGACAAACGTCAAGTTGAAAAAAGAAAAAGAAGAAGAACATTTTGCATTAATTATGAAAATGACGAAAAAACAAATCATTACTAATTTAATAATTTTTTTAATTGTGGTTCCAAATAAATTTAATTACAATTTTTTTACAAAATGGGCTTCCTCTAAACTTGATTTTATGTAAAACAAGATACATTAAAAAAATTGTTTATTTGTGAGAATAAGGTGTGCCTTATCGCCAGTGGTTTCATTCTTTAAACAGAAAACGAAATTAAAATTTATTTAAATCAGATTTAATTCGAATCAAGTTGCCATTTATTTAGCTTTGGGAAACGTCAAGTTAATCGCGAATTTTAATGAATTGCCATTAAAACTTTTTCTAAATCGGCTCTTAATTTTGCAAAACGGTTAATAAAAAAAGTATTATATCAATAATAATAATTATCAATTTATTTTCATGATATTAGTTATAAAATGGTTTTTACTTTTTTTACTTAATTTAGTGTTACAAATATCAAAAAAATATTTGTAACAGAAGTAAAAGACTTCAACCAATGATTATTTTAAATTATTATTAATTAATTAATAATAAATTAAGTATTAAATTAAAACTGAATTTTGTTTTCTGTAAATCGGCTCCTAGAGGAATTTATCTTGAAACTCTTTAGTTTAAAGTCCATTAATTTGCGACTCTGCCTGGTTGCGATTTTAAATGCCGACCTCCTCATCAGCAGGGGCTCGTTTATTGTCGCGTCATTTTCACTTTGTTGGACTGTACTTTGCAATGCCCAGTTTAAGTACCTTACACACATTATTAGATGATTTTCCTTGACCTCTAATTTAGAGTCAGATATTAAATTTTCTAAATCTCCGTTAGCTCCACAGAATTTTCGTCCTTTTACAGTGCGATTTAATAACTACATTGCAGAGGACATTATTTCAGGTAAAATGCAAGTCAGAAATAATTTAGTGCAAGCAGAGCTGTTTCGTTTGACATTAAACTCCACCCAGCTCACGACAAGTTAGCTCGGCTTGTGCTTTGTTGTATAATTTTGATAATGAGAAACAAAATCAAATCCAACAAAATGCATTAAAGAAACTTCTGTTGTATTATCAAGCGAATTGCCGCCGACAAAAACTCTAGAAAATTAAATTCAGATTTGTGATTATCGTCGACATCCCCTCGTCGAGATAGGACACTGCTGTCTGTCTCGAATTTTCCATAAGGGCAAACAGCCATCTCATACGCCCCTTGTCTCGCAAATGGCCCACTTGTGAAGCTCCGTGTCCTCATCACCTGCAGCGAATGATAATAGAGCCCCATGCCAGCTTAATTAGACATTAAAAAAACTAATTTGATAGTGGCTGCTCCACATTTGAGATGAGTTGTAAACGATCGTATGAATAATTCAGAAATACCAACAACGACATTAATACATTACACATTTTGTGAGCGGCATACAAGCGGGAAGAAAACTTTATCATTTATGCATCACTCATTAGACCAGAACGAGAATATAAGCCGCGGTTGTGAGAGCTAAATGATAATTTATTAGACTGTAAAAGGGGTACCGCCGAGGGTGGCGCTCGGAAGCTGCGACAGATTGTACAGATATTTCCATATAAATGCCCCCCTAACACAGAGTTGGCGCGTTTTTAGCTCCATAAAACTTTACAGGCATTGCTAGCATATTTACTTAATTAGCGAATTAATTTTGATTTGCTCCGAAGAAGTTCTGCCGCTTGATAGACGGGCAAGTTAACACTATTGTGCACCTTTATCTGTTGCCAGCTGTACAAATATATCAGGGCTCCTTGTTATCTATGGCACGTCGTTTATTCTTGGCGCCGATGTCTGTTTTAGTTTATTTTACATGCAGCACACGCCACTTTTTGACATTTGCCATCTATCAGAGTAACCTGAATCTGAAATAAGGATGGCCAGCGTAGAATCGCGCCACAAACTGGAAATTTAACCGCCGTTTACGCGATTATCTCCGAGTGATAAGAGACGCTAACGGCCCAATGAACATCTCGACTAATTTGTTGACGTTTCGTTTTGGCGAGGGCACGTGGATGGGCTTTTAACGGCCGTCGGCGTCGCCCCCGAAAGGATTTACGAGCGTGGACAGTGCAACTAATTTCATTCGGAAATGAAGAAGCTCTAATAATTAGTTGTCTCAGCATTGTTATGCCTTAATGTAAATTAACTACGGGATACGGGTCCTAGCACTAAATTACATTATTTTCATAAGAGTTAATGCGACTTATACGAACTTGTGTGCACTTGTACTCCGTGTTAGACTCGCTTCATTGCCTTGCTAAAATGTCACCATTTTAATAAATGGCTTTGTCGGTGCTGGTTAATGTTATTTACTATCAGATAGTTTGGTGCCGCTATTCGCGCTGGATGTAATAAATTAAATTTTATTTTTTCCGTTGGACTACTCCGCCCAACATTATTTTATAAAATATAGATTTTTTATCACACTTTCGCGGAACTGCATACAACTTCGCTGATAAAAAGAAAGTTTTCCACTGAAAAAACACATACCTCTTATGTTAATAAAAATTATCTTCAATCGGTACAAATAATAAATTTATACATAATTCCATAATATTCCATAATGTATTAAATAAATTAAAAAATACCTCAGAAAAAATGTTTCTTCAATTTTAGAGATTGTATTGGATAAAGGATTGGAAGAGGCCAGGGCAGGACAGGTCATTAAAAAATGTTTCAGCCATTGCATATTAAGGTTAAAATAAATAAATAGAGAGTGCCCTTATTTTCAGTTTTTATCTGCTGTATCAGCAGAAGTGAATTTTTCTTTATAGAAACTTAGTATCAGTAAAACTTTTTGCAACCTATAATTAGAGCCACATTTGTAAAATGTGAAATACAAGCAGGAAAAAGAAATACAAACTGAGAACGAATGGGAAATAAAAGACTTCACATTTTATTATTAAACAATCGTTTTAAAATTCTAATAATTTAAATGGCACTAAGTCTAACAATTCTTTTTGAACTAAAAGCTGGATTCTGTTAAAACTTTTAAAACCACGAAACCGAAAAATAAGGTGATATGAAACGACTTCAGATTAATTTAGTTTTTATTTACACATGACGGATGGGACAAAAAATCTTGTGTATGAAAATAACTCTAGAAAATGTATTTAGACAGGTTTGAATTATTAACAACTTTAACTATATCACAATTAGACAGCGGAAATTAAAAATTGGTACAAATTAAGTGCATAATATTTTATTTAAACAAGTATTTTTGATCAGTAAAAATAATAAATGCACAGTAAAAATGATAGATGCAAGGTAGAAATAATAAATACACAATAAATAATGGCATCTCAAAACTAGAGAGCTGGGGCGAAGTCCCAGCCTGCAAGCTAGCTACTGAGCGTTTATTATTTAAACTGTGCAAAATGAAACTAGATACTGTGCATATTCGACTTTTTTACTGGGCAAATTTTAATAAAATAATTAAATAAATAATTAAATAATATAATAATTAATATTGATTATAATTAAAATAATAATTAAATTAAATTCAATAATTAAATACTAATCATATATTATTTTTTACTGATCAAAATCAAATTTAATACTGATTGCTTTAATACTACCCATTAAAAATTATTGGTCTTGTTCAACTACGTAAGAAATAATAACATTTATATAATTGCAATAACGGACGGGACAGCAAATGTTACAAAGATTAAAAAGTAATATTACTAATCAATTTACTTACTGATTTCCATTTTCTAAACTACCAGCTGTTAACACTTTTTTATTTTATAATAACGCTTATAAGGCAATGTTTGTAAATTTTAGAATCCAATAAATTGTTTCATTTTAAATGATTATTCTTCTCTCTCATTTTGAACCCACAACAAAAAAAAACTCATTTGTCACAAAATATATTATTGGTAAATAGAGACCGAATCGTGTATTTTGAACGAATCTTAGCTTTATTTTTGAAACTTTAAAAAAATTTAAGGTCAGGTACCATTATTGCTGAAATGGCAATTGATTAATTAAAATAATAAAACTGGTGGCATAGAGTACAAAAAAGTTAAGTGTACAATTGAAATAACTTGCATTATTACTATTATTAGTAAAATCATCAATCTGTTTTGTTAAATGTTAGAACATCTTTGAAAATGTAGCGAAAGTCTTAATTGTCAATAAACAATACTTTTTAACAAAATATCGCTTTCTATTTCACTTCTATAACATGACAAATAACCGAGTGAATAGCTTTCGCTAGAAAATTCTTTTCCCTTGTTGACCGTTAATCATAAACCTCGCTCACAGATCGATTCTCATCACCACTTGTCAGAATAAAAACAATTTCAACCCATTTATATTTTGTCACGTGTTTTAAAAAATCACAAATCGTAAATTCTAATTTTATCACTAATTCATCAATTCATTTTTGACAAAAACTAATTTACTGATTTATTTACTACGGTTTTTACTTTATTAAGAATTGTTAAACAATTAAAATCTTTATCAAAACGAAAGCTGGCCGAGATAAGTCTAAAACGGAATTCTCCCGTGGTTCCAATAGTAAATTAACCAACTCTAGTAACTTTCGAACCAATTTAAGACTATTGGACTTCAGGGATTGCGAAATTATGTTGTGACTTTAGAAATTATTACCGGTTAGATTAATATCCCCTTTTCGCAGCTGCTTAGGTAGAAAAAATTAATCGGTTTTCCTTTCAAAACCAAGTGTTTGTTTAGTCACGGTTTCCCTTTATTAATTTTTAAACGACACTCGTATAAAGTGGTGTCACTTTGTAAATGATGTTGATTTCATGGCGCATAAAATTCTGCATCACAGGTCACAGGTACTCGATCCTTTGCTGGTAATTTTACTCTCGTGAGAGCAATATCAAAGACGTGAGACTGCAAATGTAGCTTTTTACGAGTCCCGGTCAGAGTAGCCCTCCGACACTAAGTAGCCGTTTTCAATTACGAGTCAAATTATATCGCGCAGAAACTCGAGATATGAGTAATAAAGGGCCGAGTGACGACAAAAATCGTTGATAGTCACCCTGGGCGGTATTTTAGCATGGAATTAATTCTTAAAGCGGAGGCGTCAATGCTCCTGTTTTCCAATGCCGTTTTTACTGCTTTGATATAAAGATTGCGTGTAATCCGCCTTTTATGGTTCATAAAGAATCTCCAATTATTGCTTATGAGGCGCATCCTTGGGGCGAAATAAACCCTATCAAATGTGTATCTAAGGAAGATGCGGTTAAACGCGAATTATGGCACTCGAAATCCTGAAAAAGTGGCCCACCACGATCCGAAGATATGCGTCCCAAGGGGGGGACGCAGGGTTAAATTACCGCTGTCCAGGCATTAAATCTTATTGCCGTCCCTTTTGCTCCGTGTTCCGGTAACGGTACCATTCTGGCCGAAAAGTTTGTTTATTTATTTTTAATATCCTAAACAAACTTCTGATTTCGACCGTTCGAAAGCTAAGAAGGAAAAGGACGGAGGCCTGGGGTCGTGAATTAAAGAAACGAATGTTGGTCAAACTGTCGTAACTCCACGTTGAGATATAAATGCTTCGAGAACTTTCGTTATGTATGAAGTTTGTCGGTCGGAGGACGGACTAATCACTCTTAGATTAACTTCTTTCACATTGCTTTACTTAATTTTTTCGCCGTTTCTTTCATTCCAAACTTCTTTTTGCCTGTAATTAATTTCTTTTTCAGGACATAAATAGCCATCAATAAATTTTTTCTACTTCACTTTTTGTTCCTCTGCGAATGCTAGCTCTACAATTACTAATTTCACCCCAAGGCAGCTCTCGCAAATATTTGAGGAGATAATAAAAGAGGACGCTTAATCTATTTTTAAATAACTCGAAGGTGGAGACACAGTTTTATGCGATTTTTATTACCACTCTAATAGGATTATCTTTATTGGCAACGCATTTTAAAAAGTTAATCAAACTTTGGCGTTGCACCAAACGGGGAGCTAATTACGAAAATCATAATTAGAGCAAAACATTTTTCTTTAAAAGTTTTAAAGCAAATTTGTTATTAGTACACTGAATAAATGAATACGGATTTTCAGATTAAAAAATAAAACTCACTCCAAATTTAATCAGCGTAATACAAACATACTTGTGACCCATAGGTGCGTAATCGGTCTATAAATTTTTTATTATTTAAAATATTGCCATGCCGCTTTCATTATCCAATAAACCGACTTAAAGTCCACAAACTAGAAATATTTTTACACAAGGTGTTGTATTTTTTTAAATGGAATACCTTATATATTTTTGAATATTTGGATTCAACACGAAAAAATAATGTAACTATTATAAGTCTTTTCGTTTCAATATTATTCATCTTTTTGTTATAAAAAAAAATTAAATCGCTGCTATGTCCCCTATGAACATTTTACGACAAATTTGCAACAGAAAAACTTAAAATACCCTGTAGTTTTAGCATTAGTCGACTTTTACTTAAAATACGCAGATAATGTACAGGGTGTGCCAAAACGCAAAAAAATTAATAATTTTTTTTTTTTGAATTAAACACCATGTATGTTTTACACGTATCGATAGCATTTTTTATAAGCTTTTTAATGAGATATGTGGTTTGTATAGCAAATTTTAAATATTTCTTAATGTTTTTTTCTTTTTTTATTTATTTTATTATTAATTCTTAATGAATTAAATTTATTTATGAATCAGGTTATAATTAGATTACTAATGTAATTAGTCACATTAGTACATATCAAAAAATAAATTACCATTTGATTCTAGATTAGATTCTAGGATAATAAATTTTCTTAAATATTCTTTTTTTAAAATATTTAAAAAAATATTTTAAATTTGCTACGCAAAGTTCATACCATTAGAAAGCTTATCAAAAATGCTATCGATACATAAAAAAAAACATGGAGTTCCGTTTGAAAAAAAAATTATTCAACTTTTTGCATTAACTAAAAGTCGACTATTTATCGGAAAATATTCATAGGCGACTTCGCAGTGATTTTTCAAATATTGGTAATTTTTATAACAAAAAGGTGAATAATTGCGAAATTAAAAGAAAGACTCGTAATAGTTTATAAAAAGTTACGTTATTTCTTTGCGTAGAATCCAAATATACAAACATATATAGAGTGTTCCATTTAAAAAAATATAACTTTGGTTTACCAGCCTGTAAACAACACCCTGTGTATAATAAAATATTTTTATTTTGTGAACTTTAAGTCAATCTATCGAATAATGGAAACGGGATGGCAATATTTCAAATAATAAAAAATTTATAGACCGATTACGCATTCGTAAGTCACCCTGTATTACATTCTTAGTAATGAATCTGCGCGTCATTTTTGTCCCCGTATATTTCATTTTTTTTAACTTTGCACAAATTTCTATTTACTTTGCGAAAATATTAATTGCTTCTGAAATAATTACTTCAGAATTATTATTTTTTTAATTAAAAAAATCAACTGAAAAAGAATCCTATCGCAGTGTATTTTTTTTATATAACTTGTAGGACCAAGAAATACGCCTGAAGCCCTGCTATTGCAGAAACAGTTTGAATATTGTTCTAAACTCACATGGAAAACACTTTAATACAAAAAGCTGCAAATAGTGCGACATTTGTCTATTTTCAAGAATGCAAACCTCTATTTGAGCAAAATAAAACAAGCAAGCCACCAGATACTGCATCTCTTGTGTGCTGTTGAAGTGAGTGCACCGCAATCCGATTCGAAAATGTTTCAACTAGTAAAAAATGTAGTACGTATTTGAATTTTTCTCCACAAGCACGTATTTTGAGTTGTTCCTTTTTTGCGACACTTGACTCCATATGATGGCAATTTGGCACATTTCCAGCAAGTGTTTTCACAGTTTTTTATATTTTAGGAGTTTGCGTTTGCGACTTAATTAAACCAGACGTTCACATTATTATTTTTAAAAATTTCGCCAGTAATTAATGCTCCGAAAGTTTTGTCAAAAATCTCGACTCGAACAAGAGCCGACTCTTTCCCTTTATTCGTCGAAGCAAACAAAAAGATTAAAGCGAAATCCTCGTTGTTGGAGCGCCATTTGCTGGCAGACCCAGGTTGCTATCGCCGCCCCAGAGTGGGATTAACTTTCTCGTCCGAATCGGGCGTATGAAAACAATTAAACTGATTACCTTCAGAGGAGCAATAGGAGTAAGACAGGCCGGCCGTTAGGGACAAACTAATAAAAATTAAAACGCGTGGAAACGCTGCGGCTTCGTCCGTCCTGCGCTTAATTAACACAGCTGCCCTTTTTGGGCAGCTCGCGCGAAATCTGCGCTCCCGACACGGACTCTCAGGACCACAGCACGCCAGGCAATTAGTCCGACATAGCGCCCAAAGACAGACAACGTTTCTTTGGACGCCCTGTATTCAAGTCACACAAACCCCACTTACGTCGTGGAACCAGGTGATCTTGTGCTGCTTGGGGTTGGCTTTGATGATGCACTCGAAGTACACGTCGTCGCCTTCTTTGATGTCTTCGGGGTTGAGGGTGCTGCCCAGGTGAAGCTCCACTTTGGGGGGATCTGGAATGAGCACAAAGTTAGCGCCGAGAGTCTCGACAATGGAGTATCCAAACAAGCTCTCTTAATTGGGTGGGATTCAAAGAACTATTCGGCCCGAAATATTAGATCAATATTGTGCTGGTAGTATTAATTTGCCGGTCGCATTCCTGTGCCGACGTCGTGAAAACGGTAACAGGGTGGCGTGTCAGGATTCCTTCGTAATTATAACATTTCATGAGTATAACGTGGTATTAAAACTCTCTATTTGTAGAGGATGCAATTATTTCATTTAATATAAAGAGACTGATGCACCGATAAGGTGCACGCTATTTGCGAATATAATAAACTACGTATTTTCCTGTGGTGAAATTTATTTCGTGGAATTGTTGAAACTTTGAGGAATTTTAATATCGTTAGAAGACACGAAGAAACTGGCTATACGTTTTACTTATTGTTAGTTGACATTGCGCGCTTTTAAAGATGATTAAAATAATGTTTACCCTCCATCCGACCGCGCATATTAAAGAACCGCGGGCTTGCTTGTTGCTAACTATTCAACAAGAATTTATCATCAGTTTATTAACTCGACTGAGTGTTGCGGTTTTAATTTATTAACTTTCCCATTTATTTAATTTTCCCTAAGTAATATTAAGTGCAGAACTAGAAGCACATTTTGAGGTGAATGCTTGCTTTCAATTTTTCAAACTGAAATCTGCTTAGACAACTATTACAAACTCATATTTCATGCAGAAACAACGTCCGTCCAAAGCAAAGATAATGTTTGTCTTACTCCATTAATAAAGATAATATTATCTATTATCATTTCGCACGTTTGCTATTCGCGAAAGACTATAAATCGATTAAAAAAAGCTTGGATGAGGAAATTTGCAGCATATGAGTGATTATTTGTCCAACAATGCTTTACAGTTTAAACTTGTATCATCTATCACTGTGTAACAATTTTTTAAATCCTACATAAGACGTAATAAAATATTCTCTTTCGAAAATGTGAGCGTAAAATTACTCGTGACTAGGGCGAAGATTAATGAATTTTTTATACAGCTGGTATTTGATAGATCGTCATAACAAATATCAAAGGTTACACCTACAATCTCCTTTTTAAATATTTTATCTGTTCCATTCGCATTTTCAGGCCAATCCAAACACATGAAATTTTTTTATGAGTGGGGGTTGTAAGTAAATAACATTCATATTAAATAGATTACAGGTGTTGACAAGTTCATTATTTTTTTAGAGATTGTAGATATTACATTTAGATTATAAATAAACTTTTTGCTTTTACAATAGTATATTATGAAGTGAATGTACACGGTCTCTCTGTTATTTTTTTCAGAATGTTACAATTATTCCTTTTCATTAAAATTAATTCATTAATGAATTAATTAATTACTATCCAGTTGCACCACAGAAATGTTATTTATTGAGTCAACAAGATGTTGTTTTGTAATAAAAATCACATGTTAGGTATACAGAGTGGTCCACGAGTATTTTTGACAAATTTAAATCAGTCATATTTAAATTTATTATTTAGTCAAACGTAAATAAATTGTATTAAAATATTTGCAAAAGACGCTCAGTACCTAGGGCTTGGTGGCCCAGTGGTATAAGCGCCACTTTCGACGAGGGAGGTCGCGGGTTCGAACCCGGATCAGGTGTAACAATTTTTCTATGAAAAAAAGTGTAGAAAAGGTAAGTGAAACAACACGTAAACAAAAATATGAGATTGAGAGAACACAAAGACGTATAAAAGTAAAGCGGAGCATAAAACTGACAGAAATAAGAAAATAATGCGGCAAAAGGTAAAAGTGCGTAAAGGCGCCAAATTGTAAACGTAAGAGCACATCCTAATAAAGAGAAAATACCTTTTGTTTTGAGAAAAAAAGAGATAAACGTAAGGGTGAAACATAACTTCAAACTTTAGCGTTGAATTCTTAGATGACTTACTTCATAAATTATAAAAAAATTAAAAGAAAATATTTAATTTATCTCTAAAAATTTTTAGTTAACTGAGTTTGTTTAGTAAAGTCCCGAAAAACATTGTTAATGAAAACCATGGCCACTGCAAATCCAGTAGGATTTGCGTACGTCCACTGTTTTTGATTAGAAAATATACAAATTTGATGATTTTTGGAGAAATTATGTCCATTTTCGGTCAAAAACGTGCTGAAAGTAACAAAAAAGATAAAATAAATTTCAAAATTGTAGAATCAACTTATATGCCCGGTATCTTTTGATGAAATCTGGTGAAAAATTAGAGAATTAAATTGAAAAAAGTGGAAGAAAATGTTTTCTCGAGCT
Organism: Tribolium castaneum; assembly: GCF_031307605.1. Lineage (NCBI taxonomy): Eukaryota > Metazoa > Arthropoda > Insecta > Coleoptera > Tenebrionidae > Tribolium > Tribolium castaneum. The sequence continues at coordinate 14,401,971 of NC_087396.1, forward strand.
AATTCGCCGACTACTGAACTGAATGTATTTGCGTTTTAGGTAAATTATTGCATTTATATAGTTTGTAATGTTGGTTTATTTAAAAAGTTTGTGTTAAAATATCTGAAAAAGACGGTCAGTACTTGGGGCCCTGGTGGCCTAGTGGCATAAGCGCCACTTTCGGTGGAGGAGGTCGGGTGTTCGAACCCGGATCAAGGTGACAATTTTTCTATGAAAAAAAGTGTAGCAAAGGTAAGTGAAACAATACGTAAGCAAAAATAAGAGGTTGAGAAAACGTATAAACGTAAAGCGGAGCATAAAACTGACAGAAATAAGAAAACAATGCGGCAAAAGGTAAAAGTACGTAAAGGCGCCAAATTGTAAACGGAAGAGCACATCCTAATCAAGGTGTCTTGAGAGAAAAAAAGATGAACGTAAAGTGAAGTACTGTGTGGTCACTGTGTTTAATGTAATAAACCAAGTATTTTACTATCCGAGTTATCTATGAAATGTAATGTAGATTGTTTCAAAAACTTTTTCAGGCTCATTATTACTCGTGGGCCACCCTCTCAATTATTCTTACTTAAGCAGTGTTACGGAGTAAAGTGGAGATTTTTTCCCATAAGTTCTTTAAACATTTTTATAAGTGATGGAACCAAGAATAAAACAAAGTTCCTTTCCTCTACCACGTCAACGAAACGAAAAATTATTTATTATAATCACCAATAAATTTTCAAAATTGTTTTTACATTCAGAAAGTTGAAAAATTAATCTGGCAAAAAAAATACGTCAAAAACATTCAAGTACTGACAATGGTGCCAATTTTACCAAACTGTTTTGTGTTGATAATTTAGTTAAAAATTATGATAAATTTTTTATTACATGTTTTTTGAGTTTCCTGAAACTTTTCCTACAACGTACCAGAGAGCTTATGCGCTATTTTGTATACAGCCAGTCTGTATGCAATGTTGTATGTATGTTAAGTATGTATGTTTATACGACAGTGTATTTTTTTTTAATCGAACGAAAAGTCTTTTCTGAGTAAAAGAAGAGATACAGAAGAAAGTGAAAATGATATTCCATTGGCTTTCTGGCCTGAAAAGCCCTGGAAAAGTTATAAAATAGTCCATAAGCCGCAGATTATGAATCACGTTATAGGTTTATGGTAATGCATATAATAAAATAATATAAAATATTAATAATAACTAATAATGATAAGGTTTTTATTTTTTCAGTATCTTTTAGAATATTACATGTACTTCTTTAGTTTTTGTCTTTTTGTTTCAGTCTGTATGATAAAGATGAGAATTGTGCTAGGTAATAGGTAACTGCTACAAATCGTATTATGCTTTTCTATCAAACTGTTTACCCTTCATGCTGCTTATATTTTTTCCGTTTTAATGAAATTAAACTGCGCGCCAATTCGATTAAGCTGACTTTACAAGTGAGGCCCACCCTTAAATGTTGCAAATAACTTAAGCTCCTCAGTAGTTTCACTTCCTTGCGCCTTCTTCTCTTAAACAAATGTAATTATATTTTAATATAATGGAAATCCCAGCTGCGATCGACACTAATTCAAAGTTATTCTCTTATAATCTGTTCCTTGTCATTTAAACTAGTCAGTTACAAGAACAATAGAGGGAGGTAACGCGCGTTATAAATTTTATCACAGCCAGATGTCGTTCAACGGATGCTGTCATTTCTGTCAAAATTTTAATTGACATTGAATTCTCCCCAAATTGGCTTCGTGTAGAAAGAAATATGGTGAAAGAAAGTTTTCTGAAAGATTTCCTCGCCGGTGGAATATCGGCAGCGATTGCTAAAACTGCTGTCGCTCCCATCGAGCGCGTAAAGCTCATCCTTCAGGTGCAGCATGCTAACAAACAGATCCCTGAAGAGAAGCGCTACAAGGGCATGATGGACTGCTTCATCCGCATTCCCAAAGAGCAAGGTAATTGAATTCTGCAAATTTCCAATCGAATCTGTACACTTTCAACCCCGATCAGGCGTTTTGAGCTATTGGCGCGGTAATTTGGCCAACGTGCTGCGGTACTTCCCCACGCAAGCTCTGAACTTCGCGTTCAAGGACGTCTACAAGCAGATCTTCATGGAGGGCATCGACAAGCACACGCAGTTCTGGCGCTACTTTGCCGCGAATTTGGCCTCGGGAGGGGCTGCCGGAGCCTCCTCTCTGTGCTTTGTCTATCCGCTGGACTATGCCAGGACGCGGCTTGGCGCCGACGTCGGCAAAAGCCTCGCGGAGCGCCACTACACCGGGATGGTTGACTGCATAGTGAAAACATTCCAAACCGACGGACTTATTGGGTTATACCGCGGGTTTTTTGTATCCGTGCAAGGCATTATCATATATCGCGCGTCGTACTTCGGGTTTTTTGACACCGCGAAGGGGATGCTCCCCGACCCCAAGAATACGCCGTTCCTCCTCTCGTTCGTAATAGCGCAGGTGGTGACTACAATATCGGGAATCACTTCGTACCCTTTTGATACGGTAAGAAGGCGCATGATGATGCAGTCGGGAAGAGCCAAACACGACGTGATGTATAAAAATACACTAGACTGTTGGGTAAAAATTACGAAAAACGAGGGACCACTTGCTTTCTTCAAAGGGGCTTTCTCCAACGTCCTGAGAGGCACTGGGGCCGCTTTGGTCTTGGTTTTCTACGACGAAGTCAAAGCTTTACTCTAGACATTCGTCTTCCGACTGTACTTGGTGGGCAACCATAAGTATTAAAATTTTTGTTCTACTGTTCCGTTTTAATTAGATTTAATTGTTCTTGATGTTTTCCCTGTGTTCATGAGTTTTGATAAATAAAATTGATACTTAAAGTACGTCTTTTATGTTTTATTTATTTTTTGCACAATTTTATGGTGAATTCAAGCACAAGAAGCGACAACATAAAAGTATTCGATTTGTTTGTGCACACGCTGAAAATTTTAAGGGTCGGCGCTTGCGATGCAAATCCGTGTAAAAAGCGATGTTTTGAATTTGTTTTAATCATCGTCACTTTATGAATGGCACAGGAGCCGGCATTATGTAGAAATGTGTGTCATATGTCCTTTGTCACGATTTGCGTTTGAGTTGCCAACTTTTCGTGTAGTTTATTCTAGGAAGTAGGTATTAGTTGAAGTGGGTAGTTTTAAAAATGGCAAAGGAAGAGTAAATAAAGCTGAGCGTAGGGGCGCCCAGGGAGTTGCGACGTACGAATTGTGTAATGAAGAAATAACACCGCTCGGTGAAGGAAATGTATCAGATTTGACTAAAAGGAAAAACGAGCTGGAACTTTCGAAATTAAATTAAGTCAGCCTGCTCATAATTTCATATTTATAACATCTGCGGTCTCTTGGAGCGCTGCAGTGACATTCACTCTCCCTTGAAATATTATTTTCGGTTTAATACGGGAAAAGAAGAGACGGATACTGACTAATTAACGAGATGAAGAACTTTCAAGGAGTTGCTGTTCTCTATATGCACTTTGAATAAGTGGTTGGTTGGGTCTTTTTTCAGAACTGGCCGCCTGTTAGCTTGTGCAAGATTGCTTTGAATAATTTAGTTTAGAAGTTGTTACAGTTCGCGGAGTTATTAGCTATTAAAATTGATTGCAAACTGTCTAACAGATTAATTCCTATATTTGAACAGCTTTTGGATTGACTAGTGTGTTTGATTGTTTTTCAAAGCGAACCAAAAAGCTCCGTTTTTTTGTTTGAACTGTGGTTTAGTAAAACTGCAATTAAACATGTATTTTGAAAGCAAGTTATCTTTGTAAGCCTGACCTCTGATTCAAGTGTAAATGAAGGTATTCTGAATAATTTGCGTTACTTTATCTTTCCTTTGTAATAACTGAGCTTCCGACAGGTTGTTAGTGGATTTATACTTTTTTGTGGTAGTTTCATTTGTAACTGTAATCCCGGACATTTACATATTTTTGTAGTTCATGCAAATAATCCGTTATTCAGTAAAAATGTTTTCTGTATTTGAATTCCATTAATTCCTAAACGAATTTAATTGACTTCTGATATTCCCAGCAGCGCTTAAAGATATTAAATATTGGTCAGTCTTAATTAAATTTTTGTTTACATAATTTAAATGCGTGTTGGATGTAATACCTTTCCTCCCTCGAGGATTACTGATCCAATCACCAATTGATTCATAAAATCGTTAATATTTATGCAATTACTTGATATTATCTGATAGTCATTCTTGTAATAAAACGGACACAAATAAAAAATAACTAAACAAAATTGCGCGTTCGTAACGAACTACGTTAGCTACATTTGTGTAGCCTTTAGTGGAGAAGAAATAAAGCACGCCAAGTAAAAATTAAAATGAAATTTAATACAGAGCTTCAATAGTAGGAAGAACAAAACATATTTTTTATCAGTAAAAGGTAAGGTAAGGTATGTTATGGATTAATGAAATATTTATTTAATGGGAATAAAAAAATGCTGTTTGATTGCTTGTTCCTGTACTGACTTTTACATAGTTGCTAAAGGGAATTTTAGATCATGTTTCGGCATGGCTTATGTACCGAATCGAAAGTTGTAAAAAGACTTTGGTAATCCGGTTGCAATTGAAATTATCGCATCTTGACTTATCGTGGAGCCGGAAAGCTTGGATTTTCTGCTGAGGAAGCGATCACAATGAGTGCCTCAATAAATCCGGCAACGCAATTCGGTCCCGTTTTGACGTGGCGCTTAATAATTACAACGTGTTAAATAAATTTTATAAAATTGCGTAGCGAAATGAAGCGGAAATTTCCAATTACCGAGTCGTTCGAAATTTGAAAAGCACACACTCGCGCCGTCGAATAAGCGATTTCGCGTTAGCCAGGTTCAAAATCGATACTTATTCGTTCCGGTTCTCCCAATACACATCGGCAAATAAACGGCGGTCGGTTTCTTTTTCCACCGATGTCTGCTTAAAGTGTTGCCTTACGTCGGGGCCGTGCGAATACCCATTTGAAGTGAAGATTTCGCCACAGGCTTTACACATATTGACAATTACTTACATGAGGGTTTTCCTTCAAATCCGTCAACGGAAACTTGCGAATCTAACGGCTCTTTGTAGACGGGAACGAATCGAGCTTTCGTGCGTTTATCAGCACAACCAACTCGCCTGAGACATGATTGGACAAGGGGAACTTTCACGAATTCACGGATGGATCGCGGGAAAAGAATAAAGAGAAATTTGACGCTTTAGTGATACTGAACGCAACCCCGCCATGTAACAACAACAATTTCACAATTAGACGCTTTGTTAACGGGTTTGAAATATTCTTGGAGATATACTCAATGTCATAAAAGTTGCAACACCAAGAAGGAATTTTTTGCCAAAAAGTAATAAATGATTAAAATTTGAAGCAAGTGTTATTCTTCCAATTTTTTGCTTTTCTGACTATTTTTTATTTTTTTTAATTTTTTAAATACGTTTAAGATTAAGTGTTCTAAAAGCGCAATTAGGCCTGGAGACGACAAAACCAAAATTACTAACAATTCAAGCAGTTTTGAAAGAGGCATGATTTTTGGACTACAAATAGGGGTATTTCAACTAGAGAAATTGCTAGTCGTCTGGATAGAAATCTAAGTACCATTAAGCAATGTTATCAATAGACTGGAGAAGGCCCAGGATAGCGCGAAAGAGAAAGCATACCTTAAAAAAAAACAAATGATGTCCAAAATATTCGCCTTTGGAGTATGGCTATAATTTAATTATAAGACAAATTTTTGCCCAATGGGTGGGTTTAAAGGTCGTTTTTTATCACTGCACTTTTACCGTCGAAATTAATCATTTGGACTGTTTGGTTGGTTTTTCATGGTATGGGAGAAATGGACAAAAACGCATATCTAAACCTGACTCATTAAACCTTTATTCCGAAACAGAACGCATTTCGACCATAATGTGGTCAATCTGTATAGTGTATATTCACACCTGAGGATGACCACTATGTGGTTGAAACACGTTGTTTTTCCAAATAAAAGTTTTGGTGTGTCAGCTTTAAGCTGTGTTTTTGCTCATTCCTCCCATACCTAGAAAATCCAACAAAAAAACAGTCCAAATGACCAAATTCGATAATAAACAATCAGAAGTCAAGTACCACGACTTTCAAACTCAACCATTGGTCAGAAATTTTTCTTGTACTTGAATTATTGCCATAACATGAAGATGACCATTTTTGACTTTCTTTGTTTTTTTTAAGTCTGCTTTTTCTTCTCTAATCAATAACTGATAACATCGCATAATGGTACTTGGGTTACTGTTCAAACAAATAGCGATTTTAATAAATAAAAAAACACTTATTCGTTTCCCAAAAATTGTACTTCTTTGAAGTTTGTTTAATTGTTGGTAATTTCTTTTTTGTCGTACTCTAGATATATTTTGGTTTTCGTAACACTTAAAACTAAACGAATTAAAAAAATCACTTTAAAAATTGTCAGAAAAGCAAAAATCTGGAAGAACAACACTTGCTGGTAAAAGTTTAAAGTGTTAAAAACTCCTTTACCACTTGATTAAAAACGTTAAAACTTTAATCATTTAATATCTGCAAATTGTCTAACATTTGTGCCAAGTTTCATCAAAAAATTCCTATTCCTTTTTGGTGTTGCAATTTTTATGTGACTGAGTATATTTCAAATAAAAATTTCAGGCTTAAATAGTGAATATTTGTCCTTCTGAACCTCAGTTTAATGAGGACAAAAACACGAGGAATTCAGCTGATACATATTTGTAGAAGTATTTCAATAAAAATTCCAGGACAATTAGACATAAAAAACTACTGAGCAGTTTGTGGGTCTTCATAATATATAAACAATCTAAGGTATTTACTTCAAGTTCATTTTGTTTCTGAAAGAAATGATGGGAAATTTTATACTCACCCTGTTATTGGCAGTTTAACGATTTTGTGTTAGAGTTAGTGGTACCAAAGTAAACGAATTTCATATAACACAGCTCCAATATTTGGCGTTCAAGGTTTGATAAAACTTAAATTGAAACATGCGTTTGTGCAAAGTTTAGTGTGTTATAATGAAAAAACAAAACTAAGTCATCTTCGTGTAATAATTTACAAAGAAGTTTTTGGCGAAATTAGTTCGTTTTAATCTAGTTTTATTTTTTATAATTCATCTTTGCTTCATTGTGGTGTTGTTTGCTCGTTTTTTTCCAAACCCGAGTCGTGATATTACTGGGAAACATACAAACATAATGCTAATTAGTAGTTGGGAAATACGCCCGATTGTGTTAGTTTGGCAATATCGGCGTTCGGAAATGTGAGTTTGGAGTCGTAACGGTTTTAAAGCTTGTATAAGTATAGATTTCCGCAAGAGTCGAGATTCAAATCTGATGTCATTTAGTGGTTTCGTTCTTAAGGTTTTGTTGTCAGAAAAAGCGGCATTCTGGCATGCATAATTCCTCCCCCTGTAAGTGCTTATTCTCGCAACGTCGCCCGTTCGCAGCTTAAATTCCTGCTGGCACAGGTGAAATTTACCCCAAGACGATTTGAACAAATATCTGTCAGGCGGCAAGTTATTATAGACCTAAAATACAATTCCACGCATTCTTAATAAGATGAAAATCGTTGTAGCGGCGCTCGTAATGAAAAACCGCGATACGCGCTTTATGTAAATGTGTGCGCTTTGTTGAGAGAAAGCCTCCTGAAATTTAGACGTCGTAAATACCGTCGGCACACTTTCATATTTTCATGGCGGCACGTTTGCGCTGCATCAGCAAGGTGAAGGCAGGTGTGGTGTAAGTACGCACCGAACGACCCCGGGTCGATACTGCCGCTTACGATGGGAATTTTAAACGACTGAACCAATTCCGATGACGGCGTAATTCATTAAACGACGCGGTCTTAATAAGCGCACTTTAATCATTTTTTGCCGGGCTACTTACAGACGACGTTCAGTTTGAACGAGTCTTCCTGGCTGAAGCCGGGCAGCTTCGGGTTGTCACCCAGACACTTGAGGAATGTGCCGTCGTCTTCGGGCTCCGGGGAGAACGTCACCGAGCTTATTACCACAGTCTCGTTGCCCTCCTCCAAAAACTGTAAATTGTTACATGTTTTTAATCACTTATTTCAAATGAAATTCTGCGGAAACAGAACGCAATTTATGTTAGAATGGGCAATTTGTAGTGAAAGAATTTTGTCTTGCGTGATGATGACTACACGTAAGCTACATATATCAGATAGTAATTGGCGTTTGACTTCGAGTATCATTTTAATTTAGCTTAATGTGGATTGTTGTAGTAGATATTTGTGGCACTGCAGCCAATAAACACGTAAATGTTTATCTATATGGTCACGACAAGTCACTGTTATTATCTAAAGATTACAAAACACTATCACTACCACAGTTTGTTTATCAACATTTTGTAATTGAAAAAGTGCAAGTTTTGCTCTACTCTATATTTATTATTTTCTTAGAAATCAGATTTTCCAGTGAGCAAAAAATTAGAAATGAAAACATTTAATTAGTGTTGTGTATTTTGCATTAAAGTATTCTGATATAATTCAAACATTTCTTTATATTTTTATAAATTAATTATCACATTTTAGTGTTTTTGTGTGTCTTGTCCTTCATTGTTACAGTTGACATTTAATAAAACAGTTTTAAAATTTTACTTTAAAAACGAAGCACTACGTACTTATATTCTTAATTTAACTGTAAGAACTTATGTAATGCGTTAGAGTGTAGTAATAACCAAAAACCAATCTTAAATAAACAAACATTTACAAAAAAATTATAAAAAAGTAATTTCAAAGTTTACCATCTAGCCCGGCGCATCCACCATTTTTGTACTTACTACAACTTTAAGGACTGCAGATGATTTTTTATGAAAATACAGTGTTTTGTTTAAATTTTTAACTGATTATTTAAATTGTCAGTTTTAAGTAGTGTGAACAGTTAAAAACATTTACCCTTAACTCAATAGGCCTAACTGCTATGGGTCAGTTCACTATGATTTGCGTATGGGGATGAGCTTCTTCCCTTTGTTATTTAACTATAATTTCTAAAAAATTAATAATAAATGTGTAAACCAACAGTATTGGCGTCTACAAGAAGATAATATGCTGAAAAACTATATTTCATTTTCCACAGCTTTGCAAAAATTGTTTAAAATAGCGAGCCACACGCAAACTGACGCGAACTTACACTTACTAATCTACAATTTTTTTAACAGAAATTTAATTGAGGAAATAGCCCAACACGTTCATCAGTTTTATTCTAGAAAAATATATTTTAAAAAACAATGCTGTTATTTTTTCGAAGAACTTCGGTGTTTTTGATTTAACTTTTTAATAGGAGTAATTATTTAAAATACAGCATGCAAACAAATTGGCGCATAAGCTTTTCAGTAAGCTACAGCACACGTTCCAACAAACTCTAAAAAAATAATAAAAAAATCCCATTCAATTATGATTCTTGGCAATTTTAAATAGTAAAGAGAGATTTTTTTCTCTTAATTTCCTGTTTTATTTTTAACTGGTGATAGAACCAAGAAAGAGACAAAGTTTCTCTACTTTTCCATGGCAAAGAAAAGAAGAAATTTTCAAGATTTGTTTTTTTTTAACCAGAAAGCTGATCTGAATTGATCTGGCAACATAGTTGGAAAAATTCCATATTTGCAGTTGCAACTACGACTCTACAACAATTAAGGCGAAAAATCCGTTAAAAATGGCGATGGATTTTTTATTACATTTTTTAGAGGCTTTATGAGACGTCCTTGTAACGTACTGTAGAGCCTAAGCGCAATTTTGTAACACGCTGAATGTATCTAAATTGTCAATTAATAAATATGGTGATACTTGGAGAAAAGATTAAAAAATATACTGGAATTATCTCAACTGAAAAATTTATTTTAATATGCTAGAGTTCATAACAATACCACATTTTAAAAAATTATAAAAGTATAATAAAATTATGTCGTTAAAAGTTAATTAGAAGTTATCCCGGGCGTCTGGATATTTCGTTAATTCTAATTGACATTTGACTGCAAGCTGGTAATTTAATGACGCTTCTGTAAACTGGCCTTAAATTATTTAAAATAATATTCAAAAACTGAAACTGAAATTGGATCAAATATAAATAAAAGTGTTATTCTAAAAAAATGAAGACAATGTATAGCTTGGCGCATCCACCATTTTTGGAGTCAACAAAAAAACGAAATGTGAGACTGTTTCTTGCTCTTACTTTTTCAACAATTGTACAATGAACGCTAATTAACGCAAGCACCGAACAAAAAATTTCAATTGGCAAATGAACTGAATAAAGTTTAAAGAAAATGGACGGCTAAGAAAGTTGTAGACAATTGAGGTCGTTATTGTTTTATTGGTCGTTTCAGTAAGTATTGATGGCTCTAAATTTTAAATGTTTTCATTATTAAAGAACTTAAATTTATGTTTGGTATTGACTGTTTCGAAGCTAATATTACAGAAGTATTTATTAATTCATTTATAATAAGTTTGAGAAAGTTTTTGTTTTTAGACTAACTTGTGGCGTGTCAAAGTGATAAACCTTGAACGGCGGGTTAAATGTTGCGCCACTCCTTATGCAAGCAACGCCGACGTAGACGTTTATAATTTTTTGTTGACTTTGGTAATTAATGGACCCACCTTTCCTCTCCTGAAGTCCCGATTGTCTCTCGTCCAGGTCACCGTGGCCTTAGGCCTTGACCCCGTCACTTGGCATTGTATGGTGTAGTCCTGTTTGGCTACCATTTGCCGGGGTTTGTAAGGAATGACAACACTGAGAGGCCGCACTGCAAAGGGTCGGTTGTTTACTTACGGGGATCTGGGCGGGGGCGCTTCTATTTAAACTTACGGAGAAGTTCTAGTCTTACAGTCTTCTCTGCGGGCATCATCAACTTTGTGTTGCTGGCCTGGCACTTGTACGTGGAGTTGAGGTGCTCCCGTCGCACCGCCTTTACCGCCAGCCGGTTCACCATCAGGGTGTCGCCGATGGCCTCCACGTCCCCCTCGACCAGCCGCTCGTTCATGAACCAGGAGACCGTCGGCGTCGGCCGCCCTGGAACGGCGATAATTTCAAGTGCAGCAATGTTTGCCGGCCAGAAATTAACTTGATTTTTAGAATGTTTGTGTTCGAGACTCGGGAGTTTTGATGGCTTGTTACAGCCGATCGGGAGTGTACTTGGTGGAAATTAAGTTTGTTTTAGAAACAAAGAAAATATTGATTTGGAGAAGTTTACAAATTGATTCAATTTATAAACTTTTCAGAAACACAAATTTAAATTTCGGAACGACAGGAAAAGTGAATTTCAAAGCAAACCGGAGGTAATAGGACAGAAGAAATTTTAAATTTTGTTAATTGAGTTGAAACTGCGCTTTATTCAAACTTCGACGGAATAACAGATTTGTGTACAATAAATTATGCAGTTTTAAAACATTTTGTTATTTAAAGCCGCCATGCATTTTACCCATTTGCATACGTATACAGAACTCAAATCCTTTGTAAAATAGATTGTCGTTAGTTTAATTTATTACAGAATGTGCTTTGTGTTTTTAACGTGCGCAAAGTTGCGTTTTGTTTCAGCTTTTAGCAATGAACTTAAAATGTTCATGTTGTGACGGTAATTATTATGCTCTCATTTGTTTCATAAAACACCTCTCGTGTTGCACTGCTTATAGCACAAAGCCGTGCATTTGTCATTATTATTATAGAGAAGTTCAAGGTCCGTAACAATGCAGTTCGCGTTGCAATCAACTGTAAAGTCTCATCATAGTTGTGTTGTGGTCGCCACTCGAAATGACTTCTAGTCGACGGTGTGCAAGCAGTAATCCGGTCAATTCCGTGACAGGTGATCATTAGTTATCAGCTTGGCCGGAGCTTCGCACTATAATAAACATGTCAGGGCGATAGAGTCTCCTATTGTCACCGCATGACCGCCCCTCGACTTTCCCGCTTTCAATATCGTTGCAAGATCTGCACTACTTTCAGCACAAAACGCCGGGATTTGTGTATTAGAGGCGCATTTCTGAGGCCGGCGCTGAAATTGCAACCCTGCGCCTCCTTAATGCGTTTCAGATGATGGGATTCTGGAACAGCAGGCCTGGGAGACTCTGAGGGACCGACACTATCAGATAGAAATTGTCTTACTTCCTTTTCTTTTCGCTATTTTGAGAAAGTCTTTATGTCCCTGCTTTTTATGTAGATGTGTTGCGCGATTCGTTTCTAATCTTCGACGGATCGTTATAGAGATGTAACACAACCTCCAAGTGGCCTTTACGCCCGGAAAAAGTATTAAAGAGTTTCTCGAGTTCGTTCGACTTTCACCCTTTGCAAGAAGGGTAATGTTTTGAAAAATTACGGTTCACCTCGATTGAATTCAGCCCCATAATGAGTTTTTTCAAATGGTTGAAACACAAAGTAAACTCAATAATAAATGTTTACCTGTTGTTGGAACGTATTTACCGAGTTTATGATTGGTGTTTGTGAAAAATGAACTCGGGAATGTTAGCATTCAGCAGTTTTACTTATTAATGGAAAAGTTTAAGTAGAAGCTTCGTTTAAAATTTCCCGAACAAATCCAGCATGACGGATTAAATAAAATAAATTTCAGAAGCGCTGAAATAATGGGCAGCAAACTTTCCGGACGTCTTGAAAAAGCTAGTTAGGTGTTTTTCGGGCAGACAACTTTTAACAAAGCCGAATCTAATTATTCTATTTTGTGTGCTTGCATTTCTGTCATCTTTTATGAACGATACGGCCTGGTTCCGTGTAATCCTTGCCCTTTTTAATAAATAACGCATGAAATTTATTTATGGCTTATTGATATGGTGGGAGACAAACACACGAACATCGCACACAACGTGCACCTACTACATGAAGCAGAAGTTGTCAGCAGGTCTGCTCTGCCCTTGTCACTGGTCGATACTGCTAAACACGCAAACTTCCAGGTGTGTGTTTGTGGCCTTGCCAGATTAGATATTTATCAAAAAGCAGCAGGAAGAGCAAGGATCTAATAAATTACTCGGCGGTGCAGGATTAGAGCACAAATGTCGCATTTCCGCTAATTACTCTTTACCGTTTTTGTAACAAACCCGGTGTAACCAATGGTGACTGCCTAAAAATTTTCATCGAAAATAGTGTGGCGTGTCGAAAGCCGAATCTGATTACGCTGTCACGGCTCATGCATCAATCAGAATAGTGGGGCAGGACTCCCAAGGATACACTTTTACAACCGGACCAAAATGTTCTAGGTCGAGATCCACATTTTGCGACAAAATCCTGATTTATGCAGAAGATTAAGCGAACTAATCGCTTTCGTAGACATCTAACTCACCGTTAGTCTATGCTTTTATTGAATTATGGGCGTTTGAAGCTTAATTAAAAACATTTCGAACACGAACTAACATATTGTATCTATGTATGTTATCAATTGCTCATAAAGGATAAAGTTACAAAAGCACAGTTGTTTACTCGTTTCTGCTGCATCAAATATCTGAAATGCTTTGGGATAATTTTTTTGAAAATTAGTTGATGAACAATTAAGGTGTTTGGTAACGCAAATAAGTATTTTATGAGACGTTATCGATTTCGTCTGCGGTTTGCCCTAACTTTGCACGTGGTGTCTGCGATTTAAAATTAAAATTAAAAAATAATTTACGTTTCCGGAATGTGTCAAGTAGAAAATTGGCTGTTTTCAGCAGAAAATCCCCCGCCATTTGGCGTTGAACGAGGTCAAAAACCGCATCGTCAAAATCCGAAGGCAGCCATTACTTTGAGTTGTTATCCTCAGGTGTGCTCTTTCATCAAACATGCACAAGAGTAGATAAAGATGTGATAAGAAGGGCGCCGTTTCTCCGCCGTCTATTAGTTGTGCATAATAGATGGCCCTCTGCCGTGAAAGGTTGTCCATCGCGGTCAACGCAACTCAAATAATTAATGGCCATATAAGGGAGACTCTCGGTTACGGTCCCGTCAACTCGTAATGTCCCTCCTGGGACCGGTTCACCTCTCCGTTGATCTTCCTTGATATTTTTAATCGATCTTTGTCCGAAATTTAATTAATCCGCGTAGCTTGTATGGTGCGACGGCACCCCCATAAAATGGCGGGATGTCTCCGTAAGTTTTTTAATTACTTAATTAATTTTAGCGGTACTGTGTTCGAGCGCCAAGCCGAACTTAAAGAAACGGTAATATAACGAAAGCAATATTTTACAAAATTATATGTACACCGTAAAGTTGAAATTACCTGAACGGCTGCTTCATATCTCTCCCGCTGTAATTAAAGAGATTTTGAGAAGCTTGCTTGCATTAATTAAAATCTGCCCGTTTTTACCCACGCTCTAGTATCATTAAAGACTCATGCTTTCAAAGAAATCGAACCAGATCGTTACCTCCTCGAACCTCGCAAGTTAGCACCAGGTCCGCACCCTCCTCCAGAGGACCCACGATCCCAACGATGTCCCGTCCGGAGTTATCGTACACCAGCACCTGGTGCGGAGGAACTGAAACAAAATAACACATTAGAAATTTCAAGTTACACTTCCACAAAACGTTTGCTTATGGCCTCTTGGATTTTTATGTACAAACACTGTAAACAAATAATTTGTACAATAAACCTGCAGTGAAACTGTTTTTTACACCTCTCTGCACCACCGATCTCCAGTGAGAAACTCCAGATTCAGATAATTTAACAGAACCGTAAAGAGGTTCATTGGATTTATCTGAGCAATGCTTTACTTTGTGTTCAAAGTTAAACAAAACTACATACTTGTATGTAAACATCAGTATAAAAATGTTGCTGAATTCAAAACAGCTTTGGAGTAACAGTGAATGAATTTGAACAAAATTATATTTTTTTTCTACAGGTGGTGGAAACCACGATCTTTTTGCTTTGGTTATAGTTCTCGTGAAAATTATGTTTAAATGTTTGCTGATTTCAGGAAGAAGTAATGCGTTTTAATTTTCCGGCGAGCTGATCTAACTGCGGATAAATCCGCTGTTTGATGTCAAACACGCACTAAAATTTCGATAATAGTTTTCAATTGAAAATAGGAAATAAAAGCGTTTCCATTGTGGGCTTGTAATTGTAGTTTATCGCTTGTAGGACCCTATTCGATCCGCTATCAATCACGGTGATGCAGGATATTGAAATAATCTGCACCGACTGTACAACAATATTTTCACAGAGATGTGCCTATCAGCAAACGCACATGTTTTTAAATTAATTCTAAATCGCTCGTATTGTTTTCGGCTGACAGCCAAATTGAGTTGTTTTGGTAACAATTTGAACCCTTTATGTGATATTTTTTGATGTCATGACCTCATGTCCCACATCTATCACGTTTTGTAATGGAACGTAACTAACGCTTTTATGTCTTGGAATGGTGTGGTCAACACCGAAAGCCATAAAAGTACGCCATAAAACTTTGTGTAAGAATAATAGTCGCGGATTTGTATAGCAGAAAGTAAACCAGACAAAATATTATTTCATCGTGTTTCAGTTTTGAGCTTGACTGATTTGGAACACTGACGTCAAAACAATACGCTGAAAATTGGGATTATTTGACGGAGTTTAAAACTATTACAGTCGGATATCTGTCGTTGCTACTTTGGCGATTTTGCTTTTTGTTTTGTTAATTAAATCAAGCGGTTATAGAGTGCTCGCAAAACCCAATTTCCATTGTCGACCCTTTATACACAAAGGTTCCCAACATCATTTATTATTTAAACATTCAAGTCTCTGTCCGGGGTATTAGGCCAAGCGTGTGTAAATATGGTTAAAATCCGCTTATAAATAAAGAATTAACAGCTGTTTGAATAAGTGATTAAGTTTTTGGGCTAGGCTAGATAATGAGCGAAGAGTAACCTCATTAAAATTTCACACGCCGCTTCTGTAAGTTTTTGACGGTGTGGAGGAAGTCGTCGAAATAGTTTCGAAAGGGAAAGTGACGCCCTAGTCGTTGAATTAAACATGCAAAACTAAATTGGATTGAAAATTATTAATTCAAGGCAATGTGGACTATCGGCAAGATGGGAATTTGTGGGTAATTAAGTGTAGTCGGAAATAACGCTCAAACGGAGTACACAGTTCGGGCGAGAAACGGCAGGATTCCCGAATCCCAGACAACAATTATGTGAAAAAATCACTGAAACTGACGCTGGAAATGTTGGCATTAAATATCAATAATCCATAATGCGTTTCGACGATTTGCCAGGACGGATTTAAATTGAAAAAGTGCTTCTGGGCTATACTAATATTCCGGATGATCCAGGACTCTATCAGATAGCCGCGTTCATATTCGTCGGCGCTCGGGGAAAAATATGTTATGCAACTTTTACCCTTAGATCGAAAAGTTTTTCAACTTCAACTCCACCGAGACGACAATTATTTTTTATTCATTATTTTGCTCCCTTTCGCAATCTTTTCGATAAACAAAAAGACCAAACCAGAAGTTGCAACCCAATCGAACATTTGCCTCAATATTGCACTCGAGGAATTATTGGCAGCAAAACAATTTCTTCATGACTTCGCACCAGATATTAAATTTTCCTTACTTCGTGACGCGGAAAGTTGCCTCGTGTTTTATATTTTTTCGCAGGAAGTGGCGTCGCGGAGATTTTTCTTCGTGGTAACCAACAGTTTTCACTGATTTAAGTTAATAATTTCGGGAAAGTCTATCATTTCTCACTGGTAGCTGGAATCTTTGGCAAAGCCATTTCCTTATTTAGTTGGGAGAAAAAAGCGATCCACGGGTTTTCGATCACTTTCTTATTCTCGCTAGCGGACCGAAATAGACGATTTAAATTTTCTATCGCCGGAAATGTAAACAAGTATCAAGTTGGAGTAGCAGTGACAAGTGTTCATGGCTGGACCAACAATTTCAATTAGTGAAGGAATATAAAATTTACCATGGAATTTCCGGCGAGAGTGGCTGGTTGTGTTTACACCGTAACGGTCCAAATCCCAACTAAATCCAACTTGGAGAATATAGGACAAGCGGGAGCGATGCGTTAAAATGTTCCAATTATTTCCTCGCTGGGGACCATAATGCCGGATTATTCAGCAATATGTTTACTTTTTAGGCTCTCGCACTCAGCCGGCACTAAATTTTTCAATGGGCTTAGCACCAGATCCTCATAAACCAGACAAGAATTATGGGAATATTTTCGGGTTCGACAGGAGCCGCCGAAGCGACAAATTAATGGTTTTTGGTTTTATTTTATTTATCTTTTTCTTCTCCAGTCGGCGTTTGTAGAATTTGCCGAGTCGGAGCTTTATTAATTCGAGGCAATTACAGCAAAACCGGTAATAAAAGCCGCCTTAAAAATATTTTAAACTTGGACATTAAATCCAGCGAATCGTAGCCAAACTTCCTGTAAGCGTTATCGCGCGAAAAGGAAAAGCTCCGAATCCATGCAGTCGTTGCATTCATTGCTGATAAAAACGCATTAAGAGTTCTTGCGGCTCCGCTCACGTCCAGACACACCCTCACTTTTCAGCTTAATAAAGTCGTTAGAATTCTTCGCTGCCACTATAAAGTATTTCGCAACAATCCGAAGGCGCCAAACCTGAAGCGGAATTTCATTATGATCCGACTCGGCTGTAATTATAATTTAATCATTTTATACATTTTCAACAGATGGCAAGACAGTTCACTTTCTTTCCCCGGTTATAATACACTTGGCGTATTCTCTTCTAGCAAAAAATTCAATTTGAAACTTTGCGTTACTTTGTAATTGCTTCGTTAATTTCGCTCCAAATTTGAATGTTTTGTTAGAGAGGACTTAAAAACACGACTCGTTCCGCCAACTTCGGACTAACTCCGAGGACAAAGAGTGATTCCGGGGCTCATTAATTAACGCAGTTTTTACAAAAATACTCGCTTCTTTCGAGCCTAAACTGCTTTTAGCAGGGCTGGAAATGACGCAAGCGGGCGGGCGCGGGCAAATAACAAATCAGCAACAATTTATTTATTCATCGTATATTCTCGAGAGTTCTTCTTCGTCAGTTCTTAATTTTAAGTAGTTTTGTATTCTCGTATTTAGATGTGATGGAGTGGCTTTATTTGTCGGAAGGAAACGGCTAGACAAATAAATTCCTGCCATCTGTTGCCCTGGAAGCTGAAATCTTCATTTTCCTCAGTTAATAAATATTTTAGGTCGCAAATTAGATGGTTATGATGCCTTCATTCTCCTTATCCGATTTTTAATTAGGGCGCTTCGACCCGGCTTACCTTTGAAGCTGTGAGCGTAATATCTTGTCGTAATTGTAGTTGGATGGGTGGGCTCCGGCCACTTCATTTCCTGGAGTGAAGCGTTAAGCTTCAGTCCACAATTTCCGTCTCGGTTGGTCGGTTAAGATATCCGCCAGCTTTGATGTATACCTGAGCCTTTAAGTACACGGTTTTTAACCCAATTATTGCAAATTCTCGCGTTGGGAATTTCCCTAATCTTGGACGGCCAACCGCCGCTCATTTACGAACGAAAAGTGTTTTTTTGACATGTGTCTCATCTGTTGGGAGACACGCAGATCGGTTCTCGACGGATGAAGAGGTACTCACCAATGACCGTAAGATTGATGGCGAAATTCCTGGTCGGCGTTGTGCGGAAATCCACCCGACATCGGTAGATGCCTTCGTCGTTCAGAGTCACCCCGTCCAGGGTGAGGGCGGCGGGCTTTGAGACCGTCACGAAGTAAGCTCGGGGGCCGAACACCATGGGGTCCGACCAGTGGATCGCTTTGTTGAAAGGGCGGCCGCGGACGTCGAAGCTGCAACAACATCAACATCTCAAATTCTGTTGTGGGAAAATGCGCTAACGAATTATCTGACGAGAACGCCAACTGCTCAAAAACTTTCCCGACTGTACATACATGGAACATGATGAAACTTTATATTAAACAGTCGGTAACATGCCTCTGATGATTTATCTAAGCTCCATGAAATGCGCCGAGATGTTTACACGTGTTGGAGATTAAAACTCAATCACTTACACGCGTAAATAATTAATTCACCTCAGGAAGCGCAGTCTATTATCTTGATTGCTAATTTGAAAAAAATGTGTAATGCAGTCCCGTTCAAAGTACAAAAATATTATTTTCTTGGTAACTAATTTTATTAGCAGTGGTAATGAATACTTTAGAAAAGTAATGTCTCCATTCATTGTGAAATTCCAGTTTTTGTAGACAACCGACAGAACGTGGATTTGAGAAAGAAAGACTTCAAAGAGTAGGTGTGTCTTTACTGCAATGCATGTGTAGCTTTTTTGTTTGATTATCGTTTCATTGATCTTTTGTTTGAAAACATAATGCGAGTAAAAAATTAATGTGTGCGAAAATTGTTGAGCTTTGCTTTCCTATTGAATGTACACAATTTTCGTTTTATCAATTAGCTGGTTGAGGCTTGTTTGTTTGCTTGATTTTGAAAGTGCGTATTTGTGCAGTGATGATGCATCAGGATAGTTTATCATTGGTTACATTAGGTTTCCTGTATAGCTGGCGGCAAATGTTGCTGTAATAAAGGTAACAAATGACTTACTATTTGCTTTGTTTTGCAAGATGAAAACCAGTTGACATCTGTACTACCTGAAATTACCGGTGAGAGTCACAGAAACTAGAAATTAATTACCAGCAAGATTTGTTGACAAAATAAAGTGCTTCAATTTTTTATGTTTTAATTTTAAGTTTTGATTATTGTAGAAATAGTCCAGACTTCTACTAGAAGTTGTTATAAAAGCTAGATTTCAGGAGTTGCACGATGATTTATTGCTTCCTACTAAAACAATATAATACTCCAGCTTCATTACATATTCTAGGTGCAGTTTTACTTTGTGCATGCGTAATTTATCTAAGCTGATTAAATCTGAGCTGCGATCAAAAATAGTTTTTGGCATTTTTTAAAGCGCAAGTCGTTCAGAATTTCTATTATCTTTTTTGTCAATGTAAATTAAAAAGAGGATTGAGGATATTTTTTTTGATCACATGTTATTAGGCTATATTCTGAAATATTTACTTTATTATCATTTACTAAAAAATCATTTATACTAAAATTGCAGCATAAAATAGTTTTTCAGCAAAATATAATCCGAATTAGCAGGTGAAAAGCTGTTAATTATTCCGTAATTTTATTTAAATTTTGTAAAATAAAAATTTTATGCTTTCAAAAAATTTCATGCATTATTTGCGAAAAAATAATGGTGTGTAGCCGACAAGCATATGTAGGATATCAAACAAAATATCCACATTTTTTATTTAAATAACTCGCAAAAAGAGGGAAAATAGGTATGCATGAGATATTTCCAAACAGCTCATCTCCTGTTTTTAGACACAATACACAAATATGTATAAGTGTAAAAAATGTGCTTTACTTCTTTTTTTAGTTGTAATCTGGTTATAAAAACATATGGAGAACAAAATTTTATCATTATTAGAAATGTGAATTTGTCTTTTATTCATTTTTACCTATTTTTTTGACAATAGCTACATGAATTTATAATGTTTTTAATGTATGGTCTTTAACTGATAAAAGTCAGTGCTATTAGTAGTAAAGTGTATCACAAAATCAATCATTGTGTGTTTTTCTGTTTAAGCGGGTAATTTGTGTGACACAGTAATAAAGTTGTAACTAATGTAAAAGTAAAAACTTATCCAATCTAAGTGGTTCTAAAAATCCCATTAGAAGTGCATGTGCTTCTTATTTAAATATTTTCTTATTTATTACGAAAGCTTTCTTAGTTTTCTGTAACTACTTTGCAGCAAGTTGTAACCTCAAGAACTTCTATTAAACTTTAGATGCGGTAATAGAAGTACTTCGGATGACATTAAAAAGACAAAATTACTTGGAATCTATGTTTATTGAGAACGCAATTGTGAGGTTTTTGTTTGATTAGAGCATCAAAAGTCTAATTAGAGCCTGGAGGATAAATTGGTTTCCGTGTTGTAATTAAGACGTATTGTTGAATATTCAGTTGTCCGTCCGCCTTTTGATGTCCAATATTTTGTGCGAGTTTCATTAAAGAAATCCGCGTTCCCCCGCTTTCGTCTAGATTAAAAAGGCCCTGTAAGACGCATAAGCCCCTGCTTAGAGGCCGTTATCCTTAGTCTAGCAGTCCTGGGGCTGACGGCCCCAGAGACCACTTGACGGCGCAGCTAATGATAACGCTTCGGTGTGCAAATGAACGTCGAAATGGGACAAACTTTGAGCACCAGAATCCGCCTTGTCCCAGGTCCCTCTCCGCTCGAGATTAATGGAGAAATTCCAACAGAGGTGAGCTCATTTCCTCTGCAATCTCCTTTGGAAAATTAATGCGACGAAAGACTTTAATAACAAATTCATAAAATATACACTAGCACCTTATTAAATAAAGAGGCGTTCTTCGCTTAGCACACTTAACGCGCCACACTACCATTCACAAATCAACACCGAGGATCATTACGGCTTTCAAACACCTGATACCTCTAATTTATTTCGGGAAGAGTCTCTGGGAAATTGCCAAGGACGTGGAGTAGCGCAAATCGTGCTTTATCCCTAAAGCTAATTTTTAACAACGAGCCGAGGATGGAAGCACTGCATTCTGCACTAGACTAGGTCACGAATAGCGAGAAAGTCGATAAAACTTCAATAAAAATTCTTCCACACGAACTTGTAAAACTTGCAAAATATTGGCTCGGATTAAATTAGTCGAAGGTTGAAACGGCCAAATCTAGAGACATCTCCAAGTTTTTAACATATGCTAATCGGGGCTCTCCAGAATAAAGCACTTGCCGGCATGTTTTACCAATAAGTCGGGGGCTAACAATTTCTTTTATTTCCATTCGGCATTGGGTGTTTTTTGTACCCATATGTTAAATAAAAATATTTAAAACTTGTTAAAATTATTTAAATACGCGTCACGAAAACCTCATAACATTGTCAAAACTGTTTTGAATTTGTTGAAACCATTCTTTTAATTATCCTTGCAACACCGAACTCAACTTGGAAATGAAAGGTTTCTAAAGTTATATATATTTTTGTTGGAAAAGTCCTGTAATCTAATAATAGTTAACGTTAAATGAAACAGTTATTATAAGTACAGTTGGTGACTTTTCCGAGGATTGCTTTCCGATGGGGATATTATGCAAGGTAGGGTAGATTATTGACTTGACTTCCAAGATCAATATTTTGTCTTTCTTGGTAGAAACTGCTTCCGGAGTGTTTTGGGAAATTGCAATTGAGAAGCCGAAACAAAAATGCTTTCATAATTTGTCAAATTTTCATTTTATCAACAAACTCGTTTAACGCCTCTGACGAAAACAACTTAGTTTCATCTTAGAATTTAACATTTTATCTTTGATACATAAATAAACAACATTATTTTTTAATATATTTATTTTTTTTTGAGGGAAAGTGAAAATCTAAACTTGATACTGGTAAATGTACAGGGTGTTTACATAATTTTACTAAACCTGCACCTGTACAATATCACCAACAATACATATTCCAATACGAACTCGATTAAAAATTTTGAAAAACTAAAAATTTTTCTCTAGTTTGTTCGCCCCTTTGAAAAATTATAACATTTTTAGTTGTTTAGTAATTAAGATAAATATAGATTAGAATCTTATTAATGCCGTCAAGATAATTGTTTGTGAAAAACATAAATTTATGACAATCAATGAAACAGTCATTAGTCTGATAAGTACTGTCATTGGTTTCCAAAAATTAAATAATTAAATGTGTATCTTTTGTATCTAGTGTTCTGTGACTTTTGGGTGCGAACATTAGGCGAAAGCCTCGTAACGTTATGTGAAACAACCTGTATATTTCATTGAGTGATTCTTTTAATAAAATATATGCATATATTTTATACGACTTTGTCAGTGTATGTTTTTTAACTCTTTTGATTTTTATTGGTTTGAACAAAATCAATTAGCCTAATTTCTTGTTAACCCAATAAATAAGCACTCTCGAGTTATAACATAAACCTGTCTAAAGAAAGAGAATAGTCTGGAAGCGTCTTCAAAATACTTTATTCTTATGCGCGCAATGATTATTTCGAGTTGTTGTGTAGAAAGAGCAATTGAAAACTATACTATAGAAATGAATACAGTTATGAAGCTCGTTGGTGCTTTATTTGGCAAGAACTTTGGAGGAGTGGAGTACTTTAAATAGCAGGGAAAGTCAAGTAATACTTTTGAGTCTTTTCAATTGCCGTACAAATTCTCCTTTTTAGTGGTAGGTAGAGAAAATGATGTCCCCTTGATGATATAAATAGGCAAAGCGTCAACACTGGAACCAAGACGGTGTGAATAATTTATTAGAAAATAATATGTCCTTAGTTTACTTAGGACCAGACGGAATGCCTGTTCTGTAATGGTTTTATAAATTACGTTTGCCTGCTCCATAATTGCGGAGACAATGTCAAGGAGAGAAAGAAAAATACTTTATGTGTGTCTCAGTGTCTTTCAGTGGTATTTGAGGGTGTTCGCAAATAATACCGGAATTAGTAAATTCCCTTTGTTGCTCCGACTCAATTGAATAGTAAAACAGTCGAAATTTTGGGCGTGCTGTCTCGCCTTTGGATTTTTGGGTCGGAATGTGTGCAGAGGTGGAAGACAATTAGTTTTCGGTTCCTTTGTGCTCGGGGTATCGGTCGTGTTCCTGCCATTACTTTGCATGTAATGTATGGCATTTAGGAGCAAATATCCGAGATAATTCCCGCCACTTCACGGACGACTGGTCGGTTGTAAAAGGAGTATTTGCACGTAGAGGCAGTTTAGACGGTGATATCTGGTCTCAAGTGCTGTGTCTGGCTAGCGCGGGGAAGTTACGTGACGAAGCGAGATACAGGTGAGGCGTTGCAGCTTTGTGCCCTCGATGTCTCCCTCGAGGACCCTCGTTCCGACATATTTGCAGAAGATTTCCTTCAATATTAACGCGCTAACCGCGCCCGCTTTAACTTTCATGCTCTATTGTTATTTAAAAGTTGAGCAGTGGCGCAACTTAGTCCGGGAGCAAACTACCCAAATTCAACATGGCCGTCATGCTGAATTCGAATGTGTAGATCGCTTTTTGATTTGGAATTGCCTTTATTATGAAAAAGACGTTTTTCTGAAAATAATTGAAAAACTAAAATTGCGCAAATTTTGTGCTTCCATCGTCATATTTTCCTTCTGAATAAAGCTTGCAAATTCATTTTTTTTTGCACCAGATTCCCTAGTATATGTGGATTCTAACGTATATAAACAAGCTTTAGATTTTACAAAAGAAAAGTAAGAAAATTACAATTTTCTTGTAACGAGTCATATTTGTGTAGTAGAATTTTCAAGATGAGAGGAATTATTTTATTTTAAAAGATAGACTCTTACATAAGCGAGATAAAATGATGTCAATAGATGAGATAAGTTTTTGGTGCAAGAATCATTTCGATATCTGTAATACTCACCAAATTATTGCAATTCAAAGTTACTGCAATATGCGCGCGAGGTGGAGTTCGCGGCATATCTCCCTTGTAGTGACAACAGGACCACTGGACCAAGCTCGCTAGGTCAAATGCCGCGCTGTGTCGTTAGACTCCTCTTGGTTTTTATTTTATATTTTTTCAATTACAACCATTTCAAGGGCCAAAAAATGGTAAATAATAAAATCATCAATAATTTTTCACGTCAAAACAGTTTTTACTAACTAAATCCCTTGCAATTGGTTAAAATCACGCATTTTATTCCTTATTCATCACTTTCTTAACTTTTTTTGTCGTTTTTTTTAATATGTGACTATAGCTCAAGAATGAACTAAATAACTCAAAAATACGTGAAATATGATACAAAGATTATTATTGAGGAATTTTCAATTTACCATCATGCGATGTTTGATTTATTAAGCAGAAAAAGAAAGCAATTACAGAGCTTCGTTTAATAGGCACAACATCTTTAAATTCGTTAGCTGCTGGTCTTAAAAAGTAAAAAAAGCAGTGACTAAAATGTGTAATTTCAACAAATTTCAAGGGATTTAGTTAATAAATAAATTGTTCTTTGACGTGAAAATTAATAATTATTTTATTATTTACCGTTTTTGACCTTTGAAATGATTATAATTGAAAAAAGTAGACCAAAAACTAAGAGAAGACGAACGACACAGCGCGACATTTGACCTAGCGAGCTTGGTCCAGTAGTCCTGTAGTAAAACTTATCTCCACTATTGACATCATTTTATCTCGCTTATGTAAGGGTGTATCTTCTAAAATAAAAAAATTCCTCGCATCTCGAAAATTCTACTACACAAATATGACACGTTACAAGAAAATTGTAATTTTCTTACTTTTCTTTTGTAAAATCTTAAGCTTGTTTATATGCGTTAGATTCTACATATACTGAAGAATCTAGTGCAAAAAATTAATTTTCAAGCTTCATTCAGAAGGAAAATATGACGATGTAAACACAAAATTTGCGCAATTCTAGTTTTTCAAATGTTTTCAAAAAAACGTCTTTTTCATAATGAAAGCAATTCCAAATCAAAAAGCGATCTACAGATTCGAATTCAGCAGGAAATTCTACATAAGAATCAGTTTTCAGCAATCGTGTGCAATCGAGTCCGGACCAACTTCTTAAATAAGCGACTTTTGAGATGCCTGCTCCCGGACTAACTCATAACAAACATTATCTCACTTTTAGGAAAACATGTCAAGTCATGATCAAGACGAGTCACCGTAAAAAGCGCCATTAAACGATTCATTAAGACTATTCAGCGCCGAATTTTACCTAATGAACGTTTTAAGGCCAATATTCCGGTTTATGGGAGTTAGAGGTTTATGTATTTCTCGAATAAACCATATAAAAGGCACGCTGTGCCCAAGTGCCTCGTTATTAAAGTATATCGAGACGAAATCAAAAGCCGACTCTTTTAATATTTCGCAGCGAATTAAATCCGCCTGTGCACCTAGTGAAAAATCCGGATTTGAAACGGGTTTTAATAGAATAGTCGCATTTATTTATATGGACTCTAAAAAGTTATTCTATTTTAAATGGCTTCACTAAAAAGTTCCGTAAGGCAATTGCATTTAAGTCTCCCATAGCATAAAAATATTTTTTACGTTTTAACAGGTTTAATGTGTATGCTTCAACACAATAAAATTCAGCTCCACTCACGTGAATATTATAAAGACTTCGCCGGTTTGAATTTAAAAGATAGGTTTTGCAGCAGTGGGTGCCACGTTCCTAACGATTTGTTTTTATTTGAATTTCGGCGACAAAATTAAAGATTCTCGCCCGAAATTGATACATTTCGAAATATGCTAAGAGATGAAGTCGGTTCAGATGTGATCAAATTCGCGCGAAATGTTCCCGCACAGCCGGCAAATCGAGACTCCCGATAACAATTTTCGATCGCTCCTTTAATAAATCTGTGGTGTTTTCGGGGCGAAAGTTATCGCAGGGCCACCTCTTAGTGCGTCTCCCACGCCGAACAAATTATCAGCTCTAATGCCGCAGAATAATGATCGTTTATCAGAATTATAAAGTAGGACAAATGGAATAATAGCGGTTATCCAAGTTGGGTACAGCTGCGGACGGAATTCAGATAGTGGCAGGTTTCACGAACGGCGTAATCTAAAATTAACCATTCTTGTTCTTAGATTGCCGCCAAGAAAGCTGCATAATATCATGGAAACCTTCCAACTCGAATTTAAACCGCACTATTTAATTATTCCGGAGCTCGAAAAAGGAGCGTTTTCCTGGCAGTGTGCGGATCGATCCGTCGACAAATAACGCTCGTGTGTTTATTTGGTCGGCTGCACGAGGGCCGGAGGAGTCGTTATTCATCAGAGGCCACCGGACGACAGATATGCGAGATAGTGGTGCACATAACACAAAAGCTGCCTCTATTTCAGCGCCTAACTTAATGAAAGAATAGCCCGTGCAATTATTTATAACCCGGATGGTGGCACGCTTTAATCGAAACGAGAGCTTGTTTAAAATTAAACCGGAACTGTTTAATTCGTATTTGTCAGAAGTATGTGCCGTTTGATCGCTTCCGCATTGTTTTTATGCCCCTATCGGGGCCATCAGACAAAAACGACCTTTGCCGACACCTCGTTACCAATGATGGGCCGGCAATAGATCCACTGGCTATCTGCTACATAAATGGACTTCCGATTTTCTCTACGAGTTCAATAGCTGCCTCTAACACACAGCCAAATGAACAAATGGTAATGCACCATCATTTATGTGATTATGATTGCATAACATCGTTACATCTAATGATAATGCAGTCGTTAGGATAATTGAGACTTAAAGATGTTTGAGCTTAATTGTATTGTAATCTGCAATAACTTCCTCTTTCGTTATACAATATGTGTACGTTAGTATGTTTTCCTGAAGTATTTTACAGAGTTTGTTGTTTGTTTATGTAGAAATGTTTTTATGGCAAACTATGCAAAAATAGCTGTGGTTAGTACGAAATTTTCTACAGTGTCAAAAAACCAACAACTTGAAAACTACCATAGATGGATATAGGGAATGCTAATACAGATCGATGCAGAAAAAAAATTCCTCCATCTAGTAAAATAATAATTGGAACATCTCATTTGAAAAAATTAAGTTATGGGTCCTTAAAGTTGTTCAAAGTTAACTTAATGATTTTTGCGTCTATTAACTTCTTTTCCAATTTTGAACACACTGGAGAACAGATATAAGTAAGCTTTCTCTTTTAATTCTCCAAATATGATTTCAAAATCTCTAAAACTACGTGAGTTACTGATTTTTTAAGTGACAAGTGCAAATCCAAAAATTTTCAAATAATCTTAAATATCTCGAAAACGGTTAAACTTAAGGTATAAGGAATATTGATAAAAAGTCTCTTAAAATAACTCAACTAATTCAGAAACGCAGTGAAAAACATAGCTTTCCATTTAGAATAAGAAAGTTGATGGCGGTTTCCGGTATAACTGAAAGTGCCGCTATCTTGAAAATATTTTTATTGGGCAGAACTTTACGGATTATGGCTGAGTACCAACTTTCACATAAATATCTTTATTAGAACTTTCAATACTTCTAATGTGGGGAATAGACGGAACACTAGACGGAACACCTGTATATTTTTATGTATAATGTTCATAAATATTTTCAGGTGATGTTAACTACAGATTAAACACTGATAAAAACACAGTATGATCCTAGATTTTTTAAGGAAGGTACTGGCAGGAAAGCATTATTCAAATTTTTTGAATAGAATTTTTGGGTCAATCTACAAACATCAGTAAAAGAGAAAGTGTGTAATTTATGCAACCCTTCAAATGCATATTAAATTATTCATGTTCCGCTCTTTAATAATTTCAATGGAATATGTGCATAAAAGAATAAATTAACGTGTTGGAATAAAATCAAGTTGAACACAAAGTATATGAAAGATTTTTATTGTCAAAAACTAAAAAAATATTTAGTTGAGAATGCCTTATTTGCGCTTCTGTTGCGGAAGCGTCAGATACTATGTAAGTTAAATTAAACAAGTCGTGAACTAAAAAGGTCCAATAAACGAAAAGCAAACCTATCAAAGTTTAATTTTCGCCGTAATGAATTTTTAATAGGTCTTCAGCTCGGAACGATAAATTTAAGCGACCATGTAAAAGAAACGAACGTCTTGCCTGAAGCTAATTGCTAAAATCGTTAGAACATAAGCTTAAAATCTTCTGTATTAATACCGCTGTATAAATCCCTTCTGAAGCAAGTGTAGACGTTCACGTAGGAACTATATATTCGAGTCCTCTGCTTCGAATATTTCTTGTTTCGGGATCAGGCAACATTCGAGTGTTATTTGCTTTAAATTGCAAATGCCAGGCTATTGTTTTTTATTTGTTCCAAAGCTGCGACATTGCGACACGAAGATTTCCAATGTTATATTAAGAAAAAAATTCCTCGTTAAATTTTTCTCGAGCCGTGAAATTGTTATTCAGAAATTCGCACTGTTTTAATTGAAATTTGAACAATATGAGATGAATAATGAATTTCGACGTGATTTAAATCGAGAGATTAATAAAATAAGTTAAATTTTCTTGTAAAATATTTGGAGAATTAATTATCTCGTCATCCCCGCCTCCTTTAATTATAAAATACGTTGCCGATAAAACTTCCAAGTCGACGCATATCTACTTTTTTGCGAGATCCACCAAAACCTCTTGCGGTCGTACGCTTTAGCAAATCGGAACTTGCCGGAATCTTTCCAACTATTTCAGCTTTTTGAGATTAACTTCAGATTTTTAGCGCCTCGGTGGAATAGTTTACGAGTTTACGATTCCCGAGCGTTATGAAAGACAGTAATGAATTAAAATTCTCACCAAGTGTTACCACTGAAAAAATCAGCGCTCGCGTTCATAAATTTAAAACGCAAACACTGTTGAAACAAAGTCTGATTTCGGGCTGCTTCGTGACTAGACAGATTCGCAGGCCACTACTAGTGCTATATGCAATATGCATGACCGCGTCAGCCAGAATGCGTTCTTTTATCCTCCAGGAAGCCGACCCGGAATATCGATGAAGTCGCCGTCGACAATTACTCCCATTTTCGATTAAATCCGGCTTTAATAATTTTTGCGGTGGTGACTTCGGGTTGTTCATTGGTTTTGTTCAACCGCAGCTGTAATGTCCCGTCCGGGGTGAAAGAGGGCATTAAATACGGGAGTGACCCAGGTGCTGCATAAAGTCGCACTGGCTGTTACCCGAATTACTACATGATAGATGGTGAAAACTTTAATTATCCCCAATTATCTTTCACCTGTTTTTTGGCAGTGTCATCGCTCTGATGGGAAAAAACTTATTAGGGGGCAATAACGTAAGTGGTTTGCTATCGCTAAGTGACAAAGAAGAATAGCTGCGACAGAGGTCACAGCCAGGAAGGGTATTTTTTCCGCAGTGTTGGTAAAACAGAGCCAAATAACGAACTGAAACTCAACCACTACAAAATAAATATAAGGCTAAGCAAAGAATAGCAAGCATATTTGCAGAAAATAACAGTTTCTTGCTAGTTATTTTTAGAGTACGGATTTTCACTTTTTTATATCCTTTCAAGGAAATTTTTCGAGAAAATTATTATTTATGTCTTATGCCAAAATTCAATTCGTTTGACATCCCTTTGTCTTGACTTAAATACCTAAATTATGGTAGATATACGTTGTTAAATTTAAAGAAACATAACATCCATGGTAATTTGGAAAAGTACTATTGACAAAGTGTTTTTAATGATGACTCAATATTTTTTTATCTTACAGGTGCACTTTTTTAGGTACTTCATACCATTGTTTTCGGTGAGAGAAATCAAGTGATCTTATAGCTTTATCTCTCTCGTGAGAGGACTTTGATTTCTCTCACCGAAAACAATGGTATAATGTATAATGGTATAAGATAAAATAAGATAAGATAAGAAAAAATGTCGTATATCACACGTGATCGAAATGTTAATATAAAGCTCGTGAGAAGTGTCCCACTCGAGCGCAAGCGCACTCGTGAGTCAAAATTCTCACTCGCATATAAATGATTCATTTCTATCACTTATAATATGATACACTATTATCTTACAGGCGCAGTTTTTTAGGTACATTATAACATTGTTTTCGGTGAGAGAAATCAAATTTTTCTCACAAGAGAGATAAAGCTCTCAGTTATACTCACAAGTGAGTAAGTCTGAGGAAAATTGGGGAAAACCATGAGACTGTTTATTTCATAACTATAGCAACACAGGTTACTACGGAAAATGATATACAAATGTTACATGCGAATATTTACTTAAATTTCTTGGATTTCTTACAATACATCTGTAAGATAAAACGTCGTATATCACACGTGATCGAAATGTCATTATAAAGCTCGTGAGAAGTCTCAAAATTCTCACTCGCATATAATGAATAATGATGCATATCTATCACTTATAATATAGTATACTAAACCAGTTATCATATTTTTTTAACTAGATCGTGAGTTTTACTTATTTTTAACAAAAAATCTATATGTGGAATAAATAAATCATGTAACTACTCATTCAGCATAGCTTTCATAATCAATAACCTCCTACACGCTGTACTATTTTTGAATGTAGAACTGCATGAAAAAATTAACCTTATACTATTTTTGTCACATAAAACAGAAATGATTAACGCGTTTGTGTATTATTTAAAACTGCTATTTGTCAGAAATTTTGATCAAACATGAGGAATGTGTTTGAACAATGGTAAAACAGGCATGTATAGGTGACAATAATTTTTCGATTTTAAAATAAACAAATAGTTGTATTATGTTGGCTTTTGATATATGAGTGGAATTTGGTATAATGTTTGTTATATGAGCTAATCAAATTGGAGTGCCGAGATAACATTTTATTGTTTATTCTATGAATTAGGGAATTAACTGTGTGACTGCTGATTTTATTCAAACTCGGCTTTAATTAGCAAAGTTTTTCAATTTGTAGAATTTGTCGTCAACCGACAAGTTTATTTGTAGATATGTATTCGTTTAGAGCGGCGTTCCATTTCCTGGAGAGAAACGTGGGTAAAGCCGTAGTAAAAAGGGTAAGAAACGGCGCAGCGAGTCGGTACCTTTTATTGGTGCGTAATTGTGTGTGAAAAGTTAAGTTTTCTTTGAAGAGGCCGCTGTCAGCCGAAACGAACTTAATTCTGTAGCGTTTAAAAAGTGCGAACATTTTCTTTGAAAAGTTATAATGAAGAAACTTGAAGCAATCTTGGGAAAAAATCGAGAATCGTACCTTGTAGAAAGGCTGCGACCAGAACGGGGGCGAAATTATCCAGTGGAAAGGACGAGGAAATTAACAATACAATAACGAGACCGCAACTTACCTAACCTCTCAAAGTTGTGCCCATTCAAGCGATGATGTTCCGTGCAAATAACCAGATGGTTGAGACTCGAGCTTTGCCTCAGCGAGGCTGTATTCATGTGCATGGCACATAGTTTAGTTGAAGGGGTGCACAACTTTCCTGCCACTGCTGTGACGGCCGCCCGACTTTGCGGCATTCCTGCAGCGATTACTCCGGCTATACTTTCCAGATTAATGAAGTCCTCTGCAGGGAAGAAATCTTTGTCTGTTTAATTACGAGGGCTACATTTCAGACGCACGACACACGACGACGAACTCATTTGCGGAATATCTAACGGTCACTTTTACAAACTTAAAACATCTGCAAGGTGTTTTAAAACAGTTAAAAACTCTCAAGTGGTTATGCCTGCAAGCTATTGCGACGTTAGTCCAATTTATAGCCGCTTAAAATTCCGACACAGATTAAGATAAGAGAAAAGAATGGTTAACAGTTGTTTCTGCACATAAATTGAGTACTTTGCATTACATATCGAATTGATTGTACACGGTTTTGGACTCATTTCAATTTTAATTAGACGATTTGATGTACAAGCAAAATAAATAGGGACGTCACGTCTCTTATAACTGAGTTTTTTTTTTTTTGATAGCGGTTTCATTAATTTTTAAGATTTCAAAGGTTTGGTCTTTGTGTTACTTGCGCTTCATTTACAAAGCAAAGGTTTGCTGTTGGGTGTTTTGCACCTACTTTATCTTTCATAAGCGGCAATATTAATTTTTGTATGGGTTTTGTACATTAACGAAAAATTACTTGACCGTGCTTTTTAAAATTTTAAGCAACACCTAAAATACGTGTTCCGTCTAAACCCCACATTAGAAGTATTGGTAGTTCTAGCAATGATAGTCATCTTAAAATTTGTATACTACCATAATCTCTTAGGTCCTGCTCAATGAAAATATTTTCAAGATGGTGACACTTCCGGTTATACCGGAAGTAGCTAACAACTTCCTTATTTTAAATGGTAAGCTATACTTTTTAATGCATTTTTAGATTACTAGAGTTATTTTAAGGTTGTTTTCATAGGCTTCCCCTATACCTAAATTTGGCCGTGTACGCAATATTTAGGGTTTTAACTTTTTTTTGATTTGGCATCTTCCAGTTCAAAAATCGATAACTCTGCTCTTTTTAAAAATGTGGAAATATTTTTTAGCTCATTTAAAAGAGGAAATCTAGATCTTTCCTTTCTTGTTTTCAAATTTCTAAAAAAGAATAACAAACCCCAAATGTTTTCAAAACTTTAAGCACCCATACCTCCATTTTTTCAAATGAATTACCACTTTTATTTCATTAAATCGTGGAAAAATTTAATTCTGCATAATGGTTTTCAAGTTGCAATAACTTTTTGCTGGGATTGAGAAATTTATTAGCCATAAGCTTTTTCTCAGAGATTACCATGGAAACGAGAAAAAAATGGGAGAAATAATTTTTTTTAAAGAAACATTCAATGAATTTATTTTGTTTTCACAGTACGGACAACATAATTTTGTGTTTGTCGTTTGTTTAATCAAAAATATTTTTATGGTAAGCTATGCAAAAATAGCTGTGGTTAGTAAACCACAAAAAAACCAACATAACTTGAAAATTATCATGGTATATGTGTATAATGTTTATACACATGGATGCAGAAAAAAAAGTGCTTCATCTAGTATAATAAAAATTGAAAATTTGAAAAATTAGGCAAGAAAAGCAAGAATACCTATTTCAAAATTTTATGTTCAAAAAGCTATGAATTCTATAGACAAAGAGAAAAATTATCTGTGTTTAAAAGTCACTGTGGTCAAAGTCACAGGATTTAACTATTTGGTTTTGAAATGTGAAATGACTGTCTGCATTAATGCAAGTAATTGTCTGTTAGATATTTTTTTATTTTTTGTAAAACTGAAAACTGTTGCCTAATTAATGAAGTACATTTGACCTTTTTTAGAACATTGTTGGAACACGTATTATTACGAAATGTTAACTAAACTTTGATATATGGAAATGAAAGTAAATGGTAGAGGCAGAATGAATTTTAATTTGTTTACCAAAGTCTTTGAGTAGAGTAAAATCATTATGAAACAAAGTTTTAAAGTGGTTTGGAGAGCTATTAATAATAGTTACCCCAATCGATCGATAACAATGCAAATAATGACCATAAAAGCTTTGCGTTGTTATGAGCATCAATTTGATTTAACATAGAGTGTGTACAAGCAAAGCGGGTCTCTCAAGCGAGATGAAATTGTTATTAGTTAAAGGGTGGTTCCGAATTTCAATTTGTTTTAATGCAACCCACCAAATTCACAAATAATAAAGTTCAAAGGTTGGGTCCGAAGAATTAGCTTTGTGCAAAAAGCCCAAACCCAATCGCGGTTTAGAACGTGTTTCAGTCACCGAAAACCAACACCAGGGTGTTTCAGAATTTTCCGATATTTTGCGTTAGAGTAAGTGGGCATGTGGCCGAAGGACACGACTGTGTCGTAAATTGAGGCAGGTTTTTGCGTTGCGGCTTCCCGATAACGCATCAAGGAAGCTGGTTATTTATATAATATAAGTATTAGTAGTCACGGGCACGATAATGCGTAATTTATAGGCTGTTTTGTTATTCTCGGAGGCATGTAAGTCTTCGCTTAAGCTGACACCGTGCCGTATCTCCTAATCTCCAACAAACAGGTTAAGGGCGGTTTTCACTGGGTTATGGTTATGCCTCTCCACAGGCAAATCGGGCTAATGCCTGCATTACGCCTGTAGCTGATAATTGGAGTTGTTTAGACGGCGGGGCTAACGTGGCGTGAAGAAAAACAACTTCGATTAGCGAGTTGATTAGCAGGAGTCGTGTCGCAAACTTCACATCACAAGAATCTCCGCATAAATGGCTACGTCTAGCTTCGTTACGACCTTCGTATGATCTCGCATGGTCGGAGATGATTCCATTTCATAATTGGAGTGCGCTCCTTGATTAGCTTATGACTAATTAACAAGCCAAGATTCATTTCCACCGGATTTATGTCTTGATCAAACGCGACTAAGTTTCGCCAAGGACGTAATCACTTGGAATTGTAGCAACATATCTTCGGTCAATTTGAACGATTATCGGCGCTCGAGGCGAGCTTGCACTCGTTTTAAATCCGGACGCGGCCAGTTATTTAACCGTTTAATTAAAAACAACTCAAATCAAGCGGACGATGAAAAGATTATTTTCTGAGAGGCTTTAGCCTTTAATAAAATTCCGTCAGATTTCAGATTACGTTTGATGGAAATTACGAAAATTTGCTGATCTCAATCTTTATTATCTTGCCTCTATCGATTTTTATCCAATTTTGTACTTGATTTCGCGTAGCAAATGCACCGACAGCTCGTCATTTACCTATAAATTCTGCGTTCTATTAAAAGTACAGACAAATGTTAGTACAACATGGAGGGACGCAAAATTTATTTTGCCCGGCGCTTCCACCATTTTTACACTACGGTATAAAACGACAAGAAATGTAATTATTTTAAGAGTTTTAACTTATAACGTTACTGTCTATTTAAGCAAAAAAAAAACTGAATAAAATAATTATTATATTTATCGTTTTTGATTTTGTTCTTCACGTTGCTGGTAAAATTGCTTGTCCTGACAGACCATTCAACGCACAGCCTAAACGGCTAAGTATAGAAACCTGAAATTTTCACAATAGATAGCCTTTGTAACGTAGGCATTACTAAAAAAGGGTTTTGGGAAAATCACCTCTTAAGGGGATTAAAAGGGGTGTTAAAATTTGAATAAAAATTCGTCATTTTTAAAGTTATATTTTTGAAAATTAGTATTTGGGCTTTGGGGTATAAATGAAAAAACAAGTGTTTTATTATTTTTATAAATTCTACCCCCAAAGAGGGTTAAACATAAAAAATCGTCATTTTTGAAGCTATATTCATGAAAAATGGTATTTGATCTTTAGTTTAAAAATGAATATATGTTTCAAGATTTTTGAAAATTACATCCACAAGAGGCTTAAACAGGAAATGAGTTTTTCTGCAATTATGAATAAAAAA
Organism: Tribolium castaneum; assembly: GCF_031307605.1. NCBI lineage: Eukaryota > Metazoa > Arthropoda > Insecta > Coleoptera > Tenebrionidae > Tribolium > Tribolium castaneum. The sequence goes on from NC_087396.1 coordinate 14,437,788, forward strand.
ACAAAATTCACTCGTGTTCTTATTGGGTCACGGTTTTAAAATTCACAATAAAATTATGGATTTCTACTTTTCGTTCTACTAAGTTTTGCATTGTTTTTCTGTGTTCCAAAATGGTTGTGGACATGCCTGCTAGTCCGTGGGCAACTGCTGGTAGTAACTTAAGTTTGAGTTAATACTGTCTACAAAAATTGCAAACTGATAAATACAGTAATAAAGTTATACTAAAGAAGTTGACTTTCTCAGAATGTATAGAATGTGATATTTCTTGTTTTCCCCGTACTTTTCGAATAGATAATAAAATTTATGCCCAATATGCTCTGTTTGCTTTGAATGAGCTCTAGCAGTCAAATACTTGTATCTATCAAACCATTGAAGACAACAGGAAAAATCGAAATGGCTTGTAGCTTTAGTAAGCTTGCAAAGTGTTTTACGAAAAAATAAACAGGAATATTTCGAGTGTTTATTGTGGACTAGTTTTCACAATATTTGGACTATTATCTGATTTTTCATTTTGTTTACATTTATACGCACCACTTTGTTTGTAGGAACAATACATTTGTGTAAAAGCACAAATAATGCTTGACAAAAAAAATTATAGTCACGAGTGTGTGTCTCATGATTGATGTCTTTGTTTTTATAAATGTGAAAGCGGAAGTGTTGTGGTTTCGAGCGCGGATGACATTTTGCTTTATTGTTACTGTGTACTTATTGAAATGAAATTTGAAATCGATGTGTACTCTGAGGTGTCATGTGAGGCATTGAGGAACTGAATGATGGGTGGCTCTCATCATGTGAATAAAATACTCATAAAGTCCTTGAATTTTTATTATACTGTGTAAAGTTTCTGACAATAAAAAACCAAATGTAATTACGATCGATTATAATGAATTGTTTCATTTCATTTATTTTAGTAAATTACGATCAAAAACAATTTAAACTAAACATGTGGGTGTGGGAGCATTTTATTGCGTTTCTGACGCGTTGTGGTAGATGTGTCAGGTCTTTCAAGTTTCGGCTTAAACTCGTTTCGTCAGTGTCGGGAGTTTAGCAGCGGATAATCTATCCGAACAATTTTATTAAAGAAAATGTTTGATTGTGTGTCCCGGGGACGTTATTATTGTCGGGGTTTTTAATTTGTTGCGTAGGCCGTTGCTAATAAATAGATTTTTCCGTTTAGAGTTGCACAAAGGCGGTGATTAATTCTTGTTCCATTTATTTAACAAAAGCAGTATACAATTTAAAAGCAATGATGAAGTCTATTCTTTCGTGAAAAATATTGGTGTCTGGCCATAGTGAAATTCAATTTGTGTTCTCCGACAAAGAATAGCCGTATTCTCGGGCTTGAGACCTTCAACATATTTCTGACATTCTGCGCGATCACGGCTCTCACAAAGGCGCCGTTGACCGTAATATATCAGGTTGAGAAACATGTGTTCGCAGAACGTCACTCTTATTAGATACTAGCACTTGTAGGGCCGTGTTACACCGGCTTTTTACGACTGGAATTGCTCAATTCCGGCAGAGAGCCGCTTACGCCCGGACCATGCAAGCTGCGCCATCAGGAATTGCATTTCAACTGTCCATTGCCCTAAATCACTCGGACAACCCCGAGAGGTTTCTAATTCGACGAAAACAGCATGCAGCTCGAATCCGACTCGTGTTGCACAATTAAAAACAAAACAAATTAGAATATATCATGTACGGGCGTTTAAATTTGCTTTTATTCCCATTTTTACATGCGAGTGAATTGCTACATTAGTTTACATTTGCATTTCATATTTTCATTCCTCGTTTCAACTAAACCCGCTCGAATACTCCTGGGAACGTAAAACAAGCGGAAAAAGATTCGACATATATGTTGGCAAACAGCGCCATTGTATTAAATTATATCTGCATAACAACCGGAGTGAAAATCAAATTACCACAAAGGATGAGCCCTGATACCCCAGCGCGTTAGCACCCCACTGCCCATTGACCACGCACCTGACTAATAACACTGACCAAATTTTTGCCCCATTTAGGCTAAAAAGAACGCACTAAAACACTTTTTAATTTTTATTGGAGTATTTTTTATTAGCAAAAAAAGATCAAAAGAGTACCCGTAACTACTCTGGCTTATAGATGGCGCCAAGCACTGATAAACCGATCGTTGGTGGTCGATAACATTACGTTTTATTTTTATTACTGTTGCATATTTGAAAAGGTTTGTTTGACACGAACGTATGTGGCGTTTTGTTTGTTTTGTCAACGGAGAAGCGAAACAATGAGTGTACCGGAAAATTCGCAGTAATCGAACAATTTATTTGCCGTTTTTTTGGCATGGTTGGTGCGAATAAACGATGGAATAAGGAACGCGATGTAGAAAGTTTGTTTTATCATTTTTACGAAGAAAATCAAGTTCGGAAATTTTCGAACGAACGCATCTCGTTTATTTTGTCGAGGAGCAAATCGTTCTTGCATCGTCTGTTTTGTTTCAGTTTATTGTGTTAGAGCTGATGGAAATTTGAGACTTAAATTCGGGGGTTAAGGTGAATGTATTTGATCGACAATTGCGTCGACTTGCCGGTAAATATTTAGCAACGGAATTGGATTTTTTCGATTTTGGCTCGAGTCAAGATTAAAGTATAAAATATTGGCTGTGTTTTATTTACTTCCAAGCGATTTTGAGCAATTAGTCGATTACCACGCTGTGGCCTTCGTGCTGTGAAATATTAAAAGAAAGCTCCCGATGCAATCATCGGCCATAATTCAATTTATTCATTTACATAAACATTAATAATTACCGAACTACAAGCCGTTTTAATAGAGTCCCGTAATTCCGAAGGGGCGGATGATAACACGTGCCGAGGTTATTAAATTACGTTCAAAATTACTAAATTGTCGAACGTTATCTGGATCAGCAGTCGGTTATAATACACAGTCAACTGCGTGTGTCTGCGTTTTTCTCCTAATAACTCCATCGCATGTATATTTAGTTAGTTCGGATTAGAAATTGTATTGGTCAGCTCCTAATTAGTGAACTGTCAGGTTTTTGATCTCACACACACACCATGCCACATCTGTAATTATTTTCTAATTTGCGGCAAATTTGTTCCGAACACGGAATTTCAACCGAACAAGCTTACGGAACTTGCTGGTTTATCATGCCCAGGCCTAATCTTTTCGGACACACCTAAACCTGACTGATGAGGACAGAGGATTATCGCTCATTTTCCAAATGCGAATGGTTAACCAATTCTCACAATGTGCCAGAAAAAAACACAAAACTACAATAAAAATTTGTGTTATTTGTCAGAAGCGAAGCGAATCAAAGTTAAAGTTATTTGTTTATCTTAATTAGAGATCGCTGGTCTTTTTTGGGGCCAAGTTACCCAGTCCGGCCCTGTATTCCAGCGCTGAAATGTTAGCTGTTTCGCAACTAATCAGTTGTGTGAGATTGTATATCGAATTACCGGCATCAACCTGACAAACCGGCCACTATCACCCACCATAAAGCCTTTATTGCAGATAAGGTAATTAAAAAAAAGGTAATGTGGGTTAAACGGGCCGGTTTAAATAGCGAAATGCGACCAAAAGCCATTTAATCAGCTGTAAAATTGCAGTAAATACACTATAAAATAAGAAAACCTTCTCGAAAAGTTCCGGTAGCGTCCGCTTAATAAAACCCAGAACTTATAAAAGAGCGGAACTGTACTAATCCAAACGACAAGATGGCCAATTTATAGACACACGTATTAAACATTGTCAGTGAAAATACGTGCGAAGAATCTGACCTGAAAACCCTCCACTCCGGGGGTTTTCATGGGCCGGCTTAATTAATTTTAATGAAGTTTGGATGCACTGTTCGATCTGTACAAGTTAACTCGCTATTTGCGAGCTTCAAGTCGTAAAAGTTGCGGTGTTGCTGATTTGGAGCTTTAATAAATTAAAGCTGTTATTAAAGGTGTGTGCGGTTCCACAATTCAGCCGTAAGTTGATGGCGGGTATTTTTCATTGTTTATTGTTGCAATACCCTGAGAGTGAGTTGTAAATGCTGAAACATTCTTCCTTGCTTAAATCAAGATAGGTAATTACTCTCGGCGGAGCTCTGAGCTGCGGAATAAAGACCTGGGTGTTTTTGTTGGGTTTTGATAAAATTGCTGGGCTGTTTATGCGCGTGCAAATTCACTCTCACCCGGAAAAATTAAGACTAGGGAATCAATAGAACGCGTCCCGGGCCGGGGGCTTCTCTCCGAAGCGATAGATCAAGCGGCTTAAATCACAAGCTGACATTACATTCATGTCTGCCGTCTTCATCCCCGACAACCTCGTTGGTTGTTTAAGTGGATTTGCGCGGATTAAACAAGGAAAAGCGTATCGACTTAGACAAATATGTACCGAAGTTGCCGGCAGGCGATGAACATTAAAACAAATCGTCTCTGCCGCTCACTCTGAGGGTCAATCTGCTTGACCTCTTCCACGAGCGCAAAAAACAACACCAAATATTTCGGTTATTGTGTGAGGAGAGGTAAAAATTTGGCTCGTTCGCCCTCATTTTCCAATTATCCTCCTGCATTCGGAGATTCGCATGTGAACATTAAAAACCCCGTTTTGTAACTTTACAATCCACAATAAAGGTTATGTGTAGCACTGTCTTTTCGGCTGTTTAATTAAATTTTACACTTGCTACGTTATTTATAATTGTGCTAAAAAAGCACGTCTCGATAAACTCCACGAACTTATCCAATTTTATTTTAAAAAGCACGAACTGAGCTTATTCGTGCACTATTGGAAACAATCTTATGAAACTTTTCCACCGTCTTCTATAAAATGTAATAAGGACGAAGTAATCCTGTCAACAATAAAAATTTAAATTTTAAACTTATTTACTGCTCAAGATATTACGGTTTTTTAATGTAAATAAAATTAACAAGATTTGTTGCGACTTTAAGCTTTAACAAATTAATCTTAATTAAGTACTTAATTCCTGTTTATGAATTTGCCTCCATTTCGTAATTTATTATTTACAGTGTTAACACAGAAAGCTCACGTGCAACAAAAACAGAAAAGATGCCCACGTCGGGCGTGACGACAGGTATTTTTTATTTTATGCAAATATTTATGCTCCATTTTTGCTAGAGACAGCTTAATCCTAGGAATAAAAGGATATGTAAAATGTTGAAATATGTCACACGTAATTTACAGCAGCTTTTCTATTAATCACTAGTAATCAAAATTTAACTACAATATTTTCCTTATTTATTGTTAAACTTCAACTAAGCTGCAGAGGGTTTCAAGAGGGGTCAGAATATTCCCTGTTTATTGAATAATCTTGTTCAAATGTTCAACAAGCGTCCAATCAGAACAATAATCGTTTTGCGTATTAAAACCCTACTAAAGCTGCACTTATGCTAAACCAGTTTCAAACACATTAAATCAATAAAGTTGTTGAAACCTTTTTTCGAAAAATTTAATAATATTTAATTTAATGGAGCTCTTCACTGAAATTCTGTGCATTGTGTTACAGAAAGCGTAGTGTGTGAAAACGTTGTTGGCCTTTGCTCTCGTAGATATATATTGTTTCAATATAGCGTTGCCTTTACAAAACAACTAGTACGATGAGAAACATGAATAGATTTATGTGTTCTGTTTGTTTTATACCGAAATAAGAAACATTGTATTCTTGTACGTTAAAACATTGGGAGATCGTAGAAGTTATGTTTCATTTTTCTGAAAATCAATTTTCTCTGTTCAATGTCTCGTGGAAATCCTGGAATAGCATTAACGAATATCGTGCTGTGAATCGAGAAAACATAAATGTCTCGAGAAGATGATTGCATTATTGCGGAATCTGTAAAGCGGCATAATTTCTCTGATGGGATAAATAAATAAGAGCAAAATGCAGCGCGGGAAGAACTGATAATAACAGAAGTAATTATAAAGTTTAGAGGACTGAAATAACTGCAATCTGTGTATCCCTCCAGCGCGACGAAGAAAATTGAAGGCGACTTTTCTTTCGCCTCTCGGATTTAGACGATCTCTCATTAAATTCAGACTGAATAAATGTCTTATTTATTTATAAGAAGTTGGGAGTTGGTAATGTATGGACTCTCATTGGAACGTGTCAGAAAATGAATTTTTTATAAACTTATAAGGTTAAGCAGTTACAAGACGCCTCGGTGTGTTTGTTTTTGTAATCAGGGGAGCACTTTGGGGTCGGATAAATTATGCAAGGCCCCGTTTTATTATGTGGAGTGTTAAAGTGAAACCGTGTCCACTTACTTAAGCTGGAATAAAGGAAACGAATTGCTTGAATTTATTGTCATTTTAGCGAAATTGCCAGTTGGAATGCAAATCATAGATCGCAGCAATTAGACCCGAAATCATCAATAGTGGCATCGAACGAAGCAAAACTCGGGCTTTATACAACCAGACGTCTCAGCTAAATTAGTTATAGAATTTCTAGCTGTGCTGAATTAAGTGCACGAGCCAGCTTCTAACTTAAACCGGCTAACGTTCCATAAGTCTCAATTACGATAGCTCGTAACTTTATTGGGACTGAAAACTATTACAACTTTTAGGGGTGAAGTGCGCGCGCTAAAACTTCGAAAAACTAAAGCAAATCTCACCTGTAGATGGGCTTGGTGTGGGTGTCTCTGTACCACAGCACCATGTACACCCGGTCTTCCCTGATGCCTGGGTCGATGTCACATGGTAGTGTGGCGCTCCGACCCAGAACTGCGTCCACCGATGAGACGATCGCTGGAAAACAGACATATCTTTAATGCAAAATCTGGGCTCGTGACAATTCGATTAAGTACAAACGAAGCTATTTTCCTGCTGACTGATCATCTGACATAATCGCTCGGCGGAATATAACGAATCTGCGTTCTCATTAGTTGCAAAATAGGGGCGAGTGATAATCGAGTTACTGGCAAAAAGAGGGGTTGTGGCGAGGAAAATGAAGCGCTGCCACAATAATGGCCATCGATGATTGGGCCAAAGGTGATTATCCATTCAGGTCAACAGTTATTTATCAACGTGGGAAAAATATCCTTGCGCTACCGCAAAATAAGCAGTTTTCTTTTATAATTTTGTATCGGGTTCGTCAAGTTTTACACTCAGGCACTTTACACCTCTTAGAAGATAGAAAAAAATATGAAATAAATATATTCCACTGCACTGATATCCAATCTCGCTAGGAAAAAAATATTTTTTCTGTTGATTCATTTGTCCAATAAAAAAGAAAAAATTTTACTAAAATATTTTCTTTGTTTATTGTTAAACTTCTACTAAGCTGTAAAGGGGTTTCAAGAGGGGTCACCAAAAATAACTTTAGCTGTTTTTTACATCAATGGATCGGAAATACGAAATAGAATTATTCTGCAAAAATTTGACTTGAAAAAAATCGTTAGAATTGGATTAAAAGCCATTTTGATATTATTCTTCGGAAATTTCGGTATAATTTATGGGGGACAAGATTGAGTAGTAATAAATCTCCGCTACAAAAGGACCCACTACCTTCCCCAATAACAGTAATGACTGCAGAAATTTTACAACTAGCGGCACGGTCCCATCGGGCGGTTTTAAAGCCAGGACACTAACGTGTTAAAAATGTTTTTATTAAAAAATTACATCAGATGTTCAAATTGATGACTATTTTGGTCTAAGCACAAACGAATTCTTCGTTTACAATTCGCATGAACCCTTGCCGTAAGATTTAAAGATTAACATTCCAATTACAGTAAACAGAAAAATAAATGATAATCTGGGCCTGAAAAATTCTTACCTTCAGAACCAACAATGATCGCGTGCCAATTTTACGACAAATGCAATAAATTTTTGAAAACCACCAACCTGATGGAGACCTTTTGTGGAAGTGATTTACAATTCTACCAAAATTCATGGTAAAAAAGCTGTCCCAATATCAAAACAGAAATTAAAAATCAACGACACATTTTCTCAAAAATTTAATTAGGCACTTCGATGCTCTACCTCAAAATACACTTATGAACCAAAGATCGTTGACATTAGACTATAGTTAACTAAACGAAAGTGAAAAAACACACCATACAAGTAATCATTTTAAAAATTGGTCACATCGTTCTTCTATACCATAAAATCACATACGATTTTTTTTAGAATTTCAGATAAATTACAAAGAGGTAAAAAGTGCCTGAGTGTAAAACTTGACGAGCCCGGTACAGTGTAATGCGACCTATTTTCTGGTTAGACTCGAGAAATGCATTCTCCGACACGTCATACAAATGCAAATAACGCTTCTCCGTCTTGTCTCGCCGTTTCGCCTCTTGCTGGTCAAATTAAAGTTCCCAATAGAGATTAGTGTGTCAATTCCGCTGGGAAGTAGCAGTTTAAATGGGACACTTAGCCGTGTCTATTGAATCTTTATTGCATAGGTTGAATCGAGTATTCAGGCAATCGTTGGCACAAAGAAGACAACGTTCCGGGCAATTACCGTGAAGAGGCCTCAGCCCTGGCACAATGACTTGGGACAGCTCATCCCGTTTTCTTTGTCCCATTTCGGAGCGCACTTCACACCACATGCATGAAATAACTCACTTTGGACCGTTTTGCAATTTTAAGAATATTACAACGCGTCAGATGCAGGACCATCAAATTATTACAACTTGCTACAATTGGAAAGAAAAAGGAGAAAAAACGTAATTTTCGTTCTTTACCGAATCGTAAAGGAAATGCAGCGAGCGAACCGAGCGATGTTCATTCAACTACAGAAATACAAACAACTTAGAACAATGAAATCTTAGCAGATAAAATATTCACAAAAGGAGATTGAAATGATGCGAGCTGGAGGAAAAAAGCTCCTGCATCCGGCAACTGCAAAAAGAAGAAGCTTTCGGACGAGTATTCGTTCCGTTTTCCGATAATTCGATCAAACTTCACGGACGTACTTCGACGATTTTTATACTCCCAACTACGTGAATTGTTTAGTTAAATACATTCCCCAGCGTGTGCATAATTTTTGGTTACGACAGACGAGGATTTGGCGAATTAGGTCGTTGCAGTCTAAACAACAATTAATTCGAAACGATCGCTGGAATTGTCGCGCGTGATAGAGAAGCAATAAAATCGCTTATTATAAATCAATTAGAGATAGAGAGCTTCGTTATGTTTGGCTAATTGATACCAGCAGATTGTACGGCTGGAGAAGGGGCGAATCAATCTGGAGGTTTCCGTCTTCCCCTGCCGCAGGCAAACGCCGTAATTAACTAACTCGGTTACGATAATTAAATTTATAGTAAGGAATACACCAAAAATAGCTCTCGGCGGATAGCTGTTGATATATACTTCTCGGAAATTAAATTTGCGCCACTGATTCCCTCAAATGATAGTTACGTATGGTTCCCACGCAAATCTTTTAAGCGATACCGTCGAGAACCATTCGAAAAAAGCGACACAAATGAACAAAGTTTTTAATTAAGAACGGAGAATTTACGCAAAACAAGTGGAGAAACTCATCTAATTTATCCAATTTTTAAACGCTCTTCGGTCAACAGAGTTTGTCGCAATTCAGGCAGAAGAATGTAATTTTTGAAGTTTGTAACTGGTCATGTATTAGCAATATTACCTTGTAGTTCCATTATTTATAATACGTACTCGTTGCAATTGTAATTTACTTTAAAACTAAACTAACAACACTCTAAAACTAATTAAAAAAAATATAAACAGAAGAAAAATAAAACTCAGAAACTCGAAATGTCATAGAGAAATCTACGGAACAATGTTTCAAAGGCAAATGATTTTCACTCACTTGTACTTGCATTTATATACCAGTGGCCTGAAAAGGGTTGTTGAGTGTATTTGCTTGACCCATATAACAGACCAAACCAATATTAATTTCCGAAAAATAGGAGTTTAGGAAGTTTACCAAAATCAGTTCTTTACTGAAAACTTGATAAAATGCTCTAAAAACGTAAAAGTAACAAAATTTCCAATTTTTCTCACTGATCATACAACATGGTAAATTTAACTAAATCGATCAAAATGACAACATATTTGAAAAAAAATACAAAATACATCAATTCTCAGCTTAAAATAATATAATTTTTCACGTAATTAGGTCGCGGTATCATGGAAGCGATGTACTTTTCTAATTGCGCGTTTTGAACCCAAGGGCTGCCAGTGACTCATGTGCGTACAGGTACACAAATTCGAGACAAATAATCGTTTTTTCCAGAAAAAAGGTGACAAAGACGTATTTATAGGGAACTGGATGGATTATATACCTGGTTTGTTACTCCGTTCCCCAAATATTTAAATATTTATTTATCACCGGAGTAATTAATGATCGACCAATATTATTTCAAATGCATTCTCATAAATAAACCTTCGTACTTCGTACAAGAAATAAAAGCAATTAGGTACCTTGTATTTTTAATGAAATCACAATTCTCATTTATTCAAAAGAATGTTTATCGTAAAGAAATTTTAAAATTTCTGAAATCTTTTCTTATAAATCTAGGCATTTATTAGACATCTGTTTGCATCGTCAGGGGTGATCATAAATTATGTTTGAAGTCCGGGTCTAATTGTTTGTGGTTACTATTTATGGGCGGGTTGTAAATTATCTTTTGCTCACTCGATTTTCGATTGCAAATAAGGCTACCTCTGTGGAGGTGTTATTGTTATTTACAAACATTTTTTCGTCGGACTTGAAATTATCGGGTTAAACAACAAGAACAAATTTATTGGCCATTTAAATAATTCGAAAAAATCTCTTAAAATGCGTTTTCTAGAAATCCTTAACTTTAGTCAAACTTTCTCTACCTTTATTAGAGTTTGTAGGTAACCTATCGCATATCTAAAATGGCCAATAAACAGGAAAAAAAATCTCTTTTACATGATACCAAGTTTATGAAAATATGTTTGATAGTTTTTGAGGTACAGCAGTAGTCATTTACATTGGAACTCCCACAAGAGATTTCACTCCGGACGGCTCTTAAAAACAAGTCCATTTGGTGTATTTTTAGTTTCATTAGTGCGGTGTTTTGGGTGGGTGTTGGCTCATTAAAATTTCATCGGTACAACAAGGGTGGAGGCGTGAAGCAGTTAATAAGTAAATTTTGTATAGTGTTATGTTTGTTGAGGCCCGAATGCAGGCCGTCCCAGTGACGTTTGTATCGGGCTAATCCTTGCGGATCGGTTAGTGCATGGGTCTGGATATAAATCTGTCAGAGATTGCAGAAAGTGTTGGTGGTTGTTGGGGTTGACAGCTGCTACAGTTCGAACATTCCAGCAAGGAATTCCTGCCACTTTTATACACACATATTACATATTATTCAATACGGGCGTCTGTCTCGTGCAATTTGACGACATATTTGTGTGGCATGAATGAAATTTTGCGACCTCGGGGGCGGATAAAAGAGGCAAGAGTGCTCGTCTGCCATTAGAGGAAAGTGCGTCGAGAGCAATTAAACCCAACTATTTGTCATCAAACGTTAACAATCCGTACCATTTTAAGCTCGTCGAGTGCATTTGTAGTTTTGTTTACTTGTTCGTGCGCAAATGTGAAACGCCATCTCAATTTGTCCCCTTTTAATTATCGACGTTTTAATGAAACAAACACGCTGCGTGATCAACAGTTGCTGAAAAAATCGCGATTTATCCTTTCGACACAATTCAAAACATCGCGGAATTGAACAATCCAAGTTTCGGCGATTTTTTGCCGCCTCGCTTGCACCAACTACTCCGAGTTTATGTTTTATAGTTCCTGGCAAACACTACAAATGTGAGTTGTTCGAAAAGTTATATTAGTTGAGAGTTTGCAAGCGGTCGTATAAGATGAAGATGAAATATTTAAATGAACCGATACAAGGTGTTGTGATTTGAGGACGCTGTAGACATTTGCATTTATACGAGTACTTTCGGGGAGAGATAAACTTTCTTTCCGCCGTTTCGCCGATATGCTGAAACATTTCACATGCTCGTGTCACCCTCCCTTATATTAACGCAGGTCCGAGATAAAAACCAGAGACGAAGGGAAGGAATTGGAGTGATTTAGCACCTAAATAACAACAGCCAAATCGCCGAAACGCCTGCCTTTTCACGGCCAGTTCGAGTGTTCATCAGGAAATGATGTTAGAAACACCTACTACAGGAGGCAACGAACATCAATAACTCACTTGCATTTTTTATCGCTCATCCGGGGCGAACGCTGACTGAAATTTTAGGCACACGGACGATCAATAATCATCAGGGAGAACTCACACTTTACTACTTTGTTTAAACCAACAAAAAAACACAACTAAGAATTTATGTTTCTCGGGAAGATGTTAAAATATTTTCCTTCTACAAGCAAAAAACTAAATAAATAAATTTGTAGTAGTTCTAGTAATAAAAATAATAATTTTGTGTCCTACAATTCTCTCTCCTTGTATAGCTTGCACGAGAAGTAATGTCACAAACTTGAGCTTGAGAGAAATATTTCGTTCAGAATATAAAAATTTTTGACTATCGCACTTGAATTGTTTAGCGAAAGGAATAAAATAATTAATTTTTGAATTGGAAAGTCGCATAAAATACACAGTTAAAAACATTAAAAACAGAAGTTGGCTTGATTTTGGCTTTTTGTCCAAAATCAACAGTTTACAAAATACAATGATTATTAATTTATTTATTAATTGATGTAGAAGTTAAGAGTTGATGAATTTTTTTTTTCAAAAAATGAGTTCAGGCGTGTTCGCATGCCATCCGTATTTAAGATAATTCAGAATTAAATTAACTGCAATTAAACCCGATTTTGAGTGTGAGTCATTGCTTTAACTTCAAGCAAATAAAAGAAGATAAGTATAAAATGGAAAGGCTCTTGCGTATTGGGTATTTCGAGTAAAAAACTATCAAGTCAAGAGTGTATTTGATATAAAAGAATCGTTTATTACAAAAAAAATGTAATAATAAATAACAAAATTAATTGTAGAAGTTTACACAATAATGAAATTATTATTCTTTTCAATATTAACGGTCGGTTTACCGAAAGTGAAATTAAAGTTTAATTCAGAATTAAACTATAATTCCACATTAAGTTGCTATTTAAAATGCATGATCAATTCATACTCCTTTTATTTATTTTATTTATTCCTGAATGGAAACAAGTGGCTTGAAGATATGGTTGAACCTATCAACGTTTTCTGAGAAAAATGTTACCAAATTCTATTAAATCCTTTATCTCTATTAAATCCTTTAATTAAGGGCTGTTTACTAGTAAATAAAGCTCTCGAATAATAAGTAATTAAGTAAACACAATACTACCTCAATTTCTATGATAACTTTAATTTAAAAAATCATACAGTAGTTTGTAATATTTTAAACAATTAACCACTATTTGTATATTTGGATTTGATGGTTGTTAATATGAAACAAATGAGAGAAGAATAGTAGGTAAAATGGGAAAAAAAGTATAAAAGTAAAAAATGTTTGTCAATGTTATGTTATCGTAGTTATTAATTTATTAGTTTATTCTATTGAAAACAATTTGTTAGCGAAATTAATGAAGTTAGAATTACGCCCTATGATGGCAATTTTTATAGAATTTTCTATTAAGGGTGGATTTTACAATCGTCGGATAACTTTATGCTGGAGATAAATTTTGAAAAATACATTGTTGTAACAATTGTAACCATAGTAATTATATTACGAATAACTTATCCGAAGTTTACCTGACAATTGTAAAATCCATCCTAGATTAAAATTGTTTATACAGGCCTCATTCGGAATTGAACCTGGTTTTAATGTGATGAAAAAGAGATTCGTTTACAATATACCCAAATATTATGGCACTGCTTTAGGGTGCCTAGAATTAACACTGGTAATATTAGGACCCCATGATTCATCCCAAACTTGTCTATCTACCGATTTTGCATTAGTTTTTTTGATTCCAATAAATATTCATCCGTTTGAGGAAATTTAAAAATGAAACACGTATTTCAGGAGTAAATAAAGTAAATTAAGTAAACAGTAATAACAACACTACCTCAATTTTTATGAAAATTTATGATTTTATATTTATAATTTTATGATAGTACATGTGTGTGTTACAAAACAGCTGTCTGGTCGACGTTTCAAAATTCTTATCTTTAGAAGTTTATTTTGGAAGTAGGGCTGAAAAATGTTGATGGTCTGTGAGTAATTAATAATTACTGTGGTAATTGAGTGCGAGTAATAATTTGTGTTGGTATTGGTGCTAATAATACAAACGTATGAGTAAAACGCTGAATAATGTTACGTGTCAGCCAGTAAATTTAATTAGATATCTGAAAAGGCGCTTAATTTGAAATTTTGATTAATTAGACTTTTGATATAAATTGGCGTTACAAATGATTATGGCGGCGCAGTCCGATATTAACAATTAGTGACATTTCGTTTATCCGGGCGGCTAAAATTGAATCAGTGCATTTACGATAATAAAACGAACGTGTTTATTAATTAAAGTGAACCCAAACGTCCGTTCGTGCCCGATATAAGTAATTATATATTCACAGATACATCGGTATCGAATGAAATTTGCATTTAGATTCAGCAATAGGAAAAGTGGGCGATAGAAGTGTGGCAATCTCGGTGTTCGTTTAACCATAAAGTAAGATCAATGGTATGCATATGAGTTCGGAGCTGAGGGATTTTGATTTAAAATTTCCTCTTTGGATGCAAAGTGTTTAATTTGAGATCTGAAAAGTTTCGAGGAAGTAATAATTTATCGCGGCTTGTAGTTATACAAAGCGCTAGTATTATGCAAAATGCGTTGGTTTACCCTACCTGCACCGGGACTCACATAATTCATACCCCATCCGCCGCAATTGAATTTGACTCGTTTGCTACTTTGCGCCCAAACCTGACCCCGAAAACACCCAAATCTTCCCCCAATCTTAACGAAAACATCCCCAAAAGCCAAATTATTAACTCCATTTGCCGAAACATACGCTGGCATAAGTCAGTGCATTTTTTAATTAAAGAACACGTTTTTTGATACCTATTCAAATTCTATTAATGTTTTTTTTTGTTAGTAGAACATATAAAAACTATTTTAAAACACGTTTCCGATAACAACGTGTTTTAAATTAAAATTTTCCAACAAAAAAAAATTAATAACACTTCTTCAGTTCTCGGGTGTCTAGGTATGCACTCGCATGCGCTCGTTGCATAACGATAGCCCTCAAAAAGTTTTCGCACTCGTATTGTTAATAACTGTAACGAATGGGGTGTAGCTTAATTATTTGTTAAAATGATTAATATGTTTTGGCAAGTATTGGCATTCATATTTTGCATTGTGCGATAAATATAATAGGCAAGTCTTTTGGCAGAAATAATCTAAATAAACCATTAACAAAATACCGGCATAATCGCTCTGTTCCAAACAGTTTGAAATTTTAATAAGCGTTTTTACAACAGACGTATATTGAATAATTTATGACGTTATAAATTATAATTACAAAATGTGTAATTATTTTCATTAGGTCAAACGCAACACACGACAGCCAAGTTTATTAGCTGTTACGTCACCGCGTGTACGCAAAATTACCATGTCACCCTCCTAAACGCTTTGAAACATTTTTCCCTTGAATTAGCAAAAAAAAAACAGAATTTTTGTTAAGTATTATAACATGCGGCTTGTGTAACAGCTTTGCCCGATTTTCCTATCTTAATTAGAATATATCAGAATCCTTAAATAAGAGAAAACAGGAACTTCCACCGCCTAACCGAGCGCTTTAATTATAAGCACAATAAAGTATACAATTATATTACAAGCGGACGTTTCTCTCGTCTCGAGTAGCAAAACCACCTAAATGCGGGTTTTTATCTGCAGCCTTGCGATTTTTAAAGACAAATAGCATCGACGCTCCTGAAATTGATTCTTCGCAAAGACTTAGTGTAAATCCTTGGTGGAAACGAAGACGCGCGACCATCCACCATGCGAAAGTCGTTTGTCACGACTCCACATTCTTGGTTTTTGCGGAAAATATTTATACGTAATGTGATGGGTCGAGAGATCCTTCCGGCGATGGAACAACTGTTGAAATACACAAGAGCGAGCTCACGAAACCAAGTTAATTGAAATTTGCATCAAATGTTTCGAAATTACGTTAAGAATTATTGTTGTTTTTTTAATATTAACGTTCGCGCAACTTCATGCATCAGCGGTGTTCGTACTTTATGCACGAGTTTCATCTTTACAAATTGAGTTTATTTACGACGTTAATTTCTGCACCTAAACATGTTCCAGACGCGAGCTTCACTCTTCAAAATAAGCGCAACTTGCCGGGAAATTATAGCCCGAACTATGATCCAACTTTTGGACGGCTATTAATACGAGCACAATTCTTTGTTGCTTTAATCCAGAGCGAAAAGAGACTGCTGAAGTGGCAGTGCGTAAAATATACATAAACTAGTTGATAAGTGTATCCTGGTTGGTTGTGTTTTATGGTCCTTTGTGGTTGGCACCCCGGAGACACAATGAGTTGTGTGTTGGAACCGGATGCTGTTCAAAGAGTACGCTCTACATGCAACCTGATTACTTCCTACAACTGACCACGATGAGGTGAAACCCGAGGGTTTTGACAAACGGATATTTTTTAAAGAAAGTTCAGACTTGTTTTCTATTTTTAAACAGTGTTCTGTTTCAATTCGGCTGCTTTATTTCGTGGTTTTTGAAACATTTTTAACATGAATACGAGCATGTTTATTGTTAGTATTGTCCCAAATGCTATTTTATTTCGGTATTATTATTTAGCAAAATTGGAATAGAAGCGTGGATCAATCAGTTGCATGTTTGTGTCCTGAATATAGGTACAAAAGGACAAAACACACTACAATACAAATTGAATGTATTTTGATCTCCATTTCCTTTTTGATTTTTTTCAGCATTTTCAAAATCAATTCCGTTGTTGACATCTTTTGTACCTTTGACTTACTTTATTTGTAAAACGCCCATACCATTTAATTCAAAATAAAATAGATAAGTGGAAGTCATGAATGATCAAACTGATAAAACGTCCCTTTTATTTAGTGAAATAACAATAATTATTATTACAACAATACAAAAGTTCTCGCACTATTTTTTGCATTTTAATAACCGTTCTGGTCAGAAAACTCACAAGAAGCAGGAATAACTCCTCTTATCGATTTTATTTTGAATTATGTGATGTTAATTTTATTAAATAATAATAAACTATTTCTTTAGTTTAAAAGGGAGAATTTCTGTGTCTCAATCAGTAACTGTCCACAAGTCATTTGTCTTCACATATTTTATGGACTTTATAATTTATTTATCCGTCTAGGTTGGAGAACACGTTTTTTTAAACTGATTTTTATGCAAAATTTTCAGCAAAGTTGGAATCTGAAGTTTGATTTTTTGTTTGGAATTGCCTTCATTATAAAAAAAACGTTTTTGTGAAAATTTTTGAAAAACCTTAAATTGATTAAATTTTGTGTTTACATCGTTATAATTATCTTCCTTTCGGATAAAGCTAGAGACTTCGCTTTTTTTGCAAAAGATTGATTAATGAATGTGGCTTCTAACGAATAGACACAAGTTTTAGTTTTACTAAAAAAAACTGAGAAAATTAATTTTTTCTTGTGCCGTTTCATATTTGTGTAGAGAAATTTTCGAGATGCGAGAAATTTGTTATCTTAAAAGGTAGACCTATACATAATCAAAGCGAAATTAAGCTAATAGTTTAAATAAATTTTTGGTGCAAGAATTATTGCGATATTTTTAACACTCAGCCAGTTATTGCATTTTAAATTTGCTACAATATGTACTTGTAGTGGCAATGCGTATTTGCTTTTGGACTCGTAATTTTGCCCAATTTTCTCAGTTTTCGTTTTACAAAACTAAAAGTTGTGTATTTACTTTAAAAACTACATTTATTAAGCAATCTTTCGCAAAAAAAAGAAATTTCTAGCTTTATCCACAATGATGATATGAAGATGTAGATGAAATATTTGACCAATTTTGAGTTTTTCAAGAATTTCTATAAACCGCAAGTTCGTTTTAAGTTTTTTACCAGTTAGCAATTGACAATTTCAAGTTAAAACAAAAGCAGCTTTATTTCCAAGAGTCCACTAGAGGTGCAAAAGTAATTTATTTTCTCTTTAACACACAATGTTGATAGGAAATAATGTTCAAAGTACACCAATTTTTTTTAAGTTTTCAGGATTTTTTTCTGAATTAAATAAAGCACTTACAGCATTTTAAAACACTTTAGCACCTACAGTCTGAGTAGAAAAATGTATCCTGTAAATAACTTTCAAAAACTTTACTCAAAATAACTGTAAAACACCAAGGAAAATGACGCTTTTTAGCCTTAAGAGAATTTCATTTAGAATATAATTCATAACAGCTGTGCCAGTAACAGTAAAAAATTATTGAATTTAGTAGCAACTTGTTACACCTTTTTTAAAATTGCATTCGCGACGTGTCACAAGCTATTATTATAAATTCTTTATTAATTTATTTTTTAATTTGTTCCAATTTTTATAAAATTGTCTACGTGTTTATTTTTTGTACTTTGGTTTTGCTGTAATTAAATATTTTACTAAATATAATTATTGTCACATTTACACATTTTTTAATATGTACTTATATTTTATTAATTAAAAACTGGTAGTATAAGAGGAGTGTTCTTTTTTAATAAAAGAATTTAAGCTGATTAATTAATTCAGTGCTTTTACTTTAAAGTAATGAACTTTTCTCATAGAAAAATATTGGAGTCTGTCTACTTTTGAAACCAAAGCACATTTCTAGTATCAAGACGGTTAAATATTATTTTAGGGAAAATTATTAATACACTGCAAATACGTGTGTGTAACAAAAACTGGTAATCGTATCAGGAATTTTCCTCTCAGGCTTCAGCCGCAGCTGAGTCTGGCAAAAACCGTGCGTTGCCCCGCATCCAAAACCAGAGGCGTTCGGTTGTATCAATATAAAAAATAGCAACATGGCCGTCCGTTTCAGGTACATGAAGCAAATTAAAGGCGAAGCGCAGGATACGGGACCGAATTTCACCCATGGCCGACTTCAAAGACTGCAAAATCGCTTCATGTCGTAATTCACACTCGAACTATTCCCTGTAATTCAAACCCGAAAGAAAATTACCTTGAACGGCCATACACCTCGGATTTAGTGCGAATCGTAAAAGGGCCGGGACTCGACGGCGGTTGTTACGACACCCCATAAAGCGGGAAGTGCGCGGGGGAGGCGCTAATGGCCCCGAGCCCCATTAATGCCGATCTAATTACGGTTCGACCCGAGAACTAAAGGGTGACACCTGGACCACCTGGACTCATTGATGGAAAGTGCTGGCTGAGGGGGCCATTGATGGATACGACAAATTCGATTCGAGATAATTGAAAATATGTATTAATTAAAATAGTACGAGTGATATTAATTTGACCAACGTTTCAATTGCGCTTTTGGGAGCCGGTCTACAAAGTGTACACCCAACTTTAACCAAATTTGATGTTTCAATTAAATCACCAAATGCAAATATCACTAAGTCAAATTGAGATTAGTAAATATTTCGTATACAACGACCCAAAGCAAACATTCTGACTTAATTAAACCAACCAATTACTTTTTTGAATTTCGAAATGTGTATTAGATACCATTTTTACAAAAAAAATGTACGGACCGTTTATAAAAGAGTGTAAATTTTTCATATATCAAAAAATATAGAATTTGGAAGCAATTTATTATACCTTACTTAAAAAACTTTAATATACCTTATTTCTGGAAAGAAGTGGCAAACTTTTAATACCTACTGCGATCCTACATTCATTAAAAAAAATCAAGTTATCATTTAAAAAGAGAAAGCTTGCTGTTGAGTAAAGAAGAAGCTGTATATTTATCTGTAGTAAGTTAACCTTAGAACCACAGTGTAATGTTTTTTTTTATATAAACCACACTGTGGCGTTACACAGATATTATTTGCAGATATTATTTATACTTTAAGACATTTTTTTCAAAAATATTTTTGATTAAATAAAGTGTCCCAAAAAGTATGACGTCTATAAAATAATTTTTAAGGTATGCTTTTATTTTCTTGCTTCTTACATGTCACTAAAGTTTTTTTAAATTGGTTTAAAGATTACGGTTAAAAAATAAAAACAAAAAAATTTGTTTACACATTTAGTTTTAAAAATTAATTAAAAATAGAAACTGTGCTTTTTTGAGGACATGATTACCTACGTGTTGTGCAAGGTTTAACAGACTTATTAATTAAGTTTGATTATTTTGAATTATTACAATGTGTTTACGATTTATTTCCAAACTTTTCTAAATTTAGAGCCTTTTATTTTTCTTGCCATTAAACAAATTAAAAGACTAAATTTTAAAAGTTTGGAAGTAAACACCCTGTAATAATTCGAAATAATCAAACTTAATTAATAAGTCTGCTAAACCTTGTTTAACCCTTAACCAAAAATAGTGTTCAAAAAAGCATTGTTTCTATTTTTTATTAATTTTTAAAACTTTGCATTTGTGCACAACAGATTATACAGTAATTAGTAAGCGTTAATATTTAAACAAAAAGTAGTCAAATGTTAACGTAATGAGAAGTTTATAAAACAGGAAAAAAACATGAACTTTTAATTATGGAGAATTAGTTAAATTTTCCCGGCGCATCCACCAAAACGCATCTGTTGGAAAAGTCAAAAGTTAAAAACTGCAAGTAGCTTTATTGAACAAATGTTAAAAAAATGCCCCTTAAAAATAATGATCCCAATTTAACAAAGTCCAGTGCTTCTAAATTGTCTTCGATTTTGTGATCATTCTAAAATAATTTTCGTTGAAAAAGTATCCACCATAAAAAACTCGTCGCTCTCCGCTCCCGCTATAAATTTTATTGATCGCGTCGTAGTTTTAGAATAAAACACTTAAGTTAATTTTCAAGCAATGGTAATAATTTATGGGGTTTTTACACACGTGCTGCCGTAACGTGAAATATGACCGCTTTAGAATTAGAGAATACAATTAAGTGTGTAGTGAAAAAGTGGTCCGTATAATGAGACAATAATACACATGTTCGGATGGAGTAAAAGTTGCATTGTGTCTTCACTATTGTTAGGTGTGATGACAAAACTCTCCTGAGATTATTTTAATTATTATTTTTAATGAGCGGACCTACACAATTTATGCACAAACTTTTGTTAATGCCTTCTGAAAATGCCAAAATTCGAGTGAAACTTTCGAGGTGTAGTCGCCGTGGGGCTAAACGCTGCAAAAACACCTTTCCGTTTGTGTCCTTCTATTAATCCAATTTCCTGTATCTTTGTCCGCGCAGTGCAGCCGTTTTGCCGAAATGTTGCTATTCATGGTGCAGGGACGCTTTAGGAAAGTGTAATAACTAGTTACACTTTTGGAGTATAATCTTGACGCAGCGTTTCCGGGTGCTTCGCTTCTGTCCGCTTGCTTTTAATATAATTTCCATGTTTGCACCGAGCAGTCCTACATTGTAAGTTAATGGCAGAGTAAGATGGTTTGCAATTCAAAGCATCGTCGTCGAGACGCGCGATGAATAAAGATAATTAAACCGCTCCGGGGATCATTTAGGCGAGCTGGCCGGCAGCTAACAAGTCACGGCGTCACCTCGCAACAAACGACTCCGAGAACATCATTTATCCGAGAACCCGGAGCGGCCGCGGCCTACTACTATGCACCGCTAGCTAAATGGACATCATTATTTACCGGGGCCAGTAGTTGATGTCGGAGCGCAGTAACGCTGACACGGCTCCCCAATTAGTTTCAGCTCTAAAGGTGCTTGTAAAAAACTAATTTTTCAGTTTTATTGGGGGCTTTTATGTTTTCATTGAGCCGAACATTTTTCGAGGACTTGTTCGCAATTCGCTCTTTATATTCGACTAAACACTCCAAAGTTGAATCGATACAGATAAGCAATTTTCAAAATGTAGTCCATAGGTAATTACGGTTCAAGCAAAAAGACGGAGTTATATTTAGTTTTTGTTTAATGTTTCTCGAGCCAGGACTGAAGGATGCGTAGGAAGACACGTCCTCTGAAATGACTCGTTGTCTTGGCGACGAATTACAGGCATTTGTTTACAAGCTCAACTACAAGAATGGAAGACCACAGTGATAACAAGACGTCATGTCCTAAGGTGAAAATAAACACCGCTTTGTCCCCTAAAACACTGTTTATTTTTAAATTAACACTGTTTTTACAGTAATAAATTTTGCGGCTTTTAACGCGAAAATAAACTTTATTTCATTTCAGTACTAGGGATTTTTTAATATAAATTTTTGCGAACATTCTTAAATTATCTCAAATTGAATAGAACAATGCGATACTTAATTGAATTTGTTGCATATATTTAAATTAAATATTTATAAGTACGTTTATAACACAACATCAATATTAGATTAATTATCGATTTAATGTCGTGACATAAAGCCGTAATTAAAGGCAGGTATAGTGCTTGCTTTGATTTGGTGTTGAAAACATTTGAGTCCAAAATGAGCTAAAAATATGAAGAGTAGTCAGAATTTGATAAGACTTTATTGTTTCAAAAGCCCTAACATCTGAAGCTTTTGTATAAGTTTGAAATAAGATGTAAGATTATGTTGTTGCAGGCTGACAGCAAATCTTTGTTTAGCCGACAAAGGATATAATCTCAGTTTAATCAACTCCACAAAATTAATAATTAATTTTATGTTAGCATATTTCAATCAAGAACTGAATAGAGCCGCCCTGCGGGGCAAACTTTTTCCCTAACAAAACCCAACTAGCGACTAGTTCACATCCCGGCGAATAAATCCACATTAATTTTCATGTAGAGATTCGTTTCTTTTATGAGGTGCATTTGTCTGAACCTTATTTCACACATTTCTCGTCACATTTCCCTCTTTCTCTTTAATTTGCTACGTGTCATAAAACGCATTTTGTTTTTTCCCCGACCTGAGGTTGATTGAAATAGATTTGGAAGAATAAATTGTTGCTTGAGGAAGCGAACGTTCTGCCAATCGCAGTTTTCGATTAGCCGATTCTGAAGTTAATCAAATATTTTCAGAATTGTGGTTTATGCAATATCGCTGGGGACCGATGTTTAATTTCCTGGAACCGCTGATCAAAAATGTAGTGCCCGGACGCCAAAACAGCACATTATGTTTTGTAAATAAATTAGGGCAATATTGTGGAAACATTTTCAGCTTGACTGGATTTAGGAAAATGAGCTGCTGAAATGAGTTTTAGGTTTTTCACTGGCCCGTAATAGAATATTATTCCGCTTGATCTTCGCTGTAATTTCGTTATGATGCTTAAATTTGTTTTAGTAGGAGAAGACTGGTAATGGTGTGTTTCGGTCGACCACGTGCCCAAAAAGCCTCGAAACGGGAATCAATT
Source organism: Tribolium castaneum (assembly GCF_031307605.1). Lineage (NCBI taxonomy): Eukaryota > Metazoa > Arthropoda > Insecta > Coleoptera > Tenebrionidae > Tribolium > Tribolium castaneum. The sequence goes on from NC_087396.1 coordinate 14,461,151, forward strand.
GTAATAGTAGATTTGGCCCAAATTGATTTTTGTTTGTCATGAATATTCTATCAGGCGCTTCGACAATATAACCAATTCCTCGCCGTAAATAGCTGCATATCCTCGGTTCGCACAACACGGCCGATAAAGTTCCATAATTTGCGTTCCATGCCCTATTTCTGCGAGTTAGTCTTTGCGTCAGATTCCGAACAGACGGCCAACTTGGCCAACTCCAATCCATAAGCATCTTTCAACAATTTGTCAGCACTAAACTAAATTAAAATCGAATTTAGCAACACTGGAGTGGTGCGGTCCGCTTGGAAATCGTCGAAATTACAAACAACAAAGCTGCACTTTGCTGAAATAAGCACTCATGTTGTGAATTATTTGCAGTTCAAGTAAACGTTGGATTGGAAAGGACGTTATGATATGCTCGTTATGCGTCCGCATTAAGGGCAGTTGCTAGTCTAGAAGCCCCACCACCGCTAAATTAACAATTAATTCAAAGTTTGCGATTACGTAAAATCTAGATGGGCTTTGGAGTTGATTAGAGCGCTGTTTGCATGCCATTGTAAATAGGCGGAGGCGGCGACAGAAGTTTACAAATGCACTAGTTAAAGCCTGGATCAGGGCCCCAGTTTCAATCAATTGAAAAAATAACAACTACCTGCCGACGGCTTCCAGGAGGGATAATAAAGATTGATGAAGGAAAATTACCAAGATTGAATCAGTCTTTTCGCCAGGAATTTGCATTTCAGCCAATTTTATTTCAAAGAAAAGACATATTTTGAAACATTGCTTATTCCTTAATCAATTACCAAACCATTCTTGATGGCGCTACCAAATTGATGGCTTTTTGATTATCTTCTTTTTGTTTGATTTTGGTTTATTGATACCTACTTATCCACAAATAGGTACAGCCTGTTTAAAAATGATATAAAACATCCTCTATACATGCAGAGTGTTCGTTTTTCGCGCTCCATCATGGCGATCTTAGGTATTAGAAGAGATGCGAGGTCGGTTAAATTAAGACAAAGTTGCGCATTTTTATCCTGAACAATTATCTGAAAGAAGATTTGATATGTCGTTTTTAGTTTTTGAATACTTGTAAAAAACGTAAATTTGCAATTTTTGTTTTTATTTTTTCAAGCGAAACCCAAAAGAACTAGACGATTTTAACTGGAATTTTTGTAATTTTAAAAAGTGTTTTTATTTTTGTTTACAACGTTGTATCACATGATATGATCAAATCTTACATACTGATCAAAATGGAAAAAAGCACTTTTGCGAAGAGTGCTTTGAAAAAAACACCAACAATTTTGTTTTTAAACAAACTAGATTTTGGAAGTTTAATTGAATTTGGATCTGGAAAGTTCACATTTCCGCCAAGCTTACTTATTTAAAAACTAAACTACATCATAAACTAGAAGTTTATTTTTTGCAAAACAAAACAAGACAAAGTTATAAAAACTTTGGTCACATATTTAATAGAACTGTCAAAAGTAATTTTGTTAAACCAAATTTTTAGCGTTTTTTTCCAAAGCATTCTTTTTAAAAACGCTTTTTTTAATTTTATTCAGCATGTTATATTCGATCATAAATAATAAAAAAAGGTTTAACAAATACAAGTATTAAATATGGCGTCTAAAAAAAACAAAGTTGAGTGTGGTAACTATGACATCAAGACCGCCTTGGAAGGGCGATCACAGATTTAGATTTCTTGTAAAAAAGTGCCTGAAAATGGTCTTACTTAAAAATGTCAAGTTCCCTTAGTTTTCGCTTAAAAAATAAAAATTACAATACAATTTTTTTTCTCAATAATTTTTCTCTAAAAATGACATAAAATCTTCTTTTAGGTAATTGTTCAGCATAAGGAATACCTAAAGGACTTCAAAATTTGTTTGTTATATCCGATCGTTCGTTCTAACTGAAAGTCGTCCTTAGGGAGTAATTTTCAAGTTAAGTGAGATCTAATAAAGTTTGAAATAGATACAGGAAATAAAACAATTGTCCAGCGCAGCCTCATCCTCAAGATAACTTACAGGTAGTTTCACTTGTATCTAGGAATGACCACAAATTTTAAAGAACTCTGCGTTACCGACTCCTACTGGGCTCTATCCAATCCTCTGCTGCTAACGTCATTCGTTTCCTTGTGCTTGGAAATTGACCACGCGTCGCCAATTTTCGTTCGGTTTCCCCTTATAAAAGGTAAAATATCGTTCAATTTCTTTCTCTCCTAGTTGCTTTAGGTCTATTTTTACAGTCATAGACATTTAGGTTGCAGTAAGTACTCGGTTTATAGATATCGGTACTGAAAAAATTTGGAGGTTAGATCACGTTATGCACTCATAGTGTGAAAATGGGAAAATCGCACAGATCTTCCTCTCGATCTAGTTCTGTCTCCAGCACGGACGCTCATAGACGAAGCCGTCGAGACAAATCCGACCTCGAAAGGCGTTTACGCCATTTGGAACGAAAAGTTCGCAAATCTCGTCACGCCCGGAAACATCATACCAGGCGTAGTCGTTCCACAACTCTTTCTCCACGTCATACACATGAACGTGGGGAAAGAACAAGTCCTCTTCACAGCAGCAAGGAGTCAGAAGGGTTTGATCGCGGCACATTTTCTCGATGCCCGACCCCTATTTCTCTGCCAACCAACGGTGGCGAGCCTGAGACCGCTGATGTACTTGTTTGCTTGGAACCCGACCTCGAAAAAGATGTTTTAGCCTTGTTAGGGGATGACCCATCAGAAAAATCTGAGGAGATTCACCTTCATGAAGCACTAACTGTGCGTTGGAACTATAACCTCACACGAGGTTTGGATGCTCAGGTAAAAACAGCATTATTGGGGAAATACCAAACACCAATCAATTGCGAATTACTCAAAGCACCAGAAATCAACCCTGAAATTCTACCTGCATTAGCCGATATACAAATCAAGAAGGATAAGTATCAACGTTTAGCTCAATCTCAATTGGGCGTCGGTCTCACCTCACTAGGTGAAGCTTTGACCCTTCTTCTGAAGGAGAGTGGTTCCCGAAATGAGGAATTATTGAAATTGTTGATAGATTCCGGAAAAATTTTGACAGATCTTTTCTTTAATATGTCCCGATCTAGAAGAGCCAACATTGCTCAAAATCTTAATAAGTCTATGAAGGACATAATCCAGAAAGATACACCAGGTCACTTTCTGTTTGGAGAGGACTTAAGTGAACGCATTAAATCTGCAAAGACTTTACAGAAGTCAAGTCAGGACCTCAAAGCGGTACCAGATAAATTAATAGTAAAAACCCCTAAAATCAGTCAAAAAAGAGGGGGGGGAGGAACAACTAATTACCCATCCACCTCCAGGTCTTTAAACTCGAGGAGCTCGTTTCGGTCAACGAGGGACCTGAAACAAAAAGGGCGAGATCCTCGACCGTATCAGAGTTACAAAAATTACCGGAGTCGCAGTCCCTCACGCCCCAACAAACGTTAGAGGTAATAGCAGGTAGATTGTCGTACTTCAGGACTGAATGGCGAAAAATCACTAATAATCACAAAGTTCTTGAATGGGTTAAATCTTTTAAAATCCATTTTGTAAGCGAGCCAATTCAGAATCGACCACCATCTCCTGCGAAATTAAACAAGGAGGAAATGGATGAAATGTCGGTTGCCATAGATGCACTTTTAGGTGAAGGAGTGATTCGTAAGTGTCACCCTTGCACTGACCAATTTATATCAAATTATTTCTTGGTCAAAAAATCGAATGGCAAGAACCGCTTTATCTTGAATTTAAAAAATTTAAATAAACACTTGGATCCTCCCCATTTTAAGATGGAGGATATGCGAACAGTTACCAAACTCATAAAAAAGAACTGGGTTATGACATCCATTGATTTGAAAAATGCTTATTTTCTTATTTCTATTGACGAAAACTCTAGGAAATATCTTAGGTTTGAATTTAGAAATCACCTATTTGAGTTTGTTTGCATGCCCTTTGGATTGTCGATTGCTCCCTATGTTTTCACAAAAATTATCAAACCAGTTGTAAACTGGTTACGTATGGAGGGAGTTTTTTGTGTGAACTATTTAGACGATTTTTTAATTTTATCAGAAAACTATAAAGTTGGCCTAAGAAATACTCACCTGGTATTATCTTTACTAAAATCTTTAGGATTCATTATTAATGAAGATAAAAGTTGCATAATTCCAAACACAAATTGCAAATTTCTAGGTTTTTTGTTTAACTCAAGTGAACTAACAGTAGAATTACCGCATGACAAGAAGCAAGCTATTTTACAGACAATTTTACAGATTAAAGTTTGTAAGAAATTAAAAATTAGGAAAATGGCCCAACTTTTAGGTACTTTAACATCTGCTTGTCCGGCAGTGACATATGGCTGGTTATACACCAAACATCTCGAACGGGATAAATTCCTTGCCTTAAGCAACTCTAATGGCAACTATGAATCATATATGCAGCTTTCCATCCAGTCTTTGAAGGATCTCGATTGGTGGACTAACACGATTCCTTCATCTAAGAACAGAATAAGGAATGATCAATTTCATTTAGAAATATTTACGGATAGTTCTTTGACAGGGTGGGGAGCACACTGTAAGGGCACATCTGCTAGTGGCAACTGGCCAATGGACTTACAGCAGGAACATATTAATTTTTTAGAACTTTTAGCAATCTTTCATGGACTAAGATGTTTTGCGAGAAATTGTTCGAATCTGAATATTCTTATTCGTACTGATAACACTACAGCTTTGTCGTATATAAATAAAATGGGTAGTGTACAATATCCAAAATTAAGTTCTCTTGCTCGTGACATTTGGCAGTGGTGCGAACATCGTAACTTATGGTTACAGGCCTCGTACATTCGTTCAGAATGTAATGATATAGCAGACAAGGAATCTCGAAAGTTGCCTGTAGAAACAGAGTGGTCACTATCACAAGAGGCATTTGCCAAAGTGGTAAATAAATTTGGTCAACCTGAAATTGATCTATTTGCTTCCTTTTATAACACCAAATGTGACACATATGTGTCTTGGAAACGCGATCCTGGATCTATTGCAACTGATTCGTTTACTATTTCTTGGAGTGATTATTACTTTTATGCTTTTCCGCCATTCAGTCTCATTTTAAGAGTTTTAAACAAAATCATATGTGATAAAGCAGTGGGGATAGTAATTGTTCCCAAATGGCCATCGCAGCCATGGTATCCCTTACTATCTAAATTGCTGGTTCAAGCCCCTTTAAATTTAGAAGCAAATCCTCATCTGCTTTCTTCTCCTTATAGTTACGAACAACACCCTCTGAGGCTTACCCTGGTTGCCGCACTTTTGTCAGGGAAGTTTTTCTCAGAAGAAAAATACCCGAACAATCAATCCCCATAATGTTGCAGTCTTTGTCGACCGGGACTTTAAAGCAGTATGACTGCACATACAGCAGCTGGTGGCTTTTCTGTTCAAAGTTCAATCTATGTCCTTATACTGCTACTTCCAATGAGGTACTACAATTTTTGCAGGACATATTTACCTCAAAAAATTATAGTTATGGGACGTTTAATTCCCATCGCTCAGCTTTATCTTTAATCATTCCTGATATTGGAACTAATATTTACATAAAACGATTTTTGAAGGGAATAGCGCGACTTCGCCCGGTACGTCGCAAATACGAGTTTACTTGGGATCCCAGTAAGGTCTTAGATTTTTTGAATAACTGGTTTCCTAATACCAACCTTTCATTGCAAAAACTCACGTACAAATTGATCACGCTGTTAGCACTGATCACTGGACATCGTGTTCAAACACTATCCTTGATTAAATTATCAAATATTCTTAAGATGGATACCAAAATTCAGATCCGAATAACAGAAAACATTAAAACGTCTTTAGTGACTAAAAACGAACCGTGCCTTCAAATCCCTTTCTTTAACGAACAACCTGGAATTTGTGCTGCTCTAACCTTATCAGACTATATCCAGAGGACTGCTCAGATTCGTAAAGATGTTGACTCTCTGTTCCTGACAATAAAATCACCTCATAAAGAAGCTAATAAACAAACATTAAGTAAATGGATTAAAAACACATTATCTATGGCTGGAATTAATACTAGTATTTTCTCAGCTCATTCAACTAGACATGCGTCATCATCTGCAGCTTTACGCAAAGGCATTTCATTGGATGTAATCCATAAGACTGCAGGTTGGTCCGAAAAGTCACAAACTTTTGCCAAAACCTACAATCTGCCTCTAGCTGCAGAGACCGATTTTGCCAAGGCAATTATGCAATGAGTCATGTGCCTTTTTTTTCCTTTTCGTTATTAAAAGAATATATGTTTTGTTTATCTTTAATTTTACAATGTAGACGCTCAAATAAACTTTTGATGTTATTGGGCCCCTTTTCTACGTTGTCACAACCTTTCTCTTTAAACTTCTACCTGTAAGTTATCTTGAGGATAAGGCTGCGCTGGACAATTAAACAGTCAAACGAGAACTTACCGAAGTTCGACTATAATTGTCCTAGCAGCCTCATCCGAAGAGATAACTCCCACCCATCCCAAATTTGAAACCCCGTATATAGGTCGGTTGTGACTTGTTCTTCCAACTTAATGACGTTAGCAGCAGAGGATTGGATAGAGCCCAGTAGGAGTCGGTAACGCAGAGTTCTTTAAAATTTGTGGTCATTCCTAGATACAAGTGAAACTACCTGTAAGTTATCTCTTCGGATGAGGCTGCTAGGACAATTATAGTCGAACTTCGGTAAGTTCTCGTTTGACTGTTTAATTATCTATTTTATTAAGGAATATACAGAATTACATAGGTATGTATACAAATGATAATATGGAGATATTTATTTATTTATTTTTGTGTGTACTTATCATTTTAACTGTTTTCGAGGTAAGTTTTACTTTAGGAATCTTTCTACAATCTTGGAAATGTTTATTGTTTCCTAGAACGTAATAAACGCAATTTGCGCGTGTGCATGTACGCTATAACCAGTCGTAGACCGCTTTTTTGTCTAAATATTCGACGTTAAAAGTTCGTGGTTTGCAAGGTTTTTTGGTCGTTAAAACTGACCCAATTTGTTACTATAATCTAGCACTTTAAAACCGGACTTTCAATTTTGTTCGTTATGTCCGAGTGTTCGTTAAAAGCCAGGTTTGTTGTAACCGAGTTCCACTGTAATTAAAAACACTATGTACTATAGTATAGTGAAATATGAGAATTTAATCCTCATTGACAAATTAAAACAATTTGGTGTGTTTGAAGGCTGTGGACACGTTGGGGTTGGGATTATTTGGCGCAAAATCTGTCAGTTTATCAGTGCAGGTTTGAGGTACGTGATTGTAAATTTAATTAACTAATTGATAAGACCGTCGAGGATAGGTTTTGTTAATTCAAGTAGTGACCAAGAGTCCGTCCGATCCGGAGGGTTTCGGAGCATTTCGGCTCACCGCCAGTACTTGTATCGAACTATAGCCACAACGCACCCCTTCATGGCATGCAAACCAAGTTCGTTACGATTTGATAGCGATAATAATTCATTAATGCGTTAGTAACAAATCTCCTTCTACCCGAACGGTTCCTTTCGTAGGCAGATCCCGAACTTAATTAAATCCTCCACGGTCGAGTTTCACTATCGGAAGAAAAACCCATGCGAATAGGAAATTGCAGAGTTAATCAGTTCAAAATTCGGGAGGGGCGTGAAGGAACCATCGCAATTTACATCATCTGAAAAATAATGATACGAATTATCTCCAATCGATCGACGCATTAATATTCAACCTGCAATATTTTACACTATCCGCCATTTAAAATTCGAGCTGATGGCCCCAAAGTACAGGTTGTAAACGGATACATAAATCAAGGTGGCCTGGATAACGGCGCCGTGGAAATTACGTCACGGCACCGACATTAAAATAATACGCCAGCTACTCTCTTTATATTGCTCTGTGTTTGGAATTACTGCAGAAAACTGCGAAGATTAAATCGGACCATATTTAACCGAATCCCATTCCGACGCTGCAATTTTATGCACCAGCTAATTCAAATTTTATTTCCACCATACATACAGCAGCAGAACACTCTGTCCATAATACAAATGCTGCTCTGGTTTGAAACTTAAAGAATTCGCCAACCATTTTTTTCCGTCTTGGATAACAATATCACCAAAATTATAGACTCGTAATTACGTTTTTAATTTCCAATTAATTATTGATTGAGTTAATTAATTAGTATAATTCAAAGGATAATTACTTACTAAGTTTAGAGTTGATCAAAGTGCGGTATGAGTGGTGGAGTCGCAAGAAAAAGCTTAAAGTTCCTGTGATTTGAGCTCTAAAATTAAAAGCTCTTTAACTCGCTATTAACCAGCTAACTGCACCTTTTGATTTGAAACGTTGACTCGAGCATCACTTGTAAGGAATTGTCGTGCGGAACTGCAGTTAGGCCCTCTTCATGAAATCGTTCTTTGAGTGTAGTAAGCTTTACAACAATAATGAGCTTTATTACCGCCATAAACTGAAATTAGTCTCTATCAACGTTTTACGGAGATGCTAAAATACCTTCTAATAAATCTATGTTATGTCTAACGATTCCATTATTTACAGCCTGTAAATCTCGGTCCCCCCTTTTAATTTTTATCGTCTGTCGAACACGTAATAACGCATCCTTTATGCCCGCCGTATTCAATAAAGCCGTCGTCGAAATATTTAAAAACTCATAAAGTACCAAATAAAAGCGTATTACTTCGTCCGAGTCAAAGCTCATCTCTGTAAGTAGCCGGGATCATAACTAGAAGCCATTATAAAACTTTATATGGTTTTTATTGTGTCTTTTGTTTTGTGGGAATAATAAAGGCAACGATAAAGTTTCCACTAATAAACTGTTCGTCGTTGTTGGTTTTTTCAACTCGTCGTTCAAATCTACTAGCGGAAATCCCAACAAATTGCTTTTGCTTCCCGGATTATTTGATTGTTGCATCGTATTAGCGTTCGGACCCCAACAAACAGGTGGCAGCAAAGAAAACAAATTCGGCTAATTCGACGCTTTGCCATTATTTTCGAAAATCTGGGCAACCAAAGTCGGATTAAACAGGTGTGGCGGAGACTCTGCTGGAAGCTTTCCACCCACACATTTTTACGAGAATTCATAAAGTAATCAAGTAGTGGGTAAAGCAAAAAATTCTCGCTTAAGAAATCACAACAATGTTATTGTTTGAATGATAATATAATTTTTTGAGTCAAACTCAATCGTTGTTACGGGAGGATTTGGTAAATATTGAATTGGGTTTCCCAAATTTGCCTGGAAGCCAATTAATTTATTTGTGGGTTGTGAAGCCAGATCCAAATCAGTTGTCGCTTCTGAATGTAAAATTTGTCGATCTGATATCAGATTTAATTTTAGAGATTTCGATCGAATATCAGTCGAGATGAGAGCACAGACATGCAACAGGGACCTCTCTGAGGAAGCGAAGTTGAAAATTTTGATGAAATATGGCTAGTAGAGAGTGGAAAATGATTCAGATGTTAACAAATTTTGGTTGGTAATAAGAGTGGGAGCGTTGTCAGCGCTGGGTTGTAGGTTAGACGGAACGGCTCAGTTGGCGGCGTTAATTACATCCAACAAGGGCTAGTGCGTCCCTGTAATGATGTTAATGATCTGTCGGTTACATCATCGGATCAAATATAACACTGTGATGGACCACACCGTCATTACGAACGATACCAATATCGAAAATGACTAACTTTCACTCCCCGATGACCGATCGCTCCATTTCCGAATAAATTCCAACATTTTTCTTGTACACGAAATGTGTCACTTAGCGTTGGTACAACTTTTCGACAGTTGTAGTAATTGATGGGTGGATGTATAATTTTTTAATAAATTTTGTTTTGATTAAAATTGATGAGTCGTACAACAAACGCAACGTTGAAGGGTTTGCAAATTTCATTAGGAGAGGCTTTTTCTCGTTCAGCATACGTGCATCAGTTCGCAATTTATCCATGGACTGTCAAATACGGTTGGCTAACCTTTATCTATCTTAATCCGTCCTCTGTGGCCAGGACGTCTTATCTGGTCGCTTCCTCGTCAAGATAAGTCCTGAAAGATGACTGCGGAGGCTAAAGTTCGACGTTCGACTCTTTAAATAACGATAAAGCCGCCCTCGGCGTCTCCACCCCTCGACGCACAAGACTTTATTTGACAATAAATTGGCCAACAATGGCTTAGTCCTATGGAAACTGCTTATCGACGATATTTATGACTGTTTATTAAAAATGTTGCGGCGCCCGCCTCCATACACACCAAAATATAAGACCGGTCAAGTTGTAAATAAAAACAAAATATCCACCGAAATGTTGGACATAAATTCGACTTTAGTACTCTTCAGCACAGCTCAACTGAATTCAAATTCAAATCCGGTTCACATGAAGTGGAATTTAAATTAAACTATATTTTTCCCGACAATTCTGAAACACCCCACGGGTGATCACACTTTAGCTACGATATTTCGAGTTACTATCTCTTAGATTTCACTATTTTATTGTTTCAAGACGGAAAAGTTGCTGAAAGTGTGGTGCGATTCAATTATCGTTTGGCGGCATCAGCAGGCCGCGCGGAGCAGTAGAAACTCCCCGATGTTCATCATCCACATCCTGTCAAATTTTCTCAGTTTCGGTGAAAACACAGCCTATAAATAGGCCGGTGAGGTAGGCAAAAGCGGCAGCTTTTCAATTTATGACGGCAGAAAGTGGAATCAATTTTCTCCGGACTCGTTTCAGCCACTCGTATTAATATATTTACGTCGACGAAACAAAATGGCAACAATTGATGGACCACCAAGCCAGACGATTAAGAGAGATTGCAATGAAACTTTTCGCGTTTCTCTTCTTCCTTCAGCAATGACAGTGGGTAAACGATAGTGGTATTTATCGAGTGATTAACAAGTTACTCGGCCGCCTTGATCCGGAGTCGCTCCGGTGTAAACTAATCGTTCTTCACCCTGCTTACCTGATCCGGGTGGATCGATCTTAAGGAGTGATCGATGGCGGGGTTTAGGCGCTAAACGGTTTCAGGGAGTGCTAAAATTAGTAAATACTAAACGTAAATAAGGCCCCAAGAAATTAGACAAAAACAGTGGTTTTAAATTTGCGACGTTAAAAATGGTGGATGCGCCGGGATAATTCTAATACTTTAATTCTTTGATAATTTTCTTTAGTGCTAACTGATTTTTTTACTGTTTTTGAAAATTGCTCTCATTTCTCCACCGGTTTTAAAACCCGCTCCGCCCCTTAATCGGCTTTCAAATCATGATTTATTTCGATGTTTATATGTCGTATTGACATGTACATAAATCTTTTAAAGCTCCCATTCAAGAGTTTCCCGTATTTATACAAATGGAGAGATTATTCCGTGATTCCGCATCCCCGACCGCCCAATCTCCCATCGAATACCTTTAAAAGTATTATTAGAAGTTATTTCTGCTGCATGATGAGGGTTTAAATAAAATATGAAATCACATTAGGGCAATAAGCCGTCATTATTTAGTCGCTTTAGTGCCATCGACAATTAGCGTATTCGGCGGCGTAATTGGCTCAGTGCTGTTTTCTGGTTTAATTCTAGGCAACATTGTTTCGGTTTGGAATAAAGCAGCGAGATATCAAACCCGGTGTCAGTCAAAAGACCTGAAAGCGACTGAAAATTTCAGTTCGCATTTTATATGCAAATGAATGGAGATCTGTTTCTGTTTCTAACGTGCGGAACATGCATATTCAATAGGGCGGTTTATAGGTGGAAAAGGCCTACCTCGGACGTGTTTAAAAATGCAGCATTACACCGCGCGCATATATTTATGTCTATTTTACATTTCGGCCGATGTTGCGCACTGTTTTTCCCACATTGTTTTGCAAATCCGGATTTTTCGATGGGAATTTTTGCGGATCGGATTGCGCCATGAATATGCGGCCCACATTAGAGCCAGTCCGGCTCTGCCGTCGACGCTACGCTACATAAATATTTATCCGATGCATGCTCTCGTTCTATAAATTTAAACAAACTCAAATCCGGAGGAAAATTCATAATGGGAAGTGGAAAAGCTACCGACTTTGACGCAAACAGAAACAAGAATGTGGAGCGGCTGCAGATGTTGTTTCAATCAATAAAATCTACTCGAAGCGGAATACTTGCAACTAACGCCGCCAAATTTACCAAATTTTGCTAGATTATCATAAATTCCTAATCTGTTTCGAGCATTACTCACGTTTTTCTCAACTCTATCTTACTTCAAGACGGAGTTCGCCAACACAATAGAAAACGATTTCTGTTCACAACTTTTTATTGAACGTCACACAACTTTTTTGGATATTACTTTGGGAAATATCGAAGAGCAATCTGCATCTCGGTCTTGTGCCAACAGCTATATTCACATAAAAGTGGACGACTTGAGGGTAGATTTTCGCTGTTTTCACGTGAGAATTTGACGCATCTTTGGACACTTTTTACTATCTATCTGCTTTCAACAGAAAATCAAACGTGTTTCAGTATATTAATACAATGACTTCAACCCCTTCAGACTGCACTCTCTCGAAATTTAAAGCTAGTAAGCATCTGGTAAAATGCATTTTTACAATTATCGGAGTGAATAAATTTTGCAAAATTTTTTTATTTCTCTTCTGTTACCAATCACAGGTTTACAGATGTTTAATGTATCAGAGAGAAATTCAATTGTAATTCTGTAATAGATTTAAATCTAGGAAAATTATTGTAATTAACGTTTTTGTCATTACCACTTATTTATAAGTTAAGTTAGATAAGATTATTAGCTTTGTTTTAAATTGCGGAAGTAGCAACACTATCAAGAGATAATTTTAGATTTTCTTTTCTTTAAATATTATTAGAGGTAACTTGTCAAGTCCCTTCACTTAACTTCATTCTTATTTTTTAAATCTTACCCGTATATCATTATTTTAGTAATTTAGTAATTTTATTCTATCTGGGTTTTGAAAATTAAAAAATTCAGCTATTTTCAAACTTTCTCCAAAATTTAAAAGCTTTTGATTTTGAAAGTTCCTATTTTTTTTTAATCTATTATAGGCCAGTTTTATAATAATCTTCATACTTTAAAGTTAATGATGATTTAAAATAGAACTCATTACGTACAACAACTTTTCTATATAATATTTTGGAAAATTTTTATTTATGATTTTTACTGATTTCCTCCTCTCTTCTGTGTAAACGAGAAGGACATTGTTTAATAATTAATATTTACAGCAACATTTCTCATTGTTATTTTAAATTGTTTAAATTGTCCGTTTTTATCACAACTAAAATAGTTCTGTATGTTTATTTTTGTATCCATTTTAAGTAAATTGTCGAAATTTTTATCGAGCTCTATTACTTGTTAAAATTATCACACGTATTTCTGATACACCCTGTATAAATGATAATCATCACATTTTAAACAATATTTAATTAATTTAATTTAATATGATGCTTTTTTAAATTTGATTTTGAAACCAGTTGGCAATTAGTAAATTAAAAATGTCTTAACTTTTTATATTTTTAATTGTACTAGTAAGAGTGACACCTGTTTCCGTAACTTTACTTAAAACCTTTTAGACATTTTCAATTGAGTATTCAGCATGTTTTATATCAATTAGTACATGTTTTTATTTATTTTTTTCCTTTTAGTTTATTGTTACGCATTTGTTTCATAAAAAAAATTTTCTACTTTGGTTTCACAAAATGTTCATTATGAAACCGAAAGTAGTTTCACAAAGAGAACTTTTATGCAATTACTTTTAGTAAATTTTTTGGAGTTGTATTGGCAGTGCTGGGCTGGGTGTCAGTCATCACTGTAATTTAGTGTGTGATCTGCCAACAGGGTCAAGTCGTTTTTGATAAAGCCTAAATAATTAACAAAATTAAGAGGAATTAGTTTGAACAAAGACAAACAACAAAAATAGAAAGTAGAAAACATAGTATATTACACTCGTTTTATAAGACTTCATTGTGACACTCATTTTATTGGAGCACTCCTTCGTCGTGCTCCAAAATCATTCGTGCCACAATAAAACGTCTTATTACATTCGTATAATAGTATACTATTTTTATAGTTATTAATAATATGGGTGCGAAAACACAAGCTTAAAGTTCGAGGGCTGTCGTTATGTAACGAGCGTATGCGAAAGAATTTAATTTAAAACACGTTTAAAACTACGTTGCTAGGGAAAGCGTGTTTTAAAATAGTAGAGACATTAATTTAAAACAAATATTTTAAAAAAGTGTTTAGATATTAAAAGAAAGCTTAAAATGTTACCAACAAAAAAATACAATTTTGAGTGATTTTTGTTTTTAGTAATTAGAAGCTATAAATTTGAAAGTGATGGGAGTCATAAAGCTCGAAATAAGTTCGACGATGCCGTAAGTGGATGTAGCAAAAACAGCAGTCATCACGCTACAAGTAATCTAATCTAGAAAATATTCCCGTCGTAAATAATTTATGCACCTGGCATAAAATCGCCATAAACGCTTGATCGGCCCGTTCAGCAAGCCAGTAAAAAATAGAGACAATATCTTCATATTTCCATTTTACGAGTTCGACTGTGGGTCGGCGTAATATTTCCGAGCACACGAAACTTTCAAACTCATTTGATCAAATGCGAACATAACAACAAAAATTTCAAGTCCGCGGGCTGAAGACGCCAGATAGCGTGCCATCCGCCGTTCGGGCACGTAGAGCTCGTTCGGCCCCAGATGAGGGTGTTAGCGGTACGTGGGCCGAGATAACGCACACGACCCCCCGTCCCGGAATGCAAACTATGTCTCCTGCTCATTTTACAAATAACGACAAACGAAAAGATGGCATTTATGAATATGTAATTTCAAGGGGAATCTGGGTGCCGACCTGAAGGTTTCTTATCGAGGACCGAGCTCAAATGTGGACGGTTTTATCGCGAGACAATTAAAACAGGTCGCGACAAAAAGGCACTTCGGATTCAAAGCTCGGGCTTCGGGGAAGTGGTGCCAGCAGCACGAGCGCGGATTGCTCTTCAATATTTTCCAGAGTAACATGCAAAAAAGTTTTATTCTTCTGATGTTCAATAAGGGATTGGGAACAGAAGTCGGTTTTTATTGTATTTCAAGTTGCACACTCCTGAGTTGAAAGAAGTTCGAGCTAGAAAAGTAGCTAAACTTGAAATATTATCAGGGGTCAACAACCCGTTTGAGTTTAATTACATCTTTATTGTTGAGAAATAAAATTATTTAATCAACATTTTATGCCAGTATTATTTAGGAAAACAACTGAGCTTATTTCAAATCACAAACATCTTATAATATTTATATCTAAAATAATTGATAACTTTTTAAAAAACCTATGTAATATCCGTCGCATTAAGCCAGATAATACTCGTTAAATTATACAAGGAAAATTTTAAAGTTCTTCATTTATTTTAAGGAGTGGTAATAAAGCTCATTATAAGTAAAAATAATTCAATAACTCAAATTCACCTTGTACATTTTTTTGATGTGACAATTTAAAGTAACTTCGTAAAGTATTAACTACGGAGGAGTATAAATTAGGAAACGAAATAAGACACAAAACCGCTGAATTATCTGAACTTAAAAAAATAGTACGGCAGAGTTAAAATGAGGGCGCTTTGAGTGTTATACGGTTTCAGCGCATAAAACGTTTTAAATTAATTTAAATCCAACCAATTCACTAATTACGTGGATTAAATGCAAAAATGTTGAACATTTTTTATTTTTTATAATTTTTTATAAGCAACATGAGAGAAAAATTATTTCGAATTTAAAATTTACGCTTCGTCTCGTATTTTTTAAAACGTTACTAATACGGTTAGAAATACAAAAAAAATATTAGAAAAAAATTAGTATAGATTTTTTTTTAAACGTTTAAAGACGCTCAAGCGACGGATTTGTTTTACTTTACCTGTGGACAAGTATCGGAAAGTTAATTTATACCAGAACTGTAGAAGACAGAAATATGGTTTTGCAGAGTTGTTATAGGAAATTTAATTCTACAACTTTATTGGTTACACTTTTTTGTATCTTTAACCGTATTCGGTATTATCGCTTAGAATTATGAATTTGCGTTCCACCTTATATTTTTGCAAACCCTGCGAGGACGGTTAAAGGTACAAAAAAAGTGTAAAAAACAAAGTTGTAGAGAATTAAATTTTATACAAACAAGTCAGCGACACCGTATTTCTATCTTCAACGGTTTAGGTATAAATTGACTTTCCACCGGCAAAATGAAGCAAATTCGTCACTTGAGAGTCTTTGGACGATTTTGGGGCCTAAATGATTGAAGATAAAGATATGGTCACGCAAGCTTTTGTGTAAGAAATTTTATTCTCTACAACTATCTTCCTTACATTTTGTTTGTGGTAGAGTGCAAATTGGTAACAGTTTGAAATTTTTTTAAATATAGTTTACGATAAAGTTTTTGATTATGTTTATGTCTTACTATTTAGAATTTAATGCTCTACCTTTGTGTATTTTTTTGTTTGCTTTGTGCTAATTATTATACTTATACAACCATTTTTTCAAATTCATTGTTTTAAAAACTTGTATGGTAATGAAACAACTGCACTCTCTGGCGGCATTAACAAAACTATCAAAGACGAGAACGTTTTATCTGAACGTCGTTTTACATCCTAACATTTAGATATCCGTAGTATTGATATAACCATGTATTAGTTATTAAGTTGTAAAGTTTTTCAACTTCTATTCACTGTACCTATAGGAACAGTTTCAGCTTGCGAAAATGGCTTTAGTTTTTTATGTTGAGCGAGGCAGGAAAGTAGCTTACTCTAACGCAAATCAAATATTGCTTTAGGAGCAGGAAAAATTGTTTTCCTTTTAGCACATTTTTGTGGTATTCAAATGACTTAAATAGATTGAGGTGGGGTTTTAATCGTGTAAAAAATTCTGAAAGAACTAAACATTTTAAAGTTTTCAAGCCGCAGAAAGTAATGAAAACAGTCGAAAGCAAAGCAATTACGCAGCTAATTTAATAAGTTTCAACCGTAGACTGAAATGTTTAAGTAAGATGCTTAGATTGGATAGTTGAAATTTAAATATTTCAGAGCACGACTATATTTCCACCAGTCTTTAATAACTGCAAACATTAATCACTTTTAAAGAGTAGTTTTCATTGTTTCTCCGTCGATTGCTTGCCTCTCGAATCATAATAATATTTATGCAACATTTGTTATTTTTAATTAAAAACGTAAATTTTGAGGCGGTCTATTTCTAACCTACTTAGGAACAGTTTCATTAATTACGCTTTAATGAGTAATACTTTTGTTGAAATTCTGAACTGTTCACAATGTGAAGAGGTTGGTGGAATTAAATATGGAGTAACTAACTACACACCATAGGCTTTTCCGGGAACTCACACCTTTAACATTGAACATATTTTAATAATTAATTGATTCGAGAAAGCACTCCCACACTTCTCGCACATTGTTTTCCGCTAAACTAAACAAAGAAATTCAACACGAGCTTTTATTTAAATCAACAATTTCCTCCGCGCGGGAAAAAGTAATTTCTTTAATTTTGCTCTCCTTTTTATCGTTTTATTTAAATTCCTCGTCCTTGGTGCGTTCAATCTCTCCGACCAGATTTCTGGGTGATTTAGAGTTATTGAATTTGCGATGTCAAAAAGCACACTTTCCAAAGGCAGTTGCGGCTCGACCTGATTAGGATCGTGATTGGTGGCAATTTTATTACCCGGCATGCATTTTTAACAGAACGTGCAATAAAATATCCTGCTCTAAAAGTTCTAAGCTTGCGTTCTCAAATCGTCTCGCAGTGCCGTAATCCTTCCGAAAATTTATGTTTAAAACTAAATATTCATGCGCCCGGCCTGCATTTCCCGCACGGCAATAGCTCTTTTATCTGCCCGAAATGTCGATACTAGTTAGTTCAAGTGAATAAAATGACATTTCATAATCCGCTAAATACATTCACTATGGGTGTATAGATTACCACTGTCGAATGCATCTGGCACACATGGAAGATTAGCTGATAGCGCTCTATCTTTCTATATTGTTACTTGAAAATGTTCTAATTATCGTTTTTCCGGTTTTGTAAACGCCTAAAATATCCGCTTTCGTGCAAATTTATTGGTTCGGTTGGTATTTTCCCCGGTGAAAAATGTGTAAATGTAAATGGCAACCGAGCAATTCATCGGTGTGAAGTTAAACGCTGCTAACATTGGGAAAAAATACTAGTCGACCGGTTGAGGAAATTGAATTAATTGCTAATGCGTTCACATAAATTTTCCAGGGGTTGTACCGATTAAATATCGACATATAGGTGTGTAATTAGTCGAGTAATGGCGCCCTCTAATTACATGTGAAAGGTCGCATTAAGGCAGTACCGATGCACGCCCGAATCCGGCGACAATGTAATTAAGGCTGAATTAGAATCCGACTGCTAATAGTCGGCCCCCAGCCACCTTCTTTCGCAGGGTCGGACTCGCCGGAATGCGCCTCACCTGAAACAAAGCAAATTTTACTCGGCTTTGATCGACAGCTCGGCTTTGATAGAATATTTCGCTGTTTACGACCTGGAAGACAGACGAATTTATGCTCAAAAGTTATAAAATAGAAATGCCGTTATTTATATACTCTTGACACAAACTCGTTTGTTTTCTTGCATGCAGGAAGCTTAATGCTCCTACTCGAGAGCCAATTTTGAAATATTCTCAAGATAATTTCATGACTCTACATTTAAAGTTATTGCTATCCAAGCCAATGTTCTTTCTCTTTACGATTTACAAACAGCAGAATGCGACTTTAAATCGATCGCGCACCGAATGAAAAAAGCCTGGAACATTTAAAGAAAAATGGCTGAAACTACAATTTCTTTTATTAAGATTAACAATTGCTTCCATGTGAAGCTTTATGAGCTACAGACGATATATTTCTCAAAATCACCACCACACCTTATAACCATGCAGAAAGCTGCCAACATCCATAAAAACGTCAAAAATTTCGAATTGCCGACGGAAATAAAGGAAACACGTGCTCTAAATGCGTTTAGGTTTTCTTTGTTGTGCGGTGTTCTCTACAAACCCACACCAACTGAAAATGTTAAACGGCGAAATTCACTCAAAGAAAACTACCTGTATAAGTGCTTTGTAATATTACAAAAGTTTTTCATGCTGCTAACTTTATTCTTCATTATTTACTCTATGCCAACGTCGTATCACATAATATGTACTTGGATACAATCAAACCTTTATACTATTGATTACTGGATTAATACCAGTCAAGCGGTGAGTTAGACGTATTTTAATCTTTCAAGAAATCGACGATTCTAAAAGCTTTTAACTTTCAACGTGAAAGTTAAAAGCGTTTTGTTGGACATTACATTAAAAGTGCGTTTATTAGTTATCACGAGCTGCTACCTGTTTGCCTAACTATATTGAATGGTTAATCATTTTTTATGTTAAAAAAGGTTGTTTCTACTTTGAGCTCCAACAAATATATAATATAGTCAACGACTTGTTTTCTACCTTAACTTAGTTAGCCGGTGGTTATGCTTTGTACTGGTCTGTTATATGACAACGCTTTCATGTTTAAATTAAAATTTTGCCATTCTTCCCGAATTAATTAAAATTAATTACAACAATCGTTGAACAAGTTATCGCTAATCTTCTCCGTCATTTAAATGTCGCTTATTAAAAGCGCGATTGTCAATGCCTAAGGAAGCGCCCAGTTGGGGTGCAAGTGATTAATGGCGATCTGTAGCGATTGACCCTAAGCATTTTTGCATCCGACCTTTGACTGGAGGTCGATGAAGCAATTTTTCAACGCACTTGCGTTTTTCTTCACGAATAAATCTTCCTTTTTGCCCCGACATGAATATATGCTTGTTTGAATAATTCCAAATCACCTTCTATCAATCATTACGATCATCTTCCCTAAGAGACGCCCGTGCACCGTCCACAATCGATTTATTTTTCTGTCCTTTCTTCCTGTCCTGTCTTAGCTAGAACCGAACCAAGTTTGAAGAAATTGCTTGTTTAGTAGCGGCAAGTGAAATGAATTTATGGGTGAATGTTATTTATGCGGTGGGTAGGCAGCTTTATAATTTTATTCCTCACATAAAGCATGCATAACCTCATTATAATTAGCCATTACACCATTGATAATCTCCTTGCGTGCGCTCTGCCGCCAAATTAGAAAGCGCGTTATCAAATTAAGCCATAACGGTTATTTATTAGACAAAAGATTTTTCTTTGACCTGCTTCTGAAACTAATAAGTTGCTTAAAAGTGACCACGTGCGGAGTGAGAAAAAAAAGGCGAAAAATCAAGAAGTTGGATGGATGAGAAGGGCGGAAGAACCGTGAGGACAATAATTCTAAGCGGCGGAAGTGGGAGAACGATAATGCACCGCACCAAGCACCATAAAGAATGACTTGTTATCCTGGCCGGTCGTTAATTATATACCAACGCCTTCGGAAGGCAAACACAATTATCCAGCAGGCCGGGCTATTTTCGCACGTTCTAGCCTTATCCTGGAGGTACCATTATGCGGAAAATATTGCTATATTTCATGAAACATCGGCCACACTTTCGAACTTGGCTAGATTTAGTCGCTGGCTTAAGAATTTATCGCGCTGTGGAAAATCTAAGAGGTCGCAGTTTCTCACAAGAGAGGTTGCTGGCCTATTATTTTTTATAGGTATTATGGACGTGTTTTTCCACAATCTAAGTATTTATGTTTCCCAAAAGTTGGTGGTGCATTAATTTGTTTTTTTCAAAACCGTCACGAAAATAGATCTTTCCTTGGTTACTTAGAGTCAAGAAAATACTTTACCTGACTCATTTGAACAAAATAAAAATTTACATATTATTTTAAATTTCTTTGATATTTAGTTTTATTTTAAGCGATTTAGGAAGTACACGACACATCAAGAAAGTGTCTTTAAACGAATCGGCTATTGAAATGCTCAGCCTATCGGCCTCGTATGTTCAAACAATCGCCCCGTCGTGTAAAGTTCCACTTTCTTAACTTGTTATGTAATACACTATTCTTCGTTCGAATACTACTTTAATACCCTATTCACACCTTCCTTTGGACCGAGTTCGATAAAATGGAAAAGACAAAAAGCCAATTTTTTTATTTTTGTTTCTTGTAAGAATTTTGAAACAAACTTTTTTTAATCTATTCTCAGAACGTTCCAAAATTGTCATTTGTATACCAAAAGAGGAATGACATGTTATTATTTTTTATCTTTGTGAAAAACTATTATATAAATTTCCTAAGACTCCTTAAAATATACACTTCCTAATTTATTGCCCTTACCATATTTACATTCTGGTATGTTCCAACGTCAGTTTACTTATAACACAGTTTCTGTTTACAGTAAATTAAATGCGCATTTTAAATTGCTTCCTTTAAACAATTTTTGCAAAAAAAAATTATAATCATAAAATATTAATAAATAAAAATTTTTTTCTGTTATTTACAATTATGTACTTTCCTCATTTTTTATATTCTTTATTTCTCTTCGTGTATTGTTTTCATTTTGTTTATCACATTTATTCTTTTTTCCTATTTAAACATATTTATAATTTTTATTACTTCATTCTCCAGTCGTATTTGTATCCCAATCCAACCCATAAGTTGAAGTAGCTTCGGCTAAACTTCACCCATAATAAAGACTATTTATTATTATTATTATTATTATAAATATTTAAAATAAAATTCTGACAAAAATTTAACGTATCAACATGTGAACAAACGTTCACGCTTTGTTATATTAAGAATTTTGGGCTTACAAACGGCCACAGACGATACCATTTTATGTTGAAATAAAAATATTACCGTGCATTAAATTAATTTCACCGAACGTAAGACTTCGTCTTGCAAAACGTTATCTGTTACTTGAAAATTTGAAATAAAAATTCTTCGTGTTTTTAAAATCTTAACGATGGTAATCCTGTATATTTACCACCCGACGGATAAAATTATATTATTGACCGTGGGATCTATAATAATGTGTCTAAACATTTTGAAGGTTAATAACCGACAGATTTTATTAGTGGTTGTAAATAAAAAAATATTTAACTAATTTTATAATTTTATTTGTGCGGACGACTATAACATTTGTGGACATTATTGTGGACAAACAACCAAATATCTGTCCCTTCATATAGTCCATATACTTACTAATGAAATCAATATTATACTAGTAATTTTCTACTTATCATATACCAGTAATTTTTGCTGTAAGTATGATTTTTTTTGAGTCAAAGTTTTATTTTAATTTGATGTTTGTGGAACAAAACCACCAAGGTCGAACAAAACAGACATTCTAAGCACGATAAATTTAACAGAAAAATCGAACGAAACATCAAAAATTAGTTTTTCGAATATCTATATTGAGAATAAATTAGAAAATTATTTTCCAGAATTTTCTTAAACGTGTTGTCAGTATCAATTTCCATTCAAGTTTTACGGATCTCCTGAAAATTGCCTGACAAGATATTTTCGAAAAGTTAGGTCAATTAACTTTCTACCTATTGTCACCTTTTGTGATTGGCTACTTTTAAATGGTAACTATATAACTATATTTTTGTAAAAGAATTTTAGCTTCAGAATTGTCTAAACTCTATGTACCTTTCCGGTGGAGCTCGAGATCTGAGCCAAACATGGTGGATGCGCCGGGCAAATTTTATTCGCATGTTTATTAATTTGTCAGCTTTGTTAGCATATTTAGGTTTATATGCTAAAAAATAGTCTTTTAGAAAAGGGTTCGTACATAAAACGCAGAAGATGCCTTTTCGTTTAAAATCATAACTACAGTATACAAAACAGTATAACAAAACAAATTTAGAAAAAAAAACAGTATGGACAAAATCAAATAAAACTGTATAGGTAGGTCGTAAATGTTAATAGGTATAGGCACTGCCTCACACTTCTTCATATCCCTAAATTTTAATATGAAATTTTACTATGTAGTTTTAATAAATAAAGGAGTTTGGAAGGAGTCACCGCAATGATAGCTAATCATTTCCTCGTCACGAAAAGTATTTACAAGTCGTGATAGCGGTCGTTTCATTTTCCGGTTTGATAGAGTATAATTTGTCCGCAGGTGTCCATTTAGCCGCAACTTGTTTATTTAGTGAAGTGGTGTTCATTTTGGTAATTTAGTGTTGGAAAAAAGAAACAATGACCGCGGCGTGCGTAAATATCAATTCGGAGCTTATTGTTTTAGATTTGTCATCGGCAGGAAAGTTTTTCCCCTTATCCGCTTCCTCCGTTCGCCCTAACTGCGATTTATGCCCTTCGCGCATCACATATATTTCAGTAATCTAGCCCTCTTCAGATGCCATTTTTCTCAATATATCTGCGAGCCCACTAAACATCTGTGATATATTCCATTAAACTTTTGGCTAATAACCATCTGGCTCTAGATTTATAAGGCGTTCGGAGTCGTTCGCTCCGTTTCCGTCCTCAGACATATTGCCCCAAACATCGGAGATGACGCCTCCAACTTCCATTCAAACGCAACCGCTGATTACAATAATTCCACATTTCCCTCCACAAGCTCGATTTTTCTCGCTTCGAATCGGATTTATTGAGCTACGCGTTGGAACAGTGCAATTTTTTAACTCTGGATTATGTATTAATACTCGTAAAAGAGGAATTATCAGTGCGTGTGATTGCGCATTTAATGTTGGAATAATTTCGGGCTTCTTTCCCTCATGTCGATTTTTCTTTCGACTAAATCGAACTTATTGAGTTACACACCTGAATGAAGATTCCGGTTATAACACTTAATGTTCGGCTCTTTCGAGTGCACTCGGGGCTTAATGTACGCTCATGGCATGCCGTGCGTTCTTCCCTTTTAGTATATCTTTTATTTCTTCGACGTTTTCGTCTAATGGCCGCTCTAATCGATAAGCACTAGACGACTATTCCAAACACATTAAGGACGAAATTATTAAGTTTTATCTCCTGGGATTAGACGACGGTCGCCCCTATATGAAAAAGTAGATAAAACGAAGAAAACCTCTTTTACAGGAGTGCCGGATAAAAGGGCACTGTGTGTAATCAAATCGGGTGAGTTTGATGGTTTGTTTATTCGCTTCTTGGGGTCTAAGCCATCGGCTACGACCATACGACCGATGCTACATTAAATATGAAAGATTCCGGAATCAATAACTGTCTTTAACGGTCGTGAAAGTGGAATTTCTGGTGCCAGAAAAAATTTAATTAAATCTCAAAAGAATGGTAAAAATGCAGATACTCCTGAGGTGATAGAAACTGTGATGAACACGAAAAAAATTGAGCACCAGTCGGTGATAAAATAACTTAATTTTTTTTTTAATCTGCAATAACATGAAATTGAATTTAATTATAAAGTAAAAACTACCGAACGCGAAATAGTAGAACATATTAGGAATTTAAAACCAGGCACTTAAACTCAAAAATAAGTTAATCTGAGAGTTATTCTAATTTTTTACAAAGTGGGTGTCGCCTTTGCTGGGAGATCGACAAAGACGCACACGACTATGTTGTTATTGCTGTGGAAACAGTGGAAGAACTGTAGTTTGAATCCACCTTATTTTCCGGATTTAGCACCATCTGACTTTTAATTACTTTTTAAGTTCAAACCCTTTGTTTGAGAATTTTTTTTAAACTAATGGTAGTTGTATACATGCCCAATTATTTCGTACAGCTCGAAAAAAAATTCTGGAAAAAGAAATCCGAATTTTTTTTATTACTTTTTGAATCCATTGTTTGAACAATGTGTTTTTAAATGATTCTCATCTAGTCGTTTGTAAATTTTTCATGTAAAAATTAAAAAATGCCGCTTCATATAACTAATGATAGGCATTTAGACATCGAAAATTACCATTCTCTATTTATTAATAAACCAGTTCGGAAATAAGCTTCGATAATAAAAGTGTTTTCTTGCACGGTGTAACAATTTACTTGCACTTTAACGAAATTTTTAAAAAAATTGATTGAACTAGTCAACTGACAGATTTGACATTTATTGATAGAGGATTTAATTGAGCAGAGCGGCACAATTTTTTTACATGTAAACCAAGTCAACTACATGAGAATCATTTAATTACTATTTGTGCTATAAGCACACAATGTTTAGGATATTAGCTCGATCAGACTAAATCTGCGAATGGATAATAAGAATTTAATATTTGTATATTTTTTTAAATCGGTTTGTAATTAACATTAGTTTTATTTATTTACGAATAGTAATCATTTTAGCGTCAATGAAGGCTTTATTATTATTTAAAAAGCGTATTAGAGCCATTGCAAGTTATTAAAATCGAATCGGTGATTTATTTCTCATTTAACTTGACTGTCGACTAATAACTAAATTTCCTGATGTTTACCTCAGTAGAGTTTTTAAAAAATGATTAAACAGCATAATGTGAATTAGAGCATTAATAGTACATTACGCATCACGGAATTAAAGTGTGTCATTTTATGCCCAAGGGTGAAGTTTACCCCAAGGACAATGGCATGGGAATAATCACCTTTGGAATGAATTGATATTTTAGCTTGATTATGCGTTTGTAGCTGAATTCTAATGCATGATTTGTTTAATAATTTTGTTTAAATGAATAATATACAGTCAATCACGACACTTAAATATTAATTAAAAAAACGGATAGTTTCGTAATAAGAAAAATGTTTGTGTCAAAGGCAAGGGATTAATTTGGTAACAACGCTTTAGATTTGGACGTGTTTCGATTTGGGCTTGTTGTTTCGGTTAAAATCCGCCTTGCGGCGGGTATATCACGCCTCGAGTCCTCTTCCGTCAAGTAGATAAGAGTCCAGTGTCCGTCACGTCCCGCCTGTTAGAATGTTGGCTTGTCAATTTGGTTGGGACTCAATTTCCATGCATGAGTCGCCTCTTCATCGTCATAAAGGCTATCGCCTTGCGGTATATCCAGTTAAAGATCGGTTTACACAAGCGCATCACCCTTCTGGTGTCCCTTGGGCATTAGCATATCTTCTAAGGCTGCAGTCGAGACGCATTTCTCTCGCCTTTAACTTCTTAATCACAATCGCATTAACTCGAGTGGTGTTGTCATCGCTGACGTGTCGCCTAAGGAGGGTTTTCATGTTGTCGACTTATTGGATTAATATGAATCAGAAAGCACATGCAAGCGACATTAGGCCAAAGATGACTATTCGCTAATTAAAAGTGAAATTGTTGGCTGTTCGTCTAATTGGTCGTAAACATTCGGTCGTAGTGTCATCCGGGAGAAGGCGCCCAACACAATTACGGACGCTGACGTTATTTTAATGGAACGCGCTCTAATTTTCTTACTAATCGTTTAAATAAATCCCTAATTAGTATAATCTCGTAGTTGAGTGTCATTCCTGCTGAATAATTTCACAAAAGGAAATACTTCTACGGGGCGCTTATCGCGAATCGACCGGATCTTTTCCCTCGAAAAAAGCCCGTGATAAAACCGAACGAGGGTATTGATCCGGCTCTGCTTTTTTAATAACAGACATGTTGAGCTTGTTACACGGTTTTACAACGGGAATTGCCCCAAAACGAATTGTTTAATAATTTATTTGATTACTTTAGAGGGGTCGACACAATTTACTTTGGTAATCGGCAAATGCTCGACTTTTGATACGCCGGAATTGACTTCTTTCGGAAATGCAGAGGGACGCTTTAACAGGATTGACAAACGAAACAGATAAATTGCCAATTTGTCTAAGCTTTTGTGACGGATTTTTAAATAGGCTACAATCACACGTTTACTTGTTGCAGGCAGAAAGTTTCCGAAAATTCTTCCATCCTAATTCAACCGCAAAAACTAAATACATAATGCTATATGTTTTATACAGCCAACCCAATTGTTTTGTGATTTTATAAGCCGTAATATTTTTCAATAGTTATTAATAATACGAGAGCGAAAACACAAGCTTAAAGTTAGAAGGCTGTCGTTATGCAACGAGCGTATGCGAGAACCATACAACTTTAAGCGTTTTCGTATGAGTGTTAGTAATTTTTTTTTTTGTAGCAACATTTCAATTAAAAACACGTTGCTGTGGAAAGCGTGTTTTAAAATACTGTTCATAACCTAGGATTCCGGTAATTAAAAGAAGGCATAAAATTTTACCAACAAAAAAACAAAATAAGTGACGTACACGTGTGAAGTCCCCACCCAAGCCTATAATTTTTTAAATTTAATAGAAAAAACTATCAACTAGGTATTGGAAAAAAATAGAATTTATTGTTGTTACCCTTAAGTACTTAGTACTAAATATTCTGCTAATGGACATAATGTACAATGTGTTTTTAAATGATTCTCATCTAGTCGGCTCTGAATTTTTCATGTAAAATCAGAAAATGCCGCTTCATATAACTAATGATAGGCATTTAGACACCGAATATTACCATTCTCCATTTATTAAGTCTCCAATTCGAAAAATAAGCTTCGATAATAAAAGTGTTTTTTTGCACGGAGTGACAATTTAGTTGCATTTTAACGAAATTTTTAAAAGAAATTAATTGAATTCCTCAACTGACAGATTTGACATTTATTGACAGAGGATTCAATAGAGCAGAGCGGCACAGATTTTTTACAAGTAAACCAATTTTAGAGTTAACTAGATGAGAATAATTTAAAAACACATTGTATATTTGACCAATTGTATTAAAGCACCACAAACTTGCATCTGCCACGAGTTGCAAGTTTTAACGGTGTTTGTTGCAAACAGGAAATTATTCTGTTGTAAACTCACTTTTATTATGTCAGAATAAACAGGTGTCTACAGATATCCGTTTTTTCTCAAGTTTTTCCAAATTGGGAATAATAAAATGCTATGTAAAATATTTGTTTGAAAGTGAGCCTTTTTTAAACAAGACATTTTGCAATTTGTCTTTAAGTTTTGAACAATCATGACGTTGTCTATCAGTCGTGGTATTGTAGTCGTCTAAAGTCCAAGTTTGAGTAAAATCCACTCTCTTAATTATTTATTTGTCTTGGAGGCCGGTCCGCCCCTGGGCTCAGACGTTTGTGTATTCGAAGCAAACAAAGTTGGAAACCAGTTGAAGCGTGCATCTCCGGACTTCCTCAATACAGGAGTTTGATAATTGCGCTGCGGTTCACCGGATATATACTTATTCGATATATGATATAGTTTGGTATAGGCGCACATATAGCTTTTAGTTGGAGGGTCAGCTTCCGAACATATTGATCAGAGGCAAACAAGCGGAACAGATTTGTCCCAGGTGAAATGTGTGTTCATATAAAACACGCACGACACACACGTCAAACCGGTGCTGATGCTCGATTGTTTCGATCCGTTTTTGCTCAGTGTAATAAAACTGGAAGAAACGGGCAAGGAGTGTATCGCAATTGCTTTCGTGTTCGGACTCATCCATCTCGGACTCCATGCTGCAATATCTATTAGGTGTGCTTTACTGGACCCGGATTTCCGGCCAGACTTGCCGACATTAAATAGCAAAACGGCGGCTCTGTTGGGGATTTTATTTTTATGGTAAGCGGCAACAGTGTAGCCAATTCCGGTTAGAGCAACACTGTTATTTATGTATATTTCCCAAGTTTGATTTTTATGACAGCGTGCGATTTCGGTTGGCAACACCGTTATTTATTCCGGTTTGCGCCTAACTTTTTTACCGAGTTTAAAGCGCAAAATTCAACAAAGGCCGTCACCTCCGGGCGATCACAAAGTTTCTTTCTCTCGTGGTGCTATCTCGTATTTTTGTCACGACACAACTCGATAAACAACTAGCTTTGAATTTAACATGCTTTTTAAGTAGGAAAAAAAACTTTCCTAATTTACACGCCCGGTGAATACCCGAATGATGACGTCTCATGATTTGCATGCCGGCGCAGATAACAGCATTACCGATCGCTTCAAACTTATTCATTAGCATATTTAGAAACGTTGTGCTTTTTTCCTGAATCGAGCGGAGGAGTCCGCCATAACTCATTGTTTTTGCGTGTCGAAGGTACTTCGCCGGTTTTCAGCTTTCTTCGTAATTTTAATGTTACCATAAACGTTGTATCTCCCTCTTTATCGCGCTTTTGCCTGCTCCACGTGTTTTCAACATGTATTCAAATCAGACATTGTGGTATGTGAATATAGGTTGCACGATACCTCGAGTTCAAACTCGTATTTACCCTCAATATTTCAAATTTTGTATGTATAATAAATTAATACGCCATTATAAAACAGAGACTTTAGCTTCAGAAAACAATTCACCGCGGTCAACTTTTAGTTTAAAACAGTCATAAAAATACGACTAATTACGCAAAAGTATATATTATGGATCTTTCATGGAAATTAATTTGGGAAACATTTATGGTGGATGCGCCGGGTCACTGGTTTAAATATTCTAATAAAGCAAATAATTGTTAAATATTTATGTAAACAAATTTGTAAACTTTTAAAAACAAGTAATACCCACTTAATCGAAAAAATTTAAATTACGTAAAAAAATTAATTGTTTAAACTGTGATTTTGATTAATTAATTGTCGCGAGTCAAGATGCAAATATAGGTATTACCCTTTTGTTTGCCTAGACGTTGTTGTGCCTCATAATAATTAATTGCCGAAACAAATACCTTTTATTCACAAATTCTTGGCTGTGGTGCAAAGCGCAAACAGTGGATTGGATAAGTCAACATTTTGAGGCTTTTTCATTTACATACTACAATCCACCTTGAGGTAGCTTTGCTTTGATCAGTGCGGTTAGAATTTTTCTTTTGATTTGCTGAACAATATGAGCAATAACACGAAGGGAGCTTATTATTTTATCAGCACTCGCTGGGAAATATACGGGGACTATAATTAGGCTTCCTCATTTTATCTTCATTATATTAAAGGCCCATAAATCTAGCATTTTTCTACAATCATTAAAGGCGATTCTGGCCGTTTTAATGGCCAGTGATCGTGACACATAGTTTCCGAGCAAATTAAGGATTATTCAGAGAAAATGACTTTTTAAATCAGTCGCTCGATGAGAGTTTTATTTCGGCGGTTGGTTAAACCAGGTAAATGATTGAGTGGATCAAGTTATGACGCTACGAATGAAAACCGTCGCAAAAATAAATTACGTTTCTCTCTAATTGGTTGTATTATTTTAGTAAAGAGAATTTCTAATAAGCGACCTATTCGCTAAATTATTACACCCACGTTGCATACCTTAGTCTTGGGTAATAAAAACGTTCTATAATCAACTAAAGCCGGAATGAATACGTAATAAGCATACATTAGTTAATAAACTCGCATAGTTGGCAAACATACTTTGCTATTGTATAATTTATATTGCAAATTTTCTAAAAAACGTCTAAGCAAAGAATTTTAATAGACCATTACTGATAATAATATATTATGAACATGAGTTTCAGATTTAAATTATATCAATCATTTTTGTTATTTATGTCGCCTCTCAAACGCTCTATAACGCGCTTCAAAAGCAAACAACAATTTTAATGAAACTTGCATGGTTCTCCTGAAATTGATCTGCACTTTCAACGCGATTCGTTAATTTGAAACGAGACAATAATGAACAAAATTTCCTGAAAACATGAAATCGGCGAATTTAGACCACTTTGCAGAAACATTTTATGAACACAACCTGTTACTTTTTACTTAACAGTTTTACGTAATAGTTAATAATGCCAATAATACAAAAAAAGTTAGAAACAGAATTATTTTGTCTTGTTGGAAGAAAGATGACAGTTGGACATCATCGTAATTATGTAAACATACGAGTACTAAAAAAAGTTTCTGATTGTAATTAATGCTATAATAATACATTTATTTCATAAGTTTGACACCTACTTTGCCACGATCTTTTGCTTAAAATGAAAGCACTACGACGGCAAAATAGGTGCGATTGTGCTAGCGAATACTTCAAGAACTACTTAGATACAAAAATTTCTTAGTAACGGTAAGCAAAAAAACATGAAACGGCAGCATTTTTCTGGTGCCTTCTTGAGCTTAGATTACCTTGTAGGACTGGAAACCTTTAGTGTGTTTACTTCCTAACTAAACCAAAAGTCATAAATTTAGTTTGCCATTTTGCAAAAAATTTTTTTTGTAATTAATGAATTAATGATAAGTGTTACAAGCCCGACACAGTTTAAATCATAAAGGTTTATAGTTATCAGATGTCTATTTCACAGTCTATCCATGCATGCACCGTAAAATATGTGTCGGTAGCTATTTGAAATCCTCCGAGCTGTTAAATTTAGGTCTACTTTCGGTAATAGGCTAATAATAATATTTCCCTAATGAACGTATGAATACGATTAATAATAAATAAATGTGTTAATTCATGCGTCGTGTTTATCCGGCACCGCCCTGCAATATTAATACGGGCTATAAAATGTAATAGTCCAGCCCTAATTCCGAAATAACCGTGCAACCCCTTAATTGCAATAAATGTTAAAAGCCGCCCGTTCCAACCCGGACGACTCTGTACCAATCACATAAAGTGAAAGATAATTGCGACTTTGTTAACCGTCCCCGTTCTGACAACCGCCAAATGTGCCCTTGTTACCTAATGCACACACTATCCCTGCTAATTACCGGCCTATTTTTGGAGGTGTGATTTTGCCCCCGATAGGGGTAGGGGGTATCGATTGGTCGGTTTCCTTGGCACCTGTGATTGTGTCGATTCTGACGACTAATTACTTCTGGTCGAGTAAAAGACAGGTGTGTATGAGGTGGAGCGGGGGTGTAATTCTGGATTAGCGGAGCATCGTTTGATTATCATTTGAGCAGCAGCTGTTCGCTTACATTCCAATCTGCTTGGTCGGCTTATGATGAAATAATCCGGTGCGGTGGTCCGCCTGCTTGTTCGGCACGCAATTTTCACTGCTAATGTAAATTTATATCGGTATGGGTGTTGTAGTGGCGATAGAGCCACCTATCGATGGACGACTGCTCCGCTTTAGACAACTGATAGCGCATTCTAATGCTGTCAGAGCTCTAGTGTCTACTGTATGTGTAATAAATTTTTAAAATATGGTTTCTATAAAGAAGCTGCATGAAAGAATAGCTTGAAAACATTACCACTACTTACAACATGCTCTACCACGGTTTGCATTTTTGGTGAATGCGCCGGGATAATACGTGCGTCCGTGACACGCAAAAATCAATGTATTAGAAAAGTTGATTTTTGTTAATTTCTGTTAGTTTTTGTAAAAAAAGCAGATTTTTTATTCTTGTCTTTACCTATTTTAATTATTAGTGACTTTAGTTCTTAGGTCAAAATATAGAAATTAACAAATTAGCAAGGTTTCATAATGTGAGTAATTAAACCGGTGGCGAAGTTTTTAATTACGTATTGAATTACGCCATAATGTTATAAAAGTTTCCGTGCACACAGTGTTTCAAAAAACAAATTACACTTTAGTTAGTTTTAGGAATACATTGAGTTGAAAGTTATTCTTTTAATCTGAAATATCTTGGAGTTTAGTGGAACTTTTCGTTTAGATTTGTGATCGGAATCCGTTTTTGTTTGAACTCACAACATTTCCTCCCTCTTTTTTGCATAGAAATAACATCGTTTGAATATTCTTTTCAGGAATATTTTCTTGTCGAACAGAACGTTACCTTTCATACATAATAGACGTTAAAATCTTTATTTTGAGTAATAAAACAGAGCTGTGCCGTAATTTCGAATACGTTTTCATTTTGGAAGCGCATTAAAGATAATGTTTTTGTGTTAGTATTTTTTCAGAGAGAATTAGTTTTTTTTTATGTGAATGTTAATGGAAAAAACCGGTGATAGCGAATCATCCCGATGATCAATAATGGCCCGGTAATAACAGCACTTCCCTCCTTAATACCAAGGCTCGAAAACAATTTTCCCATTCGTTAAATTGGAAGTGTCTCGATTTTAACTTAACGACGTTAATTAACGTAATGTCCGTAACCGTAGCCGTAGAAACTTGAAAATGATTTATTGGTTATCTGTTACGGCAGCGCTAGTTAATAACGCCCCGAAATAAAATATTACGAGTTCGATAGTTAATAACGAACGTCATCTGTTATTTTCGACCAAACGAAACCAGGAGTAGATTAAAAATGGGACAAGTCATGGCGACATAAATTTAGCTAAAATGTTTACTTCGGTATTATACGCAGTGTGTAAACAGGGGGTAACATGCAGACTAGCAAACCCGATGTTCTTCCCTAATTAATTAAATTAGTTCGATGTGTTTGGCGGACGAGAGCGTGACTAATTTCAAATTTTATGCGATATAATTAATTCACTCAAATTTTAATAACGCATAAGGTATTCAATAGATAATCAATTTGCAATTTAAGTGAGCCGTCCATTTCAAGCACCTCACTGCGGTGGAGTTGCAACTGACGTCTCATCAATTTATCATTTTTGCAATTAAATATTTAACACAAGACGTTATATAGAATATTGAAAACCAATAACTTTTGTCTGAGGCTCACACTGTTTTACTTTGTTTGCATAAGTATCAAACAATAATTTTCAAGCTTTAGCAATATTGTTAAACGGTAAAATATTACCTGCATAGTTTTTTTCTACTTTGGTTTTACAAATTGTTCATTGTGAAACTTAAAGTAGTTTCACAAAGGAAACTCCTTTTAGTAAATTTTTAGGAGCTATATTGGCAGTGCTGGGCTGCCATCTCTGTAATGTAGTGTGTGATCTGTCAACAGAATCTAGTCGTTTATTGATAAAGAAAATAGTTTGAACAGATTTTGATGAGTTAAAATAAACAAAGACAAACAACAAAAAAGAAAGCAAAAAAATACTATATTACACTCCTTCGTCGTGCTCCAAAACCATTCGTGCCACAATATAACGTCTAATAAAACTCGTATAATAATATACTATTTTTCTAATAAAAAAAATTATTAATATTTTTGCAATATTACTTCTCCTTTACTGCTTAATTATGTTGTTATACAGCTTCGATAAATTGAAAACAAGCTGTTTACATTCAATAAAATAAAAAATTTGTAAAATTGACCACTTATTTTTAAAAATCCATTGATAACATTTCAGTCAATTCAAAACCACATTACGATTGACTTATTTATTATTTATATCACACTGTTGTTTTTCTGTTTGGAGTTAATCAAAATATTAATAATAAATATTGAACAGATTGTTTTCCTGAAATATTTAAGTACTAAATTACATTAAAAAGAATAAACATGAAACTGTTCTCTCTGTTATTAATAAATTAGGCAGTCATGACTGAGTAAACAAACAGTGAAATTTTTTACCAAGTTAACATTTATTTGCTGTTCAGTACAACAAAACGCTCTGAAACTAAGTTCAAAATAATTGCAAATATTAACTGCTTATAGTTTACAATTTTACTTGTTTTTTTTACGTAGTACTTTATATTTTAGTTATATCTTACTTGGCACATCATAAAACTAAGTGTGCAGCACATTTTCAAATTAATAATTTAATACGCCAGAGAAATATCTTTCAAAGCGAACTCGTTGGCTGGGAATGGAAGTTTTAGGTGAAGCTGCAGAATACAAAAGCGTTTATTCGCAGTTTTTTATAAAATAAATGTAACTTGTGGTTTTCATTACTAATTAAATTTGTGGTACTTTTTGTTAGATTATAAAAGAATCCGCGTTTTGGTTATTTAAATTACAAGTGATTTTATCCGAAAGTAGCAGATTTGCCTCTGGAAAAGCTAATTTTGATAAGACCATCATTATCTCGAGTTCGCTCGCGAATCTCCGCCCGAATAAAAATAAATATCGCAAAGAATAGCGACATTTTCTTTTTCGTGACATAATTCGTTTTTAAGAGGATCGATACCAACAGTTGCTCCTAATGTGTTCTGGCAATCCTTTGGTAACGACTTTTAAATTGTTGTCCTGGCTTCGCCTTACGAGGACCATTATGAAGATCTTCGTCCTCGGCTCGTGTATTGTTTAAGGCGCTCGAATATTTGCATGTCGGAAATCATGCGATCTTTATGGGTTTCGTGCCTCCACAAACCAAACAACGCAAGGGGAGAACGGGATGGGCTCACGAGCAACATCTTGTTCGAGGGCCGATGACTTGGGGCGCGACGCGTTCACTATTTACATAAAAATATCCGGGATTTTGACCTTTGCGCCAAATTAGCGGCGTATTTAAGAAAACAGAGCGAGTGCTTGGGAAAACATAGATTTGCGGGCTCTTATTGGAAGTGTTGTTTCGCAAGAAGCGTACACGATGTTTGCAGTCTTTCAAAGAGTTTCCACTTCTTCCGAGGTTAAACAGCCGCCGGCCTTTCGGGTTGTGCAAAGTCGAAACATCCTTCAGAATTACCCAAATAGCTTTGTTTTCTCCCGGCCTTAAGTAAGTCAAAGACGAGCGCTTTACAAATTGTTCCGGAAAGTTTGCGAAAAAACTTGTAATTGTTAAAAGCAAAGACCACATTTTATGCAAATTACATGCGATTTCGCTGGTGGAATTTTCGATGCGCGATAATTTAATTAGATGAAGCCTCGGAGACGCTCTTATTTACAATATCGGCAAATACCTATCTTTCTGGTTTCGTAAATGAGCTCTCTGGGGGTTATTGAGTTTTATCGCAAAATTCGCTCTAATTAAAGGATATTTATTACGACGTGTTTGTGCGTTATCATAAGCGTTGCCGTTAGATTTAACGGCCCGTTAATTATTGAACAATGTCTACCCACTATGAGGGATGAAAGAACGTTTAAACCAACTAAAAATCAGGCCATTGTTTGCTTTTGAGCTGAAAAGGAATTTTATATCCTTTTAACCGTCCTCGCAATTTGAGAAAATTGAGATTTTAGTATTTGCAAACTGGGGTGCGTTTTATTGTACTTTTAATCATATTTACGCAAAAGTGTAGAGACGTTTTAGACCCAACCATTAGCCACATCGCTCTTTGTTATTATTTTCAATTTTCATTTTCTCAATAATTGGCGTATTGTTCGATAAAATTCAGCAATAATGCACGCGGGTGTCCATCAAATCATCGTCAGTTGTACACCTATTTTTATAAATAAAACCTGTTTGATCAATAATATACATAATAAAATAGACACAGACTTGTGTATTTCGTTCCATCACATTCAATAATTACGCTTCAGTTTGATTCGGGCAGTTTTAAAACCCAATTCCCAATATAAATCAATTTTGCTTCTAAATTAAATACGTCAACAATTAACTTGATGTTTATATCTGAAATAACTGAAATAGTTATTTGAGGCGGTCAACATCCAATTAACTGTTTGTATAAACTTTGTATTGGTTGGCAAATCGAGCAATGAATGCGATTTGTTCCCCGAGTAATTTAAAGTGAAGAAGTCTAAATTGCATTTTGATGTAGCCATAAATTTATTCATGCATAAGTTATAAAATTGCTATTTTTATACTCTTTGAGTTCGTCTGCATGTTCATCTTATGAGTAAAATGATTTCGCAGCGTAATTAAATACAAATTAATGCATTGGTTCATGCATTATGGCAGTTACCGACTTTTGTTTAATTAGGTACATATTTTGTCCCCAATGCGCATTTGTAAATAATAATAATTAATTCATTAAATTTATAATGAGCAAATCATGCGAATAATAAGTGCTCTACAAATATTTAATTTATTGTCCAATGTCCGGTAGCTTTTTGCCCTGTCAATAATCGACCTAAAAATGTAATTCAAAATTAATTCAATATTATTAGTTTCATATGTTTGTTTCCGCAGATGCGAACATCAAGTATTTTTAAAATCTTGTGGGAGAACATATCCAGCAATATTTATATTTGTAAAGCAATTGTGTTTTGAATATTTGTTTACCTACGAACATCGCATTAGGATTCCTTTATATGCACCGCTAGATTCAGTGGATTACGCGTAATCAATCAGATGTAAATTTAGAACGTAAACAACCCCATATCTGAACGTTATTAACTATGATCCAAACATTGTACTACGATGATAACAGGAAATATCAATGTGTGTAACTTTAAGAAAATTTTTTGTTAATAATAATAGTTGATTACTTTGATTGCTTATTGATTTTCTATTACCTACATGGCTGGAGTTCTGTTATTTTTTATACCCACCTACACACTTGGGTAAATGCAATTTCCTGCGAAGTTGATATTTGTAAGAGTCATCCAAAATTGGCTTTGTTTTTCACGTCTAATAAGCGGCAAATTAGCCGAATTACGGGTTGTCTCACTTTTCGCTGTAAAGTTAAAAATGTAAAATTTCACCCCATTAAAGCAGCGATCCGTAATTTGAAATATGTCAAATAAATGTGTCAAGTAAAATTTTTGCAAACTTTCCCGTTGATTTATTTTTGCGAGCTTCGAGTTTGCGAGTTTTTCTCAAACAGTCCTTTGCCTAACTTTGCACAATTTATTTCGTGAAAGTTTTCATGAGCCGCTTATTAATCTCTAGTTTATTCGTATAATTAGAAAGCGCCGTTTCCTTTAAACGAAAAAAACCTAATTGAAAATTGCGTTTACTCAAAATTTAAATTATTCAAACATTCCAAGTGCACGAAAATCAAACGACGCGCAAACATTGTCAAAGTGACTGACAAACAATAAAAAGAGAGCGCCAATTGTTGTAATTAAATATTTGGCCACCTCGGGTTTTCGCCCTTCTTTTTGTTCCAGGGTGGGTGAGGCGAATCCGCTTCTTTGCGTTCGCCGCTTCAAATAAATTACCTCACGGTTATATTTGCCGAAAGATTTTTTTAAGTGGGTGGTAATTAACAGCAGATGTTAAGTCGCACAAACATATGAATAACTTAGCCACACCTAATTACCTATTAATGGCTATTTTCGAACAATCGCGTTTATCGTCATCATCATCATCACGAAGCGGGGTTATCCACTCAATTAATGACAGCTATACATCATGGCAGATACAGATAAATTTAGAACTATTGTCCGAAAACGCTAGTTGGAAATAGAGTAATAACAATAATAGCTGTTTCAGTATCGAACTGGTAGGTAGTTACCAGAATCTAAGCTTCATCTAATCATACAACAACGCTCAATTTGTAGGTGGTCAATTAATATTTTTTATCTGACAGGTGTAGTTTTTTTAGGTACATTATACCATTGTCACATTACACATTACAAGAGAGATAATGCTGTCAGTTCTACTCACACGTGAGTAAATCTGGAGAAAATTGAAAAAAACAATGAAACTGTTTATATCATAACTATAGCAACACCAGTATATTATAATATAATATACTATTATCTTATAGGTGTAGTTCTTTAGGTACATTATACTATTGTTTTCGGTGAGAGAACTCAAATTATTCTCACAAAAGAGATAAAGCTGTCAGTTCTACTCACACGTGAGTAAATCTGGGGTAAATTGGGAAAAACAATAAGACTGTTTATTTCATAACTATAGCAACACAGGTCACTACGAAAACTGATACATAGAGCTATGCTAATGTTACAGGCGAATATTTACTTAAATTTCTTGGATTTTTTTACAATGAACCTGTAAGATAAAACATCGTATATCACACGTGATCGAAATGCCATTATAAAGCTCGTGAGAAGTGCGCCACTCATGCGCAAGCGCACTCGTGAGTCAAACTTCTCACTCGCGAATAATGATGCATTTCTATCACTTATAATATAATATACTATTATCTTACAGGTGTAGTTTTTTAGGTACATTATACTATTGTTTTCGGTGAGAGAACTCAAATTTTTCTCACAAGAGAGATAAAGCTGTCAGTTCTACTCACACGTGAGTAAATCTGGGGAAAATTGGGAAAAACAATGAGACTGTTTATTTCATAACTATAGCAACACAGGTCACTACGAAAACTGATACATAGAGCTATGCTAATGTTACAGGCGAATATTTACTTAAATTTCTTGGATTTTTTTACAATGAACCTGTAAGATAAAACATCGTATATCACACGTGATCGAAATGCTATTATAAAGCTCGTGAGAAGTGTGCCACTCGTGCGCAAGCGCACTCGTGGGTCGAAATCCTCACTCGCATGTAATGATGCATTTCTATCACTAAAAAGGGCAATCTGACTAATCCTGTGAATCTTGTCGACTGTGGGTGTAAATTTCACGTAAAATTTGATGAATTTGAAGAAACTGAAGTTGCATTGAACAAAAGTCGAAACATATTTGCTTTTCCAGTACAACCCTTGAATCCGGAAGCTAAAGCCGCGCCTCTTTAATAGCAAGTGACAAATTATACGCATGGTGGTAGTAAACAGCCCCAATTCTCGTGGCAGCCAAACTAATCAAATTTTTATTGTGAGCAAACATACAATTACGAGCCGTGCGATAGAATTCAAATAATAATCGTATTGTTTCCCAGAGGAATTATTTATAATTTGTAAATTGATTCCGTTGGTATAATTCGGGGGTCAGCTGGGATTTTTATTTCGGTGTGTTTGATTCGTGTTCGCGACCCTCTCTCGTGACTGTCGGTCGGAAAGTGTTGTTTTAGGTGAGGGAATGGCTGTGTAACACGGCATGATTCATGTTATCGTGTCTGCGATACTTGCGGCCGGCCAGATGTTACAAGGTAATAACATTGGCAGAATAGTGACTTTTGGATTTTAATATACAACCGATCACACGCCCACAGTCGGTTATATATTGAGCTATATATTTGATATTTCGAGAGAAATTGACGTATACTCGCGCACGTTTTGTATTTTTAATATTAAACTTTTCAGCGGATGAAATACTCGAGGGGTGTTTGGCACGGAGCTCATTTGAAAAGGAACGTCAAACGGCAGAATGCGTTAAAAACGAGATTCGACCAATAAAATCTTCGGAAAAGAAGAACCGATTTGGGCTTCATTACACACGAAACTTACTGCCGAATTTACGATTTCATACAAATGCACAACGAATGAAAAGAATGTGCCGTGAAACACAGTTTATGCAAATTACCAAACGAATCATAAAAATATAAAACACAACGCGAAAAGGCGTAATTTATTGCGTTATTTCTTGCATCGGAAAGTGTATACATATTTATACAAGGAACTTTTGCATATCCCTAACCTGAACTGTTTTAAAATAATAATCTTATGATAAAATGCATTTTACCGCGTTTCCAAAGCGCAATATGTATGTGCATCATGTGAAAATTTTATTGCGCTATTCCTGCTTCCCTGTCCAATTTCACGTATTGTGAAGATATTCAAATGCAATGCAAATCTGAACGTGCGTTTTTTTTTATGTATTACTGTGATTACCGAAAATGGATATTATTGTTATTAAATAAACACATACACTTTACCTTAATTCGGGGTGCTGAAACATTATTACAGAATAAATGAATAATAAATTATGTATATTTTTGACAGTAGGTAAATCAAACAAATGATTATGTTCTTATCAATAGGTAGGTATCTACATTAATATTTGAGTTACCGTTAGTTCTTAATAAAAATATTTTTCTAACAGAAAATTTAATTATAAAGATGGAAACAAACTGGAAAAATAAAAAAAATCATATTTATGTTTTCTATCAAACTATGTATTTTGTGTTTTTGAGTTAAACCAGTTGTACAGGGTGCTCAAAAACGGGCCACCAATATGGTAACTTCCTGAGAAGTATGTGTAGATTACAGGAAAAATCGTCAAAAAATCCTAAAGCTAATCTTTTTTTGTTAACTCCTTTAGTTATCATTATTTTTTATGGTTTTACGTTTTGCACTAAGTAATCGTTCTCTAACATAATGATAAACAATTATTTTTTAATTAAAAAAAAATCAAATTCATCAAAAAGTTACAATTTGTAAGAGGGCCAACACTGAAAATTATTATCTAGGAAACCGTTTTAGCATTATTGTTAATCAAATCATACAGGGTGGTTCAAAAGTGACGGGCAAATTTTCGTATGGTGATAAAAGTTGTTCAGTAAAGAACAAACAACTTAATTGTGATATATTTTTTAATTTGTTTTCTTTAATAATTGTATCGATTTTCGTTCTTTTGTTTCCTATGATGTCAAATTTAATGTATTGTGGAATTTACAATTTTTTTAATAATTTAAAAAAAA
This sequence comes from Tribolium castaneum, assembly GCF_031307605.1. Taxonomy (NCBI): domain Eukaryota; kingdom Metazoa; phylum Arthropoda; class Insecta; order Coleoptera; family Tenebrionidae; genus Tribolium; species Tribolium castaneum. The sequence goes on from NC_087396.1 coordinate 14,502,201, forward strand.
TGATCTGAAGCACCAAAAACTTATGTTAGAAATTTGTACTTTAAAAAGAATTTAATCTAAAGTTTTTTAGAAATGTATTAGTCCGGGAATTTATGGCGGTTACCTCGTATATCTCCTGAAAAAGAGCTCAAATAAATTTTTATCATAGGAATTTTTAATTTAGTTTGATGTCCTATATCAACACCCGAAGAATTACGATTGTTAGACGTTTCCACATACCATTTGTTTAAAATTTGTTTTTAACTTTAATACAAAGATTTTTTTTACTATTTTTACTTTTATGTATGTAAGCATTTCTCTACCATATACCATTGAGTTGGTGCCCCGGTTTTTGAGCACGCGGTATATCTTCTAGCAAAAAAATTCGCCCATAGAAACAACTACTCTCAAAATGCAGACTATACCTTTGAATATATTACATTAATTCCTCCAACTTTTTTCCATCACTTTATTTAAAAATGCATGCCGTCATTTCTAGAGAACTTTTTTAGGTTTAATTTTTTATCATGCGTATTTATGATCCAAACAAGTAAATAAACAAGTGTCACAATTTACTAAAATTTCTCCAATATTAGAAAGTGAACGCTTGAAGCAAAACAAATAGAAAAATTGTAAATGAGAAAAGAATTTTTAGCACGAAAACAAGAGTGACTTATCCTGAAAAGTAGAAGTAAATGTAGTTACTGTTATTTTAAGAGAAAACTTTATAGTTTTAATTTTTTATTATATTATATTTACGCTCAAAACAAGTGTCACAAGTTACTAAAATTTCTCCAATATTTACAAAGGCTTAAAATAAAATGGAAAATAATAAATGATAAAGAATTTTTAGCACGAATACATTACAACTTTACGGGTGACAGTTTTTTGCAGTTGTTTTTATATTTAGAGCTGAATTTGAAAGGGTTTTGCTTTGTAAAACACTGATGAAAGGAATAGCCCAAAGAATTTTTTAATCCAAAATTTGATATTCAAAGTGATGTGAGCTTTATGACAGGGTATAGCTCATAAAATATTCTAATACGAGCGTGGACACAATAAGGGCTTTTAAAATGGATGTGTACGTGCATTACCGTTATCTATTTTAAAACAGTGATTCTTTGTACTGAACTGACGGATGCAGTCCTTTTGATGTTGAAATACTTTAACTTGGCAAAGTTTGATTCTTTGAAATAGGCTTTGCGCGAAAAGTCCGAAGTCTTTTAGTGTTGGCATTAATATTTAGGGATTTTTCCGTCAAAACACAAAGCATCGATTCGCCCTGTTATTAAATGGACGTGCCGTCGAAGGATGAATACGAAATCGAAATGGGTTCGTTAGGTCGGGATATTTACCATTTAGATGATAATTTAATTCATTGTTAAGTCTGTGTAAAGAACAACAAAACAACGGTTGTGGGAAATGATAACATAAATCAGCATAACGTCAACGTAAGAAAGGGCTGCTAATAAGTACCTCTAATTCGGATTTTTAGCCGACTGCGTTATCTTTATTAAGAGGGTGAGATACGCCTACGACTTGTTTCAGAAGGGGTTGTGACGCTATTAAGTTCATATTAAAGTCGCTACGAATCAAATGTTGTTCCAACAGCGCTCGCAAATGGAATAATTAAATGATTATTAATAAATTCATTGGGGAGAAGGTTGAGATTTTAGAATGGAATTCTGTGTTTATTTTATCCGTCTCTGAATCGATTGCAAGTGCTTTTATCTTGACATGTTTATTAATTATTAGGTACACGGTGTGTATATCACGGAAGAATAAACTAATTATGCTGTTTCTATTTATTTTTAGACACAAATAAAACAACAAAAGCACACGAGTGTAATTGTTTAGGTTTTGAAGGTGAAATCAGATTGTGTAATAATAGGTTAGTTGCTAATTAATGTTTTTCAGCTCGTTATAGACTTTTATTTGTTTTTCCCATTCAAAGGGCCGGAATTTGATTGGTAAAAATTATTTCGAGACCTATTGTCTCCTTCTATACAGTTCGTATTATTAATGGAAGATTTAAATTAACTTTACTCTCGGTTCGGTATTAAGTCAAGTTATTAATACATCAGATATTTCATTAAGTGCGAAAATGAAACTTTCCTCCTTTTGACTTTTAACACAAAAATACTAAAGTTATTAAAAAATGTTTGCAGCAAGTTTGAATCTCTTTGCTTATTAAAATTACAAGCTTTGAGACTTGAATCCGGTTTGTACGCCCGTCACATGATAAAAAATTAATTCCCTCGTATATTTAATATGTGACAAGAAAAAAATTCAGTGTCTCTGGTCCCCGTTTTGAGCGCCGTTTGCCCTAATACAACGCTCAACACGCAATTTATTTCAAGTGATAATAATAGCAACAGGAGGTAAATTAAGATTTGCAAATAACCGGAGCTATTGTTTAGCGCGAATTTCAGCCCGGCTTGAGTTAAAACGTTTCGATTCATGTTGGTTTACATATTTTTTGCCGAATTGGAGGAAAGCCATCTTCCAGCTTTTGTTGACGTTACTTTAAATCCACTTAAGCCCCAAGTGAATTTTTGCGCTGTTATAATTATCATATTTTACGTTTCTTTTTCGGGGTTTAGCCTGGACGGGTTCAAATTTATTTTTATTTGTAATGAAATTAAAACTAATTCGAGTGTGCTTTACATTTATTTGAACAGATTACTGTAATGTAAAACTCATTTCGCTGTTTATTCACTGAGCCGCTGATATAATTTTAATGAAAAAATTAATTGTTTGAATTTAAATACAAAATGAATTTTTGACCGATTGAAAATTATTTTCTAGGTGCGTCACTATTTTGCTGTGGAATATTTAATGAAATATATTTTCCAGTAACGAACGCTGCAATTTGAGTAAATAAAACGTTACAAACTGTAATAATTGTTTTTATGTATTTAGGCTAAAGCAAACAATATTTTGTTAATATGTTTATTTTTCCATAACAGACATTTGTCAAAAATGAGACACATTCGATATTGTGATTTATTTGTAGACTCCCGGTTCGTGATATAAAAGTAATTAAACTGTAAATTATGAACGAAATTTAAACAGAAGTGCAATAAATAAATATTTATCGTTGTTGTGATATGTCCAGTGAGTGACACCCACTCACTAATTGCTCCAAGTTTTTTTCGAAATATCGAGTGTCTGTTAATAGTAGGTGTCTTTTGAGACCAACCTGCTTCCTCCTCGTCGGGCACCAACGTCTGACAAGTCACACAGCAGCAAATCGCCCCAAAAACGAGAACCCAACGCATTTTCACCTCACAGTTTCACAGAATCGCGCACAGAGTCGTCCCGAATCCGGGAGTGAAATCTCGCCAAATTGTTGATTATGTCATTGACGGAACGTAACCCGAGTCCGCGTCAAAGTGGCGCGAAAAAACCACCCCTGCTCAACACCGAAACGTTACTGACGCCAGGCATTCTGTGAGTTAAGGGAGGAAACCCCGACCGGAAAATTCCGGGTGCCGGCGACCGGAGCCGACAGCGGTACGATCTCACCTGGGAACTACTTTAATCATCAATTTCAACAGAGCGGGTGTTAGTGCAAAACCTTGAACATCACCGACTTAAACAGCCATGAACATACGGAGGCGTCGCGCGGTTGATAATAATTAATCATCCGGTGTATTGTTAAAAATTACTTTCCGGGCTTTTTATTCCGGGCTGTTAAGTTGCCATCGGACCAATCGGAAGATGCATTTGTCTGGCCTGAATCGTTTGTTTTATTTATTCATGGCCGTTTTTCTGTGACCAGCACAAATTTGCCCGAAACCATTTGTAGATCTTATTACATACAGTTTTAACAATTGTGCTATTATAAATTAAATATTTTAAAACTCTTGTTGTGATTGTTGAATTGCCATGACTCGAAATACGTCGAATAAAATCCAATTATGTTATTAATATTTAATTACAAGAGTCCATTAGTTGCGAATTTTTTAGTAATGTTTACATTACAGCATGCGCCTAATGTACAAAAGTCACAAAACACCAAATACAAAAAATACACCCAGTCGTCAAAAATATATATTTTGAAACAGCAAAGTTCAATAAACTAGTTAAAATATTATTCACACATAACACCAAACTAGTATTTTTGTTTGTACTTTTTATTTCTGTTTTTTAAACTTTTACGACAACTTCGTGGATGTTTGGTTTCCAATGTGTATTTCTAAAAGCAGATCGTAAAAATCATCTAAGATTTGTAATCTAAGACCGTCGGTTCTACGCCCAGCGCCACACAAGACAGGCTTACGTAATTTGTAGCTTGTATTGATTATCTAATACTTAGTTATAGAAGGGTCACTGGAATATCTCATTTGTTCCGCTCATAGAATTTCAAAATTAAAATTAAACTCAATTTACAAAGTTAACGTTTTAGGCAATAATGGGGTCAGCTTTTTCGGTTAAAAGTTAATACTAAATCTAACTGGTTTGACAACCGAAATTGATTAAGTTAAGACAATGAATAGGCGAAGCGTATCGACTACTTTAACAACATAGTATTTTAAAGATGTTCTTTGTAATTTATATTTTTTATATTGTTTCAATACAAAAGAAAGTATTTTTACAACTGGCGGCATTTTGTGATCATATTTTTTCTTAAAGTTTCAATTACTAAGGACAGACACAAAGTACGGATTGGAAATAAAGTAAAGTTTTTTTCATAAAAAAATTGAGAATTTATTGAAAAAAATAAAGAATGTCTTGAATAGAATATCTGTAATTTTGTGTGGTCCTGATGGAATTCAGCAAGTGGTTCGCTTTATTTAATTTTATAATACCTTTAGTATTAATAGATATTAATTAAAATAAACGTGGCAAAAAAAATATTTTATTTTTATATAATAATTTATAATTATATTGAGCTTTATTCTTCTAATATTAATTTCAAAATTTTTACTAATCAGTCACTTTTGTAACGTTACCAAGTAGATATGTACATTTCTATTCACCCACCACAAAAAAGGTAAAAGGGTTTCTTCAACGTGTCTAAGTACTGTTAAGGTCTGAATACTATCACCTATAGAGCTGTTTAAGTGGTTGCTCTTATTAACTGCCAAGACCTCTTAACAATTTCATGCCAATATTAGGAAATTCTAATACTAAGATGTTTTCATAAACGACTTTGTTTAGAAATTTTTTTATTAATGGATGTGCATTTTTAAAATGTGTCAATATATGAAAATTCCATAAATATTATTTGAAGTAAGGTTTAAGTGGATAAATATGTCCACAATTAACTACCTCTTAAATAATGAATTATTCCCAGAGCGCGAACTGTGGCGGGTCAAAAATTGATTGCATTAGCAAATGAGATAAAGAGTGTCATCCGCAAATACAAATACGAAAGAAAAATTGAATTTTTTCTTAAGCAGAACTGTTTTGTACATAAAAGGAATCCAGTCGACATTACTTACTCATATTGGGGTTCCACCCGGGTCTCGAAAAGTCAATATTCCTTCCGATATCAGCGATTTATTTGAAGATAAAACTCGGATCATTTCAATTACAAATTTATTGGTACATATGTATAATATTTGTTAACATAATAGCCCCAAGACACAGCAGCGAGGTATGCTCACGTGTTCGTTGCTGGAATGCACTTTGAAGTTAATTTAATATTGTTGGAAATTCTGTTTCTGTGCAGTTGGATTTAGTGGAATTTATTGAAGACAAGATAATGCATGCAAATAATACAAAATAAATAACGTGTGTATGTGCACCCAAAAATTGATCTCTGGCAAGGTCGTAGGCATCCAGGTCGTCTTATTCATGGCGGTTTTTTCACACGGAGGAAACAGATGTTGGCTTTAGTGGCACTGTTGGCACAACACCAAACACTCTAAATCCGGAGAAGGCGGATTTTATTTCAATCTTTTAACTTTCGTGAGAATCTCGGACAATCTGGAATAATTAAAACGATTTCATCTGGAATATTTCCAGACTTTTACGAAAGTTTTGCTTAATTCGGTTTTTGCTTCAATTATCTTTAGATTATTAAACAATACCCTCTTTTATTGCCACCACGTTGCTTTGCCTAATCTCATTACGGTTTCCACGGTGGTCCCGATTTTCTCAGATTTTTCACACAGAATCTCTTGTGTTTAGTAATTGTTAATACTTACATTGGATTGCTTTCTGTCGTCACTAATTGAAAAATTCTCTTCATGTGCCACAATTTTAAACACTTATGATGCCCAGACAAAAATTGAATAAATTTTTTTTGTTTCTTCCATTCAATGATTAGTGCTTTTGACTGCAACTCGATGTAGGGAAACATTCATCCCACAATGTGTTCTTTTATTCCTTTCTGGACTTTAAATAATTGATTGAACCACAAAATGGCCATTTAAATAAATTAGCCGTGATCTAATTACTAAAACCAATACATACGTAAGCGGCCATTATCTCTGTTCGGATCATTTCGACCGAAATATCAGTCATCATGAAGCACAGTTATAGTTATAATCGATTATTAGCAAACATAGTCTTTGTAGCTTTATTCATTTAACACTCTCGGCGCATCTCTTTAGTGTCTTGTAAGTTTTTTATGAGACAATTTGCGTCGTGTTTAGCAATGTCACCCCATCAATTAGCCGCTGAAACCCTCTATGGGTATAAAGTTAGTTAACAGCGTCCCCCGTGTTAAAAGTTGTAACTCAAATACAAATATGGCCCTGATAAGAGAGTCGAGCACGAACAGGCACATTGTTATCTTGTAATTATTTTGGAAACAAAGTTAAGTCACAAATACATGTAGACAATCGCCACCAACAGGCCCTCAAACACTGGGCGTTCTAATCGGGTCCACCGGCAAAGATCTAAAACCGATAGATTCCGTGGAAAAACTAATTACGAAATCAATTAATTTGAACGAAACGTTTCGGCGATGAACTTTTGTTGTCTGAAACGGTTAAAGGGCCTTTGATTCGACTAATCAAATATTTAATTAATTTAAAATGTATTCAATAAAGTGTAAGCGAAATTCCACATCAAACATGAGGAATAAAGTAAATGAAGGCTTCGCTCCACTTGGACGGCCCTAGTTCCCACCGAAACAACATCGGGAACGTTTTATTTTTCCGGTTTTCCGTAAAGCATAATTTTAATGTTTGATATTTCAAAGGATCTAATTAAGATACACAGAGCACTGCAATGTTCACTATACAAATTGCCCGGGGCCATTACTGGTCTATATTCCCTATGTTATTACCAGACCATACGATTTATTTTTGCAACACTGGAACATCGACGATGCGCTTTTCCCCACATCCATTCTAATTACTGTCTTCAACTTTAATCCCAACCACCGAAAGATTAATATTTACGTACGTAACTAGGCTTTGAATTAAATTCGCTTGATTCAAACATCAATTATTTAAATTGGAAATAACTGTTTATGTTTCTGGCATATGTTTAAAATTAATTACCACCACGTCACATTGCATATAAAATTAAATCCGCCGACAGAGCAGAATTTATAATTTCGACAAAAAGTCCGTTGTGTTGGCGTTCCTAGAGATAAAAATCAAATGTGGATTTTCCTAAACCGGCGCCAATTCAATATTCCGATGTTGATTATGCACAAGCACCAACTTCACTATATTCGAGGGTCAGCCGTTATGCGAACACTTATTTGACGACTGACAACTTGTTGATCGTCTCTCCAATTAAACGACGCCAAGTTTCAGTCCGTGTTTGCCTAACTGTTATACAGAAAGAAAATTAATTGATTCGGGGGCCTCTCTGCCTACCTATTCTTCTGGGAAATATGTCTTTGCGAGAAGACTTGTTTGTCTTAGCGGAAAGATAAATATTGTTTCGGGAATTTTTTTATCGTCCAATTCGCCGAATAGGGCGCCAATCGAAGGGCTCCAGAGCTGTCCTAGAAATAGGTTTTGTACGTAATACATAAATTCTGACTAACTAAGACACCAAAGAAATTGTGGGATATTTATTATGCTTCTACCGGAGTTTGAAATCTCGGGAAAAATACTGTAAATTTAATTCGAAACAGTTAAAGCAGGAATGATATCTGTAGCTATACGTATTCATGTCTGCAATAAATTTTGCAATAACAACGAGTAGTGTCTGTATTACCCCATAATTAGGCGAGTCAAGCGACAATACTGCGGTAGTTTCACCACTCGTTAAAATAAGGTAGGTATGCCCTAAAGCCTCGTCTAACATGTCGAGTTTCTTCAGACAGTTTTAACGCAATAGCGTGGTTAGAGTCAGTTTCTGCATCAAAAATAACATTCTCTGTGTGCTTCAAGTCAAAACAATATTTCTACAGGACTGTACAAATAACAATAATAACACCGACTTTCGTACTCCGTACTTGATATTTTTTGAAGCATTATCTTTGTTGGTGGAATAAATTAACCGTAAATGCACCGTTGTAAATCTTTAAACGTAAAACTTCGGAATCTCGTTCGTTAATAATTTATGAAAAATAAGGCAGCTCGGTGGCTGCCTTTGTTCGCCCTCTTTTCACTCTTTAAAATTTAATTCTTAAATCTCTTAACTAATTATTAGCACGGAGCAGATTGTAAAAAATCCGTCTCATTTGATTCTCGTCAGATTTGTTTGCGGTTTTTTCGGCAATGAATCGTTTTGTCATGGCGTAAAATCGCAATAGCGACGCAGTGTTGTGGTCGAATTTGCTAAATTATCCTATAACGCCATCACTCGGTATAACAGACCCAGTAAATGGCGCAATTATCGGTGTGTCGAGTAAAATCGCTGATTTATCTTGCAGTCGCGGCCATTTATAGAAATCGCATTTCGCTTAACTTAATTTAAATCAAATTAGCAACGAGTTTGTAAATTAGTTTTCTTACTCCGGCCAAGTTGGCAAGTGAGGCGTAAAGAATTCCTTTTCTAATCTGATTAGATGGATAATTAACTATTGTCTGGTAATTCTATTCATCCGCGGATTCCACCACTCGAGAGAGATTTTTGCAAATCCGATTTGAATTTTACCGCAGCTAATAGATTGTCCATTAGGTTTATTATTGTTTATATTGTTCCGACGGAAGAGATCGAAGTGCAGGCCGAGGGACGACAAAAACAATTTCATTTTTTATGCACAGTACTCCCCGGATTGATTAAATGCCAGAAGCAGCTCTACCTATGTGCAGTCGACAAAATCGCCTCATTGTTCTGCATTATGCTTAGAAATTGGAACTTGTCATACAGGTTTCAAGCCATAATGGAATTCAAAAATGGAATTTTGGTACGCGGATTCGACAACTCGATCCCCAAAGCAACCAAAACAAAACTGCTGCACTTAAAACATCTTCTTATACGACTCAAATTGACAAAAATGTAAACACATATTCTGCTTTCGGAGAATATAAATAATAAGCGCACATAAAATGAATTGAATAAATCTACATAAATGCAAATGTGTCTCAGCACTAAAGCGCATCTAAAATTGATACTATCCCTATTTATGTTATCATTTAAAGTAAACAGAACGAAACAATTTCGGAAAGACGCTGATTTGTTTCAAAACAAATATAAATACATAAATCTGCAAAACTACTTGAGTAAATTCACACTGGATATTTGACGTTTATTAATTATTGCAGCGTTGGTGGTTGATGGTGAAGAAACTTTGCAATGCTAAGCACTAAATAAAATTCCTAGATGCGAGGTTCATCGTACATAAAATGAATTATGGACGTTTTGCTTGGAGCAAATTTCAAAATCAATTTAATGTCTGGCATCAAATAAATAGAGCAAAAGTGCTATTCCCAAGCACTGGCTGCATTAAACCGAACAATGCTTTATTTCGTTGCGGATGAATTTATCTCGATAAACCTAATGAATGTGTGTTGATATTTTAATTCTTCAATTACGCTTTATTTAGTAAGATGTTTGTGCAAAAATGTATAAATACAAGTAACAACGGTAGAGAAAAATTTTATGGGATCATGTGGTGTTTTGTTCATTGGGTGCATTTCGAATTTTTGTGTTTGGCGGATTTGCACACAAGTTTTGTGTGAACAGCAGGAATTTCTGATTCGATAATGAATCCTTGTGCGCTTCCACTTGGAATCCTCTTTTGTCATGTATAATAATCGCACAGGTCCGTATTGACTTTATTCAGCGCAGCTCCTACGCATGGCCCTTTTCCTACGGGATCCGCGCTTTGACGAAATGCTTAACGAGATGATCTATGACTTATTGCTAACAAAGTTTCAGGGCTTTTGTGTTGTTCATTGTTCCTGTTGGAATAATTCCGGAGAAGAGAGCTCGTTAATTAATTACATCATAAAATGACACGGCATCTTGTAAATAAATTAGCGACGAAAACAGATTTTTGGGTAACAAGATGCTGGAAAAAACATTGTCGAAATTTAATTAAAATTGTCGCGAGTCAATTTCGACGAATTGCATTTGGAGGGTTGATTTTGTTGAGCGCTGCTATGAATTATCACGTCGGGTGCAAGGGAAAAAATTTAATTAGCACGGTTTCAAAGAAGACGATGAGATTCTTAACAATGCCAAGTTTTTAAAATGTTCAAAGACATATTCCGACATCTTTGTACGTTTATTAATGTATTAATTAAGCTTTTGAGTTTCAACACTTTTTTACAAAGTATGAAATTAATAATGAACGAGCCCTTTACAAGAGAGACTACCTCAGACGAGACCAAGAAGAATTTGCATCGCTTTAACTCCAACAATTACGCCTCTCATAATTATGTCACGTATTCTAAAGCCCGGAATACACCACGTGCAAAAATTAAAAGCACGATTCGGTTATGCATATGCATATCTGTATGGATTTATTAATAAATTTCTTCAATTAGCATTTTGCAGCGGCCACAACTGTTGGTTCCCTGCCGAAAAAATCAGGGAGGATATCCGATTTAAGCAGCCGAGGTGCCAATCAATACGCTTTAATAAACCAATTTATATGTTAGTGCAGTGTGATCGGCTGGTTTTGCTCCAGATGTTTATTTATTTCCCTATAATTTATTCATACGCATTGCTGAAAATTCTGTTTATTCAGTCGCTAAATTTCAAGCGTTGATTAAATTCAACTCGACTTTGTTTAATTCTCCGGTGTACAAATGTTCCCATTTGACGTCAATTTTGATTTTTCTCGATAACCATCGGATTAGAGCGATAGTGTTTTGCTCGATCAAGAACAAAACCGAAAATTATAAATCACACTGATGTTGCAAATCTGCTGACAAGGGACGGCTCAAGCTCTTCGAATAGAATCCGAAACCTTTAATTTATGTTTTGTGATTAAGCTCTCTAGGCTGAAAGTTAAATTCCCCAGTTGGGGTAATTTATTTGGACTGCAACTGATTACCAAACTATTTTAGTTTCGGCTTGTTACCTATTAAAGATCAAAGCAAACCTGTCTAGGCTGAATAACGCACTATTAATTATTCTTGTTTATCAGTCAACAAACACGTAGTAAGTTTACAACAAGTCCTAACACCCAACCTAGGCCTGGATGCAATTAACCGAAGCACAATTAGGGAACTTAATTACCACCGAAGGTAATCAAAACCGGCCATGCGGAATGGTCAGCTTGCAAAGTATTAAACGACCCCGAATCTAACATAATAGGATTATCGTATCATAACTTGATTTGATCACACCGTTTATACCATACGAGTGGGTGCATGAACGCGAGAAAAGAGATAAATACATTTCAAGCTAAAAAATAATGCTCAATTTTAATTAATTTATTACCCAATAAACTTTCAATTTCTCTCAAACTCTTATTTTTGATTATTTTTATTAAATTATATGTGATATAAAAAAACTATAGATAGAATCTTTTAGTTAGAGAAGACTTAAGCTTTCGAATTATGGCCTGGACATTTAAGAAGCTTTGAATTTTTTTCGTATCTTTATCCACCAGCAAAAAAAGTAATAGCCGAGGTAAGTACTAACTTTTTTTAGGTGGGTGGAATAATGTGGTGTGGAATAAATGTTTGAACACTTTGATGTTACAAATACACGAAAGCATAAATAACTAAAAAGGCTGGAATATAGCAAAAATTATGGATTATGGAAGGTGGTTGTGCAATAATGTTGAAACTAAAAGTAGGTTGTCGGCGTAATAATCCCGAAAAGTGGCAAGTTTGAGAAAATGTTCCTTCCTGAAAGCTCGGTTTAGTCTAATTTGTGACGATTCCGGTGCCGACCTCACCTCTTGACAATTAAGTTTTTTGTTGGCTTTTATGTGAATTTTAACTGCATAAATATGGAAATTGCGAACGATAAATCATTCCTGAAACGAATGACACAATAAGACGGCGAGGCCACTGAAGATATGCGACTGAACATTTCGGTAGTCTGAAAGTGCGCCGGAAACATAAAAGTAGCGCTCACAAGTAAGACTGATGGTTATAATGCGTCGTCTGTATAAGATGGCGTTCACTTTACAGGGGCATTGCATAAAGGAAAATAAGTAACGCTTTTGGACCCTTCTGAAGATAACTCATATTTACAACCTCTGAAATTTCACACAACTGAAATTACCTGCGCTTCACAATGGATTTCTTTCAACGGTAACCGAGAGGCTGTAACTTCAGATTTTTTCGAATCGCTCCGGGTTTGCGAAAATCCGCCGGAAATGCACACACACATAAAAAAACACTTACAAGGCGAGGAGGTGTCAGAAAGGGGCGCAGTTTACTGACAAAGCGCCAGTGACGTAAACCCTGACTCTTTGTTGTAATTAATTATTTGAAACTATTGAATCGTCGGTCGATTGTTAAACAAACTGAGTTTGCAGAATTGGAAAACCGCATTTGTGCCATTTATTCCGCCTAATGTTAAAACAATGCAATGTCCCAACTTTTTTGATAACCAGTAATGAAAGCGGTATTGAGTTGCATGCAACCACCAAACGTCGATTGCAACAAAACCAAAAATAATTTTAACAAATACAATTGAGTTGCATTTGGACGCAAACACGTAGATCAGAATATCGCAATTTGCGTTCGAATTGGAATCGCGGAATTACTGAAGACTCTGTAATTTTCATGGAAATCGTGTTGCGAAGATCGGTCGGCAATAATTTCCCGATTTGAGCCTGTACATAACGGCCGACAAAATGCAAAATAGCAGCGTTATCGAAATGAGGCAGTGATGTGCTCGACGACTGTAATTTCGTCTTTGTTATTAAATTATCTGGCAACTTTTCCTTCGCGAGTTCACTTTATCTGCGTTTTCCGCTTGACTTGGCTGCCGTGGCGGCCTCCGCATCCAGGTGAATCTGTCGAAATACGATTATAATGGAGCCGTCGACGTTAAATTCCGAATTATGACTTGTCTTCGACAGGAATTCGGACACCCGGTGTTGACGAAGGTCCCTAACAATCTCTGGCGGCCGTAACGTCAGCAGCCGGTGATTGGGCAATCGCTCCCAAAACAAATTCCTCGCAGGATCGGCAAGGAGTTTCAATCAAAAAACCAAATTAGATAATTTGAAAAAAATTCGCTCGCCTAACAAAGCGTGCCGGTTTATGATTGCGAAACTTCCCAATCTGGTAAATTGAAAACAAACAAGGCGTTTTTCACCAGCAAGACACGTAATGATAAGTTTAGAAAGCCTGTTAAGGAGCAGCAAGACTTCACATGAGATTTAATTTTCAACAACATTGTGATGGAAACACGAGATGAATTCAGGTGATGGGACATTAACTAAGTTTACGACCTGCGCAATCATAAAAGGTGTAAATTTTAAACCTTGTAAAAAGTCGTGTAGCGCTGTACAGGGCTGTATTTAGTGTCAGGTATGGAATTGGTCTTTTACGGCGCTTTTGCCACTGAAAAAGACTTTGTAGTAATTTATGGTGAATTTGTAATGCACTTCCAACAAAGCCAATTTTACAACATAATATTTATTAATACATTTGTACATTCAACACATGAGCCTCACTAATAACTCCGGAATGTTAAATATCACTCAAATTTATTATACAATCCATAACTGAAAACGCCAAATTAATTAAACCAATTATTTTACGTGAATGTTTTCAAATATTTGTACCGACATTAATCAAATTATGCATGACTAGAGTCTATAATACATCAAAAGCTGCTTCATACTAATGGAAGACCCACTGTATTCGCCAGATTTGACATCATTGAATTTCTTTTTAAAAGCTTCTATTTAACTTGCTCTGTTGTATGTCTGTCTGTTTCATATTTTTTGAGCCAAATTTGAAAGGGTTCCCGTTGTCCCAATGAATTGAAATTTTGAAAACTTTCTTAATCTGCATGACTATGTGGTTAAATATCCCCTAAAAGGGCTAAATAGGGTTTTAAAATTTTAGGGTATGATTACAAATAGGTTTTCGCTATGTACGCTATGTACATTAACGGTATGTTAATCATTTTCATTACGTTTCGTTACTAACAAATGTCGCTATTTTTTTAAATTCAGTTATCTTGGACGATAGAGTATAGACACAGAACAGAGGTTAGGATGTGCTTTCAATGGTAACAGATGTTTTCTATCACATACCACTAAACAAGTTTGCACAAATCAGCAAAGTAATGCTGTTACAATAATACGGCGAAGCTAAATCTCAGAGAATAAACTTTTAGAATAAGTAAAGACTAAAAAACAACAAATAAAAAAAATGTTTTTTTGGAAAAATGCTTTTATTTAAAAGATGCACTAAAATGTAAAAAATAATGTTTTGTTATCAGAGGAGAATATTTTTGCTTACAAATTAATATTTTAAAATTTATAAAAGCTTTGAGAACGGTCATAAGTCATAAGTTATAACACTAGGGCATTACAGAATGACTTTCTTAAATTGAGCACTGTTCCCAAAGTTATCATAAAACATTTTTTTATTTATTTTTTCTATTCCATAAGATTAAATCCATGTGCAAAAGAAAATCGTAGTACTATATAAACAATAGCAACATATTCTCTTATATTAAAACAAAGAATGAAATCAGTATTTTTCAGTTTTATGATTGAACGAAAGTAGACCGGATTTGTAATCACATACTCTGTTCAGAAATAAAACTTGAATTAAAAAAGTGTTAGAAACACGAAGATCATTTACAACAAACACAGTTTATAAAGTAATAATGATAATGCAGACATCAAGGGATGATGCATTATTTATAGTAATTGATAGATATAGTTGATTTAAAAAAATCTTGCATTTAATGCGCTTTGAGGAACAGTGTTGAACGAAATTCTAAGTAATTTATTCTTGCTGGTAATGTTTATTAATGAAGCGATAAGCCCCGCTGTGCAAACCGACCAGTGCATGTATATTAAATATTTAGCAATAAACTGCACCCTCCTTTAATTCCCAGCAACCCAACTCTCCCTTAATGAAGTCGATTTGTCACCATTCTTTAATTTGGGTTTGGTTACGTTTAGGTGTGTTCGAGCGGAGGTCGTGCTTTTCAGCATGTGAAGGTGCTTGTTTAAACAATGTTAATGGAAATGTAATTCGACCAGATATTTACACATGCTTAAGTCAGTCGTGCAGCTTTGGTTATTTGCTTTTTCGTATAGGACGTCTGGCACAATTGTCAGTTAATTTTAACAAGCGGTTGTAATTTTTACAAATGCAGATTAAATTGTTAATTACGGTTGGTATGCGTGTTGAGAGGCATATGTCGTCATCAAAAGTCTGCTCATAATGACTCAGAGAATGAGTAAGTTGGCAATTTATGGTTTTGGGGCTGGTAGATAGTCACGGTCATTAACTTCCGCAAAATGCACGCTTGGCCGCCTCGCCACTGGATAAACTTACATCCACGCACTACACGTGTAATTTTAAATCTAATTATTTCACTGAAATTAATAAAACCGGGAAACATGCAGTGTTTTTCTGAAAAACGATTAACCACCGGAGAATGAAAAAAATAATGAAATTGAATTATTCAATTAAAGTTACTAAAAATTAAAAGATTTGTTTGAAACAATAATTTATGTTTGTGTTTAGGGCGCTCTTGCCGCAGTTTGTAAATGGGCCTTCGTTGTTATTATTTATTGTTTATAAATTTATCTATTAAGATTTTATGTGTTGATAAATTTGTGGGTGAGTTAAAGCCGCAGCCTTGGAAGATAAGGGTTTAGCGAATCTGGAATTTAGTTAAATCGATAATAGAGATTTATAACTTGACAACCAACAGTGCTAACCTAAAAAAGTTACTAAAACTTCTAAAAACTGTAACAAAAGCCATTTCTATTTTTTGTTGCGTGAAAGCGAAACCCTTATGAATCTCGCATCACCGATTTTTCCCCTGTTTAGTTGTTTCGTCAACATATTCAAATTGCGTTTTTCCTGCCAAAACTTCATGGTCAATGGATGAGTTTAATAATGAATTTAATAAAATTTGAGTGCGGTTCATTATCGGCGAGGAGATTTTTCAGCGGGTGTCCGTCTCCGGTGTTGGGTGTGATTGGCGTCCGCTGCTGCTCGGCTGTTCTTATTTTTGTTCGTTGGCGTGTTTAATGGAAAACGTGAATGTTGAATGGGGCGAATCGATAATATTTAAATTGGTTTCGAGCACGGCCATTTTTGCCAACAGCTCATAACGCCAGGAGAATTGGAAGTACGTTAAGTGCATTCATTATTTCTTTAATAAAGCCCACAAAAGAATTTCCTCATTTTTCACAAGAGGTCTTATAAAATTCTTAAATAGAGCGAAATCTACTTCTTTGTAAACAGTGTAGATGCCAAAACGCGCATGCTGTGCTCTAATGAAATTTCCTCGGCTCCGGACTCTTGAATGCGCTTATGAGATGCTTTCCGGATCCCAGAATGTATCGTTAAAATATCGCCTGTATCGAATTAAAGCGCGAAGAAAAGTTGCTGCCTGTTTTCTACAACGACACGAATACATTAGGCGAAGGTCGCGGACCGAGATAATTTATGCTAATTAAATGATAGGGGAGGTTTTAGATAATTTTGTTGCATAAATCAAATAAGATATGGAAGCTACAGGAAGGTGTCTCCTACGTGGAGGTGGAAGCATGCGATGCTTATTAATATTCAAAAGGATCCGAGGCAATATTCGCAGCACTGCTCCGATTCAAATTCAATGCCGGTCTAAATATACCCACGTTTGACTTTTCGCAGGGATGTGCTAATGCATCACGAATGCCATTTCGACTCTTTGTCAAGCTGTGCCAAGATTATAATCACCCACCCCTTCCACTGTCTTCCATAAGGAAGACCTCACTTCACGAAAAATACTTTTTATATATTTCACACTCACTTCCTCTAAACAGAATTTTCAAATTAATTAATTGAATACAGCATATTCAAAAATGCTTGTTCGTCAAGTGTAGACTACGGATTTCAAATGCACTGGGCCCCCAAGTGACTAGTATAGTCTCCTTCGTCAAATTTTTTTATTAACAATAAGGCTTTTTTCTCAATTTCTTTTGCGTCGTTCGGCAAAGTTGTTTTAAATGTATTGATTGTCTGATTTGAAATTTTTAACTTAGAGCTTTCGGGTGTTGTCTGTTCTCTGATTTTTAGGTTTGAAGTCTTTTTTGCGTTATTTGGACAGATTTATTACTTCCGAGAACATTCACAACGTAAATTAAACATAAACTATATTCAAACTATATTCATTTTATAGTTGACTTGATGAACAATCAACCATTTTTTAACATTCTGTAGACTGCTCCATGTTTATTGACAACAGAATTGAAAGTATTTTTGTCCTTAATTTACAACAGTGCAACCGGATTTGATTTTTCTTGACAACTATTTGACGTACGCCTTCACAAGATTGTTGAATTATTGTTAAAACTGGAAGCGTACTCCATACTCCATAGTTCCGTTAATAGTGCCAGAGAGCGCAGTTGTCCCATTAGACAGCCATGAATTTGAAAAAATAGTTGTATTTGTATAACAGTTAACACATAGCAAACCTAGAAAATACAGACTGATGAAGCAGACAGCTTTAATTTTTTAATAGCGAGACATAAACATAATGCAACAATTTTATCGTAAAGTTTTACATTAAAAAAAAATTAAAACTATAACCAATTTAAACTCTGCTCCATATTTTTCAAAAAGCTGAGAATACGGGAAAGAAAATTGTAGAGAATTAAATTTCTTAGAAAAAAGTTTGGGAAACGATATCCTTACCTTCAACTAAATATTTAAGCCCCAAAGTTCTTCAAAGACGCTCAAGCGACGAATTTGCATCATATTGCGGTGGTCATGTATTGGAAAATTAAATTATACAGGGTGCTCAAAAACTGGCGCACCAACTCAGTGGTACGTTATTGAGAAGCAAGTGCAGATTACGGGAAAAATGTTGAAAAAATTCCTAAAGTCATATTTTAAAAAATCTGGAGCTACAAACTTATTGTGTTAACTTCTTTAGTTTTTATTATTTTATTATGTTTTTATGTTTCATACCAAGTAATCGTTCCGTAACAAAACGATGGATAATTATTTCTAAATCTACTATCAGATTTTAGCAGTTTTCTCAACCACACACCATTGAGTTGGTGCGCCAGTTTTTGAGCACGCTGTACTTCAACCATTGAAGATAAAATAAGGTGTTGCGAAAGAAAGAAAATTTAATCTTCTACAACTTTGTTCAATACACTTTTTTTGTATCTTTAACCAAATTTGCAGTGTTCGCAAAATATAAAGTGGAACGCAAATTCATAACAGTCAACAATAATTTTTTGCGCACCGTCGCATATTTGTCAAAACGCTGGGAATACAAAAGTGTAAGGAATGAAGTTGTAGAAAATTAAATTTCTTATAAAAAAGCTGTTTCAAAACTATAAATACGCCAACGTCGCATTTTCTCTCAAGATTGGCTGTTATAAGTTATTCATATACTTCAAAATAATAATAGCTAGTATAATTTATACTTTCAATGAGAGGTTTAATCATTAATAACTGTTTTAGAATTTTATCAACCTTATTTAAAAAAATAATACGGTAAAATGCATCGTCGGCGTTTTCATAGTTCTGAAATAGCTAATTGGTATAAATTAACTTGACCAACTGTAAAATGAAACGAATTCTTTACTTTTGCGTCTTTTAAGGTTTTTGGAGCCTAAACTGTTGACCACCGAGATATGGTTTCTCGAACTTTTTTAAAGAAAATTTAATTCTCTCCAAATTTCGTCCTAACATTTAAATAATTTTTTCTCATTTTTCTTATGAAAATTTTAGTCGTTAAATTTGCAAACATTTTCTCAACATTTCTGCATTTTTTTTCAAAGTAATTAGTAAATTGGTGAGATTTAAATTAATTTCAACATTTGACGCCGAGACGGTATAACGCTCAATGCGCCCTCATTTTTACTGTGTCGTGCTATTTTTTGGGTTCAGAAAATTCGTGGATTTTGTATCCCCGCCGTTTTGTCTCCAAAGTTCAGACCACTACCTAAATAATTGCGATAAATATCAATTAAAAATTTTTTTTGTTGGTAACATTTTAAAACACATTTCCGATAGCAACGTGTTTTCACTTTTTTTAAACACGCTTCCCATAGCAACGTGTTTTAAATTAAAATGTTCTAACAAAATATTATTTGAATTACACTCATACGAAAACACTTAAAGTTCTCAGGTGTCTAGGTATGCAGCTTGCATACGCTCGTTGCATACGACAGCATTATTAATAAGTATTTTGTGCAGTTGATATTTTTATTGTTTTTGGATAGAGTGGCATTATGCTGCTTTTTTGGCGCCTTAATGCGGAGATAAATAATTTGCAGTTAGACGCATGAGTGTCGTGTTTCGTCCAAATATTTGGTGCCGGTTAACCATAATCTCCTCCCGTCGCGGCAAATCTGCCCCCCTCACATCCACATATTCGATCGGCAATCACATTGTGCTACCTACTGCGTAATCCCGAGCACGTGCCCCTTTTCCATGCCATTTGGTGGCTGTGGCAGAGTCGGAATTACCATGCGAACAGCATCACGCTACATGTCATTTGAATATATCAATTAGGAGTCCGCCCCCGTTGCCCCCTTAATTCACTTATGCCCTACACATGTCTCGGCTGCACACTAGAGACTCCGCCGCCTCATCTTGTAACCTACTCTACACGAAATGGATTTCAATAATCCTACAAATTACTAAAAGCGTTCGCACAGACATCGGCAGTTGGCACTTTGATACGGCTCCTTCCTTCAATTCCAATTATTGTTTACTTCGAATTCGGATGCGAGAGATACGTCTACTAAAATTTTCATATTTGAGTAGCAGTATGAACTGTAAATAGGGAGGGAATTAGTGGCATTTCACACAGAAAATTGATTAATTTGGGGAATTGCAATTGAGAACCGTTTCAGCGAAATTGTATTATTAATTTTTTTAATAAGAATCGAGTAATGGGGTGTATAATAGAAAACGGAAATTTCATTAAGAAGACAAAGATGTTGAAAGCCACATAAAAGACGACAAATCAGAATATTGACGGCTCCGATACGTTGATGTATAATTGAAACGTCAAATGCATACAGGTTTGAAAGCGATGAAGGCATTTCGCGTCCATTTGACAAACGGGATGGTAAAATGCACTTCCGGTTCGCTTGCGAAACATTCATGTAGGAATTGATGCACTTTTCTGAATTATATGCATACTTTACTTTGATGTGGGAGTGGAATACTTTTAGTCTCGTGTAAAGGAAATGAGATATTTAGAATTAATAATCGCTGTCTTTTGTAATTCTATTCTGCAGTAGGCAGGTAATCTACGTTAATTTGTCTCTAACGGAAATCTATTAAAGCAAAGTAACAAAGTGAAACTATAGAGTATCTAATTAATACCGGGTAACTATTGAAAATTTGTAACAAAAAAATATTACCAACACTAGTTATTCCTGCTAGCTTGTGTCATGTGACAGCTTTATCAGCCCATCGAAAGTGAATTACAATTGCGCATAAAATCTTAGCCATTTGAACTTTATAGTCAAATTAAGATTTCAAATTTGTTACCAACTTTACAGAATTCAATAGCCACTCGGTATAACATTAGTTTCACCATACGATATTTATTGAATTTTCTGCAGTCTCTATGTAATTTGGTTGAAAATTAGTTGAAGAACTTTCATAGAAGAATTATACAAATTTGTACAAAATTTTTAATAAGCAAAAACAATAATGATAAATCAGAGGAATTAAAAATACTGTGCCATTGACGGCAAGAACAGTGCAAGATAAGCAAACCAACGCTGCACACTTCAAGCACTACGAAATAAATTTACGATTTTTATTCGGTTTAAGACGTTCACGTTGGTACGCATAAAAGCACTAATTGTAAAAATATTTTTTGGGATGACTTTCTGATTTATTTTAAATTCATATTATTATTATTATTTTCCCGGCGCATCTGATGGATAACGAACAAACTACGATAACACGTCATAGCAATAGACCAGCTTAATATTGACGGCGTACTCCGCACGGAATACGGCGCGCTCGGACTGGTCGATTAACTATTGGTACTATTTATTCCTCTTGTTAATTGATAATTGACAAAACGATGAATAATAAAGAAATTTGTTAGCTACACCAATAATAAAATTGAAATATCTGTCTACGACTCCAATATAAATTTTGAAATTTTAAAATTAAAAGCAAAGTAACTTTTAATAACAATGAATTTGTTTTTGTTACTGCAGATGCAATTAGATGTTATTTTGTAGAACAAACACGTTTCTGTTGATTGTAGAATCCATTTTAACAGATTTTGTTACGAAGCAGTTGAATAAGTAATGTTAGGTAAAAATGGTGGATGCGCCGGGCTAGCAATAATTTAATAGCATTATTTTTAAAAATAATTGTAGTAATACATAATTTATAAAATAGTATATAATGGTTAAATTTACATGAATTAAATGTTTTTATCAGCTTTAACTTAGATATTTTGTTGTAGGAGTAAAAATTTAATTTTTGTGCGTGTGAGGCCGTTAGTTTAGAATCGTTACCTGATTGTGCAGGTTATCCAACTTAGTTAATCTCGGCTTGGTCTAAATATACACATTATAAGTTACAAAGTTTGCAAAGGCACTGTTACGGTTGAGATACTTTGACACCACCGGATTTGCCGAGCATAGCATTATACGGCCATATCCTCTAACAGTTGTTTGTGTCTAAATGAACGTTACGAGGCTTTTTTGTGTCCCACACTGTATATCGACGAGCTCGTAAACCGGCTAATTCATTCAGCGCCTCGGGTAGTTCGGTATCATATTCTGTGGCTTCGTTTATGAAAACGTGTGAAAAATGCACGATCACGTACTTCGGGTTTAAATGCCGTTGTAAAACCTCACACGTACTTAGCGGTTTGCTGTTTATTATTTATTTTATAGTCTCAGGCAAGAGGGGGGCCATTCTCACTCGCAATAACTAGACACTAAACGTTAATTCCCGCGGTAAAAGAGAATTGAAAAAACGAAGATTTCCTAACGTTTATTGGCTCGCTAAGTTTAGATTAAAGTCCTGCCTGGATGCCGGTTAACTACCGGATAATAAAAGCAGGTGGAATAACGCGTTTTATTTATTATTTTGTTCAAAAATGCTTCTGCGTTTGATCCATTCGAATGATATTAGTTTTGCGGTCGCAAGTTTGTTGATTAAAGCTGGAAACGTCGGTAGCATCCGCACACAGCAAGTTGTTTTCATTAGTTGAGACCGCTCAGTCAGCAGAGTTGGAGTTTTCTGAGCTGCGGGCTGGTCTGGGAAAGATGAATTGGTCTTTGATACCGAATAATTGCGAACCTAAACCTGTATTCATTTGTCTACTTCAGCGAGTAGCGAGTATTACTGCAATTATATTATTCCACCCCAGTAATTCGCTCCCACTGCGCTGTATGAATAACCGAATTGATGGATATGCGAATTATTACCCAAGGAAGCGATACGGCCTGTAATAACTGAGACCACTGCCGACACCACTTGTGGCCCAGCTCCATTTCTTAAATCGTTTTTTTTTATTTGAGGCATTTTACTGCATAAAATAAAAACTTGAAGTATTAGTATTCACATTAATTTATACTTTACATTTATACAAAATTTTAAATGCTACATATAATTAAATTTGGATACTATAAGTTTTTAACTTAAAGCGATTTAAAACTCGGATTGAATATAAAGCAATGCAACACCGAGACACGACATTCTACTTAACAGCGTTCTCTAATAAAATATTTCCCAGATATTCATAATTGAGGAATATTGAAGACGTGCATCTTTTTACATCTACCTATATTTATTTATGTCTGGAAGCATCTGTCAAGTGGACAAGTATATCGAGCTCGACGCTTTTTTCACTTCTATATATTCCCTTATAGAGTTTCGATTCGTTTTTTAGTGTTCAATCGAATGAAAATCGGCATAAAAGTCTGTGAATGTGGGTGATAAAACATATATCCTGGCTCGTATTCAGGCTTTTGTCACTTTTATTATTTTTCCCGTCTCTCGAATTGAGTTTGTTGCTCAATCAAGGCTTGTTTGTCGGCAGATTTTCGGTTTATTATTTTAGACAAATCGAAAATTTTAGATCCATGCATGAGTAAACATTGGGTTAATTGGCGACAAAAGCTTCCAGGACTCTCACCAGGCCAAGTTTTACTTTTATTATTTCAATTACTAGTCAGTATTTTTGGTGTTTTCACAATTTGCCAAGAAACGTCCCAAATCATGAGATATTTTTGCTGGAAGCAATGCGCGATTGTAAAGTGCATTAGACGTAAAATATCATATCCTTCGTAATGTGACTGCTCTAAGCTGCTCAGAGAAATGAAACGACACTCTTCCATTTCTGTAGTTGGAGCATATAATATTTAACCGAACTCTGAACAATTTCTCTGTGCAATATTTTGGGCAGAACGAGCCGCTGCATCGTGCATTGCAAAATTATTTTTGCAATTTTTTCACGTTGAATAAATAATGGATTTTTCGTGTGCTTCTTGAGTTTGGCGTTTCCATCTTGGCACGTCTGTCCATGCGAGCGCATATCGTGCCGAATATCGGAAGAAAATTAATTAAACGAAAGGGCGATGTTTAATCTGAAATTAGAAGTAAGATAAGGAAATCTCGGGCCAAGTCTTGGTAAATATTTGAACGATGATCCTCTTCTGGCGTGTAACACAGCGAACATTCTGAGGACACAGCCGAGCTTTGAGAAGATTAGTGCGCCCGCTTGTCTCCTGACATTAAAATTGGAGGTTTATATCATTAACGATTATTACATCAGTCACGTGGACCGGCGGAAAAGCTGCGATAATCGCATTAGAACCGCCGCATTAAATATCGGATAGTCGCTAGTCCGCTTTCCAGATGCTTCTAGACACATCCATATCTTGGGGGAAGTGTGGGAGGCAATTGTTGTTGGGAGAGCATTGTGCTGCCACCGAACAGGATCTACATAATTCATCAAAAGATCAGATAATGCAATTGTGATTATGTCTAATTAGACGCTAAATTCAGTAATTTACTGCCCCAGTTCCCGGTAGGAAATTGAACGTTTTTGAAAATTGGGGAATTTTCGACGGGTCATTAGATCGGTTTGCGAGGCACAAACTCTACTCTTTTCCGCGGGGAACAATATATCACTGTATCGATTCAAGGTAAAGGGACAACAAGAAAACAAGTTACTTCGAATAAAGGGCTTGAGTTTTAAGCAAATCTAAAGTCGACGTTTTAGGTGAGAACTTCCGTTGTGGCTTGGCTCCAACTGCAGATTAAAGTCAGAGTACTGGGGCACACTTTTTATTGCACAAGTTTCAGAACGTGACTTGGTCAGCGCTGAGATAAGATAACACGTTTTCGAAAAGATTTATTTGTTTATTGGCTCGGATGATGCGGTTTTCGAACCACTAAAAACTTTCGGGTGATTTGTTGGCGGGATCACATTTTAGTATAAAATCGGCGTCTTCAGTTATGATTACCCTCTTTCAGACTCAAATTGCTATTATGTTTTTAACACCTCTCATCCTTTTATTTAAATCCAAAGATAGGGACATTACTACTTTTTATAAGTACAGTGAAAGCTCCATTAATGACCTCCCAATAACGGACACCTCTTCACAACGGACATTTTTGTATGAACGGAAAAAGCGTTGAAAAATTATGTAAAATAATCTCTTTACAACGGACTCTCTGTATAACGGACGCAGACAAAAAAATCCAAACTACCATAATATTATATAAATTTAATGGACACCTCCCGATAACGGACATCTCTTCACAACGGACATTTTTGTACAAACGGAAAAAAAGCATTGGAAAATTATGTAAAATAATCTCTTTACAACGGACCCTCTGTATAACGGACGCGAACAAAAAAATCCAAATTACCATATTATTATATAAATTTACCTCCTAGAACGGACAGACCGAACAAGTATTGATACAAAGAACGAACATTTGTTTGATGGATTATCTATTTCTACAAATAGATGAAAAAGTGTATACCGAAGATCCAGAATTAAACATCGATGAATGTATGCAAACATTTGTAGAAAAATTAGATGAAAAGATTGATGAAGACGATAGTGATAAAGAGAAAACGTGCCTTAGCACCATAGTAAACTCTGAATATTTTGATGTTTTTTTTGAAAAATATTTTTTTGCCCGTATTCTAAATTTGGTTCTTTTTCAGTAATAGAATTTTTTACTAATGTGTATTTTCACCTATTTCTGATAATAAATTTGTGGTTTTTCTCGGCGTCACCACTTGTTAACTAATCGAAGCGTGAAATTTTATTAAATGTTCCAAAGTTTAATAAATCTATGTTTGAAGAGTAATCTGTTTTTAATTTGGTGCAGAAACTATAAATTTCTTGATAAAACTTCATTTTCCGTCAATTTAATTAAGCAAATTTTATTAAAGTCTTTCAAGTGAGCAAATTTTCCGTCTGCTTTATTTTGTAATATTTACGATGTTAGTCAGCAGTTTAATTTTATGAACAATCATAGACAATACCGAGCTGAGATAAACTGAATATAGTACGGAATTAAGATCTGTATCGAAGTCAGTCAAGTAGGTCGAATACAATGCAACTGATAACTCGTGACAATAATGGGACCGTTTCACTATACACTGATTATAATAACTGGGCGAGTTATAGCTTATCATATCTTAATGGAATTATCCAGATTGAACACCCTACTTTCAAAATAATTCACTTCAAATAAACAAATAATGAGAGTTAACAGAAAGTCTGTTAATCCGTATTTGATCAATATTTCGTTTCCGATATTTCAAATTGAACGAAAAAAAAACGTTGAGAATGTTTTTAATTATGTGAGTGCCTGGGGGTTATATTAGATACAGTCGAGGATTATTCACTCCGAAGGCCATTAAATCAAAAGTTGAGAGTATTTGGAGTCTTTTTAATGATGCTAATCAAAACCGTGCAAACTGTGAAACGAGGCGGTTCTAGTGAGGGCCTGGAAAAAGCAGATAATACTTTGTTATGTAAATGTATATTGTCTTTTAGGAAAGGTGAGAGTCAAGGTTCTGAATAAATTCTCTCGGTTATCTTCTTCTTACCAGCGTTTTGTTGCTAAAACGCGTTCAAATATTTAACTTAGTAAAATCTTGAAGCACCTCTGCCGGTGATAACGAACGCCCATGTCGTGTACACAGTCTGTTCTTTCCAAAATTCATAATTGTATTAATTCCCGTATTTATTTTCCCAAATCGATGCAAGGTAGGAGCAGCGCAATTTTCTTAAGACACTCCAACCCCACTCTTGCAAGTTTTTATTTCTGGCCTTGTATCGTTCTGCCGTTTGATGTTGCAAGTTTACGATCGTACATTTGAAAAATTGCTTTCGTTCCGTACAGATTTGCAGAGACGTAATTGATAAACATATTGGAAATATCCGAGGCAGAAAGTTTATTTTACCTGAATTCATTGCTGAATAAATACCTGAGATTTCAATAAAACTGCTTTTACACACACGTATAAACAGAACAAGCTGAAATGGACAAATAAAAATATGCGAGCAAACAACTTGGGCACAAACAGACCGGATGCATCTCTACCGTAAAAAGAGTTCCGAGCCGATGGGCAATTCGCCTCTTGTCAAAATGCACGCAATTTTTTCACAGAATTCAAATCAGGGATGGGGTTAGGGAGCTTTTGTTGGACGAACAATGGCCTGCCAAGGCGCTGGATTTCTAACAAGTGGACGCTTGTCGGCTTTCAGCACAACAAACAACGCTCTCGCATGCCAATCTCCGGCAATCAACGGTTTCGATTCCCCATCGACGGCTCTAACGGCAATATAAGTATTCCCGTTTTTCTCATACACAGCGCAAACAGCGGGATTAACATTGCGCCACAACAAAAACTGTTATAGCGTTTTCTGCCGCGATAATGACCTTCGTCGCAACAATTAGAACTTTTTACTTGTACAAAAGTATTGTTCCAACTAATTATAAATAATAATGATTAGCTCGTGCACAAGTAGTTGTTGTCAAACAACAGAACAAGTTAAGAAATTTAAATGACCATGTCTGAGCTGCAAACGAAAGCATAAGTGCTGTTTAAGTTTCTGTCCATCCCGCGCGTGACGTTTGCAGCTCATCACCGCTTTCGGGTGATTGTCGACAAACAACTCTTGGCACAATGGAACAACACTCCCAGTTTGTTACTTGCCGTCCGACAAAAAGTGCCTTGTCTTCCATAGCTGCCATTGTTCGAAAGTAAACCGGCAAAGTCTTTAGAAACTCCAAATGATGCATCATTAATTTTCCCTCCCGTTCTGTCAATCGTTTCCGCCGATGAATGAGTTTGTTGATCGGGAATCTGCCCTAGAACATCTTAAGACGTCGCGGAAATCAAGGAAAGACGTCCGCCCCTTCGAAATTAGTCTCATTGTCGAAGCTCAGCTCCGCGACAGAAACATATTAAACTCCACTAACGTCCCATACATCAAAAATAAACCCCGTTTGCGTAATTCAATAGTCGGTTAATTGGTAGTCGACCACCGATCGAGCTATTAGTCTGAACTTGACAGTTGGGCAAAATTGCCACTTGTTTCAGAAATTTCCAATCTTGCAAGTGCGGGATTTGGCAATCCTCGGCCAGGGCAAAGCCCAAATTACATTCCACTGAAGAAATAAACGCTTAGGTTTGTAACTATACGTCCGGTCAAAAATGGTGGATGCGCCGGGTTAGACAAACTGGGCGAATATTATTGTTTGCAATGGGCTGACATAACACTAATCGTAGCTTACAGCCATGTGCACCGCTTGCATTTACCTATTATATTAATTCGACGTTTATAATACGGCTCCTCACATATCGATGTCGGTATAATTGGCACGGCGCTAAATGATTTGTTGCTCAATTTCTGTTTATGTAAATAAGTTTGTATAAACAAAAATATTATTGCTGGCGTTTTTTGGGTTCGAATAGCTGGGAACCGCTTTAAAACTTTTCCAATTCTTGCGGTAATTCGCTCAAATCACAGCGCTTCACCGCTATTTTATTCCTTTATCTAAATTGGTCCATACAAGTCCAATAAGATCAAAATTTGAATATTCGATTAAACATAACTGAGAATGCAAAACGAAAACGACACGACGATAAGGAATCAAAACAAATCCGACCTTTCAAGCGGTACAAAGATGAGTAAACGAGACGCTTTCACCACAAGTCAAAGAAGAAATTATCAGCTATACACAGTACCACCAGCTGGCAGGATTCGATGACGTATAACGGCGCTCTTTTATTTTCGCAACTGGTTTTGTTACAAAAGAACTGGGGAGAAGCGCCTGTCTGCGGCTTTTCTATTTTTGGAATCATTCACTGAGGTTCGAAGGAGATTGGGAAATATGTAGCTCGAACAATCGACACTAAATTTTGCTTAGAATTTAACGACGAGATTCTTGTTTCAATAATTATGGAAAAAATATCATTTCAAAGAGTGGCACTCATTTAAATCAAAATAAAAACAACCCTTTGAGACACCAACAAGTCAATATCTTCTATTCGTGTTATTGCAAAGAAAAGAAAATTACCTTTTACGACTCGCTTTTTAAATCGTCTCATAAAATAAAATACACTACAAATATAAACTTTTGATGAGTTAGCAATGAACTTTAGCACGCAATTTTATGATAAAAATAAACATCGAGTGGCGGATCTCTTCAAATTTCGAGAGCGAAAAACACGGTTTTTGTAGTTCATTACATTTA
This sequence comes from Tribolium castaneum, assembly GCF_031307605.1. NCBI lineage: Eukaryota > Metazoa > Arthropoda > Insecta > Coleoptera > Tenebrionidae > Tribolium > Tribolium castaneum. The sequence continues at coordinate 14,531,387 of NC_087396.1, forward strand.
CGATAGCACAAACAAAGAGTTTGTTTTACTACGTACTTCTGCATTCAGCTAATTATCATTTTTACACTCATTCCGGGGATCCTGGGAAATGTGTCACGCGAGTGAATTAAATTAATTCACTGTTAACCAAAATATCATTCCCTTTTATTTTTTCATTTATTAAACCAAATTCTTTTAAGGTTTGTGTCTCTGGAACATCGGGACATGAAGTGACATTTTGCGTTATAGTTTTGAGATGGGTTTACAAAAGCAACTTTGGGATACATCGATAGTTATCCAACATTAACGAGAAAATCCAAATAAAAATTTTAATGTGGGGTAAGAATTTTCCTTGTAACAAACTGCCCGTATCCTCGTAACCTTTGGCTGGGTTCATTACCCCACCTATCCTTTTTTCACGACTATATCTAATGCCATCGTTACTTTTAACAGCCGGGTTTGAAAGCCGTAATGACTAGTAAAATCTCGCCTATAACCTGCCATGCACCAATAAAGCAAACCCGGCAATTAACAGTCGGCGTAAAAGTGTTTTCGGTGACCGTATTTTTGACGATCGGGGATCGACAAGAAGAAAAGCACAGTCAGCGTGCGGTCGTAAGTGCTCCATTACAGAGATGTATGCGGCTGATACATCACGGTTTAGGCGTCGTGACGCGCTTACACTTCGGAGAGGATGCCGTCAGAAGCAGGCCAGTGTGATGTCTGATGGCTCTGTGCCCACTTCTTTCTTAATAAATTATGCGAGGGCTGATTTATGACGGAGGAATCAGCTTGTTGCTCGAAACAACGACAGAGACAAAGAATTATTTTCACAGAGATACATCTTCAAGATTAAAGGAAAGAATTCAGCAAGATTAGTGACTCTGTTCCGGTTAGAAAATGGACCAAATGTTCTAAGACGGGTTTAGATTGCTTTGTCGTGGACTGTACTTACCTGTCAATAGCAAGTCGGTTCTATTAAATTACAAAGTTCTTAAGTCTGCAGTTTTTTGCCTGCGAGTTTGATGTGTAATTACGACGCTAATGAATTTAGCGCAAAGTTATTGTTATTTATTACTTTTTGTGTGCAGCGGAAAGTGGGACGTTTAAAGGATGAAACTAATTTGTTTACTGTACCAAAACCAAATTTATGAAATCATATGCACCTGAACTTTCGGCAAAGTTTTCAAGCTGCTAATTAAAACGATAACAATATCGTTGTTTAAACTACACTCCAGAAATTTCTCGAAGCGCACTAGAATTAACTGTCGTCGAGGGTGCTTTGTTTTTTACTGAATGCAATAATCGTTACACTTGACACCGTAAAGGTATTCCCTTGGGGAAAAACTGCCACGAAAAGCCATCAATTATTACCAATATTAAATTTGGGGGAGTGGTAAAAAGGGTGATGAAAAATTCGTTATTTTCCTGGCATTATATTGAAGAAATCTTGTGCAGATAACTGAAAGATTAATAAGAGCGTGAGAGGTAGGCGATGAAGTGGTGGATATAGGAGGACGGGAAGCTCTGTAAATTCTCACTAAAGGATCCCCATGTACAGAAAGAGTTTCCAGGCACAGGAAGGCATTCAGGCAGTAAATTTATTACGTTAGGTGGTGACAAGGGCTAAGGCAGAGAAGACGTATCGCGATAAGAAAAATACAATGACCGGGTAGTGCGAAATAGAGTCAGGCTTCGTCCTTTACAAAATGAATAGGATTATTCTACACCGACGGCGCATTGTAAATCGCATCCACCCGACTTTCACAATATTCTTCAATATTTTCAGATAAGGGATGTTTACGTGCCTTCTATCAATTCGTAAAACTCGACAAAAACGAAAAATTGATCAAACCTTTGTCAGCATGGCGACTTTCTGGCATCACTTACCTTCCTTGCACTTTTAGAATAATAAAAAAAACTCCAAAACAACATAACCGAATACCTTTAGGTTTTTTTCACGAAAACCAAAAAGTTGTTCATATTTATTAAAAATACAATGACAATTTTTAACGAATTATGTGCAAATATAAACCTGTTTTATAGATGCGCCATCTCGTAAATAAACAAATTAATTTTGATAACAACAGACACGACACTGAAAATGAAAAATGTGTAAATGTAAGTTTTAACGTTTTTATCTAAAACTTAGCCTTTTTCGAATGGTAATTAATTTAGGTAATTTTAGAGCAAAAGAATGCATTTGATTATTTTTCTCGAAACCATACTACTTAGAAATTAAATTTAATGTCTATGCCAATTTTTTATTTTTTTTTAGCCAGTCTCAATAACTTTTAACATTGAGTAAATTTATTTTCAAGCAAAAACAGGTCGATTAGGGTTGTGAGAGGGAAGTTCAAAACCAACATTAGTTACATTTTAGGTTTCATCCCTTAATAGCTAGCCATTCCTACTTTAAGATTTTAAATATCACCTAAATGACAAAAAAAAATTTATAGATTCGTTTTTTAGTTAAGGGTAGTTATATTTTTGAAATTTGTAATCATAGTAGGCCATGATTAAATTAAAAAAAAATTGTCGGTTAGGGATGCAATGTGACACCAACATTAGTAACATTTGAACTTTCATCCCTTAGTCGCTAACCACCTTTACTTTAAAATTTGTAATAGCACCCTCATTAGTTTTAAACATTTTATGTTAATTTCGGTCTCAATCGACAAAAATGTCTGCTTTTCCGGTTTATATCCTTTCCACAAATATTTCAAAAAGTTGAAAGTGCTATGTAAAATTTTAAACGGAGGATAGATAGAAACTAGAGGATGAAATCTAACATATACTTTATTTTGGCTTCGAATTATTGCATCTCTGATTAACAAATTTCTTATTTAATTTTAAATGAAATTGGCTTCAAATCAAATAAGGCTATTAGGACTATAAATTTCAAAAAATAAAACCACCCCTAATTAAAAAACGAATCGATAATTTTTTCGTTGACAGTTAGACACGTTTATTTTTGTCTTTTCCAAAAACTTTTCAAAAAGTAGGAAGTGCCATTTAAAATTTTAATGTAGGGGTGGCTAGCGGCTAGAAGATGAAACCAAAAATGTTACTAATTTTGGTTTTAAACTGTTTCATTGCATCCTTAATCTACAATTTTTTTATTAAAATTAAATTGGCTTCAAATCATGGCCTACTACGATTAAAAATTTCAAAAATACAACCAGCCTTAACCAAAAAACAAATCGACAAACATTTTTTTTCTTTGACAGTTAGATATGTTTATTTTTGTCCTTTCCGAAAATGTGTGAAAAAGTAGAGAGTGCCATTTAAAATTTTAAAGTAGAGTGGCTAGCGATTAAGGGATGAAACCTAAAATGTAGCTAATGCTGGTTTTGAACTTCCCCCTCGCGATCCTAATCGACCTGTTTTTGCTTCAAAACAGATTGTCAAAAGTTACTGAGACTGGTTCCTTTTACAACGAAAGCCCTGTATATTTAACTCACTTTGTCGCATAAATTCTTGTTTTCTTACCAAATACTTGGAGAAAAGAGAAAAGATTTTTAAAAAGTTACTGCAACACAGGAAGCAGAAATCTCTACTTTGCTGTGTAACTTTTTTATGATTTGGAAAATTAGTTAAGGACAGGTGAAGCGGGCACATTTGGCGCTTTTTCGTCTGTCAATTACTAGTAGTGATATAATCAAACTGGATAAAGTTAATGATCGATGTGATGATTATGTTCCAGGACAAGGGTGGCCATATCTCATTTGGTTATCACAGTGGACGCCGATGTATTGTGCTCTCATGAATCTAATTACCCTGCAATTGTGGCACAGTCTCACCGTCACAACAATTAACAGCAACTACTGACCCCTAATAACAATGTTGCGGATCATGCAGCCTCCGGGACTGCATTATACTCCTTTATTACAAATACACATTATTACCATTGTGCTAAGAAACTGAATTTAACTGTTTAAAAGCCAAGTTTTTAATTCGATTTAACTCGGAAATTAGGTTTGCCAAGTGTCGAACAAACCTAAAGCCATTTCCTGGGTTAAACAAGCTGTTGACGATTTATTACGAGAGAAAGGAAATTTTTTCTATGAAGATTTGTCTTTAAAGGCAATTCTCTTGTAAATAAGTTCGAAGCACTTCTTGGAAATTTATCGTTGAAGTGAAAAACATTCTGCTCAATGCATAATGAACCTAATGAAATGTACTCTTGCAATCTTTCTTGTTCGACGTGATTTCGCCCCGAATAGATTAAAGCTTTGAGTATCGACAAGAAAATGGTTTTTTTCCTAACTTAGCTTTGTTCTTTTATTAAGCTGATTTTATGAGAGCAGATTAAATTTCAAATTGCATTTCTTCCAGACTAGACTTAATTTCTTTTCGATAAATATTTTGATAATGAAATTAATTCTCCGAGAACTAACATTATCAAAAGAGAAGTGGAATTACTGGAATTTATTAATCTCAATAAAAAATCGTGGCCAGTAATGAGACCCGAGCCGACAGTATTTATTAAAGAACCGTTTTGGCAAATGCACTTTTCTCGTCTTCTCGACATCGAGTAATTCTTTATAAAAGGGTGATAAATGTAACATTCGCCATAAAAACAATGATGGCGTCTACCTTCTTTACAGACAGTCGATTTTTCAAAGAGAATCCCTCAACTTTCTGAATGAATAAAATGTTTCGTAATACGAAACTTCCTTTGTAGATTAGCTATCGAAGACAATTTATTGCCTTTCTTTCCATCTGTTTACAATCGAAAAATGCTTTTTACAAATCTAATTTGCGAATATTTCTGCATGCTCTGCCGGCAGCCAAGCGGAAGTTTATCGCCAAAAAACACCAAATATTTTTATTTGCATTTTAAGACAAATACCTGCCATAACAAACTATGTGTCCTTTATTTGTAGAATTGCTAATAAACAATATTTCCAAGCCAAATATTATGTAACTTGGTTTACATTTGTAACTCATCATGTATTTATGTTTGATTGAAATATGAGAACAAGATGAAAGTCGTGTTTGCAAAATTATCTTGCTAAATAAGAAAAAAATGTAATTTGGGTAAGCGTGGGTATAAAAAATTGATTGAATGAACCACGGGCGCTGACAAAGGCTTTTCGTCAATTTGTGATTTATTTGCCGCCTTCTATTCGGGTGTAAATTGTTGTAATTTAATTTAAACAGCCGTTAATTATAAGAACAAGACTTGTATCGTTGCGTTAATTTAAGTTTAAAATTAAAGCTTTATGTAATTTTGAAACGCTCATTTGCTGTAAAAGTGGATGGTCGTTGAAGAAATTAACCCGAACAGCAGGTTCGAAGTGAAAAAAGCAATTACTTTGGCCGTAACAATTTTATAAACTTTAGTTATCAAAATGATTGTGGAAGTTTAGCGAAATCTTTCACAACAAAAACAGAGTTTTAATTTGTCGGCGACAAAATGAACTTTTCCACAGGGCGAAGCAAGGAAAGTGCGAAATAAGAAAGCGGGGAAAAAATCTATAAGCATAATAGAGACGATGCTGTAAAAAAACTAAAACAAGGGAAGCAACAAGTTATGGCGGTATAATAACGACAATAAAAGAAATATATGAGGGGAAGATAGGACAGAATGTTATTGAAAGTGTTGAATAAATTACGGCGGGTTTCGGTGCAGAAATGGCGGATGCGCCGAGATGAAATTTTCCGTCGCTGTTCAAGAACGTTATTAAATGCAACAAAAAATGTTCCTCTGTCAAGCAACATTTACACTTCAACTCCTATTTTCCGCATAGTTGAATCAGGCTTTCAAGTTCGCGGGAGGAGATGTACACAAGTCTGTAATTAATGGTGGCATGTTGTTTCAATGCAATTACGTGCCGATATGCTATTGAAAATCCACTTAGATCCCTTTATAGGAAGCATTCCTTCTCGATATCCTGCAAGAAAAGGACAATCAACTTATTTCTCCGTCGCCCACCTTGACTTGCTCCGTTTCAGTCGGCGCCAGTTAGGGCTAGGCAAAGACGAAGACAGGACCACTAATGAAAATTCCCTTAAAAAGGTTGCCAGAGATGGGAGATTTCCCAGCAGAGACCAGTAAATTGCAAAGCTTCATTAGCCCCAACTGTTTACCGTAAAAGGATGGAAATTCTTTAATAACTTACGGCAGAATAATTCATGGTGACGCAAGTCTCGCGACAAATAAACATTTTTCCCTTGCAGAGACGGAGTTACTTAGCGGTAATAAGATAGCATCGTTAGTAATGATGTGTGGTTAGTTTTTGCATGTGACATCCCTCACTCTTGTTTATCTAACGATGATACGTGATTGATGCTTCCCTTTGGCTTTTGTCGGTATACGGCGATAATGACATCGTCGATAGACATATCGTATAACCTGCTCTGCTTGCTCATATTTTACTGCGTGTTATGTACCAAAAGTTAGACAGATCGCTCGACATCATTATGCTCAATTCGCGCGCACAGAGAAGCCTCTTTTAACTAATTAATTTCCGCCACGCTTCACACAATCAAATCACAAAAGAATACTTAATACCCAATAAGAAAACACTCGGTAAAAGCATTTTTAGTAGGACAAAAGTAAAGTACGAGTTTAGATTTGCTGAAAACCCATAAAATTTTATGACATCATGGTGTTAAGATAACCGAACACTCGTTTAAACCAGATCGCTTGAAACGACACACACCACCAAACCAAAAGATTGAAATTAAAGTAGTTGTAGGTACAAACTACACAAAGTTAAATAAAATTACTGTTGTTCATTAAATACAAATTTTGTACGGAAATACATATTATTACGTACATAAACCACAAAGAGTTGTTAAAAATATCTTAAAAGTAAACAAATTAGTTTGTATAAAGAGTGATTCATTTAGGGCCTACATTTGAATTTTTTTTTCTAATAAAACTTTAAAATTTTGTATACAAACCAAATCCACCATTCCAAGTTTAACTAAATTATTTTCAAAATGGCTGAGCTTCTAGAACTACGAGAAATTGGCGCCAGCTGTGAAATTTTAAATAGTAACCAAACATTTTTATTGCTTTTTCAAATTTACCTTCTCAAAAATTTACCCAAGTTGTTGATACTTATCTGTCATAGTTTTTGATCCATGTCAATTTAATAATTAAAGTATCTCAGCCCTTGAACCGTTTGCGATAAAAATATTTTTTTTGCATTTGATAACCAAAGATTTGAAAAGCCTTACTAGAATTTTCAAAATTGTCAACTGTCAAAATTCAAGGCTAGTATGATTTTTTTGAATTAGTTAGCAAAAATTGGATATAACTCATTTTTTTTAAATAAATCGACTCTATTTTCTTAACGGCACTTACAATAACAATAATATCTGTGATGTTTTATATCAAAATATCCTATAGAGTATTTGAAAAAAAAATACAAAAAAATTTATTGAATTTTAATTTTTATAGTTAATCAAGGAGACCTTGCAAAATGGTCAACAAATGTCAAATTTTAGCGAACTTTACTTGATTAAAAATAAAAATAATGAGCTAAAATTATTTTTTTGCAATTATTTCAAAAAATGTAAGAGATAGATACAAAAGATGTTAATAAAAATCTGCAAAAAAATTGATGTCCTTTTGATTGCCATTGTAAAGACAGAATCATTCCATTTGAAAAAACTGTGTTATGATAATTTTTTAATTATCATTTTCAAAATATCACAGTAGCCTTGCAATTTGACAATGACAATCGTAAAAATTTCAGAAAACTTTTTAAGCCTTTGGTTATTAAATGCAGAAAGAATTATTCACTTATTGTAAAGAGTTCAAGGGCTGTGTTACTTTAAATAAATCCATGCAAATGAAAATTATGACAAAAAATTTATACACTTCAAAAACTATGACAGATAAGTACTAACAATTTGAGTACATTTTACTCAGTTTCAAAAAGCGAATTTCAAAATGCAATAAAAATAGGTAGTTGCCATTTAAAATTTCAAAGTTGGCAACAATTTCTCGTAGTTTCGAAAATTCAGCCTTTTTGAAAATAATTTAGTTGAACTCAGAATAGTCGATTTTTTAATGCTTGACATCTATTAGAAGTTAAAAAATTTGTAATGTAGACCCAAAAAGAATCAGCCTGTATACCAAGCAAATAAATTCACTAAAAGTTCTGAATAGTACCCATTACTTAACGGACAATATCAGAAAAAAGAAACTTTGTTAAATGTTAAAGCAAAATAAAGCACTTTTACTTATACCAAACACACACATGTGTGATATGCACAAAAATAAATAAACAACCAAATGCAATACTAATATTGTTAAATTATTAATTGATAAAATTCAGTTTACTTATAATTAACATACGCACATACACAGTAATAATAGACATTTATTTCACTTGCACACAAAATTTAAATCCGTTTAAATTGAATTACGCAAATAAACCTAATAAATAATTTATACCTAATACATAAACTAGATCTGTATAGTTCATAGGAAAAGCACTTTTTTTAAGAATCTAGTCAGTGCCTTAGCAAAGATGTCGTCAGCAAGTGATAGATAATAAAACAACAAATAGGAGCTAAACATAAGGTGATAAAATGTAAAATCCGAAGGAAACACAAATAATAAATAAAACATTAAACTGGTATTAAAACATATTACAAAGTCAAGTAACGAATATTAAAATAATAAAAGACTATTATTTTCCCAATTCTAGGAAGCATACTTTTTATTAGAACATTAATACGAGTACAAGAGAGTGTTATACTATTAAAAGTATATCGATGTTGTTATGGAAAGCTCTGCTCAATTAAAATAGTAATTTTTGTATTAAGTGCGCGAAATGAGTGTTTTTTTAATGGCGCCTGAGAATGTTATTTTAGTCGAGACCGCCAGGTCGAGACCTAAAAGACATTCGAAGGCGCCATTAAAACATGAATTTCGCCACGAAATACAAACAACGTTTTTTCTACAGCCTCCAGATGAAGAAAAAAGTAACAGAAATTAGTTGGAACAAAATGGTCTGATAAATCGAGTTGCTTGCATGGTTACGATGATAAATAAAAGTGATAGTTGCGAAAAATTTGTCACAATAGGTATTTTTGTTGAAGAAGTGTGATGGATTTTAGCAGCGAAAACGAAATAGATGCAATTGCAAGCGCGGCAGTGTCGAATCTTTTGCCTGCTAAATCAAGACCGCAGTACGAAAAAACGTATCTTCAGTTTCGGCAGTGGTGTTCTATGAAAAAGATTGATCAAGTAACGGAAAATGTTTTGTTGGCGTATTTGGAAGAAAAGTCTACCACCTTAAAGCCACCAACACTCTGGGCCCTTTATGCGATGTTGAAAGGATAAACGGGGGCACGTTTTCGTCATGCACATTTAATTTTCATATGTCAAAGTAAATATCTATTATTATTGTTTTGTAATATTGTTCTGTATAATTATAAAACCTTTAAAACTACCTCTCATTATCGATCCGTCTCTTCATTTCGGTTGCTGTTGATGTCTTTTCGTGTTACTAAAATTGTAACAGAAATAAGTTGGAACAAAATGATCTGAAAAATCGAGTTGCCTGCACAGTTAAAAAATATTATTTTTTCACTGTGAAACCGTGAAAAAATAATATTTTTTCACAGTGAAAAAACGTCAAACTTCGCGCATAGGTAACCATGCATAAATGTCACGATTTTTTGACGGCTGTAGAAAAAAATATTTATTTTCTGCCAGATTTTTTCTCTGTGTTTACATTTGTGTCTGAGCGGATTTACAATAAACATCGCAATTAAAAAGCTCCAGCAAGTGAAAACTTCCGGCAAGACCGCTTAGCCTATCCCCTTCTCAATTTTAATATAATGTTTGCAGCGATTTTTAGCCGGTTAAACGGGAAAATAATGGAACGGAAGTTGGACAAAAATTAAAGTTATAAAAGGGAACGCACAAAAGACGCTGAAAATTCTTTCCATTATCTTTAAAAGCGCCTCCGTTTTTCGAGAAAAAACCCGTGTATATAGGAAACGTTCGCGTCCTGGTGCTCGCCTAGTCCTGGAAAGCTGAGCTTCATTGTGCCATTGTCTACGAATTTCCTCTTTAGCTACGACGCTCAGACACTGTCACTTCCACCTTCTCGTAATAATTGTGAAGAAAAAATCCAGGATGAAAGGTCGCAATGTTTAAGCAAATTAAATTAGGGCCGGATAATTAAGCGAAACCTTTCAGTTGCCGTTTAAAAATGGAGCAAATGCGAAGCTCTGTCGGAGGAAAAATTCTTTTTGTTTATTGTGCAATTGTGGGGCACTGTTAGGGCTTTAAAAAGCAAATTATTATGGCGTTTTCAATTAAGGTCTGTTTATGCGTGGCTTTCGACCGGTTTCGGCGAGTGCTATCTGACATGATGTTTTCCCCGGTTCTATCTGTGTATCATCTCTTAAAAATATCCTGTAGTTGCGGAGGGATATTTGCATTAATGTCTTGTTATTTGCATAATACGGAGCAGGGTAAAGTGGATAGTCATGTAAAAACAGCCACATTATGTCGGATTGTGTTGCCTTCCGCGGCGCGTTTTCTGATTTAAAATACCTCGCACGGAGCCGATTTTTTTCCGAGAGTGCAAACGGAATAAACGCTTCCTAAATAAAGGCGACTTCTTTCGAAAGATTGCTTTAACGAGACGTAAGCGAGCTGCCACCGAGACAATGGAGGTCAATTCGGGAGGTTTGCTGCAGCATCCGATATCCTGGCAGTCTAGTCACTACCAATTATTTGTGACTTATACGCATTGTGTTTCCAATAATCTGCAGCTAGGATCCAGTTGACTGTCCCTCGAGCCGTGACCTGAACAAATACGAATACGACGTATACACAGTGAGCCAGCGAAACTGCCACCAAATAAATCCACACGAGCGTTCGCCAGTAATGTGATTAGCATAAGTTGGCGAAATTGTGTTAACGATACTAAGTTGGTAAAATGCCATGTGACGACTACGTGAGAGCTGATTGCTGGGAGAAAACAACCAGAATCGCGGTGCTCAACAAGCTAAATCTTCATCTGCTCATCTTGAACATTACAAAACTGTTTCAACTTTTAAGCTCCAGCAGATATTACCCTATAGAAGAGACAAACAGTCATGTTATGTTTTTGGCTTTAGCACAACTTCGTTAAAGCTTCATGTTTTCAATAAGTCTGAATGGTTTTATACACGAAAACGCCTTTACTGCTATCGTTAGGTCACTTGTTAACTCCGTAGTCCTTTTTAGAGAAACCTGGCACAGGTGACATTTTTAATATTTACTCTTTGATCTTAACATTTTTTCAATTTAAAATTTTGTAATTTCTTTTCGGGAAGTAAAACCGGTGTCATTCTGAGACAGTGACGTTTTTGTCACGTCATAATGGCAAAAAATCCGATATATTTTATTTTTTGGTTTGTCCCTTTTTGTTTTTCTTTTATCATAGCACTTCTTAGTGCACTCGGATATGTTTTTCTTTATCCACTCGCACTGTGTGTGAACTTGTGTGTGGTAAGTAAATTATTGTATCGAATTACTTTGGTTGATCAATGATCGTCACATTTTAGGAATTTACAGACTTACTACTTAAAGGAATTCAACTACCTCATACTTTTGCCAAAAAGATGATCCACTGTGAGAGAATTAGTGGTGGTTACGATCCTGTGAAATAAGATAATTCTTTGTGTAAAAAGTGACTCGCAATTACGCTGTACCTAGTAGGAAAAACCTATGAAGCAATTTGTTATATCGTTATAACATATGCAAAATACAATAAATTTCGTACCAAGGTTATTCTATAAATTTCAATTTCAGTTACGTATTTGAAGTCTTTGAAGGTAATATTGAAGCAAATGCAACTACTCTAGCAAAATTATTGTAAGCTTTTGCGGCACGACTTGAAGGTATGCACTTTAAAGGTATTGAAAAAAGAGTGTGTAAACTTATTGCAAAACGTTAAATATAAATTTATAAGACTTCAGTAACCATTGGTGTAATAATTACTGTGCTCGAGAATGTCGAATAGAGTTTAATCATTAAACATGAATAGAACCCAAATTTTAGCTCGTTAACAGTACATTGCAAGTTAAAAACTAATATCTGTTAAGAAATAAAAAATATTCGCAGACGGAATAAAAACAATCATACAATATCAAAGGCTAAAAGAATATGGTAACGTAAAATAGACAGTTACGCCATAATAAATGTGTTGTCTACAAAAATAATTTTTATTCAAATATTAGTAAAATGTTTACAAAACCATAAATAGTCAGTCATCATCTAATAATTCGAAACAATCTGAAACTAAAACTCTAATAAAGAATTTTAACACTGAAATGTAAAAGTAAATAAGTAGGTTCCTAAATAAAAAAGTCAAAATTGAGTTTTTGTTGCAAGGCATGTTTTAATTAAATTTACTTATTAAATGAAAAGCAGCCTTGCCTGCTATGGTTTACTGGAATGTAAATTGATTTTATAACAAATTTTATCAACACAACATGATTTCTCCATTTACCAGTGATATACGTTGCAATATTTTCCTCTCAAATATTGTTTTTCAGTTTATAGTAGCCGTTCATGTGTAGTGTAAGTACAAGGGAAGCTTTTTATTGTCAAGTTACGTACTGGGGCCTATTTCATAAAACTTTTTACAAGTGATTTACTTGGCACTTGTAAAAATCAACTTGTAATTTTTAGAAAACGGGCCCTTGGTGTCAATGTACGACATGAATATCATTACAAGGCCATCCCAGTTTGCTAGAACAGAATATAATATCTATTACAGTATGGAAATAGATTTAATTTTGCTATTAGAGCCCTAATCAATATGCCACACGTCCATCATCATCATTAGCACAATAATCACTTCATGGATTGTCACTTGTTTTAAAAAATAGTGCAGCCAACTGTTGCAGGCATATTGTTCAGCAACCTGGCGCGGTTTTCGAGCCGATTACCTCTAATTTTATCGACACATCCGTTTCGAATTGCGATTTTTCGTCGCAGAGAAAGGGTCCCGCCGGCCGATGATGCATGCGAATCGCCATCATTCAATGTTAGCGTTGAAAAGAGTCGTACAGATGGAAATGTCATCGAGGGAATTTGTCTTTCCAACACATTTCTTCCAGTCATAGCGGCCTATATTTCTCTTTGTGTTTTATCTAAGCGAAAAACGGACGTTTCTGATTGCATTTCTGCAACGTCTAGCCTAGACCCCGGCGCTACAGTTTCAATTGAAAACATGTTTAGAGTTCTTGCGTTGACAGGCGTTGCGGTGGCGCATTCTTCTCAAAGGCCGTCGACTTGATTTCCGCCTTTTATCATATTTTTTCACACAAAGACATTCCGGCTCTTTGTTATTTCAAAAGGCGAGTCATTATCAGTCGGCTCCGGCAAGAATTAATTGGTTTTCATTTGAGGGGCATTTTCCGGGAGCAATAACTCGGAACCGGAAGGGTTCCAAGATTTGCCGCCAGATTATTCCCACAAATGTGGATACTTTCTCAATTGTTGTGTAATTCATACTCAATCATTCAAGCCACATTAAACAATTGATATTACTTCTTTTTTTAATTAAAGACTGAATTCTTGACAAATTTTCTCAAAAAACGTTTTTGCTGTTAATATTTTAGATCTACAGAGTGCTCAAAAACTGGCGCACCAACTCAGTGATACGCTGTTAGGAAGCATGTGTAGATCACGGAAAAAATCTTGAAAAAATTCCTAAAGTCATATTTTAAAAAATATGGAGCTACAAACTTATTTTGTAAACTTCTTCAGTTTTCATTATTTTTTAATGGTTTTATGTTTCACACAAAGTAATCGTTCCCTAACACAACAATAAATAATTATTTTTAAATTTCCTATCAGACTTTAGCAGATTTAATTAAAAAAAATAAAATTAATCAAAAAAATCACAATCTGTAGATGTGTCAACACTGGGAATTATTTCCTAGGAAACGGTTTCAAAAATAATTTATTTTTATTGTTGATCAAGTTCTGATGCGATCACAACTGTTAGACAACGTTGTCACATATGATTTAAATAAAATTCGTTATTTATCAATAACTTTAATACAAAGAATTTTTTACTATTTTCACCTTTATATGTAAGCAATTCTCTACCACACTCCAATGAGTTGGTAGGCCGGTTTTTGAGCACTCGGTATTAAGCTGAGTTAATAATATAATTTCCATTAAGCGGATGGTGGATTTTTTTGACAGTTAGGTATTAAATGAATAAATTTTTGTAAATTCTACTCTTTTTCATGTATTTTTAATTCCTTTACCGCTTATACGGCTACAAAAAATTTACAAAGCGCGCATTATTTGAACGAACAATAATAAGAGTTCCAACCAATTTTTTTCTTTAATTTAAGCTACGAAAAACTCTAAGGCTTCTCCCTGTATATTATAAGTTTTCTTGGACAAAGGTTTTAATTAAATCATTTTTTGTAGTTCTATTGTTATAAAAATGCTTTTGTTAACATGTAACAAGCCAAAGGAGTATTATGTTCAGTAGCGTCTCGCGATTTGACGAATATAAAAAAGAAAAAAACAATTCAAAAAAAATTATAAGCTTGTTTTTTACTCATTTAGCCTACTATTGCTAGCACTCGTTTATTGTAAATTTAAAGGTTTTTTCGTACTCTTTTACCAGCTAATGTTGCTTTCTAAATACTTGTTTTATTTCCCTAGGTTGTTAATGTTGTTATATTTTCACGACGTCTGACGACTTTTTCGTTCTGTTTATTTCCAACGTGATATGTTTTTCATCTTGATTCACTCGTTTGACATGACATTCTCTTACTTTCATAGCTATTTGTCTCTATTTGTATTTTTACTATTTATGGGAACATTTGATATTTAATTATTATCGATTCTGTAGAAAAGAAATTAACGGGTTTTAACATTTTTTGCTACATAAATATAACGTGAGCGATCTGCTGCAGATGCTATTATTGCGATTACTTCGGCAAATACAGTAAGCTGTTTTATCATATTTATTGTATAGATCCCGTTCAGCCGTTCTGGATATTGTTTAATCTTGTAGAAGCCGTGGTTTTCTAGAGAGGCGATTCCCACAAACAGCTTTTGTATAAAAAGAGCTCGTCAGCAAAGTTAGCGGTATTTATTTGTCTAATACCCTCATAGATCCTGTGGGAAATCAGTTTGCCGGTCTGCGAATCATCCGAGAATAAATGTATCCCAAGCAGCGTTTGCGCATTTTGCACCCAATTAAGTCTTATCAACATCGCCGCCGATTTACTTTTAATTATCAACCAATTACCCAGAGACAAAACCGTCTTATCGAAACTGTCAACTCGGGCAATTAGGGTTTCAAGAGGCATTTTTAACCGCTCCAAGTCGTAATTTACGACGTTATTGTCTGGACGCCCCGTCGCCCCCATATTAAGATGAATCTCGAAACGGCCTAATGCAAAATTCCCCCGTTGTGTGACATTGTGGATGCGTGGCACTGCGAGAGGCCAATAAAGGGCATCATCTACTTTGCCGCGTTGACCCTTTTTATCTCGACGAAATGAAGGGAATCAATAGTGGGGCTGCTCGATTATCTTACCGCACTAAAAGCCTGCTGACCATTGAATGTAATTTACATTGATTTCGAGTTTAATCAAAGTTTAAGCAAGGTTCTTTGTTGCAAGATTGGACCGGTTGTGACGGCTGCTCTAATTGAGACACGACAAACTTACTGGCTAGATTACAATACTTAAGGTTCACGGATTTCTTTTTCCCTCTATTGCCGCAACGGCAACGTGTCCTAATACGATTTTTTAATACAAAATTATACGTGGCTTTGGTTGTTACATTTTCTGAGAACTCTACTTGTATCGTATCTTCATAAATGCTATCTACTCGTATATGTGTTCTACAGATAATCATAAAGTTCAACATTTTGGCTAGGGCTATATGGCGCTTTGCTTGTTAATTTTAATAATGGTTTCCATATTTGTGCTTCTAAACTGAATTATAAAGCAATATTGAAGGTAAAGTGACTTGACTGTAAACCAAAATCTGCTACAATTATGTTTTAACTACATCTACTTAATCCTATAACAGTACATAATTATCCGCGATCGCTAAAACTACGAATAGAGCTAATTATTTTAAGAGAAGATTGTCAGGAATAGAAAAAAATAAATGCGAGTAAATTTTTGGGAGTTGTATTGGCAGTGATGCCAATCAGTCAACACTGTAATTTAGTATGTGATCTGTCAACAGCGTCAAGTTGTTTATTGATAAAACCTGAATAATTAACAAAATTAAGAGGAAATAGTTTGAACAGATTCTGATAAGTTAAACTAAACACAAACAACTAAAATAGAAAGTAGAAAAAATAGTATATTATACTCGTTATGTAAGACCTGATTGTGGCACTCCTTCGTCGTGCTCCAAAACTATTCGTGCTACAATAGAACGTCGTCTAATCAAAATCGTATAATAATATACTAATCTATGATTCAGACATTAAAAAGGAGGATTAAAATGTTACCAACAAAACTATTTAAATTTTACCATCTCATATTTTTTAAATGTCTACCGTGTTCCAATTGTTACTGTACGTTTTTAAGAGCACGACTGCATGTGGGAAATTTGATAAACCAGTTGTTGAATAATCCTTTTTGTTTTGTCTGGCAATGCGCAGAGCTTCCGCTACGTCTTGATGCTCAAGCATCATCTACCAAGTCGTTTCGTGTCATGTGGTTCTTCTGGTTTCGAAATGTTCCATTAGCTCTTCCGTCATCGCACACTCCCGTATAATAAGAGTCCAGGTGAAGTAGTGAGTGAAGTAGGGAAAACCAATGCATCATCAGTTATTTGAGCTTTCGGAAACCTCCCGAGCATTATATGACGTGTTTTTTGTGCAACTCTGCGCCGAGATACCGAAGTTGCCGACTGTGCAATTAAAACGAGCTAATTATACCGCCGGTCGGCAGCGATTCCGTTTTCACTCGTTCCTCAAACAGATATTCTGCAGAATCCACACAAACACGGCCCAATTTATTTATTTGAATTAAATTAACTTCCTCGATGGTAAATGTTTAGTTTAGGGACTTATTAATGCGCATGTCCCAAATCCGACGCGTGCGAGTGAATGCACTTGCGTAAGCGCTGATGCCAAATTGCTGGACAAATACGCGGGAAAGTTATTTCAGTCAACATGGGTGGCCGAGGTGTACCCGCGAATACGTTTATTGTTAATGTAGACGAAATATTAACTGATGATGGAATAAGGAATGAATTTTTCAACTATAAGAGACTCAGTTTCAAAAGTATAACTGATTCTATTCGGTGGTGTGCCAGGCATCGTTTAATCCATAATAGCCTCAGATGTGCCCCCTGTGAAGAACCAATGTCTTTTGTCGTTCGGCACCAATTAGGCGATGGATTTCGGTGGCAATGTAAAATTTGTGGTGCATCATCAAGTCTCCGTAAAGATTCGTTTTTCTCTCGAAGTCACCTATCTCTGGAGCAAATTGTTACAATTGTTTATGGTTGGGCAAGGAATGACGAACAATTTCGAATAATTTGCGAAGCAGAGATCTCTTCAAATACCCGAAATACTATTGTAGATTGGTGTTCTTTTTGCCGAGATATCTGCGAGCAATTTTTAGTCGATCATCCTTCAGAGGTAGGGGGCTTTGACGTGAATGGGGAACTGAAAACGGTAGAAATCGATGAGAGCAAGTTTTTCCACCGCAAATACCATCGCGGACAGTGGTGACCAGGACATTGGGTATTTGGGGGCATAGAAAGGGGCACAGGACATTGCTTCTTAGTAGAAGTGCCAGATCGTACCGCGAATACGCTGACAAATATAATAAGAAGGTAAATATGGTGATTATTTGCACAATGGTATGGCTTGTAGATACATAGTTTGCTGTTTTATATTATCTTACTATGTGAAAATGACCGTGGCTTATGGTTTTGGGGTAGTTAGCATTTTAGTTGATTGGTACTTTTTCCTTGCGTAAATGACATCTATCCTACGCTTACGCTAATTATAAAATTATAAATTCTTTTTTTTTAACAGGAAATATTTTACAAAATTTTTTTTGAGTTTGTTCTTTTTTTTACTTACTTGGTATTTAAGAATTTTACAATATTTCGATTTATATAACCTGGCACAATCATTGTGAGCGATGGTTGGAGGGCTCACCATGACTTAAACCAAATCGGTGGTGGCATTTATCATAACGAGGTAAAATTATTAATTACAATATACATATTAATTATTAAATATTTAGCCAATTTTTTAATTATGTTGTCAAGGGTTATGTACATGTTGTATTTACATATCTATTTCACAGGTTATCATTCATGAGCAGAATTTTGTCAATCCTAATGATCCAGAGATTCACACCCAAAATGTAGAGAATCTCTGGATGAGAACGAAGCACAAATTGCGCCGGCAATTTGGAACGTCAGAAGATCTTTTTGTTTCGTATCTCCACGAATTTATTTGGCGAAATAAATTTCGCCAGGTTCGTGATTATTTATTTAATGAATTTTTGTTATGTATAGTGAAACAATACCCCATTTAATTTACATTTAAAGTTTTATTTGTTTTGTTTTTTTTTATATAATTATATGTATTTGTTGACAATAACCAATCCATCCTGAATACCATATATCTTATGTTAATTGAATTTTTGCGTTTAAGTTTATGGTGAGATTATTTAGTTTATAATATGGTTTAAATGTGAATATGAATAAAATTGTATTTTTGCAATAATCAAGTAACTATCTAGATAATACGAATGCAAGTACGCTGTAAAAGTTGCCTATCACATGAGAAAGTAACGTGCCCAATCTGACATCAGCGCTGTAAAGAATTCAACTTTTCTAAGCATGCGCATTAATAAGTCCTTAAACTAAACATTTACCTCCTCGATTTCCGGTCCATTGATTCCGAAAATCGCAAACTCATTAATTACAGGCCGGACTGTTTAATAGAGATTTCAGCGCGACTAACGACAAAATTTCTCGTTTCGCCACAACTCCTTAATTACTTCTTTGAGACGGTAAGTTTGAGCGAATAAACGATTATCATCGAGTAGTTCGGTGTAAATTTTTGCAAAAATAAGGCAACAAGAACGCGACCGGAGAACGGTTCATTAGTGGCTGCAGATCCACGTTTCTTATTCTTACGAGACTTCTGAGGCCGCTCCTAATCAGCTTACACCAGGTAACAAGGAAGCGGTTTTGAACAATTCTTAACCTGATAAGTCCACGGAAAAGCAATCGCCCTGATAAATTCTATTTCGGTTTGTCGCTTTTTTGAGCGACTCTTCGCCCTCTTTGTCTCTTATATTTCTGTTAAAAACCGCAACTGCAGTCGTTCTTCTTAAGTACGTGTAAAAACGCTTCCGGTCGCTCGGGCGGTTCATTAGCGTTTCCAACATTTCTTATTCTTGGCTGTGTTTTTGATGAGGATTGGCTGTAATCAGCTTAGGGAAAGGTATAGAGAGTGCGGTTGTTAATACGGGCGCCATCATGCGATTGCTGTTGAGGTGACATACATATGGATAGATTTTCAAGCAGCTTGCTCTCCTGTGTCAACACCGTCGCTTTGGCCTAAAAACGCTTTTTCAGAGGCCATGTCTCCTCATACGAGCTACGCAAATACACCGCCACCCCTACCGGCGCTTAAAAGAGTTTTAATGCACGTTTTCAAAGTAAATTTATTTAACCCAATTTGCATACGCGCCCTGACGTCATGCACACCGACGGACCTTTCGAAATTAATCGGCGACGCGAGCTCTTTCCATTGATGGAAATTTTAAAAATTTTGTCTTTTACTACGAAACTTGGTTTAGGGGAATATACGCAGCGGCTGCGTTCCGACTTCAAAAGATGCTTTATTAAATACTCAGGAACAAAATTAAAACAAATATGTTGAGTAAACACGGGGCCTGCGCTCCGAAAATGCGGAATTAAAAAATAATTACAGGAAAAAACAGAATTTTGTTAAAGTTAAATGGAGAAAAGTCAAACATGTGTGTGGTTTGAACTCTGCAAGTCAACCTGCTGTGCTCTGAAATAAAAAGTTAATACTCATTCGCTTCTTATTATCTCAGAATAAATAATGTTCGTAAATGCAAAATAACTTAGCCAAGAAACTTTGTTTATCAAGCTTAAAAAGCTTTATCTAGTTGTGAATGTTTTACTCTAAAAACATTATTTTGCTAAGATTTTAGAAGAAAAAAAAACTATTTCTGAATTCCCTGGCAAGGTGGTCCACGTCCACATTTTAACAATCGCTAATCCTTCCTGCAGATATATCAGAAACCAATTAGTTGGCGAATGATAGTTTTTGTGGTTCGGACTCATCCTTGTTATCCATAACAGCGAGTCACGTATTGGCGTTGTGACACGGAAATAACCCATCAATACAAGCTTTCTATCGACTTTTCACGTTCCCAGCTCACGTTTTGGATTGGTTTCTCTTTCGGTTCCCCCCAAAGATTTAATCATTACCCTTAGGTATATTTTTACTTTATAATACACGAGCATAATTCGGACAAGACGTGCACATTATTTAATTGAACTTTTCCCGTCCCCAAACCTCATCATCCGCCAAACAACCGTCCCCTTTTAATATTCTCTCCGCATTACTCAAATCATCTCAAGAATTATTGTAGCCGCTTTTTACGTGATCTATTTATTGTATTTTCCCAAGAGCCAGCGACAAATTCAAAAAATTTAAATATTTCAACAGCTTTTTGTTCTCCGCTCTGCAAAAACATTTATACGAAATTATTGCCGATATTTGCCCTGTCGTGTAGAATTTTGCTCGTAAATCAAAATGTCTAATACCGGCTTTGTCCAGCCCGAATCTCTCATATACCGTGTGATCAGCTTTGTAAAAATCCGGCACGTTCGCCGCGGGTGTCTTCTTGGCCGACGTTGACGCATGTCAAAGCGTAAAATACGACTCTAATATTTGCCGTCCGTTGCACTTTTTGTGATCGATCACCTTCCTATTACTAGATGAAGTCATGCGACGCAAAATAACCGATAAAATACTCACCGGGATGCTTATTTAGCTCCACGGACACGTAAACCCCAACAAAGGCAAACGATCCACGCATCTTCAAGCAGAAGGCTAAGTTTATTAAAACCATAGAAATCTCACTGAACAAGTTTTAACAATTAAATTTTTACACAGGATGTCAATTTAACGATCTCTTAAGCGTAAAAACAATAGTTTTTAGAGTCAAAAGTTATTTGAAATGTCTCAAAATTTTAAACACAACTGAAATTGTACTCCCACTCTATACATAATTGTATCCTTTTTTCAAAGAAAAGTAATTTTGTTCTTGACATCGCAATGTTTTTTATCTATTTTTATATTAATAAATTTATACGATTTGCAAATAGCAGTATTTAATATTGAGAGTACCTGTGCTGGAGGGAAAATTTTCCTGTTTACTTAAGTAGGTGCTTGTTCATGCTTTAAATATTCTTGTAATCCGAGTTGGAAGATTAAATGAAGAGGAAAGTTCCGGTGTAGTTTTTTATTTTTTGCTAATTCTATTAAAAGTGAAGAGCTTTCAGGAGCAGATATAGCGATTGATTTTGCTTGTATTCGGCAGTTTAGTAATTATAATTAATTAAAGGAGCATCGGTGTAAGGAATTTTTGATCTGTTTTGATCTTTTGTAAGGCTTGGATCTTTCAAGTCGTTTTAAATTATGAAAAGGCTTTGGAAGGGTCCCGCCTGCAGCCGAATGCAGCCTCATCTAAAAGAAGCAATTAGAATAACGAGAGGTAGCAGGCTGTGAGCTTAATGGATGCGAACTTCCATTTGTCCCTCCATAATTTATCAACACCTAGTTATAGATATCGTGAATAAGGCATGAGACAAACAAATGAAGCAAAGTGCTCAAGAATGAATAGGAAATGAACGTGGGAACTCGACTCAATGGCACTTTTAATTCACAGCATTGATTAAGGGGTGCTAATTATGAATTATCCTCGTCGCGTTCACGAGAAAACAAACGATTAAGCTCTTATCAGATTGTTTCCAGAGGCTGTTCATCACAACTTCCAGTCATACATGACGGAGGAGACGTATGGTTACAAAGGATCTGCTCCGGTTCAAAGAGATTCAATGATAACGAGCTTCGCCAAATTACTCGTCCTTTATATTCCTGCGTTACGTCAGTTCACATAATTCCATTGTTCCTGGGTGAAACCGGCTCCTCTCTCCTGCTGCTGCTGCTGCTGCTACTGCTGCATACACGATGGATTAATACGGCCCTCCCTGTCGCAAGGCTTTATTATCTCATTGTGTCTTCAGTCAAAACAAATGACTAAACACTGCACGTTTACACCTACGACAGCATCCACTTATAGACGTCAAAAATCATTACTGTACCATCAGTTACCACAAACAATACCAATCACAACCGCACTAAATATTGCTGCACATTTGAACCGAATCTAAATCAAATAAAACGTGTATTTCCTCAAGAAAAATATGCGGAAATACATCTGACATTCGCATATAAAACGGATCGTACACTAGTTTCAAACAAAAGCAATTTATAGTTATCCTAAACAATAACTGGAATTATCTAAAAACACTTACTTTATTCTGCCAATATTGTCGAAAAAGCCAGATAATTAATACATGAGCTACGATTGGAGTATTTATCGTATTGTTAAAAAATGTATTCATGCACGGAATTGCTAAAAAAAAACTTTTATTATGGCTTTGAGTCATGCTATCCCGGCGCATCCACCATTTTTGCACAAGCTAATGGTAGCATTTATGCTGTTCACTTAAGGGTGAAAATAGTGGCATTACTTACCACTAAAAAATAATTAAAAAAAGTATTGCTTCTTATTTATAATTCGGCAGTTCATAAAAGTTTCAAAAATTACATATTTTAATGTGTAACTATAGGAAAAGCAGACGCGTTTACTTTGTGTTAATGTTACATGATTGTAGGATGTTGTAGGAAAACATTTACTTGGTCTTTGGTCTTGAGTTAAAAAAACACTAGTTTAAAAGTGCAGCAACATTTGGCAACATGTAGTTTTTACATACGTCCGCTGGAATATGTAAAAAAACTAATAGGGACAGAAATCAGTGGTGTTACATTTAAAATTTGGCGAAAATCAAATAAATTAAAAAAAATGGTTTAGACTGACAGTCGTCGTCAATTCACAGTTTTTCTTGATACAAACTCGACATTTTAAAAGAGACTTCTTTGTAATTACAAGAATTTTACTCTTCATTATAAACATTTTTCCCTTAAGTTTAAGAAATGATAATTATCGATTAAAGAAAGACAAATTGAACCTTTTCTGCAAAGTTTTACGGTTATTGTTAACAAGCATTTGGAAAAGTGAATTGTCTAAATAATGTTATGTACAAAATCTATGAGATTTTGGGAATTTATCTATGCATTTACAAAATACGCAGATTGAGTCTAATTTTTAGGAAAGTTAAACTTGTCGCTGCTTGGCCGCCTTTAGCTTCTACGTGAACTTCAGATTCTGCTTCAAAATATAAGGTATTAAAATTCACGATTTTGTTACGTTTTTTACACGAAAAGACTTTCAATATAATTTTTTTTGAAAATTCAAGACGATGACGGGAAATATGAAGGGTTCTCGATGACCAATTTTTGGAACGTGATGTTTAACTAAAAATTGTCACATTTTTAGCATTGAAGTATGTTTTAAGTTATGTATTTAATATTAAAATAAATATCGACAAATTTCAGAAATGTGAACAATAATATTTTTATAAGCATTCAATTATTATCTTTTTTTTAATAATAATCCCAAAATTCTTACGTTTGCTACATCCCTGGTTAAATTTGACGCAAAATTATGTCATTTTATTCTTTTGACAAAAATTATAACCTTGAAATTATTTTCGACATAAACATCTGACATAAGTTGCTAACAAAAATTTTGATAAAAAAGGATAAACAGAAGGTCCTGTGGATAAGGATCCATATAATACAAAATTGGATTTTGATTTCAGTCTTTATTTACAAAACGAAAAGTTTTGTAAATATTTTGTCCAGAATAGGAAGCTGTATAGCTCTAACTAGTGTCTATCTGCGAATTTGACACACCCAATATAAAAATTTAGAGGTAAATGACGAAAACTTTTGTTGCAAAATAAAATTACTGCACATTCTATACATTTTTAAAATTAGACCATTTATGACTATCCCGGCGCATCCACCATTTTTACAACATCGCTGCATTTCTAATCTAACAAAAAAAATCTAAAATCTGGAAAGAACAGCAATTGGAGCAAATGGTATGGAATAACTACGCGTATAATCACAGTAAAAAGCTCGGAGTATCCATAGTTTTAAAGTTAATTTTGCTTGACGAGTCTTTGGATAGTTTGAGGATCCATTCTGAATGCATTCAACAATGTGTAGAAGAATTCCCTGAAAATTTTTAATTTAGTCCGCCGCCTGATGAAATGTAATATAATTTCAAAACAGTCAAGTTGTCACAATGCGGATTAACTTTTAAATTGTAGCAGATAAGTCTCGTTCGAATTGAATTACGTCCTTGCATCAAGCATGAAAAAAGTTGGAAGCTTTGCAGAAACTAATTCCGACTTTCTATATCCATTAAGACATCAGAGCATGAGAGAAGCAAGAATGGGGCTACATAAGTAAGACTGTGACATCAGCAATGCCAACTTCTCGAATAATAGTTTGTCTTTGCGAGTGAAGAGACGTGAAGGCCTAATTACAGTCCTGTGTCGTGTGCCGTCTAACCAACAAAGTGACGTGTGTCAGCGGCAAGTTTAATCACGTCGACCTGTCCGATCGCTAATCCTCGCCGGCCTTCGGACCACTACGGCCGACATGTGCCCTACAAACCAACCGCCATCTTGAAGTTTTTCGATGGAGGAAAATGGCGACGGAAGTTTTAGCGAAATAAATTAGTCAGTCGTGAAATACGCTGTAGAAGTGAATGCCGACTTGGCTGCAGAGGTCGGAGCTTTTGTGGCTATGACTAGTCGCCATGCGTCATTCAAAGTGGCCCCTTGGCTACGGTAAATTCACCCCCCCAATACATATAACCAGGTGTTCGCGGCTGCCGGATTAACATCTACACCCATAACTCGCTTTAATTTCTTCCTTTTTACGGCTGTGCGCATTTCGAATAAATCTGTTTTCCGGTTTGCGCGCGCTCTGGAACAGCCAGCATCCAGGCTTTAATTAAAATATGTGCAACTAATAGTTGCGGAATTGTTCGCTTCAAATTGCGTACAAATAAACCAGAAATATGCCACTCCCCTTCTCCACAGCTATCATTTTTACTCAAATAGCTTATTTCCTCCAAGTTTTCAAAAATTCTCGTTAAGCTAACGTTTAACTAAGCTACTTAGCTTAACTTTTCGAGAAATCTTGAATAAAACTTTTGAATTATTATTTTTCTTACCTCTTAATAAAAATAAAGGGGGTACACGTTACATCACTGAATTAGGAAAAAAATGCCTTTCTAAAAATTATTAAATTAGACCCTTGGTACCATTTAAAATAAATCAAGTTAGCCATGTATTTTTAAAATAAATGACGACAGAAACTTAAAAAGTTAAAGCAGATGATAGAATTTAAACACCTTCAACTGTTTCCCACACTTCAAGGTGCTCTGTTAAACCGCTCTGAAAATATTTAGCTGTATTCATACTTTTTAGCGACCCTGTATATTTTTATAAGTTCTATCTCCAAAAAATAGTTCGTAGGCAAATAATACTTTATTGAAAGAAATTAAAATGTATTTATTGCTTTCTTGTTATTTTATTTTCAGTTATTTTTAATATTTTTACTGCTGAAATTTGTTGATTTAGAAATACAAATTGTAACTAACTAATTAATTGTACATTTTTGAAAAGTTGAAAGAATTAGATGTCAGCTGTAATGTCAGGGCAAAAAATATGGTTATCGTGAATTTTTTAGCAGAATGAATTTATCCACACTATTAAAAACTAAAAGTAAATCCTGTTAGTGATTTATTAATTCCTAAAATTCGTTTAATTATAGGTTCGTAGGTAATTCATTATCAGAAACTTTCTTTTAAAATCCAGAAAATTCTTATGCTTATCGTTTAGTGGAAGATACGAGTTCATTTCTATTTGCTTATACATATATACTTTTAAAGTATTTTTTAAGTAATTTGTTTTGCCGAAAAACATTGACACTATGTACAGTATGTTCAAAAATTGTTGTTCATCAAGCCACCTATGGAATTTAAACATAGTGTGCCGCTTACTTTAAAACGTGAATACCGTCAAACTAACAGATCCGTCAAAATAATGCAAAAAGCTTCGAATCCAAAAATGAAAAAATACACAACAAAAATTATAAAAATATAAAAACACAAAAAAGTGAGAAAAAAGCTAATTCCATGATTTGACAGAAAAACTACAATACTCATTAGGATGAAGCGGCACATTGAATTTGAATTCCATAGTCAACTTGATAAACAACAATTTTTACTTTGTACGTTTAATAAACACATACGCATTTACAGAATTTTGTTAAATAATGCATACGTATATGCATTTTGTATGCATTTTGCATATTTTCCAAGCTCTATTGATCGGAAAACCATGTCGAATAGTTTTGATATCATTAGAGTTGAAGTACGTACTGACTTTTTGCAAAAAAAGTTTTTTTCTTAGATCTTCTTAATAGGATGCAAATCTGTAGAATTTTCTGTTAGGATTTCCGAGAATTCCACAGAAACAATTTTTTCTCATTGAAAAAATTTATTTCTAAATGCGATAAGTAGATGAATTTTACATTAGACTTATAGATTTATACGTGTGAGACTTTTTAATTTCAGTTATAAAATTTTGTATACGATTCAAAACGACCATTCTAAATTCAACGAAATTATTTTCAAAATAGTTGAACTTTCCGAACGATGAGAACTGGCGAAAACTTTGAAATTTTAAATAGCGACCACTTATTTTTATTGTATTTTTGAATTCGCCTTTAATGGTTAGTACTTATCTAATACTGTTTTGTTTATTTCATTTTTTTGGACAAATTTTCATTTGCAGCAGTTCATTCATAGTATCACAGCTCCTGAACTCTTTACAATAAGGTAATAATTCTTGTTGCATTTGATAATCAAAGGTTCGAGAGGTTTTCTGAAATTTTTAAGATTTTATCATCATGTTAAAGAATCAGAATCATAATCAAGAATAAAAATCATTAGGGACCTAAAGTTCTTGTTTTTCTTAAACCTGATACCAATAACATTTTGAAGCAATCTTGTCTAAATGTTGCGTTTTTAGTTGCCCTCACAATTACTAGATACCTAGATTATCAGTTCTTATTAACATATTTGCCACAAGTTGCTCTTGTAACGCAAAATAGTTATTTAATGTGAATTTGCCTCATTAGGAATAGTTTGCTCGTTCCGCCAGACCTATTTACATTGTAGTAAGTTCCCCGTGCACTTTTCTCTCAAGATCTACGCAAATCTGGCATTTTAGTTTTGCGATTAATTCAACTCAACAACCCTCCGCCCTAAACCATATTGTTCGCGCCCAGCACTCGTCTCGTCGTCAAGTTTCCGATAATTGCCCCAATTGAAACAGTTGAACAACACAGTAGAGTTAGCCTGCGGCTAAAGCCCGTCGTGCACGATCAAAAGCACGCTTAGAATTTCACCTGAGGCCGCATTAGCTCAAGCTTGTACCCATAGAAATCCGAAAAGCTCTGGGTCACGAACAATTGAAACCGCAGAATCCTAGATCGGACACGCGGTCAATCCGACCCCAAGCTGATAATTCACCGGAGCTCTACTGCATTATTATTTCACTGTTTTATCATGTTCCGGACCGTGTCTAACAAGTTAAGATTATGGTTTGTTTATGTGGTCGTCTTTTATTTGCGGGGCTGGCCACCAGTCACGAACACTTGAGGCCGATGGAACTGTCGTGTTCAGTCAGCAGTGGACGCTTGTCAACACCGATGGGACGTCACGTTATGCATATTTAAGCAGAGATTGCACGGACGCACGAAGAGATTACCGAGAACACATCCGGAATGAGCCGGAACATGCCAATTTAAATTATTTTATCGGCCTCATTGTCCATTACAGGAAAAACAAAAAAATTGCAAAATGATAATTTTAAAAACAATTGTTTGTTTTCGCATCAAATTTAACCGTTTTTTATTCCATCAACAAGGATAAAATCGTATTTTATCTACTGTTTTCTTTATGGTAAAACGAAATTTTATCGTCTTAAGAAATATGTTTCACAACCATTATTGTTTTTCTCTTAAAAAAAAATTATAATAATAATAATAATAAATTTTTATTTACGGTACTAAATCTTATTAAAATTTATATAAGTACAAGAAGATTCAACAATTTAGTACATTTTTTACAGAACATTTAAATGAGACAGAGGAGCAATCAGTAAAAAAATCTATACTATTAGATAATTAGTTAGAGAAACAGTGGGTTTGAAAAACATTTTATTACAACGCCTATGAACTTTTTTTTCAATAGTAAACATATGTTTGAAATAAGCTATACAATAAAGATTGCATGAATAAGGAACAGTATTAAAGAGAGAACGCAAGGAAAAATTAGATGTAGAAGAATCAATATAAGAGAATAAGATTTTCGTACAGAATATTGAGGAAATAAACTATTAGTAAACTAAGAACATTAGGAGCATCAATAACATTGTTGAAGGCATTAAAAACAAAACAAATTGTAAGGTATATTCTTCTAGTTTCCTACAGTGTAAAACCAGAATTGCTTAAACTGTGACAATAACTGTGTTTTACAACTGTGGACGGAAGTTTCCATTTTATAAAGTTAAAAAATTTACAATGTCAATTTTTTCAATGAAAATTTCATTGTAAGGTAAACATGGAATGCTATTGTACTCCAATACAGAGCGAACAAGTCTTTGTTGTAGTGAAGTATTGAAATATTTTTAGAAATTTTCCCATACCTCTTAACACAGCAAAGAACTTTATTAGCTCTTGTGACAACATTTTCATAGTGATATCCACGAAAATCCAAGATTTTTTATTAGTGAAATTGTTGGTAACACATTCGAATTAAGTTTGCAACTATGACTTAAGAGTATTATCCCTCTACTGAAGTTTATTATTTAGCATTTATCAGTATTTAAAAGCATTTCGTTTTCAGAGCACTTTTTGTAAAAGTTGGATATCATTGTTAGATAAAATAAATTTTATGTCATTCGCAAATAACAATTATATGTTTATTTGTTTTTGTTACTTACAACAATTCTGCGTAAAGATTACTAATATAACAGTAATACAAATGCGTAATGCAACAGTTAAATCTCTCAAAAAAAATACAAATACAATATTAGAGCGTGGTTAGTACTTATCCGCACATTTTAGGTAAAGACGTTAATTGTTTTAGTCATATCAGATCTGCAATCTAAATAATTATGTTTTTTTTTTAGTATTAGACCAACCTTTGAAGGTCTACTTCTGTAAGTTCACTGAAAACGTGAGCTTTCAACAAACTACTTCAACTATCAAAAAATGAAAGAAATTTTGGTTTTATTATTTAATAGTTTGCAAGTACATATATATTTCGAGTAATTAAATTAACAAAATATTGTGTTAAAGAAAGTGGAATTTTTCGAGAAATGACTTTAAATATCTTTAAAAATATATATAAAAGAATTTTTCAGTTCAAGTTACATCGGTGACTCATATGAACCGGAAAGCTACTCGTAAAAAGTCTATATTAAATCACTTCTACAAAAATGGGCAAGAATTAATAGCGTTCTTTATTACAACATGCAACAAAGTAAGTTGAAGTCGATCATTTAAACAAATCGAAGAAAACCTGTTATCGAAAAAAATTTATGAATAAAAATGTTTCATTTCATACAACCCTATGAAGATTCAAAACATTAAAAAATGGACTTTGTGTCCTAAGGTCATCCTTCATTTGGTCAATTCCTCTGTTTTCAGCTTGCTGGACTTATTAATAAAAAAAAAGTAATTTCTCAGTCTTTCTGAACTGTACATTATAGAGTAACATAATATATTAATCGTTTAAACCCAAATAACTAGCCCTAGTATATTATTAATTTTTGCTGATAGCGATAAACGAATTGTGAAAAATGAACTAGTGGCCGATAGAGATGAATGAAACTATTGGGGCAATTTATGAGGGCGTTTGTAACAACATAATGGAGTTAAATCTTGTTTAGATCGTGGTCGAACGCATGACACTGGTGTGAACTAGCCCTGTTCGTTGGTCCATATCGAGTGTTGTTTCCGATCCCAGCACATGATAAAACGAGCAAACGCGAAATTTAATTATTCCAGCAGGGAGCCGCCGAATTATATTCGAAACTAGATTTCAAAGCAATATCTCAATTAAAGTGGATTTATTATTTAAATACACATAATCCAAGTCTGTCCGAAACAGTCGTTAATAATTGCTTTTAACCTCGGAAACTCGCGCCGTAATATTTCTAGAATCCTTGCAGCGTAATTAAATTTAAACAAATCGGAGAACAGTATCCGAATGCGGCCACATACTGAGCAAATTCCATATTATTATATCAAAACAAGTACAAACTGGAATTCCGGTTATAACAATTAAATCTACCATTGTAATCAGAGAATGCTTTGATTTACGAATATTCTGGAATCCTGAGTGTGTGCTCGGACGGTTACTGTTAACAAGGATGGCCATTCCAACATCCATTCAATAACTTTCAAACTTCCCCAGTTAGCAGTTAGCCTGTTTACTTAACTCTCCTTTGCACAGAACCACCCCCAAATATCTAATTGCCGGACCCTCCCCAAGCCCAAAAATCCAAGCCTCAGTCACACACTAAACTAAACTTTTTAGACCAAACCACAACCACTTAGAATGATCGTTAAATTAAACAGCAACTCCAGAAAGCACATATTTTAACGATTTTTTTCAATTACGTAATTTTACATTGCTTTGAAACAAATGTAAAAGAAGGGAAATACATTAATGTTTGTGCGTATAGAAATAAAATCTTTTGGAGCAAAAACGAGAACGTTATTTATTTTAAATATGATTTTCCGAGTGTGTGTAAGCTGATTAGGTTTTAAAAAATTCTTGCAAAGAATTATTATGCTAGGTAAAATTAAAATCAGCGTTTGTAGCTGCAAATAATGCTCTCATCTGTTACGAAACGCATAACAGAAAAGGTTAATTGCTGGAGGGCAGCAGGGGAAGTACACAGATATATGTTGCGGAACATTTCCGTTTTCCATTAAGAAGATTGTTATGAAGTTTGGCATGAAATGAAACCGCTGTTCGTCTTTAGTGTTCATTCCCAATTTTAAATTGAAATTTTACTTTGAATTTGATATGATCAAAGTTGGTTGCTCGTGAAAGAGCCTGTAAGAAAATGGAGAGAAGAGTTTTATAACATATAAACTTCAAATTACGGTATTTCACGAATGACTTGCTTATACCGTTTAAAGTTTTTGTTTTTGGAAAGAAAGAAAAAAACATCATTAACAATACTACGACCAGGTTTATTTATGAAACGGCGAACGCTTAGATAAACTTTCCCTCCAGGTCGTCTAAAAGCTACGACGTCAAAGAAAAAATATAAGAGGAAACTTGTTTACGCTTGCTCGGGGTGTGTGCTACGAAATGCCATTTGCAAACTTGATTCCGACACTTCGGGCTAACTATTAATTCAAATATAAACTTTTGGTCGCACTGAAAACAGAGCAAAAATGGCGGATGCGCCGGGATATCCTCTATTTCGTGCTCAGCGAGTCAAAATGCACTTGTTACAATCTTAACGATGGAGTAACATGATGTTAGGGCAACAAGAAGTTAGCATTAACCATGCCAATTCTCTCATCTTGCTTTAACAACGCAAGAACAATGTAAGCAGCGCAGGCGGAAGTAAACCGGAAGTGTGCAAAAAAGCTAAAAACTGCAGCCGTCAGATCCCTCGTCCTTTTATCTCATCGCACCGTTTCTTCAGTAATTTTCTCCTGCTACAATGGTGGACTTGTTTGTTTATCCAAGGGAACACGGCACTTAGCTAAATGACAACAACGGCTTTTAACAATGACTGCCACCGAGCATATCGCCATTCAACACTTTACTTCTTTCTCGTATCCTGTTTACGTACAACTAATAGTCGGATCTTTTGTTGGCGCTTGCATTTCGTTAATTTTTTAGCGCGTGCTTAAATATTCATAACGCAATTTGTGAGTCTTTGCCGGGCACTAAATCATAAGTAAGTAATTAGGCGGCTGCCAGGGGATGTACTTAACAAGGTCAGTGGCCAGTTGTGGTGGCAGGTCCTCGGCCGGAAGCGGAACTTCCCTAATGCCATATTGGCTTCGTATCGCGCAGACGATAAATCAAACAGAGCGTTATGCACCCATAACCATTTGGCATCTCTGACTTACTTTACATAATATCTATTTGTAAAGTTATGGCCAGGATCGACGCCACTTTTATGGACTATCCAGAAATCGGGATTTTTTCACCGCCATCACATTCAGACTTTATGCCGCAGACCGCGCTATTCGCAAAAATTAACTTTAATTTAAAAATTTGTAAATACCCTTGCAACGCTCCGACAACATGAATGTAGCCTTCAAGTGTAATTTATTTTAATTGCGTACTTAGTGTTATGTTAGATCGCAATCGGGGTGAATTTGCATGCGACTTGAAGCCGTGTCGCAAGTGAAACTCTTTTAATCTCGGATCAAAGACACGTGTCCATTGAAAGTGTTCCAATGCTCACATTAACCAGTTTGTACAGTGACTGGGTAAAGATTTAGCGATATTTAGCTCGAGGAAGTTTTCTAAACACAGAACAAATTAGCCGTTACCGTCTGCGGCCGGATAAGCTCGTCAAAGAAAAGCCGTTGCAAGAGTAGATTCCATAAGTATCAGGCCACTAATTCCGAACACAGCACCTCGCCAGAAGTTGGGCCCGGGCCAAAGCCTGGCCAGCAGACCGGGATGATTCATGACCGTACATAAGCGCACATAATCACAACCGTTAAGCGACTCGGAAATGCTTTGCAGCTCCACTTACGCCAGTACACATATCGAGGTGTAGGTAGCAGATATACAATAATCTCTAATTACGCGGACTGCAGTGCCAGAATAACCTTTCGTCTCAAACTGAGACTTACAACACCCTCTGTCTCATTTTTGATAAAAAGGCAGAGACAAGTTACTCCATTATTAATAACTGAGTACCAAAAACATGAATTGATAAACATTTAGATCCTCGTTGATAAACAATAAAAAGGCCTCAAAGTGAAGATCAAAATCAGTAAGAACAAACAAACGTTATGTTAGAAATTTGAAACGGTATGTAAAGCTATTTCACGTTGGAAACTAAAAAATATCTTTACTGAAAATAACATTTTGTCCATAAAATCTAAAAAGACCTCTGACGTTTCCTTTTTAAAAAAATAGTGCGACGTCAAGTTTTTGATAAAGTGGATGTGAATCATCAAGTCAAAAACTCTACTCTAACATTCAAATTAACAACAAATTCAAACATTTCTTGAAAAACAACTTTTTTGACCTGACCTGACCTGACCAAAAAACACATAAAATAGATTGATAACCATTTAAATACTTGTTTCCAAATTGTAGATGTTCTGACCATTCATTCCAATACCAAACAAGCTTCAAAAAAATCGAAATCAAAAAGAAGAATTTTGACAATAAACGATACGTTAGAAATATTAAAGAGTCTATAAATCAAACGTTTCACGTTGTAAAATAATCATCTTGAGTCAAAGTAACATGTTGTCTTCCAAAGAAGAATTCGGAAGTAAAATTACCGTTAAACAGTAACCATAAATGGTGGAAAAATGTTAGATATTTTGAGCATTGTACGAATTTTGAGGCTTCATAATTATTGCATTGCCTATGCAGAATGACTATTGTATCTTTGGTGCAAGAAACAAATGTTGACAAATTAGAGATAACGAGGAAAACACGAATAACGAGTGACTGTTTGGTTCACTTTCTTTATTGAAAAATTATTACAAAGACATTTAAAAGCCTACCGTTTGAAACAATTATAGTAGTTTTGTAGATTTAACGGAGTATTTGATGTTTTTTTAGTAGAAAAATTTTTACCTAAAATTCACACATTAATTTACTGGTTTCTCGAGTCCAACATATATTCGCTGTGATCCATTAAGTAATTGTCTTTAATTACACAAATTTAAATCTTTTTCACTTTATATCCACTTTCAAATTCTAACAATAAACACTTTATACCACAAAAAACCGCAGAACCAAAGTCAAAGCTAGTATTTACCGCCACATACTTTTAAAGTGATTATAATGTAAGTAATTAACACTATACATGCAAAATTGTTATATTAAATGTCAATTAAATGTGAAAAAACGAAAATTGCGTTACTGTTTCCGACATAGTTCAAAAGCCATCATTAGAGGGCGTCTAGTTAATTTTATTTCAGAATAAGTTCAAACATTTCTCGAAAAAATTTTTTTTAATATTTTAAATATTGTTTTCTGATTAAACGTAAAAAAAACAAATACTCTCAAAACCTACTAAAGAACTTTACAAAGAAAGTATCAAAATATTTCTTTTGTACTTTTGGGAGTAGTAACTTAGTGAACTTTCCTAAAGAAAAAGTTTGAATGTTGGTGCATTTATTAAATGAGGAGGACTAGAAAAAAAATTTGTACAATATTGATGCCTTCTTACAAAATTAAGAATGATCTGCGAATGGTATATCATTAAAAAAATTGAAATGCCTGTCACAAAGAGCCAATAATGTGGTTAATGAGTTGAAAAGTCAATTTATTAAATTATTATTTTACTGCGCAATGGTAAAAAACCTTAATGAAACCTTCTCGGCAATTAGTTCAAAAAGACACTAAATAGTTTTTCTCATTTAGAACTAAAAATTGAAAAGAAACAGTTAAGAATAACATAAGACACTACTAAATTAACGTATTTCAAAAAAATAAACTGGTTTTACCAATTTAAATCGGGTGTTTTTTTAATTATAATAAAAAAAGCATAATTAGTCTTTGTATTTTCGCAAATAAACTCAGGCTTTGTTTATGACTAAAATATTACGGTATTTAAGTCTTTTATGCAATTAAATTCTGTAATATAATAATATAAATAATGAATGTCCAAGACCGTCGACACTGCGTTCTTTGGTAAACTGTTTGTTTTTTAATGATTGCCGGCGTCCGGTGCTTTCAAAAAATCGACTTTGTGTAAAAACTCGCAATTAGCAAAGCAAGCGAGCGTTTGTTTGCACATCTGCGAAAGTTAGGCTAGCCGCGCTGTGATTGAGGCAGAGAGAATCAGCGATTTTCAAACATCGTCAAGAATTTGCTCAAAAACGAACTCAGATTAAAACAATACAAAAGAAAATTCTTATTTACATACAAAGCAGGACCTAGAAAGCAGCGATCGTGCAAAGTGAATTTACTGAGGCGGTTGATGGCTGTTCCTTTACATGCCCTGGTTTTCAATGGCTCTCGTCTCTCTTTCGACTTTACTGTTTACTGCGTTTCATTTCATTAAGTTGTGTGCACCCTTGCGCCGGAGAAATTACGCTTATTTTGAGCGCCGGCACGAAATAATGCCCTCGGAAGAGTTGCTGCGGTTAACTTACTTTTCAAAGGCCGCTTTGACGCCATTGTGGCCAAGAACATACCTCCGTGCACTCTCGCCGTGCTTTCCGGGCAATGTTGTTACGTCGAATCGGAGTTGGAGATTTTACTGTTAAATGGAGATCGAAGACGGGCTGGTCAGGCTGTTAATATGGCCTTCACGGGCTCCCGGTTAATGTGTTCATCAGGACTAAAGAGACACTTTATTGAGAAAACGAAAAACAATAAAACAAAAAGTCGTATTAGTCTGAGTCGTATCATCAGCGATACCCCTCGAGTGTAATCTTCTCTCTTATTTTCAACGAAAGAGGGAAACTTTCGCAGATAAGATAGATGAATCCGACAAGTGTGGACTTTTAAATACGTGCTGTTAACGACCTAAGCTTTAATGGCCGGTTTTATGAAACGTAAACCGTGTTTTTAGAGGAAGGAGTAAACGTCAGCAATAATCGTATTATTCAAAAACTTCTGAAAGGTTTTATTGGAGACTATAATACTTTCATAGATTGGTAGTAGATATTTTCGATTCAACGGTTTTGTTTGTGCAAAACTTTTCAGCGATTTGTTTTGAACTGTGTTGAGCTAGCAGGTCTTTTTCTTATAAAAGTTTTCAAGTTAGACAGAACCTCAGCTCCATCATATATACTGTACAAGAAATCCACTCGGTTACCGATATTTACTCACGGCTCCATGGCGGCGTGTTTGTTTTCAACTAAATTACGCTCACATGCTATATCCTGCGTTCGTTTATTGCACAAAAGATATATTAAAATGTCAACTTTATTCGCCTTTCAGCTACATTAAAATATCGTAACTTTTTAAACGGTACGGACCATGTTTACAATCTAGCGACGAAATTAAAATTTCACCGAAAAAACTCATAAAAATTGTTTCAGACACTTTGGATTAGCAAAATTCGCAAAAGTTGTTAAACATTTTTAAGTCACGCAATAAAAAAACAACAAAAGTAAGTAGACGCATTATTATTTTTTATTATGCCGATAACTGATAACAAACTTATCAAGATCGACGACAACGACAATATAAATTTAAACAAAGTGAAAGTTAAACTAATTCTTCCGTCACCCGGCGCATCCACCAATTTTGTATTGAGGTGAAGGTTCGGAAATATTGTTAATGTATCAGGTACTTTGAATTAATAAATATTTAATGTAAACTGAAGTAGGTAAACAACGTACTAGTTTTTTATTTGATGTCTAAAGAAAATGTTTAAATTCATGGAAACAAATTATTTTCTGCGACAATTAATAATCTTTCTATGATTTATTACCACTATTGACAGTGGTGAATAAAAAACGTCTTCAATTAGGTTTATTTGGGCCGTAAAATTCTAGTGTCTCCCTTTGTCAAATGATGAATTAACATCACGCAACCGCCTCGAGAAAAACAAGAAACAAAAATATCAATTTCAATAAATCGCTAAATTGACAGAATGTAATAGATTTTCCAATGAATCATACATCACCAGCATTGCGCATTTCCCGCAGTGACATTTTTTCTTCAGACTCATCACCCGTAACCCGTACTTGGCTAAAAT
This sequence comes from Tribolium castaneum, assembly GCF_031307605.1. Lineage (NCBI taxonomy): Eukaryota > Metazoa > Arthropoda > Insecta > Coleoptera > Tenebrionidae > Tribolium > Tribolium castaneum. Next base: position 14,568,579 of record NC_087396.1, read on the forward strand.
TTAATCGAACATTAATTGTCGCTTATTTTGCCATTGTTTAAGTTTTGATTTGGGGAATAAATATTCATGTGTTTACTCATACATGAAATAGCTAGCGCATTTGAATTTTCCCCTTATGCAAAATCAGGACGTGATCGACATTAATAATGTGATGATTTATTGTTCCAATTAGCCGCACGGAAAAATCATAATTAAAGTGAGAAATCGACGAAATCAAAGAGTTAGCCGGCGCCTTCAGGCTGTAAACAAAGTGATCAATAACGCTACCTGCGATCCATAATTCAACGAAAACACATAAAACATAGTTCGCGATCAACGTTTCCTTAGCATTAACATATTAGTTCGAGGTCGACAGCAGTTCGATAAATTGAGACAGTTTTCTTTGGCAGTTCGTAATAAATTTCCGCGTGTTTGCGAGTAAATAAGTCGGGAATTATGTTATCGGGGTGCACGGACGGCCCGCAAGTCGGATAAACAGACGAGGTTTGATAAATTCGCCAAAGAGGAACGCACGGATGTGTTTGAAGAAGAAGAGAAGGGGAATCACTAACATGAAAGCACCGCTCTTGCTCTAGTGCCGTTTTAAAGACATTTGCAATTCCTAAATTTACCAAGCCTCAAGCGTCAATTATAACAGATGATTGTTGATGACAGTCCTTTAATTGACCCTCCTTTGAACCAACAACCTCTAAAACAATTACTGCAGACGTGAATGCATGCGGGACATGTACGCGATTATCTACACAACAAATCGAACACCACCATCGACATTAAACATTGCGCTACATTGTTTTTGCATTCATTTAATGAGCCCAGCGCCAGGAAACGTCAAGCAGTTAAACGCAAAGTACATATGTATGTTTTTAAAGAAAAAACTACGAGCAAATTATAAAAAAAATATAATAAAAATTGATTTCCACAGTCAATCCCGCATGAAAAAAATCAATAAAATTACACTTATTTCTGTATTAGTAAAAGTACTGAGAATATTAACACTAAACATTAAATATTAAAACGGAATAGTAACAAATTTAAAATTTTAGTTTATATAGCAATTTATACTCTCAAAAACTCTTGGGTGCATCGAAAACATGTTCAGAAAAATTTTGAACGTATGTCATCACTTTGTTGTTTTATTTACTCGTACTTTCCTGTTCACGTTCTTTCACAGTTTTTGAGTTAATTAAAATATTCCTTGGTGTACCAATTTTTTATAATCCTCATACATTTTGACGAACTTTTTTAGATTATATTTCTAGTTTTTGTGAACAGCATCAATAGAAGTCAATTCTCCAGTCAAACTCTTTACAACTGTAGTTAGACATACAATTGTATAATTTGAAATACGATCTAGAAAAAGTAATATAAATTCATGGCGGACGGGACACAAAAAGACTTCATATTTTGTTATTAAACAGTCGTTTTAAGATTCTGCTAATTTAAAAGGCACTAACTCCCACAATTATTTTTGAAATACCTAAAAAGTGGAACCTATTCAAACTTTTGAAGAATAAAACAATGTGCAATGACTTCTGATCAATTTACTTTTTATTTACAACATACACATGACGGACGGGACATGACAGATGGGACAAAAAAATCTTATCTGTGAAAATAACTCTAAAAAATTTATACAGACAGGTTTTAATTATTACTAAAAATTTAAAAAATATCAAAATTAAACAGCGGAAGTTAAAAATTTTTGGTCTTGGAAATAAGAACCACATTTATATGTTTGCGATAACTTGTTTTTTGTCTAAAAAAAAGTTAGGTCATCAAAACTTAATAATCAAAATCAAAAATAATGTCATTTTTGACATAATTCTGTAATTTATTGGCTTACGTTTTAAGAAATTTTGTGCAGCAATTGAGTTTTTGCTAAATAAACGCATAGAAAAGATAATTATTTGTCATTTTCTGTTTATGTTAATTTTTTTGTTCTAATTTTTTTAAAAACTGCTAGAAAAGTCTAATTTATTGTTTAAAAACGTGGGGAAATCTTCAAAACTTGCAAAAAAACTCATTTTTGACATAATTCTGTGATTTATTTTTGTGAATAAGTTTATGCCTTGATTTAGGTAAAAACGATATATTTAAGACAATTTTTTGCACTAAGTCCAAATAACTTTGTAAATGGTTGCCCAAAATAACTTATTCTAGTCATTCTAACCCAAAAAAAAACTTAAGCTTTGGCTTAGAAGGAAATGTACTATTTTAGAGTGTTTCAATCGACAAAGTTTTTTGGGAAATTCTCAAATATTATTAACATTAAAATTACGGAACTATTACGGCAAAACTGTAAGACTTAGAGCAAAACGGTTTTTTTCATCGTAAAGAGCAAATCTAAATCTATAAAATAGAATGGGTTTTAGCAATTTTTTTCTCAAAATTTTGAATTTTTCGGAAAAAAGTGAGGGTTTTATTAAATTGTGTATTTTTCTTATTTTTCCAATTACAGCAAAACTATTCGAAATATTAGCAGTATTTAATTTGTATCTTCTGTAGAATGATCCGGGGAATCGACTGACGTCAAGAAAATCGCCAAACTCCCAACAGATTTGTAGTTATATTTTTTTAATTTCACCAATTTTTGTTTTCATGAGCAATTTGCATGAAAACTATTAGTCGGAGAACAACTATCTTTTTTGAAAAAGATGAATAATTAAAAGGACTTCCAAAAAATAATAAGCTTTATTGGGTTGTCTCTTATACTACGCCAGCAATCAATTGTTTTACAAGGCAATGTTTGTAAATTTTAAAATTCAAAAAAAAAACTTTTATATATTTGGAAGAAATTTAACATTACTAAAATTATTTTAAAAATTTTACTGTCTGATTGCATTATTTCTGGAATGGCTGTGTTGTTAGGTTCTCCGTCCTGTTGTAATCATTGATCGGCGGATGTTCTTCTATTTTGTTTTTTTTTTTCTGTGTAAAATGGGTCCATTATTTTAGAGCAATGACTTTTTAATTGTGAAGCAGTGCAAAAGTCCCACTTCCACAGTTGTAAAATTAACTTGCCCCTGTAGATTCCGCGGCAATAATTGAATTTAATTAGTAACACTATAAGGTACAATAAAATTCAAATTAAAGTCAGGATCGCTGTTTACAAAAGAGGGTTGTTACATTTTAATTTCATAAAGCGCGGTAATACCTGCGTGCTTTATGTTCGTACCTAGGGAATACTCCATGCGTGTTATTTATGTTGGCAACCCGTTTGCAAACGTCCGGTCTGATTCAAACTCTGGAACAATAGATCAATCGGCGGATGGTTTTATTATTATTTTATCTCGCAGGTATTGCTGGATTTATGACGTCGACTTGAATATTTATAGCCTCGCGCCCCTTTGTAGCTTAATAATTGCGGATTCGTTGCGGCTTAATGTCGCCCCAATTTGGCAACGAATGCGTCCGGTCCGGAGGCGGCGATCGTAACTTGTAACGCCACCTACCAGCTGCAAGATTGAGCCATAAGGCGACGAGCGCCAGATTAACGTTATCAGTGCACGTTACGAGGCGTCGTCGACGCAAATGACATGTGAAAAGTACACGTCGAAAGAGCGCCAATTTCTAAACAATGGCTCCTCGTCCGCTGTAATCCATAATAAACGGATCCGCGCGCGTTAATAACGGCATTAGTCGCCTTAAGCGTGTCTTTGAGACACGGGTCTCTTGCCATTTACACTTGAAACAGTCGCAATGGCAAAGATTTATCTGGGGAAGGCGCCCCACACCGGGGCTTAATACGGACCAGATTACCATATTTCCGCCATAACCGAACGCAATGCGGAACGGCCGATCGCCGAAATTATGCCATTCTCATTCAAGGTGGTTGGCAAAAAACGGACTCATAAAGCAATGCGTCATTGATTTTGGCCGGGTGTGAAATATTGGCGCATTCCACACCTCACTCGCCGAAAAAATAAACTGTTTTTGCATACAGGCACATTTAATTAACTCAGCTGTTATAACAGTTCCTTTAGAAGTGAGTGGATCCTAGTTTAGGCAGCAGATTTTTCACTAACTAATAAAAACGAAATAATGCAAAATAGGGTTGAATAATTTTTTAATGGTCAAGAGAACTCTTATTAGTTTTGTACTCCGTAAAAATCGTCATAATAGATTGATAGAATTCATTAGAAAAATAGTATTTCTGTGGTTTTAATGTTGTACTGAGTGGAAAAAATCCCTATTTAAAAGCATTGTTTATTTGTTCAATATTTGCTAATAGCCAAAGGCACTTAAGAACAAAATTTGCCTTTTATTTAGAAAAGCCTTTTAAATATTAGATTACGAAGCTGTTACCTGCAGTTTATTATAGTTCAATATGACGTGCAGTGTTTGTAATACCTTCGGAAACTGAAAAGGCATTTTGAGTAATAGAAAAAAAATATGAAAACTTGTCAGCAACTCTTCTAAACCACCCCAGCACGAGGACAGTTTCAAAAAAACTTGAAGCAGTTTATATCAGTTTTATACAACATGAAGGATTTTAAACATGTTGAAAAAATAATTTTATTGCATTATAAATGTAAAAATACACGTAAAAAACTGATTTTTTTACAACATTACTTAAAAATATAGTGAAAATTATTACAAATTTTAAACTTACAAAAACTTAAAACAAATAAAAATTAAAAAAGTTTTTTTTAAGACTAGACCATGCACTTTATTTTTTGAACACATATATAAGTCACACACGTAAGCTTTAATGTTGTACTTTACGTCAGCACATTGGCAATGTGCCCACCTCTTGCAAGCAACACTATTGCTATAATTTTTTCCTTGTCGTTTCTTTGGTTCATACATTTCGTTTTCATCAGGAAAATATTCTGTCAGTTGAGTCATCATAAATTATTTCTATTGTATTTCCAAGGGTCTCACCTTCTTCATCAGAACTTTATTCGTTTTTCTTATTTTTTTTTTAATATATTTTTCTTCACTTTTTTTCCTTCGCTATAGCTTTTTTATGTCTGCTAGTTCTTATTTTTTTTCTTCAAGGAGTGTTTCTGGTAATTGACCTTTTTCTAGAGTCTCAGTTAAAACCCTATACATATCCTTTTATCCAGTTTCTTAACAAAATCATACGCTAGCAGCCTAAGCTTAAGAATATTTTAAAATCTATTTTATCAGCTGTTCTTTATTCAGGGCGTTTTCTTTTGTATGTTCGCTTCATTTTGAAGTAAAAAATTGAAATTTTATAATTTATAACACATTTTACTCATAAACTAAAACTTGTGGCCGTTGCGAACAGTTCAAAACTGACCCAAACGCCTATATTTAAAAGTGCCTCTCGGTGCAAATTTTACGAGAAAAGCTATAATTTTGCTATAATTTTTCATACGATTAATAAATAATGATAATTGAAAACTAATGAAGCAAACAATACACAAAGCTTCAAATTCCTTCCCGTAACATTTTTCAGAACAAAAAAGAGAGATTGTGAACTAACTCGCCAAGCACTAAAAATTCACTTTTACAATTTAAACCCTAGAGGGTTAGAATTCAAAGAAAGCCGTCAATTATAAATAAACTTGGACAGGGCTACATTAATGCGATTGGCAAAGAAATAAATGCTAAAGAATTTAAGAAAAAAATAAATAACATGAACACAGAATTGAAAAACAAAAAAATAAAAAGACCACCAATTTTGAAAATAATTATTTTGAATATTCCTTGCCTTCCTAGCAAAAAAGGTATCTTGAATGAATGGACAAAGACGAAAATCTCATTTTTAGTGCCAATAAAACTACGTGTAATAAAATTACTAAGCCGGAAGAGCAGTCGGGGGTATTTCTAATTACATTTCTTAAAAAAAAATATTTGACGTAAAATTATAGGTATGCACTTATAAGTATTTACTTCATTTTTATTCACAACTTTCAAAATTTTATTCTTGTAAAAAATACTACACTAATTTGTAGGTTCTGTCCCGGCGCATCCACCATTTTTGACAAAACTCGTTCGTTTAGAAATTCTGATAAAATAGATTAAACAATCGTATTGTTGACATTGTTGTTAACATTAAACTGCTAGTTTCATTATCAGTTATTAATTATGGTATATTTATTTGATTTTTGTTGCTACACTTTGTGGGTGATTCGCGGCCAGGTATGTGTATCGGCTTCCAAATGTGTTGTCCGATATAAATTAAGATGATTGTGCCGTTCTGTCTCGGCTCATAATCAGATTTGGCTGTTCCGTGAGCGTGCGATCTTAAATCGTCGTCCTGGCGAAACAGGCGGCAAAGAACAAGATAAATTAAATCAAGAATGAAAGACATAAATAGTAAAATCATTGCATAAACTCGCTCCGGTTGGCTAACGCGATTTCAGAAATGAATTGAAATGATGAACTAACTGGATTACTTCACAGTTCTCAATGCATGAGGACGAAGGAATGTAATAATCAACGTTGGCGGTTGGCGGCGTTTCCCCCATTGAACTGTTCGTTTTGCGGGGGCGGCGCGGTTCCGCTTCCTATTAAATATGGCAGACTCATTACGTTCTTGCATTAATTATTCGATTATTACTCGCACCGTCCGAATAAATAAAACGCAACAAGAGATGATTCCGGTGCGTGCGGACGCGATAATTCGCCCGATATTTACGACTGTTTTATTTTCCGGACTAACATCGGAAATTCGACGATAAAACAATGCAATATAAGAGGCATAAAACGGGATGAAGAGCCGAGACGAATATTTTTTATTGCGCGTTTCGTTTTAGGTGAAAAATCCGGAATAAGTAAAAGGAGGTGTTAACTTTTTAGTGGATGTGAGAATTTCACGTCAAGGCATTAACATTGACGACTTTTATTAGGGCGCGCGTCTACGCTCCTCATTTATGACTCTGTTGACAAAAATTGCTATATTTTCGTGCATTATCACCGCGATGTTTCGCTCATCCTAGTTTCCAACTTTCGAAACACTTTTTTATTGCTTCTGTGACTTTTTATTGGTAAAGTATGGTGATTTAGGAGTTAAGACGGGAGATTGCGAGGTGGGCGATTTATGCAGCGACTCATTATTACGGGCCTCTTGCTCCTCCCAGAAGCATCCAATAAATATTTATTGCCCAAAGCCAACATCTTGCCTCTGTTGCACAGAAACGATATTTACTACGTTTACCTCCAGGTGTTTTCACTAGCAATGTTTGCTAATTACCCGCAGCTTAATGCCCTAAACCCCAGAGAAGAATGTAACAAATAAATACAAAAAATAATTAGCATTTGCTTTTTTCCAAGTTATTGCCAATAACTAAATGATATTTTTACTGTAAAAAGTGTATATACAGAGGGGGGCAACGCAAAACACAATTAATAGCTCCACAGGAGCTGATTAATTGATTGATTGGGAAAAAAGACAGTGCAGGAATGGCAAGGGACGGCGTGTCGAAGCAAAGAAAAGAAAAAGTGGATAATAGAGAAGATGAGAATCAATCCATCAAAAGGAAATCATTGTGGCAATGCAAATTTTTCGAATCCTCAATTTCCAATCTCGCCTCCTAATTAACCCTCTGCTTCTTTTAAGTCTATTTGTAAAAACCAATTTTCTCCCCGATAAAAGACAGCACTACTTAATGCCGGCGCTTTATAGGTGGAAGATCCGAATGACAGAACGCACTTTAGTAGATTGCATCAATGCGTGGCAGAACCGCAAAACTCTATAAACTTCACTCTAACCCCTTTTAAACAATGAATCGACTTTTATATGGAACGTGTCACCCAAGTCCGGCAATTTATCTGTTTACCAACGTCTTCGATGCACCTCTTCACGCATAAATCTCCCACTCTGAGCCCCAGTTTTGCATTAACACAACCTCTCCAAAAATTACCCTAATCTTGTTTAAATACGAGCGTCGCGATTTTAAGGTGGCTGCGTCTCGAATTGAAATTCAGATTAATGGAAATGGGTTTGTTTTTCGTCGATTCTAATTAAGTCGGAATTTTTACTTCGGAAAGGTATGAATAAGGGCGAAAACAACGAAATAAGCATCGACCAATCACCGGAGAAGTGTGTGATAGGGGCTCATCACGTTGTTTGCTTCCGGTGCGGTAAACAACACATCGCAGAGGTGGAGACGTCTGGTCGGGCTCCCACGCGATTTCCTCGACGACAAACACACTCCCCGAGAGGGGTGACACCTGCACACATGATTCATAAGCCGATCCTGACAGGATAGTCTTAGTCGGAGACATCTATACCGGAAACAACAAATTTATATCCACCAGTTTAGAGTGAATCATTGTCTTCGATTGCTTGAGTCCCCCTTTATCGCTGACATCACACACGCCTCAGCCTTTATATCAAAGATCACAACAACATCAAAATACTCCACCCCTGATCTTTATAATCTCTACAACTAAACTAAAGAATTTTCCGTGTTAAGTCCTCTTGTATATTATTTCAAGGTTCAGAAAATAACTGGTGGAGATCTTGTTATAATACCACAGTTACGCTACGTTTCGTCTATTATAACACATATATCATCACTTATTATCTGACCTGCCACAATCTTTTTCCAAATTTCGAATAAAATAATAATAATAATAGTAGTAAGAGGGCCCCTATAGGACACACCCTGATTTTCAAGGGTAATTGTGAAAAAAGTAATAATATTAAGCAAATTACCCCGATTTTCAAGGTAGTTAAAAAAGTTAAAATAATCATTAAAATACCCCCGATTTTCCCGTGTGCTTAAAAAAAACATCAAAATTTCAAGCAAATTACCCCGATTTTCCAGGTAGTTAAAAAAAGTAAAAATATCAAGCAAATAACCCGATTTTCAAGGGTAATTGTGAAAAAAAGTAATATTAAGCAAATTACCCCGATTTTCCAGGTAGTTAAAAAAATAAAAAATATCAAGCAAAATAACCCGATTTTCAAGGGTAATTGTGAAAACAAAAACTACTTTAAACAAATTTTAAGAATTCATACATATGTTTATGTGCTACTTCTGGAGGTAATTTTGTGAGAATAATAACAGAAATTTTTCGTAGTAGTTCAATTTCTTCATCTGGAGTTAGATCAATTTTAGTTTCTTCTTCGTTTACTTTATAACAAAGATAAGGTTTACCGTTCTCTTTTAAAATTAAAGTTATTTTGTTATCCATTTATATTGAAAATTATTTAAGTTTATTTAGTAAAATCATAATCTTATCTATAATACTACATTTAATTTCAAAAATAGATAAATCAAATTTATACGATTTTGTCGTTTGCAAAAATTCATGATACTCGTAGTAATTATTGTCTTTAAAGAAATAAATTTTTCCATTAATATATCTAAAGGCTTTGTCAACATTAGAAGGAATACTAGAAAACAATTCAGCTATCATACCATGTTTCTTAGGTCTAAGCAGACATTCATCAAATTGTATAAACATTGTGTTGTCATAAAATATATAAGTTTGACCAGAATAAGTACTAAATATTGCATTAATTTTCTTTCCACTAGGAACACCCAAACTTGTGATAGATCTTCCATTATAACCGTTTTTAACAACGAAATTAGGAAAATCAATAATATAATATAAGTTGTTTGTTGTTAACAAAATAGTTCCATCTGGTCTCTGATAAATTTGTGATATTTCTTGAAAATTATCTGGTAAAAAAGTTAAATAATCTGTAATTAATTTTGGTTTATTATCATAGCTCATGTCTTTTAAATTAACAATCCAGACATATTTCTTGTAGAAAATATATAATTTATGATTTGCTATTAAAAATGTGTTAATAGTTTCACTTAAGCTGCATAAATCAGGTAATGAATCAGTCTTTCTAGGAGTCAAAGTAATAGGTTTTTTAGTTGTGGTAGATGTAGTAGTTGTGGTAGTTGTAGTTGGTATTGATTCATATTTTGACCGTTCAGGTATTCCGTATAAATATTGAATTGCCCACATATCGTCTCGAGTTAATTTATCAATATCACCTTTATAATACGCGTACATAATTGAATTATTATTGGCAGAGTGCTCAATACCTAATGTATGTCCGATTTCGTGTAATAATACTGTATAAAAATTAGTTTGATCATCAGGTGTATTACTTGATTCACCAAAATACCAATTTTCTGATTTATCAAAATGAATTCCTAGACATTCATCATTATTTGGAAAGAAGCCATGTGCTAAGACATTACCTTTTCCGTCAAAACTGCTAGAACATATTCCTTTTTGACACCGTGAATTATGATTATGTTGAAACAGCGTATTAGAAAATGAAATAAGTATGTCCGGTTTAACACTATTGTACTCGCCTACGGCGCTGGGCTGGCTGTGCCAGTACTCAAACTTTAAATTTGAAACAGATTCCCATTGATCAAAGGCTTTTTGTGCTAATTCTTTCATCTCGTTCGTAGCTAACGAAAAATACCATTTTGTAAATGAAACTCGGAATTCACCCAAAAACTAATTTATTAGCAAATTAGATTCAACAACGACATTGACACTACCACAGTGTCCTTCCAACTAACTAGGCGTTGCCCGTACGCGCCTCACGCGTCATCATTTCCCGCCAACTTCACCAACAGCGCCCCCTTCACTTAACAGTCGGCCACGCTTCCGTGTTCCACGTCCTCGGGGAACCACCGGTGTTTCTAAAACAAGTAATTAACCAATACCATGTATCCGAGCCGTAGTATACATCTACAGCCCGAGTCCCACTTAAGAACTATTTATAAACAACCTGAAAATAATCATAATCGTGTTTCTCACGTTGAGAATGAATCTGAAAATAATCATAATCGTGTTTCTCACGTTGAGAATGAATCTGAAAATAACCATAATCGTGTTTCTCACGTTGAGAATTAATTAAGAACAACAATAAGAACACCAACAACAACAACAATAAGAACACCAACAACAACAACAATAAGAACACCAACACCAACAAGATCAGTAACCTCAAGAATAAGTAGAAGAACAATAACAAGAACAAGAACAATAACAACAACAACAAATCATTAACTCATGAGTTTCAACGTAAAGCGCTTAAAAACAACATTTGGGCCCAAAATCGTGAGTTCACGTTGAACTTCACTCAGCTTCACAGCGAACTCAGTCATTCGTCACTGACATCGCCTATTGTTTCGTCTCCACTCGTCGTGGCGACAACGTAATGTCTCAATTTGTCCACTGAGTGAACACCCTCATATCGTTTTTGGGAACGCGTCGCCCCCGGCATGTCTGTCACGACGTACCTATCGTAGTCGAGCACTTTCTGAATTCGGTACGGTCCCGAATATTTAGGTAACAGCTTCCGACTTTTGCCCTCGTTTGAAGCTCGCGTGGTGCGTACCAACACGAGATCACCTGCATTAAATCTCTTTGGGGCACAGCGTCGCTTGTCATAACGCTCTTTTTGCTTCTGCTGTTCCTTTTCGACACGCTGAGCAACGTCTGCTCGTGTCCGTGGCAAATCACCATCATGAACACCCTCTGTCACCACGTTGGTGAGGATTGAGTCATTAGCATGTCGAGGTGTATACCCCAACAACAATTCGTATGGACTTTTGCCCGTAGTCGAATTCGGCGTAGAATTAATAGCCCAACTAATTCTACTCACAAAGTCATCCCATTTCTCTTCTTCTCTCGAGCTAGCAGCAAGCTGAGATAAAATCGTACGATTTAATCGCTCCACCTGGCCATTAGCCCGTGGTGTGGCAGTCGCGGTTAGTACTAATTTAACGTTTAAATCGGTACAATGTGTCTTAAACTTTTTGCTAGAAAAACAAGCCCCACGATCGGCTATTATACGTTTAGGTACACCAAACATTCCTGTAAGAGAAGCTAAAAATGATAAAACAGGGCCCACCTTAGTATTAGGCACGGCCCTGAGAAAGACAAATTTAGTAAATGCATCGATAATAGCTAAAAGATAAGAATTATGTGATTTGCTCTTTACAAATGGTCCCAAATGATCCATGTGCAATGTGTCAAATGGTTGCGAATTCTTAGGTATGGGATTCAAAAATCCTGGCTGTTTTCCTCCGGCTTCCTTATTGTAGAGACACTCCAAGCAGCTAGAAATATATTTATGAACATACCTCCGCATTGAAGGAAACCAATAAGATTTCGACACAGATGCCAAAGTTTTCTCATTCGATAAATGGCCAATTCCATCGTGGTGTGCTAATAAAATCTGGCGTCTTACCGCTTTTGGTACGACCCATTTTAATCCTGACTCAGTCTGTTTGAATACTCGACCATCTTTTAGTTTATACTCTTTGTGAATGGCACGCTCTTCAGCGTTCGTCGGTGATTTTTCCAATATTTCCTTCAACAATGCGCATCTCGCATCCTTCATTTGAACAGCTAAAATCCAATCATCATCGTTAACATTAATATGCAAGACTTCCACTGAAGGCTCCGAAGGATCTAATACCGGATTTCTACTCAAAGCGTCAACGTGACTCATTTTACTGCCAGGTCTGTATTCTACAGTAAAGTCGAACTCAGAAGTCAACAACCACCATCTCCCAATTCGTGGAATCAAATCTCTCTTGGTAAGGGTTGTTCGTAAAGCATTACAGTCTGTGATCACCTTGAATTGAAGCCCCAACAAGTATACTCGATAATGTTTGAGAGAACAGACCACCGCTAGCGTTTCTAGCTCGTACGAGTGGTACCTTTGTTCCTCTTTGGTCGTCTGTCGGCTGAAAAACATAACTGGACGCAAAGATCCATCACCTTGTCGTTGCAACAGAATGCCACCAATTCCAACTTTAGAAGCGTCAGTGTGTAACTCCGTTTCAGCTTCCGCGTCGTAAATTGCAAGAACTGGTCTGCTCGTCAAGATGTCTTTTAAAGTCTGAAAAGCCCGTTCTTGTACTTCTTCCAAAACAAATGCACTGCCTTTCTTTAGGAGACTCGTCAAACTGTTTGCTATTGTTGCGTAATCTTTCACGTACTTTCGAAAGTACCCACACAAACCTAAGAATTGCCTAAGTTTGTGTACGTCTGTTGGTTTGGGAAAGGCTGTCACCGCTTTGATTTTTGTCTCGCCTGGCTTAATGCCTTCCGCACTGATCTCATGCCCTAAATACTCTATTTGACTTCCAAAGAAGCAATATTTACTCAGCTTTAGAGTCAATCCGAACTGTCGAAGCAATTGAAACACCGTTTGTAAATTGTTAAGACCTGTTTCAAAGTCTTTGGAAGGTATCAGAAGATCATCTATGTAACAAAAAGCGGTCTGAAACCGTAATGGACCCAACACCTTATTCATAGCTCGCTGAAACACTGCCGGAGCGTTAGCTAGACCAAAAGGCATGCGGACAAACTCGTAATGCCCATCAGGCGTAACAAATGCTGTCTTTGGAATCGATTCGGTGGCCATTGGGATCTGATAGTATCCACTCGCGAGATCTAGTGTGGTGAAAAACTTTGCACCGTTTAGTTTATCCAAATGTTCGTCTACTCGTGGTAACGGAAAGCGATCTTTGATTGTTTTCGAATTTAATTGCCGATAGTCAACACACATACGGTATTGCCCATCTTTCTTCCGCACCAACAGTATGGGACTCGAATATGGCGAGTCTGATTCTCGTATGACTCCGCTACCTAACAAGTCATTTACTATATCTCGAACAATTCTTCTTTCGTGATGCGATAACCGATAAGTACGATAAATTACAGGTTTATCATCAGTCAAAGTTAGCTTCATTTCTGCCGCAGTTGTGGCACCTATTTCCACTACATTTCGTGCAAAACAATCTCGAAATTCGTTAACGAGTTGTAACAATTGCTCGAACTGAGCCGGGTCTAGATTCTTATTGACTTGTGTAAGAAGTTCCCACCGTTGAAAACTCTTTACCTCAATCTTCCCCATAGAAAAGACACTCACCGTCGTAGCTGTCCTTTCCTGCTCGCAAGGCTCAGCTCTCGCAACGATTTGCGCCTTTCGATAGACCAGATCTTGGTGCGATAGATTGCGAACGGTCACTAGGCCTCCATCACATGTGACACACCGATGAACAACGTGTTCGAACCCTGGTCTCGGACGTTGACACCCTTCAACGTAATAAGCTCCTTTCCACCCATCGTCTTTTGCCTTGATTCGTATGCAACCAATGGATTGAGGAGGGATCACTGTTTCCTCTTCCGCCCAAAGTGCAACTTTTCGTGTCGGAAGTTGGCCTAGAAATGCTTGGATCGATTCGTTGTTTCCGTCAACTACTCTCACAGATTCCTCATTTGCTATAATCGTATTAGCACCCGCATTCAGGAAGGTCTGTCCCACTATGACAGGCACACGTTGTGCACTGTCTTCGACGATCAAAGCTTTTACGTTTGCCTTGACAAGATCCACTTCTAGCTCTACTTCGACTCCCCCATGCACTTTGGTGATTCCCTGGCCATAACCACGAATCAAATGTAAACTTGGCTGCCACATCAGTCCCAATTCTCCAGCAACACTTTGCTTGACAAGGACCGGTTCAGCTCCTGAGTCAATGTAAGCTCGCGTCGGCTTACCATTGACCTTAATGTCTATGTAATAATTCTTATTATTACTTGCGTCAGCTACACTTGTCGTTAGTGCCTGCTTAGACATGTTTTCTTTTACTACGTTACCACGTTGGCACTCAGCATCCACATGTCCAATGCGACCACATTTCTTGCACTCAATTTTTGGTTTCGGGCACTTTGTCGCAACATGTCCTCGATTACGACAATTGTAACACCGAACTGACGAATACAGTTTTTGTGCTTCGACTCGACTTGGAAGGAACCTCCTCCTTTCCCGAGGCGCCTGCTTTGCGAGCGTATCCCGCTTGTCACCTTCGGATCTCAGAGTCGACAAATACTCAGCGTACAAGCTTTCGGGTGTAACGTAACGCCCTGCTCTAGCCCCATTTCTGAGAGTCACGTCAGTGATTCCATCAATAAGACAGGAGACTGCATTTGTTCCTGTTATGTCACAAGCCTGCAACAGATTTAATTTCCCAAAATAATATTGTGCCCAGGTTTCACCATCTTCCTTCACCCTATTCACTAGCTTACGAAGTGTGGAAGCATAATCGTGGTGATCGGGGAAGGTGGCTTGTAACAAACGTTTCCATTCATCCCAGCTCCGGTCGTATGCTGAGGGATCGAGATTGTCGTACCACTCCTTGGCCAACCCCTTGAGTCGACTTATCATGCCGTAAATCGTTGTACGTTCGTCCCAACCGTTCACGAGAGCCAACTGGTCAATTTTATGCAACCACTTAGTGGTACTAAAATTGGGGTTTCCTGGAGCGAATTCAGGAATCAGGTCACTTTTAATGCCAACTTGTCCTGATGTGTGCTCAAAATTGCGGTTTAGCAAACGTCGATTCAAGTTTTCCACAAGTTGCTCAAGTCTCGCGATTCTAGCGGACTCGGCCGAAACTGGGGGTGAATTTACTGTAGTGGAGACCCCAGGCGCGGACCTTTTCGGCCGTGGCTCATCGTCACTTGAGTCCGAGTCGTCCGAGTCCACATTTCCTCGGTACCTGTGACGCCCCATTGCGAAAATCTCACCAGAAAACTTTTCGCGCCTTTTGAGCCACACCCAAATGAAAATTGACAGCGTGTGGTTGCGTAACTCCTAGAACTCGTCAGAAATCAGAAAAACCAGATAAATTCGGCTAGCACCCGATTGATTTGTTCGATTTCAAGTCGTAAAACACAATTTTGTTACGAATGAAACGGTACAGATTCCCAAAACTTCAATTTTTGGCCCTTGCCTTGGCGACCCACAAATTCCTCACAAAATCACCACAATTCACCACTCTCTATCGGAAACGATTATTTGAGCAATATCCTACCGCTGCTCTGTAAATGAAACTCGGAATTCACCCAAAAACTAATTTATTAGCAAATTAGATTCAACAACGACATTGACACTACCACAGTGTCCTTCCAACTAACTAGGCGTTGCCCGTACGCGCCTCACGCGTCATCATTTCCCGCCAACTTCACCAACAGCGCCCCCTTCACTTAACAATTTAAGATTTGTTTTATTCCATTTTTGATAATGAACTCTATAAGCTGTTGGATTATCTTTATTTCCACATCTCGGCTGTTTAATCAAATCAAGTGTTTCTTGATTTAATGTTCCATCAACAGGTAAACTGTAATATTCTTGAAATCTAATTAATGCTTCATTTATTTCTATTAATGATTCAGCATTGCCAGGTTTTGTAGATACTGACGCGAAATAGCCAAATTGTTCTAAATAACTCTGAATCTTCGATTCATCGTAAGGCTTTGCTGAACTCTCATCTGAAGTTTTTACAGTAGCGAAAAATAGAAAAAGAATAATATAATATTTCATTTAATAGTGTAAATTTCGCTACGCTCATGAGGTCTCGCCCATTCGTCCGAATTTAAACAAAAATCATCAATTACCGTTTAAGTGGGCTTTTTCTAGGTATTTCTCTCTAGGAAAATAGTTAAAATTACTGACAAATTCCTCTTCACGTAAATTTATTTCTTTTTCGTTTATTTTATCAGCCTTATATAAATGCAATAACTGTCGATAAAATTTATAAACCAACTTATATTCTTCAATTCTTTCTGATATTTTTAACCTCTTATCTAAGATTTCTATTACCCCTGCGCCAAGAGATAAACAAACTAGTGGAGGTAGTGCTAACGATGATAATCCCGATACACTAAATAATAATTTACTAATAGATAATCCGATTCCAATTTTATAAAAATATAAGTAACTTTTTCTGTATACATACAAGCGTTTTTGTAGATATGTTTCCATTTATAACATATAGATAATATATTTTTTTTAATTACGTTCATGATGAATCATATTGAAATAGTAGTTTTCTCATTTAAACGACACGGTATCTGTTTAAAAGAATATAATATATCATAAAAATCTTTGCCTCTGTTGACATTAATTATCACATATATACAGTAATGACCACATAAAACAGAAGAATTCATTTGTAGCTGCGTGCTATTCCACGCAATATTTTTTCCACTACTTAGTAAATATTTTTTAATTTTTTCTGGTGGAGATATTCCAAAACTGTCAAAATATAAAATATTTCTTAAATATGGTTTGTTTATGTAACATACCCAGTGTGAGCCATAACAATTAGAGGGTTGAAAATTAATTATACCTGATTCATCTTTTCTAATTTTTTTTGGTAACATGTCAATTGCAAAAACACCTCGAAAATTTCGCGTAGCTTCATGAGGCAAAGCCGGATTCGTCTTCGACTCATTCATAATATTAGATATTTCTATATTACTTAACCCCTTTTTCCTATCAATTTTATTCCTTGTCCATATGCCTTCGTCGTCTTTTTTTTTATACCATCTCCAAAAGCTTTTTGTGCTAATTTAGTACCAGCATAACCAGCAGCACCTAACCCCAATGCTTTGGCTACAGCTAACGCTGCAGGAATTAAAGCAGGTAAAAATCCACCTATCTGTGTTGGAGAAAATTTTATATTACAATATTTTTTCTTCTCTTTTTTACACTTTTTAATTTCATCAATCTGATTTTCTCTTAATTTAATAGTATTATTAGGTCTTTCTGTTAAATCGAATCTTATATTACAATCTATTCTTTTTTCTTTACAACTTTGGAGTTTCTTTATTTGATTGGGTGATAAATATACTCTATAATCATTCATTGTTTTCGGTTCAGTCATCGTCGTCTTCGACCCACTGGCCTTGCCAGTCATTTATTTAAATTAAAAACCCTCTACTTCATTTCCAAGTAAATCTTTTCATCTATAATATTCATATTTGCAATTCTTTGAGATTCAACTACAGCATATATGTAGTAATTAACATTTTGATAATCTTTTAATGTCCAATTAACTTCTAGTTCAGATGATTTTGTTTTACTAAATAAATTTTCATCATTTTCTCTTGTTACATCAAAAGCAACAACTAAATAAAGGTTACAAAAATCTTTATAGCTAACACACGTGCCTTCATCCAAATCTTTTTTATAATTACATGAAAGGAATGCTGCATACAAGCGTTGTAAATCCCTATTATTCACCTGATATTCATAAGTAGGATGTTGGGTACCATTGATTTTAATATTTATTCTTTCTAAATTCATATTATCAAAAATCATCAGTGACTTGGTAAAATTATCGTTTCGTTCGGCTCTAGAAAACACTATAAAAACTCTAGATATTTTATTTTGATTATTTACAACGCGCCAGTTTCCACTTCCAGAAGACCACAAATTACTACGGTAACAGTTAAGCGCATTCCATCCACAAAGAAAGTTAGATTTGCTAACTAATAATGAAGATAACATTTTTTCAGTTTCTAATGAGGGCTTAACTATTGGGATCCACAAACTAATATCAGATATTTCATAATCATAATTTCCATCAACTTTAGCGTGTAATATATTTTTTACCCTATTTTTACGTAATTCGATACGAATTTTTCCATTCAAAACTTTGTTACAGTCTCGTACAAACCGGAAAATTTTAGATAAAGGTATAAATTTTGTAATAGTTTTTTCATCTTTTGTTAACAACCATCTCTCTAAATATCCTTTATTGGATGCAGAATTATTTGTGATTTTTGAAATAATAGTTTTTATATCAACGTCTAAATCTTTAAATTTTACCGATTTATCTTGCGCCTCATATTTGTATTGAGACGTATCTGCTGAATCTGCTGTGTCTGGATACCAACACAATTGTGATGCTGAAGTATCAGAAACGTCTCCAGAAAATTCAATCAGATTTGAAATTAACGTAGCAACGCCAACATAATTTGTTTCTTCTATTAATACCTCTTCATAGAATAGCCTCACATAGTCAAAATCATTTATCCCATTATTTGATATAGTTGCATAATTATTTGGATTGTTTTTAATTTTAGATTTGACAAAAATATAAGCACCTGATAAATGTTTCCATCCACTTATATTAGTTTCGAGCGTATACTGTTCAAGTTCTTTCACATTGATATTACTTTCTCTTATTTCATTGTAAGTATAACTTTTTGTTGATTCATCGGTTACAGGCATTTCATCAATACGCCATAAATTGTCTACAACGTTTTCCATTTATTTAAATAAATAATGTGATTAATTAATAGATTAATATCCAAATGGTATTGTATCAAAGGTTTCTAGAATAACTCTCTTGTCATAAACAAAACCAAATTCTTTTGTTTCGATTTTATTTAAGAGTTCCTTAGTTTTAGTATCTCTGGTAATTCGATTATATTGTGTACTGATTTTTTTGTCTTCGGCTTCGCCTCCGGAATCTTTCGATTCCCTCGGGAACCTTTGGTGACCTCTGGACTGGCTTCGCCAGGCTTTCTTTTCTAAAATATTATTTATACTTTCGGAATTAATCTTTTTGGACGTTTCATAATTTAACGTAAATCCTTTTATTTTACAAACAACTTTACCTGTGTTTGTTTTATAACAATAACTTTTAGGACCTGTTGATAACCAGTCAACAATCCATACATCCTTACCTAATTCGTCTGTCCAATCTCCCAATAGACAGCCTGTTTTAACAGTGTTTTTTCCATCATCTATATATACAATACTATCTGTATCATAATATGCTACGCTTTTTCCTAATTTATCTAACATTTCGTACAATCTTAGTCTAGCATTTGCAGTTGTAAAAGCAGCTATAAATATATTGGTATTGAAATCATTTTCTATATAGTGATCTTTTTTTTTACGAGTATAATCAATTTGTAACATATTTTCATTTATATCGATTATATGTATATTATCAAGGCTGCCATCTAATAAAATTTCATAAAATCTTTTATCATCTGTAACATATTCTGTTACACCCATATTTTGTCTTTGCCCAAATTTACCCCATAAGGAATTTAAGCATATTTTCGCAACAGCTCTCTTTCCAGGATTATTTTCTATTTTACCCAATTCAATACCTAGAATTTCTTTTACAGCTTTTCTATATTCTTCTTCTGATTCAAAATCATCCTGCCAAGGGCTTGTTTCTAATTTAATTTTCATAAACGCTTTCACATATCCTTTGAATAAATTTGATGATTTTTCGTAAAAATGCCAAACCTCATTAATAGTTATTATTTTGTACCCCTTTTCAATTGCTTTTTTTACTTCGTTGGTACACCAGGTTCCTCTGATAATTCTTTGAGATTCTGTATGAGAACATTTATCTTTTTGATTATTTAATTTTGCACACAATTGACATAATGGAAATGTTAGCTTTTCATCACCAGATTTGTTTTTATTTTTAACAGGTAAAACGGGGTGATACAAACCTTTTGGTGGTAAAATTGCACATTTTATTAATCCATACCATTCAGGATCATACGTACGAGGTTTGAATATTTTAGTAGGATGTCCAATTGGATAATCATCGTAACATTGTACTGTTGGATATAAACTGCAAATATCTATATATTTCAATTTCTTTCTTTTAACGCGCAATTTTGTTGCATTCGTTCTTCCACCAAAGAATGCGTTTCTAGGATTAAGTTCTTCCAATTCCTTAATTTCTTCTTCAATTTGTTTCATTTCTTTCTTATATTCTTTTGACTTTGTCCACTCACATTCCCACATTTCTATTAAGTTATAACCACCTTTTTTTATTTGCTCGCTTCTTTCTATTGTTTTCTCATAAAGATCTTCCATAGTTGTTTTATTCTTATTATTAAGAAAATCTGAACTATAACATTTTGTACAACCGTGCCAAAAACAACCGTGATATTGGTAAACAGTATTGGATTTTTCATCAAACCCGTCAACTTTTGATCCACATATTTTCACTTCACCATTGTTCAATGCGTGTTTTATATTTGGATTATGAAAACTATTTAACCATGAAATTGATTGTTGAGAATATTGATCTTTCAGATTATCAACAACAGCTATTGTATCTTTCTTAATATATTTTGATCTATATATAGCCATACAAACCCCTGCAATTGTAACATATCTAAATGGATCTATGTTAGCTATTTCTAGAAACTGTTTCCTTAATTCAAGACATCCATTTCTTAATATGTCAACATCAGAATTACAATATTCGTAAAGTTCTTTTTTAAAGTCAAACAAATAATTTTCTTTTCTTTTTTGTTTATGCCATTCTAAGAACTCTTCCCTTTCTTTTGGTTTCATAGAATTAACCCCATAGTATTTTGTATCAGGTATTTTTCCAATATAGTTCTGATTTTCTGTAGTATTGAAGAAATGTGGAAAATATCCTTTTTTAAGTTCTTTTAGACCGAATGTTTTAGGGAAATTTTTTAAAGGTCCTTGAACAAAATTACTACTATCAATAATTCTTAAATTAATTGGTTTTATTTCCATTAGCATTATTTTTGATCCGTTATATATACAGAAAGGTTTGATACCATTTTCAACGCAATATTTCAGAATAAAGTAAGAATCATAACCTTTAGAATAATGAGCAATAGCTGTACATCCTTTATCACCTCTAGAAATTAACCATTTACAGAAATCTTCGTTAGTCTTAAAAGAATTAACATTTCCGCTAAAATCGTGAGATATAACTAAATTAGCGATGTGTTTGCCTGTTTCTTGCATCGCTTCATAATCAAAGAATAAATATTTTTCTGTATAAGAACATTTAGTTGTATGATTTTTAGAACGACAAATAACACATTTAAACGGTTTCGTATCATTCAGTGGTTTTTTATTAAGATTTTTGCAATTACAGCATTGATAAATGTGATATTTTATTCTTTCGGTTGTTTTATCAGGATGTTCATCAGGATGTTCATCAGGATGTTTGTTTGTTTCATCAGGATATTTGTTTGTTTTATCAGGACGTTTGTCCATTTTTTTAAATCTAATATCATGAGTTTTATATGTAAATCCTGCTTTATTTTTCACATCTATCAAACCATTATAAGTCATAACTAAATCATATTCTAACATATAGCCTATTAGTTCGTCACCCCTTTTAGCTAATCTATCTGGTAAAATCAACTTAAATTTATTATTCAATGTAACTACAGCTTTTTCTTTACCGTCTTTAGTAAAAAGTTGCAAATCTGTTATGGAATATCCAGAACCCTTTTCCAAGTCTTTAAGTAATAATGTTTCTTTTATATCAGGAAAAGCCCATTTCGTGGACGCTTCGCATGTTACAGTACAACCTTTTCTATCACAATTTTGGCAACCTTTTACTTTATATTTATTATCACCGTCTTTCATTATTGTCTCACATATTCCGCCTTTTTGTCGTATCCATTGCATATAACATTTATGTTTTAATATTTCAACTTCTTTATAACAATTTCGACATTTTTCCCATCCACATTTATGTTCTTTACCTCCCTCTTCTATGAGTTTGTTACCTTTTTCAATCATTTCTCTACCCTTGTTATTATCTCCTTCTTCAATCATTTTATTTCCTTGTTCAATCATTTTTTTACCTTCGTCAACCATTTTATCACCTCTTTTGAGTATTTTATTACAATTTAAGCATTTGTAAAATCTTTCACAAACTTCTGAATGATTTTCTAAACATTCTTGATTAAAACAGTATCTATTGCAGTTTTCACAATATATTCTTTGTTTAGAGTCTTCTTCGTGTTTGGTAAAACATATTAGGCACGTTTTCTTTACTTTTTTGCATTTATGGTCGTCTTTGATTTGATATGGTTTATCACATTTTTTACAATAATAAGACTGACCGTAGAAACCTGTCATACTATTGATTGTATCGAAATGATTTCCATTTTTATATAAATATACTTTTACATCTTTCTCTTCTCCAGAATAAATTACTTGATTAAAACATTCGGCTGCTACGATTTTTATTTGAATATTTAATAATCTTTCTATATTCGCAATATCATCTAATGTAAAATAATTTCTATTATATTCTCCAAGTTGATTACATAGTTCTTGAGCTAAAGTAGTTTGTAAATTTCTTCCTTTTCTAATATATGTTATATCATTGTCGTTAAATTCTTTACCGAGTATTATATTTGTTTGATAAGTTAGTCCAACAATAACAGCTCTTGGACAACATAAATTATCTTTGTTTTTTATTTGTATTATACTTCTCTTTGTTCGCGAGTCTTCTGCTATATTTATCAATCTTTTCGCATTAGTAGCACCTCTAGGCATATTAACAACTTCGGCATGAAATGTACAACCGTATATATCTAAATCTTGATTTGAAGTTAAGATACTCTGAATTTTGTTTAATAAATTATCAATATCAGAAGTTCTTGATAACCCTGTGGAAATAGGGGACCTAAGATCATTGTGATTAACTACTATATTTAATAAATCTCCTTCTTTGAAATTTGTTTTCTCTTTTACTATTTTAATCATTTCATTTAATCCCTCTCTAATGACAGTAATTTTTTTCATAATTAAGCCTGAAAGATCAGGCTCGGATGATTCTTCATCTTCGGCTTTCAATAATATAACTTTATAGTAAACTTTATGTTTCCTCCATCTTTTGGTGTATTCAGCATTTGTTTCTATTATTTTAATTTTAGATTTTTTTGAAAACTCTGTAAAATAACTATCTTCAAAAGCGAACGGTTGGTCGTTAAT
This sequence comes from Tribolium castaneum, assembly GCF_031307605.1. Taxonomy (NCBI): domain Eukaryota; kingdom Metazoa; phylum Arthropoda; class Insecta; order Coleoptera; family Tenebrionidae; genus Tribolium; species Tribolium castaneum. The sequence goes on from NC_087396.1 coordinate 14,592,103, forward strand.
TTTTTGTAATAATTCTGCCTTCTTCATTTTAGAGTAACCTTTGATATTCTTTTCTTTAGCAATTTTTCTTAATTCTTTTATAGTCAAAGAAGTATTCTGAGTCGATTCGTTTTTTGACATGGTTTCCTCTAAAATTTCCTCTAATTTTGGTGATCCGATTTCGTTGAGAACAGTATTTAAATTCGCTTCGCTCATGAGAGCATTATCTGAAATTTGATTCACTAGATCTGTTTTTTTACTATTTTGCTTTATCTTTAGGTCTAATTTTTCAGCAATTGATTTTAATTTTTTAATATTGAGTCTATTTAATTTATTAAACCAATCGCCAGCATTGAGCTCTTCTTTTAGAATTAATTTTATAAGATCTAATTTAGTCTTTGAGTTATATTGCGAATAGTTTTTTAACCCCATCTTTTTTGCGATGGTTTTTATTTTTTTTAAACTTAGTTTATTTAGCACAATCTCATTATTTGATTGTGGTGTTAAAAAATATTTATCCATCGAGGACGACTCATGTGTCAAAGGTGAACTCTTATCTGAACTCTGAATCTTTGATTCATCGTGAGACTTCGTCGAACTCGATGACGAATTGCCTTCACTAATTTGTTCAATTATGTCACCCACTTTTTTTAAATCACCTTTAGTAAGTTTTATAATTTCCTCAAGTGTCATTTTACGAAGCTCATCTTTCGAGAGCTCCATTTATAAGAAAAATTTTTTTGCAAAACATTTTTCAGCCTTCTTAAACATCATATTCAATGATTATAATATGTTAGCAAGAGATGTTTTGGATAGTATTGCGCTCCTACTAATTTACCGCAGTTACATAATATTTTTTTACCTCTATAACGTTTATTCCAACATATGTTACAAAAAGTTGAATAACCATCTTTGCTTTTTTTATTTTGATAAAAATTCTCCAAATCTTTTAGAATATTGCAGTTCTTACAAACTTTTTTATCCATTTATTAGAAAGATATTATTTCAATAATTCTTATAATAATGTTAATTGCATTTCTTCTTCGTATATCCCCTCTTTAATTTTTTCGCCGTTAAGATCAGAAACAAAATAAATCCAAACATTATATACGCGTTTTTCTACAACTGTGAATATTTCTTCAGTCCAGTTTGTTTTTAATTTGTTACGAAAAATATCAACCATATTAGACAATCTAATTCTATCACCAACTTCAAATTTTGGTTTTTTATTTGTTAATGTAATCATATATACGGTTTCTAATAACTGTCTTTCATTTCCTTTATTAACATTTTTTGGCTTCATTTTAATCGTAGAGTGATAAGAATTGTTATAAGATTTTATAATTTTTGGTAGTGAGGAAAGCCAATTAAAACTCCTTGGCGGAGCCAACTCGTGAGCCTTCGGCGAACTGTCATACAATATTGGCTTGAATTTATTTCCTAAAGTACGGTTGAACCTCTCAACAAAGAAAGCTTTATTTTTTGTTCCAGTACTATAAAGATTGATATTGTACTTATTTAAAACGATTCTCATATCTTTATTATAAAACTCTTTTCCTCTATCAGCATGTAAATTTTTCGGTGGATTGTGTTTATCTTTAATCGCTTGTTGTATGATTTTTAAAAACGCGTTAGCTACTTCTAATCCTGATTTAGTTTTTAAAGGTTCTACCCATACAAATTTAGAAAAGGTGTCTTCAGCGACTAGAATATAGATAAAACCGTTATTGATCTTTTTAAATTTATTAAAATCATTCGGCTCCGGAATCTTTTGATTCCCTCGTGAACCTGTTCTTAAAGAATAGCTTGGATCTTCTGCTTTTCCTTTTGGTCTATAAAAAACATAAATATCTATTTGCCAAGTATCGTCAATACCTTTGTGTTGAAAGCGACGTGTTGGATATTTTTTCCTAGCGGATTTAAATAGTTCAAAAATTAAAATATCTTCTGGTGATTTAGAAAAATTATTTTTCTCTGATTGACAAATTCTGCAAGTAGATATTCTTCTCCTTTTTACAAACTTTGGTTCACCAATACTTTTAGTTTGTTTTTTACATTTTTTGCAATAATCCATTTAGTTACCATAATTTTGTCAGAACGGGGTTTTAAAAAACAATGAATACTATTAACAATTGATAATTTAGATTTAAAGAAAGCGGACTAGTGTTTCGCATCGCCTGCGTCGGAATCAACAAACACAATCTCATGAATTGATCTATTATTTGTAATTTCCTTCTTACCTTTATAAATCATATTTAACGAATCTGGATAATAAAAATTGACGGACATATTTTTAAATCTATCTGGTAAAATTACTTTAATCTTATTATTCAAAATAACACCTAATTTACTTCCATATTGTGTATTAACATTTTCGAAATTTGTCACTGAATAGGGTGTATTAATTTCCAAGTCAACAAGTTTTTTATATTCTAAAGAATATCCACAACTGTTTAGTTTGTTTTTTAAGTCACTCATTTATATATTAAAAAAATCTTCATAATTTTATACCGAAAACTTAACTAACATATAAAAAAAAATTGGAGTACTTAATAGATAAGGTTTTTTATCATTGAAACGACCAAGATGTTCTTCAGTGTTTACCTTTTCTTTTTTTATTCTAAAAGATAGAAGATCAGATTCTCTAACAATAAAGGGTTTTGAAAGATCTATTGTTCCTTTATTACTACTAATATCCAAATCTTTCAAATTAGCCGTTGAGTAGAATTTTATAACTTCCACATTCATTGGTATTCTAAGAAATAGTTCACCATCAAAAGAAAAGTCAAGCAAAGTAACAACCTTTAGTCCATGAACTTCTTTAATAAAACTAATTTTTCCTACAAATTGTAAAAAAGAATAATGAATTTTTTTCATGAATTCAGTTTCCAAATTGATTAACCTTTCTCCGTAAATATCTAGTTGTTTTTTATTGACAACATCATACTTATCAATTGCATCAGCAGTTTTAACTAATCTTCTATTACCAATATCAATATATCGTTTTTCTTTTTTGATCATATTATTCAGTTCAGGTTTAACAATTTTTAAAATACTTTCTGAATCATCTTTTCTAATCATATTACTGAGTTCCGGCTTAACAATTTTTAAAACGCTTTCTGAATCATCTTTTTTGATCATATTACTGAGTTCAGGTTTAACGATTTTTAAAATACTTTGAGAATCATCTTTTCTAATCATATTACTGACTTCCGGCTTAACAATTTTTAAATCGCTTTCTGAATCATCTTTTTTGATCATATTACTGAGTTCAGGTTTAACGATTTTTAAAATACTCTCTGAATCATCTTTTCTGATCATATTACTGAGTTCCGGCTTAACAATTTTTAAAACGCTTTCTGAATCATCTTTTTTGATCATGTTACTGAGTTCAGGTTTAACCATTTTTAAAACGGTTTCTGAATCATCTTTTTTGATCATATTATCGTTTGCTGACGCTAAATATTGTAAATTAACAGCATCGCCAGGATTTTCTGGTTGTTTTACATTAACTAATTTGTGTCCTGTGATATCATAATCGCCATTTTCTGTTAAATTAAACCCTATACCAGGTGGTCCTCTTGTTGATTTTCCACCTTTTTGTCTATTTTTTCTAAGAACGTATTCAGCATGCGAAGCACTAGTCAAAGACGATGTCATCGCCTTTGGACTGGTCCTGCCAGTCATTTATTGGTGTAAAATTCTTTCTATATTTTATTTCAGGATTTTTGAAATCAATAGTTAAGCAATCAAAATTATTAATGTTATTTTCATAGTATTCCTTGACTTTCTTATCCAATCCTTTTTCTCTAAATATCAAACTTATATCATTACCATCACATGATGGAAATATTGAAAGATAATTACATTGTAAACGAATTGATTTTGGTACTCTATACCAATCCTGCGTTATATAGATCATCGAAGCATTCATTTTTCTTCCACGTATAGCTAAATCTATCAATTTTTTTTGATCTTTTTCAGTTACAAAATCATCAACAACAATCAAGTTTTGTTTATCTCTATCCAGTTCGTCTACATGGACTATGTCTTCTATATCTGATGAAAAGTGTGATTCAATTATCGGTTCTTCAGGTCGAATAATTTTTTCATCATCAAACACATTTTGTAATAACTGATAATAAGGTTCTTCTAAATCCTTTGCATACAAATAAAAAGTATCAAAAAATAAATATTTTAATAGATTGACAACAGTATTTGTTTTACCAGAACCGCTTCGTCCTATAATTATTAATATAAAAGGCCATTTTGGAGCTAATTTATTAATGTTGTAATGTTCTTTTTCATCGGTTTTAATAAAATGAATAGGCAAAGACGTATTCATCGTCGTCTTCGACACTGGACTGGCCTTGCCAGTCATTTATGTAACACAAATAACCGCGATAGCGGGCAAATTGATTCCCTTGTGAACCGTCTTTGACTTGTGCTCCGCACCCAAACAGTATAAGATCTTTAATTCGAAAACAACTGCAGAAGAGCCATTATGGGCGTGTTGGTAAGATGTTTGCTTTCACTCCAAGGGGTCCCGGGTTCGAACCCCCGCGGATCCAACTTTTTTTTAAATTTCGTAATATTGCGCAGTTTGATGTATTATTGTAGCTGATTAGACATTATAATGGACACGACATAAATAGCTCAGATAGTAAAGAGTTAGACAGATAATAAAAGGTTTTGAGTTCGATTCCCATCGCCGCTTTTTTAATTGAGAATGCAGTTGTTCTTAAATCTGAACTGGTGAGATCTCGAGTGGCCATAGAGATTGAGGACCCACGAAGATTGACGAGCAACTGAGTGCTGCCAAATATTCTCAAAATATTTCTCGGTTTTGGGACTCTTCCATCTATTCATGACTTACAGTAATATCGAACAACAATGACCTGTCCTGTTGATTCAGGACTGATGGTCGTGCCGATGATTCTCCTCGATAGACACATACCTATAAACGGTATAAGCTGTCGTGAAAGAGGAGATGCTGTAAGAATAGATCGGATTGTAGTCGGAATGAAAACGGGGAATGTTTTGCACTTATTTTCGCTAGCGCTCATATTCGGCTATGCCTTCATGATGAATCTTCTTTTCACTTTATATAAATGACTAACGCTAATAGTAAAAGTGAAATAATTGACGCTATTTTAAAAAATCGTGAAATAATTAAAAATAGGATTCATTTAAAACAATTTAAAGAACATTTAACGAAGGAAGAAATTAAAAAACTACAAAAACCTATAACTGACAAACTTGATAATATTACTGAATTTACACAACAAATTCTTATGAGCGAAGCGAATCCAAAAAATGTTTTAGCAATTGAGGAAAAGGTTCCCCAGGCCGAATCGAAAGATTCCGGAGGCGATGATGTAAACGAATCGGATCATTTATTACCATTACCAAAATCACCTTCCTCCATAAGTTTAGATCCTAATAAAGATTTAAATTTTGATATTATTGAAAAACAATTTAAATTTGAAAAACCTTCACATTTATTATCGTTAGACATTAGAAGTCGAAATGCAAAAATTGATACGACGATACCCGAAATATCAACTAAATTGAAATCATTAAATGCGCACCTTACAAACGCAAAGAAATCACAAGAACAAGAAAAAATTGATAATTTACAATATGTGTATTCACAGTTGAAAAAATATAAAAGTGTTTTAGAAGATATTCGAAAAATTCCCTTCTATGAGAAGCAAACAGGAAGCGGCCAGATTCGACCTTCGGTCTTCAGCAGGCCATGCCTGATTTTTTCAGATCCGAATGAAATGGTAGAACGTCTTGATCTATTAATTGCGTCAAAAAATGCGGGAAATGATTCAATCGAGGTATATAATGAATGCGTAGAAATACTTGATAAATTGTTAAACCTGAAACTCATAAAAAAATCAGATCACAAAAAGATATTCTCTACGCTGCATGCGGAGCACTAGTCCACTTCGGTTTCGCCTCCGGAATTCCCTCGGGAACTTTTGCCAGGCTTTTTTAAACTGAATAAATGAGCCTAATACACATTAGATCTAAAGAAAATGATTTTGAAATAAGTTATTCTGAAAACCCTATTAATTTATCTGGATTAAAAGGTGAAATTGCTTTAAAGACAGCAAGTCTCTGGTATAGTTGGGATAACATTACCGAAGAGTATAAAAATAACGAAATAAAATTTAGGCGAAGCCCTCATGAGCGAAGCGAATACAAGTCTGGTAAAAAGGCTCCGCAGACCGAACTCAAAAATAACGAAATCAAGAAAGACAGGCAAGGCGTGTCCAGAGTCGATAGAAATGAATCGGAGTGGAAAATATTAAAGTTACCAAACGGTTTGTACGATGAAAATGAATTAAATAATTATATCCAAGAATATTTTGGAACGTTTGAAACACCCCCGTTTAATTTTGATGTAAATTATGCAACTAATCGTTTTATGCTAATTATACGCGACAAAGACTATGAAATTGACTTTTCCCACGGTAAGATACATGAGCTTTTAGGATTTGATAAAAAAATATATAAAGAAGGAATAAACTATGCAACAAAAATTGGTAACATCACCAAAGATATTGATCAAATCTTGATTCACTGCTCCCTAGTTTCATCTAGTTATCAAAATAATCTCAAAAGTGATGTTATATACGCTTTTACCCCAAATATTTCACCTAGATCTTTAATTAATATTGAACCGACGCATCCGAAATATTTACCAATTAATCGTACGGATTATATATTTAATATTCGCATTTCTGTTACAAATCAGCTAAATCAATTGATAAATTTTAATGGAGAGTGTTTAAATTTTGTTCTAGATATTCAGTAATTGTCATTGCTATTCTTTCCTGTAGAATAAATGGTACTTGTTGTTCATAGAAAACAATTATTTCCTAAACAATATGGGTTTGGTCTTAAATATCACAGAGATATTAGAGGTGGAAATATTTTTCAATCTATAAAAAAATTTGCTATACCAGCATTGGGTTTTTTATATCGCAATATATTAAAACCTTTTTGGAAAAATAATAAAGAAGATATCATTCAAGGTGTAACTTCAGGGCTTAAAAATATAGCGTCTACATACGTAAAATCACCGCCCTTTTCTACTTATAAAGAAGAAATTATAAATCCTATTCTAAACAAAATGAAAGAAAAATCGTGGAATGAACATTTACGAGGCGACGGATTAAAAAAGGGGAAAGCTAATCGATTAACTAAAAAATCAAAGGATATCATTAAAAATCTGTTGAATGCTGATGAAATTGATTAAAAACTTGTGATGTCCTTATATCGTCTTAAATTCAGTGACGGATGGGCATCCGTCACTGAAATCCCATGAAAGCTCATAATATTTTTTATTTTTTTAACTACCTTGAAAATCGGGTTATTTTTTTATTTTTTTAACTACCTGGAAAATCGGGGTGTTTTTATGATTTTTGTGCTTTTCTGATTACCCTTGAAAATCGGGGTAATTTGCTTAATATTATTACTTTTTTCACAATTACCCTTGAAAATCAGGGTGTGTCCTATAGGGGCCCTCTTACTACTAATAATAATAATAACAATAACAATAATAATAATAATAATAATAATAATTTTATCCCAGTGGCGTATCGTAGAATTTTAACTGAATTTCAAACACTAAATTTCTTATTAAAAAACAAATCCTACTTTGCTTATTACACAACTAATTTATACAGCGTTGGGCAAAAGTATGGAACCAAGCGTTTTGTGCCTAAACTATGTATGTACCTTACGAAATAACTAATCAGTTTGAGTAGATGATCAACTACAAATGTGATCATATTTCAAGAGTTATTAAAAAAAAAATTCTACATGGCTGTAGTAGGGTACAGCAATTTTTTTGGTTTAAGATTATGCTCTAAAATTAATTTTTGCTTTAATAAAATTAATTTTAAACCAATGTTTTTTTTTAATAAATTATTAAAGTTACGTGCCGAGCTTATTACGAAGGTTTTACGAAGGAACTTGTCCGAAGTGCTTAGATGCTTTTAATCCATAGATGCTTTTAATCCAAAAATTTGATTCGTCAAATTTTTCGCAAATACCGAGTGAGTTTTAATGATTGAGGCAAAAAAATCTATTGGCAATCTTGGGTTATTGCCGTTATTGGCCTCCCTGCTAGCTTGTTATATGGAGCTGTTTCACCCGACGGCCAAGTCAGCGTTCGTAGGTCGGAAGTGAATGACAATTGAGTATAAAATTTTGTCAAATAAAATTAATAGTCAAGGTTGCCACATTAAGTTTTCAAATTTCTCACTAGCGTGACTATAAAAATCACAATCATTAATAGTCGCCTGGCACAAATTCGAAAAATCTTCGTAATAAGTTTGGGAAGCAATTTTAATAATTTATTTGAAAAGAAACACTGAGTTAAAATTGATTTTATTAAAATAGAAGTTATTTTTAGAGCATAATCTTTTACCAAAAAAATCGCCGTGGTAAGGTGCCTTTAAAAAAAAATCAGTAACTCGTAAACCTAAAGGAATTTTGAAGAAAGTTGAAAAAAATAATTAGTTTTTTTGTGAGATACATAGCTTAGGCACAAAACGCTTGGTTCCATACTTTTGCCTAACTCTGTATAACTTTTCCACGTTAACTTAATTGAAAGTTATCCCAAGAAAATTAATTTCGTTTACATTTTTTATTGACTTTACACATAGTATAATTAAAACACTGTAATCAGGCGTCACGTTTTTAAGCAAAAATTTAACCTTATAGGTTTTCTCCACCAAGTCTTCATGGTTCATATTAGTTACTATTGCATTTGTGTATAAATATTTAATTTATTTGGTCTTGGATTTGTAACTATCAAAAGTGATAAATCATTTATAAAAATAAAAAAAGAATGTGACCCAAAACCCATCCCTGTGGCACACCCAATTCAACAAACGCTGGTTCGGACATACGACCATTCAGAGCAACAACTTGCCTTTTTTCTTGCAGCTTTTGTAACAAAATACCGTGATTCACAGAGTCAAAAACTTTTGTCAAATCATAAAAAAGCCCAACTGTTTGTTGTTTATGATTTAATGAAACATATAACGCAGAAACTGTTGCTTTTAACCAGTTATTGTAGATTTACATTTTCTAAAACCATGCTGACTAGAAGAGATCAAATTTGTACATCCCAAAAACTTTACCAAGCGATTAGAAAATATTCTCTCAATAATTTTATACAAATGTATTGTTAATAAGTGCCTGATAATGTCTGTGTTATAATAGACAAAACGTTGCGTAACAATCGTTGTTTTGATACAAGTTCTCTACCAGTTATTTTCTCAACCTCGGATTAAAATAATTTTTCTATCTTCACTAATACAGGGTGAAATTGAATTCACTAGCTATACATATTAATCGTGAGCACAGTAATAACATGTCTAATTTTTCCCATCTTAGTTGTCTTTAAACGTGGGGCAAACCCCCTTCTGAGATCCCACTATTACGACGCCTATGGCCTACGCAACTATCAGCACAGGTATGAAGACATATCAGTACCCACAAAAAACGAAAACAAATTTCGAGTAACATTTGACCTACCTTACATTAAAAAAAGGTGTCGTGACTATTGCGAAATTCGGGAAATTCGGCATTTGACCACATTTTTGCAGCAAACACTCGCACTAAGTTACACATCGGGATAAATCTTGCGTAACAAAGTTCGCATTATTTTTATCTAGTATCTGGTAGAGTTCTTGTCATCTTCTTATGCATTTGAAGGCCAAAGGTACCGTGAAACGTACGCGAATTAAGAAAATATACGGAGATGTTAACAGAATTTGTAAAATTGTACCATTTTTCCGGCACAAGCACGGTACCAACACAACCCTGCAAAGGTGCACCGACACACTGACCTTATCTATTAGTAAGCGGCGATAAAGTAGAGCAGAATTTCAATGTTTTTTGCAAGAATTTTTTGTCGAGTCAGCTTTTTTACTTCCACATTTTTATCCCAGTGGCGTGCCGTAGAATTTTGACTAAATTTCACTTTTAATTCATTATTAACATTAAAATGAGAATTTTCCATAACAGCTTTTTAGTCCTTCAACTTGAAGGAGTTACACCTTGTAATATGTGTAGTGAATTCAATTTCACCCTGTATAATAATTAACTTAAACCTAATGTTTGAACCAATGATATTAAAAATTGCTTTGATTTTTGATCTTTATTGGGCCATAACGCTAAAAGAGCAACGAAATAAAAGAAACCGAGTGCATGTAGAAGTTGTGTATTTAATTATCTGGGCGAGTGTCTCATATATCCGTGTAATTGGGCGCACAGGTCCGACAAACGAGCGCCTAATTTTACACAAAGCCTCTCAAACGGCGTCGTTTCGCCTAATACACCGACATCACAGATTTTTCAAGATCTAACAACATTTGCTCCAATTTTGTGCAATTTTTCCTTAGTAGAAACCAAATCGGCTCCTTTGAATCCGGATTGTTGTTGTAAATAAGTGATTTAGGGGTGGAAGAGTAGACTTGTTTGCTCTTCTGCCTCGATGCATTTAAATGCGTGTATCTGCATATCATCAATGTTAGGCACTTAATACTTGTTTGTTTTAAATTTAGAAAACAAACATAATTTAACGTTGCAACATACTCCCACCAGAGAGACTAATTTTCTTGAGTGAAATTGTGCTGCAAGTCGCACAAACAGTGCTGTTTTGGCGGATGAATCAGGGAATTTGAAAAACATTAGTAACTTGTAACAAAGGGAAGGAAATAATATTTCAACACTGTCGCTGACAGGCAAAGGGAAATACGAGGTTTTTAAACAGTAATTAACTGCGAATTTTTGTTACGTGGGTATAAATTAGAGTAACGTTGTATTACAGGACAGGTACTCATTATCGTATCATAAATAATGTTCATTTCGTTCCATGTTCCATTTATTTTATTTGTTTTAACAACTGATGCTTAAACGAGTTTTGTTTGAAACACAATCTTTGAATTTTTTATCGGGGAATAAAATGTTAAAACTTTCAATCGGGGCAAGAATTGAATCCACTCCTATTAACTTAATATTTAATAAACAATATCGAAGTGGAGCTCGAATCAGTTTCCCTAGCATAAACACGTGTCACGCCTGAACATTAGTAAAGCAACGTAAAAGAAACAATCACTTCAGAAATAAAACCAGCAAACATGAACACGACACCAACTTTATTTATGTTTCGCTCAATCACCAGCAATCGAACAACTCTCCCTTTTTTATTACACAAACATGTATTTTATGATCAGTAATTCCCCCAGCATTCTCTCTAATTTCGCAATAACTGTTTTCTCTATGCCAGCGACTCACTTTTTAATTGAAGATTGATTATGATGGTACAAGGTCGGTTCTTTTCCTTGCTTTCGCCCCCATTACTGTTATTAATAGTGGTAGATAGGTGATGATCGCGAGGAAACCACTAATTAAAATTAATGAGGGCGCTGTTGTTATTATCTAATGTACGGTTCTGGCTGAACAAATGTTTTCGTGGCAGCTTCGACTAATTGATCTGTGTTCAAATCATCCCTGTGTACCCGGCCTCATAATGCACACACGCTTGCGGTCGCTTGACAAGCAGCCTAAGACAAAGGGCTTGTTTGCAGGCAGGATTGCATATGGGATCGAAGATCGAATTAAAGTAAGGAACAGCAACCAACAGTATATCGATTTATGCAGCAAAAGTGAATAATTAAACTGTTGAATAGTAGAGATTATGCACTTTGTAAAAGCTTTTATTTAACTTGCTTTGTTGTCTGTCTGTCTGTTTCATGTTTTTTGGAGCCCAATTTGAAACGGTTCCCGTTGTCCCAATGAATTGAAATTTTGCATACTTACGTAATCTGCGTGACAATGCAATCCTACGTAGTTAAATACCCCCTAAAGGGGTTAAATGGGGTTTTAAAGTATTAGATTGTGTTTACAATTGGGTTTTCGATGTGTAACTTATACCAACATTAACAATATGTTGGTCATTGGGAAATATATTAATACCTAATCATTTTCATTACGTTTCGTTACAAACAAATGTCGCTATTTTTTTAAATTCATTTATCTTGGATGAGAGTATAGACACAGAACAGAGGTTAGGATGTCCTTTTAATGCTAATAACAGCTGTTTTCTATCACATACCACTAAACAAGTTTGCACAAATCAGTAAAATAATGGTGTAATACGGCGAAAATAAATCTCAGAGAAAAAGACGCTTAGAATAAGTAAAAATAAAAAAGCAATAAATAAAAACATTAAAAACAAATGTTATTTCAGAAAAAAACTTTTATTTAAAAGATGCACTAAAAAGTAAAACATGTTTTTCTATCAAAGGAGAATACTTTTGCTTACAAATTAAGTCATAACAACACGGCATTACAGAATGACTTTCTTAAATTGAGTACTGTTCCCAAAGCTTTTATAAATTTTAAATCCCTAATTTGTAAGCAAAAATATTTTCCTCTGATACAAAAAAAATATTTTTTACTTTTTAGTACATATTTTAAATAAAAGCTTTTTTCTAAAAAAAAAATTTTTATTTTTTTCGCAATTGCAAATAGAACAAACTTTAAAATCCACCAGTCCCGACGGGTTGTTCGCGATAAGTTAACAAATTAGGTTGTAAAGTTTGATGCTTGCTTCTGAAATTATGTGGCATAGAGTCTAAAATATTCGTATTTTGGGGCAAATTTTGTAAAGGAGCCGTAGCTAGTCGTTTCCAAGGCTCATAAACTATTAAATCCAATACCATAACTCTTATCTTTTTCGTTCCTCCCCGAAAAACTAAATAAAAATTCTGAACTAATAGAAGCGGTAGTGGCGCTGCGGTGAGGTAAAGCGCTCAAATATTTACAGAATGTGACCGCGCCTGTTAAACCACTTAAACTCTTCGCAAACCGACCATCAAATAATTCATATTGAAATTTATTTAATACACTTATCGTCGGGCGGATATCAGCGAGAACCTCCCCGTCCTTCGCATTATTCACGATGTTTAGCATCAATTTTTAATTCTCCCTTGGGCGGTTCTCCCTAATTCGCGCTATTGCAAATCGATGTTATTTGTTCGAACCGTCTGCCACCGTTTCAATGAAATCTAGCGGGAATGAAGTACCAAGAATTCCGATAAAAATAATAAAGTTAATCAGTTGCGTACCAACTCGAGAAGGCTGAAACGAGCGCGGAAAGAACATCGGCGCTCATCTTTGCGTGCTTAAATCTTGTTTGAAGATCATTATCCGGACGCTGCGCCGAAATGGTCGTGCGAAATGTGTAAACTAGAAATAACTTTAAAAAAGCCCAACGGAGTTAGAGAAAACGAGAAATCGAGACGGATGTTGCTGTCTTGCTCGCGTGTTGTATGTTTTGGCAAAAAAGCGAATTGCTTCCAACTTTTGCCTATTTGAATTGGAAATTACCCACCGATTTTGTTGCTTTTTGAGCTCTGATTGCCTTTAATTAAGCCCCTTTAACAAAAAATACTCCAATTTAAAACTTATGTACGGCTTGTTTTCTAGAAATACGTCTTTCGGTGGAGAAAAACAACACAGAAGTTGGTATTTAACTTAATATTATTGCACTTGGTGTTTTTACTCCTTGCTTACATTTCTTGGTCGAAACTTTGGTTTTATTTTGCTTTTATCGCGGCAATTTTATGGTAAAGTTGAATGTAAATTTAAAATGAGACAATTTATTAGTGGAAGCGAGCAAAATCAAAGCAATAAAACCGTGGAAAAGCGTTCAAGGCGTAGATTGTGTATCCATAGATTAAGACGAGATTATCGCCATTATTTCGGGTTAGTTCAGGATATAAAGGGGAGGATTACTTATATCTGAGATTTATCAATTGACTAAGCCCGGTTCTTTGAAAAATGTTCGAAACAAAACAAACCAGTGTAGTTATTAAAGTTTGCTTCTGAAGCAGAATTGCCAAGGAAACGGCAGTGAAAATTCACGACAAACAATTAAAAACTCTTGTTGGTTTCAGTAATCGATGTGATTTCAGATTAAACAGTTTACAAACAAATATTTATTATTACATATTATTATTATTTTATTATTATTATTATTATTATTACACTTATCTTATCAGTATCATTTCACATTAAATGAATTGCATTTACCTGAATGTTTTTAAAATGTTAAAAAACGGGTTAGTAATGTAGTTGTGAATAAAAGATCATGTTTTAAAGAGAATGATAAATAAACATCAATATCAAACGAAATAGTATACTGACTGATCATTATTACTCCGCTATCTATTATTTATAAAAACCAACATGAAAAGGACAAAACGTGCGTAGTTTTCAATCAATATACTATTGTTAGTATCTGTAATTCTAAACTATCGTATTTCTTGTTTTAGATTTGAAAATACATATTTAAGTAAAACTAGAACCTAATCAAATACTTAACAAAGTTTAATTTAACTGTATTTCAACCCCACAATAAATTACAGTCAATCAATGTTCCGCAACTTTATTTCGTTTAAAAACAATTATTAACACCAGACGCCAGGAATTTTTTTCAAATGATTAGCGACTTAGCCAGAAACTAGGAAATAAGTTATTAAATTTGTTTAAAAACTTATTTATTTATTAAACATTTGCACGTTAAGAAAAATTGCAAATTGTAAGTTTATTTTGTAGATTTTATTATAAATTAATCATTACCATAATAGTATTATTTTAAGTAATAAGTACCAAACAACGTTATCCTTAAAAAAACTAATGTTTGGTTTAGTTTACGTTTATTGTACGACATGAAATCACACATAAAATAGGCGAAATTCACGACTACAGGATATTTCACATAATTTTACGAAGCCTGTCGGTGTAAGATAAAATCAACAATGCATGTTCTGTGTCTTGATAGAGTAGTACATGATAATTATTTCCGAAAAAAAATAATTCACAACTGTTAATAAAATAGCGATTAGTTTGACAAATATACTACAATGGGTTTTCAAAAATAAAATAATTGAATTTTAATTAACAAATTCCGGAATTTTCATAAAAACTCCTGGTCAGCGCCTTCTTATTCTAGCCTAGGTTAAATTAGAACAGATAAGATAAATTTTTATAGTCTGGACATTGTGTCTTGCCGTTTCGAACACCTTTTTAGTCGTAAGTTAACACTTTTTTGGGGAACTGATCCCCAATTTCCATTTTTTTAATATTTGATATAATTAAAAACTTTCAAACTACATAGATCAAGAAATTAACAGAAATAAAAATTAAACATACAGTATAAAATAAAATTTAAAAATATTAAAAATTGCAAATATAAAAATGGTGGATGCGCCGGGCTAGCTTTTAATCTTATGTTATTAAATGGCAAATAAGCACATTTATTGTGTGGCTTCATAATCGAACATTTTCCATAATGATGATCACGCAAGGGCAAAAAGCAATCCTTCCTAGGCGAAGGGTTAAAGCGGACATTTACGGCCATCTCCGAGTCTCTCTTTCTGCAAACTCATTCTGACTAGTTCATATAACTGTCAGCAGAGAGCGACATCGCTTCATCATGGTCAAAGCCAGTAGATATACTAAAGTAGCGACACGGACCTTGACAGGGCAACAATAACGATTATATACTCTAGAGAGGGCGCAACTATCGAAATTCGACATATACCGCATTATTTACATAAAATGCCTAGCCTTGAAAAGCCTTAGTAAGTGCGTTTTGTCTCTGTTTCTACGTTTAATCTTCACTAAATGAAATTGCTAAAGGGGATGCTCTAAAGAGATATTCGTTAAAGGTCACATTAGATGATAGATTTAAATTGAGAATGTATTTAAACAAGCAGTTTAGTTTTCCAAGGCTCGACATTTTTTGTAATAACGCTGTAATTTTAAAGGTTCGTCAAATTGTCAGTAATTTTGAACATACGTCAAAACTGTCAAGATTCTCTCACTTTTGAAAAATTGGTAAAGAGTACAATGATTCTGGTGTTCATCTGTAGTTTTACTGTGGTTATTGGTTATGAACAGATTCCATGGAACTTTCAAACCTGTGCTTCAATCACGTAAATAATAAATCGACACCAAAAACATTAAACAAAGGAGCCTCCAGACTGTTCAAAGTCGTCCACATTACGAAGCACGTCTGTGTAATAATACTAGAAACTCATTCAAACAAAATTTGATTAAGAAATGTAAAGTGGTAGGTATCAACTTCAAAGAGAAATTTCTAAGATACCAAATTTTCATTAAGTATTTCAGGTAGATTTAAACAATACGTCCTTGAAAATTCATTCTAAATTATTAGATTCCGCCCTAATGGGAAAGAATTTAAGACCGCTCTGCTTACACTGACCTTCGTTTCAGAAAATTTAATGCATCTAAATCTGGGAATTGTAGCGCATCGAAGTTTGGTGGACTTTTTATAGCCACTTATTTACAGCAACTATGTTATACAAAATTTAAATAATAAAGAGAAATTCAGGTTGTATTATTTCTATTTCTTAAGTAATATCGAGGTGTAAACCGTACCCCAAATTTTGTACACCTGTGATTTAATCATGATTCCTTCTGATTTTTCCCTAAATTTTTAAAGTGATTTCCTTAAAATTTCTTGATTTACTCAATTTTGTACACTGATTTCCTCTGCGGTTTACCTCTCGGGTAATATTGAAAACACTTACTTTTATTATTGCGAAAAATGTCTTGGTTTCATAGCAGTTGTTAATAGTGTTGAGGGAAAAAATTAAATTTAATTAAAAAAAAATAAATCGACCAATTTAAAATCTTGGAGTAATTAAATACGATAAACTGTAAAAACACTTAGAGAGGAGTTTATTAAAATTAGAAATGTAAGTATCACAATTTTTTTAAATCAAACAATTATTATTTTGAAACGTGTTTTTGGCTTTTTCGTTAAATACAAAGTTCAAATTCTTTTAAGGAATGAATTCACTGTTGAAGCGCCAGCACCTTCTTCGAAATGTCCATAAGAGTTGCTGTATTCTGCGCATTCTAAAAGCCTTTCTCATTGCAATGTTCAGTTGAATTTAGGGACGATCTGATTTATTTTTACGTGAGTGAAGCACAAGTTTGAAGGTTTCATGGTATCTGTACACATAAACTGTAATAACCAGGGTGAAATTATAGACGATCACCGAATTTATTGTTCTGATTCACCAATTTTTCAAACGTGAAAAAATCTTGACATTTTTGACGTACGTTTTTGAATTTTGATAGTGGAGCCATCTGTAGAGTGTATAATCGTTATTGTTGCCCTGTCAAGGTCCGTGTCGCTACTTTAGTATATCTACTGGCTTTGATCATGGTCAGTGTGATGAATGATACGGTCAGTAAGAAGGCGCCACTGTCGCGTCACTCACCCGACTTGCACACGTAATTTTCATTTTCTCCGCCAATCCGATTAAAAACGAAACTGCACAGCCAAGTTAAAAACTCCCAGAGACAAAAACGAACATCACGCCTTGTCTCTAAATTACTCTTTATTTATCTAAGTACGTGCCTGGAGCAGGTCGCATTGGAACCCCATAAAATCCCGAGTACAAGTTTTAATGTTCCTTTCAGTTGTTTGACTCCAAGGAATCCCCCATAAAGTACATCGTTTATAATCGAAATATACGAGATAGGTGCAATATAAAATGATCATTTTATTTCTTTATTAAGTCGGACGTTCCCTCGAGTTCGGAAACAGATCGAAGTCGTTTTTTTATCATGGTTAATGTCCCAGTGTGGTCTTTTAAATCGAGCATTAAACTTTTCGGACCGAATGGAACTTGCCGGACCACACTGAAACATTAATTTTTGCGCCGCCCAAAGGGCCGATACAAATTATTTCGATTTGGGATCGAGAGTTTTCAGCCGTGGCTTGCCGCCGGCTCAATTAATTTGGAAATCAATAACAGTCCACTGTTGTACACATTTTTGCTAAAGAGAACTAACGCGTTGCAAACAAAACGTCAATGATGTCCACGCTAGTTTTACGGTTTGAAATATATAACTCTTAAGGAAAAAATTACCAAATACGCCGAGGCCGCTCAGCGACCCTTAAAAAATCCCATCAATTTTCCCAATCGGCCCCTAAATGCATAAAATTGTGTGGAATAAATCAACTTTGTATTCATAAAGCAGACAACAATCAGACAAATAAATACATTCCTGGTGTTCTGCCTTATTCTGGTAACCGCCGGCACAAAAAAATGATTTATCGGCCGGCGTCTGGTAGACACACCAGGTTTATTCTTGGCCAAAATATCACGTTGTCATTAGTAAGATTGATGTTTCCTCGTATTAGTCCCGATCGAATCCCTCCAGTCGTCCGCATGCAAACATCTCTAATTCGCTGTGAAGACAAGCCGCCCGTGCAAAACTGCATCAAGTCGATGTTTATCTTCTTTATGGCTCCTGTTTCCTGCTTGTTAGAGTCCAGAGTCGAGGATTGTTTGACCAAAGCACCCCACAAAACATCCTCTCGAGTTCCAGGTGAATCTCCGGAAGTGGTTAATCCATTATGTATGTTGCTGAAAGCATCGGGATTTTGTATGGAAATCATTCCGTAACTTATGAATAGGCGGATAGGGCGCAAGTTTACTTACTTCTTGCTGCGGCATTAAAGATGGATGGCTGAATCGGAGGATTCCAAAAGCCACCTATCGACTGTCCGCCCCCTTTAATAGTTTATTGAAACGCGAAGACTTGGGGTCAGATTTTATGGAAAGAACGGATTTATGGAAAGCGCAATTTACACACACAAAAATCGCTCCCCATTGTTGCGAAAAGCAACTCTATGGAAACTACAAACTGACACGACTTTGACTACCCAAATGGAGAAATACTACATTTTAAGGAACCCTCAGTCTAGATTAGTTTTAGATGGAACACAAACGATTGTTGCCGCCCGCCAAGTCACCAGGTTCGACACTCAGCTGTGGAAAGTGGAACATGTGGAGTGTGGAAAATTTTTCATCCACAACAAGGCTAACAAAGGGTGAGCGCTTCCTTGTTTTTATAAAGCTAATCCCGAAAGTGCAAACTTAGAAAAGTTTTAGACATCGAACGTGAAAGTAAAACAGGAGCCAACATCTTACTCTGCGAAAAAGAAAATGGAAACATAAACCAAAACTGGTACATAAATTCCGACGGTTCCATCGTCTGTGCTAACGGTGATGATTTTGCACTTGATATTTCAACGGACAGAAAAGTTAAACTTGAACGAAAGACTGGGTACCAAAACCAAAAATTTGAATTCTGCAGCAGAGGTGATATCTGAATTAACTACCCATCTAAGAATTAAAGTGGAGATTTGAACCAAGTTTGTTTTAATAAAAACCGCCACTTTTTGAAGTGTTATGTAATTATAAAGTCGAAGAATGAATGTTTTTTACCAAGTGTTAAAGAAACAGATAAATTGACGAAATGGTACTTTTAGAAAACCAGAACAAGAAGAAAAAGGAAATAAAAAAGATCTTGCCACAAGCATAACAAGTCAATTATATAAACTAAATCTTCGAAAACTATTAAATTGTTATAAAAAATACTTTGAAGAATGAAAACTTTGTCTGATGCAACGTTACGAACAGCAAAAACTGAATTAATTTAGTATTCAAAATAAATATCCCAGTAGTTTATAAATTAAAATAAATTGTAAAGCTAATGTAAAAAAACATGTGACAACTTCCAATTTCAACCTTAATTAACATAAGTACCACACATCTAACTAAATGAAAACGTATAATAATGCTGAGTCATTTTAAACTTGTGAAAAAGTATGAGTATTTCGCGTTATCTGATGCTCACCAGAGTTTCAAATTAATACTACAATCAAACCAGACACAAGCAATAATAAGATTTCATGAGATATATCGTCAAATATACACACACAAACAACGCAGCAACAAATCAGTAACATATTTTCTAACAAGAAATAAAGTGGACACGATCTTTGCCATTTACTTGACAATCCAGTTTATCTAGTCTCAAGTTTTTACTAGAATGTGTATTCAAAGTTATATTTTACAGACACAGACCTCGTAGAATTTTGGAATCACCCGGTAGAAAATAGTTCAAAAATGGTGGATGCGCCGGGCTATTTGTTCAATTTTCTAGCACAATCACTGTTACTTTTTGATTATTTTGTTGTTCCAATTTTAGAGTAGTATCACCTAGTACTGGGCCTAGTACTACTAGTAAAATTTCCAAATTGTTTACTATGCACAGTCTGTAGTAAATTTGTAGCCTTTATTGAAAAATAAGACTGAAAATAATAGGACTCATGCATAAAATTGTAATTTTAATAAAAGATTTGCAAAGTTGCGAAAGGTAATAAAAGTTACATTGAGAATATGGACACGCTTATCATTCCCCGTGAATCGTCCTGCAACAACCACTTTAGATTCGAAAGGATTCCATTAGGAGAGTTTAGGCAACCAAATCTACAAATTGAATTGAACTGAAAGACACTTATTATTGTGAACTTATAAATATTTTTTATTTATAATAATCATATGGGTACGATCTCAGGTATCATCAACACAAAAATATTCTTGTAACCAACTAATATTAATCAACAATTAAAATGTCGACTCAATCTGTTACGGTAAATTTCCATTGAGGTATTTTTCTTATTCCAAAAAACTTGTGATGAATAATTAAATTAAAAAATTAAAAAATACTATTATATTTAATTTATTTATGTGTATTTATAAAATACGAGTATATTGCCAATTTGGTGTCACAACACCTTTAAAATTTCTGCAAGTCATTGCTTTATATGGATTCACCTAATTATAGAATTCTGTTCGGAAATGAAAGCCCCACAACCCACAACAATTAACTATTACGTGCACAATCAAAACCTTTCGAACTTGGGTTATCATTACAAGAGCTTCAACTTGAGATAATTTTTAAATCTGGCAATCAGTAACAAAATGACCTCACACGACGCCGGACAATTTTCTCAACAAAAGCCTTGAATTTTTTTAACTTCCTTTAACAGTTTTCCAAATAAGCACAAAATGCCTGACCTTCTGGAGCTGGTGGAATTTGAAGGTTAGAACAGCTGATCAATTACCATTACTCGTTACATGAGTTATTTGTAAAAATTACATAATGTTTTTATCATTTTTCCGGAAAAAAACAGATAGTCCACGCAAGGAAGTCAAGGAGGTGAGTGAAGATGATAGTGAATTGAAATATACAGTTTATGGTGAGTGCTTGAGCCTGATTTTAGTAAAAATTTAATTTAGGGGTTGTTTTAGATTTAATTCGCACTATAAAGGACCCAGAGAAACCCAACACTTTGGAAGAATTAAACGTAGTTTATGAGGAGGGAGTTGAGGTGATTTGTTCCTTTTTTTTTGATAAATTGCTGAGTTTATGGTATTTGAGGTTAAGGAACGTACTTCTGGCAATGTTAGCGTTGTGAGGGTTGAATTTAATCCCACTGTGCCCCACTGTTCTTTAGCAACGCTAATTGGATTGTGTATTAGGATAAAATTAGAAAGATGTATTCCTTATAGGATTAAATTAGATATTTATATCAAGGCAGGAGCCCACACAACTGAACACGAAAGTAGGTCAAGTTTAAAGGCATTTCGTCAATAACATCTTTTTTTAGTCAATAAGCAAATTAACGATAAAGAGAGAATAGCAGCCGCAATGGAAAATCCAAACTTGCGGGAAATGGTAGAAAACTGTATTGTTGAAGAAGACTGAACTTTGTATCCAGGTATTTAAGCCGAAATGTTATTTACTATTTTATTAGAATTACATATTATATCGTATTTATAAAGTTTTTCCTTGCTCCTTTCAGTACAAAATGAGACTCTAGCTTCAAGCTCTCAGAAAATTGTTCTGGAAAATTTCCCAAAAATGTTTCCTGGTTTCGATGTTTCACTGTTGAAAATCACGGTGACGCAGCATTTCGCATATTTTTTTTCAAGACTCATTCTATTTTTGAAACAGCGTCTCATCGCTGTTTTGTGATTAATAAAAAATCTATTTGGGGGTTTCACAAAACATGAGTAACAG
Organism: Tribolium castaneum; assembly: GCF_031307605.1. Classification (NCBI taxonomy): domain Eukaryota; kingdom Metazoa; phylum Arthropoda; class Insecta; order Coleoptera; family Tenebrionidae; genus Tribolium; species Tribolium castaneum. The sequence goes on from NC_087396.1 coordinate 14,614,099, forward strand.
ATATCACACTTGGGTTTATTTCAGAATAGAAAAAATACATAAGTAAAATATAAATATCTTGTCTCATCCCTATCTCTATTATGCACCATCTTGATTTGATAATTTACAAATTACACCTAAAAATCATAAGGAAGTCACTTAGACATTACAGAAAAGGTTAGGTTGCAAACAAATCTAATCCTCGTGCCGTTTCTATAAATTTTCTAAACGTCCTTATTGCTATTTTCAATCGGCTTTATAAATAAATAATACTATAACCGCCAAATTTTCGCTTAAATGTTAAAATTTTCTTTAAAAACACTTGTTTCCAAAAGCTCAATCAAGCAATTATTTGTTGCTTCACTCGCCAAAATTTCATAATTTTGGTTTGAAATGTTAATGTTATTATCAGTGTCCAGTTGTAGCAGTCTTTGCCTTTTGTAACCTAAACATAGAAAAGCCACGAGGTTAGACACAAATTGAAGGAACGGCACAATTTTGTACAAAAATAACAAAAAAGGAGACATACTAATAACGCCTCAAATAACAAGTACAATTAAAAATCTGATAAAAAATCCTAATTAGCAGTCTCAAAAAATAACACCAATTATTGGTAAATGACAAAAACAATTTGTTCGTTTGCTTAACAACTCTACAACTTAAAGCTAATAAAACAATCAGCAAAAGAACAAATTGGAAAAGCACGCTATTTACAATAAAAAATCTAACAAAACGATTGACTAGGCCTTCTTCACGATCCCCGGACCGTGTAACTCTATAAAAGATTCGAGAGCTTCAGGAACTTGCCCTTGATAAGTGAGTTTATGATGTTTAACAGCATTGGCAGCGATACACTTCAGACTAAGTTTCATTTGAGTCTTTAAAATAATCTCGGCCACACCTGAAACACACCATCAATCAAAAAACGTACACTCGAGGCCGGGCCGTACAATCAACACAACACTTACTACCTGTAGCCGAGGCTTCCAGCGGTGTTTCCCCTCTCTTATTTACACAATCTAAATGCGCCCCCGCTTCGGTCAAGTCGGTTATGATCGAATGCAAAGTCAAAAAATCCGAAATTGGCTTATGGTAATTAACAATCACATGAAGGGGAGTATTACGGTCATAATCCATGGCATTCACATCAGCGCCACATTTTATCAACAGTCGGGTGGTCTCAGCACAGGGAAATCTATAAACACACGAATAATACAAACTCACCACCACTACCGCCACCTACTTGCACACATCGTTAGTATGGAAATCGTCCACAGGTGTCTCCGCATTACACGCCAGGTGCAGAAGCGTCTGACCGTCTCTCAGCGTTACATTAAGCTGGTTAAGAGTAAAAACCATCCGATTTACATTGAAGCGTTCCTCCTCTGAACACTCCTTGAGTAATTTTGTTAATATTGTCAGGAGATAAAGAGTCGTAGTGAGATTACTTTCAAGCTCCTCCTAAAATAAAATAAGATAAATTGGCACCACCAGTGCCCACTTCCTTTACCATCACAGTCTCAGGATCATCCTTGGGCCCCGGCTTGCTCAACTTGTACTTATTCCTCTCCAACTCCGTAATAGCCGCCGCTAAAACCTGCACCACGTGATCGTACGTAACCTTGACATTCACGTGTAACATCTGCGAAAACACTTGAGCAAACCTGAGCAAGTCTTTAACAACCGAAATATGGTTTTTCTGCCTCAACCTCAACGCGTGCAACCACAGCTCTAAACACCGCTCAAATCGCGCATTATCTGCGAAAACAGCGCCCCTGTATATCACAGGATGAGGCACTTCTGGGTTCTGCGACCCCAAGATTCGTTCCCGAATGGTCAAAGCCTCCATATGGATGGAATTGTGGTTGTTTTGGATGGCTTCGAGTTCGTAAACCGTCTGAGATTCGACCCAGTGTTCGTACGCGGGAATTGGAGTTATCAGTTTTTTCTTGACCGGACTGTCCGGATCGCTGTACCTGCAAAAAATTTGATTTCGAGAAACTCGATCGATCTATTTTAGATTTTATCTGAATAAAGTTGGCAACGGATCAATTGCTCGTAAGTTGCACAATTCATGTTTTCGTACACGTGTCGAGCGTGTACTTTTGTCAAATAAATCTGAATATTGGCAGTCAGGTAAATTAAAACTATTTTTCATGAATATTTTGAGACGACAAGGTATTTGTGCGTCAGTTTTTGACTTCCCGGTTCAACGCGCCGAACACCTGGAAACTTTCGCCCTTACTTGTCCGCGGCCCTCCGCCCACGTGTCCGTTCCGCCACTGCCAAAAAGCTATAAATAACGATACAAAAAATCCTATTTTTAGTGTTGTATTACACGCAAAACGCTGATTCCTTTAAAAATGCTAACATTCACCTTGCCGTCTAAAAATACCGTCCCCGTATGTTTATTTCATAAAGTTTATTTTCGATGGCGGAGATTTTCTTTGTGTACGAACCCACCTCAGCATCATTGACCTGTGCAAGTACTTGTAAGCCATGACGATGTCGTAATTCTCCTTATCGTTGGCGTACGACGCTCCCAGCAATTCCAGTGCTTCGATCTGCTCCTCTTTACTAATTTCCGGTCTTTCGACGAGATATTCCACCACATCGGCTCGGGTTCTTTCCGCTGCCGCTTTAATGGGAGTCATTCCCGAGTCGTTCGTTGAAAAAACAGCGTTGTATTTCAACAGTTCTTTAACGACGGGAAGGTGTCCGCACTCGGCGGCGAAATGCAGGGCCGTAGCCCCACAAAGGGCTTTCTCGTTCGCGTTGGCACCATGCTCTAGGAGAAAACTGACCTAAAATAACGGGGACAATCCCTATTGAGTCACACTGTGTACCGGACGGACTCACGACGTCCAAATGGCCTTTATACGCGGCTATCATAAGACAGGTGTTATTGTATTTGTTTGCTATGTTAATATCAGCCCGGTGGTAAGTCAGGTACTTGACGATGTCCAAGCGACCGTCGAAACAGGCGGCCCGCAAAGGCGTAGAATTGGATTTTGTGGGGTGGTTTACGTCAGCCCCGGCCTTCACCAGTGTTTTTACCACGTTTAAGTGACCTAGACGTAATTCCATGTTACAAAACTTCTACGTGAAAGACAAAAAACTGTTAGTGAAACAACAAAATTCAATTTTCAGTCGTGCAGAAAACACAAACATCGAAACACAATAAACTGCACATTCTGGTGAAAAAATAAGCAATTTTGCGATTGGACCTAAACCTTGAAATGATTAACGATTTTATAAACAAAGAAATCGCGCCGTGGCGCCAAATTTATCAATTACGCATTCCTTTAGTCCTCAATTGCGTTATTAAGTCCAAATACCACAAATACCAAATTTTAACACAAATTCCTTTTATTTCTGGAACTGTCAAAATTTTGAGGTTATGTCTGACAACCAACGAATTAAGCCTTTAGTCCCTCGTTAGTGTTTCAAAACGTATAACTAAGAACACTGTTAGTGCAGCTTGACTACCTGCACACGCGGCACACCACAGAGCACTGGCCCCCTCGATCACATATCCATCGAACTTGACGGTGCCTTCTTTCTCCAGATCGGGCTTAAACTTGGTCAACATCATGCGCATCACCTTGTCGTGACCCTGCCGCGCCGCCACGATCAAAGGGGTGCATTCCTGGCCGTCATCCTCGACGAACTTCTGCAATGGTGCACCAGGTTAAATTTATCCAGTTTCCATGCCAGCAGCCGGCGGCAATGGCCGGGGACAAGAGTTTACCTCGTCGAGGATGGCTTCCACTTCTTGTTTGTTAGCACCCACCAGCAGAGCGTACAGGGCTAGGGACATGCCGTCCTTGGCGGCATAATAAACACGATTTTTTAAGTGGTCGCGAGGTTCTTGCATCGTTCACTGTTTCAACACATACTTCGCGAAATGCTATTTTGAACTAACTCGAGCGCGGACTGCGATTCACTGATTTGCTCAAGGGAGCGAAAGCATTTGCTTGCTGTTTGACGTAGGATGGGGGCAAGCATTGACAGATCTGTCATTTGCAAATTTTGTCACGTGATTTTCTCGTAATTTAAAAATCTGTTTTGATCAGAATATGGCACAATTACATATCGCTTCTAAATTTAAACTCCTGGAACCTGCAAACCGTAAATCAACCTCAAAATCAAGAAACTTCAAACTTAACCTTTCATCACCTTTACATTTTATCGTTCTTGGGTTGGTAGCAGCAGGTGGCGAAAATAAATCCATTTTTTTAAATTTGTATATTTATAACAGTGAACATATTGCATACAAATCTTTATGATGGAGTAACTGATAAAGAGTACAAGTAATATAAGCTACACCCCTAATAGCTTTAAATATTTTATATACTTATTTAGAAAAATATAACAAATTTACATTAACACAGTCCGAATTATATACTTCCCAATATAACATTTATTTTAAAGGCAACAGCGTTATTTTTATTTAATGGAGGTGAAACATTTTTGGTCTTAGGGAAAATTAATTTGTTGCTATTACTTATTGGCAGCCCTGTACATCAAAAAATGAACAAACTTCAAATAAAAAAATTCGTATTTTAAATAAAAAAATGGAAATAAATTGTGTTTAACTCCGATTTAAGGCCCCAAATACTAAGTACAGTAAATTATATTTCATTTGACAATGACCCTAAATGTAACAATTTAGCCCTTATCTGAACAGATAGTATTATTTGAACATACTTAAAGTATCCCAAGGGATAATTAAGCCAAAATTTAGTGGTACTCCAAGTGGAATTGCTGATTAGGGCCCCCATGTCTATCATAGGCAATGAGAATATTCCCTGGGAAGCAATTACCATCACACACATCCACAGCCAAGTTTGCAGCGGCACTAGTAATGGTATGGTCAGGATTGACAAACCATTGTTGATTAAGCCCCCCGTGACTCTCATAAGTAATCAAATTCGCACCACAATCTGGCCCTCCTTCAATATCCAACACAGCCCTAAGATTGACAACACCAATTTTCCTACTTGAACTTGTGACATAACATAACCTCTTACCCATTTCCCTTGTTTCTGAGAACGTATCTATCACCTCCTCCAACCGGCTCTAGTATCCACTGCTGAGCTGGAGAACCTGTGTAATGTTGCAACTTGACTTCATATTCAGTTGCATCAAGACACAGGCCAGACGGGGTGTTCCTGATGACGGCACATTGCCCCCCTTGGTAGGGAGGAGGAGCACCGGGAAAGCCGGGCTGTGGGGGTGCTCCTGGCTGGTATGGAGGTGCTCCCGGCTGGTAGGGTGGTGGTGGTTGGAAACCGTAACTCATGCTTTTTCCTTGACCAAAAAATGGAATTTTATAACGTTAGATAACTGGAGTTGAGACCAACGTACCTCTAAGGCGCCGACCTTGGTTGAATGTGTAACTAACTGTTGGTTTAGTCTGATTTGGTGCACTATTTGTCGCTGGCGAAGAACACAAGGACACTTATTAAATTTAAGGCACTGCAGGAAAAAATGGGTCACATGGGTTAGAGATGGGCGTAACCCATGAGTAATTACTGCGAAGTGGGAATGACTTCAGCAGGAAGCAAATTGAAATTAAATAATCCAGATCCAAATACGCAGACGACCTTTAGTGTTCTTGGACGAGAATGAACAGTGGCGTAACTAGAAATTTATTGTGCCGCCTGTCCAGACGTTTTTTGATTTATTTTTTTGCAATAATAAAAAATTATTGACAGATAAGACATATTAAGGACTTTATTAATCACTAATAAAAATGAAAATTTAGTCTAATTAAATTTACATAATTTTATTCGACAAAGGAGATTTTATAAAAAAAATCTATTTGCCTATCACGTAAAAATTGAGGTAAAAATATTATTGGAAAGCCAGAACTTTGATTTTAAAGTTCTTGTTACGAGTATTTGGCGGAGACAATGATAAATAAGTAAAAACAAAAATAAAGAGTATTAATATTTGATTTTCTGTTACATGCTTCGGAAAGGCAATGATGTTATCTAAATCTCTGTGTAAATATCTATTTTCGAGGTTCATGATCATAAATTTTTCTTGGTCCTATCAGTGTCAACAGTTAAGAATATGCTAAATCTGCACAAACATATTCAAGGGCCAGATTTAGAATTCCCTATTAAAACGGGTTTTTGGTGTGTATTGTTTATTACATCATCAACACATGTTTACATGTCTTCGAGACATGTTATCGGCTGGAAAAGCCAAGCTCTGATTTCGCAAGTTCTGATAAAATAAAGACTCTTCTTGGGAGCTTACTCACATGCAATAAAAGTAGTACTATGACATACTGCTATACTTATTATTTTTCAATTTTCATATTAATTAAACCAAGATTTTGTCTAATTAAAAACTGATATTTCTGTTGTAGGAACAAATAATAGTTATTCCAAAAAAAATTTTTATCATTATTATTACAGGTTTACTAGAACCGACTTTTTATTGTTTATCATAAATTCGGATCATTTATCAGATACTTTTTCGCAATTGTCTCATAATAATTATTGTACAAATATCTGTTATGTCAACATTAAATCATATTTTGTCGTATTTTTGGCTGATAAGTCTGATTATGATTGTTTTTTGGGAAACAATAAAAGTTAGTTTCAGAGTAAATACTATTTCAAGTACTAATTTAATAAATGTTATCTGGTTTTTTATCTTCGAGTGTTTGATTTTTTATTCCTAAATCCTATTTATAAACAAATAATTTAAAATAATTTTTACACAGGTATACAATGTATAAAAATTGACGATGACACACTTGTGGAAGTTAGGAACTTTGAAATAATTAGGGACCGATTTAATATTTAAAAATTTTTTATTTAAGTTTCTCACTAAATTAGGAAATTTATCAACATTAGTTATTAAATAAAACAAAATTTGGTCATTTTTTATTTTATTTAGACGTATAACATTTAGTATAAATAATACATAAAACACGTAAAACACTGAATCGTTGACTTTTTATTTCCTGTCCTATACGTTTTTGGGTCTTTTTCTACAATATAGTAACCAGACCCAGGTTTAAATTTGTTTCCGTTTAAAACCTAGTTTAGATGAAGTATACTTATTAACAGGGGGCCACTGTTGATATATTGCATTACTTCCTTAATTAATCACATTTACACCATTTTTACTACCTAAGAATCGTCTCAAGACCGAAGAAAATATTATACTGAACAAAAGAATTTTTACTTTCTGGAAAGAAAATTATTTTATATAACAAAATTTTTATTTTGGATTCTTAATTACTGATTGATTAAAGTGTAAAAAACATTTTTTCAACCTCAAAAAAATGTTATTTGTTTTCGAGTTAATTTTTAAATCGTGTACATTGGTTTTCCTTATGTTTATTGCTCACAAACGGTCGTGTCCTCTTTAATATTGTAAACATTAAAAATATAAATTACCTTAAACTGAAACGGTTTTTCCTTTACAAAATCAACATACCAAAGTAACAGACAACGCTAAATCTCTGATAAAATTCAACTTGTTGCAAGTTGGTTTGTTGTTGGTTACATCTTTCTATTTATTACATAGGTACAATTATTACAGATATTATTAAATTGCATAAAATTGTACACAGTCATGTTATCACAGATATATTTTTATAAATCAGTTGAGACACCGAAAGGAACGAGTTGATTAGTATCGTCAGTAAACAGATATCGTATATAGGGGTGGAGATATCTACTTGTAGGTACATTGGATCTACGCATATTTATTTTCCAAATAAATAAGGTTGGGAGTGGCTTCACCTATGTAACTTTTAGTATTTGCCCCAAGTTTGCATAACGTACCTACCCACCTATAACAAAATTTTATGACAAAAATAGCAAAGATAAGGCTAATCCTGTTTGATAGAAGTATATCACTAAAACATTTTATATGGTATTTCTAACAAAAAATTCTTATGTTGCACAAATTCTTGTTTAAAACTAATGTTATTAAAAAAGTCTCATCACTTTACAACTCTCTACAGTTGAGACAGAGGAAAACCATGTAGATAAGAGGAAAACCGATATGATGTATGATTTATGCGGCTCTGGCACACAACTGTAGACACAACATTCAGAAAACAAAAAAACGCACAGAAAAGTTATAAAATGACTTTATTCGGAAGCAAAACTACAAGTTAACTATTGATATTGGAAGGTGAATTGCTGATTGGCTCCCCCATGCTTGCGATATGCAATTAAATTATTTCCAGGCGTGTAGTTTTCGCGGCATATGTCCACAGCCAAATTTCCATCGGCACTCACAATGGTACCATCGGAATTAACATGCCATTGCTGATTTGAGCCACCGTGTTTCTGATATGTAAGTAAATTTGAGCCGTTTTTCAGACCTCCATCAATATCCAAAACTTTCCTGTTGAATGAAAAATATATGATCTTATTCAACACTTTTAAAATTCCTTACCCGTTGCCTTTGTTAACAATGAAAAATTTGCCAGGACATGCATCTTCTAACTTCCATAACTGCGCTGGAAATCCCGTAAAATGTTGAATTTTGACCACACAGTCACTAGCGTCTAATACAAGACCAGATCTTTGATTTCTGATAACTGCGTATTTGTCGTGGTGGTGGTGGTGGTGATGTGGATGACACTGGGCCATTTTTGTAAATGTTTGATGTGAAGTGCTTACTTCAGTTTATATAGCAGTTAGATATGAGGAGGGGCGATTTGATAACATGTTATTGATAAAATTAGTCACCAAATTTCCAAAAAAAAGAAAGGGTTTTCCTACATGTTCCACTTTTAAGAAACAAATCCCTGTTAAGTCTCAGGGATTATCTTCCGAATAAATTTTCCGCGTTTGAAGCTAGTCTAGGGTAATTCAATACAACATAAGCATACGATATAAGGAAAAATGCTGGGAAAAACACTGAGGTTTATCCTCCCATTTATCTTTTTAATGTCGGCATTTTTCGAGCTTTAGAACTCAACTTTTGAAAAAGCATTTTTGCCTTAGAGAACCAATGAAATCTGAAATACTAGATATCATAAAGTCTACATAATTAAAGCATAATTATGTTGAAGGAAAACACTGCGTGCAGGAGAGGAGAGGCATTGGCAACTAATTTTCTTATTTTATGTTTTTCTAAAAAAATATCGTTAGTTTTATGCCATTTTTCCATGTTGTAATTTTCTAATGACTATTACTATTAGCACTATTAGTGCTCCATGTTGTAAAATGGGTTGCAGTATCACTTGGAAAAATTAAAAAAAAATTACTCAAACATTTTCTTAGTTATATAACACACAATACAAGTTGTATGTTGTATTAACAGTATAACATTAACCATGTAAAATTTTGACTCAAATGAAAAATGATCAAAATGACATAAAATGTCACAATAAGTGTAAAAAATTTAAGCCGAAAAAATGCCCGATACAGAGGACAAACCCTTTGGTTTCGGCAGCGCTGTTAAGCGCTTTCGTCCTTTGGGGCTTCACCCAGAACTGATTACCGTAAACACAACAAATCCTCTTGGTCCCGGACAATACGATCCTAAACCGGCTTGTTGTAAATACAAAAATAATGCAGCCAGGTTTTTATAAAAAAATATTTATTTTGTTCTATCGCAAAATTCTAGTTGGAAGGTAAAATTAGACAGTGAAGAATTTTCCAAGTATTTGGGCTTTCGAAACCCTCAAGTATTATGCGATCGCATGTTTGAAAGAACCCTTGGAGGGCCAGGAACTTACGAACTTTTTGACTATAAAGAAAAAGGAGTTTCCACTTTGGAAAACGTTGGTTTTGGGAGTGGAGAAAGATTTCACTCGGCTATTAGGGATGAAACATTACCACCTGGTCGAAATTTAAAAAATTAATGCTACGTTTTATTAATTAAAAATTTCCAGGTTGTCACACTCTCAAAACTTTAACAACAAAATTTACAAAAACACCAACTTTTGAATTTGATGGTATTACATCGAGGTTCAAAAACACTGAACCCCCATATAGAAAGGCCCCAAATCGTTACAAATTACCCACTTATTGCATCACAAATAAAGTTGTTTCAAAAAGAGGCCCTTATGACACGTTCACCGGACCTCGTGACGAAACAACAATTAAAAACCACTTTGCTCCTCCTCTTTTTAAATCACCTGACACTTTTTACGCCATACCTAGTGCAGTTGACCACCTTCTGTACCACCCGAGCAAAAAAAGGTAGTATTTTGTAAATAATTGTCGTTTAATTAAAAGTAAACTTAGGAATGGTAAATTCTTGTTGGAAGAGAGGTTCCCGGAAGGTTTGTCTGTAACCGCGACCAAAAATGGGTTCAGTATGTTCATGAGAGATCCAGAATATCCAAGTCCTGCCCAATATGAAGTTTCACAAGGGTATGGTTTAGTTCAAATAATTGAAATTTTGAGTGGAGTTTTAGGATCAAAGCGGCCAAAAAAAGTTTGCATCCTTTTAACAGCTCAAACGTGAATGCCAGACCCCCAGCAAACTGGAAAATTCATCCAGGGCCGGACCGCTACAAGGTAAAATATCCCACATGCCACCAGAAGAGCGTCAAAGGCTCTTGGATGTTCCTGTCGACGACCGAGCGCGAGTTGGTCAAAGTGGAGAGCTACAGCAATTTTATCTACTAAACACCTCTGATAAATAAACGATTAGCACGTTGTTTGTGCAAATTTCCGGAAGTTTCCGTCCCTCCGGGAGTCGGAAATAGCCGACTTCCGTCAGATTAGTAGACAATACTTATTAAAGACCAGCCCAAAAGGCGCATTCGTAATTCGCATTAATCGCCACCCAAATATTGACTTTCGCAAGAACAACAGGAAACGCCCATTTTTCCATACAATGGACTTTCTTCGCTTGAAATTTCTCTTGATTGACGATGGATTTCCGAAAATTCTGACAACACGTGTCACCAAGGCGTGACACGTGCGAAAGCGATCTAAACTTTGTGAACGAAACGTCGCTCAAACCTCTCATTTGAATTTCTATTACGTCTTCTCGATCAACTGTGAGATAATGCCACTTGACGAAAAAACCGATTAACCGCACGAAATCTTCCCATCATCAGCCATATCAAGCTTTCTTTCATCTGGGCAATTACGAGAAAGTTTTCATCTCGAAAAATCGAAACCTTCGATGGGTCTTTTTCGGTGATTTTCCGCCTTTGTCAATTCATCATAAACACTTGCTATTATGCAATTAACAATTGAAAGATGTTTCTCTGAAGAGGAAGTAGTAGGCACAACGTGGAACAATATAAGACCAAACGTGACCGGCGTACGCTTTCTCACAGGTACCATTTTCATTTCCTTCCAACTGCTGCGATTTTTGAGTCAAGGTTGGACTAACTATTGCAGAAGAAAATCAAGTTTTTCTTGATGGAAATATTCGCAAGCACAATATCGCAACAGGTGTTTATCGAGAACTTGGAATGCCGCGTGCTAGTAATTAGGTAACTCGTTAGTCATCGGAAGTAGGGGAAGGTGGGGACAAGATACACCAACATATCTTATCCCAAACATCCGCAAACTGCCTATTTCTCCTTCCGAAACCATTTTTTACTTAATTTTTACTCTCCGTATTCTGAATGCAGAAGTAAAGTGATGCAAATGTGTTGTTATTTTTTTACTAAAAAGTATACTTAAAAAAACTATTTAGAAAATGGTTAATCAAACCTGTAAGCATCAATAAAGCATTTATTTAAAAAATTCTATTATTGTTCAAATTCTTGAGCTTTTCTGGTTTTGAAAACAGAATCTGTTTTTTTTACAAAATTTAAATTCAAACTTTAGAATATCAGTAACAAATTTTTTGAAATACTTGTGGGTATTTATGTGTGTGATTAAGAGAAGCAACTGATGCGGAAATGGACAAACCACAACGTTTAGTACTCCGTGTTCAAGAAACCGCAACATATTGCCATTTACCTAAGAAGAATATTATTTTAGTTGCGACATGGCGGAATTGTAGACGGAAACGCTGGTACTCAAATAATTTAATTAATTTATCAAAATTAAATTCAATGATACGAGAAATTATCTTGCAAAAATCTAAGCAATTCTTTATTAGGTAACAACGGTTAGCAAAATTGTAATTACCATGGGTAATTGGATGTGATATTTCTTAATGTTCGGTTATTTTAAACTGTTTATTACATAAATCAATTAACGGCAAGTAAAAGAGAGGATCATGTTAAAAAAAGTAACCTGATTTTAATCGCAGGTAAGTGTTAGGGGAAAAAACAAAAACAAAGAGTTAGAGGATTGACTTGCTATCTCTGACCCGAATTACATATTCTATTATATAAAATTTTATAGACACAATTACGTTTGTGTGCCACCACAATAATTATTTTTACGTGAGTTGATACTTCTTACGACACTTAAAACGTCCAAACCGCTGATATAACAATACTTGGACGAAGCAGTGAGGGGTAAAAACCTCCCAATTTTCTAAAATCATGACGTAAGATTTTAACTCGATTTTTTTACGAGAGTTTATTATTGTTTTTTTCTATGCTGATCTAATTTGCAACTTTCACGTGGCTGTGACAGCAGTTTATTTTAGTGAGATGAGGTCATATTTTCTTAATCGGAGTATTTCCGTGTTGATTTCAAAAAATTAAATAGTAATTACTAACCCACTTGAAGGGTTTCGCACAGGTGGAAGTTTTCACTTTCTACGAGATGAATGCGAGATTAGGATTAAAAATATTTAATGAAATACAGACCGGTAGAGCTGCACATAAGGAAAGTCATTGGTTATTCCAATTGATTTGATTCATGCTGAACCAATGTTTACGATAATTGATGAAAATGTGCTGAAAGCATGAATTGAGGGAAAGCACTGAAGATCCGGTTAAGCTGAGTGGGTGGCGCGAAAGAAATTTTATTATACATGCTTAAATGGGAGCGCTAAAAGTATTTATCGATTTTTTTTGCAAATGTGGTGTTAATAAAACCGATTTAAAGAACGGCAGGAGTGGAAATCGAAATTTCACAATTTTATGGATAACATTACGGACAAGCACAACATTTTTTATTTGAAGTGAGTTTCTAAGTGTGTGATTTTTGTTTTTAGACTTAATTTGGTGTGTTTTATTTGTGTTTTCTTCGTGTTGGATTAATTCCACTTTCGGTTTTTATTTTTATATTTAGTGATTAATCACTAAAATGCTTTTAAATACTAGGGGTCCTATACTAAATTTTGAGATGGCAGGTGGATGGAATTATACTTGAAAACAACAACATGTTAATAAATCAAAATAAATAAAAGTCACCACTCGAGAGGGCATTAAAAAAACACACAACACAGTCAGTCAGGATATTTATTTCATAAACTGTAGTGGTTTTGGTTTGTTTCACATTATAACGAGAATAAGAAATTAACTAAACTGACGGGAGCTTACCGGTTAATGAATGCTGAACTAGATATTACTAGGTTAATTTAGTAAGTGTATTAATAAACAAACCTTGTGGAAATGTAAAGTAACAATACGAGTACGAGTCAACACTTTAATTCCCCCTTATTTCCTGTGATATATTCTCCTACGTGATGTGCTTTCAATGCCGTATACGACAAAAGCTTGCACTTGCACAAATCTTCCCATTCCCTAAAGAGCAACAGTAATACTCCTGACGTATATTATCAGCCTAATTAATTACTGTCCGGCAACCTTTGAATGCATTAACAGTTGTTTATGTATAACATCCAGACTGGGTCAGTAGATAATAGTTGCTCTGACATTTTGACTGCTGGGCATTTAGCCGCTTTGATTGATATACCAGTTTTGGCGAATGTTTTTCGATTTCGCAACGATGAGCCGTGAATACACCTTAAATGTTTGATTTATCGCACTTTGCCCAATTGTTGATGTCAATCTTCGGAAAGTCTTCGATCGATTGTGGCTGGTTGTGCAACGGAATTCTAGTCCAAGCAGCGCTGACCTAGGACAACTAATTAGCGGCGGCCAAGCCAATTCAAGTGAACCGAATCGGGCGGACTTGGCGTCAAAAAAGCCCCAATTGGAATTTGTTTCTTAACGAGACAGTTGCAAAATTCCTGAGTCATGGAGGAAAACGGCGAATTTCTGCGATGGGGTCGCCGTTATTACTTTATAATTACTGGAAATTCGGACGGGTCACGTGCGGCTGAGGTGTGGAAACGAGTTCGCATTCTTGGCCGGAGCGGCAATTTGGCGATCTTTCGATTGCATCGGTAAAACACCTAAATGGATTATTATCAAGCGAGAATGTCACTTTCGACAAATTACGCTTTTAGACACTATAGATGTGCCTGTTGCAATCGTGTGTGTATGAGTACTGACATTCAGAAGAATGGTTCATCACTTGTCACGATAATTTCTCCCATTTATATTATTACGAGTCAATCATTTTAATGATTTTGTTATATAATGCGATAATAGTGTACAATAAAAGTCTTTAGTTTTGAAACAATGTGTCTAATTAAATTCGCAACAAAGCTTTTGCAAAACTTAAGAGATAATGGCGGATGTAATGGCGATAGCAATCTGGGATGGGTTGTCGTTAAGCGATTATTGTTTAGCCTAGCTAAGTGACTAGTTAAAAAAATAGTAACCTAATGACTACGTTAGCACCAGTCTTCATTAAAGAAAAACATTATAGCTCTAATTACATTAAATTCCTGTTACTCAATTTCTCTTTTACTTTCTTTTTTCGACTAAAAATGCCTGGTATTCGATTTTATTAGGTACATTTTTATTAAATCTTTCTGGTGGTCACTTGGTTTTTAAGAACGTGGAAACACTGTAAAACTAAAACAGAATTTTTTTTATCACTTTACTGAAAGTCCAAAGTCGACAATAAATCATCTGCCTACCAAAAAATAAGCTTGTCTGCATTCCCGAATAATTTATTCGAGAATGCAGACATTTTGATATTGATTTAAACCAAAGAATCACTACGATTAAAAAATAAAAATTTTGATCCCAAAAACCCTTAAATTCTCTAAAATCACCTCCGAACTAATCACGAACGTAGGAAAAAAATCAAACGGGCTAGAGAAATTCGGTCGATAGTTTATTGATGAAGAAGTTTAATTCGTTCAAATATACTGTTTACTAGTAGTTTTCTGTTTACTTATTATTTACAAATAAAGCATTTTCTTCTTCTTCTTTTTCCACTAGGTAGGTACATACCTAGTACTTAGGTAGATAAAGCCTGGTCATCGGGATAACTGCTGTTAAAAGCAGATATAGGCTACAATAATCTTAAAAGTCAAATTATTATGAGTAATTACAGTAAAACCTCTCAACAACGGACACCGACGGGAACGTAACAAAACCTATGATAAAATTTCCACCTCCCATTAGTGGACAGTTCTCTACAACGGACAATTTAAGATGAATTGTCCGTTGTGGAGAGGTGTCCACTAATGGGAGGTGGAAATTTTATCATAGGTTTACGTTCTTACAAAAATGTTCGTTTGAAAGGTGTCCATTAAGAAAGATTTTACTGTATTTTTATCCTCATTTTTCCGTGGATTTTTAAGTGGCATTTTTTTCATACTGTGACTAGATCTTGCGACACAATGCCAATTATACAATTTTATTAAAAATTATTATCAACTTTTTTACGAATAGTGGTACTGGCGGACAATTTTATTATTCTAGCTTAAATTGTAAAGTGTGAAGATGTAGGTAATTTTTTTTAGTAAGTAGGGAAAATTTTTTGTTAGCCTCAGGTATTATGATTTAATGATTTGTATTTTAAGAAAACATTTCTTTTTTAAATGAAAATGTTATAAATAAATAGAGACCACATTATTAACTTGTTGACAATACAAATTTTTATTTAATGTATCAAAAACCTATAACTTCTTTGGCTTTGAAATAATTAATAAAATTTATATTTGCACACTCGCAGTTACGCTGCGAAATAATAAAAATCAATTACTTAGACTTAATATTAAGTAATATTGTACTTAATCTAACTGCCGCCTACGAAACACCAGGTACAAATTACTGGTTGTTGGTCATATTTAAGGCTGTCAGATGAAGAATAATAATATGTGTGGTTGTAGAACAAATTTGTTTTCGTGTTTTGATGAAGCAATAAGAGATTGTTTTAATTAATTATTTGACTGGCCGTTTTTGTGAAAAATGATTTTTAATAAAATTGTCAGTGTAGGTTGTAATGAAAACACCCAACTATTTTTTAATAAGAAAGTTTTGTTTTAATATAAAATTATTTCCAACACTTGACCTCTATCCAATAACATATCGTATCCAAATTAAACTTGTGCAATACTGAACAGCGCACTTTCACCCAATCAACTCCCGGTGTTACTCGTACCTTGTAATCTTCAGAACCTGCACGTTATCAATATCATGCACTCGCAAGTCCAGATTTGAAATAGAACCGCATAAATCGTAGTTTTAATTCTCAGAAGAATCGACTTTGCAATCCTCGTTTCACAACGCCCTAGATGATGCTCTTGTTGATGTTTGGATTAATTACATGTCGTCATTGAAACTGATTTTGACATGATGAAATCGCATTGTTCACGTCTTAGCAAACTTCTACAATTACTACTGTCACTGAAAGTTATTAAACGGGAACAAATTTTATGTAATGCTCGTTGGATCTCCAAAAATTTTTGAGTAAAAGTTACGATTTTTTCGGGCTTGTATCTAATATTTCACTCCCATCTAGTATGAATTTGCAGAATTTCCTCTGCGGTTGTAGGTCATGATTTGCGCTGGTGGCGATTACATTTTTAAAGTGTTCTAAACTTAATTGATGTATTATCTAATAAAATGTAAAGCAAATTTTGGGAACATGTTGCAATAGTTTTATTAGGTTATGCAGTCGTTATATCATTCAAATTTGGCGAAATGCATCCTGTTCCACAGCGCTCCTTTCGGGTCCCAATTTTTTTAGCGTTATTAACGCGAAAGAATAGAGCCAACGAGGCATAAAATGTCACTTAGGTGGTTCAAAAAACTATCTATTATGATCGCATCTTACACAATCGTTCCGGTCTGAAAACTAAAGGAGTCAGTCGAGTATTGTCAATGTTAGTCTCCTTTGATAATTAATAAATAAAATCAGAAGAGCGTTTGCCGATTAGGCAATGTGAAGAATTGCGCTTCTATTATTAGGAATCACCAATGGTCAGCCTTGGTGCATTGCGTAATATTTATCATGAAGTCGTCCTCAGCAGTACTGATAATCAGACCGTGGCTAAGTATGCATGGTCACTTGGGCTCTCGACCCAGCGGCGTTCCAAGGTGTTTTCCAGTTGATAAAGACCCCAAAAGCCCGCTACACGTCACTGCTTTGCATACGTGCATGCTAATCGTTCCGACTAAGGGCAAAGCCAGCCAAGCTTGACAAAAAATGAACAACCTCGTGGAAGGACTATAATTTGCTTTAGTGGACAGTCATCATAAAAGGAAACGGATCCTGGATGATTTACTGCAAATAGAAGGCATAACTCACTGATCTTTGATAAAGAGGCGCGATTGGCCAATTTGACATTGGTGGACGCGTGCTCGCTCGTGACCTGCACTAATGGTCCCTCAAGACTCTGTTTTGTGTAATCGCGGATAAGTGGTCACGCATCTGGCGCTAGTCGCTCGTTTTTTCCACGAATTTGAAATCAGTTGCGAAATTTTGGCAACGAGCAGATTTATCTGATCGCGAGCGGCGTCCCGCAGGGTGCCAGTTTGGGAACAATGCTGTTTTTAGCACTTCTCGGTCGCATTCCGCACGACCCCGTGGTCGATTAATCAAGTGTCGAACGGCATTGTTGGAAAATCACGATCGTTTGTTTGGACATCACACTAAATCTGATTTGAGAAGAGAAACACGAGGCTAAATATGGAGGTGTAGCTTGCAAGGTGATGTCTTTTGGCAACTAGGTTAGAGTCTGTTTTAAACGACTCAAATTACGGTGTTTTGCTAAAAAGCGTTATTTCTCCTATTGCGAAACCTCCACCCGCATCAGGTGGTATTATC
Source organism: Tribolium castaneum (assembly GCF_031307605.1). Taxonomy (NCBI): domain Eukaryota; kingdom Metazoa; phylum Arthropoda; class Insecta; order Coleoptera; family Tenebrionidae; genus Tribolium; species Tribolium castaneum. Next base: position 14,632,074 of record NC_087396.1, read on the forward strand.
CGTGTACTGGCCAATGGGTACAAGGGCACGTGTCACTGCAGGTAGTCCATTATTGCCTGAATTGCGAAATTCCCGCATGTCACACCGATGCGGTCATAATGCACATTAATGAAGACACTGTCGACGACACGCAGGTCAAGCTAAGACCTCCTGCTGTTTAGATTTTGGAGATAATAATAGCAATAAGTTCGATTAGCTACGCATTACCCACATGATTGTTGCACACTTAATGGAATCTTACTAGAATTCCAAAAATGATTATCGAAAATTTTTGTAATACGAAGTTTGAAGCGTGAAGTTATGTTTCACCTATACGTTCATCTTTTTTTCTCTCAAAACAAAAGGTATTTTATTTCCCTTCATTAGGATGTGGTCTTACATTTACAATTTGGCGCATTTACGTACTTTTACCTTTTCTCGCATTATTTTCTTATTTCTCCGCCTTACGTTTATACGTCTATGTGTTCTCTCAATACATATCTTATTTTTGCTTACGTGTTGTTTCACTTACCTTTTTTTCACTTTTTTTCATAGAAAAATTGTTACTCTGATCCGGGTTCGAACACCCGACCTCCCTTGTCGAAAGTGGCGCTTATACCACTGGGCCACCGAGCCCCAGGTACTGACTGTCTTTTACAGATATTTTAACACAAACTTTTTAAATAAATCAACATTACAAACTATATAATTGCAATAATTCACCTAAAACGCAAATTGATTCAGTTCAAAAGTTGGCGAATTAGCTCGAGAATTTTCTTTTCTTCCACTTTTTTCAATTTAATTCTCTAATTTTTCACTAGATTTCATGAAAAGATACTGGGCATATAAGTTGATTCTACAATTTTAAAATTGATTTTACTTTTTTTGTTACTTTCAGCACTGTTTTGACCGAAAATGGACATAATTTCGTAAAAAAATCACCATATTTGTGTATTTTTCAGTCAAAAATAGTGGACGTGCGCAAATCTTATCGGACCATGATTTTTATTAACAGTGTTTTTCGAGTCTTTACTAAACAAACTCAGTTAACTAAAAATTTTTAGACATAAATTAAATATTTTCGTTTATTTTTTTATAATTGTAGAAAAAGCTTATTTAAGAATTCAACGCTAAAGTTTGAAGTTATGTTTCACCATTACGTTTCGTCTCCTTTTCTCTCAAAACAAAAGGTATTTTTCCTTTATTGGGATGTGCTTTTACGTTTACAACATGGTGCCTTTACGTACTTTTACCTTTTGCCGTATTGTTTTCTTATTTCTGTCAGTTTTTTACTCCGTTTTACGTTTATACGTCTGTGTGTTTTCTCAATCTCTTATTTTTGCTTACGTGTTGTTTCACTTACCTTTTCTTCACTTTTTTTCATACAAAAATTGTTACCCTGATCCGGGTTCGAACCCCCGATCTCCCCCGTCGAAAGTGGCGCTTATACCACTGGGCCACCAAGCCCTAGGTACTGACCGTCTTTTGCAGATATTTTAACACTAACTTTTTAAATAAATTAACATTACAAACTATGTAATTGTAATAATTCACCAAAAACACAAATACATTCAGTTCAAAAGTCGGCGAATTAGCTCAAGAAAACATTTTCTTCTACTTTTTTTCAATTTAATTTTCTAATTTTTCACCAGATTTCATCGAAAGATGCCGGGCGTATAAGTTGATTCTACAATTTTAAAATTGTTTTTACTTTTTTTGTAACTTTCAGCACGTTTTTAACCGAAAATGGAGATAATTTCTCCAAAAATCACCGAATTTGTGTATTTTCTAGTCAAAAATAGTGGATGTGCACAAATCCTACCGTATTCACAGTAACCATAATTTTTATTAACAATGTTTTTCGGAATTTTACTAAACAAACTCAGTTAACTAAAAATTTTTAGAGATAAATTAAATATTCTCGTTTATTTTTTTATAATTTAAGAAGTAAGTCATGTAAGGATTCAGCGCTAAAGTTTAAAGTTATGTTTCACCTTTACGTTCATTTCTTTTTCTCTCAAAACAAAAGGTATTTTCCCTTTATTAGGATGTGGTCTTACGTTTACAATTTTGTACCTTTACGTACTTTTGCCGCATTATTTTATTATTTCTGTCAGTTTTATCCGCTTTACGTTTATACATCTATGTGTTCTCTCAATATCTTATTTTTGCTTACGTGTTGTTTCACTTACCTTTTCTTCACTTTTTTCATAGAAAAATTGTTACCCTGATCCGGGTTCGAACACCCGATCTCCCCCGTCGAAAGTGGCGCTTATACCACTGGGCCACCGGGCCCCAGGTACTGACCGTCTTTTGCAGATATTTTAACACTAACTTTTTAAATAAATCAACATTACAAACTACTTAAGTGCAATAATTCACCTAAAACTCAAATACATTCAGTTCAAAAGTCGGCGAATTAGCTCGAGAAAACATTTTCTTCTACTTTTTTTCAATTCAATTTCTTAATTTTTCACCAGATTTTAACAAAAGATACCAGGCGTATAAGTTTATTCTACAATTTTAAAATTGTCTTTACCTTTTTTGTAACTTTCAGCACGTTTTTGACCGAAACTAGACATAATTTCTCCAAAAATCATCAAATTTGTGTATTTTCTAGTCAAAAATAGTGGACGTGCGCAAATCCTACTGGTAAAGCCATTATAAAACGTATTTTTTAATGAGTAATTTAATGCCTCGTTTGCATTTCTACTTTTGAAAATTTTAATTATACGGGTGTATTGTTCGACGATCTTTATCCTAAAACTATTTTTATGAACGTTTAATGGAATTGGTTTCGGATCTCTGGATGAGCTTATTTGAATTCGATTGAAAGTAGAAATTGTTTGTGGATTTCTTGCTAGTTTTTCGTATTTTGGCTAGCATCTGCTGTTCGAGCAATTATTATAATTCCAAATGTGCTTCAAATTCCTTTGGCCACTCTCCGGCCTTCCTCCAAATCCATTTTTTCATGTGCGGCGCGTGGGAGTTTATTGTTGCGTGAAAATAACAAGGTTCCAGCTTCAGTTTATGTAATTATCGGAGATCTCGATCTCCTGAACCGAACAATTATCATAATCACTCCGATTGTCCTGTCCTCATTAGCCTGTCCTTATTCGCGGATGCGCCGATATTTAAAAATTACGTTGACGTTCTCGTCAAGGATTATTGACCAATCACTTACAGAATTATTAAAATTTAACCAAACCCCTCTTGTTTGAAGATTTACGTCGTGTTGGAGCTGTCGCCACTCGTGCCAAATTTTCGCCTTTGTTTTCTGTATTGCATCGCGAAAATGTCTTATTATTATAATTTAGTTGTAATAGCTTGTAGTAGCGTTTATAAATAATACATTAGGAGCCAATGTCGTGATAAATTAGAAATTCAATGAACGATTTTACATAATTTATAAACTACTTGCTCGGTTTATAGCCGTCCAGCGAGATTAATGTGACCCAAAATTTTTCTGGGGGTTCGTTTCGCTGTGACCTATTATATGCAAATTTGCAATCGTTGTGCAATTGCGTCTTCCAAACACAAACAACCAATTAGCCACATTTCCACCAACAGATTCACATATTTCTCTCATTAGAAACAAAATTTTTATGAGAAAAAAATGAGAAAATCATGGAGAAATTTTTCAAATTAAGAATAAATTCAGCCAAGGCTGAGGTAACAATAAAATATATTGTGATAATTTTTTTCAGAACCGAAATTTATTGAATCGCTAAAAGCATATTTCGATTAAATTATTATTACAACAAACAATACAATGAGCTCAGAATTTTTCGTACAAAAGCATGCAAACTAAATATAAACATAGTTTACGTGACTTCGCTGTCTTCTTCAAGTTATTTTTAGGCAGTGTCCGCTGAAGGTTATTAACACCGTGATGGACACCCGGATCCTGACAAACAACAATAAATACCTAACCGAAAAAAATAATTGCTGAAAGGCCGTTTGTAATTAGAACCAATTACAGAAAATTTTGTTGGAAAGTCGTACAAAGGATGTTTGCAACAATACCGAACTGTAACACCAGTCCCACATTACCATATTGCTTGCAAAACTGACTAATTATCGGCTTGAACGAAAATAATTTCCAATATATTTTATTGCAGAAATTAGCTGCTCATAAATCACTGAATAATACCGAATTTTGACAAGTGTTGAAACTTGGCGGTCAGGAACTGCCATTTACTGGCGATAAATCAGAATTAGTGAGGAATAATCTTACGAATTGTTCTTTACGAAAAAAGAGAGGCATTCCGAAGTTGACCTGTTGACCTGTGGTCACTGCAAGCTGCCAACCTTGTACTGTCAGCCATTCAGGTCGTATTGCGAAACTCGATATAACTATATACGTCGCTGATGGAAATTTTCAAAAATGCGAAAAACGATATCTAAGGAATTTGATTTGATTTATGATGGATTTAATAATTTGCTAAGGTCAGAAGAAAGTAAAAAGCAACCTTTATAAAATTATTACGTCATTTTTGAGGGGGAGTTGGAACCACTGGCCGTTGACGCTTATTCTGATTTACTGAAAATTCGGGCAACGTAGTAATAAATTGCAAGGGGATTTATTTATATTATTTTTCGAATTGTTTATTACATTTAAATAAATTAGCATTTTTAAATATATTTGCATATTTCTAAGAGCTTCTCTTGTATTTTTTACGTCTCAGATAACGAATGGGGGTTTTTAAGCAACAAATTTATTACAGGCTTCACAGATTATAAAAATCTATTCTGGGAATGATAAACAATTAAAAACATGACGAGGGTTAAGCCGTTTTTATTTTTAAATCTGTTTGAATTTAAAAATATTGGAGATACGAAGATCAAAAAACGTTAACAATTAACTTTACAATAAAAAATATCACGACCACAAATAGAGCGGAACATTTTAAACACTGATAGTATTTCACAATTGCAAAAGGTTGAGCACTATAAATAAAAAATTGCATAACTATTGTTCAAATTTTGACTTTGCAATTTTTCCATCAAAGTTTCAAATTTGGCGAGGAAAAATCCTTAATACTGTTGCCTGCAGTTGATTGAATCAATAATTAAAAATTTGTTTTTTCTATCGAAAATAGCAAGGCCAGTTTTGCAATAATTGTTTTCATGTTTTTTGTTTCGCAAGCCGCGTTATTTATACTAGCGGCTAGCCCCTGCCGGTCTACAAATGTTCGCTCAGTCGAAATGTTGCGAGCGAGGTCGGAACAGTACGAACGGAGACCATAACGGACTTCTCATTTCAGCTGGGCATATTGGAATAGTGGTTTTTATGGAAATATGTTGCGCGTGGCTGGGGCTTCGCCCCAGTTAACTAAAAGGAAACAAACCCCACGACCAATTAAACTCGAAACGTGGAATAGTGTTTATGTTTATGAACTGTACGCCACCCTAGCTCCATAAAAAAACACTATTCCACGTTTCGAGTTCCACGTTTTCGAGTTGGTCGTGGGGTTTGTTTCCTTTTAGTTAACTGGGGCGAAGCCCCAGCCACGCGCAACATATTTCCATAAAAACCACTATTCCAATATGCCCATCAATGCCGATTGTTAATGTAATTATTTTTAAAATACTCAGAAAACTCTTTAGACTTAACCAGCCCAGCTGAAATGAGAAGTCCGTTATGGTCTCCGTTCGTACTGTTCCGACCTCGCTCGCAACATTTCGACTGAGCGAACATTTGTAGACCGGCAGGGGCTAGCCGCTAGTGTTATTTATGGGCTGTACTCCTTTTAATCCTCTAGTTCAGGGATAACTCCGGGAAATATGCAGGGACCGCCTTGACAAATAAATTAATTTCAATTAAGATACGCGCCGAAATCTCGTTTCGATTAAAAATATTCCATCTGTCACCCAGATTACCATAAAATTTGCATTATTTTTGTCATAATTAGAATAGATAATTAAATCGCCGATGTTGATATTATTATCAGGCGATTATGTAACTCCACATTTCGCAATGCACGATCCCGCATGCACCGATTATCTAATCTCAGATGCCATAAAATGGTCCACCGAAATACCAGCTCCCTCGAATTAATCGGCTTAATGAGCAAACGGTTACGTCAAGGTCCGGCCCTGACCCCTGAACCCTCCGAAAATTTGGAACACATTGAGCGCCACCTGCCTAGTAAAAGTTGTTTGCCAAAAAGCGGATTTTTGGGTCTAATTGTTGCAAAATTTCGGCAACGAGGAAGTGTTATTTCGTGCCAAACTGTACCCGAATCTAAACTATTCGGGTTTGTGTATCGCACCACTTTGAAATGTAGCTTATACCCGGTCGTAAATTGATGAAATTGTGCAAGATCCAAAAAGCTATGCGACGTTATCCAACTTCTGGGTTTGACTAAATACCTAATGATGAGTTGGCTTAATTTATTAGGGGCCAGGAGAATGTTGTTTCCCAACATTTGATCAACTATTTCTTTTATTGTTGTCTTTTTTCTGGCGTCTCTTTTAACAAGTGTCTAGGAATATTGCATGGGGACTTGTCCAAGGATAAATCCGATCTGTTCTCTTCATGTGACGGTACTGATACCTGCGACATGTCTATCATGTTCGAACAACCTATTTAATGTTTCAAGAAGCCAATATCTGTCGAAACATTGTGCTAAGTAACCTTTTAGTGCAGGAACGACTGTCAATCAAAACACAATGCAGCATAAACCTGAATTATTAGAATCTGTCCAAAGCAATCAGTGCGATTGCTTAAAAATAATACCGTCAAAAGCAAGTTTAAGAAATCTCTTTCGGGAAAACCTTGACTTTTCAAAGAAAACACTTAGTAATATCAAGGTCATTGATGAGCGTAGGTGCGACATTCGTTAATTTGTGAAAATTGAGTCATTGTCACGTAATTTATTCACTAGTGGACAATTAGTCATGTCGAAAGGAGCGATTTATGTAACAGCAGGAATTTTATGGATTGTTTATGTGCAAACAAGCAAAAACCAATATAAACAACAATAATGGCGCTAGTTGAAGGAAATCATTTCACAACGACCTCGCGAAAGCTTCTGATTTTCGCGTGATATTTAATAATGTAGGAGAAAAAGTGGTAAATCCGTAGGTTTAAATTAATTGCTTGAAGTATAAAACAGCCGTTTGTAAATTATTATCAATTAGCCGATTGTACAGTTGTAAATAATTAGGCGCTGAAACGAATTTAACATTTAGAAAATGTATGCAGACATAATTGCACTGCAATAACGGATAAAGAGCAGAGACTTTCGGATTCATTCGATCAAAATAAGAACGGATTATTGGGTCAAAACGAACATGTGCGAATAAAACGGCCAGTCGTAAACTGTAATTGATCGTAATTTCGATTTAATTTATACACACTATTTACAATTTACAAATCTCAGGTGTAAAACTCGAAAGGTGACAGACGTTGTTCTGGTAATAACGCAAAAATGAAACGGTATTTCTGGGTCTATCGATCTTTGCAATTTCCTTGAGACCTTAGATACAAGTGGACTAAGCAGGTTACCTACATGGGGCTAATTAGCGTAAATCTTAATTTGACTGCCGATCTGTCGCAAATTATCGTTGCAGATATATGTAATTATAATTAACTTAGCTCGAATTACCTAAAAATCGAAGTAAATTTGTGAGTTTCTTGATTTATAAATTTTTATTTATTATAAAAAGAAATCGATAAGAAATTGAAAATTGCCATAATTTTTGTATTCAGAATAGAGTTCCAGTCCGCTGAACTAGGTGTCTTAGAAATTGTTTTAACGTTCTTATTAAAAAATACTTTATTCAGGAAATATTATTTAAGGAAGTTGTATGTACTTACTATTAAAATTACAGTATACTTGAGAACAAGTCAGTTATAATTATACAGGGTGACCCAGGGGTGTGTAACTGGTCTATGACTTTTTTCCGACCCACAAACTAAAATATTTTTATTATACACAGAGTGTTGTACATAAAGAGTGGTGAATCAAAGTTCTTTTTAACGGAACACCTTATATGTTTTTTGCATAGGAAAATTCTACGCAAAAAATAATGTAGCTTCATATAAATTATTATGGGTCTATCTCTAAATTTTTGAAAAACCACTGCGAAGTGGCCTATGATTATTTACCAACAAATTTGCAACAGGAGATCTCAAAATATCTTGTAGTATTAGCAAATAGTCGGCTTTTACTTGAAACATACAGATAATCTACAGGGTTTGACAAAACCCAAAAAGTTAAATAACTCATTTTTTACTATTAAGACACCATCTATCTCTTTATACGTGTTGATAGCATTTTTCGTAAGCTTTTTAATAATACGTGGTTTGTAAAGCAAATTTAAGTATTTTTTAAGATATTTAAATATTTTTTCTTTTTTATTTATTTTATTATTAATTCTTGATGAGTAAAATTAATAATTAGATAATAATTAGATTAGTAATAGTAATAATCAGATTACCAACGTAATTAGTCACATTAGTACATATCAAAAAATAAATTACCATTTGACTTCTCAGATTCTAGAATAACAAATTTTTTTGTAATAAAATATTTTTTTTAAATCTCGAAAAATATTTTAAATTTGCTATGCAAACTCAATACCGTTAGAAAGCTGATCAAAAGTGCTATCGAACATAAAAAAATACACGGTGTTCCGTTTGAAAAAAATGAGCTATTCAACTTTTTGAGTTTTAGCACACTCAGTATATTATCTGCGCGCTTTAACTAAAAGTCGTTTATTTGCTAAAACTACAAGGTATTCTAAATTTTTCTATTGCGAATTAGCCGAAAAATATTCATAGGCGACTTTGCAGTGTTTTTTCAAAAATTGTTTTTTTTATAACCAAAAGTTGAATAATTCCTAAACGAAAAAAAATAGACCCACAAAAGTTTATACAAAGTTACATTATTTTTTAATTATGCAAAAATATATAAGATGTACCATTTAAAAAAATATAACTTTGGTTCACCACCCTGTGTATAATAAAAATATATTTAGTTTGTGGACTTTAATCTATCGGATAATAAAAACAGCATTGCAATCTTTTAAATAGCAAAAAAATTATAGACCGATTACACACCTCTGGGTCATCGTGTATATAAAATAAAGATCACTAAATACGTAACAAATCTCTGACGCCATTTTTCAATTATAATTAAAAAAACATCTTTATAGAGGCTTTTCTGCTGGTAGCAACTTAACTTGACTGAGCTTTAATGACTCTAATTGAGATCTAAAGATGACCCTGATGAAGATTTGTTTGTATTTTTTATTACAAATTGATAAAAAATTGAAAAAAAGTAGTAGTAAAATTGCTGCAACACCTTGTTGAATAAATCGTAAAAAGCATAACTGTTTTTTTTCGGTTTCTTAAAGAAATAAGAGAATTCTGCAACGGCCTTTATTTAGGGCATCAAAATATTATAAATCTCTTCAGGTCACCCTGCCATGATTGCACACACTCAAGTCAGATTTAGTGGTCCATAAAAGAGCCATATTTATATAAACCCATTGGTGTAATAACCACGGTGTCCCATTTAAGGATACCTACACTGCGTTCTGCTCCCGTTAAAACCCACACGAACAAGTTTGAGTGTGTTTCAGTTAAACCAAGCCAACCTGTCGACTTTTCATGTCATTTACGGCCACGTCTAATTACGCACATTTAAAGCAATGAACGTAATCGATAGATCACCGACTTCTTCAGTAGCCGCGACGTGACACCTCGAGAAAACGTTCCAACGACCACTCGCAGCCTTGGACGGGGCGTAAACCGCCACACACACAAACACCATGCCGTAAATCAAGCGAATCCTCCAAACAATGAAACAAATAATTGATAGGTACGACCAGGTCAGGCCTAATTTATGTCCATCAGCGCCCTCAGCGAGTGTTTTATTGCCTCGATGATAATAGTAGATTGGGAAACGGCAATTAAATGTGAGGCAACGGAGATAAAACGCACGCGAAAAGTGGTGGATGCGCCGAGGCCGGCACGCATCCACCACTTTTCGTTCTTTGTGGAAACAGCGACCTCGCTTGGCACGCGGCGCCACAAGCAGGTTGGGGTTGTCTGTTGCGTCACGAAGGAATTCCAATAAACTGCTCTGTGATGATGAGTACGGTTTCAGGGGCTCGGATGCTGGAGGGAGGCGAGGAGCAACAATCTATTACAAAATTTTAATGATTGAACGGTTGGGAAATACACGACATATGGGTATCGGCCAGTTTATGACATTTCACTTTTGTCTAAAATTAGGTAATAATTAATTATTGACAGCAGAGTTGTTTTGTTGGGATTCTCGAAGAAGGACAAATTGAGTCAAATCTGTTTTTCGACGATTTGCTGAGTCATTCCGAAGCGATGCCAAATATTTCGATTTTTGGAGGGCATTTGCATGTTTTTGCACACAAACAAATTAAGATTTACTGTTACTTCAGTCATGTACATAGCCATTCTATTCTAATTGAACCGAAGACATGCTGACTTACACTCATGTATGCTTGTAAGTTTATGTTGTTTTGCATTACTTACAAGTGTTAGGTGCGGATAGAAAATTACACAGCAAAATTCAATAAAACATAAACGTAAATGGGAGGAAGTAAAGTTATCTAACAAAAAAAGATGAAGTGAATTTGCAAGTGGATACAAACAAATGTTCTCTTGCATTTACGACACCCAGTCGTATTTACAATGAAATAAAAAAACAGTATGCGCAAAAGATTTAATGTTTATAGGTTTATATGTTTATATTTTTTATTTTTTGAATTTTTCATATTTCATAGGTAAGTACAGTCACGATCGAAAAGAATGATACTCCTACCACTCGGGCCGGATAGCAAAAGTCCGACTAAAGACTTTTAGATCATAAATTTCAACAAACAAGTTAATCTACAAACTTTCCAGCTACTTGATACAATATCCAGCTGGTTTATAAATTAACCGTATCATTTCGAAAAGATTTGTGGCTGCGGTTTTAGGGTGTCATTCTTTTTGATCGTGAGTGTACAAGTACAATTATTTCACAAGAAATTAACACAATAATTAATGTTTCCAAATACAAAAAACATTGTAAGTATAATACAAAGTGTCAATAAATTATTGTAGAATCGTAGTAGGTATTAACAAATATCGAACAATTCTAGTATATGAAAAAATTGGTTTTATTCGTAACCTGGATACATAAAAATTGGTACTTTTCAAAAATTTCATAAAAATAAAATAATTGAATGCGGCAAATTCAAATGCCAGAACCACCTGAAATCCTACAATCATTTATAAACAGTTTGTATAATCTTCAATTGCCTTTTTTTCTGGGAAAATTGCGATTCATTTCATTTCTAACATGTGAAAATTATAATTACGAAGACAGCAGATATGTGATTTAAATAACACTCCATAAAGATTTTATGGGGGAAGTAGTAAAATATGCAAATAAACTATCGTTTTATTAAAATAAAAAATGTGTTATATGTTCATAAGTCTGAGTGGTGATTTGTTACGCTTTCTTTAAGACTCGTAAAACTACTTAACTTAAAATCTAAACTTAAGTGACCTAAAGTTGATCTATTGTTTACACAAATTTAAAATGCACGATTTTGGAAACGTTTTTAGTTTGCGTAATTTCAAACGTGACTTTCTTCAATTTATTGTTTAAACGCGCTTAAACGACGCAATTATAAAAATCTCCTACTACTTGAAGAAGATACTCTTGTAATCATAGCTTCTACTTTTTCGACACACATAGGTATGATGTATTGTTAAATACCTTTGTGTAATTTTCACGTCACATGCAGGAAACATATCGTTTCGCTTACTATTGATTAGAAACCCTGTCAAGAAGAAATTAGCATTGTTATTAATTGAAGTATATGTAATTTATAAGATATAAACAAATTGTAGATTAACATTTTTTCAAGTTTTAATGTCAGTCGATTTTTTTTTCTGCCTCTTGAAGCTCCAAATATTACAGTTGATGAAAAATTTTGTAAACCAGTCAAGCACTGGTCAATCTTTTATGCTTATGACCTTTCTAGTAATATTTTTGATTACGTGGTATCCAAAATTAAAAAAAGTGCAAGCGATTATATCACCAATTTAATACCCGTTAGACATGGCTTTAGTAATTATTTGTTTCTCTTCAAAAATGAGGGTACCTTCTAAACGAAAAACTTTCTGTGACTAATAGCCGTCCAAATACGCCCGCCAAAAAAACGAGAGATCTGGTCTTAATATAATTAAAAGTCTATAAATAATGCAAGAGCCCAGAAAAGCAAATGCATTGTATACCGGCTCGAAAAACTCTTGTCGCGTCATTCTGGGCTCAAAAATCCCCTAACAATAGCGTCCATTGTATGCATTCCTCGATCCATTTCTTCGCGCCCTGACATTCCTTCAGCCCAAAAAAGATGCATGATCAGGCGGCATTCCATCGCTTTGTGCAGGATTACCACATGAACTCTGATAAAAGCATCAGCCCCACTCTCCGGTGACTCCGGCCACTGACCACCTCGCGACTCCGGGTTCCACTTTCAGTTTCGTTGGCGGGTTCATGCCGGCTGCATGCGCGAGACCTTCGCCAAAGACCAAGTTATGTGCTGAGCAAGTGACAGTTCGTTGACAGAAGCCCAAAACCGAGCTGTTAAGGGTAATTTGTGTCTCTACCCCAACTTCAAGACACCTCTTACATTCAATTTTTTTTCAACAAATTAGGAAAAAATTCACTTGCGAAAAATGATTTAAAGCTTGTTGACTTTTGTGGTTTGTTAATGAGAAAATGCCAGAGCTTTGTGTGGGGTAGCCTTATTTCAGAAGTTCGCTTACATAATTAGAGAGGTAAACGGGTTTTGATTGTATTGTTGCTGATGGTGCTATTAATAATATTTTTTTGCAAATTGCGCGAATTATGTAAGTGACCTCATTTTTGTACTCCACTGTGTATATATTTAGTTCTTTGTCTTTTTAGAGCGGTCGCGATAGAGTAATCTTTGAATTTATCAACTTCCGTTAATTTTAATAAGAAAGCTTAAACATTTCCTTCCAAATAAAACGGTTATTATCTCCGAAAAATTATCAAATTGTTGGTGCAGACAATACGTTTTTTAAGTGAGCGAAATTAATTACAAATCAATTGTTATTATCTGTTTAATTTTTTGAATGCAAGCAATTAGCTGCAATAGTGGCAAAAATGTATTGTGACCACTTCATTAATACTATTTTTTTACATCAGCGCTGTCATAAATTAATTGATGTTTTAACTACTAAATCACGTTTGAAATTTGAAAATATTCTTGTCAAATATCATACTGCTTCGGTGTTTTATTGACCTAGTTTTTTATTTATAATGAATTTAAATACGTCTTAATTATTTTCATAACAATTTTAGCTTGCATTTTAAAAAAAAGCTGACGCGAAGCATCTGTAGAAATAATGAACTGAATTACAGCTGATTTAATTGAATATTTATAAGTTTGATTGATTAATGTGATAATGCATTTGTTGGTTTTATTCGGTTTTAGGATTGTTTTTGTGAAAAATTAAGTAATGGTACATTCTCCACATTGCCTTGGGTTAAACAAAAAATTAATTTTTGTTACAATTAAATTACGTTTACACACGCTAATATCCTTAATCTTTCGTGCCAAAAAAACCGTAATTACCTCATTATTACCTCAATATTTTTTAAAACAATAATAACAATCAGCATTATAAGTCATTGACTCAAGCAATTGAAATTCATCTCATGCACATTCGTGGCTATACACTAATGTAGTTTGTATAATTTTTTATGAATTTTAGATTTTACGATCGGAAATTTAAAAAATGCTATAATGGAGTGGACAGGCAGAAAATCGTGGAGCAATTAAAACAATGGCAAAACTGACACAACAATGTTGGTAGAAATGAAATACGTCCGTTTCATTATTACCCATGTCATGTTCTGCCATTGTTTTATTATATTTAAATCGCGTTTAGATTAATTAAATGAGAGACTATCGCCGGATTAGGAAATAGCAGTAACAATAGGAACAATTTGAACACGATTCAAAGAAATTTATTTTATATTCTGCAGTCACTGCGACAAGTACCGTTCATTTCATTAAACATGTGATTCGGCCCTGACATCAATGACCCTTGCATTGCCCTAGCTTAACCCAGCGTGATTTTTATTTCTTATAAATGCAAGTTCAAAACTGCTGTAAATAGTTTATGGGTTGTAAATTTCTCAATCGAAGCTTTCTATCCATTTTTGTTACAAGTTTTTGAATTGGTATACAAAAGATAAGGTACTTTCTCGATTTGTATCAAAGACGTTGCAAGTCACTTTTGCTAAAGCAATATTTGCTGAAAGTCCAACAAGGGAAATATTGGTGTGGTAAATACACCAAGCAAATGTTTGAGCAGACGGCAGAAAACACGATCCCAGTTTTTATTGCCTTGCAAATGTGTTATGCAAAGAACACACATTTCGCTCACCAAAAAACAAATTTTCAGTTACCGATAATCATGAGAAAATGGAGTTGGCATCTTTGAGGTGGCAGTCATTCAAGATATTATTAAAAAAATTATTTACATTAACTTAAAGCTTCCTCCATATGCCTCAAGTGCGAATGTTTTATTTGTTTGTGTGGACGCCACTGTATTGACTCTTATGAAAAGGAGCTTCAATTAAATGAATTGAACTTGACCTATCCACTTGACTATTATTACTTTTTAGTTGAGGATACTCGAATAACTGCAAAATAATTAATTATTTATCATTACCAGTAATTAACGTAGGTACGAATATACTCGTAAGTGATTTTGCTTTATTTACATTCGATCTTGCATACATTTCGTAACAACTTGGATAAAGAAGTAATGAGTACTTTTTTCTCAAGTGTTCATTACATTTTCTCAAAAACTGTCGTGGGCCAATTAATTTATTATACAATATGTCTGTAATAAATGTAGGATTGTAGTAGATATTAAAAGTTGGCCACTTCTTTTCAAAAAAAAAAGAACAATGTTAGTATATGAAAAATTTGGTTTCACTGGTTGCTTGAGTAGATAAAAAATGGTACTTTTCAGAAATTTTATAGAAATAAAATAATTTTATTTTATTGATTCACCTAATTTGAATACGAGTATCAGGACAATTTAGGCAAGAATTCAATCAAATATTGTGTTTATTTACAGAACATGTTCTTGCTTTTACTTTTTATTATCTTAAAATTGTTTATGATAAATTTAAAAGTAGAAATGTAACAAACTGGAGAAATTCTCTATAATTTTTATTTTGGTATATCAGAACATAAAGATACTAAAGAAATATATTAGACAAAGTACGTTGAATTACTAATTGTTTTTAATGTGTTATAAGTTCAGTATTTTTTTCAACAGTGGTTTAAACAGTTATGTTGTTAGTTTATGTAAATCTTTAAACTTTCAGTTTCAGAAATACATTTTAAACCTATACCTTGTAGGAATATCTATTTTGCAACGTTGATGTTCTGGTTAGAGAAATTATTTTGAGATTTTATGGTTATTTAAACTGGGCTTTTTGCACTTTAACACTGCGAGAAAAACATCTAATATTACGTTTTGCGATACATCTCCCATCTTGTTCACGCCTCCACACCTCTTGTCTTTATAATTTTGCAAAATTGTATTAAG
This sequence comes from Tribolium castaneum, assembly GCF_031307605.1. NCBI lineage: Eukaryota > Metazoa > Arthropoda > Insecta > Coleoptera > Tenebrionidae > Tribolium > Tribolium castaneum. Next base: position 14,647,699 of record NC_087396.1, read on the forward strand.
TAAATTTGCGATGAAAAAATCCACAACAATGGAATATTGTCCGCGCACACAGAACGGATGTTGCATTGTTGATAAGTAGCAAAATTATGAAGAAATGTGTGCAATTCAAGTCTTTGCGAATGCATCATTTTGGTGTCAGAAAAACGGCGATATTTTTGTAATTAAGTGCAATTTACCGATGATGAAAACCGTAAGGTTACGAGTTTCGCAAGTTTCCAACAAGAGATCTTACAAAGCTTTCCACTTAAACGTACATTGCGCCACGAAAACGCTCCAATTCAATAATCACTTGCAGCCGTCACATCTCGCACTGTCATGCTGAAAGGTAGCTGAAATCCGCCGAATCAGAAATGTTAAGATGGCTTGGACCGCGCAAGGCCCCGACGCCGAACGACGGTCAAGCAGATCCTATCCCGAGCATCCTCCAAGACGAAGACGTCACCGACGACCCCCTCGCTGTCCTAGACACCCACCGGAAGGGACTCAAGCAGATCTACTCAGTCAGCAGGTCAGTCTTCTTGCCCAGAGTTAGTCTCAAGAACACTTGTAACACTGACAATGACGTTTGCTGTGCGCCGCCGGGGTGAGTACTGTAACTCCCATCGACTAACAAAGTAACCACGTAACACCTAACTCGCAAAACCTGCGAAAAGCACCATCTATTTGGCCTTTTGATGCAGGGTAAACCCCCTTTTTCGCGACGCTCCACAAAAAGCCCCCCGGCAACGCAGCCCCCAACCAGGCGAAAAGTCCAGCTCGTCGGGGTATGGGAGCAGTCTCGACCAGTTCTACTCCGACCCAAAACTCCGTGATGAAAGTGAACAAAACCAAAATTTTGCCAAGTCAGTCAAACCCAACCGGGTTGGTAAAAACAACCGGTCGCCCCCATCATCTGGATCCTCCTCTGGTACCTTGACCACCATTCCTGAAGGTCGCGTCGACCTCCCCATCCCCAAGCCCATCTGGCCGGACAGGAAACCCCACGATTCCCTCGTCGATGACGCGCTCCTCCGCTACACCAGCCTCAACCAAGAGCAGGACTTTACCACCGACCGTCTAGACGTCTCCGTCAAAGAGGTCCTCGTGGAGCTCCTCAACGGGATCAACGCCACCATGGACGGAAGCACCGGACTAACCCCTGAAGAAATGCTGAAGTCCGTCAACGAGAAAATCGCCGCTAGCATCGAACTCCTGCGCTTGACCACCGAGGAAGAAATGAAGAAACTGTGCGTTAACTTGAGCAACTGTCGGAAAATCAATTCGGTCCTCCGGGCTTTCAGTAACTCTCCCGAGCGAACTGTGAGTGACGCCGACGAGTTGTACCAGATTCCCTCGGGGTCGTCGAGTAGTGGTTTTAGTGATTTGCACGCTCTCCCGGTTTTCATCCACGAGGACCTGGGGAGTGTGCCGAACGGGGTGAGGAACGCGATGATCTACGGGACTCTGTACCGGGGCAAGAACCTCGGGAGCAAGCCCGCGAAGGACGCGCCGCCGAAGAGGACCTCCCTGAGGGACGTCAACGACAATAAGCCGAGCGTGTGGGAGCAGTACTACGGGGTGAGGGCCGTGCAGGAAGGGGAGGTCAAATATGCGGCAAAACCAACGGATGTCCCGCTTTTTGTAAGTATTTTCAATGAATCATCCAGTCGTGACAAGAGCATCCCAGATGTGTAACATGTAATTGGGGCCTTTAAATTGCCCATACACCCACTAGATCAAAACAATCCGACTCCCACGTGACTCACCCAACCGACTACTAGATCAGAGCGAAATTTCTTTATGACCTCATCGCCGGCATGGTGAAAGGTCGTAAGCCACCAAATGACCCATAAACGTCAAATCGGCCGATTCATTCGTTTCCTATACCATGTTCAAGGTCGGAAAAGTTTTCGCTGCGCGTAGATGCTCTTAAAATTGGCAATTAGACGCGGTTAATATCATACCGTGACGAAATATCGCCGTGAAATTATGGGATTTTTATCGGATTTTCATTCAAATTAAACATTAATTAATGGAATGTGCTTTTTCGGTTGGTTTGACATTTTGGTAGCTGCGTGATTGGAGTTTTATTGGTTGTAATTCGGGTTTATGTATTTTAACAAACATACCTGACAGGAACATTTAAAATTGCATTACACGAACTTTTATTGTTACAACATTTTTGTCTTGGGACTAGCCAGATCGAAAGATAATATTTTCTATTTAATTTCTTCTCATACCTTGAAATAACTCTTTTATGCATTAAAACGAAAAAGAATTGGGCATTTGTATGCACTTTCTTTTCGCGTCCTATTTTTCTAATCAGAGACAAGAAACCACAAATTAATCATTCAGAAATTATTTATTTGGTTTCGTTTTTGTAACAGTCACTGCTAATTGTTCGGAAATAATCACAATAAACTACAACTCTGTCACTGTGAAAAGGTCAGTCGACGAATAAAAAACCATTTTGCAAAAAAATTTCCGATTAATATTTCCGTTGTGAGCATTTTTGAGCATCAAACTAATTGATTGCCTTACCATGGCCCAGTTGAGTGAACGTGAATTTTCATGGGCGTTCGAAACAATTTTTGGAACTTTGGGTCATCCGAAGTGAAGCTGATTAAAGTAGGAAACATTTAATGACAGATTTGGTCGTCATTTTTGTGGTTTTTAAATACCCGAAGAAATTGATTTGAATTTACAACTCCTCCACTTTTCATCTAACAGATGTCACATTTTTTCGCTTTCTACCACGGCCAAACAGTTTTCAATTTCAAATTGCAAGACCACGAAAAAATGGGTCGCCATCTGGTAAATACTTTTGCAATAAAGAGAAAATACCGAATCTGATAAGCATCGCAGCGTATTCACGTTTTGATCTTATGAATAATTGTCAAGAGTCTTAAAAACAACACGGAAGTGGATAGGGTGCAGCCTTCCGGCCGGAAAAAACACACATTGAAAAAATTGCAAATAAATCAAAATCAGAGCGAAACTTTCTCCTGATTTTGATCATCGAAAATGGAATTTACGCTCTCGTGGGACGATTTATCGTGAGCAAAAAGTTTTGACGGCTGTACCTACGTTCTGAATAAGAATTACACGTAAACATTACATAAGACGAAATATAAAATATTACACATCATTGGCAGTTGTGGATTTTGATGGTTTTATTGGATTTGTAATGGTGGAAAAATCTTACATAAAGCTCAAACTTACAATTATTAAATAAATATTGCAAAAAAACACTCTTACGAAAGCTATTGATTCAATTTCTTCTTTCTATTTGTTTGCATAATAATTGTTAGTAAACAAAACATGGATGCATAGCACTTATCGCCTTCAGATTACGAGGTATTGTGCAGTGACACTCATTTTCAACTTCTAAATTTAAGAAGCATTATTAATTTTAAACACTTTAGATAATTGCAACTGTCAAAGGTCATGCAGTTTGATTTACGGGAATGCGGAGATTTGCAAAATTTATTGATTAATATTCGTTACTTCAAAGTTATGAATAGTTGATGACGTAATATTGTCTGAGATTTGCAGAGATACAAGATATCAACGCTAATTAACCGTACAATCAGATAAATAATCGGCTAATTACATCTGCGTGTATTTATTTCTAATATTTAAACATTCAGAATAGCTATGCTGTGTTTACCGCTTTTAACAATCGATGATAATATCTAATGGCGTCATTTACGAGCCAAAATGTTTTAAAGGTCGGTTAAGGTATTTTTAACATATTTAGGAAACATTACATTTGAGAGTGTTTAGAAAATTTTAAAAAAGTTTGATTTAAAGCCTTTTATTTTAAATACATTTTATTGTAAGAAAAATACTAACTTAGGGGTTGAAAAAAATTGAAAAAAGGAGGACCTTATAGTTTTCCAACTAATAGAAATTGTTCTATAATCATTAATCAACTTGTATAAGTATGTGTAGTATAATGATTTGTTTTTTCTGCGAAATAGGATAGTAGCAGTAGCTGCATATAATTTTCAGCCTTTTATTTCAGTTTCTATGTCTGGTTTTTTCGTTTCTTCGCACGCAAGGCTCGTTTTTCTCCGATTTAACCAACACTATTTTTATTATCTCCATTGCAAATGTCTTTATGTAACAAAATTTCCATTTCTCATGGAATTTTCTCTCTTACTTCCTCAATAACAATGATTTTTCTTCCGTATCAACCGTGAAGAGTATGCACATGACCCCATTTTACGTAAGCCCTACGTGGTTTACATTCTTTCCGCTTGAAGTGGTTGTACCTTTACGAATTTATGTACCAAAAACAGTCCTAATCCACATGAGATATTGCAAAACTAAAACCAGAAACGCCGAACCAGAAGAGTCACGGCACAAGGCCTCAACAACCCGAGCGTTAAAATAACACGGAAACATTTCTCCTCTTCATCGAGCACTTAAATCTCACAGTCTAATGCACTTCATTCTGGCGCGATGACGCAACAGCATATGTGGGGCCGCCAACTTCCCTTTTGGTCGCCCCAAAGGGTGTCTTACGTAATTCCAACCACGACTCGTGCTCCGGGTCATCCTCAACCTTTCGGAGACAATGCCGGGCGTGAAAGAGGCGCCAGAACGCTTCCCCGAGGCGGTCTTGCACCACGTCGTTACCGACGGCCTTCGAAGGCCGCTGACCAGTTTTTGGCCGGTGACGACAGCTTTAGCACAATTCACACCCTCGTCCGAGTAATGCGTTTATGTAATAACGTGGTGGAATTTTTGGAGAAATTGGTGGAGTTAATTGGCGCCGGGGGCTGATTAGGGCGTTGGGATGCATGGGAGATGGCCGTGGTCGTAATCGAAGGCGACGATTCGGTCGTTTTGTGCATACGTGAGTTTTATTTTATTTTCACTTTCAATGATTGCTTGGCCTACTACCCTACATTGTTGGCTAAAGCATCTGAACGAAACGAATTGGAAAGTCGTTCAACGTTGCAATAGCTGTCTAGCGTATTAGCGAATTTTTAACGCGACTCGAGCTGGACCCTTTGCCGATGGCCTCAATTATCATTTCATAAAGATAAAGAAATTTCTTGTTTACTGTTTTTTGGAGCAGTTGGCCAATCGCTTAAACGAACTGCCTGGCTTAATTGTGCTCTTAATTAACACATATCTTTTGCTACACCAACACCACCAAAATTTCAAAATTTCTCTTCTTTACGAATTTTTTCTGAATTTTAAATTATTTTAGATGTCTTTAAAGTTGCCAATCTAAACTCACTCTTATAATATCATTCATAAACTGTCTCGACATAAAGATCTGCTAAGTGAATCTAAGTATACACGTGTCTCAACAAAAGATTGGAAAAATGCTAGAACAGGTCAACTTTAGTTTAAAGGGGGAGCAAATTTTATCTTATTTTCAAAGTTATTTCTAAATATCTCTTGAGTCCAGAGCTACCTCTTCAGCAATCAACAAGTTAACTTTTAACTTTAAAATTGGTTTTCATGTAAAAAAATGTGTCGCTCTGTTCAATTAAATTCTCTGTCAATAAATGTCAAAACTGTCAGTTGTAGAATTTACAAATTGTCATTTAATTAATTTTAAAAATTTCGTTAAAATGAAACTAAATTGTTACACTGTGCAATAAAAACACTTTCATTGTCGAAGCTTATTCTGAATTGGAGACTTAATAAATGGAGAATGGTAATATTCGGTGTCTAAATGCCTGTCAGTAAATCTATAAAGCGGCATTTCTGATTTTACACGGGAAATTCACAGACAAATAGATGGGAATTATTTAAAAACACATTGTACATGCAACCATGTACCTTTTTCAATTTTGAACGATTTGTTCTTGAGAATTTTGAATTGGCTTTTTTACTTTAGTTAGATATTTGCTCTGGTATTCGGTTTAATTTTCCAAGTTTTTCTAATTATTTGTAACTTAATGTAAATATTTTAAATGTAAACATTTGTTTTTTTAATTTTAAAAGAAAATATTTACTTCGCAAATTCTGTATTGAAATATTTTTTTCTCAATTACAATTTTTGAAGATTGGTTTTACCTTCACACTACAAACAGTGAAGATTTTATTTTGCTGAACATTGGCGTTTCTATAAAGTACTGTTTTCAATGTATTGATATGGACTTTTTAAATCTCAACATAGAATAACACAATTAATAGTGTCATGGCGTGGTATATAATATTTAGTCTTTATCATATTAATGGAGAAGATTTAAGCACTCTAATAATATATTGATACGACTTTTGTAAAACTGATCATAGGATTAATAGTGTTATGTGTGTTATATGATGTTCAGTAAATTAAAAATCTCAGTACATGTAAGTATTTTTTTCCGAGTTTTAAAAATTGTTAGATAACAATTAATATGACTTCATTATACAATGTATTTTTTTCAGTAACGCTACTGAGAATTTAAAAAAAAATTGAGTTAAACATTTAAAATCTATGAAAATTACTTAAAATTATACCATTGAACAAATGAACAATAAGGAAATTGAAAGTCAATAATAGTTCTCTTATAGTAGGTAGTTTATAGTCTATCCCGAAGGTGCTTTTTTATTTAAATAACAAGGCGCTGTTAGATAGTTTCTCAAATCCTACTTTTTGAAGGCCTTGCACTCGGAAATTTTACAGGCTCGTAACAATTTTCATTGAAAAAATATGTTGCATTATTTTAGAATTCTACACTAATTTTTCGTCAAAAATTATTTATTTAGGATTTTATTCCAGAAATATTTTTTTTTCAGTAATTAAATGAGTTTTTTTTCAACTTCACAGAATAGTCAAAAGCAATCAGCATCAACAACAGCTTACAATAAAAGCCATTTCTTAAATCAATAAGATTAACTATTGAAATCGAAAGAATAAAAGATATTGAAATTAAACCTAAATCGAAGAATTATTAAAGTTTAAAAAAATTATTAAGTTTAAAATTTTAGCTGTAAAACCTGAAAATCGTATAACTGGGGATTTTTGCTGAAATACTACTAGTCCTTCTAACACGATCGACGACTGAGATATGTACGAGTATTTTATTTTGCAAAAAGCCTGTGTTGCAATTTCCAGTAATTATATGATATTTGAATGGCGGTATTACAAAACACAAAAAGCTAGACAAAAGCTCGTAATGGAGGAAGACCTAAAGATTGCCATCAAATCGTCAAACCGTACTTACGACGATGTCAAATTATATCAGATTTCCTGTCTTCAAAGTGGTGAAAATAAGGAAATTTCATTAATATTAATTTAGCTAACTAACCTCGTTGAAAATTTCCCCAGTTATCTTTGCATTTACGGTCCGCCGGTGTTAAACCGCTGTAAAGCGTCAAATTAAATTTATATCACAATTTGCATATCATTATCCTGATGATTCCTAATCTTTTTATCAGCTCTTTAATTGTCTTGTTATGAGGCGAGAAAAGAAAGCTGATTAATAAACGCGATTCGGTTTTGACCCATTTCTGGCCAACTGGAATCGATTTCTACAAGTCTCGCAAGGTTTTGGTTCAAAAGTTGGAGCGAATTTGGACAGTTTTCGAGTTTTTATGTTCATTGGGAAAAATCAGTGCATGACTTCTGACTCCCGCGTAGATGATGTCAAGCACGTCACTTAAAACACGTGTCTCCCGAGAAATTGTTTGAACTTTAATAACAATCAAAAGTTATTTAATTAACAATACGTTACGTAAACGAAGAAGAAAGCGAACGTGTGTGCAAACACTAATTGTCGGCCCCGGAATCACCTGAGATTTGCCAAGTTTATTCTGTTTTATGGAGAATATTTTTGGCAAATATTGTGAAAATGTTTCGTAAGTCGAACCGGTCGCGCGAATTATCAAGGGATAAAGGATCGTTGTGGAGATGGGACATGGTGGTGATGGTGGCTTTTCGGAGGTGGGACTCGAATCTCGGTCATCGGGTCAGTTAATTCGCCTTAGGATTTTGTTATTATTTATAAATACAAACTACATCTGGTTTTAGATTATTTCAAGGTTGATAAATAAATAAATTTTTCGGTAAATATGAAATGGGGGAATTCTTGTTGGGATGTTTCCTCCAAAGGTTGCACCATTGCCACGGTGATTCACGGAGCATCCACGCAAATTTCTCTCCCTGTCGAAATAACTTCTAATTTTGGAAAACTACAATGAATTCAACTGATATTTCGCTTTTCACAACAAATATTATTTATCGCTGTTTCTATATCATTTTTTCTACTTTTGTTTAATTTTATTCATAATTTTCGTTACGTAAAATTTATGGTGATGGCTCAAACCACCTGTGCCAGGCTTTTGTATGTTAATTTTGTACAACAGATTAGAGTAGTACTCTAAACCAAAAATTGATTTTTACAACTCATACCCAATTTTTTTATTTCACACTCTTGAAGGCAAAGATTTAAGAATGCAGTTGGCCATGAAAATCAAAACTTACTGATCCATCCACACTTTCATACAAGTTGCAGTGTTGTTTAAAATTTTCAAAATCTGCTGAAATGTCGGTTTACTCGTTAAAACTTTTTATTTGCTTCTCACGTAGACCTGAAACAAGTGCTTTTTCCCATGCTATTTGAAAAAATCTTAATTGCGATTCCTTGCGCAACTTGATGTAAAGGTTTAAGGTCTTTTTTGTTTCGTTCTTTCCCCTTTCCACTTGCCGAAATTTCTCTCGACCGCTTTTCTCCTTCGATCGATGTTGCAAGGTGCGTCACCGCCGAAATTATTTTCCTATTTCCACACCGTCGAAAAATGCCGTTCTTTGCAATTTTTTACCAACTCTCACCGGCCGCCCATACCTGTTCCGTCCAACGCTAATAAATCGAAACCAGTCACATCCATCATGCGTAATCCGCCACAAAACCAACAACAATGGGCAATTCGGTCGCCCATCGGCGTTACCTAACAATGCATGCATTACCCGCATTGCGATGTGAAAGCGCTGAAGAATCCCAAAAATCCAGTACACCCTGCGTTACAATAGCCAGTTTCAGGGATGCTTATTCTAGATCTTTCCGAAACGAGAGAAAGTGGGAAAGTTAGTGCTTGTGTCAATGGCGAATAAGCGATTTCGGTTTTTTCAGTAGGTCGATGCGAAATGCGTGAGGATTTGCCGCACGCTGACGTAATACCGATCGGAGAAAGTAATGGGCAATTACAATATTTCGCGCAATGGTAATGTCAACATTACTACAATGGGACTTTCTTCAGTTTCTTCTCCTTGTCTCTTGACCAATTCGGGACAGTTATGTAACCAAATTCAATTTTCCGTGCAATTTTTGGGAAATTTTGAAAACCAAAAAAAAAACTTCCTCGTCATAAAATCACTTCAGAAAATACCTATCATTAATTTGCAGCTTTTAGAATCACTTACGGTTAAAACCCAATTAAAAACGAAATTATATAATAACATTAGCATAAACCTTGACCACCTTCCCTATTTCGATATTTTTACATTAGAGTTTGCTAAAATAAGAAAAACTGCCAGCTTTTGGTAGGTGTCCAGTTGGAGTCATTAATTAATCATAAAAATGGAAAGGTAATTAAATTTTTGGGTATTAATGATATCATTAAAAAGCAATAAAATTTGAAAATATAATTATTTTAGTTGGTACAGTTACATGATTGATAGCTTTTCTAATATTCAAATGAACTTATTTTGCACAGTGCGGTGGGTGTCCATACCCGGCATTAAAATCTCCGCGGATTCTCTTACATAACGCAAATTATCCACGGTAGAAATAAATCTCAATGCACTTCCCTCATATTTTGCAATTATAATTTATCATAACCTAACAAAACGTTACGACGATCCTTAATAACCTTATATTTTTTCAAAACAACGGTCTTATGTATGTCACACGAAGATTAGCCGTGTTATTAGTGCAGAACATCAATTTGCTTGATGTAAATTGTGTAATCGGCAATTTTTTGTGTTAAGTATAGATATGTAACTAGAAGTTCGGCTTTATCGCTCAGTGAAGCCAACTGAAGTGTAACCGCAACAAATGAAGACGTACCGTGACAATCCATTACGGGAAATTACAAGGAATCTAGACGATATTACACGCTCTCAAATGACGCTGACCGTGAAAATTATTGACGGTCGACCGAATATGGAGAATAATTATCGGTTGAAAGAGAATGGCGAGAAATTTTCACTTACAATACGCATAGGTGGTCGAAATGATTGATTTTTTATTACTAATTTCACATTGTTTATTACTTTAATACGAACGAGATTATAAATTAATTTTACAACTGCTGTAATTATTAATTTACTCGATTGTTCCACGTGTTCGCCTCCTCTTTCACTTTTTCAGTCACTGCGTGAAATGAAAATCGTCTAATTAATCGATCGTTAGTTTTAATTACGTAATAATTCTTGATTTTTCATTGTGTTAGTTCCGCGGCGCCACCAAAATAAACATTTCGCCATTATTGTTGTGTATGTTTTTCCGTGTGCTTTGTGAGAAAAGTCCCAATTGCATCGGCAAACAAAATGTTGTGTAAAAGGGAAACAATCGAAAGATTCTTGGCGCAACAATTTTATCAATTAGGCAACTGCATCGGGTTCAAGACTACTTGACTACTAACATTTACACCTACTCGTGCAAGAAATGTCAACACCTGTCATCGTTTATTGTTTCGAGAACTAAATTAGGGATTGATGTCATCTCGGTGGGAAATTGGAGAGAAAGTCCTGCGCGAGATGGAATCTCCTGCTTCACTCTCACTGCAAGCGATGACCGTGAATTGTGACTTGACCGTCACAGTTTGGAATTGCAGCAGAGCTGGGCTTTCCTATGGATGCGCTAATTGGACCGAGGAATTAACCATAAAGCACACGCTAGAATAAGCGGTTAATAACGTGTCGAAGGAAACTAATAAAGCTATAAAAATTTCTTTAAAAAAGAGAGAAATTCTAAGCGATCAGGTACCTACAAGACAGTACTAAATGTTTGAAAAATTATTAAATATAGAAAAAAACACTAACAGATGAACTACTCTGAACAGACTGATGGGTTATCCCAGAAATATGAATAGTCTAAAATATTAATTATCCTTTGGACCCGTTTTTAGAAGGCGAGAATTAATTCACTGTTAGTTCCTGAATCTGAACTTCTATTAACTAAATTTGGTCACATATTCAGTTAATCTGATGTTTGACTGCAATTAACTTAATATCTGCTTATGATCTTGGTTTAAAGCTCCTGCAGCGAGCGTTGTAAGAATTCTTAATTTTAAAACAAAAGAATAATTAGTTGTACAGGGTGATGCATTTTATATGTCCGAATAGGAACATACAGCATTCCGCTATCGTCTTTTGTTTTTGACTTATAAACAACAACAAAAAGTTGATATTTCAGCGAAATCTTAAAAAAATTCATATCTTATATAAAAGATACAAATTTAAAACAAAGACATTATAGGCACTTTTTTGCAGAAAATCCAATAATGTTATCAGCGATTTTTTTAAATTATTCGTTTAGCTGTCACAACATAAAGTTGTATTTTTTTAAACAGTATTCATAGACGGCTGTGATATTTTTGAAAAGCTTATTTTTTCTGATTTGATATGTCTATTTATGTAATGCATTATTTTTAAATTATTAAAAAGCATTTCTCTTTTTCTTTATAGTAGGCTATGAAAAAATTTTGGATTTTCAATTAAAACTATGAAAAATATATTACCCAACAGTAGTTATTTCAAAAACAGCAAAATAAATTATTATTAGAGAAGATTTTTGCGATTAATAAAAATTATTTGTTTTTAGATTTAAAATGGCAAGCTTACATTGTCATTCTTTTTTTCTACTTAAACATGAAATGTCGGAAAAAGAAAGATTTTATTAATTGTATGATTGCCTCTCAATAAAATTTTATTTTACAAAAAAATGACAATCCAAACATTAAAATAAAATTCCATCTTCGTTAAAAAATACATAACATTATCAATGTCACCTCCATAGCACTTCACTAAATCATAAAAAAAGTGATAGCAAATTTTTGCACATTTTTTGTGTAATTAAAATTTGCGACGATTGTATATTTGTTCAATTGGAAAAAACTTTAACATAGCTTATTTTTATAATGTCATATTTTTTACTTTAATAACCGTTTACAAAATATTTATACTATTCACACCTCTTATGCGAAATAATTTTTGCATGGCCAACTACTTTCAAATATTATAAATATATTTTTTATCAAAAGTATATAAAAATATCAAACTGTATTTACATTGTTTTCGCTTCAGAAAAAATAAGCTTTTCGAAAATGTCATAGTCAACTATGATTCCTAATCAAAAAATTAAAACTTTATGTTATTACAGCTAAAGGAATGATTAAAAAAATTGCTGGTAGCATGGTTAGATTTTCTGTAAAAAATGCCTGCATAATGTGTATCTTTTATAATAAGGAAGCTATGAATTTTTATGCTAAAATGTCAATTTTTGCTTGTAAGTCGAAAACAAAAGACGATAGCGAGATACACCACCTTGTACAAAATGAAAAAATCTTTATACAATCAAAAAAATACAAAAATGTTTAAAAATACACACTTTACACGAAGACCTCGACTAATATTAATTTTGGTTTTTTTAATAAAATTTGAATCAATAACTGATATTTTTAATATTTAAATTTAAACCAAAAAATTGAATTGGCGTAATTGTTGAATCAATTTTTTCCTTGATTAATCAGTTGTAACAGTAATTAATTTAATTCCGTTTACTATCAATGGAAAATAGAAAACTTGTTTCTGTTACAAGACACAAAAATGTTAGACGATTTTCGTTAAAACCGGAAATAGTACACACCTAGATTAAATGCGACAGGTGGCAATTAAGAGTTTTTTGATTTGATAAATGGTATTTTTATGTATGACTTCAGTTACTTGACATGTGTTCAAAAATTAAACATAACTTTAGCGAACGTCTGAAAATCCGAATTTCCGCTCTTATCAAGTTCAACGACACCATCGATGTCGCCAGTAATAATTTCATCATTTACATCACGTCTAGACACTAATTTAGCCAAGTATCCTCACTAATCATCATGAAATGATTTCTCCTAGATTTCCCCAGACCCGCGTCTTCCTGAGTACTTGCTGGAGTCTTGGAGCCACACCTGCGCAAAATGCCGACCTCAAAGGTCGCTTCACTTGCACAATAAATCCGTAGGATAGATAAAACTCGCTTTCTTCTCAAATATTGGCTTTTCTTCACTTCGGAAGTGTGTAATTACCTTATGTAAGGCTTTGTTGGTTTGCAGCCTGGGGGCCGGCCCGAGGCGGACTTCACCCTGGACGTTCCGCGGTCGGAGCTGCTGTCCAAACGCATGAAGCAGGACAAGAAGTGGCGATGTCGCTGTCGGCTGCTCACCTCCTTCCTGGGGCTGGTCTTTTTCCTGCTGTCTGTGATGGCTGTGAGTCTGATGCTCACCCGAGGCAAGCGCATGTTCGGTTCGATGATGTGACCAAAATTTTTGTGATATTCGACGTTTTATCACATTGATGCACCGAAATACTGCCATAAGTTTGCTCATTTTGCAGGTGCCAAATGCTAGTTACCACGATTTTGCAGTATTAGTCCTGATGGGCTATTAGAGTTGTGATAAAATTATAGTGTCATGTAGGTATTATGTCTTTAGAGTGATTGTAAGTCGACCTTTGCCACGAATCGGGGGATTTGGGGCAACTGGAGGCATTATTTTTCTTTAAAAACACATTCTTAACTTATTGATTCAGGTATTTTTCATTTATTTTTAAGAAATGTATTTAACTAGATATGTTGCAAGTTTGAGTGTAAGTTAATGTGTAAATGATGTGTCGAAAATGATTTGTGTGCAAATTATTGTATATATTGTAATAAATAAACAAATAAACTGTTATTGTCCCATCTTATTTCTTATGCAAAGCAACAACGTGAATATCAATAAATATGGTTATAATAATTATTACAAATTATGAAATATAAAATAAGAAGAGTAGTTGCGAGTAATATCCCATTTGTTATTCACTATTAAAAAACACTTTCTGATTAAAATGTTATATTAATGATTTGTTACTGCATTTCTGAAATTTCGTTAGTAATATTTGTTATTGATTAAATTAAATTCAGTTTTTATCAATAAATAGAACGATTACTAATTTACTTATTATGTTACATATTCGGAAGTGTTAAATTAATTGCTCACTGCATGTTTTTTAGTGCCAAAAAGCTATGCTATACAATAACACACTGATTATTTGTTTGTTACAGTTTATCTGCAAAATTTGTAAAGTTAAAGCTGAAAATTTGTGTCACTTCTATTAAATCAAAACATTTACAGCACTACAGCAATTAATAGCAGTACATTTGTTAATCAGGTACTTGTATTATTATTTTTGTCCCGATCACTATTTAAGTGATCCTTAGGTCAGGTCAGAAGCTGGAGATGCGAGTCTGTAGATAAAAACTCTGACACTCATGTTATTTTATTCATTGTTTAAAGTTTATTTTATATACATTTATTAAAAAATTACAATATATATCTTCGTAGCTTTCTAAAAATAGGTAATTAGATATCTCTGCTTATTTTTTTTAGTTCTGTAAAAAATTTGGTGTATAGAAACGATCAACAAAGCTTTTATTGAAAATACTTTGTATATTTTTTATTTAAAAAGTGTTACAAACTTAATAGTAGTTTATGCAACTAATTATACAATAATGCATAAAAAAAACTTACACATAGTTTAACCAGAGAGTATGCGATAGTATGGCAGTTTTAATTTAATTAATTTAATTAATTTATTTATTTAATTTATTATTATTTTACAAATAAGTATTTTGTTTGCAAAATAATCTGCTTTAAATCTGCTTAAAAGTGTGACACATTCATTATAATATGTTTTTAAAAGATCATTTTTTATTAATAATAATAAAACATATTAATAATTTATTTGCACTTTATATAAAATTTTATTTTAATATAAAAAAACTAAGTATTTCTAATAAATCAATTCAACCAAACTAAACACTATTACAAAATAATAAATACAAAAGAATATAGTACACAGTAGTTCCTAAAGGGCTGCATTATTGTATAAAATAGTGGAATCTTTTAGCTCAAATTTTGTCAATAGGGTTCAGTTGTAACACAAATGCTTCTTTTACATAAAAATCCAAAATTTATGACCAGTTCACCTCAAAACATGACATCGTCTGGGGGCTAATGTGTACGTATATTTTCCTTTAATTTTTATAAAGCAAATAATGTGTTTTGTACAAAACAGAAAATAATCAACAAAACTAAATATTTATTAAAAAAATGTTTGGTTAATCATTTGGAATTAAGTCGAAATTCAAAAAAATACTTGCTTTATGTAAATTCTAACGTCCATAATTATTATTTTTGTTTTAATAGTATATTATACTATATATATTTAATCCCGCGAGTGGAGTGGAGAGCAAGGCCCGAGAGCCACAATCACCCAAGGAATTTAGACACTTCGGTCTCGAAGTATATACGCTATTTCTTGCACTTTAAAATTATTTATTTGCACTCCCGAGACTAAAATAGATACTTTAGTTTCTGTGTACAAGGATTCCCTAGGGATTAAATATGAACTGAACCCCCTAGAAAGTTAATAGTCCATGTAAAGTATCAGCTTTAGTCCCGGAGTGCAAGAAATAACGTTTTAACTTTTTGTTGTTCCAAAAAAAAAAAAAAAAAAATTAACAGTGATGCAAAATACCATCAGAATAGTATGTCTACTTGTTCGTTTTACAACAATATCGTGCACGTTGAAAACATTAACAAATTAACACTGATTCTGAGATTCATAACGAAAGTAATTTGTGTTATTATTCTCATCATGGTTATTAAATTGTATATCTGGAATAAGTTTAATTAAATTTCATACAACTATAGAAAGTTGCAAAATAATCGAACCATATGCTTCCTCAGAAACGAATTCAAATCACTTTACAACAGTAAAACGGCAATTGCTATCATCACTATTCAAACACTTAAACAGACAATAAATTGGTAAAAGTACAATACTATTGCTAATAATAGCATTGTTAAGCACAAGTACTTATCTCTATCGATGTTTCGTGAGCCGAAGGCACTATCCAAGTAACACTTTAAATCTGTAATTTTATAATATTACAGTGCAGACATAATTTTAATGGAAACAATCTTTAGTAATACTGAAGGAAGTCAGTTGCAACAAGTTTTTGCCAAATGCAACCGCCCCTGTTATCTAACATTTCAACTTTATTCAAAGTTACGAAATTGGCAAATTGACCATAAAACGAATTTAGTTAAAGATGTACAATCTACTTTAATTATTCACGGTGTGTGCCTTTTTCCATTTTTAATTGATTCAGTTACACTTGGTATTATTTCGAAGCATATTCATTAATAACAATCCCCCTACTCATCCTTCTTCCATATAAAAGCTCTTTGGCAGTGTTGTAGCATCAGTGACGACTAGATCTCTCATATAGGTATACCACCACCAGTTGGGACAAGTAAGTATTAACCAAAACCCCACAGACATTACCAAAAATTGTTGCAGTTCCATGATGTTCAGATTCATTCTTTTTGCATCTTGCGTTGGTAAGTCTGTCACTTGACCAAAAAAACTTTTCCTAACACAAACCCTTAGTTGCTTTGGCCTCCTCAAAGGTCGTAAAGCAAAAACTGAAGATTGTAGTTGGTGAACCTGAAGCTCAAGGCACCCACGTGGGTGAGGTCAGTGTAGGTCTCAGTGGCGGCCAATCCAAGTCCTACTCCTCCGGCGCCGCCCTCACCAGCTTGGCCCACACCTCGGCCCTCCAAGCCAAGTCAGCCGTCCAGAACCAAAACACCGCCGGCAGCCAAGCCGCCTTCGGGGCCAAAAGCAGCCTAGCGCAGGCCGCCCTTGGGGTACTCACCCATCCACCCCAACCCTCTCTTAACTCACAATTTCCAGGCCGCCGCTACCGCCCAAGCCGCCCTCGTCGGCAAGCAGGTCATCGTCCAAGGCCTCGAGCACCAGCTCCACGACGCCGAGCACCAGCTCCAAGCCGAAATCGCCCAGTACCAGCACACGGAACACGCCGCCCATGCAGCGCAAGAGGCCGCCCAGCAGGCCCAACAGCAGGTCGCCGCCCTGACCGCCGCCCTCGCCGCCACCCAGGGAGGCGCCCAACACGCCGCCAAAGCCGCCGCCGAGGCTGCCGGAGCTGCCGCCGCCCAGCACGCCATGATCCACGAGGCTAAGCAACGGGTGGCCCATTTGAGGGAGGAACTGCACAATGCTCTCGCTGGGCTGCAGGAAACCGAGATTTCGGCCCAGAAAGCTGCAGCTGCTGCTCATATTGCGCAAAGTAATGCCGCCGCCGCCGCCAATGATGTCGCCGCTAATGCCGCCCAGACTGAACTCGAAGGGCATGGGCATGGCTACGAACAGGCCGCTGGAGGGCTAGAAGGACAAGTATACGAACAAGCGGGTCATAAATGAGAAGGGCTGAGTGTCACTCATCTGTAAATAACCATCCTCGTTTCATGTACTTGTGATTAATAAACAAATTTAAAATTATTATGTGGTTTTATTCAAACAACATAAAAATTCACAACTGCAATAAATAATAAAATAAAGTTGAAGACAAATTTAAAATAGAATGAGTAAACACACAAATAAACCAAAAGGTTATTCTGGAAGCCTAGGATTTTTGTTTAAATACGACTAAATACGACATTAAAAAAATTTAAAACTTTGAACTAAATTTATTTACACAAATTACGTATCCAAAAAGGCAACTACTATTACGTAAAACATGCATAAAACTGTGACAAAGTATGATATCAAACTTTTGGTAAATTACTCGTATCTTCCTTACAGAAGGTATAGGAACTTTAATTCTTTCTAGCCGCATTATGTCTTTGTAAAAACGAAACAATTAAATTAAAAGTATTATGCAAATTTTTCAATCTGTACGACCTATTTATTAAACATAGCGGAAACTGCTGTAGCTCTTAACGCAATTAATGAGAGTGAGATCAGGAACCAAGCACACTTCGGAAGCTATTATCCTGGCATGCGTTAAAAATAAAAGCAATTCGTAAAGAAATGCAACACCATTTAATTGGACACCATACCGAGTTTTTATAAAAATCTATTACACATTATAATTACTTAAAACTCTCCATTTACAAATGTAGGAAGCTTCTTCAAACAAAGCAAAATAGGATAATTGTTGGTTACATCTGCCAGGCACTATGCACGAAACCTTTCTCTTCTCGCTAATTATTATCTACATTTTTTGAGAAACGTTATAGTTCATTTACATTTTTCCTAATGAAAACCACTACCAAAACTAATATCCTCGTTGCATGTTTTGTTGCGTTTAACGTCGTGGATAATGGTGGCCAGTGCATGCGTTGGACTGTGCAGATTTTTAGCAACCTTTGAAAGAATTTCAGACACTCGTTGCAATTGTGCGTGTCTTGTAATTTCAGCTTGAAGCACTTTTTCCGCATGTTTTAACTGATTTTTCAAAGCTTGAATTTCTTGTTTCTTGCTGGCAAGAATAGCCTGAGTTTTAGTAGAGTTCTAAAAAACTTTTTTTAAATCGGCATCACCGTAAAGTAGTTTCGTACATTGTGAGCCGATTGAGCTTGAACCAATTTTCTAGAAAACTCTAGTATTTGTTGATGGAAAACAAAATTTTGAGCTTGCAGAGCCGAGCTTTTGGCCAAACTGCCTAATTTAGCCGCCGACAGTTGAAAGTTAACATTGCCACAATGGCCCAAATCTACAATTAAAATTTTCCAATTGTTTAAATGAAAAATACCCAACTCTTACAAAAATGTGCTGTGATTGTTATAAAAACTTGAGGATGCATCTTGTGAAACTGATTATTCGTGGTTGAAATCTAGGCATTTATGTGCAGATTTGTCCCTTCTCACTGGTAAAATGAAGACACTTATTTGCTGACTGTACGAATTGAGAAAGTGATGAATCATTTTCTTTTTGTTAGATTACTGTGTTGATGTTTTTGATCGGTCGTTAAACTCGATTGAGCAGAAAAATGTTATTTGAAGAGTGGGCTTGTTGATTGGCTGTTAAAAATCAATTTATATTAAACGGTCACTTCGAGTAATAAGTGTAATGGGTACGAGAAAAGTAAAGCAAGAAATAAATGAAATGGTTGTTAGCGATTTGCACGCCGTTTCTATTGATTATTTCCCATAACAATTTTTAATATCTCTAGAAAACTTCTGGAAGAAGTTAGAGTTACCATTCTCAATAATTAAATTCAATTATTTTGATGCATTTTCTGCAAACACATAAATATTAAAGAAGCTAAGTAGTTAAAGTATTTTTAAATATGTAAAAAACTTTTTAGCACAAATTTGGGTTGATAAATGAGGTTTATTTGTGAATTGCTAAACGATCTTTGCGCTACACTAAGAAATTATAAAATACAATTTTATTCTTAAAACATATACAATACTTTTAAAACCTAAAACAGAAAATGCTGCCCTGTTTTTATTTAGCATAGAATTTTGTCGCTTAAGGTAGTCTAATTTGTAAAACTGATCAGATCCGGCTTACATGCATATTTTTAAAATACATCAAAAATCAGTTAAATATTTTCAGCTTTTTGCAATGTTGAGCACATAAATTTGCCATTCTTTGAATAAACTTTTCTTCATTTCCGGCCAATCAAACGAATCTTAAAAACCCATTACATCACCTAAAACGCCATGGTCTGCTTGTCCCAAATCATTAAAAAATCATCAATTAAGAAATCTGATAAATTCATATGCAACATGCAACATTCTTAGCATTCTTGTCAGATCCTTACCACAAGACTCTTTAATCTTTATTCGAGGAACACCCTCGAATAATTTTCCAGTGCATTATTTCAATGCATTGAAATCCGATTAGAATGTAAATTAATACCAACCATCAATTATAACCATCACTAGCATGTTGGTTGCAATTAAGCTACTTGTATAAAAATAGGTGGTACCATCACAAAAACACCAGTACCTCCTCAGCTTTTAACCCAGCACCTCCTCCAGTTCTCGTAAGATTATTAACATTTTTCAAACTAAATAAATATTTAACAAAAAAAATAATTTTTAGGCAATCATGTCTAGAGTTTTTGTTGTCGCGGTCGCAATCTTAGGTAAGTTGACTCTCTTCCTCCTCCTCTTATCGCTCATCGAACTCTCTTTCGAAGCGTCCGCTTCCTCCAAGCAACAAAAACTGAGCCCGATTGCCGAACCCCAAGCCCAATCCACGGTCCAGATCGAATTCGAAGGCGACTATTCCGCACACGGGGGCAAAAAATACTCCTCCAGCGCTGAGCTCACCAGCCTCGCCCACTCCTCAGCTCTCCAGGCCAAGACGGCCGTGCGCAACCAACAAACCGCCGGCTTGCAAGCCGCCCTCGGGGCCCAAACCGGCTACGCCCGCGCCGCCCTAGAGGCCGCCGCCGCCGCCCAGGTGGCTCTCGTCGCCAAGCAGGTCATCGTCCAAAACCTCGAGAAAGACATCGAACACGCCGCCCAACAGCTACAAGCCGAAGAGGCGCAGTATCAGCAGTCGCTACAAGCCGCCAGTGCCGCTCAAAACGCCGCTCAGCAAGGCCAACAGCAGCTGAGCGCCGCCACCGCCGCCCTCGCAGCCGTGCAACAAGCCGTGGCGCAGACCGAGCGGGCCGCCGCCGCCGCCTCCACTGCCGCCGCCGGTCAGCATCACATGATTCAAGAGGCGCAACAGCGGTTGGCCAGACTTCACGAGAAGTTGCATGCGGCGTTGGCTGGACTGGAGGAAACCAAAATTTCGGCTCAGAAGGCGACAGCTGCTGCTCAGGTTGCTCAGAGCAATGCGGCGGCTTCGGCCCAGCTGGCGGTGGTCAACAGTGCGAGTAATCAGATTGATGAGCATGGTGCTCAAGAATATCATCATTGATTGTTAAGGTGCATCGTGTATCATACATTCTGTAAATACTCATTTTAGACGCAAATATATTGCATGTTTTAAAATTTGCTTCAGTTTCATATAATAATACTCGTTAATTTGGCGTTGAAAAACTAGATATTTTCTCCGATACGTCGAAAAAAATACAGGAGTAGGTCGACGAATATGTTTAAGCCGAGGTAGGTAAATAGGTATAAACAAAATATAAATCTTAACTTTATTATTTAATTATAGCATGCATAGATGCTTAACTTATCTCAAATAACTGCGAACCAGACATGACTTAATTGTTTTGAAAAAATATTATTCTGTTAATCTAAAGCTTCAGAAAGAATTGTCCAATTGTGCAATTGTCCTGACACAAATATTGAATTTGTGATAAGAAACCGTTACTTATTTAGAGCAGCATTTAACAAATCAAACAACATATCCTACCCCTGCCTAAACAGGGTGTTACAATATACATATAAAAAGTAAGTACTATACTTCATCATGAGCTTAATTATTTGTAACTTTGCTGAAATTAAATAGAAGTAGGTATAAACAAAATATAAATCTTAACTTTCTTATTTAATTATAGCATGCATAGATGCTTAACTTATCTCAAATAAATACGTTACAAAACTGCAAACCAGACATGATTTAATTGTTTAAGAAAGATATTATTCTGTTAACCTAATGCTTCAGAGAGAAGTGTGCAATTGTGCAATTGTGCAATTGTTTTGGCACAAATATTAAATTTGTGATAAGAAACTGTTACTTATTAAAACAGCGATTAAAAATTTTAGCATTTAACATACTCTACCAGTGCCTACAGTTGGTGTTACAATATACATATAAAAAGTAGGTACTATACTTCATCATGAGCTTAATTGTTTGTAACTATCCTGAAATTAAATATAAAATCACACACGAGAAATATGTTATCATCAAAAACACAAAGTCTAACTTGGTATTAGACGCCACCGAGTTTGAAGTTAAACTGCAACGTTATACAGGTATTCTAGCGCAAAAATGGTTATTGGAAAGCACTGATTATGGAAGATTTTTTATTAGAAACATGGGAAATGGGTATAATAATTAAATCAGATGCTGAGGTTTAAATAAATTCTTTGAATAAATTGTTTTAGAGGTGTTTTAGACACTGCAAATGGTCCAATTTGTGGTGCAAAGGTTATTACCAACCACGTGAAACACAGAGGAGTTAATCAGCTGTGGCATATTACCTCAGATCACACCATAGTGTGTTGTCAAGATAATTTAGCTTTGGATGTACCTGAGTCAAATTTTGTACCAGGAGTTGGCATTATCGCATACTGGAAACATGGAGGTAATAATCAGCAATTTCGTCTTGAGTCCAGATTCCACTAAATTTTTGATATGGTTCTTATTTATCTTTGTCAAACAATACATTTAAGTGTGTGAATAAAAACTAGTTTTGTGTTAAAATAAAAAAGATATTAATTAACATAAGCTTAGATTTAATAGGTATTGTGTAAAATTTTTGCCGCAAATTCACACCAATCACCAGATTCTATCACCGATGATATGTAATGTAAGTGAAATGTAACGGCTTTAAATAAAATATTTCTAAGTAGGTAATGTCTGTTTGTACACCAAGTGTTGTTCATGTGATATTTCTCGACGGCTTCATAAAAAATATTGTTTTTCATGTACTTAATAGAAATTAATAACATTGTTTAACTCAAAATAATTAAGAACAGTGGAACTTTTCTTGTTAGCAACACTTTTTTTATTTGCAACACTTTTCAATAATTAGAATATTTTTATTTGCTTCTTCCACATTCTTTTCACTTCTCCATTTACAAAAGTGTTGGTAATTTTTTTTTGTATTTTGCATTAGACTTTGTAGATAGTAAATCTAACTCCGCTTCTGCTACCAATTGCAGAATTTCTTCATAATTTTCGCTTTGATTCATTTTAGTTGAAAGCTTTTTCGAAAATTATTTGTTTAGTTGGTTGTGATGTTTTATCACTAAGGAAACAAATGCCTGGTGGGGATAACTTTGCTAATAAGAACAAGACAATTTTTATTTGTAAAATCATAATTTTCGTGAAGTTGAAATACACGAAAAAAGTGAGTTTTCTAGCGTGTGAAAACATAATTCACGAGCATAGCAAAAGCTCACTAGAATATCGTCACTTTTCTTTACTTGTTAAACAATCTACTATTTTCAACTTTTTAAATACTCTATAAAAGTAAGTTATTTACTTTTAAAACAGAAAAATGAGGAAGGAATGTACGTTATTTTTTTCTGAGGCAGGAAATAATTATTTCAAAAACCTAACAAAGTCGACCGAATAGGTACTATTTCACATGAATTATAAAGATTTCGAGGTTTATCAGGGATATAATAATGAATTTTTTTAATTTTCCTTCAACAATTTTTTCGGAAAAAAACAAAATAGGAAAAAACTTTTAATTTTAGCCTAAATCATTTTAGTTGCTGTTGTTAGATGTTAGATAATATTTAATTTTATTCATGATACTCCTAGTTTTACCCGTGAATCAGAAATGTTATATTTTGAATGTCCTTTCTTTCTATTCCCTTGACTTATTAATTCAATACCGAGTTCAATACTAATAAAAACCTCATTTTTATTAGTTAGTTATCGTTGAGAGGCAAAACAATTCAAATTAGTGTAAATGAAGCTCAATTCCGTTCCGAATCGTTGACTTTCTTTAATAGATTAAGCGATTTTATGGCATGCTTACTAATTTGCGTGGTCAAAAAGGTACCAGAGCGAAATGGAATGTTCCGGATGATGTTTTATTGACTTCACATAAAATTTGAATTAGGTACTCCATTAAAACCAAAATTTTCAAAAACAACGTTTATTTACTAGATAGAATAAATGAGATAAAATACAAATACAAGTCTTGATCTCTTAACCCCTTTAGTGAAACTTCCCAGCCCCCCCATGTCCATGCGCCTTGGCCCCCAACGCCACAGCATTGGCCGCAGCCGCAGCATTAGCCTGAGCCGTATGAGCCGCAGCTGCCGCTTTCTGAGCCGCGGCCTCAGTCTCCTGTAAGTCTGCGATAGCAGCCTCCAACTGCTGAGTCAACTGAGCAATTCTCGTCTTGGCATCTGTCACCATAGCGTGCTGAGAGGCCGCCGAACTTGACGCTCCTGCTGCAGCTTGACTGGTGTGCGCAGCAGTGGCTTGAGCAGCGGCCAGAGCTGCACTCAGAGTGTTGACTTGTTGCTGAGCCTGCTGATTGGCCTCCTGAGACGCTTGAGCTGCCTGCTGTGCGCTGTTGTACTGAGCGATTTCGGCCTGGAGCTGCTGCTGAGCCGCTTGGACTTGGTGGTGCAGCTCTTGGACCAAGACTTGCTTGCCGACGAGAGCAGCTTGAGCGGTGGTTGCCGCGCCCTGAGCCGCCTGAGCTAGGGTGCTTTTGATGCCATAGGCGGCCTGGTTGCCTGCTGTGATCTGGTTTTGGGCCGCAGAGTTGGCCTGAAGGGCGGAAGTGTGGGCTAGGCTGGTAAGTTCAGCACCCGTGGCGTAACCATGGCCGGAGTAAGAGCCAGAGTGGCCAAAACCTCCACCTCCGTAGTGATGGTAGGAACCTTCCGCTGATGAGTCCTCGTGAGAAGGGTACGAAGAAGTGACAGCGACTAAAAGCTTGTTACTTTATTGGGTTACTTTGGACGAATTTACTTACAAGCACAAGCAGCAATGGCGATGAAACGGAACATTGTATCTTGTGTACCTGTCTTCACAATAATTTAATTTGGGAAATAAGTTAACTTAATAATTAACAGTGACTTACTTGGATATTTGGAGGTAATTGCTTGTTTGAGGTCTGGCTGACACTGTCTACACTTTTACGAGCGCGATTATTTATAGTAAAATTGGAAATAGGAGTCTGGGGTTGAAAAAAGACCTAATCATGAACTTATTGTCACGCTTCAAGTTATATTTTGCAGACATTCTATATGACCGAGGTACTTTCTTTTTTTTATTGCTTTTAAGTGTTTAATTGAACTGATTTTACGGTATTTTGCCATTTTTACAATCATCACGTTTTGTAAAAAGACACATAAGTGTAGCTAAACAACAGTCCCGCTCGTTCAAATCGTGACGCTGTGCACTATCGGTTCTTAGTCTTTTTGGATTTTTTCCCGAACTTTCTCTTGTTAAATGTGGGCTGGGTGATTAAGTGTTTCAACAAAAATTTTATTGAATTCGACAAAAAATTGTTTTTATTCTTGTTTCGATTTATTATTACTTCTTCGAACTAATTTACTAACGATTTTCATACACAAATAAAAGAGATAAACAGAAACCGTGAAACCAATCAGAAATAAGGCAAGTACGTCGAGTAAAAAATACTCGATTAAAGACATATCGGCCGCAGAACTCCTCAAATGTCGGGCTCCATTGTACCTTATCACATACTCAATCCACCATATGGATTTTTCCAAACCCGTCATTGGCTGGTCGGAAAATAAATCTTTCAGCTGCCTGGCTTTTTCTCTATATCTTTGAATAAATAAACACATTATTCGAACATTGTTTCAAACAACTGACATACTTTTCATTCTTTATAACATCCAGAATAACTTCTTTTAAAGTTTCTTTGGTCATCGTCTTGTGATTGACGCTGCGGCCAATGCCCATTTTTACCATTTTCATGACATTTAAGGGCTGATCTGCAATAAAAGGCATACCTACGAGGGGTACACTATTTGTGACAGCCTCCTCCATCGACTGAAGCCCTCCTTGCGTAATAAAAACTTTGATGTTTTTGTGTCCCAAAATACTCTGCTGAGGAAACCATTTACTTGTTAACACGTTACTGGGTTTATTCAGGAAAGTATCAGTTTCCCATTTCCATAAAACGTTGTAAGGCAATTCTGAGAAAGTTCTAGTTAAAATTTCCACAGTATTGTGAGACAAATTAGAGCTTCTGATGTTTGAACCCAAACTCATATAAATAAACCCTTCGGTGCTTCTATCCAAATAATCTTTCAATTCCTAAAAGTATCAATGTAGTACTGTTTATGAAAGTAAGTGATTACTTTTGGTAATGGTTTTTTAGTCGTAATATGCATTTGTCCCATTTCGACAATCGTGGGAACGTTGGGCCGAATTGGGTGTAAGATGGGGTTAGTGTTGACCAAAACCAGGCTTACATTTCGTTCAATGTCGCCAAGGTAGGGACACTCGCCCCAGTATTTTCTCGCAATTTGGTCATTTCTTGGCAAGATTTGCCAATAGTAGACGATACGGAACCACACATTGTGCACAATACTACAAATTTTTTCGTACATGGAGAAGTGTTCAACATTTGCTAAAATGTCAGGCGCCACAATCGGGTGAGTGGGGTTTCCGACCGCATCATGAGTTTCCAAGAAAACTCCCAACGAAGAAACTCCAATTATTGGAACTCGGTACTTACAACCCAAACTATAAACCAGAGGGTGCAACGTTTCGACTATAATCAAATCAAATTCAGTTTTGGGATTATTAAAAATATGTGCAGCTGTTTTGAAATGATCTTCAGTTATGTGTTCAATCATGTCAAATAGCCATAATGTGGCATCCACAGCGTAATTATCTTTAGCCATGTTTGTGGCAATATCATTTTCTCGAAAATAGTCGTACGTGAAGCCGAGATCAACTTCAGTCAAGTTGGTCAAATTCGCATCATTTAACGGATTCGGAGTCAAAACGGTCACTTGGTGGCCTCGCAAAGACAATTCTTTCCAAATTGGTTGGTAGACAACTTGGTGACTTATTGAAGGAATTGGAAACACCCCTAAAATTTTAGCACACTGTGACTGGATAACACTGCAGAATCAGACTGTCAAAAGCAACATTTTTACTGAAAGGCAGCATTTTACTCTTGATGCTTTTATGTAATAAATGCAAGCCATTAGAATAATGTACAACATAAGTTATAAAACATCGATGACATGCGAACTCCATTTTTCAATAAAGTTAAATGTTTTTTTAATTAATAATTGAACAACCAGTCATTTGGGTTTTATTATATTTAATTTGAAGTAAGTTAACACGAGATTGATATTATTGTGTGAGTCGTTTTAATAGTCGTATTCTACACGTGGATGAAGGTTGTGGAAAAAAGGGATACGAATGTAGCAAATCATCCAAATGAATAGTAAGTTAGCAAATAATTTAGAGAACGTTTAAAGAAAACCAAAACAAAACAAACACAGAATATTTGAAAAAAGAAATACAATATCTAAAGGGTCAATGTTTTAATTTAGGAAAAATGTTCAAGTAGGAAACTATTGCATTTTATTTCAAAATTTTATTTATGTTGAGTATGAGTTTCAGTTTCTTATTTATTCCCTCTCATTATCCCAATTTTGGTGATTTTCATTCAGCAGACGGCCCAACATTACCTAGGAGGGTAGAGCTCAATGAAAATCTATGTAACAAAGACAGACTCATCCTTTAATGAATTAACGTAACCCCCGTAAAGATTGTTGTAAAATTTGTAAGCATTTTGATTGGGCCGTTTAGGTCGGCCATTAAAATTACGTAGAAAACCAATCATTTTAGATTTTTGATTCATTGACAACTTATATTTTTGGATATGATTGGTCCACTTAAGGTCAGCCATTAAAATTATCATAGAAACCAATCACTTTGAATTTTCGGACTCATTCAATAATTTAATAGAAATGGTTAGTTTAAACTTGAAAGCGTCAATGGCAATGATTTTTTTAAACGGTTTTGCTTAATGCTTTCCCCAAGTCGGAATTTTAGTGAAAAAATTGGCAACAACTCATCTCAATTACCACAAATTTTGTTTATTGATTGCTCTTGCAGCTAAAAATTTCTTTAAAAATTACTTTTACGCCAAAAAGACCTAGGTATATAGATTTTGGATGCATTTATTCTGCCTCCTGAACGCGTTATTATCGAGTACCTCAGGTTCTTCAAGACAAATACAGGGTGTAATAAAAAGATGGGGAAAAAAAGGAACCATAGATTCTGTAGGTTAAAATAAACGGATTTAACACAACTTGCGTCTGTATAATGTATTTTTCTTTGATAAGTTTTCCGTTGTTAACAGCTCTATTTTTTATTGATAAAACTTATTATGTAATCATTATTTTCATTTTGAAAAAATGTTTAGCGTAGACAACCAAGAATACAGTCCGTACGCGTGCGCTCTGCCAACCCGGAGTTGGGGACAAAAATGTCAAATCGGTAACTAAACGGCTTATGTGAGTAGTTTTAGCGGTGTTGCTTTTCAAAATCGAAGAAATGGTCGTGATGGAGGGTTCTTTGAGTAAATGGACGAACGTGATGAAGGGCTGGCAGTATAGATGGTTCGTACTCGATGACAACTCCGGCCTTTTAACATATTACACAGTGAGTACTCCACCTGTCATTTTTTCACCCGTCAACATAACCACGAAAAGCCGCTCCTGGCATTTACCGTGTCTCTTCCGTTTGTAAACAAGTTAGGTGGGTGTAACTCCATGTCGTCAATTAACCGAATTGTTGCCCAGTTTGTGGTCATTTCCACTAATAAAAACAGCATTAACAAAAAGATGAACATCTGCGCTGCTTGCCACAGTAATTGGCTATTTGAGTGTTGTTTCTTTGATAAAGCAACTCGAGTTCGCCTGCACCCGGGGCGTCATTATCAAAGTGCGCTCCAAATCCGGTTATGATAATTAACTAACGCTCAGCCCTTTGAAATCAGGACGGAGACGTGCTGTGGCGCTAAATCAGCCAAAGGGTAAATGGCCCTCAATTATAAAAAACTGACATTATTTTCACAGTTTTGTGAAACCACGATCATTTATCAAATTGTATTACAATTACTGACATGCCTTTTGTTGTCACGTTTAGTGTTAACTCTTCAAATCAAATCGATGTTTCTAGTTAAATAGTTAATTACTTAAGGGCCAATTTCATGATTGAAGTTAAAGCAGAATTAAGTTAAATGTTGTTTATAATGTGCTGGTTACAGGGACCCATTAACTAACATTTAACATTCTAAACAACACTTAATTTAATGCTCTTTTAAATTTGAGTATGAAACTGGCCCTAAATCAACATAATTTAGTATGTAGTGCAGTTGCTCAATTTAGAAATTTGAGTCATGACTAATTAAATGACTATTAGCTGAGTTAAAACTGTAAATGGCAACGTCGTATTTTTCCAAATTATTTTTTTAATAAAATCTTATAAAATATTACATAGTTATTAATGATCTCTCATTGAAGCTTTAAATTACATTACCTATAAATGTTACCTATGTTGACTTCTCGAGTTTAATGACAATAAATGGAGTAGTTGTTTATGTTGTAAAATAATATGTTTCAGGTTTTTTTGGTATAAAATCTTCTAATTTTTTTGAGAGAACGTTTTTAAAACTTGAAATAAGGGTATTGTGTAATGCATTTTATTGGTATAGCGCTAATCATCTTACTTGATCCACCTTATGTATACTGAATTAAACAAATCTGTATTTCATGATAAGTAATGACCTACATTTCGAAATATGTATTGAAATAGTAACTTTATTAAACTTTATTGCAAATTTTTTCGCATAATTTAAAAAATGACAGAAGGTTTAATATATCTGACTTCGAATCTTAAAGCACCTCCAACTGATTAAAGCAATTATCTTGCTACAAAAGCATTTTGGAGTGCATTTTCATTTCTATTGGACTCATTATACTACTCATGAAGCAAGAAGTGACAGCAAGCTCTTGAGAGAACTCAGATACGAACGAAATTGTAAAAAATAATTCTTTAATTTTTATAAGTTATATTATTATTATATTTGGAAACAAATAAACAGGGAGCATATGGGAGCATTAAATAAATCCCCACACAGGGTGTTTAAAAATATGTATTGTTTTTAGTGGTGATTTATTAAAATTAAATTAATTAAAAGAAATGTTACGGTAAACTTTATTACCGCTAAAATACATTAAAATAATCTAGGGGAATTTATTGCGAAACACTTTCACAGAAGATGAAAAATAGAATCCGCTAAAGGCAATTTTTCAATAAAGCATTTACTCAAAATAAAACAGTATGTTTCAAAAATAAAAAAAACGACTCAAACAGTCTCAGTCGATTCATAATTACTGTCGAAAGTTCTCTTGTCTTCACTGCTTGTCCCCTAGATTATTTTGATCTGTATAGTATTTAAAAAAATATTATTTTGATTTATTAACATTTCACGTTATAAATTATGGTAGAATTTTTTAAATAAACCGCATCCAAGGATGAATGACTTTATAAATACAGGCGGATGTGAAAATTTAAATTTCATTGACAATGACATTGTAGGTATGAGTTTTTGAATATTGAATGTAACACTTGTGACTCTGTTTGATATCAAAATATTTTGCAAAATAACACCACTTAACATGCAATTAATTTTTTTAATTACCTAAGTAAGTGATTACTAATTACTCAGGTGGTGAAATAAAACCAGAAATTAGCGTATTTAAAGATTTTGGAAACCTTAAAAAGTATTAATATTGAAAGTACTTCTAAATAGAATTTAATAATAATTTCTACCTAATGCATTTTCCAAATGAAATGTGAGTTGGCATATCTTTGTTGTTCTGCACTTTTCTTCACAAGTTATTTTTATCGTTATTTGTTTCACATAATGCATAAAAATACGTATCTTTATGGTCGGCACGTTAAAATTTAACGTCAGTGCAAATATTATGAATTATTTAAAATTAGAAGAAACAAATTTATTAACAACCTGTAGGTAGGAAGTCATTACAAAAATTACAGTCTTTACAAAAAATATCGTTTTTATTAATTTGGTGGTAACACAATCACACAATGCAATACTAATCGACTACTTGTTCTTTTGCTTGGGTGTGTAGCTTTCCTGATAGAATTGCCAGAACATGTAAAACACTAGTAGAACATTAGGAACATAAATGAGCAATAATTGTTTGGGTACTACACACTCAGGATGCAAACTTTGCAAGGAATGCGCTATAATAACGCAAAATTGGACCATTTGAAAAATAGTCAGTCGCGGTTTCCACTTGGCCATCTTTTTTTGCCATTCCGGTCCCAAACTCGCCAGAAGGTAATAAGTGTACATGAAAACATGTATCACCGAGTTGATCATAATTGGAAAAGTGCTCATGCCACCTCCGACGTATTTGGTACCTATCCAAGTCAGAAAGAAAGTGGAAGCGTGGTGGTACACGTGCAATTTAGACACTTGATTAAACTTCTTTCGTAAGATAAATAACACTGTTTCAATCAATTCAATTCCTTTGAGGACGAATGTGAAATAGCACCAATGGAGCATGTTTATTGCTTGGGGGTTGTTGGAGTAGTCGACAGGTTGGCAGCCCCAAGAGTACGTGGTAGTCCATCCAGATGTGGCAACCTTTGTTAAATAATTACATTTCAATAAAATATTACGTTATTCTAATCAACACCTACTCCGTAGATTAGGACTAGACAGGACACTATTTGGAAAATATTGTAATAATAAATAACATTTTTGAGGTCGTATGGTTTGCGATTTTTCATGTAGGCCGGTAAAAATATGTAAATACTGGACAGGTATAAGGCAATGATGCTGAGTACCATGGCAGGGCTCGAAAAACCGATCCAATTCTTGACCCGAGGATCTACGAAGATTTAAAAAAATGCGGTTCTATTGATTTGAGACTTACCACTCAGGTCGTTCATCACATAATCATACTTTTCTGCCAAACCTGCCATTTTTCTGGAAGGATTTGTAAAAACTAAAGTTGTTTACCCTTTAAAGCTTTATATAAAGACCACGATGAACAGGAATGACGCTGACGTACAATAATCTTTTGTTTGTAAATGAAGACGCTAGAGTATGCGTAGATATAGAATAGTTTCTTTTATATCGTTTCGGCCAAATACGTTTGATTATTTTATAATTCACATGTGAATTATGTATTAGTGAAATGTGTTGAATGGGTACTGTGACACTGCAAATTTTGTTTACAAATTATGTTTGCAACAATTCTATTGCAGTTATTAGAATTGTGACCAAAGCCTGCAAAATAATGCAGCTATTTGATTTATGTGCAAAATATTAAACAATTACATGTTTAACACTGCGTTTTAAAGGGCTGCATACAGGGTGTTTCAAAATTGGCGAATTCCGAGTTAAGAGCGTTGTAGAGAATCACTTCACTCGTCCAAATATAAAAACAAAATAAAGATTCGGGGTTTCTCCACAAAGATAGATTGGTTTTAAATGCGTTTTCTGGTAATGCTGGCTAAAAATGTCAGTCTTTATTTTTATTTATGGTGTAGATAATTGTGGAAAATAATAATGTAAAACAATTTATTGAAAAATTAGCTTTATTTTGGAGTAAAAAAATCATGTAATATTTCTTAAAAATTAAACGGCAAATTATAAAAATTTAAGAATTTTTTACTCCAAAATAATAATTATTTACTTTACTTTGTAGTGTAAATCGGACGTTTTATTTCGTAAGTGGATTGTCAAACCACGAGGTGAAATAAATGCACCGATTTACACGAAAACGAGTTCAATACAACATTTTATTCTTCGAATACAAGTCTTAAAATTACTTTAAAACTGTTAAAAATAATCTGACTTTTTGTATTGGGAAATGCCTTACACAGGAAAAAAAACGGAAATTTTGACAGTTTCTAAAAATAAAGCAAATTTTTTGAGAAATGGTTTTATATTATTATTCTCCACAATCATTTACACCGTAAATGAAAATAATCACTGAAACTTTTAGCGTACATTCAAAGGTATCGCAGTTCAAGGTGTAATCTTCAAACCAGTGTATTTTTGTAGGGAAGCCCCGAATCTTTATTTTTTCTATATTTGGACTTCTGAAGTGATTCTCTAGACCGCTCTGAACTCGTAATTCGTCAATTTTGGGGCAGCCTGTATAAAATGAAGTCCTCCAAAAAATGAAATTTATAGAGTTGGAAAATTACTGGGGAAGGACTATAAATGAAACCAAAAGAGAGTTCTACAACGTTTCGTTTTATTACATAAGACATCATCACTTATACTTATAAGATTATTTCCCTGATAATGTCTTATGTAATAAGACGAAACGTTGTATAACTCTCTTTTGGTTTCATTCATAGTCCTTCCCCAGTAATTTTCCAACTATATAAAATGGGGTGTTTAAAAAAATTTCGGAACTGATCATAATAATTTTTTAGTGATCCAGAATAACTGTTCAGTTGACAGTATTAAACTTAGTCTTGAACGGTATATTTCCGGGTAACAACAGTCCAACAATTTGTTAGGTTGAACGCGGGTTAACTCCTAATAATGGTATATTATTATGCGAGTTTTATAAGACGTTCTATTGTGGCATGAATGGTTTTGGAGCACGACGAAGGAGTGTTTGCTTCAATAGAATGAGTGTCACAATGAAGTCTTATAAAACGAGTGTAATATACTGTTTTTCTACTTTTTATTTTTGTTGTTTATTGTTTTTTTTTATTTAACTTATCAAAATCTGTTCAAACTATTTCCTATTTTTGTTAATTATTTGGGCTTTATCAATAAACGACTTGACGCTGTTGACAGATCACACACTAAATTACAGTGATAACGATAACCGATGACACCCAGCCCAATACAACTTCTAAAAATTTATTAAAGGAGTTGCACAAAAGTTCTCTCAATGAACAGTTTGTGAAACCAAAGTAGAAAAAAATATTTCGAAATCTGTTTCGAACTAAAACAGCCATTCTGAATCACTTCGTATTTGGAATATAAAAACTTCAATTTAGTAAGTACACAGATAAATGCAAAAAAAAATAGCAATCAAATAGAGGCTATAAGAATATTAAAAAATTATTGATTGACTCTCGATGTGGTGGTTGATTTAACTGCAAGTTTGTTCAATACGAACGTTCCCTGTTTACCCACTTTTGAGCTGTCGCAATTAGCAACGTCAATTTCAATAGCTTATCAAAGAAGATTCTGTGGGTAGATTTAATTGCAATTTCTGTTTGTTATTATACTATGTATCATTCTAACGTAACACACCATTGAATTGAAAATCATAATTTTTTAAAATGTTGATACGAGACTGATGTATTACTATTGTCAAATAAAAAAAAATAATTTCTCATGAAAAAAAAATCCGAAAGTTAATACTTTAAGTTTGACCTGTACAACGAATTAACGGGAGAAATTGTTAAATATTTAATGTTATTATTGCAAGATGACCTACTGTTTTATTCAACATTTTAACATTTATATAAATACAATTTGATTTGTTAGCTTCTGGCAACACATTTAAAATATGCATTTCAAGTTCTAATCTACAACGACAGCCAGGAGTTTCCCGAATTAGAGTGCTGTATTGATTTATCACGTAACTGTAATTGTTTTCAATCTAATTTCCAAGAGTAAATAATCCATTACGCGATTTTATCGAATAAATTTGGCACACTTTTTAGTGGAAAAATTTATAGGTAATTTGTATAATTATGGACATTGTTAATAGAAAAAGGTTTTGGAAATGAGCACAAGTAATTTTAATTCAATCACTTTTATTTGCTTTGAGTAACAATTGGAATACACAAATCTATTCATCTACCAAATTAATCTCTCCTCATGCGTGGAGCTTTCAAACACCGATCGTCAATTCCACATTTTACGAGCACTAAATATCAATTTGTGTGAAAACTCTGCAATAAACGTGGCTATTTTCCCTACTAGTCCAAGGAAAAAATGATGCGTGGCGCCCGTCGAGGCTGCGTCCGACTGAAGGGTGCCGTCATCGGGATAGACGATGAAGATGACAGCACCTTCACTATCACAGTCGATCACAAAACGTTTCATTTCCAAGCAAGAGATGCCGAGGAAAGGGAGAAGTGGGTACGCGCCCTCGAAGACACGATATTCAGACACGGCAACCGCGTAAGTGCTTGCTTGAGATTTTTGGTGGAATTGAAACGGTTTTCTAGACTTTATGGGACAATCATCGACCACCCCCGACCATCAAAGACTTCGATAATAAAGTTTCAGAAGCAGACGCATATCTACAGTTGATGATTGACCAAACCAAGGTAAGTTTTTTTTGAGGCGAGCGAAACCAAGCTGGGAAATTGCAGGATCTTGAGGAGAAGATCAAGTCGATGACGGACGGCGATGATAAAGCCAAGTGCCAAGTGATCCTAGAACACGCAAATGTGAGTCGGGGACACACTTTATTCGGTTATTTGAAATTTTTAATTCGCAGGCGATGCTCGACAACATCAAGCACTCGATAGTACTCCTCCAAATAGCAAAGGTACTTGTATTTTTGTGTTAATGTCGGTACTAATTTGGCTCATTAGAACACAGCACACCCTATCAACGGTATTTATCAACCAAGGCCGGGTACTTCCACAACCAACATATCTGCAAATATGGGAGGTTTGTTTCCACCTCATTTGTCTAAACACACTGACTAATTTTTTGCTAGAAACGAATAACGTGGCCGGGTCGGTCGTCCAACAGGGCATCGAACTGGGTTCAGAGTGCGTCGAAAATTCAAGAAGACACAGCCGGACTTTGGGTAAGTGCTAATTTTACGCAGCACTTAACCGTTTAATTGCCATAATCGGGTCAATTTCGTCAAGACGAAAACATTGACGCAAAGATTGTTGAACTGTGGCTTTTTGGCAGAATTGGTCCATCCAAGTGCGGCCGCAAGCCTGGCCGTGCCCCCCATGTCCTACTCGAGCTCCGAGGGCGAGGAGGACTTCTATGACGCCAACGATTCGCCCTTCACGCCAGGAAGCCAACAACAGACGCCCACGTGAGTATTTCTTCGCATGATTTTCAAAAAATCCATAGTTTATACGCTGGCATAAACACGAATAATCTCAAGGCTGCAGCGTCGGGAGTTAAAATTTACGGCCCGTCGTTGTCGTGTAGTAAAGTTTTTATTGGCGGAGAAAAGAGGTGATAATGGGATAATCATTTTAATTAATTACGTCACTCGGTGCAGAAGTTTTTACAGATCGTGACTTTCGATTTGTAACTTTGTTATGAAGCTTCGGAAATGAAATGAAAGAAGTTTGACGGTCTGAAAGTTTGTTGTTTGTTGTAATTATTAGGGAAAATCGCCCCCGCTTTCGTGTTTTAACAGTGAAATATACGACTCAATCTCGCCGGCATTTGAAAACCCTCCTGACTAACGACAAGAAAATTAAGTTGGCAACGAAAGCGCAATTAAAAATCACGAACACGAGATAAGATGACAGCGAAAACTTTATAAAAGGGAAAACGGCGGCCAAAAGAACGCCGCAGATATTCATCTTACTTTCATTACGTTGAAACGAACTTCGCGTGTTAAGGATGAATGAACTACCGGGACTAAATTGATTTATTTAGTCACGTCCTTGCCGAAGGTCGGGGATTATGATAATTACACAAATAGTTGTGTTGATGGATTTGTGTAAACATAATAAATACTCACAACTGTGCTGCAATTTTTGAAAAATCCTCAAAAAATCAACCTTACCATTCCTAACTTACTCAAATCTTTCTCACGAATTTTTTCATTACGGTTTAGAAAACATAAAAATTGTTACTTTAGTGACACACGTTCGCAAAGAAGCTTAGATATTTTTAAATCAATTTTATATTGTCACGAACGCATGCACACATTATTTTAAATATGTTTTGAATGTCGAATAATAAGTATGTGATTATTATGTATGTGGAAAATCAATGTTATCAGATGTAATTGTTTCGTGCAATTATTTATTATGTAAAGCAGGAAATTGAAATTTTGTTTTCCGCCTGATCTACAACCGTACCTGGCTTTATTTTTAAAGACACATTTCTATGAAGGTTTTAATTTTTTTCAAAATTTTTCACACAATACATTTATGATCTGTGGTAAATAAAAGCTGCACTTTGTTGGCTGTGAGACAAAATTGTTATTTCTCGTAATGACGTTAAAAGTTAATTGGTATAATTATGGAAGAAGGTAATGTTAATATTTTTAAACCCGTATGATTTATCATAAATTACCAAGACGGAAAATACGAACAAATATGTTTTGGAAGGAGTCAGTTATGAAACGATAATAAATATTATAGTAAATAATATTATAGTAAAATCAATGACTAAATAGTTATTAATAATACGAGTGCGAAGACACAAGCTTTAAGTTTCGTATGAGTATTGTTCAAATTTTTTTTTGTTGGAACATTTTATCGTAAAACACATTGCTATGGAAAGCGTGTTTTAATAGTATATTAATGTGTAAGTATGTATTGAGGTCTTTAAAACACGCGCTATTTTTTGAGCACGACGGCGTAGTCGAAGTGCTCGAAATAGAGCAAGTAATGTGAGATCAGTATACCTTTCGTTGTCATGGAATTGATGGTCATTTTAATAAAAAATCATTAAAACGATGCCATTTATACTTCAAGTATCAAGTGTTTTCTGTTTTTCGTTATTTTACTTATTTTTTGGGCAGAACCGCTCTTTTTTAAAACTTGGGAGTTAAATAGTCAGTGTTGTAAACTCTTGAAGTTTGCGTTGAAGAGCGATTGTTTTTTATCTTATCGTTGTTTATGATATTTTATCAAAAAAGCTCGATTATATTAAGAGCGTCTCACTATTACGCAGACTATTATTATTATTATTGGGATTATTCCCCAACTAACATAATATTCCTACCTCACAAGTTAATAGGGTAGATCTTTTAATTTATTTTTATAAAATGTTCAGTTTGAGTGTTTTCTTGATTTTTGTTCTCATTTTACAAATACAGCGTGATTCGTAAATAGACAGACAAAATTCTACCCATGGTAGTATCAAATGAGTACATGGTGGGATAAATAGTAATAAAATTCTTTGGATAACCGTTAAAAAAATTAAGTTATTTTGGAGATACATCGTACGCCACTGATGTGTTCGCAAAACTATAAAAACACCAACGTCGTATTTTCGCTTAAAATTACCTGTTTTAAATTATTTATGGACTTCAAAAAAATAATAGCTAATTGAATTCATACTTTCAATGAGAGATCTAATCATTAATAACTATTTTACAATTTTATCAATTTTATTTAAAAAAATAATTTGGTAAAATGCGACGTTGGAGTTTTTATAGTTTTGAAAGTGCTAATACCTCAGCATGATAATTATTTCATGACAATATACTTGATCAATACAACAACGATTTTTGTGCACTATTGATTTTCTTGATGAAAACGGGGATATTTTTTTCAATACAACGAATTTAAACTTATGAGCGCCGTAAGTGACACGGATTAAAGGATTTTTACGTCTCTATTTATTCTTAGAAAGCTGTGATAAAGTTTTGTCAGTCTATTTAAGAATCACTTGGTAAACATATTACGCTAATTATAAAATAATAATAAAAAATTGAAACCTAATTTCTGATATGATTTTGTTATTTTTCACGCCATCAAAAAAAGTTTCATTATTAGCGTACAATCAAGATACATAATTGCAACTTTATTTCACCCTGTTTGCTGCATTAAGTTTCCCGGCTTCATTTTGAGCACGGGAAGTGGGCTGTTACGGCATCAGTGCCAATCCGGGAAGTAAGCTAATAAAATGTGAAATCAAACTTTTTTTAACGGTACGAAATCAAATCCGTTATTACGAGATTTTATATAGAGATTTTTTCTGTCTATCCACAAAGAAAAAAATCAGTTTTTGGTTTTAAAACATTTAGTTTTTTTTTAATATATGTAACCCCATTTGTGTGTGAATAAAGAAAACACGACGTCGGGCGGCAATTGAATTGACTCTCCTAGTTTCATCATGAGTTACGTATCCATTTTTTGCTGGCACAGTTACAAAAAACAACATTCTATTGACCGCCCCCGACAATAATCACCAGCCTTTTCATATTCGCCGCACAATTTCGTCTCTCTCGTTTGCGCACACGTAGCGTCGCGGCGCCGACATTCCGAGCGTCTCTAACCCCCAAGAATCCCATCGTCTCTTCTCGGTCGCAATAATCGTCAACCACCTCCTCATGTGATCCCAAGTATAATCCTCGTGCCGTAATAACCCGTCGACAATAACAACAATGCCCAAATCCGTGCCCTTAAACCTCGGATCGATGAAACGGGTCTATTGATTTTCGTCCAAGACTGACATCAACATTTGTGTTTTTTCAAAAAATCATTGTCAATTCACACAACAAGAAGCCTTATTTTCAAATTCACGCCCAACGAATTTTTTACGTGTAGTTTTAAGCGAGTAACACCAAAATGATGCGACTTTTGAACAACCGGTTGACGTTCAGGCGTAGGAGGTAAATTCGTTTGAATTGACGTTTGTCAGTTTGCGGTGATTGACGATGTGCTTTTTCAGCAGTTTGAGGTCGTTTGATGACGAGACCCAAGCGGCGTTGGCTATCAGCAATAAACAAACCATACAGTCTCACAACTCGAGGACGCCGTCCGTGAGGCAAGATAGCGCCACTTTGTCAACCACCTCCGGCAATCTCGACTATGATGGTGAGCATGTCATTGGAAAACCGTCGTGTGAACCGCCTTTTGCAGCCCTGTATGAGGAGGAGGACGACCAGGACGTAGAGATGGAGAGCCATGGCTCCGTCATTCGTCACCTTCTGTCCCAAGTCAAAATCGGGATGGACCTCACGAAGGTCGTCCTTCCCACTTTTATCCTAGAAAGGCGTTCATTGCTAGAAATGTACGCGGATTATTTCGCTCATCCCGACTTGTTTGTAGAGTAAGCGAGCGGCATTATCTCCATTTTTCCGAACTAAGGGAGGAAATTATCCATTTCAGTATAGCAGAATTGAAAGATCCCAAAGATCGGATGGTACAGGTGGTCAAATGGTACTTGTCGTCGTACCACGCCGGCCGAAAAAGCACCGTGGCCCGGAAACCCTACAATCCGATTTTAGGGGAGGTTTTCAAGTGCCATTGGGAAATCCCAGGTGAGAAAGAAGACAAAGACGAGGGGGTTGTTTCCGACGGTCCCGTGCCTTGGTGCAAGAAAAACCAGCTGTCGTTTATAGCCGAACAAGTGTCGCATCACCCACCTAGTGAGTACTCACTTGAAGGGAAACATAACTTGAGCTTAATTTTTAAGTATCCGCATTTTACGCGGAACACTACAACAGACGCATCAGTTTCAACGCCCACGTGTACACGAAGTCCAAGTTCTTGGGTTTGTCCGTGTGCGTGTACAACATAGGACAGGGCATAGTTTCGGTCTTGGACTACGACGAAGAGTACGTGGTAACATTCCCGAACGGTTACGGCCGTTCAATTCTAACAGTTCCTTGGATAGAATTAGGAGGCACGGTCACTATAACTTGCCAAAAAACCGGCTATTATTGCAATATTGAATTCCTAACCAAACCGTTCTACGGCAACAAGAAGCATAAAATAAACGCCGACGTCTTCGGGCCCGACGACAAAAAGCCGTTTTTGTCGATTAACGGCGAATGGAACGGCGTTATGGAGGCAAAGTGGTCTGATAAGGTGAGTGGGAAGTGGCGCTGTCCTGGTGTTTAATTGTGTTAACTAGGACGCTGAGCAATTCATTGACGTAAACGCCCTGGAAATAATTAAGAAAAAAGTGAAGCCTATCAGCCAGCAGGAGATAAACGAGTCGCGCAGGCTGTGGAAGGAGGTAACAGCCGGCCTTAAGTTTAACGATATAGATAAAGCAACGACGGCTAAACAAACGCTGGAGCAGAAACAAAGAGACGAGGCCAAAGACAGGAAAGAGGCGGGGATTGAGTGGCGAACAAAGGTGAGTTGGCGTGGAGGAGATGCTTGAATAAGAAAT
The DNA here is from genome assembly GCF_031307605.1 of Tribolium castaneum. Classification (NCBI taxonomy): domain Eukaryota; kingdom Metazoa; phylum Arthropoda; class Insecta; order Coleoptera; family Tenebrionidae; genus Tribolium; species Tribolium castaneum. The sequence goes on from NC_087396.1 coordinate 14,688,456, forward strand.
TTGTTCTAGTTGTTCCACAAGTGTTCGGAAGACGGGTGGATGTATGCGAAGCCGCTGCGACAAAGGCTGCAAAAAACATCGAACACTTGAACGCGAAACGGTCTTATGATTGATAATTGTGCTTTTCTGAACTGTTCTATGAACTGTCTTGTCTGATGAATTATTTTTTCAGGATTATTATAGTGAACTGTGATATATTATCATGAAGTGTACGTATTGTAAAATTTTAGTATTATACAGCTGCCGGACAGCATTTATTTTCGTGATGAAGCAATGTATATAAGTTTAAGTATTTTGTTTTGTTTAAATTTGATGTACATATTTGGTTGAGTTAGGTTGAGTTTTTTACGCGAACAATTCTGTTTTAGTCGGTTTTTTTCTATATTTTATATGTGACTCGCCTGTGAAGGGTAACTGGTAGTACAATCAGATCAAATTTGTATGTCACTTACTTCCAAGTTGAACTCCTCTAATAAATGATATACACATATCATCCTGTACCTTGCGTTTCGTTTCAACACAAGAGCGGAAAAGTGGACGTTTTTTTGGCGCCAAATGAACTGTCAAAATTACATAACCTCACATCTTGAAAATTACGGATGGCATCGTCCGCAAACACTGACGAATCCATCATTTCAAAAGTTAACACAGCTTTCAAAAATGTGAGTTAAGCTCTAAATCTTTCTAAACCGAAACAAGACTTTCTAGGATGTCATTAAGGAAACACTCAAATCAACTTTCGCAAACCCCAAAACTAAAATAACCGACGATGCGGTCGACTTAATGACCGAACTGAGTAAGTTCATTGTTGTGGAAAGCTGTCTCAGGGCAGCCAAGCAGTGTTCCAGTCAAAACAGGACCACCGTCACATTAAACGACATGGAAAGCGTTCTTCCGCAAATCGTAAACAGCAATCAACAAACAATAAAAATAGTATTAACTTTATTTGTTCCAGATGTTAGACTTTCCATAAATAAATTTAAAACAAGTCCATGTCATTTGAACAATTTATATCGAGAAAATCGTCATCATAAGCCTCGCACTTCCTCCTGTCTTCAATTCCGTTACCCCCATCCATGCCATCGCCGCTGTTTTCGTGCCCTCCGTCTGTTTCAGGCGTTGGCGGCGGATTAATTACGTCCCTTTCATCAGTCTCTTTTCTTACGCGATTATTTTCCTTAGCTAATAACTCAGCTCTTGTTAGTAGGTCAGGCAAAAATTTGTTTTTAGAAGCCGCAATTTCGTCTTTGAGTTTTTTCAATTTCTTTTTCTGCTTGTTCCTCATCATTACCTTTGACTTCTCCTTCTCGTCTTCAAAAATTTGGTTTTTTTGTTCCTGCGTCAGGTCGTAGTCATGCCTGACTAGGAAGAGGAACACGCCCCCTGGGGTTCTACGCCGTGTTTGATTCTAAAATAAATAGCTTAAGCAATGTAATAAAGTTAAGGCAATACAAACTTACCATGATCAACATACCGCCTTCTTCTTCTATCCTTTTCGTTTCTTTGAATAAGTTGAAGGTTTTTTCGGTGCCCAGTGTGTTAAGTACCCTCACTGCAACATTTTTATATCAAATTCTATTAAATAAACCATTTTGAAACTCACAGATCAAATCCTCCTTCTCTTCTGATAATTTATTGGCAATATCCTTTGCAATTTCCTCGGGGGTGTTTGAGGCGGTGACAGCCAGATCTAGTATATTCCTGGCATTGCCTTTTGCCCTGTCTTGACTTTTAGGTCGCCCCACTGACCTAACATTAGGATTCTTCCTGTCGTCTCTCGTCCTCTTATTATTCGTTCTGTTGTAATGACTTAAACTATAATCATAAGTCTCCACGTCACGCGACCTGTCTTTAATGGTAACATCACAGCTATTTAACGTTTCCGCAAGAACATCTTCCTGAACTCTGGTGCTCCAAATATCGTATCTCTTCCTCTTAGGTTGTTCCAGCTTAGGTTTTAGCTTAATTTTAGGCTTTTTGTTTTTCTTTTTATTCGAATCAGAATCACTGTCTGAATCAGACGACTGCAACTCTGTTTCGCTCTCAGATTCAGGGGGCACTACTGGAAAGCGCGGGTTGGGTTGAGACCCTGAATAGTCAGCTGGCCTCTCAAGGGGTGTGTACGTATCGGAATCCTCAGACAACTACAACATTCACAGTGAAATCAGTCATCAAACTTTGGCTAACAAGTACTTCGCCCTCTTCTAACTCAACTTCGTCTTGTTCCATGTTAAAACACCCCTTGTTTGTGTCACCCTTGACAAACGAACGTATAAATTGAAATTTAAGCCACTTACTGTCAACGTGCGCTGCGCACGAATTTTCATAACCAAATTTTCGCCCAACTGCCAATATTATTTTTTTAAATACAGCTTCACATTTTTTAAATTTTATAAGAAAATGTGATTTCACAACAGTTAGAGATTTATACGGCTTGTTAATTTATTAACAATCGATTTAAGTTAAACAAATTGGCTGTTGTTGCACTCGCAAGCCGGGAGGAGTGGCGCTTATGGGAAAAAGCGACTGTCAAAATGATGACTGACTTTGACAATATAACCTTCAAAAAGTCACGAATTATTTCGTGGAAATATCCACTTTTATGCACTGTCATGCTGTAATTGTGCTTTGGAACGATGCCAGAAAGTCAGATTGAGTTTGCCGTGCAGATGACATGTAACTCCTGCGTAGAGGCGGTGAAAAAGTCTTTGGCCGGTGACCCCAACATCAAGAACGTCAATGTAGACCTAGAAAAGGGTTCGGTCGTGGTCACTTCGACACTTCCGACCCTCCAAATCCAGGAAAAGCTTGAATCCACCGGCCGCAAGGTTGTGGTTAGGGGATATGCAGGTAGTTCGGCAGGTGTTGCTATCGTAGACACAGGAAAAGGGAACATCCAAGGGGTGGTTAGGTTCGTCCAGGTGGCACCCAGTTCGTGCATTATTGACGGCACCATCGACGGCTTGGAACCCAGTGCGGAGTATAAGCTCACCGTGAACGAATGCGGGGATATATCACAAGGTGATTAATATTGTTTTAATTTCAAGTTGAGAATATTTGTTTATAAGGGTGTGAAAGTGTCGGCGGCGTGTACCAGCCACTTCAAGACGGGGAGGGCCGTCCTTATGGGGACTTGGGAGTCTTCAAAACGGGGAACGAAGGTCGCGCCACTTTCAAGAAAGAGGATAATGTCCTAAACTTACCCGAAATCATTGGGCGTTCACTTGTTGTCAATTCAGGAGAGAAAAGACTAGTTTGTGGGATCATTGCAAGGTCCTCTGGCCTTTTCCAAAATCCCAAAACTATATGTGCTTGTGATGGAGTTACTATTTGGGATGAGAAAATCCCACCCAGAGCTGTTTTGTAATTGTAATTAATTGTTAATAAATATTTGCACCTGTCCAGGTCGTTGTTCTTGCTTCTCGTGCCTTAATCTTAATTATTCCAAAGTCTTATCCTACGTCTACCAGCAGAATAGGGTAATACAAACACAAAGCCGATATAAAATTAGCCAAACAAATTGGGGAGATATCAGTGAAGATGTGGGCCTTGGTGCTACTTTTGGTGGGTTGTGGTGAGGGTTTTTCAATCGAGGCTTTACATAATGAAATGACTGAAGATGAGCTGGCTTATTACTTCCAAACTGATGATAAAAGTTCGGTGCCTGAATACGAAGTGATCTATTTACCCCAAATGGCACCCATTGAGACCGACTCATTTAGCTACAATTTTGATGCTTTTCAACGGTATGTACTAAAACAAAACGATTTAAACCAAACAGATACGTTTCCAGACCTATTAATTTAAAACTGAGGAAAAATGAACACATCGTGTCTCCGAATTTCACCACGTATTTAACTGAAGACCACTTTCAGACAATTTTGCCCGAAAGACCGAATGACTGTCATTTTATTCACCAAGACGGTTCAATAGTGGCGGCTATAAGTTCGTGCGAGCCACGTTTAATGGTAAAATTAATAATAATTAAGACAATCCTAATTGTTCTCTTAGCAAGGGCTCATACTTCTCGAAGATTCAACTTTGGAAATCCACCCGTTAACAGAGCGTCTACAAGCTTTGGTCAAAGAGCCTTTAGTGACGGAAGATGATGATAATACAACTCCCCACATTATAAAACGAGCGACTTTTGTATCACACGATGACGATGCTTTTCCAATATCAAATCATATTATAACCGGCGTTCGAGAAGCCGCAAGCCACAGACCAGCCGGTGCTCTGACCGTAGAAGTCGCAATGTTTTTTGACGAAGCTGCGTATAAAATTTTTGCCCCGTTTTTGGGCAACAACAATCAGAAATTGCAAGATATGTTATTGGCGTACATGAATGGAGTCTGTTTTTAACTTTAACTTGACTTTTACTTGACTATGATTATATCTAGGTACAAGCACTGTATCATCACCCAAGTCTTGGTACTTCAATCGAACTCGTCTTGGTGCGCCTGGACATTATGAAAAAACAGGCGTCGGCTATGCCCCACTACAACGGGGAGCGCTCCAAACTCCTGGACTCTTTTTGCGCCTACCAAAGTAGCCTAAACACTAAGAGTGACGAAGATCCGAATCACTGGGACATGGCTTTGTACATTTCTGGGTATTTGACCAACTTTAGTTAAATCCAGATGTGACTAATAAATTTACTTATCCAGCTTAGATTTTTACGCTTACGAAAACGGGAGGAAAAGTGGGGTCACAATGGGCCTGGCCACCGTAGGTGGAGTATGTTTGACCAAATATAATTGTTTAATTGCCGAATTGGGCACAACTAACGTGTTCGGGAAACCTTACCCTAGCGCTGGTTTCACCAGTGTCTATATTTTGGCCCACGAAATTGGCCACAAGTATGTGCAAAAATAAATAAAATTGAGTTTTATTGCTCTGTAGTTTAGGGATGCACCACGACAGCGTGGGCAACTCTTGCCCAAAGGAAGGCTACGTCATGTCGCCTTCCCGGGGCACAAACGGCGAAACTCAGTGGTCTCGCTGCAGTGCCGAAGTTGTTTCCAAACTGAGTTGGGCCAAGTGTTTGCATGATTCGTCCAGGCCTCCCAAACAACTGGACCACTCCCGATTTCTCGACAGTCCAGGCCAGGTCTACACTGCGAAAAAGCAGTGCGAGATTTTATTGAGAGATAAAGATGCAGTGGTCGCACCTAATCAAGACTTGACTACGATTTGTTTCAATTTGCAGTGTAAAACACCGCATCGTAGCGGGTATTATTTTGCAGGGCCCGCTCTTGATGGAACTGAATGTGGCAAAAAAAGGGTAAAGCGAAACACAAAAATATAATGGACTAATTAAAAGTTTTAGTATTGTTATGGGGGTGACTGTGTCAAGAAAACGCCCCCTAAACCAATGAAAGTTGTCTCCGGAGGATGGGGGCCCTGGAAGGAGTCCCCATGCACCTCCGGTTGTATCGAAAAATCGCGCGGTTTTCAGGTGAAGACACGGCAGTGCGACAGCCCGGCCCCCCTTAACACGGATCAAGGGTGCCAAGGTTCAAGTGTTCAGTTTGGAGTTTGTCGGGATGATAAGGTATACAGTATTTTTCCCAACATTACAAAAATTCCGTTTTAAAATCACAGATTTGTAAAAGTAAAAGGCTGAGCGTTGTCGATTATGCGTCCCAAAAATGCCAAGAATTTTCAAAATTGCTCCCAGAACTGGACCCCAAAGGTGGAGGACTCCAAGCGCCTCACGAAGACGGTATTTCAGACCCAAATATCAATTCGTATTAACTGTAATTAATTCTAGCCCGTGTTTGGATGGGTTGCGCTATTTTTTGCCGACGAGCCGACTCTGGTGGCTTTTATACCCCCAGACTGGAGTTGAACGATTTGGGGGTTTCCCCGTACTTTCCCGACGGGACCTGGTGCCACCGCGAAAACGACATGAATTACTATTGCTTACACCACCATTGTTTGCCTGAGGTGGGTAATTTTTCAAACAAAACTCAAAATTAAACTAAAATTGTTAGAATTTCCGTTTTTCGAAAATTGACCCGTTGGACGCCATCGGCGACGACATTCCCTTCTCGCAAAATGCGGGACCGGAATCGGAGATTCCGCCCGAAATCAAGTCCTATTTTTCTTTGAGCTCCCAGGGAAAGCCCCTGAAGACGGTGCTCAAGCCGCATGAAAGGAACAACCCCAAAGAAGAAGACTGGGAGATAGATGACTATATTGTAATCCCGGGTTTGAAGGAGCGCTATGATTAGATGATTTGCTATTGATTATTTTATTTAACTTAACAATAAACTATTGGAGCATTGTTGTGTGTATTGTTGGTTGCGCGCAACGTGCGCAAATTTCGTGTTTTTGCCGGTTGCCTAACCTGTTTCTTAAATAAATTCCCACTTGTCAATAATTTATCTGTCAGTTGCTAGACGTAGTCACAGGTGAATGTAGCTGACCGTTTTGTGAATTTATGGTGCTTGATAAAAGAAATAAATCGTCAAGATTCAATTAGATTAGGTGAGTGATTTTCCGTTCACTTGTGCGTAATTTTCGCGAGGTTTTTTCACAATGTCACTTCGGGATTTTTCTGGATGGGTCCCGTCCGCTGATAGAATCAATAAAGGAGCAATTTTTTAATTAAATAACCGATTTTTATTCCGAACCGCGAGTTCGCGTTAACCTTTGGATCCCTATCACTAAACAAAGGACTCGTCAAGTGACTCACGTAATTAACCACTGCGAGTAATGATTTTTCATAATGCATGCAGAATCGATTCGGTTTGTTGCGAAATTCGCCGCTGTCACAAAGCGGCCTTGGACTTGCCGAAAGGCCCCACATGTCTTGAAAAAATGCCAAAGTTTGTGCGCCCCCACTTTTGCCACTGTCTTTGAGCGAACTCGGAACGACACCGGTGCTGTCTTCGAGGTTATTTGAAAAAATTATAAATGCGGAAAAACAATCTGAGTAAGGTTGTTTACCTCTAATAAAAATGATAATGGGCAAGGTCCCCCCAACTTCTTTGTTGCCATTATCAGTTGTTTGTGACCAAATTTGGCTTCACGCTCAAATCGATTAAAAAAATTATCAGTGAAGTGCGGGAATCAAAGTCTTCACTTTGTAACTTAATTTATTATCTGGAATGTGACTACGGTTCCAGCGGTTTATTTTTTTAATTGGACTTGTAGTTATTGAGATAATAGAATTAGTTCATCTTTACATCGCCTGGAGTTAGTAAAAAAGACAGAAAAAACTGGTATATGTGTGGAGCACTGACCTAGAAATGGAGACAAATTACCAAATCTGTGTTACGGAATCGAAATTTTAAAATATTTGGATTTTTTTCATGTCTTGCACTATCTAATAACAGTAATAAAACTGATCTCCAAATCTGCTACAAACATATTATTTCTTTGTTTTTTGTTTGGTGCCCTGAATCCTTATTGCGAACCTTATTAGCATTCAAACCAGTGACCTGCCTTTGAACAAAGAATACGATTCTATCGTCCTTGGACTTGACCATAGTGCCAGCCTTGGTCCTTTGACCCCAGCAGTCGGAAATCAACAGAATATCAGATTTTAAAATCCGCAAATCACCCGATTCCTTGTTCTTTGTCGCATGACATCGCACCTGCCGCCCCCTCCTTGTTGCCAAGCCAGACTTTCGATCGTCACAATATTATTGTTAGATTTTTTGGCAATAACCCCTATGGGAAATTTTCCATTTGTATGCGAAAGTTGCGCTTTCGGCCAAGGACGGATAAGGAACCCTTCTTGCGCTTCTTCGAAGTGCGACAGAGCGAATCAAGTGCGGCCTCGATTTTTTTTCGGTTGGGGATTAGTGAAAGTGTGCCGAAACGTCGACGGTTATATAATTTTGATTGTAGCAATGAGGATTGTTGAGATTTTTTGTTTGTTTGTGGGTTCAGAGGTGACTTGGGGTATTGCTGTTTTGTTTAATCAGCCAAATGGAATGAGATTTGGTGCCAAAAATTTATAATCTATTTGGAGTGCGGTAATGAACCGGATCTCTCCGCATTTTTTAAGTTTGGAAAATCAAGAATTGATCGATTCTTATCGCGTTTAACAATTCAATAGGAAGTGTAATTTATATTTTCCATAAACATTCCTAATCATTTTACAGCACCTTGACGTTTTAAATGAAATCGAGTCAAGTTGTAAAATTTCACTTTTGCCAAGTAATCAAGGTTACCGCTTCTTATTTCTTCATTAGTGTTGTTTGCAAGAATTGGTTTAATAACACCATGCGAATGTTAATTTTGTCTTTTCTTTTAGAAAATCTAATGTAATCTAGGTTAAATATTAGTTATTTCTAGTGCGAATTACTAAGTCTTTGCAAATGTCTAACATGAAGTCTTGGTGAATTTTTTAAATTGTTGCGAAATAGGTCAAGTTTGACTCTTTCCTGTTCTATTTATGTCTTCTTTTTTTGGCCTTAATTCCGAGAAACGGGCTTATATTTTTAGACACGCTCGCCGTTTCAATAATGCTAGAATGTTGTTAAATTAATATGATTAGAATAGAATGAACGATGCTTTTTTTATATTACCCTTATATTTTTTTTAACGTAAAAGTAATCGTAAGGTTGGAAATTGTTTTGGTTTTTATAGTAGAATGATAGTTGCACTTTATAATAGTGTAACAAAATTTCGATGTATTTTTGCGCTTATTTGAAAATATCTTATTTTTTCATTCAGAATTTTGTTTGTTACACTCAAATACAGGGTGTTAGGGAAGGGCTTAGCAATATTTGGTTTGTGAATTTGTCATGATCAGCCGAGTTAAAAACCCTTATATCATTTTTCCAAAAATGCGTACTTTCTTCAGAAATTTTTATTAACCCACCTGTTGAGAGCCACTGTGTAGCTTATGGTAGTTTTTAGTTAATTTTTTCATTTAACATAATGAAGATGGTAGCGCATGGGCGTTTTCAGAATTTTTCAAAATTGTGGTTAACATGTTCATTTGTGTGGCAAAAAAGAATTTTTGTCTTTTTTTTTCGTGAAATTTAATAACAGAACACAAATTGAAATGGAAGAATAACGTAGTGGACCAAGAAGTTAACTTATCTATGCTGTTTTGTCAATAATACTAAAATTTACGCTAATTTTTATAATTCCATTTCAGCGGTTCTCAAAATTTGGGACTTTATTTTCAGATCGATTATTCAGAAAAACTAGGCATTTTTTATTTACATAAATTTTGCTTAATCGATTTGTCTTGCCATTCTCTATCTACCTTTAACTTCTTGCTAAACATTTCCCTAATATGCTGTATTTGTATTGATTATTTGTCTTCAGGAAAAAAAAACTACGTTTGCAAAATTTCGCAAAAAAATAAATTTCATAAAGGCCGTAAGAGAATTCATTATTGTGTGAAAAATATGCAAACTAAGCTTGAAAACGGGACTGTACATCTTCTAGTTTGAAAGTTTTTCAACTTTTGTCGAATTAGTATTTCAAAACTAAAACTATTTGTTTGTAGATAATTGCAGTTTAAATTATCTAACAATATTATTATCAAACTTTCAACAATGTTGGTAAGTGGTTGGTGTAAAAAGTGTTTTAATGTGTGATAATTTATTTAGTATAGAATAAATTAAGGATTATTTTTCCAGTGTAAAACGTTTGGCAAATGCTCAGTATAATTCCGCTTTTATGAGGTGGTGTTAATTTCCGGACTTAATGTTCATAAAATCCTTACATAAAATCTTCAAAGTTCAATGCATCTTTATGCAATCAAAGTCGGACGATAATTTATTGATAATGAATAAAGTCAACAGAACTGTCTTTGACGCAAAGGCTAAAATCGAATTAAAATATTGCGTCAAATCAAACATAAATGAAGTGTGCCCTTAAATGGGAAACACTCGAGAGTAAACAAAACAATAGTCACAATCCAAGGCTGAGTGACCAACAAAACAAACTCATCAAAAACCTCATTGCAAAAGACAAAACACGTGCTACCACATTTTGATTTTAGAAAAAAAAAATGCGGCCTCTAATTCCCCAATTCGCGCCAACAAATTTTTGTCATAACAATAAATCGGAATGTTAATCGGAATTCGGTCGTTGGCAAACTTTCCATAACAAATTTTCGCAAAAAGAATGACACTCATTAGTCAAAGTGTAGCTTTGTTTACCTCACGTGATCAGAAATCGAAGAAGTGAGGCGAGATCGCGCCACGCAAAAGTAAGAGGAGATCGATGACGTCGTTTATCGTACGACTGTGACCCCCATTTTCGCTATTGGAGCATCGTATATGACACCACCAACACGCGGCTCATTACACGTGCACTCATTGATTATGTTTACAGTACGAACGGGAGGTGTGTCCGCTTCGCAAAATACACTCAAGGACCAAAAACAAATTTTGGGCGCGTGGACACACTCGCATTGTTTATTTGCGAATTTTTTAGATGATACTCAGTAATAATCTCCGCGAACTTCCATTGAAATTTTGATGATTTTATTCTTTAAATGATTACGTCTCTAATGATAAAAGTGCGTTGTAGGGTACACGTGGTGTTGTAAAAGGAAAAATATTTATTGTTGACATTTTACAATGGCAGGTGCGTATTACATGCAAATTCTGAGCGTTTCTATCGTAACTATAAGAATGTTAAGCTGTATAATAATGGTAAGGACTAACGACAATAATCGAACACTTTTTGTGCTTTGATTAATTATTATTTAATGGATAGTCATCATAAAACAACAATTTATTAAACCAGGTTTAATAATTGTTGTATGAAATAACGAAACAAAACAACCTAGCATTGCGAACTTTTAGTAAACATGGATTTTTGAAATGTACCGAAAACCTAAGTAACTTTTTTATTTTTAATACAAAAATTATGTGATTTTTTTTAAACGAGCCACCCTGAATATCTCCGAAAATACGCAAAAAATTTAAAAATCCAGAAAGGGATTTTTGTGTACTTTTAAAATTTGTAGCATCAACCCCTTTTGTAATACAAAAAAAACCTTGAAAGTTTTAAATGGCATGTCATGAAAGGTATTTTCACCAGAAATTCGTCTATCTGTTTTTTTTTTAAGTTTCAATAATTTTTATAAAGTTACATGGTGCACAATTATTTGATAATACACAGTTCAAAAATGGTTATTTATCAAAAAGTCGAGTAGGGATTTTAAATTCAATTTGCCGATTCGTTCAAGTGAGTACTGAATTTTCTGAGAAATGTCATCGTTTGTTGTCAAATTTTTTATTTGTTGTTTCCTCATTTTTATGCATTTTTCGGCAATGTTGTTTCAATTGTGGGGTTTGTCTTAATTTGTGTTTTACATTCTCGTGCTTATAGTGGCGGTCAGCTCGATTTGCGTGTGCGTCATCAATTTCATTTTTTCATTACCAACACAAATCTATAAAAAATTATCAAAAACAATGCAAATTTAAACAACTAAGGGGTATCTAAGGGTGGTATCCTTGAACATTAATTTACATGTGCACTTCGACAACACCGTCAAGTGTCACGAATTTGTCAACCTGACATTGACAGTAAATTATAGACGTCGTCGCATGGTTGTCGAAAGTGTTATCGTTTTAATCGCAAGTATTTTCCGTTCGTTTATTGTGTTTTGTGATTTGCGTTTCGTTAGGTTTTTGATTCTGCGTTTATTAGTTCTTGTTTTGTGAATCTGTATTTTTTGTATCAACTCATAATTTAAACACTTCGTAACCTCAAAAAATATTTGATAGTTTGTCACCGTTATGACCCTCTATGTAAACGTAGTGACAGAAATGTCAGATGACGCACACGCAAACGGAGCTGAGCGCTACCATACTTGAGTAGTCTGAGCTGACGTCTTTCTTTAATTTTAATTTTATTGTTATTTATTATTATTATTATTATTATTATTATTATTATTATTATTATTATTATTATTATTATTTTCACTACTAATATTACTATTATTATTATTAAATACCGATCAAAAAACGTTTAAAGCGTTTAAAGCGACAGAATTACTTTTACTTTTACAACAATTTGTTCTATTCTTCTAAATCTTGTTCTGTGTAATGTAAATAAAAATATTAAAAACAGGTACACAGCTGAATTCCTGATCAAAATACCTTTCTTGTAAGAGGGTCATGCCATTTAAAATTTTGAAGGGGTTGTTTGTATTACAAAGGGGGTTGATGCTACAACTTTTAAAAGTACACTAAAACGTGTCCCCCTTTAAATAAAAATTAACCTGTCTCGGAATTTCTTAATTTTTTGAGTATTTTCGGAGATATTCAGGGTGGCTCGTTTTCAAAAAATCACCCTGTATTTGTAGAATTCTTCATAAATCGTTGTAGGTATCGAATCGTGTTACAGAACTTGAAATCATTTCAAATTACAAAGCCACTCTACTTTAATTGTTAAAAAAAAATACGTAGCCAGTAATTCCTTCAAATTTATGTATAACGATTTAAAACAGCTTTTATATGTATCCATTATTAAATTCCATAAAACTGTCATTTTGCATTGTTTTATTTTTAAATTACTAATTTACTACTGTAATTTAATAGCAAATTACAATAACTATTAAATTACACACAGATATCAAAGTCCTTTCATAAATTTCATTTGTAATAGTTAATTCTTATTTTGTTCTACAGTTTTAATTATTTTGTTGACTATTACCAATGACGATTAACTTTGTGCTATCTAATGCATATTAATAATTTTAAAAGATATTGTTTTAAACTGTATAGAAGTTGCCACCAATTTTTTCAACGCTCAATCAAAAGCAAAACAATTCACAGAATATGGAAAGTATGGAATCAAGCGTTTTTTGCCCAATCTGTTTACTTTATGAAAAAAGTGATTAATAGTACATTATTAAGTCCGGTAGAAATATAATTTTTGAGGAATACAATTTTTCGAAATTACGTTTAGTTTTTATATAATGTATTTTTTTTAAATAAATTATTAAAGTTGCGTTCTGAGCTAGTTAGGAAGACTTTCCGATGTAAAGTTTACGAAGGTAATACGATTTTTACAGTAAGAGTAAATTTATCACAACGCTATTTTGATACTTAAAACCACACGTGCTAAACTACAATAAGGACCTTAATTCCATACGTTTGCTCTAATAATTTTTGTTTACGTATTTCGCACATCTAACCATGACCTTGTGATGAAATCGTTGATAAATAGTAAACAAAAACAAAAATTGACTTTCTAATAAACGGCGTTACATAAGTTCAGAAAATGCAGCTGTCTGGCCTCTCCATCGCAAATACGAAAGCGTCAACTGTTTCAATATTTACATAAGACGGTTTCCTTTTCCGATGGAAAAATCATCATAAAAATCTAAAAATAAAACGTTGATCACTCGCCACTTAGTCTCAGTTTGTACCTTTTAATAATTCTCAGACTTTGTTCCGAGCACTTGTACCTTGCGTGACACGTTTGTATTATTATTGTTAGATCGATATGCGGTATTATAAAAGGGTACGTTCGGAGGAGACTGACTTTCTCTTACGTCGGTAATAATTACGAAAGTACAAATCGATGCGGTTCCAAATACGTCAAGATTATTTTATCGCAGTGTTTTAAGTTTTATATATGTTTCTGTTTTAGATTGCTAGCGCAGGACGCGCGCGCCAGGATAACAACAGACACTATAAAAATACGCGTGTTTTGTTTTTCCACTCATTATCGAGTTGGAATCTGTGTGAAGTTCAAGTGCTTGTGATTAAATAACCAAAATGTATTCTATGAACTATATCGGACGCTTCTTCAGCAACTTTCGCGAGTTTTACAACGAAATCAACACAGCGACGCTGACCGGAGCCATCGACGTCATCGTCGTGGAGCAGGAGGATGGGACGTACAAGTGCTCACCGTTCCACGTCCGATTTGGAAAACTGGGAGTCCTCAGAAGTAGAGAAAAAGTGGTTGGTATCCGCAATAAACCATTTTTCTCTTTATTTAAATTTTCTTATTTAACAAGGTGGACATCGAAATCAACGGCGAACCCGCCGACATCCACATGAAACTGGGAGAGAGCGGGGAGGCTTTCTTCGTCGAGGAGCTCGAAGATGATGAGAACGAAATCCCGGACCATTTGGCCACGAGCCCGATCCCCGTCAACGAATTCGAGAACATCTTCACGTCGCAAGGCCGGAGGCGGAGTTTCGGGGAACCCCCGACTCTCGAAAACGAAATCAACGATTACACAAAACGGCGCAATACCGCCGATAACGAGAGCAGCGTCAAACGCGAGCGCGATTTTCTCAAACGACAGATCGGTTTGGGGAACATCGGGATCGGGGAGAACAGCACGGAGGACATGTCCAGGTCCATGCACTCCACCACCAAGGAAAGCGTGGAGGACTTGAGCAAGGACAACGACATTTCGGACACTATCTTCAAAATGGACAGTCTGGAGATGGACACCAGTCGGTCGGAGAGCGGGCCAAAGCCCGAGGAAGCGAGTCAGGGGAAGGACGAGCACAGCAGCGAGAGTCGGAGTAGTAAGAAAAAGCGGCGCAAAACTAAAAAGAAAAACGCGCCGAGGAAGTCGTCCAGTGTTAATCAGATATCGCCCGAAGTGGCGGAGAAAAATGACTCGGCGACGACCGATCCCAGCTCGATTGAGAGCAATTCGTCGGAGCCCGAGTTGAAGGAGTTGCAGTAGGTGGTTTTGGTTTTTTCGATTGCGTTTTTGATTTTGTGGGTTTAGGAATGTTGAAGGGAGTGCTCAGACGCCGTCGAATAGTCGCAAGATCATCGATCCGGATTTTCATTTCTTCAGCGATACAGAGTTGACCAGTAATGTGGTGGATTCGAGGGCCGATTCGCCGATTCAGGTGGAGGCAGTGCAGTCGGATTCGGAGTTTGAAGTGAAAAATCGCAAAGGTGAGCGATTAGCTAATGAAATTATAACGGTTGATAAAACGGTGAAATATGTGTGGTAATTGGATTTCGTTACGCTAGTGATACTAAATCTATTTTTAATCCGGTGATAATGATATACCTAGTTATTTATAAAGTTCGTAAGCAAATGAAGGTCATTATTGGACGATATCGAACATTATGACAATAGATTCTACATTCTACATTTTTTCTACGACTCTCACTGTCGAAAATCACAATAGTACGTAATTCTAAAAGCCACAACCTTGGTCTTGGGTCGCAATTCTATTATATTTTAATTATCAGATAAATTCACCTCACAATGATGTACTGATTATTGTGTTTAACGGTCTTTTGGAAAAAAATCAAACTTAACCCATGCTAAAAAGTGTTTTACAGCCGTTGTAAGTAACGTTTTTGAAAGTTATTTACAGGATACATTCTTCAGTTCGGGTTGTAGAGGGGAAAGTGGTTTAAAACGCTATCAGTGCTTTATTTAATTCAAAAAAAAATTCTAAAAACTGTAAAATAAATTGGTGTTCTTTGAACATTATTTTCCTTCAACAGTGTGTGTTAAAGTGAAAATGAAATACTTTTGGCCCTGCAATGGACACTTGGGAATAAATTGGCTTTTGTTTTAACTTGAAATTGTCAAGCGTTAACTCGTAAAACTTTTAAAACGAACTTGTAGTACTGGCTTATGATATGAGCAATTTTTTGACTGCGCGCTCGCTTCAATTCACTGTCGCACATTCGCACGACCACGTACCTAAAAAAGTGACTCGTTTACTGAACACTTATTCCTATGCAAAAATTTTTGTAAAAAATTGCTCACTGCATGTAGTTTTTAACATAAATACACAACTCTTTGAGTTTTGAGAAAAGAAAACTGAGAAAATTGACTTCGTGAGTGTTAATAGAATATTGATATGATTCTTGCACCAAAAACTTATTTAAGCTATACATATTAATTTCATTACGTCTCTATTATGTATATATCTAACTTTTAAAATAAAAAAATTCTCGCATCTCGAATATTTCACTACACAAATATGAACCGTAAACGTACAAGAAAACTGTACTTATTTGAGTTTTCTTTTGTCAAACAAAACTAAAACTAACTTCGTTAGAATCCACTTTCATAGAGGAATCTTTCGCAGAAAAATAAAGTTTCTAGTTTTATCCAGAAGGAAGATATGACGATCTAAACACAAAATTTGACCAATTTTAGGTTTTTCAAAAATAAACGTCTTTTTCATGATGAACGCAATTCCAAACAGAAAACCGAACTTTAGATTTGAAATCAGCAGAAAATTTTGCATAAGGAACAGTTTAAAAAAATCGTAGGTTCTCCAACCCAGACGTACAAATAAATAATTAATTATTGCGCGTTATATTCTACATTTTTTCTATGACTCTCACTGTCACGAAAATCGCTATAGTACACAATTCTAAAACCCGTAACTTTGATCTTGGGTCGCATTTCTATTATATTATAATTTTGAGATAAATTCACCTCACAATGATGTACTTATTGTGTTTGTCGCTCTCTTTGAAAAAAAAAAACCTTGAGGTTTAGTATTTTTCTTGATTATGTGCACTTCAGGCGACAACAAAGATAATGGCCAAAGCTGGGAATGGGGCGGCTTCCCCAGCGTCTCGCCGACAAACTCCCCAATCAGCGAACAAGCCACCAAAAACGACCAGTTCGCCATCAGCAACGTCTTCTCCTTCATGAAAAAATCTCACGGCCAGACGGAAGGAATCTACTTATCGGACCTCAACTCGGTCGATCCGGAAGTGGCCGCCCTTTATTTCTCGACAAACAAAAATAAAACTACAGGTTAGAGTTTTCCCAGCTTCATTTTTCAAGTAGTGTAGATCCGGTTTGTTTTTTGAGTTCTTTTTATTAAGTGTCAATGTCGTGTAATAATTTAGATGCCGACATGGATTGTGAATCAGGAAATGGTCCGTCACTGGCCCAAAGCCCGAACAGTGCTGAAGGGTGCAAGTCGATCGATTCCGACTTCGACGAACACATCAAAGGGTAGGCCAATTAGGCGTTTTTAAAACAGTTTTTTTGATTAAATGTGTCGCTAGGGGTCGCTTGTACTCTAACGAAGTCTCGTTGTCGCTGTGCGGCTGGGACCCGGAACCGGATGCCACGCGTTTCGACGAGCACATGATCACCTTCAGTGACTTCTGCAACAACCCCATGCTGCTGGAAGACCCGAATTTGGTGGTGAACATCAGAGGGAAATACTACAACTGGAAAGTAGCAGCCCCTATTATTTCAAGCATCATGGTTTTCAACAGACCTCTCCTGCAGGTATTTTCTGTAGTAATTCCTATAATAAGATGATAACGATATAACTTTTTGCTTACAGTCATCAATTGATCAACTGTGCAACATACATATGCCCTCTAATCAGGAGAGCAAGGACAATAAACAAGAAGCTAAGACGTCGTGGTGGCATTGGCGCAGATCTAAGACTTCAAGAGAAGCGACCCCGACGGTTGATACGAGAAAAACGGTAGTCGAAGTTAAGGACACAGCTATAGATATCGGAGATGAGCACATCCTCCAAACCGATATTTCAGTAGCCCAGAAAATTCCCAAAACTGAAGAGACTGAAGAGAAGGACAAGGAATGTGCCATCTCGATCTCGCCCCAAGTGTGCCAACTTTCGGAAAAGTGCAGGAAGACCTTGCGCCTCAGCTCCAAGCAAATTGCAAGTGTGCCAGTTAACAAATCGTTGGCAAAACTAATTAATTTAATTGCAGGCGAGTTTGAATTTGCGCGACGGCATGAACGAAATCGTGTTCAGTGTAACGACAGCCTATCAGGGGACAACCCGGTGCACCTGCCACTTGTACAAGTGGAAATGGGACGATAAGATCGTCATTTCCGATATCGACGGGACCATTACGAAGTCGGACGTGTTGGGCCACATCCTGCCCATTGTCGGGAAAGACTGGGCCCAATCGGGCGTCGCCCAATTGTTTAACAAAATTAAGGGCAACGGTTACAAACTATTGTACCTCAGCGCTCGAGCGATAGGCCAGGCCAGAATCACCCGAGAGTACCTTAGGAGTATCAAACAGGGGAACTTGACCATGCCCGATGGTCCGATTTTGCTCAATCCCACTTCGTTGATCACGGCTTTCCACCGAGAAGTGATTGAGAAGAAGCCTGAACAGTTCAAGATTTCCTGCATGAGCGACATTAAGGCGCTGTTTCCGTCTGAATCAAATCCGTTCTATGCCGGATACGGGAATAGGATTAATGTAAGTCGTTGGACTGGAGCCTGGTCAGGGATTAACGGTTTGATTTCAGGATGTGTGGGCGTACCGGGCTGTGGGAATCCCTATAGTTAGAATTTTTACAATTAATCCCAAAGGGGAGCTCAAGCACGAGCTCACACAAACCTTCCAGTCGACGTAAGTGTCTCAAATGTTTGATTAATTGGGGGTTTGCTTGTTGATTTATCCACATTTTAGTCAGAGAGGTTCTTTAAGTTGGTGTTTTATTTAATTTTACAGTTACACGGGTCAGTCACTGGTCGTCAATGACGTGTTTCCCCCACTTTTGCATAAACTCAGAGACAATGACACTAGTAGTGACGAAATAGAGTCAGATATGAGCGATAGCGATTAATTTGTATTTTATCAGTACAAACACTCTCATCTAGTTCATGCAACTAACGGTGGTAGCGCTTATCATTCATCCTCATGATCATCAGGGGCTTATCGCGAACGCATCCAATGATAAAATACAAATGAGTTCGCGTTTAATTTATTTATTTATTGTTTAAATGTTATTGTCTTAAACTCCGGCCCTCTCCGTGGTTTATTATAACGGTAAGCTTAAGTCAGTATGTGTGTGAGTGTGAGCCGCTTTGCATTTGTTTTTCGTTTTATTCGATTTTATTTTGTTTCTTTCATCGGTGTAAGTAACGCATACTAAGTTTTGATTTATTTACAGATATTCGACCATGACGTACTACGTAGACCAGCTGTTTCCTCCATTGATCGAAGCTGCCAATGACTACTCGCAGTTCGCCTATTGGCGCGATCCACTTCCGGTCGTTGAAGAACTCCCGGAAGTAGCGTAAAATTGAATTTGTCTGCATTTATCGATTCAGTATTTGTTGTCGTGCGCTTTCGATGTCTCCATTACCGGACACAGCTTTTAGAACAAATCAAGTAGCTGTCACTGTTATAAATTACAATAATAACGATAATGTGATATACTGATTACCAACTTATTGTAAGGCTAGGCTTAAATACTCTACCTGTTAAACAAATTGTGCGTTGCTTTGTTCAATTTTAGTACTAAAAAGTGATTCACTACTTTTTATATTGTGATATTTTATTTCGTAAGGGATACACTATTTTTTTTGTTTTTTTTTTAAGTTATTGCAATAAAGTTCCAACTGTATATTTTAATTTATTCTCACTGTTAGTATAATTAAATATTTTCAAGCATAATTGGTTATTATTTAAAATTTAATTAAGCGAAGTTGATGTGAGTAAAGCTACACCTCTTTCGTAGAAACTATGGGAGTCCTGACCTGGGGCTATGTTCAAGTCCACAGTGTACAACAGCTCGGTCCTCGTGGAATTCAAATAAAGCGGCAACGATAATTTACTAGCAGTGATTTTTTCGTCCCCAGACACTCGAATCCACCGCAGTAAGGTAATCGGTAGTTCCATCATAATACTGGAAGTGAGTAACAATTGATTGTTGCGACACTGGGCCCCTTGGAGTTTAATTCCTGTAAGTGATTACGTAAATAATTTAAATTACATTCGGTTAAAAACGTACCTGTAACTGCGAAACAATCGTGCGGAATCGACGCTTGATCATTGGAATCGGTTATAGTGACCTCAAGGTACAGTTCTTCCAATGACCAACTGTTAGCCTGAGCCACACACTGTCGAGTGGCAGTGATGTAAGCTTCGGGGTTCAATAAACCTCCCAACCAAACTGGGAAGCTCTAAAACAATTAATGAAATAAAACGCTAATAATAATAATCTATTGATTTACCTGTAATTCTTTAGCACCCGATGTGGATACTAGTTTTGAGACTTGTTGCAACTGTTTGACTCTCTGACTGAAATCGGTGATCCACTGAATGACAGTACAACCCCTAGGTACAGTGTACCGGCGCCAGTTTCGGGGCAAAATGCCCCTGACCAGCTCTCCCAGCATTGTTCGGTGGTAATTCGTTTGTTTCTTTTCGCCCTAAAAATATTTCCTTTTGGGACGTTCTTCCAAAAAAAAACACAACCCTTACCTGACAGATAAGCACAACGTCCTTAAGATCATGTATAACATCCTGCAACAACCTCGCCCCCGAATTGACTTCCCTCTCGAAGTAGCGATACAACGGGTCTTTGATATTCTCCACCGTTCGCTTCAAAGTCTGCAATGACGTTGGCAGCAACTGCAGCCAAGTTCCCGCCGAATTATGCAGCGTCTTCATCCACGACGGCCTTCCATCAACTTGTGCCGCATCGGCCGGCAAAATCTCATCAACAGAATACGCCAGTTCGTCATCATCCTCCAACTGCTGCATTTTCAACAACTTGCTCACCAAATCCGTACCCCTAGTCGTCAAAAGCACCTTCTCGGCATTATTCGGCAAACCCAACCAAGCCGGCGTTTGCCGATCGGCCAGACTTTCAATCCACTTCAAAAAGTGGTCCCTTCTCGTACCATCCGGCATAGTTATATGTCTGTTGCCATTAGGCCCATTATCAATATTAGCCACCAAAGCAAAATCAGTCTCGAAACTCTTCGGCGTGAACAACTTATTCAGGAACGAATGCAACAACCGTTGGTCGAAATCGTTATCAATCTTGCCGCCGTAAATCGACTGCGACAACAGCGTAACCAGCGCGTCCCATGGCACCTTCGTCGGTGGCAAATTCGTCCGCCCCATCGCCGTGGCATCAATCCACGTGTCAAGCGTATCACACGCCACCCGCAAATCGGACTCGTTGAACTCATAGTACTTCGCCCACCCCAGTGGCGCGTACCTCAGCCTCTCCTGGACGATGGCGTGGAACCAAGCCAGCAAAAAGTACAGCCTTGCCCGCTCATTCGGCGGCTTCATCATGCGACTCGCCGGCACGGTACTGAAAGTCCGCAACAAGTTCGCTCTAATACCTGGCGGCGGCTCAAACACGAAAATGCGGCCAGCTCGCAGCAAATTCACCGGAAGCTTCGGGTTTATCTCCATGGTGAGGAACAGCCGGAAGTTGGCATGCGGCTGCAACGAGTGCAGCTTCTTCTCCAGCTGCACCAGCCACTGGGGCGCCAAATGTACGTTCTTCAGCATGACCCATCTCCCCGTCTTGCACGCCATGTTGATCGCCCGGTCGGCCTGATTGAAACCTTCAGCTGAACCAATCGCGATGCTGGAAATTTGCTTATTAAGCTCGGCGGCCAGGTCATCGACTCGACTCGAGGCATCAAAGCCTGGCACTGAGCAAAGCAGGGCTGGGACGTTTGATCGGATCTCCTTTTCGACACATTCGGCCAAGTCGAGCTCTTTTTCGGCACTCGGCATGAAGTTCTCGCCTAGGACGGCCGAGACGAAGAACTGGGCGGCGGCGATAACGCGATCTGGGCGGAACGCTTGGATTACTAGAAGTTGGTACATGGCGGTCCCGATGGGGCTCAATTGACGTTCTTCGATCCACAAGCGTGGGACACACTGTTCGGGCGAGCTTTGCTGGAGCCAGGCCCCGAATTCGGGCATTTCTTTGATTTTCTCGGCCAGTTTTTTGAAGGCCGGGAGACGGGAGGAGAGTCTCATCATGGCTTCCTGTTGCTCGCTATTGAGACCTTCGATTGAAGGACCGGTGTTCATGTTAAAGACACCTTCTTTGCCCCGGAGGAAGAAACTAAATTCTTGATCGAGGTTTGGTTCCGTTGGTACTCCTTTCAAGTGTATGCGGCAGAGGAGGATGGCAAAAGTGAGCCGATCATTGTGCAACATTCCACGAGCCACTCGATCGTAACAAACGGAGAATAAGTCAGTTGTGATAATGTTAAGTCTCGCTTGGTAATCAGAAATGTTCTCCAAGTGTGGGTTACTGTACAAAATGCTGCTAAACATGTCCAAAAACATGTGGAGGGAGTACTGGTACAAGAAGTGTACTTGATTCAGACTATCCATTGTGAAATAAGTGTTACTACAAGCCTGGGATAGGGGCAAGTACTGTTGCGACACCGTCTCAATTTCGGAAATCACCTTATCGGTCTCTTCGACCTTTTGCCCGATTTCGGCCGCTTCCTGTTTCAACGTTTCCAAAGTCGTAATCACACTATCATCATCCAGGATCTTTCCTTTAGCATCATTCAACGCCTGCAGGAGAGACTTCTCCAACTGTCTCAGCCTCAAGTGGAATTCGCCTTGCAATTTCAACAAGTCGGACCTCTTAGCATCAATATCAGGCCTCTCGGCTTTAAGCACTTGATTCAAGCACTGACTCTGTAACGAGCTCCTGGTCACCGTGAAGTTGACAAAAGTGACTCTCGAGCATATGTCTGGCGGAAATTCGACAGTGGGGTCGCGAGTCGATAAGAAAATAACAAACGAAGGCGACAGATCGATATCTTGATCACCCAGAGTGATAAGAACACGGCCTCCGGTCCTTCGTAACTCCCGATTGAGAACAGGGTTGAGAATCGGGTCGTAATTTTCAACATCTTGGACCAGGAGCGGATTCCCGAAACGTAGCGCGCTTTCGAGGTTCTTGCGGAACGAATCGTCCAAGAAACTCGTTTTTGTGATTTTCTTATCCTTGAATTCGTTCATGATGTACTCGGTGGCTTGACCTGACGGGTCTATGATCAGAGGGTAGCGGTTGAAGCGCTTCAACATGATGGCGTTTTCGGTACAGAGGTCGTCCGAGGGTAACGCGTTAGCTTGCCACCTTAGACGTTCATCGGGGTTGGAGAGGTACTCAGTTCGGGCAATATCAGGCCTGTACTGGATGGCAGCTTGGGTCAAGTGTTGGCACCAGGTACTAAACAAGTTCTGGCGGTAGTGCTGGTCGAAATAACCACCGTAGGCTATGAAAGCAGCTGACAAAAGAACGTCCCCGATTATTGTCGACATTTGCGACCTAAATGTTTCACTAGTGGCCTCCCAACGTTCCCTTTCAATGACCAAACTCTTCAACAGCGCTATGGAACGGTCAACTTTGGCTTGGACGTTCTCCAAGTCGGTTTTAATAGCCTGAGCTTGCGCAATCAACTGTGCGTATTCTTCCTTGTAGGACGCGATACTTTGTTCCAATTGGCTGATCAAATTTTTCACTTCTTCGCCGCGCTTTTGATTGGTTTCGGCTTGTCTTTCTAAAGAACTCAACTCTTCGCGCAGCGGTTCGACCTTCTTTAACATATCAGCATACAAAATTTGGGCTTTCGCCCACTTGACTAAAGGCCCGCACGCGTTACTCGCATGATTGACTTTTTCGAAATTGTAGTCAGGGTTATTGAGATAGCGCGTCTTCATTTTTTCGCGGACGTCGTCACTGTAACACGTGACCAGTTACCAAAAATGATGAGGTAAGGGAAGTGGGAGGGGGGTTGGGTCATGCTATTAACTAATAAATACATTGAGGGGGCGCAAGCTACAGAAACTTTGTTTTTTTTTAACAGTGTTGCTGCAACTGCCCCCAGACCAAACTAAGCACATGCATACCTAATGTCCTCTGTATTGAAATTGTTGACTACGGTATTGATGAAGTTATCACGCATGATGACCGCTCGAATAGACTTCCAGTCGCTTGCGTTTTCACCGAGTAACAAGCAAATGGATTCTAGGGCCAACTTTACCACCGCAGGGGGATTTGCCATGGTACGGATTTCGACCAATTGTTGTTTTTTGATAGACTTTACGGCTGTGCAAAAACAAAGAAACCAAAAAATAATACAATGCAGGATAGTCAAATCAAAAAACAAGAAAGAGAGACAAGCAACAACTAGAAGAGAAGCACAATACAGGTTGTACATCTAGAAATAAATAAACGGCTTCCAACGAGCCTTACGTCAGATTATCACTGCTGAAGTTAACAATAGTCGCGATGAAGTTCTCTCGCATTATAACCGATCTTATCGAACGCCATTCGTTGGCGTTCTCGTGCAGCAGCAAACACACCGATTCGAGCGCCATCTTGACGCTGTTTGGTGGATTCGCCATCGAGCGCACTTCGACCAGATGCTGCTTCTTTATCGATTTAACGGCTAGTAATCACGTCACCTACAATTACGTACTCAAACACACAGCGACACTCACCGTTTTGGGCGTCGATGACCGCAGGCTCGACTTGGGCGAGGTCAGCCATGACTTCCTGCCGCTTCTGCTCGATATGGACGGTCTGTTCGCTCAACTGTAGCTGGATTTCTTGGCTCTGAACCTTCTTCTTTTCGGCCTCTTGTTGGTCCTTCACCATCTGGCGCAGCTTCGCATTGGCGGCTTCGTTCTTCGCTTGCAATTCTTGCGACTTGACGGCGAGACTCTTCTGCATCTCCTCGACTTGCTCGACGGTCTCGGCGATCTTACTGAGACCCACGTTCAAGTGCAGTTGTTGCTCTTCCAAGTCTGAACGCTTCTCTTTGTATAACTTGACGAAATGGTGGATGAAGTCCAAGTAGTGCCTTGGTGTTATGGCCATGGTGCGACTGCCACGTTTAGCCAACCGGGCGTTGGCCTTGTGGAGAGTTTGGTGGACGTAGACGCAAGCATTGATAACCGCTTCCCTATGTGTGGGAGTCGCAGAGATGAGGGCACAAGCCGCTGGGAAGAAATCGGGCGATTTCCACGTGGCTTTATCCAAATCCACCCGATTGGTGAACTCTTTACCGACCTGGAAGAGGGCACCGTCTGACCAATCACCGAACCAGTTCAAGACACATCGATTGAACAGAGCGGGGGAAGTGGCAGCTCGGTCCTTCAAACCATCGGTTGAAGGATTCATAGTGAAAACGACATGCAAGTTGCGCATAACTTGCTGTGTGAACCACTTATACAACTCGTCGTTCGAGTCAAGCATCAGACCTTCTCGTTGCGCCCCTTCCTTGCACTGAGTCATGAGAGTGGTGTACTCATCACCTTCAAATAATCCCGGAACTTCACCATTGGCCAACAAAGTATTCATTCGCTCCAAGAAGCTTGAATCTAGCATATTTGACTCGTCCAAAATGAACGCGATTTTCTCATCCTTGCACCCACTACGTCTCAAGACTGATCTTAGATCCTCATCAAAGTCTTCAGCGGTGTATTTATTGTGTACTTTGATTTGGAAGATTGACAGTCCGTTCATCCAGGCAACAAATCGCGACAGGGTTGTTTTCCCAGCCCCTGACACTCCGATAAGTAACAAGTGGCCCTGAGGCTGCCTGAAAATCCGATCAATCCTCAAAACATGATCTAGAACTTCATCAAAGAGCACCAAAGGCACGTCCAACTCCTCCTCGTAGAATACTTTCAGTCTCGCTTTAACATACTCCCTCAATTGTTCCCGATCTACAGGGACATAATCCTTCGACAACCAATTACTGTACAAAATTGGCCTCTCCAAAGCCTTCTCGCAATTCGCCGAAGGGAAGTGTTTTAACGCAACAGCATCGATATTTTCATTAGTCCATTTCCTCTCAGTTTCCTCCACTAGCCGATCTTGGAACAACCTCAAAGCCTCATGGGCCCACAGTCTGACCAACCCTTCCACATTCAAATGATCAAGGGGCCTGATCGCTTCACAAATCCCACGCACCCACCGAGTCATCTCACGAGGTGAGTACACGTAATGTGGTTGCATATCTTGAGTGAACCTGTCTTGGGAGGCGAGATAAAACTCGACCATTGCATTGGTCAGTGGTTCAGCGTAACCGCGCAAACCAAGAGTCAGTCTGAGCATAGCTCGGGTGAATGTGCCGTAGATTTGTTTCAGGGACGTTTCTCCCGGATAATCGACGTAAATCACGGGGACGTGGCGCAGGAAACGGTGGGAGAGGGGTTTACGGCCGGGGTCAGTCGGGGGATTACAAGCACCAACGAACTGAATGCGTTCGAGGGACACCCAGGTTTGGTCAGAAGCGCGGTAGAAACCTTTCTGTTCGACGATCTGACGCAGGAACATAATCACGCGTTGGGTCCCGTAATTGTCCATGTCGGGCAAGTTGATTTCGTCGCAGAAGAGAACAAGCCATTTGCCCAACTAACAAGAAATAAAAGTAAAAACTATTTTGATTAAAACGTGACACTTACTTGTACTGGTGATAAAACCACACCGTTGGGTGTTTTACGATATTCACAATAGTGGTCAAACGTTTTCAACAACAGTTCGGGTGTAGTAGCCGACGAGAAATTCAAACCGACAACTTCCATGTCAGGAAGAGCCCTCAAAGCCGAAAACAAGGTCATGGTTTTACCAGATCCAGGAGGACCACACAAAACTAAAAGGCGAAAAATTACAACTCTCTCCAAAACCGACTTTAAACTTACCAATCGGTTTATGTTCAGCCAGCCAGGTGTACAACAGCGACTCATGTCGCACTGTGTCCAAAGTCGGTACTACGATATCAGGCGACGCGACTTTGTGCGTTTCAACCTCAATCTGTGGCACTTTATTGGACCAAGGTGACCATTCGCCTTCGATATTGACCTCGTAGTCAATAATCGGCATGTTGTTGGAAGGTGGTAGCGGTATTGTAGTCACCGAACGGATGAAATCGCCCAAATCAGACCGCACTTTTAGCTTGGCATCGCCTGCAAAGCTCCACAAAAGCGAGTAAACCAAACACTTGGGTATGTATTTTTCGAGTTGTTCGTTGGTTAGCGGAAAATCTGAATGCGAATGGTTGTACTGTAGCACATTTCGCACGCTTTGGTTCAACATGGAGAAGAGCGAACTCAGAGCGCGTAAGCGCGTGAAATCCATGATATGTTCCTGTTCCATTGCATACTCCAGGCATCGGACGACCAACCCATCAGGGGCCAAGTGAGACTGGAGAATGTTAGCAACGTCGACTTGAACCTGCAGCGTTGGCGATAACAAATCATCCTTATTCTCAGTTTTCTTCCCGAAACTGTCATCCTCTCCCTCCTCCAGCGGGATACTTTTAAGCCTCAGCATGTAATTCTCGAAGATCATCTCGGTCGAAAGCACGTCCTCGGAGAACCACACCATGCCACACCGCGAAACCGTGGCCAAAGTGGCGTATTTTAAGTCCTGCACCTCGAACATCACCCTCACGTTGGGAGGGAGCGACAAACGTTCGCCGTTTGGTAAAGTTAGTAGTTTATTGTCGTCCAGGACCGAGTTGAGATTCTCGACCCATTCAGGATCGACGTCACCGTCGAAAATAATCCATTGGCGCTTGTTGATTTCGCCTCGGACGTTATCGATGATTTTGCGGAGGATATGAGTGAAGAGACCGTCGGTCCATTCGCGGGTGTTGGGGTCCAGGACACCGTAGAGCGCTTCTTTGCTGATGGCTTTAGGGTCGATGACGTGGGCGACACCCTCGATGCCTTCAAACCGCTCCAGGGCTTTGAGCAACACGCGCCAAGCTGTGCTTTTGCCGGAGCCACTGGGGCCCACCATCATCAGGCCGTGGTTGAGGTTGGAAATTTGATACAGTTGGAGGACCTAAGGAAAAACATATTGTGAAAATTGTAAAAATTGTAATAGAGTAATGAAATTAATTGATGAGGGTACCTTTTGAACCCATGTCTCTCCAACTAAAGTTCTCTGTGCAGCATGGAATGAATAAGTGCCAACATCATAACATTTAATTTAAGAGTTAGACAAGAGCTTACCTTTTCCATCCAGGCTGAGCCTTGCTCGTCACCCTCGCCACACACTAGGAACTCTTCTTGGCACACTTTCCGAATTTCGTCCTTCAAGCCTACAAGAAAGAGTCAAAATAATTTTAGACATGTTTTTTGACAACACTGTTTACGTTTTTTACCAAGAGATTAAACCAATGTGTAATGTGTATAAATAATTAACTTAAAGTCTGATACTGAAGTCGAAAAAAAATTAGAACATCCAGTTTTTTAAATATCCATTATAAAGTATTAGTATTTGAGAATTTTTGCAACATCAAAAATGTTACAGACTGCTTCTTTGTTGTGCTATCAGAGTCAGTTTAACTTAATGTAAAATAATAGTAACCGAATAACATATTTTTATTCCAAAAACCTTAATACCTCTCGTCATAAGACTTTAAATCTTGATGGAAAAATTCACCAATCACCATATACATCGGCTAAGTTTCCCAGGTTTTGTTAGAATAATTTTAACACAAACACAGAAAAAGTTTGAGCTTAATTTACATTCAGCAATCAGCTGATGATATTTTACAGCAAATAAAATATTTATTTGTGAATCACATCAATAACGAATGCCAAAAACACATAATTCAAAACTTAAAAAATTAAAAATGTCACAGATTGTTTTTTTTTTGCACTGATGAGTGTCAGTTTCTCTTACTGTAACCTGCAGTAATTGGTTAATACATATTAATACATATATTTTTATCCTAAAAACCTTGGTATATCTCTTTCTATAAGACTTTAAATCTTGACGAACACGTTTACCATTTGATTCAGGTTTTAAAACCAGGTTTTAAAAATTGTTTGGGCTTAATCTACATTCACTTGACGATATTTTAGAACAAATAAAATGTTTAACAATTAGTTTATCACAGAAACAACGAATACCAAACTAGACACCAAAAACCAACTTTCAAAACTTTTAGTGAATATATTAAAAAAACTAGACGTGATAGACAAATATGTTATCAGTGCGAGTAATCAGACTACGAAATCAATATAAATTATCTCTTGGTAAAAGAAAAAAAATCTTTGTAAACTAGTGCAATTTTCGGAATGTTACCCTTCATTTCTGCTCGTGTGTACTGAACATTGGGAAACACGTCGTTCAGCAAACTTGACAACAACGGAATATCCTCAGCTACTAACTTCGGGACCATCGTTTCGCAAACCGACTGAATCAAGATCGCCTGTTCGGGTAAATTCTCTGCAATACCGGCCTCATCAATGTTAGTTTCGCCTCGTTGTTTCATCCCTTCTTTAATTTTCTGAATGCGGTCACGTTTGACATTACCAGCAGAGACCAGTACTGACTTAAGCGCACGCAAACCGAAATCGTAATGTGATTGGTTGGAGAGTTGCTCGTCGCACAACCTGGAAGCAAGTCATTACAAATTGCCAAAATTTTCCCTTAGATTAGACGTACTTAAAGAACGGTACAATCTTAGACGCGAGTTTTTCAGCAGTGCGGAACCCTTGCGAGAAGAGCATCACTTCGGCGATTAATTGCCTGTCTGGGGTGGTCATAGCTAACGACCTGAACAACTTCTTCAAATTGTCAGGTAAGTTGGACCGGCCGGCGTAACCCGGGTTCATTGTGATGAAAATTGCCATGTCGGGCGAGACTCTGACTTGTTTCCCCACAAGTTCCACCGTGATACCTAGGCAAAATCCATGATTACGTCTAGACTCTAACAAAAAATTAATTGTGACTCACTTCCAGTAGAGGCATTTTCGTCCAATTCTCTCTCCTTCTGTGACTTCAGCGCCTCTTGGATGGTTTGAACTTGTTGCGAGACCGCTGACAACATCCTCTCTTCCAGACGATTAAATTCATCAAAGCAACCCCACGCTCCCACTTGACACAACCCAACAAAAATCCGCCCCATGGCTTGGAAATCAAACGTTTCGTCACAATTGAAGACGAGGACGAAGCGTCCCAACTGATTCCCGAGCGCTTTCACGGACTCGGTCTTCCCAGTACCCGCAGGGCCAAAGGGAGAACCTCCAAGACGTGCTTCCAGGGCTTGAGTCATCGTCAGATAACACCGATCAGTTAACGGCGTCTGCACTAGTCTGTCCTGAACCCCGAGATACTCAAACCCATAGTAGAACTTGGCATTGGCCATGTGAATCGTTAATTGTTTCAAAACCTCAGTTTGGCGAGGGTCAAAGTAGTACCTCATTTCGCACAACCATTGGAACGCTTTGTTACCACAAACCCCGTTGGCGATCAAACGCCTGGTCACCGTTCTCTTATGCACAAATTCATTGATCAAATGTTCCAACTTTTTACGCCTCAACAAGGGCTGTTCTTGCAGTACTGAATCGGCAAGTACGTTTAAGGTGTTCTCAACTTGTTGCAAAACCTTCTCCAGGACACCTTTCTGCGGCTCGCCGTTCATTTTGACAAGAGCCGCTTCCACGTCCTCACTCCACAAAATTTGGGCTGCGAGTACCACAATCTGGGCCTGGTACTTATCCACCCATTGCATGTATTGTTTAGGATCAATCTCGTCTTTGAACTGTTTACTGTCTTGCACGGCCTGAGCCAAACTCGAGGCTAAAGTCACCCGCATTTCCTTCTCGACCAAAGTGAGCCACTCGTTGATTTTCGGGTGTTCGACGGTACTCACAGGAGTGCAAAAATTGACTTCTTCGCCCTCTCGGGACGCAATACCGGTGATAACAGTGTTATCCTCATTCAGGATAATGGCAGCAACCCCAGCAAACATTTTCTTGAAGTGTTTTTGCAACCGGGCGATGTTTTTACTGTTACCAATGATCTCTAACAAATCTTCATCACCGACGAAGTAGAATCGGGGGAAGGAGGTACGTTCCCGCTCCAAGTACTCGCCCAAAGCCTTCTG
Organism: Tribolium castaneum; assembly: GCF_031307605.1. Lineage (NCBI taxonomy): Eukaryota > Metazoa > Arthropoda > Insecta > Coleoptera > Tenebrionidae > Tribolium > Tribolium castaneum. Next base: position 14,719,052 of record NC_087396.1, read on the forward strand.
TATCTTTCCAAGTAAATCGGCGAGACGTTCGAGGGCGCGTTGTACGCCTGGGATGTTCAAAACGTCCATCACCATCGGCGATTTGCTCACTTTCTTCATCAGGCCCAGAAACTCCGAACTGATGCTTTGGAACCGTGAAGTTTCGACCGGAAGCAAGGTTTTAATGTCGGCGCTTCCGGAGAAGATTCCCTCCAGGTAGACCCAACGTCTCTGCACGTCAATCCACACATCAAACAGGGCGTTAATCCGGTTCAACTTTTCCTCCCAAGTCAGAGCTTCCTCCTCAAACACCTTGTAATACGGGGACAATTTCATCGCAGCGACTGAATTAATGTGTTCCTTGACTTTGTTGAATAAATCGTCCCAGCCACGGATCAACTTGCACTTGTTTTGGTAGTTGATCAAGTCGAGTTCGTAGGTTTGCCACGATTCGCGCACTTGTTTCAAGAATTCTTCCAGCGCCATCTCCCCTTGGGCAATCAGGATTATATCCTTGACTATGGATTCGTTCTTTTGCAAGTTCACGTCCCAGACTTGGCCCAAGGTGAGGTCGGACAACACCCAGTTGACTCTCAACTGTTTCATCAGTTGTTTCCAGTGGCGTTCTTTCAAAGCGTCCGATTTCAGCTCAACAATCATCATGTTAACCTTCGTGTAATTGTTGAGTGTCTTTTTGACGTATTCGTAGGAGGCGTATTGACGCAGCCTGGCCGGGAGTTCCTTCAGTTGTGCACTCATGGCGTCTAGTTGCTGGCGCAACTTGCGAGGTTGCACCGATAACCACGGTTTTTCCCTTGTTTCGTCGATTTGGGTCCAAATCCGCGATAATTCAGACCAAACGCCTCGCAAGTCTTGCAGTTCTTCATACACGACTTGCATCCGGTCTTCGCTGGTGCTCACACCTCCTGGCTCTTGCAACTCCAAAGCCTCCTTGGCTTTGGCGACATTGTCGCGTTCTTCCTTAAGTCGGGCGAATTTGCTTTCGAAGAGTTGCAACTGAGTTAAGGCATCGTCCGGCTTGAGGTGGCCTTCAACCGGTTTGCTTCGTTCCCAGTCGTTCAAGAAGTCGTTAGTCCGACTCTCGACGGCTTTATCCTCCGAAACGATTTTCTGTTGCAAGCTTGCAACCTGGGTCTGGATGGACGAGTCTTTGCGTTTGATTATCTCGTTGAAAGCGCTCCATTCGCCTTCCAAGTTTTCAACGTGGAGCCAGGTTGTGGGGAATTGGAAACGCTGTCTTTCGAGGATTCTCTGACCCTCGCGGTAAATCTCGACCTGTTTTTCCCAGGCTTTCATGCTGCGTTTCAACTGTTGCACATAGGTGATGAAACAGACGGCGTCTGAAGTACTTGCAGCTTCGATGCTTTGCAACTCGAGGTCGGAACGTGATTTTGAGACGTTCGAGTGGAACGTAACCATTTCGTTACCCAAGAGACTTCCAAACTTGCTCAGAGTCTCTTTGTGCCACGAATCGTACTTAAGTGAGACTTTACTTTGCACTTTGGCAAAGTCTATAACGACCGGGCCAAATTCACGCCTTGTGTCTGAAGTATCAAACGTGGTTCGAGTCTTCTTAATGTCATTCAGACACTCCATCCATTTGCTTATATCATCACCCAACTTGCCATACAGATTATCAGCTTGCAAGTCCCAGAGTGACTGGTAAGTCAACCATTCGTTGACATAATTCTGAATCTCCTTAATTTTTGAAGCAATCGCACTGTAGGCATTTTCCAAAGGTACAGACAGATTCGGTAGCTTCGTTAAAATATTCCTGTAGGTCTCTGCAACCGGTTTATCGACCCCCACTTGGTACCGACTGCTTTGCAACCGCTGCTGCGACATAACAATCGCCTCCCAGGCAAACAACTGTTGCATAATTTGAAACCTGGCCTCTTCAATGCTCGGGTACAAATACATGGTCTGATTTGTAATCCTCACTTCGTGTATCACCACCTGAATTTGCGGGTCACCTCCAGGCTTGTGTGTGGGTTGGGTGGGAGCATCCGTATCCATGCTATGGTCAATTTCCTTCTTTTGCCCATTGAGAGCATCAGTCCAGGCCTCAACCCCGGCCTGAAGTCGCCTCGCTAAATTCTTCTCGACTTCCTCGTCCAATCGATTGACCCAAATGTGCAAGTTGGAGTACTGTTTGAGTGATAAATCGTCGACTGCGTGCTGTATTTTCGATAAAATATCGGCAAAAGTGTTCGCTGAGTAGGGGCAAGTCTCGAGTGACCTCACGTCGACTTCGAGTTGCTCGCCAACGATTACAAGTTCCTCGACGCGTTCTTGGAAACTGACGACGGTGTCGGAGAGGCGTTGGACGTAGGGGTCGAGCTTGTAGCTCTCCCAGACGAGTTGGATGCCTTCGGCGATGAGTTGTTGGACTTCTTTGCGCATGCCGGCCACCAGAGGGATGATGCTGGCTTTGTCGTCGATCTGTGTGGGATTCAGTGGATGAGGTACTGGTTTGGATTTTTTGGTATAACACAACATGCAGTAAAAAATCGTACTGTCAGAAAATGGTAACTAGAAAAATAGACAGTAGTACTACGAGTAGGGGGAAACACATAACATGCCGTAATTGGTTTAAGCTAGACGCTACCTTGGTACCGCCTTGTGCGCTAATCCTGTTCGAGAGCTACGTAATAAAAGACATATGCCTGAATTTGTTGTCAACGCAAGTCAAAACGCATTCATTTGTTGCTAATTCCTTGTTCTAAGCGAGTGGTAAAACAAGTTAATTCTAACAACTAATCGCGAACCTTCTATGTTAACACAAAAAGTAAAATTTTTGCGTAAATGTAAAAACTTCTAAATTTTAACATTTCCATTTTTATATATTTTCACACTTGTCTCTGTTTATTATTTTTATTAATAAATAAGTAATAAGTAAATGAATAACCTTTAAGTAACCTTTTTGAACTACGAGCCCTAACAACTAAATATTTGGACAAAATCTCGTTTTATTTTTAGTAATCAAATTGGTTTTATTTTATTCATAATTTGCATTTGTTTTTTGTAATTTACTGTCTAATTTTCAATCAGTTATCAGAAACAAAAATATAAATGATAAAATTGACCCACTTCAGCTGGTAAGTAAATGTATGTACACTAAAAAATTTAAAAGCAGAATGGGCTTTTAGTGCAATATTTTTGTATTTAACATCATTTGATCTTCAATTTGATGGAATGCCAACTTTCATTGGGTTTTAATTCATAGAATAACAAAAGGGGTGGAAATTCCAACAAAGGCAAAATAATTCCTTTGAAATGTTCACTCTGGAAGTAATTCTAAAAAACTAAATATTGCCAATTCTTCGGTGGCAATATTATACAAGTATATGGAAAGCAAAGTATAATACTTTGACCATGAGTTGTGACACAAAGGCTGCTACGACACTTAGTAAAAATTTGTAAAAGTTGCCGCAGAAGCATTTTAAGGAAAGTTATTGCTCTAAGCATTGCAGAAACATATTCGAATTTTCTTGAGAATGTTGTGCAGACGGACAAAAAAACAGTACTTGGTTTTATAAGGTAGACACAATTGAATAATAATGTTATGTTACTTTACAAAATAATAATTTTAACTAGGCAAAAAATACCATTTCCCTCTTCTGCTCAAAAAGGGGAAAATTCTGTGGGTCAAAAGTTAGTGGCAGTGGACATATAATGACTGGAAGAACGTGATATTTAGAATTTTAATTTGATATATGCGTTCGAGATTCTGTAATTCTCAAAAACAAGTAATAAAAAATAAACAAGAGATCTTTCACAAAGACTGTCTTAAAAGTACGATTAAATTTACCAAGGAATAAATTGTATGAGGATACTCTAGGGGATAAATGTTTGTAAAGAATTTTGAGCAATTTGAGTTCATATATGGAGCAGTATGCAGTAAATACCAAATATACTTGCAAAGACGTTTATTACCAACACCCACTGACAAGTTTTATCCCGAAGGTATTTTTATTAAAAAAAATATGTTTCTTGCCACACAAGATTTGTAATAACGATTTGGTAATTCTGACAATAACATTATGTCTTGACCAGCAAATAGCCCGGATTTAAATATCATTGCGTCTTTTTAGCACATAATAAAAAGTTAGCTTTTCAAAAAACATCTAAAAAATTAAATAGGACATGTTTGGAGCAATAAAACGCCAAAAATCTGCGACAGAATCGTTAAAAGTAGCCACCGGTAAGTAGAATAGTCATCAGAGCCAACGAAGATGTCAAATTCCTAAAAAGTTTTTCTTTTTTTTGTCCAAACAATTAGTTATCAGATATCATTCATGTTTTTTTTTGTATTTTAATTTTATGTTTAGTAGTGCTTTAAAGTAGTTTTTAAACAGGTCATAACCACTCATAACTTATAAGTTACAAAATAAACAAACTTCTTCAATTATTTATACTTGAATTCTTTTAATAAACATTTATTAGGTTGACGTGCATTTACCTTGTAAAAATGAATTCGTACAAACAATTAATTGTTAGGGAACGTAATACTTTATTTCTTTCCTCAATATCAATTTTTCAAGTGTTTGTTAAAGTCGTGAGTCTCCCGATTCTTCGAGTGTATATTAATTTTCTTCGAACGTATTTAAATTCATTCATATGATAAATCATTACCACTCGCTTCCAACGCTATTATAATAATCTCTAAAACAAATAGCACTTTACGTACCTTTTCCAGAGTCATCTCGTAGGTCCTCACACTCTCAATCAGTGAAATCGCAAACGGATACAACTGATTGGCCTGATGCGCCTTATTAACAATCGCTAGCGGCACCCGAAACCCTAAACATTTCAAATTTCGCACTTCTTTCGCCAAAGTAATAATTTCCGGCAGAAAATTAACTCTCAACTTCAAAACATTCCCACGTCCGCTCCTCGAACGCACAGCTTCAATCGTAAAAATACGACCTGTCACTCCCAAATTACGTTGTTGCACATTACGTGCCCAATCATCGAAAATTTCTTGCGTATTGAGCTTCACTCGAAAACTATCACCGTCAGCTTTAAGCTTCTGACCCTCGATGTGATTTTCCCAACCCTTGCCTTTATTAAAAAAATAAATAATTTCGAAAAAAAAAACAACAAAAAATTAATTTATTACCTAAAACGTCTTCAACACGTCGCAAATAAGTGGTTAATTGGTGATCAATCTGTCTTGCCCAAATGATTGAACCGGCGACTGGTGGCAAATCGCGGACTTTGCTGATTCGAGCGCTGTTACTTTGAGGGTACTGGACCTTGAATTTCTCATGCAGGGCTTCGATATCATCTTTTACTCGTTGGATCAAGTGAGTTTGGTACTCCCTGATAGCCCCGCGAATATGTGGCCGCACGAAAAGTGCATTAAAGCGCGAAAAAATCCTGAACATTTCGTTGGCATTCTTGGCTGTGCCAAGCTGGTCTCTGAGATGTGCAGTGATGCGAGTTTCGACTCGATCGATACGTTCTTCATAGCGTTGGACAGCCGCATCCCAGGCGTCTTGCCCTTCCTTAGAAATGTCCAAACAATCGACTTCTTTCACATTCTCGTAAGCTAAATTAACTTCCTAAAAATACAAAAAAAATAAGACATCATGGTTGATGGATTATCGGACCTCAATGGCATTAGCATCGGCTGCATCCAACGATAGGGTTGGTTTGGACTGCTCCAAATCCTCTCCTTCAACGGGGGCTGCGGTGTCGCGCACCGAAGGCCGCAACACCCGGACTATAACAGTCCGAAGCTGTTCATGTTGACGGCGGAATTTCCGCATGTGTTCCATGCGACTTTGAAGCTTCTTGTGTTGGGCCGAAATGCGCCATACCATCTTCATTTGTTCGTCCCGTTTTTTCTTAATGATGTCTCTAAACAATTTTGACAAAATAAGATTAACAAAAAAGACAGTAAATGTAAATTTACCGAAGTAGGGCTTGTAGTTTTTCATATTCATCTTCCCAAATAGTGAAAACATCAAAACACTGGGTCATCACTTTTTCGAATTCGTCGAAAGGAATGTGCATTAAGCGTCTGGTACCCAAAACTTTGAGTAGTTGGGCACCCAAATCACGAGAAATTGCTTCAACGAGACGCAAACAACGCTGGATTGGGTATTTTGTTGATCTGATTTTTCGGAGGTGGGCGAAAATTAATTGAACGGCTGCTCGAATCCGCTCTAATTCGGTCGCCGAGAGTAAATCGTTGATTGGGAAATCCTTTAAAGTCGAATAAAATGAATGAATAACCAAGAAACAAAATTAACGGAAGATAGCAATGTATTTTTTAAGAAATACTTTAAGACAAGCTAAATGCTTACAAGAAACACATATTTTTTGCCATTTTTTATTATTAAAAATTTCATTGTTAATTACATGATTAAAGAATTCTCTTTTCATTCGTGTAATAATAAATAATATAAAAAACTTCGTTTTATGCACAATTTTAACGTAGATCCTTTAACGTACCTTAGGCACAGAATATTAGGCGTACGTTTTTAAATTAGACTTGATCTAGGACTTTTAGCAAGACGTGGAAACTTCTACATGACTTCCACCTCAAAATAATAATCAGATTATGAAAGATGTATTAAATGTTGCTGCATTTGGGGACGTAATTATAATTTGAGTCCTCGAAGAATTGATTAGGATCCGTTTCTTTTCGTAGAGCGAATCGAAACAAATTGTAATCATAAAAAATATAATGCGTATTTTAGATTTAAAAGTCCGATCATTTTTTTAACAATTTGACGATATGCTTTGTATGTTTACGCTTCCTTCTTAGGGAAAGCTTCTTGTCAGTTGCCCTTATTGCATTTAGATTTTTGACAAATATTTTGCTTCTCATTATAATTTACGAGTTTATGACAAATTACAATCAAGAACTGTTCTTAGAAGTGCTAATTCGTTATCTTTATTGATCCGAAGATTAAAAATTTTTCAGAATTCACAAAAAATTTCACGTATAACATATAAGTAAGACAAAAAGACGTGATGGGTGGTGTTAATAAAAATAGGTACTTCCTATTTACTTAGTAGTATAAGATTTTACAATAAAGTAAAAGGATGTGCAATAGCAAATCCTGGATTTTGTATTAATAATAAAACGCTTATACTTATAAACGTTTGCTTCTGATTCTAGGAAATTGTTTTTCAGTTGCGTCACTTAAAAAACTTAAAATATCTTGTTTTTCAATTAACTGAATTTAATTTTTGATTTAAACATTTCATAAGAGAAGTAAGCTATATACAATACACATACTAAAATATTCTGCAGTTAATTAATAATTATGCCATTGTTGAATGGCTAGTGATTTCTCATTTGATGATAAATCTTTGCCTGAGAAAAAAACTTGAATAAATAATTATAGTAAAATTATTACAAAAAATCCTTTTATTTTAAATAAAAGCCAAGTGCTCTCCATAAAAATACGAAAACGAGGAAGCAGAAGTACGTATGAATGAACTACGCACTGAGAAAATTAGTTGATAAACATACATAATACATAAAAAAGAAAACAGATAAAAATGTAACTGCCAATAGAAAAATAAAGCTAAGCGCTTCTGAAAAAATATTTTTGGTTATTACGCAAAGTGAACAGGAAAATATTTAATCTTACATTATAAAAAATTCCTAATTTTTAGAGTTTGAAGCAGTTACTAATTCAACAAAGAAAACAAGAAGAGTTTTCTTCAATTCGGAATACTCCTAAAAAATTGTCACCGCCACCTGCTAGATCTTCATCTATTAACACCTTTACTTAAGAAACAGATGAAACAAAAAATCTTTCAAATTTAAGAATTTAAAATTAAAAGATCTTGGCTACCAAAACAAAAAATCAGAAAATAATGTGAATGCAAGTATTTTTGTGGATGTTTGCTAAAAACATTTTGAACAAATGATTACAAATTGTATAAAAAAAATACACATTAAGCTTTGTACATGGCTGCAGCCTGCCAGTCATCTCTATATTTTGATAAGTAAAGCATTTAGCAAATCTATATTTTTGGAAGCATTTGCTTAATTTTAAAAGCTTACCCTTATCTTTATTAATACAAAAATAAGCATTACCTTCTGCTAATAAAAATTAGGAAAACCTTATACTTAAATTCTTATCCTTATTTTCATTAAATATGTGTTAATACATATTCAAGGAAAAACATCGTAAGTAAAAAAATAATCTGTGTTAAAAACAAATACTTATTTTTGTAAATTCCACCCAATACGTCTTTCCAATGATGTTCACGTTGACGTTAAGATTTTTCTATTTCTTCAGCAAGCAAATAACGTACGTTATTATTACGACTCAATAAAACTGTATAATAAGTAGAGTTTTCTTATAAATAATTTGATACTAATGTTATACCTTCATTAGTGGATTGTAGTCATTCACGGTGGCAATGGCCTGTTTCAACCCTGTATCTGTGTCAAAAGACACAGTTGCATGAAACCTCTTCCCATGTTTGAGAATATCCAAAGTCAAAGCGACTTCCATACTCTCCCTCTTCTCCTGAATCCTATGCAGCGCTCTTTCTAAATTCAACCAGAAACTAATCTCTTGTAAAGCGGTCCCTGACGATGGATCCCGATCCAATTTCGTCACCTTCTGAATCTCCTTAATCCAGCGATTAACCCCGTGTTGCAACTGATTCAAAAAATTCGAATCTTCAACTTTATCGCTAAAATCAGCAACTTTCGGTTTGCGCCCTTCATCAGCACACTGTTTAATCAAGCTAGCAACGTAGGGGTGCACTTGAAGTGTAATTTCCGGAATATCAATATTTTGTTGCAAATGCAGGAGCCCCATTTCCAGCTCCGCGATTGTTTTCTCAACAGAGGGTGCCATCTTATCACCATCGCGGTCAGCTCTGCCTGACTCCTTAACATACGATTTGAAAAATGGAGCCACCGTTTTGCTGATGTATGAATGGAGGATCTCGTAAGGCGAGCCATCGCTGAAATTCATGAGACGCACTTGCGCCCGAATGCTCTTATCCGCTTCAATGACAGCCCCTCGTTTGATGCAAACCAAACTGGACATTTTGGAATTGGAGTAGTGGACCTCATTGCTGATGTAAAAAGTGACCGGTTCTTTCTCTTCCTCGCCCTCAGGAGGTTGGTCGCTGTCGTCGTCTGGACGAGAGTCAAGGTCATGAGGTTAGTCACACCTTTGGCCACTTACCTTTGGATGGATTCCTCTGGATATAGAGAATCGAGACTTGGGAGTCGCTGAGGAACTTCCGGATGGTCTCTTGGTTGGATTTGTCGTCAAGAGCCGCCCGGAGATTGGTGAGTTCCCACTGGTTGTCTTCCGGTAAGAGCACAGTGGCCGCTTTCGTTATAAAGTTAGTGAAGTCGTTAAAATCGACGATTGCCACATTTTGTGGCTCGGGAGTCGATTCACTCCCTTCCAGAGAGTCCCCCATGGGGGTACACGGTTAAAAACACGTAAAACACGCAAATAACGGACACACCACGAATGCAAGAAACGTCACCTGCCGGTGACAGCTGCCTTGCAAATGGCGAGTTGCGGAAATGCAGACACAAAAGAGGCCAATAAGGAGGGAGCAAAGGACGAGTCAATGATAAGAAAGATAAAAAAGCTGATAATAGATAAGGTGTAGACAAAAAACTGCTTGTAGAACCGGTTTTAAGTGATTTTTTAAATTTTCGTCTTTAACACCAGTAGAGTAAGTAGACCGGTAGTTCATATAATTTAAACTTCAACCATTTGTCTTTGTAAAATCTTAATTTTCGACATCGTCCGTAAAGTGTTAATGTGTTTGAAAACTAGAATTCATCTGTAAAGTAAGGCCCATCAGAATTCCTACATTTTTTGTAGAAATCGTTTTTAAAGTGACTGACATAGTCAACGGTGTGAACACGTGTATAATGTTGGTTGCATAGTATTTTAAAATTGAAGTTAAAAAAATAACTTTTTGGGAAAAACTCAGCAGAAAGAAACTTAACTTTAGTATCTTGGTGTAAAATAACTACTCGACCATTCAAAACGTTTTGTTTAAAAAGAAACACTTATTTTTACTGAAGCTCATTTATTTTTTGACATATAACATCGTTGTATGTACTACTTTTACGTACATATTACCTTAATCCGTACATACCACTTTTTTTGTCCACTTTATTCTTTATGTAATAATACCCTAATGACCAGCAATAAAAATTAAGCTAACAGTGGTTTGGTTTTTCCTAATTTTTCGAAATTAATACTAATAAAACTACATATCTCATTAACCATTAATGTTCATAAAAAACGGAATCATTAATTTGAAGGTGTTATTAAGTGAAGGTTCCAAACCTTAACATATGGAAAATTTAAATCTTTATTATCACTTAAATATAATTACACTTATTTACAAATTACAATTTTTTGACTACAATATAAATGAGTCATTCGGAACTCCCTGAGACGACTTCATTCTCACTGTTTGGTTCTTTTTTTACAGACTCGCACAAATGAGAAATAAACAAACTCAATAAACCGAGAGATCAAAGGTTAAAAATAATATTTATCATTTTTCAATCTGCGTATAATTAGTAATTACCGCACGAATCATATTTATAAAAAATTGCACATTGTTTCGTTTATAAATAAATTAGAAATGATAAATAAATTCTTTATAGAAGAGCTCATTTTTTATTTTAGTTATATTCTTTTGTCTTTATCTAATAAATTACAAGTATTTAGAAAAATGTTCACTTGACGCATTTCTAAATTTAATTTCTTTTTTAAAAACTGGGAACTTTATTTTTTATTTTAAATACATCATAAAAAATATATAAAATGAAATAGTTTCTCTTTCATTATTATTTACAAATTGCAAGTTTCTGCTAAATATGGGTCATCTGGAATTCCTCTGAGACTTTTTCATTTGCATTGTTTGGCTGTTCTTTTTCGATGTCACCTTTTTCTTCCGACTTACTTGCATAATACATCCATCTAAAATTTCCATCGTAATAATAATTTATATTTTTTTACTCACTTACATTATCACCACCAACAACAAAACATGTAAAATTGCTCCAAAATAAAAATAAGCCGAAGGTAAAGTATCTAAACTGTTTAAATAAATTGCTTTATTGTACAGCGGAGCGGCAATTGCTGGACCTATGGCTTCACAAATTCCAAATAAAGACTGAGCTTTTCCTAAATCCTCTTGTGAAACCACTTTCGTAGCCAATGATCTTATAGCAATGTTAGAAATTCCGGTAATTATGCTTACAGCAGTGGCTAAAAGACAAGTCACAATAATTACGTACAATTTAAAAATTAAATCTAAAGAGTTACCAACATATAACATGACATCAGTTTTGGCCAAACCGAAAACAATATTTGTTACAATTTTATCCACAAATGTGATGAGTAAAATCATCAAATCCCCCAGTGAGAGAAATTTGGTAAATAGGGGAACCCCAATTAATGTCCCTTTAATAAAATTAACTCTAATTCGTGTATCTCATTTGGTACTTTGGTACTCACCCACTAAATGAATAACGGTATTAATAGTAATAAAGTAACTGTATTCAAGAGGACCCCAGTTAAAAAATCCTTGAACGTACAAATAAAAAACTCCTCCTTCACCTACAACCAGGTTTAAATCCGAGGAAAACCAAACACTGTTACCAACCTGTAACCACTATACTGTAAATGAACAAAATGAACAAAACGGCGACCACGAACGCTCGATTATTCCCTTTGCTCTTTTTGAATAGAAGATTGAAAGTTTCCACCGCATGTTTGGGGTCAAAAGCATCGACAAAAAACGATTTCTTTGAAATAACATCGGGCTGATGCGGTTCTTTAATCCAAAAAATCCCGTACAAAATCGCGAATAAATAACAAACAACGGCAATCGACAAAACTCCATAATAGCCGATTTTCTCAAACAAAATCCCACTAACAGCCTGTCCCACAGGAGTGCAAACGTTCAAAACGATTTGCACAACCCCGACCCTTAAAGTCCGCATCTCCACAGTGCTGACATCAGCAATGTAGGCAAAAACAGCCATGACAATCATCGTCTGGCCCCCGAAGAAAGACGGGATGACCGTCTGAGCGATCCCTTGTGACGCCAGCGGCCACTCTTTCATGAAAACAACACACAGGATGCACCCCGCGACGGCGAAAAACTCCCCCAGGACGGGAATCAAGAGAAAGGGCTTGCGCAGCTTGTGCCTGTCGCTGTACGACCCCAAAAACAGGACCAAAATTAGGGGCATGACGCTCTGGAGGGGTATCTGCCACGAGTGCATGTCCCCGATCAAAATCTGGATTTTCTCGTTCTCCTCCGAGTAATTTGTGGCCTCTCCGCTGAGGATGGCGTCGCAGATGGAGTCATTGAGCTGCAGGTTGGACCGGCAGCCCTTCTCGAACTCGAGGTTGTACAGCGCGGGCCCGCAGATGATGGAAGCGAGGAGGTACGCCGCGATTAGGGGCTCCACGGTGATTATGTTCTTGATGTAGTGGAGGCGCTCTTTGGTGGTCATCGTCCGGAAGGTCTTCGGCTGGAGGTCCGCGACGGACGCGGTGACCAGTTCCGCCGTCGATGCCATTTTTGTCAAAGACACTTCACTTAAGGACAGTTTTTGGTTTCATAGTAAATCGCGTGCAGCATAGCTGAATAGATGGATTCTCACTGAGAACAGGTTTCTTGGGGCGAGTCGGTGGCCTTACAGTGATTTAAAGATGTTGGAGGAGAAACGGCAAAAAAGAAATAAAAGTTACATGATCAAGCTGCATTCCGGTTGGGGATTTAAAGTGGCTAATTATCTTGATCATTTGAACTTTACTGGCGTTTTACGTTTGATAGTGCGAGATAGCATGACGGATCTTGTTTTCATGAAGATGCGCTTAATGTTAAGGTTGCGGAATAAATAAATATTAATAAGCAATGTCACGTCATTGTATTGAAATTTACAAAAACACGGAGATAACAATATCTATAATTAAATAATCTACCAAATTTGGTTATTGAACTCATGTGTGTGAGTATAGTTACAAATTTTCAAAGCCCGTTTACGGTAGCATTCTTTGCCATGTGATTATCTGCATCATTTTGTGGGATAAAAAATAACAAAGTGAACAATCAGACAGATCAAAGGTTAATAAGAATAGTATAATTATGTACCTACTTATTTGTTCAATCGTCTAGAAACGTAAATCAAAAAACTTACATATTGTCCCATTTCAGTTCATAGTGGAGTTTTGCAACAACTCATTTGCATTTTTTGTAATGAAATGGAGCACAAATTGAGAGTTTTTGGTGGGTTTTCTTGGCTCAAAAAATTTGTCGCTGGGATTTAGTTTAATATAGAAACTCTCAATTTGTGTTTTTTTATTTAAGTGACACAATTTCTTGTCTTTAGTAAATTAAAAATTTTGGTACACATGAACGTTAAAAGCAGAATACTTTACGAAAGATGATTTCATTTGATTTATTCCCAGGGAATATTAGATATAAATAGCTTTTGTTTTTGTTTTCTGACCTTCAATATCATATTTTTTTTCAAGCAGAACTTCTTAATAATTATTGTACTTGATATAAGCATTTTAATTCATCACAAAATATTGCAACAAGTCTGTTTACTTGAGTAAACTCCATATAATCTGTGCTTAAGCCTTAGGAGGGAAGAATAAATTAAAAAAAGATTTTTTTAATAAAATCATATAATTTTATTATATAATTATAAAAACTTACAGTTTCAAAAAAACTGTTATAGTGTTTTTATTTTTGTGTGCACAGTCAGTGTAAATAAAGCTTTTATAGTAATAATTTAAAACTGGGTTTCAAATTACAATTTTTCGCGCCTCATTTCCCGCAGCTTAAACGGTTGATCTACTGCCACGGAGCATTTGAACTATTATAAAAACTGCTGAAGGTTCAATTTATCAAGAAAAACATTGCTTAGGCTTCGTATTTGCTATTGTATTTGTTTTGATACTTATTTGCCTCAAATTCTGCTTATAAGCAATTTCAATTCGGAAATAAAATTAACTACACGCCCTCTGGTGATGACTTTTGAACTATGTCGAAAACAGTAAAGAAATTTTCGTAATGCCACATTTAACTGACATTTAATGAATTTGCGTGTATAGTGTTAATTACTTACAATAGAAAGAATTACTTTAAAAGTACGTGGTGGTAAATGCTAGCGTTGACTTTGGTTCTGTAGTTTTTCGTGGTATAAAGTGTTTATTGTTGGAACTTGAAAGTGGATAAAAAGTGAAAAATATTTAAATTTTGATTACAAAGTGTTATCAAGCAGTTGTTTAATTAAAGATTATAAGTAATGGATCACAGCGAACACAAAGTTTGGCTCAAGAAACCAATAAATTAGTGAAGTGTTATGAATTTTAGGTTAGAATTTTCCACTGAAAAAATCATGAAATGCTGCGGTAAATCTACAAAACTACAATAAAGATTAACAACTGCTGATACATTTAAACGTAAATTATGCCAAAAGGTAGGCTTTTCAATGTCTTTGTAATAATTTTCCAATAAAGAAAGTGAACCAAACAGTCATTCGTTATTCGTGTTTTCCTCGTCATCTCACATTTGTCAACATAAGTTTCTTGCATCAAAGATGCAATAATCATTCCGCATAGGCAATGTAATAATTGTGAAGCCCCAAAATTCGTACAACGCTCAAAATATCCGAATAAACATTTTCCCGCCATTTATGGTTACTGTTTTCGACCTAGCTCAGTGGCGCCCCCAACGGTAATTTTACTTCCGAATATTAAATAACGTGGTAACAGCAATGTGTGTGACAGCCGGCAAGTAAGGTTATGTGCTCCTGTTGATGTGCGAAAAAGTTGCCCCCTTTTCCTTGCACGATGGAGGACTTTACGTGCCCGCGATGCAAGACCTCAAAGTTCCAAAACCCATCACTCAAAATGATGGTAAACGTGTGCGGCCACGGGCTGTGCGAAAGCTGCGTGGACTTGCTGTTCCTCAAAGGCTCCGGGAGCTGTCCCGAGTGCCGCATTCCACTCCGGCGCAACAACTTCCGCGTCCAGTTATTCGAGGATGCCTCAGTTGAAAAAGAGGTGGATATTCGCAAACGCGTCTTGCGCGATTTCAACAAAAAAGAGGAGGATTTTAATTCGCTGGCTGAGTTCAACGATTATTTGGAGGAAGTCGAGACGATCATTTACAACCTGACGAATAACATCGACGTGGTTAACACGAACAAAAAGATTGAGCAATACAAACGCGACAATCGCGAACAAATAATGAAAAATAAAGGCAAACTGGGGAGAGAAGAGTACGAGCTGGAGGAACTCTTAGAGTTGGAGAAACAGCAGCAAGAGATGCGTAAGCAGGAGATAATTATTGAGGAAACTGAAAGTAAGAAGAAGAAGATTCGGGAGAAGGAAGCGCTAATTGATGAGTTGATGTTTTCGAGTGAAAATGCTAAAAACATTGTCGAAACGTTTGCCCAACAAGCCAAGGAGGCCAAAGAGGAGGAGGCTAAGGCGGCGCCTGCCAAAAAGACGCACTTTTCAACAGGGATTCAAATTGGGCGGCAGACACAAAGCTCATTTTTGCCTGTTCCCATCGAAGAGGGCCCCTTATTTGTTTATAAACCTTTGGTTTTGCAAACCGATGGCCCCAAATTGCCAACAGATGAAGAAATCGCCAGTATGGGGTACACGAACCATGTACGGGCAGAAAACGAGCAAGAGAGAGCTGGCGGTTTCAGGTCCAATATTGCGTGTGTTAGGGCTCTGCAAGATGCCTTCTCGGGGCTGTATCATGTAAGGAAAGCGCCGGTGCATTAATTTATTGACGTGTTGGAGAATAAAGATATTTTTTGTACATTAAAACATTTATTTTGTTAAAATAGAACACACAAATCTAAAATTTATAACTAGAAAGTGTGCCCGCGATAAATAGCACCGTTGATTACATCTAATTGTACTTGCGATAAACCTGTTAAACTAAGCAATCAATAAGGGGGCTATTTTGGTAAGTTTGAAATAAACCAAACGTTTGTTTAGTGTAAAAATATGAGTCAAGTCTATTACCGCCTAACTAAATATCATTAGTAACTCGCTTATTAGATGTAATTGACACTCTGTTAAATCAATTCTGCCTATTAAAACATCAAATGGCAGTGTTCATGGGAATTACATAATGTAAATATCATCTCACGTGATGTACTGAAAATTATTTCGGTTGAAATAATTTTATCGAGATCTCTAAATGAACAATCAGGCAATCTTATTTGTCTCAAAGAATCCATAAAACTATTCTAGCTACTAGTAGCCTAGAAAAATATAATTTATATAAAAATAAAATTGGTGTTTTTCACTCTCTATTTGGTAGACAATAACTTATATACAAAAAAAGCTTGAGTCATATTCATATAAGTCTGCCTCTCTTTATAGCTACATATTATATACAATATTTATAGAGCTTGACGGCTAAAATCAGACAAACAAGGGGTCAACGAAAATTCAATACGCACTAAGGGTGTGGTCACTGGAGTTTTGATTAGTGTAAAAAGGATTTTGATTGGGAAACTTCACTGGGAAAACGCCAAATGTCCCCCTGTTTATCTGTAGAAGAACACAAGACCGTGCAGATATGTCCTAACAGCGTAATTACGTTTAAATATCATAAAACCTTAGTGATGTGTACATAAAAATAAGCGTCTAGCGTGCGCGTTCACAGCATGCAGCATTTTTTCTTGTTCCTTTTCATGTAGCCGGTCTTTAGAGGCGGTCTTTCCGATAACTGGAATTTTCGCACAACGCGGACCAGTTCGTAGAAGGCATTATCCACATTCATCCTCATTTTGGCACTGCATTCAATGTACGGGATTTTTAATTGTCTGGCCAGCTGCTGCGCCTCCTCTTGCCAAACGACTCGCTGGTGCTCCAGATCCACCTAAACGGAACTGTTTACAAAGGACGGAAAATAGATTAGGGTCAAGGAATTACCTTGTTTCCCACCATCAGCATGGGGAACTCGTCGCGGTCCTTCACTCTAAGGATCTGTTTGTGGAATTTGTACACTTCCTCGAAGCTGGACCTTTCTGTTACTGAAAAGACGAGCAAGAAGCCTTCACCCGATCTCATGTATTGTTCCCGCATGGCGCTGAATTCCTCCTGACCGGCGGTGTCCAAAACTGCAATTTTGGCGGGTTAGCCTTGGGCTATTTTGGGGCTTGGGAGTAAACATTGGGGCGCTACTTACTGTCTAGTTTTGCGGGGATATCGTCGATGACACATTGTTTGGTGTAAGAGTCCTCAATGGTGGGGTCGTAGTCGGTAACGAAGTAGCTCTGGAATTTCGTTTTGAAACTTGTCACAAAAGTGTAGGATAAATTACAAGGTTAAACACACTTCACTCCATATAAAGGAAAATGTAATTAGGGACAATAACACCTGACGATTTTCATACGCTAGATTAATGAAACCAGCCCTTTTCAACAACGGAAAACATGCAAAATTGACGGTGTTTGCATAATTACCTGGATAAATTGCAAAGTTATTGCGGACTTTCCGACACCACCTCCACCCACAATAACCAATTTGTACGTCTGATAACTGTTGGGCCTGTCCGTTACCTTAGACATTTTAATTTCCTTTTTCAAATTAAAACTAATTTACGACGACTTTACTCAACTACTGATTTAAAAATAGGGAAAAAATAAATATAGAACAACTAAACGTGAAGTTAAACCTACCAATAAAAAATTAGTCACAGATTTAGTAACATTCACGATTCTGCCGCAACGTTGGCAACTAGACGGCGCCAAGTACAAATCATCCTTTTTCTTGTTTACCACTCTATGTGAGCATTTAGCAAGAAAATTTTATTGATGCGGGTGTGTGATGCTCCCACGGTGTTAATTTTCAACCCTTCCGTCGGTGACTTCGTTGTTTTTTATGCAAATTAGCAAATGCCATTACCATGTTTCATGAATAATGCGTGTTTCCGGTGATGTGGGAAAGCATTTTCCGAGAAGTAAATATGGGGCATTAAAATTACATAATGTGGAAGCTGGAGATGCGTTGACCTTCGTTTCCCGCCAGTTCCAGCGAACACCCCGCGATGACGCATTCCAAGATGTGGCCATCAGGTACTTGGTTCATCCCCCTTTTCAGGGACGGACTCGCCAGAAAATAACAGTCACAAACCAAATTAAAAAAAAAAACAGTTCATGTTATATCTCAAACTTTGTTGTGTTGAACCCATTAATTAAAGTGGTTGCAGTTAATTTAAAGTTGTTCTGATTATTTTCCATTTCATAAATTATTTCAACTTATTAATCTTATTATAACTATAATACGAATACGACTACAATAAAAATATTTGTACAAAGTCCAGAACCACAGATTACTTACACAGATAATGTTTTAATAACTATTGGCACAATTAATCTACACTCTCTTTTCCTGCTTTTATAGCACTATTTGAAACTTATTATAAAAAGTGTACACAAAAAGTACCGAATTTCTTAAATAAACAAAAATAATTATTAAAGTTTACAACAAAAATGACTATTTGATACATTTTTTTTTCAAAAACTTCACCGATTTGAATTTTGTGTGAATTTGTTCACTAGCTGCAGAAATCAGTTTTTAGTTTCCAGAATTCTTTTTGAATTGCGTTTTCTTCAAATGCAAAATTTTGGTGTTTATTATCATTTATAGTGTAGCTGGGTCATTGTGGAAAAATAATAATGTTAAACAATTTCTCGAAAAATTAGCTTTATTTTAAAAAAATCTTAAATTTTTGTAAGTGAACGTTTCATTAAAAAAATACAAAGTACAGATGTTTTTACTTCAAAATAAAGCTAGGTTTTCGAGAAATTATTTGCCATTATTATTTTCTACAATCACCTACACCATAAACAATAATAAACACTGAAATTTTTGGTTTGCATTTGAAGAAAACGCAATTCAATGTACTTGAAGTGCACCTTCAAACTTCAAATCAACGTATCTTTGTGGGGAAGCCACGAATCTTTATTTTTTTTATAATATATTTATTTGGAATACTAAAGAAGTTCTCTACAATGCTTTGGAATTTGCCAATTTTAAGACACCTTATACGTATCTTTGACTGAAGATGTTGTTATCGGTATCATGTTTCCCCAAATGATCAAAAAAACAGCTCGACTCATGGAGGTTTACATCTAAAGGGAATCGAATTTCTATCCAACTTATTTAAAAAGGAATTCGACTTCAAGATTTTTGACATAAAATTACATTGGTTTAAAACAGGACCCAGCCAATCATTTCTTCAACATATCCAAATTTCGAGATACAAAGGTTCGACTGTATTTGTTAAAATGTATTTTTTAAAATAAGGTTTTTGCTAGTTGATATGTTCATATTATTATTATTAACAAAATTGTTTGTTATCTGATTACTACAAGTTTTTAAATTCTTTGCTGTGCGTTTTTTTATGTTACAATTCACAAAAAGAAGACATCTTCAAGTTGGCACAATTGCAGCTTCTGCCAATTGACAGTAAACTAACAGTAAGGTTATGCGAAGTTGTTAAGTTGTGGAAATTCCTTTTGCCTTTTTGTGTGATCCTTCAGTTCCTTAATCCTCTATCCCATGCCTGGCGCTTGGTATGGTGAATATCCTCCTTGGTCCGCCCCTGTTTTTGTGCCCATTGCGCAGGTCCTCCCGTTGTCAAAGGCGCGCTGAGAACCAGAAACCGTCCTTCGTTTGCAGTCCAAAAGCGAGGTCTCTGAGTGACTGTTGTCGAATTAAAGTAAACACGGCGAGTGCATTGCGTGAGTGCTGCAGCCCTACGGGGCTCCCGTGTGGATATGGCTCACTACTACCAGTCTAGCCAAGACAGGTAAGCTGAATCCTTCCCAACCAACTTATTTCTCCGAAGAAGATCGTCGGTTTGTCTCCATAAACCGGTCGACGGTCGTCTGGAATGCGGAGCTCGCGGGATGAACCGACCCCTATTTACAAAATGGCGCCATAAAAAAGTCCGCCACAACCCCCAAACCCAGACCGGCGTAAAACATTAAGACCTGATTATGTAATTAGGGCAGTTTTAATTGTCATTCCTGGCAAGACGCAGTTCTTTTGTTCCCGAAATGTGGGTCCTCGTACCAGTCGTGCCACCCTTATCTAAAAAAGTGAAGAAATCGAAGATTCCAAAGAACGAAGAGCACGTTGCAAAAGACGGTTATTCATGACATCATTCGGCGAAATTGAAATGTTGTTTACTGATTTGAATTTGCCAATGAGAAGCGAGCAATTTGTTGAATAAGCGTGAATGAAATTAACGTGCGTTCAATTATGTAATCTTCTAATCTTCCAACTAACAGAATGCGTAGGTGTATATTTACTGAAGAGGGTGTCGTGTACGCGTTTCCTTACGAATCTCTACAACACGCGACCACAGGAAATGATAAAAAACTTATCACGAAAAGCTGCGTTTCCTCATACTCGTATTTACTCTCCAGGCCCTTCTACAACACACCCTTATCTTTTTGTGGTTCCGTGATCTTTTCCGAAAAATGGACAACCCACCTCATTCTCGGTCTATTTTTATGACTCCTAAACAAAAAGTATTTATGTGAGGAGTTTTTACTTTTCTTTGTCCAAAGATTGGTTCGTGGTAAGGCTTGGAACTTTGCCGACAACCAGCGATTGTCAATCAATCGTTCTAGGCTTCTTGGTGCTGAAAAGTTTTCCAAGGGCCACGCCTTCCAACCGAACAATGAAAGAAAAGAATTATTAAAAAAGTAACGTCAACCCTTTTCGAGATCAGATATAGTTTGTTGTACAAATGAGCGGAAGAGGTTGGTCAAGACGGGACAGAAGGGTTAAGTTAATGACGGTGGTGATTATGTATTATTACGTGAATAAAATTGCATTGGGGTAATTAAGGTTTTAATTGGGTTTATGGTGCGCCATGTTGGCATTTTTAACGCAATTTTGACAATCCTAGAACGAGATTTCTGAATTCAGAGCTATTATTTAATTATCGAATTGGGGCTTGCAAGGCAATGTGGAACATAAATATCGTGGTGCTATGTTTGCTTACATTTCTCAGGAAGTAAGAATTTGCCTAGCCACAGAACATTGGAGATAGCGATCTCAAATTTAATGTTTGGCTTTTTGCACTTGTCGGCCCCCGCTTCGCATCAATGAAGCTCTGGAGTTTAATGTTCTTTTACGCGTTACATAAAACATAAAAGGGTGGGCGTATTGAATCTAATTTGTCCGCATATCGTATGTAAAATTTAAACCAAAAGGAGTGGCCGCATACCCACTCGTGTTTCGTTTCTTCCATTCATGAGAAAAATATCGCCCACATGTCAGATGTTTGTTGAATTTCGCGCGAGCAAATATTTGCCCCGGAACTGGTTTTCGCGCCAACAGCTGATGGTCAGTCGCGGAATCCCCACAAAAGCGGTCTTTTATTGAAAATCGCGATGTCTGAACGTCTTACAATGGGTCCAAAAGACCCGTTGTTTCCTAGCAGCTGGATCGGCGGCACGCGCCGTCTACCTTCCTTGTAACAGTGAAGAAATTCATTGACTCAAGGGTGTTACCCTCCGGAAACTTCCTTGGGGTCGATCGACAGATGCGCTATGTGATTCCTGGAAATTGGTTCGTGTGTCTAAGGAAAACGTCCCAAGGGGAGATTTGCACTCCCTAAATGCTCATGGGAAAAATCGTGTTGGCGACTTGCACTATCTGAATTTATCAAAATTTGACCTCGGGGTCGGGTCATGGAAAGGCGGGAGACTTGACGAAGTTTTGCAATTAGACGCGAAATGTATCTATGGTAGCAAGTTCAAGTCGGATATCGATCGACCTGGGGAGACCATCTGCCAGAGGGGACTCACAAGAGACACCTGCCGGGCCCGCATGACCCCTCACATGTGCATAAATTACTCAGGCACTATCAACGCTGTGATAACGCGACCCAAATGAAAGAAAAAAAACAACGTAAACCGCAAAATAAGATCGAAACCCAAGAATCTTCCAAGATACGAAAAGATAAATACAAATAGGACTTGCGTAAAAAATCGGAACAAATATTTGATCGTTGGGTAAACCCCACTTAGCCTCTTGGTGCTTCGCACTACAAGGACACATGCGATCATAATAATAAATAACTCTGATTGCCTCCGGACCGAAACTTTATCTTTTATTGATTCTTTGGTGCCCCTTGACGAAACTACTAAACGGAGAGATTCATAAGGACAACTTCTTGTGCAGATAAAAAGTAGATTCCGTAGTGCGGAAGGAAACATCTGCTGCATGTTTATGATAATAACAAGAAAAAACATGAAGTTACATTTTGTAGTTATCCTCAAGTGGCGCCAAAATTATTCCAAAACGGCACCAGTTAGTTTAAGAAATAGAAGTTTAAGCATTCAATCATCATGTTGTCGTGGTCGCTTCCTCTTCAAACAGTTTAATCTTTCTGGTGTGGAAACGTGAACCTGACCCAAATCCGGCGGCCCAGGTGTCGGCGGCGGCGCTTATCGCCACATCCATTCTGATAATCGTCACGTGCCCGATTCTTTTGGGTCTTTTTGGTATAGCAACACCAGCGCAGATGCGGTCTAGCCCCACGCATCGCTATTGTACACACACGAGCGGCAGCTGCGTAACACCCCCGTGTCAAAACGCGGCATATTGCCAATACGATGGGGTACATTGTACATTCGAAGGGGTAAATCGTTTTAATTGTCGTCGTATCTCGAAAAACACAAAGGCCGCAGCAGCCGTCCACTAATTAAAGCAATATCGGTCGTTCGCCAATCAGGTGCATTATCCTCTACCCCTATATCCTCTGGTTCATTACTCCGGCCTAACTGTAGTGCAGTTCAATGTCCAGTGTAAGGCAAGGACCCTTTCGCCCACATCCCCTCGGAAGACAGGTGCAATTCATCTAGAAAAGCACATATGTCGCAGACACGTGCTACCTTCAATTTCGTTTTGATCCAGGAGAAGACGGTTTCGGCGACAGTTGGTAGCGCTGCCACCTACTGCGGTGGTAATTGACTTCGAGACGGGGAAAAGTAAGCAGCAAATTGCAGAGTGAAGGTCGAGGAAAAGTGGCAATTGGATGGTGGTTGACGTACCGAGAATATTATTCCATAATCCGGTTTCACAGAAATTTAAATAACAACACTTCTGCTTTAAACCCGACAATTTACCGGGAAATGGCCTAATTTAATTTGAATAATTCCAAGCGCACATAAAACTACAATAAAACCTTTCGAAACTGCACTAATTAACCTACTAATTTTTGGTGATGTACACAATTCTTCCAGGTACATGAAAAATACAAAGCGGCATCTTTATGGCTTTAAACCCTTGCTTATCCACCTTATTTTGCCACCGACCGCGAGGTCATTGTAAAGTATGCAAATTTGAAAATATGGACATAAACGTGTCTTGTCTTGAAAAACAGCATCCGATATGATCTTCCAACATTGTTCCATAAAGTCTGATCCCGAAGTTGTTTTCCCAAGAGTTCTGTTCAAAAGATATTTTTCCGCACACGGGGAACCCCAAATTTTGGGCCTATGTCGAATCTAATCCATTAAAACATTTTTTTGTATATTTTTTCTGTTCCTGTTTCTTATTATTATTATTACTCTTGTCGGTAATAATATATCCAACGGATTTGAAAATATTTTAAGTCTTTTTTACGCGCTCATTGTCTATAAGAACACCTGACGTAACTCGTTAATTGGTAATACATTTTCATGAAAAGTGTACAAGTATTAGTGTACTAATTTATGTGCATACTAAACTCTGAAAGCATTGTTAACGAAGTAAATTCATGCACAGAGAGTCAATGAATATCCATATTTGTCACTGGGTGTAATGTAAATAAGATAAGGATCCACTATCTCATCTTTATTTATCCTTTTCAAATTGATCCTAAAATCGCACCAGGACTAGAACGATACTCGTGACATTTTTTCGTTTTCTCCCATGGAGTAGCGGTGGCTGTAAACAAATCCTCCCAGCGTGGGCGCAGTGGAGCCGTTGAACGCTTTTTCCGCAACTAGACGCTAAAAATTTCCCATTGTCGAGCATTCGCTGCTAATGCTCACGGTATGCGTCTGGTGAAGTCAGATCGAGTGTAAATAAATCGACAACATATGGCAGTGTATCTGGTTTCTCTCGTGTTCCAAATGGTGGTAGCTTCATCAGCGCCAATAAACAATCCGCATAAAACGAAAAGTGATTATTTTAATTGCCCTTCGGAGGAAATATTATCTCATTGATCGAACTTCATTATAAAAACGATATTAGGTCATCCGGTCTGTGGCGATATGCTTGACGAACGCACTTAAAGGAAGGCTTCCTGTCATTGTCACGCATTTCCGCCATAGGGTGGTTGGTTTTCGGAAGGAGCGAATTTTACTTTGCCGCTGATTAAACGAGGTCTCACAAACACACAAAGGGTCTGGTTTAATCGAGACCTGCCAGGTAAAAGATATTCGGAAGATTATTTGCATTGTGAATCTTCTTACGCTGAATAGAAAATAGGCCATTCCCATAGGAAAATTTCGGAGGGGAAGGCCCACAATGATGGGGTGAGGCCGACCCCGAACTTGGTCATTGCTATGACTAAGTGCAGAGGGGTGGTTGCATGTTGAAGCCTGTGTATGCTGATCGTAGAAAGGGGAGATTTTCAGACATCGAATGATTATTTTGATTGCTAGATTTTGGGAAAAGAATATTTTTTGTAAAAGCCACCCTGCAGTGTTGATTGCCTTCATACACCTGGCTTGACCTTTGATCCCATTGCATTCTAAAGTTACGCAAAGTCCCCCAAATTTTGGTGGGAAAAATTCGCCCCCTTTGTTCCCGCCCTAAGCAGATTTCTATTGTTGCAGATACCGAAAGGAAGATTCGGAAATCGACATTTCTGGAAATGAGGATTCCGACTCTTCAGCATTCACCGAAGAACCTCAACATTCCAAAACGAAGAAACCCATAAACAAGGGCCGGTGGAGCAAAGAGGAGGTAAGGAAGAGAAAATAGTTTAACATATAGCTGGTGTTCTTTATCGAACACCTGCTTTGAATTAATTATCGTTTCATTAGCTCGCTTTGCTATTATTTAGCAAGCTCGCCGTTGACAGACTAGATAATAGATGGAAATTCCAGTTTGTTAATGTCCAAATTGATTACAGGACGCCCGTTTGAAGCAGCTGGTGGAGGAATACAACGAGAAATGGGATGTGATTGCGGAGCTTTTCCCAGATAGGTCGGACGTCCAATGCCAGCAGCGCTGGACCAAAGTGGTGAATCCCGAACTGGTCAAGGGCCCCTGGACCAAAGAGGTGAGCGTGACCCGATTTACTAACAGCCAAGGACGCCTGCCTTCATCGGCATTCTCCGAGCGTCCGGAAAAAATTCTTTAATGACGCGTTACTTCCTTTTTGTCTTTTGATGAGCGTATCTCCATCGGCTATTGAGAGAAAATTGCTTTTCTTCTTATTACGAGACGTCTTGTGCAATGAATGTGTAGAGGTAACACACAAAGGGCATTGCCCCTCTTCCGTTCATGGTGGGAACCGGTATAGCGAGAAATTCTACAGAAGGGTTTCTTCGCTTTTGTCTTGGATATCTCGACATGCTTGGGCGCACCGAGAAAAAAGGGGCGAAGACATCGTTCGACTCGGGGGAAAATAATGTCAACAAGCCAAAATTAGCAAACACCAGGTCCGAATTTTGTGCGTAACGGTGGCCCTTCCAAACGTATTTCTCCGGTGCGGCTTTAATTAGTACGCTCGATCGGCTTCTTAATAGCCATAGAAATGATTACGACTGAGTTGCAGTGAGATGGACTGCACGGGTTATCATAAATATGCGATAAATTTCCCACAGTTCATTAATTTGCTTACATTATGCACTAAGTGGTAATTTTCCGCCAAAGCTTGAATAACTTCAGTTAACAAATTATTTTGTTTAATTCGGAGCTTATCTTATTTTCAAACAATAATAAATTGTATCCACCTCTACTGTGTTTGTTTTCTTGTTTGTGTTTGTTTGTGTACACCATGTGCGCTTGCCGACAACGGTCTTATATTACAGGAATACATTGTTGAAGTTTTATCCATAATTGGGTAACAGCTTAATCCATTATTCCGCGTCTTAAAAAAGTGCATTAATTCCTTTTGTTTTAAAAATGACTTGGCACTTTTCAGTGTTATTCTTCCGTCAAACAAGACTGATCTTTTGCACCTGCCACAAAGTTTTACCTGTGGAAAACAATATATTAGCCAGAAAATTCGATCAATGATATCAAAATATATGAATTTCTATTTTTATAAATAATAATGCCTTCGAGGAAGGAAGCTCAAGCTTTGGCTGTTATTCCGACCACGACATACCTGCCAAGGCCATCCCGTCGAAATTCCGTGCCAATAAAAACAGGAAAAAAACTTTGAATTTGCCCATAACGGTCGGAACTGTGCCAAACTAGTTTTTTTTAATCTCTCAATTCGGAGCCGTTGTTACTACACCATTATTCATGGGGCCTCGTTGTGGGAGTGCCTAAATCTGAATGGGCTCTTGAACTTGCGTCAAGGTGAATCTTCACCCCGCGCCCCCGCTCACGTAACAATTTTTTTTCGTGTGTGTATAATTAAGCCACGATAAAGCGTAATTCAACTGGTTTGTTTTGGACGGTACTGTTCTTATCCAGTCCGGGCACACCTTACTTTGTAATCTGAGGCGGTCTTCAGGGCCACGTTAGCCACGATATGATGATCGTTCAACCCTCCCGGCCCCGACTTGATGATTTTAATTCAAGCTTGTGCGGCTTCCCACGCTTTTCTTTTGCGAGACAAGATCGAATCGTAAATCAACGAGTACAAGACAATTGCGGGGGACATTTTCAAACGCGCTGCTTTATAGCCCCCTCGGGCTGCTGTACTTACGTAATTTGCACATTTACATGCTTTATGGAGGAATTTGGCCGCACACAAAGGAACGGACACACTTCAAACACGATTTGAGTAAACACGACCTGTAATGAAGACAACCTGAAACGGTTACTAACGGTCATTACCGAAAGTAATTTGAATCGGACATACACGAACTCAGCTCAAATTGAGTTAACATTTGTTCGTTAATTTTACAGTTTTTGATTACGTTTGTTCATAAGCATTAATCATTCATTCATTTTGCAATAAATGATGCTTGTTGCACGTGACAGTTGTTTAAAATAACGAGTTTTGATTGGCTCGTTTTGTTGACAGTTTAGCGTTGTCTAGGCAACACCAATCAGGATGAAAAATTTGAATTTAAATCAATAGCGTAAGAAACGGTTTTATCCACCTGAGATTCCGTAAAAATTAGCAAAAATTGTATTCGATTAAATAAACGCATATTACAATGGTATTTGATTTTGCATTTTTATTTGTAAATAAATAATTTTTCAAATAACTGCCACAATTCTTCGTCTCTTGAGTTTTTCTTGAGATCAAAATGATTTTCAAATTAAGGAATCAGAAAATGTTGTAGAAATATAGTTATAAACGTAAAAAACGGCTAGTGTTTATGTAATGAACTAATGACGAGTAATTATTGCTTAGGAAATTTTTGTATTAATTTACATAAACGTTAAAAAATATTGCTGCAAGCATAAAGTCAAGCCTTTGTTTTCTTCGGTTATTTTATTTATATAAAGAAAAATAAGGAGCAGATTGAACAAAGCAAATAAGGAAAAAGAAAATTTAAAAAATATTGGAACAAATGATAAGCAATTTGCAAATTTTTTAAGACAGTTAGCTTGCCTCATACCTATAGGGACGAAATGCCGAATCGTATACCTGTCTCTTTCTTTCATTAATTGTAACAGTATTGTGTTTTCCCCCTGACTATAATTTGATCCAGTACAAAAGAATCGCCACATAACAAATATTTCACCGCTAGTTCCATCCATCTGATACAGGACATGAGGCTTCCAAAGCATTATTTTTCACAGCTGTGAGTTCCCAACGGGTGGGGGGTTCAAATTGACCACTTTTATTTGACTAAAGAATTGATTGTAATCCAAACCTTTTTACCAACGATGGCAATCAAAATTTTTCTCATAAATTCTGCTCCACTTTGGGGGCATTCTCACACGTTTTCGTGAAAACCAGGCGATGCGTTACGACCATATGGCCCTAAATGGCGCAAATTGACCCTCAAAGCATCACCATATGTGTTTTGTGAACTATGACTTTTGTGGGAACACGTTACGTAATCAATTAAAGAAAAAAAAACGGAAGTTGTAATTCTGTTTCTGTGTTTCCAGGAAGACGAAAAAGTGATCGAATTGGTGAATAAATACGGAGCGAAGAAATGGACCTTGATTGCGCGTCACCTGAAGGGCCGTATCGGCAAACAGTGTCGGGAGCGATGGCACAACCACCTCAACCCCAAAATAAAAAAGAGCGCTTGGACGGAGAACGAAGACACGATTATCTACCAAGCGCACAAGGTTTTGGGCAACCAGTGGGCCAAAATCGCCAAACTGTTGCCCGGAAGGACGGACAATGCCATCAAAAACCACTGGAACTCCACCATGCGGCGGAGGTACGAGACCGAGAACCGCCAAGACGGGGAGACGCGCCGTGGGAGAGCCAGAAAGAACCAAACAAAACAAGCAGACATTCTGGCCTTTCAGTACCAGAACCACCAAGTTGTGACCATTGATAATTGTGATAGTCGCAGTGTCAACCAGGATAATCTGATTATCAATGATGTGAGCACGCGGGATTGCGTTACGACCGGTTATTTTATTTTAATGTTAATTGCAGGAATGGACTTTGGAGACGTACGACCATGGAAGCAACCAGTCCAGCACAGGCGGTTTCTCTCTGACGGCCACCCCCAGTCCAGGTCCTCTGACCCCCAGCCATACGGTCGTCAGCTTTTCCTCCTCGCCTCCACCCTCCACGACCTCAGTTAAAGCAGATTTGCCATCATACAGCTACCTTGATGTAAATACGTACAACAACCAAACTAGTCCCGTGAAACTAACACCAATGACTGACGATTTTGACCTGAAATACTGTACCCCGAGTGGAATAAACCCACTGAGGGATTTCTCCGAAAGTCGCCACTTTATCAAGTCACGTAAGTTGGTCAAGTGTCAGAAAAACGTCATTTCTAGCTTGCTTGCAGGCCTGACACCGCCGAACCTCAACCAAAACACTTTAGTACCTGCTGAAAATATGACCCGAGCCTCCACTCCTCCCATCCTGCGACGGGGTGCCAAGTCGAGGCGAAGAAGGGAGAGTGAAGGCCAGGATATCATGTCGGACTGCGCTGAAGATCGGGTAAGAATCAAAGGACATCAAACCCAATTTCTAGCTAATTATGGTTATTCGTTGAATGGCCAGATCTATTTCATAACACAAAAACATAAACTAAAAATAATAAGAGAAATAGTTATAAACTGAACAATTGCATCTGATAAAGCAAAACTCTGTGCTATTGAAGGTAAAATAGATAGCGATGATAATTTGAAAATAATTAGATAATTATGTGCGAAATACCACTTTCGAAGATAAGACCTCTGTGCCTTCTAATAAACGATTTAAACCGCACATTTACGAAATTTTATTTTGGCTTCACCAGCGACAAACAAATCATCAGTTAGATATTTAACAACTGTTTTTTTATTTGTTAAATGAAAAAAATGTTTCATCATTCTTTTGTTAGTTATTATAATAAGGCAATAAATTGACTTGAATATGATGGTTTAAGTAGTGATATCTAGTACAAAAACTGTGTAAATTTATTCAGAGATATAATTAAATTAAGGCACAGTCGCATAAAAAAAGAGCAAGAGATGTGTAATCTTTTTTTTCTGAAAGAAGCAATAAAATGGGAACGGTTCCATCTTATGGAAATTTAATGACCACTCAAATCCAATTTTTTTTATACCAATCGATAGCTTTTATCGAAATAATGAGCAATTCGTACCTTTGCAAACTTTGTAACTTTTTTAATAAAGGCAGAATTAATGATTGGAAAATTAAAAACGGTAAATGCAAATTGCATTGGAGCAAAAAAAAAACAGAGGAGGGGAAGTTTGAGAGTCTATAAGTCATCAAAGTTGGTTGTGGCTGTGAGGTTTTTTGATTTCAAAATTAAATAATTGTTTATGATGACGGGTTGTAGAAAAAATAAAATATGCAGCTCGCTTTTAATGGCCATGTTTTTAATATTTGGGCATAATTCAGTTGATTACAGTCCATTGTTATTTTGTAGAACATCGACGAATTTGCGTCTATGTTGGGCTACAGCACGAAACCAACCAACAACAATGGCACCTCCCCGATAAAACAGTTGCCGTTCAGCCCTTCACAGTTCTTCAACAGTCCTGGCTTTTTAGAGATGCCTTTATCCTCAACGCCCGTCAAGAGATTCCCGACGACACCATTGAAAGATCGATCGTTAAAACCTGTACGAAACATTCAACTCGTCTTCTGACCACAATATTTAATTTTTTTCTTATAGGACTACAGTCCCTTGAGCACCCCCAACGGTCTTTCAGTCAAGGTGGAAATGCTGAGTTCCACAACCGACCCAACGGTGACACCCAGCAAGCGCTCGTTCCAAAGTATGGACACGCCCCGTACCCCAACGCCCTTCAAGAAGGCCTTAGCCGACTTGGAGAAGAAGTCCGGCCCTATAACGCACCTCCCAGACACGCCAACTCGTCTGGAAGACATCACGGAAATCATGAAGAAGGACCAAGATATCAGTTCGAATTACGAAACCGACACCAGTCTGATGATTACAGTAATTTAGTCACAGTTTAATGTGGTGTTTTTTATTGATGTGTGCTTGACTTTTAGAATGATAGTGGTTACATGACGGGGAAGAGAAAAAATGGGAACGGGCTCGCTGAAGGCAAGGAAAACGTTCTTCCGAATAAGCGAGTGCGGAAGGCTTTGGCGCCGTCTTGGGCCTCCACCTCGTCGCAGGATATGTCGTCGTTCGCTGTGGAAACTCCCGTAAGTTGCGATTTTTGCGAATCAAATTTTCGACATTGTACTAATTGTCTGGTTTTAGAGTAAATCGTTGGGCGACGATCCCTCAGCTCTGTTCTCCACGCCGTCTTCGATAATGAAAGACTCTTTGGGAGTGACCGGACTGATGGATTTTGCTCAGTCAGGATCATCCAAGGTACATGGATGGTTTCATTTCGGAGATAATTTATTCCCCTCCTAATCCTGCCCCCTTTTTGTTGAGTTAACAATCCTGTACCTGTTCCCATGGTCCCTTATTAACATGTGTCTGGGATTAATCGCTTCGAAATTCTATTTTTCTTCGATTTTTAGGTCTAGGTTGTAGTTCTTTTTTTTTGTACATTTACTTGTTTTTATTTTTTATTGGCCACATTTTGTTTGGAAAATTTCTTAGTCTAGTGACAAAACCAATCTTGCATGTACCGTGAGTCGTACCTACACTTCACCTTCTAGTCTATGCCAACTTAAAAGTTGCGCATAAAGTCACCAAAGTCCATGATTACCATTCCTCTTTTTGTTCTTCAGTCAGCTTTTGCCATCGCACAGAGAACGCAAGTATTGTCACACTATCAGGGGCCGGTCGCGCTGACACAACCGACGGGGTTAAACCTCGGTCACGTGGTTATGTCGGCTGAGACTCGGAAATGTTCTTTAACAAGGCAACTGATTTATTATTATGACATTTGTGTCTTTAAATATTTATTTTGATTGTTAATTGTGTTGTTATTACGGTTTGAAGAAAATGCGAAGCATAAATGCAACAATGAACAAAGTTTAGCGTTACCAGAATAGTCACGCCCGGTTGTTTTTAATTATTACTAAGATATTGTGTAGATAGAGCACTTGAGTACTTAAGTAAGTAGTGTTGTTGCACAGAGAATCCACGCATTTTCTCCTAGTTTTTAAGAAATTAAGTTGCTCCTCTTTCGCGGGGGCTCTTTGGGGGTGTTAATGCTAGGCTTGGGGAATCAGCATGTGGTCGTTTGTGTGGTGGTATTGTAGCTTTTTTATCCTTGTCCCGGCAGCGCCTGCCATCTGCCAGTGCCCCCTCCCGCGCCCCTGGTCCACGAAGCACCGCCGCCAAGCGGATCACTTTTGAGGATACTAGGCCCAAAGCTCCAAAGGTGAGCACTCGCCCATTTCCCTCCCTCCACGTCCGCAAAGCGCCGCCTGATAGTAAGGTTCCGTTTTTCTTCCAGATCGAGAAGATGTGGGCCATGGTTGCGTGCGGCAAGACGCAGGACCAGATCGACCTTACTAAACGAGCACACAATTTTTTAAGAACTACCAGCTTGAAACCTCGTTCTTTAAATTTTTAAGAAAATTTTGTACATATGCGATTCGGTTTACACTTTGTAAATAGAATCTTTTTTACAAATAATTTAGTGCAAACGATTGTATTGTAGATTTGTCGGCTAAATTCAATAAAGCATCACCGGAGTGAGGTTTCGTTTACGGCTTCACTTTACTTCTTTTTAACTACGTGTAATGTATATAGACTTTTCACTGAGTAAATGAAACCTTACTGAACAAAAACCATGTATAGAACTAGTCTACCATTTTTCTTGTATAATTGTTTTCGTAATTATATCTTTTAATATATACAGTTATTAGAAAGGACGCCCAAAGGTTGAAGTTGTAATTTTATTGCCATGGTAGGTCTAGGTCTCTTTCTTGTTGTCCTTTGGGTTGTTTCGCTTATAAAGCATGCTTCAGTTTAATTTTTGCATCTATTTAAAGAATGTGTTTCTGAATTTATATTTATTTTATAATTTTATGTCACTAAATAAAATTGGTACTTTTGTAAGAATACACCGCATCGTTGTTTTTTTCCGCCCCGAACTAAACTTTTCGGAAGTGCCCCGTATTACATAACAGGAAAATCACCAGGTGGCAGCTGGTGTAGTTTTCCGATTGCGTTGGCACCCCTGCTTCAGATGTTTTATGTCAACTCCATGATCGGTACACAAGACGTTCCTAGAAGTGATTTTTGTGGTATTTTCTTAAATTAGAGCAACTTGGAGGCTAAAAAAGCATTAAAATTAGCGTTTTTGGTGCAGTATTGTTGTTGCGTGAGTGGATAGTGTGTCTAATCGTAGGAAAATCGCGAAACTCGCAAGGTCAGAACTAGTGGATAAATCAACATGACTTCATTCATCTCCGGAGTGCATTTGCAGTGAAATCGAGTTTTAGTGATATGGCAGACAGTAAACTGGCAAGCCCCCGTGCTGACACCGCTAGCCCGCCCCCACACTGTGCTATCTGCTTGGGGACGTGCAAAAACAAATGTCGGGCCAATTCCTGCATGCACGAATTTTGCTACAGTTGTTTGTTGGAATGGTCTAGAGTGAGTAAATTTGTAAGATTGCGACATTATTTTCATCGATTGTTCATGTATTTTCACTTGCTGATGGCCCGGTGCACTGAAATAAGAAGTACTACAGCTAGATTATAATTTATTTAGGTACAAAAAATTTCCAGCTCGCAAGAACGAAAAACCTTTAATAGTTTTTGAAAAGTCATCATAATCAGGATCATAGTCTTAAACCGCAATGATGACCTCATGTACTGCCATATCTATGTAAACCCTTTTGTTCAGATAAGTAATACGGAAGTCTTAAAAACCCGTGAAAACCCAATTAACTAACTAAATACGTCGAGATTTAAAAAAGTTGTTGGAATGATAAGAGCAATAAAACAGGGAACGGAAATTTTGAACAGAAAGAGTCGTAAGGAGTGACCCTGTTCTCAAGTTTTTCTACCATAACTTTAAAATATATAGTAAGATGCTTCCTAAAATAGCAAAGGGTGGAGGCACATTTTGTGGTTCCAGTATTAAAAACATTTGATTTTTTAACAGTTCATTGGTTAGTTTTTCGTTCATGTAATATTGAATTCCCTTGCTAATTGAAAACTTTGTTCTGGTCGTCGTTATGTTTCTTTGCTACTTTATACACTGTCGAATATAGGACTTTTCGTAGAGGTTTATTTAATTTTTTGCCATGAAATTGGAGCTTAAATATTATAGTAACTTAATTAATAAACTTCTTTCAATAAGTTGTAACTTCTTGGACTGGGATTGATAAGAAAGGTTCTTAATAAATAAATTTTATTTAAAATAATGTTTTCCTTCCACCCCACAAGTGACAGTGTTCTTATCAGACAAGCTTTAAATCTGAAGGAAATGGATATAGGATCCTTCAAAATTGGCGAATTCCGAGTTCAGAGCGTTGTAGAGAATCACTTTAGTTTTCCAAATAAAGAAAACTATGAAGTTTCGTGGATTTTCCACAAAGATACATTGGTTTGAAGGTGCACTTTTGGAGCACTTTGAATTGCATTTTCTTCAAACACAGACAAAAGATTTCAGTGTTCATTGCTATTTATGGTGTAGATGATTGTGGAAAAATGTAAAACAATTTCTCGAAGAAATTGCTTGATTTCGGAGTAAAAAAAGCTTAATTTTTTTGTTATTTTTTCTTAGAAATGAAACGGCAAATTACAAAAATTTAAGATTTTATTATATCAAAATAAAGCTAATAAAGAAATGTTTTGCATTATTATTCTCCACAATTATCTATACCATAAATCACAATAAACACTGATACTTTCAACCTGAATTTGAAGAAAACGTAATTCAAAGAGTAATCTTCAAACCAGTGTATCTTTTGTTGATATGTAGAGTAAGAGAAAAATAAAATAGTCGCGTGAATTTTTTACATTTTTGTAATAACCTATGATAATTCTTAGCTTTTTACGATTTCAATAGTTTCTTTTTTAAAGGATAACATTTAAACACCTTTTATTGGCATTTATAAAGATAATGAGTACTTGTACTCATTAAAAAAAGAGTGATAAGTATATACCAATAAAAAGCAAAAGAACTTACACAGTTAATATTTGTTTCTTCTATAACAAAAAGCCATAATATTTCTGATAATCTTTTACATACAAAAATTATCTTTTATTGACATTAACATAATACTTACTGCTTCAGTAAGGTAAGGAAATAATGTCTTATCTTGAGTCTCAAACATGTATACGATGACTTACTGAACAACTGGTTTAAACCACTATATTAACACTCTCCAATGCGCGCTTTTGTAACAGTTCCCACGATAAGTAAACTACGAATACACTTCACTCAGTGGCTAAGTAATATTGATAAAATTCTTAATATTGTAAAAAATTGAACACATAACATGCCAACAAACGCTGTAAGTTTTTAACTTCAGATAAAGTAATTTTCGACTTGACTACAATTTCTTTTCGAGTGCTTCGAGTTGGTCAGTATTTGCTCAAAAGTTTTCCGAGAACAATGCGTTCAAAAATGTGCTTCCATCATTTGAAACAGGCGTAAATACTTTTTAACTTTAATTACGCTATTGTTGGGAAAGTGATTTGGTAATTTGGGTGATTTGGTCATTTTTACCACGAAATTTCATAAAACTGTAGAAAATCTAACGAAGAGACCAAAATATTATTTTCAATCTAATCACCTTCGTGGCTTTTGGAGGAAAATTTTGCGAAAAATAGAATCAAAACTAATAAAATGACATAATTTTTTTTATAATGGGGAATTTTTCCCCGTATCAGGCAGAAATTTTAAACAAGAAACCGTCCTTTAGCTAAAAATTGAGAACATTGAAGCATGTTTTGTGAATTTTATTAGCAGTTCTTCACCTATTTTCGGACCTGCGCCGTCACTACAACTGTTACCCCAAAAATATTCTTTATTTTTTTAATATTAGTGCTAAAAAATAAAAAACTTTTTAATTGCAGATTAAAGCGGAATGTCCTTTGTGCAAACAAGAGTTCAAATCCATCCTCCACAACATAAAGTCTCTCAACGAGTACGATGTCCACATTGTGGAAAACATCACCGTGGAGAACAACCGTTACCTCGAGAATGCCTCCTTGATCTACTTGCCCCCTGCCACGCCCCCCGTGCACCAGTACCACTTTCGGTGAGTATTCATTTTAAAGGTATTTATACGTCTGGAAATTGTCCATTTTTCAGAACCACATTTACTGTGGACACAAACGGAGAACATGCGATTCAACAAATGTTGCTCAGTCATCCGTTACTCACCATCGGAGGTTTTACCCCCGACAGGTAACTTTGTACAGATTGGAGTAACGTTACCTTGACTTTCCTTCAACTTCTTCCATTCCCCCGCCTGAAGATTTGTAAACTGGAGGGTTAATTGTGTGGGTTTTAGGTATACAAACCATAGGAGACGAAGAGGTGACACTTCCACGTCGTTTAGGAGATCTGTATATACCGATAATTTGTGGGTCTATGCTCCTCCTGATATAACAGGAAGGTATAGAGACGTATCACCGTCTTACTACAGGTTGGTACAACTGTTTGCCAATTGATCAGAAATTGACCTTCGTACTTTAGACATAATCCAGCTGCGAGAACACGTCTAGTGCCCTGGCTAAACCGCGAACTCAACGCCCTCTTGTACGAAAACACGCAGCAAGTGATGCACTTGGTGGACATCATCATGGACCACCTTCTTCGCCACCACATATGTAGCTACATGTTCCGATCCCTTTTGTACGATTACTTGGGGAACAAAACTGACCATTTCATTCACGAGTTTTACAATTTTATGCGGTCTCCATTTGACATGGTTGGCTATGACCGGCATGTGATATACACTGAGCGCCAGCACTCATCGCCGTTCCGATTTGTTGATGAAATCGACGTTTCGGATTACGACAGTGACGTGATTTTGGTCAGTGACACGAACAATAATCAAGGGGCCCAAGCACAAGATCCGGTCATTATTGACCTCGTTGAGACTGATTCAGACGAACCAATCATAGTCTCGGAAGAACGAAACGAGACACGGTGGTGCGATGAGGAATTAAACCGGCAGCCGATTCTTCCGTTGAAACTCAGAATCAAGAATCGACACAAGTCAAAGGAGAAAAAATCCAAGAGTAAGAAACGTCACAGGCCACCGTCGACGAGTCCTTCCACCAGTAGCAGCACCAGCAGCTCAGAAGACAGCTCTTCAGACACTGACTGTGGCTACAAGAGGTACCATAAACGATGTTTGAAGAAGATTAAGAGGGAGAAGAAGAAACGGAAAGATAGTTATTATGTGGAGAGGAACAACTCGGACAATGAGGATGATATCCCCTTAGCTAATTTCACCAAAAAGAAGAAAGCAAAGCACAGTAAACACAAGTCGTACACTGTGGTCAACTCGAAAAAGGAAAAGAAACATTCACATAAACATCACGAACTAGGGAGTGAAGCTTGCGATTCGACGCAGAATCCCACTGTAGAGGTAGAGTCACAAAATGGCGAAAGTCTTAAGAGTGAGGACAAACACACAGACAGTACAAACAGTGATGAAAGTTTTTATAGTGAACATAAACCGTACGTTAAGAGTAAAATTAGAGACCTGAGGAACGAAGATAGGCACAAGGCAGGGCCGAGCAGCGGACGGCTGAGGAATACACTTAAGAAGGAAACGTCAACGAACTTGTGGTATTCAAGGCCTTGTCTGTATGATTCCGATAGTTCTGATAGTTAAGCGTCAGTAACTAACTGTACAGCCTATTTAAATATGATTTCTATGTTATATTTATGATTTCATTTACAATCACTATTTGTAACCACTCTCAACAAGTCCAAAGTTTTCTGCCCTATAAGCGCGCATATTCCAACTGGTGTAGAGTTGAGAGTGTTTTTTTGTTATTTTAATAAAAATTACTTGACAATTACGAGTTTTTATTAATCCTCTTTATCACAATTTGCGTCGTGAAGGTTAACTAATGGTGGTTATTATGTCAAGGTTAAAAAGTACGAAAAAGCGAACTTACGGCGGTGCCCAAATATTACTTTATTGAACTTAAATTAATAATCCTACACTAGCATTCACAAGATAGTTGTAAAATTTGAACTAATCGCGAGATTAAATAACAGATAAAATTAAAGACGAGGTATTAACTACGTGAAATTTAAACATATGTACACTAAAAACGGATAAACGAGCAACAATACTTAAACATTTTCACACGCTCAAGGACGAGCGGTTGTTGGCCCAGAACTGGTGCACTGAAATCGCAAGGGTTACAAGATATAACAGAGCTGCAATCCAGCAGTTGTAGGCATTCTAAAACAAAACAACCCTGAGTGAAACATGGGGGTATGGACTTGGTCTCACCTGTGTGAAACCCCTGTCTATTTCACTATAAAATTTATCGAGATCTTTGACATGTTCTGGGGGCTCGACCTCGGGAAGGTCTTCGGCAAGAGCCACCGAATGGAAGTGGTAGAAAATCCCCATCAACCCCTAAAGTACAGAATTAGGAGGTTTTTCCTTAGACAAACAACTCACCAATTGCACGATGCCCCAAACGCTCAAGATCAGGCCACAAAGTGACAATTTTGGTCCACAAACTGGCATTTTGGAGAGTGTTTTTTGAAAAAACTGATCACACCTTAGACAACTAACTTGTCATGTGATTGACAAATGACGAATTCGAGAAATTGGAGTCTAGTGCGCAGCCGAGAAAGTCCGTTCACGAGAAATCTCTAAATTCTCATAAAACATCATTGTTTATTAATTTTTTGTTGCTCGAAACGATTTGAATTCATGTTTGATCACTGAGATCTACCACGCATGGATGAAAAAGTATAGGTTGACGATTTTGAAGGAATTCTCGTGAACGCATATTCTGCGGTGTCTATGGTAGAACTTTTGTTGCCAATATATACAAAAAAAAGCCCCACGGTTAAAGTTTACAATTAAATTTTTATTTTATTTAATTTTGGCTGATTATACGATAATGAAAGTACTTAGCCCTCCAGGAACCCCCCTGAAGTGCTATTTTTAAGTGGGGCATTTTTATTATTATGAAGGCGTTCTTGTCAATTTGACAACTGACGGTTGTCAGCATGGGGGTGAAAGTGGGATACGCGCATTGGCAACACGAGAGTATAGGCGAGGGGGGTTTTGCACTCCCGGGGAGATGAAAAGGGACGACCAATGACGACTGCTTATTTTAAAACAAGCGCGTATTTATTAGGGATTTCATTAAATTATATTTTTTGACGTAACAATGACATCTACGCTTGCGCGCAGATCGCACCGAAAATATCGCGCCAAAAGTGTTGTTTTGTCACTCATCGTTCAACGTGTTACCGGAAGTATGTAGCAATTATTTGTTTAATCGTTTAATCAAAGCAAAAATTCTGATTACAGTTCGTTAGTGAGTCAATTCCTGGTGTTGAGCGCCGACCAAAAAGATAAGTATCTCTTATTTTATTAATATAACCTCATCTTTTTGATTGGTGTTTCTTTCTATTTTAAAGGCATTGGTCTGGAGTGACGGATTTTTGATTTCTACTACTCAACTGAACTTTAGTCATGGCTGGTTATCGCAAATATTCCTGCAAATACCCCGGATGCACCAGTGATTATGTTCCCAACAAAGGACAGTCCAATAAGCATTTCTTCACCTTCCCTAAGAATCCAAAGCTTCAAGAATTGTGGAGGAATGCCTGCAAAATTGAGGATCCTGTAAGTTCAAAATTTTGGCGTTTTCGCTATTTAGGGTATTTCAGAATTTACTTTTAAGTTTCTTATTTGCGCTCGAGTGTGTCAGTGCACTGCATGTACCTCCTCGTGGTCGTAGCGTGGGCAACTGTTTGCTGACAGACAAGGTAAAAGTCATTGCAAAGCAGACCTTATTTTGTTTTAAGTCTCGAGCAGACAGGCAAAACATGCCAACACTGACTGATTTAATTTTTTTATAATTTTTGTATAATTAAGAAATAATACAATACTTTAATTTTTTGAAAAATTTAATTTGTTATGTTACTCAAGTGTACAATAAAAATGTTAACAAAATCTGTGTTTTATTACCCCAAAACAACTTTTTTTGTAAGTTTCATTTCAAATTTTGTTTAAAATAAATATAAAACGTTTTCATTTTGTTTAAAATGAAAATATATTTTTTTATTTTAAACAATTTGCAATGAAACTTGTAAGATAAAAATAATAAAAAACAATATAAAAGGAATTTATTCAAACGTGGCACTTTACCGTGGTAGTAACGCACTTCAGCACCAGAGGCGCTGGATTCTCGTGTTGCCAGTGATTTACTAGGGAATTATCACTTCTTAACCCTTTCTGTTCTGTGGTTGTCAGTTTGGGAAAGTGGGTAGTGGTGTTTTGTGAAAATCGTGGAAAGCGCTAGAAATGGTGGATAAATTAGGTAAGTTTATTCCAATTATAAATTCGAAATCACACCGACCCAAATAATCCACATTCCACTTGTTAAATCCCCCAGTTCTCAGTAATTACACTAGTGTCCCTTATAAGGTTAATTTAATGCAATTTTAATCCTTCATGGTCTGTTTACTGGAGTTTTTCGACGGTGTACTCATTGCCCACCCGACTAATTCCTCCGTGATTCACTCGTCTCGCCATGGAAGTGCCTGTGGCCGCGGTCACTCCAGACTGTGTTATTCCTGTTTTAGTGAACAGTGAAGCCAACACCAGGCGAATAGCCACCGTAGAGAGCTGTTTCGGAAATTCCGGACAGCCCCTGGAGGTCCCGGGGCGTGTCCTAGTCGGCGAAGGTGTCCTAGTTAAAATGTGCCGAAAGAAACCGAAAACCCGACAGTTTTTTCTATTCAACGACATCTTAGTCTAC
The DNA here is from genome assembly GCF_031307605.1 of Tribolium castaneum. NCBI lineage: Eukaryota > Metazoa > Arthropoda > Insecta > Coleoptera > Tenebrionidae > Tribolium > Tribolium castaneum. The sequence continues at coordinate 14,759,762 of NC_087396.1, forward strand.
GGCAACATCATAATAAACAAGAAGAAATACAACAAGCAACATATCATTCCCTTAGAAGAAGTCAAATTGGAAAATCTCGAAGATGACAATCGTAAGTGCCCAAACAAGTTTAGTCTTTTCGTTATTTTGTCTAGAATTCCGGAACGGCTGGCTGATCCGGACCGCCTCCAAGTCGTTCGCCGTCTACGCCGCCACGGCCGTGGAGAAGCAAGAGTGGATGGCGCACATAAACAAGTGCATTGAAGACCTGCTGCGGAAAAGCGGGAAAAAGGCAGTGGAAGAGCACGCAGCTGTGTGGGTGCCCGACGGCGAGGCCCCCGTGTGTATGCATTGCAAAAAGACACAGTTCACTCTAATCAACCGGAGGCACCACTGTCGCAAGTGCGGGGCCGTGGTGTGCGGCCCCTGCTCCAACAAAAGATTTCTTCTGCCCAATCAAAGCTCCAAGCCTTTGCGGGTGTGTCTGCACTGCTACGATGTGCTCACGTCGGCCGCTAAAAACCACAATTCAGCCACAGACAATTCACACAAAGGTTTGCGTTTTATTAGCGTCGGCGAAAATTCTATTCACCGGTTTCTAGATCGAAATAATGCTGATTCATCAGGAGAGGAAGACTCGGATGACGACGATGAGACCAACAGAGGTCAACCGGAATCCCACGATTTGGTAAGTTTTAAAAAGTTGATTGCGATTAGTCACGGAAATGATAAGAGATTTCTGGAAACGCTTATCGAAAGAGTTGTGTAGGCGAAGAGATCTTTAGTCTCCAAATTAATATTTTTTCTCCAAGAGGCGAAAACACCGGAAGAAGACTTTCAAACGAACGAAAAGATAACGTAATATTTTTCGGTTCAGAAGCACAACTAAGTTCCAGAATGTATAATAGTAACAAATAAAACTCATCAATGTTTTTGTGGACATTGAAGTCCCGTAAATAATTATTTACAGTCGTCATAGGCGTTGCCTTGCTGATAAAAGTAATTGCTAGTCAAATATTCACAAACCAGCAAAATGCGGTCGCCTAAATACATAATTATTACACAATAAACGTGGTCATTAACACTTTTTACCAGCTTGGTACTTTCGGGATGTGAGTAAATGAGCCTCCTTTTATTATTTGTCTATTGTATTACTCCACCTGTCGTATTGACGTCATCTGAATAGTTTCAGAGCCACTGCCTCGGTTACACTTGTTGTAAGTTACAGTTTGTGCGATTTCGTGTGTTAAAATACCTTTTGTGTTGATTGCTTTCGCTTTGTAACCGTTTTAGTCTGTTTTTTATTTTCCTGTTATTGTTCTTTGACGCCGTGATTTTGTAATTGCAGCCTAAATTTTACGGCGACAGCGAAAGAACCGATGATCTACACTGAAATGCACTTCCAGTCGGTATAACCCCACAGAAATAACAATAGTGTAAAAATATATTTTTAATATGAACTCATGGTAATTGTGTATTCGGTAGAATATATGTAGATATTGAGAATTGTACGTCAATTTCCTCTTATACATGAAATATGTGTATTTCGATGCAAAACTTTTGATAATAACCAACAATGTTTGCTCAAATATTCGATCTATTTGTCATTTTATACTTCTTGATATTTACATAATATCGATCCGGAATTATTTTTATTGTAAGAATTTAAGTTATAACTGTAGTTTTAATGGTGGATAAGGACTTGTCCAAGAAAATAATCAAAGCATGTACATTTTAGCAACTGTGATATAGTTGGCCTATTTAACGGAAGTTCTAAGGGAAGAGGGTGTAAAATTCAGTAACTTTTTCAGCATAGGCATTATTGGACTGACAGTTATTACGTCCAGTAGTGCACCCTCAGATTAAGTTATCATCACAGTACACAATTGTTGAGAAATTATACGCAATTAAACCATTTATATTATTTAAAATCTGTTTTATTATTCCTTGCTATTTACAACTTCCACTTTGGTTTCTCGCCCGATTCCTGTTCCAGCTGTGCGAAAGGAGTCTTCATCTTTTTGTTAAGCTTCGAATTAATTAATTTAATGTGGTGTGTTTTAGGTAAAGCCACGTCGTTGTCAACTGCCCACCTAATAATTTCCGAGCACTGATTCCAATCTCCATACCTAACTGTAAGCAAAACCAAAATGAATGAAAAACCCCAAATCAAATTTATCATTACATTGATATTCTAACAGAGACTCCAACACGTTGGAATATTGTTGTTTCATCTTAAACTTGAGTAAAATTTCCAACAACCGGTAGACAACTTCGGTCCTGTGGCACTTTAGCGAGACAAAAACTACATAAGGGATTCTATTGATCACAGATTTGCACAAACCGTTGTGTTTTTCGAGTAGTTCTAAAGCTACACTTTGATCAGTGAACCACTCGCTCAGGAAACACGCTTGCCACACGCAAGTGAGGGGACTCACATCTTGAAAGTCCCTATGAATCCGTTCTGAGAAAGCAATCGTGTTTGCTAGTGCGGCTTCACTGCCATTTGTAATCAAATCACTGATTAAGTATTTTAACATGAGGCGGATACTTCGCCTCAAAAAGGGATTTTCACGGTAAACATTTTCAAACATTTCTAAGGCTTTGGAAATATCTCCTTTCGTCCATATTGCCTTGGCGAGATAGTGGCGAAAATTCGAATTGTCCTCGAGTGCAGTGGGGTGATGAGTTTTGCATAACTCCTGAATTTGAGAAATGGTCTCTTTATCGCCACTTGCCCCACATATTGAAAGGACATTAACTATGGTATTAACTGTCGGCGATTTATTGTGTTGAATACACAAGTTGATTAAATTCTTAACAGCTTTTGTGTCGTTACTATCTATTGCGTTTTGGAAGAGAAAGCCAAGTTGATCACTTCCCATATTCTCCACCGATATTTCCCCAAGATGGGTGTCATCACTTTTAGGGATGTTCTCCAACAGGGCTTGGTTTTGTCGCTTCTTTGACTCCCATTTACTGATTTTACTTTGCATCAACTGGGTTGTAAAGTCGTCAATAACATCGGCCTCAAATTTTGAATAAAATTGAGGCAAAACCCGAGTTAAAGTTAGCAGTGATATAAATCGAGAGCTGCTCACGTAAAAGCGGCTTAAATAAAGTGCCATATCTCGAAGTTGGATTTTACATAACCTCAAGAAAAAAAGTGGTAACCACTAGCATGCGACGAAGAGAACTGTACTAGCACTCACATCGTTTTCAACACTATTTATTCATTAACCGTTGCATAATAATTGATTTGCCACTATTATTTATTATTGAAATTGTTTAAGTTTTGACATTTGCCGTCATGTGTCAAAAATGGTGCTGGCACCATGAACATTACAGTCGACCAACTGTACCCAACAAAGAATAGGGAAGGTACCCAAGGGTTGTTTGTCCAAACATGATTTTTTTACAGTCGAAAGCCCTATCGAAGGGCTTAATCTCCTGCAAAAATAAAGAAAATTGCAGGATTAAGAGAGGTGAAAAAAATCAGTTTGCATTGCTCGAATAAGAGAATAAAAAATGCAGAAATTAAATGCAGTTAAGTTTTAATTTGTAATAGAAACACATTAGAATGGTCAGGAGATGTTCTACAAATGTGATATGCAAGTCAGCATAACAGCTTATTGATGTTTTTATAATGATTTAGAATACGATTATTTTGATAATTTTCCTGGTGTGAACTTGGCTTTAGAAAACGAGCAGCGATTGTCTGGTCGACTGTAATGTTCATGTTGACAGGTGACAGCACCATTTTTGGTGCTATCTTCACCCATATAAAGAAGATAACCTCAAATAGTGGTGCTTTTTTCTGGCCCAATTTCGGCAATTTTCTTCATTCTTCCCTAACTTTTTGTAAATAGTAATTAAAAAGAGAATTTACTGCCACGAAAGTAAATTTAATCTCCTAAAAATTCAACTTGTGAGTTTTTCGAACATAACCACAAACCGCCAAAGCACTATGTGAAAAATGAAGAAATACTTGTATTTGATTCTCAACGTGTTATTAACGGCATGGGTGTACACAATGGACCCAAACCCCCAAACAATAGACTGCAGCACACTTCGAATGGGGCAGTACATCTGCCCTGACCCAAGCTACGACCTTGTTGACCCCAAAACCCAACAAATCCGGGGATGTAGTAAAGAAAACAAAGCCAGAGGTTTATAATATTGTGCCCTGATGTTTACATGTAACTCTATGAGTTCTTTCCAGTTCCTTGCATAGCAGCTGAAGGCCTAAATTGTTCAGAAACAAACAATTCAACTTTTACAAGGGAAATGCCTTGCAAGTGGACGTAAGAAATACATTCGTTTGGTTTTAATAATCTTAGATGCTCATTTTAGAAATGGGTATTCATTCGAGACTGCTCTTTTACTCTCTATATTTCTGGGAATGTTTGGAGTTGATAGATTTTATTTGGGGTACCCAGCCATAGGTTTAGCAAAATTTTGTACATTAGGATTCATGTTTCTGGGCCAGTTGGTGGACATTGTGCTTATAGCGACTCAAGTCGTTGGGCCTGCAGATGGGTCCGCATACGTAATCCCATTTTATGGGCCTGGGGTGCAAGTGGTGCGCAGTGATAATTGGACTTACAGACTTAAGCAAGATGATTGGTGATCATTAGTTTTTAATTTAAGATATTTAATTGTATTCTCAAATATATAATGTTCATTAACTACGTATATTTTTTTCACTCACCCACGAAATGCAATGTGAAACACAGTTTTCACTTCACAAAACTAAATTGCAGCAGGGAGCCCCTTTTCGTTTGAAAGCAACTGGTAATTTTTCGTTTTCCCTTAAACATTGTCGGACAGATGGCGCCACATTCGAATCAGCCTGTTTTCAGGTGTTGTCAAAACGGTTCAAGGCTGGTTCAAGGTTCGTAAAACGTGAAATGCACAGTTAGCCTCAAGTTTTAATCGCCGTGTCATCATTGTAGCGTTAAGTAACGAAGTAAGAAACTGCCAAATCCCCAAGGTTTAGTTTTTTCATCCCTAACCTCAATTCCAGAGATGGGTCTTGTCGGTATCGTGAAGTTTTTTACTCGTAGAACTTTTGAATTACTAATAATCGCTTTATTGCTTGTGTTTCTCCCGAAAATCCCCCCCGAGGCAAAGTTCGAAAAACCGTACAAGTAAGTACACCGTAGACAGCTTTGTTTGGAAATCCTTTTACTTGATGTTTAGAGTTGCACCGCCCCGGCCGTTCGAGGGGGCGCTTAAACTCAATGAGAAGCTAAACGATGCAGAGATTTGGCATAAGGGGGACCTCCACGGGCCTGAGGCTTTCGTGGATTACAACGGGGAGTTGTATACGTCACTGCATGGGGGCGACGTTGTTAAATTAACAGGAAACCACATTACCCCTGTTGTAAAGTTTGGGAAACCTTGTAAGGGGATCTATGAGGAACGGATCTGTGGGCGCCCCTTAGGCATGGCGTTTGATAAGAATGGAGTCTTATTTGTGGCCGATTCGTACTACGGGGTGTTCAAAGTTGACGTCAAAACCGGCAAAAAGGAGCGATTGGTTGCCTTTGACGAACAGATCGACGGCCGGAATGTGACTCTCCCAAATTCCGTGGCGGTTGCAAGCAATGGTGATATTTTCTGGACGGATTCAAGCACAGAGTTTGATTTACAAGATGGTGTTTTCGACTTGTTGGCGGACGGGAGTGGGAGGTAAGTAATTTTGATTTGAATAATTAATTAATTTTTGAAGGTTATCGGAATTCATGCTTTGATTATATTGTGATTTTTCCATTTTAGATTAATTCATTATGATTCAAAAACGAAAAAAAATAAAGTTTTAATCTCAGATTTGCATTTTGCAAACGGTGTTGTCTTATCCGACGATGAGGAATTCGTTTTAGTTGGTGAAACAGTTCGTAGTCGTATTCACCGTTACTATCTGAAAGGGCCCAAGAAGGGCACCCATGATATTTTCATTGAGGGGCTCCCGGGCCTCGTTGACAACTTGAAGCACGACGGAAAGGGCGGTTTCATTGTCCCTTTGGTTGTAGCCGTCGATAACGAACACCCACTACTCACTCAAATCATGGGTCCTTTCCCCCTGTTACGAAAATTCGTAGCTCGAATTTTGGGTTTGGTCCAGTTCGGGTTCAAATTTATCGGCGATATTTATCCGAACGAATTTTCAAAACGCGGCGTGCATTTCGTAGGCCATTTCAGCATGGCTTCGTTCATGTACCCCCCAAGGGTCACGATTTTACACCTCTCCAAAAACGGCGAGATCAAAGACAGTTTGCACTGTCTCAATAAAAAATTGTCGGGAATTAGCGAAGCGCATATCTTCAAAGACACGCTTTACCTTGGGTCGCCTTTTAACGATTACATCGGGCGCATTCCATTGTCGAAAATAGGTTGGGAGCACTTGAAACCAACCCCTGCTCCCAAACCTACAACTACAACACCTAAACCCACCACTACTACTACGACAACACCTAAACCTACTACCACTACAACCACAACAACGCCCAAACCAACCACCACAACACCTAAACCAACGACAACGACGCCTAAACCTACAACCACAACACCCAAAGCAACCCCTCCGACAAAACCTGCTCAAAAAGAAGCTCAAGCAAAAGCGGTAAAAGACCAACCCAAGGCAGTGCCAGTTAAAGAATCACCCAAAAAGAATTAATCTCTAGTAAGCTGTGATGTTCCAGTTGTTAACCGTTTTATATCGTCGCGGTCGTCAGTTGTTTTTTATAATTTTTATTTAATAGACTGTATAAAATAAGAAAGCCATTCCATTAATCAAGAATTCTCCTTTTTTATTCATGTACTGATATTATATTTTGTAGAAATCTAGTTTTTGTTAAGTTCTAATTTGATGGCAGGATTATTATTTGGTGATACTTTACATAGTTTTTATGTATCTTAATAATCATTTTGTATTGGGTTCTCTTTGTTGGATGTGATGTACCTACTATTTAAATAAAACTGTTTACTACAATTTTTTCGTGTATTGTTTGAACAGCCTAACACCCGAATAAATATTTTTGAATTATTTTATCTAATTAAGAGGATGACAAACTTGACTCTTGAAACGATAAGAGTGATCTTTCACGTGATTTTTTTATCGTCTCGACTAGGATTTAAAATATTAGTCCGATATTAATAATTAGGAGCAAGTGAAACTAGCTTGTTGGATTTTTATGGCTAACAGTAATTTTCTGAAAATATTAACAAGGTCGTAGATAAAGCAGCATTGTTTTTAAACATGCATATTTGCCCTGGAATTGAATGTGTCAAGAAGAATTAATATTTAAAATTCTTTCTTTGGAGTTCCAATGTTATCGCGTGCCGTTTTTTTCGCAACAAAACGAAGGTTATCCAGAAAAATGAGCGTTTATTACCACACACATTAATTTCCCATAAAAATGAGTGGATATGGATTAGTGTCTTGGTCCGCTGTCACTAGGGGCGAGGGCGGCCTGGCCACAGGCTCGGTACTTCCCAGAAGCCAATACGTTGTCACAAACCCCTTACCTTTCAACTCAACCTCGCCCCTCAATTCGAGTTTGAACGTCCCGTACTTGTCCAGAATATTCTTCGTAATCTCGCTGACGTGAATCTTCAAAGCTACGGAATATTTTTAAGGGAACATTGGGACAGAAATGGCTTATTACGTTGTCCAGTGCTCTCCATTCTGCTAGCTGTGTTAACAGTGTCGCCGAAAAGACAATAGTGGGGCATGCGTTGGCCCACAACCCCGGCACAAACCGGCCCTGAGTGAATCCCAATGCGGACTTTGAGCTGATAGTCGGGGTTGTGCTGAATACTGAAACATCGAATCGCGTCCAAGATAGCCAACGACAGGAGCGCTATTTCCTTCGCATGCGAGTCGCCGTTTCGCTCAGGGAGTCCAGACACCACCATGTACGCATCTCCGATCGTCTCGACTTTGTACACGTCGTAGGAACCGATGATCCTGTCGAAGGTGCTGTACAAGTCGTTGAGAAAATCGACGACTTCCATGGGAGAGCTTTTGGCGCAAAGGGCCGTAAAACCGACAATATCGCTGAAATAAACGGTCACACATTCGAACTGCTCCGGCTGGACGATCTCTCCCGCCATTAGTTGTTGGGCCACAGGCCGGGGAAGTACTTGGTAGAGGAGTTCCTCCGAGCGGCGCTTCTCCTGGCTGAGTTGTTCGGTTTTCTCCCCAACTAACGCCTCCAGGTTGTTGGCGTATTGTTCCATGCGCCTCAAAAGGTCGTCCATGAGGTTCTCACAAAAACCCCTATAAATAATAGTAGATTAATAAATTCACAAACATTTTTTTACTTCATGATGGTGCGAAGAGTTATTTTAACTGAATCAAAAGTCGGTCGGTCTTCAGGATTGTCGCTCCAGCAACGCTCCATCAGCTCGAAAAGGTCCTCTGGACAGTCCCTACAACTGACAGCTGGGCGAAACGGCGGATTTTCCCTCGTGGCGACTCTTGCTATGATTTCTGGAGCAATAATTAAACAAATGGAAAAATATTTTTGGTAGGTACCATGAGGTTCCAAAAACTGACGAGCGGCTTCGTATGGCCCTCCACGGACAATTATCTCTTCTAAAATAATCCCAAAACTGTAAACGTCGCCTTTTTGGGTTGCCGGAGTGCCTGGCACGACCGTCAAGGGAAGGAGCTCTGGCGCCACCCATAACATTTCTAAAAATATTTAACAATGAGCTACTAATTTTTGTAATGACTTACTCTTGTAATAGTCAGCGTCTTTTTCGACTTGCAGCGGAGTAGTCAATGTTGTTAAGCCGAAATCGGAGATTTTTAGAACAAAGCGGCCATCAATGAGACAATTACACGACCGCAGTTTTCCATGGACCGAAACCTCGCAACTGTGCAAATAACTCATTCCCTAAACGTGGCAAAATGAGCACAAATAAACGAGAGGTCATTTAATTCTTACTTTAACAACGTCATGAATTAAGGACATTCGGAAGTTCCAGTCGAGCTGAATTTCCTCATTTTCTAGCACATCTTTAAGACTCCCTCTGGGGCAATATTCGGTCAGGATAAGCACAGTGGGGGACTCAATGCACGCCCCCACAAACCTGACCGTGTTTTCGTGAGTTACGTCCCGAACCTGTTTGATTTCCCAGAGAAGTTTTTTATTGATATCGACCTTCTTTTTTGAAATTTTTTTAATAGCGACTCGACTCCCTTTGTAGATGCCCACAGTGGTGAAGATTTTTGTTTGAAGTGAGTTGGTGGAAGTGATAGACGCGCGGCCACTTCTGAGCCCATATGACTTCAAGAAAGTTGAATAAATTTTTTTGTAATGTTACAAGTTCTCTTACTTCTGTTAGTTTGTGGAGGGCTAGTTTCGAACCAAACGCTGATCTGCCCGTCATTTCTAGAATTACTTCCTCCGGACGGATCCTCCAGGACATGTTGTTGAGGTCGGCAGCGATTTTCATTTGTCTAAACGTAATAAATAAAATCAAGAAAACGCAAAAATTGAAATGATTAAAATTGCACACGAACGACTTACTTATTACAAACGCAGGTGAATGTGATAATTAGGGCTAGAAAGACCCCAAATGCAAAAGATCCGTAGAGAATTATCATGTAGGTTTCTCCAGCAGCACAAAGGGGAACTAAATATCAAAAATGAATAACCAAGTAAAACTTACCGTGATTTCGGCATTCGGGGTCATTATTCATAAAGCCGCATCGTGGAACGTCAGGTGGGGCCCCCTCACGGCCCCCTGGCCAATGGATTCTTTTACCGGTGACCGGAGAGTAGCGTTTGTGGACCCCGTAGTAGTGTGCCACCACTTCGAATTTTCCAGTGATGGGGTCCAGGTCCAAGACTGAGTAATCGGCGTCTCGGTCACCGTTGTCATCAATACGCACATGACCAGTGATTCCTGTTTATGTAATAAAGAATTAGAAATAATAAATCGGGATTTTTTATTCACCGTGAAAATCCCTCGACCACATCCTCGTCGTGATGTTGATTCCGTTCCTAATATCCCCGCCTTCAGTCAAGGTTTCATTCAGAGCCATCCCTAATAAATACACCCCATCATAGAACGCCCCAATGACGAAGTTGATTTCTTCTCTTTCACTGATGGTGTAGTTGTAATCCTTCAGGGCTTTTTCTTTCACTCTATCGGAAAAATCTTGGAATTGGTCGCTTGTTGGTTGCAGTAAAGACACTCGGAGAAGCGCTTCATATGCTTTTCTAGCAGCTGCATCATTGCTGTCACCTGCTTCCCAGTCGTGGTCCTTCCAGTATGATCCTTGGAAAATTTCAACATCGAGAAAAGTCCAGTCGCCTTTAGTCATACCAAGGGAGTGAGCAACAAGCATGAACTTCCGGACAAGGGTTCCCCGAACACTTAGAATTACCACTATAGAAAATAGAAAAAAAATAGTTAAGGGTGTTTTTGGGTTTGAGGGCTACCTCTGGCATACATGCTTGCGTCGCGGAGGTAGTTATCGATGGATTCGTTGTCGTTACCGTCTAACTCGCGCATGAATGTGAGGAGACCTTCTTTTTTTAAGCCATGTTCTAAGTTTTTTCCTACAAAAGGGATGAAACAATTAGTGTTTGCTATGTTAGGATTCTTAAGCGGAGCTTTCAACGCCTCGGTAGCGCAGTAGGCAGCGCGTAAGTCTCATAATCTTAAGGTCGTGAGTTCGATCCTCACCCGGGGCACACTTTTTTTTATCGCAGAAATTGAATTACTTTTTTGTTTTGGCGCTATGGAAGTTTAAGGTACATTACCTTAATGGATCAACATCAAAAAGACAATTCCTGTGGGAGGATTTATATAATATTTCAAAAGCTAAGTGATTTAAAAATTAAAAGGTTCAAAATGATACGGACTGAAAAGACAACGCTTTTAATATGCTATACTGTAAATATATCCACACTTAATGACTTACTGTATTTATTTACTAGGTTTATTACATTTTTACGAGGTTTTGGCTATAAAAATAATAACCAACAAAAACTGCCTATTCACACAACGGGACGACTAATATTTTCTTTATTATTATGGGTATAGTAAATATAAAAATTAATTATTTCAACTGTCAAGAGATAGCTAGAGTTTGTCGTCTAGAGATTTATTTTAATGTTATTAACTATTTCCCTTTAATGAAAAATTGGGATAATATTACAAAATCTGTACATAAATATTTTGTTTACTTAATATTTGCTATGTTTAGATAACGTAAACTAAAATAATTAGTTAAAAAACATTCACATTGAAAAAAAAAAGTATGTCAGAAGTGGGATTCGAACCCACGCCCACAGAGTGGACCAGAACGCTCATCAACCTGCAGTGCAGGCAAGGATACCTTGAGTCTGGCGCCTTAGACCGCTCGGCCATCCTGACATGTACGGAAATTTTGTCTGTTCCAATATTTATGCACCATTTATGCACTGTTATCAAATTTTAGATAATGCATTACTTTATAAAATAGAACAACAAAAACATGTAAATTCACATAAAAAGCTCATAAATGTAACGTTACTTCCTTGATAAATTATTATGATTTTGTGAAAACTATTTCTTTGTTTGCCGTTTTGACCAGATACAAAATTTGGCATGCAAATTGGCATTTTTTAATTTTTAAAAATTAACTTTGCAAAATAAATTTGAAAAAAAAGACCCGACGAGGATGGGATTCGAACCCACGCGGGCAGAGCCCATTGGATTAGCAGTCCAACGCCTTAACCACTCGGCCACCTCGTCTTGTTAATGTGACGGACATATGACGCAATTGCCTTGCCGGTTACTTTAGCGATTGTGTGATAACGAAATGGATAAGATATCCTGCATTTTATCATTTGCTTAAAAGCTACTATCTCTAACGTTCTAATTCGGTTGCTGCCACGTAAAAATATCACTCGTACGCTTAGAAAAAATACATATGTAATTTACAGCACACCCTTTTTTTTCGTGAATTTCTAAATTTCTTTAATAACAAGTCGTTAAGAACGGCACTTTTTTAAATCTGCTTGCTTTGTTATAAAAGAAATACACTTTTTCTTCGTCTGGGTGGTCTTACCGGCAGTAAGGGAGAACAGATCCGACCTGTCCAGAATAAGCGCGATGTGTCTCCACCCAAACTGCCTAAAAATGCTCGAAAAAACGGACTTGAGCCTGCACTGGCAGTAGGACATCCTCGTCAGTGTCGGATATTTGCTTTTGTCCTTCAGAATCCCCTGCAACATCACGAAATAACGCAATCAACTCGATCCAATTTCAATAATGGTCCCATTAAAGCGGCCAATTTGGCCTAATCTCGCACTTACGGCACTGTCGCTCTTGTTCCACTTCTGCAACCGGCCCAGAATCCCGGAAGTGACCGACAGCTCCCCTTCTGAGGGCGGCTGATCGCCCATTCCTGTGATGATGGGGGTGTTCCAGTAGGCCGCCAGGCGAGCAACAGGTTCAAGGGCAAACAAACAAGCGGGCCCCACGAATGCAATTACGTCCGATTTGAAGTGCATGTCGGCGGCCAGGCCGGGGGCTCGGGCGCCGCTGCACGAAGGGTAGCTGTGGAAGATGAGAAGGGGTGAACTTGACCGTCGCAGGTGATAATTTCGACTTGTTACGGGCTAATGATACGCATTCAGAGGAAAGCTCAATTTATGGCCTTAGTTAAGGGTGTGAAACAGGGTATAATTTAAAACAAACGGCCGGTGGAATGGTGCGCATTTATATCATCGGGATTATTCAATGGCCGTGATTGCTAATTGTGCGGCTGATTCCATTCCAAAAGGTGGGATTAATGTCAATGGGTAAATGTTTGTTGAAAAGGGGAAAGATGGACATTTAATTCGCTATTCTGGAACGTGAAATACAATTTGCCCTGCGACAAAAACAACTCGACTTGTTTTCGAAAGTAATTATCCCTTTTAAACACCAAATTACACAGTCTCTACTGCCATATCACAATACCTACCATCAGTACGATGAATACTATACCATAGTTTTATTGAATACCTTTTTTTTGGTTTAATTATTATCTAGAAAATGGTAGCATTACTATATATAAAAAACTGATGCTAAATTTAAATTTAGTTATATTATTTCTAAAACAAATCAGAGTTGTGGAAAAACACGTTTAGGGGAGAGTATAACCAACAGGGGATATAGCTCAGTGGTAGAGCATTCGACTGCAGATCGAGAGGTCCCCGGTTCAAACCCGGGTGTCCCCTAATAACTTTTTTTTTGATGTAAGTACATCAATCTAACGTAATTTATCTCATCTCAATAAATATTTAATTAACTAATTTGCTATTTTAGATTTTCTCAAGTAAAAAAATCACAATAGTCTGCAATACAGTCTCGCATTTCCCCTACCAAATTATTTATCCCTTTCTTATTACGTGACAGCAGTGTGAATCTAATCTTAGACATTGTGTTCCTTAATTTGGCACACTATTTTTAGCTTTTAGAGGTGTTAATGACGTAATTTATGTTGTTTAAATTAATTAAATCAAAATGAACCGGTAAACATATTATGTAAATGACTAATGATGTAAAATCGATAAAGCTCCAATAGTACGATTTACACAACTGGGCAATAAATTTAAAAACTGCCAATATCTCTTCCGTCTTAAAGTAGCAGTCAACTAATCAAAAACTGAATTCCAATTAATATTTTCAATCCGTCGATCCGGAAAATATGATTCAAGACAAATCATTTGGAGCAGATGATCCTAAAAGAAATACAGAACATAGAGAATTTCGGTTTATTCGGGCGATAACGGAAAAAATCCGGAACAAATCTAATAAAGTCTTGTCTTTACCAATTCTGCTGAAATGGACATCTATCGAAAAACATAATTTCACATAAAGACATTATAATTAACCTTTACTTTGTGTTTCATTACAGCAAATGATGTCACAGAAGCCAGGTAATGCAAGGGAAGCAATCTTCCGAAATCGGACAAATATACAGCATAAAGTGCTCGATTATGTTTTTAATTATCAGCATTCCAAATTCTTGCTGTTATGAATTCAGTTCAATGTAATTTTAGCAACATATTATTATTCCCACCGCTGTGCATTTCATAACTGTAAAGTACAGAATATTGTTCACGATGAGACAATTCTACATAGAGCTTTATAACCTGCACCCTTTGAGACAGCTCGTTTGCTCGATATGTAAGTTGTAATTCGAATGCAAGTTGTGAAGTAGTTTTTGAGATAAAGGCACCAAAAGTTCTGCAGAATATAATTATAATAAACTTATTCGAAATGCAAATTATAGGGTTTAGTTCATATCAGAAACTAACCCTATGTCTCTCATGTGACAGTCTTTCAAGATTAAAATCACCCTGCTAATCGTAATTTTGTGACGCTTATAACTTATGACACCCTTTTTCGTAAATCTGATGAAATCCCAGGGCCAATTCCAAAGGAAAACAGATTATGAGTCCAATCTCGCCCCAGATTTTCGCTTATTTACTTAATAAAATCTAAAATAAGTCCTAAAATCCGTCTGGGCAAGCGTTTGCATTGTGTAAAGTGAAAGAGGATGAGAAAATGACAAACGACGAAGTCTAGAGTCTCTTGTGCGATCCTTTGGGAATTTGCAAGGCGGTGATAACATAAAGCGCGAATATTCTCCCTTTTTCACGGTGTCGATGGACATATTTTCATGCCACCATGGTCGTGATTTAATCCATTTTCGTGGAACAAACGCTTTCTCACTTTTTGTGATTGCAAATTGGATTTTTATTTATAGATGAACTCGGGCGATGTTGAAGCGTTTTCATAATATTTCCAGAGTAAAGTTCCAAAAAAGAAAACACAGTCAAGGGAAGTTTGTCTTTTGAAAGCCCACTTTGAACACTTACCACACGTTCTAAAATCTTTACAAATTCTGGGGTCTCCACCAGAATACAATAACTAATTAAGGAATCGAGGGCCACAAAAAACCGTTATTTAGTTTAGTTGCGTTGTCAAATAATTACATTTCTCTATGTCCTCTGCTTCGTATCTTTAACAACCCTCATTCACTATTTAAAATACGAACTCAAAGTCTAGCAATTTCACTCCGAATCACAAAGCAGACGATTTAATTAAATCGTAACACGTTGGAGAATAATTCAGTTGTTACATAAAATAGCGTAATTCGGGATAGGTGTCGAACCGTGCAATTTTTTGCTTCCACTGAATAAAAAAGCCATTCGTGTGAGATGAATGCATAATCTCGATAATACACACATTTGCAAACTTTAAGCAAAGGTGGAAAATAGCGAATGTGTCGCCTCTGAAGCGATAAAAGTGGAAATGTCTTCTCCGAGCGTTTTGTTGTTGAAGTAAATTGACGTACTCAGTTTATTTAATTTACCTTTCCTGGACCTTTTTGAGTTTGATCCCGTGGTGTGCTAAGAACTTGTCGTTGATCTCCTCCAAAGCCATATCAACCGCAGGTCCGCACCTTTCAAGATCGAAGGGCGAATCCAAGTGCGATGCCATCAAAACCCCGATGTTATAATAACGGAAATTATCATCGAAGGGTTGCTGTGACCATACTAAACCCGCGCACCACCACAATACCATTGCTACAATTAGCTGATTGGACATTCCGCTCAAATTACTGCAATGATTAAATTTCTGCAGAATTTGAAGCACTTTAAAAAATGATTAATTAAAATGATCGCGTTGTTAGTTTTTTGTAATTGATGGATTATGGAAGAGCTTAATTCGCTAGGAGCGACATTATCTCGGAATTTTAATAGAGTCAGGGGGTTGGATTGTGCTTGCCTACGCGATTGTTGGAGGAATACTAAAGCGGGAATCTTGTGCGAACCACTTGCTGCGCTTGAACACGTGTTTTTCAAACGCAGTTGGTTAATCTGTGATCGCAATTTTGAGTAAATCACTGGAGATAAATGAAGATGTTTTGATAAGTACAAGGCGTGTCTAATTAAAGTCTGCAGTGCATCAGTGCAACAGCTATAATTTCGCATTTCTGTTGAGTCTTACTGTGCACAGGAACTAATTAATCGTTAGCAAATATGATTAATTTCTGATTATGATTAAGATTTACTCGAAAGGCTTCAGTTCCTTTATAGTTAAAGGAAAAATTCGTTAGTGTAACGACTACTCACTCCTAACTAGCATCGTTCTTTCAATTTATTGAATTTATCTTTGTTTTGAAAAACCCTGAAAACTTTAAATGTAGATCAAATATAAGGTGAACAAATAAGGACGAGTTGTAAAGGATTCCTTAAATTTAATGTACTTTCAAAATGCAATTAATAATAATAATATAATAAATAATCGGACTATCAGGCAGTCAGGCCCTAAAATACGTAGTTTTTAACCTATTTTTTAATTTCCAACTAACATTTTCAGGTCAATATGTACCGAAACCATGTTCAGATTTTTCAGTCTTAAGTTAAAAAAAATAGAAACCCCAGCAAATAGAGCAAAATTTAAGAAAGAAGTCCTAAAATTTTCTGAGGTTATTTTAATCAAATGAATTATCGGTGTTTCATTGTGTCCGTGAGGAACACTGAACTCAATATCTACACCTAAATTATTTATAGTTAAGAACTTCCTCGGAGTGTGTAAACGACGGATGCGTTTAAAAACTTAAATTCAATAAAAATGTAAATTAAACCGTCGCTTCAGACGGAACTATAGACGCTTATGAAACCGGTAATCACTTTAAAAGCGCGTTGTAAAAAATTGAACCATGCTGAAAGATGAATTTGCTGTAAACACAAAATTGTTTACTATTTTCGTATGTATTATATTTTAGATGTACGAGTATCTCAATTATTTAAAATCGAAATTTTAAATAATAAAACAAGATAATCCTAATTACGACTTTTCGTATCCAAGAATTACAACTGATCCTCACCGCGAAATGTTTGTGAGTAAAACTGAAGTAAGTAGCGAAATTCAAAATTGTTAAAATATTCTTCGCATTTTCTGTACAATATGAGTCAAATCCAATAATCACTGTAAAAAATTACCCACGCTATAAAAGTCGAAACTCTCTCTAAATTAAATGAACGCATAAACGGCAGCAGTGAAATTGAGTTAATTTTCTACGGATCTTCTATTTTCTCGTAAAATTTTAATGCCAATATCGGCCTCCTGAGGAGTATTAATGCGGTGGAAATTTCTTGATAAGGAATAAAATGCGTTAATAGAACAATGCAAATATTTTATTGGAGTAAGTATGTACTCGTTCATAGAAATAAATATTTGATGCAAATTATTCTTATGAGTAAAAAACGATTCCAAAAATTTAATGATAACTGTTTATCCACATTGTCACTTAATCTTTTTTGGCAATATTAAGATATTATAACATTCGAATAGTACTGAGTGATTTAAAAAAGAATTTTGTATAGTAAGAAAAATAAGAATTTTTAGAAATACTATAAACAAAAAAGAATCTGAATTCTTTATTTGGTACCTGAAGTGTTAGAATTGTTCTTAAGAGTTTTAGCCTAAAACACCTTAGTAAAATGTTGATGATAACGAAGGTACAATAACTTTTTTTTTATTTTGGAAAACAACCTAGTTCAGATCAAAAAAATCAAAGGACCATTGGCGTAACAACAAAAACTGTTACAATTGTCATCTAATTAGTTGGAGACGCTCGGACCGTTATTAAAAACAATTTAATAAGACGATTTAGGCTAAGTCTTAGTTGGGCATACTCAAGGAGAATATTAACTAAAATTTCAATCAGGCTCTCTCGGCCAATCACTGACGTCCTTAAAGCGTATTCAAAATACACGCCTTTATATTATTTTTTTTAAGTTTCCATAAAATTCAAATATGTTTTTATAATCCTCGGCTACCAAAACAAGTCAATTTATATCGTATGCAAAAATAATTACGGTTGAAGTAATTAGGCTGTCTTTTTAATTTTAAAGCGAGTAGTAAGTCTTGAAATGTTCCACTTTTAGTATTAAATGGTAATCTGTCCTCAACATACTAGAACTAAATAAACGAATTAAAATGGCAGCAGTGAAATTGAGTTAATTCTCCGCGAACCTTTTTTTTCTCGTAAATTTTAATGTCGGCGTTTTGAGGAGTATTAAAGTGGTGGAAAATTATTGAAGAGTAATAAAATGCCTACAAAATTTTATTAAGGTGCTAAGTAACGTATACAAAGAACTGTAGTTATACATTAGGCCTGTACACCATCACTATTGCTTAACAAAAGCTCAAATCACAAGAAACACAAAACGCAATGTGGCATTCCAAATTTTTCAATTTTTTTTAATATCACAATCTCATGAGCCATAAAAATGGAACAAAAGTGGAACACACTGGAAGCCAGTTATTTTACAAAACTAAATTAAGTAAATGCGTTAATATCAAAAATAACCGTACCAGTATACTCATTAGGAATGTGATTAAGAAAGCGAGTTACATAGCTAAAATAAGGACAAAACACCTAAACAATGAGTGACACAAATTTAATACTGTTCAGTAGTCTTAAAAAATGAGTATCACAAAAGTGAGATTAAAAACAGTCTTTGGGTCCAGTCTTAAGTCCAATAAAAATTTTGGCACTTGAAAATTGAAATTTCCCAAATGGTACAAACCAAGAAACTTACGATTACTCGACAATACATTCGTTTAGATGTGATATCTAGAGAAACGTTGGTAATAAATAACAGAAGAAAAGAAAATTGAACACTACAATATTACAATACATCCAGTATAAATATGAAACAAACGAGAAATTAATATTAGACCTCCACACTTACTGTTTTACTTTCAGCACTTTCCTCTAGTTTTTTCACTTTGACCTCGGCTTCATCGCTCTTTTCAACCTCATCGACTTTGACTTCAGCGCTCTCAGCCGCATCTGTGACAGTTTCACTCTCTTCCTTTCCGTTCTCAACACCGTTGGCTAGCACACTCTTATTTTCTTTTTCCTCAGTTTTCTCCGCAGCTTCGGTTTTTTCTTCACCGTTCTCCACAGGCGCGTCGGTTGTGTCTACCTTAACCTCTTCCGTTTCAGTCTTTTCGGGGGCTTCTTCAGCGGGTTTTTCCTCAGGCACTTGTGCCTCTTCTGTAGGTTTCTCTTCTTCGGGTTTAGGATCTTCAGGTTTTGCATCGTCTGCTTTTGGTTCTTCAGTTTTTGCTGCCTCCACCTCTTTTGGTTCTTCAGTTTCTGTTGGTTTTTCTTGCTCCGTTGTTGCGTTAACCTCTTCAGTTGCTACTTCTGCTTTTGTTTCTTCAACAACTGTTTCCATTTTTTCCTCAGATTCAGTGACTTCCTTGGTTTCTTCTTTATTTTCAGTCTTTTCCGTTGGTTGTTCAGTCTCGTTTTGGGCAGTTTCAGTGGCTTCAGGCTTACCAGCATCAACTTCCATTGACTCTGCTTTCTCTTCAGTGGGTTTTTCTTCCACGTCGGTTTTAGGGAGTTTTGAAGGTGGCGCCTGTACAAAAAAAAACACAATTAAGAATAACAATTTATTAACAACAACTACGAAAACAACAAATTATACCTCCTCTGAAGTGGGTGCCTCTTCAATTTTTCGTTTGAGAGTTTTATCAAAGTCTTTAAAGGAACTAATAGTTGTAAATTCTTTTGAGATCTCTTCAGGTAAAGGAGAATTGCCTTCTCTGATAATTAGGACAGCCGCAAGTCCTCCAGATTTAGCAGCTGTTGCTTCTACAAATCCAAATCATTAATCACAATTTTTCAAGTGCAAGAAAACAACCTTTAGGGTCGTCAGTAATAAAGACGATTTCTTCTGGTTTGGCTTCAGTTTCTGTCGCTATCTTCTTGTAACTTTCAGCTTCAGTCTTAGGTCCCACAGATTGGTCGAAATATTTGGAAATGTGTGCAGAAAGATCGCCTTTAACCGTGTTACTAAAAAGCAACTTTTGTGAATCAACGCTTCCAGTGGAATAGATAGCAACGCGGCGATTTTTGGCCCAAGTTTCAAAAGCTTCAGGAACATCATCAAAAACGCTGTAAACATGCGGTTTCAAATAAGTTTCTAGCTACAATAATTACTACACGTACTGTGCTTTGAGTTCGCCCTTTTCGTAACCATCTTTGTAGATCAGCCCTTGGAGCGTCTTCAGACCTTTATTGGAGCTATCTTCTTGGGTCAAGGCTTTGACACGTTCCACTGCGGCTGCAAGATCCAAATCGGCATCTCCTTTGATTAATTTGATGCAATCCTTAATAGATTCTTCTTCCCATTTTTCTTGAAGAAAGGGTTCAGCTTGTTTGACGACAAAAGGAAAGAGAGTGTCCTGAAGAACGGAAAATTATTAGATTTGTGCATGAAATGTTGCATGTGAATTTTAAGTAGTTGTAGTCTGACCGTGTCGTGGCATTTTGACCAAACTGTACCTAGACAAAGATGTGAATGCACCAGGCATCGAACAAGGGATAAATTTTTACCTGAACCAAGGACAACCGGCTGGTTTGTAACGAAAACACGTGCAAAAATCGAAAACTGCACAATAGCGAACACATCACCACGAAATCTTCAATTCCGAATTATTTAAAAGGAAAAAAACTGCTTCAAGTTGCATCACATGCTTTTCTCATTCGATAAAGTTAATTTATAACAATCAATGAAACATGAATGAAATTGGCCTCGAATTTGGTGTTTTCACACAAAAATGCGAAAATACTACAAAATTGCGGATTTTTACTCACCTTTACAAAGTCGATGGAAGTCGTTGTGCCGGCAACGTCCACAAGCACAAGAGAGTACTTTTCGATGCTCATCGGAGAAGAAACACTTTCTTTTTCAGAACTCATCTTAAATTCAATTACGGTAATGGGTTTCGATTAGTGGTAACGTTTTTTCACAGAATTTGTGGTTTTTAGTTTAAAAAATTTCGTGATTAACGGCAACAACGGACGATGCAAAACACGAATGGTGGAGGTGGAGAAAATGGTGAATTTTGCATCGTTTACGCTTGCGCACTGGGAAAAACCGCCAAAGATTCGGCGGAAATTGCCGATTATGAACGACAGGGCAACCAAAAAATTAAATGGTTTTCAAAAGGGTGATTTATCTCAAATTTTAATAATTATTTGCAAATACGGTGTAAGCCATTAATAATTTCGCAACACATATTGAAGAATGAAATTTCTCTAGGGATAGAACTGAGGAACATCTGCAAAGAAAGTTTTACACCTTTTTTTAAAACCTTACAATATAAACTTGTAATTAAATAATTCAATAAAAGTGAAACATTGTTGGCGGTAAAATAACGACCATTTTTCATTCTAAGTTCTTTAAATTTTCATTTTCCTAAAAAGTGAGATAATAAAACTTTTTATACCTACAAAATATCAAAAGAAAGTTGTTACGACATAAACTTCTATTATAAGGGTAAAAATCTGAGATTTATAACTTTTATGATTCCTTTACAAGTTTTACCAGGCCAAACCAACACTTTTATAGTAAAATTATTGTCTTTGTCACACGTTTTTCATTAACACATCAAAAACAAAATTGGTATTTATAGTAGGATTTGTAAAATACACAGTGCTAAAACAATTACCTGATATTTAACATTTTTTGCACAAACATGTTTAAACATCATATAATGTTGTGTGTTTGTTTAATTTAAAGTATAAAAAATATTTCTAATTTTATTTCAAACGCATATTGATTTTATTACTTTAAAATTTCAAAACATTTACATTTGAAATGTGATTTTGGGAGTTAATTTGGTTCGCTTTGTTGTTTGAATTCCGTTGTGTGCTTTTTACAAATGCTTAAATAACATAATGTTTTGAAACAAATAAAAATAGAAAATACAATGGGCTGTCCGTTCGTAACAAAAGTAACAAAGTGTTGACAAAGTTACAGCCAATTGGCAAATAAGTCAGCAAAATATTTTTAAATTTTTACACAACTGGGAGGGAGTATATCCCATTTCAGTTCATTATAGAATTTTGCAACAACGCATTTGCATTTTTTCAAGTTTCTGGTGGGTTTAGTTGGCTCAAAATTTGGGATTTATTTCACTCCAAAAAATTCAAATGCGCTGACAAAAAATTCTACTATGAAATGAAATGAGATTTATTTGCGATAACACATATTTGAACAAATAAAAACCTAGCAAAAATGGCATGTATGTATATTTATAATATTATGTATATATAGTGAGTGCATTTTACAATCGTAATACATACAGTGTGTTTACCTATTAAAATGTAACACAAATTTCGTATGTTAAAACCAATTACAAATATATACAGAGCATTTCGATAAAATAGTTTTAAGGAAAAATATATGGAGTCGTCAAGAAGCGACCGTTTACATGTTTATGTGTTTGCAGAAGTTACTAAACGTCACCCAATAAATATGTTAAAAACTTAAATAAACCAAGATCAGTTGGTATCATTGCTATTTTCGTTTTTTATAAGTTAAATATTTATCACTATGGCTTGCAATTAAAAGTACATCTGATTACAATATCGTAAAACTACTTTTCTAGACACAAATCATCTTCAATCTGGCGTTTTTAGTGCGATGGAGTATTGTTCGATTAAAGCCTTAATTTTACATGGCAAGATCAAAATGGACAGTGTGATAGAGAGAATTGATGAGTATTATTGAAAGCTTATATTGCACAAATCTACCTCACTTCAGGATAATTGACACGAACAAATCCTATGCAAAGTGTAAATTTCACCGGGCTATCCTGAAGAATAAAAGTAACTACTAAACAGCGTGTTAATTCGACACCCTGTTTAGTTTTTAAGGTGAAATAATTTACTATCTACAAAGCTACCGTGATGTATAAATAGAGAGAAAATAAATAAATTAATAAATAAAGTGGAAGTCTGCATTAGTCTAATTTGTAAACTGGCACTATAAAAGGGTAAATAATCACAACCATTTACTGTAAAACAAAACTGTCACCGCGTAATAAGTACATGGAGGTTGAGTGAAATGTCGACTAAAAACGCCAAGATTATGCTATTAAGGATATTAATACTTTATATTTAACACAATAAAAACTATTATCAGTCTTCACAGTTATACAAATACGCCGTTATTTGAAATGTTCAACACTGTTTATAATCTACGAAATAATCAACTGACCGAAAAATATAACATTTACACATTTTTTGTTTAGTCCGTTGAATTGGTCACAATGCGCTTGCGCATTAAATTATTTTTCTTATTTTATTATCTTCAGTGTCTACACCAACATATAAAAAACTGTACACCACCAATTCATATTAAAAATAATGGATAATCGAATAAAAAATTATATTGTCAGGTTTCAGTCGTCGGTTTCGTTACTAAAATATACACAATAATAAATCCGAGGACTGGTTTGCATCTAAAACCGACGATCGAAAATGAGAAGTGGGAACAATAATTTACCTTAATCGCCTAATAGTTACCAATATTTATATAAAATTAGGATAGTTTTAGGTCGTTTTTCCTCATTAAAAATAACTCGTGACAGTACATTACACACAAAGGGACACGTAACGTTCTTTATTATTTAATCATCTTAACTACTTAGTACCGCGAAAAATTTCATCGCATCGCGAGCAGCACCGCGACCGCACACACCACCAGCACTTGCACCGGCCCGACGGCGGCGCCGCCGCCGAGCGTGAGTTCCTCGCTCTTGCCGACCTCGTTGGGGTGCTTGCCGCCGTAGGTCTTGGACTTCTTCGTCGTCGTGACCGGCGGCGGCGTGCTGGTCGTCGTCGTCGTCGAGCTCGTGGAGGTGGAGCGCGGCGACGTGACGGGCCACCACCGCGAGACGGTGGCGGGCGCGGGCGGCGGCGACGTCTGCGCGGGCCCCCACACCTTGAACACGATCTTCATGTTGTGCGTCGTGCACCGGCCGCCTATTCGCCGGTGCAGGTCGTCGCTGGTCGACGTCGAGATGAAGTAGTAGTCGTGCCCGGGGAGGAACTCCAGGCCCCCCGGCTGCGGCGTGAACGGCCGGAACGTTATGGTGAAGTACATTAACTTATACGGTTTGTCACAGACGGCAATGATGCGCGGGTTGGGGTTCGTTATGCGGCACGTGTCGTACTCGTCCTTGGACACGTTGTAGATGATGTACTTCTCCATCTCCTCGTCGCGGGTGCCCGGGACGTACACGGGGCAGATGAGGTTCACCTGGTCGTACTCGAACTTCAGGTTGTAGCGGTTCACGTCGATCACGTTGTCGGTGTTGTCGATGCGAAAGATCGGGTTCGAGGAGTTCCAGTGGATGGTGTAGAACTTGGCGCTGCTGGGGTTCGTTGCCGTGACGAAACTGTGTAGGCTGAACGTTAGCAGGATCAGGCCGTTGACAAGGACACTGCTCGGTTGCCAGACCATCGTGATGCCTTCCTCTTCTTCAGAGACGGGTGAAAAAACGATTTACATGTCTCCTCCAGCGTCAATCTAGAACACCACACCATTAGCAAAAATTCAAGCACTGTGACTACCCGTTACATGCAACAAAAATTACGGTCCGTAATCGAACGTGTTATTAGTTTCATTACGGTGAAGCGTAGACTGTTGTGTAATTATTATTGACTTTTGTTGTTTGGAGAAAATTCCTTCGTGTCTTTAAAAATTCACCCCTTCTTTAACGAAGTGATGGCAGGAAATTGATTACGAGTTTCACCACTTACGTTATAATTGTAATTATGTTGTTTCAGTGTCAGGCATGTACGAAACGTAAAATTGTCAAATGCACCCTCCCCTGTCATTAGTAATTGAAACATACAAGTAGGGGAGGAACCAACAACGTTCGAGGTATTGAGAAAATGTACTAGCCGAACGTATTTTCTACCACTTCATTTAGAAAATTGATTCCTTATCAAATTCATTATAGACTTGTCGCTCAACCGAAAGATTACAACTCGTCTACTACACTGCAGACAACACATAACATTCTTAAAAAGAAAAGTAAAAAAATTGCTCGAAAAAGCTTAAAACATATAGTGTAGCCACAAGTTCATTAATGCTTTCTAATCAGCTGCTTTTTCTAAATGATTACGAGTGGAATGACGGTACAATTGTCTTCGGTTTATGATAGAAAATCAACCATAACCATGCAATTCCTTGGCTGAAACACTAACAGTAATGTGGAAAGGAATAAATGTCATAAATCCGCAAGATTATTTTCCGCTGTCTTTTAAACTTTTCACATAGAACAAATGTTTCAATACTTTCATGCTGTTCCTATAAATCGGTTCAATATAATAGGTTAAACTCCATATTAATGCCTAGCAGACTGCAATTCCTCACTTCGATCAGTTATATCATTTTTCCTAGTTGTTTTGATCGAAAATTTAACACCCGCCTGAATGCTAGCTCTATTTCATTGCATACCAAAATAAAAAACTATTCTTGTTTTTGTGAATTCGAAAGAATTTCTTACTAAATCATCAAACTTTATTTATTATACAAATTATTGATAAATTTCTTCTATTACGTGAAAAAACTACAATATGAAATATTTATAAACTTACAATTAGGAGCAAGAAATATTTTTTTAATTAAACAAACCCAACGATTACCATTTAGTCTACCCTAATAGTAAATTGAAATAATCACAATGTCCTAAATTTTATTGTCAAAAGACTAAAAATAGGAATAGAACCAAAAATCCCCCGACATTTGGCGTACAAATCAAGTGACTTCACAGATGCAGTTTAAATACCGTATAATGAAACAAGACAAAATAACTATAGTGGAGCGCAGTAATTGTCTTTAAGTCATGAAGACGCACTATACTTTTACTGTCTATTATTTCCACTTGAACGTACAATACTCAATAGCAGACGTGCTTACACTAATTAATTAATTAACCACCATTGTACTGCAACTTTAACTGGATTTTAATGCAACTATTCAATTGAGAATAAAAAAGCCTCCACATTCTGCTCGTAGAAATCATATAATCCCTGCGGAAAAATTAGAAAGTACATGAAAAGTCCAGCAAGATAAATCATTTGCACTGAACTGAAATGAAATTTAAGAATCGAAGAACCTTGAAAGAAATTTGGATTAAATTTTGTAAATTTAGTTGTAACCCGAAGATCGATAATAAAGCTTTCCGCCGTTCATTTATCATTTTAGAGCAATGAGCAGTCTCTCAGTTGCTCGTGAACAAAGTAAGAACATCTTAAATGTCTTTTAAATCTCGGAATCCTCCACGAACTTATTCGCGAGTTTTAAAAACGATGTGAAAACCTCTACTCTTTCGCGTTATTACACGTTGTTGAAGACACTTCCCTTGGCTCAATTATCCCCGATTCCGTGAACTACTCGACGATCACATTCTATTTGTTTACCCTGCGTTATCTCAAGATCATTTTCCAAGACCGTATGTCTCGAGTTGATTACATTACACGACAAAATCCTTGCGGTCTACTCTGAAAATTACCGAAATGATGTTCTCCGGGCATTGGAGGCGGTCGCTGAAAAGTGGACCTAGCGAACTCCTCTATTCATTTTGTTAAAAGTGATCGCCGTTCTGCAGGATTTGGACGGTCGTCATGGTGATGATGAGGCCACGCGTTAACTTCATCTCTATTAACTTGCCGGCTTTTTATAATATACAAATCGAAAAAAAATTAGGTGAAGCATCACTCGAGCTGACACCTGACAAGTCGCCAATTTCCACTACAAGTGGCCGTTCGCTGTGAAAACAAATAAAACGCGAAAAAGTTCAATTAAGTGAACAGCTTTGATATCACCACACCGCTAAATAATTACTTTAACAAATAAAGAGCTTCGGCTTCTTCAACTCACCACTGCGAACGCTATTTTGCGACAGTACTGAGGAGAGTGGGAGCCCTAGCGACGCAACAAGATAACAAACATGAAAATTATTTTTTATATCGACTTAACTTGTTGTTTTGGCCATTGTTAAGCTCGTACGATGGTGTAAATGAGGCGCAAATAGTGCACATTGTACTTTTATTGTCACGTTATATCTTATTAGGTGCCCCAGCCAGATCGATATTTTTGTTATTTATCTATGAAACCTACTCCATAAAACAGGTATAAGTAATAAAGTCAGAAGCAAAATAAACGCTAAACCGTTAAAGCAACTATTTTCTTTTGAAAATAAACTACGCTTTATTATGAAAAAGATTTGTGACTCTGATATTTGGAAAAACACGAAAAATTTGATTCATGGACGATTTTATTAATAGAACGGTATTTGAATTAATTATCATTGTCGAACCTATGTTTAACATCCAGCATTTGGCTACGTTACATAAATCAATAACAAGCGCAACTTGTAAAAGTTTTTACTTCAAGAAGTATTTATTACAGTGTCCTCTTTATGACGGAAAGGCTTATAAGTAACTTAAAAACATAATTCACTGAAAGAGAAAATACGGTGAGTACAATAATTTATGCTAAAAGTCTGCCTCCTTAAACGACTTTTTGATTATTTTCTCAATTTATAACAATAATCTCTTTAAAACAAGGATATTAAATATTTTAATTCCTTTTAAAGTTATAAAAAGTAAATCTAAATTTTTTAAATATTACCTGTAATGCATCTAACATACCTAGTTAATGATTTATGATTTATTTACTAATTATTATCGTTATCGAATGACCAATACATGTATGGAATGATAGCAACAATCTACACGTTTCATTCGAACGCCCGATAAGACATGTAGATATTAATTTATCAAAAGTAGAGAAATTTAGTTTTGAAATTTTTAATCCTAGTTAATCAAAACATAGAACTTGAGCAAGCTTTTAGGAGCTGGACATTCAAGGTTGAAAAATATTAAATTTCCGATAGGAAACGTATTAGAAAAATCTGTAAACCAAAATAATTTTCCTGTTCTATTTATCGGCTTGTAAACATGTTAAAAATTGGAATAGTTGCCTGATAATTAGGAAAGGTGGTCTGTCAGAGTCGAATCGAAACAAAACGCGTTCGGGAAAAACTGAAATAAAGATCCGCGGATAAGAGGCACGCTGTGGTCTAGTTTCGTGAGCTGAACGGGGAAAAATTATCGAGCCGATTTTTGATGTTGATTGTCGTGGTGCGGAAGTGAGTTCGCCGTTTTGAACAAACGAGTTCCATTTGTAGAATTCAAAATCGCGCATTTCATCCAGGATCCATTCGAATTTTTCGATAACGAGTAAACAGGACTGGTCCGCGAGTAGCGGCCTGCGGCGTTCCCGTTCGAAAATTTTGTTAATCGAAACATATTAATTGGGCCATCCAGATGGTGAACGGGACGTTACTAATTTGGACTCGGTATTGGCGAGGTCGGAATTCATCCTCTCCGGTCATGGAATTTTAACAACAATAGATCTTTTTCATGACGAAACGTGCAATTTTATTTACAATGGAATAATTCGTTTAAAATATGTAGACGGCGTTCCCACAAGCCGATCGAATTTATCAGCGGCGGAAAAAATGAATTTGCGTCCTGTGCAAAGGATGTGAATAACGAGATTATTAAAATTGTTGCGAAATAGTCTATCACATTCATTACGGGCATTTGGAAATTATCGTCGTGTAATACCAACGACTTCCTCATTTCCAGATTGCGTTTAAAAACGAAATTAACTAACCATTTAATGGTTCTTAATTAAGTACTTCCACCGGCTGAAAATACCATATTTACGACCAAGACACCATTTATGCGCTTACGATAAGCGCAATAATTATGTTTCAGGGAATGTTGCAAAAAATTTTAATGAACTTTATTTGATGAGATTCACACCACTCCCGTTGTGTGCACGTGTGTTGATACACTCCTTGTAACACGAGCTCACATATGCATAAAGAAAGTGCTTAATAATGGACGAAAAAACTACACCCAAAGAGTGGAAGTGCAAAATTTCCGATATCTTGCCATCAAAATAAAAGCACTTTTATATCGCAACATTCTTCACATTATTCATTCATTGCTAATTAAATATCCACCGCAAAAATTACCAAGCTGTCGCCAAGACCACGACCTAGGCAATTACCTTGAAAATAGGAAAATTGCACGAGACGTAGATGAGTCCTGGTAAAACCAGACTAAATGACCTGCTTTTCCAAGCTGCATGCTAAAACGCTTTTACCATCCCCAATGAGGATAATCGCAAAAAATGATTAATTATTAATTTATTATGCATAAAATTAGCCATAAAATTAATCAGCCTAAATTACACGGTATTAACTGCAATTTTCTGTACTTTTACTGCTCGACTAAACCTAGTTTCAAATAGACACCATTACATAAAACAAAAAATTTGTAACCAAGTTAGTGACCAACTCGAAACACTGTTGATGCAAGATTGTAAAACATCGGTGATTAAATTAAATAAGTAAAAAATAAGTGAAAGGGACGACTACCTCTCGTCACATCTGCTGCAAAACAAGAACAAAAAACAGTCAACATCTGCAAAAGTTAAAAAAGATTTATTTTCACTTTAATAATAAAGTTCATAATTGAAAAATAATCTCATACTCGTAAATGTACCCCACAAAGTATAATTTATAACTTGCGCTGTATTTTTTTGAGTAAATACTGCTACCAATAATTTAAAAATCTTGGATCAGTTTAAAATTCGTTATTAATTATCTTTTATTACATGGAGTTTATGAGGAATGCCCTTGAAACTGATTAATAAAGTTACAAATATATTCTTTTGTGTCTCCTTACGGGAGAAAACCAGCTCTTTATCAGGACTTTTCTATTATTATTTTGCTTGGTTCTTGGAAAAAATGTGGTCCTCGATACTCTCTCTCGCACCTTTATTTGGAGACAGCTGTACATTTCTTTTCGTATCAGTGTCAAATCTGAGTGATTGGTCACTAAAATTTAATATCCTAATGTAATGTATCTTCGTTTTTGTCTATTTGATGTCAACTTTAACGATTCATGTTAGCATGACTGGAGGTTCTGAGGCTGAACTCTTGTCACTGTCATAACGGACAAAACAAAGAGAATAAAAGAAACCATTTACACATTAAAATCCTATTCGAGGATTACATGTTGCTGTTACTTATTAGGCCTGGAGTCTGGACATTTTCTCAGCAAAGCCTCCCAGATCAAAAGTTAATCCTGGCGGCTCCGAAGAGTCGTCTTCGGCGAAGGTGTGTTTGGCAAAATTTCCCGTGGTTCGTAAAAAATACGCACCGTGAAGAGGTAAATACCGGCGGGGTCATCGTGTCCACACCACGAGTGCACAGAATTCCATCACATTTCGTGCAAGAAACAGTAGAAAAATAGAATTATGAACGTCGTATTTATTTTCGCGTTTTTGAGTAAAAACGATTCTCAGCTGATTGTGTTACTGGCCGAGTCTGAATAGAATGGAAGGTAGAAAAATGTGCAAGAACAAGTCTCGGTGAATTGCATTTTTTCGCTGGTTTATTTATCACACGCTGTTGTTTTAATTAGCGTCCAACGGAATTGAGGCAGTAAAATAGTTAAGAAAAAACATAAATACCTTATGTTGGATGTTAATGAAGAACTGTCAGCGTTGCTAATTAACACAACGTGCAGATGATGGTTAATAAAATGAGTCGGTTTGTAAATAAGACAATTCGATTAGGATGGCACCGTAAATCGCCGAGAAATGCTAAAGTCCTAGGTGTAAAAAACCGAGACGCGGCGGAAATACCGTGATTGCATGGGACATGAATGAAATACGAGCCGAAAAATTCGATTACAATGGAAGAGATTAAAATGAAAATTGATTATTGGCATTATCACGAATCGTAAATAAGTCGGAAAAGCGTTAAACGGCCGGATATCAATTAGACTTTCGGCACGCCTTTTCCACTGGCAAATTAACGCAAATCGGGGTAGATTAATAAACACAGTGGATTTTTGCACTTCCAACCCAAGATTTGCCCAAAGACCAAAACCGACCAACTGGGCCTCCTCGTGGGCGGTTCGGTGGCGACGTTAAATAATTCAACGGCAATTGATCAATAAATCAAATTACAATTCATAAAAAATATACAAAGGTGATTGATAAGACATGGCTTACCTATTGTTAAAAGTATATGGTTCATAATTGGAAAAGAAACATGATAAACCCGGCCGAAATGCACTCACACATCGAGCCCCACAATGCACATTATGTTAAATTATGTTTACTAAACATATTACATTCAACAACACCACAATTATCTTAGAAATTTAACGAAAACACATCATAAAGTCGGGTTCTTACACCAACATTCCATTGCCATTTTGTCACTCAGCTTCTCTCGACGATCGCGCCGCCACCTGACGGCGACCTACACAAACGCGCGCACTACAGGAAACTGCCCAGCGGTGAACGACCTAAGACCAACGTGCAACAAAGAACACAATTCAAAATCATGTTGTAATAAGTTTTTTCGATTATTTATAAATTACATGAAATTACCAAAAGACACAATGTTTTGTTTAGAACAGTAAGGCGCTATGAGGGAATGTAAAAAATAATTATTCGGGTTTGCATGTAAGTAAAATTTATTTCTTAAAAGGTAACTTAAAAAAGTTTGATCAAAACAACACAATCGAAATTGTAAATCAACTAAACTTAGAACATGTAAGAAACATAAAAATTAAACACTCTCTCTCAGATTCTTGATGAGAGCAGGAACTTCAACTTCATAGTGGTCACCACTCAGTTGTTTGATATTTATTTCGTAACTATCACCTTCAACAACAATCTGCTTCAATAACTCATCCACGTTTGATAAATGCGGTAGGCCTGCAAAACAATTAAAAAAAACACAAATGTTAATTAACCTACCAATTAAGCGACACGGAATGCCTAAAATAGGAGTATTCTTAACATCATCAGACAATTTTCTCAGCTGATCCCCTTTGAGAATTTCTACGTTGCCAAAATCGATGAACTCGACCTCATATCGCGAATTCATCGTGCGATTGACTACGCATCTGGACCAACTATCCAAGTATGAACCAAAACAAATCTCGCCTGTGATGGGTTCATACGGTTGATTATCGTCCAGCTCTGTTTTGATAATGTGGTCCAAGTGAGATTCAATAGCGTCATTGCAACCAATGGTTAATTTATCCTTGTTCCTAAAAGTGTTAAGGATGTATTCGCCTACGCCTAATTTAGGCTTAAAGCGAGTCATGTCTTTCAACATTGTTCGCTTTTGGTGAGATTCTCCAGGTGGTGGTTTTAGTTTATCAGACAGCAAATCCTTTCCAAGTTGGAGATCAAACTCGTCACCATTTAAAACCTTAAAAATAATCCCACATTATTCATGTTTTACAAAAAAAATAAATAATAATAACACTTACAACAGTAGACTTGGCACGAGTTTCAATCAGATTTTGGACAATTTCCGCTGTTTTATCTGAGAGTCCTTTAACAGACGGAGTGACAAGATATGAAATTGGCTCCTTGGCCAAAGATTCGGTAATATTGCTTATTGAAGATAAGTCGACCTTAACTTTGTCATAATAATCTAGCAACTCAAGTTCGACTTTATTCTCCTGAAAATTTGTAACAACTGCTCTTTGCAAGTTACTGTTCCTACTGAAGAGAACAAGTTGATCTTTCTTAACGCTGCTCAGAGGTTTAGAAGTCACTTCTGCTAGAGCTTGTTCCACTTGTTTCAACTTATCATAGCACTCTTTCGTCCTTAGAGCCAGTTTCCCGTCTCTTTGGGAAATAATCATAACCCTCTGACCATGTTGAAGCTGACACAAAGGCTGCGGTTTTGAGAAAAAAGCATCGTCTGTTTCAGCGATAACAACAGTGTAAGTGCCATTCTCATGCTAAAAGATATGTTATTTAATTTACTATACTGTGTACACAAATTTGTCACCTTGTTCAAAACTTTAACTCTAAGGGTTTCAAAATCATTTGGCTTCATGCTAGAGTCCTCCAGTTTCAGTTTAACGCACTGGCAAGGATATTTGGCTAATTCTTCGGAGGCCTCTTTAATTTCGGTAACTTCACCAATATTACCATAGTCAATAAAAAAAACTTTCAGAGGCTTAAATTTGATCACTTTGCATCTAGCCCTAAAACAATGTATTATTCCCGGTTACGTTAATTACATTCTAATCACACCATAATCCTTCATGTTGTGCTAAGTACACTTTATTTAGGAGGAAATCGCAAATTTGCTTATTTTTCTCAGCCTCCTCCTTAACCTTAGCGTCAATCTCAAGTAGCGTTTCACTGTTTTCCGTGTCCTGGGCCCAGAAGAAGGGAGCACTTGTTTCAACATGGGTCACTAAGATCTGCAAAGCAATAGTAAAACCTATTCTTATAAATATTAAATTTGAGTTACAGTATGTTCAGGGTTATTTAGCCCAACATGCGAGAGCTTGACCTGATTCTGCATATTGAGACGTCTCTTCTTATCGTCTTGCCCATTGATAAACTGTGGTGATCCGTCTGCATTAATAACAGTTTTTGGCTTTCTGAGTTCAAAAGATGAATTGAGATTCTGATCCTTTTTATCATATGAGCTAGATCTTTCTTGATTGTGAGTAAAATTATTATTTCGCTTGTAGTCGGGAGAATTGTGCCTCCCATCGAAAGAATGAACGGAAGATGCGGGACTGCGTTTCTTGTACGAAAAATTCTGTTGATCATTATGCACTTGCATGGTGCTTAAAGTAGGTGAGCGCAAGTTTGCTGTGACTGTTATGTTATCACCAGAATCGTGCCTAATTACATGATCCCGAGTAAATTTATTTGGGGATGTTTCTTCAGTCAAAATTTTCTTGCACCTGTTCCTATTTGATTAGAAAATGCGCCAAAACAAATGCACTTACTTTTGAATGCTATCAATTACTGTATGTTCATTGAAGGCTATCTTCTTCTCTAACATGTACGTTTGGGCCGCTTGCAACATAAACAAGTCAAATTCGCGATCAAATTGTCTAGAACTGGAAATTATGGAACAATTCAACCCAAAGAGTAACTTACTTATCGTCGATAAGAAGTCTACTGTACTGATTCTTCCTATAGATCCTGAATCCCATTTCCCTGACTTCATCAATGGGAATGAGAATTCGCCCCGTCTTGTCGCAAACGAGAACCTTAACATCCTGGCCGTGGATATTAACATACCCAGTGTCTTCACTGAAGAAGGCAAAAAACGCCAAAAATAAGGTTATAGGTTATGTACCCAAAAAGGAAAACATTCACTTGTTTTGTCTCAATTACCTGTATTTTTGAGACATAGTTGGAATTAAATGAAGCACAGTTAAAGATGGAAAAACTTAACCGATTTTCTTAACACGCGTTGACTAAATTTTCGTGGAAAAAGAATCTCACAAAGCCAGTTCCATCCTCGTTACACCCTCCTTAAGTTGTTTAAATCAATTCGACCAACCAGAAGACGTTACTAGCGGCTAGCCCTTGCCGGTCTACAAATGTTCGCTCAGTCGAAATGTTGCGAGCGAGGTCGGAACAGTACGAACGGAGACCATAACGGACTTCTCATTTCAGCTGGGCTGGTTAAGTCTAAAGAGTTTTCTGAGTATTTTAAAAATAATTACATTAACAATCGGCATTGATGGGCATATTGGAATAGTGGTTTTTATGGAAATATGTTGCGCGTGGCTGGGGCTTCGCCCCAGTTAACTAAAAGGAAACAAACCCCACGACCAATTAAACTCGAAAACGTGGAACTCGAAACGTGGAATAGTGTTTATGTTTATGAACTGTACGCCACCCTAGCTCCATAAAAAAACACTATTCCACGTTTCGAGTTCCACGTTTTCGAGTTTAATTGGTCGTGGGGTTTGTTTCCTTTTAGTTAACTGGGGCGAAGCCCCAGCCACGCGCAACATATTTCCATAAAAACCACTATTCCAATATGCCCAGCTGAAATGAGAAGTCCGTTATGGTCTCCGTTCGTACTGTTCCGACCTCGCTCGCAACATTTCGACTGAGCGAACATTTGTAGACCGGCAAGGGCTAGCCGCTAGTGAAGACGTTTCCCAAGGCATTTGTTTGGCGCACGTGATAACAAAGCAAGAGAGCCAATCACACGTAAGAAATGAAGCGCTCATTTTGAAATTTTAAATTCAGCATCATCCACACTAAATAAAAAACTAGTTATTCTTGTAATTTTATTCGTTTACAAATAAAAGGCGTAAAAAAACTTAACGTTTAAAAGCGACAATAAAAACAAATCACTCATTTTGAGCTACAGCTGCTAAATAATTGTTTAGCAGTGCACAATGAATACAATGATAAAAAATCACTCTAAGTTAGACCTAGTCTTTCAAAGCTGCGTATACTTTAGGTAGTTCCACGTGGCATTTACCCCCCGTTATTGATTTTACATCAACGTCGTAAATCTCTCCCTCAAGAATTATCTTTTTTAACGCTGCTTCAACATTTTGATGTCTTGGCAGACCTGCAAGTTTGTGTTAGCCTGAAAAAATCTCATTTTTGTGTTGTGTTACCAGTGAGTTTACACGGTAAAGCCAAAATTGGCACTTTCATAATGTCATAGTCAGGTCTCCTTAAATTTTCTTTTTTGATAACTGTAACATTGCCAAAATCCAGTAACCTAACTTCACAATCCTTATCAAAAATCCTTGTCACTACACATCTATACCATTGATCTACAAAACGGGTTTTATTGGCTGTTCTGGTTGGAAACAAATAACTCTTACCGACAAAATAACACAAACAGATTTCCTTCACATCAGCAACGTATGGTACACTATCTTCAACGTCACATCTTAAAATACAGTCAATGTGTTCTTGCAATTCCTTCATTGGTACAATCGCAAAATCGTCGCTGCTATTGTAATAACCGCACACAAATGAGTTGACTCCTATTGCGGGTCTGTAGGGCGTTACGTCTTGAAGATAAATTTTTCTGGGACCTTTTGGTACTGTTTGCAATTGCTCTGAGAGAAGCTGATTACCGTCAAATAAATCAAGTTCGTCGTCGAAACCCAACACCTTAAATAAAATTGAAACAATCAAATAAATGTGTCATTGAAGTTAACACTCAGAATCAAAATTCTAGTCTTTGCTTGACCCACAACCACAGATTCTGATCTGACAATTAAATCTAAAGATTTGCTAAAGTGAACAAAAAACATAATGAATTCATTTCTGTGAACCAAGCAAAAGCTTGAGCTTTGTTTCAATTGGTGTAGTAAAGCAATTACCACCCGGAATTTTGTCCGCTTTTGGATGTGTTTTGCAATAATTTTCTTACAATCTTCCCCGAGTTGTTTGTTTTCAAATCCGGTCAAGCGCCCCCCAGGGAGACAAGTGACAGGTTCTTTACTTAGTTGTTCACTGATCGATTTTAGATTTTTCAAATCTGTAGTAAATCGTCCTGGATAATCGAGAGTTTCAATTTCAACATTATTGTTATTAACTTTCAGTACGATAGCTCGGTTAAGTTTATTGGTTTTGCTGTTATAATGCAAAATAACTTGATTAACTTTAACATTTTCAATGCTTTTAGCATTTGTAGAGTACTCTTCGATCATTAATTCAACGACTTTTAATTTAGCAAAACATTCTTTAGTTCTTAAATAAAAAATTTCTTCGAGCACTTGCACAATTGCCACAGTTTGACCGTCACTGATTTCGCACAAAAGTGGAGGTTTCTTGAAGAAGACATCATTTATTGTCTTTGTGGGGTGTGTGGTGCTTTGTTTTATCTCGTTTGCAACCTGGGAGCGTTTAGTTTGTTCAATTGGTGCTTTTTTGGCCGAACTTAAAATGTTGACAAAGTAAGTTCCATCACTGTTGTAGTAGAAATTCTTTATTCGGATTTCGTCCTCCAGAACTGGCATATACTCCGCTTCCTTAAATGTAATGCGTGTTGCCATGCAGGGAATTTTTGCCAAGTCTTCTGAAATCTCCCTG
The DNA here is from genome assembly GCF_031307605.1 of Tribolium castaneum. Lineage (NCBI taxonomy): Eukaryota > Metazoa > Arthropoda > Insecta > Coleoptera > Tenebrionidae > Tribolium > Tribolium castaneum. The sequence goes on from NC_087396.1 coordinate 14,796,580, forward strand.
ATTTCGTCCACTTCTGCCACGTTTCCGTAATCCAGGAAGAAAACAGTCAACGGAAACATCCTGGCGATTTTACACCTAAACCTAAAATTAACACTAAATGACACGTTTTGCAATAAGGGCACCTCGCATACCAGCAACCCTTATCCTGAGCCATGTACACTTTTTCAGTTTTCCAAGGCTTTGAGGGCACCTTCTGGTGCTTCGCTTCTTCGTTCACTTTATCGTGAATTAACTCAAAAATTTCGTCGTTGGCCTTATCCCGCACCCAGATACAGTTCCGCTTATCAATTTTTGTCACATAAACCGTACGTTCTTCTTGAACTATGTTATAAGTAAACCTTTTAAGAGACTTGGCACCTTGTGTTTGGTCAGAACCATTTTTTAGTTTCGTTGTCCCATTTTGCGCTTTATCAGTGTCAAATTTCGGCTTCCTTGTACCATTTTCGAACGGCCTTGCTTTACTTTCCTCAACTTGACTGGTTAGTTTTATTGATTCAGGGCTTGTTTTTGGAGATACGTGTAATTTAGGATTGATGTTTTTAAAGTTTGGAATTTTCTGTTTAGCGCTTGGAGGCTGGAACTGGCTGGGTTTGTTAGTGACTTGAATCAGAATTTCATCATCGCCTCCTTTAGCTACAGATCTGTTTTGTAAGAAAGAGGGCTGCTTGTGAGGAGCAGGATTTTTGTTGTCTATTAAAATGCTCTTGCAACTAAAAACACAAATGCTTATTTCCGCTGCTAAATAAAAACGTAATGTTTACTTCTCAATGCTTCTCATAATCTGATCTTGGGAGAATGATACTTTATTGTTCAGCATGTAATTTTTTGCTGATTCAAGCATGTAGTCAACAAAATCGCTATCAAATGGTCTACAATTTTATTATTATTCATAAGCACAGGCATGCTGGGAGTAAAAATCAACTTACACATCAATTTTGGAAAGTTTTTCATACTGGCTTTTTTGATAAATAGCCACACCTGCTGGTTTTAATTCTGCCAGAGACAGTGCAATGTCTTCCTGCTTATTTCTTACTGCAGGTATTTCTCGGCCGTGTAAGTCGACGAATTTGTCATCATTACTGTAAGCATTTATAAGAAAAAAATATGTAAACATGATAAAAACATTTTTTAAAACGAGCTCACCTTAATTCGAATACGTCCATATTACTTAAGAAAATGATTATTTAAAACCGGTTTGAAAAATTTAAATATTTTTTATAAATAAACGAATAAAAAACGGCATTTATTTTTATAACTCTTTTAAATGGTAAATAACAGACGACGTTGATGTTTTTGAGGTTATGTAACCACCATTGACATCTCTCTTATTCTATGATTGACATTTGACAAAAAATGCGCCAATTTCAAACCTTTGTTGTTCATTTATCATTTTTTAGTAAATTAACTCTAAATTTTAAAATTTGCTTCCATAAATAACAAATATCTGTTTATTTTTATAATAGATAGCCAAATATTTATTTTCGTTTAATAGAATGTAATTAAAAAAAATTGTTTGCTTTTTTTCTGGATAGGGTCTGGATAGGATTTTCGAAATGACTTCATATTTCCCATATAAAAGGAGTATTTAAAACCCAAAATATATATTTATTGAAATTACGTATATTTGTTAGTACCAATGCGATAATACGAATAAACTAAAAGCAAATAATTTTTAAAGCTAATGCCCATAGTATCGCACATAGTGTAAGTGATAACTGATAACTCTTTATAGGTAGTAACTATAAGTAACTATCGTTACACTTTTGTGTTCTTTTATCTTTATCATAATAAATACATAATGAACAGATAGATAACAGAAAGCACACTTGCAAATAACTTATACAACAGACTCTTATACGATATTTATACGATAAAACAAACAAGTGCTAGTATCTACGGACAAAGTAATATTTTGTTATCATTTTCATTATCTTGGTCCTCAAACAGATCTAGATTTGCACAAGATGTTGGCAAAAATTCTTCTCCTATTTTTGCTCACAGGTAAACTGAAATACAACGTTTCAAATGAAAATAAATAATTTTTAAGGATTTTCGCATACACAGGAGTGTTTGAGCAGAGATTACGGCCATGGTGGTACTGTATGTGTATGTAATGCGACCCATTGCGATACTGTTCCGCAGCCAGAGAAAGTAGAACCGTCTGAGCTTCTGGTCTACACTTCCAATAAAGCGGGTTTAAGGTTTCATCTAGAAAAGAAAAAATTTGAATCGTCTAATCTTTTGGATAATCAGATCATAATCAATCCTAAAGAAAAGTACCAAACCATTCTGGGTTGGGGTGGTGCTTTTACTGACGCAACTGGAATCAATATTGCTTCCTTAGAAGAGGAACTTCAAAGCAAACTTCTAGAATCTTACTTTTCTGAAAACGGTATTGAGTATAGTTTGTGTAGAGTCCCGATTGGTGGAACCGACTTTTCGGTTCGTGCCTACTCGTATGATGACGGTGAAGAAGACAAAAACTTGACCAACTTTAAACTAGCTGAAGAAGATCATCAGTATAAAGTATTTAATTCTAGGGCGCTGTTCCAGCCACGAAATTGTTTTTTTGTAGATACCGTATATTAAAAAAGCACTAAATCTAACTGGGAATAATTTGAAGTTATTTGCTTCTGCTTGGACTGCACCAACATGGATGAAAACCAACGGGGAATATACAGGTTTTGGCTTTCTTAAAGAAGAAATGTTTCAAACTTGGGCTAATTACTTTGTTAAATTTTTGGACGAGTATGAAGAACAAGGAGTGGAATTTTGGGGTATAACCACAGGAAATGAACCTAGTTTAGCTCTAGTGCCTCTGAATCAAATCAATAGCGTTGGTTGGGATGCCACTGAAATGGTAATTAAAAATGCAAATAAAATAGCAACTGGGGGTAGAAATTAATCATACTGTAGGGTAAATGGATAGTGAATAATTTAGGACCAACAATCAGAAATTCGACACATCAAAACATAAAAATTATGATTCTGGATGATCAAAGATTATTCCTTCCATGGTTTGTAGATTTGGTATGTTTAAGAACTTAACTTCCTGCAAATAATTTTGCAATTTGTGAAGGCCCTCAAAGACAACTCCACTCGGAGTTACATAGACGGGGTCGCAATCCATTGGTATTTGAACAACATCGTTCCTATAACAGTAGTGAATGAAACACATTCGCATTTCCCGGAAAAATTTATTTTAGCTACTGAAGCTTGCAATGGAATTCAGCTGGGTGTGGGTCCGGTAGTTTTAGGCTCTTGGGAACGAGGAGAATATTACTCATTCGACATAATTGAGGTACAAAATAATTTCCCAATTTTTTTCCCAATAAAAAATTGTAGGACTTGTTAAATTGGGTCAGTGGTTGGGTTGACTGGAATATGGTACTCGATTTGACAGGTGGCCCAACTTACATTAACAATAACGTAGATTCTCCGATAATTGTAAACGCGTCAGCTGGAGAATTTTATAAACAACCCATGTACTACCATCTGGGGCACTTTTCAAAATTTTTGCCACGGCATTCTGTACGAATTGCCGTGAGTAATACCATAGAGGAAAATGTGTTGGTGGTGGCGTTTCAAAGGCCAGATAACGCCACAGCTGTGATAATTTTAAACAGGTAAGTTTAATCAGATTGGAAATGATGAACAAACACTGGGATATTTTTCCAGAAATGAAGACGTGGTCCCTGTGAGTGTTACTGATCCTAAAAGGGGCACAGCACAATTAGAAATCAGTGAAAAGTCAATTACGACTCTGCTGTACTGGTAAACAACATACGAAAATTAAATAGTTGTTGCAACAATGTAATTTGATTTATTGCCAAATAAAATCTTGTACAAATGTAATTAACTAACGGTTATTTTTGGAATTAGGGGCTTTAGAAACTACGAGTGTGTTCAGTTTGTCATAAATGAGTGAAAATACTTTATGTAATAAATCGTTTTAATGCATAAAAAAGCTATTGTTGAGTAGACCAAGTATACCGTCATGGCTCAAATAGCACAGTTTGAGCACTCCAATAAAGAATCCTAATTGCTTCCTGCAGTCTGCAGTCAAAGAGGCATGCAATAAATTGCCCGAGTTAAAAATAAAAATGCTGCTGTCTAAACTGATAAACATGACACAATGACATTTAGATCTAATTAAAGCAGAAATGTAACGAGTAAATAGAGAATAAAAACATCTTGACTAATTTCCATTAACGAAAACATATTAAGTGAATTTCCACGTGCAATAATTCATAAAAGAACAAAAAAATTTCTTATGTATTTGTTATTCTAATGTTAGGTAATAAAGCAAATCGAATAGAAAAATCGAATAAAAAAAACTTTGTTATTTATTTATAAAACAACAATTAATGAATGGAGAAGAAATATCAATTGAATAGTCGTCGACGACTCCTTTTAGCTCAGTGACTTACCAAAAAACCTCTCCGTAAGATTGCCGAAAGCTAAGTCAAGTTTATAAATAATGTCAAGTACACAATTCCCCTACGAACAGGTACTCAGTCGATTTTTGAACCCGTCTCAAACGTACAAAAAATTGGTAGTGTTTTCGGTAAAGTGTTTTAACAAATATCTATCAAGATGGTTTTCAATGTGATGATCCAACTATGCAAAATCACACGGGCTAGTAAACTGTTTCAAAGGAATTTCTATTTACCGCTCCTGAAGCCGCTTTCACCGAAAGATGCCCTCCGGAGGAAAATTCTCACCGGCCAAAATGTCCTCGGATCTAGAATTGAGCATTACATTCCGGTTTTGGAAGAATATTTGATGAGGTTGCAACGACGCAAATACGCAGTCAAGGGTGCTGGGAAAAAACGATTACGGAAGAAGTCAAGCATGAGATATTTAATGCCGCTTTTTGATGAAAATATGGAAAATCATGACAGGCTCATACATCTGCTGGCTAGGAAATCGAAGGGGAAGGGTCAATGTTACACTTACTATGTTCCTGATAAGGACTGCACTTTGGTGTTTACCTATCAGTTGGAGAGGGCTATCAGAGATAAGGAAATTCTTGATGTTGTGATAGCACAAAGAAGCGAGAAAATTGTTGTTAAATTGAAGGATGGCACTAAAGTTACTCTACCGTTGTTGACTTATGATGGGCGGGCTCCATTTTACCGGGGCGAAGGTTGGACGAAGAAAGACATGGAGGAGTATCACCATCATGGGAAGGAAACCATGTCCATTGCTCGGCTCTTCGAAGCTAAAGAACAAGGTCTGGACGAATGGGAATTAGAAATGATGCGAATTGCGAATAAAAGGAAGAAGAAGATGAAAGGTGAAGGAACAGCTGATTGGAAACAGATGATGACTGCGACTGTCGCAAATATGGATTGGGATGACTTCGAGGAAGAAACTAAACAAATAGTTGAACAAATCAATGAACCTGTGGAAGACGAGCCGATTCCCATGAAAATAGACAGTATGGAAAAAACCAAATTTGTGAACGAGAAACTTAAAGAAGCTGGTGATGAAATAATGTCGCTTCTGCCAACAATGCCCGAAATTCCCGAATGTGTGAAAGTCATGCGAGAAGGTTCGCTCTCAGAAATCGCCAATATCTCTGGAATGTCTTTGAATTTGCCCTCTTCTGGCAAGGACCGCTTCGTCCCGGGCCAGGTCGTGTCATCGGAGGAAGGCGAATTGTTTGTTCCTGGTCAGACCGTTGAAACGGAAGATGGCAGCTCGGAATACACGCCTGGCTTCACTGTAATTTTGGACAACGAGCCCACCCTCCTTCCCGGTTTGGTAATGGGCGACGATCCAAGCAAGCTTATGTTCTTGCCAGGAGAGTCGACGATAACTGAGACCGGCGAGCTGCAGTTCGCCGAAACCGAAGACGATATCAGGAAGGACTCGCTCGCCTTGTTGCCCGAAGTCGAGGAGGTGGAAGAGGTCGAGTTAGAGGAGGAGCAAAACAGCGAGGAGGAGAAGGAGGAGGAACGCCCGAAGCCGCCCCCTAAACGCGAAAAGAAAGAGCTCATTTACGAACGGCCCAAACGTGTGTACGCTACTGAAAGTATGGGTCCTAAACGTCGCGAACGGTCAAAAAAAGCGCCGCCAAAGGAAGAACCAAAGCCGGAACCGCCGCCGGCGGTGGTACGAGTGCCTGGTGAGCCGATTTTGTACGATATGACAGTACCGACTTTCGAGAAGGACCTGTTGGAACAAGAAAAGGAGCGCGTGGAGAATTTCAACAACAAAAAGGCGAAGGAGGAAGTGGACATCGACAAGAAGCGAAGGGAGATCAGGATCAAACTAAAACAGTTCGTAGATCGTAAGCCCCCTCCACCAGTGTACGAACCTTTAGAACCGGTGAAGAAGAGCGAGAAGCTTAAAGAACTGGAGAAGAACATCAAGAAAGGAAAGTTTTTCGATGTAGACTATAAGAAGTACTTGAACAAGGAATACCCTCAGCCCTTCATGTGGAATAAAATGCACGAGTACAGACACACGTTCGATTCGGTGGGGATAATGCGTCACCGAGTTTGGAAGTCGGTCATTTAGTAGGAGACGACTTGGACCAATTAGGTCACTGAATGTGGCTGTTGATAAATCGGTAATCGGGTTGGATGGCATACGTCGATCCATTCTATTTCCAATCGCGACCCCTCACCATCCGCATTTTAGTTCATTACCGTTCGTGATGCTCGACTCGATACATACCGGTCTTAACAATAGCCAGTAGTATAATCTAGTGCAACCTTTTTCGTCAAATAGAAGCAAATAAACGAAATGGTGCTCAACGTCAAGATATCCCTCTGCAAGATCACCGCCGCTAGCAAACTCTTCCAAAGAAATTATTACCTTCCACTCTTGAAACCACTCTCGCCCAAAGATGCCCTTCGTAGGAAAATCATCACGGGCCAGAACATTCTAGGTGCAAGAATAGAACACTACATCCCCGTCCTCACCACCCATGAAGAAAAAAGTTCGGAACGCAAAAAGAGAGGCAAAGGGACACCCGTCATTAAGAAAAGAATCCGAAAGCATGAAAGCATGCGATATGTCGAACCTTTCTTGGACGAAAATATGGAAAACCACATGCTACTACAGAGTATCCTCAACCGAAAACCTAAAGGCACGGGCCAACACTACACTTACGAAATCTTGGACAAGGGTTGCACCCTTGTTGTCTCCTGTCAGATGGAGAAAGCTATCAAAGATAAAGAAATAATTGACGTCACCATGGCACAAAGAAGCGAAAAGATCCTAGTGAAACTGAGCAACGGCCTCAAAGTCACTGTTCCCGTCGCCAGTTACAACGGCAATGCCCCTTTGTACCGAGGCAGTGGCTGGACAAAGGAAACAACAGAGGAAGAACATCACCATGGCAAGGAAACAATGTCCATTGCAAAATTATTCGAGGCCAAAGAGTCAGGCGTTGAAGAATGGGAACTGGAAATGATGCGACTTGCAAACAAACGAAAGAAGAAAGTTAAAGGTGAAGACTCTGTCGACTGGAAGCAGATGATGTCAGGCTGTCTCGAAAACATGGATTGGGACAAATTTGAAGAAGATACTAAACAAATTGTTGAAGAAGCCAGCGAAATCGTCGAAGAGGAAGACATCCCGATGTCAGTCGATGACATGGAAAAAACTAAAAACGTAGGGGACAAACTCAAACAGGGTGGAGAAGAAATTCTATCACAGTTACCCACAATGAAGGAAATCCCAGAAGTCATCAAGATCCTAGAAAGTGGCGAGATGTGCGAATTACAGAATGTTTCAGGCGTCAAGGTTAAAATGAACAACGGCCGCACTTGTTTCATTACAGGGCAGATGGTGAAAAGTGACGAAAATGAGGTCTTCGTACCGGGCCAAACGGTAGAAACAGAGGGAGGAAACTGCGAGTATACTCCAGGTATCACCATTTACATGGACAACGAGCCTACATTGATTCCTGGCTTGGTATTTGGCGAGGAGGAACAACCCGCCATGTTTTTACCTGGCGAGTCTACAATTACCGAGAAAGGTCAATTGAAGTTCGAGGTGACAGAGGACGACCTTCCGCCTATAGAACACAAAAGATTTTCGGATTCCTCGCCATCTCCGCCACCTGAACCCAAGCCAAAAGCCAAGCCAAAAAAACCCGAGGAGATCGTCATACGTCGGCGCGTTATCGACGAACCAGAAGAACCAGTTCGCAAGGAACGAGTGAGAAAGAAACCACCAGTCATAGAAATGAAACCCAAAGAGGAACCTCGACGGGAAATACAATTCCGGCCGCAACGACAGCCACTTGATGATCCTTTGATACTTCTGGAAGAGCAACGGTTAAAGAGAGAAGAAGAGGAGAAGAAGAGGCAGAAGGAACGCATGGAAGAGAAAATACTGAAGGAGGAAAGCAAAGTAGATAAAATTCGGATGAGTATTCGTAAGAAATTTAAAGAATTGAAGTTTGAAGCGCCGCCGCCTTACGTTCCCATAGAACCAGTAAAGAAAAGTCAGAAGTTGGTCGAGCTGGAACGCAGCATAAGAAAGGGCACTTTCTTCGAAGACGACAAAACCAAGGAAATCCTAGAGAAGGCGCGAAGTGCGACGAGGATGCTCAAGTACCAGCACGCTCTCAACGCTTATACGAGTGAATTCGGGAGAATACGGTTCTAAACGAGTGGTCCAGTGGGATGAGGCGAACAAGCGTCGCGACGCTAGTCTGCTCAACGTTCTAACGTCGGGATGACTTAACTCGCCGCCAACGAGCCGATTTACGAAACGATTTCTCTTGTCTTATCTGCTTCTATTTATACTGTTGTAAAAAATTGTATATTTTGTCGATCGTTGAGTGTTGTGTGTCCGAAATGTTTTATAATAAATCGATGTATAATTCAAGTGTCACCGTCTGAATAAATCAACCCTTTGGCCCCACTTTCACAATAAAATAAAAAATGGTGAATTACGTGTTGTCATTTTGTAAGATAACCGCCGCAAGTCGGATTTTCTCGCGCAATTTTTACCTGCCGTTGCTCAAGCCCTTGACCCCTAAAGAAGCCCTGCGAACGTTCCGAATCACAGGTAAATGGCTACTAGGCGCCAAAATCCAACACTACATACCGGTGCTACTAAACCACAAAAAGAAACGCTCCAGCAAAGTCAAAAATTTTGGCAAAAAACCACACAAAGAAATGGAGGATTACACCTACATGACTCCGGTTCTCGATTCGGATAACGAAAGCCACAAGCTTTTGCTCACAATTTTAGACAGCAAAAAAGGAAAAGGCAACTTTGTTTACACGGTCGATGATAAAAAATATAACATTGTTTTGCAAGCTGAGTTGGAAAAAGCCATTCTAGATGGTGACGTGATTGACGTCCTAGTCTCACAACGTAACGACAAAATGATAGTTAAGCTTAAAAGCATGAAAAAAATCCCCATGGAAATTGAGTATTACGACGGGGAAGGCAAGCTGTACTGTGGTGAAGGAGCGACCTGTCCCGAAGACGAGAAGTTTCACCACCACGGGAAATATACAATGAGTTTGGCGAAAATTTTTGAAGACAAGGAATTGCAGGAAGAGAAATGGGAGGAAGAATTGAGACGTATCATGCGTCGGCGAAAGAGGCAAGCAAAGGAAGGTTCAAAAGAATGGAAAGAAATGATGAAGGAAAGTATTAAAAATCTCGACTGGAATAAATTTGAAGAAGAGGCTAAGAAAATTATTGACGAAATTGACGAACCAGCTCTTGAACAAAATATCGATATGGAAATCGATGATTTGGAATCGACGAAAAATGTCAACGAAACGATACTAAGGAAGGGTTCCGAAATGTTGGACCAGCTGCCAACAATGAAGGAGATTCCCGAAATTATTAGAAACTTGGGTAGTGCCACTTTTGACGAAATCGAAGTTGAAGAAGGTGATGAGGAAAATGGAATAACTAAACGACGTGTATCGGGTGTCAGAGTTACTTTGCCCTCTGGAAAAGAGTGTTTCATAAGTGGGCAAATGGTCCACACTGAAGATGGCGATGTTTTCGTCCCAGGCCAGACCGTCGAAAATGAATTTGGACTGGAATACGCCCCTGGGATTACCATTAACGTTGATAACAAACCGACTCTGATCAGCGGCCTAATTATGGGCGAAGAAGAACACGACCCGATGTTTCTGCCAACTCAATCGACAATCACATCAGACGGTCAACTCACTTTTGCCACGACTGTCGAAGAGAGACCTAAACCGCAACCCGAGAGACAAAAATTGAAGAAAAAACAACAGGAAGAAACAATAATTGAAGAAACCGCCGAAATGATGGAAGAAGATGAAGCTGACGTCGACAGTATTTCATTGTCGGAAGAGAAAAGTTTGGACGTTTCGAGCATCGAACTGAACAATTCCGAAATCGAAGAACTCGACATCGAAGCTTACAGACTGAAACAGGAGCAGCAACGCCTCGAGATCGAAAAACTTAAATCGATCCTGATGGACGACGGCCTGGACGACATCCTCGCAAGCATCGAGGACAAGCGGGAGCAACTTCGCAAGAAACTGGAAGAACTGCGAAAATTGAGCGTCGCAGCGGAGAACAGTCTTGTAAGTTACGTCAGTGAAAGCGACACGATCGAACTAGCGTCCAAGATAACCAGCGATAAAGAAACTATTAATAGACTTTCGGATATTTTTATGACAATAACGCGGAGGGCAGCGACTTTCCGCGACAAAAATAGCATAAATGCGGACAATATTAATCAGGCTTACATTTCTGTAAGTAACTTGTCCGAGGCGGACGTGAAATTCAACAGTTCGCGCAACAAACTGAAAGTCATGCTTAAAACAGCCGCGGTTGCGGCCAACGATGTCTTTAAAACGCGCCCCAAAGACCAGATTCTCGCCCTGAATGCCATTGGAGACATTGTGGTCGAAGTGCTGAGGAATGACGATCAAACGCTTGCACAGCTCTTGGATTTGATGAATACGCCCATAGAACGAGCGGAAATTTGCAATGCGGTGTACAAACAGCTGACCCAGAACATAACCGATACGAAAATAACTTTCTTGAACGACATCATCACGAACTTGTCGGCGTACGACGTCATTGATCGAGTCGAAAAGGTTCTCAAGAAACAATCCGAAATTAAATGCGAGGCTTTTGTGAAAATTGCCAAAGTTGACCCCGAAATTATAAACTATTTGGTCAAGAATGTCAAGAAGGGGGTGATCAAGGTTAAGACTGAAGAAGACGCGATCGAATTACTGGAGGAGTCAATCGAGGAAGCAACGAGAACTTTGATGAAGGAAAATTTGTCGCATATGGTGGATGAGCTTGAAGAACTACAAGAAGAAGCAATCAGTTTCGCCAGAGCCCTCGGAATGGGGAAAGTGGAGGAGATCCTCTCTGAAGCGACTGATTTGGATCAAATAACCGATAGCCGGGCTGTTGAGCTTTTGGAACGCACGAATTTAATCCGTCAGTTGGCCGAACGTGATTTCTCACTGAAGAGTGCCCTGGAACGGATCAAGAAAAATCCGGAGCGTGGCCGTTCAGACCCTAGGATTCGCCAGTTGATACGGGAGAGCGCAGTTTTGATATCGAGGGGGCCCCAGTTGAGGAGTTCCCGCGATGTTCCTTTGCAAATGCTGAAGAATCAGAACCTGCTCGCTATTGAGGATCTACTGATTCAGAGAATCAAAGTGGAGTTTCCGGTTTTGGTCAGCAGAGACACATTACAAGCAGTTATACCAAAAGAAGCAGCTCGAGGAGTGCTGTCGGGCCGCGTCCCGTATGTCCTTATCAATGAAAACGGTGTAACGAGTATAAATCCAACGCGAAGATTCTCGGCGGACGTGCGAATTGACGATTTTAGTGCGCGCGAGCGGTCCTCCGAAAGAGACGATGACAGAAAGTACCTCCAGGCCAAGAGTAACGTAAGGAAACTCAAAAAACTGTTGAATAATAACAGTAGACAGGTTGCATGAAGTGACTAGAACAATGTTATTAAAAAGACCGCCATGTGGATGATTGTCGTAAAATTATATTTGTAAATAAACTTAGGTTTAAAGCTTCTCGTTCTAACAAGTATAATTTTAAGCGTGTGAGTAAAAAGTGTGCGTAATAATGTCGACACGAACCCCCAACACCGCTAAAAATAATCTTACATTTTTATCAAAATAAACCAATCGAGACACCACATTATCACCTACACGAGCGCTGCATATTTTTCGGAATGTCTAATTTCAGGTGAGTGAATCATACTCTCGACCGACCCTTTGCTATTTTTGTGTTCATTGCGAATTAACAATATTTTTTGTTTCAAAACGTTATTTCTGACACGAGTGGGTTATTCGCGTCTGTTTGTGTGGCGTTGTTGCTTTTTTAACGTTTCACAGTTTTGAAATATGGACACGAAATTTGGCGACCGCACACACTCTCCATAACTTCATACATCATCCTTTACATACCTGAACAAGTATAAATATCTCTACTTGTGACTTTAGATAGATGCGTGTGTCTGTGTGCTGTGTTTGGGTGGGCTTGCAAAAAACTTCTTGGAAGAAGGTTCCGCATACTTTAAGTAAATATACAGAGCGACCCTTTATTGACGAAGTTACACCAACATTTTAAATAAAAAATTGCAAAAATTATACTATCTAAGTATACTTAAATAGTATAATTTTACTATCAAAGATAAAAATTCCTCTCGGTCAAAGCTAGTGGTGCTGGAAATTTAGAAGATAAAATCAATAAATTTAGCTCATTATCTTTTTTTTTTAAACTAAATCATATTTATTTGAAGTACCTTCTTAGTTAATTGGTGCTAAGTAAATTATTTAAGTAATTATGGAAAATAAAGAGAATTTTGTCTTATTGGCTTGTTTCCAAAAAGTGAATCATTGTAAAGTGCCATGAAATTGTGAAAGTCAAAAATTACGACGAAATCGTCATTTAGCCTGCAAATATTGTTTGTTTTGACCGAGGCTTTGACGTAATGATTGTTCCATTTAATGATGTCAGAGTGTTATAGTTGATCAATGAACAAAATTTCACAATTTCATGCAGGCGACTGAATTAGAAACTAGTTACAAAATATTGTATATTTTTTCAATTTTTCCAAATAATTTTCCTGTTCCTTTGGAATTCAAAAATAGAAATTTATTATAAACTGCCAGAAACCAGCGACTGGCTTTGGTATAAAGCTGTTGTAATATAAATGCTTGGCAGTCAAAAGAGCTTTTTTCTTTTACATTTTGATTCTGGGGCAAGGTTTGCGTCTAACTTGAGAAAATGATTCAAGTGTAACCTCCCACTTGTCACTCTTGGGACATATCGAGTGTTTGTCTCTGTACACACTGTCGCAATGAAAATCCTTGCAAAAATTTGCTTTTGTCGCCCTCTCACACACTTAATTAAACCGAGTTGAAAGATGCAATTGAGTTGAAATCGTTTATGTGGCATTTATGTTAAACATTTTGCACAAAAATGTCCTGTGTTCTTTATTGGACCATAAATCATCTATTTTAAGTTAAAACAAATCGGAACAGTCTAATTATAACAGAAAAAGTCATGTCATTTAAGTGAATTTTTTATTACCCAACGCAATACATAAATATGAAGAAAGACCTTCCGCATCCGCGTTTGTAAAACCAGAAAAAATCGTGCACTTCCTACTTCTAGTTCACACATAATCAGAATTTATCGCAGACAAACTGTTCTGTTCTCCACTGCCAATATTATCGTAACCGCAATTCTTGGCACTTCTTATAAACGTAAATCACCAAAAAAAGAAACTCATTTTGAATTGAAGAATAAATAAATTAAAGAATGTCATTTTCCGTGGTAACGTCCTTTTAGTTATCAATAATTCCTGGCCTGTCCCAAGCCTAGACCCCACGTGGCCCCCAATTCCACCCCGGTCCAAATTTAGTAGCAATTGCACCAGCGGAATGCCATTTGGCTGCAAGACGCCTCCTTCTTGCCATCTAACACAAATAACAAACATGTCTCGTTATTCTTGTCGTTAATCACCGGCCGAGGTGTTATTTCGGTGCAGTGCATCCCCGAAGATGCTTTTTCGGCCGGTGTACGTCCGGGCGCCGCCTCTGGCGGTCAAAGTACCCTCTCCAGTGAAGCCGCCGCCACCACCGCCCCCGCCGAGATCGCCCACACCGCCTCCGGTTGAACCGGAACCGGAACCGGAGCCAGAACCCGAGCCCGCACCGGTGCCTAAGAGCAAGATCCCTATTTTGGTGTCTGGGAAAGGGGTCACCGCGGTGTACCCCAAAGAGGCCACAATGGACGTGCTCTCCGGGAAAGTCGACTATTTCCTAGTGGATGAACGCGGATTGACGCTTTTTGAACGGAAACCGGGTGCGAGGGTTGTGGTGGAGGAGGAGGTGGAGCCGTATGAAGTCCGGCGGTGTCGGGAAAGTTGCCAGAGGCTGACCCATAAGAACCCCAATCTGGAGTTGGAGTGCATGGGGCGGTATTACGGGAATAAGGTTTTGAAGGGCAACACAAGCTATCGCAGTAGATATTGACTTAGCTCCGGCAAGTTACGAGTATGTTTGTTATTTATGTAAACAAATTTTGTTATTTTTTACAAAATGACTACTGTTTCCCACGTCTAGTTATTAAATTGTTGATTGTATTATTTTTTATTTCCTCTCTTAGTTACCTGCAAGACCTCTGAGCCATTTTGTTGTAACTTTAACATAATTTTTGTTTTAATAAGTGATTCACGTCAAAATTAATTGTATTTATATATTTATGTTGGTAATTTGCTGCCATTTTAATGCTTCAATGGGCCTCAACTATTAGTGTGAACCATTAGACCAAAGGTTTAGTGTAATAACCCTAATTTAAATATTTAGATACGAATTAATTTTTTATAAAATTTAAACTTGGTGAAATGAAATAAAACAACCTTAAATTTATTTTTTGGAATTTGTCGCCATTTTGATGCTTTAATAGACATATTAAAGCACGCAACGTCATCAAGTGCTGTGTCATAATTGTTATTATCTGACGGAACATTTTACGAAAATTAGGTTGGCAAGAAGCAAGTTTGGGACCGTAGTTTTGCTATTATGTTATTGACAAGATTTAAAATAAAAGAACGACAAAATATTTACTTTGGAACAAAAACCTTTATGAAAAATACGCAACAATTTTGGTTTAAATTTAGAACACGGAAAAACTTTGCTAAAAATATCTTTTTAAACATGAAAATATCTCCTATTTATTTTCTTTTTTATTGTTAGTTCACTAACCGTTGTAAATTCAACTTTAGAATACATTATAGGTTCATTTCAAGGTATAAGATTTGTTCTTGGAAAAACTTAAAAAGGTTTTTTTTTGTAATTGCTGACAAGCACTACAATTTTATTTTAGGAAAATTGAAGTCAATTAAAGTAGCCATTTAATGAGGAATTTGAAAGGAAAGTTATTTTCATGCAAGCGTATCTCAGCGTTTGTAAGAACCATAGAAGGCTTTTAAAAATTTTCAGGAAATGATTCGGTAACTTAATTATTGTTTATCAAGCAACACGGCAATAAATTAGCATAACACTTTCGCCTTTTATCATATCAGAGCAAATAAAATGTCGCTGTCAAGCCGGTTACAAATTTCACAAAACATAGCAAAACTGAAAGTAGTCGTCGTCCATCAAACTCGGAATCGTGTGAGAAGCGAGAATTTCAATTTTTTTTCAAAGCTATAATTATCTCAAAAAAATTGAAAGTTCAGACCACAGCGAAATACACGCAATTAAGTGTCAAGAGTAGATTTCCATAATTAAAACCGTTCCGTTCGCAGACCGAAAAAATGGAGACGAGCCAAACTAAGAAAAGAAAATTTTGGTTTTCGTTGAAGGTCTAATTTTAACAAACCTTCCGAGCTGAATGCCGATGAAGACCGCAAAGCTAACAACCACAAAAAATGTTGCAAGTCATTTAGAATTTTGTCACGCTCATAATTTAATTGAAACTAGTTGCATCGATGCTGTTTTATCCAACGGAAGGCCGGCATTTGTAACATTTCCGACAAGTTGTTTCGTCTTGTTAATAAACTCACCGGAAAATAGCAAAATACGACGTGAATGAACAAAAACTTAATAAAATCATTTAGAAAAAAGCCACATAAGCGGCCCCGTACAGCTACGTTCTTCCGGCACAAAATATCAATTACTTCATGCTTATTAACATTCCACGCATCTTGATCGAAACGCACAGATGACAAAGGTGATTGACAAATTAATGAGCAAACAACGCGGAATTTCTTCCGCGTGAAGATGGCCAGAACCACTTTGCCAGCCGATTAGAAAATCGTCTATTTATGCAAACGCCGCTTTTACGAGGCAGTCTGCTTATTTTTCCTGTGAGCGCCCTAAACCGCGCGATTTCGCGTGGACTCAGATCGGGCGGACGCCGTGGCCACTTCGTGGAGGAATAACGGCAGGTGGCAAATACCGACCGAGCAGGTGAAATACACAAACACGCGGTTGCAACCTAACTTGGTGAAGTCAGTCTCGAGCGAGTGGCCGTTGTTGGTGCAGTGCCGAAGACGCCGGCTCTTAGTTCTTGTGTTGTTTGTGGATTGCGTTCTGGATTTTTGAATGGGACGCGCAGTTATGTAAGTGGTCCTTCGATTCGATTTGCTTGGGCCTTGCGGGGCTGCACCTCGTGTGAACCGCACAACAAAAGCTAAACCTCTGGCAATTACGCAATTTGATCGGAGACAAAGACGCGAAGAAGACACGAGGGTGCATCGAGTCGTTGACTTGATGAGAATTATTAAAAAGGGTTCATTCGAGTTCAGCACGGAACGATCTGATAAAATATTTACAGAACCATGTAATTTATTCAGGTTTGTTGTTTACGTCATTCAGATTAGTTCAATTTGTTCGGGATGCTTTTTCGAACGTCTTCTTCGAAGCAAAAGCTGTGACGGCTCGAATTAGACACAATTAGGGAGGCGCGGGTATTTATACCATTCCCAGATAATTTTAGAAAATCGAAAACAAGAAAGTTGAAAACTATGAGTTATCCTGCTTCGAGGGAAATTTTCGCTATAATTGGGGCCCTTCCGGGCTCTCGCGTGAGACAAACTAAAGGTCCAAGGGTTCTGGAACAACTTTTTCCACCAAATTATTATTAGTTTTATTAAATGGGGCAAGTCTACCACAACGTTATATCATTTGGGCCACACAAAATTACATTTATTACCCATAAAATACTGTAACTTTCATTTGCTTCCTCCATCCATTTCATTTGATCATCGTTTATCATATTTAATAGTCTAAATTATATTTGTGGTATTTTGAGCCACTGCTGCCAACTATTTTAACACATTTGTTACGCTCCCTACTTATAGATATTTTGAAATTTCTCCAAAAGTGTAAAAAAGGTGAAGCGATGAAAATTGCCAATGATTCGAATCCATTATATTCGTCACAGTGTATTGGCATGCAATAACATTTTTGTGTCAACACGTTAAATCACAACAAATCAAATTACCCGGAACCGAAAAAGTATGAGTTCATCGTGTAACTATTCTTCATTTGAATGCAAGAAATGTCGGAACTGTTATCAGGTGCTAAGTGTATGCAGTGAGTGCTAAAAGAAGCCTTAGAGTTTGACACAATTATTTCGAATTCTTCAGGTAATAATAACTACCTAGTTATTACATTCCAGGCGTTTAGCTTCCGCTTAATTTCTTCAAACAGAAGTCATTTATTAAATTAAAAAACAGGAAACTGCAGATTCGAGCGATATGTCTGAAAGTATAGCCTCGGACTGTTCCTCTTCCCTAATTCATATATTTTTTCATGTACCACATTTATGTCAGTGACAAATCTGTCTTGATTAAAGGCAACATTCACAGCTTAGAATTTTGAACAAGTAGGTCAGAAATTATAATTTATGGTCTTAGTACAACGTGTTTCATACTTATTACATTATTATAATGTTTAATGCGTTAAAACAAAACGTAATAAGACCTGAAATGGCATTACGTAGGATTATTAAATTTAATCTAACATTTTACATTACCTACATCAATTCTCTCATCACAAAAACGTTTGATTTTAAAATTATATGTTGTAGTTTTTTCTATTATTTTAATTTTTAATTACCAATACTTCTTTAATTTGTGAATCAAATACTTTTAGATCACCTTCAAAATAGTCAATAACTCGTCTATCAAGCGGTTGGTTAGATTAAATCAAAATAAATAAATTCGGTCGTTGAGCCATTCAAATAAACAATTTTTGCAACATCTGAAATTAGTGGTCGAAATCTTGGCAAGCGCATCTTGTAACGTCAAACATTCATCTTCAGCCGTTCAGTTTTTGTTTATGTAACAAAATGCAATTAAATCGAACAATAGGGAAACGTTCCCTCCATTATGCAAGAATAACAAGCTTATTGTGATCATGATCAAATTACAAATCCCCTGACATTTAGCCAGAGTTCAGTCTTGTACAAGTAGGCGAAAATAACAATTGAATTGATAATTAATTGATTGGATTTTTGAAGCGATCAATGGCGCGCCATAAATGTCAGACTGATTTGGGGGAAGTACCGAAGGCGAGGCCGTTGCCACGCGTTATCGAGATACTATCATGTAAAAGGCATCCATGCAGAACAAGAGCAAGAAAGTTATGTTTACCTTTACGGACCGTACGTGCCGTAAAACTGCCAATTTCAGTTTACCTACTTGCATAAACATCCATCATTAATAACGAACCATTATAATTTATGGCCAGCCGCAAAGTACTAACTGTAGATTCATACAAATTTTTCAAGTCGGACGAGAAAGTCGCGTTTCAAGTTAATTATCTATTTTTAATTAGCTCAATCCCCGTGGAAATCTGCCATGTACATCGATTATCTTCAGCTACTTGTCTTGGGGATTTTTTTAATTAGTGAATCTCGCATTCAGTAGCGGCGCACATTTTTCTACAAGTTCATTTGCTCGAAACGGGTATTTTTACTGCCCTGTCAACAGTACCGTTGAATACTTAATTCATGGCGTTGTTCAGCTTAAATCTCGTTTAAACACACAATCACCAAAAGCCGGCTTGTGACGCCTACAAGGCCCGCGAGGCGCCGCGGCTGAGATTTGCGGGGAATAATCCCATTGATTCGCATGTCTAAGGACAGATTACTCATGTCATATAATTAGATGAGAATATAACGAGAAGGTCGAGCCAATTTTTTCATTTTTTGTGACATGACGGAGCAAGTGTCCAGACAGTTGAGCTTCACAGACAATTTCGATTTCGAATTATTTACATCGTCATGCCAAGAAATGTAGAAACTAAATTAAAATCACTGCAAAATCAAGTAAAAATCGCTTTAATTTTAATTACAATTAGGTATATTTGAAAATATATTTGATTCTTGATCAAGGAAATGCAGCTGAAAAGCATTCATTTTTACGCAAGTTATGCTAGCATTTTGCTTATGCAATTATTAGAAAATTACTGTGTATCTGAAAATTTTATTTTGCAAAACAAATAATTTGCAAACCAAATATGTACACTGATGCATATTTTTCCACATCTACGGTTTATAAGGATTAATTGCGGTCTTAAAATTTCTCATAAACAAAGTAGAAATACTTAAATATTTATGTCTATCATAAAACCATCTATGTAAAAATTGATAGGGTGTGCCATTTAAAACTGCCAAGGAATACACAATAATAATCTAACAAATTAAAAGAATTTATGTTTCCTCATGAAATTTAATTTCGCGTATAATCATAAAGCTTGAGCTTAAAATTTAAAACATATTCCCACAGAATAGCGTTGAAAAAAGCGGAAGTTTAGCATATATGAAACAATTATTCTGCTTGATATTATTGTAAGTACTTCAAAGGTGACCGATTCTGGAATTTTATATGAATTTGCTTTAATTTCCACAATCCAACCGCACAAAGGAATCCATTATTGCGTTATTTCGCATTGTTGGAAATAAATTAAAGGAAGCTCAGCACGCTTCGTTCTAAAAATCGTCATTAAGCGTCGAGCGCCTGCCTCCGAAGCTCCATCACCTCTTTCTTCCATAAAAATCCAATCTGATACAAGTTAAACGAGATTCCTGCTGCAAACCGTTACGCTTGCTACAAACATCTAAATCAATAAAACAAAAGAGCCAAATTAAGCCGAACCATGACCATGTATGCCGACCATATGGGAAGCGTGACCGTCGAGTGATGTACGACAGAAAAAATTACATTTTGCCCGAGGACACTCAATTGGACAAGCATTGGCAAAAAATTGAAAAATTGGAACTAGTTCTCGGAGAAAATCGAGCTAAAAACCTGTAATGTTCTGCGATTGTTGCGCGATTTCTCAGATAACAGATCGTTCTCATTCTTGCCGTGCTGGTAGGCCTGGTTTCCGATGGAAGAAATCAGGTGGATATGTTTCTAGATCTGCAAGAGTAATGAATATGCGAAGTGGGGCGCACCCTTAAGGCGCGTTCCACGATTTCGTAATTCAGCGCTAAAAATGGACAGAGGAAAGTGTTCGGCGTTCAAGGAAACACCGCGATTATGAATTGTTTTGATCAGAGGGATTAAGTTGCGTAAATTGTTTGGGATTTGGTGCCAAAATTGGCACGCTTTCGTGCGGTATTTCTCAAATAAGATCGCTATCGGGGGCCGGGACTGCCAAATTTTGGGTATTTTTGGGCCAGGAATGCTGAGTGGTGTCCGCTTTAATTGACATTATTTTGATAAATTGCGAATTTCGTGTCAGTGTGCATCCTTTCTCTTCGCAAAAGATTCGTCGGTTTTTGTCTCCCGGCATGCCAGGAAATAATAGCGAGTCACACAACAAAATTGCCAAGTAAGCAATTGCACTCAACAATCAAACACATGTTACAAATGAAAAGAAAACATGGATCAAAGGAGGAACGCGCTCCTCTATAACTTGCTGGAAATTGGCACGTTGTTGTGGCTGTGAGTAATAATTATTAGCAACGGTTTCGAAAAGCCGGTTATCAATGCAAAAAGAAAAAATAGATGAGAAAAAGTGATACATGTGCCGTCCAATGGAACTTGAAGCATAGAAAGTGGAACTTGGATTGGAACTTCGTAAATGAGTAATACTGGCAGATATTCAAAAAAGACGTAAAAAGACAAATATTTACAGAACAAAAACGCCTGGCAATATGGATTACAAATATTTGCCGACATGAATCGAAAACAATATTGTGAACCAAATTCTATAAAAAAAATGTCAGGAATAGAGGACAGAGAAATGATGCATTAGTTATTGTTTTGTACTGGTATTTATTTGTGAGCCATCGATCAACTGATCTGTGTTCAAAAGAATAGGTGTATCCACCTCAAAGCATAGAACGCAACAAATTATTTGCTTCAAATATCATACATTTATTTTTGCTTTAAAAATATGTTATTATATCTCTCGCACAATGTGGCTCGCAATTGATGAAATGCTAGACACAATTTATTCACTTCGAATGTCATTACCCACATTTGGCTTCGAAGTAATATCCATGATTATAGGTTTACACTTGAGAGAATGTGCCTCTTTTAAGAAGATGCCATATAAGTTAACGCGTACATTCCCCCTTCATTCAATTAATTTAACACAAGTAGGATTTGGCAATAATGCGGCAGCCAATTTTCATCTCTTGTTGGACCAACTGTTGAAAGATTCCTGCCACGTTCTATCCTCGACAAAAAAGTGATGAGTGATGAATAGAATGTTTTGATTTCGTAAAAAGTATACCACAAACAGCCGTATTCTCACTAGTTTTTGCCAACGCTGATGGAGGCAAGGAGTCAGGTTTTTCACATTTCCGGCATAGAAACATCTTAATTAACGCTTTTTACAACAAAATGTTAATAACTGAAGGTATCCACTAATAACACATGTTCTAAAATAGCTATGGGTCAATTTGGGTAAATTTATATTTGATCGGAAATTTTTAATCTACATATTCAGTGATTTTTTCTATTCGTTTGACCTTGATTGTGGACAGCAATTCACTTTCCTATTCCAATGGACTTGGCTTTAATCTCAACAGTTTGAACTTAATTCTCATTTTTTTACATTTTTAATGAATAGAGCTTTAAATAGACTGTAAAAATAAGGGCCTTGGGAGTCCCCAGGCAAACTCGGTTTCGACTCGCTGAACAGCGTCTGTTACGCGTCTGCCCATATGGTTGAACGAACATCTAAAACCCATACTTTTTGAACGTTGTAGTGGAAACTAATAAAATATGAAAAAGATTCAACTACAGTCGACGTGGACTGGGTACTTAAATATTCCTTGAAGTTGCTCGGAGTAAAAATATCGTGCAAAAAATACTAAGCGATTTCAAATGTGAATAAATTATTGAATTTTCCCATTCCTGCTAGAAAGTGCAAGATTTATTCCGTCTCCGCTTCCTTCCTCCTGCGGCCATCTACGACTTCCTTGTCCAGGAGTCGGTTTTTCCTCCGACTAGGAAGAAATTACACCTCAAGTCCAGATTCCGATCAATTTCCTTTCTTGGTGTTTAATCCTAAGCTATTAATTTTAATAGCCGCTATTAACCATGGGAAAAAATGACAGCATAAGTCGCATATAAATCGAACCGATTTGTAGTAAGATTGTTAATAAATTAATAAGCGTCGGCTCTTTATATTCCCTATTACACGAATTTTTACAGACTCGGCCATTGTGGCGCTTTTTTCGTTCGGGAAAACACTGGAAAAACGTGTTCTTTGTTGTATCCTCGACGGATGTGACGACCGTGTCGGCGTGGCCTTGGCTGATTCTTTCTTCAGAGATGCGTATCGAATGTGAATCGAAGAGGTTTTCTCTAAATTATGCAAATACGGCGAAGTCCATGTGGAGGGGCCGCGCTTTGTTCCAATCCGGTCGATGGCGTTTCCGGTGATTACCGGACCTCTTGTCATCTCTCATCCAGTAAAAAATTCTCGGCTCGGCTTAAGCGAACCGTTTCTTCCTTCTTCACTAGACATGCACCTCGCGTACGCACTTGCATACTTGGAAAATAGCAGATGATGGCAGGCGGTCTATATCGCAATGGCGCTTCAATGGTCGCTCTGTATAGGTCACTAACCGCTCCGCAAGGTCGTGCTGTATCTTACTCCATCGCACCTTAGAGAGTTTTGATAGATTTGCCTTTATAGGGCACCGACTTTTCCTGGGGCAGTCCGCGGAGCCGCCGAGCGATGAGTTCCGGAAGCCTCTACAGAGGTTACACCGGGCCTAGGGCCTAGCAATATGCGGGAGGAAGAACTGGAGGTGGCCCTCAAGGTACGTGCGATAAATATCGCCATGAATTATTCAAACGTAGGGATAGTCGCGGTCTACGCACCGCGGGTCCTGATTTATCGGCTCTATTGTCTGGGTCTGTTTAGGTGGTGATCGTGGGCAATGGTGGAGTGGGCAAATCTAGCATGATCCAACGATATTGCAAAGGCACTTTCACGAAGGACTACAAGAAAACGATAGGAGTCGATTTCTTGGAACGGCAAATCGAGTAAGTCGCATTTTTTACTCGCCACAAACACGCAACTATTGCTAATTTAAAAGTATAAATGAAGCGATATTAAATTCCCGTGGTGGTTGCTGCTATTAGTGTTTCCGGTCGAGACGGTGGCTCACCCGGCGCATTCGCCAATTGTCACCGAATTACCATAAACCTGCAGTCTTAATACGAAAGACTGAGGTAGAATTAGTCAGATATCTCCTTTCATATTTTTTTATCTCTAACTTCTTAGTCTTCTTAAGTCATTGTTTTTATCATTACTATTATTTTTTGCCGGTAGAGTCGACGGCGAAGAAGTCCGCTTGATGCTGTGGGACACCGCAGGTCAGGAGGAGTTCGACGCCATCACCAAAGCCTATTACAGGGGGGCCCAGGCCTGTGTCCTTGCCTTTTCGACGACTGACCGGGACTCGTTCGAAGCAGCGCATTCATGGAAACTTAAGGTGAGGCATTTCGAATGTGATGTGTCAAGTATAGCACTTTTTGAAATTAATCATCGACAATGACTGAGCTGTTTGCTCGTGCAAATAAAACGAAGAGTTAACGGATTCCCGCCGAGTGTTTAATATTGAAAGTAATTTCGTTGTTGATTTTTAAGCTGTGTCATTTTCGCCGTCTGCTTATTATAAATGTGTATTTATTTTGCAGGTTGAAAACGAGTGTGGCGAGATTCCTACGGTCATTGTACAAAACAAAATCGACTTGATGGACCAAAGCGTCGTCAATCCGTAAGTGCGATTAAAAATGGATCTGATTTATTCCTCGCCAGCTCGGTAAAAAAGCTAATGAAGCAGAGATGTCGCTATGTGTGGCATAACTCAGATTACATCTCCTGATGTTCATAAAGCCGTAAACGTGGGTTTATGGACTCGGAACGAGAAAAATCGGCGACTTTGTATGCACTTACCAACAATTACCTCCAGTAAAGTCGCTAACTGTTCTGCCTTTGCTGTCATCGGGCAAGATTTATGCCTCAATTAGCATACGTAAAAATGACAATTTTATTATCGGCCCAAAAACTGTTCTAACGGTATTCCTGATTTGCATAAACCGTCCCGTTTTGTATAGAAATGGCTAATTTAATTAACCGCTCCACATTCCAGTGGAAAAACAACAAATTATGCACACACATAAATCCCTGACCAAAAATAGGAGTAAGTCACGGAAAAGCGTCGGCACGCGATGCGGTTCAGGATTTATGGGGTTAAAAGTGACCCGTTTGACGTCATTTACTCTTTTATTTACAGAGAAGAAGCTGACCTTCTCGCCCGCGCCCTCGGCTGTCGCCTGCTCAGGACGTCGGTGAAGGAGGACGTCAACGTCGCGGCTGTTTTCCGACACTTGGCCGCAAGGTGCCTTGCAGAACTCAGAGATCCGCGAGATTATGACTATTTCACTACGCCCACACCTCACCACCCCAATTCGCTCACAATTAGTAAGGCCCCAGACTGGTTTATCTCTGACTGAAAATGCGTTGCAGGTGCCTTCAGCCCTAGTCATTCTTCCAAAAACCACAACGGAACTATAGTTTTGAGGCCCAATAAGCACAAAAAGAAGAAGAATGTCTTAAAGAACGCTTGTCGGATATTGTGACACTCTCGATTCGTTTCTTAGACTTATTGTCTCGTATTGCCATTACTGAAAACTTTGTAAAATATTGTTTGTGTGTTAATTGACTGATTTTCTAAGCCCGTATTATAGGCCAATTGGTGAAGTGCTAATATTAATTTAGTTTTTTAACAGAACCGGTTTATGACGTAT
This sequence comes from Tribolium castaneum, assembly GCF_031307605.1. NCBI lineage: Eukaryota > Metazoa > Arthropoda > Insecta > Coleoptera > Tenebrionidae > Tribolium > Tribolium castaneum. Next base: position 14,821,838 of record NC_087396.1, read on the forward strand.
CATCGTGCACAAGAGGCCACGGAATGCGGGTTCCAAAGGCCGTTCAGTGTGAATATTTTGTAGTTAATAGCTGTATGTTTGTAACAATTATCCAATAAAAGATTAGTACCGAAACGAATTTTTAGCGCGAAATTAAAGATTCCTGTAACCGGGGGAAATGAAAACCACATTCCTTATGAATCTAAGAAATTTATTAAGACGTATGTTACATAGGATACTGTTATCATTAAATGTATAAAAGTACATGAAAATATATCGTTTATGCATAGGTAATTGTTATGTGATGATAATGATACAGTCGAGTTAAGTAAGTTGGGCGTCTAATTGTTACATTTGAATATTACGTTGTTACACTACATTAAAGTGGAATCTGTACATAGGAATCCTAGCTAAATGACTGATTTCTCTGATAAGTCGATATAGTACATTACTATAGCTCAGATCTTACTGAAACAAACTTAAAAATTAACAAAAATTTAGTAGAGCAGTTATTTCTCTTTATACTATTATATCCCACACCAACTTAAATAAATCCTTACACAAAAAATAATTATTTGCACTTCATTACCATCAGATGACTTCTGTTTCTGATTTTTGCACAAATCGGACAAAGTCCATATTGCACAATTATTTTTAAAATCTTCTCTTTATAACTTAAATTATTTGTCTCCTTAAATATCTAACAACAATATAACAATGCGTTGTTTCGACCACTTTAACGTATTATCCAGATTCTTTAAAAAATACAGTACTGAACACAACGATACATTCTTAAAATTTAAAAAAACGAAAAATTCATGGTACCCGTATCTATCTTTGTGCCACACTTTTTCAACATTTTTTAAGAAAATATAACCTCTAACGTACCTATATTCCTAGAGAACGTAACCTACTTCTAACTAGTCAGCCACAAATTCACAGCAAATTTAGAATATCTATCACAACTGCGAGATTTTGTACCTTAAGTAACGTGACTCATTACCTAAACTTTGGTGTAGAAACCTAATTGAAAAAATACTGCAATCATGTACTGACTCATCATGGGCCCCTTCTAGCTGCCATCGCTGCTGTTGCTGTTGCTGTCTTCGAAATCAGGTGCGCTGATTTGACGAGTGCGCAATTCTTCTCTCCCCCTAAACCTAGGTACTTTGGGATTTTTCGGTAAAAGATTTGGTAATTCGGTCACGTTTTTGATAACATAATCGGGCCTGGGATCTTCATCCCCAACTTCGATCGAATTCAAGGGCACCCACACTGTCCCTCCCAATTTCGCCTTCAAGCCCCCCAAGATGTCGGTCTCTAACTTATCGCCCACCATGATGCATTGCTGCGGCTCGACCCCCAGATACTCGCAAGCTATGTTGAAGATCTCCCTGTGGGGCTTCTCCCACGGGAGGTCCCCCGACACTAGCACGACATCGAAAAAACTCTGAAGATGCAACAGCTGGATCTTCTCCCATTGGGCCCTCGACGTGCCGTTTGTTATCAAGCCGACAAAGTAGTGCTGGCGCAGCTTTATTAGCAAGTTTTGTATTTCAGGAGACAGAGCCAGGTTGTCATAACGCAACTGTAGCCACATGCGATACACTTCCCCTAAAATAAAATATACGAGTTAGGGTTGGGTTGAATGAAACGCTTTCGATGTGGTTGACGGTTTATTTCATATTTAGGTCGTCAGAGAAAAATAAATATCCCGCCGCGTAATGCTACAACAAGGTGGAGAACAGCCCCACCTCGGAATTTATAGCTTTCGATTGTTCGATCATCTTTTAATTGTTTGCCTTGATGGATGAGACGCTGTTGCTCAGGCGGAATGCCTTCACGTTCCTCGAGTTTTTCTTTTATTGTTATTATCTTATCGGTAGGCTCGACGTCTATTTGTTTCTCTTCACCGGTCAACGTCACCACTTTTATTAGCATTTTACGAAAATTGGGCACACAGACAATTTTGATGAGGATGGACGAAAGAACAAGAAAGTGTCATTTTTGACAAGTGGGGACTTAATTGTTGGAACCGTTTTGTATTTTTATACTGTTCAGTCAACGACCCATTTAAACAAATTTAAACAGTCAAAAATAAAAACAAAGCAAAAGTAGCACCACTTAAAAACAATTCTCCACATGAAGTATTTTCGAAATAACAGCTCCACAACATGATTAAGTATTTGCACTTAAAAACTTGAGAACTTAAAAACACTTCATTTTGATTTGTTATTAAATGGTTAAACAAGATTAAATACTTGTTTTTTTTTCAATATTTTTCTTAAAATTTATCCTCACTATCTAACATAAATAAAAAGTTTACCATCTCTATCGACTTTTTATGTTGAATCTATGGAATATTTTTAATGACTTTTACCAATTCTTTTATCTCGTATTACGTACAGTTGTAAGCATATAAAAAAGAAGATATTACACAAGATCTTTTAAATTTAATAATAGTACTGGTGATTACCGTACGCGGAATACAATCAAAAACATTAAAAAAATTGCTCAACAGCAAACTGTATGTGCCAAGATAAAAGATTCTGCAACAACTGAACTACCAAATATTTATTTATTCCGCTTTATTGTAACAAATTTTCGCCAACTGCTGCTTACCTGCATACTTGTTGTACTGATCCCCCAGCGCCTGAGCCCAAAGCAGCCTCCTCCACGCATCCAAACTCATCGATAAATTCTCGGGGCATTTCCTGAAAGCCTTCAAAAAGGCTTTCGAGGCATTCGTTGCAAAATCAGTTGGAACGTCCCATTTCTCCCACAGAATTTGCGCTAGCTACAAAAAACGACACAGATACCCCTTATTAATACCTGCCATGACTATGCGTAAATTATTTTAGATACATCTATCGTTGCCAAAATCCACCTACACATCCCGAAATAAAACCACGTCTCGTCGACAAATACATTTATTTAAATATAATACAAAATCGATTACTTCGTATAAAAATCATCAGCGCCAAAAATAAAACAAAAAATGCATTAAAAGCACAAACGCACAGGTTTAATCCCCGAACAACTTCTTTCCTAATTCCATCAGTCTGTGATTCCGGCAAACCCTCAAAGCTTCAGCTTTCTTCAAAACATCGGTAACACTCTCGTTGGCGTCGACTAAGTGGCAGAGGAAATCTTCATAAGCTGATTTAACGTTTGGTGGGAGAGTCCCGATTTTGACTTTCTTCAATGTCTGGACGATGCCTTCGGCCCAACCGCTTTCAATCGCAAATTCAGAAATCCAGGGGATTTGGGCGATGACGCCTGACATGGTTTGCATTCCCAAAAACCAGAGTTCCATAAGCTCCATCCAGTGTTCTTTGTACGCCATTGACACAACCAAAGCGGTTGGGTCATTTGACTCATCAATGATGTACGCATCCCATAAAAACCTAATAGTCGCCTGGATGTAACGACAGATCGAAAAATCATTCTTCTTCACTTTATTCGAGAGCTGCTTCAGCAACAAAAGCCCCAACACGGCCAAATTCCCGTGAAGAACGAGATTCTCGGGAATATCCTTCAACTCCGGCAAATTCTCAAAAATAAATTTAAGCAAATCGTTGAAAACATCACTCTCTTCGACGTATTTCGTTTCCAGCACAGTCAGATTCATCAATACGTTACAGGCGCTGATCATGGCAGTCCTGGAGTCTTGCATTTCGGCCAAAAGTTCGGGCGATAGTTCCTGTTTTGGTTGATTTAGAACTTTCAGACGTTCGGATCGTGGAACCGGTGGACGTTTATAATGAACGATGCTCCAGTGAAACTGCACCAAGTCGAAGAGAACTTTATCTTCATGGTGTTTCAAGATAATGGCACGTGCTGCATCCTCCACGGCCAAATGGCAAAGACCTGGCAGAAGAATTCGCAAAATATCCACAGAATTGGCAGGGTTTGTTTCACTTTCAATCCCTGCTTTCTCGGCAACTCTTTTCGCCTTATGCGCATTGAAACTTTCATTGGCGATTTCGAGAATGAACGGTAGGAGTTGGTAGACCTGGATGCGTAACGCGGAGGTTTCTTGAGCCAACCAAGCTGCCAGAACTCTGATGGTAGCATAAACAAACCATTTTTCATCGCCAGAAGGTTTATTCTTATCAGCGGCCACTTTTAACAGTAGGTTTATAATAGCAGTGAATGCTCCCTTCAAACCGGTATAAAGTGTCTGCTTCTCCTTCTGATCCAAGTCCAACTGATCCGTCGAAATATAATTAATTGACAATTCTAGAATAATGTAACAAGCCGTTACAAGATTCCTTTGGGCGGTTGCAGCTTTGAGACTTTTGCCATCAAGTTGCATTCGGACCTCAATTGCTGCCAACTGTATCAAGAGTAAGAAAAACTGTTTAGGTTTCTCCTCATCGGACATAGCCCACTCGACTCCCAAAGCATCCAAAACACTCGATGCCAAAATTAAAGCCGGATTGCGTTGCTGTGGTCCAATTTTACTCTGCAGTATATCAGTGAGGCCCTTATAGAGACTCATAGGCCAGGTTTCCTTATCTGCACTGTTCACAATCTTCTTCGGACAATTAAAAATCAAGGCGTTAAGCACTTGGCATAACTCGAATTTTCGTTTATCGTGGTCTGTTTCGAAATCGACTGCGATTTTATTAAGTAAATTATGAAAAGTTTGTGGATTATCCTCGTCCCAGCTTTTTATTCCCAAATTGCCGACTAAAACGGCCAAAATGTTCAATGCCTCGTCTGACTGGAAACTCCCTTGGGAGTAAATCTCGCTCAGCTTTGCGATACCTCCGGCTTCGATAAGGGCCTGTTGCCCAGGGGGGTAACTAGCGATGCCCTTGAGACAGTTGTATGTCTCTCCAACCGACATGAGATCCTCGTCGTCGGCTTTTTTAACAATGTCGAGGAAAACGGGGACGTTAACTAACATTTCAGGGTGAGTGGCTAACTCCTCCTCGTTGCAAAAAACGGTGAGGATTGAAAGAGCCACCGATTTGTAGATGTTCGGTGGGCAATCGACGGGAACGTCATCGGTGAGAAGAAGACGTTTGATGAAATCGAAACCAATCGCTTCGAAGATGGCTTTCTTCGCCACGGCATTGCAGTCTTTACCTTCGGATACAATCGAACGTCAATGTCCGCTATTCATATCATTACAAGAAATGAAGTTATCGTTTACGAGATAACAATGTTTTGACACGGAAACAAGATATCTTTGCCTTATTGGTTCAAGATAGGCCTTAGACATGAGTCAGAAGTCAACAATGCGACAAGTAATAAACGATAACTTATTTCGGTAGTTGTTTACAAGTTGGTCAAACACTGAAACATTGTACTATGTTTTATTTTAGAACGTTCTAGTTAAATTACTGTTGGATGTATAGATAAATAGATTTTGCAATAAACAAACCAACATCCGCTATCAATATAACTTACAACGCATAAAAACGTCTCTTGCCAAATAATGATTGTCAGGTCAAGCTGCATTAGTTACGCATCAAAACTACAACGCCGGTATTCCTGTGTGAATATGTCACTCAAAATTAGCGAATCGATTTTTGATTATAAATTTATATAAGCGTTTAAACCGATTCAACGTTAAATTACACATTCATTTGTGTAAAAACACAATTACTGACATTTTGGAACGAGTTAAATATGCAAATGTAATGGCTCTGGATATAAAAGATTTTGTCTGAAAAAGTCGACTAATAAGCAATTTACTTTATTCGACACTGGCAAAATTTATGTTTTTTTCCTATGTAAGGAAGTTAACAATTGTTTGGCATTTTTCAATACGAAACATAGGATTATTTGCTTAAAGCAATTTTAAGGCAATTTTAGGCCTTGTTGTCTTGTTGAGTCTAATTTGGAGAGTACAACGTTGTATGCAACTCGTTTTCGTGTAAATCGGTATATTTATTTCACCTCGTAAATGATAAACCACTCGTTGTCACTGGTGGTTTAAAAATTAACTCGTAAAATACTATTATTTAAATAATAGTATTTAAATTTAAATTTTAAATAAATAACTATTCTTTAAAATAAATTTAAGGTTGTTTTATTTCATTTCACCATGTTTAGATTTTATAAAAATTTAAATCGTATCTAAATATTTAGATCAGGGTTATTACACGGAAGCGTTTGTTGTAAACGCTAATAGTTCTTATTTTAGAGGTTTTTTTTTGGCGGTAAGATTTTTTTTTTAATGTGTTATAAGTTATAACACATTAAGAGCATTCAAACAATTCGTTTATTAATTTATCTCTGAACACTGAGGTTCGAGAAAAAAGCGAAATATAAATTAAAATGTAGAATGGAGGGTGGCAGAATTTTAATATTTCTTTTAATTTAATAATTTACATTGACAATTACACTGCCAATAAAAAATGACAACAAGATTACTGTTATTAACATGTTGTCCTTGGCAATGAACAAATACATTCATTAGCAAAAACTTGTAACCACCCAATGAAATGATTGTAATATTTCATAAAAATTAAAAACACGCTTTGTTACTATCCAAAAAAAAGTTATTCAAATCTACATTTTTCCATAATCATATTTCTGATATTTAACATTACATAGAACCATTATGACACACTGTATTTTGTTTTACCTAGTCAATTAGTATTAGAATTTTTCGAAATAAAATTGACCTGATAATTAAATAAAATATAGTACACAGGCTCCTCTAAATACTCAACAACATAATAGTCTTGGTAATTTGTACAATTCTTTGTACAAAGGTGGTAATAATTGGCAAATACCACTGTGTTACTTTGCCAAAATGCGATAGTAATCTGAACGAACACCTGAACTAAATTACACCTCATAATTGGTGAATGTATATCTAAAAATAGTTATACTGGGAAACGTTTAAACAAGTAAAACAAGCCTCTCGCTTCCTTTTCTGTTAAACATCAAATTGGCAAGTCACAGCAGTCATGCATCCAGAACCAATCACCGACATGCCTTTTCAATTCTTCAGCTAAGTGAAAAACAAACTTTTCATCGACCAAAATTTCGAGTAAAAGAGGAATATACAGAGAAAAGTTTAAACAAGTAAAACAAGCCTCTCGTTTCCTTTTCTGTTATACGTCAAATTGACAAGTCATAGTCATGCATCCAGAACCAATCACCGACATGCCTTTTCAGATCTTCGGCTAAATGGAAAACAAACATTTTCATCGGCTAAAATGTCGTGTAAAAGCAAGTAAATCAACGTTTGACCATTAAATCAACTCCGAATTTCTTGTAACGTCACTGCAACGTCGCCTCATAACCTACCTTTGGCCAACTTGGTGACCATAAACAAAGCGGCGAACTTCTCCGTATCGCTGTTGGTGTTCTTGAGAATATTGATGCACTTTTTAACAGCATCGGAGATCTGCCCCGCCATTGTTTCTCACAGGAGGCCCCTCGCACTACTGCGCCGCTTGCATGCGAAGCGTCAAGGTTATATTTAGTTACAGCGTCCCGACGCTTTCTAAATTCGGTAATTTTTGGTCGTCTCGTATCACTGGCACTATTTTTAGTATTCCAGTCGTTGACTCCTGCATGGAGCGTAGTCCACGTGCGGCGATTCACAAGACAGCCCCCGTGCGGCCGCCACGCGCATGCGCCCGTACGTCAAAAACAGCTGATCGGGACACTAATCGCTAAATCACGTTTCGCATTTTGGGGCCAAAGCCGGCCTACACGCCACCAAAGGGGGCAAAGAGCAAGGGGGCTTACCTGGCTGCACGTCTGCTTGTCGGCCTTCCGGGTGGCGATGAGCGTGTTGTCCAGGTCGAAGAGGATGGCGGATATTCCGGGGCGTCCATTTTCCATGGCTCGGAGTGCCAGCGGGGCATGAGAAGAGCCTCAACGGTTTAAAATGCACTCCGGATAAACTTTCCCCCGCAATATGTCATGGAAAGACAGAAAATGGACCTCACGACCTCCCAGGCCCCCCTCTACTACAATGGATCCGCTCCGATGAGGTCATCGGATACTGTCACGTTGCGCGAGTCACGTGACTCCAGGAAAATTCCACCGGGGGCTTTATTTATAGGGTTTCTGCTTGGGGAAATAACGGTTTAATTTAGGGCGAGGCAAGGGAAAAGTGGAGACGGTGGTGAATGACATAAATTTTAGTCGCCACCAAGAAACGCTATGGACTTCCCTTGCGTGATAAACTATTGAATTTTCAATTAACCGAAAAACGAAACGAAATAATTGCTACAAAAAATTCGAAATGTATTAATTTAATATATCGGTATCAGTGGATTAAAGCATTACTCAGCAGAATCTGTTTTCCGCACTTTGTAAAGACTTCCGCTTCGCCGGTCTTTAATTAATAAACAAAAAGCATTTCCGGTTAAACCGCTAGTAGCCACCGCAATCCGCTCCATTACTAACTTGCCCTTGGTAATAATAACTAAATGAATAATTTATAGTAACACACCCTCATTATAATTTCTGTGTTCGCCCCCTCAAACCAGTCAAATCCACCGTTTGATGGAATCCGGCAACTTAATACAAACAATGCTCAAATTAAAGAATAACAACCTGAAGGCGGCCAATTTTCGTAATAAGTAAGTGTCTTCCCAATCAAACAACTCCTTGAAAAACGAGTTTCAGACTTCTGTGGCCATTTTTGGTATACATGGTTTTTACTGGTTTTACCATTTTTCTGGTTGTTAGTCTATGGAATAGGTTTCTCGCAAATCCGACGCTGACCTCGCTCGAAAGTTCGGTATATTCAGTGGGCAATATACCGTTTCCAGGTGTATCGCTCTGTAATTTGAATAAAATCAGCAAAAAACGGGCGCAGGAGATGGCTGAGTATATGTAAATTGAAGAAGTAAAAAAATGGAAAATTTCATTAGGTGTTACAGTGTCAAACAAACTGGGCAAAATTTTACACGAATTATGAGTTCTTTCAAGTTCTTGGGATTCCTGCATGACTCAAACTACGACATTAGGTTCAAGACAGAGATCGAAGAATTTCAAAGTATTTTAGATTCGCTACAACTCAAAATCACTGCTTTGATAAGAAATGTACGTGTTTTTTCTTATTTTAAAGCTTTTTAGTTTTTGTTATAATACTTAATGGCACAACTTATATTTTCTCATAAAGTTTATTTAGTCTCAAAAATACACAACTGATATAGAATATAAAGTTTTATCAAACAGGTAACTTTAAACAAAATGACCAGAACAAATTTAAATTCAAAAATACTCCCACCTTAAAACATTTTGCTAAAGTCATAAAACTTTTTGCTGTTATAATATGGAAAAAATGCTGCAATAAGAAGTGAACATAATTACATCCACCTTTAACATTTGCTACTAATAGAACTCTGACACAAGTGCGATTAGATAAATCAAACGCAAGGCAACACTTAATAATTGTGTTAACACAAAAAACACGTTTGTTGTCAATTTTGTTACAGCTTTTATTAACGTGTCTTTTTGATGTGAATGGAAACAAAATTGGTCAGTACTTAGCTTTATGTGTTAATAAATTACGACACTTTTAAAATTATTGATTTTAATTGTATAACACAGCATTTTTTGCTCGTTAGAAAATAATGAATGGCCAATTAAATAAAAAGGATTAGAAGTGTATAATACGACGTTGTAATATCATGTTTTAATGGCGCAATTAAAAACAAAATATAAAACAATTTTTAAAAAGTTTATTTTCTGTCCAATTTAATGAATTCAGATTAGTTTACTAAACCTTTTTATATGTATTTACATGATTTATGAACGTTTTCTTAAAAGGTCACAGGTTACTTAATAAAATGCGAAACCTGTTTGTTCAAACAAAAATCAAGTAGCTCTTGAACCGTTGCAAAAAACACGTTGCCAGGCAGCATTCACAAAATTCTGCATTTGTATTGGTGGATTTACAAGAGGCATTTGTAGAGCAAAGCCGACTTTAGCACTGTGTAATCAATATCAAATTTATTTTGCGTCTGAATATAAAATTGGTAATAATATAATTTCTGAAGCTGACCACACCCTGCGACGACCTTTTGCAAATGTGTCGCTGGAAGGGTCACAAGATCAACTGTTCTAATATTTTTCGCTTGAGACTGACCTTTGAGGGCTACTGCTGTGTTTTTAATTACGTGAAGAATACGTCAGAATGGTGGATGCGCCGGGCGAGAGACGAAACTTTGGGTGAGTTCGTAAACTCATTTGGTCCTGTCACGTGTCTGATTTATCAGTTTTGGAATACGGGTCTCCAGGGATAAGCAACGGTCTATCAGTCGAGCTTAATATCGATATAGACGACTATTTTTATACCATGATGTCTTCGACGGGAGTTAACGTTCGTGCGTCGGTTTTGATTTCATATCAGACCGCTGGTGTAATTTTCCAGGTGCACATTTTCATCCCTAGCGACTATCCCGACAAGTCCAGCGGTGACTTGATCGAGAACATCGCCGACATCGGCACAGAAAACTTCGTGGAAATCATCCCCACAACCGTGAGGGCGGTTAGGGATGTAATGAACTACGCTGTTGACAAAGTAAATCTAGCGCTCTCGCTTACGACCCCGAAATTTGATTGTTGTAGCGAGAATGCCTCTTCGAAGTGGAACAAAGGACGCAGTTTGGGGTGTATTCGCAAAGCGACTGTTTTGTGGATTGTAGGGTAAAGAGTATGACGACTCTGTGCGAATGCATACCCTTTACTGTGCCTTTGAGTGACGATTACACAGTTTGTACCTTGCGGGATCTTCCATGTCTCGCGAGATATAAAAGTAATGAGAACGAATGGACAACAAAGAGTCCAGAATCGATTTTCAGGTAAATGGTCATCTCTTGTTCCGGATAAATGGCACGAATACAATATAAGGGAACTGGAGGATGCGCTTTTGTGCTCAAAAACTTGTTATCCTTCATGCGACTCTACTTTGTATAGAGTTGGTGCATCCGCAGTTCAAATCAACGAGTATTGAAAACAACCATTTCGGATCTTTTGTCTGATTCGGAATTAGTTCCAGGTTTAGCAACATCACCGCTATTCATATTTTTTACAGGGACAGACATCATAGTTTATACAAACAAGACGTTGTGTATTACTGGTTTGAGATACTCAGTAATTAATATTCCGCTAAAACCGGGTGCAAAAAATTTTGAAACCAAGCATTTTCCACCATAATTTGTGGTGAACAAAAAATGATCGACTTTTGTGAAAACTTTTCGTCGTATGTGCGAATTTTTAACAACAACTTTAACTATTTTGTCGATTTCAATTTGGCAAAACCAAATTTTTTTAATATTCCTAAACTACAACTGTTTTTTTTTTACAAAAAACACCTTTGATCAAAAACTGCTTGGTTCCATAACTTCTTTACACCTGGTATTTAAATTTTGCAGCCACATTGTTTTTTTAGGTAATTATGGTGGTGTGTTTGGCATAAGTCTTGGAGTGAGTTTAATTTCAATTATTGAATGTTTACTATACTCTTTCAAAGTGATAATTGGAAAATATACTTTATAGATATACATTGTTGTTTTATTGACTTTAAACTAAGATTTTAATACCGCCAACGTGTTCAATTAATGTAAAAAAATACTTTTTTATTTTGTCAAAATATGTATCAGTTTTTTAGAAAAAAACGTACTTTTTTATAATAATAACGATTTATTTTTCCAACTCGTAAAACTCAAATTAGTCAAAACATGCACTATTACGTTTGGGAACATTTCCATGAATAATAGCGAAACCGCGACCTAATTCAGGACAAATCAGAAGAATCAACAAAATCAATTTTAAAGGCTAGTAACGTTTTAATAATGCATGTCAGTGGAATAAGTAAGAACCTAATGGAACTTAGAAAAACGAGATATTTTTAAACACGTATGAAAATTTTAGAGTTGCTTCCTACATTCATTCGTAAAATGTTCTATATTTAACCTCTGTTATAGCATCAATATTAAAAAAAACACTTTGGATCTGTTTATAGAATCTGTAATTAAATGCGTCGTAACTGATCACGTGACCAAAATGAACAAATTTGATTGGTCCATTCGCGTTGTTAACTTTTAACAACGACTTAAATTTTAATAAAGCTTTCTATAAACCGGCCCTTAGACTAGTTTGCTAAGTATGTATAATAAAGGATGCGTATTTTTTACAGAATGTGTAAATATGTATGTGGTTATACACCACTTCGTATAAAAAAGTTTGTTAACGATGTTTAATTTAGGAGCCTGGTGGAGTTTCAAAGCTGACCACGGATTCAATTTCGCGTTTGCAGAGCCTCAGTATGAAATTATGATGACTATTCAATTCAGGGCACAGAATAAACAGAGCTTCTGATTATAAATTGAAATTAATCATCTCGGTTTGTTCTATCTCCACATTACAGTCATAGTCCTGTAGTTTAATGAATAGAGATCGTTCTGTAATATAATAAGGGCTGGATAAGCAGCGAGCAAACAGATCATAAACCCGGAACTAGTTTCTGTGTCGAATTATGTAAAGGTCCGTCAATAAATCATCCAGTGACCGGAACGGTGGTTAAAATATTGAACCTTAGCTGGTTTTTCGCATTCCTTTTTCCGGTTGAATTCGTGTGTCAGCACGACGCATTCGATTTTATTCATGAGTGGCAATTCCTATGAAATCACATGTTTTATTTAAATCGTCTCCTGTATCGATTCGCTTCGTAAATGCGTGATTTGAGGTGTACTATTGTACGTGTGTCCTGCGTGTTCCCGCCGTCCAAGTGCCAACATCCCGCGAACGGCTGACCCCCTCAGCTGTCAGTCGAACCAGAGAACAGAGAGAAGCGACGCGCAACGTTTGTCCCATAAGCAAAGCATTGAAAACGAGTGAACACGAGTAAATGACGGTTGAGGGCACGATGTCCTTGAAATTATTTGAAACGGTTTAAAAAATGTGGTGGCAGTCCTGAAGTTACTAAGAGATAGACATTAAAGTTACTAAAGTGCAGTTTTGTAATGACAGGTAAACATAACCTAATATTAGAATTTAAACCGGCACCAAGCTAACCTTACAATAGATAAATATTTAATAATTGTTAGTTGCTTAGTTTAGTTAAATGTGGAAGTGTAAAAAGTGAAAGGGGTGTGGTATCAATAAGACTAAATGAAAAGAACATTTATAATAGATGATTTATTAACATACATACAACAAGGGAAGCTACATACGAAGCAATTTGTTTTGATAAATAAATGACCCATGCCACCCTATGCTATGGACCTATGGTTACGTAAGTATACATCATTCTTTGTTAAGATTATAATACAACCTTGAATACAACCAGAGAACGACGATAATACAATTAACAAAGGTTACAAATGTGAAAAAATAATGAGGCGGCGTTCTTTTTTAGATTTAGTTTTTTGCAGAGTATTGTGTGACTTCACACAAAGGAAAAGTCGCATCCTTACAAACAGACCCCGTACGTAGTCTAAAGGAAAGTTTTTGCAGGGATGTGAGAATGGAATTTTGCTTAATTCGGTAAGTATTTGAAAACCAACCCGGGCCCCAGTGGAATAACGTTCAAAAAGGCCGTTGGAGAACTGGTGTTCCAACTGGGCAATGTAATACACAAAATTAGTTGCAGGCATTGTTAGATTACCAAAATCTGAGCTTTCATCTAAATTTTTGTAGTGACAGAATAAGGTATCTTCGGAAATAGTTTGGCAGGCCTGTGCATGTACTTCTTCCCTGCTGGTTCCCGGAAGCACACAGGAACTTTGCTCTGTAAATATGTATAGATATATTAATTATTTCTATTTATTTTTTTTAGTGATGTGACAGATATCATAATACACCAGTATTTGGATCATTTGTACCTGACTCTTTCTGGTGAGGGATTGCGTCTCCACGAAGGGCCTTTTTTTGAGGATGTGTGAACATGTTGTCTGCAAAATGATCTGCACATAGGCGGAAATTGCCGTGGTCCTTCATTTCACGGGTTAACAAGTCTACTCGCCCACTTGCAGTGGCCCATATTTTGAACCTGCATAAAAATTATGCGTATAAATCGTAATATGTGGGGCATTCCACGCCAAATCGGACGGTTTGAGAAATTTTTTGTTTTGATTTCCTCAATTTTGTGATATGTTTTAGTACCCCTTAAGGTAGCATTTTTGGTAAATTTTGAGATTTTTTTGATTACCCGTTCAAAAGATATCGACTTTCTAAAAAAATTGCTGTTTTTTTAGATTTTTGGGCATAATTTCTGCAAAAATGGTTCAAATTTAACCATTTTTTTTTAACATTTGGGTTTTTAAATGGCCTTTATAGAAAAACATTTAAAAAAAACTTTTTCAAGATTGTTTCATAATGATTTTTTTATGTTAGATTTTAATTCGAGTTTTAAAATTTTTTTATATCCTTCGCTTTTTTCAAAATTTTTTATTTTAAACTTCTATTTATATCTCAATTTTTAATCCCGGTTCGGTAATGGGATCTCAAAATTAGATTTTTTTTAATTATTAAAAATAAAAAAAATATTTTTTCGTAAATTATTTTACGTATTTTTGATTTTTGAAATTGTACACGCATTTTTTAAGTATTATAAATAAATTTTAATACTGTTTCATTATTATTATTAAGTGTTTAAAGTCAATAAATACCAATTAACTTTATTGGTAAATACAATTACCACTGTCATTTTCATTTAAGGGGTACTAACACATCACAAAATTGAGGAAATAAAAAAAAAATATTCTCAAACCGTCCGATTTGGCGTGGAATGCCCCATGTACATTCAAAACGATTTTATATTAATGAGACCGCACTGTAATTAATTGTGTAAATCTTGTCGGTACATTTTTTATGTATCTATTTTTAGAGTAACTTACCTTTTTGCTTCTTTTGGGAAACGAAAGAAGCTTTTATTTCCATCCGCAGTAGAATTTGTGCACCCCGCAGCACTACACAGGCGTCTTTTAGGCATTCTAATTGTCTTTTTTCAATTGCACTATCACTAATATGTATACTACACTAAAGGCTACGTAACTAAATCTAAGAATAATATTAATGCACTATATACTATATACAAAAAAAGTCAAAAAGTTCCAAACTAAAAAAAGCCACAAAATTCGCAAATCTACAAAATCGTACTGTACTCGCACTGATCTGCTTTGCGAATGCTTATTACTTTCTGCGTAGTGCAGATTCTGCATTTTTTAAGTGTTAATGTAAACATAACTTTGCACTTCAGAAGTGCCCGCACGTGTGTTCTAATATTTACGGAAACTTTCTTTTTATAATTATTACTTTTGGGCTTAGTTGTAAATTTTTTAAATGTAATAATTTACGTTTCAGCTATTACCAAATATATTTTTACATACCTTTGAAGAGTTTTTAATAGCTACTTAGTTATTTCACTAAGTAATATGTACCTACCTTTTTTTTTGTCAGAATAATGAGGCTTCTCCTATAACTTTTTTAAAATCATTGCAACAGGTTTTTATCAAAAACCAATTGCAGTTATTCCACAGCAAAAAAAATTATATGCTTTCAGCGTTACCACCATTTTTTAGAATCAGCTCAACATTGCAATTTATTAATTTTTTTCTTGGGTTAATGAACAACTTTTCATTTTTATCTTTTTATTCATTAAATTACAATAACATTCAATTAAAAAAGCAGCATTGTAGCGAGATAATGACTATTCCAATATACATGCTTATTTCAAATCGCGCGCCTCAAAAAGTTCGTTGAGGGCGCCCCCCACTTTTTAGTCGTGTTCACGAATTCTCTGTCCGCGTCGCTTCTCCTCTGTTCTCTGGTCGAACTATGGCCTCGTTCAGATAACCACAAAAACACTTGGTGCCAGTCTCCGCGATGTCTGCCCGACTTCGGATCGACAAAAAAGTGATTGCCGGCGTGCCGTTCACGCTTTATCAACCGTCTCGGACATAACCTAATCGGCCACCGTTGGAAGAGCGCCAAGTTCGAAGGGGCCCCTTTGAGAGATGCGGCTAGAGCGAGGACATCATGGTGTTGAGCACGGAATGGTCGCAAGTTGAGATTATCGACTTGGTGAACGATGGCTCGGGGCTGGGGTTCGGCATCGTCGGCGGCAGAAGCACGGGGGTCGTCATAAAGAGCATCCTCCCAGGGGGCATCGCCGACAAAGACAGCCGTCTCCAGAGCGGCGACCACATCCTCCAGATCGGAGACGTCAATTTAAGGGGGCTCGCCGCCGACCAAGTTGCCACCGTTCTTAGGCAGGCTGGGGCACAGGTGGTTAACATTTTTAATACACCAATATGTAAGATATCACTTAACATTGTGCACTGTGTTGTCCATATAGGTTGTAGTCGTTTGTTAGGCAATTGCCCCGAAAAACGTAATGACGACGAGCATGCGAAGGCATTTTTAAAGTTCGCAACCCTATCGGGTTTTTCAAAATGCATGCTTTTTTAGTATGTACATTTTGCATCATATTTTTTCCCATTTATATTATTTTTGGACGAATTAATTAATTCAAACAGAAACAACTTGAACCTTTCTATCCGATATTTCTCCTTAACTTGTTTTACTCATTGCACCTTAACAATAACTTTTATTTTTGTGTATTTCTTATACATGTTTGATAAAATTTTAAAACTAAAAAATTGTCACAACCATAATTTGACGAGCTTCTCAATTGATTTAAACACTTAAAAAAACTTTTGATGAATTCGTCATTTCACTTCAGAATCCAAAAAAAACAATCTAATCTAAAAATTCTGACGAAAACAACGTGACTTTTGTACTTTGGGAGACTTAGGGGGTTATACAGGGTGAGTCAATAGTGAGTTATTTTTGAATTTTTGTTAATATGCAACCAATAATATTGATTCCAGCAGACCAGATCGGTAATCATAAATTTTTTTTTAAAGTAATCCATTGTTCGGGGTATTGTCCAGTTTGTTTTAGCAGTTTTGCTAAAATTTCAGTATGGACTATTATTAAAATTTTTATTTATTATTAAAAGCTAAAACCCAATGTTGATTTAATTAATGTTTTTAAAAAATAAACAAGTGTCTCCAAGTGGTAAGTGAAATTAGTATTTTTGGTTGCATCTTGGGACATGTCAGAAATATTGACTCATCCTGTATTTTTTTTTTGGATCTTTTGGAAGACAATTGTTCAAATCAATGTCCCTTATACTATTTTTATTTGTATCTGAAAAATTAAGCTCTCATTTTCATAAAAAATATCTCTCAGCAAAGAGTGTATTCCTGAATCCTGGAAAAATTAAACTGAAAGATTGTTTTTTGAACTACCTAGGGATGCACTGGAGAACATTAGATTCCACAATGACAATGAGCAAAATTTTGCGCATAACTTGCTTACGCATTCGGCCAAAAAACTTCACTGAAGAAGTTTTTGGAACTACCAAAAGGATGGCCTATGTACATAATGGTAGAGGAAAAGTTCGTGGATTTTGTTTCAGTGAAAACTTTTAAGCAAATTCCGGTTTATGTTTAAAATCCCCTCGTATTAATACTCATTGAAATAAAAAAAACTGAAATGAGATAGTGATTCTGGCGTGAATTTAGCCATGTATTCCTGTCGGAAACTCGGATGAAGTCATGATCCGAATAATTTCCCTCGAAGTTTTGTTATAAAGGAGGGAATATTCAATTAGTGGGTGTGGAAAACATAATGAGGCCAAGTACGTGTTTGTGGGTTATTTCTCGTTCCAACTTTTAAAAGCCGGTTATTTTTAACCCAAGCTGTCCCTTTGCGCAATAAAAGTGACACCATTGACTGTTTAATAAGACAAAGCAACGTCATGATAAAACTGGAGTCCACTGGCGATCGAAACTTCATTCATAAAAAATGTCTTGTGGCTCCATGTGTGCGCTTTTATTAATTTTGTAACTTTCTCTATTTTATTATTTGTGAAGTTTGGAAGGCGTGAAAAGTTTTTTGACGCCGGTGTTTTCCTGTTTGGAACGTTATTCGATTATGTAAAGCCGAGAACGTGAAATATGTTTTTGTTGTGATCAGAGTAAATCGATAGTTGGATAAAAGACGGCGGGCGTTAAAAGGAAAAACTTTGAATATGAGTCGCGAAAGCATCCAGATAAGGGGAAATATTGAATATAATGTTTTGTAATAGTAAAGAAAATATTTGTGTGAACGTCGAACCAATTTATCTGTACTTTTGTGCTTTAGCACATTAAATATTCATGCCGCTATTTACGAAAGGCGATCACTTTGACACGCCTCATACCAAAAAATCATAAAAATATGAAACTTGATTTATGTTCCCCTTCAAGTGCTATAATTATTTCCGTCTGAAAATGAAATTTTAGATTAGTTTTATCTGAAATTTTGTCATAATCGACATTGATTTTGCATCATCCTGCTTCACCGCTCGGGAAGAAGTCGTTATTGTTCACTATATCTCGAATGCTTTTATCACTTGTGTCGAGTGCATGTTTTTTATTAGATTACCAAGTATCAGAAACTAATCAACCGAAACAATTTTACACTTATTTGAGTGCTCATGAGTTATAATTTCCCTTAAATGGGAAAAATTCTTTACAAGGAATGATTTTAAATTCTTTATATTGTGGTACGTCCTGAAAGGAGCTTTCCGTCAACCGGCCTCTCTTTTCAGGTCAGGATGGTGGTCGCACGTCCTGTTGAGCCTTCTTCCGCGGATTTCCAGTCCTTCGGCTGTTCGGCTCCCATAGTTCCGACAAAAATCCTCACCGATCCGGAAGAGCTCGACCGCCAGCTCCAACAAAACGGCTACTCCTCTTTCTACGCTTACAACGACCGCGGTTCTTGCGACGACCTCGAACAAACCGACGTAAATTCCATCGATGCTAACCCCGCAAGTTTCAATTCTTTAGACGTGGTTGTCAACAACAATAATAACACGAATGGCTTCTCGCCCACCAGCGAGAGTCAAGTGGTGATCATCCCCGCCGACATTGAATACACTCTTCCAGAAACGGAGCGCTTCACCGTAGAACTGACAAAAAACGAATACGGGCTGGGGATTACGATAGCAGGGTACGTGTGCGAGAGGGAGGATCTCAGTGGAATCTTCGTCAAGAGTTTGAACGAAGGCAGCGAAGCCTTTAAGTGCGGAAAGATTAATACTAACGATAGGATTGTGGAAGTTGATGGACAGTCTTTGCAAGGGTTTACGAATTACGAGGCTGTGGAGAAGATTAAGCAAACGGGAGGGAAAGTTGTGTTGACTTTGGAGAGGTACTTGAGAGGGCCCAAGTTCGAGCAATTACAAGAAGCGTTAGCTATTCAGGAACAAAAGGATTTGAGTCCACCTTCGCCTTCGCAAACGACTCTCAGTTGGATACCTATTGAAGCAGCCGAGGTATTGTTTCACCTTGTTTTAGTTTGTCTCAGTTAAGAGGGGGTTTTCAGGGCCAGATCGAGCCGGAAGGTGAGTCCGTCGTGAGCGTCAATAGCGAAATCTACGAGCAAAACCTCGAAACTAAAGAAATCTTTATCGAAGAAGACTTCGAGGCGAACCCCGATGACGATCTAGAAACCGCCACCAAGAAAAAATGGGAGGCTATAATCGGCAGCGACACTGAAATCGTCGTCGCCAACCTGACAAAACTCAAAGGCTTGGGCATAAGCCTGGAGGGAACAGTCGACGTGGAAGGAGGCATCGAATTACGTCCCCATCACTACATCCGTTCCATACTCCCCGAAGGCCCCGTCGGCCAAAACGGCAAACTCAGCTCAGGTGACGAACTCCTGGAAGTAAACGGCCAAAAACTCCTCGGGATCAAGCACGTGGAAGTCGTCAAGATCCTCCGCGAGTTGCCGAGCACCGTCCGCCTGGTCTGTGCTCGCAAGCACGAGGAGAACCGCGTCATCAACACCTCCCAAGACCGCGAAGCTTTCGAAGCGCGGAACATCCTGGGGGGCAGTTTGAAAAACCTCTTACCCCAACCGGAACAACGCCTGCTCAAAGCTCTAAGCGACACGAGTATCAACACTTCGAGCACCGTGACCGTGACCAGCGAGCCCAGCTTGCAAAAAGCCAAATCGCGCTCGCTGGAAGTGACGAACTTGGCGATGTGGTCGGAGGAGGTCGAGTATGTCGAGTTGCTCAAAACCGATCGGGGTTTGGGCTTCTCGATCCTGGACTACCAGGACCCTCTGGACCCCAAAGCGACCGTCATAGTCGTGCGGAGTCTCGTGCCTAACGGGGCGGCGGAGCACGACGGCCGCATCACTCCAGGTGATCGACTGATCAGTGTTAATGGCAAAGTAATCAAAAATGTGACCCTGGACCAGGCGGTCCAGGCGCTGAAAGGGACACTGCCCGGTCCTGTCAAGTTAGGTATCTCCAAACCGTTACCCAGTTCCAGAGCCAGCGAAAACGTCAGTACGATAGGGTCTTGAAGCGACAATTTTTCGACAATTGTAAATAACAATATTTTAGTACTTGGATTTTGGATAAGCACAATCACTGCTGCCTTTTCGAATATTTTTCCGTAGTTAAGGTGATTAGATGACGAATTTATAAGCTGTAAGGCTTCAAGGGCACAAATTCGTATGTATTTTATACGCATATCAGCTGATGAGGTTTTAAAGTGTCCAGACACTTCACTTTTTTAACGCTCTAGTCGCTAGGTATATCAGGAATTAATGAAGGTAGGCGATAGACGGGGGAAGTCCCCGCTTGTATAGTCCGGAGTCCGGTCACTAGTGCTTCGATCAGTTTTCTTCTACAAGCAGGTTCTTCCATAAATCAATACGTAACAATGGAATTTATGCACAATACTGATCTAAATAAGGAATTGAATACACTTGATGTTTTACTTACACTGTGTAAATAATTGTGTGGTGTTATGTGTTACAAGTCTGAATCTTGATATTCGTGCCATGTTTTGTTGTGATTTTGTTTTTGTTAAGACTGATTTTAAACAACTCAATCTGGAGGTCAATATTTAAGCAATATGGCGGTTATTATGTGATAAGTTCATTGGCCTAAGTTTTTAATTTTGGTGTGTGATGTGTACATAAAAAATCGATCGTATTGTAAAAATAGGATAAATAATAAAATACTTGATTCGAGTTAAAACTCGAGACGGAATATTTATCGATTCTTGCCAGAGTTGATGAAGAGTTCCTCCTCAAATTGTTAAATAGAGTCACTGGGGGGTGGTTTTGATTTGTTGCATGATTAAATTAGGTCCCACCGGAAATTACTATTCTTAGACACTGTTCAAGCTTCATTATTTACAAAAAACTATCCTCTAATCATAATTACAATAAATTATGTAAGTGACGTTACATGAATAAATTATATTTATTATGTTGAGAGTTTTTCATTATTTGAAATAGACGCTGGTGCAGCAACAGGCGGTGATCAGTTTGTGTTCTTGACAAGTATTGGCGTGAAGGAAACTGCAATCCGCAAACTGGCATTGGTATGGAAGGCGATCTATAATTACTCACTGTGATTGATATTCGAAACGAATTGAAAATGCATACCGTAAGGGTTATTGGGATTGTGGCAACAGCAAGAATCGTGGAAAAGTTTGTCGCTACAGTAGCTATAAACCGAGGAGTCGCAAAGCGGACACCGCCTTCTGAAGCTAAGGGCGTAGGGTTGCCCTACACCCAGAGGACCGTCCACGTCGTTGTTTGTGAAAACCGCTGGAATTTTTATTTTATTATGGACAAAAAGTTGTGAATCATTCGCTGCATTATTAATTTTTACAGCCTTTCGTAATTAATTGAAATAATTGAATACTCACTGGTAGAGCGGACGTAGATGACGCATAGCGCGACTAGTAGTAGCGGCACGAAGAACTTCATTTTCTTGCACTAAACGTCGGGATGATGGAACGAAACTGCTTGAGGAGCATTCCAAATGCAGAAGACATTGTCGTCTAACTGTATTCTGCCCGATTTCTTGTATAATTTACTGTCTTGTGTTGTGGGATGACTATGAGTTTCACAACAGGTAACGGGGAAATTGAGCCATTCCAATAAATTAATTGGGAGAGCAGACGGGTAAAAAACATAAACAAGAGTTACGTAACCAGAAGGTTTATTATAATAATACTGTGCAGCCTTAATATTGCTTTGGTAGTAATTAAAGGTGATAATATACAAGTATGTACACAATTTGCACCATCAGTGCCAAGGTAATTATCTCTTTGTTGACGTGTGAACGAACCCCCGCGGACTTTTTCTTCCCTGCAAAAGCCCGAATCAATATTATGTAAATGTGAACGACCGGTTAAATTGTATGACCAACGATGTGATTATTGTTGAATCGGGTTCGCGTGACCGTCTTCAACACACTCCCAATTAGGAGAAGTTTATTTGGGGCTTACATTTCTGCAGGGCGTATTTATCACAACAGCAGGTCCGCAGTCGGCTGTACTCCGCACAGTCTCCAACCACCGGCTTGCAGATTTGGGTGCCCAAGTAGCACGTGTGGGGGATAAACGGTAACACTTCTGCAAAACAATTGTGATTCAGCGATTAGCTGGAGGCGTCAGTTAATATGTTAATTGAAAGGGTCACAAGATGCCATGTGGGAATGTGAGGTTTATTAGTTTGCTAACACCGCACCTGGCCTTTGCTGTGAATAAAATTAACTAACTTGAACTTCTTAAAACTTCGTCATCTTATTTTTTATGGTAATTAGCAAGAAAGTGAACACTGTTCAATTTTTTCATTTGTCTCCAGTGGTATGAATTTCAGCGCTTATTTAAATGGATTTACTCGGGTCTGCGGTTTGAACCGACTGCTGACTACGTTTCATATCGCAACACATTTTTTTTAATAAGGACACTTCTAACCATTAAAATAATCATGTTGGTAGAAAGGCGTCTACGAAAATAGCAACTGGAGTAAGTTTCTGGACTTTTTTCATAAGCTGATTAATGGAAAATTACTGTTGTCTGTTTCTAAATTTTTATTTCTTTTAGTAAACAGCAATCATGAGTTTCGTAATTGCACGACATGGTCATTCGGTTGAACAAAAAACTTTTTGCGTTACGCATATTTTTTACAAAAATTGGATTTGGAGTCGATAATTTACTGATTTTCTAAATTAAGCAATAGAAATACGTAATCGACGAGAAATCTAATGCAATTCGGAATATTGTTAAAATCAATAAGGGAAATAAAAATGATTTATTTAATCTACGAAAACAGAATACAAATTTTAAATATGGAACATTTATTTAATTTTTGTGATCCAGTGGGCTGCAGAAATGGAAATTACCATCTCATCGTATTTTTCTGTTAATATTTTCTTACCAAAATACGGACAGTATAGGCTCGGGTATATGATAATAATTGTTTAATCATGTTTATTTCCTTAGAAAATACAACACCGATAAGAGGTATAGAATGTCATTTTATTCACATTTCAGTATTTCCCAATTTTTTGTGAATGATAATGCGCCGTATATTTCGAACTTCGTGGTTTTAACTTACTAATACAATGTGTTTTTAAATTATGCTCATCTAGTTAACTTTGAATTTGGTTAACATGTAAAAAAATGTGCCGTTCTGTTCAACTGAATCCTCTGTCAATAAATATCAAATCTGTCAGCTGAGAAATTCAATTAATTTCTTTTAAAAACTTCGTTAAAATGCAACTAAATTGTTAAACCGTGCAAAAAAAAAACACTTTTATTATCGGAAATTATTTCCGAATTGGAGACATAATAAATGGAGAATGGTAATATTCGGTGTCTAAATGCCTGTCATGAATTCTATAAAGCGGCATTTCTGATTTTACATGGAAAATTCACAGACGACTAGATGAGAACCATTTAAAAACACATTATATAAATATAGCTACTTAATTTCTTAATAAGTCAAACATGCATAAACATGCTAAGGTAGGTATGTAAATACAAAAGAAGTAAAAGCTTAAAAAAACAAATCGATTTATGGGCGTTTGTCCCGATAGCAACTATTTGTCAAACAATAATTCTTCATAATTACATTCTCTTTCAGTTTTTTACTTTATTTATAAGTTCTGCTTTTGTAATTCAGTTATTTACTTTTTATGATTTGCTGTAAACCTTAAGAAAAATTACTTAATCGCTCCGTCGTCAAGGAGCAGTGACGCAGCAAATGTTTAAGTGACCACATAATTTTTCATACATTTTATAATTGTCTTAAATCGCGTACAAAAATTGACTTAGCTTTTGTGCGGGAAGTTCGTCCTTACTTACTTACCATGGTACTTCCTGTCGCAGCAACAGTGATCAGAAATGAGATCGATGCCCAAGCAATATTTGATTTCGTCTTTGGTACATTTTTGGCATCCGACCGGTGAAGCGACTGCAAAAAAATTCTGTGACAACTTTATTGTTATTTTCACTTGTCCTCATTTATCCGGGTGTGGTTGTTTTCTTCTGGAAATTCTTCGTTTAATTTTAATTGAGCGCTTAATTAACTCAAATCAAGGCTGCGTCTGAAGTGTAAAACTCCGTTTTTCAGTCATTAAAACGAAACTGGACTAACTTTAGCCGAATTGTTGGTTTCTTCGTGATCTAATTTTAACCCTCAAGTGGGTTAGTCGATAATGGATCAAAGACGCATTTTGTGTTCTTAAACGATGTCAATGGGTTGCGTGCACTTCCCTTTTATCCCGCGATCTTTTGCGGCTGTTGTGAGTTATGGTTGGTCAAGACTTACCGGAGTTCAGATCGATACTAAGGGCAGCGTTTCTCGCTTGTGTGGCCGATATTTCGTGCTCCACAATGTACTCCTCGTAGCGGTAGCCCTTATCATATTCGACAATTGGGCTGCTTTGCGCCAGATTTAGCACCAAAAAGGCCACGGTGTATCCAAAGACTATTCCCAGCATTTTTCATTTTTGGCTTGGGGAGAGGCACTAGAGAGGATCTGCAAGTGGAGAAATTACGGCTCTTGACTGCTAATGGCCAGGGGAGCGGATGATGCGTCATGTGAAAGAGTAATTTTGCGATAGAGGATTAGGAATGTTCGAAATGACGTCAAGGAGTTTCAAGTAGTAAAAAATAAAATAAAAATACCTTGGCGTGTAAATATATCGTTTAACAGTTATTAGAATAAAATTTATTTTTTTAAGTAATTAAATCGTAATGAGATAATTGACACGCTGTTGAGTGAAATGGTAAATATTTAGAAATGGATAATTGAGTAACAATTGCAAGGGAAAAGTTAAAGGTGAGTTACCTAATGTTGTATCAGGGGTCGTGAACTTAAGATTCTATTAACAGAATCTATTGATTCTTCTCTGAAAAATTAATGAACGAGTTCGATGGTAATTAATTGAACGGACATACAAATACATTATGGTATGTTTCCCTAAGAAAGGATGCTAAAAAATAAATGTTTGACAAGGAAGTTAGCCTAATTTGCGGTCCATATTTACAGAATTTCATGATTTTTTTATTTTTCGAGTTAACAACTGATTAAGTTATCTTACTTCCCAGCAAATGCCTGAAGCCTAAAAAGGTACGTACAAAATAGTAAAAATCGTGTCCTGTGGGTGAAGAAAAATTGATTCTTATTCTATTTTATTCATAAAACTTACAACATTAGCAATTTATTTTATATCTTCGTAATTGCATGAAACATGAAAGAAATTTCCAAGTGGAAATCCTTACCACAAACAAGAAAAATCCCTGTGAATTTGAGAAAATTACTAAATCAATCAATGGTTGGGGTTTCTAGAAATAGAAAAAAGTAACTACAAACTATAATAATAATTAATAAGTTATAAGTTGCTTCAATAAACCCGACTATAAGCGGTTCAGTATATTATTGTGTCTATTCAACGCCACTTTTTTCTCAAGATTTCCATTAAGCCTAAATATTTTTTCAAACAGCAAATAAATGAGTTAAAAAATAGCTTAAGAGGCATATAGACAAACTGATTTTTTACCTCAATTTTAAATTAGCTAGTTGCATTACCAGAAAACAACTCGCATTAAAAATAGACAAGAAAGTGGCGAGTTCTTGAGATATCGTCTTGTAAACAACGAATGCAGTATTTAGCTACTTTAAGAAAGATTTAGATTAAAACTTTTCGAAGATATACTACTATTTTTCAGGAAGGAACCGAAATAGAAACGAGTTTTTTCATATCGCGTATGAGCTGCACGAATTAATTCTCTCACTATACGATTTTAAATTAAGACGAATTAGCAAAACTGTTTAAGAAATACCTGCATGAAGAAATGTTGCCTCGAAAATGTTGAAACAAGTAAAATAATTAACATTTTCTTTAAAATTTCAAATAAGTATAA
This sequence comes from Tribolium castaneum, assembly GCF_031307605.1. NCBI lineage: Eukaryota > Metazoa > Arthropoda > Insecta > Coleoptera > Tenebrionidae > Tribolium > Tribolium castaneum. The sequence goes on from NC_087396.1 coordinate 14,848,054, forward strand.
AAATTTAAATATTTTGAATATTAAAATTTTTGGATGAATAATTAATATCATTTACTTACTATTGTTACTGCTTATTTATTAAAAAAAGATAACAATTGTAACCTTGCATGTACTATACAATGAAAATTAGTTTTTTATAGGTTTGTCGTGAAATAAAAAAATTGTATTAATTGCAATATCTCACGTTCTCAGCGCTTATTAGAGAAAGTAACATTATTTAAATTATTTAATATCATTTAGCTTTTTTGTTTTCTTGTTACATTTTCGTGATTCCTGTTAAATGCAATAACTTCAATTAGAGAAAGAGTTTAACAGTGATGATGTCACTGCAGAAACAGTAATAATAATAATAATTACCCGGAAAAAATGTCCCTCGATCATTACATGTGAGACGCATCTGCCATAATAATTCGGACACCTGCTTATTTACAAGGGCCTTCACTCGAAATACCAGCACGTGTATCTGACAGTTACTCGACTGATTTGAAAAAAGAAATCGTGCCTGTCTTGTAGACCTAACACGACAATTAAGTCAGAATTTTTTGAATTAGCGCTGACGACACCGTCTCAGTTTCACTTTAATTGAAGTTCACGGTGGAAATTTTGAATACTACATGATTTTCATTTTGTAAATCAACAATACATGTCCTTTTTCCTTTGTGACACACTTAATTGCATAATGAATTTAAAATTGGAATAAATGCGCCGAACAAGAAAATAATACATAAATTCCCAATTATTGTGAAGGTTAGTCCCGTAAACATTTGATTGTTGTGTCTATTGAACTTTTTATTTTTCGCTGTTTTTCACCTTGTTTTTCCTTATCTACGAGATACATAAAATTGTACTCAATCCGTTTATTCACTCACCTTCATACACAATCAGTGTCAGCCGTCGCGACCACATGGACGAACGCACCAATGAAAAGACACGACCGGTCGTCTCGACGCGCCGCACACACACAGCCAACTTGACCGACGCTTTATCACCAATGACAATACGAGTCTAGTTGCGAATAGTTTTTCTATCGCGCATGACAAGACGACACATCGCGCGAAAGACGCATATTTATTGCAAATTATTAATTTTTATGGGTGCGTTACGGCAATGGTCACCCAGAGGAAAAGACCAGCAGGGAAGGGGAAGTCATAACGCACCGGCGATAATCGCGATTTAACAAATCCGTATTCCAATCAGGCACGAAAATACCTTACATAATGGTATTGTATTCACCTGTGATGGTACACGTCATAAACCCTACCCTTCCGGTGGATTGATTGGTGATTGCGAGGTCGTGGCACGGAGGGTGGTTCAATTATTACGCTCTTTGTGCAACTAACGAGGGCATTTTTTGCACCAATTCATTTTTATCGGAGCGTTAATGCAAAATGCGAGTGTCTATGTCGTAAAAGACGAAAAAACGACCACAATTTAAGGTTGCGGCTTTGCCGTGTTGCAACAATTTTGTTTTTGTTTGCACTAGAGTTTGGAAGGTGAAGTGTGTTTGTTTTTATTCGCGCTGGTCACCTACTTACTGGAAAATGATATTGTTATCAGATGGAATGAGGAATAAAATGTTAAAACATTGTTAGGTTTTATGTTCTGATTAGAAATATTTATACACAAGAAAAAGGTCATAACGTTCCTTTTTAAACTTTTCCCTCTACTTTTCCTAATAGGACTTTATTTATCAACCAATTTTATCTACTAAATTCAAAAAACTGTAGTAGGTACCGATTACTACCTAAATCTTTTTCATAAACGCACTGTATTTACGCCATTTTTTATTAATTGTACTACAATGAGATCTCCCTTAATGACATCTCCGAATAACGGACATTTCTGTAGGACGTAACATATATTTAAATTTTCGCCTTCCATTAGTGGACAACTCTCCACAACGGACAAGTCAAGATTTGCCATCGGTGTCCGTTGTTGAGAGGTTTTGCTGTATTTGTAATTTAGAAAGAGACCAAAAGACAGCTGGTGTCCGGGGTTGCCTACATCTGGAAAGCTCGGTAATGTCTTCGGTTATTTCACTTTTATTAGAAAATTTCCCTGTGTTTAATCTTAGTGTTACAAAAACAGTCACGTTATTAACAAATGCAATTAGTCGCTGATTTGCTCAAACAGTCGATGAAATAATCAGGAAAGGTAAAAAAGGAAATTGCATTGCTAATTCGCCTTTTATCAATAAGTTTTTTAATTAATTTTAATTACCAGTGTTTTTTCTGCACATACAATTATTAAAACATTGCAATTACAGTTAGTCACTCTTTAAAGCCAATTTTTCGATAAACCCAAATCGATGAAATCACTCGCAACAACAATACATCATATACTCGTAATCTTCGCATAAATCATAAGTATTCAGAGGACAGTCCACGAAAGCTCCGCACTTGACGGGCAGCACGTCTGCAACATTTCCATTTGTTCGCACCTGGTCCACCTACACCCACTACACTTACCAAAAAATCTGGCACATCCGCAACAATAGCCGTGAATGATGGCCGGGTCGTCGTCACAGTAATGCGGAGGACATCCAGTGCAGCGTGGGCCCAGGCCCAAAAATGGGATGTGGACTGAAATTGAGAATATCAATCATCGAGGATTCTGTCCGAATGAGATTTACTTCTTCGCGATGAGCGTGAAATTGGAGCGTTGGCTAACGCCACACTTAGGATAAAACAGCTGGTTAAGATAAAAGCAAATATTTTTGTGAGGGTGGCCATTGTTGGACTAGATGGGCGACTTGTCTGGATGCAGTTTTAAATGGGTGTGTTATCGAAAAAGTTGTTAAAAATGCATCTAGATAGTGGCTATGGTCTTTAGTAATGGAATTTTTTACGAAGTGGAGGAGATTAGGTAGACGAGTTAATTGGGTAATAGGTAGTTGTTTGTTAAAACTATGGGATTGTTATTCAAAATCCAGCAATTACAAGAGACTAGTTAAAGCACTTAGTTTAATTTAAAACCGAGTTTGAAACCTATACAAAACATCTACGAAAATTATTGTCTTATTTTCACTAAAAGTAAATAAAACAAAGTTTAAAAAACCCGACACACCAAACCTTTATTTAAAAACACTAAAAGTAGGTAATTTACAAAATTACTTTTTTGTTTCTTATCTTTTCAGGAAAATATTTTGCTAATCAATCAAGAATCACATTTTTGTATTGTTTTATTATTCAAGATTGAGTACTTAATCAGTCAAATAATAATTGTGTAATCTGCTCAAGATACTTTCAGTACATCAGCATTATCTGCAGGGGCGGGTTTAGATTCGTTTACTGGATAATCCTAAAAATACAGTTATGGAATAAATGAAATTTCCAACAATAATTTTAGATAATAGTATTTTGCGAAATCATTTTTTGAAGCAAGTATACATATCTAACATAAAAATTTAGCTCTTTTGACAACAATTAGTTTAAGCAACCTATAGTTTAAGCACGATCATAGCTAAGAAGCTGTTAGACTTCGTTTAAATAAAAGAGTCAATCAAAATTGAAACACATGATTCAGAAAAAAAAACACTTCAGGCTTTTATAAAACAAATTGCATCATACGAATGAATGTTCGAGATTTGATTATTTACAAAATTTATAAAGATAACAAATCGTGGTAAAAAAATTAAGCGACTTTTGTTCATTATACGAATTAGTCGTATTATGTAAATATTTTGATCTATTACCACCAGGTAATTTTTTTTAAAACAAAATAGTTTTGCCTGATAAACGAGCCAATTTTTTGCTCAAAGTACCTACAGTGTATGCACAACGTCCACGCAGGATGGCTTTCAAAAATGATAGAAAGAAGCACATTTTTGTATTTTTTAATGATTGTATTACAAGTTTATTTGTTTATCTTTTTTGAAAAGGTTTTAATATCAAATCATTTTTATTATTCTTTTTTTTAACAAAGAGTCACTTCGAATTATGATTGGTGTTTTTTCTTGTTCGCTTCAGATGTGGCAACTTTTTTGCGAATAAACGGGGTTTTACTGTAGTTGAACAACAAACTTATGTAGGCAATCACCAAAACTCGTGTGTAAAATTACAACATACGTTCTGGCGGTAATGTGACGTTTCTGTCAGATGTCGAAAATCTCAAACGTCATAAAATAATAAGTCTTCGAATTTTTTTATTGTGTCTAATAATTTTTAATACAAAATGGGTTTTCTCACAGTTTTAAAGAAAATGAAGCAAAAAGAAAAAGAAATGCGAATTTTGATGCTGTATCCTTTTATCGTCCAGATCTAACCTCAAAAAACTCATTTTTTGTGCAAAACATCTCACTGTTTTTCTTAATTTTATAATTTAGAGGCTTAGATAACGCTGGGAAAACGACAATTTTGAAAAGGTTTAACGGGGAACCAATTGATACGATTTCACCTACTTTGGGGTTCAATATCAAAACCTTGGAACACAGAGGGTAGGTCTGCTATTCACACTCCGAATTTTCAAAATAAAGTGTTTTAGTTTTACTTTAAATTTGTGGGATGTCGGGGGTCAGAAATCACTACGCTCCTACTGGAGAAATTACTTTGAATGCACAGATGGTCTTATTTGGGTGGTGGACAGTGCTGATAAAAGACGTCTTGAGGACTGTAAAGCTGAGTTACACACTTTACTTCAAGAAGAGGTACATAAATTTGTATGAAACATGTTCGTACTACTTTTTTTTCAGAGATTAGCTGGCGCGACTCTTCTAGTTTTTGCAAACAAACAAGACCTTCCAGGGGCTTGCACCCCTGAAGAGTTGCGTGAAATTCTCGGACTGGATCAAATCAAAACCCACCATTGGCAAATAGCGAGATGTAGCGCTGTTACGGGCGAAAATCTTTTGAAAGGAATGGATTGGTTAATTGACGATATTGCAGCAAGAATTTTCACTTTGGATTAATTTATTCTGTATCAAAATATTTATCTTTTGTACAATATATTTAATAAAAAAGACATAAAATATTAATAGTGTAGTTTGTATGGCGCCCCCATTTGCGTCAAAGTCCTTTGGGTCCACTCCAGATGTCGCAGAAAGCGCACTTCAAGCCAACAAGGCTTCTCAGTAATCCCCCCAACTTCGTTACCCCAACCCTCCACAAAACTGATTCGAACGGTGCACACTTTAGCTAAGCTGTAAACAGCCTCCCAACCCTTTGCCACCTCCGCAGATAACATTTCGTGAAATTCGTCATCACGGAACAGTTTCATGTGTCTGCACCGAAACGGCGACAACTTACAAATAGTACCACCCGGGTAGTTTTTAAGCCGATTGTAAAACCGCGAATTGACGTAGAGATCCGAATCGGACCACAACTGCACGTAAATCTGCCCCTTAACATAGTGCAGAGTAATCCCTCTCCCAATCTGCTGCCTTGTATTTTTCACCGTCCACTCGCGTCCCGCATTTTCCTTCTCGAACAAATTAAACCTGTCGTTTCGCTGCGGTCCTCCTTGTAAGCAATGCACCCAAGCGGAGAGTCCTTGGCAAGGAAACGCGTCCCCAATTCGCGACCCCTTCTCGTAGTAATAAATCGTTGCCCAAACCGGGGACGCTAGAACTGGGTCCAAGGGTGGAAGCAGTCGGTGGTGTCTGTAATGACACGGGTTGAGGCAAATCTCCATTTGGTGGGCCGAAAAACAGAAATTTCGCGGCTGCAGCTCGAAAATAAGGTGGGAGAGACTGCGCCGTAAGTGCGACCATCGCCAGACTTGGCCGTGGATCACTTGAAAGGGGCGAGATTCCGAAGAGGGCAGTTTTCGAGACACGGTTAGGCATTTATGGGGGTTGTAGGCGGACAAGTCAGTTCGGGTTTGTAACTGGTCGAGGAGCTTGTAAAGGTGTCTTTCGATATTGGATTGTTCGTCGCCGAGACGACACGAAATTTCGTGGTAAACGGAAGAAGCATCCGGCAATGATTTGCCGGCCGCAAACATGGTTGTTTAATAAAACGGCAATATATTCTCGCCTTTCCTAAGAAAAAAAAAACAATATTTGAATTATTATGACCTGTTGTATTTAATTTTTTTTTTGGTTCATTAATAAAAAGTAAGTTATAAAAGTTGTAACTCATTAAATGATTATCAAAACGATGGTGAAAGAAGCTTTATATTAACAAAGCGTTTAAAAAAAGTTTAAATAAGTATTAAAAAAAATTACACACCTACTCAAATGGAAAACTTACGAAAAAGCACTACTACATGTGAGTTCCACGTTAAGTGAAGGCAAGCTTTAAACTGAGTAAAGCATCTCAACTTTTATGTAAATTTTAATACTCTTGTAAACATAAAGTCAGGTAAAATTGCCCTTGGCTGGGGATTAATAAGGGTGAAATTTTCTACTAAATTCTAGGTAAATGACAACTTTCTATTTAATTATTTGTAATGTTTAACTATTTGTTCAACATGCTTTCTTTTGAAACATTTACTGCTCTCGTTACTGCCTAAAAAATTAGTCTGCAGATAGCAGGTAGTCCGTGTGGTTGTACACAAGTAAAAAAAAAGATGAGGCGAAGGCCAATTAGTAATTAGCATGTAATTTCTGGTACCATTTACTGAATCCATAAAATAAGCCCACACCAAAAATACGCACAAGAAAAAAGCCCACACAAAATAGCCCACAAGTTAAATGGTCACACTGAAAAAAGCTCACACTAAAAAAAATTCACACAGAAATAAGCCCACATAGAAATAGCACTTTGAAAAAACCTCACATAGAACCAACCCCACATGTAAACCTCATAAAGACAAAAGCCCACCCAGAAAATACCTACAATGAAAAAATTCCAACCAGAAAGAATCTCACATGAAAAAAGACCTTAAGAAAAAAGTTTACGGAAAAACTAACTCACTGGAAAAAAACAATCTCTTTAAGCATGGGTAGATTTATTATTTTATTCGGATGACAATAAAAATATTTTAATATTTTAGAATCAGTTTTTGCTTTTTATCCTATTCAAGAAAAGAGTAAATTAAAATAATCAAAAGCGTAATCATTCACCTTTTTTAGACAAAGACAATTCAATTTTATTTGTTTTATTTTTTTGTTTTACTTACAAATTTAAAATATTGGTAAATTGATTCCAGCTTTTCGACGTATAGCTTAAACCTAGACTGAGTGATCTTTCGGTATTTGTTATTCCTTTTGCAATAAATAATTTGTTGTCGCAAATTATGAATATCAACAAATTATACTGTATGTTAGGGAATGATTTAGCAAACATTTCCAGTTGAATAGGGATAGGAAGAAGTATCGTAAAGTAAAATTCTTGTATATCGAAAATGTAGTTTTTTCAAAAAATTGTTTTGGTTCCAAGTTTTAAAAACCGCTGAACTGGATTGATAAAAATTAGCTCGAAAAATATAAACAATAAAAAATTTAGGATTAAGGCACCTTGAGAGCGTTAAATGATAAAACATTTACAATTGAATCAGTCCGTAAATATTACAATCGACTCATTTGAAACGTTTTTGTTTTAAAATATCTAAGTTTTCGAGAAAATTGCTGCAATATTCGAATTGCTATACCCAGCTATAGCTAACACAGATACTCTTTTGACAATGATCATTTTATCAGAATTTAGATAATTGATGCAATCTCTATACGAAAGCGGAAACAAAACGAAAAATGTGTTGCCAACAAGACTAGATTATCCACTTTTTACGATTCTGTAGTACTTGGAATGTTGAAAAGGTAAAGACCGCTAACTATATTATCAAAAGTGCACAACGTAACGTTTAGGTTTAGGGTAAAAAAGTAAGATTTTCTTTTTTGTGATACCTAATGCAAAAGATTTATAGTGTATTTTTCAATAATTCTTAAACAAGAATGGTATCGGCACGCTTTTACAACAACTCCCCGCACTAGTGCCAATCATGAATTTGAAAAAAGTACCATAAAATTAATTTTTTCATTGAGTTATTAAAGTAGATTAAGACACAAAAACAATTTATTAATTAACTGGAACTAGTGGCGAAACGTAATTACTTATTCTCTGTGGGTTTTTTGATATGAGTATTTTGTGTGTGAGCTTTTTTCTACGTGAGTTTTTATCCGTGTGGGCATTTTTCTTTGTAACCATTATTCTGTGTGGGCTTTTTTCATCTGAGCTTTTTCTATGTAAGATTTTTTCGACGTGGGCTTTTTTCTTTCTGGGCATTTTTCTCTGTGGGTCTTTTTCTTATGTTTGTGTTTTTTTTCCTGTGCGCATTTTGCGTGTGGGCTTTTTCTGGTCACCCCACTTACTACATGATTTTTGCTGATTAAAACCTAATCGCTCACGCCTTGTTTAATTTCCTATATTACTGTTTACCCCTATTCCAACTTTCAACCCCTAGATTACCGTAGTTAGTGGTGCGCGATGAACATGATTCTCAAACTATCACTCAAAGATATTGTTTTCATTAATCCACTCGTCAAATATTTGAACATCTTTTTCATCACTCCTTGGTATGATTTCCCAACGAATCAGAAATATTACCCCAGTTTGGCTAAATGTTACGCGTGCTTGTTGATGGTAGTGAAGATTCTTTGGGTTATTTACTGGTTACAAGACGATGCATTGAAATCAGTTTATGCAAGTCTTCTTTGCACCGAAAAAATCTTCTTGTTTGCTATTTATACAAACTTGTCGATTTTAACGACAGTGACGATATTCAAATCTGCATTTTGGGATGTCGACAAGTGGAGGACGTTATTTACAAACTTACAGTACATCGACATAAACTTGCAAAATAAAGGGAAAAAAGAAAGCAAACTCATGAAGAATTTTTATTTTTGGTTTGTGCTGAAACAAGTTATGTTTCTATGTTACTCGACTTACGGAATTCAAGTTTTTGGTACAATGCAACGAACGTCGTTTTTTAAAACCTTTCTCAACAGCTGCCTAATGGACGTCTACTACGAATTTTTATTAATTAGTTTGATAAATATTTTAATAAGGAGTTTCAAATCAAGGTACAAGGATTTGAATCAAAAACTGGAAACGGCTTGTGAACAGTCGAAAAGTGTGGAAGAGTTGATGAACATCGCAAACTATTATCGTATTCTTGGAGACACAGTGGAAATTTTCAACAGTCTCTTCGGTTATCAGATAATCCTGGTAATTTTCGACTGCTGTTTAGAGACTGTTAGTGCATTAAACGGGGCTTTTTTGTACACCATAAATGGACAAGGCCAATTTAATATTGAAATGTTTCTTTGTAACATGTCTTTACTGACCGTAATACCCGTAAGATAATTTCACATATTGACTTTAAAACACAAGCTGTGATTTCTACATTTCAGTACTTTATAGCAATGATTGTTTTAAGCACGGACTCGACAACTCAGGAAGCAAAAAAATTTACTTATTTATGTTGGAAATACCAGGAAAATTTTACGCAAGGTTCCAAAGAACTTGAAGCTTTGGAAAAGATAGCTAGTTCGTCAGCAGAATATTTTCGAGGTTTTCACGCCGCTGGATTTTTTAATGTCTCCAAAAATCTAGTATTTAGTCTCATAAGTAATATTGCAACTTATTTCATCATAACAATACAGTTAAACAGCAGCGAATCAAATCAATAGGCGCTTTGGCCTGAAACATCTATCGTATTTAGCTTAGTAATATACTTAATGAATAAATACAATAACAATCAATTGATCATTTAATTACAACTAAGTGTTTTATTTCACGTCTCTATACTCACTAGAACAATTCCGTTGCAAACATGAGTCTGAAAGTTCAGTTACCAAAAGATATAAAGTTTATACGTTATTACTCCATTTACCTTAACATATTCCTCATCGCACCTTGGTATGATTTCAGCAAGAACACCATGTACAATCCATATTTAGCCAAATTTTACGGAACCTGTTTGATTTTGATTAAGCTACTACTTATTTTATGGGCTAGTCGCGACCAAGAAATATTACAGCTTTTTTCACAAGAGCTGTTCATTACCGAAAAATTTATTGTCATATTTTTAGTTACAAATTTAGCCCTAATCTATATCTACTCAGTTATAAATTCTGCTTTTTTGGACTCGAACCGCTGGACAAGGTTGTTCGACAATTTGTATTGGGTGGACAAAACTTTAAGAAACAATGACGCTAAAGAAATCTATTTACCCAAACGGTGTCTTTATGAGTTTATGATAAAACATGTCATTTTCGTTGGCATTCTGGCCTACGAGTTATACGTTTGGGGCATTTTTATGAACATGCCCCTTTACAAGATTTTCTGGCTAACTGGCTATGAAGACATGTACTTTGAATTTCTGCTGGTGATGTTTATGGCCGCCTTAGTTCGAAGTTTTGAAGCCAGATACAAAATCCTCAACAATGAATTACTGCAAGTGTGTTTGTCTACGCAAAAATTCAAGAAAGAGGTGAAAAGGATTATGCAAATTTACCGAGTCCTGGGACAAAATATCCAAATTTTTAATGAGGTGTTTGGTTACGCGATTGTGCTGATGTTATTTCATCATGGAACGGCATGTGTCAGTTGTTTGAATTTTATAATTGTGTATATTATAATTGGAATACAGGAACTGCCCTTATTTCACCACATGTTGGTGGCTAATTTATCCATTCTCATTTTAATGCTCGTAAGCATTATGCATTTTGGAAAATCTGGAATTTAAATTTGTATTATTGTAGATTAATTGTGTCACACTCTTGTCGTCCATAAGTTCAACTACAGCTGAAGCGAAAAAATTTCTCAATTTATGTTATAGAATCAGAGAGGAATTCCTAGACGATACAGTTCATTTACTCGTACAAGCCTTAGAAAAGTTAATTGATCATTCGAAATATTTTTTACAAGAATTCCACACTAATGGATGTTTCACTCTCAATAAAGGCATAATTTTTAGCCTTATAGCCAACATCTCAACTTATTTAATTATAACAATACAACTGAATGAAAGTCAATACAAGAATATGAATGTGTCCGCTCAGAATTGTTCGTAATGATAGACGCAGAATGTTGTTTAAAAATTGTGTAAACTGAAATTAATTAATTAATTAACGTCTTAAAAACCTGAAGTAGGTATGTAATTTACAAAGATAAATATTTATTTAGGTTAATTTGAGTAGAAACAAGAACAATATTTGGTTATTAAATAAATTACTCAATATCATTATAATCGTATAGTGATGTTCCTGAGCCACTAGAATTACTCACAACACAAAGTTAACATGAGCGTTAATTTACTAGAAGATATAAATTTCCTACGTTACTACTGCACTTTTCTAAACACTTTTCTCGTGGTGCCATGGTATGACTTCAAGAAGAATATAATTTGCTACCCGTTCTTGGCAAAACTTTATGCAACATGTTTGATTTTGATAAGGATATCACTTATTGTATTTACTTGCACGGATCAAAAATTGATGCAGATTTGGGCTCAAAGTCTCGTCATGTCACAAAAATTCATTATGGTGTTTTTAATATCAAATTTAATCATATTTAGTACATACTCAATTGCAAATAGTGCTTTTTTGGACATCAGTAGATGGATAAACTTGTTCAAAAATTTGCGCCTGGTGGACAAAATTTTCGGAAAACACGAAAAAAACGGACATTACTTGTCAAAACGCTTCCTGTGTGTGTTTATAATGAAACACATTTCATTCATCTGCATTACGGGGCACGAGATATATACTTGGTCAATTTTTATAGACATGCCGTTTTATAAGATTTTTTTGCAAACTGGTTACGTGGATTTGGTCTTCGAATTCTTCTTGATAATGTTCATGGCGGCTCTACTCAAAAGTTTTGAAGTTAGGTATAAGACTTTGAATAAGAAGTTGATACATATCTCGAATCAAAAAATGAATCAAGTCGAAGTGAAGAAATTTATGCAAATTTATCGGATCCTGGGCCAAAATATTCAAATCTTTAACGAGTTGTTTGGCTATCCGATTGTGTTTATGCTGTTTCATTTTGGAGTGGGTGCTGTGAGTTGTTTAAATTTTCTCTTTGTTTATGGAATAATGACACAACCGGAAATGGCTTTATTTCACAACATGATCATCGGTAACATTTGTATCATATTACAAATACTGGTAAAGAAAAATATTTGAAACAAATCGGTTTCAGCAATTTTTTTTAGCTAAATTTTCTTACAATTTTGTCCTCGATAAATGCAACTGCTAGAGAAGCGAAGAATTTTCTTCAATCGTGTTATCGAATCAGAGAAGAGTTTCTGCATGATTCAATTAATTTACAAGCCTTAGATAAGTTGATAGAACATTCAAAATTTTTTATGCAAGAATTCAGCACAAATGGGTGTTTTACTTTAAATAAAAGCATCGTTTTCAGTCTTCTAGCCAACATATCAACTTACTTAATTATAACGCTGCAACTGAACGAAAGTCAATATCAAAATGTGACTGCCCAGAACTGTTCTTCTATAGCAAAACCAATTTAATAAAAAAGATTATACACGAACGTAATGTAATAAAGTCTAGAAAAATTTAAGGATTTTTTTCTAAATGACAATACATCTGCTTTAATTAGTTTGTTGTTGATGTCCCACAAATAATTATTTTAATGCAAGTCTTAATGCTTTCAGTCATTAGAACCCAAATTCAGATGTTTGATGTTTGTAGTAAACAACATGGTTTTTCATTTATCAATAAAAGACATAAACTTCATACGCCCTTTGTGGAGTTTCTTGAATCTTTTGCAGATAACGCCATATTACGATTTTGATAAAAATGTGACAATACGTCCGTTATTGTCTAAAATACATGGGATGATTTTAATTGTGATAAAAACAGTATGGATCGTGACCATGATAAAAGATGAAGACGTATTTCAAATGTGGAAAACATTTTCATTTACTCAAAAATTTACTTTCACTTTGGTAATAATAAACACAGTCGCACTGAATATTCTGACAATTGTTAAATCTTCACTTTTGAAAGCCCACTCATGGAAAAGAATGATCAAAAATTTTCAACAAATTGATGTGAAATTACGCAACAGAGGAAGAGTTGAAACAAGCGTTTGGGGAAACTTTTATTTCAAATACACTTTGAAACAAATACTGTTTCTCATATTTTGTGCTTATGAGTTGTACAGTTGGTCGAATTTCATAGCAAAAATAGCGCTGTCAAGTATTTGGTTTAGTCCTATGGGAGACTTGTTTTACGAATTTCAAACTTTTAATTTGATCACATGTCTGCTTCAAAGTATTAAAGTGAGATACGAAGTTTTAAACGAGAAATTGGTGATGATAACGAAGAGAAAGGCAAAATCTCTGTACGAGTTGCAAGAGATGGTGCAAATCTATCGAATCTTGGGCGAAACTATTGAAATCTACAATAGTTTATTTGGATATCAAATTCTCTTGATTACATTTCATTGCGGTTTGCAGTTGGTTGGATGTCTCAATTTTCCACTAGTTGCTCTAAATACCTCGAACTTTGATATTAACATAATACTCTGCAACATAATTTTTTTAATGATAATGCTAGTACGTAAAAAGTTAGACGTTTCTAAAAATAAGTAAAATTTCGTAGGGTTGCTTTATCTGGATGGTGCTATTAATGGAATCAACTGTGCAAGAAGCGGAAAAATTTGTAAATTTTTGTTACAAACTGCAAGAACAGGTTTTCCAAGATTCGAGGGAAATTGATGTTTTAAGAACAGTAACAGCATATGCCCAACATTTCACGCGGAAGTTTAGCGCGGGCGGATTTTTTTATATTGGGAAAAAAATTATTTTTAGTTTGATCGGACATGCTGCCACGTATTTAATCATCGCCGTACAGTTTAATGAGCGGCAGTTTCAAAAATAATGTCATTTCGTTTAGCTTTTTCTAAATTGCAAACATCTGACAGAGTTCCAATAACTAATCAGGATTTTAATTTTTTTCTTGTTAAGTGATGTAATATTTCTTTTTCATTTTAGTACTAATAAATAAGCATGTCACACAGTGTTATTCGATTCAATTCCAACAAACAGATATCAATTATTACCATCGACCTATATTTTTTGTCCAATTTACATTTCAATTAATTTAATATAACGGTCTCCACTGTTATCAGGAAACCTCTTGAGCCAACATGAGCCTTAATCTATCAGTGAGAGATATAAATTTCATTAAATATTTATGGCGCTATTACAACTTTTTTCTTATTACACCGTGGCACGACTTCGACAACATCGTTCCTTGCAATTCTAGTATTTGCAAAATTTTTGCAACTTTACTAATTTTTATAAAAGTATACTGGGTGTCTGATGCAACATTTCTCGACAAGCACTTATTATTTACACAAAAAGTCAATTACTGTATCACTACTGTGACAATAACCACACTCAATCTCTTGACAGTGGTAAAATCGTCATTTTTGGCTGATGGTAACAAATGGAGGACACTTTTCAACAATTTACGATACTTAGATTTAAACTTGCACAATAAAGGAAAAACTGAAGGATCAATTTGGAAAAACTTTTATTTCACTTTTGTGTTACGCCAGTTATTTTTTATTATGTCCGTTGTTTACCAGATTCACGTCTGGACTAGTAAAGAGAAAATTTCATTTTTGCGGGGATTTTGGTTGTCTCCTGCGGTTGACATGTTTTACGAATTCCAGATAATTGAATTAATGACTTCTGTAGTCAAAAGTTTGGAAAGCAGATATGCAGACTTGAACGAAAATTTTTTGCAATGTCAAGACGAGAAATTTGAAAGCTTCGTTTACTACCATCGAATTTTAGGAGAAACGGTTGATCTTTTTAACAGCTTGTTTGGCTACCAGACTTTGTTAATCACATTTCATATTGGATCGCAGCTGGTGGTGTGCCTAAATTTTTCTTTTGGTTTTCTCACTCCTTCAAGCTTTACTCTACAGTTGGATCTGTTAATAAGCAATTTTTGGGTTGTGCTTGTGATTATCGTAAGTTTGAAAATTGGTAACGAACTAAATTCACTTGGTGTTGGTAGGTTTCTTTTGTTAGGATGGTGATACTGGTGGATTCAACTGTTCAACAAGCTGAAAGATTTCTTGATTTATTGTATAAAATGCAAATGGTGTTTCCACAACTTAGGAAAAATTGTTTCTTGACTAAATTTTCCAAGCACAACATTCGAAAATTTACAGCAGCCGGATATTTTCAAATGAGGAAAGGAATTATTTTTAGTGTGATGGCGAACGTGGCGACATATTTTATCATAGCTGTTCAGCTCAACGAAAGTCAAAAAACCACTTAATTTTCTTTTGTTAGAACACAAGAAAAAAATTTGTTAATTATTTATTACGTGTATTGAAGGCAGTTGTGGTTGTCTTTGTGATTTGTTTTTCAGAAATTATTAAAACTAGGTATAGAGATTTAAAAGAACATCTGCAAAGCATTAAAAACCTGAAATTTATGGATGTAACATAAAAAAACTAGGTTTAAACACATGCTGGAATTTAAAAAATAAAATATAACTTACAGCATTTTCAGCTTAGAATAGAAAATTCGTCAAAATAAACTGATTTTTTAGCTTAAATGCTCAAACAAGACAAGAACAACGTCACAATTCGGCGACTTTCAGTCAAGTTTTAGAAATTTTGTTAAATAATCGAATGTATTTTTCACGAAATTTGGTACTTTTGTCGAATATTTTTGGAAAAAAAAACTTGTAAAATCAACATTGAATTTCTAATAAAATAAGTGGCAATAAACACAAAAACAAAAAAAAACACTGTTTTCAACGCTACTGAGAGATCTTTCAGTCTGGTTTATTAAAAAAATTACTGACTACTAACACGGTAGAAAATGACAAAACAATGAATAAAAGTGAATTATGCGTCTAGTGTATGAAAACTAAGTATCAAGTCATGCTATAATCAAAAAATAAAATAAAAAATCTTCAGCATTTTCAGCCTCAAATAGGAAATTCGTCAAAAAACACTGATTTTTCAGCTTAAGTGCTCAAACAAGACAAAATAACACAATTTTTGTCTTAAAATGCGGCGATTTTCAGACAATTTTTAATGAAATTTGGCAAAATAATCGAGTGTGAGGCTAAAAAACGTCCCTAAAAGCCCGAAAAGGTAACTCTATTTTCGACCCAATTTGGCATTTTTTCCGAATAATTTTAAAGAAATCTTGTGAAATCATTGAATACAATAAAATAATGCTATTTTCGAACCAATTTATAGAGATTTTTCAGCATAACGAACAAAAAATTTAACATGCATCATTTTTAACGTGATTGCAAATGTGGTCATATATTTAGCTATTTCATCAATTCAGTTTAATGAAAGTCAGAAGTATAAAAAATAATGAAAACGTAAAAATTATTTGAGTAAAAATATAGCTAATTGAATTAATCTTGCACTTGTATGCTTTTAATTTCCTGTATTGATGTTTTAGTTTGTTACTGCATACCACGATAATTAATTAATAATACACCTGTAACAGCTACATACAGTAAAAACTGTTCTCAAAACCACGATGAGCACGTTCTCAGATATTACTTTTATGCGCACAGTGTGGAAGTTTTTTAATATTTTCCTGATAACCCCATTTTACAACTTCAATGAGAATACAATTCATTCAAAACTGTGCAAACTGTACGCAACTTTTTTAATTGCGCTAAAACTTGTGTGGATTGTGGCTCTATTTAAAAACGAGAATTTGTCCGAAATGGTTAAACAGTTTTTGTTCACTCAGAAATTCACTTTTGTGGCAGGGTTAGCCACTCTCTCAGTTTTAAATTTATTATCTGTGATCAAATCCTCCTTCCTGGATATCAACACTTGGAAAATGCTTGTGAAGAGTTTTGATGCCATTGATTCAAAATTGCAAACTGGAGGCAAGGTTGAGACAAGCATTTGCAAAAATTTCTGTTTCGGGTTTATTACCAAACAGCTAATTTTTATGATTTTTGTAACATATCAATTGTACTGTTGGTCGAGTTTTTTAAAAATCAGTGTTTTACAAAGTCTATGGGCCAGTCCTACGTGTGACTTGATGTACGAGTTTCAAATTTTTACCTTTTTAATGAGTCTACTTCAAAGTATCAAAAGAAGATACGTTCTACTGAACGAAAAAGTGGAAGCAATTAAAACATCCCCAAAAATGCGACACGAATTGCAAAAACTTGCCCAAGTTTATCGAATTCTGGGCGAAACTATCGAGACTTGGAACAAGTTATTCGGGTACCAAATCTTGCTTATTACTTTTCAGAGCGGTTTGAACGTAGTTTCTTGTATAAATTTTCCATTGGGTGTTTTAGACAGGGGGAATTTCGATATTGAAATAGCTCTCTGTAATGGCATTTTTTTATTACTGACGCTGGTAAGTACAAATTTGCTGCTTCTAGAATAAAACAAAGTTTGCAGTCCTGCTTCATATGGATGGTAATGGTGATTGATTCCACTACGCGAGAAGCTGAAACGTTTATAACTCTGTGTTACAAATTACAAGAAAACAATGAAATCGATGCTTTCGGAAAAATAACGATCTATGCGCAACATTTTACAAGAAACTTTACCGCAGTAGGATTCTTCAGGATCCGGAAAAACATAATTTTTAGCATAATTGGAAACGCTGCTACTTATTTAATTATAGCAATTCAGTTTAACGAGCGTCAACCTTACCATTCTTAAGTGATGTTTTTGTTATTCAGCAAGTCTCACTTTTTATAAACAAATATTTTGTTACTGTAACTCGATGACAATTGACTATTGATTCCAATAAAAAACATCCAATAATTCTAATATGCTTTCAGTTCAATACAATTACCTAAATTTTGTTGTTTTTGGCTGTAGTAAGTTAGGTGATAAAACATAAGAGAGACACTTTTCCAAACCAGCATGACCTCGAATTTATCAAAAGACCTCATTATAATACGCCCTTTGTGGAAATTCTTTAACATTTTCCAAATAACTCCATACTACGATTTCAATAAGAACACAGCAACTCATTCCAATTTACGTAAACTACATGGAGTGATTTTCATTTTGATAAAACTTGCCTGGATTTTTGTTATGCTGAATAATAAAGGTGCGGCTGAAATGTTGACCCGGAGCGTGATGACGGAAAAATTTACTTACATTTTGGGAATCATTAGTGGGACAGTTATAACTTTAACTACTCTAATTAAGTCTTCGTTTTTTAACTTTAACACATGGAGAATGCTTTTCACGAACTTCTACTCGATTGATGCAAAATTACAAAATGGGGGAAAAATCGAGATTAACATTTGGAAAAACTATTTTCATTTTATTTTAAAACAAGTTGTTTTGCTTGCGTTTCTTCTTTATCAGGTCTACAGCTGGTCAATTTTTTTGAAAATAAGTGTCCTTCAAAGTTTATGGAACAGCCCGTTGTGTGATTTTTTTTACGAATTTCAAATATTCACCTTACTCACTAGCATACTTAGTAGAATTAAAACAAGATACAAACTTCTGAATGCTAGGTTTGCAAGAATTAAAACCAATCCAAAAGTGGTCCAAGAGTTGCAACAGTGTGTGCAAATTTATCGAATATTGGGGGAAACTGTGGAAATTTACAACAATTTATTTGGGCATCAGATCCTGTTGATTACTTTTCACTGTGGTCTGCAGCTGGTTGCATGTTTCAATTTTTCACTAATTGCCTTCAATACCACCAATTTCAACGTTCATATAGTTTTGTGCAACATTGCCATTCTGACGCTGATGCTAGTATGTTAAACTGTGATGTTTTTTTTTAAATTATAGTAATTTTTAGTTTTGTTTCATTTGGATGGTTATTTCAATGGAAACAACCGTGCAAGAAGCCGAAGCATTTGTGCATTTCTGTTTTAAGTTACAAGAAAATTTCATTCAAGATTCGAGAGAAATAAACACTTTAAGGAAACTGACAACGTACGCCCAACACTTTACAAGAAATTTCAGCGCAGCTGGATATTTCTCTATAAGGAAAAGTGTAATTTTTGGGTTACTTGGAAATGCTGCAACCTATTTAATAATCGCAATTCAGTTTAATGAACGTTAGGCTCAGTCGTTTGTATTTAACAGATAAACATTTTTTTTAAATTTAGGTGAAAATGTTTCAATTCAATTTTAACCAACATCTAGGTGAAGGTATGACGTTCATTCAATTAATTGGATTAAAACAGAACATAAACATAAAATATAAAAATAAAATAAAATAAAATAAAATGAAATAAAATAAAATAAAATAAAATAAAATAAAATAAAATAAAATAAAATAAAATAAAATAAAATAAAATAAAATAAAATAACATAAAATAAAACAAAACAAAATAAATAAAATAAAAAATAATAAAAATAAAATAAAACCCCCTGAATGAGTTAAATGGGGTTTTAAAGTTTTAGGTTATATTTATAAATAGGTTTTCGATGTGCACATACCGTAACTTATACCAACATTAACGGCATGTTGGTCATTAGGAAATATATTAGTACCTAATCACTTTCATTACGTTTATTTTTTACTTTTTAGTGCATCTTTTAAATAAATTTTTTTTCTTAAAAAACATTTTTTTTAATTTTTTTTATTACCCAAAAGCTTAATAATGTATTTAGTTCTGCAAATCTAATCATTCTTAGCATCGATTCAATTAATGGCTCGTAAATTTTAAAACCAAAAAGGGGGTAAACAAAAAATTTATGAATTCGTAGAGATAGATGTCAATAAATACAATTTCATTATCTTTTATTTGGTAAATGAATTAATTTCCTAAAGTGCCACTGTTAATAAACACAGTAAAGGACTATACCGCCTTCTAAATCCTTAGTGTCAACATGAGGTTTAATCTTTCCCTAAAAGACATAAATTTTATTCGACCATTATGGAGCTGTTACAACATTTTACTGATTACCCCTTGGTACGATTTTGACCAAAATGCACCATATAGACCAAAAATTTCCAAGCTGTATGGGTCGTTAATAATTTTATTAAAGATTATTTCAATAGCCGCTATGACAGTTAACAGTTCTCTTGAACAAACCTACGAGTATTTATTTGTAACACAACAACTAAACTATGCTTTGTGTAGCGTAGATATGTGGGCACTGACTTTTTTTGGTATTGTAAAATCATCATTTGGGAGCGTGGACAACTGGAGAAAACTTTTTTCAAGATTGCAGTTTATTGATTTGAAACTACAGAATACAGGGAAAACTGAAAAACAGTTTTGGAAGAATATTTATTTTGCTTGGTTTTTAAAACAAGTAATCTTCTTTGGTGCAAGTTGTGGACAAATGTACATTTGGTCAGTTCTCATGAAAGCATCGTACTTCAAAACCATTTGGACTACTCCTTTGCTTGATTATTTATTCGCATTTGAATTAATTATTTTGATAAACGTGCTTACTGAAAGTATAAAAGTCAGATACAAAGATTTGAATAAGCGGCTCTTGAAAATTTCTGGAAGCCCGAAAGTTACCGAAGAGCTAAAACACCTCGTGTTCTACCATCGCATATTGGGGGAGGTTGTTGAATTAATAAACAAAATATTTGGTTACCAGATAATCCTAATCGTTTTTCTATGTGGTCTTCAGTTGGTAGGCTCTTTAAATTTCCCCTTTACAGCATTTACAACTTTAGAATTACCCCTGAGACCTTATTTATTACTTTCACTATTTATTTTAACGATAGGATTATTGGTAAGGTTGCACTGTTTATTGAGTGGTTCAATAAATTTTTGTAAACTGTTTTAGGGTAGCCTTTTACAAATGGTGATATCGATGGATTCAACAGTTGAAGAAGCTAAAACATTTGTTGATAGATGCTATAAAATGCAGGAACAGTTTACATTAAATTTTAGAAACAGTGACGAGCTTATTAAATTTATAAGCATTGCAAAACACAATGTACGAACATTTAGCGCTGGAGGATTTTTCGACATTAGAAAAAATCTTATATTTAGCCTGATTGCAAACGTGGCTATGTATTTTGTAATTTCAGTGCAGTTTAATCAAAACCAAAAAGAATAATAAAATAAAAATAATAGATGTAAAACTTTCAAGTAAAAGTGATGTGTGTCGTCAAAATTTTAATAAAAAAATCCAACGTTCACCATTTTTTTGTTTATTAAGTTTAGAAAAGTTTGTATTTTTCTGAATACTTCTACAAGCAATCAATTATTGCCCTAAACTGATGACATCAGATAAAGTAACAATTGATCCAATTATCTGGAATTATAATTAAACATTAGAAATACCACAACTGCGTAATATACCAATAACACAACATTTTTACCACTTTTACAATCAACATGAATTTAAATTTATCAGTGAAAGATATAAACTTCATTAAATATTTGTGGAAATATTTTAACATCTATCTCATAACACCTTGGTATAATTTTGACAAAAACGCCTTTTACAGTCCCAACATGTGCAAAATATATGGAACTTTACTGATTTTACTGAAACTTTTTTGGCTGTTCGATGTAACATTTCTACATGACAAATTAAACAAATCTTATCGACAGCTCTTATTTACGCAAAAAATCAATTATGCATTCAGTTGCTTAAATATATTTGTTCTTACCATCCTATCTATCGCAAATGCGTCATTTGTTGGCACAGACAACAAATGGAAAATACTTCTTGCAAACTTTAGGTATTTAGACCTAAACTTACACAATAATGAAAAAACAGAAAGAAAAATTTGGAATAACTTTTATAGCACATTTTTGTTGGAACAAACATTGTTTTTTGGGTGTTTGTGTTATCAAGCGCATGTTTGGTCACGTATTATGAAAATAACTTTCCTGGAAAGCCTTTGGTTTTCACCTACAGTGGACAGGTGTTACGAATTCCAAGTAGTTACTTTGATAGTTGCTTTTTTAAAATGTTTCAATAATAGATACAAGGAATTGAACCATCGGCTTTTGAAATGTCTTAATAACAACCAAAAAGTTCTACAAGAGTACCAGAACTTAGTGTGTTATCACCGCCTTTTAGGGGAAACTATCGACGCTTTTAACAAATTATTTGGTTATCAAATTCTTTTACTTGTTTTTCACGCTGGTCTCCAACTGGTTGGATGTTTGAATTTTCCGTACGTTTTCTTCACATCTGCTTCTAATACACCGGAAAAGTGCAGTGTAGCATTCAGCATGCTATTTTCAAATTTTTCTGTGTTACTTATCTTCTTAGTAAGTTCACAAAATGTTACTCAAAAATTGTTTATTTGACAACATTTTCAGTTCGCATTGGTTAAAATGGTTGTACTGATGGATTCAATCGTTCAAGAAGCTGAACGATTTGTCGACTTATCATACAAAATGCACGTAAAGTGGCCACAATGCAAAGAAATTGATGTAATTATTAAATTAACAAAATTTGCTAAGCAAAGTGTTCGGAAATTCTCTGCAGCGGGATTTTTTCAAACGAGAAAAAGTATTATTTTTAGTGTGATTAGCAATGTGGCCACTTATTTCATCATATCTATACAATTTAACCAGAGTCAGAATATCGTGTAATAATAAAATAATTTTTTGTTAGTGTTTGAATTAAAAAAACAAATTTATTGTGTAGGATAATGTTATTTATAAATTATTTATGTGTAAATAAACTACTTTGTAGTGAATTCAATAACAAATAATATTTTGGTTAACAAGTGTTGTTATGTCAAAGTTTTCAGGAGCAAATGTTGGTGCAAAAATGGTGGATGCGCCGGGTTAATATGTATATATTTTTTGTAACACTGTTGTAAGATCGTATAGTTTTTTTTTAAGTGTTGTGTACGTGTTATAAACCTATTCAAGATATATTTAATAATGTAAAGGTATAGTCGTAGAGAAAATAAAATAACACATATCAAAATATTTTTATGAAAATAAATTTTTCATCAAACTTACAATTTGAGATATCTGTCGTTATAAACTTTAATTCTTTTTCTGTTTTATTTTTTCCTTTAATAAATGCATTCTCTAATATTTGTTTTTAACTAAATTAACTTTCAGTTTTCACAAACGCCTCAGTCTCAGAAGTATAAATAATTGAAGCAGTTACGTTTTTAGTTTAATGGTATACTCGCTAGGACTCTTAAGTATTTATTTTTTTCATAAGCCAAATTAGTTATTCTATCCGCGTCCTCGCCAATTAGTAATTAGACGTCATAACACTCAATTTCCTGAACGAGAGAACTAATTAATTAAAAATGTCATCATACCGCGGTAGAACTCTAACGAGCCAACATGACAAGTTTGAAACTATCAACGCAAGATATCAATTTTATTCGTCCCTTGTGGAAATTCTTGAACGTTTTCCTAATTACACCATGGTACGATTTCAACAAAAACTGTGTTCACAAACCACTTTTAATGAAGTTATGTGGATGTGCCTTAATCATTGTTATTATCTTTTGGGCTATTATTCCAACATTCGACGACACTGTAAGACACATTTATCATATAATGCCATTCTCGGAAAAATGCGTCAACATTTTAACAGCTGCGAATTTAAAATTCTTCGTTTTTTTGGTCATAATAAAGTGCTCTTTTCTGGATTCCGACAAGTGGGTTGTTTTGATGACACATTTTCAATACATCGACGAGAAATTAAACAACAAGGGAAGAAAAGAAGAGCAGATATTGAAAAACTTTTACTTGTGGTTCTTCCTGAAACAAGTCCTTTTTCTTTTATTCGCATTTTACATAACGTACATCTGGTCACTGGTTTTGGGTTATTCGTTTATCAAATCCCTTCTAACTGATATTTTACTAGAGTTGTTTTATGCATTGCAAGTCATAATTCTGATACGATGTCTTGTCATTTCAATTAAAATGCGATACCAAGGCCTAAATAATAAGCTCCGACAACTACACTCAAGTCCGAACATTGTACAAGAACTGCGGAAACTTGTTGAATATTTTCGAATTTTAGGAGAAATGATTGACTTGTTTAACGATTTATTCGGATACCCAATTATCCTATTTATTTTTCACAGTGGATTACAAGTGGTTGTTTGTGTAAATTTTATGTTTTCAATGGTCAGGCAGACTCAGGAATCCACGTTCCATCATTTCATAATCGCAAATGTCTCGGTATTAATTTTTACGATGGTAAGAAGAAGATACAATAAGGTTTAAATTATTACTTCGTTTTTATTAACCTGCTTTCAGATTAATTTGTTCGCCATTATTCTACCCATCGATTCAACTGTACGAGAAAGTAAAAAGTTCATGCACCTGTGCTTCAAAACTCAGGAATACTACTTTACTGAAGATGCTCAAAAAGCTGAAGAATTAGCAAGGTTAACACGCATCTCAAAGCATTACCTACGCGAGTTCTCTCTAGCCGGCTTTTGTAATGTCAGCAAATCAATTATCTTTTGCTTTATTGGAAATGTGGCAACTTACGTTATCATTACACTTCAGTTTAATGAAGCAAATATTGAAAAGAGGTATAAAATGTAGTTACATGATTTGTTTCCGTTCCCGGATTTAAATAAAAATATAGAAAAAACTTTTAAGTGTAATTAAAATAATAAAAACCCCACAAGAACAAAATATAACAAACCTTGACTTGACATTTTGCTTTGTCTATAATAATTTGAAAATTTCTTTCATTCAATTACATTATTTTGCCTTTGTGTAATTTATTGCCAAGTGCTACAGGTATCAAATTTCTGGGTGACGCAAGCGAAGCTCTCACTTAATTGTTTATCGGGAATTCGATCATTACCTTGCCGAATCTTGAATTCTCCAGTTATGATGAATTTCAAACTATCAGTGAAAGACATAAATTTTATTCGACCACTATGGACGTATTTAAGTTTTGTTCTAATAACCCCATGGTACGATTGCAACAGAAACTGTCTATACAAACCCACCATAAACAAACTAACTGGATGCATTTTCCTCGCATTTAAACTGTCCTGGATTGTTGCTCTCATACTGGACGACACTACCCAACAAGTCTTCGAGATTATGCCTTTTTCCCAGAAGTGCCTCTACATTTTGACTTGTGTGAACTTGAAAATTTTTATTTTTCTGGTTGTCATGAAATCCTGTTTCTGGGACGTGGACAAGTGGAGAGTTCTGATAACAAATTTTCGGTACGTCGACGAGAAGTTGCAAAATACAGGGACAAAGGAGTTGAGAGTTTTGAAGAATTTTTATTGTGGGTTTGCTGTGAAGGAAGTTGTCTTTCTCTTGTTTGTAACGTATGAAATGTATATTTGGTCAAATGTTCTGGAGCTTTCGTTCGTTAAAGGAATGAAATTGGGGCCTATGATCGATTTGTATTACGAATTTCATTTTATTGCTTTCTTAACTTGTATAACTGAATGCTTAAGAATGAGATACGAAGAATTAAACGCCAGGCTTGTTAGAATGAACTCAAGTCTAACTATTGTTAAGGATTTGAGAAGTCTTGTCCAGTATTATCGAATTTTAGGAGAAATCATCGACATCTTTAACAACTTATTCGGTTATCAAATCATACTGCTAATATTTCACAGTGGTTTGCAAATAATCAGTTCTTTGAACTTTTGTTTTACGATTATCACACACACGGATGGGCCTTTGTACCAACATTTCATTATTGCAAATATTTATGTGTTATTCATTACAATGGTAAGTAGAATTCTTTTTTTTTTTAGTAAATGGATCATTTTTTGCAGTTTAATCTTTTCATGATTGTTTTTCCTATGGACTCCACTACTGAAGAAAGCAAAAAATTCATCGATTTGTGTTTCAAAACTCAGGAATATTTTATTGAAGACTGCCACAAAATAGACACTTTAACAAGACTAACGAATTTTTCGAAACACTACTTTCGGGAGTTTCGCCCGGCCGGCTTTTTTAGCATTAGAAAAGCTATTATTTTTTGTTTTATCGGAAATGTTGCAACTTATGTTATCTTAACGTTTCAGTTTAACGAGGCAATTATTAGACTAATGTAACTGTTACGGTGCCAAATAGTAGATTAGTGTTTGAACGAATTTTTTACTAAATGATAATTCAGTGGTATTTCCGGGACTTTACCCAAGCCATGTTTTCGCTCTTTTACACAACTACGCTTAAAATAAACTAAGCGAATGTTTTAATGCACAAAGGAGTTACTTAATAAATATAAACCCCTTACAATGTCTCCTTACATTAACTAATTTAAAAAATTCAATAATTACAATCAATTTCTTTCGTTCAAATCTTCAGTAGGTCGAATGTCGCTTCGCTCGTGACAGTTTAGTTCGATCATCCTCCCGGTTTTTAAGGTTATAAAATGAAATTTCCAGTTTTTTAAAATGACGAAACTTTTATGGGGCTGCCAAATCGTCCGAACATCAACGCGAAAAATCAGTAAATATGTGGACAAAGACAGGACGGGTAAAGCCATCCGACAAAAATTTCTCGATTACTTCATTAACAAAAACAACCATAACTTCATCAAATCAAGCCCGGTGGTCCCTTTTTGCGACCCCACCGTGGCTTTTGTGAATGCCGGGATGAATCAGGTAAGCAGTAATGGTCCCAAACTCTCAACTAAAAAATACTTTAAGTTCAAAGGAGTTTTCTTGGGGACACACCAACCCCAATACAAAAACGTTGCAAATTCACAGAAGTGCATCCGAGTCGGAGGCAAACACAACGACTTGAATGTCGTTGGAGGCGATGGCTATCACCACACGTTTTTTGAAATGTTGGGGAATTGGTCGTTTGGCGATTACTTCAAGGTAGGTGTAACAAACGTGTAACACTGACTCAGATTGTTGATTTAAAGCAAGAGGCGTGTGAATTGGCTTGGAAGTTGCTAACTGAAGAGTATAAAATACACCCCTCAAGGTTGTATGTCACATATTTCAAGGGTGACCCAGTTTTGGGGATCGATGAAGATTTGGAAACCAAAGAAATTTGGAAAACAATTGGGTGAGAAAATTACTGTTTGAGCCCTTGCCTTGTTACGTAAAATGTGTAGGGTGTCAGAAGACAGGATTTTACCTTTCACATCAAAAGACAATTTCTGGGAAATGGGGCCTACGGGCCCTTGTGGCCCTTGTACTGAAATTCACATCGACCATACAACGTCAAATAATCGGGCGAAACTAGTCAACAAGGGACTCCATGATCTCACTGAACTCTGGAATTTAGTTTTTATTCAATACAATCGGTAAAACTGTTATTCCAACAACCAATTTTCTGATTATTCACTTGTAGTAAAAGCAATGAATCAGTTGATTTACTCCCTGAAAAGCACGTCGATACCGGTATGGGCTTCGAGAGACTCACTGCAGTTCTTCAGGGCAAGATTAGCAATTATGACACTGATAATTTCACTTATTTACTTAAAGCAATACATAAGGTCAGTTTGTTTAGATTCAACAGACAAATTGGATTGAATAATTGAACAGAATTGCAGCAAAATCCCCGAATATCGGGGCACGTTTGGTGAAAAGGATTGGAACAGTTTGGATGCATCCTACAGGGTATTGGCCGATCACGCAAGAATGGTGACCGTTTGTCTCGCTGATGCAATGATTCCTGAACAGAAGTAAAAACCGCCACCTGATAAATTTAGATAAAAAACGTATCATTTCAGCCAAAAACTGAGACGTGTAATGAGAAGGGCGTTCCTATTGTGTGAAAATGTTTTCAACAAAGACAGTGGGCTGCTTAAGGAGCTCTCAAATTACGTAATCGAACACTTGGGGTGTGTTTACCCCGAAATGGAACGCAACGTCAAACAGGTGGACTTTAACTCTCACATATTTAACTCAACATATTTGTAAAAAAAAATATTGCAGATACACCAAATTATCGATTATGAAGAGGAAGTTTACAAATCGGTGCGCAAACAAGCCACAGAAGAGTGGGTCAAACTGGCCAAACACCAACCCAAGCTCCTTTCACTCGACATAAACGAAAACCCCAGCCTGGTAGCCGGGTATAAAGAGATCAGTTCTACCAACCCGAAATTTATCGACGCTCAACTCGCTTTTAAACTCTACGATACGTTCGGTTTGGACGAGGACTCGATCTCCAGTCTGGCACAAATCTTGAATTTGCCCTTCAACGCGTCCGACTTGCACAAGCAACTCGAGCTCGCCAAAATTCGGAGCAAGGAACAGGGCCTAGTGTCAGGTCCTAACGTCTATGAGCAACTCACTAGGGCTAAAGTACCGAAAACAGACAGGTCTACTCTTTACAATTACGCAAAGAAGGGCGAGAAGTACGTCTTCGATGATCTGGAAGTGGTCATTTTGAAAATCGTCAAAGATTCGAAGTTAGTCCGCCAAATCGAGTCGGAAAATTTTTACGGGTTGGTTCTGGACAAGTCAAGTTTTTACACCGAGGCTGGAGGGCAAATCAGCGACAGGGGCGCAATTAATTTTGGGGACTGCGTATTCGAAGTGACTGAAGCACAAGACTGTAACGGGTATATTTTACATAAGGGGTTTCTCCGTTCCGGGGAGAGTGGGCGTGTTAAGGTCGGCATGACCGGTAGTTTGAAAATTGACCCCGATTTTCGCCTCAAAAATATGAGAAATCACACGGCTGTTCATTTGCTGAACTCGGTGTTAAAAAAGGTGAAAGGCGCCACGTGCCAGAAGTCGAGTAAAGTCACCCAGAATTATTTCAACTTGGATGTTGGTATTTTTGCTGAGAAATTGTCGCTTGATGAGTTAGAGTTAGTAGAGAGTACGATAACAAAAGTTATTCAGGGCCGCCTACCGGTCAATATCAGCGAGTTGGATAGTCAGAGGTTGGCCAACTTGGATGAGATTATTTTAATCCCAGGTGAGGTGTACCCGGAAACTGGGATTAGGGTTGTGGAAGTTAAGGGTGGAGAGGGGTTTTTGTCACGTGAGCCGTGCTGTGGTACCCATGTTTTGAATACAAGTGATATTGAGGACTTTTGTATCGTCAGTATGAAGTCACTAGGGAGGAGCACCACTTCCATTCACGGTGTCACGGGAGATAGGGCTAAAGTGGCCAAAAGCAACGGAACCCATCTTTTAACTAACTTGGAAACCCTCGAGAAAAGCGTTTCTGACAATATTGATAAGGTAAAAAAATACACATTTACGATTCCTTTAATTTCAAAAAAATTCTAGCCTGATGTGTTGAATATGGCAATTACATCATTCAAGAAACAACTGAATTACAGTGTTGAAGACGAGAACATATTGCCGGTTGTTGTTAAACAACAATGTGCGGATATTTTGAACAAAATTAGTAAGCAGATTAAGGATTCAGGCAAGAGAAATTTACGGTGAGTTATTAGCAGTTAGCAACGCAAAAAACTTGTTATGCTTTTGAAGAGAGTTTATCGAAATCGAGATGCGCAACGCTATGGAGTCAAATGTTTCACAAACAGCAAAAAATCGGAAATATATGGTACACTACTTGCGCACATCACTTATTTTGGAAAACGTTTCGTTGCAAAAAGCGACAAATTTATGTCCTGACATTCCTGTTTTGATAATTTCTTACTCTGATAATGTAGTAAAGGCCCGTTGTTGTGTTCCTGAGGTAAGATTGCACAAATTATGAGCGACTTGTGACTTGTATTTGTTAAAGAATATGAAAAATGTCTCGTTTGATGCCGAAAAATGGATGAAAGAGACCGTCGCAGCCGTTTTCAAATGTTCTCTTGTTCCTCCCAAGGGTTATGACCCGTCTCTTGTGTGCAATATGAAAGCCAAGCGAGTTAAATTGGAAGATTGGGACCCTTTATTACAGGAAAGTCTCGAATTGGCTAAGAAATTCGCTGAACAAAATCTGTAGTAGAGAAATAAGATTGTTTTTTTTTAATAAACACTTATTTATTTTTATTAAATACATAGTCAACAAGCTTAACATTTAAGCAACATGAAAGTTCGACAAGCACAGAATTTGTCAATTTTTTTGTTTGTTTTTAATGCTGTGGATAATCACATCGTTAAAATCTGGCTAAAAATCGAACTAATAACAATAATACCAAGGCATTTTTTCGTACTAAATCTCAAAAATATTTGCAGTCTTATTGTTAGTTCCACTATTGAGACTTGATAAGCGCTATGTAAAACGTCAAAAAAATACTCGGCCTAGTGTACTATAACTGGTAGAAAGTGGCGACCGGCTTTAGACGGGTTCGTTAATTAGAGGCGTTAGCCGGGACAAAGCGGACGGCAGACTAAACAAACACTAGGTGGAGGCCAGGGTTGCTCCGGTCGTCATTTTCTACACTTCGTGGGGTCACACTAGCCGCATGAAAAGGCAATGCATTACAATATACTGGACGAACTTTACTCTAAACGTGGTCAAAATATAGAAACTAATAACTCCAGGGATTAGGGGGTCTACAATGAACCCAACGAAACTACAGCGGCTACGCAACCAAGCAAAACTCCAGCCGACCTATTCACTAATTATTAATTGTTACAGTCTTACCGCTACGTGAGGATAACATACAATCTACAGATTATAAAAAATAATTTAAAAACAATCTTATGTAACTATTAACATTAAAGTTTAAATATCTAAAAATCAGCTTACCATCGTTTCATAAACGGGCATTGCAATCTGTTTGATTTTTAAACGTTTTAAACTATTATTGCTCGATTCACGGAATACTCTTTCACCCGATTGAAATTGAAAAACATGCAAGTTCGTGTCGATAAAACAAATTTCTACTTTTCATTTCTTAAATAAAGAATGCTTACACGACGACTGAGTAGGAGGAATGCGAGCAAAGTTGCTACAAAGTTCCGGTTTGGTTAGGCCGTACGTTGCGTCTCACATCCTCCAGTTGAATGAGCTGAAACAGCCCAAATAACCCCAATTTCGCAACCGCTCCACTCACCTTTTCGATGGGTATGCACGACAACTCGCCGCCTCCACACTGCGGCGGCGGCAACGGCGCAGTCGGAGTCACCGGCTTGTTCGCCGCCTTCTCCTGCGCCTCCCTAGCGCGACGCTCCTTCAACTTCAGCGAGAAAATGGCCACAGAACGGGCTCGTTTCATTAGGCTTTGCTTGACTCTCGTCTTCTTCGCTGCTAGTTCTTCGGCCGCGCGGGCCGCCTCGTCCGCCGCCTCCTGACTCGACACGCTGCGAGCGCTGTCGCTGAGGGAGGAGTCGGCGGGGGCGGGGCGTGCCCGGTTGGGCGGCTGGGGCGGGGACCGCGGGCGCGGCGGCCACACCGGGCTACTTTTCAACAGGTCTGAATCAGAACTAGAGGCGTCCTAAACCAAACAACATGTATTTAATTAAATCAGTACGAAGGTTTTATTACTTTAGGGGTAATGCAGTCAGTACTTCGATGTATGTCGGATTCCTCTTTGAGGCGTTTGGCCCACTCGGCGCCCCCTCCAGGCCCGATCGTCAAATGGTGGGTCTGTTCGGGCGGCACCACCTCAGCTGGGGTCCACTCCTTGGATTTTCTTGGCTTAAACGGGGGAATTTGTTGAATGCTATCGGGGGTTATGGAGACGGGTTTGTAATGGGCCGTGCCCGGCGCTGGCGAAGTGGGGGTCGGTACCGGTGTGACATTTTGCGAATGTGTCGTTTCCTTCAAAGTTTCGCTCATCTCGCGCAACTTAATGTCGAGTTTGTTTTCGTTGCCGGCGACCAGACTGTGGCTCGGCGACACTGAAAATCTAAACAAAAAGTCACATTCACGATTCAAGTGATATGGCACTGGCTAAGCGCGGTTTTAAAGCGAAATGACTACGTCAAAATGGAGTAGACGTGCTAGAAAAGATTGATATGGTTTGCATAGTGACAAAGTTTTTGTTTTGGCGAAGCACAAACTTTTTACCATTGGGGACGAACGTTGCTAGCCCTCACACGGGACCTAAACGGAAGACAACCATTGTATTTATTTCTAGAGACTACGAATTCTACCTTCGCCAGACGCTACAACTCACCTCCCGACGATCTTGGCCGATAGCTCTTCGGGTGAGGGCGTCGACGTGTTGGCCAATCGGCTAGCTTCGCGTCGAGCCCACTCGATTTTGGCCATTTCGGTGGCCAACCAACCGGGGATGTCCGGGATGGCACACGTGATGATGAATCTAATAACAAGCATGATATGCTCCAAGGCCACAATCAACAGAATTGTCTGAGTGGCAGTCATGTCGGGAAACATTCGGTGCACTTGCCCCGATAAACCAATCAGAGCGCAGTTGACCAAAACCGCCATTATACTCATATATTCCATACAATTCTGAAACAATTGACTCACTCCCGTTTGGTCTAATTTGATTGGGCGAGTGATTACCTGCCACGTGCCGATATTTGGCACTCTTTGCCCAAACGGCCTTTGGCACACATAAGCCAGCTTGAAGGCATCACTCCTGATTTCGATCAAGTTATTCAACATCGCGCAAACCGCAGCCGGAGGAAAGGCAGACGAGAACAAAATGACATATCCTAACTGCATTGTCATTTCCAAATGATCGGCGAAAGTTCCATCGTACTAAGAGAAACGTAAATCAGGAGAAGTTATTTGCAAAAATAGCTTAACAGACTTTGTATAAAGAACTTTCGAGTTCGGCTTGACTCATGCTCCGTTTGTTGGCTTGTTCGGTGCTCGGTTCTTCTTTAATTTCTGGTACTTTCTCGGTTTCCTCGCCAGGTGGCGGTCTGGCGTTTTGGGGACTTAAAGCGCCCCACAGATCGAAACTCATTTTGGCCAATCGCAAGTGCTCAAGCATGTAAGGCAAGGCCGATTCTTTTAGATTACCGATCACTTGTCGAGATATCAGTAAAGCGGCCAATTGCTAAAGATAGTGTGGTGAATTTTTGGGTAGACAGGATGGGTGCAAAGTTACCTCTTTGAGGCGCGCCTGATCTTGCAAATAGAATGCGATGTAAAATAATGAGAGGAACGAATTGACAAATTGAAACTGAAACACAGAACAGTTTATGCATTTTTTTAATAATCTGCGGAGGTTTTTAGAGTTGGGCAATGGACGTTTAACGAATTAGTAAAACCTGGCATGCAATGATTTAAATTA
Source organism: Tribolium castaneum (assembly GCF_031307605.1). Lineage (NCBI taxonomy): Eukaryota > Metazoa > Arthropoda > Insecta > Coleoptera > Tenebrionidae > Tribolium > Tribolium castaneum. Next base: position 14,880,951 of record NC_087396.1, read on the forward strand.
CTTTGTTCTATTTTATATTGGAGAAGAGACTAGTACGCAGTTAGAGGAAGTAAAGTGCAACAAGCTTTGTACAAGTAAGAAGAATACAAACCAAGGCCACTTTGCCGATGAGGTGGTTTTCGTACTTGGTCTCGAGACGGTAGTTCTCTGAGCAGCGTGGTAAAAACATAGCTCACAGTTAAATAGTTAGCACCTACTCTAGACTAACTAATAAGAAACAACCAACACAATATTTTACGCTCTCTTCGTACGAAAATCCATGCCAAACGTCAGTTTTGAAAACTACCACGCATTTTATCCAACTCACCTTTATCGTTGAGCCAGATGGCTATTTTGAAGTAGGCCTCGTCCATTAGCGAGATAACGACAGCCAACATGATTTTGGGGAGGTACCCCAGCCACATGGGCAGTCCTCTCGCACTTAGCAACCCGTCCCACCAATCCTGAAACACATCTACAATAGCCACGCCCCCTGGAACAATCCCAACCCACCTGAATTTGCAACGAAACTATCATGACGAAGAAAACGGTCGATAAACAAATGACAATGATCGGCACCGAAATGCAATATCTGAAAACGTGTCTCTTCCACGTCGGGTGCCAGGGCTCCAAGCGGCCGGTCACCGGACTAGGCTGGAGAGGTCCCTGGGAACATATCATAACATGTCGCGCAACCTAACACGTCGACATGTTACAGCACTATAAGCTCTCTAAAGAAATAAAGCGGCATACATAAAGTACAAATTATAGCGAAAAAGGTGCTCCAAGCGATGACATTTCGCAACTGATTGACAGTTGACCAAACGTCAAGTGTGTTAATTAATCGTTGCTTAGTAACAGTGGGCGTACCCTGAACAGCGGGCGGGGCTCGGCTAGGAGGTCATCGCGTTGATCCAGAGTGCCCCACCTGAAGGCCAACTCGGCCGAATAACGCTTCCAAGCTTGGAGGTAAGTCGTGACCCAAACTACGTTGAAAACTGAAAACAGGACATAGCCCACGTCTTCCAGCGTCTGGTGTTTGCCGTTACAACATAACTGGAAGGGAGAAAATGGGAGGAGTTTGTTTTGTGATCGGTTGATTAAGACCCACCCAAAAGAAAAATCCCACAATCGCCGGAATGCTCAAAGCCGTGGTGTAATGACCCAGCCAGGCAAAGTACATCCCGATTTTGACCCCAAAATATTCGGTTATTTCGTCTAGAAATATCAATACATTAGAGTCCGTGCCGTTTTAGAGTTACCTAGGGGCTGCCGGGCACAAAAGTCTCGGACCCACGTGTTCTGGAGGCGTTCCAGAGCCGCGGGTTCGTGCAGGGGAAATACCTGCGAGATTATTCCAGAAGTTAAACATTTGGGGACTGAAAATTACTGATAATTCAAATGGATTGATAATTCCTGTCTGGTACCAATGGGCTGTCCTTCGAGAAGTGTCAACCCTGGAATTGCCTGGGAATCGTTGGGTTTGGCCCTTATGCTCTCCAAAAGCCTCAAAACCAGCCACTGTCTCTCCTCAGTGGTAAAAAAGTGGTCCTCAGCGTCTGATCCCTCATAAGACTGGAAGTCCTGAACTAGAAACTCCTTCAAGCCACCTCCCTTGCTCTCCTTTAAGATTTTGGGAAGATGATATTCTTCGGCAGCTTTGAGCAAACTGTAATAACAAAGACTGCACACGGGGGCTTAATTGTTTGTGAAGGTTACATCGAGAGAGGTGCCGTGAGGTAAAATGCGCTGCTTTGGGTGGAAGCATGGTGTCTTACGTGTACCGTAAGCCCCGGCGACTGTCTCAGCTTGGACAGGAGCCACAACAACACCGAGTCCTCGGCGCCGGGCGGGAAAACAACAACAACATCGCAGTTCGGCGTCGAAATTCGCTTCAACCAGAGGCGCTTCGGGGCCAGGAAGTGGCCGGCGCACGGGATCTTCTTTTTTAGCAGTTCCGAGGCTGGAACATGTTGCTTAAGGGGATGCCAAAGGTGGGAATGCTTTACCTTGTTCGATTTTTTCTTGGGCGCACTCGACCAACTTGCGGCGCCGGAGGGTGCTAGCAGGGTCGGATTCCTGCGTCGCCATTTCACCCTCATTTGACATTCGAGACCACCGAAATACACAGTTGCGATCACGCAAGAGGAAGTAATCAATGAGAATGCTAATGTTAGGTAATAGGTTGACGTTACGCCTACTTCTGACATAACGCCATTTTTAAAAGGTGTCAAGAGGGTGACGTTTAGGGGTGCCAACGTAAACAAACATTTTAGAGTCTTTTCCATCCAATTTTTTCAAAATTTCTAATTTACAAAATATAAGCTTATTGCGACCTTTTCGTGTGGTGACAAGAGACAACACTTTGGAAAAAATATTTAATAGGTTAGTTAATACAAAAATATTAGGTATTTACAAGAAATATGTAATTATCGATTCGTGTTGTGCACATCAAACAAAGTCTCGTCTTCTTCGTCCTCGTCAAGTGGAAGAGGTGTCATCTCTATGTCACTGCGCCGTGTCCTCACACCGTATTTGCTTACCATCACAGGTTGTTTGCTTTTTTTACTGCTAACAAAACCCGTCAGTCATTAGAACAACAAATTACGTGCTAATTTACCCGCAATAAGTCTTCAAGGCCATGTAAACAATTACTAGAGCTGTTAAAATCACCACAACGGAAACACCCCGCAAAAGGGCACCCGATTCCATTTCCGTTGGTTTGAAAACTTTGTGATCTTCAACTTTCGTTTCATTTTTTTCGAGTGTTTTGCTCGGTTTTTTTGGTTCAGGAGGTACTTCCTGAGGTTTGACAGGTTGGGGTTCAACCTTTGCTTCATTTTTTATGTGCACTGTTTCTACATGATCCTTAGGCTCTTCTGCTTTGCTAGCTTCCACTTTTTTTCCGTCACTCTGAGGGGGTATCACATTCAGCAAACGCCGGTTATTAACATAAATCACTTCATTAGTTGTTACAATAAAGGTTAGGTGCGAAAACACAAACAAAACAACAAAAGGAGACATTGGATAAATTAACCACAAAAACGCATCAAAAACTTGCAGATTTTTTAATCACATTTCACTTCTTTTACGGGGTTTAATCATTATTTTGTATTTTTTCTTCCAGCATATTGACAACAGTAACGTCACCTGTCAAAATGTACAGTTTTTTAAAATTTGTTGCTTTTATAAACGCAAAACACGATTAACCAGTTTGAATAGGGCAAACACAACAATTAACTCGTTTTATCAATTAAAACAATTTAAAACTTTAAATATTTTGCTAATTTTGATTTTATAAACTTTTTGCTTGAAGGTAGTTGCCTTCGAATGTAATAACGCCCGAAAAAAATATCAATAAAAACTGAGAGCAGTGTTTTCCACTATTTGTATTGTATTCAGAGCATTGTGCAATTTTGCACTATGAGTATTATTGCATTTATTTGTCGATAAAAATATTTTAAATAAATGATTCGTGAATCGGTACATTCGGGCGCAAGCTCTACTTGCCTGACGTCAAATTTGGAGGTTAAATTGGTCAAATAAACATTTGATATTCGCGAAGAGTGATAGCGCAAGAATTGAGGCATGGCGTTGAGCTCCTCCTCAAAATTGTTGCGTGCCGTGGAGCCGCTGAGAGTCCTAGCAGCTGCCTACCACCCTAAAGTGATCGATCACTACGAAAATCCGCGCAATGTCGGCTCCCTTGACAAGAACGACGAGTCCGTGGGCACAGGCCTCGTGGGGGCCCCGGCCTGCGGCGACGTCATGAAGTTGCAAATCAAGGTGGACGAAAATGGGAAAATCATCGATGCTAAGTTCAAAACATTTGGTTGTGGGTCAGCCATTGCAAGCAGTTCTCTTGCTACAGAATGGGTAAAGGGTAAGACAGTTGATCAAGCCCTTGAACTGAAGAACACAGATATCGCAAAAGAGTTGTCGTTGCCTCCCGTCAAGTTGCATTGCTCTATGCTGGCGGAAGACGCGATAAAAGCGGCATTGTCTGATTACAGAATTAAGCAGAAGAAGAAGGAAGAGAAGTAAATGGTCAACGGATTTAAGGGTTGTGATATTTAAATTGTAGTCGGATTAAAATTAAAAGCTTTAATGTGTAAATTTGCTAAATTTAATTAAAGTTATAAATAAGTCCCGTCATTGTTTTTTTCCGATACTGCGTTGACCTTGCGCTGTACGTATCGTTATGCACTTTTTATCTAAAAATGTTAGTAGATCCTGAAACACGTAATTGGCAAAAACAAATATTTTGTAAACACTGAACTTACCTGAATATTGTATTTGAAACCTTGTTCTTTTAACATTGAATGTAAATTCTCCAATTGGAGGGGCTCATACAGCAATATATCTTCCCTAATTTTGGGGTTACTCATTACTAAATTGTGCCAGGCGATGTGCAAAGGCAATCGACACGATGCTATTCGCTTTGATTGGGTTCTTTCAAAAATCAATTCCTCCTCTTCTCCTACATCACCGATAATATCATTAAATTGGACGAGATTATTAGTACGTCTTTTTTTTACAATTTTTCCATCGTTATCTTCAACTATAGGATGCGTCGCCTCATAAATATATTTCAGTAGCTTAGCACCTTTACTTCTTTTGAGCGGTTTCAGGCCAAACTTATCCAGTTCTTTACAAACTTGAGGAGTATTCATTTCATCGTAATTGGCCATAGGCGTTACATTATCGGTTTTTATTATGATGGAGGATTTATTTGGAGTTTCCATGTCTTGTTTATCAGGGGATTGATCCTCAAACTCGACCATTTGAGGAGATAAAGGCCTTACGGGGGAATTACCGTGGTCTGAAATTTCATGTGAAGAACCTGCTTCAGATAAATTAGAGGCTTTAGGAGCACTTTTGAGTCTTAACCGTTCAGATAACGAAAGGCCCATATTTGAAATACCAAACTCTTCGTCATTAGAAAAGTTATATTGCGTCTTTTCTCCGAGATTTTCTTGTCTGTCAATGGAAAAATCCTCAAGTTCGACTTTTTCATTGTTTGGAGACACTTGTTGAAGGGTAGAATTAAAAGTTTCAAGTGGGGGCGAACAAGCCTTCAAAGGGGAATCCTCATTGGTGATTGTATCTGAAGGACCTGCTTTAGACAAATCGGAGAAGTTCGGACTATTTTTAAGTCCTAATCGTTCAGATAATGATAGCTCCATGTCCGGAATATCAAACTCCTCGTCATCAGAAAACTCATATTGCACCTTTTTTTCGCTAAATACGCTTGAATAATTCACTTCATCGTCGCTTATGTAGATGCTTTCTTGACTACAACTCTTTTCTGGTGAATCATCATCACTAGTACTTATTTTTTCTAATCTCCGTGGTTGTGGTGATGTTTGATCGCCGGATAATAGATTATTTACGTACTCAGTGACGTTCAAGCTTGATTCAACTGAGTCATCAGGTGCAGAACGACTCACATGGAAACTTGTAGTCTCTTCATTGTCGGACTGTGTCAGGTCAAAGCATTCCATTTCTTCTTCGTTATTTCGAGAGAGTTGATGTTCACTTTCTGATTCGAACAAATCGGGAGAAATACAATCTCGAGACCGTTTAACACCTTGATAACTCGGAGTTATCGGAGAAAGCTGAGGTGACAAGCATAATTTTGGAGAATTATATATTTGAAACGAGGAATTCACTCCCTCTTCACTCCTCCCTGAAGGACTGCTAGCATCTTTATTTGGGGAAATTACGGAGCTTATTTCGCTCGAAAACGGATTATCGTCTCCACGTTTGGAGAAGTCTTCCTCTCCAAGTTTTACAGCAGGAGATGGAAACTTTCCATAAATAATTTGGGAGGTGTTACATTCAAAATTTTTATTTTCGTTTGAACTTTCGTCAGAGTTGGTTAAATCTATTACTCGAGAGTTTCTTCTTTCCTCCCTCTTTTCAGATGCAAACAAACTGTCGTTATAAATAAAATTTGGACTTTCACACACAGATAATCTGGTCCAAGGCGACGGTTGTGGAGAATTTTCACGAAACGCGTTTTCTTCCGGTTCTAAATTTTCTTTATCACTTTGTAAATAACTTTGCGACAGTTTTGGCACATTTGATGTAATGACACGCTCGGGGGTGCGTTCACGTCCTGGAATGCTCCCCCAATCCTTCAAAAAGCGCCCACAAGATGATCCAGTGCTTGGTTCAAACCCCTGCACGTAGAATCGGCCCTCCTCGTTCAGCTCCTCTAAGGCCAAGTTGTTTATTGGGAATATTTTCCGTTTTGTCAATTTTTGAAGGAAGGCGGAGAACAATTTAAGCGTTTCTTGTGCTTTAGGCAAACGAGTTCGTTCATTCTGGGCCAAAATGAGTGAAACTTTTGACGAAATTAGTGATTCTCGTTCCTCGCTAGTTCGAATTTTGAGTATTGGGGTTACATGTCTATAGCGCGATTTTTTACTCTTTTTAGCTGGGTCTAGTCGTTCTTTCTTTTCTTGTACTGAAACCCTGCTTTTGTTATACCCAAAGCCAAATTTCTCAAACGCGCCTCTAAAGGAATCGATTTTTTCTTGTGAGCTGAGGGTTTGACCGGGATTTTCTGCGGCGTAGGTGGACTCAGAGAGAGCTAAAGCCATCTGGAGGTGGTCCGGATTGACGTCAACATGCTTGAAATTGTCCTCAACAAATTTTGTAAGGGGCACTTGTGTTTTCTTGCGTTTTTTAACGTTTTTACACGGGGGTTTCGCGTTCGCTATCTTTGACACTTTGTTGATCGCTTTAGGAGTCTCAAAATCGGCTAAATTACCCGCGGAGTCATCGAGTTTCACTTCACTTAAACAGTTTTTGTAAGGAGAATCTGAGAAACTACCTGAACTCTCAGAGCCCTCGGCATTGTCTTTAGTGATTTTGGCGAAATATTTCGAAATCTTCCCCGTTTTAGTGGCGCTAATGAAACGACAAAAATGATTAAACAACTTTATTACAGTATGTACACTACACTAACCTACGCTTTACAGGTTTAGATGTCTGGCTTTGTGTGGAATTTTGTGTACCACGGCTGCGGCTTCGTTTTGTCCGTGTAGAGCTCATCTTCTTTTGCGTCTTCTCTGGCCTTCAAGGCACTAAACAGTTCCAAATAGCCCCCTTTGGTTACGAGGCTAGTGGCCATAAAGCGTCGCCGGGTTTCAGGGCTATCGTCAAACTTGCCCTCAAGGTAACTTTTTTTGAGCTTTTGGGCTTCGGGCCACAGTCTACGAATTATGACCGGAAAAATGATTTTACTTCAAACTGACATCTTACTCGAAAAGTAGCCAGAACAGGCCCCCAACTGCTATAACTCCACCCGCGTAGTAATTCCTCTGTACGTAAAAAGGGGTCCCTTTGGTTCTACGAGGCTTCCTGAGTGATTCGTCAATGTTTCGGTTTGCCATAGCAAAGAAAAAAAGTATAAATGTGGGTCAACTCATAACCTCAAACCTGGAAGTTTTGCTTTGATTGCCACACACCCACGGTGGCGCTAGTGTAATAAGGAGATCCGGTCCAATGTACAATTTTATTTAAATTTTTCTTACATAATGGAAGCAGTACAATATTCGATAATTCATGCATCACTTGTACACAATGCCAATAGGGACCTAAATTACCTTAACTTGCACTAGACTTGAACAAGAATCAAGCTTCAAAAACTGAGCATATTCTTATCACAATGTAGGGTATAATATTCATGTTTCACACAAAGCACATAACAAATATAATTCTTTAGGCGATTTTTACATAACAAAGGAGCTATATTTTAACGTAGCGCTGTAAATACACAAGGGCTACAAAGTAACATAAATAGATTCAACAATAGGGTTATAAACTACAAATATTTGATTATGTGTAAATGACAGAAATAAAAAAGGGACGAACTTGGAGACTCCTCGTGCTAAATAAGTTCAAAAATTGTATATTACACATTAAACTTCTGGAAATCTCCAATAGGAATGTCTGTTCTGCTATTCTTTGCAGATATCCTCTAGTCAAGCAATCGCTTTGGCTTGCGGCAAGAAGGCTTCCCAGTACTTAACGAGCTGAAACACCACATCAGTCTAGAGTTTTTTACCCTTACTACAGTCAAACCTGGGCTTGGTGATTGAGGTGGTTTTCAAAATACTTTATAAACATAATTTTAAAGTCGTGAATGCGACACTTTTCAAACCTCTCCACTTCCGTTTTGATCATTTTCGAGATCTTATCAAAATTCTCTTGGCCACGTTCGACTTTGGCTTCCCACTATAGTGACATTAGTAAAGTTTACAACAGATAGTGCTGGTGCCACTCACCTCTATCACTTCAGCGCCAGCTTGGTCGACCTTGTCTGTCCTGTTTGTGAGCTCCATCTTAGCCTTGGCTTCCCTTTTCTTGGCCAACATTTGTTGCGAGTGTTGCCAATGTTGGAAAAGCTTTGTTCTTTCATGAAAGGCGTCACGAACAGCCCCGAGAAGCCCTAAATAATCCTTCAGTAACTCACAGAGAATGAAGAAATCCGTGTTGGCCTGTTCCAAATGCAATGCTTCAACTTTTTCCTCAGTATCGGCCAAATTGGACAGCGCCATTGAGAGCGAGTTGTGGTCCTCACAAGCGCTCAACATCGCCGCAGACCGTGAAACGCCGTTAGTCAAGTGACTCAGTTCCTTTCTGTAAGCCACCATCGCCTCAACATTGGTATGCAATTTCCTCAGCTGAGTCTCCAGAGCCTCAATGTGAGCCAACTTATCCTCAAACCACTGAAATTTGATTGGTTACTAACTCCCACCAACTCGTGATTGGCTTACTGGATCAGTCTCATCCATCTTGTAGGTGATTTTGTTCACAGTCTCGCCAACCTTATTGAAGAGCCTCATAACACCGGCGCTACTCAAGGCAGACGTGCTTGTGGCCTTCGGCAGCTCAATATCTAACGAAATGGGAATGTGAGGGGGAAAAACAGCCAGCTCTACCAACCTGACTCCAGAAACTCCCTAAAGTCGGGGTCCAGTACCAGGACAGGGTGTTGGGCAGTGCGTTTTAGGTAACGCTCCAAGGACGCGCGCCTGCGTTCGACAAAGTCGTTTCCGTTCGAAGGACTGCCCTCCGCTTGACTGGAGATCTTGATTTTGGTCATGCCAATGACACTCTTTTCAGGCGCTGGCGGTATGATCCTCCCGACCTTGAGGTACTTCTCTGATAATTTGTCGTGGAGGCCCAGAAAGTCGCTGAAACGCCTCGTCACCGAAAATTCGCGTTTTTTAAATATCGGCATGTTGGTTTTTGTTGTGACCCGGTAAGCCATATAAGCGCTCATGCCGTCACCCACTTTTTGGGGCTCCGTGATGGATATTTCCAAAAATTGATCGCCGCCTGCAGCCTCGACCTGTAGTTTTCACAATGCGAATAAAAATTTATCAGTTGTGTGAAAAAATACTTGTTCCATGGTGTCTGGCAATGTTCCACTATTGTTGATTGGGACAGTCTCCAGTTCGGGTTTCTGGTCGTCCAGGGAGAGGTTGGTGAGGTCGGCGTCGCCGTTGAGGCCTTCCTGGGGCTCATCTTTGTACGGTTCGGCCTGCTCCTGTGGCAAGTGGGGGGTTATCAAGCGATATATCAAATTACAAGCCGTGTACCTGTCTGGCTGACACGAAGAGATCTTCGTCTTCTTTTCGGTCGGAAAGGATGTCCACGTTTTCAAATAAAGGGGGCGGCTCCACAGGGTCTGCCATTTTATTTCAAAAGGCGATAAAATTAATTATTTGACGCGGCCGGTCTGTTAAATTGACAAACGTCAATCAAAAAAATTAATGGCAATAGGGAATGCCAACCTAATTATTCACCAGGTGCTAACGACGATTTTTCGCTTTAAAGTGCTTGGAAATATTTACTTAATGATGACTAAGGATGGAACCTCAGGCGAGGGTTTTGTAAAGCAAACTTTACTTTTATTTTCGTAAACAAATCTCGCGTAAAACAAATAAAACGTTCACGTAGCTAACTTCACACGTAGCGGAAAAATCCCTAGTTGTGCCACGATTACGTTTACGTACACAAACCAAATTCTCTGTTATTCTACGATGTGATCATATGTTTACAATAATCAATCAGTAAAAAGTAAATAAAATGTTACAAGAGGACTCAAACGGCGAAGCCTCATTTGAAATAATCGACAAGAAGCAGGACGATGCCTCGAATGACAAGACAGGTGACACGTTTGTAACCTAAAATCGCCCCAATTTTATTAAATGATTCCAGAATCTCTGAGTAGCGTGTCATCTCCGTACTCGATACCTTCCCCAGGGGGTGTCGCTCTGCCGGGTGGAAATTTGCTCTCGAATTTACCACCTCCGACAAATCTCCCTGATTTCACACTGTGGCAGTCTCAAGCAATCCCAGCACCTACCCCTTTACCTCCAAACATCGCGCCTGCGGCTACACAAGCGGCCCCCGCACCGGTTAACGTCCAACCGTTCCCCCAAACCCAGTTTAGGTAAATTTGACTCAAGGTTTCAAATTATCTGCAACTAACTTGCAGTGCTGCCATACCGCCGAGTAAAGGTGTTCAACATGGACCAGTTCCCCAAACTAGTGCAGACGCAGGACAGGGGGGCGGGGGACTGATAGGCTGGATGAAAGATGCAGTCTCCAGCGGTGGCATATTATCAAAGGTTGCGGAAAAGGCGAAAAACTCCGTAGATTCACTCATCACAACCCTAGACCCACAAATGTCGGAGTTCATTTGTAAGAATCTCCGCGTTTTTCACTCATTTATTGTGTTGATTTATTAGATTCTGGAGGGGACGTGGAGCTTGCTGTTGTATCGCAAGACCCGGACGAAGTCGCCCCCATTCGTGAGGCAATTTTTTCAGTATTTGGTAAAGCTTGGGTGAAGTAATTTCTTCACAAAGTATGTTTCTCGTGTAATTGATTAAATTTTTCAAGTGGGATTAGCGTTAAAGTTGATGAAAGGAAACACCAAGCTGTAGGTTTTGAAGAAGGGATTAAGAGGGCGGAAGAAAAGCTAAAAGCGGCGTTAAACTCGAGTCAAGTTCCAACAATTGCTATTGAGAATATTCTTTTACAACAAAACGATGAATGGTTTGACTTAAGCGTCTTAGTTTTGAAAGATGTGGAGAAAAAGATTTTGCTTAAAACATATACTCAAACGACACCAATTCCGCTTGATTCTTTTGTGAAGTTGGCCGAAAAAGAAATGCCCAGCTATGCGAAAGGGTGCGATTCAACCGAAAAACTACTAGCGGCGTATTTACAAGTGAGTTGAGTTGTTTTGTTTGTAATTCGTTAGAAAATCTGTTTTAGGTTTGTAAAAATAATTGGCAACAGGGGGTGAGTGGGGTTGCTAGAAAAGAAACCCTATTTCTAGCAGCGAGGACACTTGTTACTTTGTATAAAAACAAAATCACTAATTAAATATCGTACTTACTGGAATATAAAATTAATGATATAACTGTTGCATTTTATTCTAGATTTTATTTAATGTTCAAAATTCATTTTATCAATATAGGCTTTAATAAATAATTGTAGTATTGTTTGGGATTCGTTAACAGTAAAAAGCATTCCTTGTTTTACGTTTTTATTCAAATTTTTTTAATTACAGAAATATATGAAGAATATTTACCTCAAGAACCTGCAACAAAGAAAAAGTTGCTTTTGAAACAGTTAACAAAAAATTAAAAAAAATAAATAAATGAATAATCAGACAAACCAATCAGTCACCGGTTTCAGACTGGGGCGGTAAATTAATCATCACACAATAATTAAAAAAGAAGTAAGCAAATAATGCAATTTTACTCACCAGCTTATAAAAATCCAAGCCAAGGCACCCTCACCGTTACTTATCTGCAAAAAATAAACCGAAATAGTGAAAAAAATTTAAAAAATTTTAACTACTGAATGTGTGTTGCTTTTAATACAACTAAAGAACAAAAATAAATATATATTAATGTTTGTACTATTTAACAAATCAGAAAAACCAATCAGTCACCGATTTCAGACTGGGGCGGTAAATTAATCATCACACAATAATTAAAAAAAAATAAGCAAATAATGCAATTTTACTCACCAGCTTATAAAAATCCAAGCCAAGGCACCCTCACCGTTACTTATCTGCAAAAAATAAACCTAAATAGTGAAAAAAATTTAAAAAATTTTAAAACTACTGAATGTGTGTTGCTTTTAATACAACTAAAGAACAAAAATAAATACATATTAATGTTTGTACTATTTAACAAATCAGAAAAACCAATCAGTCACCGATTTCAGACTGGGGCGGTAAGTAAATCATCACGTTACGTTTAAAAAAAAATTAAAACAATGATTAAATTGTGAAACTCACCACCATCTAATGAATTCCAAGTAGGGCGCCTTGTTTCAAATTACCTGTAAAAGTAGACACAAATAAAGAAAAGCTTTTTTTTGAATGAAATGTATCTAATCTTCCTTTGGTTAGACAGACGAATTGCTGAATAACCATACACATGAAAAGAATTAATGTTCCCACAACGAGCACACCTCTTCATTTTAAGACATGAAACGGCCGGCTTAAATGTGTGGGGTGTGTGTAACAATTACTATTTACTTAAAAATTAAAAATCTTACCTTAATAGCTAGCAAATAATAGCACTGCCAAATGAGCCCCAGGTTGTGAACTGCAACAAAACAAAAATGGTTTAAACACAAAATAAATTTCGACAATTTTCTTGTTTTATGAAAATAACTTCAGACCTGTTGAGCTTAAAATTTTACATCCATCACGGTATTATGGCGTAAAAAAATCATCATCTAAATATTGATAATTTAAGTCAAATATTAAAAAGAAACTCACCTAAAACGTGTCGGAGAAGCCCCATCGCAAACTGACCTAACGTTACTGCAACAAACTTTATTACAAATATTTGGACTCTTACCCCACCTAACCTACTGAAAATGAAATTCTACAAATAAAAACTCCTCCTTTATTCTCAACTCCGTATGTTAAAACAAATTGCTTATAATTAATCAGTTCAACTAGCTTAAATAAAAATGCACTGGTAACAATAAAAACCCTTGTCTTATTCTTGGACACAATTTACTTGAAAATAAGTTGTCATAAATAATGTGGATTAAAATACAACCAATGCGTTGGGAAGCAAAAAACAAAGTTACAACTGATCCATGTATTTTCACCCTGCCAGTATATAAAAAAAATTATAATTATCAATTGCTTTATTGTATAATTTAAGATGAATCTTAAATAATCTGTACATAACTAAAACCACCTCTTTATAGTTTGTCCAAGTATTGTGAAAGATCGGGTAGACCTTCTTTGAGACCTTTCCTCTTACGTGTTTCCTGCAAAAACAAAAAATAATTACAACCATGCCAAGCGCAACGTTTGGGATTGACCATTAGAATGTCAGCCCCCCTATTCAGGCCAGGAATTTTACTTCAAGACCGAAACTAAAAGACTATTGATCTCCCATCAAAAGCAAACTCGTGGACATTTAAAACAATCCAGAGTTGTCTGAAGATGGGTCAAAATCGCCTACACTCACCTGTACAACAGTGTATGGTCTCGAGCTGGTTTCAAGCGGATCTCCGGGGAGAATTTGCCAATGGTCGAACACGCATTGTGGGAAAGCTTGTCCACCGGTGTTGGAGCGGAGATCGGCGGTAAAACCGAACGACTCGTTTACAGGCAAGTAGGCTTTCACCACGAACATAGGAGTACCAGCTACTTGTTGTTCCTCAAAGACGTGGCCACGTCTTCTGTTCAACACACCGTAGATACCACCGACGGCGACTTCAGGACACTATAAAAAAATCATTATTATTGTTACTAATTTAAAGTGCTTAATCTTTGTACCTGAATCTCACACTGGTACACTGGCTCCATAAGCCTTGGCCCAGCTGTCAAAAGACAAGCATACAAGCAACGACGAGTGGTTGGGATAATTTGACCACCTCCACGATGGATAGCATCAGCATGGAGAGTAACATCATAGATGTTAAACCTGACGCCTCTCAAGTTTTCTTCAGACAAAACACCTTCTTTCGTAGCCCATTGGAACCCAGCGACTACCGAATCCTTGATTTCATTCAAATATTGCACTCCCTTCGTACAATCGACCAAGATGTTGGGGCCGGTGCCGTCGGGACCGAAGCACCAGATCTTCCTAGCTTCCGTCACATCGTATTCATACTTTTCGCCCAAGTAACGGGCACGTGATTTGAAATCGTCACGTGGGTTGACTTTTCCATCGTCAATATCTTCAGCCAAACCTTCAGGCATTGGTACGGCCTTCATGAACAGACGGTTGTGCTTGTTTGGCGATTTGGATAAGCACATTTGGTTCGATTCTTCAACGACGGTTTCACGGTATGACACGACAGGGTCGGACTTCTTGATTGGAATGCAGGCGTGGTCTTCTTCAAGATCTTTAAGACAGATTTCCAAGTGGAGTTCGCCAGCACCAGCGATGATGTGCTCGCCGGATTCCTCGATGATACATTGGACCATAGGGTCGGATTTAGCAAGACGTTTGAGACCTAAAAAAAAAAAACCAACACTTTGTAACTTCTTGACATTACGTATGAACAAAATTCTCTCCAACAAATTGGTTGTGTGTTAGTAGTCAGTTGGCCGTTCTTTTGTCGTCAAAGTGATCAGAACAGGTCTGTGAGAACAATCATCATTGAAGGAACCTTGCTTTGATATTTGTAACTATTAAAAAATAAAACATACCTTCGACCAATTTGGGCAAATCAGCTGGATTTTTGGGTTCGACAGCGACACGTACGACCGGCGATACGCTGAACTTCATAACTCTCAAGTTGTGGGCATCCTTGAAGGTCGTGATGGTGCCAGTTTTGACCAAGAATTGATCAACACCGACCAAACCGCAGATGTTTCCTGATGGCACGTCTTCAATGGCCTCGACGTTACGTCCCATCATGAGAATAGTACGCTGAATGGCTTTCTCGTATAAATCTTCCTTCTTGCCGGGAGTGTAGTTGGGTCCCATGATACGTGCCTTCATTCCTGTGGCGACTTTACCGGAGAAGACGCGACCGAAAGCATAGAAACGTCCCTTATCAGAGGTGGGTACCATTTTCGAGACGTACATCATAAGAGGAGCATTGGGATCGCAATTCTTGATACCGATGGCGGCTTCATCGTCATGGGGACCTTCATACAACATTTCCATTCTGTACTTCTGGGCAGTTACGGGTGATGGGAGATGGATGGCAATCATCTGGAGGAGAGCCTCGCCAGCGGGCAACCAGGTGCGCATCACAACCTTGAGGAGAGGCTTGCCGTCTTTGTCCTTGTCTTCGTGTTTCAACTGGATACCAAGTTTGGGGAACAGAGCTTCGTATTCTTCTTTCCTGTAACATGAATAAACAACATTGGCCACAATTCAAAATTACACAAAACTTTTTAAAGATTAATTAAGGTCAGTTGGCCGTTCTTTTGTCGTCAACCAGATCAGAACAGGTCTGTGAGAACAATCATCCTTCATGTCCAGTAAATTAAATCAATTAATAAGATTATTCACCTGTAGTTCATGATGCTGTCAAAGATTTTGTAGATGGGGTCCAAGATGTACATACAGAAGGAGCGTTTGTTGTCGGCTTCCTTCTGTTTGGCCCACTTCTTGGTTTTGGGGTTGAAGAAGTTCTCACCCCACAATCTGTTCATTAGTTTCACAACGTCAATCTTGAATTTTTCAGAGTACATTTCAGCGAACTGTTTGAGGGTAAAAGCCCATCCGTGGAGACCTGAACCGAAACCAACGGAACCTTTGCTAGGATCGACCTATAAAAAAGAAATTTCATAAAAAAAATGACACAAAAAATTAATTTCAATGTTCCACATCAGGAAACTGCTTTAAATATTTTTAATCTAAAGCAGGGCAAATAGTGGACCTTATCTGCGAGTTTCTTCATGGTTCTAGTCAATTAAAAATTAATTAGACCTCCCGAATTAACTCGCGATATGCGTTTAATTCAGAAAAACAACCATTGCATAATTTCATTTTTTTTTTCAACTAACTTCTAATCGTTAAATTACTAAAAACTTACATGAATGTTACCCATTGGGCCATTATCATCAGCGTAAGTGGCGATAATGACGTTCACGTTTTCAACAATACGCTGGAAAGTTTGGTAGAGTTCCTCTGAGTCCAACTGCAGCTCCAACAAAGCTCTGTCCATCTTGTTCATGAATAAAATAGGCTTGATACGTTCGGCAATAGCCTGCCTAAGTACGGTTTCGGTTTGTACACATACACCTAAAACGCCACGTTTCCCAATTAAAAACCGAGAATTTCCAATTTCTCATAAATAAAATGTACAACTCATGCCGTAGCGTGCCACAACCGGACATAAAGATAGAGGTCCTGTGGCAGCGTTTAAACACATGTTGAAATTAATCTCCTTCCATTGCACTGCCAACATCGTCGTTGAGCGTTGGTTGCAAGCAGCCAATGCTCTATGAAGTGGCTCTTGTTGTGCTGGAAGCGACACTTCTTACAAAAACTTACCAGAAACGCAATCAACGACGACAAGGGCGCCATCAGTGACGCGAAGAGCGGCTGTGACTTCTGATGAGAAGTCGACGTGTCCGGGAGAGTCAATCAGATTGATCAAGAAACCTTTTTCTTCCTTCTCACGCTGTTCAGGGTTGGTAATAAAGACGAGATCCCTGTCTTCAAGTTCGAAGTACATGGAGATGGCACTAAAATAAGGAATCAGCCATCTGGCAACGAGGGTTGGGGCACTTACGTAGACTTGATGGTGATGCACCTATCTTGTTCATCCTTTCTCGTGTCAGTAAACCTCGTTTCTCCCGCCTTGGCCCCGGCAATGATACCAGCTTTGGACACAAGGGAGTCGGTCAGAGTTGATTTGCCGTGGTCCACGTGAGCAATGACGGACATGTTACGGATATTCCGCTTCTTGTCCATCACAGCACGGATCTCGTCAACAGTGAAGTTCACCTAAGGGGGCCACATAACATTAACAGATGTCCGGTTAAGATCCAACATGTGTTGACACTTGACGTCCCCTTTTCTCCACATTTCCACCGTTAAATGATCAAATAATCCCAGCTTTGGTTCGTTTTTATTAATTACAAGCGGGCAACGAAGCCGAAAAACACTTATTAGTAAACATAAATACCGGATAGAGTGTACTTTCATCTTATTGTGCAATCTGAACAAATCCGTTAAAAATCACTAAAATAACGCTAAGCCACCGAAATAAATAATCCACGGCGTGGAGAGAGGCTGGGGCAATCGTTTAACGTTAATAAAATCCACAAAAAGGGCTTACCATGTTGGATGTTTCTTGATTTTGTTAACACACACAAAAATACGATACGCCAGTAATGGCGCACTCCCGTGAAAGGACGATTGACGTGAAGTGGGCTAAGAACTGCCACGCAGCTGCATCTTCACGGTATTGCCAACGTGGAAAAAGTCACTAGTTTTTGTCGCCTTGGTGAAAAGTAAAAAGCGGGTTGATAAAAAAACGGTTTTATTTCTTTATACAGTTATGTTTCCCGTTTTCTGCCTTTAACTTGAATGCGGAGCCCGGCACAGGCGTTTCGGTGAGTTTCTATCCGATCAGGGAAAAATTTGCGGCCACATTTTCCACATTCGACCAGTTCAGCCAAGTGGTTGTCCCATATCCTGTGGAAGGTGCCCGCGAAATCCACATCACCAGTGGCTGGAAGAGAAAAAGCTTTCATTTGGAGATATGCCATAAGAAATATTGTTTCCAATTTTTTAATAGACTTTAAGCATTCTCTGCTTTACGCACTGAAAACTTGAAAAACCAGAAAGCCCTGTTTTTGGAAACATATTTAACGGAGGGATTAAATTTAAACCTCAGTTAAAACATAGCAACGCCAATCAGATACGCAGTACCTTAGCAACTAACAGAGAGATAAAATTTAACTAATTAACTAATTTAAGTTTAATCGTACCGGAAACCGGGCCTTAATCGTTTGGCAACGCGTTTTCATAATTTCTCTATGTTATTATTTAACAATTAGTGTGAAATATAAAAAGCAGTTTTTGTAACAAAACAGATTTATTTACATTCTTATCATTTAGGTAACAAACTGGCTTTTTGTGGCTTCTCCTTCGCCTCCTCTTGTTGATCTTTCTGATGCTCTCGGTATAACCAACTGTAACAAATTCGTATCAACCTTAAGCTTTCCCCATTTTCGTGAAACTTTACTAGAATATTACGATCGCAGGCGCAGTTAAAGCCCCTCCAAGTAGAAAGAAGGAGCCTGGTAGGACCTTAATTGTGGTTTCATAGACTATATTATACATGGGCCCATAAACAAGGGGCATTAAAGCTTCAGAAACTCCAAACAAAGAGTTAATTTTGCCCAATTCTTCCGGAGGTACTAACTTTGATATAATTGATCTCATGGCGATGAAAGAAGTACCGTTTAAAGCCTCGATTATCGCTCCTGCAATAATCGTTTGGTTGTGGGAGAGGGTCATTTGAGAACTTACCAAGATAAAAAATTGTACTTGTGGGTGCGAAAGCGTATACGAGGGAAGCGGCGATTTTACTCGTGCTTGAAATCATTCCAAGGACGGCATCATCGACTTTGAGGAATTTGCTGAAGAACATTAAAGAGAAAACAGTTCCACAGACGTGGATGACAAATTGGAAGGTTGAGTACAAGCTGTAGTCAATTTCGTTCCATTTGAACCTATGTCGGACAAACAGATACATGACTTGCATTTCGCCATGCATGGGTCCGATTATGACCATAACAAGGATCATGATGGTGCAAATGCGGCGCTTCCGGTTACGTGGGCCGTCTTTAAAAGCCACGTTCAGGGTTTCCTTGATATGTTTCAAATTGAAGAAGTCCAAAACTGGGTTCACTTTCTTCACGTTTTTATCCACAATCACCTCCTCGTTCTTCGGCATATCTTTGACATAGACGATGGCGTAAATCAACGCTGTCGTATACATGGCTATGGCTAGAGAGAACACTCCGTAGAACCCGATCTCGTTGTAGAGAATACCACTGAGGGCTATCCCAACAGTCACACTGACGTTGGAGAAAAGATTAACAGCACCGATTCGTAGAGTCCTAGTTTCCACAGAAGAAATTCTGCTAACATAACTGAACACCGCCATGAACATCGCGAACCAGCCCCCGGTTAAAGCAGGCGGAACGGCTTCGAAGAAAGCATTGAATTCCATCGGCAATTGGTAAAAGAAATACGTCGACAGGAGAAAGCCAGTACATGTGCAAATTTCACCCAAAATCGGGAGGATGATGCAAGGTTTGCGTCGTTGGTGGCGGTCGCTCCACGACCCCAAAAACAGGAGTAAGAGCGATGGGACTAAGCTCTGGATCATGCTTTTCCAAGTATTCATTGAAGTGATCAGTGTTTGGGTTACGATTTCGTCGCTTTCGTTATAACCAGATCGGTTTCGGATGCTTAAAGCGTCGCAAATGTCTTCGTCCATTTGCAAGTTTACACGACATGCCTTTTCGAGACTGAGGTTTTGTGTGGCGATGCTTGCCATCACACTTGGAAGGACGTAACATATTAGGACTGGTTCGACGGTGATGTTGGTGAAGATGAGTTTGATTTTCTTGCACAAGGAGATGTTTTTTGGCTTGGAATCCGGAGGGTCCTCTTCGGTTAGGATGGTCTGAAGACCGGCTTCGATGCTTTTGGATTTTTCCAAAGCCATTTTTCTTCGTATTGGTCGCGAGTTCACTTACCGATAACGCAGTCACAATACAACACGGCGGCAAATATTTATCTGATCTTTGGTGGGTATTACATTTTTGAAAGTTCTGGTGTGAAAACAAGGAGACGGGCGAGGAATGAACCAGAGGAACTCTTATCGAGGGTATTCAATTAGATTTAGTATCAACTGTTTACTGATCTGTGTGACACTTGAAGATGCATTGTGTTTCACTTAAATTTATCTCTTGTACTTTGTTTAATTAAAAGAAATTAAATAAAGTCGCAAACAGGGGTTTTCAAGGATTAACAGAACATGAATAGCAATTTTGGCTGCGAGTTATCTTAATGATTTGGCAAATACTCAGTAATAAAAGCCAGGAAACTTGTTATTATTTATTGGAAAAAATACAATCACACTTGAATTAACCCTTGCAGCTCCTCTCGTGCACTTCCACCCTGTCTGGGTTGAAAGTCCTGGAGCAGAATTGACAAGGAACCAACTGACTTAAGTGACTCTGCCACTTGGCTTCGTTCGTCGCTTCGTAATCTATTTTACCATCTTCTGCAAACAGCGATAAAACCCAAACTTCAGTTTATTGTAAATCAAAAAATCGTGGACAAATACACAGACACAAAACATTTGTGGATGGATTAACATGAAGGTCACTAACCCCTCTCCAAATAGAAAACGTGTGCAATCATTTTTAACGTTTAAAATGAACTTGTGAATTATTTAGGGGTGGGAGGGTGGTTTGCTGACCGCGACGCGG
This sequence comes from Tribolium castaneum, assembly GCF_031307605.1. Lineage (NCBI taxonomy): Eukaryota > Metazoa > Arthropoda > Insecta > Coleoptera > Tenebrionidae > Tribolium > Tribolium castaneum. The sequence continues at coordinate 14,901,424 of NC_087396.1, forward strand.
TCGAGGCCAACAACCTCTATCGATTATTTTTTACCTTCACATTATTGTCTAAGACGTACACACGTGCATATACGAAAGCCATATTTTTCTACAAGGAAGTGGTGGATAAGATCGAGCTACAGGTGGGGTGAACGAACTGATTTGCAAAGTTGGGCTACCCCTCCCAGAAATCAATCAACGACGTACGATTCCGCCTCCAAGGACTATTTGATTTTAGATGCAGATTAAATTTTCATAATGGAATTGTTTAAATTACTCTAAGCTCCATTCACGTCATAGAAAGCTGTCTTAAAATAGAAAATTGTAAACTGCAGACGACTTATTTCGTGTTGACGGTATTGACATTCAATATTGTGATGCATGTTTTATGAACTAGGCGTGTGACAGTGAATATTACATTGGTTTTTGACGTCACCAGAACAGTCGTTTTATAGATTTAAGCTAAAACAATTCTTATGTGATATGTAGGTTATCGATGTAAATTTTTTATCTTGTAGCCAAACAAAACAAGATTTTTTTATTTTTAACATGATCTCTAGATCTATGGAGGTCATTGTTAACACCACTTAACACCAGACGTAACAATCAACCTAATAGTTTGTCACAGTTGTGTCACTCAAGAGTTAGTTATTAGCAAATTTTAAGTTACTTCTTTCAATGGAAAGCATCACAGAACGAGCCAGGAGTCTACCCGACGTTCGAAATATGTCCGAGATTGTATATGAAAATATCCAGCACGCAGCTTTAGGTGCTCGGAACCTTACAGCTAACGCGCAACGAAACGCACAAGAAATCGCTCCAATAATCCGTGATAGAGCTGTTTCTTTCAGGAACACCGCAGCTGATACTTTGGAAGACTTCAGAGTTTATATTTTGACCAGAAGCAGAACTTTACCAGACATAAGACAAAGCGTCTCGGATTTGAGACAGTTAATTGCAACTTGGGTCGGTACCGCCACTGGTAGAGAATTATCGCAAGAGAGCATCAACTGATTTATAAAACTTTGACACTTGTCAATAATATTCTGACAAAAAATGTAAACTTCAAAATTATCGTGTTCCAAACTTTAAAAAAATGGCGCTTTCATTGGATCAAAATGGTTTGAGTGCGTGTAGTAGTCTTCCTGACCTCCGAAATATGGTACCGAGAGCAACCGACAAAATGATTACTTCAGAATCTGAACTGATCAATTCTTGTCTCAGTGAGGAAGTTCTTAAAAATGAAGAAGAACCCTTAGATACCGTACTAATTAGAACTAGAAGTAAAGACAAAAAAGAGATTGATTTAATCGAACGTTTGCTTCAAAGCATTTTATGCCAAATACTCAGTCTTGGTTCTGCCGAAATTGAAGATTCAAACTTGGAGGGCGCTTTTTTACAAGTACCTGCTACGAGACCAAATGAATGGTGGGTCAATACCCTTAACACAATTCTAAGCCGAATCGATTTGTTATCAGAGAGATTGAGGCTTATTATGGAGGAAGCAGAGAGAAGCGCGTCGTTCTCAAACATTGCCATTTTCACAAGACAGTTATTGTCGGGTACTGTTGACTTCGCCAAAGACCTATGGGAGTACTTGTGGCTACTTCCCGTCCATTTCAAAACGAGACTGCTTTCCGTACCGCAACCGTTAACTTTGTAACGCTTTAGTCAATAAAACATAACTTACGTGTGAACTTAATATCAGGTTTGAGTGGTTGCGGCCTCCTTTTATGTGGCGGTAATTTGTCGTTTTCAATCTTCCACATTTTCAAGCACTGCGGTTCGTGTATGTAGATCGAGTTGACTGTAAAGAGCCGGCCGCAGATATAGCAAGGAAACATCGGCGACTTCTTCCCGGACGAGGGCTTCTCTTCTTTCTCCACACTGCTCCTCCGGGAGCTGGGCTCCGGACTTTGGCGCACTTTCCCAACTTCCCCTTTTTTGGGTTCCGGGGCCCGGATATCCGCCGGTAGTGAGTCATTCTCCACGTGCCATTTTTTGAGACACTGCTTTTCGTGGATTTTAATGGAGTGCGTCCCGAACATTTTACCGCAGATGTAGCACTCCTCGCTGGGGGGACCCATGGGCGCTGGGGGTATTGATTTGTCGACGGAGGATTTTGACTGAAAAGCAAAGTTCACGGTAGTGCGATTATTGATTTTCACATGCATTTATTGCTAAACCGCAGACAGACACGCGAAGGAAACATGTGAGAAACGGAAATAATTTATTTATAATTGCGATTTACAATTTGGGTTTGGGCGTCTTCCTCGAGGTCTTTCTTGTGCTCGCGGTACAACCAGCTGAAAGAATACGCTTCAGATCAAATGGAGAGAGCAAAGTTAAAGGTACCAAAATATGAAGAGAGATGGTACTGTAAGGGCACCGCCGACTATGAAAAAGGTCCCCGGGAGGTAATTTATGGTGTGTTTGTACACAATACTGTAAAGGGGGCCGTAGATAATTGGTACCATTGCTTCAGAAAGCCCGAATAACGAATTGATTTTTCCCAATTCGTCTGGTGGTACCAATTTTGATATTATCGAACGCATGGCAATAAAAGTGGTACCGTTGAAAATCTCAATCAAAGCTCCTTTAAATACAATATTATTGGCAACGTTAGTCCCGAGTTTTCATCCATACCAACATAAAAAGTGAATGCGTTTGGGGCAAAAGCATAAACCATGGATGCCACTATCCGACTGGCACTAGATACAACACCAAGAGCGGCATCGTCAATTTTCAGAACTTTTGTAAAAAGAATTAATGAGAGTAGAGTGCCTACAAAAATCGTTAATTTCTCACAAATTAAATGGTCAGCGTACCAAACATGTGAGTGATCACGTAAAAAGTGGAGTATATGCTGTAATCAATCTCGTTCCATCCGAACTTGTAACGAACGAATAAGTACAAAACGCTAACTTCTCCTAAAAGCAATTGACACAACCAGGCGGTACTAAAGGGGTGTATACGATACCATGCATGGGTCCCATAATCACCATACACAAAACCATCATAGCACAAATCCTAGCCTTCCGGTTTCTTTTACCTTCTTTGAAAGCAACTTCAAACGTCTCGGCGATGTGTTTTGTATCAAAAAAATCACGAAGGAAGCTTTTGTGGTTGGTGGTTTTCCCCTCATTTGGAATTTCTTTGACAATTAAAAGGCCATAGAGGAAGCCTATAGTGTAAAACAGGAGAGACAAGGAGAAAATCCCATAGTACCCAACATGTTGGTACAGGATCCCACTCAAAGCATTGCCAACAGTGAAGCTGATATTGACAAAGATGTTGACGGCTCCGATTCGGAGAGTCCTCGTCTGAACACTTGTGATTCCTCCAACGTAACTAAAAACGGCCATGAACATAGCAAACCACCCTCCAGTGAGTGACGGTGGTACTGCTTCAAAAAACACATTGTATTCTACTGGCAATTGGTAATAGAAGAAAGTACAAAGGAGGAGCCCCATACAGGTCACCATTTCCCCGATTATGGGGCCCAGAAAGCAGGGTTTCCGCCGTTTGTGTCTGTCACTCCACGATCCCAGGAACAAGAGAAGGAGCGAAGGCACGAATGACTGAATCACATTTTTCCACGCGTTCATCGTCGCTACCAACTTCTGGACGGCCACTTCATCACTCTGGTTGTACCTGGAGACGTCACGAAGAGCCAATCCATCACAAACTTGTTCACTTAAATGGAGATTAACTCGACAGGCCTTGTCCATGTTGAGATTTTGCGTGGCCAAGTTGGCCATCACGCACGGAAGGACGAAACATACCAGGATGGGTTCAACCGTGATATTGTTAAAGACCAGGCGGAGTTTCGATCGGAGGGTCAGTTTCCCGCTGGAGACACTCTCCATTTTGACCGATCATGTCGGTGGAAAAGCACGACAAGCCAAATAAACGCGAATGAGGGCCTTTTGATTAGGTAATTGCAACGAAGCGTGTGCGCTTTGTTCGAGAAGGTCGCGATTTCAAAAGAAAACGGATCAATGTGTCTTCATCAGCGGTTTAGCGAGTAACTGATTGATGCGTACTTACGCTGTCTTGGACGACTTTGCAGCTACGCTGGTGCACAAGGAGCCGGTCGGGGTAGAAGGTGCGCCCGCACTTGGGGCACGGCGTCAGAGTGGCCTAAATAGTACCAAAATTTGTATAACTTATTGGTACACTAAAGACTAGTAACTAAACTGAAGCTCCAAGACTAGGATTTCTAGTAGCAGCTAGTTGTCACGACTTTGAAACGCAGCAATAATTTAGAAAAAGCCAATTATTCAATGACTCTTTTAAATGGAGAAATTACTCGTGTCCAATAAATCGATTCCGGAAGTTCAATTGCAATGTTAAGGACAATTATTTAATCAACAATCGAATCCTTGTCCATTATTTATGTGTTGTAAGCGATGGCACGAATGCATTTGGTATTATCGTTCCGAAATCGCTGCCCCTTGGCATTTTCCATTTGATGGGCGCTAGCCCAGCGGTGGATCGATGGAACCACCGTGTGTACATTTTTCTGTCGCATGCAATAGCTTAATCATAGAGGTGAAGGACGCACCTGTGAGGCCTCCCAGGCGTATTGGTTCCATTCGTCGGGGGTTAAGGCTTGGTCCGGTTTAACCGGTGGTTTTCTCTGCATGTGCTTAGGCAAGCTGGCGTTTTCCCTCTCCCACTTCTGCAAGAGAAGTAGGTCGTATAAATTGCAAGGTTTATGACTCGATCATGCTTTTAACAATATATGGGTTAATTTATTCCAGATTGTAGGTCAGTTTTTGCTGCAACTGGTTGATGGATTATTTAAATTTCATTAGGATATTAAAATTTTTGTCGTATCATTGTGTGATTAAATTAGGCGGTTTATATTGTTTGCTAGGGAATGACTTGGAGATGGTTGTGAATTGGCTTGTCGTGATAAGAGAAAAGAGTGGTGGCTTATCAACATGCAAGAGGCGATGCAGCAGTTTTGCTCCAATTTCGAGCAGTCAGAAAGGAATTGCACTACGGGATTTTCATTGAGGTATTTTTAGAGGTGACCAAGGCTACACGCTTTAAAATTTTAATTATTCATGAATATTACGTGAATAATACAGAAATTAATCTCTCGTTGAGTTATTTAAGGCCAGGCGAATTTTCGTCTCGTCCGATTCGATTTTACAGTAGATAAATAATTGAAAAAGAAACTATAAAATGAATATAAAAAAGCAAGAGCACTAATAAGTAAACTACAAAATAAAGAAAAAAGAATGTGTATTACAAAATACATAGCTTGGATCCAGCTTAGATGAAAAATATTTTTTTCACTTTTTTTTTGCAAGTGCAATAAATCCGTGGTGGTCGATTAAGATGATTCTGTTTTTTTTTAATATAAACTTAAGGGTCTATGACAGGAACCAGTCAGTACCTTATGTGTACCGAAACAATAACGATCACGGAATATTTTGTAAGTAGGTTTTTATTTTTCTCAATATTTTAAAACCAGTCATGTTATTAGAATGGAAAAACCATTTGTCGTTAAAAAATAAATCAATAGAACTACATTAGTAGTATGATGGAGCCGATTAAATGAAACGGATTTTTATGTTTTATGCATAATAGTCTATTTTGGTTTTATATTTTTCATCTATTTCTTTACTATGAAAATTTGCTCATCTTTGTTGTGTGACCTATTGGCCCGTATTTGATGATTGCGTTAGTGGTGCTCTAATTACGTCTTGATGGAAAAAATAAATGAGTTTCTTTGTATGTCAAGTTACATTGTATATCTAATCAATTCCCGGTGTGAAATACACAAACCAAATCGATCAATAGTTTGTATGAAAAGCGTACAAAATACAACATTAAAAACATTTCGATCGAAACCGTGACCCTCTATTTGGATATTTTTAACAATGAATTCTGTACACCAATAGGTATATCAAATTATATGACTGGGTCAGAATTACTCCAATTAACAAATTATAGTCGAAATTTCGCCGTAATTGCGTGCCCTGCCTTCAGTATTGTCATCGATAGTCGTTATGAAGTAATGAATTTGATTATATCGGCCGTTTTAGCAATTTCAGGACGGCTTTTGCCGCTCGGGGAATCCCTCCCACAATGAATCCCATGATCGATTATTCATACATTTGCATGCATTAGCAACCAGACTTGAACTTGGACAGAAGTTTTTATTTATGAGATCTGGTGGGAAGTAACAGACTGTTCGATTCTAGTGTGAACATGCGATGGGGTTTATTTGAAGCACGCCATTATTTTGAGAGTATGCGATTAGTTGCACGAAACGATTCGAAATTTATGAGCAAGTTTAACCAATTGGCACCCACCTGCAGACATTTGGGCTCGTGCAGAGGCAAGGAAGCCGTGCCGAACTCGCGTCCGCAGAGATAACACGTGAGCGTCCGCTTCGCCGACTTGACTCGCGGGGTGGCCGTCTCGGGGCTCACCCCCACATTCGGGGGCGTGTGGACGAGCTTCTGGGCCGGTAAGGACGGCTTTCGCTGCGCGGGCGGCAAAGCCTTCTTTTCCGCACTCTGTTTCGACTTGTATTTCATTGCCACCGGTTTCTGAACGGTGCTCTTCACTGCAATGGTTAAATTTAGCGCTGATTGCATCAAGGAGTGTCTAAATTGACTTACTTTTCGGGGGTTCTTCCTTCTTGACAATTTTCAGAGGGGTGGCTGGATGGCTGTGGAACCTCTCTGGCTGGTCTGGGCGGCCGCAGGTTTTGCAAGGTTCCGGCAGTTTGGTCGATTTGCCCAAATCGTTTTTGTTAACTTCGAGTAATTTAGCAACAGTACCAGCACGCTTGCGTGGGATTTTGAACGTTTTCGTGTTGTTGTTAGCGTCGCTGAGGGGCTTCTTTTTCGATAAGATGCTGGGTTTTTTAACGGTGGTGTTGGTTTTGCCGGGTTTGATTTTAGCGCTTTGGATGCTCATACTTTCCTCTTCCTCGTAGCTGTCTTCGCTCGTTTCGGGCCGTTTTTTGCACCCTTTGTGTTTCTCGGGGGATGGAAGGCTGAGGGGGCGGTTAATCACAGGCGTTTTCTTTCGTTTTGTTATAGTGAGCGCGATTGGAAACCGGCACAGGTTTGAAATGTTGAGGAATTCTTTGCGAACTGTACTCATATCAATTATTCCTATTAGACTTATGTTGAGTACTGTTGGTTTATCTAAAGTTGCAGTAAGTGGACGCTCTTCTTTCTTCCCATCTTTCTTCTGGGGCCAAGTTTTCGTGAACAATTTTAAATTTGTTTTCTTAGGCATGTTTAATTTTTTCAATGAGAGATTTTCGAGTAGCGGTAGTACCAAAAAAGGGCGCGCTTTTCGTTTTGTTTTCTTAGCTTCAGTCTTAAGCGTCATATGTTGCACTTTTCAATGATTCAACATTAGTCACTTGGGGGAGAAATAAATAGGGATAAGGCGCGAGAAATCGGAAAAAACGATAAACCGCGCTCGATACAAACAAGGACAAGGCTCCGGTAATACTGGATGGTATGCAACTTGTTTGTTAGCGGAGTTCTTGATGCCTACCTACGCGCAAAATCAACCAGACGCAAGAACATGACTAACAACAAACCTATATAAGGAGATTCCATGGCGATTTGTGTGAACACTGCGGCCCACGAGTGGATATTTAAGGATTTCAGCGCAGAAAAGGATTTCCTTGAAAGGACGTTGCCCCAGAAAGAAAAACTCTAATATTTTTTTCATAAAACTTTATTATATACATTAAGACAGATATCATTACAGCAAAACTGAGCTATCTTCGGTATCTGTACCTCTTAAAGTGGAACCACAATTGAAAAATGTTGTTGTGAAACTGGCACCTGAACCCCCTCTTGTACGAATATTCCCACTCCCTGTTCACGATCTTAAACGCAATGTCTTCATACGGCGGCCCTGCGTGGAACCGCAAAATGGCAAATTCCCGATTTTCTGGACACGGAGTCTGGAACGACCGAAATTAATATACAACCAAAATAAATTGTCACAAACTTACCAAAAAATACTCGGGCGTGCTATTCTTGTCGATCAAATCCGGGTAAAAAATGTTAAACTTGTAGCCCTGTACGATTTTCGGGGGCGGATTGTCCATGTCATAATGGGTCTGGTTGTACTTATTCCACTCAAAACCTGTGTGCACCCTATTGAAGTATCTGGGTTTCCTCGGTCTGTACTTATCGGACCACAAGTACACTTGGTTGTCCAGAGCCGCTTCGACCGAAAACTGGGCCTCATCGTCACCCATGCCCTTGCGGGCTTCGCGTTGTAGTAAAATTTCCTCCTTAGTTATGGCGTGTTCGTGCTTTTTGCCGCCTCCAGACATCTGCATGCGTGCGAATTCCAGGCGTTTGAGGTCATCTTCTTCGGTCACGACGATAGTCCCGGGCTCAATGTCTTCGGGTGAGAGGAACTTGGGGCTGTAGCCGCCGGCTTCGTACGCGTCGAAGTATTCGTTCAGGATGTCGCTGGCGTGTTCGTCCGCGGTCCTGAATTTTCTAAATTAATTAACTGACATTAAAAAAAAATTCAAACGTACTTTTCATTTTCATCGTCACTTTTCTCCTCCTGGGAAGTCCCGGGTTTGGGTTCAGGTTCTTCCTTGACGTGGGATTCCGTAGATGGGGTTGTTTCCTCAGGGGCTGGGGTTGTGACCGCTTGTTCGGCTTTAAGGACTTGCAGTTTGCGTCGGAGACTGTCCTGGTGGCGGTCTCGCAAGCGGGCTCTGGCCATGTGAGCTAATTTGAAATTAGTTAAAATCACACCAAATAAACAGTCTTACCTTTTAGTTGCGACAGTAGCGACTCCCAGTAGCCTATATCTATGCCATCAGCTTTGCCGTTTATCTTGCTTTCGATTTGTTTCTGCAGGGCCGCCAGCTGGGACGAAGTCTTTCCTTTGAAGACTGAGGTGACGTCGGCGGCAACTGCCTGATTGATGCCTTCTCTTCTGTTCACCCCCATGTCGAATTCATTTTGCTTTTCTAATTTTCGGAGTTTTTGCAGCTCGTCTTCGACGATTACGGTAATGTCGTTCCAATAGTCTAGGTTTTTCCCCCGTTCTAGCTCCTCATAAACTTTAATGTCTTCAACCAAGTCTTCTAAATCTTTGATGTGTAACCCGTTTAGGTAAGTGTAAGGTTCGTGCATCTCAACGGCGTCTACTTCTTCCTCTGCACTGATATATTTTGCGAGTAAATCAATCGGTTTAGCTCGCCCGTCTTGTATTCGAATGTGTGATCTTAGTCTGGCTTGTTCTAAATGAAACTGGTCCTCTTGACGTTCCCATTCTTCAAACTGCGCCGCCTCTTTACTCCTTTGTAGTAACTGCATTTCTTCCTCCCGCTTCTGTCTCTCTAGTTCCCTCTCTAATCTTCGCTTCTTTACCTTTTCCAATTCTCGTTTGTTCTCCTCCTGTTTGTGGCGATTCCTCGCTTCTAGTTCTTCAGGAGTCACACCAGTTAGCCCCTCTTTCGCCAATTTTTTTGTCCACACAAACGTTGATAGTAGATTCCCGTCACCAAACGGGTTATCTGTATTGGTATAATGGAGATATTCATTGTCCCACCCCATACGTTCTTTGCGTTTCCTCTCTTTCGCTTGTTTTTTGGCTAAACGTCTCAAACGCTTCTCCTCTGGCGTTTCAGTGGCCTTCCTTAGTTCTTTCTCACGTTTGCGCTCTTCAAGAGCTTTAATTCGTTCTTCTTTCAATTTTTGGAGCAATACTAAAGAGTCATCAGAGGAGGTGCTGCTACTGCTTGAGTCTGACTCTGAGTCGCGTCGTTTATGTTTTTTATGATCTTTTCTAGAAGAGTCACTCCGATGGCCACTTTTCTTATCTTTTCTGGAATGCGAACGTTTCTTTGAATCGTGCCTTTTGTAACCGTCACTTGAATCTGACGAGTATTTTTTGTTTGTTGATTTGCGGGAGCGAACTGGTGACCTGGAGCTAAATATTGGTGAATAATTGTTTTAGTGTGATTTTTGTACACTTACCGATGACTGGAGTAGTCATGTTTTGGCATTTTATTTCTGAACAAATGTTTTGATTTTAAGGTTAGTGAGTGTCAAACTACTGTCAATCGTAGATCATACGTCGTGTATGGCAGACGAGAATGTACGCTCACGAGAATTCTTCCATCGCAACCAACCTTTGGGCAGAAATCCAACTTACCTGCTTTATCCTGTTTTTCTTTAAATACTTTACGTAAGGACCGGTTTATAAAAGCGACTAATTTAATTCGCAATTAAACGCGTGATTAAATGATTATGTGACCAAATTGAAAAAATGTGTTTGGTCCATTTGCGTTAACTTTTAACAACGAATTCTCGTGAGCGTAAATTCTAGCCAGTGTACTATCTAGCTTTCGCACCATTTCAAGCAGGCAACATAATAATAACACTGTACCCTTTACTTGGCAATTTCTGTTTAAAAAACTTGAGGAAACTATTGATTTTGTTCAAAATTCAGTCATAAGAATAATCATTACAGCCACAAACGTGACAATGTTGATTTTTAGTTTAAGTTTGATGGTTTTTAAGTAAAAATTTATGCGTAATTTTGTTTTGTTGTCAAGGACCAAGTTTGTCATGTTGGTAGTACAATTGAATGTTTTGTCCGTTTGAAAGAGACGTGAAAGTTTTTTGTGTTGGAAAAGTCAGAAAAACCAGCTTTACGAGCAATTCCTTGTATAATAAATAGTCAAAATTACCAAAATGCATAGAAATAAGCTTGAGGAATTGCAGAGAAACATCTACTACTCCGATAAATATTACGACGAGGAATATGAATATCGGTAAGTACACACACAGTTCCAGAATCTTCGCACAGTTTAGTCTTTTTTCATTTTAGACACGTCGTGTTGCCCAAAGAAATGGTTAAAATGGTGCCGAAAACTCATCTGATGTCAGAGGATGAATGGCGAGGTATTGGGGTACAACAAAGTAAGGGTTGGGTGCATTATATGACACATTCTCCAGGTAAGTTATAACCGTTTGCGTTCGAGTGTCACAAATGGCTCTGTTAATCTTACAGAACCGCACATTTTGTTGTTTAAACGGCCAATAACAACACCACCAACCCAGAATGGAAATTGAGTGAGCAAAAGTATGTTTGTATTTGTCTATATTATGTTTACATTACCCACGTGATAAGAGTTTTTTATAACACGTCCGTAATGTTAATTTTCATTAGGGTCACTACTTTGGTCCAGTGGAATTTCAAGGCTGTAATTTTAGCAGTTTTTTTTATTGAGCTTGAGAGCTGTTTCCTATAGTGTAATCATTAACATGTCATGTTTTAAGTGTTACATTTTCATTACCAATATAGTTTTTGTAAATTATGTGACACTGTTCAATGTTCATGCCCCCGTTCAACTATAATCCCTTGTCCTTCATAACTAAAGTAGTGGGGTTATCATCAACGATAATTCCATTGTTAAATAGTTAGTTGAGTTATTTAATTAAAATGAATGATGTTTTGAATGAGATTCTGGACGAAAATCTCCCTAAATTAGCCCAGATTTATCAGAAACATGTAGACTGGGCACCTCACGTCCTCAGCCTGGTTCACACCGGCATGAGGTGGAGAAAATCCCAGAAATATCATCACTGCATCAAATTCTTATCATTGGGTGATAGTTGGGAGAAAGATGGCACTCTTATCGTCCTGATGGAGGTAAATTTAAATCAAACCAAACAATCTTTTTATGTTTCTTTTTAGTTCGGTTGTTACGATATATTCGTCTTTACTTTAGACGAAAAATGTACAAATTTGCGCCAGGGATTGGCCCAAACAAATTTACTAAATTTTACAAACGGTTCATTTTTTTGCGTACACGAGAAACACATCTCCGCTCTTTTGCAAATTGCCGACGACAAAAACATAAAACTGTCATACGCTCCTGATCCATATATTATGTTTGTTTTGCCTCCAGAAATAGAAATTTCGATTTACCCTTCTGGTGCTTATGTTAAAAAACTAGATGCGACTTTTGCCAATCAGATTAACTCATTTTGGGCGTACGGTGCTCCAGGATTTGACTTACGCTATTTAGAGTCTTTACTCGAAATGAATGGGGGGTTTGGAGTGTTTTTGGAGAGCACGAACGAAATAGTTGCGTGGATTGTGAGACATTGTTTGGGTCACATCGGCATGCTTCAGACTAAAGAAGAGTTCAGGAAAAACGGTTATGCCGTTCTTGTTACCAAAGTTTTAGCTGAGGAAATCAGGAAAGACGGGATTTTTCCGTTTGCTACAATTCATTCAAGTAACGCGGCTTCAATTCGCATGTTTAAAAAAATTGGTTTTAGCGCAATTGGAACTTGTGCATATTTGAATTTTAACAATAAATAATTTAATTGTGCCACGTACATTATTTATTCCTGCTTGAATCAATCGAACATTGCCAAGTGGGGATTTAGTCATGAGGTTTAAGAGAAAGTTAAGTCATGTCTTCGCCCAAAAACGACATTCTCGCCGAAATTCCAACCGAAGATTTGCCAAAGCTGGCCCTTTTGTTTGAGAAACACGTTGACTGGGCGCCCCATGTCTCAAATCTAATAAAAACGGGAATTTGTCTCAAGCAGTCCCACAAGTATTGTAATTACATTACGTTTTTATCTGTTGAGACAGCTTGGACGGAAGATGGCACAATAATTATCTTACAAACGGTGAGTGTCGGATTTCGGTGGAAACGAAATAATCGCATAATTTACAGTTTCATTGTTACAACATATTTGTATTCACTTTGGACGAACAGTGCATAAATTTACGTCGAGGTCTCAGCTCAACAAATCTCCTAAATTACAAAAATGAACACGCTGTGTTTTTTTGTGTTCACGAAAAACACATCCCTGTTATAAATCAGGTGATTACAGACTTAAATCTAAAGGCCACAAAATCGCACGTGCCGTATTTAATGTACGCACTGGCGCCGGAAGTGGGCCGCAAAACTGGGACACCGTCAGGTGTCAAAGTGCAAAAATTGCATTTAGGTTTGGTGGAGCAGATTAATTCAGCCTGGCCTTACAATTTCAAAGGATCCGAGGATTATATTGGGTCTCTTATTGAAATGTATGGGGGCTATGGGTTGTTTTTGGACGAAACGAACGAATTGGTGGCTTGGATCTTGAGATACAATTTGGGTCACGTTGGAATCCTTCAAACGAAGGATAAATACAAGAAGAGGGGATTTGGGACACATGTGACCAAAGTTTTGGTCGATAATATTGTCAAAGAGGGGAACCGGCCGTTTGCAACTATAAGTGCAACAAATTTTGTTTCAGTTTCTTTGTTTGAAAGGCTGGGGTTTGAAAATATCGGGGAATGTTCGTTTTTCAAGCTTTCGGGGTTTAAGAATTGTGACGCTTGTATTAAATAAGCAAAGAAAAATGGGTTTTTTGCTTTGTTTTATAGAAAATGACTATTGCTCCCTAATTTAAAGGTGAATAAAGTGGTGTAAGTTCGTACGTTTTCTTAATTTTTTTGTAGTAAAATTAAAAAAGCGTGTTTTTGTTAAAAAACTAAGCCAAACCGAACAATAATAATTTGGCTTAGGACGTGAGTGTTCAAAAATTACATCATAAAATGCAAAAAATATATGATAGTTTATTGAAAAAATATGTTTGTATCGTAGCTTATTTTCGGAACATTTAACAGGGTGAGTCAATAGTCGGTTTTTCTAAATTTCTATAAGTATGCAACCAATAATACTGATTCCAGCTGACCAGATCAGTAATCGTTAAGAAATTAAAATTAATCCTTGATTAAGTGATAAATGTCAGCAGTAACCCACTATTGACTCACCCTCTAATGGGTAGCGATCAGTAATAAATTCGATTTTAATCAGTAAAAAATAAAAATGATCAGTGTTTAATTAATTTTTGCACTGTAAAAAACTAAAAGTGATTGATATAATAAATTATTTTGCACAGTAAAAAAATTAAATGACAAGTAAACCACGCACAGTATTTTATAAAAATTTATTCGGTATAAAGTGCCCAGTAAAAAAGTCGTATATGCACAGTATCTAATTTCAGTTTGCACAGTTTAAATAATAAACGCTCAGTAGCTAGCCTGCAGGCTAGGGCTTCGTTCCAGCGAAGTAAAAGGAAGCAAACCCTTCAAACGATAAAACTCGAAATGTGGGATTCTAGACTCTCTAGTTTTGAAATGCTATTGTCACCCGGCGCCTCCACCATATGTCACGGGTTAAGATAAACGATGATGGTAGAAAAATAATAATTTATTGTCCTATAAACTACATAACAAAACGAAAGATTCTGCTTACATCTTAAGTACACAAAAGTCAGGGCACAGGTCACAATCCAACTCTTCAAAACCGACCAACTACGACTAACACCCGCTCCTCGTATTTCGTCAGTTTTATTAAGCTTCGATAGGCTGACTTTACTAAAACGTCGTTCACTATTGTTTATAGAATTTATCATTTTTACTGTGCCATTAGTATTTCACTGTGCATTTATTATTTTTACTGTCGTGCATTTAATTTATACCCGAAAATAATTTTAAATGAGTTTTAGCTTTAGTATCTACTGCTTTTGTAAAAAATAAAAAGATTGATTTTTTAACATTTAAAGGTCAATAATGGACTTTACCAACTTGCTCTAACACTCTGTAAACATATTATTATCAAAGTCATAATTTACATTGTTTAAATAATTTATTTACATTTTTGTAAAGGATGATGAATGATTAATTAATTATAATACGCATGAATTGTGAAGGCATAAAGTGGGTAAATTAATAATTTATTTATAATTTTGGCTATAATAGAAAACTGTGACAATTGATCTTGCTTTGATTTCCACCTGTGCGACACCTTTATTAGGATCGACAACATTTACAGGTATAGTTTTTCCAGTTCTGAAAAATGGTACAATAATTAATGTGCCTTATTGTTCCTGGCCATATCTATACTCACTTGTTTAGAATTACCAAGACTGTAGCATTATCAGGTCTTTGGAAACCTACCGTAAGTAAGTCTTTGTTGGCGAAACTCGTCTTAATCAGCACCGAATTCGGTGGCACAAATTTTGAGAAATGGCCTAAGTGGTAGTACATGGGTTGTTTGTAAAATTCACCCGCAGACGCGTTAACAATTATGGGCGCATCAACGTTATTGCTAATGTAGGTGGGTCCACCTGATAAATCGAGCACCATGTTCCAGTCGATCCAACCGGTCACCCAGTTTTGCAAATCCTACAATTAACAATTTCATGTTTGATACAAAATATAAAATTTACCCTCGAATTTACCTTAATTATATCATACGAATATTTTTCGCCTCGTTCCCACGACCCAAGAACCACCGACTCCTCACCTACACCATTGCAAGCCTCAGTGGCTAAAATAAACTTTTCAGGGAAATGCCAATGAGTGAAAGTCAGTACTGAAGCAGGCCAAAACAGAGGCCAAATATTGTGATACCAATGCACAGCGACTCCATCTACGTATTTACGAACAGTATTATCTTTAAGAACCTTTAATTGTAAAGTTATTTAAGTCGAGTTGTTACATATTTAAAACTCACCTCATCGGCATACCACGGAAGAAGCGATCTTTGATCATCCAATATCATAATCTTCATGTCTGAATATGCCGAGTTTCGAATTGTTGGTCCTAAATTATCGCGAACCCATGTTCCCATGTTTTTTGGGCCCCACCCGACGTTATTTATGCGGTTAGTAGGCGATATAGCTAAACTGGGCTCATTTCCTGTAGTTACGCCCCAAAAACTGATTCCTTGCTCTTTATAACTATCAAAAAATTTGATGAAATAGTCGACCCATGTTTGATACATTTCTTTCTTAAGAGAACCGCCAAGACCGGCGTACTGTCCGTCAGTTTTCATCCATTTGGGTGCAGTCCAAGCCGACGCAAACAATTTTAACCTATTTTCAGTCAACTCTAGAGCTTTTTTAATGTACGGAATCTGCAAAACGAATTTACTTCTGAACTTGCGCTAGAATTTTATACTTTGTATTTGTGGTCTTCTTCGGCTAATTTAAAGTTGGTCAAATCTTTGTCTTCTTTACCGTCGTCGTACGAGTAAGCACGTACTGAAAAATCGGTACCGCCGATCGGTACTCTACACAAGCTATACTCAAGACCGTTTTCAGAAAAATAAGATTCTAGAAGTTTGGTTTGAAGACTTTCCTCCAGCGATGCAATGTTGATTCCTGCTGCGTCTGTAAAGGCGCCGCCCCACCCCAATATCGTTTGGTACTTGGTTTTAGGATCAATGACTATCCGATCCGAGAAAGCACAAGGTTTGAAGTTTGTTTTTTCGAGATTAAATCTCAGACCAGCTTTGTTGGATGTGTAAATCAAAAGCTCACTCGGTTCTAACTTTTTCGGCTTTGGGACAGTGTCACAATGATTCGAATTGCAAACACATACAGTGCCTCCATTGCCGTAATCTCTGCTTAAACAGTCTTGTCCTAGGGCAAACGCTACGAAAAAATCACACCAATGCTACCTTCAACGTGTTTTTTACCTGACATTAGCTGGAGAAGGATAAGTTTTGCAAGCATCTTGTGCCAGATCTAAGTACTTTTAATATTATGTAAGGCATTTTTATATTGTTAGGTGCGTGTTTACTTATTTACACAGCTCAAAAATATTTTTGCAGTTTCCACATGTCACGTAATAATGTTATCAGTTTTGGGGTAGGGAGTTGTTAGTTTAAAGCAAACACGTTGTACGTTGTTGAATAATCATTTATTTAACACTTGTTACCAGTACAAAACAGTTGTAATGGATTTTGCTGTTATTGCTATGGGGGCGGTACCTCTAGAGTTATCCAATATGTTGAGCGATACTGCTGTTGGGTTTCTGCAAAATTAATTTGTACTAAAAGTGTACTAGTTTTGTGTTATCGGACCTGTTTAAAATGACTACGGCGGTACCATTGTCCGGTCTTCTGAAAGCAACACTGTCAACATCCGTAGAGTTATCGCTGAGGACTAGGTTGCAGTCAATCCTAACTGATCCTCTGGGTACAAATTTGGAGAAATGTCCGAAGTGGTAATAGGTGGGTTGTTTGTAAAACTCGGCACTCGTGGCGTTTACTATGATGGTGGAGTCGACGAAGTTTCGGATGTAATTGGGCCCACCATCAGGATTCAGCGCCATGTTCCAGTCGACCCAACCGGTGACCCAGTGTTGCATATCCTTTGGAAAAATAAAAGAAATTTGTTTTTGTCCATTTCTTACAAATTACTGTTATTATGTCGGAAGAATATTCTTCACCGCGTGTCCATGAACCTAATAAAACTGGCGTTTCGTACGAAGCTGGCATGACACTAGCCTCCGTCCCTAAAATGAATTTCTCAGGGAAAAGTCTCTGAGTCTGGTCTAGCAAATCTGGTGAGGAGTATAAGTCCAGGTACCAGTGAACAGCAATACCGTCGATATATTGTCGCGTTCTGTTATTATTTAGTGCTCTGACTATATACCAAGGCAGAAATACTCTTTGATCATCAAGTATCATAATTGTCAGATTTGAGTAATTAGGAGATCCTCGAATTGTTGGTCCTAGATTGTTTAAAATCCAGTCTCCCTTAAATCTCGTTTTGTAACGTTTGGTTGTAATGATTATGTTCATCTTTGGCTTACAATCAACCATGAAGGCCAACCAACGACTTCAAGCTGGTCGAAAGGGTTCAAAGCATCAGCTGGTTCGTTCCCTGTGGTAATTCCCCAAAAATTGACACCGCGTCGTCGGTACTCATCCAAAAACCTGACATAGTAGTTTGCCCAAGTCTGGTAGAAAAACCTTCGAATAAATCCATATCCGCTGTAGTCCCCATTCGTTTTCATCCATCTGGGTGCCGTCCATGCTGAGGCAAAAAGCTTGATGTTGCCGTTTGTCAAATTAATTGCCCTTTGAATATTTGGAATCTACAACCCTTAACTCAAAATTGTGAAAAGTCGTCAAAATATTACTTTATAGAGTAAATCTTCCGGGGCTAGGGCAAAATTAATCAGGTCTGGATCCGGTCCACCATCGTCATAAGAGTACGGTCGTACCGAAAAATCCGTCCCTCCAATCGGAACTCTCCCAAGACTGTATTCAAGCCCATTGGGCGAATAGTACGATTCTAGTAACATTTCCCGCATGTTGGCTGGTAGCGATTCAATGTTGATTCCGGTCGCATCAGTGAAAGCTCCACCCCAGCCAATGATTGTTTGGTACACCCTGCTCGAGTTTAGGTAAATACGGTTGGAGGAGTTGGGTCGAGGGGCAAACGTCCCACTCGTTTGGCTGAATCTCAGGCCAGCCAAGTTGGAGGTGTATGTGAGAAATTGGGATGGGGGCACTCTTTGGGGTCTTGCGATTGTGTCACAATACGTGGCGTTGCACACACACACGGTCCCCCCGTTGCCGTAATCGCGACTTTGGCATTGTTGGCAGTTTGAAAAACCTGTTAATGTTAATGGGTTAGGCGATTTGTGGGTTTGACTTACTTAGGGTGGACAGAACCAACAGCAGTACCAGCATTGTTGGGTTGGTGGTACCGCACGCCACAGTAGTTCAAGTTTGGCAAAATTCTCGTTTTAAGAGGGTCTCGAATAAACGATAAGGGAAGTGTCGACTGTAAATTCTTCAAGTTTGCGGTATCTCGTCAATTAGTGGCAATATTTTTAACGAAAATTTATGGCTTTTTGTGTCCTTGTGTAAAAGTATTCCTTTATTTGACATGTTGAAGATACCACTACTTAGAACTACTGTGGACTTGTGATGCAATTTTTGGTTTGTGAATAGAGGAGTGCATGGGAAATAGATTTTTTGGTAAATAATTTGTGATTTGTTTTTTGTTTTTATTTGTCGTAAGACAGAATGAAGTAACTATTTGCATGCTGAAGCACTCATTAATGTATTAGGTGAACCTTATCGCGCACCTAAGAAAATCGCAATTTCTAATTAAATAAACACACCTGACTGTACGTTCAAAAGGTATCTCCCCTAATTTTTTGGTAATTTTTTACTTGCAGATAAAAATAATAATTAAAAAAAAGTAATTTTCGATCAAAAACTCAAATTTTAAATTTTATACTAAACCACGCGTGTTCACTTCAGATAATTGTTTACGAAATTAACGAACAAAAATACCAATCAGACTTTAAATTAAACGCACTTTTACATTTTAACTTTAAAAATTATTTTTATTTATGAGTTGCTACTTGTGGTGTCGTAAATTTAGGTGACAGTGTGAACTGTAATTGGGGTAAGATTGTAAAAGATTTCGTTGGGTTTTTATAAATAAGGAGTTTCAAAAATACCGATTATTTCACCAACCAAGTACAAATTTATAATTCTGATACCAGCGTACGATGGGCTAGCAAGGTAAGGATTCATTTAGTCTAAAAACTTTGTAGGTAAATTAACAGTTGGTGCCTAAAAACTCACAAAACTGCTACGACTTTATTTATTTACAAAAAAATTTAATAAAAATTTAAAATGGTCCTTATCAATGTATAGGCTGGTGTGTAAAATTTCAGGATATTTATTTCATTAGAAGTGCGATAAAGTTGCTCATCCAGTATCTTCTTAAAAATATTGCTGTGTCTACTTTTCTACATCAGGGTCTAAGAAATTAATAATTTAATTCTCGATTTAATTGGTTAAATATTTGCATTGTCGTATTGTTTAATTATGTATTTATGCTGTTTGAGATTTGTGACTTTTTTCAAGTACGAATTATATGTCAAGTTTTGTTTATTATTCTGGAATTTTTGTTGTTAAAAATATGTTTTATGGAATTCTACGTGTTTTTCTGAGAAATAAACATTTTTTCGTTAATATCGATATTAATGAATTATTTTATTTAAAAATGGATGCATTAATACACATCATTAATACACTGTTTTTTAAGTAACTGTTTTTGGGATTTTGGCTTTTTGATGATATTTTGATATAAACAACCAGTTATTCTCATACAAATAAAAAAACAAAGACAACAAACATCATACATTTTAATAATCCATAATTAATTATTTTTCGTTATTTATGATAATATTATTAATATTACAGTTGTTTAAATTTAAGAATGGAAAGTGTTGAAAGATTTAAAAATGGTCTATCTTGAGAACAAAGAAAAGACGAAGGTATTTTATAATGTCTCATCTTTATCGATGCGATGAAAAAGATGAAATTGGTTTTGATTTGTAATTAATTTGTAATTTTTTCTCAAAAAAAAGAATTTACGGTCAACCAAAAAATATTGTAATGAACTCGTTTGTTAATGGGCGATTAATAAACTCAACTATTAAAGGCACTCATTTGCTATCGCTCGTTCGTGCTTTAAACAGTTTCGTTTATTAATCGCTTTCATTAACAGATTAGTTTATTAAATAACTATTTTTCTTCTCTATTTTAAAATGCCATTACATATACATTCGTATGACAGAAAAAAAAGGACGATAAGAAATAACAAAAGAAATATAAGAAATTACAAAACTTTTGTCAGATAACTAAGTTTTAGCTTCTGTTAAATTCTATTTAAGCTATATGTTTCCTTGATGTTATAAACACACTTCATGTGTTTTGGTCACGGCTTGTCGTGTTTAAGTCACAGACGGAAGTCAGTCCTAGATTTTTTAATGTTAAGGACAATAAAATAATTTCCAAATTTTTTCCGTTGTAGAAAAAGTATACTAAACACTAGTCAGTCAGTTTCACTAGTTATTATTAAACACTCGTGACTAAAATGACGTTTATAAAACAATACTTTTGTTGATTTAATGATAAAGACCGAGATAAAGACTGATATTACGAGTAGGTGTAAGGTTTATTAGGTAAATAAAACAATAATACAGTTTGATTGGTGTTTTACTTAATAATTTTCTATAGCAATTAAGCTTGCGGTGGACAACTTTTAATAAAAAATATAATATGACCATCAAATTTTAAATACCCACCTACTTTTGGGTTTATGATGGTCTACTAAAATATATCGGTCACTGTCACATTACCATTTTTGATAAGCCGCAGTTTTATGTTGTACGTCAAGGGTATAAAAAATATATCGGTTTGTTGCAAACTTACTTGTTATGTTGCGATATTGTTTAATTTGTTTACGTGTACATTATTATTATTTAATTACAGGCTACACATTTTTTGTAGACTAAATAAACAATTACTTTCCTAGTTACCAATAAAGAATACTAGTAATGGATTTTTGGCTGATGTCAATTGCGGCTGTTCCTCTGGTTTCGTCAATAAGATTAACACTA
This sequence comes from Tribolium castaneum, assembly GCF_031307605.1. Taxonomy (NCBI): domain Eukaryota; kingdom Metazoa; phylum Arthropoda; class Insecta; order Coleoptera; family Tenebrionidae; genus Tribolium; species Tribolium castaneum. The sequence continues at coordinate 14,922,673 of NC_087396.1, forward strand.
ACGGGCTTTTCTTTCCTAGATAATCACAAATTAATATTAAATTAATTAAACATTACTTTTCTTAATTACTTGTTTAATATTATAACTGCTGTTCCTTCATCCGGGCGTTGGAAAGCCACAACCATCACATCGTCTAGATCAAGATCTGTTTTTGAATCAATGCGAATGGAACCAACTGGCAAAAATTTGGAGAAATGCCCCAGAACATAATACATGGGATTTTTATAAAATTCATTTGCTCCCGCGTTAACTATGATGGGCGCATCTATGAAATTACCGATGTAGGTAGGACCTCCTTTCATGTCCAAACACATGTTCCAATCAACCCAGCCGACAACCCAGTTTTGCAAATCCTGCCACAAACAATTAAATAACGATCATTTAGACACATTTTGCACCTCTATTATGTCAGTGGCGTACGCCTCGCCACGATCCCATGCACCTAAAGCAACGGCTTCAGATTTTGGAGAAAAACCACACGCAGCTTCTGTTGATATTATAAATTTGTCAGGGAAGTTTTCGTGGGTTTTGTCCATGACACTGCCTGGGGTTATAAGCCCCAGGTACCAGTGGATTGCGATGCCATCTACGTAATTTTGGGTGGCTTTGTCTCGCAACACCTACAGGAATTGTCAAATTTTGTAAGGGCATCGTTGTTGTACTCACAGAGTTGACATACCAAGGTAGGAAGGGCTTTTGGTCGTCTAGAATTATAATTTTAACGTCTGAGAAAGACGAATTTTTAATGGTAGGGCCTAAATTATTAGTAACCCAGTTTGCCTAATACATTTGTATTAATAAATTATTATTGCGTGCTCTTACGTAAGTACCAATTGTATAGAATCCCAACCAGTTGATCCGAGACCTTTGGCTCCTTTCCCTAAAGCTAAGCTCGGCTCATTTTGCGTGGTAACTGCCCAGAATTCTAGACCTTCTTTTTTATACTCTTCCAGAAATTTAAGAAAATATGACGCCCACGTTTGGTACATTTCCGTTTTAACGAATCCAAAACCGTCGTACTGCCCATTGGTTTTAATCCACTTCGGTACCATCCAAGGCGACCCGAAAAATCGTAGTTTGTTTTCACCTCGTAGTTCCATCGCTTGTTTCATGTAGGGAATCTAAATAAAATAGCGTTTTTCGATAATTTGTAGTAAGGATTTGGCTCACTTTGTATTTAAAATCCTCCTCAGCCAAGGCAAAGTTATTCAAGTCAGGATCTTCCTCTCCGTCGTCGTAAGTATACGCACGTGTTGAGAAATCAGTACCACCGATTGGTATTCGACACAGGGAATATTCAATTCCGTCGTCCGCAAAGTAGGATTGTAGGAGAAATTTTTGCACGTTTTCGTCCAACGATGCTATGTTTATGCCCACGGAGTCTGAAAAAGCGCCGCCGAAGCCTTCGATTTCTTGATATTGTTTACTTCGATCGATTGTAATTTTATTTTTGGAGAACAATTTGCCCTTTTTTGAAAATACTCCCGATTTTTGCTGAAATCTTTGACCATCTTTGTTTGATGTGTAAACGCGAAATTGCCCCTCTTCTGTTTTTTCCAGCTTTGGCAGCGTATCACAGTGTTCCGAGTTACATACGCAGACAGTGCCACCGTTGCCAAAATCTTTGCTCAAGCATTCCTCTTGTGATTTACATGTTGTTACTTCAAATATAACTTTACTTCATGAAGGGGTGTCTTATTATTACAACATACCTGCTAATATTAAGGCAAGTGTTAGTCTGGACAGTGTCATTTTGCAATTGTTATTACAATTTTGTATTTACATTTTACGAAAATGAAGGTTTCTGATAACAATGCATGAAGTTTAGTAAAAGCAAAAGTTTATCACAGTGACGTTAATTATTATGGCTAAATTTTAAAAACTAATGTGGCTTAATTACTCCCATTTCATGAAAAAATTGTTTATTAATGACTGAACGTACGACCAATTGTCCTGCTGGAAGAACTAGCTTTCGTATGGGCCGCTGTATTTCCAGCAGGACTTCACTCACTATTTATTCACGTGATGAACTGAATTGCTTCAAGCGCTTTTAACCAGTGTCGGCGAGTGGTGTAGGTAAAAAAATTGAAATGTAGGTAACTTAAAATATTTATTTGAAAATCGAAATATTTTACTAAAAATGTAGCATTAAATATTTATCTGAAAAACGGATTTTTTTTTCGAAGAAAATTTCTTAAGCTGGAATATCATGCTTAACATGATGAGAAATGCAATTACGTCTGCAAAATGTTGACAAATTAATATGCAAAAATAACTTTTAAGTTATTAAAATGATTCAGCTAAAGGTGTCCAAAACCATATGTGGCGGTTAAAATACTCGTAGATAAAAAATCACAATAGTAAAAGTACAGATCTAATTCGCAATTAAATGTGTGGTTAACTGATCACGTGACCAAATTGGTCAAATGTGATTGGTCTATTCGCTTTGTTAACTTTTACCAACGAATTAAATTATTAATAAAGCTTTCCATAAACTGGCCCATAATATTTATGGCCCATAATTTAATCATGATGATTTTGTCTAATAATTAATAAATCTGTAAAGCAGAAAAAATTGTTCCCACGAGTTTAATATTGCAAATATCACTCATAATTGGTAAAAATGGTCATATCAAGACGAAACAAACTTGTTCAGACAAAAAAATCTCTTTTCGTTTCTGTTAATTCTGGTCTTGCTAGCAGTACGGAAAGTCCTAAAATAAGCATTTAGGACGGGTAGTAGGAACTGTCCTTCTGGCAGGACGTTGTACAACGTTCTAACATGGGTCGGCTGGACGGTTGGAGAAGCAAAAATGTATTAACAGACCATCATTTGAATAACAGCCAATACGATTAGTATGTAATTAGTTTACAGTACAATTAGTTTCTTTGCTTTCTGTGAAACTAATTATAAGCATAAATGTCGATTCTGAATTTAAGTTTGAAGGTAACAATGTGTAATTGCTATACTTTTGTGTAATTGGATATGCGTAGTACTCTTGAACTTCAAGAATAATCATTCGGTAATGAGCCAGTTTGTACTTGTAATTTGACATAAGGTGAGGTACACTTAACGAGGAAAGGAAACACAAATTACGCAGTTAACATTTTATTAAAACAAATTTGTACAAAACAGTTATTACCAATACAAGATAGTCGTTATGGACTTTTTGCTGAGATCGACTTGGATACTACCTTTGGAATCGTCGACTAACGTGACTGGTACTACGTGGTCTTTCCTAGTAGTTCGTACGTAATTAATTTGTATTTTGTGGGGCAATAAACTCACTTGTTTAAAATCACTACGACAGTACCGTGATCCGGCCTTTGGAACGCTGCGACAGGAACGTGGTCATCAAACCCTGACGATCCAATTCGTACTGAATTTTTAGGGACAAATTTCGAGAAATGCCCTAAACTATAAAACATGGGTTGTTTGTAAAATTCACCAGCCGTAGAATTAACAATGATTGGAGAATCTACGTAGTTTTTTATATAAGTAGGTCCTCCTTTTAGGTCGAGGGCCATGTTCCAGTCAACCCAACCGCTCACCCAGTGGGTAACATCCTGGAGTAAAACAAATAGGATATTTAATTTTTGGGACTTGTCGTACCTCAATAATGTCAAAAGCGTAACTTTCTCCACGTTCCCACGAACCTAAATTGACGTCTTTTTCACCAGCTTTTTCACCTTTTAAACAAATTGTCTACAATTTTGCGTTTCTACTGTATTTTTTACCTCGACAAGCCTCAGTAGCCAACAAAAATTTGTCGGGATAATTATCGTGCGTTTGTTTCAGTAAACTTGCAGGAAAGACAGTGTCGTAGTACCAGTGCACCGCAATGCCGTCGATGTAATTCTTGGCAGCTTTGTTCCTAAAAACCTAAAATTATAAAATTGCGTTATATTTTATTTACAATAAAACCAATCGTACAATATTGATAAACCAAGGAAGAAAAAATCGTTGGTCATCGAGAGTGATTATTTTGATGTCGGCGAAGCTCGAATTTCGAATAGTTGGTCCCAAGTGATTTCTGACCCAATTGGACTAAAAAATTTAATTCAGACCCATCGTTTTAAATTCGTTAACTTAAGTACCATCATTATGGGTGTCCATCCGACTGAATTAATTTTGCTAAATGGTGCAATGCCTAAACTTGGTTCGTTCCCTGTTGTCAGCCCCCAAAACTGTATCCCGTGTGATTTATAATTTTCCAAAAATTTCACAAAATAGTCAGCCCACGCTTGAAACATTTTCTCTTTCAAAAAACCAAAACCGGCGTATTCCCCATTCGTTTTCATCCATTTGGGTGCTGTCCAAGCCGAAGCGAAAAGTTGCAATTTGCCTTTGCTCATATCTTGTGCTTTTTTGATGAACGGAATCTACAAGGAATTTGTAGGAGTGAAAAAAATTTTGTAATAGAGATTACTTTGTAATCAAAATCTTCGGGAGCTAATCGGAAATGTCCCAGTGTTTCATCTGCATGTCCATCAGCGTAGGAATAGCCCCGTTCCGAAAAATCAGTGCCTCCAATTGGTACTCTACACAAACTGTATTCAATACCATCTTCGGAAAAATACGACTCTAGCAATTTCGTTTGAGCGTCTTCATCTAATGAGTCGATATTTATTCCGGTGGCGTCGGTAAAGGCACCACCCCATCCGAGCATAGTTTGGTACTTTTCATTGGAATTAATGAGGATTTGGTTGTCAGACACTTGATCGGTTTTAGTGAAAGTACCGCTCGATTTATGGAATCTTAAACCGGCTTTGTTGGAGGTGTAAATTAGGAATTCAGGTTGTTCCACTCTCTCAGGATATGCAACAGTGTCACAGTGTTTTGAAGTGCAAACACAGACATGTCCGCCGTTACCGTAATCCCTTTTGCGACATTCTTCCGCAAGGGTAGTACCTTGTTAACGCCCATTTGAAATAACTGGTGAGACAGTATTTCTATTTTGCTTACCAATGAGAAAGAAGATTATAATCCACATGGTACTTTCACCTTATCACAAAGACAGTACTGATTCATGGTACCGATGCCATGATATATATTTGATAATACTGCTTGCTAATGCTGACGGGAGTTACTTCCGTCTGTAAGCACTAATTATACTTTGGACTCTCAAATCAGATATTTGCGTAAGGTTATAAGTGATTTATTAAGAACTAGAAAATGTATTTATGAAAATCAATACAATAATATAGACAATAAAAATTAAGAATTAAGACACTCCAAAATACTTAATGTACAAGATAATGTTGTTTTGACAAAATTAAGCAATCTGAATAAACAATTTTTTCGTTTTTTCTGGAGATTAAATTAAAGTTTCCTTATCTGCTTATTTCTCTCTATTCTGAGGTACTATATAGTTTGTGAAATTTTTGAAAGGATAAAAGTAGTTTACATTCCGATAAGGCAGGTAATAATTCAGAAAGTCACAGTCAACATAAGGGTTCTAATAAAAAAAAACACATTAGTAACTTTATTTTGGTACCTCATACATATTTTGTAGGTACTTTGTGGACCTCAACAAAATTTATATTGGATTCCGACAGACTCTAAAAGTGTACACGGGCTATTGGTTAATAATATTGCAGTGCGTGGTGGACATGAAGATGACCATGGGGTAATAAACATTGGAAGAGTAAATATTAATGGAGGCTTTAAAATTAGAAAAATTAATATATTCGAAAAAAGGACGTTTCCATTTTACAATAATAATCTAAATGAAGAACAGGCCGATGCTTACGAAATACTATTGTACAAGAATCATAATAACGTAGGCAAATTGAATATAAGAAAATATAAAATGGAAAAAAAAATAATAAAGAAGCAATTTATTTATTTAAATCATTGTTTTTATCATAAACGTTTTGGCGTTTACACATTTGACTAATTAGGACTAACAGGCATTAAAAATGATGCTTTTAATTTTTTTACTGTTACATTTAATTAGACTGTCTTCGTTTATAAGTCATAAGTGCATATACTGTTAGTTGTAAGCGTAGTATACAATTTTGCTGATACCAGCAGAGGCACCTGCTTTATTTATCCTGTCGACCGTCTCCTTATTATCTAATACTAGAAGTACTTCGTAAAAATAGGCATATTCTTCTGTCATGTTGTTGTTGAAATCGATGACAGGTTCCCAGAAAGAAGTAATTTTTCCGATTATAAGTTCTTTATTGTAATTTATTCTTCCAACATATAGCACTCCGCGCCCGTCGTCTTCATGTCCACCACTCACCGCTGTATGTTTGGTGAGTAGTTCTTTAATGCTAGTAGAAGTCGTTGCAATCCAATACAAGTTTTGTTGATAACCACAAAGTATCTAAAAAATAATTTTTAGATGTAAAAAATATGCTGCTTTTGATAGGTACTTTTATATTAGTATCTATTTTTTGGATTCCATTTATTGGAACATAGACCTCTTTTACTCCAGGAAAAATCTCCGCAGGTATAAGACCTTGATTTTGTACGTAGGCTTGTCCAATGTGAATGTTTACACCGTCACTTTTTTGACCTGCGATTATAGCATCTGAAGGTACTACTCCATCAATGTAAACTCGCCAGTAGTAGCCTAGAAATTAACCAAATGTTTAATGAATTTATTTTGGTAACTACTCAGTTAATTATTCTAGATTTACCAAGACAAGAAGATTGTCGACTATTAGTTAAGAGAAAAAAGACCAGAAGGTAGATGAACCGTAGCATTTTACACTCAATGAGAGAAGTAACTACTAAGAGGATTTGGTTTGGCTAATAATATATTTATATATAATGTTTTCAAAACAAATAAACCTACGAGGATAAATCGTTATTTAGAGAAAAAATGACACACGTCCAGTTATTTGAAGTACTTTTCGATAATATTTTTTTTCCAAAAACAATAATATCTTATAAAACTTAATTTGATTAATAGGAAGTGCTTTTAGATAATTTGTTTCAAAAACAATAATAATAATATTGTTTAAGATACAATTCTATTAAAGCTTATAAGTCTCAGAAATATAAACTAATACGAATATGAAAAATAAGTTTACAAGTTGGTGGTGTTGCTTATTTATTACCCATTAAAAATATTACATGTACAAGTTTTTTTTAAATAAATTTGTTATTATAATGGATATTTAGGTACCAGGTATGTAAATTGTGTTTATTTGCTTGTAACAACTAGTTTACTTCGAACATCAATATCTAGAGCACTTTCATAATACAGAAGTATTTCATAAGAATTAACACGTTCCTCTTTTTGAACTCTATTAAAATAAAACAAAGCGTTTCCTACATTATACGAATTAATTTTTCCAATTCTGGTCTCCCCATCGTAACTTATTCTTCCAATATTTATCACTCCATGTCCATCTTCATGTCCGCCAATTACCGCATGTTGGCCGACTAATTGCAAATGAAGGTGACTAGAATTAGCTGCTGTCCAATAAAATTTTTCTTGTGGCCCACAAAGTATCTAAAAATTATAATTTTGCAAGTATAGTTAAAACATGTTTTTTAAGTCCAAACTTTTATATTGGCTTCAACTGTTTTTATTCCTCCGAAAGGAACATAAACCTGTTTTATACCCGGAAAAATTTGACACACAATGAGCCCCCCATTTTTGACATAAGCCTGTCCAATGTAAATGTTTTTACTGTTGATGTCTTCACCTCCAACTACTGCATCTTCAGGCACGTCTCCTGTATATTGTCGCCAATAGTAATCTAAAAGATTGTAACTGTACGTTAAGTGCAATAACAAAATAACTGATTGAAGAATTACTTTCTTGGAGGCACAAATATTGACGAGTATAACTTAACAGAAAAATAAGCGGTAGATGTTTGAAGCCCAACATTGTGTACTAATACTGAATTAGTGAAGAGTTTTCACAACTTGTTCTTGTAATACACTGATTTATGTCTGACGTCTACAGAATTTCCAAAACAGGTTAGTAGGGACTTTCGGAAAACCCTATTTTAAGAGTTTGTTTGTTAACATTCTTCGTTTGAATCATTACCTATGTATTTATTCATGTAAACTATTCAACTTATGCAATTGTGATGACATCATTTTACATATTTACTTTATACCACTTAGGTCACAGGACAGATTCCAAGTTATAATTACCGAAAAAATTATTAAAATAAGACGAAATTTAATTTTTGTGGCAGTTTTTATTAAGCTATGGAAAAGGTTTAAAGACACACTCCTGGTCCATTAGGAGGCTGTGCCGCGATTCCCCTGTTATTCATCCTGCAAGTGTGTTCCTCTAGCCGTCCTTTGGCTGCTTGAGTATCGTTAACGTTTCCCGCAGACCACAGTTTTTCCGCAACGGCACTAGCTCTTGGCCACACTCTTGGCATGACGTTATACTCGTTCACAGCTTCGGACCACATACAGGCTTCTCCTCCCAGAACCAATTTTTTCTGTTCCTCAGTACCAGGAAAATCAAGCGCTTCACACTCATAGAACTTTTCCCAGTCGCCTCCACTGGACACATGGTCCAGGTACCAACAACTGGAAAAAATTCCATATTTTCCCGCTTTGGTCACGCTGTTCAAGGTCTCGTGGCCGTTGTCTCTCCAAACGTGCACGAGAGTACTGTCGGGAAGAGTGACCCCATTTACGAAAACTTCCTCCCACACTAAATAATTTGAATTTAGAGAATCAAGGAGATTGACCACGTGTTGTATGAAGTAACTTTCCAGGTCTTCGTAGGTCGAAATATTGTTGGCTTTCATGAAGCTTGCAATGTCGGGATTGTGTTGCCTAAGGAAAAAATTAATTGGCACATAAATATTTTCATAAGAGATTACCAGCAAGTAAAATCAACTTCGTCACCACCAATGTGGAAATAAGAATCTGGGAAAACTTCAACAACTTCAGTAAATAATTTGGTCAAAAAATCATAAGTGGAGTTTTTAGTTGGGTCCATGGGTCCCAAGTCTCCGTCAGGTTTATCATTTGTGTAGCAGGTAGTCAATAATTCAGGATGAGCTGCTCCCCAGGAGCTAGTATGGCCTGGGGTATCAAACTCTGGAATAACCCGAATGCCTCTCACACGTGCATATTCTATAACTTTACTAACATCACTTTGCTCGTAAACTTTGGAAACTGGATGGTAGGCCCCTTCATCGCTGGAACAATCTATAGTACTAACAGTTCCAGACTTTTTTTGAGCTACCTCAGTTCTGGATAAGTACGACTCTTGTAGGGAAAACTGTGATCATCTGTGATATGCCAATGGAAGACGTTAAATTTATTGTACGACATTGCGTCCAAAGTTTGAAGAATGATATAAATGGGTATAAAGTGTCTGGAGGTGTCTAATAAAAGACCTCTGTGAGAAAACCTCGGATAATCATTTACGTTAGTCGCGTTTATAATAAGCTGAAAACAATGGATTATCATAAGTGTTTTTGTTTACAACTTACACTTGCAGTATCTTGCTCTAGATAAATCAACTGGGAAAAAGTCTCCAAACCACGCAAAACCCCCCAAATTGTGTCGGCCGTAAGTGAAGCTCCCTCCGAAGTGACACTGAGTGTGTCTAAAATACCGACTTAAAATCATATTAGTGTACCTGAACACTTACAATTTTCATTGTCCCCGAAAGCTGGAAGTACATATTCACTAGCACAATCGTCTAACTGAACATGTAAATTGGTTAAATCACCGAGATAATTGCTGTCGGCTTTCCAAAATTTGGTTTTTGGTTTTCGCCCCACTTCATGCAGACGACCTCTGCGTTCTAGTGAACTTGCAGTCGCTATAATAGTCCAGTATCTCGTAAAGGCATCGTTCAGAAGATTCGGGCAACCGATGTTGGTGGGGCCCTAAATCGCTTATACAACTGACAAGCTGACATTATAATTAATTACCTTAAAATTGAAACCGTGCGGTCGTACTGTGTAATACTGCTCTGTTTTTTCCTCTACTTGTGGTTTAGGCCAGACTTCGCCTTTGGTTGCCCTGACCACGGGGCCAGGATGAATAGCATTGCAGCTGATGATTAGCGGAAGCAAATATAAAACTAATTTGGTCATGACAGAGCGCTTATCACAACTGACTCTAGTAACTGACTTGTTGAAACTCAAATGTTTTCGTTTATAAATCTGTGTTGATTCACTTGAAGAAGATACGCCGAGATAACTATTTTTGGGAAAATTGCTACAGTGAAAAATAAGGTCTAGACGAATACTAATATTATTAGCTCATTTTGTACTTTCTATGGTTTATCTGGGATTCACATGGCCTTGAGAAATGATTAACGATAATTTAGTTTTGATTGATACAAATAGATGTGAATGCTCGTTCTGTGTTAATTCAATTTAATTACATGGTTTTAATTGTATGGTAAAAATTATTGTGGTTGTAAATAACCACTAATTAGTTAAGAAATAAGCATTAGGTAATATCGATTAATATCACACTTTACTTGATATCCAGTGGGAGAAAATAATAGACTATTACTGAGTCATACAGGTGTTCCATCTCAGCTCCCGTCTTCTGTAGCTTGGTTATTAGTAAGGTTGGACTTTTGATATTTTGTAGACGTTATTTATACCACAGTTTATACTACTCTACGACGCATTTCAGGAAAATATTGTAAATTATACAGTATCCTGAAGAAAGTAGGGGAGAGGGGGGCAGTTTTGAACACGGGTTACTTTAGAACAGTAGACGTAACTTCTTCTCATTTTATGTTAGGAGCTCTAGCTTTTGAGCAATTACCAAACTTCTACGTACGAATATTAGTATTGTCCGGCATTGCAATCAGCCCTCTACCAGTTTTTGTATGTTGAGTCATATTTTTTTAAAGTGTAAAAGTGAATTTTTTGTTCTTGACCGGTAAGTTAATAATCCCTCTATTTTATTTTGAAAAATGTTACCTATTGACTTGGTAGAAAACTTTGAAGCTTTGTGTATTGTTTGCATTAGTTAGTTTTCAATTATCATCAATCATAAGAAAAATTTTAGCTCTTCTCGGAAAATTTGCTCCGAGGGCCACTTTTGAACATAGGCGTAGAAAAAGAACGATTACAGCAGAAAACACTCATCAGAAAAGAGAAACAAAAACTAGCAGACATAAGAAAAGCAAAAGCCAAGAAAAAAAAAAGAAAATATATTTAAAAAATCTAAGAATGATGAAGAAAGTGAGACCCCTGAAGATATAGAAATAATTTATGAGACTCAACTGACACAGAACATTTTTCTGAGGAAAATCAAATGTATGAGCCAAAGAAACCATAAAGAAAAAATGATAGCACTGCTGCCTGACAGAACTGGAATGAGCTCATTCTTTTTAATTTTTAAGGATGTCTATTGTTTTTTTTTAAGTTTAAAATTTGTAATATTGTGAGTATATTTTTTGATAATATTGTTAGAATGAGATTTTATACTTGTACTTTTACATTTATAATGCAATAAAATTATTTTTCCACACCTATCATTAACCCTTCATGTTGTATAAAACCAGTTTAAAAAAAAAGCCTGTTCGAAACTGCCCCCGTGTTAGGGTGGTTTAGAACAGTTGAAGACAAGTTTTTGTTATTTTTTTATATTACTCAAAATGCGTTTGTGGTTTCCGCAGGTATTACAAACCTTGTGCAACGTATTAAACTATAATACACTGCAGGTAACAGTTTCGTAAACTAATATTTAAAAGGATTTTCTACATAAAAGGTAATTTTTGTTCTAAACAGCCTCTCTCTCCTCTATGATGTCATTATAATAATTTTTTAATGGCATACTATTATTTTTTTGAGCTGATTAGGATACCTTTTTAGCTTCTTACATCTCTCTAAGGTTTTTTCAAATCAAATCAGGGACTACTGTTAAAAAAATAAACACCAAAAAATTGGTTTTCCATCGTTCCTCTGTTTAAGGTATATTTTGAAATTAATATTTTTCAAAGATTTTACCGTTTTGAACTTTTTACTAGTAGATTCTTTCAGTACACACCATTTTTGGGAAAAGTAGTTTTGTCCTATGTCATTGCATCTTCTTCCTTTATCGATATTTTAGATTAAGTAATCTACTATAAGTATCTAATGATATGATTATATTGTACACCTGCAAATTTTACGATTACAATCTAAAGATAATGTATTTCTAAAATATTCCATATTAAAAAAAGTTTGTTTATATTTTTGAATTTGTAAGTTTATTGTAAACTTCAGTTTTTGCTTATAAGCAAATTGCTAAGAAAATCAGTGATTAGTTGATTACTGAATGATATGCACTTTATTTTGAAGACTGAGTTAACAATATTTTATTCAAAATTATTAAAAAACAATAATTCATTAGCTTAAAAACAAACACTTGGTCCTGAAGGCGGCTGTGCCGCCACCCCTCTCCTGTTCATTCTGCAAGTCTGCTCTTGTAGCCTGCTAGCGATAGTCCAAAGCTCTCCTAAATTTTGCGCACTTTTGGGAGTGTCTGGAGGCGACCAAAACCTCTCCGCCGCCACACTAGCTCTCGGCCACACCCTTGGCTCCAAGTTATACTCATCAACGACTTCGCTCCACATACACGCCTCCCCTCCAAGAACAAGTCTTTTTTGTTCGTCAGTACCATCAAAGTCTTGCGGGTCAGCATTGTAGAATTTTAACCAATCACCTCCGGTCTTCAAAATATCCAAATACCAGTAAGATGAGATGATTGTTGGATGGCCAGCTTCTGTTACTTGTTTGAGGGTTGTTTTCGGGTCATCGCTAATCCAGACGTTGACTACTGTGGATTTGGGTAGTTGGACACCGTTGGTGAACACTTCTTCCCAAACAATTGAGTTTAAACCTAAAGAATCGACGTGGTTGATGAGTTTTTGGATGTAGTGGCTTTGCAGGGCGACGTAATCGCCCTCCATCTGGTGCTCAGCCATCCATTGGTTGATTTCTGGGTTGCTTTTCCAGCAAGAGAAATCGACTTCGTCGCCGCCAAGGTGCGTGTATTCGTCTTTGAAAACGCTTTTGATTTCTTCGAATAGTTTGAAAATGAAGTCGTAGGTGGTGTTTTTAATGGGGTTGATGGGTCCCCACTTAAGTTGGGGTACGTTGTGGCAATCGGTGAGCAAGTCTGGGTTTCCCAGACCCCAAGAAAGGGTATGGCCAGGGGTATCGAACTCTGCCAAAACACGAATTCCGCGTTTTCGAGCATACTCTTGCACTTCGCTTACAAAGTCTTGCTCGTAAATCATGAGAGTCGGATGGAATGCTCCCTTATTGCTATCATAAATTTTATAAGTTTATTATAAATAGTTTATGGTGTTGATAAGTTATCGGTAAATACCTCATTTGCGGGAAAGCTTTACTGACGTAGGGAAAACTGTAATCGTCAGTGATATGCCAGTGGAAAACATTTAATTTGTTGTAAGACATTGTCTCGATTAACTTCAAAATGTGCTCTTTTGGGATGTAATGACGGGAAGTGTCCAAAAGTAGTCCGCGATGGGCAAATCTGGGGTAATCGTGAATTGAAGTTGTTCCAATTCTGTGCTAATGAATAATTACAGTCAATGACTGAAGAGTAATTACGTATCTTACACAACTGTAATCGTCTGTCAAGTATATCAATTGTGAGAAAGTTTCGAGCCCCCGAAGTATTCCCCATATAGTGTCTGAGGAAATTCTTTGCACTGTTGACGTTACGTTTACAACATCTGCAAAAACAACTTAAGAAACTGAATAAAATTCGTGTAAATTTACATTCTTCTTTCATCTCAAATGAGGGGTACTCTTCATCGTTACAAGCACCAGTCAATTCAACTTCCACGCTTGTCAAATAGCCCAAAAAATTTTGATCTCCGCCTTCGTAGCAACTGCGCGCTTTGTAATAAACCTCCTTTATTCGGCGATTGTTAAATATGATCAACTTTCTGTATCTGTCCAAAGCTTCAGTTAACGTGTTACAGATGTTTCCGATTGGCTAGAATGTGTTATATTGTTGATAATGGTTACTGTTTCACTTTGACTTACATTGAAATGAAAGAATGTTGGTAACAAAGAGAAGAATCCATCGTCTAATTTATTTTCATGTTGGGGCTTTGGCCATATTTCGCCTTTCGAAGCCGGAACAAGTGGGCCGGGTTGGAAAATGAAATCGAAAGCCGAACAAAATGAAATTATGAGTAAAAGGAAAAATAGTTTGAACATCATGATCGTGTAATAGAAACTGCAAATTTTTTAATCTGCACTGTATAAAATAATATGATAAGGGCAATAAATTCATAAAGATGTTTTAAAAGTAAATACTTTTATTGCAAAAAAATAATGGAGGAATTTAAAAAAATATATGGTCGGAAAAATTTGTAAGAAGTTTAAACGAACTATTGTAATTATTGCTTTGTTAATTTAAACTGACAAATAATGCTTATTCTTATACCTAGTAAGTAATATCAAAATTTTGTTTTTCGACGAAAGTTGGCTATAGATTGGTCTATGGTTTGTCAGTACGCTCCAAAAATAACACAAGGTATATTAATAAAACTATTGTTACAATAGAACGACTGAAAAAAAAAACAATATTTTTTTAGAATTAATCATAATTAGGGTTTAAAAATTTAAACATTACCTGAAGGCTTTTAGATGTTTATAACATTATTTGTAGAAAACAGTAAAAAAGTTTATAAAGGTACTTATAGGTTCGTATGGTTAATTTTTTAAATCGGTCACTTTTCAAAATCATTGTGCATGTATAGTTTATTATTATTATTATAATTATAAACAAATACGTCACATTTTCCGTTTGCGTAAAAAGGGCTATTAGTGTTTCTGTAAGTGATTAAAACTATAAATACTTTATTTTTGCTGGCATTTTTCTACAAGGTGAAATAAATTCAGAGAAAGCGAAATCAAAATAAATTTTTAATTTTTTTCTGTATTTCACAACTTACACACCTTTAAAAAAGGATTGATTTCAACAGAATATTTTTTAATTGTGTATGGCTTGAGTCTTATTACAAAATCAAAATTGTAATTTTTACATTTTACAACCTGAAGAAAATGAAAAATGTGATTTATGTTTTGTGATTTACAGAATGGAGATAAAGGAAAGTTATGTATTCTATTTTTATCAAAGCGGTCCATCTTAAAACTTTTGTTATTTTATCAAGTTACAAAGTTAAAGTATTCTGTTGTTTTGGCAATTTTGAAGATGATTTAACAACTAATAGGATTTAAAAAGTAAACAACATAAGACTTTATTTTATAATGTAAGTACATTACATTTTTTGAGCACACGTTGTTTAAGCACATTAACTAAAACTTAATCGTTTTGTCTATAAATGTATTTTATAAAATTGCTTAAAAGAAGTTTGATATTCTACATGAAGTATATGAAACTTCCTAACACTAGAAATTGTGATTGTCTGATTAGATTGTCAATTATATTATAAGTAACCCAAAACAAACAGTTAGTAAGTAGTAACAAGATTATAGCACACATCAAGATGAGACTGTTTATATTTCTTAGCTTTTTTTTCGTTTACACCTTTGCCATACGTCCAGGCCCTGTAATTCAAGCTTCAAAGGGTGCAGTATGGCCTAAGCCCCAACAACAAGAAGTATCTGAGACTTATTATTTAATTCGCCCTCACTCTTTCACTTTTGAGGTAACAAACATAGTTAAATTTTCAACAACCGTTTAATTTTCCACAAGGCACCGGTAAATATTGGGTGTCCTAGTTTCTTAGACGACGCTTTAACGAGATACTGGACCATCATTGCTACTTCCATAACATCAAAGTTAGAAGAAACACCAGAAGCGAACTTTTGGGAATTAGATGATAATTTTCTTGGGTATTTGGAAACATTGACGATTACTTTACTCGGCGAGTGTCCAAATGAGAATATTTTACCGGAATTACACGACAATGAAAATTGTGAGTCGACGATAAATTGGGTAAACGTTGACGAAAAGTTTCAGATACTTTGACTGTTGACTCCGAGGGGGCCTTTCTGGAGTCGGAGACAATATGGGGCGTTTTGAGGGGTTTGGAGACATTTTCTCAATTAATTTACGCAGAACAAGATACAGTACGCATCATTCAAAAGTGTTTTTTCAATTATTCAATGTTTTTTGCAGCTAATGATTAATACAACTAAAATCGTTGATTTTCCGAGATTTCCTCACAGAGGTTTTCTCCTGGACACATCACGTCACTTCGAGCCCGTGCGTATCATTCTGCAAATGCTGGACGCTATGGCTTATAACAAACTTAACGTTTTTCACTGGCATATCACAGACGATCATAGTTTTCCCTATAAAAGTCGCACCTACCACGAGCTAAGGTTCAACAGTTAAAACTAATTAAATTTGCACTCAATAATATTTCAGTGATAAGGGTGCTTATCACCCTGTTAGTGGAGTCTACGAACAAAGTGACGTTATGAAAATAATAGAATATGCCAGGGTTAGGGGGATTCGGGTAATCCCCGAGTTCGATACTCCCGGTCATACACGTTCTTGGGGAGTGGCCCACCCGGAACTGTTGACTAGCTGTTTCACGGACAATGTGGCCAATGGCGAACTGGGCCCAATGGACCCAACTAAGGACACCACTTACGATTTTATCAATAATTTGTTTACGGAAATTGTGGACGTTTTCCCCGATTCATATTTTCATATAGGGGGTGATGAGGTTGAATTTGACTGTTGGTACATTTATTCCTCATGAATAAGAAACATTTTATTTTCACGTACATTATTTTGATAGGAAAAGCAACCCGGATGTGAGTAATTTTATGAAACAGAACAATTTCTCGACTTATGAGCAACTTGAAAGCTATTTTATTCAACACGTGGTCGACATTTTAGACAATTTGAGTTCGAAATACCTTGTTTGGGAGGAAGTTTTTGTAAACGGAGTCGAGTTACCTAACTCGACTGTTGTACACGTTTGGAAAGACAACGGTCTTAGCACTTTGAATAATGTGAGTATTTTTTCACAACTGATATTTTATTCTTTTTTCAATTTTGAAGGTGATTAAAGCGGGTAAATATGGTCTGTATTCATCTTGTTGGTATTTGTCGGTTCTGCACAGTGGTAGTGACTGGGATGCGTTTTATAAATGCGAACCTGGTTTACTTTTGCACACAGAGGAGGAAAAGAAATTGTTATTAGGAGGCGAAGCGTGTATGTGGGGAGAATATGTTAATGAATTCAGCGTAATCCCAAGAGTATGGCCACGAGCTAGTGCTGTAGCTGAAAGACTTTGGTCTGATGAAAACGTTGTTGATATTTCTGATGCTCAGATCAGACTTGAGGAACATGCGTGCCGGATGAACAAAAGGGGAATTGCGGCACAGCCTCCAAATGGACCAGGAATGTGCTTTTAAGCAATAAAACATCCAAATTATTCCAAGTGTATTATTTCATAAATCCTTGCAAATCAGCGATTATTAGACATGTTGAAATCACTTGAATGTTTACAAAGTTATTGAAAATGAAATAGTATATTGTACATTGGAGGTCTAAAGTGCAGCATTTAATTCCGCGAGTGAATTTGGTCACTTTGGTCCCGAGGCATATACATTATTTTTTGCACTTTAAAATTGTTTTTTTTTGTTGATAACATTTGAAGCTTTTTTTTAAGATCCTAATCCTAGATTGTTCCCATAGCAACGTGTTTTCACTATTTAAAACAACGTGTTTTAAATTAAAATCACTTAAAATGTTCCAACAAAAAAATTTGAACAACACTTATGCGAAAACGCTTGAAGTTTTCGGGTCTCTAGGTATGCAACTCGCATACGCTTGTTGCATAACGACAGCCTTCGGACTTTAAGCTTGTGTTTTTGCATTTGTATTATTAATAACTATTTTTGCACTTCTGAGACTAAAATACAATAGATAATTTAGATACTGTCTACAGGGACTACAGTGGATTATTTATTCCTTAGAACGTTCCTGTAAACAGGGCCTTGAAACTTTCGTAGAAAGAAAGTTTTAGTTCGTGTCAACAGGAACTAAGTATCAACTTTAGTCCCGGAAGTGCAAAAAAATTATTGCCTTTTTTTCTTTCATTTGAATATTGTTCCATTTGAATTATCCGGTAAAAACTTCGGTTGGCCGTCCTGAATTTTGACAATTGATGTAACATCGATTGTCAGTGTTTATAAAAAAAATTAAAGTTTTCCTGATTAGAACGTTAATTAGGGTTTTTTCAAATGGCTTCGATAATTTTGCGTTCACGGGCACTCCAGAAGTGCCCTAGTTTAAAGTGGTGAGTTTTCAAAATGATTTGGTATTCTAACCTCAAACTTAGGTCACTTGCTAGTATTTCCACAACTTCAAGCCGACAAAGTGACGACGTTTCTAAAGCACTTAATCAGAAAGAGGCCCCACAAATCAACGATCTAGCCTTGCTTAACCCTGAAGAAGTCGAACAACGTAAACGTTTACAGGGTTACATAACAGTGGACGCAACTGTAGGTCTTACATTTATTGGGGTATGGTATGAATCAGTGGGGTTTTAGACTGATATTTCATGCGTGACGGGGGTCCCAGAGGAGCACGTCAAGGAACGCTTGGTGCGCATTTATGAGCCGTCTAAAAATGCAATGCAAAGTGGGACTGACAACACAGGACATTGGGAGATGGATTTTGACACTCGCGAGCGCTGGGAGAACCCTTTGATGGGCTGGTGTTCGACGTAAGTTTTAGTAATTGTAGGCTTACTGTTGCTGAAAAGGAGTGTCATAGCGGTGACCCATTGTCCAACATGAAACTGCAGTTTTCAAGCAAAGAGGACGCAATCCAGTACTGTGAGAAAAACGGCTGGCAGTGGTACGTCCAGGAGAGTTCGTTTGAGAAACCGTTCAAGCCAAAGTCGTACGGCATTAATTTTGCATGGAACAAGCGTACTCGAGTGTCCACCAAGTAGTTTGATTAAAAGAAAGCTTGATTAATTTGGTTTTATTTTTAATTTAAAAGCTATAACTTTGACAATTTAAAGATTTGTACACAAGTCTACTCTAGTGTTTCCGCTACTATATTAAAATTAACAATGATATTTAAAATATCTGATGAAGGCAATCTAGGTAAACGTTATCACTAGCAATATAAATAGCTAACAAAACAGCAAAAGCTGCGTGTGAAACGCAGTTTCAGGCACGCGGCCCCATAACTTTGGCGATTATATACATTTATTAAATATTTTGGCAATAAACTTTATTCAAATCTGCCTCATAAAATGCAACAATACGTTTGTAACAATTTATGAAAGTCCTGACGGGAGGAGTCTGTCCTTCCGTTGGGACCCGTCTTTGATACACAATATCACAATGAATAAAACCTCGTTTAGCATGTAGTAATAAGGAAGAAGAAATTTTTCATATAAACAATTGATAATTTTATTTTCAAGCAATAAAGACAGACTAGTTCTCTACATGATCAGTTTTTTATGTACACTACTGTTTCAATGCACACGTCTGGCCCCCTGATTAGCTTTAATTTTGTCATCAAGCGAACGAAAGCGAATTTTGGACATACGTCAAAGAAGAGTTTCAGGAAGAACAAGTTTCGTTTCCAACTAAAAGTGCAGGATTGAAAATTGTTGTGGCTCTGAGTGCATCTAATCAACTGATAGTAGCGCAGTAAATCTTATTTTAAATATCGTAACAATCGTGTTGGTTGCATTTCCGCACCTCCATTTAAGCGTTTATTTACAGAAAACGGTTGATAAGTGATATGTTACGATGTGGGTGAGAGAGAGCGAACAGTGGTTAAATGGAGGGCGAAAAAGCGTACAAAAACTGTAGTCTTTTTGTGTAGGCCTTTGAGTAATGTACAGTTATATTGTCAACATATATTTACACATCTTTATGACTAATAAAATAACGCCAACAAAAATATGTCATGCTAAATCATTTAATATCCTTAAACGCTACAAACTATTTTCGCTACTGATTGTACGATGTCTCTTTTGTAGAGATATAGTCATAGTTTAGAGTTTAATTGACTTAATAATAACCTGTACGTTAAGTTATTGATTAATTCTCTTAACTATACAAACTTCAGATTCATAAAATTAAAAAACTCACTCATTTCATAATGCTCTATCTACATGAAAATTCATATTTTTTCTTGGTTTTCTTGTTTTATGTACAATATGCCCAAAGCATCTGAATTAGAATTAATTCGCTTTATCATTTTTCTTTTTACAATAACCTTAAAAAAGTAATCCTAATTATACAAAATGAAAAATGCGTGGCCAGGACCAGGCGCCGTAATTTTTTGACGTTCATAAGTTATTTTGAAACTGGAAAGTTGCGTAAACAAGCAAAACTGAAATATGGTGAATTAAAAAGAAACAACAGATTATTCGCAATCATTATTAAGGTTGAACATCGATATGGTTCCACAAGCGCGTGAACGCAAATTTTTGAATTGAATTTTTATGAGAAGTAATAAACAAATTGGTTTCAATTAGGTGTTGTTTCTGAGTTGAATCATTCCCTCTCAGGTTAGTTTGTACTTTATTTTTAATATTTTTAACTGAGTTTAAAGTGGTGAAAAACTCGATTGATTTATTTTCCTTTATAAAAATTTTAAACTTTATATAAAAATAAAAAAAATGTCATTTAAAAATAAAATGAAAAAACCGCATTTTTTGGTCATTTTATTTTTTTTATTAAAATAATGGTACGTAATTTTTTGAAAATTTTTATTAGGAGTCTTGTGTATGACTTATTTATCATACTGTATGTTTTTCAAGGCATTTGCACTTTTGTTTTTTTATAAAAACATTAAAATTATTAAGCTGTTTAAGCCGTTAAAACATTGTTAGAGATTTTTAACGCGAGATAAGAACTGGTTTTTGAGGTAATGATTTAACCTACGAACAACATCTAATAATGAAGTTTAATCATTTTTTAGTAATCTACGTTATTAATAATTTTCACTAATTGAATGATCTCTCATATTAATTTTATATTTTTAAAATAACAAAGATGATGATTGCGAATAAAACAGTACACTATACTTGAATATTTTCTACCTCGTATCTCCCGTATGTCATATGTTATTATTATTATTACCTACATAATTCACTAATTGTGGTCAACAAACCAAAAGAATTCCGATTGTTAGATATGATCTCATTAATGACTTAATTGATTGGTTGGTGAGTAGCACATGAAAAACGCAACAGAATTAATTTTATCTCTAGGAAAGTATTCATTCTAAGATAAGTTATTGCGCTTTATTGTAATTCCGATAAAATTTATTTAATAAATCTAGTTGTACCTAATTAGGATCGAGTGATACAAAAGCGTGTTTACTGTTTTAGAGTTCTTTTGGTTTTAAGACAATTGTGATTGGTTTAAAAAATTATAATAAGCTGAAGCCGACTAGTTATCTAAAAAATCATGCTGTTCTGTTGTAAAAATCAGGACTGCCCTAAGCATAAACTGAAAAGTTGTGATTGTACTGCTTGTGGAATGTTTAAAATTGGTTTTCATAAACCATTGACTGTACGCCGCCTGTTCCCCCACTTCCTAGTCTACATTTAATAATTATTGCAATAGTTCGGTGTGTGCGGGTTCAGATCAGCTATCTGTGGTGTTACCGTTTTGGTTATTCGCGTCAGCGCCCGACACTTGGGTCAAGTCCGTATCACAAGCGTCCTCAGGAGTGACTTTAATCGTGGGCGTGGCTTCGTCATCGTCCTGATTGTACTCCTCACTTTCCCTATGAACTAACACTTGAACAACGGTGGCCTCGCTCTGTTGCCGTTGCAGAGGAGGCTTAAGGATGGGTGCTTCTGGCGAGGCTTCCGTCACTAAAATACTAACGTCCGCACTGTTAAGTGGTTCGGATTCGGCCCTGTGGGCGGGCGTGATGCCGCCCCCCGTCGGTCTGGCCTTGACCGAACCTACCCGTTTTCTTCGGATGATGCTGCCGCGCTTGGGCTTGGGGTCCTCGGCCATCGCCGGGTGCAGCGATTGCGCCGAGCGCTTGGACGCCGGCGGCGAGGCCGAGTCGTCCGGCTTCTCCACCGCGTCCTGGTGCCGCAGGAAGAACGGGAAGTTGTAGATGCTGCGGCGGCGCGCCGGCGGCGGCGCGCACACCGGCGTCGTGGCCTCGGGGGTGGCCTCGCTTACCTTTATGTTGACATCGGCGGCGTCGCGCGTCAAATCCAGCTCCTCTGGGTCCATGTTGGTGGCGCTTGAGAGCAACAGCAGCGGCAAGTTCAGCCACGGCCCGCCCAGCTCGCTGAGGTCGCTCGCGTCAGAGGCCCTAGAGGACTTGCGAGAAGAGGCGCGACTCCCTCGATGCACATGCAGGAAAGCGGACAGGCGCCCCTGCCACCCGCCGCCAGGCGACGACGTCTGCGTCATCTCGTCCACCTCCTCCTGCACCCGCTCGCGCTCTTTCTTGCGCCTAACACACGAAACCATCGATTAAACCAAACAGTTCACTTTTCTAATGGAAATCGACTCACTTTACGTAATCCCGGAAGGTTTTCTGGATCAACCTGGCGGCCTTATCTTGCCGTTTCCAAATCCGAGTCGAGGAAACAATTTCCAGCTCTTTTCGCGTCGGAAACTGCTTCTTGAATTTGATATCCATTTGTTCTTGTAACTGGAAGAGATAATCTTAATCGAATGTCCTTCTTCCCTTCACACTCACCTGTCTAAAGTTATCAGTCTCTTCCACGTGGCCGAGCACGTGTTTAACTAACGCGTGTAGAATATCTAAACAATGGATTTTATTGCCCTTGGCGATGGGCAGATTGAAGCTCACTAAAGCAACGGTATTGGGTTTCGAGATGCCTAAAGGAGGGTCTAAAGAAGCGATGAAATCGGAAAGTTGAGAGAATCGAATAAACTGAGTTGCATGAGGATCGTATCTGAAACCAAACTTGAATTCTAACACAAATCCCGCGTTTCCGCAACAAGACCTACTTGCTCCACCGGATGTAGAACATCTCGAGATCATCCTCGACGATCCCGATCTCTTCCTCCTGGTGGGCCTGGTTGAAGTTCTCCAAAATTATAGCTATATACATATTTATCACTATCATGTAATTTATTATGATGAAGCTGGTAAAGTAGATGATAGAAAGGAGGGGATATCCGCAGTCGCCGTTCGACTGGTTCCTATAATGGGGATCACATTCTGGCGGTTCGATCATTAGCGACTCCAAAACGTCGTTCCATCCGGCTGATGTTATCAGTCTGAAGAGCAAATGCATCGATCTTCCGAAAGTTTGGAAGTTGACCATGTCGTCGAGCGCACCTTGTTGCTTGACGTGACCGAACAGGAACATTCCGATTATAGCGTAAATGAAGGTGATTAAGGCTAAGAGAGCCCCTATGTTGAACAGGGCTGGTAAAGACACGACGAGGGCAAAAAGCAACTTGCGGATGCCTTTGGCCGCCTAGAAAAGCACACTCAACGAAAACAGTATACATAACAGTAACTCACTTTTATCAAGCGCAAAATGCGCCCTATCCTAAACACCCTGACCACCCGTAGTAAAGTCGGCGACACGGGAAAATCAATCATGATGTCTTCCATCAAAATGCCGAGAATGGAAGCCAACACTAGTAAAAAATCGAACACATTCCACGGGACCGTGAAGTAGTGATACCTTAGTCCTATTATCTTGACGATAGCCTCTGCAACCACAATATATTTCAGTGTTGCATTTTTTGGGTGATAACTACTTACCTAAACCGAATACTGTAGTGAAAAACGCGTTACTAACTTCTAAAATGAAGAACACAGCATGGGGCTGATTGTAATGTTCGATCCCCATCGATAACATATTGAGAAATATCAACACGAATATTGCTATTTCAAACCTGCGCGAGTTCGACAGGTCGTAAAACATCGCCAGAAACTGGTTCATGGGTCTTTTAATGACCTTCTGGGGTTTTTTCCTACCCAGCTTCTTCATCGCGGTGTAATAGTGCTTCTGGCTTTCGGTGAGGAACATCTCCAGTACCCCGCCTTCGTACTGAAATCACTTTTCAAAATTTGTCCCACCGCTTCGATCCCTTCTTACCTTTTTTTTCAACATGTTGAAATTATCGATGATGACTCCAATGAACAAATTCAAAGTAAAAAAAGAACCACAGACTATGAAAATAACAAAGTAAATGTAAGCGTAAAGGTTCGCCTCGCGTTGGGGTTGCAGGTCCACCCCTCGGGCGTCCACGGCGTCGGCCATTACTTCCATCCAACCCTCAAATGTGGCCTTAAACAACGATTCGAAGCCTTCTTTTTAAACCCCAAAGGCGGACTTACCACTTGGAACAGCGCAAGATAGGCGATCCCGACGTGATCGAAAGAAATCTTCGAGTTGATCCAAGTGTAGTTTAGAGTTAGGCAATCCAGGCGAGTGTTAACAATCTAAAATATATTACAATATTGTGACGATTTGTTGATTAGTCCTTACTTCTATGGGTACTAATTCGTCATTTTCGTCGAGACATTTGTAGAATTTACCCCGGAAAAACTGTACACCCATGATGGAAAAAATCAGCCAAAATACTAGACACACTAACAGCACGTTGAAGATGCTAGGGATTGCGTACATTAAGGCGTTGACCACGATTCTCATCCCTTGCCATCGGCTAATGGCACGTAACGGTCGTAAGGCTCTTAATGTTCGTAATGAACGTAAAACTCGCAAGTTTTCGTTTTCCTCAATCAGTAAGCTGAAGAGGGAGACCTGGAATATAATAATGAGAGAAGATGCCAGGCGACGCCTTATCAAGGCTTATAAAGACGAGAATTTGTGGTTACGATTTATTCTTATCAGTATGTACATGGGGAACTTATGACAGTGAATGCATGAGATCGAAATATGCACTGTTCACAAGGAAAACAGCAATTCCATATAAGAAGGTGTTGATAAAGCCGAGCAGCCCGGCAATCATGTCAACAAGTCTTGATTTGTTGATCGAGTCTAGCGTCTGAATGAGGGAAGCTAGGGCGTAATCTATGCAAGCGACACCAATAAAGATTCGTTCCGCGATCACCCAACACATCACCGATGTAATAATATCACTGCCGACCGCAATGTACAGAATTATCCAAATTATTGTGCCTACTAACGCCGTAAAAACTATAAAACGGAAAATTGTTCCGGTAGGGTAGATGGGAGAAGCCAAAAACCCACAAAGCGCACCAATCAGGAATTCTGCCACTTTTAGTAAACCTCTAAATGTTTTGAAATGGTCGAGATTTCTTTTTAAAAAATCTGCAATACTGCGCAGGCTGGTGGTAGAGTCCGGCGGAGTTGATGTCGCCGACTCTTCGTCCAGTTGTAACATTTTTTGTTATTTTTTGACTCAATGTTGTCATAATGACATTAAGTAACAACAAATTTTCGCCTTTTCAATTTATCTCAATACTTACGAAAACTATTAAAAAATCTAACAAGGTCCAAAAACTGGTGAAGTACTTGTGGAACCCCAACGCGATCCATTTTAACAACATTTCGATAATAAAAATAATTGAGAACGCTAAATTCGTCCAGTAGAGAACGCTTTTCAAGTCCGGACTTTCATCCAAATGAATGTCCTCAAAGCACAGTGTCACACTAGACGCGAAAATCAACACCAAAATAAACCACTCGAATCCGGGAGTGTCAACAACTCGTAAAACCATCGTCCTTATCATTGTCCACTTTTTGCCCACACTAGTGTTCAAGCAGTAATTGAAACAAGCGCACCTGCAAAGCAAACATTAGTGTTGATCGGGGCACAGTCTTGCAAAGTTACTGTTGGTAACAATGATGGGGAAAACAGTTTGGTGGTACTTTAGGCGGCTTCTTGTTACCGAAACCGGGAAAGTTCCCCATTCCGTCAATGTATTGCCCTTTGGAGTTGCGTCGGCCACCGACGGTTAGCTCGTCCACGTAGGACACTAAAGTCTGCCATGGCTTCTGGCTGTCGTCTTCGTGCTCTCCTCTCCTGTTGCAATTTTTATGGGAATCCGGACATAAAGCGGACTCCTCGTCGTGCTCCGTGTCGGCCGATGTTCCCCTGTCAATGTTTTTCATCTCCACACTTTCGGTGTTTTCCTCTGGAAAATCCGAGACTCGTCGTTTGGAGGCCATGCGGAAGTGATTCTTACCTTTACTATCGTTCGTAGTTCCTCTCCCCGAAGACATGTTCTGTAGTAATCTAACGTCAGTCTTTTTGTTTTCGATGAGTCGTGTCTTCTCCGCATTATCGCTCTCTTCTGAGTTTCCGTTAATCAACGTCGAATATCTCCTGGCGTACTTTTCCTCATTCTCCCCTTCTTGTATTGTCTAGAACCGAGTTATTGTTTCCATTCCATTTGTGGGTGATTAGGTTTACCTGATAGTCGGGTGGATGATCGTAACTTATGATCGAGATCGGCCTATTCATCGCTTCTTGGTAACTGCGTTTGTCCCTCGGAAACCCAACAACAGTTTCCTGTATCGCTTTAGTTGTTATTCCTGTTGGAAGAAGGGTCACGTTAGATCGACCGAAGATAATAAATCTTGTCAACAGGTTCTTGCGCCGACATCGCGTATAAATTGCCGAAATTAGGAAAGCATTAAGTTGAGCGTTAAAATAGATACATAATACGAGTCGCGGCTGCTGCAATTACCATCGTTTTGTGGGCTTTATCAAACTAGGACGTGACACGAAGGAGCATAAACAAGACAGAAATCGATATCTCGCCGTTGCAACCGTCAAAAGGATAACGAAATAATGCAAATGGAGCTCGTTAGAGAGCTGTAAAGGTTTACCGGAAATGATTTTCACATCAATCCACTGAGCGTAATGTTTAATAAATAATTATGAATCCCGGAGCTGTGAAGTTCCACAATTAGGAGCCGGCGAATTAATTTTTATGAAGAATTGCTCTCCGGCTTTGATCATGTAAATGGTAATTTGTCTCTTTGTTCCCTCTAAGACGCCTAATTCGTCACGAAATGGCTGTGGCTTTGCAAACGAACATAATGGCTAAATACCTGTTTTGAACGCTTCTTCCTCAGCTCGCCTCTGCATGACTTCCCGGACAATCTGCTCCAGCCGTGAATTGTTTTCGTTTTGTTTTTGTTCTTGCATTCGTTGCTGTCGCCGCTTCCTGATCAAGTCCCGGATCCGTTCAAAGCTCTGAGCTAATTTCGACTCATCTCCAACTTCCTGTACAACATTTTTGTTTGTTTTGTGAATTACTCTCCAGCAGGGAGATTGTCTAGATACATGCATTCTGGCAAGTTCCTCAAAAGTTCTATCGTTATTTCGTGTTTTCCAACTCGGTCCAATGTGTCAAGTGGGTAACTTTTGATACAGTGAAAATGCATGTTTTCGTGTTTTCTCTAATTTCTAAACTAATTGCTAAACCACCAATTTAATTTGGAAAACTGGCGGTTTATTTTTGCGCTACGTTTATAGCGATTGCGTTTGGTGTCGTGATTTGCAGTTATTTTTCAGCATTGTCCAATAAGCGAAGCAATTAAACAGGAATTAGTTACTTACCTAACGCATAACACATATATTTATGTACATTTCGCTTGCAAACGACAATATCACAGGGATTTAGAACTTGTGCAATATTATCCTTGTTAGAAGAGTGCATGCACACAAATTAAACAACAAAGAGGTAATAATTAGTCGAACAAAAACCGATCACAAACCCGCTCCCGGTCTTCTACTGGATAACATAAATTTGGTTCGGGTCTACATAAACTGTGTGTGGGGAAAAAATAATAAACCTGTGAAGAAGAAAAACGTAAAGTAACATAAACGGACATGCAGGTGGGGTGTGAATCGATTCGGTACCTCTTTTCGCGTCTTGAGTTCTTCGGAGTTGAAACTGTTGAGCAACAAAGCCAAGAACAAGTTCAAGACCATGAAGTTCCCCATTACTAGAGTCGGAAGGAAAACGGCGAGGCACGTGCCAGGACCCTGCGATTACGAAAATTACTCGGTGCCGCATTGGGGGCGATTCTCACCTCAGTGCTCTCCGCCCGCATGCAATCCCACAAAGGCTCGATCCATTCGCCGCAAAGGATCCGAAAAATCATCATGAACGAATGAAAAAAATCAGTGAAGTTCCATCTAAAACGGAAAACGCAAAACTGTTACAACTGAAATGTTTACTTTTAAGAAATTCGAGGAAATAGCGTCCCTCTCTTAAGTGTCGGTCGTTCTGTTTTTAATTATCCCAACAGAACAGTTTCATCGGTCGTAAAAAATATCACCCTCGTAAAACCCTTGTTCCTGTCATTTTGTCGCCGGATTAAATATGAAACAAGCCCGGAATTCCAGCCTTACCTAGGAACGGGATCGGGATAGAACTTCTCCGGGGTGTAGTCCTTGGCGAAAAGTTGCATCCCTATCACGGCAAAAATATAAATGACGATAACAAGTACGAAAGTGAGGTTCCCCAAAGCTCCTATCGTGCTAATTATGATGCTGAGCAACACTTTCATGGTTATCCATGATTGAGCCAGCTTCAGAACTCTCAACTACGGATAAAACTAAAGTCAGGAAACGTCTAGTCGGTTTTTCGACTCACCAATCGCAAGCCTCGCAGTACCGATAACCCATCGACAAGTTCGAATATCAGATCTAGAACGCTCGCCGAGACTATAATTAAATCAAAGATGTTCCAGCCGCAGTAAAAAAATTCCTTGCTAAGCGCCATCAGCTTCAGGCAACATTCGAACGTAAAAATGGAAGTAAAAACCTAAAAATAAACACGGATATCAGCGCTCGCGTTTTAGTGAGCAATGTATAATTAAACGGCTTTAATTGGATGAGTTTTGGCCGCACAATTGAGCTGATTGAATTGCCAACCGAGGGAAATGGATAATAGGCTCGACTCACTTTATTGCCTATGTCTAGAGCCTTGAGCACGTCGTCGCTCATGCCGTGGTGCTCCATGGCTAGGAACATGGTATTGAGCACAATGCAGACCGTGATGGCGAGCTCGAAGAGAGGGTCCCGGACTATTCGATAGAGGGCTTGCTGAAACTGCAGCCACCCATCGTAGTCCACACAGCACTGTTCACAGCCGGAACAGTTCCGATCCGGAATCTGGTCGTCTACAATGTATTTTTCAATTAACCAAAGGGATTCAATTGGGGCGCTGGCGCTTAAATGGCGAATTTGTGGCCGTAAAGTTCAGAAGGGTTAGTCGGGACAATTAAGTTTTTCGTGGTTTAGACATTGTTGGAATTGCCGAAATTGGATGAGACGGGAGAG
This sequence comes from Tribolium castaneum, assembly GCF_031307605.1. Lineage (NCBI taxonomy): Eukaryota > Metazoa > Arthropoda > Insecta > Coleoptera > Tenebrionidae > Tribolium > Tribolium castaneum. The sequence goes on from NC_087396.1 coordinate 14,951,876, forward strand.
GTGAAAGAACGAAATTACAATTCCCTGGGGCGAAAATTCCAGGGCGTTATCTCTGGAATTAATTCTCTCGTGTGTTACGAATTAACTAAAATAAAACCAGCGCAAAATGGATCAAACACGTAATCATAAGTCGCCAGGTCTTAAACACTGTCGTACTTTTTTAGCGCCGATTGTGAAGTCTGCTTTGTTTGATTATAGAATTATAATTTTTTCTGCACTCACCAATGACGACGATGTGTGAGAGATAATCCGGCGGAAGGGAGTACATCTGCTTCTTTTTCTTGCAGCTTCCCACCCCGTTGCACTTGATCACTTTGATTTCCTTCGGGCTGAGAGCCACCGTAACAGGTGTCACCTCTACCCTTTGCTGCAACAGATTAGTCGAATCGATAAAGCGCTGAACTCGTACATCACGAGCAAAAACGCACCCGTGGCAGCTGCTGCGGTAAGTGCGAGGCCACATCCTCCGACGTGGCGTCCCCTTCGGTTTCGTGGTCGTCCACCACGCCGGAGTCGTCCAGAGAGGACTCCCGGTTGTTCCCCTCGCCGCTGTTGCTGCTCGCCTGCCGGCTGCTGAGCCCAGTCCGCGTGGGCGCTGCTCGAGAGGGTAGTAATGAGGCCAATAAGCAATTAGCGGGCTTACCGAGCGTGTTGGAAGGGTGCAGGGTGTCGGGACACCTGGGGTCGGAGAGCTGCACGTGGCGGGGAGGCGGCAGCGGCAGGGGCAGCATCTGCGGGCGTGAGGAGCTCCTGCTGTGGCGCGGGCTGGGACTGGGACTTGGCGTGACGGACCGGTTGGGCTTGGGCGACGTCTTCGCCGAGTCTTTGCTGTCTTCCTTGGCGTTGGCGGCCTCGACGGCGGCGGAGCTGCTCGGGGATTTGTTCGGGTTGTTGGTGCTCCGGTTCCGCTTTCTCCGTCTGGTCTTTTTCCGCGTGTAGGACGACAGGAGGACGCCTTTCCGCGCGTCGATTTTTTTGATTTTGTGCTTCGACAGCTTTTTTACGTTTAGACTCGAGGGGTCGAAGCTGAACGTGGAATCCTCGCGGTGATCCACGAGTTCTTTCTTGCGTTCCTGGAAGCGTCACAGTTTGTTAGGATTGTGCTCGAGCAAGAGGAGTCCTCGTTACCTCTTGCGTTATTTCCGCTTCCTCTTCGTAACTTAGCGCTACCACAGCCAACATTAAGTTAATTAGGTAAAACGAACCGAAAAAAACTACCACTGTAAAAAACGAAACACTTATTGGACCACACGATGACAGCACCATATTGTAAACGTTCTCCCAGTAGTCGAGCGTGATGAGCTGAAAGGTGGTGAGCATCGACCAAAGGAAATTATCGAAGCTCGTGTATCCATGGTTGGGGTTTTCACCAACGCAGATGCACGTGTGTGTCGAGGGGCAGTGTCGAGAGCCCGTCACGTTGCCACAGAGCAAGGGCTCGCCGGTTTCGTTGCGCACTATCCAGTTGTTTGGGTCGCTCGTCCAACTACAAAAACGCAAATTCAAAGAAACGAAACCCTGTTAATTGAAACAAACAAAAACTAATATATGCTCCACTCTTGCGGGATAAACCATCGAAACCGCAGCAGGGAGCTGCTGTGGACATGTAATTGAAAAGTAATTTACCGAAACTGGCGGAACTTTTACCGCGGAATTGAAAGATTAATGGAAATTTAATAACAAATCATAACATCGAATGTTTTCGGGTTGCAAAAAGCTGATCAAAATAGGGGAGAAATGTGAAGGGCGATTGATTAATAAATAACTGATAAATGATTAGTTTACAAATGGAAGAGATCATTTTTGAACATTTTAGTTCGGGAAAACAAGCATACACGAAATCTTACCTAACTATTCGCTACGCCTAATCAATTTTTTGGCTAACTGAAATGCTTAATACCTGCTTAAATAATAAAAACGAATAGATTTAGGAGAACAGTCGTTTATCGGAATCTTTTGTTGGTTTGAACGGCGCCATTTGTCACAAGCGAGATGGCACATCGGACATCATCATCATTCACCCGCTTTTATTCCGAAATACGAAATTTTCAGCGGATAAATGAGGCTAATTCGGTTTCCAATGAATCAAAGTCTCTTTAGTGAAAAGCGCCCTCGGAGGCAAACAGGTGTTCGAATCCCCGATTCGAGATCCAAAGCACCGTTGTGAAAGCTTTTATTACGTCATGCAGAAAAGCCGAAATTTTGTACAACATACTTGAACCAGGTTTCGTAGGTAGCGTTGTGATCCTCCATTTTTAGAACGCACTTGTTGCGTAATTCCCCCTTGTAAACTTGCAAGGCGAATAATGCGAACACCATCAAACAGAAAATAGTTAACGTCATGACTTCCGCGAGCTGTTTGAACGAATGGAGAAGCGCGTTGATGATGGTTTTCAAACCTGGAACAAGAGAGCGAAATCAGTCTACATTCAGCCTGTCAAGGGTACAGACCAAAATTATAGCGTGAATTAATTTTAATAAAGAAAAAATACGGCTCATGAGTGTCATGTTTGTCTATGGAACGCGCTGCACAATTTACTCGTCGTTTGTTTGACGATCTTAATCTAGGATTGTTGACAAAACTGTCTACGACTTTGCCACTTCCCATGCATTCCAACAAGGCTAATAATCCTCATGAAAATAAATAACGTGACTACTACCCCAGTTGCAAATCCGCTTCTGTCAGTCGTACAGTGTCGCTTTACTAACATGCACCGTTTTATCGCACTTGCGATAATTTTCTCGCGTGTGAGTCAATCCATATGTGTTGTTCTTTCAAGGGCACTAATCTAAGGCTGGTATCGAAGCGGAACCACGTTTTGCTTTCTAACCAGTAAAAAATCGCATGTGAAATTAAAGCACACTTTTTCTCATTCGTAATATTGTAATAGGATCCTTTGTAGGATCATATCGTACGACTTAAAATTCTGAGGTTGAAATCAGTATCGTACAGCTCTCCCCCGCACTAATTGTCTCTAGATCAGATTTATTTCTTTTAGGGAGAAAGGGATATTACCGTTTTCTATTACCTGTCTAGTTATACCTGTAATGAAAAGGATCGATGATGAGATTGCAGGAAATTGTCTAGGGAAATTGAAACTGATGGACCCACCACTGAATAAACACTGTGCTATATACTAGATAAATAGGTCTTTTGGTTACTTTTGTTTTAAGATTAATCAAAGCGATAACAAATTTTATCCCTTAACACATTAGAGAAACATAAATTTGCTTAAAAGATAGGCAAAGCTGCAGGAACTTCTTTATTTGTTTAATCATAATAAAACCAATGTAGCTTGAATCACGTTTATTTTCATAAATAAATAAGTATGAGTATATTTGTAATTGAATTGAAAGTTAATCCAATCTCGCGCAATACTTGTCCAAGGGAGTGTTTACCTTCCTCAGTTCCGCGAAATATGTGTTCGTAAGATCATCATCAACCGTTTCATTGCAAGTTGTTGAGTGGACAGCCGGAAAAGAACAGACCGGGACATCCCCCGAGACACAACCATCTGACGTTTGAACAGTTGCATTCATTTCGTGCAGCTGGAGCTGCACTTGATCTAAACAGAGGCATTTCCACGGGTTCCCGTCCAAATTCACATTTTTGGTTTTAACACTGATCCACAATTTCGTGGACACCGCGTTCAAATAATTTGCGGCGATAGTCAATGAATCAATCATAATCACGTTCGGGAAGCTTCTAGGATCTATAGTTTTGAGTCTGTTGTATCTCAACCCCAAATATTTCAAATGAGTGATGCCTTTAAAAGCTTCCGGTTGGATAACTTCCAGTTCATTGTAGTTGAAATAAATCGCTTCCAGCTTTCGGAGCTCGAAGAACGCCCGCCTTGGCAAAATTTTGATTTTGTTAAATTGGAAATTTATGATTTGCAGATTTGTGCTATTCGTGAACCACTGTGGCCGCCATATTCCCAAGTTGTTGGACTCGCAAGAAAGCCGTTTTAAGTTGCTTACTCCACTGAACGTACCGTCTTCAATTTGTCTCAATTTGTTGTGACTCAAACTTAATGTTTCTAATTTCGGCGCCAACAAAAACACGCCTGCAGACACATACGTTAGGTTTCCATTTAGGATCTCGATCGTTTTGAGGTTTGGCACGTTTCGGAAAGCCACAGGATCGATGCTTTTAATTTCGCAGTTATCGAATGTGATTGTATGGAGATGTTTCATGTTTCTTACGGAGTCTCGGCCCAATTTTGGTATTTTCTGGTGCTTGATGTGGGCTTCAGTGATGACGTTCTCGAAAGCTATGCGTTCGATGCACCCAGTGATGGTAGTGTCGTAGGGGTTTCCCCGATCGGGGTGCACTTTTATTGTAACATTTTGGAAGGAATCGCATCGCGATGAAACAGTTATTTTAATAAATAAAACCACAGTTAAGGTCAAGACTCGCTGCATGGTGCACGTGAAAAGTACTGTGTGGAACTGTCTCATATGGGAGCGATTTCAAAGAGGTCGAGGTCGCGGTCAAGTGGGAAGTCCGATGACAGCATTGCTTTGTTTTGATAATTCTGATCAGTGCATTATACCCAATAAACAAGTACGAGTATCTCGTTTTATTTCCATTTATCTCGTTGTGAATAACATTTCTCTCACGAATCTTTCGGATAAAAAGGCAGTCGTAATTTATTCTCCACAGACAACATGAGCAAAAGCATCTGTTTATTGTTAAGAATGTGCAGATCGTAGTTGCAAGTCACTTAATGTTAATGTAAATGCGGAATGATGGAAGTGATGGATGGTTTTAGCCTAGAAAATGGATGGATTGTTTAAAAATTGATTCGTTGTGGATTGAAACGTGCAGTATTGACGGTGAAAAACAGGCCCGGTCGGAAGTGGAACTGATTCTGCTATAAAATCTTAAACAGGCTTTTTTCGTATGCATTATAAAAATAATTACATTTGGTTGAGACAGCTAACACACATCTTTGATCCGGAACCATCGGAAACAGGATTCAATAAAGTAGTAGGTCAGAAATTGGTACTTTCCTCGTTTTTTTTTCCAATTTTTGGGTTTGCTGGTTTGATCTGACGTGGCCTATCATTTTGAGTGAGATTTGAGTTTTTTAAAAACTTTGTTTTATGTGATTTTAAATAATGTTCAAACCACAACATAACTTTTATTAATTAGAACAAAAAAAGAACACAAAACTGCGTTCTATCCAGCACCTATTATTTGTATGCAAAGTCGCCAAATAACGACGCTTTAAGCGCGGCTTTGCCAACTTTTAAACGACCTATAAAACAAAATTCATTTTTGCATGTCGGTGCCCACACGCCACACTTTTGTTGAGCAAAATGCGATTCAAAACAAAGTTTTGTTTATTGTTTAAGTTTTACAAGCCATTGGTACACCTGTAGCTCCAACACTTAATTTTTATCGTTACATAAAAACTTTACCAGCTATAAAATCACTATCTGAATCACGTAATTACCCATTATGATGGTACATAAAAGTGACCGCGGGATAGCTTGCCATTATCGACACTGCAATAGAGGCGTATTTCGCGATAAATTAGTTTTATTGCTAGTGTAAAAGGGTGAGCGGCTAACCTGGGAGAATCGAGATGGTCTTGAGGGCTCGTAAGACGCGAAACGTTCGCAGACCGGCGAGGTTCCCCACCTCCATGCCGATGGTGGCGTAGCCGCTGGTGATGACGACGAAGTCCAACCAATTCCATGGATTCCTTAGATATGTGTACTTATTTAATATAAAACCTTTAGCGATGCTCTTTATTATCATTTCAGCCGTATATATGGCTAAAAAAATATACCTGAAACAAAGAAAATACTGCAATATTTTTCAAAGCTCGCGCAGAAATAAGAAAGGGACCACGAAATTTATTGCGATTTTAGTGGCAGTTTGAATATCTGTAGAACGCTTAATGAAACGAAATGTGAGAATTTATTAGTAAAATTTACCGACATTAAGCAAATAGCTATAATTAATGTAATAGCGCGATGCAGGCTGAACTAATTTCTCGCTTATAGTATTTCCCAAAGGAGGTACGTATATTAAGAGGTCTGTTAAGTAAGAGATACTTCAGAAATTTTAGCCTTGGTAGCATCTTCAAAGTTTTAAATTCGAAGGGTGGGTGTCATTTTTAAACAAAAACACTTCCTTAATTGTTAGAAAGAAGGACAGATTAACATTTAAATTTTATCCATGAAATATTGATTTAATGTTTTGTACTTGAAAAGCGTACAATAATATTAGTAGAGAAGTAAGATGTCTTACGTCTTCGGAAGCCGAGCAAAGAGAATTATTGTTCTAACGACAGATGTGCGTTACATTTGGAACAAAATAGACATTTTCAGCAAAAAATCGGCAAAAACGACAATCCCCATAAAAGCAGATTACAAGGGATAGACGAATGATGGATGGATGGAAAGTGTTTTTATACCGTTGTTCACCGTCCTTTTCATCGCAGTTTTCCAGGTACTCTACAAAAGGCCGAAATTATTATTACAACTGTTATTTTTCCGGAGAAAAACTTTGCTACGTAAATGCCGTTCGAATTATAGTTTGTCATTTTATTGATCTGTTAATATTGTTCTTGGGGTCAAAGCTCGATTTCAACTGGTAGCGGACTATATTCGACTGGCAATTATTTATGGCTCCGGTCAAATTAAAGCTGGAAGGGTTGGCCCTTAACCTCCACATGCCAGTAATTACCCCGTGAATGAGTAACGAGCGCTCGTATTTCAACTCCATAATCCCACAAAGTTAACAATGGACTTTTATCGACACTTCTTATCGATTTAACAATTAAACTAGTCAAGGACTTTGTCTAACTTGATTTTATTGCTTCCATAACAAATGATAATGAGTCTTGGCTTTGTAACATTGTTGGTTCTGGCCAAGTGTGACAGTGCGTCGTTTCCATAATAATTAACAACAACGTCGGCTTAATTAAATAGAAAGTGCACTCGTCTGGATCTTAGACTCGGATATGAACAAAGTGTCATCAACTGAACAACAAGGTAGTTGCGGATTACGACCAAGGAGAGCGAATCTCATTATATTTTTCCATCTTATCTTAGTTCGCGCCACTGTTTTCAGCTTTTTGTAACGGAAACTTTGTGCGAGACGGAGAACAGCTTCCCTTTAAACTCTTAGCAGTCGTTTTTTCTACAAAATTAAACAGCAGTCTACAGAATGGGTGCTGCTGTTTAAAATACTGCAATTTCATTGAATTTGTACAATTTGCTTTTTGTGTAAAGATGAATAAATAAAAATTTTCATCAGCCTCGAAGAAGCGTGGAATTTTAAATGTAGATTTATTAGATTTATCCCTGATTGGGTATGTTGTGCTTCCTTATATTATAGACTGATATATGACGTATTTCAATTGATCCGTGTAATTGGCAATCTCGGGTATCAATCGGCTTTTCGTATAATCAGGAGTTGTAATATTATTCTCGGTAAATGTACATTTTATTTAGCTTGAACAGTCTAATAAGCATAGGACATTTACTGAATTATTCAGCCTCATCATTTGAAAATATAATTAGATTTTAATCTTGCTTCACCTTTACGTAGGTGTATAATTTTTTAAACTGGGTATAATTCTATCAGCATTTTGAAAATTAATTTGTTTACCGTAAACTCTGTTTCTACACAAGTGATTATATGTAATTACTCCTAGATTCTGGGTCATGCAAAAGCCTTTGGAGACCCTGGAAAGACATTAGGAACTTCTGTATGAATAGATAATTTAATAGTACAACGTAATTATGTATAATGAGTCATTTTGCTCACAAAGTGTAACATATGTATGAACACATCCTGAATACATTCAAATTTACAAAAGGTGTAGGAGACGGCGAAGAGATAAGATGCAAATAACTGTATCGTGTTTCAACAGATTATTAGATTAACAAAAGATAGTAGGACTAGATTTGATTGTTTATTATTTGTCTGAAATCAGTTACATCTGATATTGATTGCGTTTAGATAATAATGAAACCCTTCAAATAATTTTTAGACCCGGCGCATCCACCATTTTTGTCGAGTTATTTTTAAATAAATTGTGTACAGTACGGGCAACCACAGTGGAAACCTTATCCAGCTATGTTCTAATAAGAAACTTGTTTTTCCTAACAGAAATGTGTTTTTCCTGGCTACGTCATTTGACTCTTTTACGAAATTAATCAAAATAATTTTGAACTTAGAATTTAGAGTCTGTCTTTATTTTATTAGGAATCTTTCTGAATTATATAAAACAAAGAGGTATATCACTGATTTGCAAGCTTTGCACGTAATCGTGATTCATTGATTTTAAATTTATAAGATTGTTGAAAACTAATGGCACAGTTTGCATTTATCTTACATTTCGTAAACATATTCGGATTTGCCGCTTCAACTATAACACAGAGGAAACTTTTTTAATAAAATATTTTTTAATATTAGTATTCTACTATAAAATTATGTGTTTCTGCAAACATGGAATACGGTTTACCTTTATTACGTGAATGACCACAAACCGGCACAATTTGTCCACTTACTTTACTTTTCGTTGCTTTACAATACACATTTATACTTTTTCTTTAGAAAATAAAGTTATATTTATCATTGATTACGTGTAGATAATAACGAAACGCTTCAAATAATTTTTGGATCCGGCGCCTCCACCATTTTTTGTCAATTAATCTTTAAATAAATTGTGTACAGTACTGTATGCACAGTGGAAAACTTATCTAGCTATATTCTAATAAGAAACTTGTTCTTCTTAAAAGAAATTTGTTTTTCCGGGTCAGGTTATTTGACTATTTTACGAAATTTATTAAAATAATTTAGAACTTGCATCACTCCATTTACACATTTATCGTACATTTACCCTATATTTCGTGAACATAATCGTATTTGCCGCTTCAACTATAACACAGAGAAAACTTTTTTAATAAAATATTTTTTAATATTAGTATCCTATTATAAAATTATGTGTTTCTGCAAACATGGAATACGGTTTACCTTTGTTACGTGAATGACCACAAACCGGAACAATTTCTCTACTTACTTTACTTTTCGTTGCTTTACAATACACATTTATACTTTTTATTTAGAAAATAAAGTTATATCTGTCATTGATTGCGTCTAGATAATAATGAAACGCTTCAAATAATTTTTAGACCCGGCGCCTCCACCATAATGTCAACTAAGTGGTTACGTTTCTCTAAAAAATGAACATGCTTTAATGTGATGTTCACAAAAACATTGTTTTCGCAGCAAGTTATTACAGAACGCCATTACGATTTACACTTTATACTTGTTTGGAATAGCTGTTCCTACTTCAAGTCGGAAATAAATAACTATAATATTATGATTTATATTTTTACTTGTGCTACCTAGGTTTCTACATTAGGTAGAGGTGGAAACAGAGTTTTACTAGTAAGTACTGTATGAGCTTGGGCGATCTAATTATTGTTTAGATACATTGACTGGAACGAAGACAGTAGCAATAACGTAGGAAATTAACAACACAATATTTGTTAATGTATAAAAAACAGGTTTTTTATTTATTTTCACAGAAAATATAAATTAAATACCTATGTTTTGTGTTAGTTATTTTATAATTTTTAAGTTCAAAGGAGATAAAGTTGATTAGTAAAATTACAAAGCAGTTGTGAGTGAGTATATCGACCTTCCTGAAGGAGTAATGAAACCAATGAAAGTTAAGACAAGTTTCTACGCTCGCTTGTAACACTGGAGAACCTAGATCAGAAGCAAATACTAAATACTAGTAGATTTTTTCTAAACTCACTTAGATAACAATTTCTGTATTTTTGCTGGCTATTATTGATCCTTGTTTTTTGTTCTAACATAAAGGTGAATTCAACTACCATTTATTCCTTGTATTAAATATTTTATGTGTAATTTCCTCCCCTACAAGTCCTCGTTTAACCGTTATTTTTATGACAAATATTCATATAAGTGCAATGGAATTGATACAATTTGCGATATTCCGGTCGCGTTTGCTTTTATTACTTGCATGATGCCTTTCGCAGAATCTCTTTTATGGCAGCGTCAGAAGGGGAGATCCAGCATCTCAACACCAGAACAAACGATCGCCTTCCATTGTTTACTTATCAAACTAACCTGAACAAACAGAGGCATTGTGGTCCGTAAAAACGCCCTTCCAAGGTTTACTCCGGTCATTTTGGATCTTTTGTCTCTTGTCATGATGCGGAAGCTGCCAGCTCCGGTTACGTTATTATTGAAACGTTTACCCGGTTGAAGGAAGGATTTTCCATAATATTTACGTGCGCTGAGCTGGAATTGTCCGGTAGAGACGTGCGTGTGAAATAGAAATGAGAGGTGCAAAGGAATTGGGTTGGTTCATTTGAATTCCGGGCAGGGCGGAGCACGCGGTGAGAATTTTCGAGGCCGGAGGTGATTGTTGGGCCTTTGAAGGAGTGATTGCGTTTGATACTTACTCGGCTTCTTCAATAGTTTCCGCCATGGCAAGGAAGACGCAGTTGAGCAAAATAGTAGCCATAACTAAATAATCGAAGTACTGGTTGGTGGACAGGTATATACACGCTTTCCTAACTGAACTAAACGGACTGAAGAAGAAGAACGAATTGGTGGCGGTGAAACGGTGGATGTAGTTCTTGCGAAACCTCTTCGAAACCACGCAGAAGGTCTGCAAGGAAACGAAACAGATTAGAATATAATGGGAAGTAACGAAATTTCTGCTCTAATTTGAATTATTCAACGTTTTCACGAAATCCGATTAGATGACTCCAGTCCAGAGTAAATACACCGCCATATTGATTTTACCATCTTGAAACGCAAACATTTTTTCCCGAATAAAATAATCTTGCTTTTGTTATTGTCGGGGGACTTGAGCTAATCTTGTACTCTCTTGAACCGCAACTCGAAAATTCTGTTTTTCCTATACAAAATCGATTATGGATTAAATTGAGACTCGATTCAGACAGAAGAGTTGATTAACCCGTAAGTGACTTCAAAAGTAATTTCCTCTGTCTGCAAGATTTATACAGCGGCGAATAAATATTTGAAAGCAATTTCATCGAGAGTAAATAAATAACGACCTTGTTTGATTCCATCAGCCCACATTTGTCTTTTTAAAAATATTTTAATAAGCAGGAAGTGCACCGATTCTTTCTTGGAAAATGCGATAAAACTGGTTAGTCGGCACATTTAAATTGAGAGTTTATTTTATAAATCTTTGTTGCTAACAAGAAATTATACATAGATGTAAAAATACCTACAAATTTGTAAAACATTTCACTTGTATCAAAAATTTATGTATCAGGGGCAGCACTCGAAATTCAACAATAGGGTTTTTGCAAGTATACTCAGTGTCATAAAAATTGCAACACTAGGAAGGAATAGGAATTTTTTGACGAAACTTGGCACAAACGTTAGACTATTAGCAGGTATTAAATGATTAAAATTTAAACGTTTTTAATCAGGGGGTAAAAGAGTTTTTAACACTTGAACTCTTTTACCAGCAAGTGTTCCTCTAATTTTTTGCATTCCTGACAATTTTTGAATTGTTTTGTTTTAATTTGTTTAGTTTTAAGTGTAATAAAAACGAAAATGTGTTTAGAGTTCTACAAAAAAGTAATTACCAACAATTTAACAAATTTTAAAGAAGCACAATTTTTGGGCTACGAATAGGGGTTTTTTCATTTAAAAAAATTGCTATTTATTTAAATAGTAATCCAAGTACCATTATGCGATGTTATATTGTTATCAATGGTAAACAGTCCGATGTGATAAAAGAAGATCTTTAAACCCACCCATTGGGCAAAAATTTGTCTTGTAATTAAATTATAGACTCCGAAGACGACCATTTTGGACTTTGCCACTTCCAAATTGCTTAATTGTTAGTAATTTTGGTTTTGTGGTCTTAAGGCCTAATTGCGCTTAATTAAGAAAAAACACACAAAAAGATACTTAAAAAAGCAAAAAAGTGGAAGAAGAACACTTGGTAGTAAAAGAATTTAAATGTTAAAAATTCCCTTACCACTTGATTAAAATCTTTTAAATTTTAATCATTTTTTACTCGCTAATAGTCGATTATTTGTACCAAATTTTGTCAAAAAATTTAAATTCCTCTTGGTGCTGCAATTTTTATGACATTGAGTGTATTGAAGGGCCATAGTTTGTATTATTTTTTGTGCGCTGAGTATTTATTTTACAAGTTATATACGTATAAACAAACAATAGGGCAAAGTGCATAGTTGGACAGTGACAGTTATTGGCAGGGGGCATTATGAGTTTATAACTAAGGTCTTTTCAACTCATGTGTTCGTGACACAAAGTGCAAACTACTCTCTTCTGTTATGTTTCTTTGGAATGCCGTACTTTGGTCTACATGTTATAAGTTTTTGACCTGACCAATAACAAAAAATCTTGCAAATAATTAATAAAAATACTATAAAAAAATAATATTTTTATAACATTGTGTAATAATTAGCATCTTTTACACACAAGAACGATTTTTCCAGTTTGGATTTTTGCTTTAAGTATTTTATTCTATTAATGATTACGGGTACTTGTTGATCTTTTTGCACTAAGCAACATGTATCCAACGACCGAAATATTCAGTAATGTTGATATTATAAGGAACTGGAATATAAAGTATGATTCTTTACGGCGTGAAGATAAAAAAAGAAAAAAATTAAAACCGTTTTTTGTTGACAAAATGGTATGCATCTGGGACATCTGCTAACAAGTGCATTGCATGTGCTAGAAGAAAATGTAAATTGATCATCAAAGAAAAACCGCCGTTTATTAAAGTAGGGCATGATCACTTGAAGAATCCATCTTTAATTCATTTACATAAATTGTCCCTCGTTTTCATAAAACTCCTTCTGAGTGTACGACTGTATTCAGAAAACACCGTCAATAAACGTAAATTTTTGCAACCTCTATTGCCAGCTAACGTTCGCACGGAGTCCCCTAACGACGTCCGCGTTTGCATAATGCAAAATGATCCCCTTACTTAGCAATTTTCCCCGATATGTCCAATCTGCTCGTGTCGTCATTAAATTTAATCAGATAAGATTTCGGTCGCTTTTTACGAACGCCGTATTTTCGTCGAAGGTGGTGCAGTAAATTTAGCAAATTTCTGCTTCTGACCGTGAATTCGCAAGGGTGTTTCCCTGTTAATTATGCAGGCGACCATGAAACCACGTGGAATTTTTCATTAAATGGTTCCGAACACCCATAAATCGCTATCCGGCGAAAAACTCCTCCGACGCTTTGTTTCTCTAAAATTAGATTTTCTGAATGAACCTGCGTACTATTAGCACAATTGGAAGTTCGGCATTTCCGGCCTGAAAAATCTCCTTTTGTGCGGAGGGGTCGCCTGCTGGGGTAATTTTAATCAGGGAAATTGATTATGATGTTGGGAGAACGATTTTCTTGTTGTTGGAGCGGAAGCTCGTTACGTCCCTGCTGATTTGACACATGAATGAACTCACACCAAACAAAGAACTATTTTCTACGAAAGATTAGCTTGCGTAATTTGCAAGAAAACCGGCGTGACTACAATTTGAAAAAATCATTTAGGAAGTTAGGTGTCTCGTTTTGTGTGTTTGGAGTTTCTTTAATTAATGTAAACAAGACTCGGAGAGATATCCCAGTGTACAAAGAGATTGGGAATAAATTCCGGGAAAGAAAACAAACATTTCGCACCTCGAGTCGTATAAAAACCAAAATATCACCACTTGTCAGAGTTCGGTATTTTTTCAGTAAATTTCTGTTCCGTGAAAGATCTACCGCCGGCGATACAAAACTCAAAATTGAACAATTTTTCATTCAACTCCTCGTAGCTGCGAGATCGATGCCATGTCTGACTTCTTCCTTGCCCACACTAAATTTACATTTCGGGGTGCTTTCTGTCACGCCAACTGCATATCAAAGACGCAAACGACCTCTTGTACCCATTCGTTTAGATGCGCGTTAATGCACGTGATTTATTTAGGTGTGTTTTTCGCGGTGGAACAGCCCAGATGCGATAGACATAAAGTCGAGTTTTTATGTCGGTTATGAAAAATGCGTTTTATGGGCGCCATTAGCAATAAAAGTATCCGACTTTGGTATAATTTGTCCGGGTTAATAGAGCCGGTTAAGTGGACGAGGAGGTTTTCGAAAAGTAATATAAATCGTATCGTCTTGCACCTGAATATGCGAAGAAGTTGGAAACACACTTTTGAACGTTTTATTGAACCGTTACTATTGACTGGTTACGTGCCGACTCTTGACACATTTTCTGAATGTTGTCTGTTTGCTAGGACGTTTGAGGTGTGAGAGGAACGCGCTGGCACAGGATTGCGAGCTGACACAAAATTTAAAATTGCGCTTGTTGTAAGGTGTTCTCGTAATATACAAATTTGCAAGCCCTTCGAAGTAACACTGTTGATAAATAAACGCCTGTTAAACGTAATCGATGTCCTGTTACCCGCTACACGCAATATTTAATGAAACAAAAGCACATTTCAAAATGTTCATTCCCAGTGGAACCACTTTTGACCGTTGACTCGTTTGGCTTTGATCGTGCAGACCTTTGTATTACAGTTTCAAAACACATATAGTCATGAAAATGTGAAAATACTTTATTTTTTAATCACTTTGGTGTTAACAATCGTTTCTATTACAACTCCAGTATAGTATATCCAGTATAGTATATAGTATATACGTATATAATAGTATATAGTATATACGAGTTTTATAAGACGTCCTATTGTGGCACGGATGGTTTTGGAGCACGGCGAAGGAGTGCTCCAATAGAATGAGTGTCACATTAAGTCTAGTAAAACGAGTGTAATATACTATTTTTTCTACTTTCTATTTTTGTTGTTTGTTTTTGCTTAGTTTAACTTATCAAAATCTCTTCAGACTAGTTCGTCTTAATTTGTTAATTATTCGGGCTTTATCGCTGATGACGCTGTTGACAGATCACACACTAGATTACAGCGATCACCCAGCCCAGCACTACCGATACAATTCCTAAAAATTTACTAAAAGAATTTGTGAAACCAAAGTAAAAAAATATTTTTTTAACTTTAGAAATTCTTGGCTTTAAAGTCAAGAACTCCCGAATGCGTTATTGCTCCCGTGTGTTTGTCATATTAATTTTCCGACGTTATGTGTCATGTGAGGACTTTAAGGGGCGGCCCCACGCTTTCGTGGCAAACGAAAGTAATTGCCATAAAAGGCAAATGAAAAAGGGTATAAAGTTGAAACATGGCGATAAAGCGAAGTACTTGAAACGTGAAATGATCTATTTTGAGTTCCATCGGAACGGTCCTATTTAGTCAGTAAATAACAAAGGAATTTGCTCTCAAAGCTTACAAATTATGGTACAATTGGCGTCTAAGAGACACCCGAAATGTTTCGAAATTTCCAACATTCGTGCTCGAAGCAATTAAACTTATGACAGTAGAGCCGTGATATATACCTAGACAACCACAATTCGCGCGTTATTCAAAATTACGAGCGTAGAGAAAAAAAAAACAAAACAAAGTTTTAATCGTTGGTACTCAAAGCTAACTTTTTACATAAATTTTAATAAAACCTGCTGCAAACTTTTCCGGGCAATACTGGTTGAACATTCGAATTGAATGTGTTTTTTAATCCCTTTACGATTGTGCATACCTGCGCGATTATATTCAAATCTCGGAAATATAAAATTGTCCAGGTTCTTAGCCAAGAATTTATGCATTATTGCCAGTAAAACTAATGAGCGAATTTGTTTCAACTTTATTGCCAACCTGCTTTGTTGCACCTGATTTATTGTATATTTTTACACCGAATTTTTTATAACAAATCCAACAAAATCCAGAAGACCAACAAGCGCTTAATAATTCCTGCATCATCGACAAATCTATTCTATTCCTGTTGAGGCAACAAAGGTAAGCGTTATATTTGGAATCGATAGTAGCTATTTCGAGCACTGAAAGTGTACGTAGATTTCTTGAACTGGAATGAAATTTGGTGAGCATAATTTTTCGTTTCAAGACAAATTCAAAAATTCAAGACAAAGACAAATTCTTGAATTTCTACTCTTATTAGTGCAGCTCTGGCGCAGTTTTAGCTCCCGTTTGCATGTTGTGCTATTATGGTGCCCATCAAGTTACTATCTTGAGTTTCCGGGTTAATAGAATTGTTGTATTGCCACTTCATATAAATATCGATCACCAAATGAGAGAGCTTGCGATTTAATTATAAACGCTTAATTAAATATTTTGTTATTAATTAAATCCAATATTGGGCCAAGAAAGCTTTAAACAACGCCTCGTTTGATTAAAATGGTGCAAAGTTATCACGTCAGTCTCTATCCACTAAACACCAGTCCAGTGTCAATCTGGTTCATTCGGCCAAACTCAATTATCCACATTTACTTCCTCCCAATTCATCAAAATTAAGCAAACTACCCCGAATCAATTCCACCCCGTGTGAGCTGCCCTCTTAATTCGCTCCACAGTCGCAGCCAGTCAATATCTGAGCGTCAGATGTTGCAGTGTTATGATATCAGGAAAACAACCGAATGAAGTCAACAACTTTCCACCTGCTCCACAGTAATTCAAGTGCAGGTATTTTCTTTAGGCTCTTAACATTCCAGTCGGTTCTTTGTTGGCATGTTCTTTGAGGGCTCTGCATGAGTCTAATGCATAATTCCATGTGAAAAATGAGGCCACACTGGTCGGCGCCCTGGGGAATACCGCAACTAAAGACGACTACACCTACCACCGACATTTCGGACGATTGTGGTACGGTGGAGGAATTCGGTCTCTGTTGCCCCCGGCAGGCTGAGATTTGATATCCTGGGATAGGGATGGACGAGGGTTATTAAAATGCTATTACGTTGGGATTTGCTTGTGTTGGATTGTTGCAAGCCAGTCTTGAGTCAAGGTTACCAGAAATTTTTTACCAAAATGTAATAAAGTGGAGACAATACGAGTATTGAAGTTTGTGAAATGGGAAAAATATTTTTGCAATTTAGTTGCTATAATTTTTACACCTTTTGGACTTTGAGTACTTTTGATAAGGAAACTGATCAAAAAAATTACCTACTATGGAAGTTTTTTGGGAAATTCTCTCTGGATAAAAAAACTCACTTACTACGAAGTGAAAAATGCAAAAAAGTTATTTAGAATTTTGGGTCATATTTTAATAAAAGCCATCAAAATATCCATTTCTCTTGTTTTGATCCAATTCTTTTTTGAACATTTAATTTTAATTTAATAATTAAATAATTATTAATAATTACGTAGGATGTACGTTCCAACAGCTGTGCTAATTTTATGTTTCTTTGTTACTTTTAAAAGACTTTTGTTCAGGTTTTAGTGAAATTGCAAAGAAAAGCTTTTATTTTCATAATTTGTGAATAAATGTAGCATTTTTCATCATTAAATTACAAGCCCCGTTTTCATTTACAGATCCTTAACAGATCTTTAATTTGATAGTCGCAAAGTGTCTGGTTATTGCAAAATTATAGACTGTAAACAAACAATTTCATTGGAGCAATTTGGTGCAATTTTACTTATTAATCAATATTGAAATTCTCTTGCACTTTAACTCTGCACGAATGCTGATTTATGAGTTTCAACATCGCATATTTCATACAGTCAGTCGTAATTTAACAATATGCATTAAATGATATCAGATGGAAGGATAAAGGTAAAAAATAACAAAAAATTATTCTTTTATTTTGTTCTTTATTTTTTTATTATTTGTCACCCCAATGTATTTTAATAAACTGTACTCGGAAAACAGTGCGATATTTTGTTATACCAAGGAACACAAAGTAGGTACGCAAGTATACAATAAATACTGACATATTTTATTATCTGTTATTTTATGGCAATGGCTGTTAAAATAAATAAAAGCAAACGACTGGCTGCTAAACTTAGACAAAATGTATAAGAAGCGTCGTTTTATTGTAGTTCGTATAATAAATTTCTAATATGTGCGATATCTACAACAAAGTGTAATGTTTTTCTGTTTCAAAAATGCACTTCACGCTTATCTATTTCTCATGTGTGTAGTGTGGAGAATTATGCCCATTTTCACGTATATTACCTCCTCTAAAATGATTTATTAAAGTTGCGAGTTGGGTAGCTTATTCATTACGAAATCATTTATAATGATTTATTTATATAACAGTACATGCAATGCAATTCATTTTCATTTAAATGGATCATTAAAAATGACCCGTACAAACCCAGGTTTATTAATTTAGTTGATTTTCAGTGAAACAACAGACTTTTGTCTGCTTGCTATAAACGATTTTAAACATATTTTGCTAAAAAGCGGCTTCACCAATAATTGAAATATGTAGGATACTTTTTCATTATTTATAATTCACAATTCCGTTTAAAATTTTTTTATCCGATTTTGCCCAAAAAAACTTTAAATTGAATTATGTTGTCAAAAAATCGCTTTACAGCACCCCCATAAAGCGCAGATAATCCCGGAATTCGTGCGAAAATTTAATTTATCTAAAACGTAGCAAATTCGGTATCTCTTCCATCATCGAAATGGATTTATATCCAATTGCACACACGAAACGGCTCCAATTTCTGCAATTTTCATGAATTTATGACACGTAACGAATCTCGCACTAATCAGCCGTTAGTCGAGCATGCTACTGGCTGCGAAATTTCGCCCAACTACGATAATAAGAAGATACTATAATAGTGAACATGCAAGAGTGTCTCTTCCATTACCATCACCAAAGATGTCTAAATGTATTACAGTGACTTGTTTATGTAACAACAATATAGAAAAAAGAATACAGTTGTATTACCTTTGAGTTGCATCTACGCAGGCAGAAGTGAAAGAAGAATTTGTAGTGTACTCAGTGCTATGTATTTACAAGACGAAAGAATAAAAAGTACAGCTACCAATACATTATAAATGTAATTAAATCTACAGATGCTTCGAAAAGAAGAAAACGCGAAGAGCTCGTCCTCTGAGCTGTCCTAAGAACGAACTCTTCGACGTCATTGGCTTATTACTCACCAAATAACGCAAACTTTACTTACTGGAACCTGGTAAAACACACTCTATTAAAATTTCATTCAATACAGGGGTTGGTTTGGGGTGTTGTGTAAATATGGATTATGTAAACGTGTACGAAGTAATTTAACTTCTTTCGCGCTTTAATTGGACGCTGTGCTTCTTTTTAAACACGTCGAATATTTCACGCCAAAAACATAAACAAGGCAATATTAAATCGGGAGACAGGTGCCTTAGCAAACTGGTAGATTTGCGGGCGCCGCGTTTAATGAAAACAAGGCAAATTTACTCCGGGAACAGAGGCATTATTATCCATTCTGGTATTGTTATTATGTAGACTTTATTTACAAATTTAGATGCTGCAAAAACGCCGTTCCATCGCAGAACTTTTAACTTCATTAGTAGATTTGCAAATTAATTAAAATTTTATGACGAATTTTAATTATCTGTTTAGGCGTCCAAAATGATATAACTTGTATTCAAACAAAACAAAGAACGCAGCATCTTACTAACACCGGATTTGCCGAAAAAAATATTTTCGAATCTGGCTAGAGTTATATCCAGGAAGTTTTAAGTTGAATTCAAAAGAGTGGCAATAAAAATATTTTTGCTGCCGTGTAGAAATCGATATCTCGAGTGGAGAAAGCCGCAAATTGCGAATTTGTGGAGACAAAGGCAACACAATAAAGTCCCTAAAGAAGGGCAATCATCTTTATCTGTTGCCATTATGCCCTTCACGCATCCCCACAGCTGCCCCATTACTGCACCCCTTGGCGCACCTCATTACCTAAAGGGCAGGAGAAAACAACTTTAAAGCCACCGTCCGGAAAACAGCATTCCAGATAAACCCAGCGGAAAAACTTGTAAATTTTTATTATTCTGTTTACAACCTTCGTGGCCACCACATCGATAACCAATTTAGGGACCGAGAGCAGCACAGGTCGTGGCAGGATTCGAAAACTACCCCTCAAAAAGACAAAAACTTTCGCATATAAATAACTCGAAAAATATTTGAAATTTTGGAATCGGACGGAAGATAAATAACCCGGCTCTCGAAGGGCAGGTTTAATTATATTCCGGATGTTCGCTGTGATATTTCATCGTTTGTAGCAATGCAGTTTAGAAAATGCCATGCGTCCACACGTCGTAATTAGACGTGGGCGGAACATTTAGTGGAACCGTATTCAAAGTCTGAAGCATGAATAAATCATTAACGGCAAAGTTGAAGTCAATTTTTGGGAAATAAGTATAATACACTGATAATTTACTTGGGGTAAAAAGCGGCCATGTTGTTATGATTTATAGATCAGATAACAGCAGGAAACTGTCAGTTCAACTAGAATTAATACATTTGCGATTGCACACGCACGCACGTTTACCGCGTCATTGATGGTCCCAAATTTTGGCGCAATAACAAGCCTGAGAGTAAGACAACACCTCTGTTTACGGTACTAATTGATTTGGTGGTTCTACAAGGGGGCTTTATTGTTTGGCGAAGAATAACTATATGATGACAGAACTAGTGCGCTAATTAACGCAAGCACGGACAATTTTGTTTGTCACATTGCACGAAGAGGCAATTAGAGGAGCTCCAACTTGTACACATATGTTTGCAATATAAAATATTTTTTATAAAGAGTTTAAATACTCCATTTTATAAGCCCACGCATTTTGGAAAATCGTCATGTTTGGAATATTCAGTCATTCATTATAGCAACAAGTGGTACGAGATTTAAATAATGCATACAGGGTCCGGCATTTTCGATGTCCGAAGAGGAGTCTCCGAAACTAAGAGGTTTAGAGAAACGATTAACACATTTTCGGATCCGTTTTTAGGGAAAATAATTTTGGTCAAAACCACATCCAGCTAACGTCTTTTCTTTTCGAGTTATAAACAAAAGTTGACATTTTAGCGGAATCTTAAAAAAATCATATCTTTCTTATTGTAAAAGATAAACATTTGAAACAAAGACATTACAGGAACTTTTTTACAGAGAATTTAATAATGTTTATCAGCGTTTTTTTTCGTTCAGCTGTAATAACAATGTTATATTTTTTAAATAGGAATTATAGTTGGCTATGACATTTTCAAAAAGCTTATTTTTTTCTGAACTGAAAACAATATAAATACACTTTGATATTTTTATATATTTTTGATAAAATATATATTTAAAATATTTGAAAGTAGTTGGCCATGGAAAAATTATTTCACATAAAAGGTGTGAATAATCTAAAAACTTTGTGAACTGTGATTGAAGTAAAAAATCTGAAATTATAAAAATAAAATATGTTAAAGTTATTTTCAATTAAACAAATATACAATGGTCGCAGATTTAATTACATAAAAAATGTGTAGAAAATTGGAAACGATGAGTTACTACGATTTGATGACTTTTTTATGATTTAGTGAAGTGCAATGGACGTGATATTGATAATGTTATGTATTTTTACCGCAGATAGAATTTGATTTTGCTGTTTGGATTGATATATTTTTGTAGAATAAAATTTTATTGACAGACTATCACTCAATTCATAAGATTTTAATTTTTCTGGCATTTCATGTTTAATTACCAAATAGAGCGACAGTGTAAGTTTGCCATTTTAAATCTAAAAACAAGTAATTTTTATTAATTGCAAAAATATGATTTAATAACAATTTATTATGGTGTTTTCGAATTAAGTAGTATTTAAAAAATCATTAAATCATAAATATTTGTTGGATAATATATTTTTCATAGTTTTAATTGAAAAGTAAATTTTTTTCATATTTATGTAATTTTTTAATATCTAAAAATAATGTAATACACAAATAGATGTATCAAATCAAAGCTGTTCAAAAATATCACAGCCGTCTATGATTCTTACTTAAAAAATAAAATTTTATGTTATTACAGCTAAACGAATTGTTAAAAAAATGCTGATAACATTATTAAGTTTTCTGTAAAAAGTGCTTGTATAATGTCTTGTTTCAAATGTTTATCTTTTACAGTAAGGAAGATATGACTTTTTTTAAATTTCGCTAAAATATCAACTTTGGTTTATAAGTCAAAAACAAAGACGATAGCAGAATTTTCTCTAAACCTCTAAGTTTCTTAGTTTCGGACATCCTCTATTCGGACATCCAAAATGCAGCACCCTGTATAAATTTGTTGGAGTTGGGTGGGGGTATTTTTTATAAACATAAATGTTTACTAACGTTTAATACTTCTAGTTATTTTTGGTAAATATACGTTTTATACAATTAAAAATCATCTTTATTGTCTTGTGACAAATGGTGGAGGCGCCGGGTTAATATTATTTTTTATATTGCTATTATTGTTAACACAAGCTTGACATTAATTTGTCTAGGAAAAATGATTTTTTATTATTATTTTTAATAATCTCTTCTATTGTAACAGAGGTTTTCCATGGTTTTTAAATAATTTACTTTATTAATTTATTGAACTATTTTCTGATTTTATTCATTTTTATGCAGATGTTAACAATGCAATCTTGGAACTTTGTGCATTTGCGATCACGGTTACTTGTAAGTTTTCTTGCGCTTTTGATCCCAGCATGGAGTTTCCACTTTTCACAGCGAAATATTAAAGTGCAGAGAGACGGAACAAAATTTACAATTTTTCTTTACTTCTCCTGGAAAAATCATTTAAGAAACACGATATTATTTCACGTTCGCCAGTTTTTGGGCGTACTTTAACCCTGGAAGTTTCCAAGCTTTAATTGGCGTGTAGCGTCAAAAAACCCACTGTCTACGTTTGGAAACTGTTAAAACAGTCTTTTTTCGGTACACGCTCGGGGCCGCGCCGATTAAAACTTCTCATCTCGGAGTTTCCCGACGAAGAAAAACGAACAATGAACATATCTCCGTCGTTTATTTGCGAATTCCGTTCGGCTCAAAGGCTTAATTTAAAAATCCATTAAGTATATTAAGTTCTCGACGTGGGGACCTCACGGGAAAACAGCAAATTGCACTCGAACCTCTAAAATTTATATTCAATTCTTCACCGGTAGATTTATTGTTTTCCAACTCGCCTGGCCGGAATCTCTAGTTTTAAATAGAATCAGCGCAACCTGTTAGATGCAGGGCGATAACATACCTACATTAGAACTCACTGCGAGTAATCGATAAGTTCGAATTACATTACATCGGGAAAATGTTCGCGGTGGTGTAACTTGAACGTTCTTCCCTTACTGGAGTAAAAACAGAGACGAATGGGTAGAGGGTCAAACAGAATTGGATTTCCTTTCGATCATTTATAAAACTTGTAAATATTTTCTCTGAGTTTTTCAATCGTTTGTTTTCTGATTGCTGACACGAACGGAGGGTCTTCCAATTTTGGAAACTGCCACCGATCGATTCTGTTACGGAAATTCGTGAGCGAACCTGGAAATGAATTAGGAGCCGGAGCGGGACCTAAAGGTGGAAGTTTCATCTCCGAAAGGAGTTTTTGAGGGAACAGCGGCTGATATTATTAGACTGATTAATTGCCTTGTTTGGGACCTGCGAGGTGGAAAACGAAAATAACAAAAATAAATGTGTTGATGCTAAAAGTATTAATGGGCGGAATTTTATTGCTTTAACGCAAACAATGTACTTTTAAATTTACAAAACACCAAAGCTGATTCCGATTAGCTAAATGGTTTCTGTTGTGATAAAAAATTGTAGTTCATTGCAGTTAAATGGTTTTCCGTACTCGCTGTGTAGTGAAAGTGGGTGATAATTAAAAACCGTCCTGATTTTGACACGTTAAACAACCGCAGAAGTCATTAAAACTCAGGCTGTAGTTTTACTTCACCTCGCGCTGCAATACAATGCATAGTTTAAATAGAACGCCAAATCGCAATTAAGATCCCATCTGATATTCCAAATTCTGCAAGTTTGGTTAACAAAGTTTGTGCGAATGTGACAAGAACTTGCTCTAAATGTGTACATGTACCTGGATCGGATCAATAAACTGAAACGCTTTCGTCGAAACGTGTCCTGCTTGAATTTTCGAATTACATCAAAGTGTGGATTCAACGCCGCCAAACCTACAAATATTTCAATTCCGCTGTGATAAAAGCAACTGTGCAAAAACGCGGCGATAATCTACACAATTCGCAAATTGTTTTCATGGATTTTAGCGGAATTGGTCGTGTTTAGGCAACAGCGGGGTTTGATTAATTAGTGAAAAACAAAACGCAGCTCTGATTAACAAAAAACAAGCTAAACGCCAATTCGTCCGACTGATTTTACCTGGAGCTGCCAATTAAATGGTTGAATTTTTAATTTGCGCCCAAACTGCATTTTGTAAACCGCTTAAAACGTGTTTTTCTCCCGTTTTCGGCGCGTGATGAATGCCATTACGCGACAATACGTCCGGAATTGAAAAGATTGCGAGAAGTTGGCTTTTGTAAACATAAAATATCCATTATTCAGCGTCTCACGGGTAAGGTGAATCGATGGCGAGAAGGAGCAACGAAGAATGAAATTCTCTTCACGTGTCTCCTGTGTGTCTGAATTTGGGGGCTTTTACAATGATTAAACCGAAATTATCCGTTGTGAATTTTTAACTGCAGTGACGAAATTTGCTCTCAGAGCTTCGCAATTAAGGTCGTGGCTGACAAAGAAAAACGCGGTTGTGAATGACAGGTGGCTCATATGCGAGAGCTTTCATTGTTTTCTGTTCGCGGAAAGGGCGAATCTGTGACGATTCCTACTTTTTAATTAAACGAGTTGGGAGCTGTTTTGGCGGAAAACAGATTGCTGATCCAATTAGGCGATTTCACGTTTAAAATACGGTATGCTGCCGGAGTTTACTATTGCAACAAGACAACTAATGGAATTTAGCTGAATTGCTCTCGGCTCAGTCTTAAGCTCGTCCAATCTGCTCTATTTATTGGACGTTATAGCCTCTCTCTGTTTTCCAATAATGTGCCGCTTTTACACCTGAAAGCTTTTAGTTTTTAACCTGTCTGGGACGATTAAGGCGAAACTGCTACAACACAACAAAGACAAAAATTAATGTAAACGGTTGGTTTTTCTGCCCCTAGATATAAAAATGTACTCAGTACTAGGCTGACATTTGACCTATCGTCGGAATATGGATTGAAACATAATGTTACTCTAGTTATAGTTGAAGGCAATGCGTTGGAGTATCTACTCCAGTTTTATGGACTCTGTCATGAGTCAATAAAGGCAATTCTATTGTCCAGTTATTGACATTTTTATGTTTACGGCCATAATATTTTGTTTTTGTAATAAAAAAAAATCGTAAGTTTTTACCCGTTTCAGAACAATGGTAATCTTTTTTTCTATGAGCGTGTTTATGTTTTAAAATTATAATATTGTTGTACACATAAATGATTAGGAAGATCTCATTAAAGTCGAAATTATTATACCCATGATTAGGCGATTAGAAGGATCATTTTTACCCCCCTGTACGCCAGATATTAACTTTGATCTTTCCTCTTCATTTATTATCTTTCAGTGCGTCTGTGCCGATTCACGGATCATTTATCTCTGTCAATCGTTAGAACTTTTATTTGGGTTCCATTAGAGTGAAAGATTTTTGACATCAATCGAACACAAATCTCACAATTAGGTAATGCATCATCCTGCAAAAACCCCACTTTTTCTTTTATAAATTAGCTTTATTAATTGATCGAAGGCCGTAAAAATGAGTGATTCTGAAGCATTTCGTAACAGTCAGCCATAAAAGAGCATGGGCTTATTTAAATTATTTATTGAACGTCGTTCTACGTCACAATGCATGCGTGTAAGGGGGTAGTTTACAGGACACGCAACATTGTCAGGGCGAGTGTCCCTGTCGGGCATTATCGACGTGTTTTCGACCACAACCAAAACAGAAAAATAAAATTTGAGTCCCGATTTTAAGAGAGTCAACAGCTATGTCGTTTTTCCGTTATGATTCAGGTTTGAGCTAAATGATGTATAGTTTGCATTGATTAAATTGTTGTGGTCGAAGGGTAGCTGCGGGTTGTGTACAAGTTGGATTTGGGTAAATACCGTGCTAATCCAAGTTCTGCGCTCGATCAAGGACTGTTGTAATAATTTTGGTTTATCCGCGCCCTGGATCAGCCCTCATGAATAATGGCGGAGCCTGGGAATTGATAACACATGATTGGGTACAAAAAATTAAATTGTTAAACGGGATTTACAATAGACACTTTGTAAATATTGATTTGACCCGATATCTTATTCTAATAGTTTCGGGCTATTAACAGAACCTGGGAAAATGATAACTTATTCAATACTCTAAATTGGAAGTATCAGAGACAGCACTTGATTGATCGTAAAAATGTACGTGTTGTGACGGCTGTGAAATCTAGTAGCGAGTTTCCCCATTAAAATTATTGAGTTAACATTAATTTTAAATAAACATGTTTCAACGTTAAATCAATGTCATGTCCAAAATTAAGGCAAAATTTAATTACCTGGGGTGATGACAGTGTCTGGCTTTTGTTGGGAATAAACTGCTAATTTGTTGCAAAACTGAAAAAAGTTTGTAAACAAACACTGCAATGTTTTCGCTGTTGGTAAATATTATTGGTCAATGCGCACATTTTTGACATTAATTTGTATGTTTTTATTTAAAAAATTAGTCCGCATAACAAGCAATGCAATGTTTTTCTAATTAAATTTTTCCTTTGTAAAATAGAGCAGAAGCAACTGAAAAACTGTACCCTTTACTGTAAATATTTTTGGTCAATGCATATATTTTTTACATTAGTTTGTACGTTTTTATTTAAAAAATTAGTCCGCATAACAAGCACTGCAATATTTTTATGATTGTAAATTTTTCCTTTGTAAAATTGAGCAGATGCAGCGGAAAAACTATACCCTTTACTGTTATTTCAATTTCAATTTAGACTATGTATTTTATTGTAAAAGGTAATATAGGGTTTCTGTTGTATGTGGTATACTTGTTATGAAAATGTATTAGCTGTTTCAAAACTATAAAAACGCCAACGTTGCATTTTACTGAATTATTTTTTTAAATAAGGTTGATAAAATTGTAGAATAGTTATTATTATAGTATATTGTATTATAAGTGAAAGAAATGCATTATTCTATACGAGTGAGAATTTTGATTTCTCACGAGCTTTATAATAGTATTTCGATCACGTGTGATATATGACGTTTTATCTTACAGGTACATTGTAAAAAAAATTCAAGAAATTAAAGTAAATATCCGCCTGTAACATTAGCACCTGTGTTGCTACAGTTACGAAATAAAGTCTCATTGTTTTCACCAATTTTCCCCAGAATTACTCATTTGTGAGGGAAATTTCAACATTGGTTTAATGTACCTAAAAAACTGCACCTGTAAGACAAATTACATTTGCTATTAATTTTTTGAAGTGTCTGAATAATTTATAAAAACTAATTTTGTGAGAAAATGCGACGTTGGCGTTTGCATAGTTTTGAAATATTTATTACCTAGCATTAAAAAAGAAACAATAAAAACTGTCACATTTTATTAAAAAAAAATATTTTAAGCTGCATAGTTAAAAATTGTTAGTTTTGTTTGCGAAATTTGCATATTTTGACCAAACGAGTGAGTTGACTTAATTTTTTAAGGAATTCATCTTGAGCTTAAACCGTTTGTTTGCCGTATTTATTTAGAGGTAAATTTCAAAAGCGATGTTCCTATGTGTGACACAGTATCTCCCACCGGATGCTCTTATTGCGAAATATGGTCAAAGTTTATCGGAAATGAAAGCAAACGAGGCAAAAGGGCGTCAAAACCGAACAACGGCCAAATTCCACTCGTAGTTCTATTATATTTTACGATCGGTTGGAAAATCGAACTTTGGTCCATTTACCGTTTTTTTAAACAAAACCTAACAAGCACCACTGTGATAACGGTTTTAGGGCAGGTATTTATAATCTGGGTCAGGTTTGTCACGCTATGTGTGCATTCATAAAAATAGGCAGAGCTACTTAGGTATTATACAGGAACATAATACTTACGCAGCCGAGGATTTCATTACGACGGCTAGATAATATCCGTGATATTCCTAGTCATGCTACAAGAGTTTCGGTAATGATATCTTTACTAAAGTGAGCAATTCGTTTTTAAAAAGTTGGGAAAGCGTTTTATTGGGGGACAAAATTGTTGTTGTTTGTTGGTGGACAGACGCAAGCAAATCCTTTTTATAGAGGGATGGTCTGAATTTATCGGTGCTACCTAAATCGATAGCTTAACCGGAACACAACTTTGTAATTTACAGCAGCGATAGTTAAACGATACTGTTTAGATAAAAGGGAAAACGGCAGTGTTTTACTTTACGACCCTCGCTGACCACGAAAAAATTTTATATCAACGGAAACAATTTATCTTCATGGACTGGCGCCCATTTGCTAGTCCTTTTATCCACCATGTGCGGAGTTTCAACACAGTTTTATTTGCATTCGATAAAGTGATTCGCGACGCTTTTATTTTAATGACTTCATTTGTATTCCTCGTGAAAAAATCTACGAGAACTAGTAAATACCGTGAATTTAGATCGAGGACTAATTCGCGGAAATGTCTCGCTCGAGTCCCATTTAAGGCCAAATACACTGCCATAATAGTCGCGCGTGTTGAATTCTGCGAGAAATACGAAATTCGATGATTTTACTGCCAGAGTAAAGAATCTTTCAAAGTGGAAAAGTGAAGCGTGGTGTTTGCAGCCTTTCAATGAACACAATGCCAAAAATTGCGCCTCGATATTTCTATAAGCAACAAAGCTGTGTTTGAGTTCGCTGATATAATAGCTTGCGCTTCAAAAGCCTGAGCTGCTGTTGAAACAAACAGATTCCGAGAGAGATTTATAACAATATCAAATTGCTTTGAGCTAGTTTGGATGCATAATTTTTGCTCAACGAGAAGTGAAAAACTGGTGATTGTGACGACCGCAAGCATATATCAATTAAGGGCATAATTACGACTAGGGGAGGATGGAGCAAAATAATCTCCCCGAGTTTTAGGTAAACAGTTATTGCAATTTAAGAGCACCGCAGGCTGAAATGTTGCTGTAAAGAACCGTGCTAGCAAATATCTGTTTTGTGGGGAAAATTTAGAACCATGTCCTCGTAATAACTAAGACACAAATAAAAGAAAGAAGCTTTTTATTCGTTAGCACTCAAAGGTTACCTATTGTATACAATTTTAATTATATACTGTAATCAGATTTTATATTTATGACAAGTTTTCAACTGCTGTAACTTACTAGAGAAATTTCCTGCCATATTTCCAAACCTATTCCGGCGTCAATAATTACTAAAACGCTCCAAAATTGTTTCATCCAAGAACGCAAATCAAATCCACACCCTAATTACAATGTATCCGCGTTTTCCCAAATTCGCTTAAATGCATTTGATTATTGGATCTCCGGATCGTTGAATTAACCGCGTCAACCGTCTGTCTCCTCTCGCTTTTCGCGTCCGATGGCATAGTTTTCCAGTCGATTTCCTCTACACGCCCGGAGTGAAGGAAAAAATCGGAACATAAGGACGACAATAATCGTAGTCTGGATTCTCCACTTAGGAGCTCATCAATCACGAGCCTCGCGCCGGCCGATTGTGATTAGGGCCGACAAGTGGCGTGGAAGTGTTTTTGGCTCGGATTCAGAACTGGGGAAGCGAAAGTGATAGTGTCGCAGTCATTCATAAAACAAAAGGCCGGACCGAGGGTTTATCTCCGATCGCGGTGTGTTTGGAGAGAAAAAACGACGAGTGAATTGCTGTTGTACTGCTT
Organism: Tribolium castaneum; assembly: GCF_031307605.1. Lineage (NCBI taxonomy): Eukaryota > Metazoa > Arthropoda > Insecta > Coleoptera > Tenebrionidae > Tribolium > Tribolium castaneum. The sequence continues at coordinate 14,981,651 of NC_087396.1, forward strand.
CGAGGATCTGAATTTAATGGAGTCACGTTTGATGAGTTCAACAGGCAAAAATTTCAACGGAATAGCAGATGGGCTGAATGGGACAAAAGGGAGTTGCAAGTGAACAGAGGAAACCGCGACTCGATAACTTTATTAATAATGAAGATGTTCGGGTCAGAGCTTTCAATTCACTTATTGAATAATAAAAATAGTTAATAAGGGAGCTTTTGTAGTATTGATGTTGCATAATAAACGACTGTTATTAAAAGGTGTTATAAATAAATGTTACAACGTTGGCGTTCTTAAGGTTTATGCAATTCCGAAGGTAAAACAGCGAGGGATAGTATATCACTCACAAATCTAAAAATAAAACAACAAAGAGACATCTAAAGTTTGAGAGAGTCTCGGAGAGAGTTTTCAAATCCAAAAGATGTTCCAGTGACGCACATCTAACATTTTCTCTTATAATATTTATTTCTTCTCACCATCCAGAAACTCCAACTGAATTGAATTTGTTATAAAAATCTATGATCCTGGAAATTTTGAGGTATGTAATAAATAAAGCATATGCACATATGCATATTTTGACAAAATTCTATAAATGCTTACGCATTTATGAAATGTGCATATTTTCAATGTTTTTTGGCAGGAATTCTCAGAAATTACTGTAAATGTATAAATAATATATGTGTAAGCAGGTAGAATTGAATCCGTACCTTCTGCTAAGCGATAAGCTGTGGGGTTTTCTGGATTATCAAAGAAAGTTTGTGATTATGAATTACTTATAATTAAACGGATTTTAAGAATTTGTGAATTCCTAACATTAAAATTACTCTTGGTTTTTGAATATGAAAGCAAATTCTTTGGTAGTGTCTCACAAAACGACAACCATATTTTTTGTGTCGTTTATATTTTCTTATAATACATCTAATTTTTTCTACTTTTTTAAAATGTACAATTACTTAACTACAATTTGCATTTCTAATTCCAGTTAACAAAGTTCAGCGTCAAAAATAATAAACCCCATTCTGTAAATAAATTTCAGTTAGCTTCAATGAGTTTTTTTTAACTAATTTTAACGAAAGGCGACAAAGTTTTATTCTAGAAAACTTAGAAAAAAATGCTACAATTTGCAGTTATATCGCCAATTGTTAACAAACAAAAATTATTTTAACAGAAATATGTCAAAAAAAATAGTTTGTAACACAAAAAAATTAGATAAACTTAGTATGTTGTAAGTAATTTATTGGAATTTTGTTCTTATTATTTTTATAGTTTTTGTTATTAAAAACGATGTATAAAATAAGAAAGACTTACTATTTTGTTATTTTATAAGAGCATGTATGCACATTAAAAAATATAATACCTAGCATGTTTTTGGTTGTATTTTGAGAGTTTTTGATGCATATTTGTAGTTTTTTTTAATGTATATTTTCCGAATCTTGGTAATTAATAATCCTAAAATTTACTATTTATTTGGCCCATATAATATTAATCAAAAAATTCTACGTTCAAGTATGAACTGTAACAACTTGTTTGAATTGATGCTTTCACTTTCAAGTTAACTAATCAATTCATAATCACTATTAAAGTTGTAGTACTATGAATATTGTAATCTGCATTATTTATCGCTAATCGTAGTTAGTTTCCTGTGCATCGTCTTAGGTTAGATTTAAAAATTAGAAAAAAATATATGTTTCCAAAAATTCACCGTTTAATACGTGGGGATCAATAAAAAAGGTCTCACTTGATCGAGTAGATTATGTGGCATTTTACTCCTTCCACCTACAAACCGCCTACACGAAGCTTTAGTTCCGGTTTTATTGAAAAATGTGCATTGCAGTAACGCATCGTCAATTTTAATCTAGGCAGCTTTTAAGTCGTTGAGAAAGTTCCCCGTTAAAAAAGTCAAAGAATAGGGAAGGAAGTGAGGGTGAATGGATGTATTCCAAATCTAAAGCTGTTTCTTTTCAATCATCGATCGGTTGATTGGTGGAAAACATTTTTAATATCGGGGAAAAAACAGCCTTTTGTCGGCTAAAGAACAATAGTAGAGACGCTTTAACGAAAAGTAATAAAGAAAAAATGTGCGCAATAACGAGAAAAAACTTGTTTGTGAGTTATTACGGTGTTTATGAAAATAATCGCCGTCGTCTATCACTCCGAAATTAGCATGTAATTCTGCTAAGAGTTGAATTAATGTTCGTTTAACCAACAGTGATAAATGAGTTCATTTAGTCCATGTACACTAACCAACTAGAAGTTTGCTTATAATCCTCGAGGTGTTAGTTTGATCGCATTGTTATTCGAAATTAGAGGGGATCAAAGACGGATTTTCTTAATTACTGTTGCACCACTTAACTAGAAAGTGCTCAATTAACTTCTGGGCGGAAATTAGAAAATCTTATTAAATAAATTAAGCCAAAATTCATTTAACCGACACTATAATAAAATAACTAATGGAAGCATTAAAAATAGACTAGTAAACAAACCAACATTTCGCATTTCGTTTAACACAACAAACTTTTTTATTCCTCACGTTGTGTTTTGTTTAAAACTCAATCCTTTTTAATCCTTTCGCTGCAAAATGGCATTTATGTGACTTTTATAACCGGCCGTATAAAACTAAATCGAACTTTCACATAACGAGCGCTAACAAAAGAAAATCGGATTTTACCGACGAAAATTCCTGTCCTTACAAGAAGGAGGCACGCAACCGCCTCAAGCGCAAAGCTCTCGGAATATCTTCTTAGGCCACAAAGTGATGTGTGTAAGAAACTGATTGAAGAGGGCTTGTTGGATCGGTGTGCTACTCACCTGAAACAAATAATAAAATTCGCAGTTAGAAAAATGAGGGCAATTAAGTTGTTGGGATGGGTCGCAGCCATTGAGTCATTAATTATTTTCAAGTAGAGGCAATTAACGCTGTACAAACGCGCCGCGAAGTGGGCTATGAAAAACGGGTTAATTTTCCGCTGGGGCGAGTGACACTTGGGGGATTATTGCACAATTATCGTGAGTAAGCAATTGGTTATGTAGGCAATGTGGGGGAAGATGCTGGTTATTACACAAGTTTTTCACTGAACATTTTTAAAGGTGGTAAGGATTCACATTAATTTCGCAGAAAAATCGTCTCCCAAGTGGTTTAAAACAGTGTGATATCTTTACTTGTTCCGCTTCCTTTATCAGCCCATGCGATCTGCATTTATGCTGATGAAGTGGGTAGAAACAGCCGAAAAGGGGCAAAGGTCAGGCCACTTTCCTTCCGTTGGCGTTATCATCTTATCAGTCGGAAACAGCTCGTTTTTTCCTCCACCTGTCTCACCACTTGTATTGGCCGCTCCAGCAGATTAAAATTGGGGCCGTGCGCTGTTCGGTTAGATTAAAGCTCCCGATGTGATTGCACCCGAACTCGAATCAAATTATCGAGAACAAAAGGCGACGCATTAACCGCCGCATAAAATAATTAAACGCAAAGGAGAGACAATGGTGGCGAGATTTGATGGAGGCGGCGCAGCGCTCTATTCAAAACGGATCCGTCAGCACACGATTTGAATAAAGTATGATAAAATTGAGGTTCTCGCTTTAATAAATATGAATAATATGCGAGGTAAACGTGAGGCTTATAAATGCACGTAGCGCCGATTACACAAAGTGCCGACCCATTAGCCACGTTCAGTCAACACGAGCTGAAATGTTAACTGTTATTTCGTCGTAAAGCCGCCCCTCGGAGCCACGAAGCCACTTTTCGACAGGTGAGAGGAGAATTATCGGAGATGGTCACTTGGGGGTGATTGGAAGAGGGATGGACAGGGTCAAAAGAGGCAGGAAAGCTCGGCGCTCCAGAAGACACAAATCCAAAAAATGGCACAGCGTTTTGCTTTGATTGCCTCACTACTGACTACATTTTTCACAAATAAAATTTGAATGCATGTTTGTATTTTAACGAAATATGTAAAAAAGTTCAATTTATTTAAATTAATAAATTTACGATCATCCACAAAAGGCTTTGAGCAAATGTTAATTTTGGTGGATGCGCCGGGCAAAAGTAAAATCGTCAGACAATTTTGTATTTATAAACATAATATTAATTATTTTTTACAGAAAGTCTTTAGATGTCAGTTACTAAGTCATTTAATTGTATTATTTGTCGGTTTTGCTAAGGATAAACTGCACACAAATATACTATGTATCTCACGGTGTAAATAAAATTGTGCAAGTTTATTTTTATTGTCAGTTCAAAATAGTTATGTTTTATGCAATCTACTGTTTTATTAGACTACATAATCCTAATTCTGTTAGATTTTTGCACGTATGTGCTCGTTGTCAACGTTTATTCCTACAAAGATAAGATCACGATGTGTATTTCCGTTTGTATAGAGTCTAACTATGCGGCACAGTGCTTCTATATTATTATTGTTATATTTTAATGATTATGTTTTATTACATAATCTTATCGTGCCGCTACAGAGATACAATGTACGAAATTTATTCATAATTAAAATAAATCTTCGTACGTATCGTTTTTTTAAGATTTAAGTCACATCTTTTACTGAATGTTTAAATATCGCAACATCCTACCGTAATCTAGCAAATGATTCTAGACTAGTAAACACACAAAATGATTATTTCTTATGTACTTATCAAGCGGCTTAGCATTAAATAACTTATTAAGCGGCTTCTGTTTAGTTATGAAAAGGCATCACAGTTTTCTGTCTTTCAAGTTGCGTTTTCCCTTCTTATTTACTTCAAGTTTAACCGTTAAGTTGCTTAGAACGTTAAAAGGTTCTTTTATTCATTCATATTACGTTTTGGATCACTTTTTAACTAATATGTTATACCTTATAAGTTTTGTCTGATTCTTTGTAGCCTGCCTTAGTTTCAATGTAACTTCATTTTGTGAGTGTGTTTCTGACAATTATGAAAATAATTCTAAAACAGACTTCATTTTATTTTAATTGAAATTTAAAAAAGTAAAAACATCTTTAGCTAGAACTAACTAACGCATTCTTCTCTATCCTCAGTTTTAAATCAATATAAAACTCCGGTCTTGAAGCGAAAAAATCTCAATGGCGGTTTTACATTTAATGACCTTATAATTTAAAGCAGAAAGTTTTAACGATAATTGATATCGGGGTTGAAATGGTGTTTTTATAAAAGGCAAAGTTTTTTAACCGTTTGAATTTTTAAATGAAGCTAATCTGCAGTATACTCGGACTACAATTGAATTATTTATTTACCCAAATAAAGAAAAACAACAAAAAACTTATAAAGCGTATTAAAAAACCCTCTGTGTGGTGATGAGCCATGTTTCCACATTGATGACTTGGCACGATTTTATGGATCTTTGTACCATCAGTTACCACTGCAGTCGAGTTACTGAGTCCATAAATTACAGTTCTAGCCACCACAGGCAGTAGACTATTAAAAATATAGTGCAACTGCATGAAGACGGGTACTTTGTAATTTATAGAAAACATTTTAGCAAGCTGAACTGTTATAAGTCATGAATAAGTTCACTTTGCTGCACTTGACCTTAAGCAGCCAGCACTGCCATTGAGTTAAATCATAAAATTTTATTACGTATACGGCAATCCCTAAATCTCTGATTTTGAATTTCGTTGAGCAGTTGGCATAAAATTGTACGGATCGCCCGGAATAACTTGCATGAAGCGCTGAAAATAATTCACGAATCTGCTGGTTTCGTTATGGCGCTATGATTATTACATGAAGTACACATTCTGTGTGAAATAAACCCAGCTGCTGGTCGTTATATCCCATGCAATGCGGCACAACACCTCCAGCATTATCAAACTTTGCCCGATTCCCAAATGGCGACAATTCGGTTTGTAATCTAAAATACGCCGTCTCAAATGTGCATGAGAGCTGAAAAATCCCCTCACACAAGATTATGCTTCTGACAAGGATATACGCGTTCGTTTTTCTAACTGAGCCCAGATTTATCGCAACAGCGCCGGCATAAACTTCATGTTTTCTCCGGAATGTGTTCAGCTGATATGCATGTTCGATTTCCACTTTAACCAGAGACAATTGAAGTCACCGGAGCCTGAATCCGGGAAAAAGTTTGCGCGGATGGCTATCGATTAATTAGTGAGGGGTCGCCAGAATTAAAAGTTTTTTCTTGTAGTTAGGGCGCTAATGCGATTAGGGCGGTATTTACGAGGACGTCAAAGGACACTTCCGGAAAAAGAGTGATCTGGGGACGCACAGCTGACCCAATTAGAAGCACTGCAATTAACGCAAGGCTGCAGGAGTGAAGCGCAAACTGGCGCTGATAAAGCGGTATTTTTAAATTTTAGGACTTTTTGGTGGTGTAGGTCTTTTTAGAAAACTTTGAGTGCCATTAATTAACGCTTCCGGCTTTTCAAATATTTTTACTCAGTGTTACGAGCAACACACTACTTCTGCACACAGCTTGTTATTTTTTTCTTCTAATAAGAAGAATCATGCAACAGTAAAAATTATGAACTTATTAAGAGTTGCATTTTCAACAGTGAAAGTGTACAGTGGGTATTATTTGTAGGTAATAAACAGAATCATGGAAATTATTTAATTTAAATTAAGCACTTTATTGCTGTGATAAATTAGACGATATTATTCATTTATCAATATTCACAATTTTGTATAATATTGTTATTGTAAAATTAAATATGAGTTTATACTAAACGTACATGTTTAGCGTCCAATTACACCGCTTTTGAATGTTAACATCATAATAATAATAATTCATCACCGCATAATTTTGGGGAAAAAATTTGTTTGTGTTATTGTTTATAGGCGCAACTTGCAAAATTATAGATAAATTGTTAGAGATGGTTTAAAAAACTAATTGAAATTAATTTATCAATACAACGTAAATAAGAACTTCATTGTCGTTTATTTAATTGTTAATTAATTTTTTATGTACAGGCTGACCCAGAGGTGTGTAATCGTTCTATAAATTTTTTGCTATTTAAAAGGTTGTCATATCGTTTTTATTATACGATAGCTAAACATAAAGTACACAAACTAAAAATATTATTATTATTATTCACAGGTTGGTAAACTAAAGTTATATTTTTTAATGGAACACCTTATATCTTTTTGCATAATTAGATTTTACACAAAAAAATAATTTAACTTTGTATAAACTATTATAGGTTTATTTCTTTTCGTTTCGGAATTATTCAACTTATCGTTATAAAAAAGACCAATTTTTGAAAAATCACTACGAAGTCGCCAATGAATATTTTCCGATTTCACCTTCACCTTCACCACAGAAAAATTAATTTTGAATAACTCAGTTTTTTCAAATGGAACACCATGTATTTTTACACGTATCGATAGCAATTTGCATAAGCTTTCTATTGATATAGGGTTTACATAGCAAATTTAAAATTTTTCGAAATTTTTCAAAAATAAAATTATTACAAGAAAATTTGTTATACTAGAATCTGATAACTCAAAAGGTAATTTATTTTTTGTTATGTATTAATGTGACTAATTACATTAGTAATTTAATTATTACTTGATACATAAATGAGTTTTATACGTCAAGAATTAACAATAAAATAAAAAAAAAAGAAAAAAAATTTGAACAATTCAGGAAATATTTTTAATTTGCTTACAAACCGCATATCATTAGAAAGCTTATAAAAAATGCTATCGATACGTGAAACAAAATACATGGTGTACCATTTAAAAAAAATGAGTTATTCAACTTTTTGCTTTTGGCACAGCCAAAGATTACCTGCGTGTTTTAAGTAAAAGTCGACTGTTGCTAAAACTACAGTATATTCCAATTTTTTTTTATTGCAAATTTAACAGAAAATATTCCTAGGTGACTTCGTAGTGATTTTTCAAAAATTGGTCTTTTGTATAACAAAAAGTTGAATAATTTGAAAAGTTGAAAAGAGAAAAACTCATAATGGTTTTTATAAAGTTACCTTATTTTTTGCGTAGAATCCAATTAGACAAAAATATATAAGTTGTTCCATTAAAAAAAACTTTGGTTTACCACCTTGTGTATGATAAAAATATTTTTAATTTGTGGACTTTAAGTCGATCTACCGGATAATGAAAACGGCATGGCAATATTTCAAGTAACAGAAAAGTTATAGACCGATTACAAATCCTTGGGTCATCCTGTATGTGATTTTTTCAGTTATGAATCACTTAAGAAACAAGTGAAAAAAATAAAATAAACATTGAGAGCTAGAACAACATTTGAATTATTATGTTTTGATCAGAATATGACATGGATTAAGATGTTTAAACTTTCCTTTTGGAAAACAATTATCTGATCTCTGCTGTTCAGAATTTAATTATTCCGAGAGTGACTTGCGAAAGAAACAATAATTAAATTGTCATCTGAATATATAATCATTCCTTTTACTTAATTGTTATCGTTTCTTGTTAACGTCATTGGTGTTGTCAAGAGTTAAAGATGAAGACTTGCTCTAACTTTAGAAATAAAATCTGTTTTCCAGTGTCTTTCGATCAAGACAATCTGTACGTATCGAAACGTTGTGTGAGTCAATATTGTTTTCACCCCAATCACATATAGCTTCTTTCATATTGATTCCCAGGTTTGTGTTATCCTCGTCTCGCCAATTCCTTAATCTCCCGTAGGATAAAAATGTAAAAAGCTCTTCGACTCCCATCGAACATCTCTTCACCAACTTTCCTGTCAGTGTTATATCACAATACACTTTTGTTCCACTTCGCCTCCCCTTCTTTAGCCATTTTAGGTCGACGAAAGGCTTAGTGTCACAACTTACGACCAAGCTCAGCTTTTAATTCTTCGCAGTCACGTAAAGACAGGTGCTGCGATGTTTCAGAAAAGGAGGGAAAAGATTACATGGAAAAAATCCGTGGTAGGGGAGTAATCGCGCTGCATTGCGGGTTGAAAGAAACATTGCGTGCCGATGGTAGCGCTGATTGCGGCCTGCGTCACACGCCGTTGCTCATTTCATCCTTCGACCGTTCGACAGGATGGACTCCACCGGCATTAACCAAAAAGATAATTGAGCAGTCATGCAGCATCGCGTAATTAAGGGCGCGCCCTCAGTTAGTGTCTTTATCCGGGGGAGGTCGGCCGACTCTAACAAGTTGCACGGTTATGATACCGCCGAGTTATCTTACTGAACGTTCCCGTTTAAACCGGAATTAACAGCTATTAACTTGGCTTAAAACAATTTTGGGGAAAAGGGTGCCACTGGCATATGTCAAGGACAGCAGCTGGAGCTGCTACAAATGGAATCATGCACAGAATGATTGGCTGTTGGCAGTATAGCTCATAAACAGTTACACCAGAGATTTCCTCGTTTTGTATCGTGTTTTATGCGCGTGACAAGATATACTGCAAATTAGTCCGATGTTTTTGACAGAGATTAAATTTTGATGCTATTTTATTATTTATTAATCGAAAATGTTGCTCCATTTAAAAGAGACAAAATCCAGCCTCACCTAGTAACTAAGAACTGTTTATTGGGTTTAATTAATGAGTGCATATTATAAAATTATAATTAACCCGGAGGTACAGCAGTTCGCAATACTGATAATAGTGATAATAATTACACCATGACGGAAAATAGAACTGAGTAATGATTATTATTTGTGGAATAATTTTTAAAGTTTAAGTAATAAACTTAAATTGATACTCTTATTATAAAGCGATTAAAATGAGCTTTAATCATTTGGCAAGCCAATAGTTAATTTGTAAATGCATCAATAATTTATGAATTTTGATATAACGCATTACCACAGAATTATCAGTATTTTAAATTAAATCCACGTTGATATAACACTGGGTGATCAAATCACATTATTCAGGTTAAGACCTTCAAGTTGCTTGGCAGTTGGTGACGCTTATTAGTTAACAGGAAGTGTGTGAAATCTAACAGGTTTTTTATAACATTCATTTTAAGAAAAAATACCAAGTTTGAGAAATAAATTCTTGCTTGAAAGGAAGAAAAATGTTTAATGTTTTTTTTAGAAAAAACCTTCTATTTAAAAGATGCACTAAAACGTAAAAAACAATGTTTCTCTATCAGAGAAGAATATTTTTGCTTACAAATTAGGATTTTAAAGTTTATAAAAGTTTTGGGAACAGTGCTTAATTTAAGAAAGCAATCGATTATTTTACTGATTTGTGCAAACTTGTTTTGTGGTAAGTGATAGAAAACAGCTGTTAGCAATGAAAGCACCTCCTAACCTCTGTTCTGTGTCTATACTCTATCGTCCAAGATAAATGAATTTAAAAAAATAGCGACATTTGTTTGTAACAAAACGTAATGAAAATGATTAGGTATTAATATATTTCCCAATGACTAACATACCGTTAATGAAACTTACGGTATGTACACATCAAAAACCCATTTGTAAATATAACCTATAACTTCAAAACCCGATTTAACTCCTTTAGGGGTATTTAACTATATGTGATTGCATTGTCACACAGATTAAGTATGTATGCAAAATTTCAATTCATTGGGACAACGGGAACCCTTTCAAATTTGAATCCAAAAGTATGAAACAGACAAACAGACAACAAAGCAAGTTAAATAAAAGCTTTTAAAAACATAGAAAATATACCGAAAACATCGGTACTTTTGGCAAAAATAGGAAATTTTTCACGACAGGAAATAAGAAATCGTTTACCAATTGGAGTAAAAAAATATGCTTTTCAATAAAATTTTATTTAATTTTTACATTATTACAACATATAAAGTTACTTCACCAATAATAGTATTAAAACTTCAAAGTGACAAAAATGGTGGAGGCGCCGGGATAATAAGCGCTATTCTTTTTATTGACTTTGAACAATGTTTTTCTGTTTGTCAATAACTTAAATCGGTAATGGTAAGCCTCAATTGGAGTACACAATTATGCTTTTCAACAAAATTTTATTTAATTTTTGGATTATTACAATATCTAAAGTTACTCCACCGATCATAGTTTTAAAACTTCAAAGTGATAAAAATGGTGGATGCGCCGGGATAATCAGCGCTAATTTTTTAATTGACTTTGAACTATGTTTTTCTCTTTGTCAATAACTTAAATCCGTGATGGCAAGCCGCAGCCCGTTTTCGCCGCCCTCAAAGTCAATGTTTGCCATATGAGTAAACAGCACTGACCATCGATGAGCCATTATCGCTTTTACTTCTGCTTACGCAAGCACTCATTCGCAAACAAGTGCCCGTAGATCATACACCCCCCTGTAATCGTCCACGTCATGTAAACGATAGTATGACACAGTTTTTCCCGGTGGATCGATGCAGCCCTCTTCTCACTCTCCGCCACTGTTTTAACCGTTCATTACCCGACCAGGGCCGTAACGGCAAAAATTCGATTCGATTAAGCTAATGCAATTAAATTGGAAATTAAGCTTTGTGTGTCGGCATGAGTGCGTCTTTTTGTCAGTGCGTTAATTGTGATGTGAACTTTGGGAGATTGTGGTGCGAGATGTTGTCGGCAAAATGGATTAACGCTGAAAGTTTGCCAACAAGAGTCTATAAGTTTCAGTTTGATAACCGGAGGGCTAAAGAGCAACACTTGGAGAGATCGGAGATGGAGTAGATCTCGGACGTTATTGCTTTGTTTATGTTGCATCAAAATTGAATTTCGGGATATTTTGGCATGCTGGGACTGGCAGACGTGATTTCATCGAGTAGTATACATACTTGTTGATGCACAGAAACACTGAATAAAACAAAATTTCAAAACTTTAAACATAGAATATTTATGCCAATTTTTTGTTGGTTTTATTTTGCCTACAGCATTTACAAAAATAAAAAAATAAAAAAATGTTTTTTTAGAAAAAAGGTTTTATTTAAAAGACGCACTAAAAAGTAAAAAATAATGTTTTTTTTTTCAAATTTATAAAAGCTTGGGGAACTTCATAAGTCATATCAATACGGCATTACAGAATTACTTTCTTAAATTTGGCTCCACAAATATGAAACAGACAGTCAGACAACAAAGCAAGTTAAATAAAAGCTTTTAACAACATGTTTAGTATGAGTAAGCCGTACGATGGGAATAAAACGAATCCAAAAAAAACAGCAATGACTTATTAATTGTTCAGCATTTTTGCAAGCGAAATTAAATGTTTACTAAGTTTGTAAACTCACCGCAACAAAAAACACAAAATGCTGAAATAGAACAGGAAGGATCAATGTTCCCACTGTATTGCTGCATTTAGTGCACTGAAATCCGCACCGTAAACAAGGAAATGCGGCTGAATATAAAATAAATAAATAACTGAGACCGAATGCTACGCCATTCAATATAAAATCGAATTTATGCTTACACGCTACTGCCATACGGTTAATAAAGGGACCGCAATGAATGTACACAGCATTATTTTACCTCATTATAATTCATTTGATTGCAAATTGTCGCCCGAAAGGATTATTTAATGTGTATTAATAGTAAAAATTTCTAGACGTGTCCTACAAGCCAATTTTCCACAAATGCGGACAATGCGGGACTCCCACGTCCCTAAAAATGCAATCAGCACGCTTTGGTTGGAAAGCTTCCAACCAGCAACAAATACCGTCTAATTAAATTTCATAATTCTCATGTTTGCTGCACTGTCCGGAAAGACCGGTACACCATATCCCGTTGCAGTTCAAATGCCCATCACGCGACCGGAAACGAATAGCGTTCCTGCTAATGAAGGTAAGATCGATGCGCGTTTTTTCCACTTTTCAGCCTTATCTTGTCTTCCGGTGACACTAACAGAAACGCGCTCTTTATAAAACCATAAGATAAACTAACTGCCGATTTATCGGCGGGTGGTGATTTCTGCCGATGTTGCTGTAAGTGCACGCCGTGCTGTGTAAAAAGAGGTCAAGTGTTACTCAAACATTCAAACAGGTTGACCGAAACCATTAAAAATCCGGAGGGAGTCGAGCGATCTGGCCCTCTTTACCTTTCGATTAGATTGGGGTTGCAAAGCGACGGAAATAAATTCTATTTTCGGGGAATTACCCAAAGTGGTAGCGTCGATGAGGCTTCTGCTAACAAATGAATTAATGATGCGCGTAGATGGCGCGCTTTTGGGTAATCGTCAGGTTGGTGAAGATGGATTTGAATTATGGCGGTTTTTGTCTGGAGAAATAGGGCGATAAATTGTGCCAAAAGGGGAGTTATGATCGATGATCATGCGATTATGAATGTTGACGGATCTGATTTGTGGCTTCGGAGAGTCGAGTGTATGATGTCGAGATTAGTTTATGTTATATGCCTTTTGTTGCTGGGTGGGGTGATTGATAGATGCAGTTCCAGGACGAAGTTTTAACAAATTTAGTTATACTATCTGAAAATTTTCAGACACAGTTGACAAAGTTGGCTAATTCTTCTTTTAAAAGAGAGCTTCCATTATGGCCAGAATGAGTAGAGCAGCAGAAGAAAACAAAAAGTAGGCAAGTTATACAATTTTTCATAATAAATAAATAAATAAATAAAATACAAAACCGATTCGTCTTTGGTTAATTAGTCCCTTCATAAACTGCGAAACTTATGCGTAAGTTGGAGGTGCGTTTCCTTGTCTAGATATTTTTCTGCTGAATTTTTCTGTGACAGTAAATTTCCACAGATATGTAAAATACGTTAGGAATGTTTGTTTATAATTATTTTATTCTTGACTCGGTTTTACAAGTTAAATGAATGCTTAAATCAAATTTTCCGACTCATCCAACTGCAAATCACACTCTTTCTCCTCTCTTTGGAAATATGCCATTAGTTCAAGCTGGAATTGAAAAGAAATGGGTAAGGCGAGCCAACCCTGTTGATTTGTGAGTCCCGATCTCCTGATTCCCATATCAAACAAATTACTGACACACTTTCTAATCTCCTTGATGCTGCACATTCAAAAAGACATCTGTACGCCCCAGCCGATAGTTTTTTGCAACGAAAACACGTTTCCCTTTACAAGAAAATTGCACGATGTTAATCCGGCAACTAACGACATTATTTTTTAACCTTTTACGCTCAAAAATTCATCGTTAACATGACTTTATAGTATGTTGGAAAACGGTAACTATAAATTCTGCATTAAGTGAAATTTTTATGCGGATCCGTTTGGAGGAAAGGGAAGTTTTATTGTAATTGGGATTGTGATGTGATTCGAGTTTTATTCAGGAGAGAATATTGCGCTTTGGAGAAAGCGCCAACGAATTGAATACAGGATAATTTGATAAATGTGAGCGAATAAAGGCGCATACGTAATTGTGGGTATTTTTAGCGGCTTTCGAATGCATTTTTAGCTTTCTTTGAATTTTCTAGTTGTTATTCTTTTTGCAGTTCGTCTCAGAATAGCATTGTGTGTATGTTATGATGACTCAAATATCGTGTAAAGAAAGCCTTGACAGTTTTACTTAATAAAGTCGGATCAGAATGGATTTTGGTCCGAATTACAAAGCAGATATCTGTCGTGTAGGGTCCACTATGCCGCTGTCATGTCATTTACCTCGAGAACAATACAAGTTGAAATTAACACCAATCCCCTGTCAGATAACAACGTTACAGAACCGAGTTATGAGTTTATGGCATCGCTTAACAATGCTCACAATCTTCTCAAACCTGCGAGAAAATTTCTCCTGACATATTTTCCATACCAGCTCTTAAGAACCACTAAGAGCTTGGATAATGTTTCGTCACATACGCATTACCCACAAGAATAAAATAAAAAGCATCCCTCGTTTTGCGTCTCTTAAGAAAATCGATGTCGCTTGATGAAAAGAAAACAAAGAAGGGTCCTAAGGGTCGCTAAATGGAATAAATTAAAACGGACCGTCAATTGCAACACAAGAAACATAAACATCATCAGGACTCCGCAATTTACGGAATGTCGCAGTGCCGGAATTGAATTAAAACAAGGACCAACTTGACCAATCATAATTAGAGAAAGGCAAAATGCGCTATTTCACGACAAATATTTTTACTGCTTTACACCGAACTTGACCTGAAAACAGTCTAATGAAAGTTTATATAGTATAGTACGTAACCTAAATAATTTGCGTTGATCAACACTCAACACAGACTTCAAAACGAGATTTTGGCTCGCCCACAAGTTTCCTGATTACATCCTGAATTATATCGACGGCTTAATTCGACCATAAACTGGCTGTTTGCTCACAGATTTGCTCGTCAATGACCTAGGTGTTTGCAATATTGTAACAGTTAAATTATGAGCATTATTCACTATATCACAGAATTCATTGAAAATTAATTTAGTTAATTTTCATCACTTCTTACTAATAATTCATTAACTACTCTGATTGCCTATCTCGTATTACAAGTTCCTGGCAAGTGGTAAACACTCGAATTCAATAACTTTACAGTTTGATTGACGTTAGTTATTTTCTCTCTTGCCAAAACTTTTACTAATAGCACAGAAAGGTTTTACCAAAACATATTTCACCTTGCTCTATTTTCTGAACTCACTAAATTTGTTCTTTAGTTGTTATTGTTCCAGTTTTTAACGCAAAACCCACTGTAAGATAAAAATAGCTGTTTCATACCTGCGTCGACAAACAATCGAGTCAGAATATTAAACAGAACTTGAAGTTTTCTAATGTGGTCGATAAAATTAGATCCGCCGAATTCAAGCTTTTATTAGCTGTTATGTACTGATATTTATTTTAATAGCACCGACCGATAAACGAAAGCAACCTTTTAACGTGGTTTCAAGCACAGTTCGCCACATCCCCGTGATTAAATTTACCACCCCGTCAATCATTTATTAATTAATTGCTCCTGCGACTATGGCAAAATTGGATTCCATAACGCAAAAGGGTTTATAAACGTCCACAGCATTCTGGCTTCAATTCCAGGCCACGCGCTAAAAATACGTTCCGGAAACCCTTTTCCCGGATAAATTAGTCACGACGTCACCCCGCATCGAATTGAACCGGAGCACGGAGAGATCTGTATCAGCTTAATTGAGTTGCATCTGGTAATTACTGATTTTGTCGATCGAACCATAAATTCAGTTGTCAACGTGATGACAAAAATACCACCGATAAGCAGGTAAATGCACAACGTGGAGTAAGGGGTGAATTAATCAATTCCTCCGGTTAGTAATTAGTGCAACGGAAGTAAGGGTTTCTAATTTGCGCTTTTTCCGCCAACTGCCATTGTGATTCGGCGTGAGGCCCGTGAGGGTATCAATAATGAAAAGCTTTCTTAAAACTAAAGAAAAAGAGTTTCTCATTTTACAAACACAAAAAAATAAGTTAGAAGCCCCCAAAGCTTATGCTGACTACTGGAGAATGCAATTAATCACCTGCTGTGAATCGCAGTACGAATGAAGTGCAGTGACAGGTCAGTTTTTTACATGAAAAATGTTTTAAAAGTCGTGAATAATAAAAATTTATTCGACGTCAAATACTAACGATTGATCGGTGCACAAGCACTGATAAATAATTGAAGTTATTTAGACAAGAGTCGTACGAACGAGTGTTTTGTTGAAAAATGTAATGTTTCAAAGAAGATTTGCCTAATTTGTTTTTCGAATAATAAACCAACTCATTATAACATTTTATATATAAAATAGAAACCAATTCTACTGACAGAAACAGACTCAAAGTAAGTAGGTCAAAAATGGGTGAGACATACAAAAACTTTAATAAAAAAAAATGTTAATACAAAATAAAACTTTTGCGGAGATTTAGGCAAGATTTCCGATAAATATTTGAAGATGATGCCAATTCTAAATTTCCTTCAGCTTTAGTTTCAGATCATTCGTTAAATTTGGTGTAACTTATTAATTACCTTTTTATTATTTAGCAATTTTTTTTGTTTAGCAACAAAACTTTAAACCTGTATTTAAGCTGAGTATAGATTGCAACTGGCCTCATTTTATTTCACACTTTTCGTTGTCACATTTTCAAAAAATTGTTTGTGGTACTACTTTTGTGTTTTTGTTTCCAAATTTCAAATTTTCTTATTTTAAAAAAATCAAAAACTACAACATCCTTTAGATGATTAGACGATTACTCTTGTTAGTTTTCCAACAAACAAAGTAGGGCAGGAATTATGCAACCTGACACCAAAATTTTCAAAATAATTTTAGTAGGTAAAGTTTCCTTCAAAATAAACGATTTGGTTTATATTTAATGTATTTTGCGACAAAAGAGATTTTTTGTTGTGGATTTAAATTGAAGTAATTCGTTGGGTTCTAAAATTTACATACATTGCTTTGTAGGCAATAACATAAAATACTGTTTATAGCTGATGTACTACGACTGTTGAATACTTTTGAAGAGTTTTTCTAGTTTCTGGTAGTTTAGAAAATAGAAATCGGTATGTAAATTAATTAGTGGCATTACTTTTTTAACTCTGTAAATTTTGCTGTCCCGTCCGTTATTGCAAATATACAGTAAAGATTTTATTTTGCTGAAAATTAGCGTTTCTATAGAACTGTTTGCAATATAATGACATGAATTTTTTTAACTGAATATCAGCTACTACATTTAATATTTTTGTGTGTTATTTAATGATCAGGGAAATAAATTCTTTACCATATAATACAGAAGATCTTAGAACTCTAGTAATGCAATGATATGAATTTTTTAAAACTGAACATAGGATTAATTGTGTTATGTTCGTTATGCTATGTTGAGTAATAAAACAAAAACCTTAGTGTGTAAATGTTGCTCTTATTTCTACGTCGTGAATTTTGAATTTCCCACTGTCTAATTTTGATATTGTTTTGTCTTTAATAATTAAAACCTGTCTAAATATTTTTTAAGTTATTTTCATACACAATATTTTTTGTCCCGTCCGTGTAAACAAAATGTAAATTAATCACAAGTCTTTACACATTGCCTTGTTTTTCGGTTTTGTAGTTTCCACAGTTCTACCTTTTACTTCAAAAATAATTGTTAGAATTAGTGCCGCTTAAATTAACAGAAGTTTACAACCGTGTTCAATGATAAAAATGTGAGGTCTTTTTTGTTTCCCGTCCGTCACCAATTTGTATTTCTTTTTCCTGTTCGTCTTATTTCAAATTTTACAAATGTGGCTCCCATTGTAGGTTGCAAACCGTTTGACTGGTATTAAGTTTCTTTAAAGAAAAATTCACTACTACGGATACTGCTTTTGAAAACTGAACATAAAATCTAAAAATTTGTGCAGTTAAAATGGAGTGGCTGTTTAGCAGATTTTGTTGAATACAGACTATAACTGCCTGCCGATGTAGATTACACTTCGGGACTCATAATTTTAAATTTTTGGTGGTTACTGCAGCCATATATCTCCATTCAACCAAAGTCGGGGAATCATAAAAGAGATTCTTATTTCTCAGACTTTGCTTTACATTCTTTTTAACTTTGATTTTTAGATATTATAATACAACATGGTTTTAAAAATAAATAAAAAAAGTGAATTATTATTTGCAAGGACAAATACGTAAATACGCCCCTAACAGGGAGTTTTCAAAATCTTGATTAACAGTAAAAAATATGAAAAAAATACTTGAGTTTAAAATAAAACTTAAATTAAATAATGGTCTAAGAAGACATGTTTAGAGTCAACACTGTTGAATTTTCAAAAATAACGTCATAGTGTTGTTGAACGTAATGTCGGCAGGGAGACTTTGGTGTGGAGTGTCAGTCCACCCAGTAATAAGTGGGGTCGGCGGTTCCGCGTCCGTGATCGATATTTTTCCGTTTTGTGAAGGCGCGCTGGTAAAAATCCGTTGTAATATTGATGTTTGTTTATATACACAACGTCAACATAATAACCGCATTAAGTATCGATCCTCCGTGAGGACAATTCGTCCCGTTTCCGTGATCGCTGACCAGGGCCTTCGCCTACCTCGTCATAAATGAAATTGTCTATTTCCTCAAGCGGCCTGCCGTAGAGTTTGGCGGGGAAGGGCTCGAACTTGGCGGGCAGCCGCGAGCCATCCTCAACACTGAGTTTCCTCCTCGGCTGGAAGCCGTACTCGCGCACCAGTTGCACAGTTTTCCTCTCGAGCCGCTCGAGCGACTCCTTGGTGAAGGGCTTGACCTGGGTGCGGGGCCTGAGGGCGGCCGCGGGCGCGGGGTCCGAGTTGCGTTTGACGAAGCCGCCGGTGCGGGGGGAGCTCTCCGGCCCGCGAGGGTACGACACCGGCCGCGGCGGGCGCTCGGACGGCGGCGGTTCGCGGCGCACCACCTGGGGGTCCGGCGGCGGTGGAGCCGGCTCGGCCGCGTCGCCTGGACTCGACATGGAGTTGCTAGGGCCTGAGGCCCGGAACGCGAAGCGGCATAGCGAAAATCTCGCGCTAGACTGTCGAAGCGAGCCCGCCGCGACGCTACGGCGCCGCCGCCGAAGACGACAGCGTCGGAACGGTGCGGCGGCATGCCGGACTCGACCCGGAGGAAACAACTCCACAGATCCCTTAGATTATTTTAAAGCGACTCACTTACTACCTGGATCTTGGAGAGTTTGCAGTTTGCGAATTAACAAACTTTGGTAAATTAAAATTCATTTGTTGTTAATTTTTAATAAACTCTGAGTAAGAACAGTGAGAACTAAGTAAGCATTTCAATAGAGGAGTTTTTGCTCTCCTTGCTCATATTAATAAAAATATTAACTGAAATTTGTCTCTTCAAAAATTTATGGAAACGGTTCGCTGTGAGCTGCCACCGCTTGTTTGATTAATAAACTATAACTAAGTGAAAGCAGAAGAAGTTTACCCGAATTCCTCAAAAACCTTTGACAAAGGAGCTGAACTGTAGTAATCCTTTGATCTTTTTTTAAAGCTCAAAAAATTAACTTTTGCTTTATTTCATCGGTTTATTGTTAAAGAAAACATTATTATAGTAAAGTATTCTCCCGTAATGGTAGTAAAACTTTCAGCAACATGTTTTATGACACGATACAAAAAGAAATTGCTTTTTGAGTATGTTACAATGACGGGAGTGCATGAGAATAAGTCAACTGTGCTTCATCTACGTACTTCTCAAATTGTAAAAAGAGCTCATGTAAAATTTAAGTCTTGAATCAAGTTCACGCAGTGCTCTTTCCGGTTTGATGTTCACATAAATATGTAATCTGATGTTTTCTTTATTCCCATTATTTTAGGGTTTTTGGGTAAAGCCACCTCTTGTGAAAAAACTTAGCTACTTATGCTGCTTTAAATAAATTATTAAGTAAAGAAATAAATGTACGAATATATAAAGAGATAAAATTTAAAAAAAATGTGCGTGCGTAAAAAAATAGTCAAATAAAAGACGTAAACTTTGGCTTGCTCCAATGGTAGGAATTAGCCTCATATTTCATGAGCCATCGACTAATTTATAAAATCTGGATCAGAAGATCGCAATAAACTAAATACCTTCTGAAACTATTAATTCTTTCATCAGAATATATCAGTACACGATTAAAAAACAGTTTTTAAAACACTCAAAAGATACTAAAGACTGTACAGAACGTTTTGAGTCAAATTTATTACCAGTAAGGATATTTTTGTCTTTTACGAAGTTGTGCGTTGAGAGGGTTGCATTATCGATTTTTGACGGTTTGGGGAAACCCCCAGGTGACGGTATATTAATAAAAAAGTCCGATATAAATTTGAGGAGGGTGAGTATGCAGATACATCAGCCAGGACCGGAAATTGATACATTATCTGACGATTCCAAATTGATGCTTTCATATGCAAATTCTAAAATTAGCCAAAAACGGTAATCAACAAAAATAAAGGCCAAATTAATAATTGAAATAAAAGGACTATAAAGTTAACAATGATTTAAAATGCAAAATTTTTCTCAACAAATCCATATAAAAATCAGCACATTATAAACAACATTTAATGTAATTCTCTTTTAAATTCGATTATGAAACTGACTCTAAAACATGTATTCTCTTCCAAAATATCGATTTTCACCTTCCTAATATTCCATGAAGATACGTTATTTCATCCCTCGTGATGAAATCATGTACAGTCACTATCAAAAAGAATGAGACTTCTGAAACCGCAGCTAACAATCTTTTCGATGTGATATGGTTAATGTATAGGTTTGTCTGGTTTATAAATAGCTGGACAGTTTGTAAACTAAACTGTTTGTTGAAATTCACGACCTAAAGGATTTTAGTCGGACTTTTGCCATCCAGCCCGGTTAATAGGGGTGTCATTCTTTTTGATCGTGACTGTACATTCATAGGATATTTTGGAGAAAACGAAGTTTTTTGGGAGTGAAATATTCATATGCAGTTAAACTTTTTTAATAAATGTATTAAAATAATTACTGTAAAGATAAATTATTCATTAGTTTGCTTTTATTTTATTGTAAGTCTATCTTATAATTATGGAATGGCTTTGTTTGAAAAGTTACACTATCCATTTCCATGAAATAATTATATCTACAAAATGTTCATTTCTTGTTGCTTTTCGTCAATAAAGTTATTAAAAACTGTTTCACTGGTTCGTAAAATTTATAAAAAAACACCGATTTATGGCAACCATAAGAAAGGAATGTGTAATTCTACACAAGTGTTTAATTTTTTGAATTTTTAGAAACTTTGCTAGTTGCCGTATTTGCCACACTGCCCACCTGCTTTGCCGTTTCCTATCGCATGAATGAAAAATTCATAAAACGAAATCAAAGTCGGGATTGCGGTCAACTGTGCCGAATTATGGATCACGTGTGACATATTTCTCGGCTAGTTCTCGTGCAGACAAGCAACTTTATTAAATAATAAACCTAAATATAACATTTGGCGAAACCGAGCACAACTCTAGAAATTTTTAATAAATGTCGGTGGTCTGCGCTGCTGCGGTAATTGCTACTGCACTATGACAACACGAACTTAAACAACCAACTATTACCACCGTAAATTACTTTAATTTTCTTTAAAACACAAATAAGGACGAAAAACAAACAATAAAAGACAATTAGCCAAGTTTAGACGCTGCCTCGCCTCATGCCCCATCTGCCTTTCGGCTCATTAAGCATGAATCAAAATATGTGACGTCACAATCGCGAGTACAGGTGGTAGAAAACAGGCCCCGGAATTCCAACCCCCTCTATATCGATCCCACTTCCCACCACCGTCTGCAGAGCTTGTTGCGTCATGATACGTCATCGTCATCGTGTGTTGCGGATGTCTCTCGGCTCTCAAGAACCATAAAAATTATTCACCAGCAGGGACGATGCCCGATTCGGCCAGATGTAGGTCGTCCCCGGTTTATTTATTACATATTTACACTCGCTTTTTAATTCGGTTACTCGCGACCGCAATAATCCTGCCAACAAGGATCAGCCGCGGATCACTTAAGAAGTTGCATCGTTTAATTTTAAATAATAATCCTGAGCTTTCAGACCGAAAAGTTGGCGGAGATTCGTGGGGGCGGCGTTTAACTTGCTTATTAAAATTTAAAGCTCGCTTCGTTTCAAATAGTTTTATTAAGCTAAAACGATGGAGAGGAGCTTTAATAAAAAGGCCAACAGGTTACGGAATAAACGAGATGAATTGCGCAGGATGTTTTCAAAATTGAGCCAAGTGAAATGAGCACTGGGACAAAGGAAGGACAAAAATTACTTAGACTTATTTATTTGAACCAATTTAGCACAAATTTCAATTTCACCTAATGTTCAAAATGACGATCTTAATTAAAATAAAGAAAGAACATGAGAAAGACTAAGGCTCAATACTACTAAAATTATAACGTTGACAAGTGAATTTAATTAAAAAAAAATTCAAAAAAACGAAAAAGTTTACAATAGCGTCTGTAGATGAAGAACACTCTGTATATAAAATATATGAGTCACTTTGCCAATTACATGCAAGCAAGTACCAAGAAATGAAGCAATAAAAAGCACCTGAGTACTCGGTAAACGACTTTACGTGTGCTCCCTAACAAGCGTTTTGGTGGAGGCGCCGGTTCTATATCATGTATAAATCCACAAGTGCTCTTAAACAACATCCTTACAAAATATTTCAGCGCTTATGTAAGCACGACTTTACTGTATATTAAATTAAGTGAAGAGAGTCATTTACCAAGAAGCTTGCCAACTTGCACCTTTAAACAAAACGAGAAAAAAACACCTCATTGTTAATGTAAATAATAAATAAACGGCTTAAAGTAGATGAAAATCGTTTCGTGTGAGAGATTTTAAGCTGGCATTAAAGGTCAACACATAGAAAACTGTTTTACAGTGTACGTAATAAAATATTTACATGCATAATTCTGAAGTTATTATTAAACCCAGCTACATTAACAATCAATGCTTGGAGTTGAATGTTTGAAGCGGAGCTCCATCTAGACGCGGCGGCGGGTTTTAAGGGTAGATCAGCAGGGCTCTAGAAAGGGACTGAGGGTTGAAATCACTTGTATTTTATTTTTATCGCTGCTATAATTAGGTACAAGAAAAATAACAAAACAACATACAAAAAAAAGAAAAAGTTAGAACAAAGAATAAAATCATAAAAGTTGGACCTTTTTCTTTTCTTTTGGAATTTGGTTGGAGGGTGCATGATATTGTGTATGAAAATAAAAACAAAGCAAAGAAGAGAGCGGAAGGAAGCTTGAACAAATATCAATCTTTATTGTCCCAAACAATCCTCGGCGGTGCCTTAAAAATGAATTCTTTAGTCCGCTATCTGGAGAACCCTAAGCAAAGGCGACCAGCGTCCTCATTCAAATTTCAGCCCCAACCGAGTCTCGGTTGTCCCTTAACCCCATCGCGTTCTGTTATCGCTGGTCGAAATAGCGACTTTAAAGTAGACGAAACAATACAATTTTGAACACGTAAATCAATAAAATGGAGTGCGCGACTAGAGCGATGTCAGGTCGATAGGATAAATGGCTGTCCAGGATTGGCTGGATGAAATCAATAGAGGTAGACCGATTTTATCGATTTTTATGCCGGCATCTGCAACTGGCTAAATTCACTTTTGTACGAGTGCTGCTGCAGCCGACGGTGATGCGTTCGTGTTGACCGCCTTGAAACGCTGAAAGGTAAAGGATTTTGTGTTGTTTAAGCGTTTTTCGGACGTCGGCGTTGCTGTACACGCGCTCCCGATCCACGCCACATTTCAAATAAACATTTTGGTTTGGCAAGTTTTGAACTAGTGGCTCGACAGTTGGTGCTTGTTCAATTTGTTGATTTTTCACATTGCAAAATCAGTTTAACAATTGATAGTTTAGTGGTGTTTTATTTGGCGCTTACGCACCAAATCAATATTGTAAATAAAAAGCTGCTGCATTGACGGGGATTGATAAATAATGTGACCCGGATCGGAACGTTGCCGATTTTTAAGTTGCAACAGGTGCAAAATTTATTAGTGTTACAGGGTTCAGTGTGGACACGGTTTATTTTATTAGAAACTTGGCGCAAAAGGATTATTATCGGGCATCTGAGATAGTTGGCTGGCTATATCCTAAAGATTTTTCAAACACGGATTGAAGCAAATGTAACGCACAAAATTTATATGAGTAATTTTTCAAAAAAATTCCCGAACAGATCGTTAAATGCTACATTTTGACTTCGTAACAACAAATATACCTCATTGGTTTTTTAATAATATTGTCATTCTTAATTTTTTTAGTGACAATTTTTTACTGTAAACAGAAAGATAAATTAAAAATGGTGTCATTATTCAAAAACCAATAACGTCCTAAATGTTGCTATAGTGTCAAAATTAGTACTAGACCTGCTAGAAAATTTTTTTGAAAAATGATCTATAACAAAGATATGAATTTTTGCTTTAGTCTGAACCTTTTTAGATCATGGCAGTTCAAAAAACATTTTTCATAAATGTTCTGCTAAAAAATATGAATCTTATTCTATTTCAGACTTTCTGTCTCCATTGTGTAACGTATCTAGCTGTAATTTAAAGTTCTATACGGACCTTTATTTCATACCTATTTTCAAGCACAAAAAAGAACCATGGTGCCTACATTAGAAACTTTTTAACTTCTAATATAGCTAAAGCTTTCAAATATTGTATACGATTCAAGTCGACCATTTTTAGTTCATCTAAATTATTTTCAAAAAATTAGCGCCAAGTTTAAAATTTTGAATAGTAATCACACATTTTTATTGTATATTTGAATTCACCAACTCAAACTGAGTAAAATTTACTCAAGTTGTTGGTACTTATCTCTCATAGTTTTTGATATATGTCAATTTTTATGTTAAAATTTTCATTTGTAAGGGTTTATCTAAGATATCGCAGCCCTTGAACCTTTTGCGATAAATAAATATTTTTTTTGCATTCGATAATCGAGGGTTTGAAGAGTTTTTTAGAATTTTCGAAATTGCCAATTATCAAAATTCATGGCTAGTATGATTTTTTCAAAATGGTTTTCAAAAAACTGTTATAACTCAGTTTTTTCAAATAGAATGACTATTTTCTTAACGGTAATCGAAAGGGCATCGATATTTATGGTGACTTTTATCAATACGCCCTATACCTATCTTTTACGGTTTTTGAAAAAAATCACAGAAAACGGATTTTACTTCGAAATTTTCATAGTTAATCAAGTAGAGCTTGTAAAATGGTCAACAACTGTCAAACTTCAATATTTTATTTAGTTTTTAGATATAGAAATAGATATAGAAGATGGTAATAAAAGTCTGCATAAAAATTATGTTCTTTCGATTGCCATTAAAAAAACAGGGTCATTCTATTTAAAAAAACTATTTTGTAATCATTTTTTGAGCATCATTTTCAAAAAATTATACTAGTCTTGCAATTTGATAGTTGACGATCCTAAAAACTTAAGAATACCTTTGGCTATCAAATGCAAAAAAACTATTTACTTATTTTAAAGAGTTCACGAGCTGTAATATTTTAAATATACTTCTGCAAATAAACATTTTAACAAAAAAAAGACTATTTTTCTAGTTTCTGGTAGTTAAGAAACTTTTTATCTTTATACCTTTTACTGTCCCGCAAACATAAAATGTTGTTCTTATTATTTACGCTGTTAAACAAAATTAAGAATTTTTAATTTCTACTCTCTGGTTTTAATACACGTATTGTTAAAGTCTTTAATAATTAAAACCTGTCTGAATAATTTTTTTGGAGCTATTTTCACACACAAAATTTTTTTGTCCCGTCCGTCATGTGTAAACAAAAACTAAATTAATCAGAAGCCGTTGCACATTGCCTTATTCTTGAGTTTTGTGGTTTCAAAAGTTTCGACAGGTTCCACCTTTTACTTCAAAAATAGTTGTTAGAATTAGTGTCTTTTAAATTAACAGATTTTTACGATTGTTTAACGATAAAAATGTGAGGTCTTTTTTGGTGTCCCGTCCGTCATTAGTTTGTATTTCTTTTTTCTGCTCGTATTTCAAATTTTAAAAATGTGGCTTTAATTGTAGGTTGTAAACAATTTGACTGGTAATAAGTTCCTATAAAGAAAAATTCACTTCTACTGAAACTGTTCGTAAAAACTGCAAACAAAATTTAAAAAGTTATGCAAACTGTCCCGTCCATTAAAATGGAATGACTGCCTTGCCAGTTTTTTTCTTTTTTTGTAAGATAAAAGAATGCTCTTTAGCTCCATTTCCATAATTTTTTGCTAGACACCATGGACCAAATCGCCGAAAACTACCAACTGAAATGGCACTCGTTCGGCTCCTATCTCCACTCGTGCATCGCAACGTCTCTCCAGAACGAAACTTTTGCCGATGTGGCTCTTGTCACAATAGACGGTCGCCAGATAATGGCCCACCGTTTCGTCCTATCCGCCTGCAGCCAATACCTCCACCAAGTCCTCAAATTACAACCCCGCGTGACCACGGCTCTCCCGTTGATGATCATCCTCCCTCCCGAAATCAATTACCGAACCATGAAAACCCTCATCCAGTATATGTACAGTGGAGAAGCCACCGTTTCCAAAGACATCCTCGAGCCGGTTCTCCGAGGTGGCGACATCCTCAAAGTTAAGGGCTTATGGCGTCCGAAAGAGGACGAAAGTAACGAAAATCGGCTAGTGAAGGTATCGCACAAAAATAAGTCTAGCAAGACCGAACAGAAAGAAGCTCAAGAGTCTGCGACAAGTCCGGGAAATTCGGCGGCGCCGAAGGTTCTGAACTATACTATTAATGTGATGAAGACGTACGACGGCCAGAAGGAAGGGGCGAAAGACAAGCAAAGTCAGGTCAAGAGTGGTGAACAGGAGAAGGAGAAGCCTAAGCAAAACAACCAGAATTCGGTCATCAAGAGTACGGAGGACGAGAAAAGGACGCAGAAAAGCACAGAATCGGTTGATAGTGAGAAGACTGAGCAAAGCAACGACTCGCTTCAGTTCCTGGTGATTAAGGAGGAGCCGATCGAGTGGAGCGAAGTCAACGAGTCCGACATGGAGCTAGTGGACGAGAAAGAGGTCTTCAGCACGGAAATGACCATCAAACCGGAAATCTACATGGAGGATGGTGAAGAGCAAGGCTTGTATTCACCCTTGACCTGCGAGCTTTGCTCGGAGACTTTCACGCTTCCAGCCGAGTGGGTGCGCCACGTGCAGACCCACACGGACATGTTGCCGGCAAAGAGGCAAAGACGAGGCAAAAGTTTACAGGTACTGGCTTCAAGCTCGTAGGCATGATTTTGAGGTTCTGGTTTCAGGACGAAGACTCAGACGCGCCTTTTCCTCAGCTCCACTGCGACCTCTGTCAAAAGTACTTCCCTACCCCTGCCGAATGGGTGCACCACATCCAGAATACGCATACGGAGTTCGAGCTGCACCTGTCGAACAAAACCGCGCCCAGTAAAGTGATAAAGACGCCAAAGTCGTTCGGCCCCGCTCAGAATTGTTGCACGATCTGTTCCAAAAAGTTTCCTTCTCATGCTTCCTTGTTGATACATAAACGCACGCACACCGGCGAGAAACCGTACATGTGTGAATTGTGTTTTAAAGGGTTTAACGTTAAGAGTAATCTTTTAAGGCATTTGAGGACTGTGCATGACAAGATTATCAATCCGACCGAGGTGGATGACGGGATCAAAGACGAGACAACGGGGGATTGAGTCTTGATGCATTTTATGTGTACATAAATCGTTCTATTCTATATTCTTAATAAAATTTAATCGACTCAAATTAGGTGTTTCCTTTAATCATCGTAAAAATTCTGATACTATAAAAATTGAATGCTGAAGTTTGCTCAATAATTTTATGAAAGTTTGTAATTGTAAATAAATAAAACGCTTCCAAGTAATAATCTAAAGCTTCCTTTCCCTCTCCAAATATCCACAATCATTTACGTAAATAGTATAGGTATCTGAATCTGAAAATTGGATCTTGGTACAGAAATCAATTATCTATTTGTATAATTAAAAGAAATAAAAATGCAAAAACGAAGATGCAGCCTTCAATATGTCTAGATTTTCAAATTTTAAATTATCCATTAAAAAATGAGAATAAACGAATTAATTTAGATTCAGATTTTATGATAATATTGATAATTTACTTTCGATAATTCATAATTTGTCTTGAACGGGAAACAATAAGACAAAATAATGTTATTCTGTAATTATTTATCTAAGTCTGCATATGTCTCAGCAAAAATAACTGTGATAGTGGTACTACAAACAGATACACTTAGTAGTCAGATAAGTAACCGTAATGAAAGTGCAGAAAAAGCTCTGTTAAAATTTAATTCGTTGTTAAAATTTAACAACGCGAATGGACCAGCCAAATTGCTTCAATTTGATCACGTAATCAGTTAATCACGCACTTAATTGTGCATTAAATTAATGACGCTTCTACAAACCGTTTCTTAGTTTAATATACTCAACATCATGCAATTAGTCCTACTAAAAAAATTAGCAAATGTAGCCACTTTCAAGGTTAAAAAGAAAATGCATATATTTACATTAATACATTTAAAATGGTCAGTGTCATTGTCAATGCCATTGATTAAAGTGTATAACATTTATAACGTAAATGAAAAATGAATAAAGCAAGAATAAAGTAAATAAAATCATAAACTTTGCGACGATAAAAATAATTGCAGTATTTTTTAATTTTTATTAATACATTCAAGATACAATGGAACCTCAGTTATTCGGTTCCTTCATGGACAAAGCCAAGCCGGATAATTGAAAAACATCGAAGGGTAAACCGCAGAGGAAATCGCTGTACAAAATTGAGGAAATCTAAATGTTGATAAAATCTGTTTTATTGTCGATCTAATTAATTTTTTTATAAATTAATTTAGTTGATTTTTTGATTTCGATGAGTTTTAGTTTTTTAAAATTGTTACAACTACTATATTTTTTATTTAATTTATTGAAAAATAAGTATTTATAGTTCATACTTTATTTATTTTACTACGTTAAAAAAATAAAATATGATGTTAAAATAATTACCTATTAAAAAAAACAAATTCAATAATTCTCATTCAAAAAGACTAGAAACGGATAATCGAGATTCTACTGTACATCTTTTTCAAGCATTGTGCTATTGATAGGATAATACTTGTAAACTTTTAAAGTTTTTTGCTAAAAATTTAGATAGGCAATATATAGTGAAAAATTTTATTTACCAAAAAAATTCATAACTCGAAAACTAAAAGTCGTAAAGCAATGCGGTTTGTTGCATTGAATTCAGCGGCTTATTTTGCGTATAAAGCCATCATCTAACGAGATGTAAACTTTTAAAGTTTTTTGCTAAAAATTAAGATAGACAATATCTATAGTGAAAAATTTTATTTACTAAAAAAATTCATAACTCGAAAACTAAAAGTCGTAGAGCAATGCGGTTTGTTCCGTTGAATTCAGCGGCTCATTTTGCGTATAAAGCCATCTTCTAACGAGATGTAAACTTTTAAAGTTTTTTGCTAAAAATTAAGATAGACAATATCTATAATAGAAAATTTTATTCACAAAAAAAATCATAACTCAAAAGTTAAAAGTCGCAGAGCAATGCGGTTTGTTCCATTGAATTCAGCGGCTCATTTTGCGTATAAAATCATCTTCTAACGTAACTTTTCGCAAATACACTGCATATAAATGTTAACAAATTATTAAAGCCCACGAAACGGACTAATTTGGTTTTAATAAATGCTTAAAATACAATAAACATATCAGAATCATTTGCATTAATTATCTTAATAGACCTGCAAATGGAAAACTACAGCAAATCTACTTACTTTAACACATTTGGTGGGTAAATAAATCGTTTTAAAAATTTCACGTAATGTCCCTACTTAAAGTCTATATATTGCCATAATTTATTTTAAAATGAAGGTAATTTTACTACTAATTATTTACTTCAGGTAGGTATCAATTTTTCTTACTTATTATCAAAGGACAACCTTTCAAATCTTATAGAAGTAGAGTTATGGCACTTAATTATCACTTATTTCCCAAAAATTTTATTTTTGGCACCGCCACTGCGGCCTATCAAGTCGAAGGTGCTTGGAATGAAGATGGTAAAGGCGAAAGCATCTGGGACCGAGTCCTTCACGAGTATCCAGACTGGGTGGTAGACAAAACCAATGGAGAGATCGCTTGTGACTCGTACCACAAATACAAGGAAGACGTCCAACTTCTCAAAAGTCTGGGCATACACTTCTACCGTTTTTCCATATCTTGGTCTAGAATTCTCCCGACGGGAAAAGCTGACCAAATTAACCAAGCAGGCATTAACTACTACAACAACCTGATTAACGAGTTGCTAAATAATGGGATTCAGCCCTATGTCACGATGTTCCATTGGGATTTACCTCAAGCCCTCCAAGACGAAGGCGGTTGGGTTGAACGAAAAATTGTTAATTATTTTGTTGACTATGCCAAAGTTTTGTTTGACCATTTTGGCGATAGAGTCAAGTCTTGGTTAACATTTAATGAGGTTTTGCAATTTTGCGAAGGTGGTTACTCTCTAGGGGAATTCGCTCCTTTTGTCCAAAAGCCAGGGGTTGGAGGCTATTTGTGTGGTCATCATGTGCTCCTAGCACATGGGGCGACATATCGTTTGTATGAAAATTATTACAAGGAAAAACAAAATGGAAAAATTGGGATTGCCGTTGATTGCGCTTGGTATGAACCCGACAATCCTAACTGGGACAAAGACCAGAAGATTTCAGAAATCACAATGCAAATGACCGTAAATAAAATTTCTTGTGTTTTAATATTAAACTTTTGCTTCAATTTTAAGTGTGGATGGTTTCTCAACCCCATCATTTTTGGCAATTACCCTGAAATAATGATTGAAATGGTCAGACAGAACAGCCTTGCCAAATCGCGTTTGCCAGAATTCACACCCAACGAACAAAAATTGCTAGGAGGAGCCGTTGATTTTATCGGTTTGAATCACTACTCCACTTTTAAAGTTTACCCAGCTACGAAAAAACTGTATAATCAACCTTCTCTGTTCAGTGATATTGGTGGTATCTTGTATCACGATGCCTCTTGGCCAGAGACCGCGTTTTTTTATTTCAAAATTGTTCCTTGGGGAATTCGAAAGGTATTAGTTTGGATCAAAAACCACTACAATAACCCACCGGTTCTGATCACAGAAAATGGGTTTGGTGACGATGGTCGGCTGGATGATTACGACAGAGCAGATTATTTTCGACAATACCTTTACGAAATATTGAAGGCCATTCAAGAAGATAGTTGTAATGTGACTGGATATACGGCATGGAGTTTGATGGATACATTTGAATGGATGAGTGGTTACATGTAAGTTTGTGAAGTTTACGTTTTTGGGAGACCTAATAATGTGTATTTCAGGGTTAGATTCGGCTTGTATCATGTAGATTTTAACGATACCGAGAGGCCGAGAAACAGAAAATTGTCTTCTTATGTTTATAGTGATATAATAACGACTAGGCGCATCAGTTGGGATTATTACCCAAAGTGGCCCCCATCTTAAAATGTTAAGAAGAAAAACTCATAATGTTAACATGTTCAATAAAATAAAAATTGTTACAATTTAGCAGTATTTGCATTTTTTTTCATTTCCTACTAATTCTGGAAGACTTTGAGTTAGTTTTGTGGTAATTAAATTATTTATGAAACAATCCTGTCCGGGTATTGTAACTTTACATAACAACCTCGATCAGTGAAGACAATTAAAAAACTGAACACAATCGCAAAAACGAACACTGTCCAAGTATTCAAGCCAATAAAGCTCAATTAAAATGTTTGCAAAATTATAAAAATCAAAACATTTTAAAATTCCTCAAATGTACCCCAGCCAGGACAAAAAACATAATTCAAAATTTTAAATTTCTATAAAAACATTGCTACAAAAACATCATTTTGTTGGTGACATTTTAAGCCTTCTTTTTAATATCTGAATCGTAGATTATAAACACTATTTTAAAACACGTTTTCCATAGCAACGTGGTTTCACTATTTTGAAACACGGGTCCCATACCAACGTGTTTTCACTATTTTAAAAACGCTTCCCATAGCAACTTGTTTTAAATTAAAATGTTCCAACAAAAAAAAATTGAATAACGCTCAAAGTTCTACACATGTTTCAAGTCATTGTCAAAAACTTTAATAATATTTTCTATAAGTACATTGATAAGAATAGTATACAAAACATTAGGAGAGAATTCCTACATATGTTTGTTGTTTCTATTGTCACCACTTACAAATTGATATAAATAAGTATTATCTTTAAAAAATCGCCAATATTTCACCAAAATCGCCAAAATTTTAACATGTAATAAAACTCATCAAATACAACAACAATTCTATATAACATTTTGCAAAATTCTTATTTATAATTTTAACTGTTTTCCTCCTTTCTTTTGTGCAAACGAGCCGGTCACCGTTTAATAATTAGTTTGTATTCATAGCAACAAATTTCATTGTTGTTTTGAAATGTTTAAATTGTCCGTTTTTATCACAACAAAAATAGTTCAGCTCTCTTATTTTTGTACCCATAGGCGGGTACACGTTTCAGTATTTATCTTTTTCCAAATTTTAAGTAAATCTGCGAATTTTTTATTGAAAAATTACAAATAGAAAAGATGTTTTATTTGTTCAGCTCTGTTACCATTTAAAATTAAAACACGTATTTTTGATACACCCTGTATTATAATGAAGAATAAACGCAAAATTAAACAAAATGGACGGCAAATGAAGAAAACAGAAAAGGAAAATAAAAATAAAACAGAAATAAACTACAGCAAACAATTTATTACCCAACAGCGTTAACCAAACAAAGAACAAATAATATAAAAATAAAATTGACACAATTTTTTTAAAACATATATAGTTTTGGCCTCGGTTTTGGTTTTATAGAATTTGATGCAATCTTCTTGTTACTAACAAGCAGCTATAGGTACTCACAGATGTACAGAATTTCCACACTTCTTTACGAGTACTTTATCTATGATTGTTAATTTCCGCCAAGTATTTTATCATTATCACAATTGGCGATCATTTTTGACATTTTTTATCAAGTGGTTTTATTAAAAATGTAGATATATCCCCATATAAATTTCTATTGTCACCACTTACAAATTGATATAAATAAGTATTATCTTTAAAAAATCGCCAATATTTCACCAAAATCGCCAAAATTTTAACATGTAATAAAACTCATCAAATACAACAACAATTCTATATAACATTTTGCAAAATTCTTATTTATAATTTTAACTGTTTTCCTCCTTTCTTTTGTGCAAACGAGCCGGTCACCGTTTAATAATTAGTTTGTATTCATAGCAACAAATTTCATTGTTGTTTTGAAATGTTTAAATTGTCCGTTTTTATCACAACAAAAATAGTTCAGCTCTCTTATTTTTGTACCCATAGGCGGGTACACGTTTCAGTATTTATCTTTTTCCAAATTTTAAGTAAATCTGCGAATTTTTTATTGAAAAATTACAAATAGAAAAGATGTTTTATTTGTTCAGCTCTGTTACCATTTAAAATTAAAACACGTATTTTTGATACACCCTGTATTATAATGAAGAATAAACGCAAAATTAAACAAAATGGACGGCAAATGAAGAAAACAGAAAAGGAAAATAAAAATAAAACAGAAATAAACTACAGCAAACAATTTATTACCCAACAGCGTTAACCAAACAAAGAACAAATAATATAAAAATAAAATTGACACAATTTTTTTAAAACATATATAGTTTTGGCCTCGGTTTTGGTTTTATAGAATTTGATGCAATCTTCTTGTTACTAACAAGCAGCTATAGGTACTCACAGATGTACAGAATTTCCACACTTCTTTACGAGTACTTTATCTATGATTGTTAATTTCCGCCAAGTATTTTATCATTATCACAATTGGCGATCTATTTTGTCATTTTTTATCAAGTGGTAAGCGCACATTTTTATTAAAAATGTAGATATATCCCCATATAAATAACTATCCCCAACCATTTCTTCTCAAATGCAAGATGAAGCCAATTGTGTTGCTGCTCATTTGTGCAAGGTAACAACTCCAGTCAAGTAACATTCATTTTAAAACACTTTTGCCAGTGCTTTCGCACTTGCAGACAACCCTGACTACCACTTCCCCGATGACTTCGTTTTTGGCGCTGCGACTGCCGCCTACCAAGTCGAAGGTGCATGGAACGAAGACGGGAAAGGTGAGAACATCTGGGACAGAGGTATCCACGAGCACCAAGACTGGGTGGCTGACAAGTCCAATGGAGACATCGCCTGTGACTCGTACCACAAGTACAAGGAAGACGTTCAACTCTTGAAAAATCTGGGAGTTAACTTTTACCGCTTTTCCGTATCTTGGTCTAGAATTCTTCCAACGGGGAAAACAGATCAGATTAATCAAGCAGGGATTGACTATTACAATAACTTGATAAATGAGTTGTTGGCTAATGGGATCGAGCCTTACGTTACGATGTTCCATTGGGATTTACCACAGCCGCTGCAAGATGAGGGCGGGTGGCCGGAGAGAAAAACGGCCGATTATTTTGTCGATTATGCGAAAGTTTTGTTTGAGAATTTTGGGGATAGGGTTAAACATTGGATGACTTTTAATGAGATTATGCAGATTTGTGAAGCTGGGTATTCTGGGGGTAGTTTTGCTCCTTTTATCAAAAATCCAGGAATTGGGGGCTACGAGTGTACCCATACGGTACTTCTAGCCCATGGGAGAACCTACCGGTTGTACGACAGTGACTTCAGGGGACAACAGCAAGGTCAGATCGGGATTGCGGTCGATTCCTATTGGCACGAACCCAATTATCCTGACCGGGAGACTGACCAACAAGCTTCAGAAATCGATATGGAGATGAATGTAAGTAGAAACAGCCACCAGTATCAGGTATCATTGAGCAAATTTTGAAACGTAGTATGGATGGTTCGTCAATCCCTTCGTCAATGGCAATTACCCGGACGTTATGATCGAACGAGTGAAAAAGACCAGCATTGCTGAAGGATATAACAAGTCCCGCCTGCCAGAGTTTACCCCAGAAGAGCAAGAAATGATGAAGGGAACATACGATTTCATTGGTTTGAACCACTACTCTTCTGATAAAGTTTACCTAGCTGATGACGGTGCTGGGGACCATCCGTCCCATTGGGCAGACACCGGTGTCATAGGGTACCAAGACGCCTCATGGCCAGGGTCAGCCTCCGACTGGCTTAAAGTCGTTCCTTGGGGCATTAATAAACTACTAGTGTGGATTAAAAACCACTACAACAACCCACCAATTCTCGTCACGGAGAACGGATTTTCCGATTATGGTCAACTCGATGACTATGACAGAGCTAACTACTACAAAGATTATCTCTATGAGATACTAAAAGCTATCCACGAGGAAAATTGTAACGTTATTGGATACACCGCCTGGAGTTTGATGGACAATTTCGAATGGATGGCTGGATATACGTGAGTTATCCACCACTGTAATGGTTTCAGAAAATATAGCTGTCGCTTGTAGACAAAGATTCGGCTTGCATTATGTCGATTTTGAGGATCCAGAGAGGCCGAGAACGAGGAAGTTATCTTCGTATGTTTATAATAATATTGTGACAACGAGGCATATTGATTGGGATTATTACCCCGACTGGCCACCAACTCAAGATAAGACACAATAAATTAATGTCCAACCATCAGACGTATTTATTTCATAAAAATTCAGTATAAAACATTGGCACGAACTGCATGAGTTCTTAAGAAGTTCAATTACATTATAAAACAAAAGACTATGTATCACGGCACCACAAAAAATCATCAGTCTTCAAAACCGTCAAGTCTTTACAACATACTAGCGTTTTCTTGAACACAAATTCTATCGTTTCCATAATTTCTGTGTAAACACCAGTCAGATCTCTGCCTTAGCAACTATCCAACCGATAATAAGGCAATATGGTTAATAAGATAAACTGATAAAAATAAAAACTGTGGTCGAAAAATAAAAGTTTTACCTGCGAAGTTTAATCATAAATTTATTGTAACTTTTATTACGATTACAATTAAATTAATTATGTTTATTCACTCGAAAGTAGAAACTAGAAAATAAATTAAATTACAAAAATAAGAACACTAAGCAAAATTTATAAACATGTATTAGCGGTTTCAAAACGATGGTAACACCAACGTCGCATTTTACCAAATTATTTTGGTAAAATTATTTAAGGTTGATAAAAATGTAAATTACTTATTAATATAGTTAGATCTCTCATTGAAACTATAAATTACATTTGCTATTAATTTGAAATAAAATGAGACTTTGGCGTTTGTATACGCTAATAAGTAATAAGTATTAATTAATAATAAGCTAATAAGTACGTAAAAATCGGGAAAATAAATATAACGCAGTGTATTAGTAGGACTACAATAACGTAATAAAAAAAGTAGAACAAAAATAAAGATACTCAGTTGTAAAAGTAAAAAAATAATGTATAACAAGTATATGTCAGATAAAAATGTATACGCTTATAAGAGGGCGGAGACACTATTATGATCAATCTAGATATTCAAAACGTAAAACATCGTTTTGAACAAAGTTTTAAAAAATCATTTTGATTCGGATTAATTGATTTTTTGTTAAAGTCTCGTCAGTTTTTATTTTCTTACGACGCACCGTTTTGGGTCAGCTAGAGGATTCAAATAAAGACGAGATGTAGTTTTATTTCGAGCATAGGTCCGTAAGAACTTTTCTTCTTTTTTATGTAAAATATTTCAAAATTTTTTTGACATTTATCGGGCAATAACTTCGGAACTAATAGACGTAACCTTAGTAAGTTTCTCATCGTTGGAAAGCTATTTTTTATAATCCATTTTTTCAAAAAAAATTATTCTATAATTAATAATTTTCGAGGAAATTGCAAACAAGTGCAAAAATTAAAAGAAATGTTCATAACTTAAAAACCATTGAGAACTTGGCGATTTTCTTAACGCCGATCGTTTCCCCCGATCATTTTACATGGGTTTATATCAAAACAGTTCTACTTTTTGGAACAGTTTTGACGCAATCGATGTTTGAAAAGTGAGTGTAAAGAAGTTCTTGATATTCATTGGGTAATAAGTAATAACTCCGTAACCAATAGATGTAACTCTACTACGTTTATTATCGTTGGAAAGCACTTTTCATAACCATTTTTTTCCAATAAAGATCATTGTTTTCCGACTAATAGATTACGGGAAAATTGCAAATAAGAGCCAAAAAGTGAAAAAAAAATGTAACTTCTTATCATTAAAACTGTTGAGAAATTGGACATTTACTCTGGCTAAGAAACCTTGACCTAAGAAATCACCCCGAAAAATTTTAAGGTTTTTCCCCGAGACCTGCATATCGGTAACTCCATAACGATGTAAAACACCGGGTACGGTGAAAATAACAACAACCCCAATTTAAGAAAGAATCTTTATTTAGTAAAAACATAGTATCTGTGAAAATATAAAACAAAAACACAAACAAAACAATTAATGTATTAGCGCTCTTTGCGGGTTACACAATTTGGACATGCCCCACTTCCTGTCCGGCTCCACAAACGGTCCGTTGTGCACAATATGCACCATCGTCGACCTCGAGTAGCTCAAGTTGGGTACTAGCTTCGGCGTGATCAAAAAATACTGCGCCGTGTCGGCCTGACTGGTCGACTCCACCAACAAATCGAAAATCCTCCGTTCATTATTCACATCCATCCCTTGATTAATCTCATCGACGCATCGAAAAGGCACTGGAGTCAATTCTTGCAACGCCAACATAAACACTGCCGTCGCCACAGCCCTCTCTCCTCCACTTTGAACCACACTGTTGAGTTCTTGCATCGGCTGTCCATTGCGATAGGTCACTTTGATACGCAGCCCGTAATTGGAGAAGTCTTGCTCGTCATCGCCCGGGTTTATGGAGACTTCCCCCGCACAGCCCATCCGTTCGAAAGCCGTGGCGAAGTTGGCGTTAATCTCAGTGACCAACTGGCCAAGCGGACCCAACCACTCCTCCCGCAGTTGGTCCATCTTGGCCGAGATTTTGCTCAAATCGACGTGAGCCCGTTCGATGCTCCCTTGTAGGTTTTTGATCGTCTCCACCCGTTCTTCATACTCGCGCATCTCGTCATCATCGGCTGTACTTAAGCACTCAATCTTGGCGTTTAATTGCAACTTCTCCTCTTGAAGCTCTCGCAAGTCGGAAGAAAGCCGCTCGTGGGTCTCCCGAAACTCCTCGAAAGCCTCATCCCCAGGTGTATAACCTTTGGACAAGCCTTTGGCCTTCTGAAGGGCCGCTTTGGCTTGACCCTTCACGTTGGCGTAAGCCTCCTTGACCTGGTTTAAGGTCGCTTCACTCTCCTCCATCAAGCGTCGCGCTTCCACAGCTTTGTTTTCCAAATAGGCGGCATGGCGGCGCGCTTTCTCAATTTTAATAAAGTTCAATTCGCTCTTAACTGTGAGGACTGTTAAGGACTCGTAGGTGTTTTTAAGTTCTTGGGACAATTGTGGAAGAACTCGGATGACTTTCTATGGAACAAACACTAATTTTTGCTACAGTAGGACAGGGACGTACTTACTCGAATTTTGTTGCGCCCTTGGGCGCGAATCTCGTCACCGTTGGACGACTGTTGTTGCAACTCTTGCACCTTTCGCTGCATGGCAACAATACGAGTTTCAATTGTTTGGACTTGCTGCTTGATGCTGTGGATATATTTGTGTTCCTCCCCAAGTTTTGAAACTTTCTCATTAATAAGCGAAATCTGCGCCGATTGGTTTAGTAGGGGAAAAAGTACAAATTAAGTGTTACCTGTGTGTCAAGTTCTTTCATTTGAGTGTCGCATGTGTCGAAACTATTTCTAAGCTCTTGCATTTGGCCACGAAGTCTCTCCAATTGTAACACATCAACAGATATGGAGAAACCCCCGTTTGATCTAATTTCGTTCTGTCTTATACTTTTAGCTTTGGTGTATCGGGAGTAGCTCACCGAATATTTCACCTTATCTGAATAAAAATTTCAAACATGTCCAGAAACACCGGTATTGCGGACTTACCACTAAAGAAAACCCTAATTTGGGAAGGCACTGCTTGGAAGAACTCGTTTGTTTGTTTATTGCCGATTGGAATATCATGCACTCGGTACGTCTTACATAAGTACCTCATTATTGGCTCAGGGGCGGTAAATAGTGAGTGCATGTAAGCGTACAAGCCATATTTTCGCAACTGCTCTATAGGAATAGAAGGCTGATAACGTGATACGTGGTCATTGGGATCACCAGCATAGAGCACGTTGACTGTCAGTTGCTTCTCATTTCTCAAAAGGCGAATCAAAGCATTCATATCGTCTTTATTAGTGCAAGTAAAGGCCACGCGGTCACGCAGCGGAATGACATTCTCAACGTACATCGCATTTTTCGAGTCAAGAACGTTGAGCTATTAAAAAATAATTCTACTTTAAAATATTTCAAAATGTATCTGCTGTTTCAAAACTAGAAAAAAAATTTCAACAGCGCATCTTACGTTTTTTGAGGTCAAATAAGACACAAATTAAAATAGGATCGTATGTTAAATTAGACTGGGAAAAATTTAACGCTAAGAAAACCCACAAATAAATGAAAAATAAAATCAATTGTGAAAAATAGCGATTGTTTTTATAGTTTTAAAACAGATATTATTATATTAATAGTTATACTAACCCGTCTAATTTTAAGCAGAATGAAATCAAAAACTCTGGTAATTAAATAACGGTACAAGGCCAACAAAAAATTTCACGTAAAAACAACATTACATTCAAATACGTAATAAATTAGTGCAAAAATTTTACCGAAAACTATACAGCGTGTATACAAAATTACAAAATAGCGCATAGTTCGCTGGTACGTTTCTAACAGAAAACGTACAGGAAACCTCTAAAAAAATAATTTTCTTACATTTCTGTATACGGGATGTATAAAAAATGCGTATATTAATTTACCTGGTAACCGAGCTCAAAAAGTAAAACATTTATTCTATTTCTATTTTTCAATAAAATTTCGCAAATTTATTTAAAAATTGGAAAGAATTTTGCAAAATTGTATACAGAAAATTTGTTGTAATTGGTAAGTTTTATTATGTGGAAAAATTAACACACGTATTTCTGACACACTGTACAGGAATCACAATTTTTTAAATTGAATGGTTATTATACATAATTTTTAATTTTGTTGACGTGGAAGAATAGAAGAACTTCGTCTCTACCATAGTTCTATCACCGATCAAAAATAATTTAAGAAATTAAGAGAAAAAAATCTACACTTTGCTTCTCAATACTGCTTAGAATAATTCGGAGGGATTTTATAAATTATATTTCTAGAGTTTGTTAAAATATGTGCTATGACGTACTGAAGAGCTTATCCACCAATTAAAAAAAATCTAACTTTGCTCTAGGAAAAAAGAAAATATGTAAACAATTAAAGTTATACAATATTAAACTTCTTGCAGAAAAGTATCTCGATCAATTGTTTGGGTTTAAATTGGTTTTTAGTTAAAAAAAACCTTACCTCTAGCATTATAGGCTCATAAATCTCTCCCTTGAAAAGATTTCTGTTGTTCCTCAGCCAAACCACCGCTTCATAGGCATCCCTGTCCACGCGCTGCAAATAATTTAGCCTTTGTTGTTTCACATTATCAATTCTGTTGATTTCGTTTTCGTAAGCCCGTAATTGCGCCGACTTCGTCTGCCTTGACGCAACGATTTCATCTCTCTGATTCTGCAATTCGCTCACGTGGCGTCGAAATTTCTGCATTTCAGTCGTTAGTTTTCGAACTTTTTGTTGAACTTCCTCGTCTGCAGAATAGTGTAAAAAACAAAAATGATAGATATGAGAAAATACCGTTGCCACACTGATTGAGTAGTTCTCTTTGCGCGACTTTCAATTCTTCAATTTTAGAAGCCATGGCTTCGTTTTCTTGATTCTTTTGCTCAATGATGGCAATCTGATCATTCATTTTCTGCTCAATGTCCCTTATTTTGTCTTTGGTTTGCTCAATTTTCTCCACATAATTTCGGGCGGACGCTTCATGCTCGCGAATGGTGCGTGTCTGAAAATTATAAATTACAAAACGCCACGAGGAAAAACAGCCAGTAATTACAATATTTGAGTTTGATTGTTGCAGTTCTTGAACCACTTGTTTGGCCTTTTGGATTTCTTTTTCCGCAGGTTTAGTAGCGCTCTTGTGTTTTTCGTAAATTTTGGTCGCTTTAGCCAAGTCAGCTTTTGTTTCGGTCATTTTCTCGTAGAGATCATCATACTGTAACCAGGCTATTTTACGGTCTATGCCTTCAATCTGGCTTAAGAATTTCTTCTTCCTACTAAAATTCTCAATCTTGCCTTCTAATCGCATATTAGCGTCGCGGGTTTCCTGCAACTTCGCTCCGTTCTTATCGATTGCTTCAGTAAGCTGTTTGTGATTATTTTTACATGCTATTAAAGCCTCCTGCTTTTCTATTAAATCAGTTCGACATAGAGCTACTTGAGTTTCCTTCAATAATTGTTGTTGGTTCATTTTCGCGAAATCCTGAACCCGGTCTTGGGGCAAAAACTGGCACAAATTATCGACTTGTATGTTGTACTGCTTGATGCAATCCATTACTTCTTTCAGTGTTACTCTCTGATTGTTTACAAGCCACCCTGTTTTGTCATGCGTATTAAAAATTCGTGTAATCTTAATAAAATCATTGTCTTTTCTGCCTTGCAAGTAAATATGAATTGTGGCCTCTTCACAGTTGTGTTTCACGTATTCAGACACCTACAAGCTGGCTTGCATGACTTCAATAACAAATTTGGAACTCACCCTAACGCCTCTACCAACTGTTTTGGGGTTACCCCCAAGTCCCAAAATAATAGCAGCCACGATTGTAGACTTACCCGTGCCGTTGGGGCCAATCAGCATGTTCAAATTGGGGCCCGGGTACAGCTCCGCGTAGCTGTAAGTCCTACAAAATTCAGTGAACAACAACCACTCCCAAAATGTGGGGACTTACACAAAGTTCTTCACTTCGATTTTCCGTATACTGCCCACTTTGAACATTGCTAATAATAATTACTATTAATTGATAACAAATACACAAACATAACCTCGATACTGTAGTTTCCCGCGAACAGTCTGCGCTCTGCGCCTAAATTAAGCAAGGAATAAAAATCCAAACGACCAGCTAAATATTGGATACGATTTTTGTACTTTTTATTTGGGTAGTAATAAAGCGATTAGTAATAAATTCGATTGTGATCAGTAAAAAATAATAAATGATTAGTATTTAATTCATTTTTGCACAGTAAAGAAATTAAATAACAAATAAACCACGCATAGTATTTTTTATTAAATTTGACCAGTAAAAAAATCGTATATGCACAGTATCTAGTTTCACTAGTTTCAGTTTGCTCAGTTTAAATAATAAAAGCTCAGTTGCTAGCTTGCAGGCTGGGACTTCGCCCTAGAGACCTAGAAGAAAACGTACTCCTCGAACGATTAAATTCAAAAACGTAAAACTCGAAATATGGAATTTTACACTCTCTAGTTTTGAGATGCTATTATTTACTGTGCATTTATTATTTTTACTTTGCATCTATTATTTTTACTGTGCATTTATTATTTTTACTGTTTAATTATTATTTTTACTGATCAAAAATACTTGTATAATAAAATACTGTGCATCTAATTTGTACCGTTTTTATTTTACTAAATAAGAAATAAGAAATAGCAATTATCTCCGTGACATTATTAATACTGCGATAAAGTAGATAAATTTTATAGTTATTAATAATACAAGTGCAAAAACAAGGGCTGCCAAATATGCAACGAGCGTTAGCGAGTGTTATTCTTTTTTTTTTGTTGGAACAAAATGTATTTTAAATTTTTTTTTTATTATTTTAAATTTTAAATTTAAACATGTTTTAAGATAGTGTTTATAATCGAGGATTCGGATATTACGAAGAAGGCTAAAAAGTTACCAACAAAGAAAATTGGTGTTTTAAAGGTGAAACCTCTGATGAATGACGATTTGAAATATTAAAATTTTTAAAACTTAAAAACAGTGGGAACGATTGAAATTATAAATTAGACGACAAAAAAATTGGAAAACAAATTGGAATAAATTGGAGTGTTGTAAAAAAAAGACAAAAAGCTATGTGTATAAAAATTTATTCTACAATACTCTTCGTACATAACGTAAAAATAAAGCTACTCCTAGGAAGTAATATAATTATAAACATGATATAAAAGCTTCTAATCCAAATTACAAACTAACATGATTTATGAAGGCATAAAGGCATGATGATATGGATAAACTAGTAAATCCGAAGTGTTATATTGCTTATAATGTATACCTAAGAGAGGCAATAAATATTTTATTATATTAGTTAACCGTCTCGGAAAGTCGCACTCGATAAATACTTCTTTATTTATTAGTGCCCAGATGTTAGTATAATTTATTACTTAAAAATATATAAAACCTACGTATATATTTAAGTTCTACAGTAAAATTTGGTTTATGAAACAAAGGAGAACAGTAAAAAATGGACGAATGTAGAGAAAAGAAAAGTCCGGATAAAAGCACTTATTCAGTCGCGACGTTCCCATTCATGGGTTCATGGTTTCCGTTTAGCATCGGAGTGGAAGTACCATTAACATGGGCGAAACCGTTTTCGACAGGTTTGGTTGGGGTCGTAGCAGGGGTCA
Organism: Tribolium castaneum; assembly: GCF_031307605.1. NCBI lineage: Eukaryota > Metazoa > Arthropoda > Insecta > Coleoptera > Tenebrionidae > Tribolium > Tribolium castaneum. Next base: position 15,025,677 of record NC_087396.1, read on the forward strand.
CAATGGTGTACACCTCTCCAGTTACTGGATTTCTCTCTGAAAAAAAAACTTTATAATTAATTGCCCAATCTCAGAGGCGATTTTCTTACCATTATGGACTTTGGGCGTGGTACGATTCCCTGGCTTTTGGTCCCAAGAGGCGACTCCGTCACCAGTCACTGGGTTGCGATTTGTGACATCTGCAAGCAATCGATTATCACAAAAAGCCACAATTGAGTTTGATTGAGCTTAACAAGTAAATCGCTATTTACCTTGTTTTGTCAACGAGGCTCTCCTAGGTGTCACCTTCTTAGGCTCCGGGGTTCCAAACAAACGGGTGAAGGAGTCGGAATGGGAGGATCGGCGCGGCGTTAGCTTCGAGGATGGCGAATTGTTGTTCGACGGTGGCGTGCACAGGACATTAAAGATCTCGCTGGAGGGGTTACGTACTCTGCAACAAAATAAAAAATTGCAATTCCTCAAGTGCATATCCTGTATTAAATGTGATGTCCGGATGTGACAATTACAACGCTTTCGACTTCTTGCAGTTAACTGTCATAAACAAAGTCAACTGATTTCGTGGTTCTTGCACATCCGGTGAACGTGAGAGGATGTAGGTTACACCACCGGTGAACAAAAATTTCAAGAATCATATGCCCTTCAGCGCGCTAAACACAATGGAAGTTGGTTCACCCACACGTGGGTTGGTGATGGACTAGGTACAGTCATGCGAGAGGAGACTCTCCTTCGCATAAAAGGAAGTCGAATCGGTGATAATTTTATCGTTTAACTTCGAAAACGTGAGGCATGGACCGTATCGTGGACCGTGGGTTGGGTTTACATGCGTCGGCGGATCCGGAAAATGAAGAGGATATCGGCGTTTAAGGCTTCCTTTGCACGGGCATTTTGTGGGTTGTGCCATAGGAAATGGCAAACCAATTTATGAATTCTCCAGCAATTTTCTTCAACACTAATTTATGTGATTTCAAACAATTGCAGCCATAAACCAAAGAAGAGGTTTATTAGTTGTCTAATCTTCATTATCGCACTCAGTATAACCCGGAGCGTAAAAAGTTCTAAGTTCTCCGTTGATCCGAGCTTTTATGGCTCACTTTTCCAGAAATGATAAAATCTACTTTCTTCAACGGACATCCTATAGGTGGGACCTCAGTCTTGTAAAAGCAACACAATTATAAGAAAAATAATAAAAAAAACGTAATTTTTATAAATAGATTAAAAGTAGTTTTTTAATATTTTTTAACTCTGGTCCTTTGATCTCTGATCTAAAGTAGTTTGTGAAAGTGTGCGAAAATTGAGGAATGTTTTACTGATTTGCGGGCGAGGTGGAGGTAACCCAAATATTTGAGATAAATATCTTCGGCGATTAATTCCCGAAATCGTTTGTGGTTATTTATTTCGTGACAGGCGGAGATCAGCGGTGAAGAAGAAAGGCGGGTATGCGTGCATATCCACTGAATAAAGATTAGATTTTGAGCTTTGCGAAGTAACAGCACGAAATTGCAACAAGTCTGGAATGCCTCAAAAAACCCGTACTAAAAGCTTGATATCTTCATGAAACTTTAATCAGTCTTGGACTGATCTATTTGCTCGTTAATAACCTGCAGAACGTGATTCGACATCTTTATCTCCCGTGCCGGATCCAAAATTGAAAATTCCTGCTTTCTCCCGACAGAAGCCTATTATTAACATTTCAATCTCTATCACTCCTAATAGAATGTTTTTAGCGCTCTGTGTAAAAAATTAACAACTCGTGCGTGACAATAACATGTATTTATAGAATCACCAAATTTTTGAAACCGTTAACAGGTCTAAAAAATTAATTAGCCGCTGCGAATAATTAAGAAAAACCTCACTGGCCGGTTGCGATTTGCGGTTAGCTGGCAGGAGGTGAATATAACCATTTATTTTATGCAATGGCGTTACGTTTTTCATTTAAATGTATGTACAATTAGTACCGATGAGTAATTTTATTTATTTTTTCTAAGGATAAATTGCATGTAATTTGTTAAAGCAGTGGAGTGTGGTCGTGCGTCTTCCCACTCATTGTCTGGGTTAAAACACACGATTATCATTGTCTCTTGGTTTCCATACTGTGTAGCATCGATGGTATAATTACGACGAAATTAGCGTAAGCCAGATGCACCCGCGACAATTTACTCAATTAAGGTTTATGACCCACTTACATTACGTAAATGGAGAGCTGAGATAAAAAAAGATGCAGAAAGTGCAGATTAGTCGACTCAAAGGAAGGCATCGGTTTCAAACCCACACACTGCAAGAACATTATCTGTCAAAGAATGAGTTATTATGTAATGACTTCAAGTGGAAGAGTTTCCTGGTGTTGCTTAGATTAATTAAGAGTACAGTCGTGTAATCCGCGGAAACCAAATGTACTCGGATCGGATTTCGGGATATACTTGTATGGGTTGAAGGGTCGACGATCGCAAAAATTCTTCTAAAACACCAATTAGTGTACGTAACGTGTCCATTAAGGAGGAAGTCCTAACAAGCAGACAACCGGAGCAACCATCTATGAACAAATTGTTTTCCACAGTAAACCAGTAGGAGGACTTAATGGCCCTCGCTAACAATTAACCGAGATATGTGCTCTATTAGAGAGGCTGTTGACTCTGACACAAAACTGGAACATCAATCGCAAAGGGCGACAACCCTTAAATACAAATCGATAATGATGAATCATCGTGGAAACGGACATCTGGATGTAATCCAATTGACCCTAATCCTGGATTTTCCTACTTTCGGAGAGGTGGCACTATGTGATTGGGATCCATTAGATTCAATTATTGCAATCAAGTTGGCGCGATTTTGATTACACGAATTACACTACAGTGGAAAATTACATTTAATTGGGCCTGAAATGTAACCAGCAAGAAGCTCACGATGGCCATAATTAGAACGTTTCCTTTCTCAAGTCACACCATTAGAAAAAAGTTAACTATAGTACAGCAACAAGAAGCAAAGGAAGACTGAAAACAATGCGAAAAAATTAACGGAGGTAACACCTCGGACTTTATCACCAAATTGTTTGTCTTGGTACGAAACCAAAACTAGAAAAGTGTTCCAAATGAAAAATACATAATTATAAACACATAAATCTTTACAAAGCGGTTTGAAAAAGCAAAGTAATTGTTTTGAGAATTAGTACATTTTAGTTACCACAGCTTAGCTGTTTGCGCAATAAAAAAATGCTGAGGCGAGAACATAAACTTGTACTAAAAATGTGCTTAACATTAAAAAAAACAACATAGATACTGTTTAATATCGTCCTGATGATGGCAACTTGGTTGCCGAAACACTGTTGGACAAGTGAATATTTTCCTGAAAGAGGTGACTTCGGAAAGAAATTCTTCCATTGCCTGCACAAGTGCCGTTTTAGTTGCAATCGATTTGTAGTGCTTTTATCTTCCGATCATCAAGAACAGTAAAATCGTACGAGGCATGTCCGTTAAAACGGCACGGCACAATTAACGTGCAAATAACGTCGTTAAATTAGAAGCAATCATTTGTTCGTACTGTACAACCACCGGAGAAATGTTTAATTCATGTTTCGGAAAGGCGCTACAAAAAAATAACGGTCGGCAATTATAAATCTTTAACTAGTTTCAAAAATAGGAGAAAGAAAGAGGAGAGCGCGCTGCCGATCAGCATATGAAAGAAAAAAAAGGAAACAAAACAGTAAAACAGGTGAATATTTATGAAGAATGTAACAAGCTACCTTTCAAGGCCACCGATTATCTCTTCTATTTTTGGAGCGGGCTATTAAGACCGGAATGGAAATAATAGGGGAAAACACGGAGTGGACATGTTTATCACTTTTTTTTTCACTGGTGGTGTGGAAAGTCGGTCTAATTAAACCGCATCATTGACGGATTAACGAGTTTATCGGCTAGAATAGGAACGGACCACCGGCAGAAAATTTAAAGCAGTAACAGACATCATTTTATCTCGCCCTCCTGAATAAACAAAATATTTCTGGAAACCGCGTCTGCTCTCGCCCGGATTTAGACCCCCCATGTCAGTCACCATTTCTCACGGATGACTTTCATCTAAATTTAGAAAGGAATTAAAATTCGACTAGTCTCATAGCTTCCGAAGGGAGGCACGCGATCGGCTGTATTGGCTGTGCTTCAAATTCGATCCAAGACACGCGAATCGGACGTAAATTATTTTGATAGACGTCTGGGGAATTGTACAGAAGCTGTAACAAAAAAACAGCACGGAGGAATCTGGCCCTGCTTTCGTTAACTGATTATTAATGCAGGCATTGATGTTTCGGTTACTTCCTGAGTAAGACACGCCAATTAGGCAAAGCAACAGGAAAATCAACACCTGTATACGAATCTACAACTCGTAATCAAGGCGGTCCAGAGACCGTTAACTGTATAAAAATTGGGCCAAAATCTGGGCTCTTTTAATATCGTTCACTGGCAGTGAGATGGCAAGTTTCTAACAATGCAATCGATTGTTTTCCGATTGTTCCTCGAAAACAAGACTCCGTTATAATACTAGATAAAAGTTGTGGTGTCAATGACATATCAGGAAGATCGGGAGTTTAGACCGACAGATGTTAAATGAGTGTGTGGTCGATTAATCGATTTTTAACCATGTCCTGTTTATTTACCCAGCCGGACACGGAAGTCGGAAGTGGAAATGAAACAAAAATGCAATTTTTTAATCACACCCATCAGTCGACTTTATAGATTCTTAATTAATTCAATCTGAAAGAGCCAATAACGAAATGACTTGACAAAATAATTAATTAAGTGTTAATTGATAAAAGTCAAAGGTTCGATTGGATTGATATGACGGCAAGGTTTCGAAAATTTTAATTAAGTGATACAATGGATATTGTCTTCTTGAAAAAAATTAGTGAAAGTTGGTCATACATTAAGAGAACAGTTGTTGGTTGGTAAAAGACCAGGAATGTTCCAAATGTGCATATTTCTGGAATCTATTTACTAAACAAAGGACAAGATAAATATGTGCGTACACCTCACGACTTTCTAAAATAATTAATTGCTTGTTAACTAAATTGTGTGAAAATTTGAACACTTTTACGCTTTACGCGGATTGTGGAAATTTTGTTGGTTCGTAGTGGAAACAATGACTTAAATTTTAGTGAAGCTGAACAGAGATAAATCATACCTAGTTGGGAAAAGGCAAAAACTTGAAACATCCCACACAGAAGCAGTGCCATATTACTGGAGGCACAATGTAGTATGTACCGGACTGACATGAAAAGTAGTTTAATAAATTTGATGTTAAATGAAATCCGGTTCAAATAAGCTAGTTTATGGCACTACAGAATAATATGTCTCAAAATAAGTAAACCTAAATGTCAAACTCGTATGTCGGAGACAACCGGGCATACGCAGATATCTGATTTAGCCTTTTAAGGCAAAATAAACTTCAAACATAACTACAACACTAAACGTCCACGTAGTTTCACTCAGATAATGTTTCTGCATAATGGGATGGTATGATCTTTTTACTGCAGTACTTAAAACATATATGACATTTCAAGTAATTATTTTAATGTTTTGTGGGCACAACTCACAAAAACACCGGAAATAAAACATATTAATTAATTAAGCTTTTCCACTTATACCTCATGGTGTTTTAATGAGTTGTGAAGAAAATACTCTGCACCCTTCGTAATTCCATCCAAGTTAATCAAATATTTATACGCCACCCACCCTTCTGTACCGCGCTGGCGTTACAGGGGTGTATGACCTAAAGTTGGCATAGTCCTGCTGCACGCGATGCGCTCCCTTTATTACACCTCGTCGTCTACAAGATGATTCCACAATTTACCTAATCTTGAATCGGCTTTTATTCAATCTGTATGTTCCCCGGTCGATTTAAATCGCCGCACTCGTGTTTTACTGGCCTACATTTCCAAATATTTAAATCGCGCTGTGATGAATGAGCGCCGATAAGGTGGTGCATTATGGTCGCGAAAATTTGCATATTCGCAATATTGAAGAGGTTTTATTAATTGCCGAAGCACGCTCGCCTTGGGGTCGATTATGCACAATGGCAAAGATCCGATTCTAACACAAAAAGTCGCGGATGTAGTCGAGTAATTTACAACAGTTCGATAATAAATGAGCTTGAGAACGACTCACAATGAATATCTAGTCCTATAAATACTTCAATGGTGTTGTAATTACTGCAGAAAGGCGGTAATTAAAGAAGACTGAAACAGTTTAAGAATCGTTTAAAATACAAATGGAGAGAAAATGTGTCGCATGCCGCCCCTTGTTTTCAGACAATCGCACTTTTTTCGGAGATGGACGATAAATAAGAAAAAGGCCTATTGTAAAATTTGTGCAACTTTTATTCCAGTCGTTTCCTTTTTAGATAGACACAATGAATTCTTTCGCGTTATTGGAACGGGAAGTTTCTCAAGGTTTTTCGATAGCAAAAACCCCGTCTTGACATCAATGGGAAAATCAAAATCTCAACTACAAGCATACCAAATCAGTTTCAATCGGTTGATAATAGAATTGTGGCGACTGGACACTTCCGCAGATTGGAAAAACACCGACTGACCTTAGGAGAAGCGATGGCGCGGAAATTTTGCAGAGAATGATACCAATTTGTCAATGATTAGTCAAAAAAATACCAAACTCAAATGATTTATCTGCAAATGTGCCTAACCAGTTAACATTCCACAGATTCTACGTTTGAACCCTAGAATCCAGAATGTCTAGCCGGTACCGAGTACAGATATTGAAATAACTTAATAATCTGAGTTTCCTATTAAAAGTTTCTTTTTTTAAATTTTCTTAAAAAACAAATAAAAACAAATTATCATGGTTTAACCCTTCATATCAACTCTTTGAACTTAAGATTTATTTTTTTTGGTTTAACTTTTTTAATTTATCCATCAATGTACACGTGTACTAAAACTAACGTGTTTAGATAGCTACGAAAAAGAATACTGTCCAAGTGCGTCCACTAGCTAACTGTACTTAAAAAATTCATTCAGTCCAGCCACTTAAAAGAGCGCAGTTATAATACCAGGTTATAACACGTAATATTAAATAATTCCCAATTACCAAGTGCACATAGCACATTTTTATCTTTGTGTGAACGCATACTCGTATACAAAACGGAAGAGATCCACACCGTATTATTTCACGCTCTGTAAATCAATTCATATATTTTTTTCCACCACCGCTTACAATAAATATCAGTCTGGAGAGAATAGATGAACCTGAAGGGCCGCGTCCGGCACATTCATCAAATTTTTTCCACTTCAAATCTACGGCTTCTAATGGAATAAGTCGCCGCTTCCTCGACATCCGTTACGAAACGTTTGAAGATACGGTTAGTCTAGCGATTTCAAGAATTATCATAAAAAGCCGTCGGGAAACGTAGAAAGTCTCGGATGGAAATTCTGGGAAGGTGAGTCGGTGGTCGGCATTCCGGGACATGTTCACCCATATCTCACATCGTGGAAAATGACCGGAAGTGGCAGTCAGAACAACTAGTTTTTATCTATCGAGATAAGAATTGATTTGGGGACTTGGCCAAATGAGACCAACTTGGGTAAATGAGCCCACAAATCGATTGGAGTCACCGTACGCATTGCGGTACGAAAAATGCACACGGACTTATCCAGGTCACTCCGGAAAATAGATGAAAAGCTCGACAATTCATTATCGCTTGTTTTCCTCGGGTGTGTCTCTACTCTCACCTCAATAACTCATATTTTCACTCAAATGCAAATTCGCATCGATTTTCAGCAAAAACATCGACTTTTAACCTACAGAACCAGATATAAATAAAAGTAATCTCCCATCTAGCCTAAAAAAAGCGTTTCGTGCAAATCCAAAATCCTCATTAAGTATTCAAATCTGTCACAATTCAGGCCGTAATTACGACAAATTCAATTATTTGTGTGAAGGAGAAGGGCCTCACGAGCTGATTTGATTCCTTTCACCCGGTCCAGTGATGGAAAAAATTTTGATTTAATAGATACCTTCTCCTTACAAATTTTGACAAGTCGGATCCGTGCTGGCCGCGGGCCCCAAATAGCTCAAGTGAGAGTTATTTTGTTGTTTATGAGGAGCGAAGGAGGAATAATGTGATCGGAAATTTGCAAAAATTGGCCCCAATTCCCAATAATTGGCACCAGCGTACCGTTACTGGCATGCACCATGGTCAAGGCGCTCGTGACGCCATGGTGCATGCCTTTTTAATTTTTGCGCGGAACGGGCTATGCAAATATCACGATTTTCACCGGCCGAATTAGAAACTTGAGGGAAAATCGAAGGTTTCTAATCGAAGGCACAACGAAAAATCAGTTTGATTTTTTCATTGACTGTGAACTTGCTCGAGTTCGACCTTGCTCAAGCGACTTTCCTTTCAGAACGGATTCAGTTGCGTTATGGAATTTTAATCTCACGGGAACGTGATTAAATGCTGATAATATTTCTGGTGCTTTCTTTTAGATTAGAGGTTTTGGTGTTGAAAACCGCAGACTTTGTTGGGTTAATGTAGACGAGCATATGGTGGAGAGGAAAAAATTTCATGGCATATTGACAGTGAGTGACAGCTGGGGGCACAGTTCAGTGCTATAATGGGATCTCCCGCTGGAGCAAATAAAAATAAAAGTCACTATTAGAAACAGGAACACATGGAAATCGCGGCAAATTGGATGCAAATCGATTTTTCACCGCATTACATGCCTGTGTTTCCCGGCTAATAATGTTTGTTTTGGCAATTTAACACAATCGGAAGTCCTTGTAAAATTTGCCACAGAAAATCTATTTGTTACAACCGATCATATCACGTCGAAAACAGCGAAATCATGATTATGGTTCTTATTATAATTATAACTTCTCTTGAAGTAATTTCTAGGTGTTAGATTGGAACGGACCTTCTTTAGAAAACGGATCTGCTTAGACTGGAATTATTTCGAACCGAACAAACAAAACCATTAAAAGTAATTACAGTTTAAACTTTTGGATGCGTTCTAGTAATTTTATTTCAAAAATGTATTACGAAATTATCACGTAAAACTAATAAAATTTGGGTACTAAAATCAATTTCAGAATTTTTTTAAACAAAATAATAGTGTATTGCGTATTTCAAACCAACTGTAATTAGAACTTAATTACAACTCTCTCTTCGGAATAATCACTTTTATCGTTTAAAAATGATCACTGGCTCTCGTGTATACCTATTATTGAAATTATATTTTGTAACAAATAAAAACAAAAGTTACAAATAATTGATTCAAATTATTGATAATAGCATTCGCAATTATATAAGCAATTTATCAAATTCTCCAGATATTCCTAGTGAAACGTAATTACAGATTATCAAGAAAGAGATTAATCCCAATTAAGTGAGTTAATTATTATGATTGAAATTTAAATTGAATTAAGTTTTTTTACAACCCTTTCATATAAAAAATTCTACAGGCCCTTCACAAGCGGAAATGTGGTTTACAAAAACAATAGTTTGCATGTATTCTCATTGTTCGTCTTGAATAATAATAAATCTTTTATCCTGTATTTCGCATAAAGGGGCTGCCTGCCGCTCTTTTTATTCAATTTTCGAAAGTAGAGCCAGAGGCAAAATCGACAAATTAACACCTGTTAGAATAGGAATTTCTCAAATTCTTTCCGGTTTATTCTGTGGGTGTCTGCACACTGAAGAATAGACACCTCGGGCAGTTGATGATTATAGTCATTTTTAACATGAGTCTATTGTTACAAAGCCCAGGATTTTTTCGGCCTCTCTTCTATAATCACTGAAACGCTTTCATAAGAGGTATTGGACCAAAAGAGAAAAATGCAGAGCAAGCGTCATAACACACACGAGAAACTTTTTATAAAAAAAGTGAAAGAAAATGTAAATTGAAAAACATTACCTTACCTTTAGTTTTTTCATTTTTCTACGGATTATTATAAAAATATATATAAAAAATAATACAAAAATCAAAAATAAATTAATATAAAACTAGAATTTAAAAAAATTAAATTAATATAATTTTTTTGAAAAATAAGAGGCTTAAAAATGAACAAAATATTATTATTATTCTCCGGATTATTATAAAAATAGGTATATAAAAAATATTACAAAAATAAAAAATAAATTAATATAAAATTAATATATTTTTTTTTGGAAAAAAAGAGGCTTAGAAATTTACAAAATATTATTTATGAATGTTTTCGAATAATTTGAAAAAGCAAGATATTTCTGTTAAAATGGTAAAAATAAAAAAAATTAATTCTGAAATTTTACAGGTACGTAAATAAATACATATTATATTTTGAAAAATATTTCAGAAAGTATTTCCTGAAATAGCCTTCTCTATTTGTAAGTGGTTTCAAAATTTGGAAAAAGCCCTTACCTCTTTTTGCTGTAGCCAACTTTGTCAAGTTCGATGTGTCTGTAAGCAGCATAAGTGGCCATGGTCACTGGCAAAGAAACAACAAGCGCAAGTAGATGCCGGTAAAAACGGAAAAAACGCGCTCCGGTTATAAGCTCTCGCTGCAAATGCCAACAGCTGACTGCCAGCTCGAGGCAAAGTAGTTGCTTTTATAGCCATCATGTGCATTCATCCATACTTGTATTATTGTTTCACCGCATTTTCTGGATTTCCAGTTAATTCCAAGGGGTGGATTACAAGCCACCCTTGCAGGAGGGGCACTGATTTGGTTTCGGTCTGGGGCTCAGATTGCGCCCATTTTTCCGATAATTAGTACCGTGTACCGTGTCGCCTTGTTTGCAGAAAATTGCTGCTAGATCACGACAAAAATGAATGAAAAAGCCTGGAATGCGGGCTTTGAATGCGAGAAGTTCTCACACAGCAGGAATAGCCGACTCCGGGTAGACGGTGACGACTGGTGGCGCTGGGGCGCGGTTGTCGGGAAGGCTCTTGTCGTTAATTTTAAGTTTGTGTGTCGAAAATGTTGTGTCAAAGGCGGAAATTTTGATTGAGAGGAGACATTTAAACGGGTTTATGGGCCGATGACGTGCTGCGAAGCTCCGAGAAAATCTCGTACAATTTTATCGATGAAATATTTTGTCTCAACTCTTTCTTACAGATCAACTAACATAAATTACTCGTAGTTTTGGATTAATTAAATTAGTCACGTTTTGTCATGATATAAATTCTAAAGGTATTGGGGGTTTGAAGTCAGGTAATTCCAGAGATGGCGGTCAAATCCTAAATTATATATTCGAATATTTAAGCTGCACTGAGATCTATTATTTCTCTTGTCAATACAATACTTTATTGTTATTTGCGGAAATAAACATTTAGAAAAGATGTATACAAGTAATCGAATACCTTCTACTATCAAAGTGCTTTCCTAATTGGAGAAACAGAGAGACAAACGCACAACAATATACATTCAATATGTTCACAAATTATGTTTGTGAAAACGCACATTTATTTAGCTTTTTATTACTGAAGCTTGTTATAAAAATAAAATACCAACGCTGAAAGCAATGATTCTTGTACAATTTACATCTCTTTGATTTTTAAATATGTGTGATTAAACATAATTCATTGTTCCGTTATGTTTTATCAAAAAAATTATAAAAAAAGCATAACACCAAAAGCCAAAATTGCAAAAAATATTAGTTTTCTTCTTAATACACATGCAATGTAAATTAAGGTACAAATCATTTTTTAGACAGCCACACCCACATCTTAAATTTAGAATTACTTTATTTACCTTACACTTACAATGGATAAGTTTTACCTGTTATCTCAGTCATTACACAAGGAAGTACTTAAATAAATAATGATAATTTTGAAAAAAATATACCAGAAAATACTAAGAAAATCGCGATTTCTAAATAAAATTTGCATTTTACACGCCTGACTGTACATTCAAAAGGTAAATCTTCTTTAATTTTTTAGTAATTTTTTACTTACAGATAAAGATAATATTTGAAAGAAGTAATTTTCAACCAAAACCAAATTCTGAATTTTATACTAAACTACGCGTATTCACTTCAGTCAAATGTTTACGAAATTAGCAAAAAAAATACCAATCAGATTTTGAATTAAATGCACTTTTACATTTTAACTTTAAAAATGATTTTTATTTATGAGTTGCTACTTGTGTGTAAATTTAGATGACAATATAAACTGTAATTGGGGTAACATTGTAAAAGATTTCGATGGGATATTTGAATGCAAGCATCATAAGGTTGCCTCACCTGGTGTAAATAAGTGTGTTTTTTATATAAGTTTATAAAATTTGTAGATTCGATTTGCTTACCTCGAAATTCCAGTTATGAATCCATGTTTGTTAATCGAATAATTTTCTTTCTTAGTAATTTTACAGGGACAAAGTTTTTATACTGACAGTCAACCACGTATATACATAATGAGGTACAGTCTAATTTGTACCACTTGAAACTTACTTTGCAGTTTCTGCAGTGTATATTCTTATAATGAACATGGTACCGAGTTAACAAAGTTAACTTCCTGTCACGTACACTATCGGTAGGTTTAATGTTTGTTTTCTAAGCGAAATAGTTCTGTACATTGCTACTTTGAGAACTTTGGTAGCTTTAAAATTAATACATATTTAATAACTTAACTGCAACTCTCTTTGTAAATAGGTATAACTATTGGTAACAATTCTTATTATTCATAAAAAGAAACGAAATTTTGTAAAGTCTAGAACAGTCTAGATTATTTTTTTATTAAAGCCTTTGCTTATAAATGCTAGTATTTTGGTGGAGGTGCAGAACTAACTAATCTAAACATAGAAATGGCTGGTTGTATCTGTTTAATTATTCTGAAACTATTCAGGCGGAAAAGCCGGAGAAAGTGTAAAATTGGTAAATCCGTTTTTCGTCCCGATATTTATGACCCCTGGTCTTCAATTCGCTTTAAGATTCCATTACGATCAATCATAGCTCAAATTCGTCACGTTTTTCATGTTCATATATGTAGGTTTATGGAAAAAGCATGCGGAATTCCAGACTCGGGCCTTATCTTAATGAAATAAGATAAGAAAAAAGCAACTTTTCCGTATGAAATAAAAGTAAGTAGAACCCATCCGTTATGGCGATCCTGTTACGACTTTATTTATTATTGTCAAGTCATGTGTGGATCCGCACATCAGCTGCACAAACGCACTTTCCTTCCTCGTTCTCTTTTGCTCTAGCAAAATTCAATTACGTCATGAGAATCGTCAACCCTATAATTATTCCGGAGTCAATGTATCACAATGAAGGCCGAAATAAGACCGACACGTACGAAATGTCAACGCGCCTCCAGATTGCCGCTGGTCAATGCACGTTTCAACGTTTTTAAATTCCGAAACGTCGCTTTATTTACGCTTTCAGTCCATGAACCTCGGACTTCGAATTAACCATTTTAACTGCACTTCCGCGACAAAGTTCCACCAGCGGTGCTGGAGTTTTCAGCAAACGACGATTTTACGACTTGTTACAACAACACGAGTGTAATAATCGATTTTGTTGAGGAAAGTATAGGCAATGGAAAACGGCAATTAAAGTGAAATTGTTATTATACTGCGACACGGTCGCACAAAAGGCGAGTGTGTGAAATACGATCCAGTTTTTTCTATTCCTACCTTCTTTCATCTTCTATTTTTGCTTGTGTAAATTACACCGTAACGCTTCATCAAATTCTTGTTCTGGATAGAAAATAATCATGCCGATATGGTCTGGGAGGTTTCTGTTATGCTTACTGAACACTCATCACTCCGGAGCCAATTATTATATTGAGAATATACAAAGATTATGATTTTGTGGATTCGTACCGGGAGATAAAGGTAATTGGGAATTAACTGTTCTTTTCGTTCCAAAACGAAAAAAATCCAAGTATTGTTCCATTAAAACAATTTCATTTTTGATCCGATAATTGTTTATTGTTTCTCAATAGAAAAAATAGTTAATTTGTCTTTGGTAATAACTGCTTCCAAATAAAAGAAAATTGTAGGAGTGGCACACATAAATTAAGGCGTGCTGCGATGCTTGATTATAATGATATACATCAACAATCATCCATTTAAGATGTCCTTTAATTAGGTATTGCGTTTTATAGGCTTTACGTGCATTTGCCTGCAGATTACTTATGGTGCAAGTAAATGATTGCTCGTGTGGGCTCGTTTGGCTACTCACGAGGAATCCGAGAGTTAGAAAATGCTATTAATTTGCAAAAATTGCGCCTTAATTATCGGCCACAGTCTCATTTCCTCTTTTTTATTACGTACGACATGTTTATGGGTCTCTAAAATTCTCTCCATATCATCTCTTCTCTCTCATCCAGGAGGTAAATGTGCAAATTCCACTGCTACCTCTGTTGCATCAAATAAGCCCAGAATTTCTTTAAAAATTTCGGTTTGGGTTTTACGTATTTACGTATTATTAAGTATAACATGAGCTCGATTTAACTTGTTTTTTTCGATAATTTTTTTTTACTTTATAAACAACATATAGTTATTAATAATACGAGTGCGAAAACACAAGCTTAAAGTTCGGGGGCTGTCGTTATGGAACGAGCGTATGCGAGTTGCGTACCTGGAAAATTGTGAAAACAATGTTAAATGTGTTTTAAAATAGTGTTTACAATCTAGGATTGTAAGGCTTAAAATGTTATCAACAAAAAAATCATATTCAAGAAGTTATAACACAAGAATATGCTCTGGTTTTGGAATTGGAATTCATTCTATTTCAGTACTGGCCAAACGTGTATAATACGCGCGTTTTTCCTTTGAAGTGAGCTTTTTCGTTTGCACCACTTTATTCTAATCCGCGACATCTATTTCCTGAAAGCTCTTTGTAGAAGTGCGCTTTGTTCTAAGGAATGATTCACTCTCTCGGCACCGACATTCATTTGCGATGATGTTGTACCCTTGGTCCGTGGGCAGATAATTCAATTCATTATGCAAGCGCAATTTACTCCGTAAATTTTTCATAGACTGCTCCTGAAAAAATTCCAATCACGAATGTTTCCTGTCATTACCTGCGAAAAAGCTTCGATTTTATTAAGATCAAAGCTCGTGTCTTGTGCAACTCTTCCGCCAAGTGCTAATTATAGTTGCTTGACGGTGCGAACTGGTAATTACAATGGGCCGATCTGACGTTATGTTATTACAATAATCTTCTATCTGGACAGGATCGATTCGTATGTTGGCGGCTAGATTTTTGCGACATCGGACGTTCGATTAACGCCTGGGAATGGCTAGATGGGCTTAGACGGGACTTTCAGCCGGGTTTTTACGGGTGAAAGTTCGGTTTAACGGTGCTTGATTTTGCTTCTGGGACGTTTTAATTGCGAGCTGTGAACACTTCAAACCCAGGATTTATTGCCGATTGTGAAATGGCCCTCAACACGTTATACAAATAACACCTATCACTACATAGAAAAGTGCCCACTTTTTATTTTATTATATAGTTCTAAATTAAAAAGTAAATATGTTACATTTTTCAATTATTGTTACGATTTTTTGGATTATTTTACTACTTTTAAGTTTTTTTGACTGCTTTTTTCAAGGGTTTTACTGACATTTACTAAATTAAATTTGTATTTTATTTTAGCTTTATTTATGTTATGTAGGTATACTTTCTTTTATTAAAAATGATAGTTCTAATTTTAAAATGTTTAAAAAAAACAGTTTAGAGAGAAACCAGTAAATTAATGAACAAGTTTATCGAGGTGTTTATGTGCAATTTTTAGATTATAATAAGTTTTTTTCTCTCCATGAATAGACTTTGGCATAAATAATAATCATGCATAAATATAAATTCTTAAGGAAACACAATAGCCTCTTCTTCAATCTGTGCATTCTGCACCTGTCCACTCCTTACGAAACGCGCGAACATAATCTTCCAACACAATCCGAGGAATTCGTTTTGTAGTAATTTGATAGAGGTTAAACAACATTTTAACCTCATACATACATCGGAGAAAGTGCCCCACACAATAAATTAGATTGTTGAATCGTTTGGGAGAGGCCAAAGCATCATTCAAACCGACCGAGAAAAATTTTAATCTGGACACTTGATTTACATTTCTAGTCAGAGCAAAATGTACAAAGTGCCGGTACTGTAGGTGTTCCAAGCGACACGTTGGTAATATAAAATCGATGGTCGGCTTTGATAAATATGCGACTTTACATTCCTGTACAGGACTTGATATTTCTTCCCTTCTTGGTATCTAACTGTTGTTCAGTTGACATTAACATTGCATACAAAAGAAAGGATTTTTTGTTCGGTGCCTTTGACATTTTTCCTTTAATTTAAATGTTATTAGTGTCAAGTTTTTTATTTATTCATCTCTCTGATTAACAGATTACGAGAAAGATTCAATTTACACAAATTCCTGTTTCTGCAGAGAGAGCTGAATAATGTTTTCCGTTGTTACATCCGCGATGCCTATCTTCATTATGCAAACTATTTCTTCTTTACTTTCTTCAAAATAAAAACACTTTACTAATTTGTTTGTTTCGACATTTGGGTAAGGGGCCGACATTTTTATAACTATTATAATTAACTAAATTGTTATTCAATTATGTTTTTTCCTTTTGAAAAGTTAATTGATCCGTAGGTTTTTCGGACAATTTACAAATCAAAATTCAGACTTTTCGCAAAACTTGGCTTAATGACGTCTAAACTGTTTATTTTTATTTTTATTACAGACTATTAAAACGCCAAATTATGAACCAATTTCAAGGGTACTGGAATAAAAACATCTTAGTCCATTCACATAAAGTAAACTAAAGTTTTTATTTCAAATAATTTTCTGGTGTAGGAATATTTGGGTTTCAAAATCTTTATCTCCACGTGCCAATTATCTTTAATTTTTTCTTGTCTAAACTCAACGGTATTTGGTTCCACTCCAGCACTACCAAATTTGACTTTAATTAAACCCAATGGGTGTCGATGGGTGCAATTGACATGTTCGAAATCAGGGTCGTGTGAACCTCTGTTTATCATAAGTCACGATTTAGATCCACGTTTTGTACCACTACTAGTACTACAGGTGGTACTCTCGAACATAAGCCAAAGTCATAAAACCGTGCGATGTAGTCGCACACAATCGGGAGCATCTTTGCCTACATTTCAGTTGTAAAACTCTTACTTTCCAAACGTTCCGCTTTTTCGTCTCAGTTTGCGGTTTTTTGTTGGTTTTTGTTCGACAGCTCGTTTTTTGTAAATTAAGAAGGAAGTAGTTTTAAGCCTAGTTTGGGCAAATGTTCCGTTCTTAATTCGAATGACACCAGGAAGAACCAAATTCCTATGCTAATAGGATAAGTGCTAAAAGTGTAATAGAATAGGATAATAGAATTTTGAGTGGAAAATAAAAATCAAAGAGAAAATGGAATTCCTTGACAGAAAGTCTGGAGAAACTATGGTCGTAAAGATGCAGCTTCAAAAAGTGTAAATGAGATTTATTGAACCGTTGGGGAAAATTAGTTTTTTGATGAATAACAGATTTGGAAAATTACATTAATATGCAAATGGTATACACTTAACACAGAAGTAAAGTTTTAAGTACTTTCGTGATATTTATCTAGGATTTCAATTTCGTGTTTTCTATTAGTGTCACTGAGATAATCTGGAATTTAATTAGTGGAATTATTGATTGCATGTTACACGTTGCTGGCAAAAAATAACTAGAGATCAAGGCTGGTGAAAAGTTTGTACGTGATTAAAAAAATGCAACCTAGTATCTTTGAACGGTTTAAACGGGTTCGTCTTGGTTGCACTTTTATGCAAAAATCAATTTATATTTTCGATCCGTAGAAAGAGAAACTTTGAATGGAAAATAAAGTTAGTTTATTGCTGTTCTACTTAATAAATGTCTGAGACAATGTAATATATCATACGTTGGGAAAAATTAAGTTGGTGTAGCTCCCCGTCAGAGTTTAAAAAATCAACACTGTCGTCGGATAGAAAATATGGTACAAAGGAAAGGAACGTGACAGAAAAAACATGAAATTTCTTCGAAGATGGAAAGTAATAATTAATCAGAAGAGACGACTCAAAAAGACGTCCGGCAGCAGCCTTGGCTACAAGAAAACAAATCACTTTGCTATGGCAAAAGCAAAACAATAAGACTGTTCGCAGATAATCAATAACGCAAAGTGTGCCACAGTGGTGTCTTCCCAACATCCATAAACATTTTTGCCGGCTTTTGTCCATAATTCAATTATGCATGCGCGAATTTTTTCGGCAATACCGTTACATTTTGTTGCCGAGTCACGCATTTCTTGCATATGTCTTGTCAAAACTGAACCACCTTTTACCAAATATATAATAAAGACTTGAAACGGCTAGAAACAGGCGTATTGATTAGTCGAGACAGACCAAAAGGTCAACGATTCGTCGACGTTTTGTTTGCACAACGGGCCATCATCAGGGAGGTTTTTAGCATGGTGACCGTAATGAATCACGGTGGCGTGATAATTTGATTTTTCTTCCGGTAATTGAATACGGAAAGTCTCCGACACTGTGCAGTTTGCAAAATGAAAATGCACGCAGTGAGCGAATGAAAGAGCCGAAGAAGGAATTGAACTGGCACGATGTTTATTCACGATGAGACACCCGCTAAGAACCAACGATCGGTTTAAATGATGTTAAGTATTCAACTCGATTAAATTTATAACTTGACACGTTATAAATCACCGCTCGGGAAGTTACTATACTTCCGATTGTGATTTATCGACGCAAATAGCCGACTTATTCATGAGAAAATTTGCCAAAGTTTGAAAAAACAGTTGTATTGTCAATGATGATAGTGCAGTGTGACTTGGGAGTTTGTGAATACTTATTCAAACTGCTTTAATCGTATAGTACAAAGTAATCTCACAAAATGAGGCCAATTTATTGTAGAAGGCCATTTGTTATAATGATGTACATAGGTACTCCATATTTAATTGCACTGTAAAAAATCAAGTGAGGTGGAGCTTAAGTAACTATAATGTTTAGTATTTTGGTTTTCTTTCGTTAATTGGCTATTGAAGGTATACTTAAGTGGATTCTGTTCACTTCAATTAGGTTGGTTTCTTAGTATAATAAGAAAGGAAATTAAAGTAGTACCTATACGTACATTCACACTTAATTTATCGATATTTATATAGCTGTGGTTAAGTAACCATAATTTGTGTGGTTTACAATTACAGTTATCATTTTACGTTAGCTACCTGTAATTAAAATAATACGTATTATTATGTACATTACTCCATACAATTCAAAAGCTTTACCAAAGTTGTGCAAACTAAAGGCATATTATGATATATCAGAAAAAATATTATTTTTGTAATGTGTACACCACAAAGATTACACGTATAATGCGATTACGCAGACCTTTGTATTTGGTAGGAAGTGAAATTTTCTATTTTTAAAAGCTTTTATTTAACTTGCTTTGTTGTCTGTCTGTCTGTTTCATATTTTTGGAACCAAATTTGAAAGAGTTCCTGTTGTCCTAATGAACTGAAATTTTGCACACTTACTTAATCTGCGTGACCATGCAACCCTATTTAACCCCTAAAGGGTTAAATGGGGTTTTGAAGTTTTAGGTTATTTTTACAAATGGGTTTTCGATGTGTACATACTGTAACTTATACCAACATTAAGGATATCTTGGACATTGGAAAATATATTAATACCTAAACATTTTCATTACGTTTTGTTCTTCTCTGATTTTATTTTTTACTTTTTTAGTGCATCTTCTGAAAAAAGCATTTTTTTAAAAAACATTTTTTAATTTTTTTATACTACGACAGGTATATAGATAATAAACTGAAATGATGTTTATTTTCGCAAAACAGTAAAAGGGGTCGTTAAAAACAGTTTCAATTTCCATTTTTTTAACGTCTCGTATTTTATTAAGTGGCGAGTCGGAGATAACTTAACCAACATACACAATAGCACTGTGGGCGTGATTGCAAATTACAGAAAATACATTATTGGAAATGAAAATGTTTATTACGTAGTTTCCGTTTGCATGAGTTATGTTGGCAGACGCGAGTGTATATTTTTGAGCAAAATAATGGTTGTGAATCTTTGCATGCGTAATGTTGTTACAAATTGGGTTAAGAAAGGTAGAAAGCAAATGAATGAATATAAATATGAAGTAAAACTGCTGAATTATGCAAAAAAATGCAACCGGAACACTGACTACTTCTGTAATGTATTACGAATTTGAATATTTTAGTGCTAACTGTAGACCCTCCACACTCGCCAGTTTCAGCCATGCATGCAAGTACGCGTTATCCGCTCCATCGCATTATAAAGATCATAATAAATGTAATTATTAGCCGCCGTTACATCGCAATGATGCTGTTGACCCAAGTTTGGTAAAAATCCAGTCGGAATATCTTATTATATCGTCCTAATCGGCCAACAGTGCGATTATAATTCTGTCAGTGTGTTAATGCATTCGGTCTAGACGTGCCATATTTGGCGAAGAGAACCGTTAGCGTGTGCATGGTTTATTGAAGAGAACGTCTTAATGCACACTGTGCATAAATCAAAATCGCCATCAATTTATTATTTATCGGTGCGTCTCAAAAAATAAACTTGCCGCAGTTTCGGCGGAAAATAGAACGCACGTGCAACGAGGATGTGTCGCTAACGAGCGCATTTTTAGCAACACGCTGTATAGCCAGGGATGTACTGTTACAACTCTAATCATTAAACTCGAGTAAATTTTACTCTTTTTGGTCCAATTCCCTGCTGAAATTGCCTGGCTGTAATAATAAAAGCCAGATTTCCTCTTCCTTCCATCTGCTCGTCTATCAAAATCGAACAGATCCATCATTCGAGTTCAAACAACAGTAAAAGTTTACAGCCTTCTGCAGAACGATCAACTTAACAGCGCATATTACACAAAACTGTAAAAATGCTCCTCTAATCGTCGTTCTGATCCAATAAACTTCGTCGATACAACAGAACAGTTCTGGTGAATGGAGCCACTGTATTTGGAAGATTGACGAGATAACACCGGCAAAAGAGACTCATCCACACCAATTATGGAACATAATTGCACGTATATTTGGTGGAAATGCTTCGCAGTTTCTAATAATTGTGATACTAACCCAGAAGAGGGGTCCAGCTGGCAAAAACGAAAAAATCGGCAAATGATGGCACATCTGGCATATACGTTGCAAGATATTTAGATTAGATAGCTGGCTGGTCATCGAGAAACCTAAATTGACTTGTCGATTGCCTTATTTGGAGGTTTATGTTTGTTTAGAATTCAGAAAAGATCACTTATTAAGAAAGTTGAGACAGCCAAATTAATTAATTATTTCCGAAGCCGCACATACTGACCGCCTTGACAATTTATGACTGCTTTCCTGAAATTCCACATTTATTATGAATTATTTTCACAAAGACTGATTGATCTTTATACGTTTGGGAAGATAAAATCAGTGAGGAAATCAGTTTTTTATTTATGGGTGTAATAAAATGCCCATTAACACTAAATAGAAACACGCTCTTAGAATTAAAGCAGTGCTCATTAATGTGTCTTGTGCGGCCTTAGAGAGAATAAAGAATTTAGAAATTTTGTTGTTGGACGAATTGTATTTCAATGGATCTCTCTGTGTTACCGCCGAGACAGATTAGAAACAATTAACTGGGATGGAAACGTTCTGGGACAGGAAAAGAGGTTAATTTTCTCATCGTAAAAGAAAACATTACGAAATTATACGATCGAAGCAAATTAATAAGTAATTACCCTGTAACAGCCTTGAAAGGATATGTGTTTTAATTAAACAATAATTAACATTTCCTCGTAGCTGCTATGTTATTACCCGAGTGCAATTGCAGTTTCCATCTCTGGCCGTCAACAATAAGGAAGATCAGCCTTGTTCCATTTCACCGGTTGGAAAGCTCGTCCGATAAAAAATCGAAGATTTTTCTAATTTTGTTTTGGTTGACACGTCCGTTCCATTGAGGTGAATCCGTAAGAGAGAACAGCTGTCATCGCTGGTCTTGCTTCAGTAATTTGATTTCCTATCCGAGCACGTTTTTGCTTTTGTTGATCATTTTTCGCATTCATACCACTTACCGCTCATAAAACCATTGTACAGGTAAGAAATATTAATGAACTACGTATTTCCGTACCAGATACCAAGAGACAAAAAGAAATTGCTGCTATCAGTCGCAATTAGAGGTGGATGAGACATTTTCTAAATGTGTGATTCGCTTTGGTTCTCATGGTCTGTATGCAAGTGAAGTATCACGTCCAGAAGGAAAGTGTTCGCGAAGAAAGTGCACAAAAAATTCATTTGAATTCGAGCTGGATTGATATATTGCCTGATAATTTGTAAACAGTTATAACAACTTTTTTAAATAAATAATTTAATAAACTACCGCGGTTTAGTTTATGTGAGAATAAAACTGCCACGAATAATAAACAAAAAAAGTTTAACAGATGTAAGACGAGATTTAGAATGGTTTTTTATCACTGGAAATTTCGTGTCTAAAACTATACTAGTAGGTAGGTATTTCTCTTTCTAGTTTATCTATTTAAGGTTCGCAAATAATCAAACTTTTAAAATACCTAACTGTGTTATCTGCTACCTATTAAGATTTATTTGCAACTTTCATTCAGTGATTAATTGATATTATTTATGATAATGAAAGGAATAAAATTCTTCATTTTTTAATTTATCCTTATTAATAAATTAAACATTTTTTAAATGTCGACTGGATCTTACTGAAAGTTGATGTTTTTGTGCCTCTTTCTATATTTTGCGATTTCGTAAACGCATTCACGATTTTTTTGCTTAAAACTTGTAGAGAAATAACAATACTAAAATAGAAATTCTTTTTAATTATTCAAGTAGCCCTCCATCTTCATAATAAAACAATTAAATCAATTTTCTTCAAGTTAAACTTGTTTTTCAGTTTTAATGTTTCGTAGATTACATAATAAATCCATAAATAAAATAAAAAAAGCTGCATATGGTGCAATCATAATTTATAAAAAAGGCAGGAAATTGAAATTTATATGCAAGCCATTTCGCAAAGTGGAAAAATTGTAAGAAGATTACATACTAAGTAAATATGTATTTGACGGATAGCCACACGCAATGGATATGTTCATGTCATGCATCTTTTTAAATAACTCGCAAAGTATTTATTAATAATGAGCTGATGTTAATGAGCGACACTTGAAGCAAAAACTTGCATTAGTTGGATCAACATTTTGAATTTTTGTTGCTGTGAACGTTAACCCTCGTTTATGTTAATACGTACATATCTAATAAAGATACGCAGTGCAAATATTTTTTTTAAAATAATAATCTGTTAATAACGCAAACATGTGTAGGTATACATAAATAGGGGTTAATATTTATTAATCCCAACTGATATAAAGTGGGAAATTAAGAAAAGTATCACTTGACCTGGCTCATAAATTTGAAAACTTTACGAGTGGGCTATTAGCCTTCATTGCACTTTCTACCCGAATGCCCATCGCAAATTCGTTTTTAATCATTTACTTTCTTCCTAATGTCTTTTCATTAACGTGAGACCAAGACAAAGAGTGTATTGTGTAACCGACCACCCGCAAATTTTATTCTTAGTTTAAATTATTTATTTTCTCTATCCATCTATGGGAAATGACAATGAGAATATCACTGCATTTTTAGTTAATTGAAAACCGTAAATGGAGCTTTTATGACTCATAATAGCTCTGCAATGACCGCTTTACATTGACTTATGGGTTTTATGTTATTGGACATTTACGAAGGTACGTGTACAAAGAATTAAAAAAGTCCATTTAAAGCAATTTCAAAGTGTGAAGCGTCACCTTTTAGACAGAACTGAAAATTACAAGTTAATACCGGAGAGAAACCTTTGAGGTTGTTATATGAGCTGGATAGATGGCACCATGTTATTAAATTGAAAATTGCTGCAAAGAAAATTGAGCACAGACAACCAGTTTTACACATTTTAAAAACGATTGGAAATAAGTAATAAATTATTAACTGAAGGGTTAATGGATGAAGAGGATATGTGTCTAAGACTAAATTTTACGCTACTCTTTTACAAAGTTTTATATAAAAAATCTGCATTAGTTTTGCAATTATGTTATTACTAAATTAAAATATTATTAAATATATATTTGTTAAACAAATAAATAGACAGTTTCAGTTAGAAGTAAGTTCCTATTTTATCCATAAATTTCGAGCATGATACTTTTTGATAAGCATGATATACAAAATGTTAACTTACTTTTATATTTTATATTTTTATATTATGATATTATTATCACGCAATACCAAATTAATTGGACATAGATTCTCTAGCAACAATCAACTTGAAATTTTACGGAAAAATACGAATATGCTAATCACACATTAATTAAACATTATCAAAATAGTGCAAATTTGTCACATGGCTTTCTCATGCACTAAGATCTTCAGGACTTTATATTATAATTTTAATTTTCAAATCAATGCAATTCTTTTTTATCTTAAAATTGTAATTTGACTACAACAACGACCACTAATGGATGAATGTTTTACGATAATTACCTACTTTAATTTCCATTTCCCTTAAAGCAATAATCATTTTCTATATTTTTTGTAACACTATAAGAATACTAAGATAAAATAAATAGAACAATCAAACAACTAAAAGTAATACCGGTTGAATGAAAGTGATTTTGAATGAAAGGTGTTGGTTTTTGCTATTGGCGAAATTACGGTAGGTATAGTACGTTCGTATCCGTGTAACGCCGATTTGAATTTTTAAAAGGTGCAAGGCCGAGTGGCTGAAGGTCGTATGAGAATATGAATGTGTAGTGATTTAGCAAATAAATTTGATTTGGAGAGCGCAAATTAAAAAAAATATCTCAAAATCAGACCTTGACAATGTCGGATTTACTACTCCCAAAATGTTATAGCAATTTTATGACTCAAAAGATATTTGTGTAAAAGATTTTTAACTGTACATACATAATTCTAGTAACGACATTTATGATTTTTAGTAGCAAAAATGGCATGTGCTTATCCCACCTTCTATGTAGGTATTTTATAATGTTGTTTAGTTTTGTTTTAATTTTTTTTAATTTTTATGGTGATTATCTATCTAATTTACCCTTTTAACATAACAAATTATGCCAATACAAAAAGTTCAGGCTTACCCAGATTTGGTTTACTATAACAATATATTAGGAAAAACATGACATTTCCAAACTATTATAAATAGTTTATGAATTTAGTTTAACCTACGCTTGCCTTTCTGCGCAAAGGTCATCATCAACACGACTTTTTCGCTTATTTTGTAAAAACTGTAATTTTTTAGTTGTATTTGAACACAAAATTTGTTAACAATAAACTTAGCAGGCTTTTATAATGTAGTCTATTTTTTCATTTTTATTTCCTTTTCTTTTTACATTTTTTTTAGAAGTC
This sequence comes from Tribolium castaneum, assembly GCF_031307605.1. Lineage (NCBI taxonomy): Eukaryota > Metazoa > Arthropoda > Insecta > Coleoptera > Tenebrionidae > Tribolium > Tribolium castaneum. The sequence continues at coordinate 15,051,089 of NC_087396.1, forward strand.
TAAATTTTTGCTTTCTACAAAAAATGTTGGATTTTTTACGTTGATTGAAATAAAAAATGCTATGTTGCGTTGGGATTTAAGTAACCTAGACTCATTTTTAGATTGAAAAAGCTAGGAACCATATGGTGTCCTAAGATTTGCTAACATAAAAAGTTACATTCACGTGAGATGGACAATTTATTTTGCAGTAAATTATGAGCAAGTGTTAAAAGGCGCACCTGTTCCTTTTAAGAGTTTCAGAAATCTGATAAATTGCGTTACATTTTATATATTAGTCGGTGCTCGTAAATAATATAAAATTATTGTACGGGTCAATATTACGACACCTTTGAAAATAAATTAAAAGAAACGATTAGAATCGATGCGCCGAAAAAGAGAAAAAGCATTATGAAAAGTAAAAGTGAATGAGATTGTACCCATTTACATATTGCACCATGTTTGACTTACTTAAGTCAGTTAACTGAGTCACATTCAGCAAAAACAATTAAGAAAAAAGTCCGAAAGATCATCCAAACATTTTTGGAAATGTCACTTATTTTAAAATTTTTCGTGTTGCCTAACTTGGACTTACGAGCGTTTACACATGTTACAACACCGAAGGGATCAAGAACAAGTGACCTTTAACCGAATTACAACGCCTATAATTATGTTTTCGGATTTTTAATTTTTGTTTGTGTCGTTCTTCAAAACAGGAACCGAAATGCATTTGTTTTTATTTCACACATTTCTCGGTTACCTTGGTTGTTATTTACATATCCAAGTTCCGGTTTGCGGTCCAAATAAATATTCTAAACTTTCAGCGCTTTGAAAAGAATTTTTACCCATAATAAGCACGAAATGAGTGGTGAAACGGCACTAAATCCAATACCTGACATATCCCCGATCGATTCAAGCCACGTACACTGAATTTATAATCCTAATAAAGGAAAATACCGCCAATAAACTGGTCACTCCATTACGCAACTTGAAAAAATTAAAATAATGCATTATCCTGCCGAGCTTTCATTCGCAGGATCGGCGCCAATCCTTGAGGCAGGATGCTACAATGTAGCGATGCGCCGCGCACTTGTTACACTTTCGTCATTGGCCCTCTGAAATATCGATACAGTTTTCTCTGAAACAAGATGGCCGGCCGACTGTAACATCCTAGAAGGCTTCCGCCGGAAGTTGCTAGATTTGCAACAAATTCCTGAACGGGGATCCAGTTTCATAAATGCTAATTATGGTCGCTCCACACGAAAGGTCACCGGTTTGGTCATATTTTAGCTTACTGGCGATGAAAGATGATCAAGTTGCGAAAGACGATTTTATCGCCTCAGTTTCGTGATGTGTTTAATTTTTTGGTTTGTTTTGCACAATTATGTCATCCAAACATTTCGCTTTGGCATCTGTTACAGTTAAGGAATATTTTTTGTTTTTGCTTAATCGTCTAGCGAGGAAAGTTCCAGTTAGCTCGCGGAAGAAACAGGAATTACTACTAGTTAATGGCCTACAATTAATTTTACATTAAGTCTAATTGAGATATCTGTCAGTCCCGAGTGTGATAGATTCAATTCTTGGAATGCCTATTTTTCCATAAATCATGTTTCATCATAAATAGTAAAAATGGCAAAATGAATATGTTGCTGAAGCCTACATATGGCACTGGTCGCTTTATATCTCGGCGACGTTCAGTGAACCGCAATGAATTTTTCTTGCCGTTTTCAGAGTCATCGTTCTTGAGGCGCGGTCCTTTCACTTGGCCGCGAATCTGCTGCTCCACATTTGACCGCGGTGCTACCTGTGCATTTCAAGGCCGGTCCTGTACACTTTCGATTTTTATCCGACTGTTATGTCACACGGGTGTGCCCCGCAGACGAGTATTCCTCCGTTTAAAAACCCGATGACGTCCGAGATCGACCCAAATTTATTCGCATTTCCTCTGACGCCAGCGATTTATTTTCGCAGTGCGAAATCGATCTCGTTATCGGACTGTTTTAATAACCATCGCGTTAATTAAGTTTCATCATAATATAGTTTTAAGAACTAGTTTTCGTTCCCATCGCACAATATGAGGTGCTCGAAATCGGTAACCCACTTTTGCTCCTCATTAATTTTTATGAATGTCACTAATTTCGTTAAATGTTTGTTGTAATTTATACTGGAAGTGGGAAAAGTCAAATCGTGGCGTCCGATAACGTAATATTTGACAAATGGGCGCTTAAACACCCACATGGGCTTGGGAAAAATTGTTTTAATGCGGAATTAAATGCCTGAATGTAGGCTGAGCTTGAGGTACATTTGTGGCAATCTTATTTTATCGCTGAATAATATGACATGAGCAGTTCGTTTTCTCATATCGCTGACTAATCTCATGTTCGCGACAAGCCATTAGACAAGAAGTTATGTCACCTCTAGGAAGTCTTGGAATTGCACGGTGGTGCGTATTGTGTTGCTGATAATTACGATGATAACGGGCTGAATAATAAATAGCCATCTCGAGATCTAGCGAAAACATGAATGTAGCAAGCGAGAGCGATTGATTCATTGAGGTGTGTTGGGTTCGGATTTTATTGGAAATTTCGTCATCAGAAATGAGTATTTATGGTGTCGACCACCTTCGTAAATTGACCATTACTTCGTCAGCAACTGTGCATGTCAATCAATTAGTTTACATCTCTTCACACACCTGATGATAAGGCGATAAAATTAAGTTTCACACTAATCCACACCTTCCAGCATAAAATATTTGTTTTTCAAAATTAAAGATCACTAGCATGTTTTATGGCCCGATTACTGACATTTATGACCTCCTGTGGTTATATACAGAATGTTTCTTTACACTTTTAATTTAGTATTCAATATTCAATCTTGTATTTTCACTCCAAATCGAGTTCTCAAAATTGACATAAAAAATAAAAAAACTCTGATTGTACTGTAATGAGCGCAGTGCAAGACAATTTTCAAAAAAGAAGCGATTGTAAAAAAATCTTTTTGAAAGAAAACGTTTATGCCAATTACAGATAAACCACACATAGTTTGACAAAAACAGCAAATTATTATTAAAAATATGAAGAGCTTTATTAAATATAAAATCAATTGTTTAGCTAGAAATGCTAGTATGCAAAATATCTCACAAATTAGTGACAATTGAGGTCTAAAATTTTGTGTATAAATAATTTGATCGGGAAGCATTGGCTGGACACCTCCATTTAAATACGAGTAGTAAATTCAACTTAACATTTAACATAAACAGCACATTACCCCTTCAGGGTCCAGCCCGTGCAGTATGTGATCTAATTCGGTTCCATAAAAGCTGCATTCAATTGTGACCAAGTTTGCAGAGAAAGCAGTTCGAGTTCAGCGAGTCTAAAATCGTCAAGAAGTCCGTACCATCTTAGGCACATGCTAGTTTACATAATTTCTAATCCAGTTCTGTCGGAGCACCATTAATATTATAATCGTTGGCTAATTGGTGTGCGGTCTGCGTCCCAAGCTTCAAGCTATGCGATTTTATGTAACACATGCACAGAATCAGTGCAGACAAATGGTCGCCTTAGGTCTGTAGTTTCGTAAAAATCGAAAGTGTAGCCTTGCATTAAGGGAAAAACTGCTCCCGAACAATTGCCATTGGATTAACATAATTTCTAATCGGGCGACTTTATTGGATTTTCTTGCGTAATCCGTCGATTGTGAGCGCGATTGTTTATCACGCCCACACTTGACGATGGAAAAAGTGTTAAACATGACCGGCGTTCTGGTAATGGTCATGGCGGTCGCACAATGCTTGTTTTTAACAAATTGCTTAATCCTTTTGGTCGGAATGGGATATGTGAAGGCCGGTCTGAGCTACCGGAGAATGGCCTCAGGAGAGGTTGGTTTCTTCGTCTGGTTTTGTTCTTTTTTGGAATGTTTTACTTTTGTTGAATTTGCTACTGACAGGGGAGTAATCTATGTAAGGCAATGTGGTTTAGCCTGTGCGTAACGACTCCCATTGTCCAAGCTTTAGAAAAGCTCTCAAACTTTGGGTGCCAAAAACCACTGATTAGGTGTATGAAACATCACTTAATAAGTTCAAAGTTTCTGACACAGGTAGTTTTGTTGATTTCTGTTTACTTTAAAGCGTAATTCTGAGGTGTTCATTTGTGACGATCCGGGTGACCGGAGTCCCAGAGCGTTTATCTATTGGTACCGATGAAGTGATAGGAATTCCAAAACGTAAATATAAAATATACAAAATGTGAATTGACGAGATTTCCTGCAGTACTGAAAAAATTGAGGAACTGAAAATTTTAAAATCCGTTGGTTCGAGTGAAGATTTTTCTACCAATGTAATTTTAATAAAACGGAAAGATAAAATTTGTCATACAAATCCGCTATCTTCAGTCTCAGACTGACTATGCTCTCTGTTACAGACAGTTCAATAAAGCAGTCAAGAACATTTTTCAACCTTCTACTACTCTTACCATAAAATGCATCATTACCTATGTAATTTTTAAAATACTAATTTACTTTTTGAAGTATGCTACGTTTAATAATAAATTATCACTAATCACAAAATTAACCTCCGCTTGAAGAACAACAATGGTTGAACCTCAAACCCCGCGGTTTGTCATAGGCCACACCTTAATCTCGGTTTAATTTGGAAAGGCACCGCTTTAATCACCTATTATTATGTTGTAACGAGATTTTCCGAACACCTGTATGGTACGAAATCGGATATATCGTGGACACTTGCGACCCATTTTAATAACCGTTTCAAATGTAAAGCGTACTATAAATCACGAATATTTCAAATGTCTCTTGTAAAAGTCTTATACGTGCGCTTAATTTTCATCGCAGACAATCTCGGGAGTGTCGCGCTGGAAACCTTTTAAGTTTTAATAACAGTTCATGAGTTCATGCGCTACGGCCTTTGACGACAGCATCAGGACCCAACAAACAATTTTTTACAAAAGTGAAAATTACACAATTAGAAATTTATAAGTCCTTGACTTGAGACAGAACTGGACAGCTTCGATGATTTACGAGGGTTTAATAAGTACGGATTGGTTAAAAGTGACCGAATTTTTTCCGCATTGCACAAGACTAAATTGTTCGAAATTGTACTGCGATTATAAAAATACATTTGTAATTTCGAGAACTGTTCGGCCTTTACCAAGGACGGATTTGTAAGATCTAATATTTAACGCTTAATAACGGCGTGCCAACAAATAATTAAATCCTTGGGAGAAACACATTATTATCAAAAGTAAAAAATGAGAAATTTGTTTGGAAGAATTTGATTAATTTTTAGTTTTGCACACTTTTGTGCAATCACACTTTTTTGATTCGAATTCGTTCTTAACTTTCTTCGGGTTCGTGCAATCTATCTTGTGTCACGTAACATCCCACTTAGAAAGGAATGGTGATTTGGTCCTTGTAAGAGATGGTCCAGTGCGTAATACAACGTTCATTATCACTTTCTTCCAGCAAAATTGTTTCATTGTTTAATTATTTATTACCAACACAGTCGAAGCTTTGAGAACAGAAATAAATGACACTTATAATACGGAGAGCGGTAAAATTGTCGTTGTGCGTACATTTAGTGTGAGCGTTGTTAGTTAATTTTAAATTTATACGAGTTCTAAAACACCACGTGGTCTTATTCCGGAGGAAAATCACGGCGATGAATGAGAAAAATAACCGAAATCAATAAGGTCACTTGTTACAAAGTGTGACACTACATCGTTAACATTTCAATTAAAAAAATCTCCGTTCATTAATCGGAAAAATGTTAGTCCCCACAAGTCAAGCGATTGCAACAGCGTCTCACCGTGTTGCAGCCATTAAATGATCCATTTTTGCGCAACTTCTTTCAAAAGATTATATACATTTTTCTATATACCGATCATACGTGTCGACGTAATACAACAATCGCAATTGCACAAGATCGTGATCGGCGAAGTCATTTTTAAAGAATAATTAACAGGACACGTCGGTCGACCTTCGTCCGCAAATCCAGTTCGGCTCCGGAACCGCTCCGGCTTTTTTTCCGGGCTCAAGGAATATCGATTCGGGAATGAGACAAGAGGTCGTAGGTCATACATTAACGGGATTGCGGCACGTGGTTGCGTCATCACGTGCACAACAGACGGACACACCTGCTCGTGATAATTTCTCTTTCGTTAGCCACACATCTGATGACATTAGGGAGCTTTGTTGGTGGATTATCGGCCATGGCCGAGATACACTTATCTTATAATAAATCGATAGATTGTTTATAAATATTGATTTATGGGTTAGTCGACTTTTTCGTAATTGGCTCGCTGGAAGAATAATTCGGGACAGGATGTGGGATCGGCCAATTAGAATTGATGCAACAGTTTACGATAATTCTGAAATGCTGAAAAATGCGACCAGTTACCTACTACTGAACTGAAACCACTGAAAATTAAACAATTTTGTATTTTTTTAAATTTGCTGCTTGGGAGCTTCTGTTTTAGAAGCTTTAATGGATGGAATAGTTGGTAAATGTGAATTAGTAAGACAAAAACTGTTGATTTTTCACTTTTCAAGGCGACCATTTCAGCGGTAATAAAAATTTCGGTCTAACATACTGACATTGGTGAAAAATTGCTTAATAATTATTCGTTATGTAATTGGATCAGTGCTACACTAAGCTCAATATCTGTGATAAACCATCAAAATCTCCCATCAGGATGCCGGCCGGATCGAGCCTCCGGTCCAGTGAAAGGTCCCAAACTCGGCCCGGGCCGTGGGGGCCACACCTCCACTCCAACTATATAAACTTGTGCACCACCCAAGCTCAGCCAGAAACCTAGAACGATCAAACATGGCATTCAAAGTGAGTACTCAGTGCTCAAGTGTCTCAAGTGCAGTGTCTTAACTAACAACCCTCTGTTGCAGTTGTTCGTCTTCGCCGCTTTCGTCGCTGTAGCCCGTGCCGGCGCCCCCTTGGGCTACGCCGCTGCCCCAGCCTTCGGCTACGCAGCTGCCGCCCCCGCTTACGGCTACGCCACCCCTGCCGTCCATGCCGCCCCTGCCATTTCCTACGCCGCTCCCGCTATCGCCAAAGTAGCCGCTCCCGCCATCTCCTACGCCGCTCCCATCGCCAAAGCCGTAGCCCCAGTCGCTTACGCCGCCCCCGTAGCCAAAGCTGTCGTAGCTGAACCCTACGCCCCAGCCCACTACGACTTCGGATACGCCGTCAGCGACCCCCACACCGGCGACAGCAAGAGCCAGCAAGAATCCCGCCGTGGAGATGTTGTCCAAGGCTCTTACTCCTTGGTCGACCCTGATGGTACCAAACGTACCGTCGAATACACCGCTGATCCCCACAACGGTTTCAACGCTGTTGTCCACAGAGAAGGTCTCGCCGTTAAAGCTGTAGCCCCCGTCGCTAAAGTCGCCGCCCCCATCGCCTATGCTGCCCCCGCTGTAGCTAAGGTCGCCGCTCCCGTAGCCTATGCCGCCCCTGTGGCCCACACCTACGCCGCTCCCGTGGCTCACGCCTACGCCGCCCCCGTGGCTCACGCTTATGCCGCCCCAGCTGTAGCCAAATACGCCGCCCCAGCTGTAGCTTACGCTGCCCCAGCTGTAGCTAAATACGCCGCCGCCCCCGCCATCTCTTACGCCGCTCACGCTCCAGCTTACTACCACTAAGTGGTACCGTGAGTGCGATTGAATGTCTGTTCAGATTGTTGATCGTTGCATGTGAATATGTATTTATTTTTGTAGATAGGCCCGAAGGGCCACAATAAATATTTTTACTTTAAAATGAACTGACGTTTTATTTTTTTTAAAAACCTAGTTGAAAAACAATTCTTAAATTCAAATTATTGTTGTTGACAAATTTGTGACACATTCGTAAATAATAATAATAAATATTAATGTTTAAATTAAAAACAGTCTACAATGTTAACCAATTCAAAATTGTTGAATGTTGGATTTGATCTTTGCACAAATGCTAAATTCATTTCAGCGATGAAATCTCATTTCATAAATTAAATTCTTCACATACATATCTAAGAGAATGTAAAAAATTTAAATAGTATAACTTTACAAAGCTTAGGTATATGACAGTAAAAAGGCATATTTAACTTAATTATTTGAAAATACAGAATAATATCCAATTTGTCCATATAGTCTAAACTATAGCTTACAAATCTATAGAGTAAAAGTAAAAACTTGCAATGATTTTTCCGGTCATTTAGGTAGTTACATTACCTCCTATGTAGTCAAGTAATTGTTATAGGTAAAATTAAGCTAATTTCGTACTTAGCGCCATAGTTTGCCGATGCAACGAAATTTTAATTTTAATTTCTTGTTGTTTTTTTAAGTTTTACACTACATACAAATAATACACATTGATGAAAATTAGAACACATTAGGTTCTTATGTCCTTGAATATTCTTATCAAAATTGTTTACCACTTTACATAAATGTACACTTACTTACTGTATTGAAAAATAAATACATGGGTATTTTTTATATTTAAATACTAGTACAATCACAAGTGAAGTAAATACTGCGTCGCGATGAGTGGGAACTCGTCAGAAACCCTAACTAGCATTTCTAAATATTCCTTTCATTGGTACGATTACGTATTTTTTTGTGTCATGTTGTTTATAAGCGTTGCAATTGGAGTATATTACGGTTTTCTTCGAAAGAAAAATTTGACACCTACCGAATATATGATGGGCAACAAGGATATGAAAGGTCTGCCTGTGGCCATTTCTATAACGGCTTGGTAAAACTATGTTTTTGAAAATACTCAAAAAAAATAGTCATATTTCCGGCGTCAATCTTCTCGGAGTCCCTGCTGATGCATATCGCTTTGGTGGCAGCTATTTGCTCGGCGTTATTTCGATGGTATTTGTAATAGCGATCACTATTTTTATTTACGTACCTGTTTTCTTCGAACTGCAAATTACGAGCATTTATGGATATTTGGAAATGAGGTTTGATAAAAAAACAAAAGCAGTGGTGTCTTTTTTGTACATTTGTTGCGAACTGTTTTATCTTCCAATAGTGGTGTACGCTGCTGCTCTAACTCTTTCCGCGGGTAGGTATTCAGTTGTGACAAAACTCAAAATAATCGAAAATGAATTTTTTAGCAACAGGTTTTACAACTAATTTGCAGATAATTATTGTTTGTTGTATTTGTATTTTCTATACCAGTGTTGGTGGACTAAGAGCTGTCATTTGGACTGATATTTTTCAATTTCTCATATTTTTCACAGTTTTTTTAGTTGTTTTTGTGTTGGGAATAAAAACTGAAGGGCTTTTGACGGTTTGGAACAAAACCTTAGAAAGCGGAAGACTTGATATTTTTAAGTAATTAGAAACAAATCGTGATAGTTTAACTTCCTAAAAGTTTGGATTTAGACCTTACGGACCGAAACAATGTTTGGACATCAGTAATTGGATTAACGTTTCATTGGATAGCTCTCAACATTGTTAATCAAGCAACAATTCAGAAAATTTTAACTGTTTCCAGCTTAACTCAAGCAAAATTGTGAGCATTTCTAGAATTTATTTGTTACACCACGTTAACGTTACGCATTGGCAGTACGGTGTTTTACTTCGAATTCTTGTTTGTAATGATTAAAGTAATTTGTGTTATTCTTGGTTTTGTAATATATACAAGGTACAGCAGTTGTGACCCTTTCACAACCAAGCAAGTCGAAAAAAATGATCAGTTGGTACCACACTATGTTATGGACATTGCAGGAAATACTGGTTTACCAGGGATTTTTGTGTGTGGGATTATAAGTGCGGCGTTAAGGCAAGTGTTTCTTTTACCACTTATATTTAATGGATTTAAAAAAAAATATTAATAAGTGTTTAGTACTCTTTCAGCAAACGTGAACGCTATGGCTGGAGTGATATATCAAGATTTTCTCAAAGATTTGATACCTAACGTGTCCGAACGGACAAAATGCAATATCCTAAAATTACTTGTTGTTGCTATAGGTATTTGGTGCATGTGTATAAGTTTTGTTATAGTCCATTCAGAGGGAATTGTACTTTTACAACTAACTTCTAGCGCTGTCTACAGTGGACCAGTTTTAGGAATCTTTACCCTCGGAGTTCTTTTTCCGAGAGTTAATGCTAACGTACTAGGAACATACCATATTATTTTAATAGTAAACTTTTTTCATATCACAGGGAGCTTTCTACGGCGCCATGGTTGGTTTTATTACTATTTTTTTATTGGCAGTACCTTCCAAGTTTTTGCAAAGCCAAGGCAAATTGAAAGTAATACCAAAGCCTCTTTCCACCGATCGATGCAATGTTTTAAACCACACTTTCATTCCTACTTCGCCACTTGTTACGACGGATTCATACACAATTTTTAAAATTACACCTTTCTGTTATACATTCATTGGCGCGAGTGTAACACTGATTGTAGGACTAGTAATCAGCTATTTTACAAAATGTGAGCATCTTCCAAACGAAGCACTGTTAAGTCCAGTTACACGATTTATTTTGACGAGACGAGTCAGAAAAGCCGAAGCTTCATACACTAATGTTGAAGAAGCGTTAAAACAGTTACAACAAGCAGAAACAAAAGATGTCGACTCTTAAACTAAGTGTTTGATTTAAAAATGTAAACAAATGAAAAAGTGTCTTGCTTTCTTGTTGCGTCGGTCGCAATCTGTATGGTTGGTTATCTATCTTAAGCTAATATATTGCAAGCGATTTTTCTGTCTGTAAATGTTAATAATAATAAATTAGTGCGTATCATAAGCGTTTCCAAAGGGGAAGAAGGGAGGTAGGCTACACAATTTGTAGTGATATAATGTATACTGTAGTATACTGCGATATATTATTATTAATATTTAATAACATGAATATTTAACAAAGTATAATAAAATGTGTCTTATCCCTAATACATAGTACCATTAGTTTTTTTTTAATTATTTTATTTTAAACGTTATGTAGATAGTAGATAATAATAATAATAATAATAATAATAATAATAATAATATATAAAAATAATATAACTGGAAAAGCATTGTTTATTCCTAATAGTGTTTAAAACTCAGAAAAAAAATGAGACACTGTACATATTTTCGATTATTTTTATTGGCCCTTTCCCATTACTTTTTACAACTGCGATGTTTCGAAATCTGGTTCAATGAACCACCCATCAAAAAGTTCACGATTAATTTAAATATAAATGTAAAAATCTAGTAAAACATGATAAAATGGAATTAATAATAATTACAATTTTAATTACGATTTTTCATTGGGCCTATTAACTTCGTGTGAACACTCATTAAAGTCATAAGAATCAATTTATTACGATCAGATCTTGTTACAAAATTGCATATACACATAACTTAACCTTTTGGTGACCGCTCAGTTACGTAAACCCTTTTAAATTGATACACTTTTCAAGCCCGATGTGTCCCGTTTTGAAAAGAATGCTCTGGTTCAACTTGTTTTACACATTTCTGGTTTAGGGTCCTGTAAATTGGCAATAACCACACCTACCAGTCTTTAGTATAAAAATTGCTAGTCTTTTTGATGACAACGCACTTCGAAGACAACAACCACTACAACAAGATGGCTTTAAAAGTGAGCGCCCTCGAAGTGTAGTAAAATGTGCTAACAGTGTTTTTAATTCCAGGTTATTGTTTTCTCAACACTTCTGGCAATTGCCCGTGCTGGTGCTCCAGCTCTCTCGTACGCCGCTGCTCCTGCCATCTCTTACGCCGCCCCCGCTGTAGCTCCCGTCGCATACGCCGCCCCCGCTGTAGCTCCCGTCGCATACGCCGCCCCCGTTGCCAAAGCCGTCATCGCTGAACCGTACGCCCCAGCTCACTACGACTTCGGTTACGGCGTTAACGACCCTCACACTGGCGACAGCAAAACCCATCAAGAATCTCGTCGTGGAGACGTCGTCCAGGGAGCTTACTCGCTAGTTGATCCTGATGGAACAAGACGTGTTGTACAATACACCGCTGACCCACATAATGGTTTCAACGCTGTTGTGCACAAGGAGCCCTTGGCTGTTAAAGCTGTAGCTCCTGCTGTGGCCCCCGTGGCTTATGCTGCTCCTGTGGCTAGAGTCGCTGCTCCAGCCGTCGCCGCCTATGCCGCCCCTGCAATTCACAGCTATGCTGCTCCTGCTGTAGCACCGGCGGTTGCCACCTACGCGGCCCCAGCGATTCATAGCTATGCTGCTTCAGCTGCATATGCAGCTCCTGCAGTACACAGCTATGCTGCTCCTGCTGTTGCTGCTTATTCCGCACCTGCAGTTCATAGCTATGCGGCTCCTGCTGTAGCTGCATACGCTGCTCCTGCAGTACATAGCTACGCTGCGCCTGCAGTAGCTGCTTATGCAGCTCCAGCCGTGCATGGCTATGCTGCTCCAGCTCTTCTTCACTAACTTTGTGAAAAATCTATTGTGATTTTGTAGTCAATTAACAAACTGTCTCTATTTTTAGAGATAATGCTCATTTAATACTTTATATTTAATAAATATATTTTAAAAAATACCATTGTCTGTTTTTTTTACAAATAACTACATAGTAACATGAATACAACATTTGAAAGGAACAAAATATAAAAAAAAACTTTTAACAAAACTCAGAATACGTGTGTCTACCTACCTAAATGTAAAGTTAGAAATTTAAATTAAATTCTTTATTATTACGTTCAATAAGCTACAGTAACAAATAAATAAGTATTAAAACTTTTCAATTCAATAAGTAAAAGTAGTGTTCAATGTTTTTTATTTTCTCTGTTGGAACTATTAGGATATTTAAACCACAATACGCAAAACACACCCGATTTAGGTACTTTATTTGTTTAAGACTTGCTGTTTAGCCTTCAGTGGTATCAAAACCATAATTATGCTGGCCAGTTCATTAGTGACTTTTTTCCTCATTTATTTTTAATTATTAAAGTTTTTTTTGTTCCATTGTGTAGGAGTATTTAATTATTTCGGCTCGCGAATTGTAGGAGTTGCAATTAGGTTTGTGTAAAACTAGCTAATAAATAATGTAGTTTCAACAATCTTCAGGGAGGCGTCATCGCCACCGCAATTCCAATCATTCTCGTTACTCAATTTCGAACCGGTTTGCTTTAAAAAAGTGACACCATTTTTTCACAAGTATGTAGCAAACCGAAATTTGAGAAATTAATTCGAAACAGTCTCAATGATCTATAAATCTGGTATAATGTCAATGTCGAGAGTTGTGCTAAACATGCTCTTCCTTACAGTTCAGTTTTGCTTGGGCAAGTCCATAAATTTACTAATTTACGATCGAACCGAGAAACTGGTAGTATAATTAGTTATAAATTACAAAATAAACTTTATTTAAAGAAAATATAACAACAGGTTTAGTAATAATCGTTACTGTTAACAAACAATTTATTATTAAGAATCTCCTTCCGGACTTCAGCCTTGAAACCACTGATTGGATCAGCGTAGTAATCCACTATGCGCCTCGTTCCATCAGGTTCGATCAAAGAGTAGCTTCCTTGGACAACATTACCGTGACGTACTTCAACTTGACTTTTCCTATCACCCGAATAGGGATCTTGCACTTGGTAGTTAAAATTATAATGCGGTCTCGTTGTTGCTGGTTCTTGAATTACTGCATTTACGATTTTACTGGCTGAGGGAATGCGAACTAAGTGCGAATAAGGCAAGTTTTCCGCTTCAGCAACACTAAGATGGATTAATGAAATAGCTAACAGTATTTTCTAAAAAAATAATTTATGTTTGCAAAGGAAAAACTCAGGACGTTACTTACTTTAAGTGCCATGATCGAATAAGAATGCCTGACTTAAGCCGTGCTTATTTATAGTAAAGTGAGGAGTGCCGTCTGTGAGAAATCTTGTCTTCAAGAGTTAAATAACAATATTTTAACTAATTACGATTATATGTAGACCAGTGACTTGCTAACCGGGACAAGACGACAAACTCGTTTCATCGTGTGACATAACTTTTTATTGAACACATTTTATGTTTAGTGGGAGGATTTGCCAAGTAAGGCAAACGAATTTTGCACCATCCCATTGCTCGCTACAGAAGATTTACAAAATGATTTTTTTGAGTCTAAACATAAGTATAAAAAATAAGTCATTTAAATAAGCATTTGGTTTTTGATATTATTTCGCACTTCATTTATATCTTGGCACAAGGTTACAATATTAAAATGTCGCAGATCGTCTAATATATTTGAGGTAATCTGGTAGCATCCAGCGACCATCATTCGGAGAAAGGGAGGCCAGTTTAAACCCTGCATGCACCTATTTTTTGGGGTTCAACTCCAGATGTGGGACTGTGGTACCATCCTACTAAAAACTGACCATGAAATTAAAAAATACCAAATTACCACAAATGGAAAACGTTCTTTTAAATGTTAAGCAACAACAATGAGTTATGATTTTTGCGATTGTGGGCCAAATTTTTTCGAATTTGGTGATAAGTAACATTCACATTTTTTCGTAAATACCTAACATAGCTAGTTCAATGTCGTTACTATTAATCAATTAAGAAAGAAGGTAACTACAATAATAAATTAGTTTTTGATGGTCTTTGACAAAAATGTAAAGCTATCATGTATTAACACATTTATGGATTTTGAGAATAAATTATAATAGAAATAGCCAATTAAGTACTTCGTGATTTATGAATTGTGCACGCTCCTAAAATTTTGTATTTGTTCCGTGTTAATTTAACCAAAAAATTTGGCAAATTGGTGGGGACCACTCCTCCAAAAACCAGGTATAAAAGCGAAAACATCTTCAAAGTCACACACATCGCCCCAAAATTAAACCGAGCAACAATGGTGTTTAAAGTAAGTGTGATTCCCAAATTTTTATACGATTTTAGGATGATTTTTTAGCTTGTCGTTTTGGCTGCTTTTGTGGCCGTAGCAAAAGCTGGAGTGCCTTTCGGTTATTCAGCCCCGGTGGCACACGTAGCCGCTCCCGTCGCCTACGCCGCCCCCATACCCAGAACCATCATCGCCGAACCCTCAGCTCCGGCCCATTACGACTTTGGATACGCCGTAAACGACCCTTTGACTGGAGACAGCAAAAGCCAACACGAGATCCGACGTGGCGACGTCGTCCAAGGAAGTTACTCCTTGGTCGATCCTGACGGTACCAAGCGTACCGTGAACTACGCCGCTGATCCCCATAACGGCTTTAACGCTGTAGTCCACAAGGAACCTCTCGCTGTTGCTCCTATAGCCCCAGTGGCTAGGATCGCCGCCCCAGTCCATGCATACGCAGCTCCGGCTTTGCATCACGCCTCATACTATTAAAAATGATTTGTTGATAGACAAATTATTACTAATTTTGTTTTTTGTAATATCAAAAAGTGAAATAAATTTTTTTCATTTGTTTTGAAGAGTTGGGTGTTATTGAAAGTGAGAATTGATTGATAATCGCCGATGAGTGGGTTGTGCCCGGAAATTGTTTCGAACGCCTTGACCCTACGAGATCGTAACATAAATATCGAGTCAAGGATCCGCTTCTTGAGTTTTGAGACGTAATTTGTCTGGGAACACGGATATTTTGGTCATTAAATGGGCTAGGACCTTCAGTACTTTCGACCTCGTCAGTTTTATAAAAAAAAAATTATTAAATATCTGTGTGCTGTTTCAAAACTATAAAAACGTCAACGTCGCATTTTCTCTCAAAATTAGCGGTTATTTATTATATATGTACTTCAAAAAATAATAGCTAATGTAATTTAATAATGTCAATAAGAGGTCAATCATTAATTATTTTACAATTTTATCAATCATATTTATAAAAATAATTTGGTAAAATGCATTCTTAGTGTTTTTATAATTTTGAAACAGCTAATATAATAGCGGTGTTCAATGCTATAACGAAATAAGTCCAATTTTAGTGATTTTGAGAAAACTATAATATGCTGCAAAATGCTACAAAATCTTCTCTTTGAAATGCAATAATTGGTTTTGCTCAAGGCTGGTTTATTTAAATGTTATTAAATAATTCTGTTATAACACTGAAAATTTGTAAACGTTTATTCAGTGCAATAATGAGATAAGTCTATCAATCGCTTCTTCTCTACAAGTCTACAAATTAATATTAAAGGTACAGTAACATAAAAACTTATAAATTAAATCTGACTTTTCATAAATTTAAAGACAGTATTTTTTATTGTAATGATTTTATTAAACAATAAAATAATACTTCGTTCTGACTCTTAGGTCTAAAAAAATTACTAATTAGACGTCACTTTTAAAAGACTGTTGTAAAAATTTCGTTAATTTCTGATGGAGAAAGTATAAAAAAATAAATATTTTTAAAGATTGCTACCCCTAATGTTTTGTTCGCTAGAACGTTGGCTTTAGTACCTGTAAATATACTTATTTACATTAAAAATAATCTATTTTCAAATTTAGAGCTCAGAAAGAATGTTTACAATTTTTTATCACGAGCTCCCGGATTTATAAGTTATGTGGAAGTAAAGTTTTAGAAAAAAGAAGAGAAAAGACAGTATTGACATTGGATGGACAAATCTTTAATGGGTTAAAAATTAAAGAGCTTTTAATTTTAAAAAAACTTAGGTCCACTTCTTAGTCCAAACAAGATCAAAGAAATAAATTCTGTTTCACATTTCTCCAATTTGCGTTTTATACTAACTTTTATATATTTATTTATCAAACAATGTTCTAACGATATTGTTGTATAGTTTATGTTGTCTTTTAGTTACTACCAAAAAAACCATGTCACTCTAATTTGCAAAACAAATTTGCAAATTATCAGCAAAGTTCAGACTTTTGTAACTGAAAATTCGTCTAATGGACTTATTTCGTTATGGTACTGAACACCCCTGTTACTATATTTTTATTAATAGTCATTTATTTAACGAGTTTAAGTGTAAATCGAACGCTTTAATTAACGAGTGGGTTGTTAAACCACGAGTGAAAATGAGTGGCTTATCAATTTTATCATTCTCTTTCGTTGTGCTACAAAACCATTCGTGCCAGAAACTTATAAAACTCGTATAATAATAAACTATTTTTAGAAAATATTTTAGGTTCGGTAGGTAAATCAAATACTATTGGAATTAATGTTTCTAATTTCTCATTTAATTATTTGTACAAACTTCAAATAACCAACAACAGTCTTAACAATATTTAAAGAAGAGCTTTAGAGTAGCCCAATCCAGCGGAATATCCTAACCCTCCAGCATATCCCAAGCCTCTGGCGTATCCCAAACTTCCAGCGTATCCCAAACCTCTAGCGTATCCCAAACTTCCAGCGTATCCCAAACCTCTAGCGTATCCCAAGCCTCTGGCGTAACCGAAACCACTGTATCCAACAGCGGGGGCGGCGTAATGGGCGACAGCAGGGGCGGCGTAATGGGCAACTGCAGGGGCGGCAAATCTGGCAACGGGGGCGGCTACAGCAACGGGAGCGGCAACTCTAGCAACAGGGGCAGCTACAGCAACGGGAGCGGCGACTCTGGCCACGGGAGCAACGGCAACAGGAGCAGCCAAAGGCTCCTTGTGGACAACAGCGTTGAAACCGTGAATGGGGTCGGCGGCGTATTCGACAACACGTCTGGTGCCATCAGAGTCAATCAAAGAGTAAGCGCCTTGGACAACGTCCCCACGGCGAGACTCGTGCTGGCTCTTGCTGTCTCCAGTGTGGGGGTCGTTGACGGCGTATCCGAAGTCGTAGTGAGCTGGGGCATAGGGCTCGGCGACTACGGCTTTGGCTACGGGGGCGGCGTACGTTACTGGAGCTACAGCTCTGGCAACAGGGGCGGCGTAAGCAACTGGGGCTATGGCTCTAGCCACGGGGGCGGCGTAAGCAACGGGGGCTACGGCACGAGCGATGGGGGCGGCGTAGGAGAGGGCGGGAGCGGCGTGAAGAGCGGGAACGCCAGCACGGGCCAAAGCCAAAAGGGTTGAGAATACAACGAACTAGAAATCACAGTTAGTGAACTTGTGAAACAAATGTAGATTCACTTACTTTGAATGCCATGTTGCTTACTTTGCCACCAACTGTTGAGTGTGCAGAATGGGTGCAATTTTTTGATTTTTATACAAAATTTATTAAGGTGTGGTTGCAACAGTTGTGTTGCAACCCCGATCCTGATAAATAGTTTCTGGTAAAACGGGTTGAAATTTATGTTGGTGTACAATTGCATTAATATTTTGCGTATTGCAGTTTGCTACCATTCAAGGTTCCGGTTTTTGGGACTGACCTTTAAGGGTTTTGTAAGAATGTTCTTGTTTTGGAGTTACGTCCGATTCTAGTTTACCCAGATACCTACATTCTCTTTCGGTTCTTTGACACTTTGTTATTATAAAATTCTGGTGTTTGACCTTTGTGTAAAACAGTTTTTTTGTCGCAAAAATCTCACAGCTCGCATTAACACAAATAAGTCCTGGAAGAATAGGTAATGTGTTTGTTTCTTCAGAAAGTTAGAGAATCTAATTTGTTTTCTTGTGTTTACATAATACGGGTTTATCATTCTAGATATGCAAAAATGCATCGTACAAAATAATAAAAAAAAACTCTTGTTTTTTTTTTAAAGTAACATCAACAATTTTTCTTTCTTACCATTTCTAAGTAATTTAAATTAATATCTGTTTTGACTAATTCTGTCGGAAACTGAATCTACGTACAAACATAAACTATACAAACTCGTATCAACAATGAGGATTATATTTCGCTGAACACATAACACACATAAGGACATAATTTATGCTAAATTCTAAAAGAACAGTTTCTAGAGTCTTTAGATATTCTATATCCTATGGATGTTTGTACTTAACAAGCAATTTGTTAAACAAATTTTTCTGAAAAAACATATTGAACTATCACACTAGTTTACAAAATATAATTTTTTGTGTAGTTCTGACAACTTAATAAATGTTGTTTTGTTTTTTTTATCAAGTTTAAGCAGAATTTGTTCAATAGATCGCATTTCTAGTAACTTTGTTAAAAACTACCCATTTGTTGTATACTTCAACGTATTATGTCTCTACTTAAGACTTAAGGCTTCTAATTGTGCTTGTAAATTATCTGTCAAATATAGATTATGGAAAATTAAGTGTAAAATTGATGAGAAAACGTAGGTTTGCAGTATGAATTAATTATGTACATGTCAAGGAAGGTAGGCAGCTAGCAGTATTTATTTTCTGAGTGTCACTAAAACTGGAAACACCCTGTATGTATTGCGTTTTATTGCTAGTTCCTGATGCGATACTTTTCTCAGTCTGTTTACTAGACTCGTATAAGAGAAATTTTTAGGATGTGACAAATTTATAGAGAATTTTTCTTAAATAAATTTATTTTCTTTGAATAAAAAAATATTACACAATGTAATTTACTGTAACTTTGTTATTTATTTGATGTTGGAATGATTGTTATGAAAAAATCGCTGACTTCAAGGAATATTTTCGCCTGAGCATGTGTTGGGTTCAAGTGATTATTGTTGGCGTCTCAGTCTGGGCAATTATTTTGTTTTCAGTCTCAACTCTTCCTTGTATTTGTGTATTTTGTTTTGTTGTCCTTTTTTTACTAGTTATTCATAGTTGAGTTTTTGTTCAGTAACTAATTAATTAGCAACTTATTTTAAAAATTATTTTTTGAAATAAAATAAATCCGGGAATTATTTTCTATTTTTTATTATAAGAAAATATTATAAAATTTTCCTCCAAAAACTGAGGTATCAATGACTATTTAAAACATCTATTTAACCAAGAAGAGCTTTGGAATATCCCAATCCAGCGCTGTAGCCGTATCCACCGGCGTATCCTAAACCTACAGCTGGGGCAGCGTAGCTGTGGATAGTAGGGGCAGCGTAACTGTGAATAGCTGGGGCAGCATAGCTATGGACAGCTGGGGCAGCATAATTGTGGATAGCTGGTGCGGCGTAGCTGTGAATGGCTGGAGCAGCATAAGTGTGGACAGCAGGGGCAGCATAAGTGTGGACAGCAGGGGCAGCATAAGTGTGGACAGCAGGGGCAGCATAAGTGTGGACTGCTGGGGCGGCGTAGGTAGCAATAGCGGGAGCAGCAACTTTAGCTACAGGGGCGGCGTAAGCTACTGGGGCTACAGCAGGAGCCACAGCTTTGACAGCTAAAGGTTCCTTGTGAACGATGGCATTGAAACCGTTGTGGGGGTCAGCGGTGTATTCGACGGTACGTTTGGTACCATCAGGATCGACCAGAGAGTAAGCACCTTGGACAACATCTCCACGGCGGGATTCGTGTTGGCTCTTGCTGTCACCAGTGTGCGGGTCGTTGACACCGTAAGCGAAGTCGTAATGGACTGGGGCATAGGATTCAGCCACTACGGCTTTAGCAATTGGGGCGGCGTAAGCCACGGGAGCGACGGCTTTGGCGATGGGAGCGGCGTAGGAAACAGCAGGAGCGGCAGCGTAGGAAACAGCGGGGGCGGCGGCGTAGGAAATGGCGGGGGCGGCAGCGTAAGAAAGGGCTGGGACGCCGGCTTTAGCCAAAGCCAAAAGGGTGGAAAATACGACGAACTGCAAATAAATAAATAATAAAATAAATGTTAATTTAGCTTGGAAGCTGACTTACTTTGAATGCCATGTTGTTCACTTGAGATTTTGATTTCGAGTGTGATTTGATCGAAATAAGAATCAATTTTTATATGTGTCCCACAAAAGGCGTGGTCCACACCCACTGATGCTGTAATAATAACCAGAAAATAGTAATTTCTGGTAAATCAAGTTACGTTCGAGTTTTTTGCTTAAGAATTGCATTTGTTTCTATTATTGTAATAATTATAAAGATTTCGTAAAGTTTTTTATGACCTGATCGCCTGATCCAAATACTTTCGCTCTTAATTTTGTACTCACCGAAGTATTTAGTTGTCTTTGCCCAAATATATATTTTTTTAATTTTTTGCAATGGCAAAAAAGTATGAAACCTTTTAGATGTTCTATTATTAGGTTGTGAAACATATTGGGAAGAAAATTCATTTCATTATTTGGTCATGATCATGACATATAAACGTATCTAGATTGTACTCACAAGATTTTCGATGTGGTAATAATGAATTCTAATCGCAGAATTATTACAGTTTCACAACCGAATATTTGATCACTGCCAAGTAGGTAGTTATCTATACTTTTAAGAAAAAAATTTGAAAACACAATTTTCAATGTAGAATAAATTAAAGAAAAACTGATAAAAAGTATTGTATTTATTATAACAAAATTGGTACATCGGCTAAAATATAGACAGACACAGTAATCGACGCAATTACAAAGTGCTTTATTTTTACTACAGTTATTAAGTTACATTAGAAAAGTCTTTAAATTCTCAAATAGTTGAAAGGTGAGGCTACACCGTAGGGATGGTAGCCGTAAGCGTGATTGTAGTAAGGTAACCCAGTGTAGGGAAATCCGCTGTAAGGCAAATAGCCGCGAAGTCCTCCGGGATAAACGTACCCTCCAGCCACAGGAACGGGAACTAGACGAAGAGGATTGTACGATTCATGATATTGACCGTCATCATCATGCCCATCTTCACGAGCTACTCTATAACTTCCATCGTCATGGCCTTCCTCTTCGTGGCTTGGGTGGTAGCTACCATCATCTCCTTCATTGTGTTGTTCGTGATGGTAACTCCCATCATCTTCCCCTTCAGCGTGCATTTCATAGCGGGCTTTGTTGTAACTACCTTC
This sequence comes from Tribolium castaneum, assembly GCF_031307605.1. NCBI lineage: Eukaryota > Metazoa > Arthropoda > Insecta > Coleoptera > Tenebrionidae > Tribolium > Tribolium castaneum. The sequence continues at coordinate 15,072,749 of NC_087396.1, forward strand.
TTCTTCACCTTCGTGGTGGTAGCTGCCGTCGTCTTCACTTGGAACTACAGTGGTGTGCACTTCTTCGTGGTGTTCTTCATGGTGTTCCTCGTGGTGTTCTCCTTCCTCGATGTTTGCAACGAAACCGTTTGCGTCATCAGCGGTGTAGTGAACAGTGCGGGTAACTCCATTGGCGTCTACGACGGTGTAACTGCCTTTGATGACGTTGCCATCGGCAATTTCTTTCCTGCTGTGTGAGTTAGAAACGTCGTATGAAAAATCGTAGTTGGCAGGGATGGCTTCAGAAAAAGCTACAAGAGCCAAGAATAGAACTGCCTGAAACAAAAAAAAAAAACAATAAATTGTAAACAGTATTGTAAAAACTGTCTTACTATGATTGCCATTGTTTGAGATCTTGTGTTGGTCTGATTTTTTTACATGAGTTTCGGGTTTATATAGGTGTCATTTTTAGAATAATTTTCCGTTATGATTTTTTAATTGTTAAAAGGAGCTAATTGTATTGTTGCTTCATAGATGACACGTCCGATAGAGAAAAGTAATGAGAAATACATGGATTCCTAAAATTCGTATTTAATTGACTTTGAATTTGAAAGTCGAAGCAACATTTAAAAAACGTTAAATATAGTACAGCCATTAATAATCTTATTTCACACTTTTGACACATTTTTTATTTTTCAAAATCAATCTAATAGTGCCTTAGCTCTTAATTAATTCCGACTGTGAAAGTTTCTCGTATACAATTTTGCACCCAAGAGCTTAGCATTTTCTAAATCCGCTTTGTTCCATTTTTTAAACAGGTTTGGCTGTTCTTAATGGTTAAGGTCAGTGAAAATTGAAACGCTTTTCGCCAAATATATTTTTTATAAATTTGAATCGTTACATAACAGGACTTGTGTGACTTCCTGATTTGCTGTCCATAGCAAAGGATGCAAATGTTAGCTTATTTCGGAGAGAATGGGAATTAAAGAATTAAATTTTTCATTTTCAGCGTATGACGTTGAAAAAGCACTACGAGATGATCGGAATGATTTATGCGGTCCCATTCCTGCGAGAGCAATAATTTATTTACAATGGCCATAGCCCTGAAAAGCGGGACTCGGAACGCGGAAATATTAAAAAAATGAGAAAAAACACACACCGAGCGGATTAATTTTAAATATAATAAAAACTGAACAATACACATTCTCCAACATCACGGATCAGTCGTCCGCAAAACATAAATCTCAAATCTGAATCTGAAAAACGAGGATAATTTCAATAACCACTACGTGCCGTTGGCAGAAAACTTTTAAAAATGATCGCAGGAATACGGTGTACGATTTATATTCGTCGGACGGTATAATAGTGTCCGTGCTTCTGTCCGGTTCTATATTTTTTTCAATGGCCACCAGTCAATGTCGCCGCCAGATTTCTGATTTGGATAAAGTCCTGCAGACAAGCTACCCTTGCGATTCCGCTGACCGCAGGATTTTGGTCGCGTCGCAGGAAAGTGCTTATTACTGTAGGCAACTTAGCACGCAAGCTCGTAGTTTTAATTGCCTACTCATTAAAATGCTTATAATTCCAGTAGCGGCTCGTCAACAAATCCAAAAATTTGACTAAAATATAAAATTATATTTTAGAAATTTTATTTACGTGTATTAGTAGATAAAGATGGGTAATTTAACTTATGCCCTAGATATCGATTTTCCTACCTGCCGCAACCCTCTCTATCCCGAGACAACCCCCTAGGAAAATATCGGATCTTTCATCAGATAAACGCTTTCAATCAAACGCACTCTTTCGACGTCGTACCTGTTCCCCACACTCACCCTTATCTCGAGGGTTGTGTATGCATTGCGTGGGAGCTGCGGTCTCCACGGCGATCTGATAAGCCCCTCGGCGCTGGCTTATTATGTAACATATTGTGATACAAATCGGCCGATATTCAATCTCTCTATTAACCTTACAAGTTCATCCCCGGATAATTGCCATTGTCCAACGAACAACGACTGCTACAAAAGATCGCTTTTTGCTGTAGGTATTTTGTGACAGTTTGTCAAAATGATGGGCGCGATAAGGCCGTGTTTGCGTTTCGAGGGTGAGCTAGTGGTTTTTGGTTTCGAAAGAGGCACCTGTTGAAGTTGGGAGATAGGTCTTGCAACTGTTGTTATTTGACCAAAGTATTAAAAAAAAAGATATATCTTAGGTAGATGGAAAATGCCACAAATTATTGATAAAAACACTCGAAATTAACGTTTTGTTTGACTGTCATCGAAGGGTTTGGCGGTATTGACCTAGTTGTTTGGATCTCAGTGTATTTATTTAGCGAGCCGATGTTTAAGCAGCAGTAAAAACTGATAGAATCGCTTGTCTTTGGAGTCATGAGCAGAGCCGGGCGGCGGTGCGGTGGCCGCCCCCGGCGCACTCCTCCGTCGACGATACCGTAAAATTACAAATGAGATGAAGTTTCCAAGACGATCTTGTACAATGGGTGAGCTATTTGTGAAGTCATTCCGCGCGGCCGGCTCCATTGTGGTGGCTCCTCCGTCCCGGACTTTTATGCACAATTACATGAAATTGTCTCTTTGAATCCGGGGACAAAGGCCGGTATGCGAAAGGTTATATGTAGAATAAAAGAAGGGGATAATGACGGCGAGGTGCTCTAAGATCGCGGCTGCAGGAATTTAATTAAGCGCGGATTACGAGCGGGCCGGCAGCGGCGGCGGCAACGCCGGCAACACTCCCCGTTTTTTCGCAAGGTGAGCTCGATGTGTCGACGGCGGAGCTGACGGTGGCGACGGCGGAGGATTAATTTAAAGTTTGCCAGTTACAATGCGATATCGGCCATTGTGCCTGATTACAATAGAATTGTGACTTTGCATAGATATACGTTCGCCAACAATGCCGAAACTGGCAGCATGAAATTCAATTAATTCTGTCTACTCTGCATACATATCAAGTTTGAAGTTATTGTGTATTCATTCAGTTTCGCAATTTAAACGAGGATTTATTAAGATTGTAATTGAATTTGATAGCGTTCGTTCCAACTTTTATTAAAAAGTGAAATCGCGATGAGGAACGATCTTACTCCATTTTATATTGTATACACATTTTATTAAATGTTTGAAGTCAAGCTGACTCGAGCTCGGAAAAGCTTAATTAAAATTAACATTTCAATAATACGGCGACAGCTTATACCAGAAGACGTTTATTATCTTGATTGACTTATTGCTAAAAATACTTCACTGAAATTCACTAAAATTAATTTTGATTTCTAAGAAGATTTGAAACTATTAAGATTTGAATCACAAAAAATAGAGAGTTCAATAATTTCAGTTGTTACAAAAAACTCCAAACAAAAATGTTTGCTTTAATTTTTGCAATAAGTAGGTATACTTATACATAGGTATAATAAGTTGTACAGCCAGGGACAAATACAATCTGCAATGACACCCCAGTCGTATGAAACCTAATTTGAGAGGACGAAACCCAAATTGTTGATCTAGGTAACAGTTTACAGAAATTAAAATTTAATTCAGAATTAAACTAATTCGCAATAAGATGCCATTTATTTTGCATTGACCAACGTCAAGCTTTATTTTTCAAATACAGACTGATCTGTTGGCAACAGATTAAAAAATATTTTTTTTCTTAATTTGCATACCAACCGAATTCGTTTTTCTTGACACCTATTTGACGAACAACCCCACAAGATTGTTGAATTGTTGTTAAATGGAAGCGTAGTGCTTTGTTATCCTTTAAATTCTTTGTTGCCAATAGACGAATTTTTTCTGGTTCACTCAGTAGTACCTACCTAATGTTTCACACCGATAAATACACCTCGTGACTTTTTTTTAAACTTTATTAAATGCAAAAGACCAACATAGCAAAAATATTTGAATAATAAATTGACAATAAAGATATGATTTTAAAAAATTGCTCCACCCAGAAAAAAATAAAAACTGATGACATAATATTTATAGGAAATTAGAGTTCTGTCTAGTGTCTTAAGAGCAGTTAAATCCGCAATAATTTTAATCCGCAACTAAATGCGCGACCAAATTGAATCAATGTGGTTTACAAAATTAAATTTATCAGCGCTTTTATTTCATATAAATCCAACTGCTTTGTGGAGTTTTATATAGGTCAAATATTTATTTGTCAAAAAAATGCGGTTGAAGTGTTACTTACAAATTTCAAACAAAAGTACTTTTAAATTTGTTTCTAACAGACAGAGGCATTCTGAAACAGTCTGTAGTATTGTTTTGAAATTACAGTGAAATCTCCTATAAGCGGACACCGACGGTGACATAATTTTTGTCCGGTTAATGGAGGTGTCCTCTTAAGACAAATAATAATTTATGCACAAAAACAAATTAAAAAGAATTTATTAAAGAGATAGCAGCATGATTATAAATTATAACTAAGTATAAATAAATTGTCAATAGTACTTGTAAACCATTTCACAGAAAAAAAAAATTGCTTCAAAGTTTACTACGTCTTGATCATCAATACTCGCAGATTCGTCAGAAATGTAGATACTTGAGAAATATAGCGAGAAAAATTTAAAACTTTTCTTGACACTTTTCAGATGTTTTAAAAAATTTTCAATATCGTCGCCAAAAGAATATTTTTATTAAGAGGTTTGATAAACCAGTTATAAGTTAATTGATTATATTTTCAATTGTTCTTTAGGTTCCCAAACCTTGTGCTTTTCACAAACGTTTCTACCGGCAATTCATTTTCATTTTTTACAATATTTGCTGTTTTGAGTTTTTTCTGTATTAAATTTCTTTGCTAAAATTTTGTATACTCGGTTTGTCTTAGGTAAACAACCCAAAATTTTTAATTTTTTCCTTTAACGTTAACGTTGTATAAATGAACTAGTGCAGTTCATTTAGCCTTTAACTTTAGCCTCTTCTGAGGTCTGAATCTGAATTAGTTTAAGACTGAAATAAAACATGTACCCGCTTATGATTCCCTGAATTTTCTGATGAATTGTCATAATAATTTGATAATATCTACTTAATAATATACGCGCGTATTACATGCTGTCCGCTTAAAAGAGAGATTTTGTTCTCAAGGATTCGAACTCTATTGTCCGCGTCCGTTTATTCGAGGGTTTATCTAAAAGAGAAACAATACCATTTAAAATACATTAGCTCAAAACGAGGCCAACAAAAATGTCCGTTTATCAGAGGGGTCCGCTTGTAGGAGGTGTCCTTTAAGAGAGATTTCACTGTAATTCAATTTAAGATCTTCGAATTCTGAGTGATCTGTCAGTTGTTTTTTATTTTAGTAAATCAGATCTTAACTATTTATAGACATGCTCTATCGTTACCTCTCGTCTACCTCCGTTCATTATGAAACCTAGAGTATCACAGTCCTCAAGAGCGCAAACAATAGAACTAGAGAGTGTAGTATATTCGAGGCACTTAAGCCCTCCTTCGCCGTCCTATTATAATAGCCGTATAATATATTTGCCATTGAAAACTAGTTTGTATTCCTATTATTCTATCCATTATAATACCCCACATAATACAGTAAATATCAAGCAAGCGGGGTCGATGGGCGTTATTCTTTAACACGTCATCTGTTTCGGGCGGAGTTTAGGGAGAACTCGACGGCGATTGGTTGATGTAACAAGCGCGGCCAACCAACAGTGCTAAGGACTGTTGCGATCACCGGATACGGTATCATTACGCAGAAATTGTCCGCTCAGTCTCTAAAACTCCGGAACTTCGGGTAGTGGCGAGTTCGCGCGCTGTGGAATGGTGAACTGAACGACCAAAACTCACAGAGGTAAGTGCGAGTAGTCATAAATATTCTTAAATCTGTGCCTAACAACAATTTATCTATATACCACTAGCTGGGTAAATACCTATCTAAACTGTTTAAAGCAATGTCACAAAAGGTATACTTTTATATCCCATGTCAGTTCATAATAGAATTTTGCAACAGCGCATTTGAATTTTTTTGAGTGAAATGGAGCACAAGTTGAGGGTTTTGGTGTGTTTTCTTAGGTCAAAACATGTCGCTAAAATTTAGTTTTACATAAAATTCTTTTTTTTTATAGAAACTCTCAACTTGTGCATTATTTTTCACTCAAAAAAATTCAAAAGCGCTGTAACAATTTTACTATGAACTGATGTGGGATATACTTCACATTCTTGTTCAAACGAAGCATTTTTAATTCAGCTTCAACAGTAAGTAAATTGATACATTTTATCTTCTGATTCTAGAAACTCATACTCATTTTAAGTACAATAAAATGATTTTATTATGTATCTATACATAAACCTAATAACAATAATGAGAAAAGTTTATATAGTAAATTAGGTACATGCTCAATTAGTCATGCCAAATTTGGTATTCAGAAAATGTACTTTACCTACTTTTTCTACATAAATTTCTTACATAAATCAATTTTCATTATTAGGCTCAAACTAAAACCAATTATGTACAGTATTTTCAAAAATGGTTGTTCATCAAGTTAATTATGGAATTCAAATACAATTGCCGCTTCGTCCAAAGGACTATATCCTTGACAAATTTTTGAATTTGCTTTTTATTTACATTTTTCTATTTTTCGGTTGTTTTAAATGTAGGGTTTGTCTTCATTTGTGTTTTATATTTTCGTGCATTTGGTTGTTGTACATTCTTTCATTTTCCGATTCGAAGCCTTTTTGCATTATTTTGACGAATCTGTCAGTTTGACGGCATTTACGAATTGTGAATACCGTCAAACTAACACATTAGGTACGTCCAAATTTCATAGATGACTTGATTAACAACCATTTTTTTAAACACATTGTAGATGCATTATTAAACAATAATTGTTTCTTAAACTCGTTTGTTTTTTCTTAAACGGTTTTTACCATTTCGTTTTGTTTTTTTATTTTTAGAAATCATCTTAAAAAATGTTGATTAATTAATTACCTAATTGAATAAATTAAAATAAAGAGTTAACCACGACCATTTTTTAATTGACAGTACTGAATACTCTATTTTAAATAGTACCCATTTAAAAAAATACTATTGATATTATTGTTTTTTAAGGTGTTTTTAGATAATATTTTTTACTTTTTTGATAAACACAAAATTTTCATGTCAAATCTTAGTAGAAAAGACTGAATTTCATAAAATTTTATACTAAGTAGATAGGTAACCTTTTTTACTTTACTGTTGTTTGTTTAATGGTCCAGTTTTTTTACTGTGTATGACGGACGTATTTTTTTGTAAAATTTTAAACGCTAGTAAGCTTATCTTTATTGTTATCATTCATGAAATTTAATTGATTAATTATTATTACCTATACCTACCGTATCATCGATGAAAATAATGTATTCTTTAGTAGGTAGGCTTTATTTTATTATTATTATTATTATTTTATTATTATATTGAATAATTTGTGTTACCTACCACAAAATATCGATTTCACAATTCTTGAAAATAAAATTTCTCGATCAAGTGGTATTTCCATATTTATTATTTGTCTAGAAAATATTTTTTTATAATTTAAAAGTTGTACGTATAAAATTTTAAATTAGGTATGATTAAAGAAATTAATTAGATAATATTTTCAGTTTTATTAGATAGGTAATATTAGGTAATGTATGTATTTTATTCTATAGTACCTTCATGGTTTAATTGCAAAGGTAGATAAAATAATGTTTTATTATATTTATTTTATTCAATTAAATTTACAAATTCCTACATAATTTGAAAGGTTAACAATAACTTTTTTCTCTTAAAGTCCTGCTATAGACAAAATTACTAAGGTTGAAAACCAAAGTCCAATCCACGTATATTTTTTTTGTGTCCAAAAAGGGTGTCAAATCAGAGCGCTTTCAGGATTACATTTTCTCATCATTGATAATTACCAGTTAAAAACGTAAAAAAATCAACAAGAAAAAAATGTTAAAAACAGAAAAATCAGACGATATAATTTTGTTTTATCATGAAGTAATGAGTAAAATGCCATTTTTTCGTTTGCAATGAAATAAATAGCAATTAATAAATTTATACATAAGTATTATGTATTATATCTACAAGTATCTATGTGATTTACGTTGTACGTTTACGTTACACTTTCGTTTAGAGAAACAATACCTAATAAATATTCTTATTTTTTTAAGAAGAAATTACCTAGTTCTTGACAAAATAAGACTATACCAACAAAAATAAAACAAAAAAATATAGATGTTGGTACTGTACAGAAAGAGGAGAACATTATTAGTTCGCAAAGTTAGTTTCGAAATGAAATAAAGATATGAAAAAATAATTTCAAAATATAGAGGTTCTACATTTTATTTACATACGAGTAAATACGTTATTGTAATTTCGGAGTATTTCTGTTAGGTACATTTTAAAATATGATTTCTCCTTTTCAGGACCACACACAACACCACACTACCATGAGCCTTCCCAGCAGCGGCGTCGACATGTCCTCCCTCATGTCGCAACACCCAGTCCTGGGTGCTATTCCCCCGGCTTTTTTCTTACGCGCCTCCGAACGCTACCAACGAACTCCAAAATGTGCACGTTGTCGTAACCACGGCGTCGTGTCGGCCCTCAAAGGTCACAAAAGATACTGTCGATGGCGCGATTGCAACTGCGCCAAATGCACTCTTATTGCTGAAAGACAAAGAGTTATGGCGGCCCAAGTAGCTCTCAGAAGACAGCAAGCACAAGAAGAAAATGAAGCCAGAGAGTTGGGAATTCTGTTCCCGACTCCTGCCGGCGTTGTAGCGGACACACCAGGAGTTACTGCTCCTGCTATACCACAGAATTCCGACGTAGGAATCTCACAGTTGATGCAGAGGAACACGTTCACAGCTTCGGATTCGTCGGAACCGTCGAGTCCAAGTAAGTGGTTGCTTGTTTAGTTAAAATATTAACGGCGCAACAAATTTGACAGTTATCTGGGTAAATACCAAATAGAAATGGGCTTTGGAAAAGTGACCCAGATTGGAGGTTGATTTGACACAAATTATTTCTTGTTTAAAGATTTCACGAAAGTGTTTGAACACCAATATTTAAAAAATTGGCTAAATACATAATTCAGTTAGGTATATTTTAATACAGTGCGTTTTAAGCTTTCCAGAATTAAGATAATAAAAGTGTAACCACCGATTTTTAATTTTTTTTATTTCCTTGATTCTTGTTCCATCGTGGAACAAAAATTATCGCGAAAAGAAAACCCTCGGAACATTTTTCTTTTCACGCCAATCGCCGGGACAAACCAATTATCCTGGAGCACAAAAGGATTCGAAAAAACACATTGATTTGAATGAATCGGCGTCGATATTGGATGGGACGTCAGACGCAACATTTCAGTCGCCATCGGCGCCACAAAAGACTAGATTTCCAGGCGCTCCGCGATGCCATTGTGACACCATCTTTATTCACGATCAGATTTCAATAGTACATCGACTAACAACACCGGAAATAATAATTTACATCGCGCGGTTTTTCCGGGGATCGTCTCCGGTGTTGCATTACATGGAGGGAAAAAACTCGAGAAGTTTGCAATTGAAATTCTTGTCGTTTTGAGAGTGCAACTGTAGGAAGTCGAACGTTTCGAAGTATCCATTTTCAAAAGAGAGCCGTTTCTCCTTTCTGGAGAAAAACACACACGAAGCAAATTAAAAAAGAGACTCGAGACGTCGTCATCGCCTTCTCGCTGTGTTCATTAATATTCTCGAGTGGTTGATGAGTGGATAATGTTTGCCTAGCCATTATTTCTGTAAATGTTACAATGCTTTCTGGTGACGGGCACGTAACAGTTTCATAACCCCTGGCGGTGTTTTTTCTAATCTATTGAATGAGATAAGAGACGGCGGCACCTCCACTCACGGTTTTCCCCACGAAAGAGATTCTTATAGATTTAAGGCCAAGCTAAAGTAATTACAGATTTGGCTAAATAACTTTAAATACGGATTAGTATTGATAGATATTTAATTTTTCACAGTTAACAGTTATACAGAGTGTTCGCGAAGTTGGGGCTTTCCTTTTAAGAGGTGTTAGCCTAAAACAGCTTTGTAAAATGTTGACGACAACAAAAATACAGTAACTTCTTTAATTTGAAATTTTAGAAGACTCTGTTCAAGTCAAAAAGATCAAGGGACCATTGGTGTAATCAACAAAAACTGTTACAACTGTTGATAACAATCTTACAAATTTTATGCAATTGTATGGGCAATGCTATCCGAATGCAGCTGCGGCATTTAGAGAGTATTTAGAGTATGAAAAAAAAAATAATAGTAACATTACTGAAAATCTGGGATCTACAATAATGAGATAGATTTATAAAACGTTTTATTGTGGCACAAAAAGTTTTGGAGCACGACGAAGGAGTGTTCCAATAGAATGAGTGTCACAATTAAGTCTTATAAAACAAGTGTAATAAACTATTTACTTTCAGTTTCACAGTGAACAATTTACCAATCCAAAGTAGAAAAATATATACCTACTTGAAAAATTAATTAAAAAACGAAAAAAAATTTTAGTTGAAAAAAAACTATACCTACTGAGTATGAGTGGAGAAGCTAGACATTATTCACTAAACAAATTGCGCACGATTTATAGAAGCTTAGGTACATTTATATTTATCTTACAGTTATATCATAGATTTAAACATCGTTTATAAAATATACTATAAACGTATGCAACAATTTATTGGTAGAAAATTTTAGAAACTAAAATCTACATTATTATTACGACGTTGTTTGCTTAGCTTAATTGGTGTCTTAATTAAAATTAACTAGCAACACTAAAACGGAACATGAAATTGTGCAAATAGAAAAATCCTAATTGTTATTTAATGCCGTCCGTTTGCACAACTTACAGAGTATTTAAGAAAACATATATGTAGAAGAATACTAACGAAAAAATGAAAAGTTCCGCTAGATAAATATGACAGTGGTAAAGTAATGATGGTTAGCTGCTGGAACAAATATACTGAAACTGGGACCTCGATGGACAAACATTGCACGACCTTTTAGAATTTACATTTCCATAGATACATGCAAGAATTTCTTCTTAAATTAAAAAATCGCTGTATTATGTGTCGTTCGATGGCGAACGTTCACTATGTCAATATTGACCAAACGTTATTAAACATTACAGGACTATACTTTTAAATTGCCAAATGTTTATTGCCGACTAGCAGTGAGAGGGGAGAACATTTAAAATCAGAGAAAAAATTTCTTCTGCAACATGAAAATCATTATTTTTGTACGAGTTATTTTGCTAAGCTCAAATAATTTCGAAAGCAGCAATTAAAAAAATAAATAGAAGGTCGCTCGAGACTCGGGCTCGCCGACATTATTTCGGTCCCTCGCATAAAAATGCGGTACTGAAAATAGTCGAGTTGATCTTTCGAGTGGTCTGCTGCAAAGTGGTGAAAACGCAATCGTCTGACTGGACCGTGACCACTCTGAAACTGAAAACAAAATGTTGGAGCACACTGAAACGTAGGAATTAACTTGGTATACAGTCTTTTATTCCGCCAATAAAAGCTCTTTAAAAGCACTCGGCGCAATTTTCCATAAAAACGAATCAAAAGCTCGCAAATAAATATAATGAACAGTCCGAACCCTTGTCCGAAGGAAAACGCTTGGATTTGGGGCAAACGTCTCGATATTTTCGCAACAGGATGCTGGAGGGAAGTATAAAAGAGCTGTCGCCACTTCATTACCCTTAAATGATACTTGGGGAATTCGCAATAAGGAAGGAATGTGGGGTAGAAATATGAGTATCCATTTAATATAGAGCGCGCGGGTGCTAAACGACCCGTTTATGGGTCATATAAGGTCGAGTAATTAGGATCGATTGGGGTGCTAATGACGTTCGTCCCGCCGCCACGGTTTTTTCTTCCATTCGAGATGGAAAAAGTTTCAATCAAGCATTCCCGGGCTTCTCATATTAAAATACGCCGCAAAATAATCATTTTTTCAAACTTTCAAAGACTTCTTTAATTTCAAATCCCCTTCTCTTTGTTTCTTGCATTACATAACGAAGCAACAATCGCAAATACTGAAAAAATTCGGCATTGACTTGTACAAACAGATTTTGACCACGAGACAACATTAATTAATTTTTGAGTGCGCCAGCAACCGCATTGTTGGCACTCGCGCTAACGATCGCTGTATCCTTTTCGAGAGCCATTAGTGGATGAAGTGAACGAGGGTCGATCAATTAAAGAGTATTACGGTCTTAACAATTTGTACGGGGCGAACACTTGGCCACGTTTTACCTCCACTTAGCGCTTGCCGTAAGAACAAACTATTGTGCCAAATGGTTGAGGTATTTGGAGGTTGATGAGGCTTAAACGGGAGATTTTATTATTTCCTAGCTTCATAGGTAGAAATTTTTAGCATTTTACCACGTCAACAAAGAACTAATTCTTCAATGAACCGCCAAATCGGTCTTGTTTTTGCCACTCGTGTAATCCAGGCTCTCAACAACGCTCTAATTTAGGAGCAAACGCGGACAAAGAAATAAACTCTTAACATGTCAAAATTTTTCAAGAACGGCACACTTTCAACATTCCAGGCACTCAAATCATTATTATCATTTTGGAAAAAAGAATGTTAACCATGTTATAAAATTTTTGTTGTATTACGAATCTCAAAAAACTGAAACTGAGTTACAAAATTATGCAAAGCTATCTTAGACAAGCGCAATTTTCATGTTTTTCAACACTGCAAGAATAAGAAGTGTGTAAAATTTCATTTCCCCGAATCCTGCAGTAAATCTTGGCCGTCAGTTACAATCCGTTTAGCGGCGGAAACTTTTTAATGAACGATTAAAAGGCAGCATCTCGTAAATCCGAACAATGGCTTCAACTTCTAACTTTACGACCGTTCGTTATTGAATATCATTTTATGCTACCTCCCGCTGAAATTCGCACCGAATTGTATCTGAAAATCTGTACTAGGTGTTAGTAAGCTTCATAAATCTGGCAGCTACCCTTGCCAACGCGCTTGCTATTGTTCGAACGTTAACACAACACGTTGGCGGCATTGTCTTACACAATTGTTAGAATATATATGGTCTTCTGCGGCCGACATGTTAACTGTTCGATATCAAGCCGAGCCTTGTACGCCTCCACTGAATCGAAATTCCCTCTTTTCCAGCCTCGAAGCGGCCCAGAATCAACGTCGAGGACTGCTCCTTGGAAGGCTCCGACTCCGAGCCCGAAGACTTGAAAAAGAGCCGTCAGTCGAGTCCGGTCCCCGCGCCGGCTCCCTCAGCCCCCACCCCCTCCCCCGAACCCCAAACAAGCCCAGATCCCGACTTGGACGTGGAGGAGGACACCCAGAGCGAAGCCCCCGAGAATCTCTCCCTCAAGAAGCCATCCAGTCCGGAGACACCTCCGCAACCGACACAGAACTTCATCCCTTACCAGCAGTTCGCATTTCCCCCCTTTCAGCCGCAGTACCCCGCCCAGCGCTCGCCCATCGACGTGCTCATGAGGGTGTTCCCGGGGAAGAGGAGGTCGGACGTCGAGGCCCTTTTGCAGAGGTGCAAAGGCGACGTGGTGCAGGCCATGGAGATGATGGTGAGTGGGAGCCACGAGGACGCCACGCCGCCATCGGCGTTCAGTCCTCTGGGCCCCCCAACCAACTTCCACCGGTTCAGCCCTTCGAGGAGATTCCTGTCGGCTCCGTACGCCGGGACGGGGTATCTCCCAACGGTGATAAGGCCTCCTCCTGATTATCTGTCGATGGTGGGGTCGGTGCATGATATTTACAGCAGCGATAAGACCTCGGCGTCTTCTCCGGGCTCCAACACGAGCTCGGACAAGACGTCGTACTCGGAATAGCCGTGATATTAAGTGTTTACCTGCACGCCCTGCATAGTGGATTATTCGGTGCGAGTAATGAAGACCAGTCGAGTTTCCGCACGAACAATCACATCAGAATTTAATTATAAAATACATATGAATCAAGTTCCATCCCTACTCGGTATTCAGCGACCCCTAACCCTATTGAATACATGAAGCCAGTTATTAGGTCTCTATTGTTAGCCTGTAGCTACCAGATCATATAAATTATATTGTAAACAGTGGCGTGTGTTCGGTTTATTGTCTGTATTAAAGTGTGGTTTCATTTGTGACGATCGCCACTGGGTCCAGTGATCACGTTGTAAATAATTTTCTACTAATACTTTAGCTCCATTCTATCAAATATGTTGTTTCACTTGTAAATAATTGTGAATAGTTTTAGACACATTCATCGTACAAGCTGTATATTATTAATTAGATTGTTTAGAGTAGTTGATTGTATTAATTAAAATGGATTGTATACGAAATTATATAAATAAAATAAAATGTTAATATAGATGAAAAACGGCTTTTATTCCGATTTGATCCTATTATACCGCTGTCACGTTTTACAATTGTTGGGTCGAAATGCGTTCCACAACGCAGTAATAATTATTTAGCCGAAACTAACAAACTTTTGTGGCAACATTTCAATTAAAGCATGACAAAAGCAAAGTTAATCTACCGAAACTGAATGTTTTTAAAGCAATCATTAATAAATTAAAAAACTACAAAGCAAACTAGAGATGATTTTTGAAGACTGGCCACCCCAGCCCGTGCACCCATTCTTCACGGATTTTATTAACTTAAGTATCGGATCTGATATCATCGGGGTCAGATTTCTGCCGGTGACAGACATTGTAGCGACCCTCTCACTCGCCCTGATCTGCGACCACACTTAAAACTGAATAACATTTTACATCAAAGAGCACCCTTCACTTTGACGTAACTGTATTTGTAGCCAGCATTGTGACATATGTTTGGATACTCCAAAATTAATTACATCGGCAAGCAATTGTATCGCGTTCGTGACCTACGGTGTTACATGTTGAGGGGCAATTCGAGAGCAATCGACACTTGAGTGTTGATGAAAAAAATAATTGGGCCAACGTCTAACAGCAGAAACGTATTTATTGGAAATAAATTAACAGTTGTGGGAAAGCAAGTTCATCACAAATATCAAAAAGATGAGGAGGAGCATGTTGGCGATCAGGAGACCCATCAGGATCTTCTCCTTGGCGGTGTTGAGTCCTTTCAGCTGGTTGGTACTGGAGTGAGAACCCAGGAAAGTGTCGGACGTGTTCATTTCTGCCAAAAATTGTCAAATTTAAACGTTTTCTTAAACCCGCCTCGTGATCCGCCCAAGTGTGGGGATATGGAAACGTAGCACAAAAATAATTGGTTCGTGTGTACCTACACTCATGTGTGCTTGTAGATCTCACCTGAATATATTTAAATTGGAGTCGAACCATCTGTCACGTTTTAGAAACGGTTACAAAATTAAACAAATTGTTGAAAAAATAAAAAAGCCGATTTTTGACGGCTAGTAAAAGGGGCAACACCTATTGTTGACCAAGCCATTAGGCGACCGTTCAAGTAACTAAATATTGTCACGCAGTTACCACCTGTTATTTTTATTACGTTTTTTTCACTACTAACAGGCTTCTTCTGCGGTCTCGAGTGCCCGACGAGGCTATTAACGTGTGTTTAATCTTTGTTGCAACAGATGACAAGAGATGGATTAATGATTGACAAATTGCCAGACGGTGATTGGAGAAGCTTGGAGAAGTGTATATTTTTTGGTCGCCTCAATTCAGCAAAATTTTCGTTAAAGTTGTGCATTAAAAATGATTTTTGAGAGCAATATTCGGCGATATCGGCGCGCCGCTGGTTGCGAGGGAGCTATTTATATAAGGGTTGCCGATGGTGTTGAGACTTTATTGAATCACGGGTATAAAATTGGAAATGATATCTTGGCCACGGTTGTCAGGCGCACGCGAGACACTCTTTCACAACTTCTTCAGAGCCCGAGAAAAGTTAATTGAAATACTATTAGTATTCTCTTTGTAGACAGTCCTTCACAGTCCTCTCCAGATTTTTTTCATAATTAACTTCTTAAATTGGAAAATTCGGTCTTAAACTTCTAAATAATAAATCTGATTTGCATCATCGACGCGTTATTTATCAGTTTTAACCCACCTCCGCTCTCCCCGGAACGATGTTATTGTTTAGGGAATTTCAGTTAATATTCAAATCAGTTAATTTGCATGAAGCGATTCGAATTCGAATAGTTTGACGTTTCGATCGATAATGATGCGGAAAAAGGGTGGCCGTCTTGTTTTTCCAAGACTTAAAATATTTACTCTCCTCTGTTTGTGTTTTGACGAGGATTGCTTTCAGGAAGCGTCACAAAAAAGACAACTTTTATCGAATTTTCTCCACTAGAAGGAATATTTAAACTGTGCCGCTGACCAGATCGTTGCACGAAGGCTGAAGGACTCTTGAATTGTAAAACGGAGGAATCGTTTCGATTGTGAATAGGCCGCATCCCAAAACCTATACAAGTATCTCGTTATCCCATACGTTGAAACCGATCTCATATTGTACAAATATATTTGTGGTGAATGCTTTCGATTTTTTTGTTGGAGTATTATGTACGAAAGCCACCCTTCGATGCGCGTTCTCTAATTGTCGGTCCGCTGCACGATTTATATTTCGATTATGATTTCATTTTTACGGTTGGACTTGACTCCGGTCGCTCCGGGATGGGGCCCTTCAAAGGGCGTATTCGACTGATAATAGGGAGCAGCAGACGGAGCTGCACCGAAACTGCACCGAAAACAATGTTCAAACACATAATTATATGCCTTGCAATATTTGAACGGTTTTTTTCTAAATCGTTTTTCCTCAGGGTATAATAAATAATATATAATATATAATATATAATATATAATATATAATATATAATATATAATATATAATATATAATATATAATATATAATATATAATATATAATATATAATATATAATATATAATATATAATATATAATGTATAATATAATGTGCCCATTGACAACATGACTTGTAATACTGCTTAAATTCAATTATGACCCTGTAGGAAAGGTAAACCTAGAATCCCCCGTAGACAAAAGGTGGATATCGCATTAACAGACCGGAAAAGGAACGTTAAAACGCAATTATTTCTAAGTTTCGTCCGCTTCTTTCATCTGGGTTTCTTTATGCTGGAAATGTTTGGAAGTCGAGTGTACCTTTTCAGTAGCAATCGCTTGATATAGTGATCCCCATTGAGTTGCGATGGTATAATGGAACGGCGTATTGTCACAGCATGTGTGCCCAGCCTCCCACTGGTTCGTTTCTTTGTTTAAATCGTTGAAAAGCGTTCACAATCTGCCCACCTCGTGATTAAGTTCTGCCATGAATAATGGCCGGAGCTTCGCGCAAACCGTTTTATTATTGTCCAATTTGTGTTATTATATTGTTCCCCACTTATTGTACTCCTATTCTAAGCAGATTACTCGATTACGCTCTTTAAAAACAATGTTCGAGAGTCGGGGGTCAACCGCTACCAATTTACAAGAGTCGAGTCAGGAGTGGAGCTACTTGTACTTTGTGTTCAGCACGGAAAAGGCGAAACCTAACCGAAATAGCTATTTTTGAAACCTGCTGTAATTATATCAAGAAGTAAGCCTTCGTAAAAACTAAACATTGTACAAATATGATGCAGTAAGATGGATTAGAATTTTGGAATTTCCACTTTACTACACGCAATCATATACGTTTCATTTCTTTAAACTACGTATTCCAGGTATAGCATTGTCAATGATGCTGTTTTGAGTTTTTTCAAATGAGTTAGGTAAGAAGATATCAAAACATCAGTGTTTGTTTAAAACTGCAAATGTTGATAAGTTGAAAATATTTTCTCAATTTTTTAAAAACTTTTATTTAACTTGCTTTCATTTCTGTCTGTCTGTTTCATATTTTTGGAGCCAAATTTGAAAGTTGACCCAATGAATTGAAATTTTCCGTACTTTCTTAATCTGCGTGACAAGGCAATTCTATGTGGTTAAATACCCCCTAAAGAGGTTAAATGGAGTTTATACATCCTATAGATATACTGAAAAATTTTTGTTAATTTTTTTCACCGATAGAATAAAAAAATCACCAAATAAAATAAAAAAATTACCAAATGACTACTTTATTTTATCGAGAAAGATAAAAAATAACTAAATCAAATAATGTACTATTGTAACCACTTGTAGAATAAAGATGTACTACCTCTACTCGTATCTATGAAATAAGCAACAACATTATTAATACCTATAAGGCCTAACTGCACCGGTATGGCTTAAAATATAAGCTCTGCTTAAGCCTGTCAAGTAAACTGCACCGTAAATAAGTGCAACTTAAAATTGTATAAAGCTTGGTTTAAACTAAACCGTACCTTGAGTACCGCTTAAATAACGCTTAACGCAAAAAAATACAATTTAAAGGCACTGTTTGTAAACGGATCGATGAGAAATTGCGTTATTTTTGAGTTGTATGATGAAAAAATTCGTTCTATTGCTACAAAAAACATTTTCAGCGAAATAAAATTCAATACACATCTGAAGATGAGATAAACAGACAGAAAATGGTCAAATAATTTTGGATTAGCAAACTGATTCAAACTCGTAGTTTGTCTAATTCTAATTTTAAATTTTGAAATTGTTGTAATGTACTAGATGGTAGCTCAAGATGAAAATTTTCGGACAATGCTTTTACGTCTTCGAAATCGAAAGTTTTTTGTTTTTTTATTGAAATCATGGGTTGGTGTCGTAGAATAAGTTTTTTTCTTTTTGGTCTGAAAAATTATTACGTTTGTATCTAACTTTTTGTTGGTATGTACATACATTACCATATCTAAACAAGAAAGCTTACACATTTGGCTCTATTTCTGACTTCAGTCATACTTGCAGTAAAACTTTTTTTTAAATAAAATTGGCTCAAAGTAAAAAACTTAAATAAGTACTCACTAATTTTAATTTTGTTAAATTATTTAACAAAAATGTAATTCAGTTTTCAATGTTTTAGACGAAGACGAAAATGCAGCATCTAAAGACGACTCTGAAGACTTCAGTGACTTCTATGTCTTCTCCTTTCTCCTCTAATAAAGTGTTGGACCCAATAAATTTAGTGTATTTTAAATCACAAGACATTTTCTGTTAAAACACATTTTTTTAAATTATTAATTTAATTATTTATAACAAAACAAAACAAAAATCCGCAACATTTTTACGTATTTGTAAATTATTGATAACCAATTGACAGACATTATGCAGATTAAATTAACTAACAGATAAAATGTCAGGGTGCAGCTCGACTTATTTAAACTTCTTATATCTGTAAGCCTAGTTTTTCATAAGCCGAACCGATGCAGTTAGGCCTAAGAGAAACATTATTTTTTACTATTTAGTGCATCTTTTAAATAAAAGCTTTTTCTAAAAAACATTTTTTTATTTAAATGGCGTTTAATTTATATTTTCAATCTTTTGTCTTTTTTGTCCTTTTGTGAATCTTTGCCTTATTCCCAACATGCTCTATCGTCCCCTGATTTGTCCTCCCAACTTTCTATTTTATTATCATTTATGTTTAATAAAGATTAAAACAGATAAGCAAATAATGTTTAGCCAACCTGCTTGTTTTTTGTGGCAACAGCCCGTCCAACCTCTGCAAACAACCCGTTGAATAATTACAAAAAATGTTCATCGGGGCAAACGCTCCCATTGGATCGAATTGAATTTGTGGTGATATTATCATACTATACTCCAGTGGGTCACTTACGCCGTTATTGAATATGAATATGATCGTTGAAACGTGTTTAACTGAATCGTATCTGATGGTATAGAAGGAGGATGTTTGGCGAACGCATTCGCCGTGTGAATGGTGAATTATCTGATGCCAAAAGCTATTAAAAAAATTTATTCCCTTTGAAAAGACTTGGCTCTCTCTCTCCTCACCTAAAATAAGTTCGATATGATAATGACAGTTTAAGGAGGTCGACGCTGTTGTTAAATTAATTTTCTAGCTGAAGGGGCATGTGACAAGCGCCCTTGTCCGCAAATCCGTGGCCAAACAATTAAATAAGCCCAACCCGTCCTCCTTAATCAGGGATTAATACAAACTATTTAGTGTCAACGACAGGACTTTAAATTCGGAGTGTAAAGCGTGAGTCTGATCGGGAGGAGCGTGGCGGGAATTCACACTTTGCAATCCAATCAGCGCTTCATAAACTAGTCACACAGTCGAAATCTGCCTCAAATCAAAGAAATTTGATCAAAACTTGAAGGAAAATGTTTGTCAATTCAAGTAAAGACTTTTACAAAGAACGTCCGCCACTCATAAAATGAAATCATTGGAATTAGCCCTTGAGAGTGCAGAAATCTCCCCATTTATGTCATATTTGCGATGATCCAATCACGCGGTGACATGCGACGATTTTCGAGTGGTCACTTCCTCGAATTATCCACGGCTGCTCCACTCAAAATATTTTTTTAATAAAGCACAACGCTAACACATAAGTATCTCGATCCAAGAAATGGAACTTAATGGAACCACAAATAATTTATTCTAAAAGCTCCTTCAATTATAATGCAATTACTGAATTCCGGGCATATTTAAATACAAATTACATTTTTAGAGTCGGAGAGGCAATAAAAAAGTCGCCGCAATATGACATAAAGAATACCAGTTGGAATATTTACATTTTCTGTATCGTCCCTTGGAGTTAGAAGTGTTAGACAACACGCCCCGAGCCAGGCCCGGATTGTCGCACATTCGGCAAACGACTTGTGAGCCAAGCGTGCTCTAACAGCTGCTGGAAACGGCTTAAATCCGCCCCTGCGATCCGTGTTTTACTGCCGGAATAAGAAGTTATTGAAAAGATATTCGGAACCGAAGCGGTCGGCAATAAAACGCAGTCAGACACAAAAATGTCGACAATTTGCAACACCCCCGACGTAAAGGGGTCGCAGGCAACAAAGGGTAATAGGCATGCACTCTGTCAACCCTCGGTTTCTTTAAATATGTCGGCAGCACACTTTTTATGTTATTGAATTTTGATTTAATAGAGTAGCATCAATTTTTTCGTCGATGAGGGGAGTATTAAAAGTACTTGTGTCAGTTAATTAATTTTCGAGCGAAATTATTTTATTAATTAATGTTATAATAATGTTAGGGTCGGAGCGGAATACATTTAAAGCACTCGACGCTGATGGTTTTGTGATAAAAACAGCAAATGGGTGATGGCTTCAACAATGTTTTGTCCAAAGCAAAACAATAACAAATAGTCAATAGAGGGCGATTGTTTCGGGTTTCAGGGATTATAATGTTCAACAGTGCACTATTTCAACCCCAATAATAGGGACATGAATCGAGTAGTTTCATAATTAAAATCGTTTATCACGCTATATTTATTTAATTGTTATCAAGGTTATTATTAAAAATAATCGATTTTACTGGCAGCTAATTAATATTCATTTCAATAAGTATTTTCGATATTTCAATTATAAAATTCACCCCATCGGTGTTATTCGAAAATTTAACTTAGGTGTAAGATGGTTACGCCATTGTTGTAATTCTTGAGATTCCCGGCGAGACCTTTTCATATTGCAATATTAGAAGATGTTGACGTCTTTGAATTGAAAATTGTAAACCACCCTAACCATCCCTCGCATTCCTAACATTGAACATTCACGCCAATATCCGAGTGATAGATACGTGCCATCTTAAATACGTAGCTTATAGCCCTCCTATCGACTTTACCAAAACTTTTCAGGGGCGGCACGGTGATAAATGTTCCAAGAAAACCTCAAATTGCGAATAAATAGTACATTTCAATTTTATATTTATTTATATTTTACCTCATATAAAAAACGAACATACCTACAAATAAAATTATGTAAGTTTCTTATGCAACAATTTTATTTAAACAAAATAAGCCTTTTTTAATTAAAAGTTTCTAAAAGATTATTAACTTACAAGAGTGGGTATTTTGATATTTTTTACCTTTAAATAATAAGTTTTCAAAGTCTTCTGTATTTGAAAAGATTAATAATGTTATTAGTTACTTATAGAATCCGTTTTACTAACGATAAATAGGTAAATAGTCAGTTAAATATTTAACAAATATTTTTTGCTACTTAGGTTTTATAAAATGTTCATTATGAAACCGAAAGTAGTTTCACAAAGAGAACTTTTGTGCAACTCCTTTCAGTAAATTTTTAGGAGTTGTATTGGCACTGCTAGGCTGAGTGTCATCAGTCATTACTGTAATTTAGTGTGTGATCTGTCCACAGCGTCAAGCCGTTTATTGATAAAGCCCGAACAATTAACAAAATTAAGAGAAAATAGTTTGTACAGATTTTAATAAATAAAACTAAACAAAAATAAACATCAAAAATAAAAAGTAGAATAAATAGTATATTTTACTTGTTTTATGAGACTTAATTTTGGCACTCATCCTATTGGAGCACTCCTTCGTCGTGCTCTAAAACCAATCGACACAATAAAACGTCTTATAAAACTCGTATAATAATATACTATTATTTAATATTTAAATAAAAAAAAATTTCACCAAACTTGTGTTAATTAAGTTAGTTAGCTGACACCAATATGATGTTTTTAGTAGTTAATTTCTTAAGAAGGATATTTCCATTTAGTTTCAACCGCAGCAGAAGAAATGTAAAAGAAGTCTAGCTTTTTTTGGAAAAAGCAAAGGAATTTTTGCTCCAAAAAAAAAATGACAAAAATGCCAGCTGATGAACAAGTTTTAACGGAAATCGGTGAATAGTTATCTTATTTAACTGCGATTGGTGAAATCAACCCTTATTAGTAAAATGTATTTTTCCGAAGCAAATTTTAATATTTTATTTAAAAGTTGCCTATACTCGTATACGTAACTAAAAACTTTTAGATATTGTACAATTCTTGAACTAAGTCAAAAATTTAAAGGTAGATACAGAATAGCAAGACAAATCGATTAAGCAAAATTTATGTAAATCAAAAATGCATAGTTTTACAAAAAAATCGTTTTGAAATAAAAATTCCAAATTTTGAGAACCGCTGAACTAGAATTATAAAAATTAGCGTAAATTTTAATATTAACGACAAAACAGCAGAGGTAAAATAACTTCTTGGTCCATTACGTTGTTCTATTTCAATTTGTGTTTTAATAAATTTTACGAAAAAAAGACCAACTTTTTTGGCAAGATAAAAATTCGAACCTTCCACACAAATAAACATGTTAGCCATTTTAAATAATTTTCAAAACGCTCATGCGTCACCATTTTTATTTTGTTTAATGAAAAAATTAACTGCTAATAAACTAGCATAAGCTACACAGTGGCTCCCAACACGTGAATTAATATTTTTTTTGAAAAAAGTACGCAAAAATTTAAAAAATTATATAAGAATTTTTAACTCATCTGATCATGACAAATTCACATACTACATAATGCTAAGCCATTCCCTAACACCCTGCGTCCACTAAGGAAGAAATGAAAATATGGAGAAAAAATCTCCCATCAGAATAACTGTTTTGATGAGAAACATTTTTGAAGGCATAGGCTTGAAGTTTTAAACTCTCTCATTACCTACCCTTGTCCCTTATTTCAATGTCCTAGCACCAGCAACCAGCATTCATCATTCATAAACGCGTATCAAGTTCCTTGCCAATCCAAAAAACACTGCCATCAAAGGACGAATCACTTCCCCATTCATCCCTCGCGTGGGAATCATCTCAAATCCCGGAGTCACAAGTTTCGCATCCCATAAAACGGAAAACACTTTTCCAAACTCTCACACACACTGATCCACAAAAGATCTCAAGACTCGCATTCCCTTTGAAAGAAACTTGTAATTGCTCTCAGAATTGCAAGTCGTGTCGGTCCATCTACAACGTCTGTGCCAGAAACAGGAGAAAAATCGTACATGCCAACCGGAAATTAAACTATATAACGAAAATGGAGTTTTCCAGGTTGTATTGTTCAAGCCAGTGGCAAAAGCGAACTCAACCGAGTGTGTAAAGTGCGGAGGGGGAGTGTTAAAACAATTTCCAAGCCACCTTTGATGCGGGAAAATAATTTGCCTCAAGTTACTGAACATTTCACGGCGGCTGGACGTCGCTTTTCAGGAGCAACTGCGCGGAAATCTGCGGTAATGATAACAAGAAACCATTTTTAAAGGAACAAATCTAATTTCCGCCGGAAAAAACGGAGAAGTACCGCCGAAAAGTGAGGGTAGGATAGATATTATCTGGCAAAAGATAACAAGACGGCAGATTGTTGATAACTGATCTGAAGAAAAAATAATAAAAAAATATATGAACCCAGTTCCTGACTATTGTTCTTGACTAAGAAATTGACAAGTAATAATAAAGCACTATATTAAAAATCCAAATATTCCATCCCTCTAAACTGCAGACTGTAATTTTTAATACAGATAGATATACAATCAAAATCAAAAATTTTTATTACAAAATTACAAAACAAAGAACAAAAGTATATTTCTTTCTTCTATTGTAGATTTTGGATTTTTTTATTTGTGACATAGGAATATTTTTTAAGATGTAATATTATATGTTTTACTTCGCCCTGATTTTTTAAGTTTGACTTTGACAAACGTATGAATGGGAGTAGATCAGTAGCTGCCAATAGAGCACAATGGAGGAAATGGAAATATCCTTAGTTTTTGTGTGGCTATTATTTCGGTGTGTAAGAATTGAGTTTGGACGTTTTGCTTGCGGTCTGTTTTCTTAACTGTGTTTCCAGTCTGAAAGATTGAATAATGAGGTCCCTTGACGGCATAATAGGGCCTCACGTGTGGGTTAAGCGAAACCCAATACTCTTATTGAAATGATTGTAGTCAATGAAAGGTTGTGATAGGTCACATTATGTGAAATAATGTGGAACAAACAAATTAAGTATAATGTTACTAAAGTGGACAATGCGAAGTGTCACTCAAATTTCTCGAGGTAAAACAAGGAAGGCTCTTGTGAAATTTTTATTTGAGACCCCATCTCGGGTCTGGCACTGACAATGGCTGATAAAGTTGGCCGCTTTTGCACTTTTAAGTCGCACTATAACCGCGATATTCTTTACAGTTTTCAAAGTTTTGGACGGAGACAAAGGACCAAAACGATTAAACATGAATGATTGGGTCCGGAGCCCACCTACCTGGTATACTATTAAAGAAAGTTTGCTTTTTGAAGGGGCGAATTTGGATGATAGGAGTGTTGAAACAAAGCGCCTCTTATGAACAAACCGCGTCTACTTTTGGATCGCAGAATGGAGAGACAATGGTATAATGGCGCGGTGAAGTGACGTGTATAACAACATTGATAGACAACTGTGACGTGTCAAGTCAGCCTGCATTGCTTGTCAACTCAATGCGAGCTTTTGTCTCTCCATTGCTGATAACAGATAACCACCGGTCATACATTGGAAGCGTTAGCCTTGCGTTTGACACATTATTAGCTGCTGAGGATTATACAGGCACGAGAGTGGCACAGCTTCATCTTCATATAAGGGTGTAAAGCCGATTGCAAGAAAAAAGGGAGCGGTAATCAAAAGCCAATCAGGGATGTTAATAAAGTGGTACGGAAATGATATAAAAGACTGCTGGTCTATAAATTTCATGAGAACAGTAATACTAAGACTATAGATTGCAACAAATGCAAGATAAAACAAGCACTAAACACCAAACAAAACAGTATATCAGTGTTTTTATAAGACAACTGTTGTTAGTCCTTCTTCCCTCTTCCTTCAGATTTATGCTGGAGTGTTGTATTTCCAATAAAAATAGTGATCAACATTATTTATTAAATGTTATTAAAATTATTATGTTATTACAACAAAAAGAAATACATTGTAAGTTAACACCATCTTAAAAGTTAAAAGATAGATTTATATTATTTAACCGATTATTTAACTAAAAAATAATAATTACTTAAAATTATAGATATTACAACGACTATGTCCTTAGGTATCTTGCACAATTATTTCTAATACGTAAAAAAAATAATATTTCAATCCGAAATCAATATTCTATGAAAATAGGAACTGAAATAGTAGTAAGGAGCTCAGAAATAGTTGGCACACGAATGTTGTAAAACTACAGAATTTTAAACGTCGTTGTTTTAGGCATAAAATTAGAATTTACAATAAAGTAACTTTGCTAAACTTTTTTTTTGAATCATTCCAAAAACAATGCAACCTGATCTCGAAATTTCAAAATGATTTTAGTAGAGGAAAGTAACTAAATATGAGCTACCATTTTATTTTTTAGCCAAAAATAAAAAACTATTTAAATAACAATATTTTGTTTTGTTAAAGTATGTCCATCAGACATATATTTTTAGAAAGGAAGACAATCTTAGGTATATTTTTATCAATAAACAAAATTGTAAAATTGGCGCTAAATATAGAAGTTACCTAATTATGGACTATAGACACGAACTTCATTGTTTTTAAAGAAAATAAGAATAATAAATGTTTATGTTGTGTTTACCTATTATGGCATCTGGTGTACTGTCTTCGCTTACACTGTCAATCACTTTATTGTCACTAGTCTTTTTTATCTTATTTTTTGAATTTCTTTTCTTTAAGGTTCTTGTTTTCTGTTTTTATTTCTCTTCCATTTTTCTTTTATTTTTTCAAAAAGGTCATTTTAAAAAAAGAGGATGTTATAACAAAGACCATATCAGCTTTGGCACCTCTTTTTAATATCATAGCCCATACTTGAAATTTCTGACTAAAATAAACTTTACCTTGTAAGTTTTCAAGTCATACCCCACAAGCTTTAATCGACTAAAAAACATAAACTTAAACGTATATTCCACAAATCAAACATACAGTTACAGTGTTTAGCTTTAATTTTCATCAGTAAAATAACATGCATATTTTTAAATGTCTTAGGAAATTTTTGAGAGTGGGAAAAACACAAAGTGCCATCCTGGAAGCATTTCGCGCCGGACTGACGAGATATACTGATTAAGATGTTAAAGCGAATTAATGCAAAAGATGATAATCGTTTTTAACGTTCTTCAAGTATTTGTTTTTGAAAATTGTTACTAGCCCATAGATATTAAAGCACTAACACACATTTACTTACATTCCTCTAATGTTAAGTAATGTTCATTTAAAATACACGATTCGGTTTATATTTAATTTGTTTTGCGACAAAAGAGAGGACAGATAATCATTTAAATTATTAAAAAAATAAAATAATTTATTCGGTTCTAAAATTTACATACATTATTATAATTAAAAAATAAAAATCGGTAAGTAAATTAATCAATATAATTGATTCATAACTTTTGCCGTTTCCTCCATTTACTGTTGAACAAAACCAAGAATTTTTTATTTCCACTCTCATATTTTGATTTTGTTAAAGTTTTTAATAATTAAAACCTGTCTGAATAAACTTTTTAGAGCTGTTTTCACAGACAAGTTTTTTTTATCCCGTCCGTCATGTGCTGACAAAAATTAAATTAATCAGAAGTCGTTGCACCTTGCCTTATTCTTCGGTTTTGTGGTTTTAAAAGTTTCAACAGGTTCCAGCTTGTAGTTCAACAATAATTGTTGGAATGAATGCCTTTTAAATTAATAAGATTTTATTAAGGTTTTCAATGATTAAAATATATGTGATTTCTTCTTTGTGTCCCGTCCGTCATCAGCATGTATTTCTTTTTCCTGCTCCTATTCCAAATTTTAAAAATATGGCTCTAATTGAAGGTTGCAAACGATTTGACTGGTACTATATTCCTATAAAGAAAATTTTACTTCTACTGATACTGTTTATAAAAACTAAAAATAAAATCTAAAAAGTTGTGTAAAATATCCCGTCCGTTAATATAGAATGGCCATTCTGTTAAACGAGAAAAATCAATATTAAAATTAATGTTTCACTGGTAGACAACTTTTTCTCTTATAACACCCGTGAAGTTGAAGTTGAGGCAACAATAATGAGCCCGAGAAAATTTCACCCTCCATGCGTCCAACTTATTAAACAGCGAAACATGCAACATAACGGCGTTATACGCATCCATCGTAAAAATTGAAGCACCCGATAGCAATTATTGTTATGGTTCTCGTTTTGTATTTGTTCAGCGTGCAAGTCGTTTTTACGGATATTTAGATATGAAAACGTCGAAAATGAATTACTGGTGTAAAATAACGAAGCTCGTATGAACCAGTTGAGCGCATTTCACAATAACGAGATCAATTAATCGGTTTGTGAATATGAAAACTCGATTATTTCTTGACGGTAGGCCGATACCTGGGGGATGTTTTTTCATAGACGCCATTGGTGAATTAGCTAGTAATCGTTGCATAAAGACCGCCTCGAGGGAAACAAGTTTGCTGCTTTTCAATTGTTGAAATTGAAACAGCTTCAGGCTCCTCTTACCGTCAAATATTTGAATGGTAACTTTTGACGAGTTGTCAGACCCTGCAATTTGCTACCGTTTTATAATCCGATGATTGTACAGGCTGTCACTAGTATCACTGTATTGCTTTTCAAAACTCGGCTTCTCTTACACACGTTGCCGATAATATAATACGTCAGGCTTTTGATACCGTTGCTTTGGGAATTACTAGGTTTTGGATTTCAGGACGCCAAGCAATTAGGGGAAACACTCCAATTGGTTGCATTTCTGCAGTGCTTTAGTGTTGAATTAATTATAACATTAAAATTAAACAAAAACTCTTGTGTTCTTGTGTTCAAGTTAATGAGATATTTTGTAAAAAAATTATCAAAGCTCTTCAACAACGCTACGAAACCCTAAAATGCTGCAACCAACAATACGCACAATCTTTAACGACCGTAAATTTTTTGCAAACAAGAACTATTTAAACAAACTCCAAAATTTGCTTGGCCAGATTCCTAAGCTGATGTAAGCCGCAAAAAGACACTTAAAACAAGAGCTCAAATATCCAAAATTAGAGCCCATACTCTTTAGCTCTTGTCGGTTATCGGCTTTCTGAACTTTCTGATTCGAATTTAGAAGCATAACCTCTGTTTTTCCACCTCATTGTTTCGTTTTTATTTCTTCTTTTTATTAAACGTATTGACTAAAAAGCGTGACTATGTCTGAAGAAGGTGTCCAACATGCTCAAAAAAGTGAGCGTTTCAAACGAAAACGAAAAAAATCATTTTTGAAAAACGCTAGAAAATACGCGAAAAAAGGCTGTTACGGTCGAGGAAGTCAACTGGATGCTGATACTTACCAATATTTCGTTCGAATTATGGAAGCTTACAGACAGGGCTTTGATTCAGATGAGGATAAAGGTATATTTTGTAAAATTTTAGTATGTGCCCCTAATGTCACTTTTTAGCAATTTTCGTAAATAACGTATTTGAGCAAACTGTTGATCAGGAAATTAACTGCTGTTGCAACCAGGTGGGATGTCGGGTTATCGAAATGTTGATACCTTTTGCCAATGATGAAGTGTTGAAAAGATACATGAAGTGTTTTGGGGACGAGCTTAGACCCTTGTGTTGTGACCGATTTGCGTCACATGTGATTGAATCCTTGGTGGCAGAAGCAGCCAAGAAGTCATTTAAACCAATTTCTAAAGATGACATTAATGCTAGTTGTAAAGAATTTGTTTTAAAAGTAAGCAGATTTTTGCTTAATAATTTGGAAGACTATCTATGGGACACATATGGGAACCATGTTATTAGAAGGTGTTTGGAGAGTTTAGCACAAATTCCAAACGAAAAAGTGAAAAATGATGCTAAATCTGAAGAACCTGACATAAAAGTTGAACTCCCAGAAGAGTTCATTGAAGTCATTAAAGACTACTGTGAAAGGATAATGCACTGGCCCCAGTTTGGCGAGTTGTGCCAAACCGACGTCACTTCCGGGTTTTTGCAATCTTTACTAAAAGCACTCAAAAAGGCCGACAAAAAATTACTCAAAAAACTGCTAGAGAAATTGCTTTCGACCAATTTTGCACCAGAAGTTGAAAACAGCGACAGCGATAATCTCCCTTCTGTGTTTTTGTCTAAACCGGCAATGATGGTCCTAGAGACTACTTTAGAAGTTTCCAAATCAAAAATGTTTACTCAGATATTTGTGAAGTGTTTTTCTGGCCGACTTGTTAAATTGGCGACTACAAGAAGTACTAACTTTACCGTGCAAAAATTAATAATGAATTGTAAAGAAAAATCAGAGGTTTGTTAGAACAATTAAGGGTTAATCGATTTAAACTGTTTTATTCCAGTTTGAGTTAATGTTTGATGAACTGTCCAGCAACTTTAAAGAAATTATCGTAGCAGGTCACACAGGCATAATCTGGGCTCTCGCCCAAAGTTGCAAGAATTTGGCCTCAAAGCAAGGCAGTTTTATGCAAAACTTGATGAAGAGTTTGGATTGTGTTGAAGAAGAAAAGCACAAAGATTTCATTTTGTGTTTATGCAAATTTAATGATTTTGATACAACTCAGAAACAGTCAAAGGAGAATCTCCAAAAAGATAAACTGAGTTTGCATGGGACCCTAATTCTTCAATTACTACTAGAGTTTAATAAGCCAATTAAAATTGTCAATGGTTTATTAAGTTTGGACCAAAATGAACTCAAAGCCTTGTTTTCGAACACAATGGGTAGCCACATCGTTGATTCCTACGTCAAAAGTTTGTATGTGGGCGAAAAAAGCCGTGAAAAATTAATTAGGAAGATGAAGGTTGGTAATAATGTTTATTTTGTTGCTATTTTTTGAGACGTATCACTTTTAGGGGACTTACCAAGAGTTGGCATCGTCTAAATTCGGTTCAAGGTCATTTGAAGCGATCTGGAATGCTGCCAACTTGAAAAATAAATTGGCGATTATGGAAGAACTGGTCTATAAAGACGGGTCATGGTCTAGTTCACAGTACGGTAAAATCATTGCGAATAAAATAAATCTCGCTTTATATAAACGTAACAAAGAAGAGTGGAAGAACTCTCTTAATACCGTCAAAAAAGCCGAGAAATTGTTTGAAGATATTCTGAAATAATGCAACAAATATGTGAATTTTTATATTGGGAAAGTACATCAGTTTTAAAATATAAATAAAATAAATAATAAACACTAAATAACATGGAAATGTACAATAATGAACTACCTGCCTAACGTTTTATACACGCACGTTTGGAAGCCAATTTACTAAAGTAATTGCTTTTATCAAATTTAATTTTTTTGTTAGTAAATTGGTTCCCAAAAAATTGTAAAAGTGACTAGATTATTATTACAACAAAACTGGACAAAGATAAATCGATCAACACCTCGGATACTGTGTGCATCTATTTATCTTTGAATTACTTGAAAGTCGAAGAGACCAGAATTTGAAACGAAAGTGATGATGCGAACGGTAAGTGCGGCATACGGAAATCTTATATTTCACCATGTCAGAAAACCTCATTGCAGTGTATCCATATCTTGAAAAGAGATTTCTAACCCCGAAAACTTTTTGGTAAAATTATCTAGCAGACAAACTACAAAGTGTTTATCTAGTGAGAAGGGCACTAAAACAGGTGACTACAAATCAAACGTTCCTTTTTTGTTAGTTTCGTTTACGTTACAAGATTGCGCAACATTTGATACAGGTGAGGAACAAGACAATTAAATTAGGGGAACAGAGAGCATTAATCATATTTAATATGAGAATAGAAAGTTTTTTTCCCGAAAATAATATTAATTTACAAATTTTTTATCAACTTGCGATCCATCCCAAATTTTTATAACGTCTCCTATCTTATTTTTAATAGTTTGGCTTTAAATTGCTTCTCTGGGACGATATGGTTCTCCAAATCCCTTCTCAACAAATTTCTCTGTTACATTTGTAAAAAATATAGAGTGGAACACAAATTTATATTTATTAATATATTTTGTAAAGAAAATAAGAAATAACATTTTTTCTTGGCTAAGAATTTAAGACTTAACATACCCGCAATTTTCACAAACAAATAGTGAACGGATTGAATTTAAATCAACGCTGAAAGCGCCCTCATCCTTATTCCATAGGACAACATTTTTTGATTATAGAAAATTGTTTTTGAATTTCGTTTCGCTTCCGAGTTATAAGCCTCCGTATTTATAAACTACTTTGAAAGGGATTAATTTTGGCTTTTGCTTCCCATTCGCCTCGCTAGAAAGAGTGTCTTCACCCAAGACCTAAACGTGTGGGCCCCCGAAGGCAAGCCCGGCAAACAACCCCTACTGATACAAGACACATAGAGAGAACTACATGTGCTTCTTTGGTATTAATGAGGAACAACGTATAATAACGATGATTCAGCATGCTTATATTAATGATTTAAGTTAATGACGGTTAAAATTTCCTACACTTGCGGCCCTTCTTCAAATGTCACTTTTTGAATTTGACCGTTTCGCTCTGATTGACGTGTGTCGGTGGGGCTGTGGTGCTCGGAGTCGACGTCCGCAACGGCCGCATTGCCTTCTCCTTTGAACATATCTGATGATGGTTCTCCCAGTCTTTGTGTTGGCAAAAGGGGCCACAGTACCTGGCCACGCTGCAGCCCGAGCAGGTCTCGTGCGCCTTCCGGCCGCAGTTCCAACACGACTGAAAATGAAAAATAAGCAGCGGCCATAACTCACACACAACTCACATTCTGTTGCGAAGGTTGGGGTTGTGAAGCTGGCGGTGACAGACTGTTATCCGGGTTGTCCTGATTTTCGTCACCATGCTTCCGCGCTTCTATTGCACTCATTAACTTAGGCCAACTAGTTGGGAAAATTTACTTACCGGCTAGAAGTTTTTCCATCTTGGCCCTTTCGGCAGCCACAAGTTCGTTGGCTTTCGTTTCAGCAGCCGCGACTGCCTTTTGCAGCTCGATCACTGCTTGTCTTTTCACGTCGTTCACCGCGTCTTCGGCCCGTCGTCTCACCTCTGCGACCCGGTCCTCCGTCTGTCGCACGGCTTGGACCATTATTTCGTTGGCGGCTTTCTTGAGATCTACACTAACGTCTTGCTTTCTCAACCATTCGTTGGTGAGGTCTTGACTATTTCGCTGTTGTAGGATTGTTAAAGCTCGTTTTGTCTTTTCCACCATGGACAGAATGCAGTTGAGCATGACGTGGATGTTGCGCCATTCTTCGTCTCCTCGGTTGGGGGTGTTGTTGTTGTCTTCAACTCGCTGGGGGAGGTGGTTGTGCTGGTTGTAGTCGAAGAAGTGGGAATTGGGGATTGTTGACGACATGTTCGGGAGGAGGAGGCTCTGGTGGGAGAACAGAAAGGCATTTTGGGAGTTCATGGGACGTTTTATAGAGAGGCAGTCTTGGGGGTCGTGTGGCTGGCCGTTCGTGCCGTTCTCGTATATGCTGCGAATAAATAATGCATAAGTTTTAATAAAGAGAATATTTGAGTATCTACAGAATTTTTATTCTACATATTACAACTCCTCCCTTTGTCCTTTGACAAATCCCAAAGGATAGAATTAACTGTAATTGTGCGTTGTAATCTGCTTTAGACTATTAAGTCGAAAATACTTGTGCTTTGTTCATTTTTCTAAGCAAAAGCTAGGAGATTTGCTTGATAGAATATAAACATTAGCGAGCGACAGTGTGATATCTGCTGAACTAGAAATAGACCTAGAATCTATTTCACTTTGTTTTATGCGGCGTGTATGCAGAAGTATTCATAGTTTTCATTCTAGCCCGGCGCATCCACCATATTTCGTTTATTACTTGCGGTTGACTAGCGGGTAATTTTCGTTACTAACAACAAAAAATGCTTTCCCATAATATTAGTTTGAGAAAGAGGCTTGCGTTTGTGCTGTGATTAATATTTTAAAGGCAGTTTCTTCGAACACTTTCCGATTGGACTTCCACTGTTGCATGTTAAATTTCTCGGTCTAATACTTCAGTTTTCCCTTTATCGATTTCGTGTTAACCGAAGCAATTTCGCGATTATTATTTAAGTTCCATTCTGCATTCGAATCTCGTTAAAAATCGATTTCTAATCCCCGCAATTGATGGAAATGTCAGTTAGTCACCGGTAAAAACTGCATCAGACTCCAGCACGAACACCTGTTCTAGCAACATGTCTCGAATTTTGTACCGCAAATCCACCCCTTTGAAAACCGCCCCCCTTAAGAAAGCTGCCTCGCCGCCCCCCATAAATACTCTATTAGCCGCTGAAAGAGTGGAAATTCGTCGAGCGATTGATTAACATGACACAAACAAGCAGAAATTAACGTTTTCGTCCTAAAATTTCAAAAGTTCACGTCAGTGTTGTAATTAAAAGGCAAGAGGCCCGTGTAAGTGACGTTGAAAAAGGGTGGTTGGAGGGGGACGTTTCCTGGTAAAAAGAGTGCTGTTCCCGCCAGATGGCACCGGCGGCGCAACGTGCGCCAACGGCCCGCCAACTGAAAGAAACCATTACTCATTTTAATAAAACGGTCGCATGCAGACTATTGAATATAGCGGATCGACCTGCGTCACTATGACCTCTGCCGAATTTTCGAAAGGAAGATGCAAGGCTTGTGAGGGGTTTGATGGATTAGGTGTTTCGGGTTTACCTGTCGGAGGCGCGGCGTTTCAGGCCGGCGACCAGGGGCGTCTCGTTCGACATGAAAATTTCCGACAGTTCCGAGGGCGAGTGGGTCGAATCGAGGATCACATGGTCGTGCGAACGGACGTACTGCAGAGGGGACTGCAACAAGAAAAGAAATCATCAAAACAACTCTAATAAAAAATACAAAAAGGGACACCATAAAGAGCGAGGATATGTTGTAGATTAATAGAACAACGCGATTTTTCTATTCAGTCTGTACTTTGCTCTAATGGTTCTCACTTGTTATGGAATACAATAAAAAAGAAACAGCGTTTCTTATACTCATAAGTGAAAAATAGGTTCACAACAACTTCAACAAAAGATAAATAAAGTTTTTGGCCGGTTTTTACTAAAAGTTTCTTGGGTAATTAAACTAGCCAGCTTTATGTATTATTAAAAAAACGACATAACCAAATATATCTTACAATATTATAAATTATAATATATAATTAATTAAAATATTATAAATGTTACAAATACAGCTTAGGAGGAAACTCTGTAATAGATTTTTTTGTTAATTTGCAAAACTGAATAGGACTGGCTCCAAAAATCTCAAAAAAAAAAAAATCAAATTGTTTCTTTCTTTGTTATTATGAACATTGTACTAAAGTGTTTTAGGCTAAAGGAAGGCCTCAATTTTGCGAACAGCCTGTACCACTGCAGAAATACTATGTATATCTTGCATTTACGTTTGCTTAATTTCACATTCCAAAATTATTTGTTTTTGTTGCCCCTTAGTTCTTAACTAAAAACAATGTTTTTTTCTTAAAACTCTATTTTTATCGACTAGATTTAATTTAAAAATATTATAGCAAAAATGTTGAATTTTCAAAACCATTTCGTGTTTTAAACTTAGACTTTTTTATAAATTTTCATAACATCAAATTTCTAAAATACCACAAATTATTATTTTCGCCTGTTGTGTGAAATTTTTTATTTTCCACTTATACAGGGTGTTTCAAACAACTTTACGAACCCTGCGCCTAATATACGCACTTAATTACACAAAAATCACAGAATAGTAGATGAAAAAATACACAATTAATTATTTAATTTTTGGAAGCCCATGACAATTTTTGTCAAACTAATCATTGTTTCATTAATGGTCATAAATTTCTGTTTTTCAGAAACAATTTTCATGTGTTCTATCAAGAGACGGAATGAATATGATTACGTGAAACACCCTGTTATTATAGATTCTTTTCGCCTATGCTACGCGTCTTAGGGCTCTATTATGCCCTTGGGCCATAATAATTACGTCCGCTAATTCGTACTAATGCTGACAAAAGAAAATTATCAATTAATTTTACTTTAACTTTAACTGTTGCCCACGATTATAAGCATCTTCATTATGCCCTTGGTACATAAAATACTAATAAGTTTGCCTTTTTTCGTTAAAAAAATATGGAACTGCATTACTTGTAGTCGGACGTGTAACCTTTGGTAATTAATTGTACACGTACCTATTATATTTTTGTTAATATTAAACGACAGCAACGGCAAAGAGATTGTATGATTTTTATGTGACTTTTTTGGAAATGAGAGCTTAAAGTAAACTGTGTACAAATCACTTTGTATAACTTGTTGGAGTGCCAGCTTCCGTCGAAGTGCTTGGTTTTTTCAGTGGATGCAATCTGGAGAACATCGCCTTTTCCATTATAGGTAATATCGGAAATTGGAATATTTCTGAGCGGTTTAATTAATGGAAATTGTAAAAGCCACGTGTTACATGAAGTGGAGGAACAATAAAAGTCGCGCCCTCGTCCATAACATCTCGCCGTGAACTTTTACAATTATTTTTTGATTTGTTTCGACTGTACTGAATCCATTATTGAGTTTCTTTGATTTATTTGTTTTGCGTCGGCCGATTTGCATATTGATCTCGACCGGCTCATGTTTTATGTAACCGTTTAAGACATTTGCTTTCAGGTTTCCTCTATTATTTATTTTTAATTTCTCTCCGAGCTTCTGTTGATACAAGACGTGCAAAGTAATTCTTTCTTTTAACCGCTCTTCGCCAAATATTATTTACTTTAACTCGAAGCTCGCCTAAACTTCCTTAAAACAATAACAAGCGAAAAGTGCTCGTATTTTTTTACCTGCTTATTTGCCCGAGCCAAAGCGTGGATCTCACGCTGCAGCAGCGGCAGATGCGTCCGCAGGAACGGCAGCACGAACGGACGCAGGGGGAAGTTGGTCACATCCTGCAGCGAGTGGTGGAACTCCTCTATGCTTAAATTCGAGCTCTGCACAACATGCACCCCAGCCCCATTAACAATTATAATCAAGAGTGCGGGTTGAAAATGCACTGGCTACAGGAAAGCAAAATTCACTTACAACTAAGTTGAGTACTAGACTACGGACTCGTTCGCCTATGTCGGGTCCAATATCGCAGCCGAACTGCACCAAAGTGCTCAAGAACCGTTTGACTTTGACTAGAGGTCTTGTAACGTTTGAATAGCTACCATGGTACTGCTGTGGCTGGGCATTGTCTAAATTGACAGAGAGCACAGTGGAGGCGGGCAGTGGTGGCGTCAGACTATCGGCGGACCCGTTGTTGACTGGCGAAGAAGTACCATTTGTGGGGTGTCGAGGGGGTGAGGACTGGGTGGGCGAAAGGGGCGCTGCCGCTTGTCGAGCGCCTTCCGGAGAGTCCGGAGTTTTGCAGCGATCTTTGCTCGCAGCTGGAACACAAGAGACGAATTTTTGTCA
Source organism: Tribolium castaneum (assembly GCF_031307605.1). Lineage (NCBI taxonomy): Eukaryota > Metazoa > Arthropoda > Insecta > Coleoptera > Tenebrionidae > Tribolium > Tribolium castaneum. Next base: position 15,109,889 of record NC_087396.1, read on the forward strand.
AATTTAAAAGCAGTGGGTATTGAATCTTTTATTAATCTCAGTGTCCAATAGCAAAATCTGCGTTGCTTGCAAGCACATTTTCGAGAATCGTGTTCGTTGGCAGTATTTAATTTTAATAGCGGCGACACCTGAGCTTTATGGCCCGCTCCGAGTTAAAAATTCGCTAGTTCCGTTTCTTCGCCTCGTCGATAGGTTTCTAGTCAATCCTTTTGTCAGTGATAAATTAAAATGAGCCCCCGTCCGGGTGCGGGAAAGTCGGCCGTGCACACCCCTGATAGAAATCAGAACCGGGTGACGCTAATAAATTTACCTTTCAGAAGCAGCGAAAAACAATCAAAACTATGCACAATACAGACAAAGCAATCTATCACAAAAAACAATCGGGGCGCGCACGACGGTAGCGGCGACGTGCGCCGCCGCCATCTGTTGTCAACTTTTGTTTTAATTACGGAAAACAAAGAGCCTAAGAAGTGCCGCCGGCTTGATATAAAAGACAGATGGTCTCCCACTATTCTGAATGCGGAGATGGAAAGAGCCGCCGCCACCGCCGCCGCCGCGTGTGTGCTTGGCGGCGAGGCGGATGTGTCCTCGGCCTGGTTTGATTGAACAAGTTTTCCGAATATATTTGACATCGGCGGATGGCCGGGTGATCACACCGCAAATTTTCTTTTATTACACCAAGAGGACCACCTAGAAAACGAAAAGAGGCGGCTGACGCGAGGGGAAGTCCCTACCATAAAATTTTTAATACTATTTTAGAACACTGTTTTGTCTTAATCCTGAATTGTTAAATATCCTACCGAATTTTCTGCGCAAAACTTTGATTTTTTTTCTGTAATATTGGTACAGTAAAACCTCTCAACAACGGACACCGATGGGGAAACTTTAGTTGTCCGTTGTGGAGTGGTGTCCGTTATACGGAGGTGTCCGTAAAGAGAGGTTTTCATTGTATATTTCTCTAACAGATATTATTATTCAGCTCTTTCGAACAGTTTGCCGAATCTATCTAATTTAAGATTTATTCAGCCCCAGCCGAAGCGTTTAGGCAAGGGATGTTTACTTCTTAATTGAATCTTCCGAAACTGATAAACCGCAGCCACCCTTCGGTGCTATAAGAAAGCCGAATCTTCTACGTAGTGTCCTAATTAGGGCCCCATTAAATAGCGCACGACCACACATGGCCTACGCAGATGGCCCGACAACATGGCCCGTGTCATAAAGTATTGCGGTCACCGCTGGCACTGGTGCCAACAACAAAACATCGAATTTTACCATGAAATACACCAAAAACTGGCGGTTTGGCTCGTCGTCCGCACAAAGCCTGAATAATTCCCTAATTTATACCGTTTTGATCAATTAAAATCGGTCCGAACCACTCGAAAGTGTCAGAAACATGTATGCCCCGAATCGGGTTTTTCCTTCTTTTTACGATATTTATTTTAAATAGGATCTGGTGGCGAGCTTCTGCATATCGGAGGAATCCGGGCCAGATGGCGGCCCGGAACGCGCCACATGTGTCAAATGGGCATCTGCCTCAACGTGTTCATTATTACATTTTTAATGTTATCAACTATTGCAGGAAACGGCAGACGCAGATTTCTTATTGGCGCACAATCAGCACATTTCGGGGTGCTTTATTATTGGAAGTTTTTAAGATGGTTTTGACCCTATTTGGGAATGCGCACCTGTTAATTTTGGACGAAGTTTTGATAATAAAAACGGGGACTTTACTGGGGGCAAATTTATAGTTCAAAGTTAAAATTGAATTCAGAATCTGCCGAATAATAAAGTGATTTGGAGTTGGATTTTTTTCTTTTCAATGTAGTTGGTTTACCTGAGACGCGAAAAATTGTAAAAAAAATTGTTTGAATGGAAGCAGTCTCCTCATCCTACTCCGCCCTCACGCGAGTGCTCTTGACTCGTTAATCTCGCCAGCGGCGCAGTACAATGGGGGCGTTTCGGGCTCCGGTACGGTCAAACAATCACCTCTGATCTGTTCGATAACCGATCGCGCCACCGCACCTACCTGCAATTGACACCTTCCTGTCGCGCACGATATACCATACGCAATCAAATCCAACATCAGTGTTATAATCGAATGGAAATGGCTTTCATTTAGTGTATTTCAATCAAGAGCACTGCTCTGCCATGACCACAAAGACCCCCGCAGCCGCCACCATCGACGACCTCTTTCAAAAGAACGCGAAGCTGAAATTTACGATTTATAAGCGATTCTCTCTCGCAACAGGTTACTTGTATTCCAGACATTTAATTACAGGTGTTTCCGGCGCTCGGATTTTCAGGGGCGACAAAGCGCGGCTAAAGAAAGTGAAAAAGCGAGATATGTAAGATTTGGCAAATTTCTTGGTCAGGTCTGAATTGCTAAATCAGATATTATTTGGAAAAGTTGAAGAAAAACTAATATGTACTGAGTTTTTTTATTTGGTCAGAAAACAATGCAAAAGATGCAGCAACAAAATGATCTTTTCACATAATTAAAACAAACTAATACTTCATAAGATACAACTGATAGAAGTGTGTAGTATCCACCAATTTAAAAGTGGGAACTAACACTTAACGGGGTAAATTGCAACGCAAATATTGTGCAAATATTTTAATGGATGATAGTAGGGTGCAACCTCCATATTAGCATCTAAAAATACGCCAAAAAAACAATATAAACTAAGTATGCGTTACTTAAGTACGAGTGGGTACTTTAGTTTACATGGTTAATAGTCGGTGACATTTGAAGAAATGAAATTTGGTCTCTTCGACAAAAAAATGAAAATTTGTACCTTTTGTATATTTTTGATATGCGACGGTACTTTTTCCTGGGATGACCCCTTAAAATATAGGATGCACAACTATCAAATTTACCGTGTGGCTATTTTAATTAAAAATAATAATATCCACAGTGTATTGCTTATGAAAACTCAAAAGTTATCTATGATTTTGAAATCTTATATGACTCTGTTTGTCAACAAAACTTGAACAATGTAATCCTCCCTTAACAGGTAAAACTATCCAGAAAAAAAACATTCCAAAGACGGAACTTTAGATAAACATAAAAATGGCAAAACATTTACCCAAAATTTGCAGTTAGGTGCAAATAGTTTCTCCAGGATAAGTTTCGCGATATCTACAATCTAAAATAGAGTGGAACGTATGTTGCACATTCAGTAATACCTCTCAACAACGGACACCGATGGGGAATTTTAAATTGTCCGTTGTGGAGAGGTGTCCACTAATAGGAGGTGTAAATTTTAATATAGGTTTTGTTACGTTCCTACAAAAATGTCCGTTGTGAAGAGGTGTCCGTTATTCGGAGGTGCCCATTAAGGGAGGTTTCACTCTAGCGAATTTATTACCATGATATGTCCGCTAGACCAGACGAACTTGAAAACTGCTAAAAAATTTGCCCATTCGAAGATGACATATCTTATTTTTTTCTAATAAAGAAAATACGTTTGTGAACTACATTTAGTAACAAGTTCAAACTAAATTCCTATCTAATAAACATATAAAATGTTATTTTCAAAAACCCAATTGTATTATAACCTGCGGAGATATACATGCCAGTATTGTGGCAACGTTTTCTAAATTTTTATTATGATTACCCCAAACAGCAAGCTTGAAGCTAATCGATCGGTATCGTAAATATTTTCGGGTCACCCTTGTCAAAATATCTTATTGTGAGGGTTGCTTATCTTAAAAATCATTAATTGTTGTAAAACTTTATAGTGTACAAAGAAACGTTGCTACCATATATGGGGATAAATATTGGACTCATTGGAGGATGAACTAAGGCGCGGATTTGAAAAACACCACTTAATTTACTGCGTATCAGTATTAGCTGTGTTATTACTCAGCTATTAGTATTAGAGATTTTACAAGTTACAAAAAAAATGTAAACTACTCGCGTTTTACATTGCAATATTGTGATATCATTGGTGATTAGTCGTGTATTACAATAAAATGTCATTTATTATTTATTTTCATACTTCTGCGTTATTAAATACTAATCACTACAATTCTCGATGGTCGCGGTATCTGTTTATAGCAAGCGTTTATTGACTTTATTGTACAGTTTATTTGAGCAATTGAAACAGCAGAAAAGTCAGCAAAAAATATAAATGTTTATTTATCATTTACTTTTACTAAACATTACATCTTTAATATGAATTGGTTAATTAAGTTGAAAAAGGAAGAATATATCTTAAAGTGCGGCTATAGCAACACATAGGTCTTCCCCCTAAAATCCAAGAAAAACTTTCGCAATCGTGCGTCCACCTGCGCGCTTCCCTTTGGAACGACCTTCGTTCAGCTATTCCCCGACCCACCTCCACACTGTTATTCTACTTTAAAATAAATATCCCAACCCTTCCAGGTTTATTCCTTTTTGATATTACAAACGTCAACATTCTCTGTTTGCTTTGGTCCTTATATCCCTGGCGGGACACGTGCTGTTGCGGCAGGTTAGTTAAAAGCGAATTGATCTTACGAAGAAGGGGAGAAACACACTACGACTATCCTCCACCCCTTACTATCTCCAAAGCACAGTGGCACGCGGCACATCTAAGCCAGGCTAACCTGCCCCTGGGACGTGTCTTATCGCCGTCTGCCGACCACCGGACGCCTGCTCCGCTCAGATTCTGAGCCCGCGCCAGTGGCGGAGCAGCACCCCACTCGCCCCCAAACCCAAGACTTCCCCATTCCTCCACACGACACCAGCGGTGCTTTGACGCGAATGGCAGGCAAAAGAGCCGATTTAATGGTCTGGAAGGTTGGAAGGTGTTAAATGCACCACTGCAGTTCTGCGGCGAGATTATGGCGTGAGGGTGCACCGGACGACACTGGGGTGATTTTGCCGCGGTGTCAGGGAGAGTAATCGCGAACTCCTCTCGTTACGATACTCGTATCAGCTCTGTGCAGTGTGGACCCTGTCGCATTCGCTGTCACTTTTTTGGTTATAACGGTACACCCCCGCAAACTCCAAACTACATACCCCATTTTATATTCCTGCAATTACTCCGGGAATGACGCGATAAACGAGGACTTAAACCGGCTGGAAGCCCGCGATTAATTCATATTTTTGTTTGGCGCTGTTTATCGCAAATATAGCGATTTTCATTAAAGCGACTTTTATTGAGGTTTCGAGGGAAATGCAGGGTAAGGATAGGGAAAATATATACCTACCTTTGCTCTTCTTTTTGGAAGATTTCTTTTCCACTAAAAGCTCACACGAAAAAAGCCCACATCGAAAAAAAATCATATGGAAAAAGCTAAGACGAAAAAAGCTCACATAGAAAAATACCCATTTATTAAAAAACACACATACAAAAAACCCACAGAGATAGAAACTCAGTATAAGCTGTGTTTATATAAATGGGCATTACGTTTCCCCTCTAGTTTCTATTCAACAGTACTCCTTTTTTTGGCTTCCTATACTTTAAAGAAAACATTTCCTATCAATTTACAATTTATCAAAATCAACACCGGGTAGCACAACCCTCAGTCAGTTATTCTTTTAACTTTTAAGCCAGTTTTTAAATTTTAAAATGTAATTAATTTTCAATTTATGATTTGGGTAACTTTTGTTGTTAACATCTTGTCAGTTTTGTCACCTACTAAACCGAAATTAGTCTGCATTTAATTTTTTTACCCCGATTGAATCGCCGTAGTTATTAATTCCCATGTTATAAATAAAATTGAGTTGACATTGCTCAAAAAAATTTTTGCATCAAAACAAAAATTTTCTAAATATCAAACAGATCTGGGTGGCGACCCGGAGGTGACAAGTGGTAAGAATTTAAAAAAAAAACGGAGGTACAGTCTTTCAACTACTTCAGTTTTTTTTGGTAGATATGTTGCCCAGTTAATCAAATAAATTTTTTTCGAAAAAGTAGATGAGTGCTATTTACCATTGTAAAGCTGGGGACGGCGGCTCGGAGGCACACAACATCTTATACATTATTACTTACTTTCGGTTTCACCAACAATAAAAAGCGTCAGATATACCGGGTATTCAAAAACCGGCGCACCAACTCTTGTGTGTGATAGAGAAATGCTAACAAATAATGATAAAAATAGTAAAAAAATTCTTTCTCTTAAAGTTATTGATAAATAACGAAGTAAATAAATGATATGTGACAACGTTGTCTAACAATCGTGATCGCAATAGAATTTGATCAACAATAAATATATATTATTCCTAAAAAGTTTTCCTATGAAATAATTCCTACTGTTGGCACACTGGGAAAATTTCTAATTCAAAAAATTGCTAAAATCTGATAGTATATTTAAAAATAATAAAAATAATTATTCATCATTAAAAAATAATCAAAACTGAAGAAGTTAACAAAATAGGTTTGGAGGTTTAGATTTTTTAAAATACGGTTTTAGGATTTTTTTCAAGTTTTTTCCCGTAATCTATTGTCGTCATTCATATCGCCTTAAAAGGGAAAATTGAGAAATTAGATTTACATTACGTACCCGGATTTGGGGTGAGCAATACACTTAGCCATATAAATTTCTTCAGTTAAAGCCATATAACGAAATTTTTTTTCTGATTATGACACTGACAACTGTTTATAAAAAAACGGATAATACACATGCTTTTTAACAACGTATGTCCCAATGGTGCGCCAGTTTTAGAGCAGCTGTAGTTGTATTTATTTACGTAGTATTAATCTATTTACGTTATTAAATAAAAAAAATTACCAAACTTTGTTTAGTTATTAAGTTATCGATTATTATAAATAAATTCATGCATGATAGCAGAGATTGTTTTTTCTCTGTGAGTATTTTTCCGTGGGCTTTTTTCATTGTGCGTTCATTTCTGTGTGGGCATTTTTCTATGTGGGGTAGTTTCAATGTGAGATTTTTTCTCAGTGCGTTTTTTCTATATGGGTTTTTTCCGGTGTATTTTTTTTCCATGTGGGCATTTTTCTCGTGCGCATTTGTGTGTAGGCTTATTTTATTTCACAGTTTGCGAGTTTTTAGAACAGTGTTTTTACAATAATTGGAAGCAAATTGTACACATTCAAAACTTTTTTCTTAGACTATTTAGGTAATTGGAATACCTAATTATTTAGTAGGTTTAGATGGTATTATAAAAGCGTCTCAATTAGTGGTTTAATTATTTATTTTCACTTACATCTTAAATGCACAACGTAATTATCTGCAAATCATCAATAACAATAATCATGAGAAGAAACTGCCGTCAATAAGTGTCAATTAATTTTTGCATTATTAATGGCAAATATATTATTAAACGGCAAATTGTGATGACATCATTTTTTCTTCAATCTATTATTATGGCAGTAGTTGTGGATTATATGCAGCTGTTCTAATACGAGTAAATATACACACCTTCCTTTATTTATTTCCTTATTCTCTATTTTCTGTTCACTGTCAGTGACAAGCTGGCCCTCGCCGATTGCAAAGCGAAAAAATACCGATTTGTTTAAACCGAGGAGTCCCTCGATGATAACGAGTTAATAATAACGATAGCGGTGGCGGCGGTGGTGGCGGCGATAAAGGGCGCCATCGCTGCGGGTTGGTCCCTTGCAAATTTGCGAACTGTATGAAGATTCGCAATTAGGTCCACGGTTTTCAAGCGGGCCATACGGGTTTTATATTCGGTTCTGGTTTTTGTCGGATATATGCCGGAATGGAAGAAAGCTTGACGCGGGTACCGCCATAGCCGGGCGCCCCGTACTAAGCGGTGCAGAGCTATCGAATATAGGACAATGTCAATAATGGTAACCACCGAGTTCCTAAATATTGAAATTCTGGACTGCAGGTCACCTCCGATTTTTTGAAAGAACGAGATGAATTCCCGCTAATTAATCCAACATCAATTAGCTCAGATCCAGCGCGGCGTTCCTGCTGGTGAAAGGTGGCACATGGCAGAACTCAGCGATCTCGACGTGCCAATAGCACGCTCCTGCCCTCTAACTTCAACTTGAACCCTCGCTTTTCTTCACCAAGTGTCAATTACACTGGCCCGGACATATCTCAGACATAATGTCCTCGCCTGTTCCTCCACTCGACGCTATAATTGCAAATGAAAGACACCCGCCAGCGTCGCACGTATGTGCGGATAAATCAGTGATTTTTCTCGTTTGGTTTTTATGAAATCATAATAACCGGATTTCCTGTTTTAGAACAAGAGAAAAAAGCCGCCAGACCGATATGCATTGTTGAAATAGAACTGGGCGAATTGTTTGTGGCATTGTGATGTTTGTTTCATGTGCCTCTGAAATTTTCATATTATGATGTCTCCGTGTATGATTTTGACAGATTAATTATTACATTTTTGTTTTGCAGTCTGAATTAACTGCGACGATTTAGGTGCATGTTTATCACGTTTTGAATAATTCACGTTTCCGCTGTTCATAAATGTGGAGGAATATCAGAAACCTCCTTCAGGCTTACACTGATTTCCAGAAGAGTCACGGGAATAGTAACTAAATTAAACAAACTTATTATTAGCAACTTCTTTATTTTGTGTCGCGTGACACACAATCCCGAAGCTTTTATTTATTATCCTGGTCTATGCGACCCAGTGGTTGCACCCTTTGCCGTCTGTTGTGTGAAATATCCGTTGTGTCTTAATAAATGTATAAAAGCAAGTGGGTGGTGGGAACATTGTGGCCCGAAGCCGTCCGTATCTGAGGATTAGCGGCTAATAGGAGAACGTGTCGAAGCGGATATCCGGGGATTCGAGCGACTCGCACGCCCTCAGCAACCGTTGTAGCGACAAGTGCACCGGTTCTCACTGCACGCACTCCCCAACCCCCATAGCGGCCCCTCGTCGTTCTTGTGGCCTGTTTACGCACGCCGCCTCTCGATAAAAACCATTAATTGTTGAAAAAACATTTTCGCGGAATTTATAATCAACTCGCGCCGCAACCGGAAGAATCCGGACTTGATGGGGTGACGGAAGGAAGACTGCAGTGCGCATTTGGGGTTATTTCGCGAATTTCACTATGGTGTGAACGATGGCACGGCCATATATTAGCGTTAACAAAGCGGGAACAGGCCAGGACTCAGGTGCGTTCGTACCCAATTAACAGTCTTATGCCCGCGGAGGCACTGCTGCACTAATATCTATAAATTGCAGGATAATCCTTAACATAAACAGCCATTTAAAGTGATCTATGATGTGCCGGACATTAATATTTATAAAGCTGGCGGGCGGAACAGGTAATAATTGGCCCGGAATGCGATATTCTTTTGAATTAAATTCCGTTTTGTAATTACGAATTACTGCAACTAGAAAAATGTTTACTTTATCTCCGCCGAACAATAAAAATAATTAGTAAGGGACGACTTTTTACAATAATGTTAAGTGCTGTGTGGTCACGATGTTTAATGTAATAAACCAAATATTTTACTATCCACGTTTTCTATGAAATGTAACGTTAAATTATAAAAAAAAAAATAAACGAAAATATTTAATTTATCTCTAAAAATTTTTAGTTAAGTGAGTTTGTTTGGTAAAGTCCCGAAAAACATTGTTAATGAAAATTATGGCAACTGCAAATCCAGTAGGATTTGCGCACGTCCACTATTTTTGACTAGAAAATACACAAATTTGGTGATTTTTTGAGAAACCATGTCCATTTTCGGTCAAAAACCTGCTGAAAGTCACAAAAAAGGTAAAAACAATTTTAAAATTGTTGAATCAACTTATACGCCCGGTATCTTGTGATGGAATCTGGTGAAAAATTAGAGAATTAAATTGAAAAAAAAGTGGAAGAAAATGTTTTTTCGATCAAATTCGTCGCTTTTGAACTGAAAGTATTTTCGTTTTAGGTGAATTATTGCAATTATATAGTTTGTAATGTTAATTTATTTAAAAGTTTGTGTTAAAATATCTGTAAAAGACGGTAAGTACTTGGGGCCCTGGTGGCTCAGTGGTATAAGCGCCACTTTCGACGGGGGAAGTCGGGTGTTCGAACCCGGATCAGGGTAACAATTTTTCTATGAAAAAAAGTGAAGAAAAGGTAAGTGAAAAAACACAAAAGCAAAAATAACAGATTGAGAGAACACAAAGACGTATAAACGTAAAGCGGAGCATAAAACTGACAGAAATAAGAAAATAATGCGGCAAAAGGTAAAAGTACGTAAAGGCGCCAAATTGTAAACGTAAGAGCACATCCTAATAAAGGGAAAATACCTTTTGTTTTGAGAGAAAAAGAGATGAACGTAAAGGTGAAACGTAACTTCAAACTTTAGCTTTGAATCCTTAGACGACTTTCTTTTTAAATTATAAAAAAATTAAATGAAAATATTTAATTTATCTCTAAAAATTGTTAGTTAGCTGAGTTTGTTTAGTAAAGTCCCAAAAAAACATTGTTAATCAAAATCATGGCCACTGCGAATCCAGTAGAATTTGCGTACTTGCACTATTTTTGACTAGAAAACACACAAATTTGGTGATTTTTGGAGAAATTATGTTCATTTTCGGTCAAAAACGTGCTGAAAGTCACAAAAACGGTAAAAACAATGTTAAAATTGTAGAATGAACTTATACGCCCGGTATGTTTTGATGAAATCTGGCGAAAAATTAGAGAACTAAATTGAAAAAAAGAGGAAAATAATGTTTTCTCGAACTAATTCGTCGACTTTTGAACTGAATGTATTTGCGTTTTAGGTGAATTATTGCAATTATATAGTTTGTAATGTTGATTTATTTAAAAGTTTGTGTTAAAATATCTGTAAAAGACGGTAAGTACCTGGGGCCCGGTGGCCCAGTGGTATAAGCCCCACTTTCGACGGGGGAGGTCGGGTGTTCGAACCCGGATCAGGGTAACAATTTTTCTATGAAAAAAAGTGAAGAAAAGGTAAGTGATACAACACGTAAGCAAAAATAAGAGATTGAGAGAACACAAAGACGTATAAACGTAAAGCGAAGCATAAAACTGACAGAAATAAGAAAATAATGCGGCAAAAGGAAAAAGTACGTAAAGGCGCCAAATTGTAAACGTAAGAGCACTTCCTAATAAAAATTAATTTTCCAAAAAATTAAAAATACTATCTACTCTAAGTCAAAATCAAAAAGTGGTAATTCTACACAATAGTCCAAAAGAAAAGATTGTAGAGTATATCTATATTTTTATTTGACCGATATTGTGCGTAGAATTGTTTTCCCAATCAATCCATGCCAGAAGGGAGCCTACGATTCCATTATTGTCTCATAAACCCCCGATTGATAAAATATTCACATAAAATAATAACGCAGTGAGCCCTATCAAATCGTCTTGAGAACGGCACACCTGCACTACTTTTTACATAACTAATAATAATTAATAACATTATACCTGTAAGCTGATGTCATTTTTACGACCACCATCAATTATTCGTCGTTCGTCGACATCGCTCGTCTTTTTTCCCGCGGAAATGTGTTTACGCGACTCATGCACGCCCGGAACGAATCCGATTTATATTTAAAGGCGACAAAATCATTTTTTAGCCCAGAGGCTATGAACAATGTCGCTAAGATCAACGATTTGACGAAATTATAGAGCGCGTGTCGATCAAACCCCGTAATTATCTTATCCACTTTGGCGTATTCAATAATTCCAGTAATGTGTACCGAGAGAACAACCTGTTTCAGTCGATATTTTCCTACTGGAATCCTTCCATCTGGTTCCTTTATACATATCCTCGCACAGGACAAGCATGCAGCGAAAAGCGGCCGTATTGCGAGGACAACAGGGGCGGGTTTTGCGCCAACTGAAGGACATTTGCGGTATTATGAGTTCGAGTGTGTTTTGGAATAATTCACTGTTTAGTTTACTATCGATTCTATTCAAAATACATATTAATATCTCGTCTTAAAGACGGCTGCGGTGACGATTCCGTTTTTTCCAAACCTACACCCGGTCTGAATTTGATTAATTTTTAAGACTTGGTAGAAGGTTTCAGTAAATGTAATTAAAAATATCGTCGATTCGTATTTTTTTACTAATCTTATAAAAACTGTGAATTCGTTCGTTCATTACTTTAGTCTCCGGCTGTATGTATATTGGATACCGTGTTCTCGTTAATGTGTCCAAAAAATTGTCGTGTAGTTTGCTATTTTAATAATTTTATGGCGAAAGGAAGTCACTATTTTTACTTTTTTACTACTAGCCGGTGCGCCCTGTTGTGCCTTAATTTTAATTAGACTTCACAATAATTCTTTTGCGGTTTACGAAAGTTGATTTATAAATAAATAAAACAGCCTGCAGCAACTGTACAGATACAAAACAAACGAATTTAAAACAATTCAGCGGCAAGGTTTGTTTGAATTAAGCTCCATGTTAAAGAATTCGTCTGTCATCTCCATTTGAACCGTTTAATCCTGTCTTAATCCTCGCGAAAAATTCATCGCCGAAGCTAATCGATCTCATTTCCAAACGTGCCAAGTTGTTTACCTTTAGCCCTCGTCCTGGGCGTCTCGGCGTACCCTTGGCCTCCATCCTTCTCTCCGTTCTCCTCCTTGATGAGCTTCGGCTCCATGCCCTGTAAAACCAACACGTTAACTACATATTAATGAGGAGAAATGGGCATCGGGCGATAATTAAATTTTTTCAAATATACTAAGTTTTTTCCCCTGGTTGGGCGTCAGATGGGCTCAGTATTCTAAACACGATGACGTCATAAAACAAAAATCACACGATTATGGTGCCTTCTCTTTCTGTCCTAACTAGAAAAACGTGACGCACATCGTAATTGCCAATTATTAAATGGCGGCAACGATGATGAAATTTTGCAATATGCCGCATCTGGTATAGGGGCGAATTATTTATTTTTGATACCACAACTGCATAGTTGCATGTTAAATATCACGGATTTCGGGTGTGCGGCAACCAGATCTATTCCTGGATCCGATGCCAGGCCATGCCGTGCTGAACGGTGAGGTTTTCCAATCAAAAAACTCAAACACAAAAGTAGTGACACAAGAATAAGTAATTAAAATAAATGCACTTTTATCCAATCCTGATGACATTTTCCCCCCTTTGGGTTATATCTACCTCTAATTTCCGAGATCATAATTCCTTTAAGCACCAGCAGAAGGGGGTATCAGATTTATTTTTTATATTTCTTGTTTATTTTTAGAAAAAACGTCTAATCGTCGTCCACCCACGCAATTTGGACACAATTAATTGTGCAATTTTCATAAAAACCTTTGCAGTGAAAAAAATTTCACATTTCATTGTGGTGTCTCTAACCCGGCCCATTAAGAATGCTAATATTTTGAATTTTTTGGCACTAATTTTTTCGGACCATTAGGTGAGCTTTAGTGAAAAGCACAAAGGTGTAAATTCGTAAGTGGAATTGGGCCAGAAGATACATACTTACGTTTTTTCTGTATAGTAATTATTGTAGCAACGTTTTCTTTGTACACCATTAAATTTTTATTATAATTATTCTAAACCGCAAGGACTCTTCAAGCTAATCACTCAGGCAAGCTTATTGTGTGATTTATTACAGATAGACTACAGTCTTTCAGACGAACCGATCGGTTTCGTAAATATTTTGGGTCACCCTTGTCAAAACATCTTATTGTAAAGGTTGCTTATCTTAAACACCATTACCTGTTGTAAAACTTGATGGTGTACAAAGAAAATATTGCTGCAATAAGTAAAAATCGTAGATTACACAACTTGTTTAGAAAAATAATGTTTTCGTTCGTTCAAATTCATTTTTTCCAAACTAAAATAAATAAAAAAAAACTGTTTATTTTTATTTTTACATTTTAGATATTAGGATTTTAGAAGAAATGTAAAATTTTTAGGGCTAGATAGGGTCTTATTATTATTTACTCAGGATTTGTATCACGTAGGAAAAAAGTTAAAATTGTACAGGGTTTTAACTTTGAGGTGATCGTAATTTTATTTTTAAAATATGACACTCATTTTATTTTATTCTTTTCTGTGGTTAACTCTGACTAATTCTCTATCTATTGAGTGTAATTTTGTGTAACTAAATCGTTCAGGTTTTGAAATTGTTGTATTATTTTTGTGTATTTTTGTATTAAGAAAATCAGCTCGTTTGACATTAACTAAACTGCGGTGTAAATAATGATACAGTGTACTATAAAGTTAGTATCTTTTGCTATAACTGAAAACCATCAGAACTTTTAATTCCGCTCCTCTGTTTACGCGTTTTAAATAAATCCCGGCAGTTGGCCGATCTCTGCGAACATTTGCCGTCGCGGCGCTTCCGGCCCAGCAATCTTGAGTAGTAACATAAACACTCGGTCCCCACTCCTTGCTACACATCCACCTGCTTTTTTTCACTGCTATGAATTTTAATTCTGCCGCAATCTGAAGGGGCGCCACACAAACTCGACGTTTGTTACAACCCTCTCATTTACAATCCAATTAAGCAATTCCGGCATTGATCATTCGTAGTAACGTCCTGATTGGTTGAATTAATTTTTACGAAAAATGTGTGCTTTGGAGCGTGGGCGACGTCTGCTGGGGCATGTGCTGCGTCTCAGGATAGCACACTGCAGATCCCACTTGTGCAAACAGGCGGCTATGGACACGCGGTCTTTCATCGGGCGCAGTTGGCTGCGTCTGGAGTATACTAGCGAACACATGTGACGGCCAAGGTGTTGACACCAAAGGTTGGTCTGCGAAAATTCCTTTCCACCCATGCTTGACGTAACACTTTTCGTAACCAGTTATGAAAGAACAGTACACAACAGGTGGGGAAATACAATGGAACCTATTTAATCCGACCATGCGCTCTATGGTCTGAACAATGCACACAGTTGCAAAGCAAGTGTTAAAAAGTGTCAATCAGCTTTTCTTATTACTTAAATTTAGCCGTTTTCGAAATATTTAGGGTTTTTTGAAAATTTTGGTTTTGCTTTTTGGTTTTCACTTCACAAATCAGTAATTCTGTCATTTTTTAGAGTTTTATAAATCGTTTTTGGACAATCAAAAAAGAAAGCCTATACGTTATTTTTCCTTCAGTATGTTGATTAAAAGATGAAAAAAAAGTTTACAAGCTATTAAGTCAATTTTTTCAAATAAAATGCCCAAAATTTTATTTCATTAAACAAACAAAAATTAATTCTGCAACTATATTAGCTCCCCTATACCTGTCTGTGATAATTTTTAAGTTATGTTGGTTTTCTTTGACATTGCGGGAAATTTTGCAGGGAATTTCTCTGAAATTTTGAACACTTTAACGAAAAAATATTTCTCATTGAATAAACTATAAATTCAAAAATTCGCTTTCCTTTTCCCTTTAAAACAAAATAATTCAATTTTCTACCATTTCTTTAGAAATTTTGAGTTATGGTCTTTTAAAGTTTTCCAAACTTAATCTTAAAAATATTTAGTTTGCTAACTTTTTTTAAAAATTTGACAACACCAAACAAAAGATCTAAACTTTCTCTGTCAAAGAGCTAAAAAGGACTTAAGATTTTTTTAAACGGCAGAGTTATCGATTTTTGAAAACAAAGATGCAAATCCAAAAATTTTCAAAAAAACTAAATATTTCGAAAACGACTAAATTTAGGTTTATGAAAAGCGATAATAACTCGATTAATCCAAAAATGCAGTAAAAAACACAGCTTTCCATTTAAAATAAGAAAGTTGATAACAACTTCCGGTGTAACCGAGAATACCGGCATGTTGAAAATATTGTCATTCATCAGAAGCTACCGGATTATATGTAGTTGTATACAAATTTTCAGATGACAATCATTTTTATAACTCCCAATGCTTCTAATGTGGGGTTTAGACGGAACAGCCTGTTTTTTTTTGTATAAAAGTACAAGTGCCGAATTTCAGATGCGTACCTATTCACTTTAATTACGAAAAAATTTAATTCTATATTTTATTACCATCCAAAAAACTGATACTTCTGTGAACTTTAAGTCTTTACTTCTTTACTAGAAGCCTTTAAAAGTACGTCGTGTTAGTGAAAAATTATATTTCATGAATTTTAACTACTGTTTAATAAAATTATGATAAGAGAACATATTGATTGGAGACTTTTTATCAAAACTGTTAAGCGCAATGATCGCCTGCCGCGGGAATGAAGATGAGGCTTGGGCGTTCGTCTGTATATTAAGTGTTTTGAAAGCACCCCAACGTTCATTTCATCCTGAAACTAAAAACAGGAAACATCTGTTAATGTGGAGCATCGTCCCAGGCGTGCCCATCACTTTCCAATTTAAATCAGGAATTTTCCTTTTCGAAACAATATTTCCGGGCGATTTATCGAGTGGCGACAGGGGTCGTAGAGGCGCTAACCCATTAAGATGGAGCACGTGTCCGATTGCAAGCGAGACGGCATGCACAAGAGAAGACGCCGATAGAAAGATAAATAGCGTCGGTCGGGGGCGGCGACGCTGTTTACAGATGTCCCCCGAGCATCGGGACGCCGCTTATGTTTGGGATATCTCAATTCGACGGGGCCACCTGCGATATGTTTGCTGCGTTTCCATCACCGACCATGGACGCTTTTATACATTTTTCCCTCTTCGAGATATTTATGTTTGAGAGCCACATGTGGCCGCGCCCGATGTAATTATATTTTTAACAATAACCGCAAAATGGGCTCCTATATGGAGGGATTTATGGATAATTGCGCGTGTCACGTCGTTCATTTAGCACCGAGAAATCGCCGACAACCTAGGGTTTTGGCATTTTTTCGTGTATTAACTGATACTCTTCGCAGTTTTCTTGGGGGTGTCGCCGCTGGCGTACATCACTCTTCGTCATTTCCATTGTCGATGTGGAAGGGTTCGGCGGCGGCGGCGGCGATGATTCAGGAGGCGGCGCAGGTGTGTTGTGTGTGTAACCCTGTCAGGTGTGCACCCAGTAAGCGCGCGCGCCCCCAGGTTTTCCACCCCATCGGCCACAACGCACCTGTGTCTCGCCCATTGCGATTGCCTCCTTATAACTATTTGTCTTTTGATGGATTAGCCGGCTTCGGCCTTAGATAGATAGGGTGACGATGGAGATGTTTGACGATCAACGTTTCGGCCCCCAGTTCAAAATCATCGTGCATGTATTAATACTCGCTTCATCCATAATAGATCGAAACGGAAATAGATCGCGTGATGGTAATTGTATTTCGATAAAGCTATGATTAAAAAAGGAAATCAAGACGGTTTAAGAACGTTAATTCTTGAATTTCCACTGAATTATTAACGATAAGACGACAAAAGAATCTGTAAAAGAGCACCTGTGTGTGTTTATTAAATTAAAAGTGGGGATTTTAATAATTAAAAAGCGTGGTTGAATCAATAAGGCTTTTGTTGGCTCATTCGAGCGGACTTTAAAACCTAGTGGATTCTTGAGCTAAAAACGAATGTTTTGGGCAGTAAAAATAACTAGTGATTGTAACATGTTGTTGAAAGAAGTTAGGATTTGCGCACACATGGTGTCGGTGTTTGGTTTGTATTGTTTATACGCGTTGTATACTTGTATTTTCTATTATTTGGTGATAAACGTAAAAAACAGAACCTTCAATATTTAGGATGTTAGCCGACTCAAAAAAAGTACATTTCGTAAAAGACAAAAAATGAGAGTAATACAGTCGGAGAACGAAATATTCTGTCTTTTTTATTTTTTTTATTTGCATGTTACGGTAGTGCTTCACTTATCCGTGTTCATTATTATTATTATTATTATTGTTTTATTTTTTAACTTTTTTCCAAAAAACAAAAACTTTAGGTAATTTTTAAAACGCTTAATTAGTAAAAATTTCATTAATTTCCTAAAGTTCGAAAAAATCCGAGGGGCCCTAAGTCAGCTTATGGAGGCTCCACTGTACTTCATTCGTAACAATAAAACCATACAGTAGTTCTGTACAGTAAAAATGGATATAAATGGATTTTCGAAGTTTTTTACTAATAAGAGTAAAAAGAGAAAATTATGGCACCTCTCAAAAACTGCATTACCACAAAATTCTAGACCTTTGCGAACTGTCAAAGCTTATCTACTGGTAAATAGCAAATTTGAAATACATTAAAAACGTTATCTAACAACGTTATCGTGATCGTAACAAAATTTGATCAACAATAAAAATGAATCATTTTTGAAAAAGTTTCCTAGGAAATAGTACCCAGTGTTGGCACATCCACAAAAACTTGGATTTTTTGATATACAGAGTATCAGAAATACGTTTTCAATAAAAAATTCGCAAATTTAAAATTTGGAAAAAGATAACATACTAAATCGTATACCCGTCTATGGGTACAAAAATTAATGAGCCGATCTATTTTCGTTGTGATAGAAACGGACAATTTAAACAATTTAAAACAACAAAGAAAATTGTTGCTATAAATACAAACTGAGGAAGGAGGAAAGGAAGAAAACAGTGAAAATTATAACAAAAAATTTTGCTTCTGTTATATAGAAAAGTTGTATTTGATGAGTTTTATTACGTGAAAAAATTAACCCACGTATTTCTGATATACCCTATATTTTAATTTTTTTAATTCAAAAAACTGCTAGTAATTATTAGTAAATTGCAAAATAGTTAGTCAACATTGTGTTAGAAAAAAATTATTTCGTGTGAAACAAAAAAACATTAAAAATGATGAAAACCAAATCAAACTTTTTTCAAAAGAATTTTTCTTAATTTGTCCCGTAATCTACACAAGCTTTCCAACAATGTACCACTTAGTTGGTGCGCCAGATTTGTAAAGGAAATTTAGCTTCAGAAATGCCTAAACTATACGCACCTTTCCGGTGATTCAGGCTGTATACAGGCTTATTTTTTAAAAACGAGGCAACCTAAATTTCTCAGAAAATAAACAAAAGGTAGAAAACTCTGAGACAGGACAATTTTTATTTTATTTTTTATTATTTTTTTTTATTACAATACCCATTCAATTCGGAATTCAGCTGTTTTTTTTTGCGACTCACCACAACCGATTATTATTGTTAACCCAAATTACACTATTGAGTGGACATAATAAAAATAAAACAGGTTTAATATATGTACTATTTCGGAACGATTTGGTATTACCTACTGTCTTACCTATTTCTGGACATCGTCAGGCTTTACTAGTATCAAATGTTC
Source organism: Tribolium castaneum (assembly GCF_031307605.1). NCBI lineage: Eukaryota > Metazoa > Arthropoda > Insecta > Coleoptera > Tenebrionidae > Tribolium > Tribolium castaneum. The sequence continues at coordinate 15,128,942 of NC_087396.1, forward strand.
TAATTCATTATAGATTGATTTACCTGCTGATTGATGATTGATAAGTAAGTATACCCCATCAAACTTTTCTTGAACATCATCGATATTATGAGTATGTAGTTTAGTCCTTGACAGTTTGTCAACTTGATACCTCAATACATAAAAGTAGGCCGTATTTAAAACAGCTGAACACACACACACACCCCATCTCATTAAAAAATGTATGTTTACTTGTTTACCAACCATCAGGTTTTATTAATTTTAAAAATAATTACAAACTTAATTACGTGCTAAAAGTAAAATTGTTTTAAATTGTCAAGAAGGGTCCATTACGAAGATTGCCATGTTGTCAGTTTAATTGTGACGATGAAAAATTGAGAGAAAATAAATTGTAATATAAAAATTGCTTTTACAAAAACAAGAAAACTGTTATAAAATAACTCACCCTCCTCATATGTTTTTTTACAATTTTTTTTCAAAATCGCGTCGTAGCGTCCATACTATTCGCCTTACTTCACAAGAACCGCTCGCTTTTGTACAATTTTGACAATTGAAATGGCGCGCAAAACTCGACGGTGAGACGTCGCGACGTCCAGCGTCGTCGCTTGCATCCACGTCCCGATGCCGACTAAGCTCACGCACGAGCGCGCCGTTATTATGCAACAGCAGGCTTTGCACCTACGTGGACGCAGGCGCGACGTTTCGTTCGCCATCCTCAGTCTCCGTAATTAACCCTCGGCCAACTTTTAATTAATTTTAAAAACATTTCAAAAGCACTCGCCAACTATGGCACCGGCGAAACCGTTCGATGCTGATATGCTCATACGGAGAACGCCTAATCCGACGGTTGTTTTTCTGTGCCGCGAACAAACGAAGCTCGAACTTGTTGAAGTTGTCAGACACAGAAACGCTTTGTGAGGCCGCTCTTTGAGACATCTAGCGGCTGTCAGAGGCAGCGCGTGCAATTTGTTTTCCAATATGGCGACCGGGGCCTTCAAACGCACACATAGCGGGACGTTTCTGCTTTTACACTTTTTTCTCTCTCCCTCTTCCCATTTTTAATCTCACTATATGACGATATCCAGCTTTCACGAAAATTAACTCGAAAAATGATAAGAGGGCACATCAAGTGTCAAAAACACAAACAGATTAGGTGGTCGGTGTACAGAGTGTTTATAAAGATCTCCAAATCCGGTAACGATAAAAGAGATAACTTTATAATTTTTGCAGCGTTCTGAGAGCTGAGATCATTTTAATATAACACTAAAATGATTAATTAAAGAAATTACAATACAATAAGTATTTTTAACAGAAGCACCCTGTATTATATTTTGGAATTTTAGATTACGTATTTTAGAATATAATTTAATGTTTGTTTCTCAACTTATGACTATTGGGAATGCAATATGAGAGGACTCGTGTTACGACACTCGCCTCCGGCTCGTGTCGTAATTTTCATAATCGCGTATTATAGCCACGACCATTAAATGCTCCTCGCATAGTTTGCTATTTAGTATTTAGATTTAGTCTTAAAGTGGTAAACGCGTTTTCATTTTGGGAATACCTCAGTTCGGAGCGTTCCTTGTGTCAAACTTTTAACAGGGAATTTTCATTAGAGTGTTAGATATTACGGTTTGTAATTAAATTGTAAATAAGTTTGCGCTCGCCTCGAGATGGATGTAAATTTCCCAGAGGCCTAGGTGTGCGTTCGCTCGATGTCTTGCGCACGTGTTGAAGAGGTGATTTTTCACCTGTCATCCCCAGGTCCAGGAGCGCCTCTTCAACCCGGCTCGTAAGGATGTTGAGAACTCCGCAGCAAAAACCATTACCGCGCGATTCACAAAAGCTCAAAGTGTATGTGCACACGTCTCAAACTTCAGATCGAATAAGAAAACCGCCCTTGATGATTTTGTTATTATAAAAGAAGTGAAACAAACAAGAAAAAAATGGCATATTTTGGACGCAGCACACGTTCGCACTTCACACAATTCGTCCCAAATACTCCTGCGTGTCCCGGATTCGCAATAAACGGAATCATTTCCAGGATGTACACGAAACTGATAAATTAATTCTCGGGGCGGAGCGAATTGCGTCGATTTAATATCGACGAGAATTGGGCCATCGGAAATTATATATAAAATGAATTATTCCAAGTCGCTTCTCTTTTTGTCGAAAGAAGAGATTTTAGGAGCGGCGGCGGCGGCATCGCCGCCACATGTTGTGCAGCTGTTGCCGTCGCCAGCTGCGACACCAATCCGTGCACACAAAATATATTAAAAATACATTACTTTGGAATAATTACCGGACTTGGATCGATTCTCGGCACCTATGACGCCTTGAACATTTAAAACGTTTTCCACTTGGAATACCCATTACAACTTATTACAATCGTTATCTGTACTGATTACAATAAAATTTACAAAACGTAGGTGTATACTTTAATAAAAACAACATAAACTGTAATTCCAATAAAAAATCGGACAAAAGTAGTAAAACAAATACGAGATATTTTTATTCTTCTCGATCGATTTCTTTCTTCTGGTAGACTAGCGGATGAATTTTTTAAATAATCAGTTCCAAAACATTACACACTATTTTTGTTAAGTTTAACAACCAACATAATAATATAAAATTAAGTTTTTTTTTATTATCAAAAACATATTTAAAACAAATTACGCAAACGCTCCCAGCTTTTCCAACCAAGAACGATACTCACTTAAGTTTTCGTTAGTAAACGGATACGACTGAAAACCAATCAGATTCCGGTTGCAATCAAACATGGGCACGTCATGTGTTTTCTTTGGCAAAATGCTTGTGATTTGTAGTTGATCAAATTTTAACCTTTTTTGCAACGGAAGTTGTAAATTAAAAACCCAATAAAATGTTTGTACACTATCCGATGTGTTTGTAATGTAAATAACTTTTGTGGCTGGATGACCAGATTTTAACCTGATTGCCACCAGATTTTTATACCAGAACACATTTTGTATTTTTTTAATGTTGCCACCCTTCGACCAGTAATAGGAGTTGCTTCGAATTGATAACAAGTTCCATTTATCGGTTTCGTATTTAAAACAATTATTGGTTGTCAGTGCCCAGTTTGATGAAAGTTTAGCGATAGTGCATTTAAATAGTTCTTCGTCAGCATTGTCACAATGTATTTTTTCCAGTAGAGCTGCTACTGGAAAATCATGATGATTTCTGTCAGCACTCAGGGATTTGTTTTTCTCTCCTTGGGTTAATTGTAATATAGATTTTAATATCTCATAACTTGGTTCCCGACGTCGTCTATTTTGTTTAAATACTCCACCTAAATGAACAAAGTATAATTGTATCAATTACATGAAATGAAATGATACAGAATTACTGTGTCAGTTAACAACAAAGTATTTGAAAATATTAGAATAAAGGTGGCGCATTCTGGATCACTTTCTTGTGGAATTAATGGCATTATACAGAATGTTTCGGATCAGTAGCAAACCAACACTCTAAAGCTAGTAATGCGGTAGTACCTATTCTAATTATTTTTCAACAAAAGCACAAGTACATTTTTTGCTTGTACGAGTACTTGCGCGGAGTCTGAAACACTCTGTAATCTTAATATAAACGAAACATACCTTCTCCTGTAAAATCTAAAAAAAATTACATATAAGGTATGATGAAAGATAAAATATAGGTCATTTCTTACTTTCAGGACCAACCACCCACCTTTCTTTCTTCTCTTTTTCGTTTGCCCATTCTTCTGTTGTAATATTATTGGGTAAAAGATCAAAGTAATTTTTAAATTGTCTTACTTGGCTTATTATAATCTTCTTCAAGCAAGAATGATAACATTTTACACATCTTAAAACAACTTTCTGAAGGGTAAGATCCAATGAATGATAAGTAAAGAATGATCATCGTCACAAAGAACGGCACTGCTACCATCAATATTAAGATGAGGATTGTTTCAAAGGGAGTTCTATTGGACCAACAAGTCTAGAACACAGAAATAACTGTTTGAAAGAATAATCGGAAGAGAGCACTCACTTTAATCATTGTTACAGTCGTATATAATTTTTGACAAAGCACTGGGTTTCGTTGACGGAAAAATTTCCTCACAATCACAGCTTACTTCTTAAATGAAAATAAGAACACCACTTTGAAGCAAATGTAATTCCTTCTATTACTGACGAAAATTAACACGTTCATATGAAACTGTAATAAATCACCCGAAAAATTCAGTGATTTTGTTATATTTTTTAAAATACGAAATTGCGGGAAAAATTCTTGAATTAATTTTTAGTCTGAGTTGTGTAAAAAAGCTAGACAACACCAATAAGTATATAAAAGTTTTAATATGCAAACAAATAACATTAACTCTTATTCAAGACAACATCTCTGATTTGCTGTGTCAACCATTCAACTCCTTCCTGCAGGCCTTCCCCAGTCAGAGCGTTACTTGCAGCGATATGCCACGGCTTATCCATTATTTTATCCAACCCCAGTCCTGCGGCAATTTTAACACTGCTTAAAGCGTCTTTGCAGTCCATTTTGTTCGCAAAAAAGAGAACTGGAATTTTGCGATTACATATGTCTGGGTGTTGCAACAATAAATCCAATTCTTCTTTAACGACAACCAGTCGAAGGCGGTCACTGCTGTCCACCACAAAAATTATCCCGTGGCAGTCCTTGTAATAATGTTCCCACAGGTCGCGGTAGCGTCCATGCCCAGACATATCAAAGGCTGTGAAAGCCAAATTTTGATCTGAAATCGAATGTTTAAGAAACAAAGTTGTGACCTTTTTGGACGTGAAGTTACTTTGAAATTTTTCGACGCTGAACCCCACTGTTGGTACGATCTCAGTAACGCGTTCTTCTTCATTTTTGAAATGGTTGACAACTGTCGATTTACCACTATTATTAAGTCCAACTACCAAAACATTAACTTCTTTTTTTCGCACACCAAGGAAAAAGGCAAATTTACTAAACAAACCCATAACGCATGACGTGTGTTTGTATTATAGCCCAGCGTTACCATGGTTTGAAACAATCGATGAACAGCAGGAGAAACACATTTATGGGAAAGCTCCCAGTTCCCTTAACCAAGAACGATAGGCGGTTACATTTTTGTAAGTGAATTTAAACGACTGGAAACCAATCAAATGTTTGCCGTAATCAAATATGGGCACATGCAGTGCTTTCTCTAGGGGCATATTTGTAATTTGGAGTTCACCAAATTTCACTCTTTTTTGTAATGGAAGATGTAGATTAACGTCCCAATAGAATATTTGTTCTCTATTTGAAACATTTACAAACTGGGAGATGTAAAATCGTGTAGAAGCTTGATCAGATTTTAATTTGATTGCCACGAGCTTCTCGTACCAAAAAACATTTTCTATTTTTTTTATTAAGCCACCTTTAGACCAGTAATGCGAGTTGCTGCGAACTGATAACAAGTCCCAATTGTCGCTATTATAATTAAAACAATCAGTCGTTGTCAGTGCCCAGTTGGTTGAAAGTTTTGCAATTGTGCATTTAAATCGATCTTCATTTCCGTCAAAGTACATCTTTTCTAGTAAAGCTGCCACAGGAAAGTAATGTTGAATACTCAAGCCTTCTTCTTCATATTTTTCTTCGGTTTCTTTTCTTTTTTGCTCCAGTTTCATACTGAGCATCTCATTGTCGTTGCCGCGTTGATTCACTGTTGAATTTATACGTTTAAAGTTCAAATAAATATCTAATACTAAGATTTTTTTGCTTTTAACTGCAGATGTGTCTGTTAAATTTTCAATCGAATTTCAGTCTCTGAAGAGGTTCTACTATTGTTTGGTCGTTAATTAAGCTTTTTTGAAAACTATTGAGTTACTTAAAAATATAAGGTGCATTAGTTATCATGATTTTCCTTTCTTATTAATTATCTTTCGAAAAACTTCTGGTTGTTGCCACTCACAAGTCGCAGCTTCCCGTTTGCGTCTCTTCATGTCTTCTATGTTTTTCGACGCTATCTCTTCAAGGAAATTGGCATAATCTAATATGAATTTAAAAAACTTTGAAAGTAAACAGAAATTTTCCTTTACCCGTGGGATCTGTAAGCTCTCGTTTCATTTTACGGTTTTGGTTTTGCGCTAAATGTTTAATGGTAGATTCTGCTTAATTTTTGAAAAAAAAAATTATACAAAAATAAAGTACAACAACAGTAAATGTTAAAAGAAAAATAAAATATTTTTGACAATGAAGTAGACTTTTAGTAATAAAGAATGATTCTTATTGATGATGGAAAAAAATTTTCAAAGAGATTTTTGAGATTTTTTCAGTTTTCAGAATTTTTTTCTAAATTAAGTAAAGCATTGAACGCATTTTAAAAGACTTTCTCTCCTAGAGTCCAAGTGGAAGAATGTACCCTGTAAATTTCAGTCTCTAAAGAGGTTCTACTATAGTTTTGGCGTTAATTAAGCTTTTTTTGAAGACTATTGAGTTACTCAAAAATATAAGGTGCATTAGTTATCATAATTTTCCTTTCTTATTAATTATTTTTCGAAAAACTTTGGTTGTTATCACTTACAAGTCGCAGCATCCCGTTTGCGTCTTTCCATGTCTTCTATGTCTTTCGATGCTATCTCTTCAAGAAAACTGGGATAATCTATTATGAAATTAGAAAACTTTGGAAATAAACATTAGAAATTTTTCTTTTACCCGTGGGATCTGTAAGCTGTCGTTTCATTTTCCAATTGCGAAGCAAAGTGCACAACCGAAAGCATTTTTCTGTTTGCTTCCAGGCCGTTAGAGAATGCCCGTACAGAGCAACCATTACTATGAAAAATGGAACTGCCACAAAAAGTATCAAAATGAGACCCGTTTGAAAGGCAGATCTTTTCGTCCAACATGTCTATAAAACTTGCTAATGACAAATTAAGATCTTTTAAGTTGCTTTACTTTGGGCCGAACACCTTTTGGGTCTTGTGGTATCAAAAACATTCTACGAAATTTGACTTGCTTGTCACTTGGTACGCACTTGTGGTCACTCAAGAAACGGTCACTAGGTGATTAAAAAAAACGAAATTTGTGTGTTCAAAATTTATTAACCATGTCCAAAATCCAGGTTTTGTAAGAATAAACATCAATGTAAAAAACAATCGCATAACTTTCATTTTTTGGGCAAAAAGTCTCCAAATGCATTCCCACCAAGTTGTTACTTTGGTCGATCATTGGAGCATTAACCCTTTTTCCACAAAACTCGTTCCTGCTTGAAATGTAACAAGAAACATGCTTCTGTTTGATGAAACCCGTACAGTCCTCGTGTTGATAAACACGAACATCAAAACTGAGCAATTTGTTGAATTTTTGCCTTTGTGCCAACGGGAGATCCACTCTCCTATCCCAAGTAAAGCTCTGTACAAATCGATCAAGTTTCGCAATTTCAAATGCCTTATCGTCAGTTGCATTAAAATGTAGCAAAACCAAACCAAAATTAGAAAAAATGACATTATTGACCCTTTTTGTCACTCCCCCGAAAGACCACCATGACGACCCTAATCTCAGAACGCCCAAATTTTCAACACAGTCATCAACAGCTAGGGCCCAGTTTCGCGCAATAACACCAACAGCACATTTGAAAAATCCTTCTTTTGCATCAATATATCGCTTTCCGAGAAGAGCGGCAATTGCTGGATTCTCTGATTCCTTACACTTTGCAAGAGTGAAGGTTTGGCTAAGAGAACTAATAGATCTTTTGTTAAGGGCATCAAGTTCAAATTCATATTCTATGTATTCGCGATCGCGTTTGTCGTAAATATTTAGAGTTTTATTTGCTAAATAACAGCATAGAGCGTCACATCTTTCCGAGGCAGGCCCAAAGGCCCCAAAGGCAAACGCTAAGTAAAGCGCGACCATTACCACGAAGAATGGGACTGCTACCATCAAAATAAGGTGAAGAACAGTTTGAAATGAGCTTTTCTACAACAGTTAAGTGGGTTATTGGAACATTTTCTATAAAGTTTTACCATGATTAACGCTAAATTATGTCAAAATTTTTGAATTTTAATTTATTTTTTTTAATTTCACAAGTTGTCTCTGGTGCGATCTATGCAACTAATATAACTCAAATTGTATAAAAAAAATTTTAACTAAAAAACTATAGATGACGTTTCAATCGACTGCTTATATTAGTTTGCGGCCTTTTGGACAATTTTATCAACAAGGGCGTTTTTATTTAAATTTTACTTATAAAAGTATAGGCAACTAGTTATTCAGTTGCCACCAAAAGTTGGTGCTTCTGTGCTTAACCTAACCTCTGAAACCTTGTGACAAGGAGTTGCTAGTTGGCACCAACTTGTTTCTCTCTGTTTCTTTTCCTTTCACGTCGTTCCATTGAGCATGAAAAGGACCAGAAACGAGACGTAAGTCTTGAATTTGTCACTGGCCATCGAATCTTGCCAATCCGGCCAAGATAAAGATATTTGTAAAACAACAAAAAGATGGAAGAAACCGTTGCTGTGCCAGCGACAGCCCCCCAAACGGTGGAAAACATATCACAGGTGAGCCCAATTGCTCCTTACGTTGCTCCTTCGTTCCGGAAAAGAGAAAGATTTGAGAAAAAATTAACAAACCAGGTCACAAGTTCAGAACGAAGTGGAGCACAACCGAGGCGATCTCGCGTGAATTCTTCTCAGTTTAAGAATGATTTTGCAGGAAAAGACACGAATTGACGCTGAGGAGAGCCACAAGTCCCCTAACGAGTCGGAGTATGACAGTGCAGGGAGTTACAGTGATGAAGAGGAGGATAAAGCGAGGTCGAGGAATTCCAGGGAGCACACTGATTCGGAAACTGAAGGCAGTGTAGGGCTGGAGCGGGAATCTGGCGACGGACAGGAGAGTTTGCCTCTCAGGAAGGTGGACGATGATGAGGACAAGAAAAACCCCCAGTACATACCCAAAAGGGGCACTTTTTACGAACACGATGACCGGACAGCTGATGACGAGTGAGTGCGAATAATTACACAGTTCATGTAGTGTGACTGATTAATTGTTTAGGCAAACAGCTGATAATGTAGAATTGGAGAAGGAAAAAGAACAGAAGAAAAAAGTATGGCAGGATAAGAAGGAAAGGTGGAGTCATGATCGTTTTAACGACTCTGAGCAAGCCCCCAAGTCCAGGGCTGAACTTGTGGCCATCTATGGGTACGATATTAGGAACGAGGAAGGTCCCCCTCGAGCTCGAAGGCGCAGACGATACGGGTGAGTTCCCTCACTGTGTTAAAAATCGGTTTAATTTGTTGCGCATGCATTTCCAAAGACGTGGCCCTAACAAGTATACAAGAAACTGGGAAGACGAAGATGCCTACAACAAACCGCCACCTCTTATTCGTAAAAAGAAACCCCTCAGAAAGCCCAATCAAGGCGAAGACTTTCCGCCTCTAAACCGCTCAAGTAATCAAGAAGACCCGCAGGATAGCAGAGATTACGAAGAGAAAACAGACCAGTACCAAGCTGAAACAAACGGTAACACGAAAAATTCAGTATGCGAGTCTCCGCAGTCTCCGCCAGTCCCACCACAAGAATCCAACAGGATGCAGCAACGCGTCGGTTCTGGCCGTGTGGTTAAACCAAAACGCGAAATCAAGGATTCAGATTATAGGGGTTTTACTACAAAAACACGTCAAGTTAGGAATATGAAAACTGATCAAAAAGTCGTCCCGAAATCCTCGAAAAAAGACGATTTTATCCAGTCGCAAAATTTTACAAATAAAAATAACAACATACAAGAGCTAGAAAAGGATTTATCAAAATTGAACGTTCAGGATGGGGTGCATAAAGGGGGTAAACACGGGGGACAGAGACAAGGCAGCGTCCCACCAAGACTCCAATCGGAACAAAAGGGCTCCAAACGGTACAGTTCCATCAGACAGAGGTCGCTTCCAGAGTCGGCAACGCCGCCGTTCTCGCAGCACTCGAATTACTACTCAAATGGTAGGTTCAAATTATAACATCATCACTTAAATTTATTTTCAAGTATACGCACAATACAAATAATTTATGTTATGGTTATGATTTTGCGCTAAATGTTACTGGTCGATTTTGTTTGGTTTTTGATTTTTTTTTACACAAACACAAAGTACAACAGTAAGTGTTAAAAGAAAAAGAAAATATTTTTGGCCATGAAGTAGATTTTAAGTAATAAAGAATGATTATTATTGTTGATGGGAAATTTTTTTCTGAGTATTAGATTTTGATGAGATTTTTTAGTTTTCAGAATTTTTTTCTGAATTAAGTAAAGCAGTGAACGCATTTTAAAAGACTTTCTCCCCTAGAGTCTGAGTGAAAGAATGTACCCTGTAAAATAATATCAAAAATGCTTCTTAACACGGCTGTAAATCATTGCGGAAAATAGCTAAAATGTAATCCTTTTTTGCCCTCTTAATTATAGTCTTGAATATATTTTCTTAGGCAACCAATTCGCAATATATTCCTTTGGACATTACATTTGATAAAAAATAATTTTCATCTGGTAAGTAGATGGGTCCAGGACGACCTTAATTCGGATCTAAACTAGTAAATATTATAATTGATTAGTTTAACTCTGACTAAAACATTTTTGGATTATCATTAGACCCCTCAGTGGTTTGAGGCCACGCTGTACCTACTAAGCGCCCCCTGGCCCTTAATTAACATCAATTTTTCCCAACTGTAAAACTAGAGACAGGATATAGGTAGTTTGAAAGTGTTACAGTACAGTATAGTGAACAAAAAATTTCGGGCACTTAATTAACGGCATTAAAAAAAACGATGTGGTTTAGGCTTAATGAGACGAATGTTTTTAACACGAAGGTTTATGAAGATGAAATGTTGAAGATCTTTGATTTTTTGCTCGCGACGGTACTTACAGGAAACATTTTTTGATAGGTACTTCTGGACCGCGCCAACATTTTTTGGTTGAACAAATGAGCACTTACCACTTTTACGTGTGATTAATTTAGAAATTATGAGTGCAGTCACCATACGCAGTCAGTGTGGGAGCTCTTAACACTTTTGCATAAATCAGCAGCACAGTCTGAAAAACACTACATTGATATTACGTGTTTTATGTGCCTTATGACCCCCTTTAGCATTTTTCAATTACCCAAAACAGTTTCCACAGATTTTTCGTCTTATTTGTTGGATTTTCTCAAATCATTTTCGAAATGTCATCCGTCAAATTTAAAAGAACGTGCGCATGCGCAATAATTTTTAACGTGTGTATTAGCCAAATTCTTTTGTAACTAAAATAAAAAAGTTTTCATTTAATATTTCTTATTTATTTTCTCTCGGTGTTTCAATTTTGCCTCTTTTCATCTAGCAGATCCTCCAGTATTTCATAAAGGGGTAGAATAACATGCGAGGGGACAAAGACAGATTCATTAATACTATTTAATGAATTAGCGTAAAACTAGGCACGTAATAGTGAAAGTTGTAAGCGTTTTGATTGGGCCGTTTGAGGTCGGCCATTAAAATTACGGAGAAAACCAATCATCATAGATTTTTTGATTCATTGAAAAAATTTTTTTTGGATATCATTGGTCCGTTTAAGGTCGGCCATTATAATAATGTGAACAAGCCAATCACTTTGAATTTTTGGATTCATTCAATAATTTAATGTGAACGCCCAGTTTAAATATGAAAGCAGCCAAAAAAATAAATAACAAAAAGAGGTAATTAATTACTAATTAACCAAGACGTTTTGGGTTAATATAAGGTCTATTTTTTTTTATTAAAAATAAAACAAATTATTGCAGCAACAATACCATAACTCATAAAAATCCATAATCTTTTGCAAGTTATATTGTTGTGGTCTATAGGCTCGAATTTAAAAAAAATCACCCTTCTTTATAAATAATTTTAATTTTTGTTATGGTAGTTACTAAGGTACTGACTGCGTCCAGTATTTTAGTACCTATTATTTTGTTGTTTTAGAGAGCTTGTACCAAAAAAGTTTGTATGTAACACTTCCGCAAAATAGTTTCCTAAATTCGTCTGCTAAAACTGTATTTTGCGGACGTGTTTCATAAATAACTATTATTATTTTATTTTTTCAGAATTCAACCAAGCACCGAATCAAGTGACCATTCATCAAAACGCGCAGATTCATCCGTCCACGACTCAAGTCCCCCAAATCGCGCCGCCCCCTCTGCCCCCCATCCCGCAGGTTCCCGTCACGGCAGCCCCCATCCTGCAGGCGCCCCAATTCGCGCCTCCGTTCGCCCAAGCTCCCCCGTTTTTACAACCGGCGCCCCCTCCATTCATCCCTCAGCAAACCCCCCAAATTATCAACTACGTGCCGGGTCAACCGCAGTTCTCTCAGGGGTATCAGGGCTACCAGCAGCAGTTCAATCCTGTGGTGGGTGTTTCCCAGCGCGTTTTTTCACATTTTCTTGATTGCTTTGTCCTGTAGACTCAGCCTGAGCTGTACCAGCCCCAGACGGGGATCACGTACTACTCGACTGACCAACAGGTGACGCAGAGGGCGGCACCGCTCAAGCGTCCGAAAGCTGCGATCCCGATTGTGGCGCCTCCGCCGATCGATCTGAAAGGTAAGGTCAAGGAGGAGGACGCGTTGGCAACCGAGGGGTATGTGTCGACTGCCAACGATGGACAAACAAGCGACAGTGGCAGCGCTCAGGAATCAAATTTACAGGTGCAACAATGATGTTTGCAGTTTTTTGTGTAATTCTTCCGCGTACGGTATAGCTGGCTTTTTATATTTAATGAAATATCATATTTATACTTATATTTTGGAAAATCAGTTTATTAATACTTAGGAACAATGGATTTTAAAATATTAATTATTTATGAAAGTAGCTTAGACATGTTTTGTTATTGAAATGACGATATTGAAGGTTATCATGGTTGAAAATTTTATTGTTGGGTAATTTTTACTTTTTTTCAGGATTGTGGTTATGCCAGAAGATATAGTCTCTATTAATTTACATATTTTAGCTTCCTTTATTGTTTATTTGATACAAAAGTTATGGAAAATCAATAAACGCCACTAAAAAAGCGTCACTTACTAAGTTTAGCTGATAGATCATTACAAGTGTTCTCATTTATTTATGACAGACATTTTACTTTTCATTGTGTAAAGTTTTTGTAATACTACATGTATTAAATATTTAAAAAATGTAAGCATTTTCTGTTATTTACATCCCCATTCGTCTACGCAAGTTAAATTCAAAACATGCGCCAATTACAATTGGGAGCAATAGCACTTTCCAACAAACATCGCGCAGTGATTTTATTTCACTGAACATCACATAACACTATTAATCCTATGTTCAGTTTAAAAATAATGAGTGCATACTAGAGTGCTTTGACATTTTTTATTAATTATTTGGTAAAGAGTTTATTTCGCTGAACATTACATAAGACAACACTCTTTAATTGTAATATTCTGTGTCTCTTTTTAAGCTGCATTAAATAACGGTGACCATAAACTAAACAAAAAGCTGAAAGTAATGATAAAAATTATCGAAAACTATACAAAGACAAGTAAAACTTTTGCCTCATATTTTTAAAACACTGCGAATAGAATTATGGAATAATATTAAGTTGTAGGGAATTAAGTACCTACCTGTGGTCTCGTGGACTATACAACTTTGTGGTTTGTATTTTTTCGCCTCTTAGTATTTAGTTTTTCGTACGTAACACAAATACGTTGTGCGTGTTAAAACTGTTCACCATCATTTTTTGTCTCATCGGATTAGTGGACTATGATAAAAAATAAAAAATCCAACCTTTTTTTCTGCCAGGGTCAATAATTTTTGAACTAACCTCGTATTTTTCTCCAGTTCTTACCTCAAGTGGAAGTTTTTATTTGCGCTGTTATTACTATGTTTATTTGCATAACGTGTATTAAACATTAAAACAAAACATTTTGTATTATTACTTTTATTACCAATTTTTTGGATCAAAATAAGGAGCAATTAATTGTTCCTTACGTGAAAAAGTGAAAGGCATTTAGGATTTATTTTTTACCTCGCTTCTACAAAATTAAATTCCTAGTGTAATTAATACAGCAAACATTTAACAACACTCAAAACTACAAGTAAGAGAAGACTGGAAGCTTTCACTGCTGAATTGCCATCATCGTCATCTCCGTTGTCATTGTGATCATCAATTGGAGCCTGAGTGTGTCCAAGCAAACCAAAAACTAGAAGATTTTGCTGCGCTTTTGGCGTAGACAACTGCACATAGGTGGTATCAGTTCCGTTTTGAGTGTCACAGTATGGAATTTGCGGTATTGTTAAAAGATAAGTGTTAAGCGTGACGGGTGTATAAAAAGTCGTATTATCGGTGGGCAGATTTCCACTGACTGTTATTTTTGTGAACTTGGTGGATGTCGTTTCTTGTCTTTTACCACAACTGTCGTTGGAATCATTTTCACAAAATAATAGACTGCAGGTACGGATATGAAGCTGAATTTCGTTATAATTTACCATTCCATCATATGCCATTAGTCTGTGGATAGAAGGTTTAAAAAATAAGAATGTTGTCTGGCAGTCTTACTTGTAGTGTTCTGAAGCAATGACGTTATTTGGATCTAGTTTCAGGTCAAAATTGCAACAAAAGTTTTTGTGGCAAACTGTTTCGGAGATGTTACCCTGTGTCAAATTAATGTTTTGGAATGTGTAATCTGATGCAGTGAAAGCTGTGAGTGCCATATAGTTACTGACGTTAGATTTTCCTAAATCTGACGGAAGTCCAAACGGTAACTAAAATTTTTTCGAAATTAGAAAGCCTCCGCATTAATAAAACAATTTACTCGAGTTGGACATTTCGTTCTGTCTTCTCTAGTCGATTGCTTCCCGACTTCTTGGACTATAAGTTTAGTACTTGCTGTATCTCCAATGTATTTCTCCGCTATTTTCCCATCAGTTAAATATATACCGCTACCACCGCGGCCCGCGTTCGGTTTTGCGTAATTAGCGGCCAGAAGATTAACTCCGTTAGCGACCGCATACCCGTGTTGGACACTCAAAGCTGTAAAAATACGTATAACCGGAAACAGCCAGAAATTTTTTAAACTCACAATGATAGAAGGGGATTATAGAAATCCACGCTGTTGGATAAACAATATCAGTGACCTTAGTACTCTCGAGAACGGTTCTTGACGGACTTTTAAACAAGATGTCGAAACAAGTAAATATCCCAAAAGTGACCCCAAAGTCGGTCAGAAAAGTGTTGGTTTGGTTGTGAGATCCTGGAGTCAGTTTAGCCTCGTCGAAGAGATTGATTTTGCGGTATCTGAAACGTTTGCGTTAATTTGAGTCGGTGAAAACTGGGCGAGTACTTGGCTATGGTTGTGCCATTCCGATCAAAAACCAAATTTGTGTTGTAGTAGTATATTTGGTTGGCGATCGTTTCTTTTTCTAGAAGATTTATGACTAGGTACATCTCATGTTCTTTGGCCAAAGTGCTAAGCTTTGAAATGATTTCATTAGTACTAGTTATTTCAACGGCATATTCTTCTGGATCTTTAGTTAAAGTCGTAAGACCATATTCTGGGAACACTATGATATCGACAGACTGAAAAAAGAACGGTAAACGAATGGATTCTTGGCTGGATTAATCAGTTACTTGTTTTCTTGCGCTGTCTACGTACGTCCTATACTCTTCTATATTCTTTTTGATTGTGTCCATGGGTTGGGCTTCTGTTGAAGGATAATACTCGACAACTGCAGCTTTGTACGCCTGCAATGTGGTTGGTTAAAAAATTTGACGATAATAAATCTAACTTACAAGTCCATTACAAATGGTACAAAGTGTTATTAATAAGAAGATCCACATTTTAAGGACGAAGAGTGACACAGCTTGCAACTATTTTGTTAGGTGTGTAGGTAACATACTAACGACCACGATAAGGAGGAAACTGATTATTTTTGATAAGAAACATTTATTTTATGACTAAATCGGCTTCACTTTAATCGAAAAAAATTAACACAGTTATTTTCACCTATAAAGATAGATTGGGCAAGATATATGGATTAGTGAAGCTTTTCCCGGAACAAAAGCTTTACGATTTTTGCACATGCGAGTAATAAATGATGGAAATTTTAGAGCATTAGAATTGTATTTTTTTATTGTCGCAACTTTCTGCGGAGTTATTGGTACGGTAACGTTATTGAATGAAAGAAAGTGGTTTAAAATACTCCTAAAACATTTATGGGACCTATTCATACCCAATATTTTGCAATAAGTCAATAAAGTAATCAGCTGTAAATTACTCCTGTTTGCAGAATGTAATACAATTTTTATCAAAATGACCAAAAGTGTGTAATTGATTTTTGTATTGAAGTATTTGAAATAGGCTTCGGTACCATAATTTACTCACCAAAAACCAGTTACTAAGTATTGCAAAGTTTATATTGATTCATTGATTACTTTATTATCTTACTTGTTTAGGGAACTTTTTTATCCCCGAGGGGAATCTATTATTTATTTAATGATAACACTGATTACGAATATTAGGTTTTATTAAATTTAATGCTTACAAGGCTGTCTTAACTAAACTACAATACATTTAATAACACTTAACATGGTCAAGAACAAGACACTGAAAGTAAATAGAGAGGCGCTGGCTGATACTTGTCCCAAGATCCCAAAAACTAAAACATTTTGTTGGGCTTTAGTCGTAGTCAATTCGACGTTTGTAGAATCAGTTGCGTTGAAGTTACAATATGTGGTTTCGGTTAGAGGTTGAAGAAAAGTGTTTAGAGTGACAGGCGCAAAATAAGTAGGGCCCTCATTACAACTTGTCAATTTTCCCTTAACTGTAATTTTTGTAAATTTAGCATCAACCTCGACTCTTTTCCCACAAGTATCATCTGAGTCGGTTTCGCAAGCCACCAAACTGCACACGCGAACATGAATGTTGCTGTTACCGTAAGTCATTGGACCGTCATAAGCCATCACCCTGGAAAAGTGATATGTACCCAATTAAAAAAATATTGGTTGTCGTTCTTACTTATAAACGTTGATTGATTTTGATTCTGATGTATTTATGTGCATTTGGAAAGTGCAACACAACGAGCCATCACAAACGCTAGCTGTAGCATTGCTTTGGGTCATATCAATTTTTTTAAAGGTGTAGTCTGAGGCTTTAAAGACGTAGTCTGTGCGGTAGTTGGTAACATTAGATTTATCTAAATCACTTGGGAGTCCTCTTGGGGCCTAAAAAGTCCGTTTTAAATGTTACGACAAACACAAATTCAATCCCTATTCGTACAACTTTAGGACAGATTGTTTTGTCTTCCCGTTTGGATAATTTTGGTACTTCTTGGACTATAGCTTTACTGCTTGGAGTATCAGCAATATACATTTCAGGCACCTTGCCATCTCCCAAGTAAATTCCACTGCCCCCGTGGGTGCTTTTTGGATTACCATAATTAGCAGCTAATAAATTAACACCGTTGGCGACAGCGTAACCATGTTGGACGCTCAAAGCTAAAACATTGCCTAAATTGGTTTTTTGAACACTGTAACAACGTACCAGTAAAGAAAGGCATTGTTGCAAACCAAGCTGTGGGAAACACGATATCCGTAACACTGGTATCAATGAATACAGTTTTCGACGGGTTTTCAAAAAGGATATCAAAACTTGTGAAAATACCAAACGTGACGCCAAAATCAGTTTTAAAAGTGTTGCTTTGATCTTTTGATCCTGGTGTCAATTGTTTTTCGTTAAAAAGATTGATTTTGCGGTATCTACAACAAATTGTTTTTTTCTCAAAAACTGAAAGAGAAACTCACTTTAATAATAATTCTCCGTTTCTGTCGAAAACCAAGTTTGTGTTGTAATATTCAGTGTTTTTGCTACTGCTTTCATCTTTTTCTAGAATATTTACCACCAAATACATGCCGTTTTCTACAGCCATTACTTTCAGTTTTTTAAACGTATCGGAGTCATTAACATTGATAGCATATTCCTTTGGGTCGTCGACTAGAGTTGTAAGCCCATATTCAGGAAAGACAATGATATTTGCGCCCTATATTTTATGTAAAAATATTCTGTGTAAGTGATTTTGTATAAATAAATATGTATATTACTTCGCCTTTCGCTTTCGCTATGTAATTTTGATAGTCCTGTAGATTTTTTTTTATTATTTCATCTGCTGTACTTCCTTTATCTGCATACGGATAATGTTCAATAACTGCCGCTTTGTAGGCCTAAAATGTAGCCATTTTGAAGCTTTACACCTAACTACACACTAATTAACAACTCACTGCAGAAAAATTGAATCCTAAAAATGTAACAAACAATACGCACACACCCTTCATGTTGTAGCAGCCTGAAGTTAAACCAGTAATTACATTAATATGCTCATGGGTATTCCGGAAATATATTTGGTTTGATAAGTGTTATCTCTTAAATAAATACTTTAAAAGTAAACAGTTACCTCATATGTCACCGATTGGTTGAACTTTTTTTCGGTTGGGCTACGATTTTTATTTATCTTTCCTTGTGAATCATTCATCAATCTTGAAACAAGAATTTGCTGCGGAGTTAATTCACATTTTCGTCGACTAAACTACAAAAATGTAGTTTTGCAAAATTAGTAATAACTAATAAAGGAAAGTATCACATTAATAAGGTTTATAGAGAAAATCACAGATGAATAAGATAAGATAAGGCCAAAAGTAACTATTTTGGAAAACCAATGAAATTTTTTAAAACATTTCTGACGCAAGATTTTTTTACTTCATATACACAAATAAAGGTACTCTAAAGGTACTGAGACATGTAGCGCACACCTTATTTGTTAAAATAAACAATTCACGTAATATAAAGTATTGACATGAAACAAACATCCAGGAAATATAATTAATACTTATTATAATTTATTGTCTGTAAGTAATTAAATGACAATGTATTTAATTAGGCTTAAAATTGTTACGAACAAAACACTGCAAGCATATACCGAAGGTGCAGCTGCAGATGCTGTTGTTGTTCCCAAAATCCCAAAAACTAAGACGTCCTTTTGCGCCTTTGTTGTGGTTAGTTGGACAGAAGTAGAGTTGCTTCCACTATTCTTATTGTTACAATAAATCGTTTGCGTTAGTGGCTGAAGATAGGTATTTAGAGTCAAAGGTGTGTAGTAAGTTGGGTAGGTTTCATCAGTTATCAAATCTCCTTTAACTGTAATTTTCGTAAACTTGACACCAACATCAACTCTTTTTCCACAACTCGTGTCTGAGTCACTTTCGCAAGCTACCAAACTACACACTCGAATATGAGCGTTAACATTACCGTAAGAAACAGGTCCGTCATAAGCCATTACCCTGGAAAAAGTATTTTTAAATTAGCGAAAAAAAGTTGTATTTATTACTTGTAGACACTGCTTGTGTTTGTTTCTGAAGTACTAATAATAATTTCAAAATTGCAACAAAACGTGGAGTCACAAATGGTGGTTGTAACATTGCTTTGGGTCAAATCAATTTTCTTGAGCTTGTAGTTTGAAGCTTTAAACTCGTAGTCTGTGTGATAATTGCTAACATTGGATTTAGTTAAATCATTTGGAAGGCCAAATGGGGACTAAAAATTGTTTTAAATTTCATGTAGAACTTAAATCAGTTGTTACATACAAGTTTAGGACAGATGCTTTTGTCTTCTCGTTTGGATAATTTTGGTACCTCCTGGATTAAAGGTTTACTGCTTGGAGTGTCAAAAACGACCATTTCCACAACTCTACCATCTCCTAAGTAGATCCCACTACCACCATGGGTTTCTTTCGGATTATTAAAGTTAGCAGCAAGTAAATTCACGCCGTTAGCTGCAGCGTAACCATGTTGGATGCTCAAAGCTGGAAGATTGTTTAGACTTGTTTCAAAAAACTTTTAAAACGTACATGTAAAGAAAGGCATTGTTGCAAACCAAGCTGTGGGGAACACAATATCCGTAACAGCGTCATTCTTTAGTACAGTTCTCGACGGGTTTTCGAAAAGAATATCAAAGCATGTGAAAATGCCAAACGTAACACCGAAATCTGTGGTAAATGTAGGGGTTTGATCTTTCGGGCCTGCGGTAAGTTTTCCTTCATTGAAGAGATTGATTTTGCGGTATCTAAAAATTGTCGGTTATTTTATTATTTTTTGTTCAACTTTTTTTCACTTTAGTATTATTTTTCCATCTCTGTCGAAGACTAAATTTGTGTTGTAATATTTAGTCTTTTTGTTGGCTTCCTCCTCTTTTTCCAGTAAGTTTACAACTAGATAAATGGCCCGCTCTTTGGCAATGGTCATTAGTTCGTTTATAATATGGTTTGTGCTGTTGACAACAACTGCATATTCCTCTGGATTGTCCAGTATTACTGTCGTAAGACCATATTCCGGAAAGACAGCAATATCCGCAGCCTATTACAAATTAGGAGTCATTACGTTCTTGCACATGTTTTATTTACTTGCCTGAATTTTAGCTTTATCTGCATGATTTCTATATTCGTCAAGATTTTTCAAGATAGTGTTTTCTGGAGTATCGGCTTGTAGCGCATAATGTTCGAAAACTGCAGCTTTGTAGGCCTGTTGTACCAAAATAAATGTATCTTTAAGCTAATTAGTTATTTAAAAACTTACTGTTGACAATCTGAAAGTGTTAAATAAAATAACGCTAACAAACACACTTATAAATCTCATTTTTGGACACAACAGTGCACGTTCTAGTAAAAAGTGAACAGGTGAGAGAATGAGAGATTAATCTGATAAGTGATAAAAATTATTATTGTACTCTGCTATTAATAAAGATTATTCTTTGGAGGCATCATTCAGACTATGACGCTCATGTACTGATAGCGCGTTGTTTGAATTATTCCAAAGTACACGTACACGTATTTATTTATTAATTATGTAATTTCTTAGTTATTTACAATCCTATTAATCATTTTTTCCTCTTAAGCTGAATCAGTATTTTTATCTTCTGTATCAGGGGAAGACTCGTGCCCTTTCTCAATCGTGTCATTTTTAAATAAATTCGTGGTCGTTAACGTTTTCTTTAGTCGAAAATTCGTATCACTTGTTCTTGAGTTTTCTCGAAAATCGTCCATACTTGCATAATCCCTTTTCTTCTGCCCTTCCACATCCCTAAATGAAGTTTTAGACCACTCCCTTTCATGCACCTCTGATGGTTTTTTCTCGTACTGATAAGTGTAAGAATGCTGACTGTCCTCACTGCTATTACCGGAATCGTCATTTTTATGGAGTAACTGTATTTTCTCCGGATCGTCGTCATCAGATTTCGGCGGTTTTTTATCGTCAAAATCGTCATCATTTGAACCTCTACGAAATTTTTTTTGTTAGTTGTTTGTGCTCCTACCACCCTTACAGTTCCTCGCTGATATCGGAAAGGTCACCATAATCAATTGGAGACAAGCACACGGTACAGAGATTTTCCAGATCGTCGAAACACTGCTTACAGTAAATGCCTGGGCAACCAGGAGTCGCACATTTGATCGGTTTAATTTCATCCGACTCTCTGAAAACCTCGCCACAGAGAAGGCAAGCATCCTGTTTATCGGGACCTAAACAAAGTCGGAATATCCTACACCTTTAAAGAATCACAGTTTTGGCTAAGGACGATCAAGTGACGAGGTACCTCAATTTGGCCCTCAGAAACTCTTTGAATGTAATCTTGGTTAGTCCTTTTTGGCCCAAAACATTCCTTCGTAACTGCCGGCGAGCAAACTTTAGAAAACTGAGTCTAGACCGCATGATGTGATTAAAGAGCCAAACAGCCCGCTGCTTGGCCCTCACTGGGTGATAGTAGCACATGATCCAGTGTCTTAGACGGAGACCGTAAGGTTCCAGGATTGCCAAGAACCAACAAAGGATTAGAAGGGAGCCGATTTGGACGTAGCGGTCGTAATCAGGAGGGATTGGGTTGGGAAGACATGGTACTGTGTCGATTTCTAGTTCGATTCCCAGTGGCTTAAATGCTTTGACTATGCTTCTGAGAAGGTCAGCTAACAAACCTTTGCCCTCTATTCGGACCGAGGGCAGATTTGGGGCTGTGACTTTTGACTGGAACCGGCCATGGTACCGGATCAAATTCAGTACCCAAAAAAGGGAATAATCGACTAGCATATGAGCACAAAGTTTCAAAGTTGCGACAAACAGAACCACCGCACTTTGGCTCAATTTGCGTTTTTCAGTCTTAACAAGCCTGCAGGAACTAATCTGAAACGTGTTACTGAAGTCGAAGTACTACTGAGGTAAACCTACAGTAATGTACATGGTGCGTTCTCTGTTATTAAGTGGTAGTACCGTTTCGCGTCCCAACTTAGCTCTTTGTAGATCAATTTCCCGAAAATCTCTCGTTATGTACTTATTATCAAACCGCTCGCTTGTCAGAAATCTAAACCGGTAGTGCAGTACTCTAAAATAGTTTTTGGGAGATTTGCTCAAGTAGTAGCGAATTCTTACTTTACTAGCAAAAAAACAAAAAAGAAACTCGTGAGAAGGCTAACAAAATCAAAAAACATCGCCAGCGCTTGCGTCCTCTCTTTAATCTCCCCCACGATACCTTCCGCCACTTCCGAATAGGATTTGGAGGAGTTCGTTTGGAAGTGGAACGAATGAGAGAACTTTATGCGGACGTAAAACATGGTGCGAACGTGGCGAATAAAACCTTTCACCTCTGGATAAGAGAGTTAGTTAATTGGTTGAAAGTGTGGACAGCGGTGTCTACTCCTTATGACAACTCCAATGACCGAGTTGCTAATGAAATCAACCAACATGCAGACGTAATCAAAGATTTTCACTATGTAGCAGACGGATTTGACGAGATAGGCTATAGAGCAGAGCCAGTTGAACCAGGGGCCGAGCTTGGCGTTGCAGTCTTGAATCGCGTTGTCAAAGACGCGAGCGCAGCGCTGGAAAGGAGTGCCAAGCTCCTTGTTGCATACGTTTAGAATCTTGCCGAGGAACTGGAACGCTGCCTTAATCACACGTACTAAAATAACAAATGTTTACGACTACGTATTGGTAGTATTTATTTTAAATTATTGACCAAATATTTGCCATAAGTTTTCCATTTACAGATATTTACTTTTCTAATTCTTGGGTTAGTTACCCTTGAATTTAATCAGTTTGTAAAAACAGTATCTCTGATACTAAATGAACATTTGGAAATAGGTATTTCATTATTTCGATAATTTTGTTAAAACTTGTGTTTGTCATCGATAAATATTGATTTAAAAATGTTTTATCGGCAATGTGCGGAGCCGTTTTTTTCACAAGGTTAGAGCTTATCTTGATAACGAAAGTTAGGTACGATTGGGTAAAAATTCTAGTGAGCACTCATACCTACCAATTCTTCTAAAAAGATATGAGTATTTTACATGTAGAATTATGATTATCAGTCTGCCTTGCGAAATATTCGAAGAATTTTCTCAACTATTAAGCAAATATAATTCACTTAAATTCTATAAAACAAAGGAGCAGGTTACTTGCAATCCCTGCCTGTCTTCTAGTCATATTTTTAATTTAGTAACGTGTTACCAAAACTTACAAATGGCCATTATGATTTTCTTGATTTTGAGCAGTATTTCCTTGATCTTTTTGATAATAACTTTAATCGTTTTTACCACCGACTTAATTGCATCTCTGATGGCATAAAACGGCTTCTTAATCACGTCGATAATTTGTCTGACCGCTGATTTGAGCTGCTCCTGTCCGCAAGCCATACTTTCGCTCAGAATCCCCATATTATTCAGCGTGTTCTTCGCTGGCCCAGTTATCGCCAGAATGAAAGCGTAGGCTAACAGCGCCTGTCGCCCCCTTTTCGAGAAAAACTGTGGCAGAGTAAGGAATACAACGCATCTAAAACAAGCCACTTTAAACAATAAGAGCGGCGTTCTGTTGTGACGTCTTAATTAGGTTTTAATTGTGCGAATGCTCTGCGTCTGCAATTTACCTGATGTAGCGGCTAAAAGCGAGGCCTAGCATTAGCACGCTACCGAAAATTGAGCACATCATTGTGGCCGTTGAAAGTTTGAAGTTGAGTTGGACGACGAAGAACATGAAAAAGATGTAAGTTAGGATGAACCCGCCGATGAAGCCTAGAATGCTCTTCATGATGTAGTTTTCGAAGGAGCCGTCGTGTTTCAGCTTGTAGAGGAATCGCCGAAATCGGGAGTTTTGGGGTAAAGAACAGCATTTTCTCATACGAAGGACGCAGTTTATGCGGCAATGACGGCATCTTTGGCCGAGGGTCAGGCGGGGCGTTTCGTGGTGGTAAAGCTTGACCGCGTCTGATTTTTCTTTGATCAGGTTTTTTTTAAGGCCGTTAAGGCTTAGACCCTTGCAGAAGGCACGAAAATGCGCCATGTGACCTGACGAACTGACAGGTTTTGACAGGTGCAATTTTAGTTTCCATGGATGGATCCGTGGGAGAGGACCAGTTGAACCTAGAGTTCCTATATTGGGAATAAATAAAGTTCCAATAAAAGAACTCTAGTTGAACCAAATTCTTTTTGGAGATTTTTTTCTAAAAATTTTCAGAAAAATGTACTATGATTTTAAGAGTTATGTTAATTTTGAACAATTAAAGGTCTTTCTAAAGTAAGAACAATGTTTCTCTTATTGGTAAGATAATCAATAAAATTTAAAAAAATACAAAAAAAAACGAAAGAACTAACAGAATTTTGCTGAAATGTTCAAAATGAGAAATAATGTCTGGAAATAAGTTTTTCTAAAGATATTTAAAAAAATTAAGAAACCTTTAACGGTGTTAAAATTCTATACAAAAATTCTGTTTCTTTTTTTGTTGATTTTTCAAAATTGAAATGTGCCAGAAACAAATTTAATCGTAATTACTTTAATAGTTACTGTACTGTAATACAGTAATACGTAAATGACTAATTCTGGTTACGAGTATTATTACGAAAACAGAGGAATAACTTAAAAAAAACTGATTTTGAGCTTCTTCGAATTTTATTTATTTCTACAATTTTACATCCTTCGGAACTTCTAGTTTTAGAGAGTAGATGATTTTTTGGTACAAGTTATTTTGGTAATAAAGCCGCAAAATGCCTTAGTGTTCAATGGCTAACAACATTTCACCGAGATAATTTTATTTTGCTGAAAATTTACTTTCATTTACAGCTGCAGTAACAAAGCAATTACTCAAGAAATGCAGATTGTTTTATATTGTAAAGCTCCCTGAAACAAAGCCAATAATATTTTCCTGAAACGGAGTGGAGGGAAGCCTTATATAAAGCACGTTGTCACTTGTTGATAGCATTTGGCTTCAGTATATTTACAGTGTGAGTTTAGCCAGTGAGCTAGGGGTGAGTTCAATCCAAGCGCTATTTTTTATTGTTATGATTTCCAAATCTATTTAGAATTACTTTGGAAAGTTCATTGCATTTTAAAGTTTCTGGAAATATTTAAATTTCATTAGTCGCTTAAATGTGTCACAAATTTCTCAATAAAATTAGGTTTAAATCCGTTATAAACTAATAAATAAGCTTAAACCTGAAGCTTCTAAACTTCCGAAAAGCTAATCCGAAACCATACTAATGCCTCCGCCAACTTTCACGCACCCAGATGGACGCCACTGAATACCGGATCCGGGGTAAGTCCCAATCCCACCCCCATAACTGTCAGGCTAACAGTAATATACTCGCTCAATAACAATAAAATCCGCGCGATTGAATCTTCGACATTCAAATTCCAATAAAGCACAATTCCGGTCTTCCAATTAAAGGCAAAGAACTCGTCGACTACATTGCGGATTATCTGGAAGACATCCGGGAGCGCAGAGTGTTTCCAGACAAGAAACCCGGATTCCTCCGGGACTTGATTCCCGACAGCGCTCCCATCGAGGGCGAAACCTGGCCCCGGATTTTCGCAGACATAGAAAATGTCATCATGCCAGGGGTCACCCACTGGCAGAGTCCCCACATGCATGCGTACTTCCCGGCTTTGACGAGCTACCCCTCCATGCTGGGGGAGATGCTCTCCAATGCCATCAACTGTGTGGGATTTACTTGGGTGGGTTTAGCAAATTTTCAAGAATGGGGTAAATTCCTGGGGTTTGTAGGCGTCCAGTCCGGCTGCTACCGAACTGGAGATGATCGTGATGAACTGGCTGGGGAAGATGATCGGTCTTCCGGAGAATTTTTTGCACCGGAAAAATGGTAGTGGTGGTGGGGTCATCCAGGTGATTTTTTTGGCATAATTCGCGGTTTTGCTTTAAATTTGGGTTAATTTAGACCACTGCTAGCGAGGCCACCTTGATCAGTCTACTGGCAGGTCGCTGGCAGGCGATTAAGAAGTACAAGGAGCTTTATCCGGACGCCGAAAATGGCGAAATTAACAGTAAATTAGTTGCTTATTGTTCGGACCAAGCTCACTCCAGCGTAGAAAAAGCAGCCTTGATCGGTTTAGTCCACATCCGGTATATCGAATGCGACGAGAACTTATCGATGCGTGGACCCGAACTGTTACAGACTATCAAGAAAGACCGCGAGCTTGGATTCATACCGTTCTGGGTAAGCCGTTATTGAGCGACGTCTGATATTTCCGCACAAATAACTAATTGGGGAAATCTTCTTAAAAGTAAAGCTATCTGGAGAAATCCCACGGGGTGCAATTAATAATGTCCGATTTGTGTGGGGGGAAACTTTAAGATTAATTTTCTGTGTGTAGGTTTGTGCTACTTTGGGCACGACAGGTGCTTGCTCCTTTGATAATTTAGATGAAATTGGAGACGTTTGTGTGGAGGAGTTTTTGTGGTTGCATGTCGATGCAGCGTACGCTGGGAGCGCCTTTATATGCCCAGAGTACAGAGTTTGGCTAAAAGGTGTTGAAAAGGTTGACTCAATTTCCTTTAATCCATCGAAATGGCTGATGGTACATTTTGACTGCACGGCAATGTGGTAATTGATTTAAACACAAAAGATAAAAAGCACCAATTTTTAACACTCCTAGGGTTAAAAATAGTTTAGCACTTCATGAAGCCTTCAACGTGGACCCGGTGTACCTCCAACACGAATATTCAGGTAAGTTCTCTCAACATGTCACTCCATTTTAACCAAACTAACATTTCCATAGGTCTAGCGATTGACTATATGGTATTTTCCATTTGCAATTTTTTTTTATTTTTTGTTAATTAAAAATTAATTACAGCATTGGCAGATACCGTTAAGTAAGAGATTCAGGGCCATTAAATTGTGGTTTGTAATTCGCAATTACGGCATTACCGGACTTCAAAAACACATACGCGAGGTAGACTCTGATTAGAATTTATTACAATTCAGTCATTAAAACTCCAGGGCGTGCGTCTCGCTCAAAAATTCGAGGCTCTCGTCCAGTCGGACGCCCGTTTTGAGATCCCAGCCAAGCGCCATCTAGGGCTTGTTGTTTTTCGCCTAGTGGGCGACAACATTATCACTGAAACTCTTTGGAAAAAGATCAACTCTCGAGGAAACATACACTGCGTTCCGGCCATAATCAAGGGCAAATACATAATCAGGTTTACAGTAACGTCTCCGCGTACCACAAACGAGGACATTGTGAAAGACTGGCAGGAAATCAAAACTGTGGCAACTGAAGTCCTCAACGAGTGGACTCCTGGTGCCCGGCCAAGAGTCCCCCTTGCGGATACCAAGAACAGGAACGAGAATTTCGGGACAAGTCTCTTGCTTTCCAATTCGCCAATGTCTCCCAAAATTGTCAATGGAAGTTTTGCAGCCATTTACGACCGCGATGACGTGATTGCCGAATACTCCAAAACGATTAAATTGAGACAAGATGCACAGAACAGTCCTGGTTGAGCGAAAAATCTGGGAGTTAAAGTCGAATAATTGCATTTTTTGTAGCAATGAGGAGAAGAATCAAGGGGATTTTAATGTCGGGAAAACAGTTTTCTTTAGATTCGAGACTAGACTTGTTCCACGGCATCGAAGCCGGGACTCCAAGTCCCAGTGAAGGCTTACCGCCTTTGGAAGATTATAACGAAAGTGAAGACAACGGGAGCACTTTTTCTGGTTTATGTTTATATCAGTTTGAAGCAAGAGACTTAACTGAAATGTGTTTCAGGAGAATTCGAGCCGAATGAACCCAACGATGATTTTCTCCAAGTGCCAAATGCACCCAAACAAAAACGGTCCAAGTCGGTGGATCATCAAGTCCCAATTTCAATGCAAAGTGAGGGTTATACAACTTGTAAAAAATGTGGGCACCAAATAATCACAATCCAGAAATAAGCTCTTTAAATGTTGTAGCTTTTCTCTCTTGTGTTGTAACTTGTAACTTTTAAATTAAAGGTAGACTTACTGCTGTGCTATGCAATAATTCTCCTAATGCAACATAGCTGTTTTAGATCTAAGACTGTATGCACGATATAAATAAATTGATGTTGATGTTGCAAATCCTTTTTTTTACTTTCCTAACAACCGGTGTGCCAGTAATAATAAAACTAATTTAAATAACGAACATTTATTTTTTACAGTATAGTAGGACATAGTGAACCGTTTTCGTAGTAGTTTGAAAATGTTTTATCACACTGAATTGAACGAAAAACAAGCAAAAATCGCCTTATAGTATTATAACTGTAAGTATTTCACACGTCTAAGAGAATTTGGCAACTTTGTACATAACGTAATAAATATAAAAGTGTTAACATATATAAATTAATCTATACTTTTTATTAAAATAGACTTTATTATACAATAATGCACATAGAGGGGCACAGATATGCGAAACTGGACGAATTTTCAAGATAATAATATTCGAAGCTGCGGTTTGATAATGTACCACGTTTTCATCTACTTAGGCTTCGAGACCAATCAATAAAATTCGATTCTCCCAAGTCTTTCATTTCGTTCAATGAAAGGTATCACAATCGATAATACAGTGCCGTAGCAGCGTTTATAAATATAGTTATATAGTTATAGATAAATAGAGCAACATCACTACTTGTAAACTTTGAAATATTTGAGTACCGAAAGCTCAGAGATCATGCATGACTAGTCTAAGTATAATTCAGTAACAGTTGATTGAAGTGCGATATGAAAGTTGTGCATTCTTAGGATTGGGTTTTGTATCAAATAAGTCTTTGGTTTGGATTGGTGTTTCTTCTCCCTCATTTGGAATATCAACTGAAAGTAACTTAATCTGATCTCAAGGCTATTGCATTATAAAAATATCAACCGTGTTGCCCTCTACTTACGAGTACTTCCAATAAAATCACAGCGATGCGAAAATTGATCGTAAAAATGATTATAATTGAGAGATTGATGCACGTTTTTACCTTATTGTAGTCACGCTACCAAATCAACAACAATATTGGTGTCACAATAATCTAACATTAAATTTAACCCTATATATAATTACTTATAAACTCCTGAAACTTGTGCTACTTGATAAATTGGCAACTCGTTACGATTTCCTTCCTCATGATATCTATGCGGTTGATTCCTCCTCTTGATTATGTTTCGCGATGGCTAACAAGATCATCGTCAATTCCTTCTTGTTGATTTTGCCATCTTGATTGTAGTCCACGCCTCGTAGAATGGTTTCCTCAAAATCGAGCAAATCTTGAGCATCGTAGTCCTAAAAAAACACATCAACAATACAAAACAACTAAATCTATTCGTTACTTTTTTGACCAGTTCGAGCAAATCTTTCAAAAAGCCGCGCAACTCTTCGTTTTCTATTGTACCGTTGTTATCCTGGAAATAATTTTTTGTAACGTTTAACGGAGATATTAAAATCTTACCCTGTCGTACAAGGCAAAAACTCGCTCGATATCGTCCTTGGTGAGTTTTGTAGCCCCCTAAATTACACACAATACCAAATAAGTTTTGAATCAAACATAGTTTGAACAATAATGTTGTTTCTCCCTGTGATGTATGTCGTGATGGACGTTAAATGGAGGAAGAGACAGAAAGGAGACATGCACATAAAGCGAAGACTAAACTAACATGAAACGTGTTTGAGTTACTTACTTCTATTCCTTCCTAGTTTAGCCACAAAGACAGACGAAAAAAGCCATGCAAAAGTTTTATCATTTGATGTACTTTTAAAAGACGGTTTAGTTTAAACTAACGCAGAGAAATTTATGGTTTAAATTTAGACTTCAATTTTATTTTTTTAAGAACTAAAACTAGTGCCATAATAGAGTGGTGCATAAATATAGAAGTAGACAAGTTTATTTTTTTGTTAATCTGTGTAGACGTAACGTGTGTTGCAATTACACTTGTCCGTTAAGTGTCGTTTACACAAACTTGTGTTTTGACACCAGTGGGAAGAAAATTTGATCGGTATACCTCACTCACCTTGAAGATTTGCCTGCAGAGAAAATTTTCTTTAACAGGAAGTAACCTGAAACTTGTTATTAGAAGAAAAGCAAGAGGGGCGTTACTTTAAGTACTTGGCCATTTCCGACAGTTGCAAACGGCCGTCCTTGTTGGCGTCAAACACCTGGAGCTAGAAAGGCTTAAGGTTTAGGCGATGAAGTGTTGATGATACCTTACCATGGTGTCGGTGTATTCGATGAGTTTATCTTCGGAAACGTCGTTAATCTTTTTCGCTTCTTTCAGCAAGTCTCGCAGGAAATTCTAGAGGAGTTTATTAACTGGGGAGTATTTTATTTAAGGGACTTACTTTGAGCTCGTCGGCTTCGATGTAACCGCTACCATCGGTGTCGTACTCGCGCCAAATCTGGAAAAACACATTTTAGGATAACGTAGCGATTGTGAAGCGCTACCTTCATAAACTCCACACTGGACTCTAAGGGATTGTCGAATCGGAAAAGGAGTAAGAAGTTTTCTTCCATCGGAAGTAACTGCGCCAACTACAACACGGAAAGAAAGGATCATTCGGCTTCGGTTTTTGTTGAGTTACCTCACGAATATCGATTTTTCCATCCTGGTTGTCATCGTAAGCCTCCATGAAGCACGCTTTCAGCTCCACCAACATGTCGTCGGAGACCGCCTGGAGAGGCATTTTGATGCACGTTGTAAAAATTCGATCATACTTACTTCCGGCCCGACATCCGTGGCATTGGCACTTGACACGAACTCCCTCAAAAAGCCGTCCAGTTCCGTTCCCTCGATATATCCATTCCCTGAAAGCAACTCATTGAATTACAGTCTTCTTCAATTAGGGTGAAAGGTGAACTATTGAAGACCCATTCTGCAATATATCGTACGTCGTTCGAGAGAGTTTGACTTTCACCGCAAATATCATTCGACCGGTTACACAAGAATTGCAACCCAAACAATTTGATCAAAAAGTTTGATACAGACATGTAATACGTCGTCCAAACTTTCCTAAGCTCGCAAATTACTTTTGCAAACATTCCCGCCCATATTCTTGTCAAAGGCTAATCTGGTTTGTTCATCTTATGAATTAAATCGCGGGTCAGCTTTGAATCCTTTATAAGGACGATGCGTTCAACTTTGTTATACCTTTCGGGTACTTACCGTCTTTGTCGTAGTGACTCCAGACTTCCATGAACTGATTCGCCGAAAGTTTTTTCAGTTCGCGGGAATGGGGGTCGCGATATTGCCTCATGAAGTTTGTTGCTTTTTCCAAGTTGAGACGTTTATTGTTGAGCTGCTCCGCTTGGGTCGTCATCTCCGCGAATCTGCAACGGATAGCAGTTTATCGACGGACTTGAGACCACGACATGCTATTTTACATAAATCCTGTTGAAATATAACACAAATTCAATTTCCTACCACAATTTTTACAAGCCTAACCGAGTGTTTTGTAGTTCTCTAAGATCTAATATCATAGTAAAATTTGCATTGGTTTTGAAATATCACAAATTTACTCTTTATAAATTATATTAATCAGTTACTCGATTCATAATAGCCGTAGAAAATCATTATTTTCACTTTTATTAACAAATTCGATAGTTGAATAACTCTTTTAACTTAATTAATTTTATATTAGTTGGGTCATAGATTACGGGCTTTACGAATTATTGTTATTTCCAATGTTTGTTGTTTACTAATCGAAAGTTGTACTGAATTTAGAATATAATAGAAAATAATACACAGGCTGTCTCAACGATCCGAAAAAGCTCCATAACTTGCTTATTATTAAAAATATTGAATTTTTCTTTTTCTAGATTATAGCTGCCTTTCGAATGAAACACCTTAAATTTTATTGCATTTTTGAACGTAGCTTTTAATCTTGATGATTTTAATCTAAATTTGTATAAATCGATTTTGCTTAGTTTTTGAAATAATTTGATTTTTTTAACAAAAACACGTTTTATTAAAAAAATATTACACAAAAACGTAGAAAAGTAGGCCTTTCACCACTTTAAAGGGAAAAGTTCAAACTTACATCTGTTCCAATTGTTTAGCGCAATGTAATTAGAAACGTAGAAAAATTAAGAAGTGTGTTAAAAGTTAAATAACTTGAAAAAGTTAAATGAAACACCCTATTTTTTGTTCTTGCTTCTCAAAGATTGTCTATCTAAAAACATAAAGTTTTAAATGCCTAAAGTTAGTAACTAAAAAGATATTTCACTTTTAAAGTTAATTTCACCAACTTCCTTCTTTAAAGTAGTGAAAGAATGCTACTTTTCTAAAATTAGTTTTTACGTAATGATTTTTTTTTAAAAAAGCGTGTTTTTGTAAAAAAAATCAAAATACTTAAAAAACTACGCAGAATTGACCAATAAATCAGATTAAAATCATCAGTATTAAAAGCTAAGTCCGAAAATTCAATAAAATTTAGTAAGTTCTATTTGAAAAAACATAACTTTAGTTTTTTTTTATATTGGAGCACTTTGTATATATACCGTAATATTTTAGAAACATGCAGCAAGAACACAGATATTATCTAGAAAAAGAAGTCAATATCTTTAATAATAAACAAGTTATGGAGCTTTTTCGGATCGTTGGGACAGCTTGTATCTGTAACTACCGAATAAATTACAATAAATTTCTACACCTTTTTCTTTCTTTAATTCAATTTCTCCACAATGTTTATGATTACTTATGTTTGTTTTTTAGTTTACAATTTATGGGTATCATGGGAAATTACATACTTAAAATAAGAGAAATAAATATGCATATTTTGCGATACTACTTGTTTGGAATGAATTTTGTTATTTGAAAATGTTTCGATTACACAATTCTAATGTTTGTGGTTGTTTATTGTCAATTTTCTTCCTGTTTCTTTTATATAAATTATTACAGTAACAAAAAATTTATTATAAAAATGTGAACCAGTTTATCGCTTTTCATTGAATTTTTGATGATAATATCGGTAAACTGAGCATTTGCAAATTGCCTCTGATTTTGTCATGATTTCCATAATTTTCTACCCCGAGTTCTTTGGTAATTTACTCCTCAACTTTTATAGTATACTTTACTTCTTCGCTATGTAAATGTTTTATACCGTTTAACTACACCATAAAGATTATTACTGTTGGGGTACTAACTACGCTTGCACATAAAACGTTTCTTCATTTTGAAAAAACTAGGCTGCCTTTTGCGATATTTGTGACAAAAGTAGTTCGTTCCTTCATAAAAGCTTTTACGATATAATTCCAAATACTTTACGACAATTTAACCCCGTCTGGCTTTCCCATCGGCAATAAACTGTGAAGATGTCTGTCTTTCCCCTATTTAATTCAGCTAAATAAACCTTCGTGTTACATAAACCAACACGCGCTTTATCTCGTTTGTCTTTTGTGCGGATTAAAAGTGTTACACCTTAATGAAGCGACTTTCTACCGTATGAAAGAATCACGTTTAATTTCCACCGAGAGCGAAATTCCAATAGCTACCAGTTCTCATAAAACGGGGAAAAACTCACACGTGATCTATTTACATAAACCTGCAATCTAGATGCATGGCATTAAGCCGTTTCGAAGGCTGAACGTGCAGATCCGTCCAAAATCTCCTTCCGGTCATGGTTGTCTCAGCTTTTCGACTTGTCACCCGTACCTATTGTGTTCGATTTTCCTGAATCGATCGAATACGTTTCGGTTATTGATATTCTTTCACATCACTTGTAACCTTCACCTCGCCGCAAAACGAGCCAAAGTGGTGTGGCATATAAAAGAGATTTAGAAATTATTTTAAAGCATTTAGTCAGCCACCATGAAGACAGTCGCAGTGCTCCTCTTTCTCGCTTTGGCCGCCTGCACCAAGCAGGTAATTGATTTTTTTGTCAGTTGCGTCAGCGTGTTGCAATCTGCAGTTTCTCTAACCCACATTGGCAAAGGTCACTCTTTGAGTTTCTTTCAGGAAGACGACGACCGACAGGAGACAATTAGGCAATATAGAGACGATTGTATCGCCGAAACTAAAGTAGACCCGGCTTTGATTGACCGCGCCGACAATGGGGACTTCACCGACGACGCCAAACTCCAGTGCTTCTCCAAGTGCTTCTACCAGAAGGCCGGCTTTGTGTCCGAAACCGGAGACCTTTTATTTGACGTTATTAAGGACAAAATTCCGAAGGAAGCAAATCGGGAGAAGGCATTAGCGATAATAGACAAGTGCAAGGAGTTAAAAGGAGCTGACTCCTGCGAGACGGTCTATCTGGTGCATAAGTGCTATTTCCTGCACTCTTACGGCACAGACAAGAAAACGGAATAAAACGAAAGCTGTGAATTTTGTATTATAGTTAGTGCCTTAAGGATAATAAATTTTGTACATAAAACGTCCTATCGCATTTATTTATCCCCAAACTAAGAGCCAAGCAAATCAACAGCTTGGCCACATTATCTCCACTTTCTAAAGCAATATATTCAGTGCCAAAGTTAGTTTTTATCACACTTAATCCAATAGAAAAGCCATCAAACTAGAGTCTTTGTCTTCAAATTACTTTCCGTCCCCCGAATCTAACGAAATCAACAAGTGCTCAATCGAATCCTTTTAAAGTTTTGGACAAACGTAAAATAACTCATTCAGGCAACCAATTATGCACACGCACGTTTAAGGAATAAACTAATGTGTGACCCGTAATGGGAATTTAATTTGAGCGAACGCAACAGATTTATTTCAGGCGTGAACAGGATGATACACCCCATCAACTTTTTCATCCCTAAGTTTGGCCTACGGCCAATAAACTTCTAGGATGGCGGAGGATATTACATCTGGTGGTTAGAGCTCTTTATTCGGTCATTTTGTGAAACTGGCTCGGGCCCAAATATGAATAACAACTGGCGTATCAATTTAACACGAGCACCCCAATTTAAAATTCCCAAGCAAAGTCGGCAGTGATCGATAAGAGCGTTAGACTCAATAATAATAAATTTGCGGCTGGAAAAGTTGTTCCTGACGAGTCATTTGTATCAGCCCTTAAATGCAGGGGTGGAGACTGCAGTGATTTGTTGTTACGATCTTAATTTGTTGCAATTTCTTTTCCTTGGGCGGTTTCATCTTACTTGAGTCTGCTCTTTATCGTCGAGATATTTACAGGGCCTTAGGAAGGCTTCTTTTCTTCATTATTTTAATGAAATTAAGGCTCGGGAGAGCAATCTAATTTGTCTAGAAGGTTTTAATTTTGAGCTTATTGATTTTTAGCACGTTAGGAATCTGAGGGTGGGTGCTTAGTTTGCAGGTGAGGCGGTCGCGTAAGCGAGGTATTTAGAGCTAATATCGCTTAATTGTTATCCAATTGAATTAACTGAGGCAAGGTAATCTGATTAAAGATATAATTATTATTCGTGCAGTGATTCAACTAGAACAGTGTAGAAGTTTCATAGTTTTGTGAATTGTGTCTCTGGTTAAACTGTCTTCGTATCAACACTTGAGTTTATGCGAATTTGTAAGGAGAAAATAAGCAACTTCAGAAACTGTGAATTGTACTCTTGAATACGAAGTTTCAGCTGACACAAATTAGTTTCAGGAATTATGAAACAATTTTAATGATAAGGTGTTTTAGAAACAATTGTCAACAACCCAAAACTTCTATCTTTTGTTTAAAAAAGTAGTAACAAATCATACAAAAAATCGTACGACACTTAATAATGACCAATAGAAAAAATAGTTCTGGAGTCATGACCGAGATAACAACAAAATTTGTTGCAAACAACATTGTTGGAACGCTTGTAATAGTGTTCTTCTGAAAATATTTATAAGTGAAAATTTCCACGTAGGTTTTTTTTACCTATTTATTGATTATTTAAAGTTATCTCACTTTGTAGTCAGTTTGATTTTAAGAATAAGAACAGAGTGTGAGACAAATGTCATAAAAGAGTGCAGATCCAATCGCTGTCTTTTTTATGATGTCTGAATCGGAAGAAATTGGAAACCCCGCTAAATTCCCAATTCCGAGCCGAAACTGGGTCAAGCATTTAACTCAGTTTTAATAAGCATCCAGGAAGGCCTCAGGACAAAACGGAAAAACCCTAATCTCCTATTTCGCCCGCTTACATTCAACCCTTGTGCCCTTCATAGGGAGCTCTTCCAATTAAAAAAACAACAAAGTTAATCAAACTAAAGTTTTATTCATTAAAAATCTAAGCGTTCACATTTAGGCAAGACTAACATGAGTGGGAGTGTTTTCGTAATAACACTTGATGGTCTCGAAGGCGGTTTGTTGTGGGGAGTCCTTCTTGACGGCGCACTTGGCGATGAGTTTGTTGGTGGCGTCTAAGTCGTTCAATTCGGCGTTCAACTTCTTCCTGATGACTTCTTCTTGGAAGTCACCGGCTTCGTTCTGGAAACCAGCTTTCTTAGAGAAGCAGAAAAGATGCTCCTTGAATTTGGGGTCTTCGATGAATTCGCCTTTGCGGGCCTTGGTGATGACGTCTTGGCTCACGCCGCTGACAGCGGAGCATTCTTTGTGGTAGTTCTTGATTTTTTCTTTTTGCTCGTCAGTGAGGGCCTAACGAATTATGAAAAAATAAGAAAAAAAATATTTGGAAAAAATATAAAATTTAAATAAAAATATTGAATACTGAAAAAGACACTTACCTGGGCACAGACGGCCACGGCAACAAGAACGATAAAGGCTTTCATGGTGTTGGTTTCTTAGTTGGTGTTTGAACGAATTCTGATCGCTACAGCCACTACCACTCTTTTATATACCATGGAAGATGCCCATGAGAGCGCAAGTTCAAGGATGAAGAGGACTCGAATGGTACCTTCGGTGTGACCGGTATAAACAAGTTGATTCGGTGTTAATTACTTGCAGAAATCCCGATTTCATCGTAATTTTTTACAAAAAAAATTCGGCTTATTGCCAGCCACCACCATTGTAAGTAATTTCCCCGTGGTAATTTATTTGCATATTACACAACCATCATTTCCTGTGATTGTGTAAACATCCATGGGTTAATTACAATTATATTTATAAAAATAATTAACCGCAAGGATAATCTCTCTGACCTTTCTTGTGCAAAAAAATCAATTTACTCACCAATTTCCAAATGGGGGGTGAAATGGGAATCTGGATGACAATCCAAGTCGAATCAAAGATGCTACCCCTGATCTGTAACAAGCATGTTTTTTATGAACTTTATAATTTTGTAAAGTGTTGGAGGTGCAAGGTTGCTATTAGAAAAAGATGGGATTGTCACGAATGAACCGTGGACTTTGGAACGATTCTTTCGCTCGGATAAATCATTTTTGGTATGGCTATTTGCATAAATCCGCCATTAATTCACGACTTATGTAACGACAAAATAGCGGTTTGAAATGGAGATGAGTTTTTTCAAGCCGTTTTGTAAAGTAGTTCCATATAAAGTAGTTTTTTCTCGATGGAAAAATTATTGTTCGTTGGACTTGAATCTTCAAGTGACCTAAGTTTTCTTTTACATACTTGTACATAAACTGCTGCAAAGTGCAAAAATCGGAACAAAGCCACATCTAAAAGAAAATTAACTATTATGGTTTAATAATCATGTTTCGATTTATTTTTCTCTCTTATATTTATTTTCTTTTTTCTGAACTCCTGTTTATAAATTGTAGATTATTCACCTCAAAAGTTTATATACATATTCTATTTTTGTGTCACCCAAACGAAACAAAAAAATCTGCATTAATTCGGAATTAGAATCTATAAATACCCACGTTTCTGATCCAATATATCTTATTTTTTTATGACACTGTCTTTTGCTACATAATTCCAAAATACCTAAATGCAAAACTACATTTAGAATTTACGTTTAGGAACGTTTTATTTTACTTACTTATTAGAATGTCTTTTTTATAATAGTATAACGTTGTCATCTTCAGAATTACCAGAATATTAGAAGTGAGGTCATCAATTTTTATAAAAGTGAGCGTCTGCAATTTGGTTTTTTATTTATCGCTAATAAATTCGGACGATATTTGTAGTAGCATAAACTATAAAACTATAACAAGCAACTTATTATTTTAATTAACTACTCGTATGTGGTGTA
This sequence comes from Tribolium castaneum, assembly GCF_031307605.1. NCBI lineage: Eukaryota > Metazoa > Arthropoda > Insecta > Coleoptera > Tenebrionidae > Tribolium > Tribolium castaneum. The sequence continues at coordinate 15,167,253 of NC_087396.1, forward strand.
ATGTCACAGGAGCCATTGTTTCAAAGAGAAATAGAGAGAGTTGTTCAGTTATATTTTTTTTAGATTTATCGAGTCATAGTCTTAATAACTTGAAAGTTGTAGAGAACAACAAATGCGTTATTTGGTATAATAATTTCTGTTAAAATAGGGCACAATTTTGGCATAGTTGTTGTCGTTTACAAACTTTCTATTTTAATTTTAACATTTCCATAAAATTGCATTAAGTAAAGTATGTTGTACTAATTTATTATTTTTCACTTTAATGCATTTTATTTTATTGGTTTGAACTTTTACATCACAGATAACGGAAAAACACCAGATCATAATAAAAGATTAAAATTGTGTAAGACAACATTTAACAAAGATTTTATTTTAGGATGTATTTTGAGAATTTATTTTGATAAAAATCTTATTTATCTTAAGAAAGAAGTCGGAGGTAACAGAAAAATAAGTATTTATTTATGCATAACAATTAAAAATATTCTAAAAGTTAAAAACCAATTATTTTAATTTACTTTCATTTATTTAATAAAATTGTTTTTTAAAAATAATATATTTTTTTAATTTATTGTGATGATTCAGATTATATGTATGAATATTATCGCCAGATCTCTACAACATAAAAATATCCCTTCTTTTCAATTTTTATAATTCCATACACAATACTATACACTCAAAAAATATTTAAATATATGAACAAATAAATATGTAGTATAGATTAAGGACAATTAGATTCTATTCTGCCTGTCAGATGGCAACTAATAATTAAATGTCGAATATCTCATATGATATGCATCAGTCATTTCAGATTCATTCCAGATGATACGATAGCTTCCAGCAGCAATTTTTGTTGACATCGATGGCCTTGTTGATAGTGTATTGAAAAAAGCAATTCAATAATCCAACAATCCGAACAAATGATTGAAGCAACAAAGCACGAAAAGCTTTAATATTTCATAAGCACGAAAATAAATAACCAACCCTTTTTTACTTTAATCACCAAAATAAAAAGAAAAATTGTACTTTCTCTTTAAACACATCGTTGTCCCCTCGAGCTAATGTCTTTTGCAATTAATCGCAAATACTTGACATCTGTTATAAAAAAATAACGGGGAAATCGAGTTTTTATGCTTAAACGCCGCCTATATAAGACTTTAAAAAATGGAAAAGGGGCAGTGGTTGTCACTACAGCAGGATGAAATTTTTGGTTGTTATTTCTACTGTTTTGATGGCTAACATAGTCCAGGTAAGGACACAGTTATCACTTAAAATAAATTACACATATTTATTCATTTTTAAACAGGGTTTGACTGATGAACAGAAAAGTAAACTTGAGGAGTACTCTAAAGAGTGCTTAAAAGAGTCCAAAGTTGACGAATCCGTGTTGAAAGAAGCCGAAAAAGGTGTTTACCTTGATGACCCTAAGCTAATGAATCATGTGTATTGTTTGGTTAAAAAAATAAACTCACAAAAAGATAAAGGAGAACTAGAGGTGACTCAAATTAAAGAAAAATTAATGATGCAAATAAATGACGAAAAAGAAGTAGACAAGTTAATCCAGTTGTGTCTCGTTCAGGAGAAAAGTGCAAGATACAGCCTTGGAAAGTGTGAAGTGTCTTCATAAAAACTTGCCTAAGATTAAATTTTATTTTTATTAAACCAAACCTCTGTTACTAAGAACACAGTTAATTAATTTCAGTGCTCTTAATTAAACAATACATTCTGAAGAATGGCCAGGAATAATTTAAGGTGACTCATATCAGATATAGTTGTAGTAAAAAATGATCGATGTTACATAAATCAAGGTTGTATTGATGTCGAAAAGTGCTGAATCAGAAAATCATTTTACGATTTGATTTCTAGTAGCAAATAGGTACTTAGAGAATAAAAGAGAATAACTTATTATTTGTTAATCTTTGTTTTTAAAATGTTTTCTCAAGTAAAACCGCAGCTTTATTATATTCACATATTGTTAAATCATTAGTTACGTAAATGATTTGTTTACGCACAAGAAGAAGAAAATTCGTAGTCACTATATTAAATACTGGGAAAGCAAGAACGTTAAGGAAATACTGTAAAATTTAACCCAGTTAACATGTGTTTTGACCTAAAAACATAATTATTATAAGTCAATTAGATATTATAAATTACAAATATAAACAAAATGATAATATGTTATTTAAACATTCTAATTTTTATCGCTGATATTGGCTTATTTACATCATTGGCAAAAAATAACTCAAATTAAAATAATAATCGCCTTTGTAATTTTTTTTTGTACGAATGCCTAGTAGTAAGGATCATGAAACTGCAATTTTTTTTTTTTTAAAGTTTATAAATGTATTATTTTCTTTTATCTATTTTTTCTGAATAAGTGAAAAACTTGTTTTTAGGTGTACTTTTTTGACCAAATAACTACTTTCTTCGAATATCTTCTTACAAACCTAAAACTTATATCCCTTTCCTGAACAAATCAAAATAGATTAAGCAAAACAGGCACAAAATAAAAATGGGAACAATCAAAGCTTCCATTGTTCAAAATTTGTCACGAGACTAAACAAAGTGATAAATTGAGTAGTACGTATCAAGAAACGTTACGCAAATAAACAATCACAAGGTTTTGATCAACTTTATTCCTTATCTTAATAGTATAAACAAAATTAATAAATTACTTGTAGTTCCTCGGGAACGCATTCTGATAGGCACATTTCATGAACTGGAAGGCAGTTTCTTGTGGTGTGTCTTTCTGGTGGCCGCACTGTTGTAATACTTCATTTATGGTGTCGTCACTGTAACGCCCCCCTTTAAATCTCAGTCTGATCATTTCATGTTGGAGGTGACCCGCTGGATCTTGGTAACCCGCATTTTTGCTGACACAAAACAAATACTCCTTCAGTCTTTCATCGTCATCGAAATTGCCAATCTGGAGATTTTTTATCGATTCGGAACTAACTTTGGACTGCTCTAAACAAGCAGCGCTTCTGCGGAGCTCATCTTCGGGGTTGTTAAAGGCTGCAGCCTGACCGAAAAACTAAATAAATATAAAATCGGGGCGTGTGACTAATACCTGGATGCTGATTATGAAGGAACTGAGGAAAACTGCCGAAGCTCTCATTGTGACTACCAACATTGTTTTCGGTTTCAATTTATAATCGGTGAGGTCTTAAGAAGTGTTGATAAGTCATGTGATGATAATCATCATGAGTTCAGGATGTGTGTCAATATTTTTGTAATCGGTATGGAAAATTGCGCGTCATTTAAGCTTTTCGCTAGAAGTTCCATCACGAATTCACGAAATACATTTTGTCATTTATCTGTGACAGTGATTCCTTTCAGAAACTAGCAATTCGTGTACAGAGTTTGGATTTTATTATAGATTGGATGTTGGTGCTCCCATTATCAATGCGACCTTGACCCAATACGTGGGAATTTCACAATAAAATAAAAATGGTTTTGTCAATATTCTAGAAGACAAAAAAGATATAGTTTATTTATAATTTTAATACTTCACATATTATTAAACTAAATACATATGTACTAAAACCAAAGTTTTCGAGGACTTTTAGTTTTTTTTATTTATTATTTCGGCCAAGATCCGAACTTGTGACAGTTGGTTTATTGCACTCACTTTTTCCAAGAGACAAGAAAACTGTCTAGCAGCATTTTTTCGACAATTGTCTGATCCTGGTATTGGCATTCCAGAATTTTTGGCAATAACGCATGCTCTAAGACTTTGAAAATACGGATGCGAAGCTAAGTGGGCAAAATCTAATTTGCTCTTTCTTTTAATTTGGTCAAGCTGCCTTGGACAATTCTTTCTAAACCACTTCTCATTCAAACTAAAAATACACTTGAAAAACAAATGTTAGAATATACTATATCGTAGTATGTATGCATATTTACTTGTAACGAAAATGCTATAATTAAAAAACACAAAATCGGCTTCATCTTTACAACTAATACCACTTAAGACGTTCACTTCCTTTTTAGTTTACCTAATTACTTTTATTACACTTAGAACAATGGATAGAATTTTAAACAGAAAAGTAATAAACCTATTATATACTATTAAATAATTTAACACAATAATGCTGTTTATTGTTAATATTGGCAATAACACCATAATTTTCCAAATAACATTTAAAAGGAAAAATTAACTGGTTGAATTAATTCATTTAGACATATTTTTTTGTAACTTGTTGACCAAATATTTTGGTAGTTACTCGCGTTTGCAGCTCAACAACATACCCAGGTTGATATTTTTGATAATATAATTTAAGTGTTCAAAAATATTAACAGATTTAACATTTTTAATTAAATCTTTCTCATATAAGGCAAACACATGGGTTAAACTTTTTTGAAACCACAAAAAAATTAATTTGTTGTTATTATTATTATTATTATTATTTATTATTATTATTATTATTATTATTATTATTATTATTATTATTATTATTATTATTATTATTATTATTATTATTATTATTATTATTATTATTAAATTATTCTGTTACTAGATCTAGCTACCATTTCGTAGGTTGGAATAATAAGTATACTTTTGCTTATTTATTTTGTTCACTTTAATTTTTTGACTCAGTGGGAGGATTATCGACCATGTGAAGTTCTCCCTATTGAAGGGAATCGTGTTGTTGCTTTCCATTCTGAAGTACATACAATGCAAATGTCTCAGTAAGATAAAACAAGACATGTATGCATCACAAAATCACGAGAGTTGCCTTGAAAATCTGAAATTGCCAATGTAAAAGCTGCCAATATTGATTTTGCCACAAACATTCTACCGCAGAACTTGAAAATCTTTACAAATGTATTCATAAGGAAAAAACCCTTGAAGCTTTGAGGAAGAAAGCACGCAGTGAAAATAAATACTATCTGTAAAGGGCTAAACAAATAACAAAACCGTTTATGTTACTAGTTGTTTGTCCATATCTTGACACTATAAAAAGTTTTTTTGTTTTTGAATTTGACTCGAAAAATTATGAAAACCATTAAGTTTTTTGACATACAATAGAACCTTATTTTAGTTTAATTTTAGATAACACATGTAATACGAAGAAATAACAGAAACATTTAACCCTTAACTACTCAAAAAATTCTAAAATAAAATCAAATTTTTGAATAATATAATTTATTATTAATTATTATAATTATAATATCACAATGGAGCTTCTTTTATCAATGCGACCTTGACCTAATTTCACAATAAAATAATAATGGTTTTGTCAATACTCTAGAATACAAAAATGGTATATTTTATTAATACTTTTAGTCTTCCATATATTATTAAACCAGCACTAGAACCAAAATTTTCGAGAATTTTATCCAGCTTTTTGGTTATTTTTTAAAGTTATAATATGGTTCGATGTACTTAGCGTTCGGATGATTTTTTATTTCACTCAGTTTTTCTAAGAGACAGGTGAACTGTCTAGTAGCATCGTTTCGACAATTTTGTGATCCTGGTATTATCACTCCATGACTTTTAGCAGTAGCACATTTTCTGAGGCTTAGAAAATATGGATGCGAAGCTAGTTGGGTAAAGTCTAATCTGCTCTTTTTTTGAATTTGCTGCATCTCCATTGGACAATTCTGTCTAAACCACTTCTGATCAAAACCAAAAAGACACTTAAAAACACAAATTTTAGAAATTATTGTACTCGTAAGTATGTATGCATATTTACTTGGAACGAAAATGTTATAATTAGAAAACACAAAATCGGCTTCATGTTTGCAACTAACACAAATTATGGTGTTCACTTCCTTATTAGTTTGCCTAATTACTTTTATCACACTTGGGACAATGGAGAGAATTTTAAACAGTAAAGCAAACAAATAATATTATAAATGAATACAATAAAGTTGTTTATATTTTTACAGTTAGCATTTAAATGAAAAAATTAATTGTTTTTTTTTTAAGTTTGAAACACCCTTATTTTTGAATGGCTTTACCATACAATGCAAATTTATTCAATAATTTTTTCAGTTTTTTATCCCTAGTATAATTTATCCTACGATTATAAAGTGAGTGCAAGCTAGAACTATTAGTTTTATCGCTAGCTCTTATAGGATTTTATTATTCATTCATAAAATTTTAAAACTTATGGACCAAATATTTTTGGTCGTTACCCACTTTTACAGCCCAAAAACATACTCAGGTTGATATTTTTGACAATATAATTTTAGTGTTCACTAATAAAAGATTTAACAGTTTTAATTAAAACTTTCTTATATAAGGCACACATTTAGACTAGACTCATTTGAAACCACAAAAAATGAATCTGTTTTTCATTCTGTTTCTAGGTCTAGCTGCCATTACACAGGTAGGAATAATAAGAAATACACTTCTGCTTATTTATTTGTTCTCTTTAAGACTGCACATGGTTATGCTACCTGTAAAGGTGCAATGCGCTTATTCCTTAACGAACAGCAAGAAAAAAATACAGTTGGTTTTTTGACTCAATGGGAGGTTTATCGACAATGTGAAGTTCTCCCTATTGAAAGGAATCGTGTTGCTACATTCCATTCTGAAGTACAATGTAAATGTCCAAATAAGAATGAACAAGACATTTATGCACCAGACAAACCACGAGACTTGTTTTGCAAATCTGAAATTGCCGAAGCAAAAGCCGCCAGAATTGATTTTTCCGCAACAAGACTACCGCAAGAACTTGAAAATCTTTACAATTGTATACATAAGGAAAAAACCCTTGAAGCTTTGAGGAAAGCACGCACTGAAAATAAATATTATCTGTAAAGAATTAAACAAATAAAACCGTACATGCCTGATACTACTTGTTTATCTATATCACCTAATATTCAGACCGTAAAAATTATTTCTTTGGTTTTGAATTTGATTATTTAAGATTTCAAAGTGTTCCAGTAAAAAAAATAACATAAAGTATTCGTGGATGACTGGTCTTTAAAACACTTGCTCTATTAAGGTCTTTAAAACACTCTAAAAGGCGCGCGTGTTTTAAAGACCTGTTATCCACGAATATTTTACGTTTAACATGTGTCCAAAAATAACGAAAAATAATTCACCCTTAACTAGGGATTCAAAAAATTGTATAATAAAATCTAATTTTTGAATAAAATAGTATAGTTTCGGATCCATTCTTCAACCGATTCTTTGTTTCAAAAGGTTTTTTACATAAAATTTCAAAATATGAAGGTGTTCGAATTTTTTTTGTTTTAAGTTTCTAGTTTACACATTGGAACCACCTATTATAGATTAGTGATTTATGGGTAATGCTTTTAATGTTAAATTTTATTGTTAATTGATTTAGTTTTTTTATGATCACTGGTAAAATCAGTTTTTAAATTCAGTCTCTACAAAAGAGCCAACCACAGAAAAGGAAATAGTATTTGTAAGGTATGAATATATTCACGAGTTTCGCTGTAATACTTACAGTTGCATCACAAGTAAGTAAATCAATCTTTGTAATCGACAGAAAAGTAGTTATTTTTGCGCAGGTAAATTGCAACTATGAATGCAAAAATGCCATCAATAAGTATATTCAAAGGCGTTCTCTCATCGACATGGTTGGAAAAATTGAAGAAGAGGATATCTTAAAACATTGCAATGTGTTTAACTTCGATGATGCTTATAAACAAATCCAGTCATGTAGTTGTATTACAACTCACCAAACCAAGGCTAAAGACAAGCCAATACAAGTGGTAACTAATTACATGATCGATTTCGATGAGAGTGATAAAATCAACTGCCATAAAGAATATAATGCAATGCAAGTTGCGACGGACACTCGTAACTACGACCTTTTGGCATGGGAATATGAACAATTTTATTTGTGTAAGAAGAGGTTTGCCAAGGCGAAAGAAACAAAATAATTCATTAAATATAGCGTGTTGAAATACAACTGCCTTAAATAAAAATCAAAGTAGATCTGAATCTTTTATTTATCCACCACTTAGTTTGATTTAAAAGACAAAATTCTCAATTTATTAAATGCTGTTTAGTTAAACTGTATACATTTTTTAAGATGCATATTTTTGTGAAACCCATTTGAAATTAATAACTTCCTGCAACTTATTGCTGACTTTCGGAAAAATATTTCGATGATGTATATTTTTATAGCAACTGCAAGTGCATTATTAACATTTATTAATGGTCGTAAAATGACCATTTGCATAAAATTTTACGTTGACTGTATTATTCTATTAATGATGTGTGACAAAACGACTTTAAATGCAGAAATCTATAGGTGTATATAAAGAACCAACTATAGAGCACCAAAATTTAGAAATAATGAAGACTTTGGCGAGTTTGGTAGTCATACTTGCATTTACATCACAAGTAAGTCAACTTTTAAAGACTCACAATACTGTAATAATTTTTGCTTAGATAAATTGTAACAATGATGAATGTAAAGATCATATCAATTCGTACATCCAAAGGCGCTCTCTGGCTTTAGATGCAAAAATTGAAGAAGAAAATGTTTTAAGAAATTGTAAATTGTTTGATCGCAATGATGCTTTTAAAAAACTAGAGTCATGTAGCTGTCCCGCAACCTCTAACATAGAGTGCAAAGAAGAACACCACGCTATACAAGTTGCTGCAGATAGTCATTTAACAGACCTTTTGCCACTGGAATACGACAAACTTTACAATTGTAAAAAGAGGCTGGCATATATTAGAGAAATGTTGGAAACGTCTATGAATAACAGGTTTGAATATAATGATTCTCAACAATAGGCTTTCTGTAACGAAAATGCTCTAAATAAACGGCAAAGTATGTAGTTATATTAGTTTTATTTTCCTGCAAAATTACACTCAAGAAACAACCTATCTGAACACAGATAAGTGTAGCATGTGGTAAAAATAATAAGAATAAACAAACAATCATCACTAGTTATCAGCTAGAGGGCCCGAAGTCAATATATCCTTTATTGTTGTTTCTCTAACCACCGTATGTGGAAATGTCCTATCACTTACATAATCTATCATGAACTCTACAACAACAAAGCGATAATCTCTTCTATAAAAAGCCTCTTCGCTCAAGAACTGGTATTCAAAATGAAAACCATCATCTGCTTTGTCTTCGTCTTAGCCGGAGCCTGGGTAAGCAAATGTCCCACTATTTATTTCTCTACTTCAGTTTTGCTTCCAGGCTTTGACCAAAGAACAAATTGACAAATTGGAACCAATAAGCAAAGAATGCCGAGAACTGAACGGGATCTCCGAAGACACGATCCTCAAAGTCAGAAGAGGCGAAGCAGTTAACGAACCCAAACTGAAAAACCACGTCTTGTGTGTTTCCAAGAAAACCGGCCTTGCTTCCGAAACTGGTGAGACCAATGTCGAGGTTTTGCGAACGAAACTCCGCAAAGTGAGTGAGAACGACGACGAAGTGAACAGCATCATCCAGAAATGTGTCGTGAAGAAGAGCACTCCCGAAGAAACGGCTTTCGAAATATTCGTTTGCTTGAGGAAGGTCAAACCGAATTTTTCACCAGCCAATTAACCACATAATTACTCCAACTAATAAATTTTTATCGCGTTATAAATGTGTTTATTTAACCGATTGTTTCTAATACCAATAAATGTATCCCTCTTTACAAGTGTTTACTTATTCGTCCAAAGCCTCGACATGAAATTTGTGACTTTTGCAATGCTGTTTGCCACCTGCAGTGCTTTTCAGGTGGGGTAACAGACGATTTTAAAAAGCTTAAAAGTGTGTTGTAGATTCCAATTAGGACGTACGACCAGGAATGGGTCAAACTTATGCAAGTCTGTAGACGTCCACTTGTCGAGTATATAATTTCATACAATGAGGTGCGGGAAAAAACGAATGGGGTGTCACGAGAAGGGATAGTACTTGAAAAGTGCATGTCCCAGGCAAAACTTTTACAGACGAAATATGTAAATATCGAGGTGGACAATGAGCGGAGTTATGAAGCTTGTTTTGATATACCTGTCTGCATAAAAACAAAGAAATAGTGATTAATCATTAACTTTTCTGGGCCTAAATACATGTACATAATAAAAACCATTTGTGTCTCAACCATATTCAAGTTGTTGGAAATGTAATAACAAAGAAAACTTATTTAGGGCATTAATATGTAATTCATGCAATAATTTTTTTCCTTAAAATGCAGCAGATCGGTAAATGAATGATAAGGTAATCTCTCTATTGCTTAAACTATGAGAAATTAAAGCTGGCAAAATAAACGCTTGTTAAAGTGATAATACAGCTTGTTAACTAGAGGAATATTTCCTTATTTTAAAAATTTAAGAGTAATATGATAACAGGAAGAATCTTTGAACTTGACAACAATGATAATATTTCTACAGTTGTATAAATAACGGGATCTATTAGTTGTGCCGATACAAATTAAACTAGAAACCCAATCACAATGAACTTCGTCTGCGTAATCTTCATTTTAGTGGCCATAATAGGCGCACACGTGAGTTGACTTTCTACTAGTACTTTTATTACATTATATTTAAAATTTTTGAAGGGTTTAAGTGAACAACAGACTGAGAAGCTAAACCAACTTAGCAAGGAATGTCGTGCCTTGACCGGAGTGTCTCAAGAAACTATCACTAATGCACGCAACGGTAATTTCGAGGAGGATCCCAAACTCAAGCTCCAAGTCCTATGTATTGGAAAAAAAGTGGGAATAATGAACGAATCTAGCCAAATTGACGAAAACGTGTTAAAAGCCAAACTGAGGAAAGTGTCTGATAATGACGAAGAAGTCAATAAAATTTACAACAAATGTGCGGTCAAAAAACCAGCTCCTGAGGAAACAGCCTTTGAAACAATAAAATGCGTCATGAAGAACAAGCCAAAGTTTTCACCAGTTGAATGATTTGTGTTGGCGTTCTAATGAGGAAGTTTGGAGCTCTCGTGCTAATGTGTTTAGTTGTATGAAATAAAAGCTTGTAATGGGTTTTGTGATTTTTTATGTCCTTCCTGTGTCAAATGAATAATTTTCATTAAATAATAACAATTATTTTCTTTATCAAGCCGAAGGATATTGACCTCGTCTAATTAAAAAACATTACGTCCATCTCGTATCAAGATTTGTGTTAATAAATGTGTATTATTTTTTAATTCATAGCCGTTGTGTGTTTACAAACATGACCCCAGTGTGGAGTGATGCGGAAGTGCGAGTCTAATAGCACTTAAAGGCGAAAAAATTAAATTGGATAATTCCGAATTGTCGTTCCTTCAGGTCATTTTCATAGCGAGGCTCTTGAAAATTTCCATTTCGCCTCGAAGGGTAATGTCTCTCAATTAAAGTAAATTTGTTGACCAGTGCATTTTGAATTGAGCCCATAGGACAAAGGAATAATCCTTGAACTTGCATCACAATTATGACTGATTGTCACAATAAACTAGATAATTCTCTATATAAGCCCCTCAACTGTCCTTCCAACACATTGTACCTATTGTGCATCCTCGACTGAAGACATAGCAGCAAAATGAAGTTTCTCGTGTGCCTCCTCTTTGTCATCGTTGCGGCCAACGTAAGTTTCTTAAATATTTCCCACCCTCGGCTCAGCCAAGCTTTCAGGCTCTGACAAAGGAACAGAAAGAAAAGCTCGACAAGATTAGCAAAGAATGCAAAAATCAGTCGGGAGTGTCGCAGGAGCTGATTGACAAAGCTCGCACTGGCGAACTGATCAACGACCCCAAACTGAAAGCCCAAATCTACTGCGTGTCCAAAAAGGCCGGCCTTGCCACCGAAGCTGGAGAAATCAACATGGACAACCTCAAGACCAAACTGAAAAAAGTCGCTGCTAACGACGACGAAGTCAACAAAATCATCCAAAAATGTGTCGTGAAAAAGCCAACACCGGAAGAAACGGCCTTCGAAGTTTACAAGTGCTTACACGCCAACAAACCCAACTTCTCCGTCGTTGACTAAAGGGGCTCGTCGCTCGACTCTTCAGGAATTTTGGAATGTCTATAATATTAAATGAGTTTGTTGCTTGATGTTACATAAGAAAAATAAACAATTAGAATAAAATTTAATGTTTCATTTTATCCTTGGCGTCAGGCAATTTCAAGAATCATTGAACTTGCAGCAATAATGATAACACTGGACCATACTTATAAAACAAAAGTTTATAGCTGCATTGAATTCAAATAAAAAGCGAAAATAGAGATCGAGTCACTGTGCTCTAGAATGCAGAAAATACTTTTCTTAGGTCTTTTCGTTTCTTCGTCTTTGTCGGTAAGAATGATTCTTTTATTTTCATTACTACAACAGATTTTAAGACCCGTTTTTTCAACCATGACGAAATTCAAAAATTGGAATGCTTCCCAGACATTGGTGGAGGGCTAAAAGCTGAGCTCTGGCCAAATGTAGTATCATGTGTTTTCCATAGGAAGGGCTTCACAGATGACAAAGGAGAATTTAAAATAGACGTATTAAAACAAAAACTTTCTAAATTCCAAGACGATAAATATTTAGTTAACGAAATTGCTGAGCTATGTGTTGACAAACACGATTTTACAATGACAGCAGCAATGAAGTCTGCACTTTGTCTGAACAAGCATGCACCATGGTTTTCACCATATCAAGACTAAACTTTTTCCTTATCAATAACTGAATAAACATTTTTGAGCTAAGCGTTGCTCTTTATTCCGCAAAGCCGTGTTTACAGTAGGAATTTTAACGCTAACGGTAATTCGTAAATTGTCAAGAGAATCGTTGCTTGTCCTTTACACACCCCCAAGTTATCTCTCGAGACAGTGTTTCGGCAATAATTTATTTAAAACGTCAAGAGCGCTAAAACATGCGTAAAGTAATAAAACTGATCCTTTAATATCCTCCCCTAAGATTAAATCCCACCCCAAAATGCCTGAAAATTTGAATTAAAATTCGTTCTCAATTTTCAACACAACGTAGAAACAATGCACTGGTCGATATGTGGCAAGGATAAATCAAGGATAATGCCCCGGTCTTATCTCCAAGAGACGCATACATTAAGGTGCATTACCTGGAGCGTTTTCTAATGGTAATTATGCTTTTGAGCTTATTTCAACATTGCTGTAATAAATGCTTTTAACAGTTTCGATGTACATTAAAATGCAATAAAAACTAAACTGTGAGTGTGAGAGCAAATGAACAGGTAAAAATGGTATTGTTCATATTGATTACATGCCGCACGAAATTGTTAATCAATAGTGTTAATAATTATAGGCTAATAAAAAATTAATTGGACACGTGGTTGTTAAAATTCTTGGATCACCGTATTCAGATGTTGATAGTCCGTATATTAAGCAAGTTTTTTTCGTGTTACTCGCTTCTGGTTTCGTTTTTTTCCGCACTATTTGGTAGCAACAAATCAAAACGGTGTCGTTCAAAGTCCAAAGTGTTCAAATTTCCAGACGCTTCTTAGAAATAATTGAATAAAATTAATATTAATAGAATTATAAGATGCATGACCACAACAATAATAATTACATAACAACCTTTTCCGCTTACTCATTTGCACAAAGAGTTCACTCGTGACGCCCGCCCGCCGTCTGACATAACTCGTTCCTTCTAGTTTACATAAATAATCATAGTGATTTTAATGCTTGAATAGGCTCATTTCTCAAGTAGCTCTTTGGTTAGCTGAACGACGTTCGCATTACTTTTATTAACAGACCTATATCACAAATTTTAATATTGCAAGCTCCTCATTGCAATAAATTTCCATTGCGTTATTTTCCAAGTCGATAGCTTCCAATAGCATCTTCCAAGCCGTCACACTTTATCTAACCCACACTCGCTGGTCTGACCTACCAATAAATTTATTGTCCACATTCGCGCCACTTACATCCTGACCCTGCAAGATCATTTAAACTTCTCCAATTTATTTTTCATTTCATTATGTTATGCCCCGAACCAAAACACTAAAGACCACTCTGGTGCAGCGTTGAATATTTGTCTTGTTTACTGTTAATGAGTTTGTTCGTATTGGCAAAGTCGGGCAGTTTGTGTATGCAAAACAGATAAATGAGAAAACCAAAGTCAACTCTCTCGAGAATCATTCAAGAAAAAAATTGAGGTTGAAGTTTGATAAAAAATTAAATTTCGCAACCAAATGATCAATAGTACTGTTTTCAAGATAAATTGCCAGAAAAATAAGAACCTTATAATGTTTTTGCTGACACAAAAAATAAATGAGCTTCAGAAATTTATGTAAATCTTCAAATTTTGGTATAATATATTACACCTCCTATAATGGTAGGCTCATGTACCGAATACATACTTTGCATATCTCTTGTGAAATTAATGCTAATCTTTGTATATTCTTTATCACAGTCAAGAGCAACAACTACTAATAATTAAAAAAATTAAAAATAAGATTCTGCTCCAGCTCTTCATGAATTATTTTTATCTTAATTTCGGTGTATTCTAATTTGATTTTGTACTTTTCCCCCCTACAATTTAACTACGTAAACCACAAAACATCCAACGTTTCGCCACTAATTACGAAATTGTCAAGAAAACCACTAAAGCGTTCCTTATTTAACCTCAAGGTGTCTCACAAACCACAGCGTTAATTTATTTAAAATGTGGTAAACTAATAAAGCAACTGCGTGAAGTTACAAGAACATAAAAATCTTTAACAAATTATCAAATTACTTTCAGCTAATTAAATAAATTTTTCGCATAAAATAACACCAACAAATCAGCTTTCTTAATTGCATAAAACGTAGTTTGTAATTTATTTTTGTCCAATTATTTTAAATTGAATTATATTGTTACAAACCACAGAATTGTAACATCCGCGATTGTAATCGAGCCCTTAATTACCAAAATGACGGCAATTGGGAGCCAATAACAGAACAATTTCCTTTTAAAAGCTATAAAACAAATTTGCACTTATTTCCGGCAGTCACTCTCCAGTCATGGAAAACCGCCTCGTGCTTCTTATCGTAATCAATACACTTCTGTTGGCACAGGTAAAAACCCCACGTTTTGGAACTAATTAAGCTAGTAGTGCAGGCCGCAGCAAAACAAGATTTCCACAAGAAATGTCTCGCTTCCTCTGGAGCAAACGCTGATACGATTGCCAAAGTCCGGAACGGGAAATTCTCAAACGATCCCCAAACTCAGAAATATTTCGGTTGTATGTTGCGTTCTGTGGGGGTAGTAAACCAAGCCGGTCAGTTGCAAGTTGCTGCGCTACGAAAACAGGTGCCCAAGGATATGAAAAGGGACGAAGCAATGAAGATTTATATGAGCTGCAAGGATAAGAAAGGAGCGAATAATGACGAAACGGCCTATTTGCTGTACAAGTGCTTCTGGGAGGCGTCCCCGCGCCATGTGAAAATCGACGGACAATAAACGTAAAAGTAAATTTGTACTAAAAGAAAATCAATAAAGGTTGAAAAATTCAAAATGAGACGTGGCATCAGAAGTGAAGGCGTCCGCTGGGGATACTAAACGACGAGGTAAATTTATGTTATCTCGGGCAAAATTTGTGATATTTACGAATTTACGGCTGGCATGAATTTCTAAATGTTAATTGGTCAAACAAACAACAAACCCTCAACTCGGTAATTGCAGACGGAGTTGCTAGCGAATTTTTATTGGGATAAATGGATGTTAATTTTTCGAGAGTTCGCTAATTTTAGAAAGTTTGGGAGTTTTGGAAACACAGCAGTTAAAATTCACTGAAATCCCGAAATCAAAATCTTATTTTAAGCTTGTTGCAAAACATTTGGGTAATACGCTGAAAGTCATGTTCATGCGAGCACAGCTTCGTGTCTCTAATAAACTTAATATTTTGGAGGTATATGGCTGTGTTCATCTAATTTGCATTTCATTAAAAATATTACGGGAATTACCACACTCGGGGTGAGTCAGTTCTTAATTATACATGCACTTAAGTGCACTTTTATTCCCCATATCCTTAATAAAGCGAAATGCTCTGTGAGAGCAACGCCAAATTCGCAATTCAAATCAATTAAAACAGGAAGGTAAAAACGCCAAAGAAGCATCAACCTTTCCAAAAATAAACTAATTTATTCCTGAAATTTGCATGGAGACACGTGCTGGGTCCACTCAACCCATACACCCAGAATTCCGGAAATTATAAAAGTATCTTTCCATCAAAACAGTTGAAATAAAATATATCGAGAATTTTCTTTCATAAGAGAAGTAATAGCGGGAGCTCAACACCAATGTTTCTTATTTCACGTAAGAGGGTTAAATAATATATATTTCAGCAAGAAAATACGGTTTGCAACTAAGTGGATTTCGATGAAATGTTTCTCTCTTTATGAATTGAAATTATCTCAAGACCTTGTACCTTGCTCGAGTCCTGTGCCACAGTCCCGTTTAATAAAAAGCGCAATTACCTGCTCTAATTAATATTGTTTGTAATACCGTGTTTGATTTTTTCCAAAGATTATTTTTAAGTCTATAAATACATGGTTTTGTGTTTAATAATGATTGAGTTTGCATATTCAGTTTTTATAGCACAATTAACGTTTCAGCACGCGCAAACGAGATAAATAAACTAGAAAACCGCCGCTCCATTCATTCACTGATTCGATTTCCTTTCAAACAAAAATTTATGACCAACAAATATGAACGAGCAAATAATCAGTGGAAATTTCAATTCGGTTCAAAGCTGCTTCTCGGCCGAGCACACACAACCCGCTGTTTTTTGTCGTCCAATAACAAGATTTCAAACACGTTTCCAAACTGTCCCAATTCATGCAAAGTTGTATGCTCTTTGGCCTCTCTAACAAAGTTCAACAGTTTGCGCCTAATTAACTCGGTTCCATCTTACCCCCGGGTTATTCACCAGATCCAGCCTTAAACCCCATAAAAAGAAGCATAAAAGAGAAAATTGAGTGGGACAAACACACTGATAACGCAAAGTGGCCAAACAGATCCGAAGGAATCCTCTCGATTCCAACTCATGTTTTATTAAAAAAGGAACGGCTTTCATAAAGCCGGGGAAAAATTGTAAATCGAGGTGACAGCGGTGAAAAAACTGAAAGGCAGGTTATTGGGTCATGAAACTAGTTTCATTGTGGTGACGCACAGGATAAAAAACAGGGAAAAGTTGAATTAGGAAAACTGCCCATTCATATTTATCCGTTGTGTCCTCTCTGGGGAGAGAGATCAATCCAACTTTCTGCAATTTCCTGCACCCCAGTCGCAATTAAACAAGCAGATACAAGTGTATGTACAGACCCACTTCAATTCGTGACTGGCAGCGACTAATCAACACAAACTTCTGCATCCATTGTCTGGATTTACTGGAGGATTTTCGATTCAGCTTGAGATCAATCACCGGAAGCTTTTGGAGCTTCATCCGTCAAGATTGCCTCATTGTACAGATGGCGTTTCGGAACAATTAACCACACGTGCAATTAAATAAAAATATAGAGCAAGGTCTTAGTATTGATTGCGTTAAAAAGTGAAAATGGCGTTTGCACCTCATCTAGTTTGAACGAGAAATAATAAAAGTGCTAAGTCGTTATAACTCAATTGGGTTGCAAAACTGTAGTAATGGACATCTTAAATTGACTCTACAAACAAGTTTATATGCAAATTGCTGGGAACGACTTTGAAGTTTAATAGCCCGAATAAATGTTTCTCTGACTTGGCATTCGTTAGTTTTTGATAAGGCCGAAAGGAAGTCTTGGATGATAAAAGAAACTTTACAAAAAAGTTAAACATTTGTTTTGACCCTTTCGCCGAAGGAAGGAAACTTAGTCCAAGGTGAGGGACCATGAATAAATAAACAAATATTTTCCAGGCCTAAATAGGCTTTCCAGACTCCCTTGTTTAAGTGAAAAAGTTTAGCAAACTGCGTTAAGAAACCGTTCTAGTTAAATTTACAAACGTTGGAATAATTTATACAGAAAGATAGTGTTACTTTTTATGTTGCTTTTACTTTTTTTCAAAATCTTAATTACGAAGCGGCAAATCACAGTAACAGGTAAGGGCTTAGCAATTTTTTTTTGTTTTCGATCCTTTACAAGTTTTAGGGGCTTCAACATTTCACAGGTCAAATCAATAAACAAATCGTCGAACTAAACAGGTGTTTCCTAGACATTTAATACATATTCATTAGATCAAAATATAACATAAACAGTAACATGAGTTTGTTGTTGTTTACAGGTTTGGCAAAATATGATATATTTTTTTATATGTTGGTAAAAAAAAATGGTTGTAACTTACATTCATAGATTACATTTTTTGAATTGCTTTTAAAACCACTCATTTACAAGCAAATAAATTTTAATCAATTTAAATGGCCTACCTAGCCAAAAATTTTGGCCAAAAGTATGGAATCAGGTGTTTTGTACCTAAATTATGTGTCTTACAAAAAAAAACAATTAGTACATCATGTGATGATTTTTCAAAAATAAATTTTCTCGAAAGTCCTTTTAGTTTTCGAGTTATGAATATAAAAAATTTTTAAATGGCACCCCACCAAAGCGATTTTTTTCCTAGTCTAAGTTAAAAATGTTTAAAAAAATACTGGTTTAAAAACAAAATTATTAAATTAGAAGTAATTTTTAAAACATAATCTTTTACCAAAAAAAAATCTTTTACCATTAGAAATTTTTTTAATAACTCGAAAACTAAAAGACATTTCTAAAAAAATTATTCTTGAAAAATGATCACATTTTTAAAGTAGTTGATGATGTACCAATTAGTTTTTTCGTGAGGAACATAGTTAAGCACAAAACGCTTGGTTCCATACTTTTGCTTAACGCTGAGTATCATTAAGTTTATAGTCAACGCATTTTTCATCATTTAAGGTTCAAGTTTTTTTAAGTATTTATTCAGATTAAGTTGTTTAGAAGAAAAGATTACCTTGGTATATTACTACAATTATTTTAAGGAGAGAAACGTATTCGTATACTTCTTAAAAATACCTAATGTTCCGCCTTCACATTTGAAATCACAAATTCTGTTGAAAATACAAACCTGTAAATGTCACGTTAAGTTATAATTTCAAGCCAAGTACTACAATTTAAATGACAAAATGTCCAACATGAATTAATTAAAGCTTTCAGACTAGACTGCTAAAACAACTCGAAACTCAAACAAAATTATATCATTCTTTAAACCTTGTTAGACTGTGTTTATGGAATAGTTACAAAGTCAGCTATAACTTTTAGTTTGTGGAGATGCAGACGTAGAACAGTTTTGCACCACAAATGGTAATCAACAAAGTGACCCATTTTTCCTTTCTACTAACAGAAAGGATTTTGTAAAAATAATCGTCTAAAAATAATTGAGTATTTGTCTTCTGAATTAATTACTTTAGCACAAAACAGAGTTTAGATTAAGATGCACAAGTGCATACAGAGTGGATTAGTGCAAAAATGAAGTACCTAATAAAACTGGGAGCCTCATTACAATTTCAAACAAAGTCTGTAGTTTCCTATTTAGCTATTATGTTTCATTTCCTAGCTCACCTTTAACAAAGTGAATAAATGAAACCTCCCATCACAAAACTAAATTACTAGCTGCTCTTAATCACGTTGCAACTCAATTACGCCTCTCTGAAAAAAGACAAATTTTGTTACCGTGTATTATGTTTACCCATCTGCTCGTCTTGATTAAAAGCGTAACTGGAACGAGCATTTACAGATTTATTTTCAGTTCGTTACTGAAATGGGACGAAAAAAATATTTCAAAAAAATATCCGAAACCTCATACAATATGCAGGCGAAGCTGCAATATACGTCAAATGTGCCTATAGATAAAACAAATCCATGTGGAGAATTCTCAGTATTCTGCTCGTTCCGCTGAAATCACACTAAACCAAACATATGAATATTTTATAGAGCACGTCTTTAAAAGCATTTCAAATATAATATGCATCCCCGGCGGCAATAGTCAATATATGATATTCTCTTCATTTAGTATTGATTCGGATTATCCGCAAATGTTATTTATGTCAGTTCCCCAAATATCGACCGGACCTAATTAATATTAAATTCTACAGTCTCGATGTCAAAATTATAATAAACAAGCCAATAACGAAGTCAGAGGTGGCGAAATCAGTGGACCATACTGTGCTTATAAATAAACAGTTGATTGTTTATGCAATTTCCTTGGTATTTGTTTACTTTATTGGAATATTCGATAAAAGCCGGATTATTCCATGTAAATATAAAAAACGTTATTAATAATTTCGTTCCCGCATCTACGCAGCAGGACTGCCAGAAACACCGCACCACCCAATAAATATAAAACACTGTATTATTCAGAGTGTCATGGGTATAGCCCAAGGCCACAAGACATAAATAATCCATTAGTAAATAGTACACCAAGGGAAAAATCCGCAAGGACTTGATCAAATTGTCCTTTCACAATGAATCCTTAATTACCATCTGCCGCAAAATAGGCGAATTAATCTGCAGCCAACATAATGCTCAATAATTACCCTTAATCTCTTCCACAGCTAATTCGTTTTGTACGTGCATGTGTTCAGTGGGTAAACACCTAAGTGTTTTTATTGATTGCCTGCCGTGACGGGAAATTGGGTAAACATTGTCAATTTTCGCCGTTTGTGTGTAGGAACGCAACAAATTGTCTGAATTTTCTTCCTTTATTCTTCCTTGTAATTGGGTGATTAATGACGCTATGCACTATGATTGATTTCCACCGTCAAAGCGAAAATTCACCGATCGATCAAGGAATACAACGCGCGGTAATTCGACGACCTGCTCAATAATTTAAGCGTTGTCTGCCCCAAATGGACTAATCTTTGACCCAGATTATGAAGATCTTTGCATGAATGAAGATAAATAATAAATAGCATTAAACGCGAGATGGCGCAGGACGCGCGCCCGGAGTTATTACGGAAAATTTCACCCACAAGATCGGCTTTGATGCAAGGTGTTGATGAATTAATTTATTCACTTAGGTGTCAGCAGTTTTGCGTTATCTTTTAAACATGATTCGCTTATGAAATCTTTTGCGACTTATGACACATATTTCAAAAATAAGCACCACGTGTATAATAAAGTGGATTAAAGAACAAGGCGAAGGACGAAATACTGTGTCTGTGGTCGGTTATAAAGTTTCGTCCAAAAAATCAATCATTGACAATACCTACTCCTACGTAATCTCACATTTTCAGTACATCTTTCGGAACAAGCATTTTAGTCCAAAACATTTGATTGAAATTTGAGTTACTGTTTATGAATATAATATTTTTTACAACTTTCACGTAGTTTCACAACTTCTTTTAGTAAATTTTTAGAAGTTGTACCTATTAGCAGTGCTGGACTGGGTGTCATCAGTCATCACTGTAATTTAGTGTATGACCTATCAACAGCGTCAAGTCGTTTAATGATAAAATTCGTATAACTAACAAAATTAGGAGAAAATAGTTTGAACAGGTTATGATAAGTAAAACTAGACAAAAACAAACAACAAAAATAGAAAGTATAGAAAAAATAGTATATGACTCGTTTTATAAGATTTAGTTATTGCACTAATTTTATTAGAGTACTCCTTCGTCGTGCTCCAAAACCATTAGTGTCACAATAGAACGTCTTATAAAACTCGTACAATAATATACTATTTTCTACTTTGCTTTCATAAAACCAAAAACTTTTGTCCCTTTTTGTAAATTTTTAAGAGTTGTATTAGTAGTGCTGGGGTCGGTGTCATCAGTCACCACTGTAATTCAGTAAATTGAAATGGAATGATATTTTGCCCCTAAAAAAATTTGACGGAGAAAATTGTTGGTTTTTTAGGACAGGAATGTAAATAAGCTCTATATTTTAGCGATGTTTCGATTTTAACTAAATCATCATCAGACTTCAGTATTGATAGATCTTGCTTGAAGGTGACATGGCACGAACACTGTACTGTAATTTAGTTTGTTATCCGTCTACAGCGTCAAGTCGTTTATTGATAAAGCCCAAATAATTAACAAAATTTGGACGAAACAGTTTGGACAGATTTTAATAAGTTAAACTAAACAAAAACAAACAACAAAAAAAGAATGTAAAAAAATAGTATATTACACTCGTTTTATAGGACTTAATTGTGTCACAATAGAATTCACCATTTGTGTCATAATAGAATGTCTTATAAAACTCGTATAATAATATCCAATTATTCTTCGACACTGTCAAAATTTCCGGTTTTTCTCCTGTGTAAGACAGTTTTGACAACAGTTTAGCATTTCTCAGTACGAAACATCTAATTATTAACAGATTTAAAGCAATTTTAAGCTTTGATGAGTCTAATTCACAAAATAAAATGTTGTATTCAACTCGTTTTCGTGTAAATCAGTTTATTTATTTCACCTCGTGGATGACAACCACTCGTTTTCACTCGTGAAATAAAACGTCCGATTTTCACTCAAACTCGTTAAATAAATATTTTGTTCCGCATTGAGATCTAGTAAAGAGAGGTCATATTAGTCAAATACGTATTTGTCTATAACAGAAAAATGCAACTGTTCGATTACAATTGGTTTTCCCATTGTGACCACCTGCGCCAAATGAAACTTTTTGCAATTGAAACTCAGTACAATATTATTGATTCAAAGCAATAACAAAGGCATTTATTGCCTTCTCGCACTCATGTGAAGTAATTAAATTTTGCTTCCTTCTGCGGCTCCAAGTGTCACTTAGAGCGGAGATATTTGTCAAATTGACACGCAACGGTGCTAACAAACCCAGGACATTTACATTTTGTCCGTAGCATCTCCTGGGAATAGTCCTGTCATTGACAGATGACCCAAATCGTTTATCTTGGAATTTCAAGTTGCGTGCTCGTAAAAAATCGAAGTTGTACTTTTAAAGTCGCACCATCGATTCGGCGACTACAAATTCATGAATGGTCTTTTGTCGACATCTGCGATAACAAAGAATAGGCAACGCGTCCGCATCGAAATGCTTCCAATAGAAATTTTTACGCATCGGTTGTAATACAAGATTGTCGAAAGATTCGATGCTGTAACATATTTTCAATCGTTGGAGTCGGCTTATGACAAAGTAGGTTCATCTCGGGCTTGCATGGGAGCGTCGAGGGGCCATAAATTCACTTCTTCCCGGCTTTATAATGAAATAAGTTTTGTGATGGATTTGAGTTTCATAAAAGAGTTTTTGATAAGTTCCAAAGAGGCTGGAGTGGTTTTAATTGTGCGACAACAACCATAAAAAGTAGTAAATAATGGCGAAAACCTGGCGACTGTCAACATGGACCACGTGAAGACGCATTAATCACCGCCCATTCATGACAGGTTATCAGGTTCCATTATAATTGCTTTTGGCGGAAAATAGATAATGTGTAACGAACCGACCGCTGCAACCCTTCCGCCTACGCCCCTATGATCGAGTTTCTTTCAAAAAAAGTGCAGACAATCCCATCTTGTGCGCCTTTGTCATGCATTTACATCAAACTTACATTAGACCTCGTAACCCCTTATCCGGATGCAGCGACACAAGCGATTCCTCAGTTTACACTGAGCTTGAATAGAGCCCTGAACGGCGTCCCGACGCTCGCGCCTGCGTGCACTTTACAGGACAAGGTGTGTTCGATTCCGTTTTAAATCAGTGATAAGGGTTTTTATCCTTTTGTTGAAGTTGTCTTTTTGGAACTCGGGGGACGGATAACGAGAGGGTTTAATGGATGAGCTCGTTACTGGGATCAAAACGAAACACAAACGTCAATATTGGCCGAGTGGGCGGCAGGATTGAGAAATTTTCAAAGCTGTAGCATGTTACTGCATACTCGGGCTTGTTTATGCGATATTAAAGCATTTTGTCGGCGCTACTCTCAATTAATTTGAGAAGACAAAGAGAACGGCGCTCGCCTTTGCATAAATATATGCATGAAGTTGAGATTGTCTGTTACACGACTTGCTGAATTTTTTATCTTAGACACGCACAAAATTTTGTGATAAATTAATAATTGTGAGTCAATTGAAAAAATCTCTACATACGTAGATTCCAAGAATGACGAACTCTGATGAATCACAAAGAGTGAATAAGCCGGCTTTTTACGAAGAAATTTTAGCTTATTGTCTCTTGAAATGTTACGAAAACAAACAATTTTAAAGCAGTATTTGTGCTTGAAAAGCTAACAAAAAATATCCGGCATAAATATTTATCTGAATTTTATTATCGACAATAATATTATCAATCATCCAGTTTTACACCGCTGCTGATTTTGTTTTTGAAGTTTTTTACATTAGTCAGCAAAATAAATTATACCAGAACCTGTTTTTCTTGTGGGATAGATTTGTTTGTTACTCTGTTTTGACCAATCTGACTAGAAAATATGGTGGAGGCGCCAGGATAGAACTTTCGCTAAGAATACGAGACAATAATAGTACCTGATAGTGTTTGTCAATGATGGCAAATAAATTATATTTTTACAAAAATGTGACAGTTCTTATAAAATTGTGAGATTTTATTTCATATTTTATTAAATACAAAGCAAAAATTACACAGTGATTCAAGAATGCGTAATCGGTCTATAACTTTTTTGTTACTTGAAATATTGCTTTGCCGTTTTTATTATCCAACAGATCGACTTGAAGTCCACAAAATAAAAATATTTTTATTATAACAGGGTGTTGCATACAGGGTGCTAAACTAAAGTTATATTTTTTTAAGTGAAACATCCTACATATTTTTCTATAATTAGATCCTACACAGAAAATACAGTAACTTTGTATAAACTATTTTAGGTCTATCTCTTTTTGTTTCGGAATTATTCAATTTTTCGTTATAAAAAAAACAATTTTTGAAAAATTACCACGAAGTCGCCAATGAATATTTTATGGCAAATTTGCCACAAAAAACTCAGAATACCTTGCAGTTTTAGCAAATAGTCGACTTTCACTTGAAACACACGCAGATAATGTACAGGGTGTGTCAAAACGCAAAAAGTTAAATAATTCGTTTTTTTCAAATGAAACACCATGAATTTTTTTTAAACGTATTGATGGCATTATTTATATTATTTTATATTATTTTTATATTATTTTAAATAGCACAAAAGGTATAAATCGATTACAAACTCCTAGGTCAGCCTATATTTTTTTATAATAAAATGTAGAATCGTACAAACTTAAAACTACAAATACAAAAAAGCTTTCTAAAATTGGTCTCTTATATTAATAATTTATTTAATTAATTACTAATTTAATAAGTGGACGTTTAGATGAATTTATTTTGTAAAATTGGGAGAGGAATTCTCCGACTTTTTATTATTTCAAATAAATATTTGACTTAATTTTTTTTTGGAAGTTGCATTTTTTCATACTCAAATAAAAATAAAAAATAAAAAATGTCATACCGAGTTTTACAAAATATTTTGCTTATCTCGTTGGAGAACTGATTTTTTCATTTACGACGTGTTTTAGTTCGATTTTGCTTAGATAAAAAATCTTTCGTCTAGAATGGCAAAAATTTACGTTTCCTATCTCGTTAAATTATTAAACATTTTATTAATTTATAACACTTTCTCCTTCTAAATTATAAAATATTTTCACATTTCAATTTACGAGCTTTAGTGAGCTTTCCAAGTTAATTAATTATAAAGTCCATCCAATTCTCGGAAATGGGCAGAAAGAATTTCGCTTTCCAACTGTTTCATTTACGCACCATTGTCACCCCTGTGAAAATGTTTGTCCTTTGTCAAAATGAAGTTAACAAAAATGTCATTGTTCATTCATTAGCCTTTCACTCATATCATCGTTTTGTCATGAAACTTCCAAAATTACCGGTTATAAAAAACATAGTATCCCTCCCTGGCGCATACACCCTTATGAAATATTTACTCTTTCTGACGGTCATAACTCTAACATGTGGAATTTTTGTAAGTTTTCCCTTTCGATGAAGCCTGTAATTGTACTGACAACCGTTAGGCATTTAGCCTTTCTAACCGAGAGCAAGCCATTTTTCTGAGCACCTACTCTACGTGCTTGGAGACTTCCAAAGTGGACTCCGAACGTGCCCTTCGAACAGCCAGCGGAATTATCGACGACGAGCCAAAACTGAAAGAGTTTCTTTTCTGCATTAATAAACAAAACGGCGTTCAAGACGACGCCGGCAACTTTGTGAAAGATGCAGTGCGGAAACGCATCGAACACCCTCTCCTGACCGACAAGACAATGGAAATAATCGTTAACAAGTGCACTAGGAAGCGGGAAACGGGCGAAGAGACCGCTTACCAGTTCTTGAAGTGCTCGTACTTCACCATCATGAACGAGAAACATCAATAGTCTTTGCGCAACAGTTATCGACGTCCTGGAGGACCTCAATAGCGCGCCCGTCGCATTCACAGGACGCAGGGTCAAGGCTGCAGGATTGTTCAGCGATCGCAAACATCGATAAATCGCAACTGTTCTAAGTTTGGACAGAGAAATAAACGTGTTTTACTTATAAGTGTTTATTTTCTCAGGTGACTAGAATAACACCGCGCTAACAATTAGTTTAAAGAACTGCGTCACAATCTTTTGCAAATATTTGACTCGCATACAATTACGACAACAAGAAAATAAAAAACGCGCATGGGAGGCTTATCAAGATTGAGGATGCGAGACTGGCCTTGCTGTGATAGTCTTGGGGAGGAGGATTGTCAACAGTATAGAAAATGTCAAACATTATTTGCTCGTCGGCTTCTTCACTAACAAGGCCGTAAAGGAGGCCGTCACAAATCAGGGGACTTCCTACATTAAACTGGAGACCGTCAGTTTTATTGAAACTATTTTCGTCGATTTCTACTTGATATGTGTGAATTTCACCACCTGTTCTTGTAACATAGTAACATTCCTCGGACGAGTTGTGATAATTCTGGACAATGTCGATATAATCAGAGACTGCTTCCTTAGTTTCCAGACCAACGATCCTTTCGCCAAGATTTTGGCTTTTCACTGATGCAACTTCCAGGCCGTTAGCGACGACTTTAACTGAGATTTCATCAACGGTAACGAGAGACCTGTTGTAGACCCATTCGTGCACTGCCAGCTTATTTGGTGCGACAAAGACGCCCAGCGATAGATTTTGGTTCAAGCTGGCGCTAACATTGGCAAAAATGTTCCTGAATTTTTCCACTTCGTACACGTCACGTGTCGTAAGGTTAAAGGCGTTGTATAACTTGACACTGCTCTGCCTGTCCCAGCCAAACTGGGTTTGCAATATTGTCATAAAAGTGAAGGCATCCATTGATGCGACTTTGTCATACATAAAGTCCCTCGCAGCTGCGAACACCTGATGTTTGGTCTTTTTGGCAGTTTCCAAAGCTTCAGTCACATGTTTCTCGTCATAATTTCCCGATCTTAAAATCTCGTAGACGTTCGTACTTCCAATAATTGCCGTTAGAAACTTCAGCTTGTCGATTGCTAAGTCATCAGCGATACTCAAAATCGTCAAATCGTCAAGACCCAACCGCGTTTGCAAATCACGGTAAAACTCCAAAAATTCGATACCGAAGCCCTCAAGGATGAATTCTAGGTTGTCCACGGTAAATGCCTTCTCGGCCGTGGTATTTAAAGAGTTTAGAAGTCGAATCGTGGCGTCCAAGTCGTATTGGTCCAATTTGCTTAGTTTTACAATATCTTCGCTTTTGATGTCATGCAGTTCGACACTATTGGTTAAAATGTACCCGATCATGGCCGGGATTCGTTCTTCGCGTAAAACAAACTTGAGTTCCACTAAATAATCACCATTTTCGGCAACACTCTGTCCCATAACCAGTGATACTAACACAAATAAAACTTTAATTGCGTGCATTTTAAGTTACAATGATTGGAGGTGTTAAATCACTTCTTGCTTACACTGACTTCTGCCAAATCACATGAGGTACTAAGTCAAATGATAACTCATCTAACATTAAAGACACTAAAAGTTATGGGGGTAATTTATTGCTGTATGCTAAGCAAACAAGAATGATTTTTTATTACTATTTTTTGAACCACTATTACTGAAAAATTTGTTATTTGGAAAATTGATTGTGATTTGGTGTTCGTGATTAAATAAACTACTTTTGAGTTGGTCTTGTACGCAACGTGTTACATCACATTATTGACTTAGGAAACTAGGGCTAACTATTATCATTTTTATAATTCATGTCATCTCGCTTTTGTTTACTTTAAACTATGCTTTAAACATGTACTATTACTTGTACAATTCCGTAAGGTCAAATTAAGAAAACTGGGTTGCAAAAGTTTTTACAACAATGAGTGCAAATTTAAATCTTAATTAAAAAGACGAGTGCTTGTTTAAATTTAGCTAAATTTGTAATTACAGTCTAGGTCTAGGTATTTATTTATATTACAAAAAATAAGCCCAAACACTACAAGTCTTTTTTATACATGAAACATCTACAACAGAAGATATCCGAAGTTCACTACTTCACTTTACTTGATCAGAATAATTTAAAGCAACGAACTATTTTTATGCTTTTTTTAGCACGAGATGTTACAATCTGATAATAAAAGTATTACATAACAAAAGTTTTAAATATTCCATATCAAATTAGTTTTAACAGACTTTGTTACAATTATAAATATCTAAAACAAAATTACCGAGAAAATAACGATCTCAGAGCAAATTATCTATGCACATAACCGTTCTTAGAAACGGTTTATAAGAAGCTTTGTTAAAATTAAATTCGTTGTTAAAAGTAAACAACACGAATGGACCAATCACATTTATTCAATTTGGTCACGTGATCAGGTAATCACGCATTTAATTGCGAATTAAATTAATGACGCTTCTGTAAACCGGTCCTCATAATTAAAATACTTACAATACAATATAATACAATACAATAAACTTTTATAATCAATTGTCTGACTCTTCATAATGGAGAGCTTTATATCGCTGCTATAAGCATCCATTGATCAAATTTTAACGGTTTTTTTTAACTGCTAAAAGTTTTCTGTAACGCAGTTTATGTTTTTCTTTGTAATTTGTACAAACTGCACAAAACTGGTAAAAGTTTTCTGTAAAGCAGTCTACAGGGTGTATCTGTATCAGAACACACTCCCCACCGGAAAGGTGCTAGTGGTACCAGCAGTGGAGATGGCTTTTGCTATGCAAAAAAGTAGGTCTTTTATTCTTCGTTTGCGAAATACAGAGATCTCAAAATGACCAATCCCAGAAGCTCTAGTGTATACAGTAGATGCGTTTCTAGGAAATGAAAAATAATTCTAAAATAAAAGAAAAAGTGTTCTCTTTTCTTGTCCGTTCTTTTCTATTTTTTGTTTTCCGAGCAAGGTGTTTTGTTCTCCTAGTCCTCCAGAGCAAGGCCTTTTGTGATTGACTATTTTCAAACGTTCTTATCTTGTAAACGCAAAGAGTTAGAATTTTCTGATACAGGCTGTATGTTCTATTACAAAATAAAGCTTTATTTGACTCGCTTTAACGCTTTGTGCGCTATACAGCTCGTCTCATAAATAATTACATACATAACTATTAAATTTTAAAGTGCAGGTATGCACTTTCTGTCAATCTATGTTAAAAAGTTTGTTCCTTGCTTCAGTTCAAACAATATCCAAAGTTTTATTTTATCTTTCCCATCCAAACCCACGAGCGATCAGATGTCGCAGTCAGGAAGGTTTAAGGTCAGAACGAATGAAGCTCTATAATCTCTTCGGTAAATTATTCTAATTCCTCAACAAATTCATTAACACGTAATTAATTTATGCATCTCTTTCTAATCATTGTTTGCCAAAGATAATAAATCACTACCGCTATTCAGTGCCAGAAACCGAATTAGAGAAAAGTCCTTTTAACCCAGTATTCATTTTACCATGAAGGTTTCTGCCCGAGTTAAAGACGAGTGGTTACAAATTCCTTGCAAAGATGGTAATTACCTAGTTGTAATTATTATATGCATTGCAAATCCTGTCTGCAATTGAAGCCTAATTTCGACCTTGTCCTTATCTACACAAAAGGATTAGAAAAAATCATAAAATGAGATTAAATTGAATTTTTTAGGCACAAACACGGTTAGATGGCTAGGAGAAGAAGCATGGAGGAAGTATCAGAAATTGATGCAAGGGGTCAAAATCGAAGAACACGATATAATCAATGTCATACAAGAAGTGAGGAAAACGCGAGGAGGTGCTTTATTGGATCCCGACGACATCATCTCTGAGGTTTTAGATAATGACGATTTTGTCAACATTGGTAAATAATAGTAACAAACTTTCTTGAAAAAGTGGGTCGCAAAAATTAGGCAACTTTACAAAAAGCTAACAGCAGGTTCTCTCAGGTTTTAACATGTGCCACTCGTTTTCGTTCAGTAACAATAACATAAATTGCAAAAATTATAAAAATACGAGTATATTCTGATACTGTTACTGCCAATTGAAATAAAAGAGCAGTGAAATTATTAGTATGATTTCTGACGTATTATTGGTTGCCTATATTTCCCACACATATTTCGGGTTTTTACCCAAATAAACGTGTGAGTAATTTGTATTATGTTTGTACCACATTTAAAATACTCTGATTAATGCAGTTTTATTTTAGTTCTAACTACAGACACGCAAGTCAATGTTGGTGTTATCCCAGAGGAGCTTAAACATGTTTTGGAGCCAATGTATCCTTCTATACATTTCACATCGACACAAAAATAACAAATCGTACTTGATTACTTCTAAAATTAAAAGTGCAAAATTGTTTTAGAGGAAACTTTTAATCCGTATGGATTAAACCTTAAACAATATTTTCCTTCATATTTCATTGTTTACTTTTCATAAACACAAAATGTGCAAGAGCCCAAGGCTAAAAAGGAAATTCATTAAACTGCAATTTGGGTAGAAAACATAAATATTAAAATTGCTGTTAGTGTAACACCTTCCTTGCCATTAAACCAGACCATAATAAATTCCTCCCCACAGAATTATAAAACCGTTTCTTTTTTATTTATCATTTCCTTAATATTTAAGTCCAAGCAATTTTCTCCCGGCGGATAATGTAAGTTAGCTTTAAATTACCAACACTTTTAAAATTAATCGCTTGCTTTATTTTTTAGTACGTTTTTGTGGACGGTTCTAACTTAACTACGGAAATGCTGGTGAATTTAGGAAATGGAGAATTTAAGATTAAGGTAGTTCGTATATTTTTCTCCCAAATTAAAATTTTTGAGAACGTAGTTTTGTGTGTAGTTATCAAAAGAAGCCATCAATAGCGTCCTCAAATCTCGTTCTTTAGTCGAATCCCTTCTTGGGGAAGAGCGCTCGGTTTACGGCATTACGACAGGCATCGGAAGCTTCTCAGAAGTCAGCATTCCGTATGATAAGCTCGAGTAAACCTTTACAGTCGTAAAATTACACCTAAATAAGTCATTATTTTCCAGAGACCTGCAATACAACATAATCAGATCGCACGCGGCTGGCGTGGGTAATCCTTTAAGCCCCGCAAGAACTAGAATGTTGCTCGCATTAAGGATTAACGTTCTAGCAAAGGGTTACAGCGGCATATCCTTAAACACTCTACAGGGCCTCGTCGACGCATTTAATGGTATCCTATTGCTCCCCAAACAATCAAAATTCTAATCGACATTGTTCTACAGCTTCGTGCTTATCGTGGGTACCGGAACAGGGATCAGTGGGCGCCAGCGGCGACTTGGCCCCTTTAGCCCACTTGGCGCTCGGGATTGTGGGCGAGGGCAAGATGTGGAGCCCCAAAACCGGCTGGGGAGAAGCCAAACGGGTAAAAGCAATCATCAATTCAAATTACGCGCGCTTTATTATTGATCACTTTGACATTTAAATAACCTCAAAACCTGCCCAAATTTTAAACATTAATTTCGTGCATATAGCGTTAAAAATTGAGGAAATGGATGAGTGGTTACGTTTCGGGTTGATAAAATCTTTGAAGAGAAAGGCTTCAAATTGCATGACAACTCGTAGGTTTTGAAACTAAATGGGCTGAAGCCTCTGGTTCTGGGCCCCAAAGAGGCGGATGCACTGGTCAATGGGACCCAACTTATCACTAGCATTGGGGCCGAAGCTGTGGAAAGGGCTCTGCATATAGCAAAACAGGCCGATGTTGTTGCTGCGCTTACTTTAGAGGTGTTGAAAGGGACGTCTCGTGCGTTTGATTCAGACGTCCAGAAGATAAGGCCCCACAAAGGACAGATCGCTGTAGCCAAACGATTGAGAGCGCTGCTTCACTCTGATACTTATCCGTCCGAAATTGCAGGTAATTGGTAGATTTAAAGGCCAGGAAAGCAAAAATAATTGTGTAGAAAGCCACAGGTTTTGTAATAAGGTCCAAGACGCATACACTTTGAGATGTTGTCCCCAGGTTCACGGAATTGTTCACGACACAATCGATTTTGTACAAGGAATCATCCAGACTGAGATGAACAGCGGGACTGATAATCCTGTATCCTTTTTTACAAAATATTTCAAATACATACTGGAATTTCTTTAATACAAATGTAGCTTGTTTTTGCTGATCGAGGCGAAATCATTTCAGCGGGAAATTTCCACGGGGAATACCCTGCCAAAGTTTTAGACTTCCTAAGTATAGCGGTTCACGAGTTGGCTTCAATGAGCGAAAAACGAATCGAGCGATTAGTAAACCCCGGTAAAGTCCCGCAATCACCCTTTAAATTAAATTAATAATTAGTAATTTGCATAGCATTAAGCAGCCTTCCGGCTTATCTCGTGAAAGATGGAGGCCTCAATTCCGGTTTCATGGTGGCGCATTGCACGGCTGCAGCTTTAGGTTTTTCCCCCAAATTCCTATTTACATTTTTTTAAATCTTGTTTACAGTTTCTGAAAACAAAGTTGTTTGCCACCCTTCGTCAGTAGACAGTATGAGCACGAGCGCCGGTCAGGAGGATCACGTTTCGATGGGATGTTTCGCTGCTCGAAAAGCTCTCCAAGTGATCGAAAATGTGGAAAATGTGATTGCTATCGAGCTCCTTGCGGCATGTCAAGCAATTGAGTTTTTGAGGCCTTTGAGGACGACGACGCCTTTGGAGGAGGTTTATGCTACAGTGAGGAGTGTGGTCCAGCCTTGGGACAAGGACAGGTTTATGGCGCCCGATATTGAAGCCGTTAAGAAGCTCTTAGTTGAGAATAAAATTTGGAATACTGTGCAACATTATATGATGTTTTATCATGCGCCTCAAGTAATCATCCAAAAGTGAAATTGACGCATTATTTATTTCTTAAATTTTTAGGAACAAGAAACGAGGGTTTTTAGTCCGACTGCTTCCAGTTTGGGGCCGGAAAGGGCCAAACCTAGGAGCAGTGGAAGGATTTCGCTGAAGAGGAAGAGCTTCGCTCAAGAAGCAGAGTTTTGATTTATTTACAGTACACGTATTGTTATTAATTATTATCGTTACCAATAAACTTATCATTTGACGTTTTTCACTATTTTATTTGCTGATTCCTTTTCCACAAATAATGATAATAATATGTGCACGGGACACTTTATCTAAGGCGGTGCGTTCTATAAAAGTCCCACCACATGACTTTTTTAAAGAAAACCGAAAAGAAAAAGTTAATAAAATTTTCTTAAATGAATGGATGTGAAGTAATAATTTCGCTATGATTTTTTTTATTTACTTCTTTCGAATTTTTTAATCTTGAACACAAAAAAAGAACTATCAAAAAAATATTCCTTTTAATGAAACTTGATCCTTCATCCTTAATTCTTGATTACAAGTGCGAGGCTGGAGACAGTCACTTAAATAAAACAAAATTGTTTCAAGTGACTCGTTTCGTTTACCTACGCGTATTTTGTAACGAAACCGTTAAAATTTAAAGGCCGTTAATCGTTGTTGCTATCAATAACCAATAATGTTCTTATAGAAAGCTTCATCAAATTTTAATTCGTTGTTAAAAGTTAACAACGCGAATAGACCAATCAATTTGCCTCAGTTTGGTCACGTGATCAGTTATTACGCATTTAACTACAAATTAAATTAATGACGCTACTATAAACCGGTCCCCAGATTTGTGATTTTAACCAGTGTTAAATTCTTACAGCCCGTTAAAAAAATACGGAATAGAGTTTATTGAACTCGAAAATTTTTCAAGACCGAAACTTATTATGAATTTTCTTTTCAATGCTTGTCTTGTATTCCCAATAATTTTGTTTTATTTATCGGTGCCTGTAAGTGGATCAAGTTCCTTGCCATATGTTTGATAGTAAAGTCACTAATCTACAATTCCTTTTAATAAATATTTAAGTTGGTATTATTTTTGTCTAGAGTTATGTGAATTACCTGAAATTATACTTCTTAAATTACGCCATTTTTGGGAAGAGAGTGGGTGTGACACAGAAGCTCAAGGGCAAATATCTAGCTCATACTCGGGTAAAAAAAGTACAACATGGCGACAAAGCTACAGAATTTATGTCCTACAAAACAACATAAATTACACATATTGAATACCTAATCTTAGATTTTTCACATATTTTTTACACACATTCTAACAGAGCATTTTATTATTCCATTACACTCACATTAGAAATGGAGAACAGTAGGTATTATTGAATTTATTAAATATATGTGAACAATTTTTTTTCAGTAAGTATGTGAATCAATTCATATGAATTACTTATAAGTATAATTTTAAAAATTGTGAAGAATAAAACATGCAACGAAAAAAAGTATGGTAGTAGTTAATTATAATTACGGATACTTAAATTTAAATAAGTACTAAAATAAGTACTTTCTCAAATAAAGCTGCAATCAGCAACGAAAAACAGAAGTGAATAAAACCTTATTTCCAACGTAAAAATTGGAAAAAAAAAGAAAAAGAAGCTAAAGGTAAAAAAAAAAATTTCTTAAATAGGTAATGCCAAATTGTATAATTTTGCCTACTATTTTTTCAACTGTGCATGTTTGGAGAATGGTTACTTTCAACCTTTTTTAAAGTAAATAAACTAGCATTACAAGATCAACCGGACAATTGGCAATCGCAAAAGATAGACCGTATCTTTATTACAGATTTCTGCTGCATCTCTCTAAGTTTTCAGAGCTATACTGCCACCTACACCCCTACCTATAGAAGTGTCCTGAAAAATAATATTTCTGGCTTTTCGAAACTATCGATTCTGAGACATAAATAATGTCATTTCCGACGCCCATTCCCGCAAATTTGGCTCATAAACCCGAATTTATTTAGGCCGATTAGATACACATAAAACACATTATCACTTCCGTCAATTCCGTTTATTTAAGGCCGCTATCCCATGATTGTTTGCTTTTAATAAAGCCCCCGGAATCGAATCCTCCTATTTACGAACCCTTCTATTTCAACCCCGCTTAACTGTAAATAATAACGTCTTCGTTTTCGTGTTTCGCATGCTTTCGTCAATGTCGGAGTTTGGAAGTTTAACAGTTTAATTAAAGCATCTCGACGTGACAGCTCACGTAATTTATCAACCGAAAAAATTCCTCTAATGATAAGGGTGCGAATGGGAATTGGGGCTGAAGTGCAGATTATGACATGACGTTAAAACGCGCGATGTAACAAACATTAAACGTGATAAGAATCAGTGGAGGGGATTCATTTCGGGGTGGATTTCGCACTGATAATCATTAAAAGTGACGCCTCAACAACTTGACAAAAATCGCAAACATCTTGTAGCGCGCATTTCAGGAAGTTTATGTAAATTAATTACTAAAGTGATCCACTCCTCGTTGCATTACTCCGGGCTCTTGGCTTTGATAGTCTGGAATTAATAAGTTAAATTTGGGGACATTACATTAATGGCGGAACATTTTGCTCCATTACATACGAAACAAAGTGGCAATCTTAAGTTTTAATAACGTTTTATTGCAGCGCGCTTGCTCTTGTTGCACTTTTTCTGATTGGCCTCGCGCTAATTGAATTAATATTGCAGACTGGGTAACTTTTCATTACAAACTGAAACGGAGTATGTCCCGTATTAGATTTAATTTAATTCATTAGACTCATTTCAAATCCCAATCCGTCCAATTGTGGACTCCAAGTGGGCTTTCTGAACTATCTCTATGGACCTAATGATGTTAAAACAGATCAGATTATCCACAGTATTATGTGCTTACAACATTATAATTTTTCCAAAATTTGGATTACAACGTGAGCATGGATCAATAAAAAATAATAAAAGGAAAGAAAAGATAATTCAGAAGTTGCGGGGAAGTTTTCAACTACTACCACCATTGCGTTTGTTTTCCTTTTCTGATTTTATCTTACAGTCAAGTTTGAAGTACCTACCCACACTGCCTTCAAGCACAAAGACTTCGAATATGAAATGAACAATATATGAGGGCTCATCACATTAACCCCAAAGACACAATTCAAATTAGTAATTATGTTGTATTCACCGCACAAAGAGGAAAATATGTCATTATCCGCACTTTAACCCCTTTAATAATGCAGCTTAATTTAGTAAATTTCCACGCACGAAAAAGCCGTCAATTTTCAATTTGGACGTAGATTTGAAACTCACTAACCACCCAATTACAAAAATATTAACGTGTTTCAAACACGCACTACAATTTAGAGCCGAGTCTTAAATTAGAAAGTGCTTTGAAACAAGAACAGTCTCGAGGGGCAAAAATTGTCGGAATAGAAGAAAGCAAAAGTTTGCAAAAGCTTCGCTGAAATTTGACTCCAGCTCATTAAAATAATTAAGGCTGGCCCAGTTTCGCACCACAAAGAGCCTATTCATGGTGGTTTCTTTCCTCCACGGCCAGGTTTATTAGACATGTGAAAGAAATGAAATAATAAACAATGCGGAAATGCGCACGCGCTTGTCTTACCCGGGCTCCATCCAGTTCTGGCAGCGTCGTTGATAAAGAAAGACGCGTCGCGACGCCTGCTTCAAAACTCCACTTCAGTGTGACCGAAGGTAAGTCGCTCCACTCCGGAGGAAATCGCTTGCACTTATGAAGTTTTGGGACAACAAAACCGACTTTTCTCTAACGAAAATAAGGAAAGCTTGTGATAAAGGATCAAAGCCGTCGGAAAAAAATTCATGAAATTTACTTGTTGCCTGAAAATTTTCAATTTTTTATGTGAATTGAAATTGTTTTCAGAACTGCGTTCGAGTCGTGCATGAAATGAGCCCCAGCTCGGCGAAGACGGCGCCGACTTGCTCCTGAGTTATGCTAGTAGTGTAGGAGTGCTCCTCGTGGGTGTGCACAAGACATGGCAGATCACGGTGACTTCGACGACGAGGTAGGTGCACATCCATCGATTGCAAAAGTGTCAACCTTTGTTTGGGTGATGGGAAATGCCAATGGGGTTTCCACCAAGTTGGTTTTATTCACCTACTTTTCAGCCCAATCGATAGCTTGCGGGTTGGCGCGGTGCGGAACGACCAAAGTCGCTAAATGGACCCCCGAATTATTATACTTATGTCCAAATTATAATTCCGAGTAATCGAGGAAAGAAAGCGAAAGTGGAAAGGATAAGGGAAATAACACCTGTTTTAGCTCGGGGAGGATTGCCGATCATTTATTGTTGGGGGTGGAAGAATAGAACGTCGTTCAAGGCGTGTATTGTTCATTTTATTTGTTTTTTGAGTGGTCGTTAGAGGAGGACAATAAAAAATTTGCAACTTTTTTATTCCCACACGTATTTTCGGTAATTTGGAAGCAAAGAACCGTAAATCTGCACTTAAGCTTATATCCACATCCACGATTGCAATATTATTTGAAAGAATAAATTTTTAATTATCTGTTTTGTTTTAATTGTTGATACGAAAAAAAATTCGTCATTTTTTCAAACACGAGTATAATAAACCAACCACAAAAGTAAAAATAATCAGCTACAATTTGAGTCAAACTCATCTCGCGATAATTACAATAGCAAATTATTAAGCTGCATTGACAAATTTTCTGTTCTTAAAACATACATAATTGAAGTCTTTTCTAAACAATAGATATACTTTGTATGTCTGTCGGTATTTAAAAGCAGCTCAACTACGCTTGGCTCAAGTATTTTGGAATTGTGACTAGTTCTAGGTAGATTATTCTTAGATAAGTTATTGATCCACGAGCAACAAATTATAATTCCTTAAGGTCAAAAAAAAGTTTAAATAGAGGATGTTTTGAGAACCATCACTAAATTTAAGGCAACTGTAAGTTTTTGTAAATTTTTAACTAAAGTGGTTGTCTTGAAATTAAGAATAACATAAAAGTAACAATTTGCATTCGGAAAGTACCGTTTTAGTGGAATAATCTATTCGGTCTTTTTTACTACACTTTTCATTAAATTAAATTTCAAATTAGTTTAGGTAACTAATCTTGCGGAAAGTGAGGTTTTGTTGAAAGAGT
This sequence comes from Tribolium castaneum, assembly GCF_031307605.1. Classification (NCBI taxonomy): domain Eukaryota; kingdom Metazoa; phylum Arthropoda; class Insecta; order Coleoptera; family Tenebrionidae; genus Tribolium; species Tribolium castaneum. The sequence continues at coordinate 15,205,498 of NC_087396.1, forward strand.
AAACCAACACAAGAACGAGGCGTTAGACGAGTTGTGGTAGCTTAGAAGTCAGTGATGCGAATACCTATTACTTGACAGCCATTTGGGCTGAAAACATTTCAATTTTTTAAATTAATACAACTGTAAATTAACACACCTGTAGTAGGTATTCGTCGGGAAGAAGCTTATTTTATGGACTAGTTATTTATTACTTTTATTAGTATATTTATTATTATGATACAGTTAGGATTTTATTTCGCTGAACATCACATAACGTACATAATGCTATTAAACATATAATATTCAGTTTTAAAAAGTCTATGTCAATGCATTACAAATAGTTCTATAGAAATGCCTATGTTCAATAAAATAAAATTTTCGTTGTATAAATAACTAATATCGTACATTTCGGAAACGTTGTTAATAAAAAAAAAATTGACCAACATTGTGGGTATGTTAAACAAAAAGTTACAGCTGAATTAATGTTTTGTTTGTCTTATAAACAACAATGCTCAAATATTTTTTTCTAACTTCTCAAATTAGATATCTTTTCATTCCTGTTAAATTAGGACTTTGGGAATAGGATGAATGATAAATCAATATAAAGATGATAAATTTATTTTAAAATGTAACTTACAACTAATATATTTTTTTAATAATTTCTCAACCTATGAGTAAGTAAGAAAACTAAAGTCAAGTCTAGACCATATATTCAGATACAGAGTGTATCAGCTATACCTGTCTTAACACAGCTCAACAAATAAATCATCTATTCTATTTGTAATTTTTCAATAAAAAATTCACAAATCTACTTTGAATTTGGAAAAGATAACATACCGAAACATGTACCGGCCTATGAACAATGAATATTGTTGCTATGAATACAAACTAACTATTAAAAACTGTCCGTCTATACAAAAGAAAGGAGAAAAACAGTAAAAATTATAAATAAAAATTTTGCAAAACGCTGTATAGAAAAGTTTTTATATTTCATGAGTTTTATTACGTGGTAAAATTAATACACGTATGTACATGGCAGCAGTTGTTGACGAAATGTTTTAAAAAGTAGATTCCACGCCTCAGAATAAAGAATATAAAAATAATTGTAAATTCAAAGTAAATCAACGTTTATACTCCAACAAGTAAACACAGATTTTGTTTGTGGTAAACATTTGCTCTCGCATACCTACGGCATCATTGTTCCGTATTAGTTGATAGATCAAATCTGTTGTTATTGTCTTATCTACCCGAACAGTTAATTTTACAGTCACTTTTATGAGTTTAGTTTAATTAGATAAAAGCGCGAAAACTGCTATCGTAAAACCAGCAGATTTTCTAACAATTCTTAAAACGTTGTGACAACCATTACTCACGTTGTTTCGAATTTCCTTTTAAATGAATTAATTCCCATGTATACATTATTAGTTATTACCGATATTACTACAATTAAAGATATTTCTAATTAAAAATTAAATTTGTACGAGCATAGGAGTAATACATTATGAGGAAAGCATAACGTGTGGGTTTCTAACGATTGAAATTAAATTACCTACCTAAAAATAAACTAATTACAATTTTATTCATCAAAAGGTCAATTTACTATTTTTTTCATTTTACATGGTTTATTCACACTCTTGATAGAGTTGACGTCAAAAAAGTAACACCTTTGCATTCTGAAGCAATTAACATTTGTATTAATACCACATCACAATGACTGTGTCGAATTTTCCTAATAAAATTTTACATCTTTTTCTTTTGGAGTCTTTTCATTTGTAATTTAATCTGGCGGGATATAAAATCTTAGCATGATGATTTGCTTATGTTTGCGGCACACAGCTAATAAGTCTGAAAGCCATGCTTTTGTTGTTTCATTTAGCACACAAACATGGAAAAATGAAAATAAGAATTGCGACATTTTTACAAAATTGCTTAAAAATTGTGAATAAAAAATCTTCGAGTAGTTCAACATTCCTGACTCATTTTTGCAATAATTTTCTGCAACCTTGTCTTTGTATAAAGTGCTACTCTTCAGGAAAGCGCTCTTTATTAGAGTAAACATTTTTAAAAAAGAACAAAGCCCGTTCAGAGATGAATGGGGTAATTTAATATCGGCTCATGTCGTCAAATATCCGGATACGGATGTCAACGCTGCTGACCTGCAATCCTAGCAGTAAATGGTATATTTTACGGCAGACACCATCTGCTGAAAACATAAAAGGCTGGGAAGCGGTTTCTCTGAAAACAGAATGGGCTTGAGTCTCAATGTTTTCGCCGAATTTCCCCACTATGATCCAAGGGTTAATATTCAGCTAGTGTGTGCTGAAATTTCAGTCGATTTCCCCTTAGATAACATGCCTAATTGTGGGTGCGACAGCGTTTGTGTAAAAATACTTATTGTTTTTTAATACTTGGAAGCACCCTCACAATGAAAAGGACCGAATCAAGCTGAAATCTCTCGCGAGCTGGCACCTCGAAAGCACTGACATTAATCTTTTTAAATCTAATATAAACATTTGAGTTACTCTGGCTTGTTTATGAGCTTGGCCCGAACAAAGCTACAAAAGGGGGATTTGGTGCGCCAATAAAAAATAAGTGCATCTCGCGCTTTACTAAATTTACGAGGAACACATTTTTTCGGTATTCTAAAAGCAAGAATTCGTTGGAAACAGTAAAATGTTACGTTTTAACAGTTTTGGCACTTAATTAGAGAAATTCCTGAAATGCAGTACAGATTGTGAGATTACTTAAAGTTTAAACATTCTGCACTGGTTACTTACTTCTTCTAAACCTACACATTGTAATTAAAGTTTAAATCCGGTTATTGTGTTTTTCAAAAATCATGAACACACTTAGAAAAGAGAGGAAAAACCAAGTTTTCTGTTAAGATATTCCATTCGGGTCTCGCATTTCCGATGAACAAAGCATCGGAATCCTGATTGACGACATATTTCTCGAGAGCCTCCTCCCATCCTGATTAAAGCCGTGCCTGAATTAACTTTATCTCCGATCGAAAGTAAACTGTGCGGAAGCTTCCGTTAGCCATCGTATCGCTTTTATATATCTCTATGAAGTATTCCCAAAGCTCGTCCACCAATTGATTGTAAATCGTTTAAGACAACTTGGGATTTTATCGGTCAACTGTTGCCATTCCCGGTGCAAATCTTTCAGGCCAATGACATTTTTCCGGATTTAAGTTATGCCTATCAACAATCCAATATTTCTCCTTAATGTTCGTCGACCTTTTCAACAAGCAAATAAATCAAGCAGAGCGCTTAAAGCTCCATGTAACCCGATCGCGTGTCTTGACATTGACAAAGCTCTCGAGCGCTTTCACAATATACAGAATCAACCTTTAAACTGGTTATCTTTTCGTGACGAGACCCTCCGGTAACAGACGTGTTGCTCGTTCTTTTCGACCAGAAACTGCGATAACTGCTGAAAAGCTTCAGAGGCTCATTTGCATGAAACAGTCGGCCGGAGCGGGATTTGAATACTTTCAGGAAAAACAGCAAGAGGATAAGTTGCCTTTTGGAATTCGTAATGACCCATAAACTGAGCATTTAAAAGAAATAAAACACCAAATCGTGGAAAAAATATCAACCATCAGGAATACCGCCAGCTTTTAACGGACGGCTCATGTTTCCAGGAAGCCAAACTAAAGCAAGAATTGCAGTCACAACACGCCAAAGGTCTTTTTCGAGCTAATAAATCAGAGCGATGACATGTAAACAAAAATCAATTTGCAACTTTTGGTGTAATTATTACGAGAACATTAAACGGGTACTTGCTCCCGCCTCGGAGGAAAATAAGTAAAACTTTAAGCCATTATTAAACATTTGCAGCTGCAGAGAAAGTAAAACAATAAAAGTTGCACGAGATTTTCTTCCTCGCTTCCAACTTTCAGATCTGTCCATTAGCATCTTTATATGTTTTTTTATTTCCATTTTTACATAATTTGCCTATTTGTAGTTCTAAAAGGCATTAAAACGAGAAGTCCGAGTTGAATATCAATCTTTTTCCAATTTGACAAAACTCCGAAGTCGGCCGGAATATTATTAGCACAATATCTGCTCGTAGTAATAAGAGGGTGCGCATTTTCTAAAAGAATTGATTTAATTTAAGGGTCTGAGCTGGTTTGTGCACTAACGCGATTGCTCATGCCCGAGTTGCGCTAATTTAAGTGTCAAAGGCCGGATTAAGACGTTACATTAAAGCAGCATCTTCCAAAATTAATTTATTCCCTTTTAATTAATCTTCCTCCATATTTCTGCTGATTATTAGGATTTGAATTAAAAAATGTACATGGGAATCGAGGCAATGCTAGTGGAAACTAACCAATTATCTGTCTTTTATTTTTACATAAACCTCGGTTGACTGAATATTGATTACTTGCCACCCTGAACACAATGCCCCATTCAAACAGAAATGCGAAATAATTAAAAACAGGAACGGAAATACAAGATTTCCATCTACATTCAATTTGTTAAATGAGATTCTAGAAGGCCCTACACTAACGTACTTTGACAGTTGCGATGATACTAGGAAATTTTATTTTAAAATGGGGCTACAAAGAGGGCAACGAGAAGTTTCTTGTCGCGATAAAATTTTATATTCTGTCTCAAACGGATACCGAGGGATAAGGTGACTTGCTGTCTTCATTGTGGAAAAACTTCGTTCTTTATTTAGTCTCTCATGAAGCATTGACTCCTCTTGGAGCAAAATGCATGAAGATTCTCTATTGTTGCTCGGAGTTGGAGAAATTATGTCGTCACCCAATTTGTCAGCTTGTGTAGTGCTGAACCAATTTGCATATATGCAATTTTCAACTCGAGAGTATTAATCACGGAAATTTATGACTGTGCATAAGCACGCTTAGACTATTTGCGCTCTCGTAAAATATGCCCCAAACCCAAAATTTATTAATATGGTAATTAATAGTCACGTACTTAATTGTTTGCTTTTAGTCAAAAGACAAAAAGAGTCATCTGCATTTACAAAAGTGTTTGAAAGATCTAGAAAAGGAGTTTAAAGCGTGGCGGCTGCAGGTTGCGTTCCAATCGATTCGGATTCAAGTTGGACATTAATTACAATCTTTTGCTTCGGTAGCTTTAAAACTGGAGCAAGGAGAAAGCGTTTCACCTTGCCTGAGCCGTTCAAATTGACTTCCATCAAGATCTCAGCTAGCCGTGATCGTCTAGTGGTTAGGACCCTACGTTGTGGCCGTAGTAACCCAGGTTCGAATCCTGGTCACGGCATAGAGATTTTCTTTTGTGGAGTGAAAAATCCTCCCAATTTATTAGGAAAGCTGCGACAAATGGGTCAAGTTGGAATAAACGAAACTGATTAATGGCAGTCCAGTCCGAAGCGACATTTGACAAATTCTTGGCCAGATTCCTGCTAATAAATTTGCGATGTTTCGTCATATTTTTTACAAATATTTGCAGTAAAGGCAAGTGAAATGGCGGAATAATGGGATTAGGCGCGAGGCGAGCTTTTTACATTCGCTTGATAAAGACAACCGTGTAAAAAGCTGCGTCGTTTCAAAGACCTGAAAATAACACCGAGGCGTCAATCGAAACCCATAAAACAAACATTCCAATTGGGAAAGCCGACGACGAGTCAAAATCAATTTTCTCCGTGCGTGTGCGAAATTGTTGTTTGTTTTTAAAGAGGTTTCTGGAAGTGACGTTCGCTACTCACCTAATTAGGTTAAAATTCACGCCTGACAGTGACACGAGACTGATTAATGGCAGAGTTAATATTAGATGAGTCAAGTATCGATTCCCTTATTTTTCTGATTAAAAAAAACATTGAGGATGGAAATTTCGCTCCGAGTTAAGTAACGCGAGATAGTAGGTAGCCTCTCTGAAGTATCATGAAAATGTGTAGTTTTTCATCTGAAATTATTATCAAACTCTCTTTTATCTGACTCGGCTAACAATAGCTGTCTCAAGATGACTGAACGAAACAAAACCTTTTATATCCTCAAAAAACACAAAACTCCGACGAAAAATCACCACTCGCAGCAAACTCCCAAAAATAATTATAATTGCACCAAATATTTCACAAGAAGTGTTGAAGAATTCAAGTTAAGTTTGGTTATCTGAGAGCTTCCCACTTCCGTTTCCGCCTCCTCGCAAAGTTTCTTAGTTCGATGCTCGTTTCTGATAAAATATGTATATGTGTGTTGCTGTCTCTCACATAAAAAGTGTGTCTGCGAGATGAGAATTTCCAAAAGAAAAACGGGAGGAAAAAACGAGGAAAATGCACTAAATGTAATTACAGCGAAACGATTGGAATTCTTGTCGACGCCGCAGCTTTCATGTTGGAAAAGCAGCTACAAAGCTCACGATGTCGTGGCACGTAATTACTACTCCACTGGAAATGGTAATTATGGCAGAAATTAATTAAGGTACTGCCGACCTTTCTGGTGTTTGTTTTATGGCTCGGGAATGAATGCAATTTGTGAGGATTTGGAGAAAAATGCCACACAATGCGACGGAAATGTAATTTTAAAACGATAGAACAAGCTTGTGACATTTCAAACGGGGGAACAACTGGTGCCGTGTAATGTTATAAAGCACGTGCCATTTGGCACTTACCCGGACTTTCACTATTCAATTACCGAAAGCGAAATGAATTAAACTACTAAATTTTTAACTCTTGATCCATTGTATTTCTCATAAACTGATTCAGATTTTTCACAGAACACTGAGTGCATAATAGATGGGTGGTCAATAAAAAATTCTTCACAAATAAAAAAATATCAATGAAATTAGATCTTTACAAAGAATTTTCTAAAAACTTTTTTGAAGCTTTCATAGTAAACATGTTTATGAAAAATAGAGGAATAGTATAGTAGGTATTCCAATTAGTAGGGTATTTGCCAGTAACATACAATTTTGTTTTCCATTATTTAGAAAAACAGTTAATGAGATCAATTTATCTATTTCCGGATCGCTTAAGCATTAAACCGAACTTGTAACACTGCAACGATCAATACAAACAAATGACTGCAGGCAACAGAACCGCTTTCACTAATTGATCTAAAGCAAAAACCACCAAGCAATAAAAATAGAAAAGTAGAACCAGTAAATTGGTACGGTTTTTTGTAGGCGCAAACTTTACAGCGGATTAAATTAGCTGCAAAAAACTGCACGCTATTTCATGAATATTTAAATTTCAGCCAACCGAAAGAAATTAAAGACTGCCTCTAAGAAAGTAAAGAAATTGTATCAAGCCGTGATCGTCTAGTGGTTAGGACCCTACGTTGTGGCCGTAGTAACCCAGGTTCGAATCCTGGTCACGGCAAACCATTCTTTTATTTTTTTTTATATAAAAACTTATATAAATACATCAGTTACCTGAAATTTGTAATTATTTTTAAATTTTCAAATAATATTTACACTCTAAATTATTCAGTTTTAGTTGTTTAGTGCTATTTCGTTAAAAATGAACAAAAAATTTATAATAAATAGGTAATTTGTTTACATTTTTTGAGGGTTTATGCACGTTAAACCGAGCTTCAAATTTACTACATGGTTGAAAATATGATTTTTTGGTTTTCTGACCAAGATATTTTTCCTTTGAAGAGTTCGCCAAAAATTGGCCAAAAGGTCATCATGTTATTGAGTCTGGCACCATGTTTATGTAAGTTTTTAATTTAGAAACTCAATTATCTTGATAAAAATAACAATAAATTCACCGAATGTGGACGAAGATAGTTAAGGGCATTATTTCTTATGATAAAACGGGCTCAAAATCCTGCCTATCCACTATAAAAATGTGAAGCTCTGTTTCTGGAAAGCGCCTTTAGCCCGGTATCTAGAGTCCTTCCTTGTTTCAGGAGCTCGTGTCCAGCAACACGAACCAAAGGAATTGGCGCGGAATCCTCATAGCGCTCCTCGTCATCGTGGTAGTTCTGGCCTTGATTGTGACATCTGTAGTCCTCCTAACTCCCCCAGACGAAGGTCCCCGAATTAAAGGAGCCAGATTTAAGCTACAGGACATCCTCAGCCACGACTTCCAGCCGTTGAGGTTTAACGGCACGTGGATTTCAGGTCAGTGGAGAAAGAAATCGATGGCTCGCGAATGACGGAGGAGGTTTTCCTGCAAACGATATCCACATGCATTATTTATGGCTGTGCTTCCGAAAGATATTCGGGAATAAATCGTCCGGGAGGTCGAGGCAGATTAAACGAGCGCGGGGGTTTGAAGGACGCTGATTGGGGGTGCAACAAGCGAATCTATAGATGGATTTCCAATAATTTTACACAGAAGTTTTATAGATGAAACGAAACATAAATAATAAATTCACGAGTATTCACTTTACATATTTTACTGAACATGTGTCAATAATGTGTTTTGAATGTTTTTAAGTGATCAAACGTCTACGCAAACTTACGACCTTTGGGTCAACTAAGTTAAGAGTGTACGCAGCACATATTTCAAAAATAAATTTCTACAAACGTAAACGTATTTTATCTACAAGACTGTGTTTTGAGCCTTGTAAAGACTTGTTCAAATAAATGCCCCCTAGTTGCAATCTTAAACACCCATGACATTGATTTTGTAAGCTCTCTAGAGTGCCTTCAGCTCTGCTAACAAATTACATTCTAAACTCTCTAACATCCCCAAGTGGAATTATTGAATATCGCAGTGACGCGCCCCATTTCGTAATTTCGTAACAAATAAATTAGACACCTATTATAGGCGCGCTGCTAAGATTTACGCTTAAGCTGTTAAGGTAGCAAAGAATGCCGCATTGTTTAATTTTGAAATTGCGGATTCAATATTGCCGCAAAATTTCACAAAAAGCAATTGTGCGACAGTCGCTGTTTCCCCATCTTTGTACAGAAAGTTTCCAGGGTGTTTCTCCGTATAAAACGAAGTTTTGATAAAAGGATTTCCAATTTTTGTTTACTCGGACGTAGTATTACCGAAAAATCAACAACTCAGCTCCGTTCTTGCAGGATAGGGCAAATCCACGGTCATTTATATACGCGGGCATAAAACACAATGACAAATAACTTCACTCTGCAGAATAATATATTTGGAGCATTTTTCTTTTTGGGATATGTCATAAGAGTGTATTTTATCTTTTGACCCCTCTACGCTTTTTGATGAAACGCGAAAGCTATTGTAAAGCAGAAACCCTAGTTTTGCGAGTTTACACGCATGTCACTTCATAAAAATTTATTTTTTTAATATTTGTGTGTGGTGTTTTATACCCGCATAATCAAAATATTGATTCGTTCAGCATTGCGTTTGTGTATGCAATGGATTCAACAACATTTATGTTTTTGGTGTTTTGTGGGATTTCCGCTTTATGGTCGGTTTTATTGACTAACGCAACCGCGAATTAAGCAATTTTATGCACAAACATGTTTTGTACGAACTGATTCGCTGTTTCCATCTGCAGCAAGTAGTAAGAACGCTCAGTGCTGCTAGAAGAAAATTGCAACCGAGACTAAAGTGATTTCAAAATTGGAACTTTCCGAGTTAAGCGAATTGGCTGAAACGATCTGAAAGGAACCGTTTTCAAGCTTGAGACTCTCGTCACCTCGAAAACGGTGACATTAATCTCGTTAAATCTAATATACATGCAAGCTCCTTTTGTCTCATTGCACATATGGCACTTGATGAAAATGCGAAGTGGAGTCAAACTTGTGCAGCTTGTGAAATTTTTATTTTGTGTCAGGATAAGTTTGCCAGGTGATTGGGTAAAGCGAGATGTAATTATCCAATTGGAGCGTAGCGTTAATGTAGCTAAGCTAACTGTAATTCACTTGCTACAAACAGAAAATGGTGTAAAATACGACATTAGTGTTTTGGTGTTGTTGAATTAGTTAGCGTGTTCCAGTAATTGGAGCAAAATAAGAGAATAAAAGAGATGTTCACACATGACTGGTTTGGCATAAAAAACATAAATCGGGTTTATCATATCCAAGTTAAATCCTCTTTCGTTTTAAAGCCATCGATTTATCTTCTCTCACAAACTAATAATTTCGCTAATGGCAAAAATTTATCTTCTGAAAGAATTTGAAATGATCTCTGAAAACACACTTCCCCCGTTCACACGCGACCCGATCGATCCCACAATTAATATTTAACCACCTCTTTTAATGGCCAATAATCTATTTCGTCGACCTTTTACGCAATATTCGACTTTCGGTGCCCTTCCATGCAGTAAATTAAAGCTCTGTTGCTTTTAATAATTCTCCGTATGGAGATTCGGATTTTTCTCGTTTATATTAATTTGACGAATCGTTTCGTGAGTTGATTCTGTTACGTCTCAATGGATACGTTCTGTTAGGATTGAATTACTACAATGCCTATTCGAGGACGTAACGGCGGGGTAGAAAGAAAATTGAATTTCTTGTAAAAATGGAATTTATTGTGCTCTTTCTGGAACGTATCGCCACGCAACCTCCCGATCGCTTATTCAAATAGACACATTTCGAATCTCTTGCCCCAAAAATTAAAATCATCAAGTGAAGAATAATCCTCTACAAAACAAATCCCTGTGGGGAAAAGACTTCTCATCTGGGAAGGGTTAAACATAAATTATTTACGATGCGAAATCCCTCCGTCGTTTAAGCAATTACTTTCCGGTCTCCCCCCGGAAAATCCGTACGTTTTTCCAGCTGGGAATGTTTCAGGCGAAGAACTAGTCTACAAGGACCAATGGGGCGGCATCAGCATTATGCACGCGTCCAACCTGTCTGTTCGCACTTTGATGTCCAACCAAACCTTCGTAAGTAATTATTACGGCAGTTGAGGCGTTCTGTATTGCCCTTTTTACAGTTGCGGTTGAATCCAGCCAGATTTCAGCTCAGTGCGGACCAGCGCTATCTGCTTCTGGCACAGAACGTGCAGAAGTTGTTCAGGCACTCCTACTTGGCGCAGTACACAATCTACGACATTCAGACAGGGTAGGTGGTTCACCCATTCAATTTAATTAGGTCACCGATTCGTGATAACGTCGCTCAAAACACACACAAAATAAAAATAACTCACAAAGCAGATATTTTATTGTAGGAGTTCGTATTTGTTTAGTCAAGTCAAGATGAGCTTTCTTCGCTTTTTCTCTGAATTATTTAAGCGCGTAATAATAATTAGGTACTTGGCGAGCCTTTCAGCCTATACAAATTACGTCTGAAGTGGCGACCGGCGCGTCAGATAGGCGCTATCAGAAAGTATAATTTGCCTTCCTATCAAATTATTTACAGTAACGATTTCCCTTTGCGTCCGATGCCGGAAACGGAAGAGCACCCCTACCTGCTCTTAGCCGAATGGGCGCCCCGAGGCCGCGGCCTCATAATGGTGCAGGATTACGATATTTACTACAGGAAGAGTCCCACTTCGCACACTGGCTATAGGATAACCAACAGCGCGGTTCCGGGCGTGGTGAGTCACGGAGTTCCGGACTGGCTCTACGAAGGTAGATACGCCGTCTTAAGTAACCGGAGTAACCCATCGTCTTGCAGAAGAGATCCTGGGCAGCAACAGCGCTTTGTGGATGTCTAGCGACGGCCTTTTGTTAGTTTTCGCGTCTTTCAACGACAGTTTGGTGGAGGAGTTGAGATTCCCGTGGTATGGATCGGCGAACGAAGGCCGGCTTTATCCCGATATCCGGTCGCTCCGGTATCCCAAACCTGGAACCAGAAACCCCAAGGTAACCCTGACCATAGCCGACTTAGCCGACACGTCGAATATCAAGATAAAAACCGTGATCCCACCAGTTGCACTGGCCAATGTGTAAGTCTAAGAAGACCTTATTGCATTTCCAGGACTTTACTCTAAAGGGTTTCGGGGGGTTGTTTGCGATCCAATTAATTATTTAATAGAAATAAATTAAAACTTGCCGGGAACTCTGTCTATAATACCCTCTTTAGGATATTCGCTCCGTTTCTTAGCATAGAAATTGCAAATTTTATCTGGCGTAAATCGATCCAGATGCGACTCCAGTAAGCGTTAATTTATTCCGCAGCAACAACAAATATTGTAGTCTTTATCACGGGAAGTCAGACGCTTCGTTTACGATTAGTTTGATGTTGTTCGCGCTGAAATTGTTTGCGGTTTCAGGGAATATTACTTCACTTCAGTTTCTTGGATCAGTTTGACGGAGATTTCAGTGGTTTGGTTAAACAGGCCGCAGAACTTATCCCTGATCACAATATGCACCAGTCCTAAATGGGATTGCCGAGAGGTAAGCACCTTGGTGAAAAAAAAGTGATGACGATGGCTGAATAAAATCTCCAATCTGATTTTTTATGTCCACTCCAGCTATCCCGGTTTTATTATTATAGACTTATAGGTAAATCATTTCGATACGATCCGAGAAGAATTATCAACAGTCATCCTTCAATAATAAGAAATTTACGGGCAGTAAAACTGAATTTATGACATTTTTATGAGGTTGTTTTAGTATCTGCATCATAATAAGGTAAAAATAGTATGATAAGGTAGGGCAAATGTTCCCTCAAACTGAATGAATCATTAAATTGTGAATAAACCGAAGTTAGCATCTCCGACATAATCTCTGACCCAAGTGGTGCTAAAATGAAAAAGTTTTCTTCCCTTCCCTCTTAGCTTCCGTCAGAAAAAAATTACGTGTATTTCAAGTCATCATTATTTTTATTAAACATGATAATTATGGATTGTTTTAAACTTGGCGAAAGTAGCAAAAGATTTTATCCTCGCGTATTTGGTGGTAAAACACATTTAGTTGTGATTCAAAAGTGCTCATCCCCAGAGCTGTTCATTAGCAAACTTTGTCGATGGCGAAACTCTCTCAAAGTTTGGTTAAAAAACCTCAGTTTTTCGCAATCAATAATCCTCAAACAAGAAACAACTTCGTCATAAACCCCAAACTTTTCCGGATGAAAGGGCAAGCAATTAAATAAAGACTCAGCAAAACTTGGCGGCACATTACCAACTTTCGAACATGAGATTCAGCAGTTCTTCCGAACATAAATTTCCGCCAGCCGTTATTTATCAATATTTCCTCTCTAGACCCAAAGGATCACCAGCGACGGTCACGGCTGGGTGGACATGGGCGACAGCCCCGTCTTCGGCACCGACAGCAGCAATTACATCACGGTGGCACCCGTCAGAGACGGACCCGCCGGTTATTTCCGTCACGCCGTCTCCGTCAATATCCCGAAGAGGCGAATTATTCCTCTCACACATGGGAAGTACGAGGTGACACGTATTCTTACTTGGGACCATTCGAACGATGTCATGTAAGTCGGAATTTGACATTTTGGGCTGTAGGGAGCACGTGGCTTGAATATCACGATTTGAAAAACTGAGGCAGAGTGTAATTTAATATGCTGTTTGTATGCAAAGACTGGATGAAGCCAAAGCTTCGGTTTGGGCAAAAGTGGCTCTGAAATTTATTTATTTTCGCTGCAGTTGTGAGCCACGACGCGAGATTTAGGGCTCCAGCTTCCGCCGTGCACATGAGCTGCGGAGTGGAAGAATGTGATATATTACAGACCAGTATTAATTATCATTTTTTGATTTAAGTTTAAAGGTAATGTCCTGAAGTTCTTACGTTTTTACTAGATTAGAGGGAGGTGAATGGCAGTCTCTGTATGCAGAAGAGGGTTGAAAAGCCGTCTTTTTATTAAACCTCCCTTCGACAAACATAATTAAATTAAGCGTACCTCCATATTTCGTGCGATTACTTAGGTAAATTCAATTCGCCCTAATGTTGACCCAAAAACTGAACACCGCTACATGCATGAAATATTTATGCGCTCCGAAACTCAACAAGTCCGCCTCCGCGCGATTTATAATACATTTTCTCCCTCCAAACAGTTACTTCTTGGGAATACCCGAGAGTAAGCCGGGCCAGCAGCACCTCTACCGAGTGACTTCAGTCCCGCCACGGACCGGAGCGACGCTGCCTCCTCCGGTGTGTCTAACCTGCGTCCCGGAGCCTGCCCCTACCACTCCTCCTTACTTCTTCATGGACGAAGATATCTACCTCCTCAAAACCAAATACTGGGATGAAGACGAGGAAAGCGATGTGATCACAACACCGGCGCCCAAGCGGCGCAAAAAGAAACCAAAAGTAACACCAACTGAACCTTCATGCCTCTACCACAACGCTATATTTAGCCCTAACTCGAAATACTACGTCTTGGAGTGCCTTGGTCCGGGGATTCCCTACAGTGTTTTGTACAAGACGGCGATGCCCAAGCCGAAACTTATCGTCAATCTGCAGAACAATACCAAGTTGAGGGAGATGGTGGCCAAGATGGCCATGCCACAAATCAAGACCTTCCCGGTCCAGATTTCCGGGGGGTACCAAGCGCATGTAAGGCTGCACTTACCGCCCGGCTTGCGGGAAGATGAGATTACCAGGTGACTAAATATTTGTGTCAGGTCAAAAATTGCTGATTTTGTTGTTTCTTGAGGTATCCGCTCGTCGTCCAAGTGTACGGCGGTCCTGGTAGTCAGCTGGTGACGGAAAGGTGGCGAGTCGATTGGAACACGTATTTGACAGGAAACAAGGACTTTATTATTGCACAGATCGACGGACGAGGGTCTGGAGGTCAAGGCCACCAACTTCTGCACAAAGTTTATTACAAATTGGGGTCGGTCGAAGTGGCTGATCAGCTAGAAGTTACAGAGTAAGTTCAGTTCAGCTCGATAATGCATAAATTTACGGAATGGACGTCCGGAACGTCGAGTCGATTGTTCTAAATTGCGGAATTGGGTTAGTCAAGCGCTGTAACTTACACGAGCGAAGGAAATTTCGGCAGATTTTGCACGATATTTCAGATATAATTTGCTAAACCCAAACAAACAATTTTTTTGGTCAAGACTTGAAATTCGGGGCGAATAAATTTCTTGCATCGTAAATTTTACTCAGACGAATTATCCAAGTGCTGGCATTCGCCCAAATGCGCTCTTTTATTTATCTTATCAATCGCCGATCATAGTCTCTATTGGCTTTCCTTGTGTACGCATCTACTTGGCAAACGATGGGATGCTGCATCGTCTGTGGTAAATGGGGCAAAAAGCCTCGGTTTAATTCCGACCTATCCCAGTAATTTCGCTCTGAACCGAGACATAGCTATGTTTCTAGATCCTCTTATCCACCCTTTTTTACGCGGATAATGTTCGTTGAGCACATCACTGCCGTACAAGACAAAACAAGTAGATTAAACTTGGAGCAGCCGATAAAACCCTGCTTAATTTACCTTGAAGAAAAAATAAATTTGTATTCCAGATACTTGCGAGACACACTCCACTTCATCGATAAACGGAGGGTGGCCGTTTGGGGATGGAGTTATGGTGGGTTCGTCGCCGCATTAGCGCTGGCAAGTCCCAAAAGTGTTTTTCGATGTGCCATCGCCGTGGCTCCGGTTACCAATTGGAAGCTCTACGGTAAGCTTTTAATGGCTTAAACACTTCAATTAAGTCAAAAATTGAAAACAAAACTTAGGTTATTAATATTATTAAGAAATATTGAAACTAGTGCCCGTAATAAATGGTTACAGTTCTAAGAAAAATATAGTAATTAATCCATTATATCGACCGGCTTTAGTTAAAAGCTAAGCAACTTTGCCGCCACTTGTATTCCGATATTTTGTTTCTTTATTAAGTTTACAAAGTTTAAAGTTTGCATGTTTGTAGTTCACGTCTCTACGCTTCAATAGTTATTGGCGTTCGGCTATTCAGCAGCTTCAAATCTAAATTCCCGGTTTTATGACATTTCTTGATGTAATCGTTTCGATTTACTGCCGCGATACAATGTCCAAATAAATCTGTTCGGGGCTTATTTTTACAAATTGTATTTTTTGGTGTAGTAATATTTTCGAGACAAAAGTAGATTTTTTTGCATTCTATGATTTAAAATTGTAAATAAAACACTACATAAACTGAAACTATTCTATTCTATTATTTTTTAATATGATTATTACAGCTATTATTGTTCAAATTTGGCTTATCGAGGGATATTGCATTAAATAGTGAATAGCACATTGCTATTCAATTTCAGACATCGGAGGAAAGAAAGAGGAGATAAAGTTAAATTTACTTCTTATTCAACTATCATGGTTGTCAGCTGACGTCCTTTCAGCCCGACCGGAATAAAAATATCGTCCATTATCCTTATTTATATTTTATTTTGTTTTGTTATGGCCGTTTCAGTCTGCGATGCGTGAATTTCATTTCATTTCGGTGTTTTCTTTTCGAACGGTTTCAGACTCCGCCTATACGGAGCGCTACATGGGCCTGCCTAACGTGACGGACAACTACAAAGGATACGACGAGGCCGACGTTAGCAAAAAAGCGCATCTGCTCAAGGATAAAATGTTTTATCTAGTGCACGGCTCGGCCGACGACAATGTCCACCTTCAGCAATCTATGGCTTTGGTGAAATCCCTCTCAGAGGCTGGAACGCTTTTCCGACAGCAGGTAGTGCTACAGTGTGCTTGGACGCGTTCGATTTTCTAATTTCAGATTTACCCGGACGAAAGCCACGGGTTGGGCGGAGTGAAAAAACACTTGTACAAGAGCATGGGCCAATTTTTCGACGACTGCTTCCAGAAACAAGTTCCTCCAGAATTCAAAGCGGGATTAAGGAATGATGTCGAGTAGTACACTTTTAACGATTTCCTCAACTAAGTGATGCCAAACTGAGGATGTCCCTATCGCTTTATATACAACATCCAATTTGATTCCGACGGGATGTTAGTGATGAAAGTGCCAAATTTTGATGTTCTCGATGTTAGTAGACTTGCAATTGCAATAAGAGTGGAACTCAGGAAATCAGAAGGAACGCCCTTAAACCCCTAGAAAACAGAACAATAAGGGACACCTTGCGCTGTTCTGCGTAGCTACAATCAGTATTAATTGGCGAAGAACATGACATATCTTAAGTCGACTCGTCTTCAAGGTTCCACGTCCCTGCATTTTAATGAATATAGTCAATGATAACTTGTGGATAGTAGATTTTAAAATGACCAAATCCTAGATAGACAACCTCCAATAATCATTCAAGTTTCCATGATATTTTAGCTGGTAAGGATAGTGTTCAGAGGGTCTATTTCGAGCCATAAGCCTTAACTCTGACCTTCTCGTCATTTTAGTTCCCGTTCTTTTATCGTTTTGTACAAAAATAAGTCAATTTTTAACGATGGCGTACTCAATTCTGAACACTGGTGACTTTTATCATGTACTCATCTTGTAAATATTTGATTCGTAGGTAGCTGTACAGATATGGGTCCAATAACTGTTCTATTTTTCCAAAAGTGCACGGTGTGACTTACGCACGATCTAGCAATAACCATTTCGCTCTAATAACTCTTGAACAATCTGCTAGTCAAAATAGACCATTGTACATATGGCTTGACCCAAACAATCTGATAGTCTCGATAGATACTAAAATAGTGAGATTAGTAGGTTTCAGTTGGTAGAAATTTGTTATTGTACAGCGAGGAAAACTTTACCATTGTTGCCAACTTTGAAAGCTCAAAAAATGTGAGACGCTGTTCAATATTGTTTGTATATAAAAGACAAGTTTTTTGAATGAGTTCTTTTAGAAGAGATTGTTTTGTTGTTAACACGCCTTAATTTCGTCGATCATGTGATACCTCCTATCATCCGTTTTGAGGAAATTTATTGTAAATATCTTAAAGACGTTCTTGCATCTATCATTCGGTGGTTGTTCACACAATAGTATACTTGAAGTAGATTATTGAAAATTTACTAGATTATTATATTGAAAATTATAAAACAAATAAAGACAAATTCAAACTGATTGTTTTTTAATCTCCCGCATTACCACAATTTACACTCATAAACCAATCTACTGATGGCTAAATTGCTTTAAATAAGTCCGTTCTTGGTAATGTCACAAAACTTTATAAAAAATTACATAAAAAATTATACCAGATCACGAGATTCTATTAAGCACTTTAGCCATTAAAAATGAATCACAATCTCAAATATTCACAATCCGTCAACAACTAAAGTATATAAATAAGAATACAACATCTAAGAAACGTACGAGACAAAAATGTTATTCAACAATTTCTGTATCAATATTTTAGTGAACTTTATTATTAACAACTATCATAAAAATAGTCGATGTCTTCTAATATTCACTGATGGGGATTTTGACTATAAGGGAGAGATACCGACCGTTCGAATTAAAGCAACTAATGGCTCTTTCAACTCCTATTTAATTTTCAATTATCACGGGTGCCAAAGTGTTATAATTTATACGAGTAATGTGACGGCTTTGTTAATCAAATTTGAAACAGAAATACGTCTCAAGATGGAAAGATTCAACGAACGGAAATTTCTAATAGTTCCTCAAAATCCTTCCGAAGATTTTGATAAGTTTTTTAATCTTAAACAACTATATTTTATTAGCGACCTTTTACTGGTGTTACCTACACACAATGATACAATTTTTGATTTAAAGACGCACAAATATGTTGGCGTTATAGACAATAACGAACCTGTGCTTCTAGATAGATGGTTTTCCCAAAATCAAAGTTTTCTGTTTGGTAAAAATTTGTACCCCAACAAACTGCAAAACCAACTAGGAAGGCCTCTAAAAATGGCCACTTTCACATACGAACCTTATAGTATTATTGGTAATGTCTTCGAACAATTTTTCGAGAATGATTTTATCCTTCAAGGGAAGTCAGTTGGAGAGCACCACGGTTCTGAATTGATGTCAGCGGTTCAATTCGCTCTCAAATATAACATGACACCAGTCCCAGTAATTAACGAGAAAGACTATTGGGGTGATATTTTCCCCAACTGGTCGGGAAATGGCCTTTTGGGGAACCTGGTGGATGACAAGGCAGATGTTGGATTTTGTAAAATTGTGTTCTACAAGCGACAATTCATAACTCAAAATTTTAGCCGCACTTTATACTTGGGAATTTTGTTATCATTTTTTAGAACTTTCAAAACCTTTGGTGAGAACTGGAATAACTTGCTTAGTGCCAGCACCCAAGTAAGAAAAATTGTTGTTAATTTTTTTAACTCGTTTTCAGGTTATCAGAACGGTGGTTAACTCCACTCTTTTCTTACTCCTCCTATCTTTGGTTTTGTATCATATTGACACTTGTGATCGCTATTTTTGTCTTATCACTCGTATTGTTTTGCTACAATCACAATAAGACGCTCAATTTGAAGTAGAAAATTTCATTTTGTTAAAGACAATTAGTGAGCAGAATTTTTTAGTTATCCTTTAAAACGTAAAACCACCTACATTCATTTTCTCGAGTCAGCAGTTACCATTGTTTTAAAACCAGTTTTTCAACAATCTTTAACTTTGAGAGAGTTACCAATTGAAATTGCAAGCAAACTCTTAATGGGTTTAGTGTTACTTTTAGCTTTATTCTTAACTAGTAGTTATGGCAGTGGTCTTGCGACAGTTATGACGATTCCAACATACGAAAATGCCATTAACACTGTTGAAGATTTTGCCAACAGTGGGCTCGATTGGGGAGCTACACAAGACGCTTGGATTATGTCAATACAAAATGCTGAAGAGCAGCGTTATGTCAAAATCGTAAGTAAATTCCATCCCATATCGGAAGAAGAGCTATTCCAGTTTTCAAAAAGTGGAAAATTTGGATTTTCAATTGAGCGTCTCCCGTTTGGTACTAAACCAGAAACTTTTGAGAAATAAAATTTAAATTGCATATTTAGAAGACTACGCTATCGGAGATTACATTAAAGAAGACGTGATTGATAACTTTCATTTAATGAAAGAAGATCTCTACTGGGAGCAGTGCGTTATAATGTTGAGAAAAAATTCGGTTTTGTTGCCCGCTCTTGATTTGTTTATTTTAAAAATTTTCGAAGCAGGTTTAATCTCACATTGGCAAAACGAGGTAAGTTTGAAGAAAACAACGACCTGTACATAGGTAGACAATCTTTTCTAGGCCGTTGATTTATATATGAATCCCAAAGTGCAACGGGCTGTAAAGTTCTACAGACAGGGGCAGGAACATACAGTTGTAAAGCTCCAATGGAGTCATGTGAAAGGCCCTTTTGCTCTTTTGCTTATCGGACTTTGTATTAGTTTCATAATTTTTATACTAGAGTTAACGCTTAAGAAGAAACGTAACCAATTCCTATTTGTCATATAGGTTCTTACGTCAGTTCTGATCAGACAACTACACTTTACGTGTGTTGTTACGTACTTCGGACTTATCAATAAACTTAGCAAATTGTAGAATTTTTCTAGAAAATTGCAAATCAGGGCTTTACAGGATAAACACTGGTATTATTTGTCAGTTTATTGCAATAATTTTAAGCAATAGTGAAAAACTAAATCACTATCGGTAGGAAAAAAGAATAATATCTCATTAAATCTTAACTCAAGAAAAGTTGTAATATTTAACTACTTTCATTTTACCATCAGTTAAACCATGTAATAACAAAATGTATGTATTCGTTACGTTTAATAAGAGAATGTAATTAAAAGATCTACAGTCCATAACAATAGACACTATGTAATAATTATTAACTCCTCTCAACACAATTATTTCAATTTTAATGAACCTGTTTACAGTTAATATTATTGTTGCAGTTTGTAAAGCTAACATTGTGCGTAAATTAATTGTACATACGTACCATGAAAAAATAAAAAATACGGTTTCAAATTCAGTTTAAAAAACAAATCTTTATACTACTTAATAAAGATAAATTACTCAGTAGGAACCTAAGTATTTCCAAAAATTTGCAAATAAATTCTAAGACCAAAGTCAAGTTTAAAAGCAGACAACTGTGAACAACATTCAAAGTAAATTCAAGAAAAAATTATAAAAATCATTGAGGCTAAAACCTTGCCACTCGTACACCTAGAGTTTTTGGAATAAAAAATGAGTACACCTATTTCGTAATTCGTCCTAAAGAAAGTAAACACATTGACTTTTTAAGAAAATAATTTAGCATTGTTTTTTCGTTTTGCATGTACGCAGAATTTCATAGCTCATTAAATTATAAACGTGTGGTTAGCGGCTGCGGTCATACATGCGTGTTATTGACACTAAAATCAACCCAAAAAGCTCACGAAACAGAGGCTTTTTGTAATAACTGTTTAAAAGAGTGTATTTTGGCAAAAGACTAAATGCACTCGATAACAATTGTTATATTATGTGTAATTAATTGAAGAAGGTACTTACAATTATTTATGTATTTTAAGAATACATTTTTCAAAGTATGGATATATTCCATCGAGTTTTATATGAAAGTTGTAAAATAAGTAAACAAAAACACGAAAAAATAACAAGGACATTTTAAAATAATTAATTAAAACACAGGACATTACTTTACGAAATACATAAAATAAAATTAAGTAGGTAAATAGAGAATGTAATATGTACCATTTAATTTTTATTTAGTTGACAATAAGATTTAACATACACGTAATGCATTCTAATTTGAGAAAAATAAGATACTCATATCAAAAGTAACGTAAGTAAAACAAAAAAAACTCGGAAAAATTATAATTCATAAAATTAATAAGTAAATGAACACCAACCATTATCCGATCAATTAAATTGCGACTCATCTACTTATTTAATTTTAATACTCTGTTAATAGTCAGGTGCAATCAATAAAAATAAACTTTGAAACTGGCATTGTGGGGAGACTTGGGGGGGCTCAGTCATGGTGTGTTACGCATGTATGATGATTTTTTTATGTAGAGAAGGTCATAATAAATCGTTCAGACCATTGCTGATTTTATTCGGCTTTTGCACTATTGTGGTATACACAACGATGAAGTGCTATGTAAAAATGTTCCACGTGGTATATGTTGTGTTAGTACTGTTGGCCTACTCGTCGCCAATTTCAGGTAAGTTATAAAAATTTTAGAAAACAATTTTTTAAAACGAAGACAGTCTTTATTTTAATCGATATTATACATATTTTTTAATACAATTTGGTGTTTGATGGAGGCAATAATAGTAAGTACGTAGATAAATTATAGTTGTTATTTATATGTGAAATGAATAATAACAAACTGAACTTTGTTAAGTGTGACGATATCAGTGTACTTGAATAGTTTTTCAATAAAAAAATTTGAGTTTCGATAGTAATATGAGACGATTGAAAGGGAATGACCGGTAGGAAGTCTTTAGTGATGCACTGGTCCGTGTCAGTTGTCCACCAGACTCTAATTAAGTCAAACTTAGCGACAGGAAGTCCATTTCTTCCGAGAAAATTATGGACGAGCGAAGGTCAAACAAACAAATTAGCTACCTCCCCAAAAATACTTTAATTAATTTAAAATCAAACTTAATCCATTCATATCATGGTTTTATGATAATCATCCGACGCTCCGTTAGGCACGACCTTCGAAACAAAACTGCTCATCTTAAATCCTGAAATCTCCACCAAAATCGCATTTTTTGGGAAAACTAACGGAAGCGCACCATTGTAACCGCTGTTATCTGTGACACTTAACTCAAGGCCAAAAAAGCTCAATTACTCAAACAATATCTTTTACGAACAAAAAGCTGTATTAATTTAAAACGAATTAAACGCTTGAGCAACTCTAGTGCCATTTGACCTAATAAACGCAAACATGGACTCCAATCGGACAATTCAATAATTTTTTTGGCCTGCGTGTGTCTGCACTTTCACGCATCAATAGATTTTTTAACGTGTGGTCAGTGCTGTGGTTTTAATTGTGTTATTAGTACAGGCATGAATGAAAAACATAATAATGGGAACAATATGGAATTATAAATATTAAAATGAGTTTTATTATTGTATTATAATTTAAAAAAATTGGCCTTCGGTTTGTAGCCTTGCGAAAATTCCAAAATGCATGCGGGATCAGGCTAATTACAAGTTTATAGACTAACAGGATGTTTCCTTATCGGATCATCTTCTCGTACTTTAATTCCGTCGCAGGCGAGCATGAAGATAAAATTTGCATAAATTTTGCACACGTTGAAGAGGCAAAATCCTCCAAAACCTGAAGAAATATTGCTTCCGTTTGTTCAAACACAAAAAGTTAAGCCCTCTTTCTTTCAGGGGAACCTCAACTTACGTACACAGGACTCACCGGCACATTGCAGAAACGGGCTACTTTATGCCCTCGCAATACTGAATGTTTGCCGTTATCACAATGCCCAATGCTCAACGATATCTTAGATAACGCGTGTGTGAACACAGACAGGTACCTCTACCTCGAAAATTACAAAATTTTGCAAAAAAATCTTTTCTCAGAATTGCTAATCTTGGATGCGGATATCAAGGGGCCCAAGGATATGTCTGTTGCCCCCTTGTTGCCGATCCTTTGAACAACATTAATTCGGGAAAACTGGTAGATGGGCAACGATGTGGCCTTTCGCAAGTGCAGGGAAATAATTACAATGGGATCGGGGCCTTCCCTTGGGTGGCAAGAGTTGGATTTCGAAGTAATAACTAGGTTCTAAATTTCAGTTTTTTGTAAAATTAAATTTTAGATGTCCTTAATGGCGAGATAAAGTATCCCTGCACCGGCTCTATAATCAACAACCGAGTGATCCTAACAGCAGCCCATTGTGCGCTCGCCAAAGCTGACAGTTACAAACTATCGTCGGTCCGTGTGGGAGAATGGAACAGCGACAGCGAAATCGACTGTGGCGAGGAATTCTGCGGGCTTCCAGCCCAAGACGTCCTCATCAGCCACGTCATCGTCCACCCAGGCTACGACAAACAAACCTACCGAAACAACATCGCACTTTTAGTCCTGCGGAATAAAATCAATTACACAGGTATTGCATAATTGAGGACACTAGACCGGAATTACCGATAATTCGGCTGTGGGAATCACTACATCCTTTTTGCAGTAACTGCCCAACCGATTTGCCTGCCGGAAACGTGGTCCGTGACGAACCGAAATGGGATTTTGGTCGGGTGGGGCAGAAATGCCAAACAAAACACACCATCGAATTTCCAGCAAACGCTTTATCTGCCCATTACTGATTTGTCGTTGTGTCATAATGTGTACGGGAGGACGCTGCCCATCTCTGAGCACCAGTTGTGTGCAGGAGGAGAGGCTGGGAACGACGCTTGCAGCGGGTTTGGAGGAGCGCCGCTGATGGTCAGGCATGGGGAGACTCATTATCAGGTAAAAATTAACGAAACAACATACAGGGTCGTTAACTTTTTTATTATTTGAACTATTGCCATGCCGTTTTCACTATCCGTGGACTTCAAGTCCACAAACTAAATATATTTTTGTTGTACGTTTTTTTAAATGGAACACCTTATATATTTTTGCATAATTGGAAAATAGTGTAACTTTATATAAACTATCATGGGTGTATTCCTTTTTGTTTCGGAAGTAGTCAACTTTTTGTTATAAATCTGACCAATTTTTTAAAAATTACTGCAAAGTACAAAGTAGTCCGGGAGCAAACTACGATTGCTGAAAACTGATTCTTATGTAAAATTTCCTGCTGAATTCGAATCTGTAGATCGCTTTTTGATTTAGAATTGCCTTCATTATGAAAAAAATGTTTTTCTGAAAATATTTGAAAAACAAAAATTGCGCAAATTTTGTGTTTACATCGTCATATCTTCCTTCTGAATAAAGCTTGAAAATTCATTTTTTTGCACCAGATTCCCCAGTATATGTGGGTTCTAATGAATGTAAAGAAGCTTTAGATTTTACAAAAGAAAAGTAAGAAAATTACAATTTTCTTGTAACGTGTCATATTTGTGTAGTGGAATTTTCGAGATGCGAGATTTTTTTTTATTTTAAAAGATAGACTCTTACATAAGCGAGATAAAATGATACCAATAGTTTAAATAAGTTTTTGGTGCAAGAATCATTTCGATATCTGTAATACTCACCAAGTTATTGCAATTCAAAGTTACTGCAAAATGCGGGCGTGGTGGAGATCGCGGCATATCTCCCTTGTGGTGACTACAGGACCACTGGACCAAGCTCGCTAGGTCAAATGCCGCGCTGTGTCGTTAGACTCCTCTTAGTTTTTATTTTA
Organism: Tribolium castaneum; assembly: GCF_031307605.1. Taxonomy (NCBI): domain Eukaryota; kingdom Metazoa; phylum Arthropoda; class Insecta; order Coleoptera; family Tenebrionidae; genus Tribolium; species Tribolium castaneum. The sequence goes on from NC_087396.1 coordinate 15,230,472, forward strand.
TATTTTTTTCAATTACAACCATTTCAACGGCCAAAAAAATGGTAAATAATAAAATCATCAATAATTTTTCACGTCAAAACAGTTTTTACTAACTAAATCCCTTGCAATTGGTTAAAATCACGCATTTTATTCCTTATTCATCACTTTCTTAACTTTTTTCGTCGTTTTTTTTTTAATATGTGACTATAACTCAAGAATGAACTAGATTACTCAAAAATGCCTGAAATCACGTAAATGCTTTTTAAATAATGAGCAATAAAGATTCTTCGTTCAGTCACTTTTGTGAATACGTGAATTATGATACAAAGAATATTACTAAAGAATTTTCAATTTACCATCATGGGATGTTTGATTTATTAATCAGAAAAAGAAAGCAATTGCAGAGGTTCGTTTAATAAGCACAACATCTTTAAATTCGTTAGCTGCTTGTCTTAAAAGGTAAAAAAGCAGTGACTAAAATGTGTAATTTCAACAAATTTCAAGGGATTTAGTTAATAAATAAACTGTTCTTTGACGTGAAAATTATTAATTATTTTATTATTTACCGTTTTTGATCTTTGAAATGATTATAAGTGAAAAAAGTAGACTAAAAACTAAGAGAAGACGAACGACACAGCGCGACATTTGACCTAGCGAGCTTGGTCCAGTAGTCCTGTAGTCACTACAAAGGAAGATATGCCGCGATCTCCACCTCGCGCGCATATTGCAGTAACTTTGAATTGCAATAATTTGGTGAGTATTACAGATATTGAAATGATTCTTGCACCAGAAACTTATCTCAACTATTGACATTATTTTATTTCGCTTATGTAAAAGTCTTTCTTTTAAAATAAAAAAATTCCTCGCATCTAGAAAATTCCACTACACAAATATGACACGTTACAAGAAAATTGTAAGTTTCTTACTTTTCTTTTGTAAAATCTAAGCTTGTTTATATACGTTAGAATCTACATATACTGAGAAATCTAGTGCAAAAAAATGAATTTTTAAGCTTTATTCAAAAGGAAAATATGATAATGTAATCACAAATTTTGCGCAATTTTAGTTTTTCAAAAATTTTCAGAAAAACGTCTTTTTTATAATGAAGGCAATTCCAAATCAAAAAGCGACCTACAGATTTGCATTCAGCAAGAAATTCTACATAAGAATTAGTTTTCGAGTCCGGACCAACTTCTTAAGTAGCAATATTTCAATTACCAAAAAGTTATAGATTACACACCTCTGAGTCACCTGTATAACAAATAATAAAAGCAAACACTAAACACTACAACAAAATAATTAAATCAATCCCAAAAAACAATTGTCTTTCAAAGCAGTTCCAACAACACATTTATTTTAGGTCGGTATTTTATCGTTTGGTTCCGACCAGTGTGGGGCAGCTGGAGTGCCAAGTGTTTACACCAATGTCAAAAAGTACATCTCTTGGATTCGTGAAAATATTCCAGTAATTTATAACAATTAATGTGTTTCATTAGTTTAAATGTATTACTGTAGGTATTATAAATAAGTTTATATGCAGACTATGTTTAGATAATTGTGATAAAATTTTAATAAAATTAAATATGGATCAATGTTTTTGTTTCATTACACCTTAAGCAAGCCAAAACCAGGACAATTTTATCGATACCAAAATATGCACAAAGAAAACACTATTAACTTTACCTCTTTCTAAATTGTGACATGCAAGCAAAACACATTACATTAGGTTGTCTCACCATGACTAATCTAAATGTTTTGCTACAAATCCTATTAAAAACGTATTTTTTGAACACAAGATGCATTTTTTTGTTTACCGATTCAACAATCGATCTGCAAGTCGAAACACCGATAGTTTATTTTAAAGTAAGCAATACATTGAATCCTTCTTTGATTTTTCAACATCACGGCTGCCAGAACATCCTTATTCATCATGAAAATGCGTCCGATATTTTTGTCCAATTTGAAAATTTAATCAGGTTAAATAACGAACGCTTCAATGAGAGAAAATACATCGTGACAGGTCACAACTCACTGAAAATTCTTCTCACCAAACAATTAGAATATGTGAGTGATCTTCTCTTGGTTGTACCAAAACAAACCGGACATTACGAACTGATAACACATGTATACCGACACCAAAACAGAAGCAAAATTAATGAACCTGTTCTTTTGGACGTCTGGTACTCACAGAATCATAGTTTTCGCCAAGAAAACGACCTGTTCCCGAATAAATTAACCAATCAAAATCAACGGGTACTTAAAATCGGCACTTTATCGTATGAACCATACTCAGTCATTGGTAAATTAACTGTCAATGTGGAAGTCCTTATTATTTGAATTTAGGTAAAGATGACTACTCCTTTGATGGTACTGAAACCAGCTTAGTGTACGAATTTGTCCACAAATATAATCTGACACCTTCCTTCACTATTATGGGGGACGATTTATGGGGTGATGTTTATGCCAATTGGACCGGAATTGGACTCTTTGGGAGCGTTTTAAATGATGAAATAGATATAGGATATGGTACGTAAAAGTACCGGTAACTCAATATGAATGTGGTAAAATTTTGACAGCTGCTGTATACACTTGGGAAGAATATTATAAATTTATGGATTATACCAAAACTTTAATAAGGTCTGGAGTTACTTGTTTAGTACCAGCACCTCAGTAAGACCATTTATTTGGTAAAAAAAAATTAAAAAAATTGTTATGTGCAGGCTAGCAGCAGGATGGGTAACTCCCTTACGGTCTTTTTCTCTGGGCATGTGGATAGCATTAGTTATAGTACTTTTATCTAATACAATTGTATTAAATCTTCTGTTCTATAGAAACCAAAAGTATCACGACAAATCAGTTGTTTCAAATTTTACTATTTAACGCTTTCAGTAAACGTTTTTTTATTGATTCTCTTACTACCGCGATCAAACTTTACGTACAACAACCACTAACTCTTACACTAAAAAGAGGGCTTTTGAAGTACTTCATAGTCACAAACATGATCATGGTTTTGTTCATATCAAGCTCGTATAGCAGTGGTTTATCCAGCGTAATGACAGTACCTCGGTACCACTTCAACTAATTCATTTGCTTATTCTTTCGGATCGGTTGTAGATATGGCAAAAGCATTCAAACTGTAAAAGATTTAGCCTCTAGTCACCTCAACTGGACCGGTACCACAGATGCCTGGATTTTTTCCTTGCGTCAAGTGGAAGAAGCAAGTAAAAGTACCATCATTACAATATAAATACAAGAAAGTTTTTAGGAAGATTATGAAAACATAAAAAATCGCTTTGTTGTTAAAACACAAAACGATTTAGTTACAGCTTCCAAACAATACAATTTTGGGTTTTCTGTTGAACGCTTGCCTTATGGTACTACTTAAAGTAGCCGCGTTTCCATTCCATTTTTGTGATCATTTTAGGTCACTATGCTGTCGGGCCATACATTCAACGTGACGTAATTTGTAATTATAGGATTATGCAAGAAGATCTGTACTGGGGACAATGCACTTTTTTGTTAAGAAAAAATTCGGTCTTATTGCCATTGCTTGATAAATTAATTTTGAGGGTATTTGAGGCGGGACTAGAAGCTTACTGGGAAAATCAAGTAAAATGTTTTGGCAGGAAAAACATGAATCTTCGTGATTTTTTAGGTTGTTTACCAATTCATGGACATGTCTGTCCAAAGAGGCATTATGTTTTATACACGACATATCATCGAACACGATACCATCAAACTCACATGGGAGCATGTGGAAGGAGCTTTTGCTGTTCTAGTCTTAGGATACGCTGCCTCAATTTTCACATTTGTAATAGAACTTATTCTGGATAAGGTTCGTTCCAAATAAAACACAATAAAGTGCTCATGAATTTCTTTATTTGTTAGTTTACAAGTATATTAATACAGATTAACGTAGCAAGATTTTAATAAAATCACATATCGATTTACTCATTTTGTGTCATTATAAGAGCCTAAATAAATTACAAAAAACAATTTATGATTGTGAAATTGTAGATAAACACCCTCTTTGAGATCATTATTCATTAATATTGCTAATGTTGAACAAGAGCAAACACGAGTCAAACTACAACAAATTCGGAATAATTCAAAAGCAAACATACGAAGAGATGCACAAAAGAAAATACTATTTGCTTACAACCACTTTACAAATTGCTACATGAAAGCGAAATACATTTTACAATTCAGTGTCTCGCAATGACGAACCTAAATGTTTTATTGCAAATCTTATTAAAAACTTATTTTTTCAACTCGCGGTGCATTTTTTTGTTTACCGATACAGCAATCGATCTGCAAGTGGAAACACCGATCGTTCGCTTGAAAGTAAACAACACATTAAATCCTCATTTGATTTTCCAACATCACGGATGCCAGGACATCCTTATTCATCATGAAAATGCGTCCGATATTTTTGTCCAATTTGAAAATTTAATCAGACTACACAGCGAACGCTTCAATGCAAGGAGATACATTGTGACAGGGCAAAACTCCCTACAAATTCTTCTCACAAAAGAATTAGAATATGTGAGTGACCTCCTGCTAGTTGTACCGAATGATGGCGAATATTTCGAAATGATAACTCACACATACGGACACAAAATCAATGAACCCGTACTTTTGGACATTTGGTACTCGCACAATTACACTTTTGAACGCGGAAACGATATGTTTCCAAACAAACTGTCCAACCAGAATGGCCGCACTTTCAAAATTGGTACCTTCACGTACGAGCCATACTCAATCACAGGTAAATCAAAACCAAATTTGAAAGTCCCTACTTTTAAATTTAGGTACCGATGATTATTCTTTCCACGGTACTGAAACCAGCCTGGTTTATGAATTCGTGCGTAAGTACAACCTGACCCCTTCTTTCACCGTTATCGGTGATGAATTGTGGGGCGACATTTATGACAATTGGACTGGAATTGGCCTTTTAGGGAGTGTTTTAGACGATTCTGTTGACATAGGATATGGTACGTTACCGTACCGAGAATTAAGATAGTTTAGGAAAATTTTCAGCTGCTGTGTACACTTGGGAAGATTACTATAAGTTTATGGACTACACAAAACCTTTGACAAGAACTGGAATTACCTGCATAGTACCAGCACCTCAGTAAGATACATTTTTAGAAAGTAGTTCTAAAAAGTTTTTAATAGACTTGCAGCGGGATGGTTCACTCCCTTACGGTCTTTCTCACTGGAAATGTGGATTGCTTTACTCGTAGTACTACTGTCTGATGCAGTTGTATTAAGTCTTATCTTTTATGGAGACCACAAGTACCAAAAAATATTACGATATTTCGCATTGTTTTAAATCATTTTCAGCAAACGGTTTGTCACCGACTCCATCATGACTTTAATCAAGCTTTATTTACTCCAATCGCTCACAATCCCATTGAAAGGAAAATTGCTAAAGTACTTCATTGCCATGAACATGATAATGGTTTTGCTCATCTCAAGTTCGTACAGTAGTGGCTTATCAAGCGTAATGACTGTACCTCGGTATCCCTTACCTAAGTTTAATGTAAATAATTTAATCCTGATTGTAGATACGATAAAGCCATTAGAACTATCAAAGATCTGGCCTCTAGTGGGCTACCTTGGGGCGCTACTTCAGATGCCTGGCTTATTTCTTTGCGCCAAGTGAATGAAGTAAAAGTAAAATACCATATAACTTACAAAAAATACAGATACATTTTTAGGAAGATTATAAAATTATCAAAAACAGGTTTGTGGTTAAAAAGGAAGACGATTTAACTGCTTCGTCTAGATTACATAACTTTGGGTTCTCTCTTGAACGCTTACCCTACGGTAGCCAAAGTGAAACTAAAAATCTATTTAGTTTAATTTTTTTGCTTTTTCAGGCCATTACGCTGTCGGGCCTTATATTAAGCCCGACGTCATTGCTAATTATCGGATTATGCAAGAAGATATTTACTGGGAACAGTGCATTTTTGTCATTAGAAAAAATTCAGTGTTGTTGTCTTTGCTCGACAATTTAATTTTAAGGGTTTTTGAAGCCGGTTTAGAAGCTTATTGGGAGAACGAAGCAATTACTTTTGAGGCAAAAATTTAAACTTATTAACATACTTTTCCAGGTCGTTTCTCAATTTATGGATATGTCGGTTCAAAGAGGAATAAAATTCTATACCCACCACACAAACGAACACGACATTGTTAAACTCAAGTGGGTACACGTAGAGGGTGCTTTCGCTGTTCTAGTTCTGGGCTACATTACATCAGTTCTCGCGTTTTTAATAGAATTTTTAAGGGATAATACCACAAATAAAAAACGAGTTTATGTGGAATAATGTATTTTCACACACTTATTACAATAAAATAATAATAAAAAAATTAAATCATTCATTTAATTTGTGTACACAAGTACAAGTAGAGGATCCAGGACCTAGCAGAGTTGAGACTAGTTTCTCATATTCAGGAGTCCCTTGTTCTAGATTTAAACTTTGCGTTAGTCCTGTAAGAAAAGCCAGCGTCTCCTCATCTGTTTCATTGGATTCCACTTTCTCGACAAACTTTTTTTCAGATTTTCTTTCACGAATTTTTGTAACTTTTTGCAACAAGTCTTGGAACTTCAGTTCCGGAGCCAAACCCAACTGTGTAGAGTGTGAACTTTCGGTTTTATGTGTAGATTGTGAACTTTCACTTTTATCAGATAAAGTCATTTGGGAAATATCTGGTAAATCAGAACTCCGACTGCTGCTTGCCTTTGGCTGCGATTTCTTTGATTTTTTTTCTTTTTTGTCCGGATCATCTACAAAATAGTAGGGAGGGGCTATTGGGGGCTGCACCGGCGGGTGATACTGGTAGGGCTCCTCCCCTTCAAGCTAAAAAATTACCATCAAATAAGAGACTAGTCTGAGGCTACTTTAAACCTGCAGAGGATAGGTTGTATCGGAATCGTAAGCGCTGATATCGCCACAAACTATAAATGGTATTACTACGCGATTTACCCCAGAAAGAGAAGAAAAATCTCTGTTTGAGACATCAAGAAACGGTGTTATTAACATCGGATCAAAACCTTTCGGCGGTTTGAATTTACGGCAAACAACAAACGCTTCTAAAATTTAAAATTAGAAGAATATTTGGTAAAAAAAAGCTAGTTTGTTTTTACCGATACTGGAATTGCGCGAGCTAGTTGGTTTGACAGTGATCACATCCTCAAACAGCATGAGCAGCTGCTGGGTCAGCAAATCACAGTCTTTAGCCCGGAATATTTTAGCCACGAAAGTGCCCCCTGGCTTAAGAACGTTGCAAGTGATGTGCAACGCACCTAATAAAAGTTGGGCTTGAATGTAAATATCAATACAATGAAGTCCAGTGACTAGAATTAACTGGTTATGGTTCGCTTCACTTGATCACAAAATATACCATCTGGGGCCCCATCGCAAACAACCAAATCCGCATGATCTCCCTCAAAGTGGCTGATAATGGCTTCGGCTGTCTTGTACTCTGTTATGTCCCCCTGGAGCTGGATAACCCCAGGCAGAGGCGACATTGGTTGCAAATCAACAGCGACAATCTTAACGTCTTTGTTCTTTTGTGGTGTTTCTGTAACTTCCTCTTTTTTTGGCTCAACAATTTTCGATGTGCTGCATTCCACCATATCCTCGCTCATGTAATCTTCGTTCTCGGTGTAAAACAGCTTACATTTTGGCTTAATATTAATCTTCTCGCCTAGATATAAGCGACGGGACAGAACCTGGCTCCAACTTCCTGGTGCCGCACATAGATCCACGGCCTTTGTTACACCTAAACAGGGCGTTGATAAAGTTACTAAAAATACTTAGGGCTCAAACACCACCTTCCAAAATGTTGAATTTCTCATCGATTTGGAGAAGTTTAAATGCACTACGGGCCCGCCAGCCTTGTTCTTTGGCCTTTCGATAAAAAATATCACGCCTGTCCCTCGAAAATTTACCCATATTGATGAAAACGGTCCTTTTTGAGTTTTTGCTATTTGACTTTTGATTTTTTTTAGGTTATGTAGATATTGTCAAACACATGTCAGTGAGAGTGAACACAGCACCAAAAATGATGCTGGCATGAACATTACAGTCGACCAGACAATCGCTGCGCGAATGAAGCTAGCACCATTTCCCCACCATTCTCGTTTTTTACAGCCAAGTTCACACCAAGAAAATTAACAAAATAATCGTAAATCATTATAAAATTAAAATTAATTATAAATAGGTTGTTAGGCTGACTTGCATATTACATTTGTAGAACATCTCCTGACCATTCTAATGTGTTTCTATTACAAATTAAAACTTAACTGCATTTAATTTCTGCAGTTTTTATTCTCATATTCAAGCAATGCAAACAGATTTTTTTTTCACCCTTAATAAATTTTTAAATATTTTTTAAGATTTCCCGATTCCGCATACTTTATTTTTTTTTTCACCCTCTTTATATCCTTCAATTTTCTTTATTTTTCCAGGAAATTAAGCCGTTCGATAGAGCCTTTGATTGTAAAAAAATCATGTTTGGACAAACACCCCTTCAAACCTTAATAAATTTTTCAATATTTTTTAAGATATTCCGATTTCGCAAACTTTTTTTTTCATCCTCTTTATATCCTTCATTTTTTTTTATTTTGCAGAAGATTTAACCCTTCAATAGAGCCTTCGACTGTAAAAAAATCATGTTCGGACAAACACCCCTTAGGACCTTAAGAAAGTTTTAAATATTCTTTAAGATTTCTCGATTTCGCAAACTTTATTTTTTTCACCCTCTTATATCTTTCAATTTTTTTAATTTTTGCAGGAGATTAAGCCCTTTAATAGGGCCTTTGACTGTAAAAAAAATCATGTTCGAACAATCACCCCTTGAGAGCATAATAAATTTTTAAAGATTCTTTAAGATATTCTAATTTCGCAAACTTTTTTTTTCACCCTCTTTATATCCTGCGTCAAAAAAATTCGTATTTAAGGGTTGCTCTAATTAGTCGAATTAATAACTAATTTGTCCAGCAAAAACCATACTATTGATGTTTTTATAATAACTTAGGATTATTTTGATAATTTTCCTGATGTGAACTTGGCTGTAGAAAACGAGCAGCGATTGTCTGGTCGACTGTAATGTTCATGGTGCCAGCACTGATATGTCAAACATATTTGCAGATTACTGTAACTTTATGTTTACAATTTTAACGTATAGATGTCGTGAAATTTATTGTTTAATTTTTTTAATTTGAATTTTTTTCAGTAAAAACTAATTAATTTTTGTTTCTAATGCTTTTAAAACCAAAACCGCTTAACTTTAACAAGTTGTTGAAATAGCGGGATTTTTATTGCAGCGTATATTTGAAATGTTTTACTAATAAATAAGTAACAGGTAACTTGTAAGGAACGGGGAACTATCCAAACGAATTTGAAATTAAATTGTTACTTGCTTCAGTAAGCCAATAAATGATGTATGCTTTGTTAATTGTGTGTGTAAAACGTAAAGAAACAAAAAGAAGGTAAAAATAAAATAATACGGACATTATTTATTGATACACAAAATCTGGCAGTGATTTCAGATCAAAATACAATTTAATTATATACATTCAGAAATACATTGGAATGTCTGAAATATACATGAACAGATACATAGATTACAAAAAATTTGTAAGATGTTTCCTGATTTTTCAGTATATCTACACACTTACTAACAATCACAGAAATACTTCTTTAAAATTCTATGTCAATCGTCAAATAATAGAAAATATCGCTATTATAAAAATTTGCAGAGGATCCCTTAGAGGTGTACTAAAGTCCGTCAGGGGTTTTTTGTGGGGACCCCGTAATTTGGAATCATCACTCGAAAGACAATACATTCCTAAATGAATTTTATCATCAATAATTACAAAAACATCGGCGACTTTTTAAAGATTATATACAATTGTCTTTGGTACAGTCAATTCATACAATAAATTCTCAACATTTATATCAAATATAATAAAATTTCCCCTGTAGTAATAGAATAGTTCTTCTAACTTCTAATAAATAAATATTTTTCACTTATTTAGGAAACTCGTTTGTACATAAATTCAGCATCTTCCTCCTCTTCGTAAGTAGCAAAAATCCATAAGTAAAAATCATATTTACAAAGTTTACAACAGTCCAAGTTAATGAATGCATAGTGAATCAACAGTATCATAGTACTAGTGCTAAAATCACTCGTGCCTAGTGGATAAAATACTCTCCTATCATCTTTGCAATGTACACAAATATGGCATTTGACTAACAGTCTACTGCTGCTGAATCAGGAGCTGCTCCAACTCGTCTGCCGACCTCAGCAGGAACGCCGCCGACTCGCGGTACCCCGTAATCAGCTGCCTCACCGCCGCCATCTCCCCAGTGCTCAGCTTGTGATTCAACAGCGGCTTCTGCTTCATACTCAAGTCTGCTGGACCTACAACACCATCAGTCACGTCCTTTTCACCACAACGAGAGGTTGCAACACGTATTCTCACACTATTTTTTCTAACCAGTGCGTTTTAAATTGGATGGAAACAAAGTTTTGCCCGATTTTTTATTTTATTACAAATCTAAATAAAAGTTAAAAATGACCAAAAACGGTGTTCAAAGTTGCATTTTATGACACTGTTTTTTTTTTGAAAAAATTGTCATAGCAAACACGAAATGAAAAAAAGTAGTCCGAGGGATTGTAATGTACTGACCATTTGTTAGTAATCCCGTTCCTGTGCCGAAAGGGTTGGCCCCTGGAAACAGGGGGTAGGGCCCGGCCCTTTGAAACGCTTGCGAGAAGTTGGGCCTGTACATCGCCGTCGGAGCCGAACCCGCCGTACTTGAGATTCCAATCCCGTTCATGGCCGTCGCGCCCAAAGCATTCGAAACACTGAAACAGCCAAATGCTCGCCACAACTCAAAAAAATGCTGAAAGACGCACCTCATGGCCGACGTCTTCAAGTCGGGCGTTAGAGACAGCTTGGAGACCGAGTTGGGGGTGGAGGAGGGCGTCGTCGACGACGGGAAGGCCGTCGAGACCGAGTCCACCTCGATCTTCACTGGAGTGTTATTCGAAAAGTCTATTCCTCTGTTGATCGGGGCTGTGGTGTCCGTAGGCTGGGCCCCCGGTAATATTGGCATGGGCTGACTGACCGGTTCTAGCCCCAATCGCATTCTTTTCGCATTGTGGCTTTCGTTCTCGCAGGCCGTTGCTAAAATTTGTTCTGCTTGTACTGATGTCAAGTGAGCTGGAGTCGGTCGCGTCTGTAATTATGCCGATTGTAGGGATTTTTTTTCAAATGGGAATGGAAAACTAACCGCGTCCCATGGCGAGTTCGGGTCTCTGGCACGTTTGTTTCTTCTACAAGACTTGAGGTAAGTACGGATCCGCTTCCGGGCTCGTTCCGCGAACTCCGGAAACTGCCTCGTGCACGAATCGATTATTGCTTGGATCTTTTCTTTCGGCTGTTTGCTAATCGGCACCATGCGGTCCAGGTTTTCGTCGACGAACAGACGGACGAACATCTTTAAAAAAGGGGTTTGGGTGAACAAAAAGCGACAAATGACAAAAACCAATAATTATTAACATAATTTAAATAAACTCTATTTCAACAACAGGTAACTTATTAGGCTCATAGGCATGACGCATTGTTAATTATTTTTGCATTTTTTGATACTTTTATCTAAGTTGTCTTCCGAAACATTGCTTACGTAGACCAAAAGATTTATTAATGTATGTCGAAAATTATATTACTTTTGCCTTTTTCGGATATTTTTACAAGTTTGTCAAGCAAAAAGTCAACTATTTCGCGTAATTTCGCTAGAACAGGTCACTCAATCACAAATGAAGATCGAATTGATTCAGTGTTGGCTTTGGTTTTTTCGATATAAAGCTGATTAAAAAAATCGATTTTTGATATGTACGAAGTTCTTTTCAAATAGCTCCAACAACGTTTTATGCAATTTACTATGATCCCATTCCTCTAGAGGCCTTTAGACATCTTCAAACCAACAACTGCTTCGATTTAAAAATGTATAATTTTAACTAAAATTATTAACCGTAGCCCCATTAAGTTCTGTACCTATTGTAAGAAAGCTTTTTTGATTACTATCTACCTTCTGAAAAAAAGTATCATTGTTCTGCGATTAGTAGCTCTCGAGACAGCTGCTAACAAACTCAACAATTGGCAAAACTAAAAATTATTAATAATTTAAAAACTATTGAGCATTTTGCGTTTTTATTGACGCGTATTTTTGGTTAAAAAACGGTTTTTCACTAAAAAAATCATATCTCGAAAACTAAAATCTTATTAAAGGAAAACGGTTTGTTCAGGCGAATTCTCCGGTTAATTTTACGTATTACTTGTACTAGATTTTCATTAGATTTACCTTGTTTTTATATTCGCTTATTTCTCAAAAGTTCGCCAAAACTGCCAAACTATGAGAACGAAAGTGACGATCTTTTGGCAAGCTTGAAGTGATTTTAGCCCGTGTACGGGCTGATTTTGAGAAAACGCGTCGAAAATTAAAGCGTTACGTTAATTTCCTGCTAAAAACGCACTTCTTTTGTGATATTTTTTATAGTACAGCATAAATTTCCAATGAAGAAGTTCAAGTTCACCTACTTCACTTAGTGAGCTACCGCTGCATATTATCATCAGCTAAAATCGGATAATTAACGAGGAAGCTGCAGTGGCAGCAGCTATTAAAGCTAGTAAACTTCTGTCTTAATGATTCTTTTCACTGCAAGGTAGTGAAATATTGTCTATTGAGAAGAGGATTTCTTTGATCATTTATTCACGAATGCAAACACAGTCAGCTATAATTTTATCAGCGATTTTGTAATATTCAATACACAAAAGATAAAACACTCAAATAGAGACAGAAAAACAGTGTTTCGCAGTTTCCAAAGTGCAGGTTGCACATTTTAGTTCTTCGCAAAAGAGTTGAAAAAGTTCGCAAGATGCACACTCCAATATTTAAGTGAAATATTTAGTTAATTATAACTTGTTTTTAGGTAAATAAAATCTACGTATGGCCATCAAAAAATCAAAGAAGTTGGTAAAAAATACGAACTTATGATTCCACAAAAATCACTGTCCGGAGGTAATTAAGTGCCGATGTCAAAATTGTGTTGAGGTCTTCGTTGGGTGTTTTTGCGGTGCGATTCATTAATCCGCGCTTATTTTCTAATTGCACTTACATTGAAGGCTTTGAGTCGTTCAGGGTCGTGCGTTTGTGTGTCGATCTTGTCATCGCTTTCATCATCGTCATCGTCTTCGTCTTCTTTGTTACCGCTGGAGCTGGTTTCGTCATGGGCTGACCCCGTATCAGCATTGACTGGACTCTGAAATGGTCAAGCATCACATTATCACGAACCAAAAGCAGCAACAGTTAATTATCCGTTGAGGAATTTTATGGCAAAGACACCGGACTGAACTTGACACGAAGTTTATCATTCAATGCGAACAGCTGCATATGAGGAAGTAATCTAAATTCCAGCATTGGCGACCATAACAAAGTGCAACTGGAGGCTTGTTGCAATGTAAATGTCTTTTTCGAGGACATGCCGATCAGTAAGGGAAATACGTGTAACGAGAGGCTTCTCTGGTACTTACAGATTGATCTCGAGTGGTGGGCGGCGTGGCCTTGCCTTTCGCTAGCCCCAGAGCCGAGTGGTACTGGGCCCACAGGCCGGCCATTTCCTCGCCTCCCGGAACCGAGGACAGGTCCGGGATGTCCCCATTTCTGTTCCCTGCAAGGAGTATCATAAGTACTGCTAAAGCGAGTGTGGGGCGAGATGTAATGACTGATGGTTGAGGTAAAGAAAAAAAATGTTATTGGAGTGTTGTGTTTGTCGTGTTACCTTGGGCCTGATTGTGGTAGTTCCACGCCAAGAGCATCAGCTTGAGCTTGTCGCTGTCTTTCATAGCCCCGGTTCCTGCACAGCCAATCAGATCACGGTTAGCAGGGTTGGCTTACACTTAACTAGACTAACTAAAACTACGCTAGCCCGGACTTGGCCCAATTGGGTGAACTGGGCCAAGTCCCGGATGTAGTACCAACCCTGCTACTCAACAGTAAAAGCGGGAATTTTGCCCTAGAGACACAAGGTAGGCATGTCGATTTTGTATGAGTGTTAGGTCTACACTTCAAACAAAAATGATGGTTAAGGCCAATGAGCGGGTGACTGGCGCAAAACTCACCCGCAAAGTGGTCCTCCTCGTTCGCTTCGGACGACTCCGGCGTGGACAGACTCTCCTGAAATCAGAGAATTCGCCTGAAACCTGCGATCGAACCTTCTATGCTTGGCAGAGCACGCAGAGGAAGAAAAAAGCACACGTAATTATTATAAGCACTAGTTAGGACTCTGCAATTATAATTTTAAATTGCGCGAATAAATATCGAGGCATTACTCTTTATTAGCGTGCTTGCGAGACGCGAAACGGATACTTTTTTAATTAACCAACTTAGCAGCATGCACTCGATAATCGAATCTTCCACGATGACCTAATTCCGCAAGACTTTACTTTCCATCTCGACCGAGCTTTGTCGACGTGATTTACTACTCCTCAACGAGGACCTATTTCGACTCATTAAGCGTCGCGGACGAGAACAAAGCTCGATTTGTTCCGACATCAAGGCGCTTCCAGCTTTACAAAGAAATTTTCATTGCAGTTGGAGAGCCCAGGGTGCGTTTTTGACCCGCATCTTCCATCTTGTGGGCGCCTATGTTAAGTTTTTAATGCAACAAAAAGCATTCAGAAAAATTGTTATTACTTTTGCCACTGTTCGATTTGCGTTGCACGTTATACAAATTATTGTCTTTACAAGAGACGGATTTTGTTGCGAGGCGTCCTAAACCCGCTCTAACATAATGTGATAAAAATTGAAATTTTTTAAATTTTACTGCAAATCTAGATTCGTTCAAGAATTTTTGAATCTAATGTAATTGCTGAATCACTATTTACAAAATTCAAGTAGAGCATTAAGCCATTCAACCTCAATAAATAGTACTGTAGAGGAAGTGCTTGGAATACTGCAGGTAATTTAGGATGCTCGGAAATCTCAATAAACGTAAACGTCTTCTACGTTTTTTAGCAATAAACATAACGTCAATAATATTCGAAATCAGTAGACTTAAAACAGGCTGCCGTCTTTACATTTCTTTGATATCTACACGGGAACAACACTACGTATAATATACAAAATATTCATTGTAATTGTTTAAACAATTAAGTGATCTTATTGGTTTATGATTTTCTTTTAATTGTAGTAAAATTTCGAGAATTAAAAATATGACATGAAGTTTTAAGTATGGACACCATGTTGCTAATTTGGAACACCTAAGTAATACTTTTCTCACTCATGTAAAATGGTGAATAGGTCTTTCTTTGTCACTGTTACGCTTGATGACACAACTTTGGTTTTGGAGATGAGCAGATAAGAAGAATTTTGCGTGAGTTCAAAGAAAAAATCGACAAGCTATAGACTTGATACAAAGATGTGAAACGACATTCACATCAACTCTTTACTGAATAGAATGAGTTATTTTGCTCAAAAAGCCTGAAATCACACTTTTGTGTCTCGAGACAAAATTAAATTAAAAGTGTCGAAGGGGGCCTTGCGAATCCGATAGGATTTGCGCACATCTGCTAGTTGTAGGCTAATTTGTTAAAAAATATTAAAATTTAAGATTATATAAAGACAGATTACCTGAATAAAAACTATAAAACTGTAGATTTATCGGTTTCTAAGAAAGTGTAGATAAGCATTGTCAAATAAAAAAAGCGAATATACAGTGAAATTTCCCTTAATGGACACCTCCGAATAACGGACACCTCTTCACAACGGACATTTTTGTAGGAACGTAACAAAACCTATATGAAAATTTCCACCTCCCATTAGTAGACACTTTTCCACAACGGACAATTACAGGTTCTCCACTGGTGTCCGTTGTTGAGAGGTTTTACTGTAATAGGGTAAATTATAGGTGTCCCAATAATCTGCATCTTAAGTACGCCTTAGTATACCTAAAGTTTGATAGAAATTTTGAAAAGGTTTCTAATTTTGTTTTGTATGATTGTTTTCAATTTATTCCCAAAAAACAAGCTAGTATTCCAAATATATTGCTAAAAAAAGAAACGTTGAACAAGTTGAATGTAAAATTGTCATTCTAATATTTTTGTACGATTAAGTTTTATGTACTGTTTTATTGTTTAAAACAGTAAGTTGTGTTTAATCACCTAAACTGCTTGGTAAGGGTAAGTATTATTTTGTTTATTGTTACAATAAACTCGTCGGTAAGTATCCAAAGTCGTCGCCAAAGTATATATATTTTACCGATTTAGAACTTTAGAACGGTTTTTAATGTAAAAAATTAACAAAACCGCTCGCGCAATAAGCCATACCTAAGCATTACGAACGTTGAGGACTTACCTTTCGATCGGTAAAATGTCCTTACCGTTCTTGAGCCGAATCGGTCTTACGCTCAAAGTGCGCTCATTTTTACTCTACCACACTAAATTTTTGGGCAAGTGCAGAAAACCGAATAATTTTGTATCTTGTTTTGCCATCTAGTTCTCCGTTGTGCAAAAAGTTAAAAACGCGCAACTTAAGTCAGTTATTTGTTCGTTAAATATGTATCTATTAAGATACTACTACTCTAGTAGTACTAAATTTGCACATATTTATTGGACTATTATTTTCTGAAAAAATCGATCTGAAGTTCCAGTCTGTTCCGTTCTGCAGCGCGTAGTCACTCTTGGTCCTTGAAGAGATAGGAGTAGATTTAGCTACTCGAGTGGCAATAATGTAGTTTGAAACTCTGTTTGTTAGTTTCCGAGGGCAAATCTGTTGGCCCCCTGATTATATGGGAGTGTGTGGCGGAGGCGGCTCGGCCCTCGCAAGCTCATAAAGCGTTTCCGAGCCGAAACCTCACACAGGGCACTAAAACACGTTGCGGTGTGTCGAGAACAATAAAAACCGTAGACAGTTTCATTACATGCATTGCTAATTCGAAGGGACGTGCATGCGTTGTGTATGCGCTTGGGAACGTCCAGACAGAAGACACATAACTCGGCCTCGGTAATAAAACTGCGCAGCCTTTTACTACCGCAGACTTTTTACGGAATGGCTGCGCCAGCAGCGGCGCTCTTTCTTGGAGGTGAAAAGACGAAATTGTATTTTAACGCCGACTAATTTGTGCTACTATGTTGGGAGTAATGATGCTGAGCCAAGTGCGATATTATATCAGTCTATGAAGGATAACGAGCTGCTTTCGGCAATTAAAGACGAGCTGGACTTTAATTTGGGTCGCTGAGTGGCCGTAAAAATCGACGTGTCGGAAAAAACGACAAGAAAGAGGTGGGCGCGATGCAGATGCTTTGATAAATCCGAGCCGAGGCGGATGGGAGGCGGACAGAGTTTTTTACTCCAACGCGCCAAATCCCAGTTAAACTCATTACGAGCCCTAAGAGTGCAAAAAGGTTAAAGAAACTTTAAATTCCGAGCCAACAGATTTTTGATATCAATAGACAGCGGCCTTTAACGCCGCTTTCAATGTCGCCGAAACATCGAAACGCAATTAAAAAGCAAACAATGCTATTTACACGACCTCACTGCCACGCTTTGCATAATAGGTCGCTCCTAACGAGTTATTAACTTAATTATTAAGTAATAACAGCGGCCTCCGTTGCAAATCCTGAGGAGTCAATGGACGCGCAGCGAAACGTCTGCGCTTCCTCACTTCCCCGTGCGTGCAATCGAACGAAAGGGGAAAGGAAAAAGGAAGTGCACGGCTTTGTCCGGTGCCGTCGCGATTTTTCCAAAATGCCAGCAAGTCGACCGCGCCCAAGCCCAATCGAAAATTGCAGGTTGGCTATTTCCTGTTACACGAGGATGGTGGAAACGGTGCCGGTGAACATAAACATAAAACAACACCTGTTGCATATCGAACTTGCTCGACATCTTGTTCTACTTACGGCTTGGAAATCGTTAAATTTATTTCGTCGCGACTCTTCCGAGCTAACAATGGACAAGATCGAAAGAAAATACGAGATGGGGGACGGTGCCGGCTAAAAGGGTATATTCACAAGAATGTTGCGAAGAAAATTTCATTTGTTGAAATTTATTCGAGTACAAGTTTTAACCTTCAAGGCGCTCTATTTAAATTACATTTGCTGTCAGCTTAGGCAATACCTCTCGCAAATACTCAGGTCTTAGAATCGACTATGACATGCTTCCATAAAACAAACAAAGACACAACGACTGCGTTTTACATTCTTTTATTGCTTTACTATACTCCCCAGAAATAAATAATAACAGTATGTAGGTGTAGGTCAGTTTCGTTTCTCACGTAAAACTAAGACTTCTTAATCTTTCAAATTCCAGTAGGAAAAATTGGTACCGAACCTTGTATTTTAATGAATTCATAACTTACTTTCATACTACAAAGTGAGTATGGCGCAGGAATTTTTATTTAAATTTACAATTCATTAGCAGTGCACTGATTTTAAAGATTATTGTTAAAAAAAAGGATGTTACTTTACTTTTTTGCTGATGCCTAATGATACCCTCTGTTAAAAGACTCAAAAAAGCACGAATCAGTGCATTATGAATAAGTGGGTATTATTATGAAACCTATTACAAGCATTTTATTATTTAGATTAGGTAGGTATGTTCAAAGCTAAAAAATGCCCTAGAGCAGTTGAAGAAAATTGTAGAATTTTCACTGCACTATTTTTTTAACAAAATCGTGTAATGAGTACCAAAAAATGAATTATTTCATTAATTCCCATTTCTCTTTTAGCCCCTGCATGCATTTTTAAATTATTTCTAATGTGCGGTTTGCACTCTCTATAAATTCCTACCCTCTATGTCCTTACCAGCTCATTACGCTGTATTTTTAAGCGTAGAAGACAAAACACGAATTGCCTGACTAACAATGTAAAAATACTTTTTACGAGTATGTAAAAAATAATATGACAAAAATTTTTTTTATAATACCTATTCATAACAAAAGTTAATTTCAAATCGGTTTTAAATATTCGCCCGCCATTATAGAGATGTAACTATAATGGAAAATCAGGAACGTTTTAATTTATACAACTGCATGAACCTGAAACTCCGGATAAAGCTATAAATAATTGAAATATCAAAGCTTTTATATTTAGGTATGTTATAAACTGAATCCAAAAAATAGTATTTGTTAACTGAAATCACGTAATATAAAACATTTCAGGTTTTAAACGAAACAGATATACATTTGCAGTATCAGTGTACTAAATTAAGTACTAATTAGTGGTTTTGCGACAATAATATAAAAAATAAGTAGATGAAGAAGCAACTATTTTTTTAATAATAAAGGGAAACTTAAAAAACTTTATAAATAAAGTGTGGGTATTGTTCGATGAGCTTCAGCTTACAAGTAATGTTTTTGTTTGTTTCCTGAGTGTGAAATAAATAATTAGAGCGGAGCGGATTTCCTTCCCCAATATCGGAAAGATCAATAACTGATTCAGAATTTGGAGATTATGAGTGTGTTTCCCCGTTGTTCCCTCCATTCTCAGTGAGCAAAATACCCATTTCCATTCATATGCTCAAGGGAAACATCCAGTACTTAGGAATCATTTTACATGTCCTTAATTTTAGTTTATAGTCGATACGTGTCTATCGTGAGAAAAATTAATAAATAAAAAGGCAGCGCTATGAAACCGAGAAGGCTGTCTTATTTTGCATGATGCGCCTGGCTTGTAGCCGGATGAAGTTTCAAAAAAGGAGCATTTCTGTAATTTGTAACTCGAGGCTTGAGAGGTAACAACAGGCGCATTTTTTCCACCGACAAAGAATCCGATCGATTTTCGTATAAAGTTAACAACACGGTTATCAAGTCTGCAACATGCAACCTATTGTTTCAATATGACTTGTCGTTCTCATATTACGTCTAGCTCTAGAATATCCATTGACAATCACGTGTTCCACATGTCTGTTAACAGCTCGTCTGACACCTCCGCCTTGGCGCATTCCTGGCGTTTTTCTCTCTTTGGCGAGCTCCTCACCTAAATAAACTTGTTCAATAAGTGATGAATTTTTAATTGTGCATAGTGCGCGCAAGCTTAGATTTGGCCACAATTTCCGGCCACCGTCCTTCATTATTGAGAAGTTCCGTTCTTATTAGGTCTTATCGCGCAGTTTACAAACCCAATTTCTGGATCTTTTCCCTTTGTGACGCGGGGACGAGTCGTCGCATCTTTTATCTCGTTTTAACCAACAAGTCATAAAAGCAACAAGGAACGGAATTGTTCGCTGTAAGCAGACGACAAGTTGACGGCCGTTTTGTTGAGATTGCGGATTTTGCAACGCGGAGGGTCAACGTACACCGCTGCAGTACGCATCCGCCAATACTTTTAACCCGAGATAGCAGAAAAAAGAGATAATTTCGTTTGTGGAAGCCAAACAGAAAGCGAAATTGCGTTCGGTAGCCTCCAGGAAGACGAATTTCCAGTGACTTCCGACGAAACAATCAACGCACCACGAAAAATTTATGTGGCAGGTGCGGAAGGGCTGCGCTGCACAAAAAGAACGAGCATTTCAGACATCTGTCGGCCGTGACGATGCCGCGGGATGAATTGACAGAAAGCGAAGATGTTTACAAAGCAAACGGAGTTCGGTCACAGGAGACGCAATTAATGCTGCGAAAGGACGCACCTGTGACGGATAAAGGGGGAATGCGACGAAATTACCAACAGGCGCCCAGTGGCGTACGCGACTACGACATGTGTGGTCCTTCGTCAGCTCAAGGAATAAATCAAACGGCAAAAAGGCAGAAAATGTTTCGCATGCACAAACACCTTTTGGGGTGGCACGTGCCATTAAACCATCGTACAGCTGGCAGTTCTTACAAAAATTTTACGTTTCTATCACCGCAATGGACAAGTGTTAGGATGATGTATGGCATATGGCAAACGGAATTTTGTTAACCATATAATCTTCTGTGAAATCTGTGATTTAAGCAGTTGTTGTTATTACCCATTTTTCTTAGTTAGTGAGTAGTTTGGTTTCGGTTTTAAATAATAATAATAATAATAAATAATCTAAAACACGCTACGAACAAAGCAATACAAGGAGCTACTTAAAAAGTACCTACTTTTTATTACATCTTTGAAACTAATAATAATCACATAAATCAGCGTGTGCTGTTAAATACATACTTTAAATTTTTCTCTATACATTTTTTTTGTAATTAATCGAAATTTTTTGATTACTAGTGTCATTCCAAACTAATCTAAACCGAACAATGCTTTGCAAAAACTTTTGTGTAAAAATCAAGAAAAAAAGTGTTGCGAGCCTAAAGATTACCACTGTGTGAATTCTTAATTTTTATTTAATTTGTAATTATTTTTGGGGACTAACGCCAATTTTTTTACGTATTTTTTGCACAAAACATTTTAGGCATCGTTTGTTTTAGAATGACGTAAAAAAAGTAAAGGGCTAATTAATACTAATTAATTAATTTATTTCGATTATAAAGAATTGTAGAAAAATTCTGAAAACAATCGGATCTATAGAGAATAATTACTAGTAGCGCAAACGCTAATTTTTCTGTAAATACTTGGTACACCGAAAAGGTATTGTTTTAGCAGACGAGTTGCTTACGAATTTTTTTTATAGATTTTTAAATTCACTATTTTTGTACGTACCTACACGTGCTCGTCATCTAAAAATTATTTTATCTTACAGGTGCAGGTTTTTTAGGTACATTATACAATTATTTTCGGTAAGAGAAATAAAATTTCTTTCACAAGGGAGATAAAGCTGTTAGTTCTACTCACAAGTGAGTAATCTGGGGAAAATTGGGGAAAACAATGAGACTGTTTATGTTATAACTAATAGCAACATACATAGAGCTATGCTAATGTTATTACAGGCGGATATTTACTTGATTTTTTTAAATCTTTTTACAATGCACCTGTAAGATAAAAATTCGTATATCACTCGTGATCGGAATGCGATTATAAAGCTCGTGAGAAGTGTCCCACGAGCGCGCAAGCGCAGTCATGAGTCAAAATTCGCACTCGCATATAATGATGCATTTCTATCACTTATAACTTATAATATAATATACTGTTATTAATAATTTTAAGTATTAATGCAGCAGCTAGTTTTCGATAAAAATTCTTTGTTGTAAAGATCAAAACATGTTCATGATAAAAGTTTTTAGATTGAATTTAATTAAGGTGCTGAAAGTCATTGAAAAAGAACTAAGATTAGTGTTTAGCCCGATTAGTAAAACACTCCACTACAGAGCAAAATCACATATTTTGATACCTCCAGGCACACATTCATTTTTTGTGCATATTAATCGTCGTTGCAAAGATAAAACAAATTTGAAGTTAATAAATTTTAATAGATTAAATAAATAAATAATCTAATAAATAAATAATTTAATAAATAATAAAATAATATTAAAAATAAATAATAAATAATAAAAATATTAAATAATTTTATTAAAAAATGTTGAACTTTTCACTTGTGTAAAAGTACTATCTAATAAATAAGCCACATACCAAATCACAAAGCTTTGTTGGTGAAGATGAGCTTTTATTCTTTGTCATGCACTTGTTATTGCCATTTTGTTAAGCAAATAGTATTATTAGGGGTCCATTCTGCAAAAACTTAAAAAAAAACTGAAATAATGTAAGAGAGATTTAATCAAAACTGTTAGTGCGCTGAATAAACTTTATCGATTTTCGGAAATTTTATATAATTCGGAGTCCCCTAAACATTGCTCCTGTGAACACGGAAATAAATGAAAATTTATTTTTATTTGAGAAATGTGGTAATGGATTTTAGACTTATGTCGAAATTGTTTCCTTTTTTTTTCACTGAAAGACTTATATTCGTTTGTGTTTTCATTTATGTTAAAGGATGCAAATCTAGAAACTAAAAGTAGTTTAATAAAAACGATGTTTCAAAAGCAAGGTTGTGGTTGCAGTGAGTAAACTGTCACAGCTCAGTAATAAATGAGCGCAACCAAATTAAATAATCGTAGAATTGTTAGAATTACCAATCCTGTTTAAAGGACACGATACCCTTCTAATTCCACTTGTTTTACATAATCTAATTTTGGTTAATGATAGCATTATCAGTTTCAAGATCGTTTACAAGTGCATTTACGTTTGTTACCTACCACAATAAAGGTCTGAACCATCCCCACGTTTGTAAAAATAAATTGTAACTATTTCTAACATCTCAAAAAAGGTTTATGTCGGTTTATGGCTTAATTTACGTGAACCGCCAACGCGGTGACATTTCCCAACATCTTTTATTAAAAACACATTATCTGTGTCTCCATCAGAGAAACAACTTCATTAAGAATAAAAATAACAATTGATCGCGTTTAAAATTAACCCAGAAATGGACATGTAGGAGTCCAAATCAATGTTTTTTATTTTATTTTTTTTAGGATGTGCAACTTATCCACAAAGTAAGTCCCAAATTAGTAATTATTAAGAGTTCATTGATCTAAACTAAAGAAAATCGGTCATATCGTAATCACACTTCATCATTTCAGACAAGCACTCAAGTGGACATAACCCATCTGTGCTTCAAAAAGCGATCCCAGAAGCTAACCAATAGAAATTTCTAATGAGTGAACAATATATTTCCCATCAGCAGCTTGTCAATACCTCCACACGTCGACATTGCACTTCGTCCGCACCTAAACACTGCAATTTGCATAATGACTCATGCATTTTTAACTCGCCATGAATCAAAATGCTCCTAAACCGAATCGATAAGTTTAAGGTCAGGAGTGAAGCGAAGCCACCCGCGTGCACCCCATGCAAGACGTCGTCGTTCCGGGCCCGTGTGCCGGACATCGGGGGCGGGCGGCGGAGACAGCGAGGGGGCGCCCCCGGGCCATCGGGGACAGCGGGATGTGCGTGCACCTGCCTTGTGCCATGCGGATCGATAGCGTGGACTGGCCGCCCCTGTGAACCCCACAACCCCCAAACTATGCCGGCCACTATATCGCAGCCACCTACATTATAATGTCACTCCACGTCGCACCGGAATGATCGATAAAATGTAAATTAACTAATGACAGTAAATAACTCGGGTACACACCGGCTGGTTTATTCCTCGGATGGACGGGTGTCATACCCTGCGAAGAGTGACAAGAAATGACGACAACAATGCAAAATTCAGCAAATTAAACATTTGCGAACGACCAAAACGGAAGGTGCTTTAAACTTTAATTGTAGTGTGGCGCGGAAAAGTTCACCGGAAAATTGGCAAAAATGAAGGATTGTCGTGTCATTTTTGCAATTATCCGTCTGACGACAGGATTCATTCAACAGGTGCTTATCTATTTTTGCTATTATAATTTTCCTGAATCATGGAGATTTTTACGCTACGTGGCAAACGTTTAATTAAGCTTAAATGCGAACAATGCCTACAACTCACCGGTGTTTGGAAAAGTTTTTTCGCGCTTTTTTCAACATGACATTGTAAACATTGGCTGTTCGGTGGCTCGGAATATTGGACGGATTATTTGTGCTTTTTTATTCACAAGTTACCATTTAAAAGCGAATGGATGATAGCAAGGCTTTTGATTTCATTTATTCGAAACAATTATTGAAACAAGAAAATTTGTAGAAAGAGCATAATAAAATATTAATGAAACATTTACGACACTCATAATAATTTAAAAAAGTAGAAAACTGGTAGTGGGTAATTACAGACCGTTAGTAATAAATTAAATAAATTTAAAATAAATATCAAAATATCCAAGCAGATTCATTTAGAAGGATAATTTCTTTTTGCATTTGAAACATTCTCAGCCTGATGTAGGTACCTGTACAGTGTTTTCGAAAAAGTTTCCTCAAAACGCTTTATCTCAATGCACGCAATGAAAATAAAAACATTATTAAGGATCGCCTGAAGATACCAAAGATGTTAAAAGCTAGCATGGGTATTTTTTGTGAATAAACACACCAGGAAGCAAAATAGTGTAGGATGAAACAAGACAAGCTAAAACAAGATAATTAATTAAGATAAATTAAACCTTTGAAAATACCAAAGTCAAAATTAAATAAAACGTGAAAAAACACATTGCAAACATAATTCTCGCAGTAGTATTAGATTTCAAAATGGCATTTTTAAAGAAACGTTAATTAATAGCAAAGTAAAAGAAGGATAAATTATTGAAAGAAACTTTAGTACGGGTATAGTTAGTTTACCCCCTGCTTGTAACAGTCCAAGTGACTAATTAAAACTGAAATTAACAACCCTGGATTTTTTTCGGAATTGTCCAGCATACGATCGGCTTGCGATCTATAATTAAACAAATCATGCAGCTTGCAGGCTTATGCAAATAAGCTACTTGCACAAGCTGAACAACTCGTCTAGTTGACCTTGTCCATGGTGCAACCTCTCCGATTCGCAAACGTTGACAAAACAATTGCACATGGATATAATCAAAACCAATAAAATCCACCTCGGACAATGTCTCAATTACGTAACGTAAAAATCCAATCGGTTCCAAGTCGACTTTCGACGGATAATAATCCAAGTTCCAACCGAGCTAACCAACCGTGTAATTGGGTAAACGGGACAAAAGCTCGCCGCGACACGTTTGGAAAACCAACGAAAACTCGCATCATTTTTACTCCATCGAGGGAAGCACGGACCGATAACGCCTCTTATCGGTCACAGACTGGATCGTTAATGTGTAACTTAACTGTACTTTCTGCATGAATGCGTGGCCAGATTGCCCTCATGGCATCTGCGTTCTGGTTTCGTTACAGATGAAATTTCACGAAACCGATCTCCGGGATCGGATAATGCTCTAATCACCAGTGGCGGCGCATCAAACGACGATAAAACGCCGCTAAAGAACCAATTACAGAGCAAATTACACACACCGCTTTCTCAAGACGTGACAAACAACCGCGCTACACACGACCACAACTACTTATCACACAACTGACACCCGACTTCATCAGACCC
Organism: Tribolium castaneum; assembly: GCF_031307605.1. Classification (NCBI taxonomy): domain Eukaryota; kingdom Metazoa; phylum Arthropoda; class Insecta; order Coleoptera; family Tenebrionidae; genus Tribolium; species Tribolium castaneum. The sequence goes on from NC_087396.1 coordinate 15,256,457, forward strand.
AATTTTACAAATTAATCGGAAGGCAGGGGACCAAAATAGATCCCTGGGGGACCCCCGCACTCAAAAGTTATCAAGAGCCGTCACGGTCTGAGCGCCGACAGACCAAAATAAGGGGAGATGGCCGAGCCCGCAGCGAACACTGCACCATAAAGCTCGATACAAGCTCTGCAATGTTTTTGACTTGTACTTATGATTAAGGATTACATATGTATTTTTTATCAAATAAAAACCACTCTCAAACATTTCACAAAATCCAGTTCGGATTATATAGTCCTTTTTTTTTCGAATTTTCCAAAGTTGGTGCCAAATTCATTAGCTTTATCAGAGCTTGAAATCGGTGATTTAATTTTTATAGGGATGTCATAGTCCGGATAATGATTAAGATTTTCCGGAACGCACTATTATCAAGAAAAAAACTGATTCCGTGTGAACCGGAAGAATCTTCAGCGGACTCCATATGATCCAAAATTATTAAGCACATAAAACGCTTGAGTTTAATCTTTATTCAGTTTTTTCCAAAAGTCTATATAAATGAGTAATAATTTCGACAAGCCATTGCAAATCTTCAATTGCTTATAGAACAGCAGCTGAAAACCACAGCTACTTGTTCCTTTTAACAAGTAGATAAATATTGCAAAAAGAAAAAGAGAAGGTAGCATACCAAGTTAACCGACTAAAAATTAACAATTTAAACAATTTAAGACTCAATATTTTTCTTATTTTTGATACATAAGTTTTTGAAAACAAAGCCAACTTGATTTACATAGGCCATATGAATTTTTGTTATTTAGTACATGGGAAAAGACCCATGTTTTAATTAAAAAAAATAAAATGGTTGTGCATTTTAAATGTTAGAGTTTTTCTTTTACAGTTTCATGATTTTGTAACCGGTTCCCCACATAATAGCAATCCTGTGTAAACTTTTTGTTTATAGATACTTTTTTAAATAACTCCGTGCCGTAATAGGTCCAGCCCACTTATTTCGAATAATCGAAGCAGCTTTGCGCTTTACGCTTTAATTGAAAATAAAATACATACACGACAATAATGTACCCAGAAATACATATTGCTTTATCGGTGTCTTCGTCTGCCTACTAGATGTAGGGAGTTGATGACATGACTTGATGTAGAAGCTTTGATCAACTCGAGGATAAATCGTCACGGTTTTAAAAAGTGAAAATATGTAGTACGCTATTTCTTCAGATCCTCTAGATCAGTGGCGTGCTTAGGGGAAATGGAGACAATTGCCCCCCCCCCTGTACAATCCGATTTGTAATGATTTTGTACATTTTTTAACAAATTATTTATTGATACTCAATTTTTTGGGCAAAAACAATATTTAGTAAATAACTCGACTTATAATTAGCCTTTAAATCTGTTTTTTTCGATGACACCTACTTCAGATCTCAGCATATCCCTCCTAAAGTCAGGTCTGGAAATGCTACTACCCCAGTTTATTTATGTACGTGTACAAATGTAAAATAGCTGTATATTTAATTTGGTTAACATATTTTTTGTTGTTAATCATGTTAAGTGATAAATTGTTAAATACACAAAAATATTTTTTATTTAATATTTATTTATTTAATATTATTTTAAATTCAAGCTCATGATTTTCCGCACTAATGGTAATTGTTTAATGTTCCAACTTTTTAACTATAATTTAAAAAAACAGGAACGCAGCAACCCATATTTTAGAAGAGGTCTCAAGTCTGAACCCGCTGCTGGCAGGAAGCTGGTTTAATAAAATTAATTGGGAAAAGTGCTATAATTTTGTTTATTAAATACATAAAGTTAGTTTAAAATGACTATAAGAAAACAGATGGAACTAATTAAAAAAAAGTTGAGAGGGTGAGTGCACCGGCAGGGGATCGAACCTAGATTTGTGTGGTGTGTGAAGGTGGGGGAAAGAGTGGGGGAGAGTACCCCTAACCGTGACTAGTAGTCAGATGGTTAGAGGTTAGAAAATGACTCGTCAAGTGTCACTTGTTTTATCTTTTCCTGCGGACGTTCATTGATAATTAAGTACCAAAACAAGATAAAAAAGTATTCACAAATAGAGTGCGTAAACCGATAAAGGCGCGTATATTTAGTAGGAGCATTTAACCTCTTATCTTTTTCTTAAAATAGTATTGCAATCCGCAAACACGTCGCATTCCGTCCGCAATAAATTCCACTTTATGCAAAAGCCGGGCCATAAATCAGCCGCATGCGGGTCCAATATGGGGGAAACCCCCATCGGGCCTTACCTTATGGTGCTGGATAATGGCACTGGGCTTACGTTTGGCCGACATCTTCGCCGCAGCCGGCCCTGGCCCTCAAAACACACGCACAAATCTGGCCATCCTTGCAAGCGTCCGTGACCAACTAACTGTTTCTAATGTTGCGATAGGTCAGGCTGATGACGTCACGCCGGGCCTGCCGAATTTCGGAGCGCCGATCAAGGCGGCGCGGAAAAAAGCTCGCACTCCGCACTCTCACCCCGGAGTCGGCCGGATCTGAATTTCGGTTGTTTTGTCAGTGCGATTGTTTCGATTTTTGTTGCAACGTACATCCGTCACGATAGCCGTGTCAAAGCCGACTGACGAGATATTCCCCGCCCCATGATTCCTTGCGTTCCTCTCGCGTCTCGCGACGCAGGCGTCCATCCCCGCCACCGGCGTCGCCCCCCTCTCTCGACTATGATTGTCAAAGAAAGAAGTCGCGAACCGACCTCAACCCAAAAGATAACCCCTACGTCCGTTCAAATTCTTTGAGGCTACCGGGCACAAAGGGATGGGGGGCGCGGGGAGGGGCGTGTGGTCAACGAGAGCTTTCAGGGTGTCAGGTGCAGGAGTTGAATGGGAGCTTTGAAGAACTTTAAAGTGGAAGGGGGGGTTATGTAATAAAGCTTTTTTCCGGGAGGTCCTTATTAAATTTGACCTACCAACAGCTACTTCTTTTACAGAATTGTAAATTACAATCATCTGACACTGATTTACTCTTTCCACAATTACTGGTCGCTTGACGCAGCGCAGATAACATTCAGTATAAATCAAGTTTCGAGACCATTTTTGTATTTCATGGTCACCGCATGTTGCAATTCTTCTAATTTATTTTTGAGCAATGCATGTTTCTTTCTACGTACATTCGAACAAACATGGAAATATCCGTCTTTGGTTGCTCATATTTCGCTGAATCAATTTGGATGCTGAATGATTAGGTAAAATAGTATAAATGCTGGGTAATAATATCACGAATTAAAATAAAATTTATTAGCTAAAATTATCCGTAACTAAAATAATCAAAATGCTAAGTATTGCTTTTAAATTTTCTAAAAAAAATCTAGGCAGGTACATAAAAAGCCCTACAAAACGTAAAGACGAGTGTCCTCTTTTAGACAAGGGGATCTGCAGTTATACGTAAAACTTTCCGTAAAAATAAACAATATTTAGTTAGTTTACCTACTATTTTCACGTCTACAAGTCTTATCTAGCGTTTACTAATTTATATTTATAAAGTGCAGGTGCTTAGCGTTAAATTAAATTACGAACCGTTTAATTTGTTCCTAATTAGTTTTAAGAAAAATTGAATAAGTATTTATTTTCAATAACTTTTTTGATCAAGAGATGATAAAGCATCAAAACAACACGTCTTTCAGGTTTCTGGCAATTACAATAGTTGTAGCATCAATAACCCATATTTTTGACCCAAGAAAACTAAAACTGTTAAGTTAAAACTGTGTGTAGGGTAAAGGTGCCTTAGACAGTTCTTAATATGAGACGCTAGCATTGTCTTCAAGTTAAAGCTTTTTTTACTATTTTTCTATATTACCAATAGTTCATTATAAAATCTTATATCAATAGCGAAGAATCAATGCTGGAAATCAGTTAGCTCTGCCATCAGCCATTCGCCAAAAATTTTGCAGCTCTCGTCGTACAAGTGAATAATAAGTTGTTACAATAAACAATAATTGTTATTGACGTATAGCTGGACTATTTATTTATCATGCCGTTTGTTCAATTTTATACTTTTTCGAATATGTAATCCAAAACTATAAAAAAATTTCTTCGAGCTCTAATGTGAGACACTTAAAAATTGGCTGCAGCTAGTAATTCAGTATTACCAACAGACACAGAATTTCGTATCACTTCAGTCTGTATATGTAGTTACTACATACATGTCCTTATGCCATTTCTTTGGAAAAAAGCTCATTTTTTGTAGTGAAGCAAATCTTGAATAGAGGTAATTAGAGGCAAGAAACTCAACTATTATTTTATACGGAAAAAATATGAAAAGTGACTGAATGGCGATAGAAATATAACAAAGTTTAAGATTTTTTCAGTTATTTATTCGTATTAATAAAAAAGTGATTAAATATTCTGACTATTCTGAGAACTTATTAAACCGGAAAGCCTACCGCAATAATTCTTTCAGATTAAAGAGGTTTTACTGTATTTGCTCAAATAATGCATTAAGAAGAAAATAATCAAGTAATCAAAACCTATAACAGAAAATACCAAAACAATATTTTTTTAATACAGAAAGTCATCTCTAATTAATACTCAATATAAATATAATCCTACGGATCTCAATATCTCTGCTAGTGAATTTAAAATTTGAATACTTATTTTACTTTAACGACTGGCATTCGTTTATTAATAACATAAGGACACAGATTTTACAGAAATATGTACATTAATTTTTTTACAAATGATTGCTTCTCCTACAAATAAACGTTTTTAAATTAATTCTTTTTTAACATTATTCAAATCTCTCCGTATTTGGTTCGTATTACCGTCAATTCAAAATTGCCCTGCAACTGATACGGCCGAGGCAAAGCGATAGAATCTAGAAAAAAAGCACGTGGAAAGAAAAAGGCTCCATCGCGTTCAGCGCTCCATTCCGCCTCGTCACTAATTAAAGTCTCAATAATCCAATAATTCCGGCAAAATTAAAACGAATAATAAGATTCCAAAAAATGTAATCTCTCTCGGTCGCATATTCTCGTATTTCCCTCCCCAAGCCACCCTTCACGTGTCCGAAGCTTCGTGTGTCGGCTCGTCCGGGGGCCGTGGGTGGGCGATGTGTCACGGCCGGACGAAGGGCGCCCCTCTGGCTGCGATTAGGGAGTCGGGGCGCGGTCGGGTGGGGTCCAGGGGTTCTTTCTCTAATAACCGCGTACATGCAGGACCGGAACGAAATTCGAGAGGTGCGGGCCACATCCATTATTCGGAATAAGCCGACCGTCTCCGCTACACGGAATTAATTTATGGAAAACGGAATCGATGGAGCCAGGACGAAGAAAAAACGTCAAAACGGAAAACTTCTACTCGTGCAACTTTTAAATCAAGAAGGATAAAGGAGCGGATGCTTCGACGATCTCGGGAGGGTCTTGACTCGCGTCCATTGGGATTGCTGACTTTCTGACGGGATGGTGGGATTCATATTAAAGAGAAGGGACGCTGGGAGACGTGCCGATGGGGCCGCAGATGAAGGGGCTTGGACAAGGGCTTTCATCAAAAAATCAAATGACTTGGAGCAAAGACACTCAATCTTCCTTATTTCGCACTTACAGTTGTTATTTAAAGAAATAACAGGAAAGCAGGCTCGCTAGCCCAAAGACGCTATTGATTTTGTTTTCCCACAACTCGAAAACAAATGGTATCCTAAATTGTGAGTTAGTACTGCCTTCGGTCTCGTCACGGTTTTATCACTTTTCTCCCTTGCTACATTATGTTAAATTCTTTGATTCATTTCAAATTTCTTAATCTCGGCACGCGAATTATCTTCGCGTGCACGTGATCGGTTTATTGTTCCACCCAGCGTCGTCACGAAGCATCTGCTCAAGATGGGGGTGTGCGATTTTTCCGTATCTCGGTCTGCCATCTTCGAATTCGTCCTATTGTTCTTGTGGCAAAAGTCGTCGGCGTGTGAACTATAGGGAACTGTTATCGGTAACCATTAAGAGCAGAGTGTGCCATAAAAGCAAACCCATCAAAAGTTGTCTCGCTTTAGCCACTTAAATGCACAGTTAGTGCAGGAATCGTCGCGTTCTGGACTACGTCACAGTTATGCGCGGCCACGTCTTCGTCCTTTTCTACATCGAGGACGTGAGCTTGCTATGAATAAGGATAACACCGGCGACATGCACTCCTGCCCATAAATCTTGAAAGGATAATTCGAGAGACAGGAATTATTACGAGGCTTTAGATTCGCACTATAATGCCCATTTTTATCACTTTACCATATAACAGCGATTCAGCACGCGGATTTTTATCGAAGAGACGATTATTGCTGGAGGGGAAGGAAAATGCTTGGCTGGTGTAAAGTTTGACGGTAGTCGAAGGAATTTCAAATATTCAGTAGTTGGTTTTGAAACGTAGGTATTTTCCGAATGAGACGAGTCGGGAAGCAGCCGCTGAAGAGCCTCAACAAAAACTTAACTTGTAATGGAATAATAAAACTGCAATGTTTTATGAAGCTTCCGATGTGTAATCAAATAATTACCAACTGATTCTTAATTACATAAAGAAAAAATAATAAGCAGATATAAAACAACATTCATTACATCATTAAGGCGGTATCGCTCGACTTAGTTCACGTATAAATCTTAATCTTAATAGTAATATCATTGCTTGAAAGGAAATTTGTAATCTCAACCCTAAACAAACAGAAATATATACTTGATTGACATCTGTTGGTAAAATTTGCTCAGTTGTCCATTACTTGTGTGCTTGTCAAATGTAGTACACTTCGCCGAAAAATTAAGGGATAATTCAAAAAGATTTGCATAAACTTATTTATTTTTAGAGAAAATAAATTTATTTTTATTATTTCTTACCCTTTATTTGTGAATTCTATTCACTAAAACTAAAAATTAGAAAAAAATTAAAATCAAATTAAAAAATCATACAGATGTCAATTTTAAAGCACGAAACCGTTGCAAAAAATGCACGTCATGAAAGTAAGTAGAGAACATCGTAAGTTGTCTATCACAGTCACACACCAAACGGTGACTCGTATTGAACAAGAATTATTTCAAGAAGAAACTGGTCAAAGATTAGATGTGCAACAATCCCGTAATCACTAAAGCTTGGCGCTGGTATCTTCCGTTGTTGTAAACCAAAGTAAGGAGGAAAACACAAACAGTAAATGCAAAAAACCGACTTTTAAGCATTACTCTTAAAAAAAGTTTTTGTTCTGCAAAATACTTAAAAAATAATCTTCAGCAAGCCATACATACATAGAAATTTGGTCTAGAGAACAAAAAGAGGTAAAAGCTACTCTAGTTCAGAGTATGCCTACACAAATGAAAGCACGTATAAACAGAGTTGCTCATACACGTTGTTAGTATGTTTCTAGTTATTTTTTTTTTAAATCAATGAAATTACAAGTTCTTCTGTTCTACGCCTATTTTGGAAAACCTAGATTAAATATGAGATACAGTGAAACCTTCTTTAATGTACACCTCTGTATAACGGACACCTCTTCACAACGGACATTTTTGTAAAAAAGTAACAAAACCTATATTAAAATTTACACCATCCATTAGTGGACACTCTCTACAAATTAAAAATTCAGACAATTAAAAAATTCTCCATCGGTGTCCGTTGTTCAGAGCTTTTACTCTAATAGTTATTTATGTAACAAGTCCACAAAATAGAGTTTTAGCGGTCGAATCGGATTAAGGACGAGGCGACGAAGGAGCCGAGTTCTTAATGAGATGACCGCTAAAACTATTTTGCGGAAGTGTTGCATACAAACTTTTTTGGTACCAGCTCTCTAAAACAACAAAATTGTAAAATTCATTACATTTCCAATTTACCCTCATCACAAGCGTAGTCGTCCGATAGTCATAGCAAAGACTAATTTATTGAAACAAGAATTATTGTTTTGTCAATTAATAAATAAGTTAGAGTCCACAAGGTGTTGCTACACGACTTTAAAAGTACTTGTTCTTTAAAATGATATCTCGTGGACTCAAAGCAGTTCTTAAAGTAACCATTTTAGGGAGCGTGCAGGAAAAATATTTTTAAACAACTTATTTAATACTTCCACACTTATTAAATTTACTTTTCAAAAAATGTTTAATTTTAGTTATTATCCCCTAATTTTGCATCGGTTTAAAGTTTTCCGTTGAATTTCCTTGTGTGAAACATTTGTTTCTAAAACGATGGTAAATTCATGTGGATATCTTCCACAGCGGTGAAAACAAATCATTACAAAGCACAATAATAAATACACTTTATTCAATTTTGAACAAATAAAGAAGGATTATTAACTCCATAACAACAGCACTAAGTTGATCTTTATACTTAAGAGAATTAAAGTTTTTATTTCACTAGTGAGTTAAAACTTTCTGTCAAAACTACAACTTCAAAAAAATTAATGACAAGGTATTTGTAACAATATTTTTATTCAGGAACTATTCGTATTAAAATAAAAATGGCAATTAGTAACATTATTAAATAAAAGTTGTTGTGCACCACCTTCAGACTGCAATGGAAAAGATATATTCAGATTGTTGAACGTTTAGATCGTTGGGCAATATAAGCCAAAATTATTTTTTCATCCACCCCACTTGCTTTATGCTTCACTCTCCATTCTCGGAACAATGCGTATTCTTTTTCGTACAAAGACTTAGATTTCTCAGGCACAAGGTTGTTAACTGCTTCCATAGCAGCTTTTTCGATATTTTCTGGTATTACAACACCATTAACTTCAATATTTTCCATAATTTTTTGAAAAATTGGCACACAACACAATGACTCGTTGGAAATTTTTTTTGTTTATTATAAACAAACGAATGGTTGTCACATCTACGAGCCATACAAGCATGTTGATCCGCGAGTTGATTTAAATATCATTTAAATTTGCCATTCTCTTTCACAATAATTTTATTCGAGTGGAGTCCAAAATTGAATAAAATATTGTATAAACCACGTGAATTAAGGATGTTAATCGCTCGAAGAAATAAGATCACTCGCCCTAACGGGCTCGTGGTCTAAACATTCTTCTCGCGATTAAACATCCCTTTAATTCACTTGGTGTACGAATATCTATTATATGATTAGGTACTATTATGTTGTATAATTTTTTTACAACAATGAGGAAAAACAAAAGAGATCGTAATCGTAATATCCAAATTTTCAAATTCGGATGTCAAAAAAAGTAAACACGACAACTGGTACAAATAAATTTTTATAATCGTGGAGCCGGTAAAATATTTTGAAAAATTTCGGAAATGACCATTCGTGGGTCGCCTGTCGGCCGCTGCGCTGCACCGTTATGGCCGCTGCATCCGTTTGTTTCTCGCAAGAACCCCGACAAAAACGACGATAATTGCCCCAATCCGGCAATTTCCTTTTTGCCGCATCTCGGGCCGTTTTCGGCCCCGAGTTGTTTCTGACATGACGAAGCCGCACTCAATTTTTTCCTTTCGTTGGCAACCTTAGAAGTGCACATTTGTCTTCTTTGTCGTCGTCTCACATGTCATGCGGTGCGGGGGTGGTTGCGTGTCTCCCCAGGAGAACGAGCCACCCACACCGGGGCTTTGTCCGAGCCCAGCACCCCACACGCCATTCTGCGTTACGCCGCAGCTTGAATATTTTAACTATCTGGAGAAAAATGCCGCCACGGCTGCGCTCCGACTCTGATATATATTCACGTCCAAAGGCCGATCTGCGGGAATCTGTTGCCGAGAAGAGGTGGGATTTAGGTGGGCTTGCACTTTTCGACGGCCGCGGGATTTTTATCGGAAGGGATGAAAAATATACAGGAAGGAACGTCGACTTTCGGGGGTTGACTAAGCTCTAATCGGGTGTGCAGCTGAAGAGGCGCGATTTTTTAACACACGACCCTCGAAATTTCGAAAAATGGTGCTTGTGCGCCTGTAGGTACTTGCAGGATTATATCGCTAAAGTCCGTAATGAGATTACTGTCACTGCTATGACGAGGGGAGCTCATTGTTATGGGCCAAAGGACGTTTTGCGAAATTTGCTATTCATTGCAGTGGAGATACGCAAAGAAGGGTGCATAAAGCACAAAGGGACTCCGATAGCGAAATAGTAACGAAATGTTGCGTTCCATAAAAATACTTTATTGTTGGAGCACAAGTATGGAAAGGGTTTTATGCCAAACGCGGGCAATACTGAGTGTTCAAATTGGTTGAGTGGCTTTTATATTATAAAGTTCTGAGAACAAATTTAATGCCGCTAAATGTTTGCCGGCACAGAAGCTTTATTGGATATGAGGGTATGGGATATTAACGAAGATAAATGTAATTTTGTTAGAAAAATTAAATCATGGCTTGTGGCTTTTTTGACCAAAGTCGAAAAACTACTCGAATTGTCACTTTTTTCGCTGACATAAATCTGCAGAAAAATTTCCTAAAATTCCTCTCTACGATAAGGAAAAAACCCTCTGATCCTTGAGGTGAAATATTTCTTCAGCAGCCCATTTAATCACAGCGTGGCCAATAACAAAGCACTAACTGTCAATTCTGAATAATAATCAAGATGAAGGTATCCATTACTTAGCATTTAAGTTGTGTTTATGACTTAAGTGCCTTTAATAATATAATCCGCGACTGTTTCATTACCGTAGTTTAAAATGTTGCATGCCGCATTTTGTTCTGTCAACTTCCATTATCAATTCACTTAAATTCAGCATTTTATGCGATTCTCCCTCATTTCAGACATGTTTAGCATCAGTTTGATTGCCTGCCGTAGAAGGTGATCTTGCTTGATGTCCTTGTCATCCTTCTAATTAGCCAAATTAAAAACGCTTCTCTCGCAAAAACCCACATGTGATGGGTGTGCGCTGGGTGGGGCCGGCTTTTCCCAAACCATTACGAAAATGTGCGAAAAAGCGAGCCTCGTTCCGGTTTTAATCCTCACTTTAATCACAGTCCGGAGTATCTTCAACATTGAAAAAACGTGTCACGTGTCGGCATCGTGACAATTCCGGTGGCGAGTCGCAATTTCAAACTCAACATTGGACGTGGAATTTATGCATTTGGATCTATGAGGTACGAAGGCGGAGGCGGCGGAACGAACTGTTTGATTACGCTGGGAGTAAGGAACCGAAGAAATGTAGGTAGAGGAAGCCGCTCAATGAACTGTGTGTTCATGTGGGACATTACATTGCGTCCCATTATACACTACAAAGGTTTTCAATGAGACTTTTACTCGGAGCGAAGGTGAGGCCCATAATCAGAGCAAGTCTATCGTGCCGGCATCTAAGCGCTCACCCACCGCTCCCGACCACGAAATCAACGTTGAGACGCTTATCAGTTCTACAAGTTAAAAATGACATTTTTTGATCTCTCAAATGGTTAAATAAGAACCTCTGAAAACTGAGACGTGATTACGAGTATTTTACTGTTGTTTTTTCAGTGCTAGAACTCTGGCATTGCATAAAATTTTGAATCTCTTGTGTTATCCTGATTTAATTTTAACCGCAAGCCTTTTCGATTATTCTTAAACCTCCCCCGGGCGTTTCTACATTTAATATTTGCAAAGTAAATTAAGTTAATTATTCGGTGGTTTTCATGTTTTTCGCAAAATTCAGTCACGGTATCAGTTAGTTTAATCATCCCTTTAATTCGGTAATCCCTGCCACTTCAGCTGATTAACCCCTGCTTAGCGCTGTTTATATCCACGTCTTTGCAAATTACCTACAAACTAATTTCAGATATCGTGCTAACCACCCCTCAAAAGTCATCAACAAAAATGTGAATATAATTAAAATGAAGTCACTTTCATCCCCCAGGTGGATGACCTTTTCGTGAATTGGTATAAATAAGCTTCTTTTGCACCAATTTGGGACGAGTGGTTGTCTAGGTGGGCGGGTGGTCGAGCCCTTCGTAAAAAAATTGTGCGTCTCGATTACTCGGCGGTATCGTCGTGACGTGGATAAATTACACGTAGCTGTAGTTTTTAGGTCTCGGACAAACGACTCTTTCATTGTTCTGATATGAATTACAAATATTCGACGGAGATAGTCTCCATTGATCTCTGTAATGAAACTAATGGGTCGAGCGCCGGGTCAGTAGTCTAAATCTATCGAAAGACCCAATATGCTCTCACTAATTGCAAGGGGTTGCGATAGAGCGCTGCGTTTGTCCGGAAGGGTGGCTTCCAAACAACCCTTTGTCCTCAAGAAACCCCTTCGGACCCGGATGACGGTCGGTCCTGGCCCTGACTGCGCTCTATTCAAGATATTTTGTTCGGAAGGACACACCGACCCCATTTAGGACTCTCTGTATCTCTTCGGACTAAATAAATAATTAACCCAGACGGGGACCAATTTAATCCCGGTTACGGGGCCAGCGGTAAGCTTCTTCATCTCGACCAGAAAAACAGATAAAAGGGAGGATTAGCCCGTACAAAATTAATGAAATTATCAAGCGACAAAGAAATATTCTAGTTTATTTTGCACGAGACCGAAATAAATTTAATAGCAGGAATTCCACCGAGGATATCTCTCAAACCCCCGCTTTTTTCATTCTTTGCCTACTTGTGTTACTATTAACTCAATTTGCAGCTTTTTCGGAATAACATTTTATTCCAGCAATTTCGCCACATATCCCTCTCTGAAACACCTCCTCGAGGCGTATTTGCCACGCAATCCGGGGGTGCATTAGCCCTGCTTCCGGTCACACGAAATTGGACGCAGGCACGTGTGCACCTAGAGGTGTAACGTTAGACTGAATGCGCAGAGGAAGCGCTAATTAAGCGACAACTTCAAGAGCAACGCTCAAAAAATGGTCTATGTAGCATCGCCAATGGAAATTGGAGATGCGGAACTGTTTACTACCAACGTCATAAAATTAGATAGTTTCAAAGCCATTCCCGCTCTGCCAGTGACAGAATTGTAACTTCACCTCAAAACTACACGGTAAAAGGAAAATAAAATTCCGGCAACAGTTTAAAAAGTTTCTTACTCCACCATATTTGGTAATTTTATGGCTTAGTAGTAAACCGAGTACTTTTCACAAAACATGGAGAATATCGATATTTATGCTGAGCAAAACGATGGCGTAACAGCCAATTATTTAAAAAATGTGAAACGAGTAGTAATACGAGGTTATTGAAAATAATCCAAATTTACGAAAATGATTACTTTGTATATGTTTTTTTAAATAGAGTAAGTGGCGATAACATCGTGGAAATGCCTTTCACTTGAACCGGCCATTCATAAATAACTTCAGCAGGATGTCTTTTCTTAATTGAACGGTTCCGCACCGCGACAGTAACAGCGTTTCCTATTCGAAATAAGTTTGATGTATGTTAGAAGCATCGAAGCACTCGAAGAATGCCGTTCGAAGTAGTTGAACCTTTAGTTTGCATAAATTGTGTTCAATTTACAAGAGCACCGCAGGACAGCTTATAAATCCCGCTCGGTTTATTCCGACCGTTGTGAGTATTTAAAGGGGTGGCACGCGATGCCCCCATAACGAGCTAAATTTTTGAGCAGTGTTCGGTCCGTGGAAGAGCCTTCGAAATCCATCCGAACAAAATAAAGCTCGGAGCAAGGAAAGCACCGAACCGCAATAAGGGTAAGCATCAACCCACCTCGTGTGAACCCTTATCCGGCTGTCCACCTACCGCCCCCGCCGCTGGGGTGAGTTGATGACCCTTCCCTATCCTCGAGGGTCGAAGTGGATCCGTCGCGGGGCGAGAGGCGGTGGACGCCGAGCACTCGCTAATATAAGGTTTCCAAGGGGTGCAAGCTCGCCTACTTGGACGAGGGTACGATTCACCGTGCCTTTGACATTATGTACACGGGGGCACGATCGATAACACTTTTTCGCCCCACGAACACCAAAACTACTCTCAAAAAAATTGCTCCCCACCAGCAACGTAAAAAACACTAAATTGTATAATTACTTTTGCGCCATCTCTTGTCACAAGAGCTTGTTGTGTGTCGCCTTAAACTAGTTATGCTAGAGCCGAGTATAGAGTTGTCAAGTTTTTAAAAGCGCTATTTCGAGTGTTGTAATCAATAATTCATTCTTTATGTGATCCCAAATAGGGAAATTCTTGGTCTTGCTATCACTTAGTGTTCCACTTTTAGTTTTTCAAGTTGCAAGGCTGGCAATTTCCGGCGTATCTAGCGTTTCAATATCAAGGGTGGTAAAGGAGTGTTGGGTCGGGGTGTATACGGGAGAGATACAGACGAAACGGCGTTCTCTAGAGCGCTCCCCCAGTCCACCCTTCATCAAGTAAATTGCAGCGGCAGTCCTCGTTTCGGATATCTGGCAGGTCTGAGCCCCGAGGGGCGCCACAGCACAGCAGTACGAAACCGGGGTTAGAGGGACTCAGACACCCACTCGCCCAGCCACCCACGCCGCCTTCGATACCAGAAAAGGTGAATTTATACAGACGACGAGGAATACCGCAACAACGTCGCGCAACCCAAGATTTTATCAATTAAAGGAAACGTTCCGGATTGAGGCCTTGGGGGCGATGCTTTCAAAAAGGAGATGGAGAATTTAGAGAAGTAACTCAAAAATAGACACACGCAAACACGAACAATACAAAAGTGGAGTAGGTGGACGAACAATCGCCAAGTACAAATTTCTCGAACCTAATAGTCCGTCACTTAGAATACTCCCAATTAAATTATTTCTTCCGGGCAGGTGTATGACTCCAGCAGTAGCGTGGAACATAAAAGAACGGATAATTATTGCTAATGCACAAACCCCCTAGATAAGAATTAAAAATCTTAAATCACAATTCAAAGCACCAATTTGTTAAAGCCCCTCATTAATCTAAATGCAGTAGAACATGTTTTTTCCTTTTTAGTTTTCGACGAAAAAATGGAATAACCTCCGCATGTTTCCTTGTGTGGCCTGTCCCCACTTGTCAATTAGCGAAAAAATCCGCCTTAATCAAATCCATATTTATCCCGGGTCGAGGGTCCGAGTGCAAAAAGGGTGTGCGGCTGGCCCGGTCCAATTTAAATTTTACATATTGTATAAGGGTCGGGGGCGGTTTACGCCTAAGTTTATGCATTTTTAAGTGGTTCACGCTCGACTAACGCTGACGACGTTGCATCTTCAATTACTGGGAATAAAACGGGATTATTACGCGACGATAAAACGACACACAGAACCGTGTGAAGCCGTCTTCGGCGAAAATCTGCATTTTGATGGGGTTCCACGTTCGCTTTAATTCTCACGTTTCTCGGCCTCTCTCATGTTACAGATTCTCGCTGACAATTCACCACGCCACTCCGAAATTGTCACTTTTATACCGATTTGTTTGTCAGTGCGACGGGATCATTAAATCGAAGATTAGTACTTAATTACTCCTCGCGCTCGGTCTTGTTACCCAGTTAATCGATTGCAGAAGTGGAGTAAGGATTCAATCAAAACGGAATTGCTCAACGGATCATAAATCGGCCTTCGTTATGGACGGTGTTTTTTCAAACTGGATACTCTCACGGGAAGAAAAACGCGTCAATATTTGCCCGCGATTCTGGAATACAGCGTGTGCGTTCGGAGACCAGTTTCCACATGGAAACTTTTAGTACAAGCAATCTTGCCATCTTCTGCGTTTAATATCTTAATTTATTATATTATTGTAGCAACTATGAAATATTCCAGCCCATAACATCCAATTTTTGTTATTATCCTTTTTTACGATTATACCTTTGTTTTTCCTTATTATCCTTTTTATATTAACCTCTGGTAGCAGTCCTACTAATAAAACACATTTCTTCATCGGCACAACTTTGTTACAATGATACATTGTTTTTATTCTTCCGTTACGTATACAATTTCAAGCTTTTGATTTTGGGTCTTTAAGTAACGCCACAGAAATGTTATTTTCCATTGATTCCAAATTAATTCTAGTAATACATTCCCACTTCTGGCCAAATCAAAGAACTTCCTTTCAATGCCCTAAACAACGGCCGTATGTTTTAACCCAGTTTCCTATCCTTCTATCGACCTCCAACAATGTCGTAATCCTTTTAAACCTGAGGAAAAACCCAAGTTTATTCCTCGTTGTGTATATTTTTTGCGCGTTCGCATTCGACAGCTGAATCAGCAACCGAACAAGAACCGAAGTCTCAAGGGAGGCTGCGTAAAACCTAAGACCGGATATCCGATTGACAGGGGGTGAGAAGGAACCCCCAAGGACCGGCCCTAATTACCGAAAAAAGAAGCTAATTACACCACTTCCACCGAAAGCAATTCCGCAGCGCTACTTCGCCCTAGCGATTTCTGATTTGCTATTTTTGATGGAATTAGTCGAAATTATTGATTATTGTGCAAGATGGGTGTTCGAGTTGTTGCCGTTTTTGAATTGGAGTGGTTGTTGGGTTTTCGTTTGACAACCACTGCGGCAGCTCGGTATATATTTCCCCATCCCCACGCATATTCGGTCCGAACGACCCCGGCCAGTGTTTGATCGATAGTGTCCACCCTGGATACCGCTGTCCTCCGCCCCGACACCCCCGGGGGTCACACACACGCACCACCCCAGGACGAACCTAACTGTCCGCCCCGTCCCCGGCACGACTATAGTTATACGCCACCGCAGATATCCCTGGGGCGGCTGCCAAACAACACATACGTATCTTTTTATTTATCTCGGAATATTGAATAGGGCCGGACTAATTGAATTTCGCAACACGTACAACAGTTGCTGTTGTGGCCGGCATTAACAGCTATTAATATCGCCGCCGACAAAAACAAGTTAATATCTGTGTCGTTCGCCGAATTGCTTACTTGATTCGAAATCGAAAGCGGGAGGGGCGGCGCGGTAATTGGGGGTCTGGGGGTGGACTGGGAGATCACCTTGATTGGAGTGGGTGAAAAAGTAAAACAGGAGCTCAATCATGTTACGGATGAGTCACACGGCGAGGGTTGCGCTTCAAAATCAAATCTACTTTTCCGAAAGTGTACGAATTGTTGGCACTGGGTCGGAGAACTTTTGTTGAATGCAAGTTCATTTACCAAATTGATAAGTACATCTATGTGTAGGCACTCAAATGTATTTCATAGCTGTTATGTTTACACAAGTAGAGATGAACTTGTGGCATAGTAACAAAGGAAAAGCTCACTCCCTGGTAAAGCTTCCTGATTTGGTCTATATATGGAAGTTTATTATTTTGTGTAAATTTTTGGGGAGGGGGCAAATGTAAAAGTCACCTTATTAATCGTTGCCCAGCTGTGTTTATTTGTTCACCGTCCCGGTGTGGTTTCGCTGGTGAACCATTGTTTTTACGTCAATTTCCGCCGCAAAATCTATCGAACAAACAGTAAAAAACCGCAAAATTAAACAAACTTTTAATTACGTCCAAACATCCTCTAATAAAAACATTGATTAAATGCGGTCTGGTCAATTTGCGTGTGTAAATTTATTTGTATTTTTTAATTGATCGAGCGGCGTGCGTGCTAAATTGGTTATAAAGTAGCCGTTTATCAACAATCAACAGGTCAGAGAGTTTAGAGAGCATCAGTACAAAAGGAAATAAAACAAAATGTGTAATCGTTACAAACGGGGATCAATTAGTTGATGCGACAATTTCATTAGATCGCCTCTAACATCCAGATATCCGTACACAACATAATTTTTGTCTTTTTTTCGGCAACTCTCTCAAAATGAATGAAACAATTTCAGGCGATGTAGCGCCAACTTTACAGTCTGTTTGCTAACAAATAAAACACTTGTGTGATGGAGCTGTTGAATGGAGGAGGTGACGTTGAAAACTTGCTAATTAATTATAGGGCGTTCGAGGGAAAAGGCGGGGAAGGATAGAACGCCAATTACGTAATTGCGAATTTGTTGCCAGACGTGACGGATTATTTTTTTAATACCTAAGATGTAGCACAAACATGTTTGCGTTTTTGAATTTTTACCAGACTGCAAAGCTCACGAAAATATTTTAGTCTAAAAATTACATTTCGCACCTTCGTTAAGATATTCTGAAAGTAAATATCGATTCCTGCAGAAACTTATGTAAATCTAAAGTTTTTATGCTTTTAAAACCCTTGCCTTTGATTAAAATTAAAAACGAAACACTTTACACTTTTCCTTTTCCTAAACCTAATCCTTTTTGCTACAGGAGTTGAACATCTAAGGAGCGAAAGTTGTGCATCTTGTGTTAAAATCCCTTAATTATTTGCCATTTACCTTTCAGAACCAGAACAACTAAATATTTTGTCAAATTGACAACTAAAGTAAGTAAATGCGATCATTTACTTTGTCAAAGGTATTAGAAAATCAATAAGGACAAATGAAATGAAATTATGAAATGAATTATTTTTACAACTTTTTGTTTTATTCGGGTAGTAGGTTTTATGAATTTGTGCTGAAAGTAGGTAGTAATTTATGTCACCGGTAACTAAAAGCTTCAAAAATGAAAAGCAGAAAATTGTAAATAAATCGGTAACTACAGGCTGCTCAAAACCTAACGCACAAACTCAGTGGTAGGTTGTTGAGAAGCAAGTGTAGGTCACGGAAAAAATCTTAAAAAATTCAGAATGTCGTATTTAAAAAATTCTGGAGCTACAAACTTATTTTCTTAACTTCTTCAATTTTCATTATTTTTTAATGTTTTTATGTCTCACACTAAGTAATCGTTCCCTAACACAATGATGAATTATTATTTTTAAATTTAGTAGCAGTCCCTAGCAGAATTTTTGAGTTATAAAAATTCAAAAATAAAAAATTAAAATGTATAGATGTGCCAACACTGGGTATTATTTTTTAGGAAACCGTTTAAAAAATAATTCATTTTTATTGTTGATCAAATTCTATGCGGTCACGATTGTAAACAATTTTTTTTTACTATATTTACATTTATAAGTATCTAAGCATTTCTCTACCACAAACCATTGAGTTAGTGCGCCGGTTTTTACGCAGCCTGTATCTAAACAAAGTTATTTTTATACCCATGTCATATTTATTAAGTATAAGTCATTACTAATTTAAAAAAAAATGTATAAAATAGAGAATCAAAGATGTAGTAGATTATATTATTAGGAGCAAAAAGTAGGCTCTATGTGCGAAGTTTTGCCGAACCTAGTAAGTATGGCAATCAAAACAACCGAAGCAAAAAGTCATTGTTACTTCTCTCAAGAGATGTGAAATTCATATAATGTGTTTGGACGTTACTGCTACATAAGTTTACATATTAAAAAAGTATGACAACACCCAAAAAGTGCAATCTGGGGTCCGCTAATAGATTTTCCTGGGTAATGGTAACCCTTCTGCCTGTAGTTCTAATCACCCGCATATGTAAAAATATGAGTAATAAGACAAACATGTCCATCTGTCACTATTTAAAACAGAGACGTATGGTAATACTATAATAAGTCAACTAATTTTTATTCGTCTTTTCTTATTTTTCCAGAAATATTTGTAACAGAAGTAAATATATACTTTTCAATGTAGTAACCCTTTTTTGTAGAAAAACAGAAAGAAATGAGCTTAATTCTTTCGTTCGATCTTGTATTAGATTATCCATTTTAGTTTTAAGTTTCAAATCGTTTGATAGAATGATAACTAAGGCAAAGAAATAATTATCCTTGGTCAAATAATCCACATATGTACTAACAAAACAATAAATCCAACAGTCATGAAAGATAATGATGATCTAAATGATGGTATCTATGTCTGTCCTAGTAAGTAGATAATTTTGTTTTTCATGCTATTTAGAATCTCCAATGTTTCGAAACGAGCTTTATTTACACATCGCAAATTCAAAGGTCGAGCTTCTTGAGCTTAAAATGATTTATGCCTACACTAGTTATTTCTCATGATATCTCCCTGAGTTTCTGAAATAAACCTGGTAACCCCGTGTGCGCCCTTCCGTCATTAACCTTCACTCGTTTACCCCATAAACTTGCAATTGCCCGATGATACTTTTTCGATTGGCGCCTCGCCCCAATTGCAACGGTTAGGTGCGCCGTTTACATTTCCAGTCCTAAACACGGTATGTGGGGATGAGAGGGAGTCGAAACCCGCAGCACTCCCCCGACCAATATCGCCATCACGGCTGACATTTGAAGCGGACGGACGGGAGGCCTCGTTGCCTGCCTGTCTGCACCCTTATCTGTGGGGGTGTACGGCAATATCGCACGCACCCGACACCCCACTAATCAATCTACTCTCTCTCTGCCGTCGCTGAGTCCTTCCGACGCACTCCCCCCTTCGCACCCCCAGGACTATCACTCAATATCCTTCGGCCGGATCCTGACGACGCCGGACAACCCCACTGCGAATCCACAATGAAAATAATCAGGGCCGGGCGAGGGCTCTGTCGCCGGCAAACATTGTTGGAGCTGATTGATTTTTGACGCGTGGACCGGGTCTTAACTGGGAGGGGGATTCACGGACAATTAGTGCACATGGTGTTAATCCTTAAAAAAGTTAAGGTCGCCCCGGAGCACGTTATTAGTGCGTGTAGCTAGTTTTAATTGCGCGTGTTCGATTGGGTTCGCGTTGCCGCTCTGTGGGGTCGGTGTGCCGGCTTAGAAGCCGTGCAAAAAGTATCTGGCAGGGGTCACATGGCCGCTACATTAGTCGGGCTGAAATAGCTGCGGACGTTGTTTCTTTGCCGTCGCCGAAGGCAGTCGCGCCGGTCTGGCTTGGCTTCCAACGGCACCCGCTTGGAATCGTAATGTTTCTCTTCTAACCGGCAAAAACAGGACGATGAAAGCTGGCCTGGCTCTGCCTCGATATCGCCGCTTTTTCATTTTTAATGTACCACGTTAATGCCACTTGCTCCCCTGGGACTGATTAATTGCGATTTTTATACCACAACGACGAAAGGATTACCGTGTTGCGAGCATGCAGACACAATGAACATGTTTTGCAGATGGGAAAGATGGACCGATTAAAAATGAGGGCAAAAAGACACTCGGGCAAATGTGTGACAAGAAATACTAATGAAGATGTAATGGTTTAGGGCCAATACCTTACTTGCTTATTAGAAAATACAGACGTATCTACCCTTTCTACTAATCTCTATCTCTAATTGCTACATTTTATCCAGCACTTTGCTTCTTGCCTCGACTTTATTCGAACATTATAGTTTACATTCCAAAGTCAAATAATCAAGTGGTTTTACCTAACTATTACAACTTATTTCTTAAGAAATGTAGTAATCATGCATGTTTAAAGTTGCTCGTTATTACCAGTATTCTATAATGGAAAAGAACAAAAGAATGTAATTAAGAAGCATCAGGAGAGAGTACTTTGCTGAAAAAGGTTATAAGGCATCTACGAGTAAGGGAGTAAAATACAAAAATAGTTTGTAGGAAACAGAATACCTACTATATATTTTTTATGCACCCACCTTTAATAAAGCAAGATTTACAGTAATAACGTTGCCGCTCGAAAGTTCCTGTTTACCACACTAAAAAACGCTCGTATAAGGCAAATTGAAATTGATTTATTATGACTTCTTTTGAGCTCTACTATCACCCCTTAAAATATTTGCGCAACCATCAAATTTACTTAAAAACACACATTTAACTGGTAAAATTGTTTTCAGTCAGTTATTCACTTGTTACCTACATAAGGGATTCAATAATATTTTTAAACGTTCGGACAAAAGTTTCTTATAAAAAAATAAGTAAAATCTAGTAAAATCTAAATCGTTGTATTTGAAAATTTGTTATAGGCAAGTTCGCTAAAACCTTATGGAAAAATTTTTGGTGCTTGAAAAATAGGACGGTATAGTCGGAAGTTCGTTATAAGCGGCGGGTTCGCTATAACTGTACTCCACTGTATTAGAAAATGCTACAAGTATACAAGTTAAACTAAAAAAATTACATAATTTGCCTTTTTTAATCATTCCTTGAAGAGAATATAGGAATTACATTGTTACAAATTTGTCTTCCAAAACTCGATAATGACATATTTTGAAAAATAGTGGTAGTAATAAATCTCTCGTCACCCTTAAAAGGCTTGCACGGTTGTATTAAGCATCTGAATTGAATTGAATGTCCAGCAGTATAAAATTTTGTCATAAAAACAAGCTTACTAACATTATTAGCCCATCTGGTTCGAGTTGTTTTAAAAAAAGTAAAAGGTACTATCGACCACTGCAGAGAGTATGAATTTATAACAAGAAGGTCAACACATAAATAGGAAAATAAATTTATAGAATAGATACACCCTTTCTAGTAAAACAAATTTTCTTTTTCGATAAACTTACAATAATAGAACTTAGTACTTATTTGAATAAAAGGGTATGTTCAACTATAACTTTGTCAAAAATCCATCGAACTAGTTTTGTGGGCTTTCGAATCCTTTGTTGGGTATAACTGTACCTAAATTATTATCTATCTGCAGGCTCAGTGCTGGCAGCGAACTGCCATAAACGCATATTCATTCTCTCGGCCGGAATCGATTTTCGCGGAACTGTTTATCCACAAACAATCCGATTTATTTAACGATAGTTGTTCTTTGTTATTTTATGTGTCTTCATGAGCGCGCGTTGTTTGTGTGCGCCACCTCGCCCTAAAATAGCCGTCAAAATGTCAAATATGCGTCGTTGGCATCGTTCCTGGTCCCGTAAAACAATTCACGGAAGCCATTCGCAGTCCATTGGCATAAAGCTGGAATGGCCTTCTGGAGGCGGTTTTCGGAGCGCCAATTTTCCCCGTTATGTAAGAGTCAATCGTCGGAACGGAACGCTCTGCTCTGTCTTCGGCCTCGGCAACGGAAACGCAACGCACACATCGTCGGCGTCAAGGTGGGGTCGTAGCCCGCTTAGCCCGGTCTTCGCAGCAGCGTTTTTGTCCTCTTTATGGTCGGCAACAGCGGCAGCAGGAAAGAATACCAAGAGCCGGTTGGGCGGCGGTTTTTAACAGCGCTGACCTCGTTCGAGTGAAATATAGGGGCGCACTCTGGCGCATTTAGGCGATGCTCTTGCACACAGCCGCGGTCGTTACGGCGGGTAACTGGCGCACCAGAAGATTATATTGAAAGTAATTCAGGTTTATTGGCAATAATCGCGCCAGATATGGCCGCTGCAGACATGCGACGCGGAGTCGGGGCTTTAGCGAGCGAGAGCGTGTCGTGGTTGCACAAAGGTGCATTATTGCAGGAATGCTGGGATTTTGTGAGACGTCGCAGGGGGCTTAATGGGTGGCATAAAGCTGCGGTTCGAAATGCACACGATGAAAGCATTAAGACCGACTCCAACTTCGCCAATATGAAAGAACCAGCGACGAAATTAGCATGAGAGCTAACGATTAGGATTAAGAGATAAATGAAACAAAATTAACAAAGCACCTTCATCTTGACCTCGTCCTTGAAAAGGATTCTGATTGAAAAAAGCCACAAACTGTCTGAAAACAAAGCAAGGACTGAAAATCGCAAGACGCGACTTTTCGTTTGAAGTGAAACACCTTTCAGCGGCTCAACTGATTCTTTCACCACAAATAAGTGCCAACAATTGCTTCTCTAACTCAATCAAAGCAGAGACTTTTCGCCCGCTTGTTCAGCTATCAATTATTTCTCGTCGCGGCCATTTTGGCCTGTTTTTCCCGGATTTAGGTCAGACTCGTGAAATGATTGACGAAACGGTCCCCGACCACTAACCGTCACAAAGGTAAGTACAGTGAGTCATTTTATCTAGGGATTTTCAGGGCTCGGATCATATTTCCGGAGTTCCGGGTATTTTCCGATCGCTCCCCTTCCAGTCATTACAGTGAACTTTTCATATCGGGCTTATATGGTCGACATAAACACGTTGATTCCAGTTCGTTTTTATGGATCGCCTCGATATACGAAATTATAGTGGCGACGTAAAAATGCCCACTAAAAATTATTAGCAGCGGGAATTTATATACATTTATTTCTGGGGCGGAGGTGCGATAATTGCTGGAGTAGTTTTTCGATTTGGGTTCGGTGAGTTAATGCGGTCGCGGCTGCCGCGAATGCAATCAGGAAAACGACACTTGTTGCCGTGTAATAATCAATGGAAATAAAAAATTATGAGCTAGAGTTTATCGGCCCGGATCGGTTATGATTGATGTTAATGTGGCGGACATCTGCCCCAAACCTGTCTCATTTTATTACGCAACAGCGGCGCCGGATGGTAACGATAGCACAGGAGCTTATGCTGAGGTGGAAGAAATCGACCCCTCCAAGTCCAAAACAGATATTTAGATATAAAGACGATTTAGTACAATAATATATCGACCCCCAAAGCCCCCAAATGATTTGAATGGCAGGAGAGACAAAAATCGAAATAGGGACAATATAATTTGAAAAGTTTTACTATGTAATAGACTGAAATGCCTAAGTTCAGTTTATTGTGCTGTTATAACATAGCTCTTGTCTTCCGTCTAGTGTTTCAAAACAAATTTTAAACAAATTTGATTAATTTAGCAGGAACTCGAGCTAAAACTAGTTATTAAACATGTTGACAACATTCAGTGCTCATTACGTGTCTAAAAGAATCTAATAAAACAACCTCTTCCTTTAATTTATCTCGTTTCAAGAAGTACTAGAATAAATTCGAGAGGTATTTCGCTACTTATGGTTATCTACCGGAAACTACATTAAAACTTTTTTGGTAATAGGTAAGGATAATAAAATCCTTATGTTACTTGCGGGCAAGCAATTTTTTGGCTTTTAAAAATGGGACTAATGAAAATGCGTCAGTGTTTGGTCGTTTCCCCGTTCGATATCAAATTGACGTTATTTTTTGCGGTTTCCCAGCGTCATCGTGCGTTCGTCGTAAGAAAGTTTTATTCGAGTAAAACGGTCGGAATTGTGTTCTTTCAACAAAGAAGGGACATTCATCGTCGAAGCCAGCGTTGTAAAGGGCCTTATCCTTGCCGCCCCCGATTCTCATGATTCATCCTTTCGAGGTTGAACCTTTCTCATCCCCCTCGGTTGACCGGGCTCAACTCCTCTGCCAGATGAGTATCCTTTATATCCTCGGCGTCCTTTCCTGACGTCGACCCTCATCCTCAACTTCCATCCTCCCGAGTCGATATTGGTGGAAAAAAGCGCCCGAACACGAAAACAAACTTCTCATCGCGTAATTATTCCGGACGACCGAAAAAATCGCAACTATGCACGAATTGCGCCCTTGTTTGCACAGATAAGGGATGTGCGAACCTGAGGTCGGGAAAGGATCCGGAATTACGGCGCTGTTTGAAATGAGTTGTTTGTTCGGGGCCCTCGTATATAAGGTCCCTCGTCGGGCATTAGTGCGGCATGACCCTCCGATTTACGGATATTTAAGTGATTATTCAATCAGCCGGATGCTCGGGATATTATGGCAGGAACGCGATGAATTATAATTGGCATATACATATACATTGGGCTAATTATTCCCGGATTACTCCGGACGCCGAATTTCCGGGATTGTTGCATGCGATCCGTAGCACCCTCTCAAATGCATTTAAGATTCAATGTTACAGACCGTTCGTTGTATTATCCAAGTGTAATGTTATCATTTATAGCTTACGCGCGACTTTGCTTCCGCTAATAATAGATCTTGATCCTCATTCGCAAATCCATATTATTACACTCAACGCCGAGCTAAATAAATCACATCTGCAGCTCTTACAACGATTGTAATCATTATAGGAAGACTTATTGCAGTTATTTGTCAAGCAACTGGTTATGCTACACAGAAGTTTGCAGGTGACACAGCAATTAAAAAACTATATTCATTCAACATCAAAAAAACTACTGACAACAAAAAATGAAAATATGACAATAGTCACATATAAAACATTTCAACCCTTTGATTGTGGATAATTTTTCTAATTTGTTTAATACATACAGGGTGTTATGTAGCCACACTTACCTACCTGAATAAACAGATTTTTTAAATTCAGCATTAATTTTTTTAGATTTTTTTAGATTTATAGAAGTTTTTAAACGTACAAACGTCAGTGATAACAACAGTATATATATTATAAGTGATAAAAATGCATCATTGTATGCCAGTGAGAATTTTGATCTACGAGTGCGCTTGCGCACGAGTGGGGCATTTCTCACGAGCTTTATAACAGCATTTCGATCACCTGTGATATACGACGTTTTATCTTCCAAGTGCATTGTAAAAAAATCTAAGAAATTCAAGTAAATATCCGCCTGTAACATTAGCATAGTTCTATGTATTAGTTTTCGTAGTGACCTGTGTTGTTATAGTTATGAAATAAACAGTCTCATTGTTTTCCCCATTTTTCGCTAGATTTTCTCACTCGTGAGTAGAACTGACAGCTTTATCTCTCTTGTGAGAAAAATTTGATTTCTCTCACCTAAAACAATGGTATAATCTACTTAAAAAACTGTACCTGTAAGATAAAAAATATCTTTTAGGTTCAGATTTCAATTCAGACTTCTACCTAATTAGATTTAGGCGTGGAATTTCTATTTCAGCAAGCAGTGAAAAAATATAAAAATTTGTGTAATTCGAGCAACTTCTCCTAGTTATATAGTTCATTTTAATTCAATTGAAAATAATATATTACTTTCTCCACGGATTTGATCTTTATTGTCAATTCTTTTATTTTTTGGTAGTAGTTTGAAAACACCAAATGGGAAAAATCGTAGCGCCTACAATATCAAACCAAAATGCTCACACGAAACGGCCATTAATATTTCATAATAAAGCTTTATACAGCTATAGAATAAAAAAACGCATTATTCAAAAAGAAAGACTTGTAAATACCATTGTTCACAAGCACTTGCTACAAAAGCTATAATCCAATTCTCAATTGTCGAGTTTTTGACTAATTTGTGATGTTGCAAATATTCATTTCTAGAGTTTTAGAATGAAATGTGTATAATTAACACTCTGCGTGTTTCACGTGAATGCAATTTCGGCCCCGATGCGTTGTTATGTACTATTGATCGAAAACCCTATAGACGCAGAACGGACAGGTACTCAAACAATGGGGTGGATATGGGGGAGAAGGGCTGATTACTCAAAGCCCTCAATATTTTTAATAAAGAGATATCATCCCCCTTGGATACCACTTACCTGCAGTAACCCCTGTTTCACTGAAGAGATTCTCAAAAACTGAGACACAAAATTTGTTTCGAGATTTCAAAATCACGTGTTAAAAAGGTAAGTATTTACGTAATCTGTAAGTTTACGAAACCGTGGAAAAAACAAAACAACAATAATATAGTGTTAAAAAACGACTTAAATTTATTGGATAACGTGTAAGTTAGTAAAGAAATACAAACGGAAAGTTAGTAAAAATAAATAAATAAATAAATAAAGTAAAACAAAATAAATGATGGTTAATAAGTAACAAGTAATAGTCTTAAAGCTGTGCCCTAAACCTAAAAACTTTAGTCAACTGAAACTCGTCAGTAAAAATAGTGCGAGATGGCCTCATGCAAGAAGTGTTCAATAACAAGACTCACGTGTTTGTTTTCGAACTTGAGGGCGTCCTCGTCCGTGCATCCCAAGCTGCGCATATACTTGAGATACGTGGTGGTGATAGGCAGCGAGTAATCGATGTCCCCTGCCATGAGCACCCTCCGCTTCCTGGACTCCTGCTGCTCCCTCTCGATGCTCTCCACCGGCGACCAGAGCTTGGGCGGCGTCTGCTTGGGCTCGCTGCCGTTGAGATGCCGCTTCTTCGGGGGCGTCTTCGGCGGGTCCTTCGCCGTGAGGTTGCAGACGTCCAGGGGGTTGCTCGAGCGCTTCGGCTCCGGCGTGCCGGTCCGCGACTCGGGCTTCTGCACCTCCCCGTTGCTCCGGGAGAGGTCGAGGCTTTCGGCGGCCGGGGGCACCCGGTAAGGGGCCTCGGCGGGCGGCGCCGGGGGCGGCGTCGGCAAGGGAGGCGCGGGGGTGTGGACCAGGGGCAGTGTGGGGCTGGGACTCGGAGTGGGCAGAACGGAGGCCGGCGATGGGGACCGGGGATGTTTCTGACACTCGGTGCAACCGAGGAGGAAGCGGGTGACGGCTTCGCGCGGCAGGAACGCGTATGTCTCCGTTATCTGGAACAACAATTGTTAACGTGCGAATGGCGTTTCAATGACGGTTTTTGTACGGGAGCAGGAAAGCCGCGACAATGACCGCCGAAAGATGAGATAGCGCCGGCAACGAGTTGCATAACTGACAGCGATGCGATTTCAAAAGAAAGAATGCAAGAATTTCACACAAACGGTTTTTAGAAACGGATTTGATTACAACTTTCGTGCCTTTGTCTAACAGCCTGCAAAAGTTTCATAAAAGCAAACACTAGTACTAGTATAAATAATTAACGCAAAAATCAATTTGGAACTTCTGCTTGCAATGATTTTAGTTAATTTTTTAATACAGTTCATTGAAAATTCAAAAATTTGCGAGTCCTTGTTAAGGACCGGAACTCGTAAACTGGAATTAAGTATAAAATAATTTCACTGTAATTAAGCCGTCACGTGTCCAGACTCCTGATTTAGCTTATGTCTCTCTCAATTAATTGGTTTTTCCCTAACCAAACTCGACTGAAATATGTAAGATTTTTGCGTCGTTTTGGAATTCCTCGTTCATATCATTGTTACAGCCGAACTTCCAGTTTGGAAAAAATTCATTTATATTCGTCGTGTATAGAGCTTTGTTGTAAAAATCAAATTTCCTGTTAATACTCGCGAAGTTATTTGTCTTCCTCTACAACACAATTCTTCCATCAGCGATGTCAGAACTCAGATTCCTCGTCGAACTTGACCAGCCATGAATCCGCGCTCTTACAACCGAATCAATTACCGCTTCGCAGAAGTAGCGCGAACGTCGTCTGAATAAATAGGAGAGGGATGGAAGGTCGAGTGTAAAACAGCGCGCAAACAACCCTCTACGAAACGGAGAGTTGATGTTTCCGACCAAATAACCGTATTTCCATATCGCCAGACTACAAACGTTGAAATATATTGACAATCAACAGGTGTGTTACATCCGCCGAATATCAAGCAACGACTCGTTTGTAGTCTGACAGATGCAACGCGCCGTTACGAAAGATGAGACGTAAACGAACGATAATGACGCTCCGAAACGGATCGATGCGATGCTAAAGTTCGCATAGTGGATTTTGGTGGCTTACCGTACGGTAGGTTCGCTTCTGACCGGCGTGCTTGCCGGGACGGCCCTCCAGTTCCACGTGGACGTTGTAGATGATGTCGAAGAAGTTCTCCACGACGGCGACTTTGCGATAGATTGGCTCTCCGGTAGAGTTCTGAAACAAATAGAAAGAGATTAAAAGTTTGGCGAGATTAACGACGTCTAACGACCGATAGCACAAAAAATTAAGCCTCAAATGCACACAAGTACACACTTGTCCTAAGCTCGACCCCAAGAAACTTCTTCCGCAATGCAAATATATACGTATGTCGTTTGAGAAACACATTTTTAAAACAAAACAATGTTTCTTTTAATTTTCTTTGCAACTAAAATAATATAATATCTACTAATAACAAAAAATAGAACAACAAAATGTATACCTTCATTACCTTCTAATAATGTAAAATAAATGAAAATGTATATTACAAGATTCTTTATTCTACCTACAATACCATCAGAATCCCTTCTATTTAAAACTCCATATTTTTCCAGTGTGAATATTGAGCTTACGAGTATTATAATCAATTATACAGACTGTTCAAAAATGATTGTTTAAGGCGATTAAACATTTCAAATTCAAATCCACAGTACTGCTTCATCAAATGACCATTGTGTAGTTTCTGAGTAGTGTCATGTCCGTCATATCTTTTGACAATAAATAAATTAGCTTTTTTCTTAATGTTGTTCGCATTGTTTAGCAAGGTTGTAGCAAATTTATGGTTTGTCTCATTTGTGTTTTATATTTCCGTGCTTATCATGTTTTGTGTTTCATGCCTTTTTACGTTACAGTATTCACAAATTAAATTAAGCCAAATTCACCAAATTCAAGTTTCATAGAGAATTTGAAAAACAACCATTTTTGAATAGTTTGTATAACTTATTTCAGTGTGATCTCCCATCTTGAGATTTAGAAAGTTTTTGTTAAAAATAAAATGGTTTTCTATTGAACAAAAGCGAGAATTTGGACTTATGTGAAATGACAGCCTCCCATTTTTTACGTACATTTGACCGTTTAAATCAGAATATTCTAAGTCAAAAAAGACAAAAACACATCATCACTCATTTGTTTTTAAAACTACTTTAAGATTAAAGTTATATATCTATTAAATAAATAGATATTCTAAAGTTCACATAATTCCTACCCATAAAAAGCAACTTACAGTATACAGGGTAATTCCAAAAAAGGCGGACAAACTCTCGTATGGGGATAGAAGACGTTCAGTTAAGCACAAAAATAAAGTTTTTTTTTTCCAGCAACTTAATTTTAATATATTTTTCAATTTGATTTCCTTAGCAACGGTATCGATTTTTGCTCTTTTGTTTCCTAGGATGTCGAATTTATTTTATCGACGAATTTGCAATTTTGTTAATTGTTTTGTACATCTTTTAGACATTAATTGCTGATTTTTTATAACAGGCATTTGTTATTAATGTTGCAAGAACTGTCGTTTCCGCTAACTACAGTCAAAAAAATATGATCTTAAACACAAAAAATTCAACTTAAAAATTTAACTTTGAAGAGCTATATCTCGTGAAAAAAAGGCTCAAACAAAAATAATTGTTTGTTGACATGACAAATGTCATAGAAACTTTTAATTTAGTTTGATGTCGTTTATCAGTACCCAAGAGATTGTCCGGTACTTTTGAATCACCCTGTAGAGTTTCGCTAATGCGGACTTGATATCGGGTCACCAAACAAAACCGAATTAAACAAAATAAGCTTCAAAATGTCTGTAAAACATGTTTTAGATAAAATTTAGATAAACTATTGATATTTTTTGATGATACAAATGACTTTTCGAGTTTCAACACTAGACTCGTTGATCTAATTTTTGCACCTACAAATTAATTTTTGATAAAAGAGCACCCATCTTATTGTAAAGCTGGATAATTTAGAAGATTTTCAGTAGTTTTGTATCTCTAGCATTCTTTACTCGTATCCCTTTACATCATTATATCTCATGCGACAATCCTTTTGCCGCTTTACAGCGCTAGCGTTCAGTATTAGGGGCAGGAGTGGCTGTGGGGTTGGAGGGTCGAGTAGGCGGCGGCTATTCCGGAGGTCTGCAGGGTTGAGGATGATTCGGCACAACTCCGGCAGCCGGGGTATTCAGCTGAGGGTAACCAGGGGTATAAAACCGGAGCGGTGGTGTGAGTAGTCCCCGACCGTCGGAGCCCGAGAGGGTGGAACTAACTCGACGGTGCAACTCGCACACAGCTCTAGGGCTGGGGGAAGATTCGACCTTTCTCCTACACAAAGGAAAAATATCCGAACCACCCTCTCGTACGATGCCGCACCCCGTGCTGTGCTGTGCTCTTGTTACTATGGTTTTAACCGAACGCGCGGTGTAACCCGCCGGCAGGTGGAAATTCGATGAAAAACTTCCAGCGTTTGTTCAGCGTAATGGCCGAAAAGAGCGCTAGACATGAAAAACAGACGCATCGTTTGCATCCACTTCTACAAAGAAAAAATCGACGTTGAAGAGGGACGTAGTCGTGTGTTGGAGGCTTTGTCCTACTTCGAAAACCGCTTTTCTATTTTGCTTTAGTCTACAGCGGAGGGTTTTCATGCAGCAAAACTAAAGCGTCTCACACACCACGTTCTAGCTTATTTATTAAGAAAACATACAGTAAAAAATCCATAGGTTCCAATTTTATTATTTGGTAACACATAATTATACAACAAAACAAAAGTTTAACAAAGCAAACGATAATAAAAACCAAAGTAGCGAGAAATGTTAATCATAATCACCGATTAACAAATGAGCTAATCGTATATAAAATGCAAAATTTGGGGTTTCTCCTTAAAGTGATAAAAAAAGCGAGAATAAAGCGTAGGTCCTGCTGCCAAACAGAAATTATTCAGTTCCCTGTACATGAGCATCTGCTTCTTGTTTTGCATCGCTAGTGGCTTATTAAGTTATTAAGTGTTAATAACGTCATTACGGTGGAAGTGTGCATTTTTTGACGGAACCTCTCACCGGATCCCATAATGGCTTAGTGATAGGTGTCGTGCGTACACGGTGAAGCCTCCGAACCAACCGGCTTAGTCGTCAAGCACTTATTTGTGTCTGCGGGTTCGGTGGCCGGTCGACACCCGGGTTTGCAGTTTGCACCGGGCCCCCCCTAATGCCTAGTGGACCCCTTCGGCCCTCCGCATACATACACACATCTGCAGGAAGATCCGTGCGCCGTCTGCCAATATGTGCGCCCGGAGCCGAGCAGCAGTAATTGCACTTCATTACCTGTGGTGGAGGGACGCTGCCGCAGGGATGTAATTTCAAAAGGAAGGGAACGACACGCTTCGCAATCGTAAAAACTCGACCGTAAAAATGTCGTCAAATGGAACACTTGTCGATAATTATTCGAGCGTCTTTTTACAAGGAATGCTCACATGAAAACAATCATCGGCGATTTATGGGCGCCGTTAAGCGTTATATCTGTTTATCGCGGCGTTACCGTCGAACGTGATATAACGAAAATGGCGGCGTTACATCGGTCATAACGTAACAACGTTACGTATGTAATTGTAACAACAATTGCACTTAGGGGAGCAGCTTTAGGAGACACCAACATTAGGCATAATTAGACATTTTTTGTTTTAAGGGAAACTTGACACCCCTACGACCCCAAAAGGCAAAATCCAGTCGATATACGCTTTCTTTTTCAAACTATGCAACTTGAAATTATTGTTTCTTCAGTAGTTGCTTCAACTTCAAATTACCCAAATAAATAGAATAGTTTACTTATATAAAAGAGTATGTTTTGTTATTGTTACCACATGTGATATGTTTATTGCTACGATGACTAATAAAAATCAAAGGGAAAAAATAAATTGATTGAAAATTATTGCCTAAACTAATTCACAAAAGCGGGTAAAATATGCCGAGTCGTTGTGTGCCCGAAAAGTCGTTGTTACACGGCTAGCTTCCCCTGAATGCCATTTGCTATTTGGCGAATATTATTTCCTCTCTATTGAGTCTGGAAATATTCCTGCTGGGATATGCGGGTATAAAAAAGCCGCGTCGAATGCAGGAGTTTTTCTTAGGCGACCCATTTGGAAAGCGGCACGAAGCGAGATAGCGGAACGCTCAAAGAGTAAGCAAAAAAAAGAAGCGGTGGAAAACTATGAAATACGGAAAAATGAAGTTCGCTCGGATAGCAAGGCTCCTGCTGCCGACGAACACAAAAACACGGTCGTGCCGAAACTCCAGGGAGAAGACGAAAAAGAGGAAAAGGAAAAAAAGGACTCTCGCCGGATCTCTGAAAAATACTTCGCACGATTCTTGGATGGCGGCACAGGGAGCGAGGCCCTGAGAGGGGAATTAAGCGGTGCCCCTTCTCTCAGATTTAGCGCTGCTTCAGATCTATTTATTATTTTAATCAGGATGTGCAGCCTTATTACATAAGCCAGACGTGCAAAAACTTATCGCACTCGAAGACGAAAAAAGCTAAACTGGTCCCATTAATCCGAAAGCTCAATCAGCGCCCCAACAAAATTGCATCTCCGACGTTCCGCTCGTCACGAATCCTGCTCGAGCTTTCAGAATTAGCAGGGATGTAATAAGCAGTCTTGGGTCGCTAAATGAAATAAGAACCGTAGGTGTGTCACCCCCTGCAAGAGTGACGTGCACGACGTAATAAAGTTCAACTTCACTTAGTGAAAATCGCAGCTTCCCAAAGCTCGGCGAAATAAACACACCGCCGAAATTCGATAAAAACCGCATAATTGATAGGGTTGGTGGGGGATGAAATGTATCAAATAGCGCGATCAACATGTGGTTACTTGTTTTTTAAATTTCCAAATCAACAGGTTTCAGAATTCGCCCTATCTCTGTCTCGATTTACTGCTGCTGCAGCTGAAATAAAATATATTCAAGTAAATAAGAGATTGCGCGCTGTTTCAGATTTCAGGCACTGGTGGCGACGCCGGTGAACGGCACTGAAACTTTTGCGAGATTCAGGAGGGAACGGTAGAACGAAAAGAGAAGTGCGCGCTACTGGCTTTAGATGGCGCGTCATGTGGAGCTTTGGCCTGAAAGGCGATCGATTCTGAAAATTTAAAAGTTTGCTAAAATGTTTGATGTTCCAACTGGAAGTGTACCATCACTAGAAACAATATTGAAAAAAATAAGTTATACCAATTATTTCGACTTTTGTAACCCGTTAGTTTCCAAATCACTAGATATATTTAAAAAATAGTTTACTTTTATATGTTTTTAGATTCATACGAATTCAAATTTATTTTAAACTAAACCCGCATAGTGTCTCCTGTTCTCTTTTGAACTTGTTGCACCCTTTCCGTGCACAGCAAAAAATCCGAATAAATTTCAGGAGCCATCAATTTCACATTTGCAAGTTCATATATACGTGTGGAGGCGAAGCTGTCGACCGAAGCCGTCTCTAAAGTATCGGTCCCAATCTCTGTGGCGTCTTCAACATCGACATACGGAATCCCTAGCGAATACATTTGACTAGATTACCCGGACCGAGAACCGCAATCTCGACCCGAGACCTCAACCCGTGCAAAGCGCGACCTTCGAAGCCGAAAAGACCGTAAAAAATACCCGAGAGCTGGAAATGATTTATTAAACTTAGGCCGGGCGCTTGGCAATCACTAGAGTGATTCTTCATAAGGAACTTGATGTTTATGTAGCGGTTGCGTTTATGTAACCATTACCTTACAAATTTGCGTATCGATCAAATAAGGCGTCCTTTGCATAAATCTTTCCACCAGCGTATCTTGATTCAACTAAATAATAATGAAATATGGAAAATGTTAAACAACAAAAGGAGAAACAATAAAATGAGTAACGCATAACTTCATTGGGAGCAAAATTAATGTCTACTCCGGTACAGTTTTTTTCCAATGCAACGTTTAGATGACTAGTTTTTGTATCTATCAAGTATCTGTGGTGAACTTTTGTATGATAACTAGTCTTTTATTCATAGGTAATAAATATTTATTTTTTCTGGTCTCGCAAGAGCGGCTTTTGTGTATTTGACGGTGAACTCGGGACAGGCCGCGTGTGAGGCGATATATGGACGCTATCCTCTTGCTTTGGCTGTTTCTGTGGCAAGAAGGGCGTCGACCGTGTTTAGCCGATCCGTCGCGCGGCATTTCCTCACGGGCCGGCTATTAAGCAATTTATCAGTTAGTCCAGGTTCGCTCACCTACACGGAGGAAGCTGTGGCCCTCCGGCTCAGTCCCGGAACAGCGTCCGTTATTTACGAGCGCCGTGGTCGCCCGGAAACGCACAGTTCGCTCTTTTATTCCGAAAGAGTTCGAAAGAAGAGCGTTGAACCGGCGTTCGGCGTCGCATGTAATCATTCCGGGGCGTTGGCGGGTAAATAATGCGCCAGCGTTCGGAATGATAAGCGGCTAGTCCTTGGTCCTATTTGGCGGCGCGAGAGCTAACGATAACGACCGTGCATGTATCCGTTGTTAAGCGGAAACTGAAGCGAAGCAGCAACAGGTGTGTCGACGTCCCTGACGTCGCACGACGCTCGCAGCCCGGACCTGTCATATTCCTGCTGGTCGTCTGTCATCTTTAAAGGACGTGATTCGCGGATGGCCACCTGACCCGCAACACAACGAGTCAGAGAGGGATGTTTCAGCGAGCGCAGGGACGGGCTGGGTTCACGGGATCGCACGATAATTATTATTAGAAACAAAAAATGGTCGGTTGGAGGTTCACAGAAGCTCGATATGCTTCAAGCGTTTTGTTTGGATAACAGACAATAAAGTAAGAGGAGAAGAAACCAAATGTAACAGTTCGGTGGTTAGGAACAGAAAGCTTGTGGGTGGTATCTAATAAATCTCTCTGTGCACTGTCATATTTAACTAATTTAGAATGTAAATGTAACATTGTTATCTTTCCGTTTAAAGATTATTTCCACCAAAATCTCGAAACTATACCTATTATTAGAAATGTAACAAAATTATATTCTTGGTTTACATTATTTATAATCGTAATAATAATTATTCTTGCAGTACCGTTTTTTACAAGGAAGCATGAAGGTGTTTTCACCTAAACAGGACATTCTTTTTAAGACAATAAATCCTGCGACAGTGCCTAATAAGTAATAAGCTTGGCTAAGATGAAAATAACACTAGGTGGATCACAATAATTAATAACTTGTTTAATATACCGTAAAACAAATTATTATTTTTTGTATTTTTTGCATTTTTCACAGAGTGGTCATCACTTCGTAGATAAAACGTTTCGCGGGTTTTCAAATTAAAGTTCTGTGTGTTTGATTTAACAATGGGTTTTATTCAACTTTATTATTTAAATGTTTCCGTCTATCAAATAAAATTATAGATCCCGTAAATTAGTCTCTGATAAAAACAACATGCGTGTATTACAGTAAAACCTCCCTTAATGGACACCTCCGAATAACGGACACCTCTCCACAACGGACAATTAAAGATTCCTCATCGGTGTCCCTTGTTGAGAGGTTTTACCGTACTTTTATTAACTATTCCGAATCATCACAAGATAGGTGTAGATATCCTCTCTTACAACACATTTTTTGAATTTTTTTCTATATACATAGGTAGCATGAGTGAAAGTTTTCATCAAGATCAAAAGTTTTTTGAAGATCGACACAAAGGTTTTTGGGTGAAAATACCTTAAGGGATTATTGTGTTGAACTCATATTAATTAGCTACCTAGGTGTTTTTTAAAGGTAAATTATTATAAAATTTTTTGTTTTTTTTTTTGTTTTAAAAATTGTTGCGGTTCGTAATTCAGGCACCATAGTATTAACACCGTCCTGGCGCTAGATTTAAACAAAATTAAAATTTTGATTAATATTAGCATTATAAGTTAATTTCTTTTTGTAAAAAACGTAATGAACAACGCCTAGGTAAGTTTCTTTTTTATTATCCTCGGTGACTTTGCGACCCTCAACTCCGCTTCGGTTCACAAACTACCACCTTGGATAAAAAAATCACTTAAATAACTATTTACACCAAGATCTTGTGTACTCAAAACACTACTAAACTTTTAAACTGTAAATAATACCAAGATTATTATTATTTTCACCAAGCTCAAAGTGTTGGTAGGTAAAGTAGCTTAAATTGACATTGAGCGATGAGGTCGTTTAATATTCGATATTGACAATTAAAAAAGATAGTTGTGACCAATAAATTCTTTCATAATTCTCCATGAAAATATAAAAAAATAAAAGAGCAATGTCAAAAAAAAATTCAAGTAGTATTTAACTGTTCAATGTTATTTCCACCACTTTCAAACGATTCACTCCTGTCCAAATAACTTAAAAAATTGACAAAAAGTTCTTTTAAAATAAGGTATACGTATAATTGCTGTTTCAATTTTTTTAGACATAAGCTATGCACAAATAAATAGAGATTGTTAAAAACAATTGTACTCTGCAACCAGTATACCTTTTATATCTTAATATTGCATTTTCTAAATATTTTTTTCTTTTTGGTTGCAAAATTCATTCATTTTAAATAACTTTATGCAGTTTATTATTTAAATAAAAAATGAAACTTTAGTTGTAATGTAGTTTATTTCTTGACATCTTTTCGAAATGATTTTTGTATAATATGAAATAAATAATAAAGCATTTACTAACTTAAAATTGGTAACAGAGTTCAGTTGTAAGTCACAAAAGCATCTTTTAGAACAAAAGCAGGTGTTGGTGACCCATTTCACCCCTAAAACGCTGTTGCGTCATTGCCAGGATGGATCAGTCCCGTGATATAAGTACTCAAGTTTATGTCTATTGATAAATCGTAACGACTAGTAAAAGCAAGTGAATAAAAAAATGCCAAAACTCGATTTAAATGTGTATCCGATTTTTGTGTTTATTACGGTTTTGTAAGGGATGCATGTATCAGTCCATCGTATGAAAAGCTTTGGTTGTGTAGCCCATACAAAAACATTGTAAAGTAGAGGTTACATAACATTTACATATCGCCAACATAACCCAGCTTCGCTTCGCTTCCCCTTCGAAACTCTCGATCACGCTTTCCGAACGGATGAATATCAGCCCCTATCTACCGGCGTGATTCACTTATGCCCCGTGACAAAGAGCGCGCCTACAATGCCGTCCATGTGTGTAGATGTGTGATGCGCGTGGGCGTGCTGTGTATGAAATACGAAGGGTTTCGAGTGGCGGCCTGAGCGATGACAAGGCCGCGACGCGTTTGTCTGGGTAATGGGGTGTCGGGCGCCGCCGCCCGCCGCCGGCCCCTCGCCGTCACCGCCGCAGGCACTCGGTAACAGCGCGCGTCGTGATAAATCAGCGTGACCGATAGCGGCAGCAGGAGTACAGCGAGCGCTCCGCCAGGATTTCTGCCTATGCATCGTTATGTCTTATTGATGACCGCCGGGCCCACAATTGGGGCACAATTAGCTGCCCGCTCTCAGGGCAAAAACTCACGAATGTTTGATGAAGATCGGCGCACTTGAACGGCTTTTTTCCCGTTTCCATGCCGGAGTGCGGATGTTTTTCCTGGAAATTGCCGGGAGATTAATGGAGGTTTCCGCGGAAGCGGCCGGGAATTTCCGGGTGCATATCGGAACGGGCTGGAAATTTCCGATAGAGGACACAAACTAAACAAAATGGGCACGACGGGTTGACCGCCGGCGGACGCCCACCGCCGGCCGAACAACATGCCAAATTATGTAGAAAGATCGGGATTTGCGAAACCATAATGAATTAATGCACCATAAAATAAATATGTAGCTTTTCGAAATCCATTTGTTTATACATATGCAGCGCTGTTTGTCAATATTTAGCTGCATTATTCGACTTATTCTGTTGTGCTTTTATATCGATAGGCATGTTGTGCACAGTTTTACCGTCATTATACCCGTAATAACCTTTTTTCTGAATTCTTCGTCTTTCGTAAAAGCAGAAATGATTGAGACAGATGTGTATAGAAAATTTGCAAAGCTATTTAATGATGCCAAGAATACACTAGAGCTATTACTGCATTTTTCTTTGCTTTTTAGTTTGAAAGCTTATAGAATTTTTTATCTCTATAGTTCTAAACTTATTACAACAAAAATGCCTGTTTTAGCCTGCCAACTTATCAAATTACCATGCCAAATATGGAAAATAATGTAACTTACTTACTTACTTACTTACTTACATGTCTCTTTAAAACTTGTTGCGTAAAAGACAACACTGACTTAGGACCGGTTTATAGAAGCGTCATTAATTTAATTCGCAATTAAATGCCTGATCACGTGACCAAACTGAACAAATGTGATTGGTCCATTCGCGTTGTTAACTTTTAACAACGAATAAAATTTTAACAAAGCTTTCTATAAACCGGCCCTTAGTCGTTGATAAATTAATTAATCAATGAAGAGTTGTTTATGATCCAATATCCAAACTGAAAATTTTCATAGTCAGATCAGGTGAAAATGAATTTCTGCTGAAACCTGAGCATGTAAGCATTTGTTCAGGTTAATATATTTAGGTATCTTGTACAAGTGTTACATCACTTATCTTTTGTAATTTTCTCGCCAGATCAATAAAAATATAATTAAATGTTAAGATAGAATTGAGCCCTCATCCACTTTTGATACTGTCCAGGCAATCCGTCAACCGCCGCCCAAACATCGAGCCGTAGGCCACATTCCGCTTCCCATCCATAATTTATTTCCATTACTGTTGCTATTATCCTCCGAGCCACGCAAGCTCCCCCGCGTTAATCGCACCCACCCCATGTTCATACTCGTTCCGCTTTGATCGGCTCCCCATGAGCCTATCCGAAGGAAAAATGTGACTGGCACGATTTCATCGAGTCGGGGGACGGGAGGGAGAATACGCTTTTGCCGGTAGGTGTTTATCGGAAGTTCCTCCTTACAAGGGATTGGATTTGGAGCGCCGAGCATTCAACTCACCGACTCTATGAATTATGAACGCGCGAATGAGGTGATTTTGCTGAGCTTATGTTTAATATGAGTAGAGTATGTTACGTTTTTGCCGGAGGAAAAAATCCGGATTTGATATAGAGGGGGAGGAAGGTGTTTTGTATTCCGAAATGACGGCTGCTCCCCAGTTCCAGTATTGTTGGCGGCACGAGAGGCGGCTATAACATACGGATTGATGGCTGCGGGATGGATATGATTTGAATTAGATTCGGGGCAATTGATTTGAACGGTGGACAATAAAGCCGGTTGGGCTTTGACCATCGGAAAAATCGGACGTTAAATACAGTTAGATCAATATTCAGGAAGAGTTCCTTCAGGCTTTTTTCATTATGCAGATTGTTGGGATTTTGCAAGGAGGGGAGCTGGTGACTGCTAATTGCTCTATGTGGGAGGCTCACAGCCATTCTTTCATGTCTAATGCACTCACCCCTTCGTCGCTTTCGAAACTTGATGAAATCTTATAAATTACGACTTGTGGGTGGACACCTATTCATTCCCGACGCGGGGAAAGCACACTGCAGGCTCAGCAAATTAAAAAATAAACAAATATTATTTCGCCTAACACCGACGGTCTTAATTAGAATCACTTTAAAAGATGTCAGAATTACAAACACTGAAGTAGATGACGGCACCATGATGGTTCCAGATTTTAGTCATTCAACATAAAGTGATCTACATATTCGTCATTATTGTGACAAACACATTTTAATTTACGAAAATAAAACTTCCAAGTTTTTCGCGTTTTAAATCACGTAACTATTGGAGCAAACGCTAAAAGTCAATAACATACTGAACGAACTTGATGAAATCTGTCGGCTTAAATGTAAAGTCTCCCAATGATTTTTTTGGAACATAATTTCGCAAGCAAAATCCAACTGAAATCAAAAACTTTTGAAATTACACGTTCCAGTGAGGTATCGGAAAACTGAAAAATTCTGGGCAACTAAATGTTATGTAGGAGAATAGAAAACGCTATTTTTTGCCTGCTACAAGGAAGCAATGTGGAACTGTTTTAGTGTTTCGCTACATTGAAATTAATAATTTTCAACAAATGTTAAAATGAAAAAAATGTCTCCGGACTTATTGGTGGAAGTCTATTTTAATTTCTGAGTATTTACACGCTTGTACAAAGTAACGTTTCTAGAAATATGTAAAAACACGTTTGAGTTTTGGGAAAATTTCGTGCCAAAGCGGTGGGTGTAAAAGCCATTGTTCGGGTTGTTGGTTCTTCTTCATTGTTATTATGTGCGTTTTGTGTTATTTTTTGCTTTTATCTGCGCCATTTCCCGCTTTCGGCCCTCTGCCGCCGCCTCTGCAATTCACGGCCTGTTTATG
This sequence comes from Tribolium castaneum, assembly GCF_031307605.1. Taxonomy (NCBI): domain Eukaryota; kingdom Metazoa; phylum Arthropoda; class Insecta; order Coleoptera; family Tenebrionidae; genus Tribolium; species Tribolium castaneum. The sequence continues at coordinate 15,297,745 of NC_087396.1, forward strand.
TCGATACATCCGCTGTTACTTTGGGATCCGAGCGATTCATTGTTCAGGTCTGAAGCCCGAAAACAATGGATGTCAACTGATGTCATGATAACTGTAAAGCGTTGGCACGGCATTTGACGCGTCGTTACGCCACCTCTCCAGAAAAATGCCAATATGGTCCGGTTTAATCCGCGCAATTACGGGCCCGAACAAAGGGCGAACCGCCGCACACAATGAGGCATCGGCGGCGGTGTTATCGCTATCGACCAAGAGCCGCGTGCCTTAAGCCTATCATCAAGTTGGCGTGAGGTGGCGGCGGTAAGGAGCGGATGGTCGATTGCCGGGGGGCGCGCGATCAATCATGCCGCCACGCCGCCTTCGGTAACGAGGGTGATGCAGGCGAAATGATGCATTACCGAGATTGCCGCCGCCGCCGCCGGGGATTCCCGCCGAAAACGGACAACACCTGCCCGAGGACGGTGCGTGGAATTGCATTAATCGAGGGATTAGTCGGCGGGGATTAGCGCCGATTGGGGTAATTGGGATTTGCATGCCGTGCATTCGGGGGCGGCGAGAGAACTCGGAACAGGTGGAATGAGTTTTTAATTGGAGTGGTGAGCGGTTGCGACTTATGTCAAGCCGCAATTTCGATCTAATTAACGCAGCGATTGGAACTTGCCTGCGAGCTGGATTCCGGATTATGATGCTGATGATGATGTTAAAAGCCAATCCCTAGCTCACTATTTGTGCAACCAGTACAGTAGTTACACAACAGGGTCGCTGTTAATTGTATTTTGTGAATTTTTTTCCTACTAATTTTCCCAGTCAGCATAGAATTATAGAATTATTTCTTGTGTAGTTTTAGAACCCAATTTCACTTTAAATGCAAGTTTTCCTGCACATTGTACATGTATTTCTACTTTTAATAGAAAAATAAATGCTATTAAAGCATTTTGTACTTATAGAGATTAAATGTGAATTATATTTTGATCTCATTTAAAACCCTTTAACTTTGTTACAGAACCGACTATGTACTTATTCACTTTTTTTAAACTCGTCTATACTGTAACAAAATTAAAAAATTATAACTTATGGCCGTTCCCAATGCCCCCATAAATTTTAAAATCCTAATTTGTAAGCAAGAATTTTTTCCAAAAATTTTTTTTTATTTTTTTTATTTATTGATTTTTAGTTTTCACTTATACTAAACGTCTTTCTTGATATTTAGCTTCGCCGTATTATTGTATCACCATTATTTTGCTGATTTATGCAAACTTGTTTAGTGGTATGTGATAGAAAACAGCTGTTAGCATTGAAAGCACATCCTAACCTCTGTTCTGTGAATATACTCTATCGCCCAAAATAATTGAATTCAAAAAAATAGCGACATGTGTTTCTAACGAAACGTAATGAAAATGATTAGATATTAATAAATTTCCCAATGACCAACATACTGTTAATGTTGGTATAAGTTACGGTATGTACACATCGAAAACCCATTTGTAAAAATAATTTAAAACTTCAAAACCCTATTTAGGTGATATTTAACTACACAGGATTGCATTGACACGCAGATTAAGTAAGTATTCAAAATTTCAATTCATTGGGACAACAGGAACCCTTTCAAATTTGGCTCCAAAAATATGAAACAGACAGACAGACAATAAAGCAAGTTAAATAAAAGCTTTTAAAAATTAATGTTTATTATAATAATCGGTTCGGTATTACAGTATACAAATAAAATAAGAAGTTTAATTGCATACTTTATTTCGAATTCTTAATATAAGATGTCACTCCACCATCCATCCACCTATCATCCAAATTCCGGCAACTCGGCAACTTTTCGCAACTTGATTAGAGATGTGCGAGTCGCCGTCGCGCCGCCGCTATTCTTTCGCCGCTGGCCAGGTGCGCACCTCTAATGGAGCAATTACGCGGCGCATAAAACTGGAAATTAATTAAGTGGCAAACGCCGCCGCCACTTCGATTCGGTCCAATAATACGATTCCGATTTGTCATGTCATCTATCTGTTTAAACCGTAGCTAATAGCGCGCCGCGCTAATAGACCCACGCCGCAGTGACACGTTGCTCTATGAAAAAAATTGACCGTCGGGGAATACGCCGAAAATAATTACCGGCGACGGCGGCGGCGGCGAAAGGGACGAAGCGGCGCTCAGTTGAGCTGTCCCGCTCGCATTAATATTGCAAGCGACGCTCCCGATTGTCTAACGAGCGGGGCTGCACGCGAGAGCGTCGGTCGTGTCGGTCGGGGGTGGGGCGGCGGGAGCCCAGGGGGGATGGGGCCCTCTCGGCTGTCTGCCCTGGCTGACAGATAGGCCGCGCACAGCACGTCAGCCACGGAGCAATCACCGGTTCGAGCGCGCTCTGCTATCCGACTTCGATTCCGGGATGAAGGGACCATAACGCAACCACGTCGGGAATTACGGCGCAAACCGGAACTTTTTACAAGAGCTTGCACGAACTTTTCATGAGCGATTAGGTTCGCGAGAAACATCGCCGAACAACGATAGGTGCTAATGAGATCAAGCAATTAGTTCTCGCCTCAGTCAAAGAAAATAAAGTTTTTCATTTTTAAAAAGAATCCAATTTTCGTCACACAGTAATGTAAAACTAAATTAGTATAAACAAAGAAATACCTAACAAATTATTGTTACGAAACAACCAACTATTATTCTTCCTCGTTCAGGAAAGTCGAGCCGCTTTGTGTTTGTAGGTAGGACCTCCAGTATGTTACTTGTCTCTTTTTTATAATAGTGGTTCCGCAACATTGATTCATTGGCACATTGCTCTTTACCTCGTGCATCTTTTATGAACTGAATCTAGTACTAGTACTCTAGTTCGTCGGGTCGTTTTAGTAGACCAGCAAATACCTATTCTCAAAGAAAAACGTAGAATAACCGGACAATCTAATGCTAGGAGCAAAAGCAAAGCAAAATTTTAATTAGTAAAAGTGAATTCAAATGTAAATTAGAATGGATATAAAAAACGTCTAAAATATAGAAAACATGATAAAGTTATGCCATTAAAACATAAGTACCATAATACATTGACATAAACTTATAGTATTCTATACTAGTAGAAAATCACAAAAGAAAAACTCATTTCAGTAGGAAGCTTTTAACGGTTATAGCTTCTGTCTGATGCATTTAATCAAGAACAGCCTTTTGTCTTTTTCAAGGGCCAAACTGAAAAGTACGATTATGTAAAAAATACAATCGTACCATAGAAGAAAGTACAATCATTTTTCACAGTTTTACAAAATTCGTCTTTCTTAGTTTGTTCTTCTTGCTGTTAGTGTCAATCACATAGCCCGCAATTCATATTAAATGTATTTTTCGGTCGTTTATTCTTTTCGTTTTGTGTGAGCGGAGACCTGACCCGAGCAAGTTCATAACCGCCCTCGCCACGTTTTCGCAATATTTAGTCGGTCAATTGCTCCTCACGTTACCCTTTTCGGGAAATTGCCAAAGGGCGCAAACGCCAAATCCGCGCCGTGGCATATGTACGAATCGCCGATAACGGCCGTAACCGCAAATTAAAAAAAGCGACTTTAAAGAGGATACTTCTCCCAGGTCTGCGCTATTACCACGTCGGTTGAAAAGGGTGTTTGCGCGGCCGGGGAGCTATCGCGCTAACTAGCGCCCATTATCCGGCCGGTCTCACCACACCACGTTTTTATGACTCTCTCGTAATATTCGATGATATCTGCGGCTCCGGAGAACGACGCGTCCCGACGCTCCATTTCGTCGGTGATGTGTGCGCCCGGAATAATCAGACGGAGAGAAAGGAAAAAAGCCTTACGACGAGGGTTTTCGCGAGGGTTTTTCAATTAATCCGGGATGTTCCGGGCCGCCGAGACTCGCTAACAGATGAGAGCGAAAGAGGATAGTTGTAAAGTTGCAATGGAAGGGAGATTTTTTTTAATTAATACCTTATTATACGGAGGAACTTTGGAAAAAGCCACACAAAACCGACACCGAGCGCGGCTAAACGCTAAAAGCAGTGACCACCAAATGAAGATTAAAAATAAATTTAAAAAAATATTGCACATAAAATTAACGTTAGCCCTGGCTACGGATATCTAAAACTTAGGATATGAAACGACGTACAAATAGAACGTCCCCGTTTAAGTTTAAGGCGCAGTTTAAGTTTTCAGAGCAATGAATTTATAAAAATAGTTGTAATTAAATAACGGTTAATACAAAGCGACTAAAAAAATACAGCCAGATAGAGCAGTAAATTCTCAGTAGTAGGAGATAAAAATAATGCAAAAATTGTATCCTATGCTATATTTAAAAAAATTTCAAACGTGTACCAATTTGCACTCTGCCCCATATTTTTCAAAACCCTGCGAATCTGGTTACAGATACAAGAAAAATGTTAGGAAAAAAGTTGTTGAGAATTAAATTTCCTTTAAAAAAGTCCACGAGACCATATCTCTGTCTTCAAGCATATAGCCCCTAAAGGTATTCAAAGACACTCAACCGACGGATTTCCTTCATTTTGCCGATGGTCAAGTATTGGAAAGTAAATTTATACCTAAACCGTTGAAGATAGAAATATGATGTCGCGAATTTTTTTGTAGAAAATTTAATCCTCTACAACTGCGTTTCTTATACATTTTTGTATCTTCAACCGTATTCACTGCGTTTGCAAAAATTTCAGGTGGAACACAAATTGATAATTTTAAGCGATAAGCTTATGCTGAAGATATAAAAAAGTGTAATGAATGAGGTTGTGGAGAAATAAATTTTCTCCGCGACACCATATTTCCTAAACCGTTGAGGTTTAGGTATAAATTCACTTACAAATACTTAACCACCAGCAAATTAAAGAAAATCCATCGCTTGAGCGTCTTTGAGCGTCTTTAGGGCCTAATCCGGTGAAGGTAAAGATATGGTCTCGCTGACTTTTTTAACGAAAATTTAATTCTCTACAACTTTCTTCTAAGCATTTTTCTTGTAGCTTTAACCGTATTCGCAGCGTTTTGAAAAATACGGGACAAAGCGCTAACTTTAAATTTTAAATAACTTTTTATTCATGTTTCTTATGCAAATTTTAGTTGTCGGCTTTTCTCAGTTTGTTGAGAATGCAAAGCTCAACATTTCTGCATTTTTTTATAAATAATTAGTGAATTGGTTGAGTTTAAATTAATTTAAAACGATTTGTCACCGTGACGTTACGTTCGAAGCGCCCTCATTTTACTCTGCCGTACTATTTTTTTTGGGTACTGAATATCGTGTGATTTTGTATCTCGTTTCGTATCCTAACTTATAGTCTTTCGTAGTGTTACAGATTTGAGATTTGTATCACTACAGATATGCCTGATCGCTTTCTCTATAATTTATTATTGTAAATTCAATACTGTCTACCCAAGGACCTACCGATTTTTTTTGTTCAGAACAATCTTGCCAATATTTGACTTGGAGAATTAGTACCAAAAAAATTAAATTATTAAATTCGCGGTTGTTTAATTAATAGTGGAGTTGGTTCCAGTTGATGATTTCAGTGAGCAGACGCATACGACCGGCGCTGTTTTTTGCAGCGCGATCGTAGTAAGTCGATCTCTTGTAATTCACGGTTTTGTTTTCGAGCATTGTTGTATCTCTCCGCTTTGGCGCGTACTTGTTCCAAGTTAAACGAGTCGTCTCGTTTGCCAACTCCGGATAGTTGTAAGTATATGTGATACGTCTGACGGTGCCATACGACACGAGCACTAGACAAATAAAGCAGAGCCGAGCGCCCGATGGCATAACTCGGCCGCTTCTTTGGCCCCCATCCAGAGGACAATCAGCCCGAGCCCGGCATTGTCTGATGATGTGTTTGGAAATCTGAACACCGCATGCATATCGATCAGAGAAATCGAGAGCGTGATAAGTGGCAGCGGACGTGTTCCGCTCGGTTAGCACCGGGGACGGCTGCCGGGGCGGCGACCTGCCTGCCTTCATGCGGTTATATGCCCAGATTTCCTGATAGCGACCCGAATCCGCCGATACTTCGAATATGCGCTAATGGCGAGCGCTTCATTCAATTAGTCCGAGCCCAAAACTACACCGAGTTTTTCCGGGCGGCGGGCGCGCTATGCCTTCCGCTCTCCGGCCCAACTTTCCTGCATTAAAACGGGCTGCTTAATGGCAGGGACCGCGGTGTTGCGGTTCGAGGTTTAATTTTTTAAATTAACTTGTTTTTAATGCTGCCACGGTTTGCGTTTGCTAGGCTGAATTATTCAGGCTGGGGAAATGGCCCGGTTTAGTTCTACCAGAGAGGATGTGATTAGGCGCACGGGCGGGCGGAGCGGTCTATCGACCGATTTCGCAAACTCGATCAAAGAGACATAGATTTTCACCATAACGCAGATGAAAAGTGCGAAAGGGGATCATAAAACTCGGAAAAATTACCAATCGGTAGTTAAAAGCCGGCTGGGGAAAGATTTTTTACCAACTTTTTAGGAGGTTTTTTATTACGTAGCGCTAACTTGAGAAGTTACAGTTTTAAGCGGTCAGGCGGTTACTAACTTCCAAAGTCACCAAATTGGAACATGTTTCGACGACCGATTTTGTTAAGTGCGAACGTTCATTATCACCAACGTAAAAAACACAAGATTTGAAATCCATTACTTAGAAATACAAACTGTGACCTCTTTATATCGCTAAATATACAAACAGTGATGTATAATAAATAGCTTCAAAAAATTGACGTTGTATTCATTGTACCGGTGGCACGTATCGTAGGTATTAACAACGGTCGGAGCCGAGTTTGCGGAATCTCCTGCAACGTCCGTTTTTCTGTTCTTCGCCTCTGGCCGTGCTATAAAGCAACCAGTTAATATTTCACCGACAAAGCGTTGCTTCTAAACTCTTATATGATTAAACATGCCGTTTCCAGTTTAACAAATATAGTTATTAAACGTGACGTCTAAACTCAGTAATAGTTTGCAGTTTGCATCTGCGGAACGCAATCCGTCGCCACTCTGCGGAATTGCATTTCGAAGGTGGCGTTTGCGGTCCACCGGCGATAATTACAAAAGCTCCGGCGACGTTTGGTCCGACGGAAGACTGCCTCGTCATCCTCGACCTTTCCTTTTTTGCAAGCGAACAATCCAATTACCGGACCTCAGGAATTCGAGCGTAATGCGAGTTAGTGCGGCGACGGTTCTTTTGCGCCTTCTTCAGGACAAGAAGGCAGTGCCCGCCCCCGGCGCCTAATTACGGGAGGCCTCTGGAGATGCGCCGGAAATGAGATCGCACTAATGCGATTAGGGGTTCGCCAGAGGTCGGCTGAGTTCGGGGGGAGTCGGTAAACACCTGCGACTTGTCATCTCGTGTTATACATCCCCGAGGGACGTGCTCGCCGCCGCCCCCGGCTTGCAGCGCCCGTAAATTTTGCATTTTGCGCGATATAACGCCGAGGACTGAAGTGGTTGCCGACGGAACGTGATGGCACAGGCAGATTATGCGCCCTCTTTATGTGTGGAGCGTGGGCGGCGAGGGATATTAGTCGCCGCCGCCGCCGCATCGCAGACCCAAACGAGAAAAATCTACATTAGGGACGCTCCGGGCGACGGCGGCGGCTGCATCCACGGATCAGTATTATGAAAGGACGGAGAGTAATTAAAGGCGCCTGATAGGGAAGCACCCAAAGCGGAGACTAGTGCGCTATTTCAGCGAAGATTCCGACTAAGGAAAACTGTGTTAGCAGCTACTGTTAAAACGCCAACCTGTGTCCCAGATTAAAAAACAAAACTTTTTTAACTGAATTTACTAAAACCTAACAGTGTTCAGTGGAACAATTTTCCGTTTTTTGGTAAGATTCAACAAAATTTAACAAAGTTGTCGCAATCGTCCAGTAACGTATGCAAGGACTTCCGCGTGATCAGTAACGTCAGATGAGAGACAGTCGCCAATATTCATGTGCAAATACTGTTCCACGAAACTCAATTCTCGAATTCATCCTTCGAAAACAACAGTTCATGTTTCAATTCACTAAACATTACTGCAGTACACAGAATATGGAAGAAGTTAAATAAATTAACATCTACTCGTAATTTGGTCAATTTCCAGTGTCAGAAAAGAAAACACATACAAAAAACACATTATACAAAAAAGTCCTTAGACATGAAAGTTAAAAAATTAAAAACCCTCAAAAAACAAGCCAGAAGACCTATCTCATAGCAAGAGATGAGAAGAGACTCAGTCAAACGAAATGGTCCAAAAACAGAACTTGAAGATGAAAATCGCAAGGTTGTTGTTGACAGATATGATTACGTCGTCCAAGCTAATGTCTGCGGAACACCAAAACGAAGACAAGCCCAGGATCAAAACTGTCCAAAAATTTCGAATTAAAATCCTTTTTGCATTTTCCAACTCTATCCGCTTTCGTGGACAAAAAACGCGAGTTTGCGAGATAATATGAACTTCCTGTCGGCGGCTGTAATTAGGCCGCAGTCCATAATGATTCAGTCGGTTGGATCAGAGCGAGGACGGCCCCTCTGGCACACCGGGCAATTAGCAGCGCAGATGGCCTCCTCTATTCGCCCCCGGAGCATGAACGCTGGCCATTTATCCGATTCACGCGATGTCTCTCGACAATAGCCGCGTCCGTCTGCACTCTGCAAGGACCTTTTGTCGTCTTTAATTCGCCTCCGTCCATAAACATGACTCCGTGCGGGGCGATCGACCGGGGATAAGACCGGCTTCCGGCACTTCCGACATCAAAAACTCATCTGTCAAAGTTTATGTCGCGAGTGGAGAGACGACGATACGGCCCGTCTTAAAATTCTCACTTGTTCGAACGCTAATCCCAATTTATGCGCGATATTTCCGGACCGGCGCATCCACCAAAATCAACTCCCGAATAATAACGACGTACCTGGAGACGGTCCGGGACAAGGCGGCGCTAATTGGACGGAAAGAACGAGACTAATCAATGAGCGAAACCGAAACGGAACGTAAAATTTTTAAAACCGAACTTTCACATTTCATGACTTATTCACTATTGCCAAGTTTTAAATTCGGAAATTCGCGCTGTAAACTGCACGTAAGCTCCTGCTACCGATCGTTTTGCCACTTTACGATACGACCGGTTTACACCAGAGCAAGAGAAATCGTCAAATTTGCCCCGGGCTTGTAATTGCTGTCCTCAATAAAAAGGCCCAAAACAACTAGTATAGAATAATTCGACACTTTATTTTCGTCCCATGTACTACATGGTCTAGTTGCGTCGAGTAACAAAAACTGGAAGCAGAGTCCGTATCTATCATTCCCGCCGCCATATTTCGCGAGTTTTTCCTTCCTTCCCCATCTTATTTATGCTAACCCCGTCTCAATTATTATAACACACAACAACGGCGAAACTTCCCGACTCTAATCTCGGATTCGAGACGTAATACAAATTACGAATTAGCGAGCTTGCAAGGCCTGTTTTTCGGAGGGGTGGTTGATTTTTAATTGGGCTAATTGGAGAAAATCCACAAAACAAAAGAGCGCCATCGAGGTACGGGATCGAAACGCAACCCTTTAATAATATACACGGCAATCAAATAAAAATTAATTAAATGCAACGCACTCCCTGATTAATTACAAGCGCTTTCTCTCGTCGCAGCGGCCTTTAATCTTACACGGGGTGAATGCTATTAACTCACGTGCGACGTCACGCGATCGATTTTTTTCCGGTTTGCCGGAAACGAACTAATTTAATCCAGACGCGTAAAATATGGTCGACTGAATCAACAAACGGTAATTAAAAAAGCAAACAGATTCGGAAGGTATTTGAGTTTGAGTGCGGCCCTGGTGCGAGGATCGGGCCGACAAGCGACGGGTCAAGAGATGAAGGGAAAAGTACGTGACGCGGCTTTCAGATACAAAGCTTTCGCCGCGCCTGAGGCATTACCTTAGTAAGGACCGCCGGCGCCGAAAGGCGGCACATAAACAAACCCCACAATACCCCAGACATTGTACATTCATATTTATGCACAAAAATATGTATTAGGTATTGTTATCCCAAAGGGAACCCAAGATCAACAACTAAAATCAACAGTTTTTATTTGTACCACCAAGAATTAAAAGCTGTTAATAATAATAATAAAATTATTAAATAATAATAAATAATCTTGTGTGTATCTCCGATCTGCCCTTTTAACTACAACTCAGTGTCTATAATTTGGATGTAATAAGAATTAAAAGAAACGTTAATGAATGTGGGTATAATTATTCCCCTGTTTTCATCCTCTCCCGGAGTCCTGGGCGCCCCCGAGCCGGAAATTCGCTATCCAGGTGCTCGCCAATTAGCCGCCCCTTTTCCCCGTAATTGCATTATTCAGAGCGCGGCTCGACATAGACCGCCGCTCCTACAAAAAGCGCATCAGAGTCGACGTGTCGCTCTTCTTTTTGCGCGTCTTCTTTTTGCTCTATCTTTCCGCTCCCGAAAGTTGTCGCAGCGAACGTGACGTTTGCCGCCTCCGCCGCCTCCAGTCGGCGTAACGCATCCGTTATCGTTTTCCAGGAAACCGCGCACATAAAGTCGAGATTCGGAGCGACAAATTGCGTCTGCATGGTGCACACACACATGCCCTATTTACATACCTACGGCGGCGGCGGCGTGCGGCGCTCGAGAGGCCAAATCCGGCGGCAGATATGTGATTACGGCGTCAATTAGACGAGCGAATTAGCAGCGGCGAGGTTTCCGGATTGCAACCGGAGGCGCTCTATTATGGCCGAGTGCAGGACGCGTGCAGGGCCGGAGCGAGCTCCGCACGCTCGCCGGCACATGAACCGTAATTGCGCCGGTGGCCACCACAAGCCTGATTAAGTGCAAATGTGGACCAATGGACCGAACATTTTCAATAATTTGGAAAAAACACACGCAGGTTTTGTTGCTTGAAGAGCAGGTTTCAGCTCCTGCTGAAGGATTAAAGATAAAATGAAACCATAAATCTTAAAAAAATCTTAAAAATGTATTTGCTCAAGCATTTTTTACAATAAGTCATCGCAGTTGGTATAGGTATTGTAAAAGTTTGGGAAAAAAAGGTCATAGTGTTGGTAGGTTCTACAGGTTATTTGAGACATTAAAAAACTGATTTTTGGGGGTGGTTACAATGGAAACGCGCTTAGCCAGAGATTGAAAATAAATAAAAAGTAAATTTTCTCCATGCTTTGTGTGGCGGCGGCCGCTGATCGGCTTGCACGTCTCGCGCCGGGAAAGCCGCCGCATGTGGCCCAAATAAAAAAGAACGGAAACTGTAGGGTATAGAACGGCTACTGCACGCCGCAAATTGATTTCTGAAAGGCTCGCCGGCGACGGCCTTGTGTTTTAATCAATTCAGAACGTGTACGACCAATTACGGATCCGTTGCCCTTGTTCTCCAAACGTGCACGAAGAAGCGGCCTGGAAAGGAGCGAATGTTTACGCTTTCTTAAACGGTCCGCTCCGGTAAAAGCCGGAGTATTAAACGAATCAATTGGCTTTTATACTGACGGCGATCGCGACGAGAGCTTCCCACTTTACTTAATTCGTTTCCACCGAAGTGGGCAATTCCGGGAAATCGCTTATTATTCCGGAAAGAGAAAAAGCCGCGACGTGCCGCCACTGACTGCGACCATATAGCCCATTGGGTCGCGATATACGACTCTGTGCGGTGTGATGTATACCGGTTACGTCCGCTACGTGCCTCAAGTATTATAAATAAGCACGAGCGGCCACTGACCACACGACCTCTACCTTATTTATATCTACCTGCGCCTCCACGACTTGCTGGGACCGAGATGCGAAACCCCAACACCCTCAAGATGATCCATAATAATTGATTTATGGGACGGCCGCGCGCAGTGTCGGAGAGGCCAAACGGGGTCTGGGAACATCGGGTCGGATCATGTTGCATGGCTGCTGCCCGCAGATACCACCAATGCTATTGCACGTTTTTCACAAGCGATTTTTATAACTGCATGTTTAATTAAAAAGCGCTTTTGCTTACTTATCCTGCTTACTGCACAGGTCATTAAACACTTCAATTACGCCTATGCAGCATAAATACATACTTAGTTAAAAAGTCATATAAAAGATACTACTTGACCGAAAGCTACAAGTATATGCACTAGTTTATCTGATTCTGGACAAAAATCTATCACTTTTTTACCAGAAATCAAACAAATTCCTTTTAGACTCTTCTTTCTTGCCAAAAGTCAATCGCAATCTACTGGAAAAGTATTTCCAAAGTGAAACAAGATTAAATGCTAATCTTTTGAGGGTACAGATGATTGAGATACACACTGCTTCATCACATAGATTACATTTTCGTAAAATAAGACTCGAAAAATGTGAATATACGAAAAACTAAGAGCGAAAAAAATCACCGGGCTTCAATTTTGAGTTCTTCATCAACCTACCGCTTAATAAAAAAATGTCGAAAAAAAGCTTCAATGTAACATGGGTTTGAAACTTGCAATCAGTACTCCTCACTCCCTAAGACAAAAATAAAGAACTCTCTCTAGTAACTATATTGCAAGGTTTGTGAAATGTTATTTTACTAAAAATAAGATGTTAATTATTTCTTAAAAAGAAATAAACTTTAGAACTTTCAAATTTGCAGATGAAGAGCTTTCGATTCGAAATTAAAAACTGAAGCAGTCCGTCAAGAAGAGCCGTGGGTGTATCGAGAGTTAAGCGAATCCTCTTCATCATTTTTTCGCTGTATTCGAGATCGATCCGGATCGGGAGTCAACCGTTCCGATTTTCCGTCCGCATTTAATTCAATAACCGCTTTCGCATTGTTTGTATCAAGCGGGGAACGCGTTCCCGAGAACAAAGTCATCTCCATTATAATTTTCGATCCTCTCTCGCTAAATCCCCAAAAAGGTGGTGCCCATCCGCGTCTGTTTTACGTCCTGCGGTAGCGCCTGAAAGTGCACGGATAAACAAGACCCATCTCAGCGCACTTTTACGTCCCTCTGTTTAATTATTCACCGCGGACGTAAATCATGGCAACAAACGGCCGCCCCGGCGGGGGCGGCGGCAAACGCGAGCCGTTGAAGCGGAGAGAGCGACAATAACACTCGGAAGCCCGGCGAATGTACTCGTAAAGAAAATCAGAGTGAGATTTTACCTCCTCATTTGATCCGCGCGATGCTCAGAATTTCCCGATTACGTCTCCGCTCTCGTTATGAAGACAAAGGCCGTGACTGGTGGCGGCTGACAAGGGATCAAGCGAGTCCTACTGGGGCTCCCTCCCGCCGCGCGCGCGCTGCCTCCACACCGCCCGTATTAGAATATTCATGCTCATATTTTGCATTCGGACGGCGGTATTTATTCGTTTTGTTTGTTGGCGCTTCACCGGCTCAATTTATTCCGGGACGAGGAGAATGTGCGTCGCGACGACGACGTAGACGCCCCTGGTTTTGGACGCCGGGAATGCACAAAAAATCATGCGAGATTGAGAGATGAATTCCGGAATGAAAAAGAAGCCAGCGCAAAAATGAAACTATGCAAGCGCGGAGACGTCTCCATTTCATTTCTTTAATTTTCTCTAAATTTACTCGCGGAGCTGAAACGCTTCCCCACACAAAAAATGCGCTCCTCTCTCATTTCGAAGCTTTTAATAACAAAATCATGATAATGAAATATTTTGCATTTTGCAGTCTTTAAGAATATTCTCTACTTTAGATGTGATCCATCATTTTCCATCCGGAATTTTTAAAAAGTTATCTTTACCATTATGCAGCTTTTATTTGGTTACATGGAGGTGGAAGAAGGGAATAAAAACGAATAGAGTGCAACACGGTTTATTGGCGAAAGAAGCAAGTTTATAAACAACACAGCATATTATATCGTACCTACGTCATTTATTATGCAAACTAAATTTATCAAAATTTACCGCATTAACATGTTTCAACAATAACCTGAACGTGAATTAAAATATAAAATGTAAGTGGATATTTCAAAGCAATATTGTCGTTTTTAGACAGTGATGTCTGGTAGGACCTCCACGGGTTTGTACTTTCATTATGTATAAAATAATACATAAGACAAAAGCTTTATTGAAAGTTTGAAGCCTAGTTGTAATTAATTAGCTAAGTTATAGAGAGATCATTAGTGGACGTTAGCTTAGCTTTTTTAACTTTAACTCACTAATTCTTCTTACATTATGTTACCCTTGTTCCGATCAACCCCACTGTTTAATACTTAATTATCTTTCCAAATTCATATCTTCTGTTCTGTTCATGTCAATATTTCAGACAAAACCTGTGCCTTATGTAAATTTAATGAAGAAAATACAAAACCGGGACATTCCTTTATTTGCTTTTGTGGATCTGGCAAAGATTATAAAAGTTTCGGTTGGCAACATTTTGGCCCCGACCTAACAAAAATATCTGTAAGAAACGTCTGTTCCGTCCCGTTTGCCCCCAATCACTTTTGGAGTGCACCCAAGTCATCCGCCCCATTATCGCGTATTTTCCGTCTTCTCCCATTTGTCATCTTCGATTGGGGCCAATTCGGCATAATCACGTCGCTTCGTCGCCCCATCGGCTCGTTGTTTACCTTTTTATGTGTAAAAGTATCACTTTATCAGGCAATGCGTCCCTCGATGACACCCGAGCCCGCATATGTGAATCCCCGCTAATGGCCATCGGTAAATAACGCCGCTCCCAGCCCCGGTCAAGTGGTCGAAGGGGTAGGCCCCGATAATGCGCAATCAACACAATAACCGCACGCCCAAATGCACTCGTCGACAAGAATCCGGCCCCATTTGTCAGGAGGATCCATTTAAGTGTGCGCTATCGAGAAATAGGTAATTCTGGCGGCGGCGGCGGCGGCGGCAGAGGCCCGCCGTGAATAATTCATACATAATTTCGATTATCCTTTTCTGGGCGCTCACGCATCGCCTGTTCGGGTTTATTTCTTCTTCCATTTGGTTAATTCACGTCTGTCGGAGAGAGCCCTCACAAAGAGGGTCGCGTGCAGTAAAATACAGACGGGCAGGCCGCTTTATTGCCATCGGGACACACACAATGGAGCCCCACACGAGATTAACAGCGCGCGGTGCCGGTGACGTCACAAAGAGGACAGACGCGTCGAGTGCATGCGTCACAGGGAGCGGCTTATCTTTTTATTTTCCAGCCTGCAATCTGCTGCGGTTTGACGCTTTCGACGGGATGGACGCCGTGACAGCCGTAAAATGATCCTGCAGTTGGCGATAGAGGCAGTAAATTCGTCCCTGGCATAGCACTCCACTCAAAACACACAGCCGCTGCATCGAAACAATCTCGAGATTACGAAACGACGCCTCTCGAAATTTCCGACGTGGACTCGTAAATGTGTGTTAGTAGTCAATTTGGAGTTTTTATTTGACGGTTTTACGCGAGGGAAGCGCCCGATGGATAGATGCAGATAAGATAAAGTGGTCAATTTGCTTTAATATTGGGGATTTAAATGGAAATCTTGTGGGTAACGAACGGAAACGGCCGCAGTAATGCAATCACTTCCGCCATGTGTGACAACACGTCTTCGTTTGTTGTGACAAATTTTCAGTTCACAATGTCACTCAACTAAGGACTGCAAAAATAAACCTTTGAACTTCAAAACATGACTTTAAAAATACCAACACTTCCTAGAAGATTTTAGATACAAATTCGTCAACATGTTAGAAACAACTATTTTGGTCAAGATTGACAGATTTGAATTAAAAAATTAATTTCATTGTGTTCTCTTTTTGAATGTGTCGTGTAAACACGTTCGCGATGTTCGTTTTTGTCAGTGGGATAAGACTCAGTAGAAGGACGTCTCTGTACCGTTAGATCAAAAATATCAGTCAAAAATAGTAGTGCGTTTTGTTTACTACTTTAAGTATGAACGGGTACCACATGTAGACACTCAATTCATATGTGTAAAGTAATTAAGCCTAAAACTTATACATTGGGTTATAGAACGCAGTAGAAATTGTGCGCAACATATCAAAATTTCCAACCTAGAGTTACTTTTTGTATGTACAGTGAAAATTATTTGACTGGACATCACATAACGCTATCAATCCTATGCTCAATTTTAAAAAATTCATATCAATGCATTACTAGACTTGTTAGATCTTCTGTATGTATATGGTAAGGAGTTTATTTCACTGAACATTACCTACACATAATATACCATACACTTTTAATTGTATTATCCTATATTTACTTTTAAAAAGTCACTGCAAAACCTAGAAACCCCAATGTTCAGCAAAATAAAATCTTCACTGTATGTATTTTCTCTAAAGGTAAAGCAAAAAAGATAATAATAAAGAAATATATTTTTTAATTTATTTGAAATTTGAAACATGTCTTGCCATTTGTTGCAACCAAAAACTGGGTCAAAAAGCTCTTGAATGCATGCATTTAATAAGCGGAAGACAATGGTGTAAAAATGATTGCTTTACATTAATTTTATGGCTTATTGTATTCAATTCTTTCGCTTCTCGGTTAGTTTTATGACCAAAACCATAAACAGTATAATCACGTTTCATCATACGTTTGTAATGTTTATTTACTTTTGTACTTATTTATTTAATTTCTGTTTAATTAGCATAACACAGCGACCTTTATAATAAATTTTGTTGAAATAAGTGATTTTTGCTAATACGCAGCACTAATGAATATGAATTTAATGAGCACGATTAGCTTTTACAATGCTTTATATAGAGTGTTCCACAACAGAATACATAGAAGGTAGAAGTAGGTATAAATTATGTGAAAACCCGTTATTTATTCATGACATTTCTTCTTTTCGACTGCGACAACCCGAATAATGTGTTGCCGACATACTCGAATTTCCAACAGCGCGGAAAAGTGGAATTTCCTCAGGCGACACCCTTATGAACGATGTAAAGTGCCAACGAGCCGCTGATACCCGTCACTGGTCACTTTTTGTCAAAAATATGTCTCAGACTCAATGTTCTTGTTAGCGTTTCCTGCTTTCCGACGATGAAAATTTAACCGTCCCCAATCCCTATTAACCAACTCCGTATCATAGTTTCCGACTTCCGCGAAGTTAATCCCTTGCATTCCGCCCGACTCCCTGCGGCAAAAACGCACCCTCTTTGTTTGCAGTTTTGTGCAATATGCGGAGTCTCGGTTCAAAGTTGGCCGATTCCTTTCACCGGCGACACATCACTTTCGAAAACAATTCGAAAAAAGACGACGAAAAAATCTCCGTTTTCCTCTTACTGCTTGCTTACACGACTTTCGTGTAATCCCTGCCAAGAGTCGAAAAGGCAGGGGGTCCGCGGTATGTATGGAATTTCGGCGTGAGATACGCTGTAGAAGAAGCTGTCAGAGGTGGTCTCGGACCATTTTAAAACCGACGTGAGAAGAAGACGGCGTGTGGAAACAGCCATGTGGAGGAAAGAGACAGAAGGTGAATGTGGGCCCGACCGCAGCCAGTATGCGGAAGCTAATGAGGACGGGGAGCCGCCGCGATCATCACAGACGACCGACTCGCTGTTAGCGGCCTGTCCGGAACGCAGGACCGGACTTGGACGCATTTCGCCAACGCCAAATAGGCCACACGACTCATCTGCATAATTATGCGCTAAAAAGTGCAGCAGAAACCGGCTTCCACAGCCATGAGCGAGCAAAGTTGGAGACTGGGG
Source organism: Tribolium castaneum (assembly GCF_031307605.1). Taxonomy (NCBI): domain Eukaryota; kingdom Metazoa; phylum Arthropoda; class Insecta; order Coleoptera; family Tenebrionidae; genus Tribolium; species Tribolium castaneum. The sequence continues at coordinate 15,315,360 of NC_087396.1, forward strand.
AGCCAACTAAGTAGGCCATGATGCGGAATAGTTAATAACTTGCACAAAGGACTATTATGCCGATCACTGGCCTGTTCTCTATTTCGGAATCATCAATATGGCTATCCTCATTCCTGCTAGATTTCCGCCGATAACTCTGCGACTACTTGAAGTCCCATCCTCCAATGTTCTATTGTGATACGAATGGTTTTAGAGCACAACGAAGGAGTGCTCCAATAGAATGAGTGCCACAATTAGGTCTTATAAAACGAGTGTAATATACTATTTTTTTTACTTTCTTTTTGTGTTGTTTGCTTTTTTGTTTAGTTTAACTTATCAAAATCTGTTCACATTATTTCCTCTTAATTTTGTTAATTATTCAGACTTTATCAATAAACAACTTAATGCTGTTACTGCCAATACAACTCATAAAAATTTACTAAAAGGAGTTGCGCAAAAGTTCTCTTTGTGAAACTACTTTCGGTTTCAAAGTAGAAAAAAATCTTTTTTCTATTACATGGTGCTTATACCATTATCCTGAACTTTGAAGATTACAACTTAATTGTCGAAACATGTGTCAGCTTGTGTGATTATTTTGTTAACTTTTTTTGGAGTTCATTGGTTTTAGAATTTAAAAAGCAAGTTTACTCTAACGCTAATGGAGTAAATTGATTATAAACTTTTGAAAATGTGAAAACAAGCTTTCGAGTCCGGGCCTGGGTCCGTACGCACGGGCGGTCCGGTTGTATGTGTGTGTGGGTAGGCAGCAGCGACTGGAGAGAGGTCTGGCGGCCCGAAGACCGTAACCCTTAACGAGCAATAACCAATAAAGATAAGGCCGGGTGCACGTAAGCGCGCGGTAAAGAGAACGACTTTATGGGCCAGGTATAATGAGGAGGATAAGCGTCGGTAGCGGCGGCGGCGTCATTATTAGTGCGTCGCTGAAAACGAGGCGCAGCATCAATCAGTCATCAGCCCGCTCCGCTGGAACTGTAACGGTGGAAATTAATGATGGTGTAGGTACCTTGCCGGTTGCCTGCGCTCCCGTGTGATTAAATATTCCGACTCCCTCGGCCCCGCCCGACACGAACGCTCACTCGGGCGAGAAACTGAGAATTAATCATACGATCGTGTTCTTGATGGGATTTCTGGCGGCGGGCGCGACGACGCAATTTGGTTCAGCAGCAGCTAAGAAACCCGGGTGGACAGTGTTTTAGTTTAGGCACATTTTGTCGAATAAAACGCTTGGTTTGACCCACAGTGTTAGTTTTCCTCATTTTGGGAATTTTTTGCTTGTTATTGTCCAGCTGCCCGCCGCCCGCTGCACACCTGGCGCGCCGTGGCCTTCATTCCATCCCCAATCGATGTTGGCCTGCGGAAGCACTCGAAACGCTCGAAACGTGGCCATACGGAAGCCGTATCGCGACACAACACCGTCTCGTCTGAATAACTTAATTTCCATGTGGCGTGTGCAAATTGCTCTTCGTATTTATACCCGCTGAATATCTTGTGTTGTGCGCCTCATGATCTATGGCATCGAGCCTCTCCCGAGGGCTTAATATCACGCCATAAGTCCGGAATCATTTATCAACTTGTATTATTAGAATTGACATCACGATCTCGATGCGAACGAGGCCACACAAACGCATAAACGATGAACGAGACGACGTGACCATTAAAATGCCGAATGTGTAATCATGGGCCGGTTTTGCATACAGGGGGACGTTTAATTGCGCATCTGTTCGGAAAACGACACCGAACCGATCGATAATTTGGCGAGTACGTATGTTTCGTGTTTTAAATTAACCCGATTTTAACCTAGGTTGATTGTGCGTAAAAAGCGAACGATATTTCAACCTCTATCAGAAGGCTTGGAGGAGCGTCAGAAGTTAATGAAAGGAAATCCCTGCCGGAGCTCGGTGTGTATAGAGAGCAGATTTGGCAGCATTAGGGCTTATTCGGGCGAACCGCAAAGCGGCGGTGAGCTGCGGCGGTGGTATGAGGTGACAGCCCATAAAAGTGTGCATCGGCCGTTGTAATTGGACAACGGAGAGGATCTTCACTTGGCTCCAATTATAGTGCATTTGTAGCGTTATTGACCAGCTGCTCGCCGTGTGTGTGAGAGTGTGTGTCGGCTTTTTTATAGCCTATTAGTTGCCGCAATAAGTAACGGGCCTGTGGCCATACAATAAATAACCACGTCGGCGGAGAACAGCCCGAGAAAAAGAAGTAGGCAGAGAGTCTCGACGCCACCGCAATCCGAAACCGCGCGTACATATTTCAGCATAAATTCCGGTCCTTGTTTAATATGTCGGTCGCGGTGCATGGCGTTTTCTGCTCGGCTTGTTAATCAAAGAATCCTCATCAAGAGAGCGCCGCCAAGGTACGGCGATGAAACATGTAATGAATTTAATTTAATAGCGCGACGTTGCTAGCTACTGCTGCTGCTGCTGCTTGTGTATAAAGCTCAGAAGCAGAGACCCTGGAAGGTAATATAGCTCTCGGTGTGCGGTCTCGGCTACGACCCGCATATCCTGAACTCATCAGAAAAGCCCCGCGAGGATCCGGGAGGAAGAGAGAACGACTGAACGGCCGTCCCGACGCCGATAACCTAACGACGGCTCGTTGCGACGACGGGAAATATGTCAGGCGGACTCCCGATGCGTATAATGGCGATAAATAAAAAGCACGGATGAAAGAGTGCGAAGCAGGAATTTCGGAATCAGACCGAGCCATTATGTTTATTTTAATAAGCTCACCAGAAGACTGACAACCGAAATAGCAACCAAAAATTCCAAACCGACATTCTTTCCGTCGACACGCATTTCACGTCTGATAAGATAAGAAAAAGACGATCTCTACGCTTTTCGAATGCTCTTCCACTACATGTATATTGACTATGACTTTTATACATTAAATGGAAACCGAAAAACCTTAATTGTTTTATTTCTCCATCTGATGTCAGTACTATGCTGATAACTTCTTAACGAGTGTCGTTAAAACACTATTTCACGTTTTTTTTACTAACATCCAGTTATACAGGTAAACTAAATATTACATACATCATAGGTACCAAGTTTAGAAGACGAACTCTGTCAGTCTGTCTGCTTTGTGTTTGTAGCGCAAGAACATAACTAACGCAACTTAATGCAAAAGTGATTCATTTGAAATTTCGCTGATAATAATTTCTCATTGTACAAAGTGAGGTATTAAAGTCGTCAAGACCAAATTATATAAATAATAAAATTAACCCCATGTTACGAATTACATCACACATTTCACAATTTAAAAAATCTGCCATACGTAAAAATTGTTAAAAAGAAACCAAAGTCCTAACTAATAGATTTTCTCGATGGGATCGTTAAACCGTTATTCACCGGACACGCTTTACTCATTTATGAAAGAATGAAATGTGTAGAAAAAAATCTTGTACGGTTTTTATTCCGGGGACTTAAGCGGGAGGGTTGGTAGCGCCGTTGAAATAACGTAAGCTCTCCATTTTCCGTATGATCCAATAAACCTAATTACGATGTAACGTGAAGCGGCGGTCGGGTCCGGTTGAAAAATTCATCGTCGTCGTCAAAACCGTCGGAAAAAAGCGCACACACCTGCCTTATTATTATTTCAAAGAGTCAAAAATGACACCGAACAAGTCGCCGTCACCTTTTCCGTAACAGTTTCGGTCAGTTGTTTGGTCTGCGGCGTGTTAAATAATGCATAAAGTCGACTGCGAGCTAGGGTCGTTTCGAAATCAGCCTTCAGGCTCTGATTACCGAAGTGAGATGTTGCGAGCCGCCTCGCTATTTAATATTCATGTTTTAAATACTTGATAGAGAGACGAAGGCGGCGTTTGTTCTCGACTCTGCCGAATATTATATCCGGAGCGACCTTTTCGCTAGTTTATTTGCACAAGGGCATTATCTAGTCGACGATAGCGAAGTACCGAAATAAGCGGACGCCTTTGTAACTCTTTGACGGGAGAATTCCGCGGAGAGAAGACAATGCGGGAGAGGTCGCCGCCGGCTTGGATAAATAAAAGGCGCATCTGGCGGTTTATCGCCGGACTGACGATAACACACGCATACCATTCCGGTGTTATCGCCAGAAATGGCCAGTAGCAACCGAGATGATGAAATATTGCGACGGATCGGCCCTTCGAACCCGCTCCCACCAACGGCAGGCTATAATTATTATTATTATTATTATTACCGTTATTGTTATCGTGACCGCAAACGAAAAACTCTGCGTTTAATTATAAGTGCTTTTATTTCCTCGCAGTGAAATGAAGTTATTGATGCCGTCTCAACCCGGCGTTGCTAATTAGCCCATACGTCGGCGTCAACTCGCCGTCCTTTTGTAGTCCGTCGGTTTATTAAAGGCAAAGTCATTCGGGTGTGCTTCAGCATCGTAGATAACGTTCCGTCGGAATATTTTATGCGGTAAGACGACGGCTGGTAATACATTCCGGGCCTCGGTGCGCACGAAACTCCGTATAAGTAGGAGAGGGCGATGATATCCTCCTGATTTATTAACTACTTGTTGCAAGATGTTAATCACCTCGACTTCCCCGGGCATTAGCTAGCTCCCGGTTACTTACACGGACCGAGAGAACTTTCGATAAGAAAAGATGTAGACGAACGACGCGATTTTTCCCTTTTTGATCGATTGTAAAGCGTGCGACTGAGAGACGGAATCGGGATCTCGCTCGAATCGGCAAAGCGCTAAGCGAGCAAGAATCTGGCGGCGCAAAGTTGAAAACTTCGTCTCTTCTCTCAATTCGACGCCTTCAAAGGAACACACGGCATCAAAGTAGGCCGCTCCGGTTGAGTCGCGCCAAGCACGCCACGGACGAGTAAACACCGAAGGGAGCGACTGCCAGTGGCGGCCCACTTCACCGACAACTGCCAATTCGCTCGCACCCATTCGCTCGCCGCCACTGGCTAGCAAACGAGCCGTGTGGTGGGGCGCCGCCCTCGGTATGTGTATTCCCGGTCGAGCGATGCGGCTTTAACTGTCTGTGGACATATTTCGGATGATATAAGGGGCGAGAGCCGCGGGGCGCGTTGTTTACTGCCGACGCGAACGAGGTGGAGCATAACGGGAACTGAGCAAGATTTAATTACGCCGCCGGCACCGACGTCCTATTTCTTGACTGATTTCGGAGTGAAGCGTCGACACGTCGAGTCGTGATTACTCGACCTGTGTACGAACGCAAAAAACAAGCCGTGAAAAGGGGAATGAAAAATATATGGATATAACGAGCGGGACGCACATACCGGGGGCGGAATCGATCGATCTAATATTGCACGCGTCAAACCTGACTGCTGACGGGTTGGATCGAGAGGCACATACCTGAAACAGAAAAAATGGATCAATAGGGTTGTAGACGAAAAGTTTCAGTTCTAGTTTTTTTCTATTGGTCGAGATTAATAACGCAACTAGTAAATACTAATTTGTTACATGTATAAGACCTCCCACAAAATTGTCAAAAGCTAAAATATGCTCCTAATGTTTTTCTGTTTTTTACTCTTTCAGTTTCTGCTACGACTACGACCTACTAATTAAAAATTATTGCATCCGTGCAATATGCGTCATGTTCATATTGTGGCTCTCATTTTAATCCAGCTTATGCAATAGGTGTGCATGATACAATCGCACTTGAATATAAATTGGGTTTAGCTGCTTCTAACACTATTCCCAAAAAAGTGCGATATTCTGTTAATAATAATTAAACTTCCCAGTCCCGTAAATTCGCTCTCGCCTGATAATACGTTTTTTCAATATCCGCCTGTTTTTTACAACAATTAGGTCTATTTTTAAAACGACTGGAATAATGAAGTGTTTATCGGACGTTGTGTGTCAACACAATCGGATGCTTTTAATAGGGAATGATTTGAATCGGGCAGCTTCATATTGAATTCCTGTTGGTCCATATTACTGAACCGGATGAAATAAACAACGCTTTGTTGAAATAGCAACAATCCCGGCGTCCGCAAACCGCAAAACGGTCGAAATCCGGGCCTGGTCGTCCATTTTTCGAGTGAATGTAGATCCGTTGACCGGAAACCGTCGCCGACCGTTCCATCTTTCCGGCGCAAACATCATTTGCGGGCTTTTTTCGTCGTTGTGAGAAATAGCCACTCGTCCGCTCCTGCAGCCATCGTGCGTGTCTTAGATTAATTAAAGTCCGGTGAGGAGACTTGACTCCGCAACTTATTATTTTGCCGAGTTCCGGCGGTTTTCGGATTACGTGTCGATCGATCTTTTTCCGGGACGCTTCCGTTTGGCGACAGTGTTTGCGAGGAACATTTCGGTACATTTGTTGAATAAATGTCGTTGTCACGGAGGGAAATCGCAACGCGCCACCGAACGTATTGAAAATATATATCGTCTGCCGGAGCGGCAACCGGAGTAATAGGGCTGAGCGCGGCGGCGGCGGTAACAGACGGGAGTCGAGTCGGTGCCGGTGATAATCTAATCGGGCGCGGGCTGCAATCCTCCCTAATGACACGCTCGACGCGGCCAGGATATTGCGTTGTTGGTTTCCATCCTCTTTCTGGCCCGTCCTCGCTCAGACACGCAGCAGGGGCGGCTGCCGCCGCCGCCAGGGCCGCATTCGACGTGCAAGCCCCTACACTAATCTTCCATTCATAATGGAAATGAGAGATCATTGAAACTATTAAAATGTTTAACTAAATCCGACTCGATCATCAAAGTAAAAGATCCACCGATTTTTAATTTTTAAAATTCACTTTGTTGGTGGATGAACTATTCAGAAAAACATACTGGGAATTTATCCCCTAATAACTTTGTACAGATTCGATGATTTTGTAAGCAGGTACTGACCGCCAAAATTTTACTAAACAACATCTCAAGTTATTATTTTGTTCCGGCCATCTCGGTTTCCAACCGATCCGGCCTTAATTAATATCAACTTTTAATGGCTTAATCCTTAAAAAAATATTTCGGTTTTATTTTCCCTATCGTTACATTCTACCAAATGATCGATCGTCGGAAGCAGGGCCCTGTAAGAGTTACAAACTGGATTAAAGGCGTAAAAACCCAAAGTGACGATGCGTGATGCCAACAAGTTCCGGAACAATGAGCGTCGCGCCGGTACGCGAGTGTTCCTACAACAGGAAGACAAGTCGGAGAGACGCTGCGCCATCAAATAAATGTACCAAGTCGTAAAATTTAATCTGCACGGCTAACGGCGCCCATTAAACGCGGGATTCGAGGGCACCTCGCAATATAACACTCATATTCGAGGAATAAAACCGCGTCCGGTTACGATATTCCTTCTCTTTTTAAGGGCTAATTAGAGGATTTGCCACCTACACGGTCGTGACAAAGCCTTGCGTGACAGTCACGCACCAGAGCCGTAATCATGAGCGCGATGGTGCGTGAAAACCGCCACCGAAAGAGAAAAAAGTTACACTTTTGACACAAACGGCGGCCCTCAACGAACACGGAGCCCATTTCCGTCAACGGCCGATGTCTTCACGATGATTTACATGCAAATGGAAAGTAGCAGGGCCACGCAAGCCAAGGCGGCGCGGGGCATAATAATGCCAAGGAAGTGTTAACGCCAACGTTTAAATGACGTTGCGGATTCGGCGTAGGCGAACGCTCATCCGAATTTGCAATCTAAAGTCGGCCGATTCGCTGCGGCCCTCGCTTGATTACGCCCGCCAAGTCGCCAACCGGCCCAAAATGAACCAAAAATTAACTCGTTTGATATTTGCCGACTCTCCAAGTTAAGTTGGTGATGGTAAAAACCGTTTGGCATTTCTGTGTAAAAACTGACTGCTAGTGCATAAACTAGCGACCAACATTATAACTGCATACATTTCTCGTACATGTAGGAAACATGCCTGCTGCAAATGGTTGGCTTGTTCGAAAGTAAGAAGCGTGAGTGTAGTTTTAATACACGATTCGCTTATAACTAGTTATAAATTTAACCAAAAATTAACTCGGTTTGATATTTACCGCTCTCAAGAAGATGTAATTATAGCGTTAATCAGAAACAGAGTAGGTATACGTTACCGAGCTTTGTCGTACGCGGCGATATTCTGTAATGTGCTTTAACGTGAGTCGTAATAGCATTAGACATGTTATAGAGCAGCCCTCGCTTTATTAATTGTTGTTTCCACGGTCGGCCGCTGTTGGGCGTGTTTTAGTGGGTTTTATTTTGATTAGGCGTGGGGTGGTGTCACTGGAAAAATGCCCCGAGTTCTGGTATCGATCGAGGCATTAGGGTCTTCGGTCGTCTGTCAAAGCTTGGAAATCAAACGCGGGCATACGTAGTTGATCCCATATTGCACGCCGCGTGCGGCCCGTCAGAGAAAGATAGCGCGGCCCCACCGTGTCGCAAGAGAGCAAGCAAACAGCACATCTGCCGCATCGGGAATGCTAATAGCGGAAGCGGCGTGGGGGACACGGAGAAGTGGAAGGCGGCGGTCACGGTTCCACGAAATATCCGTCCGTCTGTCCGAGGGAAATGTGTCGCAGGCATTTCATATTAATGCTGACTAATGTGGGTCCGCTATTTGTCCGCCTTCGATCCGGGATCTCGCAAGTTTTAAAGACAACTCCGGGCCTATGATGGATGAAGCCGAGTAAAGCCGCGGTGCATTTCAATAACGTCCTGTTTACCGAGTTGTTGCTCGGCGCGCTATTATTTGTTAAGTCGTTATAGCCGTCTCTCCGGAGGAGCGAACGCTACATCGTGAATTGATAATAAAACTCAATCGTCATCTGGGGATCGCCGTATATGTACCGTAGGTGAAGAGAGGGAGAACGCGAGATCGTTCGATCAACGCCGTCTCTTATCTGTCAACGGTACTAACAAGACCGATTGCGATGTCAGAAGAATCGCGAACAACTTGAGACGAACGAGGCAAAGAAGAACGGCGGAGAGGCCAAACCGCGCCGAAATTAAAGGACGTATCGATGACAGGCGAATCGATCCAAGACAATGACCGAACAACACGGGACGGATCGATAAACACACGTATTATATACGTACACAAAAAAAGAGAACGCCCGCCGCACCAATTTCCGATCGAGTGACGTACTATCGCAGAATGGCGTTCGATCAAGCTGCCAGGACACGTACGGAAGCGGGCGCATTGTTGATGGAATGTCTATGCGTGTTCCACCGGCTTTATCCTCCCGAGGGCACGTATTTTATAATCAAATGTATTTATTTACAGGGACGAAAATCATTTAAATGCAGAAAAAGACGCAGCAAAGACGCATTGGTAAATACCGAACCCACTTTACCGAAAGCCCGGAACGTGACTCTAATTACAAAAACAAAAATCCAAAAAATACCGTTGATCAACGTCCGGTATACCCGACGTTACTTTGAGCTTGAGCCTAGGATGTAGTCTAACATTGCCCTTTGTTTCAAAGGACAATGCTTTAATCCGTTGTCCTTTGGTCTATTGGATTCATTGAAAAGACGTAGTTTGTCCTTGAGTTTCAAGTTAGGGGCCTGTGATACGACTACTTGTAGCCGAAAAATTTCTAATTCTTCGACTGTCTCTATTGTACATTTCTAAAAATGGCGCTTCCACAAAGCTCCAAAAATAAAAGGTTTCCGAATTACTTTACTTCAAATTTAGATTTCTACAGTTTTAAAGAGTAAAAAATTCCAAAACTCTAGTTTCAGGTTTAATCACAGAAGGTTTTTAAAATTTTATTACATTTTAAACAAACACAAGATTTTTCTACTATTTGAGACTTTAATACATTCGCTGCCGCAGCGGTCACCGGTGCCCGCTTAGTACTTTGATGGAGGCGCCACAGCGGACACCGGTGTCCGCCAGATACTTTGCCTCTTTACACCAAGCAGACACATACACACTAATGTCCGCTGTGGCATACTGTGAATCTACTCTTAGTTATAGTTTGGCGCTCCAGCTCTTCTTTGTTTGTAAAATCAAGTGACCGCTTGGAATGTCCGCTTTGGCGGTTAATTTGCTACGGTATTATTGATATAATGTACTGCACCAAGCGGACACAATATTACATACACAAGAAAACGTGTGTCCTCTGCATTAGATGTGTCCGCTAATGTGTCCGTTTTGGCGTCTCTGGCAAAGAAAAAGTGACCGCTGTGAGTGACTACCATTACGTGGTGTATTAAAAAATAGTGCCACGCCCCGGAGGACATAGGTGACCGCTCGAGTTTTTTGGCTTTAATAAATTCAAAATGCCCTAAATTATACTTAAACTTTTATTCACCTTCGAAAAATAGTTATATAAAAGTAAAATGAGCATTGGCGCGAGAAACAATGTTGCAAAATTTGCCTTGGCAGTGAATGTGATGACATTTTTTAAATTAAGCCATAACCATTTTTGAATGAGGCCTTGTATTCTGAAATAAAATGATTCTTCTTGGTACATCAAACGGATTTTTATTCTTGACCTGACTCGACCTAATTTGACCCTAAAGTTTAAGGAAGGATAACGTCCTTTATTTTCATTTTGAAAAGGTTGCAATCGTAATTCAGCCAACTAGTCCAAATTTGGGTTGTCGGATTTTGCAAGCGAAGATTAGGAGTTTTGCCCAAAAAATCGCGGCCGTTAATCAACGTCCGGTATATCCGACGTTACTTTAAGGTTTTATCCCGTGTCCCGGCACGGCTATTTGCGCAAACATCCTGAAAAACAACCAGGCTGTCATTACATGCTAAACGTGCCAATCGACCCACCCTTCCGCTGTACGAGGGGGCCATCCAGGGGAAAGCGTCGCTGTTGTCGACCGGAGTTCCATCCGAACATCACATCCGAGGCGAACAATGGCCACAAAGTGCAGGACCGGATCGTCGATTTTTCGATTAAATCACCCCAGACGTAACTTAATCCGGGCAGATCGGCCAATTAGTGCAAATTTCCCCGTCTCGAATCGCTTCAGATCACGACATGTACCTCCGACTACTTTGTTTACCGCCGGAGGCACGTCATATGCCAGAACCGGGACGAAATTTATGCCCCGGAGTGCGTTGCTTTGTTTCGAACGGAGGAACGGTGCTATCGACTCATTAATAATGTTCGCGTTTCCACTCGTGCTTTCTTATTTCACGGATACGGCCCGCGACTCTTGTAATTTAATAAGGGGGAAAACGGGAGGAAACGCTGAATCTTCATCAACAAGGTGGAAAGTACAGGATGTTTAGGCGGTCGTAACACATTCCGATGCTTTTAGCACGGCCAACAAAAAGAACACAGACAGAATTGATCCGAACGCTGGCCAGCACGCAGTGCCCGTCGAATGGGTTTTTGAATATTTCAGGCCGTTCCGGAGGCTCCGCCGTTTTTGGGATCGAAGTTCAGTGTCGGGTTAAGCGTACATTTATCGATTGGCGGTGTAATATGAAAAATTCTCCAGTCCACAGAAAGCATAGTCACGCGAAGGCCATTATAAGTGCCGTCGGTTTTCCCGACAACGTTCTCGTTTTCGGAATTGGGCCGTTTCAGGGGTCGGAGCGTTATCAACGCTGTTGCAGCACAATTCCGGAGCTGAACACATTAATTATCGCTCGGAGCGGCATGGAACCGTGCGCACACATGGTGCCGGTGGGTTTTTTACGGTCGCGATTATCGGCACCGTCATCGGAGGACCAGACAGAGGTCGAGAGGCGCGCCTCGGGCTCTAATTGATGGTGATCCGTGCAGTGCACACGATTTCTCTCCGTTGGCTGCCTGCCATGCCACTTCACCTACTCGGTAGTACCCTCGGATATTCAAATTGCTTTTCCATATTCAATTCGGGCCTGCTCATGCCGGCTGCCACCGGGAGATTCCAGAGATAAGGGAATTACAAAGCGGAACGGCTGTCGAAATTAGCCGGATCAATCGGCCTCGGCGCTAGCCGAACTACTCCCATTATTTTTTTCAGAGCAGTGCAGTAATGATGATAATATAAGGAGCGTTTTATTTTGTTTGGGGTAGTCGACGCGTTCGAGAAGGGGACAAAGCGGGAGGAGTGGTCGCGAGAGCGCCCTAATTTGGCGTCGCTGTTCGGCATTCATCCAGTGCATCACGCATAACATCCCGTATATCATAATAACAAAGGCTTTCCATTAAGTCGTCCCGGGCGCTGTGAGCCTGCAGCCGTAGCTTGGAAGCTTTCAGAGATTACGACGCGTATCGGCGCCCGCGGCATCGAGGCTCTCTCATTCATGAAATGACGACGACGGCATCGCATCCAGACGCCAGCCCTTATACTTCCCGCCAGGCGAGGGATTTGCGCCTCTTCACCACCGCCGATCCGTGGATTGCTTACTGATTTCATCGGCAGCGAGGCGTTGGTTGCTCTTCTCTCGTCGTGTATCGCACTTCGTTATCTTCGATTGCGCGCCGCTCGACACGGCCTCGAATTATTAAGTAATTTATTATTGCGTGCGATCGAACGACCCATATGTAATGAGATGCAACGGGCATAGCGTGACCCCAGACAGTGATAATGGACGTGTTGTGCACCCGCGGGCTTATCGCCCTGACTTTCTGATAACAGAGAGCACGCGGAAATGTCATTCTACGAAAATGACGAAGGTTTGGCTCAGTGAAAACAGAATACGAGAAAATAAACCCCCAAAAACGAATTTATTAAAATTTTTATTATTTTTTAAGTTTCATTTGCTTGTTACAACAGTTACTATTACGATACTGATGGTTATCAATTATCATAAATCCATAAGATGACGTCTGTTAGCGAAACGTGTTGAAAACACGACTACTTTAAACGTTCGCGTCTGCAAAACATGTTTTCAGGTTTCCAGATTGGGAACTCGCTTCAATAAATTGGAAGATATTTGTTTGAAAGATTACATATGTTAATTTTGTAGATAATGGGTTCATAAAGAGAAAAAATACATCTGTGGGTAACCACAAACCACAACTGCATCCATTTAATTTGGAAAACTCCTAAACAGTGGAAATCGTTTTAAGTAATTAACTAAACTTCACATTTAGAAAATCAAATAAATCGTTATCACACTTTCTAATATTCATCTAGGAATGAAGGACCTAGTGTATCATATGGCTAGGCCAGCGTAGGTCCAGTTTAGACTTACGTTGGCCTACACATGACACCTACGACGTTACATTTCTAGACACTTCTTAATAACGGACACCTCTTCACAACGGACATTTTTGTAGAAACGTAACAAAACCTATCTTAAAATTTCCACCTCCCAATAGCGGACACTCCACAATGGACAATTAAAGGTTGCCCATCGGCGTCCGTTGTTGAGAGGTTTTACTGTACTTAATAATTTTTATTTCAAGCTGAATGAGACACCATTAACCATTAAAATACCTAAATATATACAATGTTTACTGCAAATGAAAACGTCGTTACATTGTGGTACTTTAACAAACAATAAAATATTTGAATCAACTTTTGACACCTTTAGCGACATGGTCAATAACATGCATTGTGATTTACTTAGAGAAACTGCACCATTGGTGTGAATGTTTGCAGAAAAACTTAAGTAGTAACTTAAATGTTTATACCTTTAATAAAGTGTGTTACTCAACTGTTGATCACTGTCATAAAACGCCCCTTTTAATAAAAATTAAAGAATTTCAAATTCGAATTAAGCACCTCAAAAAAAAACATAAAACACGAGGTCTTACAATAAATTACGCGAAAAAAGTTCGGCGCCGCGACTGGTGGCAACATTGGCGACTTGTTAACACTGCCGTTTGAAAAAAAAAAAACATTCTCGAATATTTGGTCCGAATTTTGTACAAATCGGTGCAATGTGTTGAGAATATTAGCGTTTTGAACACAACAGTCCAAGTGCCATTGGTCGAAAAATGTCAAAAGAGCTGTAGAAAGAACACTAAACTTCTGGTTGAATCTGGAAAAAAAATTGGCGATGTTCAACAACGTTTAGAAAGACGAAGTCATGAAGAACTTGGCGGTGTATGAATGAATATGGCTTTTACAGCCCTTAAAGAAGTCATCAACAAAAAGTCATGTACAAATCACATGTGAAGACGATGCTCATCGGTTTTTTTTTGACTATGAAGATATCATCCCTAAAGAAGCAGTATCAAGAAAGCCCCCAGCGTCTACAAGAACCAATTCGAGAAGTTCAGTTTGACTTTAGGTCTAATAATTCTGTGACTATTGCATCAGGAGAATGCTGCACACAGCATTCAAAATTCGTGATTTTTTCGCCAAAAATCAACTCAATAATGTGATCGATCATCCACCCTATTCTCCGAATTTCGTTCCTTGCAACTTTTTTGTGTTCCCCCGACTGAAAAATCTTCTCAAGTGATAGCGATTTTCGAAAATAGAGACCATTGAGATAAAATTACCGACCGCATGCTAGTTATTTATGAAGAAGAGTTTTTAGACTGCTTCCAGCAATGGAAACATCGAATGGCAAAGTACTATATCGAAGCCAGAGAAGAGTACTTTAAAGACGACAAACTTGGTTTTACTGAAAAATATTTTCTTTTGTAAATAATCTTTTTCCGCGTAATTAATTTTTCTTCGAAAAACTGAAAAAACTTGTTTATAGTTAGTTGTCTTTTTTATATTATAGAGCAATTTTTATTATTTCTTTACATCAGTATAAACATTAAGCAATCATCAGAAAAGTGTGGAAACGAAAAAATATCCCTCTGATTTTGAATAGATTAGTGCGCTTCGTGTTATTTTATAAAATTTAGTTTGTTGCTTTTCTCTTTTGTTGGGTCTAAAATCGCGTCCGAAGCCCGCTCGGCGAAAAAACCATCGGCGTCATTCCGGATCGGTTCCGTCAACATATCGCTGTGCAAACATGCCAAATGAGCGAACAAAGAAGACATAAATCCATATCCGTGGTGCGGGAGGCGGTGGCGGTGGCGGCAGCGTCGGCGGCGGCCGCGTCGAGATTACAGTGCAGAATTTGAATATCGGTGGAGCTAAATTGGCTTCGGCTCCGTGTCCATGCCGGAACCGGGTGCTTGCACTGGAGAGACGTTCGATCTGGGGGTTTTGTTAAAACGTTGGCGAGAGAGCGGTCGAGAGGTATAGGGGCCGAGGGTGGCGTCTCACCCCACGGTCCGACCGAACCCTCGACTCGCACTGCTCCGCCGCCAGATTTTCTGTTTATATTAGGGTTTTAGTTCACAATCACGTTCCGTAAGTATGAGACTGCCGCCTCTCTGATTTTCGACTTCTTTTTTCTCTTCGCACGAGCTTCGATTCGCGCGCGCTTCCTACAGATTTAATGATGATCTCCAAGTGCGGGAATTCACCTGGCGCATCCGCCAATAATTGCGATAACGGCACGGATTCGCTTCTGACACGTTTGCTGACTTTTAAGCCGGGATGGAATCGGCGATGGAGCGGATTTAAGGACTGTATTTGCAGACATCGGCATATGAGAAAAGAGTCATCCCGGTTTTTTCAACTCGAACTAGATCGAAATCGAAAAAGGAAAACGCGCTTCATGGGAAATACGTATAAGTCCGCGCTTCACGACGAAAATTAAATTGGATTAATTTCATCTGGCTCAACGGAACATTGAAACGCTTTCTGCAATGGAATTTTATGTAATATTTGACACATATTTCACGTGTTATTTATTGTAACAGTAAGGGGCAAAGTAAAAATTATTATCAACTTAAAAATCTATTAAAATATCATCAGAAACAACTAATATTAAACCATATTATGTTTAATATAGCGATGTACACACTTACTGAATTTTACGAGTACGTACTCGTATTTACAAAATAAATAGAAATATAAAATTACATTCAAACATTCAGTATAATGTAATGAGCATTTTCGATAATAGTTCGTTCGTTTTTTCTATATCCTTTCGTTTTATTACTTATAACCTTATGCATTTCTAAGGCTAAAAACGAATATAAAAATTTGAAATTTTTGAAAATAACAGCCTACAAACAATTTCAGAAATTTTCTAAATTGTCATGTGACCGTGACATAGGGTAAGTAGAAGCTTACATCCATATCATCTCCATATTCATAAAATTGTAAGTATACACTTTTGTAGTAACAAGTAGATGCTAATACTTATGTAGTATCAATTTACTAAAAGACGTTACATTTGCCATACCAAGAACTTCAAAAAACTTTAAAGCTAGGCAAGAATATGCAGCCGATCAAAATTTCATACAAATGTAAGAGTTTTCTGCAGAAAATGTGCAATTGTTAATACAACAATTTATGATAAAGGAAAAAAATTATAGTGATCCCGATAAGTTTACAAAAGCCAATTTATCATTGTAAATTTTTTTATCGAAAGCTCCAAACCAATTTGGATCACGTTAATAGTCAGAAAACTATCGGCTGTAAGTAACAGAGTTTGGTTGGTTCAGATTTTCCAGATGATTTTTCGTCGTTTTGGCTCCGGGCTCATCATAATCAAACGATGTTTGGGAGATTTTTTTAGAACTATGAAAAACCCGAGTAAACAGAGCTACAGATTCGTCTGCAGATACGAAAATTTTTATTAGAAGAAATATTAATAACATTTATCAATTTTGGATAAAAACTCAATATTCGGTTTATCCAAACGATTCTGTTTAGAATTTTGTCAATTCCGGAGTATTTCTGACGATTCCAGGCTATTTCCAAAATTCCGCCAACGAGTGTTACACAAACTTTTTAAAAGACTCAAAAACTATCGGTGCTAATAATACGATTATTGATCGTTTTGGGCGCATTTTGTGTGACTCCAGGTCCACAAAAGACAGAAATATAATTTGAAAGATTTGGTCCGGAAACGCTTAGAAAATCATTAAAGGGTGATGTTTCTGTTTCTAAGCTGGGCGACCTGGCACTCCAAAAATATAGCTAAGAAAACTCCACAGACTGATTTACATTTTGAACTTGATCAAAATAAAAATAATTGTCGATTTGCGACAAATCTGGCGGTAAGTAACCAAGCATATTAGTAGATACTTGTATGATGTAAGTATTTGCTTATAAGAATAAGCATCTTTTATTTACAAAACATCGCAACTAACTCGTCTTTCGGAGGAGACGTTAAGCCGTCGGTCCCAGTCATTACTAGTTAGTGGTCGTTAGGTCAGGTCAGAGCCTGTAGATGCGACCTGAAAACTCTGGCACTTGGGTGATGGCATTACCACCATACGCATATTTACATTTTTATTTTTTATTTAGTTTCAGGTTGAATTGATACTTTTAAGTAAATGCTAATAATACTTATAAGTAGATAGTAATTTTTATTAATATCACCCATAATGTAAATATACAGTACAAAAACGACACTGTAGAAATGGGACTTGAAGAGCTGTGTTTTTTGCATTTTTGTACGTTCTCTTTATTGTTTAACCGACACTTCCATTATCGAGGCGCGGAGTATAATCAAACATTGACCGACCGTGGAGTCTATCCCGTATCTCGGCTCCAGGCCTGGCGTTAATATTAATGCATTAGAATGGTGTGAATGTTATGTTCTGTAATTTCCTCCCGCTCCTAATTAAGGCGTGGTAATTGATGTGGAGAGGGATAGAGCCATCACCTCTACTCGCGGCGCCGATCCCAAAAAATCTTGTTGCGTTACTAATTGCGGCGGGCCATCCTGGCCCCGTATTTCGGTCCGATTCCGGCAAATCACCTACACAACAACCAATAAAAGTGATTAAATTGTCGGCCGAAGTGATTTAAATTCCGGCGAAGCATTAATTAGCGCACGTCCCGCATTCGAGCGATGGTCCCAGTGCATCGATCGGCCGCCTTTCTTCGGCGTGTGTTATATCCTCGGCGGCGGTACCCATCCGGCCGTCACTAATGCTAATGAGTACCGTGCGGGTGACAGATCGATGCTCGCATAACCTGATGGCGTGGGGGCGGGTGGCGGTGCCCTCGTTATCGGCTCCTCCAACGCCGCCTTGGTTAATCACCCGTGAGCCGCTGTTTACCCGCACGCCGCCGCTTTATAGTTTGCCCCCGGTTGTGTGTGGCGGCATTCTCAACGGCTCAGACCGAGGATTATTATAACTCCGCCGCACCCATACACACGCGCGCCTTGTTTACTCCTCGGAGGAGCAATTACCGCAGCCGACCACTAAAAGTCGACGGGACCGGCGATCCTAATGCGTTATAGGGGCCTCCGGCGCGCCGGATGCGAAGGCTTTTTCATTGCCGTGGATCGGCATGCATACAAACGGAAAAATTAAACGCAGACACTGGGAAGGAGGACACTCGGCCCATCCCGGTTTTAATTACCACGCCTTAATTAGGAGTGGAAAATGAGGGCGGCGGAGGATTAACCTAATACCAGGAGCTTCTTCCGTAATACGCGTACAGGGTGGCCCCACTCCTAGGCCCGACGCAAAACGAAAAAATCTTTTTATGAACGTAATTCCATTTGTATCGCCCTCGGTATCACCTCTCCTTTCGTTAGTTTTCCATTATTGACAGAAAAAAAAATAAACTTGACTTTCCCTTACGACTAGACTAATATGGTGACAAATACACACACGCACTTTTTTCTGTCCAGTGTGACTTAATAGACTCAATTCGAGAATTGATAAATCCACTATTATTGGATGATACAATACAAATAAAGAAAAAGTGGCTACGGGACATCACAATGTCAAACAACCTCGCTATCGTATGTGTAGCGCTGCTTATGTCAATGAGATGGATGTCTCTTCTAATAACTGTTCTTCCAAGTCAAAAAATAACTGCCTGACTAAATGAAGATGTTTCATAAGAAAAATTTTACTTATCTACATTCAAAAACTTCGAAGATGAGTTTTTCGCTAGGATGCTCCAATATTTACAACAAAGGCAGAAAAATTGTTCCCTATTAGAACCAAATATGTAGTCATAAAATAGTATATTAAAATACTCCGTATAAGTGGGTATTGAGGTCTTTAAAACACGCGCGACTTTTCGAGCACGACGGCGTAGCTGGAGTGCTCTAAATAGAGCAAGTGTTTTAAAGACCAGTTATCCACGAATACTTTACGTTATTTTTTTACTGGTACACTTTGAAATCATAAAATAAAACTTATATTAACATTACAAAAATTGGAAATAATGTAATGTAAGATCAGTATACCTTAGGTTGTCATAGAATTTATTGTCATTATAATAAAAAATGATTAAAAAGTTATACTTGCTTTACGCTTCTTGGGTTACATTTTAAAAAACGCACGTTTGTAAAGTTGGATTTATACACGCTGCTGCATGCTTTAAATCAGCAAAATAGATTACCAAAAAATGTATAAAGTATATTAAAGTATAAGTGGATATTGAGGTATTTAAAACACGCGCGATTTTTCGAGCACGACGGCTTAGCCGGAGTGCTCGAAATAGAGCAAGTGTATTGAAGACCAGTTATTCACAAATACTTTGTCTTTTTTTATTGATACACTTTGGAATCATAAAAACTGATATTAATATTACAAATATTGGAAATAATGTAATGTAAAGATGGTGTGCTTTCGTTGTTATAGAACTGATTGACATTATAAGAAAAAAATCATTAAAAAGTTGCCATTTATCTTCACTTTTCTTGGATTATTAATGTTGCCATTGTTCAAAAATGCGCGTTTTTGAAAGTTGAATTTATACATACAGCTGCGTGCTTTAAATAAGCAAAATAGATTACCAATAAAAAAATATACTTCATCGAGTGACATAATAGAGTTATCTTTGGTTTGCTTTGTGAGTGGCATTAATCAACCCGTAGACACTGACCTAACGACTATTCTTTCAAATTAGTTAGCATCGCTTCACTGTGTCTTGTGTTGTAATGTTGTAGTATACCTGTTTTTTCTTATGGCTGCTAAACGAGTATTGGATTAACAACCAAGAAAACAACATTCTTTTTCTCGTGATTTACACGTGTTAATAACGTAGCAAAAAATAAATAATATTTTAAAACATCGTTTAGACAACTAGGTAGAAAGCGCAAATCTTTGTGTAACTAATAAACGTAGCGAGTGTACAAAAAACATTTCACATGCCAGTCATGTCAACTTTAGAAACTTCAATCGTAATTTTTCTAAAAATTAAAGCGCAATATTTAACAGTTGTTCTTGAACAGTAGAACATCCGTCATCCTATAAAACCAACAGCAAATAGACGGTCACATTTATCCACGTACACAATATCCCAAATATTTATAACCTAGGAGGTCCTACACGATTCGCGAATATTAACAAATAGAGCTGAATGACACGTATATGGAAGATAAATGCCGATGCCAATACATCGACATGGTCGTTTTAATGGCATTCTGGCTTCCCCAACACATTTTTAGTTTGCGTTTTATCATAACTAAAGGGAGCCAATGTCTGGCAAGGATGTGACGTCTCAGGATAAAAGCACATTTCTTATTCCAAATTTTGATTTTGATTAGTCCCTGTTCGAATATGTGAGTGCAATTTTTCTGAACAGACGTGAGAGCGGCGAGAAATATGCTGTGGGTATGGCTTTTTCTGTTTATTTCCAAATGGAAAGGATTTAGTGAGTGGTTATGTAGGAATCCTAAGTGGTCAGTCCGCATTTGGTTGCATCCGCAATTATCGCAGAACCTTTCCGCGTGTACTTGGCCGTCAGTCGTAAACCGCGAATCGCTTTACGATCAATCGGACCGTTGCGTTATATTTTTAGCGTTCGTCGGCGCTATAACGCGAAACTTTGGGAGTCGGTGTCAGCGGGCGTTGCGTTTAAACCGTGGTGCGGCGCAATCATTAACTTTATACGTCCGAAAGCATGTCCAAATGGTAAAATCAATGCAATTCGGGTTGCGGTCCGGTGGCCTGCGCGTTTATGTGGGCTCCGACATGCCCCATTACGTGATGTGCGCCCCGTAATCCGATATTTATGTATACGGCGAACATTTCGGTTATGTCGCCGCCACCGCCGCCGATTCATATCCACTTTATATCGTATTTCACACGTATTTGGTTCCGGCGCGTATCTCCACGCATCCATCATTATTATGACGGGGGCGGCGGACGTCTTCTCTACGTCGGTGATGCTGCGATAATTGGGAACGATTTAATGCCAACTCCAACGCTACGCCGATGTATTTATAACCGGAATTAATGACGGCGCAAAAGCGGACGGATTTTTCGATTGCCTAATTAATTCCCGGATAAAGCCCGCAGAACAGACAAAAAAGAATGACACTCGCGGGACACGACTCAAAAGAACAGGAGACACGAATTTTTCACAAAACCTGCAGTACACGACAGAAAAAAATTATCAAATTTCACCGCTAAAAATCAACTAATGACGATTTTTACATCTTATTCCGAGAATTATTACAACAGATGATGTAACCACAATAATTATTCCTACCAGCATTGGAAAAGGCGCCCTTAATACGTTGTCCACATTGTACTCGCACATGGCAGCAATAAAAAGTTACTTCGTTAATACACCATAACTTTAATGACATCACAAGCTTAAACCCATTCATTTAAGTATAGGCACATATTTACATACCTACTAATTTTTGGCAAAAGGGACAACATTGTCAATATTTGCCCTTTTTACTAACAAAACTTACCACCCAAGGAGTGACGCAAGGAAAAAGTATTTACCAGTCTTAAGGCAAGCTCTCTTGTTGCGCTCTAGTGAAGTTTTGATTACTATTATTGTTCCATGTGTTCCAACAAAAGAACAATAGATGGACTCCCATTTTGACTATAGGGTGCAACAAAAAAAGCGCTGAGAATGGTAAATGCTCCATAAGGTTCAAAAATCCAAATAAAAAAAAAACAATTTTAAGAAATAATATTACAATATAAATTCTCTCTTTTCTCAACTTACATTCCAATTCAGACCTTTAAAACAAATGGCAACAGCGATTTTGCATTTTTTGAAGTAAAATATAAGGCAGTTTAGTCTTTACTTAGATATACTTTAAAGAAGAATTCTGTGTTGCAATGGAAACAGACCATACCAGCAAATGAAAAAGTGACTATTGTTCAACGCCTTCCATTTGAGAATCAGAAGGATTGAAAAACTGTGTGCAAAAAAATCACTAAAATTGTAAAAATTTGTAAACTAACTGACATCAGTTGAGTAGTTTTTGACTTTTCGGCCTATATTTCCTTGATTTTCAACAATTTAGCGTAAAAAGCCTTTTGCTGCAATACAAAGTATTTTAATCAAAGTTTTAAATACATTTATGCTCTTTTAAACAGCATTGTGACTAATTGTGGGTGTATTTTTTAAACTTTTTCTTTATTATATTACATCAAACAGCACTTGGGTACGACCGGAAAATCTACTAAACCACAGCAGGACTTTTCCGAAGCTGAAAAGGTATTTGCAGTTTGACCACAAGAGATTTTATTGCGTATAAACTTTTTTGAATGATATTTTTTTTCATAATAGGTAGGTATAGCCATAGTTACACAATTGTTTCAAACATTTAAAAAACCTAGCGTGGATGAACTACCATGAATGCGAGTGGAGAGGATAAGTAATTATATCAAAAAGTTCAGTGCTCATTGTGGGTTTCCTCGGATGCCTCAACCTGACAAAAAGCTGTGCTAGTCTGTGGTGATTTGTCGTGCGCCGCCGCCTCCGCTCTTCATTAATGCGTTTTTAATCGCGTGCTCTTTGGCGTCCGAATATTGTTTTCCGTCCCGACGAGCCGCCTCAAACTGTCCGCAAAACATCAATTGCGACGATTGTGCCGTCGGTAATTATCGTTAAAAAGATTAATGGTCGCGAGCGCTCCGTAAACCACTTAATCGTCGACAACATCATCGTCAAGGTCGTTATTGTTTCCCCTTGTGAAAAAACTATCGGTAGAATCGCCTGCGGAAACGGTTGCGTCATACGCACGCCACCCCTTGTTTCCTCTCGCAGCCAGCGAACATTTGGGGTGGCAGAACAGAAAGAAGGGCGCTGTGTGAGTCCGCTTATGCTTCATTGCGTGCAGCGAACAGCCCGTCCCGTTATTACGTTCACATCGCATCACCGATGCGAAACAGAATTCCCGCCGCCGTCGCCGCCCCCGCTGCCGAGCTCTTTTTTTAGCCGGCGGCAATTAGGGACAGCGATTGACGTTCGCAACGATCGGTTCTTGGAGCCCCGGCGATTCCGCTGATTAGCGGAGAAGTCGGACCGCTTCTTGAACGGAGAAAAACGACAAGAGCGGAGATAATTAAGTCGATTATGAGCACATGAGGCGCATCTGGCGGCCAATTAAAGGTGTTAAAGAACGGAGACGAGTGTGCGAGGAAATGGGGCCGATTAGAATTTCAAGCTCCGGAGATTTTTCGAGGATTTGGGAATTGCACGCGGGAAAGGCTCAAAACTGAGCCCCAACAAATCTTATATCACAGGCAACGAGAGCGCACGAATTTCATGCTCTTGAAACAACGGCATGCGAAATTATACGCTCGTTTATAAAGTGCGTTCTAAAATGGGAAAATGATGCCGAAGCACTTCCACCACCAACCTGCCACATGTAGACAAATTAAAAGCATTAACTCACAACATCACAATACACAAACACAAATGAATATAAGAACTTATTTAAACTGTAGAAGCAAACACAAAATAATACGTATAGATTGTTGTATGTATTTACGAACTGAAAGAGCCTTCCTGAGAAGCAAAAAAATTAACGTACAGACACTACTTGGATTCGTTACTAAAAAAAATTAACAAGATCTGGTACTACATCATTAACAAAGACGAGAAACAATCATTATGACAGGGTTTTACTCCCAATTATGCAAAAATTAGATGCTTATACTAACCGTTCCTTACTTTTCGTTGATTTCTAGACAAAATTGAAGTAAGTCTAACTATATCAATTATAATTTACTTTTCAGTTCATCTGAACTAAGTACCTTGCGAATTTAATTTTACAGTAAAACCTCTCAACAACAGACACCGATGGGAAAATTTTAATTGTCCGTTGTTGAGAGGTGGAAATTTTAATATCGGTTTTCTTAAGTTCCTACAAAAATGTCCGTTGTAAAGAGGTGTCCGTTATTCGGAGGTGTTCATTAAGGGAGGTTTCACTGTATAATCAATCTACATTTAGACTCAATTGTCAGTCCTCCCGTCTTGTTCTGTTCCCGTGTGAAGAGCAACTGTAACTACTTTCAGTAAAACCAACATTAAACTTCAAAATTAACACCTGGTTTTACTACAGTTATAATTAATTAGATAATGT
Source organism: Tribolium castaneum (assembly GCF_031307605.1). Lineage (NCBI taxonomy): Eukaryota > Metazoa > Arthropoda > Insecta > Coleoptera > Tenebrionidae > Tribolium > Tribolium castaneum. The sequence goes on from NC_087396.1 coordinate 15,339,512, forward strand.
TTCGGCGACTTTGAAAACCTGCATTGCGATTAGTTTTTTCATGTGTGGACATATGGTTGACCATCACATTCTACTTAAAGTTAACGGTCCGCCGAGTCTTATAATGCCAACTAGAAACTTTTCTTATCAATGCAAATGATATTCATAAATATTATAAAGCATAAATATTAACTCAAGCCGCACTATTGCCATTAGCTAAAAAGCTATACCGCCGCCGCCGTCAATCGTAATCCTGCCTCCAAAAATAATTACTACCCGCTCCGGGGCTGGTTATCCTAATCACCCCCATCCTCCGATGCAAATAAGCCTCCAATCAAATTTACTTCTTCATCGTGCATGTTAATGGCCGCTGGCGGAGCGGCGCCCCCTCCCCTAATCGAATTTTTGCGCCTTTCCCTCATACGTTACAAATACGCGACCTCGTATCAGATCACAAAGCCCGAGTTGGCGCTGATAAGGTAGCTGCTTCTGGCGTGGCAAGGGACGGGGGCGGCGAGCGGGGCGGCGGAGCGACAGAGCACAGCTTCACAGCCGGCGGCTGATGACTGAGACCTTGTCACCCACTCCACCTCTCTCTTCTATCCCGCTTCCGTCACCGGCGTCCGTGATGCCACGACGACTGCTTTCTGCCACTTAACCTCCCAACCCTCGACGCGGCCCCTTTTCCGCATCCGCCTCGGATTGATTCAGATATCGATTTTTTATTGGACGATCGGCGCTTTTTTCCACGCTCCGCTCCGATCCGAATGTAATAAGTATTAGCGTCGGGTGATTAGTAGACGCGTTTATTTCCGTCGCCGGAGCCGGGTGGAGTATTTCGAGCGTGTATTATTCCACATTTTCCTTCGTTCCGCGTTCGAACCCCACCGTACTTTTTAATCGACCGCGAACTATGGGACTAGCTCGCACGGAACAAAGACATTCTGGTGGAGCATCGGACGCGGTTCAACCCTTCAACGACGCCAGAAACAAAACGAAATAGCCACAACCAGCCGCATTGACAAAATTCTAGCAAAACACGGTTATAAACCAAAATTCAACCATAAATCAACCGGACGTTACATTTTGGTTTTAAGTCTATAGATAAGGCGTTAGAAGGAAGTGAATGTCCAAAGTATGAAATTTGCCTATTCCATATTAGGTATTCCTTGATTTTATTAATGGTATTGGATAAGTTGGAGTGGGAGTGGGGTTTCTTTGTTGGGAGGGCCGGTCACGTGTCGGCCGAGGATAATTGCCTCCCCTGTCGCGGCCATTAGCACCCGAGCCGTCAACCTGCGACTTTGAAGTCGTCGTAGCACCTGTTCGAGGATGTTGACGTTTATTAGTGCAAAAAAGGTCTCCCTTCGCCGGTAGGGGCCGAGAAGGCGACCGTCAGGCAGCCCGGCACGGCAGGTAGAGCGGTGGCATTGTTCGTGACGTTTCCAGGTCTCCTCCTCCGCCCATCTTTTTGTGAGCTCGACAGGCTCGGGCCCCGCACTTGTCATGAACACGTCGTCAACAATAATAAAACGTCGTTGCGATGACGAGATACGTGCGATACACACACACGTACTATCACGTAGGTATTTTAGGCGGATAATGAGCCCGGGTGCCAAGGCCAGCGCGGGATGGTACCGTAATTAATGAATTTTGATGCAAATGCGTCCCGATCTGGAACTTTGGTGATATATCAACTTCAACGGCAGCTCTGCTGCTCGTTGTGATGTTAATCATTAAAATTGTAGAGTTGGGGCCGGCGAGACTACAGTCGGGCCGACGACCAACGGTACCGGCATGGCATATGCACACAGAGACACACACGTCACACGTGGGCGGCTTGGCTGACATCGCTCGACAGGGCCGGATTCAGACCTATGTCTGAATGTGAACATTTTCTGGCCTTCTTCCAGATCAACAATGGTTAAACCTTTAAAACTAATTTAAAGAGAAACAATAATGCTGTCGCATTCACAGATTAGCTAAAGCTGGGATATTGTCCAAACACGTTGTCTACTTAGTTTTCAATTGTTCAGTGTAGAATGAATATCCTCTAGTTTGAATTAAGCGGCGCAATATTGAAATTCGATGATTGAATATTGTCAACATATTATAGTCAGATATTTTGTCATTCACTACAACATTTAATACCCGTGTTAATAACACGCTACATATTTAATATAGTATAGACCGAAAGTGGGTTGCATGAGAGGGTGTGAGGCATCCAGTGGCGTATTCACTGAAGGGGGCCGCAGTCCCGAGCCGCCCTTCTAAAGCATATCGCTATGCTTTCAACAGCATCAAGAAACGAGTATAAACTAATTCATGAATAACTTCAACTGGCAACACTTTGGCAGACGAAGAGGAACAAAATGAATACAAAAGCATTCTTTTTTTGTATTCATTAAAATAAAATAAATTTGGTCTTGAGGGAGAAAGGTGATAATGATTTTTTTAGAAAATTTACCGCATTCACGAGATGCGGTGGTTATTTTGGTGTTAACTTACAGAATGTAGACAGAATAGGAACAAATGCGATCATTTTGATTACCTCAGGAAAGGTATAGATCTGGTATAACCTAAGTAAGTCAGTATATATATAGTATTTATCAACTACCCATGTTTTTCTAGGTGTTTTTGATTTCTAAATGCAGAACCATAAAAATAATGTCATGTATTGTGTTTTCTATGAAGATTTCTATTAAAAATATTGACTCACAATGCAGACAGACGATGGCTTGGAATAGTTATATTGAATAGCAATACCCCTCACTTTTTTCGAGCAATTTATTTAAAAACGCCAGTTCTGTAGCTAGTTCCTTCATAATAGATACCATTTTTACAGTAACAAGTATTAACAACTTCAAGTTGATTTGTTTATTTGATCTAAATAAGTAAATAACCTAGGCAAAATTAATGGCGGCGAGAGGGGAATTTGGTTCAAAGCTCCCTTGAGACGGTGGGGATTGTTCGGTTTTTGCGATTGGCGCCCCCCTCCTTCGATTAATGGCCTCCGAAGGGCGAAAAACCCGCCTCGTCTATTAAGGGCAAATTAACGCGGAAATAAAGAGAGAAAATCGCGCTGGTTCCACTTCCGGCCGCTCGGCGGAATCGAAATTGCAAATTAGCGTCTTTTGTGCGGCAGGATATCGCCGCCACCTCTCAGTCTCGTGCATTAGAAGTTGTGGCCCGTTCAGACGGCGAGGATCTTCTCCTTTGTCCCGCGGCCTAACTACATTAAAATACCTTAGTTATGTGCGTTGCGCGAGCGAAGGAGCTATTTATTCAGCGCGGAGGCGGCGCGGCGGGGCCACAAAGGGAGCCTTTGCCGAGGTGTGCATGCTGGAGTATCGCATCGTCATCTCTTTTCGCCGACCGTAATTTATAAAGAATCCGGCGCGGTCTACTTTGGACACGACTTGCGCTTCGACTTCACCCGCTCAGCGTAATTAAATCTGTTCTCGCATTAGGATACAGCTGTTAGAGACGGGCGGCCTCCCCTTTAAAAGGCTCGCGCCCTGACTCACGTGAATTATTGCTTTATTGCGGAATATTAAAGAGAAGGGCGACGTCGATTGCCGATAATAGAAATCTATCGACGGGAATGGGGATTTTTGCATCCGCTGCAACGGCCCTGACCTAATAAGCCGAGCGGACCAAAGGGAAAATTCGACGGTTGGGTGCGATGTATCATGAAGGGATTACCGGAATTTGTAAACGTATTAACAACGTTTCGGCGATCCTTTGCATAAACGGTTGGAGAACTGTCGAGGAACGACTTTTGATGTGTGCTCACGGGCCAGGGATTCGAGATTAACCTTATTAAAAGATTTACTGAAGAGGTTATAACTACTTATAAGTAGGATTCGAATTACAATTATTGTCGAAGTCCCTACTTGGAAATGTTTCGTCACCATGTAACTACTAAGAACTAAAATAGGTGCTATAAACTTCGTTTGGGTGTTTAATAAGAAGTTTGAGCATTCGAATGCTAAACAACGTAATTTCAAATTCGCTTCCTCTACTTTATGTCGTGTAAACATTGCTTCTGAACATAATGAAAGAATGATCTACGAGTACATTGATTTATAACTACTACAAGCGTGGTAATTATCGCAATTGAACACTAGAGTTTGAAAAATAAGTCCATCAGCGCATTATTATTGATAATCAGAATATCAATGGATCGTAGCTGGTGGGTCGCAAAGGCGGAAGCGTCACGTTGAACGTTAAGCCCTGTAACGAGATCAGTTCCCGATCTGTTCGAGTGTAAAATGCAAGATAGACGTCGGATGTATCGAATATCAACCGAGCAATTGTGTCCGGAGAGGAATTTCGCAACTGGAATCCATTCCTGAAAATAATCGGTAGGGGAACGATAAACAGAATTCGTGAAAAGGAAATGCCCGCTCGCGATCGATTCCTGTGATGATTGGATAATTTTTAACCCTGTTTACGGTATAATTTGCCGGGGAATTGATTGCGTGGCAACATTTGATACCGCCGCTCAATTATCGGCATCGCGCTGGTATTTTTTCCTTCGCTCTCGCGAAAGGGGTAGATTTTTATCTAATTAATTCAAGCGAAGAACCGGCTCGAGGATAAATCATTACCTTGTTATCATCCGATAAAGACGGGAGGGATCGTCTCGCTCGCGTATATGCGGACACACCGGGACGGAAAAACAAGAAAAAACGCTCCCATAAACATGGATCATAAATCTTCTCCCGAGGGCCTCGACAAGTGGAAGTTTTGTAGTATCTCATTTTTTATTTAATAATTCGCGACCGATTCGAACCGACGTGACGCGACGCTCTCTAGTGCACGCCATTACGCACGGAATCCGGAGAAATTAAGGCGACCGTCGCGATCAGCGACGGCTTTTTATGGTTAGCGGGATACCTACTGGCAACCTAATCGTCCGGACGAGGATTTCACCGATAAAGAGGTACGCGCCGAACGCTTTTTCGATGAAAATGCGACAAAGGATCAATCGGGACCGAAAACGCACCATAATCAGCGCGTTTCGTTCTGCAGCAGTGGCGGCGAGCTTTATTCGCTCTTTGTCGGAAAAAATATAACACGAAATTCGTGGTATGCCCGCTGTTGAAGCTCTCACACACAATTTCTACCGACATTATGGAGCCTCAACAGGCATCCAACATTTCCGGTCGACGGATGAAAGTCTTGTAATTTTTTATTAACAAAAAAGTAATCTCAGGAAACAACAACATTCGAGACTTTGCTGCCTATAAACTGACATAACATCAGTATTCCCAAGTCACGTTGGCGAGTACCGAGAACTTATTTCAAAACACATGACTGAAATGTGGACATAATGAAGTAACAGGTAGTACTGAAAACCTGAATCAGTGTTCTGCATCTGCCAGACCGGCATCTCGCAAATATGTTTTATGGCATCTGTTGATGTGTTACTGGTGGTCACGAAACACAACTCTAGCTCTGTTTTATTAAAATAACGGTGGTAATTAAGATTTTACACTACTCAGTCGTACAGACAGTGAAAAAAGAAGAAACGAGTAGAAAGTAGGACTGCAAGAATTTCTGTTTTCTGGTTAAAATCAAAAACTTCACATTTTGGTCTAGGAAGTGATATCACAGAAGGATATAGTTTTTCTTAAAAAATTTAAAAAATTCTCAAAAAGCAATTAGTTTAAATATTAAATATCTACTACAGATTAGAAAAAATGTTTATACAGTAAAACCTCCCAACAACGGACACCGAAGAGGAATCTTTAATTGTCCGTTGTGGTGAGGTGTCCACTAATTAATATAAAAAAATACTGTATTTGCTAATTACTCAACATAACACCAGATAAAGCGCTATTTATAGGAGCAGGAAGGCATCATTCGATAAACTGCCTACCAAAGAAATTCAAATCTAAAACATCAGCAAAAATATTTTCTACAAAACAAGCTTCAAAAGCTTCAAATATTCAAACAGCATAAGTTTACTGTGTTCTAAGGCAAGTTTTCTTTTTATAACTATCGTCTTCATTAATCTTTTCATCTAATTTTTCTAAAAATGTTTGTATACTTTCATCGATATTTAATTCTGGATTTTAGTATACACTTTTTCATCCATTTCTACGTAATCCATCAAACAAATGTTTGTTCTTTGCACCACTACTTTTTCGGTCTGTCCGTTATATGATTATATATTATATTATATTATATGATATTGTGGTGATTGGGGAATTTTTTTGTCTGAGTCCGTTATATAGAGAGTGCGTTGTAAAGAGGTTATTTTACATTATTTTCCAATGCATTTGTTCCGTTCCCACAAAAATGTCCGTTATGAAGAAGTGTCCGTTATTGGAAGGTGCCCATTAAGAGAGGTTTCACTGTAGTAGCGAGCCACATACACAGCTTCGTGAGCTAGGCCGTAAAGAAGAATATACTTGCTCTCCCCTCCCCACTACCTAAATTATGGTGGGAGAAATAGACCACCCTTACTACTCGACTTGGTGTCCTGATTTCATCAGTTACTTAAACTTGACTGCTCGCCCTTGTCGACGTCATTTATCGCTTACTGATTTTTCCTAGCGTGTAGAAAACTACAAGTAGTACAAGTACTTTTTTCAATTTTGCAACTTTTTTTATGAATGAAAAAATATACCTATGTAAAAGTGTGAACTCAGCTCCATGTTTAGTAGTTATAATACTCAGACTATTTAAAAGATTTAAGAAACTGTTGATAGAACTTTGATTCATCAGTTCTTAATTTGCCAAATAGGCCGGAAAAATATTTCTATATAAAAATGTAACCAATAAATAGGTAGAAAGTACATATCTTCATAATCTCTTCTTTGAAAAATATGAGTGTGATCCCTTCAGCACGTCTTTTGGTTGAAATAAGCATCCTCTAATTGTCCTTCCTTTCTGCGAATCCGCCTCCCTTCCTGGCATAATCCCCCGACTTGGTGCAAGTGCAAACTTAAAAACCCCCAAATCCCTCTCCACGCATAAAGCGGCGGCGGTGTTGCGGGCGCGCGTGGTTAGACCGGATCGTGGCGGCTCAGATAAGGGGGCGGCGGCGGCGGCAGCGCTGGGCATAAAAGCGTGTATGTGCACGTCGTTACGGGCGACGGCGACGGCGGGCGAGCGAGCAGTCATGGCACACAACAATACACGGATCGGCGGCGATAAGTGGCTCTGGATCACGTATACACGCCTCGCCTTTGCGACACACAGGGCCGGACTCAAAAACGACCAGATGCTTGTATCGAGCGCGTGAGAATTTTTCGTTATCTGCGAGGCATAAACGTGCCGATCGATAAGTGACACGCAAAGCGATAATTAACGTGGCCGAGGGTAACGGGGCCGGCGGGGCCACCGGCTGCTTGTTAAAGCTTTCGGAGGATGGATGACAGAGCAACAGGAAAAAACACTAACGGTTGTTGGACTGGGCGGGGATCCATAATTGTTTAAAAGTAACAAATTATTAAACGGACCTGTCAGTAATTTGGTCCCGGACTCGTTTGAAGGTGTTCAGAATTAAAGCTGGGCAACTTTTAAAAAAATTCAGACTAATGACAATAGTAATACAAAAAACAGTCGGATCATCTTTGTAGACCCGAGGTCTGGATCTAAACTAGAATAATTTGTTGTAAAAGACAACAAAGTTTCCTAAAAACCTGGACTCTCCCTTTGGTCCCTCGGCCCTCTGAGCTAATGTTTGCATCACCGATGCAATTTGAGCGTTTTAAGCGCTCGGTACATATCGTATAATCTGATAAAAACAATAGTGGAAGGACGCCGGCGACGTAGCCGGCGCACTAATGAAAAAACATCGGCTTGTGCGCGTCAAATTAAACATTCCGAGATAGGAAGAAGGCGACTTTATCGCACGACTAATGCGCAACACTAAAATTCGCGATGATATTTTAACGACTCAATCCGATCCGGTTTCGATCCAGGTTTTGATTGCCAAACAACACGACAACCACCACAGGACGAAAAGGGGAAAACCGATCGGAAGAGATTTATCGTTTGGCGCGATATTATTTTTTCTACGGAACGCCGTCTTCCGGTTAATTATGTCCACCGACCGGATGTGTGAAAACGCCTTCCGTCACCGCACCTTCCCAATTAAAATACATATTTATTATCGGCGAGACGATCGATAGAACGTTATACGACAGGAAGGTATAGATGACATAATATGAGGATAAAAAAACTCAAAAAGCTTTTCAAAGATCAAATTTAGTATTATTTAGCACCTTTTCACATTTTCAAATCGAATTCACTACTTGGGCTACACAAGATGCAAAATTGTTGTCGTTTTGATAGTTTGCACTAATAGCAGACTTATTTATTTATTTATAGATTTATTTTATTTTTATTTCAACATTTCGAAGAAGATCAGCAGAAATATCAAAAGTATCACAAAATTCGGACTTCTAATTCGAGCGTGTTAAAATAGAAATTATCACTGACACTGTTTGTGCGAAATTAGAACATTGAGAAACCCGGGTGAAAATGACATATTTACTTAGTTATACTTCTCATTAGAATATAGGTACACTAGAGATATCTTTGTTTTATCGCGTTTTACACTCAGATAAGCCTTGTTCAAGCTCAAGGTAACGAAACTTTTCCGAACAATCCATTGACTTATTTTTGGTAAAAATTGTGTAGATAACATTAATTTAGTGATTACTTATTGGTGCATTACTCGGAATTAAGTCGTTGTCGGTCACTTCGCCCGCCTTGCGGGCGCCCCTGTTCCGGCCCGTTCTCCGGTGCGCCTCGTGAAATTCCCAACGGTTCCATCTCGACGCCCACGTCGCAAACAATTAATTGCCGTCCGAATTGGTCTGGTCTGTGCGATTAAAAAACAAAAGACGGGAAAACGAAGGAATAAGTAAGAGAGTGCGTCGACCCAAAACCGCCCCCGTGATCCATTTCATGGACCATTTGATGGATTATAATCGTTGTATCCGGCCTGTGTCTCGCCGTCGCCTAATTCCGAAATCGGAGCAAATATTTAAAGGGGGATGAGTTTAATTAAGGCGCCGCCGGAAACGGTCACTCGGAAAACAACAGGTTCACTCATAGGAACCGTATCGATCCGAGCGAGATTTATTACGCCACGTACGACGAGATAATGCGATTTTTTACACGCGCTGAAAAAGAAAGAGTTCATTCGGATGACGGCGACGAGACCCGGATAGCTTCATTGCGGAGCAACTCTTGCACGCTGATTGAGTGAACCAAAAACGGATGATTCATATGCCAAAATGTTACGCATTCTTGGAATTTCGGAAGTTGGGAAGTATCTGCGGAAGTTGCAAGGCGCGAAATGTGCAAGACGGAGCCACTTTTTCACCCGGAAAGTTTCACGTTTGTGGAAAGCGATTGTTTGACATTACTTAAAACTATAGTGCGTTCATTGATTGGATAAATCTATATTACAATCATAATAAATAATAACTATTAGGTATACCATATGATTTCTCTGTAATTTATTTCATGTTGGTATTAAGTAACTTTAAAGAAATTTCTAAAAGTCAAAACATTTGTGTGACAAATGAAAACAAAACGAAAGAATAAAGTAAATTAACATACAACATATAATTTCGACTATTTCTGTGCTAAAAACAACTTCCAAACCAAATAAATAAATGATATGTACTTATTTTAGCGTTTAGTTCCTAAAAGACATTACCCCTAACTCTGAGGCTCGGAATTCTACTAAGGCAGTAAATTTGCTCTTTTACGGCCTTTACTGCTGCATTGCGCAGATAATTTATTCTTCGACTCACTCATTATTTTACATAGATATTGACGAAAGTAGCTACTTATGTGGATACCAACACAAAATCAATCAAAAATTGAGTTATTTGACGAAAGCTTTGAAATGTCACATACTTTTTACTATGTGTAGGTATGTGTAAGTATAGTCGAGAAAAATACTTAAAAAAATCATTCCCACGAATCCAGAATGATGTTTATTAGTATTTAAAACAAAGCTGATATCTAATAGTTATTCGAGCGCCTAATATATAAGATATACCCATAAAATATATATAAACCTTTTTTGAGTAAAAAACATAATCATTACTTGAAATGTCTGGACTTTTCATGAAACGCTTTAGAACAGTGGCTGCGACATATTCAATGTAATAAAACTTGCAATTTTTGTGTGCGTGATTAAAAACATAAATATAAATTTACCCAATTATAGAAGTTGTAGGTAGAAACAATTTCTGATATTCCATTTTTCTACTCAACATGAAACGAAGAAATGTTTGATACCTCTACTTTCATTAGTAAGTACGTGCTTTTTTTAAGTAAGCGTAGACATGTGTACGTCAGCAATACGGTAAAAACGATTTTCTAATAGTGGAGTCGTAAGGTCAAAATCAGCTTCACTTCCTTTCGTAGATGTATTAATTGCATTTCATTTATCATAGTTATAGTTATACAGACTATACTAACAATCGTGTACCAAATATGCTTATTCACTAAGTATGAACAGGTCTGGATAAGAGAGGAAAGCACAAAAATGAATCATATACATATTGCACAGTACATAGTTGTAGATTATAACAGAATAAATAATAAATGCTTATTATCTCAAAACAGAAAACACAAAAATTTCATATAAAGTAAATAATTCGTAAAAAATTGTAAGTAGGTGCAATTTGCCACCTATGACCCCCTTAGACCTCCCCATGGGTTTACATTACCATAAATCTACTTTCAACTTATCAAAAAAATTAAAGAGAAAAACTTCGTAATGCAAATTCTCATCAATATAAATTACAACAAATTAAATAAAAACAGATTGTCAATCAAGTATAAAGTAACGTGATTTACAAACGACAACGTTTTATTTCGTATTGTTTGAAAAATATAATGCATTCCTCCTATGTATAACAGGTATGTGAAAATAAAAAATGAGCAGTTTAATATATTTTACAAAAAACATTCGTCAACCTTTGTTGCATTGAAAATTGTTGTTATAGGACATGTCCTTTCTAGCTCTTTTTGTCATTTGTGATAATTTTTGATTTGATTTTTGTCATAATTCATTAATGCAGTTTGTTTTATTTGCATATGTCCCTTTCGATAATTTTTTTCTTTACTGACCTTTTTTCATTAAATATTTGTTTATGAATTTTTTCACCTCTTTTTTTATGAGTACAAACATAAAAATATTTTTGTCGTCATCATTTATTGTAATGACAATTTGTCAAATTGGATGTATATATTCTTTCCGTATGTAGTTAATCTTTCATGGCAAGAAGTTTGTCGCTTATTATTTATGCCTCCGAGCAGAAAAAGGGCCCCGCCCCCGTCATACGTTTCCCGGGGGAGCTGGCAACTGCACATACCTTGAAGGGCGCATTGGGAACGTAGAGCGGCGGATCCTTGGCCGATCCTGCCAACTTCTCGTTAACTGCGGGAATCCCCTCGTCGGCGTCGCACACACTGTATCGTCCCACGATCGCGTCGGCGGGTTTGGCCTCGTAGCCCGCCGGCTTGCCCACGTGGAAGCCCTTCGCCTTAACCCAGAACCGAAACTTGGAGTTGTCCGCGCTCACGATCTCCTCTCCGCGGAGGGTGCGCAAGATCCGCGCGTACTTCTTCAACGTGATGGTCTTTGTCTTGGCCAGGTCGCCGTAGGTCTGGATGACCCAGGGCTGGTAGGTGGCCAGCATGTCGTCCTTGTTGTCGACGGAGAGGCGCTGCCTCTTGACGTTGTTGTTCTGCTCGGCGCGGCTCTTGGGCGCGGGCGTGGGCGGCTTGCGTTTGGGCGCCTTCTTGGGGCGGGCCTCCTCCTGGGCCATCTTGCGGCGCACTCCTCGGTCGGCGAGCATCGCGGTGGCCATGGCCAAGCACTGGGAGTTCGGTCACTGAGAGCTCAGAGAGCGGGGGCTGCGCCCATAGCGCGTTAAAACTTGTGAAGTTACGAACGCTCGCGCGGATCGAGTGAGCTGCGACTCAACGCTTGCTACGATAAGATCGGGACGCCGGGCTATCCCGTACTGGTGCGTCTCTGTGAAGCACCGACATGGTCGCGGGACCCTCTGCCGGCTATCCCCACCACCGCACACACCGGCCCGTGCAGGGATCGCAGTAGGCGCCGCTAAGCGGTGCGGTCTCTCGCGCTGTCGATGTGTAATAAATGGTCATTCCGTATTTGGAGCTGGACGAGTTGCGTAACGGTTTTTTACTCCTCTGGTTCAGAGGGATGAAATTTCCAAGGTGATGCGACTACTGTTCGAGCTGAGGCGGCCTTGACTTGAAATACGGATTTACCGCGGCAATGCTACCGTGTTTTGTTTATCGAATTTCGCGGTTTTGGCTTTTCGTTGTTTATGGTAGCGGCACGATTTTTTAGTTCATGTTCAAGGTTTGTAATAAAGGACTGCGGGAAAACGTCAATACCGCAATACAACTCCAAAAAATATTGTTTATAGACATTTTTTTTGCAGAAGCCGAATTTTTTTTTAAAGTGTCTTTTGAAATTAGGTATATATTTTTTCTACCATTATAATCCGAAGTGTGATTTCGATGACTACTTTTTATATGCTATACATGTTGCTATTGTGTCAAAATATAACATTACAAAAAATAAATACGACCTGGTCAAAGATTTTCTGAAAAATGACCCATAACAAAGATATATTACTTTCAGTTCAGTCTACCTATATACCTATACCATATATACCTATGCCTATATTCATGTACAATTTGGTAGAGATCAATAAAAAAAACAAAAATAAATACAGTGAAACCTCTATAAGTCGAATTTCTATATCCGAAAATTAGATGGGTCGAACAGATTGCCTGGTCTCGAGCATTTACTAATAAAAATCAAACCGAGTGTAGGAAATTTACAAAGAAATGTAAAATAGGAAGAACCAATAATAAGTAGCAAATACAGTAATGTTTGGATAGTCCGAACCCCCTATAATCCGAACGAATCTATAATCCGAACGCCTCAATTGTGTAAAATTGCTTCCATAATCCGAACGTTTGAATTCCATAATACGAACAACTAATTAAATTATTAGTAAAAAATATCAATGTTAAAAGCTACATCAAAAAATACTGATGAACAAGATGTAGCAAATTTTGAAGCAAATTTTTTTTCAAGAAACAGTAGATATCATCCAACTAACTCTTTATTAAATTAATGTATGTTTATTATTTCTCTTAAGAGGACACCTCTATTAACCGGACAAAAAACGTGTCAGCGTCGATGTCCGCTTATTGGAGATTTTACTGTATGTCCCGAAACCCCAATATCTCTGATTTTTTGTGGCAACAGGTACTTGGACTTATAAGCAGAAGTTCCACTGAACTACAAATTACATCTACTCTTCAGTATTAGTCAAAAAATCTTTTCTTTACTTCTTTTCACACGTAATAAGCCAAACCATACTCGTAAATAACAAATTCATCGATTGCTTCCTCGAAAATCCCGGACCTCGTTGCTGTCATTTCGTCGCTTCTGATTACGGTTTTTAGTAACCCCATTTGACCCGTTTCTCGTTCCAAACCAAGACCCGCTTTTGAAAATTCCAACCCGTCATCAGCGATCGATTTTTCCCTGACTCTCCTCCGACCATATGGCATTTGAGCGGGTGTCGAACTGTGCGCGCTGATTGTTGGATTTACGGCTAAAGAGCCGGTTGTCGGCTGCACTTAGCTAATTGTGGCGAATACACAGAGAAAGACGGCTCGGCCGTGCCCCACTAAGCAGATGGTCGCCACTGTCACCGCTCTCTTCCAACCCGCTCGGCCCCCGCTGACCCGCCCGCCGCAGGATGTAATTAAGTGCCCCTCGCCCATGCATCCGACCAGGAGGCGAGATCCAATCTACGGAATTAATTTTATCACCGGCCGATTCGTTTCCATCTAGCTCTACGGCCTCTATTCATGCCGACGACTTAACCCCTCGCATATGCGTGCGCTTTTGTTCGCAAACCGATCACTTTTTTTTCGAAGGCGCACACCTGAAACAACACGCCGAAATCTGCGAAACTACGCCAATGGCCTAATTAAAAGAAAATAAATACGGCAGCTCGAAAAACCAAGCCGGCGTTAAACTTCATACCGCGCTCCTGCAGGACGAACATTTGGGTTTTTGCTGATGCTCTTCAATCTGTGACTATGTGTGTCAAAGATTGAGGGACAAGACGTTTGTTTTTCACCGATTTTTTCGATATTTTTGTCCAGTGAAAAGTAAAAAATATGTATTGACAGCAGGAATTAACTTTGGCGTTACCGAAAAGTAATCAAACAACCCCCGTGTCACTAATATGCATTTCCTCCGCATTTTCTATTATGTACATCAGTTTTTTGACGTAATAAGCTCTCTCAGCGTGTTGTTTGTAATGAGCGGGGTTGCAGTATAATTTTCTATTAATCTGGCACCCTATTATGATGTCCGGCCGCTTGTCCGGGCCCTTATGTTCCGAACAATGGAGCGGTTCTTCGGGGGGAGGACAAAGTCCGGCACGGTTCTTGGATGCTGAGACTGGACCAGTTCCGGTGAATTAATCTTGCGCCGCAGTAACGGTCATTGATTATGTGCTATGCGCGGGCCTCTAACGGATTCTGATATCCGGATCCGGCCATCGAAGGTGAACTTGCTGGTTTTTTCGGCCACTTGAATTAGCAATGTACTCTCGGAGGACAAAATCCCAGATTTCGGGCAATTATGGTAATCAACGTAGCGAAAAGTAAACGAAACAAGTTTTTTGGATATACTAGTGGCCATAATTTCGTAATTGGTCTGCGTGAGGACTAATACGGCGTTTTCGGTGCGAGTAGGAGCGGAAGTCAAGCGAGGGCGCTTTTCTAATTAGCCGGTATTATCAGGAGTCCGTTGCAGGGTGAACGAGGAACAAAACAATCGTCGGCGCTTTTCGTTGTTTTTTTCCTTCTCTCTGAGCTACGCTGCCTGCGACCCGCTTTCCCGTTATAAGAAGACACGGTTCACAGATATTCACGAGTAAAAAGCTCAACTGGAAATATCTGCGGCAAATCTCCAGCAGTGTAATTTGCTAGACGGAGACGGAGATCAAATGGCATCCCGAGACCATGGGCGGAGGACTGCACCGCGCAAAACAAACACGCAAAAGTATTTCAAAATATCTTGTTTCATCATGTCCATCACATTCGCCCTTATTTACCTACAATATTTGACGGAAATCATAAAAATCGCAATAAGAGCGGCCGAACAAGGGTTGGAGTTGAGGTAAATTTTCAGTGGCAAAGCATTTTAAGTCTCGGCAAAAATTGGTAGGTTTTTAAAAAAAAATACATAAAAAACAAACTTATTACTCGTAATAAAAATAAGATTAGCAACAAGACAACAAAAGTCTCTTCTTGTTTTGATCTTGTCTTAAAAAAAAAAATTTTTCCACAAAGACCAAATTTTTTTTTGTTTTTTGGCAAGACTGGCGTTTTTATTGTTTTGAAACAGCTAATATCTACTATTGCATTCGAACGATATAAATTACTAATAGTGTTTACTTGTTTGTAGCTACAGTCTCTCAGGAAAAACTAAAATATTCCAATCAGAATCATGGAATTTTAGTTCAACATTTTGTAATTCCATCTCGATAAGAATAATACAGGTTGTTTCACATAACTTTACGAGGCCTGCGTCTAATGTACAGACCTAAATATACACGAAAACACTAGATACAAAAAATACACGCATAATTATTTAAACGGAGTGAAGTTAAACGTCCTCTTGTATGCTTAATCCAAGATTGAAAAAAACTGGTGGAGAACTTATACGGAAACAACGATTGATACGCAACGTTTCGTCTATTATACCACAGACATCATCAGGCTAACAATACATTTGTATAAAAAATGGAACAAAATGACATTATGAAAATTGAAATTTAGAAAAAAAAATGGCATCAGCTCACACGGGGAAGGTCAGACAATAAATTCCTTAGATCTTGTGCAAAAAAAATTAATTAGATAAAATTTGAAAATTAAAATTAACATAACTTTGGTGCCTGCAACAATTTTTTTTCAACTGTACCGTAAAGAACATGTGACTTTTATAATATTAATGCCGGAAAGTACCATTTTACCGGACTAGTTCGCTGGATAATTTTTTCCGGACTAGTCCTGTAAAAACGAGACAATGATGTTAGAAATTAGGGGTTTATTTATTATAAATATTAAATGTGCTACATGAAGAATGAGGTATTGCAACGGCAGTCGTGTTTTTAACATTGTTAATAACGTTAGACGCTCCTTCGATATGAATAAATCCTCATCACGGTTGCAAAAACATATTGTATGCATCACGTCTGGAAAATAGTCTTCTGTTACTACTCGTAAGCTATCAGGACTTGTCTTCGTCTTCGACTCGTTCTAGTATTTGCTTACTAGTCCAGTAAAACCTCACTTTCCGGACATAATACGTAAAATACTATTAAGCATTATTTGCACAACAATAATTTAAGTTTAGCAAACACACCTCGTAGGTAGTCACTTAAGCAGAAACTCAAGATCTTCGGAAAATTTTTTTCTTGAATATCTAGCATGGAATTTTATTTGAAAATCTATTTTTCGTCCCCCGCGAGCTTGCTGAAGGGCACCAAGTATGTTTCATGCGATTATTTGAATTTATAATAATTAGAGAAGGTGGTTTTGTGTATTTGTGACTGATAATTGATAAACTAGTACAAACTTTAGAAGACAATATTAAATATTACCGTCCAAAACATTATTATTTGACCCTTCAGCTCAATTTATTATCACAATCGGCATTTTCATCTAAGTTAAAAAACTGATAAAGCCTGCTATAATTATAAATTCAAAAGATCGTATGGTATTATGGGTACCTATAGGTACCTTTTACAAAAGGTAAGGAAGTCCAAGAGGAGGTCTAATTATTATTATTTAACCCGATAAAAACAAATCTGTAAATAAGTATCTGCTTTATCTTCATTCTTTTTATCAGATTCCAATGCCCGGAAAGTGCTAGAATTTGAATTTCCTTAACAACCCTAACTGTTGTACAGCAATTTTTTTGCTGCAGTATCAGGAGTATATTTAGGTATAATTATTGTGCAAGAATATATGAAAACAGAAGCCGTTACATCAATAATGTAAAGCATGTAGTTAATTACACATTTTTGCTAAAACTTTCAGCAAAGCGGTTGCTTTTCAGTTTATCGACATTAATTCAGTGTCTTCATCTTACTACTAGTCGTACAAACTTATTACACAATTGGCGCAGTCAATAGAATTTGCAAAAATATTTTATGAGGGCACTTTTTCACAAATCTGTAGGTAATGTAGGTAACTTGAAGAAAATCTGGAGGTTCCAGCAAGTGGGAAAAGTCTTACTTATTTGTTTAGCTCATCTTTCATAGAATACGATTTGTAATACAAAAAACGTAATTGCAAATTATTGCTGAAAGTTTGCAAAGGCTAGTACGCCGCTGCGTGCCGTGGTGGGCCTCAAGAGCCGGTCTGCTACCTAATTAGCGGGATCCTCTGATCTGCGATCTCACGGCCGCCGCTGTTAGCGGCTGTCGCGACAGACCGCGCCTCGTCTGCACTTGACGCGACTTATCCCATCTCGAGGATCAGCAGCAGCGAGTCCTGAGCGTCACCTGCTGCCGCCGCCACTGCACGTCTCATAGACGACGTCATTAGTAAGCTAACGAGACCGCAAAAATAATACCCCAGTAATTATCAATTAGGGTGCTCGCAAATTAGTAAGCGACACTGTTTGTTTTTGATACACGCCACCCGATCGACATCTGCACATGTTCGGTGCGTCGCCTTTGCCAGCAGCAGGAGGATAGGATATTCCCTGATATTACGGTTAGCGGCTAATTAAAGCAAACAACGTTGTTATTAATTTGACGATCGCAATTTGCATCAGGGAGCGAAAGGTCGAAACACTTTTAAGGTTGGCACATTTTCGGAATAGTCATTCGGGCGCAGTTGCTAAAATACCTGCCAAACATTACGACGCGGTAATAACCTTAGGTCTTATTACTTTAACAAATTAAACCAGAAGCGGGTAAACTCAAATAGCATCGATTTCAACTATCTAAACATTGAGAGTGTAGATACCTACCCACATATACTGATTATTTACACTGCAATCAAGGTTAAGAACATAAATGTTATCAAAATCGTCCTCTTTGACAGTTTTAAGGTTTCCACTTAATGCTGGCTTATGGTAATTTGTCAGGTGATCAGCTATTTTGTCTAGACTTAGACTTACCTATTTGACATCAGAAAAATCAAAATTGTTTAAAGAAACTTTTTAAAATAAGTAAAGACAATTTATTATAATTATTAGCAAAAATTGTGCAAGCGGGTTAAAATATTTTTTTGTTTAAAAGTTTTATAATTCTAATTTTTCCATTCTAATTAATTCTTAGATTTTTAGGGTTGGTTTATTGTTAAAATTCATTTAATTTTTTGTTGTTATTGTTAATTATTTTTTGTTATTTTGTTGTTATTGATAAAACAACGCGAAAAGACCAATCAAATTTGTTCAATTTGGTCACGTGATCAGTTAATCACGCAATTAATTCCGAATTAAATTAATGACGCTTCTATAAACCGGTCCTTAGGGTTGGTTTATATAAGCGTCATTAAATTAATCTGCAATTAAGTGCGTGATTAACTGATCACGAGGCCAAATTGAACAAATTTGATTGGTCAAGTCGCGTTTAGATTCTAATTCTAATTAGCCCTTAGATTCTAATTATTATCTAATTATTCTTATTATTACAATATACTAATAAACACTTTAATAAATTGTCTTTAGGTATTAATTTTCTAAACTGAAGGAAAATACAATTACAATAAATTTCGAATATTATTATGACTCCACTTAATTCAAACTACCGTTTATAAGTTTATATAAGTTCGTTTATTTTATAACAAACTACATTTTAATTCTCGTCTTTTTTCTATCAAATCCATTAATCACCTGAATAACAACCAGCCAGTCACACTTGGTAAATACTGTAGTAAAAAAAATATTTTTTTAGATTTCAATCTGTTAGTCCAAAACTTAGGCCAATAAATTAGTAGTATAAGTATAAGCATTCTGAAATCACTTTTTAAAAAAAATTATTAAGAAAATAAAAATTGAGACAATTACTAAGTCATAGGTGGTAGGTATGCAATTTTTTCTTCATAAATCTCGAGTTACGTTGACTTACCTATAGCTAGTACTAAGAAAATAATTTGAACCTAACAGGTGTTATCCAGAACCTGTGTAAAATACCATATTTGAAAGAGGGTCAGTATATTATTTTATCCCTACTTGAAATAGGGTGCTTACCTACTTTTTAACTTTTACATTTTCATGAATGCTGTAACCTGTTTTCAGATAAAAAATGACCCAGAAATACACAGGTAGAGATCTATATGCCAACGTACAATCTCATAATATAACACATACGTATAAATGTTTTTTTATTTTAATCTACGTTTGCTCCAAATTCTAACCACCTTAAGTAAAAATATAAACATTTGTTTTGGCGTTATCTTGTGATGATTTCACCGAGAAAGTCGATGACAGATTCTTTGTAACACAAAAACATTTTTACGTTTCTTTATTACTTATTCATTTTTGAATCGATTTGATACACATATTTTACCTCTTGTAGCCTCCTGAAGTCAAAACACGGATTGGTCAAATAAACAAATAAAAGCAGTAAAAGCAATAAAAGGATCGTGTGGTTTGGATTTATTTACACCAACTAGGTATCGGTATGATATTTTTCCTTGTGTTGAACGTTTATATTTCTTCTATTAACGTTTATAATTTCTGTGTAAATGCATATTACACCAGTTTTCACGATAGTGTACGTATTTATTAAATTGTTTACCATTAAAACAAACAGGTAAACAGCGCAACTTCATTTCTAAACGTTTACTTTCAAGTCTTTTTGCCGTTTCAGTAAAAAGCTGCAAATGTTTTAGTAAAGTAACCTCACATTGAAACTCGTTGTACGTTTGCTGTCGAAAAACAACCACAAGTCGACGTCTCCCGCTTTTCAAAGTGGCTGTTAATTTATGTGAAGAATCAGAAAAAATATCGATTAGCCAAACCGTCGCGCTTTTTCGCGTCTCCCCAACCGTACATTTCAATTACCTAAAACTGGTAAGTTAGACGGCGTATATTTGAGTCATAAGGAGCGCTTAATAAATTAAGATGTAGCAGTCAAACACCTGGAAATGTCTATCCCGGGGATATATTGGCTTGATTTCATTAACTTCCTCACCGACGCGAGTCAATTACCACCGCTCCACGAACTCCCGAATTGTTCGCGTTTTTTCCGCGATGTGCGATAACAGATAATTGCCAACAAAGCGGGTATTCGGGGAACGGTTAAAAACGCAAAACAAGGTCGCAGCATGTGAATAGATCCGGGGCGTCATCGGTTGATAAATCGTGGCTGACGGGCGTCGTGTTTAAGGTCGCAGATCGCTTGTGCGCTCTGCAAACAGGTTGAGTCCGAAATACTACAACGTCGGGATGCTGGGGTAGTCCCAGATAGAAAGGGTTGATAGGTCAGAGGTCGCTACTGGACCGCTGAAGCTGGATACGCCACGAACGTCCTCCAACTAGACGTTGTAACGGTTTAATCCAACAGGTTTATGTTTATGGATTTTCTCCGGTTCACTTCTGGTTATTCCGACGTTAACAAGGCTCCACTGGAACAATAATAATAAAAAACGCCCCGCCATCAGCGTCTGCATCGATACGGGGGCGAAGACTATGCCACTGACAGGAACTATCATGAATCCCGAAATAAGTGCAATCTTTATTTCATTTTTGTTTGGTTTACATTCATTTTATCGTATCGATACTCTTAAACTTCGCTATCTGCTCCCCCATGTGGTGAAGGATGCTGGCCGCCCCGTCCATTTGTCCTTCCACTTTGACAATTTTACTGCACTCTTTAATATAAAATTCCAGATCGTCGTCGTCAATTTTGGTCGTCGTCATCGTATACTTGTTCGTAAACTGGGCCAACTTTGAGAATACTGAACTGAACGCTTCATCCAGATCGAACAGTTCCAAAGGCGGGGGCGGCAACTCGCGGAACGATGGGGGAAATACCTGCAAGTTAGTTTGACGTTAGACAAGGACGAGGCCCTCTTCGACGACTAAGTGCACCCGACACCCACGCTTCGGCGACTTAACCAAGTCAAACAAGAGAGTTGTTGCAAGAATTAATGACGAGGGCCGGGAAACGAAAGTTATAATAAAGCGTCGAGCCATTCTGACAAAAGATGACGAGAACTCGCCGATAAAAGGCGCATGGCAAAATGCTACAAGTTACTAACGGATTGTAATGATCACCCATATGAAATTAGAGCAGAGAAACAAGAAAAGTCTTTTTTTTTTCAACAATTTGAACCGAGATTTGAACTGATAACATGAGAAAATTGAGAATTATTGACCGCTGTATTCATTTAAAAGAAAAAAACGGAAAAGATCAAATTCGGATTGGTTTTTAATCCTTTTTCCTAATTTTGTGGTACCCAGATCTAGTGCTCGTCATAATTTAAAATTTATTGTGCACCAAATAGAACGAGCGCACTATAGTTAAGTCGCCGATATTGGTAATGTGTAATCACTTTAATTTATTACCAGTTAAACAGGATTTCGCTTAGTTTAATAAGAATTTATTATTGTCCTTAGTTGTTACCACGTTTGGTCTTTTATGTTAATTTCTGATTTTCTTTATTTTTACTGTAATTGGGCAAATGCCTGTTGGAATTAAGTTAGCTAGCAATATTTTCTTTGTACACCATAAAGTTTTACAGTAGTTAATGCTGGATATGATAATCAACATTCACTTGACAAGGGTGACTCAAAGATATTTACGATACCAATCGGTTCGTCTGAAAGACTACATAATGTCTGCAATAAATCACAAAACAAGCTTGCTTGAATGGTCCTCGCGCTTCGGAGTAATCTCTATAAAATTTAATGGTGTACAAGCAAACGTTGCAACAATACATAGTGGTGCTAATAAGTTTTATGCATTTATACGTTAAAACACTCGGCAATCAGAGTCGTGTCGTAATTTTCGCACTCGTGTTTCAATAGTCATTAAATGAAAGCCGCATACATTATTTTTTCTAAGACCCAACCGGTCATACTTAATAACTGTTAAAGTGCTAAATTCAATATAAAAGTTGAACTAAAAAACTTTTTTTTAATAATGTATAAAATCTAACATTCATAGTTTTTTGCTGTACCTACTATTTATATTGTTTTATTTATTTCTGATGAAAATGTTATAGAACTCTTACAACAGTGAATATGTGAACGGTTATGGTTATGACTTACGGGTAGCTTTGCTCATACAAAAAAATTGAAAAACTATTTCCAAATTGGTGTAGCAATTAAACTTCGTGTTCCCGGACTCGAGTCCCGATAAAAACGTTTTAAATACCGACGCAAATTGTATGTATAGTTTGTACAATTTCAAAAATAATTCATAAAATATCTATTCAATAAAAGAATTTCTGAAAACCAAGAAATGTCTTATCTTGTCCAAATTTCGAGTTTTATTATTATTAAGAAAAGTAAGTATTTTATCACATCCCAAATGATTCCGAAATAAATGAAACAAATCACTTTTTATACGAAAATCAGTGAAATACTATTTTCATTCCACGAATCACATCTGCTAGATTGGTAATTCCGTCTGCACCTACCTATTTGTGAAATTAATTTAGTTACGTATTATGTTGTTGCCACTTATAATGTTTTTTATGAGCCTAATTGACGCAGTCAGTAGGATTATGCACATTTCGTACGTTTTAACCTTTCATCTGCAACTTCAAACATTTGAAGACGTGGACAGTAAAGAATTTTTTATTCTTCACATTTTAAAAATAATCATATTCGACTCCACTATAGAAGCAAAAAAAAACATAAGCTGTATCAAGGGTTTTTAAAAGCAAAATTATGAACCACGGCAATTTTCAAAGGCTAAGTTCGCCACAGAAATTAAGTAGGTACATATTCTTTTATCACAATAGCAAAGTTAGCGTTGGGCCACTATTTCAATATTTTTCTGTTTTTAGTTAGTTACTCGATTTAATGAAATAGATGTGATTGTGAACAGTTTTTAGTCGTTATGTCATTCGGTGCTGGCCATGCGTATGACCTAATCAAATTAATGAGTATTCAGTTTCACGTACCGCCGCCTGAAGGGGCGGCAGTGGCGCTTCAAACTTGGGCGTAATGATCTTGAGGGGCTGATGTTTCACTCCCAATTCGTCGTAGAGTTTGAGCGCTTCGGGAACTGCAAAACAAAGAGTCGTGTTGTACATTACTCTACCCGATCCGAGTAAATAATATCGCTCGAGCATTGCGAGCTTCGCACAGAGAATTACCCAAGTTCGTATTCATCGAGTATGTTTTATGGTCAAAAAGTTGGGTGTAATCTATGGAAACGGTGTGACTTATCGCGTCGGTCAGACAAAGCTTGGGCCGTTCGGCCAACTCCGCCGTGTCTGGCACGCTGTGCTGGTCGGAAATCTGAAACAGGGGGCGTCGAAATATCGCTCGGTTTTGTTTCGAGAATGGGGCTCACGTCGATGTCGTCGTGGTCAGAGGGCGCAAACCTGACGCTGTGCGCGTTGGTGAGAAAGTCGAAGAGCAGCTCTCTGAACTTTTCGTTGGCTTCCTGGTCGATGTACTTATCGGCGAACATGTGACCGGAGCCTACGGCCACCAAACGGCCCCCTAGAAACCGAGTGAGATCGCCGCCCATGCCTCTGCCCGCACTCACCGCTGCTCGGGTCGTAATATAAAGCACCCAGGGGGCGATCCACGGGGAAAGATGCAGATCCACTTGTGAAAGCCACCACACTGGGTTTGCTAACGTTCATCGTGCAACCGAAAGGATATACGAGATTTATGTTAACTTTATCCCTATTTAGAGAGGTATTTATGGAGCTGTCGCCGATAAAACACTCCTTGGGGTGGAAATATTTGTAATAGTGCGTGCGTATCAAAGAATCTGAAACGTTTACAAGGAATTTTTAAAATTGTCACGTCTTTCTTTATAAGGCGCAAACATAAAATTTCAAACAAAACACACCCATATTTGGGATTATCCCAAACTCTTCCAAAAGTATGTTGGTATTGCTGGCATCGTCGTGACTACTCTCAGCCAGCAGCACCAAAATTCGACCCCCATCCTTGATAAATGACTTTAAACAGTTCAGTTCGCTCTCTTCGAACGGTTGCTGACATCCCGGCAAAATCAGTAAAGTACAATTCTGTAACAACTGCGCACTGATCTCCTCTTTGTTTCTACAAATTTGTTTAAGAAAAAACCGAAAACTGTTATTTTTTACTCACATTATCACTTTCCAATAAATTTTTAGCTTTCGCTGAAAAGCCTTAAAATTCTCATTCAATTTAAATAATTCTTTTTTTGAGTTGTTGAAAATGATTGTGTTCTTGTTGTCGGTAGACGGATTCTGCGGTAAAATAAAAAGTCGTTTGTGTTTTATGACAAATTCTACGTACCTCAACCGGTGCCATTTTCATATTTGTTTACTTCGACGGCGACGGCAGTCGCCAAGCAACGCGGAAAATGTATGAGCTGGGTCAAATACCAAAGCCTATTTCAATTTGATCACGTCGAAAACTTATTAAAACAAAATATTTCGACTTAATAAAACGATTTTCCGCGTTTCTCTTTCAGTTTTGTAAAAATTACCGATTTTATAATAATTCGGAACAAGTTTTGGATTTATTCATCAATTTTTGGAAAGTATGGACATCTCGTGAAGAAAGACCAAACTACGCGGAGTAGTCTTCTACAGGTGTTTGTTTGTAATGAAAAACTAAATGGTGTTCCCATTGTAAGATGATGCTCAGTGTTTAAATAAAACATTGAGAGGATTGGTTTTTAATGATTGATAACACCTTTTCTTTGTAAATGATTTATTTCCAAATAAAATACACATTAAATCAATAAATGATCTTTAAAATTAAATTCCTGCCGCAGGGTGCCATCAAAAATAGCTTCGGCCGAAACAACTTTAATCCTCGGATTCTGTTTCACAATCTTATTATATTTCCCCTTATTGTCCTCAGATGAAACAACAAATAAATTATCAGAATCGGCTTTAACTAAACTTCTCAAACACTTGCCCCCACATGCCTCAATGGCGTCTAGAAAACAAACGACAATATTATTAAAATATAGATAAAAAAAATCCTGAATTACAAACCCTTTAAGACATCTGCAGCATTATTCACGATGAGTTGGAATGAGTGGTTCTCTAATAATTTCTTTTTGCTACTGCGTTTTAACGACTCGCGTAATGAGAATTTCCATTTTTGCTCGGCTTCTTTATCTTGAAGAATATAATCCCAAGGGTCTACAAAAAGAATCCTGATGGTGAATGTCCAGCATATGTGAAAGCAACATACCGACAAATGCAGATGCTTTCCTGCATGCATACAACCACTGTGGTGAACAAATCGGTTTGCTCTGAGCAACAGCGCAAAGCAATTTTTGTGAACGTTTGACGGTTTCTGTGACCAGCACGGTGCAAGCGTCAACTGTTTCCACAACACTACCACCTTAAACCAAACACCAAAGTAAGTGTGCACAATAAAACTACACAACCATACCCAGTCGACGAATCAAGGTTTCCAACTCTGGATTGTCCATCATTGTAAACACTACTTTAGGCTTTAACTGCCTTTTGGATCTTAGAGGGCTTCCCCCTGGTGTTGTGGGCGTAGATGTTTCGAACGAGTTTTGTTTAATTAAAGTTTTATTCTTTTCTTCTTCCTCTCTCTTCAATCGTCTACTATTTGCACTTAAACGTCGCCCTCTCTTTGTTGGCTCTTGAACCGTTTGATCTTGACTGCTTGAATTTGACGAGACACTCACTACGTCGTCCTCTTTTTCTGCTGCTTTTAATCTCCTAGTAGTCATTTTTGAGGGTCCTGGGGTTTTTCTTGTAACAGCTTGTTCCTGATTACTTGACGACGATGAGATACTGACGACATCATCCTCTTTTTCAACTTTGCCTCTTCTAGTACTCATCCTTGAAGGTACTGCTTTTTCCTTCGTAACACGTTCTTCAGTTTTACGTTCTTTGTTATCAACAAGTGTTTGTTCTTGACTATTAGCCGACGAATTACTCACTGCATCATCCTCTTTTTCAACTTTACCTCTTCTAGTACTCATTCTCGAAGGTACTGCTTTTTCCTTCATAACACGTTCTTCAGTTTTACGTTTTTTGTTATCAACAACTGTTTGTTCTTGACTATTAGTCGACGAATTACTCACTACATCATCATCTTTATCAACTTTACCTCTTCTAGTACTCATTCTCGAAGGTACTGCTTTTTCCTTCGTAACACGTTCTTCAGTTTTACGTTTTTTGTTATCAACAACTGTTTGTTCTTGACTATTAGTCGACGCATTACTCACTACATCATCATCTTTAACTGCTTGCTCTTGACTATTAGAAGCCGAAGAATTACTAGTAACATCATCATCCAGTTGTGCCTTTATTTTCCTTGTCATTCTTGATGCTCCTGCTGGCTTCTTTATAGCAGATTCTTCACATTTCGGAATTTTGGGTTCAAAAGCGTCTTCTGAGTCATGCGTTCCTCTACGAACTCGTTTTCTTGGAGTACTTGTTGCGGGTTGAATTTCATTATTAAGAAATAAATCACTACTTTCCTTACTGTTGGTGGTTACTTTCTTTTTCATATTATTGGGTGTTTCTGTAAAGGCTTCTTCAGTTTTCCTCTTTCTTGTTGCAATTTTTTGTTCATCACTATTACTACCTTGAGATTCACTACTTTGATCTGTTTGTTTAAAAGTTGCAACTTTTCCTTTTCGAATCTTAGGAGTATTTCCTACAATATCGTCGTTGTCGACACTTTTAGCTTCCTCACTATTTGAATCTTCTGTTTTTTTAGACCTACCCCGTCTTTTATTTTCTTTGACAACATCGTCATTCGCTTTATTAGAAACGCTATTATTTTGCCTTAATATATTTTTACTTTCATCGTCTTCTTTTGCGTTCTTTGCATCTTTAATTCTAGCTTTCACATCAGTGTTATCTAGAGAAGTACCTGCTTCTTTATTCGAAACCTTTTCATTATTCTCATCAAAATCTGGAGTATTCGAAACTTGGTTTCTTCTTCCTCTTTTGATCGCAATAGAATCCTCATTACATTTGTTTTTATGTTCCTCTGCTTCATCAACTTTTGTTGACAAATCCTGTTTTCTTCTTCCTCTTTTTCGAATTTCCACACTGTTATCCTCTTTGCTTTGACATCCTTCTAAGACAGAAGATTTGATTTCTTCCACTTTCTTTTCTTCTGTTTGTTCTCCGATCGAAGACTTACTTCTCGTATAAGTTTTAACATTCTCTTTCCCTTTATTCACAATTTGTAAATCTTGTGTTTTCTTTTCCATTCCTTCTCCCAAAATTTCTTTGACTGCTTCGTCACTAAGAGGCTTCGGCCGTTGAAAACTCATACTAAACGTACTCCGTCTAGACAACTTCATCGGTTCCTCACAGATACTATCATCAATAACCTCATCATGTGATGTTTCCAAAACACTAACCAGCTGTTGAGTTGCCATCATACTTTGACTGGCAAATATTTCCGCCAACTGATCTTCAACTTTATTGAAATGTGCATTATCAGTGTCTCTATGTAAATCTTCAAGAGCTTGCGTCGGTTGTATAACGAAGCTATCGTCATCGTCCACTACTGATGTTTTTGAAGCTTGTTTCTTTGGCGATAAGCCCTCACTAAGCATACTCTCCAAAGCTTGAGTAGGTGGTAAAAACAGATCATCATCCTTTTGTTTCACAGATAAGGCGCTCGGAATCGCAAAAACGTCCTTAGGTGGTTCAGAAGTTTCACCCCCATGTAGCGACTCCAACGCTTGAGTAGGCGGAAGCATAATATCCTCTTCTAAGTTTTTAGAAGTTGAAGGCCGCTCAAGCGAATCTATATCTTTGTTATCGTGAGCGGAAGATTCCAAAGATTTGACAGACACTTCTGCACTTTTGCAAATTGTAGATGATTCTAAATCACTGTTTGCATTCTCAACTGTTTCATCTAACAATTCCAACGTCTGAGTGGCTTGAAGAAATATTTCGTCATCTTTCACAATATTGGACACTACTTGATCAGACACTGTATTTACTTCTATTTGTTGAGTAGACTGGATATACAAATCTTCAGTCTCTTGATTCTTTTCTTCATCAAAATTAAAATTATTTTGTTGAATTGGCTCGTTTGCAACCTCCTGACTCTTTTGTTGATTCTGAATACTCTCTTCTTCGTCTGGACGTAGCTTTGAGTTAGGATCTTCTAGTTCTTCACCAAGATCGCTCACTGTAGCTTCACTATCTTTATCTTTAGTAAAAGCATAACTGCCCTTATCTAGTGGTAAATCAGCCATTTCTTCATTCTTCTTCATTATTTCAAATGAATCTCGTTCCTTCTTAGATTCCTCTCCTGCTTCTTCTTCAATTACTGGAGCCACTTCTTCATTGTTTGTTACGTTAGAAGAATTTTCTTTTTCAACTAAGGGGAAATCCTCTGGATCGTCCAAATCATTTTGGAAAGCCCCAAAATCATTCATTTGATGCCCAGTAGTTCCTTGGTCCAAAACGTTCCCATCATCTTCCTTGTTCTCTGATGAACCCTCAAGCCTTGATTCTTCATTTACCTTCACATTTTCTTGCACAGATTCATTAACCGACGAGGCTAAATCGTCCATAGCAGAGTTATCCTTTAAATTCGGATTTATATTCTCCACATTATCTTCAATCTCAGTTTCAGAATCATCGCTTATAACATATTTTGATGCACTTAGATTTGGTTTATATTCTTCCGTATCTGAATCAGATTCAATTGCAATGCGAGCCCCCTTCTTGACTCGAGGTACAGTCGATTCATCTGACTCTACCGAGTGAACCTGTGAAGACGGTTCTGAACCAGATGCAATTGTATTAGGAATTCCCTCCACAACTGGACGTATAGTCGATTCATCGTCTGAGTGATCAGAATTCAATTTACCCTGATTTTGTGATTCTGTTGATTTTTGCATTGTCATAAAATCAATAGAATCATTACTGTCTTCACCGACATCGTCAAAATTATGAACCTGGGTAGGCATATCGTTAATACTGATTGTCCTCGGTTCAAAAATTTGAGTCGGCATTTCGTTAAAATTAATTCCTTCTGGGAGGCTTGGCTCCTCCACTGCCTGAGTATTTGCAACATAAAAATGTTCACTAAAATCCTGTGACTCGTCATGATTATTTGTGATGTGCTTTCCAGCCTCGAGCTTCTTATATGTGCAAAAAACATCCCCGAACTTGATTGAGGCACCATTTTTTAAAGGATACAATTTCAAATGACCTAATTTCGTATTGTCCAAAAACGTACCATTTACTGATTTCAAATCGCTGATGTAATGTGTGTTTGCATCGATTACGGTAATGATACCATGTTGTTTACTAACATTCTAAAAAATCAATAATTAGAGGTTAAGAAATTTACAAATGCGTAGTTGTTTTACCGGGTTTTTTATGTTGATAACGGCCTCCGGGTTCCTCCCAATGGTGTTAAGCCCCTCAAATACTGGATAAATTCGATTATTTAGCATCAAACAACCGCGCTATAACGTAAAAACATGTAAACATGACAACATTAAGGTTAAGTCTCACCGCATTGTTATCTTTTTCCCCTGCATCCATTATGACTTGTAAATAGCCTTAATAGTATTATAGAAATATATAAAACACACAACTTTACAATATTCTTACTGTTTGTGTGAAAAAAGTTTAAAAACTTACATTTTCACACTCATTTTGATTTGCCAGTTTGACAGCTTTGACTCGGAATCGGGAGTCCAAATTAACCAATGCCCAGGTAGATTTGATAAAAAAAAATGATAAAAGGGCCATCTTAGTAGTATTTTAAGCATTTTTAGATTATTAATAATTATTAGGTTAGTAAAAAACTGATATTTTTAAACAATTGTGGGTATACAACTTTATATACACCAATTTTGTGGTTGGTGAGGCCACCAGTAATACACATCCATAACCGGTTGCCTCCGTATCCTGCAATATTTCATCGACTAGTGGAAAAAGAAAAGCAAAGCTCCTGAAACGTGTAGCAGCTGCAGGTGCATCCGCCTCGGACATATTTATCGCGGGCATAAACCACACGGTGATGGCAGAGCTGTCTTTGCACAAAACAACCTGCAGATATGAGAGCGAAGAAGCGAAATTAAAATAAATTGAGTTCGTTTCAGGAGTTTTTTTCAGCACGAAACGTGGACTACCCCGCTGCGCCCGAGTCTGGTAAACGTGACTATGCATCGTTCATCTCGCATAGTTTTTTATTTTTATAACACGTTGCGATTACAGCCTTGAACAGAGGGTGGGCCCGAGATGAAAATCTTCACATAAATCTCATTAGCGGCGTTCGCGGTTTTTAAGTAAAATTCCTGCCAAATTATGGGCATAATACGGTGTAATTGGTCGGATGAGTGTCGCTGGCTTTGTGTGCGGTCTCATGAAAAGTTCAATAACATCAAAAAGACATAAAAATTAATGGCAGAAACCCCATCGGCCATAATAACTTCGCGTTTCATTAGATGGGTAAGGTCGGCACTGATAAACCTGCGGGTCACACCTAGGACTCCGCGAACTCCATTTATTGGAACAGTTAGTTGGGGTAATCAGTGCTGGGTGTCGATGCTCGTATATGGGTATGGAAAAAGGGACTGTAATTGGCAGACATGGCTCTCGGTTACTAAACATGACCTTTACGGTAAATTAAATGAGGTATCATTTTATAATTTCACTTGCGCGCGGTAACACCATTTATTAAAGCAATATTGCACTATAACTTCTCTTATTACCGGCGAGGAAAATGTTTTACATTCCATTAACCATGCATTTTGTTACATCGTTAAGTGTGCGATAATTGATGACGGTCACTGCTACCTCTAGGTTTTTCCTACATCAGTGAAACTGTATCGGTTTCACTTTTAATCGATTATTCGTCACGCTGATAGTAGCAACACAAATTAGTTTGGATAATTGCTTTGTGCCAGTTCTGCAGTACTACCGATTGCCTCATCAATATTTATTTCGATACTATCTTAATGAGATTTTCGCGGCCACTGTTGCTCTTATTTTGCCCAAATTGTAATTTTGTACAACAAATATGGAAACTTGCCGCTAATCAAAATCATTATTTTGCCCAATTTTTAATATTCATTTTTGGGATATTAGGCAACGACTAAATTCGCTTAATTCCCGACCTTGCTGAGAGAAAGTTCCGACCAAAATAAACGCACATCAGCCTTAACTGTTTCCTTCCTCTGTTTCTCTTGCTGAAAATTCGCATAAAAATTGATTAATTGCACCGTTGAAGGTTTTGTTTTGTCTTCAAGCAATCGCGACATTAGCAAGGCAAAAACTGCAATTTATAGGACTGTTCTTTGATTTGTCCTTGCAACGATATTATTAATTAAAACTTGACACCATAGAAAGTAACCGACTTAAAAGGAGTGGTAACGTGTACGTAGTACTTATTTAATTGTAATTATCTAGCGTTTATTTTTAATTACTGACGATATTTGGGAAGTGCCGATGATGGCTTTTCCGGTTTAGATGGAAGGTTTTTGAAAGTTTGTCATAAACGGAATGACGTGAAAGCTCTGAGAACTGTATCAAAAATGGCTACAAGTACTGATTATGAATGGAAAACAGTCCAGTCGACAATTATGAAGAAAGCTGCCTAGCTATCACATAAAAAGCAGAAAGTAGGAAAGCAAAAAATATAAAAATAATTACAGGACCTAAGGCCATTTTTACAGATAATTACCAATTATCTACTAGTTGTGGGTTTATTTGTCCACAAACTGTAGCCTAATTTTACGAGAAAAATATGTATCTAGTTTTGAGCAGACTCATTACGTTCAAGATCGCTTGAACTAATAGAGCAACCTTGACAATGTTTATATTTTGCTAAATAAAATAGACAGACTGAGTCAAAAGTAAAAGTAAATCGTATCTTTGTTATAAATTTTTTTTTCAAAAACTTCCCACACAGATGAATTTTATTTTTCAAAATGCTACATTTGGCACCAAAGCTACGTTCATGACGTTATTGATTTTTGAGTAATAACGTCGTTTTTTTAAACGACAATCAACATTTTTTCTAACTGTTTATGAAAATACTTTTCCTTATTTTTCTGGTACAAATAATAAAGTTAAAAAAATATTGACAATTATATACAAAAATCTTTCCTACTTTACTTACCTTTTTGTTTGTGCCTCATTTTATAAGGAGTAATTTCTTATATTATTACTATTAAAATAAAAACATTAACCCAAAAACCAAAAAAATTATAAAAAACTTTTCAATAAAATAAAGCGAGAACAGAAAGTTAAAGTATAAAATTATTAGTAACTTTTTAACATTTTTTTTTAATTTTTTTATGCTTACCAGAAAGGTTAAAGAGTATAATTATATTATCAAAAACAAAAAACAAAAATGTTTGTTGCCATTAAAAGAAATTACGTCATTATCCAAAAACTAATGACTTAATAAATTTTACAATGATGTGAAAATGTAGCATTTAAAAAAATCCATTTTTTGAGGATTTTAAATAAATGCTGTGAATGAAAACTTATAAATTTTGTGCGTTACTTTTGGTTATATAGTATAAAGACACCTTGTTTATCATTGTAACAATATTTTGTATTGTCCTAATACTTTCAAGAAATATTTACTGTAAAAAGTAAAAAACTCATAATCATAATTATTCTCATTACAAAAAATGTTCAAATAATTTGATGCAGTGTGCTTTTAGCTGCGCTATTGTATCGATGCAAAATTCATGTGTTGCCTTCTTACAAAACTGGTTTTTACTGGAAAATTGTTTGCTAGAATTTTTAAATTTTTTTAATTTGAAAATTATTTTTAATAATATTGCTCCTTCTGAACGTTAGGATTTGAAGTATTCTTTAACTGTAACACTCTGTTACGACTCTCCACAATCACTCCCGGTTGTAATATCAATAATCACAAAGCAACAGTTTATTTAAACTGGTATATGTACATGGAAATAAAAAATAAAACCTTTTACTGCATTTTATTTAAATTTGTGTGGCAGTGAAGTTGTGCATGAGTATAAATATGTAAAGCGTGGAATAATTTTTGCCGCCAAAATCCGGGCGCCCGGAGTCGGCCAACAACCGATGCTTAGTTGCTCGCTTCTCCGCCACGGCGCTGCTTTTTCGCATTCACATCTCTTGCAGGAACCGCGTCGAAGCAGTCGCGGAGTCGACGAAGAGCAGTGAACTTAGAGATTGTAGCCAATAATGACTTTATATCTGCAATAATTAAATAGCTCTGATGACTATTGTTGCGGGTTTTGCGCTTGATCGCACGTTGAAGTCTCCAGTGATCGGTTGTGAAAGTGCACATTTTGGGTGATTCTAGTGACCTATCGTCGAATTTCTTGGACTGAAGTGTAAGTCTAGCACTAAATCGGGGCATTGCTGACGAGATTTTGCATAGATATAGACACACGCCTTTGTGATCAAGGATTTTATTGATATAGGTTGCATTGAGTTGGCGCCTACTCTGCGTTTGATAATGCAGTTGAAGACTGTTCGCTGCCTGCAGCAAAGCGAAATCGAAATGATTTTATTTTCCTTGTTAGATGATTGGCAAATCGATTATCGCTTGACTGAGACCGAAATTATTAGATCCGTTAGTGGAAAAACTTCAAGTCATGTCTTCGAAATTCCCACTCGAAAATGGCTCGGCCGGGGTTAAATTATATAACTCTTGTAATTACCGGTGTGATTTTGGAGTTTGCCTAATTGAATTAAACAGTCTGAATTGAATTAAAGCTGGCAAGAGCTTGAGAATACATCGCCGTTTCGAAACGTTATATTGTTTTAATTAATTTTTTCTTGCCATGGGACCCATTGTTGAATTTTATCCGCCAGATCTGCGTGGGTTTTTTATTATTTATGTCGAAATGAGAATTATGTAAATGGATTGGTCTATGTCGAGTTTTACTTTTTCGGTTGCAATCTTTTAATTGCTATGCCATAATGCATCAAGGTCGTTCTTTTAATTACGTACGTCACGATTATCTGACTTGCTTATGAACAAATTTCTTCGTACCGACGCGATTTTTACCGCAACACGGGAAATTCCATCTTCGACTGGTGTTTAACAACATTCCAATAGGTTTCCTGAGAATACTTTTGCTTAACGACAATTCCATAGAACCACTCCGAGGATTCACTCTTGCTGCAAACAAATCATTTTTTCATATAACATTATTTATTGTTCACAAGATGCGATGCTCTCTAGTTTGGTATACAGTTTAAGCAGAATTACAGAGTAATTTTTGGAGCGTTTTAAAACGCTTTCTACTGCTACACGATTTTTTGGATAATTCTGTTGCGTGAAGCTGAAAAAATTCAAATATCAAGATTGCCAAAACCAAAAATAGTCTCTTGGGCAAGCGCTTATTTTTCCGAACTTGTCATTTTTTGTGTTTGTTGTGTGACCTGCATTTTTTCGCGGTTATTTCACCAAGCATGTTGCAATATTGTTTTTCGCACACACTCTTGATCAATTAAACGTGTAAAAATCCCTTGAAAACCAAGATTACTCAAAAATTCGAAAGTGATCGCTTTATTCTCCGAGTGGCGCATACTTAGAACCGCTCTTGTGTAGGCATTAAATGCAGCGATCGCCTTGACACCAAAACCGATTAAAAACCTCCTTGCAGCGCAAGAAGAAAGCAAAAGAAATGCGAAATGGTGCGCAAGTTGATGCAATAAATAAATGAGGCAAAGACACACGTTCAATCAAAATGCCCAGCTGAGTAATATAGTCTTAACGCAAAAGACCGGCATAATATGCAAATTGGCCAGTAAATCGCATGCATGTCTCGGTCGCAGCTCCTAACATTAATATTGCCATTAGGCCGGACCATTATTTAACCGATACACGATAAATAAGCGGAGATAAATGGCCGCTGGTGCCCTTCTTTGTGCAATTAAGCTTTTATTAGAAAAGTCAACCGCGGACAATTAGCCGACTAGCCAGAGAGATAAATGTGCACACCCAGGGATCCGGTAATGAACGAGGGGGCAATGCATCCGCCGCGAGCTGCACTTACTCACATTTTTCACTTTTTGAGATGCAAATGCCCACAAACACTCGCTCAAATCTATTACCGCGACAATGTATTCCAAGCGATGCGCGGATTTTTTTAAGCTTTTATTTAACTTGCTTTGTTGTCTGTCTGTCTGTTTCATATTTTTTAAGCCAAATTTGAAAGGGTTCTTGTTGTCCCAATGAATCGAAATTTTGCAAACTTATTTAATCTGCGTGACAGTGCAAGGTTATTTTTACAAATGGGTTTTCGATGTGTACATACCGTAATTTATACTAACATTAACGGTATGTTGGTTATATATTAATATATTAATATGTTGATATATTAATACGTTACAAACAAATGTCGCTATGTCGGTCATAAGGCATAACAAGACGGCATTACAGAATTACTTTCTTAAATTGAGCACTGTTCCTAAAGCTTTTATAAACTTTAAACTTGAAATATGGTGGAAAAATATTATTTTTTACTTTTTAGGGCATCTTTTAATAAAAGCTTTTTTAATTAATTTATTTTTTTTTGTGCTGTTTTAAGCAAACTTTGAGATTACCTAGTCGATGAATTAATTATTACATTCTCAACACAGAAAATATGTTAATAATTAAAACTGAAACACCTCAAACTTTTAAATATTCAGTATTACATAAAACAATTAAAATCAAAGTTAACTTTTTTGTATTCATTCCACTGTCACATTTCAAAACAATTTGTTTTATATTTCATATAAATATATTTCATATAAATGGTATAATACAGGGTGTTTCAACTAAAATTTGCACTCTCTAAAATCTCCAATTTCGTCCAGGACTAGAGAAAAAGCTAAAAGAGGTTAACTTTAGTTTAAAGAGGGACCAAATTATTTTTTAGTTTTAAAATTATTTCTGTATTCTTCTTGAGCCTAAACTTCAGAGCTACCCCTTCAAAAAGTTTTCATGGCAAGAGGGGTCAAGCGACCCATCATTTTGAAGCTGCCTTTATTGCCTGTGTTCCATTTTGAACAATTTGTTTTTAAAAATTTTGAACTGTTTATGTTTTAAAGTAACAATAAACTTAGGCTAAAGGTGGTAAAATCATCACCTTTACCCAGTCCTTTACACAGTCTACTTGATTCCGTAAATCATTGTCATTAAATTCTTAAAATGGTTCTAAAAGGAATTGTTAGGAATTGAAAAAAGAGGTAGTTGCATAGACAACACAATAACCAGCTTCAAAAAGTTTTTTTCTCAGATTTTTCATTCGACCTCTCTTGCTATTTAAATTTTTTTAAGGAGTGGCTTTGTTACTTTAAAAACGATAAATATTATCGCAGATAACATTTCTGAGTCAAATTATAGGAAAAAAAGTTCAGAATTTGAAGGAGAGGATTCCAGATTAACAATTTTCAAAAATTCAATGATCATAAAACAATTTCGTAATTCTCGACAATAACTCGTTCAAATGCTATTTAATTTTTTTGAAGGAGTAGCTTTGGGTGCCACAGGGATGCCGAAATACTTTGAAACTACGATAAAATTTGATCCTTTTTTTAAGTAAAATTGACCTGTTTCAGCATTTTTTTTTTCAATTTTGGAAGAGATTGGAAAATTTAGATGTGCAAAATTTAGTTGTGACACCCTGTATGTGTATTTTTCTAAAGAAATCAAGCAACAAAATAGAAAAGCCTGACAAAAATGCTAAATTAAATAAAATAGCAGGAGAAGGTGAGACTTTAGCGCTCCTTAACCACCCAAAACAAAAAGGTAGTGACATAAATGGCCTTTTTTTTGATGTGATTTAGCAGAATTTGAGGGAAATCCAAGTCAAAATATTTTCCCAATAAATATTCATAGCTTTGAATATTCAACACAAACTAATTATTGCTGCTACCATATACGCACACAAATTTCACTTAGTTGCATAATTTTAACATCTTCTTTTTTTCCACATGTGTCATTCAATCGCTTTTCTAGAAAAAATGTTACTAAGAATATTTAACAAATGACATAATCTTAATATTATTAAAAAACTGGTTTCGTAAGGCTATCCTCACGAACGTGAAGTCCTGTGAAAACCATGTTACTTATTTTAACGTTAAACTCCATTCCCATTTTTTAAAAATAACTAAATTAATGCAGCTCCAGCTTTAAGCAATTTTGTAACGGTTATTATCAAAGCAGAAGTGACCATTGTATTGCTTCGTAAGGAATATTGTATACTTTAATGGATGCTTTAATGGCAGTTTCAATACTCAAATAACACTTTGTTACAGCCGCAAAATAAACCATTTAGAAAGTAATGCCAGTGTAATGCCTTCCTGCTTTATTTTAGTCAATATCACAGACTTGTGTAAACTGCAGTTCGATCAATTTATCGTTTCATAAACTATTTATACTGACGTAGAGAAATGAAGGCAAGTAGCTGGGCTCTTCTAGTGCTGTTACATATTTATACAAACGCCATGAAACTGTTGACTGGTATTAATTATTTGAAGGGAAAACATATTTTTCAATTTTTTGCACCTGAATTGGATTGAAACGCACGTAACAGTAATACGGAAAGCTCATTGATTCACTCAACGAGTCGAATCTTTGCGGTTTCACAATACGAAATTGGCGAATTGTCCCATTCAGTTAAAGAACGTGAATTACGGTAATGGCAAAGATCAGGGAGCAGGAACTGGTGCATAAACCAGAGCTAAATCCTGCGACATTATTGGAAAATCGAGTGCTTTATCTGTGCATGTGGTGGATTCAAATTAATGAATCCCCAAGTCGCAGATCCACACCTGGCGTCGAAGTAGATCTTCGGTCATTTGTTACGCTGTCAGTAGTTCGAATCCGTTCCATTCGTCAATTATCATTTATCAGTTCCATTCAAATTGGATCTCCTGGTGCACACTAACTGTATCATTGCATGCTGGCTGAAAAAAGCGGCGTCGACCGAAACGACGACATTTCAAAGACCGGTGTGTGTATGCGGAAACGGCAGCGCCCATCTCAGAATTTCACTTGCCCTATGGCGAGGTTACGTTAACCATAAAACGGGTATGGACACCTACACGTCGACGTGGTTTTAACTAAATACCCGGCCACAATGTCGCGTGATGTAATTGTACATCTGCCTCGAGAGAGGAAACAAGATAAGAAATGTGTTGCATCATGGAGGAAATGTACGACGATGTAAATATTTCTACACTTGTGCAAGATAACAACGAGGCAAAATTTTACATGACTAAAGGGAACAGCATGTGCTAATCACCGAGATTTTACGATTCGCAGCTTCCAGGAATCGTTGAGAAATTTCTGCACTAGGCGTCGCATCAGATGGTGAAATAACGCCTGGCACATGCCAGGCAAAAATCTGCACAATTTTCGAATTCATATTGCACATGTTATGCTTCCTTTTCCATATTTTGATTCATTTTATGGCACTCTGTTTAAAACCTTGTCTGCAATTTACAATTTAGTAACGTCGAATAATTAGACATTAATTAGGCTGTTAAGCGGAATTTATCGATGAGGAAAAGACAAAACATGTTGTGCCATAATAATGGAAGTCATTATGGACATATTTCAGCCTGAATATGGACCGCAACGAGAGTCTCAGTGGTCGATAATTTTAATAACGATTTGAAAAACATTAGCATGTTAATTTTTATGTTATTTTTATTGTAATTAGCTTATACATATGTACCAGGCGTCCAAGTCCTTGCGCCAATCTTGAAAACTGACGTTTCTAATTGCTTGTGGAAAATTTAACGCCAGTGCGGATCAGTAATTTGCATAATAAACAAAAATAGGAGGTGAAAATAGAGGTTGTTGTGCCCAGGGTTCGAACGTTGTTTCGGAATTTACGACTGTGTTTTCGGCAAACAAGGCGAAATGGATTATATCTTAATGTCCTATTTTTGTCGAAATTTGTTTACATTAAGACTTCTAATGAGACATATTTATTAAGTTACTCACGTTGTCCACATTCTAGCTCCATAAAAAGTAAGGTGTACGAACTGTTTATTAAGCCTAACTACCACAAATTCGCCTCGCATCCTAAATACCCATCAATTAATCGAAAACGAATTTTCAAGAAAGGAAACAATGCTTTTCTTGTGCATTCCAGTCGCGTTTTTACGAATTCCAAGCTAAACACTTTATAATTGGTCCTAATTATTCAAACTCTCTATTTAAAATCATCACAACAATAAAATTATGTCGTTTTCATTTTAATGAACTTTCTTTGCGGTGAAATTCTTAAAAAATGAAGCTCATAATTTATTAACTCCGGTGTAATTAATTAGGAGCAAAACCGTTCCATTGTTTACGTACAAATTAGCATAAAAAATTTGGAAGCCGTCGAAAGGTGTGTGTGAAGGCGTGCACTATTTGTCGTCAATCAGAAAAATCAATTTGCTTTGAGCAAAGTGCGCAAATTTGCGTAACTGATCAACTTTATTGCTGTTGATTTGTC
Source organism: Tribolium castaneum (assembly GCF_031307605.1). Classification (NCBI taxonomy): domain Eukaryota; kingdom Metazoa; phylum Arthropoda; class Insecta; order Coleoptera; family Tenebrionidae; genus Tribolium; species Tribolium castaneum. Next base: position 15,379,195 of record NC_087396.1, read on the forward strand.
TAATTCGCCAACAAATGATGAAAATCATTTTCGCCTGGAATCAGAAACGAAAGTAAAACCAAGGAAAACCGATTTGTTTTGCTTCCAATTTGGCTCGCCTCTTTCATGAAGCGCTGTGATAAGCTGGATTTATACAGTGACCCAATAATAATTAATCGTCGGACGCAGGTGGGAAACTAGGGAACCGCATAATTAGATAACAGTATGCCGTTACATAAGAAGCTTTTTGCACACATCGCCGTGTTGCTGGAAATCGTCCATTTCACACTAAAACGCGGCCACAGTTAGGTTTTATTATGACATTAAAAGCGTGTAGAGGCGCGAATTGAAACGCATATCGTTACAGCGGAAGGAATGGAACAGTTACGAATCATAATTGTCCTTAATATGGATTCGTAACGGTTTTTCCGGGGAAAATCGCCGCGGTTTGGAGGATTCGGGTCAACGTGGTAACGCGACAATGGATTTGACGAATTTTCACTCGATTATCATTAAGGACGTTGCCTTGTTTGTAAACAATCGTTCGTTAAAAACATGCCATTACGACATTAATAAAAGTGAAATTTAAGTGAGGGCGGCACGTGGAATATTAATCAAATTCACAAATCTTTTTATTGTTGTGTGAGAACGGGAAATAAGGGTTTCATAAGTGGGGTTTTCAAAAGAAAGTACATTGTAATGAAAGCAGGAAATTCGTAACAAAAATTGTAACAATTAACTAAATTGTTTAAACTTTCGTTATTTTACTCCAGATTTATCTCTGAAATTATACACGAGTTCGAAACGCTTTGACACAGAAAGATCACATGAAAAATTACGTTTGAAACAAGGTATACTATAAGTTCTGAAAAAATGAAAGTTGGGGTACTTAATCTTTACAACTATCCCTAAAAAGGACGTTATAAACTGTTTTAAAAGTTAAAGCAATAAATTTCCACTGACTAGTGACAGAGTTTATGTAATATTTCATCGGCCTGGACAAAGCTTTGAATTTGAGTTCACTTTTATTTTAATGAACCTTTAGAAACAAAACAAGCATTTGATGGGTTTATAAATCTAACTGTCATAATTTACATAGTTATTCATAAAAAGCTTACGCTATAAATTATTATTTATTTAAATTTAAACTTTCTCAGTACAACAAACTGAAACCACTTTTTATTAAACTAAGAAAGCATTTCTTCCACAAAATTGATTTATCACAGTGTTACTCCAAGGAGCACAAACATTCTTTTGTAGGATTGTTTCAAAATAAGAATAATTTTATTATTTTCTTCTGGAAAAATTTTCTGTTCGTTATGGTCCAAATTCTTTCCAGCAACCCTGTTGTTTAATTTAGCAGAATGTTGCGGTCGCTGATTTATGTTATCTGATATTTGTCCCAACACGCGCATTTTAGTGTTTTACTACACTTTGTTCGGTTGCTTCTGGTTTCCCGCAGAACGCAGTGCAATCTGCAAATGAGCTCCATTACGTCTGAGTTAATCCGGTGTGAATCCTGCACGAAGCAAAGTAAATCAAGGTAACGAGACTAAATAAATAATGTGTGCGTACAACACGCAATATCGCACCAATTAGTCTGTGTGAATGCGAAGATGAGAACTCTGGCCAATATCTCACGATTATCGATTTTACAAAACCGTTAAAACAATTTCGGAATTTATGGACTGTTATGGCTATTATTTTCGATCTGTGGTCTTTATCGTTGTCGAGGATCTAGCATTATGATAATTTGTAAAGACAGCGGATGCAAAACGTACAGTTATGGGCGATATCCCTACGCAGGAGGTCATCGAGGAGTTTTTTCATCGAAAATTCGGTCCCGTAGTGTTTGCTCGGGACAAACATTTACAAATGAGTGGAGAAGAAGTACCGTAATAATCGGCGAGTGGATACCGGATATCTTTAATTGGGGAGTATTAATTAGAGTTTGGAGGATGCACAGTCATGGGATAAATTGGCTGGGCGATTAATCGGTTGGGAAAAATTTTGATAAGTTTCGCTTGCTGCCGATTGCTTGTCGTTGACCCCGGTTTGCATGTCACATTTGAGACAGTTTCGCTCTTTAATAAGCCGCGTAGGTCGCTCCTCTCGTGTCTCGTGGGGCGTAGGCTTCGACTTTTCCTTCATAATTATTATCGCTTCTTGCACGGCCGGCGATGTCATCAACTGCGGCTTTAATGAGAGTTATTAACGATGATTATCTGATTTGTTCCACAATCCATCCAACAAAGTTAATCACTCGCGGACTGTTCCCAGTCCGTTATCACACGAAAAACGCTTGTGGGAGTCGTAATAACGATGTTTTGTTTGTGTTGAGCGCCGGAAACGCTTGAACGGAAGTTGAAGGCCATAACAATGCTTCCTCGATTCTCCAATTTCGGCGGATCTTTGAACCTAACGGTTCGCAAGTTGGGTTCAGTCCGCGTTTGATTTACTGCCGTTTGTCCACCGGATTCGGAAAATTCGCGACAGGAAATCGATTCATTGTGACATGTAACTGTATTTTTAAATCGATTGTCCGCGGCTCAGTTTTCAAATTGGCGAGGTGTGTGGGTGTTTGGTACTTATCTCAGGACGAAAAGCTCGCTACCGTTCGACTCGAACAAGATTAATCTTCTGCTAAAGTCAACAAATTCAAATGAGCGTTGCTGTAGCAGGATCCTGGATGGAGACGCGAGGTATAACTGTAAAGTCGGTAAGCTTCTCACGGATAGACCGTATCAACTTGATCGCTTAATTACCGAAAAAAAGGCTCATTTTTTGTAGTGCGATGCACTGAGACAAAGTCAAGACGATTTGAATGGGGCTTGTCTGGAAGAATTTGCACGATAAGAACCTGTTTTTTATTTTAGCACTACCAGGTTGAAATTTGCTAAAAATGTTGAAAAGTATATTTAATAATAGTGTACAGAACCAACTAAATTTCGAGTTTCTAGTCTTGAAACAAGAATTTGAAGTTTTACCTACCCAAATATTTCCTAGAAATTCCACAAAAGTGTTTACAATAACTTTTGACTCTAAACATGTGTAAGTAGGGACCGTTAACTGATGGAAAAATAAATAAGCAAATTAATTAATTAAATTAGAAGAATGCTGTAGAGATAAAAAGTCAAAAATGCTTGGGCCAAAAAAAGTTAAAACCTTGCAATTATGTGGGAAAGAATGTTAGTGAGAACGTCAAAATAAAACTATCACTAACAATAAAAAATAAATCAACATAAAAACCAAAATAAAAATTAATGAACGGGAGAGTTTTAAATGAATTAATTAATTTCAAATTGTCTTGGCACTTCTTTATCTACCACATAAAATTACAATCAAGTTACAAATTAATTCTCTTTGTGCCTAAAAAATAAATAAGGAAAGAGCGGATTAATTATTATACGACAAAAAGTCCACATAATTAACGGTAGATGTGTAAGAGGCAGTTACCGGTAACTGGTTTAGACAAATTTCAAAGATAACAAAAAATCAATTTAAATCTTCATTTGTTGAGTCATTGTCATGAAAATGTTTGCTCAAAATAATTCATTGGCAGTTTTATTTTCAAGGTTTGCTTTGTCTGTAGACACAGTGCAAATAAGTTTGAAGAGGATGCCAAAATTTCGCAAACTTTCCTTGAACCTCATTCACTCTCATATCCTCTCCAAGACCAAGAGCACATTTCAAAACAAGACAAGTATTAACTATTAAATAACAATTTAGCACCGGAAAGATGCATTTGACCGTAAACTCCTAATTAGCGCTAATTGGCGGTAACCAAGTCGAAAAAACCGAAAGTTTCCCATCGTGCGCAAAAATCCTGACACCTCTCAGCCTCGCCTTCTAATGGTGCGTTTAGTAACACCTGGACACCGCCGGTGACCGGTTTGTTCGACATTTAGACACCGAAAAAGTCCATCGGTGATTAAATCAGCGATTTGTGAAACCGATCGCTAAATTCAATTACGCACTGTTCCAGTAAATCCCGCCGTTATTGCACTTCTCAAATCCTGCTTTATGTACAATTACGAACATTGGAAGTCGATAAATTCCGCGTTTTGCTCGCGAACCGGCAATTTGCATAACAAAGTCCTTCAGGACCGAGTCAAGCCGGATGACTTGGTCGAGAGCACGTGCGAATTGCGATAGCTTGCGGAAGGGCAGCGTGTTAAGTGTGGTTAGAGCTTTTACGGTTGTGGTATTTTTCGAAATATTTAAAGATTCGGACAAGATCAAGATGCTTCAGCGTGACAACTAGGTAAATATACTTAGAAAAACTAACTCAATGAGTTAATTATAACAGTAGATGTGTCAGTGTGTGACTATTTGTGTAAAAAGTGTAGGAAAAGCGTCATTAAGATTAGCGTTTCCGTTGAGGAAAGTAAAAAAAACGCCAACACGGGTACGTTTTATTATTCCTAACAATTTTACCCATATGTATTTCTGGGTCGTAAACTGAAGAAATCATAAGATGGCAGTTTTTTGTTGTTCTGCTCTCTATTTCAAGTCTAGTTTCTTGATAAAGTGAAAATTGTCGTTAAGGTGATAACTGCAAGGAAAGTTATCATAAAACATTGTGACAGAACTAGGTCTTGTTGTCACTGGAGGACTTCTTCTGGTGTTTGTCTCCATTTTTTTGGAGTTTTAATGTATGCATCACTTTCGGAAAGCCATTTCTATTTTAATAAGCGCGAATAGGTGATTTAATTATTCCAAACAATTTCTTGCAAAGAAATTTTCACCCATCTCTCAGTTTCCACTTTTGTGTTGGGCGAAGATACTAAAGTTAAATTCAAATGCACTTAAGAAAAAAAAGTGGTTGCTGGAGCTTTTTCGTCTTCCATCGATAGAAACTACTCCCCTGCACAGAAAATTTATGTTTTCAATAATATTTTATTGATTATGATCTTTTTTGAATCATTTAAATATAGGTACTACCAGCATTTAAAGTAGCGGTCCAATGGTACAGTACAATCATCCAGTAGTAAAATATAACAGTAATGACTTCGCAAATATTGTACATACATCCGAAACATACTTACTGTTAGACAGGTGCAGAAGCAGTTGGTTGTTTTGTTTGTGTTAAAAGTGACACTTTTGCATTGTTATTAGTATCAAGATTACTTTTAACTCAAGTGATTGAACAATAAGTACTAAATATATGACATGTTCTCATTTTACTGATGATATTTTGGTTTGTGATGTAGTACTTTATTTGAAATAAGGGACTGAGATTTGAGTTTGATTTTGAAGTCTAAGATGTATTGTTCTCTTTTCTGCGCTAACGACATCGAAGATAAATGATGATTAATGACAGTGGCATCATCAAAGCCCAAGTTAAGCACAGTCCTGCGACATCGTGCGCGTCTGCCTTGTTCGAGTCAAATCACATGGCCTATGGTGATTGAAAGAACCTCACCCATGCAGAAACCCATATTACCATAACAGCAAGCAATTACAGGAGCGTTCAGTAATAATTCAATGTGCAGTTAGAAACGCCATCATGTCGACTAGTTTTGTGGACATACTTCCATATGGCTGTTACAACAAATAATTACCGACGATTTTCTTTTGTGTCACAACTTTGAATAACTGATTCGACAAGAAACCACCATTATGAAAAGTGTGTTACTGTGGCAATAAACAGTACACGTCCCGTCACATCAACATTCACTCTGCGTACACGCGCTTTGTCATCAATTTTTCCCTTCGCAATTTGGCATTAACCATAATCGGTCCTTTGTTAATCGAGTAAACAGAATGCTTCACGCTGGAAATAAGAGATTCGTTTTTTATCGGCGGGAGCACGAAGCGTGAAAATTTCCTGATGAAATCTTCGAATGCGGATTTCAACGCGCCGATAAATTTGACATAATACAACGCGTTTGTTGGTAAATTGTTTTTTTGCGATCCGTTGCACGATTGGAACGATGATGAAGAGGTAGAATCAGCGACAGACACGAACAATTAACCTTGAGAAACAATATGTAGGGAAATTACATATTCCGCAAAGACGCCGATAATTCATCGCCAAGAGTGAACAACCGTTCCATAAATTAAAATCGACCTCTCCTCGAACTTGGCCGTTAAACAGACGCAGCGCAAGAAAAGGGGAAACAACACAAACGCGAAGAAATAAATAGGCAAATAGAAATAAAGGTTTTCGGAAACGGAAATAAAAACTTCCAAACGCTTTTTCAGACAACCAATAATAACAATAGAGCATTTAGTAAAACAACAAATAATGCGATAGATACAGAGCTTTTGTTCTCAAAAACTTTGATCAAGTGCAAATGAATAATGCGTTCACCCTTGGGTTGACTCGTAGATGTTAGTTATTTTGATTAATAAATCTGCTGGGTTTTCTTATTTGATGCACGATCATTTATACAGGGTGATTATTTTAAGGCCTACATTAGAAACTTTTTAACTTTTAGTATATCTAGAGCTTTAAAATTTTGTATATGATCCAAATCGACCATTTTGAGTGCAACAAATTATTTTCGAAATAGCTGAGCTTCCGGAACTAGAAAAAATTGGCGTTATGTTTCAGATTTTTAATGGTAATCACACATCTTTATTGCATATTTGAGTTCACCCTCTAAAGCTGAGTAAAATTTACTCAGTTGTTACTACAAATTTGTCATAGTTCTTGATATAGTATGTCACTTTTTTGTTAAAATTTTTATTTGCAAAGGTTTCTATAAGATAACACAGTCCTTGAACCTCTTGGGATAAATAAATATTTTATTTGCATTCAGTAACCGAAGGTTTGAAAAGTTTTTTTAGAATTTTAAAAATTGTCAACTGTCAAAATTCATGGATAGTATGATTTTTTCAAAATGGTTCTCAAAAAACTGCTATAACTCAGTTTATTTAAATGAAACGATTAATTTTCTTTACAGCAATCGAAAGAGTATCGATATTTATGGAGACTTTTATCAATACGTCCTATACCTATTTCTTACAGTTTTTGAAAAAAATCACAAAAAACGGATTTTACTTCGTAATTTTCATAGTTAATCAAGTAGACCTTGTAAAATGGTCAACAATTGTCAAACTTCAATATTTTATTTAGTTTTTAGCTGGTTCATTGTCGAATAAGAAATAAAACAATAATATTTAATTATACTTTATTATAATTTAGTGAATTATGTAGAGTAACTCAGTCAGTCTGTCATTGAATTTTGAACTTCTTGAATGAAAACGCTGAACAAATAAGACATTTATTTTAATTAATAGCACAATTTTATCCTATTTTTCTAAAGTTTACTTGATTAAAAATAAACAATGAGCCAACATTCTGATTTTTGCGATTATTTCAAAAACTGTAAGATGTTAACAGAAATCTGTTAAGAAAATTGATGTTCTTTCGATTGTCATTGAAAAAGAGGTTCATTATATTTGAAAAAAATGTTTTATAATCATTTTTTGATCATGATTTTAAAAAATCAAAGTAGCCTTGGAATTTGACAGTTCACAATCCTAAAGACTTGAGAAGACCCTTTGAACCTTTGGCTATCAAATGCAAAACGAATTATTCTCTTATTCTAAAGGATTCACGAGCTGTAATATTTTAAATAAAGCAGAGCAAATAAAAATTTATATAAAAAAATTGACATACGTAAAAACTTTGACAGGTATGAACTAACACCTATAGGGTACATTTTACTCAGTTCCAAGAGGCGATTTAAAAAATAAAATAAAATAATGTGATTGCTATTTAAAATTTCAAAGTTGGCTTTAATTTCTCGTAGTTTTGGAAATTAAGCTATTTTGAAAATAATTTTGTTGAACTCTGAATGGTCGATTTATAATGTATACAAGCTCTTAAAGCTCTAACTATATTAGAAGTTAAAAAGTTTCTAATGTAGGCCCTAAAAGAACCAGCCTGTCTGCAACAGACTGGAGAGGCCTTTTTTAAACCAAAAATCAAGAAAAGTGAACACTTATTTCAACAAAAACAGGATGCATTTACCTATTTCAAATCTCTTGGCCATAACAAAGTTCAATTAAACCAAGCCCACACCTGTGCGTCAAGACAAATATTTAAATGACACAGTCACCACATGGTCGAAAAAATGAAATGTGAAAAGTCAATGAAATTCCTCAGCTGTGGGTCAAAGACTTCGCGTCCATCGTCCAGTCTCTTATCGTTTTTTCCTCTTCGACCGTCCGCTTTTGTCGCGTAAGAAGATTACACGCATCGTTACCTTTATTAACCAAATAGGTTTCACTTTTATCCGAGCTATTGAACCCGAATCGTCACTCGGCGACATTTAATCCACGCGGCAGTCAGACGGCCACCAATTAATGCGCGCCTGTCTTTGCACTTTACCGTTAAACGTTAATTGGCCGGTTAACGGCAACGCGAAATTCGGTGAAAACCCTCCTGGAAAAAGCGCGCTTTTAGACAAAGGCCGTGCTGGGCATGAGGGCAGAGGCGCACGGGTTAAGCCAAGGTCACAATGGCAATGACTTCGGAACGCGTGATTCTGGTTCGCGTGGGCGCTGCTGTCTGATCTCCTTTATCGGTCCCGATCTAAGGATATCTGAGGATGCTACCGGGACGGGAGGGTTGCCGGGATGACGGACGGCCAAGCAGCGAGAGGGAAAGTACGCGAAAAGACGCATCTGCCGGTAAAAGTGTGCTGGAGGTCAATTATGTAAGGACGGGTCTGACGGAGGTGTGGACGATGGGTGGAAATAAAATGCTCTTTCAAAAGGTTTCCTCGCGTGATGTCGGTGCCGGTAGCTGCTTATTTGAATACTCAAACGGCGCTATAAAAGACAGGATGGGCGACAGTGGGCTGGTGGGTTTGACGCTTTTGTTAAAGGCTTATTGCTTTGTAACAACTTTCCAACGAAGATCCGACGCCTTTAAAATGAACACGGATTTTTAATTAATCGAGAAATAATACCTAACTACCTGGCATGCTCGTAAATGTCGATCAGAAAGTTATGCTATAAGTATAGCTTCAAATTAGATAAAGCATAAAGAAGAAAATACTTATTAGGTACTCATTTTATTATTTTTTGAAAGTTGAGATCTTTCAAAAGCTCAAGAAACTGTAGTTTATAATCCCGCAAGAAAGATAAAAGATAGTAGATTCTGTTCATTTGTCAAACGCAGTTAAATCTCTCTTAATGGACACCTCTCGATAACGGACACCTCTTTACAACGGACATATTTGTAGGAACGAAACAAATAAATAAGAAAATAATGTAAAATAACCTCTCTACAATGGACTCTCTATATAACGGACGCGGACAAAAAAATCCTCAATTACCATATCATATAAATTTACCTCTTACAACGGACAGACCGAAAAAGTAGTGGTGCAAAGAACGAACATTTGTTTGCTGGATTATGCAGAAATGGATGAAAAAGTGTACACCGAAAATCCAGAGTTAAATATCGATGAATGTGTACAAACATTTAAAAAAAATTGATGAAAAGATTGATAAAGACTATAGTGATAAAGAGACAACTTGTTTTAACACCACAGTAAACTCCTGCTGTCTGAATATTTTGAAGCTTTTTATGTAAAAAATATTCTTGTTGATATTTCAAATTTGAATATTTTTGGTAGGCAGTTTATTGAATGATGCCTTTCCTAGTCCTATAAATAGCGCTTTATTTCAAATTTTGTGGTGTTATATTAAGTAATTAGCAAATCCAGTATACCTTTTGTGGCCACTTTGTCACACTCCTATGTCACAGTTACACCCACTTGTTCATTAAAAAAAAACAATTTTTTTTAAATTGCCTACCTCCCATTAGTGGACACCTCCCCACAACGGACAATTAAAGATTCCTCATCGGTGTCCGGTGGTGAGAGGTTTTAATGTATTGCCTTCGCCCTTTTTGAAATGTCTAACGTTTTTTAATGCTTTTTTGTGAATTTCTAATAATTTTTGATAATATGTTTAGTCAAACTGATCCAAAAATTAATCTATTGTCTAAAAAATAACGATTTTGACCTACTTTTTTAAACGTTTTAGGCTTGTTTTTGATTAAATTAGTCTGGAGTTTGAGGTGATATCAGGACACTTTAATTTAAACCAAAATTTACATTTGCAAAAAAATGATTTACCTATAATTTTTGAAACAATGTTTTTTCTCTTATAAGTATGAATAATGTTGATTTTTTTATCCTATCGGTGAAAATATGTAACAAAAATTTTGTAATGTTCCTATAAGCGAAAACATTGTATTATACACGTAAAGAAAAGTTGGCATTATCTGCTCGTGATTTCTTTCTGAAGCGAGTGCGGAGCACATCACTCACAGATAATGAACAACTTTTCTTTACTTGTATAATAAACTACTATTTATCAATGAATTAAAAGAAGCTTAGGCGTGGACACCTTCCAGCTATGACTAATTATGTCTTTTTTAATTAAATAACTGAACTCCAGTGTGTGGAATGATTAGTTGCAAAAAGCATTTGACAAAACAGCCTCATCTCTGGACTACTTCGGTGATTTGCCAAATTGAAGAGTTGAGAAATATTAACAGAATTCATGTTGTAAAAAGTATATCGTGATTTTGATATTTTTGATGATTTGTAATCTTTTTTCTTGATAATGGATGCATAATAAGAATAAGATTCGGGGCATTGTTTTCCAATCCTCTGTTCCAAAAATAAGATTTTCTACTCTCTTGAAAAGGCTCGTATATTATCGGCGGCGGGCATTCACGTCTTGGCAGCGGCAGCTGGTAAATTGCGCGGATTTTTCCCGACCATCGTGGTAATATTTATGGTATGCATTTCGCGTTTGAAATAAAAGTGTGGTCTTTTTAAGTAGGTTTAGAGCGTTTCTTTGTTTACATATATATCCATAGGTGAGCAATAGCAGGTGTTCATTCGTAGTAATACACATTGAGTAAAACCTGTATTGGGCTTTTTTAATTTTTCTAATGCTTGAGGTATTGACGGTAAAAATCCTTGAAACGAGCGTGCTACAATAATGACTGTGTATGTGTATGAGCTTGTGCTCGCTCTTATCATGGCAGTATTTCTCTTCTCTGAAGAAAATAAAACATAAAACGGCAATTTTATTTATATAATAAGCGATTATGAATCATAATACCAAAAGTCACAATGACAAATCGCACCATATAAGTGCAGGAGGGTAACAATGTGCAGCTTATTGTTGTAATGTAATGTGCATATAATCGAATTATGCAATATGTCTCTTGGAATTTATGGGTTAATAAAACTTTATTGGGTTCGCTAAAAATAAACAAATAACATTCCAGCAAGCTGGGACAATTGGCCAAAAAAGATTTTTTTCTCGTCTCCTTTTTCAGATTAGATCCACTTATTTCGTACCAAAGCAGCCCCCGCATTGCAAATTCTTGACCTCTTTGTTTTTTCATAAAATTACTGTTACGCCGAGGTCGTAACTTATCTCTTACATTAATCCATGTTTTGATAGCAGACAGTCACTTAACATAATTGCCGATCGAAAATCTCATGCATAATAAAAACAAATCCCACACAAAGACCTAATTGCCAATTGCAAGGGTTTACAGACGATTATAATCGGCTCCGGCCGAATATTTGACAGTTTTATGGATGCAGAACCGCAATTTGGATTTTTCAGCCGCCACCAATAATTACAAGGTTCGAAATTCGCTGGATAGATACACACAATTAATGGCCTTTGTCTCGACTCTGTACTATTAGCGGTAAAAAAGTAAAAACAGTAGGAGGGCTTTTCTCGGATATGCTTCTCATTAATATTCATCAGCTTCCTTGTTGGACTTTCTTTGTCTATTAATGCTTTATTTTCGGTTAATTTCTTGACCTAGCATTGAACTCCCATCGACTAACGGCGCATTTTAATTTTTATTCCACAAGCGGTTAATTTAAATTAATTGGTGCGCGGCCACTAATCACACTTTGGCTGAGCTATTAGCAAATTCCTTCCTACCAATTAATTCATCGGCGTTTCGCTCCCAAATCCATAACTTTGCCCAATTGACAGCTTAATTAAATTATTAAATTAAAAATGTGTCTCAATATTTACATATCAGATAGTGCTAACAAAAAACATAATAAGAGTGTCGATACAGACGTCTTGGAATAACAAGAGAAAGTATATCGTCTGTACCATCTGAAAATCTTTCATAAGTCACAATAACTGTTACATAACAGCGACGTCATATTTTATTATTGACAGAACAATGCCATCAAAAATCGTCTACACATCACCACGATGCTGTAATTAATAGACTGCACGAATAAGAGTATCATTGATTTGTTTCCGGATTGTGGGAGAGTCCACCCACATCGCAATCCTTGCCATTAAACTGCAAGACAAAAGCTTGTCAACAGCTATTTATAAACGCAAATAAAAGTGCGTGGAGGCATTTTTGATGCACCCACAGTCACATTGTAGAATGTGATCCTGTATAGAAAAGATGGTATTTAGGCACAAAAGCTAACTGAAACCGGAAAATTCCGGGAAGTTTAGACCAGCACTTATCGACGGATGCAGGAAACATGAATATCCGCAATTTGCTCGCAGATTAAACGTCGTTAAACTTTCAGACATAAACAGAGCTTTCCAACAGAGTCAATTAAAAAAAACGATTCATTTTTCCGGAGTTATCGACAGAAAATGTTAATGTAAACACAAATAAAATGTTTGTCCGACTGAATATACGAAGGCAGACGCCACACAAGAAAAGCTACCTAAGCCTAAGCAGGAAAACTACAACAAATTAACTCTATAAACATCAACTAGAATCTCGTTTGCTATAAATACGTACACGGAAACGTCTAAGTATTTGCGTGTGGAGGCTGAAACTCGCCAAGTCCTAATATTTTCTATTGTCTGATCTTCTCGAGGATAAGTCCATTTACCCACATTTGGGCTTCCAAGGTTACTCCTTCGAGTAGGTTCTCCACATCATGAATCACAATCAAGGTCGTGTCATATTCTTTTGGGAAAATTCCAACCGACAAGAAAAAACTGAAGAAAAACACTTTTCGTTTCGTTTCGAACACGTGCTCAATAGTGTGTGAACAGCACGTCCTTGAATTACTTCATGTCCATGTTTAATACTTTTTAAGAAATTATTAAACCCATAATAACAATAGTGTATGAAACCAGTTTCGTAACACGAACATTTGTCATATTTATTATTGGTTTGCTGAAACGACGCCGCAGCCTTGCTTCGAATTTTTTCAGGCGGTAGTACAAACCTGGGTAAAGTAGACCAAGGGAAGAGAAATCTCAAACCTGGAAAAATCGCCGGCTATTTCAGTTATTTGGCCTTCATTAACTCATAAATTTTCTCATTTTCGCATGTTTTTAGCAATTGCCGTCAAGGCGAAGCTAATGATCTTTTTATTCTCTCGGTTCTAACCTTCCCAATTTCTTTTTTCCAGACGATGTAGAAACCTCCAGCGACTCCAAAATGTTTGCCAACACGACCATCTCTTCACGGAGCAGTTCCAGCTGCAGTCGCGACTCCTCAATGCCCTCCCTTCGAATGCGAAACCCTCTCTCACCCAAAACCTCCTACAACCCTCTTTTCCGCCACTCTGACGCTTTCACCAGCTTCGACGCTTCCCACTTCATCTTCCAAGAGCAAAAACGGAAAGACAAGAAGAATCCTCCCATTCTGCGACGGTACCACTCCCATGACTCTCATCACAATTTCGACGACATGCGAATAGACTCAAAAGACGACACCCCGGACTCGACCAAAAGCAGGGCTAGTACCGGATCGGAGTCCGGGCACGAGTACGAAGCCAGGGATTTTCTGGAGCGGTACTCTCTACCAAGGGTTGTGCGAGTAAGTGGGGGCGAGCCCTTGCTGCTGTATCGGTGCTTTGACAGTTTTACGAAGATTGAAGCGAGAGGGGTGTTTGGGAAGAAGGGAAAGGAGAAGACTGATGGGCAAATTTTACATTTTCCAGAAGGGTACTCAGGTAAGTTAAATTTAAATTGACTGCAGTGTTTAATTATCTTTTCATATTCTAATCTAACGGAACCTGCAGGTTATTTATCGTTTTTGCGATGTTTTTCTAGGATAATTTCAGTCATTTTCCGCTGAAATTGACCATGAAGCACGTACTTTAATCTTGTTATCTTTAAAAACAATGGCAAATGAAAAAAACGAACAGGCTACGAATTTTTCAGGAAAATCTGCAACATACATCAAAATTATCCTTTTTAAATTGTCTTTTTTATCTTGCAATTAGCATGAAGAATTGAATGGGGTATCACAAAGATATAAATATTGTAATTTGAGAGTTAATAGTGATAATCATACGTGTTTTTACCCATAATTTACAATTTATTTGACCTTGGGCGGACTATATCTTCCGGCTATTCAACTTATTTATAATTATTATAATTAAGATACAATGAAAGGAAGAAGAGATTAGCACAGTATGTGTAACTTATTTTTGAATTTCGGGGTGAATTTGAGAAACATGGAAGCATACGTAGTTAACCTTCTAAAGCTCAGTTGCTCAGTTCGAGCTTAAGCTTTTGCTTACGTAAACTCGGCTTAAGTTTAAACCGCAGTTGTGTCGCTCAGTGGAAAGTTTAGCTAAGCCCCGCTGAACTTGCCACCTATGCAATTGGTATTACTGTACGCTTGTACTTCAAGTATGAATTCACTTGGCGAGATTTTTTTTTGTCAGTTCTGATTTTGAAAAGTTAGCTTAAGATGAAATAATATCATCATTTATCAATATTTTAGGAATAATATCGGTATAATAAGAATCTTAAGTTTAAAAATGTATCTCAATATAATTATTAATTACTAAAGTGGCTTTTCCTTATTTCATAGAGCTTTTTCATGCCCGGCATTTTCAGATTGTGCTTCCTTCTGAAAAAATGCAGTTTATCGTTTTCTAGCTTTTCTTTTAAAACACAGTAATAAACTGATTTGCACAGTTTATTTGTTGCTTTTGTGCATTTGAAGACTTGGCGTCCTCAGTTTTGAAGCATTACAATTTTATATAAATAATTTAACTGTTTAAAAATTTGTACTATAATTAAAATTACATAATATTTACATATCAATAATTCTAACGTAATTTTTTTCCTGGCTGATGGATTCTGCTGCAGTAATTAAAAAATATTATGTTTAATGTGCTGGAATAAGTAAATTGAATTATAGTTTTTTTTTAATATAATAACTTACATATTGGACCTCCACTCATGCTATTATTGTTCAAGCTTATTTGTTTATCAAAACTCTAATTGAACTGGAATTTAAAAAAGCTGTTTCTGAGTATCGTCAGCAATTTCACTATCGAATCCGGAAATTTATTAGTTTTTTTTCACTAATTATTATTTAAAGCAATTTTTTTCCACATTTGTAAATGTAAGTAGTTATATGAGCTAGAGCAGTCTGTTATTTCTAACATTGTTGGTATTTATATTTTATGTTTTTTTAATTGTCGCATATTTTTCGTAATGTATCAGTGTCTCCACTGGTGTCTGCTGTTGTATTAAATCTTAATGCAATTTGCTCTACTTTTTTACCGGAAGTAATCAAGTATCTTTTTTGTAGTTCTTAGTTTATAATTTTGAACAAAATTGACCTTTTTTTTCTTTGCGCGTAAAATTGCTACTTCGGTTTCCTTATCTGCTAACGATTTTAATAAAATAATAAAGTTATTTATATTAATAACGTTAATGTTAAAAATGTTTACCGATAAGCCAATGCTTAAGTGGCCGGTTTAAACTTAGCTTAGAGTTAAACTCAGTTTAAGCTCAAACTGAGCAAAGCCTTTCATGAAACACAGAACGCACATTACCGTTTTTTACGTTTTTTTGGCTCTTTATATGATACCTTGTTTTTCATCAACGTACGTTGAATAAAAGTAAAATAAATGGCTTTTTAATTAATGTCTGTCATTTCGATGTAGCGGTTGAGCGAGGCAGTGGGCAAGCCCCCGTTCCTGATTTCAAAATGCATCTAACGAACTGTGACGTCTTGATGATTGACTATTAATTTAATGTCCAGGATTTCGTTCGCTTTTTGAAGAACGCTCGATAAATCATACGAGAATGCGTGGCCCGTACTCGCCCTATATTTACTACGTTGCACAACCGTCGATTACCAGCAATTTATGCCACATATCTCTCGGATTTTTCCGGAATTTTTAAACACTGCATAATTGCCATAATCCAGATGATAAGAGCAGTCATGCGGGCGAAACCAAACAAAAGCAAAGACTTAATGAATTATTTTATTTGCGATCTGATTACGTAAATAACTTTCGCTCAAGAAAACAAAAAAGATTAATTTGATCCCAGGATCGGGCATAATTTATGGCTTTTGCGTGTCTAACAGTACGAAAACGGCACTTTTTGCACCAGACAAGAGTCAAAAGTCAATTTAACGGTAATCAAAATTTGCATAAAACTCGAATAAAATTTATTTTTAACAAGGAAGGAGAAATATTAATTTGCAAGATCCGAAAATAGATAAAAAAATATCAACTTTTACTATTGTCTTTGATGAGCAATGCGCCGACTTACGAAAAAACACGAATTTGCAATTCAAATGTTGCCGTCACGTGTCGCTAATTAATCACTGATTAGTAATGTTGGTTTTGAAATTTTTCGAATTTTCCGTCAGTTATTCAGTGTTCTGGTTTCATAATCGCAATTTTGAACATCCTGCCTTAAAAGCACTAAACACTTCCCATACAAGTAGGAAAAATTATGACACCGCAATTGCAAATTCTCCCACCGAAAACAATCAAATCGGATTCTCCCATGATTGCATCGCCCTCATGAAAATTCAATGCAATGATAATTCCACGTTTCTTCAGTTATGAAAATCAGGTCGTTTCGTTACGTCAGTCTGTTGTCATCGCACAGTTTTTCATACCAACAGTGAAAATTCACATAGTCCTTGCATAACTGAGAGAAATGGGACACTTTATGCCAATTCATAAAGACAAGTCGTTAAATTTAACGAAACGATTGTGCAACACTGCCAAGTTGCACTCTGCAATGGAAAAATTACATGGTATTAAGCCAATTAGGTTCGGAAATACCGTTTTTGCATTAAAACGCTCGGGTTTTTAATTACCCAGTTCCCAGGGTACCACTGGGCTAATGAGGGATTATTTTTACGATTGCAAAGGCAAACAAAAATAATTGAGGTTTGCCGCAAGGCTCCTTTTTGTCTTTTGAGTCTTTCCCATCCACGATAAAAGCAAGCCTACAGGTGTGTCATGGAAATGAATAAATCAAGGAAAGTGTTATTAAAATTTGTGTCTTGTGTCGTCTATAAATTAAAATTCTTTGTCTGTAGTTAAACTCTTCATTTACGACGCCGACAATTACACAACACTGAGATTAATAGCTTTCGTGCTTAATAAAGAAATTAAAAAATGTCTGCAGACAAAAGACAAAGTGGTAAAAAGTGTCGGAATCGTGGCGCAATCAAACCCGAATGATACATGACAAGCATTGTACCTAAAAATTTAATGAACTCTAGCGAACGTTATAGAAATTCAACAAACCGAAGAACATTAATTGACATTAATGGTTCCAAAATCAAACGATGTACAGTTATTTGCGCTATAGAAGCCGTTCTTTTGTTGCAGGCTGGTTCTCTTTGACGAACGAAAAAGGTGAAAAGAGCGCCGTGGTGTACACGTCGGTTTTGCAACTCGTCCGAGAACAAGTCTGCTCTTTCGTCAGCATGCAACCGTTCACGGCCTATGCCTCCCAAACGGCAGACCTTACAGGTAACCACATTTACTCTCCCCCAAATTGATACCTCGTACGGTACCTCTTAGTGAAATATCCGCAAAGTTATGAAAAAACTTCTGCAACAAAACCGATCCATGTTCAGATTATATTTCAAAAAGTAGGTACTCATAAGTGATTCTGCTACTGGGAAGTCTTACTAGGTGTAACAAATACTTTGTTGACAATACTGTATCGTAAGTTTATCATTTATTGAAGCACTCAAAATGCTGGGAATGGAATATAAATGTGTACCGACTTATCTACGGCGTTTTCAAGATTTTTGCCGAAATTTTTCTCATATCTGCTTCAAATGAATGTTTGTGGATGTGTTGGAATTTGCTGAAACATTTAGATGGTCCGAATTTCAGACAACAGCGGCAAAGTGCAATATTTAAAGACCCAAGTCCGCGCGGGCCAGCTCTTCCAACTCCGGGCGGTCTTCCAGCATAAGGAGCGCCCCGACGGCGGCAAAAACTCGACAAGGTCCTCCAGGATACCTCGCTCGGCCCGTGACAAAGACCTTGCAAACCGTTACGCTCAACTCGTCAGTCAAAACAACCAAGTGAGTACCCACTGACCATAACCCATTCTCTAGATTTTAATTTTTCCGTTTAGGAATTGTACGTCCCACTCACGGCGAAAGGCGAATTCTACGAAATCCACAGTTCGATGAAAGCGAAGCTCTGCTTCCCTGGGATGTTGGATAAAACTGGACCGCTGGCTCTGGACAAAGACTGTCTTTATCGAATTACGCACTTATTGAGACGAGTGGCACTTCCAGTCAAAGTCAAATTGATCACCGGCCCGCTGCCACCCGGGCTGCCCAAAGATTTCACAGGTAATTTACGCGTCTTAATGATGATCATTTAAATGCATTTGCTTTTGTAAGAGTTGGGCCGAAACTGGCGGTTCGTTAGTGACTTACGAAATACTCTTTAATGAATGTTTTCTGATAGTCGGTCATTAAATCTTATTTATAACTGTGATTAAAGAAAAACTCTCACTCTTATTGAATTTAAACGATCGTAAATTACCATGAAGACGGATTTTTCAAAATTTAATTTTTTGTTTAGCGGCTGTTCGGCCATTAATGTTTCTCTGAAAAGCATCGGAATTTCGTGTAAAATATTCAGCGGTTTTTTCTCCCATCTGTCTGCGTCTATTTTCGGCGATTCACCCATATTTGGTTAATTTATTTAAGAAATAAGAGAAATTATTTCCTTGTCGGAGCCGACCAGACAACTCGACTTGTCGCAACATCTCCCTCTCTCTCCTACACAATTTAAAGCGTCCTGTAAATGTTAATGGACTCTGTTAGAAGGATGTTCCGTTTAGTTTTTTGTCACAATCAGATTGATGTTATAATAATGATGTTGAGGCTACACAAAAAATCGCCAACAAAATTGCATTTCAATTTATTTCTTACAAGTACAAGTCCACACAATGACCTCACGCCGCTTTCTTGGAACGAGCACACTCAAAAATGTTTTATTTGCAGATACTTTCATCCTAGAGAACAAATTTCAAGAACCTCTAATGGTCACTTGTACTCTACCACCTCTGAATCAAGACATCATCCAGCACCAAATCAGCTGCATCAACCTCAATTCTAATGTGAAATTATCAAAAAGTACCTTGGGCTTTGACTCCGAAAACCGCCTCTTCAAGTCGCAGCGACTCCAAGCAGCTTTGGCGTTTTGTCACAAAAACGTCGAAAGTTGGTACCGGGAAGTCCGACTAGCTCCTGATTTGAAACAGGAGGAACTTTGCCCCGAATGCAGGAAAACGTCAAGTGAATGTGAGGGCAACTGTGCGGCCCCAGACTTCGACAATCGACAAATCATAACGAAAGAAGTCTTGGAAAAATTCCCAAAACCGAAAAAATGGTACAAACACTTTAAACTTCTGGGCAAAAACGACGAAGGCCCCCAGTTTGCCGACCTGAGGGACCCCCTCGACGGCATGGAAAAGGGCAAGAGCATAGAGCGATATAAAGACATGTCGAAACTAATCGAAGAAAAATTCGGCCGGAAAAGCTACAACCCGGTGAAAAAATCCGCCAGTTTTATGTTTTCCACCAAGCGTATCGACTTGGAGGAAACCAACCACCAAGTTAAAAACAACCCTGCTTTGCTCAAATGTCAGAGTTTAGACACCCAACTGTATTCAATCGCTGAAACCCAGAAAATAAACCAAGACCGCGGCTCTCTCCGAAGCTACGACTTCCAGATGTGCATTTTGGACGAAACCAGCAGCAAAGACAACCTCGACGAAATCAAGCCCATCTCCGAGGTGAAGCTGAAGAAGACTAAGCCGGACCTCATCCCCACGCTACCCAAAGCCGATCCCGACCATTCCTACATCACCGAGAGGCTCTGTTCCGAATTCCATGTCAAAACCAAAGTACAAAAAAGCAAGTGCTCCAAGATGGAAGTGCGATTGAGTGGCCGACACCAGAAGAGCGCGCTCACGGTGTATGAACCCCAAAAAACGGTGATAGTGCAGGTGCACGAGGTCAAGTCTGATGGCTTTGTTAACGTTGATGATATACCGTACAGCCATGTGGCTGATGAGGTGTGTCAGAGACCCAGTGGCGGGAAAAGTACCGATGAGAATATTTATGCGGAAATCTGCGAGAGTTCGACGTGTACGAGATGTGATAATAGTAAATTGTGCGAGTGTAAGAGGACTAAGAAGGAGACGGAGTATTGTTATGTGAAGTTGGGCTCAAATGGGGACAGTGTGACGCAGTCAGACTCGGACGAAGCTATATACAATACGCTAAGATGAAGATGCGCTTAAATCTAATTTAAATATTTTTATTAATAATAATATTATAAGTAATATTGTTCTCCTACCAATAAAATATTTAATACGATTATTTCCTTGCCTTTTTCTTTCAATAAAGTATGACCAAGTTTTTCACTATCTACCTACAACGAAACGTTTCTGCAAAACATATCCTAAAACGAATTGTTTCCGTAAAATCATGTTCCAATAATGATCTATTAGTTATTCAAAAAACAAAAAAAATTATGTACTCGTACATAATTTTTACGTAAGGATAGTATGGGGTAATTCAATGAAAAATTTAATTCATTGTTGATTTCTATGTGACTTCTATTTAGTCATTTTAATATAATAATCCGAGAAACCACAGAAATGACATCCACCATTCCACCATTCATTAGAGCAACACCCTCAAGTATACTTGGATACATCATTCTGTTTCACATAACGTAACATTTTTTTTACCTTATGAGACTTCTGAATCTCAAAAAACGCTTTACAATTCATTACATAAGTATCTCAAGCAGTGGCGTAGCTACCATAGGACAAAGTGATGCAAGACATAAGGGCCCTATACCTAGCTCAAGGGCCCCTGAAGATCCTGGCATTTTTTATATAATTCTACGTGGCTTAAAAAGAATAGTTAAATGATTGTTTAATTATTGTTTCTGTAGTAAATTTTATATTTAAATGTGCTTTGTTCTACTTGAAATGATAAAGCTCCCTTTTAACCGCAAGGATAAACAAAGTAATATCTACTTACTTGTTTTTCTATCTGATCCGAAAATAGTCTGAAGGTATTTCTCTGCTTTTCAACAATACCATTAATAATCGCTAATAAGAATACTTACGCTTTCGCACTGAAATTTTACTGACTTTTAAGTTTTAGATAGTATGTCTAAAACTGATGATTCTTAAGTTTTAACTTATCTTCAACTACTTGCCATCTGTACTATTGACAAACTTCTAACTACAATTAAAAATTTAAATAAATTTAATTTTACACACGCCAATAATAGTAAATTATGTGATTAGAAGTAAAACTAATGATAGTTTAATTACGAGTAGCAAAGCTGAGTGTATATTTTGACGAATGTAGTGAGATAAAATTAAATACTGGTGGTATACAATGTACTACCTGTCGTTGCTGATAAATATGGTTATCATGATTGTTATAAAGTTTATCGGAGGCCCTAAAACATCTTGCAGTGGAGTCTTTTGTTATCTTGCTACGCCAATGCTTTCAAATCAGTCTTAAAAGTTCTATTGAGTTACATACAATTACCGTAGCTCCTGACAATTTATTTTTGAAAAGAATTTACAGAAAACACCGCTGGCGATTAAAAAAATGAAAATTACGTCGTCACACATTACTACAACTTTACATTAGATA
Source organism: Tribolium castaneum (assembly GCF_031307605.1). Lineage (NCBI taxonomy): Eukaryota > Metazoa > Arthropoda > Insecta > Coleoptera > Tenebrionidae > Tribolium > Tribolium castaneum. The sequence goes on from NC_087396.1 coordinate 15,401,114, forward strand.
CACTTTACTTTTTTCAAATCACCCACAACTGATTATTACCAAATTTCCACAGTTTTTCTTGCATTTATGGAGGTTTAAGAGGTACTTAAAATACGTTTCTCTTTTACACAAGGTTTTATTCACACACGGTATTCGTACAACCATATAAAATAACAAATGGAGGCTGATTACGCGACACGCGGTTTTGTTTCTTGCGGGACTTGAGAACTGACGTCCCCTCCCCAGAGGGCGCCACATCACTCCCCCTCCAGTGGCTACATTACACTAGGTGCATGGACGCTGTCAATGCGGAATGTAGTCGCGAAATCTAATCGGAGGTCGGGTCGATCTCTTATCCTCCCTGGAGGCGCGGCTGGCCGAAAAAGGGACGGTTTGTGGAGGTTGGGGTTCAGCGACGTCCTGTGCCAAGAATGCTGGTTTGAGGCGATCCAGGTGAACTAGGACTGCCTTGCCGTTGACGTCAATTTTGACGTTATTTTCTCGCCTTTCAAGGACTTCGTAGGGGCCTGTGTACGGCTGCTGTAAGGGTCGTTTCACGGCATCTTCCCTTAAGAAGACATGGCTACATCTCTGCAACTCCTGGTGCACGAACACTTTTCGCTTGTCGTGGGCTGTTGCGGGTACCGGCTGCAACTTTCTCATGTGCTCTTTTAGTAGTCCGACGAATGTTGCTGGGTCTTCGTACCCGTCGTCGGTCTGCGCGCTAAAGAAGAATTCGCCAGGGATTCTCAGCTGCGAGCCGTATGTCATCTCGGCAGGCGAACATTGCAGATCTTGTTTGAGCGCCGTTCTTAGCCCTAGCAGAATTGTCGGTAAGATGGTTAGCCAGTTGGGGTTTTCGTGGCACATGATGGCGGCTTTGATGGTACGGTGCCAGCGCTCTATGATTCCGTTGCACTGGGGCCTGTAGGCCGTGGTTCTGCAGCGTTTTATGCCGAAAAGATTGCTCACAGCTGTCATGAGGTGGGACTCAAACTGACGGCCCTGATCGGTGGTTATTCGGAGAGGACATCCGAATCGTGCAATCCACGTGGAGTAGAAAGTTCGGGCGACAGTTTCGGCGGACATGTCGCGCATGGGGGTGACTTCGGGCCAACGGGTGAACCTGTCTGTCATAGTCAGGCAATATCGGTGTCCCTCTGCTTCGGGCAAAGGCCCCACGATGTCGATGTGTACATGCTCAAAGCGAGTCCCTGTAACGTTGAACTTTTTTAGCTCGGTTCGGGTGTGTTTTGTTACCTTGCTGCGTTGACAAGGTATGCAAACTCGGGTCCATCTCTTCACATCGTCGTCCATTCTAGGCCAAACGAATTTTTGTCTTATAGCCCGACTGGTAGCTCGAACTCCTGAGTGCGCGGGCTCGTGGAAGAGTTTGAACGCTGCTTTTCTCAGGCGAAGAGGGACGTAAGGCCTGACAAATTGGGTCGACGTATCACAGTAAAATGATGCAGTCGTTCCCACTGGCGTACACTTTTTTAATCTCAGTGAGGTTGTGGTAGACTTGAGCAAGTCCTTCAGCTCGGGGTCTGTCTCTTGCTCTGCTTGCAACTCCTCAGGCGAGAGGGCTGTCGGGGTTACAATCTCGTCGATACGTGACAACGCGTCGGCGACGGCGTTACTTTCCCCCGCGATGTGCACGACTTCGGTCGAAAATTGACCGATGAAGTCCAGGTGCCTCAACTGCCTCGGGGACGCTTTATCCGGTTTTTGCTGAAAAGCGTAAATCAAAGGTTTGTGATCCGTTCTGATCACGAACTGTCGACCTTCCACCATGTATCGGAAATGTTTTATGGCTTCATAAATGGCGAGGAGCTTGCGGTCGTACGTGCTGTAGTTCCTCTGAGCTTGGTTCAGCTTCTTTGAAAAGAAGCCCAGAGGCTGCCATGTGCCTTCGGTCTTCTGCTCGAGAACGGCACCTACGGCGTTGTCCGAGGCATCTGTTGTCAACGTGAGCGCGCCAGCCTCCATTGGGTGAGCGAGGAGGGCTGCGTTTGCCAGCTCCAATTTGCACAGTGAGAAAGCAGCTTCTGCTTGCGGGGTCCATTCGATTTTCCTCTTGTCGTTTTTGGTGGCATTTTTGAGGTACTCGAGTAACGGGGTTTGTATTTGGGCCGCGTTTTTCACAAAACGTCTATAAAAATTTATCATACCCAAAAACTGCCGCAGTTCCTTCACCGTATTAGGTTTGGGGAAATTGGTGACGGCTTCAACTTTTTTGGGCAGTGGTTGACAGCCTGAGGGGGTGATTCGGTGGCCCAGGTATTCCACTTCCTCCACACCAAACACGCACTTGGCAGGATTTACCACCAAGTTATGCTGCCTCAGCCGTTCGAATACTTCCTTCAGGTGCTGTTTATGTTCCTCCGGGGACTCCGAGGCTATCAAAATATCGTCGATGTATGCGTGGCAAAAGTCCAGGTCACCGAGCACTGCGTTAACATGACGCTGAAAAGTCTGAGCCGCGTTTCGGAGACCGAAGCACATCACTGTAAATTCGAACAGACCGAATGGGGTGCACACTGCGGTTTTGGGAATGTCCTCGTCCGCGACCGCGATTTGTTGGTACGCACGCACTAGGTCTATTGTCGAAAACACTTTTTTTCCTTGCAATTTGTATGCAAAGTCTTGTACGTGGGGGATTGGGTATCTGTCCGGGACAGTGATGCTGTTGAGTTTCCGGTAATCACCACATGCACGCCACTGTCCGGGAACTTTCTTGGGCACCAGGTGAAGCGGGCTTGCCCACGGGCTGTTTGAAGGTCGGCACCACCCTTGCTCGCTCATAAATTCGAACTCTGCTCGCGCGACTTTCATTTTCTCCGGCGATAACCTCCGGGGGGTTTCTGCCACTGGGGGGCCCTGGGTGAAAATGTGGTGTCGCACGGTGCTCTGGCTTTTGGGCTTGGGGGTATGTGGTCTGGTAATTTCTGGGTAAGCGGCCAGAAGTTCGTGGTATGGGGTTGTTCTCGCCACCGTGGTGATTACCTCACTTTGTCCTGCGGCGACGACCCCACGTGTGTGTAGCTGCGTGGTAGCGTCCACTAGCTTCCGGTTCCGGAGATCTGGCAATAAGTTGTGGAAGTTGAGGAAATCTGCCCCTAGGATTGGCTTGGCAATTCCGGCGACTACAAATTCCCATCTAAAAGCCCGGCGGAGCTCCAAACTTAAGGTCAGGCGTCGGGTGCCGTATGTTCGAATAGGGGTGTTGTTGGCGGCGAATAGGACGTTTTCCCCTGGTGTTGCCGAGTTTGTAGCGAAACATTTGGGCAGCACTGACACCTCGGCGCCGGTGTCGATGAGGAAGCGAATGTTTGACGGCGGGTCGGTGATAAAGAGGCGATGTGTCCGGTGTTCGAGACCGTCGCCCATTGCCTCGATTGGGGACGGTGCAATTAGTTTCCCTGCGGGAAACTGCAAGGGTGCCGACATTTCCTGGCTTCAGCACCAAATTTATTGTGGTAGAAACAGACATTGTCGCCATTTTGTTGCTGTTGAAGAGGGTTGCGGCTTCGTGATTGAGAACGGCTACGCTGCCGCCATTTTGTCGCAGAAAGTTTGTCGAGCTTGGCCGATAATTCAGTTACCTGTTTTTGTAGAGACACAAGCGCGTTGGTGGCGCCAGCGTTTAAAGTTGCTGCCGCTTGATGCGCGGATGCGCTGTGAGGGGTGCGCACGGCGCAGATGCCGTTGGCGTCGCTGGCGTCGGCGCCTACCGCCATTACATTCGCCATTGGAATTTCCGTAAGTTTGTCTGCTACGGAGGCCAATTTCTCTCCATCCATCCCGTCCATAGTGGAAAGGACCAACTGGATGTGTGGGGGCAGCCTTTGGAGCCACAGCGTCCTTACCACCTCGCTGCTCACCTGCTCCCTGGCAAGCGCTCTCATCTCGCAAAGGAGGCGTGATGGCTTTTTGTCCCCCAGCTCAATTTCTTTTAACAATTTGCGGAGCTGCTGTTCCTGGGACTCCGTAAACGTCGTTATGAGCTTGGCCTTCAGCCGTTCGTACTTGTCAGCTTGCGGCGGGTTCCGCAGGAAGTCCTCTATCGCCTGCAGGGTGTAAGAGTCCAGCGCTGCGACCACGTTACAGTACTTGGTTAGATCTGCTTTGACCCGGCTGGCGTGAAAATGGGCCTCTACTTGCACAAACCACAGGCTTGGATTTTTGTGCCAAAATGGCGGCAGTTTTGGGGTGCTATTGATTTCCTCCACTTCCGGCCTGGGTGTCCCTGACGCTGGGGAATTACCCTGTGCGGCGTCAGGTGGATTTGCGTTTGCTCCCCGCTCTGTTAAAAGTCTTTGGGCGTCCGCTAACTGCTGTTGTAGCAATTGAATAGTCGCGGCTTGCTCTTCGACGGTCGCCATGTTGCACAGTTTTTTCTTTTTGTTTTGTGTTCTTGAACTATCGTCGGGGTCACCAGTTATGGAGGTTTAAGAGGTACTTAAAATACGTTTCTCTTTTACACAAGGTTTTATTCACACACGGTATTCGTACAACCATATAAAATAACAAATGGAGGCTGATTACGCGACACGCGGTTTTGTTTCTTGCGGGACTTGAGAACTGACGTCCCCTCCCCAGAGGGCGCCACACATTTAATTCACAGTACCTAGTTAACAGATGGTGCGATGAAAAAGATGAAATAATTTTGATTTGGTATTAATTTAAAATTTTATTATCGCAATAAAATAGTCAGCGATTAACAAAAAAATGTTGTAATTAATTCGTTCTTTAATGGGCGATTAATAATTTGCTATAGTTTGTTGATGATTTAAAGAGAATCGATAGTTCATCGCTTTCTTTAATATTAAGTTTAGTATAAATAACTACCCTCAGTTTAGAAAACGAAAGGATTTTAGAATATGAATTTAGAAATAGATTAACTTGTTCTTGTTTTGTTAGTTAGTTTTACAGTTTTACAAATTTTAATTTGTAAAGCATTTTGAATTCAAATATCGCAAGGCCACCAACTTTGATGAGGCAAAAAGCTCTAGAAAAGCAAAAAACATTACAACCAGGCATCCCGAACTGATATAGCCAAATCGAGCCCTCACTGAATTAGGTTTTACTGATGATGCGGATAGATGGCCCTAGTGTTTTACGGGAAAAAGAAATTCTATTGGCGGATTTAAAATTTCAGATTATTGAAGAAAAACGTGGTGCCGATGCGCGGCTGACAAGTAAAAATTTCACAAACGTCACAAATTTCACAAATTTGAGTTTTATGAAATTATTAGTTTGTGAAATAAATAAATACGACACAGCAATAAAATACACCTACCTCCATATCGCTCCCACGTTGGCTACCGTTTGTAGCATTAAAAAAAATAATAATAAAAATGAAACCAAAAAAAATGTTTATTTGCATTAAATTTTGAGCAAGCCACTTTCATTCATTGAAATTAAAGGCAAAATTACGTGGCAATAAATTATTTGAGTGTTTTATTTTATTTATAGTTACTGTATTTAAAATGTGTCACACAAAATATCACTTTTCAATACCGCATTTAAAGATTTTAATTGCAATTAAGTTTTATGAAATTATTGGTTTTTTGAAATAAATAAATACGACACAGCAATAAAATACACCTACCTTCATATCGCTTCCACGTTGGCTACCGTTTGTAGCATTAAAAAAAATAATAATAAAAATGAAACCAAAAAAAATGTTTATTTGCATTAAATTTTGAGCAAGCCACTTTCATTCATTGAAATTAAAGGCAAAATTTCGTGGCAATAAATTATTTGAGTGGTTTATTTTATTTATAGTTACTGTATTTAAAATGTGTCACTCAAAATATCACTTTTCAATACCGCATTTAAAGATTTTAATTGCAATTAAGTTTTATGAAATTATTGGTTTTTTGAAATAAATAAATACGACACAGCAATAAAATACACCTACCTTCATATCGCTTCCACGTTGGCTACCGTTTGTAGCATTAAAAAAATAATAATAAAACTGAAACCAAAAAAATTGTTTATTTGCATTAAATTTTGAGCAAGCCACTTTCATTCATTGAAATTAAAGGCAAAATTTCGTGGCAATAAATTATTTGAGTGGTTTATTTTATTTATAGTTACTGTATTTAAAATGTGTCACTCAAAATATCACTTTTCAATACCGCATTTAAAGATTTTAATTGCAATTAAGTTTTATGAAATTATTGGTTTTTTGAAATAAATATATACGACACAGCAATAAAATACACCCATCTTCATATCGCTTCCACGTTGGCTACCGTTTGTAGCATTAAAAAAAATTAAAAACAACACCAATAAAAAATCTTTATTTGCATGAAAATTACAACAAGCGACATAATTTTACGGCTGTAAAAAACAATCAACAATGTTATATTTAAGGATTGTTCTAATTGGTCAAATTAGTCAATAACTAATTTGTCCGGCAAAAACCACGTGGAAGTTTAGAGCATTCTTGCCAAGAAAAATGAAGGGAATAAAGGAATTATTGGTTTGTGAAATGAAAAAATAGTACACAAAAATCAAAGCTTTTTCACTTGGTGTTAAATAAATGCTCTTACCTTTATACTGCATCTGCTATCATTTGTAGCAAAACCTAAAAAATAAATTAAAAACACAACCAACAAAAAAATTAATTTGTAGGAAAGTTACAACAAGCGACTTTAATAAATATTATACAGAATAAAGAATACACAATACGGTATAATATATGGCACACAAGCTATTAAATCAACACATCACAAGATAAAACGCAAAAAATGCACCTACCTTCATATGGCTTTTGCGTTGGCTACTGTTTGTAGCATTAAAAAAAATAATAATAAAAATGAAACCAAAAAAAATGTTTATTTGCATTAAATTTTGAGCAAGCCACTTTCATTCATTGAAATTAAAGGCAAAATTTCGTGGCAATAAATTATTTGAGTGGTTTATTTTATTTATAGTTACTGTATTTAAAATGTGTCACTCAAAATATCACTTTTCAATACCGCATTTAAAGATTTTAATTGCAATTAAGTTTTATGAAATTGTTGGTTTGTGAAATAAATAAATACGACACAGCAATAAAATACACCTACCTTCATATTGCTTCCACGTTGGCTACCGTTTGTAGCTTTAAAAAAAATAATAAAAATAAAACCAAAAAAAAATAATAATAAAAATGAAACCAAAAAAAAAATGTTTATTTGCATTAAATTTTGAGCAAGCCACTTTCATTCATTGAAATTAAAGGCAAAATTTCGTGGCAATAAATTATTTGAGTGGTTTATTTTATTTATAGTTACTGTATTTAAAATGTGTCACTCAAAATATCACTTTTCAATACCGCATTTAAAGATTTTAATTGCAATTAAGTTTTATGAAATTATTGGTTTGTGAAATAAATAAATACGACACAGAAATAAAATACACCTACCTTCATATCGCTTCTACGTTGGCTACTGTTTGTAGCATTAAAAAAAATAATAATAAAAATGAAACCAAAAAAAATGTTTATTTGCATTAAATTTTGAGCAAGCCACTTTCATTCATTGAAATTAAAGGCAAAATTTCGTGGCAATAAATTATTTGAGTGGTTTATTTTATTTATAGTTACTGTATTTAAAATGTGTCACTCAAAATATCACTTTTCAATACCGCATTTAAAGATTTTAATTGCAATTAAGTTTTATGAAATTATTGGTTTGTGAAATAAATAAATACGACACAGCAATAAAATACACCTACCTTCATATCGCTTCCACGTTGGCTACCGTTTGTAGCATTAAAAAAAATAATAATAATAAAAATGAAATAAAAAAAATGTTTATTTGCATTAAATTTTGAGCAAGCCACTTCCATTCATTGAAATTATAGGCAAAATTTCGTGGCAATAAATTATTTGAGTGGTTTATTTTATTTATAGTTACTGTATTTAAAATGTGTCACTCAAAATATCACTTTTCAATACCGCATTTAAAGATTTTAATTGCAATTAAGTTTTATGAAATTATTGGTTTTTTGAAATAAATAAATACGACACAGCAATAAAATACACCTACCTTCATATCGCTTCCACGTTGGCTACCGTTTGTAGCATTAAAAAAAATAATAAAAATGAAACCAAAAAAAAAATAATAATAAAAATGAAACCAAAAAAATGTTTATTTGCATTAAATTTTGAGCAAGCCACTTTCATTCATTGAAATTAAAGGCAAAATTTCGTGGCAATAAATTATTTGAGTGGTTTATTTTATTTATAGTTACTGTATTTAAAATGTGTCACTCAAAATATCACTTTTCAAAACCGCATTTAAAGATTTTAATTGCAATTAAGTTTTATGAAATTATTGGTTTGTGAAATAAATAAATACGACACAGCAATAAAATACACCTACCTTCATATCGCTTCCACGTTGGCTACCGTTTGTAGCATTAAAAAAATAATAATAAAAATGAAACCAAAAAAAATGTTTATTTGCATTAAATTTTGAGCAAGCCACTTTCATTCATTGAAATTAAAGGCAAAATTTCGTGGCAATAAATTATTTGAGTGGTTTATTTTATTTATAGTTACAGTATTTAAAATGTGTCACTCAAAATATCACTTTTCAATACCGCATTTAAAGATTTTAATTGCAATTAAGTTTTATGAAATTATTGGTTTTTTGAAATAAATAAATACGACACAGCAATAAAATACACCTACCTTCATATCGCTTCCACGTTGGCTACCGTTTGTAGCATTAAAAAAATAATAATAAAAATGAAACCAAAAAAAATGTTTATTTGCATTAAATTTTGAGCAAGCCACTTTCATTCATTGAAATTAAAGGCAAAATTTCGTGGCAATAAATTATTTGAGTGGTTTATTTTATTTATAGTTACAGTATTTAAAATGTGTCACTCAAAATATCACTTTTCAATACCGCATTTAAAGATTTTAATTGCAATTAAGTTTTATGAAATTATTGGTTTTTTGAAATAAATAAATACGACACAGCAATAAAATACACCTACCTTCATATCGCTTCCACGTTGGCTACCGTTTGTAGCATTAAAAAAATAATAATAAAAATGAAACCAAAAAAAAATAATAATAAAAATGAAACCAAAAAAAAATGTATATTTACATTAAATTTTGAGCAAGCCACTTTCATTCATTGAAATTAAAGGCAAAATTTCGTGGCAATAAATTATTTGAGTGGTTTATTTTATTTATAGTTACTGTATTTAAAATGTGTCACTCAAAATATCACTTTTCAATACCGCATTTAAAGATTTTAATTGCAATTAAGTTTTATGAAATTATTGGTTTTTTGAAATAAATAAATACGACACAGCAATAAAATACACCTACCTTCATATCGCTTCCACGTTGGCTACCGTTTGTAGCATTAAAAAAAATAATAAAAATGAAACCAAAAAAAAAATAATAATAAAAATGAAACCAAAAAAATGTTTATTTGCATTAAATTTTGAGCAAGCCACTTTCATTCATTGAAATTAAAGGCAAAATTTCGTGGCAATAAATTATTTGAGTGGTTTATTTTATTTATAGTTACTGTATTTAAAATGTGTCACTCAAAATATCACTTTTCAATACCGCATTTAGAGATTTTAATTGCAATTAAGTTTTATGAAATTATTGGTTTGTGAAATAAATAAATACGACACAGCAAGAAAATACACCTACCTTCATATCGCTTCCACGTTGGCTACCGTTTGTAGCATTAAAAAAAATTAAAAACAACACCAATAAAAAATCTTTATTTGCATGAAAATTACAACAAGCGACATAATTTTACGGCTGTAAAAAACAGTCAACAATGTTATATTTAAGGATTGCTCTAATTGGTCAAATTAGTCAATAACTAATTTGTCCGGCAAGAACCACGTGGAGGTTTAGAGCATTCTTGCCAGGAAAAATGGATATAAGGATGAGGTAAACAATGATTATTTCAAATGAAGGGAATAAAGGAATTATTGGTTTGTGAAATGAAAAAATAGTACACAAAAATCAAAGCTTTTTCACTTGGCGTTAAATAAATGCTCTTACCTTTATACTGCATCTGCTACCATTTGTAGCAAAACCTAAAAAATAAATTAAAAACACAACCAACAAAAAAATTAATTTGTAGGAAAGTTACAACAAGCGGCTTTAATAAATATTATACAGAATAAAGAATACACAATACGGTATAATATATGGCACACAAGCTATTAAATCAACACATCACAAGATAAAACGCAAAAAAATGCACCTACCTTCTTATGGCTTCTGCGTTGGCTACTGTTTGTAGCAAGACATTTAAAAAATTAAAACAACACCAATAAAAATCTTTATTTGCATGAAAGTTACAACAAGCAACGTTTGTCAATATTAAACAAAATAAAAAATACACAATACGTTTCAATTTGTGGCAATTAAAATTCAAATCAAATTCAATACCTCAGTAAATAAATGCCCTTACCTTCATATCGCTTCCACGTTGGCTACCGTTTGTAGCATTAAAAAGAATAATAATAAAAATGAAACCAAAAAAAATGTTTATTTGCATTAAATTTTGAGCAAGCCACTTTCATTCATTGAAATTAAAGGCAAAACTACGTGGCAATAAATTATTTGAGTTTTTATTTTATTTATAGTTACTGTATTTAAAATGTGTCACTCAAAATATCACTTTTCAATACCGCATTTAAAGATTTTAATTGCAATTAAGTTTTATGAAATTATTGGTTTTTTGAAATAAATAAATACGACACAGCAATAAAATACACCTACCTTCATATCGCTTCCACGTTGGCTACCGTTTGTAGCATTAAAAAAAATAATAATAAAAATGAAACCAAAAAAAATGTTTATTTGCATTAAATTTTGAGCAAGCCACTTTCATTCATTGAAATTAAAGGCAAAATTTCGTGGCAATAAATTATTTGAGTGGTTTATTTTATTTATAGTTACTGTATTTAAAATGTGTCACTCAAAATATCACTTTTCAATACCGCATTTAAAGATTTTAATTGCAATTAAGTTTTATGAAATTATTGGTTTTTTGAAATAAATAAATACGACACAGCAATAAAATACACCTACCTTCATATCGCTTCCACGTTGGCTACCGTTTGTAGCATTAAAAAAATAATAATAAAAATGAAACCAAAAAAAATGTTTATTTGCATTAAATTTTGAGCAAGCCACTTTCATTCATTGAAATTAAAGGCAAAATTTCGTGGCAATAAATTATTTGAGTGGTTTATTTTATTTATAGTTACTGTATTTAAAATGTGTCACTCAAAATATCACTTTTCAATACCGCATTTAAAGATTTTAATTGCAATTAAGTTTTATGAAATTATTGGTTTTTTGAAATAAATAAATACGACACAGCAATAAAATACACCTACCTTCATATCGCTTCCACGTTGGCTACCGTTTGTAGCATTAAAAAAATAATAATAAAAATGAAACCAAAAAAAATGTTTATTTGCATTAAATTTTGAGCAAGCCACTTTCATTCATTGAAATTAAAGGCAAAATTTCGTGGCAATAAATTATTTGAGTGGTTTATTTTATTTATAGTTACTGTATTTAAAATGTGTCACTCAAAATATCACTTTTCAATACCGCATTTAAAGATTTTAATTGCAATTAAGTTTTATGAAATTATTGGTTTTTTGAAATAAATAAATACGACACAGCAATAAAATACACCTACCTTCATATCGCTTCCACGTTGGCTACCGTTTGTAGCATTAAAAAAATAATAATAAAAATGAAACCAAAAAAAATGTTTATTTGCATTAAATTTTGAGCAAGCCACTTTCATTCATTGAAATTAAAGGCAAAATTTCGTGGCAATAAATTATTTGAGTGGTTTATTTTATTTATAGTTACTGTATTTAAAATGTGTCACTCAAAATATCACTTTTCAATACCGCATTTAAAGATTTTAATTGCAATTAAGTTTTATGAAATTATTGGTTTTTTGAAATAAATAAATACGACACAGCAATAAAATACACCTACCTTCATATCGCTTCCACGTTGGCTACCGTTTGTAGCATTAAAAAAATAATAATAAAAATGAAACCAAAAAAAATGTTTATTTGCATTAAATTTTGAGCAAGCCACTTTCATTCATTGAAATTAAAGGCAAAATTTCGTGGCAATAAATTATTTGAGTGGTTTATTTTATTTATAGTTACAGTATTTAAAATGTGTCACTCAAAATATCACTTTTCAATACCGCATTTAAAGATTTTAATTGCAATTAAGTTTTATGAAATTATTGGTTTTTTGAAATAAATAAATACGACACAGCAATAAAATACACCTACCTTCATATCGCTTCCACGTTGGCTACCGTTTGTAGCATTAAAAAAATAATAATAAAAATGAAACCAAAAAAAAATAATAATAAAAATGAAACCAAAAAAAAATGTATATTTACATTAAATTTTGAGCAAGCCACTTTCATTCATTGAAATTAAAGGCAAAATTTCGTGGCAATAAATTATTTGAGTGGTTTATTTTATTTATAGTTACTGTATTTAAAATGTGTCACTCAAAATATCACTTTTCAATACCGCATTCAAAGATTTTAATTGCAATTAAGTTTTATGAAATTATTGGTTTTTTGAAATAAATAAATACGACACAGCAATAAAATACACCTACCTTCATATCGCTTCCACGTTGGCTACCGTTTGTAGCATTAAAAAAAATAATAAAAATGAAACCAAAAAAAAAATAATAATAAAAATGAAACCAAAAAAAAATGTATATTTACATTAAATTTTGAGCAAGCCACTTTCATTCATTGAAATTAAAGGCAAAATTTCGTGGCAATAAATTATTTGAGTGGTTTATTTTATTTATAGTTACAGTATTTAAAATGTGTCACTCAAAATATCACTTTTCAATACCGCATTTAAAGATTTTAATTGCAATTAAGTTTTATGAAATTATTGGTTTTTTGAAATAAATAAATACGACACAGCAATAAAATACACCTACCTTCATATCGCTTCCACGTTGGCTACCGTTTGTAGCATTAAAAAAATAATAATAAAAATGAAACCAAAAAAAATGTTTATTTGCATTAAATTTTGAGCAAGCCACTTTCATTCATTGAAATTAAAGGCAAAATTTCGTGGCAATAAATTATTTGAGTGGTTTATTTTATTTATAGTTACTGTATTTAAAATGTGTCACTCAAAATATCACTTTTCAATACCGCATTTAAAGATTTTAATTGCAATTAAGTTTTATGAAATTATTGGTTTTTTGAAATAAATAAATACGACACAGCAATAAAATACACCTACCTTCATATCGCTTCCACGTTGGCTACCGTTTGTAGCATTAAAAAAATAATAATAAAAATGAAACCAAAAAAAATGTTTATTTGCATTAAATTTTGAGCAAGCCACTTTCATTCATTGAAATTAAAGGCAAAATTTCGTGGCAATAAATTATTTGAGTGGTTTATTTTATTTATAGTTACAGTATTTAAAATGTGTCACTCAAAATATCACTTTTCAATACCGCATTTAAAGATTTTAATTGCAATTAAGTTTTATGAAATTATTGGTTTTTTGAAATAAATAAATACGACACAGCAATAAAATACACCTACCTTCATATCGCTTCCACGTTGGCTAACGTTTGTAGCATTAAAAAAATAATAATAAAAATGAAACCAAAAAAAAATAATAATAAAAATGAAACCAAAAAAAAATGTATATTTACATTAAATTTTGAGCAAGCCACTTTCATTCATTGAAATTAAAGGCAAAATTTCGTGGCAATAAATTATTTGAGTGGTTTATTTTATTTATAGTTACAGTATTTAAAATGTGTCACTCAAAATATCACTTTTCAATACCGCATTTAAAGATTTTAATTGCAATTAAGTTTTATGAAATTATTGGTTTTTTGAAATAAATAAATACGACACAGCAATAAAATACACCTACCTTCATATCGCTTCCACGTTGGCTACCGTTTGTAGCATTAAAAAAAATTAAAAACAACACCAATAAAAAATCTTTATTTGCATGAAAATTACAACAAGCGACATAATTTTACGGCTGTAAAAAACAGTCAACAATGTTATATTTAAGGATTGCTCTAATTGGTCAAATTAGTCAATAACTAATTTGTCCGGCAAGAACCACGTGGAGGTTTAGAGCATTCTTGCCAGGAAAAATGGATATAAGGATGAGGTAAACAATGATTATTTCAAATGAAAGGAATAAAGGAATTATTGGTTTGTGAAATGAAAAAATAGTACACAAAAATCAAAGCTTTTTCACTTGGCGTTAAATAAATGCTCTTACCTTTATACTGCATCTGCTACCATTTGTAGCAAAACCTAAAAAATAAATTAAAAACACAACCAACAAAAAAATTAATTTGTAGGAAAGTTACAACAAGCGACTTTAATAAATATTATACAGAATAAAGAATACACAATACGGTATAATATATGGCACACAAGCTATTAAATCAACACATCACAAGATAAAACGCAAAAAAATGCACCTACCTTCTTATGGCTTCTGCGTTGGCTACTGTTTGTAGCAAGACATTTAAAAAATTAAAACAACACCAATAAAAATCTTTATTTGCATGAAAGTTACAACAAGCAACGTTTGTCAATATTAAACAAAATAAAAAATACACAATACGTTTCAATTTGTGGCAATTAAAATTCAAATCAAATTCAATACCTCAGTAAATAAATGCACTTACCTTCATATCGCTTCCACGTTGGCTACCGTTTGTAGCATTAAAAAAAATAATAATAAAAAAAATGAAATAAAAAAAAATGTTTATTTGCATTAAATTTTGAGCAAGCCACTTTCATTCATTGAAATTAAAGGTAAAATTACGTGGCATTAAATTATTTGAGTGTTTTATTTTATTTATAGTTACTGTATTTAAAATGTGTCACTCAAAATATCACTTTTCAATACCGCATTTAAAGATTTTAATTGCAATTAAGTTTTATGAAATTATTGGTTTTTTGAAATAAATAAATACGACACAGCAATAAAATACACCTACCTTCATATCGCTTCCACGTTGGCTACCGTTTGTAGCATTAAAAAAAAATAATAATAAAAATGAAACCAAAAAAAATGTTTATTTGTATTAAATTTTGAGCAAGCCACTTTCATTCATTGAAATTAAAGGCAAAATTTCGTGGCAATAAATTATTTGAGTGGTTTATTTTATTTATAGTTACTGTATTTAAAATGTGTCACTCAAAATATCACTTTTCAATACCGCATTTAAAGATTTTAATTGCAATTAAGTTTTATGAAATTATTGGTTTTTTGAAATAAATAAATACGACACAGCAATAAAATACACCTACCTTCATATCGCTTCCACGTTGGCTACCGTTTGTAGCATTAAAAAAAAATAATAATAAAAATGAAACCAAAAAAAATGTTTATTTGCATTAAATTTTCAGCAAGCCACTTTCATTCATTGAAATTAAAGGCAAAATTTCGTGGCAATAAATTATTTGAGTGGTTTATTTTATTTATAGTTACTGTATTTAAAATGTGTCACTCAAAATATCACTTTTCAATACCGCATTTAGAGATTTTAATTGCAATTAAGTTTTATGAAATTATTGGTTTGTGAAATAAATAAATACGACACAGCAAGAAAATACACCTACCTTCATATCGCTTCCACGTTGGCTACCGTTTGTAGCATTAAAAAAAATTAAAAACAACACCAATAAAAAATCTTTATTTGCATGAAAATTACAACAAGCGACATAATTTTACGGCTGTAAAAAACAGTCAACAATGTTATATTTAAGGATTGCTCTAATTGGTCAAATTAGTCAATAACTAATTTGTCCGGCAAGAACCACGTGGAGGTTTAGAGCATTCTTGCCAGGAAAAATGGATATAAGGATGAGGTAAACAATGATTATTTCAAATGAAGGGAATAAAGGAATTATTGGTTTGTGAAATGAAAAAATAGTACACAAAAATCAAAGCTTTTTCACTTGGCGTTAAATAAATGCTCTTACCTTTATACTGCATCTGCTACCATTTGTAGCAAAACCTAAAAAATAAATTAAAAACACAACCAACAAAAAAATTAATTTGTAGGAAAGTTACAACAAGCGACTTTAATAAATATTATACAGAATAAAGAATACACAATACGGTATAATATATGGCACACAAGCTATTAAATCAACACATCACAAGATAAAACGCAAAAAAATGCACCTACCTTCTTATGGCTTCTGCGTTGGCTACTGTTTGTAGCAAGACATTTAAAAAATTAAAACAACACCAATAAAAATCTTTATTTGCATGAAAGTTACAACAAGCAACGTTTGTCAATATTAAACAAAATAAAAAATACACAATACGTTTCAATTTGTGGCAATTAAAATTCAAATCAAATTCAATACCTCAGTAAATAAATGCACTTACCTTCATATCGCTTCCACGTTGGCTACCGTTTGTAGCATTAAAAAAAAATAATAATAAAAATGAAACCAAAAAAAATGTTTATTTGTATTAAATTTTGAGCAAGCCACTTTCATTCATTGAAATTAAAGGCAAAATTTCGTGGCAATAAATTATTTGAGTGGTTTATTTTATTTATAGTTACTGTATTTAAAATGTGTCACTCAAAATATCACTTTTCAATACCGCATTTAAAGATTTTAATTGCAATTAAGTTTTATGAAATTATTGGTTTTTTGAAATAAATAAATACGACACAGCAATAAAATACACCTACCTTCATATCGCTTCCACGTTGGCTACCGTTTGTAGCATTAAAAAAAAATAATAATAAAAATGAAACCAAAAAAAATGTTTATTTGTATTAAATTTTGAGCAAGCCACTTTCATTCATTGAAATTAAAGGCAAAATTTCGTGGCAATAAATTATTTGAGTGGTTTATTTTATTTATAGTTACTGTATTTAAAATGTGTCACTCAAAATATCACTTTTCAATACCGCATTTAAAGATTTTAATTGCAATTAAGTTTTATGAAATTATTGGTTTTTTGAAATAAATAAATACGACACAGCAATAAAATACACCTACCTTCATATCGCTTCCACGTTGGCTAACGTTTGTAGCATTAAAAAAATAATAATAAAAATGAAACCAAAAAAAAATAATAATAAAAATGAAACCAAAAAAAAATGTATATTTACATTAAATTTTGAGCAAGCCACTTTCATTCATTGAAATTAAAGGCAAAATTTCGTGGCAATAAATTATTTGAGTGGTTTATTTTATTTATAGTTACAGTATTTAAAATGTGTCACTCAAAATATCACTTTTCAATACCGCATTTAAAGATTTTAATTGCAATTAAGTTTTATGAAATTATTGGTTTTTTGAAATAAATAAATACGACACAGCAATAAAATACACCTACCTTCATATCGCTTCCACGTTGGCTACCGTTTGTAGCATTAAAAAAAATAATAAAAATGAAACCAAAAAAAAAATAATAATAAAAATGAAAGCAAAAAAATGTTTATTTGCATTAAATTTTGAGCAAGCCACTTTCATTCATTGAAATTAAAGGCAAAATTTCGTGGCAATAAATTATTTGAGTGGTTTATTTTATTTATAGTTACTGTATTTAAAATGTGTCACTCAAAATATCACTTTTCAATACCGCATTTAAAGATTTTAATTGCAATTAAGTTTTATGAAATTATTGGTTTTTTGAAATAAATAAATACGACACAGCAATAAAATACACCTACCTTCATATCGCTTCCACGTTGGCTACCGTTTGTAGCATTAAAAAAATAATAATAAAAATGAAACCAAAAAAAAATAATAATAAAAATGAAACCAAAAAAAATGTATATTTACATTAAATTTTGAGCAAGCCACTTTCATTCATTGAAATTAAAGGCAAAATTTCGTGGCAATAAATTATTTGAGTGGTTTATTTTATTTATAGTTACTGTATTTAAAATGTGTCACTCAAAATATCACTTTTCAATACCGCATTTAAAGATTTTAATTGCAATTAAGTTTTATGAAATTATTGGTTTTTTGAAATAAATAAATACGACACAGCAATAAAATACACCTACCTTCATATCGCTTCCACGTTGGCTACCGTTTGTAGCATTAAAAAAAATAATAAAAATGAAACCAAAAAAAAAATAATAATAAAAATGAAACCAAAAAAAAATGTATATTTACATTAAATTTTGAGCAAGCCACTTTCATTCATTGAAATTAAAGGCAAAATTTCGTGGCAATAAATTATTTGAGTGGTTTATTTTATTTATAGTTACTGTATTTAAAATGTGTCACTCAAAATATCACTTTTCAATACCGCATTTAAAGATTTTAATTGCAATTAAGTTTTATGAAATTATTGGTTTTTTGAAATAAATAAATACGACACAGCAATAAAATACACCTACCTTCATATCGCTTCCACGTTGGCTACCGTTTGTAGCATTAAAAAAATAATAATAAAAATGAAACCAAAAAAAAATAATAATAAAAATGAAACCAAAAAAAATGTATATTTACATTAAATTTTGAGCAAGCCACTTTCATTCATTGAAATTAAAGGCAAAATTTCGTGGCAATAAATTATTTGAGTGGTTTATTTTATTTATAGTTACTGTATTTAAAATGTGTCACTCAAAATATCACTTTTCAATACCGCATTTAAAGATTTTAATTGCAATTAAGTTTTATGAAATTATTGGTTTTTTGAAATAAATAAATACGACACAGCAATAAAATACACCTACCTTCATATCGCTTCCACGTTGGCTACCGTTTGTAGCATTAAAAAAATAATAATAAAAATGAAACCAAAAAAAAATAATAATAAAAATGAAACCAAAAAAAAATGTATATTTACATTAAATTTTGAGCAAGCCACTTTCATTCATTGAAATTAAAGGCAAAATTTCGTGGCAATAAATTATTTGAGTGGTTTATTTTATTTATAGTTACAGTATTTAAAATGTGTCACTCAAAATATCACTTTTCAATACCGCATTTAAAGATTTTAATTGCAATTAAGTTTTATGAAATTATTGGTTTTTTGAAATAAATAAATACGACACAGCAATAAAATACACCTACCTTCATATCGCTTCCACGTTGGCTACCGTTTGTAGCATTAAAAAAATAATAATAAAAATGAAACCAAAAAAAATGTTTATTTGCATTAAATTTTGAGCAAGCCACTTTCATTCATTGAAATTAAAGGCAAAATTTCGTGGCAATAAATTATTTGAGTGGTTTATTTTATTTATAGTTACTGTATTTAAAATGTGTCACTCAAAATATCACTTTTCAATACCGCATTTAAAGATTTTAATTGCAATTAAGTTTTATGAAATTATTGGTTTTTTGAAATAAATAAATACGACACAGCAATAAAATACACCTACCTTCATATCGCTTCCACGTTGGCTACCGTTTGTAGCATTAAAAAAATAATAATAAAAATGAAACCAAAAAAAATGTTTATTTGCATTAAATTTTGAGCAAGCCACTTTCATTCATTGAAATTAAAGGCAAAATTTCGTGGCAATAAATTATTTGAGTGGTTTATTTTATTTATAGTTACAGTATTTAAAATGTGTCACTCAAAATATCACTTTTCAATACCGCATTTAAAGATTTTAATTGCAATTAAGTTTTATGAAATTATTGGTTTTTTGAAATAAATAAATACGACACAGCAATAAAATACACCTACCTTCATATCGCTTCCACGTTGGCTAACGTTTGTAGCATTAAAAAAATAATAATAAAAATGAAACCAAAAAAAAATAATAATAAAAATGAAACCAAAAAAAAATGTATATTTACATTAAATTTTGAGCAAGCCACTTTCATTCATTGAAATTAAAGGCAAAATTTCGTGGCAATAAATTATTTGAGTGGTTTATTTTATTTATAGTTACAGTATTTAAAATGTGTCACTCAAAATATCACTTTTCAATACCGCATTTAAAGATTTTAATTGCAATTAAGTTTTATGAAATTATTGGTTTTTTGAAATAAATAAATACGACACAGCAATAAAATACACCTACCTTCATATCGCTTCCACGTTGGCTACCGTTTGTAGCATTAAAAAAAATTAAAAACAACACCAATAAAAAATCTTTATTTGCATGAAAATTACAACAAGCGACATAATTTTACGGCTGTAAAAAACAGTCAACAATGTTATATTTAAGGATTGCTCTAATTGGTCAAATTAGTCAATAACTAATTTGTCCGGCAAGAACCACGTGGAGGTTTAGAGCATTCTTGCCAGGAAAAATGGATATAAGGATGAGGTAAACAATGATTATTTCAAATGAAAGGAATAAAGGAATTATTGGTTTGTGAAATGAAAAAATAGTACACAAAAATCAAAGCTTTTTCACTTGGCGTTAAATAAATGCTCTTACCTTTATACTGCATCTGCTACCATTTGTAGCAAAACCTAAAAAATAAATTAAAAACACAACCAACAAAAAAATTAATTTGTAGGAAAGTTACAACAAGCGACTTTAATAAATATTATACAGAATAAAGAATACACAATACGGTATAATATATGGCACACAAGCTATTAAATCAACACATCACAAGATAAAACGCAAAAAAATGCACCTACCTTCTTATGGCTTCTGCGTTGGCTACTGTTTGTAGCAAGACATTTAAAAAATTAAAACAACACCAATAAAAATCTTTATTTGCATGAAAGTTACAACAAGCAACGTTTGTCAATATTAAACAAAATAAAAAATACACAATACGTTTCAATTTGTGGCAATTAAAATTCAAATCAAATTCAATACCTCAGTAAATAAATGCACTTACCTTCATATCGCTTCCACGTTGGCTACCGTTTGTAGCATTAAAAAAAATAATAATAAAAAAAATGAAATAAAAAAAAATGTTTATTTGCATTAAATTTTGAGCAAGCCACTTTCATTCATTGAAATTAAAGGTAAAATTACGTGGCATTAAATTATTTGAGTGTTTTATTTTATTTATAGTTACTGTATTTAAAATGTGTCACTCAAAATATCACTTTTCAATACCGCATTTAAAGATTTTAATTGCAATTAAGTTTTATGAAATTATTGGTTTTTTGAAATAAATAAATACGACACAGCAATAAAATACACCTACCTTCATATCGCTTCCACGTTGGCTACCGTTTGTAGCATTAAAAAAAATAATAATAAAAATGAAACCAAAAAAAATAATAATAAAAATGAAACCAAAAAAAATGTTTATTTGCATTAAATTTTCAGCAAGCCACTTTCATTCATTGAAATTAAAGGCAAAATTTCGTGGCAATAAATTATTTGAGTGGTTTATTTTATTTATAGTTACTGTATTTAAAATGTGTCACTCAAAATATCACTTTTCAATACCGCATTTAGAGATTTTAATTGCAATTAAGTTTTATGAAATTATTGGTTTGTGAAATAAATAAATACGACACAGCAAGAAAATACACCTACCTTCATATCGCTTCCACGTTGGCTACCGTTTGTAGCATTAAAAAAAATTAAAAACAACACCAATAAAAAATCTTTATTTGCATGAAAATTACAACAAGCGACATAATTTTACGGCTGTAAAAAACAGTCAACAATGTTATATTTAAGGATTGCTCTAATTGGTCAAATTAGTCAATAACTAATTTGTCCGGCAAGAACCACGTGGAGGTTTAGAGCATTCTTGCCAGGAAAAATGGATATAAGGATGAGGTAAACAATGATTATTTCAAATGAAGGGAATAAAGGAATTATTGGTTTGTGAAATGAAAAAATAGTACACAAAAATCAAAGCTTTTTCACTTGGCGTTAAATAAATGCTCTTACCTTTATACTGCATCTGCTACCATTTGTAGCAAAACCTAAAAAATAAATTAAAAACACAACCAACAAAAAAATTAATTTGTAGGAAAGTTACAACAAGCGACTTTAATAAATATTATACAGAATAAAGAATACACAATACGGTATAATATATGGCACACAAGCTATTAAATCAACACATCACAAGATAAAACGCAAAAAAATGCACCTACCTTCTTATGGCTTCTGCGTTGGCTACTGTTTGTAGCAAGACATTTAAAAAATTAAAACAACACCAATAAAAATCTTTATTTGCATGAAAGTTACAACAAGCAACGTTTGTCAATATTAAACAAAATAAAAAATACACAATACGTTTCAATTTGTGGCAATTAAAATTCAAATCAAATTCAATACCTCAGTAAATAAATGCACTTACCTTCATATCGCTTCCACGTTGGCTACCGTTTGTAGCATTAAAAAGAATAATAATAAAAATGAAACCAAAAAAAATGTTTATTTGCATTAAATTTTGAGCAAGCCACTTTCATTCATTGTAATTAAAGGCAAAATTTCGTGGCAATAAATTATTTGAGTGTTTTATTTTATTTATAGTTACTGTATTTAAAATGTGTCACTCAAAATATCACTTTTCAATACCGCATTTAAAGATTTTAATTGCAATTAAGTTTTATGAAATTATTGGTTTTTTGAAATAAATAAATACGACACAGCAATAAAATACACCTACCTTCATATCGCTTCCACGTTGGCTACCGTTTGTAGCATTAAAAAAAAATAATAATAAAAATGAAACCAAAAAAAATGTTTATTTGTATTAAATTTTGAGCAAGCCACTTTCATTCATTGAAATTAAAGGCAAAATTTCGTGGCAATAAATTATTTGAGTGGTTTATTTTATTTATAGTTACTGTATTTAAAATGTGTCACTCAAAATATCACTTTTCAATACCGCATTTAAAGATTTTAATTGCAATTAAGTTTTATGAAATTATTGGTTTTTTGAAATAAATAAATACGACACAGCAATAAAATACACCTACCTTCATATCGCTTCCACGTTGGCTACCGTTTGTAGCATTAAAAAAAATAATAATAAAAATGAAACCAAAAAAAATGTTTATTTGCATTAAATTTTGAGCAAGCCACTTTCATTCATTGAAATTAAAGGCAAAATTTTGTGGCAATAAATTATTTGAGTGGTTTATTTTATTTATAGTTACTGTATTTAAAATGTGTCACTCAAAATATCACTTTTCAATACCGCATTTAAAGATTTTAATTGCAATTAAGTTTTATGAAATTGTTGGTTTGTGAAATAAATAAATACGACACAGCAATAAAATACACCTACCTTCATATCGCTTCCACGTTGGCTATCGTTTGTAGCTTTAAAAAAAATAATAAAAATGAAACCAAAAAAAAATAATAATAAAAATGAAACCAAAAAAAAAATGTTTATTTGCATTAAATTTTGAGCAAGCCACTTTCATTCATTGAAATTAAAGGCAAAATTACGTGGCAATAAATTATTTGAGTGTTTTGTTTTATTTATAGTTACTGTATTTAAAATGTGTCACTCAAAATATCACTTTTCAATACCGCATTTAAAGATTTTAATTGCAATTAAGTTTTATGAAATTATTGGTTTTTTGAAATAAATAAATACGACACAGCAATAAAATACACCTACCTTCATATCGCTTCTACGTTGGCTACTGTTTGTAGCATTAAAAAAAATAATAATAAAAATGAAACCAAAAAAAATGTTTATTTGCATTAAATTTTGAGCAAGCCACTTTCATTCATTGAAATTAAAGGCAAAATTTCGTGGCAATAAATTATTTGAGTGGTTTATTTTATTTATAGTTACTGTATTTAAAATGTGTCACTCAAAATATCACTTTTCAATACCGCATTTAAAGACTTTAATTGCAATTAAGTTTTATGAAATTATTGGTTTGTGAAATAAATAAATACGACACAGCAATAAAATACACCTACCTTCATATCGCTTCCACGTTGGCTACCGTTTGTAGCATTAAAAAAAATAATAATAATAAAAATGAAATAAAAAAAAATGTTTATTTGCATTAAATTTTGAGCAAGCCACTTTCATTCATTGAAATTAAAGGCAAAATTACGTGGCAATAAATTATTTTAGTGTTTTATTTTATTTATAGTTACTGTATTTAAAATGTGTCACTCAAAATATCACTTTTCAATACCGCATTTAAAGATTTTAATTGCAATTAAGTTTTATGAAATTATTGGTTTTTTGAAATAAATAAATACGACACAGCAATAAAATACACCTACCTTCATATCGCTTCCACGTTGGCTACCGTTTGTAGCATTAAAAAAAATAATAATAAAAATGAAACCAAAAAAAATGTTTATTTGCATTAAATTTTGAGCAAGCCAGTTTCATTCATTGAAATTAAAGGCAAAATTACGTGGCATTAAGTTATTTGAGTGTTTTATTTTATTTATAGTTACTGTATTTAAAATGTGTCACTCAAAATATCACTTTTCAATACCGCATTTAAAGATTTTAATTGCAATTAAGTTTTATGAAATTATTGGTTTTTTGAAATAAATAAATACGACACAGCAATAAAATACACCTACCTTCATATCGCTTCCACGTTGGCTACCGTTTGTAGCATTAAAAAAATAATAATAAAAATGAAACCAAAAAAAATAATAATAAAAATGAAACCAAATAAATGTTTATTTGCATTAAATTTTCAGCAAGCCACTTTCATTCATTGAAATTAAAGGCAAAATTTCGTGGCAATAAATTATTTGAGTGGTTTATTTTATTTATAGTTACTGTATTTAAAATGTGTCACTCAAAATATCACTTTTCAATACCGCATTTAGAGATTTTAATTGCAATTAAGTTTTATGAAATTATTGGTTTGTGAAATAAATAAATACGACACAGCAATAAAATACACCTACCTTCATATCGCTTCCACGTTGGCTACCGTTTGTAGCATTAAAAAAAATTAAAAACAACACCAATAAAAAATCTTTATTTGCATGAAAATTACAACAAGCGACATAATTTTACGGCTGTAAAAAACAGTCAACAATGTTATATTTAAGGATTGCTCTAATTGGTCAAATTAGTCAATAACTAATTTGTCCGGCAAGAACCACGTGGAGGTTTAGAGCATTCTTGCCAGGAAAAATGGATATAAGGATGAGGTAAACAATGATTATTTCAAATGAAGGGAATAAAGGAATTATTGGTTTGTGAAATGAAAAAAGAGTACACAAAAATCAAAGCTTTTTCACTTGGCGTTAAATAAATGCTCTTACCTTTATACTGCATCTGCTACCATTTGTAGCAAAACCTAAAAAATAAATTAAAAACACAACCAACAAAAAAATTAATTTGTAGGAAAGTTACAACAAGCGACTTTAATAAATTTTATACAGAATAAAGAATACACAATACGGTATAATATATGGCACACAAGCTATTAAATCAACACATCACAAGATAAAACGCAAAAAAATGCACCTACCTTCTTATGGCTTCTGCGTTGGCTACTGTTTGTAGCAAGACATTTAAAAAATTAAAACAACACCAATAAAAATCTTTATTTGCATGAAAGTTACAACAAGCAACGTTTGTCAATATTAAACAAAATAAAAAATACACAATACGTTTCAATTTGTGGCAATTAAAATTCAAATCAAATTCAATACCTCAGTAAATAAATGCACTTACCTTCATATCGCTTCCACGTTGGCTACCGTTTGTAGCATTAAAAAAAATAATAATAAAAATGAAACCAAAAAAAATGTTTATTTGCATTAAATTTTGAGCAAGCCACTTTCATTCATTGAAATTAAAGGCAAAACTACGTGGCAATAAATTATTTGAGTTTTTATTTTATTTATAGTTACTGTATTTAAAATGTGTCACTCAAAATATCACTTTTCAATACCGCATTTAAAGATTTTAATTGCAATTAAGTTTTATGAAATTATTGGTTTTTTGAAATAAATAAATACGACACAGCAATAAAATACACCTACCTTCATATCGCTTCCACGTTGGCTACCGTTTGTAGCATTAAAAAAAATAATAATAATAAAAATGAAATTAAAAAAAATGTTTATTTGCATTAAATTTTGAGCAAGCCACTTTCATTCATTGAAATTAAAGGCAAAATTACGTGGCAATAAATTATTTGAGTGTTTTATTTTATTTATAGTTACTGTATTTAAAATGTGTCACTCAAAATATCACTTTTCAATACCGCATTTAAAGATTTTAATTGCAATTAAGTTTTATGAAATTATTGGTTTTTTGAAATAAATAAATACGACACAGCAATAAAATACACCTACCTTCATATCGCTTCCACGTTGGCTACCGTTTGTAGCATTAAAAAAAATAATAATAAAAATGAAACCAAAAAAAATGTTTATTTGCATTAAATTTTGAGCAAGCCACTTTCATTCATTGAAATTAAAGGCAAAATTTCGTGGCAATAAATTATTTGAGTGGTTTATTTTATTTATAGTTACTGTATTTAAAATGTGTCACTCAAAATATCACTTTTCAATACCGCATTTAAAGATTTTAATTGCAATTAAGTTTTATGAAATTATTGGTTTGTGAAATAAATAAATACGACACAGCAATAAAATACACCGACCTTCATATCGCTTCCACGTTGGCTACCGTTTGTAGCATTAAAAAAAATAATAATAATAAAAATGAAACCAAAAAAAATGTTTATTTGCATTAAATTTTGAGCAAGCCACTTTCATTCATTGAAATTAAAGGCAAAATTTCGTGGCAATAAATTATTTGAGTGGTTTATTTTATTTATAGTTGCTGTATTTAAAATGTGTCACTCAAAATATCACTTTTCAATACCGCATTTAAAGATTTTAATTGCAATTAAGTTTTATGAAATTATTGGTTTGTGAAATAAATAAATACGACACAGAAATAAAATACACCTACCTTCATATCGCTTCTACGTTGGCTACTGTTTGTAGCATTAAAAAAAATAATAATAAAAATGAAACCAAAAAAAATGTTTATTTGCATTAAATTTTGAGCAAGCCACTTTCATTCATTGAAATTAAAGGCAAAATTTCGTGGCAATAAATTATTTGAGTGGTTTATTTTATTTATAGTTACTGTATTTAAAATGTGTCACTCAAAATATCACTTTTCAATACCGCATTTAAAGATTTTAATTGCAATTAAGTTTTATGAAATTATTGGTTTGTGAAATAAATAAATACGACACAGCAATAAAATACACCTACCTTCATATCGCTTCCACGTTGGCTACCGTTTGTAGCATTAAAAAAAATAATAATAAAAATGAAACCAAAAAAAAAATAATGAAAATGAAACCAAAAAAAATGTTTATTTGCATTAAATTTTGAGCAAGCCACTTTCATTCATTGAAATTAAAGGCAAAATTTCGTGGCAATAAATTATTTGAGTGGTTTATTTTATTTATAGTTACTGTATTTAAAATGTGTCACTCAAAATATCACTTTTCAATACCGCATTTAAAGATTTTAATTGCAATTAAGTTTTATGAAATTATTGGTTTGTGAAATAAATAAATACGACACAGCAATAAAATACACCTACCTTCATATCGCTTCCACGTTGGCTACCGTTTGTAGCATTAAAAAAAATAATAATAATAAAAATGAAATAAAAAAAAATGTTTATTTGCATTAAATTTTGAGCAAGCCACTTTCATTCATTGAAATTAAAGGCAAAATTTCGTGGCAATAAATTATTTGAGTGGTTTATTTTATTTATAGTTACTGTATTTAAAATGTGTCACTCAAAATATCACTTTTCAATACCGCATTTAAAGATTTTAATTGCAATTAAGTTTTATGAAATTATTGGTTTTTTGAAATAAATAAATACGACACAGCAATAAAATACACCTACCTTCATATCGCTTCTACGTTGACTACTGTTTGTAGCATTAAAAAAAATAATAATAAAAATGAAACCAAAAAAAATGTTTATTTGCATTAAATTTTGAGCAAGCCACTTTCATTCATTGAAATTAAAGGCAAAATTTCGTGGCAATAAATTATTTGAGTGGTTTATTTTATTTATAGTTACTGTATTTAAAATGTGTCACTCAAAATATCACTTTTCAATACCGCATTTAAAGATTTTAATTGCAATTAAGTTTTATGAAATTATTGGTTTTTTGAAATAAATAAATACGACACAGCAATAAAATACACCTACCTTCATATCGCTTCCACGTTGGCTACCGTTTGTAGCATTAAAAAAAATAATAATAAAAATGAAACCAAAAAAAATGTTTATTTGCATTAAATTTTGAGCAAGCCACTTTCATTCATTGAAATTAAAGGCAAAATTTCGTGGCAATAAATTATTTGAGTGGTTTATTTTATTTATAGTTACTGTATTTAAAATGTGTCACTCAAAATATCACTTTTCAATACCGCATTTAAAGATTTTAATTGCAATTAAGTTTTATGAAATTGTTGGTTTGTGAAATAAATAAATACGACACAGCAATAAAATACACCTACCTTCATATCGCTTCTACGTTGGCTACTGTTTGTAGCATTAAAAAAAATAATAATAAAAATGAAACCAAAAAAAAATGTTTATTTGCATTAAATTTTGAGCAAGCCACTTTCATTCATTGAAATTAAAGGCAAAATTTCGTGGCAATAAATTATTTGAGTGGTTTATTTTATTTATAGTTACTGTATTTAAAATGTGTCACTCAAAATATCACTTTTCAATACCGCATTTAAAGATTTTAATTGCAATTAAGTTTTATGAAATTATTGGTTTTTTGAAATAAATAAATACGACACAGCAATAAAATACACCTACCTTCATATCGCTTCCACGTTGGCTACCGTTTGTAGCATTAAAAAAAATTAAAAACAACACCAATAAAAAATCTTTATTTGCATGAAAATTACAACAAGCGACATAATTTTACGGCTGTAAAAAACAGTCAACAATGTTATATTTAAGGATTGCTCTAATTGGTCAAATTAGTCAATAACTAATTTGTCCGGCAAGAACCACGTGGAGGTTTAGAGCATTCTTGCCAGGAAAAATGGATATAAGGATGAGGTAAACAATGATTATTTCAAATGAAGGGAATAAAGGAATTATTGGTTTGTGAAATGAAAAAATAGTACACAAAAATCAAAGCTTTTTCACTTGGCGTTAAATAAATGCTCTTACCTTTATACTGCATCTGCTACCATTTGTAGCAAAACCTAAAAAATAAATTAAAAACACAACCAACAAAAAAATTAATTTGTAGGAAAGTTACAACAAGCGGCTTTAATAAATATTATACAGAATAAAGAATACACAATACGGTATAATATATGGCACACAAGCTATTATATCAACACATCACAAGATAAAACGCAAAAAAATGCACCTACCTTCTTATGGCTTCTGCGTTGGCTACTGTTTGTAGCAAGAGATTTAAAAAATTAAAACAACACCAATAAAAATCTTTATTTGCATGAAAGTTACAACAAGCAACGTTTGTCAATATTAAACAAAATAAAAAATACACAATACGTTTCAATTTGTGGCAATTAAAATTCAAATCAAATTCAATACCTCAGTAAATAAATGCACTTACCTTCATATCGCTTCCACGTTGGCTACCGTTTGTAGCATTAAAAAAAATAATAATAATAAAAATGAAATAAAAAAAAAATGTTTATTTGCATTAAATTTTGAGCAAGCCACTTTCATTCATTGAAATTAAAGGCAAAATTACGTGGCAATAAATTATTTGAGTGTTTTATTTTATTTATAGTTACTGTATTTAAAATGTGTCACTCAAAATATCACTTTTCAATACCGCATTTAGAGATTTTAATTGCAATTAAGTTTTATGAAATTATTGGTTTGTGAAATAAATAAATACGACACAGCAATAAAATACACCTACCTTCATATCGCTTCCACGTTGGCTACCGTTTGTAGCATTAAAAAAAATAATAATAAAAATGAAACCAAAAAAAATGTTTATTTGCATTAAATTTTGAGCAAGCCACTTTCATTCATTGAAATTAAAGGCAAAATTTCGTGGCAATAAATTATTTGAGTGGTTTATTTTATTTATAGTTACTGTATTTAAAATGTGTCACTCAAAATATCACTTTTCAATACCGCATTTAGAGATTTTAATTGCAATTAAGTTTTATGAAATTATTGGTTTGTGAAATAAATAAATACGACACAGCAATAAAATACACCTACCTTCATATCGCTTCCACGTTGGCTACCGTTTGTAGCATTAAAAAAATAATAATAAAAATGAAACCAAAAAAAATAATAATAAAAATGAAACCAAAAAAAATGTTTATTTGCATTAAATTTTCAGCAAGCCACTTTCATTCATTGAAATTAAAGGCAAAATTTCGTGGCAATAAATTATTTGAGTGGTTTATTTTATTTATAGTTACTGTATTTAAAATGTGTCACTCAAAATATCACTTTTCAATACCGCATTTAAAGATTTTAATTGCAATTAAGTTTTATGAAATTATTGGTTTTTTGAAATAAATAAATACGACACAGCAATAAAATACACCTACCTTCATATCGCTTCCACGTTGGCTACCGTTTGTAGCATTAAAAAAAATAATAATAAAAATGAAACCAAAAAAAATGTTTATTTGCATTAAATTTTGAGCAAGCCACTTTCATTCATTGAAATTAAAGGCAAAATTTCGTGGCAATAAATTATTTGAGTGGTTTATTTTATTTATAGTTACTGTATTTAAAATGTGTCACTCAAAATATCACTTTTCAATACCGCATTTAGAGATTTTAATTGCAATTAAGTTTTATGAAATTATTGGTTTGTGAAATAAATAAATACGACACAGCAATAAAATACACCTACCTTCATATCGCTTCCACGTTGGCTACCGTTTGAAGCATTAAAAAAATAATAATAAAAATGAAACCAAAAAAAATAATAATAAAAATGAAACCAAAAAAAATGTTTATTTGCATTAAATTTTCAGCAAGCCACTTTCATTCATTGAAATTAAAGGCAAAATTTCGTGGCAATAAATTATTTGAGTGGTTTATTTTATTTATAGTTACTGTATTTAAAATGTGTCACTCAAAATATCACTTTTCAATACCGCATTTAAAGATTTTAATTGCAATTAAGTTTTATGAAATTATTGGTTTTTTGAAATAAATAAATACGACACAGCAATAAAATACACCTACCTTCATATCGCTTCCACGTTGGCTACCGTTTGTAGCATTAAAAAAAATAATAATAAAAATGAAACCAAAAAAAATGTTTATTTGCATTAAATTTTGAGCAAGCCACTTTCATTCATTGAAATTAAAGGCAAAATTTCGTGGCAATAAATTATTTGAGTGGTTTATTTTATTTATAGTTACTGTATTTAAAATGTGTCACTCAAAATATCACTTTTCAATACCGCATTTAAAGATTTTAATTGCAATTAAGTTTTATGAAATTATTGGTTTTTTGAAATAAATAAATACGACACAGCAATAAAATACACCTACCTTCATATCGCTTCCACGTTGGCTACCGTTTGTAGCATTAAAAAAAATAATAATAAAAATGAAACCAAAAAAAATGTTTATTTGCATTAAATTTTGAGCAAGCCACTTTCATTCATTGAAATTAAAGGCAAAATTTCGTGGCAATAAATTATTTGAGTGGTTTATTTTATTTATAGTTACTGTATTTAAAATGTGTCACTCAAAATATCACTTTTCAATACCGCATTTAAAGATTTTAATTGCAATTAAGTTTTATGAAATTATTGGTTTGTGAAATAAATAAATACGACACAGCAATAAAATACACCTACCTTCATATCGCTTCCACGTTGGCTACCGTTTGTAGCATTAAAAAAAATTAAAAACAACACCAATAAAAAATCTTTATTTGCATGAAAATTACAACAAGCGACATAATTTTACGGCTGTAAAAAACAGTCAACAATGTTATATTTAAGGATTGCTCTAATTGGTCAAATTAGTCAATAACTAATTTGTCCGGCAAGAACCACGTGGAGGTTTAGAGCATTCTTGCCAGGAAAAATGGATATAAGGATGAGGTAAACAATGATTATTTCAAATGAAGGGAATAAAGGAATTATTGGTTTGTGAAATGAAAAAATAGTACACAAAAATCAAAGCTTTTTCACTTGGCGTTAAATAAATGCTCTTACCTTTATACTGCATCTGCTACCATTTGTAGCAAAACCTAAAAAATAAATTAAAAACACAACCAACAAAAAAATTAATTTGTAGGAAAGTTACAACAAGCGACTTTAATAAATTTTATACAGAATAAAGAATACACAATACGGTATAATATATGGCACACAAGCTATTAAATCAACACATCACAAGATAAAACGCAAAAAAATGCACCTACCTTCTTATGGCTTCTGCGTTGGCTACTGTTTGTAGCAAGACATTTAAAAAATTAAAACAACACCAATAAAAATCTTTATTTGCATGAAAGTTACAACAAGCAACGTTTGTCAATATTAAACAAAATAAAAAATACACAATACGTTTCAATTTGTGGCAATTAAAATTCAAATCAAATTCAATACCTCAGTAAATAAATGCACTTACCTTCATATCGCTTCCACGTTGGCTACCGTTTGTAGCATTAAAAAAAATAATAATAAAAATGAAACCAAAAAAAATGTTTATTTGCATTAAATTTTGAGCAAGCCACTTTCATTCATTGAAATTAAAGGCAAAACTACGTGGCAATAAATTATTTGAGTTTTTATTTTATTTATAGTTACTGTATTTAAAATGTGTCACTCAAAATATCACTTTTCAATACCGCATTTAAAGATTTTAATTGCAATTAAGTTTTATGAAATTATTGGTTTTTTGAATTAAATAAATACGACACAGCAATAAAATACACCTACCTTCATATCGCTTCCACGTTGGCTACCGTTTGTAGCATTAAAAAAAATAATAATAATAAAAATGAAATTAAAAAAAATGTTTATTTGCATTAAATTTTGAGCAAGCCACTTTCATTCATTGAAATTAAAGGCAAAATTACGTGGCAATAAATTATTTGAGTGTTTTATTTTATTTATAGTTACTGTATTTAAAATGTGTCACTCAAAATATCACTTTTCAATACCGCATTTAAAGATTTTAATTGCAATTAAGTTTTATGAAATTATTGGTTTTTTGAAATAAATAAATACGACACAGCAATAAAATACACCTACCTTCATATCGCTTCCACGTTGGCTACCGTTTGTAGCATCAAAAAAAAGTAATAATAAAAATGAAACCAAAAAAAAATAATAATAAAAATGAAACCAAAAAAAATGTTTATTTGCATTAAATTTTGAGCAAGCCACTTTCATTCATTGAAATTAAAGGCAAAATTTCGTGGCAATAAATTATTTGAGTGTTTTATTTTATTTATAGTTACTGTATTTAAAATGTGTCACTCAAAATATCACTTTTCAATACCGCATTTAAAGATTTTAATTGCAATTAAGTTTTATGAAATTATTGGTTTTTTGAAATAAATAAATACGACACAGCAATAAAATACACCTACCTTCATATCGCTTCCACGTTGGCTACCGTTTGTAGCATCAAAAAAAAGTAATAATAAAAATGAAACCAAAAAAAATGTTTATTTGCATTAAATTTTGAGCAAGCCACTTTCATTCATTGAAATTAAAGGCAAAATTTCGTGGCAATAAATTATTTGAGTGGTTTATTTTATTTATAGTTACTGTATTTAAAATGTGTCACTCAAAATATCACTTTTCAATACCGCATT
Source organism: Tribolium castaneum (assembly GCF_031307605.1). Taxonomy (NCBI): domain Eukaryota; kingdom Metazoa; phylum Arthropoda; class Insecta; order Coleoptera; family Tenebrionidae; genus Tribolium; species Tribolium castaneum. The sequence goes on from NC_087396.1 coordinate 15,434,849, forward strand.
TAAAGATTTTAATTGCAATTAAGTTTTATGAAATTGTTGGTTTGTGAAATAAATAAATACGACACAGCAATAAAATACACCTACCTTCATATCGCTTCCACGTTGGCTACCGTTTGTAGCTTTAAAAAAAATAATAAAAATGAAACCAAGAAAAAATAATAATAAAAATGAAACCAAAAAAAAAATGTTTATTTGCATTAAATTTTGAGCAAGCCACTTTCATTCATTGAAATTAAAGGCAAAATTTCGTGGCAATAAATTATTTGAGTGGTTTATTTTATTTATAGTTGCTGTATTTAAAATGTGTCACTCAAAATATCACTTTTCAATACCGCATTTAAAGATTTTAATTGCAATTAAGTTTTATGAAATTATTGGTTTGTGAAATTAATAAATACGACACAGAAATAAAATACACCTACCTTCATATCGCTTCTACGTTGGCTACTGTTTGTAGCATTAAAAAAAATAATAATAAAAATGAAACCAAAAAAAATGTTTATTTGCATTAAATTTTGAGCAAGCCACTTTCATTCATTGAAATTAAAGGCAAAATTTCGTGGCAATAAATTATTTGAGTGGTTTATTTTATTTATAGTTACTGTATTTAAAATGTGTCACTCAAAATATCACTTTTCAATACCGCATTTAAAGATTTTAATTGCAATTAAGTTTTATGAAATTATTGGTTTTTTGAAATAAATAAATACGACACAGCAATAAAATACACCTACCTTCATATCGCTTCCACGTTGGCTACCGTTTGTAGCATTAAAAAAAATAATAATAAAAATGAAACCAAAAAAAAATAATGAAAATGAAACCAAAAAAAATGTTTATTTGCATTAAATTTTGAGCAAGCCACTTTCATTCATTGAAATTAAAGGCAAAATTTCGTGGCAATAAATTATTTGAGTGGTTTATTTTATTTATAGTTACTGTATTTAAAATGTGTCACTCAAAATATCACTTTTCAATACCGCATTTAAAGATTTTAATTGCAATTAAGTTTTATGAAATTATTGGTTTTTTGAAATAAATAAATACGACACAGCAATAAAATACACCTACCTTCATATCGCTTCCACGTTGGCTACCGTTTGTAGCATTAAAAAAAATAATAATAAAAATGAAACCAAAAAAAATAATAATAAAAATGAAACCAAAAAAAATGTTTATTTGCATTAAATTTTGAGCAAGCCACTTTCATTCATTGAAATTAAAGGCAAAATTTCGTGGCAATAAATTATTTGAGTGGTTTATTTTATTTATAGTTACTGTATTTAAAATGTGTCACTCAAAATATCACTTTTCAATACCGCATTTAAAGATTTTAATTGCAATTAAGTTTTATGAAATTATTGGTTTTTTGAAATAAATAAATACGACACAGCAATAAAATACACCTACCTTCCTATCGCTTTCACGTTGGCTACCGTTTGTAGCATTAAAAAAAATAATAATAAAAATGAAACCAAAAAAAATGTTTATTTGCATTAAATTTTGAGCAAGCCACTTTCATTCATTGAAATTAAAGGCAAAATTTCGTGGCAATAAATTATTTGAGTGGTTTATTTTATTTATAGTTACTGTATTTAAAATGTGTCACTCAAAATATCACTTTTCAATACCGCATTTAAAGATTTTAATTGCAATTAAGTTTTATGAAATTATTGGTTTGTGAAATAAATAAATACGACACAGCAAGAAAATACACCTACCTTCATATCGCTTCCACGTTGGCTACCGTTTGTAGCATTAAAAAAAATTAAAAACAACACCAATAAAAAATCTTTATTTGCATGAAAATTACAACAAGCGACATAATTTTACGGCTGTAAAAAACAGTCAACAATGTTATATTTAAGGATTGCTCTAATTGGTCAAATTAGTCAATAACTAATTTGTCCGGCAAGAACCACGTGGAGGTTTAGAGCATTCTTGCCAGGAAAAATGGATATAAGGATGAGGTAAACAATGATTATTTCAAATGAAGGGAATAAAGGAATTATTGGTTTGTGAAATGAAAAAATAGTACACAAAAATCAAAGCTTTTTCACTTGGCGTTAAATAAATGCTCTTACCTTTATACTGCATCTGCTACCATTTGTAGCAAAACCTAAAAAATAAATTAAAAACACAACCAACAAAAAAATTAATTTGTAGGAAAGTTACAACAAGCGACTTTAATAAATTTTATACAGAATAAAGAATACACAATACGGTATAATATATGGCACACAAGCTATTAAATCAACACATCACAAGATAAAACGCAAAAAAATGCACCTACCTTCTTATGGCTTCTGCGTTGGCTACTGTTTGTAGCAAGACATTTAAAAAATTAAAACAACACCAATAAAAATCTTTATTTGCATGAAAGTTACAACAAGCAACGTTTGTCAATATTAAACAAAATAAAAAATACACAATACGTTTCAATTTGTGGCAATTAAAATTCAAATCAAATTCAATACCTCAGTAAATAAATGCACTTACCTTCATATCGCTTCCACGTTGGCTACCGTTTGTAGCATTAAAAAGAATAATAATAATAAAAATGAAATAAAAAAAAAATGTTTATTTGCATTAAATTTTGAGCAAGCCACTTTCATTCATTGAAATTAAAGGCAAAATTACGTGGCAATAAATTATTTGAGTGTTTTATTTTATTTATAGTTACTGTATTTAAAATGTGTCACTCAAAATATCACTTTTCAATACCGCATTTAAAGATTTTAATTGCAATTAAGTTTTATGAAATTATTGGTTTTTTGAAATAAATAAATACGACACAGCAATAAAATACACCTACCTTCCTATCGCTTCCACGTTGGCTACCGTTTGTAGCATTAAAAAAATAATAATAAAAATGAAACCAAAAAAAATGTTTATTTGCATTAAATTTTGAGCAAGCCACTTTCATTCATTGAAATTAAAGGCAAAATTTCGTGGCAATAAATTATTTGAGTGGTTTATTTTATTTATAGTTACTGTATTTAAAATGTGTCACTCAAAATATCACTTTTCAATACCGCATTTAGAGATTTTAATTGCAATTAAGTTTTATGAAATTATTGGTTTGTGAAATAAATAAATACGACACAGCAATAAAATACACCTACCTTCCTATCGCTTCCACGTTGGCTACCGTTTGTAGCATTAAAAAAATAATAATAAAAATGAAACCAAAAAAAATGTTTATTTGCATTAAATTTTGAGCAAGCCACTTTCATTCATTGAAATTAAAGGCAAAATTTCGTGGCAATAAATTATTTGAGTGGTTTATTTTATTTATAGTTACTGTATTTAAAATGTGTCACTCAAAATATCACTTTTCAATACCGCATTTAAAGATTTTAATTGCAATTAAGTTTTATGAAATTATTGGTTTTTTGAAATAAATAAATACGACACAGCAATAAAATACACCTACCTTCATATCGCTTCCACGTTGGCTACCGTTTGTAGCATTAAAAAAATAATAATAAAAATGAAACCAAAAAAAATGTTTATTTGCATTAAATTTTGAGCAAGCCACTTTCATTCATTGAAATTAAAGGCAAAATTTCGTGGCAATAAATTATTTGAGTGGTTTATTTTATTTATAGTTACAGTATTTAAAATGTGTCACTCAAAATATCACTTTTCAATACCGCATTTAAAGATTTTAATTGCAATTAAGTTTTATGAAATTATTGGTTTTTTGAAATAAATAAATACGACAAAGCAATAAAATACACCTACCTTCATATCGCTTCCACGTTGGCTACCGTTTGTAGCATCAAAAAAAAGTAATAATAAAAATGAAACCAAAAAAAAATAATAATAAAAATGAAACCAAAAAAAATGTTTATTTGCATTAAATTTTGAGCAAGCCACTTTCATTCATTGAAATTAAAGGCAAAATTTCGTGGCAATAAATTATTTGAGTGGTTTATTTTATTTATAGTTACTGTATTTAAAATGTGTCACTCAAAATATCACTTTTCAATACCGCATTTAAAGATTTTAATTGCAATTAAGTTTTATGAAATTATTGGTTTGTGAAATAAATAAATACGACACAGCAATAAAATACACCTACCTTCATATCGCTTCCACGTTGGCTACCGTTTGTAGCATTAAAAAAAATAATAATAATAAAAATGAAATAAAAAAAAAAATGTTTATTTGCATTAAATTTTGAGCAAGCCACTTTCATTCATTGAAATTAAAGGCAAAATTTCGTGGCAATAAATTATTTGAGTGGTTTATTTTATTTATAGTTACTGTATTTAAAATGTGTCACTCAAAATATCACTTTTCAATACCGCATTTAAAGATTGTAATTGCAATTAAGTTTTATGAAATTATTGGTTTGTGAAATAAATAAATACGACACAGCAATAAAATACACCTACCTTCATATCGCTTCCACGTTGGCTACCGTTTGTAGCATTAAAAAAAGTAATAATAAAAATGAAACCAAAAAAAAAATAATAATAAAAATGAAACCAAAAAAAATGTTTATTTGCATTAAATTTTGAGCAAGCCACTTTCATTCATTGAAATTAAAGGCAAAATTTCGTGGCAATAAATTATTTGAGTGGTTTATTTTATTTATAGTTACTGTATTTAAAATGTGTCACTCAAAATATCACTTTTCAATACCGCATTTAAAGATTTTAATTGCAATTAAGTTTTATGAAATTATTGGTTTGTGAAATAAATAAATACGACACAGCAATAAAATACACCTACCTTCCTATCGCTTCCACGTTGGCTACCGTTTGTAGCATTAAAAAAAATAATAAAAATGAAACCAAAAAATAATAATAATAAAAATGAAACCAAAAAAATATTTATTTGCATTAAATTTTGAGCAAGCCACTTTCATTCATTGAAATTAAAGGCAAAATTTCGTGGCAATAAATTATTTGAGTGGTTTATTTTATTTATAGTTACTGTATTTAAAATGTGTCACTCAAAATATCACTTTTCAATACCGCATTTAAAGATTTTAATTGCAATTAAATTTTATGAAATTATTGGTTTTTTGAAATAAATAAATACGACACAGCAATAAAATACACCTACCTTCATATCGCTTCCACGTTGGCTACCGTTTGTAGCATTAAAAAAATAATAATAAAAATGAAACCAAAAAAAATGTTTATTTGCATTAAATTTTGAGCAAGCCACTTTCATTCATTGAAATTAAAGGCAAAATTTCGTGGCAATAAATTATTTGAGTGGTTTATTTTATTTATAGTTACTGTATTTAAAATGTGTCACTCAAAATATCACTTTTCAATACCGCATTTAAAGATTGTAATTGCAATTAAGTTTTATGAAATTATTGGTTTGTGAAATAAATAAATACGACACAGCAATAAAATACACCTACCTTCATATCGCTTCCACGTTGGCTACCGTTTGTAGCATTAAAAAAAGTAATAATAAAAATGAAACCAAAAAAAAAATAATAATAAAAATGAAACCAAAAAAAATGTTTATTTGCATTAAATTTTGAGCAAGCCACTTTCATTCATTGAAATTAAAGGCAAAATTTCGTGGCAATAAATTATTTGAGTGGTTTATTTTATTTATAGTTACTGTATTTAAAATGTGTCACTCAAAATATCACTTTTCAATACCGCATTTAAAGATTTTAATTGCAATTAAGTTTTATGAAATTATTGGTTTGTGAAATAAATAAATACGACACAGCAATAAAATACACCTACCTTCCTATCGCTTCCACGTTGGCTACCGTTTGTAGCATTAAAAAAAATAATAAAAATGAAACCAAAAAATAATAATAATAAAAATGAAACCAAAAAAATATTTATTTGCATTAAATTTTGAGCAAGCCACTTTCATTCATTGAAATTAAAGGCAAAATTTCGTGGCAATAAATTATTTGAGTGGTTTATTTTATTTATAGTTACTGTATTTAAAATGTGTCACTCAAAATATCACTTTTCAATACCGCATTTAAAGATTTTAATTGCAATTAAATTTTATGAAATTATTGGTTTTTTGAAATAAATAAATACGACACAGCAATAAAATACACCTACCTTCATATCGCTTCCACGTTGGCTACCGTTTGTAGCATTAAAAAAATAATAATAAAAATGAAACCAAAAAAAATGTTTATTTGCATTAAATTTTGAGCAAGCCACTTTCATTCATTGAAATTAAAGGCAAAATTTCGTGGCAATAAATTATTTGAGTGGTTTATTTTATTTATAGTTACTGTATTTAAAATGTGTCACTCAAAATATCACTTTTCAATACCGCATTTAAAGATTTTAATTGCAATTAAGTTTTATGAAATTATTGGTTTTTTGAAATAAATAAATACGACACAGCAATAAAATACACCTACCTTCCTATCGCTTCCACGTTGGCTACCGTTTGTAGCATTAAAAAAAATAATAATAAAAATGAAACCAAAAAAAATGTTTATTTGCATTAAATTTTCAGCAAGCCACTTTCATTCATTGAAATTAAAGGCAAAATTTCGTGGCAATAAATTATTTGAGTGGTTTATTTTATTTATAGTTACTGTATTTAAAATGTGTCACTCAAAATATCACTTTTCAATACCGCATTTAGAGATTTTAATTGCAATTAAGTTTTATGAAATTATTGGTTTGTGAAATAAATAAATACGACACAGCAAGAAAATACACCTACCTTCATATCGCTTCCACGTTGGCTACCGTTTGTAGCATTAAAAAAAATTAAAAACAACACCAATAAAAAATCTTTATTTGCATGAAAATTACAACAAGCGACATAATTTTACGGCTGTAAAAAATAGTCAACAATGTTATATTTAAGGATTGCTCTAATTGGTCAAATTAGTCAATAACTAATTTGTCCGGCAAGAACCACGTGGAGGTTTAGAGCATTCTTGCCAGGAAAAATGGATATAAGGATGAGGTAAACAATGATTATTTCAAATGAAGGGAATAAAGGAATTATTGGTTTGTGAAATGAAAAAATAGTACACAAAAATCAAAGCTTTTTCACTTGGCGTTAAATAAATGCTCTTACCTTTATACTGCATCTGCTACCATTTGTAGCAAAACCTAAAAAATAAATTAAAAACACAACCAACAAAAAAATTAATTTGTAGGAAAGTTACAACAAGCGACTTTAATAAATTTTATACAGAATAAAGAATACACAATACGGTATAATATATGGCACACAAGCTATTAAATCAACACATCACAAGATAAAACGCAAAAAAATGCACCTACCTTCTTATGGCTTCTGCGTTGGCTACTGTTTGTAGCAAGACATTTAAAAAATTAAAACAACACCAATAAAAATCTTTATTTGCATGAAAGTTACAACAAGCAACGTTTGTCAATATTAAACAAAATAAAAAATACACAATACGTTTCAATTTGTGGCAATTAAAATTCAAATCAAATTCAATACCTCAGTAAATAAATGCACTTACCTTCATATCGCTTCCACGTTGGCTACCGTTTGTAGCATTAAAAAGAATAATAATAATAAAAATGAAATAAAAAAAAAATGTTTATTTGCATTAAATTTTGAGCAAGCCACTTTCATTCATTGAAATTAAAGGCAAAATTACGTGGCAATAAATTATTTGAGTGTTTTATTTTATTTATAGTTACTGTATTTAAAATGTGTCACTCAAAATATCACTTTTCAATACCGCATTTAGAGATTTTAATTGCAATTAAGTTTTATGAAATTATTGGTTTGTGAAATAAATAAATACGACACAGCAATAAAATACACCTACCTTCCTATCGCTTCCACGTTGGCTACCGTTTGTAGCATTAAAAAAATAATAATAAAAATGAAACCAAAAAAAATGTTTATTTGCATTAAATTTTGAGCAAGCCACTTTCATTCATTGAAATTAAAGGCAAAATTTCGTGGCAATAAATTATTTGAGTGGTTTATTTTATTTATAGTTACTGTATTTAAAATGTGTCACTCAAAATATCACTTTTCAATACCGCATTTAAAGATTTTAATTGCAATTAAGTTTTATGAAATTATTGGTTTTTTGAAATAAATAAATACGACACAGCAATAAAATACACCTACCTTCATATCGCTTCCACGTTGGCTACCGTTTGTAGCATTAAAAAAATAATAATAAAAATGAAACCAAAAAAAATGTTTATTTGCATTAAATTTTGAGCAAGCCACTTTCATTCATTGAAATTAAAGGCAAAATTTCGTGGCAATAAATTATTTGAGTGGTTTATTTTATTTATAGTTACTGTATTTAAAATGTGTCACTCAAAATATCACTTTTCAATACCGCATTTAAAGATTGTAATTGCAATTAAGTTTTATGAAATTATTGGTTTGTGAAATAAATAAATACGACACAGCAATAAAATACACCTACCTTCCTATCGCTTCCACGTTGGCTACCGTTTGTAGCATTAAAAAAAATAATAAAAATGAAACCAAAAAAAAATAATAATAAAAATGAAACCAAAAAAAATGTTTATTTGCATTAAATTTTGAGCAAGCCACTTTCATTCATTGAAATTAAAGGCAAAATTTCGTGGCAATAAATTATTTGAGTGGTTTATTTTATTTATAGTTACTGTATTTAAAATGTGTCACTCAAAATATCACTTTTCAATACCGCATTTAAAGATTGTAATTGCAATTAAGTTTTATGAAATTATTGGTTTTTTGAAATAAATAAATACGACACAGCAATAAAATACACCTACCTTCATATCGCTTCCACGTTGGCTACCGTTTGTAGCATTAAAAAAAGTAATAATAAAAATGAAACCAAAAAAAAAATAATAATAAAAATGAAACCAAAAAAAATGTTTATTTGCATTAAATTTTGAGCAAGCCACTTTCATTCATTGAAATTAAAGGCAAAATTTCGTGGCAATAAATTATTTGAGTGGTTTATTTTATTTATAGTTACTGTATTTAAAATGTGTCACTCAAAATATCACTTTTCAATACCGCATTTAAAGATTTTAATTGCAATTAAGTTTTATGAAATTATTGGTTTGTGAAATAAATAAATACGACACAGCAATAAAATACACCTACCTTCCTATCGCTTCCACGTTGGCTACCGTTTGTAGCATTAAAAAAAATAATAAAAATGAAACCAAAAAATAATAATAATAAAAATGAAACCAAAAAAATATTTATTTGCATTAAATTTTGAGCAAGCCACTTTCATTCATTGAAATTAAAGGCAAAATTTCGTGGCAATAAATTATTTGAGTGGTTTATTTTATTTATAGTTACTGTATTTAAAATGTGTCACTCAAAATATCACTTTTCAATACCGCATTTAAAGATTTTAATTGCAATTAAATTTTATGAAATTATTGGTTTTTTGAAATAAATAAATACGACACAGCAATAAAATACACCTACCTTCATATCGCTTCCACGTTGGCTACCGTTTGTAGCATTAAAAAAAATAATAATAAAAATGAAACCAAAAAAAATGTTTATTTGCATTAAATTTTCAGCAAGCCACTTTCATTCATTGAAATTAAAGGCAAAATTTCGTGGCAATAAATTATTTGAGTGGTTTATTTTATTTATAGTTACTGTATTTAAAATGTGTCACTCAAAATATCACTTTTCAATACCGCATTTAAAGATTTTAATTGCAATTAAGTTTTATGAAATTATTGGTTTTTTGAAATAAATAAATACGACACTGCAATAAAATACACCTACCTTCATATCGCTTCCACGTTGGCTACCGTTTGTAGCATTAAAAAAAATAATAAAAATGAAACCAAAAAATAATAATAATAAAAATGAAACCAAAAAAATGTTTATTTGCATTAAATTTTGAGCAAGCCACTTTCATTCATTAAAATTAAAGGCAAAATTTCGTGGCAATAAATTATTTGAGTGGTTTATTTTATTTATAGTTACTGTATTTAAAATGTGTCACTCAAAATATCACTTTTCAATACCGCATTTAAAGATTTTAATTGCAATTAAATTTTATGAAATTATTGGTTTTTTGAAATAAATAAATACGACACAGCAATAAAATACACCTACCTTCATATCGCTTCCACGTTGGCTACCGTTTGTAGCATTAAAAAAAATAATAATAAAAATGAAACCAAAAAAAATGTTTATTTGCATTAAATTTTCAGCAAGCCACTTTCATTCATTGAAATTAAAGGCAAAATTTCGTGGCAATAAATTATTTGAGTGGTTTATTTTATTTATAGTTACTGTATTTAAAATGTGTCACTCAAAATATCACTTTTCAATACCGCATTTAAAGATTTTAATTGCAATTAAGTTTTATGAAATTATTGGTTTTTTGAAATAAATAAATACGACACAGCAATAAAATACACCTACCTTCATATCGCTTCCACGTTGGCTACCGTTTGTAGCATTAAAAAAAATAATAATAAAAATGAAACCAAAAAAAATGTTTATTTGCATTAAATTTTCAGCAAGCCACTTTCATTCATTAAAATTAAAGGCAAAATTTCGTGGCAATAAATTATTTGAGTGGTTTATTTTATTTATAGTTACTGTATTTAAAATGTGTCACTCAAAATATCACTTTTCAATACCGCATTTAAAGATTTTAATTGCAATTAAATTTTATGAAATTATTGGTTTTTTGAAATAAATAAATACGACACAGCAATAAAATACACCTACCTTCATATCGCTTCCACGTTGGCTACCGTTTGTAGCATTAAAAAAAATAATAATAAAAATGAAACCAAAAAAAATGTTTATTTGCATTAAATTTTCAGCAAGCCACTTTCATTCATTGAAATTAAAGGCAAAATTTCGTGGCAATAAATTATTTGAGTGGTTTATTTTATTTATAGTTACTGTATTTAAAATGTGTCACTCAAAATATCACTTTTCAATACCGCATTTAAAGATTTTAATTGCAATTAAGTTTTATGAAATTATTGGTTTGTGAAATAAATAAATACGACACAGCAATAAAATACACCTACCTTCATATCGCTTCCACGTTGGCTACCGTTTGTAGCATTACAAAATTATTAATTAAAATGAAACCAAAAAAATGTTTATTTGCATTAAATTTTGAGCAAGCCACTTTCATTCATTGAAATTAAAGGCAAAATTTCGTGGCAATAAATTATTTGAGTGGTTTGTTTTATTTATAGTTACTGTATTTAAAATGTGTCACTCAAAATATCACTTTTCAATACCGCATTTAAAGATTTTAATTGCAATTAAGTTTTATGAAATTATTGGTTTGTGAAATAAATAAATACGACACAGCAATAAAATACACCTACCTTCATATCGCTTCCACGTTGGCTACCGTTTGTAGCATTAAAAAAATAATAATAAAAATGAAACCAAAAAAAAATAATAATAAAAATGAAACCTAAAAAAATGTTTATTTGCATTAAATTTTCAGCAAGCCACTTTCATTCATTGAAATTAAAGGCAAAATTTCGTGGCAATAAATTATTTGAGTGGTTTATTTTATTTATAGTTACTGTATTTAAAATGTGTCACTCAAAATATCACTTTTCAATACCGCATTTAAAGATTTTAATTGCAATTAAGTTTTATGAAATTATTGGTTTTTTGAAATAAATAAATACGACACTGCAATAAAATACACCTACCTTCATATCGCTTCCACGTTGGCTACCGTTTGTAGCATTAAAAAAAATAATAAAAATGAAACCAAAAAATAATAATAATAAAAATGAAACCAAAAAAATGTTTATTTGCATTAAATTTTGAGCAAGCCACTTTCATTCATTAAAATTAAAGGCAAAATTTCGTGGCAATAAATTATTTGAGTGGTTTATTTTATTTATAGTTACTGTATTTAAAATGTGTCACTCAAAATATCACTTTTCAATACCGCATTTAAAGATTTTAATTGCAATTAAATTTTATGAAATTATTGGTTTTTTGAAATAAATAAATACGACACAGCAATAAAATACACCTACCTTCATATCGCTTCCACGTTGGCTACCGTTTGTAGCATTAAAAAAAATAATAATAAAAATGAAACCAAAAAAAATGTTTATTTGCATTAAATTTTCAGCAAGCCACTTTCATTCATTGAAATTAAAGGCAAAATTTCGTGGCAATAAATTATTTGAGTGGTTTATTTTATTTATAGTTACTGTATTTAAAATGTGTCACTCAAAATATCACTTTTCAATACCGCATTTAAAGATTTTAATTGCAATTAAGTTTTATGAAATTATTGGTTTGTGAAATAAATAAATACGACACAGCAATAAAATACACCTACCTTCATATCGCTTCCACGTTGGCTACCGTTTGTAGCATTAAAAAAAATAATAATAAAAATGAAACCAAAAAAATGTTTATTTGCATTAAATTTTGAGCAAGCCACTTTCATTCATTGAAATTAAAGGCAAAATTTCGTGGCAATAAATTATTTGAGTGGTTTGTTTTATTTATAGTTACTGTATTTAAAATGTGTCACTCAAAATATCACTTTTCAATACCGCATTTAAAGATTTTAATTGCAATTAAGTTTTATGAAATTATTGGTTTGTGAAATAAATAAATACGACACAGCAATAAAATACACCTACCTTCATATCGCTTCCACGTTGGCTACCGTTTGTAGCATTAAAAAAATAATAATAAAAATGAAACCAAAAAAAAATAATAATAAAAATGAAACCAAAAAAAATGTTTATTTGCATTAAATTTTCAGCAAGCCACTTTCATTCATTGAAATTAAAGGCAAAATTTCGTGGCAATAAATTATTTGAGTGGTTTATTTTATTTATAGTTACTGTATTTAAAATGTGTCACTCAAAATATCACTTTTCAATACCGCATTTAAAGATTTTAATTGCAATTAAGTTTTATGAAATTATTGGTTTGTGAAATAAATAAATACGACACAGCAATAAAATACACCTACCTTCATATCGCTTCCACGTTGTCTACCGTTTGTAGCATTAAAAAAATAATAATAAAAATGAAACCAAAAAAAAATATTTATTTGCATTAAATTTTGAGCAAGCCACTTTCATTCATTGAAATTAAAGGCAAAATTACGTGGCAATAAATTATTTGAGTGTTTTATTTTATTTATAGTTACTGTATTTAAAATGTGTCACTCAAAATATCACTTTTCAACACCGCATTTAAAGATTTTAATTGCAATTAAGTTTTATGAAATTATTGGTTTGTGAAATAAATAAATACGACACAGCAATAAAATACACCTACCTTCCTATCGCTTCCACGTTGGCTACCGTTTGTAGCATTAAAAAAAATAATAAAAATGAAACCGAAAAAAAAATGTTTATTTGCATTAAATTTTGAGCAAGCCACTTTCATTCATTGAAATTAAAGACAAAATTATTACGTGGCAATAAATTATTTGAGTGTTTGACTTTATTTTTAGTTACTGTATTTAAAATGTGTCACTCAAAATATCACTTTTCAACACCGCATTTAAAGATTTTAATTGCAATTAAGTTTTATGAAATAAATAAATACGACACAGCAATAAAATACACCTACCTTCATATCGCTTCCACGTTGGCTACCGTTTGTAGCATTAAAAAAATAATAATAATAATGAAACCAAAAAAAAAATGTTTATTTGCATTAAATTTTGAGCAAGCCACTTTCATTCATTGAAATTAAAGACAAAACTATTACGTGGCAATAAATTATTTGAGTGTTTGACTTTATTTTTAGTTACTGTATTTAAAATGTATCACTCAAAATATCACTTTTTAACACCGCATTTAAAGATTTTAATTGCAATTAAGTTTTATGAAATTATTGGTTTGTGAAATAAATAAATACGACACAGCAATAAAATACACCTACCTTCATATCGCTTCCACGTTGGCTACCGTTTGTAGCATTAAAAAATAATAATAAAAATGAAACCAAAAAAAATGTTTATTTGCATTAAATTTTGAGCAAGCCACTTTCATTCATTGAAATTAAAGACAAAATTATTACGTGGCAATAAATTATTTGAGTGTTTGATTTTAATTTTATTTACTGTATTTAAAATGTGTCACTCAAACGCGATCACTAGTCACCGAATTGAAAATTTAAACCGGAAAATTTAGATTTGCTTGAGCACACGTCCGTTCCCGACAACGGCAAGTAACAAACTGAATAAATTGAACGAAACCGCACAATACACAATAATTTAAATAAACCAACTCACCCCTCTACGCCTCGCCTCCCGCTCCCGCTCCCCATCTGACCCGTACCGCTGCTCGCTGTCGACTGAAGCGCTCTCGCCGACTGCGCCGCACACCTAACCTCGGGACACGTCACGGAAGTGACGTCACATAAGTGTAAAACAGGTCATTACCAGAAATATTCACTGTCAAAATCCGTCAAATTTAGAAACATTCATACATAGAATTATTCAAAATAGAACAGCATTGATCTAGAAAAATTAATTTTGGCGAATGTATTTGCCTATAAACGTCTAAAATTATAAAAGTTTCGCATGCAGTCAATGGAAAAATAAAAATGCATGTTTTTATTTAAACAGAAACTGGCAATGTGAAATTTTGGTGCGAAAATTAGTGGTATCGCAATGCGTATAGCCACATTGTTTGTTTGTTTCGTTTTGTTGAAAATTCGGTAGGTTCCAAAAGTAGGGTTATGTTGTCACCCGAAAATGACAAAATTTACACTTTTATGAATTTTGTCTCCATCTCTGCCCTTTCAGAGCGTTATGATAGGATATTTAGGGTCGAAATCTCTACCTTTATTATGTGCTATTGCCAGATAAGGACAAAAGTTCAGAAAGTAGGGTTAGGGTGTATTATGCTCTCTTCTGAAGTGTTAAATTTTAACTTTAATGTTTTTTGTGTGCTTTCCTGCTCTTCTAGAGCGCTATTAATTATTATTGAACATGTTTAAGGACAGACAAATCTACCTTGAGTCAACGACATAAATTTCAGTGAGATTTATTGAAAAATGCACTTCTCGTGTCAACCTTTTCATGAAAAAGGGTGTTTAAACGTTTATAAAGGGTATGTTAACGTGTGTTGTTGACTTTACCACGTAATAAAACATAAAGTATAACTTGGTAATTTTTTACTTTAACTACTTCTGGATTTTCAAGGCTGAAACTTACACCAAACGATTCCTCTGAGTGCCCTGATGACCGTACACTATGAATTTTCTTGTGCAAATTGAAAATAACATTAGAAAAATAATTTTTATTTTCACTCACTTTTTACTTGAATCGCCATTTTTGTTGATTTTAATTTGAGTTTATTTTTTATAATATCACGTTAATTTTTATTATTATAGTGGATCAAAGTGTCGTCTTTAGGTTA
The DNA here is from genome assembly GCF_031307605.1 of Tribolium castaneum. Lineage (NCBI taxonomy): Eukaryota > Metazoa > Arthropoda > Insecta > Coleoptera > Tenebrionidae > Tribolium > Tribolium castaneum. The sequence goes on from NC_087396.1 coordinate 15,450,196, forward strand.
CACTATTGCCTACTATCGGTTAGGAACAACATGATCTCCAAAAATATAACGTAGTAATGAGCTCCAGAAGGTTTACGTAGATAGGTGCGTTTTTCCCAAAAGTGAGTTTTTTGAGATCGAACCGCAAGTGAGTCACACTGCGAGCAGACTCCCACAGACAGAAGTTGCAAACATAAGGTGCCAGACCGGTGCCAGTTTGGCTGATTGCAAGTATGTCTTTATCATCGATTCGGTGACGACTGTTAGTTTCGTAAACTTAATGGATTTAATAAATATCTTTAATATTAAATGTGATCGTGTCATGTTGGGTAAAATTCTTCCATCTGTGCTGTCTGTGCATCCACCTTTTCAAATACAATTAAGAAATTTTCATAATAATTGTATTTGATAAGGTATTGGCATCATTTTGACGTGAGCAAAAATTAAAAAAATATAAAGTAATCGGAATTATTTTAAATTCGCGCCATTTTTAGTACGTGATGATGCGGCTAGATGGCTTCAGCTAGGAATTCATTGCCAACCATTATGTTCCGCTTCTATAAAAGTGTTATTCTAGGATTACAAGTTAACCTCAAAAAATAAACCAAGTGATTAATTATTATATCGTAAAATATTAACGTTAATTGATTTTTTTAATTCTCAAAAATTCATCGTTTGTGCTAAAAATATGCCCCTTTGTTAAACTGGTCTCACTTTGGTAGTCACCAGTATAACCTCACTTCAAGAAATGGATCAAGAATCGGATAAAATACTGAAACATTCAACAGACGTGATGCAGCTTTTTGCAGACAAGAAAATAGTAAAAATTTGCGCCCCCATGGTGCGCTACAGCAAGTAAAAATGCCATTTCAAGGAACCTTCCAAATAACCTCACATTTTTAGATTACAGTTCCGAAATTTGGTCAAATCCTACAATTGCGACCTTTGTTACACCCCTATGATCCTTGCAGATTCGTTCTGCAAGAGTGGCAAAGCTAGAGCCAATGAATTTACAACTAACATGAGTAGGAATAATTTTTTTAATTGACTATTTTTACCTCCTCAATTTCTTAGATGATACACCTTTAATTACCCAATTTGCGGCCAATAAAGTTTATGATTTTGTGGGAGCAGCTTACATGGTGTCCCCGTTAGTATTTGGTTTAAATCTTGCAAACTTCTACAGGTTTTTTATTTTTAGTTTTTGTGACGGAGTTGACTTAAACTGTGGGTGCCCCCAAAGATGGGCCAAGCTGCAAGGTTTAGGTTGTATAATGTTAGAAAAGCCTGAAGTAATTTACGATTTGGTCAAACAGTGTAGGAATGTCATACCAAAGCCCTTTACTGTTAGTGTTAAATTGAGGTTGCAAAAGGATTTAAGAAGAAGTGTAGAAATTTGTAGACAATTGGAACATTGTGGGGTTAGTTTTTTAACAGTTCATGGACGTACGCCTGACCAATTAACAGGGGAAGTGAATAAAGAAGCTTTGAATTTAATTGTGGGGAGTGTAAATGTTCCAGTTGTTGCTAACGGAGGCGTTAAATCTTTGGAGGACTGTCTGGAGTTGCAAGAGAAAACAAACTGTAAAGGTAAGTGCACGCAAACTGAATAAAATAGGCGTATAATTTTTTACATTAGGAGTTATGGTAGCCAATGGGTTACTTACAAACCCCACATTATTCACTGAATCTTCCGTCACCACTACCGATTGTATTCAAAGGTGGCTCAATATTTGCTACAACACTACACTTGATTACAGAGACATTAACAGACTTCACACAATTCCCGAAAAACCCAAAAATTTAACATTCCAATGTTTTCATCACCATTTGGTTTTTATGCTAGAAAAAATTCTAACAAGATCAGAAAAGCGTATTTTTAATAATCTTCAAACATTTGAAGACGTTTTAAGTTATATTAAAAATAAGTTTAATTTGGCGCCACAATTGTATGATACTGATGATTTTAATAACGTAAAGTTACTTGAGGTAGACTATGGTAAACGAGGCGAGTATTATTTTGAACACAAACCCAAGGATGAAAATGTAGAATATGATTTATTTTATGATCATGAAAGTCACGGAAAGTATTTTAAAAGTAAAGTGGAAGATGACTGTAATTGGTCTGATATATTTCTTGAAAATGGATGAGGAAATAAATGATCTAATCTAGATATTAGAATGTTTTATTACCTAACCCATTTATTCCTACAAATCCTGTGAATAACAATTGGTAAATAATAGTTATTTACATTTTACGTGCGGTAGGTATAATTTTACAGCGTGAAGATTTAATGTTGAAACCTGAATCAAAGATGAGGATTTATTAAAACTGAACGCTGTAAAAAACCTAACGCACAAATAATGTACAAAACTTTTTGGCCGAAGCCCGTTCTTCAGTTAATTCAAATTTGGATTTCTCAACACATGACGAATCTATGCGTTACTATTTTCATATTTTCACCCCGAGATGGCGCTACAACCTAAAATTGGACAAATTTTACATCTTCCTTCTGGATGAAGCTAGAAACTTATTTTTTTTGCAAAAGATTCCTCAATAATTGCAAAGTCTTACGTAAATACACAAGGTTGAGTTTTGATAAAAGGAAACCGAAAAAATTACATTTCCTTGAACGTTGCAAATTTGTGTAGTGAAATTTTCGAGATGCGAAAAAGTTTGTTGTTTTAAAAGACAGATCTCTACATAATCGAGATGAAATGAAGCTAATACTTCATATGAAGTATTATATTATTTTTATTACTATTATTATTATTATTAATATTACTATTGTTATTATTATTATTATTATTCAAATTTTTGGTGCAATCTATATCTGTAATTTTGATACCTGTAACACTCACCAATTTTCGACATGGAATCAACTGCGTAAGTGACTACTATTATTCATAAAGTAAAGCCTCTTCCAATTCCGCGGGCAAATATATACATGCATGACGGTAACGTGATTATTCTGGTATGGGCGCAACGAGAGGGGTAGATACCTCATTTGAGTTATTTAATTAAATTTAATTAAATTAAATAAATTGCTTATCTTTTTATTGCATCTGTTTGTTTTTTCTTTCTAAATTTGGTGTTACAATTCTCAAAAGTACACTGAAAGGTGTCCCTCTGTAGATAAAATTGACCTGTTTTGGGATTTTATATTTTATTTATTTCTCGCGATATTCAGGGTTAACAGGCTCGTGTTAAAAAATCACTCAGTATAATGCAACTAAATCACAATAAATCGTGGAGTATTCTCAGAATCGTATAATTTGTTGTATGTATGTTACGGTCAATGTGTAAACTTGGCAAATTTAGTTCCGAATGGAACAAATAATTATGTAACGACTAATGACTTTTTTGTGAATTTTCGATGAATTAATCAATCGTAAATGCTACCAAATTAGTCCAAATATATTATAGATTATGTGAAGAGGCTGTAGTAAACTCTTCTATTGAATATTTTCAATTAAATTGTCCAAAATTAAAGTTGACAAGTGCTTGACAGGACTTGACAGGAGTTTGAGTGTAGATGTATTTTTGTTGCTACCGATATTCTCTACTCAAATTCAAAAAATTAGAAAAACACAAAAAATGTGACCGGAAAAGCTGTATCCGGTTTTCGTAATTGCCAGATTAAAAGGCATGTTTTCTTTAGTAAGTCTACCAAGTTTTGTAATATTTGGTCAAATGGTGTTAAAGTTATGGTCTAAAAACGTCATACCCTTAATTTCCAGGGCTGTAAAATTCTTATGAGTTTCCATAGGACACGACTTATAATCTCAATTGGCATCATTTTATAAGTCCTTTTTGAGGTTCATAAATACGAATAACCCTGTATAGGCCACGTAAGTGTGTAGACTTGGATTTTCGATGTTTCAAATGTTAGTATCTCAGGAATGGTGATTCGTAGGGAAAAAATTATAAGAGCAATTTTTATAAATAATTGTGTGATCTACAACATACAACATGATCTACAGCATACAGTCAACTTTTAGTTAAAGCACGCAGGGTGTAAGTAATCGCAAAAAGTTGAATAATTTTTTTTTCAAATGGAACACCATGTATTTTTTTTATCTATCGATAGCATTTTTGATAAGCTTTCTAATGGCATAGGGTTTGAATAGAAAAATTTTAAATATTTTTTGAGATTTAAAAAAATATTTTAATACCTACAAGAAAATTTGCTAGCCTAGAATCTGATGTAAAATGGTTCCTAATTTATTTTTTGATATTAGTCTCATCAATAAATATACAAAAATAAATTAGGTACCATTTGACCCATCAGATTCTACTTGATTATTACTTGATTTGATACATAAATGAATTTTACTTATCAAAAATTAATAATAAAATATATGAAACAGGAAGTGTATTTTTTGACACGCTTTAAAAATATTTCAAATTTGCTATACAAACAATAAATAAAAATAAGTTAGATTTCAGCGACAACAAACTCAAGCATATTTATAATAAAAGACAAAGAGATACTGATGTTGGTTTCTGAAACTCATAAATCATCACTATATCAAAAAAGTATTTCCTTTAAAGCACGTAATTTATACAATGCACTACCTTCACCTGTCACATGATCTCCAAACAATTTATTTTTTAAAAACTTGTAAAAAAATACCTGTCCGAAAAGGTCTTCTAGAGTTTATAGATGAGTTCTTCTTACAATTCGCACATGCATATTTTAAATGTCTCTGTTTTACGTTATTTATCTTTTATGTTCCTTGAATTGTTTTTTTGACTTATTTAGTGTAACTAAATATACTGTTGTTTATAATAGTAGTCTTTCTTACACTAAATGAATAAACGTTATTACGTTATTATCACAAACTAAAAACGTAGCATTTTTTTAAGGGCTTGACAAAGACTATCCAATTTTTTAAAATTTGTAATCGTGTTCATTTTTCAATGTGTATTGTTGACAGCATTTTAAACGCACAGACCTCGTAAAATAATGTGAAACATTCTGTATTTTAAACGTACGAGTATTTTTCTATTTGGAAATTTTACGACAAAATCGTAATTTCGTTGTCCTTTAGAAATGACATCGACCCGTCACCGTTGCCCTCCAATCTCCCCTGTCCTTTTATTGATTAGCTTCGAAGCTTCAAGCACAAATAAACTCGCACCAATAACTATAAGTACACAACGCAAATTCAATTTAATTCGATTTCAATTTGTCTTCATCTTTGAATTGGCAATAAGCTGAGCGCAAAATCTGTGTCGAATTTTTCCTCTCCTCATCAATTCTTGGCTTTTTCTCGCCCAGGACCCCCGAAACTTGCCCCGCCCATTTGGGCGTGTCGAACCGATCAGGGTGTGTAAAAATGTCTCTTCGCTCCACCTTCCCCATCTAAAGCCACCCTCCCCTCCATCCCCCCTTCTTAGTTAGCCGTCCTTACACTGAAAGTAGTGGCGCTGTCGTCGGCGACAAGTGCCCGTAAATTGTAAGCTATATCGGCAAAGCTTGTAATTTAATTGTTCACTTAAAACCGCTAATAAGAGTGTGGATGTATATATTTGACTTTTAAATTGGACAGGGGGGTCTCGACGGGGAAGTATCGTGTTACCTACCGACGTGTTGGTTTTTGTAATTAAACGAAAATTAGCGTTTGGTGAATTCTCGGGGTGGTTTTTCGCGACAATTTAGTGGTATGGTTTGACGAACTTTTGGTTGATTCGGGTTCGATGTTGTTCAACATTTCGACCTATTCCGATTACACCCCGCTGCCCTCATATGATGAGGTAAGCTTTTTAATTTTCAGTTACACGATTATTTGGGTTGTTACTATTTTTTGCAATCTGATTTGTTTGCAAGCCAATTGTTTGTTCATCGGGCTCGGTTAAATTTAATAAGCTGAGTAAAGTACGGGAAAATAACATGTTTGAATCAATGAAATGTTAAGGCTATCAATAATTTTAGAAAAACTCCGATTTTGATCTTTGTGGCAGAATTAATTTTAATTTTAATTTGGGCAGATACGAGTATTACATAAAATACGTAGATACTAATTTTTTATTTCGATTTTCATATATTTTATAATAAAATGTGACAATTATTTAAAACTCAAAATAAATTTACAGAAAATTAAAATATTAACTGCTTGTCAACACTAATTTGCATTATTTTCGTATGATTTCTAGAATTTATCTTCAGTAATCTGACATATGAATTAAGAAATAAATTAAGAGACAGCTCAATAAATATTATTAATTTATTTACACCTTAACTGTAAATGCCTGAATCAACACTCAAAAAATACTCAAAATGAAAACTATGTTCATTTATGTAACAATTAATCCCAGTTTCTAAGAAAAATTAACTATTTATTTTTTAAACCTCACTGTAATTTCTATAAGTAGGCCTGCTAATAATATTAATAAAAAAATATTGGTGCTTGTTTAATAAAAAAACTCTTTTGGTTTTTGATGGTATCTGTCTATTAGTTAATTTAGAGCAGGGATTTATTAAAAAAATCTAATTAAATTTTAGGCAAGACCTATCAATATTGAGGGTATGTTAAACATTTGCAAAAGTGAACAAACCTTACGTTTCTTCTTGTAGCTTGATGATGATTTAATTAAAATCGAAACGTCGCTAAAAATATAAAGCTTATTTACATCCCTGTCCTAAACAACTAACAACAATTTTTTCCGTCAAATTTTTTAAGGACAAAAATGTCTCATAAATTATAAAAACTAGTAAGTAGTAGTTAGTAGTTAGAATTTTCGTCAAAAGTTCTCGTCGGCTAAGCCCTCACGACGGGCTTTGAAACAAATATGTAATTTTTTTGTGTGATAAATAATAATAATAATTGATAACCTACAATGATTAACTAACCTATTGCCGATTTTACCTAAATTTTTAAACGAACAAATAAAAGTTGTAACTCGCAGTCAAAACATTTCTCAAAACGATAGCGCAAAGCGTTTTGCTAGTTATTATAAGTGTTGCAGGATGTTTATGGTGTCTCAATACTTCTCAAGAAAATAAAAAAAGCTTAAATAAATTTATTTTGTAAAATTTACATTCTTGAATATTATATTTTTTTAAAGATTTTAACAAATTATGTAATTAAAGAGGCGAACTCGTGGCATCCATTTCAATGTTGATTTAAAAAAATGCATTAAAACAAATGAATTGAAAACTAAACCATACATTGTCACGTTTTTTAACTACCATATAAATACGTAAATAAAAAACACAATTTTTTACTCGTACAATGAAAAAGTGTTTTTAATATTATTACTTTATATTACTTATTATTTATTATCACTTATTGTATTTTTTGTTGGTAACATTTTAGGCCTTTTTTTTAATATCTGAATCCAAGATTATAAACACTAGTTTAAAACACGCTTCCCATAGCAACGTGTTTTAAATTAAAATGTTTAAAAAAAATTTGAATAACACTTACGAAAACGCTTGTGTCGTTCGACAGCCCTCGAACTTTAAGCTTGTGTTTTCGCACTCGTACTATTAATAACTATAAATAATTTCGTAATAATTATATGGTTATATTTTATATAGCAAATTACGTAGAAAACACATAGAAAGTAAAAATTTTATAGCTAGGTATTACATTTGAGCTTATCACAAAAATTGTTACACGGTACGTTGAGATCTGATTTTATATTAAAATTTCCATAACCTCCAAAATACTCTTTTTTAAAAGTATTAGGTATAACTGTTACCTGATTTACATATGGATATCTTCTTGAACAAATTGTCACTATAAAAATAGAATTATCAATGGCTTGTAAACCTTTAAATTTAACATAATTTATTTACTCGTAATATTATTAAAATGTAGCAAATGTCATAATAACACTTTAAACCGATTTGGCAAATTTACAAAAATTGGGCAAAAATATTTCATAACCGGATTTTACTGCTTTGTCGAAGATTCCTAATAAAAATATCACTGCCACGGATGTGAGCACGAAATTATTATCTCTGACACCGTATTAGCAGCTATCTGCCGGTTGTAGCCCAGTTGCTTGACCTATTCTATGCCACACATAAAATTATCAAAAATCTAAACTAGCGTCTGATATTCAGCAAAGCACTCCAACACAATACTCGTCATGCACCCTCAGAAAGATAACGAGCGATTTTGAGATGGGACCGTCGATAAAACACAAAGTAAAGCGACACATTTACTGTTGAAAAAATTCAACACGGCCCATTTATTTCCGTTTCGGGGAGACGACAACAAACTCGCAGTTTCAGCTTATTAAAACTGAAATACTTAAGCAGTAAAAGCTTTGTATTAATAACGTTAGCACTTATCGCTCTAGATAATGAAATTTGCCACTGGATCTGATACACAATTATAAATTCCATTGCAATTGGATTTCCTTGTAATCGGAAACCTCCGTAGCGACGCTCCGCGTCTATACAACCCCCTGCCGCCCCTCGTAGAGCTTTGTCGAGGGCGTTTCGGTTCGTTCCTTGTTATACTCCGCAATTGAATTTGCTAATATTAGGTGGGTGTTTTGGATATACAACGTAACAGATGTATGGTATCTAGTTCATCAGTCGATTGCCTGTACAAATTAAAACGAAATTTGCTTTGCATTTATCACTCGCTTTTGTCGGTCAGAGAACCTATTTCGGCACATTAGCCGCCAACAATTTGTAGATTCCAAATTTGATAGGATCAAGCAAGCCCCGGTGATTCCCTTAATACAGGTCGAGGTAATTCGATCTATTTTCGAGCATCCTCGTAATCACCGGTACGAGTCTATTGTGATGATTTTTTGTCAAGATGATGACAATAGGCCTGTCGATAGCTGTCTCGATACCTTGCTAATAGTTTAAATAGCTGTACCTACTCTATATAATCGCGATTTATAGTTTGTTGCCTCCTCTATTTTTTTACCCAAAGACCGAGAAAATGTCGACAGGATTTCCGACATAATAGTCTTTTGATTGTTGTTCATTTCTATGTCTTTTGTGATGCTCTCGAAGGATGTAACACGAATCCCTATTGATGTTTTCGGGCATTTAGGTAAAAAGAATTTTACTGAACTCTGCCTTTTTCCGAATTTAATTACAATAAAGAAGGTTTGCACGTTTTAATTACAACACTTTTGCCATCCCGTCGGGGTTCGGTGTAATCATTCTTGTGATTTAATTTAGCCCCTGTGGACTCTATTATGTGCCATTATTGGATAGACACTTTCTGATCCCCCTCGCTTGTGCACGACCCTTTGTATTCGGGGCGAGCGTGTGTTAAAAACAGAGCGATATTGCAGATATAATGAGTACCTACCTAGATCTCACTAGATATACCTTTCTATAACTAGTGATGGTACTTTCTAACCTGATGTATAAGCTGTACAATAAATAAACAACTATGATTAATACGATTTTATTTCTGCGTAACGTTTTATAATAATTATTATCATTAAATATCATGTAGTTAAAAAAAATTGCTAGGTAATAAAATAACAAAATTATCATTAAATTGAAAATATACTGAATTACAGCGAGCCTTGAAAGGGAAGTGTAACTTTAGCCATATTTCTTTTCGAAACATCGTGTTGCAAAAGACAGTAGAGGAGACTAAGGAGGTGTCCAGAAATACTGTTTCTTTTATCAAATAACAGTTTAAAAAATTCTTAGAGAGATTTTTTCCGAAATTTCTCCGGGCATTATTTTCACCAATTGAATATTCCTATTCACCTTTTTTTTCACTTGTTAAAATAGCATTCTACGATGTAGGCTTTTTGTCGGGTGGTAAACATAATTTCGGAATAATTTAGATTATTAAACAAGGAATCAATTTTTGGAAAGCCTGATCTCATAATTTGTCACATCTGGCTAAAATTCCGCACGTCCTGCTCTAATTCAGTTTATTTTTGATCTCATGTTATACAGGTTGTTCTAGTAATGATAGTAGTGATAGTCTTCTAAAAATTTGTATGCAACCATAATCTCTTAGGTCCTGTTTAATGAAAATATTTTCAACATGGCGACATTTCCGGTTATACCGGAAGTCGGTATCAATTTTCTTATTTTAAATGGAAAGTTATATTTTTTTATGCATTTTTGGATTACTAGAGTTATTTTATGATAGTTTTCATAAGCTTTTCCTATACCTAAATTTAGCCGGTTACGAAATATTTAAGGTTTTTAATTTTTTCGGATATTCATCTTCCAGTTCAAAAATTTGTAACTCTGCCGCTTTTAAAAATTTCAAAATATTTATTAGCTCATTTGAAAGATGAAGTCTGGATCTTTCCCTTGGTGCTTTCAAATTTTAAAAAAAAGATAACAAACCCCAGATTTTTAAAGTTAAGTTTGTAGAACTTTAAGCACTCATAACTCATTTTTTTCAAATAAAATGCCACAACTTTTATTTCTCTAAATGATAGAGAATTTAATTCTGCATCGATCTGTATTAACATTCCCGATACTTATGTTTAACAGTTTTCAAGTTACAATAACTTTTTGTTGGGATTGAGAAATTCATTAGCCATAGGTCTTTCTCATACGTTGCCATGGACAAAAAACGTGAAAAATTAAGGTTTTTCAACACAATTTTGAACAGAATTTGTCGTTTGTTTAATTTACTTAATCATCAGAAATGTTTCTTGGCAAACTGTGCAAAAAGGGCTGTGTTTAGTAAGGAATTTTCTATACAAAGGCAAAAAAAAACACAACATAACTTTATCTTTATTAGAACCTTCAATACTTCTAATGTGGGGTTTAGAGGGAGCAGCCTGTATAATGATACTGAAAAGGACTTTTCACATGGAAATGCCATTTTTTATTTTTAAACGAGAGCGATTTTCTTTATTTTATTTGGAAAAATCATCACTTTGTATTATAGGTTGTGTGTATATGTGCAAATGTTCATATTTACACTCCGTAGCAATAGCAGCAAATTGATTGAAAATTTAAAAAATATTCGTGTTTTTTCCATGTTTTAATTTAGGGTCTATTTTTAATGACAGGTTTAAATTACCATTAAAAAAATATTCTTTACTGGCGTCGGGACATGTTTCAGCAATCTATTGTCATCAGCAGCCAAAAGTCAAAAAAATGATTTTTTTCCGAAAATTATTTTAAATTATTAAATTTATAAATTACATCTAATTTGTCCTTAGTCATGATATTACTTCTGTCCAAGCAGAAAAGCCACAAAGTTTATGATAACATAAAAGTTTTAGTATATATTCATTGTAAATTATAAGAATAAAAATGTATGTATAAGAAAAACTTTCAGACATGAAAATTTTGCTTTTATCAGATTAAAATAAACTTTCCATTATTATACAAAGCTATGTATGATGAACCAACACTGATATTTCTTTCTAACCGGTATAATACCTACCTACCTATGCACAGCATAGCCAATAAATAAAAGTCTTCGGTGATGCCAAAGGCGAAATGCTCATTAGTTTCATTCCGGTACATACGTAAAAGTGTGTTTATTATTCCACGTAAAGCATTTTGAAGCCATCAGTATGTAGCAAGGCATTACAGTAACAATAAAAAAATGAGAATAAAAATTAATTAAAAATTTGTCTCGCTGGGACATTCCCCAAATGGCTCGGTTCGTTATTTAATTTGTAGATAAAGTGATAATAAAACGGATTTATGTGTTTCGTAAAGGATTGAATGACCACACCACACACGAGTGGCAACATCAACAGTGAAATATTGTTTGGTAGTATCGTATGACAAATTTGTGTGTACAACAATTTAAATACCTATTGCCATGTTTTTAGGTGTTGGATAACACCACATCGGCTTGTCATTCCGCCTTATAATCCCAACATGCGTCTCACTCCAACCACCCCACGGATGCAAATTTTCCTAATTTCGATTATTGTTTCCCTCCCTTGTGCCGAAATTCTTGACCCCGATTTCCCATGCTGCATCTCGTCTATTTTCAATGGTTGTTTTGTAAAGTTTTACATGCGGGACAAAAACGCGATTGTGACTGAAAGAACGGAAACAGTTGTCAGTGTGGAAACTGGCGGTCGCTTGGACGTGTCAATCATGTGGCTGTCATTTTCAATGTTGAGATTTACACAGCAGCGTCTGCTTAACCGCCTCGGGCGCTGTGATGCTTGTCGTTTTGTTCGATTTGCCAAACATGCCGATGCGGGATTTTTTTCTAAATAAACGGCTCTGTGGCCAGTTTGAGTATAAAGCCAGAAAAATCCGTCTTGAAAAGTTGAACCTGTTGGAGGATCAACAATGCGGACGAAACCGCAAGTCGCCTCCAAAGTCAACACGAGTCGATGAGCTGGAAGACGATTTAATAATGTTGCAGCATAACGAGGCAAAACGGATGAGTTCTGGGGCATACGTGCCCGAGATGGGAGCTTCATTTTTGAGCGAATAATGTAATCTGACGTGGGGGAAGGATAGTTTTGCGAGGCTAATGGGATCTGATTGAGGGCTGAAGGTTTTTCAAAAAACGATTGCTTTAGTCTCGTATTCTAAAATAAAGGCTTGGTATTTCTACAATACAACACAAGTACATTACTATTTATTTAAGAAAATATTCATTTTTGTATAATGTCTTGAATAAATTGTAATTTAGTACCTTAACAAAATTCATACAATTAAAAAAGATGTAACAGTATTTCTTTCAAACGTAAAGTCATAAAACTTTGGTGTATTAATGTTAAACCCACCTTTAAATTTCTAATAATCTAGTCATTTCTTTAATCACTCATAAAAATTATTATTTTTAGAACTGGTAAAAATAATTTCAAACTTTTAGGAATTTCACATTAGGTATGGCAAAACATAACTCATTTTACCTTATTGAAGGACTTGATAAGCCAGAAACACTAATTAATCAGTTCTTGTATATAAGTCTGTTAAACTTTTAATAATGCAAGACATTTATTGCTTTAAATAACCCCCATCTAGTGGGGTCACAGGACTTTTGCTTTGGCTTCTTACTGCATGCTCCCCAACCATCAATTTTAATTTTTTAATAATATGAAAGCCTAATGAATAAATGTTTTTTTTAAATAAGCACATTAAAGTCTTTTTAATGCACATTTATAAATAAATAAATAAATAATTTATTTCTAATGTGTTTCTGTCCACTGTTTAGTTTCAGTATAAGGAAAGGTGTTTGATGTTTTTTATCACTAAAATAAATAGAATTTTCTGGCAACGTTTCGATTTTAATTGAATATTCTTCAACGCATTCATAAAAAATAACTGACGGCCTGAAGGAGGTTAAATTAAAATCGAAACTTTGCCATAAAATAGTCCAAAAAAACACAAAATACTTTTTCTGATAACGAAAATAAATTATTAATACTTAATAAAATATAATAGAAAGATTGTCGAAAAGTAAAACAAGGAAGTTGCTTAGAAGTTTTTTTACGTCCAGAAATTTTTATTTATTTATAACTGTACGAAAACTAACATTGCCTGTTGCATTTTTTCATGTAATTTTTTTAATTATGTATTAAAAGGTGTTGTTTTTGTCAATGGGAACTAATTATTTTGAAAATCTAGCAAAATTTACAAGTAAAAAACATTATGATTAAATATACGTAGGTATATGAATAAATGCACAAAATATAGTGCATTTTATGTAAAAAACATAAATTTGGATTGTAACATCTTTTGGATTAAATTTTAATCGCGATTAACTTGACATTTGTCAATGTATTTTAAGGACCAGTTTATTGAAGCGTCATTAATTTAATCTGCAATTAAATGCGTGATTAACTGATCACATGACCAAATGAAACGAATATGATTGGTCTATTCGCGTTGTTAAGTTTTAACAACGAATTAAAATTTAAGCTTTCTATAAGCCGACTTTAAATGGCAACTTAATTCGAATTAGTTTAATTCTGAATTAAATTTTAATGTCGCTTTCTGTAAACCGTTCCTAAAAATTTCATTCAATAGTGCACCATTAGGTATAAAAATTTTTGGAAGCCCCCCCCCCAAATTAATTTCTGGATCCGCTCCTGGTATTGCCCATTATGAAACTGTACATAACTCATTTTAAACATTGTATGAGACTGTGGGGCTTATCAATATTATACTAAACCCTTCACTTGTTTAAGCAGCTTTTTTAAATTACAACAAAGACCTGTGATAAAAAATGATGGCTCTAATTTATTATTTTAATAAATATTAACAACAAAACATTATCTAACACCATTTGTTTATATTTGGCCCTCAACGTATTTAGGGCTTGATTTTTCGAACCTGCTTTGAGCTTTGAGCTTCATATATTTTTCTCGAATATAATTTTTACTTCTTTGTCGGTTCTACTCTTGAAAATCAATCCACGCTGCTTACTGCCCTTTAAACTAGAATAACTTGAAACCACCAAAATTCCCCTCGAAATTTTTATATTTGTGTGCGCGTTAAAAAATTGTGGTGTCTTCCTATTAGAACGTTGATGGTTTATGTGGCATTAACCCCTGATTTGTAGGAATTCCTGGCATATATTTGTATTTTTTTGGGGATCTTCCTGTACCTACGAACGTGTGATGTCTAAATGTGAGAGAGTATCAGGTGACATACTGACGTTTATGGCTATATACACGAATAGGTGCACATAAATACGGTACACTTTTGGCAATGACACCGCCATCATTTACCTTATTATCGACAACCCTTTATACGCTATAAAACCCGAACCTGAGACGGTGTCGCACCGAAATTTTCCAAGAAATCGAATTTTTTAACGACGCCTTTTTAACTCTCGCTTGATTCGGAGCAGCTGTCCCGAAGAGTAATTTATAGTCGGAGAGATCGGCCGCTGGGGGGCTCGTTATAGACGCTCCACCCTATCCATCGGGGAATATTTTTTTTATCTGATTTAGAAATCGTCAACGTCGTATATTTTAAACCGACACACATACGGAAGTTATAAAAGCCACTCGGTGTATTTATCGCGTAATGATGTCGTTCATCATACCGCCGAGGAGATTAATAGAAGAATTAGATCAGTGGCGGCGTTTGTTGATGAATTCCTATCGCGCGCCGCGTAATAACATGCATATCGGTCATCCAAGTCGCTTGTGAATTTACCCAGCGGTGTAAAATATCAAAATATTTCGATTTTTGATCGCATTTTTCGAAAAAATGAAACGGAAGTCACCCGTTCCCATGATGGTGGTTGACCTAAAATTTTTGATGACTGCGTTCCAGTTTCTTCTACGCACTTTCTAGGCGACGTCAATTCAGCAAAGTGCAAACACCTACGTCACCTATCCGCCTCAAAGATTCATACACTTCACTTATTTCAGCGATAAAAATTTCAAATGTGCATAAGAATGACTTGAGAGAAGTGCGGCGTGCTAAACGTGCAATTTTTATTCTAGACGAGTATTAGAAAATCCTTCAAGGTTACCAGGGCAGTGTCAATAGGCTCGCTTTGCCAGTCAGCGGTTTAGGATGTTGATCAAAAATTGTTGACTCTGCCAGAAGCATCCTGCCTGGAATGCGACAACACGAAACGGCGGATTTTTGAATAATTTCCCCAAAATGCATTGTCAATTGGCTATAAATAAGCGATTTTTAAACAACGTTTAAGTGAGCGTGGACGATCTTTGGCACGCTTCCAAACGTCCTTTTTTTGTTTCGTTGAAAATTACTCTTTGATTTTGTCTTCAAGACAAGTGACAAGCAAATGACAAGAATTTATGGAATGGTGTCGGAAACACACTCTTGTTTTTGTAATTTTGATTCATGTTTTCAAACAAGCGACGAATGTTCGTCGTTTTTCGCGATTTTTCTTAGTGCATGCTAGGAATCGATCGCTCCGAAATGAGCATCGTGCAAAGCCCGTCATGTGTGCGTGCAAAGGTGAGGCAGAGAGAGGCAGGTAAGGGTGGCTGGAGCAGAATAATGGCGTAATTCGATATCAGCAAGCGGCTCCCTATTTATACAGAGAACGTCCGACAAGAGAAACAGCAGCACCAACGACGGTCGAACGTACGCATCGCAGGGGGCTGCCCTCCATATCCATGTGAACGGGATAATGACGCAAAATCGCAGGTACAAGCTAAGATGGGAATTATAAATGATTTTTTTCCGACCCACTCGATGAACAATGGTAATGAGTGGGCTTTTGCGGTTCCGAGTCAACAACTGCACAGCCGATGGTCAGTGTAAATACCCGATGGGGCATTGTGTTTGCACACATCGACCACTCCAAATCCTCCAGGTCTGTGTACCTGAGAGAGCAGCCACCCTTGCACAGTCAAGAGCAGATTCACAATAGCACAAATTTATTTTGACTTGGGTACTAAACGGCCGCAAGAAAGGGATTTCACGCTTTCGTGAACAAATTGGAATTCACAAAATGAGATTTTAAACGGTGCTCAACAGCCGGAAATGGGCCAGATTTAGCCCGTCGATGAAGAGGGTTGCGCAGGACTATCGCAAAATCAAAATGTATCAAGGACCACCTAACTATACCACGATTTTTGTTTGGAACTTACGCAACAAAATATTTTGAAAATTTCCCTAAATATTTTGTATTTTTTATTAATCAATGACAGAAACAATTCTAAAACTGCATGAACCCTGTTGCTAATTCTGGCGTGTACGTCTCCTTTGTTGAAATGTTTGGTCTGAGTACTTGCTGGTAATCAGCTTAGGAGGCGCCGTCTAGCACGAGCCTCTGGTGATGAGGGCCAGTGATGCAGAAGATCGTCTGCACAACAGCATTACTTCTGTTTACGAGCAATGTTCGTTGACTGGCACCGGTAATCCGTCCAGGTACCCAGCTGATCGATTGTGTGTCGCGATGCGCCTAAGCCGCTTCCCATCCTGCAGCAGAGGAAGTTCAATTTACGGCTTCTTCGGTTCTTGATGCGTGAGCCACATCCGGTTGACGGGCTTCCGAAGGTTACGCTCCACCAAATTCGGAATTTACCTAAGGCTTCTGTTATCAATCGTTCGATGGGTCACGGCGCTTGGTGGTCTCATCGCCGGCGTTGACGATATCGGATACCGCGGCCTAAAAAACGTAAATAACGCAGGACCATCGTGTTGGTTTGAAGGAAAAAGGAAAAGTCGGCTTTATGATGTAATTAATTCGTGGAATTGTCGGGGATGGGTTATCAGTAATCACCGTTGATCATAATGTGCGCTGTCGTAACACCCTCCTTGGAAACTGTTGCTAAGGTGTTTGATGTTGATTGGAACGGATCCTAATGCTAGTTATTTGCCAGAAGAGCACGTGCGGCTTGCAATTATTTTATTAGTTTCACGACCCCTCGTATTCAGCTTCATTAATTGCGATCCGTCTTGTTATTCTTGTTTGTCAGTGGTTTGTTATGAAATGCTTGCACTATTAACATTCCTCCGTTTTCCAGAAATTTATACGATTACGATGATAATTACAATAAAAGACCGCAATTAGTTGGACATTGTTTTTCTAGCACATTTTTTTAATTAAACAATTCAATCTATATTTTTGATTAAATTTCTGGTCAGTGATCAGTGACAGTGATCACACATCACATCTTATGTTTCTACATGTTTTAGTACTGCGAACTTAATTTAAAAAGCTCTCAGCATTAAAATATTTTCAAAATTATTGTGTTTTAATTTTTATTTAGTTAATTATTTATGGGTAATTTTTAACCTATTTTTTTGCACAAATCAACTAGCATGGCTTATTTTAGAATAACACACGAAATAATACATTTTTTAAATAATTATTTTGATTTTAGAAACATTCTTCAAAAAATTACATGCATAGAGGAAATTATAAAGTATTTATTAGCTTACGCTTATTTTTACCTGATAGTTATCTTTTGGGATACAGTTTGTATTAACAAATTGCGATCTTTATTTCCCCGATTTTTTGTGGCTTTAATAGAATTTAAACTGGAAATTTTTTGAATAAAAGATTATAGAGAAACACTCCAGAAGATGCTGATGGACAAAAGTAGGTATGCGGAATGTGAATTTATGAAAACTTAGAAAATAGTTTTAAAGAAATTAAAATCATCGTAGTTTACCATGCACAGTACTATCTAAATATTTTGACTATAACAATCAAGTTACCTGAAACGTTCTTTTTCAAAACCAACGAGTCATAAACGACTCGATTTTATCTAAGAAAACTAAGAGCAATACAATTTTATTTCGTTGAAAGCGACATTTTTTTGTTCTGAGAAATATACGTTGAGTTTTAGTCTTAAGAAGGACCAGAGTTTCTTAAGAATAGTTCAAAATCCTCTTATTTTGGCCAAAAACTAAGATTTTCGCACTTGTGCTGAAATATGATCTTGGCCTTCAAAAGTTTTTTTCAAAAACGAGCAAAATCATTCAAATAATCTTATTTAAAAGACTAAAATGAGTATTTTCGAACTGGAAGTTTATAGTTTATAGTTTAGTTTATAGTCCATTAATTTTAAATTATTTTGAAAAAGTGAATTATAATGAAAAGTTAAATTCTGTGGCAATTAACTTTTTAAACACTTTGTAGGTAAACCGGGTGTTGAATTAAAAAGAACACATTCGTGTGCAACATCAGCTTGAACAGATTTATATTCATTACAGAAAAATCTCAAAAACACAAAGTGATTTATTTTCAAATTTATGTTAAATTGCGTGGAACAACCTAATTAGGTATGTATACCTAAAAATATAGGTATAATTGTTTCACTGTTTGCCACCTAAAACTGGCGCTTTAGTCGTATGTTGGCTTTTCCGCTCGCAAAAAGCCCACTTCAAAATAACAATCTGGCAACAAATTGCACAAAACGAACTCTATTCCTCATAATTCCCATCTCAAACAGCTGTTTATTGTTCGATTTTGCCCGAATTGTGTATAGTAAACCGATACTCAACAATTCAGCGAACTTGTCGATTGTTTGCTCCAAAAACGATCATAAGTCATTGATTTTCCGCTGAAAAATTTTTCATCCGCGAATTGTTACAGCTTAGGGTTAGTTTTATTTCTTTTCATTACTGTTATATCGCATTACCACCCTGAAGCCGGACCAGATGAGTGATTATTTAGGTTCGCACCCATTTTGCTTTATATGAGTAGTAATTGAAATGGTCTGATACCCTCGTTGCGCAGTTGCTGCCATATCGGGTTGCAAACGCGTTGATTTTATTTCGTTTGTGGTTCGCGGTTTACAAGGTGACGTTTTTTATTCCTCTTGTTTTTACCTGAAAAATATGTTTACATGTGGAATAATAACAAGGAGCGGAGCGGAAATCAAAGTTATGGGTTCGGCTCTTGAAGTATGTGAGAAATTGTAAAAAACGCCGCTAACAAGTTGTGAGAAAGCCCCAAATACAACGAATTAACCCGTTTCAATTCAACCCTTTCCGTAAACCACACAATGGTCGAGACCAAATTCGCTTTTTCCAGTTTCGCCGCTAATTCTATATTAAAACCGCCAAGGGTCGATTAACCCTTTAAGAAAGTCAAATTTACACGGTTCACTGGATCCGTGGGAATCGAGCGACTTTTTCGGAGCCTTATTTTGGGAAAGTCTACACATTTTTGTTTTATTTTTTAAGTGTTTCAGCTTGAGAGAAACACTCGGTAAGTAGAAACATTTTGGTTTCTACAAAAGGAGTGTTTGGATAACAGAAGTGTTTATTTAACTGCAAAAACATCCCTTCTTTTTCGCCCGCGCTGTCTTTTCTCTTTTCGTATAAACGTCGGTTTGTTGGTGCCTCCCTGTCCGTATAAATGTGTGTATATATAGCCATGCAGGGTAACATGAACCTCCCGGGATTATTTTTAAAAGTGAATTTTCAAACATTACCCTAATTATCTTTATGATACATCCATTTTATTTATGTGCAGATACGGATTATACTTCTAAGACCGGAAATAGCACTTTCAGCGCAGAAAAAATATCATTTCAGTCGAGGATATCGGATTTTACGGCCTTTCACAAAGTAAATAAAAACAACAGTGGCAAAATAAATGGACCATTAACATGTAATTAACAGCAGAACAACACAATAAAAATTTGTCAAGTATTATTTTCAATTTAAACTTCAGAATTAAAAAAACATATGTTTTTTGATTGATTCAAGCTGGCGTTTAATTACTGTAGACCCTTCAAGTAAGTAATGGCAATTTTTTAGGGTCTCGTTCACCTCCACCTCTCCTCCTCATTTTTTTATTTGTATGGTTTTTTGCAAACAATATAGCTATTAATAATACGAGTGTGAAAACACAAGCTTAAAGTTCGAGGGCTGTCGTTATGCAACGAGCGTACGCGAGTGACATACCTCAAGATCCGAGAATTTTAAGCGTTTTCGCATAAGTGTTATTTAAAATTTTTTTACATTGCTATGGAAAGCGTGTTTTAAAATAGTGTTATAATCTAGGATTCATATAGTATTTAAAAAAGGCTTAAAATGTTGCCAACTAAAAAAGGCTTAAAATGTTGCCAACAAAAAAGGAAATATCGTCATTTAACTTTGGGATTCTCTAATAAGTACATCAACAGCCATTTGACAATTTCTTTTCCAGTTTGAAAATGAGGGTTAATGAGGGAAATAAAAATTTTCCTCCCGAAACACCTGCCTGAAAATAATTGCCAAAATCGCATTTTCCGCGAAAACCTTCTGCGGATAATTTGACTCGACACCTCATGGCCGTAACTTTTAATTAATCGAAA
Source organism: Tribolium castaneum (assembly GCF_031307605.1). Taxonomy (NCBI): domain Eukaryota; kingdom Metazoa; phylum Arthropoda; class Insecta; order Coleoptera; family Tenebrionidae; genus Tribolium; species Tribolium castaneum. The sequence continues at coordinate 15,470,816 of NC_087396.1, forward strand.
AATCCCCTTGCAAATGCGTCCCAAAAACAAAGTAAACGCGTCCAGATCCCAACACCAAAACCTCATTACTTGGAAGCTCGCCTTATCGATCTACTAAAACTCCAGCAGTTTTCAAAAGCTGACAAACAAAGCTAATATTTGTTGAGAGGGCGAGCAATAAAAGCATTTCATTCATTCGGATCCTGGTCGAAGTTCGGTTCAGTCAATCAGCACCTCTTTCACTCTCTCTGTGCAAAGGCAGCGCGTAAAAGCGAGACAACGGTATCGTCTTGTTTTAGAACTGTCTTGAAGCACTATCTGTCAAGTGACAGTAGGTCCATCTGCCTCCGTTCCGTCCATGACCACGCCCCGACGTTCCCCTCTATAATCGAGAGGGGATGAAATGACATTTGTTCGTTGTTTTGTTCCGAGGATTGGTTGATCTCCGGTTGTTATGGTAACGATGGATGGACGAGGTGGGGGTTCAAACGAATTGCTGGTTGTGGAAATTTCTTAGGGCTTTTCAAAGTCCCAAGCGAGAGGTGTTCTGTAGGTGGCTATTTTGACGCCGAGGCGAGATGATCATTGACAGGCGGAACGCAGGCTATAAGCGTGGATATAATATAGTAATCTCTTTATGTAAATGGCCACTCGTGGTGGAGAGCTTCTTCAGGGGTAATGCGATACGGCGACGCGGTGGGATGTGAGCCCGGAATATAAAGGAGAATTGTCGATTGGCTTTGATGTCCGAACGACCCGGACTCGAATTCTAAATTCAAAGTGTGACCACAATAAGATGAGAAATTATTTATTTCTTTTATAGTGGATCAAGCAAACATGTCTGCCTTCTGCGACATAGTGGTTAAAACACGGCTAAATTATGTGATCGAGCATCAAAATGCATTTACATTAACTAAATTAGAGGCTCTTTTTTTACTTAATAAATTGGTATTACCTACTTTATAACCTCTCTATCTACACTAATTTATATAATGCATGCACCTATAGTAAAACCTCTTCTTCGGAGCATGTCAGCATGTGTTAATCTACTGAGCCTTTGTAATCCGAACTAGTTTTAACCCGAAAAATAAGCGTATGAAGGCTATAGTCCGAATATGCACTCTATAATCCGAACATTAGTATAACGTTTATTAGGTAGGGGAGACAAGGGACAAAAGTAACGCGGGAGGTATGCGATAGTCATTATAATTTATAATCTTTTTACATATGCAATCGTGCACACGAGTGTTTAACACCTTTTTTACCCCTCTGTCACCTCAGTTGAACTCCCGAAGCTGGGAATAGAGGTTTTTCAAGGGTTAGTACAGAAAAAATATGTATGACAAAAGTATATATTGCGGATTATTTAAGTTTATTTGATTTATTAATAATTTAATTTAAATAGATATTCTTAAATCTAATGTAGCACAACATATCTTCCCTTGTAGATTACATTTTTTGTGGACACATATTTGTACAACAGACTTGAGTCGGGAAGTAACAGACTGTTAGTTTTGTCCCGAAAAGAGTTGTAGTTCTTAATTTGAATTTTAGTGTATTCTTGCATTATTGAAATTCAGTGTAGCTAGAGAATGTTTCACTAACCCATCCAGAATACCGAATATATGCAAAATAACAACAAATATGGACAGGCAAATGCGTTATTATAACAGATTCATCAACGAAGATAGAATTAGAGGAAGAACGAAAGCGTAAGCCAAAGTTAGTCAGACCAAAGTTCGTCAGAAAGTCGTTATTTATTTCAAGACAATTGCTATCAAAAAAAAAAACAAAAAGAAAATAAAAAATACAATGAGAGGTGTTTTCCAATGTAGACAATCAAGAATATTTATGTTTCGTTTGTTTCGAATCGTTTTCCATCAGCAGAATCAACATAAATGAACAAAGTGTTACTTTTGCCTGTAGTCTTCTCCTTTTTATATACCTACAAGGTATAGTAACCTTTTAAGAGGCTCCATCTTTATATTTTATCATACAGAGTTGTATACATAGAATACGTTTAGATTTTTAAAAACCTTTAGGACTTTATAAAATCTATACTTATTATATTATGTATCTATTTTTTTTGATTCATGGTTTTGAAATGAGTTTTTTAAGTGACTGAAATGTTATTCTATTATCATTTAATAAGAAAAAAATGACTTTTTAGTGATGCCTCATTTGATGCATCTATTAACAAATTGGCTTAGATGATAAGTCCTAAGTCTTAAAATCTTAAGTTTCTGAAAACGTTTTAACAGCAAGTAGCCAATCCTGTTTACGTACTATGTTTAAAAAAATACGTACCTACACTTTAACTCAAAATATAATTAGATAATAAAAATCGATCACCCGGAGAACCCCTTGTAATATAATATTTAATATTATTTAATATTGGCGATTTAAACTTGATAGTATGTACCTTATATGAAAACTATTCATTTTATATCATTTTGATAAAGTTTTTTTTAATTCAGTTATACATATTAGGTATTAGTGATTTGCCTATAGCTACTAAACTAATGTTTATTATCAAAATTTTCTGTGGTTGCCGGTAAAAGGTATTGCTTTTTGTGGTTATACAAACTTAAATGGTGTTTTTTAACTAACTGTTAACATGTGAAAATGGGTGATTTGTTGACGTGCTTCCAGATTTTATATTTTAACGGGTTGTGACAGAATAAACGCTAATAACATTCGATGCAAAATTATACGTTAGTTCACGGGGTGTGATGAATAAGAACGGTTTTAAAAATATGTACAAACGTTCAACCTCTTCTATTTATCAAGCTACAAGTTACAAATCATTTAATTTTTGATTTGCAAAAATGAAATTTTAGCAACGAAGATTTTTTGTTATTTAATAATAATTATTCCGAGTTTCCTTAGGTAAATATCTAAGATTCTAAGCATAAATATACAGGGCTAGATATTAATGCTTTATGAATAGTGTGTGTAAATGTAGGTACATATTTGCAAAAATGGAGTATATACACAAGTAAACAAAAGGCTGTCTATTTGAAATATTAATGATAATTAACTAGATATATTATGTACTTTTGTGGAAAAACAGATTAGAAAAGTGAGCAATTACTAAAACCAAATTCCGGTGAAATAAAAGGGCATGACAGAAACGATCAAATCAGTATTAAAAACAAAATCAAAACACCTTGTATATGTATTATGTATGTAGGTACATGTAGAAATAAAACTTTAATTAAAATAATATTCGTTTACCCTCTCCTTTAATTTAATACATTTAATGCATGAAGAAAAGCAAGTTTCCACAAAAGTTTGCTACTATTTATAATTCTAGCAATTTAATATAGGTATGAGATACTAGGTATGTGCGTAATTTGTCGTAGAATAGACCTCCAAGAAGGTAAGAAATCTAAACAATTCGGCTGTTTAACAAGACACTATTATTCCCTAAGTGTGACGACACCGGTAACTATAGAAGACTCTCAAGCGTTGACATACCGCAACCTGACACTTTTTTATTTTTTCCGAATGATAACTTCATTGCAAAACGGTAGAGCGGTTTCTACACCTAGATTAGGTATTAGACAAGTTTTAAAGCAGCAATCGGATACTTCACATTTCTCGCAAAATTGATCTCGGTCCCGCTTCCAAGATCACTAGTTTCATTTTTCTCTGATTAGTTAATGACATAATCTCAGCTGTGATAGAAGCCAAAGCACGTTTCCCACGATTCTGCTACTGCAAACTTGCGTTTACCACAAAACCGCACCGTCGTAAAATAAAATATGAACATTTGAATAGAAAAATCCCCTTTGAAAAAAATCGATATAGTGTTGCTTCAAGGTTTTAGAACGGAATAATTGTTGTTGTGTTAAACGCAAGGATTGGATTACTTCTGTTTTGAATATTTCGCGTAACTTCCTGTGAGAATGGCATCGGATTGACGTTTCAACACATAATTATCGAATTTTTCACATTTCACAGATAAATCGTAGACTAATCATGTCAGATGTTACCGCTTTATTGTTATTGTGGTAATTAGCGCGATGATGACGTGATGGATGGTTATGGCCCATTAAATTATTCAAACACCCCGTCCCGAGGGGCTGACGCTTCGTTATCAGCAGGCTGACAGTTACACTGGTTTTCAGCTCATTACGCTTCCTGAGTTAATTCCGATTTTGATGGCTCAGGAGTATTTAACGACGGAAAATTCAAAATAGGCGAATATAATAAACCAGATGGCTCACAAAAGTGAGTCAATCGTCCTCACCAAAGTGGCCAATGAGCCCTTCATTTACTCAGTGTGAAGTTCATAAACCCCTAGGGACAATCGTTTGGATCGCAGCAGGCTTGGTACGAGACATATGTTAAAACTGCTCTTTTCGAATCCTGATTAGCACTCGACTCGGTCCCAGGGGTCCCCAAATAAATGTAATAAACGATCAGATTAGAACAACCCTTGACGTGGAAAAAGCCCTCACTCAAAAAAACCTGAAGTAACTGCGAAATTACATAAGTGTGATTTGGTATCAAGTGCTAATAGATAGGATTAAGGAATAATAAATATCAATAATATGCCCAATTTTGTTTATTTATAAGTGAAGATTCAGTGAATGGAGATAAAGGCGTTTAAGTTAATTACTGTTTACATTAAGTTTTATCTCTTGAATTAGTCGAAACTCTTGTGATTAAACAAACAGTCCACACACGACTCTAATAAATTAAGCAATTAATTATCACGGAGCGACACCACATTTATGCATGAGCGATCCGTTGGGACAAATAAATTTTTCGAAAACATTTATTTAGCATTTTATCGCGCTTTAATGCTGTCAATATCAGCGGCCGTTTCAGCAAGACTGACGTTTATAGATTACCTCATTACATCGTCGAAAACAATTCCTCGAAACGCAACATAAATCGTCGCATAATTTGAAATTAGCGGTGGCAGTTGGCACAAGTGCACTTAAAATATAATATCGCCGGAGATAACGGAAGATATGCGCGCGAGCTTTCAGAAAATGCAAGAATGAATTTGCGGACATGATGCAGTATCGTGTCATCTGAAACGCTTTGCGAAACACGAAACCTCAACCACATTTCACTACCTCACTGACATTACATTACCACTGTGTACTGTATTACCGCGTGCCAGTTCTCACATGGCGATACACTCGCACCACTTTGGGGAAAAAGGTTTCTTTGTGTGTAATGTCTTGACGCAATCGGGGTGATTAGAGAATCCTTTCAGTGGCTTGAAGGACTTCGGCCTGGGGGAGACGATAAGCTGGACTTAAGTAGCCTGACGAGGTGGAATTCATTAATCAGGCCCTGGAAGTAAACGCGGTTTGGGCTCAGAAGTGGCCCAAATTTTTCCGGCACCTGTTGCACCGAACGTCCAAAATAATAAAATTCAATTCCAATCACGTAGCTTTGCTTATTATTAAAAGCTTTTATTAGTTTTTTTTTAACTTGCTTTGTTGTCTGTCTGTCTGTTTCATATTTTTGGAGCAAATTTGAAAGGGTTCTCGTTGTCCCAATAAATTGAAATTTTGCATACTTACTTAATCTGCGTGACAATGTAATCCTATGTGGTTAAATACCCCCTAATGGGGTTTTGAAATTTTAGGTTAGATTTTCAAATGGATTTTCGATGTGTACATACGTAACTTATACCAACATTAACGGTATGTTGGTCATTGGGAAATATATTAATACCTAATAATTTTCATTACGTTTTGTAACAAACAAATATTGCTATTTTTTCAATTCATTTATCTTGGAGGATAGAGTATAGTCACAGAACAGTGGTTAAGATGTGCTTTCAGCTGTTTTCTATCGCATACTAGTAAACAAGTTTGCACAAATCAGCAAAATAATGGTGTTACAATAATACGGCGAAACTAAATATCAGGGAAAAAGACGTTTAGAATAAGTAAAGACTAAAAAGCAATAAAAAAAAATTCAAAAAAAATTTTTTAGAAAAAAGCTTTTATTTAAAAGATGCACTGAAAAATAAAAATAAAAAAAATCAGAGGAGAATATTTTTGCTTACAAATTAGGATTTTAAACTTTATAAAAGCTTTGGGATCGATCATAATTCATAACAATACGGCATTACAGAATTACTTTCTTAAATTGACCGCCTCCAAAGCTATTATAAAATTTTAAAATCCTAATTTCTACGCAAAAATATTCTCCTTTGATAGAAAAACATTATTTTTTTATATTTTAGTGCATCTTAAATAAAAGCTGTTTTCTTGAAAAACTTTTTTTTATTTTTTTATTTGGTGGTCAAACTTATTTGGCCGTTCCGCTCATCTAAATAAAGCAATGATGGCTCTCGGCTCGTCTCCCACAAAAATTAGCGTAATTAGAGGCGAGCCAATTTACATCATTTATGTGTAATTGGGCCGTGTCGAAAGAAAAAAGCGTCATGTGTCGGCGGCAATTTATGAATGAAGTTGACAAATTCTAATTCAGTGACTTGGTCGAGTTTCAAATCGCTGATATGAATGAACGACGACACGCGATACCTTGTATGTATTTGATATTTTGGTTGTAAGCCGAGCCGCCCTATTTAAATAGTACTACAGCCAACATACGGAAAACAGAGCGTACCGTTTGGCGCTCTCGCACGCAAATCCACCGAAAAAATAACAAATTCACCGAGTGGGAGTCTGGAAGAAGCTGGATCGAGTTACGGAGAGCGACCAAAATTTATTACGCATCTTGATTTAAAAACATTAAACAATAAAATCTAATCTTGTTCGGCTTTACGGCTCTAAATTTAGGCCAATAAAAAATACGTCCTCGTAAAAACACGCACATTTGACACTCGGGATGTTTTTCAACAAGGGAGGAAAACGTGGTTCGGGTCGTGTTCGGCAGTTTCGCATATTTTTCTGACGTTTGCACAGTGCAATTCATAATATTTGAGCTAATTGGGGCAGCTTTTAATTATGTGGAGGTTTTCGGAGGGTGCCTTCGAGACGGATTGCTAGTTCGGGTCAAAAGTTACGCGCTAGCTCTTCTTTACTTCTAATGAGTAGAATGGATGTAATTAAGTGGAACGTTGATAAAGCTTCTCTCGGTTTAGCTGTAGAGCGGTTTCGCGATATTTATACACCTAACAATATCTCTAAACTTCAACTTCGTGTTCTTCAGGGAGTTCTAATTTTAATAACAAGTTTTTATGTTGCGAGCTCGGATTTCTACAATGGAAATATCTTAGACCTCACTTGATATTTCCATTTTCTCGACTTTATTAACCGCTTTCTTCGATTTGGTTTTCTTGTCGATAGCAGCCACTTTGTTGCCCGGTTCATACTCGAAATAAATCTCCTGTTTATGTCTGCATCGAGTACTCGTTATTTGCAACATCGAATATTTCTCTAATCTAGATGCAGTAACAGATTTCTGTTTAGACCTTCTTACTTTTCTTGTTGTTATACGTAATTGATATCACAATCGATTGTTAAAGTTATTATAATTTCACACCGTGTGGCTACAGAATGCAAAAACTAAACTGTCAAAATTTACGATTTTTCTCCTGTGTAAGAAAGTTTTGATAACTGTTTGGCATTTCTCAATACGAAACATCATGTTATTTTAACAATTTAAAGTAATTTAAGCCTTGTTAAGTCTAATTCGAAGAATAAAATGTTGTATTCAACCTGTTTTTGTGTAAATCGTTTCATTTATTTCACCTCGTGGTTTAGTATTTCACCTCGTCCGATTTACACTCAAACTTGTTAAATAAATAACTATTTTAATTATTCATTTAATCACGTATTTATTCCGATTATGTATTTTCAAAATGAATCTACTGAAATTAAACTAATAAAAACTTGAATGGTTTTGTCTAAATGAATTTTTAATTTCGTATGTAGATAAATGTTAAGTTACAGTATTAATCACTAATTAAATTTTGTTTCTAATTAAATATTTTGTAAACGGATCCTATGAGTTTTATCAGAGTTTTCAGATTGGAATAAAATTTAACGACAGCTTCCTTAAAAGGTTGTAAATAAAACGAGTTGAACGTTTCGTTGGTGTCAAGACGCGGTGGTGTGTATATGTGTTGTTGTTATTAAGTCATTGTCAATTCCATCTTTCAATGTCGCTTCCAAGAATTTGAACGAATCAATAGCCTGATGAAGTTTATATATAAGCGAAACATTGCAACTCGCCGTTTTAGAGAGAACCTTGTAAGGAAGCTGTCCTAACGTCGTTAAATTTTATTCCAATCAATTAATCAAGGACTTCAAAAGCTTTCTCTAGAGTTTTTAGGTGATTGTGTGATAGATAACACAATACAAATGAGCATTTTTCTTTACAAAGTTAATAGGCGTCGGTAATTGTATTTTTCTTTATCCTGTCTTTGGGCAGTTATAGGCGTCGTGGATGCATACCTTTAAATGAGCGCATTACTGATGGAAACAAATGCTTTTTTTTGCATAATTTTTAAAAACCTTTATCAAGGCTTTTATTAATTTGCTTTGTTGTTGTCTGGCTGTGGTCTGTCTGTGTCATATTTTACGAATTAAAATTAAGAAAGGACTCCAGCAGTTATTATTGATTAAATTATAGGGTTTGTATATTACGAGGGAATATTTTAAGAACGAAATCAGAAATAAATGCGTAATCCCCAACGTTTATTTTACAAGTGGTTTGTTAAACATTTTAGTAACTATTTTTAAACAAAGTTTCGCAATTTTGTTTGTTTCAATAATGATGAATGCCTACCTATCTAACCAAAAATTGTTTATTTAACCATTTCCGAATAAATCAAATTTTTATAAAGTGCGGATTAATTGCAATAAAATTTTTATTCAACTTAGAGCCGGTTTACCGAAGCGTCATTAATTTAATCCGCAATTAAATGCGTAATTACTGATCACGTGATCAAATTGAACCTATTTGATTGGTCTGTTGGCGTTATTAACTTTTAACAGCTCAATTAACTTTAATTGAGCTTTCTATAAACAGGCCCATAGTGTGCACATTCAGTTTAGTAGGAACCTGAATAAAAAATACTTTCTTCTTTCTTCATTTCCATTTTCGAAAAAGTAATTTATGCATTGTTGTTTATTATTTTTTTTCTTCAATATACTGACCTTTTTCAAAATGCCTTGAAAAATTTAAAAAAAAATTTAAAAAAATGTTATTGAGCAATAATTATTAATCCATCAATTATTGAAAGAAAGTGACATAACGAGGTTTTTGTAAATCAAGCAAAAGACCGTAGGTAACGTTAAAACGTTTAAATAATTTGAAAATATATACTTATACTTTTTCTAAACCAATTTTTGCTTTCGCTGCCATACCGTCCAAACTTATTTGCATAAAATTAATAAAGCATCAAATTCAAATGTTTTTAATAATTCTCCATACTTTGTGCTAATTTGTTTTTTTTCTCGTAAAGAATAAAAAATATTCAAGTCTTACAGAGTATTTTATGGTCTCTGTATTTTATTAGACACTTAGACAGTAACGAATTATTTATTCGCTTATTTGACCGTTAATGGATAGGTATTTTATATTAAGTTTTATTACAATGTATTTGGAATTTTTGTATAATAAAAATTACACTTATTGAATATTTTACAAATGGCATAAAACCGCAATAAGAAAACAAATAACAAAATTATGTATAAATCCAACAACATCTCCTAATCAATGTCCATGCAAGCCACAAACGCAAGCATGTCTGGCAGACATATCCATATGTATCGACGACATAAACCGACAGCGTTTCTCTTGTCGACAGCATCACATTACAGCATGTTTATCCCAACCAAAACAATCTGCAATATCTTATCGGCAATATTACAGAAATATTACCCCGTCACTTGATTTTTCCCGCACCCACTCATCCTCCGGACTCGGACGTGCTAATCACAGCCACATTCTCGTTACGCAATTTCATGGCAGTCAACCCTTAAACGAAAGCCACCAGCAAATAAACAAACGCCCGCTCACAAGCCCAATTATTTATTTTTATGTTGATTACGGACGGAGGTACACGGCGAAATTCGTCGCGGACACGGGCCTAATCGAATTCACCATGGTAAAATTTTATTGTAACTGGTGCTGGCTTGATGATGGTCACGAACGGACCATGGGACATGTGACATCTGGGTCAAATATTTTAATGTTGACGCGGGACCTGCACAAAAAATGGGACTAACTCTGACTCGGATTTATGGGCGCTTCCCGGCCCCAGCCTCCCACTAAACCTTCGACTCGGAAAGCCATTTTTTAGTGCAAAAAGTATAGGCAAACTAGTACCGTTTGAAAGTACCCATAATTTCAGTTTCTGAAGCAGATCGTGTTATTTGAGCCCCGGGTTCCAGTTGGCGCTAACCTCCGCTTATTTTGACACAGTTGGCACAAAGCAATCGTTTAATTGTTCAAAAGCCGCTGATCTAGTCCTGAAACTAGTATTTAAATAAAGCCCTAAAAGCCGCTCGCAATGGCCATAATAAACACATTGTGTTATTTCCGGTGATTCGGGGGTAAAATCGGAAGGGTCGTGCGTATTTATTACGATCTTATCGATGCGAGAAAAACGAGATTTAGTTCGGATTTTCCCATCTGTTTGAAAATTTCCCAAACTTCCGGTTTCTCCAGTCCGTGGCCTCTCGAGAACAGGTATTCCTCCGCTTATTATCCACAATAAAACAATAATTATCCTGCACACTATTGGAGCCCGGAGTATCACCGCCATTGGTTCCGAAAGCTCGCCGTTAGTTCGGACTCCTTCCACCAGAGAGGTGTGCGTTCACCCCTCCTCCTCGGTTCGTGCGAGGGCTTTCAGTCTGCTGCAGGCGCGGAGGAAGGAATGTAAAGCAGTCCGGTGTCGCGACCAAGCTGAGTTTGGACTTTTGGCGATGTTTTCGCCCTGTGGCAGTGCGTAAAGCTCGAAATTTTGCGTTGGTCGGTGTCGAGTGCGGGTGGCGATGGTCCTTTGAGTGGTGTGGTCGCGAGAGCCGTCGGGTGCCACTACCATGGTGACTATAATGCCTTGCAATTACCTCAATGCCCAATCGACACGATGCGCGATAATCGATAAGATGTGCGACTCTAAGGTATAGGAATGTCAAGTGCGAAGCTCCCGTTGAAATCACTTCTTCGTTTCAGGTGAAGCGGCCGAGGCCTGATGCAACGTCGGACCCAACTGATCGCGATCGGTAAGTCTTGAAACAGTTTCAAAAAATTGGCCAAGTCCGACATGACCTTTGGTTGTTGTTCCACCGCGAGGTTTCTATTTTACATACTCCGCCGACTTTATTACCACAAGGCTCAACTCTTGTCATCTGATAAAGTCTTGTTAGTCGCCACTTTGACAGAATAATGGTCTTGTAACCGTTGTCAAATGGGTGCACTTCCATTTTAATCCGCGATTGGATAGGGGGCGATATTTATTATCTTGAGTTTAATTCGTCCACCCTGTGAAGCGTGAAGGTTGACCTTTTGTGGCGACTGTGCTCAGCTCGCAGTCGTAAAAATTGCAACACTCAAACTGAGATGTGGAATCGACGAATATTTGAATTCAAATTTTTAAGTGCAGTTTTAACTATGCTACAATTTATAAAAAGGAGAAATGAAAATTAGTAATGACGTATAGTAAATTCTCACATTACTCATTCAAGAGTTTTATAGAATATTTTGAAGCCCTGTCAATATCCGTATAGTATCTGTCTAGAAACCTACGGACAAGTAGCAGCTTTGTGGTTGTAAGTTTTGTTAAGTTTAATTTTAAAAACACTTTTTCATCATGTTTATGTTTTGTTATTTAAGCTGCTTAAACTATTCTTTAAACACTATTTATTGTATTCCAGTGTAAAAAAATCTTGAAGTTATTGTCCGTGTTACAAAAAAAATTAAGTGTTTACATACCAGAATCGAGTGATAATTAAACAAACTACTTACAAAAGAAAGTTTCGGGAATAAAATTTTTGATGTTATTTAAAAAAAATACGAAGCTTTTCGCATGAGGATGAGCTTTTCCCTTTTGTTATAAACAGTGAAGTAGTAGGATTTGCAAAAATTGTGTAAAACGTCGACTAGCATTCACATTCACAGCTTCGTGATCTGGCCATAGACGTAGCATAATCCTGCTTGTGATCGTTCAGATAATAAATTTAAATCAGATGCGGGAAAGCCAATTAATTTAGTGACACGTGGCTCTGTAAAATTTTGGGTTAATACAAAATTAATTTGGATTGCAATTAAATCTTTCGCAAACTATCCTTGGTGGTGTTAGGAAATTGAGTACCTACATACATTTAACATTTTTTAAACAGATTTTTCTCAAATTCCTGAGAAATGTGTAACGTATTTCTAAAGTTGAGTTTGGTGTTGCGAAGTATTCGCGAAGTTAAGATTTTTTTTACACGATCTAGTACGTTATACAGAAGAAAACCTCTCAACAACGGACACCGGTGGAGAATTTTTAATTGTCCGTTTTGGAGACGTGTCCATTAATGAGAGGTGGGCAGTTTAAAATAAATTATAAAATAAATTATTTTATGCATCATTCCATAAACTGCCATCAAACATTAAAATTTAATTTATCACAAAAATATATTTAAAAAAATGTTTAACTCGTACGCAGAATTTCCTTTTTATTCCTAGGTTTATTATAAATAAAAAAAAATTCATTTATAAATAAGTATTATAAAAGAAAATATACAGATTTTGTACTTAAAATATTCAATTTTTGTTTGGTTGTTTTTAGGAAAAATGTTTTTTTTATAATTTTTATTTGATACATAATACATATTCTGTAATGAAACCATTAAAATTTAAAGACCGTTAATCGTTGTTCCTATAGCAGTAACCAATAAAATTCTTTGATTTGCGATTCTAACCAGTGTTAAATTCTAACAGCCCGTTAAAAAAGTTACAGAATACACGCTAATTTCAGCTATTTTTTAACAGGTTCAAAATATTCAGAGAACATGAGTTCTAAGGCAAGTTTTCCTCTTATTACGATCGTCTTCATCAACCTTTTTATCACGTTTTTCTAAAAAAAATCATACACTCATCGATATTTAATTCTGGGCTTTCGGTTTGTCCGTTGTAAAAGGTAAATTTATTTGATATTTATTGGGGATTTTTTTGTCTGTGTCCACTATACAGAGAGTTCGTTGTCGAAAGGTTTTCTTACATTATTTTCCAATGCTCTTGTTACGTTCCTACAAAAATGTCCGTTGTAAAGAGGTGTCCATTAAGGAAAATTTTACTGTATATACTATGTATTTATTATTCTTAACCGTTTTAACTTAAATCGTCCTAGTAAAATTACTAACCCCAAACATCTTTTTTTTGGATCGGATTTAAAAATTTTAGTTATTGACTTATTGTATTTTACTAAAGAGCTCTTAAGGACATCAATGCATGCTATAATCTGTTAAAGGGAACGCCGCAACTTCGCAAAAACCTTGCATATAAAAGTTTTTCTTCAATATTTATCATTGAGCTTGTTTACGTACACCTTTCTCCTTCGTAAAGCACAAAGAGGGATAAAAGACTGCTAGGTAGTACAGACCTACTAGTTAGTTGATCTCAGCTCAAAATATTGTTTTTTTTACTTTGGTTTCACAAATTGTTCAATGTGGAATTGAAAGTAGTTTCACAAAGAGAACTTTTGTGCAACTCCTTTTAGTAAGCGTAAGTCGTTTATTAATAAAGCCTGAATAATTAACAAAATTAAGAGGAAATGGTTGAAACAGATTTTGATAAGTTAAACTGAACAAAAACAAACAACAAAAATAGAAAGTAGAAAGAATAGTATATTACACTCGTTTTATAAGTCAATCTACTGGAGTACTTCTTCGTCGTGCTCCAAAACCATTCGTGCTGCAATAGAACATCTTATAAAACTTGTATAATAACATACTATTGTAAAACGTAATTGTAGTAAAATGATAACACAAAACACAACAAAAAAAGTCCAACAGTGTCCAACAGATTTTTTTGGCCGGAAAATATAAGATTTAATAATGCATATCATTAACGTTTGTTCATCGAGTTAATGGTATATTTATTTATCCAATGTTTGATGTTCATAATGTAATGCGAGTAATTGGAAAAGTTAATTGTTACAAACACGTAGGTACTACAAAAATACTAAAATTTGCTAAAAGTTTTTGATAACCATAATCTTTAGGATTGAATAATAACATTGTTAAAAAGAATCTTACCCATGAACTATGAAAAATTCTTACTATTCTTCATTCAGTGAAATGGTGGCGGTAGATTTGATACTCGTGTATGGAAAACTAAATGTTCCATGGATTTTTGCAAAAATGAAAATTTTCGAAAACCAACGAATCAGCATCGATATCCTTGAATCAGTCTTGTTTCAGCAATTTTCGGCGCCACATTTCTTCTTACAAGCACATTTGATTCAGCAGATCCCACACTTGAGCGACGCGACTTTTCTTTATTTTAGCACGCATAATAAAGTAAATAATCGTCCAAGGAATTAAACTGCTGAGTCTGCTCCTGGTCAGTAGTTATATTGCAAGTTCGCTGAATGAAATGAATGTATTTTTACTATAGTTACATTACTATAAGAACGCTGGTGGGTGCTTTATGTTGAGTCTACGTTTGCTGGCCAAGCCAGAACTCAAAGATCGCTGCCGCCGTCGGGTAAAAATGACCATGTGGGATCGGGGCGTAGAGCTTTAACGACAGGACTATGGATGGGACATGTGTTTTGGCCTTAATGAGATGTACTCTGACACTTTCGTGAAGTGGAGAGGTTTTTTGTTTTTCGGTCTTGTCACAGAATGTCGTACACTATTAATTTTTGTTTAAATTGTGTTTTAAACATGAAATTCAAAAAACGATCTGCTAGTAAAAATCACTCTTATCTAACTACATTAGCGCTGGGTAATTTAATAAGTTTTATGGTGTGTGGTAAATTCACACACAATATGTAGCGTTTTAACTGGAACGTATTTGTAAAGTACACTTGTAGTAGAATTGTAGTGGTGAAATAAAAAATAAAACGTTCTCAAACGAGCATTACTGAAATTGCAACTTTTTTAAGCAGGTGTTTCGCGTTTTCATTTTTAAATTAATTTCAAGACATACCTATAATTATAAATAAATCAATCCACAATGTAAGATTTGTCCGCATTAAATCTATATATTAGCTGTTTCAAAACTATAAATTCCAATGTCGTATTTTACCCAATTATTTTTAAATAAAATTGATAAAATTGTAAAATAGTTATTAATGATTATGTCTCTCATTGAAAGTATAAATTACATTAGCTATTATTTTTTTAACTGAATAAATAATTTATAACAACTAATTTTGAGAAAAAATGCGACGTTGGCGTGTTTATAGTTTTGAAACAGCTAATAGATAAAAAACGTTTCAAAGTTCCGATATCAAAATGTCATTCTTAATTTTTGTTAGCTCAAGCTGTTACTTCCCAAAATAATACTCATTAATGTGATCTTGTTGTGATTTTCTACATACTGAAGGGTAATGTGTAAATTCCAGCAATTTTCACTACTTGTTAGTTCAAATTTTTATTGTTTATTTATTAATCATATCCAATAAGAAAAATTGAAACGTTTGAATTACAAATTACAAATATTTATTCTAATAAGTGTTCCAAAGTGACTTGAAAACTGTAGCAAATTAAATCAACGAATTATTTGTTTCTTTAATATCTCTTTCTTCAAACCATCATATGACACGAATTGCTCACTGTCCAAATATTTACTTAATAAATCTATTAAGATTGAAAATTATAAACGTCTGCAAATACTAATAAAAAAATAACATTTTTTGTTGGGTTGTGTACAGGGTTATTCAAAATGCAACAAAAAACGCCCTATGTAAAACATTCGTTTTGATTTTGTATTTAAAAATTTGTTATATGTTCTGTGACTTCTAAAAAGAGTAAATTATTTTGTCATTCGCCTTCATTTAATCAAAATTACTTCAAATAAAAAATATTTGCCAAGAGTGAAGAAACTGATTTTTATTTTTTAATTTTTACTACATAAAGTCCTTTAAGTAACATTGACACAGAATGAAATTTCCAAAACCTCATAAATTTTCTCGTAAATATTTTCAATTTCTGAAGATACTTTCCATCTTATCGAAGCGTCGTAAGTCAGGAACTATTACAGTAAACTGAAAATTAAATTATAATAACACCGTATAATGTTTTCTATTTAGTCAGAAGTGATCTACGTTGAATTAACTTCTATTCTCGCTTCTATTTTTAATAGTAGTTTTGAACCTGTGGACCTGCCAAGGAGGGGCAAAAAATATCGAAAAGTGATCTAGTCATTATATCCGATGTCAACTGATAGTGTTACAGCTTTTTCTACATCAATATAATCATAAACTGAAATAAAACACCCTGTAATCTCAATATGATGTTGTCTATGTCACAATTCAACTCTTTAACTGCGGATTTAAAGTAACACAATAAGATTTGTTTCATTTTTTTTTGTGGAAATTAGTGAAAACCTTTGAAGTTTCTTAAAAAACTTGGGTTATAAATATTTGACATTATTTTTGGTATTTTTTAAATCAATTAAGCCAAGATTAAAGCCTTGTAAAAGCGTATTACTATTCTAATAATAATTGTATCCGAAAGTCGGATGATGGGATCCTTTCCGTGCTGACATAGCGGACTTATTGCGAATGAAGCGCATTTTATTGCTAATGGAAATTGTGAATTACAAGGATTCTTTTTGGGTAAATTTGTATTTTAGTCAAATTAGTTGAAAGCATCAATTTAGTAAATGCATGGTTCTTTGACTATTGGTAATGGCTTTTAGGAAAATCGATTCAATTTGCATGTTTGCATTAAACCCGAGACATAAACCTTTAAATAGCGTTTTTCGAACTTTCGAAAACGTCTGAAACGAGGTTACACTCACTCATAAACGATAAAACCACTCAACATTGTTGTAGAACATTTATTTTATTTTCCAGCGACTTTGTTAGTCCAATAGGTATTGCATAAAGTGATTCGACGTTCGTTTCCGATTCACACAACCGAGTGTTTTTAATGACCATCGAAATAAAATGGTCTACCCACAGAGAACCATAAGACTCGTGTGTAAACACGTCTGTCGCCCATAGTCAAAAATACTGTTTGTCGACTCGTTAATTGGCCAAAAAGTAATCGAATAAAACCCATCGCGTCCGTGATAACCGTTCAGCAAAAGGCCATTTCCATCGCGTCCCGTAAAAATCATAACTCGCCGTCAAGCTATCGCAAGCGACTCATCGAAATTAATATTTATCACATCTACATCGAGCCACGCACCTCGGGAGACATTCCCAATTCATCGAAACACCTATTAATTTCTTGTCTCGCCTCTCTCGTTTTTTCGTTTTATCCTCGACTCCGGTGCGATAAAGACCGTCGACGGATTTTTATAGCGGATGGCAAGTGACATATTAAAAGATAAGTCCTATGTCTTCTTGTGTCACTTAGTCCATAGACTTATTCTTTATGTGACAAACTGGCGAAGTATAATGAACCTGCATATCTTCAAATCTTCATTATCGTCACCACACACGCCGTGGGTGTTCCTTCTCCGGTGCTCGCCAACTCGCCAAGATGGGGGTGCATTATCACATTAAAAGCTCGCGCTCTCTCTCTCATGATTAAAATCTCGACAAATTTCTGAACGTCGACGGAGAGGTTTATGGACGAAAAATAAAAATTAATAGACGGAGACTAATTACCAGATGACTATCGTGCGACAGATGCGTTTTCTACGGGAATTTTCCACCGATCGACGGATTAACACTTACAGTTATGCGTCCAAAAATTTCACTAATCCAGCGGGCGTTAGACCTTTAACGTTTCTCAAAAAAAATTACGAAACAAATCTGCAATTCAATATTTAATAGAATTCTTTCGTACTTGTGTCATTTCACATGAGTAATTTATGAAAATTATTCCATCATTAATTTTCACTCAAAGACACTCATTGAATTTTTTCCTAATTTTATTTCGAGTTTACTTCAATTTAAAATTGCTTAAAAATTTTTGTTTTCTATAAAATAAATAAATTTTTATTAGGACTTGTAGGTAGAGACAAACATAGTAATTCGAAATAGTTCGAACTACCTACTATTTATAAAAAAAGACTGAAAAAATAGTAAATAGTTCGAATTACTATTCGTTTGAGCGAGCTAATGAGCTGCGACTGTATGGGTAAAGTATTTGCCGGTGTCACATTATTTATTAATGCTACAAACAGAAAGTATTCGCGTAACTAAATTATTGAAGTTCTACAATAAGCGCAGTAGTTGTAACGTTTGGACGTAATTCTCAATTACTCTTTGATTCAGGTTTTCAAGCACGTTTATTTCAAAGAAGAATTAACAATTTTGAAAAATTCTTTTTGACACCAATCGTGTCGTAAAGCTACCTATTTAACTATTTCAATTTGTATAGGCTTTTTAAAGCTTCTGTACACGCATCTACATAGTGTAATTAGCATAAAGATGTTGTTTTCACTTTTATAAAAGTTAATACAAGTACACAAAACAAGTTACACAAAGTGTGTAAATTGTTACTTTGATAAGGCTGGGTTTATGTGAACCTTAAAAGATCGGTATAACTAGATGTAGAATTTATAAAAAAAATTACAAAGGTATTTATGTAACGTATATAAACCAATTTATAAGAGCTGGTTTACAGATGGCGAAATAAAATTTACTTATTAGAATTAAGATACATGCTTAATTACTTTATATTAAATTAATTACTTAAATACTTAATTAAATGTCAAGTTAATTGCGAAATAAAATTTGATTGTAATTAAATGTTCTGATTTAGGTAAATCGGTCTTAAATGTATTTTTTGAATTTATACTTTTTTTCAATTTTCCTTCTGTACTAACCATCGTTTATTTACCTTTCAATACAAGAACTAGAAGGGAAAGAAAAAATAATTTGTATCAATTTTTGAGCTGATTGTTTTTTACTAATCAATAAAATATAGTTCTTATTTTTTTATAATTTTGGGAATAAGACGCTGCTCTTTTTTTAAATTACCTTCATATTATTTTATTACTCTTTCTGTTGACAAGGACACATCTACATATTCTGAAATTCTGTGGTTAACTTTGGAATTGTAAAGAATATTAAAATTAATTTCTTTGAAGAAAAATATTAATGTGAGGTCTACAAAATTACATAAAATACATAATAGTATATTAAAAAACATTTTTTATAAGGGTTGATTTTATAAAACGAGTATTTTATGCAATTTTTGTTCTTTGCGCTCCCTTTTTTCTTATTTTAATTAACAAAAATGTCGTCTAGGGAATTTAGCGGTAATAAATAATAAATAAAGAAAAAAATGATGATTAAATCGTACGTGTATTCCACGCATTATCGATGAAACTCTTGAATAATAAATATCCCTAAATTCATTAAAGTACACTATACTTTAATGAGCCATAATCGACTTCTACTAATAGGCGTTAATAAACGTATTATAAACGCAAAAAATAAAAAAGGTTTTTTAAATTTACAAATACTTTTTAAATTGTGCAGACAGGAATAAAGCATATACAGGCTGTAAATGAAATAAGTACATTAATTTAACTGGCAATAGAACTCGTGAAGATCAACAATTTTTCCTAATAACTTAGCATTTTAGTTTTTGAGTTAAAACTATTTTAAAATCTTACACAATTTTCTTACACGTCACTAGAAGCAAAGTTACCTAGTCGACAAGATTACAGTATAAATCGGTTACCGTTGGTTGCGACTATTATTTATTATTACTTTTCTTTGTTGGATCATTTCATAAAAGGCTCGTCAATTTGTAGGAGGGGAAATTATTTAAAAAAATGCGATTTTGAAAAAATGGTACATAAAAAAGTGTTTTTCTTGATGAGTTCTCTCATTTGTTAAAATTAATATATTTATTTCGCTTACATCCTGTATTTTATCTAAAATAAGTCTTTTTCATTCGACTGGCCGTCTCTTGGATTTATCAAAAAAAAAACATAATAAGAATTATAATAATTTGTAGCCTATAGCTGTTTGTTCACTCTTGCTAACTTTATACATATATCTTTGTATTTTATTGATAACAAAGAGTAAGGTTTGAAATATTTATTAGTTGTTTTTTAACAATACGGAAAACCACCGTTATACGTACAAACACAGACTCAGAAGTACAGTGTTAATAGCGTCGTATTAAATTTACATTAAATTATTTGACAGTTTCTTTGTGATTTATGGTGTATAGGAAAGACAATGAATGTTGAATAACGTTCTGATACGGAGTTACGGCTCTTTATATTTTTACCACACAGGGCATTGTTAACTATTTTATACTTATTTAATTAGAAAAAAAAACTAAATTTCTTGTTTTTCTGTTAATTTAGTATAGTTAATCAAGCAGTTCAGAAATCTATTACGAAAATCCAATCACGATCCAATACCAAACACTATAAAACTCCAATATTCTAAGTCGGAGTTAAAAAATCGTTGTTTGCTTAACATTTATTGTCCCACAAGTTTAATTTATAGTCGCGACCGGTCGAAACCTCAATATCAGAAAAAGTCAACCTTTCGTCTCCCCCACAATTTGTCTCGTTCAATTTTAATAATAATTAATGTACGCCAACCGCCTCCAAGCTTACTTGGTGGCGTTGGAAACAAGATAAATTATCTAAAGAAGGTGGCATCTAGAGCCTGTATAACTCAAAGACTAAACCCGGAGATGTTTTATAAAGACCAAGCGCACAACTACAGGTGCGATCTTATCTCTTGGTGGAATGTAAAGTCCTGTCTCACTCAAGATTAGTATATCTAACAGCACATAAACATAATTGTCAACAGACCGTGGTCAGAGCACCCCTTCGCCGCGCAAAAATGCACCCGAAACACACTCTTGTTTACTTGTAGCCTTTTTGTCCAAGGTGTTGTTGACAATACAAAGAGCGGTAGCTGGGCCCCAAATAAGCCGATTACGAGACGAGGCGAAGACATAATTGCGTCCAGATCTGATTGATCGGCGCTCCGAGCTCATTTATTGTCATCGCACAAAAAATGAACATGTGGTGGTGAACAAAAATGTGAAGGTTGCCCAGATGTTACTGATTCGTAATCTAATTAGTGCAAAGAAAATTCGCATCTTGTGACTATTTCAGGTGCTTACTGGTCTTGTGTAGTTTACAGAATGCATTATTTTGGTTGTTTATGCGGACGTCTCTTAACAATTTAATTTATGACAAACATTTCCGATGCAATCTTCGCTGAAAAAAGTCGTAATTCGTCAAAAATATTCCCAGGAACAATAAACATCAGCTCATTGTTATTTTCGTAATTTCGACTAATAAGAGCTGGACGTAAACTCCTGGAGGTAATAATCGGCAAGCCATCTGTATCAATCATCTTTTTATTGCCTTTGGTACTAACATCCCAGTAAAGCGGCCATAAAACTCTCTTTTTGTATATCCTCTCGGGCATTTACCACTCGCAGGCTATTGTTGAAGTCTGCGGGTAGTGCGTGTTTTTGACAATGGCTCAGCGGCGCTCCTTGCACCCGTTTCCTCAATGGACACACGCCGTGGCCGAAATTCGATCGAAGGAGAGTTCGCGTGGTTGAACCCCCGTCAAAGATCGATTTGACGAAGTTTTCTCGAAAAATCTGCCTCAATGAGCAATTAAAAAATACGGAACCTAATCTTGATCAATTCGTTATGGTTGTTTTGTCACATAACGCGCCAGACCTCCTGGTCGCTGTATGCCCTGCCAGCCCACCTACCATCTCTTGTTTTATTATCTCCATCGTTTGGGATTTTTTTCTCGTTTTTCGGGTTATTCACACAATCTCGGCAGGTTGTGGATTGGTACTATTACAACTAAATAAAACTGGTCTTTATCGGGGGACAATTTGTTGGAGATAATTGAGGGTCGGGTGTTTTGGTACTTGCTGCGGTGATTGATCGGAGGGACGCGACCGCTTGTGGACGAAACTGGAAATTTATTCATCTTGTCCATTGATGAGTACTATCTTGTATCAACAACAATTTTTATGGTTTTATCAAATTTTAATCTTACACGACGGCAATTTATAACCGGCCTTAAACATCCATTAACTTAACTAATGGATATGTGTCAAATAAAAACAGAACTGGCTTGTAAGCATTTAAAATATGCAATATTTTCACACTCGGCTCGGTCGAAGCGATTTGGGCGCGCACCTTCGGTGCTTTTTCACTCAATGGACGTCTGCGTAAAATTATCCGATTTGTGTTTACTCGGTTTTATTTTTTACACATTCACTCGAATTGTATACGCGCGAGAGCGTTCTATTTATTCACATACACGTAAAATGGTGCACTTTGAGTGGTTTTTAGTACGGTTTTACGGCCAGCCTGCGACCAGCTTGAGTAATTTTTAAGTCTTCAACCCTTCTTCTTCCACTTCCTCGTCACATGTGCTACTCGTCCAAAGAGCATTCTTTCCGTGTTCCTACTGACTTAACGATACTGTTCATTACTTAAGTACCGGCGCAGATTGTTTGCAATAAAACGGACAAAGATTGCCACCTCGGCACATCCGCTTGCTCGTTTTCAAGGCGATGACTCCGGACTCAATTTTGACCACACAAATGACTCACATTTGCAACCAGTAAACTCAACGTGATCGCGCTTCCGGAGCTCAAGACCAACAAAAAATTCTTGCGCATCATACGTCTCATAATCTTGCCCACGATCCGATCTCCAAATTTCAAACTGTAATTTAAATTCTGGTCCATAAACATTTCCAAACGCGCTTTCTTTCGCAAGAATAGTTAATTTGTTTGTGGTTGAATTTAAAAAAATTCTTCCCGAGTTTTTTATTTGTGGGCGTTGAGGGTCGATTTGACAGATAATGAGGCGAGGTTGTGGGACGATATACATGTCATCTCCTCCATCTCATAATAATTACCGATGTTTGTGTAAGGCCAGCTTCCTAAACTAAAAACTACCGAAAGAAAATGGAACATAATGAGTATTCTTCACATCGAAAACATGTGTGAACCAAATGGCGGTTCTTTCTTTGTCAAACCGTCCCATTCGGGCTTTTTGTCTCCGTCTATTTCATCTTCGCAGCACCATTAACTCCTCCAGTTGACACTTGTTGTTTTCTATATGTTAAAACCTGTGTCACTCACGTTTTAATGTGTTTTGAGAAAACTTCGCATCGACGGACGGTGGTTTGTTTATTTGGTGGTCGCGAGATAGCTACCGAAAAGTCTGTGTGTTTGTTGGAGGAAATCTGGCACGGTTCAAAATCCCTCCATGGAAAAAATAATCGGGCTTATAATATATTGGACAGGGGACAAAACACATAAATTTCTCGGAAAGACCGGGTCGAAGTGCGGGTGTTGCTTGAGGATTGTTCCTTCACGATGTCTCGGCTCCAGCACGAGTGAAAGAAAGACGGATGGAGAATGGGTGGATGGAAACGAGGGGAATTTTTAAATGACAACTTGCT
Source organism: Tribolium castaneum (assembly GCF_031307605.1). NCBI lineage: Eukaryota > Metazoa > Arthropoda > Insecta > Coleoptera > Tenebrionidae > Tribolium > Tribolium castaneum. The sequence goes on from NC_087396.1 coordinate 15,494,295, forward strand.
GGGTGTGACACGAACGGTGACATACGTCTTGTCAGGTTGGCACAGCGAGTGAGTTACGGCCGCAAAGGAGCGAAGGACGAAAGAACTTTTCATTTGGGTGTTGAGTATGTGCGGGTGGCGCATATTGATTCTGATAAGGAATACCATATTAAAAATTAACTGAATTTTACTTTTTCTTCTCAAGAATGTCTTCAATTTATTTAAAAAATGTTGACTGACAATAATTCATTCACTTATTGTAACTTTCGCAGTAAAATTGTGTTTGGAAATGTTGGTAAATTTAGACATTTTGATAGGTATTTTTTCTGAAGTACAAATTCTTTAAACTAAAAACTAGTGATTTCTCACGAGTTTTACGATCTAGAGCCGCTCTGGTGATATATAAAAATAAAAAATATTAAGTAATAAATAAGAAGTATTAAGTAAATTTGTTTAAAAAATAATTTAAACTAAGCAATTAATTTTACTAATTACACAGTTATTATAAAAAAATAAGTGACCCACAGGTGGCACTTAGTACTGCCTTTGTCTCGTAAACATTTTTCCCTTCATTAGGTTTTACGTTTGTAGGTCATTGACACCAACTACTACCACCCTTACAAAAAAAAATAACTTAAACAACTTCAATACATTTTGGCTTTGGTTGGTTAATATTGTGAGATCTTATACTTAGATCCGGTTTACAGAACGTTTGTCACTGCAAAATTAATGATAACTTAATTGGAATTAGCAGTTGAATCTTGATTTAATTTAAGACGATTTAAGGCTTCATATGAGTGATTTATATAAAGTTTGAGGACAGTCCAGATACTCGTCCTAACTTTTAGTGTTTGTGGTTTTCTGTAAAAATTCTGCAAATTCGGGGAAACGGGATATCTTATAATTATTTTGATTAATGAGTTGTGGTTCCTTAAGTGTTCTATAAATAAACGAATGCTCTTCCTGACATCTCACACCCTAATTCAGAAAAGGGGAAACGTTTTTTGCACATAGCAGAAAGCTGTCAAGTAATGGCAATGTGTGAAAAGGAATATCAAAATTATTTTCTGTTGTGGTTCAGGCAATCAAGGCTTTGATTTATATCAATTATTTATCAATTATCATATTTCAAGTCACGATGTAAATAGGTATGTTTTGGCTTCGAAGATGGTCTTCAGCAATCTATTTACAATTTTCTACTACTACTTACCTCTATTCCAAATCGGATACATATTTTGGAACGAGAGTAGTATTTATTTTATTTTGAATGTTTCTTACTAAATAGGAGTCTTATTACTTTTTATCTGTTAACCGTCTTTGAGACCGTATTTTTTAAAGAATCTGTCAATACTTGTCCGTTTTATTAGGCTTTTACAATAAGGTGATCTTGATTTCTTGATTTTTGGGTTCAGGTGATTTTCTAAAGATTTTGGTGTTTCACGCACTTATATCCAGAGGGTTTTTAAAGACTAGATACAAATTTCAAAATTAAATAAACTATAATTTGTAAATGTTACACCAAATAAAAAAAATTGTTAGCAGTTTTGAAATCAGCGTCCAATAGTTATATACTTAACAACAGCAAGAAAATGAGGCAACAGAGAAGTAAATGACTAAAAAAGCTGTGTGCATTGTTCTAAATAAATGCCAATATGAGTTACCTATATTTCGATTGCTGATTTGAAATCAGCCTCCAACAATTAGTCACCAACCGCAAAAAATCTGAGACAACTGAGAAGTAAAATGTAAATGACTAAAAGTTGTGTCTTTTTTTTTAAAGAAGTGCTAACTTGAGTTACCCATATGTTAAAAACTGGAGCTGATTGAAAAGATCTTTTGCAAGTTTTGAAATCAGCGTCCAACAATTACTCAACAACAAATTGTATCGCAAATTGTAAAAAAAGTTTCTTACGTAAACGATTTTTAGTTCCTTATAAAACTTATTTGATACAATTAACTTCACTCACAATTTAAGTAAATTGTGGTTTGATTTGCATGCAGAGAACAAAGGAAATTCATTCGAAAAAAAGTATGCATTTAAAAATGGAAATTAACACAAAATATTTTTTTAATACAGTAGGAGATTGGCTGGAATTTAAAAATAACGAAAATTCTATGAAGTTTCTTTTTTCTTTATGAAATACGGGCACCGGCAGTTCTTTTTGGTCCAAAGCATTTTTCATTATTATTCAGTATATAAATTATCAACGTTACCTTCCTTTTAATTCTCTTGTAGGTACATTTAAAATTTCTTATTAATAGATTCTATCTATTCCATGAGCGATTTTGACTAAATAACTTTCTAAAGCCAAAGGAAGGCAAAATTTTCTTTAAAAATCTCCATTACTGAAACACTCAGCTTAACACAACTTTTAAAATAATATTGTTAATAGTACCTAATTATTGTTAATATCTATTGAAAATTCAAATGAATTTAAATGATGCCCTATGAATTTATATCACGAACACAGTCACACGAGGATGTATTCCAAAAATTTAACATTAGACAATTTAAAATTATAAATTTTTGAAAAATTGAGGCAGTTATAACTAGTTGTAGATAAAATACATCGATTTGTGTGCGGGGATGAGCTTTTCTCTTTGCTATTTATTCCACAATGACTAAAAATACAGCTGTATAAGTATAAAAAGAGATTATGTCGAAATTAATATTAATATTAATGTTATATTAGTAATAAGTATTAATTAGTATTAATAAGTATTATTATATTCGTAATAAGTATTAATATTAATATTAGTAATAATATCTGCAAAATATCTTGCATAGCTTAAAAAAATTGTTTAAAATAGTAAATCACACGCTAACCATCGTGATTTCACAAATACCTAATTTTTTATTACATAATATAATATTATTACGAACATGCGTAGTTTTTTTCGTTAAATAATTTTATATTAGTAATACAATTAGTAAGTAGGTACGGACATTAAATGAATTCTGTATGATTGCGTACCTTAAACTACCTACAGAGCTTTTAACTTCTTTACTTTTTCATTATTTTTTTTTATTTCCTTCATTTCTTGGAGTAAAATTATGTTTTTAATAATATTATTATTAATGTCCTGGCTCTGAATATTACAATAACATTGGTTTCGTCAGGCTGGCGGTGGGCGAAAGCGCCTGCAGCCCGCAAAGCGGGCACTCATCCTCCACCTGCGGCTCACCCCCGGCCACGGCGTCCACTGCCACCAACCACAACGCCGATGTATCCTCGACGACGACCTCCACATGTGTCCCGACCAACTTCACCTCCTCCTGGTCAATTTTAGGCGAAACGGCTGGAATTAAAAGCGAAATTCGAAGTCCAGGCCTTGCCGAAAACGACGTCGCAGCCCTCACACAAGACCCTCTCTCGTTCTACGGAACGGCGGCCGAACTTGGCAACCTCTACGACAAGGACTACCCCCAATCGTACTCAGCTCAACAGTATTACAACAGGTGGTCTTTTTTCTCGCTTTTATTAATTTTTTTTTTCAATATAAATTTTTTAGCATGCAACAAGCTTATGGCACAACGAATTCAGCTACGTCGTCGTACATGAACCCCGCGTCGTCGTTCTACAACGCCTCCTCGTACCCTTACTCGTCGCTGGGGTCGTCCAGAGGGCTGAACCCCTCGTGTAAGGCAAGCTCGGGGTATATCACGTCGCCGTATTCGTCACCAGCATCACCTTTCCAAAACAGCGGCCAGAGCCAATATTCGCCGTACGCGTCGTACACTGCACCGGCTTCTTCCACATTTGCACAAGGGTTTTCCGCACAGGTGGGGAGAAAAAGTGGATTGGAAAATGGTGAAATTGTTGGTTTCAGGGAGTCGAGTATGGGTCTTATGGTACGGCTTACAGCGATTCTCAAACTTCTCAATATGCCTCAAGTTATTATGCGTCACAAACTTACTCACCTTATGTTAGTTCGCCAAGTTCGAGTGGTAGTCTGGGGGCTTCTTCCTACCAACTTGCAGCCACTTCGCTTCCAGGTAAAAACAAAATATTTTTCTTGTCTCTTGAGTTTACCAAAGACCGCAAATATTAAACGCGAACACGACATCTTGTTACCACACAAGTATAAAACTACTTTTCAATTTTTGTCTCTGTCTTGATCCAAACTGTATTTTTTATTAATCTGTTTACAGTTTATAGAAATCGTAATTTAACGCTTTTTATTAACAAAATTTAGATAAAAATATTGTAAACAAAACGTTGTATATACTATTATTTTGTTCAAACAATACAATATACGAGTTGGAAAAATTAAAAACAAGGACACTATAAATAATTAAAATGGGAGATAGAAGTAAAGAGTACCTAAATGTTTATCATTTTGTTCGAAACATTTATAATGGTTAAAGTTTGTGTGTTTTTGTGCTTTTCTCCGGATTTTTTTTACTTGTTTTTTGTTGGAGATGGCTCTTCGAAAATATTTTTAGTGGCTGTCTTTTATTTAGTTATAACTAGAACAAAATTTTTGTTTCTTCAACAATTTAGTTAATTAGACAGACAAAGAGGAAGAAATTCTGTTACTTTATTTTATTTCCTATTATTGGTTGCTTATTCATAGAAATTCAGAAATAACCCACTATTGACTCACCCTGTAGCTTTTTTGCTTTTAAAAACTTGAAATATGTGATATGTAACCAACATTACACATGTGTGAAACATTTGGGCATAGATTTCGTACAGATGTGGGCATGTGGCAGATTATAGATTCCCATAAGGACATGGTCCGGACTATTTCGTTCGGTTTACATAAATAAAAAGACCGTTAGCAACAGGAAAAAAAACCTTTAATTCTTATTTTATATTATGATCGATGAGAATTCGGATAAATACAAGCTGTAAGAAAATTGACATCTGTAAATAAACATAACCCAACTTTTATCTTTTGAAATAAACAAAAAAATGTTGTGTCCCTATAGCGACACAAGTGACTCAGAGGACTCTGATGGTACTTATGTCCCTCCAACTCATGCCTAACCATTTCACTTAAAATTTCAGACAGCCCCTCAAACGGCATCACTCTAGCGGACGGTTCCACCTCGCCTTTGAAAGCAGACAGTGCCCGAAGGTCCCGCGAAACCTCAACTTTAGGAACAGAGCAAAGGGGGACGCGGGGCAGAGGCCGACGGACCAACACAGTGTCCCCCACAACCCCAGAATCCGCTACAGATCGGGTCTTCATTTGGGACCTTGACGAGACCATCATCATCTTTCATAGTTTACTAACGGGGAGTTACGCTACCAAATATCAAAAAGATGCTCAAAGTGTGGTACAACTCGGATTTAAAATGGAAGAAATGGTGTTTAATCTCGCGGACACGCATTTCTTTTTTAACGACATAGAAGTGGGTTCAACACCCGCGAAGTGCCCTTTTTCCTAAAATTGTGTGTTCTAGGATTGTGATCAAGTGCATATTGACGACGTGTCGTCCGACGACAACGGCCAAGATTTATCAAATTACAATTTTAGTTCAGACGGCTTTCACGCCTCCGCGTCCGTCACTGGGGGGAATTTGTGTCTCGCGACGGGGGTCAGAGGAGGCGTCGATTGGATGCGGAAATTGGCTTTCAGATATCGGAAAATTAAAGAAACCTACAATAATTACCGAAATAGGTAACTATTATTAATTATCAAAAATGAATCAAAATTTTTAAAATACGATCTCAGTGTTGGGGGACTTCTGGGTTCAAACAAACGGGAACAGTGGCTCCAGCTGCGGGCGGAAATCGAAGCTGTGACCGACAATTGGCTAACGTTGGCCAACAAATGTCTCACTTTGATCAATTCACGGACAAACTGTGTGAATGTCTTGGTCACTACAACTCAACTTATTCCAGCTTTGGCCAAGGTATTGTTATTTGGTCTAGGAGGCGTTTTTCCAATCGACAATATTTATTCCGCAACCAAGATAGGTAAACATTAATTAATTATTTTTTTTAAGTGTTTAATTGTAATTATCCGCAGGTAAAGAAAGCTGTTTTGAGCGCATAGTGGCGAGGTTTGGCCGGAAGTGTACATACGTGGTGATTGGAGACGGGCAAGACGAGGAGGCGGCGGCGAAAGCAATGAATTTCCCCTTTTGGCGGATAACAAGTCACAGTGAGATAGCGGCATTATACAACGCTCTTGATATGGACTTTTTATGATTTAATTTTTTGCGATTTTTTATATTTTCTGTTTTATAAAGAAATTCTTTATATGTTTTGTGGATGTATTATAAATGTACATAAATAATAAAAAATTGTAATAAATGTCAAATATTTTATAAGTTGCAAAGGAAATATTACGAAAATAAACAGGTATTTCCGTAATGTTATCACGTGACGTCAGTGTGCTAATAAAGCAATTATTTTATACTTTTTGGATTAAGTGCACATAACATGTACTCGATGCAGTTGCATAACGCAGAAAACATGGCGAATACCAAAACGATATTCATAAAACATGCTTCAATTGTAATTTTAGATTGTTTTCATATAAATGTATAAATCTAATAAATTGTATATAATACACGAGACGGACTTTTATTTCTGCATCTTTAACATTTCCTGACGCACCCATCGCCCGTGTCAACGAGCCACCTATGGGCACTTTCACCTAAGAAATCAACCAATCACGACCACGCATGGTTGACATATTTTGACAAGTGACATTTGTAGGTTATCAACTCGGGTCATTGTTGTCTCGGCTACAAAAACTCTTCCAAACCAGATAAAAATATGTGTAAATAGTTTAAAAAAGTGATTGAATCACTTCAAACGAACATGTCAACGAAACGGCCCATTTAGTTAATTTTTCCTTTATTTATTTGCGAACGGTGTAAATAGGTCACAATGAAGACTGATAACATTGCTCCAGGGGACGTTATTTGGAGCAATAACGACTTGTTAACCGACGAAGTAAGTATTTTAAATCTGTTATTAATTCGTAAATCACCTCGGGTTGTAGACATGTCTCCCTGTAATCGGTAATTGCCAAATCTCTTCAATCCTCTCAAACCTCGACTCCGGAGACAAGAACGAAGTTCCAACAAACGTGCGTGCCGACAATAACGATTTAAAATCAAGCCACGAAAACAATTACGTCATACTCAAAGAGAACAGTGATAAGTCCGATTCAGTAAAAAAACAAAGCTTTAAGAATGGAAACAACTTTGAAAACATGCTGTACTTCGTCTGCAATTTATGCCCGTTCCTGTGCACAAAAAACTCGAAAATCACCGAACACCTCGAAAACGCACACAAAAACAAAACGGTTCGGAAACTCCCCCACTTAAAATGCCCAGCGTGCCCTAACGTCTTCTTCCACAAAATGTCTCTAAGGTCCCACTTGATCCACGACCATGGCGTCGGCAACTCCGACATAAATTTGATAATCCAAGCGGTGGTTTATGGCGCAAATAAAGCAAAAAGTTCCGATAGTAAGAAAGTACCGTTTAAAATTGAGTCTCGAGAAAACAGCGACGGGGCTTCCCCCAAAAGCATCGACCTATCGAAAGTTGAAACACCAACGGTCAAAACCGAAAATATTTTCAACAAACATATCATCAGTAAGTTAATTGGGGCGAAGAAAACCCAGACCTGCGTGGTGCCAATGTGCAAAGTCACTTTGCAAAGTGCAGACAATATGAACTACCACATAAGTTGCCACAAGGACTCGGGCTTTGCGTGCCTGGTCTGCAGCGAGTTTTTCATGTCCTGGAAGCAGCTCACGAGTCACTTGTGGCGACTGCACAAAATCGACATGGAGCTCTACTCGTGCGATAAGTGCAGCTACAAGTCGGTCAGTTTGGCCAAACTGAACAACATCCACAAGCTGATTCACGGCGACGTGCGGGCCTACGTCTGCAACGTGTGCAAGAAGGCCTTCAAGAACAGCAAACAGCTCGGAAACCACAAAATCACCCACAAGAAGGAATTCGAGCGTTTGAAGTTCACCTGCGAGATCTGCTCGAAGAGCTTTTCGGATAAAAGACAGCTCAAAATCCACATGAACGTGGTGCATGAAAAAATCAAGCCGTTTTTGTGCAACTACTGCGGGTACAAGGGCTCGTCGCGCAGCTCTCTGAAAATGCACATCAGGCAACACACGGGGGAAAAACCGTTCACTTGTGATTCCTGCTCCTATGCCACCTCCGACCACAACTCGCTCAGGAGGCACAAGCTGAGACACACGGGCCAAAAGCCGTACAAGTGTTCGTACTGTTCCTACGCTTGCATCCAGAGTAGTACTTACAAAGTGCACATCAAGACCAAACATCCGGGGCAGGAGAAAGACCTGATGTTCACGTGCCAGGAGTGCCAGTTTCGGTCCGTTAATAAAGAAATGTACGTTGCTCATATGATCACGGTTCACGATCAAAAACCACAAAGTTAAAATAGATTTTATTTATCTAATTAACTTAATAATTTTCCCGAACGTAAACTGCGATAAAATCCCCAGTGTCCCTCACTTCTTGCGATTTGTACAAAATCCAGTCACTTGACCCAAAATCGGGACTAAAGGGCTGAGGGTCAGTGTGACGTCCAGCCCCGATTCCTGGCCCTATAATAAACACCAGATTGCCTTTGTAGCAACTGATATATTCCCGAAAGGCCTTCCCGTCGTTGAAATAACAGAATAAAAGGGCGTAATCGGGGAAAAGAATCTCAGGGGTTGGGGGTTGATCAGGAAAATTGAGTTTAATGAACTGGGGGTTGCTGTACCGGCTTGACCACCACTCTTGATTCACTTCGTACCCAATTACCGTCAACCCTAAACTCTTGATTAGTTGTATTCCCAAATTTCGATTTTGTTACCAGAAAATTGCCCCAAAAGCCACTCAAACAGGCCGCACCCGCAACCAATTGAAATAACACCGTACAAACTAAACTGACGAATCGTACTGTCCATCATTTGCAAATTGCTTTCACTAGGCCAAACCCACAGTAGTTTACGAGCCGCCACCGCATTGTCAACTTTGTTTAACTCGATAATTTCTTTCCATTTTTGGTTTTTGTACAAATTTAAAACTTGGACTAGGAAATCGTCTTCCATTGTCGCAATCAATCGGTGAACTGTTGCCAGATTTTTTAGCCTTGGGCTTGCGTAACTCGGTTATTTTTAATTAGAGGGAGCGTTAAAAATGGGTAAGCGTTTGCGTCAAGTAATGAGAAATGAATAAAAATAATATATTTCCTCTATTACAACGAATTAAAAAAACTTCACTCCCTGCTCCTCGTCTGACAAGATCAACTCACACTTCCTCTCATTCTCCAACACCCTCAGTACCTTGACCAGGACGTCGGTCTGCATCCCGGAGAATTCCTTACTTTGCACGTCATCTCCCTGCGAGAGTTCAAATAAAGTCAACACACTGTTCTGCATCCCCAGCTCGCAAATGTGGTCGTAGATCATTGAGGCCCACTCTTCTAATGTGTGCCAGTAAATCTCCCATCGGTTTTTCGCCTTGTCTAAGGCCGCAGCATTGCCAGTCTTGGCCAGTTCGGATAAAATTGAAACAATGACCGAGGGGTCAAGCTTGCGGTTCATGGTGGTGTTGTGGAAAAGGGGCAACTGGTGGGCTTCTCGTACGTCGACTATGTATAGTTTATTCTTCTGACAATAGTCCAGAATGAGGCTCTTCCATGCTGAGACTTGCTTGGCTCGGGTCTCCGGGTGGGGTTGCAGAGTGAAAAACGGGGGAAAGTGGTATTGCCAAGGCCATTCGCTCGTGCTGGTGGACATGGTGTCAACGGCCTTGCATAATTAGAGGAAATGGGAATATTGACGAAAATCGATCTCTTAAACTATGAACACAAAAGTTAAGGTTATGCTGCTGACAGATGTGAATGACAAGCACGAGTCAGGGGCACCAAGCACTTGACCCAAAAAAATATATTTTTTTTAATAAATCAGTTTCAACAAACTGTAGGAAATTGTCCCCAATGTAAATGGACTTCACATATAACTGGAATAGATTCCATTACGTATTTAAGTGTTTGAAAAGAGATTTTCTGTATTCTTACTAATCTGTGCGGTTGGCAGTTTTGGATGTGTCAAACGCTGTCAAAAGAAGTTGACCGGTGAAATTTTTATTTTTTTGGAAAAATATAAAAAAATAGCTTGACACAACTGAATATTTCACGTTTTTTATAATCCTCGGTTATATTTCATTGCAAACAATGACTGCATTCGAGGGTGCGTATCAGTTTTTGGCATATTTGTTTTTGAGGTTGTCTTTTTTAGAATTCGGGGTTCTCCCCGAAATCGCTAAGGCCATCGATGAGATGGAGTGGACGTACGTACTTTTACAACAATTAATTGTTCCCTAATTGTTGGTTTTAGTTTACCAACTGATATTCAAGCCGAAAGCATTCCCCTAATTCTGGGGGGCGGTGATGTCTTGATGGCTGCTGAAACTGGCAGTGGCAAAACGGCCGCGTTTTGTCTACCCATAATTCAGATTGTTTGGGAGACTTTAAAAGATATCCAAAGTGGAAAAGTTTCAAAAGTGTCCACTAGTTCATGTAAATGTTTTTTACTTATTTAATTTAAAAAATTGACAAGCTTATTATAGCCAAGCCTTGGACAATGTCTATGATTGACAGAGGGACAGCTTTAGCTGTCGCCCCTTGTGGACTGCGTGTGCAGTCTAGGGAACAAAGAGAATGGCATGGGGGACGGTGTACTAGGGGGGTGCAAGGGAGCGGTAAATACGCTTTTGAGGCCACCGTGACGGATGAGGGGCTGTGCAGGGTGGGGTGGTCGACTCTGCAGGCGAAATTAGATCTAGGCACATGCAGGTTAGTTAACAAAAATTATAATTTTTGTGTTTTAATTTTTTACTACTAAAATGTTTTTATTGCCTATTTGGCTTGACAGTCCTACTTGAAATTATTTGATATTCTACATTACGTATTTTTTCACTTTTTTTTTCTTTTCCAATTTTCTTCTTGTACATAACGGGTACTTTTCACTTTTGTAATTGTCTGGTTTGTAAACCGTACTGAGTAAAGTTGTTCTCCGGTAATTTTGCTGTTGATCTTTGTCCCATTTCTTGTAAATTGGGATAATTACTTCTTTTCTCTAGTCTTTGGACAATTCCTCCTCCTCCCTTCCAAACTCTATTGAGGACTTCATATAACCTTTCTTGTAGGTTTTCTCCGCTTCGTTTATAATTCCGTCTTCTCCAGTAGCTTTTTTTTTGCTTTCTATACTGTTTCTATTTTTTCGGTTGTAAGTTCGTGTATTTCCTCTAATGGTTCTGCACTTTTGGTCTCGGTACACTTATTTTGACTTCTCTCTAGTACCTCTATAAAATGATCTTTCCGTTTTTCCATGCTTATATTTTCGTTTATTATGTCTTTGCTTTTTATTTTTTTATTTATAAATTTTTACACCTTTAACCCTGTTTTAATTGTTTAATTTTTATTAGGAACGGGTTTGGGTTTGGCGGAACGGGAAAGAAATCGAACAATAAACAATTTGATGATTACGGCGAGCCTTTTGGTAAAAATGACGTAATCACGTGCTTATTAGACCTCGATAATGGACAAATTAAATTTTGCAAAAACGGCACCGATTTAGGAAATGCGTTTACAATCAATAAACAAATGTTAAATAACGCATTTTTTCCCGCAGTTGTTTTAAAAGTAAGAATTAGCACCCATTTTTCTATAAACATAATTACGTAAAAATTTTTAGAACGCCGAAATGGCTTTTAACTTCGGGGAGGAAGCCTTTAAATACCCACTTCCCCAGGGGTACGTCCCTATCAAACAAGCCCCAAGCGAGAAAATTGTAGTCAATTCGAATTCTGGTGAAGCGGCCGATGATAATTCAGTTAAAATAAAAAATAACGCCCCTCAAGCAATAATAATCGAACCGTCAAGAGAACTGGCTGAGCAAACTTCAAACCAGATAAAAAAATTCAAAAAACATTTGGAATCTCCCGCAATTCGCGAACTTCTAGTCATTGGAGGCGTCAATGTGAAGGAACAAATCTCGACGTTACAAAACGTGGGGGCTGATATCATTGTTGGCACCCCTGGCCGTTTGGAGGACTTGATCCAGGGGGGTTATTTATTGCTCACCAACTGTCGATTTTTTGTCTTGGACGAGGCTGACGGTCTTTTAAAGCAAGGCTACACAGAACTGATTGAAAGACTCCACCGACAAATGCCGAAAATAACCGCCGATGGCCGAAGGCTGCAAATGATCGTTTGCAGCGCCACCTTGCACGCGTTTGAGGTGAAGAAAATGGCTGAAAAACTGATGCATTTCCCGACGTGGGTCGACTTGAAAGGCGAGGACGCGGTTCCTGAGACTGTACATCACGTGGTGGTTAAGGTGGACCCCCAGAAGGACAGGTCTTGGGCGAGTCTCCGCAGACACATTTTGACAGACGGCGTTCATGCGCAAGATGGCGTCAGACCGGGGAATAACAGCCCGGAGACGCTCAGTGAGGCGGTGAAAATGCTCAAAGGGGAATATTGCGTACGAGCTATAGATGAACATCAGATGGACAGGGCGATTATTTTCTGTCGCACGAAACTGGATTGTGATAACTTGGAAAAATATTTCAAGCAACTTGATCGTAATAAGTACTCGTGTGTGTGTTTGCACGGAGACCGGAAACCAAACGAACGCAAGAGCAATTTGGAGGCTTTCAAGCAGGGGAAAGTGAAGTTTTTGATTTGCACTGATGTCGCGGCGAGGGGACTCGATATTTCCGGTTTGCCTTTTAGTGAGTATTGCCAGTAGTTTTAGCACCATACGAGTTCACTTTTGCGTATACTATTTTTTCTGATATTTCTTAAGAACAAAACGAAATTTACAGTATGAAGTCTTTAAAAATAACTAAACTACATTGCTACAACGCATGACGTCATGGCAACGATATTTTATTGGTTGCTTCGTCGCTGACACTGATCGCGGTCGATTTGAAATTCGGTAAAATCCCTACATGTAGGGAAATCTTAAATGTCTTACAAAAATACAGATCTTTACGTTTTTACAATAGAGAAATTTGGCAAAAAAATATAGTGAAACTCGGTTACAACGAACCTGGCTTATAACGAATGCTCGGATATAACGACCAAACGAAATACCCAAGCTAAAAAGCGTCGATTTTCAGCCAGTTTTCTCGGTGTTTTACACCCTTTATAAGTAACGTTTGTGAAAGTTATTTACAGGAAAAATTCCCCTACTCGGGCTGTAGGGGAGAAAGTGTTTAAAAATGCTATCGGTGCTTTATTTGATTCAAAAAAAATCCTGAAAACTGGAAAGTGTTCTTTGGACATTATTTCCCTTCAACAATGAGTGTTAAAGAGAAAATTAAATACCCTTGGCACTGTATTGGACTCTTAGGAATAAACTGGCTTTTGTTTTAACTTAAAATTTTTAATCGTTAACTCGTAAAACTCTTAAAACGAACTTACGGTACTGGCCTATTTGTAATTTAAATATCGCAACTTTCATAGGTTTAATTTAATGAGTTTTAGTTTAGTTAATATCATAGAATAAGAGAGAGGGTTAATATTTTTAAGTCTAATGTTATCAGAGATTTTTTTATTGCGCGCTCACTTTAAATTAGTGTCGCACATATACATAGCCGGGGAGCACTTATCTTAAAAACAAACTCGTTGCAAAATTTTCTGTTGAATTTGTATCTGAAGTTAGTTTTTCGATTTGGAATTGCCTTCACCATGAAAACAATGTTTTTGGAGAAAATTTTTCGTTTACATCGTCATATCTTCTTCTGGATAAAGCTGAAAACGTCTTTTTTTTAAAGTTTGCTCAATGAATATAGTTTTTAACGTAATTAGACAACTTTTAGTTTTGAGAGAAAAGAAAACTGAGAAAATTTCACTACACAAACATGAAGCGCTACCAGAAAACTGCAATTTTTCGTTTTTTTTTTTATCAAAACTAAAACTTCTACCTGTTCGTTAAAATTCATAATCATTTAGGAATCTTTTGCAAAAAAAAACAAATTTCTAGTTTCATTCAGGAGGAAGATAAAACAATGTAAATACCTAATTTGACCAATTTTACAGAGATATTCTCCGTTATGTTGTCGGCTATGAAGTGAAATGTGAAACAATTCTTACTCAACTTCCAAAAAATTTCGGTACCTTTCGAACTTTTTCTTTTGCGGTTGCGCATTTATTAATTTTAACTTAACAAAATTAATTTATTACGTAAAACATTTCCAAGACTAGTTTAGTTCACTATTTAAATCTGGACGTGAGAAAAAGTTTTGGCCAAAAACAGGTAAATTTACTGAATTACAAATTCAAAATTATCGTTAATTTGGTTTAGTTGATTAATTATATTTCAGTGATTAATGTTACTTTACCGGACGAGAAGTCGAATTATGTGCATAGGATCGGGAGGGTTGGCAGAGCCGAGCGAATGGGCCTTGCGATAAGTCTAGTGAGCTCAATTCCGGAAAAAGTACAAATGAGCAAGTCATTTGGTGCCAAATTTTATGATAACATTGCAGGTGTGGTACCACGGCGAGTGGTGCAAGAGCAGAGGGCGCAACTGTTGGAACACCAACCTAGTGGAGCAAAAAGGTTGTTGCATTTGGTACAACGAGCCCCAGTTTTTGGCCGACATTGAAGAGCATTTGAACATTACAATTCAACAAATCGAACCCGATATGAAAGTGCCGCATGATGAGTTTGACGGAAAAGTAGTTTACGGCCAAAAGAGGAAGCTCCAGACCAGTAATTACGAAAACCACACCGCCCAGATGGCACCCATAGTTAAAAATTTGTCAAAGTTGGAGAGCGAAGCTCAGTTGTTGTATCTGAAAAGACACTTGGCAAAGTTGGCAAGGGCTTGAAACACAGTGTTGAGGTAATAATGCGTACATCAATTTATTTGAGATAAACAATATATAAAATACAATAGTTTAAACAAATTAGACTAGTAAAAACATTTTATTGTTGCAAAATTCATAAATAAAAACCCAAAATTGCATTGTGAACTACAAGTATGATAAAAAGTATTAAATATAAATCCTGAATACATTGACCTATTTATCAATATCGCCGATCTTTTCCCAATCACCGTCTGTACTGCTATTACTGCTAGTCGTTTCTAAACTAATCGCGGAGTCGACTTTATTAATGGCTTTCGTTTCGGAGGTTTTCATTTCTTCTTCTAAGTTTGAGACTTTAGAATTAGTATCACAAGTGTCTGGAATTGCCGACATCGGTGCTTCTTTCTTACTTTCCTTACATTTGGTGTCCTGTTTGTTCTTAATCTCATTTTCGTACTCTTGAAGTAGCTTGATTTGCTCTTCTTCTGTCAGCTCAATGTATGGTGCGAGATCTTCTGCAATTTTTTTATGATTTAAAGCCCAGTTACGTGCAAGAACAAACCTTGATCCCACTTGACCGTCTCAACCGTGATGGCTTTTTCCTTTTTCTCCTTCTTCTCCATGGCTTCCTGGTGAGCGATCTCATCTTCTAACAGCGCTCTTTTAAATAAATACCTACGGAAGAATAACAAGAAATTCAGGCGCCGTTTATTCCAAACTTGCGTACCTTTTCCAAAATAAAGAGTGTGGCACAGTGTCAGGCACAAGTTTCTCGTATTGGTTTCTAAGCACAGTGGAACTGGTTAAGTGTTTATTTATCCTGTCTTCAGACAGCTGATCGTCAATGATCTCCAGCCAGCACTCAAATTTCTTCGCTAGGGCTTCTTCAGGATCGTTTGTGAAAGTGACATCCTCTTTTTGTAATTCGTAAATGGCTTTTTGTAACTTAGTCAAGGGAACGGTTTCTGAATCTTCACCAATTAGGATGGCTTCAGTGTCTGAATCGTCAGGGGTGGGGTTTAGGACAGTGTTCATTTGACCTGAAGGAATTGATTGTAATTGGGACACACAAAATGTTGGCTGTTACCAAGAAAAGAACTAAAACTCCTTTTCATGGAGCTGGCAGTTGAGTCTGGAGTGTCCAGCTTAAAAGAATTTAATCATGAAGGCATGTAGGTAGCAAGCTAATTCAAAATTCTAACAATGGGTTTGCGAAACTGATAAGTTTAATCAAATTCAAGTAAACGGAGTTGATTACCTTAAAAGTTTTCTCAATAACATTTCCTGTAGAGGAAACCACATAACTCGCCTCATTTTTAACAGCGGTCCCGAACTCTTCCAAATCTTTTTTGACAAATTCCAGCACTTTAGAGCTCTACAATTACCAAATATTTTAATTGACATTTTGGGCCAAAGAATTTAAGACGAAGTTTACCTTATCTTTCGCGGCGTTCAGCCAGCTACCAAACCAGTTATCATCCCTGCAATTACGTAACATTTTACTCATGATAGATTTATTGTTTATTAATTAACAAACAACAGATTTCGTATTATTGTTATTACATATGGAGGCAAACAATTACCGTTGTTTATTAACATGACATGTCAAATGTTTGGTACTTACTGTTCTGCCATTACTTGGTTTTTCTAACGAACCAACGAAAATTTCACGTGAAATTTTGAGTTTTTATCAGGACAAACAGTAATTTTGACGTTTTGTTTTCTTTTTTAACACAAGTGATGCCTTAGAGCCATATTGTAAATATTGACTCGGCCGGTAATATCACGTTCTCCTCTTTTATAGTTTTGGGGTTGGCCAACAGATGAGGCAACAACACTAAAACCAAATTAATTTGAAAATTGGAAAAAAAGCAAATTTCTAAGATAAAGAGATGTAATAGACGCTTTTCTGACTGTTTTATGACTTTTCTGACGAGTTATATACAGATCTCAAACTATTACCAAAGAATTACATTAATTTTTATTTTTTAATGTGTTGTCATTCGTGTATTCTTTTTTGCAAAAATATTAATAACACCATGTGATCATTTAAATTTATAATCATAATAGGCTTTAATATTATTATTTTTTAATGTGTTGTGATTTGTGTATTCTTTTTTGCAAAAATATTAATAACACCATGTGATCATTTAAATTTATAATCATAATAGGCCTTAATATAGTTTCTTAACTTCTATGAAAACGCTGATTATATCATAATTAACCTAGCTGGGGCTTCAAATAATGAAATTTCGAACGGTAATATTTAATTAGAATAATTTTTTTTCTTCAGTTTGCACTAGTTTATCAATCACAAAGAAAAAAACCGCTTACTCTAATTATAAATTCAAATGATCGCATGGTAGTGTAGTTGTTAAAGTTGATACGAGTATGACTAGTTATTTGGTGTTGTGACATTTTCATAATTATTTTTTTTATTATTCTCATACTCATAAACCATAAGTAAATGTTTTCGTCTGCATTTAATTGTCTTAAAGCTCAAACTTCAAATGGTTTGTAATTTTTTCCTAATTTGCCGAGACTACTTTTAATGCTGAGGAGTTATCATGGATATTTTTACCAATATAATTCTTGGACCTGTTTTTCCATTTTTTATTTTTCCTGAGTTATTTTTTTTAATTGTACTGGAAAAACTTTTAAATTGCGTTGCGTTTAATATAAAATAATAATAATAATAATAATAATAATAATATGTAATAATAATAATAACACTTTTGTAACATTTCTAAAGCGAACTTTATTTTTCCATTTCTTACCTAATTACTTTAAAAAATAAGTTT
Organism: Tribolium castaneum; assembly: GCF_031307605.1. NCBI lineage: Eukaryota > Metazoa > Arthropoda > Insecta > Coleoptera > Tenebrionidae > Tribolium > Tribolium castaneum. Next base: position 15,511,905 of record NC_087396.1, read on the forward strand.
CTACAATCTACAACACAGTGTGCTGCACTTCCTTTTTCTTATTTGACCATTTCTGTTTGAGCCTCAGTTATCGGTGTTTCTTAGTTGAAAACTCAAATACATTTCTCGAGTATAAAAATTTCAAAATAATAAAAATTGAACCATAATTTTGCCAACGTTTTCGTGGTATCGCAGCGGTACCTAAAATTATTTAATAAAATTGGAATAAAAATTAGTTTTCCTCTGGATGTACTGCATTAATTTTCGGCTATTTCCTAAACTTTGTTGTAGTAACTGTAGCTACAGATTTTATATTTTTATAATAATTTGCCGAAAAATTATTTGTTTATTTTTTGCCTTGCCACCAACCGGGCCCTTGAATATGTGATTTATACATTTTTGTAACACCGAAAGTATTTTTAACAAAAGTCAACCACAAATTAATTGAATCGTTAATTGAATACTGTACAGTTTTGCTCAAAAAAATGCAACCAAGCGTTTTGTACCTAAACTATGTACTTTACGAAACAACTAATTAGTAGATTATCAAATAACAATAATTTTCGAAGAATATTTTTTTTAATTCTTTTTTTTTTCGAATTATCAAAAAAAAATTTTTTTTGGTAAGTGGGAATACTCTAAAAATATCGTTTTTTGATTTAATAATACAGAGTGAAATTGAATTCACTACACATAGTATTATTAAAAGGCATAACTCTTTAATATAAAAGGGTTACAAAGTTGGATTGAAAAATATTAGTAATGAATTAAACGTGTTTGAAATGTAGTTAAAATTTTATGGCACGCCACTGAGATAAAATTGTGGAAATAAACAAGGTGAGTCTTGTCTTGACAAAAAAATCTTTGCAAAAAAGACGATTTGTAATTGAAATATCTACCCTTTTTTATCGCCGCTCACTAATAGATAAGCTCAGTGTGTGTCAGTCTGTCTTTGCGGGGTTGTGTCTAAACTTGGTACCGTGCTTTGTGCCGTAAAAATGGTTCAATTTTACAAATGCTGTAACACCGCCAAGCTCGGCACCTGATTTAACGATATTTTAATCGGTCTGTCTTTAATTTGCGGACGTTTCCATCTGCTGTGCCACGGTACTTTTGGCCCTCGAATGCAAGAGAGGACAAGAACTGCATATCTACTAGATAAAAATAGTGCGAGCGTTGTTACCGCAAGACTTTTTCCGACGTGTAACTTAGTGTGAGTGCTTGGTGCAAAAATGTGCTCAAATGCCGAATTCCCCGAATTGCGCAATAGTCACGACACCTTTTTCTAATGTAAGGTAAGTCAGGAGTTACTCCAATCTCAGGGTTAAATTTGTTTTTGTTTCTTCGTAACTGATAGTTGCCTACATGCCATAAACGTCGTAATTAGGATACCTGAAGGGGATTTTGCCCCACTTGTAAAGACAATTAACATGCGAAATATTTGGAAACATGCTGCCACTGTGCTCACGATTAAATATATGTAGTGAATTCAATTTCATACTTATGTATTGTTTTTGTACCACTGTTTTTTTTAATTATTAAATTGCGTTTCGAGCTTATTACGAAGATTTTTCAAACTTGGGCGAAGCGGTTGTATTCGTGGATGTTTTTATTGGCAAAAAACTCACTGAAGTGTGGAGCCATTTAAAAGAAAAATATTTTTCAATAAAAGAAATTTATCGAAAAAAAAAAATTTTTGAAAAATGATCCGTTTACATTTTTAAAGTAGTTAAAGTACTAATTAGTTTTTTCGTAAGGTACTTAGTCTAGGCACAAAACTCTGGGTTCCATACTTTTATCTATCTCCGTATGCATTTTTTCTCATTTTTTCTTAAATTCTGGTAACAACTTTAGACTTGGGAGTTAATTTGTTAAATAATAATAAAATCGAATTTTGTTGATTGGGGTTATCTCTATCCGTAAATCTGTCTAATTCTTCGTACGATAATTATCTATAATTATATTTTTGATGTAATTGTGTGAGTTTTTAACTCGATAACACCGTTTAGAGTTTCTGAAGAAAACTGAGTTATTATACTGGACAACGCAAAAGTAACAGCATTTTCGGTCAATTCGGCGATTTTTTGAGTACTCCACTTGATGACTCCATGAGCGCCCGGAATTACTACAAAACCAGTTTGCACATGCTTTTGCTAATGTAAACAAACAGTGGAGTTTTATTTGTTCCTGATAGTACTATGAAAGATTGTATTGTAAAAATGTGTCGCAAAATTCATCTAACTGTATTGGCTTTATTATGTTGTCGCAACGGACAGACGAACTGTCTTCTTATTACCAGTGAATAATGCACCATCGCCGTCCATTTGCATAAAGAGTGTTAATACATAATAGATCCCATTGAAATAAATTCATTAATTCGAAATGGAAATGCACTTGTACCTACATACAATAAATAAGAGGATGAACGTACCGTCGATTTTATTACCTTTCTGAACCACGTTCGTAATCCATCTCGTGGATTTATGAAGCCACATTTAAATGTTAAATGCGATATTTAAACATGACGCAATCATTAATCCATAATTCATCGAAAAAACCCAACATCTGAAAAAAAGGGCGTATGTTTTCCGAAGGCGGAGTTTTTGCGAAAAGCGCACACACCGTCGCAACTCTAGCACGGACGAAAATTCTTATGTAAATTCGCATTCAGCATTTAATTATGGTCTCCTTGACATGTTCAATGACTCATAATGCCAGCCAATGACGGTCGAAACGTTTTCGTCGGTTCAAAAGGAAAAAATTCCGATTCTTCAGATTGAGGTTCATAGTATGTATGGATCTGTGGTCGGTACCTGTATATGTATATGTAGATAGTGCGTGGTCAGATGGCAGTTCGCAAGTTATGGTCGCGAGCGATCGCATACCGCTCTAGACTGAAAATCCGATGCCGACACCAGAGACGGACTTGACAAAATTGCACACAAAATAGCAAAACTTTGAAAAAAGTTGGCACGCAAGGTGCGGCTTTAGGCCCTCTACTTTCGACTCATTGTTCCAAAAAAGGCGCAGCCGTAAGAGTTAATCACAACAACTAGTAGGATAAGAGACAGGAATAACAGGATCTAGTAGGTGGTTGGTGCTAGAGCTATAGTTGGACTTTCCACAAATGATTGATTGTTGAAGAAACAGTTTTGTTGAAAGTTTTGAGCTAATTACAGATTTGAATTATGTAGATACGGCCCTGTTCTACTGTCGCGACTATCTCGGACATATATTAGCTCTCGCTGTCACCCGCTACCGTGCTGACATCTGGCGGCCAATAGTTGCTAACTAACTGCATCTTACCTGTCACAGGCTCTATTCTCTTTTTGTACTAAACAGTCTCAGATTCCTAAATCTTCCGACTATTCCAATGAGGACGACTAATAGGAAGGAATACGGATTTTAATTGCCGTTTTATTTTGCCAATTTAAAATCGTCGCGGTCGAATCCTTTTCGCGCACGTTTTCATCATGAATCACGTAACGGTAAGGACGTAAAAGGTTGAGCGATGGTTTACGCTTGCGGTTATCAGCCGTAAACGGGCCTTTATCTCGGACATCAGATGGGTTTTGATAGCGGGCGATCGCTACATGCGGGTGTGTACAGATAAGGAGTTCGAGAGATTTATTATCAATTTTAAGACCTTTTGGCTTTGTCAATTTTTTTATTGAAATTCTCTGCAATTGAATCTCATACACGAGCTTAAAAACATTTTTTGGTAAAGTAAAGTAAATAAATCATTTTTAAGTTGAAGAAAGAGAAGAACCGTCTTGCATTGACATTTAAGTCGATAATTACAGTTATTTGTTAAAATATCAATGCTGTATGAAACATGAGGTAATCGAATATAAAAAATTGTTAAAAACATCTTAAGCAATAACGATATTTATCTAATTTCTTCTATTTGACGTAAAAATTTGTTAATAATTGTTTTTTGTTTATTTTGCCAAAGTCATAGTTATGACTTTTTTTAATGGAGATTATTTTTACCTACTACTACTATAAAATTCGAATGAAAATTTCCGCTTTCTTTACTTTGTGAATTTGGAATAAAAACTAGGATAAAAATATAAGATATATGATCCTTATTAATTCTTATTAATATTCAAGAATATGAATAAAAAATAAGACTTGAAGAACAGAAAATACAACATTTTTAAGGAAACGAAATTGTTAATGATAATCACAGATAATAATAAACAACTTTTCTTTACACAGGTTTATAGATATATTTATATACCTATAAACTATATTATATTCATATACCTATACAGGCCGCTCAAAACTGGCGCACCAACTCAGTGGTATGTTAGTGAGAATCAAGCGTAGATTACGAAAAATAGTCTTAAAATAATTAAAAAAAAAATCTAGTCATATTTTAAAAAACCCGAAGCTACAAACTTATTTTGCCAACTTCTTCAGTTTTTATTATTTTTTAATGTTTTTATGTTTTACTCTAAATTATTATTTTTCAACACAATGAAGAATAATTATTTTTTTATTAATTATAAGCCCTCTGTAGTTTTTTAAATTAAAAAAAATAAGATTATCAAAAAAATTAAATTTGTAGATTCGCCAACATTGTGTAAATTATTTGTTAGAATAGAAAACCGTTTCAAAAATAATGTTGTTGATCAAATTAATATTTTTGCTACATAGATTTTTTTACTATTTTTACCTTCTTGTAAATACCTAATCATTTCTCTAGCACACTCCACTGAGTTGCTGCGCCGATTTTTGAGCACCCTGTTTAACAAACTACTATTTTTAACGATCCTTTCATCAAAATATTAAAAAAAAAACAAAACAAAAAAAACAGTCGGTAGCTATAATCCAGTTTCCTTTGTGTAATAGCGAGTTTCCCTTATACTGTTAATCGTTGGTATGTATTTGCAAAAAACTTGCTTTTGCTTTTTCAATTTTGAGTTCCAAGTAGTTAAAAATACAAATGAAATAAGTGATTCAAATATTGAATTCGAAAATCACATCTTAGAAGAAGCTGTTTAAGCATTTAGGTAAATTCACTACCTTAAAAATTTTGAACAAGTTACGAAAAGAAGTGATTTTTTTAATTAGATGAAACAAGGCCTTATGAAGGCATTCAAGGAGGAAGTGTTTTTTTCTAAATTGGAATTTTTTTCTTGTGAGGACAGGTAACGCTTTTGAGGTTGAAACTTTGTGAACTGCTGCTTCGACTACCATTACCATAATTATACTTCACCGTAAGTCCAAATCATGACAGCCAATTCATTATTTCAATAATTGTAGTCCATTTACATTTTTAAAAGTAACATTTCCCTGAGTGTTTATGCAGTACTCTATTTCTACACTTTCTTAATACCAGGTACCGTTTCAACTCCAAAACCGCAAAGACCCTGTATATATTAATGAAGCCTTCAAAAAAAGTTTATGATATGTATATTAGGTACCGAAAGGAAAATAAAATTTTAAAAAGAAACTTTTTAAAAAAATGTTTCTGCTATTTTGATTAAGAAGATGTATGAAAACTTTTATAAAGAACCGTGTAGTGGAATTTTGTTTAACTTATTTTTTTTTACAAAATTGTTATCATTAAGGTCCTAACTGTGAAACTTATCTATTACATTATAGACTTTATCAATGCACTCACAAGAAAAATTAGTGAGTAGTAAGTAACTCTTTAACAATCTCAAGCAGCAAAAAATTGGCTGTTTTAACAAAGACGGAGAAAGAGGAAGAGATCTGCATATCTTACCTTGGAAAATGTAAATATCAAAATAAATCTCGCAAAGTGCGTCGATGCGATCCAGTCGCCGCTATTAGAGCCGTCCAGTTATTTATAGGGTCCAAGTGCACAAGATCGCTGATAGTTTTACAGTTATTTAGGAATATATCTCGAAATGGTGTTCACAAGTAGAGAGATGATATCTCAATATTTCCGGTTGGGTCCAAGATGGCGAGTTGGCTTTATGCATGGATTGTTTTTAGAGCGTATGCAAATAGCGCGTATGAGAAACGCTAGAATTTAGAAACTTGCTTGATTGCAGCGGGCGTGAGACGCAGGTGGTCACTGATCGAATATTCAACAGAAAAAATGAACATTTCGGAGGGTGCATTAGCATAAGTTCCGAGTAATTCCGAATTAATTTATTATCCGCTCGTACATCCCACAAAAATACAAATGTAAAAGTTAGTTGTCGGTAACGTCTTGTATATCAATGGTAAAAGCGGTGACATTTTGACATATGTTGATTAATATTAATATCAGGAAAGCCCATCCTGTCGAAGCCGTTCCAACACCTTTCAACGAACCTAACACCATCCGACACATCTTCCTCTTTAATTCAACAATAACGAATTCATTTCTGGCCCGCTTTGTGCGGATGTAGATCGGCACTCTCGCGCATATCCCACGATACCACAATTGCCTTCTTCCTCGCCCGACTCTTAATTAACCGTAAAAAACACTCTCGTGTCAGTTTTTCTAAATATTCCAGCGGAAGTGGAGCTTTTGCAATTTTAATTATACAGTTACGTCGATTTGGGTTAAATTCTCCTCCTGTCTTCACTCGATTAGAAAATTTACGATTTTCGCGCGAGAGATGTCGACGCGAGATCAGACGGCGAGCCTCACATGTCGATAAAACGCATCAACACTTGAACATTGGATGTTTTAAACATTATGACGCTTGGCCGCTCTTCCGAAAACTCGCGCCTCGAAATTACACCGAGAAATGACAAGTCCAGAATTAACAATTTATTGACGATGCAAAATAAAAAACATCGTGATCTACGTATGTGGACGGCATGGGGATTTTTATGCGGCGGTTCTCTGCAGTTCTTTCTGCTGCAGTAGGAATAGACTTTAGTAAATTTCGAAGTCGGCGATCGGCTTTAGAGATATTTAAGGAGACCGCCGGCCAAATGGATAATTTATTATTGTAAACTTCCAGTCAAAGTTTCTACATAATCATGCTGCATCTGTAATTTGTTGGAGACGCGGTGACATTCTAAATTATATTGTAAGATTCGTTATTAGATCCGACCGTCCGAAACATTTTTTATTACTTGCAGTTTTTATTTCGCGTATTTCAATCAATACCTGCTCTAGGCTCTATAGGACGTTAAAACATTTCAAATTTTACAATAAAAAACTTGTTGATTTATGTTTGCGTAGTAATAAAGCGATCAGCAATAAATTCGATTTTGATCAGTAAAAAATAATAAATAATCAGTATTTAATTCATTTTTGCACAGTAAAAAATTTAAAGGACAAGTAAACCACGCACAGTATTTTACTGAAATTTGCCCAGTAAAAAAATCGTGTACGCACAGTATCTAGTTTCAGTTTGCACAGTTTAAATAATAAACGCTCAGCGACCTAATGGGAAACATCTCCCTTAAACGATTAAACTCGAAAACGTAAAACTCGAAATGTGGAATTCTACACTCTCTAATTTTGAGATGTTATTATTTACTGTGTGTGCATTTATTATTCTTACTGTGCATTTGTTATTTTTACTGTGCATTTATTATTTTCTGTGCGTTTATAATTTTTATTGTGCGTTTATTATTTTTACTTTGCATCTATAATTTTTCCTGTTCATTTATTATTTTTACTGTGCGTTTATTATTTTTACTGTGCATTTGTTATTTTTACTATGCATTTATTATTCTACTGTGCGTTTATTATTTTTATTGTGCGTTTATTATCTTTACTTTGCATCTATAATTTTTACTGTGCATTTATTATTTTTACTGTGCATTTACTATTTTTACTGTGCATTTATTATTTTCACTGTGCATTTATACCGTTTATTTTTCAATCTAAAAGCCATTATAAACTTCCTAATGAACCAGATAAGGACACTACAGAGTGCAAAATGTTAAGTATACAGAGTGTTAGGGAATGGCTTAGCAATATTTCATATGTGAATTTGTCATAATCAGACATGTTACAAACCCTTGGATCATTTTTCCAAAAAGTGAGTACTTTCTTCGGAAATTTTTATTAACCCACCTGTTGAGAGCCACTGTTTGGTTTATGGTAGTTTATTAGCAGTTAATTTTTTCTTTAACAAAATAGAGATGGTGGCCATGGGCATTTTCAGAATTTTTCAAAATTGTTCATTGGAGTGGGAGGTTCGAATCTCGGTCCTGGCAAAAAAGTTTTGTTTTTTTTTCTTAAAATTTAAAAACAAAACACAAATTGAAGTAGAAGAAAAACGTAGTGAACCAAGAAGTTTGGTCAATAAATAATATTATTAATTATTAATAAACTTTCAATAATTTTTATAATTTTAGTTCAGCGGTTCCCAAAATTTGGGACTTTAATTTCAGAACGATTTTTTTGATTTACATAAATTTTGCTTAATCGATTTGTCGTGTCATTTTCTATCTACCTTTAAATTTTTGCTAAACAATTCCCTACACGCTGTATTTTTTTAATTTCATTTTTTTGAGCAATTACTTCTTGCTTTTGTGGAACTTATCTAACTTCCCAATTTTTTTGTTTTCTTGGCGTTTTGAAATGTCAGTGTCATTTAAAATTTAAGTTTAAAGTTTTATTATTAAAACCAGTATGGCAGGCCTGGGACAGCTTGCAAAGCTTGATCAACTGATACTGCGTCTGGACGACAGATCGTCTGGAACTCGGTATAAAATTTCTGTGGAAAATAGTGCAGGCCAAGAACTCTTTACCCCTGGCAAGGTCTCGGGTCGTTTTAGCCGAAACGTTTACCTCTCATTGAATGATTTCAACCTAGAAATCTTAGATAATTCCAAAAGCGAAGTGATTCATCTTCACCGTCCTGCATTATCGTGCTGTTCTATGGGAGGGGACATAAACCTAAAGGTTTATGCACCTCCACGCACATTTGTGGGAGAAATTAAAGAAAAGTGTAGTTTATGTGGCACTCAATTTTGGATTAAAGATGCATTTAACAATAAGGTGTTTTTGATAAAGGGACCGACTTGTTTTTGCTGTACTAGTGGACTCAAATTTAAAATATTGTCGGCTGGTGACGGTACACAGGTGGGTTTGATTGCCAAAGAAGCAGACACTAAAGCACTTAGAATATCTTTCCCCAAGGATTTGGATGTACAAATGAAAGCTGTAATGTTAGGAGCCAGCTTTTTAATTTTTGCTGTCTTCTTCAACGTAAGCATAGATCAGTTATACCAATATTACTATCCTGACCCGTTTGTTTACGTTTAATAATAAATGCATATTTATTTTTTGTTCAATTATTATTAGTGAGTACCTATATTTTTTATCCTTTTTTGATAAATATTTGATTTTAAAATTACAATTTCGGCAATAGCACCTAAGGATAAACCCTTTGTGTTCAATATGAGTTTCAGTTGGTATTTCTCCTGGGTTAAGGACCTTTTAAAATCCAGATTTTATCAAGGACCTTATCTATACAAATAAACACAAACTCAAGAACCTAATTACGAGAATCTTTAATTTAAGAAGGTCAAGCACGAAATAAAACCAAAATTCTAATTCAAAAATGATAACTGCTGAATGCAGCTGAATAGAGTCCTGACAAATGTCACTACGACAGTGGGGCAAATTGAACTAATTTTTCTCATTTGGAGTGGGTGGACAAGATATCTGTCAATTCTCACAACCCCAAATATTTTTGAAATGTCATCACTTAAATATTAAGAACTGCATTTTTAAAATCGAAGGTCCTGCCATTATGGCAGGCTTGGAACAGCTTGCTACGGTTGACCAGTTGATAATGCGTATGGAGACCGAATCATCTGAGACCCGGCATAAGATTTTTGTGGAGAATAGTGCCGGCAAAAAACTCTTCTACCCTGGCACCGTCTCCGGTCGTTTCAGAAGAAACCTTTACCTCTCACTGCAAGCTTTCAACCTGAAAATTTTAGATAATCTCAAAAACGAAGTGATTCATGTGCATCGTCCTGGACTGTGTTGTTCGCTCAGCTGTGGCTTGTCCCTAGACCTATTTATTTTAGCACCTCCTGATACATTTGTGGGAAAAATTGAAGAAAAATGCAGGATTTGTGGCACCAAATTCGGGATTAAAGATGCAAGTGGGAAAAAGGTGTTTGTAATAAAAGGACCATGTTGTGTTCGCTGTTCTAAAAATGTCGAACTAAAAATACTGGCGGCGGATGAGAAGACACAAGTGGGGTTCATTTCCAAGCAAGCGAAGGCTAAGTGTCTTAGGATGTCCTTTCCTAAGGATATGGATGTAGAAATGAAAGCTGTGATGGTAGGGGCTTGCTTTTTAATTTTTGCCACTTTCTTTAACGTAAATATGAGTCGATTATGGCAATATCATTTTTCTTAAGGTTTTTAATAAACGCATTTTTATTTTGTAAAGGTACTATTTGTGTAACTCAAGCTTTTATGAATACATATTTTGTTTCCAATTACGAGTAGGAAATGAATTGTTGGAAAATTGATGATCTTATTTCATTGACATGGAAAAGTTGGAGCCTAAAATGATTTTAACGAGAATTTAATTCTCTTATGCTCAAGTGTGTACAAAAGTCTTAGAGCTTTAAATATTATAAAACATGAAAATCTGAAACGACAAGCACAAAATAAAAACATCTAGGACCAGAGACACAAGTTAGAGAACTGAAAATAAAAACAACGATTCCATTTTCACAAAAACGAAGAGTGAGTTGATGTGCGATTTGTTGCAAATAGGCTTGATAATAGGAAATAGGTAACAAGAAAGATGTTGCGAACTAAGTGAAAACTAATTATTTTTTAAGAAAACCACGAATCCGTTTATGTTTTCGTTTAATTATTATTTTAATGAATTTAAAATTGAAGTTTAGAACTCGTTTTTTACAGTTACGTTGCAATTGCATCTTGTATTGATTGTTGAAGTAGAAAAATATGAAGGATTTAATCTTTTTTACCGTTCTTCTTCATAACGGAAGAGCCTATTCTAAATGAAAAATAAGTGCTTTGTAATTAGAATAAACCAGAAGTAGGAAATTAATTTATTATATAAAAAATGTTCCCACGAGCCACTGAAAAATGCATGACTTTTATCAGATTTTCATGCAGAAAAAATGAATATGTAATGTAAACATTCCAGCTGTAATTGCGTCATTTTCAGGATATAGAAGCGGTAAACATGAATGACGAAAGTGGAGACTCCTCCTGGATTAAGTGATGTTTTTGAGAGGTTTGTTTGTGTGTATTGGAGAATGAATGAAATAGGTGTGTAATTAAATAATGATATATTTCCCAATGATGACGTAATAACTAGGTATTTACAATTGAATAGCCGATAACTAGAGTACTATCATACATAATTTACAAACTTTGGTTTTTTGTAAGAAATCTCTTTCACATAATTAAATAGGTATATAAACAGCTTAACCTTAGATCCTATTTAAGTTTGTGTGAACAAATATTGGTAAAACACTGAGATAAAAGTTTTCATAATAATATTAAGTGACGTGTCTCGCGCTGATTGTCATTGTTTATTTATTGTCTCGACTTGATACAAAAATAGCCAGTCTTAAATAATATTGTACAAAACATATAATCATCTCTATGCATAGAATAATTTACACTAAAATTAGGCGAAAATTTACACCAACTTTGTATATAATATCATGATAAGGCACTCTGCGAAAGTAACAATTAACACAAAGAGAACAAAGATCTCGTCGGAGTATTTAAAGCATCTGTTTGCGCACCACTAAAATTATTACAAAACCGTAAATTTAACAACCTAATCCGAAATGGAAAATTAAACACCACACTTGTGTACAGTGGAATTTGCTCTAATCCGAAACTTTTGGGTTAAATCATCTCCTTGACGTCAACAACTCGACAACAACTGGCCATAAAACAACAATTCGAATAAAACTAAACTCTCAAATTGCACCGTCAGTTACTGTAGCACGTCTTCCGGACGTCCGCCAGAATCTCACTAAAATCGTCATCGTTCTTCGCGACGACGCCGTTCTGACCGATATCGTACACCTCGGGGTAGCCCAACAGCGGCTCGGGCTTGACACTCGTGTTGGGCAAAATCACAGACGTATGCTGGGCTTGGAAGTTGTAAGTCACGTTCGAATTGATATTGTCGTTCCTGTGGTAGTTGTGATTCGAGTCGATCATATTCGACTCGGTACTGCCAAACTTGAGGTACTTGTCGAACTCTCGAGTGTCCACATCGCTGTCGACGTCGCTTCGCTCCTCCTGACCCATGTACGACTGCACGAGGGTGCTGCTGGAGTACTGCGGTTGGTACGACTCGTCCAAGCCCCCGGACTTGTAACTGTTGATATTTTCGTTCACGACGTCCGATTTGAGAGGATTTTGATAAGTTAGGAACGTGTCTGGCTTGGTTTGGTCTTGGTCGTACCCGGTGTTGGTACTGGGGTAGTACTGTTGCATGGACGCGTTGTAGTAATGCAAATTCGTGTTGTTGGCAACAGTGTTGAGATTGTTTTGGTTCGTACCCAGCAGTTGTTGGTCCTGGGACGTAGCCACGGGTGGGTAAAACGTCCCAGTGACCACATGCCCCTGCTCCACTGAGCTCTTATTAGCACTCATCACGTACATCCCGTTCGCCATTGGTACCGAAGTGATGGGTTGGATGTTGGTGTAGTTGGTACTATTAGGTCTGTAGTTTTGTACTCTTGTGTTGTAACTCTGCTGCGCCGGGTTAGTCAAGTTACTTGTATGTTGTATACTCGACACTCTTTTCTCCTCGAACTGTTCGTGCTCCATTGGACTCAGTTCCGGTGTAGGGAGGGACGCATCTTCCCGCGGACTGTCTTTGCTACAATCCTGCGGACTATTCGGCCCTTTCTTCGGCTCGGGACTGTGTGAGGGAGACGCATCTGGCGTTTGAATCGAATAGGGACTCTTCTGGTAGTTCTGGTACCCCACATAGTTGTACTGGTTGTGGTACTTGAAAGTATCCGGACTGTATCTCTTGTCCTGCGCTGCGAAGTCGGCAGTTCCGGGACTAGGGAAGTCCATTCCGTAGCTGTTCTGCTGCTGAATGTTGGGCGAAAGACTCGCGTTGGGAATGTAGCCCGCGTACCTTGGCGACATGTTGGGCAGACTGGGGCTGGGTAAGGAGGTTCCGACCCGGGGGCCTCCGGCACCGGAAGTGGCCCTCTGCTTGTTGTGCTTCCGCCGTCGCGGTCTGTATTTGTAGTTGGGGTGTTCAGTCATGTGGATCACTCTCAGTCGTTCGGCTTCTTCGACGAAAGGCCGTCTGTCTTGCGGCGTCAAAGAGCGCCACTTCTTGCCTGCAAACGAAGACAAAAATTACAAGTGTCGTTCATTCACGGGCTGAGACGCGTGGGCGGACGTGGACCAATCGCAGCGCCGAAAAGACGGGCTAGTTAATGAGAAAATATGACCGGTGGGATGACAAATGCGTCGTTAAGGGGGCTATTCATTGTCGCGGCCCAAATACGGCCTTTATTTTGATCGGAGTGAGAGGATGTGCTTAAACACCTCGGCGGGAATATAAATTAATTGCTCATCATGTTTATGCATGCGATAATTACGAGAACAATTTATTAGTGGGGTTTCGCTAGAGTACTGCGGCTCGTATCTCACATCGTTATCTGCTGATTTATCATTTATTAAGGATTAATACTGGCCGGTGTTGTTTACTAATTTTACACTATCTGCACGGATCTGGTTTGCAGATCTCGCGTGAAATTTGATTTATGGCCGCTCAAAACGAATATTTATGGACTAAACGGCCAGTTTATTCCCTCGTTGATCGCTTAATTTAGAAGAACGTCAGATAAATTGGATTTTTAAACCGTCAGTTACTTTTAGTTTACCTGCTTTAATAGTTTTGTAATCAAGTCAAACGTTTATAATTTCAAGCTTGATTGACATGTCTGAAATACTTCGAGTTTCAGACTATGTAACTGCTCGGAATGTGACTCTCAACTATTTTGTTATTTGATTTTAAAACAAGTAACCTTACCTGTTGCAGTATGTGTTCACCTCACCTTAGAAAATACCTGAATCGTCAAAATATCGTATAAATAAAAATTTTTGAGATTTAGGTGAGCTTTAGGCAGTGATTTTTTATCAAATCATTGGCCTTAGGTAAGTCTAAATAGTGGATCGCACTAAATAAAACAGCGCAGGAAGAAGTCGTCTCAAGGTTTGTCACACTTTATTCGGCTTTATTTACGAGTACTTAATTCTGTAACTATGAGCAGCTAAACGTAGGTTTACAAACTTTACCGGTGAATTCATTCCTTGAATGAAAATAAACATATAATTTTTTTTCTTTCCAATAATTTGTAGAACGACTTGAACTAATTTAATGTGTTTTTTCATCATTTTGTAGTCAAACAGAAAAAAATCAATAACTGTGTCTATTGAGTGGTTTCACAAATAGTAGTTAATTTTAACTAAAAATTTGATGACCTGTATTATTATTAATTAAACTGAAATCCTTTCACCAGAGGAAGATCAGGGAAAAGATTGGCTTGCAATAAGCTGTAACTCAACCGTACTAGTATTTCATACAAATGGTTGAAAATTGCATTTTGCAAGAGTTTTGGAAAGGATATGTATGTTGTTTGCAGTTTTCGTTGATCGAAACCGTGGTCATTTCGATAAGAATACCAAGAACTGGGGTGACGCAATTAATGGCGATTAGTATGGAAGTTATTATCATTAACGATGTATGCTTAAAATTGAAACCAATGTTAGAAAGCTCCTTGATCAAAGTATTTTTTTCTGGTCACTGACCATTTTTTCTAAATTTAATGATAGTGGTGGAAAGTAGAAAAGAAATGTTTTCATAATAGTGAGCATCTAATAAGGTAAATATGACGTTTTGCATGAATAGTTGCTTGCAATGCAGCTTATCCTCAAATATGTGTTTGCAAAAACGGGTATGACATTAAATTTTTAAGAGGCATCCCGACGTAGATACCGTACAAATTTGTCACAGTTTCAAAAAATGTAATTTGCAGTCAATTGTGGGCGTTTTTAGGCAATGAAAAGGTCATAAAGTGACTTTGGGAAGCGGATAAAAACCCTCAATATATTTATTTGTGCGTTCATATTAAGCAGACATTAAATATAACTGTACATCCGGTGTAAAAATCTGTGCGATTTTAGAAAACTATGGGACTACAATTTACAGTTACGTTTAATATTCAAGTAGTGTGACCATTTACTTGACCCATTCCGGAAGTCAATTTCCAAGAAATGTTCCAAAAATTTTAGGAATTCCGTGTTCAGGTCGTGTGAGAAGCTAAAATCGGCAATAAAACGCAAGTACTTTTTCCACTAAAAGAGACTTTTAGTCTTAAATGAAATTCAAATGTATTCTAATTAAGACTTGGCCACGAGTAAATGTACTTTGTTGTATGTTTATGTAAAAACCCCAAGCGTGAATCAGCGAAACTAGAACCAGTAAGTTTCAGTTTGGAACGGACACGTGTTTCGTGTTTCCAACTGACATCATCGGAAGTAAGTGCTAAAGCGCCGACAGGAATATTTTTCCAGTTGAGCCATTCGGGAATGTGTTTTTCGGTCGAGTTTTGGATCAATATGTATGAATTTTGGCATGGCATTTTCGCGGTAGCTGTATGAATATTCGTCGGTTCTTGGAACCGCGGTTTTTGGTTATGCTAAGTTGTGATAAGGCGTCTTTCGACGGTCTTGTCGGCCGTCCCATTCCGTGCATCGTTAACGATTCACAATTTGGTCTAGCCTCCGAGTCATCGACTTGACCAAACCACCAGAAAAAAATAGTTATGTATTAACTGTACATCAGTTCGGCTTAAAAAGTATGTTCCACCAACACGGTTTTGAAAGCATGAATTATTAATACCAATCATGCACTGCTCGTCATTCCCTGTTGCTGTCTGGATGACAGTGTTTTGTTTAGGGTGCGGCACTTGTTCTTGTCATAATCGTTCCTCGTCGTTCTTTAACGACGAAAATAAAGTTACGGTCCGCCCCGGGCCCCACAATTTTTAATTATAGCCGAAAAAACGGGTGGCTTCCGAGTGTCACGTTTCAGAATTACGGCCAATAAACGACAGTCTTTACCCAATAAAAGTCGCCTTTTCGAGCTCTTGGTGCGTTGTGTGTCAGTGTGATCACCCGCAGGTATGCTACCTAACTAAGGTGGCGCCGTGCCGCGCGCAGAGTATTAACCAGACCCCCCAGGGACTTCCCGCATCAATCAATCGAAAAAGCGCCCGGATTCCGGGCAGGGGCGTACTTAACCGGAGCCCTACAAACATTATGAAACCGGCAAAAATAAGCTTTCCGAAATGGAAGTCCAAAATTAGGACTTCCTCTGGAGATCGGTTATGCGCCTGATTCTGGGGGCGACGCGCATTCTCGATCGGCCGGATTTTTTCGTCTCGGGGAATCAATAAGTCGGAGGTGGAGATGCGAGGAGAGATAGGGCCTAAACATGCTGTATGAAGCGAATAAGCTGGTCCGGCATACGCCTTTAGATAGATAAGTGGTATAACTATGTTCGAGCATGATTAATTATTAAGGGGCGTGATTGGTGATTGACAGTGCGATTGCAACGCTGCGGGTGGCCGGTCAACCAACTAATACGGCACTGCTTCACAGAAATAGTGGCAGTCGGGCCTTAAAGGATTTCTAGAGCGACAATTTTTTTTAAGGATGAGACCGCAACTTTTTTCACTGATTAGTCATGATGCGAAGGGAGGAAGAGATAGAAAGCGTCCAAATCGGGACGTTACGGATTTAGCCGATAAATCCGCTTCACGAAAAAATTAACTCAATTATTCCATGAGGTCAAGAGGTGAAAAAGACAAATTTTTCGTATAGGTTGGGCGACTGTGGCACAGATTACTATGTTAAAACTGTATGAGCAGGTTGTGTATCCAATTATACACGATTGTAATATCTAATTGTGCACACATACTCGTACACAACCAAATTAGCTTCTTACTAGATTCTGTTGAAAGCAGGAGTCATCACAGGAGCTAGGATCTGTATAAAACACGAATACTATTTTGGTACAGTCACTATCAAACAGAATGACACCTCTAAAACCATAGCCACAAATTTTTTCGATATGATATCGTTAATGTGTACATTTGGCTAGTTTATAAATTAGCTGGATATTGTGTCAACTACATGGGCAGTTTTTAAACAAATCAGTTTGTTGAAATTTATGAGCCAAAAGATTTTAGTCGGGCTTTTGCTATCCGGCCCGGTTGGTAGGGGTGTCATTCTTTCCGATCGTGACTGTACATACAATATCTCTTGAAAGAATTACTATTATGTTGAAAAAATATTGCATTTAATGATAGTATGGTAATAAAGAGTATGTTATCAATAAAATTTTAAGGGGGGTCATCAACTTAAGCGTCCCTTAAGTTTTGTCTTAATTTGATAATCAGTTTTTCTCTGAGTATTTTTTAAAGTAAAGGTGCATGTCTGTTTGAAACAATGGATAAAATTTAGAATCACGCCTAAAATTTTTCTTTTTGGGTGGTTTATTGCCAACAGAAAACTACTGGAAAAAATGACCATCAGAATTTGAACGTGGTCGCACATCTGTCAATGATGATTTTTGTGAAGGAGGATCAAAAACAGTAACCACAGGAAAAATATACAATTTAGTAGATACTGGACGATTGGCGAATAAAAGTATGTGATATAGCTAATGTCATATCTAAGGATATAAGGAAAGGGTGCAGTTTATTCTGCACCAAGAATCTGTTACGAAAAAATTATGTGGAAAAATAAATGCATATTTAAATTAGAAAACACGAAGTCTTTCATTGTTAGGCCCAGAATTTTACACCTTGCCCTCGTACTACCAAATTTCTGATATTTTTTTTAATTATTTTAAATATAATTATGTAAGCTGGTGTGTTGGACTACATGCTAAATAAACAATTATTTGATGTTGTCTTATTGTGTAAAATTATTCATACCAAACATGCGAACTGTTTTCTCCTTACACTTCTGACAGATTTTCTCTAATTTCTATATAAAATTTAAAAAATATAGTTTTAAAACAAGAAATGAATTAATTATTGAGTAAAAGTTAGGTAGGTATAACTATCTTGCCATAATGCTAATAATTTTGACTTGAAAAAAATATTTTGAGCAAGATTTGAAAAAAGACCAATAAACGTTGACAACTGAAAGAGAATAAGATGTAACTTTCCGTAGGTAATCCTAAGAAATTTTGTCCCTCGGAAGAGCAGAGCGGAGAAGAATAATTTCAAGTATATATTGGGAATTTACGTAATTCATAAAGTAGAGAACCAAATTTTATATTTTCAGTGTCACAAAATGCAAGTAATTCTTGGATGTATTACCATTTCATTCATAGTTTCTAGAGCACCCTCGCTATTTAATCTAAGTGTTCTGATCATCGTAAAATGCCTCTAGGAAAAACTGCAGTTGCTGATTGGTGTGGTAATAATAAACTTTACATATTTATACAACTAAAACAGCCCTAAGGAATTTTCTACATGTTTTATTTTAATTATTTTAAATATGCATGGAAGTTGGTAATAGTTGCACCGTATACTTAATAGTCAATTATCATTTTATGTTGTCTTTTTTATTGTGTAAATTGATTCATATCAAGCACTTGTACCGCTTGTATCCTTAAAGATTCTGATCGACTTTCCTTGAAAATAGGGAAGGAAGAATACATCAGTCGTAGTTGCAGAATTTAACATTTTCAAAACTATTTCATTATTAATTACTGGTTTAAACTTAGAGATTTTCCAACAAAAATGTCCTAACATTTTCCAATGATTTTTGTTATAATGTAATAACTTCAATAACTTGACAGTTTTGTACATTATTGGGAATTTTCTGAAAATAATTGGTAGTTTTCGAAGTATTTTTTTACTTATCTGATCCGATCAATGTCTGTTGCTGTAATTTTTCAGTGTTTTTTTAAAACAAACAGGGGCCTGTTTACCTAATTAATGAAAATTCTAGACAAAAGACTTTTTTGTTGTTAATAGCTTTTATTTTCTGTGTTATTATTTGTACATTTGAGCATCTTCGTGACTTTCTCACAAAACGTTGCTCCCTCAGGTATGTTAAGTGAAAATTTCCGGTTTGACTCATTATTTTAATTTTTTATTAATAATGTCTTGCAGAATGACGCATACATAATATCTAACAATTTTGTTTGTTTATTTCCTTGTTTTGAATCAATTTTGTCTATATTCTGACGTACTGATATTAGAAAATGTGAAAATTACATCTTGATAAATCATACTCTTCTCAAAAGTCATTTGAAATTCAATCTTGGACACCCATACAAATAACGATTCGGCATCTTGTCATCGAAATGACATGCAACAATCCAGGTAAATTGACATTTCGACGTATTTCTCCCTGATGTAAAAATATGACATACGGAATAGTTGCAAGGTAAAAATCCTGCCATGACCTTTTTATGTAATAAAGCAACATTTTATTGAAGAAAGCGTCTGGAAAACGCATAATTGCGGTTCGAACTGACGTCCACGAAAACATTTAATTATGTAAAACACGTTAGTGGAGAAAAATGTCCAACACCGTTACCAGCAATAAACAATTAAAAACAATTTGGACTAATTAGGAGGTGCCGAAGAGCGAATCGTTGCAATTGCGGTTTGACGCAAAGAGACGAATGTGCTCGTTTTTAATTACAATGTTTTGAAACTCTGAATTCGGTGGAGGTTCTGAGTGGGTGCTGGTGGGTGTTAATTTTCGTCGCTTTTTTCTTTTTTCGGTGGAAAGTTCGGTATCGGAGGTTATAAATTTATAATGTTGGCTAAACGAACGGACAATGTGAGGTATTAGCAGTACTTAAGAGAGCCGCACCCAGGCCAGGCGGGCCGACACGCGTTAACAGACCCACTCTGCATCACAATCACAGAGTCGCGGGCGGCCCTGGCTCATGTCATGAATCTTAATTATATACCTATTCCTCAAAAATAGACATCGCCAGTCGGCCCTCCTCTATACCTCGAGATTCATTACTGTTATAACAGGATTCAACGACCAAAAATTATTAACATCGACGGCGACGTTTGCGTCACCAAAACTCTTCGCCGCCGCGCAAAACGACAACGCTCGCCTGTTATGATACAGAGTGGCCTTGAAAATAATAACATGCATTGTTGCATTATTGTTATATATGCGGCACGTTCTCCCGCACCTCCGGCAGGATTTCTCCGAGTTGATGGTGTTGAGTCATGCCGAAGCAAGTGGCTCGATATTCATGAACCGTAAATTTATTTTCCTCCGATATCTGATAATTAGATTCTAATAATCGAGAGTTATATGACAGCAAATAAATAAACCGCCGTAAACCTGAATGCGTATGGATGTTTATTCGTCTTTGAGCGTAATTTCATTATCGTTTTTTGACAAAGAGTGAAGACAGATAGTTATGAGGACATGAATGATGAAGCTTGCCATTAGTAAAATCAGCTTTCGTAATTACGACTTGTTGCTTGACTTTCAATGTGACTGACTACTTCAAATTAATTGATTCACACAATTAATCACAATCAGGACCGTACCACTTCAAATTTTTTGCTCTGATGACATAGAAACAAATCGGGAATATTTTGGATTTTTCTCTTTTTTATTCGTTTCCTGCTTTCGATAGTGAAAACCGGAAGATGAAACATACAATGCTCCTAAACCTTACTTTTATTGACGACAGAACGTCTACAAAGAATTGTCCTGCGGGAAGGACGTGCTGTCGATTCTCTTTGTGGCAATATGTTTTCATAATGTTAATTTAAAAAATATATATCAGGCATTAGAAGGCAACCACAAATAATTTAAAAAAATTCTGAAAAACTTGAATTATTCTCTTTTACATCGGAAACTTTTTACTCTTGTACATTTTTTATCAATGGTCTATTTCCTGTCATTAAAATTTTTACCATAGGTATTAAAATTAATTTGCCCCTGTAGAATCCAGATTGTCCAGATACTAGCTTAAAAAATTCTATATGTGTTAAACTAAGTTCTACTAGCGGGACAGAAAGTTATAAAATAAGCATTCAAAAATAGTAGGATACATCCATCCTGCTGGCACTAGCTCTTAGTTTTAGTTTTCTTAACATCCGTAAACTAGAAAAATTAATAATGTCCTATGTAGAATCTGTTGAAATATTTATAGAAGAGTTTGATCGGCAAAAGGTTGCTTTTTAGCTTTTACAATCGTGGGATAACTTTATCCTAGAGATGAATTTAAAAAAATACATTGTTGTAAGTAACTTCTCCTGATTTTATCTAACGATTGGAAAATGATATAGTTTACCCTAAGTGAAAAAGTTAAGGGCAAAGTAGGTATTTTTGGTATAAGTATTTTAAAGACAAATTTAAAAATGTCAATAATAAAAACGTAGGGTTTTCATCTTTGAAAAAATTCATAAAGTTTTGAAAAGAGAGAGATTATTGTAAATTTATGCTTTAGAACTAATACTCGTACTTAATTTAAAAAATGTATTACTACAGAGTTATTCTTTTAAATTCTGCACTTTTACCTTAAATGAATAACCCTGTATTATACTGGGTGCCTCAAAATTGGCGAAATCTGAGTTCAGAGCATTGTAGAGAATGACTTCCATGATCCAAATGTAGAAAAAAAATATTTTTGGAGATTCCCCACAAAGATACATTTGTTTAAAAATCACTTTTTGAATAGCGTTTTCTTCAAATGAAGACTAAAAGTTGCACTGTATTGTTATTTATCTGTAGATTTTAAATTTAAAATTTAAATTTTATGTTGATGACTGGGAAAAAATAAACAACTTCTCAAAAAATTTGCTTTGCTGTGAAGTAAAAAAATCTTGAATTTTTATCAATTTTAAGAACAATTACAAAAAATCAAGATTTTTTATTCCAAAATAAAGCTATTCGAGAAATTATTTTACATTACTATTCTCCACAACTCATCTACGTACATGATAAATAATAACATGATAATAATAACAATAAACACTGAAATGTTTAGCCTGCGTTTGAAGAGAATCCAATACAAAGTGCACCTGAAGTGCACCTTCAAACCAATATATCTTTCTATATTTGCACTTCTGGAGTGATTCCCTATAACGCTCTAAACTCGGAATTTGCTAATTTGGAGACGTTAAAATACCTAACCATTTTTTAAACATTTTCTGATAGAATGAAAAAATTGTTTTAATCAAAAACTTTTGAAAAAAGGTATTTTTTGAGTATTTTCGGATTGTTCAAAGTTTATAGCATTCTATTTAAAAACTTCATAATTCCTAATCGCGTACAATTTCTACAAAAACGTCAGTAAAAGGGGCCTTGCTGATGATAAAACTTCCCAATTTGCACCACCCTTATTAGAAGGTATAAATTTCAGTCACATTTGATAGACCGCCTGTCGCAACCGTTCCCAAACTTGGCATGTTGTATGATTCACAGCAATCACAAAATCGGATCAGAATCAATCAAAGCCGATTCTGCCATCAATCCCGTCTGAAGCCTTTTCCAGTATCATTAATAAAGATACACGTGTGTGTTTTCGTGCCAAGCACTACATAACAATAAAGTAAACACGTTGATAAGCCCAATTTGTATCCTCATGGCATGGTATATTTGCTCAACGCGATTAAATATTTAGTTAAAGAAGCCGTCGGTCGCCACGTTTTTCAAGTAAATAGTTAAATCGGCAATAATATTAACTGCAACGTTTCAAACGAGAACAGCCGGTGATAAATTTTATGAGCGCATTACTGCTAATTATCTCCGAATGAAATGCTGCGCTCCCAACATGGCTGCATTCGAGGGAGGAGAGCCCAAAGTTTCAAAATTTCCGATGTTTATTGAAATTTATTATAATAATTACGATGATTACGAGAAAATCATGGCGTGTCGTTAAGGGAAAAACGGTCACGATAATAACATCACGACGTTTTGTCTGATAGTTGTTGGACTAGAAAAATATTACAAAAATATCACGCCCACGGTGGGTCTCCTCAATTTATAACGTTGCGGGGCTTTTAAGTAAGGCGGTTGATTAATATCTCAAAATCATTTAAAAACTTAATTCGGGTAACCTAGTATTAATTAGTCAGGCATTTTTATGTGGGTCTTAATTAATTGAACATCTCACTTTATTTATGGTCAAGCGGTCGGAAACACCGCCACAGTCCCATATCGGTTACCAAAAATTCAACCTGCGGCTGCCTAACCGCTCGGAGGTATGCAAATATTCGGTAAATTGATACCTCAACGCTGCGTTTCCAACTTACAGTTACTTGTAACAATTAGCTTCTTGTTTGTAAGTTACAAGTCCTCTAATGGAGACATCTTTTAGCTCCTTTGGAATAAACCAACTGTTTGCGCAAAACTTGGTGTAAAGTAGGACCCAACTTTAATTTTAGACATTAATTAACTATCTACCGTCTTCCGTCTATACCCCATTAAGTATTGAAAGTTCTTATAAAGATATTTATCTAAAAGTTGGTACCGTAGAATTCTGCTCAATGAAAATATTTTCAAGATGGCAGCACTTCCGGTTATACCGGAAGTCGCTATTAACTTTCTTATTTTAAATGGAAAGTTGTTTTTCACTGCGTTTTTTGGATTAGTTGAGTTATTTTACTAGTTATTTTACAGTTTTCCCTATATCTAACCGTTTTTGAGATATTTAGGATTTTTTGAAAATTTTTGGATTTGCACCTGTCACTTAAAAAATCGGTAACTCGCGTAGTTTTAGAGAGTTCGAAATCATATCTGCAGAACTAAAAGAGAAAGCCCGTATCTGTTTTTTAGTCTTTTTAAAATTTAAAATGAAGTTACTAAACCCAAAAATTTTAAGGTTAAATTTGGATAATTTCAAGTACCCATAACTTAATTTTTTCAAATGGGAAGTCCCAATTTTTATTTTACTAGATCGAGGAGAATTTTGTTCTGCGTCGATCTGTATTAGTATTTTTTATACCTATCTGTGATAAGTTCCAAGTTATGTTGTTTTCTTTGTCATTGTAGGAAATTTCTTACTAACCACAGTTATTTTTGCAGGTTGTCATGAAAATATTTCTGATTAAATTTAAATGATAAACTCTATTCAAAATTGTGTTGTCCGTGCTGTAAAAACAAAATAAATTCATTGAATGTTGGTTTACAAAACTTTTATTTCTCACATTTTTTCATTCGTTTCCAGGCCAAAGTATGGAATAGACCTATGGCTAATGAATTTCCCTACCCCAACAAAAAATTATTGTAACTTGAAAAATATTAAACATAAGTATAAGGAATGTCAATACAGGTCGATGAAGAATTAAATTCTCTACCACTTAGTAAAATAAAACTTTTGGCATTTCATTTGAAAAAAATGAGGTATAGGTGCTTAAAGTTCTGCAAATTAAAAAATTTGGAGTTTGTTATTTTTTATTTAGAAATATGAAAACACCAAAGAAAATATTTAGGCCTTCTCTTTCAAATAAGATAAAAAATGTTTTAAAATTTTTAAAAATGGCGGAGTTATGGATTTTTGAACTGGAAGGTGCTAATTAAAAAAAAAAGTAAAAACCATAAAAATATTGTAAACGGCTAAATTTAGGTATAGGAACAGCTTTTGAAAACTACTTTAAAATAATTCTAGTAATTCCAAAACGCATTAAAAAAGCTTTTCATTTAAAATAAGAAAATTGATAGCGACTCTCGGTTTAACCGGAAGTGTTGCCAACTTGAAAATATTTTTATTGAGCAGCACCTAAAAGATTATGGTTGTACAAAAATTTTCAGATGATTATCATCTGAACTCCCAATACTTCTAATATGGGGTTTAGACAGCCTGTATAAAATCTTAACTACAGTAACGTTAGTCAGTAAAGTTAGTTAAAATATTTATCTAGTATATTTTTTATTAAAACGATCTCCAAAGAAGTTTTGAGGATTGGAAAGTGCAAGCTGACAGTAATCTTTTTACAATTCGTATTTAATGTGAGAAACGTTCCAAATCAGTGTTGGTTGCAACGGGCAAATTGTTCTGTTGGCATTGAATAAAAACAATCTAATTAATATCCCATTATTAACAATAAATTAGAGTCTAAAGTTTACAACCTATAGTTAAGTTGTGCAATTTAGCAAATAACGTACATGTTCCGTAATTATCAATTTAGTACCGAAACGACGTATGCGCAAAGGGAGAAAATGGCTTTTTGCATGTACGCCGCGTAAATTATGTCCGTTATACGGGCCGCGATGTGGTACAAAATGTTCAATGGTAATAATATTCACACAATGATGAATGTTATTATTTATTACATGTTTGTCTGTCAGGCTTATTGATGTCTTTAACCTCCACAAAAGTTGAAATCTCGTTTAACCGAAGTTAGCTGCAGTAATCGCCGGATTATTTAAACCAATTTTTTTCAGGGAAAAAATAATCAGATGGGGCCGCGGCCGGTCCCTCAGATTTCAATATAGATACAGTAGCCGGTAATATATTTTTCGAGATCGTGGGGTGTATTCAATAGACATAATGCATTTTCACGAAAACGTACCGGATACGTGACGTCATAGGAAACGTCCAAGTTATGCGCACTCATTGCCTTCGACACACCTTTTCGCGGTATGGTTAATGATTTTAACAAGTAACCACAATTTCGGAACAATGCGTTTCGAAATATGGGCCGATATTAGTATGGATCCGGAACGGGGGTGACGACCGGATTTATGGATTCCGGCGGCCCTTGATCGGTGTGTAAATAAAAAAGAACGCTAAGTAAACGGGAGATAATTAGAAGTATTTTATTTATTTGCTTGATTATTGGAGCACTGGGGCAAGGTTTATTTTTCCTGTGGTGTTTTACTTGTGATGTCATTGTTGTCTTCCGAGAGGGAAAAATTTCTTGACCTCGATGGATCACACCCAATTTGGCTAATTTGGTTACAGCTCGGTCACATACCAGCTCTCCGGTATCATTACCGACATAATTGAACCAAGCAAAAAATACAGCAATTTCAGACATTTGTCACGACCAAATGATTTCTTCTATACTCAGGCATTTCCTGAGCAATCAATCTCAAAACCAGTATGTAGATTATTGGGTAAATGTAAACAATCGTACGTCACATTCTGTGACAAGCTACGATTTTTAAATTCTTATAAACTCAAATGCAACTGGAACAGGAAGTGTTTTGGACATTTTAATTCTTGTTTAGATCTTATTTACTTAATTACATTCCACCTCCCATTGTTTGCCTAAGCTGATATCATTACAAAAATATAATTCTATAGAGTCAATAATGCAGGTTTCGTAGCAGGAAAGTCTGCGAAAAAAATTAAAACTTCAGCCTTTGCATGAGGATGATCATAGTTTATATCATAGTACTGCTACAAATAAAGAGTGGTTCAAACCTTTAGAATGAAGTCGTAAAATAAAATAGTGAGATTTTGCATGTTTTGCTCAAAAATAGTAAAATAAAATAGTCGTAAGACAAGTGTTTTTATCGAAGTTGACTTTTTTATTAGTACTATGTAGTTTTAACGATACGTATAATGAAAAGTAATCCGAGATTTTGAAAAATAAACGTACAATTTTTTCCTGAAAGTAAATTCAAGATCTAAAAATAACTTAACGAAGGTATTTTTTTAACTGTATAACTTTTTTCATACATATTGTTATGTAAATAAACTTACCCACTTGGAGCAAAAATATGTCAAAAATGGTACTAACTACAGCGACTATTAGCTGTTTCAAAACTATAAAAACGCCAACGTCGCATTTTCCTCTCAAAACTGGCTGTTATAAATTATTCAAGCATTTCAAAAAAATTATAATTAATACTTTCAATGAGAAATCTACTAATCATTAATACCTATTTTACAATTTTATCTATCTTATCTAAAAAATAGTTTGGTAAAATGTGACGTTGGCGTTTTTATAGTTTTGAAACAGCTAATACGATACTAGTTGTATATTTAACAAGTTTGAGTGAAAATTGAACGTTTTATCATCTACGAGGTTAAATAGATAAACCGATTTAGACGAATACGAGTTGAATACAACATTTTATTCTTCGAATTAGACTCAATAAGGCTTAAAATTGCTTTAAATTTGTTAAAAATAATCGTCAAAATTGTTTTACACAGGCGAAAAACCGTAAATTTTGACAGTGTCGAAGAATAAAATAATTTTCCACTTTAGTTTATCATACAACAAAAAATCTTTAAAAAGTACTAATATTACATTATACTACAGATGATTCGCGTAAACTGAAATCTTTACAAAAACAAAATACAACACCAAATTCGTGCCCAATATAATCCATATTAAGAATGTATTGTGTGTTGCATTTTATTTGTGTTAGGCTCGTCATCTTCCATGAATCACCTGGTATTTAAATTCGATATTCTCTAATTATACTCGTAATATATGTAAATCTATTCTACTTCAAAAAAATAACTTGACTGGTAAACTTCATGAAATAACCGTACATTATAACGAACACAATTGTTTAAATTTTTTCATTACAAGAGATTAGATATTTTGATATGCAAATTTTATGTTTATTTCTTATTTAGAATATTTAGAATTCGCCGACAGTGTTTTTTAAACTAAATTTAAATGTATGAATTAATTGCACAAAGAAATCTTACACGAAACCGATCTTCTTTAAAACGAGTTCACTAAAGAAATTCATATTCTACAACGATCCAATTATAAACGAGTACTAAATTTGTCATCGAACGAAATACATTAACATTCACTAACAAGTAAAGACACAGTAATTATTATTACAGTTTTTGGCCAAAATTGAATGAATTAATGGAAGTCAAAAGTCAAAATAGATTTCGTTCTGAGACATAAGCTTTAATGTACCAGTATTATTACTGTTGTACACATTTACCGGAATTAAGAGTAACTACAAGAAGAAAATTAGATGCAGCCTCAACTTCCCAAAAAAATAAGATAAAATTTATAATAAATAACAGTTTCTCCTATCAAAACACGTCGAATTGAGCAATAGCTTCATGTGGTAAGCTCGCGTTGCCGCATAGATTTGTAGTTGACAATCTTCACGATCGGAAGCATGAACGTCTTCTTCAGACCACCTGGACCCACCATGACAAAGCTGCTGCGACCTACACAATCTAAAATTTGTCGCATTGTAAGACAATCCATCCGCGACTTATTTAACTCGGATAATTTGCACATCGGTGACCTTTTGGTCCGCCAACGGTTTAATAACCTCTGGTTTTTCCTCATTCCTTGGCAAAAATGAGTGATGTGTGGACCGGTAGAGCCCTCGCACCGGAGGAAGTTTCCGCCAAGCCTTGAAAAATGACGAATTGGCCGCCAGCCCAAGACATATACACGGTCTAGAACCGACACATAGTTCGTGATGGACGGGTATTAATAATGATATCGATGCTCGGACACGGACACGATTCCTCCGGACAGCTGATGAATGCAGTGTCAAACCACTCCGACAGATACATATAGCTCATACTCCCAATGAGAACCCCACACCCGACCCGCACCCCCGGAAAAATTCCTCGGGCTTTGCTGTTTTATCGGTGCTGCGTGTGGTGGCCGCGCGATATTTATCGATATATAAAATAATTATTACTTCTGGAATAGAGAACGCAACTCGTAAACAAAACATTTCTCTTTGTTACGGCCTCACCACTGTTTTATGTAATTTTTATGTCACGTATACCAATAAGCCGTTTTATTGCGCATCGTAATCGGAAGAAAATCGACGTGTTTGAGGTTTTTCTGGGCGCTGGGTTGAAAAAATGAAACGCGCGTGTGGTACGCCTCTAAGGACCAAAATTCGTGTCGCTGGCTTGCCAAGCCTGTCCGGGATGATGAAGCGATTTCTGTCAATTTATTACAGACGGACGAATAATTTATAATGTTTGCCGGTTGTAAGATTTTTAAGATTTATTCCCGATGTGTCCATCGCATGCCGTTCAAGCTATTTCGTGAATGATTCCACGGCTTAATCACCATCAATTACAATTAGCCAAAATGGATACGAACCGATGTTCACGTCCAGACAACCAAGCACCACAATATTCAATCATTTTATTGATATTTAAATTCACCATAAATTATTTTTCACAACCACAAAAAAATGCCGAGGCATTCCATTTTTGATTTAACGACACGCCAACCAGCGTAAATATGCCTGAAATGTTAACAAAATAACAGACAAACCGTCATAAATTATCTTCAACTCATAAGAGAAGCTGCAATGAATTTTTATCCTAATGACCATACGACGATTCGTACGTTTAAGTTTGCAAATTTTAATTTAAATCATTTATTCTAACGAACTGTCCTTTAGATGTGTAGATGCATTTAAGAAACGTAGGTTCATTACTTCATTAAAAGCTGGTGCCTATGGTTAGATATTGTTAAAAACCATTCTCAAGTTTTTGATACACAAAAACAGTAAAATCATTTGAGGATTTAAAATTCCTACTTCTTCATAATTCGATATTTAAAACTTCATTAAACTTTAATTGGTTGTTAAAAGTTAACAACGCAGATAGACCAATGAAATTGGTTCAATTTAGTCACGTGATCAGTTAATCACGCATTTAAATGCAGATTAAATTAATGACGCGTCTATAAACCGGTCCTTAGAATACAGGGTGTTTCACACAACTTTACGAGGCCTGTGCCTAATATACGCATCCAAATATACAAAAGTCACGAAACACTAGGTACAAAAAACATTTAATTTTTAAATTTTTGGAAACTCATGACAGTAGTTGTCAAGCTAATCACTGTCTTATTATTAGTCATGAATTGCTATTTTTTCAGAACCAGTTATCATGTGTTCTATCGAGAGACGGAATCAATATGATTCTAATCTCTATATCTTAATTACTAAGTACCCAAAAACGTTGTAATTTTCTAAGGGGTGAATAAACTAGAAAAAACTATCAAAATTTTCAAAATTTGTAATCGACTTCGTAGGAATATGTATTCTTGGTGGCATTTTATAGGCGCAGGCCTCGTAAAATTATGTGAAACACCCTGTATAATAGAATCTAATAAGAGAGTGTAGTATTTAGTGTTTCAATTTTACCGTTTTTAGATTTAGAATTCTAGAATTCTATACGAGATAAGTAATGAAAAATTAAAATAATAAAAATTGTATTAAGAAAACAGTAGAGAAAGAAATGATGAAACTTAAAAATGTAATTAATATTTCTGGGTTCTGGATTACTTAGTTTTCACCAGATTTGACCTGACCAAATATGACACTTACTTCTTCTATACAGCGTGTTAAGGAATGGTTTAACAAAAAGTAGTAAAATTTATGTAAATTAAAAAAGCAAATTTTTGATTTGCAAATTTTGAGAACCGCTGAACTTGAATTATAAAAATTTGCGTTAATTTTAACATTATTGACAAAACAGCAGAGGTAAATTAACTTCTTGGTCCACTACATTATTTTTCTATTTCAATTTGTGTTTTGTTGTTAAATTTTACGAAAAAAAAAACAACTTTTTTTTACCAGGATTCGAACGTTCCACACAAATGATCATGTTAGCCATAATGCGCCACCATCTTCCTTTTTGTTTAATGAAAAAGTTAACTGCTAACAAACTATCATAAGTGGCTCTCAACAGGTGGGTTAATAAAAATTTCTTTTATTAAAGTACGCACTAATTGAAAAAATGATATAAGGGTTTTTAACTTGTCTGACCAGGAAAAATTCACATACGAAATATTGCTAAGCCATTCCCTAACACCCTGTATAATATTCAAAAAACACTAATTTGGAATACCTACTCGTAGAAAACACATTTTTCTAGTAAAAAATCTGCCTTTAATATGAATATTTAAACCAGAGAACCAATGTTTTTCTCCTGATTTAACCTAAAGATATCGTGTTCAAAATTTTCAAAGTAGGTAAAATTGGTTAGGTCAGGTCCGGTCAGGTCATGTCATATCCAGCACATTTTGCAGTTGTACTTATAATAAAATTAGATAAATTTTTTTACTGACCGTATTTTTGTAACGAAAAATGTGCTTTTAATGTGAATGTTTAGACCCGAGAAGCTTTTTTATGCTGGTTTAACCTAGAACTATCGTTTTCAAAAGTTTCAGAGTAAAATTGCCGACTACATAATTAATTTTAGTTTACTCTTCTAGTTGAGAAATAGTAATTAATCCTAGGTGCACATTATGGGCGGGCTTGATTTTCTGCCAATTGGGAAAGTAATTGCGCCTTTTGAAAATATTGACGTATCACAGTGATTACTCGCAAGCCACTACCTCATTACGTTAAGCGTCAGTAACAAGAAACGCAGAGTTGGAAGAATCGTCCCAACAAAGTCCTTTGTGCGCGTCTGGCCGCAGCAAGTTAGCACGAAACAAAGTTGTCATTTGAGGTCCCATAAACCTAAGCGTGGAAAAAGGCGTACGATGATGGGCAGTTCGTGGTCCGGCACTCCGGCGGTACGTGGCCGTGGTAAAAAACCGAAAAAAAAATCATAAATTTTAACGACCGGACCGTTATGCATCGCTTAGGCGAGAATAAAATTGAGAGAAATCAAATGACAAACTTTACACCCTACAATCAGAGAGAGTGTGTGCGGTGATGTATGGGCAATGGGCAGGCTGTCGGGCCTTAATAACAGAGCGGCGTAATAATACGTCTCGCGGCCAGTGTTGGTATTGCGCTCGCGCTCCGGCATCAAAGTGAGCCATGCCGGAGGGCGAGTGCGACCGGAGTGGTCGATATGTGTCAATTGACCACACAGTTCGCGAAAAGCGCTCCAGGCTCCGGAAACGCCGACCCGACTTGTGCGGAAATTCGCCACCTGGAGGCAAAAATACTCAAAACCACCCCTTTCTTGTGTTGTTTTATCGACTTTGGGAGTTGCCAATAAATTATTTTCCTGAAAATATTGGGAATTGCGGGGAAATGTAGTCACTGCCCGGAAGAGAGGAGGGGATGGGGATTCGCGACCAGAGACTATTAGGCGTTTTTTAGCGCTTGTAACACCTCTTGTTGGCAATCAGGCAAAACTAATCAAAATAATTTATTGCGAGGGTTTACGATGTGACGTCATTTTATGCGTTTTGTGTCCGTGCTTGTAGTATAAACAGTGCTATTCCATCGTCGCCAGTAAAACATTTTTCAAGCATAAACCTCTAGTGGTTAACTATAAACGCGGCAACATGTTGGAAACAACACATTTTCTGCTTCCTTTTTATTGAGATTAATGCGGCTCGATCTAATCAGTTCCATGACACGGAAGCCGATATTACCTCTACATTCACGCTGTTTTCCTTATAAGATATTTTGGAAACAACGATAACTGCTTCTTGGACTGGAAACATAAAACCGATACCAGCATGAATAATTCTCTTCCCTTCAAAAACAGTACAAACTGATTTTTTCCACTTCTGTTATTGTTTTTTTTCGGATACTGCCTTCGTCGAACCGGGAACACAATTCTCATAATTCATTGTATTTTGTCCAATAAGGGAACCCTTTGTAAACTATTATTAAATTCATTTTTTAATACTACAAAACACAAGAGCTTTTGTATCCTGGACCGGAACCCGGAGCGGCTCCGGATTTTACCATTAATACTCGTGGTAGATATTTAAAGATGACTTTCGATAGTTTAAAATCGTTCAAATATTTTAATTATTCAAATACTTGTAGTTCCTTATTCCTCTTTTAGTTTTTTCTTTCAGTGATGTCGATGAGGTTGGGAATTATTAATAAGATATTTAACCAACGAATTTACAGTTTATTTATAAATCATAACATTTCGGGAACGGTCATTCCCATCATCTTCAGCTGATATTACGTAACTTTTTTTTGTTAGAACCTATTTTAGACTATAGTTACACCATAATTTCAACAAATGTGAAGATAACACAGGTTCTAACTTTCGGCCGTTTCCGAAACGTTATAAATAAACTATAGGTATATTTGTTGGTAAAAGGAAAAAAGTTGTAATCATCAATTTTTCCATTTTTCAAACGCCAATTACGAGTACCTATCTACAGGTTGTATAAGAAATACGTGTCTTTATTTTAACAGGTAACAGAACTCAACAAATAAAACATCTTTTTATTTGTAATTTTTCATTAAAAAATTTGGAAAAAGATAACATACTGAATAAAACGAAAAAAAAAAACAGAATAAAACGATGATCTATCAAAGGCAATAGAAATTTGTCAATCTAAATTCCACAGCAAGAGTTGATCTAAAGACTTTTTGAACACAACGTACTATACTGCATGCCCTCTCGTAATCGCTGTAAAAATCTACAAAATAGCAATTTCAAGGCGATATTTTACAAAAATTCTAACTTTAAGCATTATGGAAGAGAACTAGAAAAATAGTACAGTCGTAACATAAACTGAATTGGATAACACTGATGTAAAATTATATTAGTATATTAGGAAACCTATCTTAGTGGCAGGACAATGGTTAAAAAAGATATTAAAACTGCTTTCCAACTGAACACAAGGGCGTTACGGGCTAATAGTTCTAAAGTTATTAGAAGATTCCAGACTCCGGTTACCAAAAATCCATCAAACTTTAAATAAAAAAAATTGAAAACTTTAAAACCAAACCAAATAACATTTTTGGCACTGTTATAGCGGTACTCAGCGGGCTCAGAAAAGTCTATCAAACGTTACAGAGTTTAGTTTGAAAATAATATGTAATCGAATTTCTTAAGTTTTTAAAAGTACCTAGCTATAGTTAGGTAGGTATAGGTAATAGGTATAAAAAAAATCTTAAAAATACCTAGTCGATGAACTTTAGATAGTCGTTTAAAAACGTTTAAAGTATGATTTTCTTGACATATAACTGGTTAAAATGCTCTACGAGGACTGATTTTCAAGTAATTTTTTTTTAATCTCAACCTCCTTTTATCTATTTTACGGGGACCGTCACCGGCAGTGGAGGTACAGTCACAATCAAAAAGAATGACACCCCTACCAACCGGGCCAGATAGCAAAAGTCATTGCTGGAAATTTCATTCGTTTGAATTATTTGATACTGTCCAGTTATAGATGTTTTTTACCGTTTTTAATAGCAATCATAATTTCTATCTTTTTTAATAATTCAAAGAAAAAACGTGTACCAGCAATAGGGCAATAGGTGTTGATTTTTTTTGCGCGTGAAAATACCAAGGAACGCAACTCCCATTTTTGCCAACCTTCCAAATGCCAACTATCTGGAATGAAATGTGTTCAGCACGCCCACGTATATCTCATGTCCATGAAGCCCATCGCATTACTTTCGAATTGACAGAAAATTTATTTCGAGTCGGAAGGTGCAAGATTTTGTTAGTCGAGTGATTGAAAAGTGTCGTGAAAGCGTCCTTTCCGAATTAGAAAGCATGAGATTCAACGAAGATTAATTAGAATTTTACAACGAACGCACGCCTATGTCATTAAGCGGAATTAATTATTGTGCACTTAACTACACTGAATTTAGATGAGGCGTAGATTCGCTTCTCCTGGCCCAAATTATCCAAATTTCGACACATCGCTTTCCAATGTAATATGGGTATAACGCTACCGCAATAATAATACGTGTAGTGTAAAACTTTTGGCGTTCGATACGCCACTGACTACGAACAGAACTAGCCCTTTTTGTAATGTTTATTCCGGAGATGTTGGAATTAATTTAATTTGAATTTGGGCTGGCGTGCGTAAGCTCGGAGCTTTCAGCGTTGAAGAGCTCGCTCGGTCTTTTTCTAGCATAACTGTATCGTTTTCCGGTGAGTGTTGGCCCGGAGTATTGAGCTGTGAAGATGAAGCGGGCGGGCAACGCGCTCCAAGTACGGCGCACCCCAGACAGGATGGGAGTTCCGCTTGACCCCTGCCCCCTATGCCCCCGAGGTCTCCAAAAGAACACGAGGGTGTGGTTATTTAAACCATTTCGTAATTCATGATTACACTCCACGCACGCCGAAACCTCCTTTTTTCGCCGAGTCGAGGACGACACCTGGTGCTCGCCGTCTGCGAAGTCGGTTGCGTAGCTGAGCTACCGACCGGATTACTCCACATAATCTTCTAATATAGAGTGTGGGAGTATTCTTATGGGAATGTGACCCCTCGACCTCTCACCGGGGCGTTCCCAGCATTGTGCTACCTGTGTCGGAGTCCGGAGGGGTCCGCTAATTACCCGGTAATTGAGGCAGGAAGTTGAGAAATCACCGCTTGTGTGCCTGTTGTCAGTCTCTCGTGTTCTGCGCTCTCTCGAAATATGGGACGAGCGAATTTGGCACACGGAGCTTTGGCCCCGCTTTCCTATCCCAAAACGAGAATTTTCGTGGTTTGTACCGGAAGGAGATGAATCAGTGGTTTCCACTTCCGATGTTCATTAATATTAACAAGTTGCTTGAAAACTGGAGGTTGTGTTCTCCAATTTGTCTTGGATTACGTGGCTGTTGGACACAGTTCAATCCCATCAGAGCAATTAAAGGCCTTCAAGGTCAGTACCAGGAACTTTTGCCATATAGTACTCAAGTTTGCAGACATTTATCGATTGCTTTTTATTCTTTTCATAACTTGGAGAAATAACTTCTTCAAGACTATAGTTTCGTAGATAATTGATAGCTGGTGAAATAGCAGGTATTGTTCTTAAATTACTAACGCGGTTCATCTTGCAAAACTTTTGCTTACAAACTTTGCTTAATTAAATTAATGGCTACAAATGTGACACTTCCGTTTCACAATGTGATAATCCATTTTTAATTTTTGGTCGAAACAGAGCTCGTTTTTTGTTACGCAATGACACTTGAAATTAGGTTCAAAGTCGACTTCTAATACCACTGTTTCTGGGCTTGCAAGCAAGCCTCAGAAAGGTGACAAATATTCCAAGTTCGAAGAAATAGGTGGTACATAATTATCCGCCGCTTTTGTACGATTTTGGGTTTTGTTGTTCACAAGAATTCAATAAAAAAGATGCTACTGATAATCACTCCCGCGTCGTCATTTATGTTCTACTATGACCAAGAAGGTTAAAAAACTTCGGTGATTTCGGGATCTAAATAAATTTTTCTTTACGGTAGTATTGGGTCAAAAAATCGATACTTCTTGAAGAATCGTTATTTTCTAGTAGTCTAAGAACTGAATTAGGGTCGTTCTGGACCCATCTGCTTCCCGGATGAAACTTATTTTTCATCAAATATAATATCCAAAGGAATCTCGAATTGGTTGCCAAAAAATATGCTCAAGACTATGAGCTAAGGGGGCTAAAAAAAGTCGAATTTTAGCCATTTTCCGCAGTGTTTTACAGCCGTTTTAAGTAACATTTTTGAAACTGAGTTACAGGATACATTTATCTACTTGAGCTGTAGGGGACAAAGGCTTTTGAAATGCAGCAACTGCTTTATTTAATTCCAAAAAAAAAACAAAACTGATAAAAAATCTAATAAAAAATGTAGTATTCTTTGAAAAATTTTTCCCATCAATAGTAAGTATCAAAAGTTCACTACATAGCCAAGACTATTTTATTTTCCCTTTAACACTTAATGTTGATGGGAAATAATTTTTAAAGAGGACTAGATTTTTTTAGATTTTTATTTAGTTTTCAAAAATATTTTCTGAATTAAATAAAGCAGTAAATAAAGCATTTTAAAAGACTTTCTCCCTTACAGCCCAAGTAGATGAATGTATCCCCTAAATCAGTTTCAAAAGTGCTACTTAGAACGACTGTAAAAGAGTATAAAATTGGGCATCCTTAATGATAGTTTTGAGAATATTTTTTACGCAACATATTCCTTAGGATATTATATTTGATAAAAAATAACTTTTATTCGATAAGCAGATGGGTCCAGGATGGCCCTAATAAAACTTGTGGCATTTTATTTGAAAAAATTGATTTTTGGGTGCTTGAAGTTCTGAAAACTGAACTTTAAATATTTGAGGTTTGTTATTCTTTTTTAGAAATTTGAAAACACCAAAGGATAGATCTAGGTTTCCTTTTTCAAATGGGTTGAAAAATATTTCCAATTTTTTAAAAATTACAGAATTACCGATTTTTGAACTGGAAGGTGCAAATTAAAACAAAATAAGTAAAAACCCTAAATATTTCGTAAACGGCTAAATTTACGTATAGGGAATACTTATGAAAACTACCTTAAAATAACTCTAGTAATCCAAAAATGCATTAAAAAATATAGCTTTCCATTTAAAATAAAGTTAACAGCGACTTCTGATATAACCGAAAGTGTCACCATCTTGAAAATATTTTCATTGAGCAGGACCTAAGAGATTATGGTTATATACAGATAGTCATACAACTATCGTTATTAGAATTACCAATATTTCTAATGTGGGGTTTAGACGGAACACCCTATATAGGAATATTATCATTTATTATAGTTTTATAATTTCCTTAAAATTTTACAAAAAAAGTAATCAATAGAAAAATACTACATTTTTAAAGACACTAGCATTTTTGAAACAAATCATATAGAACATCAAAATACACAAAAAACAAACAGTTTGAAAATATTATCTGTATGTTTTGGCTATTGAACCTGGAAATAACTGTCACAAATTTTTTAAACATATGTTTTTTCAAAATTCCTAACGCTAAATCACCCTTTAGAGTTATCAATCGATATTCTTTCTTTCAAACAAATACACGGTGTGTTTCAATCCTCGAACTAACAACTTGTCATTGTTTTGATAAATACGAACAAGACGTCGATCAATATGTACAAACATACGGAGGTGTAGGTCCACGAAAGAAGTGCCATGCGAGGCACCGCAACCTGATCAGCCTACACCTGGACTCAAACTTGTTAATCACTTTTCATTTATTGTGTCCTTGTGGGTGTGCGAGTGGCGAGGAAATTATCACTATCGAAACCAGAACAGATGGTTTTATTGAATTTAATCAAAATTGTAAATCCAGTCAAGCGAATCAAAGTCGCTAATAATTTTTTGGGCCGGTTATCGCCTCCTCTACCACGAGGAGACCTCTCGTTTGAGTAATTTATTTTCGTGCTTTTACGACGCCAGGGCGATCGACTTTACGACCCGGTACTGATAATGAAATTGCAAATGTAATGAAGATTTTAATTTAACTCCTTTACTGCATCTTTATCTTATCCGATGTGGGTGAACTATCAGTCGTTATCTGATGATACGGCTCTGAAATCCGTCAGCACAATTAGAAATGTTGGATTTCCCATATCAATCGTTACGGTTGCGGGCAGTGCAGGCCTTATCAAAGCGGCTTTATCGCTCACCTGTGGCCGCTAAGCTAAGACCACTTTTCGATTTTCTTGCACAATCCGCTGAGAAATGTTATACCGCAAACAACGCGTTTGCAAAATTCATGGAAACAACACACAAGGACAAGATAAATTAAGTCATTTTATCTTTTATCATGCAATTTGCGATGGAGAGGTACTCGACCGAAACACTTTATGATAATTTCGGGACAAAAAAGCGCTTTTTGACGACTTTACGCCTCCCGGAAATTTCCATGTTACAAAGAAATCTTCCTTTCTCAGGAGTTGTGCGTCGTGATAAGGAGATAACGATTTTTCGGTTCATTGAACCGTAATGACACATATTGCAGCCTCTTCTGTGCAACAGGAAACAAGCAAAATGTTTAAATAAATCCGGAAGTGCAACAAAATTAAACCAAATGTTAGTTTTGTTATTTTATACATTTTATTACAAAAGCGCCAAATAAAGCGTACCCCAGCGCACTCCAGCGTTAAAAAATGTATTCAAGGAACAAACAATTACAATATTAAAATTTTGTCGGTAGGTTAACAAAATTTATCATTAACAAAGATAAATTTACATGCTACTGAATTTTGTTCATAATACACGTATTATGAGAACGTATGTTACGCTACTTGATTAATTTATTATGATGCAAAAGCGTTTATCTTGTATTAGTCAGGATTACAATGATGAAAGCATTTAAATTGGTAATTTTATATGTCTAAATGTACGTGTACTTCAGGCCTATTAGTTTTGCTGAGAATATATTATTTTGCAACGGTTGTCTGTAGCTACACACATAAGTTTTTGGTTTGGTAAATTCTCTAATAAAACAGAAGCAATTTATGATTAATAACCAACACCTGTGTGTTTGCAAATATGCTTTAAATTTGTTGTACACACTGCTTGTTTGACAGACATTATTTACTTGGAAATATTATAAGAAAAAAATACTTATAGGAATTCGGCTTAGTAAATGTTTATCAAAATTTGCTGGAAACTTTATCAACTGTCTAATCACTCCAATCAATAAATCCATATCTACCTACCTTAGGAAATCCGTAAAATAATTTTAATTAATTTTAATCAATGCTTTATTTCCATTTTTAAAAGCTTTGAATTAACTTGCTTTGTTGTCTGTCTGTCTGTTTCAAATTTTTTAAGCCAAATTTGAAAGGGTTCCCGTTGTCCCACTGAAGTGAAATTTTGCATACTTACTTAATCTGCGTGACAATGAAATCCTATGTGGCTAAATACCCCCTAAAGCGGTTAAATGGGGTTTTGAAGATTTAGGTTATATTTACAACTGGGATTTCGATGTGTATATACAGTAACTTATACCAACATTAACGGTATATTGGTCATTGGGAAATATATTAATACCTAATTATTTTCATTACGTTTCGTTACAAACAAATGTCGCTATTTTTTTGAAATTCATTAATCTTGGACGATAGAGTATAGACTCATAGATCACATAACACTGAACAAGTTTGCACAAATCAGCAAAGTAATGGTATTACAATAATACGGCGATACTAAATTTTAGAGAAAAAGACGTGTAGAATAAGTAGACTAAAAAGCAATAAATAAAAAAATTTAAAAAAAATGTTTTTTTTGGAAAAAAGCTTTTATTTAAAAGATGCACAAAAAGT
Organism: Tribolium castaneum; assembly: GCF_031307605.1. Classification (NCBI taxonomy): domain Eukaryota; kingdom Metazoa; phylum Arthropoda; class Insecta; order Coleoptera; family Tenebrionidae; genus Tribolium; species Tribolium castaneum. The sequence continues at coordinate 15,551,747 of NC_087396.1, forward strand.
AAAAAATAATGTTTTTTTATGAGAGCAGAATATTTTTGCTTACAAATTAGGATATTAACATTTATAAAAGCTTCGGGGACGGTCATAAGTCATGACAATACAGCATTACAGAATTACTTTCTTATATTGAACACAGTTCTCAAAGCTTTTATAAATTGTAAAATCCTAATTTGCAAGCAAAAATATTCTCCTCTGGTAGAAAAACATTATTTTTTACTTTTTAGTGCATTTTTTAAATAAAAGCTTTTTTCTAAAAAAACATTTTTTTAATTATTTATCTCGAAAAAACTTCTCTCAAGTTAACAATACGGCCACATGACGTGTGGTGGACGGCAGACAAATAAATTTGGAGCAAAACACGTGCTATTTTCAAATTTTTGTATTATTCTAACTCCAAAATAAAATTTCTTGATTCGATTGTTTTCCAAATGATTTTTTTTTTGAATTAGTATACATTTTTAATTTTGTTGTTTTACAATTATAACTGTTATTGTAATAGTGATTGTCTGGACTTTGAGCTTAACTCGTTTACGTTTTAGGGAAAATTTTTTGGTGGAAAATACAAAATCGGTTCTAGCCCTTAATGACAAAATAAAAGGTCTTATAGGAAACATATACCTACGATATTATTTTTCATGCTGCTAAAATGTTCTTGTAAAATATCCCTAGCTTTTTTCGATCAGTTTATAGTAATAGTTTTATGATTCCTAAATCCGAAATTATCGTTTGCGTAATTTTCCGCTTTCCTCGAACCCGACCTTAGTTATCAAATTCCTGTATTATCTCTACAACCGATAAGCCGATACCAATCTCAGATTGTATACGACAAATTTATGTGTTTTCTATAAATCAGCACAGGTCGTAAAATAAAATAAATATTTATGGCGGAGCAGATAAAAATCCGTCAGATTCGAATGTGTTCGGTCGATTTCAAACACCTTCACAGCCCGCGCGCTCTTTGGCGGATCTATTTCGTGTTTAAATGATAAAACCGAATCTCATTTGCAATCCGTTCTCGAATCAAATCAGGCGAAAAATTAAAACGACAAGAAATTAACGCGCGATGCCAATGTTAATTTATCTCGTTGTTATCTAGATGGTTGTGGGCAGCACGAAGAGGATTGTGGTCACAGTTGGCCGGGGGTAAAGCACAATAGGGGCTATCGTTTTTATCACGATTTAATTTAATAAATGGCCGTTTTTGCAATTTATACGGCTGATGGAAATACGTGTGGAAAAAATGCTTGTGTCAGAGCGGCCCGTTAGGAGTCGAAATGAATGAATAAGAGTGAATGAACGTAGAGTCACACGTTCGAACAATAGGCCCTCGGATCTGAATTGTTTTACTTCTAACTGGCTCCTTTACAGTTACTCGCTGTTTATCTTCGACATAGCTCATCAAGTGGAGATTGGTTGTGCAAACACCCGTTTATAATAAATTAAAAGCATTTGTATTCAAATCGTGAAGGAAAATTGCCAAATCTAAATAAGTCATCTTTTGAAAGGCATGATTTCGCGGTAATTACACAGTTAAAGGACGATGATGGGCCGGATTGCAGGTTTGAATCGATAATGGCGCCGAGATTACAGGTTACCGATCTATAAATAAAAATTTTATTCGTCTGCTGTTATTGAAAATGATCGGTGTTTTTTTCGAACGCATCGCTAAATCAAGACACGAACCCTCTTTTGGTCACGTGTTTTTCACATCCGCTCAGCGCGACATACTGACTTATAATAACGGAAAATCGACGGATCCATGTTCCGACACTGTTAAAAATTCACCATACATAACCTAACTCAACAAATATGTTAAATAAAAGACGTCTGGCTCGAAAGGGGTGAAGCCACGATTTATGGCTTTCACTTCCAAAGGAAACTCATTACAATTTTTAAGCTACCTGGTAGAATGATGAAAAGTCACTATTAAAATATGTAATTTCGTTGTTTCAACATTGACCATAAAATTTTATTAGTGTTGTTTTGTTTCTTTTTTATTGTGTGGGAGTTTATTAAACTCGGTTAATTAACAAAATACTGCTAGCGGTGTCGGCAATCATACAAAATATTCCGTTCCCTAAAAACTCCCTAAGAGCAAGCAGAAAGCCGTGTAAAAACTGTTATTTTTTCTATTTTGAAAGTCACGATAAAGTCGAATTTCTTAATTTTGTTGTTTCAAGAAACACATGGAGGCATCTTCTTAATTAAGTCTGCTGTCAATTAGACGTAATAATTGTTATAATTCTCGTAAAAAAACCGCCTTGCATCTTAAAACATGATTAAGATTTTTTTTATTCATCTTTCTGCAACACCGGATGTGGCTTTATTTGACAAATATTGACTGCTGGTTGTTTCACTTTGATATGAATACAACTTGAAATGTGAAATCATACTGCCAGTCAACAACCAGAATCGGAAGTGGTATCATAAAAATAAAACTAAAAATTGCTAAGCTAAGAATTTTTCTAGTAGGTAAGTCTAAATTAGAAAACACTGCCTATAAAAATTACAAGTTACAGACAGAGCCCAAGTTTTTTTCGAGATGGTAATAAGTATTCCACAAAAAAGAGCACAATATTTTCCATATTTTAGAAAACAGAAGTTAGCTTCTTGCTGGAAGTGTGTAAATTTAAAAGGTTATACCTAGATACATTTTCACACATAGTTTGATACGGAATTAATAGATTTATTTGAACAAAAATTGGACTTTTACAAATAGGCATTTGGAGCGATAAAATTCATAATCCTTTTAATGAGGCCAACTTGGATGGCGAAACACGTGCCGACGTTCATTAAAAGGTTCCGTTTTCTGCGATCTGACATAAACTTCCATAAACTTATACTACTTTAGTTTACACCGCTTGATTGAAGTAAATTTCTTGATTTGTAGTATAAACTGCTTAAACAACTGATCTTTCATCACAAAAACGTGTGTATTAGTAAACTAATAATATTAACTAATGTATTTTTAATATCTAATTTCTTTTCAGTTCAGTATAGGTAGGTATATCTAAGGTGGTAATTATCGTATTATAATTGAAATCACACCAAAAAATTTCAAAATTGCAACGTAATTACTCCGAAAATATCGTTTTGACTAAAAGAACGTGGTCTGAACCATTTCTGGGTTATTTGGCTCGTTCGTATGCGAGAAATAGTAAAAAAAAAATTTACAAAACTATAGTAAAAAAATCATCGTCTTCCAGTATTTCCAGTTTTGTTTATACCTAATTTGACCAAGGATGTGTTTTGAGAAAATAAAATAAATGATTTGATTCATTCGGATGCTGAGGCTCTCAGGAATGAGAAAAAAAGTTATTTCCATTAAATGCTGAGTAGGTACACTGATATACTTCCTAAGTATAAATCGTAAACGTTAGGTAAAATAATAAACGCTAAGGGCCGGTTTATAGAAAACTCTATTAAAATTTAATTCGTTGTTAAAAGTTAACAACGCAAATGGACCAACCAATCAGTTAATCACACATTTAATTGCGATAATAATTAAATTAGAGATGCTTTTGTAAACCACTCCTAGGTGAATATGATAAACTCTACGTGATAGAAATAATTGTTAAGTAAAAATAGTAAATGCTATGTAAGTACTACTAAAGATTGTTTATATTTTTGAAAAAAAAACATGCAAATCCCTTTGTCTAATAAGAGTCATAAGTATACTTTTTTACTTCCCCGTACTAAATACGCCACTAGGTTTGTCTATTCTTTAATCTCTTGAAGAAAAGACTATTTTTTAAACACATTGATTTTAATTGCATCTTTACGTCAAAAATTCTTTTTAGTCAATGTCTAGCATATTAAATATTTAGCTTAGCAAGTGAGTGTTAAATACCTAGGTAGGTAAGTATAGATATAGTAGGAATAGCGTTTTATAAGTAGGTATAGTGTTATTATTTTTTCCTAGCAAAACATATTAAAAAATACGTTACCACTTAGCAATTAAATTATTTTGTCAAGCATTTTATAATATTTTACCTAGCATGTGCAATATTTTACTTAGAAAATGACTATTAATTAAGCAGGTTATTAGTTATTTTTTTTTACAGTTGAGGGCACTTTTAAAAAGCAGTTGAGCCAAATTTGTGTAATACCTTTTCTATTCTCTTTAATTTTAAGAAACATTTCATAAAACTAATTAGCTTGGAAACTGTGTTATTTTATTATACTTTCAAATTGTTACTGTTACTGTAAAAATAACGACGTATAGTTGAACAGATCTGACCATTTACATAAAATCAACAATTAATTATTATAATTTTTTTTCGCCATATTAATTGTAAGGTATCACACATACAAATGTAAATACCTATAACTATTTCTTACACCAAATATGACGAGATAAATTTGTATTCCGTTAGTATTTTTATTAAGTAATACCCACACTTGTATGATTTTTTCTATGAATATTATTTTATTTATAACACTATGGTTAGCTGAACACTGGACGATGATTAAACGATGATTTAGTTTAGTTAAGGTCAGTTCACGACGGTTTACGTGTGGCTCGGTTTTGCAAACAATTTTTGCAAGCTAAATATTTGTTTACACACTTCTGACTGAATTTTTAACCATCTTAGCATGAATAACAAAGGGAAGAGAAGCTCAACCCCACACGCAAACCGTAGTGATTTTATTCATGTAAAATTGAAGAAATCAGATGAATTCAGAGGAAAATTAATTCAAACAATCAGTCCATTAACAAAAAATAAAAATTACGATAAGTATTATTTGTGTATAGATGCTGACTGATTTTTATTAGTATGCTTTCGGCCCCAGTTAAAATTAAAGCATATCCACACCTGTTATAATGTACCTTGTATCTATAGGTACTACCTATTATAGATTTTGCTGTCGAATAGGTAGATAAATGTATGGCAAAGGGACTTAAGACGACGAATTGCAAATTCCTACTAAACTAGGTACAAGAGTTTTAAAACCGAAAAATTAAATAACTACAACAGTTCGTCCCCACTGAGCAGTAGGTATGGTAGTTTTGATATGTCGGTGGCTGAGCAGGGTAAATGTTGATAAGTGATATTGATGCCTAAGGCGGTGTAATTACTAGACGTTACCGAAATAAAGGACATTTTGACCGACGAGTAACAGAATTAGTTGTTTTTTTAATTTGTGTATTTTTTGTTAAAATCCTCTTTTTAGATATTTGCTTGTCAATCGTTTCAAATATTATAAATCGCAATTGTAATAGAGTACCTACATACTTTTTTTGTGAATAATAACTTTATTGCCCAAAAAGTCTTAGAATCGTCAACTTACCTAAATGATTCAAATTTGAAAGAAAAGGACTAAATAAATTTTCCCATTTATTTTCGACGTTGCCTTGTAAAAAACCGGACGATATTCACAAAATTTGTATAATTTTAAAATTCAGCGTACAAAAAGATAAATCAAAAATATTCTTATAATACCCACAAACATGAAAACCGACACTTAAGTTGTGGGTAGGATCGATGGCAAATGAGGCAAAATGAAAAAAAAGCAAATTGCCAAAATGTGTACGCAACGAAAATCCAGAAAACAGTGCTCTGTTCCTTTTTGGAGAGCATTTCTACGATTACGTAATTTTTATTGCAACATTAAGATTAATAACAAGACAATAAAAATCGGCGATCTCATCAACAAAATTCACGCATCACGTGTCGCTTTCGGACCGGAAACACACCCGCCGACTCCGTCATTAAATCCCAATCCTTCATTCGGAGGTTACAAATTCGGTTAATTATCTGTCGCGCCGTCCATAAATTCAGTAATAAAGCGTGCAAAAGTCGGAGCTCGCCGAGTGCGATCGTCCGGCGAACACGATATCGTACCGAGTTATCCTATCATTAGATATAAACAAGTCATTCAGCCATTTTCTATGCTGGATGACCTTAAAACAAAATAAAGGGGAATAATTGGAGAGAGCCGGGGATTGGCTGGCCGGTCGGTCGATGCTAGACCGTATCCAATGAGCGGTGAGGGCAGGCCGACCGGTACTTGAGCCAAAACCCCATTAATCCATGTCTAATGAGATGCACAAATCTTGCTTGGCCGCCGTACTCGATTACCGACGAGAGATACAACACCATACAGGGCTTAGGAATCTATCAGCTCGGTTTTTTATTATCTAATCGGGCTCCTTGAGTGCTTTTTGAAATGGATGAAAATTTATTTAATTATGAGATAGTGAGAAGTGCGTGCAAGAGAAAGTAGCTGCTCTCCTCATTGGCTGTTTTATCTAATTATCGACGCTTGGTGAGGCTCATACGCAACTTGTGCCTACGAGCTAGAAGAAATTATCGGGGAGACGATTTCAAAACTAATAAACTGATTAGTGATTAGATAATCCAGAACGTAAAAACTAGAAATGAAACATCCCGGCAAACGTAAAATAAAATTATTCAAAGGCCTAAAATGCTGCCAAATCTAGCTAAAAAATGTATGGAAATACCTGAATGTTTATTGATTCGGCTATGGTAGTACTTACTTAGGTAGATATCAGGTTTTCAATTTTTCTATAAGCAAAATTAAACCACAGCACAAATCAATTAATTTGAATAAGCACAAGTTTTCAGTTTTCACATAAGAATTATATTTTTTCATCCCTTCTTGTTAATAAAATAACTTATATGTCTGCTAAAAGTCTTAAAAACTACTTAAAACAATATCACACATAATTCGAAAAACGTTAAAAATAGTATTTTAAGATTAGTCATTTCTAAGGGAAGCTGCAAAACTGGTACAACTCTAAACTATAAAATAAAAAGTTTAATGTAATGGCCCAAATCACGAAGGTTTGCGTGTATGGCTTGTTGCTTTAAACAGTTTTTCCAAATTTGTGGTAGACATAAAGTAATATACACCTTGGGCTGACCCAAGGGTGTGTAATCGTTTTATAAAATTTTTGCTACTTAAAATATTGCCAAGCCGTTTTCATCATACGATAGACCGACTTAAAGTACACAAACCAATTTTTGAAAAATTACTACGAAGTCGCTAATGGATATTATTCGACAAATTTGCCATAGAAAAACTAACAATACCTTGTGGTTTTAGCAAATAGTCGACTTTTACTTGAAACACGCTCATAATGTACAGGGTGTGCCAAAACGCAAGGAGTTGGATACCTAACTCATTTTTTCAAATAAAACACCATGTATTTTTTTACACATATTGATATCATTCTGCATAAGCTTCGTATAACAAATTTAAAACATTTTTCGAGTGTTTTTTTTTTCAAAAAAAAAAAATTATTACAAGAAAATTTGTTATCCTGGAATCTCATACCTAAGTCAAATGGTAATTTATTTTTTGATACGTACTAATGTGACTAATTTCATTAGTAATTTAATTATTACTTGATACATAACTGAATTTTATTCATCAAGAATTAATAATAAAATAAATAAAAAAAGAAAAGGTTTTTTGAACACTTTAAGAAATATTTCCAATTTGCTATACAAACCACATATTGTTAGAAAGCTTATAAAAATGCTATCGATACGTGTAAAGAAATACCTACATGGTGTTCCATTTCAAAAAAATGAGTTATTTATAAAAATTCAAATAAACGTACCTTTACTTATTAGATAATTTTGAGAATACACAGACTATTTACCATCATTTAAACATCGTTTGTTTTTGGATGTGCCACCCTATAGAAATACTTAATAAATTTTCGATGAGGTAATGATTTAATGAAAATTTAATTATTTTAAATTTTATTTATGTTAATATTTATTATTATTTAATTATCTACCGTCACCGTTCAAAAGTACCTAGGTGTCAGATTTTACTAAAGTTGCAAGATTGTTTGTAGTTGACGTTTTGGTGGACATTGTCTGTTATATTAGGAATCAAAGAAGCCTTATTTTGTTACGGCTTTGTAGAGTTTGTAGGGTAAGAGACAAAAATCGCTTTTCGTTTTCTTTCTGTCTATTTTTTAAATACATACTTTTCAACCTTTTCCTAATTTTCTTGGTTTGATCTCATAGACAATATACATATTGTGCTAAAAGTCTACATACCTAAGACAATCGCCGACTTTTGTATATGTGACGTAAATTATAGAAAATTTGTAACAACGTTTTTGTTTTTTTGTGTCTATATATCTGTTTTATTATGGATGTTATTGTCAAATAAAACACTTAATATACTTTCCGCACATTTTACGGAATTATTTGTTCTATTACGTTCTATATGTCTGCCAATTACGACAATTTTATTTAGTCAAAATTTGGTGCATGATAATTTTTGTAAACTTGAGAAGATCACATATCGAGGAAATATAAAAAGAAAAACGATACAAAAAATTGTTTTGGAAAACATTAATAAAGGTTTTCCTTAATTAAATTAATCTCCCTGTTTGAGTCTCAATTTCAAATTTTCTCAATTTCAAACCTTCGCTCGTTAGGAAATTCACATCGAGTACGATCTCTTTCAGTTAATTAATTTAGACAACAATAGCACAATTTTTTTCAGGCAAAAGTTATTATCATTCCAAGCTTGATTAATTAGGTTAAAAGATTACATTTTGTGACAATATTATATAAAAGTTTCAAAAGATTTTAACGTCTGTATTTTAAATTTAACGATGAGTTGGCTACCTTACCTAATCGGAATTCGCCCAATGTTGTTTATTTCCATTTCTAGATAAATACCAATTTTTAAGAATTTTGTCTAGACGAAAATAATGATACGTGTAGGTATGCCAATTTATTTACTTATTTATTAAAATAAAATTTGCAATCATAATCAAGTGCATTTTACACTACAATTGTTTGAATAAACAGGCAAATAGTGACCAGTGAAGTGGAGAAATTAAATCAGCAATAGATGATTCTTCAATAATTCAATTTTTAATTGAGAACAATAAAACGAAATCGAAAACATTAAGTAATCACGTATTGAAAACATTACTACGAAAAGGATCTAACTGTACTTCTAAGACGAAGCTTGCATGAAAATCTGCTGCTGGTGACATTATATTTTTATTTGATTTTAAATTACACGCCCCTGTTCCACTAATAAAAGGAAAAATTGCCAAGCACGCTTTCAAATTTATCAAAATATACCCATACTTAGGTACAAACAGGATGTTTTAGGTCAGGATACATGTGTACAGAGGTCAAGGAGATTATAACGAAATATTCTGCTCACTTATACAAATTCAAATCCTATTAATTATCATACAGTCGATAAGCTAAAGCTGTAGAAGCTTGCCTTTCGTCGAAAAACCCGCCCAATGACAACAGAAAGATCTGTTTAATAAATCGGACAACAATTTGAAATCTAATTAAGAAGACACCGTGAACTACCTAGATTTTAGATCTTGATTTGATTGTTTAATGTCTTAAAAAACACTATTAATTTTTAATTCTCCTTAAGTTTATAGTTCATCACTTTTTCATAGAAGTGATTAAATTAAAAACTAATTTAGGAAAAAATCATAGGTAGGCACGAGTATAAACCACACCTTATGTAGGACTGACACAGTTATGCCTACACTTAAAAATATGTCTCCTGTACTTGTCTATCAGACTATCACACACAGCTTGAAGAAACGATAGTTGGGTATCATGATAAATATCGAAAATTTAGTTTGGCCCGTTTTCAGGGCGGTGGTCAAGCGACAAATACAAAACGCAACAACTCACCCAACATTTTGCTCAAATCGGCATTATGCAAATCCGGATTTTCGTCGGCCAATTTCTTCCTTTCCACTTTGGCCCACACCATGAACGCGTTCATCGGCCGCCTAATCCTCGCTTCTTTGGGCACTTTTTGTCCTTGTGCACCTATTTTCGGCACAAAATTAGTCCTAGTTTGCGTAAACACGGGCATAGTTTCCGCGTAACTTTGCCGAATGTAATCGTTGTTAAATCGGTTCGTTTCGTACCGGTAGTCGGCGTAAATCCCCTGACTCATGTCACCCCACATCTCCTGGCTTTTTGGCAGGACTTGGGGAAGCACCTGCGACGCAGGGATCATGTCTTGGTCTTGGTACTCGTACCTGGGGGTGAGCTGGTACTGCCCCGGCAAAAGGGGCGACGGGGAGCTGGACGGGGACAAGCAATTGCTGTAGTGGTTGGCAGTTGTGGGAGACGAAGTCGCGTCGTCCATTATACTAGAAAAAAATCAAAAACATGCTAATTTTATCACTGCTAATCATTTAATTTCTTAGAATAAACCAAAGTACCATGTTATTTTATTGTATATTTATTATCTTTATTCATCTGCAAGAAAGCGCCCTTTGATATATTTGATCAATAAGAATTTAAAAAAAATGGGAAAATGAATTTGACTTTCCTTAACAAAAGAGGTACAAAAACACAGCCTTGTGTCTTCCAGATGTAGGGTAGACAAGTAGACCAGGTGGAAGGCGAAAAGTGGAAAAAAGAGAAAGGAAAATCTGGTGTAAATTTGCCACAAAATTAATTCTATGAACTTTTGAGTTACTTGATGGAAAGTTTTTGTAATGTGTGCACCCACACGATTAAAAACTTCATAAATGTTAGTCACTTTTCACGCTCTAGATGAGAGAATAATTTTAGATGAAATTATGTTCTCTACCTTAGTTATTTTTGGAGTGGTACCTTCTATTAAAATGAGATACCTACAAATAACAGAATTAATAGAACTAGTGTTGCAATGGTATTAAAATATCATCTGATAAGCTAAATTTTTGTAAAATTGACATTGTTCAATGGGGATTTTTTAGAAATAGTTTTTGTAATTCTACTTACATGAATCACTCACCATTTATTGACCCATTTAGGTGCACGAGTCAACCGGTGACGTTTCTAAACTAAGACGGTAACAACAAATATTTTGAAATTCGTTTATCGGAAAGGTAATCAATAAAAAAACACAGTGATAAGCACGTGTCATAAAGCACTTAAGTTAATTGAGTGATGTCGATTAATAGTGAAATGAAAAATCAAAATACATGACCCGAGTTATAAATCAAAAAGTAGTGCAATTTTATAGAGACGTATTACATTTTTACGACCTCAAAAACCAAAATTGGATATTTCCTTTTAACATTGTTAATCATTGGAATCTTTCGCATGCTTAAAAGACAACAGATTAGATAAAATAATTGGTCGGTTCTGATTCAGGCTGGATTATTGGCAACATCTTCAATTTGCACAAATTAAATCTTGGAATTTTTGCACAGTTGTAGTAGCTGGAGGTTGTGAAACTGCACGCCTTTATCACCTTGATAATGATTTTTGTTAATTAATTCGATTAATCGATGTCTAAAGTGCGACTTGTTTAGTGAGATAAGCGAGCGTCAATTTCGGAAAACTATTTTCCACCAATGATCTGAGAAGGTCTTTATCACGAATCGTCATAGTTGATTGAACGATTGATCAAATCGTCGATGAATTTGTTCGTTTCAGATTGTAATTAGGGAAACATTAATTAAGCCAATTTACAACATCAAAATATACATAAAATTGGTTAATGTAAATTATTGCACAATTACACAATTGTTATTAAATTAAATTGGATCGTAAATTGCTCTTTTAAATCAAGATAACCGTTACATTAAATGTGAACTTATTGCCTCCAGATCTGGACTAATAATAATTAACAATAAATATATTGTGGAAAATGTGGCAAAATCCCTAATACCTATCTGAATTAAAAATATTTTTTTGTTTTGCTCCATGTTTAGAAATTTATACAACTGGTCTTGATTGGTTTAAAACCTTTAAAATAAGTGCGCGAGTCGTAAATATTAATCGCTTTTGCAAAAAATCCCCGTTTTCGGATTTTTAGATAAGACATTTTGCATTTCCGATTTCAGGTCAAACAATACCTCCATTCGTCATAATTATTGTCCTAACTGCAGTAGGTAATACCGTTATAACTTTATTATTTGTTATTCTAAGATAACGCATTCGATTCCAAAGTCAATTTTCCATCGCTTATAATACCTAAGCGATTGTGATTAGGTGATTTATGAAACTTATCGCACCAGCAAACTTCCTAATTAACAAAAATTTTTAAACAAACTTTTCGAATTCCAATTTCCTTTGAAAAAATTCGACGATAAGTCATCGAATTCAGTCGACCGTGCAAAAACAAATCGCACACAAATTCCCTCTCATAACGAAACTCGTTTGTCATACATCAACGTTTTTAAGACCACAGCTGGAGACATAAGAGACGTTTTTTCCGCCATCAATTCCCAAATCGTCACTGTACCAAATATTGAACACAAAGCCGGGCAATAAGCGCCGGTAATTGCCTTTCCCAAGTGTCGAATAGTCAGACGAACGGTGCCTTGCTGGTCCTGCTTATGAATTTATGAAGTTGGTGACATATTTTGGCTTTTTGTACTGTGGCGCGTAAAAACGGATTTGGTACGAATAAACGAAACTCGTTTGTCATACATCAACGTTTTTGAGCGCTGAACGGCCGACATAAGCGCAGTGTGCGTTTTTCCTGTTGTCAATTTCGAAACACATCTCCTGAACATAGATAAAATGCCGCAAATAATTGCGAAAAAGCATCTCTCCCCTTGGGTTAAGTATCGTCCATTAACATAGTTGCCGGTTGATTTAAACGTGATATCGTGTAGCAAATGTCTTAATTATTGACCAATGCGACGGCGCGAATCTAAACGGTCTGCTAAAGCCTTTTCAGGAGATCCCAGTTAGCCGGGTCCGAGACAAAAACCGGAGCAGTCTTGGGATGGTGCACGTGAGACGACTGCCGAGAATACATTTTAATGTGAATTATTTCCAATGAAAAACTGTCTCCTTATCGGCTGCCACTTTTTGCAGCGGACGCGTTTTAGTGTTGTGGAATTTTCAGAGGTTTTCGGGTTTTGAGAGCCGTCGTTTTTTTAACGGAGAGACAACCGGAGGAAGAACGCCAAACCGACGAGACGGAGGATTGCGGGCATTGCTGGCGAGCTAAAGGTCGCACATCTCGCAATTATCATAATTAATTCCACGAGAAGTTTTTCACTTCTATCTGTTTACTTTAACATTATCTAACTGTGGAAAATTTCAAAACACCTAAATTCCTAATCTTTGATTGTTGCTACTTCAACTTGGGAATAAGCTAGGACGTTACACTTCAAGAGGTGAAACAGTCACTTTCAAAAGTTCAGGACAAAGAATCTGTTTATTTTATACTATTAGACGTCAACAGTCGTATGACCAAAAATCCTCAGATTAACACTGTTTTCATAAAGATTACAAAATACAAACAAAAATAGCTAAGCAAACTCACAAATTTTACCCAAGTGACTATTTTTAATCTTGAGTGATTTTACATTTTTTGAATGAAATCTCCAGGGAACCCGTGAGCAAATAGAAATAGTACTACCATAATTTGACTACTTTCAATTATGTTTTACCACGTTAACGCTCCCATTGTCCTAGTTGGGATTCTAATGGTCCAATAAACGTCAGCTTGTATGTTCAGTGTTTCGTTTCAATGACGATTTGAAGATTGTCAATAGTAAAACGCTACTAACATGATAATTGACAATTAATACTTTCATAAGTTTCTTACAAGAATCTCCTTAATGGAATCAAAAAAGAAGTCATATTAATTCATTTGTAATATAAATCTCAACCAGTTTTCTAGTGACAAGTTGATGTTAAAATTGCAATTTTCACTTAACAGATTTAGCCGTGTTTTTACTTTTGAACCGTTTAAAATTGACCAAAAACGTTATCAAGGAGCTAAATCGGCTTCAGTTATTATTTTTGAGAAGTTATTTTCGAAATTAAAAGCTGCCAGTACCAGTACCACCACTATACCGTAACTGAGATCACTTTTTAATAAAGCACTATAAAACTGTCACTGTGTGACTTTGCTACAGAATAAATAGAATTCCGAGTGCCTTTCGGCAATTTCTGTGGGCACAACATAGCATGAAGTGGTATCAACCAAAGATATACACCACACAATAACGAAACAAACCACAAATAATTAATAATTTTCACCGTCTTTAAACTTGAGTTCTCATTATTATAACTTTCATAATAAACTACCTTTAGTTTAACATCCTCCTATGTTTTTGTGATGTGTTTCAAAATCTTGCCACCCAGCAGTGTGTGGTTGTGGTTGGGTAACCCTTTAGCCTTAAAATTTTATTTTGTCAACGATAGTGCGTATTGGTTTTCGACGTTAACACTTTTTTATTACGAAACTTACTATTTTGTTTATCAAACCTTAAAAAATAAGTTTTCTCGCTCTTTACTTTGTCTTTAACTTCTTGAAAATCTTGATGAGAATGTCACTGTTTAACAGTTAATTATCCGCGTAATGATGAATTACCACACCAGTAAAATGTATCTATTTATTTAAAAGGCAAAACCGCATTATTATTTTCATTAGATTACCATACCTCTTTAATTACATGGCAACTTATAACAACACGTTTTTTAAGTTACTTAGAGTGCGGGTATCTAATTAATGATTGATTGTTGGTAAGTTCAAAAGTTTTGAAATCATTTTTGCAAAAAATCAGATTGCTTTCAAAGAAAAGATGAGAGATATAGTTAGATGAGTAGAAAGTAGCTTCTGGTATACATTTGGTTTCCTCTTGGTTTACTGATAGCACCGTTTCCGCATCTTCAATCATTTTCAGTATTTCATTACTGCATTAATTGATACTTATTGAGTTAAGATCTTGGAAGAAAGACCGGAAATAAACTGTAAGATATGGCAGAGTTGTACGCAAATTTCCGTCTTAATTGCTGCGTGAAAAAGGAGGGTGGACGATCTGTTTTGGTTCTTTATTTGGCCATTTACATACAATAAGCGTCAACCAACTCTGAAAGTAGAGCAATTTTTTTTCACACGTTTGTGGTACCCTCGGGCAGGAGTGGTTGCGGAAACCAAATTTGTTATGATAGTGCAGTAAGCGAAGCTAGGTCAAGGCAGTACCACGAAACAATTGACTCGTGGATCCAACACAATGGTACCTATTGGTTTCGGATTTAGGTCTGTTTGAATTATTATTGGTGATGAAGCCGCGGTACGACTTGGTGCAAGAATTCCTGTGATCGCGGTACCTACCTGACCAAAATGTAAATAATTGAACGAGTACTTACGGGTACGTGAAGGTAGTACTACAGTCTTCGTCGGAGGCCATTTTTTTATCGTTAATTGATCACGTAACGAAGTCACCTGTCTTTGAAACGAAACTTTATCACCACTTCATTTGATATGTCAGTTTCGATTGCTACATTCTACGATTTGCTCTCCGACGTGGTACGGTTTGATTAAGAAACTGCTGTTTGCTCGCCTATTTAACAAGCAAACAAAATCCTCCTGTTTACATTAAAGACACTTAACCCGGAGTGTCACCGCAGCACCAATCGATCACTTGGACCCGTCATCACTCGAGGCTACATCGCCGACGGCCGTCGCTTTTGCCGCATTTGACACCAACAGAGCGATCGTCGACGATGCCGACTGTCGAATTCACATCTATGCACACTTGTTGCTTCCGACGGGCCTCGCTGGAGGGACAGACACGCGTGCAAACTCGTACTCGCGTTCCGTGGTACTGAACAGTGGGCTGTGTACCCGCCATACCTGGTAGGTAGGGTAAAGGTAAGGTTTACCTGCGTGCAGCGCGCGTGTTTCGAGCCTCGCGTGGCCGTTGCTTGTACTACATGGACGCTAGTTCGGTGTCGTTTTCAGTTTCAGGTTTCATACTACACTAAAAATATACCACGGACGTTTTATGACAGCCGCTGGAACAATAACTAATGCATAGGTTACATTTTTATTGGCTTGTGCTAGCATTTACTATTGCCGATCACGTTTGCTGAAAGGTATGCCACTTCCAAGGAGTACTCACACCAAAGCTCTCCTCTAAGCTCGAAAAACACTCTTTCAGGAAAGCACCTTTTCAGCTTAACTAAGCACTATTCGATCTATCTACTCAAATTTTTCTTGTCTTTAGAAATTTAGTTAATAGAAACAAAGGCACAAAGACTTTTATCATATATGTAAACGGAAGCAATTTTTGAAGAACCTGCAGGATTAATGGGAGGACATGAAACAAACGATTGTTGCAATTGCATCTCATGGTATGACAACATCAATGTCACCTGTCCGTCACTGTTTTATTTACATTTGTAATCATGAGTTAAAGGTTTCATGAATGATTTCTGCCCATTCCTAACGGTTATCCGTTACTTATATTCTGTAAAAATTTACGTTTGAAAATAAATATTATTCAACAACTCGCTTGTAATTCTTTAACTTCAATTAATTTTTTTCGTGTAAACGTTTGATGCGTAATTTATTAATTAAAGAATATTTTTGGATTTATGACGTTATCAGTGTGGAGAATTTAGTTTGGACAATTAGCACTTATTATTTTTATCGGTATTTGGAATAATCGATTTTTTATTCCACCTTGTAAGTTGAAAACTGTTGCAGCAATTGTGAAATTAACACTCGTCAACATGATTTCTTTTTTTAATGACTACTACGTGTTTCTTGTAAACTTTTTTATGCAGAAAAAATGTTCTCAAAAATTGGCCATCATGTTAGCCCTTTAAAAAAATTAAATATTTTTATAAAAGTATACGTATTAAATTTGATTGTGTGTGAGCGTATTTTCTTTTATTACTACGAATGAAAAAAAGTCATATTAACTGACATATTCAAACATGTTTAAGAAGCTGGCTATATCAAAAAAGCATTGGTATGCCGTTTGCTAAACCTATGCTTTACTGTACACAAACGGATCATTTAAGAGATTATTAATTGTTACTTTTGTTGGACTAAAACCAAAATCTTTCAGAATGTTATGACAATTAATATAAAAGGCAATTTTTTTAAAAATAAGCGCCACAAGATATGCGTATTTAATTGGCATGATATAATAAAATTAATTTAGATATACGTACTTTATAACAAATAAAATTTGTCCAATGCTATTTAACCAAAGTAACATAAGCAAAAATGTATTTGTGTCCTTAATAAGACAGAGTGGTAGTTTGTAGTTTAAATCATAAAAGGAATTACTTTTTAATTAAAAAAATGCTTGGATTGAAGGTGAAAAACACTCGTAGAGCGCAAAGAAAAACAGTATGTTGTCATTATTTTCATGAAAGAGTAAAGTTGTGGAAAGTTAATAATCCTGAAGAGTTTTAAGACCATTCAATCTTTTTTATTACATTTATATGAAAAAAAAATTGAATTTTATACAGTAGCTTATTATATCGCAAGAAATTGTCATTTCTATAATTGCATTTATTTTTGAATACATCTTTATTTAAATGCTTCCTAAATAATTTTATTTAATTTTTTTTTATTTAAGTTGGTGCATAGAACAAAATAAATATCCTGAAGAAAAACACCTCAAAAATATTGATGCATTACATAAGTAATAATATTTGTTGAGGATTCCTAATAAAATAGAAAGCATTTCACGTGTGTGTCAAGGACAGATAATCTTTAAAATTTTATTCTTTAAATATTTAAAAATAATACCTATCGTAGTAGAAGAACTCTACTATCCATAATTAAAAGATATAAGTCCAACAACAAACTTTTCAACTTTTCGATTCACTTTATACCTACATCATTTTATATTTCACTACTATATCAGCAGAAGATAAACTGAAAAAAGTATCTTATGACTATATAACTTCTTTTCTCTCAAGTAAAATACAGTTTAACGTCTTCCAAATAAAGAAAAGTTGTAAAAATATTTTCAGTTTTCAAACGTTTATTAAAACAATAGAAAAAACGATTCAACAAATCAAATGATAAAAAAGCTCTAGCTAACAGACTACGAAAAACGTTTTATACTTATTCAAAAAATAAGTTTTGTTATTGATAACAAGAGTGTTTTCGTCCTGTTCTCCTCCAGTCCCAATTTTTCTAGAATTGTCACGTTGGACCTATGTTTAATGTTTCCATTTGTTTAAACACATTTTACTCGTATCTACATTGGAAAACTTGTTTCGAAAATGGCGTGAAATAAGTAAAAAGCATTTGGCATAATGACAAATTTTGAACCAAAAAGCTCTATAAAAAATCAGAAAGTGATCAAATGAGGTGATAGAAAAATTATAGCTTTTCTGAATATCGCCTAGGAGAATGTTTTTTCTGAAAAAATCATTGCTTTTCAATCACACGTATGTTTCAGTTTGCATTGAAAAAGTCTAAAGTGCAATCTCAAAATGTTTGGTGATGAACTTGGACCTAAAAGTTCACAAATCTGTACCTACTACGCAACTTTAAAAAGTTTTGGTCAATTCTAGAGTAATATTTCCGCAAATTATCTTTTTATAAACTCCAAAAATACGTTTGTTTAATTACGAAGAAATTTTTATTTATTGTGACATAACTAACGAAGGGAAAATACTCACTTCCACATGGAAAGCTCCGGAATTCTTTCTGCAAATGGGTGTTTTGCAATTTGACGAAAAACAAGCTTTTTCAATAATTATCCACGAGTGTGTATAGTACCGGATATAGAAGATTTTTTTAAGATAAGATAAAAATAACTAATAAACAAAATACTAATGAAAACAATATGATTTTAACAATTTTTCAAGTTGAATTAAATTTTTGTGAAATTAAAACTAAAATTTATTGTCAAAGTTTATTCCATATTTGTTTACACATCACTGAATCACAGTGAACAAATTCTTAAATTTTTCGAGATATTATGGTTGGAAGTTCTTGATCCTTGACGGTCCGTCCCTTTTTTTTACTCCGGGATTGACAAGGAGTGAACTATCCTCTAATGTGGGCGAATGCTCGCTGCGCCCCAGTTTTGTTGTAAAGTTTCTACACATTTCTAATTTGATTTAGCATTGTCATTATTTTGTTCTTCTAAATATACGCTGGAAGGAACTTGATTAAAGAATGATAACTGATGAATTCCATCAAATTAGAGCCCCCAGTCCTGACTAAAATTGCAGTTTCTGCGAATCACTCTTCGTGTTATTCACTTACATTTCCTTTCCTTTGTCTTAGTGTTTCATGATTACAGCTCCAACTTCTTGTAGCCTGTTTTTGGGTAATGTATCCTTCCAGATTGAGCAATATTAGCATTAATTTATGTCGTATGTTGCCTGTTAAATCTTGAAAAATAATTGCGTGTTCCACATCCGCCTTATCTGCCATCTGTTCTTAATTCGTGTACTATAATGGTAAAAAAACCATAAACGCAGTTATATATTAAATATGTGTGAACTTTTGTTAATTGCGAATTAAAACGAAGTTCCTTCCTAGAGTACGTAACTGTTAGCAGACTTGGTAACCTTGCGTTCATCGAAACAAAGGCTCCCACACTCAAAATTCTCCCATGGCAAGTGCGGAAACTTCACAATTAACATTATGTTCAAGGAGATTTTGAACTCGATCCTCCTGGCGAACCCATCCTGGAAGTCGGGGATTAGCTGGTGAACGTCTCCATGGCTGTGGCTAAGTTGGCCAGGAGGGATCGCCAGGTAACGCTTGTGTTGTTGGGCTGTTTCCGGTTCCGGTAGATGGGTGCCGTTTGTAGATGAGCTGATAATCCCTCGCCGATAGTGCCGTCTTTTTACTATCTAGACGTCGCGGGTCACCGCACACCGAGCTAATTAACATTCGGTATACCTTGAATTTTCTGGGCCGTGTTCACGAAAACGAACAACAAAATCCAACAAAGAACGCTTGCTCGTCAATTGACAATTTGATCGATGACGCAAACGCGCGTTTTCCGCTTCAATCGGCTGAATTTCGCAAGATTACAGATAAGATTAGATGTTTGCAAGGCGCTGCAGGAAGCGCCAAATGCCCGCGGTAGCAGGTTTTGTTTATATTGTTAGAATAAACATTTACAAAACGAACGAACAAGAGAAACATAAGTAACGAGCTAAAAATTAGACTAGATAAACAATTAAGCTTGATTCAAATTTAATGTTGTTACAAGGCAAACTGCGACAATTTTTATTTTCTTTACTGGTTGATGATTCTGATTCCATGTTTTTCCTTTGGTGAAAGTTTCTGAAGCACGCGTAGAGGAAAATTTTCATTTCCAAACGCTAAAATTTGTTGAGCACTGTAAGAGCTTTATTTTCTCGTCGAACAGTAATCTGAACAGAACAATAAGTCGCAATCAATAAACAATAAACAAATTGAGAATTTCTTGATTTATTTTACTTACTGTTACTGCCAAGTGATTAAAAAAAATCGGTAAAATGGAAAATTATACAGAGTGTCTCAAAATTCACGAATTCCGAGTTCAGTGCGCGGTAGAGAATCACTTCACTGGTCCAGATATGTAAACAAAATAAAAATTCGGAGTTTCTTCACAAAGATAAATTGGTTTAAAGGTGCACTTCAGTTGCTTCTTGAATTGTGTTTTCTTCAAATGCATGTTAAACATTTCAGTGTTTATTGTTATTTATGGTGTATTTGTATTTTGGAGTAAAAAATTTTTATTTTTTTAACGTTAAAAATCAAACTACAAATTACAAAAACATTTTGTATTTTTTTTACTCTAAAATAAAACTAGTTTTTTGAAAAATTGTTTTACATTATTATTCTCTACAATCATCTACACATAAATGACAATAAACACTGAAACTTTTAGCCTGCATTTAATGAAATGACATTTCAAAGTGTGATCTTCAAACCAGTGTATTTTTTGTGGGGAAACCCCGAATCATTATTTTTTTATATTTGAACTTCTGAAATGATTCTCTACAACGCCCTAAACTCGGAATTCGCCAATTTTGAGACACTGTATATACACACAAAATTTCTATTGCAAAAAACGCTTCATCACGGATGTTGGAATTTCCGTAAACATGTCCAATTCTCTTACAGAAATCGAGCTCGACGGTAGAAGCTTTCTGCTAACGAAATTAACTCTCGACACAAGCTTTATTTTCAACAAAAATTTAAATTACCTTCTGACGCATGATTTACAATGCGGATAATGTCGAAGGCTACGTCAAATGTTTTTGTTTGCCCACAACTCACTAACAAACTTATACTAATTATTTTTTAATTAGAAATCATTCGGAGAGATTGATAAAAAACTTAACGGTTTAATGCTTTCTTTGTTTTATTGATACTATTGTATCTAGTTTTGTTACAAACAAATGGGGTAAACAATCGGAAAAAGCAACTGCTCTGCCAAAATATATTGAATTTTTTTTGTGTACATGTTAATATAAATTTAAAAATAGCAAAGCAAACGGAAACGCTGGAAACAAATTATGGAGATAAGATCTGATAAGTAGGGATAGTTTTGACAGAGCCCTAGGTAGGCGGCTGTTTTGTGAATACTTAAAGACTGAAAAAAACGTTTTGAACAAAATGAGTTCAAACAAATTAGTTTATATAATGTTCTCCTGATTTAATAGAAAATATAGTAGAAAAATTATTGATGAATTCCAAAATCGTTCAACATATTTATTTCCCGTATTTGTTATACTGATAACTTTGAGTCTGTTTCTACTTATTCTTCATGATTCTGTATCAAGGTACAATTTAAGCTGATTCTGTTCACGAGCATGTAATCCACGTAGATTTTCCTCGAACTGAGTAGAAACTTTTGGATATTTAAAGTTGTTTTGAAAACAGCATGATTGGGGGAAAGTTTCGTGTGATTTTATAGCGTGTAAACTACGCTCTACATGTCACACTAAGCGCGTTCATGGATTTTTGATACTTATCCTGTGTGACAGTCATGAAGAGTGAAAAACGAAGAAATTGCTTACAAACAAAATACAACAAAATTCGCCTTCCACAATCAAGCCCAACAAATTTTCCAAATTACCATAATCCCCGCTGTTGAATATGCATGACCGAGCCAGTAGGAGAGCCGATTTTGAGACCATTTGACCGGAAATGACGGCAAAAGGTCGCCGGAAGTCAGGTTAAATGTCAATTGTATGCCGGTGTCATCACACTCGGCGAACAAGCAACAAATAAAATAGAAAAGAGCAACGAAAGTGAAGCTCGCCCTTAATTAAGACTACACTCTGATTATTAGGTAAATAAAAAGTGACAAAATGCACACACATGTTTTCACTTTTGCTCGAGGTAGCCATGCGCGGCAAATTCGTCTTCAAGTTTAATTTACCGAAACGGCAGTGTGTCTCAGAGACGGACTTCTTGCGCCCCAATAACTGAAAAGATGTGCATTCTAATCAGCAACGCTGTGAAAGTTTACCGGTCTTTACATGCGAAAATGGATCACGGCAACACAATTTCGCCAAATATACAAATTTTGGGGTTGCTAAAGCGCCATTAAAGCACCCATTTCAGTGCTGAAATGAACTGATTAGCAATAAAAAATAAACCAATTACAAAAAAGCTTCCAGTATGCACCTATTTAAGTGTTTACCAAAACGGGCAAAATACTTTATATATTTTTTTAAATAACAGATAAACTTGAATGGAAACAACATAATGGGTGTATTATATCGCTGTCCGAGCTTTTGCAGCCCAAGTTTGGTAAAATATAACTTTCCGGATTAGTCCGGTAAATGGCTTAACATCATTGAAAATTGCAACCTGTAGTTGTCCTTTTGATTTATGAATGAAGCATAAGCTGAAATCCATCCACCTGGTGAAAAGAACTTTCACTGGTGTCTTGTAAGTCCCACTTCATTATGTCTTCATTTATAGCTTAATTATCTATAGATCTCGTGTCAGGCTTTTGACACCTGTAGCACAGATGCTTTTGAGCTTCGCATTTTCATCGTTGTCAAATTTTTACGTTGGAACGGTGAAGTCGGCAAGCAAATTAATTAAATTCTTACAAGTCATTATTCAAGGCTGAACATCGCAATTTGCATATCTAATGCCTGGAATTGCTACTTATTCTAATTTATCCTGCAAGCAAGCGTTGATCCTCAGTGAATCCTTTATCAAGTCGGTAATTGTTAAGTAGTGTCTAAACAAAAAAATGATAAGAGTCCCCGCAAGCTTCCAGTGAAGGAAAAAGAGTGCGATGTCCGCTCGGATGTAATTATTTCGGCGCGATGAGATCTCGTGAGAACAGGAAGTTAGACCTGACGTCACGGAACAGGTGTAAGGGTTTTAACCTGACACTCGTTGCATATAATTGTAGTGGTGCCTTTATGGGTGGTTGATGAGCGACTACCGACGCATTTGACGATGGACAAGGAGCCTCACACACAGGAATCAAACCATAAATTCATTCTAGATGCAGACGAAAAGGAAGTCGATTTTTTATTCTGCTTTAGTGGATTCTGTCAGGCGTGAAATGAAGGCAAATTGTAATTTCATCAAACCTTCAAGATGGATAAGGGGATTGTGTAACGGAACGTTTGCCAATATGTGAGAAGAAACGAAAATTTTATTGCGAAAGGATGGCCAACCATGCCAAACGAAAGAGAAATAATTTTGAAACGATAATTGTGATAAACTGATAAATGTGAAGAGGATCCACGTTTGATTTGATTGCAAATGAAATATATTTTAAACAATTGTTTAAATTACTTACTCGAGCTTTCTATACAATGCTCTAAAATTCATCGCTACATACTATATATTTATTTATTATTTACCTTATACCTAGACCAATATACACAAATACACATAAATCACTGTTTAGTGTATAAGTTGCCAATATACTAAATTTGTGGATAGTACAACTTCCATTCGCAACTTCAATAAACCATATTTTGTAAAAAAATATCTATCAAGTAAAACCATATCAGATTCCCACATTAAGTGTTGCAAACAACTGAATAAGGAAATAAAAAATTCTGAAGCCAACTCAGTCACCGTTATTGACCCACTCATAATAGCAATTAATTCAATTAATTAACAATTGATTGTTATTATGAGTTATTATATCATTATTTAACAAAAGATAATACTAAAGAATAAAATGTCCATCTTTCCAATATATCTAAATGTTCGAAAGTTTTGGGACTTTTTTTCTTATTTTTCTTCCAGTTTTCTTTTTTATATAAATATTTTTATTTCAAATCGGTCTATAAAATGTACCCACGAGTAAAATATACAGAGTGTTTCACGTAATTTTACGAGGCCTGCGCCTGTAAAAGGCAATCAACAACACATATTCCAATACGAATTCGATTCCAAATTTTGAAAAATTGGATGGTCTTTTTTTATATCTTATTTTTTTATTAAAATAAAGCACAAATTGAGAGTTTCTGGTGGGTTTTCTTAGCTCAAAGTGTGTCGCTCAGATTTAGTTTAACACAGAATTCTTTTCTTATACAAAAACCCTCAATTTGTGCTTTATTTTTCACTCAAAAAAATTTAAATGCACTGTTGTAATTCTACTATGAACTGAAATGGGATATGGTTTGTTCACCCCTTCAAGAAATAGTTAGCGATTGCGTTAGATAGATTAGAAATATATTCATTCCGTCTCTTGATATAATAGATAAAAATTGTTACTGTTTTCAGCAATTTATGACCACTAATGAAACAGTAATTGGTTTAACAACTACTGTCATGGGTTTCCAAAAATGAAATAAGTAAAAGTGTGTGTTTTGTATCTAGTGTTTTGTGATTTTTGTATATTTGAATGTGTAAGGCGCAGGGCTCGTAAAGTTATGTGAAACACCCTGTATAGTAAACTTAAATACAAAGTGTAGACTTTCGAGCTTAATATCTCAGTTATTTGTCAACGGATTGTTATAAAAATTAGAATGCACATAAAAATGACCTCAAGTCAAAAAATTTCATTTTAAAACACATTCCTTTTAATCAAAACTAAGCCAAATTACCAGTGGATTAGATAATACATTACAATCAGTGATTCTTGAGTTCTGTTTATTCGATTCTAGAGATTGTACATACTATATCCATCGCCGAGGATGTATTCAATTTTTTAAGACACATTTGCAAACGAAAAAAATAATATTAATTTATAAAAAAATAGGCAAGATATCTTTTATCTTTTATTTTATATTCGTAATTAGACAAAATCCTAACACACCAAATCTTACTTATTTTATTTTAACCATTTTGTTTCAGGTCCACACCACTTCTTTTTGCATTATTACATATTGATTATGTTCTTCATTATACATCAGTGTCTTTATAAATGAATGTTATTAGCAATTAAAATAAGGATTGAATAATAAATAAAGTTTTTATTAAAGTAATAATAAACAGTTAGCTTCTCTAAAATTAAACTGAGTATTCAAAAACAATCGTCAGAACGATTCAAATTGGCTTCTTTTTTTGAAACTATTTTTTTTTTTGGAAAAAATCTACATCTGTAGGTAATACAGATGTGCATGTTACATACCTAGGACAAATAATAATAAAACTATCAAACTGATTAATTCAGATATTCAGAAATACAGTTGAAGGTCAAAAATTGATTAAGGAGATTAAAAATGCAATTATACTAATTAGAAATGCAGAAAATACAGCCAAGCTCATTGCCTCGTGATTAGTGGGTTCAATAACTGGATCTTTTTGTAAATAAATTTGTTGAACACCATGATACTTATGCAATATGCATATACAAAACTTATAATTATTACAAATACCTAATTATATTAACATTCATCTCGTTGTAGGTGTTGAAACTTTTAATGCCAGTACTGAAGTTGAACTTTGGAGCTTACAGAAAATCTTGTAATTGTTAGAGTAAACATATAAAACGTATAATTACGTTTCCGAGTAAAGCAGGGAAAGACACAGGAAATGTAGAATAGCGAGTTAATGAGCCGTTGGCTAGCTCGATGGTGCCCACAAAATCCAGAATAAAGAGGTGCAACAAATGACGGATCTCCATCATTAACGCAACCCGTGCTTTTGGCCATACCTACATATAATATAAAGCTTAATAATTAGTAGTCTATAAACAACAATTACCCATTTAATTAAGCAAAGATGGAGATGGTTATCAGGAGAACAATGCAGATATTTCACTGTTGCTTAGTTATGGTAATGTGTACGAATGTAAAAAGCTCCTCTATCCGAACTCAATATAAGGTCCAGTTCTAGCACCTGGCGCATGTAAAATTTAAAAAGCGGAAAATTAATGTTGTTTTAGTTTAGTCGATGAAAAGCGGCACATTTTCCGTTGATTTGCGGGAGGGTCGAGCGACCGGCCGTCTTACCTTGATTTAGAATGTCGTGCATCAAGATCTCGTATTTACTTATGAAATTTAATGGTCCCGAACCATGTTATTACCGGCGAGATAATCTAAAATACTTAATATTACACTGCAAATATTAACAGAACGTAATTACAGTAATTTCACGAAATTTTCAGCGACGATGACGAAAATGTGAGCTAGTGCCGTCGTCACGTCCCGACTTGCACACAAAAAGAAAATCGAAGCAAATCGGACGCACAAAAATAAATCAATCGGCCGTTCCAGCGAACTAATTGATTGACGATTGACTGGGGCTTAGCCGGTTTTTAACAGTGTAGCGAGGAATATCTCGGTGAACGTGTGGGAGTTTAAGCAGAGCCTAACAATAAATTGATTATATATTTACCCGCCTGATTATAGTTATTAGAGAAAACATTATATGCTAAGAGGAGTGGTTCGAATAAGATTTTTTCTTGTTTTTGTAACCATGCTTTAATGTCCTCTCTTTAATTGTTTATTTTACTTTTGAACGCGCTTTTTACGACAAATGCTGATGGGCTGGACCCAACCTCCAGGTCTCCAAAACAAACCGTTTTTATCTCTAATTATCTTCAATAACACTGTTACAATGTATGAGCCATTAATGCATATCCACCTATACGTTAAAATTCATGATGCTCAGAGTCCAACGCACATTTTTATTTGCAAATGTGTCAATCATTATTTAATGCTCTAGAATCCGACACTTTCTCTACATTTTGCGAAATTGATTCCGCATGTGAACAATTTTTTCTAGCACATAAGAATTTTTGTTTAGAAATTGAAGGCGTTATTTTTGAGCAAAAGCGAGATCTCGTCCGCACCCCGCCTTGATCCCCGATTCGTCCGGAAAATTCAATATGCACAAGTGGGTGGAAAAGTTCCATTATATTTGAGCACGCGCCAGACTGGCACACTGCCTGAATATTTTCCTCGAGTCACTCTCTTGAATTTGTAATTGGTGCATTACCCGGTGGCAGTAAACAAAGCTCGTTTATAATTTTCAAACATTTGTCAAACAGTGGGGGCGACCCACCGCTTATCGTCCGATCTCGGCGACGAGATGGGTTTATTTATCAAAATTTCGGATGTGTCACCGGTCAAATGAGATGTATTTGTCAATTAAGGCCGACACTCGGTATAATACTTATATTTATATCAGGTAATGCGGTGGCTGCTTGTAAACGCATTTCGGCTTAGAATATTCAATTAGGAACTATTATGAAAAGAAGTGAATCACCTTTTTACATGATCCGTGCCTTTTTACGGTTTTTGTATTGAAAATATTCTTGTAAAAGACACGTGTGGCGTATCAAGAAAAGAGCATTTTCGGAATTGTAATTAGGAAAGAAGAGGCACCTGTTTTTTACGGCGGTTGGAGTTTTGGGTGGCCTGACAAAATCGTGAGCTATTTGGTAATCAAAAATGTTTAAAAAGATGATGACTTTCGTAGGCAACCAACATTGCAAGCTTTATTAGTCAAATGTTGGGACATTTACAGGCGGTTGGCGGGAATAATACGGAAGTCATTGAGAACTATTTTTTATACTAAGTATTAATAATTACATATTTATTGCTTCATAAACATACATGCATTCGATTAACATAAATAGTGTTTTTTCTGGAATAATGCTTATTGAGTTAAAATAATCAATTACAATAATAAATAAATTATCACCTGGGTAGTGTCCAAAAAGCCCAATTTCTACTGTTTTGGAAAAACAAGTAATTTTCAGCGATAACAAAGTTAAAATTAACAAAACGTAAACACTTTTCGTATAATTTTATAGTAGAAATTGACCCATGATTCCCACATTGTTTTTTCAATTTTTTGTTTTTTATTATTTTTACGCTTTTAATGCTCAAAATAAAACAATCTGTTACAAGAAAACTATGTATGTAGTTTATTTATGCATAATTTTTTTACATACTTACCTGTTCAATAAACAACATTCCGTGTGACCCCAGTTTGTTTACAACGAGGAGTAAAGCAATTAAATTGCATTACAACAACACACTGTTTTTTGGAAATTTTCCTAATTGGGTTTGATTTTTCATGATCAAATTTAATTTATTTAAAATGTCTATACTCTTTATTAAAATTAGTGTATAAATATTTAAATAATTTTATACACAGCCACTTCAGACTGCCCAGACAGAAGGTTTAGTATTTCTTCAAGCTGTTCTATTCTTTTTAATTTTTAATGTTTAAATACGTGTATCAATAGAAAAAAGTCGTTCAGTACGAAACATTAGCAAATATTTAAACTTTTTATTTGTGGTTATTCCAACGTAATGTCTCGGATCTTACAAAAATTCTTATTTTCCATAATATTATGCAGTGCTAATTTATTTATGACTTAAATATATCCATAAATTCACAATCGATGTAGAGAGTGTACCTTCAGCAGTAAGTAAAAGGATTAACTTCTTTAGCCGTAGCAGTTAGTCAAATTAGGCAGAGTATTTTCAAAATACATTCGCAGTTACGACATATTTAAAGGAAGTTCTAAAAGTCAGAATTTTCTGAACCAATTTGAGACAAATTTCTTGAAGCCTTGGAGTATCTAAAATAGTTTTAAAAATATGTAAAATTTACCAAGATCATATTTACAACACCAAAGTGAAAAAAAATCAGTCGAAGTGAATGCAGTTGCAACTACAGAAGCTGCAGTTTTGTAATGGTACATAAGTTGTACCTATTGATTATTTATAACGAAGATTGTTAATATTGTTTTATAAATTGTTTATTTTGCAGTTAATTCAATAAAATATTGCTTTTTCGACACCAGTACCTTAAATAGTCAATTACGCAACAACTGTCATACAAGTATAAGTTAAGGGAAACGACTGTTCTAAGAAGGTAGCGTGAAAAAAACTTTTTGTTATTTGCTATCTGACATAACTTTTTCCATTTTTATTTTTATAATATTGTGGTAATATTGTGCAAAGTTTTCTTCTTTACTAAATCGTTTTGAACTTGTCATAAATTATCACTTACCTGCCTATTTATTGTAGATATGACTGGAAAATATAGCATTATCAAAAATTGAAAATCTTATCTATTTTACTGTCCATTTAAATCAATGTCATCACTCATCACATCAATAACAAAATGTATTGTTCACAAATTCATTAATAGTGTGTCTAACTAATAAATATTTCCAAAGAAATCTAAAAAACTTGTACATAGGTGTAGGCATACTCTCGGAACAAAATAAAGTAGAAATTTCGGAAAATCGTTTATTTAATGACTAGAAAAATAAAAGGTTTTCACATTTTGGTAACGCTGAGAAAGAGTTCAGAAGGTGGCTATATGTTCTCCAGAAACCTTCTTTAAAGATTTCTTTTACGCAACTAACATTCTATTTACATCAAGTCAAGCTTGAGATGATGAGACAAATTACATAAATTTTCATTAGGTACATACGAGTAAATAGGCATCTACGTACTGTACTTGGAGTTTATACGTGTATAGTTATTATATATAGGTTGAGGATCTGTCAGTCTGTTTAATGAATTTCTTTTCATATACTATACGTAATGAAATATAATGAAGGTGGCATATGTCTTATGGAATAATCTTTGCCAGATCGGTTTTGTTTGTAGAACTAAACATGTTTTGATAAAGTGTTGATATTTTATTATAGCAACGTATAAATTATGTGATTCAAAAGTATCTCTACAAAATTTCAAAATGATCTTATCAAGTGAAAAATATTGTGTCTTTTTTCCTAAAATTTGTAATTTGTGGGAGATTTTCCAGATCGTGTCCCTAGAATCCTGCGCGTTCTAATTGTTGTCGCAGTCTTATTATCCCGATAAGATCTGTTGGTCCGGTCGTGACCGGTAAATCTTCCTCGTCCCGATAGGTCTCATTAAATAATCTCTGAAAAAACTGACGCAGTCATCTTCTCCATACCTAAATCACTTTCTTGGTCCGCGGGTAGCTTACATCCCGTTCGGTCAGCGGCAGACGTCCATAACTTAAGAGAGTGCGGCACACCAGAAGAAGCCTACAAGCAAAAATCTCAGCTCGGACAAAAACGCATCGGAGACAAAAAAGCTCACAGGCAGCTCTCTACAAACGAGGGATATAAACAATTGCGTCGGGGTAACCATGGTAACGTGCAGGCACCGGCATCTTTGATTCTAGATTTGCATAGCAGGCTCTGATATGGAAATGCTGCAACGTTCTTGAATTGACTGTACACAACCAAGAGTGGACACTGTACTTGCGGTAGCCGATGCAGACCGCTTTTCGGCATATACTAAGTTATGTCAACCGATTTTTGCAATTCCCTAAACCGGTACACCGTCGATCGAGAGCGGGCACTGCACTTACAACCGCTTATTTTCTACAAACATTTCAAAACATTACATTTTTCCATATCTATGTACGCAACTTTTTTTTGAGAGAACTATGCAAGATACGAGTTATTTGTCACCATAAAATTATAACTACGTCCTTATTACCTTATTTTTATTACTTCCGGTTTAGTTACAAATGTTTTTTTACAAGGCTATATATTATTAATTGTAATTAACATTGATTCACAACAACATTATTACAGCTCCGTCTTAAAATTTTTTTAAATCAAATAAATTAAACAAAATTCTCAAACACAGTATGGCGTTTGTCGAAGATTGGTAGCCAAAATACAGTGTTTCAATTTAAGCTTAGAATATGAGTAATAGTATATT
The DNA here is from genome assembly GCF_031307605.1 of Tribolium castaneum. Taxonomy (NCBI): domain Eukaryota; kingdom Metazoa; phylum Arthropoda; class Insecta; order Coleoptera; family Tenebrionidae; genus Tribolium; species Tribolium castaneum. Next base: position 15,582,571 of record NC_087396.1, read on the forward strand.
ATTCTACGAGTTTTATAAGACGTTATATTGTGGCACGAATGATTTTAGAGCACGACTAAGAAGTGTTCCAATAGGATGAGTGCCACAATTAAGTGTTATAAAACGAGTGTAATATACTGTTTTTTCTGCGTTTAACATAAGAAATAATAATGTGAAGTTAACAAAATAAGTTTGTTGTAGCTCCCGATTTTTGAAAATATGACTATAGAGATTTTGTAAAGATTTTTTCCATAATCTACCTGTTCCATTCAACACCTACTATATTATACAGATGAGTTAGTGAACCAGTCTTTTAACGTCCTGAATTATAATTTCTAGGTAGATAAATATTTATTTTTAAAATAGAAAAATTCTCAAAAAAAATGTTAATCTACCTATTAATCTTTCTGAGGAGGAATTATATTACATTGTTCAGTAATTCAAAAAATCTTAAGACTCCCTGTAATATTTTAAAAAATTCACTCAGTTATTTAATATATGATTTTTTTGTCCCACTTGATTTGACTTCGTTCGTTTTGATTTACACATTTGTAGAGGATGTCTAAAAACTGGCGAATTCCGAGTTCAGGGCGATATAGAGAATCACTTCAGTAGTTCAAATATAGACACAAAATAAAAAAAGATTCGAGGCTTCCCCTCAAAGATACATTGGTTTGAAGGAACACTTTATTGTCGGTTTTATTCAAATTCGTGCTAATTATTTCAGTTTTTATTGTTATTTATTTGGTGTTGATGAGTGTGGATAATAATAATGTAAAACAATTTCTCGAAAAAATAGTTTTATTTTGGAGTAAAGAAATCTTACATTTTTGTAATTTTTCTTAAAAATGAAACGGCAAATCACAAAAATTCAAGATTTTTTTCTCTAAAGTGAAGCTAATTTTTTGAGAAATTGTTTCACATTATTATTCTCCACAATACCAACTATTAAATAAAAATAAACACTGAAATTTTTAGTCTACATTTCATTTCGTTTAGTCTGCTATTTAACCAGTGATCTTCAAGCCAATGTAGGGAAGCCCCAAATCTTAATTTTTTTCTATATTTGGACTATTAAAGTGATTCTCAACAACGCTGTGAACTCGGGATTAGCCAATTTTAAGACTCCCAGTATATTTGTATATTTTATGTTTTTCAAGCATTTTGGTACATTTTTTGTCCAAAAATGCAATTACTTAGCAAAATTTCGCCACAATTAAACCATAAAATTGCAAAAATAGAGCAATTTTTGCATTTTTTGGGCAATTAGGTATGTTTTTGATCTAAAACAAAAATTGTTAAACTGAGCTATAAATTGATCAAACAGGAAAATATTTTGTTGATTTGGCTTTTTATTGGCACATTTTCACTCAGAAACGCATTTATTTAACAAATTAAAATTATTAAAATATCAAAAAGTGCATCCTGCTAGTACGGATGAAACGCGTGTCGGATAAACTTTCAGAGAAAATCTCATTATAATCATTATTCCTTGAGATGTTTCAGGATATCTAACCGAGCTAAAGAGCTTTATCATCAGGTGTAAACATTCATTGTCTACATACATTGTTCAAAAATTATCGTAGATTATAGCAAAAGGAAATGGATATGTAAATCCCCGCTTTCGTATTCCGAATTTCTGGAAAAGTTTCTGTTTGCCTTTTGCGTATGTTTGCGTTGGATTGTCAGCGTTTGAAATTACGGCTTTGCGTCTAGAAATGGAGCAATAAAATGTGGTAGGTAGTCGATGGTCAATGGGCTCGCACAAAGTGTAGATTGGTCGTGTATCTGGTTTGTGTTCGGTTTACTAAAGACAAACGGCAACGGCGGGGTTGGGACAGGAGTCAGTGATAGTAAACGGTGGTCGTAAGCAACGGTGTCGTACTCTCCAGCAGAAAGCGGCTTCACAAAGCGGCCACTGACAGCCAGTGCTTCGGAATGCCTCGGCCGCCCGTCTAACTTATGCCTGTCACGTGCGATCACCACTATCTTCGTACCGGTCACCAGCTGGAAGGTGCGGTTGATCACGAGCTTTTTCTAATTTTACGGCTTTTCGACCTTGTTTATTAGCGCAATTACCAATAAGCTAACTTCATGGCAGCAACTTAAAGCCATTCTTAGATAAATTACTTCTAAAAGTTTTCTTGTGCCGCTATGGCAAATTGGCAAACTAAACTTGGAATTGATGCATGATGAGGATTTGCAATGAAACTCCCATTTTTTATCTTCAACTGATTAAAAATGAGTCAATCTTCGCAAAAATATCAAAAAAATCAGATATTTTATATTATATTAGGTATTAGACAGGGTAGGGAAAACTAATAAATTAGGGACCGGTTTATAGAAGCCTCATTAGTTTAAACTGCAATTAAATGCGTTATTAACTGATCACGTGACAAACTTCAAGCAATTTGATTAGTCCATTTGCGTTGTTAATTTTTAACAACGAATTAAATTTTAACAGAGCCTTCTTTAAACCGGAATATTAAAATAATAATAATAAAATTATTTGAAATTTCGTTCCATTTTTTTTTAATTGCACCATACTAAGGCGATTTTTGGTTAAAATTGTGATACTTACTTTTTATTAATCAAGCACAATGAAATAATTGAGAACGATTAATTAAAGTTTTTTTTATTTCACTATTAATATTCTATCTTGTGCTCCTGGTTAGGTACACTATTTTATTTTCTGTCATTTAATCATTCTAATTTTTAAAACAAGATTTTCCGAGAGATTTTCTATTCCTTCTGTTGAAATATCTTAATTATTGATTTAGTTGTTTGTTGTCTAGTATAATGGTAATTTTCAAATTTGCAAAACCAGTAAATATAAGTGCTTATTTACTAATTGGTAACTGCTTCGCTTCACCGATCTTAAACAGTTTGTTCCATTTTAATGATTTTAATGAGTAGAAAATGTGGGAAGAAGTTGTCTACTGTTAATTCAACTTTTCCTTTAAATTAACTAAAAAGTCTCGCTGTAGTTAAATTATTTTTTATTTTGAAACATATCTACTTGTTCCGATATTTTGTATTCTTGATTGTCATAGGCAGATTAGTTAAAAAACGTTTTTGTTTAGGTAACAGGGAAGTGCGTAAAATCAGTGTTGACTGATTTGATTTTAATACTTATAAGTATTTTGAGATAAATTTTAGTAATAAAAATCCACATGTACCTAGCTAGCACCTAATATATTTATTTTTGATACCGAAAGCCAGACAATTGCTAAATTTTTGGTAGGGACATTGCTTTTTAAATAAAAAATTTACGTGTGGAGAAAACCATACTTAATTGGAGATTGATTTCAAAATTAATGTTTGTATTATACTTAGGTTATTAAGAAACCATACATTGCGGAATTTTAGAGTTCTTTTTATCTTGCAACTCTGATAATGGAAACGTTATTGAAAAATATTCTTAAGGAGGTAAACAATAAGATTAGATTTGAACCGATGCATAACAAGTTTAATATATTTTAGGAGGTGATAAATCGCAAATGTTTTTTATTAATCATATTTATTTAACCCCGTATCCTGCAGGTATGTTGAGAAAAAGGAAAAACACTATGATTTATCCTGTTTTTCTTTTTTTTTATGCGAATGCATAATATCTACATACTAAAGAGGAAACTACAATTATCATTTTTTCTTAATTACTATTATTCTACAATTAATTACTGATCTATGAGGAACCCTAAGGCAAGAGGCTGACAAGTAACGTTGCCAGCGGGAATATTTCAAGTTTTTATTGAGTTTTTAAAAATGGGTGCAGCAATAGATATTCTTTACTAGGACTTATTGATATGAACCACACGATTAATAATTAATGTTCCAAAAAATTCCGTTCATTCTTTTAAGAATTTTTTAATTTTTTAAAATTATCGATATCCAGCTGTCAGATTGACATCTTGGTCAAACTCATATGATTGTCAAAGTGACAGGGCACTCATTTTTGGCATTTCTGGAAAAAACCGTGTATATTTAAATAATTTCTCCAGATAGCTTATCTGATAAGAAAGTGCTACGTCAGTGATTTTGCCCAGAAACGTTAATCAGCGACAGTATCAACTAACCTCAAAGTGGTAATTTGTTGCGTCTTTTTCCCACTACGCAAGTCTTTTACAGTAATAATTGAGTAAAATTGCGTAATCATGTCATAAATGTCTTAATCATCGTACAGTAGTACTTATAGGCGGTTTCGTTAACGCTGTAATAATTCCAACACCATGGAACTTTCAAATGTCAAAGCTTGTGTTATCAATACTGGAAACATACTTTCCATTAATGACATCACAAGAAAATCCGGGCAGAATCCCACTGAAGAAGTAAGACTGACATTTAATCAATGTTTCAGCAATTAACCCTAAATTTCAGCTAACTGAAGCAATCAACATTACTGTAAAAGAATACAAAAGCAGTAACTCAACTCCTGTACAAAACGGCAAGGTGTTGATTAGCAGGCCTTCAGATGACCTTAAGGCCAAGTTGAATGAACAGTCTCTCTCTGATCTTAAAATAGGCTTTAAAATATTTATAAACAGTGACAGTAAGGCCTTAATTCAGGAGGCCATTGAAGAGGGTATGTTCCAATAAATAGTCAGTCATTAAGTTACATAGTAAAACTGTAGGGCTATCAACCTTGAAGGTACCCTGTGTCCAAAACGTAGTTCTGCAGTACAGAAAGGACAAGTTTATTGAAGCTGGAGATGACATTAACAGCCTAAAAAATATCTGGAGTATTCTTGAGGAATACGTCAAAGATGAAAAAATCAACCAGATTGGGTTGGCAGACGTGGAGGAAACCACCTTCAGAAATGTATTTGAATGGGCAACAATCAAGCCAGCCATAATTCAAATTAACTTGTCCACTTGTTGTGTTGTGCCCCCGACTTTGCAACAGTTTTGTAAGGACAATGATGTGCAATTGCTAACCCACAGTGACGCCAACGGTAGTATTTAACAATTTTACTTGAGTTAAAATAAAGTTCTGGATATTCCAGAAATACTCCCAAAAAACGCAATCAAGGACAGCTTGGGTATAGATTTGCCTGTGAAATGGGTTTCAAGATTCTTGGTCCACATTAAATGTCGGGGCGTTCTTTGCACCAAAGGCTATTTGGTTGGTTTGGGTGAAATGTAGATTTCCGCACTTCTGTGTTTGCATTTATGTTAACGATCAAAATTTTATAAATGTATTAAAAGGTGTGCAGTATTATTATCGTTGTGATATGCACCCAGTGTAGTATAAAGCACTATTTTTTTATCTAATTATGTTTTTAATGAACCTCCAAATTCCAAAATACTGTCAAAAGTCAATTGTCAACAAACAAAACATAACCTTAATTTCAGAGAAAAAGACTTTTGTGTGTTTTGAAAGTGTGAAACGAAACTGCAAACTCATTTCCGAAATTGCGTACAAACCGATTAGATAACAAAATTAGGTAAGTCATTTCAATGAAATCGTTTTGATATCACAAAACGTCAAAATCTGACATTCAAACCTGTCATTCCTGTCAAGCGCAATAAATCTCTCTTAAAAACCGGCAAAATTCGCTAAAAACCCAGTCAATTCGCAATGCCTGTAGACATTCCGGGCTTCCTTTACGCGGGGGCGGTAGCCGCAGGCGGCTTTCTCGGTTATTACAGGGCAGGTAAAAAATTTGAGGTTATGTTGCGAAAGACAATCATGACTTGTTTATATTTAGGGTCGATACCGTCCCTGGCGGCTGGTCTCCTGTTTGGCAGTGCTCTCGCTTACGGGGCCTTCCAAGTCAGTCGCGATCCTTCCAACTATTCGGTTCAGCTGGTCACCAGTTCGATCCTAGCGGGCGTAATGGGGTACAGGTTTTATAATTCGGGCAAAATCATGCCCGCTGGGGTTGTCTGCGCCTTGTCGGGGGCTATGATCGTGCGCATTGCCTTTAATGCCGCGACGTTGACTGACAGGAAGGTCTCTTAAATTACTCTTCCCTTTGGGGTCTTCCCTTTGTCTCTTGGTGTAGGTATTAAAATGTGGCAAATCCGTTATATTTACGAATAGTTGTGTATGTTTCTGATGATTTTGTTTTGTTGAAATAAATGAGTAAATGGCTGGTCGGTATTTTTAATTGCGGCAAATATACAAATTTTTACAAAGTCATTTACAATCATGTTGCGACTTTAGGAACTTAACTACGATTTAATTGGTATTTTTTGATGGGTTTTATTGGTTTTTGAATAACAAACAAATGTAAAATTTTGACTTAAAAATAAATTGCACTCTGCCATTTTGATAAATATGGTACAATTACATAAATACTTCATCACAATACTTGATGCTATGAGAATTGGCAGTATATTTTTAAACGTACAAACTATTTACATTACAAATACAAGTAAATAAACTATTTGTTCACACTAAAACTACCATTAATTTAACAATACGGTTTTATGAGTCCTTCAAACAAAAAATAAAATTAAATAGTCGTTTGTCACTTGTTTAAGGCACAGAATTCTCCATTGTTGGTTCATTCCTAATCACACCTTAAATTTACGTATTTGTGTGTTGCTTATTCCCTTAACTGGAAAAGAAATACAAAGTAAGATTAGTTTTTTGTTCAAAAACCGTCACAAGTCGGAAAAACAAGATTCAACAAAGTCAGAGGGGACCATCCTTAGCAATTCACAAAAGGTTTGTTCCAACCACAATTCTGAACCATTCGGAAGTGCAAACTAAGTTGAGTTCGGAGCTGTGGTTGGAACAAGTGATTGCTAGGTGGCCCAAGTAAGTTCACAAAAATGAGAGTAAATAATTGGTGTTTTATTGGTAGTACACAAGGAAGGATAAAGTGTAAGTGTAATAAAGTCTGTATGGTTTGTGTTAATAGCGTCATTTATCGAGATAATAAATTTGACATAAGAATCGAAGGGGAAAGTTTTACTTTCACGACTATACAAAGAACAGAGATTGAAATAAGCTGTGAACACGTAAATACCATGCTGATTAATTACGACGATTACAGGATGACGTATGGCGATTAACAAAGTCTTACCCTTATCTTCCCCTATTAAACACGGCACTTTTATTTCTTACATTGCTACTATCGCTGTAATAATTAGCGGTATTGTACGACCGCTTCAAGTAATTGTTATTAATGTCGTAATTGTTTCTTCCAAAATTAGCGAAATCGTACGGATTCTTAGTGGTCTGTAGCCTCAACTGATAATAATTACCGACATACGGATTAGGGGTTGTTTGACTGTAATAAGATTCAGTGGTTTGGTAGGGATTTTTACTAGTGTACTGCCTAGCGAAATCGTTAAAATCGTAAGGAGACTTGGTGGTAGAAAACTGATAAAACTGTCTCGGAGTGGTGTAGGGGTTGTATGAGGGTGGGTTCGGGTTGTAGGGGGGTGTCGTGTAATCGTAATATTTCGGTGTTTCGGGTCTTTGATTAACTTCTTCGTCGTCCTCGTGAAACCTGTCGTAAGTGTAAATCATGTTAATTGTGTCACAAACAACCGGCGATAATCGGCAATGAAACAAACTTACAAAGGCCGACCCTGGTTGTTTCCGCTTCGGATGTAAGACGGTGTGTTCTGCGTATAATCGGGGATTATGTTCTCGTGCTCAGCCACGCATCGACCATTCAAACAATACTGAAACAGGATTTTTTAACGAACGAAAAACTTAAGCGGGACTTACTTGGCCGTCACCACAAGGTGAACCTTCAGCCGCGGGCCGGTAGGCCACGCAATAGCCGCTACTGGCGTCGAAACAGAAGAGTTGGGCGCAGACCCGGTCGTCTTTCTACAATTCAACACCTCAACCAAAGTTTTATCCCATTAGACTAACTTACAAAACATGCACTTGTTCCCCTGTCTCTACGACATTGGGCGTCGAGAGTGAGGAGTTTCCCTGGGAGGACTCTTGGCAAACTGTCGTCTTCGTGGGGCACGTTGTAGAGACAGGTGGCAGTGTCACCACTACACAACCATCAATCAATAGGAAAAATTTTGGTTAAATTGTGACTTACTTGAGGAAATGGTGGAAACTGGAGACACTGCAAGGGGACCACCGGAAGCCCCGCTCCGTGTGTCTCAAATCGGACATGATGTACCCGTCCGTCCATTGGCATTTTTCGGCCCCTGGGCCCCCGAGGTACGACGGTGGAGGGCTTCCGTCATGTACTGCTCCTAGTCTATAGTGGGGAAAAATTTAGTTGAGGATTTTTAGTTTGGGGTTTGAATCTTACAAATGTCCCACTTCGTGAGCCGCGACTATAATTCCGCTGAAGCCACCTGTGTCTTCAATGATGGCAACAGAATTGACCTTTTCTAGTCTTTTGTTGACCACGCATGCACCTCCGACGTACGCAAACCCTATTTAGAGTCACATTAGAACAAAGTTTTTTGGAAAAAATCCCATCACCAGAAGAGCCTGAAGCAGTTCTGTGCAGTCTCACAAAACTCGAACCACCATCAACAAACAATTAGTTTGGTTAAATGAATTAGTCAAGTTAGAGTTTGTGTGTCATGTAATGTGGATGGGGTTATAGAGCGGGCGTGGTAATCGAAACGGGGTGCCAAAACACTACATCGAGAAAATTCAACTCGGAATCTACAAGTGATCGTGCCTTTATCTGTTCGTACCTGCCGTGCCGCGATTGCAGACATCGTTGGGGTACGACCTTCTGCACATGTCTAGTCTGTAAAAAACACACCCGGTCATATATGGTTAAATGTGTGATTTGTGTGTTTTGTTGTTATTTACTCCTCAGCTCCAGAGCGACTATACCTAAAGAACAATTAACAAAAACACGGACGCCTAAACACCACAATCGTCACATTTTGCGTGTCAGACATTTAGTTAGAACGATTAGTCCGGATCTTGTTGGTGTATGCGATCCGGGTTAGTAGCAGCAATTTACACGCGATTTAATTTTTATTACCGGCAGTTCCTTTGGTGCAGCGGCCGCCTTTTCGACGTCGACACATATCGTACCTAAGTCAAAGTGGTTAAAATCTGACAAAAACAAACCAAAAATAAGTTCCCGCGTTATACTGACTTTGTAATCGCGACGGCGATGTCGTACACCGGGAGCCGCCGTTCCCTGAAGAGGTACTTCCCCATGTCCGTCAAAGCCGCCGCCGAGTCGATGGCGTCCCTCCCCACCCGGTTGCGTTCCAGATACGGAGTTGCATCCCGCCCCTAAAACAAATGTTATTTCAGGATCATGGACGAAATCCTCCAGTTTTTGTACGACCAGAACCGACCCTACACCATCAACAACATAATGGAAGGGTTCAACAAACAACTCAGTAAGAGTCAAGTTGTTTCAGCTGTTAACAAGCTAGTTGAGAAGAACAAAGTGATTGAGAAGAACTGTGGCAAACAAAAAATATACTGCGTGCCGCAAAAATCGTCACTGCCTTTGAAAGACTTGACGTCCAAAACGTTCGAAATGGAGCGCCAGTGTAGCAATCTTGCTGCAACCCTCAAAACCGTTCAGAACGAATTGGAGGAGAAGAGCGCCCGTTTGCGAGATTTGGAAGGAACGTTGAGCAAGGTTGAGCTATTGGAGAAGAAGAAGAAGCTGGAAGAAGAGGTTGAAGAAATGGAGTCGAAACTAGAAGGTGGTACTAGCGAGTCGCTCGATAAAGAGAAAATCGAGAGGGAATACCGGACCGTATTTAAAGAATACAATAAACGGAAGAGATGGTGCACGGACATGATCGAGGCCATTTTCGAAAATTACCCCAAATCGAAGAAAACTCTCCTCGAAGACATCGGGATCGAGACCGATGATGATGTTAATTTCAAAGTTAAGGTTTCAATAAAGTGAACTTACCCTACTTATTATAATCCCCGCTATTGATATCCTAATTTTTGGTCCTTTGAGGAGTTTGTATCTCATGTCTACGCCGTTCCAGAACGAGACGAAATACCGTTTGATTTGTAAATTGTCGCCCCCATGCAGCCTATACCCGTCGTAGTCTACTATGACTAAAATTTCGGGGTAGATGGTGTATGGGGCCTCCCTTTTCTTGCGCGAGGTGCTCCTTTTGTGTCTTTTGGCCAAATGGTCGGGCTCCATCAAGGCTAAATAGTGAATAAGTACCGCTCAATATGCAAATGCTTCTTACCGTAATCGCTCATTGTATCTTCATGATTTCCGTTCCTTTTGTACACTATGTGTCGATGCCCTTGGATCTTTTGCTTTTTTCTCTTGATAGGCAGCCCCGTGTCGATTGCAACTTCCGAGCTGAGCTCGCCGTCCGCGTCCAGGAACATTTCGTCATCGTCGTGCGTGGGCTTGTCTTTCGCGTCCAGCAGCCGCGGAGGGATGGGCCGTATGACCAAATCGGCCCCGATGCTACCCTCCTGCAATGCAAACAATCGGCTTGCGCAAAAGTGTCGAAAAGAGCATTTCCTAACGCGCGTTACCCAACTAATAACATAAATAAGCAATTATGGGTCAATTGATGTGAGGCCGTTCGTTGCAAACGCACATATTCTGGTCAAGGTGAAGACACTAAAATTCGCATTGTGTTCGAAGAAAAAATACATGTGCGAGACAATAACGCACCGGACCTTCACTTACTAGCCGTGACTTTTTTGAGCGCCGAAAGAGTTCAAGAGTGTTGAGGTAAGCGCGACCCTTCATGGGACACGGATGGTCAACAGCGACCTTGAACTTCTTCTCCGGCTTTGGGATGGGCGAGAGGTCAATGATGAGCAATAAAACCGACGGATAAATCGGTCAAGAGACATTTCGACGTGCGAGAAGAGGAACATGGTTGGCAAGGTTTTTCGATAGTTGTGCGAACATGTGGAAGCTGATAGCTGTAATTAGCGGGACGTGTGCGGCGTTATTTAAAATGATTGCACGCGGGTTGATTGATTGGAATTACGAAAGCGAGACTTGACAGGATTTGTAAAACACTTGGCTGTTAATTAGCCATTATTTCCCATTGTTTTGCTCGGTTCGCTTGGGAGTGACATACTCGTAAATTTAATTTTAATTTGTGATACACGAATAATTAAAACGCCATAAACTGCGAGTATAATAAGCGCATAACATAAATTACCCAATTATATTGTCTTATTTGAATGATATATTTTATCCACTTTCCAAATAAATTATAAGTACATTTAATTGGCGCCGTTAATGCTAATTCACAACTTGTAAAATTAGTGACCGGAAAAATATGCATTATTGGTTTATCATCGTCGTAAATTATATGTTTACACATTTACACATGTTGCCTTTTCGCGCTTTTAGAAACTCCAATAAAGGTGTTATTGTCAGTCCGTATGATTTTACTTCCTGGTAATTCTGATATTCTAATGTATCTATAAGATTTATTGATTGACAAGAAACACTGACTTTTTTCTATTGCACAGCATAGTAATATTAGTAGCCAAACGGGTTTTATTACTCCTTGGTATTTTTAAATTATGCAATATTATAAACTAAATTACATTGAGAATAAAAAGTATTGTCATAAATTATCACTGGTGCTAAAATTAATCCGTGTTGCGACACTGCTTGTTGCAGTTTTTATATTTTCTTTGTATACAATTTAAACAGTATTAAGAAAATTATCATCTTTAACGCTATTATTATTATAATCACTGAAATTTGCTTAGTCCTGCGGGTTAACTTTAATGTAATTATAATATCTAGATCGACATGATACTAAACACTGTAATTTTTTATATCTTTTAAAATCTAGGTGTAATTAGAGATTTAGTAATGCCATGTACTTGTACGGGAAGGTTAAAACAATAATGCTCACTTAAATTATTTCATAAGAATAATTTGTTTAATAAAATAATTTTTCTTCGATAACGTTTGGGAAAATACTTGAAAAACTCTATAGGTAGTTAGTTCAAACTATTGAACATTTACGAGTACTTTTTCTCACACTTAATCGCAATGGGCACTAGTTAAATTAGTTATTTTTATAAACAACTCGGTCAGCAAGTTGATAGAACTAGCATATTGTGTATTTTAACTGAGATTAAGTCGTGACTATAATCTTGGACATGTCAAAGACACAAAGCTAATAAAAGAAATTTTCTCTCTCCACAATGGACATACTCGTAATAAGCGAGTACTGTCCAAGTTACAAAAAATGCTCCTTCAAAAAAGTCCGGAAGACCATAACTCTATCTTTAATCGTTTAGGTTTCAATCGCTTTTAAGTTTTCTCCCGGCACCGTATTTGAGTTTTTTGAAAAAAATATGAGCGCTTATTTTAAAACTTTTAGGGCCGGTTTATAGAAAGCCTCATCAAACTTTAATTCGTTGTTAAAAGTTAATAACGCGAGTTGACCAATCAAATTGGCTCAATTTGGTCACGTGATCACGCATTTAATTGTGAATTAAATTAATGACGCTTCTATAAACCGGTCTTTAATATTTTTTTCGTGTGTTTTTCTCAGCTTATATTACGACTTATTGGCCCTGCAATTTTTCCAAAGAATTAGGGCCGGTTTATAGAAGCGTCATTGATTTAATCTGCAATTAAATGCGTGATTAACTGGTCACGTGACCATATTCGACCAATTTGAATTTTTTTAACAACGGATTAAATTTTAACAAAGCTTTTTCAAACCGGCCCTTAGTGAACTAGTTTAATGTGAAATAATTTGGGGGCCAACGCTGAAAGCGCCCTTATTTTTACTCGTTTTGTTTTCCCGTATTTAATCCTTTCTCACAATTAAATGTGCTTTTAGTTAAAGCGCTGTACGGTCCAACTTTACTGTAGTTGTTTAATTTATCGCTTACTTATTTTATCAATTAAAGAATCAATTAATTAGGAGCAAAAAATGCGAATACGCTGTGAAAAATGTACAAATATGTATGTTAGAAATGATTGCGTGATTGCCATTCTTGTCTTAGAAGTGTGCTAATTACTCTGTTACTTTATGACCCAACCAAATCCTTCAGAGTCGAGCAAAACTGTTTTAAGTTTTATTCTCGATTTTATTCTTTTTAGGAAAAGAAACTCAACAGATTTAAAAATCATTAGAACTACTGACTAATGATTACAATAGGTGTTGACTAACTTTTTGTCTCGATTTTTTTAGTTAACTGCCTTGGTGGTGTGTTAACAAGTTAATAGTTTTTGCAATATTTATTGAAAACCTCGTTGAAAAATTAGAAGTGGATCATGTTTCGACCATTTGATAGTTCAAAGGTTAAGTAAAAAAACGTGATCAGTTGGTCACCTTTAGCCGTATAGCTTTCCCATTAGCTCTGATCGGGCAACGAAATTTCTGTATCAAACTATTCACGTTAATTAACATTGACAGTTTGAAACCAGATACAGCGACCCGGAGACTCCTTAATTTTACATAAATTGACCTTTTTGTGTGATGATTTTACAAGATTTTATCTCTGACTAATTTACAGCACGACAGAGTGCAACTTTCAGTATTGATGGAGTAATTGGGGTCCTTTATACGATTCGAGATTTGATAAGTTCAAACGTCCAAAACCGCAGCTAATTGACGAAAACGTATTATTCGGCCCATCCACCGTGAGAACGTTTCTCCTTATGCAACTCCGGTCTCATCATGAAATGTCAATAAAGGATCTAATTCTCCGGTTGCACAGCTTTAGCCATTAGAAATTACCCGTACCGAATTGTCCCGATAAAAAACCCACCTTGTTGTTTTCACTTTCAGTGACATTATTTGTGCAACGCATTTCCTGTCCGCCGTTTATTACCTTGCTTTGACCAATAAATAGCTCTTGTTTTTCCGATTTTTTTCCTTGTTACAATTACTTCTGTTGTATTTTCGCCTTTCGATTGCCAGTATGGAAATTTCGGCCCAGTTTATCTTGACCGCAACGTTGGTAACGAGTTGGCCACTTGGAACCGATCTCGTTGTGCAATATCATGCTCGATTAATAATTTTAATTATCGCAATTTGCCGTTGCTGTTACTTGCTTTTACGTAAAACGACAGAAAGGCCAAGGTTCTGCATCAGACTTACCACAATCACGGTATCGTTGTGGTTCCTCAGCAAAATGGCAGCTTGGTTTTCCTCGTCTTGGTAGATATCGCCGATATCTTCGTCAGTCTGAAAACAGAAGAGATTTATTCATTCGGCAAGGCTTGACCGGCTTTGTTCGCTTTGTTTGAGTTATTTCCGATATCGGTGAAATGTAACCCAACTGGCGCATAAACTAGCGACAGGAATGCAGGAACGCAACTCAAACAAGTAGATTTATGTAAAATGCCCGCTCCGTAATGGTTTACTACACGGTGACGGGAAGGCATTCGTTTTTTCGAATTACCAAAATATTTGCAGCATGATTTTCCATCTTCTAGTATGTGCCAACAACTATATACTAAAGAATTATTTGTCTACAACCATTGAATAAACATGGCATTTGGCGACTTGGTACACGAAACTCTCGACGAAACTAAATATTTACATTTCGCCTGGCCGTAGAATAGTTATTTAGTTTTAGTTATTTTGCTGATTGAAAAAGCTCGAAGAAAATCAAAGAAATCAACTACAGAAAGCGTAGTTATGTTTCGTGCCATATTTGTCTATTTTATTTAAATGTTAGTTACATATGCACTATTTCCTGTGCATTTACTTTTACTTACAATTAATTAATTTCGGAATTAATCATTATCCAGAAGTAAAAATTTTTTTATTGATAATAGTGAAACTTAAGTTAAGAAACCTTCCTATAGTGTCACTGTGTGAATGAGAACCATCTGTGTACGTACAATATGTTCCTGAATAAATTTTAATTCATTTACAATGTTTGATAGCTTTATTACGTTTGATCATATATCTAAACTGTGAATTTTAGTTTCTAATAATGGAAGTTATTAATATTTCATAAGATATGATGCTATTTTTACGTGAACTACGTTTTTACATTTCAATGCTATTTTAAATAGAAGGTATGACTATTATAATAACTGTTGCTGTAATTACAAATGTACAATAAAGGAAAAATCAAAATGTTTAGTGTTATTTAATATTTGTGGTTGACATTTCCGATATATTATTACATCGATGACACGCACAAATAACTTTATGATAGAGGTATTATATAAACATTATTGAAGATATAATAGAACCATTCAGATTCTTTTGTTTTTTTTTCTTTCACACCTTTGGTAATGCAGATGGGAGTGGAAGCATAATGGGAGTAAAGTAACGAATTCAGAAATATTGATTAGGAGTGAGTTTTGTTTTGAACTACTAGTTTATTATTAGATTCAGTGAATCAGAATAAGTTAAAGGCAAGTGTTATTGGTTGTGAATTCAAGCTAAAGTTTTTTGACAACATATATTATGCTAACATGGACCACTGATGTACATAATAATCTAATAAATTTTTAATGTTACCATATTTTTGTAATATTTTACATTATTTAATTTTTGAATACTGGAAGGAAATTTATATTGTTATTATAACCCAAGGATTCTTCATTATTCGTTAGCTTTTACACTTTTCCAGAAAAACACTTCTTGTTTAAATGAAAGAACTTTATCTTGATACTAAGGGGTTTCAGCTACCTATACGACTTTGTCAAAAAAATAGTTTTATTTTCAGTTTATTAATAACACTTCCGAGGCTACGTATTTCAGAAATGAAGAGAAAAGTCAATTATACAAATAATTTTGCAATTTTTGTTTCTATTTAATTTCCAGTTACAGTTAAATACTGAGATCTATGAATTTTACTTAAAGGGAACAAATCAGAAATGTGATGAAACATCTTTCATTACTTTTGCAATGTTCACGATATTTTCATTTTGCCGAGTGAATTATGTTCACCTGCACAAGTCGTAAATTATGCATTAAATTGTGATTGATTATGTCTTATTTCAACTGGAATTTGTGCCACGAAAATGCTTTTTCTCGTATATTTTTAAGAGGTCAGAAATTATTACCATGTAAGTGCTAATCCGCAGTTTATGAAGGTTTCTAACCCCGTTAAAAATTAAAAGTACGAGCTGTTTGTTGTACGGAAAACATCACGGTGTTTTGACGAAGGTTGGTCGTAAACCTCAAAGATTTAATAGATAATGCTTATAAAAATGCAAAAGTTAGGATCAATGACACTACTTAAAACTTACAAGCGTACAGTCTCGGATAAAAATCAAATAAAAATATAAGGTCTGAGCATATAAATATTTAACTTTTCATATCTGTATCCTGTTGGTTAATTTAAATAATCAATACATTTACCGTCTTCTAATAGCTAGAGGAATCAGGATAGAACTTTATTTAATAAAACATTGTTATTGCAATCAGCAAAGCCAATAAGCAATAAATATTGGAGAGATTTTATAACGAAATAACATGTTCGTAAATAGAGAAAGTTCTTCGGCAAGGTTTGTGCCGCTATGAACCCAAATAATTTTCATAATCCTGTTATATTCGTAAAAATAGATTTTAGTGGCAAACGTAGGTTTTTCACAACAGGTAACAATTTTCACTCTGCTTTTACAAAGAAACTTAAAATAGGAATTAAAGAATAAAATAACAATCAAATTATCATACATTTATGCTTGAATAACTTGTTTAAACTGTTATTAAATGGGAGTAGTTAACTTTTTGGACAATTAACGTTGCTGGAATTATGAGAATAATCTAAGTGTCGAGCAAATTAAAGGCAATTTTAGCACAAATCATGCATAATTGATTTTCCGAGTTGCAACGTGACTATAATCTATTACCTAGATGAGGAGGATTGTATGAATTTCAAACGAATTTTTTAGCTTTTTTGAATACGTAAAGGAATTTTAATTGATTTTCATTGTTGGGACATGTACCTGTCTTTGACACGCTGACATAATTTTGTCGTATAAATTCAAGTCTGAAACTAGCTTGTTATACATTCCTAGCAATTTCGTAGCTTGTTTTTGGCTAAAATATTGTCATTTCTATTGAAAATGTCAAGATCATGGCTTTATCGCCTAGGTGTTGGCCACCTGTCTCGGATGTCTGATATTTCCAGAACCGAACGTATCTAAAGTGCACATCCTGTAGCATTGATACGTATTTCCACACGCCACTTTCAAAAAATCCAAACGAACCATTTGTTCGTTCTGTAATTCGCGCAACATGGCAATTTACGTAAACAAGAAACATAAGTTACATGTCTCGATTTTAAAGCCCGTACGCCCCCAAGCCACCTTTAACATCGTACTCATGGGGCCTGCTTGCGAAACTAGGTTTATTTTCGTCATTAATTAACCGTCAAAATTGCAGAACAATGGATTTCGTCGTGTGACTGTAATAAAATCCGTGACAAAGCTCGCATTGTGACGGTTTCAGAAATGGAGGGTGTCGGCAAGACTGAATCAATTGGCAATCGAAGGTCCGTCACACCTCCCAAACAATCAGCGATGATAAAAAACTGACGAATCCTTGACCGAGCCCTGAGCTATTTTCGTTTTCCTCTCGGTGAAGTTTGTCTGTTGCTATAACAGAATACCTACGAGAGTGAAAGCTGTTAGCTAACCTAATGGCGTTTGACCTAGTTGGGATTTGCTTATGGGATTTGCCAGCCTGACATTGGGACGGCTTGTACGAAAATTCCAACCGACATGACACTCAAAAATCTGTTAAAATCTCTGCTCGTCTTCGTTTCGGCGGAGGTGAGCTACATCGTCAGGGTCATTGTCGCCCGATTATAATTATAAGCCAATAAGGAAACTATTCCCCACAAGGCCCAAAAAATGCACTGATGATTCAATCCGTGGCGGTTTCAGTTGGCCAACAGACATCACGCTCGATTGCACATTATTTTTCGATCCGATTGAAAAATTCACTTCTCCACAATGCTTCAAGAGAAAAAAAGCACGACCTTAGCCACGGCATGAAATAATTGTCCTTCAAAATCGACGCTGATGTAAACAAAAATTTTTACCATAACCTTCTATAAAAAGACGTACTTCACAAGCGGTGGAAATTTTAGTACGAGGAAGCGAGATAAAAAGGAACTTTCTTATTGCACTTTTCGGTTATTCAACGATTTTGCGAAATTATTTTAAGTAATTTTATTAGCATACAGCTTTTTTATTGTTGAGTTGCAATGATTCGATAATGGGACGGTTATGGTGGTTCAGTCGCGATTTTTGATGGTTTCGATTGCAAATTGAACAGGTCTAAGGCTAAATTGCTTCGAATTGACTGACTGTTTCCTCATCGGCTTCTCAAATGATTCCCTTTCATCCTCACTTTTACATAATTATTTTCTTGCCCATTTTTCTTTCAATATACTGCGATACATTTTCTTTTTTTACTAAACAAATACAAATAATCACAGTAGTAAACTTGACAAACCGAAACATCTGTTTCAAATATCAGTAAAATCAGTGAAATTTGGAATTATTTTGACTTTTGCTTCTACAGCTTTTCATGACCTTTTCCTATCATAGTCCAGAATGTATCAGATTCATTTCAGAAAGTAGCGAATGTTTTTCAGATTAGTCAATCGTATTTTAGGAAATATTCAATTATACTTTCTGAACTTCATTTGATTTATCTGAAATACTATTGGCTATTCTGAAACTGTAATACAGTTGGAAAAGGTGTAGAAAGCTAGTCTTAAAAATTCTTTCGTAGCATTTGGCATTTATATTTATTTGAATTAGATAAACAACAATGGAAACATAGCTTGCAGCGTTTTTTTTTTGTATACAGACGTACTTACTGAGCATCCTGTTCTATGCAATTATATTGGGAAGATATCTTATTTTAGAGGAACAACAAAACTTTATTATTAATATTTTAATCGATGAATTTCATTCATTTTTTCGACCGAATTTAGTGATAATTAAAATATTTATACCTATGTTAATCAACTATTGCCATCATCAGATAAAAATTTTTGAAACATTAAATTCAGTCAAATTAGACAAAAATAAGGCGATCTGTGTAAAAAAATTCCTAGAGAGTTGAATTTTTTTTAAAAGCTTTCTTTACACTTGGCAGGAGGCTGTCTTTTTTGTTTTTTTGATTATATCTCGGAAACGATCACTCCTAGCAATTTTTATCTTCTTACCAAAATTAAAGTTGATAAATTTTTTTACAAAATGGTCCTAGTCTTATTGTTGTAGGACTAACCGTAGGTGAGCTACTAGCTTTTGAAATTTGGTGTCTACATGACACTGGATTATTAAACATTAGTATATCATAAGTATTTATATGGAAATAGTGTATGTAAAGCGTCCCCAACTAAACTAAGAAAGGGAAATAAGGAAGAAAAATACTTTCTTTTCTCGGGCTCTCTAGTTGAAGACCAAAATTCCGCATGTAAGGATAACCCAGAGATTTAATAGAATTTCTTTCCAGTCCTATAATTCGCTTATGGTTATTCCTACAAGAAAAATGCATAAGACGTTTTTGTAGGAAATTTTAACAGCTTTAATTTTGATAAGAAGAGTGATTCTTTCCGAGTTATAAGCGAAAAACTAAAAAAGACAGCTTAACCCCCTCCCCTTCTTCGAGCTTGCCACGCACCCTTGGGGACTTTCTATATTTGTCTACCCAAGTGTAAAAGAAACGTTTAAAAAAATTCAACTTTCTGGGATTTTTTTCCACAGAATGGTGGAATTTGAATGGGCTATTATTTAAAAGTGATTTTTGGAATTAAACCAAAACTAAATACAGCAATAGAATTAACATGTTATGTCTGTAACATTACCAAAAATTGTTATATAAAAGTTAAAAAGGATGGAATGTAACTCTTTGAAGGAAACAATAATTTGGCTTTTAATTTTTCAAATAATTTTTGCTTAACTATGTCACAGATACACCCTTAATACGTCTTTTTCGCCATATAGAAGAATATTCACTAGTAACTTAATAAATTTGTCAATAAAAAATTAATGAGTAATGGCTTATTATTTATTACAAAATAAAGAAAAGCGTTAACGATATAATAAATCTTGTACTTCCTATAGCATAACAAAATGTACCTAACTAATTTGTTACAGAGGGAATTAATAATATCTAATAATTAAATTATTATATCTTATTAGTGAAGAGTCATTGAGTGATTGTATAATGAAGCATTTTACTTAAAATATTTATAGTTTTACCAGCAATACATTAATGAGTTGTTTAAATAAAAAAATTATTGGAATTGAAACCGAAAGAGATTGCATTTTCGCGTAATTCTGAGTTAGTAAGAAGTCAACGTCTGAGACGCAAGAATTAATTTTTTTTTGCCATTAATTTTCTAGTTTTATTATTAAAAAAATTGTCTAGTGGCTGATCTTACAAAATGATTTAATTATTTCATTATATTGATTGCACGGCTACCATTTCTCGATAAACAATTAAGCTTGCTTATAAGAAACATTTAGATATTATGTTTATTAATAAAGAAATCACAAAACTGATAGGAAACGGAACAACCTTCGTCCGGTCTATTCACACTAAAATTCTTGTTTATTAACATGCAGACGTCTTTTGTTGTTTACTTACAATGAATCACAAAGTTTATATTGCAGTTAATATACTGTGGTGAAGCCAACCTTTTAGCTCGTAATCGACTTAGTCAAGTTATTAAGGCCACTGAAACCTTCTATGGTGAAAAATAAAAATTCTCTCTATAATAATTTTATGCGTCAAATATTTAAATTAAATTAGCCATTAGAATGTCTTAACGATCACTTCCCCCTTCATTTAATGACTTGTCATTATTTTACATCCGCAACAAACGATATTATTTTCGATGCACCTGAATTTCTCCCGGTTTCTAGTGCAAAGTTGACGAGATAATTGTTCAATTTTCTGCAGTCTGGCTGCATTTGAGTTGGTCCGTCTCACCCGGAAAATTATTCGTGTTTCGCGGAAAGGTCATGAAACCTATTCGAATAAAATAACAATTTTAACATTTCTTATTAAAACAACAATATCACGTGTTTCATCATCGCTTATGACTATTTATAAAAATTCGACACTAATCTATTGTTACTGAAGCTATTTTTAAGATTAAAATCGACAGAAATCACATTTATAAATATTTATTTTCGGTTTTTTCCCAACAAGGACATCTACTTTTTCGCTTAATTCAATAACCCGACAGACCCACCGGAGACAATGTCATAATAAGGCACTTTATTTACCCAAAAATGCGATTTTCTCACGAGATTACGTACGGAAACGGCGGCATTATTAGTCAAAGTGAAAGGCGCTTCAGTTTATCCGTTTAACACGACACTTTTAATTTCCGAAAGAGTCATCAACAAGAAGGTGCACACGTACCTCGGGCAGTTCAACATATTCGACCCCATGTTGGGCTGTGGCGTTCGGTTCCACCGTCCATATCTTCAATTTATTCTTCTTGTAAAGTCCACGGTTCGGGATTAGAGTTAGGTTCAAGTGTTTGCCGAAGACTTTCAGTTTCAGTTCGGTTTTCCTATCTTCGTATTTCGGCTTCTCGTCCGTATCTATCGAATTCTCGGTGTCTGATGGAATGTCCCGCGAGATGCTCCGTCTAACGTTATGGTGGATGTGAACCACTTCGTATTCTGGTACTGAAATTTAAATAGGAATCGTAACATATTGGCAGATTTGATTTTATTATTGACCAACTCAACAACCGCGAAATGACACAGCTACAGAATATGACTCTTCATTATACAGAAATGCACGGATCATTAAAATTATGGTAGAAAGTTGTGCTTTTCCCGCAAGTAGCGTAAAAAAATTACATAATGGATTAACGTTAAAAATCTCAAATTGCCAAATAAATATCGAAACTGAGCATCGAAACGGCTGTCTAGCCGATGTAGACATCGACAGCCAAGACCCAGATCGAGTGAGATGTGGTTTATTTGCAAAATACAAAACCAAAGTTGCATTGGATTTTAAATAAGGCTATAGTGAGGAAAGAAAATTAGTTGCAATTTTTCAAAGCAAATTGTGAACGATTGTAAAATTTTCTGTCTGTAGTTAAAAATCTCATGTCATTTAACAAAAATTTGCAACTTAAATATCGTAAAATGAACGAATGATGATTTTTATTCACAACTGTTTACAACTTCCGTTGTGTTTTGTTTTCTGATGTAAATAGCTGACTGAATGTCAGAGTGTTTCTCCTATAATTAGGTACAAAAATGCTCCAGGTCTATTGTGACGATACGTCACGTCGTATCACTCACCTAAGTCATGTCTATCTACGTGAAACGTGCTCTTGATTTCGTCCGCCGTCATAAACTTATGAATCTGGAACAAAACAAAAAACTGTATCAAAATCCGACCACAAAGTCACCGGAAATACTTTTCAACAATAGAAGCAGCTAATGCATCACATGTTACGTTACATGTTGAGTTTTATTAAATTTCTTTTTTGTAATTGGAAAGTAGATGATTCTCATGCAACAATTACCACGCGCGTAATGATAATACTTTTGACTTTAGCATATTATTATTCATTTGTTAACTTCCTTCCGTTTAGTTTCTAAAATCTAAGTAAAATTGATACTCATATCCGGATCCACTTCCTGCCTGACCGCACGTTGAAGTCTCCAACCGGTCCAACCTTCAAATTCGGGTTCTTGGAGCGGTTTCACGCCTGTCGTCGCAAATATTGATTCAAGAACAATTAAACACATCTGGTTTTACATATGATTTTTTTGCATTTTAATGTCTTTTGTCTGTGGCTAATTATCCGGTACTTTACAAGTTCTCGACTTATCAACGTCGAAGGCCTAACATCTTGAGCCCTGGCTTAACTTACCAAGGCCGCCGGGATTATTTATTATCATTGTTAGGCGTGTCATGTACACACGTTCATTTAAACTCGATTATGAATAGCAGTTTTTATTTCGAAAGTTTTTGACATTGAAACTGATGCAACTTTTAATTGAAATGCTACGAAAGATGCGGTACTTACGTCATAAGTGGCACATATGCTCATCAGTGAGGCGAACAAGAGTACGAATTGGCAGTTCATCCTGTCCTGAAATTGAAAAAATATTAATTGAGGTGCAAATTTGTCGATAAACAAGATGGGTTTGCGTCAGGTACTCAGAAGTTTGGTTAGCGGGTACGTCAAAAGAACACGCAGAAATAATGTCACGTAGAATTTTGACTGTTGTTGAAGCTGTTGCCTGGAAATGTTGACACAGTGAATACTAAAATTTTTGTAATCACTTTTTGGAAATTTTCTACAAACATTCAACATTATTTAAACAAACATATTGTTGAACACAAGCGAGTTTTGTGTAAATTTTCACTGATTTTCCAAGGGTTGGTTTATAGAAAGCGAAATTAAAATTTAATTGCAATTGAAACGTTCTGTTAACCGGTCCGTAGAGTTTAAGTGCAAAACTTATATTTTCTTAAGGTTGAAATTTGGTGGAGGCGACGGGTTCACAAGGCAATAAAGATTACAAAAGTGAGCAACACTGGAATTTATTACAGAATGTTATTACACGTGAGAGGATTGTTAACGATGCCACAATGCTCTTTATTGTCTCAGGGTTTTCTCTGAAAGAAAATGTTTCTTTTACAAACTAATACTCTGTTAGAGATCATCGTCGAAATTTTGCACAGTAGTTTTTATTGTTGAATAGTGCTGAAGTCTAGGGCGATTTAGGTAAAAAGCTTAAATAATATATGTCGCCAAAATTGTTTCAAACTTCCAACAACAACTGAAAAATAATTAATAACTTTTATCATATAAAATATACAGGGTGTTTGTTTTTTGAGCTCCACCATGGGGATCTCAGTTATTATAAGAGACACGAGGTCGGTTAAATTAGGGCAAAGTTGCCCATTTTTATGTTGAACAATTATCCGAAAGAAAATTTGATATGTCATTTTTAGTTTTTAAATTATTGAGAAAAATCAAAAAAAAATTATTTTTGTTTTTTATTTTTTATTTTTTTATTTTTTCAAGTGCAAACCAATAGAACTAGACGTGTTTAAGTGGGACATTCTTCAGACACTTTTTTACAAGAAATCTAAATTTGTTTTTGCCTTTTCCAAGGCGTTCTTGATGTCAGAGTTACAACAGCCAACTTTGATTTTACTTATGGACGCCATATTTGATACTTGTATTTTTTAAAAGTTTTTTTGTTTCTGATTATAACGATGTATTACATAATATGATCGAATCTTACTTGTTAATTAAAATTAAGGAAAAGGAAATTTTGCAAAGAGTGCTTTAAAAAAAACGCCAAAAATTTTGTTTAACAAACGAAATTTTGACAGTTCTATTAAATAAGCGAGCAGAATTTTTATAACTTTGTCTTGTTTTGTTTTGCGAAGAATAAACTTCCAGATCTAAATTCATTAAACTTCCACAATCTAGTTTGTTTAAAAACAAAATTTTTAGCGTTTTTTCCAAAGCACTCTTCGCTAAAACACTTTTTTCTCCATTTTAATCAGCATATCATGTGATACATCGCTATAATCAGGAATAAAAATTTTTCAAACTTATAAAAAGCGAATATGGCTTCCATAAGAAAAAATAAAGTTGAGTGTTGACTCTGACATCAAGAACGCTTTGGAAAACACAATGACAAATTTAAATTCCTTGTAAAAAAGTGTCTTAGGCTTAATCTTATTTTTTTTTGGTTTTCGCTTGAAAAAATTAAAACGAAAATTACAAAATTACAAATTTTCGTTTTTCCCAATAATTCAAAAACTACAAATGACACATCAAAGTTTCTTTCAGATAATTTTTTAGCATAAAAATACCAACTTAGCCCTATTTAACCGACTTAATATTTTTTATAATAACTGAGATCTCCATGGTGGAGCTCGAAAAAGGACAGCCTGTATAATTATTGTGTTTGACTCACACTGTGTATGAACTATGAAGTGTTTGTGAAACTATATAAAAACAATATGTTGACCGTTGCAGTAAGGATTAGTCATTCCCAAGAATTCATAATATTTATTTTTTTGCTCATGATAGCAATGTAACAGAATATCTAATTAAAAGGATAATTTTTTGCATCCAACACTTCCTAGCAAACATAAGTGAGATCGACAAACTGGGAATCTTTTGTGTTCTTTTTCTCGCAACGGGTGAGGAAGACTTGTCCTCCTGGATATCCTTAACGCATTTTTTTTATTTAAATCATTAAAAGTCAAATGCAACAGGATATTGGAGATCGTGCCAGACAAAGCCGAAAACAAAAGGAGTATCCGCTTTTGAAATCGAGATTCTTATCGCAATCTACGAGTTTTTTGATGACTTAATAAGTATTGAACATATCCTATAGGTATCTGGGTGTGACATTCGGTCCACTCACTCTGCGAGTAAATTAAATGTTGCAACCGAGCGCAAATAGACCAAACACAATAATCCGGTTAAAATTTTTAAAGAAAATCCAGATTTGTGTTGGTAATTGTATACAATACGCGAAGCCTTCATATATCTGTCTCGTGACCTGCAAATGAGTATGTAAAAATAGGGCGTGGTCTCGATTAATGTGGTCTTTGAATACTTTAGCCATTTCATAATCGGATTTTATAACAGTTAAAAGAAACGGAAATGTAACAACAAGACCCCAGCAAGGTCACTATGTGGAATAGGCAAGGCGGTTTTCTACTCGAACCGGGAAAACAGAACGAGAACTGAAAAAAGTGTAACGAATAGTTATAGTGTTGCAAAAATTTTTTTGGCCTATTAATTGTGGTTTCGAATAAACACTGGCAACTTTTTTCTCCTAATTAAACATTTCATTACCATTACGTCCAAATTTAAATTTGAACAGCCAATGCCAATGGCGATCCTAATTGATCACTTTTGCTTTTCAACTTTCATATGAGAGTCCGTTCACTTTCGTTTAGATTTTCTAAATCTCGAATTACGAATTGTTGTTGTTATTATTTCCTATATTATAGCAATCGAGCGATTGACACATCGAAAAATGAACAATAGAGTTGGAGGCAATAAACAACGGTACCGACAATTACAGGAAAGTGTAAGTTCACTCATTGTCATAAGCCTTGTATTAATTATGTTATAAGCGAGTTTCACTTAACGAGTCTGTATGTAAAAAACCGTAAAGCGTTACAATTACGTTTAATGGCGGAGGATTAGTTAACAACGTTTAATTGTCAGTGAGGTAATAATACGGTTCGAATTATTTTGTAACGTTTTGCCGAAGAAATTCGGACGTTTTCCCAAACTTTCGATTTTCCAGCGGAAACAGAACGCGAAAATTAGAAATTTAGGCCAACCAAAGGCTAAAACTTCACACCATAAACGGAAAAATTAAATAAGAAATCATTTGATTTTTATTTTTTAAAGCCCACCCACCATACTGATTACTATTTCGAACGAATAAAATAAAACACTGTATTCATATCAGTAGCTGGAGCAGAACTTGGGTTCTAGGACATACTGTATGTTCTTCACTTTTTTATTTTATTATTTATTAATCACAGATATTGTTATTAATTGCAATAATTCTTCAGATAAAGTCACACACGTAAGTCGTAGAAATGCCTCCTAGTTTCGTTACTTGGCATTTGAAGATGTCGTAAAAAGCTTCCATGCGGCATTAAAATTAAAAGACAGAAATTTAAATTCTATAATGAAGAGATGAGCATTATGTAAACATCTGCGTATTAATAATACATTTATCATATTTAAAATAATTTATAACTTCACCTATATCAAGCTCCAAAATTAATCAGATGCCATTTTTTTAATTTTAATTTATTTGAAAAAAATTCAAAACAAGCAGACGGGCAGAAATTAATTAAACGCAAGCAACTTTGCTCAAAGGCAATCACTGAATTAATTTTTTGTCTTGAAGTTCATCGACCTAAATTTTGCTAGTAAAAGCTGCGTAAAAAACTTGGTATTTGTATTCGCCTATAAATCTTCTAAAAATAAAATAAGTTGTTTAAAGAGATAAAAATAGACAGAAAATATTTGGCTTATGCAAGCATCTAAAGTTGCGATTCCATCTTCATTAGCTTAAGAAGTGTGCCTTTCTATTCCCATTAGCGCCCGCACGCATTTTTGCCTCTTTAGCTCGCTTTTTCGGGAATTAAATGAGCACTAAATGAATATTCAACATGCAGCATAACGCTGATTAGTGTTCGTGGACACTTGCACCGAAAAAAAGACTTTCTCTCGAATCCGAATATTATGCAAATAATATGGTTCAAAATCTCCATTTCCCGCTAATAAACAACGGTTACGTAAGGATGTGTTGTTGCAAATTGCTGACCTTTCCAGGAGGCACTCTCCGACTCGTATTTGCATACGGACAAAAATGGACATAACTAATAAACAAAAAATGTTAACCCGAATGCAAACAAGGTTCCTCATAACAATTGGGAGAAAGCAATTTGTCTAATTTTCGATTTTTGTCGTAGCCTTCGACTTTTCGGGTCAACATTTGAAATATTAATCTAAATAAAAATATGCACGGTCATAGACGAGACAAGGTCTCCACACTTTTGTGCCATTGATTTCATTTGGAGTTGACGAGATGTAAGTGTCAACAGCGACACTCCGCCCAGATTTTTCACGCGTGCAACTTACACCACGCACCATTGTCATGTTACATAACGTCATTACGGTATTTAGAAAACTATACGTGCGCTTATTAGCGGATTAATAAGCGGTTGTCTGATTAAACTTTCATCCACCGTAAACCTACTAACATTTTATGGTGGGACTCGAAGTAAAAATCCCATTTTTTCGCCTGCTATAGAATGTGAGAAGTCATATTTTAATAAACTTTATGAACTGACTTATAATTAAATATATAATAGCCATTCATATGATTATTGCTGCCGCACGATTAGATCTAAATTAATTGTATGCAACATTTATACGTATATTAAAATAAAAACACTTATGCACACTACATGGAGAGAATTTTAATGCCTTACTGCCTTACCCTTTAGCTTCTTTTATTGCTTATTAGCCTATTACAAAAAAATCTGATATCGTACTGGGTTCCTCAAAATGTGAAGTGTTTAAAGAAAAGATCACGATTTTGTCCAGAGTTTGTTGTAATTATAGAAATTTCTGCCACAAAAAATGTTTTCTTGGACAAAATTAATATTAGAGCAATTTTAGAAATAATGCTGACACTGAATTTTTTGTTTTTAAAGATAGTACAAAGTTTTTTTTTAAATACACGATTTGGTTTATGTTTAATGTATTTTGCGACATTTTTTTTTGTAGATTTAAAAAGGGAGTGGATAATCATTTAAACTGAAGTAATTTATTGAGTTCGAAAATTTATATACAATGTGTTTTTAAATGATTCTCATCTAGCCGTCTGTGAATTTTTCATGTAAAATCAGAAATGCCGCTTTATCGAATTAATGACAGGCATTTAGACACCGAATTTTACCATTCTCCATTCATTAAGTCTCCAATTCGGAAATAAGCTTCGACAATAATAGTCTTTTCTTGCACAGTGTAACAATTTAGTTGTATTTTAACGAAATTTTTAAAGAAATTAATTGACAATTTGTGAATTTGATAAATGACAGTTTTGACATTTATTGACAGAGAATTCAATTGAGCAGAGCGGCACAAATTTTTGTACATATGAACCAATTTCAAAGTTAACTAGATGAGAATCATTTAAAAACACATTGTACATTGCCTTGTTGACGATAACATAAAATACTGTTTAAAACTGACGTACTACTGTTGAATAATTTTTGAAGAGTGTTTTTCTAGTTTCTGGTAGTTTAGAAAATAGAAATCAGTAAGTAAATTGATTAGTTATTAATTTTTTTATATTTATAATTTTTTCTGTCCCGTCCGTTATTGCAAATAAATGTAAATACTGGTCTTATTCCTTGCGTCGTGAAACAAAACCAATAATTTTTTATTTCCTCGATCTGATTTTGATATTGTTAAAGTCTTTAATTATTAAAACCTTTCTGAATAAATTAATTAGGATTATTTTCAGAAGTTGTTACACATTGTCTTGTTCTTCGGTTTTGTGGTTTCAAAAATTTTAACAAGCTTCTCTTTTTACTTCAATAATAATTGTTGGAACTAGTGCATTTTATATTAACAAAATTTTAAAAAGATTTTTCAAGGAAAAAAATGTGATGTCTTCTTTGTGTCCCGTCCGTCATCAGTTGTATTTCTTTTACCTACTCGTATTTCAAATTTACAAATGTGGCTCCAATTATGGGTTGAAAACAGTCTGAAATGTACTAAGTTCCTATAAAGAAAAATTAACTTCTATTGATTCTGTTCGCAAAAAGTAAAAATAAAATGTAAAAATTTTTGCAATGTCTCGTCCGTTAAAATGGAATAGTTGATTGATACTATTATACTATCTTGCTATTAACAGTCTCTGTAAAAATATTTAGAAAAATTCGACATCAGAAATAAAAATTTCAAATTTAAAAAGCGGACGTCTTGATTCCGAGGGAGATTCCTTGTTATTTCTTTTTATTTCAGTTTGGCAACTAAAAAAAATCATAACACGGTGAACATTTTGTATTAGTTATTGTAGATATTACATATTTTTACTTGTCCTCGAAATCTGTAAAATGGTGTGTGTGTCTGAAAGTAGGCCAGAGGACAAAACGTGGATTTTTAAATAGTCCTTAGTCACAAATAAATCAGCATTTTGCCTCAAAGTATCAATTTGCGTTATTTGGGTTATGTAGGCAGCGTAACATAAATTGCTTGTAATAGTAAACTACAAAAAGACGGAAAAATAATCAACCGGCTCGTTTCAATTAACTGCACCCAAGCTAAAAACGTCTATTTTCTATAAATTTCAATCAAATTACTCCCGACTTCCGTTTTTCCTCGTCCAGAAAAAGGCTTTTGTTTTCTGATTACGTGTCCACATTAATAATATTTTCTGTGATTTATTAGAAACTGGTACCCGAGTAGTACCACTTGAAAAAATGTGCCAATTAATTTTTTGGCGGCAAAATTCCGAAGCGCATTCTGAATTAAAATCAAATCACCGGAGATCATCACGAATTTCTCTTGCACAATCGTCATCAGTTTCGATTTCGTAAGGCGCATCTTGGCTCCGGAAGAACCGACCGATCCGGGCAAAAGGTCACAGTTTCTCCTTTTTCGAAAGGGAGTGTGGGTGCGTGGTACCCTTATAGTCGCGTTCCTGCAGTTACAAAACCTGCAACTGTTATCCGGAGAGCAATTACGGAGTTGATTCGAAAGTAAAAGTATCTCCTGCGGGCGCTTGACACTTTATTTACCTTCTAGTCGGCGCGCCAGAGTGGATTTGAGAAGGTTTTTGAATGTTTCCCGTTTTCTCTGGCGCATATTTGGGATTTTCTCGCGCAAAATCTTAATTATGTATATATGCCAGCAAAACGTCTAATTTCCCTTTCACTCTCAGTGTACTTTCGAATCAAGCAGTGTAAAATTCGGAGGTTTGCGGTTACGTAAAGGGGTGCTTTACCTGGGGTGTTCTTAAATTAAATCCCAAAACAGCCACAGGTATCACAGATCACAGTACTACACTAAAGTCGAAGCACCTTTTCTTCCGTCATTGTCACTGGGATTCCGAACTTTCCTACACAAATCAGGAATAATCAGCAAAGAGCGAAATTCGAATTAGAAAGTTTCGCATTCGAACTTCTTGCAACAATTAACGCTTGATAAACCAGAGACTCGAGTGAAATGTGGCGCGATTTTGACTCGACTGTCCAATTTGTGTAGAAAAAATTCGCCGCCTTTGCCCCTATTCTACATGCTGTTGAGTGCTTTAAGAATGTCGCGAGTCGTACTGTAGTACCTTAAGACGACTTTGTTTTAGTATTGTTGAAAGAATGCGCACGCAACGCTCATAGAGAGGGAAAGTACGGTGAAAGGAACCAAAGGACATAACACCATAATGTACCGGTGTTAAGCGACCAGTTCCAATTTGGCGCACTTTGACATTACAAGACTCCCTAAAACCGAAGGTTCCAAAAATGTCAATAACAGATTTAGTGGTCTGGATGCTAGACTATGACCCCATTGACCTGGATGACAGCTTGAATGACTCCTAAATATCGCTTTCAGCGATCCACATGTCGGTCCGATGGCCGGACTGCCTGATTTATCTCCCGTTGAAATCACTGGGAGTGCTCACCATGAAATCGTTTAACCGATAATTAGCGCTTGTACCAACAAGAAATTATTCAAAGAAATAACACTATTTAAATGCAATAATGCTGCTAAAATGGCAGAGTTTTCAACAATGGCTCCGGACAACATTCTTTCCCAATTAAAACAAAACGCGGATGACGAAATTAAAAAGTAAAACATGCATTCAATGATTCATTAATTAGCCTGACGAAGTGATACTTGTTTATAGGAGATGATAAATGGAATTTTTTTAACTGTTAAAAAGGTAAACCTCGAGGTAAACATTGAATACCAATATACGTATGCACTTATGCTGATATTTTTTTGGCTTCTTATATTTAACTGTCAATTTGTTGCATATTTTCCGAGCCAAATTTGAGAGGTTCCCTGTTGTCCGAATGAATTGAAATTTTGCATACTTACGTAATCTGCGATACAATGCAATTCTATATAGTTAATTACCCCCTAAAGTGGTTACATGGGGTGTTCAAGTTTTAGATTAGGTTAAAAAGGGAGGTTTTATTTGTAGTACATACTGCATATTATACCAACAAGGTACAAATCAGCAAAATAATGACGTTACATCACAGAGAAAAAAAAACGATTAGAATAAGTTAAAGACTTAAAAGCAAAAAATAAAATATATACTGGGTATTTAAAAATAGGCGCACCAACACAATGGTGCTTACATATGAAGGTGAAAATAGTAAAAAAATTCTTTATATTAACGTTATTAATAAATAATAAATTTTAAATAAATGATATGCTGCAACGTTGTCGTGATCGTAATAGAACTTGATCAACAATAATAATAAATTATTTCTGAAACAGTCTTCTAGGAAATAATTCCCAGTGTTGGCATATCTACAAATTGTGATTTTTGGAGGAATTTTAATTTTTTTTGAATTTAAAAATCTGCTAATTTCTGATAGTAAATTTAAAAATAATTATTCATAATTGTGTTAGGGATTGATTACTTAGTGTGAAATACCAAAACATTAAAAAAGAATGAAAACTGAAGCAGTTAACAAAATAAGTTTGAGATTTTTTAAAATATGACTTAAAAAATGTTTTTTTAACTAGATGTGCAAAGAATGCACTAAAAATGAAAAAATATTCTTTTATTATAAGAGACCATTTTTACTTACAGGTTGAGATTTTAGAATTTATAAAAACTTTGGTCATAAGTCATAACAATACGGCATTACAGAATTACTTTGTTCAGATGACCAGTATCAAAGCTTTTATAAATTTTAAGATCCTATCTGTAAGCAAAAATGTCCTCCTTTTATAGAAAAACATTATTTTTTTCTTTTTTAGTGCATTTTTAAATAAAAGCTTTAAAAAACATTTATTTATATAATTTTTATTTTCTTAGACTTAGAGTCATCTAAGAAATTGGTAGGTGCACCTTTAACTACTACATTTTTTCTATAATTTGTACTCTTATTAATAAAATATTAATGGAAAATTGCTTATAAGCAAGAGTAGGTAATTACTTAAGATTTTTCATTAGCCTAAATAAATTGAAACGTTTGGCTAAGTAATTACTTCTGTCAATCAAAGAAAATAATTAAAGATACTTTTCTAATGATGCAAAAACATAATTAAATAACCTTAATTGTTTGCCTCTCAATTACTGTTTAAATCCTACAGCCGGACAAAATTAAAAATGATCTTTAATAAGTGAATGAAGTCATTAATTATTGTCACGTCAAGTGCGTAAAGAAAGGGAAATCAAGGGCACAACTAAACCAATTTTTTTCGTACAGTTATTTATCAAAACTTCTTACATCGTTTCAATTTGTGCCAGTTGTCAAAACTGTACAACTAGTTTGTTATTTTTTCTTTCTTTTTAAACACTAAATTATTGTTCTACAAATTAGCGTGAACGGCTAAAGCGAGGGATAAAGTAAAATGTGTATTGTGTTTTTGTTCTTATTTTCTCAGTTACATAAAAATATAAATAAAAACATTGTCAAATTTTCTATAGTTCCTTATATAACAAACAACAATCGGATATAACCTTCAGACTTGTTGGTTTTATTGAAAAAAACTTAGGCTTTGTTGAAAATAACGATCTCAAATTTTAGCAAACCACATTACATAAACAACATTGTATCCATTAGATTAATATTTTATAAAAGAAATCAGTGAAACATAACATTGTGAAATACCAAAAAATTAATTAGAATCTGTAACTCCAATGATTCGGTATTTTTGAAGTAAGTTTAGTGTTATTTTCGTTTGGTGTATACCTGGAAGATGATTCGGGATTTTGCACATAAACAAGCGAATGGCCACGTTCGTCAAAAGATGACACCCCTGCCATAAATTAATCACCGCAATAAACGAGTAAACAAACACACCTTCAAAAAATTGCTACCTGACACCAATCCCTATCTCGCAAAATGATGGAAACCTGTCCATAAATAATTCTTTTTTATTTGGAAACCTTGATACCAATATGGAAATACTGGCGAAAGGATATCCAATCAGACCGCAAAGTCTTTTAGCACATCTTTGAGATTTCGTGCAGGAAAACTGTGTCAATTATTGCCCATCTAATGATCACAGATCGACGCTCCATTCTTGGGCCAGAAACCGTTCAAGTGAGACCTTTTCACACTTTCTTACTCGACCAATTGACATCGTAATGTAATAAGATTATATCAGGTATTACGTTACGAATTTCAGTGTGTGCGTTTATCAGCGGTTCGATATTTTCGTATTGTGGAAGCTCTTATTTATGGCGATCGATTGTGTAATAAATTCAACGCATGAATGGACCCGAAAATTCCGTGTTATTTAATGGAAAATTTCTACACGAATGTTCAAAGCTGGTTTTCATGAATGTCAAGCGCAAAGTTTTTCTCAATTTTTGCGATTTTTCATGTTTTCTTGCACTGTCCAGATCCTTTTCGCTAAACTTATTTCTCAAAATTTCCAGATAATTAAAGCTAATGACTATCGTAAATTATATTTCTGCTTTTTTATTTACGGTGGTTTGTGGTAGAATAATTTACAACTTCAATTTTTCTTTTATATCGTTTCTAGCGATTCTTTATGACTAACACATTTATTGAATAAACATACTTCATTAGCGCAAAAATTGTTCAAAAAGAAGTCAAAACATTGCAGTTTATTCGTTATTTTTCCAATTTGTCCCAATGAACTTGATATTGATGTTCGGTTTTCTGGATGTGGGTTTATATGGCGAAAAATTTTATTTAAAAATCATTATATGATTTTAAAAAATCGATGGTCCCTCTGGGTAACCAAATTTGCTTAACAAAATTGCCTCAAAAATGTGACAAACTTGTTTTTATCATGATCATTAATTCAGATCCGAGTCAAATTTATTGCCCAATACGATATACGAACCGATTTGAATAAATTATTTCAAAATTTATCTTCAGTTTTTCTCGTCGAAAGACGTTTGAACATTATGAAAGAATTTCAGAAGATTCATTAATAAAACCTCTCCAGACAGGATTTTTAATTCATAACTTTTTTTGCTTGTTTGTGTTTGTATTGATTCGTCTTCGACAGAGAAACTTTTTTTATTTTAACCAACGAACAATAATCAAGCTGATTTTTTTTGGCATGACTGGATCCTAGTCCATCAACTAAATTACATTATTGGAAAAATCCAATTACTTTTGTTTAATTCAAACAATTACCATGACATTTAGTGTTGAATCTGTGGATGTAATACAAAGGTAATCAAATCTAATTCAAGGCAAATGCAATTTTTGGAATATCTTCCTACTCATTGCATATTATTTGCTATACAGTTATTAAATTTCAAGCCTTATGTCACGATTATGTGGCTGAGGGAAAAATTGTGCCGTAAATAATGGACATGTCACGACTTTTGTCGCAAAAATGTGTGTTATTATTTTAAAAATTTCTATGCTATTAAATCAAAGACAACTGCTTTTTCTTTCGCTGTATTAAATAACACAAAGGATAATTAACTTTTAATTTACATGGCATTCTACTTCCTATAGGTACTGAACAATATTTTTGTGCGCAATAAGCTTTAAAATAATTGTGAGGTGCTGACAGAATTCCGCGAAGAGATAAAGACCTTGTTTCCGGTTACACCGGAGTTACTCCGGTTGCACCTACATTTCCGTACAAATATGTTTCTTGTGATTCAGAAAAGCCGAGATGAAAAATTCTAGAAAGGGATTTGTGTGCTCCCGCACTCTCGGCTCAATAACACCTCAATTCATGCTGAAAAGCTGAAGTAATGTGTACGCCATTGAGCATTAATAGCCGCTGAAGCCTCATGGCCGTCGTCAATGAAATTTTGTCCGGTTATTGACAACACTATTAATCACCATAACAAACACAATGCGAGTATAATTGCGGATTTGTGAAAAATACGAGAGAATAAACGTCGATTTTACGTGGGAACACAATCGAAATTCCATAAATGTTCGGATCTTCATTACGGATTCACCCAGCCGACATAAAATAGTGTTTTAGTGAAATATCAAACCATAAATGTCTGACCCGCACAGGTGCGGACTCGGATTTTATAAATAAAGTAAATAAATCACGCTTTGTTTTATCTAACCGACTTTTTTCGGTTGGTCACCGTAAGGTCACGGTCGAAAAGACGCAACTTGGCCACTTGGGCTGCGAACGATTTTAATAATTCGCTCGTAAATTTTCCAGTTTTTATGCCAATTTGAAATACCGGGAAAATTTACAAGACGCGCTCGTTCTCTAGTTCTTTCAACCACCTTCGAAGAAAATGAGTTGCAGATGTGATGAGTGACCAAAACAACCTTCACATTTCTGGCTGTGATTAGATATCTCTCGGCAGATTCGCTTCGTCTTGTTCCTTGAATGTCAGCGAACCAAAGGAAAAAGTCAGTTGTCGCTCTTCTTGGGAACGCGCTCTGCACTTCTGCTGTATTGATTTAACCTGAGCTTTGTAAATAATTACATTTGTTTAAGGTCATCGTTGTTCAGTGTGTGCTCAAATTGTTAATAAGACCTGCCGCTAGTTATTAAATCGGTTATTATGCAATTGAAATTGAAAAAGAAACGCAAATAAAGTACTAATAATAAATTAAATTAAGAAATTATAACTAATTTTAAACTAATTTCCGTTGTAATATTACTTTAGTTTTTTCTTATTTTTGAATTAATACTTAATTATTATCTCTCAGAATTTTATATGTTGCAAAGAACAGCCCCGTTTGATTAATATGTGAGACAGTAAGCGTGTTTTAAAAACTAGTTTCACAAAACTTATTTTTAAAATATAATTTAGTACCTATCAACCTATACGATTTTTTGTTTTCTTGGTCAGTGTTCATTCAACTCTGCAGTAGACGTAAAAATATTTTTTTAGCGACTGCTGTGTTAGTTACATAACAGAGAGAATACTAGGAACGCTAAATTAACCATAAATTTGAAGTTGAGTATCATTTAACAAGCCACACGAAGAGCTATCTTCAACTTAACAAATCATAAAATTATGCTTTGAATCGTGTAGTATTTGAAATTTATAACTATTTGAAAATTGGGTTTTTCCTAAATCCGGATGGTAGGTTTATTAGACTTCTGTTCTGATGAGCAGAAAAATGTTTCTGACAAGGTTGTGTGACAAATTATTGTTACAAATGGATGTAAATAAAAATTAATTTTGGCTTTAACTTTTGTAGAAAGTCCGGATAGATAAATACCAGGAGACACAACTTAGGTACAAATAAAACGTCTCCGTTCTCGTTAGTTTATTTGGGTCGCCAGGCAGGGCAGTTGTCTATCCCGTCTAAGTTTTAAGAGCATGGACATAAAAAAATGCTGTAGTTATTTAACACAAGGCATACGAAACAGGCAGATAAAGCATTAAATTCCCAAAGTAATAGAGATAAAGGTAATGTGTAAATTTACCGAAAAGTATTAAAAAAATTTTAAGATTTCATATTTTTCAAAAGGCTGCGACTATGGTTGAAGAATTGAAGATACAAGAGACAAAGTTATACAGACTTAAATACATATTCTTCAAAAAAGTGTGTATTTTTACATATCTATCTTAGACCACGCGTTAAGTTATAAATTAATATTAGTTAAAATTAAAGTGTTTTCCCAAAGTCGCTTGGGCGGTTTTAAACATTTTTTGGCCCTCGCAGACTTTTTAGTGTGAAATTAATTCTCTGTGATTTTCTTTCTAATGCTATCAACTTATCACTGTTATCAGTCAGCTTCGAAATAATATTCCGGTGGGTCACAGGGGTCGCACGCCGCCAGTGTGGACACAGACACTTAGTATTGGAAAAAACACCAGCCCCGTTCTCAAAACTACAACATTTACCAATACCATGACCTCCTTTTGCATCTTGGAAGTCCTGGGACAGTTTCCACCGAGTTTCCTCCTTTTTTGGTGGATTTTCCAGAAATGTCAATTTGTCTATTGAATACGAGCGCGCGCATGCGCATTGATTTTCAACATAGGTCTTTCGAGAATTTGAACTTTTTGACTAATATAAAAGAGTTTCATTCAACATTCTTCATTTATTTCCTCTCATTATCCCAATTTTGGTGTTTTTTAACTTACAGATCATTCGACATTACCTAGGGGGGTAAAATTCGAAGAAAAACCAGGGATCTGAGACGCAACAAAGACAGACGTAGGTCCTCATTCTTTTATGAATTAACGTAAGGCACGTAATGATTGTTGTAAAATTTGTAAGCAATTTGATTGGGCCGTTTGAGGTCGGCCATTAAAATTACGGAGAAAGCCAATCACTTTAGATTATTTGATTCATTGAAAAATTATATTTTTGAATATGATTGGGTCGTTTAATGTCGGCCATTAAAATTACCTTGGAAACCAATAATCGCTTCAGATTTTGTGATTCATTGAAAAATTGTATTTTTGGATGTGATTGGTCCATTAAAGGTCGGCCATTATTATAAAGTGAGGAACCAATTATTACTTTGAAATGTGGATCTCATTCATAATTTAATGGGAATGATTAGTTTAAATTTGAAAGCACTCAATAAATAGTTAATTCCTTAATGAATGCTTTCCTAAGTCAATATTTTAGAAAAACAAATGGTAGCAGCAGCTCTTCACTTTTGTTATCAACTTCATGCAGTGAAGATTTTGGTTTGCGGAAGATTGGGGTTTCTATGGAATTGTTTGATAAAACTCATTAATTAACACTAAATGTAATCATAGGATAATACAATTAGGTAGTGTCATGTATGTTATGTAATGTCACTTTCAGTGAAATAAATTCTTCACCTAATAATACAGAAAATCTAAGAATTCTATAATAATGCATTGATATGATTTTTTTAAATTGATCATAGGATTAACAGTGTTATGTGATGTTCAGTACAATAAAATCCTAACGGTATATTATTTGTTAAAATATCTAAAACTGAAAACTTAAAAGTTATTTTTTTTTGGAGAAATTGTGTCTTAGGGCTTTAAAATTTCTACCGCCAGGGGCGGTCAAGTTAATCCTGAATATTATGGCCCCACTGACTTTTTAGTGGGAAATTTAATTTTCTGCTGTAATTTTAATTTCGTACTTTTCTTTAACTGTATTGGCACCATTTCTGAAAAATAGAAGGTGAGTTTGTTAAAAATCTTTTTTACTATATTTCAAAAACTTATAGTCGTACGGAAATCATCGTTTGCTATTAAATCCAAGTTTATTTTTTCTCTATGCAGTCCTTATAATAAATAATATAAATTAATTTAAAATATAAATATTAATAAGATTGAAAATATCAAAATATTAATTAAGTAATCGAAGTTTTATGATTTCTGGTGTCATTTCAAAACATATTTTATGTATTTTTTTGCACCAACTTAACATTATTTAATTACAAGGAATTGTAGAAAAAATCACATGCTCAAGTATTTAGTTTTTGTATGAGACGAAGCGCCAATTTTTTTTTTTGATAGTTTTTTCTTGAATCAATTCGAGCAATTTTCGAAGCCCATGAGTCTTTTGGGTACGGTTTTTTAAGGCATAAAAATGAAAAGGAAGGTAATCCCATTAATAAAACAACAAACATTTCGCTGACTTTTTATTGTTTCGTTTCAATACTAAAATTGAAATGGGTTTCAGCCTAGGTCATCCACCCACCTGCTCCCTATGATACAAATAATTTGTTCAATCGCATATAACTAACCTAAACCAATTTAACAATAACCAATCAATAGGAGATCTATTTATTGTTTAAAACATCAATAACATCAACAGATTGAATATTTGTAAATGATCATATAAAAATAAAATCACACAAACTTGTACACTATGTACAACTTATATATACATACTAATATTCAGGGTATTGGTAGGGACGTTCATCTAATAGTACTATTTGATAATATAATTAAATATGAAATGCGAAGAATACGTTGTAACCTGCCGAATTGACTTAATTAATGGTAATGGAATCGACGTCTAATGATAATAATTTCATGATTCTTGAGCACTTGAGCTAGATGGACCGTCATCGTCGTTTTCATACTGAAGAGACTGTGCTTGACTTGAACTGTTTTGCCTATTCCTCCCTACAACCAACATTACATTTTTTTTTCAAAAACTTTAATACCAACCTGACGGCTTAAACGGCCCCTTAATCCGACAAGTATTGTAAGAACCGCAATGAATACACTTGCAACCAATCACGTGAAACTTTACAGTTCCTTCCTAAATGAGTCAAAGTTACAACAAGCCATACAATTTTACCATATCACCTTATGACAATCCTTGCATAAAATTTGCACTAAATAACAGTTATACTGTGGCGGCATTGGCGTATGAGCAACTTCATTATCAAGATACTTCCACAACTGGGTCATATCCATAAGGGACGTCTGACATATGGGACAAGCATAATGTCCCGCTTTGAGTAATTGGTTGAAACAAGTGCGGTGTAACAAATGGCCACACATTGGAATATGGCATGGAATTCTGGAAGTATGGATGTCCTCAAGACAGACAGGACAATTGGCGCGCGATACGTTCTCCACACACTGCAAAAACAAGTTCGGATGTCTTACACGGCTGAAATCTAGTCTACACACGCATGCGCAGCGTTTAATTTTGGAATGGTGTTTACATGAGTTTGATATTTTTCACCCTTACTTTATGCCCGTTTTTGAGCTGGATTGGCAGGCACATGTTGCATTTCTCGCAATGGAAAAATTTGTCCGAGCCCCCAATCCTGCAAATGCCACAGCCAGAGCAATGGAACTGGTTCTTGTCTTCATCGTCGAAAAGATTGCACTCCAAGCAAGTGTACTGAAACAGGC
The DNA here is from genome assembly GCF_031307605.1 of Tribolium castaneum. Lineage (NCBI taxonomy): Eukaryota > Metazoa > Arthropoda > Insecta > Coleoptera > Tenebrionidae > Tribolium > Tribolium castaneum. Next base: position 15,622,911 of record NC_087396.1, read on the forward strand.
GCTTAAATTGCATCAGAATCATTTCCCACGGACTTACTTTGCCAAATCTGATGCCACAGTTCTGACACTCTGCTTGAACAGGCTGCCTTTTCTCGCATATCGTGCAGATTAACTCCGTGACTTCTTTCCTGTTCACTGAGTGATCCTCCTTTTCGTCGTGACAGAACCGACAAGTGTACACTTTCTTGCAGCACGGAGTCTTGAAAAGAAAACACGACGTGATTGAGTCAATAATTGGCGCTAATTCAATTAAACTCAATAAACAACATTGGCCGGACGGTCTGTTCTAGCAAAAACTCACCACGAATTTGGATTTTCTTTTGTAATGGGAGCAGCCAATTGGCTTAATTGCCTCTTCGGGTGGCCCCTCAGCGACCGGAGTAGCTGCCCCTTCCATCATCCGCCGGGATTTGATTAAACGCCGCCGTATGACTGTGCAATTCGAGAAAATCTGTTTCTGGCACTAATTTTAGAAATACGACAGCATACGGAATAAATTAGAGGCGATCTTGAACTAAATAAATAAACGGGTAGGCAACACGGATTGCCTCCCAAATGTCAATTTCATTCAGGGAGAAAAAAACACTAGAATTGTTACTAGCAAATCACATTCGGTTGGCCAACTTGTATGAATTTTTACAGGATTTTTTCAAATTTCTTGCAAAGTTTACACTCATTGATGATCAAATAATTCAGACGACATTTAAAGCCGAAAAACGATCAAATTTTTTCTGTGGTATTTTCGTGTATTCAAAATTTAAATCTTGGACTTCACGAGTCGCCACTGACCTGTCAAAAAATTTTTTTTCGAAAATTTTTTGGAACTAAAGATTTGAATTATTTCACAGAAATATAACAACGAACTTAAACTTCCATTAACGTAAATTTTACGATCCGTAGGTTTTTTACAGTAGTGAAAGTCGGGTTTATTGTTACATAACCTCACTTATAGAAAGCTTGTGAATAAAAAAGTAGTGCCTGTGTTTGCAAAAAATCCAATAAATACAATGGCTGAGAAAGAAGAGTTTGAACGAGCTGTGGACGTTGTAACAGAGCAGGAGCAGGAATATGCACAAAAGGCTTTGAATGAGTTTAAAAAGTATGTTTAAGGCTTCCAAAAAAAACGAAAACTATTGACCCTTTTGTAGAAATAATTACGCCGGTGCGCTCCAATTTATCAATAAACTGGACAATAGAACTAACGATTTTAAAGTGGCCCACAATAAAGCTCTTGTGGAATATTGCAAAAGCGATTTTAGGAAGAACGAAACATTTCAAAAGAATTTAACCTCAATTTGCAATCAAGTATTACAGTCGTCCTCCTGGTGGGAATCTTTTAATAAGGCTCATTAACTTTTAGTTTAAGATTCGTCTCGATAAATTAGATGATGTGGACCAATGCATTGTTCATTATAATCAGGCCATTCTGTTATATCATCAACAACAGTACACTAATGCAATTTACATAATGGATCGAGTGTACAAATTTATTGAACCAATGGGTACAATTTTTCCAACGTGACTGTTTGTTTTTAATTTACTTTGTTACAGATGACGCATTAGCCAAACAAGTTAGTCTTTTTGCCATTGAGTTACAGCTATGTGTGCGTCAGTCTGATAAAGCGCTCAGTTTAATAAATTATCTGGAAAATCAATTAATCAACGGGACGCCAAACATCAAATTGTTGGACAAAACCGTTAAAGAGAAAGACAAGAAAGCGCCACAGCCCCTAGACCCAGCAATGGAAGAGTTTAAGAAAAAACTAATTAAATACAAAATCCGTTGTTACCTAATGAACCACAATCTCGAAATCGCAAACAAAGAAATCAGCAATTTGCTAAAAGACAAACAGAATTTCCAAGCCTTGTTCCTGGCAGCTAATTTAGAATACCTCAAAGGAAACTTGATAGAGTCCCAGAAACTTCTTGCGGCTGTACCACCCGATTATCTGGTCTACAAGTAAAATTCTATATTTTTTTAATATTTTTTTGCATTTGAATTTATTTAGCGACAGCGGCGAATCTTCAACTTTGATGTTTTACAACAATATGGGTGTGATTCATCACGCAATGGGCAAACCCAACTTGGCTTGCCACTACTTTCAGTTAGCCCTCAAGGAGGATATAGCTTTAACAAACAATGCAAAAAAAGACAAAGGCATGGATGACAAACCCTTGTATGCACTGGGTGGCTCAAAATACCACGAATTGATGTATAATTTGGGAGTTTCTCTTCTTCATGCCAAGAGGCCGGTTCAGGCGTTTGATTGCTTGATAATTGCAGTGCGGAGGTACCACAGAAACGCGAGGTTGTGGATGCGCTTAGCTGAGTGTTGTATTATGGCCACTAAAGAGGTAAGGGAATGAAAATTTTTTTTTAGTTTTATGTCTGGTTTCGGAGAATTTGTACGAAATTTCTGATCAAAGTGACCTATGATTAAGTTGGCAACAATAACTATATCGAGAAAGGTGAAAATAATGTATGTTACGTCGACCACAGTTATCGTCTTAATTTTTCTGACTGTTTAACGAGATCTCACAAAAGTCTAAGACGTTGGTTTAAAAGGTCTAAAGACTTGAAGAACGTAAAACAATATTTCGTTAAGCTTTGTTTTATTTTTGAAGAATTTTTGATTGAATGCGAACTAGACTAAATACACAAAAGAAAAATTGCATCTTTTTTTTATACAATAAATCAGTAGGTACCTTCGGGATAAGATATTGGATTAAAAAAAAATGCGAAACATGTTTTTTACTCTGTTTTTTCAAGTTGCAACTACCAAAAGATTCTCTAAATAATTATGAATAATTAATCTTTACATAAATAATAATTGACCAAATAAAATAAGAACAATTAAATTATTTTCATCCCAACTCTCTGACTTGTTGAGTAATTTTTAATAACAGAGTTGTGCGATATTATTGAGTTTTTTCATGAAAAACCTAAACGCAAAAGTGACACTATTCGGCGACTTTTATGCTTATTTTTCACAAACTTTAGCGAAATAATAATTGCGTTTCTACAAAAAAATGTGCAAACAAAGAACTATATTGACAAAATGATGTCATTTTCAGGACGGTTTTATAAAAAACGTCCAATTTTCAGTCCAATTTAGCGAAATGTAATTGATTAATTTAACTGCTCTTACATTTAAAAACTACTTACATGTTTACATGCCGCTTGTCCCCCTTTCGCATTTTAAATTACCTAAGACATTTTCTACAGAGTTTCGTTTTATTTGTTGGATTTTTTAGAATCATTTTCGAAATGTCATACGTCAAATTGAAAAGAGCGCGCGCATGCGCAATGATTTTCAACGAGGATCCCTTTCTTGACTAAAATAAAAGACTTTTCATCTAATATGCATTTGATATTCGTTATTTATTTCCTATCAGTGTCTCAGTTTTGCTTGTTTTTATCTAGCAGATTCTTCAATATTGCACAGAGGGGTAGAATGAATAGAAAAAGTGAGAATGTGCGACAAAGACAGACCCATTATTTTATGAATTAACGTAAAATTAGGCACGTAATTGTAAAATTTGTAAGCATTTTGATTGGGCCGTTTGAGGTCGGCCATCATGGTATTACCGAAAACCAATCACCTTAGATTTTTTGATTCATTCAAAAATTTACTTTTTGAATATCATTGGTCCACTTAAGGTCGGCCATTATAAAAAGTGAACAAGCCAATCACGTTAAATTTTGAGATTGATTCATTTTTTATTGCGAATGGTTAGTTTAATAAATATGAAAGCAGTCAATAAACAACAATAAAAAATGTGCATTTAATCAGGTCTTGCAAATTACAACGGAATCGGTCGAAATTGTACCTTTTCCAGTTGACCAACATCATAGAACACACGAATAAATCAAAACTAATGTTTGTTTTTGACCTCATTTTGGATTTTTCGGTTCTGTTTCTCAAAAACTTACGAAGAAGACATTATTTTGGTTAATATAATGTTAATTCTTGCGTTTCTAGCTAGCTAACTGACTAATCCGTTTTTTTTTATACAAAACAAATAAGCATCTGAGTTTTTTTCTATTTATTGTCTTTTTTTTAAATGTAACAATTTTTGGGCTAATTTGGTAAATTTTTGACATGTTTTTAGCAAAATGGGGCAAAAGTATTACTTTACGTACACAGTTGATTAACAAACAACAACAAAATAAATTTTCTGATTAATTTTTGAGGAAATTTTTTGATTGAGTTTCTGACTGAAAAAAATTGTAAAATGCAATAATTGTAGCTTTTGACCTTTTTCTGGGTTTTTACTTGAAAAATAACACTGTTTTTTAATTATTTTGACCATTCGGTAATTTTTTGACCTATAAGTTATGTTATTAGTTATTATCGAATTATGTTCCTTGATGATTTTATATCAAAAAATCTAATTCCACTAAATAGATCTCCAGATTAGCATCTGAAAATAGTAATTCGGTGTTGCCAACTTAACTTCAAAGTTACAGATCACGGTAATATAATATTATAATTTAATTGTGTTTTACTACAGTCGAACGAAGTTGACTTTGATATTCAAAAGAGACAAAAAGAGATAATAGTTAACGTCATTGGCTCCCAAGACAAACAGAAAGTTATCCTTACGACAAACGTATCAAAAGACAAAAAATACAGGTAAAAACATAGTCAACTTGGCGTCAATAAATTGTTTTTTTAGTACGGAAAGTCAGTCATACGCCGTTCCTGTCCCCTCTCTCGAATTTGCATCATTGTGTTTACGTAACGCTTCCACTTTACTCCCTTCCGATACAGTATCGTCCCCTATTCCCCTTTTTTTGATCCCCGGGGGAATCCCCCCTGTCCCATCTTGTAGTCCAAGCCCCGCACCCTCTTCACCCCTATCACCCGAAAGTGTAATGAGCCTCCGTAACAGTATTTTGGCAGCAAGTGCCTACGTAGCCCTCTGTCTAGGCGACTATATTTTAGCACTAGAACATGCGGAAAACCTTCTGCAACAACCGAGATTATCGGGTGCCCACAAGTAATTTTCACTTAAATGATTCATTTCGATTGAAGTTAATTTTTAGACTTCTTGGTCACTTGTACTGTGCTGAGGCGCTAGTTTTGTTAGACAAAATTTCAGAAGCCTTGGAACATTTAAACCCCGAAAATGTCAAACATATTAATTTAGAATTGCCAAAAGGGGACGAAAATGAAGAGAAACGGATTAAGACATCGCCGCCTCTAAGTCTGTATTTGCCACAACTTGCGGTTTTTTGCTTACGTTATTTTTAGAATGGTTTCCGCATAATCTGCCCACTGCGATTGCAACGATGCAATATAATTTCGCGGTGGCTAAGACAATTAGAGGCCAACTGGAAGACGCCATAGGGCTTTTGAAACAAATCTGGCAAATGAGCAGCAAATGTAAAGTGCCAGGACATATAATTATGCTACTTTTGTACATTGAACTTAAATTAGGTGAGTTGGTTTATTTTGGTGTAAAAGCATTTACTGTTTTTTAAAGGACGACCGGAACCAGCCAGGAAATTAGTTAAGCAGTACTTATTCCAAAATAGGTTGTAATAAAGTGATTTAGAAAATTAGTTTAGTTTTATTTATTTATCAGGCGAAAACACGTGGAAATACATCACTCGCTCCTTCGTTGCTCGTAAGTAATGTGCTGGAAAACTGTACCAACTTTGCAACAAAAAACTTTTTTATTGTCCGGCAAGTGATGTGGCTAATTGAATTAATATGATGATGTAAGTGGTGACACCTCCAAGGATCTAAAACATGATTCTGAATAAATTGTGCTTTTTCTTATTGTTGAAAGGCAGGTGAGAAAAACTCACGGAGAAAACCAAAGTGTAATTAATTGCGAAAAACCCAGCTGCGTTAAACTCCACTTGCTCGTTGGCAATTTGCAGGGAGAACATTTCAATTTCGTCTCTAATATCGTGATCTTCGGTGTCAATTTTATGAATAAGTTCGCCCGCTTTATTTGCCTGGAAATGTGCAACTTGTAGTTTTTTTCAAGAATTACTCAAAATACCTCTTCAATTGTTGAATAACACACATCGCAAACATACACAACGTCTATAACGAACGTAACATTAGACAAAATAGGGTTTAGCAAGCTCATGAAATACAGTTCGCCCGCTTGGACATTAGCCGTGAAAAAAAATATCGTAATGACGATAACAACAAAACTGACCCCAAACATAAGAAGCAAAACGATCCCGAATGTCTCATTGAACAGTTTCACCAATTTGGATAAGTGGTGGTGAAGGGCACAAATTTTATTCAGCGTGTTCAACTGCTTGTTTGTGCCTTTGGTCTCAACGGGACCTATTTTATTTTTTTGGAAATATTCGATCAAGTTATTGATTTGCTTGTTCAATATCACAAAGCGGATTTTCAACATTTTGACCAATTCAATCGTCTGGTGGCAAACGGCCGAATTCATGGCTAGAAGAATGTACGCCATTGCCTCCACAATCATAGTATCACCGTTCAAATTAGCGATAATTGCCAGAGTGCCAATAATCACCACCAAAACACCAACCCTGCCCAAAGACTGGACCATAATCTTCCGGTGAACTCTGTGATAATTCACCTTGATGTTCATTGTTTGCAACTTTGAGTCAAAATCGACAAGTTTCAGCAAAAATTCGACAAACATGTCGCGTTTCGTGATTGCACAAATCCATGCCGTTACCACATAAACCACATTCAAGCCCAGGATTATGATATTTGTGGTTTTGTAAATCATGAAAGAATCGTAAGTTGCAGTTGTGTACACGCAGTACAGAATCATGGGGACGTACGTGAAAATGGACAAAATGTTGAGGCAGAAACGCAGACTTGAGGGCCGGAATTTCGAACGGTCGGGTGTGAAGGTAACCAGGCCGAAAATACGGCTCTGGAATAGCAAAATTCGGATCGAGTTGACGAATTTTTGGTACAGTTTTTGGAAATCCGACATTTTTGTGGCTACGCCGGAGGCTAATCAAGCATTTTATTGTTTTAGATTAATCGATACATTTGAATTATTTATGTGAAATTAGCTTGTTGTATTTTTTGGGTCATTTGGCAACAAAGACGACGATAACTGAATGAGGATAATGAAATAGGTAGTAGCTCCACCAACAATCTGAAATTTGACGTTTTTGGTGATTTAGTTTAGCAGATCGGGTGTCTTACTGTGGAAAGTAAAGTATGATCTATTCGGAAAAATCCAACTGCGGTGAAACATATGTTGTGACTTTCAATTTGTTGTGAAAACATTTCAACCACGTCCATGACGGTCATATTCTCGCTTTGAATTTTGTGAATAATTTTCTTAGTTTGTTTGGTCTGAAACTTATGATTTTTCCTTTTTTGAGTGTTAATTAGTTATTACCTCTTCAACGGTGTTGTAGCACTGATTACAGATGTATAAAACATTAACTATAAAAAATGCGCTCCAAAATGTTAGCAACATAACGCGGTCCCACATGATTGGGTTTGAAATTAAATAAGCCGACATGTAAAAAATTGAAACAACAATGAAGATGAAGTGTGAAGTAAACATTAATAGAAGTATCAGTCCGTACGTTGCATTGAGTTGTTTAATTAATTTTGATAGGCGATGATGGAGATCACAGGACTTGCATAATGGCATTACAAGTTCTGCATGTTTATATTTACTAATTGATTCTTCAATGTACCTATTCAAAATCACAAATCTGTTCCTAATAATGGAAACAAACTCTATGGTTTGAAACGCGACTCCTGATTTAACCACGATAAAAATGAAGAGTAATACATTTGCGATGACATCCTGTGAAATCAAAAGTATCCCCAAAGGCAACATAATTGCAAACAAACTTCTCAGAAAAAAATGAATTTTAATTCGTCTTTTTTCGCGAACTGTGTCTATTTGTAATCCTACACTTTGAAATCTCTCATCCAGCCGTATCATTTTATTGAGAAAATGAGCAATTTTTGAATGTTTAACAGCTCCAGTCATCCACACTGTGACGATGAAAATTACTTCAAATGCGATTTCCAAAATAGCAGTGGATTTGTAAAAACTAATTAATTTTGTTGGAACGATGTGCATAAAAATGTGGTATATTGCGAAAGGCAACAGCACAGCTGAAGCTGTAATGTTTAGAAATGAACGAATTTTTGATAATTTGAAACTGGGGGTGTTTATGTCGAAGGTGATCAAACCAATAGTTTGGTCGCACCACAAGAGCAGTTTTGTGGTGTTGATGAATTTTTTGTGATTTATTCTATCCATCATTTTATGATGTAAGTGCGAGGATAGAACAAACGTAATTATGCTGTTTTATAATTACTTATAAATTCATGATACAAATGTGTTTTCCTAATATTCTTTATTGCGTTTAATATGGTAATGATGTTTACATACAAACAGTTCAGACAAGGGACTTGTAATTACATACACAGTTACATATATTAATACATTACGAGTTCATTTTGTACGTATGCCGGGAAAAACACTACTCTTTTTGATTTCTGTTTCCTTTTGTGCCGTATATTGTGTAAACATTTAAATAGTTGGCGGGAAATGGTGTAAAGTTCTGTTTTACCAACCCATTATTTCGCTCCCTTCCTCTAGATGTCGGGACGCTTTCTTCAGCTGAAAACTTCCTTTCGGTTGCTTTCGGAGTCTCCGGCGCCACTGCTCTTTCCCGGGAGGGGAGATTTTGTAATAATAGAAAGAAAACACACGAGAAACGAGAGCAATGTTGTAATGGTGGAGGTTTGTTTGGGAATCGCGATGTAATCCATTCATTCTCCTCATTTCCGACTTGACCATACCTCAAAACTCTCTCCAAACGTGCTCCAAAGTCCCGTTGTTCGGTTCGTGTGACCATTTAGCCGCGTTTAAGTGATAAACTTTTTTGTGTACGGTGGTGTGTGTTCAATGTCCGCGATGTTTGCATTCGAAAAGACGAAAATGTGGTGATTTGTCAACGAAATCGTCGGTGTTTTGAATTAAAAACGCGTTTATGTTCAGTGAGCGGTAGGTTTTGGTGGCAATGATGGAGGGCCATATCGAACGGGAGTCGGGAGCCTTAGGCGGACTCTTCCAGCAGATAATACAGGACATGAAGGTGAGGGTCCCGGGATTTAAATGGGAAAAGATGGGGGAGATTTATGGGCGAGGGGCATTGCGATAAACCTGATTTTAATTACAGGGAATTGAAGCATTTTTGCCCTTTTACAGCAAAACCTCTTCTAACCGAACCTATTTTAACCCTAAACCATAAATACAAGTTCATTGCGGTATAGTTCAATCATACATTCTATAAAGCCGAGATATACTTTTAACTAGCTCACTTAATTTGTATTTTAATTGGTTCGGGTTATTGAGTTTTTACTGTATTCGATATGGACGGAATTTTAAGAAAAAGAATCAAACCCGATTAACCAAAATTGTGTTAGGATTCACCGTTAAAACGCGACAAGTGTTTGCTTAGAGATAAAATTTTTATAAAACGTGTCTAGCTGTAAACAATTACGGTGAATAAAAAATGTAATCGATCTTGCATTGCAATTGATAAAATTTGTCTATCAAGTATGAGAATATGAGAATTTCGATTTATGCTGCTGTTGCAACGTTTCTTTGTACACCATTAAATTTTTATTATGATTACCTTAAACCGAGGCTAATCACTCAGGCAAAATTATTGTGTGATTTATTGCAGGCAGGCTGTAGTCTTTCAGACGAATTGATCAGTATCTTAAATATTTTCGGGTCACCTTTGTCAAAATCTTGTTGTGAGGGTTGCTTATCATAAACACCATTATCTATTGTAAAATTTTATGGTGTGCAAAGAAAACGTTGCTATAATACAAGAAAGCAAGATTATTTTATCGAACTAATTTTGAAGAAGAATGTTTGAACTTTAATTTAGAAGAGACTTCAGGCCATCTACTGTAAAAAAAGAATATGTAATTGCCAGTTAACATTATTTATAATATTCTTTTTCAGTAAAAGAGTAGACTTTTGAAAGTACGTATTAAAATCATTAGAATTAACTATCTGAACTGGAATTTTTGTTTCTTCGATGGTAGAATCTCTTATAGGTTTATCAAAAAATACAATTTCATATGTTTTTTTACTAATAATAACTTAACTTAACAATAACTTAACTGCTTTGTGGTAATTCAAAAATAGCTCCGAGAAACTGGTTTTAATCCACAAGAAACTTTTCGGCTTTTCAGGGTCTGAAGCTGAAGAATTTTTTTTTTTGACTCACAGTTTCTTCTCGCTGAAGGGTCTGTCCTGAAACATTTTCCTTATTTTCTAAATAAACATTAATTAATCACTTTTTTCAAATCGAGTCACGAAATTCTGCTAATAACAATTTCTGTTTCTTTGATGTATTTATTCTTCAACACATAATTTAGATTTTAGAAGTTGCTGTACAATCAGGAGCCGAACAAACAGCTGCTATACAGGACCATAATATTTTGTGGTTAGTGTGTCTGAAAATGCGTTATTATGTAATTGAGTTGTCAGACCGACTTTAATGGTAATATTTTTTCTGCTACCACACTAAAGGAATTGCGTGATTGTTGACCTTACTGAATATTTTATTCAGTAAATTGTTGAATTTTAAACTACTATGCAGGCTGTCCCAACGTTCCGAAAAAGCTCCATAACTGCTGCATATTTCTAAAATATTGCGTTATATATACAGGTGTCCAATATTAAAAAACACTAAAGTTATTTTTTTTCTAATTCAACATTTTTGGACGTTGCTTTATATACTGATGATTTTATCTAAACTTGTATTGGTCCATTTTGCGTAATTTTTGAAATAATTTGTTAATTGTTAGAAGCTACATTTAGAAATGCAAAAAATATAGGTTGTTCCATTTAAAAAAACAAAAGAAGATTAATTTTCTAAGATTTAAACGTCACATGGACTTTTTCACATCGCTGGGACACCCTGTATGTTTCAAAAAGTTGCAAGTGAATGGTCAAATGCGTGAGAAAATCAATTTAGGAATCTTTGGGCCGCCCCTTACAAAGCTGACGCCATATGTCCGTATTTTCGGACACTTTGTAGGCATTGTGTGAGCTGGTTTCTGGTTTTTTAAAATGAGAAATAAAACTGCTTATTATAGTTATCGTATAAGGAAAGCCTTTACATTTGGCTTTGTCATTTCTTCACCTGTTGTACCACCGCAAGCAGAACAAATGAATAATGTATGTTACAGGTAATTACTCGTCAACCAAATAACATGTCCAAAATAAGCAAAAATCTACTTTCAACTGTAAATTATTAGTTGATTTTGGCACGAGTTCCGAAAAGTTTGAGACACATGTCATTTTTATCTAAAAATAATTTGTAAAACATAAAGTAACACGTGAGTTTTGATGAATTGCATAATACTGGTCTATCTTTGAAGAGACTATGATTATGTCACAGATAACTTATCTGTAAAAAAAGGATTAAAAAGTTAAATCAGTAGTCAAATATTGCAAAATAACGGTAAATCATTGAAATTATTTGCGTTGGGGAAAACGAACCAATTTTCGGTGTAAATTTGCATGTTACGCGCAATGTATCCATGCTTGTTTCTTCTCGAAAGGGCAATTTAACCAGTTCTCCGTCGAAAAAATATGAAAGTATCGGCTATGCAATACCTAATTTCTTCATGGAAGCGTTATTTATTTATGAAATCGTTGAACAGCATCAAAATGCCGCACTTCCTGGTGCTGTCAGCATCAAATTCGCTTTAATTATTGTTCTTTTTATAGACGGAGCAGGTCATGTTGAAAGTTTAACTCGGTGTCAATGTTTTCCAAGCCAAACGGAAATATTTCTAGACCATGCACGTTGGGATATTTTCGTCAATTTAATTAACAACGGAAATTGGCCGTTGATGTTCCACTTTTCGGAATTGCAACACCTTGCAGTTTTATTTATGTGGTAACATAGGTCTTGGGGTTAATGGGGTTGAAGAATTTTAATACAACGGAATACATAAAATTTTCATTTTACGAGACTGAAACCACTTTCTTTGGCATTTATGTAAAATGAGTGTCGGTGGAGTACCCGCACAGAGGGAACTCAGAACTGTTTATTTATTGTTACATCAAATTGTCATTCATATTATCACTTGTACATTTATTACAAGCAAACAATAGTCATGCGACTTCTGTTCATTAATATTCATTTACCGACCTTTGTGTCGCGTATTATTACTTGTGTCTCGTCGCCGTCAAATATTCTTTACTATTGTAAATTCCCTGCAGTATAAATTTTCAAATATCTAGACCCTCGTAAAGTCCGTGGAACAATTTATGCGCATTGGTTTTTGGGATTTATAACCGACCCTCTTTCAGTAAACAGCACGTTCACGTGTCTGTTAACCTTATCTTATAACTGAATTTGCGATAAGGTAAAAGGTAGAAATTTCTAACAGAAGTTGTAAAACGCAGCCGACATCGTTTGTCAGCTGATCGATTACAAATTCAATTTAATAGACTCGGCTCTTTTATGGCTTTCCCCGAGCTATACTTACACACGACTAAAGCCTAACTAAAATGAAAAAGATAAAGCCGTCATTTGGGAAAATGAAAATCCGAATTTAATGACCAGGAAACAATCAAATATCACTAAAAGCAAATTGATTGTTCTGTGCACAAGATAACGAAAGGGCAATTTATCAGAGAATGGAGTTATTAATTTCTTTTTGTTTATTTAACTCCGTTGTGTAAACATATTACGACAGGAAAGGCTAGTGAAGGTAAAAAAGCTTCAAACCTTTGGGAATTACCCTCATGTGAACTGGGGACGGGTTAGGACGGGTCAGGTCACATAAACTGAATTAATTAACGTTCGTTAATAATTTTAATGAGTAAAAATGTTCCGTGAGTTTCATACTTTTTTGTTGTGGTAAAACTACCGCCCTGTTGAGAAAAAAATTTCGAGTTCTTTTTGAATGCACGATTGAGCTTTTCCGTTCTAACTCTCCACAATGCTGATATCGAATTCTCAAGAGGCTGACTTGGGTTTGCTCTACTAAAATTCAGGGGTGGCCTTTATGGGGCTGACAGTGGATGCAAGTTCGGTGTGATTGCTGGGTTTACTGCAAATTAGTTCTGGTGTCTAGTTGTAGGCGTGGTAACTATTCATCTATTTCAAAGTTAATTTCAGGAATTAACTTCTGGGCCGGAAAAGCCCATTTCTTCACTGAAAACAAATCCACTAAAACATATTGTGATAATTTGCCATATCGCCAAAATGCTCCGAAAAAAAATTAAAAATATATTTTTTGTTGGTAACATTTAAAACCTTTTTTTAATTACTGAGTCCTAGATTATCAACACTATTTTAAAACACTTTTCCCATAGCAACGTGTTTTAAATTAAAATGTTCAAACAGAAAAAATTTAATAACACTAATACGAAATGGCTTAAAGCTCTCGCATGCGCTCGTTGCATAACGATAGCCCTCAAACATTAAGCTTGTGTTTTCGCTGTCGTATTATTAATAATAACTATGTTTGTTTTTACATGATTAGTCCGCTAAAAAACAAGCGGTCCGGTAAAATGATATATTCCAGATTGAAAATTATTTAATCACAGAAAGGTTACAAAAAAATATACGTGAACCATTTGATTTAAATCAAATCTTTCTGTGACCTTAAAATTTATAACAGAAGATACAAGTGTTCTCGTTTATTGCTTGTGGCTTTATCACAGCAGTTATTAATTAATTCAGAACGTCGATTCATCTGGTAAATATCACGGCAAACGACTATTTTTTAACAGCGCTCCCTAATACAGAAAGTAATGTTTATTTTTAAGGCAGTGTTTTGTCTTTTGGGACGCTTCAAGACATTTAGAGGTCTTTAAAAACAAATTTTATTTATTCAATAATTCTTGTAAGACAGTGCTAATTTATTTTTGTTTTTAATAAAAAATAATATCAATAGATAGACAATATCATTTTCAAACTTCCCACTGTCATAACAGTCAGTTCATTAATAGTTTATTAAAAGAGAATCACTGCGTTTAATTATGTAGTAAAAGTTTTATTTTAGTTGCCTAAACCAAAATGTCAAGGCTTGCATTTGCAATATCGAATTCAGATTTGTTTGGTAACAGCTCTAATGGTTTCAATTGAATTTTTGCATATCGAAGAAAGAATGCGTTACAATCACATGATTGTTATTCTTATTGCACCGTGGGTTATTTTATCAGAAAGAAAACAGTCACAGTTTGCAGAGCAGAACCAGACGGCTTTATTTTCACTGAAAAACAAATTGCATAAACATCTCATTGTTTCTTTATTCCCTCTCGTGTCACCCGAAAGACATCGATTCCGAAGTTTTGTTTTCCAGTGGGACGATGGTTTTACAGTCGCTTTTATGAGTGACTGTCTTAGGTCAAGGTACCGCTACGCACACCAATCAGTAATTCTATGTACGTGATTTCGCAGAAAACGGCAAAAATAAACGGACATGATAGCAATAATAACGAAATTGCAACAATTAGACCTTTTTTACCAAAGCTGTGACGTGCGCAATCACCCACACTAAATCTTCCTCCAAAGAAATTGGTGGGTTAACGGTTAGCGGTTATCGAAAATCTCTAAAACTGTGCTTACAAGGCCGTTTAATGGCAGCCGTGGGTGTTTACCTAACCCAAATAAGCTTCCGCGTGGGCCTTAGCTTATGAATGAAGTACTTTCCAACGTACAAGCTTCAAAAATTACGAAACAAGAGCCGTACCAAAGGAAAAAAACGTCTCGAGTTACGTCCACGTTTTCACTCGAATTATTTTACTACGTCCGATTAACATATCCAAGGATATATAATTTCAGAAAAAGGCCAGAATCCGTAACCATATCTGGTTCTTATTATTGGGTCGTTGGTACCACCTTCAGACATCCGAAATGTTTACAAGAGACGTGTTTATTTTTCCAATTTATAAACAGTTTAAGTCGTAAGCGGGACGGAACAATAAGAATTTTTCTTCTGTGATGGTTTCTGAATATTGAGCATCAATTAGGGAAGGATTGCGTTTTTAAAAGTCTTTTTGTTTCAGAACGGAATGCCGCTTTGGGAGGACTTAATCGCCAAGGCGGCGAAACTTCACTCTTCATTGAAGTAAGTGTGAAGGCTGAATTTCGCTTTTAATTGTTTTTTTTTTCTTGAGTAAATTTTCAATTGTGTGTGTTTTTAGGGCGACAATCTTGGCGGTCACAGCCTACTTGGAAGCATTCCAGAAGATTGCAGATTCCGCCACCAATGCCAGAGGTAGGGTATAGGTGTCAAGATGACTATCTAGTCTATGTAGATTGGCACGCATGGAAGCAAAATCTGTTTCGTGTTATTCGCGAATTCAGGAAGTATATCAAGGTTAAATGCTTACTAAATTTTATTAGCAACGTATCAAGAGCAGATTGGAATCGCATTAAAACAAACACCACATTGGTGACGAGAAACAAACAAACTTTATGACGGTTTGGCACTAATTTGGGGACCTCGTGTCCTTATTTCGACGCCTAATTATAGGACTGAGTTGTGTAAAACACTTCCACTTTACTGCCTGCTCTTAAACCATATTTTTTACTATTTTCTAAATTTGGACACAAAAACAGATTTTCGATTTTATTTTGTTTTTCTTACAATAATGAGCAAAGTGTTCCATTGTTTGTTTGATCTCGCATTTTTTACGCTACACATTGCTAAATGTTGGCACGGATTCTGCCCTCATTTCTGATACGATACGAAATTTTTTTGATAAGATCTGTAGATAGTAGTAGTTGCAACAAATAGTTTTAGGGAATCTTTGTTTTAATTTGTGAATACATGTGTATAACAATGAATTAATTACACATTCGCCCTACATTTTATTTTAGAATGATTCAGCCATAAATCATCTCTTTTGTATTTAATTAAAATGGAAAAATGTTGTCATCACTCATCAGCTGCAATGTATGAAACAATAACAATACTCGATAATGGGAGTCGTTGAGTGTGATTTTAAAATATCAAATTTCAGGTTTTGATATTTTTTGCATATTTGCTTCCTTCCTGAACGAGTTAATTGGTCAGTTTTTCTTTCCCTCCCAAAATGCATGACTGCACTAGAAAAATTAATTAAATAATAAAATTATGACACGTGAAGATTGAACACGTATAGAAATTTTTTATCTAACTCAGTGAGCACAAAAGAAATTCTTTTTTCTTGTCACTCTAATTTTCTTTTTGAATTGAACTTAAACGGAGGGGGGATTTTGGTTTGTAAACGAAAAAGCTCTATGTACAGGGTGATTCTTTTAGAAACATTCTAACTTCTAATATAGCTAGAACTTTAAAATTGCGTATACGATCCAAATCGACCATTATGAGTTCAACTATATTATTTCCAAAATGGCTGAGCTTTCGGAACTACAAAAAAATGGCACCAAGTTTGAAATTTTAAATAGTAACCACACATTTCTTTTGCATATTTTAATTCACCTTCTCAAGCTGAGTAACAATTATCTAAGTTGTTGGTACTTATCTGTTGTAGTTTTTGACATATGTCAATTTTTTTGGTTATAATTTTCATTTGCAAGGTTTCATCTAAAATATCATAGTCCTTGAACCCTCTCCGATAAGTGAATATTTTTTTTTGCATTCGATAATCGAGGGTTTGAAGAGTTTTCTAGAATCTTCGAAATTGTTAACTGTCAAAATTCATGGCTAGTATGATTTTTTTTCAAAATGATTTTCAAAAAACTGCTATAACTCAAATTCTTAACGGCAATCGAAAGAATATCGATATTTATGGTGACTTTATCAATGAGTCCTATACCTATCTCTTACAGTTTTTGAAAAAATCCAAAAAAAACGGATTTTACTTCGTAATTTTTATCGTTAATCAAGTAGACCTTGTAAAATGGTCAACAATTGTCAATATTTGTTTTAGTTTTTAGCTGGTTCATTAGCGAATAAGCAGTTAAACAGGAATATTTAATTATAGTTTATTATAACTTAGTGAATTACGTAAAGTAACTAGTCAGTCTACCATCGAATTTTGAACTTCTTGAATGAATATGATGAACAAATATGACATTTGTTTTAATTAATAGCACAATTTTATCGTATTTTTCGAAAGTTTACTCGATTAAAAAGGAAAATAATGAGCTAAAATTCTGTTTTTTGCGATTATTTCAAAAATTGTAAAAGACAAAGAAGATGTTAATAAAAGTTTATATAAGAATTGATGTTTTTTTGTTTGTCATTGAAAAAACAGGGTTATTTCATTTGAAAAAAAACTGTTTTATAATCATTTTTGAATCATTTTCAAAAAATCATAGTAGCCTTGCAATTTGACAGTAGACAATCCTAAAGATTTGAGAAGACCCTGCGAACCTTTGGCTATAAAATACACAAAATTATTCACTTGTTGCGAAGGGTTCACGAGCTGTAATATTTTAAATGAACCCCTGTAAAAAAAATTTGTATACAAAAATTGACATACGTCAATAAATATGACAGATAAGTACTAACAACCAACATTTTACTCAGTTTCAAGACACGAATTCAAAAATGCAATAAAAATAAATGGTTACTATTTAAAACTTCAAAGTTTTTGTCAATTTCTCGTAATTCTGCCATTTTGAAAATAATTTAGTTGAACTCAGAATGGTCGGTTTAGATTATATACAAAATCTTAAAGCTCTAGCTATATTAAAAGTTGAAAAGTTTCTAATGTAAGCCCTAAAAAAATCAGCTTGTAAAATTTATTGGTTTATTTGTTCCAAAAATTAAACTACCTGTTTGTTGTTAGATTCAGGTTCTGGAAATATGTTTTTTTTAATCATTAAATCCTGTGATCAAATGAAGTCATTCAATCACGTGACAGCTGATTACGGTGCTGCAGCATGGCATATGGCCACTCGGTGTAATATCACTCAATAGTCAATCCAGCAAGCAATACGTGATGGTTGAAGTAAGTTTCGCTCGAACAGCGCATTTCCGACCGATTTCGATCGTGCAAGTCTCGTTAAAATGGTCAAAACAATAACAATCCGTCCAAAATGAAGCATAAATGGCGTGCTTGCTCATTGATTGACCTACATAGAATTTTCCTGCAAGTACGTCGAGACGTCGGAGGCCGTTGCACTCGCCAGAAAATCCACTCACTTAATGGAAACTCGTAAATTATCCGTTTCGAAAAATCACAACCCCGAAGAAATTTACGGCATTCAGGCCGCGCAACATGGATTTCCGTTAATATATGGACCGGACGCGATCACTGAAGCCACAAATATTATTAAAAATGCAACAAGCAATTAGATGGCTCAAAATAATGGCAGTTTGTGCAAGAAATGGGAAACGACGGAACGACCGCACCGGTCTGATTCTCACACGTGCGAGATCATTAAAATAATACGTTCAAAATTCGCATCGAACGGCTTTCTATGAAAAAATACACGGATTATTTAACCAGGATACGCAATCACATGTCTGCTCCAAAAACTCAAGCCGTTTTAATTTAAAATATCGCATCTCTGATTGTATTATCTCGTGATTGGATAATTTGCGGGCTTCAAAATAGAACGTCGACCGAGCTGTTTGCGGTTATTGTTATCGTACACTTGGCTCATATGTGCAATAATAATAATCACTCAGCTATTGCAGTGTTTGTACACCACAAACAAAATAATTCATAGCCTTGATCGCGGCCTTTTATTATGCGAACCAAACGAAATAATACAGGAAGCAAATGAATATGTATCAAAAAACGTGGAAACATGTGAAATGGTTGCGCAAATGATTTCGTTTATAAAAATCTTCTATACCAGTGTTTCCCAACCGGTGTATAAAGGGGGTTCGTCCATAAAAGTAAAAAGTAAAAAAGTGTAATGGCGGAATTTTATAAAATGGCTAACGTACAAAATTACAAGATAATAAATTTAAATAAATTTAACAGACAAAATTGACAGCAGTTTTCTGGGTCCTTAAATTGTTCTTATTTAGTTTTTTGCCGCAAAAAATTTCTTTAAAAAATTAATTATTCATCAAAATTTATACTTTTATGGATTTTAGATAGATTTTTGTTTGTTGAACGCGTTTTTATCGAACACCTGAAACAGTTATTACCACTTTGTACCTATGAAAACATAATTGTATTATAATATTATGGACAAAAATCAACTTTTCGTACAAAAAGTTTAATGAAAAAGGACGCTTCTACTGCAAAACAACTTATTTATCGAAGGAAACAATAATTATATGTTGTGAAAATTGGCTATCAGTTTTCAGTAATTTACTTGAACTTAAATGGCCTTGAAGTTAGAGCAAGTTCTAATTACTTCTTTAGACTTCGTTCAAAAATAACATTGGCACTTTTTTATTCTTTTTTTTTTCCTTTTGTCTAACACATTTTCGTTACTTTCTTGTTAAAAATAGAAAATTGCTGTGTTAAGTAAGAACTTTTTGTCTTCACATTTACATCAAAAACTGTTATTTGATAGGGAATTTGACCCTATTTCTGTGTTTTCGTATCTACATTTTTATATAGAATTTTTTTGCTAACATCAATGAAATTTTTTCGAAATAAATCGAAACACTGGATCCAACTTCTTTTACTAAAATTCCTTCAAATGAATTGGCTATGAAACCAACGTTAAAACATGTCTGTTTAAAGAACACCTCTTGCAAAAGTATTTACTGTAATCTGTTCTTAATTTTAAAATTAATAAAATATAAAAATAGGTATTAATTTTTTTTAATTCGTATCATTAACATTCATTCAGTTCCAAATGTACAACAAAGAAATAATTGTCCTATCAAATTTTATTGTCTTAAAACTGTACAAGGAGTTCGCCAATTTCTGTTGGATGTTAGAAAGGGTTCGCAAGATGAAAAATGTTGGTAACTACTGTTCTTTACGAACTGTAGAGTTGCTTTCTTTACCTATCCACTATCCAGCTAAAAAACTTAATTTCACAATTAGTTAAAATTAGTATTTTGAAAGAACAAAATTAAAGACAGTTTGTGTTATCGGTACATAACTTGTCACAATTCTTTTAATATTACGGTCTAGGACTAGTCTCAGCGATGAAAAAAGATACGTTTATTGGAAAACTGAAATATGATCGACCACAGGAATGAATCCTCTAACAGAAGCATCGAAATTAATTGGCAATAACGTTTTAATAAATGGACGGCACAACTTAAGCGTGCTTAGTACCATATTATTGTGGTGCAGATGTCAGTGCTGTAAATAGAACAATAACTCCCACTTTTAATCGCTTTATCAAATCTCAAACGGTCACGTGACGGATTGCAGCTGCAATTTTTATTCTCTGAAAAATTAGTGTTATTTCTGATTAATCAGCAATTAGAGGGAATTATGGACTAGTTTTATAATCATTTTGCCGTGGTTTTTAAGTCTCGGTGACATTTTTATTAAACGCAGCAAGTGAATTAATTTTAACTCGACGTTACGCCAATCTTTATAAAACGTTCCTAACGCGATAAAAATAATTGAATGAAAAAGTGTAGGTATGAAGTAATTAAGTGCGCTTGTATTTCGCTGCCTTGATGGATGGAGAATTTTCCATCGATCGTTTATTATTACGTCCATTTGTTATCAATAGATCAATTAAAGGCCGGTCGAAAAAATAGAAGCGTCCATAAAACGGATGTCGTTTTTGTTCAAATCGAGCCTTAATTCGATTAGACATCAACCTTCTGTCAGACATTCCACCCATAGTTCAGGTTACACACTGCGATAATGACAAATCGAGCGGGAGCAAGAACAAGTAAATAAAATAAAAAGCGACTCCATTGCCATTTCCTGTTCTGATGCGTCCGACTACAATTCCACTTTTTCCCACTTTTCTCGCGAATCGCTAAAAACTCACCCGGTATCATGCACGAGATTTATATCTATCTATAAGGCAACAGTCTCGAAAGTGTTCGCTGCAGATAATGGCGTTTCCGTTATAATCCGTGAAGTATAACGAAGCCGATTTTTCACGTTCGATATTCTCAGGGTGAATTTCCCATTCATATGTATAAACTTTTGTTTGGCGACTTTCTTAACACCTGCTCCGAGGGCAACGGGCCGCTCACCTGGAAAATCGCTGCGAGATTTGCTTCAGCAGCAGAAATAGAATTATGGCTTTATTAGTTTGGATCCGTGAAAACAGTTTCTTGAATCATCGATGGATCTATAACCAAAATATTTACGGTCGTTACGGCTAAACACAGTTATTTTCGAGCCACCGTTTAGAATTTAATTTTGATTAGTGCATTCGGAGCTCTGAGCAAGTTGCTAATGATAATAAACATTGGTCGAAGAAGTTGCCGTTTATTATTTGATTCAATCAACGAAACGACTCGAGCCGCCATTACCTCGTTAAAAATCGAGTTAAGGTGAAAAGAAGTCGCATCCGATCCCATTTTGTTTACTTTCGTTCACTTAATAATTTCCGCGCTACAATTTCACCCAAAAACAATTCCCAGCCCTTAGGGAGGTTGCGTGTGAAATCGCGTTGCACCCTGAGGTCGATACCATCCACGTGCCACACCACATAAATATTAAATTCCGTCTTTGATAAAAATGCAAGACCACCTGGACTTGTAAATAAGCGGTGATAATGCCGGGAAACTTCCGCACACATGCGTGAAAATATGAATCGGGCTTTCGGAGATTTTCAGGAAGCTGAATGTCAACGAGTGGGTTGTAAAAAAGGCGGCTTCCGTAAAAGCGAAAATAAACCTAATCGTGGTATTATCGTGGCTTATCCGCTGCCAGTGGGTTGACTGACCCGACTTTGCTTTTCGAGGGTTCCTATATCGATCCTGCGTGCCTCGATAAAACGCCCTTATGGCCCACTGACTCGCAAAATGCTAAACTTTGGCCCATCAAGGGCGCAATGTGCCAAAATAAAACTAAATTTGGATGCGGTATTCCCCGAGAGAAGCACCGCCTAGCACTGGCGGATTTACGCAGCGCGGGTTCATCAGGGGGCTGTTCCGCACCAACTTCTCCAAGCATCTACGAAAATGAAACGGGAGTAATGCTTCGTATTTTTCTAGATTAGAATTACGCGAAAGACAAGCAAAAAATTCTTTGTAACTTCAAGAAACAGGTGGAATAAATTTTGGTGTAAAAGGGACTGTTTTCTCAATAAAAAAACTATCACAATTAGACTTACTGATTTTTTTAGACAATTTTTATTTATGAAAAAGGTTCTAAATATAAGGAGCCTGCTTTGAGATATCCTTTAATGACGTTTCAAGGGTATAATTTCCCTTTTCTTCAGATTAAACAAGTCTACAAACAATAATGAAATAACAAATATAATAATTTAATAGAAGTACGTAATACAAAGACTTTACACATTTGAGTGGTGGAAGGAACACTGAAAGGTGAAGGTTAGATGGTTAAATATGAACCCACCCAAATCCAGCGAAAAATATAACAATAAAAGATTTTTTTTAATATAAAAATAATCGTTAAATGATATGTAAAACCTAACAAGAATACATAGAAAATTGTATAAATAAATGAAATAATGTTATCTTAAAAATAGAGGGTGTATCAGAAATACGTGTGTTAGTTTCAACACGGAAAAAAACTCATAAAAACAACAACTTTTCTATACAACATTTTTTCTCCTTCTTTTGTGCAAACGAGCCGATCAGTGTTTAATAATTAATTTCTATTCATAACAACAATTTTCGTTCCTGTTCTAAATTGTTTAAATTGTGTCTTTCTATCACAAGAAAAATAGTTTGGCTCTTTTATTTTTACCCATAGGTGGGTACACGTTTCAGTATCTTATTTTTTTCTAAATTTTAAGTAAATTACAAATTTTTATAACAATAGTCAGTAAACAGTATAACAAATTAAAATAAAAAAACATCACTATATTAATAAAATAGTACTAAGGACAAATTAACATAATATAAATAAATTGTGACAAGTATAACAACAAGTATGTATTTTTTGAAGTATAAATAAAGAAAATAATTGATTAGCGATGACGATTATTATTTTTTATTTTTTTGTTATATCTTTATAACTGTTGCCTATTTTATTTTATCTATGTTGATTTGGATATTGACATTGTCAAAACATTTGATATACAGATTTTCTAAAATTAACCTTTTAACTTTATTAGGTTCATTATGTAAAAAAATTATGTTGTTATAATTAAAAGAATGTCCAGTTTCTACAAAGTGTTCAACAAGGCCTGAGTGTCCTGTATTAGCATTAGATAAGTGATATTTATGTTGTTTTATTCAATTTTTAATATGTTGACAGGTTTCACCTATACAGCAATTTTTATAATCATTACAATCAATTTTGTAAATTTGTTTCATTTTTGTCTTTAACTTTCCTAAATAACAAATCATATGCAGGTTGGTTCTTTTCTAATTTATCTTCTATATAATATATCTCTTACAGTTTTTGAAATAATCGCAAAACAGAATTTTGGATTATTATTTTTATATTTAGTCAAGTAAACTTTTGAAATATACGATAAAATTGTGCTACTAATTAAAGGAATAGACCTATTTATTCGCCATTTTCATTCAAGTCCAAAATTTGAACTGAGTTACTTTACATAATTCACTAAGTTATAATACACCACAAATAAATATTATTATTTTATTGCTTATTCGATAATGAACCAGATAAAAATTAAATAAAATATTGAAGTTTGACAATTGTTGACCATTTTACAAGGTCTGCTTGATTAACTATGAAAATTACGAGGTAAAATCCGTTTTTTTTTTATTTTTTTCAAAAACTATAAGAGGTATGTACAGGACGTATTGATAAAAGTCACCATAAATATCGATATTTTTAGGAATGCCATTAAGAAAATAAGGTCGTTTCATTTGGAAAAACTAAGTTATAGCAGTTTTTTGAAAACCATTTTTAAAAAATCATACTAGCCATGAATTTTGACAGTTGACAATTTCGAAAATTCTAGAAAACTTTTCATACCTTCAGTTATCGAATGCAGAAAAAACCTTTCACTTATTGCAAAGGGTTAAAGGGCTGCGATATCTTAGATAAACTCTTGCAAATCAAAATTTTAACAAAAAAATTGACATATTATGTCAAAAGCTATGACAGATAAGTATCAACAATTTAGGTAAATTTTACTCAGCTTGAGAAGGTCAGTTCAAATATACAATAAAAATGTGTGGTTACTATTTAAAATTTTAAACATGGCGCTAATTTTTTGTAGTTCCGGAAGGTCATGTATTTTTAAAATAATTTAGTTGGCTTCAGAATGATCGATTTGGATCGTACACAAAATTTTAAAGCTCTAACGATATTAGACGGTAAAAAGTTTCTAATGTAGGTCCTAAAAGAATAACCCTGTATAGTATTAATAGGTTTCCACGTTGATGTAATGTTTAAGTTTTTAGTTAATGATTCAATTTTAGATTTAAGATTGGCATAAAAAGGAAAACTGACATAGATATTTTTATTATTATATGTTTATTAATGTTTATTTATTTTTTTATTTTTATTAATATTATTGTTAGAGTTTTGAAAAATTGTACTTGTTTAATCTGAAGAAACGGGAAATTATACCCTTGAAACGTCATTAAATGATATCTCAACACAGACTCTTTTTATTTAAAACCTTTCATATATCACAATTAAATTTGAGCAATTTGTTAAGATAATTGTAGACTTGACACCTGCATGTTCGCCTAAGATAGATTAGCCACTGCCGCCTAGCGGCAGATTTCAGCTGTGCAGTGTCGTCAACCTCTTGGGATTTATATGCCTATAATTTAAAAAAATTTGCATCTTTTTGCAACACTTGAACTTAAAATGAGAGCTGGAGCAAAAAACGTATTGTCGTTCTTTGTTCTTTCAAGCTTGAACAAAGCAGCACACGATGCTCTTCAAGTAAGTCTTGTGGACATTGAGGTCAACAATTCTTCTCTCACGTATCGCCTTTTCCATCTTGCACACCAGTCCAGTGCACTCGACGATACTTAAGAAGGGCATAGCTGTCGAGGCGTATCTTTCATCTTTTTATTTCACTTTTATAGACCTGGGCTCGGGATAGCTCCATAGAGATGATTATCCCGAATTTTATTAATTGATTAAATTATGCAAGCATGACGACCTTGTATTGTTCCAAATACGTTTTTAAATTGGTTCAGATGATTGCGATTGATTGAGCTAATTGTTTTAGGAGCAACTAGAGAAATTGGTACTGCCCTAACGAGGATTTGTTTGAGGCATAAAGCCGTTGAAGCAAGGATGAAAACTTTTACCAGGTGATGATAAATTCTCTCACACTTCGTTTCACTTATTTGTAATGTTGTAGTACAATTATGGAATTGTTAATAATCCCCTTGCAAGAAAAATTAGAAGACTGGAAAAAAACTGTACTTAATCTCGATAAAGAACATGCCAAAGGTAATAACAAAAAAACACAAACACGCACCCTTTACCCTCTCTCATCCACAGATTACAAACGAGCGCGAGCCGACTTGAAAAAACGCTCCACTGACACGTTACGTTTGCAAAAGAAGATGCGCAAAGGTGCAGGAGGTGATCTGCAAAAGCGGCTAGAATGCGGCCTCCAGGATGTAACCGAGCGACGGCAGTTGCTCGAAGAGACAGAAAAACACGCCGTTAGAGCGGCCTTGATCGAGGAACGCAGCCGATTTTGCACTTTCGTGGGGTTGCTGAAGCCGGTTGTTGTGAGTATTTTGGTGGAGGCGCCGGGTTGGGTCTTAAACTCTCGTTACAGGACGAGGAAGTGGCCATGTTGACCGAAATGTCGCACTTGCAAGAGGCCGTGCAGCAGCTGGAGAAACACACGGCTGATCCCTCGACCCTTCCGCCGGCGTCCGAGCAGGTCATCGCCGATCTGAAGAGCTCGGACAGTGGATGGTCGTTTCAGACTCCGCCGTCTTCGCCGTCCAGTCTTGGCTCCAGGAAGTCATCGATGTGTTCAATTAGCTCACTAAACAGTTCCTCGTCGGGGAGTTCGAAGAATCATCACTCGCCGAGTCATCCACACTGGCAGAGATCGCTGTCGCAGGTATTTTTCGTCGTGGAGGTTTTTTACTGTTTTGGTTTATTTTCTGTTTTATTTTCTTTTATTTCCGGCCACAGCCTGTAGGTCGTAGCGGTACTATCCGGTACATGTCTGTCTCTAGCCAGGATTCCGGATTTACGTCACAAGATACTTTGTATCCCAGACCTCCGTCGTCGTTAAGTGTTGCTCAGGTAAACGCAAATGACCAACAAAAACCGACAAAAACAAAAAGATCAAATGACTAATCAAAATTTAAGCCTGAAGTACTCAAGCCTGACGCATTTAAACGTTTGTTTAGCTTTTTCCGTTTTATACGACTTTTTGCGGACTAAAATAATACCGTCTTTACAGTTATTATTTTTATCACTACTACATGTTTTACATTAACATAATTTAGGAAATTACTCGCTGGCTAAAAAAGTTAAATTGAGAGAATGCCGCGTAAATACGAGTACATACCAATATAAATGAATTGAAAAAAGCACTCTAAGCAACAAAGGAAAATGGGATTAATATTAGTCACAACTTGGTTAAACAAAAAATATTAACATAATCGCTAGAAAACACACATAAAACTACTACATTTGACTTCCGTATTTGTTAACAAAAGAGTAGGTGGTATTGAATTTTAAAGCTTTTGTTCATTTTGTTTTTTTTTCTAACACTTCTTTCACTTTTAACACTTTGTTTTTACAATTTTTATCATTATACAGATGGTTCTGAAATGACGTACTAATTAATTCCAATGCCAATCTGTAGCACTGTCCAACAAATTTTCACTTGTTTCTATCCCTTAAACTACGAATACCTAAATACTAGACGTACAAATAAAACATCCACGTTCTCGTCAGTTCTAAAAACAATAAAATAAAACAGAAGTCTCTATTAAAAATAAGTCAAATAAAAAAATTCTTAATGCAAGGAGGAAAGGTCAAAAAATTATCGAAATATATTTAAAAAAAAAGTGTAATGGGCAAAGTAAAGAATCAAAAAAGTTCTTGGACCAGAACTTTAAATGTCTTTGGGGTCTAAACCGTTATAGATCGATTTTTGTCTAGAAAATTTACTTTCTACAATTTTTTTTGGTATCTTTAACCGTATTCGCAGCTTTCGAAAAATATGTGTGGGAGTTCGGGGTAATTTTTTCCTTATTTTTTTTTTCTTTTTTCGTCGTGAATTGTTTTGTATTTTGTTTTGGCACCTAATATTTTAGTTCTCCATACTTTAGACGTTGAAAGTTTAGACGAAAGGGAATTTTCGTTATGTTTTCCGTGTGGCGTGTGTCGAATTCGAATATGAAAACTTTTAGGGTCGGCTTATAGAAAGCTCTGTTAAAATTTAATTCGTTGTTAAAAGTTAATAACGCGAATGGACCAACCAAATTGCTTGAAGCTAAACAAAAACTAACAACAAAAATATAAAATAGAAAAAAATAGTATATTACACTCGTTTAAAGAAGGCTTTAAACTCCAATAGAATAAGTGCCACAATTAAGGAATTGTGGCACTTATTCTATTGGGGCACTCCTTTGTCGTGCTCCAAAACCATTCGTGGCACAATAGAACGTCTTACAAAACTCGTATAATAATATACTATTATTTTTTATTAATCTATTTTAATTAAATATTGCCTTTGTTACGGAAACTATAAAAGTTCCTAGTCCTTTGGGACTTTTAGAAGGGAATTATGAGTTTTATTAACCATGGCCAATTGCCACGGTCATTAAGACCCTTATAGTTCACTTGCTATATAAATATTATATTTGGGTGTTTTTGAATGTTTTCTGTTCAGAAAACCTTTAAAAAGTGGTTGACTTTTCTATTAAGTTTTTATGCAGACTCCAAATTCGTTTGCTTCGTTGTCTTACTTGTTTGTTCAGTCATGTTTTTTTCAAGTACCATATTAACAAAATAGCTTCAATCAGTCGATAATCATTCCATATATTTTACGTTTTCGATTAGCAAATTTGTATTGAAATATAATAATTTAATCTGGAAAGAATTTTAATTAATGACCGATTTTTTAACTTGTTACTTATGAAACATTGAGGCAGCTGTAAAAACCAACGTGATAATAAAAACTACACAGTATAGAATTTATAAAGATATGTAACACTTATGTTAATTTTGTGTTTCTGAGGGAAGACAATTGCGCCTAAGATGGCAGTTATGGTACTTGAAAATGCAATTAAACAGTCAAAAAATCCACTTTCAGAACTTTTCTCAAAATTTTCTCAATTTTCTCAAAATTCCTTCAATAAAAAATAAAACACGGGCAATTTTTTGTGGGCGCCACAAAAATATAATGTTCTTCTGAAGAACGATTTTTACGTTGGATGGTAATTACAGTGAATTAAGTTAATTGCGCTGCAAAGCGCTATATCAAATTATTTTTTTATTAAGTCAGACACAAAATTATTTTATTGGCGAAATAATATTGTTTTTTATAAGGTTTTTAAAGATTTATACGCCATTTTAGACCATCTGTGTGTCATATTGCATAATTCAGTTTTAATTTTGTTGTCATATTGCATCTTTAGGTCTCCAACATGTCTGAACACAGTAGCAACAGTAGCAGTTCAAGTACTCCATGCACTCCTTTCCCAGCAACCGTCATTCCAACCACAACATCGACATGGCCCAACTTACAAGAGACCATGCAGTTCGAAAGAGCGGCTTCGGCTATCATCAACGACCGTCCTCATACCATTTCTTCAGGTGCTTATGGTTCTTTTGATTTTTTTTCCGCACTCACTCCTCTAGCCAATCACCATTTTTGTATCATCACACCCCATTTCATTGCAGCGTATGAAAAAGGTCATCAAAGGCCTCCTCTTACAGTGTACACATTCCAAGCACCTGACCAGAGCCTCTCACAGCCGGTGAGTCCAGTCACTTCCATAACGCCAACAGAGAACAACAACAAGATGATTCCACCGAGGAGTCCAACAACTTCCATCAAGTCGCTTCAGAGCAAGCCACCATTGCCGACTGTAAGTTAACTGTTTGTAACAATCAGAATTATTTTACTGAATTGGTTTCGGCAGAGATGCTCGTCTCTGGAGCGCCCCAGCGGCCCCAACGTGCCCGCCAAGACCATAGCGGAGATGCAGGGCGTGCGTGTGCTTCCCCCAACCACCTCCGAGCAAGTGCTAGTGAAAAAACCGTCGTCTCTTCCAGCTCACTTGACCAAAAGTATTAACTGGCTTCGGTTACGTACTTGCCATCTGACCGCAATTTTGCAGATGTTGTTCAGCCGACGTACGTCAACATGCACGA
Source organism: Tribolium castaneum (assembly GCF_031307605.1). Lineage (NCBI taxonomy): Eukaryota > Metazoa > Arthropoda > Insecta > Coleoptera > Tenebrionidae > Tribolium > Tribolium castaneum. The sequence continues at coordinate 15,652,233 of NC_087396.1, forward strand.
GCTGGCCAGCATGGCGGCCAAAAAGGCGCAAGAGATGTCGCTGCCGCCGCCCCCGGCCGACTTCATCGGCTCGCCCGCCACCGAGAAAGCGGCCACTGAAGGTGAGAAAGATGGCAGCACTAGCGAAAGCTCGTTAGAATCGTCTAGCGGCTACGGAAGTCAGACCACTTTTACTGCCGAAGATCCCGCCCATGCTGAAGGTAAGTGTGAATTTTCCATTTGTCACGGAAACGAAAGCATGGTGTTATCGGTTGTTTCCTTCATAACACGACATTAGCTTAACCAACTCAGGGTTTTTATTAGCATGTGTGTGACTATTAGTGTGTGTGTTGTTAGATGTTAACGATTCGGCTATGAAGTATTGCACGCTTCCACGCAACAGTGACCTCAATTCTGCACGAAGAAGGCCTCTATCCATGACAGGTAATCAACAGTGCACATTTATGTTCGGTGGGGGTTGGTTGTTTCATTCATTGGCTTTAGAGTGGGTGTTTTCCAGATTTAACAGTCACAGGTTCACAAATATGCCACACTAAGTGGAGAAACCAATGTTTAATCTTGACCAAGCAACAAGTTTTTTTGTTATGACACTGATTCTCTTCACAATCTATAACTTTCAGTCTGTTTAATTTTCGGGATTATGTTGAAGTATCAGTATCGTTCTCACAGATTTTTTTTATAAACATTTGAAAATAAAAAAAATATTTAGTGCAAAGCGGGTTTGAGTTATTATCGTCCCCTCTATTGTTTAGTTCTATTTGCGTCGTTAGATAGCGCCAATCTAACTTTCAAGAGCACTGAAATAAAAATATGGATAAGAAATAACGGTGAGCACAAGCTTACAAAATATTGCAGGCATTTATAGAACATTTAATTCTGAATAAATTCTGAAGAGTCAAAAGTAACCGGAAACTATATTATAAAATTCAAACTACTACCAATTTTGCGCGCTGTCCCTTAAAACGCCGTGAGCGAGGTTAAAGACACAGAAAAAGTGTAATGTAAGGGGCAAAGTAGTAACGTATTAACTGCTTTTTATTTAATTTTTCATTAGACCCAAATAGTATATTAAAGTATGGATATTGTGGTCTTTAAAACAGATGCGATTTTTAGAGCACGACAGCGTAGCCGGAGTGTTTTAAAAACCAGTAATTCACGATTACTTTAAATTTTTAAATTAAAGTAAAGTGAATAAAAAGTTCGATCAAAAGTTATATTATTGTGTAAATCTATTCTCTGATAATTAAATTATCTATAAAATATATATTATTCTTCGACACTGTCAAAATTTTCGGTTTTTCTCTTGTGTAAGACAGTTTTGACAACTGTTTAGCATTTCTCAATACGAAACTTCAGATTATTATTAACAGATTTAAAGCAATTTTAAACCTTGTTGAGTCTAATTCAAAGAATAAAATGTATTATTTAACTCGTTTTCGTTTATTTCACCTCGTGGATGATAAACCACTGGTTTTCACTCGTGGTTTCATAGATTTCATTTGAGAGTTTCTGTAAAAGGAAAGAATTCTGTGCCAAACTAAATTCCAGCAACACGTTTTGAGCTAAGAAAACCCACCAGAAATTCTCAATTTGTGCTTTATTTCATTTCAAAAAATTATTAATTGAAATGGGTTATAAATAAATAAAAAACTATGTTCTTATGTTATACATGCTATGATGACTAAAAATTCAGTCATAACTGCGTAAACAAATAGTTTAAGGTTTTTAAGGAGAAAATATGTCCAAAAACTACATTACATTTCCCATGGCATTGCAAAAATTGTTTAAAATACCGAACCACACGCAAACCGCCGTGAACTGACCCATATTAATATAGACAAAGAATTGCTAATAAGTTTTTAAATGAATTTATGCAAAAATAAAGCAAAAACTCATTTTTAACAAAATTGTTGATTACTGTGTTTTTGCTTGGGACAGCTCGATATCTTTGTCTTTAACCCTTTATTTAGGTTTAAAATTATTTTTAAGTGTTCTCGGTATAAATGAAATGAGTCTGTGGCTTCAGGGCCTAAACTGTGAAAGAAAGTGTTATGGTCTTGCAAACTTTTGCGTAGGAAAATTCTATACAACGTTTTTTCTTACATTTCCTAACTGTATTTGCAGTGTTTTAAATCATATGGACGGAGCACAAATTTTAATTAGTAGGTGTTACGATTGTTATAACAAAGTAGCCAAAAAGTGAAAAAAAAATCCATTCCAAATTCACCAATATCTTTTCAAACCGCTCTCAAAGATAAAATCTAATTTTATCGCCGTGTGTAATACGATTATTATTATTAATAATTATTTATTAATTGCTTAGTTACATATATTGATTGTAAATTGTTATAAACATTAAAAACAGAAAAACAGCAATGATTGTAAAACCATATTTTTATAGACCAAAAATTTCTTTTTACCATGAAGTAAGCAGGAGATAAAATACCATTTTATTTTTACAAAGGAATAAAAGCCATAATCTTGACTCAAATATTTCCTTAGTGATACCTTAGAATATATGGTGCCATTAGGCGCATCAGTGCGGATTTTCACATTTTCACAAAAAACATAAATCATATTTAGAAAAATGTTTTCCATGAAATCTTATAGTTGAGGTTTTATCGCGCCAGTAATATATATGTTATTTAACACATTTTTTATTAACATTTTTACTATTTACATTTTTTTTATTAAATTCGTCACGTATTTTGGAACAATAATGAACGCCAAATAAAAATCCCAGATTGGGAACTTATTTTGAGGTAGCATGTTTTTATGTTTGTCGTGACAGTTTTAATTTTTAGTTTTTGTTTGCTTATTAAGAACTGGATCTTTAACGTTCTTGCTTTTTTTCTAAGCAATTACTAAAGTAATTGAACTTAAATTAATTTAAGGTAGTCTGACCCTCATTTGTACTCCCAGGCATTGATTTTTAGGTATAGAACAGTTATTTTGTATCTCGAATTGCGTCTTAGTATTTAGTTTTTGTACTCTTAGGTGAAACTTTTTAAAAGAAATCTTAATTCTTTTTAGCCATAAGTAAATAAACAAAAAAATCGTAATTTGTTAGTTACTCCTTGAATTTGTTTTAAAATTGTAGGTAGGGCTTATTTGTGAACTTCGCCAGACTGCAAAATTTCCTAAAGAGATTTATCGTATTTCTAGCCGTAGGTTAAGTACAGTTAGTTTTTCGTTTATGCTTGGTGGAGTTTATCCTTTTGATTGATAAAAATACTTTGGCAGCTATTTACTCGACCGGAACGATTCGAAGTTCATTAGCTCGTCGAGCATCGATGCAGGCCAACAAGCCGCCACCGCCAATCCGCCGCACATCTTCCATAACCAACACTTCCACAGCAGCCCAACCCTCGGCGATGGGAAGCCTCGAAAACCTTCCGCCACCGCCGGCTTTCCTCCTCGAGCCTTCCACGCAACAACAAAAACACACAGGTTCGCAATCCCGCCGTGCAAACCCAAAACTCAACGCAAATATTCCAGGAATGAAAGTTGCCGAAACCGTCAAAGCCCTCACCGAACTGAAACACACCCCAGCCAGCCCCAACTCCATTAGACGCATGTCGGCCTCCTCCCAGTCCATCTATCAAAGCCACAGCACGACACCCACGAGCCAGCAGGGGCCGGTTCTCAGCACTTTCCAGGCCCAGACCAAAGTCTCGTACGTTTCGCAATCTGGGGGCGTCGTCTACGCCCAACCTTCGCAAGTTTTATGCGGAAGTCCCACGGCGACGCGCCGGGTTAACAGCTTCCGGTCGCAAAGCGCCGAACGCAGATCAGGTACACTTGAAGTAAACTTTGAAAATTTTAACTTTGGTGTAGGACCTGTTGGTGTAGGTTCCAACTTCATAGCGACGCTAAGTGCGAAGTTGGCACCGAATCTAAGTCCTAGAACTGCTCGGAGGCATTCAGAGGATTTGGTTCAGTCGCCACCGACCAAAATCGTCCAAAGGGGCCCAGGTCAGAGCTTCCTAGATTCGCTGAACGCCAAATTGGCCCAGCAACATATCACCAACAGCACGCAAGCGACGCAACACAAGGCCACCAAAATACGACAAATCATCAACAGCAAAGCTCAGGTGAGAAATTTAGTAGAAAATAATACGTAAGGTGTGTGGAAAAATTGCATACGAACGACGATGGAGCGAGTAATGTGCTTGTTCAGTAGTTCATAATCTCCCGAGTAACATACTATACTTTATCTACGTACACCGATGCACATTATGGCAAAACTGAGTCAGTAAATGATAACTTTAAAATTAATAGAAACAGTTTGTTGTAGTTAATTTAAGTTATAAAATTAAGAAAGTGATAATGTGATGGTGATAATAAATAAAAAATATTTTTTGAAATAAAAAGTATTGCTAATTACAAGTTATAATCCAAAAAAATCTAGAATAAAAATTAAATTAAATACATGTGCATTTTTTAAGATAAACAGACGGTTTATTTTAAGAAAAAAATAAAAATGTTTGATGTGGAGGCAAACGGACGCCACTACTATTTGATTTAAATTAATGCTAATAACACGATATACAACATACTTAAAAATGAAAAGGATCGTTTTTGCTCTTTTGAGAAATTTGAGATTGAAGTGTATTGTACGAATTTGTAATTGGTTTATTGAAATAAAATTTGCAAAAAGAATTAAAGGCTTTTTAAAAATTTTTTAAAGGTTTTTTTACCGTTTTTTAGCAAATAAGTGTCTGAAGAATAAATCTTTATTATTATTACCTTAGTAAAGATAGATCGCTTTGTGTTTCAACTTTCAACTGTGTCAAGTGAATCAGAACTTTAGTAGTATTTGTGATTAATTGGGTTGCTTGTCTCTAAAATTAATAAAATCGCATTATACTGTCTCGGAGCCAATTCGTTTTAAAATAATTTAAATCCAATCAATTCACTAATCACTTGGAAGAAATTCAGAAATGTTTAGCTTTGCACTCTTAACAGACTGAGAAAAACATACGACTAAAATTTTCATAAGAAACATGAGAAAAAAGTTATTTAAAATTTAAAATATGCACTTCGCCTACTATTTTTCAAGACGTTGTGAATACTGTTAAAGATACAAGAAAAGTGTTTGGAAGAAATTTGTTAGAGAGTTAAATTTCCTCTAAAAACGTCGTGAGACCTTATCTCTGTCATCAATTGCCTTGGCCCTAAAGATGTTTAAAGGCACTGAAGCGATGGATTTGTATTATTTTAACGGTGGTCAAGTAGGTAATTAAAAGTTGATTTATACCTAAGCGTAGAAGATAGAAATATGCTGCCGCGGACTTTTTTATCGGAAATTTGATTCTCTTCAACTTTATTCCTAACATTTTTCTCTTGCGTGTGTAAGAAAAATATGGGACAGAGTGCAAACTGGTAAAAGTTTGAATTTTTTTTACTCATGTATAGTTTACGATAAAAATTTTGCAATGTTTATGTCTTATTATTGAGAATTTAGTGTTCTATTTGTCTGTATTTTTTTGTTTGCTTTGTGTTAACTGTTATGCGAAAGCAACCATTTTTTTTAACTTAGTTGGTAATGGAACAACTGCGCTCTCTGGCGACATTAACGGAACAATCGAGGACGGGAACGTTTTATTTGTACGTCGTTTCGTATCCTAATCTTTAGATATCCGTAGTCACAACCAATCACCACCGAATTTGCAGTTTTTTTTACATTATTTTGAAAAACGAAAGCTTAATTGATTGAAATTAATTTGTATTGCAGCCTGACCCCAAAGTGTGCCACGAGTCGCTCATGGATCAGATCAAGAGGGGGGCAACCTTGCGAAGAGCCGAAGTGATCAACGACCGATCGGCACCAAAGATTTATTGAGACAATATTTCCAATAGATGCTCCAGTTTAATGCTTGCTAATTAAACGCCGCGTTAATCGATATAGCGTAACTTAAGCAATTCATGTTAAAACAAGTTCAATTAACTCGTAGTGCGCTGTCTTATTAACGTCCATTATATAAATCTGACTGAATTATTTTTGTATTGCATAGTCAACATAGTATTATTCTATAGGACTGATGTTAAGTGTTTGTAAATCTTTTATATGATATTTATTTATTGTATTTTTCGTTTTTATCTCACATGTTTTGTTGCAGTGGAAATACATTTAAGTAAACTTGGATTTGTGTTTAGAGAGTTTAACTTTTATGTAAATAGTATAAAGGGATAAGTAATATATTAAAGATAGCGTAACTCATGTCAGGCACAAACTATGTGTGTATAATTAAGGGTTATTTTAGTCATATGTTAGCAGTACAATTTTTTTGTTACTTTTTATTCAAATTTTTGTTCGCGTGAACTTTGGATGTGTCTTCAGTTATGTATATAGGAATATTCTTACGTCTACACTAAATGTATTTTGAGGTCCTTGCTGTCTAGAATTCAATAATCATATTAACATTTCATATTCATAATTGTATAAGGTTCATGTTAAGAAGTGATAACATTTAAATACCGAAAAAAAACATTTTGCTTACGTTGTGTTGTGTATGGAATAAATTTCAAAAATAATATTTTTAATCGATGTCCTGATCATGCTCCTCGCCCCAAGCCCAAATATTTAAATCTCGCGCCTTCTGAGTTCTGAAAGAAGGCGCTCCTGATTGCGACATAACCTCAAAAAAAAAATTGTGAATGTGTTTATTTCTATCCTATTTATACAAAAATGAATTTAAATCTCAACGTTTTAATGCAGCAAGACAAAGTGAAGCTGTTTCCCCATATTTGTCGATGTTTAGTAAAGTTCGAGTCCACGAAAGTTCAAGACGTTGCCTTAACCCCGGAGGAAATTGTTCCGCCTCCCGTGAAGCCCCCAAAGATTGCAGAACAGTCGAAAAGGTCACACAAGGCTAGACTAGGCCAGTTTTTTCGAAAACATCCACATTTAGGTGATGTCAAGCACGACATCCCTGAAAAATATTTTGCTTTGAAGAGACTAACACCCCCTGAGAATTTATATTTGATAGACGCTCAAGTTGCAAAAAAGGCCGTAACGTACATTTTGCCGCATATAACAAAAAATGAGAATCAGCTCGTTTGTGAAACAAACGCCGGTCTGGGCCTAATAAGCGGGGAATTACTGGACAGTGGAGTTAACTTAGTGAGGTTGTATGAGTCTTGCCCGGATTTTAAAGAGCATTTAAAAGTAAATATTCACTTGTGTGTTAATAAGTAATTTAGCAAGTAATTTTTAGACTAGATTTAAGCCATACAAGGGACGTGTTGAGCTATTTACCAAAGATCTCTTCCTTTTACACCGATACGAATTTATAGACAAGCAAGACCACGGTAACAGAGTGGAACAATTGCTGAAAGGGGTCCCGAAGAAAGCGTGGGAAGATGGTAAGTGGCACCCACGTAAACAACAAAAATTAAACATTTTGATCAAGAACCAGCAATGACTGTAATCGGTACAATGGCCAACATGAATTTCATTCGTTTTTTAATGAAATCGCTAGTCTTACAATCATTTATTACGACACTAGGGAGAATGCAATTGTATGTTTTTATGCGACCAAGGGACTACATTGTAAGTATGAATAATTTAAAGTGACTGAATATAAACTTAAGCAAAGGTACTAACAGCCGGGCCTCACCTGAATTTACACACGTACAAACGTTGGTCGGTCTTTTTCAACCTATTTTTTGACTATGAACTGTTTGATAAGTTCCCGCGTGAGGTTTTTTTGCCTTGGCAATCCACAAATGCGCATCAGTCAGGTCGTTACGTGAGTTATAAACAATTTGCAACAAAAACCTAATTTTTGTTAAGGCAGCCTGGCCAGGTTGATCCCGACATGATGTATTTTGTTCGAATTAATCTCAAACAGAAGTTACCATTGGGCACGAAAAATCTGCTTTCTTTTTATGCGTTCATTATGCAGTTTTTTGGTCAAGGGACACAAAGGATTATTCCAACGTTAGAGTGAGTATTTACTTTCCAACTGGGCTTGTAATAGACGTCTGGATTTTAGGAGATGGGTACCAGGGGCGGGCTTAGACGCAATGATACCCAAATCGAAACATTCACAATATTTCAAAGACATTGATATTTTTACAAAGTTTGGGGAGCTTACGCCGCAACAGATACTGGCAGTTTTTAAGTACGTTTTCATTGTTTGTGATTGTTAAAGAATTAGTTAAATTTTTAGAGAAATGATTTCACATCCAGAGTACAAACAGAGCCATTTTGTCGAAGCGATCGAATCTCATTTGATTAAAACGGAAACGATTGAAACTAGTCTTGAGGACCATTTAGAAAAAAATGAAGAGCAATAGTATTTGATATCAATAAAATTTGCTCAACATTTTTCGTGTTTTTTTCCACTCATGTTCACGCAGTGTTCCTTCAGAGTTTTCCTCCCATTCGCGAAAGCTTTCCCGCACATATGACACACAAATTGATTTTTCACTTTTTCGAACATAAATTTGGTATTTTCCAAGTACAGCAATTTTTTGCTCTAATTTTTGCGACCCTATGCAATTTTTTGCTCTATTTTTTGTGACCATATGCAATTTTTTGCCCAACTTTTTGCTCCAAAAAGGCGATTTTTTGTTCCAACGTTTGAATGACAAATTTTTCGTAAATTTTTCCAAGACGTTAAAGGGTTTTTTGTGCCGTTTTTTTGGGACCATGGCAATTTTTTGCTACATTTTTTGTAACCACTAGTACTTTTTTGTTCAATTTTTTGCCAGTTACTGAGGGTTAGCAAGAAATTATTTTAATCACAAACTTTGAGACGTGTGTTTTTGAGGTGGTGAAGCTGTTACTGTAATGAATTGATTTTTCACTTTTCGAACATAAATTTGGTATTTTTCAAGTACAGCAATTTTTTGTTCTATTTTTTGTGACCATATGCAATTTTTTGCTCTATTTTTTGTGACCATATGCAATTTTTTGTCCAACTTTTTGCTCCAAAAAGGCGATTTTTTGTTCCAACGTTTGAATGACAAATTTTTCGTAAATTTTTCCAATACGTTAAAGGGTTTTTTGTGCCATTTTTTTGGGACCATGGCAATTTTTTGCTACATTTTTTGTAACCACTAGTACTTTTTTGTTCAATTTTTTGCCAGTTTTTGAGGGTTAGCAAGAAATTATTTTAATCACAAACTTTGAGACTTGTGTGTTTTTGAGGTGGTGAAGCTGTTATTGTAATGAATTGATTTTTCACATTTTCGAACATAAATTTGGTATTTTCCAAGTACAGCAATTTTTTGCTCTATTTTTTGTGACCATATGCAATTTTTTGCTCTATTTTTTGTGACCATGTGCAATTTTTTGTCCAACTTTTTGCTCCATAAAGGCGATTTTTTGTTCCAACGTTTGAATGACAAATTTTTCGTAAATTTTTCCAATACGTTAAAGGGTTTTTTGTGCCATTTTTTTGGGACCATGGCAATTTTTTACTACATTTTTTGTAACCACTAGTACTTTTTTGTTCAATTTTTTGCCAGTTCCTGAGGGTTAGCAAGAAATTTTAAGAAAATCACAAACTTTGAGGCTTATAATTTAATTAAAAAAAAAAACGGAAACAATCAGTACAATATTAGGCTAGAGGTGGGGCGAAAGCGTTTATGTTGTCGATTTTATTCCACAAATAAATTCGTCTTTGATGTGAACACTCTCCACTTTGAGGACCGTCCCCATGCCCTTGTGTATCTTTTTATGCACTTTGAGGTACCTCTCTTGTGTAAACACAGACCCACACTCATTACACACACATTCGTTCAACTTCTCATGAATCCTCAAATGCCTTGTCAAATCGTGCCTCAATCTGAACGCCGCCTCACACTTGTGACACGAATGCGGCCTGTGCCCCGTATGCAACCAAGTATGCACCTTTAGGTCCCGATTCCTCCTGAATTTCTTCCCGCAATGACAGCACTCAAACCTAAACGTTTCCGAATGGAACGTTTTGTGCACATAAAGTGACGCTTTCTGCTTAAAACACTTGCCACAAACATCGCACACGAAAGGCCTATTGTTCGTATGTATGTTCATGTGCTCGTCGCGTGTGGCCCTCGCCGCAAAAGTCTTTTTACACACCTCACAACTGAAGTTCTTCACCCCATGGTGGAAACCCTCAATGTGCCGTTTTAGGCCGTTGGACACTCTGAAGCTTTTCCCGCACAAGTGGCAGAAATATGTCCGCACTCCCGTATGTATCATCCTGTGGCGCATCAAATTGTAAGACTGGCGAAAAATCCTTTGGCAGAAATCACACTTGTAGAACAGCTTCCCGTCAGAGCCCCGATTTCTGCACTTTTGCAACACCGCCAAATTGTTTTTCCTCACTTTCTCCTCCTTCGCCTCTGCCTTATACTCAATATGTTTTCCTCCGCGATGCTTCTCCATGTCGTGTTTGCGCGTGAAGCCTTTTTCGCAAACATCGCAAAAGAATTGCGGTACGATTTCCTTTTTTGTCCTTCGGTAACGTTTCGGTTTTATTTGGTGTTCCTCAAGAACGTGGTTTTTGAGTTTGAGGCGATTTTCGAATTTGATATCACAGACAGTGCACTTTTTGGCGGCCAAATCGACCACTTGGTCGAGTTCTTTTGGGTCAGGAGGATGGCAACTGGTTTTGTGACGTTTGAGGTCGCGGGCTCGACTTATTGTTTTGTTGCAAATATCGCAGGTTGCTCTCGAGGGGGGTTCTCGTTTGGGGGAAAGCAGGGGTTTTATGTCGATTTGTAGTGGAGACAAGGGGGCTACTGCTGACCTGGAAAAGAAGCGAGGACATCTTAAGGCAGCGTTTTCTAATTGGATCAATTTTATCGAAGACATACAATGAAGGAATACAAGCGGTCTGCCATTATTATCCAAAATTCACTGAATAACTAATGCCAAAAACTATGAGCTGAGCCTGTTTTAAATTAAAATGTTCCAAAAACAAAAATTTTGAATAACACTCGCATACGCTCGTTGCATAACGACTTTGAACTTTAAACTTGTGTTTTCAGTATAAAATCTTGAGATCTAAGATTTATTTATTTAGAATAAAATAAAAAAAACATGAAATAAATATTCTTTTATTCCATCCACCTATCTTTGAACTAGTACTTTTGGAAATATAAATAAAATCAATAGTAATAACAGACATTTTAATTTATTTTCTGTAAATAGAAATAAACCATAAATAAACATATTACTTTTCATATCTTGTAGGTTATTCACTTTGGTATTTTCCTTCGTTTTTCTTGTAGTTCGGCCACAAATTTTGATTTTTTGATAAATTTATTTTTTTTTAATTGAAAAAATAGCTAGGGACTTATAGTAAGTTTAAAAATAATTATTCGTCGTCTGTTAAACACAAAAATATTAAATAATAATAAAAACTGAAGAAGTTAACAAAATAACTTTGGAGCTCCAGATTTTTTAAAATATGACATTAATTTTTTAACGATTTTAACGAAGTTTCTTAACAACGTACCACTGAATTGGTGCGCCAGTTTTTGAACAGACTGCAGGATAATATAACGTCAAAATGTTTATTTTCTTCTTATTTTTCTAAACAGAAGTTCTGGTATAGGGAAAACAATGTTATTTTTTTCCCGGGTTTTGGCAATAATTAATAGTCGTAGAAGAAAATTAAAAACACCATTGGAAACTTCGTCAAAATATCTCAAAATGCTTTTTTAAATTTCTTGTTCTATCATATCATTTAGGCTAACCATACAAACAGTGGAAAATATTTTCCACAAACAGTGTAAAATATTTTCCACTGTTACCAAATTTATTGAATGCAGACCTAAGTTTGAAATTTTGATCCTTAATCTAAAGCGCTTAAATCTATTTCTATTAACAGTTTAGGACGACGATTGTTACCCTCAGGGAATGCCCCAATGTCATCGACAACATTTGCTAAAGCGAATACAAAGATGTTTTTCAATTATGTAAGTGTTTCTGATGTTGAAAACTGTTGTATAAAAATCACAAAAGCAATAAAAAACAATGGATATAAATTATTACGCTCAAAACTTTAAACCTTATTACGTATCCTTTATTCTATTACCACAGATTACATAAAAATACGACAATATAAACACAATGCTGCATACTCTCAAAGGAATGTAAAACGATCAAATTCAGGGTATAACGAAAACATGAGGACAAAAGAAACCAGAGATTCCACGGGTCAAAATAAAGCGATTTAAAAAAAAGTTTAGAACTAAACCGCTAAAATTAAAAAATATTTTAGATTTTCTTTAATGCTTTTTTAATGGAGAAATTAATTCTTATAAAATTTGGTACCAAAACCACATGTTTTGGTGTTACTTTTTTGTTATTGTGAATTATGTATTAGCTGTTTCAGAACTATAAAAACGCCAACGTCGCATTTTACCAAATTATTTTTTTAAATAAGATTGATAAAAATGTAAAATAGTTCTTAATGATTAGATCTCTCATTGAAAGTATAAATTACATTAGCTATTATATTCTCGAAATGCTGAATAATTTATAACACCTAATTTGAGGGCGTTTTTACAGTTTTGAAACAGCTAGTAGGTATTTATTAACAACTTTGCATATATGAAGCCATATTTTTATTATACGTTATCGGAGTAAAGTAATTTATGTTTGAAACTTCTGTATGTTATAAAATATTTATAACAGCCTTAAAGCCGGTTTATAGAACTGTGTGAAAAAAGTCATTTTTTATTTAAATTAATAACAATAACTAAATACATTATTGTTAACTAACATAAAAAAATACAATCAAAATAAAAAAGGTGAAAAACAATAATAATAATTGGCGAACCTCCAAAACCAAGGCCGATGCAAAAATGTTAAAACTTGTATCTTTCGAAAAAAAAGTTATACGCCACTTAGATAACGTATAAAAAAACCAGACCGCTCTCTAACTTTTAAACGGCGGTAGCCTTTAGTCCCCACCTTTTCGTTACACCCTGTTATTTCCACAAACCGTTACGATTTTTTCTAAGCCACCAGCGTATGGTTCGACTTCATGTGGTTCCTCAAATACCGCTTCTGTCTAAAACTGAATCCACACACATTGCACACCCACGGCTTCTCATCCGAATGTATAAGTTTATGTCGCTTCAATTCGTACTTAATTCGGAAACACCTGCCGCAAATATCACACTTGTACGGTTTTTCGCCTGTATGTCTCGTGATATGCACCAGTAAAGGCGGTTTGGTTCGAAACCCTTGATTGCAGTAACTACACTTGAACGGGAAGTGGTTCTTGTGCGACCTCTTGTGCACGAAAAGTGACGCCTTCTGCTTGAAAGACTTGCCACAGAGGTCGCAAACGTACGGTCTTTCGTTTGTGTGAATCCTCCTGTGTTCTTCCACGTTACGTCGAGTGGCGAACATGCGCCCACACAGGTCGCAGGGGAACTTTTTAATACCTTGGTGAGTCTCACGCAAATGTCTGACCAAGCCTTGGGACACCCGGAATTGTTTCCCACACAAGTCGCACACGAAGGGGCGCTCACCGGTGTGTATTCTTATATGCCAGACGTAGGTGTACGGCGAGTGCAGATTTTTTCCGCACTCCTTGCAGTTGTAGTAAATACGGCCGTCTACAACCACCTTTGCTTCCTTTATTAATTCTTCATCGATCTTATGGTGGGTCCTCCTCTCCCGCTTTACCGGCGGCGCTTGCTTTGGCACATGCACTTTACAATTCTTGTATTCCTTGCCGTGTTCTTCTCTCACGTGGTCGGCTATCGCTTTCTGAACGAAGAAAATCGCAGGGCAGTATTGGCACCCGAAATAGGGCCGCTCTTCCTCCTCGTCCGGCTTAATCTCTGGCGTTTTTATTTCGTTACATTTGTCGTCTTCCTGTGTTAGGAGATGATCGGTTTCAATTTCTACTTTGTAGTCAGGAACGTCGACCAATTCGGGGTCCATTAGTTCTTGTTCGATGTCGGTAATGTAGGTTTCGAGAGGTGTTTCGGTTTCTTGGAGAGGAAAACACGTGATTGAGTCTTTTTTCTTCTTCTTGGGCGATTTTTGTGCACTTTTCGATCCCTGGTTTGGCGAAGTTTGGTTGAAATCATCCAGACTTGTGCCGATGGTCTTGGGCTCCATCCTGCCAACATAATTAGAGGGTTAGTGAAGGGCTACCACAAGTCTGGATGATTTCGCTCGTAAATGACACCCACACACCACGTAAGCCGCATTTGGAAAACGAATGTTGTCCTCGTAATATTCAATGCCGCTTATTAAATATTCTTGTTGAGTTACTTTATAAGTTAAGCGAAAGAGCCCAAATGAAGTAAAAATAGGCAAAATGCTTACCCATCATTGTCTGCATTGTCATCACTGGGGGGGTTGACGGGGCTATCAAACGCCGCATCTTCGCCGATGTGTTTTTCTGTAATAAGCTGCAAGTTCCTAAACCTGCGGTCTGTCTCAACACTCGTTACAACCAACTCGTGCCAGGCCAGCAACGTTGAGGCACAGTTCCAGCAGCATTGCAGAGGCAGTTCGTCTGAAGCTGCTACTTTCACTGGCAGATACAGATTGATTTTATTCGAGAGATCATTTGCAACTCCCTCATCGCTGAATATTCCGATCAAACGCTCGTTGTGAGTGCCACACAACCGGCAGATCGTATTTATGCTCACAATTTCGATTTCTTCTGATTCGATGCCTAAGTCGGAAGCGATCTGCAGCGTCTTATTTTCCATCTGAGTGCCTACAAACTGGACTTGGAGGGTGCTTAAATTAGTTTGGAACACACTTACCCAGCGTATTTTAGGTTAAGTGAATGTTTTTGTTTAGGCCGGTTAAATTTTATCGTGTAAATTGGACTAAAGAAGCACAAAGTACACCAGCGTACGCTAACAACCAAGATGGCGTGTTGGTGATGTCCGGCAGGGGCACCAACTCGAGAAAAGTCACCAAATAAAACAAAATTATTTTATTTTCCTTAAATCACATTTGTGTCTTAACAGTAATTTCAAATGAACGAACTTTACAGTCATAATACAAAAAATTTAATTACAAATCACTGTAAAAAAATCACTTATGACACAAGTAAAACTGGTAACCACTTCTCTGATCAGCCATGCAGTTTTAATAATAATGTAAAAATCATAATACGATTACCAAGACGTATTGATGAATCAACGATGAGAAATACCGAAAAGCTATGGGAATTTGTAAAAATGTATTGTCTAAATTTTGGTAAAAACAAAATAAATGCAAACAGTTGATCTATGTTGCGTCAAACTCGCACATTTCCTTAACCATCTTCTCCATGTCGATATCCGCGTCCATCTCCTGCTCGTTGCCCTCCAGCCCGTTAACCGACGCACTCGTGGTCTCCATCTTCGGGGCCGGGTCTTCCTCCACCACGCCTTCCGGCGGCTTCAACTTGGTCAACTGCTCCTTCAACTGCTGGAATATCTTTTTGAAACTGTCGATATTCGCCGTCGGCGACCTCTTATTCGCAGTCCGCGATATCCTCTTCTCCGTGATATCGTTCTCTAGGTCTTTGATCCAACCCTCGACCTGCGCCAAGATCTCGTGACGTTTCAAATAGAAATGCGTGTAAATAACATCTTTAAAACACAAACAAGGGTTCAGAATTTGTTCTAACATGGCCCACCTGACCGTGGCTTGGGACACGTTCGCGTTGTATTCTCTAGAACTCTGCGTGCCGGCCGGCGTCCCGCGGGACCTTTCATAGCCCGGCTCGTTGAAGTAGGGCTCTGGCACAAGGATCAGGCTCTGGATAGACACCAGGACCTGCAGGAAGTTGGAGGTTTGGGCGTTCCACTTCTCCTCAGGCCGTCCGTGCCAGGTGTTCAGCACGGACAGACAAACCTTGCCGTCGTTATATAAATTCGGATTAAACCTAATAGTGTGGTGTCCCGTCGTTTCCAGGTTGATCATCATGGGGGACAAGGGGTAATCCGGCGGGAAAAAAACGTCGAATTCGAAGCAGCCGTTGGCGTAGGGAGTGTCCGCAGGGCCGGTCATCAGCACCTTCATGACGTCCAACCGGGAGGTGTCGTAACGAACGAAAACAGAACTGCTGTAACTCAAAGGCAGACTCGTGGATAGGGTTACGGCCTCCTGCGCTATCCGCTTGACACGCGCCGGGTGCGACTGCTCCCCCGTCGATTTCGCGTTGTTTTCAAAATGGTGCGACACCGCAAACTTTACACCACCTTCAGGCAATTCCGTGATCATTTCGTACGAACCTAAAGACCGCGAAATAAACAATTTGAAAGAGGGCGCTCATTGAAACATACCAAACTGCAGACTCTTCATTATCTTGAGATATTTCTCTTCCAAAGACGCAAATATGACCCGATCCACGGCAACTTCCCCTTCGCTATCGTGGTCCGAGTCTACGAGGCCGCTTGTTACCTTAGACACCAAATTGGCGGTGTCCTGGATGTCGGGCATTAAAGTCGCCAGACCTTCACCCTGTTCAAGTTCTTCGAGTTGTTCCCGAAGTTTGGTTTTGAATTTTGTATTTGTTTTAGTGTTGAGTCTACAAACACACGAGTGCAACATACCGCAAGTTTAGAAATTAAAATATTTACCTTAATTTAGAAGCATAAGTATCAACGCAAGTCTTCATGCTTTTCAATAATGAACTAATAGATGGTTCGTTGATGCGGGTTTTTTGAGGCAAGAGCAAATCCACCAGTTGCGAACTAGTAGCCAAGGCTCTTAATAGTTGCAAGGCCGCTCTGTAGAGCGGTATATGCCGGGCCATATCTAAAACTATTGGAAACGTTTGTAGAAAAAATAGTAAATAGAAAAAAAATGGGCTAGTGCTTTAATATTATTTTCGAAAACAAGTAATTTTGAGACACTACAAACGACTATATTCCATTGTATTAATTTGTTCTAAGATCTAATTGAATCTATGTTGTCAATCCAGCACGAGGTGCCACCAGAATAGGGCTTTGTTTCTTTCTCACTGTCAAGACATGTTATTTTATTGATAAAAATTAGGTCTAAACACTGTAACTATATGTTTAATTTGTAGAATATATGCTTAGTTTTATGTTTTTCGGTCGATTAATTTCTTGTGATGTATGTTTTGTAAAGTACAAGGCCAAGTCTATTTTGGTCAAGAGTTTAGAATATGGGCTATGACATATAATAGAGGTAAGAAATAAAAAAAATAAAAAGATAATTGAAAAAAAAAGAAAATTAAAGATAAGAAACAAGAAGATAAAAAAAGAAGCTAATAAATAAGACATCAAAAACTAGTGAAAATTAAGATATCCACTTTAACTTAAACAGTGCGATGCTATAATAGATAAGCACAAGATAAACATTTAATATCGTCATTTTCTTAAAAGATAATTAAATTCATACCTATAGCCCATATTTGGGCACTGTTCCATTTTAGCGCCTAAACTGCAGTTTTGTTTAATGTTCAATTTTGATAATATTGTTTATTAATAGCAATATAAGACATTAATAAAAAGTTGATTTCTTAATAGTTTTTTATTTTTGACCCAAACAAAGTGGTAGTCCATATTTATTCAGAACTTACCTGAATCGTTCCTCAGATACGAGCTAAGCGCCGGCAAAAGCGAGCTATTGGCCAAAAGGTCATGAAACGACGACGGCAAAACATCTTCCATTAACTCATCCGCAGTTTCCCCGTTGGGACTGATATAGCTCGCCAAAACTTGTAACAGGACTGTCACGTGCTCCTCTTCGCTCTTTTGTTTAAGTAGGGCTTGTTCAACGTTCCAGATTTGTTGAGTCGAACCCGTACCGTAGCCTGTACCTTTGGCCCAGTACAACTGGGAGCGTTCGTCCTTCCCTTTTGCGTCTTTCTGGCCCTCTTTCTCGTTGTTTTGAGTCTGATGGGTGAAAATCCCCAAACAAGCTAAGAGCAAGTGGACCACGCCCGTATTAATGCTGATGCGTCGGAGAAGCCGGCCATCGTCGGTGCTCAAAGGTGTGGCATCGTAGAGCTTTCGGAGCACTTCAAAAGGCAACGTGGGGAGCGAGTCGGCAATCGGGGACTGGAATATATCACCGCCTTCGCCGTCGTCGGTCACACCCAATACTAAGCGCAACAGACATAGAGCCTTCTTCATGTCTTTGAGAAGGACTTCAGCGTAGCCCGGCAGTCGGAGAAAGAGACCAAAGGCAGTGAGAGAGTGAGCTGGAACGTTTGAAATAAGCCCTGATGACTTTGAAGGCGAACTGGTCCCGACTGTTTCTTCGACATCTTCGTAGATATCGTCGCAGTCTGCAAAAAAATTAGTCCCGAACACAACAAGACTCACAACGAACCTTCAACTTTAATCCACTCGGAGTCCGATTGTTCGGACGTGGTTTTCTCCTTAAGTGGTGGCCGCACTGCCTCTGGGTACACCGTAGGCAAATGCCGAGCCAGTAGCGCCAACCCACCCATCGAACTGAACACTTGTAAGGCACTACTGAATGGTTGTTGCTGGTACAAACTAGAATCTACTTCACTACTTTCACTTTTTTTATCACCATCTGCAAGCAATCAATTAAGTTTTGCCAAAGTGTAATGTGTTACTCACTTTTGTTTTGACAAACGACTAAATGGACACACGGCCAATCGGCAGTCGTCCCCTTCGACTCAATCAACCGCAGCAGTTGCCCCAGATTCAAGTTGAGGGGCAAGGGCTGGTCCGAGTACGCCTCGCACTTGATCAGGCGTCCCCCAATAACGTCCCCACTAGTCAGACTTTCCGTCGCCGTGTACCTCTTCTTCTTCGACTGGGGCGTCGAGGCGGCTTGATTTTTGGCGTCTTTGGCACGTTTATCTTTGGCAGTAACACCCGCAGCCATGCTCAAGTCTGAATCTTCGGGGAACCAACCTTTGAATAGATCTTTCTTAGTGACAAAAGGTCGCTTACTCGAGTTATTCGTCTCCATCTTGTAGGTCGTGTTAAAATAAATGTGCTGCTCTAGGATGTCGGCTAGAGTCGTATTAGTGCTCAAGTAGAGCAAAGCCCGGTTGTAGGTCTGTTTGAAGGCCGGATGCACCGGCAAGTACGCCTGAGTCAACTTGACGCTTTTATACAAAGTCTCGTCCGCTTTAATACTGACGGGGATCTTCTCGTTTTCCAGCAGTAGCTGAAGAGTCAGCCGACGCATGAAACCGGAGATTCCATTACTTTGCAAATCTATAACTTTGCATAAAACATTCGCCAGTCGCGCTTGATTACTAGGGTGACAAAGGCAACACTTCGACAAAAACTTGACACACACTTCCTCCAATTGGGCGTGCGCTTCTGACTGGAGATTCGACTTTTTCAGGAACGGTTTTTTGCACAACCAGTTGAGCAACTCGAGCCAAAACGACGAGCCATCGGACGACCCCAGCCAATCACGCATCGTTTTCTCGTCGCTAACATCAGTGAAGAACTTTAAAATCGCAGTCACGTTCTCCAGTTTAGCCATTGGGACTGAATTATCCTCGTTTGAAGTACAAAACTCGTATATGGCACTGTTCAACATCTTCGGGAGACCGGAGTCTAGCAACTGTTGGATGGCCGAGGGTGAGCGACTCACCAAGGCCACGGTTTCCAGTTGTTCGTTCGAAAGACTAAGTTTCGAGAGTTCGCCCATTACCAGGTGGCCGTACCATTCCGAATCTAGCTCGAAGGTTTGTTTGTTATCGTCGGTCATACTTTCGGAGTCTTTGCGGTCGTCGGAGATCGAAGCGTCATGATCGGTGGACAAATTCGGAACTAACACTCCGATTCGTTGTAAAAGCACCGGGAAAAGTTCAGGCCTTATGTAACACAAACTGCACAACAGGGAGTCGAGGGAGTATTTAAGCGCGATGTTGTTTTCCACGCAGGTTTTAAGGTTGTAGATCGTGTCGAAGAAATCTAAAGTGATCATTGACGGTAAGTCGTAGCTGACTCGAGCCTGATTGGCCGACCACAGAATCGAAGCTATGCTAGATATGTACGCAGGGTTGCACCCTTGCGTATTTCCGGTTTGCATCGCTTCGACTGCGACACTTTGCAACCACTCCAGCATCATCTTAACGCGGTAGAAAGTATCAGAATCTTGATGTTCGCAAATCTGGTACAACAATTCACAAGCTGATTGGTACCCCGTTGCATTTATCAACAACCTGTCTTGCCAGGCATTATCGGCGAAATTTAGCGGTTCTATGATACTCGACCGACTGTTCAGCAGAATTTTGATAACATTGTTTCCGTTTTCCAAATTGTGCAAACTCAACTCCCTTAAAACCTTCTCCAAACACGGTAAATAGATCGGAAGCACGTGGGATGGTACTAGAAGCAACTCGCAACAAGTACTCAACAATCTCGGTACTCCAGACGCACACGCTATCACTTGTTTTGCCAAATCCTGCTCTGTCGGTAACGTAAAACAGTGGTGTAGTAACCTTAACCAGCCTAAACTGTGGCGACAGTGTGACTCATCTTCGACCGGATCGGCCAAGTTCTGATTGGTATTTCCGCCAAAAGCCAAATTACCCAAAAGACGGATTTGCGAAAGCCCGATATTGTTAGCATCACGTGGACGATACAAACGAATCAAGACACAATTGACGACTTCCGGAACCGGCAAGTGTAGCCTGATGAAAACCATACCACTGGTAGGAAGTGGCGGACACACAGGGACTAAACGCGAAGGACCATTGGCTGAGACTTCCAAGGCTACAGCTGAAGGACAAGTCGCCAGGGCACTCAAGTGTGGCTGCAAATGCACCTCACGCAGTAAAATCGCACTCGGGAGTTGCAAAGTGAGTTCAGTGTGGGCTTCGTCGGGGTAAAAGTGGTAACTCCATTGGGGAGTTCGTGCCCGGCGGTGGGTCGCAGCCGTTCCTTGAATTAGGACTTCCGCCGGTTGGGCTGTCCCTGATGGGCAACTAACACAACAACATTGGCGTAAATAATTGTGCAAAAAGTCTTTACCCGACTTACCTTATAGTGCAGCAAGGGGCGAAATTAACCAAAGACAATTTATTTTCGATGGTTGCTTGTTGCAGCTTCCTTGAAGCCGATGCTGACGCGATGGCTGTGCTAGCGTCAGAAGTGGGATTAATCCCACTGAAGTGTTGCATGACTATGGAAATAGTCCCTGACTTGGAAATGGTATTCGGAGTGTTGCTACTCGTTACGAAACTTCGGCCCAAAATTTCAATACCACCTAATCACCAATCAAGATAAGAACTGATCGATTTCGATTTTTTTAGAAAATACCTGCGGTGAGGAAATTCCGAATAGCCTCTTCATTGTTCAAAATTTGCAATAGGAACCACAACAAAGGCTCGCTCAGTTGAGGCGCATGTGCTAAGAATTGAAGCAACGGTGGTAACACCAACTTTTTATCAGAGGTTCGCTTAGCTAACAGGGCTAAAACGTGGAACACTGCGTCTCCAACGTTACTCGGTTCGCTCAAGTTGGAAAAGGCCGCTTTTTGCGAGACATTTGCTAGCATACACAATGACGAGGATTTGCAAGCTGCTAAAGACTGGCACAGACGCATAATATTAGCGTGGTATTGGAGGACAAGATCGGCGAAATTTTCGCCACGATTGCGCATCGAGTCTTGTTGGATTTGCTCGGCCTTGCTTTCGTCGGTTTGCGAAGTCGCCAAGGGCTCAACGTCCATTGCTTCCTACATTATTTAAAAAAAATATTTTGTTTCCAAGGAATGTGTCTGAACTTACCGGTTGATCGATGCCTTGTCTAAACTGTGTTTGCACCAATTTCCCCAAAAACTTCAAGAGCCGCAAAAAGAGCACTTCAGTGGAGACCTGTAGATCCATTTTGATGGGGTCCGAGCCCATAACACAGGCAAAAATCTCATTAAACGTCGTCGTGACCACGTTGTGCTTCTCCCCGATATTAATACATTTAATTTTATCAACATTAACAAAATACGAATGAACCAGAACACACGTACTCTCGAAAATACTCATCGCGATAGTCATATCGGCGTTAAAATAATCTATATCTAACATAATTTTCAACAATTTACACTGCACATCTAGAGGCCCTTGTCGTAGGGCAATTGGCCCTGTAGGTAGCACTAACTGGTGCACAATTTTCAACAAGAGAGTCTTTAACGATTTTCCTGCTTTGCTTCGGGGACTTTCCACGTAACACCTCATCAAAAGCCGGTCGAGAAAATCGTTCAAAGCTTTACATAACGAAGGTCCCGCCTGGAAAATTAAAGTGAAATTTAATTTCCCAACTGTGCGGAACAACTCACCAAAACTTTATCAATGAAGGTAAGCCCAGTCCCCGATAACAACCTCATGAAGACCTGGACGAAATCCGGGTGATTGACTATACAAGAGGCCATTCCGTACGAATCTGACCAATAGAGGGAAGACTCTGACGTTATATTACTATTACAGACCAAAGTCAAAGTCTGTAAGGCGACACACCACGTAATTAGAGACAAGCCCGGAGTCCAGGCTATCGCTGAAATCAAAGCCTTCACTGAGCTTTCTTTGAGAACGATTTGAGCAACGGCTGAAGGATCAAACTTATCGTCCTTGTACGGGTTATTCAAAGTCAGCCACAACTGCAAAATGTGCTCAATGTTTGCCGAGTCTTGCATCGGCAAGTTCTCAAACAACGAATCGAAGCACTGAGTCAGCATCGCAGTGTTACTCAGAAGAGACTCCGGTTGCAGCGGCAATACCACAGTAGGCCATGGCGCTAACGCATCTTCACTTTCGTCACCAACCACAGGCGCGTTGACACTTTGCAACAACCCTTGAGTATTTTTATTAATCAACTTCCGTAGCGATATTTCCGCTGATACGTCAACACTGAGATCAAGTCTCGAATCCAGCGCTACTGAATTAGTGGTGTGTGAGTAATTCGTTGGTTTCGGTATCTTCTTCGGAGTCGACATGGCTTCCTTGTCCAAAAACCCGTCAACAATTTCCTCTAAATCCGAATCGTCGGATTCGTAAACCGAAGGCAACTGGTTGTTGTTATTTCCAGTTTTAGGTGGCGCTGTTATTACAGGTTCGTGAACGAATGTCTCGTCGTCCGTGAATTCGCACAGGTTTGCCACGTCAGAGAGGAAATCGTTAGTGGCCCAGCTTGTGGAAGCCCCAGAGTCGGTGTCGTTTTCGTTTTCAACGACGTCTTGCAAGAGACAGGCGAGAGCATGAGGGGCCCATGGAATTTTCGAAGCGAGGCAAAAGCGGAACAAGTTCAAGAGCTGCTCCTGGTTCATCAGCTGGCCCAATTTGATTTTAGCCATGCTGACCAGGCGGGCCATTACCTAATAAAAATGATAAGATTTTTGTGTGTGTAAAAATACGATTTCCACTTACTTTAAACGAAAGCAAGAGCATGTCGGCACTGCTCGAATGGTCCATCGAGAGCACCAAAGTCAGCAGCCCTTTGGCCACAGTCAAACAATGATTAACGTCAATATGCTGCGGCATCTTCTTCTCGGTAATTTTCTCGATTACTGGTTCCGCCGCCGTCTCCTTCAGCTTCTTCGGCGCGAGTGGATTCTCCGCCGGCGAATTCTTCATATCCATGAACTTGTACTTAACTTTCTTCATCAGAAACTGTTGCGTCTTCAGAGCCGCATCCAACTTCGATGTGAGACACGCCGCATGGTTGGACAACGTCGACAAAGCCTAACAACCCCAAATTCGTTAACCCCCAATAAACCAACCCCAACCACCACCACCACTATACTACAAACCTGTACCTGAGCCGAAGACTGGACCAGCTTCTGTGCCGCATCCAAATTGTCGATTTGTTGCTTGCTGATGCGTTTGTAATTTTTCTTCCGGCTTCCGATTTTCGCACTTTCGGCATTGACCTTCCCGACGATTTCCCCAAACACCCAGTCCCATCTCGTGGCCGATTGGAGACTGTTCTTGCTTAGGTCCAACTGGAGCGAGAGATACATCAACAGCCAGGAGAGTAGAGGGAGATCCACCGAGACCGCAAGTAAATTGGAGCGATCTCCAGTCAAAGGAGCTAAAGTTTGCGAAACCACTCGAAGACCGGCGTCAATGACGGCGCTCCGTTCGGGGCTTTTCCGGCTCAAGTAAGCCAAGAGGATGAAAACGCGGTCTTGGGGGAATTTTGTTGTGTTGGATGTCGCGAACATTTCGGTCAAAGTGTCGGCGAGGAAATTGCCCCAGTAACTCTTCGTCCTGCAGGACTTGTCCAGGAAAATGGCGGTTAGTAACTGCAGACGTGAAGCTTGCGACACGCATAGCCCTTGGAAGAGCTTGCGACAGGTGACGGGATCGATTTCGATTGCTGAATCCAGCGTTAGTAGCACCTCAAGCAAACCTTCAGCGATGGCTCTAAGTTTATCGGTTGAGGCGTTCGGAATGTCTTTAGGATTTCTCGGCGAGACCGACATTTTACTAATACTCCCTTCAAGTCGATTCATCACATTTCGAATCGTGTTCAACTGACGCTGGTATGTGATTGATTCCTGATAAGCGCTAAAGATTTTACTGTGTTCGGGGTTGCTGGTATTAAGGGCTTTGTCTTTCATGATGTTCATATAAGTCGCCAGATGAGATGCATTTTTCATGTCGGCCACCAAGAACGGTCGTAAAAGCTCTTTTAATTTGGAGCAAGCCAAACTGTATCGACAGCTGATATCTTCGAAAAGTTTCGATAAAATTGTTAGTTGCTTATCTAAGTCAGTGCAAGCCAAGTTCGAAACGTTTTGGGACAAATCCGGTGGTACTTCTTCAGGGAGAACTACCACGTGGCCGTAAAAGTAACCAATAGGGATTCTGCATCTCGCTGTAGTCATTCCGTAACGACCAACTGTGGTAATCTAGGAGAGTTGTAAAAAATTCAATAAACAGTTCGGTATAAAATGATAATCTTCAGAATTTGATTTTAAGATTAAACACTAGCACAAAATAAAAGTATACAAATGTTATTATTAACATTAAATATTATTTAACAAACATTATTAACGTTTCATACAATAACAAAAATATTTTTCGTGTATATACAGTGAAATCTCCAATAAGCGGACGAGACCGACGATGACATGCTTTTTGTCCGCTTAATGGAGGTGTCCTCTTAAGAGGAATAATAATTTATACAAAGAAACAAACCAAAATGAATTTATTAAAGATGTAGTAGCATCATAAAGTTTCGTACAAGTCTTATTCAACTATTCCTTAGAAAAAATAATATTTTTTCTTCAAAATCAATATTCGCGAATTCACCAAAAATGTCCTTAAAACTTATATAGTGACAACTTCAGAACTGTTCTATCCACCTTTCAAATGCCTTAAAAATTTTATTTTCAACAACTCTCCAGTTTTCATCCTGGCAATTAATCCAAAAAGCAAAATGTTTTTACTACGCGCTTTTACAAACTAATTATAAGTTATAAATTGATAAATATTTCCGATACTTTAATTAAAAAAAATTCGCTTTTCATAAACATTTCCACTTCTATGCCAATTCATCTTGATTTTTAACCATATTTGCTGCTTGTGTTTTTCCAATTTATTTATTTGCTAAAATTTCATACATTTTATGAATTTTTTCTTTTAATGGTAACATACGCTTTTTTAGTTTTATCTGCTTTGATAACGCAATATAAAGAACAAATTGATGTAATAACGAATGCATATAGTTGATAAATGCAATGCAATAAATAATACACATAACTTTAAAACCTCTTCTGAGGTCTGAATATGAATAATTTTAACAATGAAATCAAACATAGACTACCTACTTTTGTAATTCGCCGAATTTTCTGACAGATTGTCAAAGTAATAATTATTAATAAAACACGCGCGCGTATGACTTGCTGTCCGCTAAAGGAGAGGTTTTGTCTCCAAAGATTCGAACTGCATAGTCCGCGTCCGTTTATTGGAGACACCGCTTTGAGGAGAAACAATACCATTTAAAATTAATTATTTTAATTCATTTTTTTATTTTATTATTTTATTATTATTGTTTTAAATTAAATTTAAAAATGATTAGCTCAAATCAGAGTCAACAAAATTGTCCATTTGTGAAAAGAGGTCCGCTTATAGGAGATGTCCGTTAAGAGAGACTATAATTCTAATAGAAAGAAAATTAATTAAAGACTTACCTTCATGTATCGGCACAGCGGCGCCGGCTGCAGATCATTCAACACCAAATTCTTCGACCCAATATCTGCAGCAACCACCAATCGAGTCCCATCAACATCTTCACTCTTCAGCCAAATGTCAATACTAACAGAGACCAGGTCATTGCAAGACGGTAGAAGAATATCAGTGAGCAAAATCGGTTGCCCGAAATCCAAAACCACGTATCTGCGAGCCCCCGAATGCATCCGTTCCACTACAATAACCTGTTGTGGCGGAGTTACTAGTAAGTGTTGCCACGGCAAACTACTATTAGTCGGCGGCGAAAGTAAACTCTCTGGTTGCCACACATTCTTTACTGCGCTACTTTTATTTTCCATTGAAGATTTCAAATCTTGATACATGGAATCTAATTTCTTTAAGAGGTGGTTGCCGACATCCACTGGTAACTCTCCGATTAACACTTCACAGCCGTTATCGTCCCACGTGCCCACACTCGAAGTGGTTGCTTGTGGATTCGAATTTTTGTATTCTTTAACGGTGACGGTCGGTTCTTCCACAAAATCAACCAAGTAGGATTTAAACTTGCTGTGGTCCATTTTGTCTAAAGAGCCCTGGCCATGGAATGGCGTAATTGAAAACGGTATCTCGTTGATAACGATGTTATTGATGTTATTTGAGGCATCGGCCCTTTCTAGTCTCGTCCCTTCACTTGCCGAAACGCAAGTGAAATGCAAAGGAACGGTTTCTATTAACCCTCTGTATATTTTCGGTGGTGCTAAATTTCGCCACTTCAGCTTCGTCTCAGTGCCTGACAACACATCTTTAGGGTTAATACTCTCTTTATTGAACGAATAGTTCTCGAAAAAGTCGTTATTCTGATTGGCGCTGTCCCCAGACACCGCTGTAGCGTAAGTGACGTATGTACTGGTACTTTTAGCGTAGGGTGGCGGTTCGATATCAAATAATTCTAGTTCTAGAGGAGTGCCGTATAGGCCGTAACGACTCCTGAGAAGTAAGTGGTACGGATTCGTTCGATTTTCTAACTCTTCGGACATTTTATTCAACAAAGTTACGCATTTGGTTGCAACGTATTGAGCGTTTTTCGAAATGACTTTAAGGAGAAGTGCGAAGATCCACTGGAGGCCGCCAGGTGACCGGACATCGGTGATTGTGTTCAAAAGCGAGAGAAGGGCCTTCAGGATGCTAAACTCGAAGTGGGAGCGCCCCGTCTCGCTCATGTTCTTAGCGCCACTAGAAATAATGAAAACATACAACAGGCTGTCCCAACGACCCGAAAAAGCTCCATAACTTGTATAATATTAAAGATATTGCCTT
This sequence comes from Tribolium castaneum, assembly GCF_031307605.1. Lineage (NCBI taxonomy): Eukaryota > Metazoa > Arthropoda > Insecta > Coleoptera > Tenebrionidae > Tribolium > Tribolium castaneum. The sequence continues at coordinate 15,679,622 of NC_087396.1, forward strand.
TTTTGTAGATTATAGCTGCGTTTCTGCTGTATGTTTCTAAAATATTGCGGTATACAGGGTGATTTTTCATTTTCATTTGCAAGGATTTATTTATCTACCGCAGCCCTTAAACGCTTTGTGATAAGTGAATATTTTTTTGCCCTCGATAACTAAAGGTTTCAAGAATTTTCTAGAATTTTTGAAATTTTCAACTGTCAAAATTCATGGTTAGTATGACTTTTTCAAAATGTTTTTCAAATGAAACGATCCTATTTTCTTAACGGCAATCGATATTTATGGTGACTTTTATCAATACGTCCTAAACCTAAATCTTACAGTTTTTGAAAAAAATCACAGAAAACTTTGTAATTTTCATAGTTAATCAAGTAGACCTTCTAAAATAGTCAACAATTGTCAAACTTCAATATTTTTTTTAGTTTGTAACTGGTTCATTATCGAATAAGCAATAAAACAAAAATATTTAATTATAGTTTATTATAACTTAGTGGATTATGTAAAGTATCCATCGAATTTTGAACTTCTTGAATGAAAATGGTGAACAAATATAACATTTTTTTTAATTAATAGCACAATTTTATCATATTTTTTAAAAATTTACTTGACTAAAAATGAAAATAATGAAACAAAAGTCTGTTTTGGCGATTATTTCAAAAACTGTAAGAGATAGATATAGAAGATGTTAATAAAGGTCTGCATAAAAATTGATGTTCTTTCGATTATCATTGAAAAAACAGGGTCATTTCATTTGAAAAAAAATGTTTTATAATCATCCATTTAAAAAAAATCATACTAGCCTTGTAATTTCGCAGTTGACAATCCTAAAGACTTGAGGATAACCTTTTGAACCTTTGGCTATAAAATACAAAAAGAATTATTTACTTCTTGTAAAGGTCTCACAAGCTGTGGTATTTTAAATGAACCCCCGAGTTTATACGGGAATTTAAAAATTCGCCATAAATTAAAATTTTAATTATTTCACTGTAACAAATAACGAATAATGGCCAAAGGGTACCATTTAAATTATTATGAGCTAAAAATTTCAATTTTCGACTACTAAAACAATTATTAATAATTTTTTTAATGTTAATTTTAAATATCTTTTGAGTATTCAGCAAAAGACTTAATTGTTAATGTTTTCAGACAAGGTTTTTAGATGCAAAACATCAAATTGGGTGTTCCACTTAAAATTTTTAAGTTATTCAACTTGCAACAAGTCTATTCATTTTTTACCTTCTTGAATGCAGTAAGCTAATAAAAATAATATATCCTTAAAGTTTGAACTGTCTTCTTTAAAGTTTGAAAAGTTCTACTTTTCTGAGATTTTTAGTTTTTATTACTAATTTAAAAAAAAAGTCCAAAAAATCAAGTTATTTCAAAAGCAAAGTAAAACCGACAAATAACAATTTAACTTAAAAACATAAGTTTGTGTTGTAGCACAGGTTGAAGCTAATTTCGGATTGAAAATAATTTTAATAGTATCAAAGAGTTAGTATGTTCGGCTTTCATAAAAAAAGCAATTAAAGGCCAATAATGGACTTTTTGACATCGTTGAGACATCCTGTACACATACAAATATTACGGCTTTATTTAAGCCTTAAAAAAAGTTGTGTTAAAACTACATGATAAGCAAACAAATTACAGACAAAAACGGAATACGTACTTGCAACAAACTTCGATTAACTTCATGCACTTATGTGCAATGCTTCGTTCGCCGAGGAGAAGACACTGTTGGAGGAGCTTCGCCAAGTTGTACTCAATCACGTATAAAAATTCCATCTGCTGATTAGGCACCTCCCCGTTGTTACTCCTATTCCTAATCAAACGAATGGACGCAATCCACGTGAGTACATCCAACGACAAAGAAACCGACTCATTTGACGAATTATTCATTGCTGTTAGCAGCAGCGACTGGACGCAGGAAATAGACTCCAACATGAAATTCCTCTGACTCCTCTCATGCGGAATTTCAGTATGTTTGGAACTATACACCGTAATACTCAACTCGTGAATGCAATCACACCCCATGTAAAACTCATTTTTGTGGCTGGCACACTGACCCGTCTTGTCCTTGCTCTCGGAGCGTTTCCTCTTGGAAGCAGTTTTGTTATTAGCCTCTTCTTTGGAATAAACAGCCCTGATGTGCAACAGCAAGGTCCGATTCCTCGACTTGAACAATTTCGGACTGGTCAAAGTAACAACACCGCATTGTTCCGACAAGTCCAAACACGAGGCAATGTTCACCGGACCTGCCAGAATATCGGCATTGTGTGCCCTTAGATACTCCTGACTGATAACGGGATTATCGGCCCACTGTTGCAACATATCTATAGTTATGGTTTCGTCCACAGCAAACTTAACGTCTTTTTTGTGCCCAATCCCGCTCGTGTTTTGCCGCAAAAGCGTCACTTCGACATGCGGCAACGCCGTCGACGATTGCAGACTGAAGTGCACGTCCACGTGGCCCAGAGACATGGGACTGGGCAATGTGATCTCGAAGATGTGCTCATCCCAGGTGGTTGTGTCCGTTTGCAGTCGCCACGTTTTCGTATACTGGTCGCAGTCGGTTTTGAGGCTTTGGGGGTACCTTCTCTGTCTTTGAGCCTGCTGGATTTCGCTCCAACAGGGAGGAACTACAGCGCAATACCCTGCTCGTAACGGTTCGAATTGACACAAAGCGTGCAATCGTTTCAAGTCTATCAAAGAAATTATTTCGGGAGGGTCGTGGAAACAACGCGTCATTTCACTTCCGTCGAGTGAATCGCTGGTTTGGGCGGGGTTTGATGATGTACCGTCGGTGGTCATCCCGAACAAGTCGTCTTCCTCGTGGTCTTCAGAGGATTCGTTGTCGGTGTCGTTAAGGGCATAGAAGTGCAGGGAACCTTTCGCAGTGGAGGCGCACAAGCGCTCCAAACCTGAAAAAATTGCGTTAAGAATATCGAGAGTAGGACAGGTGTTTTCAAACCAACATAAAACTGTTTTTCTACACAAATATTTACTTTGCCTGACAGGATACAGATGATTTTTTATTTTAATAAAAAAACGAACACAAAAAAAAGAAATGCAAAATATATAAAATGCAATGAGAGAGCAATAAACCGCCAATCCGTTTCTTTGGTTATGTTTCTTTATTAGTTTCTTTTTAATTTTCATACTTTAATTATTAAAGATAAAATGTAATTAGAATAATAAATACAAACACTTGCAACAAACACAATAAATATAAGGATTCTAATTAATTACCGGTAACACTTATAAAGAGATTAGATCCAGTACAACAGTACAGAACACACAGATAACACAAAAAAACATGAAATAAATGATAGGCATCTTAGAAAAAAGATTTATTTTTATCAAGCTAGAATCTGATAATTCTAGTAATAAAAATCACAAAATCATAGTCCATTTACGTCGTTTTAAGGTAAGAATTGGTTGTGGAGTGTATTTTTTATCAGTCGTCCAAACCATTTCCACAAATTTTCATTTCTGGTCAGTACCCACCAAGTTTAAAGAAATTTTTTTCGCTCAATCTCGTTAAAAATAAACCGAAAAACAAAAAAAAAACATTTTCGAATGTTTAAGCACATTTTTGAATAAGAGACCCAATTCTTCCCCTAGTTTCTTTCACGACTCCGAGCAAAACATTCCTTTGTTTCTAAATCAGTTCAGAAAATCCACAGTCATTCCAGGAAAAATGCAACCTGACCCCGAAATTTCAAAATGATTTATGTACTGTTAAAAATACAAAATACACGCTTCGCATTATATTTTACAACAAAAGAGTTTCTGAGAAAGAATATCCATTTAAAAAGAAGTAATTCATTGGATTCCACAATTTAACATACTTTAGGCGATAACATAAAATACTGACGTACTACAACTGTTGGATATTTTTAAATGGTACTTTTCTAGTTTCTGATAGTTTAGAAAATGGAATTGATTAGTAATATTACTTTTTTATCTTTATAACTTTTGTTGTCCCGTCCGTTATCGCAAACATAAAATGTTCTTATTTCTCAGTGTTAAACAAAACCAAGAATTTTTAAATTCCACTCTAATTTTAATATTGTTAAAGTCTTGAATATTTAAAACCTGTCTGAATAAATTTTAAAAGCTATTTTCACACACAAGATGTTTTTTCTTCCATCTGTCATGTCTCGTCCGTCATGTGTAAACAAAAAGTAGCTTAATCAATAATCAGAAGTCGTTGTAAATTGCTTTATTCTTCGGTTTTGTGGTTTAAAAAGTTTCATCAGATTCCGCGTTTTACTTTAAAAATAGTTGTTGGAATTTGCGCCTTTTAAATTAACAGATTCTATAACAATTGTTTCACGATATAGGGTCTTTTTTGTGTCTCGTCCGTCATCATTTTGTATTTCTTTTTCCTGCTCGTATTTAAAATTCTTAAAATGTGGCTCTAATTATAGGTTGCAAACAATTTGACTGGTAATAAGTTCCTATAAAAAAATTCATTTCTGTAGCGGGTACTGTTCGCAAAAACTGAAAATAAAATCTAAAAATTTGTCTAGTGTCACGTCCGTTAAAAGGGCAAGACTGTCCAGCCAAAAGCCAAAAGCCAAAAGCAACATTTTGGCCTTTGTCGAGCGTTTAAGTACTTTTTTAGACTAAGACCACAATTTTTCATGAAATTTCAGTTAAAAAGACAAAAAAATCAAACCAAAAAAGCCATATTGGGCCGTGTAAATAAAGTGAAGTAAATGCTTTTACTAGTAATAATAAAATATAATTTATATTTTATGGGAGAGGAGATAAAACTATAGTAAAATCTTTTGCTACATTTTATTCCTTCTACCCATTATACGTGCCTTTTTTGACAAATTCAGTAATTTTATAGACGGAAACGTAATTACTGCGAACATTTTCCTTAAAAGTAACCCAAAGTGCTGTTATTACCGCCTTATGTGCCTTTTTAAGCTAAAAAAACGTGTTCTTTTTTGCTAAATCTTGCCAAACAGACCCAAAAAGTCATTACGTTATGCCGAAAATTTGATATTTTTCTCTTTTTCGGACGTTTTGGAAAGTTCTTAATTCAATTACTCGAACATATTTAATAAAAAATTCTTCTATTTAGAATTTCAAATAATTTCAATCAGCTTTCCCCACAAAATGTAAAAAAATAAGCTTACTGTTGCAATATGCCGCTGAAACAAACTTCTCGCTCTCCAACTGCGCCATGCATATGGTCTTCATCGTCGACAACTCCACGATTCTCACAGCCCCATCGACGCACACCATGACGATGTTCCCTACGACTCCATTCTTCCCTTGTTCGGCAAACTCCCCCAACTTATCCACCATCGGCAACATACTAACTTCTGTCGGCTTTTCATTATTATTCAATTCGCGCACCAAAACCGGCTCTTCAACCAACTTCACCATCTTCTGTGAGAAGTCCAAAGAATAGAGTATCAAAACGCTTTTACCGTCCAACGAGCTTTTCAACACGACTAGAACATGTCGACTGTCTTGCGTCGCGATAATATCGGAAATCTCCAAGTCCTGTCGCGATTTATAAGGCGCCGGTATCGACACACACTGCACCGCTCGACTATAATTCAATTTTTTGGCCGTTTTGTTGTTTTTCATTTCGGTAATGTGGTCGGAAATGCTCTTTTCGAACGTCTCCGAAAGAATGCTGCTCAACTGGCCGTTCATAAACGAATATTCCTGGTTGATTATAAAAGGCTCGGTTTGCGAAGCATCAGTTTCGGTAATTTGCATGTCAATGGGTAATACTCTAGGACCTGAATGTTGGGGTTTGTTAACGAGCATCGGAGGCGGGAGAAACACCTCGTCACTTTCACCAGGTATCAAAGTTTTGTAAAACGACGATAAATGCTCGACGAAGACGGCGTCGGGATGCACGTAATCACTGTTTTTCTGGTTCTCGTTTTGCGTTGATTCATTCTTGGGCGCAGTCACTTCAGAGATGGCGTTCACATCGTTCGGTTTACTCTCGTGATCCTTATCCTCCTTCTCCTTACTGTACATAAAATCGTAAACGACCAAATACAAACAACTGAAACTCGTCGAAGACGTTGCCGACTCCACCACCTCCATCAAGTTTTTATTCTGATCGTCGTAACTTCCAATCACCGGTGACTGGTATTTCTGGGCCCGACATCGGATTTGGAGGCCGCAAATAATAGTAGGGCGCGTGGACGTCGTCTCCGCAGTGCTCACAATCGCCAATGATGTTATTCGCTTTTCTGCTGGATATTTGACTAATGAGACAATACGTAACTACCGCTCACCCCAACTCACCTTCGTCGAGGTCGCTCCAGGTGCCTGGGACCCCGAAATCCTGTGTGTACTTCTCCAGAATGTGGGAATCAAATTGTGTGACGAAAAAAGAGTGTGTCCTTGAGATCTTCCCCGAGATGTCGAACACCGAGATCAGGCCTTCGGCGTTCGCCGATGGCAGAAGGTTGCTCAAGGTGCTCGTACCAAGGATTTTCACGTTGACCCCTCGATAGGTCGCGTCAATAGCCGGGTTGGTGGCGTAAGTGACCGATAATGGGACATTCTGGGTGTATTCGCCCATGACAAACGGACAACTGGGCGAATGCCGCTCGTGCTCGCTCCAGGGCTCGTCGGTGCGCTCCCAACAGACCAGGCACACGGTGCAAGTGAAGCACATGGCGCGGTCGTCCCCAGACGCGTTGGGCTGGTGGTAGAAGCCCGCCTGGGCCATTTGGTCCGGCAAGGCCCATCTACAGAATAGACGAGTTAATTTAAATAAAATAGAGAGGTGGACGAAATGGTCATATATATATTTTTAAAACAAAAAACCCCTTTAAGATAAGGACGAAAATGCATAAATATTGATATTGAAAGCAATTTTACTCAGTTATTTTTAAAGTAATCGATCTGGGTTAAGATTTTTTTTATTTGTTTTTAGGTCTAGTAATTGATGTGAAAGTTGCTTTATTTATCAGTAGACTTCATAATAAATACATTTTGTTTTAAAATCCCCCAAAGTATATTACTTTTGCCACTAGAGGCGTTGTTCGTGCGGTTTCTGTGGAGTGTCTTTTGGTCCCAACTCAAACCAAAGACGGATTAAGGTCACTTTTATTGTTGTGCAATTACCATAATATTTTTCGGTTATTTTAGAAGACCATTGACTGAAACATTTGAGCGAAAAAAGCAATTTTTCCGTTCGGAGTTTTTTTTTAATTTAAAGTTCACCTAACAATTTTTTTAACTCTTTGTAGAAATTGAAGAATTTATTAGCAGTGCCTCCTGCCTGTACATACATATTGTACTCTAAGTTTTCTGCTATAAAATTGAGGCGTTTATCAGTCAACAAATATTTTGTTTTTTAAACAAGAACGTTTCAGGCAGCATGACGGTCTTGGGTCAAAATATTTCGATAACAGTTCGGATATTGGACTTAAAGTTGCTTCAATTGCTTTACTACGATATGTTTTCTCAATAAATTTCATGATCAATCAAAACCCATTATTCGTTTAATAGCATACTTTGTATTATTAAGATTACAAACGTTTTGTCCAGCATCACGTGGAGTGTCAGAATTAAGTACATGGTTCTTTTAAAATTAACTCACCTGAATTATTTGCCCCACTGCATTCAGCAATTTAAACATTCAACTTCCCCACATAAATTATCCCTTGTAACATAGTTTATTATTAACTATATTTTAAAATTATGCAGTTGACAGGTGATTCTGCGCGAGCAGCAGACGCCGGTGGCTATCCCTCAATTTTCTGGGCACCGTTACCGGCTGCGAAGGCACTGCCTTATTAATTATGCATAAGAATTTTGAACATATGACAAGATTAAACCAATGTATTACTATTATAACGCCTATTATTTTCGCACATAAGTCATTGTCTCTATAAATTACTTCAAAACCTCTCCTTTTTTAATGTGGTAAATCCCAAAATAAGTTTTTGTCTGGTTGGAAATCAATATTTGACATTAAAATCGTTACATAAATGCGTAATTTTTTAATTCGTTTTTTATAGACAGACTTCACTAATTCAAAATTTTGGTGAAGAAACGACCATTTTATTTTTGTCCCCAGAAATTTCGTTGAAAAAGTAGGATTATGTTTTGTCAAAATTTAGATTTTTATGTTTTTTTGAACGTGATAATTTATTTAATTTTTTCGGCTTCTTGTCGGGTATTATTTCTTGATGTCATTGGGAATTTGATTTCCACAAATGCAGATTCATTTCCTAAAATCCGACCTGAAGTGGCTGTTAAAAATGATTTCTTTTTATTTTTATCTACTGCTAGGCCAACTTCTTGACATTTAAATAGTCACGTTTTCAAAAGCTCTTACAGTTTTAATTCTTACTGCACACACCATACCTCATATTTATTATCATTTCCATTTCCGCAAAAAATTATGTAAAATAAATTATACACGATGAATTTTAAACAAAAAAGTTTTACTGGGGTAATGGAGTGTATTTTATCGGCCATCAAATAAATAAATTGTTTTACGTTGAAAAGCAATAGGTCTCACGTTAATCTTTATTGCCTTATGCGTATCTTTGTTAGATTTTTTTTTATTCTCTAGAAATATAAAACTCAAAACATTTAGTTTTCTAAGAAGCTTCTGCGGCATTCAAGAGATTTAAATAATGACCAATTGATCTTTTCCAGTTTATGACCCCTTGCTGACGCAGGTAAAGACTGAGCCCTGGATGTATTCTGGTTACTTTGGAAAAGAATAATAATTGCTGAAAACTCCCGGACACCCTTAATTTCAAAGTCACAGGCCCCTTTATTTGAGCAAATGGTTTTGCGCCAAGTTCACTCACTTGTAGTCCATGTGGGGCCAATGGGTGAACGTTTCGCGTCGTTTGGCCTCGCTGGCCATAGACCTGCGGTCTGAAGCGCTCCCTTGTTCCCCACTGAGCTCCGAGAGGCGCTCTTGCACGGCTGATGCAACACTCAATTCTGGGGTGTGTTGGTTTTTTAGGAGTAGTTCTGAGACGCTGCTCATGGCAGCCATTTGGAGCATCTCCAAAGGGAGTTGGAGACAGACAGTGTTCCACTGGAATAGTGTTATTTAGGTGTGGTTGTTTCCCCAAAAGCGACTTACTTTTTGAGCTTTAATACCCTTCTTGGACTGTTTTTGAGCGTTCAAAATAACGTCGGTTAATTCGTTTATCACATGTTCAATACCGCTGACGTTGGCTGAAGTCAAGCTTTGTTTCAAGATGATTGCCTAAACGTGAAGGGTTGAGACCAAGTTGGAAATGAGAAATAGACAGTCGTTACCTCAGATAGTGGTAATTCGAGCTTGATTTCCTTCTTGGGATCCGATACTGGCTTCTGCAGAATACTGTCGAGTAAAAGCACACTGTTGTAGTCTGATCTGACTCCAATAGCTTGTCCATCACAAAACAGCACCCTGTCTTGTCCAGGAATGTACTTACAAGTTACTTCGTTTTGGTTTATTGCTGCAAAGGCTCGCCGGTGGGTTTCACTCCGCAAAATGTGGGTTTTATTTACCTGAGAGATAGCTGGATTGGAGAACAACACCCGAGTTGACATCCAACACCCGAACGATTCCACTGTTGGTACATATCAAAATAACGTTCAGTGTCGGGTGGTAAATGATTTCCTTGATGTCTGTGTCCGCATTTAAGTAACCGTCTTCGTTTAATAACCAAGGATCCTCAGCCATTTTGCTAAACACATCTTGCGCCATTGAAAACCACCATTTGTGGAAGTTATGACGAATGGCAGGACTGATTCTTTTGCGACAGCTGACAAGTCACGTTGGCGACACTGGCGCGCTTAATTAAAAAAGCCAAAAATTCCCAATCATTTCATTTATTCACGTGCTTAGAGCTAATCGAATTAATCCTCTTATCGCAGATATCGACAATTAAAGTATTTATATCGCCCAAGGTTACCACAAAACCATAAATTGCCAAAGCCATAAATAAAATATCACATTTAATAATAAAACAGTTTTTTCCTTGTATTTTTTATTATTCAAGTAGTATTAACAAATATTTGTAACTTCGCTAGTTTATTTACACTACGCTTCCGCTTCCTGCTCTTCTTCCTTCTTTGCACGCCTGAACGGCCTGCACTCGGGGTACTTCTCCGTCAGAAAGCTCCTAATTTCGCCATATTGCGCAATCAAATCGAGCTTGACCTTATCCTTATTCCTCAACTTTTCCTGCTTCTTCAAATAAGTCTCGTAAGACTTCAGCTTGGTATAGAACGGGGGATATTTCTTCTTCTTTAGGATAACTTTCCCATCAAAACAATATTGCGTAAAATCTAAAATTTCGTCTTTCCCGAGCTGATCCTCTTTTCTACACTGCGCCGGCGAAGCTAGCACAGTGGGAAAACACCCAGTCTCCTTGGTGAACTCCACCAGATGGAGTTTCTTTTCCTCGGCGATTTCCTGGTGCGTTTTTTGTCTAACTAGACCCAAAAGGAACGCTTTCATTACATAAGTCACGTTTGTGGACCCCTCAACTTTCGCGTGCAGATCTTTGATCCCCACAACTTCGCAGATTGTTTTGATAGCCCTGTGGCACTCCAAACCGTAGCCTTCGGGTTTCTGCCAGACGTAAATTTTAGTGGCCGCAAATTGGGTGAAAAAGTCGTGGTAGACGGTGTGGTTTCGGAATATTTTTATGTGCATTAGTTTCTGTGCTGAGCGGTTTTTAGCTTTGCGCATTGCTGTTCGAGGTTCGACACCCTTGCCGTTGGCGAAGCCAACCAAACCGTTCTTGTTACCGGTGATAACGGTTGCAGACACGCGGCGTTTGCGGCCGAAGTTTCCCTTCATGTTGAACACGGTTTTCAATTCTAGGACTTTAGTATCGAAACCGTCAAAATGGTCTAGGGAAATAATAGTACTGTATTGTAAATGACAAAAGTTTGGGAATAGGTAATACCTTCCCCAACTGGATCTGGGGGTCCAATGCTCCGTCCCGGCATTTTCGCCCCAGACCAGCCCCTTTCAATGGGGCTCAGTTTGGCGTGACGGTGTGTCCCCATTTGGTCCCGCAACTGGTTGAGTCTAGCTTGGCGTTCTGGGTCTTCAGGGAGTTGTTGTTGCTCTACTATTTCCTTTCCCCGGATTACGGGGGCTGTGAGGCCTGGCCACAACATATTGGCCTTTCCTACACAAAATCATTAATAGGAGAATCGTTACCACAAATAATTAACCCGTACGCACCTACTCCAATGATTTGGCCCCTATTCAAATCCTTAATGTTTTTCTTTGAGACGGTTTTACCACGACCTCGTTTTTTACCGGCATTACTTACAGTCGTGATTCCTTTCCAAAGGTCTTCAGCTGGCACTACAAGTCAACACAGTTAATAAATTTTTTTAAATCAGCAATCTGACTTACTTTTGTTAAAAAAATTCGTGTTTCGAGAAGCATGATTGAAGAGGGGCTGCTTGGGTAATTCGCGTTCTAACTTAATTAAAGTGTTAGTAACTCGACATTTTGTATTTAAAGTCAATTTTGATAGTGTTCTTGTCACATGAAGGAGTTGAGAGGCCATTTTTTAAAGTTATTAACAATTTTTTAGTGCTTGTATTTCATAACCTTTTTCCGGCCATGTTGACAATTCGCTAAGCATTTACAGATTCCCGTATTACCATGTATTACCCAGTTTTTAGAAGTGAATAAAATTCATAGATGTCTCTCTATACACCACCAGCAAATCAGGGATTTCCCCATTTAATATTATGATTAAATGATTAAAAAGATATCAAACAATATGGTCCGTTGTATTGTTCGATTTTTAATAAATTTACAATTATTTTTTTAGCTGTAGGTCTAGGGTGAAACACCTTTTCTCAAAGTTCCTTTTTTTAATATGAATAATTTTCCTTGAAAATAAACGTTGCCTAACAAAGGTCTATCCCTATTTTGATTGAAATTTGTACTTTAGTTTAAGCGTTTGGTTTCCTTGATTAAAAAAATTAGTTCCCAATATGAGACAACATGCTTTCTCAGGATAAGACTTCACATATTAGAGAACCAAATCGAAAATAAGCAACCGCTTTATACATTTTATTGAATATAATATAAAATAAAAATATACTGTTAGTTCTTTATTAATAATAACAACAATCAATACTATCTTGTTACTATTTCCTTCTTCTTATTCTAAATAAGTTATTCATTTGTAGGTACGATAACAGCACAGAAATGTATGCCACTGATTTCTAGCATTACCTCCTTGCTGTTGATAGGTATAGGATTTTATAATAAACTATTAACAATATAGAACAGTGGTGCTTTTTTAAAAAAAGCTTTAACTTGTAAAAAAATCTCAAATTAGTAACTGGCTCATAATCAAAGCAGGCACCTTTGCTTTAGTATAGCAAAATTATTAACATTTACTTATAAACATTTTTCATAATGTAATAATTGAGCCACTTATCGAACGGAACAAAATTTTTGTTTCTTGAGCGTGACCACCAAAATTTATTTCTGAATGAATGAAAGATAAAACACCTTTGCGATGTTTTTTACTTATAACTTATAACTAATGTTAGTAATTGTTACATTAACATATTATTAATATTATTATTTATACGTATGTTAGACAAATAAGTAGACGTAGTTGACAAATTTAATGATTGGCTGTATGATTATCTACTCATTAAAAAAATCTCGCTTTAATAACTTAATAAGTAACCTACCCACCTACATTCGAACGTATTTATGAAAAAAATCAAGATTGTATCTTCAATTAAACTTGAACTAAACTTTTCTTCTAATACCTCATGTCTTTATTTGATCGAGAAATCATAACTTTAATTTACTTAATACATTTACTTAATAACAGTCGATATCTTTATTTTTAAATAAGTATATTTATTTAGTCCTCTGAAAAAAAAGCATACATCCTAGACACCAGTCTTCCCTTTGGTGTTTTCCAGTGGTAGATCTAGATATCTACCTAATAAAATATTAATGGTGTTTTGAAAGTTAGAAACACTAACTAAATTTGTATAGTTATTATTATTACGAGAGCGAAAACTCATGCTTAAGGTTTGAGAACTGTCGTTGTGCAACGAGCGTGTGCGAGTTGCATACCTAGACACCCGAAAACTTTAAGTGTTTTTGTATGAGTGCTATTCAAATTTTTTTGTTGGACCATTTTAATTTAAAACACGTTGCTAAGGGTAGCGTGTTTTAAAATAGTGTTTATAACCTAAGATTCAGATATTAAAAAAAAGGCTTAAAATATTAATAACAAAAAAAAATAAATAAATACAGAAGAATTTAATTTTGTTGTAATCTATATTAAAATTCAATATTCATCTGTAATGTATACCTATAATATGTAGTTTTCAAGTGAAGTTATTTTTTCACAAAGAAGGATACCTAGAGCTATTTGTATGCCAAGAGAAAAGACATGTATTCTTTTCAAAAAATAAATTAATAAATCGGAAGGTGGAAAACGATATTTTCTTATAAGACGACGAAAAATTCGTTACTAGTTTTGTTTAATTTGACATAGAAATAGGTAGGTATTTCCCATTAAGTAAACAACAAATTCAATTTAAAACTTTCCATAAATACAAAAGAAATTTATTGGAAAACTTATACGAAAGAAGCCCTGAATAATGAATTTCTCCGCATGTCAACGAAAACTTGAAAACTAATAAATATAGATATAGAGAACGGTAATCTAGATCAATATAAAATTAGGTAAAATCTAGTGAGACATTTCATCTGGAAAACTTTTGTAACGGGTACATTAAATTCCTCAAACGTTACCTTAGACTTTTAAAGATTTTTAACTTTTTTCGGAATTTGAAAAAATCTAGACATTCTCCTTTAAATGCCTAAATACGATTTAAAATTAATCATCACAATCATAATAATTAGTCATCGATTATTGAAAAAAAAAAAGAGAAAAAATTCAAATGATTAATTTTATTAATCCTTACTCATGGAAAATAAACTCAATAAGAAAATATAAATGTTTTTAAGACCATAATTATAGACATTTTCCCCAAACGAGTGTGTATCATGGAGACAAAAAAGAAGTCACACCTCGGTTTACGATTACTCAATTATTGCAAAATGATTCAAATCATGTCATGTAATACAATATCTCAATAAAAGTCCACAAATGGACCACCTCATGCAGCGTCTCAAGAAATGTTGTTTTTATCAGTTGTGTACGAGTAAGCTGGCGTGCGTCATGGAGAGGCCCTCGCCGACGGTCAGTCCTCTGGCCGGGTCATCAAACGTTGTTGGGAGCGGTGCTAGAGAGCTCTTATAGAGAGTAGAGCGTGCTCCAAGTCGGACCGACGCCACCGCCGCTCTATTATCATAATATAATCAAAGAGCTCGCATTACGTCAAGTGGTTCCGAGTGTTGCTGTTGACAACAATCGTCTTTGCACTCGTTCTCCTATGTAAAACCCTTCACTGCCACAACAGTCCGAAGACATTTTTTTCAAAAAACTTACAATAAGTCATAAGCATATCGACACAGCCCCCCTTAATACACAATTTTTCAACTACACATCCCCTTAAGAAGGCTACCCCGCAATTACGCTCCGTTCACGTAATCAGGTACTATTGTGCCAGGAACTGAACCTATCATTACGACTAACAATGCTCATTCATCGCCTGCCACTTTAGCGATGTTTACTATCGCTAATCCGAGCTTGCATCCTGAATGGCAGGTACTTTGTCGAAGCAAAAGACAGTGGCATTCGAATTTTCAAAGAGTAATCAATGAAGCACAACGAAATGCTGAATTGCGATGTTTTCTCCATCGTTTTCGGATTATGTAATTTGCAACATCCGCTCGAAATGGGAAGTGTTCTCCAGATATCTGTTGATCGAACCAGTTGGGTTTCATGCGCAATTAGCATTGAGTTGGGGGTGGTTTTAACTGTAATGTTGTGTTTTTGGGAAAGTCAAACAGAAATGTAAAAGTTTTTACTATTATTTTTTTAATACAGTATCAAAAATCTCTTAACCATCCCGTGTCTGTGAGTAAATTCTCGAACTCTTTATAAAGTTGGTTAAAAACATGCATGAACGCTTAAAATAACACATTATTTTAATAATACATATTTTTTTTAATTCGACCATTTTTGAGCAACCAAAAAATGAAGCAAACACTCAAAATTTTCTGGAAATTTTCCTATCAACATTAAGGTTACTCAGAACGTCCGAAGAGGAGCTGTTCAAGCAAGCGCGTGAGGGCAAAATTTGAAATTGGATTTTTGAGAAAAGTAATAAACAAAATGCTTTCTTTACAATTGTATGTTGTTCCTAAATTCAGTCACTACCTCACAGGTCAGTTTGTATTTCATTTTAAGTATTTGTAACCGAGTTTAAACGGGTTAAAAAGTGATTTAATTTGTTGTTCTATTAAAAAAACTGCAATTTCAAATTGGTTGAAAAAAATATGGTGATTTTCTTAGGACCTTAGCAACAATATACATAAATTTGAAAAAAAATGTTAGTGTCATTTAAAAATAAAATAAAAAAACCTCAATTTTTAGCCATTTTATTTTTTCATTAAAAAATAGTACTATGTTTTTTGATAATTTTTTGTATAGGTCTTGTATATGAGTTACTTGTAATACTGTATTTTTTTCATGCCATTTGAACTCTAGGTTTTTCCATAAAAACATTAAGATTATTACGGTGTTTATCCCGTTCTAAGTTGGTTACAAATATTTAAATCGAGATAAGAACTGATCTGTGAGGTAATAAGTGAACCTAGGAACATCACATAATTGTAAAAAAACGGTTTTGTGTATTATTTTTCTTAAAAATTGTGTTTCAAATTAGTGCATTCGCATGCCCTCCTGGACGGTGAGCCTAGTATAGTTCAACCTTAACAGCAAAAAAACTAAAATTTGCACAATTGTAAACAAGGTTATTATCTTTGGCACAATTTTTTTCTTATTGGCCATACAGGGTATTTACTATAACTGATATTTTGAAAGGATTATCTTCTTTTTTTAAAAAAAAAAATTTGTTTGTTATTTTTTATTATTAACTAGTTATTTGTTTTTTTTTCTTAATTTTGTTTCTTCTTTTTTTAATTTTTTTTTATAATTTTTTATTATTAAGTTGTTTGTTTAGATATTTCTTAATTTCTTATTAATTTATAAAGGTAATGTTGTATTGCCGTAACAAAGAACCCAAGTGTTTTTTATAGGACATAATAGTTATTTATCTAATGAGTCTGGAAAGTGCCCTTTGTTTGCTGCACGAGCGCAGCGAGTGCTGCATGAAGTGCGAATGAGGAAAAGTACTTTACAAACAAGTTAGGTACAATATTTTTTGTAACGAATGTCTCAAAAAAAATAAAAATTATTTTTTTACAATCTTGTTTTTTTGCTGATGAGTTGACATGAACTGTCATTTATCATGAAAAAAGTATCGTTTCCATCTCAACGGACTCCTCCCACTTTTCCAATCCCTTCTTCTAATAAAAAAAATTGTTCGCAATGCGGAAAAGTTCGTTTAGAAATAGTCATCTAAAAGCTACGAGCACAAAAATATTTTTTCCAATTTTTGGTTTTATATTTATGTTTCTTTTACATTTTAATTGCAGTTTTAGTCAACTTTTTTTTAATTCAAACTTGGCTTAAACTTTTTCAGAAGCTTAGGTATTACTAAGCTTCTGAGTAACTAAGTTACTAATTCGTTACAATTGTCTCTTTCTTCTCTCTTATTATTTGGTTAAATGTTTGTTACCTTTCATTTTTTTTATTTCTTAGGCTTCTAAATGCGAACAAAGTGTTTTATTTTTTATTCAACGCTTTTTCTAAGATTTTTGTTGCAAAATTGTTAATTTATTGTTTTTTTTGAGTACCTATTTTTTTTAAGTTTTATACCTAACGGGAAAATAATAATATTGGTAAGAATTTTGTAAAAAAGCTTTACTTTGGTATATTTTTACTGTATTTTACCATACAGGATGTTTACTATAAATAATCAAATTGTGAGATTTTAAAACGTGTAACTTGTAATATCGCCATTACAAATAGGTAAAAAAATGCGGTACCAATTAAATCCACAGTATTTTATTTAAACGACAAGTATTTTTGATCAGTAAAAATATGTAATAAATGCACAATAAAAATAATAATTGCACAGTAAAAATAATAAATGTTCAGTCAATAATGGTATCTCAAAACTAGAGAGTGTAGGATTCCACATGTTGTTTTTTTTTTAATTGGATTAAAGTTTCTTGACTTTTTGGGAATGTGTAAAAGAGTTTAGAAAGTTGGGGATTTAATTTGGGACCTGTCCGTGGACGTGAAATTTTGATACGCCGCTAAAAGCGAGTGGAGGGTTCAATATTGACATTGAGATTCGCAATAAAGCATCTAAAACAGAGGCAAGTGCTGTGCAAATAGTAATGCCGAGGCCTGGTGCACACGCCCGTCTGCCTCCTTCTGCTCCATCCCGTCTACTCCAAACCCCCTCATGCGAAAGATGATTAAAACGAATAATCCGCCATAAATATATTCACGTATACATCGCGAAATTACGTCTTTCGAGTGAAACGCTCTTAATGCGGGCGCCTTCAACGAGATTTATTTGAATGTGTGCCTCGTACAACATTTCTTCTTTCATTTCGGAATTCTGTAATGCGAGGCATTCACTCTCGAGTGTTCTAATCTTATAGGAAATCGATTTTAAAGTGTTTAGGAGCAACTGGCTGCAAATAAATCGTTTCGTTATCGATTGAGCGCTGCTTTATCGCCGGTCCATCTAAGTTCTATTACGGGGCTATTTACACACCGGCTGTCGTATGCGATTAGTTTTGTTACGGATACATGCAACAATGGAACCTTTTTAACTCTATTCTTGTGCGACGAGATGAAAACATAATGCCCGATGTGGTTTTTGTATTGCTCAGCGTGCTACATTTATGTGTGGAGCGGCCAAGTGCATGCTCAGGACGGGTTCTCACAAAATTATGGATTTTGCGGGAATGCTGCTTTATTATTGTGGGCTAGACCCATTTCCTCATATTTCTATTGATATCACTTTATTTGCATTTGGCTTATCCTTTTATCTAGAAATCTACGATTTCTTTTCGATTATGGTGCAAGAACACATTTAAAAGTTTGTCAATAGATAAATACCTACTAAATAATAAACAAAATGAGTAAATTCTTGAAAAAATATACAAATCTAAAATTTCCTATAATTGAGAACAAACACATAACTACCTGTTAATGCCGTTGTACAAGAATCAAGTTAAAATGTGACGGAAATTTAATGATGCAACTATACCGTCTTAATAATAATATTGTCTTTACAATAATACGCACAAAAATTTAATGGGTCTATTACAACAAATTGCAATCAATAACAGTAGGTAGGGATGGCTGTTGTAAGAAAGCTAGAGGGGTGCCATTTGAAATAGTTATTATTTTTACATAAAAAAATGTAGTCCAATAAATAAATTTTCACTGTAGATGTAAATTAAAAAAAAGTTGTTATCTTTGGTAATTTGCCTTTTTGGCAACTAAGGGTTCACTTATAAGTTATAACAGTGCAAAAAGTATTTGCAAAACATTATCAGACACCTCTAAAAAGTTTGAGAGAGTTACCGCAAACATAATGCTTTACGCCCTATTTGGAATGAACTCACATTTTGCATAAAGTATTAAGTACTTACTGATCTTCATTAGTATCATAATTTTTGTCATAAAATTTTTGTGTATAAGTACCTAACTAGGTACTTATAAAAAAAATTATACAAAAATTAACTTGCAATTTTTATACATTTTTTTTATGGGTACCTAAGTGGTGAATATAGGTCCTAATTGTCAGCAAAAAAAATCCTTTTTACACAGAAAGTTTTTGTGACCTGTTTGATCCCAGAAGATGTAAATGCGTTGCCTTTTTAAGGTTTGAAACAAATGTTAAATATGAATTCCCAATTTTAACATTAGTTATGAGTGTTATGACAGAATAAAGTATCTAAAAAACACAAAATAAAAATACAAATGCACTGTTATCATTTTTTCTAAAGATTTGAAATAAATTTTACTAGTGTTTCATCAAGACAAAAAAAAATCTTTACTTGACGCGGTATATTCTTGTCTTGACTTGAAATTTAAGAGAAGAAAAAAATTGTTCTTGACTACTTAAATATTCGATTCTTGTCTTGAGGCCAAGAATCTTGATGTTTTTTGATCTTGATGAAATCCTTTTTACATCAATGAAGCACAACTTTTTTTCTGTAGGTAGTCACTTGTTGTCAATAGTTAGTATTAGGTTTATAGGTACTTATTTAGATAATATGTACCTAGAAAATAACCGATTCATTGTCAACAAAAAAAACCGAGTGAAAGACAATGTAGGTTACGAGAGAAGATCAATCAATCAGCAAGAGATAAAATTTTAAAACATTATGTAGAATCTAACTGTGTCGCGTTAACTGCTGCATAAAACATTAAAACTAACTGAATATTGAAAAATTATGAAAAAAACGGCTTTTATAATTTTTAATTTTTTTAAAACTTATTAAAACATTTTTCTCTTGTCTTCAGTTTTGACAATAGCAAGACAAGAACAAGAAGATGTCTTGATATTTGTGAAACAGTAAATTTTACCGAAGGTTTACTTGAGTGCAACTTCATAGTTTGCAGTTATTAGGTATATCCGCCTACCTACGAGTACTTACACTTACTTGCAATTACTTCAGAACGAATACACTTTGCCTTAAATGTGACATATTTTTTTTTTTGAGATTCTTGTATTTTAGTATCTAGGCAGAAAATAATGAAATATATGTTCCGTTACGATTCCAGTTCCAGATAAGTAAAAATTTTAGGTTCAGTTCCGATTCCGTTTGTAAATGAGTAAAAATATTGAATTCCGTTACAGTTCCGGTTCTAGATGAGCAAGAAAATTTTGGTGCTCCTCTAATAGTAAAAAAAACAGATTACGGGTTCCGGTCTAGTTTCCGTTTCTAGTCCGGTTATAAAAATATGTTTATAACTTCAATTTTTTATAGACTAAACTTCTTAGAATTATTCTTCTTGAAAATAATGGTCTAACTATAAATTTTACATTCTGATAATAATTGAGTAAAGAAATAAATAATATTACATTTTTAGGTTTATACATGCCTATAATCAAATTAATGTAGTAAAATTTTACGAGTACTTCTTTTAATTGAAAAGATGGTCCAAATAAAATAAAAGTTCTGCCGTAACGGTTCCGGTTCCAGTTCCGGTTCTAGATCACTGAAAAAATTTTGATTGCAGTCCGGTAGTCAAAAACAATTAAATCAAAATAACAGTTCCGGTTTCTACAAATTTTGGTTCCGGTCCGGTATTCGGTTCTATTTCGGTTCGGTCCGGGTCCCTACTGTCCCCTATCTATGTAGAATTGTAAGAAATCTTATCTAGGTAGGTATTCGAAATAATTAATGAAAAAGACGCAAAATTATCTAATTTTTTTGCACGGATAGGTAGATAAGTACCTACACGTATTTTATATATATTTAATTTTCGAATAAATGTTATAATATTTTTATTCCATGAAAACTGGAATGTTGTTTTTTGATCAACAAATTTAGGTAGTCTACCTACCTACTACCTAATTTAGGTAGATATACCTATACCATCTTATTTGTTAAAGAATCTAAAAAAGAAATTGGAAATTATACATTAGTTTCGTTTCCTCTGTGCTACTTCCTAATATAGGTACCTAATTCACCATTGTAGATACGTCGCTCTTTGAACAATTTTGCCCATCATTTAAAAAACAACACACACCGGCAAAATTTTAGAAATTTACACTAGAGAGTGGACACTAAGAAACTGCACGACTTTTTGTATATTTAGTAATAAATAAATTTATTCGTGATTTTTGTGATCCTTACCTAAGATAAATCTCAGACAGTATTTTTATTTATACTTATAGATAAGCAAAATTGTCAACAATAACAACAAAAGCGATATTTGATTAATGATACTTCTTTGTTTCGTAAAAAATGAAAGTGAATGAGTGAGTTGTTTGTTTATAAGCACTCTCCTATATGTCATCTGCATAATACACATTTATTTCTGTCTTTGTATCTACAATATTTAAGTAGACATCATAAAATACAAGAACATTATTTCCCATAAGAAGCATTGCATGCTATTAAAATCATAATACTTAATTTATAAATAGGTATGCATAAGGTTCGCATAGATAAATTCATTTAGATACAAATATTCATATAGATATTATGACCACAGAAGGTAGATATAATACGTAGGTATTTGAGATTCGTTGTGGCGATTCTATTAAGACAATAAGTTTGTAAGTTATTAGTTTTGGAAGTTTTGGTTTTAACGTCTTGTTCAGGTCCTTATCTTGCTCCTCGACTTCCTCGGTAGCATCGGATTTCGTCCCTGAATCAAAACGGCGAGAAAAAGTGTGCTCCATCCCAAATCAATATGCCCAATAAAACGATATAAATACACAATATCAAAGTGAAGAGCGGCCCCTCTCGAGTAGTCCCCGCCCCTTTGTTCCGTAAAACCTCGCCCCATAAGACCGTTTTTCCCGTGTAAATCGCTCTGAAAGATCGCTAGGTAAGAGGGCGATTCCCAGCTGGAAACAAACGAAGGTGCGGCTTGGTGCGATTGGTCGATTCGGGCAGTCCCCGCCCACCTTCCGCTTCGAGTACCCAGAATGCAGCGGGGCCCGACAGAAGTGCCATGTACACTTTGAGGACACTCTAAGAGTACGCTTAGGCAAGTTAAGCGCACTTCGCCGTTAAAGAGTCTTACATCAAGAGTGCTCTAAAGAGTGCTATAGCTCGATCACTGATTTATTTATATAGTTAGTCAGTTTGTTTATTGAATTCGGATATCGGAACGACCGGAAGCCGGGCGCTTGTACTTCTTCGTGCATAATCGATGACGGGCGTTTAGTGCGGTGGGTGAGTGCCCTTCAGCGGTCCTGGAGTCCATGTCTGCAGCTGCCAACTACGGGGAAGGGCCCGTGGTGACGGACCGGGGCGACCTCCATGGGTTGCTGCCCGAGCTCAATGGGGTCGAGCTGGCTATGAGCTTGAGTCCCAAGCATCATCATCAAGGTGGACCGCAAGTCTTGAGCCATCTCCAGCAGTTGCATCATTCGACGCCGTTCAGTGTTACCGATATTTTGAGTCCCATCGAGGAGTCGTACAGGAAATTGGAGTTGGCGGCCAATCCGCCGTCGCCCTACAGGTACGACCTCAAGACCTACACCCATCACGCCGTCATTAAAACACACGCTGTGCTGTAATTTCTACTTAAAAACCAAGTGCATATTTTATCACACCCGTAGATCCTGAGATGTTCAACACAAAGTATGTTCAATAACATTTTTGTTTTCGTCCTCATTTCGGAATATTTAAAGACTATTTGCATATTTCACTTTATTAAATGCACATAGTTCAAAAAATATTTACGAAAAAAATATGTCATTTTGCTATTACTTTATTGGCATTTTTTCAACCTTATCCGACGGTTCATCATCAACGCGCATATAACTTGTTCAAATAAAATTAACATAAAAACCACTGGTTTAAACACAATTTACCACTATAGTCATCTTTTATCACAAACATAAGTAGATGATATTTTTTATTATTACATGAAGCGTTCACACCGAAGGCTTGAGTTCAGATATCACGACAAAATGTATTATTCTAATTTTCTTGAAAATTTTCATGTTGTGATTCTAGAAACGGATCTTGTCAGTTTTTTAAGGAAGAGAGAGTCAGCACTCATTTTCAGAACCTTTCTTTTCAAAAAAGTGTACATATTAGACAGATATCTGCTAATTAAAATAACAATTTTGTGTTTTCAAAAGATAGTAGATCCTAATAACAATGTAATAGATGCCTATTAAGGATATAATCAAATAGTGATCACTCATTACCAAAAAAATAATTATAGTCAACTTTGTCTTTAAAAAAAAGCTTAAACAATCATTGTATTTTTCTTGCTTTTGCCTTGTATTTTATATTTTTATCCTTTAGACGGAAGATAATGTATGTACAACTTTATAAGTTAGTATATTTTTATACTTATTAAGTTTCTACGGTGCTAAATCCAAGTTTAAAAAGTGTTTAATTTTTATTGAAAGAATTACTATGAAATGACATGAATTACCAAAAAAATAATTATAGTCAGCTTTGTCTTTAAAAAACAGCTTAAACAATCATTATATTTTTCTTGCTTTTGCCTTGTATTTTATATTTTTATCCTTTAGACGGAAGAAAATGTATGTAGAACTTTATAAGTTAGTATATTTTTATACTTATTAAGTTTTTACGGTGCTAAATCCGAGTTTAAAAAGTCTTTAATTTTTATTGAAAGAATTACTAGGAAATGACATGAATTTCTGATAGTCGTTTTTTGGCTGTTTTTGGGTATTTTATGGACTCTGACATATTTTTTATAAGAGAAAAGTTGCAGAGAGCAATGCGAAAAATGCCAAATTTCACACAGTGATTTAGCAATAGAATGGTGAGATGTGAGATGAGATGTGTAAGTATAATTAATACATTTCATATGCATCTCATCTCACATCTCACCATTTCGTATAGTCAAGAATAGGACTCTTAGGACCAGTTTACAAAAGCGTCATTAATTTAATTCGCAATTAAATGCGTGATTAACTCATCACGTGACCATATTTAACCAATTTGATTGGTCCATTCGCGTTGTTAACTTTTTACAACAAAATAAATTTTAACTGAGCTTTCTATAAATCCTGACATCAAAAACGCAATTCTGGTAGATTATGTAAAAACAATTACGCTAGACATGTCAAAATCATTTTTCATCTTCACAGATAGGTACCTTACCTAAACATTTTTTTTGTATTTTTCTGCATACCTTAAGCAATTTTTAAACATAATTTTAATATTCGATAGATACACTTTAAGTAAAAAAATTACAAGTAGGTATACAGCATGAGTCAGTTATGGATTATTTTTGAAATGTTGTTAGATGCAACCGAAATATTAATTCCAGCTGTCCAGACTTAACTTAATTTTTAGAAAATTACAAAATTAATTTACTTTGTCTTAATTTTTTTATGCAAGTTCAGCGGTTTTCAAAATTTGGAACCATAAATTTAAAGCGATTTTTAGAAAAACTAAGAATTTTCGATTTACACAAATTTTACTTGATCGATTCGTTTTACCATTCTCCATCTACCTCCAAACTTTTGTTAAACCATTCCCTAACACTCTGGGTATATCTGGGTTCTGGAACAACTTTGGTTCCTAAGTATTTAATTTTTTTCGTAGGAAATCGAAATTTGAAACTTATTTGCTACTTATCAGTTTTATAACATAAGATCGGAAATATACACAATTAGAGCAATCTGTGCCTGCAGAACTTCAGCCATATTTTAGCCGTTTATTTACACTTTAGCCACATTTTACCGTTTATTTACGGTCGCACTTTTAAAGATATGTTGTCTTATATTGGTTTTACACAACATATAATGTGGCTAAAGTTACACTGCACTTTCAAGGCTTGCTCTAATTGAGTATATTTTCGATCTTATGTTATAATTTTGTATAATCAATTATACGGTACTTCATGTTTATGCGTTTTTTTTTCTTGTTCTCATTATTCACATTCAAAAAGTTGTAACTTGTAATTTGTAAACATACTAGGTATAACGTGAACATCAGTTTTGCTTGATGGAAGAATAATTACTCAAAAGATTTTGTCGTATACCTCGTTAGATAGAACTCTGTATATGTGTATATTTTTATGGTAACTATAGGTATAACCCGCTTATAATTATTAAACACTACAAGAAGCTTTTGTTTTTATTCTAAAAACGATAAAATATGTACCATAAACTCAAAAATATCATTAAAAATATCTGTAGGTATCTATAAACCCAGTTAATGTGTTGGTACATAATTTGAAAACTTGATATCTTTATGACTTCTTTTTTTTTCGATGATTGATATTTCTCCTGATATTTCTCGAGCCACCCATCAATTAATAATAATAATAATTTAATAATTTAATTTAATAATAATTTAGTCAGTTTTAAGAATTGTTGCAGAACTGCATATTTAAATGTCCTTCTCTAATACAGCTTTTCGAATAAAAAATTTAAAAGTAATTCACATAGTGATTCTAATTCTTTTACAAAAAAATTGTTACCCATCAGTCCAGAAAATTTTTTCTACAAGACATCGCTCTATTTATTATTGAATAGCTAATACAAGTAGGTAATTATTATTAAAAAGCAAAAAAAAATTTAAACTTTGAAAATGCCAATTTATTTCATTAAAAAAAGAAAAATATGATTTATAAAACTTTAATGTTACAAGATTGTTCCCGTTTCGTAAAAATTGAAATTTTTAGAGTGGTTTAAAATTGTAACCAAGATCCTAAATTACAACTGTATCTTGTCAATAATGTCCTGCCTCCTGCTCCTTCAATGTATCCATCCATCAGTGGCGTGCGGTCATCAATCGAAGTAATGACAGTGTTGTAGAAATCTTTGAAACGATGTTTACATCAATAAATATGTAATTATAACTGCTCTTTTGATTACGTTCGAATTCAGTTCAAGTTTTTTAAGTCAAACGCTATAGTTTTTTTTAGAGTTGTTATACAGATAACACAGTATAACAGATCCTGTGTGTTTATTAATGTCAAAAGAATTTACCACCCACATATTCATTACCAAATATATGAAAATTATCCCGAAAACCGAACAAAACCTTAACACTATAAGTATCAAAGATATTTTGTTTAATACGAGTATAAATTATAGTGTTGTAATAATACCTATAAATACTAATATTAAAAAAAAACAACAATTGATTCAAATTACATTTCAGTTATTGTATTATTTTTTTCCTTCAAGTTTCACCGTATGCCACTGACGTCAACAAATTTTTAAGAATATGAAAAATTCTAGCGAAATCTTAGCTGTGTAACAAATACGTAGGTAAAAAATTAAATTGTGTTTGAAAAATTTCGTGTGATTTTTCCAGGTCTACATCCAGCGGAAGTAGTATCAACAACTCCCCCGGAGCCGGTGGCACTCCCGGAGGCGGCGGCTGCAGCATGAACAGCAGTTATCCCGTAATGGGGCAGTTCGGCGGTGGCCAATACTGCCCAGTGTCCGAAAACCTAGGTCTCACCCCCCACTATTCATCAGGATGGTACCAAAGCTCGGCAGCAGACCCCCGATTTGCAAGTAAGTCGAGATTTTTGCCACGCACGCCACAATTCCCACCCATTACCGGCAATGTAAGCGATATGGGGTAATCGATAGGCCCACTTAAACTTGGAATGCCTAAATGGTGGTAAAATGTGAGGCTTTGGTAACGTGATCTGGGTAGCGTGCCCCGGCAGAATGCGGAGGTATTAGCACCCTCGCGGTCTTAGTAACCCGATATGGTGTGTGAATGTGTAACTTCTTCGGTTTTATTGACCAATTAAAAGTGCTGACCTGTGAGGAGAGCAGGAGATGGAGGATTGGGTTGCAGCGGGTCCCGTATTTCCTCCGGCGGTTTCCCGTCGCATCGACATCAATCATCTTCCTGTTCCTGTTTGCATACCGATATTCGTGTAATGTTGTTTATGATCGTGTTACGGAATATTAGGGGCGGAAGGAAGCGATGGGGACTGAGGATTACGCGTTTTTTTCTTTATAAAGATCAAATTGCGAATGCCGGCAAATGTGAATTTTCTTTATTAAACAGCGAGGATTCTACCTTTAAATATTTGATCTTCCCAGACTTGGTACATTTAAGCCGTCTATTTTATTATTTTTTGTATACCATATTTATAATTAAGTACTAGTTGTTCAAATATTTGCAGTTTAATTGAATTACTAGAATTAATTATTTTATTATGAATTAAATACTTGAATCACTCTAGAATTCCTTTGAATTAAGCTAGAAAAGCAATTGTAATCAGAGATGAGGTACTCGGAAAAGAGTACAATACGAGCAAAATCACGCTCAGAACAATCTAATTTGACCAAAAACATAGATTTTTGGTAATTCTGACAAGAACCTAAGCAACTCTTCATGAGAAAGTTAATCAATTTATAGCCTAGCAAATATTTGGGCATTCTAATAATAAGATGTTGAATCCCAATTTAAAAACAAAAATATTTTAAATAAAAATCTGTTGTTAAACAATGAAAAAAATACATTAGTTTTGCTGCTTCTATTTGAAAATAAAATGATTCTTGGTTTAGTTTTGACAGATTTCACTTTTTGATATAAATTTTGTGTAGTACCTTCTCGTAAAATCCTAATTGAAAAGTTCTGTTTATTTTCTTTTTATTTATTTGGTACGAAATATTGAAATTTTTTAAGTCGTTGCAAATGTAGCGCCTTAGTTCCAAAACTTTTTTTTATTTAATTTTTAACATTTTCGGGTATGAATAGAACTTTTCAAAATAACATTAAATTGTCGGAATTATCGGAATTAATTTGGAATCATAGGAATTTGTTTGAATACAATGGCGTTGTCATAGATTATAAAAATCACTGTAATTTCCGGAGAATTTTTTAGAGCTGAAATAGATAAACATATTTTTTTCTAGTTATCGGCCTCTCATCAACTTCAAACAAAAAAAAATAGATTTGCAATAGCAGGTAATATCCCTAGTGCATGCCAAACTGTCGACAATTTAGTGGAGTGGATCACAAAATGCACGAGACAAAATTGAAACACTTTGTTATACCTACACCAGGAGCATTTTGCAAACTATTTCTTGAACAAAATTTACTAAAACAATCTTTGCTTTGTGGGAAATAAGAGAAAAAATAAGAATTTTTAGAATAAATTGCGTTAGTGGACTAAAATATAATATTATCGATAAATAATTTGAAATTTTAAACCGAGCTTTAATTTACTTGCTCTCATTAACGTAGTGATTTAAAAATTTGGGAAAAAATAAAATACAAGGCAAATTTAGGGAGAAATCTTTACGAGGCTATGAAAAATATTTTTTTTCACAATCGTTTTTTAAAATATTTTCATATTGTTGAAAATACTGTAAACTTTAGTAATCAAATTATACCACAAATAAATTATCAGGATGAGTTTATCTAAGTGTATTGTAAAATTAACAAGCACCATTGGCGAAAGGCATCAATACGTAGGTATTTGTTTACATCAGGAATATTAGTTGTTTTTTTTTAAATGGTCTTACTATTTTCCTTCGCATTGATTGTAGATTCTCTTAATATACCTGCTACTATATATATTCTGTCACCATAAAGAAACATTGCTGATCATTAATTTATTTTCCTACTGAGAACGTTTTAATTTTTCTGAGATGAAATTTACTACATATTGTCAGTATAATTTATTTATGGAAATGTTGTTTGCTATAGATTACAATAAAACAAAGCTTGCCTCGTTAATAAAGCATAAAGCTCATATAGGAAAAAATTGTGAGAAACTCCTAGACACACCAAAACTTTTTTTAACACCGTCACGTGTTTCGACAACCATGATGTTGGCATCATCAGGCTGCCAATAAAACTGCCATTGTTGCGACATTCAAGGTTTGAATTTTTTCTTTATTCATTAAGTAGGTATACAATAATATTTATAATAAGTACAAGACGATATTTTTTTATCTTAGAGAGTGGTTTTAAATTTAAAATATCGAAAATATTTTTTATACTATTTTTTGTAATATAGGGGGCATATTTAGCAAAAATCGTTGCTTTAGTCTATTTAGGGTAGATTTTATAATTGCCAGATAAACTCCGGATAAGTTATTAGTGGTATAATTACTATATTTAGTTATAATTGTCACAATGTATTTTTCAAAATTTATCCCCAAGATAAAATTATCCGGCAATTGTAAAAACGTCCCTTAAAGAATTTTGTGAAAGTTAGTAATGTCTCAATTTTGAAAGTGAAAAATTGTAAAAACTTTGTTTTAAGCAAATTCAATGTCAAAAATTGAGAGTATAGATGATAATGAAGGTAATCTTGCATAAAAGCCCCCTGAAATTTATAAAATTGGCAAAAATAAGGTCCAGAATTTGCTTCTTGTCAACCAAAAAATTTTCGTAAAATATTCCGTCAAATAATTACTACTTATTATAACATCGCACTTGATAACGTTCCGTGCTTAAAGATGCCTATTAAAGCATCAAAGTGACGACAAATTACAACTAAATTATTATTTTTCTTTATTTTCCACAAAGCAAAGATTGTTTTAGTAAATTTTGTTCAAGAAATAGTCTGCAAAATGGCAGGCTATTGTATACCAAAGCAAAAGCTGAAACGCTTGAAAAGATAATGATGAATTTTATCGTCATTTAGAATATAAAATTTCATTCCATCCTCCATTATTTCGATTGAATTACTGAGTTATTTTCATTAACAATCATAAACGTCAAATATCAATAATGAACAAAACATCAAAACCAGAAAAACAATAAATGGTTGTAAACTTTATTTCTCTAGACGAGAAAATTTCATTTTACCACGATGTAATCCATGGATAAAATGCCATTCCACCGTTTCCGATAAAATAAATAAAAAATTTCATTCTTGTTTATTCTTTAATTGTTTTTTATTTATCTCAAAAAAATGACTATTTTAAAGAATAAATAAAAATCCTACACTTAAGTCATAATGGAATTTTTACTTGATCGCTAAACTATAAACGTACAGGGTGTTAGGGAATGGCTTAACAATATTTCGTTTGGTAATTTGTCATGACGAGTTAAAAACCCTTGTATAATTTTTCCAAAAAATGCGTACTTTCTTCAAACATTTTTATTAACCGACCTGTTGAGAGCCACTGGGTGGCTCATACACTTATAGAGCCCCATACACAAGCTATTTATCCGACGGATCAGATCCACTAACTAACATACTAAGTCCGCGTATCAGATCTTTATATTCAATTCGAAGATCAAATTCGTTCGTTAGGAGAGAAAAATTCTATATTTCTGATGCAAAAACTTGCAGAATGGATTCGTACGAATTTTTTTTTTTGAGCCATATCGGGCTCATGGTTGTCCATTAACATATAGATATGTTTGGCTCGCCTCGTATCAGATATGGCAGATTATTCGCTTGTGTATGGGGTGCTATTATTATTCCCTAACACGCTGTATATCATAAACAGTTTATGCACACATTTTCCAAAAGTTCGATTGACGGTGACCGTACAATAGCAACCCTAAACCTGGTTTTTTCCAGTAAATATTATTTTTGGTAGCCTCTTCCTACCCAAAATTTTGATGTAACCACAAGTAGGATAGAAGTGTAGGTATTAGGTACACACCTCCTTTTTTGTTATATTTCTTTATATTACCTATGTATAGTAATTACATTATTTTTTTTTTCATTCGCACCCTCATAATACAAATCGAACAAAATTAAATAGTTACATAATTGAATTCGATATGTTTTCCGCTCTTTACACGGTTTGCCAAAGCCAGTCTGGCAAATTTTGATTGATGATGCACCCGCAATTCAAGCGCGCCCTCCCTCATTCTGACCCTCGCAAACAAACCCCACTCCAGGTATTTACCGCAAAATAATAACCCCATTGTTACTCCCAAATCGCTTTCGTTAATTAAACCTGAAAAATACCAGCGCGCGGTGCAACCGTTATTGTCCTCGCATTATTTCAGAAGACGTGTAAGCAAACAGAGCCTCTGGAAGCAATAACTCTGCTCGGAGTGGGCTCGAAAATACACAAACGTACACGTATATAGGTATACACTTACACCATCCATGCATGGATGTGCTATTAGGATGGCAGTAACTAACTGACAGCCCAGCAAATACACTAAGCTCGCTATGTTGACAGAGCACTTCAAATCCAATGACAATACAGTAGCTGGCGAGGGTAGAGGCGGAGGGATGCGTTAATTATCGCTTGCTTAAAAATACATAAATCAAATGTGGAATTTGTTGAATTAAAGAGCGTGTGAAAGTATGAATCGGGAGTATTGTGCGAGGAGAGGAGGGTGTTTCTGACACCCTTGCAGATCGATTTTGCGAAGAATGTGCGTGCCTTGAATAAATATTTATTCTGAAAATGCCCCTGTGTCCATTTCATATTACGAGTGTGGAATAAGAGGGGTGTCTTGGGTAAATATGGACTGGCGGTGGCATGTAAGACAGCAGATGATGATGGCCTTTCAAATTTTGTTTCAGTTATTTATGAGGCTTGAATGGTTTTGAGATGATGGTCGGAATGCGGAGTGTCAAAAGTTTTGAAAAAGGAAATTTCGGTGATATGGAGGTGGTCTGATGAACTAAAATGAATTTCTAAACTCTTCAGTTCACCTTAGTTTTGAGTTCTTTAATAAAATCATTTGACATTCACGTAGTGCTTTCCTTTCAGCGACCATATAATTAAAATGCAGCAGTATCTACTTAGACAAAGTCATTTCGTAAATTATGGTTGTTTTTTATTTACTACTTATCTTTCCTTATTTTTAACTCAACAATAATAATAATACCTAATTTAGTAGCTTATTGCTACTAGTTAGTTGGAGGACGTTTTGCATAAATTACCGAGACTGGCATCTAAAATTTAGTACTACCTAAAAGTCAAAAAACAATATAGATATATCAATATCAAATTTTGATAATAAATAATTCAAATAGTTAGTTGCCAGCAAAATATAGGTCGAAATATCCAAAATTCGCAAAGTTGAAGCGTTCCTTTTAAGAGGTGTTCTTAAGAGTTTTAGCCTAAAACACATTAGTATACAATGAAGATACCTACAATATTTTGTTTTTTTTTAATTTTGGAAGCCGACCCTGTTCAGACCAAAAAATCAAACAAACATTGACGTAATTAAAAAAAACTGTTGTCAAACAATTGTCATCTAGGTAATTAGTAGGAGAGGCTCTACTATTACAATGATAACACAATCTTACAGATTTAATACAATTGTAAGGACAATCCTATCAAAATGCAGCTCCGGCATTCAGAGCGTATACTTAGAGTAGGGGAGAGCAGGGCTAGAAGTTACCAAATTTTGGACTTTACTTTTGTATTTTTTAAAAATCGGAACTTTCAGCCCCACTCTCCCCTATGAAAAAATAAGAAAAAAAGTAACATTAAAAATCTGATATCCACAATAATGAAGTACAGATTATTTTAAAACGCAGTTAAACAGAACCGGACTCAAAATTTTTGAAAACCTAAAAAATATCTCAGTTATTAAAAACAATTTATTTAGACGATTTAGGCTAAAAACTCTTAAGAATAATGCATAGTATCTCGTGTTTAAAGGAATGCCTCAACTCCGCGAACACCCTATATATGCACTAATTAAATTAATAATTAAATTCATTAAACATTTTTTTTACAAAAATGTAATTTGACATACGGTGGCAAGCAAAAATTTCGAGTCACCTTTGACAATTCACTGGCATAAACGTGTGTAATTCCCTATGAAAAATGCCAAAAGTGCCTGAAATTTTTTGCTCGCCACTTATAACCCACTTAATATGCGTATATTTACTGCGAAAATCTTTTCTTATTATTTGTTATGTCATTCTAATGCATGTTTAAATGTCTTTATTCTTTGGCACTGTCAAAATTTACTGTTTTTTCCTGTGTATGGAAGTTTTAACAACGTTTGGCATTTCTTAATCAATTCGTGAAACGTTAGATTATTTTGAACAGATTTTAAGCAATTTTAACCCTTGTTGAGTCTAATTCGAAGACTAAATGTTGTATTAAACTAATTTACGTGTAAATCGGTTCATTTCCTTATTTTACCTTACCGCGTGGATGATAAACCACTCTTTAGCTTTCGTGGATTAAAAATCCACTCGTGAAATAAACGGGTGTAGGTGATTTAGGCCAAAAACTCAGTTTTTTCTGAGTATAAATAAAGATATGGACGCTAAAAATTAATCTAAAGAATTTTTAATAATATTTTTGAGTTGGATAAAGAATATGGAAAGTACCTACAAACAACGGATACAGCAACAAAAATAAGAAATCCTAAACCTACAAAATCGAAATTAAATAAAGAGAGAGGTTGAACCCAGTGGGATTAAAAAATCATTGTGTACAAAATAAACAATATTGAAAGCTCTTTTCAAAAAGCACCATCAAGTGTTATTTTTTCAAAAATTGAGCACATTAATGGCTCATAAACTGGAGCGTGTGTAGGCAGTTACTTTGTTCCGGCTTGTCCGTACAGTTTGGACCTGTACAGGTATGCCGGAGTAAAAACCGGAGCGTGTATAGGAGCCCTTATAGCTTTATTTCGTCATTTAGCAAAATAAGCGATTTTCTGACTTCGTCATAACTCTAGGTAAAGGAATGTAATTTGCTCGTAATTCATCAAGTTGTCGTTAAGAAATTTTTTGAAATAAGTAACATACTTATTTAAGAATTCCTTTTTCCAAATTTTTCTAACGTTTCATTTATAGTTAAAGAAAATGCGATCATTTTTTTAATGTTTTGCCTGTAGAGTTCAGATAAAAACTTTTCACTATTTTTGAATCAAAATTGAAAGATCTTTTGGAAACAAAACAAAAACCCTTTAAGAGCTTTAATACCTATCTACCAAAAAAAAAAAAACAAAAAAACCCTATTTTTTGCATATTTGCAATTTCCATTGCCATGCGGTCATTTGAATTTATAATTAGAACAGACGGTATTTTTTCTTTGTGATTGATAAACTAGTGCAAACTGAGGGAAAAAATGTATTCTAATTAAATACTACCGTTCGAAATTTTATTATTTAACCCTTTAGCTTGATGAATTATTGTCCTAATCAACATTTTCACACAAGTTAGAAAAAAAATGATCACATGGTATATTCCCGCTGATGGGCAGACAGTTGTGGACCACTCTGTATAGTTAAAAAAAAATGGATACAAATTTGAATAGGTTCAAAAAAAATACAAATGTGTAATTGGGAACAAGAATAGATTAAATTACAGCGAGAAATAGAATTTTTAGAGAAATTTTGTGGATTTTAGCTTTCTTACTACCCCATCCTCTTAATTAAATTTCTCAAATCATAAACTTTAATTCCGGTGTGAGAGATGCTCTCTTAACATCAGAACATTTTTGTTAATTATTGTGAATTTCACTCTTCAAATAAGCACAATTTTTGTTTTTTTTTCAGTTTCCCGCTTAATGGGCAGCTCTGCAGCCTCGGCGAACATGGGTCACGGGCTGAACACCGGCATGCCGGGCCTGGGCGCCTGCGCCATGCCCGACTCCAAGCCCATGCAGTTCCCCTTGGCCCAACGGCGGAAGAGGCGGGTCCTCTTCACGCAAGCACAGGTAGGCCTCATGCCCAGTCCCCACCCCTCGGAGGCCTCGAGTGGCCTATCAAACTATAGATTCCATCAGGACTTAAAATATTATATTGGCGTCGGTGGCGCGATACTTTTCCTCATTTCTATCCATAATGGGAAAAATCCCTCGGAAATGTGCAGTGACTGTGTTTGCAGGTTTACGAGCTCGAGAGGAGGTTCAAGCAGCAGAAGTATCTGTCAGCCCCCGAAAGGGAGCATCTGGCCTCGTTGATTCATCTCACGCCTACCCAGGTTAGTTTTAGATTTTACGTTTATTAATGCACGAATAAGTTAGTAAAAGTGTAAAATATTAAAAATTTCCTATTACTTAAAGCAAAAAATAAAAAAGTATATCTATAGCAGGTATGTAAATATTTTGACACGTTTAGCAGAACAAGGTTAAGTAGTCCGACATGATCTACAAGTAGGTGAGGCAGACTATTATTTTTGAATTAAATTTCGCTTAAGGATTCTTTCATGTGAGATCGAGCGCAGCAGCTTTTTTAGTTCAAACTTTTAAATGCAAAAAGTGTACCTATTACTACCTAAATATTAAATTAATTACATGAAACACTAAATTATTATGATTTTTGTCGTAACACATAGATATACAAAGTGATCATTTTTTAAATATTTAGTTCTAAATTACCTAATCTTTAGGCACGGGCGAGCGTTTGTGAGGCGAGCGAATAGCGATAGCCCAGTAAAGAGTGTCGCGTATAAACTTTTATTTTCCCTTCACATATCAATTTTTTATTTTTTTAATAAAGACAATTGCTTTTATACAAGTCCGTGAAACATTACATTACAGGTCTGTTTCTACCTATAAGTAATAATGTTTCTACTGTATAAGTCCGTAAAATATTTCCTATACCTACGTCTCTCCTCGTAACTTATCGTTTACTTGGTTTTTCCATAAACTTTAAACATTAACCTATAGGTATACAATGCCATTTACTAGCAAGGTGAAAACAGTTATTTACTTAAAGTGTTTTGAAAATACATTCCCACATGAGCACTTTGTTTGCGGCACGAGTTCGGCGAGGGTTGCACAAAGTGCCAATATGGGAAGTTGATTTCCAAACAAGTTATAGGTAGGTACAATATTTTTTGTACCAAATATCTCAAAAAAAAATATTTTTTTGATAACTTACTTCTTATTGCTGATGGGTTAGTAACAGGTCAAACAATCATCAAATTGACATGAACTGTCACATATCATAAGAAAATTATCGTTTCCATATCAATACCAACCTATTAAATGTCCCTAACTATTGTTGCAAAGTAAAAAACACCATAGTGTGGGAGGTAACTGGAGGTAACGCTGGAGGTAACTGGGCAATAGTTATCTAAAAGCTATGAGTACAAAATAAAAATAAAAGCAATATATCTAATACCTAATACCTACTGCACCTATACCTTTGAGATGATCGTCGTTTTAAGTTCTAATCACGAAATATACACCCATACTTAATTCTTCTTTAAATTTGCCTACCATTTCTAATGACATCACTTTAGAAAACCAAGACATCTACTGAAGTTAAATGTCAAAAATAGTCAAATTTCGAATAGTAGGTACCACTATCTATCTATTAGGTACCTATAACTTTAACTACAGTACACAAGTTTTTTTTATGATACCTAAAGATCCACTTAGGTAAGAAGAACATTTTAAGCATCTTTTATTCCGGTAAAAAAAAATCTGCTGATATAGTATTGACTATTTATCTAAGTCCATCATAAAATTAGTTATAAAAAAAGAAGACAACTGCATCATGAAAATTCAGAAACTGACTTTTATAAATTTATAGCCTATATTAAGGCCTCATCTGCAGACCCCTACTTAAATTAATATTTAAAAATAATTGCTTCTAAATTTGCAGAAATTGGGTGTTTATTTTTTCAAGCTTCCAATGAGGATTTGAACTATTATAAGAGATAAACCCGAAGTCGATTAAATTAGAGCAAAAAAAAACAACTTTTTTCTTAATTTTGATGAATTTGTAAGATTCCATTATGATATATGATTGTGATACATCGTTGCATTTAAAAAAAAAAGACTTTACAAACAAAAATCAAATTTTGCGTTCATAAGAAAAACCAAAATTGAGCATTGCACCGCTGACATCAAGAACACCTCGGAAAATTCGGTGACAGATTTAGATTTCTTGTAAAAGAGTGTCTCAAAAACTTGTTTGTTAAAACGTCTAGTTCTTTTGGTTTTCGCTTGAAAAAAAAAACAAAAATACGAATTTTCGTATATTTTAATAATTCAAAAGCTGAAAAAGACAATTTTTTACAAGGAATCTGTCTGTCATAGCCTTTTCCAATGCGTTTTTGATGTTAAAATTATAACACTCAACTTTGTTTTTGTTTTATAGACGCCATATGCGATACTTGTATTTTTGGAAAGTCTTTCTGATTACAACGATGTATCACATAATAATAAAAGTGCTTTGAAAAAAACGCCAAAAATATTGTTTCACATACAAAATTTCTACTAAATATACGAGGAGAATTTGTATAAATTTGTTTTGTTTTTTTGCGAAGAATAAACTTCTATTTTCTAGTGTCGTTTAGTTTTTGAAATAAGTAAGCTTGACGGAAATGTGAAGTTTTTGTTCAAAATTTAATTAAACTTTCCAAATCTAGTTTTTCCAAAGCACTCTTCGCAGAAGTGTTTTTTTAAAATTTTGATTAGCATATTGATCCTATCATGTACGAGTAAAACATCGTTGTAATCTATTATATTATATTATATTATACGACATTATATATTATACATATTATTATATATATATATATATATATATATATATATATATATATTATTATATATATTATACGACTATTATATATATTCGTACGACAGAAAAATAGGATAATAATACATTGTACATAGAAGAAATTACAAGACTTTTATGGTAGACAACCATAAAGGAATAAAAACACTTTTCAAAAGTATAAAAAGCGAATATGAAGTCCATAAGAAAATCCAAAGTGGAGTGTTGATCAAAAGCGCCTTGGAATATACGAAGTGAGATTTAGATTCCTTATAAGAACTTCAAGAAAGTGTTAAACTTAAACTTAAACTTAAACTTAAAAACGTAATGTATTTCTTTTAGTTTTCGCTTGAAAATGATAGGTATATCAAATTTTCTTTCAGATAATTTTGCAGCATAAAAATTCACTAAACTCTTATAATAACAGAAATCCCCACAGTGGAACTCGAAAAACAGACACGCTGTATAGACATGCTCTTAGTTAATTTTGCTCGAATTAAGTATTATAATGCAAAGCAAACGGAGTATCATTTTAGTATTTTCGGTTTCATCTAAAAAAACTAAAATACACCACAATTGTCTCACACGCTGTAGAAATAAAGATACATTCTATTTATTTTTATTTTATTTTATTTATTTTATTTGGATAAAAATTAGGTAGCATAATTTTTGAAATCACATTTTTTACAAGGTTAAAAATCCATAATAAGCTATAATTAAATACCAAAAAATGTGCGTTCAAGGAAAATTTTAATAAATTATCGTACATTCAGAACCATTGTTAGAGGACTCAACTTTAGAATATTTTTGATTTACTCATTTGTTTGTTTTCCAAATTTTGGGTAGGTAGGTAGAACTTGTTTAAAAAACTGAACTAAGATTAACAACAGCATCATCCATATTTTTTCCACTAAATTACCCATCAAAGCTCCTCCCTACACCAAAAAACCCACGACCAACACATTATCAACCGGCGTTAGCCGATTACCATCAGCCATCAGATAGATTTGTCGCATCAGTTGGCAACCATGACACTTCCTCCTTTCACAACCGGAGGGAGTTGTCTCTTTTATCCCGATCCGGTGTTTTATGTGTATGTAGCAAATTGGGGACGTCGTCCGTTCTATACATACATGATTGCGTTACAATCACCCCCGGGGCCATTTCTAAACAGCCAGTTACTACCAAACTGAATTACCGCAGCCGCGTCCGATGGGGTGGTTTTCATCGACCAAACTTTCAAGTGCGTATTGTGGAAACCAGCTGTCGCCATTGCATCCAACGAAAAAAATATAAATACATACCGTCCGCGTTTTATTTGATGAAAGCATGCGCTCGCTCCGCTTTGCCAATTAATTACAATTTAATTACGAAACGGGTCATAATTAAATTACCGTGGGACGTGCATCCCAGGAGAAGGTTCAACGCTTGAAGGGGATCGTAAGCAAACTCGCAGAAAGCAATTTGCCATTTAAATGTATTAGCTAGAATTAATAATAATACGAAACTGACTATAATAAAAATCGCTACAAAACCCTATTTGTTTACATAGCGACTTCATCCCCAAGTAATAACCTAACTCGAGTTCTAAACTTTATTATTTTTTGAGATTATAATATGGGGCAACCGTGCGTACATCATAACAGTTATTATTTCTTAACCGGCGGTTAATTACCATAATCCTAGTTTAATACAGTTATAATCCGGGCAAACAGGGGAGGCGGCTCGTATTAATCCGGGATTATATCGCTTAAACTGTCAACACATCATCTGCGATGGGATCACCTGGTGCGTGAGAATTTACCCCTAATTTCCAATAAAAGTACTTTTCCAACACTCCCCAT
Organism: Tribolium castaneum; assembly: GCF_031307605.1. Classification (NCBI taxonomy): domain Eukaryota; kingdom Metazoa; phylum Arthropoda; class Insecta; order Coleoptera; family Tenebrionidae; genus Tribolium; species Tribolium castaneum. The sequence goes on from NC_087396.1 coordinate 15,718,556, forward strand.
TCAAGTTAATCGCAATAAAAACCGTCCCCAATTTAATTATAAGAATCTCAAGAAGCAAACCGGTCCCTGTCGAGATCGTTGGTCGTTAGCGCGGGTAATTGAGGGTTGATGTGGGTGCGATGTGCATCCGCCCCAATGGGCGCATTCAGTCACCGACAAGTGCTCGACTACCGAACCTCACGTATGATCCCATAATTGGAAAAGAATTTATTCTTTTATGCGGCCCGAGGAGGGTTAGATTCTTTAAAATTTATTTCCTGTTTATGAATCATAGAAACGAATATTTACAAACAACAATCGCCTGCAAAAATCTGTCTCGTTAATCAGCTTTCAAAAAGAATAAAAAATGAAGTCGTGAAAGGTCCATCGCGCCTCACACATGGTCGCGTCTTGCACGAGTGGCCATCAGGCTCTCACAAGGAGTAATTAATGTCTAAACACTCGCGACGAACACAGCTTCCTAATCAAGAACTCTTCACCTTGTTGACATACTCTGCTGCTACTGGTTTGAAATAAGACGGGCATATGGAGAAAGCCAGATCGGTGTTTGATTAGCGGTTTTTTTTTCAAGCGATGATTTTGTTGTTGCAGGTGAAAATCTGGTTCCAGAACCACCGGTACAAGTGCAAAAGACAAGCCAAAGAAAAGGCGATGGCCGAACAAAACCAACATAATCAGGTAAGGAAAGTTCAGGGTTTCTAATCCTATAACAACAAAAATGGAACGTTTACCCTTCAGTAAAGCATCAAAGAAGGTAGTGTAAGGTTTAGATGTGAAGTGGGCATAAGCTGATTGTGGGGTTTAGATAAACACAAAAAATGAGGCAGCGAAAGTGAAAAAACCCACCTATTTTCTTCTAATTTTAACTTATTAAAAATACCACAAACTGTGTTATTCCACTAAACCATTTGACAAGTGCGTTTTCCGAAGCGTTTCAACAATTTGCAGAATTATTATACAGGGTGTATCAGACTACCTGTGTTAATTTTAACAGATAACAGAGCACAACAAATAAAATATTTTATTATTTGTAATTTTTCAATAAAACTTTCGACAATTTACTTAAAATTTAAAAAAAGAAAACATTAAAACGTGCCTATGGGTTCAAAAATAAAAGTACCGAACTACACCAAGTTTACATTTTTTTTCTTTTATACCAAGTTTTCTGCTTACTTACTGATAACTAAAATATATTGGAACACTTCAAACGTCTTTTTTTGCGAAACTTTGTTAGAACAGAGCAGAAAGGCACTAAATCAGCTATACATGATTTTATTTTTCCTTATTTTCAAGCGTTTTAGCATGTGTTGCTCAGCCAGAAATAATTAGAAACGCAATTATTTTGCCAAATTTAATTAAAAATACGCCGAAACATCACAGAATTATGTCGCAAATGGTGTTATTTTTGCTTCTTGGACCGCTTAAGTGAGAGTTTGTTAAAACAGAAAGAAAAGTTACTAAACCATGAGTTAAAAATTTCAATATTTTTGCTTTTTAACGTTGTTTAACGAGAAACGCGAGTATTTGGAAAAATTTCGATAAACATAAACACGGAAGTGTGCAACAAAATGTGAACAGTGATTTTTTTTCACTTTAGATTTGAGACAAATGCGAGTTAAAAACACGTCATCAATAGTAAAAATCTGTTTTCCTAACGAGTTAAACACAAGGTTTTCCAAAATTCGTTTAGAAATTTCAAATTTTCAGCATCAATAATTAATTTAAGTGTGGAAAAGTGCAACTTTTCTTAATTCAGTTAAGAAAAAATATTGAAAAAATATAGAATTCCTCACCGAATTTTACAAAATGTCAAGCGTTTTATCTTGTTTTAGAGAAACGCAATTATTTTGCAAAATTTCTCAAAAATTAGCAAAAAAAAACAAAAAATAACCAAAGATTGTTAAAATTAAGCAATTTTTCGTTTTCGAGGTGAAATCGCAAATTTTTTGCAAAATTTCGCTGAACGAACTTGAAAAATGAATATTAACACATTTTTCATTCAAAACACAATTATTTAGATTAGAAAAATTTTGTCAAACCATGAATTGGAATGAAAATTGTGTTATTTTTGTCTTATACGTTTGCTTAATCATAAAAACTCAGTTTTTGCGCAAGTTTGAAAAATCACAGAACTGATTCAAAAATTACATTAATTAGGTTTTTTATCCAAAAAAAATACAAATTTTGCAAAAATTTCCATAAAAATAAACCAAAAAACCACCTAAATGGGTCGGAAATATTGATAGTTTTATGTTAAAGGCAATAATGCAATAATTTTATTTTACAAAATTTCCTCAAAAAAAATTAAATTTGTAGTATGTTTTTTTCAAGCGCTAAAACACGCATTTGGTATAGGTAATAAGTTATTATTATTACTAATAATTCAGTTTTTAAATAAAGAGAAATCAGTAAATTAGTTCAAAAATATTTGTTTTTTAACTTTTTAGCACGTTTCCGAATCAAAAACACTAATAACCAAAATGAATTTTTGAGAAAATTTTTAAGCCGCCCCCTGACTTGCCGCCCGATGCGGAACACCCCTGGCTGGCGTGGCCCTGAATCCGTGTCATTTTTAATTTTTCAAAAGTTTTGAATCAATCTTTTTTGTGGTGGTTTGTAATTCTTTATTGACGTGATTACCAAATTGATAAATATTTAATTTGCTTTAAAATATCAACAGGTGAATGAAAATTAAGCCCAAACAATTTTTTCTATAGTTGTGTTGAAATTATCCTAACAAAATCTGGGAAGCTTAAGCAATCAACATGGTTAAAGTCTTATGAAGAGAGGTATTATGGTGTTTGCCAGAAAAATATGTTATTCGGTCTACATTAAAATAAACTGACCTGATAGTACAAAAGAAGAAGCAGTCAGTAACATTTTTGATGTTGCAAAAATTGTCAAATACCTATACTTTATAGTGAATATTTAAAAACTTTTTTTTCGACTTCAGTGTCAGATTTATACTTAATTATTCAATCGATACACATTGGTTTTATCTAGTGGTTAAAAACATTGTAAACTAATGCTATTTTCGTTATGATAGAAACGGATAATTTGAACAATTTAAACCAACAATGAAAATTGTTGGTGTGATTAGTGATTATAACCTAATTATTAAACACTGACGGCTGGACACACAAAAAAAATAGAATTTTGCAAAATGTTATAAAGTAAAGTTATTGTATTTGTCGAATTTTATTACGTGGTGAAATTAACATACGTTTGTCTGATACACCCTATATAACAAAGTACCTGCCTCGGATAATCTGTGGAAAAAAATACTTATGACGCCATATCTCGAGCTAATGGCGTTTCTGCTTGCATATCATGCTAAAACATTAATGCGTTTTTTCAATATTTGTGGGTTCCTCATTTTGCTGTACCTACTGTAGCTGACAATATAAATAAACAAGATTAAAATTAATGAAAGGAAACAGATTGGGAGCAATTTTGCCTCATGGAACGGCATTCCTACTTTTACCAACAGCACCTGTATAAATAAATAATAATTAAATGGTTTTAATGAAAGCACGGTCGAGCCTAAAGCTTATCCTCCCAATCACAAGAAATTAGAAATGCAAATTCTAACTCGAATTTTCGCTCGTGGCCGGTTCTCCGCGACCTTCTTGCGCATCAATTAACTCAATGTTTGCTTTTAATCCTCCACTCATTAACGTTTCGAATGGAAAGTTGCGTATCCGCTCGCAAACACACAATTCCTCGATTTGTTTGCCTTTCCAAAAATAAAATATTTCCATTGGGAATGTCGGGGACGACACTGAACGGTAGCCGAGAGCTCCGGTAGAAATACCGGACAGGTGCGTTGGATCAATATTGATGCAGCAGCCATGCTTGTTAAAAGTTTGACATTAGGTCATCGGGTATGTTCTATGCCGAAATCTCCTTCGTTTTTCGATCGAAATAAGACACGTTCAGAGTTAAATAGAGGCATAACGAAGCGAGGATGTTGGACAAATACAGACCACGTCACCTACACGGACAGTTCCTACCTCGCTCAGTAAATACCATCCTTAAGTAAATAAAGCCATTCGAAAGCTTCATTTCAGCTTGTCTTATTAAGTCACGTTTAAATGCGGACAATCAACGGATAAACACCACAGATTGACAAGCATTATTTGGAAAATTTCGTAATGTTTGTCGAAGGACTATGTGCGAGCGACTTCCGTAGTCTGATTTTTCGGTGGGAATTTCACAAGGACTTGTTTTGGTAGCCGTGGCCCAAGCGCAACCACAAAATGAGTCCAATAATAATTAATTAGCAAAAATAACAACATCTGCGCCCATGTTATTAAAAATAATATTATTGATACGCTCCAGCTATTTACCCATTATTTTTGCAAGATTTCAAATTATGTATTTTCTCCTATGACTATGACAAAATACATAAGTAGTCCGAAAAAACACGAGTTTTGGAATCTAGCAGAAAATAGTATATTATTATGCGAGTTTTATAAGACGTTGTATGGCACGAATGGTTTTGGAACACGACGAAGGAGTGAAGTGAAGAAGAGTGTAATATACTATTTTTTCTTCTTTCTATTTTTGTTGATTGTTTTTGTTTAATTTAACTATTTTCTCTTAATTTTGTTAATTCTTCGAGCTTTATCAATAAACGACTTGACGCTGATGACTGATGACACCCAACCCAGCTTTGCCAATACAACTCCTAAAAATTTACCAAAAGGAGTTGCACAAAAGTTCTCTTTGTGAAACCAAAGTAGAAAATAGTGTATTATAATACAAGTTTTATAAGACGTTCTATTGTGGCACGAATGGTTTTGAAGCACGACAAAGGAGTGCTCCAATAAAATGAGTGCCACAATTAAGTCTTATAAAACGAGTGTAATACAGGTGTATCAGAAATACGTGTCTTATTGCTAACAGGTAACAGAGCTCAACAAATAAAACATTTTTTTCCAATTTATAATTTTTCAATAAAAAATTCGCAAATTTACTTAAAATTTAGAAAAAGAGATCATTCTGTATTGAGTAGCCGCCTATGGGTACAAAAATAAGAGTCGAATTATTTTCGTTGTGATAGAAACGGACAATTTAAACAATTTAAAATAACAATGACAATTGTTGCTATGAATACAAATTAATTATTAAACACTGACAGGCTGGTTTGCCCAAAAGAAAAGAGGAAAACAGTGAAAATTATAAAGAAGAATTTTACAAAATATTATATAGAAAAGTGTTAATATTAACACACATATTTCTGATACACCCTGTATACTATTTTTTCTACTTTTAATTTTTATTGTTTGTTTTTGTTTAGTTTACTGTTTCCTCTTAATTTTGTTAATTATTCGGGATTTTTCAATAACTTGACGCTGTTGACAGTGATGACAGTGATGACTGATGACACCTAACCCAGCACTGCCAATGCAACTCCTAAAAATTTACTAAAAGGAGTTGCACAAAAGTTTTCTTTGTGAAACTACTTTCAGTTTCACAATGAACACTTTGTGAAGCCAAAGTAGAAAAAAATAGTTGTGATCATAATGAAAATAAGCTTTCTGTTTTGTAATTGAATCCCTTATGACAACTTTAAAACCAATAAAAAATTCAACTATTTCATGCAGATTTTTTTGAAAATTCATTACATTTGAATTTTTTCGTTGGGAATGAAATGATAAATCGTCCATTCATTCTACAAGTAAAGTTTCTAATAGTAACTAAATGGCCAATTTGTATTCTTAGAAAGGTGTTATTATTTTATTGCTTACTCACCACGGACATTTGGCTTTGTCGCTTTGTCTTTAAGTACGCTACGTAAACAAACGTTTATTAGTATGTAACACAGCTGACAGCTATAGCAACTTTAAAAATAATGACTATAGTTACTAAAAAAAAGCCTATAACTTTTGATTGGGTTAATGTCCGAACCCATCACTCTTGAAAAAGCCCATCGGCCCGCGTCCCAAATCACTTAATATTTCGTATGACAGCCTCCAATAAAACAAACATCAACTTCCGTCGGAAGCTGACGAATGAAGAGACGTTAATATCTGCCATCTGATTGAATTAACGATGATTGAGTGATCTGTTAATGCCGTCGCGAGCTGTATCACGCCATCTTGACCCAACATCACGATTTTTTCAACTCTCAATCATTTGCAATATTTGGGCTTGCAATCAAACTGTAATGAGCTGACAATGGAAACAAATTTGTCGAGGACGCTTCGTCAATCAATAAAATCCACGCGGAATTGGGTAAAAACGGGAGAGGTGACCCCGTGGATGGTGGTTATATACAGTTCAGGAGTGACGGTTTCGAGTGAAGGGCGAGGGTCGTGACGTGGCCACTTCAAACTCTGCGTGCTGCGTGTGCTTTCAAGAGGTCTGCAGGACGGTTTATCGACGAGATAGGCAAAAACTAAGGGGCGGCGGGCGACGAAAAGGGCCGAGTTGGAAAAAACGTTGCCTCAAAAGTGAATTTTCAACATTTTTACAAGAATTTATTTACAAATTTTAATTCGAAGGGCAAAAATCACAACATCGTCACATTTATTCTCCAGCTTTCCAATAAAATATGTAATAATAACCTTTATTAAAAAAAAATGTGAGGAGGCAATGTCGAACCAATGCTATTCTGCCATGTGACCATTTGAATTTATAATTAGAGTAGGCTCTTTCAATTTTTTAACTTCGATGAAAACGCCGATTGTGATAATTGAACAAGCTATAGGGTCAAATAATGATGTGTTGTTATTCAATTCAATTAGAATAACTTTTTTTCCTCAATTTCTACTAGTTTTTCAATCCTAAAGACACAAAACCGCGTACTCTAATTATAAATTCAAATGGTCGCATGATACTTAAAATCTCTCTCAAAACAAAACAAAACATAAATTTTCAAATATAAACCAAAAATAACTAAAACTAGTAATAAATGCGAAAAGAAAATAATATAATTTTTAAGTAATACTAAAGGAAAAATTGATACCTATCTGTTCTGAACACTATTGAAAAAATGTAAATAATACAAATAATAATACAAAATGAAAAACAAAAACAGCAAAAGAAGAATACTCAAGTCGGGTGTCATCAGCAAGTGCATGAATGGATGAATGTTATCAGAATTTAATATGTCGAAAGTAAATAAAAGATACAATAAAGGCCCTAAGACGGAGCCTTGGGGTACCGCTCATTTAAATAATGAAAAAAGAATTTTAAGGAGTTTTCCTTGAAACTTTGAAACTTAAGTTTAGCACAAAGCAATGATTGATTAATTTTATCAAAAGTCTTCGAAAAGTCGAGTGATATGTATACAGCATTTAAGCCACTGCCGGGTCTTTGATTATATTATCTAAAATATTGGTTAGTGAAGCATTTGTACTGAAATTCTGAACTCCGATTGTGAAGAAGGAAGAATATTTATTATAAAAATTAACAAAAACAAACAGTTCTTCTATACAAATAAAAAAAGCAATGACGACTAACGTCATACACTTTATTAATTCATAATTATTTTTGGTTATTTATAATACTATTATTAATATTACAATTGTTTAAATTTAAGAATTCAAAAACAAAATTAAATGGTTTACTTCGAGGACAAACAAAAGATGAAGGTATAAAAAATATGGTAATAAACTCGTTTGTCAATGGGCAATTAATAAACTCAACTTTTAAAGGAACTCACTCGCTATCGCTTGTTCGTGCTTTAAACAGTTTCGTTTATTAATCGCCTTCATTAACAAACTAATTTATTAAATAATTATAATAGGACTGAGGTCACTATAATTTTGTGGTTCACTTACTTTTGGTAACGGCTTCACTAGAGTGGGTTTCCAAGATTTTGAAAAATATACAGATTCTAAACAAGAATGTGAGTTACGTATTTATCAGAAAAAGGCCTGCTAAACTTTAGCATTATAGGAAAATGGGTGTTTTCAGGAGATTTTAAACCAAATATTTTTATGTTTTCTACAACATTTTATTATTGTTATATTAATTTGATTCAGAAAAGTTGCTTTTCCTGTTTTAATTTCAGACACACAAAAGTTACGAAGCTGGCGATATGCTTCCCAATCAACATCAAGTTTAGTTTGTTTAAATTGTGTTAGAGCTATGTCTCTTTTTTTTCATAAGTTTATATGTTTATTTCTTAACAAAGGTTAATATTTTTTGTGAGTTTTTTAGTGAGTAAATGGGCATATTTGACAAATAATTTTATAAAGTTATAATTAAAAATATCTAAATCCTACATCATTTTTTTAAATCTTCAAGAAAGTCGGAGAACAAAAATTATTTGTAATCTCTATAAGTAACATAATTCAAAAACTTAAGAGTGATTTGAGGTGCAATGTATAATTCGGTGATCGAAAAAATCTCTGTATTTAAAGTTCCATCAGAATCAATTATCATGTCTGTAAAATTAGTATAAATCACATCTACAGGATTTCTCAAAGTTGGCGATTTCCGAGTTCAGAGCATTGTAGAGAAGCACTTCAGTAGTACAAACACAGAAAAAAAAATAAAGATTCGGAGTTTGTCTCAAATGCAGGTTAAAAGTTTCAGTGTTTATTGTTATTTATGGTGAAGATGACTGTAGACAATAATAATGTAAAACTATTCTTGAAAAAGTTACCTTAATTTTTGAGTAAACAAATTTTAAATTTTTGTAATTTTTCTTAAAAATGAAGAGGCAAATTACGAAACTTTTTTTTAATTCCAAAATAAAGCAATTTTTTGAGTTTTTTTTTTAAGGGCAACTGATTCCTCATCCAAGTTTTCGATACAATCATATTTTAATTTAAGTTTTAAAAGGATCGCAAAGACACGGAACAAAAATAAATTTTGGGAAATGTTTTATGAAATTGTTAGAATCCATTGTGAGGGGTTACGTGAATTTTGTTGAGATAATAAAGTGGTTCTTCTCTCTCAAAATTGTATTTTATTAAAATGGTGAATTTAAGCATGGTGTAACTTTTTCAATAGCCTGAAGATGACCACTAGTGAGTCGAAACGTGCAAACAATTATTATATTGACAAAAAAATGTTTTATTGTTTGTGAGATTAATTTTAGTTTAATTATTTGCGTTTCCTTTCAGTCCTCCAGCTCGCCGCGTCGGGTGGCCGTGCCCGTGCTGGTCAAAGACGGGAAGCCCTGCTCCGCCGGCTCGGGGAGCACCCAGACCTCCTCTTCAGCGACCTCGTCCGACACATCTCGCACCCAACAATCCCCCGTCTGCCAGCCCCAACAACAGGCCCAATGCATGGGCAACGGCAGCTTGGCCATGGCATACCGACAACAAAACAACTACCAACAACAATGTGGGACTTATCTGCCCCTTCAAACAAGGGCGTGGTAGTGACACCGTGAATAAAAAATTGAGCGATACTTAATCATACATAGTCGAATTTTTGGGTCATATCTCGTCCTGTTCCTTACTAATCCGGTGATTGTTGAGAGTGTGTGTGGTGTATTATATACAGGGTGTTCCTCTTTCCCCCAAAATTTGCAATAATCCGTGCAATTGCGGACCGGACAGCGCACGGTTACTGCAGTGTAGACTGTACATTAGGTGTACAATTTATTGTTATTAATTGTACAAACAAAATACACGTTTTATGTAAATATTAGGTAATATTTATAAATGTAGTGATGTAAAAAAGTCACTCGTATGTACAGATTCTTAGGGTTATAATGGAAAATGCACCGTCATGTCATGTAACTGTGTTTTTAAATTCCTCCTCAATAAAAATGTATAAAGCATTAGGAATCTGACGTTTTAATTACCCTTGGTTCAAGGCAGTGGCGTAGCAAAGTGGCTACACTAATTAAAAACACAAAACTCAAATGGTCACGCAGTGGCGTGCACTGACAATCCTTATCGCCCATTGACAGGAGAACAATATTGGTAGTGCCCTGACATTGTAAATTCCTCGTTAATAGCGCCACCTTTCCTCCCATTGAGCAAAAGTACCACCCATGGTCCAGCAGCCACCCACGACGAAGCATGACTTGAAAAAATTCGTTCATTAAATTTCTACATCTCGAAAACTGCTTTGGCCGACTGGGAGATGTTTAACTGGTGATGACAATAGACGTCAACAGAGTTGACAGGTCTTAAGGGTGTGTTTACACGAGCCAGGGCCGTCGCATTGGGCATTAAACGGTTCTATTGTTGGAGGTGTCAGTTAATATTAGAGAATTAAAATGTGTGCAGGTCCGTTGGAAAAGTCACAATTAATTCAATTATGGTATCTCGCGTTGGTGAGTGGCGACCACCCGCCGGAAAATCCTAGCCAATTTTCAACTATGAAAGCGTGGAATTTGGGCGGGATGGGTTATTAGCCGCGATTCGAGACGCATTAATGTCACTTTATTATTCTTCAGTAAATGAGTGTCTCGTGAGATTAGGAACGTGGAAAGTGGAATGGCAGGTGTCAGTTTGTTTAAAAGAAATCATTTTTGAAGCACTTTTTTGTAAAATATAAAATTAAGATAATTTACGATTCTGGAATTGGTAATTAAATTTTATTAAACACGACACAAGTTTTGGTTTTTTAATAGAAAATTGAAAAATAAGTACTAAATCTTTTTCTTAATTTATTCTTTTGCCTCTAAAACTGTGCACAGCGAAATTTTAAAGCCGGGGACGCCTCTAAAGGCGTCTTGTTTTTTAACAAAATAATGAAAAAAAAGTACTAATTTTTTTCGTTAATTTATTCTTTTGAATTCATTTGCCTCTAAAAATGTGCACGGCGAAATTTTTAAAGCCGGGGACGCCTCTGAAGAGGAGAGCAGGCCGTGCCAAAGAGCAGATAAGGACGAGGGACCGAGGAGGGGCCCAGCCCTATGCACAAGGGGTCATACGTGACCTAACAAAAGCGACTCACCACCGCCACTGATTTAATGATCTCTTGTTTTAATTGCTGACAAATTGCCAATTGTCGCTGTGCTCCTCCTTTCACAATAATTTTTCCATTTTCTTTTTGCCGCAATTTACGTAGCCTGCTGGGTCGATAGTAGAGATCCAAAAAAATAAATAAGGAACTAAAATATTTATGCCAGGTATGAGGTAGTATTGAAACTCCCAAATTTCCCTCGTCTCCATTCTTCTAAGGCTAAGCGTTGCGTTGGAGTGATGCTCAAGACCAAGCACTTGGCATGGGGTGTAATTGTCGGGTGGTTGTGACAATAAACAAATTTGCAGTGATGGGAAGTTTGTTAATATAATATTCATTGCTTTCACCCCTGCATCTCAAGGCGACAGAATACGACAACGATCAAGTAAAGGGGTGCATTTGAATGCGCCCTCACATCGACCCTGACAGACGTGCCAATGCGCTTCCGACGGAGTCTTATTACCGAAACGTCGATTTTAACAGGGCTTTGAAAAACGGAAGTATAAAATCCCGAACTGTTCAAAAGTTTGCGCTTTTATGGTGATTTTGTGTTTGAATGTTTGAAATACGAATCAGTATTCACATTTCTTCGAGATTTGGACGAAAAATTTAATAAATCAATACAATAAACTGCTCGGATTATGTCCTATTAGCCACATTGTGTTTAATGTACCAGGGGAACCATAAAACCAATTAATTAACGTTTTATACTACCTATACTAAAGTAGAAAAAAACCAAATTTGAAATTATGCCAACAATATCTAGTAGGTATATTTTGATAATTAACCTTTATTTTTATTTACATTTACATAAAAAGGTCCATAATATGTAAAAAAACAATAGCCTAGAACAGCAAAAATATTTTTAGATATAAAAAATATTGTGATTTAAAAAAATAATAGGTACGTAAATATTAGCTGTTTTAAAACTATAGAAATGCCAATGTCTCTTTTTACCGAATTATTTTTTTATTTTATTTTTTCATTGTTTTTGTGATAAACTAATGGTTAAACCTTTTATTTGCTTTAAAATATCTAAAGTGAATGTGAATTCATTTTCTGGTTTTTACCGCACTAGTCCGGGAACAATTATCCAGCGGACTAGTCCGGTAAAATGGTACTTTCCGGCATGAATAATATGAAAGTAAAATGTTCATTACAGTACGGTTGAAAAAAAATATGTTAGGTGATTACTGCTGGTTATAATGAGAGAAATTAATCAATGCAAAAAATGAAATAATGTCATTTTTAATTTTTCAAAAGTTTTGAATCAATTTTTTTGTGGTGTCTTTGACATTCGTTATAACGCGATAAACAAATTATTAAATATTTTATTTACTTTATAATATCATCCGGTGAATGTAAATTAAGCCCAAACAACTTTTTCTATGTTTGTGCTTAAATTATCCTAACAAAACCTGGAAAGTTTAAGCGCTGAACAAGGTGAATGTTTCCATCAAGATTTAGTCTTATGAAGAGAGGTATTAAGGTTTTTGGGATAGGAATATTTTATTTGTTTACAACTAGTTTACATTAAGATAAACTGACTCTGTAACATTTTTGATGTTGCAAAAATTGTTAAATACTGTTACTTTAGAATGAATAATAATTAAAAAACTTGACGTCTTAAGTTTTTTCGACTTCAGTATCAGACTTAGGGCCGGTTTATAGAACGTTTTAATCGCAATTAAAATTTAATTCGCGATTAACTTGACATTTTTCAATGCATTTTAAATGGCAACTTAATTCGAATTAGTTTAATTCCAAATTAAACCTTAATTTCACTTTCTGTAAACCGGCCCTAAAGAGTTAGTTATTCTGTGGTTTCATCTATTGGTAAAAAATGTTGTAAACTATAGTGTTATTAGTAAATTAACTATCAAACTTTAGCAATTTTTTTAATTAAAAAAAATAAAATTCATCAAAAAATCACAATTTGTAGCCAACACTGACAATTATTTCCTAAAAGACTGTTTAAAAAATAATATATTTTTATTGTTGATCAAATGCTATTGCGATCACAACTGTCAGACAACGTTGCCACACATATCTTTTATGTAAAATTCGTTATTTATTAATAAGTTTAATACGTAGAATTTTTTTAATTCGTGCATCGGTTTTTGAGCATTTTTTTTAATCAACTGATCAGATTTATAGTTTTTGTCGTATCTTATTAGATACTTCTTAAGTTCTTTAATTGTCTGGTTAAAGTAATTTAAGAAGAAGTTTTCAGTAAGTATAGTTTTAATTCATATTACCTACAAAAAATTCAGAAAGTACAGAGTAATGGCAGCAAAAGCCTGGAGAACTTTACACACAATACAGGAAAGTATCTTTATCAGCGACAACGGAATATTGTAGAATAAAGTGCAAAAGTGGCTACGTTATTTGAAAAACAAAAGCTTCTTATATAGGTAAATAATTTAAGTACAGAATAATTTTTTATCGCAGAAAATACCTGTAAAAAAATTTTTGTGCATGTACATTTGAAAAAAATTCTTTATGTTTTTCAACTTATTATTTTTTAAAAACGTACCAACTGGAATTGAACTGGATTTGCTATTTCATTCAAATAAACTGACTGAAAAAAGTTAAAATAATTACTGAATTTTAGAGTAAATCTGCAGAAGCCTCAAAAATTATATCATATGTGTTTTCTATAAAGCTTTTTATTTTATCGTAAAAAGTTGTACAGTTTTGTATCTTCCAGTGCCAGTAAAAATATCACTTTACAAAGCAAATAATTTTAAAATGTAGACAATACCTACTTTACCACAGATAAAAAGAATTAATTTAAAAGCAGACACACATTAACTAATTTGTTTTAATCAGATTTCAATGTGTATATTACAACGTAATAATCCCCATTTTCCCACTGGTTTATGCAATTTATTATTCATTATAAATGTTTTTTAATGTTGTCACAGGCAAGAGCTGCCAAAATTATAAGTAGCCCGGAGCGGCAATGGACCTAAATACACCCCTGCATTTAGGGACAACAATGTTTTTCTTAATAAAATTTCACACTAATTGTAAATAAATGCTGGTGTTCACATCAGCAAAAAATCAATATGAAAAACTCGTGAAATTTGCTGCGATAAGTATTGGTCCAGGCTCAAAAATCCCTTCCGAGGGTGAGTCAGTATCCTCGGTATTAGCAAATTGAGCGTATAAACAGGTAAGTCTAATATTGAGAGGATTATCTGGGGTAGCGAGCAGCGATTATGCTGAACCTGCGAAATCTCAGAGATTGTTTTAGCGCCCCCTTGCGCCTCCGCCCCTTGGCGTTGTCAATAATTCGCGATGCCTCGACATAATAAAATCCCGATCCATGTAAGCCGACGCTAACGATACGATGTGATTAATTGTTGCCAAGTAACCATCAGAGGCTTAGGTCAAGTGGCGTCCCGACGCTCCGGCAGCGCCGCCACCCTCGATCGGCTACAGTGCATTATTACATTCCATCCATTTGTCATGTGAGCTTCTTCGGCTTTAATTACAATTAGTATTTTTAGGGGCCGTTTTTGTGGGCGGTTTCGCCGCCACACATAAAGTCGGATAAATCTCGACTGTCACAATCAGGAGGCTGGACAGCATTTTATGGTGCTATCAATACACATCCGACACAGTGTCGCCACCAGCTCGATACTTTCGGACCCTCCACAATCGACGTTTTGTCTTAGGACGCTTACACCTACAGGATGACGAGGCAGGATGCCGGTGAATGGGGCCTTCTCCGGCAATTAGCGATTCGAATTGGACACGAAGGCGCCTCCAGTTATGAAGACGATCGCTTTATTGTCTAGCTGACGGCCCGTCACCGGATAAATGCCAGATGAGAATGAAACGGTTATGAAGCGAAGAATTACGACAGGACTGCTCTACGGCACTAATAGATGGGATCACGATTAAAATCGTCGTTACGGACTGAAAATTACTAAAACAATAAAGACAATTAAATTTCGCGACGTTTCCTAATACTAATATCCTGCTCGTAATTTCCTAATGCAATAAATGTCTCGAACAAGATTATTGTGGCGAGAAAAAAATACTTTAACAATGAAAACGTGAGAATTATTTAAATATCTTTGTTTTTCATTATAAATTAAAATTAGAAAGCGATTTGTTGAACAATAAAGCTGACTTGCTAAAATTCAAAATTTTGAGGTAAATTTTTCTTGTGTGAACTTTAGGAGACATTGAAAAATTCACCCCAAAGTGTTTTATCACATAATATGTAAACCAATATCACAGCATGGCGTATTTACCAAATTTTAATGCATACCTAATAAATTCGAGTTTAGAAGCTTCATAATCAATTCAAAATTAAATTTTTAGACATTGTAACGCTAATACGTAGTACCAAATGTTCATAATGTTAAATTGTTAAAATGAGAAAATACAAAGTAAAAACGAGCGCCTCTCATTTTAAAAAAAACTTTTGAATCCAACAGAAAAAAAAGCAAATATAATAATTTACTCTCGACTTTATTTTATTTCTATACCGGGTGCTCAAAAACTGCCGAACCAACTCACTTACCATACATTTGTGTATGGTAGAAAGTTGCTTACATAAAAAAAAACAATAAAAAAATCCGTTGTATTAAAGTTAGTGATAAATAACGAATTTTAAATAAAACGTCTAACAGTCGTGACCGCAATAGAAATTGATCAACAATCAAAATAAATTATTTTTGAAACGGTTTCCTAAAAAATAATTCCCAGCGTTGGCACATCTACACATTGCGATTCTTTTGATAAGTTTTAATTTTTTTTTAATTCTAAAAACGCTAAGATCTGATAGTAATAATTTAAAAATAATTATTCATCGTTTTGTTAGAGAACGATTAGTTAGCGTAAAACATGAGAACATTAAAAAATAATGAAAACTAAAGAAGTTAACAAAATATGTTTGTAAGTCCAAATTTTTTAAAATATAAATTTAGAAATTTTTTCAAGATTTTTCTCGTAATCTGCACTTGCATCTCAACAACGTACCACTAATTGGTTCGCCAATTTTTGAGCACCCTGTAGAAGTACCACATAAAGCAAAATGCTATTTTTTAGTTTTGGCAACAAAATGTTTCTATTTGTCAAGAAAAAAAGATTAAAAACAGGTTCACAAAAAGCTCTATTAAAATTTAATACATAATTTGGTCACATGATTAAATTGCATTTAATTGCGGATTAAATTAATGAACCCTATGTAAACCGACCTTAAGAAACTTGCCAAAAGTGCCAATGCCTTATAAGAAAATATGAAAACAATATAATTTTTTTAAGTTCATAAATAAACCACATATAGGGAAATTTCAAAGTTGAAAAAAATATTCATCAAGTTATGTCCATTATTTCTCAAAAAATTATTTTTTTTAATATGAATAATCTGAAACTAAAATACTAAATAAAAACTTCTGAGTTATTGAGATCATTAAACATTTTATTTTATTTTATCAAAGAGATCAAATATTCCTATAAAATAATTCCTAATAAAATTATTTAAGTTATGACACTGTCCTTCGCCTTAGTATAATAGGATTGTTTCCCTTATTTCGTCAGATCCAAATGAAAATACATAAATCTTTTTTTCTTCAACTCGGTAATATTCCTGATGTACCATCACTCACATAATTAGAAAATTTTCCAGGTTGATAGGTAAGTAGTCATAGAATAGATTATATATATATATATATATATATATATATATATATATATATATATATATATATATATATATATATATATATATATATATATATATATATATATATATATATATATATATATATATATATATATATATATATGGTAGCGCTCAGCTCCGTTTGCGTGTGCGTCATCTGACATTTCTGTCACTACGTTTACATAGCAGGGGCATAGCGGTGACAAACTATCAAATATTTTTTGAGGTTACGAAGTGTTTAAATTATGAGTTGTTACAAAAAATACAGATTCACAAAACAAGAACTAATAAACGCAGAATCAAAAACCTAACGAAATGCAAATCACAAAACACAATAAACGAACAGAAAATACTATATATATATACCAATTAACACAATACAAACTGAATATATATATATATATATATATATATATATATATATATATATATATATATATATATATATATATATATATTATATTATTAAGTACTTAGGTACTTAAAATTTAAATTCCGCATTTCAGTTTGTATTGTGTTAATTGGTGTCTTTTACTTTTTATGAGTACTGCAGCGCATGTTCGTTTTTTATTTATTACAATACTATTTTAGTAAAAAAGTTATTAATTTATTAAATATTATCGAATATTTTAAATCATTGAACATAGCTACAAACCTACATAGATTACAAATTTTATGAATAAATCAGAAACACACAGAAATATATTTAAAAGAGCTCGAAAATGTGATTTCCCCTACATGGACATCAAAAATGCCAGTCTGTAAATACCACAACAAATTTAAAGCAATACCGTAAAACAGTTAATTATATAAATATCTTTGTTCACGTATTTGTAGCAGTAATTACAATCACCAAAACATTATATTTTTTGTTAATGATTTATCCAAACCTATTGTGCTGTTTAATTTTATTCATTTTATCGCAAACAGATGCTTTGTAAATTATTAAATAAAATACAAATAACCTTTTTGCTGATTATGATTTCCTCGTTATTTTCAAAACAACTTCGATGTCTTATGCGTGTTGTGTCTAATAGATATTTAATAGTGCACGAATTTTAAAACTTAGAGTGGTTAGCGTTTCCAAATGAAATGAATCTCCAAAGATAAATAAAAAAAAAACAATCGTATTATAAGGATTTGGATTTAAAAAGATTAGTCTCACTTGCATATCCACATTTTTCAATGATTTCTTCTGACTACATCGAGATTTCGATTGATTTCCCAAATTTTGCGCACTGATATGTCCTCTGCGATTTACCAAAGTTTTGATACTTGCATTAAAAAGAAATTATCTATCTATCTGTAGATCTATCAGACGTTAATATTAATACCGATATTTTATTCTCCATTACTTTCTAATAAACACATTAACAATAATTTAATTACTTGAACTTGATACAGCTGTCGCAAAAATATTAAAATGTCGGTTACAAATAGAAATAAACTGTGGTAGTTGACGTAAAACAAATAATTTGGCTAATTTGGAAAAAAACTTATCAAATTGAGAAATCGTTGGCCCCCCGTGCCTGAGAAAGCGCCATTTCGCTCGATCGCCCCCGGCGCAAAGTCACATCACATCTGAATGCGTCCAAATAATCGAAAAAGTCCACATATGCATAGGAATGCGTTGTTCGCAGCTCGCTGCGTCGTGTGGGAGCGCGGACCACCGCAGGAGATCTTTAATGCCACCCCAAAGGAAACCGCGTGACGTCCTTTATTCGTGCTCATCCCGTCCGCGATCCAGAAATCGAATTTGCGATATTCCGTATTCGTTGCGATAAAATTTATTTTTTCCACACGCTGCCCCACCGAACACAACCCTGCATCAGAAGTTCAAGTGGCCGCTCTCCTTAGCTACCTACAGCTACATGCAACTCAAGTGGGCATTGTGCCAGCACTACCAACGGCCCTTCTTGCACTCCACGCTTGCCATTGTCTGCACCCGAACACTAGACAATCTAAAAAATAACGCGTACTTATCGCCATAAAGGCCCTAATGCACTATTTATTCCTATATTGTATGTTGCTAATGGCTGTCACCTGGGTCTGGACGGCCCTCCATAACGCGCACGGCTTTGGTATCCGCAGATTCTCGGTTAAAGGACAAAGCCATCGACCGTTTCAAATCGCGTTAACGGCAAATGTCAATTAATAAAGATTCTTGTAAAGGTGTTACAAAAAAGTTACATTTAGATTACTTTATTCAATCATCAAGTATGTAATTTTAGTCTTGGCTTTTGGTAAATTTTCGTGTCTACTAGAAGGCAATGTAAAACCAGGTTAAAAACAAAGAAATTTCCCCCTTTTTCGTCAAAAGACTAAACCCAGCACAGCGCCTATTTTTGCACAAATGCACTAAGGCGAAAAGTCAAAAACGTGCTTACAACTGCAATATTTAGTGGCGCACAAAGCGCATTACCATAAGCGTACAATGAGTGAGCACTCTTAGCATGGAACTCTTGTTTCTGAGACAAGAGTCCTTAAATCGAAACCCCCTCCCTACCCCTTTATTTCTCTTTCATCAGATCCAACGGTAGCGGAAGTGCCACTATTCTTCTGCAACCATGCAATTTTTATAGCGTAATAAAACACAACCATACTAAAATCATATTGTTTATTCCATACTTTTTAAACTACAACAATTCTTTTCCTTAAGCCTTTGCTAGAAAGGTACAAAACCATAATCATACAAAACAAGAGAATACTGTTCTCTCAATGAACCTACACTATACATTTTAACTCAAATAAATAGTGAAGGGATAGTTATTTTTTTAAGTGATTAAAAAAGTTACAAAGTCGGATAAAATTAGAAGTATGTAGAAATGAAAATTTCTACCTCCTGTAGCTGTATCTATTTGCGTTAGGGTTCGAGCTGGAGGTCTGATATCCGTCCCTGTAAGGACCCGGAGGCCTTCTGCTGGGATCGTTCCTGTCGGAGTTGTAGTTCCGATTTTGGTAGTTGTTCCGGTTGTACCTTTGATTGTACCCTGTGTCATACCCACTCTGGTACCCCCTCGAGTTGTGCCCCTGGTTGTAACTCGAGTACCCTCCTTGACTGTGCCCTGCAATTGATCCTCATGCACTAATAAACTCTTCCGCCGCGAAAATTTCATCAAGTCCGGAATTTACTTGACCGTGTCTTCCCTTTGATCGAATCACCCCCTCGACCGCACACGTTGATTGCCTTCCTCGAGCCCGACGTGTGTTGGAAATTCGCGAATTTTCCGCTCCGGCGGCGTCCGGAATAATCTTGCTCGCAGTCGGCCGGACAATAGTTCAATTTGGAAAATCTCCGTCGGTGGAAAACTAGACGCCAAGCGAAACTATTTTCGCATTAGGGGCGGTGGCGTTGTGGTGATTGTCAAATTAGGCGTGTCAGTGGTGCTGACGGCCGCACAAAAGCTTCAATTACGCGCTCTGCCGCCGGCAGAACGGTGTCATTGTTGCGTCACACCCACAAACAAGGGCACAATGCTCGACAAATTGCTTGTTTTCAGGACGAACGATGCGACGGCCCCGCAGAACCACGAATTACGACCGAGCGGACCGATTAAGATACGGAACGCGATAACATCACAGACACACACAACGCATAATGTTCAATAGTGATATGGGACCGGCATTCATCAAAAATGCATTATTTCGACGCGTTTCTAAATCTCCAAACTAATAAAAAAGCTTAGGTACAGAACGACGAAAAATTAAAAGCTGGAAAGTTTTTTGATAATGTTCCAGAACAAAATCTAACAAAAATAATTTTATACATATTTAGTAAATTAAAAAAACAAAAACCGTATTGAAATACATGTAAATATTATTACATATTATCAAATTGTTTTTTATTCTATAAAAAACTCTTCTTAATTAATATCCTCTTGACCACAAAATTTCTACCATGTCAGATAAGATGGTATTATACCATCTTTATACCATCTTATGACACTGTAGTATGTTGAAGTTTAAATCGTCTTAATAAAATGTTTTTAGCATATTTGAAAATGTGGTCCTTTTACGTTAACGTTTTACGCCTGTTTCAACATTTCTGTTTAAATCGTTTGTTGTTCCTTTTAGATAGGTGAGGACACCTAATTATACATTGGAAGTGTTGATGTTGAATTCTGTTCAATGCTAATCTAAACTTTTTATAGTTTCATAAACATTAGGCACCATTAGAACGCGAGTGAAATTTTGTAGGTGAAAAAAATGTATGAGCTAAGTTTTAAATAACAATTTATAATTTTATTCTAATTTCTCGTATAAATACACTTGTACAAAGATCAGAAAGTTACGAATTTGGAATAAAATATTATAATATTTTTTGTAATGTGCCTCTGAGTCCTTTAAAAAAAGCCATGTATCTCATAAATAAAAAATGGAATCATTAAACCATTAAACTTATATTAGAACAGAATTTCAACAAAAAAACTTCCGGGTTATATGGGTCAACTAATCTTTTCCAACTAATTAGATGACAATTGTAACAGTTTTTATAAATTAACGCCAATGGACCTTTGATTTTTTTAATATGAATAGATTGGTTTCCAAAATTTCAGAAAAAGTTATTGTATCTTCGTTATCATCAACATTTAAATAAGGTTTTTAGGCTAAAACTCTTGAGAACAATACAAAGGTGAACTTCGCGAATACCTAAATAACCATATTATGACTTGTGAGTCTTTATGACTTAATTTCTAACAATTTATTATGATACTCGTAAAAATACTTATATACTTTGTGTTGGCATTAGGATTGCATTTTGAA
The DNA here is from genome assembly GCF_031307605.1 of Tribolium castaneum. Lineage (NCBI taxonomy): Eukaryota > Metazoa > Arthropoda > Insecta > Coleoptera > Tenebrionidae > Tribolium > Tribolium castaneum. Next base: position 15,739,887 of record NC_087396.1, read on the forward strand.
ACTTTTCGAGCTTTATTACGACAGGCTGTATTCTCACCATAAAAAGTCCTGTTTACTTTCATAATTTACTATTTTGGTATTTAGAAAATTATTTCAATTACAATTATCAAATTAATAATGCGAGTATATCAAAAAACAAAACATTTTAATTCGTCAAATTATTGAACCATACAAATTATACTGATAATGATTAATTGAATTTTAAATGTATTTATTTATAATTAAATGAAGCATTCAGATCTGGAATGGCCTAATCCACAAAATGTATTTTAATTACAATCTGAGATCAAATGCATACTTTACTATTGATCTAATAATTTGTAATAAAATTTGTAATAAAACATTTAAAAATTTTCATTTTCGAAGACCGTTAACTGTTTGGTAAGAAAAGTTTGGAAATTTGATACACTAACATGAACAGTTAAAGAACGTATTACACCTTACAAACTAATAAAAGTTGATGAATTCGCAAGTTTGTTTGTAAACAAGCAAAGTAGTTACACCTACAACCCCGGTAAACATTCCAATTACGCCACCGTTCCCCCACCTTTACTTTTATTGGTTAGACGCATAAACAAACGCCGGTACCTAGCTGATTTGGGCAATAACCGTCGCTAGTGCAGTGTGCACTGACTTAAAACCGATTTAATTGCAATCGTATAATAATGAACATGCGAAGGGGTCACGTGCTAGACACGACGCGTGCCTCCAATCACCTATTAAAACAAACAATTGACCCTTCTCCCGTCCACCCTCACCACCATTGTTCCGCCGTCAACAACAGAGCGCCGTGAGGGTTTCTCGCAATATCAATCGTCAAAATCCGATCCAGTGACCCTTATTTAAAACAATCAAATCTGTACTTACCGTAATTACTGCCGCGATTTTGGTGATAGTTATTTCTTCTGTCCATATTAGACGGCGGAGGAACGTGCGAGTACGGACCTGGACCCGACTTGGGAAAATGATGACCCACCATCCTGTGGCCGGCCTCGCCTAAAGTGGCTCTAAATCATCGACGTTAAATTTTTTACGCACGAAATTTAAATGAAGTTTACCGTGTTGTTGATGGCACCATTCCAATGATAGGTCGCCAGTTTCTGCTTGCTACAGGATCTAAATCTGTTGGTTTTAAAACTCGAGGCGGATCGATCGCGCCTTTTAGTTTCTTGGCTGGAAATACGAAGCCGGAAGCGTATTTTGGATCGCGGTATTTCACACAAGACACCATGTTGTTCATGATGTCGTCCAAACCGCGAATCGGAGAATCCAAATAACTAAAAAATTAGAAAATTAGAAACTTTGTTTATTATAGAGATACCTAAATACTAGAATGACACGACGCAGGAATAGAACGTCTCCTAAATTAAAAAAAAAAAAATGGAATGGCAGTGCCTCCACTGCTGACAAAGAATTTTTAAAATCTGCTGTTAATTCCACATTTTTCTAGATCAAACCTGTAGTTTCTTATCTTAAAATTCTTATTGCTAGTTTAAATATGTATTACACCTAACCATTCTTATGTTGTTCTTATGTTAAATTATTTCTCCTTCTTTTTATTATTTTTTAAAGCTACCTTGCGATTACGTACAGGCATTGTACTTTAAATGTTCGAGCAGAAAATTGAGTCCTTTATGTTTAAAAAAAAAAGTATCAAGTAGCATGACGGTATTGGATGAAAAAATTAGATCATTATTCGTTTAATTCAGGATATTCATGTAACATTTGTTTCAAAAAGCCTTTTTTTTGATCAGCATTATCTGGAGTGCTAGTGTTATTTTTCTGAATCATGTGTTTCCTCCTCAATTTTGTTTGAATCTTTTATTTAAAACAAGTTAAACACCTCTAACAGCTTGTGGGTTATCAGTATCATCAAAAAACTTTAATAAAATTTCTCAAACAATGTATGAAAATATAAAAAAGTAATATTATCTGAAAAAGTAGTTGCAAATTTTATTTATCATCTTTGCATTGTAAAGTTATGCTGTTGACAGAACAAGGAACAAGGAACCTGAAGCAAAATGCGCGGACAACAAACGTCGGCAGCCATCCCTTTATTTTTTTGGCACCGTTGCCGAAAAGAGTCATTGTCAAAAAAATAGTTGTATTTAAACACAAGATAAACAGATAGAATAAAATTGTAATTGTAAAAAATAAAGATAAGGAAAAAATTATTAAAAATAAAAAAAAATTCAAACTTATAAATTTTTTCACACCACCTCCCTATTTTTCAAAACATGGTTCAAAAACCAAAACAAGTAGTAGTGTTCGTCTTCTCAGCTTATTAAAAATTTGATAATCAATATTCCTGTCTTTTTTCCAAGCAATTAACAATTGGGTGATGGCATTACCACTATACTCATTTTTATATTTATTTTTTTATTAGTGAGTTATTTAAATTCACATCAATTTTAAAGTGTCTAATATAAAATATTTTGTATCTCCTTTCGCCTAATACTTACTTCTAGTTAGTTTATTTTCACCTTTTCTAATATTTTTAAAACAAATATCTGTTTTAAATTATCTTACTTACCCTCCATAATCGACGCATTCATCGGACAACAACACAGTCCCCTGCATTCCCTCAATGGAAACGTGCACTTCCATTTTCACACTGATTTTTTGTACATACAGTTGCTTTATTTGGTTATAACCGGCGTTTTTGGCCCCAACATACAACCGATCATCTCCTCGCACATTTCTCCGAATTTCTTCAGGTGATAACTCTTTATAATATGGAGCTAAGGCCTTAAATAACCTATCCTCATTAACAAAAGGCAATAACGCAACTCCTTGCCAGGCAAATTTCTTCCCGTTTAAGTCAATTTTAAAATCTTCGGGATAAAAATCAATAATTGGTGATTCCTAACACAAAATCATAAATGGGTTTTAATTAAAAAAAGTAGAGTACCTACAGGGTCTGACATTAACTTTGCCCATGGTTGAGGAACATGTTTACTACTAGCAGCCGGGAAAACACCCATTAATTGTTCTAGAGGTCGGAACTGAAATTACACTATTATTGAACTGTTTTGTGGAAAAAACGAAGTTATTACAGGATCAGAGTCTTCCTCAAATTCAGTACTCAAGCCTGCGATGTGAACAAAATCTGAAGCAAATGGGGCATAATGGTAGGGATAGTACCACTTCCACGAGGCACACCCTTGGTAATAGTACCGCAAAACCCAACACAAACCCCTCACGTAATGCAGCGCTACGTTATTTCTACAAATTATTCAAAAATTAATTTATCAAGACGCAATCGCTTCTGAAGTACCGAAAATCTAGATTATCAGAATTCACGTCGAATTTTGATTCATAGTAACGATCCTTGAACCCATCTTCCCATAATCTCACTTCATCATGAGCCTGGTCGTCATCACTTTCATCGTCGTCCTCATGGTGGCGCTTCTGGCCCCGGTTACTTGACTGACTATCCACGGGTGTTAACATCGACTCTAACCCCGCTTTTTGAGTGTGCATTCCGGCCTTTCGTATTTCAAAAGCCTCATGACGGGCGTTTACTACCGGCTTTGCCTGGCCTAAAGCCTAAAACACGAATTAAAATTTGTTATGTCGATAAAAAAGCAAACTTGCGGTAGGAGCAAACTGCGTGTTCTTGACCAAGTCCCAGTTGGGTTTATACTGGTTGTAGCCTTCGCTCCTCCGTCTTTTCGCCTTTTCTCTCGCCTTAAACTGTAATTCTTTCTGTTGTCGTGTTTTAAATATTTCATCCTCAGCTTTGCCCAATTCGCTCATAATCAACTGAACGCGCTCCAAGTTGACATCACCGCTGTTTGTCAACCAGCCCTGCAATGTCAATAATTAAAAACCAAACATAAAACTCGTTAAATTTACCCCAGTTTTATAGACGCAATCTTTATATAGTCTGATTAGTCGGTCAATTGCCCCTTCCCGAATTTCCAAGCTTGGCAAATGTGGTAAAAAATCGTTACCAACAAAAAAGCACATAAAAACCCAATCGTCTAAAACCCGCTCAAACTCGTATTTGAAGGGTAAATTCGGCATTTGCAATTCGCGTTCTAAATACTCCTTTAAAACGTTCAAACGAACAAAAATATAATCCGTTTCTGCAAACACTTTCTGCGTGTCGCTCTCAGCACTAGCAGCGCCACCTATACAATCTTTCATTTCGTGACCCAACTGACCACAAATATCACAAGGTCTGGGCTTGTTAGGCTTGAACTCTTCCCTAATTATAGTAAAATTGGGCTCATGCGTGGCCAAACCCAACATGATTAAGTCAGCGTCGGCACCACAAAGGCAGTGTTGAGTGTTTGGATCGTGGTCAGGTTGCGCCCTCTGGCGCCTAATAAAATCCATGATTTTGTGTTCGCCTTCACCCGGCACGTTCGCATCCGAGAGGATAACTTTAATCCCCTGCCACCCTGGGTCATTATTCAGCCTCTCGTGGATGTAATAATGCAGGCAGTTAGAAAGCCGCGCCATGAACGGGGTCCCCGGCGTGATGCAGTTGGAATCAAAGTGCTCCTCCTTCGGTTTCTCGTCCGGCAACTTCGCCCCTCGCAGCAACAGCTCGGCCCGAATTCGCTTGATTTCGTTAATTTTCTCCACGGTTTCTTTAGCGGCGCGGAAACGCCTTGATCTCTGCTGGTTCATTTTCGCGCGTGGGGCAACTCCGTCAATCGCCATGTACAGGAGTTTCCTGGGACGGACGATGTTGAAAATGCGATCGATGCATTCGAAAATCGCGACCATCATCTCGTCTTCATTGCGCGGCGCTGGTCGGTCCTCTGGATGCGTGCACGGGTGGATAATTCCGTTCATGTCCAGGTACAAATTGTCAAACTCCACCCCGTTGGGGTTGGGCTCGGCGGAATTGGTTGGAACCCGGACCCCATTTACATCAACTGCCTGAAAATTGGCTCGAAATTTGTGAGTGATGGACTTAACCTTACTTTTTGTTCGATGCAGTGGACGATCACTGAAGGGTATTTGCGGCTCAGCCAACGGAAAAATGCCGGGACTCCCATTGCAAAAGGTCGGAATGCTAATAAGAACGTAGATAGTCGCCAGGAAATTAAGAATTTTGAATTTATTCAAAAGTTAAATGCATGACAGCCATCTTGAGTCACTACTGTAAACAGCGCAGCCAACATAGCTGTCTCAAGCACGCTGTACACTGTTTCTCTAATAACTAATTATAATTTATTTAAAAATACATCGTAACTGACCCAAAAAATAGAAGCGTAACTGTGGCATGTAAATACCTACACGTACATATGAAAAAAGTTACATTTAAATTATTTCCAGGGACATTGCGTTAGGTTGGCGACAACTTCAAGATTTTTAAATGTCAGTTAGTTCGTTAGTGTAGACTTGTGCCTGTTGTGCTTGAAACTCAGTTTTAGTTAATAATATTGTGTTATAAATATCACAACCTAATTAGTTAACTCACATAAAGTCTATCTAACGTAAGCGAGTGCTTTTTATTATAACGCAAAGGTTTGTAACAAGCAAACAAGAACTGGTCAAGCGTCTGCAAAAAATGCTATCTCATATTTACAATCACCTATATTTTTTAATTAACTTACAGATGCCTCGAACGAAAGTTGTTAAAAAGGAGCGGAATGAAGAAGCCGGACGAATTAAGGAATTGGTGTCAAAAACAGGTCCGATGGGGAAAATGCGTTAGTAGTCTTTGCCGGTGTCTGTACTCGTTGCTGTAGTTTAAAATTTCAGTAAAGAGCATCCCTTCCACATTTAAACAACAGATAGAGAATTTCAAGATGCAGTTTAAGGCCGATTTGAAGAAAACGAAGCTTTCTATTCCCAGAAATCTTGCTAATAAGACTATGGGGGAGTTGGTAATGTAGAAAATATTTTATTGTAATAATAATTCATTATGAAAAAAATGTAGATGGAACGGCCTCCTGGCTGGTCTGGGGATAGCACCGTCGGTGGTTCTGTTACTCAGTTAATGGATGCAACACGAACAATGACAGTGACGAAAAGTAAACTTACCAAAAGTAATTCTTTTGGTGATGATGAAGGTAAGCTACACTGCACAAAAGCTTAAATGCTTGACTTTCCATCCTTTACTCAATAAATTAATTTTATTTTTCTTGTCATTACTAACACTCATGAATTTAAATGTTTCTTATAATTTTTAATATGTGACTAAAACCGGTATCATGACATTCATCTAATTGGGGTTGGGGCTTGCTAGGGTACCTTACAGCTGAAAGTAGTAAAAGTACTTCAGGTGGTAGGCAGTCAAGAACAAAAAATAGAGTACCAAAAACGACTCGCATCTCAAGATCTCAATCACTTCGCACTAAAAACGTAACAGAGGTGTATAAAACCCCAGCACAGAGAGTTCCTGCCAACAGCTATGGCACAGTAACACCAAAGGTAAAAATACGGTTTTTATTGTGGAAAAATTAACGTTGTTGCGATAGGTAAAACCCAACACACCGCAAGTACTTTTGCGCCGACCCAAGCAAGGAGAAGTCGCCCTATCGCTCCAAGGAAGTCCTCTGCTTACAGGAAATGTAGTGACTGACAATGTGGCCAACATCAACATTCCCCTTGAGGATGGCCGTCTTTTCTCGATTCAGCCCCAGAGAGGTTTACGCGTCTCTCAAATCCCAGAACTTGATCTTGAAACCAAACGACAGTTGGAGACTTTGAGGGATAATTTGAATAAAGTCTGCTCTTTAGCAACTACACGATAGGATATTAAGTGTGTGTGTATTATTTTTAATTATCGAATTCATTCATACATGTATTACGTAACCGTTGTTCAAAATAAATTGACTTTTACTGTAAATTTTTGTAATACTGGAGAATTGAAACCACTACATAATGCTGCGTTTTGAAATATATTTACTGTTCAACACAAAGTATAAAAGCAAGACAATGGAATGCCTTTATATTCAAATAATTGCAGGTTTATTTAGATGGCGGTACATATGACATTACAATTGCTGATTTTGGCGAAATAGGCACAGAATGTGCGTCATGTTTTACACTGACTGCTACATTTGGTTCGCTGTAATTAGCGCTAAACAGCTGAACAGTCACATCTTCTGACAGACCTTTGATATGGGCAGGGAAGTCGACCACCGTGCGATTGTCCGAGGGGTTTAAGGCGACCAATATTCCAGGGTTACCAGCAGTTACCCTAAAAAAAATAGTTATACACTACCACTGTTAACAACAACAGTTTGGAAAAATGGTTACGTTAACATACCTCCCCCTATTCCACGTTAGCAAGTAAAAATGTTTTAATTTAATGTTAGTTTTGAAATTAACACGTTTTATTTACCTTGTAAATGCAAACACAGTCTTATTGTTGAGTAAATGCGAGGAGAAGGAACCTCTCATAATAGAAGGTGAATTTCGTATCTTCAACAACTCCTTGTTGTTTTCCGATTCCAACATCACCAGTGGCGTCCCGGGTAACAAATAAGTGACAAGATCCCACTCACTCGAAGCGTTGACTTTCCATAACGGCCAAGTGATATTATCAGCATTAAATGTCGTATTTAAAACGTGAACAACATCGGTGATGTTAACACTTGGTTTATTCAATAAATGCGATTGAAGAGGCAGATCAACAACAAATGAGCTGTTGACCTTGTAAGCTTCGATATTGCTTAAATGTTCAGCTACCATAAATGGCCCATTTTCTGTCATGTTTTTAACAATAAATCTCCACTGTTTTAATAGTGGCCCCAATTGCATCACATTTTTAGTCTTTGGGTGCGTGTAAAAACTGTGTTCTTTGAAACCATCTCCAGTGGGATTTGGGATTTTAATTGGTTCGTCTTCAAAGTTTGGATCCACCAATAGGTAGGGAGCTCCTTTAAGCCTAATCCCGCCTGCGCCATAATTTAGGAACTTTTTAATAACTTCAGAGAATTTTTCAACAACTCTAGGGTTGTAGAAATTAAGGTGGGGCTTATCCATTGGTGCATAATAAAATTCTTTGCGATTTGGAGAGTATTTCCACGATGAGACATTCCTTACTGAGAGCTATTTAAAAAAAGTTAGTCAATACAATTAGAGAAATTCCGCAAACTTACCCAGTTATTTGGGGGTGTTGGCTCCCCTCCATTACTAGCCTCTTTAGGTTGACGCCAAATATAAAATTCACTGAATAGAGGATCCCTACTTTCAGATTTATTGAACCAAACCAAAGGGGATGCACTAGGTTCAAGTTCCACAACCACATTTATTTCCTTTTCCTTGAACTGCTTGAATGACTTGATCAATTCATGATCTTCACTAAACTCAGAATAAGCATTTTCAGGCCATGAAATTATAACTCCTGTAACTCCCAATTCCTTAACTTTCTTGATTGTTTCTTCACTTGCATCATCCTTCAGCTCAACTAGAGGACCTTTCTCCCACCTAATGGCCAAAATTACGTAAGTTTGTTTGGCGAGAAACGGTCGTCTATTTACCAAGTCCTCGGTGGTGGGGGGTTACACTTAGGAGCGGCCAGAATGATCATAACAGCCCCCAGAAGCATCAACCCCCACAAGATCCAAAACGTGATGAACAAAAACCAGCGCAAACGCACCCAAAACGGGTCGTTGGCGTACTTCATCAACTCCTCTTTGGTGAGGCCCACAAACGCGGTCTTGAGGTCGCCTGAAGTGTTAATTTCGCGTGACGCAATACAAATTTTAATTGAACTCACCAATGTCCAGTTTCGCATCGCCGTTTTGCTTCTCGTTGGGCGAAATCTTAGCATCGGCCACTTCCTCCTTCGGCAGCATCTTCTCGTCCGCGCCGTCGGCCTCCGGACTGGCTGCGTTCGGTTTCACTAGGCTTTTGGGTCGAGTAACGGCGTCCTCTGAAAATAGCAGACTTGTTTTATTTTTAAAAGAGCGAGTATGATGCAATTAACATACCTTCCATGTCAGCTTCAGGTATTGCCTTGTAAGTGGCCGGCGGGTCGGCGCTTGGCTTCTCTGATAGCTCCAACTTGTTGCCTTCCATTATGGAGCAATTAGGGCCTAATTGGGCAAATAATGGAGCAGGGAATACGCCCTTGGGGTCAATCGATAACAGCCAGCCACTGACGTGACCAAACTCCACCGAATTCAAATGACATGTGACTGGTTTTTGGAGGCATCAATTGTGATACCAACTATTGTGGAAAATAGGGAATTCCCTATTTGTTTAAACACCTGGCGCCGCTTCCGACGCACTTTCGTTGTAAATTTAGGTGAACTTACTCATTTTTACTTTATGATAATTATTTACTTATCATCAAAGCCATAAAGGTATTAAACTTGGGGGTAGTTTTTTATTTTTGTTAGGTTGGCTACACGTGTCCAAAATTTCAAAATTTAATCTGAAAAAAATGTATTGATAATAAATTATGCAAATTCAACAAACAATCTTTTATCGTAGAGATAGTAACTTCTGTGCAAAATATTTACTTTCACCATCAAATCATTTTTCTCACACCATCATATTTTTGTAGCCATGGCAACATTTTGTATACAAATTCTTGCCAGCTAGAGAAATGTTTTCCGCCAACGTTATCAAAGACGGGGATTTTACGAAAACTGTCTACACTCTGGTAAATCCCTCGTTAAACCCTTAGCCCCCTTTTGAGCGTGCAATTCCAGATAAAAGACAACCGCTTTCCTGATGCTATCAAAATCCTGCATGGTATCCCTGAGTCGAATTCAACCAGAGCCGGACTCTCATTGTTGGCCTATTGTTACTTCTACATTCAAGACTTTAATAATGCGGCCAGTTATTACGAAGAGCTTACACAAATGTATCCGGAAAATAACGATTACAAGTTGTATTATGCGCAATCATTGTATCAAGCATGTCTCTACGACGAGTCATTCCAAGTAACGAAAAAGATTGTCGAAGATCCGGAATATAAAGGACAAGTTACCAAACTCCAAGCTGCTATTAAGTACAGTCAGGAGGACGTTTTATCGGCGAAGAATTTAGTAAATGCGTGCCCGAACGAAGATCCAGACAAGGAAGTGAATCTCGGGTGTTTGCTCTATAAGGTTTATAAAGTTTGGAGATTAATATGGAACTTAAAGGAAGTTTCAGGACGAAAATTACGAAGAAGCCCTAGCTAAATTTCTCACGGCGTTGCAAAACCAGGGCTTCAAACCCTATCTGGGCTATAACATCGCTTTGTGTTATTACAGGTTGAAAGAATACGGCCCGGCACTCAAATATTGCGGTACCGCCCCTTAATATACATTCTCACTTTATTTTCTTGCATTTCTAGCCGATATAATCGAACGCGGGATACGAGACCACCCTGAACTAAGCATCGGCATGCAAACAGAAGGCATTGAAGTGCGTTCGGTGGGTAACACGTTTACCTTACATGAAACAGCCCTGACTGAGGCTTTTAATCTCAAAGCTGCGATCGAATATCAGCTCAAAAATAGTAATTTTTTGTCATTCTAATTGTAGTCACTAAAAAATTATTTTGCAGTGGACGCAGCTCGTGAAGCTCTAACTGACATGCCCCCGAGGGCCGAGTACGAACTCGACGCTGTGACTTTACACAACCAAGCTCTGATGAATTTCGAGCAAAACCCGACTGAAGGTTTCGAAAAATTGCAGTTTCTGCTTCAGCAAAACCCCTTCCCGCCTGAGACTTTCGCTAATCTTTTATTACTCTATTGTCAACACGAATACTACGATTTGGCAGCCGATATTTTGGCCGAAAACGCAGACCTGACCTACAAATATTTAACTACTGTTGGTACCCTCATTCTTGTTTTTTTTCTACTAAAATAATTGCAGTATTTGTACGACTTCCTTGATGCGATTATCACGCAACAAACATCACCTAGTGAAGCGTATCAAAAATTGGACGAACTGGCGAGTCGTCATACAGAACTATTGAGAAAATTGACAAAACAGGTGCAAGAACACCGCAACCGGAATGATACAGAGATGGTCAAAAAAACAGTAATGGAGTATGAGGAATGTCTGGACCGGTATATACCGGTTTTGATGGCACAAGCGAAGATATACTGGGACTTGGAGAATTACCAACAAGTTGAGAAAATATTCCGGAAAAGTGTTGAGTTTTGTAATGATAATGATATCTGGAGGTTGAACGTTGCACATGTTCTCTTCATGCAGGAGAATAAATTCAAAGAAGCGACCGGGTTTTATGAACCTTTGGTCAAAAAGAGTTATTCGGAGGTATTTTCGTAGTCAGTTAACAATGGGCAATTTTGGGGTTTTAGATTTTGAATGTGAACCCAATTGTACTTGCAAATTTGTGCGTTTCGTACATAATGACCTCACAAAATGAGGAAGCCGAAGAACTGATGCGAAAAATTGAGAAAGAGGAGGATCAAATGGCGATTGAAGAACCCGAAAAGAAGTATTTCCACCACTGTATTGTTAACCTTGTTATTGGGTGAGACAGTAATTGTAATTACTTGTTTGTAAAATATAATTTTTAGTACTCTGTATTGTTCAAAAGGAAATTACGAATTCGGAATATCACGGGTTATGAAGTCGCTAGAACCGTATCGAAAGTTGGGTACCGATACTTGGTACTACACCAAACGATGTTTCCTCAGTCTTATTGAAAACGTAGCGAAACATATGATAGTATTGCGAGACTCTGTTATTCAAGAGTGTATTTCATTTTTGGAAAACTGCGAGTGTAAGTAACTACTCAAGACGAAATATATTAAAATAATTCCATTAATCTAGTACATGGCAAGACAATTCGAACAACTGCCTACCCAAGTCTATCTGACGAAAACGAAACACCTAACGGTAAAGAAACTGTGGCTTATGAAGCTCGTAAAATTAAGTGCCTACTTCTAAAACTACAGAACTATTAGTAAAAAAAATCACATATAAACTGTTTATTACACTAAGGATATAAAACAACTAGAAATCACTGAGTAGTAACAAGTGTTAATAAATTTGTCTAGTATAAAATATATAACAAAGAAATTAAAAAGCACTAAAGCTTGAATAAATCACTAAAAATTACTGGAGAGAGCTTTACGCAATAAAATATCACGGCGGTGTTTGTAGTTTATTTACACGTCCGCCATAATTAAGTTGTTGCAAGTACAGACATTGAAAAATATCACATTTGTTCAGTTGCGATATGTTTGAGCTTTAAGCTACTATGGCACTGGAGGGAGTCTGGTTCAAACCACACGTACCGTCCCCCCTGTAAACTCTATAGTAACCTTGTTCGCCCCATCCTGTCCCCCACGAGTTTTTGACGATCCAATACGGAAGACTCTTCTTGAAGAGTGGATAATCTAACGCAAGATCGTCAATACCGAATTTATTAAACCTTAAATGATACTCACTGTGTACACCGTAACCCACTATTAAAACCCCGTGGTCAAGGTTTTTCGGACTACACAAAAACTTGAATGGATGGGACACCCCGCCCATGTAAAACTGCATAGCGTTGGCATTGATGGCGATGGAAATGGGGCCATTGGCCACCAACCACTTGGCCATATCGGTCTCGTTGTGGCTGATGTTGAGGGCCCCAGTGACCTGGACGCGGGCTAAGGTTCGATTGAAATGGCATTTTTCGTCCTCGGCGTCGTAGGGGTAGTCCTGCTCTGTCTCCAAGCCACCGATTTTCTCAATCGATCTGGAGCACACATTTTATCTTTTTTTCAACATTATATCACTATAACAAACATATTTGGAAATTGCCAATCGCAAAGAAAACAAACAAGTACGTTATTAAAATAAGATAACGGACCAAAACATTTCTAGTTACATTCTGTAATTAGTGTTTAAACGCCCGATAAATTTCATTAAACAATCGCGTTTTTGGTGAAAAAAACTTTTGATTGTTGTTCAACCAACCTGTAAGCGGTGTCCATCAACCCTCCATTACACCCTTGGTCATCCGTATCACAGTCCACCAACTCCTGTTCGGAAAACTCCAACAACTTCCCGTGTCTCAAAGCATACTGCCCTTCCACATTTCCCGTGACGCTAAACGCCCAGCAACTTCCACACTGTTCCTGATTCTTGACCTCCGTCACGACATTTTTCTTTCGCCAATCAAACTCCTTCGGAAGTTCAATATTGGGAATTTTAGCTTGTGCGAACGGAGTCTCATTCTCGTTCCTCAAATCCGTACGCAAACCCAAACTCCGCGAAAACTCTTTTTGAGTCATATCCGCAAACCTCGTAATTCCATACGTTGCCGTCCCCTGTTCAAAGGTATTCAATACCCTGATTTGCATCAAGTTTTGTACAAATACATTAAATCTGTATTTGTATTCTTTCTTGTGATATTTCTTGTTGTATTTTTTGAGGAAGTCAGTGAAGAGGGATAAATGGTATTCTCGGTCGTCGCAACCCAATAAATTGTCCAACTCGGCACTGCGTTTTGTTTTTCCGGGTTTTGTTTCGAATGTGTAGTGGTGATCCTCACCCTCGCAGGTTATATTGTACTGTCGGAAATTCTGCCACGGCTTATCCCAAACCTTTACTTCGCATATTTTCGGGGAAGCACCTTCGCGGATGTTACACTCATCGAAGTCTTTTTCATCGTCTTTAGAACAATCAGATTCGGATATTTTTACTTTGATTCTATGGATTGTTCCTGCAACGACTTGACTCGTGGCAGAAAGTACTTCCACAGGCTTGACCTTATTGCTGGAAGTCAGTTGAGTGTTTAAGTGAGTTAAGCTTTCACGGACGTATTGCTTGACTTTATCGCTTTTTTTATCAATTTCGGTTGCTCCACCAGGTATTGACTGCCTCTTACTCCTTACGGAGTGTGGTTTTTCGCTCCTTTGCCTTTTTACTCTTTTACCGTCACACTCGGTTTTAATTTGACGACTATTAGGTACCCAAAGCTGTTCAAACACTTCAAATTTGCAAGTTTTGGGTTTGGCGTCTTTGAGAGTACCACACTGGCCTCTTTCAGTCGAAATTGATTTTTTACAATCGGAAAGTATTACTTTCGCTTTGATGCGATAAATGTGGCCGGAGACAATCTGCGATGTTGCTGAAATAAACTCATGGACTTTAAACTTATTTTCGTGTTCAGATTCAGCATCAAGTTGATTTAAAGCAGCCTCCAGATATTTAATGACGTATTCGTTGTCTTTCGCCACTGGTGATTCTCCCCCCCGAACTTGACGCTTAGTTCGCTTGTTTGGATTTAACGTAAACTGATGTTTCTTATTTTCGCCTTCACACTTTATAGTGTACCTCCTGAAGTCCTCCCATGGTTTATCCCAAACCTCCATCTCACACAACTTCGGGGAAGCTCCTTCGAGTACATTACACTGTTCGAAGTCTTTCTGATCGTTCCTGGAACAATCCGACTCTGATATTTTCACTTTAATCCTATGCAAAGACCCTGCCACAACTTGAACTGAAGCAGAAACCACTTCTACAGGCTTGACTTTGTTACTTGTAGTCAAATGAGTATTCAAATTGAGTAAACCTTCATGTACAAATGTTTTCACTTCATCGTTGTTTTTATCGACTTCCTTTATTCCACCTGGCAATGTTTGCCTTTTTCTTCTCTCTTTGTGGCAATCGGTTTTAATTTGACGACTATTAGGTACCCAAAGTTGTTCAAACACTTCAAATTTGCAAGTTTTGGGTTTGGCGTCTTTGAGAGTACCACACTGGCCTCTCTCGGTCGAAACTGTTTTTTTACAATCGGAAAGTATCACTTTCGCATTGATGCGATAAATGTGACCGGAGACAATCTGCGATGTTGCTGAAATAAACTCATGGACTTTAAACTTATTTTCGTGTTCAGATTCAGCATCAAGTTGATTTAAAGCAGCCTCCAGATATTTAATGACGTATTCATTGTCTTTCGCCACTGGTGATTCTCCCCTGGGAACTTGACGCTTAGTTCGCTTGTTTGGATTTAACGTAAACTGGTGTTTCTTATTCTCGCCTTCACACTTTATAGTGTACCTCCTGAAGTCCTCCCATGGTTTATCCCAAACCTCCATCTCACACAATTTCGGGGAAGCCCCCTCAAGTACATTACACTGTTCGAAGTCTTTCTGATCGTTCCTGGAACAATCCGACTCTGATATTTTCACTTTAATCCTATGCAAAGACCCTGCCACAACTTGAACTGAAGCAGAAACCACTTCTACAGGCTTGACTTTATTACTTGTAGTCAAATGAGTATTCAAATTGAGTAAACCTTCACGAACAAATGTTTTCACTTCATCGTCGTCTTTATCGACTTCCGTTATTCCACCGTCCAACGTTTTCCTTTTTCTCCTCTCCTTGTCACAGTCAGTTTTAATTCGACGGCTGTTAGGAACCCAAGTTTGTTCAAAAACCTCAAATTTGCAAGTTTTGGGTTTCGCATCTTTGAGGGTCCCACATTGACCTCTCTCGGTCGAAGCAGTTTTTTTACAATCGGAAAGTACTACTTTCGTTTTGATT
The DNA here is from genome assembly GCF_031307605.1 of Tribolium castaneum. Taxonomy (NCBI): domain Eukaryota; kingdom Metazoa; phylum Arthropoda; class Insecta; order Coleoptera; family Tenebrionidae; genus Tribolium; species Tribolium castaneum. The sequence goes on from NC_087396.1 coordinate 15,755,319, forward strand.
CGATAAATGTGACCCGAGACGGTTTGCGAGGTGGCAGAAATAAACTCGTGGACTTTAAACTTATTCTCGTGTGGAGATTCAGAATCGAGTTGGTTTAAAGCCGCTTCCAAATACTTAACAACGTACTCGTTGTCTTTGGTCACCGGTGACTCTCCGCCGGGAGCTTGACGCTTAGCTCTATTTTTAGGGCTTGTTTGAAATTTAATACTTTGTTCGTCCCCTTCACACTTTATTGTGAATTGTCTGAAATTCTCCCACAGTTTCTCCCACACCTCCAACTCGCATGTTTTTGGCGAAGCCCCTTCAAGAATATTACAATCATCTAAATCTTTATTATCGTTTTTAGAACAATCAGATTCGGAAATTTTCGTCGTGATTTTGTAAAGTGTCCCTGCAACGACTTGGGTTGTTGCTGAAACCACTTCAACTGGCTTCACTTTGTTATTTTTACTATTGTAATTGGCATTAAAACCGTTAATCCCTTCTTTGACAAATTGTCGAATTTTCTCGCTATTTTTATCAATGCGATTCGGGGCCCCTAAGCCATCTCGCTTATAGCGACTGTAATTCGTGCGATTGTTGTCATTTTTATCGCGTTTTATGTTCTGACATTGGGACTTTACCACTTTTTTGCTACCAAAATCATCGTTCACGTAAACCTGGACTTTGCAAATTTTCGTATAATTTTCGAAAAGCTTGTCCTTGCAATTTTCGTACGGATTGATTGGGCTATCCTCCAAGCAACGCGAGACTCCCATCCGCATGATAATGTGATAATAAACCCCATCGTCCCCGACCATTTTTTTCGCCCCCAAAATTTGCAAAATTATTCGTTTGTTGTTATCATCGTCAATGCTGTCTAGCGCATTGGCGGCAAAGTCGGCCAAATTCTTCACCAAGCCTTTCTCATCAGGCGAGATTTTCTCCAACTGACGGATTGCTCTCTTTGGTCTTAAAACCTCCTCACTTGAATTTTCCTCAGAGCTGCTGGTTTTCGTAGCTTTGGTTTGGTTTGCTGCCGTTTCGACTGATTCACTTGAAGAATCTTTCTTAGTTTCTTCTGAACTTTCGTCACGTTTCAACCTCGAAACATGTTCTTCAGTGGGCGCAGGCTCCTCCACGGTAACACCCGCCGTAAATGCGGGATCTTCAGACACCGTCAGACTTTCAGGTGTTTGAAATAAATCAAACTCAAGTTTGCTCTCTACCTGAGGGTGTGACTCCGCAGTGGAGGGCGCTCCGATTTCAGGCTCCACATCAACGATTATTTGTGACTCCAAATCCGCTAACCGCGAGGGTGTCATTTCGTCAATAGCCCCGTTTTCTGCCATTTTATCAAAATTGGGAGAGTCAATTAGTTTAGTACGTTTACCGCTAACATCAATTTCATTACTTATATCAGACTTCCTAATATCGGGCCTGACGTATTCTTGCGAAACGGTACAATTATTTTTGATCACGTGTTTGGCTTTACTTATCCAAGGTTTATGCAAGTAGGTGATCTCGCAAATTGTTGTTTCTGCATTTGTGTCTCTTGGGCATGAAGACGCGTCAAGGTTTGCACTTTTTTCGCAAAGTGTGGGCGCGAATTCCGCCGTCAGGATATATTTAACTCCAGTTACAACCTACGACGGTTAAGAGTGATTTCAATGAATTATGGCAAATGAGGTTATTTACTTGTTGTTGTAATCTGAGTACTTTGACCAGCGCATGTTTTTTGGCACGTTCCGTCTGAATGTGCTCTAAAGCTACGTCAATTAGTTCATCCACGCCTTCCGCATTTGTGTTGAGGTCAAAGGGGCAGCCTAAACAAGGAACTGAGTCTTTCCTGACCGCGACGAAATGCTCGCCCACTTCAGACGAAACAGCTTCGTTGCTTAACACAATCTGTAATTACCGAATTAGGAAAAAACACAAATGTAAACAAGCTTTACAGGTGTTGGTTCATTTGTGTTCACTTCGGTTGGGTTTGTTGGTGAGTCATACACTGGCTCATCAACGATAATCTCAGGTTTAGGTTTGCAATTGACATCAGTGAGCACCTTGCTGCCTTCTTCAGGCGTATTCCTGACGAAGGCGTGACAAGTGACGACTTTTTCGCCGCAGGGCACATTGGGGTACTTGTTGATGCAATCCACATCTATGTCGAGAATTAATTCGATGATATCAGCCTAAAAATTAAAAGAGGCGTAATAGCGCTATCAATAACCTACTTTATCGCGTATATTAATATAAACAAGCTGAAATCATGGCTAAAATTATACCTTTGTCTGCGCATTTAGGAGGGTTGCTTTGTTGTAGTTGTACACCTTGAAAGGAGACGAATTCAGGTGATTTAACACTGCCGAGATTTCGGAAGAATGAGATTCTGATTTGTTCGATAAATTTTCTTGTAAAACATCACTATTTACTAAAGACCACCAACAGAAACAAACAAACATGTACCACAAGGTCGCCATGTTTGTTTCTGATTGATGTCAAAGCTGAAAAGTGTCAAAATCAGCTGTGACTGTCTTGGCGACATCTAGAAATTACAGGAATCTGCGGCAATTATGGCAAGACCGCGGTTTTCATGAGGTGAGTAATTTAAATTGCTTAGAATTGTAAATTTCATGTGTTAAAGTTCAATCTTTAGGTGCTTTAAGGTGCCTAAAATTGTTTTTTTTTTAAGAATTTGGGCTTTTTTCTTGTTGTTTTATATCTTATTTTGCCTGTCTTTCAATGATTTTGGCGGAGGTAATTTGCGTTCAAAAGTGATATTTTATGTATCCTACGCTGTGAAATAATTCTAAAAGACGACAAAACTGCAAAACGTCCTTGCATGGCGCGCATTCGGCTCCTGTTTCGAGGAGGCGGCACATCTTGGGAGCAGACGCGCCGCATTTATTTACAGTGCTTATAAAAAATAATTATGTTAACTTCTGAACGATTATACAGTTGCGAGTTGTTGAAAATCGTTATCAGTGCTGTTATGATAAGGTTTTTCTCCCATTACGTAACTGCCATTATCGCGTTGTAAAATCGGAATAAATCACAGCTGGCCGTAATTCGTCAAAAGTGTCATTTAGTCAACGTAAAATTTTTGTTTGTGTCATTTGGTGCTTCCCATTAAATCCATTTCGACATTTTTTCGGTAAATTCAGGGACACATCTTCGCTTAACGGAAAATTCACCAGTGTCGGCGGAGTCTGCGAAATTAGTCGTGTTGTGTAAGTCGTTTTTGTGCCTTAATTACCGCTAAATTTATTGCGGCAATTGTCAATCAGCACATGTCAGTTTTTCACAAGCCACTTGTCGATTGGCGCTAAATTTGGCCCAAGCCAGGGGCGTGCGCGACCCATTTTTCTTATCGGATGGGCTTTCATGTGGACGCCCGCCGGTTTTATTACAAATATCTTCAAAAATCGGTCGTATTACGCGACCCGGGAAGAGATAATATTTTGAACGCGGCACGTGTGGTAATTGATCCTTGTATTATCATTGTGAATAAAAGAGCGACGTAATAATTTATTCTAATTCTTTTAATTATTACGTTATTAGCATTCACGTTAATGAAGTTCGGCGTAAACAGAAAAAAGTTTATGGACTATTAATAGAGTTGATCCGCATCATCATTCAGACTTCCACAAACCGCAAAAATGATGGTTTCGTCCTTCGGAATTGAGTAAATGCCAAACGTTTTATTCCTAATTTTCGGTCTTAATTTCCGTAATTAATACTGGAGGTTACTCAGAATGTTGCATAATTTCTCTTTTCGTTTGCCAATATTTTATTGTGATAAAAAGTTGCGACACAGGCGGCGATTTTGGGGACTCGAATGTTTATTTATTTGTAGGACAATCACGCTGTTTCAGGGTGTCGTCATCGCAAATGCAACGCAATTTCTTATTGTAGCTCGGATGCGTCATTATTTGTTACTTTCATCAACTTGTTAAAGTTGTTGTTTAAATTTGGACTATAAATATTTTGCATTATTTAACTGTTTACTAGAGGCGTCAAAATTTAATACCTTCATATTTCTACTTATTACGATGATATCCAATATAGCATTTCATTAATTATTGCATACCATTAGATCCACAATAGAATTTGAGCAACAATAAAAATGAATCATTTTTTAAAACTAAAAAAACTGCCACAGAGTGACAGTTTTAAATACAGAGAGTGTCTCAAAATTGGCGAATTTCGAGTCCAGAGCATTGTTGAGAATCACTTCAGTAGTCCAAATTAAGGTTTATGACTTTGAATTGCGTATTTTTCAAATGCAGGAGAAAAGTTTCAGTGTTTATTATTATTTATGGTATAAATTATTGTGGAGAATAATAATGTTCAATAATTTCTCAACATTTTGGAGTAAAAAAATTCTAAATTTTTGAAATTTGCTGTTTCATTTTTAAGAAAAATTACACAAAAATTTAACACTTTTTTGAAAAATACAATAATATAATATTATTCTCCACAATCATCTCCACCATAAATAACAATAAACACCGAAATTTTTAGCCGGCGTTTGAAAAAAAACGCAATTAACGAACTCCTGAAGTGCACCTTCATCTTTGCGGGGAAGCCCTGAATCTTTTATTTGTTACAACGCTCAACAGTTATTTATCATTATTTATTTAGTGTGAAAAGTTTAAAAAATAATGTGAATTATTAAAATTTTTGGATAATTTTTCGAAGCTTTTTTCCGTAATTTACCCCAGAGTTGGTGCGCCAGTTTTTGAGCGCTCTGCATTTTGGAACAGGTATTAAAGTGAGCAAAACACGCAAATGAATAACGATTTGGTGTTTGTTGTAGATATTATTTTACATAATTTAGCTGCGGAGTCACTGGCTTCTATCAGTTTTAGATTTTAGTTGACTCTTTTTATTTTTGGACAACTCGCTATTCCGGTTTAAATGCAGGATTTTTTAAAATATTACAAATTTTTGGTCGTAAAAATAGTGTTCTCTGGTATTGGCAATACTTTTTTGCTTGTTTTGCATTCAACTACATTTTATAGGAAAATTACTTTAAATTCCGATGAAAATGGCCTGAAGAAGTCAAGCTGACAGTGGGACTTTATTACGAAAAGAGCGATCTTTCTTACTTTTAAATACATCGTAAAAATCAATTGATTTATTACACAGTATTATTAATTAAAATTTTGTGTTGTGTAAATTCGTTTTTTTTATTAACAGAAATCAACGGCTCATAAAATTTGAAATAATGCCAAAATGTAGCATTTAACAATGAAATCGATCTGTTCGAGTTTTTTTTAAGGACTCAGAACCAATATATGAATTTTATACCTACTTACGTTAGTTTTGGTTTACTTTGTATGACAAAGTGACAAAATGGAGATAAAAATGACATGTCTTACCACATTCTTTCAAAGAAACTGAACCAATTAATATGTATAACAACCGAGATAATCGAAACTCTTAGCTGAGTGATGCTGTGCTTTAGCTTGAGCACTGGCAAAAATCAAAAACCGTTACAAGGTGCCCTTTTTTTAAATTGCGGAAATGACATTGAACAACAAAAGCATCAAAGCATGTCAACATACTTTGAGGAAATGCGCTATTTCACGTAAAGTAAAAATACGAAATATAGGTACTTACATGGTGAGTCTGCTAAAAATATTTTTAACCATATCTACCTCGAAAACTGATAGTCATACAGAAATCAAGGTTTGCTATAAGGTAAGTAATAATTTTTTTCTCTAAGCATGTGAATGTTTTCATATTAAAAAAATGTGAAAATTGAGAAAAAATGTGATAAAATTCACAAGCTTTGAAAAAGGTATAAAGTATACCTATTTAACGGCAAACGCTGAATTCTGTGTGATTATTTGAGATACCAAAAAAATATACCTACTTTAGCAGACTCACCTTGTTGTTGCATTTAGTAAATATGTTGTAAGTTTATTTATTAGGCTAAACTGAAATACAGACTGAATCAAAAGTAACGTACAAAATCTTTTTTATGAGTTATTTTTCAAAAAAAAAAAACTCGAACAGGTCGATTTTATTTTTTTTATGTTACATTTTGACACCATATTGACATTTGTGACGTCATTTGTTTTTGAGTTATTTTTTTTAATGACAACTGATATTGATTAGTATTTTACATACTATCTTATCTTTCCAGTAAGTGTAAGAAATCTAAAAAAATTATCAGAAAAAATTCAAAAAAATTTTTTTTATAAAATTCATTGAAAGTATTACACAAAGAACTTTATCGCTTCGTTCCTGCTTTATTTTCAAGGGGTGATTGTTTTTGGTTTATTTTTTTGTATTTAGGTGTCGTATTATGTGTTTTTAAGTAAATTATTAAAAAAAAAATATAAAAAACAGTTACCGCTCATTAAGTCAAAAACAAAAAGATAAAGTTCCTTATGTTTAATTGTTATCAGAAAGATAAAAATCTAAAATGGTAACCAAAAATGTTAATTGCTAAGGATGACTTCACAACTCAAAAACGACTAACATAAATGTTACTATGTTGTCAAAATGTAGCATTAAAAAAAATAACATCGACCCGTTCGATGATTTTTTTGAAAAAATTACAACTATCAAAGTGATATTTTGTGTTACTTTTGGTTCAGTCTGTGTAATAAGAATGAGGGTTTAACATCATTATATTTTAAGCATTTTAAGGGTTTATTAAGTAATTCACACACAAAAGTAATAAGCAGATCATAAGCCTGAACATAAGTTAGGGTAGTTTGTCTAGACTGAGGTAATTTTGTCCGCAGCCTGTGACGCATTGATTTAAGCTCACTTCCTGCACCTGGTGCAAGGACGCCTCTGTTATCGTCACGATCGCGTCCGATAATAGCCCGTCGAATCAAATCTGCAAATGTTTTCATTAACGCGAGTGGATTTATTTTGGTGCAAATCGTCCCGTCCCGTTCCATCCCGGCCATCATTTAAATTTTGTCATCTCTGTTGCAGATGTGTTCTGTTGGTTCAGTCAGTTGCAGTCCGGTGTCCTGTCGTAATCGTCGTATCCTGTCCGCCGTCTCCGAATCCGAAAATAGGCCGACCTGGTGCGCGCATCTTCACCATAGCTCCTTCGTTCCCAAGGCCAAGTGGGGGGACGCTATCTAATCACCGCCCCGTGACATGTCGCTGATTCAGTCTGCGACGAGCCCGTGAGCAGTGTGGACTGTCGTTCCTCTCCGAGAGCTCTCCCTGCAGCTGGTGCGCGAGTGTTGTCAGTGCGCAGTGTCGTAACATAGAAATCACACGTAAAGCGGTCCGCTCTGCGCTGATGGACGCCTGAACGTTGGCAAAATGGCCGCCGATTCGGGAATGGATACGTGCCCGTCGCCAGAGATAGCCGACTCCAGGAAGAGGCCGCTGGACGGTGACACCGACAACGGCGACACCAAGCGCTCCCACTTCAGTCCAGGTAAAGCCCGCCGTTGAGTCCGTTTCGCGGTCTCGAGTGTCAGCGCGCTGTCGGCAGCGAGCGGTGTCGGAGAGGCGGCCGCCTCCTGGGGGCGCGCCGCGTCAGTCGCTCGCACGCCGATGCACGAGTCGGTCGCGCCCCGCAGGGACGAGCCACGACGACGACGCCGACGGCCAGATGATCAGCAGCTCGGACACGTTCCATCTGCGTAATTTGGCGAGCACGTTGCCGAGTGGTGAGTGACGACACCGACAACAAAACTCGATACGCCTTTTCGGTGCGATTTCTGTGTCGACCGGTTCCTGCTGCTGCTGCATTTTGCCACATCACTCGACGCATTCCGGGGATTCCGGGTCGGCGATAATTCGGCGCGATGCGGTACTGTGCCGTGCAGCAGGTTTTGCTCTTTCCACACACTCGGAATTACCCGTTTCGTAATACAAATAATTACGGATATGCAAAATTTTTAGCAAAAATGTTTTTTACAAAACACCTACCTCATGGAGGGGGTATTTTACCTGATAATTTTATTAGCTGACGTCACCGTAACCATCAGTATTTTTGAAATATGTAATACCATGTTTGTAGTCACAGTGGTTTAGTTTCGTGTTTGTTCTTGATAGTGTAGGTTTTTTATTATGTCCGAACCAATGGTTATACTAATTAAGCAAATTCATTTACAAAAGGTGTACGCAGCTGTCCCAGCTTTTGATAAATGTAAGATATAATTTTAATTCCAAATACTAATTGATTATTCTTTACAAAATTACAAATTACTCTTTGAATATTACTTAAATTTAAACCGAAAAATGGTGGTAGCTTTTATTGTTTTTGTCCTTTGAAACAGACGTATGTCGATAGAAAAAAAATCAACCTGTGCAATGATTTTTTTTAGCACACACTTATTATTTTTTGACAAACAGATTTTTATTATATTGAGATAGTCAAGAGACTATTGTTTGTTCCAATATTCGGACACCATCCAACATCTTTTCCTTTTGATTTTGGGAATAAATAGCTAAATATTGAATTTTAATGGTCAAATCTGAAATTACATATTGTTATTCGGGCGATTCTCATTCTTAAGACATTATGTAACTTTGTAAACATCAATATTATCGTTAGAATGACTTGGATGAATAGATGATGCACTTGGCATCGTGACGCGAAGGTCACTTTTTACGCTATTATATTTTTATTATACGTTCCCATGCACGATAATTAAATTTAAATTGTGGGATAAAAATAAAATAGCTTTCAGTTTTTAAAATGCAAAACTAGTCAGTGGTATGTGAAGGAGAAGGAATTCAGATTTTAATATCACAAATTAAGGTATCTCAATTTGAAGTAGATGATATTAAATACATATAAGCTCGCCATGTTTGATGAAACGCGAAGATCTAAATTTGCTCAAGTTCCACAATTACTTAGGCGAGGGAGATCGAGAGTTTGCAATATATTGACTTATTCTGTTTGAGGCATTAAAACTTTTCAAATTATTAATATTTGAAAATTCCATTACCTGCGACACAAAATTAAATCTGGGAACAAATTGAAGTTTTATCTGATCGTGACAAGAACGTATATCGATTTTGATAAAGTGCTTTTAAATACCCATCAGCTGATCTTCTAGATAACATTTATTTTTCATTAAGGTTGACTAATGTTTGCATCCTTAACTGCATTTCTGCATAAGCAAATATTTCATCAGTAACATGCCTCACTAAGCTGCAATTACGTGATAACTTTTCTCGCAAGGATCCAGGATAATTCGGGTAAAAAGCAGTGGCTATATTTTCGTCTTGTTCGCAAACGGATGAGAATCCACGAGGACTTAATTAAATATGTATGCATTTCGTAATCGACCTGCTGGCTTCCAACCAGCCGCACCTGGCATCTAAGGCACAGCATGTAGGAGATATCGCTTTTTAGAATCTCTTTTTTTATCTACAAGAACATAAATATGCGAAATCCCGACAAAATTATATAATAAAGCGGATTTTGTACCGGGTAAGTCGGTCCTTGGACAAACAAATTACAATTATTACATTTCCATGTCGATGAAAATCTTCCATAATAATTAGTGTGATTATGTTATCGACACGTGTCGTCAATATAGCCGGTTCACGGTTAAGTGGTCATGTTTTGGGTTGTAAATAACGTGTGTGGGGAAAAATTACGAAATTTTGCACAATTTGGTTTTATGGAAATGTTCGCAAAACTGCTTAAGCAACAAAAGGACGAATGGGTAGGTGGAAGACGCTCACTTTATTCAGACATCTCCGAATTAAATTCCATAAAATGGGGCGTAAATTCGGAACGTGCCAGATGATTGATGATAAGCTATGAGGGTTGGAAAGTCTCTCGACGTCTTTCAAGCCATACAACGTCTTAAACACCAACACCGGAAATGTGTTAGGATAGTATTGAATCGGAAAAGCATTTTCGGTGTAAACTAGCTGAAGAAAACGTTCAGGAGCGGTTCGAACTAATTCAATAACACGCAGAATTAAGTCGAAGTTTGTGGTGGTGTTATGGGGTTGTATTTGTGATCACAATGATAAGGGGAGTTTCATTTGCTTAATGCGATGGAGATAATATTGGTATTTACTAGTAATGGACTAGAAACGGGGGTAATTTATTTCGTGAATATGCATGTGCTTGACTTTGCTGAAAATTATCAAATTCTCATTTATGTTCGGTTATTTTACCATCTCGATTTGTTTCATTTGACAGTTGTTGCGGTAGAATTTCCGGTGATAATACTGTTAGCCCAGAAATTATATCACTTTTGGTGAATATTGAATACTTTTTTAAGTGCTAGAAAAACTACGAAATTACCTATAGAAACAGTCCCGTATAAACAAACGGTTCTAAAGGTCATTTTATTGTAATTTATGTCCGAAATTTCAATTCAATTGAATAATTCCAAGGTTGTTTCGTTGCGAACTATGCGAATATGAAAGTGTTCAATGTTACCTACATTTGGCAAAATCGAATTACACAAACAGGGAAACACCATCCCAAAATTTGACTAAAGGTCGCAAATATAGCCTAAAAATATCTAACAAGGTCGCCGTTCTTGCAAAAATGAAAGTATTCAATGTCGCCAAAAACAAATCTGGGCTAAGAATACGAGGTTTCATAGATAATTTTTCGTCTAGTGGCGCCTCGTGCAAAATTTTTTTCAGTTGTTTGGTGGACCATGACATTTTTAAAGGTCAGGCATTGATAGGAAGATGATTTGTTTATAGCAGTGTGGTGTCATGGGCTCGAAAGTATTTATTTTGGAAAATGCTCAAGTCGTGATGAAAGCTTACCGAAAAAAAATTTGGGAAAGGTGCACTTGTTGCGCTTGCAGATGCTCATTGCGATTCATCATCATCAACATCATCATAAAACCTTTCTCTTTTCTTTTTGTCCGATAGCAATCGCGGCAATAACCGACAGTACATGACCGTAATATCAGTGGTATTATCGTTCACACATGTAACACGTTAACAAGGTCAAAATATCGCATTTTAATGGGCTTTTTTTAAATATTTATGTGTCGGGATTCGGTTCTTTGCCAGCAAATCGCCGAGTAAATGTTTACTTAGTGATATTAAGAAATTATTAATTCTGGTAGGACAAATGACTCAAACTAAGTTAAACAAAGAACAATAAAGTCGACAAGGGAGAGACCTTTAACCCTTTTGCCAGTTTATGACGTTGTTGTATTTTCATTTTGAAAAGTTCCCAACCCTCCTATTTCTTCTTTATGAAAATTAGAAAACATCTAAACTTTGACTTTCCCATGGGAATTTACGTTATCCTATTTTAGTCGAGAGTATCAAAACGGGGTATACCCAAGTCGATAAGTTCAAGATTATCGAAGTGTAAATAAAGGGTTGTTGGGAGAGACAAGTACGACTTTGTTCATTTTCTCACCCTATATATTTTTACCGATTTTAACCAAATTTTGCCTGCGTTAGTTGTGACGCAGTTTTCTGAATAGCTGATGTCTGTTGAAAAAGTCTGTAGGTGTTGCATGAATGAAATCCGCCATCTACAGTTGAATACCTGTCGGCTAGGAATGGAATGTAACGATTTTGCTAAGTAGCAGTGACATTACCAACGACCTTGGATAAATTAACTTGCTTTTATCCTCCCACTGTGTACACCTAATTGTTATCTAATCGGTTAGACAAATTTGAAAATATTCGTCAAGGGAATAATTACACTCAAATTGGTCCATTGCTGTTTCCCTGACTTGTTGCCAGGGAGGAAATATTCAAATACGTTATCCCCGTTTCTACTTTTGATTCCTTCAGGCATTGATTAAGCATTAATATCGACGCAGGACTGTGAAAGGAGTAGTCAAAATAAATACGTTTCGAGATGGGTTTATTTTTAGCACAGAAATTAATTTTTTCTCAAAGGGTTCTGATAAATGAGAAGCAGGTTGTTTCCAAACTTTTGAATATACAAACTTCTTTTTTTGCAAAACGTTCTCGAGAATAATGAACGTAATCGAGGGTGTAATTAATATTTAGAGCAATATTTCGTCTTCCATCAACTCTTAATTGTGGATTTGCCTCGACACAAAATGTAAAACTCTCAAGTTTTAGCCTACTTTATTGTACAGAAATAAACTTATCGTCGAAACATTTACATATTAGGTATTAAAACATCGATAACAAGCTTAACAACAACCGATTTCCTATGTTTGTTTAGCTAAGCTTGTATTAATTGTTGTTTTGCTTGTTTGTACGGAATGATGATGAATGTTTTTCTAATTTTAGCAGAAACTACTACTAGAAAAAATTTAATCATTCTAAAATAAGTCTTTTTGGGTTAGTTCACATATCATTTCTGATTTTTCCTTCATTTGCAAGTAGAATATCATTAGGGGTCAAGGAGACCACGATGTGTAGAGAAATATTAATTCATAAAAAATAAATCTTAAAATTTATTATGAGGGGATAAGGTAGCGTCTGACTGTAATTCAAGTCGAAATTCATATCATTCGTGTCGCTGGCATTTATTCAAACCTGGAAACCCATCTGGAAAAACGCGTATTTTGAAGGTTTCCTTCTGATTTCCATTTCAAAATCAAATTGTGTCAGACCGAGTTATTCTATTGTTCATGCTGGAGGTGTTTGGCAGGGCTTCTGTTACGGTCCTCTGTTCCCTTTGTTAAGCAAAACAGTAACAATGTTGTTACTGAGAGATACTGTAATAATAAGGACATTACCACAATTGACAACGCACCAACCAAATAGAGTCATCACTGTAACCGGGATTGCTTTCGTTTGGAACATTTTTATTGGTGTTGTAACACAATACAGAAAAAGCATTTTTTGAATATATTGAGGAAAGCTCGGCCGAAATCGATACGAAGTCCCGGTTTATTGCGGATTTTTTCTCTATACGTCTCGAAAAAGCGCTCGCAAATTCTCTCAATACACGCGTAGTGTGTTTATTTTTGTCATTCGAACTTGAACATCATCGCCAGGTTGACTTAATTGAATTAGTGAGTACCACGATTGTATGTACACGAAGTGGGCTCAAGGCGAACGGTTAAAACGGTAAATGCGGTGCTGGATGGACTGCGTTTTCCGTTCAGAAGCACCTCTCTCTAATTAAAATATCAATTTATTAAATGTTTGTCGATAGTTATGCATAGATTAAAAATAACCCTGGCCTTGTACAAGTTGGAAGAGAAAATCGATCCAGTCAACATACCACAATCCGAATAAATGTGTGTTATTTATTGTTGCCGTTTGGGGTTGTCGTAAAACTTGAATAACTATAATTAAAGCGGATGAAATTGAGTTGGTCGGAATTTTTCTCCGATAACACGATACACTGTAATGTTTCAGTTAGGAAAACACTGGAAGGAGTAAGGTCGTTAATCAAATTGTCACCGGCAGAGGGGCTGCTTTTAAAACTGTTTTGTGCGAATTTAATTCACTTCGGTAGTCCACGATCATATCTAATCTAAAGGGATTTCCTGGTTTTCAAACACACATATTTGTGACAATGTTGCAGGTAAATTAACATCGTTGAGTCAACTTTTGTTTTTCATTGGAATTTTGTTGCATTATGTAATCACAATAAATTTGATACTGAACCAACTGGAAAGAATCTAAATTGGACCTTCGACGAACCAGTTTTGTCTCGTGGTTTAGAGAATACAATTCGATGAGTCAAAAGAACCAAGGCACCTTACTAAACAGGTAGCTGCAAAATTCATCACTGATTTACACAATTTCTTACAAGCAGTGACACTGCTCCTTTTTCCTTTTTGTCCCTTTTGTGTTAGTATGGGAAGTGTGCCATTACGTCTCAAGGGAGGGAAATATTTTACCTCTCCCGGAAGTTTAGTCCCAAGGGAGAAAACTGATGTGGCTGAAGGATATGAGTAATTCTCCGCACAAATTGGAAATTAAACATATTCTTGAAGTGATTTTGGTAGCAATGAGTAAAACAATTAGGACGTCCCAACCACTTTCACTTGTTTGTTTTGTTCTTTTATTGTTGTTCATCTTCTTTATTCATTTCCGTACTTCAAAGCGAATTGCCAGAGGCAACTTAATCTCTTATTAATTTCAAAAAGATATTGAATGTTTCCGTCCATCATCGTCGCCTAAAGTCGTCCGTTACGTAATCCAGCGAATGACACAGCGTTCGCCTTGAGAACGCGTTTTCAATTTTCAATAGCACAGCGAGTGACAGTGTGCCCAGCCTAGACCCACTGACATAACGCCAAACACAATATTACTTGCTCTAGATAGAGCTGTTGCATCTGAGGTCGTTCGTTCTTGACAACGCACAGACGCCTTCCAATAACATAATTGGCCTATTTATGGCACACATCGCGACCCACATTAAAAAATATAGAAACGTTTTCGTGTCTTCGTGTGCGTATGTCCACACGTTTATTGTATAGTGACATTTTAACATTTTATGCGTTTCGACATGATTGTGTTGCGGCATAACGAGTATACACGAGCAGGACTTTCTCTTTAAGAGAGGAGCGATTTTTCACAATTTTCTTTACCTTGTGCAATCCACAAAAACTACCTTAATGGACGAGGAAGCTTTTACGACAATTATTTCGGATCTTGCGTGGTTTCGGCCGGAATGACATCACCGGATTCCGGACGCTCGTCCGGAAACGAACACCTGTTCGACTTATTACTGGAGTTGTGAGGATGGGATGGATTTCAGGATGAGACGGAGGGTTTGGACGGAGATTTCGGGGAGTGGCGGGAATGCTCGCAATTTGAGGGGGGCACTTGGTTGTGCAAGAATACAGTCAAATTCTTGTTTGTCTTTGAGCCAACGATTTTTAATTGGTCTAAATACTCGAGTCACGTAGCTGATTTTTAAGTACAATCGGTGTTATTGACACTTAAAAATTCCATCTAAATAATGTATCGACCAATAAAACAAACATTTTGCAGTGCTTATACTTAATGATTAATTGAATTTGCCTGATTTTCGATTGGTGTTATTATAGTATGTACAATGTGTTCAAAAATGGTTGTTCATCAAGTCGACTATGGAATGTGCCGCTTCGTTCAAATATAAATAATACTAATTGTATATACTTTCTGAGTACTGTCATCTCTGTTTAATCTTTGAATTACTTTTTTAATTACTTTTTTGCATTTTCCGGCAAAGTTGTTTCAATTGTTGGGTTTGTCTTATATTTTTGTTGTTGTGTATTGTTTCTTTCTTAGAATCGACGCCTTTTTGCATAATTTTGACGGATTTGCCACTTTGACGGCATTCACAATTTAAACTAAGCGGCACGCTACGTTCACAAATCATAGGTGGTTATGAACAGCCATTTTTGAACACATTGTAGTTTCTCTGTAATAAAGTATTCACACATTGTACGTGGCTGTGTCATTATCTTAGGACACCCTTAGTGTTATTAAAATAATGTCGAGGAATTTTGCATTTGTATCGCATTTTGGCGAAATAATACAGTGAGTGTCAGGCGTCGGAACCGCTTTTTGTGGATAAATAAATAATGTCATATTCATTGTTTGCGCATCCACCATTTAGCATAGTGTCCCAAAGGAGTCGCGGGAGACTGGGAGACACTTTCTCCTGTCGGATATTGGAAATGTGGAGAATACAAGCGTCCCGCTCCTGTGGGATGACATGTCCCCTCATTTCCTTTTATATTTTCTTTATTATCTGACAATGAAACATCTACCAATATTATCTCGATTCGGACGCTTCTCTTGACACTATTGACGCGGGAATATTGTTGTGCTTTCATTGTAGGCTCGGTTATCTTTCTGTCATTTACAATACAGATCCGTGGACGTGACAGTTGTGAGCTTCGTTCAATTAATAAAAAAACTCTATTATTCCCTATTTATGCATCCTAGAAATAGCGACTCTGCCCTGAAATTCGCCGACTCTTACCGAGCTCGTAAAAACCAGGACCCCAATTAGCCCAAGTGCTGATGGTCATTGTTTATTTGCTACGCAAGACCGATCTACGACTTACCCAACAGGAAACCCGTGCACCATTGCAATCGCTTGTGCATTACGTAATTTTTCGCATCGCCAAATACCGCAATTCTGTGTAAAAATGTGCAAAAATCCTGGGCCCAAGGCCGGCAGGTTTCGATCCGTGTATAAATGGATATGTTCCGCCCTTGGGCCCGGTCTAAATGTGCATCTAGCCGCCGCTTTTTGGGGAAGTTGCTTCATTCGCGTGACTGCATTTTTGGTCCATTCGGGAACGGTTAAAGCAAAGTAATTTGATGAAAGCCGGGGGCGAGGGGAGATAAATTATTCGAAAATATCGCGCGTGCTATAACGAGGGCAATTTGCATGGCACGGTAAAAATCTCGTCTGGAAGCGGTAGAGTCGCAATAATTGGAGGGTTGAAGGCGCCACTTGTGGATGGGCGCGGAAGCGAATTTGCGTTGAGGAGGTTGAGTGATGTAATGTGTTGTTGAGTATTTGCGGTAATTTCGATTTTTTAACCTTGTGCATTTAATGACAGGTAATTTCCGGAATTATTTGTAGATAAGGTTGTTTTTCAGAATAGGTTTTACCGATTATGTGAAGCGTCTTTACCACCGCTTGTGCTTCACACAGTTTAGATAACTTAATGGGTTTTTTAAGAAGATGCAGCATTCCATTTTGGGTGGTACATGCTTTATTATCTGCTTACAAGCAGTTCAGTTATCTCTGCCGGGACTTTTGACTTTTCCAACATTTTCTACATTTTTTCTTGGCCCCTATAGCAATTCAATCACCGAAATCGGAAAATATTTACATTTTCATATTTTCATAGCAAATAAAACTAATAATATTTTTGGTGAGGAAAATTTGGTGAAATAATTTAATTACGTAGATGACAGTGCAATTAACGGAAGCTTGATATCTGACTGAAAGTTTTATGTGCAGCAAACTTTTCCGAGCTTGGAATTTAATAACACGATGTGCTGTTAGTTCATGACTGCTTTTATTATAATTAATAAACCATTAACCATTAAATTGTCCAATGCACGATTCCCTTCCTACAAAAATCATGTCTTAAAGGGTGAAAGTCAAGCTTTATGTGGATCGATTATTAGGAATAAGTCCTCGGAATATAATCTGTTGCGAAATGATATATGAGATCTCATTCTTAATAGAGATTGAAAGGAAAAGTGAGAAGTTCCAAACCAATCAGTAAAGTTAGTCATTTTGTATAAGCGAAACAGTCCAAAGGATAAAAAGAAGTGTATTGATACGACCTCAATCTCCATTTTATGACTTACTCTTGGGGGTTTTAGGAGAACAAACTTTATATCACCGTAGTTCTTGAGCGACACACTTGTATGTGCCGCAGATTTTCCCTCGCGCAGTCTTTTCAATCAATAATATTGCCAATGACTTAATTTAACAATGCACGAAGACCTTCGAAGATTACCTCTGGGCAAATATTTTGCTCTTCTTGTTTGTAAATTTTTATGATTACCTCCGACAAACATATGAGGGGAGAAGGGGGTTTCAAATTTAATTTGTAGTATGTATTCCCACACGCCTTGTAAATATTTTCGCTTTTTTCTCATACGAGGAAATTGTTTGTGCGCCCCTAATGTTATAATAAAGCCTGTTTGCTTGTCCCCTCAAGAGACAATTGAAACTTTTCCTAAAATAGTGCCCGGAATCGATCTCCAGCGCCGTATATTTGCATTTTCGTTAAGTCTAACCTACATTCGACGCAGCGTAAAAATAGTCCGTACGTAAATTTAGACTGCAATACGGAATTTTTTCCCTGTCCATTCACTCTCGCCACATTGGCGTAACTACTGTTTTGAGCAATAAATAATAAAGCGACCGCCGCTGAACTTTATTTAGAGAGTGTTCGTAAAGAGGAGCCCGCCAGTCTGGAAGACCCGACTTTTAGTAATTTTGTTATTTTGTTGCAGGCGGAGATGGAACGTATCACTTCAAAGTCCTGGTGCCGAGTGTGGCGGCTGGCGCCATCATCGGCAAGGGCGGCGAGACCATCGCCCAACTCCAGAAGGAAACGGGGGCTCGCGTCAAGATGTCCAAATCGCACGACTTCTACCCCGGTAAGTGGATCACAGGATCAACATGAAAAGCACACGCAGGGAGACGAGTTGGTCCCTCGGCGCCGTCGACGCTATAAAGCGGTCAATATCCAAAGGAAACTTTTCTTTTTAATTTGCTACTTTTGCTCCACATATTTTTTATCCGCGGATTTTCAAAGTAAACCTTTAAAGGAGCGCCTTCAAAGACGACTGTTTTTATCGCATCATTGACATTTGTTCCTAAATATTTGAAAACCTTTACCGAGAAAACAGATTTAATACTACGATCTTTCGTAAAAAACATCCGATTCAAGTTTTAATTTAAAAAACTTCATTTTAGTGTTATTTACTTATCACTAATTAACGTGTGCAAGTGAGTGTGGAGCTCAACAGGTACATACCAAGTGCAAAGTGTAAACTACTTTTAAAAATCCTTTTTTTTTGCTTTGCACTTCGGAACTTGCATAATGCAAATTGTCATTTTCACTGTGTAGCATAAAAACGAGGATAAAAATAACTCCCGTCATGTACACACGAAATAATTACCGTTGTCGTTAAAAATTTTCCAAGCTATTTTAGTACAATGCTTCCCCAGTTTTCCTCTAGTTCCAAGAAGGAAAAATCTATAGTTGCAAAAGTGAGCCATTAAATATTTATGTACAGCTCTGAAAACAATATTTGCTAAATTATTGCACGAACTCTATTGTAACTATATTCAAATACCATAAATGTTAAAACAGTAGCTGGTATTTTACGGCTAGGTGCTGCTTGAAAATTTATGGTGTGGTACTATCGCCTGATTATTTATTCTTTGCGGTTTTAATAAAGCTTTATTTGACATTTTACCAAAACAGCATAGCGTTTATCAAGGTACACATGCAGCATTTTAACAGGTGGCAACTTTATTATTGGTGCATGTATTAAAATTTGGTCGGTGATTTGGCATTTGTAAGCGGGTCTATTCCACGAGTGTAGAGTTTATACCGCATAGTCATTATCCTTGACACGGTTGAGGCTTTTTTCTGCAGAGAGTTTCCATAATGTTTGGGAGGATAAGTCGCGGCGCTGTCGCCGTTGGCGTTCATCCTCGGCCTAGAATCGATGGAAAATGAAATAATCGTTCGTCTAGGTCAGGTGCAGATGATTTCACTAGTTCGCGTTTTATCAGCGCGCTCTGTAATTTCAGAAGTTATTTGTAAGAGGAAGCGCAAAAAACAACCTAATGGAAACACCACATTTTATCGATGTTAGACTAGCACGTAACGTTTTACCACAATCTTGGATAAAAGAAGGAAAAACGAAGTTTAAATATGTATAAAGAGAGCAAACCGTCCATTCTCTCACGACCCCCATTACATTCTATTGCGGCGTATTCCGGCGACAAAAGCGTTTTTTCGCCCCGAAATTATGAGCAAAGTTTAAGAAACACAGGAAGATTGTCTTTCTCTACCTACGTCCTCGAAACCGAAAGATCGATCATGGAAATGGGCACCGACTTACGACCTACGCGAAAATCAATGGATCGTTGTTGTTTTGCGGCATGATAACAATTAGAAGGGTTATTTCTGGGGCGAACGTCCGGAAATATTTCGTAATATTGTTTTATTATTCGTAAAGAGCCAACACTTCGAACTCACAACCCTCGGTTATTAAATTTGTTATTCGAGAGTTACGTTCCTAAATTGTTTATTGGCTTTAATTAAATTTTAAACAGGATTGTTCACTAATTATGCTGCAGATATTTTAAGGGTCGCATGGGAGGGGACGATCATTAGGGAAATAATGGATCAATGCAATTTTTACCGAATTAAGCTGTGCCAAGCGAATTTACAAAACAAACATTTTTAAATGAAGTTATTGTTACATAAGCCAGGCAACAAAAAAGCCCAATATTTTATTTTCACGAGTGTTTCATCCACTGTCATAAGATATATTTTTAATGGACTTAGAACAATATTTTTATTTGCCAGTAGCCACAGTCAGCCCATCATACCTATTTCGTAATCTTAGGAGTATGGAGTATGTTATTTGTTTAATTACTGTAAATGAAGGGATGAGGTGCTGTGTGAAAGTTGTTTAAATCACTAGCAAATTGGATTTGGTTATGTGAATATTCAATAATTATGTTTGTTAGTGATACGTATCCCTCTCAATTTCGCTTGCTTTAGTACTTTTTCACATTCTGCAGGAAATAAGTGAGTTTCTAAGCGCAATTAGGTTAATGAGGTGGATACCTGTTGAAAATTTTATTATTGGGCGCTGTTGTCTGTTGATAATGGAAAAGTTTTCAGTATAAAAGGAAATTCTGACCATGCAACCTTGCAAATGAATTTTATTGTCTCGTGCATAAAAATATGAATATGTTGCAACAAGTGCGAACATCCTACGCAAAGTGTGCACTTGCTTAATGGAGTGTTAACTGCTACAATTGAGTTTTGCACCGTAACCTTGTCTCGTTTACCTCTATTTTTTATCAATTTTAATTTGCCTAGATATGCAAATCGGTCATTTTCGATTATATAATGGAGGTTGCAAAGTGTGTCAATTGAATGTACTTTAATTGGTTCCCATTAAAAGTCAAGTAATTAACGTCGACAATAACGATGGCTGGAAGAGCTAATCGAAAAAATGTGTTTATTTATAATTACTATGGGAATATTTAATTAGTCTTTGGACTTGGCGTTAAATCTGAATAATTCAATTCGAATGATGCCCCCTGTGCGGCGATACTCGACTTTTCCCACGTGGTTACGTAACAAATCGAATAAGATAAGACGCGAAGCGTCGCAGTTGTTAGGCGCAAGTTGGGCGATTCTTGTAAAGCAGAATGTTTGCTTGACCTTTTCGATTATCTGTCGTAATAATTCCTCTACGTAATGTGATCCTCATAGGCGCAAAATTCAGAAAACTAAGAAAATGTGCTATTTTTTAACACTTCTTTAGACAAACTTATCTGGTAGTACATACCTACATTTAACATTGGATATTTTAGTCTTGTTTTTCAAATAAACTGATTTCATCATCTAAAATAATTAGCAAAATGCTCACCAAAACCATTAGGTAGGTACTGACCTTTCAAAACATATTTTATTACGACACGAGTCTACCTACTCTCATTTGAAACAGTTAATTCATCCATAAGGGAAAATGTCGGATTTGTTCATTTTTATTAGTATTGATTAACGTATAATGTGTTCATGTTATTTATTTAGAATTGGGGGTTTGCTGATGATATCTAAATTCGAATTTAAATAACGAAATCTCAATTTTATCAGAATGTAATTATCCACTGGAATGTACAATAAACACGAATTTTGTATTAGGCGGTTCAAAATATTTAGGAGCTTAATGCAGGACCTCCCCTTGTTGTATGTTGTACACTGAACGAACTTACAAGAACTTTCAGCACTTACCTAAATTACATAATTATTAATTTGATTTAGGTTTCTACCAACTTAGGACAACTAACACACATTGTCAGTTCATTTTTAATTTTTTTTGTCTACACTGACCTGTTTTGGCTTACTATTATTTCAAAGACCAGGTTTTTTAGGCCAGTAATTAGGTTACTTGCTGTAATTATGAATTTTGTAATTTTTGCCAATAACAAAAAATATCGCATTTGTCAAGGCTTTTTCCATAGATAAAAGCACAAAAATAAACACGCAATTAGCTGACAAACTGTGGTTTTTACAGAGATGTTGTTTGTTGGAAAAACAAGCGATAGGTCCGCTATCGTATAAGAATTTTTACTAAAAAAATTGTTGCAAAATCTATTTTCAAGGTGCTCAAGTGGTTTAAAATCGGTGAAAAAGCGGGGCCGTTTCGGATGACAAATGTCTCGAGTCTAGTTCCCGGCTCAACTCTTGGCATTATTAATCGCACGACAAATCAAACGGATTGCAAAAGCCCGACCACATTAATAAATTTCAATCTCGCAAAGGCCAAATCTTGGTCCTTCAAGCCGGATAGTATCGATTCTAGTAGATTATTGTCCGGCGTTTCTTGCATAACAACAAGAGGAGAGACAAGTGTAACAACTCCTCGGTGTAATTTTCGTTGATTGCATAATGGTCTGTTCCTGGTGAAGTCGTGACTTTGATGGTTACTGTCGCGTTGATCCTCCAGTTTAATTAACCTGATTGGGTTAGTGGAGCGCAGAATTGGATTTATTAAATGGACGGCGCGGACGTCCATTAAAACAATGGGCCGACGGACGAGGCGAACGTCCTATTCTCCGACGGAAAAATTTCGTTCATGGGCCAAGAAAATCGAAATCAGCTGATTGCAAGCGAGACGCAATTCGATGGTTTAATTATAGAGCAGATATTTAAATTGTGTTACGCAGCGAGCGCGAAATAATCGGTGCGTGCACTTTTTCATTGAGTAACGCGGCTAATTGTAGTATGTTTGTTTACAAATTAATTAAAATTTTACGCTTACTTAGGATTTGTTTTGTTGCAGGAACGACGGAACGAGTGTGCCTCATAACCGGTAGCGTCGACGCTATAATGGTAGTTGCAGACTTTATAGCAGATAAGATTCGCGAAAAACCCGACTTGACCAAACCTTTAGTAGAAACCGAAAGTAAATTAATGCAAGACAGAGACAAACAAGTGAAAATATTAGTGCCGAATTCGACAGCAGGAATGATCATCGGCAAGGCGGGTAACTACATTAAGCAAATTAAAGAGACCAGCGGTTCTTACGTGCAGATTTCTCAGAAGGCCAAGGATGTTAGTTTGCAAGAAAGATGTATAACTGTTATAGGTAAGAATGGGAAAACAAAAACGGTAAAATATACTCGACTTTCATAACTTGAATTACGAGCACCGCAGGATAAAAGTATAAAACTAGTTTTGTTTCATTTTCGTTCATTCATACAGTTTTCACCGAGTACAACACAAATCCACATTCTTCCTTTTGTGCTATTACGCTTAAACGTTTTGTTCCCTTTGGTTGACTTTGCAAATCCTGGTGGCTTACTTATTACACTCGACTCAGAAATAAATAAATTTGGACCGGTCCTGCTAAAGTACCTGGCCATTGGACAATGCACCGAGTAGAACATAAATTTGTTGCTATTTTTAATGAAAGTCATGTTTGAAACTATTCCAAGCTCGTGTAAGTGATGATTTTAAACGGTGTTTCCACCTATGAGTATACCTAAGGTGGGCTGTTTAATTAATTTAATTAATTAATGATATCGATTTGAAGGCCTGGCAGAACGTAAAGAAATTTAATTTTGAGTAATTTCTAAGCCAAAGTTTTGAAGTATTTACGATCTTAAGTTCTCTTGCCTTTACGCTAAGCAGAAATGTTCTCTCCTACTTTTTTAAACCTTCATTCACTTCAAGTATAGACAGTAGCTACGGGGATTTGCAACGTGTATTTCGTAACCTTGACCCATTTATTCAGATCACACATTTCATCTGTATTTAACAAAGTAAATAATGTAATATGAGTATCTAAAAAAAACGCTAGAAACAATAGGAATTTAAAATGTATATTTTGATACCTTGAGCATTGATCCATTTTAAATCGGTTTGGTGGTGATATCGAGGAAATAAAATGGCTTTAAGTTTCAATTCACTAGTTTAATGTTTTTGAAAATATTTATCTAGCAAAATTTTAATAAAGTTTTGTTTTAGTAAAAGTATAAAATCGTTACGACGTTATTACATGGTGTTTGTTTTCCAATTATAAGTCACTACAATTATGTAATGTTGTTTTTCATCCTCATCCACTGCTTTACCAGTGCTGTTTAATCTATAATTTTCCGCTGAGCTCGAAGTACCTAATTAAGGTACCCGTTTGGTAAACGTGCCCCATTCCATCACTTTCTCTCGCGTAACCCGACATTTTCCTGTTCCAAAAATTATAAATAGTTAAATACACCTACTATGATAATTACGCGAGCGCGTGTGTATATGCAAGTACTATTTCGAGTCCAAACAGCCTTGAACATCGTCACACTTTAATCCTGGTGTTGTTATGTCATCACTACGATGCACACCGCCACCTGTAACAAGCAACAACGTCCAATGCTTTCCTCCTACACACACAAAACAGAATTTATTCATTTACGATTATTTTTTCTCGTAGGTGAAAAAGAACAAAACAGACAAGCGTGTCAGATGATATTAGCAAAAATCGTCGAGGACCCCCAGAGCGGAACGTGTCTGAATGTATCGTACGCGGACGTGAACGGTCCAGTGGCCAATTATAACCCCACGGGCTCGCCCTTCGCCCAACAGAACGCTGGAAGCGCGTTCAACGCGTCCACGGCGAGTCTGAACAGCGGACTCAGTTCAGTGTCCCAGAGTATCATGCTCAACGGAGGACTCAATCTCAGCCTAAACCTCAACGCTCCGGGACAGAACGTCGGCACCGTCACGGCTCAGCTGCTGGACCACATCAAAGTAAGTTATTCAGAAAAATAACATACATTATCTTCTATCAAATTATAATATTTATGAACTTGTCAGTTCACTCAAACCCAACAGTAAATAATGACACGTGGATTTTTAGCTGCAACTGAGAAACACCGGTTTTTCCGACTCCCATATCGTCGAGATTTGCGCCGCTCTGTCCGTGTTGGCAAAGTACGGCATCCTGGCCATGGGTCTGGGGCTGGGGAGCGCCCACACGGGGGCGTTGCCCGTTTCGAGTTACCTAGGTGTGATGGACCAAGCCAGCGCTGCCACAGCCAACACCGGAGCCGTCTTCGGGCCTATTGGGGGCCAGGTCAGTTTAGCAGAATGCCATTTGGGTAAGTCGAGCGTTGTCATTGATTCGATGAAAACTCGATACTTATGATCATGTTGCAGGTACCACGTCCCCAACTCCACGATCCAATATAGAAAGGTATGATTCAACATTCGATCCATTCAGACATCAAAGTTCACCCGCAACAGCACCCATCTCAATCAACAATAACAGCTTTGGTCTAGGTACAGGTCAACAAATGGCTGTGCTAAGTAAAAGTCCCACTCCTGCGGAATTAAATGGTGCTAAAGACTCTAAAAATGTCGAAATTGCAGAAGTAATTGTTGGTGCTATTTTAGGTAATGGGAGTTTTAACATTCATCCATTCATTTAAGTTAAGCTTGTACAGGCTAGGCACGGAAAGGCTGGATGTTGCTATTTTGTTTTCCTAATTCTAGCAAAAATGTGTTTTGAGGCAAATTTAGCAGCAGCCTTTTCGTTTGGCCCCTGCGCGGTTTTCGGTTGCGAAACTGAAGACAGCAAGCATTTGGTGTTTGTTGCAGGTCCTGGGGGCCGTTCGTTAGTTGAAATCCAGCAGCTGAGCGGGGCCAACATTCAGATATCGAAGAAGGGTATATTCGCACCGGGAACTCGCAATAGAATAGTGACTATAACGGGTAGTCCGCAATCGATAAACACGGCCCAATATCTGATCGAACAACGCATCTCCGAAGAGGAACTGAAAAGGGCACGGAACAACGGCCTCGGTACTCTAACCATGCAGTGATGGCGTCAAACCGTTTTAAATTCACCCAGATTGTTCAGGTACACGCAACAGAGATTGTTAATGTTTTAGAAGAGAAAACTAAAAATAGTAAAAATGGTAACAAATTTTTATTTACGATTTAAATGTGTAATAGGGAGACATTTTAAATAGTTTGTTGTTGAATATTTTTAACGAATTGAAAGTTATTTATGATGATGACTCAAGGTAAATTGCGCAAGGCTGTTTATATACAATGTGAACTTTTTAAAAGATGTATACCTATTTACATAATTGTTTGTACTGTACCGCGGGGTAGTAATGGAAATTTTTTATAGTCAATTCCTTGAAAATGTGATGTGATTTGTTATTATTTATTTTTATTTGTTTTGTTTTTATTATCTAAATATTAGACATTGTAAGGGCGAGTCTTGCCTGGCCATGTCGTTTCTTCCCCAGCAAGGCTCGCCTCGACCGCCAGTAAATTTTCGTTATGTTCTGTTTGATGTATTCGAGAGTTTAATGATTACACGAAACAAATTTGAGGTAAATGATCTGATTTACGAGATTTAGAATAGTGCTACATTCTAATTGAGAAAAAATTGTGATTCTTCATTCATTCACATCATTATCAACACTCTGATGTTTGTACCCATATGCTTTGTTTTTGTTTTATTTTCTTTTTCTTTTTGTACATATATACATAATTTTCCTTTTGATAGTTGTTGCGGAGCGGTGCGCGTCGAGGCGTGCGAGGTAGTTTAATTAGAAGAGATGTGTGCATATTATGTGATTGGTAATAGCAGTCATTCGAGCAATTCCTAAATTTCGTACCTGCTGAAGAACCTCATCCATCAATATGACAAGCGACATTTGGCTGGCCAAAGAGCATATTGAATTTATTTAGATGAAAATATTTAAAATCCGTTACCAATCATGAGATTTTATTTTTGGGGTTTCGGCCGAAGAGGCATGACATTGTAAATAGTCATAGCGTTAGTCATCTATACTCACCCAACTCTGCTGTTATTCCTTCTATAGATCTATATATTATTATTAAAAAGAATATATATGAAGATAAATGTAACTAAAAATTATATATTGTTGTTATCGCATGTTGTTAATATTGTTAATGTTTGGACACTCGCTGCTGAATATTTAACAAAGCCGTTGACTAATCGACTTACATGCGTTAACTTGGAAATATTTTATTTTTAAGTTTAATTTAGCGGAGATCTATGCAGGTCATAGACGTGTTTCACCGAATGACGTGGTAAGCTGTGGCATTCCAATTTAGC
Organism: Tribolium castaneum; assembly: GCF_031307605.1. Taxonomy (NCBI): domain Eukaryota; kingdom Metazoa; phylum Arthropoda; class Insecta; order Coleoptera; family Tenebrionidae; genus Tribolium; species Tribolium castaneum. The sequence goes on from NC_087396.1 coordinate 15,782,049, forward strand.
GAAAGAAAACGTACCATACAGAGTTTATATAGTTTTGTTACGAATGTTTTATTTTTTTATTTTTCGATTGTTGACGGAATAGTTTAAATATTAAGATGCCGTTAACACAGAGCATAGTTTCATTGTCTAAATGTATGTGATCGCCGTAGTTTCATAATGTTGAGTCAAAGATATTAATATTCTATAAACGATTGTTCAAGATTTGTGCGCTTGTAAATCAAAGATTTAAAAATAATATTTGGTCTATATTTCATGTTAAAATCTTTAGATATTTAAGAATTGTTTCGTTTTTAGTTGTTGCTTCTCCACGTTTTAACATATGCCTCATACTTTGATATATTTAATGAAGAAAACTGTTCTATATACAACATTACTGTTGCTGTGATATTCACATCTGTGGGGTTACCTGTCTCAGGCTTTGGTTGCCCGTCATTTCACCAAGTGTGTGCAATATTACATTGTCATCATAGTCACGTGGTTTGTCTGTTATCGTAGATGACGGGCAATCCACCGCTCTCGGGGGTAACTGTGAATTTAGCTAGAGTTCATATTATAATATATTGAAGAAAAATAATTATAATAGATAGTCGAGTCACGAGAAACATCCCGTGCTTGCCATTGGCCAATCTCGTGTCACTGTGGCATTAAAACCACGCCATTTTTCCCGTTCTCTCCTACTTGCAGTGCAAATTAAAGTGACCTTCATCAGACGTAATTAAATAAGAAAACATGTTGTGACTCGTATTCACTTGTTTTTAATGCCAGAGTGACACTATCGTCGGAATTCAGTTGTTTTTCGGATCGGGGGCGAGCAAACGGCTTGAGTTTGCCCGACTCGGGTTTTTCCAGATTCGCTTTCTTTTGTATATTTTTATAAAGGGTGTCGTGTGGGTCCGTTGGTGCCCTTTTTAAAAAAAGAGGCCTATATCGGGGTGCCGGGCCCACACAGCGCCCTCTTGTAGCCATGTATGATTTATTCTAAGTTAGTGTAAGAGATTTAGTCATTTCGTGGTAATGATAGATTAGGAGTAAGTAAATCGGGGCTAAAGGTACCTTATGATTGTGTGTGTGCATGTGGCCGATTGGCAACATCCAAGTCCGACATTTAACAATTAAGTTACCAGTTTTGTGTAGGGGAAGTGTGTTTTCTTGCACTGTTTTAACAAAAGCCGATTTTCGCACTTGAAGGTTCTGTTATGGTTGATACGTAACAGTTTGTTACAGTTAGTCAAGAATTGTTTGTACAGTGATAATAGTTTACAGTTTTAAGGAGGTGACACGGGTTTATAGTTCTTTCAAAGTTGCTGTGGCAGTGTTCTTAGGTTCCGTCTGCGTGGACCTAAGCACAGTGTCTGTACATGTTTTTGTTTTTCTTTTAATAAGTTAGTCCACAGCATTGTCAAACACACTATAATTCAATAAAATCCATAGTGCCATATATCGTATTATTCATGATTCCTCATGACACGCAACATTAACATGTCCATTTGGAGCACTCTATTGTGAAGCCTTCTCGATGGGACAATCATTCTGAATGTGATGGATTTTAGCGAAAATTCCAAAAGAGTGCTCCCCGGTCTTTGTACACTTACAGAGCTTGCATCATACAAAAACCGCAGTAGTTCTTGCCTCATCCAATCTTTATTTTGTTCCTTATTTGCTTGTATTATAGCGCTTGATTCATTCAATTTTTTCGTTTCGAAATTCATGATACTTTAGGTCCGTCCATTTTAAACTAATAATCTAGTCGAATTCCAAATTTGTAATTTGTTGTTATTGAACAATGTCAATATTGTACGTACACGAAACTAAATAAAGACAAGGCTGATTTAAACCATCACTTATTTTGCAAAAAACACATTTATTAAAAAGCATTAAAAAATATCAGATCTAGAATTTCAACGAATGCATAAACCTACCAAAACCAATAAATCAAACGTAAGGGTCAGGGCTGAAACAATTTGTACTTTGATTGAGCAATAAAAAAACCGTCTGTTTTCCGATTACTTGGCAATTTCGGGGGGACAGTCTGGCTGATTGCTCGGATGAGCCGCTCGGAACGCCGGATGATTCTCCAATTCCCTATCAATCCGCAAAATAATTGGAAACGGTCGCAGGTCCACGTGAAATCTCCTCGCGTTGAAAACTTGTGGTATTAAACAACAATCCGCTAGAGTGATTTCGTCCCCGACGCAGTACTTTCCCGCGCTGGCCGAGAGCAGCTTCTCCACGGCTCTGAAGCCCCGGTTGATCCAGTGTTGAGCCCATTCGTTCTTTTTTTCCTCCCCGACGTGAATGAGGACGACGAGGTTTTGCAAAGGCTGGATTCCTGACGCAATTACTTCGCAAATTTCGCGGACCTGAAGCAAAGTAGTTGCAATCTATTGACAAAAGCCCATTGACCCCCACCTTTGCACGTTTGACCACGTCGTGCGGAAGCAGCGGCCTTTGGGGCCTCGTTTCTTCCAGATAAGCTAATATACTCAAAGACTCCACCAAGGTGACTCCGTCGATGTGGAGGGCAGGCACTTGTTCCATCGGGTTGACCTCTCTGAACTCGTTTGTGTGCTGCTCACCCCCGGTTTTGATGAGAGACACGGGTTTGATGTCGTAGGGGATTTCTTTTAAATTTAGGGCTGAAAATTTATTTTTTACTATCGGTTGATGGTTAAATAAAACATTCTTACCTATCCGGACCCTCCACGAGCACGAACTGCGCCAATATGAATACAAAAGAGGCTAGAAATATTTTGAGAAAAATGTATTCTGTGGTGGCTTTTGGTTAGTAATGAATGGCCGATTTTAGGGGCTGTTTTTCCGATAAATAAGCAATGAAAAAAGGTACGTACCTTACCAGACATTTTCGTTACTTTAATTTCGCTCAGAGATACATACAAATGAATCGATCGCACGAAGCGTGCTCAAAAACTGAAATCAGCGACAGCTTTTACAGCAACCCTACAATGAGTTGATTGTGTGCGACTGGTTTATTTGCAAACTTGTTCTATTCAAAGCGCAAACCCTTCGCTATTTAACTGGTTTTCGCACGCATTTTAATAACGAATTTTAATAAGATATATCTAAAAAGTTGGATAAACAACATGATTCAGCGCTTTACAGATGCTAATAGTGACCATGGGGGGCATTTGCATTATCTTATCGTAATGCAAGCACAATAACACAAAAATCGTACGATTTTAAGAACAAGGGTCACAAGAATTACAGTCAGATAAAAAATTACAACACAGGCTTGAGCTGTTCCTGGTTTAAAAGATATTACAATTTGGGGGTTCAATGTTCATTATTAAAATTATTGCAAAGAAAGTGGCCCTATTTAGTAGGTGACGGAGTGGGGTATTGTTTTTTAAAGTGTAATTGTAATTAAGTAGTTTTTTAATTTTCAAACTCTACGAGTTAGAACCATATAACGCCAGTTCTGGGACATTCTGTATAGTGGTTTTATTGAAATAACGAGTTTGTTATTTATAATAACAAGCGAGATTATTTATTAATAATCGCGATGATCATACGAGTTTTTTTTTCTACAGAAAATTTAACAAGCCTTTTAGTTACATTAAATTTTTTGGGATCAATGGTGGTATTTAAAAAAAATCAAAAATTTTTCGAGTACACTACGGCGCATGCGCACAAAAGTCACCAACCATTTAAAAATTTTGAAAAAAAGGTCAATGAACCCGCTCTAACCTCACTTATTTTATTGTGCGAAAACTCCAGTTCCGACATAATTGCCACGTCAGTGTTAGTTAATCACGTAATTAAAAAAGAAAAGTCTGCTTACCAGCTGTTTTCCCACTGATTGGGCCATATTTTGCACGATTTTTCTAAAAAATCTCACAATCGCGCTACAGCTGATTACACGTCAAGGTGTCAATAAACAAAACCTAAAAATCTACTTGTAAATGGACCCAATGGAGAAAAAGTTGGCTGAATATCGGGCCCGCAAAGCCCGAGAGGAGAAAATCAACGAAATAAAAGTAAAAACGAAAAACTTTTTCGATGGTTTTTGGAAGAAACGGCCGAAGACGCCTGAACCAAGCGTAAGTCACTTGTTTTAAGACAAATGCAGGTTCTGATTGTTGTGTCCAACAGCCTGCTGAGAAAGAGGCTTTGGTGCCCCCCAGCCCCTCTGAAGAGTACCCCGAAGATGCGTCCAGTGTGTGTAGCGATGATGAGAGTATTGACTGTTTTTCATATGTCGATTTGTTTTATTATTTGTTGTGGTTTGGACTTTGGGTCGTTTTGTATGTGATATTCATTGAGTTTCAGTTCGGAACTGTTTTTCTTATTGTTTCCGCTATCGTTTTCATGTACGTGAACACTAGGACTGGGCCTAGGAAAGTCGGGGAAGTTAGTGCATACTCGGTGTTCAATAAGAATTGCGAAAGCATTGATGGGACTTTGAAGGCTGAACAGTTTGAGAGGGAGATAAGGTACGGACCTGCTGTGGTTCATTAAGGGCGAAAAAATAACAAAAACGTGCTGTGATATCATTAATATTAAATTATTATTTATAAAAGCAAGAATAACCCCTAGTAACTGTCTCTTGTTCATGTATCAGACGGGGCCACATTTTTTATTACTTAATTACACAAATTGTACTATTATTTGCATTTATTTTAATAAACGATATAAATAAATATGAGTAACAGCATTGTAAAAAGTATCCTAACAAATAGTGTCATAAAGGTAATCTACTGTTTTACATTTCCAATCGAAAATCACAATTTTCATAATGAGAAAAATATTGAAGGACTATTCTCACACTCAGTGCTTTTCTTAATTACATTATAGTAGAAGGCAACTTTGGGTACAAGAAGTCGCTAGCTAAGGAGGGAACACAAAATTCTTTGACTTACGGTTATAAATCTTTGTTCGAGACGGTCCCTGAAACAATGGACGTCTAAATAAACACATAAACGCATTTCTAATCTTAAAGAGAAATTGGACGAAAGTTACAACACCGTTTCCGGCTGAAACGTATTCGGTTGCGGCAACAGTATCATAACACCAACAGCCATCAAAACGTGCCACAGACTGTGCAAATACTTATAATTATTAGACGTTTCCAAAAATATAAAAATCGTCAACCCGACACAAACCACGAGCATACCCAGCGGTATAAAAACGTACAAATACCTCTTGTGCAAAAACAACCGCTTAACTCTCTTCCACTTCAAGAACCAATTAATCGCTATAATCACAAGACCCGAAATAACGGGCAAAAGAAACCCCCAAATTCCAGTTTTATTTATAGTCGTCGTGAAAGACAAGATAATAGCGCCGGTTATATGACACATAGTTGGCCAATAAGAGGGCAAGTCAGCAATTGCGATCAGCGTGACCCAAATGGCCAGAAGGGCACAATAGAAATCGGCGAACTGCAACGCCCCCAAGCGTGTTATACAAAAACTAATCACGTTTTCGCCAGCATCACACGCGTGGTAGAAGGTTGAGAAGAAGCAAATTGCGAAATAAACTATAGCTTCGACGTAGTATTTGCGACGGTATGCCACATACACCGTCGGCAGAAACATCAAGTTGCTGAGGACCAATAGAAGAAGTTCGATGACGATCATGTAGTATGGGGTGGCCTCAGAGGCGTCCGAGCAATCCCAGCCTGAAACAAAAGACGATTGAAGCCACGGCCACAATATCTTCTCGTTATTTGAACACGGTCTCCAAGTTTTGGTTTGTGCAAAAACGGTAGAGGATTACGGAAGGTACCCTACAATTTGGTGCTTTGTACCTATTCAAAAAAGATTGTTCATCAAGTTGACTATGGAATTCAAATTCAATGTGCCGCTTCATTCAAATGACTACTGTTGTTTCTAAGTAGGTACTGTTATCTCCGTCAAATTTTTAAATTTTTGCACACTTTTTGCATTTTTCGGTAAAGTTGTTTCATGTCTTTGGGTTTGTCTTGATTTGTGTTGTATCTCCCCGTGATTTTTGTTGTTGTGCATTCTTTCGTTTATAGCTTCTAAGCCTTTTTGCATTGTTTTGACGGATCTATCACTTCACAATTTAAATTAAGCGGCACAGTACTTTCAAATTTCATAGGTGACTTGATGAGCTACCATTTCTGAAGAGTTATTAGTAGAGTAAAACTAGTTAACTTTTTTTCAAGTTTTTTTAAACTTTAGTGGTAATTATTGTTAAAATAACAAGCGTCTAAAAAAGAATTACATCACTAGCGTAGGTCTAAATTGTACCTACGCTGGCCTAGCCAAGACACAACTATGATGTAATTCTCTTTTAGACACTATTGTTAGAATTATGCAAAGTTTCCGACCTTTTTCTATTGTCAATATTAGGCCTAACTGCACTAGTTCTGCTTATGGGTAACTAAGTTAGGGTTACAGATATGAGTAAGCTTACATAAATTATTATTATGAATTATTATTATTATTAATTAATTAAAAATTATTATAACATTTTATCTAACAGGCTAACGGCTAATTTAATCCGCCAAATGCCTGTTGTTAATAGTATATAAATACGTGAAAATATTGCGGGTTTTCTGTTATTTTTAATATCTGTTAACGTAATAATTATAGACCAAAAAGAAAAACTTATTTTAATGAAAAAGCAAAAAACTTTTGATTTCAAAGACGAAAAAGCATTGGTCGAGATTTTTCGTCTTGACACTTCAAAAATGAAAACTGGAATTGGAAGAACTAGGAGTATAAGCCAACGAATTTAAAACAGTCTTTGGAATTAGACGTACCTATAGTTTAAAGAGTTGAACTTAAAAAAAAAACAGTTCAGTGCTGCTGTAGACATTTTTTTAGTTAATAGATAAATCTTTTTGCTTTTGTGTTCAAAATTAATTAAAAAAAATAAAAACAATAAAAAGAGTTTCATAATTAAGCACGTTAATTATTATTTCCAGGTTGTCCTTCCGCCTTCGTCTCTATTTTTGGTAACATTAATAATGTATAGAATTGCTGCTGCAACAATTGCTACCCAAGTATTTTCTTGTTTTTTAACGACAGCAACAACGAGAAATCTTTTACTATACCGAAAGTCTATTACATTTTATTTCGCTGAAAATATTTTTCGAAACAATAGAACTAATTTTTTCATTACACAAACTAAGAATACCGTAATTTCTCATCAATCCGTATTCAAATTGTGCATTAAATTGCTTTTTTGATATTAAGCGCTATTTAAACGACACCCAAGGTACGGTTTAGTTTAAACCAACCACTGACAATTTTATTAACTTATTTTATTCTAAGCTGGACTTATTTACGGTGCAGTTAGGCATTAAAACATTAATTACTCAAAACTTATCACTTTTTCATTATTCTATTTTAACAAATAGCAGTCTCCAATGGCGATAAACGACGTTAAGGTGAAAATATGTAATTTTTTCTATTAGCCGTGCAGTTTCTTAGCGTCTATTGTGGTCCAAATAACCAAACTGTTACAACTCGTATGAAAATTAATGTCAAGAGCATGCCATTTGCACCACACTGGACACTAAGAAAATGCAGGGCCTTTAGATAACTTAATTAATAATTTTTATTTATTTGTTTATTTATTTATTTATTTATTCGCTCCGTTAGAAACCGTATTAATTATTAGTCTTCTGTTTTCATTATTGTCGGACTTCGTTCGTTAAATATTTTGTCAGTGGTTTCGTACACTTTAAAACAAACTCGTAATTTGGTGATTTTATCAAGTATCTGTTTAAAACTTGTTATTTAAAGGTTTTTAGTGGCGTATTTAATCCTCTATCGTTTATGTTATTAACTGTGCTATTGGTTTATTTGTTTACTTAACTATAATTGATGTTTCAAAATTATACAAAAAATGACAACAGCACACTTACATTTTTGGGGGTCAAATAGACCACAAATTAAAACTATCTGTGTTTCTGTTTGTATTTAGTGCCAAGAAAACCCTTTATTTAAAAGAGAATACCAATTGTGAAAAAAAAAACAGTTTTTTTATAGTTTTGAAACTATATAATATTTATCTTCGTGTGTCAAAAGACTTTTTACCTCTGTAATTGTCAGTGCAGACACAGGTGGCATAGACGACGCCATCGCAGACCATGAACATGCACCTTCCGTGTTTTCCGCAGTTATTGGCACACGCCGTTGACGAAATATCGAAAAGGACACTCGAATTGCATTCTTTTTTGCTCCTAAGACACGGCCCATCACAGTCACATTTCGCACAACCGTTGGAATTGACAACTTCAGTCTTGCAGTCAAGTGAACAATTGTTACAAGTCTCTTTCTTCACACAATTCGCTTGGCACTCCTTGACGCACGCTTTGAACTTCTTCTGGCAATCATTCGGACAACTGCAAGGCACACATTCGCCACAGAACAACTTGAAGGTTGCGTACCAGACCCCCGATTCGGGATAGGGGATCATCATAGAGGAGTTATCGGTAGATTTGCCCAACACCAGAGGGGCCACAATGTTGTTATCGTCGTAGTTACACAAGTTGGGCCAAGTTGGCAATTCTGGAGCCTCGGGCCGAATACAAGCTATGATTTTGTTATCTGCGGGCTCGTCCTCGATTATCCGTTTGCTTTTGTTGATGCGTGGTTTGAACGCTAGGATAAACTGGAGCGTGCCGCCGATATCCGCATGTTCCCGCAGTTTGAACTGGAGCACTGCTAATTCTTTATTGGTCAAATTCACGGCAACATTTGACGAAATCGTGAATTTTTGCCTCAGTTCGTACGAATAGGAGAAGCTTTCGGTGCTGGACTCCCTTACTAAATCGTACTGCTTGTACTTGGTCACTTTTGTTATTTGGTCGCTGTTGAATATTCGCCAAACTGAATTATTGGACGTCCTCTCCGAGTCTTCAGCGAAGTACTTGAGGGTGAATTTAAGACTAGATTTACTCTCGGTGGGTGAAGCAGGTCCTTCGAAGAGGAATTCGATGTAATGCCAGTTATCCTCTTCCGTGTTGAAGGGAATAGTGACTTTGTTGGTATAAGAGGGCTCTATTATTTCAGTTCTGATTGTATTGTTCTCGGAAGGGATGGAACGGGATTGGATACGAATTACAAGACGAGTTGCAGTCTTTGCGAAGGTGATGTTGTCCACAAGGAAGGTGGCGTGTGTGACGAATTCGGGGACGAAAAATGTATAGAGAATACTGTGCGAGGTGAAGGTCTCGACGTTGTAAGAGGCGCCCTCGACGATCTGGCCAGCGCTAGGCCTCCGCCTTATGTACAGGGTGGTTTCCACAAAAGCGTAGCACTCCGGTGTCAACTCTAAACACATAAATTAATCTCAATTTTCGAATCGTAAAGTTACAACCTGGTGGTTGGATGGACTCGTGCTTGGGGTTATTGTATGGCAAAAAGGCAGTTATAAAATAGCACCCTGGATCGGGCGACGTCAAATTCAAATATTTCACACTTTTGTCGCTCATCAACTCAAGGTACAAATACTGTGACCTCGAAATGTTCTTAAAACTGTCTGGGAACTTCGACCCGTCTGGATTGATCACTGGCAAAGACTTGTGCTTCATGTACAATAATACTTTCCGTGGTTTGCAACCTGCAGCCATTTATTACAAAACGAGCAATTGATATTAAAAATTACCAAATATCGAGGCCTTGGTTTCATCTGCCGTGAACTTCAGTGATGCGAAAGACACCTCTGGAGGGACTTCCACATGCATCACGACCACGTCCACGTAGCCCCCATATTTCTGCAGGTAGGACGTTCGAGTCTTGGACACGATTTCCAAATTTTCGTCCTCTTGGCATTGTATTGTCGGGTACAGAAGGATTAGAATTATCCATTTCATTATAGATTTGCTGGAAGGCGAGGAAAACAGGGCTTTATCAGCAGGAAGTCGCTTTATGAGATCATCCCACTCGATGCTTCTCTTATCAACCAACGCACAAGATAATTGATCGTTTTAAATGAATGGATTTATTTTTAAATTTTGGGCCCGACTGTGGGCTTTCATTGGTCGGGGCAATAATGTATTGTTTGTTTATGCCGATAAGTGACAAAAAACACTTTGAGGTTAGGAAATCAGCTGACTGTCAACAGAAACGTCAAAAAATGGGATGTAATTTCGAGGATTGGTGCACTAATTTGTTGTTATCAGTGTTTATTGCCTTATCCGAATTCTGATAGAACAGTTCTGGCTTTAACACTTGTTTCAGAAAAGTTTAATTATCTACATTAACTTAAAAATAATTGTTTTACAACTTTTTATAATTACCTGCTGGTTAGATTTCAAAGATATGGCACGAAAATGAAATTAAAACTGTTCGTACGAGTCTTATCTCTCAAACATTATTCTCTGAAACGGTTTATCTCTACTACAAATTGAAATAATAAATAATAGCTGGGACGGACGTCTCTGAATTATTAGTGTATTGTTTGAGAAGCTTAAAATAATTATTAACGATTAATGAACAATTTTTAATATTGAAAAGAATACAAAATTGAGTACAAAATCGTTAAAATTCCCACGTGTCCAACCATTTCAGCCCATACATTGTAGAATTGGGCTCGTTGGCATTAGGACCGCTCATTCCGTATGTTAACGGCGCGAATAAATAAAAGCTATAAACCACTGTGGACAAAACTAACGCCACCAATGTATGATACACAACGTTGCCTGTCTTTTCTGTGAAAAATTTCGGTATCTCCTCCAATAAATAATCAATGATGATTCCTATAATTTTACAAAATAAATAATCCCAAATAAAATTCGTCTCACCTGTAATCATCGAACTAAAAAGCAAAGCCGGGAAATAATGGTGGAAATACAAAACGCGGCCCATTGCCCAAAACGGCACATAATGCAAAAGCCACCCCAAAAACAGCCACGCACACGCCACCAATTTCTCTTTGTGGGACTCGGAAAACGACTTAATGTAGCCCCGTTGTTGCCGAATGGCATTGGCCCCAAAAACAAACACGAAAACTAGTAGGAAAATGATATTGGCCCACCAAATGACCGGATTTCCTAATAAATACACTCTGTAGCTTGAACCGGAAAAGAATTGGCCCTAAAATTTCAATTAAAAATTTAGCCTCGAGATATCAGTCCCCCTACTCTGTAATTAATAGGCCACTGCCACGGCCTCGACGTGATCTCCCCTTCCTTCGGTTTCAACCCAGCGTTTCCTTGGAACATCACAGCGTGGGACTCGAAAAACCGCTCCAGAAAACTGGGCGCATACACCTCGAAACTCACATTTGGCACTGCAAAACAACGTTCAGATTAAATTATCCAAAAAGTGGGACACACATTTTTCGAAAATATTCTCCTCGACGTTCCACACTCCGTGGGGGTCTCTGAGATTGGGGTTGCATGAAACCTCCTGTTGCTCGTACGCCCATTTCGGGAGCTGTTTTCCGCTAGTTGTGAGAATACAGGATTGTAAATAATGGACGAATTTCAATTTGCTGCTGACTGCAGTGACTTCACTGCCGTCTTTGGCTCCGATAACGGTGATTTTCCAGACGTCGTTCGCGTCCCCGGTCCCGTTTTCGCCATAACCGGTCACTTGGTAGTGTTTTTTAGTGATGGGGGCTTGCTCTTTGTGGGAATGGAGGTTGCGTCGAGTTGGGACGTGTTCTAGACGGACTAAGTCGCCGCTGCGAACGATTGTAACGCCGGAAGTGTCTTCAGTGTTGTATTTTTTGACCAACCACTTGTTGTTATCGTCTTTGTGGGTGTAAGTGGTGATCTAAAATGACTCTTGAAATTGTCGTTTCGTGATAAATTGGACTACCTGTTGCTGTCGGGCTCCAACATTTTCCGGATACAGGTGGTAATGGGAGTGTAGGTAACCCCCACCCGTTCGGTGGTTTTTTAGAGTGATTATAGCCCCGTAAGCCACTTGGCGCGGCATACTGGCATTGTGAAGACTATTCCCTATTAACTGGGATTGAAACGCTGAACTGTAGAAGCCATCGCCGTTTCCGCTTCTGTTTAATACTGACAAATGTATGTAGAAGAAAGTTATGTAAAGGAGAATTGGCCAAACAATCAGGCAAATTCCTCTTGATACTAAATGCTTAACTGTGTCCATCTAAGGGTCAAAAAAACGAAAATAATTATAAATAATTTATTTGAGGAAACGTTTGAATTACAATTAAGTAACTAATACATTGGCGGAATGAAAATTTTCCTTTTTGCCTTTATCTTTTTTGAAATAATTTCCTAAGACTATTCCACAGAACAGGATCAATCCGACTTGCGCATTCGACACGAATTTATTCGAACAATCACTGGCATTGTCAATGTTGAGTGTAAATAACTGGGAGGCAAGATGTGAGGCCACTAAAGCAGTGGAGGCGTAGTATGGCCACGCCATCTCATTCATAATCCCTGAGAGCACAACCCCTCCCATCATCACAGCACTAAATCCACTCAACCACAACTTCGTATCCCTATCAAACTTAAGCGCCGTCGACTTAATCCCCAACTTATAATCATCAGCCCGGTCTTGATGCGCATAAATCGTGTCGTAAATTATAGTCCAACACACCGAAGCTAAATACAATGGCAAGCAAACAGGCAAATCGACGTGCCCCTTGATGGCACTGTACCCCAAGAGGACGCCCCAGTTGAACGTCAGCCCTAGCACCAACTGGGGCCAATAGGTGAAGCGCTTCATTAGCGGATAACTTATGACTAGACCCATGGAACTTGCTCCCAGGAACACACTATACCAGTTTAATTGTAACAAAACGGCCAAACCCAGGCTTAACTGACCCGCAAGAAAAACCCAAGCGGCTTTCATAGAAACATCGCCGTTGACTAAAGGCCGGTCTTTGGTTCGTGCGACCTTTGAATCGATATCGCGGTCCCACATATCGTTGATTGTGCAGCCGGCGCCCCGCATGATTACAGCCCCCGTTCCAAATAAGGCCAGCATGTAGGGATCGGGGAAACACCCAGGCGCGGCCGCCGAGGCTATGCCCCAGCCACAGGGCCAGAACAGCAACCATGTGCCGATTGGTTTGTCAAGTCGCATTAGTTTCAAGTAGGGTTGCACTGACTTAGGGGCACTACCGACGATTCGCACAGGGAGGGTCTCATTCTTGTTGTTGAAAAAGATTGTCGTCTTTGAAATGTAGCGGATATTTGGACTTAACAGTGTCCTAACCTTAGTTTTCGGTGCGCGGAAATTAACCACCCTGATCAACGAACTTGCGGTTCTGAGAGCTAACATTATGCGCCAACGACGGTACGCGTCCAATTTTATTGTCAATTTATTGTGTTAGCATCATATTTTCATTAAAATGCGATTTTTGCAATGACATAACCTTGCTCATCTGTCAACTGTCAAAAATGTAACCTCACATTTACAAAAAAAAAAAAAAAATAAAAAAATGCGTTAACTCGCCTTTTTATGTCCACATTTTTAAAATTTGTAAATTTCAAGTACTTACCACAGGCCGCGACATATCTCCTAGAATACTCCATAAGTCAGCAATGGTCATGAGCCCCACTAGTAGTACCACAAAGAGCCCCACAAATTTTACAGAAATGCAACAGGCCAACATAGTGCCCGTAAAAACCAACCAAAACCACCAAGTTGCTGTAAATTCCTTGATTCGGGGTGATGACACTTTCACAGCCCCCAAAACTGAACCCATGATAAAACATAATAAAATAGGGTCCAAAAGTATGTATTGAGTTAGAGTGAGAATTCCCACATCTGGAAATATTTGTTGAATACCGCGGACTGTAAATGAATTATTAACATTACCAAAAAGTATCAAAAGGGACGCAAAAGTGGCTGCTGTGATGGACTGGGTCATCTCATCAACTGCCAGAAACGACATTGGCACCAAAGTGGCCCCCAGAGCTGTACAAAACTGTTGATAATTATTAGCCAAGTGTAAAAAAGTTTGAATTTACCACTCGCATTCCAACGTAACTGGTATTTTCGTATTTATCACCTGGCTTGTCAAATGCAAAAGTACCATCATAACCAGTTAAGTACCCAGAGAGCCCTATTAGCATCTAAAATTGCAATTTTCAATATTACTGCACCGAAAATGGGTTTTTAATACCTTGCCAAGCGGTGGATGTACATCAAAAAAGAAAGTTCTGTTAATATACCAGCTACCCATTTTGCCAAAATGAGTCTCATCCCAGCTAAGAACGTTAAAATTAATCGTTTGTTGCTTGTTCTAATAAATAAAAAAACTTACCAGACATGGTCCGGCTCTGCTATTTTATAAAACCTCGTCGTCATAGTTAAAACACAAATAGTGCCGAAGATTAACCACCAGAAACTATTCAAAAAAAGTTTAATCAAATTCCAGTTACGTATATTATTTACCTTTTTTGCAAATTTTTCTCTTTTTGGACCATTTTCACGATAATTCATGTTGTGGGCATGATGTATTCGAGTTGAATAACGTAATAACGGTACTAATGGACACGTTTTATCTCCCGGAGGAGAAAGTAGCCAACAAGGCACTCAAGAAACCACTACCATACCCGCTCCACCAATTTTTTCGATAAAAAATATGTGATTTAAAATATTTATAACGTTTCTTTGGCAAATTAAGAAGCGCGGAGAAAGTAAAATAAATAAAAAAGTATTTAAAAAAATATAAACAATAACTTAACCTTACTTTGTAGGAATGTCAGAATTGTCAGCTTGACAACCGCGAATTTCCAAATTATCTCATAAAAAAAGGATAGAAGGAAGAGAAGTTTGAAGGTTTCAACGTACAAGTATTAACGTTATATTTCTTTTAATGTTTAGTATTAAATGATTTTTAAATTCTAAAATAATTCTGATTAATAAACTAGCTTTTTTAGGGATTTTTTTTATTTTGTCGTTTTTCGTTTGATTTACCAAAAATGATATCCCCTATTTTTTATTTTCTTTTATTTTATTTTAACTCAAAGAAACAAATGTATTCGAACTCGGAATAAGCTTCAGTGTGAATGGAAAATTACTGAAAATAATTAAACCTTTTGTACTTTTTTTGTTGTAGCCGAATGCGTGAAGAACGACTTGAAGCGACATTGCTCTGACATTTAGCGGTCGCGGGGTCAAATGGGGTTAAAAATGCATGCGCTGCTGCCCCTCTTCGATTTCTGATGTAAAAAATAAAAAATCAACGAAATTCACCTGCATTTTTACCTGTCTCGTCAAGTTCCGATTGTTCGTCGGTGAGTGGTTCCCCGCATGCGCACTCCATCACTATCAATATAAATCGCGTGGGACGCCATTTTGATATAGTGCTTTGTGTACGGCATCATCATTTTTCCCAAAATGAAAACTTTCGATACGTTGAAATAACAAAGTGAAAAGTGTGCGCGGGGGTCGCAAGGTAAGTAAAGCCTCCACTTGCGCCATAAATCTCCCAAATTGGGGCCCACCTGAACAAATCGGGCCGATTTCCGAAACATCGCGTTTTAAAAGCCGAAAATTGTTTGTAAACAAGCATTTTACGCTTCATGCCGCGAAAAGAGATAAATTTGAAGCGTTTCCCATCGGTTTCCTGTAAGAAAACCGCGCGATAAGGGCCCAAATGTGGCTTTATTTTGATTTTTGACAAGGCGGGAAGATCGGGACGTCAGAGGAATCGCCTAAAGGCGCGTTCACATAGGGTCGATTTTGGCGCGGCGCGGTTTCCAAAATTTTCTCCTCATTTGTTGTGTTTCCAGCCAGATAAATGGATTGGGAAAATGTGGCTCCGCAGTGAAAAACGGAAAAACTTCCGCGCGATCTGCCTCAACAGAATTCGGAAAGTGCGTAAAAGTAGGATCGGACCCAAGCAGAAGAAAACCGAGACGCCCACTCTCTCCGACGAATGCAAAGAGAACTTTCAGGCCCAGGTGGTGCCCGAGTTCAGCCCCGCGGAGGGCCCCACTGCGGAGACGGAGCTGAAATGTTTCGAATACTTTGAGGCCAACAACGCGGTTTCTTATGAGAAAACACCACCAGACATTGTCTTAAATTCCGATCTTCCGAAAGAAATTGAGTATTCCAATTTCAACAGCGGGCTCGCGATGGCGTGCGAGGAAACCCTCAACCATCCCGATTATGCTTCAAGCATGCAGTTTCATGTCACTGATAAGAAGGCGTGCGATAAGTACAATTTTGATGTTTTCTCGGAAAAGATCTGCGAGAGCATGTACTACGAGTACGGGTCTCTGAGGGACGATTACCAGGACGTTCAGTTTGATGTTAACGACTTGAATAATGTCAACACACAGGAGTTCACCAATATGCTGGACGAGGAGATGGCACAAGCCAACATCGGGAACGTCGTCTACGACTACACCACACTCTACCCGGTTTCCATACCAGAAGGTGCGCAATAATCGTCTTTTCAATTAAAACAAGTTCAAAATTCATAAAAAAATAAAAATAATAAAAAATAATGTTTATGATTTAAATAAAAAACAAGCAACTTTTAACAAAAAAAGTTAGTTTGGAGCTTAATAACGACGAAAAAAAAAACCTTTTTTTAACTTCTGCACAATATTGATGACGAGGTTGCAAATATTACTAAATAAAAAAAATAATTTCAGTTTCAATTAGGTACTGTAGCTTAATTTTTGTGAATAGAGATCCAAGTAACAAATTCAGTACTAGGGAATAATTCCACTATTTGAAAACGAATGACAAAAAAATTCTAAATTTTGTGGGAATCGCTGGGTATTACATTTATCTAAGTGATAAGAAAGCTGCCTCAACTTTATCATCCTAGAAATTCATAATAACAGTTTTATTTTTAAATATGAAATTCCATTCTCGTTGTTCATTCCTTTACCAACATACATATTACTTGTGAAATAGGCTTTTCTCTCCATTTAATTGAGTATTATTAAAATTCCTGTTATTTCCTTTTTTTATTCGTTATTTATTTATTTTTTTATTTGATTATTTGGCCGTTAATAAAATTAATTACTCAAACTGGAAAACAAACATTATTTTAAAAACTTGATTAATTAATTTTCGTCTTAGCTTAAGATTTTTCAAAAATTTGAAGGATTTTATTTGTATAAAATAACAATATAAGATGACGTGATTTTTTAAGTTTTTTAGTTGGCAACTGACATTTTCGTTTGTTTTTGATAGTACACATCTTTCTAGTAATAATAAAACAAAATTTTTGATAATTTCACGCAAGAGGTTTTAACTTTTTGTTATTGCTTTATTTTACAAGGGGTGGACGTTTTTTTATATTTTTTTGGATAAATTAACATGAAACAGTATATTAAAAAACAAGATCGATAAGACCAGTCTTGAAGCACAAATTTAATTTCAAAAACGAGTGGCGTATTTTTTTTGTTTTTCAATATTTATTTTTATACCTTTTCATATATGTTTTTCAAAAGTATCCGTGAATAGGTTTTAATTTTTTAAATGCGTTTATACTAATATTTCTGACGTCATTCGTTTTTTAGCAAGTGGTAATGACGTCATTTTTAAATTTTTTAAATGTCAGCTGACATCTTTATTTCGTATTTTAGGCAGTACACATTTTTATCTTTCTGTTATATTAAGAATAAAAAAAATAAACAAAACAAAATAAAAAAATTATAAAAGTTATTGAGAGTATTACACAAAGAGTTTATATTTAATTGTCAATATTTTTTTGATTTTATTATTATTTATTTTTTTTCTGACGTCACAACTAAAAAACGATTGCATCATAAATGTCACTATCTCAAAATGTAGTATTTAAAAAAATAAAATCGACCTGTCCGATATTTATTTTTTTTGAAAAATGATTAATAATAAAGATATGAATTTTGTGCGTTACTTTTGATTCAGTCTTTAGTTATTTATTCGACGAGTTTGAGTATTATTTCACGAGTGGATTTTTAAACGACGAGTGATAACGAGTGGTTTATCATCTAGAAGGTGGAACAAATGAACCAATTTACACGACGATGAGTGGAATACATCAATTTATTCTTTGAATTAGGCTCAACAAGGCTTAAATTGCTTTAAATCTTAAAAAAACTGACGTTTCGTATTGAGAAATTCCAAACAGTTCCTTACCCAGGAGAAAAGCCCGTAAATTTTTACAATGTCGAAGAATAAAAACAATTATTTCATAAAATAAAGCCAAAACAGAAAAATAAAGCACTTCACCTTTTTGAGTTCTCATTTTATTTATTTATAATTTTTTAATTACAGTAGGGTTTTCTTATCCTTGTGATTGATACCCTAGTGCAAACTGAGGAAAAAAAATCTAAATTTTTGTATACTATTTTTCTATGCATTGTATTTGCATTTCAAGTCCTTCATTGTTATTACTTTCTATAAAGGTCACATGATTTCAAACATCACCCCCGAGTCCGAAGACCGCCTCGACAAGCAACCGGAACACGTAGAGGTCGAAGACACATGGGAAGCTTTCGATCCTTACTTTTTTATCAAACACCTTCCTCCTCTAACTTTCGACATGCGTTCCAAATGTCCCGCTCTCCCATTAAAAACGCGATCCAGTCCAGAGTTCAGCTTGGTTCTGGATCTGGACGAGACTCTCGTCCATTGCAGTTTGCAGGAACTCTCCGACGCAAGTTTTCACTTTCCTGTCCTCTTCCAAGACTGTTCCTACACGGTTTATGTTCGCACGCGTCCCTATTTCCGCGAATTTATGGAAAAGGTTTCTCAAATGTTCGAAGTGATCTTGTTCACGGCCTCGAAGCGAGTTTATGCCGATAAATTATTGAATCTGCTGGATCCGGAAAGGAAGTGGATCAAGTATCGGCTGTTTCGGGAGCATTGCGTGTGTGTCAACGGCAACTACATTAAGGATCTTTCGATACTAGGCAGAGATCTTTCCAAGACTATCATTATTGATAATTCACCACAAGCCTTTGGTTACCATGTAAGTTTTTGTCTTTGTGGTTGCATAGTTTACTGATAGTTTTTTTAAAGCTTAATAACGGCATACCTATTGAAAGTTGGTTCGTGGACAGGACCGATTCGGAACTTATGAAACTGTTACCATTTTTAGAAGATCTTGTGCAAATGGTAAGCAAATTTTGAATTGTTTGGGCAAAACCCAATATTTCATCTTGCAGAAAGAGGATGTTCGGCCACACATTCGCAACAAATTCAAACTCTTCAGCTACTTACCCCCCGATTAATTGGCAGCTGTAGTCGCATAGACAATCTCATACCCACGTAATACTCTGTTTGTTTTCGTTGAGTCCCATTGCGTTGAAGTACTGACTGACGTCTGTTGTTTCTTTAAATTATGACGCAACTGGAGGTGCCTTTCGGAACGTCTTTTATACATTATTTTATAAGTAACCGTTTTATTCAACTGTTGTGTTTTGTCGGTGATTTAATTGTGCAATATGAAAGAAATTATTACAATTGGAGGTTGGTTTTAAAATTGAGAGAACCTAGATTGTATATAATTATGAATTGTTGGTCAGTATTTTAAGAAACAAAAGTATATTAACAAATTAGAGAGTATAAAGAGTTGAATTCTTTTATTGTACCACTTTGTATATAGGGAACAAAAACTTAGGAAAATTCTCTTGCCATGTAAGGAAAATATATGACCATAGAATAGTTGCAATTTATGCACAAGAGTATTTTATTTGTTGTTTGTTATATTTTTTTAAATGCGTATTATACGTAAACAGGGTCCAGTCACCCGCGTTACGTTGTAGAAAATATTTTTTTAAGTTGTTAATTTTTGTTTGACTGGGTCCCAAGTATTCTAAATGTTATATGTTTTATATTTTATATAATGCGTAGCATGTGCTAACATACATCGTGAAAATGTTCAAGTTCCGCTGTACTTATTGGAAAAGCCACCCGTTCCGACCAGCCACACTTCAACCATTTGTTGATAGTATAGTTTCAAAGTCTATAAAATTAATGCTTTTTATAATCTACTCATTACGCTACAAAGTGTTAATCTTTGTTTCCACTGTTATATTTAGTTATTTTTGTAAGATTATATCTTAATAAATAAATATATCTCCGTACACATTAAAAACTATTTCACTAGCGTCCATATGGATGTATTTGGGTGGCACTTTTGATGTTAGTCTTAATAGCAGAGGGCGCCTTATTCATCGTCATGGTTTGCGTGCTGGGGGGCATCTGTCCTTGCCCGGGAGTGCCCCCTGGGCGCCCCTGCGGAGGCACCATCATCCCTCCCGACGTGGGATTGGGCTGACCGTTAGGGTTCGCCCCCATCTTGAGTCCCTTCCCCATTCCAACAGCCGCCACAAGCGAGTGAGTATCAGCCACACTGGAATTCTGCTGCGTACTTCCCCTGGCGGAAGACTCAACTTCCCACTCCTCCCTCGCTTTACTCACCAGTTCCCAAACGTGGGACACAACCTTTTGATACGCAGCAATTTGTTTCTGAAAGTTTGCGTTGAAACATACTCTACCAAAAATTTTAACATACCTGTGCGTTCTCATACGATAAAGTTGACGCCTTGTGTTCCAATTGCATCATTTTATTCTCCGCCAACGGTTCTAGTTTGGTTCGAAGATAATCTGGGACTAAATCATGGGCGAAGGTTGTGACTCTGTGTTCGGTCATTTGGGCCAATTGTTCGTCCCGCTCGGGGGACAACATGAGGGGCAGTACTGTGAGATTTCTGAGGGTGGGGCATTTGTCGTGGCTTAAAACCTTCGAAAGGGAGGTGAGTTGGCCGGACATAAGGGCGTAATTGTCCAAAAATGTGGGCCAGTTGAGGGTCTCATATTCATTCTCCACCTTGTAAATCATTGAAGCTATCGATGATTTTAGGTCGTTGACACGCTGGATTATGGAATCGAGAGACGATTCGAGTTGTTTTTCTTCCCGTTGTTGCATTTTGCTGTATTTTTGGCGCTGTTTACAAAAACATAACCTTAACCACGATGACGGTATGTCGGCTGTGGCATTGCCGTCTCGAACTCCAGGCCTGCATGTTGACATTGTGACGTCACAGTAAGAGTCTAAATGATCATAACCTAACTTTCTGAATTTTTGCAAAAAATTAATTTTAACTATGTTGCGTCCAACGTTTTATGCAAGAAACGACGGAAAAGTGTATCTAAAGAATCCTGATACTGCAAATGTGGTCAACGAACGGTCAACTATAATTTTTATAGTGACATACGTTGTGATTTAAAGTACCTTATCCGTTTGTTATTACCCGAAAAACATATATTAAAGTTTATATTTTTTGATAGTTTAAACCATCTAGCCGTACTTAAACGTCTAAAGTTACGTCTATTAATACAAAAATTCTCCTTATGGGCCTAAATTTTGAATAACCGCGACTTAAAGACGACCGTTTTATCCAAGTTTTAACACAGGTTCTTATGGAATGCAACATGTTATTATTCGCTAAATATGTTTTAAATTAGTCGTAAAAGTGTGATCGAAAGTATAAGAATATGACGAAGAATTTTACGTCATCTCTAGTCACTTCGTGATATTTTATTATAAAATCATCCCGAAAATATTTCACATAAACACGACTGTTCTTGGTAACAGTCCAATTAGTTCGGGGTATCTTTCTTGACCATAATGATCGCAGGGATTCTTGTTTGGGAAAGGAAAACATAGGTACATAAGGACCATTCATGTTAGACACACAATTGGGAACACAACACTTATTCGGCATTTTCTAAAATTAGGAATGCAATAGGATTAAGTATGTTAGGTTTAGAGACTGAAATATGCCTTATCTGCTTATTTATTACCAAATTAAACGATTAAAAACAATAAAACCAAATTTATAAACAAAAATAATGCAAAACTATCCTAACCTATAATTGTCAAAATCACGTCACACAAGACTATAAACACACAAAATTCATTCCCTACAACGCAACCACAAAACAACAAATTCGTAAACAACAACAAATTACTTAATAACACTCTCAAAAACACCAAAAAGTACAATATATTCAAACGATGCGAACAAATGTCACGACTCTTACGATGACGTCACAATAAACAAAAGCTAGTAACCTGACGGCCTGGAGTTCGAGACGGCAATGGCTGTGGCCCTAGAATAACACTTTAATAGAAGCGGAACATAATGGTTGGCAATGAATTCCTAGCTGAAGCCATCTAGCCGCATCATCACGTACTAAAAATGGCGCGAATTTAAAATAATTCCGATTACTTTATATTTTTTTAATTTTTGCTCACGTCAAAATGATGCCAATACCTTATCAAATACAATTATTATGAAAATTTCTTAATTGTATTTGAAAAGGTGGATGCACAGACAGCACAGATGGAAGAATTTTACCCAACATGACACGATCACATTTAATGTTAAAGATATTTATTAAATCCATTAAGTTTACGAAACTAATAGTCGTCACCGAATCGATGATAAAGACATACTTGCAATCAGCCAAACTGGCACCGGTCTGGCACCTTATGTTTGCAACTTCTGTCTATGGGAGTCTCCTCGCAGTGTGACTCACTTGCGGTTCGATCTCAAAAAACTCACTTTTGGGAAAAACGCACCTATCTACGTAAACCTTCTGGAGCTCATTACTACGTTATATTTTTGGAGATCATGTTGTTCCTAACCGATAGTAGGCAATAGTCTAACCTAAAGACGACATTTTGATCCACTATAATAATAAAAATTAACGTGATATTATAAAAAATAAACTCAAATTAAAATCAACAAAAATGGCGATTCAAGTAAAAAGTGAGTGAAAATAAAAATTATTTTTCTAATGTTATTTTCAATTTGCACAAGAAAATTCATAGTGTACGGTCATCAGGGCACTCAGAGGAATCGTTTGGTGTAAGTTTCAGCTTGAAAATCCAGAAGTAGTTAAAGTAAAAAATTACCAAGTTATACTTTATGTTTTATTACGTGGTAAAGTTAACAACACACGTTAACATACCCTTTATAAACGTTTAAACACCCTTTTTCATGAAAAGGTTGACACGAGAAGTGCATTTTTCAATAAATCTCACTGAAATTTATGTCGTTGACTCAAGGTAGATTTGTCTGTCCTTAAACATGTTCAATAATAATTAATAGCGCTCTAGAAGAGCAGGAAAGCACACAAAAAACATTAAAGTTAAAATTTAACACTTCAGAAGAGATCATAATACACCCTAACCCTACTTTCTGAACTTTTGTCCTTATCTGGCAATAGCACATAATAAAGGTAGAGATTTCGACCCTAAATATCCTATCATAACGCTCTGAAAGGGCAGAGATGGAGACAAAATTCATAAAAGTGTAAATTTTGTCATTTTCGGGTGACAACATAACCCTACTTTTGGAACCTACCGAATTTTCAACAAAACGAAACAAACAAACAATGTGGTTATACGCATTGCGATACCACTAATTTTCGCACCAAACTTTCACATTGCCAGTTTCTGTTTAAATAAAAACATGCATTTTTATTTTTCCATTGACTGCATGCGAAACTTTTATAATTTTAGACGTTTATAGGCAAATACATTTGTCATAATTAATTTTTTTACATCAATGCTGTTCTATTTTAAATAATTCTGTGTATGAATGTTTTTAAATTTGACGAATTTTTCCAGTGAATATTTCTGGTAATGACCTGTTTTAGACTTAGTGACGTCACATCCGTGACGTGTCCCGAGGTTAGGTGTGCGGCGCAGGCGGCGAGAGCGCTTCAGTCGACAGCGAGCAATGGCACGGGTCAGATCGCGAGCGGGAAGCAGGAGGCGAGGCGAGGTGAGTCGGGTCGGTTTATTTAAATTATTGTGTATTGTGCGGTTTCCTTCAATTTATTCAGTTTGTTACTTGCCGTTGTCGCGAACGGACGTGTGCTCAAGCAAATCTAAATTTTCCGGTTTAAATTTTCAATTCGGTGACTAGTGATCGCGTTTGAGTGACACATTTTAAATACAGTAAATAAAATTATAATCAAACACTCAAATAATTAATTGCCACGTAATAATTTTGTCTTTAATTTCAATGAATGAAAGTGGCTTGCTCAAAATTTAATGCAAATAAACATTTTTTTTGGTTTCATTTTTATTATTATTTTTTTTAATGCTACAAACGGTAGCCAACGTGGAAGCGATATGAAGGTAGGTGTATTTTATTGCTATGTCGTATTTATTTATTTCACAAACCAATAATTTCATAAAACTTAATTGCAATTAAAATCTTTAAATGCGGTGTTAAATAGTGATATTTTGAGTGACACATTTTAAATACAGTAACTATAAATAAAATAAAATACTAAAACAATTTATTGCCACGTAATTTTGCCTTTAATTTCAATGAATGAAAGTGGCTTGCTCAAAATTTAATGCAAATAAACATTTTTTTTGGTTTCATTTTTATTATTATTTTTTTTTGGTTTCATTTTTATTATTACTTTTTTTAATGCTACAAACGGTAGCCAACGTGGAAGCGATATGAAGGTAGGTGTATTTTATTGCTGTGTCGTATTTATTTATTTCAAAAAACCAATAATTTCATAAAACTTAATTGCAAGTAAAATCTTTAAATGCGGTATTGAAAAGTGATATTTTGAGTGACACATTTTAAATACAGTAACAATAAATAAAATAAAACACTAAAATAATTTATTGCCACGTAATTTTGCTTTTAATTTCAATGAATGAAAGTGGCTTGCTCAAAATTTAATGCAAATAAACATTTTTTTTATTTCATTTTTATTATTATTATTTTTTTTAATGCTACAAACGGTAGCCAACGTGGAAGCGATATGAAGGTAGGTGTATTTTATTGCTGTGTCGTATTTATTTATTTCACAAACCAATAATTTCATAAAACTTAATTGCAATTAAAATCTTTAAATGCGGTGTTAAATAGTAATATTTTGAGTGACACATTTTAAATACAGTAACTATAAATAAAATAAAACACTAAGATAATTTATTGCCACGTAATTTTGCCTTTAATTTCAATGAATGAAAGTGGCTTGCTCAAAATTTAATGCAAATAAACATTTTTTTTGGTTTCATTTTTATTATTATTTTTTTAATGCTACAAACGGTAGCCAACGTGGAAGCGATATGAAGGTAGGTGTGTTTTATTGCTGTGTCGTATTTATTTATTTCACAAACCAATAATTTCATAAAACTTAATTGCAATTAAAATCTTTAAATGCGGTATTGAAAAGTGATATTTTGAGTGACACATTTTAAATACAGTAACTATAAACAAAATAAACCACTCAAATAATTTATTGCCACGAAATTTTGCCTTTAATTTCAATGAATGAAAGTGGCTTGCTGAAAATTTAATGCAAATAAACATTTGTTTTGGTTTCATTTTTATTATTATTTTTTTTTGGTTTCATTTTTATTATTATTTTTTTTAATGCTACAAACAGTAGCCAACGTGGAAGCGATATGAAGGTAGGTGTATTTTATTGCTGTGTCGTATTTATTTATTTCAAAAAACCAATAATTTCATAAAACTTAATTGCAATTAAAATCTTTAAATGCGGTATTGAAAAGTGATATTTTGAGTGACACATTTTAAATACAGTAACTATAAATAAAATAAACCACTCAAATAATTTATTGCCACGAAATTTTGCCTTTAATTTCAATGAATGAAAGTGGCTTGCTGAAAATTTAATGCAAATAAACATTTTTTTTGGTTTCATTTTTATTATTATTTTTTTTTGGTTTCATTTTTATTATTATTTTTTTTAATGCTACAAACGGTAGCCAACGTGGAAGCGATATGAAGGTAGGTGTATTTTATTGCTGTGTCGTATTTATTTATTTCAAAAAACCAATAATTTCATAAAACTTAATTGCAATTAAAATCTTTAAATGCGGTATTGAAAAGTGATATTTTGAGTGACACATTTTAAATACAGTAACTATAAATAAAATAAACCACTCAAATAATTTATTGCCACGAAATTTTGCCTTTAATTTCAATGAATGAAAGTGGCTTGCTCAAAATTTAATGCAAATAAACATTTTTTTTGATTTCATTTTTATTATTATTTTTTTTGGTTTCATTTTTATTATTATTTTTTTTAATGCTACAAACGGTAGCCAACGTGGAAGCGATATGAAGGTAGGTGTATTTTATTGCTGTGTCGTATTTATTTATTTCAAAAAACCAATAATTTCATAAAACTTAATTGCAATTAAAATCTTTAAATGCGGTATTGAAAAGTGATATTTTGAGTGACACATTTTAAATACAGTAACTATAAATAAAATAAACCACTCAAATAATTTATTGCCACGAAATTTTGCCTTTAATTTCAATGAATGAAAGTGGCTTGCTGAAAATTTAATGCAAATAAACATTTGTTTTGGTTTCATTTTTATTATTATTTTTTTTTGGTTTCATTTTTATTATTATTTTTTTTAATGCTACAAACGGTAGCCAACGTGGAAGCGATATGAAGGTAGGTGTATTTTATTGCTGTGTCGTATTTATTTATTTCAAAAAACCAATAATTTCATAAAACTTAATTGCAATTAAAATCTTTAAATGCGGTATTGAAAAGTGATATTTTGAGTGACACATTTTAAATACAGTAACTATAAATAAAATAAACCACTCAAATAATTTATTGCCACGAAATTTTGCCTTTAATTTCAATGAATGAAAGTGGCTTGCTGAAAATTTAATGCAAATAAACATTTTTTTTGGTTTCATTTTTATTATTATTTTTTTTAATGCTACAAACGGTAGCCAACGTGGAAGCGATATGAAGGTAGGTGTATTTTATTGCTGTGTCGTATTTATTTATTTCAAAAAACCAATAATTTCATAAAACTTAATTGCAATTAAAATCTTTAAATGCGGTATTGAAAAGTGATATTTTGAGTGACACATTTTAAATACAGTAACTATAAATAAAATAAACCACTCAAATAATTTATTGCCACGAAATTTTGCCTTTAATTTCAATGAATGAAAGTGGCTTGCTCAAAATTTAATGCAAATAAACATTTTTTTTGGTTTCATTTTTATTATTATTTTTTTTTGGTTTCATTTTTATTATTATTTTTTTTAATGCTACAAACGGTAGCCAACGTGGAAGCGATATGAAGGTAGGTGTATTTTATTGCTGTGTCGTATTTATTTATTTCAAAAAACCAATAATTTCATAAAACTTAATTGCAATTAAAATCTTTAAATGCGGTATTGAAAAGTGATATTTTGAGTGACACATTTTAAATACAGTAACTATAAATAAAATAAACCACTCAAATAATTTATTGCCACGAAATTTTGCCTTTAATTTCAATGAATGAAAGTGGCTTGCTCAAAATTTAATGCAAATAAACATTTTTTTTGGTTTCATTTTTATTATTATTTTTTTTTTGGTTTAATTTTTATTATTATTTTTTTTAATGCTACAAACGGTAGCCAACGTGGTAGCGATATGAAGGTAGGTGTATTTTATTGCTGTGTCGTATTTATTTATTTCAAAAAACCAATAATTTCATAAAACTTAATTGCAATTAAAATCTTTAAATGCGGTATTGAAAAGTGATATTTTGAGTGACACATTTTAAATACAGTAACTATAAATAAAATAAACCACTCAAATAATTTATTGCCACGAAATTTTGCCTTTAATTTCAATGAATGAAAGTGGCTTGCTCAAAATTTAATGCAAATAAACATTTTTTTTGGTTTCATTTTTATTATTATTTTTTTTAATGCTACAAACGGTAGCCAACGTGGAAGCGATATGAAGGTAGGTGTATTTTATTGCTGTGTCGTATTTATTTATTTCAAAAAACCAATAATTTCATAAAACTTAATTGCAATTAAAATCTTTAAATGCGGTATTGAAAAGTGATATTTTGAGTGACACATTTTAAATACAGTAACTATAAATAAAATAAACCACTCAAATAATTTATTGCCACGAAATTTTGCCTTTAATTTCAATGAATGAAAGTGGCTTGCTCAAAATTTAATGCAAATAAACATTTTTTTTGGTTTCATTTTTATTATTATTTTTTTTTGGTTTCATTTTTATTATTATTTTTTTTAATGCTACAAACGGTAGCCAACGTGGAAGCGATATGAAGGTAGGTGTATTTTATTGCTGTGTCGTATTTATTTATTTCAAAAAACCAATAATTTCATAAAACTTAATTGCAATTAAAATCTTTAAATGCGGTATTGAAAAGTGATATTTTGAGTGACACATTTTAAATACAGTAACTATAAATAAAATTAACCACTCAAATAATTTATTGCCACGAAATTTTGCCTTTAATTTCAATGAATGAAAGTGGCTTGCTCAAAATTTAATGCAAATAAACATTTTTTTTGGTTTCATTTTTATTATTTTATTTAATGCTACAAACGGTAGCCAACGTGGAAGCGATATGAAGGTAGGTGTATTTTATTGCTGTGTCGTATTTATTTATTTCACAAACCAATAATTTCATAAAACTTAATTGCAATTAAAATCTTTAAATGCGGTATTGAAAAGTGATATTTTGAGTGACACATTTTAAATACAGTAACTATAAATAAAATAAACCACTCAAATAATTTATTGCCACGAAATTTTGCCTTTAATTTCAATGAATGAAAGTGGCTTGCTCAAAATTTAATGCAAATAAACATTTTTTTTGGTTTCATTTTTATTATTTTATTTAATGCTACAAACGGTAGCCAACGTGGAAGCGATATGAAGGTAGGTGTATTTTATTGCTGTGTCGTATTTATTTATTTCACAAACCAATAATTTCATAAAACTTAATTGCAATTAAAATCTTTAAATGCGGTATTGAAAAGTGATATTTTGAGTGACACATTTTAAATACAGTAACTATAAATAAAATAAACCACTCAAATAATTTATTGCCACGAAATTTTGCCTTTAATTTCAATGAATGAAAGTGGCTTGCTCAAAATTTAATGCAAATAAACATTTTTTTTGGTTTCATTTTTATTATTATTTTTTTTAATGCTACAAACGGTAGCCAACGTGGAAGCGATATGAAGGTAGGTGTATTTTATTGCTGTGTCGTATTTATTTATTTCAAAAAACCAATAATTTCATAAAACTTAATTGCAATTAAAATCTTTAAATGCGGTATTGAAAAGTGATATTTTGAGTGACACATTTTAAATACAGTAACTATAAATAAAATAAACCACTCAAATAATTTATTGCCACGAAATTTTGCCTTTAATTTCAATGAATGAAAGTGGCTTGCTCAAAATTTAATGCAAATAAACATTTTTTTTGGTTTCATTTTTATTATTATTTTTTTTTGGTTTCATTTTTATTATTATTTTTTTTAATGCTACAAACGGTAGCCAACGTGGAAGCGATATGAAGGTAGGTGTATTTTATTGCTGTGTCGTATTTATTTATTTCAAAAAACCAATAATTTCATAAAACTTAATTGCAATTAAAATCTTTAAATGCGGTATTGAAAAGTGATATTTTGAGTGACACATTTTAAATACAGTAACTATAAATAAAATTAACCACTCAAATAATTTATTGCCACGAAATTTTGCCTTTAATTTCAATGAATGAAAGTGGCTTGCTCAAAATTTAATGCAAATAAACATTTTTTTTGGTTTCATTTTTATTATTTTATTTAATGCTACAAACGGTAGCCAACGTGGAAGCGATATGAAGGTAGGTGTATTTTATTGCTGTGTCGTATTTATTTATTTCACAAACCAATAATTTCATAAAACTTAATTGCAATTAAAATCTTTAAATGCGGTATTGAAAAGTGATATTTTGAGTGACACATTTTAAATACAGTAACTATAAATAAAATAAACCACTCAAATAATTTATTGCCACGAAATTTTGCCTTTAATTTCAATGAATGAAAGTGGCTTGCTCAAAATTTAATGCAAATAAACATTTTTTTTTATTTCATTTTTATTATTATTATTTTTTTTAATGCTACAAACGGTAGCCAACGTGGAAGCGATATGAAGGTAGGTGTATTTTATTGCTGTGTCGTATTTATTTATTTCAAAAAACCAATAATTTCATAAAACTTAATTGCAATTAAAATCTTTAAATGCGGTGTTAAATAGTAATATTTTGAGTGACACATTTTAAATACAGTAACTATAAATAAAATAAAACACTAAGATAATTTATTGCCACGTAATTTTGCCTTTAATTTCAATGAATGAAAGTGGCTTGCTCAAAATTTAATGCAAATAAACATTTTTTTTGGTTTCATTTTTATTATTATTTTTTTAATGCTACAAACGGTAGCCAACGTGGAAGCGATATGAAGGTAGGTGTGTTTTATTGCTGTGTCGTATTTATTTATTTCACAAACCAATAATTTCATAAAACTTAAATGCAATTAAAATCTTTAAATTCGGTGTTGAATAGTGATATTTTGAGTGACACATTTTAAATACAGTAACTATAAATAAAATAAAAACTAAAATAATTTATTGCCACGTAATTTTGCCTTTAATTTCAATGAATGAAAGTGGCTTGCTCAAAATTTAATGCAAATAAACATTTTTTTTGGTTTCATTTTTATTATTATTTTTTTTTTGGTTTCATTTTTATTATTTTTTTTAATGCTACAAACGGTAGCCAACGTGGAAGCGATATGAAGGTAGGTGTATTTTATTGCTGTGTCGTATTTATTTATTTCACAAACCAATAATTTCATAAAACTTAAATGCAATTAAAATCTTTAAATTCGGTGTTGAATAGTGATATTTTGAGTGACACATTTTAAATACAGTAACTATAAATAAAATAAAACACTAAAATAATTTATTGCCACGTAATTTTGCCTTTAATTTCAATGAATGAAAGTGGCTTGCTCAAAATTTAATGCAAATAAACATTTTTTTTGGTTTCATTTTTATTATTATTTTTTTTTTGGTTTCATTTTTATTATTTTTTTTAATGCTACAAACGGTAGCCAACGTGGAAGCGATATGAAGGTAGGTGTATTTTATTGCTGTGTCGTATTTATTTATTTCACAAACCAATAATTTCATAAAACTTAATTGCAATTAAAATCTTTAAATGCGGTATTGAAAAGTGATATTTTGAGTGACACATTTTAAATACAGTAACTATAAATAAAATAAACCACTCAAATAATTTATTGCCACGAAATTTTGCCTTTAATTTCAATGAATGAAAGTGGCTTGCTCAAAATTTAATGCAAATAAACATTTTTTTTGGTTTCATTTTTATTATTATTATTTTTTTTGGTTTAATTTTTATTATTATTTTTTTTAATGCTACAAACGGTAGCCAACGTGGAAGCGATATGAAGGTAGGTGTATTTTATTGCTGTGTCGTATTTATTTATTTCAAAAAACCAATAATTTCATAAAACTTAATTGCAATTAAAATCTTTAAATGCGGTATTGAAAAGTGATATTTTGAGTGACACATTTTAAATACAGTAACTATAAATAAAATAAACCACTCAAATAATTTATTGCCACGAAATTTTGCCTTTAATTTCAATGAATGAAAGTGGCTTGCTCAAAATTTAATGCAAATAAACATTTTTTTTGGTTTCATTTTTATTATTATTTTTTTTTTGGTTTAATTTTTATTATTATTTTTTTTAATGCTACAAACGGTAGCCAACGTGGAAGCGATATGAAGGTAGGTGTATTTTATTGCTGTGTCGTATTTATTTATTTCAAAAAACCAATAATTTCATAAAACTTAATTGCAATTAAAATCTTTAAATGCGGTATTGAAAAGTGATATTTTGAGTGACACATTTTAAATACAGTAACTATAAATAAAATAAACCACTCAAATAATTTATTGCCACGAAATTTTGCCTTTAATTTCAATGAATGAAAGTGGCTTGCTCAAAATTTAATGCAAATAAACATTTTTTTTGGTTTCATTTTTATTATTATTTTTTTTTTGGTTTAATTTTTATTATTATTTTTTTTAATGCTACAAACGGTAGCCAACGTGGAAGCGATATGAAGGTAGGTGTATTTTATTGCTGTGTCGTATTTATTTATTTCAAAAAACCAATAATTTCATAAAACTTAATTGCAATTAAAATCTTTAAATGCGGTATTGAAAAGTGATATTTTGAGTGACACATTTTAAATACAGTAACTATAAATAAAATAAACCACTCAAATAATTTATTGCCACGAAATTTTGCCTTTAATTTCAATGAATGAAAGTGGCTTGCTCAAAATTTAATGCAAATAAACATTTTTTTTGGTTTCATTTTTATTATTATTATTTTTTTTGGTTTCATTTTTATTATTACTTTTTTTAATGCTACAAACGGTAGCCAACGTGGAAGCGATATGAAGGTAGGTGTATTTTATTGCTGTGTCGTATTTATTTATTTCAAAAAACCAATAATTTCATAAAACTTAATTGCAATTAAAATCTTTAAATGCGGTATTGAAAAGTGATATTTTGAGTGACACATTTTAAATACAGTAACTATAAATAAAATAAACCACTCAAATAATTTATTGCCACGAAATTTTGCCTTTAATTTCAATGAATGAAAGTGGCTTGCTCAAAATTTAATGCAAATAAACATTTTTTTTGGTTTCATTTTTATTATTATTTTTTTTTTGGTTTAATTTTTATTATTATTTTTTTTAATGCTACAAACGGTAGCCAACGTGGAAGCGATATGAAGGTAGGTGTATTTTATTGCTGTGTCGTATTTATTTATTTCAAAAAACCAATAATTTCATAAAACTTAATTGCAATTAAAATCTTTAAATGCGGTATTGAAAAGTGATATTTTGAGTGACACATTTTAAATACAGTAACTATAAATAAAATAAACCACTCAAATAATTTATTGCCACGAAATTTTGCCTTTAATTTCAATGAATGAAAGTGGCTTGCTCAAAATTTAATGCAAATAAACATTTTTTTTGGTTTCATTTTTATTATTATTTTTTTTTTGGTTTAATTTTTATTATTATTTTTTTTAATGCTACAAACGGTAGCCAACGTGGAAGCGATATGAAGGTAGGTGTATTTTATTGCTGTGTCGTATTTATTTATTTCACAAACCAATAATTTCATAAAACTTAAATGCAATTAAAATCTTTAAATTCGGTGTTGAATAGTGATATTTTGAGTGACACATTTTAAATACAGTAACTATAAATAAAATAAAAACTAAAATAATTTATTGCCACGTAATTTTGCCTTTAATTTCAATGAATGAAAGTGGCTTGCTCAAAATTTAATGCAAATAAACATTTTTTTTGGTTTCATTTTTATTATTATTTTTTTTTTGGTTTCATTTTTATTATTTTTTTTAATGCTACAAACGGTAGCCAACGTGGAAGCGATATGAAGGTAGGTGTATTTTATTGCTGTGTCGTATTTATTTATTTCACAAACCAATAATTTCATAAAACTTAAATGCAATTAAAATCTTTAAATGCGGTGTTAAATAGTGATATTTTGAGTGACACATTTTAAATACAGTAACTATAAATAAAATAAAACACTAAAATAATTTATTGCCACGTAATTTTGCCTTTAATTGCAATGAATGAAAGTGGCTTGCTCAAAATTTAATGCAAATAAACTTTTTTGTTATTTCATTTTTATTATTATTATTTTTTTTAATGCTACAAACGGTAGCCAACGTGGAAGCGATATGAAGGTAAGTGCATTTATTTACTGAGGTATTGAATTTGATTTGAATTTTAATTGCCACAAATTGAAACGTATTGTGTATTTTTTATTTTGTTTAATATTGACAAACGTTGCTTGTTGTAACTTTCATGCAAATAAAGATTTTTATTGGTGTTGTTTTAATTTTTTAAATGTCTTGCTACAAACAGTAGCCAACGCAGAAGCCATAAGAAGGTAGGTGCATTTTTTTGCGTTTTATCTTGTGATGTGTTGATTTAATAGCTTGTGTGCCATATATTATACCGTATTGTGTATTCTTTATTCTGTATAATATTTATTAAAGTCGCTTGTTGTAACTTTCCTACAAATTAATTTTTTTGTTGGTTGTGTTTTTAATTTATTTTTTAGGTTTTGCTACAAATGGTAGCAGATGCAGTATAAAGGTAAGAGCATTTATTTAACGCCAAGTGAAAAAGCTTTGATTTTTGTGTACTATTTTTTCATTTCACAAACCAATAATTCCTTTATTCCCTTCATTTGAAATAATCATTGTTTACCTCATCCTTATATCCATTTTTCCTGGCAAGAATGCTCTAAACCTCCACGTGGTTCTTGCCGGACAAATTAGTTATTGACTAATTTGACCAATTAGAGCAATCCTTAAATATAACATTGTTGACTGTTTTTTACAGCCGTAAAATTATGTCGCTTGTAATTTTCATGCAAATAAAGATTTTTTATTGGTGTTGTTTTTAATTTTTTTTAATGCTACAAACGGTAGCCAACGTGGAAGCGATATGAAGGTAGGTGTATTTTATTGCTGTGTCGTATTTATTTATTTCAAAAAACCAATAATTTCATAAAACTTAATTGCAATTAAAATCTTTAAATGCGGTATTGAAAAGTGATATTTTGAGTGACACATTTTAAATACAGTAACTATAAATAAAATAAACCACTCAAATAATTTATTGCCACGAAATTTTGCCTTTAATTTCAATGAATGAAAGTGGCTTGCTCAAAATTTAATGCAAATAAACATTTTTTTTTTGGTTTCATTTTTATTATTATTTTTTTTTGGTTTCATTTTTATTATTATTTTTTTTAATGCTACAAACGGTAGCCAACGTGGAAGCGATATGAAGGTAGGTGTATTTTATTGCTGTGTCGTATTTATTTATTTCAAAAAACCAATAATTTCATAAAACTTAATTGCAATTAAAATCTTTAAATGCGGTATTGAAAAGTGATATTTTGAGTGACACATTTTAAATACAGTAACTATAAATAAAATAAACCACTCAAATAATTTATTGCCACGAAATTTTGCCTTTAATTTCAATGAATGAAAGTGGCTTGCTCAAAATTTAATGCAAATAAACATTTTTTTTGGTTTCATTTTTATTATTATTTTTTTTTGGTTTCATTTTTATTATTATTTTTTTTAATGCTACAAACGGTAGCCAACGTGGAAGCGATATGAAGGTAGGTGTATTTTATTGCTGTGTCGTATTTATTTATTTCAAAAAACCAATAATTTCATAAAACTTAATTGCAATTAAAATCTTTAAATGCGGTATTGAAAAGTGATATTTTGAGTGACACATTTTAAATACAGTAACTATAAATAAAATAAACCACTCAAATAATTTATTGCCACGAAATTTTGCCTTTAATTTCAATGAATGAAAGTGGCTTGCTCAAAATTTAATGCAAATAAACATTTTTTTTGGTTTCATTTTTATTATTATTTTTTTTTGGTTTCATTTTTATTATTATTTTTTTTAATGCTACAAACGGTAGCCAACGTGGAAGCGATATGAAGGTAGGTGTATTTTATTGCTGTGTCGTATTTATTTATTTCAAAAAACCAATAATTTCATAAAACTTAATTGCAATTAAAATCTTTAAATGCGGTATTGAAAAGTGATATTTTGAGTGACACATTTTAAATACAGTAACTATAAATAAAATAAACCACTCAAATAATTTATTGCCACGAAATTTTGCCTTTAATTTCAATGAATGAAAGTGGCTTGCTCAAAATTTAATGCAAATAAACATTTTTTTTGGTTTCATTTTTATTATTATTTTTTTTTGGTTTCATTTTTATTATTATTTTTTTTAATGCTACAAACGGTAGCCAACGTGGAAGCGATATGAAGGTAGGTGTATTTTATTGCTGTGTCGTATTTATTTATTTCAAAAAACCAATAATTTCATAAAACTTAATTGCAATTAAAATCTTTAAATGCGGTATTGAAAAGTGATATTTTGAGTGACACATTTTAAATACAGTAACTATAAATAAAATAAACCACTCAAATAATTTATTGCCACGAAATTTTGCCTTTAATTTCAATGAATGAAAGTGGCTTGCTCAAAATTTAATGCAAATAAACATTTTTTTTGGTTTCATTTTTATTATTATTTTTTTTTGGTTTCATTTTTATTATTATTTTTTTTAATGCTACAAACGGTAGCCAACGTGGAAGCGATATGAAGGTAGGTGTATTTTATTGCTGTGTCGTATTTATTTATTTCAAAAAACCAATAATTTCATAAAACTTAATTGCAATTAAAATCTTTAAATGCGGTATTGAAAAGTGATATTTTGAGTGACACATTTTAAATACAGTAACTATAAATAAAATAAACCACTCAAATAATTTATTGCCACGAAATTTTGCCTTTAATTTCAATGAATGAAAGTGGCTTGCTCAAAATTTAATGCAAATAAACATTTTTTTTGGTTTCATTTTTATTATTATTTTTTTTTTGGTTTAATTTTTATTATTATTTTTTTTAATGCTACAAACGGTAGCCAACGTGGTAGCGATATGAAGGTAGGTGTATTTTATTGCTGTGTCGTATTTATTTATTTCAAAAAACCAATAATTTCATAAAACTTAATTGCAATTAAAATCTTTAAATGCGGTATTGAAAAGTGATATTTTGAGTGACACATTTTAAATACAGTAACTATAAATAAAATAAACCACTCAAATAATTTATTGCCACGAAATTTTGCCTTTAATTTCAATGAATGAAAGTGGCTTGCTCAAAATTTAATGCAAATAAACATTTTTTTTGGTTTCATTTTTATTATTATTTTTTTTTGGTTTCATTTTTATTATTATTTTTTTTAATGCTACAAACGGTAGCCAACGTGGAAGCGATATGAAGGTAGGTGTATTTTATTGCTGTGTCGTATTTATTTATTTCAAAAAACCAATAATTTCATAAAACTTAATTGCAATTAAAATCTTTAAATGCGGTATTGAAAAGTGATATTTTGAGTGACACATTTTAAATACAGTAACTATAAATAAAATAAACCACTCAAATAATTTATTGCCACGAAATTTTGCCTTTAATTTCAATGAATGAAAGTGGCTTGCTCAAAATTTAATGCAAATAAACATTTTTTTTGGTTTCATTTTTATTATTATTTTTTTTTTGGTTTAATTTTTATTATTATTTTTTTTAATGCTACAAACGGTAGCCAACGTGGTAGCGATATGAAGGTAGGTGTATTTTATTGCTGTGTCGTATTTATTTATTTCAAAAAACCAATAATTTCATAAAACTTAATTGCAATTAAAATCTTTAAATGCGGTATTGAAAAGTGATATTTTGAGTGACACATTTTAAATACAGTAACTATAAATAAAATAAACCACTCAAATAATTTATTGCCACGAAATTTTGCCTTTAATTTCAATGAATGAAAGTGGCTTGCTCAAAATTTAATGCAAATAAACATTTTTTTTGGTTTCATTTTTATTATTATTTTTTTTTTTGGTTTAATTTTTATTATTATTTTTTTTAATGCTACAAACGGTAGCCAACGTGGAAGCGATATGAAGGTAGGTGTATTTTATTGCTGTGTCGTATTTATTTATTTCAAAAAACCAATAATTTCATAAAACTTAATTGCAATTAAAATCTTTAAATGCGGTATTGAAAAGTGATATTTTGAGTGACACATTTTAAATACAGTAACTATAAATAAAATTAACCACTCAAATAATTTATTGCCACGAAATTTTGCCTTTAATTTCAATGAATGAAAGTGGCTTGCTCAAAATTTAATGCAAATAAACATTTTTTTTGGTTTCATTTTTATTATTTTATTTAATGCTACAAACGGTAGCCAACGTGGAAGCGATATGAAGGTAGGTGTATTTTATTGCTGTGTCGTATTTATTTATTTCACAAACCAATAATTTCATAAAACTTAATTGCAATTAAAATCTTTAAATGCGGTATTGAAAAGTGATATTTTGAGTGACACATTTTAAATACAGTAACTATAAATAAAATAAACCACTCAAATAATTTATTGCCACGAAATTTTGCCTTTAATTTCAATGAATGAAAGTGGCTTGCTCAAAATTTAATGCAAATAAACATTTTTTTTTATTTCATTTTTATTATTATTATTTTTTTTAATGCTACAAACGGTAGCCAACGTGGAAGCGATATGAAGGTAGGTGTATTTTATTGCTGTGTCGTATTTATTTATTTCAAAAAACCAATAATTTCATAAAACTTAATTGCAATTAAAATCTTTAAATGCGGTGTTAAATAGTAATATTTTGAGTGACACATTTTAAATACAGTAACTATAAATAAAATAAAACACTAAGATAATTTATTGCCACGTAATTTTGCCTTTAATTTCAATGAATGAAAGTGGCTTGCTCAAAATTTAATGCAAATAAACATTTTTTTTGGTTTCATTTTTATTATTATTTTTTTAATGCTACAAACGGTAGCCAACGTGGAAGCGATATGAAGGTAGGTGTGTTTTATTGCTGTGTCGTATTTATTTATTTCACAAACCAATAATTTCATAAAACTTAAATGCAATTAAAATCTTTAAATTCGGTGTTGAATAGTGATATTTTGAGTGACACATTTTAAATACAGTAACTATAAATAAAATAAAAACTAAAATAATTTATTGCCACGTAATTTTGCCTTTAATTTCAATGAATGAAAGTGGCTTGCTCAAAATTTAATGCAAATAAACATTTTTTTTGGTTTCATTTTTATTATTATTT
Organism: Tribolium castaneum; assembly: GCF_031307605.1. NCBI lineage: Eukaryota > Metazoa > Arthropoda > Insecta > Coleoptera > Tenebrionidae > Tribolium > Tribolium castaneum. The sequence continues at coordinate 15,820,672 of NC_087396.1, forward strand.
TTTTTTTGGTTTCATTTTTATTATTTTTTTTAATGCTACAAACGGTAGCCAACGTGGAAGCGATATGAAGGTAGGTGTATTTTATTGCTGTGTCGTATTTATTTATTTCACAAACCAATAATTTCATAAAACTTAAATGCAATTAAAATCTTTAAATTCGGTGTTGAATAGTGATATTTTGAGTGACACATTTTAAATACAGTAACTATAAATAAAATAAAACACTAAAATAATTTATTGCCACGTAATTTTGCCTTTAATTTCAATGAATGAAAGTGGCTTGCTCAAAATTTAATGCAAATAAACATTTTTTTTGGTTTCATTTTTATTATTATTTTTTTTTTGGTTTCATTTTTATTATTTTTTTTAATGCTACAAACGGTAGCCAACGTGGAAGCGATATGAAGGTAGGTGTATTTTATTGCTGTGTCGTATTTATTTATTTCACAAACCAATAATTTCATAAAACTTAATTGCAATTAAAATCTTTAAATGCGGTATTGAAAAGTGATATTTTGAGTGACACATTTTAAATACAGTAACTATAAATAAAATAAACCACTCAAATAATTTATTGCCACGAAATTTTGCCTTTAATTTCAATGAATGAAAGTGGCTTGCTCAAAATTTAATGCAAATAAACATTTTTTTTGGTTTCATTTTTATTATTATTATTTTTTTTAATGCTACAAACGGTAGCCAACGTGGAAGCGATATGAAGGTAGGTGTATTTTATTGCTGTGTCGTATTTATTTATTTCAAAAAACCAATAATTTCATAAAACTTAATTGCAATTAAAATCTTTAAATGCGGTATTGAAAAGTGATATTTTGAGTGACACATTTTAAATACAGTAACTATAAATAAAATAAACCACTCAAATAATTTATTGCCACGAAATTTTGCCTTTAATTTCAATGAATGAAAGTGGCTTGCTCAAAATTTAATGCAAATAAACATTTTTTTTGGTTTCATTTTTATTATTATTTTTTTTTTGGTTTAATTTTTATTATTATTTTTTTTAATGCTACAAACGGTAGCCAACGTGGAAGCGATATGAAGGTAGGTGTATTTTATTGCTGTGTCGTATTTATTTATTTCAAAAAACCAATAATTTCATAAAACTTAATTGCAATTAAAATCTTTAAATGCGGTATTGAAAAGTGATATTTTGAGTGACACATTTTAAATACAGTAACTATAAATAAAATAAACCACTCAAATAATTTATTGCCACGAAATTTTGCCTTTAATTTCAATGAATGAAAGTGGCTTGCTCAAAATTTAATGCAAATAAACATTTTTTTTGGTTTCATTTTTATTATTATTTTTTTTTTGGTTTAATTTTTATTATTATTTTTTTTAATGCTACAAACGGTAGCCAACGTGGAAGCGATATGAAGGTAGGTGTATTTTATTGCTGTGTCGTATTTATTTATTTCAAAAAACCAATAATTTCATAAAACTTAATTGCAATTAAAATCTTTAAATGCGGTATTGAAAAGTGATATTTTGAGTGACACATTTTAAATACAGTAACTATAAATAAAATAAACCACTCAAATAATTTATTGCCACGAAATTTTGCCTTTAATTTCAATGAATGAAAGTGACTTGCTCAAAATTTAATGCAAATAAACATTTTTTTTGGTTTCATTTTTATTATTATTATTTTTTTTAATGCTACAAACGGTAGCCAACGTGGAAGCGATATGAAGGTAGGTGTATTTTATTGCTGTGTCGTATTTATTTATTTCAAAAAACCAATAATTTCATAAAACTTAATTGCAATTAAAATCTTTAAATGCGGTATTGAAAAGTGATATTTTGAGTGACACATTTTAAATACAGTAACTATAAATAAAATAAACCACTCAAATAATTTATTGCCACGAAATTTTGCCTTTAATTTCAATGAATGAAAGTGGCTTGCTCAAAATTTAATGCAAATAAACATTTTTTTTATTTCATTTTTATTATTATTATTTTTTTAATGCTACAAACGGTAGCCAACGTGGAAGCGATATGAAGGTAGGTGTATTTTATTGCTGTGTCGTATTTATTTATTTCACAAACCAATAATTTCATAAAACTTAAATGCAATTAAAATCTTTAAATTCGGTGTTGAATAGTGATATTTTGAGTGACACATTTTAAATACAGTAACTATAAATAAAATAAAAACTAAAATAATTTATTGCCACGTAATTTTGCCTTTAATTTCAATGAATGAAAGTGGCTTGCTCAAAATTTAATGCAAATAAACATTTTTTTTGGTTTCATTTTTATTATTATTTTTTTTTTGGTTTCATTTTTATTATTTTTTTTAATGCTACAAACGGTAGCCAACGTGGAAGCGATATGAAGGTAGGTGTATTTTATTGCTGTGTCGTATTTATTTATTTCACAAACCAATAATTTCATAAAACTTAAATGCAATTAAAATCTTTAAATGCGGTGTTAAATAGTGATATTTTGAGTGACACATTTTAAATACAGTAACTATAAATAAAATAAAACACTAAAATAGTTTATTGCCACGTAATTTTGCCTTTAATTGCAATGAATGAAAGTGGCTTGCTCAAAATTTAATGCAAATAAACTTTTTTGTTATTTCATTTTTATTATTATTATTTTTTTTAATGCTACAAACGGTAGCCAACGTGGAAGCGATATGAAGGTAAGTGCATTTATTTACTGAGGTATTGAATTTGATTTGAATTTTAATTGCCACAAATTGAAACGTATTGTGTATTTTTTATTTTGTTTAATATTGACAAACGTTGCTTGTTGTAACTTTCATGCAAATAAAGATTTTTATTGGTGTTGTTTTAATTTTTTAAATGTCTTGCTACAAACAGTAGCCAACGCAGAAGCCATAAGAAGGTAGGTGCATTTTTTTGCGTTTTATCTTGTGATGTGTTGATTTAATAGCTTGTGTGCCATATATTATACCGTATTGTGTATTCTTTATTCTGTATAATATTTATTAAAGTCGCTTGTTGTAACTTTCCTACAAATTAATTTTTTTGTTGGTTGTGTTTTTAATTTATTTTTTAGGTTTTGCTACAAATGGTAGCAGATGCAGTATAAAGGTAAGAGCATTTATTTAACGCCAAGTGAAAAAGCTTTGATTTTTGTGTACTATTTTTTCATTTCACAAACCAATAATTCCTTTATTCCCTTCATTTGAAATAATCATTGTTTACCTCATCCTTATATCCATTTTTCCTGGCAAGAATGCTCTAAACCTCCACGTGGTTCTTGCCGGACAAATTAGTTATTGACTAATTTGACCAATTAGAGCAATCCTTAAATATAACATTGTTGACTGTTTTTTACAGCCGTAAAATTATGTCGCTTGTAATTTTCATGCAAATAAAGATTTTTTATTGGTGTTGTTTTTAATTTTTTTTAATGCTACAAACGGTAGCCAACGTGGAAGCGATATGAAGGTAGGTGTATTTTATTGCTGTGTCGTATTTATTTATTTCAAAAAACCAATAATTTCATAAAACTTAATTGCAATTAAAATCTTTAAATGCGGTATTGAAAAGTGATATTTTGAGTGACACATTTTAAATACAGTAACTATAAATAAAATAAACCACTCAAATAATTTATTGCCACGAAATTTTGCCTTTAATTTCAATGAATGAAAGTGGCTTGCTCAAAATTTAATGCAAATAAACATTTTTTTTGGTTTCATTTTTATTATTATTTTTTTTTGGTTTCATTTTTATTATTATTTTTTTTAATGCTACAAACGGTAGCCAACGTGGAAGCGATATGAAGGTAGGTGTATTTTATTGCTGTGTCGTATTTATTTATTTCAAAAAACCAATAATTTCATAAAACTTAATTGCAATTAAAATCTTTAAATGCGGTATTGAAAAGTGATATTTTGAGTGACACATTTTAAATACAGTAACTATAAATAAAATAAACCACTCAAATAATTTATTGCCACGAAATTTTGCCTTTAATTTCAATGAATGAAAGTGGCTTGCTCAAAATTTAATGCAAATAAACATTTTTTTTGGTTTCATTTTTATTATTATTTTTTTTTGGTTTCATTTTTATTATTATTTTTTTTAATGCTACAAACGGTAGCCAACGTGGAAGCGATATGAAGGTAGGTGTATTTTATTGCTGTGTCGTATTTATTTATTTCAAAAAACCAATAATTTCATAAAACTTAATTGCAATTAAAATCTTTAAATGCGGTATTGAAAAGTGATATTTTGAGTGACACATTTTAAATACAGTAACTATAAATAAAATTAACCACTCAAATAATTTATTGCCACGAAATTTTGCCTTTAATTTCAATGAATGAAAGTGGCTTGCTCAAAATTTAATGCAAATAAACATTTTTTTTGGTTTCATTTTTATTATTTTATTTAATGCTACAAACGGTAGCCAACGTGGAAGCGATATGAAGGTAGGTGTATTTTATTGCTGTGTCGTATTTATTTATTTCACAAACCAATAATTTCATAAAACTTAATTGCAATTAAAATCTTTAAATGCGGTATTGAAAAGTGATATTTTGAGTGACACATTTTAAATACAGTAACTATAAATAAAATAAACCACTCAAATAATTTATTGCCACGAAATTTTGCCTTTAATTTCAATGAATGAAAGTGGCTTGCTCAAAATTTAATGCAAATAAACATTTTTTTTGGTTTCATTTTTATTATTATTTTTTTTTTGGTTTCATTTTTATTATTTTTTTTAATGCTACAAACGGTAGCCAACGTGGAAGCGATATGAAGGTAGGTGTATTTTATTGCTGTGTCGTATTTATTTATTTCACAAACCAATAATTTCATAAAACTTAATTGCAATTAAAATTTTTAAATGCGGTATTGAAAAGTGATATTTTGAGTGACACATTTTAAATACAGTAACTATAAATAAAATAAACCACTCAAATAATTTATTGCCACGAAATTTTGCCTTTAATTTCAATGAATGAAAGTGGCTTGCTCAAAATTTAATGCAAATAAACATTTTTTTTGGTTTCATTTTTATTATTATTATTTTTTTTAATGCTACAAACGGTAGCCAACGTGGAAGCGATATGAAGGTAGGTGTATTTTATTGCTGTGTCGTATTTATTTATTTCACAAACCAATAATTTCATAAAACTTAATTGCAATTAAAATCTTTAAATGCGGTATTGAAAAGTGATATTTTGAGTGACACATTTTAAATACAGTAACTATAAATAAAATAAACCACTCAAATAATTTATTGCCACGAAATTTTGCCTTTAATTTCAATGAATGAAAGTGGCTTGCTCAAAATTTAATGCAAATAAACATTTTTTTTGGTTTCATTTTTATTATTATTTTTTTTTTGGTTTCATTTTTATTATTTTTTTTAATGCTACAAACGGTAGCCAACGTGGAAGCGATATGAAGGTAGGTGTATTTTATTGCTGTGTCGTATTTATTTATTTCACAAACCAATAATTTCATAAAACTTAATTGCAATTAAAATTTTTAAATGCGGTATTGAAAAGTGATATTTTGAGTGACACATTTTAAATACAGTAACTATAAATAAAATAAACCACTCAAATAATTTATTGCCACGAAATTTTGCCTTTAATTTCAATGAATGAAAGTGGCTTGCTCAAAATTTAATGCAAATAAACATTTTTTTTATTTCATTTTTATTATTATTATTTTTTTTAATGCTACAAACGGTAGCCAACGTGGAAGCGATATGAAGGTAGGTGTATTTTATTGCTGTGTCGTATTTATTTATTTCAAAAAACCAATAATTTCATAAAACTTAATTGCAATTAAAATCTTTAAATGCGGTGTTAAATAGTAATATTTTGAGTGACACATTTTAAATACAGTAACTATAAATAAAATAAAACACTAAGATAATTTATTGCCACGTAATTTTGCCTTTAATTTCAATGAATGAAAGTGGCTTGCTCAAAATTTAATGCAAATAAACATTTTTTTTGGTTTCATTTTTATTATTATTTTTTTAATGCTACAAACGGTAGCCAACGTGGAAGCGATATGAAGGTAGGTGTGTTTTATTGCTGTGTCGTATTTATTTATTTCACAAACCAATAATTTCATAAAACTTAAATGCAATTAAAATCTTTAAATTCGGTGTTGAATAGTGATATTTTGAGTGACACATTTTAAATACAGTAACTATAAATAAAATAAAAACTAAAATAATTTATTGCCACGTAATTTTGCCTTTAATTTCAATGAATGAAAGTGGCTTGCTCAAAATTTAATGCAAATAAACATTTTTTTTGGTTTCATTTTTATTATTATTTTTTTTTTGGTTTCATTTTTATTATTTTTTTTAATGCTACAAACGGTAGCCAACGTGGAAGCGATATGAAGGTAGGTGTATTTTATTGCTGTGTCGTATTTATTTATTTCACAAACCAATAATTTCATAAAACTTAAATGCAATTAAAATCTTTAAATTCGGTGTTGAATAGTGATATTTTGAGTGACACATTTTAAATACAGTAACTATAAATAAAATAAAACACTAAAATAATTTATTGCCACGTAATTTTGCCTTTAATTTCAATGAATGAAAGTGGCTTGCTCAAAATTTAATGCAAATAAACATTTTTTTTGGTTTCATTTTTATTATTATTTTTTTTTTGGTTTCATTTTTATTATTTTTTTTAATGCTACAAACGGTAGCCAACGTGGAAGCGATATGAAGGTAGGTGTATTTTATTGCTGTGTCGTATTTATTTATTTCACAAACCAATAATTTCATAAAACTTAATTGCAATTAAAATTTTTAAATGCGGTATTGAAAAGTGATATTTTGAGTGACACATTTTAAATACAGTAACTATAAATAAAATAAACCACTCAAATAATTTATTGCCACGAAATTTTGCCTTTAATTTCAATGAATGAAAGTGGCTTGCTCAAAATTTAATGCAAATAAACATTTTTTTTGGTTTCATTTTTATTATTATTATTTTTTTTAATGCTACAAACGGTAGCCAACGTGGAAGCGATATGAAGGTAGGTGTATTTTATTGCTGTGTCGTATTTATTTATTTCACAAACCAATAATTTCATAAAACTTAAATGCAATTAAAATCTTTAAATTCGGTGTTGAATAGTGATATTTTGAGTGACACATTTTAAATACAGTAACTATAAATAAAATAAAACACTAAAATAATTTATTGCCACGTAATTTTGCCTTTAATTTCAATGAATGAAAGTGGCTTGCTCAAAATTTAATGCAAATAAACATTTTTTTTGTTTCATTTTTATTATTATTTTTTTTTTGGTTTCATTTTTATTATTTTTTTTAATGCTACAAACGGTAGCCAACGTGGAAGCGATATGAAGGTAGGTGTATTTTATTGCTGTGTCGTATTTATTTATTTCACAAACCAATAATTTCATAAAACTTAATTGCAATTAAAATCTTTAAATGCGGTATTGAAAAGTGATATTTTGAGTGACACATTTTAAATACAGTAACTATAAATAAAATAAACCACTCAAATAATTTATTGCCACGAAATTTTGCCTTTAATTTCAATGAATGAAAGTGGCTTGCTCAAAATTTAATGCAAATAAACATTTTTTTTGGTTTCATTTTTATTATTATTTTTTTTTTTGGTTTAATTTTTATTATTATTTTTTTTAATGCTACAAACGGTAGCCAACGTGGAAGCGATATGAAGGTAGGTGTATTTTATTGCTGTGTCGTATTTATTTATTTCAAAAAACCAATAATTTCATAAAACTTAATTGCAATTAAAATCTTTAAATGCGGTATTGAAAAGTGATATTTTGAGTGACACATTTTAAATACAGTAACTATAAATAAAATAAACCACTCAAATAATTTATTGCCACGAAATTTTGCCTTTAATTTCAATGAATGAAAGTGGCTTGCTCAAAATTTAATGCAAATAAACATTTTTTTTGGTTTCATTTTTATTATTATTATTTTTTTTAATGCTACAAACGGTAGCCAACGTGGAAGCGATATGAAGGTAGGTGTATTTTATTGCTGTGTCGTATTTATTTATTTCAAAAAACCAATAATTTCATAAAACTTAATTGCAATTAAAATCTTTAAATGCGGTATTGAAAAGTGATATTTTGAGTGACACATTTTAAATACAGTAACTATAAATAAAATAAACCACTCAAATAATTTATTGCCACGAAATTTTGCCTTTAATTTCAATGAATGAAAGTGGCTTGCTCAAAATTTAATGCAAATAAACATTTTTTTTATTTCATTTTTATTATTATTATTTTTTTAATGCTACAAACGGTAGCCAACGTGGAAGCGATATGAAGGTAGGTGTATTTTATTGCTGTGTCGTATTTATTTATTTCACAAACCAATAATTTCATAAAACTTAATTGCAATTAAAATCTTTAAATGCGGTATTGAAAAGTGATATTTTGAGTGACACATTTTAAATACAGTAACTATAAATAAAATAAACCACTCAAATAATTTATTGCCACGAAATTTTGCCTTTAATTTCAATGAATGAAAGTGGCTTGCTCAAAATTTAATGCAAATAAACATTTTTTTTGGTTTCATTTTTATTATTATTTTTTTTTGGTTTCATTTTTATTATTATTTTTTTTAATGCTACAAACGGTAGCCAACGTGGAAGCGATATGAAGGTAGGTGTATTTTATTGCTGTGTCGTATTTATTTATTTCAAAAAACCAATAATTTCATAAAACTTAATTGCAATTAAAATCTTTAAATGCGGTATTGAAAAGTGATATTTTGAGTGACACATTTTAAATACAGTAACTATAAATAAAATAAACCACTCAAATAATTTATTGCCACGAAATTTTGCCTTTAATTTCAATGAATGAAAGTGGCTTGCTCAAAATTTAATGCAAATAAACATTTTTTTTGGTTTCATTTTTATTATTATTTTTTTTTTTGGTTTAATTTTTATTATTATTTTTTTTAATGCTACAAACGGTAGCCAACGTGGAAGCGATATGAAGGTAGGTGTATTTTATTGCTGTGTCGTATTTATTTATTTCAAAAAACCAATAATTTCATAAAACTTAATTGCAATTAAAATCTTTAAATGCGGTATTGAAAAGTGATATTTTGAGTGACACATTTTAAATACAGTAACTATAAATAAAATAAACCACTCAAATAATTTATTGCCACGAAATTTTGCCTTTAATTTCAATGAATGAAAGTGGCTTGCTCAAAATTTAATGCAAATAAACATTTTTTTTGGTTTCATTTTTATTATTATTATTTTTTTTAATGCTACAAACGGTAGCCAACGTGGAAGCGATATGAAGGTAGGTGTATTTTATTGCTGTGTCGTATTTATTTATTTCAAAAAACCAATAATTTCATAAAACTTAATTGCAATTAAAATCTTTAAATGCGGTATTGAAAAGTGATATTTTGAGTGACACATTTTAAATACAGTAACTATAAATAAAATAAACCACTCAAATAATTTATTGCCACGAAATTTTGCCTTTAATTTCAATGAATGAAAGTGGCTTGCTCAAAATTTAATGCAAATAAACATTTTTTTTATTTCATTTTTATTATTATTATTTTTTTAATGCTACAAACGGTAGCCAACGTGGAAGCGATATGAAGGTAGGTGTATTTTATTGCTGTGTCGTATTTATTTATTTCACAAACCAATAATTTCATAAAACTTAAATGCAATTAAAATCTTTAAATTCGGTGTTGAATAGTGATATTTTGAGTGACACATTTTAAATACAGTAACTATAAATAAAATAAAAACTAAAATAATTTATTGCCACGTAATTTTGCCTTTAATTTCAATGAATGAAAGTGGCTTGCTCAAAATTTAATGCAAATAAACATTTTTTTTGGTTTCATTTTTATTATTATTTTTTTTTTGGTTTCATTTTTATTATTTTTTTTAATGCTACAAACGGTAGCCAACGTGGAAGCGATATGAAGGTAGGTGTATTTTATTGCTGTGTCGTATTTATTTATTTCACAAACCAATAATTTCATAAAACTTAAATGCAATTAAAATCTTTAAATGCGGTGTTAAATAGTGATATTTTGAGTGACACATTTTAAATACAGTAACTATAAATAAAATAAAACACTAAAATAATTTATTGCCACGTAATTTTGCCTTTAATTGCAATGAATGAAAGTGGCTTGCTCAAAATTTAATGCAAATAAACTTTTTTGTTATTTCATTTTTATTATTATTATTTTTTTTAATGCTACAAACGGTAGCCAACGTGGAAGCGATATGAAGGTAAGTGCATTTATTTACTGAGGTATTGAATTTGATTTGAATTTTAATTGCCACAAATTGAAACGTATTGTGTATTTTTTATTTTGTTTAATATTGACAAACGTTGCTTGTTGTAACTTTCATGCAAATAAAGATTTTTATTGGTGTTGTTTTAATTTTTTAAATGTCTTGCTACAAACAGTAGCCAACGCAGAAGCCATAAGAAGGTAGGTGCATTTTTTTGCGTTTTATCTTGTGATGTGTTGATTTAATAGCTTGTGTGCCATATATTATACCGTATTGTGTATTCTTTATTCTGTATAATATTTGTTAAAGTCGCTTGTTGTAACTTTCCTACAAATTAATTTTTTTGTTGGTTGTGTTTTTAATTTATTTTTTAGGTTTTGCTACAAATGGTAGCAGATGCAGTATAAAGGTAAGAGCATTTATTTAACGCCAAGTGAAAAAGCTTTGATTTTTGTGTACTATTTTTTCATTTCACAAACCAATAATTCCTTTATTCCCTTCATTTGAAATAATCATTGTTTACCTCATCCTTATATCCATTTTTCCTGGCAAGAATGCTCTAAACCTCCACGTGGTTCTTGCCGGACAAATTAGTTATTGACTAATTTGACCAATTAGAGCAATCCTTAAATATAACATTGTTGACTGTTTTTTACAGCCGTAAAATTATGTCGCTTGTTGTAATTTTCATGCAAATAAAGATTTTTTATTGGTGTTGTTTTTAATTTTTTTTAATGCTACAAACGGTAGCCAACGTGGAAGCGATATGAAGGTAGGTGTATTTTATTGCTGTGTCGTATTTATTTATTTCACAAACCAATAATTTCATAAAACTTAATTGCAATTAAAATCTTTAAATGCGGAATTGAAAAGTGATATTTTGAGTGACACATTTTAAATACAGTAACTATAAATAAAATAAACCACTCAAATAATTTATTGCCACGAAATTTTGCCTTTAATTTCAATGAATGAAAGTGGCTTGCTCAAAATTTAATGCAAATAAACATTTTTTTTGGTTTCATTTTTATTATTATTTTTTTTTGGTTTCATTTTTATTATTATTTTTTTTAATGCTACAAACGGTAGCCAACGTGGAAGCGATATGAAGGTAGGTGTATTTTATTGCTGTGTCGTATTTATTTATTTCAAAAAACCAATAATTTCATAAAACTTAATTGCAACTAAAATCTTTAAATGCGGTATTGAAAAGTGATATTTTGAGTGACACATTTTAAATACAGTAACTATAAATAAAATAAACCACTCAAATAATTTATTGCCACGAAATTTTGCCTTTAATTTCAATGAATGAAAGTGGCTTGCTCAAAATTTAATGCAAATAAACATTTTATTTTGGTTTCATTTTTATTATTATTTTTTTTAATGCTACAAACAGTAGCCAACGCAGAAGCCATATGAAGGTAGGTGCATTTTTTTGCGTTTTATCTTGTGATGTGTTGATTTAATAGCTTGTGTGCCATATATTATACCGTATTGTGTATTCTTTATTCTGTATAATATTTATTAAAGTCGCTTGTTGTAACTTTCCTAGAAATTAATTTTTTTGTTGGTTGTGTTTTTAATTTATTTTTTAGGTTTTGCTACAAATGGTAGCAGATGCAGTATAAAGGTAAGAGCATTTATTTAACACCAAGTGAAAAAGCTTTGATTTTTGTGTACTATTTTTTCATTTCACAAACCAATAATTCCTTTATTCCCTTCATTTGAAATAATCATTGTTTACCACATCCTTATATCCATTTTTCTTAGCAAGAATGCTCTAAACTTCCACGTGGTGCTTGCCGGACAAATTAGTTATTGACTAATTTGACCAATTAGAACAATCCTTAAATATAACATTGTTGATAGTTTTTTACAGCCGTAAAATTATGTCGCTTGTAATTTTCATGCAAATAAAGATTTTTTATTGGTGTTGTTTTTAATTTTTTTTAATGCTACAAACGGTAGCCAACGTGGAAGCGATATGAAGGTAGGTGTATTTTATTGCTGTGTCGTATTTATTTATTTCACAAACTAATAATTTCATAAAACTCAAATTTGTGAAATTTGTGACGTTTGTGAAATTTTTGCTTGTCAGCCGCGCATCGGCACCACGTTTTTCTTCAATAATCTGAAATTTTAAATCCGCCAATAGGATTTCTTTTTCCCGTAAAACACTAAGGCCATCTATCCGCATCATCAGTAAAACCTAATTCAGTGAGGGCTCGATTTGGCTATATCAGTTCGGGATGCCTGGCTGTGGCTGTGCCAACCACAGGAAGCGAAAGGCCCTAATGAAAAATTGAAAAAATGGAATCAATTATGTTATTATTGTATTAATAAGAATTTAATTCCGTAATTATTTGTTGTCTCCAATTGTAATAACGTGTGTTTTGTGTTAATTATTTGTTTGTAAATAAAATAAAAAATAACATCGATAATGCAGGTCACTCACCTGTCATTTCGTCAATATACTTGTGACGTTAGTTGGTCCCCAAATGTTAAAAACTATTAATTTGTTAAAATGCTACGTGTTTAATGTAAATGATACGTTGTGTGATAAACAATAGCACTTCCGCAAAATGGCTAAACATCCGACAGTGATAGAAATCAAATCATTATGATTTTGCAGGTGAGATGTCCCACTTCTGCTTAGTCCATTTATCAATTTTTACAGGATAGGGACACTCTAAGATAATAAAATAACATGCGACTGAAACGCACAAACTTCGTACTAGGAATATTCGTAATAACTTGGGCTTTAGTGTTGTATTTTGCATTCCTGTCCCATCTAACAACTAAAAGTGAACCAAATGGAAACGTCGATAGCCAAATCATGATACTGGAACAAGGCATATCAGAACAGTTTAAAATAAACAATGACATGATCCATGACGCTAGGAGGTTTTTGGAATTGAAGAGCCAAGGGGACGTTGGCAAAAGTAGTATAAAGGATTTCCAAGACTTCAAATTGCCAGTACTAGTATTTGCGTGCAATAGAGTTAGTGTCAGTAGGTGCTTAGATAGGCTTTTGCAATACAGACCAGACCCTGACAAATTTCCAATAATCGTGAGCCAAGTAAGAATGTCTTATTTCTTGATTTGTTAATATTCGGAATAAATCACAGGACTGCAATCATGAGGAAACCACCGAGACTATAAGACGGTACGGATCTCAAGTGTCACTTATCCAGCAACCAGACCAATCCGATATTCAGGTACCTCCCAAAGAAAAAAAGTTCAAGGGATATTTCAAAATTGCGCGTCACTACGGCTGGGCCCTCAACCAAATGTTTTTTAATTTTAACTTTAGTACTGTTATTATAGTTGAAGGTTTGCGTGATTTTCTCGTGAAACCCGATTTAAAAACGGATTTCAGACGACTTGGAGGTGGCTCCAGACTTCTTTGAGTATTTCCTTGGTACTTACTCCATTTTAACGCGCGACCCGACCCTCTGGTGCGTCTCCGCCTGGAACGACAACGGGAAGGAGGGTCTGGTGGACGAAAATCGCCCAGATTTGTTGTACCGCACGGACTTCTTTCCCGGCTTGGGGTGGATGTTGACGAAGTCCTTGTGGCTGGAACTGTACACCAAGTGGCCGAGGGCCTATTGGGACGATTGGATACGCGACCCGTCGCAGAGAAAGGGCAGGGCGTGCGTTAGACCGGAAATATCGAGGACGAGGACGTTTGGCAAGTTTGGGGTTTCAAAGTATTATTTTTCGTTTTGTCTTCTTTGCTCTGAGTAATGTTGGCCGTTATTGCAGTGGTATGTTTTTCGAGAAGCACTTAAAGTACATAAAACTGAACGAGAAGTTTGTGCCTTTTACCAAAATGAACCTGAGCTACTTAGTGAAGCAGGCGTATGATAGGGATTTTATTAGAGATGTTTACCAAAGCGTGATAGTCAGTTACCAGGAGTTGAAAGAGGGCAAAGTCGCCCACGATGGGCCCGTGAGGATCGTTTATCGCTCAAAGGAAGAGTATAAAATATTCACGAAAAAGTTGGGGCTCATGGACGATTTTAAGGTAATTTTGTTTTATTTCTTCCATGAATCAGTTTTTGTTTGTGTAGAGTGGGGTCCCCCGAACTGCGTACAAGGGTATTGTCACTTTCCACTACAAGGGCCGAATGGTGCACTTGGCCCCCAATGTGAACTGGAAGGGGTACGACCTGACGTGGAGCTAACCGAAAGATTCCTAGTTACTTACACAATTCCATGTTTGATATTAATATATTTGTTGTTTTATGTTTGCACATTAAAAATGTGGACTGTTGGAATTTTAATTTTGTTCTAATCAAGTTGAAAATTGTGATAAAGTTTGTAATGGCAACTTGCGAGTTGGCTAGATAAATGCGAGCATTTAGTCTAGCCCGCTAATCTGTATAAGTTCAAATATCGACTGCTCGATAAATTGTTATGCCAATTAAGACATGTACATAGAAAGCGAGCGAGCTGCCAATATTTATGTTTTATATTCTAAACATTTTTGCATTTATACAATAGAATACGCAAGATTGTAAAATATGTAGTTCAATTTAGCAATATCTTATGTTGTAAGTTTTGACAGCTCATTCGCAGTATATGAATCGCGCTTCTTAATGTAAATAAAAGTGGATAATTAATAAAATTGTACAAAGTTTCTCCGTTTAATCATTCAGTTCACTTTGATGCTTGTTTGTTGTTTCGACGAGCGAGTTTAATTAACGCAAGTCATTTGAATTGAGATTTTATTACTAATAAATACATAGAGCTAAAATTATAATACTTATTTGTAGTAATCTAAATTAATACAGTGCCTAAAATTAAGTAAGATTTTACACGTAACACACGATTTGGCAAGTGCGCAGTCGCGCGCTCGTAGCGCAAAGATGAACCGAAAATTTTGGCAGTGCTTTAAAAGCGAATAAGTCACGCACTCCCTTAACTATAGTTAGTGGAAAACAATCACAGACATCTATTAATATAAGAGTATTATCTATGAACTGATGGAAGAGTCGATACGATGGAATCTACAAAGTTTGAAACGTAAAAAAATATATACAAAAAATTTAACAGAAATAAATATGTTTTTTTGGAAGTATCAAACAATTCCACCGACATGCATTTGTTAGGAAAGATTCATCCACACATTATTTTACTTTCACTCGAATATCTTAGTTTTTTAAAGTCAGTACTGGATTTGACTACGCATTTTCCTCCATCACAGATTATTCGAACAGATCTTGTTGCGCCCGTTTGCAGGACACGCAGCAGTGGTTTGTGTAGTAGGGGTACTGGCAGAGGCGGGCCTGCACCGCCAGGTAGCAGTTCCGGATACGGTCCACGCAAGAACCTGAAATTTGTTATTTTTTATTAAAAAGCGTCCTAGGAATTTGGGGACTTAAGGCATTGCAAGTTATTTTACCCGTTTCATGGTTTAATAGAATTTGAAAACTTCGCTCTTTTTTATCTTAGTAGTTTTCATCGCAAACAGCTCTCATCACTGAAGAAAGAGATCATCTTCCAAAATGCCATTTTTTATTCATTTTTGACTTAAATATTTGTCGGTTTAAAATCGAAAAATTTGGGCTGGGGGTTTTAAAATGAAATTAAATGAACCGAAAAAAATTTCGAGCAGCAAAACTTCTGTGGTTGTTTTATTCCTTTAAGACGAGAGAAAAAACTACAATGACAAACTGGATTACGAAAAATTCAGTGGCTGTAACATTTTGCCAAAAATTATTGTCATACTGGCTGTTCAAAACATTATTATAATTTCGATTCCCGTTTAATATTCCGCAGACTATTTATAATAGACCTAAACCTTGACAAGACGATCTCGACAGATTCACAGGATGTTTCAATAAAAATAATAATAATTAATGCCAACAACACTTTGTAGGTATATTACTTACCTTCTATAAAATATCTATTTATATTTATATAAATCACATTTTTCTATTATGGAATACACAGAATTAATATTTACTTTTTAAATGAGTAGCTATTAGTAAAGAAACTTAAGAAACTTCCCTAACCCGCAATTTTTAGGGGCTTTTTTTGAATCTCGGAATAAATTTGTTTCGCTAAAATTAAAAAAAAATGACACTATTTCACAATTCTTATAGACTTGATGACTCGTTGCATCCTAAATGTGTATTGAACATCCTAAACTTGTGTTTAACCTTTTTAATTTAATATAGGATATTTCAATTTAATATTATTTGAGATTTACATCTAAAAATTTTTCTGATTTTAAGATTTCCCGTTTATTAGTCTCATAGTTTCTTTTAGTGTTTCAATCACACAACTTTTAAGTTTCTCAGCATTTCAGAGTAATTTTCCGATATTTCATATTCATTTCCTTAATTTTTCAGTTTTTCGTGGTTTAACGTTATCTTATGTTTTTTTTTTTAATTCTGAACATTCACGAGCACTTGCTTAGTCCAGCCACTTAAAATCACTTACTTTCTCAAAATTAAAAATAGTAGGCATGTTACTTGTTGAAACTATTGAACTTGTGAATAAAGTGTTTTTTGTAAAAAGTTGGTACTTCAGGAGTTGTAAACAAATATACAAATATACAAAAAAATCTGGATAAAAAATCTATTTACTGAAAATAAAAATATTATTGAATAAAAAAAATTGGGAATGAAGAGATGCCTGATTTTAGGACTAATAGTAGTATGAATTTTCAAACAGTGAGTTCATTTTCTAGGTATCTCAATGAACTGAAAAATTTTTACAGTACGTAAAATGAAGTAATTTTGCAACAGCAAAACAGTTCAACAATTAATTAATTTCTTCTTCCTTTGTGCATTAAAGAATTTTAAGTTTTTTATAAAACGTATTTTGTTTTGTTTGTTTTTATTTATTGCATTAAAAATTGTCATTATTTTTCATGCAGTAGGAGTTAATTAATAATTAATTCCCAGATCTTAATACCTAATATCAGTTTTTTTTACAACATTTTTCGACACATAAATTCCTAAAAATCCAGTCTCAAGCTATTAGATAATTATAAATAAAGAAAACAAACGACAGTAACAAAACTATTAATCAAAATTTGTTTCAGTAGTTTTAATAATTATTATCATATTGTTTTCAAGAAAATAATAATAATGACATAAGAAGTGGAGTGACGTCATCCCAATATTGCACAAAATTACAAAAAAATATATCACACTCATTATTGTATTTAAAATTCTTGCGCCAGAACTTTTGTTACATGACTCATAATAAAAAATGACTTCGAAAGATAATATCTGCTTGAATCTTCTCAGTCACCATCACCAAGAAAGAATCTGATGCGTTCTGAAAGGTATTTGAACATTTATCAAACATTTTCCACAAAATGAAAAATTGACTTTCTGTCCAAAATTTATAAAGTTTTGTTTATAACAATTTATAAATCTTTGGTAATATACTGATACATAAATTCCAAAATTGTTTGAACTTACAGGGTGAGTCAACAGTGACTTGTCCTAAGATGCAACAAAAAATACTAATTGCTCTGACCACTTGGAGACATTAATTGAATTAACACTGTTTTTTATAATAATTTAAATAATATCAGTCCATAATGAAATTTTAGCAAAACTGTTAAAACAAACTTGACAATATTATAATCTTATTGTCTTATTGATAATTTTGAAATTTTTTAATGATTACCGAGCTGGTCAGCTGGAATCAGTATTGCTGGTTGCTTATTAACAAAAATTCAGGTAAATAACCCACTGTATGTATTGACTCCCCCTGTATAATTGGACCAAATGCTCGCGAGACGGTTATAACAATTCCAACTATAAATCGAAATAACTTGAAAAAGCAACTATAAAAAAACGCTTACAAATGTAAAGAGTTGTAAGCGTAGGCGTCTTTAATACTATCAATTGAAACAGTTAGTTTTTAATTTGCTAATGCCTTTAATAGGATTTTTTTCTAACAATTTTCGCTTCGTGTTGTCAATACGATTAACTTACGATCGGCTGGTTCGTCCTGCGCCGGCTTATGCCGATGCTCCTCAATCCTGGAGCATCCACACTGCCTTTTCCCCGGCGGTACTTCCCCCTCGCAGCCATTGCTCCCCCTGCCCTGGACATCCATGCACCTCACCTCGCGCCTCTGCACCCCCGCAGGGCACTCACAAACGCCCCATTCCCCAAAGAACCACATGGGCGGACACGTCCCGGCGCAAGGCTGGTCCACGGGCGGTTTAGTTCCAACGGGACAAGTCATCTCATTAGTGATATGGGCCTGTCCCCGGATTTTCACCACGCAAAAAACGTCCCGTTTCTGGACGGGCGTCTCGGAGCAAGAGTCGGGACAGGGGGACCACGGCCCCGTCACCCACTGCCCCCCGCATTGCTTATCGCTGGAACAGGCGCGGGACGTCTCGGGTTTATTGTGGTCAGTGCAGTTGGAATGGGGGCAGAGAGCGAGTCGGGACTGGCTCCCGGTCCCGCAGGACTCCGAGCAGTGGGACCATTCGGTGAGGAGCCAAGGAGAGGACTCGGAGGTGGCGGAACAGGGGCCGTTTTCGCAGTATTCGGCGTACTTTGGGCGGTCTTCAGGGGGGCACCGGCCGCTGGGGCAGGTCACGGAGCGAGTACGGTGGCCGGTACCGCAGGAAACAGAACACTGCAAAAAATGATACTGGTTTTTGGATTTTATACTCGGGGTCAGTTTCATAATCGCCATAAATTAAAGGTCGGTTTATAGAAGCGTCATTAAGTTAATGTGCAATTAAATGCGTGATTAACTGATCACAAGACCAAATTGAACAAATGTGATTGGTCCATTCGCATTGTTAACTTTTAACAACGAATAAATTTTAACGAAATTTTCTAATTTGATTTAATCTGCAATTAAACGCGTGATTAACTGGTCACGTCACCAAATTCAACCAATTTTAACAACGAATTCAATTTTAACAAAGCTTTCTATAAACCGGCTCTAAATGTTGTTTATAATGTGCTGATTCGTATGGATTTGTTGACGAAAAATTCACATTCTAAATCAATATTAACTATGAAGTCCCTTTATTTCAATTATCAAACTGGCTCTTAGTGCATCGGTCTTAGTCAGCATTCGATAGTAGGAACAGCAACTTTTTAACTTTGCAACTGTGTTATTTTGAAGATATTAATTTTCAATAATATTTAAAGGTAACTAGTTAACTACAAATTACAAACAAAGGTAGCCACTTCAACTAACTTCCTTCTCTATCCCATTCACAAGCAGTATTCGCGGTAAATAAGCAGATCTGGTTATTTCTTTTTTTTGTAAAATTATTTTTTAGATTGTAATTAACTTATATCATCTTACATCAATTACAGACAAATTGACATGACATTATTTCCCAAAATTTTGTCACACTTGCAAAATATTACAATTTTTTTTTGGTATTTACTTAATTTCTTTATATTATTATTGCAATAAAGTCTCCCAAACAAGTAGATAAATTGCCACTTCACGTAAAATCTGAACGTAATTCTATCTAAAGTTTAATAGTATATTAAAAAACAAGTTAGTCACGAGTTTTTTATACTAGTATTCTTTGTAATGTGCCCCCTTTTTAAACAAAAATTGTTATTTTATTCGATTTAGGAATTTTTGGAACAGTTGGTAATATCTTAATTTTGAAAGTGAAAAATTGATTTAAAACTTTTGTTTTATCAAAGTCTTGTCAAAAAACAAGAGTATGGATGACAGTGCAGGTAATCTTGCATAATGACCAGGGTTAGTCAAGCGGCATAGGAGAAACGGTTTATTAAATCATACTATCAACATGCGGCGCCACGTGCGTTATCTATACAGATTTCTGTAAATTTGGGGTACGTGGCACGGTCGTTAATAGAAACTGCTTATACCATCTTTTGGTAGTGTGATTTCAAATTAAATCCACGAATTTATCTAAAAATCCAAAATATTAAGCAACCTTTGGCGCGCAATGTCACACTACATTCAACGGTGTCAAAAAGTTTTTTCAATTTTAAATGTTTCAATTTCCAATTGAATTATTCTGCTACGTGTTGTGTTCGTGGTTTTCTCTTTTTATTCTTATTTGAATTCGTTTGTTGGTGTTATCTACTCCTAAAGTAATCTCAAAAACATTTAAGTTTTGAACTTTCGAAGGCTAAAATTTGGTAAGTCGGGATTTTTTTGCCACCAAAAATACTATGTAATACATATCTCCAGCTCTGGTGTGGACCTATTATACACTTAAAAGACTACCTACAACGTTTATTAAACAACTTCTTGCTGGCTGGAACACATGATTCTGGAAACAGTGCATCTCTTTACTTGTGAGAGCTATCCAGAAACAAATCGACTTGGGCACCAAAAATAACTTCGAGAATTTAAACCAAATTGCATTTTTTGAGTGGACATCTATGATGGACACCGTTTAAGACTTCTGCCTTGCACATAGTGTTTTTTATTTAATACACGCGTTCATTCATCCATTTGTACAAAAGCCACAAAAACGTATCTTAAACTCCCTCCTTTTTCCCGTTAAGTTTCAAGACTGGTGAATCCACCAAAGAGGAATCCTTACATTAAAATCAAAAATACCTCTTACTCATAATAAGTTCATATAAGTAAATTTGTTGTAAAGTCATCTACGTGAGTCTATAACCAACACGAAAACATACAAGAAATGTTTGCACAAACTATTAAAAGCACTATTTTTCTGTGAAAATTGAATTGGGCACATGTCTAAAACTCCAATGGTACCTTATTAGAGTCCGTATTTACTTATTTAGTTCTTTAATTTTTTTCCAAGTTTCAAAATAATGTTAAATAACCGGTTTTTGAGGGTGAGTCGCCAAATTAATATGTGGAAGCCAAACACGACATTTATTTCTTATAATTGATGTTTTCATAATTTGTGAAACGTTAATTCATTAATAAATTATTTTTATTCATTGTATTTATTTTTTCTTTATATTTATAATACTAACAAAATTTTGCAATTAAACACATTTAACCGATTTTCAATAAAATCGGTTATGCGTGTTTAAATTGTAAAAAAATAAAAAAAATAAATTGTATAAATAATAAAATATTTAAATTTGCCGCCAATTTTAGTTCCTCATACTACCAAGATACGGCGCTATTATCGAAATTTTGACGACCAGTGAATTACGTGTTACTTGATTTTCTATAACTACTATATTCTATGATAATGACTATTATGACATCGCACTTGAAAGGGTGTTTTAACGGAAGGTCGCAAAAAGTTAATTACTTGACCGAAAAAACGAGCAAAATCATTAAGCAGGTAAATCTAAAGTTCTAATTTTTGAGAAAATTTTGCAAAATTATTTGAGTTTTTAGTTTTAAACAAAATAAATTTGAAAAAAGACTAAAATATTTAGGTGCCATTTTCGATCTTCATTTCAACCTATTCTAACGAAATTAGAAAAATGAGTGAGCTTTTGGTTGAAAAAAGTATTTGAGATAAATTTCGCGAAAAAATGGAATATGTGCTTCAGCATACAAGTAGGTGTTTTTTTTGGTTTGTTCCGAATAAAAATAGATTTAACGACAAGAGCCAAAGTAATTTCATTTTTAATCCCTCGGTTTTAATATTTGGCCCGTTCTAGACAAATTATGTGAAACAAATGGAAGTTTTAAAGAAAAATGCTTATAAAAGACCTAATTTTCGACTTATAAGACGAAATAGATCAAAATAGTACCCAGATGCGATTTTTGAGGTATACTATGTATAAGTATACTAAGTATACTTATTACGTTTTCTGAAAGTTTTATACATTTTTCATCACTTCTAAAATTCGTAAATAAAAATTTTCAAAATACGTAAACCTTAATAGATTTCTTACGTTTATTTAGAGTTTTTTTTCAAATTCTTTGATATTTTTTTAATACACATTTCTTTATTGCTCACTGTTATAAAGATTCTTTTTAAATAAAGTAGATAAAGTAAACCATGTTAACATTAAAATAAATTTAACTGAGCCACAAACAAATATTTTCTTCGCTTCAACCTTATTTCTAATTCCGTCCCAATGTCAATTCAACTTTACCTACCTTTACAACTAAATTTTTGGCTCAAAATAAAGTAATTTTCAGCGAAATTAAATCTCGCTCAAAAAACGAGCTAATTTTTCATTCTAAACATATTAAAAAATGTCAAATCTGATATAATGTAATTATGATCACGTTTAATGTTATTCTGGAGCTTTATCTGTAACTTCTGATCTATATTCTAGGAAAGTTATGAAAAATAATTAGGATATTTTGCTTGAAAATCAGTCTAAAGAAACCTATAATAAACATCAGTTGCTCGTCCAAAAACAAGATAAATCTAATGTAAAGACCTAACTACCAACATAATGTCATCTTCGACCTTCATTTGAAATTCCTGTTCCAAGAAATTTATGCGAAATAAGTAAATCAGTAACGACTTTCGACATATAATTTTAAACGAAGTAAATATGGCGAATTACTACTATTTTTACTATACTACTATATATATTTCAAGAGTACCGGACTATCTCGGGGATGTTGGTAAAGGAGATTAAACTGAATTAAAAGTCTCTATGACAAAAACTTGTTTGAGTCTTTTTTCACGAGATATAGCTCTTCAAAGTTAAATTATTAAGTAAAGTTTTTGTTGCTTCAGATCATATTTTTCTTATCTTAATTAGCGGAAACGACATCTCTTGCAACATTAAACAAATTCCTGTTAATAAAAATCAACAATTAATGTCTTGTGATGTACAAAACAATTGAAAAACTTGCAAATTCGACAGTACATGAAATTCGACATCATAGGAAATAAAAGAGCAAAAAGCGATACTGTTGCTAAGAAAAAAAAAAAAAATAATAAAAATACCGTCACTTTTAAATCACCCTGTATTATTTTGAATTTTTTCCAAAACTCGTAAATTAGAAGTTTTGAAATGCGTAGGCCTCAGACCTCTTACGTTTCTTGGAGATCTTTAATTATTTAATGAACGATGAAAGAAAGAAAAAATTAAAAGTTAGAACACATAAAATTTTTAAATATAGAAAAAATTTATGATTTCGTTAAATTCTTCCATACTTGAAAATTTTAAATGCCTTTTCCGTAACACTTACCGCTGACCAGGCCCCCACGGACCACTCCAGCCTTTCCGGCGTCTGAGGTAGTTCGTTATCCCTGATACTCTCGCACGGGTCCATCATGCAGGGCTTGGCCTGACTGGGGGGCTTAGGCCTGGGGCAGCTCCCCTCGTTGGTAACCACCGACCGCCCCGTGCTCAGCTCCTGATGGCACTGGGGTACGTAATGTTGGACGCCTTCGCCGCAGGTCACACTGCACGGGCTCCAGTGGGCCTCCCACCGTGCAGGACAGTCCCTCAGGTTGCACCGAATGGGCTGGGTCATGGGTTTCTCCAAATGGGCGCAACGCCGGTCCGGGACCGGAGTCTGGGTGTGCTCCCGGACGCAGGTGACGACAGTGGCTTGCAGGCCCCCGCCGCAGGATTTAGAACACGCGGAGACCCCGCTGATCTTCCAGGCGAAGCGTCTCCGGAGTCGAGTCCGGCGGTGCAGAGGGCGGGCTTCGTCACGCTGGGAGGTTTCCAGACGGCGGGGTTCCGGGATCCCGGAGTCGGGACGCTTGAGGAGAGGTGGGGCTATGAGGGGGGTGGAGGAGTCAATGGGGAGGGAGTAGCCGTATTTGACACCATGGTTGGTTTGGAAATTCACGATCTGTTATTAAAAATAAATAATTTAAGACGCAAATCCTGGACGTGATAAAAAATTTCTTTCGCAATTCCTTTTTAGATACACGGGAATGCAAATTCGCTTCGACCACTTAAAACCGCCGATAATACACTTATTTATAGTTTTCTAAGTGCTGTGATTCTATTTATACATAGAGAAAAAAGACTCGACCTATGCTAACCCTCTAATAATAATAAAACTTAAATTGGCTTGAGCTACTACATCTTAACTTGAACCGGTCATAAACAGACTCATAAATAATAAGTAGAGGCATTAAGAAGACCTTCAACTGAAATCACTTATCATCCTATAAAATAAACGAGCGATTTACCATTATATCCACCGGATTGGCGAGAGGTCCTGGCGATGAGATTGTTTCCAAAGTCGAAACGTCCTGCTTGATGTAAGTAAATCGTGCTCCTGCACCATCAATGACACCAGGATTGTTAATTTTCCAATCGCCATTCACTATGAACGACCCATTGGCATTCCTCAAAGCTATAAAGCAAATCATAGAGAAATAAAACGTCAGACGGATAAAGCTATCAATGATTGCAAATGAATTTATTGCAGGCGGCCATTTGCTAAATTAAAACAAAATTAACGCAAACACGTGTTTTATTTTTGTCCTTAAAAAAGTTCAAACCTTGATGATTCGTTAAAATTAAGGAAATCTCGGTATTCATACTGTTAGATTTCTAAAATTGGTCAATTTGTTAATTCTTTCTATTTGGTTCTTAAGATGTCCAGGGTGCTGCATTTTGGATGTACGAAATTAAGAGGTTTAGAGAAAAACATTTTCGGGTCCTTTTTTTGAGAAAATAATTTTAGTTAAAACCGCATCTCGCTATCGTCTTTTGTTTTCGACTTATAAACAAAAGTTGACTTTTTAGCGAAATCTTTAAAAATTCATATCCTCCTCATTATAAAAGATATAGATTTGAAATAAAGACATTATAGAAGCACTTTTTTTCATAGAATCTAATAACGTTATCAGCGATTTTTTTCAACTATTCGTTTAACTGTAATAAACTAATAAATAACATAAAGTTGTATTTGTTTAAATAGGAATCATAGTTGGCTATGACATATTCGAAAAGCTTATTGTTTTCTGATTTGTTTTGTTTATTTGTGTAATACATTAATTCTAGATATTTAAGAAAGAACAAAACATTTCGCTTTTTCTTTATAGTAGGCCATGAAAAAATTTTGGATTTTTAATTAAAATTACGAAAATTGTATTACCTAACAAGTATTTATAATTTAATGATTTTTTAAACCCTTTTAATTAATACTAAAAATAACATAATAAATTTTTATTAAAAAATGACTCTCCAAACACCAAAATCAAATTCCATCTGCGGTAAAAAATACACAACATTATCCACTTCACCTCCACTGCACTTCACTCAATCATAAAAAAGTGGCATCAAATGGTAATGACTCTAAAAAAGTGACAATTTTCTGCACATTTTTTATGTAATTAAATTAAATTACGAGTATATTTGTTCAATTGAAAATAACTTTAACATAGCTTATTTTTATAATTTCACATTTTTTACTTTAATAACCGTTTACAAAATTTCTAGATTATTCACACCTTTTATGTGAAATAATTCTTCCATGGCCAACTACTTTCAAATACTTTAAATATATTTTTATCCAAAAAAAAAATCAGAAAAAATAAGCTTTTCGAAAATGTTCAACTATGATTCTCATTTAAAAAAATACAACTTTATGTCATTACAGCTAAACAAATGATTAAAAAAATCGTTGATAACATTATTAAATTCTCTGTAAAAAGTGCATTTAAAATGCAGCACCCTGTACCCTGTACATAATGGTGCAGTATAGATGTCCGAATAGGAACCTCCGAAACAAAGAGGTTTAGAAAAAAACGATGCACGATTTTCGTAGGTATCTAATAGAGTATTGGAATCTTGAGATACAGGCTGTTCCAACGATTTGAAAAAGTTCATTATTGACCTTTGAATGTTACAAAATTAATCTTTTTTATACAAAAGCCGTGAATACTAATCCCTTGACTCACCTAAAATTGTTTCCAAAATTAACGACAATTGAAACATATTTTTTTAAATGAAACACCTTATAGTTTTTTGTAATTTTAGATGTAACTTTAAAAACTGTTATTGGTCGTTTTTACTTAGTTTTGAAATAATTTGTTTTTTTTGCGAAAACAAGCTTCTTTAAAAACTTTACTGCAATCAAGGAGTTAAAAAAATTAACAAGTTTGTTAGTTGTTAGTTGAATAACTCTCTAAAAACATTAACAGTTGAAAGATTTCTCCCAAGATCTTTAACTTTAAACATTAAAAAAATTATTAACAATTGTGTCAGTAGTCGAAAAATAAAATACTGGGCCCTGTTGCTGAGATTATGGAGCTTTTGCGGATCGTTGGGACAGCCTGTGCATTTAGAATTACTGGAATGATTCAATATTTCACATAATTCACGATTCTTCGTAAACAACTCGGTTAGAATTTTTACAAGGTTTTTAAATTACTTGAGTCCTCAACACTTTTAGTTAAAACAAAAACAAAATCGTTTTAATAAAACCAAATAGAAATCAAAGGGTCTTAATTATTTCTATTAAATATTAACCCAAATGATTCCTGGTATGTTTTAATTGCTGGACCAAGATCCTGCATGCTCCTTGTGGAATTTGGGCGACGAGGGAATACCCAGGTGGAAGGTCAACCCTGGTATAAATTCCGTTGATGCTCCTGCACTTCCCTTTCATACAGGCGGAGCATTCTTCCTGTTCGTCCACAGCCCCGATTATGCCATTGGCACTGACGCTCTGGAAGCAAGTTAAATAAGATGATTGCAAGTACCTTGGAAGATGACATTAGATAATCGAATTGTCGGGAAATAAATGACTCAATTTAGGAGCAACTTTTAAATTAGGACGATTTATATGAGGGGCGAGATGTGTGACCGGTGGGCCAATTAACCTGAGCTGGGTTTGAATTTTTCGGCGATTGGAATCAGGGTTGTTACTCGATAACAAATAGTGACAACTTGTCTAGGTTTAAAACAAAATAATCATAATAAAACTCATTTTATTTTACGAATGACTGTTGCATATTATATCAGAATTTGTCGATTAACACAACAACTGCATAATATCAAAAACAATTAATTGCAGTGTAAAACAAGCCGCTACACTCCTCCAAGTCCTGATTTCCAATCGTGTATTTGCAGGATTTATCTAATTTTGTGAGTCCTCGAAATCCGTTAGCCAAGATAGACAAATAAATCAACTCCAAGGCTGCGTTCAATTCTGCGTCAACGGGCATATTATCTATTGCCAATTCCCAATTGGTTCGAATTTCAATAATTTCGTCCAATAATGCGGAAGCAATTTGTCCAACATCTCCATTAGCCTCAGCGCGACACTAAATTTGTTTAAATCACGCACAACTCGATTGACACGTCGCCTACAAGGAACCAATATTTCTCAATTAAATAAGCGATTTATGAAAATGTAGAAGCAAGTAGGTCGAAATTTATGTCAGAGTCAATCATCCGAGCTGATCGCCTTTCTCCACGAAATAATTCCCGAAAAATATGCTAATTTCAGGGCGGTACGGATAAATCGATTCGATGGTGTCGAGATAAGATTTGGGACGGGTCAGACAGGACGAATATAATGAAGGCATTATTATAGTTCGCACGGCCGTGAAAAATCCAAAGCATTGTGTTCACACTTCCGACAAGGAGAAAACCACCAAAATCCGGGCTTGTAATTAGTTGTGACGGGACCTTAAAACCGAAAAATCCGTCTGTCAGAGGCAAAAAGTGGACGAAGTCTCGTCAAAATCAAAAAATAGAACAACACCATGGTGCTGTTCTGCGGCTCCCCGGTGTCAAAGCTCGAGCTTTGTGCTTGTTTCCGCTCAATTTTTTCGCCGCTTCAGACGACTTCCGGCCATTCTCATCTAATATTTGCGGATTGTGGGTGGCCAACAATTTTTGAAAATGTGTTAGGTAACTGAAATGGCAGTTTTTGTTTCGCCACATTTTAGAGCACAACTAATGGCAGCTATGCTCCACTTAAAATGGGGAAATTATTCGCCCGTGTTAATAAAAACACTGTAAATCTTGCCGACGACTTGCTGAATTTATTTTAGAATCCCGAATAAACAAAGTGCGTTTCTATTTAATAAACACCGGAAAACATTGAATGAATGAATCTATTTCCAGTTTTTTCGCCCCGTTGTAATAAATTTGAAACGTTATCCTCTTTAGGGGACAAATCCACCTTTTTGTAATGTTAATTGGAACCGGAGGCTTACACGAAACGTCTTTATCGCTCCGATTAAGCTCGGATTTAAAGCATTGTGGAACACCTAATTAGATCCAACATGTGTGCTTCCACCGGTTATAGGTTTATTTAATTGTCACTCTTTTCCACAAGGATTACGGTTATTCTGTATCAAGCAAATCGGGATTTTATGCGTGGCGGTGATTCCCATGCTCTAATATTTTTATTTTATCAACACATGGCCACTGAAAAAAACATTCATCTCGCTCGACTCAGCAGCTATTTGAAATGAGGAACTTTTAGCAAAGTTTGAGCAATATTTTTGTCGTTTTGTGAAAAAATTAATGGACTGAAATAAATTACGGCCTGATACCAGTTGAATTAAATAATAACGCAGAGGCCAATAAATCACTTGTATTAGTTTCGTGACGCTTGATTCTGCCAACATTTTTATTTATTTATTTACTTAACGAAGTCGTTGCACTAGTTCATTATCTAGGATTTGTAGCACCGCGTGCTGTGGGAAAATATTGCCCAATTTGATAAGGACGAGGGCACGAAACAAGAGTGATTTAACGAACGCTCGATTAAAGTCGGATAACTTATTTCACGACGGCTTGAGCCAAAAATAGACCTAAAAAGTTGCTCCTTGCACATAATACCGACTGTCTGAGCTAAAAGTTTACAGCTTGATTTATCTATCAATAAACAAAAAGCAATGACACGTTTGTTT
This sequence comes from Tribolium castaneum, assembly GCF_031307605.1. Taxonomy (NCBI): domain Eukaryota; kingdom Metazoa; phylum Arthropoda; class Insecta; order Coleoptera; family Tenebrionidae; genus Tribolium; species Tribolium castaneum. The sequence goes on from NC_087396.1 coordinate 15,849,729, forward strand.
GGCAACATTTAGACGACTTCTCAAATTTATATCCTGACAAAGTTCACGTTTATTAATATCCATTGTAAATTATTACACAATTTTTTATTGTAATAATACATTGCTCAAAAAAGGTGGAAATCTGGAGTACTTGTTACTTCTCAATTCAGACACATACAGGGTGACCCAGGGATACGTGTAATCGGTCTATAACTTCTTTATTATTTGAAATATTGCCATACCGTTTTTAATATTCGATAGATTGACTACTTATAGTCCACAAACAAAAATATGTTTATTGTACACAGGGTGGTGAACCAAAGTTACATTTTTTTAAATGGAACACACTATATATGTTTGCATAAGTGGATTCTACGTAGAAAAATAAAGTAACTTTATAAAAAATATCATGGGTCTCTTTGTTTTCGTTTCAGAAATATTTAACTTTTCGTTATAAAAAAAAACAATTTTTGAAAAATCACTGCGAAGTCGCCTATAAATATTTTCCGAAAAATTTACAACAGAAAATACTCAGTAGTTTCAGCAATAGTCGACTTTTACTTGAAACACGCAGATAATGTACAAGGTGTGCCAAAACGCAAAAAGTTTAGTAAAAAAAACAAAGTGTTAAAAAATGTTTTTCTTTTTTTATTTATTTTATTAAATTTATTTTTGATAAGCAAAATTTAATTATGTATCAAGTAATAATTAGAATATTAATGTAATTACTCACATTAGTACATATCAAAAAATAAATTACCATATGACTTATCAGATTCTAGGATAACAAATTTTCTTGTAATAAAATCAATTTTTCGGAAAATCTCAAAAAATATTTTAAATTTGCTTTGCAAACCTATACTGTTATAAAGTTTATCAAAAATGCTATCGATACATGAAAAAAATATAGGGTGTGCGATTGGAAAAAAATAAAGTTTCTTTAACTAAAAGTCGTGTATTTGCTAAAACTACAAGGTATTCTGAATTTTTCTGTTGCCAATTTGCCGGAAAATATTCATACGCAACTTTGCAGTGATTTTTAAAAAGTTGGTCTTTTTTATAACAAAGTTAAATAATGCCAAAACAAAAAAAGATAAACTCATAATAGTTTATATAAAGTTACATTATTTATTTGCGTAGATTCTAATTACGCAAAAATATATAAGGTGTTCCATTTAAAAAAATATAACTTTGGTTCACCACCCTGTATACAACACCCTTTGCTTAATAAAAATATCTTTTGTTTGTGGACTTTAAGTCAATCTATCGTGTAATAAAAACGGCTTAGCAATATTTAAATTACCAAAAAAGTTATAGACCGATTACTCACCCATGGGTCAGCCTGTATTACAAAACTACATTTTTCTGTCCTAATTTTTACATGAAAAAATAGACTTCAGTAATAAAATAATAATCGTTAAAACTGGAAACATCCCAATTTGAAGTTTATAGATTAAAAATAAAATACAGTTCTTAAAAATGTGCATAAACATTTCAGGCAATTTTTCACGATTGCAAAACGCCTTTCTAGAGTTCATATTTTTCAGTTTTTCCAAATCAGGAAGTACCATCTCGATTGGCTCTAACCTTGAGGTTTAACTTCCAGCTGTTTATCGCGAATTTGTAAAAATGCCGGTCGGTTCTTTGAAATGAGTCAAAAGCCAGGCAAATTTGGTAAAGATTACAAGTCATTTACGACCGCCAATGAAAATAATTTCTAATAACAAGTCAATAAATTAATGCATTTTATGCACGACTGCTTATCGCTATATATTCTCCGTTCGAAAAAATCCATCGTTCAAATTGCCACTCAATTAATTCAATAAACAGATTTTATTGACGTTAATGATACGATTTATCTGCCACCCAGCACGAGAACAATTTTTGGTTAAACTGTGTTTTAGCTAACGTAATGAAATAACGGCGATTCCCTGTGGCAATTTCAATGAAAAAATAGCCACTCCTTAAAAATAATGACAAGCGAGTGTTGATATTTCAGTAATTCCAGCAGTAAACAGGTCTTAAAACGCAACAAAGTCGCCATAATCGCCCCATTAAAATTCGGCTCTCTATAAAAAATGATTTGTGCACCTACCTTATGCAATCAATTTAATAACTCGATGACTTAATAATAATAATCCCCAGGCAATGTTTTAAGGATTTTAACAGGATAATTACAGAGTGGTTATCGAGTTTGTTTAGCAATTTAAATTCGTGGTGAATTCTCCCGACTACTGGAAATAATGGTCGCATGCTCCGTTTCAAATTAGAACAATTTTTTCCTCCCGAGATACAGTTAGACAGACTTTAAAGTACTCACCAAGTACAGAACGATGCAAGCAATCGAATTCAACAACCACATGGTAATTAAATTAAATTAGCGCGAAACGTCCAATTAGTTTTATGGTCTTATCGTCGGTCACTTAAACACTCAACATGACGGCAATTCAGTCCGATCAATGAAAAATTTTTCTGGAAGGTAATTAATGATGAAAAATAGGTCGAAGCAAAGTTCGGAATTTATTTCAGGATAAAGTTCCCGCGGGAACAGTTCGGAACAGGTGTGTCCCTAAATCCAGAGTTTTTTGGTCTCCGAAGGGTAGTTGAACTAAAATAAAACACGAGATAAGAAGTTTAGCTTAATTATTCTAATAAATGCGCAAAGGAACGATTACTTTTTTAATTGTGCCTAATTGCAGATTAATTACAGTGATAAATCGGGAAATGCAAATGTATTCATAAATGTTAATTCCAATTAAGTAATAATTGGGAAATATAATTTATGAAGTTAAGTATGTTTCCATTTTTCACTTCGACAGTGGCGGTTCGAAAATTGTGAAAAAAACCGAATCGAAGTTAATTTGGGAGTCTATTTACGTTTCTGTAAATCTATTTTTAGAATTACCTACTTCAAAATGGAATTCAATTGAAAAAATCAGTTGCAGATTTGCGGAAGCGCCGCGTGTGGATTTTTTCGCGTTAAAATGTCGCAACTCCGTGACTTTGAAAATATCTAATTAAATTACACTACCATAAATTATTTGCCGCATAGTTTGGTAGTTTGTTGAACTCCAATCGCTATTATCCGCGACAACAAATATTTTTCCTGTGAAAAAAATTTCAATGTCAAATAATTCATAAAATATGCGAAAATGAAAACACGCGCCAACGGAAAAAACTTCCCAATGAAACCCAACACCGATCGAAAAATTTTCACGAAATAGCTTTATTAATGTAAATCCGTTTCGCAATCGGATAAATATTTATGAGTTTGGTGTTTATCTCGCGACATGTTTTCACTTGACATTTCCAAATTCACGAATCAATAACCCGACCTATCCCAACCTGAACTTTGCTTTGATATTTCGATAAAACAGAGCAATGGACACGATTTTGGGATGCTGCGAATTGCCACCACTCGCGCACAATTCACGTCTTCCTGCAATCGAACGAAGCACAAAACTGACACCAGCACGCGCTCCAAGAAGCGAAGCTCTCTGCTTCGACGTGCTTCGCTCTGCTTCCCTAATTTATAGCGTGTTTACCTACGCACATCTTCGGAAAATTGGCATTTTTCGAGATCGGGGCCGACCCACGCTTATTGTGCCTATTAGTTCCACGGAAAACTTACCGGGGCTTTGTTACTCCAGGGGCAGGAAAATCAATTTTTCGAAAAATCTCGAAAAATATTTTAAATTTGCACACTCTGTATATTACCTGCGTGCTTTAACTAAAAGTCGTGTATTTGCTAAAACTACAAGGTATTCTGAATTTTTTGTTGCAAATTTGCTGGAAAATATTCATAAGCGACTTTGCAGTGATTTTTCAAAAATTGGTGTTTTTTGTAACAAAAAGTTAAATAATTCCAAAACAAAAAAAGATAAACCCATAATAGTTTACATAAAGTTACATTATTTTTTTGCGTAGATTCTAATTACGCAAAAATATATAAGATGTTCTATTTAAAAAAATTCTTTGCTTAATAAAAATATCTTTTGTTTGTGGACTTTAAGTCGATCTATCGTGTAATAAAAACAGCTTAGCAATATTTCAATTACCAAAAAAGTTATAGACCGATTACTCACCCCTGGAACAGCCTGTATTACAAAACCACATTTTTCTTTCCTAATTTTTACATGAAAAAATAAACTTCAATAATAAAATAATAATTGTTAAAAAATTGGCATTTTTCGCGATCGGGGCCGACCCACGCTTACTGTGCCTGTTACTTCCACGGAAAACTTACCGGGGCTTTGTTACTGCAAGGGCAGGACACAATGAGCTATTGTGCCCCAATATGCACTGTTTCGGCCTGTTATGGGGAAATAAATGGAAACCAGTCGCTAAATATGTGAGTTATGAGCCGTATTTGTCAGGCAAGTGCACAATAGGGCCTGATTTCGAGTCAAAAGCGGCTCAAAACACGACACATCGATCAAAGTTGAGAAACCATTTTCGCAACCTTTGTTGCCTCCGAGTTTTTTTGCAAAAATAACTATTGCCCATTCTTGCGTTGCGTCACAAACATTTGAAGTTAAAAAAAAATAAAAATGTTTTTTTAGAAAAAAGCTTGTATTTAAAAGATGCACTAAAAAGTAAAAAATTATGTTTTTCTATCAGGAGAATATTTTTGCTTACAAATAAGAATTTCAAAATTTATAAAAGCTTTGGGAACAGTGCTCAATTTAAGAAAGCAATTCTGTAATGCGTTCACAAAGCTTTTATATAAAGTTTAAAATCCTAATTTGTAAGCAAAAATATTCTCCTCTAACAGAAAAACATAATTTTTTACTTTTTAGTGCATCTTTTAAATAGAAGCTTTTTTCTAAAAAACATTTTTTTTATTTTTTATTTATTGCTTTTTAGTCTTTCCTTATTCGAAACGTGTTTTTCTTCGAGATCTAGTTTCGCCGTATTATTGTAACACCATTATTTTGCTGATTTGTGCAAACTTGTTTGCATCTATCATGTGAGAGCTTTTTCAAATTTTTATAGTCATTTATTTTAACAATACAAGGAAGGCTAGCATGATTTTTTTAAATGGCACGAAGGGTCAAATTTAATCATTTTTGAAAGAGATTTTTTTTCTGAATTCAACGATGTAGCATAATACCCACCTTTACTTTTATTAAAAAATAAAAAAAATAATTATTAAAAATTTTCTGGAATAGTAAAACTAAGTTTTGAAAATACTGTTATTAGTGATATTTGTTAAAAAAATTAAACTTGGGTGCAATAATTAGTTTAATAATAGTACATTTAAGTAAAACTGGGCGAAAAAAATCTCATGTTGATTTATCATGGAGACAGAAAGCCAAAAAGTTTGTGGAAATCATTTTGAACGTCTGTCGTAGCATAAAAATCAAGTATTTTGTGTTTAATTTTTTTTAATTAAAACGTGTTCTTTTTTTTTCAGTTATAAGTGTTATTTTAACAATTATTTTTAACTTTTACTTATTTTCGGTCAATGTTTAAATAGCAAAGAGCTAACGTTAGATAAAGACAACATTTCCAAGGCCAACAAATTTTACATTTTTCAAAATTTTCGAATTTTTTTAGGTTTCGATTAAATTAAAGTATACATGTATTATACCATAGAACTCAGAAAAAAATGCTCTTCTCAAAAATATTAAATTTGACCCTTGTTCCTATTTAAAAAAAATCAAGTTAGCCTTGTATCTGAAGAACAAATAGAGATTTAATAAATATCTGAAACGATAGAATTTAAATAATATTTAACTGTATCCATACTTTTTAGCGACCCTGTATTTTCCAATAACCAACATATCGTTAGGTAATGTTGGTTTAAATTACAATATGTACACATCGAAAACCCATATGTAAACATAACCTTAAAATTCAAAACCCCATTTAACCCCTTTAGGGGGTATTTAACCTCATAGGATTGCATTGTCACGCAGATTACGTAAGTATGCAAAATTTCAATTCATTGGGACAACGGGAACCCTTTCAAATTTGGCTCCAAAAATATGAAACAGACAGACAGAAAACAAAGCAAGCTAAATAAAAGCTTTTAAAAATAGATTAGGTGGCGGTCCCGAGGGTGATTTTAGCAGTTTTTTACTGAATCCTCATTTGCGGCCATTAAATCGCGAGTCATAGAAGTGAGGCAAAAATATGGTCAATAGTCATCAAATTGTCGCCTCTCCGACCTTCATTCTTCCTATCTGATCGTTAACCTTCGCGACCCAATTTCGCCCCACAAAAATGACATCCGAGCTTTCCAGCAACCTTTAACCTTCCTGCAATCGACTAAAACCGCACATTTCCAAGTACATAGTCCGACAATACCTCTGAAATTTTCATCCAAACAACAACTCCCGAAATTCCTCCAGGGAGTCTGCAAGATTCCCATTTCCGTATTCATGAGCTATCGTGTTTGAAAATTTCGGACAAAATTTGATCGCAACCGTTCTCACACTCGTTCGTGTCTCAGCTTAATGTTTACAGGATTGGACATAAGGCGAGAAAATCTACATAATGAAGTGGTCACGGGATGCTTAAAACACTAAATTATAGGCGAAGGCGAGATTAGTGTAAATTTTCGTCTCCACCTCTGTTGACTTTAAAAAATACGATTTTTATAACTGACATAAAGTGCTTTGTCTTTTCGGATGCTTGAAATAGAAATTCGTTGCGAGCAGGTGTTGGAATTTATTCGAGTGTTTGAGTAAAATCGGTAACTATTTTCACTGTGAATTATGCGATTCGCGATAATTCCATTAAATTATTGATGCTTTGTTTATATAAATATGTCAGCTATTACAACATTAGTCCGATAATTAAAAGTGCATACGGCGTATTATTGTTAATTTATTGACATCACCGTGATAAGGCGGCACTATAACAACAGATATGATAATTCGCCCCTAATTGGCTCACCGACCCTTAATTAACCGAAAAATTCCTAGACAACTTCTTCAGTCCGCCTCCGCGTAGACATCAAAAGAGTGCTGCATATTTGGAAACCATAAAGATGTCGTGTACATTTTAACACCCTGTATGTTGTTCGCCCGATTAGAATATTTATATGCAGTTTGATAATTTATTGCGCTGTTCAGGGCCGTGAGTCAGTCAATGTCGAAATTACAGCTGTTTTAAGACCGTCCTAATTATTTTTATGCAAAGTTATTCATCCCAAAATAGGAATTTCTGATTCATGCTCGTAAAAAGGGCGTCTGAAATAATTCACAAGGCGCAGGCCATAAACGTCCCTCGGTTTACCTTTTGAATTTTTCAAAACGGCTCTCAGATAAATTGAACAAACTTTGCACCAATAATATTGACTCGATTCGTTGGCGGTTACGAAATAATTGTTTGCTCAAATTGCGCTAATTTTCGCCTTATAAAAATTTGAGAAGCCCGCGCCTGAATAAAATATCAAAGCGTAAATTCCTTTGTGGCCGGAGTAATCCTTAGAAAATACTGTATTTGTTATGTGCAGCTTGCACAAGGATTTTCTGGTGAAATTTATTACCATAAGTCCCTAATATTTCAAAGTTTTTTAGAAAAACTCGCCTGTGTAAGTAAGAGCGGTTTAATATTGACTTGACAAAGTCAACAGTGCGAAAAAATACAAAACGAGTTTTCTTCACGAGTCAACATGACATTATCTTAATTTTCCGATCGAGTCCCTAATGATGACAAGACAATGAAAATTACGAGACATCAAAGTGATTTATTCATGCTGGCTTCGTAAACGTAAAAAATCGGGCTTTACTTTGTATTTCAATGTTTTAAGTAAATAGTTATTTATTGGTGCTTACTTGCGCCAATAAACACGTTACTACCTATATAATATTGCTTTATTATTCATTAAACACTTGTCGTTATTTACTGTCAATAAAAATCATTAATTCCTAATTGCCTCGTAAAAATTCAGATTTTTCTGAAATATGAACCACTACGTTTCGACGTCTATTGAGGCGCCAAATATGGCAGTTCTGTACCTACAACATGCAATACTTTGTTTCATTATGCACTTTCTTTGAAATTCCTGCTTTACGACGTAATGTTACATTTTTATTGTGAAAAGCTGGAACTGAGTCAAAAAATTGCTATGTCGTCACTGTTTAATAGACCTGGCTTGGAACAGCTTGTACTTCCTTTCTTTCCGGCAATAAAGGACTAATTTTACGTTATCCCCAAATAGCCAGCAGAAAAACATAATGAGCGCAAAGTGTGGCGTTTAAAAAATAAATAGTCCGGGTTTTGAATAAATTGTCAATCGGGGAGCCACCTGCTTTCATTACAAATCGAAACCTGTACGGAAAGCCTAGCTCTTGATTAGTTACATAATTTTTCATCGTATAAATTAGCTCTTTCTTGTTTTGCGTTTTTTCGCTCCAATCTGCAATATTCCATTCGATTCGACTCCTGCTGTAACGCAATCCACACTTACTCCAGTTGACGTCTGTATCAATTCTCTAAGTAAATGCGGCACCACAGTCGTCACTATATTAATTGCATTAGTCGGGAGCATTCAGATACAGACCAGATGTGATTTTACATTTTTCGAATTTATAATATGCATTCCAATAACGTTATTTTCGGCAAGCGACGCACTGTTTAAAAATTCCCCGGCAAATTCGTGTTTATGTAATAAACGCGATGATCAGTTCGATGACAATGAAATGTGTGTGTATGCCACGAGATGAGGAAAACCGAAGCAAATATGCATGAAGTAAAGTAAACACAGGTTTTCGCTAAGCCAGCCGGAAAGAATGACTTGATTGCAATAAGGCTTATTTATGCTGGGAGATAATATCTCCTGCTTGACTATGTCCTTATTACTACACGGAATATCGTAAAGATCTCTAAAACCAATGAAATAAATATTCCAAAAATTCACTAAACTCTTGTTATCATTTATCAATATAATTTGCAACTTTGGTGACCAATTTTAACACTCACACCGACACTTACACAATTTTTAAACGAGTAGAAGTGACTTCGAAATTTAAAACGCTGAAAAAATTATTTTCTCTTATAGGTATTAATAAATTTGTTGCTCGTGATTCCTTTCTGAAACTCGTGCACCGCACTCGTTTCAAAAACACATCACTCACAGATAATGAACAACTTTTCTTTACTTGTACAGGGTGTTTCAAGTTTTAGTGCCAGTAAAAAATAAATACTTCTAGTTGCCCAAAAGAGGAAACTTATATCGCAAACGATATAATAATATACAGACTGTTCCGTCTAAACCCCACATTAGAAGTATTGAAAGTTTAATAAAGATATTTATCTGAAAGTTGATACTAAGTCATAATTCGTTGAGTTCTGCTCAATGAAAATATTTTCAAGATAGTAGGACTTCCGGTTATACCAGAAATCGCTATTAACTTTCTTATTTTAAATGGGAGGCTATGTTTTTCACTGCGTTTTTGGATTAGTTGAGTTATTTTAAGGAAGTTTTTATCAGTTTTCCCTATATCTAAGTTTAACCGTTTTTAAGATATTTGGAATTTTTTGAAAATTTTTGAATTTGAACCTGTCACTTAAAAAATCGATAACGCGCTTAGTTTTAGAGATTTCGAAATTATTTTTGAAGAATTAAAAAAGAAGGCCTAAATCTGTTCTTCAGTGTGTTTAAAATTTAAAGTGAAGTTAATAAACCTAAAAATTTTAAGGTTAAATTTGGACAATTTCAAGTACTCATAACTTATTTTTTTCAAATGGGATGTCCCAATTTTTATTTTACTAAATGGAGGAGAATTTTGTTCTGCATCAATCTGTATTAGTATTCCCTATACCTATCAATGAATTTTCAAGTTATGTTGGTTTTTTGCCATTGTAGGAAATTTCTTACTAACCACAGCTATTTTTGCATAGTTTATCATTAATACATTAATAAATATTTCTGATTAAACTTAAACGAAAAAAATGCAGATCGATGCAGAATTAAATTCTCTACCATTCAGTGAAATAAACCTTTTGGCATTTCATTTGAAAAAAATAAGTTATGGGTGCTTAAAGTTCTGTAAACTTAACATTAAAAATTTGGAGTTTGTCATTCCTTTATAGAAATTTGAAAACACCAAAAGAAAAATATAGGCTTCCTCTTTCAAATGGCTGAAAAGTATTTTCAAATTTAAAAAAATAGCAGAGTTATCGATTTTTGAACTGAAAAGTGCAAATTAAAAAAAAGGCATAAATATTTCGTAAACGGCTAAATTTAGGTATAGGGACAGCTTATAAAAACTACTTTAAAATAACATAATTATAGCTTTCCTTTTAAAATAAGTAAGTTGATAGCGACTTCCGGTATAACCGGAAGTGCTGCCATATCAAAAATATTTTCATTAAGCAGGACCTAAAAGACTATGGTTGTACAAAAATTTTTAGATGACTGTCATTATTAAAAATCCCTATAATTCTTATGTGGGGTTTACACAGAACAGCCTGTACCTACATATAATAAACTAATATTTTTTGATTTGATATTTTTTTCCAGTCTTAGATTTTGTGTTGTATCCCATAATTTTTGAATAACCGCACGTATATTTCTTGCAAATATTTGAGACATTCTGTAAAATGGGAAGAAAAGTGTTGTATTTTTAGCTGACGCGTGTCATTTATGAGCGAGGTAATGCACTAATATTGTTTTTTACGTTGGGTAAACCGAGAGACAGTGAAAATGTTTAGTCTGGTGAAGAGGTTTACAATTGTTAATCAAATGATTTTACGACATCCGTTGTGCGAAAATTTCACTTGCGGTCCCTAATTGGCCGATTTGTATCTTCACCTTGCAACGACCACACAACTTCAAATCCTGTTTACTGGCGCCACAATATTTTCCTATCCTATTACGGCTAACTCATTGTGAGTTATTCCTTATTATTCAAGAAAAAATCCCTTCTTTGGAGTTTGCTTTATTAATAGAGTGGTTATAATCCGGATTAATGCATCCACTAGGTGTGAAATCTCGTCCCGTGTCAGAGCTCAATTTGTAATTGATTGTTTCCGATAGTGACAATTTAACGAACGTTTGAGGGCTTAACAGACACAATTTAGTAATTTGGGTAAGGATCAAGATAATAGCGGCGATTGCTTCATCATGTAATCGCCTGTAATATAAATTTATCGATGAAGCCATTAGACCCTCTTGTTCGATTTTTATCTCGGGGCGAGCTGGCTCTGCTGTACTCGAAATTCACTAAACGCCTAATTAGAGGTGCATCTTAACGAACGGCTTGACGCTGCATGTCTAAGTGGTAATTATGTTAATTTCTTGTTTGCACATGCTTGGCTTGAGTGCATTTCCATTAAAACCTGCACTGTATCAAAATGGAGAAAACTTTTCTAATTCGACTTATTTGCGTGCATCGGGGCGGTCCCTGAAAGACAGGTTCGTAATAAGCGACTCTTTATGTTAATATCCGTCTTTATCCTCGGACAATTTTATCATTGATGGTGGCTTAATTAGACGCAGGAAAATGATAAGTTGTGTCGAAAAATGTCATCAGGAAGTTTGAATTTGAGATTGAACAGAAGACGTTTCAATTATCAGCGCTAGTGTTCGACTTCAAAGGAATCGCGGGGACTTGACAGGTCAGTATTAATAACCGGGAGATGAATAGGAGATCTGTCATAACATGCGAATCACATACAAATGGGAGAGGTTTATCGACTTTCTGAATTCGCAGATGAGTTATAAATAATGCGGATTTGTGGTATTTTTAAAATGTTGCACCATGGCGCAAAAATTTCGACGATGCGAATGGAACAAAACTGCAGACTGGCCTTAATAAAATTTCCAGTTTTCCCCTGCAGCTGATTACGTGTTTAGTGCCGCGAAAACAGCCAAAATTTCTTGTTTATTGAAAATGTAAAGTTTTGACGATTTCGCAGCCACTAAACTCCTGTTTACGCCTCGAAATCAAGGAAAATGCGGCTCCAAGACGGTTTTATTTTGACCATCGCGTTGTAAACAAGGTAAAATAGGTGTTTGATGGGACGTAAAGTGCAGTTAATGGTCACGATGTGTGATGTTCCGGAGGTAAGAATGGACGGAAGGCGGCTCGAGATTGTGGCAATTAGTCTTAGCAAATTGCTTGGTATTATATCTTTTTTTCAATTTCAATGAGATTTATGTGACAGCGCCTATTAGCACTTGAAATAAATTGGTCTAATTGTAACGCAGTTAACTGTTATTATCCGGGGGAATATAATATGAGCACAATTATCTCCATAAATATTTTTAACCCCTCGAGTTGATTCGGACTTGTGTGTCAGGATTAGAAATCGGAAGTAAATCCTCTTAGAGCTAAGTCTCGTTCTACTGTTCCTAATCTGTCGATAAATACCCGAAACACAAGTCGCACGAGGAATTTCGGGTCCGATTTCGGCACGCTCATAAATCCTCATTTAATTTAGTCAATTTCGATTCAAGCCAATTCCGGGTGCTCTTTCAGCATCTCAGGCACGTCTAATTATGTAATTTTTCATGATACTCCTTGTAATTATGTGATTAAGGAAAATATAACACGCAGATTTAGAAAGGAAATTCCTCGAACGAATTTACATATCCCAACTAAAAAATGAGATTTTAATTAAATACTTTGCATTTGTCATCTATAATTAATGTTTTGCTTCTGTCAACTTACTAATAAATCATAAGTAAGAATTTTTATGAGAGGCGCGATTATTGTGGTCGCATTTTACTTGTAAAACGTTTCTTATGGCGACATGGTCGCTGGATGAAACCACAATATAAAATAAAAATTACACAATGCCACACATACAATAAATAAGAGACAAACATTTGTGGCGTCGCTTGAACGAAAAGAGACAACAAAACAGTAAGAATAGAAAGTCTGTCTCAAAATATTTACAGTAAAACCTCCCTTAACGGACACCTCCGAATAACGGAAATTTTTGAAGAAACGTAACAAATGCATTTTAAAATAATGTAAGAAAATCTCTCTACAACGGACGCTCTGTATATCGGACACGGACAAAGAAAAATTCCCTAGTTACCATAAAATCACAAAAAATTACCTCTTACAACGGACAGACCAAAAATTTGTGGTGCATAGAATAAACATTTGTTTCAAAGACCTTGTAGAAATGAATAAAAAGTTCTATACTAAAAATCCAGAATTAAATATCGATGACAGTATGATTTTTTTCAGAAAAAAAGATTAATGAAGACGATTGTGATAAAGGGAAAATTTGCTTTACAACCACAATAAACTCATACTTTCTGAATATTTTGTACTTGTCAAAAATAGCTGAAATTATGTGTCATGTAATAGTTATTTACCTAACGAATTTGGAAAGTGCAATTTCCCACATTGCATCGCTGCGCTCGTGCAGCATGAAGTGCGAATGTGGGAAATTGCTTTACAAACAAGTTAGGGATAGCTACAATATTTTCTGTAACAAACATTAAAAAAAAAATTAAAAATTTTTTTTTGATACTCCAGTTCTTTTTGCTGATGGGTTGGTAACATGTCAAACAATCATCAAATTAACATAAACTGTCACTTCTCATAAAAAAATTAAAGCTATGAGTACAAAAAAATATTATAAAAAACACGGCCCCTAAAAACAAGCAAACAAGAAATGAAAATTTTAAGAAAAAAAATGATTTCCATTTTCAATAGTTTTATATTGAAAAGATTTTTAGATATAAAACAGGATGTACATATTAGAAATACGTGTGTTAATTTTACCACATAATAAAACTCATCAAATACAATAACTTTTCTATATAATATTTTCCAAAATTCTTAATTATGTATTATTTTCGCTGTTTTGGTAAAAAGTTAAAAAAATTAATTACACCTAAAGCTATACAAAACATATTTAATCCATGTAACATACATACTTCACTTATTCAAAAATTCTGCGTACGAATAAAACAATTTTTTGTAAAATATATTTTTGTTGCTGTTTTAAATTTTAGTATGTTTGGTGAGCAGTTTATAAAATGATGCTTAAAATTATTTATTTAAATTTGCCCACCTCTTATTAGTGGACAACTCTCAAGAACGGACAATGTAAGTTTTTCCACCGGTGTCCGTTGTTGAGAGGTTTTACTGTATTCTGATTTTTCAAAAAGTCGCTTTGTCACTTTGTAACTTGTCAGCTAAACCGTGTATCCATTTGTTTTTGAAAAAAATCGTTAGTAGGTATAACAAATAATAATTAATTAATTTAATTAATTGATTAAATAATTAAAATTTCAGTGCTTTCTTTTTGAATCAAAAATAATAATGGTTCAAAAAGTAACATCTCATGAGAAAATTATTTATCGTAACGTGAGGTTGAATATTTAACTGAATATTTAAAAAAAGTGTAATACACCTCTACCTATCAAATCTCGTAAGAAGTTTTAATTAATTTGAGTCAAATTTTACATTGTTTTCCACTTATTCTTCTTTTTTTGTTTACTATTGTGTGACGTACGTTCTGGTGCTGCATTTTTAGCATTATGTATAATTTTTAATTGATGATTGAGTTAAGCCAAGCCTCTGAGGAAATAATTCTTGGCTTTAAGGCTATCCGCCGAGTGACTTATCTCAGCGGGGGCTAATTTACGATTCGCGTCGTCTACCCTTATCCGTGGCAATTTTTAACCTCATCCGATAGCCGTCCGAATTCAATTCGAAACCCAAACCGAAGAAAACAACTCGACGCATTTAACGAGGTGTAACACTTGCATTCGACCGGAATCTGGAATTATAATCCCGCATATGATATAAACGAGCGCACTTTGATAAAAAGCGATGATAACGTTAGCCACTTGGTATTGTTTCTTGCAATCTTCGCATCTATGACCAGCGGTTAGGCCGATAACCGCGACCTACAACTACCACCTCGTTAAAATTCAATCCAGTTCTCCGATAATTATTAATACCTCGACTATTTTTTAAATAAATAAAACGAGATAAATACAACGCGGAACCGTACCTAAATAAATAATAATAATGGTTTGAGTAAACTGTCAATCAACATGACTATAAATCAATAAATGGTATTTACCAACCTTGCAAGATCCCTCGATACAGACACCACGAGTGCCTCTGGGGGCAGGCCGGCCGTAAGATGTCAAGGGGCGGCTGCAGGAGGTGCCGTCGATCACGGTCTTGTTGAGGGTGGCGTAAAAATTCAAGCCGGAAGCTCGACAATTGAGCGCACATTCGTCAGGTGCTGGAAAATTCGTAAAATATGTTACAATAAATTGCCTTAATGGCAAGTATCCAATTTTTTCAGTTTTCTAATCTATCATAGATGTTTAATATCCAGCAGCCATTAATGTCTGATTTTTATAAATTATACCAATCATTGATCACGCGAACGAACATTATTCTTGTAAATTGGCAGAAGTTAAAAATTGATTTCTTTTAATAAAATGAATTAAATTTATTTCGGAGAACAGATGCGGCATGACCTTTAACCAATAGTTAATTAAATTAGTCGTAAAAATAAATCAAAGAAAACGAAAAATAAATTAACTCTATTAAATTCTAGATAAACATTATTTTTTACACATAACTGGAGTCTGAACTGGTCTTTTAACATCAAGTCCACCCTTTTTCTCATATCATTTCAAAATTTCAAATTATCGTAAAATACGCAAGGTATATTTACGTAATTATAATTCTTTACCAATGTCTCGTTAATTTTCAAAAAATTTTTAAATGTATACCATAATTTCGTACAGATGGAAAAATCCTTTTATGGTCTTTATTTCCGAATAAATAAGTGAGCAACAGTAGTTACAAAATGCATTCGAAATTCGAAAAAATTTAAGAAATCACATCATGCAATAGAAAGTTGATTGTTTCGGTGAAAAATAATTATAATAAATCAAAATAACACATTCTAGTTTCGGAAAGTAATGGAAAACCACCAACGCAACCATTAAAACTCACTAAAACTAACTTTATTTAATTTCACGCAACGTGAAACAGAATAAGCAACCAGTTAATTACATTTAAACTCTAGGCGTATAATTGGTTGCATACGAACTAACATTAGATCTAACAGTAAATCTATTTGAAAAACAAATAATTGAGTGGAGTTCGCGCTCTTTCTTTTTTTCTTAATTACTTTTTTAAGGCCTTTGTCCCCTTGCTTATTAATCTTACCATTGAGGAAAGGTTCCCAAACGTAGGTTTTCCCCTTGAACAGCCTGTGGTTGAATGCGGCACATTGTTCGTACCGAAAGTCCCTTCCCGACGGACAATTCTGCTTGAAACAATACGGAATTAACTCAGTTAGAACTGAATAAGTTAAAACAGAGCACGACCTCGAGCCAAACACGCAATAATTAGAATCACCTGTGAATTGCAGAGATGAATCCTTTTATACAAACCCACGCAACCATTGGCCTGTCTTCTCCGCCTTTGTCCTCGAACAAATCTGAAAATGATTAGAATTAAATCCGGTCCTGAAATAAACATGTGTGTCAAGGAAATGAAATTGAAACAATCAAAACAGCAATAAAATTTTAATCTACTGACACAGTTTCGATTATTTATTTGTTCAAAACAATAAACGCAATTTAATAAGGGTAGTAAAGGTGAGCATTGCCCCTTCCTCAAGAGCTGCGCGCGCGTCTTGTGCACATGATGGGGGCTAGGGGCGCTCTTCCTACTCGGAAGTTTGGAGAAAGCAAATATATGGAAGCAATTTTCCTGCAGGACGGGTAAAATCTAATACTCCTAATAAATTAGGTTTATCAAATTTACTCGTCGGGTGGAACACGTCGACCGCGGTAATTATGTGTAAACGCGCTATAATAACAGATCAGAGATGTGATTTATCGTCGATCATCTCGGTATAATCATGCACAAGAGGTCTCGCCTTCGGTTACAAAAAGACCATGGTGGGAACCTCCGGCTCCAATTAATTTCTCCACAAAATCGTAGCAAAATAATAAGAGATGACATCGTGCAAGTGGTATGGCATTTGACAACGATCCTGATTTAATGCTTCATTGTTCCGGAGCAGTGAAGTGGTCAGGGCGTGAGATAACGTCATTTCCTCTATTCTGCACGCCCGATTATGCCGATAATGCAAAGAAGACACCAAAAGGCGCCTCCGATATTTTTACAACAGGTGGTCGCGAGATAAAGCAGATAAAATTCGTCATGAAAGATAGATAAAGCGTCTGAAAATTTGAACACAAAACTGTAACAAAATTATTTTCGAAATGGTGGCACCGTCACGCATTAGCATATGAGTTATGCGATACTCCAGGGGCGAGGCGCCACTTCATTAAACACACAAACACTTGTTTGGGATCCTAGAGCGTATATTTTCCTCGCGTATAATTGAAGCTGACAGCAGAAAGAAACGTAAGTAAACAGTTAAAAGGCAGCCCTTTATCATTTTACAAGACGGAGTAATTAACCGGAATGACCACTGCTAAGCAAAATCACGACTCGCTTTTATACAAACGTCTAATAAAGTCTCAACGTGAATAAACTAGCACTGATTATATTTCTATTACCGTCATAATTCGTGTCTTACAATTAATTTGAATTTTATTGCGCCTACATAAATTTAATTTAATAAATTATCGCCGCTTATTAACCAGACAGATTCAGCATGAAATGATAATTACGTGTCACATAAATTAATTTGTGCGTGTGGCAAATTAACTCCTCAGCGATACAAACAGCAACTTTCGACTGATAAACACGCGGAAATATTCGCGCGATAAGCACCCGGAAATTTTCGAAAATTATTGAGACTACAACAAAATCAAAGGCATTGCAAAGCAAATTTGAAGAAAAGAGTAGATAAGTTGCTTCGGATCTCCCGGAGCTCGATAACGTCGTAAAGTTTGTCCAAGTTTAAAAATTAATTTTGTGTTGACGTGAAAAATACCTCACTCGTGCAACAATGCAATAAAATGACGACGAAATATAAGCGCGGCCGACCATCTGATTGTCGAATTACTGCGATCAACTGCGCGGAAAATTGGGAATTTATTCTGGTTTCAATACAGACGAGATCATTTGTAAGTGCTCTAATGGCACAAAAGCGTCAATTTTTTCTAACATTGCATTAAAGACATCTTCTTGGTTTCGTGTCGCATTTTTCAGTCCGACCATTATTTCAGTGTAAAACAGCCAACTCATGTCGCATTCTGGCAACATTCTAATACTTTTGTTTACATTACTAGCAAAGTGAGAATATGCATGTTGGTTGAATGTTTACAACCGTGACTAACCACTTGAATACATAATTCTGTCACGAGATGATACTAGCACTATTTTTTATTGGATCGGATTTTCCGGTCTTGGCACACTTTCGGCCAGCTCTTGGTCAATTAAACGAAAAAAGGCTTTTTGTCCCAGACGTATAATTTCCTCGTTGCTTATGAGGAGGCTTGGAGGCATTTTCAATTACCAGTTGTGGACATTTACAACCCCAGAATAAACAACTAAATATGTATTAGCACGGAACGAGGTCGGGACGTCATCTTTGAAATGACAGGTTGTATGGAGGTATCGATCAGGACCGGACTCGAACCTACGTATTTGAAACATTTTAATTAATTAGGGCAGCAACTTGATTCAATAATCTGTCGGAAATTAAACTGACGAATGAGTTCCGCTATTCCTAAAAAAGTCATGGTTAAATACTGGGTTTTAACCTAGTTACAAATGCCCACTCAGAGAAATTATAATAACGTGTTTACGGCTGCTTTGTCCCTTGCATTAATCAGAGAAAACGTGTTTTTTCAAATTGGATTATTTACAGTAGCGGTGTTGGGCAACTCTGAGACGTTTAAACCCACGAATGGGTTAAAATACGACCCATGGAGCTTGAGAAATAAAGCATTACTCGTATTTTAAAAGATTAGAGAAAATCCTTTTATTTGTAAATCGTTTTACATGAATATTGATTTCCTTGATAATAAACATTGGCCCGGCCATTCGCAAACTTTACCACAGTTCAATACACGTAACTTTTGATTTAGTAACGTATTTTTGCGAAAGTTTCCTTTAGTGGTGTTTCTTTTCCTCAAGAGAGTCCCCGTCTTATTCGTTTTAGGATATAAAGATACATTGGCCGTTTCATAAAAGAGTAAACTTCTTTCACTGCGGTATCATATTACGCGGAAAATGAAATCATATCTGATATTTCAACATGAAATTAATCAATGAGAGAACATCCAGCCGAGCAAATCGATCCGACGAATGATTTTTCTGATCCATCATTGATAAGAGCAAATGATGTAATAAATCAACCAAGTCTTACCTCGTATCAGCAGGTCGATTGATACAATGTCTCGTCTGTTGCGTGACGCCACCCCCACAGCTTCTCGAACACGTCGTCCAGGGCCCCCATGCTGACCACACTCCCACCGTCTTCGGCGCTTTCTTCAGCAGACGGTCGCGGTACATGTGGTGCACCTTGAAACCGCCCAAATTAACAACTCATTTCTTCGAACAAAAGAAGCTAAGTTTAGAAAAGAATCTCGAAGTTTGTCTCTTCGGATGTTGGGAGAACGTTTGATGAATAGCAAAAAGCAATGCACAAAGCTGCCATTATTTATGCCTAACGAATGTACAATGCACAACTCAATTGCGGTGCGCTTTGTATGGATCAAGATGGATAGTTGCATTACGGCATAATTTAAGCGGAATAGGACGCCTCTAGTTGTGACAATGGCGAGGCTTTGTGTCAGGAAAAAAGAGACTTTGACGCGACATAAGGAGAACTTCGTTTGGAAGGCGCGAGCTCCCGTGGCTGGACATGGAGGCTAATAAACACCACGGAGGTATTGTCAGTCTGACTCGTCTGATATGTCAGAAGCCTCCAAATTGATTCGACGGGAAACAAGAAAAACAAACAATTCACACAAATTTCAAAATCTCTTAAAAAAATTTATTTAGATTTTAGATCCTCTCCGATTAAAAATTTGATTGGCCCATTACTCGCCAGAATTCGAACAATCCTCCTCCTGAAAATCTTTCTCTAATTAATTATTTTCCTCATTTAATTCGCTTTGATGTTACGAAACAATCCCTATTCCGAGCTGTTAGATGTTAATTAGAACGAATTTCTAAACAAATAAAGCGATCCAAATGGGCCGTTATTTACATTTTAACGACTCACAATATCTAACGTATCTGCAAGAATCGGTTTATCAGATCCTTGGATCCCTAATCTCCACACTATTCACATTTCGCAAGAGGGCGTTTTATTGGTGCCATTTATGGTGATTTGTAGAAAGAATTGATATCAGGAAACTATTCCGTTTTATTTGATTTTCCCCACTTAAGCGATAACAGTAGCAATTTAATTTTTTACAGCCTTTTGTGCTTTGTGTAGGTATTTATTACTGCAATGACGGTGATAATGGCACAAAGTCAACTCATTGAATTTTTACGAAATTCCCAGAAATGAGATTGCCTGTCATCTCTGCAATCCTTGCATGAAATTGCTTTATTATTGCGAGTGGAGCTGTTGCAAGACAATAATAGTTTATTCACGATTTAGCTCAATTATTTTTAAATCATAATTGTGCTATCATTTTTCACTGTTAAACTATTCGTCGTTTCCATTCAAGTCCTGCCGGGTTAATGAGTTGTACAAAAGGACCAAACCAATTACCAATTTAATACAATAGCGAGAGCCTCTCCAGTATAATTTAGTATTCTCCATTAAATATATTATAACTGTGCTTATAACAGCTCATCATTTATTCTCAATTCTCGCACCTCGGCCACATTAAAGTGGCTTATCGTTGCCGATCATCTAAATTTGAACAAAAACTCTCGTAAAATGGTCTATTGTCGTTATCAAGATTTATCGACCTTTTCAAAACCGTTTAACGCCCATATTGGGAAAATTACAACAGATTCTGACATTAGCAGCGAATTAATATCAAGTGATTTGAATTAATTCAAGCTCCACTTAACGCTTTTGCCTCACCAAATTTATTTTTGGCGGCAATCCTCCCGATTAAAAAAAATTGTGTAATTATCCCTATTTCGGCATCGCATGCAAATCCTGTGCAAACAAAGTCCCTCGAGCAATTTATTTAATAAGAATTGAACAATTTATGGCCGTTTTAAATTACCAGCCGATTTTTCCCGACGTGCCATAACTCATGGAAACCGTTTTTAAGACACCTATGTGGGAATAATTGTGTGCCGCCCCCGCGTTACGCCACTGGTTTTGTCATCCGATGATTGACGCCTCAACTAACACGACAAAAGAAAGAACAAATCGTCTTTCCATGTAATCCGATAAGAAACAATTTATCAGATCACGTGGGTGTCTATAGAGATGTTCACACAAACTCACTTGAAGTGGATACGGCTTGGCTTTGGAGTCGTACATCATCCCCAGGTCGAAGAGGAGAAGGGTTGCCGCCGCCCTGAAAACCAAATTTAATTTAATTCAATTGATTGATCGAAATGTGTATAAATAATTAAAAGAGTTTTAAGGCAACACCTCGATAATGGCTTGCGGCACGCAAGGTGAATTATTATTCGGGATTCCTTCAGTAAAGGAATAACCATGAGAAATGACCATGGGTCCAACACCCATCTGCATCCAGACGATGCTATTAGAAGGGCCAAAATCGTAAAAGTTGCCGCCTCGCCAACAAGTGCAAACCCGGACGAAGAACCGGACCCGGAGTTATTAGACCGCTATGACAATTTTTACCAAACAACGAAGAGCCTCCTGGTGCTGTTCCAGATCATGGGGGTGATGCCCATCGAACGCTCCGGGAAAGGCCGAACCACGTTCAGGTAAAACGTGCTTTTTAATGGGTATAAACTAAATGCACAGTAAAAATGCGTAGGAAAAATTATAAATGCACGGCAAAAATAATAAATGCAAAGTAAAATAATCAAGGCACAGTAAAAATAATAAATGCACAGTAAAAATAATAAATGCATAGTAAAAATAATAAACGCACAACAAAATAATAAATGCATATAGTAAAAATAATAAATGCACACTAACAATAATAAATGTACAGTAAAAAGAATAAATGCGTAGTAAAAATAATAAATGCACAGTAAAATAATCAAAACACAATAAAATAATAAATGTATAGTAAAAATAATAAATGCACTGTAAAAATAATAAATGCACGGCAAAAATAATAAATGCAAAGTAAAATAATCAAGGCACAGTAAAAATAATAAATGCATATTAAAAAAAATAAAGGCACAACAAAATAATAAATGCATAGTAAAAATAATAAATGCACAGAAAAAATGATAGATGCAAAGTAAAAATAATAAATGCACAGTAAAAATAATAAATGCACAGTAAAAATAATAAATGCATAGTAAAAAAAATAAAGGCACAACAAAATAATAAATGCATAGTAAAAATAATAAATGCACAGTAAAAATAATAAATGCATAGTAAAAATAATAAACGCACAGCAAAATAATAAATGCATAGTAAAAATAATAAGTGCAAAGTAAAAAATGCACAGTAAAAATAATAAATGGACAGTAAAATAATAAGTGCACAGTAAAATAACCACTACATAGTAAAAATAATAAATGCACATTAAAAGTAATAGATACACAATAAAAATAATAAATGCGCCGTAAATTATAGCATTTGAAAACTAGAGAGTCTAGAATCCCAACCTGCAGGCTAGCTCCTGAGCGTTTATTCTTTAAACTGTGCAAACTGACATTAGATACAGTGCATTTACGCTTTTTTACTGGGCACTTTATAGTGAATGTGCGTGCTTTACTTGTCATTTAAATTTTTTACTGAGTAAAATATTATATTATGCTGATCAGAATAGGATTTATTAATTACTACCAATTTTTAATTAACAAAACCAAGCTCATTTTTAGGTGGCTTTCGTCAACCTCCATTTATGCCTACTTCATCTTCGGCGCTGAGACGATTTTCGTCACAATGGTCTTCAAGGAGAGATTATACTTAATCCTCCGTCCGGGCAAGAGATTCGATGAATACATTTACGGCATAATTTTTTTGAGCATTTTAATCCCGCATTTCCTACTGCCAGTCGCGGCCTGGACTAACGGTACGGAAGTCGCGAAATTTAAAAATATGTGGACGAGGTTTCAGGTAATTGTGTGCCGGAGTCGTTAGAGTTGTATCGAGTGGTGTAGTTGTTTGTTAGATCCGTTTTATATCCAGTTTGTGTCACTTTACAACGGGACATTATCGTTAAGGAGGGTTTTTAGATTGGGTTAGGATATGGTGATTGGTGTTAATGGATGAAGATGTTTTCAGGTTTTGTCGCTGATAAATGACACGGGCTGTGTTGGCGGCGGTTGTTGAAACAGCGCCGAACAACCATAATTTAGCATAATTTATTTAAAAATATAAACAATAAATTAACAAAATTAAGTGGCCACTCTCGTATAGGTTCACACGTCTTCAGGAAGCTTGAGAAAGTTATAAATTTTTATTTTATTTTTGTATATTCCACTTTTATGTGTCTGACTAGCTTATTAAGTTTAAATTGTAATCTAAATAAATATGCTAAATATTCCTATAATTATCCGGAAATCGTCTAAAAGTCTAATGGAAACAGGCCCGAATTGCAGCTAATCTTACGAAGTTCACACTTATAGCACCGTTTGTTCATTATTCTACCTTTTGGATAATTTATAACTCATCTTTATAACTTATATTCGTTTTTAACAAAAAATTGACTTAAAGCAGCTTCTAAAATTGATTTTTAAGTTAAGCATTGACAAATAAAGAAGTTTGCGTTAGAATCAACAAACATATGAGTAGAGACCGGATTTTAAGAAACTCTCCAAACACGAATTTTTAAGGGCTTTTCTTAAAACTCGAAATATTTGACACCCTTTTTATTTTTCCTAAATTCTGAAAATGAATTGTATCCTAAATGAATTTTAAACTTCCTACAGCTGTTTAACCTTCCTAATTTAAAATAAGATAACTTTTTTAATTTATTTATTAGAACTTAGTTTGAAATCATTACATAAAATTTTTCAATTTGATAGTTATTTTATTTTACATCTAATACTTTTATTTTGCTTCCCAGTTTCCAGTTTCTTTTTAGTTATTTCATTCATTTCTACAAGTTTTCAGTTTTTTGTAATTTTATTATTTTATCTTACTAATAGTTTTTTCATTTTCAGTTTTTTCATTCAGTCAGTGTATTGATTTTCTATTCAAAATCTAATGTTTCAATTTTGTGTGTTTCTCTATCCCAGTTCTATATATTCTTTTCAGTTTCTTCAGTTTTTCAGATGCTTATAGTTCTTCAGAATTTCAGATTTTCAGTCTCTACTTTTAAGACAGTATTTGTGTTTTTAGTTTCTCAGAGTTAAAGTTCCTTTGTCAGTGTTTGAACTTTTAATTTTTGAAAATATGCGTACTCGAATTCTATTTTAAATAATTTTTTAATTTTTAACAATTTTTGTATCTTATAAGCCTTGATTTTGGAATAAAAAATAATTTACGTAGAAGTGCCAAAACTGTAGTGTTCGCCAATTGTTAATTTTTATGTTAAAAATATATTTATTTCAATTATTATAATGTAATGATTAGTTTTGCCAAACCGACAGTGTAGATTTCAATTACTTGAAAATCCTAAAAACGATTCTTAATTTTTCATTAATAAAAAAACTAAGCAGAATCGACCATTTTATTCAGTATTTCATATTATTAGCTTCACTCGTACGTCATTTGTCCCAGGAGTGATAATATTGACCAATAAAATATCAAAATCTCCTCCTACTTGTTTATCTGGTGCACAAAAAAATTGCAAGTCGCTAGAAGCGTTTGTCATTGGATATCGAAGGATATCTCAACTGTAAAACAGACCAATCATAAGGCGTTCAAATCTGAACAAAAAATTGGTGTTTGAATATTTTATAAATGTCGGCCAACCAGTCGGAATTTCGCTGTTTTCTAAGAAAATGTCAAGTTTTTTATTACACTTGAGTTCAAAATCGTGGATAAATTGTAGATCGATTTGTTTTTGATAAGGATTGATTCTCGCAATTAATCCGTGTTCAAACTCAAATACTGCAAGTTTATCAGCAAAAACTTTATTGTTTCGCAATATTTTCCCACAAATATAAAAAATGTACCAAATTAGTACATTTATTTATTAACTTATTTTTTTTGTTATTTTTTTGGAATAGCAGTTTTTTTAGCTTTTTAGTCTCTTAGAGTATTGTTGTTTTTTATTCAGAAAATCATGTTTCAATTTATTAGTGTTTCTCTTCTTCTGTAGATTTACAATCCCTTGCAAAAGACTTACTTTCTCACTCTGAAATTTTAGTAAAAATAGCAAACAAAATTAGAAGCAGTATACCTGTCACTTGTTGAAGCAATTAAACGGGTGAATAAACTATAAATTTTTGTAAAATTTACTCCAGGAGTTGTGTAAAAATTAGTGACAAACTATACAAAAAATTCTGAAAATAAAAATGTTATTATGTATTATGTATTATGTACATATTATATTAATTAATTAAAAAAATATTGATAATGCAGAGGTGTCTTTTAGTACTAATATGTATTTCCATTTAATTAATTCATTTTACAGGTAGAGATGAATTCTTTCAGAAAAACTAATTCTACAAAAGCAAAATTAGAAATATTAGTACAATATTTAGGTTCATTAACTTCTTTATAGCTTTTTTTTGTGTACCAAATAATTTTAAATTTTTGACAAAACGTCATTCGTTTAGGTTCTTAACTGCTTAAAAATTCGGTCTCTACGATAATTAACAAAAAAAAAAAAAACAAAAAAAAAAGGCACTAAGAGAAAGATCCACCAGTTTCTCTTAAAATTCGTCAAAAATCTCCAATTTCAGCTAAAGTACTACCAAGTGACCGGCACGCCCATCATCTTCCACAACCTCACCCTCATCACCTACTCCCTCTGCGTGATCTCCTGGGCCGTGGGCATCGGCATCATGCTAGCGCAGTACTACCTCCAAGCCGACATGCTCCTCTGGCACACTTTCGGCTACTACCACATCCTGGCCATGCTCAACTGCCTGTGCTCCCTCTGGTTCATCAACTGCACGGCCAAAGGGCGCGTCGCCGTCTGGATGTGCAACAATCTGCACAAGGCCCTGGAATCGCGAAACCCCGCCAAAATCCTGGGCGCATATCGCGATCTCTGGGTCGACCTCTCCCACATGATGCAGCAGTTGGGGAAGGCATACAGCGGCATGTACTCCATGTACTGTCTCCTGATTTTGCTGACGACCATCGTGGCCAGTTATGGCTCCGTGACGGAAATTATGGACCAGGGGATCTCCTTCAAGGAGGCCGGCTTGTTCATGATTGCGTTTTATTGCATGACGTTGCTTTATATTATATGCAACGAGGGGCACCATGCCACTAGGAAGATGGGGCCGGAGTTCAGGGAAAGGTTGCTGAACGTTAATTTGAGCGCCGTGGATCAGAAGACGAGGCAGGAGGTGCACATGTTTCTGATGGCCATTGAAAAGAATCCGCCCATCATGAATTTGAATGGGTACGCGAATGTCAACAGAAAGCTCATCTCTTCGGTAAGGTTAAAAATGTTAGGAAAAAATCTAAATACAGGGTGACCTACGGGTGTGTAATCGGTCTGTAACTTTTTTGATATTTAAAATATTGCCCTGCCGTTTTCATTATCCGATAGATCTACTTAAAAAATCTAAAAATGTTTTATTATACCAGGTGGGGCAACCTTATCGCGCACCTAAGAAAATCGCGATTTCTAATTAAATAAAAAAATTGCATTTTACACGCCTGACTGTATTCAAAAGGTATCTCCCCTGATTTTTTGGTAATTTTTTAGTAATATTCGACCAAAAAGTCAAATTCTAAATTTTATACTAAACTACGCGTATTCACTTCAGATAATTGTTTACGTAATTAGCAAAAAAAAATCATATTTTAAATGTGAACTGCAATTGGGGTAAAATTATAAAAGATTTCGTTGGGATATTTGAATGCAGGCATCAGTTTTATTGCAAGATTTTTAATAAGGGGCTTCAAAAAGGTAGGCTATACTGGTAAGTTATCCATTTGTTAGAAAATTAAACCATCTTTTAATAAATCACGCGTCTGGTTTGCGTCTAAATAAAAAAACTGATTATTTACCAAATCAAGTAAAAATTTATAATTCTGATACAAGGGTTCGATGGGCTAGCAGGTGAGGATTTACTTAGCCTAAGAACTTTGTATTAAAATTAACAATTAGTGCCCAAAAACTCATAAAACTGCTACGACTTTATTTATTAACAAAAAAAAAATAATAAAAATCGAGAATCGAGAATGTGCCAATTTTCAGTATTTTTATTTCATTAGAAGTCGCGCTTTTCTTGGGTGCGCGATAAGGTTGCCCCACCTGTATACAGGGTGGTGAACCAAAGT
Source organism: Tribolium castaneum (assembly GCF_031307605.1). Classification (NCBI taxonomy): domain Eukaryota; kingdom Metazoa; phylum Arthropoda; class Insecta; order Coleoptera; family Tenebrionidae; genus Tribolium; species Tribolium castaneum. Next base: position 15,877,074 of record NC_087396.1, read on the forward strand.
TACATTTTTTTAAATAGAACACCTTATATCGTTATGAAAAAAAATTGAAAAATTACAGCAAAGTCGCCGATGAATATTTTCTGACAAATTTACAACAGAAAAACTCAGAATAAGTTGTGGTTTTAGCAAATAGTCGACTTTTACTTGAAACACGCACATAATGTATAGGGTGAGCCAAAACGCAAAAAGTTGAATTACTCATTTTTTTTTAATGAAACATCATGTATCTATCGATAGCACTTTTCATAAGCTTTGTAATGATATGCGGTTTATATAGCAAATTTTAAATATTTCTTAAACTGTTAAAATAAATAATAATTAATTAAATAATAACTAATAAAAAATAATTTTCTTATTTAATAATTTTTTAACTGACTGAAATTCATTTATATATCACGTAATAATTAGATTTCTAATGTAATTAGTCACATTAGTACGTATCAAAAAATAAGTTACCCTTTGACTTATCAGATTCTATGCAAAAATATTTCTTGTGAAATAGATTTTTTGAAAAATTAGAAAGCTTACTAAAAATGCTATCAATACATGAAAAAAAACCTAGTACATGATGTTCCATTTGAAAAAAAAAGAGTTATTCAACTTGTTGTGTTTTAGCACACTTTGTTTATTATCTGCGTGCTTTAATTAAAAGTCGACTATTTGCTAAAACTACAAGGTATTCTAAGATTTTCTGTTGCAAATTTGTCGGAAAATATTCATAAGCGACTTCGCATTGATTTTTCGAAACGAAAAGTTGAATAATTCCGAAACGGAAAAAGATAGACCTCTAATAGTTCATATGAAGTTCCATTATTTTTTACGTAGAATTCAATTATGCAAAAATATATAGGTTGTTCCATTTAAAAAAATATAACTCTGGTTTTTGTAATTTCAAGTAGCAAAAAAGTTATGGACCCCTGGGTCAGCCTGTACAAGTAGTTTCTTTTTTTCTTTTTTTTACAAAATAATAAATTCTTGTCATTATTAACTTAATTGGCGCAGTCAGTAGTATTTGGAGGACTGTCAAACCAGAGGCATCTTTGGCACTATCCCAGTACTAATATCACTTTCTACATGTCTGTAATAATATTTTGTTGTTTTACGATTTGGTCCAAAATTTATGATTAAGACGGCCCTTTTTGCAGACAGTGACTTCGATCGCGACTTATCTGGTTATGTTAATGCAATTCCGGTTGACTTTGATGCGGAATGCTCAACTGGCAGCAAGAAGAGCAATTGCTAACGTCTCGGTGTCCTCGGGGAATACAACCATGTCCTAAACACTTTTCTTTATAATACCAATGTCTGGTATTTTCGTGACATTTTATATTTGTAGGTCATGTACGGACAAAGCTTATGGAAATCGGGGGTAAATCCCCCGATTAAATATTAATACGGTGTAGGCACGTTGTATAATTGCATGTTTAAAACATACCCAGCTGCACCATCCCTTAATCAAATTTTAAATCATTTTTTTTTGTAAACTCGTTCAAAGTATATCACGATTTTTAGGCCCATTCAAGCTTTGTAAACCCAAATTTAGTGTTATAATAAATTAGGTAAGTGTACCATTTTGTTTTTTCTCAACCTTGTCCCCTGGTTTAATTGGGCGCACCCTTGCTAATGATCCCCGATATTATCTCGCCGTACAAGGGGTACGATTTGTAGCCGTTTAAACTGCTGGATTTATGGCCGTAGCGTGCTTTCACACATTGTTTTAATTTATTCCGCCTCATGTTTAATTCAAAACATTTTTTTCGAGTTTCTTTATGTACTCTCATTTTCACCACGAACGCATTCGTTTCTTCATAGGTTAATGGTATCTCTTTATTCTATTGATAGTTGGATTTGCATTTCGACTAAGACTACACGTTTTATGGTGTGCACTGCTCGGAATGGTAAGCAGGGGTCGGGCAATAGTCGAATGAACGATTTTCCGACTCCAATGTTTAGTAATTCTATTACGCACTGATTCAATCTATCATTGACAAGTTTCCTCTGACATAATTTTTAATTATTCAATCATCTCTTCAGAGTTTTATACTATTAGGAGTGACGGCGCATTTGACGGATTATTATGGATTGTGAAACTAAAGCGAGCTAACGGAGCTCGGCTATCCTTCTAGTTTGATTGATACGTGATTGATCACTGGTTTAATTTGCATCAAAATTGCCACAAAATTCGAAAAAACAATTTAGCCCAGTCAAATTAGACAAATCGGTGGAAAAAATTCCTAGAAAGTTGGAGTTTTTTTTAAAAGCTTCCTTTAATTAAAGCATCCAGTACCAAAAGTAAGACAAAAATATTGTTTAACTGTGTGTGGGTGAGAGATAATTGTGAAATGTCCCTTGCGTGACAGTTACGTTTCTGCGAGTAGGACTGACCAAAATTCAATGGTAGTGCTCATTTGTCTTATAGAAATCTATGCTTTTGCATTTTTGTACCCACGTTTAACAGTTTGTTTCTCATTTCTCTCGCGAAACAGACGTGTTCCACGAACGAGTTTTTTCTGACAGCATTTTTCACTGACGATAATTTTTTTAATATAAGTTTTAAAGGCTTAACATTTTAAAAAGGCATGTAAAAATTACGTTTTTAAGACTTGAGTTGTTGCATTAATTGGATTTTAATCTTTATCTTCTAAAATATCTGCATTTTAAATTTCATAAAAATCCGTTGACAAATATTTGAGATATCAGGCTCAAAAGTCTTAGCTGAGACACCCTGTATACCAAAAGTCCCCGAGGTTGGGGGGCGAGCTCGAGGAGGGGGAGGGGGTTAAAGCAGTCTTTTTTGGTTTTTTGCTTACATCTCGGAAACTGTTACTCCAATCAATTTTTATATTTTTACCAAAATTAAAGCTGATAAAATTTCCTACAAAATAGTTATATGCATTTTTTTTCTAGGACTAACCATAAGCGAGTTAAAGGGCTGGAAAGAAATAATCATTTAAAAAATTGTGCTTTAAAAGAGAATGTTTTGTGATTTGAAAAACTGACAATAAACTGAATTTATTGGGTCTAACACTTCATTAGAGGAGAAAGGGAGAGACATGGGGGTCACAGAAGTCTTCAGAGTCGTCTTTAGATGCTGCATTTTCTTCTTTGTCTCCAACATTGAAAACTGAATTACAGTCTTGTTCAGTAAAATATTAATAAATAGAAGATTTAATAAAGATGTTTTGAATAAATCATATAAATAATTGTATATATTAAGCCCAACGGTTCTTTCTATCATGTCTTCTGGGTCATCTTTAGATGCTGAATTGTAGTCTTCAACTGGAGAGCCCTAGGGAAGAAAGTATTTTTCTCCCATATTTCCCACTCTTAGCTTAGTTGGGAGACGCTTTACACACACTATTTCCATATAAATACTTATAATAATATACTAATGTTTAGTTATACAGTGTCATGTAGACACCAAACTGCAAAAACTAGTAGCTCGCTTACGGTTAGTCCTACAATAATAAGGTTAGGACCATTTTGTAGGAAATTTTATTAATTTTAACTTTGGTAAGAAGATAAAAATTTAAAAATTGTTGGGAGTGACTGTTTCAGCGAAATAAGCAAAATAACAAAAAAGACAGCTTTAGACCCCTCCCCTTCCTCGAGCTCGCCCCCAACCTCGGTGACTTTTGATAAATGTCTACCCAAGTGTAAAGGAAGCTTTTAAAAAAAATCCATCTCTCTGGGAATTTTTTCCACCGATCGCCTTATTTTTGTCTAATTCGACTGGACTAATTATAAACTTATTGATAATGATAATGAAGGGTGGTTGAACCCCTTCCAACTCCGCAAAAAATTGTCACAGGTACTGAACGAGTAGTTTTTAATGGTTTAGCGTTATCGCAAAAATCGCCGATAAACCATTGGAAATGGTACCATAAAGGACGTTCGAATGGCCGTCGGCACTCGTGTGGCGCCTACCGCAAGAAGTCGTGTGCAAGAATGTACCGCTTCAAGTTTTCGCAGCACGTGTTTAATCCACACGTGGTTACATACATTTATGGCCCATTCAAATGCCTCGTGAATTTCAAGCGCTTTTTCGAAATATTTCCCATGATACATGGGTCCGCAAAGGCGTTATTAAGTTATTTGCGCGGCTCAGTTGAAACGCTGCTACCATTTAATTACATGTCATTTCGCCTTTGATGTGTTGTGTTTAATCTTGGAGTCATCGGTGCAATGACATAGTCCCAGTAGGTGTGAAACGCTAATACATAACTCTTATCAAACGCTAATAGCTACCGTGAGTTTGTTGGAATGTTTGGGTCGGCTGAGACGGGTTTATGATTTATTCGTACCACCCATGGACAGAGATAATCACTAATTAAATAAAATTGTAAATATTGTGGGTGAGGAGGGTTCGTTTCCAAAAACTATAATTGACTCGTCAATTCCGAGTTAATTATGAATTCGGATGGGCGGGTGGGACCGTGGAGTTAACGAGATACGTGAAACTTTATTGCAAAGTCATTGGGCATATTAGAGACGATTAAATTTATTGCTCTACATATTCTCGTTACAGATGTTTGGCTCAATTGAACTTGACTCATGCTGAATGATTCCAAGCCCATCTAATTCGCCACACATTAGACGATATCGCAAGAATTCCAGCTACTTTACGACAATCATCTGGCCTCGCATTGCATGATTAAATTTTTCATAATTATTTCCAATGATCGCATCCACACATCCATTCATAAAACTGATTTAATTAATTATAAAAAACTGGAAACAACGACCGGATTGAGCACAATCTGAAGAAATTTCAGATAATAAATCATCACTTAAAGTAAAAGTGATAACCCATCCTACTATAATAACAATACTATAAAACATGAATGAATGACAGTGTTCATATTTAATTTGATAAATGTAATCGTGACATGATTTTATGGTCAGAATGATGGAATTTTTAACAGCGGCGTACTCAAAAGAAACTTAATTTGTCCAACGTCACAAGCTTCCATTTTTGATTTTTCATTAATTAGAACGTGTTCAGCGACCTGAAAATTGAATACGGTGCTCCCGCCTTATTTTATGTCAACAAATTAAAGACCTCCTGAGGTCTTGAATGTTTTCACTAATGCAACCGAGCGAACGATGTGATGTGCGTCATGACTAAGAGCTTTGATTGTTGAAGACTCACCAACAAGAAAATTGCAAAAAACAGAGATTTGGACCCAGATTGGGGTCAATGATATGATAATGAGACAGGAATCCTAATGAGTTAAAGAGGAATCCTAATCAGTTCCAAAGTGTGCTTTAAATTTTTTGAATTTCCTAAATCTGGTATTTTTCAAATGACAAATTAAGTATTTTGGAAACAAGAAGCTTCCTTTTAATTAGATGAAACTGATAAATTGAGTTTTAAGTCGTGTTGAAAATTCAAGCATAATTATCAGTGTTCGCAAATTTTCAAAAACATTTTTGTAGTTTTCTAGTTTTGTTTTACCTTTGTCCGGATAGGGGGTGTTCAACGCTATAACGAAATAAATCCTATTTTTGTCATTTTGAGAAAAATATAGAAACTTATGCTATAAAATACTGCAATAATTAATTTTGCAATAGATTAATTTATTTAGATGATATTAAACAATTAACAATTAAACAAACAATGAGATAAGTCCATCAATCGTTTTTCCTCTACTCTACAAATTAATATTAAATAATGTAAAAGTAATATAAAAAATTATAAATTACATCTGACATTTCATTTTACGTGTTTTCTATAAATTTAAAGACAGTATTCTTAAAGGAGTGGTTTTGATTAACAAAAATGTTAAAATAGTAGTTCGTTCTGGCTCTTGGGGTTAAAGGTGTTTCCATTTAAAAACAACAACTAAAAAAAATATACAGTGCTTTCATTTCAAAAGGAGCCAGTCTCAATAACTTTTGAGAATGAGCAAATCTATTTTCAAGCAAAAACGAGGGGTAAGTTTAAAATCAACATTAGTTACATTTTAGGTTTCATCTCTTAATCGCTAGCCACCCCTACATTAAAATTTTAAATGGCACCCCCTACTTTTTAAACATATTTGGAAAGCAAAAACATTTACGTATCTAACTGTCAAAGAAAAAAAATTTTTGTTGATTCGTTTCTTAGTTAAGGGTGGTTATATTTTTGAAATTTTTAATCGTAGTGGGCCATGATTTGAAGCTAATTTAATTTTAATAAAAAATTGTCGATTACAGTGAGAGTGTTTAAAACCAACATTAGTAACATTTCAGCTTTCATCTCTTAGTCGCTAACCACCCTTACTTTAAAATTTGTAATACCACCCCCAACATTTTATGTTGGTTTTGAATTCAAAAACGAATCGAAAAAATGTCTTGTTTTACGGTTAGACAAGCTTTTTATTCCATTTCCAAAATATTCCAAAAAGGTTGGGGGTGCTATTTAAAATTTGAAACTAAGGGTTGTTAGAGCTTACGGGATGAAATCTAAAACGAACTTTATCTTGGCTTCCAATTATCTCATCGCATCTCTAATTGACAAATTTCTTGTTTAATTTTAAATTAAATTGGCTTCAAAATCAAAGACTACTAGGACCATGAATTTCAAAAAATGAAACCACCTGTAACCCCTAACTAAAAAACAAAACGAGAACTTTTTTCTTTGACAGTTAGAAATGTTCATTTTTTCCTTTTCGAAAATGTTTCGAATAGTAAGGAGTGCTATTTAAAATTTTAAAGTAGAGGTGGCTAGGGATGAAACCTAAAATGTAACTAGTGCGAAAGCGCTATATAATGTTTACATCACTCCTAGAGACTACTGTAAAAATTTCATTAATTTATGACGACTTTCTGATAAAGGAAGTATAAAAAAATAAAAACTTTTAAAGGTGCTAGAACGCTGAGTTTAGTAGGTAGGTAGGTATACTTGTTTACATTAAAAATAATCTGTTGTCAAAATTTAAAGCTTAGAGAAAACACAATTTTTTTAGGATTATAGGAAAAAAAGAGATGACAAAAGACCGTATTAACATTGGATGGACAAAACTTTAACGGGTTAAAAATTGAAGAGCTTCTAATTTGAAAAAAAAATCTGTACTTTATTCCTCAAATTCGCGTTTTATACTAACTTTTGTTTATTTATTTTTCAAACAAAATATTGCATTGTTCTAACTATGTTGCTGTATAGTTTACATCGTCTTTTAGTCATTACGTAAAAACCATACCACCTCAACCAAAAAACAGATTTGTAAAATATCAGCTAAGTTCGGATCTTCGTAACTCAAAACTCCTCTTAAAAACTCATAATAATACTGAACACCCCACATAAAAAAGCAAAAACTAGAAATTCAATATCATATAAGAGTCACTATTCCGTGCAATTTCCGGACCAAATCTGGAAACGGCTAAGTAGCCTAAGCTTCAAACTATTGAAGCCTTATAATTCTTATAAAACCAACATCTTTTTTTTTGTTAGCTAGGAAGTGAAGAGGGCTTTTAACGTTGCCAGTTTTAAACTGTCCCGAAAATTATGAGAGTTGCCTTAGGGATAATCCATTTTTTCTCCGCTAAGATTAAAATCTTAAAATCTATTACAGCCTCAAACACTAAATTTAATTATAACTTCAAATGCCCCCAATCCATTTATTTTTAAAAACCAACAAAAACTAAGCCTGTCACAATGCCTCGCCTAAACACAAGGCGAGTCAAAATATTTTGCAAAAAGCTGCCCAATCGCTTTTTCAATCGGAGAGCGCGCCCTGAAGGCTCATTACGCAACAATGAATATTAATGCCGAAAATGGCCCGCTTTGGATGCTAATTAGAGCAAGCAAGGCGGTAAAAATTACAAACAAATATGAAAATGATATAGCATGTCGGCATTTTCCAAGCCACGATCTCGGTTAATTAATTACAAGTGGCATTAAGCTTGTCATGTTCGCTTCATCGGCTAAAAACTCTCAATCGATTTTGGCGGCAAGAGCCATCACCGGAAACCCAACCTAGGCACAGATTCGCCACTTCATTCATACGAATCGGGTCGTTCAACTGCAACCTACAGTCTCCGATTGTTAGTGCATTTCCCGAATTATTATCGAGGCGGGTCTGAAAAAAATTCAAAAAGCTCGAGGGGACGCTGGGACGTCTCGTCATATTTCGTAATGTTAATTAGAATTCGTTTGGGTCAAGGGTGATGATGGGTGGGTGGATTTTATGCTTGAAACCACGAAACTAAACTTCCTATGAAGGCAAGGTAAATATTTGGTGGACAAACAGTTTCCGGTAAGCCCGGAATTATCAAGCTCTGCATTATTTTTCCTGACACGTTCTCGAAAAGAAGAGAAAATAACTCCAATATTGTTTATCTTGTCGCTAGAGGTATATTAATTAATATGGATGTTTACCCACGCTGTCACTCTGTATCTTATCACGGTTAACAAATTGTACTTAATGACCTTATCAATTTGTTACTCCGATTAAACAAACATATTTTAGTTATAGCCCAGTCAAATTAGACAAATCGGTGGAAAAAATTTCTAGGGAAATGGAGTTTTTTTTAAAAGCTTTCTTTGGGTAGACATACAGAGTGTCTCAGCTAAGACTTTCGAGCTTAATATCTCAGTTATTTGTCAACGGATTGTTATGAAATTTAGAGTACACATATTTTAGGAGGTGGTCTTTCAATTAAGGGTAAAAATATGACATCAAGGTAAAAAATGAAGTCTTGAAACACATTTCTTTTATTTAAAATTAAGCCAAATTACCGTTGGATCATTAAACCCCGAAAAACAAAAGGGTCGCACAAAAAATTAACCAAATCGCTCGGCTGATCCAAGAAAAAAAATAAATTTTGTTGTTAAAAAATTAATCCAAATTTTGATAGTATTTGGGCAGTCACCTTTTGAAACAATTGATGAAGTACTTCTATGAGGCATTTTGTGTACTACTGAAAAAAACTGTCAAAAGTGGGCGCGCTGTGAGAAAAATAAAATTGTTTTAATTTGGTGAAATTACTTCAAAAACAAACAACAGTGGCTGAAATTTCTGTGATGTTGAAAAAGGAGTCAATATTCGCCTACGGAAAGTGTCGTTGGACTTTTTGTGAAATGTTATTTATGAAATTTAAAGTTCAAAGAATCGTCAGTAATTTGAAGACACAGGAAGCGTACCTGAACTAAATCGAGTGAGGACAAAACACATCACTAGAAACGAAGCAATAGTTGGGGCTGTAATTCAAGCTTTTGAAGAGAATCCAATCAGCAGTGTACGAAACATTTTCAAAGTCCTGAATGTTCAAGTGTCTAGAATTTTTCAGTTGTTGTTCAGTCTTTTAGTCCTTTTTAAAAGAATTAAAGCATCCAGTACCAAAAGTAAGACAAAAATATTGTTTAACTGTGTATGGATGAGAGATAATTGTGGAATATCCCTTGCGTGACAGTTACGTTTCTGCGAGTAGGACTGACCAAAATTCAATGGTAGTGCTCATTTGTCTCATAGAGATCTATGCTTTTGCATCTGTACCCACGTTTAACAGTTTGTTTCCCATTTCTCTCGCGAAACAGACGTCTTCCACAAACGAGTTTTTTCTGACAGCATTTTTCACTGACGATAATTTTTTTAATATAAGTCTTAAAAGGCTTAACATTTTAAAAAGGCATGTAAAAATTACGTTTTTAGGACTTGAGTTGTTGCATTAATTGGATTTTAACCAATATCTTCTAAAATATCTGCATTTTAAATTTCATAAAAATCCGTTGACAAATATTTGAGATATCAGGCTCAAAAATCTTAGCTGAGACACCCTGTATATCAAAAGTTCCCGAGGTTGAGGAGAGGGAGGGGGTTAAAGCAGTCTTTTTTGTTTTTTTGTTTACATCTCGGAAACTGTTACTCCTATATTTTTTTTTTAGCGAAATTAAAGCCAATAAAATTTCCTACAAAATGGTTATATGCATTTTTCTTGTAGGACTAACCATAAGCGAGTTATAGGGCTGGAAAGAAATAATCATTTTAAAAAATGTGCTTTAAAAGAGAATGTCTTGTGATTTGAAAAAGTGACAATAAAATGAATTTAATGGGTCCAACACTTCATTAGAGGAAAAAGGGAGAGACATGGGGGTAACAGAAGTCTTCCGAGTCGTCTTTAGATGCTGCATTTTCTTCTTTGTCTCCAACATTGAAAACTGAATTACATTTTTGTTCAGTCAAATATTAATATATAATTAATTTAATATACATATTTTGAATAAATTTTTTAATAAACTGTATGCATTGAGTCCAACATTTCATTCTATTATATCTTCTGAGTCATCTTCAGATGTTGAATTGTGGTCTTCAACTGGAGAGCCCGAGAGAAGAAAGTATTTTTCTCCCTTATTTCCCACTCTTAGCTTAGGGGAGACGCTTTATACACACTATTTTCATATAAATATTTATAAAATACTAATGTTTAGTTATACAGTGTCCTGTTGACACCAAACTTCAAAAGTTAGTAGCTCGCTTACGGTTAGTCCTACAACAGTAAGGCTAAGACCATTTTGTAGGAAATTTTATCAACTTTAATTTTTGGTAAGAAGATAAAAATTGATAGGGGTGACCGTCTCCGAGATATAAGCAAAAAAACAAAAAAGACAGCTTTAGCCCCTTCCCTCTCCTCGAACTCGCCCCCCACCTTTGGGGACTTTTGATATATATCTAACAACGTGTAAAGGAAGCTTTAAAAAAATCCGAACGCCTTATTTTCGTCTAATTTGACTGGGCTGTTAATTTCGTAAAAGAAAAAATTTGTTTTTGGTGAATGAAGCAGAAAAAGCCGTCCAGACACGTCTGTCATCTAGTGTGAACGTAACGACCAAACTGCACGTAATTGTAGCCTAATTCCGTTATTTAGTGCTTATTACAGGTGTTACGGCCGCATCGTTTAATTGAGAAAACATCGCGTGTTGAGTGGCCTGCATTTGAAAAAATCCAAAATAAATCGTGTAATAACACAGTCTGTAGACAATTTGATGACGGTTTTATGCCTCTTTTATCCGCTTACTCTCCCTCACCAAAATCCAATTTAAGATGCAAAACTTATCTCGCGTTATCAATCAGATCTGGGCAGTCGCGACAGACTTAATAATTCCCGATCAGATACGCTGACAGTCGCCCCATCACAATCCCATTTATTCCCCTTCATGTGATTACTTGTATTTTTTGCATTTTAACGCACATGTCGATTTCGATACAGTTCATTCACGTCACCCGATGATGGATCGATCCGTGTTTACGCGTTTCCGCCGATGAAAAACCGCGAACGACAAAGGGGCTCGAGTGCTGGAGTTTATTTTCGGCCGAATTTTACGATTTCGGCGAAAAAATCCCGGAGGAATTTTGACATAACGTATACAAACGCGGAGATTTGTTATTTCTGGTTGCCCAACGATGCGTTATCTCGCTGCCACTTGTTTTACCAAGTTGTAATAAAAAGTTTCAACAGAATGGCCGGGACATTGGTGGATAAATATTTGAATTGTTGGAATCGAGTCGTATTTCATGTTTCTTCACTTTTCGTGGTGCACGACATATGGAAAGTGCTCGCCCACGAAGAGCAAAAAAGCGAAAACTGGAAGCAAGTAAGGCTACCTGTGTAACGAGTATGATGGAGCACCTTGTGTGGCCCCATGGGATATATCAGTGTTATCCTTCATTGCCCACCAAATGGACTAGAACCGAGTTTTGGCCGAATTTATTGCGGCGCCGGAGCAAATTAAACAAATCCGAGTTCAAATCTCTTGGACAAATAGCGCTTACACAATGATTTAATTTTGTGTTTGCACTATTAATATTTGCACTGCGCGAATTATGCTCTCTAATACGAAACACAATCGTACGCTTTGTTTATGCGTCTCTGAGATGGGGCCCCTGACGCCATCCCACATATTAAAAAAGACACTCTTAAGTGCCACTATATCATATGTTAACATTAAATGTGAGCGCGGTGACGAATTGAGATATTATTTTTATACATCCAGATACATAAACTTACACTTTTACAGCCAGATACGATCACTTTAAGTAATTTGAAATATCGGCTTTTTGCCTATAGTCCAATTACATGGTGAAATGTGGAACACGTATTGAATTATTAAACACAAACACTCTGTTAATTTGAATTTTTTCTAATCGGTTTTTGTGGAATTTTGATGTTTGTTTAGCTGTGCTTCCCAAATTCGGCCAATTTACGAGGAGATAAACCCGAGGTGCGATAAAGCCCCAAAAAGGCCCGACCGTAAATTGGCAATTACCATGCTACAATTGCTGGAGCATTAATTGTGAAATGATTGGTTGAATTTATGAGCGAAGAAACCAAACACATTAAACGACATTAGATGTTTGCTTTCAGCCAGTTTATGGTTTTTGTCGCGTTTAATATTGGCTGTATTAAACATTCGTTCCTACCCATAAATCTGCAGTTTCAAGTACAGGAATTTTATTTTGGAGCGCGTTTATCTGTTTCCAATTTCAGATCCACTAATTTTTCATTCTGTCAGAGGTCTTGGCCCGATCGATAAAAGAAGCAAATAATTTCCTTTCGAACACACATTGAAGACATTAAATTGAGTGTGGCTTGTCCCATTTGATAGTTGGCAGAAGATGAAATAGACCGCAGGAACTTATCTAAGACTTAGACACCCGCCGACAAAAAATACAAATTCAAGGGTGGTTGTAACAAAACTTTCAACTCGCTCCCAGTGAAAAATAAAATGGAATTTTATTGCAATTCGAGTTTATTGGTTTAGCAGCTAAAGATAACACAATACATTATCTGCCCTATTAATTTCCTGTTTTCCGAAATGAGGTAATAGGGACTATAAATAGAGCGGTGCTAGTTCATAATTGAGATTTGAACATTGACCCCACATTTTTCACTTATTTTAATTATATCGTCCAGACAAACATTTTGGTAAGCGTCTTAAACTGTTTATTGCTTTATAATAGAATTTGAGACAATTAATTAAACCAGAGTTGGACTCCAACACAACGGCTATTTTTAGAAAATTATTGAATTTTTTCAAAATTAATCTAATTAAGACAATGCTGGAAGTTCACAGTGCAACTAAATTGCAATTAGTTTATATTATGCTGAAATAAATTGGTTTAAAAGTGATTAATCTTCATGCCTTTTCGAACTGTAAACGTCTCTCTAATGCAAGTTTTCTTAACAAAAATTGTAACAATAGGCCACCGAGACACAATTTCGTATAAAATATTAGCCCAGATGGAGAGGTTATCTGACCATTACAAAACAACGCATTAAAATATTTTTATTATCTTTAATGACAACATTAAAAGGCGAATCATATTCAATTGAAGCGCATTTCCTATCACAATCAATACTTTTACAACTTCGCGATTATGTAATTCCTAAAATAAGAATCCAACAAGTTAATCACTTTTAAAAAGCAAAATGTAACGTATTACTGATATAAGAGAATCACATGGAATTAGGTCAAAGGTAACAAATTTCCTGAGATTTTTAACTTGATACCCATGACTCAACACAAGACCAGATTCTCACGTCTCAGATTACAATTTTACCAGCAATTAATTCTTGATGGGTTAATTACGGCCCGCAAGACCACAAAACCGGAAACACCCGAAAACGCGTTAACGACCCAAAAATCTAGCACCAAAGTTGTCAAATTTCACAAACACCTTTTGTGCAGCATATCCACAGCTGCGGCGTTTTTCCGGTACTTTGTAAACAGAGAATAAATTCACGTCACGAAACGTACATTTGAAATACGACCCATTTCTCCTTGTTTCATTCAGAAAAATTCCTCCATTCTTTTATGACCCACAAAAGCTAAAATTGGACGTCTTTTGCCACAATATCAATGCCAACGCAATTACGTAATGGACAATTTCGTCTCGTGGTCGATTTGTTTGACAGTGATAAGGAATTCGGTGGCCGCGGTTTGGCCTCTCTTCTCATTGCACTGATTTCAATCGAATATTCATTTCGAATGACGTACGAACTAAAAATAAAGCGAGGAAGTGTTTAACGAGAGTTGAAAATTCTCAAGAGGGTTAAAAGTTGCGGTTTGTTGACTTTAATTCGAGACGCGGCTTATTTTCGCCAAAATATGCCGTATGTATACACAGGCATGAGAAAAGTAGGCCATACCTGCCCCTGAACAACGGTGGTATTATTATCTGTTTATAAGGCTAAGCTGATAAATGTGTAGTTTGTTTTGTTAATATGGTCTAGAATGGGCTAAAATTGAAATAAAAAAAAATGGTACACCGTATCAAAATAGTTTCAATTAAATTTCCGACAAAAATGGCCTGTCACTTTGAAACTCAGTTGGCAACAATAGAAAATAGAGAACCAGAAAATGTGAGACATACCATGTCAAGTTACATCTTCTGCATCTACTAAAAACTAAAAAAAAAATTGGAGACATGGTGGTTGCCAAACACGTCCAAGCCAAAACCAATCATTGCATTAATAAAATTCGCTTGCATAAAGCTATAAAATGGCAATAAAATTAAATGAAACGCTGTAAAATCACAAGTAAAATAGATTAAAGGCCTTGTAGGAGCTTAAATTATGATCACATTCGGAAAAACATCGAAGAGTGAAGTTAAGCGGCTATAAATTTCGTAAAAGAACAAAAACTGTGAGAATTTTATTTTAATTGGTTCCATCTGTCCCAATAATTCTGAAATCGTTCCAAATTGATTTGTTTTATTGGTAGAAAATGTACAACATGAATTACTGGCATAGCTCACCTGTCTCCCTATCCTTGATTTTTCAAATAAAGAATTCGAGTTATTCTATTCTGGAATTATTTATCTAATCCACACTTGCTCTCAGAATTTTTCTCTTCGCTCATAAATCCCATCATTGGCAATTTCGCTTCGTTATTTAAATGAATGTTCCAGCGAGATTTAGCGCATGTGTTACCATTTTTAGTACTTTATTGTTCCAGCAATAAATTTGATACGATAATAACAGTGGTTGTGATACTTTTAATGGCCGTCTGGTCGAAATTATAATTTCAAATTAATTGATACGGAGTAACAAT
Source organism: Tribolium castaneum (assembly GCF_031307605.1). Taxonomy (NCBI): domain Eukaryota; kingdom Metazoa; phylum Arthropoda; class Insecta; order Coleoptera; family Tenebrionidae; genus Tribolium; species Tribolium castaneum. The sequence continues at coordinate 15,892,108 of NC_087396.1, forward strand.
GCCTCATTGAAAAGTTTTATTAATTAGCTCGAGTCAAAACACATTAGCACCTCATCCCTTTGAAGATTTATGTGTGGCCACTCGATTTGACACTCTCTTATTATCGTATCATTGCATGATTTATCGATTCTCTGACAACAATAGGGAGAAAAAGTAAGTCTTTTTTCACCGTCTAATTATTGACTTGAAGATGGCACCATGAAAAGCGTAAATGATTCCCATCCAAGCGAAACAATCTCGAAAATGTGATTTTCCGGCTGGAAAAACAAAGTTATTTCGCTTTATCGTCACTAAACGCATCATAAAAAACAGCTTTAAGCTCTCGTTGGGCAAAATTATACGTTACAAGTTCTCTGAAAACTAGGAAATTGTAGTGCCACACGAATGCCGTCAATGTTCAATTACCGGGCACGATATTTTATTTTTGTTAAGGTGGTATTATGTATTCCACATGCAACGGTAATAAATAAAGAAGTGACCATCGATGTTTATTTATATTGGAATGAAAATATTTTTAAGCTCATAAGAATGCCGATAAAGCACGGTGTGGAAAAATTCATTCTGGGTGCTGTCAAATAAATAGACACTAATACCGGATGCTTAATAAATTTTGGACGTGATGAGTCACTGTGGACGGGCATTTCGAGATAGTTTTTCCTAGTGGAATTATGCTTTTGAAATGTTGAAATATTTTTGATTAAAAAATACCTATTTAAAAATAGATTATGTTAAAAATTCAAAACTTTGTTATTTAATAAAATCAAATTTTGGATCTAAATTGGACTGCAGATGCATATGGTGAAGTTACGTACATCCAAAAAAGATTCTCGAAAAAAGATTTTGATTTCTTATTTTTTTCCTATTTTTATTTTTCAATATTTCCAAGAATAGTATTTCTTACCTAAAAACAAAAACTTACAGAACATATAAAAACTTATTTAAAATCTAAAATCACTATCAACATTATCCTTTCTTTAATTGGTTGTCTAATATTTGATTTGATTTTCTTCTTCAAATATGTACTTGAAACCAATCAAAATGTATCATCACATCACATTTTTCCTATATACATGACAAGTCTGTTAAAACTATTGATCTGTTAAAAGTATTATTTCTATAGATATTTCAAAAACTAACAGTCACACAGATGTCAGCGTTTATGTTATTAAATTAAATACTTTTTTTCTCTATGCATGTGAATTTTTTTAGAATTCTTCTACCTTTCCCTTACATTTAATACTAGTTATATATTATACAAGGCGATAAAGAGATTTTTGATCTACAAAGAAAGGGAAAAGTTCAAGAGTGACGAAGTCATGAGATAAACAATCTTTATCGTCGTGTATAATACAATATTAATTTCTATAGCAGGCATTTAAGTTTAAAAGAAAAAAATTACTGTTAAAAAAACATTGTCTTATACACAACGATAATAATAAACAAAATAGCACTTGGTTAAAGTGATATTTTATTTATTCAAAAGAGTTGATAAAGAAATAATTTAACTACTATAGAAAAAATCAATTAATTAAAAATGTTATTATCAATATAATTAAAAAAATGAAAATATTAATTAATCTAAACTTTCTAGTGTTATTCTGTAAAAATTCTATAAAAATACTTATTAATAATACGAGTGCTTAATGTTTGAGGACTGTCGTTATGCAACGAGCGTATGCGAGTTGCTTACGGTCGAGAACTTTAAGCGTTTTCTTATGAGAGTTATTAATTTTTTTTGTTGGAACATTTTAATTTAAAACACGTTGTTATGGGAAGCGTGTTTTAAAATAGTGAAAACACGTTGCTATCGGAAACGTGTTTTAAAATAGTATTTATAATCTAGGATTCACATAATAAAAAAGAGGCTTTAAATGTTACCAACAAAAAAATATTAACAAAATTGTTGCCATCTGTAAAATTACATTTTTGTTGGAATTTTTAATTTTTACAATAATTTATTATTTTTGTGGCTGACATTTTTACATAGAACATAGAATACTCGTTTACATACTCTGTTAGTCAGTTCTCGTGTTTTCTTCGATGAAATAATTCCAAATAGGTCTGAATTTATTTTACTAAAATGTAACAAATTTGAAACGTCCCGTCTTTCATATTTTAATTAGCAAATGATTTATTTTAGGCTTTAATATCTTTCGTGGTAACAATAAATCGTCTATATTGCGTAATAAAAAAGTACATATATCGTAAAATACAAAAGAAGAGTCTTTCTAAGCTCATAATTCATCAAATATAAAGAGCCTTTGTCAAAATTTTTATTATACATAAACACATAATTGAATACCGAGTAGACAGGCCAACAACAATATCAAAATATTAAAAAATATGTCGAAAACCTTCATTAGTTTTTAAATAAATAAATCTTAAAGGAAAAATAAGTGTCACATTAAAATCCCGGAGGTCACACTTAATAATCATTTGACGAAATTTTGATTAATGAAAATTCGTTGTTCGTGCCGTCTAACAACACTAATAACAATTATCGTCACTAATTAATTTTTCTCCGACCCATTCACATCAGAATTTGAATGAACGTAACTGTTTTTCGAACATTGTTAAATTACGCACGTTGTCGCCCACGCAAACGTGACACTTTTCAATCGCTCGATTGAAAAATTTCCTGCTGAAAATCGACTGACCTGAGGATCCCAGCAGGAAAGCGCATCCTGGCCCGAATCACATATCTGTCACTTCACCGCCGCCACATCGCCAGGATTTCGTCCTGGCTGAGTCCTGTCACGTGTGAAATTTCGACCACCGCAGACTGCTTTACGGCGCGAAGAGCGAAAAGGAACTAAACGCGTGTTGTGAAGCATTGAGGAGACTTGCCGGATGTCCAATCAGATTTCGTTTCGACATGTGCCCAAAGTTGAGCACTTCGCCTCGTTCTAAGGGCAACAATGAGCTTTGCTGGAAGGATTCAAAGGATTAATGGGGGAAATTCACTATTTGTGGGCTTTTATGACCCGTGGATTTAGTTTTGGTAATTGTGGTAAAAATTGGCATGTGTGGACGATTAGCTGGGTTTAGATTCAAGGCAAAAACCACTGTTGACACGTTGATTAACTTGGATTTGTGTTGTGGCAAAAATATTAAGATGGTTAAGCAAGCATTTGTCAGTTAATTGGGACAAGAAAAATAAAATTAGAATCAAAAGTCCTTCAGAAAGCTTTAGGGAGTCGTAAACGTTTTTTACTTTAATTGTATAAAAGTGAATTCTTGTAAGCAAAGAGGAAAGTTATAAAGATATTGCAAATTGATGTCCAACTAACAATTAGCAATTAAATTAATTGAAAAAATGCTCTTTGTTCTAACACTCGAGAATACTTTGTTCTTTCCCAAGAAAGTCCCGCCAGTGAAATTAGGACACATAAAACAAAAACAATAACGCTATGCTTTTTTAATAAAATAAATTTTTAATAAAAGAGGGAAAAACTAAAATATAAAAATAACAGAAAAGTACTGTACATAGTGGTTTTAGCAATAAAATATTAAGACTAAATAAAGTGAGCCAGAGGTGAATAAGTCACAACGAAAACTTTAAATTAAGTTAAAAAAGAAAAAAAGTAGAAGTTTTACACAAAAACACAAATTCCTTATCTACTTTTTTCTACTTTAATTTCACAAATTATTTATTGTGAAACTGAAAGTCGTTTCACAAAAAAAACTTTTGTGCAACTCCTTTTAGAAAATTTTTAGGAGTTGTATCGGCAGTGCTGGCAGTCATCACTGTAATTTAGGGTGTGATCTGTCAACCGTCAAGTTATTTATTGATAAAGCCCAAATAATTAACAAAATTAAGAGGAGATAGTTTGAACAGATTTTGATACCTTAAACTTATCAAGAACAATAAAAAAAATAGAAAATAGAAAAAAATTTATATTACATTGTTTTAAGACTTAATTCTATTGGAGCACTCCTTCGACGTGCTCCAAAACCATTCGTGCCACAATAGAACGTCTTATAAAACTCGTATAATAATATACCATTTTAACACAGAAACATGTATTGTACTTCTGACAACAATGACTATTTTTTTCCAATTTTTCATAGTATTTTTTTTATTTTTGAATTTCGTTTCCGCTCCTCGGCCATTGAATAAATCAAGGCTCCAATCGAGGTTTCAATAATAACTTAGTGTCTGTAAATAGTTGTAGACTTAAAATTTTATTTGTCTCCGTGATCTAATTTAAATCACTTCTAATCGAGCGATAAGCGTCGCCTTCTCAATATTCGATTTTATTATTTCAGTATCGGAATTCCTATAAACCCGAATTAAGGAATGCATAAACTATAAAGATAGCTGATCGCCGCATTAAACTATAAAATTAAATTACTAAACGAAGCGTTTGATTTGTTCAGTTATTGTATCAAGCCTATCTATTTCAATAAAATCATTCGTTGGATTACAAATCAGTGGCACAGCTCAAACTTTACAATTAATTACAACGCAATAAAAAACTCGACATGAAAATATAATAAACGAATCAACGGAAATTAATTAAAACATTCGAAAGCATTAAAAAGTCAATTCCAGTTTGAGGCATCCGTTTTTAATCACTTGTATCTAATTTGAATATTGGTATTTACGTCACTTTTAATAGTGATATTGAGCGATCCAGCCCGAAAGATTAAAGTTTTAATTTATTTCAGAAGAGCGCAGGTATTTCAGATATTCATCAAAATATGAAGCGGAAGTCAAAAAAATCTAGTTTGGGATGACTTATTTAAATTCTTTTCACCAGGCAAAATTATGACACTCCCCAGACACGACTGTGCTTAATATTCTAATCACGACTTCCAAAAAACTATGAAAATTAGAATTTTGTGACTATTTTTAGAATAATCCAATGACGAATGTTACAATTATTTCGCTATTGTGAGGTCATGTGCGCAAATGTAAACATCATCAAATTACTTTAACGGTGTTTTAAAAATATTATCAGTGGCATAAATTAGGTTTTATATTGCTGTTTTCTTGTTTGTTTTCTCAATTTTACGAGAACTTTTACTTTTATTCGAGTACAACGTACAAACATACTTTGCTACAATTCGCAACGTGAGCACAAGTATTTGAAAAATTCGCGTTAAGTGCTTGTAAAGTTATATTTGGAGCTGTAATTAAAACTTTATCGGCGAACTTGATTTGTTTCATATTCCCACTAACTAGTTCTAGTCGTATTCACACATTTGATATTTCGTTAAAAAATCGAATTAAATTACTAAAACTACGCTTTTCCAAACAAAATATTTACGTTAGAGGATATTGACTGTGTGTAAATAGTAACAGTTTTAGCAAACACTGGACCGCCAGGTACGATGGAAACTGCTAATTTTTAAATATTTAGACAAAAATTATATAAACTCGACGTATTACGATTTATGTCTGCGTTCATAATGTAATCATTTCCGAAACAAAAAATAACGAAATTGCAAAACATACAAATATTAATAAACAATGCGACTAAACTTTTTGGTTTAGACTGGTCAAAATAAAACCCAACCATTTAGTAATAAAATTTATTCAGCCTTTAAAAATACAACTCTACTTTGGCACACATCAAAACCCCCGCACACTCCGTATCGCATTTTCCTCGTCCACGGCCGTCATAACCCTGTACTCCCCAAACTCCATGGTAAAAGTGGCCGTTCCAGACGTGATGGTCCTCAGAACCGTGGAATAACCCATCAGTTCGGCCAACGGTACCATCACTTCAACCACCTGCAAAAGCTAGCAAAAACTCCCAAACTGTTCGATCACTACCTTCATATTCCCACGAACTGACACATTCTGAATTTCCGACCGCCTCCTTGCCAAGTCCCCCATCACGCTCGAGACGTATTCATCAGGGGCGGCTATTTCCAAATGCATAATGGGTTCGAGAACATTGGTGCCCGATTTTTGGACCAACTACAAGTCACACTTGTTAGAAAAACGAATTGAAGGGTCGTAAGCTACTTTCTGCACTAGTTGTGTAACCGTCGCTGCAATCACACTTTCGGAGGTGCCTCGGCCCACCTCAAACATATGCAACATTACTTCCACGTTGACGACTCTGCTCCCGATTTTGGGGCCGTGGGCAACCCCCACTTCGATCCCCTGCTTGATAGCGAGCAAATGCTTGGGGAAAATATTCGCAATATTACTGGCGGCGTCCGGACTTTTATCCAATTTCATTAAATCACCGCCGGACTTTTCCACCGGAATTAGGGACAGTTTCACGTTCACCATTTGCTTGTTGTTGGCGATTTTCGTATCAGTTAGTAAACTCTCGGTTACTTTGTTTACCGGACTTTCCAAATAAGCAATTTGTAGCGGACCCAAATCAGCGTCAATTTTGTATTCTTTCAAAATGCGGTCTTTGATTATCTCCAAGTGTAATTCCCCCATTCCGGATAAAACAGTCTGGCCTGTCTCAGTGTCATGAGTCACCCGTAAGCTAGGATCCTCCCTTTGCAGTTCAGTCAAGGCTTGCTCTAGTGCGTTCTGGTAAGCCAAACTCGGGGGTTCTATCGAACAGAAAAAAACCGGCTCGGGGATTCTCGGACCGGTCCCGAACAAACTCTCCACACTTTCCTCATCAATTTCGCCTTTTTTCTTCGTTAATTTTAACATCCTCGCTTTGGCTTTCTGAGCCGAGGATTGCGAATTTGTAACTAAATCCCCCGACATAACATACTGCAAGTATCACAGTTAGAAAAAAATCATCGGGGGTTCCCCCACACCTTCAAACCCGAAACAACCGCAATATTGCCGGTCCCGATACTATCAACTTCCTTGAAATCATCCGCATATGCAACGTATAATTTTCCGCACTGTTCGGTTTGCTCCTGCTGGATGCTATAAATTCTTTGGTTTTTGTTGAACTTGCCGTTATAAATGCGGAAAAAAGTCAAGGGTCCTTTTTGTTTGTCGTGCCTGACTTTGAATGCTCGCGCGCAGAGGTTTTCTTCAAAGGAAGAAAAATGTGTGTCGCGTTCACTGGGTGACGGAAGGTACAAAAGAATTGAGTCCATTAGCGGTTGAATCCCTATGTTTTTGTAAGCACTGCCCATCAGAACAGGCACTGCTTTCTTGGCCTAAATTAGTTTCAGAACGTAACGGAATTCAAACATTTACCTGTTTCAACGTCACTGAACGCAAAGCTTTGATAATGTCAACCGTTGTAATATCGAAAGATTCGGAAGAAATCACTAGGTTTGCCAACGAATCGTCAAAGGTTGACAACACATCGACTAGGTGGGAACGGAGACGTCTGGCGTCCTCCCATAATTCTGGATCGGATTTTTTTGTGATTTCCACCCGACTCATTAATTTATCGTTACTTCGGTCGTACGTAATTTTTTCCAATGTAAGAACGTCAACAATGCCTGATAGTGTTAAATTCAAAAGTGGCGTCTTTTTTTAAATATGACCCACCTGTGAGTACCCCATTCTCGATTACAGGTAACTGTAAACAAAGCACTGGCACTTCCAACTTTTCTTCTATACTTTTACAACTCAGAAACAAATTTGAATCACTCCTATCCATTTTATTTACAAACACTATTCGAGGAATTTTATACCGATCTGCTTGCCTCCAAACCGTCAAAGTTTGGGCTTCAACCCCTAAGTATTACCAATTAATTAATAATCGACTGAATCGGTTTAAGTTTAATTAACCTGCCGATCCGTCTAAGACCACCACAGCCCCATCCAAAACATTCAAAGTTTGCTCGACCTCCATGGTAAAGTCAATATGACCCGGAGTATCGATTAAATTAAACTGATAATTCTTCCAATAGAAAGTAACAGCGGCTGAAGTTATGGTGATCCCCCTTTCCCGTTCCTGGTCCATGAAATCGGTGACCGTATTACCATGATGGACTTCACCCATCTGATTTATTAAACCCGAGTAATACAACATTCGTTCTGTTGTTGTCGTTTTACCTTTAATTAGCAAATTACGCCAGTTGTTTACACAAAAATCAAGTGATATAACCTGCATCAATATGCGCCAAAATACCGATATTCCGGATTTTGCTCACATCGACGTCCTCAAATTTCTTTTTAGTGCTACTGTACCTAAAATACTTGACTAGACGGGGCTTAAAAAACGCACGGGCACTTATGGAAAACATTTTGAAAAATTGGGTTAACCTAATTCATTTGACATTGACACTTGTGGCGATAAATGGTCGAAAAGTACAGTCGACCAGATAAGGTAATGCATAAAACGTAACCTCTGCATAATTGGTTGCATAAGTAAAAACTAGGAATTTATCTTCGAATTTGTAGTTATTTAAAATCAAAAATCGGCGCACCAGAGGCATGTGTAGAGTAGATTACGAAAAAAATCTTTAAAAAATTCCTAGTCATATTTTAAAAAATCTGGAGATATCTTAAGAAATATCCCTAACCCCCAAGAGCTTTTCTTGGGACTTGAACTTGAAATAAATCTGTTTTGCTAAAAATGAAAATAATTGACACAATTTTTATTTTTACATTTTACGTTTTAAACATCCTAAAGTTGTCTTTACACTCCTAATTTAAAATAGGGTATTTTTTCAATTTTTTTATTACTTTATTATTAGTATTTTAGTTTAAAAATAAGATTTACTGTTTTTTTTCTAATTTAAATTTAGAGATTTCTTATCTCAGACTTCTAGCATTTTTCATAGTTTCTTATTGTTTCATCATACAGTTTTGTCAATTTTTCCGTTTTCCTTGGTTTCACTAGTATATCCTGTAATTGCTGTGCTCGAATTTCTTATTTACTTTTTTAATTTCGCGTTATTTTAATCACTTATTATAAGTTCTACAAAATTTTAATCTCAATCTTTTTTAATTTCATTTTGTACATCAGCTTTTCAGTTTCTTCGTGTATTAGGTTTCGATTTAGAATATAATGTTTTAATTTATTAGTTTCTCTTTTTCAGTTTTAAATTTTTTTTAGTTTCTCAGTTTTCACAATTTTAATCATACTGAGAAAATCGGAGTTTGATCTTCTAATTTTTCTACGACTTCTAGTTGTTAAATTACTTTTAAAAGTTGCATTATTTTTATTTCTGAAACCTCACGAGCCCTTGCAAAAGCATTTTCTAGTCAATTTAAAAATAACTTCTTTCACACATTAAAATTTTTGTAAAAATCACTACAGGCTACAGGAGTTGTGGAAAAATTAATTAGTGAGTTAGTGACAAACTAAGACACTGTAGAAAAAAAAATCTGGTTAAAAAAATCTACTGAAAATACAAATGATAAATGAATGAAAAATGTTAGTAATTCAGAGGTGTCTGATTTTATTACTAAGTATATTCAAACAGTGAGTGCATTTTATATAGGTTGAGATGAATTCTTACAAAAAAAACTAACAAACAACAAACTTAGAACAATACTTAAACAGATTAATTAACTAGGTACTTTATAGCTTTTTGTGTGTGACAGAGATTTTAAATGTTTTTAAAAACGTATGTTATATTGTATGTTTATGTAATAGAATTTATTACAATAAAAATAAAGTTTTTGTTTTTTTTTGAAAATTAATGTAGGAATTAATAAAAAAAATTACCAAAACTACCAGATTTTAATACCTAATATCTGTTTTACAATCTTTTTTTACACCTTAATATAGTTTTTAAGCTCCTAAAAATCAGGTCTTTATTTATGAATAACTTTAATATAATAATTTTTACTATTTTTATCTTTCTACCACATACCCAATAGATGGTTCGCCGGTTTTTGAACACACGGCCAGAAGACCGCTACGTCCAAGGGATAGTATTGGGAATAATTCCCGTCAGATATAAATATTTTTTTTATTAAAATAAATTTCTATAAAAAATAATATGTTGGAAAGAATTAACAATTTAAAAAAAGTATCATCTCGGTCAAACTGCAAAAAAAAACAAAGAAAACATGTATTGTTTTTATTCCGGCAAAGTCTGAAGCAATACACAAGAAAAAATGAGTTGACTGATTGAAGGAAACTGGTTGGACGTAATTAAGAATTCATAATTCCCATAAAGATGGTCATGATTCCCTTATTGGAGTAATCAAGAGGAAATTATGAATCCTTAGTTCCCTCCTAATAACTCCCGCAAGGGAATTATAACCTTTTATGATCTTTATGGTTACCGTAACTACGACACTATTTGACTACAAAAAAATTGAAGGGCAGTCTTGGGCATAAATAAATAAAAAGTGCTCTTATCTAACATTTATTTACAAAAATTTTTACACATAGTATAAAAATACAACCATTCAATCTACAACCTAGTTACAAATAAATACCTATCCGTTACAAATTCCAACTAACAAATTATTTTTATTCGTGCACGAAGCGGGTTGCAACTTCCCTAAATGCACCTCATACCCGCAACTTTCCGCATACAACCGCCTATCCGTATCAATCGCATCCATACACACAAACCCTTGCGTCGTCTTCCTATTATTCGGGTCGTGTGTCTGATCTGCGGCATGCGCCAACGTCAGATAATCCTTATGTTCCATATTCAACCTCTGATACTCCAAACTCCTCGGATACGTTAAATGGTAACAATCGTGTATCCCACCGTAACAACACGGACAACACACGAAATGCGCCTTATTTTTGATACAATTTTGAATCACCAGATCCGTCGCGACGCCACACGCATGCAACGACACGCCAATATCGAAAGTACCGACAAAATAATCCAAATTCGATTGCAAAATCACCAAATTAGTCAAATTCATTTTCTCGATGCGTTCCTTAGCCCGCACGAGTGACAATTCCTTGTTTTCGACCAGGATTATTGTACACTGAGGCAGGAGGAACGCAAGCAAGATACCCAAATGACCACTCCCGGAACAAAAATCGACAATTTTCATTTGTTTGCCTCCGGTGAGTTTAATCACGGCTTTGGCCAAGTTCTCCAGTTGGTCGCATTTCCGGTACGCGCGGTTTTCCGGGAGGGCGCCACTCATTGGATTCGCTTCCTCGGGGATTTTCGACCAATCAAACTCAATTTCGTCACCGTACGGGTACAGAGAATTTGCAATTTCGATGTGGTTATTATTTATGATTCGTAGCGAGTTTGTTATGTCTTTTTGTTTAGTGTAGATGCGTTTTTCCGGCTTGTAGCGCGAGGGATCAGCTGTGTAGAGACTCTGTTTCACGATTTCCGGTTCCTCGACTTCGGTTATTTCAACCGGAAGTGGATTTAAATCAAATTTTAGTTTGTTTACGTTCATTTCTTTCATATTGTGGTACCAGGCTAGGGTCAGTGGTAACTTGTCTTGAAATTTGAGTTCGGGAAACAACGTCATGAAAATTTGGACGCAAGAAAACAAAATAACGTCGGAAAGCGTCATAAAAGGGCCTTCGCCGAACGTGTGCTTGAGGTCTAATTTTTCGATTGGGGTGTCGTTTGTTATTGCTTTATTTTGTTCTCTTGCGATTTTGTAAACATTGTGCATACGTACCGGTTGTCCTAGGTGGTACTCGAACCGGACCAAGTCCCGTGGTAATTTAAAAACGTTACCATTGAAATGACCCATCGGGTCTAGAACAACACTTTTGATGGTTGAAATCATATCGACTTCGCAGAATTTCGTCCAAATTGAACTCTCACTACACGCCATTAGACACGCATCCCTGAACCCCAACAATTTTTGGACTTTTTTATGCTCGCTTAATTTAATAATCTGGCGGGTGACTGAACACAACCCCGCTATGACATAATTATGTTTGACGATGACCGGCCATGCGCAATATTTCGCAATTTCGGGAATATTTTCCACGATTTCGTGCACGACTCGCGACATGTCGACCGTAACGTGCGCCCCCTGAGTCCCCCCATCGAGGATCTTAACCCTAAGTTTAATATTATCATTCCCTGCGATTCTATAAACGTTGAGGACAATTAACGACTCAATATCAAGCGACAACTGGGCGTCCCCCACCCGCTGAGCCCCAATGTAAATGTGGTCCATGATTAAACACAGTTGGCTAGTTGCCTCTGCACCCTTTGCAGCATCCGCTTGTTCAGCACCCTTTTCCGGGCGGAGACGCAAAGAGTTGAGATAATAGCGCAAACAAACATAAAACCTTCAAATCTCCAAAAGGCCCTCTCGTCGATGAAGGCGGCGCGGTCGCAGCTCCGGGTCACGGTCTCGCCACTGGCGCACCTCAGGACTTCCTTGAAATGGGTGTGGATGCAGACCCCCACGCTCTGACTGGCGATTTCAAAGGCTGAGCACGGTTCGCAGTCTTTGATGATTTCGTATTTTTCCTTCTCCCAGCACGTTGAGTTCTGCTCGACGGGGAAGGTGCGTTTGCGGGTGGGCCCCCGTGAGTCCGTCCAGTGGGACTCAATGATTAAGACTAGAACGGTTAAGCTAGGTTTGGGGTGATTTGGGGGGGAATTCGGGGGGTTACTTACACGCCAAGGCAGGTGATGCCGAGTAACATGCGCTTTTTGGGGCAGGATTCGATCATAGTCGGTGGTGGTGAGGAATGGAGCTGTTTGCGGAGGCGACGATTTTGATTTTTGATAGGTTAGGGACGAGCTTGCGAAGTCGAGAATGTTCGAATGTTAAGCTTTGAGAATACAATTAGTTAAAAAAGATTATTTAAAATTTATTTTCAACAAGAGAATGTCGATGTACATCGCAATTGTAAACCTTTAAAAATTTTAATAACTTTAAAACATAAAGTTACAATAAAGTCAAAAAAATGCAAAAAATGTGTTATATTGGTTGCCTATACTATTTACCATTACCACAGATACAATGATTTTAAAATTACTCCTATTTTTTAATTTTTACGAAATACTCGTATATTATGCATTTGCGCAAAATAAAAGCAATTATAATTTAATATTTTTAATTTTTCATAACAAAAATCTTATTTAATAGCCCATGGAGTTTTTTATTTTTATTCAGCTCTAAGAACCGATTTCATAAACAAATTTAATTCTTTATTTAAATTTATTGTCGACTTTAAAACTTACTTATTATTATTAGCGCGCATATTCTGAAACTTTTTTAACGTGCAGTTAAAATTTAATACTGGTTAAAATCGGAAATCTAAGATTTTTATTGGTTATTGCCATAACAACAACGATTAACAGCATTTAAATTTTAATGGTTCTATTATAGGCAGAATACGTACTTAAAACTGATAAAATTTAAAAGCCGATAGACGTTGTACCTATCAATAATAATATTAATAACCAATACTAATTAACAGAATTTCTAAATGTGATAATAAAGCTCAATTAAAATTTAATACGTTGTTAAAAGTTGGTTCAATACGTTGGTTCAATTTGGTCAATTGCCGATTAAATTAATGACGCTCAAAATTTTTATAAGCAGATGTCAGTAAAATGTACCAAATTAATAATTATCAAAGAGATACACAATTAGATATAATTTTTACAAAAATTATACAAGAAATGTATAGAAAAAAAAATGTTAATTTATTTAAATACTCTCTCTTTTAAAAACAAAAAGCGATAAGCATCGAAACCAATTGCCACTATCTTACGAGAAAAAATACTCTAAGTTTGTAAAACATTATTGTTATTTGCAAATAAAATATTAGCATAATACTGAATTTTACTGCAAAATCTAATAAAATGTTACTGGAATAATCTGGTTTATTCTATAGTTCTTTGCAAACTTTGTCATCGTTTAGCACATTGTCGAAAGATGTATAATCCACACATCAATGTCTATTTTTACTTTTACGTTTTACTAGAAAGATGATTATTTTTTCCAGTGATGTATATTATTTATAATTCTTATATAACTAGGTTCTTCTTGAAATAAAATTATCATGTTTCTATTTTAAAGACTTCAATAAATACCAGGTGCTCAAAAACGCGCGCACCTACTCAGTGGTAGATGGTAGAGAAATGCTAAGAATGGTAAGATGTAAACGCAAAAGTAGTAAAAAAAAATTTGTATTAAAGATATTGATAAATAACAAATTTTTAAAAAATTATATGTGGCACCGCTGTCTCACAATCGTAATCGCAATAGTTTGATCAACAATCAAAATAAATTATTTTTGATACGGTTTTCTGGAAAACAAAAACTGCTAAAAGCTTTTCTAAATTCAAAATTAATTATCCATCATTGTGTTAGGAATCGATTATTTAGTGTGTATAAGAACAATAAAAAATAAATAAAACTGAAGAAGTTAATATAATGAGTTTTTAGCTGCACATTTTTTAAAACATAAATTTAGAAATTTTTTCATGATTTTTCCCGCAATCTACACATGTCTGCAACGTACCACTGAGTTGGTGCGCCGGTTTTTAAGCACTCTGTGTATTATGTTTTAACAAATATAAAATAAAAATGTGTCACTTCACTAAAAATTAAAAATGAATTCATGAAACAGAATTTTTTTCTAGAGCAGTAAAGAACACTTCGATTTTTTTAACTCTGAGTAACAACATAAACAAAATTTGAAATTCATATTTCAATTTGCGCATGGGTTTTCCGGTTCAGAATCACATGCACACCACAAAGTTTCTTCAAAATAATAGTGAAGTCAATTTCTAAATTTAAAACAGATTTCAGTCTAAATATACTAGAGCTGTTTTGCCTGTCACAGTAAACAGAGAAAAAAAATTAGTGTACAGAGTTGATTAGAAATCAAAATAAACTAGAACAATGGAATTCTTTAAATATGAATTGTAATCACAAACATTTTAATTGTCACTCTCAAGCGAAATTTTTTACACGTGTTATAAATAAAATCGTTCCATATAGTCGCCATTTGGAAACCGATTTAAAATTGGTGTGTAAATGTTACAATAGTGTATTCAATGATAAAAAGTATTTAGCTATTTATTGTAAATAATGATATAACATATCTTATAATTTTTCTATTTTTTCTATTTTTCTCTTTACTTTGGTAAATGAGGTGAATAAATAATTGAAAATAGCATCGTCATGGACTTATGCTATAGATAGATATTTATCAACAAATCTATTATTACGTTTATGCGGCGAGAAATAACTCAAATATTTTTTCGCAAAAATGAAAACAAGAATTTAAGCACATGATTCTGATGTAACTTTAAAAAATTGTGAAAATAGTTGATTAGTGTTGCAACATTTTCTAAAATATATTTTGTAACAGAAATCTTTTGTCTGGAAAGAGCACGAGACAAAAATGCGGCGTTTTTTTCAACACACTTGGAAAATTTCTTCAACAACACTTCCTCGAAATCTTCTTTGATAACAGTTAACCCAAAACGCAAGAATCATCACTCTTTCCGGCCAAAACGATTCTAAACCCAATTTTACTTGTAGACACTTGTCATTATCGGAACAGATAAACCAACAAAATATTAATTATTGCACATTAGCGGTTCATTTGCGTAAGCAAACTCATATAAATACGGAATAATCTTTCAAATATCGAACCAGAGAACAGAGGAGAAGCGACGCGGACAGAGAATTCGTGAACACGACTAAAAAGTGGGGGGCGCCCTCAACGAACTTTTTGAGGCGCGCGATTTGAAATAAGCATGTATATTGGAATAGTCATTATCTCGCTACAATGCTGCTTTTTTAATTGAATGTTATTGTAATTTAATGAATAAAAAGATAAAAATGAAAAGTTGTTCATTAACCCAAGAAAAAAATTAATAAATTGCAATGTTGAGCTGATTCTAAAAAATGGTGGTAACGCTGAAAGCATATAATTTTTTTTGCTGTGGAATAACTGCAATTGGTTTTTGATAAAAACCTGTTGCAATGATTTTAAAAAAGTTATAGGAGAAGCCTCATTATTCTGACAAAAAAAAAGGTAGGTACATATTACTTAGTGAAATAACTAAGTAGCTATTAAAAACTCTTCAAAGGTATGTAAAAATATATTTGGTAATAGCTGAAACGTAAATTATTACATTTAAAAAATTTACAACTAAGCCCAAAAGTAATAATTATAAAAAGAAAGTTTCCGTAAATATTAGAACACACGTGCGGGCACTTATGAAGTGCAAAGTTATGTTTACATTAACACTTAAAAAATGCAGAATCTGCACTACGCAGAAAGTAATAAGCATTCGCAAAGCAGATCAGTGCGAGTACAGTACGATTTTGTAGATTTGCGAATTTTGTGGCTTTTTTTAGTTTGGAACTTTTTGACTTTTTTTGTATATAGTATATAGTGCATTAATATTATTCTTAGATTTAGTTACGTAGCCTTTAGTGTAGTATACATATTAGTGATAGTGCAATTGAAAAAAGACAATTAGAATGCCTAAAAGACGCCTGTGTAGTGCTGCGGGGTGCACAAATTCTACTGCGGATGGAAATAAAAGCTTCTTTCGTTTCCCAAAAGAAGCAAAAAGGTAAGTTACTCTAAAAATAGATACATAAAAAATGTACCGACAAGATTTACACAATTAATTACAGTGCGGTCTCATTAATATAAAATCGTTTTGAATGTACATGGGGCATTCCACGCCAAATCGGACGGTTTGAGAATATTTTTTTTTTATTTCCTCAATTTTGTGATGTGTTAGTACCCCTTAAATGAAAATGACAGTGGTAATTGTATTTACCAATAAAGTTAATTGGTATTTATTGACTTTAAACACTTAATAATAATAATGAAACAGTATTAAAATTTATTTATAATACTTAAAAAATGCGTGTACAATTTCAAAAATCAAAAATACGTAAAATAATTTACGAAAAAATATTTTTTTTATTTTTAATAATTAAAAAAAATCTAATTTTGAGATCCCATTACCGAACCGGGATTAAAAATTGAGATATAAATAGAAGTTTAAAATAAAAAATTTTGAAAAAAGCGAAGGATATAAAAAAATTTTAAAACTCGAATTAAAATCTAACATAAAAAAATCATTATGAAACAATCTTGAAAAAGTTTTTTTTAAATGTTTTTCTATAAAGGCCATTTAAAAACCCAAATGTTAAAAAAAAATGGTTAAATTTGAACCATTTTTGCAGAAATTATGCCCAAAAATCTAAAAAAACAGCAATTTTTTTAGAAAGTCGATATCTTTTGAACGGGTAATCAAAAAAATCTCAAAATTTACCAAAAATGCTACCTTAAGGGGTACTAAAACATATCACAAAATTGAGGAAATCAAAACAAAAAATTTCTCAAACCGTCCGATTTGGCGTGGAATGCCCCACATATTACGATTTATACGCATAATTTTTATGCAGGTTCAAAATATGGGCCACTGCAAGTGGGCGAGTAGACTTGTTAACCCGTGAAATGAAGGACCACGGCAATTTCCGCCTATGTGCAGATCATTTTGCAGACAACATGTTCACACATCCTCAAAAAAAGGCCCTTCGTGGAGACGCAATCCCTCACCAGAAAGAGTCAGGTACAAATGATCCAAATACTGGTGTATTATGATATCTGTCACATCACTAAAAAAAATAAATAGAAATAATTAATATATCTATACATATTTACAGAGCAAAGTTCCTGTGTGCTTCCGGGAACCAGCAGGGAAGAAGTAGCTGCCACCCCGCCGCCACAAGAAGAGGCCGGGCCTTCCACATCTGTGCATGAGCAGCAATTTGCATCACCGACCGGAAAAAGTGTCGCAACACAAACTGGGACAGCGTTATCGAGTAATTCTCCACGGAAGCAAGCCCTCAGACGAAAACTGCGGCAGGCGTCGCAGACAACAGAGCCCGTAGGTGCGGAGGTAGAGATGCTGGAGAGGCAGAACGAGGTGGAAACCTTTAAACAACTATGTGATAAATTACTTCCAAAAAATATTTCAACTTTTATTAAATGTCAAGTCGATTTAAACCGTAAGGCTACTTCGCAAAAAAGATACAGCGATGAATTTAAACAATTCGCTCTTACAATTTTATTTATGTCGCCAATGGCCTATAAATTTTTACTTACCACTTTTATGCTACCAAGCATCAGAACGTTGCAACGATTTACTTCTAAAATACGGATAGAACCGGGAATAGATGAGACCGTGTTTGAAATGTTGCGGCTGAAGGTCTTGAATTTAAATGCAGAAGCCCGGCAGTGTGTTATTTGTATGGACGAGATGAGCTTAAAAGCAAATTTGTATTATGATGTAAGCAAAGATCAAATCGTGGGCTTTCACCAAGTAGATGGCAAAGAATACAAGCCTGCCAATAATGTTCTAACAATAATGGCGCGCGGTATTTTTGATAATTGGAAGCAGGCACTAGCTTATGTATTTGTTAATACACAGTGTAATGCTAGGGAATTGCAAACATTACTGTTTGCTGTTATCAACAAGTTGTACGCTATCGGCCTCCAAGTGAAAGCGGTCATTTCAGACTTGGGCACCAATTTTCAGCAGGTCGCTGCGAGCTTAAACGTGACGCCCGAAACACCCTATTTTTATTGTAAGGGTATATGTACAGATCGCATTTTTTACATTTTTGATGTGTGCCATCTCATCAAAGCCCTACGAAACAATTTTTTAAAATATCGCTTCCGGTTGGGTAACGGGCAAATAATCGACCACGTATTTGTACGTGCATTTTTTGAACATGATCAAAAACGTACTTTCAAATTTGCTCCTAAACTGCAGTCGGTTCACATAAGTCCTGGCCAGTTTGACAAGATGAAGGTTAAATTTGCCACCCAGTTGTTTAGCCACACCGTGGCATCTGGTATGGAAACCGAGATGTCTCTAGGACTGCTATCAACTGCAGCGTTGGCTACAATTACATTTATAAGTAACGTTAATAACCTGTTTGACATTTTGAACTCAACAACCTTGGTAACAAATGTAGAGTCCTTTAAATCTGCTTTTGTAGGATCAGAATTGCAAAAAAACCACCTTGAAAAAATGCTGCACTTTTTTAAAACAACTGCTGTCGTTGATGACAGAAACGCGGACGTAACTCGTCGTATTAAATCGATGGCATGTTGGCAGGTAACAATTAAAGGAGTGATGCAGCTTCACGGATCTCTAAGCCAACCCTTACCCACAAGGCGCTTAAATCAAGATTTTCTAGAAAATTTTTTCGGAACGGTGCGAAAACAAAGTGGCAATTGTATAAACCCCACACCAATACAGTTCGTTTGGGCATTCAGAAAATTGTTCTGCACAAAATTCTTATTACCACCCACAACCGGCAATTGCATGCCAGATTTAGCAACTGTTTTGACTGCTCTAGATTCTGGCCCCCTTAAATCTAAAAAAATTATAAATGTAATTGATACCAGCGCTACCCTAGACCAACGCTTACAAGTAGATTCCACAGATTACCGTTCCTTGGAGTTGCCGGAGCAAAATATTTTAAGATACATTTCCGGATACTTAATGCAAAAATGCTTGCAGCGCCATTCATGCACTAGTTGTGAACAATATGCACAGGCCTGCCAAACTATTTCCGAAGATACCTTATTCTGTCACTACAAAAATTTAGATGAAAGCTCAGATTTTGGTAATCTAACAATGCCTGCAACTAATTTTGTGTATTACATTGCCCAGTTGGAACACCAGTTCTCCAACGGCCTTTTTGAACGTTATTCCACTGGGGCCCGGGTTGGTTTTCAAATACTTACCGAATTAAGCAAAATTCCATTCTCACATCCCTGCAAAAACTTTCCTTTAGACTACGTACGGGGTCTGTTTGTAAGGATGCGACTTTTCCTTTGTGTGAAGTCACACAATACTCTGCAAAAAACTAAATCTAAAAAAGAACGCCGCCTCATTATTTTTTCACATTTGTAACCTTTGTTAATTGTATTATCGTCGTTCTCTGGTTGTATTCAAGGTTGTATTATAATCTTAACAAAGAATGATGTATACTTACGTAACCATAGGTCCATAGCATAGGGTGGCATGGGTCATTTATTTATCAAAACAAATTGCTTCGTATGTAGCTTCCCTTGTTGTATGTATGTTAATAAATCATCTATTATAAATGTTCTTTTCATTTAGTCTTATTGATACCACACCCCTTTCACTTTTTACACTTCCACATTTAACTAAACTAAGCAACTAACAATTATTAAATATTTATCTATTGTAAGGTTAGCTTGGTGCCGGTTTAAATTCTAATATTAGGTTATGTTTACCTGTCATTACAAAACTGCACTTTAGTAACTTTAATGTCTATCTCTTAGTAACTTCAGGACTGCCACCACATTTTTTAAACCGTTTCAAATAATTTCAAGGACATCGTGCCCTCAACCGTCATTTACTCGTGTTCACTCGTTTTCAATGCTTTGCTTATGGGACAAACGTTGCGCGTCGCTTCTCTCTGTTCTCTGATCGAACAGTCTGCCGCAAGCACACGCAAAATGAAAACAGTTGCAGTATTCGCAGTGTTGGCATTTATTGCCATGGCTGAAGCCAAACCATACTTCATCGTACGAAGCAACGATATCGAACTTCCAGCTTCAGAGAAGATTTCCAAAAGAGAAGTTGAAGACTTGGAAGAATCTGCTGAAAATGAGCCCGACTCAGAAAAACTGAATATCATTGTGAAAAGGTCCGCAGAGGGATTGTACTTCAACGTCGACGACTTGAGGTTCAGGTTTTTCCGACACGGACTAACAAGGGAGCGATTTTAACAATAGAAACTACTAACTAGAACTGCTATTTTTATACTGTATTTTAAGACTGATACTTATTTATTTTTTGTAACTTATTCTATTTAATAAAATTTTATATCCTTGGTATTTCAGTGTTTCATTTTTTTGAAAAAATCAGTGTGACTCGGCATTGACCGGAAGTAGGTAAAGGCTAGGAAGTGCTCTTGGCAAGTTTTTTCTTCACAAAAACATGATTCATCTGTTGAAACATCTCAAGTAATTTAATTACATTTGCAAACTGTCATTTTTCTCACAAGTTATTGACTTTCAACACGAAGTTGTGGTGTTACTATACTCCTAAAATTATCGTTATTGACACGAGTTATTAAATCTATCTGAATTTTAAGTAGGTTTTGCGCAAAAAATATTTGCGGACTAATTACCTTCCCACATAATCCACTCCTCCATGTTTATTTTTATCTCTATTTTATTTATAAATGGTACCAGTTGACTATTTTTATGATAAGTGATTAGTCACATTTTTGATAAAAGAGTTCAAACATTTCGCAATCCGTGAACAGCTCTGAATCATATGAGCTGACTTAGACACAAATTAAAAGAAAGAACAAAAATCAGCAAAAAACTGAAAAATAATTTTAAAACGTCTCTGATAACATTAATGTGTTGAGAAAACTTATTTCAAAATGCTTTTATAACAATATAACAGCAAAAATTTGGTGAAAATTAAGAAAAAATGGATTAGTTTTTTCTAAAAAGAACAATAAAGAAGACAAAATAATTCGATTTTGTGTACTCAAAAATTAAGCACGGTAGAGTAAAAAAGAATTAACAAATTGAGAAAAGGTGACGGGTAAAATTCTGACAACAAAAGACAGACATATTTTTTCAAAACGATGCGAATACAGTTATGGTTAAAGATACAAGAAAAATGCAAAAAAGAAAATTGCAGAAAATTAAACATTCTTCAAAAAGGTGTGCGTGACCATATTTTCAATAGTTAGGCCCCAAAAACGTTCAAAACCGTTCAAGAAAAAAAACTACATAAACAGTTAAAGAAAATGATACGATTTCGCCGACTTTTCTGGAAAAACTTATTTATCTACAACTTTGCCCCTTACACTTTTTTACATTTTCAATCATTTTCAGAGGATTTGAAAATAATAAAGTGATACATAAATTGGTAAAAGTTTTAAATTTTTAATGAAGGTACTCAGTTTCCAAAAAAATTTTGTATTATCTTATTTCCTACCATTGGAAATTAAAGTTAATGTAGTATTTAAGTATCCGTTGTGTAAATGTACTTATATAACAATACAAAATGCTTAAATTTTGTTAGTGTAAAGCTGTATTTATAGAAGCGGACCCAGAAATTGCAGAAATTAATTTTTTGTGGGAGAGTTTTCAAAAATTTTTAGAATGGTGAAGCAATTGAATTAAACTTTTACTGTCGATATGTTAAAATATTTGAATAAATTTGTATAAAATTTAAGCCCAGAAAAGTTTTTATCCAAAAAAATTATGTTACAAAGCAATTTTTTTAAACGTCTTGTACCTATTTTGAATATGCAATGAGTAAACTGCTAGTTATTAGCCAGGGAGCATTATGAGTTTATAAAAAAAGTTTTTTAAACTCATGTCTTTATGACATAAAGCGCAAACTATTAACTTCTGTTGTATTTTTTGCAATTATTTAATAAAAAAATTATAAAAAAATTGTAATAACAAAGGTTATCACATTGTTTAATAATTAATGTCTTGTAGACATCTCAATCTTTAGTTTGGAATCGTGAAATTATCTATATATTTATTGTGAAAGATGTAATGATTTTTTAAATTCAGGTTTCTGCTTAACTGGCCAATAACTGTGCAGTTTACTCTAGTTGTTAATCATAATATTTTTTTGACTAGTAAATTTTACCATTTTTTTCAAGTTTTTATTGACAAAAACAACACATTCTATTTAACATTTAAAAAAAGTACAACATTCAATACAATTTACATACAGTTGTTTAAGAATGTTGAAGTAATAAATAATTGTGGACGTAAAAAGAATTTCTAAGCAACTTCCTTACTTTTTTGTTTTACTTTTCGAAAATTTTCCTATAATATTTATTAAGTGCTAATAATTTATTGTCAGTACACCTTTCGTATTTGTTATTTTTTTTTAGACTATCATTTAAAAGTATACAATTTTCTGGCAACGTTTCGATTTTAATTTAATTTTTTTCGAGCTGTCAATTGTTTTTTATAAACGGATTGAAGAAGATTAAATTAAAATGAAACGTTGCCAGAAAATTGTGTTTTTTGTGTGATGGCCTAAGAAACACCAAATAGGTACCTATTTCTTTATACCGCAACTAAACAAAATGGACACAAATACATTAAAAATGAATTATTTAATTATTAATTTATTAAAAAGTTTGCCAAGATTATTATTTAAGAAAAAATTTGTTCACTAAGCTTTTATATTATTTATTTAAATTTATGTTTGGGGAGGCGATGCAACTTTGAGCCCCTCCCCCTGAATACGCCCTTCTGTATTTAACTACTAATTAACAGAAGTTAAAATGATGTGTTTTGTGTTCAAAAGCGATCTATCTTTAATTTTATACCTATCTAACAACTTGAAACATCTGTTAAATTACGTTTTCTTGAAAATGCTTATGATAAGTAGCAGAAACGTTGATAATGAAAAATGATGTATTCATAGATTCATCGTCTCATTTTTGGTTTCTATGTAGGCGATTCGTCACAAATGTGTTTCTTCAAATTTGAATCAATTTTCTCGGTACTCACTTTCACCTAAATGAATTAAATTAAGTGCTAAAAGTGTTATAGCATCAACTCAAACAAAACCAACTCTTTGACGCTTTTTGGTCTCTAAAATTAGACCACGCCAAATATACAAACCAAAAAATATCTGATTCTAATTACTTTTACACACCGCACCACCATCAAACCGCAAAATCCTTGTTTATCGAAAAAAATCTCTAAATAAAAGCTTCACTTGTCTTTGACGTTGGTCGTACAGACTCTGTTTACCGAAAAACTTCACACTTTTTGTACCTTAATAAGTAATAAACATTACCGGCTGTTGAAAAGCGTCAATGCTATTTAGTACCTATTAACAAAAATTCGCAAACGATATAAATACGCTTCGATCCCGCCAGTCAATCAATCGAGTTACAAACCCGACTTGAGTGCTACAAAGTGTCAAAACAAGTGAAAAAAATGCAGAAAATATCCCTGTTGTGCCTCCTTGGCGCAATAGCGATTTCATCCCCAATACCCATCGACCCATCCGAATACGAAATCATCGAACTCGTACCCATCTCCACCAACGAGCGACCCACAAGATCGCTCAAAACCGATTTTGGAACCCCCTTAACCGGAATGGAACGCATCACCCGATCGCTCAAAACCGAGGACGGTTTTCCTTTAACCGGAATGGAAAAAATCACAAAACGGTCCCTGGACTTGGACCGGGAGAGGCGACAAATTTTCCTCCCGGGCTTCGCCCGCCATCGCCAGGCCCGCTCGCTTGATGAGGAGGATCTAGACAGGGAGAAACGCCAGATTTTCCTCCCGGCTTTCGCCAGGCACCGGCAAGCAAGGTCCGTTTTTCTTCCCTCGTTTTCTAAAAGTCGACGGGCGAGGTCCGTGGATGCCCTGACGGATATCTTGGACAGTAACGATGTTTTCAAGCGGGAGAGACGCCACGTTTTCCTCCCGACTTTTGCACAAAGGAGGCAAGGCAGGTCTTTGAGGGATGAGGAAAATGAGGACATGGACACGGCCGAAACCGCTGTTTTTCTGCCAGCGTTCGCGCGCAGAGGCTAATTTTTAATTTAGTAATTGTAAAATGTATTGTTTCTATAGCATTAGAAAGCAATAAAAGTATTGTAGCGCATTTTGTATTTGTACAAACCTGAACGATAAGAGACTGTATTTTTTTAGTCAAAATATACTATTTTAAATTATATGTTGCGTTTCTGTTTTATCGCTAATAGACAAAGTATTGAAAGTGGGTGAGTAATATTAGATAAAATGTTATGAAATGTAGTGCAATGTTTTATAATCTTCTAAACCATAAAATGTTTAGGGTTATCACTTCGATGTGTTTAAAAAATCATAATAATTATAACAATATTTGTTTACTGTATTGGTGGTTGCCTATGCATTTAAATAACACGTTTTCTTTTTACAATGGAATACAACAAGAGCTTTATTTATCTCTTATCTATTAAATATTTCTCATCAATCCCCTTAGACATACGTAAGGTTTTTTATTTTACTGTACATAGCATAATACACGTAACACTTTAATCCTAAGTTCAGTTCTACAAAATTCATATCAGTGAATAGTTCTAAGATCTTCTGTATTATGTGGTAAAGAGTTTATGTCCCTGAACATTACATACTCCACATAACACTATTAATTTTGTCGGCCTATGTTCAGTTTTAAAATATCCATGTTAATGCATTGTACCTAAACAGTCCCTGAAATAATTTTTCCTTACAATTGCTTTAGATTCAATCATTTATAACATTTTTTTTACTATAAGTCAAGTGGCACAAGTGACCTATTTTATTGTACAATTTTTTTTCATATTTTTTTGTACAGGGCGAATCAGAAACACGTGTGTTAGTTTTAGCATGTAATAAAACTTGTTAAATAAAACGCAACTTTCCTATACGGAATGGTCCAGCCCAGCTCCCGTCTTCTGTAGCTCTGTTATTACTAAAGTTGGACTTTTGATATTTTGTAGACTTTATTTATACTCTAGGATGCATTTCAGGAAAATATTTTTGATTATACAGAGTGTTCCAAAAAAGTGTGACGTCATAATGAGAGAAAAATTTAATGGCAAGCTATTATTTTTTGTGTTCATTAGGATGCCCTTTTAGTTTCTTACATGTCCTTGAAGTTCTTTTCAAATCGGTTCAGGAATTACTGTTAAAAAAAATAAAAACCAAAAAAAAATCGGTTTTATAACCTGTAGTTTTAAAAATTAATAAAAAATAGAAACAGTGCATTTTTGGTGACATTATTACTAGGTACTTGTTGCCCAAGCAGACTTATCAATTTCGATTGATTGATCTAAGTTACTACAGGGTGTTTACAATTTATTTCCGAACTTTTTATTTTGCTTATTTCAATTGGCAATCCCTCTTTATTTTTATATCATTCGAAGCAGAATTAAAAAACGAACATTTTTTATTATGACAACCCTATTGCAAATCTTAATACTTTTGGACACATTTGCCAAAAACTCATTTTTTCAACTATTTTAGTGACAAATTTTATGAATAAAAAGCAAATATGATTTCAACCTTTGTTCAGTTTTATATCACTTCATGCGGAATTAATAAACAAACATTTGTTTGTATTTCAATCCAGTTGTAGGTCCTAACACATTGAGATTTATTAATCAAAAACTCGTGTTATCAAAATAAAAAAAATTAAAAAATAAAAATGGATGAATGAAAATTACTTTGACAAACAACTAATTGTTTTTGACAAATAACTACTACTATGTCTACAAAATATCAAAAGTCCAACTTTAGTAATAACGGAGCTACAGAAGACGGGAGCTGAACTGGACCACGTTTTGCAAAATTGTTATTTATAATTTTCATTGTTTTTCTCCTTCTTTCTGTGCAACCGAGCCTGTCAGAGTTTAATAATTAGTTTTTATTTATAGCAACAATTTTTATTGTTGTTTTAAATTGTTTAAATTGCCCGTTTCTATCACAACGAAAATAGTTCGGCTCTTTTATTTTTGTACCCATAGGCAGGTACACGTTTCGGTATGTTATCTTTTTACAAATTTTAAGTAAATTTGCGATTTTTTATTGAAAAATTACAAATAGAAAAGATTGAGTTCTGTTATCTGTTAAAATTAAGACACGAATTTCTTATACATCCTGTATAAGGTTTGTAAACATTTAGGTAAAATCGTAGAACAATAAATAGGTTTGCGTCTTACATTAAGGAATTATTTTATTTAATAATTTTGATATAAGTAAACTTTAACCATAAAAAATTACAAACTTTTATTGAAAAACCAACTTATAAATTATTGTAACTTAATGCAAATCATCATTTTCACGACTGTTTTAACCAACAATATCGAATTTCACCTAGTTTTGCAATTTTTGCCTGCGGCTGTGCTCTCTTTCAAACTTCGTGGTATTACTCATAACAAACAGTATTTATTAAAAAATAATTTTTGTTTACTTATTTTCGGGCCACGTGTTACACAGTAGCTACCTGCCAAAATATTTACCTTGCTAATTTGACGACTCAATTCTACTATTATGTATTAAAATTAAAATATAATAGTTAAAGTGATAAATGATGCCATGAATCACTTACTTTTCTTAGCTGTGATACCACCAAATTTGGAATATTTTAAAATAATTTTCGTCGAAAAGATGACAGTAATTTTTCTTTCTAGTCAAATATTTGCAAATTCAAGTAGGACAGTTAAACAGTCTTATGCAATCCGTGAGCGAGGAGGAAGTGATTTAAGTGAGTTTTCGGACATTTGAAAATATAATGAAGCATTGTATTTGTTACTTTTGCTTTCGCGCAAATATTTTGTTTGAAGTCGAAGAAAACAAAAGAAATTTCCATAATCCGTTTTATCTGTTTTAGTAATTATCCCAAAACAATGTCAACAATGTACTTTTCCTAGCCACTTGCGCCACACTTCCGAATTTTGATGGTCATTATTTAATCTAAATAAATTACTTTCAATGCGCCTTCCATGACTCTCGAAATTTCTCTAACATTGATCCATTTAGTCCACTCGTATTAACAATGTTAAAAACTGGCCTTTTATTTACACAACACATTAACAATTATTATTATATCAGCTATATATTCGAGACCAATTCGCATTTTCCATCAGTCGAAATACTTACTTAACACAGTCAGGTACAAAGTGTTCAGAATGGCGAAAGTACTTTTGTTTTTCACTCTAGTGGTGGCATTTACAAGTTTGTGCGTTTGCCGACCCATGGAGAGTCCCACACGACCCAGAAGGTACATCAGCGAACTGGAACCACCCAGAGGAGAAGTAATACAAGACACACTGAAATACCCAGACCACACGTTCATCTTCGTGCCCTTTTTCTCAGTCCGGAGGTACTACGAATACAAACGAAGATTGGTCTAGAAAAATTAGCCACGTGTTGCAATCGCAAAGACTGATTGACTGTATTTATTTGTCTTGTAATAAATTATTTTTTGTTAGTTTTGTGTTTTATTTTTTGTTGTTTTTCTCTTTAGTAAAAACAAAAATAGACAAGCTGTGTTATTTACCTTGTCCTGAAATATTTTTCAAGTGCCGTAAATGCGCTTTTTCCTAATTAACACACTAGTTAGCACCTTTTTTGTTGCTCAAAGTCACGAGTATATAATGAGACGTGTTGAAAATTAGTCACTGATTTATTCTCGAACAAGAAACTTTGAGTGTCAAAAATGAATTTGTTTTCCGTAAGTACTTTATCGATTGTTAATTGTTGTTTATGTGCTTTTGCAGATTATTACTGTGATTGTAATTTTAATAAATGTTGTTCTGGCGTTTCCAACGAGTCACGACGAAGAGTTGGAGGACTTGGAAGTGGCTGAAGGACTTGTTTTCCGGCCATTATTCGTCTACAGGATACAACAACAAAGACGAACAAATCGGCAAAGAAATTAATTTATTAAATTTTTTTGTATTACAATTTCTGGTAAAAAAGATTGATTTGTTTTATAAAAACATTGAAAAGACACTGTAAAACATTTTGAAAATAAAATAACAAACAAAAGCAGTGAACGTATAATGAAGAAAAGCCAAGAAGTAAAGTTTCCTCTTTTTTCTGGGCATATCGTCTAGAGTCTCTTTAAACATGAACACATTTCCGTATCTTATTGCGTTTTCTAGATAGGGGTTCCACTCAATGTTGCTTAAATCGAATGTGAACAAGTCTCTATCAAGAGTATTCAAGCTTCGCCACAAGTTTTTAACATTCCGGCTGTCAAACTGAAATCGTGTGCAACAGAAATACGACGTAACGTCCATTAATTTGTTGATTTTTCTGTACTCTCGAGTGGCTCTAAAAACTTGTAATTAAATAAACAACGGTAATAGAATAACTAATTACATCGGTTTTCTCCCCAAGAACGTCAAAACGATATCCACGATGTACGGCAAAAGTATGTGAAAAATAAAAATACGTATCTTGTGGTAATAATAATTTTCTGTGTACGAGCAGCTCGGGAACCAAAACATTTTTCCCGAAGGTGACTTCCATTTCATTCTCTCTGCAACGTCGGCATAATCTCCTACAACCAATTGTAAAGCGGAATTTTTGATTTAAATGTTAATTACCGGCTGTTATAGGCCGTTCTGGTACAAAATTGTAAATTGGGACTGGGTCATTTGTTAGGCATTTTTGGTTATTAGACAAATGCCAGGTCACTGCCAGTAAGCAGTTCACAACGTAATCGCACGGCACGGTATGAATTGGGTTCAACTTTTTCAAATATATGCTCCTAATTCCACCTAGAATTATCCCCGCCCCTAGACCTACTATCCCATAGAGGTTGTCAATCCAGCCAGGGAGAGGCTCCTCAAGTGAAGAGATAACTACAATTCATATCACTTGAACTTTTGGCTAAAATAATTTAAAGAATTACTAATCCCAGGTCGTATTATAGCCAACGGTAGGCCCTTTGCTTGTCTTTTGATAAGGTCTTCAGCAACACTTTTACTAAAGGTGTAAACATTTGGCCACTTATCCTTCAATAATCTGAGAGAAAATTGAAATAAAAAAAATAAAAAATTGTACTCACTCTGGTGTAAGAACTTCGAGAGTTTCGTCGTTGAGACTGTCAACGAGACGAAACAAATTTTCGGCTCGTATCACAGGTTCGTAAAACTTTTCGTGAAGACAGTCCGGAGACGGATTCCAGTACGCCGTTGAAACGTAAATAAGTGCCTAAAACCGTAGCTGCACTTTTGCAAAACACACGGAGTTTTTACCTTCAAGTTGGTTATTTCCTTAGCCAAGTTTAAAGTCTCACCCACACTTCTGATATTACTGTTAACTGCATTTCGAAGCTTTTGGTCAAATCGCACGTCGGCGGCCGCACTTACAACAACAGTAACTTCGTTAATCAAAATATTGCGAACTTGTTGTGATAAACCCAAGTTCGGTTGAGAGCAGTCTCCTTCAATCATTTGGATTTTTTCGAAAAAGTTTGGCCGCATCTTTTTCATTTTCTCAAAACACTGCGGTCCATTACGCCAAAAATGCGTACAAATTTTTAGTGCTACTTACAACAAAGTCGAAAAGCTTTCTAAATCTCTCCTCGGGTGAAACTCCCTTTTTTGGGCGCACAATAATGTAGATGGTTTTCAAGTCGTAACATACTCGCAGCAACTTCTCGATTAGAACTTTCCCGATAAATCCCGTCCCTCCGGTGATGAAAATCGTCTGGCCGCGGAAAAAATTCTGTATGTCACTCTCCATGTTTGGGCACGCACTAATTAAGACACCGATTTCTGGTTTAATATAACTTCTTTTATTTAAATCTTAAAGCTAAAATCACAATAGTGTTCCCTTGACCTCACCCCTCTACATCCATATTTATAAAAAAAGTGTGTAAAGTAAATGAATCGCTAGAAAAGCAATCAATGCGGTTACAGCGTAATGAGCAAATGCGAAAATCATCAATCTGCGTTTTCTTTTCGGCAAATCGCCGAGTGTTTGTTTAAAAACGAAGTGTTGGCTCCACTTTACGCTCTCCACCATGTACGGTTCCCAGTCGATTCCGCTGAAATCAAAATTGAACATTTCTTTGTCCTTTTCTGACATTTGCTGCCACAAGTGTTTCAGATTTGTGTTTTCAAACTGGAATAAAGTCGTGCGAAAGTAATGCGTTAATTCGAGAAATTTGTTGATCTTTCCGTAAAATTTTGTTGCCCTAAAATAATTGCGTAAATGCAGAATTATCAAATCAATTAATTACACTGGCTTCCGGTTTAGACAAATTAAAACGCCGTCAACAATAAGTGGAAGTAGTAAGTGGAAAATGAAAAGTCGTAACTTGTGGTAGTAGTAACACTGGGTGTATGAACAACTGGGGAAATAGAACATATTTCCCATCGGATATAACCATTTGGATTTTTCGACGTACACAGCCACGTCACCTTAAAAAAATTAAATACGAATGCCACTACGTTAATCTAGTTCGTACTGTTGATGATGCAGTCGTCAGGAACACAACTGTAAATTTGAATTGGATTTTCGAGAGATCTGTTTTGGTTGGATAAGTTCCAAGTTGTTGCTAGCAAGAAGTTTGCGAGAAAGTCGCACGGAACAAGATGGGCTGGGTATTTTTTTATATAATAAATGCTCCTTATAGCGCCAAGGAGGATTCCTGTTGTTTGACCATTTATGCCATACAAATTGTCAACCCATCCTGCCACAGGTTCCTCAATCGAACTAATAACTATAAAACAATGTACAATTTTTCGAATTATTGACTAACTTTTATTCACCGATGGCTGGTCGTATTATGGCCAGTGGCAGACCTTTTCCTTCTCTTTTAATAAGATCCTCAGCTACACTTTTAGTGAAGGTGTAAACGTTTGGCCATTTCTTCAAAATACTGCACAAAAGTAAAGGAAATTTCGAAATTAATTTTCGATTTTCTACCTTTGCTCTAGAACTTTCAACATTTTATTGTCGAGTGCCTCAACTAGATGTAACAAATTTTCCGCAGAGATAAGAGGTTTGTAAAATTTTTCAGAAATCCGGGCATGATCAGGGTTTGAGAACGCCGTAGAAACATAAATCATAGCCTAAGACATTACTCGCAACTTGTTAACAGTAAATCTTACTTTTAAATTTAAAACTTCCTTTGCCAAGTCTAGAGTCTCTTTAACATTTCTTACATTATTGTTGACTCCTTGTCTCAGATCTTGATCAAATCTCACATCGGCCGCTGCACTTATAATCACTGTGACCTCTTTTTTCAAAATTTCGCGCACTTGGCTCGAGAGACCTAACAGTGGTTCGGAACAATCACCTTGAATCATTTGAATTTTCTCACGAAAGTTTGGCCGCAGCTCTTTGACTCGCTCAAAACACTGATTTTTTCTTCACAAAAATGTAGAAAGTGCAGTACTTACAGCCATATCGAAAAGTTTTTGAAACCTCTCGCCCGAAGATTGTGTCTTTTTCGCTCTGACAAGAACGTAAATCATTTTAAGGTCGTAACAAGCTCGCAATAATTTTTCTATTACGACCTTTCCGACAAAACCTGTACCACCAGTGATGAAGATCGTCTGGTCGCGGAAAAAATCTTGTATGTCACTCTTTACATCCATGATAACTGCACCACTAGTGCCCTTTTCTAAATATTGTTGTGCGAATGCAAAAGGTCACACAGACATGTTTTGCTTGACTTGCAAATGTGTCCATTAATTTAAAACTGGTAAAACAATGAAAGAATAATAATTATTATTTACATTGTAATGACGCAAAGAGGGTAGGCCTTGGTTTAATTGAATGATAACATTTATTTATTTTTTTGATTTATTACAAAAAGTCAGTACATGATTCTTAAATTAATGAAATTGCACAATTTACCTAACTAACCCCAATAGTACCTGCTTCCACCCCACCCCCAGCCGCCGCCGTATCCGCCCCAGCCGCCGAACCCCCGCCCATAGCCGCCCCATCCGTACCCGCGTCTCCATCCTCCCCCGTAGCCTCCGTAACCTCCGTAATACGGACGTCTGTAGTAGCCACCACCCCACCCCCAGAACGTATTCGCCGTGTCCAAGTCGGACTTTTCTTCAGCTGGGGGCCCCAAGTCCGACTCGTTTTTGTCAGTGGGCTGGGCTTCAGGTGTGTCTAGACGTTTTTCAGCAGGAACCGCTTGGGGTTGCGGCTGAATTTCCTGCTGCTTGTCGTCGATTGGGACTGCTGAGCAGGAGAGGAGGAAAATTGCCACAAGGGCACCCAGTATCTAAAGAACGAATTTGAATTGAAAGAAAAAAAAATGGAGACACTTACCGATAATTTGTGCAGCATCTTGCCAGTGTCTACAAGTGTTTGGCAATGAAACTACAAGTGGAGGCTTTTATAACGAAACCTAAAGGCTGATGACCGGCTGATCAGTGCTCTGTCTTCCATAGCGTCTGGTCAAGGCCAGCGATGCACCTCGGAGATGCTGCAAGAACTCCGCCAAGCCACGCGAGTTCAAGTGCAACATAATTTTCACAGTGTTTTTGTTGGTTTCGCCAATAGTAAACAATTTTGGCAATTTTTTAGAGACTCCCCTTGTCACTTATTTGATTTATTGATCTTTGTCTCATTTTTATCAAACAAAAGTTGCTGTAAAAGGCAACAACACGGCCTGACCGGGGAAATCCAACGGACCTTTACCAACTGACAAACAAAAGTGATGCAAGCTCTCCGAATTTGAATAAAATTTTCGTTGATTTATAATATTGTCACATATTTGGGAAAGACCGAACGCTCATGAAAGCACGTTTCAGGTTTCATTACGTTTAAAGACCAGTGTTATTATTTTTTCATTCGATTTAATGTAAGGACACAGTTGACAGAAATTGCTACGATTTACATAAAAGGTGTGTTGCAATGAGTAACTCGGATAATTATTGTTATTGTGTCCGCATTTGTTGCAATAAAAGTTTTATGGCAATTGGACAATGCGTGGTTAATTTCTATTCGATGTGTTTTGAAAACGCAAGTAAAAATTGTGTTATAGCAATTAAACCGTAGCGTGGTTTATTATTTTAATTGTATTTTTAAATTTGCGAATCTGCAGTATGATTATTAGAAAGTAGATATAGAGATTAAAAAAATCAAATACAGGATTGTATCAGAAATACGTGTATTAATTTTACTACGTAATAAAATTCATCGAGTACAAGTTTGGAAAAAATGCTGAAATAAGTCAAGTCAGGTCAAAAAAGTCAGTTTCAAAAATGTTTGGAAAAAATGCTGAAACTGGTCAATTTTAGTTTAGAGAAGGGCCAAATTTTATCTTAGTTATAAAGTTATTCGTGCATCCCTCTTGAGCCTAGAGCTACCCCTTCAAAAAATTTAATTGGCAAGACTCATTATTTTGAAGTTGCTTTCATTGTCTATGCAACTATGTACTTTTTTTAAATTTTCAACGATTTGATGTTGAAAATTTTAAAGTTATTATTAAAATTTTCAAAATTGACAGTCTAAATAATGCTCTGGCTTAGATTTTGGAGAAGTTTTTTGATATGGATAGATAAAAAAATGCTATCTTATCTAGACTACTGTTTTTAAAAATCGATTGTACCATTTTTTAAAAATTTGGAGTGGACATTTTACCAATACATTAGTTAAAATGAAATAACTACTTTTATTTCCTCTCACAGAAATCTGGTCAATGTTCTCTAAAAGAAATCGTTTAAAATTGAAAAAAAAATAGTATTTGCTATTTATCATTTTAAAGAAGTGGGTTTGTTAATTTAAAGTAACAATATTACCGCAAATATTATTTCTGAACCTGTTAATGGCAAAAAACGTTCGAAATTTGAACGAGAGGGTTCAAGATAAACAGTTTTCAAAATATGAATGATCGTAAATCAATTTCGTGAGTCTCGATAATAAATCGGTCAAAATTAAAAAAAATGTACATGGTTGCATAGACGATGAAACCAGCTTCAAAATGATGTATTATTCGACCCATCTTGCCGTTTAAATTTTTTGAAGAGATAGCTCTGAGCGTCAGAGAAATGCAGAAAAGAAAAAACTTCAAATCTAAGATAAAATTTGGTCCTTCTTTAAACTAAAATTTACCTGTTTCAGCATTTTTTACAAACTTGGACGAGATTGGAGATTTCAAAATTTATTATTATTATAAAATATTTTATTATTTTCATAATAAATTATATAAAACATTTTCTTTCTTTTGTGTAAACGAATTCGTTAGTGTTTAGTAATCAGTTTGGATTCATAAAACAATTTTTATTGTTGTTTTAAATTGTTCAAATTGTTTTTATTACAACGCAAATAGTTCGCTTCCCTTTATTTTTGTACCCATAGGCGGGAAAAATGTTTTATTTGCTGAGCTCTGTTACCTGTTAAAATTAACACACATATTTCTGATACATTTTGTATATTTATAAGTAAATTTTCGAAATACGCATGGCATTATTTTTAAAAGAAATATCAATTATCCAAAAACGTTTTCAACATTCTTCGTTATTTTGCAATTAATTTAAAAGAGCGTTTGTTAATCTCTATTAATTTGCATTGATTAATAAATTTGTATTTTATTTTTTTTTTGGAAAATGTAAGATCGAAGGCCAACCGTAAATTGATCCTACTATCACACAAAACCCATCCAAGTATGCCAAGTAGGTACATAAATATTCTAATTCGCCAGTCATCAGATCATTCCTCAAGTAAATTTACGATTATTGCAAAATCACAATCAAGTCAAAGTCGCGGCTGTGAAAAAATGAATTGAATTAAAAAATCGCGACGAATCTCCTCTGGAAATTTATTCAAGAATTACAAGTCATTAAGTCCAGTTGAATGAACTCGTCGATCAAAAAAATCTGGTCACGATTTCATCAACCCCGAAAAAATAACAGATCAAAGATTAACAAAAAATAATAGTCTCGCCGGTGCTAATTTTCCTCTTTCAAGGCAACAAGTTTCAAAGTCAAGTGCACAACCACGAAAGTAAAAGTTTTCTTTCATTCAACGAAGTCGTGAGGACGCGATGACCTTTCTTGTGTGTGCCATCATTAATTTAACCATACAGTTCCGAATGAAATAATAGGACACATCAATGTCCATCGAATAATTATCGTAATTAGCTTTAGAAAAATGTGACAGGTTTTGTTTAGGCAAATTTATAAAACCAACAATGATATCTCCCCGAATTAGTTCAATATGAATCGTTACGTACTTTGCGTCATTTTAGTTCTCCAAATTTATCCAAAATTGAGTCAAACACTTGAAAACAACAATGGAAATAAATTAGGCGACGTTCTGAAAAATCACACAAAATCGATCTACAACTCCACGAAAAATCAAAATGAAGACGAGAATATTATGAAGCAAGAGACGCACAAATTGTTGTCGGAATGTGGCGTCGAGAGTGACAATAGCTACGATGATGATGACTCTTACGGTACCAGAAGAGGAAATAAGAGAAGAGGCAATAATTACGATAACTTCGGTAACCGGAAAAGACCAAACAGACGTTACAGTGGAAATGAGAGTAACAATTATAACCGTTACGGTAACCGTAACCGCGGTAATCGTTACTCTGGTAACGATGACGAAAATAACTCGAACGAAAGCACAAATCGTGGCAACAGGCGTAACAACGGTAACCGTAATCGTTATAATAACGAAAACTATAGCGACGAGGAAGATTCAAACGAGTCCAATCAAAGTAACAACCAGAGAAGGTATAACCGGACAATGTCAAATACCGGTTACTACTATGGCGACGGCGGTTACCATAACGAATGTAACGATAACCATGGTTACCGCAACCAGTGGCGCCCGTTTGGTGGTAACGTCGGTTACGATTATGGTAACATGAGACGTGGTTATGGCAGGAATCTTGATATGAATTTGAGGGCGAAGAGGTCCAATGATAATGACGACTCACAGGTGCGTAAAAATTGTCATTTCAAATGGTAATATTTGTTTTTAGTGTGTGAGTCAGTGTGTTTTCGGCTATTTGGAAGTGGTAAGTATCGAAAATTGGGAATTTTTCGTTTCGAAATTTTTCTAGTTGGACGATAATCGAGTACCGTCCGAAACGTTGGTCATTAAGTGGCTTCAGGACCACTTATCGAACGATATGAAGCGTATTCGGGCACTTCGTGAGGCTCGCAGGTGTTTCGCAAGATTGTCCACGTCAGGTAACAGCGTTTTTGGGTTTGCGTTCCGTCTGATTCCGATATTTTCAGATACCGAGGATGGTTGCGAGTTTTCGCAGTCGCTGTCCAAGTGTCTAAATTTAGAACTTGAATGATTGTAATGTGTGCACTGTTCGATAATAAATTTGAATAAATCCCGCAAATTGCGTTTATTTTAACCTTGAGGGTGGCGTATTCAAAGCACGACGCCTCCAAACGGAAAACGAAACGTCGTGTCATCTTTTCGTTAAATTCAACATTGTTTGTAAGGATGGAATATGTATCAGCCATTTACAATTACGATGGCGAAAAAGACCTTGATATTGTCGCGCATCTGTACTGTTTTTCTTTTTGCAAATCCGGATAAAGCGAAGGCCGTCCTCTCACGCATCGGCTCACCGTTTCTTCATCGACTTCTTGTTTCACGAATTAGTTACACAGCGACAAACAAAAAGCAAATAATTGCGCTTCCTTTGGGATAAATCTTGATGACTAGACAAGACACGAGTTCGTGGAAGTTGCAGAAAAACAGCCTTGCGTGAAAACAATAAAAGGCCTATTTTAACACCAATTTTTAATTATCTCACGTGCGCATCGTTTTTTATTGTTATAATTTAAATTAGAAATACGTGTTGGCTGGATTTGTATGGACGAGATCTAGATAAATTGAAAAACAATAACTTCCTACTGATGAATAATAAACAATTATCGTTTTTCTTACCGCAGTACTAATGAGTGAAGGGAGAGACTCATTTTAAATTCTAATTTTTTTAATGCATCTGTGCAAGTCATGTCCAATCCTAATAAAGATGTCCTAAGAAACTATAAAGGGGTCATCTCTTTGTCCACTCCGACATTCATTCCCAAGTGTTCGAGTTTTTAAGTGCCATCATGAAATTTACGGTGAGAATCTATATTATTTAGCACTAACAGTTATTACATTTTTTGTTTATTTATATTTGTTTTAATAATATTTTTTTTTTGAAAAAAAAATCCAAAATTATGTGGTCTAGGCAACCAACAATACAATTCATAAATTAATTTTTTTTATTTAATAAATTGTTAATTTTGTTATTC
Source organism: Tribolium castaneum (assembly GCF_031307605.1). Classification (NCBI taxonomy): domain Eukaryota; kingdom Metazoa; phylum Arthropoda; class Insecta; order Coleoptera; family Tenebrionidae; genus Tribolium; species Tribolium castaneum. The sequence continues at coordinate 15,929,696 of NC_087396.1, forward strand.
TTTTTAGACGCTTTGCTTTGTTGTAATCCTTTTTGCTGCCGCCCTCGCTGTGCCAATGCCCTTTCCGGCAGCCCCCATCGCCGGCCCGGAAAAAGACCTCAAATCATCGGAAAGTGCTTACATATACCCCTACGCATACCCGTATTACTACTGGGGCCACTACCCTTACCTAATCTATGGCAAATAATTCCAAATTGTTCATTTCAGCACATAATGAATAAGTAACAGACCCTATGTAGAATTGTTTTATTAATAAATAATTGCATACATAAAAATAATTTTATTTATCGCCTTGCTGGGGCCACACTTGCTAAATAAAGCGTGTCAAAGTTTACCAATTTATTTGACTGGCGAATTGAAGAGTTTTGTTGCAAATTGTCAAACCAGCGAGAAACGTGTGAATATTTTTCTTTCTCCAAAATCGATAACTTGCCCTTGAAAAGTCATTTGTTACACAATCGTCACAATTAGAAATAATATTTACCATTATATCTTGCAAAAAGTAGTAAAGAAAAACATCAGCAATTGTTAATTTGTGGGCAACTAAATACGTCCTTGTGGCCAAAACTGCGTTAAGTTCCTAAAATTAAATAAGAGACGTGGAAACAGTTCATAAAACACAATTAAAATTACTTTTAAGATTTGCTGGGGGTTGTCTGCCTTAGCCACGTAAACAAACCCATACTCAATCCATTGACGAATCAGGGCTTTTTCTAAGTCTGAACAGCCTTCCAAACTTGCTTTTCCTTCTTTTACCAATTCAAGAATTATGTTAATATAGCCGGAACTTGTGTTTTTGTTGACAACACGCACAGGCATCTAAAATTGCATTTTTGCGTAAAAAATAGAAATTCTTCAAATATAAAGCATACAGAATCATCATCAAGGGTGATTTTGCCAGGCTGGACCTTCAGAAAAGTAGCAATTTGATTTAAAGGCTTTAAAGCATTTACAACCATTTTGAGGTTAGAATTTTGACAAGTCAAACGTCAAATCCTAAACCTGGGCTGTCAAGGACTAGGTTTAATTATTAAAAAAAATACACAAAAACCTAATCGTTTATTATTGTAAAATTAAATTCATCCCAATTCAAGTTTGCCTAAATTTTTCGTAATTACAACTTCAGGGAGAGTGGCAGTGATAATTCCAGTCGCTACTGTTACTTTATTTTCCCTAATTGTAAAGGTTTGCCCAGGCAGCATTACCATTTTTGATAAAAGTGTAAGTTCAACTTGTCCATGTTCACCGGGCATTATCATTTCAACACCTTTAGCTACAAATATGTGATGAGGTAACAACCTATAGAAAATATCAAACAAACCTAGATCAACTCTACACGATATACTCCAGGTTTTGCTAAACAACTGTTGGATGTATTTTCCCGTGACAGGTTTCGATCTACCGCCTTCATTTTTCGCTAGGAAGTAAATGCTTCCAGCAAACCTATTCGATAACGTAACACTATTTGCTTGGCACAATAGCATCCCTCTTTGGATATCTTTCAGTTTCACGTTTCGTAGCAAAAGACCGACGTTTTCGCCAGCTTTTGCCTGAAATTTCATCGTGAGATCAAAGTGATGTAATGATTTATTTTCTCACTTCAGGGACACTTTTTTTGAAAACTTGTATATCTCCGATTGTTGTCTTTAATTTTGTGTCAAAACCCACGAGTTCAGAACTTGCGTTTTTCTTGACAATTCCTCTATGAATAGTTCCTACAACGACTGTCCCTCTCCCGGGGACAAGGAAAGTGTTGTCAATGGGGACCATAAAAGGTGACTTAAAATCACGTTCAGGCACTGGAATATACTCATCCAGAGTGTCCAACAATTTCCTAATTGCTTTCTCCCCAAATTCTGACTGTTCCCCTTCTAAAGCTTTCAACGCAGACCCACAAATCACTGGTGCATTTTCACTGTCAAACCCGAAATCTTCCAACAACTCCCTAATTTCGAGCTCAACCAACTCTAAAACCTACAATCCCAGCTTACAACATAAACCAATCACAAATTATCTTTTGCCTCATTATCCACCAAGTCGGCTTTATTCACAAAAACCACAATGTTCTTCACCCCGACTTGCTTCGCAAGCAGCAGGTGTTCCCTGGTTTGGGGCATTTGGCCGTCGGTAGCCGCCACGACTAAAATAGCCCCATCCATTTGGGAGGCCCCCGAGATCATATTTTTGATGAAATCGGCATGCCCGGGACAGTCAGTGTGAGCGTAATGGCGCTTTTTCGTGCTGTAGCCCACATGGGCCGCGTTTATCGTAATTCCGCGCGCCTTTTCTTCGGGGGCTTTGTCAATCTCGTCGTACGAGACGTAGGAGGCAAGACCATCTTTTTGCAATATTTTAGTGATGGCAGCGGTTAGGGTGGTTTTTCCGTGATCGACATGTCCAATTGTACCCACATTAATGTGTTTTTTGTCGGCGATATCCGAATATTTTCGAAAATTTAGCGCCGGACGTGACAGATTGAGGTTAGGTGACACTCGGTGACATAACCGGTACGAAAATATGAAACTGTTTTGCAAGGATGTGCCACTTGACGAGGAAAATAGTGCCTTTTGAGGCGAAAAGACTTGGACTAGCTTTAGAAGTTTCAATTTGGACATTTTTGTAATTTTTGAGAGGGTCAAATTGTCAACCCTCACATCTCAACATCTCATCCTCATTATATCTTATTTACTAAAAATCTCATAATATGAAATTTTCTCGTCTTTTCTTATGTAAAAATTTGAAACTAATATAAAATGATGATATTAACTTTGCCGTGTATATCTATCGTTTTGTTGGTGTAAGAACTTGAATATTTATTTTTGTAAGGCTAAAAATTTATAGGACTCCAATCACAAATAAATTGTAGCAGCTCCCTCTACTTTTACATGTCACTTTTTACGTCACCAATTTTTTATAAACTTTATTGTCAGGTGACATAAGAGCTATTATTGCAAATCTCCAAATAGTTCATTTTTTAGCCACTTCTTGCAGTTTCTGACCCAGGCGAAGTCGCAAGGTTAGTACCGAAGATCAAAATTTTCCATTTTTTTCGCTATTTTACGTAATTAACTCAATTTAATGTTTGTTTCCCCATCTAACATGTCATTGCTTTCGATTACATAATACCCATTATCGAATTTTATCAGATTTTTCTGCATATAAATTCCGGTTACATAATCTATTTCAGATCCAATCATGTTGGGTCGTTTCGGTAGTTTGGTGCCTTTAGTCACCCAAAATGTGCAACAACAAAGGGGTATGGCCACCCTTAAGTCCATTTCGATTCGCCTCAAGTCCGTCAAAAACATCCAAAAGATCACCCAATCAATGAAGATGGTGTCGGCCGCTAAATACTCCCGTGCCGAACGCGAGCTGAAACAAACGCGCCCCATCGGAAGTGGAGCCACCCAGTTTTACGAGAAGGCCGAAATTTCGGCCCCTGAGGACCTTCCCCAGAAGCTTTTAATCGCAATGACTTCAGACAGAGGTAAACGCCCCCAGTACGAAAGATCTGGACCGAAATTTAATGTTTTAGGTCTTTGTGGAGCTGTCCACACCAGTGTTGCTCGTCTTATTCGCAATGAGTTGAATAATGACCAACAAAATTTGAAAGTTGTGTGCGTCGGAGACAAGTCGCGACTTATCTTGCAACGCATGTATGGCAAAAACATTATCATGGCATGCAACGAAATCGGGCGTTTGCCCCCAACTTTCACCGATGCCTCAAAATTGGCCGATGCTATCCTCAACTCCCAGTATGCGTTTGGGTCGGGACAAATCGTCTTTAATCGGTTCAAGTCGGTCGTGTCCTACAGCACCCAGACCTTGCCCGTCTTCAGCTTGGCCGCAGTTAAGGTAATTTATTTTTTTATTAGTTTTTTAGAGCAACTTTTATTTTGTATTTAGCAGTTTAGCTTCTTTTTTGATGAAATATTACTTTAGTACTTTTTTGACAGCGACAAGCAATCAATAAAAAAAGCCTTTTGTCATTACATATTTAGTGAAATTTTCGAGATGCGATATTTTTTTATTAGTCTTTGTACTCTGTAGTGTTGTCCAGTTTTCAAACTAAAAGTTGTGTATTTACGTTAAAAACTTTATTTAATATGTATCTTTTGCAAAAAAAGAAGTTTAGCTTGATCCAGAAGGAAGATATGACGATGTATACGAAAAATTTCACCAATTTTAAGTTTTTCAAAAATTTTCCCAAAAACGTTTTTTTCATGATGAAGGCAAGAGTTCATTACAGGGCCAAAAGTGCTCCATTTTTTATTTAACACTCATTATTGAAGGGAAATAATATTCAAAAAACATCTTTTTTAGTTTTCAGGTTTTTTTCTGAATTAAATAATCTTTTTTTTAAGACTGTTTACATTTTATTTAATTTATCTGTTACCAAATTAATAAACTTTTTATTTTACCATTTGGAGCTGTACATGGCTGTACCTGTTTGGTACCACCCAGCAAAAATTTCCAAGTTTAGAAAAGATTAAATGCAATCAAAATGCAGGCGACACATTGGAATACTTACATTAAAATACTAAGATCCCCAACTTTTTATCATTTTATTATGTTCTATGGAAAAATTCTATTAATTTCCAGTTTGTAATACATGTACTTAAAACTGTTGTTAATAATTATTAAGGTAATAATTTACATTGGATAAGAATTATTAATCACTGACCTACTGCGACAAAATTCTTAAATTTTGATTAAAAGAATTAAACGTCCTCAAAGTTTACTTCGATTTCGCTATTTTTGATTCGATTAACATTAATTATAATTACATTAATAAGAACCAAAATTTAAGTCTTTCGTTTGCCACTGAGTTACAAAAAATGTCTTCTGAATCTGATTTATAAATAACTATAATTCCTTATTATCGGTTTCAGTAGAAACTTAACAAGTTTTCTTAATATGGCTTTTCTCATACTTATCCATTTATCAAAAACTAAAGAAAACAAATCTTACGTTGCTTTAACAGATAATTTTTCCCTTTTTTTACAAAAACCGCGAAACAATCTTTCAGATGACCTTTTCTTATTTATATAAATTTATTGTTTTACAAAGTTGTAAAGATGCAAAATATCATATGTATTGCTCACAAGGTCCTAAATAAAACTGAGAAAAAGGAAATCATACTCTGCAATCAATAAATGATGGCATATTTATTTTTTAGACATGCAGATTGAATAATGTATCCCCCATGTCATTTCATGTCGCATTATCTGTGATGCTATTGCGAGCATAACAGTTTTTTGATATCAGTAGTAAACAACTTGATTTGCTAATTTAAAGCGGTTTTAAATTTTGCACTCATATGCATAAAAATCACAACTATTTGGTAATTTTTCGGGTGGACACAAAGGTGGGCTAGCGATTTTTTAGGTGGACACGACGACCCATAATTCTTCCACTGTCCTCTTAATAATTATTCATGGGCTTCATAAAATTAATGGCTAATGTAATTTATGGTTCTAATGTCCGATCTAATTAACAACTATTAACGTTATTTAAAAAAATAATCTGGTAAAATTCGATGTTTTTATTGAATTGGAATTACAAGTAGCAACTAGAGAAAAGTAATGATAAAAGATCATAATCCAGATATGTAATTGATAATTAACTTTCTCCATTGTTTTCTAGAATAAACACATATTTTTTAGAAAAATGCCATTCCTTGTTTTTCTCCTGTGGTTTTTAAGTAATTAATTTGATTGGGTTTGAAAAATGCGTTGAATTCAAAATCGGTTTTTCGCAGACCGCTGCCAAGCTCCCGGTCTACGACTCCCTCGACGATGAAGTGATCCAGTCCTACTTGGAATTCTCTCTGGCTTCTCTTCTGTATTACGCCATGAAAGAGGGCGCCTGCAGCGAGCAGTCATCCCGGATGACGGCCATGGACAACGCCAGCAAAAACGCCGGCGAAATGATCGACAAACTCACCCTAACGTTCAACCGTACCAGACAGGCCGTAATCACCAGAGAACTGATCGAAATCATCTCTGGTGCTTCGGCCCTTTAGGTAAATACCCCGTAAAAACTTGATAGTATAATGCTGTATGTAAGGGTCGAACAGAATAAAAACCACGTAAGCCCAAAGTCACTGGATCCGGACATCGATCCTGTTTTATTTCGGTTTAACTTTTACATAAAATTCAGCGACATTTTATTGTCATACATTTAATTAACATCAAATAAAATTTGTTCACTGGTCCATCTCATTTTTTAAATCCACCATGATTCGTAGGAACCGAGCCATGCGGTCACGTCCGCCCAATCGGGAAACGAGTTGATGAGTTGGGCGTAGTGGGGGACTTTTCGGTTTTTCTCGTCGTGGACGAAAATGCCCGAAATGGCGATCTCGGTCGTGACTTCGGTAATGTTCGGCGGGACTCGCACGTCGAAGCTAAACCTGAGAGGAGCTGCCTCTTTGCCGTAAATGTGGATGATAAAATACAAATCGCGATCATTCCATTTCGCCGAATCTGAGGGCATTTTGTCGACAAGACTTATATTTAGTACTTTTACACCGAATTTGGGCGAAAAGTAGAGGCCCATGCGGTCCGGACCTGTCACTTGAATATCATAGCGTAAAACATCAGTCGAGATTTTTTCTTTTGATAATACTTCGAGTTTGGTCGGTTCGGGTAATACTGGCTGACCGGCAGGGATCCATGTACTAAACTCACTAAAGTTTGGTTTTTAAAAAATTATACAATTCTTACGAGTTGAGTCTTACATTATTTGAACCATTTTCGAATGAACTAGGGGTAAACCACACAATAAATATTGCTTGCAGTCTTCGGTCAAAGGTCGAGCCCTTGCAAGGTCTTTCACATATTTACTGACGATTTGTGGCGAATTTCTATCCATGTTGAGGAAAAAATAACCAGAGTCGCGTTTAGTTTCGACTCCTTTTTCGTCGTGAAAAACACGACGTGTGTGCTACAAGCAACCAGTCATGCCACACAAACATTTTTTCTGTAACTTATTACCAAAATCCAGTAACGTTCAGGAGCCGGCGAATCCCGATTACCACTATAGGGGAATCCCAGAGGTGTCAACATTATGATAAAACTGACAATAAAAATTCCTGTCAAAAAATACAGCACGTATTTGAAATTCCGTACAAGTGTTGCAAGGGCAACCTGAAATTTTTGCCTAAATTTAAAACAAAAGGTATTGCGAATTAATTACGAAAGGCGAGGTGATTAAAACTGTAAATAGAAGTCCTTGAAGTCCGATTAAAAGGTCAGCATTTTTATCAGGTCCAATTCTCCCGGTAACTGGGATAAAAAGTGATAAAGTCGTTAAAGTTGTGTACATCAGAAACATCGTTGGGATTACCAAACTGATGACATAAATGACTTGCCATCTTCGTACTGAAACATTCTGATTGTTGTCTGTTTACATTATTTTGTTGCGTTACTTGTGTGTTGAATTCGGAACATGTAAATTATTATGAATCCTAGAGTATTGAACAATACGGGCACTAAGAGTGCATACATTGCTCTGATTTGTAAAATGGTCCCAAGAATCATTATCACAGTCCAGATAACACGCACGGAGTGCACTTGTATTTGTGCTTTCACGTTGTGAGTCAAATTCTAAAAGGTGAATTCATCATTAGTTTTAATATTGTTTCGTACAAAAGAAAAGAAAATAAATTTAGGTACAATTTACAGAGGACTAAATACTAGGAGGCGAGGCATGGTACAATATAACTCGATATTCTGCCCAAAAATTAGTGCCGGAGTAAAAATAAGATCGCTTCAATCCGTCTCCCAAGTTGTTTTAAATTAATTTAAATTAAAGACCATTTTTTCTTTTAGAACAAATTTAAACAGTAAAAAAATCTCATAAAAAAGTGCATGTTCGACATGTATCAAAGAAAACCAAAAATGGTTACTACTACAGAGTATTTCCAACTCTGACACCAATACAAACTTGAAAACGCCACCACATCCTTCAAAAAGGTCACAAATTCGTTTTTATAGAATATTTGTTATTTTTCTTTAGCAACAATAACGAGCTCCAAATGAATTTTTATAAGTTCTAAAAATTCGGGGAAGCATATTTCAATCGTCTTCAATGTAATTTCCGTCGGGAAAACAAGTAGGCCAAGCCAAACAAGCGCTTTCCCCAATCAAAATTTTAAAAAACGCTGCAAATACGGTTTAATTTAATACAAGAAAGTTGTAGAGTATTAAATTTCCTACAAAAAAGTACCACAAGACCTCATCTTTAACGGTTTAGACCCAAGACATTCAAAAATGCTCAAGCGATATAGTTCTGTAACATAAGTAGTCTATAACTTTTTGTATCTTCAACCATACGTATTTGCACCCTTTTAAAAATAGAGGACGGTGTGCAAATTGGTAGTTTTTTTTTAATATACAGGGAACCTCCCTTAATGGACACCTCCGAATAACGGACATCTCTTTACAACGGACAGTTTTGTTGGAACGTAACAAAACCTATATTAAAATTTCCCATCTCCCATTAGTAGACACCTCTCCACAACGGACAATTAAAAATTCCCCATCGGTGTCCTTTATTGAGAGGTTTTACTGTAATAATTTTCTGTAAAAGGTTTGCTTTTATCTGATTTAACTCTTGCTAGTGAGAAAAAATTCTATATACTCGTAATTTTTTGTTTGCCTTTTGTCACCATTATATAAATTCATTTATTTTTTATTTCTTTGCTCTCAAAACTGACAGACTAATAGGAACACCTGCGCTATGAGGCTAGAACTACCTAGAAGGGGAACCGTTTTATTTGTACGTCGTGTCGTATCCTAGTTTTTAGTTTCCGTACTTGAGTTTTATAAAGAATAATTGAAAAACTGTATTTTTTATTTTTTAAACTAGAAAATTATTATCGGCTTCTACTTGACGATGTAACTGAGGCATTTCTTTGTGTAATGACTAATGACTGTAGTTTTTCTATGGTTATAAGGTGAAGGATTAAAACACTTAAGCAAACGTGAAAAAAATCCGGGTTTCAAAACGGATAAAAGAGGTAATTTTGCCAATTTGTTACCTTTTGGCTGATGAACGGCAACAAAACAGTCGAAAGTGCAACGGTTGGCGCTGCATAAAGTCCGAAAATCAGCCACGGATTGGCGTACCAACTCATGGAATACCCGATTTTGTCAACAAGGAGTGCCAACAAAACGGCAAAAATCGCTGCTAAAACCCACCCACCGATAATAGCCCCGAAAGTCATCGCTAAATATTTAAGAGTCTGTCGATTATACCCTGAAATAATCAAATGATCCCAGATTTCGCCCCAATTTCAAGTCCACTCACCCAACTTGAAATTGTGAATACTTAAAACAAATATCCCCAGTGAGAAAATCCCCACAATTGAGTTAACGACAATTGCGACGGTTTGCGTGTACGAAACCATCGTAAATCCCAGAAAATCAAAATAGACCGATTTTCCGGGATTATCCTTGGGATTCGCCACTTCAGGTGCATTCCCCAAACTGCGGACCAAATGCAAAGTGTTATCGCCGACGTGCTGGAACGACCCGAGCGGAATGTGCTCGAAGTCGTCGTATTTGGTATGATAGCGGTAGCCGTATTTGAAAAACGCCATATCCAGGCCCACTAATCCTCCATAATCCCGGAAAATCCGGAAATCGGTGTCGGACGGCACCAGATTACTTTGGAAAATCTCCTCGCCGGCGGCTTGCCCGTACGGGTGGGGCACCTTCTTGTAGTGGTTGACCAACCAGGGGGCGTGGGGCCCCGTCTGGAATAAAATTATTTTCCCGCCGGCCCCCGCAGCCTCGAGGTTTATCACGACTTTGCAGTCTCTGGCCCACTTGTGCTGGGTTATGAACCCGTGGGCGGCCTGCAGCCCCGTCTCCTCCGCCCCGTTGAACAGAAAAACCAAATTGTTTAACGGCCGTTGGGGCTCTTGTGTTATTTTGCGCAAAACTTCCAACATCACGGCACAGTTTATCCCATCGTCGCTCCCTCCGGGGCTTGTCGGGACCGAATCAAAGTGTGCGTTGATCAAAACACTCGCGTTTGTTTTTCCGGAAACTTTCACGACAATGTTTTGCAAGTTTGAGTAAGGGACGAATTTCCCGTGGGGCTTCATTTCGATATAATGAGACCCTGTGACTACTTGGACATCTAACTCAATTCGGTGGTTCTTGTGAGCTTTTTGCATAATAATGTTGATCTCGCGCTGGAAAAAATTTGCAGCCAGGACTTCGCTTTCGTAGCCCCCGGCCACACGGGGGCCCAAGTCAGTCAGAAATTTTAAGTCATGACGGGCGCGTTCGGTGATGAAGGCGTCCGGGTGGCTCTTCTGGAAGGGGTTTTTAGGGCTTGGGGGCACAATGGGGGCACTTACCTCGTCTGCGAGGTACAAGGGGGTGGGCAAGCTGCTGTCAATTGTGTACACAAGGCCGTAGAGGCCCAACAGGACCGCAATCAGCCCAAATGAGATAAGTACAGGGACGCTGTGAATGCTGTTTCGAGTGATTTTCCGCGAACCGTCCAGAGTGACGGTCTCGTCTTCGTTATCCATTATTAAGTCAGCTCTACGACGCATTTTGAAAAAATGCAAAGTCAGGAAAATGCATCGGGTTAAATGAATGGAAAAATCGGTGTTTTCAGCACGCGTAGGTGTTATCACAATGAGGTTTATTGCACACTAATGTAACTTGGCACTTTTTTATCTTTTTAATACCGGTTTATCATGACACCTAACAAATGCAAAACTTCAGACTTTGATTATTTGACTCTTATATAACGGCAAAACATAAGATAATTGAGCATTATCCACTACACAATTACTTGAATCAACAATAACACTTAAAAAATCGATAAATTCACTCATGTAAACAAATCTTCCGTCATTAAAATTGTGGGGTTAGGAGTGTTGACACCTGTCATCTGTCAGTTACCCAAAAAATGTGGTTATGTATATTTGAATTTTAACTTCAATTTTTCTTATAAAAAGTGATAAATTCGATGAAAGACCATTTTCATAATTAGTGATGGATATTTCAAACAAATATTGTGTCTACGTGGGAACCACACGTGGAGTTTTGCAACGTGAGTAAACCTAACCTGACTTATGCACGTTTTTCTACCGATGCATTTATTTCAGAAACTTTTTGCAAACCCGATGAGAAACCGAAATACTTCTTCCCGGAGCAACAATCTGAGATAACTGCTCTCGAATGGGGTAGATCTGAGGATGAAATAATCATCGGTTATAAAAATGAGCATGTCTGTCTTTACAACACAAATGAATGCAAATATACGAAGATCATAAGCAAACTGGAGGGTGAGGGCTCAATCGTGGGTCTTTTCCCGTTAAACAAGTCAATAGTGATTGCAAAACATGACGGCGTAATTACTATATGGAGTGGCAAAAAATCTGATTATTTTTCAATCAATTTGGAGGAAAAGGGAACTCTTGACGCGTTTCTCCATAACAAGAGTCGCGAGGAGGTCGTAGCAACGGGGGGTGAATGCAACGATTTTAAATTGTGGCATCTTGAGACTAAGCAGTGTTTATTTAAGGCTAAATCTGTAAGTTTTCGTTTACACATTTTTCTATATTTCATAAGTTTTTATAGTTGGGTCATGATGAATTAAACTTACCAATTCCGACATCAATTAGAGGCATTACTTATTTTCCAGAATGCGAAAAATTGAACGCTTGTGCAACTAAAGAAGGTCATGTTTTGCTTTATGATGAAAGAGCGCAAAGGAGACCTGTTGTAAAATTTTTCGAGAAAAAAGCAAGTTATACTTGTATAGCGACTGCATACAGAGAGAGGTAGGTAATTAAGTTGTTTGCATAATTTATTGAAAAAATGAACAAAAACTTGTAGACAATGTCTGGTGGGTACAACAAGAGGATACATGCAATTATTAGACATGAGAGCTCCAGGAAAATGTTTAAAAACCTTCACAACGTTCACAGGTAGTGTCACGAGTATTGTGTGTGACCCTGTGGAGCCACTTGTCGCAGCCACGAGTCTAGACAGGTTTTTAAGGTTTCATAATCTGGAAACTAAAGAACTAGTTTACAAGGTATACCCTCATAGTTTTATAATTGGGTTTAATTGATGTTATTTAGGGTTATTTGAAACAAAATTTGACGAAAATTTTGATAAAACCTTTGGTGAAAGAAGAACAAGATCTTGGTGAAGAAGATAAAATTGAAGAACCTGTTGATGAAGAATATGAGGATATTTTCAGTAAAATGGAAACTGTGACCGAGGCGATTAAGCAGAAACGAAAATCTGAATCTGACAAAGGGATTAAAAAGAAGAAAAAGAAAATTAAGGATGATCAATGAATTTTTTGTATTATTGTTTTTTAATAAACGATTTTTCACACCTTGCGTTTTGGATTTAGACCACCAGTAATACACCGAGAGAATTTTATTACATTTATTAAAAACCGAAATCTTTTATTTACAATATACACAATGAATAAAAACAATGATTATATTAAAAATCTTAATAAATATTATGATACATAACTACACTCTACCTAACCTTGTAGATAGAAAACCGTATAAAACAATTCAAGTATACATCGCTAAAAAATTTGTACATTTATAAAAAAGAACACAAGTCATAAGCACAATATCAAGGCATATTTCGTCACCTTCTCATACCCTGACTGAAACTTTTGAATTTTTGGCATATGATCAAGATATGACACAATTCTTGTCTTCGACAGCCCCCTTTCTGGGCGACTTTTGATTCGCTTGTCTCCTTCTGGCACAGGCAAGAGCATCGTTAGGAACATAAGAGATTCTCACGCCTCCGTAGGCACGTCGTGGGGGCAACTGATAATCCAAATCGTCGCTGGAACTGCTTGACGAGCAAGTCGAGCAATAACTTTCCGCGTCGTCCTGTTTACTCGTCCCGGGCATATGTGACTCAGAAGTGGTCTTCCGGGGCCGTAACGTGTCCATGTGACGCGACCTCCCGGAGTAACTCCGACTCCGGGGGAATTTCCGAGAAGCTTCGACACTAGCTGAGTCGCCTTCATCGGCTTCAAACGCCTCGTTATCCCCCTGGAAGCGCACACTGAGACCACGGGTCTTCTTATTGGGGGAACCCGGAGTCGTAGACGAGCCCGGAATTGCCAGTTCCGGCATCGAAGCGGCATGAGGAGGAGTCTCATTGTTACTATTATTATCTTTATTTTCCGGGTGGTTTTCGAGAGGTTTAGGCCAATCATCGAGACTCAAATCCGCCAAATGGAGGGGCTCCCGACTCCGGTCCCGTGCATGGAGCAACTTCTCCAAGTCGGGGGAATTGATCTGATTGGTCCTCTCGCTCAATAATCTCTCCAAATTCCGTTCCAGGAGCACCCTGTCAAGCCCCCTCGGACTCGGCAAAGCTCGCGCATCCTCGTTCGGTTGCTCGCTTGTCCCATTATCCGAAGGCGTGGGGGTTGTAGGGGTCGACCTGTCCGGTTTAGGCGACCTTTGCAAAGCCCTGCGCCCCATTTTCGGCGACCTTGGGACGGGGGAGGAGGGCGACATGTTGTTCTTTCTAGGGGAAGGTGGGGGCGTGCTGGACTCGGGCGAAGGGGGTCTTGGGGGCCGGTTTCGGCGGGGTAGCCTTGTCCCCGGGCCGGAGCTGTCCGACGGCGTGGGGGGCTCCCCTTTGCTGCATGCTATTGAGCAATAGATGGCCCCCCTTCGGGGCAAGAAAGGGCGCCCTAGAAGGGACGTGTGGCATGTGTGGCAGCAGAAACACAGCTCGGTGGCGTGCCAGTGTTGGCCTTCGTGACTCATTTGGCCTTGATCGACACCGATGGGTTCGCCGCAAGAGTCGCAGTATTCGGCAAACATAGCGTCGAAGCAGTGGAGGCAGTAGGGGCGGCCGTCGCGCATTATGTAACGCTGGCCCCCGAGCTGGCGCTCGCACTCGGAGCAGGCGAAGTGCTTCATGTGCCACGCGCGGCCCTCGGCCTCCGTGCACTCGTCGGCGAGGATTATCTAAAAAAAGATATAAATTTTTAGTAAAAAATACAAAAAACAAATTATTTATTAATCTTTGTTGCGTATTACTACTTGTTATACATGAAACTACAATTAAAACTTGCACAAAACAATCCACTAAATAACAAATGCAAATCGTAACGATGAGCATATGTTTTATTGAACCATTTATCTTATCCACATGTCTCCTTATCGAGAAAATGACCACTAAATCAAGACGAAGCTTTTAAATTGGCATAAATCTGTAATTTATTATTGAAACTTGAATAAGCAGCTAATTAACCTGATTGGAAAAAATGAGGCAAATGTAGACCTACAATTTAAATAAAATTTTGAATAAATTTTGAAAATTTTCATAAATGATTTAGTAGTACGTTAATTCTAGTTTTTCACTAAAAGAATTTCTGAGAATGAAGCGTCTTAATTTGCACGTTTAGTGGTTTTTCCACTGTCCTGCTTTAGACTAAAAAGTGTAATGAACTAATGAATGAAAAAAGTGGTTTGTTATTCTTGCGGTCTATTGTTTTCTTATTTTCATCCCATTTACCTTTTTGAATAGTCATGTTTTTCCGATTTTATAAACCCGAATTTACGAAGTAACACAAAAATAACATACCTATAATAATCAAGTTATGAAACTTATATCCACTTACTACCAGTACTTAATAAACATAAATTTTGTAATATAGGTATAAGCATAACATTTTCATCAGTTACTACAGTTCCCTCAATTTTTTATGAGTACGAATTAAAACTTTAATTTCCAGTACAAATTTGACCTTTTTTTAATACTCGAAAATTAACTAGGTGATATGATTTTTCTCAAAGAGGAATAGCAATAAAACTCAATAAAACAGATACAATTTTCCTAATATGGAACTTAAAAAAAAGTGATAATATGAAAGTAAAACCGATAGAAACAAAAGGGTTTCAAATTTGGATGCTGCTTCGGATTCTGAATAAACTCAATGAGCAGTTATCACTCACTTTTGATCTTTTTGTTAAACAGGAAAGTGTCAATAAAAAGAATAGGTATTAACAATTTGCAAGGTAAACAAAAATTATTTTCTGCGTAAAATAAATGCTAAGTGGTGATGTATTTTTAAATTAGATTTACTCACAATATACTATTCCTTTTAAAACCTTTCGACCTAGGTATTTGCTACGTAATTGTTAACCAAATATTTGATATACACAATTTTGACGTGAAGATTCGATTAAAATCCATCTCTTTAAAAAAACAAATTTTTTTAGTGTGTGGACGTAAAATGTGTAGTTGTATCTTTTATTAGACAAAAGGATTTGCATTGATACATTTTTTTCTTAAATATAAACTAGCAATCATCTGTTGGCGATTATTATTTTTACCAAAGTTTCCGATTTTTTACGTAGCATTTACTAATTTCATTTAGACCGCTTTTACAATCGTCGGATAACTTTATTCAATGGATTAATTTTGAAAAATACATTGTTGTAACATTTGTATAACTATAGTAGTTATACCACGAATCATTTATGCCACGATTGTAAAATACACTCTAAAAAGAGTCTACTATTTTCAGTTTTTCCCATAATAAAAATACATACTCAAAATTTCAAATAGGATTTTTTTAAAACACTTCTATTAAAAATTAAAACAGATTTTAAGTTCACATTCAATTTGCACTATTTTACAAGTAAAAAGAAAAAAAATGGAAAAATCTATTATTGAAAAAAGCTAGTTTCAGCGCCACCAGTAAAAAGCTACTCAGTGTTTGAAACGAATTTTTAGAAATTCAGTTTTAAAACTAACACATTATCAGCTACTTTTATTTAAATATAATTTCATAACTTTTATTACTGGAATAGCAAACAAGGAGCAGTTCATTTTCTTTTTTTTACTAATACCAACGTTTCGCCATCCTTTTTTAGGGCTTCTTCAAGGCAATAAATAATTAGAAAAGCATTTTAAAACTGCACCTTGTCTGCTATTCCAGTAATTAATTAAATCATACTTAGATAAAAATAACAACAAACGGTGAACTGTGGATTTTTTCGTAATATTTTTTGAAATTCAGTGTTTTACTTTTAATTAGCGCAATCAGTTAAATTAGTAAATACATTTTAACACTGAAATTGTGAATACTCCACTATTTTAACAGTAAAGATTAAAGAAATCTAAATTTTATCAATCTTTCTTTTAATAAATGGAGGCAAAACATTGCTATTCCCGTATTAAGCAAAAGGTGTTATTTGTAAAAGTTTCTAACAGCGAAATAATGAACTCTGGCAATTTTCAGAGCCTAGATTCGCCAGTGGCAAAAAGCTACTTTCCTTTGATTCAAAAACGTGACACTTATTTAAAAGGAACAAACACCTACAAACAAGTTCATTTTTGACAAGCTGTCCCTTTCGGCAATCTCTTAAAACGAAAGTACTTATTACGAGAAAATAGCTAATCAGTCTCGTTTCGCAAGAGATTGTAACATAAACTAACAACACGGTGTTGCTATTATTTACCTCATCGCAGGCCGAGCACCTCGGCTTGATCGTTTCGGCATGGTGTCTCCCGCAGTACAAACGTCCCTCCTTGTAGAAATAGATGAGATCGACGAGGAGTTCTCGACAGACGGTGCACGTGAAACACGCCGGATGCCAGCAGGTGTTGGGACCCGCTCTCGATGCGAAAACGCAGATATCTCCAGTAGCCAACATCTCTTCGCACTGTAACACAAAAATTGTGATCAGGTGCGAAATCGCAGATTTATCCTTGGCGAGAATTCATGTAGGTAATAAATCTGTCGGGAGCAAATGGTGCACGAGAAGGATGAACGCGGGATTTATGATCGAGGGAATGAGACGGTTGCGGATTGTGAATTAGTGCTATAGTTATATGGCGGGACTCCGGCTGTGTTGGACGTTTCCGGGGTTCCGGGTGGGAATGGGAAATAAATGAAATAAATAAAAGATTTCTGTTTTGTGTCCAAAGTGCTTATTTCGATCAACGTTGCAAAATCCCTGAAAGGGACGAAAGTCATCTGCGTGTAGGTGTGGCCGTTTCGTGCAAAGCCAGCTTTCGGCCTTTATCACCACATCTCATGCAATCACGAGGCCGATAATTGCACTTTCGAGTGTCGAAATTTACATAATTGCACATCCGCCCAAAGTTGCGGAATTTCATTCAAGAGTTGAAAGTCCTTGGTAATGAAAATTACCAGACGCCAAGCAAGTCTGCTGGTCTTTGTCAAGCCAGTCTGATTTATCTCGAAGTTTGTGGGCATAAAACGTCAAAATACTACACTTTATGAATTGTGAGAGAATTTATGAAGGAAGCAAGAAAGGAAATCAATTTATTTCTGCGACTTAACATCGTGTAAAAATAGCTTTAATGATTACACATTAAGGGTAATAAATAAGTCCTCGCATATGATTAACGCAAAGCCATCTTCATTACACTAACGGCGAAAAAACCAAAACTCATCTCTATTAGAAGGAAATTCTTGCGACGTCACGCTTTAAGAATTTCCGTCGTCTTAAGTGGTCGCGCTGATGTTTCTTTCGAGTTTCTTAAAGCGGCAAACTTTTCTCGAATTAATGAGCCGAATTGAGGAAGATTCAGATCCATTAGAACTACTGCATTAGTCTTAAAAGCCCCGCTTTGAAATATTACCCGAGAGTCCCGAGCAAATAAAAATTTTAATTAACAATTTGTTCCGGGCGTCCCCAATTATCACAGCACCAGAAAAATTTGCATTTGCTACAATTAAAGACAGAAAAACTTAATTAAACTTGATGCAATTTCGGACGAACGACACCTGAGGGATCGGCCAACAAATTAAAAATAAGACGCGAAATAATCGTTTAGGGTCCTGATCACGATTCGGCTTCTTGCTGGGACCATAAAGAGTTTTATTGTGCTTTCTCCCCCGAACGCAAGAACCGCAAAATTAGGATAAGTTTAATTAATCGCGCCAATCAGGAGTTACTGGCCACGTCAAATTGCTCGGGGTTTAGGGGCAATGGGCCCTTTAACGGCCTTTTTGCCCTGAAGATGATTAAGCCAACATTTTAAGCTACCGGTTATTGAACCGCTACCATCTACCTTGTAATTTACGAAAGAAACGTTTGTTGGCAAAGATTACTTACGGCGTCGCATTGCATCGGCGCCGGAAGCTGCCTCACGGCGCCCCTTCCCAGCGCCTCCCTCTTTCTTTGCGCCGAAAACAGCCTCAGTTCCTTCCTCTCCTCGTCGCTGAGGGCGTGACAGTAGCGGACTTCGTTGTCGTGGGGCGGCAGTTGCTGCAGAAGTTGGCGCACTCGGTACCTCTCCCCCACCGAGTTCACGTAGGGCACTTTGTCTTCGGGCAAGGCGCTGAAGTATAAGTGCACCTGAAAAAAATTCAGTTGGTGAGACAGGTGTGGGGCGAGCAACAGGTTGCATGGGCGAGACACCCAACAGGTGCGGTGGGACAGTTTGGCGAAATTAGGGCGCTCTGGAGAGTCGTAAAGGCGTTCCGAGAGAAAAATTCGGGACTGATCGATGTCAGGGTCATTCACGCGTGTGGTCGACCAAAAAAGTCAAACTAATTAATGCATGCTTGAAACGTCTAGTGGTGCTGAAAAAATTTCATTAATTACATTTTTTAAATAGATGGGTGAGAATTATCACCTGTGAAATGGTTTAAATGAGAAAGTGTTTACGGTCAGCGGAGCGAAGAACAAGTATTCTTGTCTTTTAAAGTTTGTGTTTCTGGATTGCAGAAATGGCAAAAATTTCGACAATAAAAATCGTCAGAATTCACAGTCGGAGCCATTAAAAGTTGTTGTTAAATGCCGTTTCAATTAATTACTGCTAACATTTTATTGACTATAAATACTGACAAACACTTACATAAATTAAATGAGTAATAAAAATGTGTACACTTCGTATAATAAAAACATCGAAAGGATGTTTCTAGTTCTGTCCTAGCGCATCCACCAAAATTTGCGTGTAATTGTTTTCGGAACTGAAATTTAAAAAAAATCAAATTGTCATTTATCGAAAACATGTTAAGAAAATAAGAATCTTTTACACACAGTGTGTCCCATTAATTTTATGAGGCTTACGGTTGTAAAATGGAATCAACACAAATTATGAGACGAAACTTCATTAGAAATTTTTAAAAATTGGACAGCATCCTCTAGTTTGTATACTTCTTCTAAAAAACGCTTTTAGTTAGTTAGTTAGTTAGTTAGTGTTTAAAATAGATAAATAAGGATCATAGTCAAATAGATCATAGAAAATCGCAGAATTTTCTAAATAAGAAAACAGTATGGTAGAAGAAAATTGGGAGGCACTGTGAATACGTTTAAATTACAAGAAAAATGTTCAGAAGAAAGAATTAAATTTCCTTTGAAAGCATTAGGAGTCTATAAATTTATCTTCAACGGTTTAAGCCCTAAAGATGTTCAAAGACGCTCAAGCGATGCATTCGTTTCATTTTTCCGGTGGTCACGTAACGAAAAGTTAATTTATACCGAAACTGTAGAAGATAGAAATATGATGTTACGCATTTTTTTTATAGAAAACTTAATTCTCTACCACTTTGTTCGAACATTTTTCTTGTATGTGTAACCGTATTTGCAGGGTTTTGAAAAATATGGAGCAAAGTACAAATTGGTAAAAGTATAAAAAAAATTTAAATATAGTTTTTGATTGCATTACGGCCATTACGTGTATCTCTGACTATTAAGAATTTAATGCACTATTTGCCAGTATTTTTTTCTTGTTTTGTGTTAACTGTTACAACCATTTTTTTGATTATTGCTATGAAAAATTAGACGGCAAAGGAACAACTGCGCTCTCTGGCGTCATTAACGGAACTATCGAGAACGGAAACATTTTATTTGTACGTCGTTTCATATCCTAACCTTTAGATATCCGTAGTAAAACTATAATTAAAAGTATAGAGCCGATATAGAATAGATAGCTAAATAATCACAATTTTTTCCCTAATATGTAATTCCCTTATACAATCCTAAAGTTTTAAATATCTGTAGGTATAATATATGTTAATTTATATTTCTGAAAAACAGTTATCCATGATTTATCGAGTATCACTAAAACAGTGATTCATAATATTTAATACACATGACATTTAATACATACATTTAATACATGATTTTATATTCATGAAGCAAAAGAAAAATAAACTTTGAGTTTTGACAAAGATTAGGTAAAGAAAAGTTTTCCACTCAGTTATTCAATTATGAAATTAGTACTTTTAATCACTTGACGCTAGTCAGTTGCAGTTATTTTCCTGCAGCGAAAGCAGATTTCATTATTTCTTTGAGATTCGTTATCAACCGAGATAACAATACATACAGGGTGAGTGAATAATGGGTTACTCTGACACGCCCTCAGATGCAACCAAAAATACTAATTGCACCAACACCACTTGGAGTTTCGTTTGATTTTAAATACATTAATTGAATCATTACTGGTTTTTTATCTTATAAGTAATAATAATCCATAATGAAATTTTAGCAAAACTGTCAAGACAAGCTTGACACTACCCATAACAATGTAATCTTGGATTATTTTTTTTTAACAATTACCGATCTGGTCAGCTGGAACCGGTATTATTAGTTGCATATTTATAGAAATTCAAAAATTACCCACTATTGACTCACCTTGTATATTATAAGTGTGACTTGGAAAAGCGCTTTTTAGTTAAATATCTTCAACATAAAACATCTTTATTCTATAGAAGTTTCACATCATACAAATAATAAAAAATATATATTATTTTTGTCAATGCAGAACAAAACTAAAGACTGAAAAACTGCTCCGATAATCTGAACGATTTGGATCTCGGGTTAAAATACTGCAAAAAGTTGAATTGCATCCAGTTTATTCAATTTTAAAAACAGCTGATTTGAATCTGTAATTTCTCATTAACATTTCTAGACCACACAAACATGCGCGCAAGAAACATCTCCGTTAGTCCAATAACTGGTACACCCGGAAACAATCACCTCTCGAAAAATGCAAGAATCTACATATTAGATTTTTTCAGCACATCACGAAAAAACCTAATAGCATTTTTCTTAGAAAGCATCTCATCCAATTCTTTCGTAACAAATGACGTTGCGCATTTTCGCCCAAATCTCCAACAACATCTTATTTTTTCCGATTGGAAGATTGTTTATGCACATGCTGGTGAATTCCAGTCGGTTATTTATTTAACGTTTTTATTACGTTATGTCTGTACGCGTGTCGAACGTAAACGAGGCTTAAATAGCCGACATTGGGCCATAACTGCCCTCGGGCGGCCATAACCATAAACGCCGGAATAAAAGCTCCGGACTATCCTTTTATTCCATTATCGCGGGACTTTGGTGAAATATCGACAGTTATCTTTCCGAAGTGAGTTTGATAAAAACTGATTCATGACGAGTCGTAAAGACGATTCTGACAGGATGCGTGCACGGTTTTTTTATTACTTCTATTTTCGTTTTAATTAAATTCCTCGGGTGGTTGCTTTATCAAGTCCGGGGGGAGATTATTTTTATAACTCGGCTTTTTATCAAACCTAGAGCTGGGAAATGGAAGTTTTGCGTCGCCGATACTGAGACTGTAATTATTGAACAAACATTGCAAGTATTTAAGTAGTTGTTAACCGGTGAAGGATCCAATCATACTTGGAAGAATTTGCGTATCCATGTTGTAATAAAGCCTTTAACTGCAATTTCAAATTAGCATCCTGGGTTAATAAATAGCGGAATTGAAAATAGTACTGCCGTAATAGACCATAAATTACCATTGTCAGATGATATGCTTCGACTTCCTTTGGGAAAAAATGGAAAAATACGCCGAGCTAACTACGGGTTTAATATATTGCACCTCGGATGCAATTTCATGACGGATTAATTGCTTTGCATTTGTATGAAAAGGCAAGTAATGAAGCAAAGGTTAAACAAGTAATGCTTTTCGTAAAAGTTTTGTGTTTTAATGTGTTCAATTAGCACCTTTTATTTTTTGATGGGACTGCAAAAGGAAGTCCGTGGGTGTTAAATCAGACGATGACGGTGGCCATGCAATATATCTTCTTCTGCCACAAGCCACGCCTTGAGGAATCTTAAAGTGGAGACTCGAAGGACGGCTAAATGGAATTGTTTATTATGGAGATTATTCTCTCATTATTGTCTTATTTATTAATAAATCTTAATTGTATATATTTTATAAAAAATAAAAATACAGGGAATTATTTTTATCTTTGAACATAGTCCCTATGTTCAATCTGAAAAAAGACATATCAAAGCATTGGTCTAATTTAAACTACGAATAGTTACCAATAATTATTTGATGTCAAGTGTCAGGTTATTTGAAGTTTGTGTTATTATTACGATAAAATCAAGAAAAAAAATGTATTCAGCGAAAGAGAAGATACAGATAATGAATTTATACAATGCCAATAACAGCCTAAGAAATGTGCGTGACATCTTTTCTGTATCTTTCCCCGATCGGCCAATTCCATCAATTGGAACTATTCATAATATTATTTCCAACATTAATAAACGCGGGTGTGTCGAATACGAACACCACAAGAAAACAAGATCAAATTGTGTTAACTGAAGAAACCAAGTTAAACATTTTATGTTATGCAGAAGAAAACCCGATCTTCATTAAGAATTATGAGCAACAATTTTGGAATCTCGTATTCTTCAGTTAGAAAAGTGTTGAAAGAATTTAAATACAAACCGTATAAATTTACAAATCATCAGCTATTGAGTAACGAAAATAAAATTAAAGGAACCGATTTTTGTGAAAGAATGTTCAATTTATTAAATGAAAATGAAGAAATATTGGAAAAAATAGTATTTACAGACGAAGCATCATTTGAACTTGATGGTGAAGTAAATTCTCAAAATTATCGGTAATTCACTTATTCGTCCATATCCTTTTCCTTTATTATTCTGTTCTTTACAGATATTGGTCAAGAACTAATCCACGCCTACAAAATTTAACAAGGACACAGTACAACCACAGGGTTAACGTATGGGTAGGAGTTATTAATAACACTAATAGGCCCATTTTTCATAGAAAGATATTTAAATTCAGTTTCCTTCTTAGAACTTCTTCGTACACAAGTAGTATTCCAAATCCAAAATTTAAAAATTGAATATGCCTGGTTCCAAATGGACGGAGCTCCTCTGCATTCCACTGCAGGAATCAGAAATTATTTAGACGAAATTTTTCCGGAGCGGTGGACTGGAAGGTTTGGACCAATATCTTGGCCCCCTCGGTCCCCAATGACTTTTTTCTTTGGGGGCACTTAAAATGTAAAATTTATAATAATGTGATAATAAGTAATGTGGAAGAACTTAAAGATCGGATTAGACATGCTTGTAATGAGCTTGACCCCACTTTCATACGAAATGCTGTTCAGGGTTTTCATAACAGGCTCGGTTATTGTCTGGAACGAGAAGGTGGACATTTCGAACATTTGTTAAAATAAGTTATTATTCTTTTAGCTGTTACTGTTACCTCAATAAATTTCACAAAAACTAATTTTTCACTGTTTGAGAATTTTTGATGACGCACGGTACAATTAGTTGCATAGCAATATTCAAAATGCGTTGATCTGTGTTTTTTCAAAATGAAAAGAGTTAAAAAAATGTCCCTGTATGTTTGAAACGTTTTTTTTTCTCCGTAATTAAATGAGGATTTTTCCGTGGGCACGGATTATCGGTCGGAAATTGACGTCAAAAACCCGACCCGATTAACATAAAATGCATGTTGTGACAGTACTAAACCTGGAGGACATCAAACCACATCCTTGTAATTACAGCAAGATTACGAGCGATGGATTTACAGAAGCATTAAACTCGCAGCAATTACACGCCAAGATATGTTGATTGAAATGTGGCAAGGAAACAACAAAATCTCTTCTTTTTCGCTGCTGAGCATTCCTCTCGTCATTGCTTCACAGAAACCAGAGCTTATCCTCGGCAATTTCGCGGAACTTTGTCAAGAATGTTTCACTTTTCGCGGTGGTCGGCTTCGGTTTCTGCAAAGTGTCCTGCGGTTAATGCGTCCATTATTCGTAGCAGGAAGAGCATCGAATATCTATTGGAGAGACGAAAGAACACGTCTTCGACCGCATCGTATCGTCTATCACGTGCCTCAAGTGCAATATCGAGTTGTGTTGCATCGAAACCCGAGCTTGTTTTTGCCTCGCTGTAATGGAAAAACTCGCCTCGAACACAAAGACGGATAAAGAGGAGATAAAGCGGCGTATGACGGACGTCTTTAGCCGGCCTTTTTTCAACCCGAACTTTTAATTAGATGACTTAATTCGAAATTTACAGGGAGCGCTGTTCGCTCTTTATTGGCCTCACGAGTACAGCGATTATCGGTGCACGGCTCTCGATGACAAGGTAATTAATCAGAGGCTCAGATTAGCGCTAACCCAGACCACCGTGCCAATTCTAGGATTAGATTGACGAGATTTTTTCACCATCTCAGAAACATCACGGAAAATCGCCAGTAACTTGCTTGTAAATTCATCAGAAATAATAATGAAATGATTGAATTGAAAATTGTGCGCAGTAAATTTGGTGGATGCGCT
The DNA here is from genome assembly GCF_031307605.1 of Tribolium castaneum. NCBI lineage: Eukaryota > Metazoa > Arthropoda > Insecta > Coleoptera > Tenebrionidae > Tribolium > Tribolium castaneum. Next base: position 15,954,293 of record NC_087396.1, read on the forward strand.
GGGCAAAAATTTTAATTGCCGCCTGCTTTGCATTTTAGCAACACAAACAAAAATTAATGACCAATCAAACGCAATTTACGACAACAATATTCCATAATTTATGAGTTGCAGATAATACAAATTGACCACTGAAACTGATAAACATTAAATCCACAAACAGCGTTAATTATAACCGATTAAAACAACCATGCGCTGATTTATTATCAAATAATTGGAACAGTTTGGTAAAATTCAATAACGTTTGCGTGACAGTTGTTTTCCCCTTGTAGCAACGTCTTAATCAACCCGGACAAACCTGGGTGTAAACCTATCTCCTCAGAAAAAGTCGCTTAATTAGCGATCTTGTTACTTTTCCTATGCAGTGACGTCACGCGTTCGGCATCTACCATTAGAGCGAATTAGTGTTGAAGTTGTGTTTAATGGCTAGGAAACACGAGCAATTTTAATGACGGATAGATCAGCGAACGAAATTAAATTAGATAGTTGTTGGCTATCGGACTTGATGCTAATTCGATCCGAGAATGCCTAATTTGAATAAGAGCACACCGGAACGTTTCCTGGTGATATCGACGGACCACACTGACTCGAGCTGAGAGATTTTTTAGCAAGTGAGGTACTCACGATTCCAATTTACATCGCTGTTCTCTTATTATGCTCAAATAATTGTTATAATATGCATTTACATTAAATGGAAGCACGATTTGTGGCTAGCGCTTCTGAACGCGGAAAGCGCTGCAATCTGTACACGTCACGGATGAACTCGACGCAAAAATTCAACACAAATAACAAAACGGGAGGGAAACAAGCACAGTCATTTTGAAGGAATTTTGCCTCGTTAATAACAGCAAAAATTATTTAGATCTCACACACCAAGACATGGCTATTTACGATTTATAACCACGTGCAATCTACACCTCATAATTGCTTTATCAACATAAACTCTATTTACAGTTTGAGAATAAGTAGAAATTTCGAAGTTTATTTTTTTAATCGGGTTACGTTTGTTACATATTTTAATCAAACTTCTTTAGGTTGGGTTGCTCAGTTCGTGCTTTTGCTTACGTAAACTCGGCTCAAATTTAAACTAGGTTTAACTAGTTTAACCAAAACTGAACTGAAATTTACTTAAGAAAGCTGTTTCTGGGCATCATCAGCAAATTCACTATCGCATTCCGTGATTTATCACTAATTATAATTAATGATAATTAATTAATTAATCATTGTTTCCCACATTTGTGAAAGTTAGTAGTATATGGGCTAGATGGCCCTTCAGCAGTTTTTTTCTAACATTGTTGGTCTGATTTTTTTTAATTGTCGCATATTTTTCGTAATGTAGCAGCCTCTCTACGGATGTCTACTGTTGCATTAAATCTTAGTGCAATTTGGGACCAAGCTCCATTTTTTTCATCGAAAGTTATCAAGTATCTTTTTTACAATCCAGTGATAGTTTATAATTGTGAAAAAATCGAACAATCGTTTATTCATCTGTTAACGACTTCAGTGAAATTAAATTAAATTAATTAGGCCTAACTGTACCGGTGTGGCTTAAAATTTAAGCTCTGCTTAAGCCTGTCAAGTGAACTGCACCGTAAATAAGTGCAACTTAAAATTGTATAAAGCTTGGTTTAAACTAAACCGTACCTTGGGTACCCCTTAAATAGTGCTTAACGCCAAAAAAGTACTGTTTGTAAACGGATCGATAAGAAATTGAGTTATACTTGACTTGTAAGATGAAGAAATTTGTTCGATTGCTTCAAAAAACATTTTCAGCGGAATAAAATGCAATACATACCTTCGGTATACAGGGTGCTCAAAAACTGGCGCACCAACTCAGTGGTACGTTATTGAGAAGCAAGTGCAGATTACGGGAAAAATGTTGAAAAAATTCCTAAAGTCATATTTTAAAAAATCTGGAGCTACAAACTTATTGTGTTAACTTCTTTAGTTTTCATTATTTTTTTATGTTTTTATGTTTCATACCAGGTAATCGTTCCGTAACAAAACGATGAATAATTATTTTTAAATTTACTTTCAGACTTTAACAGTTTTTTTAATTTAAAAAAATTAAAATTTATCTAAAAAATCACAATGTGTAGATGTGCCAACACGGGAAATTATTTCCTAGGAAACCGTTTCAAAAATAATTTATTTTTATTATTGCTCAAATTCTATTGCGATCATGACTGTTAGACAACGTTGCCACATATCATTTATCTAAAATCCGTTTTTTATCAATAACTTTAATACAAAGAATTTTTTTACTATTTTTACCTTTATATGTAACCAGTTCTCTACCACACACCATTGAGTTGGTGCGCCAGTTTTTGAGCACGCTGTAGTAAACAGATTTCTCGTTCTTGCTGTCTTAAAATTAAAAATTGAGAATACTTTAGTAGTTGTTACATCAGCTATTCTCTACTACAATATTTGCCAAAAATAGACACAAAGGCGGAAGGAAAACCTGGATTGGATGATGGCATGGGCGATGAAAAAGAGATAAATAGACAGAAAATGGTCAAATTTAAGCCATATAACAATAAAGTTTTTAATTTTTGAAATAATAATTATCGCGTTAAATTATAAAACTTTTTTTAATCGTTTTTTATTGTTTTATTAAATAACATCGTTGAACAGATTTTTTTAAATTTCATTTCCTTTATTCCACAGACTTTTTCATCAATTTGAGTTCATCCAACATTAGCTCGAATTTTTTTTCTCCTTCTCAAATTCTAAATAATTGCTTTTTTAAAGTTGTAACTTGGGATACTATTTTAAACTGGTATGAACTTTTAGGCGTCTTCTATATTACTTTTTTCCAAAATAATTTTAAATTAGCAGACTGATTCAAATTTGTTGGTTTATTCTCGTAGTTTGTAGAAATTTAATTTTTGAATTTTGAAATTGTGATGTAGATGGTTGTTCAAGATGAAAATTTTGGGCCAATGCTTTTTCGTCTTCGAAATCAAATATTTTCTGTTTTTTTTTATTGAAATCATAGGTTGGTGTGGTAGAATAAGATTTTTTTTGTTATTGGGTTCAATTTTGAGAATAAGTCCATATTCAAGGTGAAGGTTAAGTTACGAAATGATTAGAATCCTGACTTTCTTCAAATTTTTAATGTTTTACTCGACAAGTTTCGCCTGTTCCGGCATTATCAAGAATTATTTTGGTCTGGAATGTGTTTAATATCAAGACATCGGGGAAAAATAATTCTTGATAATGCCGTAACAAGCGCTTAAATAAGTACTCACTAATTTAAATTTTCTTGAATTATTTTACTCTTGATAGCAAAACAAAAAAAAATCCGTAACATTTTCACGTATTTGTAATTTATTGACAACTAATTTAACTAATTTAATTTTAACTAATTTAACTCATTTTAATTTTTAATTAAGCTTTATTCATAAGCCGAACCGGTGCAGTTAGGCCTTAATATTAAAAATGTTCAGTGATAAGCCGATGCTTAAGCGGCCAATATCGACTGCTAAGCTTTAGCTTAGTCGATATTTCGTAACTGAGCAACACTCGGTGCTGGCTTAAACTTAGCTTAGAGTTAACCTCGGTTTAAGCTCGAACTGAGCAACCGGGCCTAGAGTCGATTTCATTAAATCCTCCTTGGCGTAAAATACGCCACTACATAAAACAATAAAAATCCGAAATAAATAACCCTCGCGCGACTCTTTTATTCTTTTGTAATCCGAACTGAAATAAATTCAAGCTGCCACCGCTACAAACTCCTTCGTTTCATATTGACATACGACTTCCATTCCTGGCCGCTCCACAATACCATTCCCGATGATTTATCCGTCCATATTTCATAATTAAACCACGAAAAAGCGTTCGCACTCCGAGCGAAGTTTCCTCGCGAGCTGGCTTTTTGTCAATAGTCGCGATTGACGGCAAACATGACAACTGGCGGCACATTTGCATGCTGAATTAGCCGCCGAACCCGTTCCACCTGGCGCATGCAAGACGTCAAATTGTTGTTTTCACTCACTTGGTCTGGTCGAAGTCCGGGCGGGACCCAGGTGTACTCCTCCAGAGCGCACCCGGAGTCATCGTCGCTTTGCGAGTGACGTTGCGGGTCGCCTGTCGATGGTGCGAATGGCGAACCTTTGCCCAAAAAACGATCGGCGGGATCCAGGGAAGGCAATTTGCCTCCGGGCGACGGAAGGGCAGGTGGGGAAATTGAGGCGTTCATGCCTTCGTTCGACGACATGGAATTGTCCGGCCAAGGGCAGTTGCGGCACACAGATCTGGAACAAAAGGCAAAAATATTTAATTCATTGGAAGTTACCAAAGACGAATCTCTTATTTTAGACAAAGACTGTCAACTATTTTATCAAAGAAAAGGATTAAATTAAAAATCAAATTCCAAAATCATCAAATGGAAATTTATTTATTTATTTTACTTAACGGAAAACTTTGTTTTTACAAAATATATAAAATTACAAAACCAACTTAAAATAAAATTAATCCTAAAATAAATGACTTAAAATCAAGAACCACTTAATGCTTAAGAGCTAGTGTCTAAAGTGGTCCCTGTTTGAACAGAACAAATCGAAATAATTAACTGATATTAAATAATAATAAAGTAGGTAACAGTGTTGTGGTAACAACGAGCCCATTAACAAGGTCGTAAAGAAAACAAAGTTCTGGGCAAAATTTGCCATTCTCTAACGTTTGAAGATAGAATAAATTTAAAAATAAAATATGTTCCCCAGAAAAACAATGTCATTTTGATACAAAGAAGACCATACATACCTATCGGACAAAAGTAAAGCAACTTTTTCATTTAGTGTAAAAAAATATGTTCAATTGAAGTAATATTAAAGAAAAATACCTTTGATGGGTTAGTTACGTTTATTTGCAAAGTTATTTAGAGAACTAAATATCCCAAAAAGCAAAGCAATATGTCTAGAATACGGATATCTAGTCTAAAATTAAAAAACATGGTAGTGAACTGTTTTTTTGGTAGGAAAAATAAAAAAAATTCTAGACAGTTTGTCTTATCCAAATACAGTGTGTCAAAAAATTATTTCTTCTCTCTAATGTACGAGGATATGTGAAAAAAATGCCCAACTCCGAAAAATCCAGAAAAACAACATTTTGGATGAATAGAAGAATTAAAATCTTTTTCAAAAAGATCTGTTGATGTAGAGGCCAACAATAATTGATGAAATCCCTGAACTAGAAGTTAGTGCAACAAAGTTCAGCTAAGATTTGTTGAAGAAAAGATATACAGCAGACGATCAGCCAAGAAATTATTGGTTTCGGAACGTAATCTTGAAAAAACTTGAATTTGTACGACGACATTTAAACCGGAGAGTTCGAGACTGGAAAAAAATATTATTCAGCGCCGAAACAATATAAAATTTTTAATTCTGACTGAATGAGATGTGTTTGAGATTTTAGTGTTAATACCAGATTTAATCTAAAGTACCTTGAACCAACAAAAAAAGACAGGCAAGAATGTGTATTTTTTAATTATTCCATTACTTATTAAGTTAATTCTTTTATAATGTTAATTTTTTTTACGTTAAATAAAGTTTCATTAAAGCTGCTTTACTTTTGCCGTACATAATTTTGCTCAATTTCAAGAAATAAAATTTTTCAAAACCTAAATGATAACCGATGCTGACAAAAATATTTTTTTGTATTTTACATATGATACTAACACAAGGAGAAATACAATTGTGCCGGTAATTAAAGGAACTACAGGAATATGTATCTAAGAGTTTTTTTTAAGTTGCTTTACTTTTGTCCGATAGTATTCTTGATCAATACTCCAAATAAGAGCGAACCATGAAACAATAAGTATTAGTTGATAAATAAAATCCAGTGGAACCTTTTTGTTAAAAAGATATAAAGCAAAATTTCTATTTATTTAATCCAAATCATTAATCACAACACGAACGAGATCTTCTTGTAGATGAAGACCGTCATTTAAAGAATCGATTGACTAATTAAATAATTTGACATTATCTGCATAAAGCAGGCATCCAGAGTAGTAAGTCGTTTATAAAGAGCTAAAACAAAATTGGAGAACAATCTTGTGGAACCCCAGACGTCACTGCAAATTTCTCTGGCACAAAAGTTCCAATAAAAATACATAACATAAAGGGTGAAGGCACAATATAGCCACATTTTGCGCAGTTTTTCAGCTGAAAGAGAAAACTAGTTTATTGTTTTCACTTTTAAACCTCGTGTACTGGTATATTTTAAAACATGAAAAAATTAAATAACAATAAGCTTAAATTAAATAATAAAATTAGGATAATTTCTCTTGAAGGTAGGTATTTTTTTTGATAAGTTTTTGCTTCCAGCATCTGGTGCCTGAAGGTTTGAACCCTTTAGCTTCCTTTCACACCTCTCGCATAAATTACTATCACTTTTAATTTATTTTTATTATTTTTCTCTTTAATTGCTGAATTTTATTTACACAAAATTTGTCCTGTCACTACGACTCTGTATAAAACAGGTGCTTCCTAAATACAGAAAGTCGATTTTGTGTCTTATTATTACATAACAAAACAACAAATATCCTGCTGCTCTACTTTTTAAAGCTTTGAATTGGAATTCAGACAGCCTATTGATACTCAAGTAATGTTAGTGAAAAAAAAAACAATTAATCATTTAGTATTTTTCAACTTTATTGGAAATTAAAATAAACTGCAACACAATTAAAACGAAAATAGTCTTAAACTAAGCAATTAAGGCTTTTCTTCATTTTCAAATTCCCTTCCTTCGGTACACAGACGTTTTCGTCTGGTGCTTCGTTGCGATCTGAAATCTCCGGATTCTTGAGAACTCAATTTTGATTTTTTCGTAGCACTGTCGTTGCCCCGTTTTTTTGACTTTCTCTCCACCTTTGGCGCGACTCTTGCTTTCTTCGGCGATACTTTTACCTTTTTAGCATTTGCTTTCGGTCTTTCGTTTTCCATAGTTTCTAGTTTTAAGGACGTGGAAACTGCACTTTTTGACAAGTGACTGTTGGCCAAATTTTGTTCATTCAAGTAATTTTCGACTACATTATCAGGCAGCCGATCTAGGTGAACGTGAGGGTCTACAACAGTGTCCACCCACTCCACACTATCTTCAAAAATAATTGGAAGACAATCATGTGTTCGCTCCTCTTCCAAGTCGGCTTCCTGGCGCACTTCTTGCATGTTGAGAGGCTCAATATGCATAATGGGTCTTGTAATTTTTTTAATTTTGCTGGCAGTGTCTTGATTTCTAATATTGGGTTTGTTCACACTATCCAAAATTGGGGTATTTTGAAGCGCATTTTTTGAATTGTCATATAAGTTGGCCAAAATATGCGCACCTTTCTCCAATAAATCGGTTAAATCGCCCAATTTATGCCTCAAATCTTCGTATCGTGCACGGTATTGCTCATTCTCATATGCTAGGTCCGTTATATTTCGCTTAAGTTGCAGTTGCTTCAGTTTTAAAGCTTCAATAGTCTCACTTTCTTGTTCTGAAGCGTCTCTGAACGTATTTAAATAATCCAGGCGGGAAGAATCTGTCGATATCAATGAGATGCATGATGAGCTTGGTGATTCCATAATAAAATAAAAATGTTTCTCTCAGTTATCTGAATAAGAAAATATTGAAATACTTGGCATTTACCAATAATGTCAACAGTCAAGTAATTTTTGTCAATTGAAACAGCACTCTTTGATCACGTGGTAAAAATGCAGAATTCAAACACTTTATTTCATTAAATTATGGCTATAAGCACAGTTGTTTCAAAATATTTCCAATGGAGGAGCCGTCACTCAGCTTCGAATAATTCCATCGCGTAAAACATTCATGAAATATGCATTTAATGGTCAACATCCGCTACCTCAGCGTCGTTATTTCGCGTGGAATTTTCAAAGTGTCGTAAACCGACACTGTAAACAGAAAATATTAATAGATGACACAATTCGAAAGCGACCTTCGGATAATTTGGGTGCGCGAAAATGTTGGAACAAATCCAACCTGGTTTTCAGCCGTTCTACATAAAAAACGAACGAAATTACGGCGAAATGACCGAAAGGTAAACACAGTGTGTGTATTTCTGGTGTTATTAAGACTTCTTTCAGTCCTGGAGAAGGTGAGAAAGCACCGCAAGATTGCTGGACTTTAATGACAACAGCTGAAAAAGTCTTGCTCTTTTTACTCATCTTAGCACTGGTTGGAATTGTCGCTTTGGCGAGTTTTATCATTGTGCACTTTCTTAGCGGTAAGTCTGCCAATCTAACACCACAACCACACTGACCAGTAAATCGTAGAGGAAGTGTGTGAAAGTGAAGAGTGCATTTCTGCGTCGTTTAAACTTTTGAACAGTATTGATCTTAGTGAGGATCCATGTAATGATTTTGAAAAATTCCTTTGCGGCAATTACATTCCAATCAGTGACGAGAAAAAAGCAAATTTAGTCACTGCTCCTTTGAGTGATCGAGATAGCGGACCAATTACTACACTTAAAACTTTTTACCAAAGTTGCATTAACAGTTCTGCTATTGATGAGGACAATGAAAACACCCTTGCTACCATCATTTCAAATATTGGTGGATGGCCGATTCTGATGGGCCACACCTGGGATGAAGACTCTTTCAACTGGCAGAAATTCATGGTGAAAGTCCGCCCGTTGGGACTCAAATCTGACTGGTTGTTACATTTCGATTACCACGAGGACGAAAGTGGTATAAATCAATTATTGGTGACCGAACACTTACTTAATAAATTTTCCCTTCATTGAGATCTTTCAGCTGAGACCACCGCGAATCAAAGCAACGTCTTATCAATTCAAGACTGATTTTTACCAGGAATGTATTATAAATCTCGCTGATAGGTTTGAAGCAAATGATTTGGCTTTAAATCAGCTCAAACAAATGATCGAGTTTGAAGACAGATTACTGCAGGTTTAAGAAACAATTTTTGGAAGACAAATTGCTGACTGACGTTGTAGATAAGTTACTTAGGCCAAGATGAAAACTACACGAAGGTTTCAGTCGGGAGACTGAATGAAATATGGCCGGAAAATTCACTTGTTGAAATCTTGAACGACTTAGCTCGCGGCTACTCAGTTTTTGTTAACTCGACCCCAATTTATTTAGACTCGGAGAACTACCTTTACGAGTTACATCAATTACTAGTTTCAACACCGAAAAGGTAAAAATAATTGAAAAAAAAAGTGAGGCAAAAGTCGATTGTAGAACGCAAGCTAATTACTTCATTTGGAGTATTATTGAGACGTTTTTGCCTTTTTCCTCGGAGGAAATTAGAAAAATTTACGGCAAGTATTTGAAGCTAGAAAGTCGGGAGGACCATTGTCACAGTGAGACAATAAAGAGGTAAAACTATTAATATTTAATGACAATTTAATTTTTTTTTGAAGATTTTACAGTATCATCAAAAGTGAAGAAGTGAGTAAATACAAACATTCACAGACTGTGCCCTTACTTAACTTAATCGCAAACCTGGTCTATGAAAGTTTTAACGAAACTGATTCAGAAATTAGTGTCATAATCGAAGGCCCTGAGGGCGAAAATTCAGGTGTCACTGATGTAAAACTCAAATTTTGCAAACCTTGCTCTTATCTCTAATTCCAGCTAACTTTTACTTCCGATAAGTTACCCAAAATGATAACCGAAGTCCAGTTTCGCATCGACAATGAATTTTATAAGTGTTTGCATAAAAATCCTTCGTTTTGCGTCAGAGAAAATTATTATGAAGCACCACGAGAGTTTGAGCCCATGTTTGATACTTCTGACAACACTTTTTGTAAATAAAATGGTTTATGTGGCCCTTATTTTGATATTTTTGATTTTAGATGTTCCCTACAGCCTGGTTTATAGTGACTGGTTCAAAAAAAATCAACCGAATTACATAAACTTTGCTCGAATGGGCAGAATAATCGGCGATCAGATTCTTCAAGCTGTAGAAGACGAAACTAATACGACTCTTTCCGAATCTGGAATAAATCTGGCGTACGAAGGCTATATCCAGTGGTTTCAAAAAAACGGAATGGAGCCAAAACTACCAGCCTTGAATTTTACAATGAAACAGTTGTTTTGGTTGTATTCGAGTTTGGGCTATTGTTCAGAGGAGGAAGAATCGGGCAAAATTGAAGAAGCCGTCGATTCGTTGTATTTCAAAGAAGATTTCCATTGCATTTAACAGTTGAGGTGAATGTGAACTTGAAGTAAAGTATTTGGGTCGATTGGAAGAAAGTGGAGTGAATGAATTGAGCAAAAAGTTTCAATTATTTTTCTATCAGTTGTAATTAAACATACAGTATTTTGTTATTATTTATTTATTGTTGATAAATAAAGGTTGAAATGTTTTGAGTGTTTATTTATTTTTAATATAATTTAAATTAATGGCATAAAAAATAATTAAAATCATTACATCTAATGAGACAACATTCTTACTTTACATTTAAATGTTAATTTAATTAGATCATTAACTTGATTGAGCAACTAACAACATAATTTTGCAGTTATTAAATTTATGTCGAGAAACGCCGGTAAATAAAATATAGCGGAAACGATAAAAAATTGAAACTTTGTTGAAGTGACAATTTTCATAGCTGATAATTTATTTAGGTCATCAATAGAGACAACAAACTGCATCTGCAAATAGAACAAAATGACGCTATTTTAATTATAATTCAATTCTTACTGAGTGACGTCACAACTTACTTTAACTTAATTAATTATCCGGTGATCTTGTAACAAAATTAAGTTCCTCCTTTATCTCTGACCTATACACTTTACAAATTGTCAGATTAATATAATTATTTTTTTCGTCCTACGCACATGTGCATGGTAAAATACCGAAAAGTATCACTCAATAGCAACACTTGTCGTATGTGTGAAGACACCAAACACAACAATGGTCACAGTTTGTTTCAAACAAAAAAGCACTTTGATCAAGTGCTTAATTTTCCTAGTGTCCGTCCTTATCATGATTTTAGTCGGATTGGCTATAGTTTTGGTGAAGCGCAACGAAGGTAAGTCCTGTTCAAACTTTTCACTCCCTAATCCCTAAACCGCCAGATCACCACGTGTGCAAGTCGGATCACTGCATCAAACTTTCGGCCGAACTTTTACGCTCCTTGGACCAGTCCAGACACCCCTGTGATGACTTCTACGCTTTCACATGCGGAGGACTTTCGCGAAATCGTAAGGAAATTCCTCCGGCTTCAACGAAAGAAGTGCTGAATTTTATGGTGGGAGAAATGGTCCAAAGCACCGACTCGAAGCCTTTCATTATGGAAAAATCGTTTTATTTAGCTTGTAGTAACTTGGCTGGGATTGAGTTGGACGACGACGAGTGGTTGCTGGACCAATTTTTTAGTCTGGGAGATTGGCCGGTTCTGCGTGGGTCTAACTGGGACGGTTCGTACTTCGAGTGGACGGAAATCGTCAAAAAGAGTCGCAGATTAGGCATGAAAATCGACTGGTTTGTAGATTTTAGTATCTATGAGGACGTTAACGACACGAGAGTCAATGTCTTGAAGGTGATTGCGGGCAAACTGAGTTCCGTTTTGTAATTTTTGTTCAACAGATTGATATACCAGCTCTGACGCAGCTCAAAGAATCGGAAGTTTTCCCCAGACAGAAACTGCTCACCAAAATTGCGGTCACTTTGGGCGCCCCGGAAAAACTCGCTCATTATGAAACGGGGAGAACCATCGAGTTTGAAAAGGAATTGAGAATGGTGGGAAAAAAATTGAGATTTTAAGATCAATAAGTTGTTTTTTAGCTTGCACATGTATACAGAAGCAGGAAAACACATATGAACGCAAATACTCTCCCGAAAATCCCAATCAGTGAAGTCCAGAAGCTTTGCCCCCACATTTCCTGGCTGGACTTGATCAATGCTGTGACCGGAGTCAACATGCAGGAAACCGACGTTGTGATTTTTGACGAAATGGTCGACTACATCAAAGACTTGAACAAATTGATTTACGGGACTCCAAAGAGGTAAAACTCGGAAAATATAGACTTGAAGAAAATTAAAATTTTTAGGATTGTTGCGGACTACATGATGTGGAAAGTGGTCGAAGAAAACTGGCAGTTTCTCACGCAACCGGTCCGCCAGAAGTTCGAAGAATACTACGAAGAACAGCACCAGATCCAACCGGAACTTGACCGTCAAAAGTTTTGCATAAATGCTAGTAGAAAACAGTGAGTCGGCTGAATTAACCCTTAATTAACCTCAGCAAGTGTTAAAATTCAGGTTTCCATTGATTGTCGAGTCCGAGTATATTCGTCGTCATGTGACCCTCCAAAAAAGACAATTAGTCAAGGAAATGTTAATTAATATTCAGCGCAACTACCGGCGATTATTACATTCCGCCACTTGGATGAACCGAAAACGGAGAGAATTGGCGTTGGGGAAATTAGACGAGCTGAAGTTTCTAATCGGAGGACCGCGGGAGGTTTTCGACGAATTTGGGTTCGCTGAGGATCTAGGTCTCTATGAGGTATCTTGTGATTTTGCGACAGTGTTTTCAACAAATTGATAGTTTGTTTTCAAATCAACCAACATCATTGATATGCTCAACCAGAGAAAACTCCGATTCTACGACCACTATTTCAGTTCGGTTAACAAGGCCGTTACGAACCGGACGCAGAAATTCTACGAGAAAGTTATCAATATAAATAGATTTACGGTAATAAATGACGACACACTAGGTGAGTATCAACAAATTTCATTTGGCGTTGCTAAACTGCACCCTTAGTAATACCAGCCGCGTTATTAAAGGACAACTTTTACGACCCGAACCTTCCGAATAATTTCAATTACGCCACATTGGGGAAGTCGCTAGCCCACAAAATATTCGAGCATATTTTCGAGCGCAATAATGTGACCATTATTGACGAGGAGACGCAGAATTATAACACGTGGTGGATTTCGGACGGGTTTGATCAAGCCGTCAAATGCCTGATTCACGAAGCCTCGGATTTCCACAATCCGGAAGTAAGTAAAATGGTTTTTTTACTGTGAATAACAGCGTTTCGCAGTTAAAGAGGCAGAAAAAAATGCGTGAATTATTGGCACATTTTGTCTCAACTGAGGTCGCGTACGAGTCGTTCAAGGAACTACTGACGTATCGACAAGATTCTCCACAATCCAAGCTGCAATCTTTGCAATACACTCCCGAACAATTATTCTGGATACACACGAGTAAATTACACTGTAACAAAATTTACTCCAAATACGACCGAGACTACTCACGTTTTAAAATTATCGCTCCGTTGAGGAATTCTCGTAATTTTGCTCGAGACTACAACTGCCAGATGGGCTCTAAAATGTATTCGAAGAAAACGTGTCGGATTCTGTAATACTTGTGATAATAAAATTGTGTTATTTTTTCGATGACTCGCGTTTGAATTTTCCCATCCGAATTAGACTCCATCCTCATTTATCAAAATTAAAAAATCCTTCAAACTGAACAACCGGCAATTAGTCGGCTTAACGTTCGTGAAAAATACAGACATGAATCCAACGTAAGTAGATCCAAATCACGATTTAATTAAAGACTAATCCCAAAAACAGAAACTACGAAGACGAGCGGAGACTTCACGGTTGTAAGAAAAATAAATTAGCTACCTGTCTAGCCATCACTATTACGACACTTATTTTTGCCCTATTTTTTGGCTTTTTCGGATATTTCGGCTGTGAGTACCGACTGACCCAGTCACAAATAATCCCCTCAAGTTCCAGAAATTAGCACTTATTGTAATACTCCGGAGTGTCTCAACGCCTCGGCAGAACTCTCCGAAATAATCGACGACTCGATCGATCCCTGTACCGATTTTTACAGTTTTGTGTGCGGAAAACTGATCAAAAATCAAAAAACCCAACAAAATTCTTTAAAACAAGAGTATGAAAAAATCGAGCAAACGCTCGACGCTCTGATTGTCGGGCCGGAAACTCCGGACGATTCCCAAGAAATCCGGATGCAAAAACAGTACTTCCAAGCGTGTTTAAACACCACTAACATTGATTCGAATAAGGAAATCACTTTAATCCGAGAACTAAACTCGGTGGGTGGATGGCCGTTCCTCCAGAACAGCCGATGGATTGAAAAAGAGTTCGACTGGATCAAGTTTATGATCAGGGCTAGGAAACTGAGATTACCTTTTGAGTGGTTTCTCAATGTGGGACTTTTTTTCGACAGGGGCCAATATCAGTTGAAGGTAAGTCGTTTTAGGAAATTCTCATATAATTACAAGCCCCAGCTGTCACACCCCGACGATTGTGGGCTAAATATCAACGAGGATTATTTCACAATGCAACGAAAAATCCTGGAGCAATTGCGCAAACCAGGCATTGATGCTATAGTTGAATTCACGCAACTGGAAAACTTTGAAAGAAAATTAAATTCGATTTGTGCGAACATGACCGATAACGATATTTCCGTCCGGAGAGCTTCGAATCTCTGGCTGGATGGTATTGGACCCATCTCGAATTTTTTAACTTCTGTTACTGGCCTAAGAGGGTGGAAATCAAACTCGTGGGTGGCTTACAACCACAACTATCTCTTCGAATTGAACCATTTATTGAAACTTTTTTCCAAAAAGTAGCTTTTCACACTTTGCATAATAAACAAACTGAAGCAAATTTTCAGAACTCAAGCTTTGTTTATTTTGTGGAAAATAATTCACTTCTACGCCCCTTATTTATCAAAACCGATTCGTGAAAAGTATTTCAATTATTTGGAAATCATGATGCAAAGAAATATCAGTCGGGAGGAATTTTGTCTTGAAGACACTAAAGAAAAGTGGGTGAATTATTGCCGAACTGTTTTTATAAGTGAATTTTAGGTTTAAATACGTTTCTGAAATTAAATATCTAACAGAAACGGTTGATCCTGAGACACGAGAAGAAGGCAAAGGGTTTGTGGCGTCGCTTGTTAACGAAATAACCGACAGAATTGAAAATGATACAATTAGAAGGTTGCATTCGGAAACTTACAGTGATTTGGAGGAAGTTATAGTTGGACCAGAAGAAATTTTTGATGATACGTTTATCGAAGAGTATTTACAAATAGGTCAAGTAAAAACACCCATTACCGGTATAGTTTTCATTAATTTAAGTTATCTTTATACGCAGTTACACTTCTTCACTGATAACATTATTCTAATGTTGAATACGTGGTCCCAGAGAATTTTTGAAAAGAAAATGAGTATGATTGGAAAACCCTTTTTATCACTAGATTCAATATTTGCAAACGACGGCGAGTATAGTATGACACTGGATGAACTCTTATGTAAGTTTAATTGAAATTTTAGCAGAAAATAGCGTTTTCTTGTAGCTGTACCATCTGTGACGTTTTACACTTTTTTTAACACCGACGTGCAAAAGTATTTGGAATATGGCAGTTTGGGAACAATTGTTGGTACAGAAATTGTCCGATTAGAACATTACCTGAACGGTGGGAATCAGAAACTTGAAACTAATAAAAACTGCATGATTGAAAATATCAAAAGTTTCAATGTAAATTTTCAATTAAAATTAATATTTTTTAAACTTGGTTTTACAGAGACGTTTCAATGCATCTATTGTTTACGAAAAAAATTTCTTAGCCTGGCTTGGTCAAGAATTATCGTACCAGGCCTACCAGAAATATACAGATGAAGAAGGAGCGGAAGCACCCCTTCCAGATTTGCCCTACACTCCCAACCAGCTTTTCTGGATAAAATCGAGCCTGACGTGGTGCCAGGCCGCCCTCCTTTCGCCCGAAAATTCCTTCAGGACGTTCCAAATGTTGCGAATCAAAGTCACCGAATCGGTGAAACATTCGGAGTTTTTTGGGAAAGATTTCAACTGTCCCACAGACTCGCCCATGAATCCAGAAAACAAGTGCCAATTATTGTAATATCCTCATTATTGTAAATAGCCTTGTTTAATAAAAGTTGACACAATTATTTTTGTGTTTTAATTTTATTATCCTTGCATTTAATTAAAGAATTTGTTGCACAACATTTAGTTGCGAAAATGGGAGGAGAGTAAGTGAGTGTTTTTTTGTGTGTGGCAATAACTAAATTTTGTAGCGTTTACCATGTAAGCGAGAAACCAAAAAGTGGCAAGAAATGGACGAGACTGGAATTATTTTTGGCTTTAGTGGTCATAGGCTTGGGAATTTATGTTTTTTATTTGAGGAGTTACGGTCAAAATGATGAAGGTAACAAAATTTTTGACGATAAAACAAATTCATCTCAGTGAATTGCAGAATTGACGAACAAGTGTGGAGACATTTCTTGCTATAAAACCGTAACAGAGCTCCAAAAATTTATCGAACCATCGGTCGATCCTTGCGAAGATTTTCATCAGTTTTCGTGTGGCAAGTTTCTAGAAACAGTCCACACACAAGAAATAACTTCTCGATTAGACCAAGAACAAACAAAATTAGAAAACGAGTTAGAAGCCATGATTGTTGGGCCTATTTTAAATAAAAATTCTCGACCTGTGCAAATCCAAAAAATGTTTTTCCAATCTTGCCTCAATTTGGAGGACATTGAAGCGGACAAAAATGGGAAATTCTTGTCTTTGGTCAAAGAGATTGGAGGATGGCCTCTTGTTGAAGGCAAAAAATGGAACGAATCAAATTTTGATTGGAAAGAAGTTGCCGTCAAATGTAGAAAGCTGGGATTGCCGTTTGGGTGGTTTTTGGAGTTTGGCGTTTACGAAGAAGATCGAAATTATCTTAAAGTGAGTATTGTTTATTTTAAACCAAGTTCAATTGTTGTTTCAGATTGCGTGCCCAACTCATGTAAATCGCACAAACAGTGTGGACAAAATTATTGTAAACTTGATGGGTAAAAAAGCAAATATTAAAGACGTGATCGATTTTGAGCGGCGATTACTGCATGTAAGACTTGTACCTTTGTGATTAGTTTTTCAGGAAGATTTCCAGATCTCACGTCCTGAAACGCCTGAAATAAATCTAAGAACAATTTCAGAACTGCAAAAAATACATCCGCCAGTGGATTGGCTAGACTTCCTCAATAACATAACGGAAGAAAGTTACGAGTTTACGGAAGAAACTGAAATTGCCTCTAATATAGATGATTACATTTTAAGATTGCACATGCTATTAACATCGACTCCAAAGAGGTATAATTATTATATCACAAATTTGTAGATATAACAGCGTAAATTGTAGCACTCAGGCTAACTACATCGTTTGGAAACTTCTAGAACACTTTGCGCCCTTTATACAGAGCGGTGTCGAAAAAAAATTAGACAGGTTCGAGTTTTGTAAGCAAACGACAAAGGAAATGTTCCCTGACTTCTCTCCCATCGAATACATCCGAAAACACCCAACTTCCAAAGCCCGAAAATCAGTTAAAGAAATTGCAGACTTGGTAAAAAAAGAATTTGTGGTTCGGATTCAAGATGCCACGTGGTGGAATGAAACGGAAAAGCAGGTGTATTTGGAACTATTTCAAAACTCTGGCTTTCTCATAGGAAACCGGATTGAAAATTTTGAGGATGATTTTCTCGACGATCAGTATTTACACGTCAAAACCATGATTTTAGAAGAAAATTCGGACGTTATTGAAATCTTAACTGCAAAATCGCGATCGTATTTTAATTCCATTTTTGGCAAAATAAACGAAAGTAGTTTTATCAGAGAAGAAAGTTTTTCCGAATTTATGAAGGTTGACATATTCTTTGACAAAAATTTGAACAAAATGGGTAAGTTTAAAATTTTGTGAGTTATTTATTTGATTGTTAAGTAGTTTTGCCACCTCCTGCACTTCATGGGTTGCTTTTTGACCACTCCCGCCCCCAATTCATCAATTTTGCGAGTCTTGGCGATTCTTTGGCAAAAGAATATGTGAATACACTTCGTATTCTGACTCACAACTCGTCCGATGTGGTGTTCCAAACCAGCGACAAGTGCCTGGAAGCCGACTATTTAAGTTTGGGTGGAAAAAACGAAGTAAGCAGCAAAGACTGGTTTAGTGTTTTTAAAAAACGAAATTTCAGTTTCCGTCGGAGCTAATTTCTGATATTTTGGGCCGCGATATATCTTACAAAGCTTATCAAAAATGGATCGCGACCCACGTCGACGAATCCCAACTACCACTCTTACCCTACACACCAAACCAGTTGTTTTGGATCAAGTCGAGTTTAATTAACTGCCAACTAATCGATTCGACTTTAAACCATCTCTCGATCAGACATTCGCGTCATTTCGGCAAAGATTTTTCATGCGATAGCAGCCCGATGAATCCTCGAGAAAAATGTTAAAATGCTTAATTAATGCTGACCTTCTAATAAAACCTAATAAAAGTAGTTCAGTTGTTTTCTTATTACCTACACCCAAGCTTAATTTGGAAACGGCCGCAACAGCGTGACGATGGAATGCTGGACCCGGCGATCGCGTCTGGAGAAAAAAAGTTGTGTGACTCTAATTCTAGTGTTGACGGTTACAATTACGTTAATTACTCTAATTTTACTAGTGACGGGTAAGTCGATTTAACTGTGTGCTAATTGTAAACCGGTGGGTTCCAGAACCCCAGTTTTGCGTGACTTTGTCCTGCGTCGAAAGCTCCAAAATTATGAATAAAATGGTCGATCCGCGCAAAAATCCGTGTGAGGACTTTCACGCGTACGTTTGCGGAAAGTCTCAATCACCCAGAGATGACAGTCAAAGAGTCCTCAAAGAGGTGCTCTCCGAAGGCGACAAAGTCAATGACACAGCATCCTTGAAGCTGCAAAAGCAATTCTATCACTCTTGCAACGATTTAAAGGCCATAGATATGGATAACGATACGACCTTTGCGCACTTAATTGCTAAATTGGGAGGATGGCCGGTCGTCAGCGGCAATAATTGGAACGAAAGCGCTTTCGATTTTGCCGAATTTATGGTGAATTTGCGCGAATTGGGGTTCCAATACGACTGGTTTTTGGACGTTTCCGTCTACTCGAATCTGGGCGAGAACATCATTCTTGAGGTAAACTTCCCAAATTTTTGAATTCCAGTACATTTTCTTATCAAAGATTAATGTGCCCGACAATGTCAACAAAATCGAAGAAAAGGACGAACAAAACTATGCTGACTTGATGGTAGACGTAGCTATGGCTTTCGGGGCCCACAAAAGTGTGGCAAAATCTCAAATCCCCGAAGTAGTTTATTTGGAGCGTAAATTGGCTAATGTGGGTTTGGAAATATTTTACGAGCTGATGAAGTTAACCATAATTGTAGCTTGTGGATGAAATTCAAACGGAAAACGAAGAATTAGCGAAACAAAAATCGTTCCATTTGCTGACTGTAGCGGAAGTGCAACAAAAATGGCAAAAATTGAACTGGTTGGAGTTTTTAAATCACATAACTCAAAAGAAGCTGTCAGATACGCAATTAGTGGCGTTTTATGTGGAGAGTTATATGCCAAAACTTGACAAGTTGTTGAAACAAACCACGAAAAGGTACTAATTAAATCTGATCGAGATCAATAGAGATATCAATTTAGACTTTTGATTTGTATCATCAAGTCTTAAACCATCCAATAAAACCAAAAATACAAATTTATTACCGCTACCATACACAAGACCAGTTTATAGAAGCGTAATTAATTTATTTATCAATTAATGGCTTGATTAACTAATCACATGACCAAATTGAACAAATGTGATTGATTCAGTCACCTTGCTAACTTTTAACAACAAATTAAATTTTAACAAAGCTTTCTATAAACCGGACTTAGGACCAGTTTATAGAAGTTTCATTAATTTAATCCGCAATTAAATGCGTGATTAACTGATCACGTGACCAAATTGAAGCAATTTGATTAGTCCATTCGCGTGCTTAACTTCTAACAACGAATTAAATTTTAACAGAGCTTTCTATAAACCGGTCCTTAGAGCCGGTTTACAAAAAATTTTAATTGAAATTAAATTTTAATCGCGTTTAACTTGACATTTGTCAATGCATTTTTAATGGCAACTTAATTCGCATTAGTCTACTCTTGAATTAAATCTTAATTTCGCTTTCTGTAGATCGACTCTTAGAGCCGGTTTACAGAAAATTTTAATTGCAATTAAATTTTAATTGCGATTAACTTTTTTTTTTAAATTTCGAATTAAATCTTAATTTCGCTTTCGGTAAACCGACCCTTAGGGTCATTAAGTTAATTTGCAATTAACTGCATGATTAACTGATCACGTGACCAAATCGAACAAATTTGATTGGTCCATTCGCGTTGTTAACTTTTAACAACGAATTAAATTTTAACAAAGTTTTCTATAAACCGGCCCTTAGTCTTATTTTTTTTTCAGAACACAGGTTAATTACGTTATCTGGAAACTAATCGAGACTTTTTCTCCTTATTTATCCAAACCAATCCGCGACTTGATGCAAAACTATTCCATAAAAGCAAACGAAACTGAAACGTGGTACCAAGACCGCAGTACCTTCTGTTTTGAAGAGTCCAAGAGTTTGTAAAAAAAATAACTCAAAATTATCCCCAAACCAATTTTTTCCAGTTTTCAGTACAGTCTAGAAGCCGAATTCGTTCGTCGGTATGTTACTGCCACCAAAAGAAGAAACGTCGAAGAGTTAATTGAGAGGATACTAACCCATCTCGAAGAACATTTTCGTGATTCCAAATGGTTAGATTTTGAAACACGAAAAGCGGCGATTTACAAAATACAAAACATAAGTTACATTATTGGCGGTCCGGAGGAAATGTATTATGACAAACAGTTTGATAAGGATTTCGGGATCGGAGAGGTAATCAGTTTTTTATTTTGCCAGAAACTAACTAATGTTCGATTTAGCTTGAATTCAATTCGTCGAATATAATCCACATAAACATGAAACTGTTTGAAAAAGGACTCGACTTGCTATTTAATAAGAAATACAAAGAGACGAATTACCTCAAATACACGTTTTACGAACTAGTACCGTCGAGGGAAATTCGATTTATGCAACGATTTAACTTGATTTGTACGTAAAATTTATGATATTAGTTCCGGTTGAGTCTCGTTTTCCAGGGGTACCAGCTGGGGCCCTCCATGGTTACTTGTATGAGGATACCAGACCCAATTACCTCAATTATGGTACTTTAGGCACCACCATAGCCCAGCAATTAATCGAGGCAATGTATTTCTCAATTTTGAGAAATGTGTCTGAAGTTACGTTCTCCAATTTCAAAAACATGACTCATTGTTTGCCTCGATGTGGATCAGATTCCGAGCTGGTACTATTGTAATGATAAGTGGCCTTCAAGTGCTATTTATTGAATTGCAGATAGATTGCAATGAGAGCCTAATAACAATTATGTCGAATTATCTCGCTGTTGACATAGCATACTTGGCTTACAAAAGATGGGAGAAGCAGAATTTCGTCGAGAAAAACCTGCACGGTTTGCATTTTAGCGGCGATCAATTATTCTGGTTGGCTTATGGTACATCGATGTGTCACGAAATAAATCCAACTGACACGATCCAGTCGTCGAGAATCGTTGGACCGCTTCGTAATTCGCTCTATTTTAGTAAAGTTTTCAAATGCGATCAGCGGAATAAGTGCCTGATACTGTAATAGCTTTAAGTGGATTAAATTAGAATTAATTAAAAACGTACTAACGATCATTTCCATTATAACATATTAATTCCTGGAATTAGTTCGATGAGTCAGTACTGCGTCTACTTTTAACCGCACTCGAGTGTGAAAAAATGAAGACTCAAAAGCAAAGCTGCTGCGCGAAAAGGACGATCCTCGAGAAAATTCTAATAGTAGTTGTGGTGCTTTTAGTGTGTATTTTAATCGCGTTGTTTTGTGTTTTCACGTTACATGTTAAAAACGGTAATAGGCACTTTACTCGACCAGTGGTGCAAAACGTGTCGTGTCCTACGCCGAGTCCTCTCCGAGTCAAAAAGTCAACTCCCTGTATGACCCAAAGCTGCATCAAAGCCGCGTCGCAAATAATCGACTTCATCGACCCTTCTGTAAACCCGTGCGACAATTTTTACGATTTTGTGTGTGGCAATTTTCTCAAAAAACCTAAAGTCTCCAACGAGATAACGCCACTGAGCGCCTTAGAGGCAGTTACTTTACAACAATTCAATTCGTTGATCACCGAACCCATCAACGAGACACTGCCAAAATCATGGGCTTTGCAAAGGAAGTACTACAACACGTGCATGAACACTAGTGCCATCGAAGAAAACAATAGTGAATCTTTCTTAGAGATGTTGAAGTTTCTGGGAGACTGGCCACTGCTTCATGGGCGCTTCTGGGACGAAAGAAAATTCGATTGGTTGAATTCGATGGTTTTATGTCGGAAAGTTGGGTTTACATTTGAATATTTTCTGAAAATTGGAGCTAAAGATGCGGCAAATGAAACCGGAACGATTGTTTTATCAGTAAGTGGATTTATTGTAGTTTTTTATTAAAATTTTCGTAGATAAATCCACCAGCTGTAACCGACTTGCCCTTTCATTTGAGAAATTTTTACGTCGAGCTTATGGCAAACATTTCGATCGAGTTGGGGGCGCCTCCATATTTGGTCACTCATGAGTTTAACCGAGTCTTGCAATTTGAAGACGAAATCAAAGCGGTTAGTGAAGAAATCTGTTCCCTATTTTTGTTAAATTAAAATTTATAATTTAGGCGGTTGTGGACGAGGTGCAAAATGGCCAAGAAATAATCACAACAATTGACACTTTAGAAAACCAGTTTCCGTCGATTCCTTGGGTTCATTTCCTCACTAATATCACAATGAATTCGAACAATATCAGCTCAAGCTCTTGGATCCATTTTCGCGCCGGTCGCTATTTGCGAAACTTGCAAACTTTGCTGCACCGGACGCCGAAATCGTAAAACTTAATTAAACAAATTAGCCCGTAATTTGTGATTAATTTCAGAATCCAAGCTAATTACATCGTGTGGAAAATTATCGAACACTTTCGCAACTACTTGAAAGAAAGCGTCCGTTCGCTTTACGAATCATTTTTAATCCACCTCAACCCAAATTTAGCTTTCGTAAACAATCGCCATTTGTACTGTTTACAGAAATCGAAATTCTAGTGAGTTTATAGGTCGCAATAAATTTTCTTGTAAACCTCTCAAAGTTTTCCTTCAGTTACGGAATTAGCCTACGTTCGGACATTCCTCAAGCCCCAGTCGCGCGAAAACATCAAAGACATGGCGCTGGAGATAAAATACCGCCTCTGGAAGAAAATCACAGCAAATGAGTGGCTCGACAAAAACTCCAAGATCTTCCTCCTGAACAAAGTCGCCAAAATCGAAAACATAATCGGAGCTTCCGACCACGCGTTTGACCAAAACTTCGACCAAGTCGTCGAGATGGACGGGGTATTTGAAAACCTAAAAGTAGAGTATAAAATGTTACTTCTGGGCCAGAACATTTGGCGTCTTAAAAAACAAGTCAGAACCTTACAAATTTAGCTGTTTGCCCAAAAGCAAACAACCGAATAAGGCCTAAAACCTCTCAAAAATCATTAATTTTTATCCACTCCAAAAGTTCCCAAATATATGTAGACCACCAAAAATTGGACACATGAAAAAACATGGTAGAATCCTACAAATTTGTTGTTATTCTAAAAGTAACCATCCGAAAAAGATCTAAAAAACTTACATTTTAGACACCCCAAAAATAGCTCTTCATTTCTGGGCTTCATTGGCGCATGCAAAAATCAATTAAAATTACCTCAAAACTGCTCTAAAACCATTGTCAAATCTAGAGATTTCAGACACCTCAAAACAGCTTTTCATTTCTGGACCAAGCCTATTGGCGCATGGAAAAATCAATGAAAAACAACTTAAAGCGTCTTAAAAAAAAGGCAAAATCTTACAAATTTAGCTGTTTGCCCAAAATTATGCTGGTTTGACATTCAAGACAGAGGAGAAGAAAGTTTTTATAAATTATCAAGTTGGAACTGAAGGAATAAGTAAATCTGTTTGTAGTTATATATTATAATAATTTATTATGTTAAAAAAATGAATAGGTACTTAATTTATTATTCTGCTAATGATTTGTTTATAGTGTTGATAATAAAATTCAATTTAAATTTCCAAAAGCAATTTTACTTGTTACCAAAATTCGTTTGTTCACCAAGTTCAGCTAATTTTACTGTCCTGTTTATTCGCCAAAGGCTCATGAGTCGAAGACGTATTCAGGATTGATGGTCGTGCCGATGATTCTCCTCGATAGACACATACCTATGAACGGTATAAGTTCTCGTGAAAGAGGAGATGTTGTAAGAATAGATCGGATTGTAGTCGGAATGAAAACTAGGAATGTTTTGTACCTACTTATTTTTATTAATTCTGTAAGTATTTTGAATCCAAGATTCATCATGAAGGCATAGCCGAATATTGGAGTGTTGAAAGCCGATGGATTTGAATAAAAGTTTACTAGGTTTTTAAAGTGCTTAATTGTCCTGGTCTAAACTAGAATATTATGAAAAAACAGATAAAGCCCTCAGAATCGATGTAGACGAAGAAGACAAAGTACTATGGAAAAATTTAACCCCCCCAATTTGGGGGAGTTGAATGGTAATGAAAAAATAAGCACAAATTATGATTTTTGAAGAATTTTGTCTTTTCCAGTTTACTCTTGGGAAAGCATATAAATTTTTAGGAATCTGCCTAGATTTTTAAGACGTTAAATATCATGGTACCTTCCGTGATTTCGTGTTGCTTTTACTTTATTTTTGCATGCGCCAATAGACTTGGTCCAGAAATGAAAAGCTGTTTTGAGGTGTGTAAAATCTAGAGATTTGACGATGGTTTTAGAGCAGTTTTGAGGTAATTTTAATTGATTTTTGCATGCGCCAATTGGCTTGGTCCAGAAAGGAAAAGCTATTTTTGGGGTGTCTAAAATCAAGGCATTTTGTAAGTTTTTTAGATCTTTTTCGGATGGTTACTTTTGGGAAAACAGTAAATTTGTAGGATTCTACCCTGTTTTTCGTGTGCCCAACTTTTGGTGGTCTACATATATTTGGGAACTTTTGGAGTGGATAAAAATTAATGATTTTTGAGAGGTTTTAGGCCCTATTCGGTTGTTTGCTTTTGGGCAAACAGCTAAATTTGTAAGGTTCTGACTTGTTTTTTAAGACGCCAAATGTTCTGGCCCAGAAGTAACATTTTATACTCTACTCCTAAACACTAAGCCGCACTTAAATTATAATTATAGTTTGACCTCGATTCGGATAACATCATCGAAATGGCAACTAAACTGAACGCGAAACGAGCCGACAACTACTTCAACATAATCAACCAAAAGTCCAACGAGGTGGCCAAAGAAGTGTTGGAAAAATCGCCGGTCTTGTACATAAACGCGTTTTACGCCGAGGATTTTAACGCAATGAGTGCGTTGTTTCGCAGGCCTTAAACGGGACCTGATCTTTTTGCTTTTAGTCGTACCGGCTTCGTTTTTGCAAGGTGTAATCTACGATCTTGACCGGCCCCAATACATGAATTACGGGGCTTTGGGAAGCGTCATCGGACACGAGTACACTCACAGCTTTACGACCTTTGCGGAGGAAAACCAAACCAAGACCGCGGAAAGCGCGGACAAGTACGAGGGCAAAATTCAGTGCCTCCTGGAGGAGTACAAGGAGTACGGCAAGCATCTGAGCGAGTTCACGGTAATTTATCGGCATTTAAGTGTGTTTATTTAGAAAATTTACACCAAATTACAGGAAAAAATTCAAATAAAATTTTTTACAGACCAACGCGAAATCGGCCCTGGAAGAGAACATCGCCGACCTAATCGGCCCCGATTTAGCCTATGAAGCCTACCAGCAGTGGAAATGGAAAAACGGCCCGGAGCCGACGCTCCCCGGCCTCAACTACACCCAAAACCAGCTTTTCTGGATAATGTCCGGAGCTTTCAAATGCTACCAGCCCAAGCGCGGTTTTAACATAAAATTCGATCAACACCACGGCGTTCCATCGTTCGCCGTCACTTTCAGTATGAGAAACTCTCCTTTTTTCGCCGCCGACTTCAATTGTCCTGTCGGTGCCAACATGAATCCGGAGAAAAAATGTCGGGTCTTGTGAATAGATTGTTTTCGTGTGTGTTCACACATCCTCATTATTCAACGGGCAACGGTTAATTATAATGATATTAAGAAGAAAAAGGAGAGGATCGTTTTAAATTAATCTTCTTTTGACGTGTAGTTTTGAAATCGTTTTAATATATTGTTTTTTATTAATAATTCTGACGTTGATTTAATTTTGGAATTCTTCCTAAAGCCTGCACTTGTAGATAGTTTTTAGTGTAATGAAAGCAATGGAGTTAATTATCTTAATTAGGTTGTAATCTTGTGAGAATAGAATTATGATGATTCCCAACGTTGTTTTATAATTGTTCCAACACAGTTCCAGTCCGAAAACTATAAAGTGAACAATTTTACACTCCGAAGCATCAGAATCAGGCTCGGAATTTCTCTTTTCTCTCCGATTCAAGTCTCGAGATTCCCAAAACGTCGCCGCTGTATCAAACATGGAATGATTCATGTTTGTTAGTGGTCGTTTAGAACGTCCAGTAATTGAAATAGCATTCCACAGATGTGTCTTACCACTTGCGGACTTGTCGCATCTTTAAATGGAATCGGTTAATTAGAGGTGTAGCTTGCTCATAGAGGTCGCCGTTATTTTTATCATTCTTTCTGATACCTCAAGTGTTACTATTATATAATAGACAACTGTTACGAAAAACCGTAGCGATCGAGGAAAGCAAACGCTACTAATTAATATAGAAGCGGATTCTGTAATTTTATTAATTAGCGGATTCTCTAGATGAGGAAACGATAAATTGGGATGGGTTTGTGGCACAAAGAATTTTTTAAATTGGAGGATTCGAGGCACGGAAATGTTGGAAACTGGTTTTGCTTTGTTCGAAGGAAAATTATACCCGAAAGGTGTTATTAGAGGACCGTTTCGGGGATCCAAATTGAAGGGTCGTCACTGCTTGCTTTCAAAACTATTCAAATATGTAAAATGCTGAGGCAAAAATTCAAACAAACTTGTTTGGAACTGAAGTACGTGTGTTTATTTTATGTATTTATTTTAGTGATTGAAAAATGCTGTAATGACCATAAAACAAAACGGCGCAATATCGACAGCCACACAGCTCATCCATATTCAAATTTAATTTAAAATAAATGTGATCATAAAGAGAAAATTAACAAACTGGGAAATAATATACAACGTGTACCTATTGCGACTAGAAGCAATAAAATCGGAATTGATAATAAATTTCGTGTGTGATTATACGTGGTTTCGTATTCGTACGATTTATGATAATAAAACATATCATTTATTATTTTTAAATTAGAGAGAGAAAATTTGGAAACTCTTTAAAATTCAATAATCCTTGTACGAGAACACGTTTTTTTAATTAGTCGACACCCTTAAGAAGCCGAAAAATTTAATAACGACACGCTGACAAAACCAGTATTTCTCACACAACGTCCATAATTTACAACCACAAACTGTAGGAAATTATTAATAATAAATACCAGTGGTAGGCTTAAAGCGGCGACACAAAAATGTGGACATATTAAAAATTCAACAACATAAATCTACCGACGCTGAAAAGCATCCTTAATTCGAAAAAACCCAATAAAACCGTCACAACTTCTCAATTCCCGAATCAAACAAAAATGTAGCAGTTAGTTTGATGTTATTTCCTTGTCGAGGGCCATAAGTCACTCGGTTGGAGGCCAATCAAAAGTATTTTTGACCGAGTGGAACAAAGCAATAAAATAATTGTGTGCACAAAAACGTCTTGCACTGTTCGGATCAAAATTTCGCCCTCTTGTCTATTATCAATCTATTTATGTTCTCTTGTACCAACACCGGTCCTCGTCTATAAATCAAGTCCGTCAAGTAAAAAAAGCATCACGCATGTTTACATGATTGTTATGTTAATGGCAGCAGAACGTTGCTTCGATTACGTTAAAAATACACCTACATGCCATCGTCCATCCTTCCTCCGTCCATACCTTAAGAAAGAGCAAGCCTCGAGACAATAACTACTCGACCTAAGACTAATAATAATAAAACGTAGTGGCTAACCACCTCGTACTCATTCTTGACCCAGTGGCGTACTTCACATTCCCTTTGGGATATTTTCAAAAAATTCCCGCAGTTACGCCACTGAGTGATGGGCTCTGTAGTGGTCGAGCGCGATCGCCGCCAGGTATGCGTTCTTATGTTAATTTGTGATATCGAGGGGATACATATGCATAGTTAATGAGTGGTTGGGATTCGCCTTTTTTCTTTGGTGGCAATCATCTCCGAGTAAATTAGACAGGATATCGGGCTATTCAGATGGAAACTAGATACAGACGCCGAGGGAAATTTCATTTGAGGCCTGGTGGTGGTCGAAAAGAAAATATTTCGGAGAAGATTATCAATGCGTCCAGTTGCTGCAATGCATGCTGACGGTCTTTAAATAATAAGTGCCCACGATGCAGCTCTTAATCATACTTTTATGTGTGTCGTAACCAGTGATGTTTTATCGGCTGTGCCTCATTTATCAGCGTTTTGAAACAAAGTGGCAAAGCTAGGAGTCGGAAATAATTAGTCTAGTTCTAGTCATGACCGTACTCCGATAACGCGAAAAATCATGGCACAAAGACATTGCTGTTCACATTGTCGGTTGATTTATTTTAATAAAAAATTCTCCTCGTCGTATTTCCAGCTTTCGTACAATCTTGAACCACAATTTCTATTAACGTCCATAATTCCGACTTTAAAATGTTCTAAAATCCGGAATTTATGAGTCATAAACGGCAGAATTTTATACTTCATTACATTAACTGCCAATGAATATTAAAAAAACACATCGCTTGCTTTGTTCTTTTATCTTTGCGTGATGCTACTTTTTAATTAGGCGTAAAAATTATGCAAATCGAAAATTTCTCCCGATCGATGTTTCGGAGCTCTAGGGCGTAGTGGTGGTTCGGTCTAACCGCCACTTATCTAAATGGCCCCCATCATCAGCTGAGACAAAGGCGCCCAAATCGACCGTGAATTCCTCTCGTCATTGCCGAGACGATTCCATCACGGAGATGCTTTTAACGTTACATTTCTAGTTTCATGGATGCTTAAAACGTTATCTATCGAGGAGAAAAAGCGAAAGAATTCGAGATTTCTCTGTCACGAAATAACGCCATTTGATACAGGAGGTGGAGGGGTATCGGGTATCGCCAGGAATTTCGAAAATTTATAGCGGAAAAAATGAGGATTTTTAATTGGTTACTGGTTTTGATCGAGTGGATTTAAATAATCCGATTAAAGAATTCGTCACGATTATCACTGCCTAACAATAAATAGTAATTCAGTTGACCATGAATGGGAAAACTCAGCCATAAATGGATTTTTGTGCACTTCTCTCGTTGAAACTGCGTCGTTATGGCGTCCTGTAATTTACCAGAAGTAAAAAGTGCAGCCATCCATTATGGTCCATAATAATTCAAGGTAGCCGTAAAAAATTCAGGCGATCGTTCCCGTGGGCGAAATAATTAGAAGATATAATAATTCTTGGGTTTATCTGGAATGAATCATTTGATACCATCGTAAATTATTTTAAAATATCGGTCATTATAATAAACAACGTTGCATTATCTCCATTTACGATCTTCCACCACTCACACATCTTCATCCCGGTATTAATTATCCCCAAATTAGCCAAATGATTGATTACGCGGTCCGGGCGCTTTCGCCGTCTCGGGTCAATGTTTGTGTATTTGCCCATTTAAAAAATTTCCCGAGTAAATAGAAACTTTTTCGGCTTGTTTACCGACTCGAGGCGAATTTACATAAATTAAACGTGTGGTCGCACCTGATATAACGACATTAATTGACAAATTATACGACGGGGTGTTCCTCGGAACAATAAGTGAAAAACTCGTCCGGTATTGAACCAGTCTGTAATTAAAATTGTGATTAGTTTGATTGCTTTGACATTACATGACTCCGGAGGCTGCGCTTGATTGATACCGGCGTGTTCTTCATGATTGACTATGAGGAAGTCGACTGAAGAAGACTTAACCATTTTTGTCGCTGTTTTGTTTTGCATTCTTGCACACATAATACAGAATCAGTGCTTGACTAATTCCCAAACACGGCACGATTGGAAATTCCTCCTTCATTTATTCCACCATTGGATAATTAACGAATTATTAATGACGTCTCATTTATTAACGTGTCGTACGTGTAAAAATATTTTGAAGCAAAGTTCGAGGTTGCTACCAGTAATGTATGCAGGAAGATAATTCGATGATTATCTCAAATGTTTGCTTGTCGAGAAAAAGATGAATGTTTTTCGAGATGATTTGAAGCAAATTATGCCGCGAGGAATCGGAGTTTTCGAAGTCCAGTCGACTGGAAAAAATTCAAGCTTGACAGGGCCCTCGGCTTGCCTGACGGAAATCATTTAAATATTTTTTAGATAATTTCATCAATAAAAACAGCTTTCCCACCCCACCATTTCTGAAAACAATAAAACACAATGTGCGGGATTTGTTACAGAAAAATTATGCAAATGCAACACTTGTTTCTGAAATTATTTATTATTTACTCAACTATGATTTATTGGCCGTAGCTAAGTAAGGAATAAAACACCCGAGCGGCTACCTACAAACACTCCTACAAGAAATAAATAATTAATTGAAGAAATGTTCAGATAAGTGCTAAAATAATGCCGTTACATACGGATCGCGGATTTTGTGAATTTTTACTTGGCAAATATTTTAAATAATACCAAATAAAATTTGTCAATCGCTAAAGCAAATTTGTGTTCGTAGACAATAAAAAATTAATGGTTAAAAAATCCTTTTGCCGTTTGCGGCGATTAAAATGAGCTTAGCAAATCGCCGTTCCGCGTCCTCAATACGAAACTATATCTTGACACGAATATTTCTGCTCGTGGTTATGAAAATTGCATGGTTGTTCACACTTAAAATTACAAAATACGATGCTTATAACTACAATTTGGAAAAAATTATTACTGACACGGGAGATATTGCGCACGATTATTTTAGAAAATAATGATGACAGGTGTCGGTGGAAACGACAAGTTTGTTTTAATTTTCTCCGGTTTTTAGTTCACTTCCCACACCTGAAGTTTATGTAAAATAGAGAGAGTACTTTTGTAACAGTTTTCAGGCATGTTTTTGAGTTGGCAATTAGGTACTGACATCCTTAGTTGTGAACAAACAAACGTGTCAAGATTGTAAAAATAATGGACGAATTTTTAACGTAATCAAAGTAAATATATTTATAAAACTTGCAATTATGGTCATAAAGCGAGGTATTCACCTGCCGGAGTCGATTATCAATTAGGTGTAAACTGGTTTTAACGACACTCCGGGAATTAATGAATGTAAAACACTTGTAATAATGACTCTCGAGATATCCATCACTGAAAATTTTGAAAAATGCTGAAACTCGAGACCGCGGCCTGACTCATTCCAGCAGTTGGAATAATCACAAAATTTTGGTTTAGCTGATGGTAAAGCTTGGATCTGCGCTACCAAATTCCATATTCCACCTGTATAATCCCGCACTTATGAATTATTAAAATGGCCGCGGACATCTCCAAGAACCGATATGCGCATTGAATGTAAATTAAGCTCGACATGGTAGCTATAAAATTAGCATAGATTATTTCGCAATTACCGTCCTATATGAATCTAAAGCTCGCTTAAGTCAGCTGTAAAAACTCTAATTGGCCACACCTCGCGTACTTTTTCCTCCCAACGATTTGTCACCTGGATTAAATCGATTAAGCTCGAGTTTAAGCTTCGGAGTTTACAGAGCCATTAGGTGCATATGTCGTCTTGTACACTTTGTCTTGACCGTGGGAAATGTCGCACCGTCACGTCAGACCGACTCCGGGCTTTTTTACATTTTCTTATACAGTTTCGTCTAATTAGCTGAATTTTTATCGAGCTTTTCCCCGTGTAACCCACGTGTTTTCACCGCGCGATCGTACCTGCTTATGCAACGCAAAAACGCGAATGCGATATGTCTATACTGGGCAATAAAATACGTGAAATATTAACTGTGAATGTCGCACTTTATATGGAGGAAACAAGAGTGTTTACCGATAGATTTGTCGCGTTGCAACGGTACAATTACATGCAAGATTTATTCCATTATACGCCGCGTGATATTTTATTGAAGTTTAGAGGCTAACTTCTGAAAAAAGTTCACAACAAACGGATTATAATACTCGGAGATATGGTAAGAGGAAAGTCTTGTCTTACAAATACTGTAATTTATTTTTTAATCAGAAACTAATTTATTGCTGGCTAGGAATAGATAACTGTAATAACAATAAACCCAGTTATTGCTTAGCGTTACAATATTTATTAAAATCAAGGCGAAACATAAACACAAATTATTGTAGGCGAAGGGATTTCGAAGTGGCTTACGTTTTAATCAGACGATCAAATAAATACATTTATTATTTACATGTCGTAAAACTATCTTAGGCAATAAATTTACCAGCATGTTAATAAAGCTCCTAATCATTGTTTATTATGCCGAAGTGAAAGTTTCAGCCACTTTGTTGCTTCAAACACTGTCAATATGTACAAATCAACAACTAACACACTTGTCAATTTGAAACAAACACTAAATGACGAATGCATTTATGAAAATGCCTACAGCTATATCATACGTATCATAACATTTCAAAAAAGCTTTTATTTAAAAGATGCATTAAGAAGTAAAAAATAATGTTTTACTATCAGAGGAGATTATTTTTCCTTACAAATTCGGATTTTAAAATTTATAAAACCTTTAGGACTACAGTACATTACAGTAATTCTGTAATGCCGTATTGTTATGACTAATGACTAGAAAATTTGTAATTTTGTGGAAAAAAGGAAAATTGTTCGTTTGAACATCTTGCCGAATACAAACGGCAGAAAAAAAAATAAAAATTGAAATTGATAACAAACAAAAAGAACAAAAAAAATGTTCGTCTGAACAGTTTCCAAAGCTTTTATGAATTTTAAAATCCTAATTTGTAAGCAAAAATAATCTCCCTTGATAGAAAAACATTATTATTTACTTTTTAATGCATCTTTTAAATAAAAGCTTTTTTGTAAAAAAAAAATTTTTTATTTTTTTATTTATTGCTTTTAAGTCTTTTCTTATTTTAAATGTCTTTTTCTCAGAGATTTAGTTTCGCCGTATTATTGTAACACCATTATTTTGCTGATATGTGCAAACTTGTTTAGTGGTATGTGTCTATACTCTATTGACCAAGATAAATGAATTTAAAAAAATAGCGAAATTTGTTTGTACCGAAACGTAATGAAAATGATTAGGTATTAATATATTTCTCACTGGCCAACATACCGTTAATGTTGGTATAAGTTACGGTATGTACACATCGAAAACCCATTTATAAACATAAAACTTCAAAACTCCATTTAACACCTTTAGAAGGTATTTAACCACATTGTCACGCAAAATTTTGAAAGTATACAAAATTTCAATTCATTGGGACACCGGGAACCATTTCAAATTTGGCTCCAAAAATATGAAACAGACAGACAGACAACAAAGCAAGTTAAATAAAAACTTTCACAAAGTTCACTAGCTTCTAGACTATATTTTAATATTCAAACCGCGTCAGTTGAATAAAAAATTTTGCAATGAAATCGTAAATTTTTCCGCACAAGAACTAAAGGTTTCAGCTATTCTTTTTTTAACGTATAACAGCATTTTGGTAGTAATATCAATATTTGCCAATGACTCGATAGTTCGCCGGTTTGCTAACAGCAGGAGAGTCAATAATTCTGATTTACAACACAAAAAACCCATTAAATTAACATTCCGAACGTTTTAATTGAGTAAATTTTTTTCCGTGGTCGTCTTAATTCCCACTAGTTAGAAAGTGAGTCGTCTTAACAAAACTAAAAAATGGGAGATACTAAAGCAAGCTCAGCCGCCACTCATTACCGTGTCTCCGTCGATATTTTCTCATAATTTTCTCCCGCAGAAGTCGCTCCATAATATCGTCCCCTGCTGTCGCATATCATTAATTTATTGCAGTTATTATAAATGAAGGTTACAGGTTATGTCCCCATAAATTAATTCCATTAACTAAAAACACATACGGCTCGCTCCCAGATTGTAATTATACGAAATCCGACATGGCCAAAGAATGGTATTATAATTACATCGGAGTGTGTGCGCTCTCGCCGGTATTATCAACGATTCGTTCGTGTATCGAGTGTAGTTGCCTCTAATAATACGCCGAGACCGTCTTCTTGTAAATGACTTTTTAATTCTGCTGACATCAAAAATTGATTTAAGACTGAGACCGGTGATTAACGATTTTTAACGCGATTTTCATAAAGGTGACCGCGAGGAGATCTACAAGCAGAGCATTGTCGGAACTAAATTGATAGCTGACCAGGCAATCAACTAAACGAAGCGATTTTTTTCAATCAGTCTCACGCGGGTATTTATATGTTTTAAAATATTTAAATTTTTCATTTGGTAGTTAATTAATTTCCGAGCAATAAATTATTGAAACGAATTGCTTAATCATGCGGCCGGAGCACTTTTGATTAATAACAGATCAATAATTTCAAAATCAATATCTTGTTAAGATTGACCAAATCGATAGAAGAGTCTGTAATTGGATAAGCCGTCATTTCAAAATATGGTCAAGCTGTGACCGGTGCTTTATTATTATTAGATTTCGTGGATCACGGGTCGTTTTTACCACACACATGTCGGTGAATTAACGCACTTTAACGCGGCAAAGTGCCAAACGATCATTAATCAAATCGATGTGTCTTGGCAATTCCTCTCGTGATTATCCTTACGATAATTCCAATGAGAGTTATTGATATTTCAACCTGTACTGCAACCTCGTGACCTCGCCTTGTTTATTCAAATAGGAAGTTAGTGAAACTTTAAATTCGAAATTCTCCACTGGCATCGGAATGAGAAGAACATGAACGAAATAAATTAATGGATTCTTTGCGGTGCGCCGTCTCGCTTTTTCAACACGAGGCCAGGGAGGAGTTCAACGAGAAAATAGGAAACTACAACTCCTGACCAACCTCCAATTCTTAGTGAACATTTTTCACGCTTAATTTTTTTAAGTAAGTGCCAAAACTGCACGCTATATTGGGCCCGGTTACCAAAAAATGGAAGAATTAAATAATTTCAAGCTGATTTTTTATATAGGGTGTCTCAGAATTGGAGAATTCCGAGTTCATAGCATTGTAGATAATCACTTCAGTAGTCCAAATGTAGCAACAAAATGAAGATTCGGGACTTCCTCACAGAGATACATTAGTTTGAACATGCGCTTCAAATGCAGGCTAAAACTTCCAGTCTTTATTGTTACTTGTGATGAAGATGATTGTGGAAAATAATATAAAACAATTACTCTAAAAACTTGCTTCATATTGCAGCAAAAAAAATCTTAAGTTTTGTAATTTTTTTTTATAAAATGGCAAATTACAAAAAGGTACGATTTTTTTCTCAAAAATAAAGCTGTTTTTTGAGAAATTGTTTAACATTATTATTGTCCACATTCATTTTCACATAAATAAGGATAAACACGGAAGCTTTTAGCTGCATAAACACAGCTCAAAAATTGATCTCCAAACCAAAGTACGTATTTTTGTGGGAAAGCCTAGAATTTTTATTTTGTTTTTACATTTGGACTACTGAAGTGATTCGCTACAACGCTCTGAACTCGGAATTCGTCAATTTCGAGACACCCTGTATAACTTTGTCAAATAAAAATTCTAGAAATGGAAATCATATATTTTTTCAAAATTTTCAAAAATTATTAAATTAAAAATTTGCTTCATATTGCAGCAAAAAAATCTTAAGTTTTGTAATTTTTTTTTAATAAAATGGCAAATTACAAAAAGGTACGATTTTTTTCTCAAAAATAAAGCTGTTTTTTGAGAAATTGTTTAACATTATTATTCTCCACATTCATTTTCACATAAATAAGGATAAACACGGAAGCTTTTAGCTGCATAAACACAGCTCAAAAATTGATCTCCAAACCAAAGTACGTATTTTTGTGGGAAAGCCTAGAATTTTTATTTTGTTTTTACATTTGGACTACTGAAGTGATTCGCTACAACGCTCTGAACTCGGAATTCGTAAATTTCGAGACACCCTGTATAACTTTGTCAAATAAAAATTCTAGAAATGGAAATCATATATTTTTTCAAAATTTTCAAAAATTATTAAATTAAAAATTTGCTTCATATTGCAGCAAAAAAATCTTAAGTTTTGTAATTTTTTTTTAATAAAATGGCAAATTACAAAAAGATACGATTTTTTTCTCAAAAATAAAGCTGTTTTTTGAGAAATTGTTTAACATTATTATTCTCCACATTCATTTTCACATAAATAAGGATAAACACGGAAGCTTTTAGCTGCATAAACACAGCTCAAAAATTGATCTCCAAACAAAAGTACGTATTTTTGTGGGGAAGTCTAGAATCTTTATTTTGTTTTTACATTTGGGTTACTGAAGTGATTCGCTACAACGCTCTGAACTCGGAATTCGTCAATTTCGAGACACCCTGTATAACTTTGTCAAATAGAAATTCTAGAAATGGAAATCATATATTTTTTCAAATTTTTTAAAAATGATTAAATATTTTTGAAATTCTTCATTTAAGTAAAATTTCACTCTATGACTGTTGTTTTTTGCACAACCGAGTGTTGGATGATTCGGATTGTTGCCTTGAATATTTTGTGCAATACAAAAGGAGAATTTTGAAGCGGAATTATTCGTATAAGCGGCACGTCCGGCCATATGATTGATGATGAAACCAATCTTTCCATCGCCATCAATACTGGAGTTTAATCTTGTAATCTTGGGTTGATTACCGGTCGCAACGACCTCTTTTTCCGATCTTGCAGCGATACGAGTACAACATGCCGCTTAATTTATTTCAATTATCGGCTAGTTTGCCTAATAAGCTCTATGTTCGAGAAAAAAGCGTTTTCTGGTTTTGGTTGGAAAGCTCGTGTTATATTTTAGTTGGTAAAAGTATAAGAGATAAAATGCTTGACATGAAATTAACCATGTAAGCATGAGAACATTAGCATAAATAAAGCAGACTGTCGTCAAACGACGTTACCTACACAGTCGGGGTTTATCTATATCGTGGAATAAATAACCTAAAGTACTCCGCTTTACATTTTCTGGTTGAAAATTTCGCAACAAGAGGAAGATTTTTTATCGGGAAACGCCGCTCATTCCTTGCAAAAGTGACAGCTTAAGTGCTTGGAAGACTGTTGCATGTCCTCTCGGAATACATCAATCAATTTAATTAGTGTTTGTCGCATTGCGACATCTTAATAAGGATTCGAAAGAATTTCTCGCGGATTCCGGTCTAATTCCGGCTCGAGTCCCGGAATTGTCGAAAGCTCGCCAAGATGGATGCCTCGCTTCGGATTCAATCACGTAGACCGACCATCGCGATGTCAATCCAGCTCGCTCGAGCTTGACCGCATCGCGGAAATGATATCGGATTTTACAAGAACTGCGATGATAAATTTCACTTTTGGTCGTGACCGAAAGGTGTCGAAGGCGCAACGAATAGGTTTTAGAAAGCAATCAATTCTCGAAGGAACGTTTATACTAATTGGGTGCCCACGCAGGACTTTGATTAATTTATTTCTCGATGGCGTCTTGCCTTAGTTTGGTTTTTACACGCATTTGTTCGAAAGAGAAGTCTAATTGTGGAAAATCGAACAGTTTCAAACGTCGATCGAAACTCGTTCCTAAGCCAGTTTTAATCATATCAAATGCACACTCTTTAATAGGTAACTTGCTGGCTAATAATCGACTTCCTATTTATTTTATTCCCTTTTTCACATGCACTGCGCTACTGTTTTTACAGAATTTGCATTCTGGAAAAAAGCACAAGCGTGATCAAAGTCTCACTTTCCGGTATGTAAAGTTCAGAATTTTTTATCTCTATCTATTGTTGGAGAAAAATTTTAATAACATCGCGATAGTAAAATTCTCACGTGCAAGACAATAAAACTACGAGGCTTCGATTTTTTTAATTTGATGAAAATTTTGATTAGCCTGGCGTAGAAAAAAGGAGAAAACAGAACGGTATTACTTACTAGTCGATTAACTGCATCTTCCTTATAACGTTTCTTGCCAATTCGCAGCTGTTACGAATTTACCTTTTATGAAAATCCGGTGTCATCAAAATTTTTAAATTATCAAATTACCGTAAGCTTGAAACCGTTTAAAAATCCTGCAGCGTCCGCCTAATTACTCACTCGTCAATCTCCCTCGTCAGATCTAACGAATTAATCCCTGGTGTTGTCCTTTCTCCCAAATTAAACCCCTGTTTGGTGTTTTCGTACACTCGCGCATCCTCGGCGAACTTTTTCTTTTCCTGCTGCGCCCGTTTGCCGTACAATTGTCTGTAATATTTTTCCTGGTCGCCGTACATCCAGCACACTTTCCACCATTGCTTGCACATCAAAACATTCGCCGAAGCACTCGTATTTTCGCGTTTCAACGCGTTACTCGACATCGTTGCACTTTTCATCTTCCTGTTAAGATCGATCAGACAGGTGCTTTATACCGTATTGTGTCCAAGGCAAATAAATCGATGAGCTTTTGTCGAAACTTTATTACGCTAAAAGGCAACAGGTTCCTTTTACGGACGATAGTTGGCCGATTAAATTGTGAATAGATCGAAGAGGTGTGAGCGAGAGAGAGAGGTAAATGGACAAGGTTTTTTTTCAAAGACTGGTTAGTGCCTTTTCGCGCTTTACTATTCACCCCGAGAATTAAAATTGACGTTTATCAATAGGCGCCAATTACGGAGAGAGCAAAAAGAGGGTAATTGTGTGGATACAAGGGATTTTTGCACGAGCTAGACGCGTATTCAATTTGTGTGCACAAAACATGTAATTAAAGCGACGGCGACATTGCGACAGAGCACCGCCAGCAAATGTAATAAATAAAACTGGGAATTTGATTAAGTGACTGGCGATTTAAATGAGGCTCTATTTTATCCCTAATCCAATCGTAAACTATGCATAGTTTCAGCAAGATTGACTTTTACTCGACTAAAACTAGACAAATGTACCTACATTTTTACCTAATAAGTAACTAAATGACATTAACAAGCCGGAAAATTGCATCAGACGCAATTACACGTTGACGGTCAAAAATTGTTAGAATTTATTTTCTTCAGTCTAGTGTATGATTTCAGTAGGTTACAGTCGTCATTATTTTTTTCGCAAAATGCAACATTGCAACAAATTGCCTAAAAATATTATTATTGATTAGGTTGATCCATAGCTACAACTTATAATTTTCAAACATTTACGTGACGAAAACAATTTTAGAAAAGTCTTCGTAGGTATAATAATACAATGTGTTTTTAAATGATTTTCATCAATTTCCCATGTGAAATCAGAAATGCCGCTTGAAACAATTAATGGCAGGCATTTAGACACCGAAAAATACCATTCTCCACTTATTAAGTCTCCAATTCGGAAATAAGCTTCGACAATAAAAGTTTTCTTGCACAGTATAACAATTTAGTTGTATTTTAATAATTTTTTTATAATTAATTAATTGACAATTTGTGAATTTCACAAATGACAGTTTTGACATTTATTGACAGAGAATTCAACTGAGCAGAGCGGCACAAATTTTTTTACATGTAAACCAATTTCAAAGTAACTAGATGAGAATCATTTAAAAACAGAAAATGTTTTAAAAACATTTTTGAAATTTTGTAAATAATTTCAATGAGATGATAAGATTTAAAATTTCTTATGATTTTTTTTGGATTTAGTTAATACATTAGTTTTGATGTCTCAGAAAAACTCAGAAAAACATTGCATTTTTTGGAGTTTAGAGGTGGGTAACCAAAATTGGGATCACGTCAGTTATTCAAAAAATTTATACATTTTACGAGCAGGACAATTGAATTAAAAAAGGAATTCAGGTTTTTGAAAAAAAAAATTCTGTGAACTAATAAAATAATAAAAAGTGCCAGTTTCTTACTCAACTGGTTCGTTAAAAATACCAAGAGCAATTACCAGATCCAACCGGAACTCTACTAAAAAAATTTTCGTGCAAGTAGAAAACAGTGAGTCGTTGGATTTAATCCTTAATTAGCCTGTTATAATTCAGGTTTCCATTAATTGTGTAGTAGACAGTCAGTAACGTTCACAAATACAATTAAATAAAAATAGTTCATTCAAAATTAAAGCAAGTATCTCAGATTATTAAATTAGCACGAAACTGAAAGAATTAGAGTTGAGAACAAGACGTTTGGAAATTTTTAATCGGAGGACTAATTTAGTTCAGTATGAGATGGAAAATGAGTTGGAAACATTGTCTATAACAAAATTGATAGTTTGCTTTTAAATCAACCAACTAGAGAAGGCTCCGGTTTTACGATCACTATTTCATTTCGGTTAATAAGGCCGTAACAAACAGAACGCAAAAACTTTATGACAAAATTATTAATATAAATAGATTTACGGTAATAACCGGCAACACCAGGTAAGTATTAGCAGATTTCATTTAATGTTATTAAAATTGCACCCTCAGCAGTACCAGCAGAACAACTTTTACGACCTAGCATTACAATTATGACACATTTTAAGGAAGATTAGCATACAAATGAATTAAGTTTTGACTTTGAAAAATAAGCAAACATTTCCGGATTCACTCTACATCAAAAAATCTGAAAGAGGCGACTACTAACATCTTAACATGCCTTCGGCCCGGTTTAAAAGCAGTTTCGAGATAAACGGCGCCGCCTGAAAGATTTACAATCTTTAGCCCCAAGCGAGGTTTCATTTTTTAAAAGTTTCGTCGACCGAAATTGCCTCCAATTACGTCTAATTTCGTTGCCTTTCTTTACACAAAAATGGAGTTTGGTTGGCTGAGCTGTTTTACAACACCGGTAAATATTGTTTTAAAACGGTAACGGCTACTCTAACCAGAAATTTAAACATCCCAGTTTGTTAAACTCGGAGATAAATAAATCAAAACAGGTAATTTTTTAATTCCAAATTTAGATAAGCAATCTGGAGAAGGCCATTAGCATGTTGTACAACAAATTGTCTTATTTTATGTGACGGTGTTACATCTTGTTGACATTAAACTACTCGTGAGTGGGTCATTACTGATCGTATCTTTGAATTTCGGACGGTCAAAATCATTTAACAAAATTATTTCCCGACGGAATTGGGAAAAATATTAAGTTACAATTTATTTGCCGAAGCGAAATTAATTGTCTAAGTGTTGTGAAACGAATAGGCTTTTAATCCGTAAAATCCTCCACAATAAAATATTATTAAAGCTTTTCACTTGAGTGAACGTTTCGTGCTTTGTCACTCCACCTGCTCAATCTTTGTTATCGATTTTACTGCACCAAAAAAGAGCATTCTCGGAAACACTGATGAAAATTTATGTAATTTGAGAAGAAAACGCTTTCAGTGCCATAACAATCTAAGTAGCTAATTTCTAATCAAGCGAACATTTCCTGTATCGAGATTTATCGACTCTTGGCTCGTTTTCCAACTCACGACTTAAATAATTTAGTGACTTCTTCAGATTCGCTTTTAATGAAATTATGGAAGGACGACAGATGCTAAATCGGATAATATACGACTCTCGGTGACAGCTTAAAGCTAATTGCTTCGTGCTAACGACTTGAGTCCAAATGATAAAAATTCAAAATTGTCATTAACTCGGCCGCTACTTCGACAAAAGCTTTAAAAAAACCGCCTTTTTTAGTATACCTATAGTACTCTTCGCAGCCCACGTGATTCTCTTAAACTATATACGAAATTCCGCACATGTCGGTTTAAAGCACCTGTCGCATCGATAAAAGCACACTCGTGATCACGGCACACTTCGATGAGGGATGACACTGACACTAGTATCCTTGGGCAGGTGTATCCGATTGGTAAATCACGATCCGAGTCGGCTTCGGACAAATAAAATAGCATCAGTCAAGTAACAAATGCCGGTCGAGACTGGCGCACCGGAACGCTGAAAGAACTATCTTCGGAAAGAATCGGACGGATTCGGTTTCTGCCTTGATCTAGCATTGAAGTCTCCTTATTTTAACTCCGGTTAGTCCGGATAAATTCGGAAAAAAGGAAGATTTATCAGCACTTTGTGCCGTTTTCGGTCTACCGGAAAAAGTTTGAGGCTATTTCGCTGATAATTGTTATTAGAGATTCCTCTGCGAGATATTCGTACTTTTCCGGGAAAGGAAACGGTGCTTAAATCTCGTGTAAAATTCTTGATTAAGAAATTCTCTTTTTGCCGTAATAAAACCTGATCATTTATCGCTTTGCAATCTAATATTTTATCATAACCAAAGAAATCTATTATCGGCGATAACGGTTCGTAACTGTTTCAATCTATGTAAAATTGTATATTAAAAATTGGAAACCGAGCTTTCGCATGCTTTTGTAATTTATTAAAGAGTCGTTAAAGCCAACTACAGGTTATTGAACATATGTAAGGCAGTAATAAAATTATTATCACTGCAAGATCGACTTGTAATCAAGAAATATCTGTGCTTATAACCCATATAAGGTTTTTCAGAATACGTTATTAACTTTTTGTTGGGACTTGGGTTTTTTAAATGGTGAATGTCCAATTATACGGATGACCATATCGTAATTATTCGCTTTTGCTTTGATTGCGCAGTAATTTTATCTATGTTTTGTAATTGAGGTTAATTGTAGCATTTGTTGCGACCCATTTAGTTTTCTCAGAGTTACACTGTAAGAAATGTAATGGCGTGCGAGAAGCGTCAAAGTGATTAGCTAGTTTCTACAATTTACCAGAACTGTGGAGATTGTCACTCAAGTCACTGCTCGTACCTGAAACAAAAACACAAAATGATTATTAAATTTATAAACTTGGAAAAAAGTGTTTTGTAATAAGCTTCCTCATTTCCTTCAGCTTTATTCTAGCGTGTAATCTACTTCAAATCGTGGAAGAGTCTTAATCATTATACTGCAATTACATTTTTTACCTCAAAATAGACTCAACTTTTATAAAACAATGATGGCATAGCGGTACAATTTTTAAAAAACTCCCGGATGTACAAGGCGACTATTAATATCTATTTAATGCTTAGCTGCGTGGCTTTATTCCAAACAGTAATCTTTTATTAAACCATCAATTTTCCACTGCAGACAATTACCAATTAATTTAATTTATTTCTGTGCAAAAGTTTATTTTCTCCTTTTATTCAATATCGATTACTGCCTGCAAAAACCTTGATAATCTCCTTTTCATCCAACCCCAGTCTTGGGAAAAACCACAGTTGCTCGAAACGTTCTAATCTCTTGCATAAAAGCTCACGAAACCGTCTCGAGATTTCTTTAAATGCCTCCTACACTCTGAAATGAGTCAGATTGTCAGAGCAACATCCCATAAATCCACTGTTCTTATAAGGGAACAAGTTTAAAATGTGCAAATGTGACCGAATTTCCGTCGCTTGAAACAATGTTTCATGTCAGTTAAGCAATCTACTCGATCGTTAAATTTTAGTGCATAATTGTAGCCATATTCCAGAACAACTTATTGCATATCTGGAGCGAAGCTGCCTGGAGACGTGAAAAATTCAAATAAACTTATCCAGATTACTTCCTTATCTTGATAAAGAGAACATGTGCTATTATCTAGATATATTATTTAGATAAGAGCCAATACTGTTCAATCGTCCAATAACGGAGAAAACATTTCAACACGTACCTAATTA
Organism: Tribolium castaneum; assembly: GCF_031307605.1. Lineage (NCBI taxonomy): Eukaryota > Metazoa > Arthropoda > Insecta > Coleoptera > Tenebrionidae > Tribolium > Tribolium castaneum. Next base: position 15,998,087 of record NC_087396.1, read on the forward strand.
ACAAGAAGAGAATTTATTTTTCGTCCGGGATGTCTAATAAAATTTTAATTTCTATACACTCATAACTAATTTACTTTAATGTCCCGTAAAGCTCATATTTATGCATATAATTAACTTATCAATTAGATACACAGTACTTTATCTATATCTTTCTACCGTTTAAATGGATGATGGAATCATAATTTTCAATTTAAATTCTCCGAGTGTAATGACTCCAATTTCTCAAATCCGATCGGTCTTAATTGGCCGAGCAAACAAGCGAATTAAGCTCATCGCAAAATTGACACACATTATCGCGTTGCATTATCGCACAAATAATAAATATTGCATTAGAGATATGAAATTAATTATTTAAATCACGCAAACCTATAAATAATACCGTGGCAACCAATTACGATTTCGTTCAAGCACAAAAATACAAAACCGTCTGATTTATTCGTTATAAATTATCGACGACAACAAAATATATCGTTAGCTATGTATTTCAAACAAAGGAGTGTGTTTTTTGTGCCGTTTGATAATAAATAAGACACTCTTGAACGCAGCGGCTTTCACATGGCCTTTGCCTAGAGAAAACATTGTAAACTTCAGCGACTAATTAGACGACGGCGACGGTTTATTGAATGGTTCGAGACTCTAATAATAATTCTTGGCACAATTTGCAAAGAAACAGGTGAGAATAAAATTCCAGTGTTTGAGGTACGTGTTGAACTTCTGGAGCAAATGTTTGTTTTGATAATTTATCTCAGATTGTTTGTTCTGGTGAGTTTGTACAGCAGGTGCGTGAATTAGAGGCTTATCGCCGTATTGTGGATGCCGAGATTTAGTGGTTCTGGAGCTCAGGAATCTCAAATATCTTGGGCAAACACAACCGGGGCGGCAATAGCCTCATTAAGGCCCCACGTTTTTAAAAATAACGAAAGGTTTTAGTCGGACTGGAGTGATTTAATGACAAATAATGACGGATAATTATTTGAGTATATTATAACGACTTGAGAAAAAAGTAAAATGTTGAGAGGATTAGTTTAGAAAGTGTGCAACAAGTGAGGATTACAAAGGATTACGAAACGTAAAATGTTATTATCCTCTAGTTAGCACCTCATTATGTGAATATTTTAAGTTTAGTAAATAGTCGACATTCTGGAGATGCTTCAAGTCTCATCTAAACTATTCCGATAAATTTTCGTTAAATATCCCGTCGATGACCCAATTCCGTTCACTTATTGAGCAAACTGAGCGAGAGTGGAATTCATGTAAAATTCCTGAAACTGCATGTCGATGGTAATCTTACTTTTACTTTGCCATCAATTTGAAAAATTCCACTAATAGCACTACTTCGTACTCGGATAATTAATTACGGTTATAACGGTGAAGCAGATTAAATGTTCGCCGCCCTAAAAGACTTTTAATTTATATAAAACAACAGCGAGTCGATTTAGAAGAGGAAGTCCGAGTAAAAAGCCACTTAATTGTAGTTATTACCGAGTAGCAATCGAAAATGAGGAAGTCTTCGAGTGTTTATCGCAACACAGAGCGGAACGAAAAATCTTCAAAAGTGGTGTGATAAGTAGACTAATTGACATGAGTGTAGGGAAAAAGATTGAATCTTACATGAAACTGTAAACATGGATAATAAATATCTAAGCATGTAGTTAGAAGTTGGGGAAAAAATTCGAACTAGTAATGAATCTAACTACTTGGGTGTGGAAATTTCATGCTGTGGAGATCAGAAGTGCAGTCACGAGCAATTAAAGACACACAAATCTTGCGGTCGTTGAGGAAATGGCAAGTAAAAGAGGAAATTGAAAACGCTTAAAGACACCAAGAATGCAGACACCATTATCTCGTTTCTTCGATTTCAATAAAACAAATTCTGGCCAACTTCTTAAAACATGTGATTGAGCAGGATCTGCTCTGGAACAAAAAGCTGTCAAGCGTCAGCTCTTCCGCTTTTTGCCTTTTGTGACGGAAACAGAAGTAAATCATTTTTATGCCCCTTGCTGCCACTTTCAAACAGTAATTAGTTGGCTATTTTTAATCCACTATAGAATTCAAATCTAGATTAATGTAGAAATTGCGCTCTCCACTTTATTATGCAAAACGCTTTCGTGAGTAATTCACATAACGCTGTTCAAAACTCGTACTCATTTGCTGTTCGGCGTGGAATAATTGCTGAAAATTTTAAATATGGGAGCGGTTCGACTTTCAGGATTTCCTGAAATCACAAAGGAAAACGTAAAGTTCGCGGGTCGTTTTATTCAATTATGCGGAAATCCGTGAGATTGTTAGATTTCGAATTAATTTCATCGGCAAACGAAACCCTAATCGGCGATTTAAATGCACACGTGTGCTACAAACACACTAAACTTGATGGTTTACAAGACAGTTTCTAATGCGCCGGTGCTGGTCTCCCGAGAGCGCAGATATCATCTATTCATTTCGATAGAGTTCTAATCAACGATCAGCTCATTACTAACGACCTGCATATTGCCAACTTTGAACCCGTTTGCCGGTGTGAAACGGGCCATTGTTCGCAAGATTGTTAATTAATGTAATGGCGCGATTAGAGCAGCCCATCTAAACACCTCCGCTATCAATTAGAAGCGATCTAAGCACAAATAAGTGCCAGCACAGCCGAAACAAAAGATGGCTTTCGGAAGCAGCGAGTTATAATTAAGTTGTTGCAAATAAAGATTAAGATGTCTTGAATTAATTTGATGCAAAATATCTAAAAATTGAGGGTTCTATAAACACACTCGAAATGCAATTAAGATGGATCTGCTGCAAAATGTCCATCTTTCGCCAATAAGAAGACTTTCGTCGCTCGCTAATTAGCTATTAAATAGTCTCTAATTGCTTATCGCGTAGCGCCGACCAGCTCCTTTTGCACACCACAACAACAGGTCCAGGGCTACAGCCCATAATTCTTTCGCACTCGCTAAAGTTAATTTTAATTGTCCGGCAGCACGAACGCCGAGAACGATGGTTTATGGTTGTTTACCCATTCAGAAGTTAATAAGAAAAATCTAGTTCTAATTTTATTAATGGCCACTCCTTGGTACGCTCAAGGTGGTCTCCATGTCACAATTTTCCCAGCAAAAACGGGGACAATTTTTTCAGCCTTCCATTCGAATTATAATGACTATATTATGTCCCGCGCGTTCTTTTTTCCCCTACGTCGCTCCCAAAACGACGTACGATTCGAACAAAGCAGAACGCTTTCAATACAGACCGGCATCGTCTGAAGTCATTGTGTTCCGACTTGGAGCAAGTCATTTCTGTATATTAAAGCCCAAGAAAAATTTTCACAGTCGGCGGTGTAATCCTAATTTTCAGTGGAAAAAATTCCCATTTGATAATTCCATCTCGATTGTGGACGAGTTGATGAGTTTCGAGAAGTGGCCGAGGGTATGTCAGTGTAATTTACACAATTATACGTTTCAGATATTGTTTAACTGTGTTGTTGCGTGAGTCCATGATTGAATTCCCGAAAAGACCGGAGGTAAAATGCCGAGCTAATTGGGCGGAGAGGCCGCAGCACGGCCACTGGAGGTACAAAAGGATTCGAAACGGTGTCAGGATGCAAAAATGTTTCACTTGTGGTGTGCAAATGGAATTTATCGATATGTTATGGTCGTGGTTTGTGGCGTTACAATAAAGCCGTTACAGTAAATAACACCGATAGAAAGAATTCAAAGGCACTCGCGTTTTCAATGACCTCGATACGATATAAATATTACTTTCATTAAGTTATGGGATACTTTATTATTAATTTATCATATGAATTAAGCGCAGGGAATATAAATGCGATTTGCTTTCAGCACCGTGTGATTTATTTGAGTCAAACGGATATTAACATTTTATCTACATTTTTTAAATAATCAACCATAAATAAGCGTAATTATTCTAAATGAAAGCGTTTCAAACAATAAATTAAAGGTAATAATGCTACATTAAAATACAATGTTATAAAGTCATTACTTACTTTAAAATCAAAAGCAAGAAATATTAAAATATCAGCCAACGTGAGAATTTTTTTAGTGATTTACTTGTCCATCAATTTTTTTCTCGTCTAATTAGTTTTCCTTCTGTGTGTTCTTGTTTAATTAAAATCAGAACAAAGTTGCGATAAGATCAAGCAAAATGGCCATATCCTGTCGTTACTACATGTAGAGTAAACATGATTTAAGTTTTTATTATTTATTTATCAACTTATCCTATACGCTGAAACGTAAAAATGACGGTCGAATGCCGTAAATGCGCTCTTTCCTGATTAACACACCATTAGCACCTTTATTTTTAGCTCAAAGTCGCGAGTACTTAATAAACCTTGTTTTGGAAACTTGCTGGTGATTTACTTCCGAACAACAAGAAGACACAATTGAAAAATTTTGTTGTGAAAATGAATTTCTTTTTTGTGAGTTTATGTATTTTATTTTATCTAATTTTATTACCAATTTTTTATAGCTTATTGCTTTCGTTATAATTTTAATAAATGTTGGTCTTACGTTTCCAATGGGTCACGTTAAAGAATCAGAAGATTTGGAACTGGCGGAAACATTAGTTTTTCGACCATTATTTGCTTCCAGACTACCGCAACGAAGAAGAACAACCCGTCGGATTTAATACTTTATTTATAATAATGATTACTCTCTTTACATTATTGGTAATATAACAAAATAAATATTTGTTATTAGCTGTTTCAAAACTATGTAAACGCCAACGTCGCATTTTCTCTCAAAATTAGTTGTTATAAATGACATGTTCGTTTCAATTCTTAAACTATTTAAAAAATTAAATTACGTAATTAATACCTACTGCTTTAATCCTGATGATGTTCGAATTAGTACGAAACTGATTGACCAACACAATTTTGTTTTCATTTCTTGTCCCTGTAATTGGATCCATCCAACCATCATAAATTTTCAAGGGAGTAAATTCGTCAAAAAAAAAAGTTTCTATAAATTATTTATGCACTTTAAAAAATTAATAGCTAATGTAATTTATACAATCTGTCTATAAATTAATACAGGTAATCATAGTAGGTACTAAAAGTTTACCTCTTCTTTCCAGAAAAAACGTTAGTATATGAAAATTTTGATTTTACTGGTTGCCCGAGTAGATAAAAATTGGTATTTTTCAGAAATTTCATAGAAATAAAGTAACTAAATGCGGTATATTCAAATTCCACCTGACATCCTACACTCTTTTATAAACAGTCCGTAGTTTCAATAAGAGATTTAATCATTAATAATAATTTTTTTACATTTTTATCAACCTTATTAAAAAATAATTTGGTATAATGCGACATAGTTTTGAAACAGCTAATAGTTTGTTTTAGTTAAAAAAACATTGAAAACTATACAAATCAAGCAAGAAACAACAGATTTGAGATATATGTACTTCAGAATGGCTATAAAACATTTAAAATTGGGTACGAGATCCTAAAAATTTAATTGTGCTTTCATCCTAAATTTCTTAAAACTCGTTGTATTATCGATATACCACAATTTCTAACTTTAATCTCACAATTAGAAAAAGTGCAGATACTGCTGTATCACAATTACAGAATTATGTGCGTTCTTGTCAACAAAAGAATCACCGACAATGTTTATGGTGATGTTTCGGGTTCATAGAAAGGCTGTTCCCTCGAAATGATTGTTATTATGATAATTTGAGCAATTTCGACAGTATCTATGTTTAAAGAAACAATTAGCATTATCGTGATGTGCTGCAGGAAATAATTTAAGTCTCTGTAACGAACATCATGTAAAAACCACCATCTAGGTTTTAGGAGGGAAATTTATGACATAGTTGGGTGAGTTTTTGTACATTGTATCCGCTGCCGATCTCTGATTGTAATTATAACCTGAATAAATATACAGGGGGAGAAAAAACTATAACAATATTTAATGCAAGCACCATTAATTACTCGATGCTAAGACGATTATTGCTCCTAGGGGACTATCATAACATCACATAATAGTGTCCCTAAATTGATTTATGGACATGAAGAGAAATGTTTGCGGTTAATCTACCGATTTTCTCTAATCGTGGGAAATTACCCGTGTTTGAAAAATCACTCTGTATATGGTGAACACATACCTATACACATAAAGTGATTTGAACTGGTTTGATTGATATTCATTAAGCTTTTGTTACACAGTACGTTCCGTTATGGCTACCTTAGTAAATATGACCATGACGAACCTGGAGGCACTTGGCGCTCTCAGTTTACCTTTTTCAAGAGTCGTCCATCAGACAGCTGCCACTTGCAGGAAAATACTTGTAAAATACACAATTTTTCCCTCTCAAAAATGGGAAAATTAAACGCTCGGTACGAAATGATAATTCGTGCCGTTTAGTCGGGGACATAACGACATTCACGGTTGGTAATTGGTGATTTACGATGGTCTTACACGTTTTCTTCCTACACGTATGAATTCTTAAGATGAGTTAGTGTTAGCAGCAAGTGTCCTCATCTGAATAAATATTCCGCTCACACTTTTATGAATAATGTTAATGGCCAAGTCACGGCTAAAAGTGTGAAAAAATTTATTCATCTTCATCGTCACAACCGGAAAATATTCGGGCAGTGATTAATAATCGCGTAATTGACTGAATCAATGTAGCAAAATTAAGACTCGTGTGGGTGTTTGATTTTATTACTGATTTTAATTAGAATTGCCCAAAATAAACAGACAAGTTTTTTGCTCTTAGTCGTAAATAACCAACTTTAACATTTCTTCTTTAATGCTAATTATATTGTCATGTGAGGAGGTTATATAGGAGCACTGTTGTGAGGTCTTCATCTCAGCGTTTCATGGGAAAGTGACTCCACTTCAGTAACTATTGCATTATTTGTTTCGGTACAACGGCAAAGACAGCTCGTAGAATATTGAAACTACAAAAAATAAATCGATGTAATCAAACTTATTATCAGTGGCGACGTTTATGTTATTTCCTTTTATGTTGACCTACCACCGGCCACTTTTTCACGATGGCGATTCGATACGAGTTATTATCCTGGCCTTTGGGGCGTTTCGTCACTTCAACGCAAAAAGCGTGACCAGAACAATTCTGGAAATTTTTGGATTTTTGTGATTATTTTCAATAACTTTTACATAAAGTTCTGCAGAGTCGGCGAAAAGATTTTTGCGATTTCGTGACGCTAAAACGCTTTTTACGTCCGGAGTTTAAAAGACTTTGGAATATTTATGACCGTTCCGGGTTTACGGCCGATTTTAGAGACTTTCAGTGGTGATTTGAAGGATGGTTAAAGTCACATTTTAAATTTATGAAAGGACGAGAAATGCGAAATTGGAGAGTGAATTGGAAATGTTCGTAAACAAAGGACCACCCAGACACATAAAATCAATCCTTTTTTAACAGCTGCTTGATTACACCTTTAGAATCTCTTTTTTATGTGAAAAATCTGCGATAAACGGTGGTTTGTCGTGTTTATTGCCTCCCGGAGCCGCTCCACTCTTTATCAGTCGTTAGTGACCGGAAAGCGATGAAGCCACACGGCGTCGAGCAATAAATTATGACGTCATGCATCTTCCGGAACGACACCAAACTCCGGTCGTGTGACTTATGACCAAAGAGTGGTTTACGTTATTGCCAACTGTCCAGCTATTTGCGAGGTGAACGCATACACGGGGTTTGATAACGACGAAATATACGACATCATTCGCTAACGATCATCAGATTACAACCGTTTTAATTGATGCCGGCCATGTTGCCACCGATGCAGGAAAATTAATTTTAGATTTTTTAAGAATATCCCTGCTTAAAAATTCATTAAAACAATGGCCACGGAACTCAGACCCGCTTAATTAAACTACTCCTAAAGGGCGCAGCGAGGATAAAACTCCGGGTCCGGAGTCTCAGCAGGAAAGTATCGCGTGCTCATATGTCTAAAATTTTAATTTCAGGAATTTTTGCCCGTGATTTATAACAAACATGTTGATAGTGTCGGGCACGAATAAATTTGGTGACTTATGGCTCGAGGATTAGAGTGAAATTAATTTTTGTTCTTTCAACGCCAGCCGTTTCAAACTCCACATTGCAAGACAACTAAACCAATTATCTTTAAAATGTTCCTAATGGCCACGCCATTACAGTTAAACCCAAGTTTCTTACGCCATGCATAATAAAGCGTCATGATGGCACAATTTGAGCAAAAAACACTACATGATAGATTTATTTAGGACCACACAATATCCTCGTAATGTAACTGCGCGTTACCATAATTAAAATCTCCAGCAAGCGTCGCAATTATGGCATCCACAATCAAACGTAATCGTCTCAAATAATGCGAAATAATCCCACATGAAGAATTTAAACTCAGATTAAAGTTGATTCACGATAAATTTTAACAATAATTGAGTTGTCACCTCAAACAATTTATCATAATTTGAAGGCAATTCTCGCGTAAAATTTCACAAATTGAAACGTTAAATTTTGATTAATCTCCCACACGTCCTAGAAAAAAGTAGGACCGTGAATCGGGCAATAAATTGATTAGAATTAGTCTTTGTCTCGAAATTTGTAATTTACCTATTAATCAACACGGAGTAAAACGTGCTGAACATCTGTCGTCACATAAATTTCCCAGGAGGAATGAATTACGGGCGAAGTGGCAAAATGTGTGAAATTGTTGTATCCGTTATGTGATTTTTTCAGACAAGGAAACGAAAATTGGAAACTTGTAATATAGTGAGAAAATCGAAAACCGTTACTTGTGGTTCTGTATCTTAGTAACTCAAATTTAATGCACAGAACGAATTTTACGAGCTCGTTTTCTACAGTCATGAAATTCGCCAAGAGTGTGAATTCTACTTTATGGATATCGAGTAATTGAATTTCTTCCACATGGATACACCGCCGAGAAATATTTGAGAAATGCCGAAGAACTGAATAAAAGTCGAGTCAAGAAATGATTGATAAATTGGGAGCTCGTGCCTCGAGCAAAGGGCTCTTCACAATTTCATTGACAGAAGAAAACAATAAAAAAACGTTTGGGGTCTTTTGTTGTAATGTTCTTGTTGTAGTTTTGTTCGAGTCTTTGCGTTATTGATAAAATGTATAAATTTTAATTAACGCCAGACATAAAACTCGATTTATGGCTCGCTCCACTTTTATAAAAATTTCATGTAACATTGCGTGTAGCCGTCCATTGTATCAAAAACGCATCAGCATCCATTACACACCTTGCAACATTCCGCCACGATTTATGTATGGATTCCTCACTCTGAATTCAATAACTAGGTACTAAACTTCGCGACAATAAATCTCATTTAGCGTCCGCGGCCGACAAGCCCTTTTAATTATTTGCCCACCAAACAAAAGCGCAAAATATTTGCGTTATTTATTAAGATCATTCGCACCGTCCTCTAACGCAATGAAATAAATCGGCAACGTACACTCTGATTCACTCAGCATCGTCGTAAACGAGAACGATTTGCAGGACCATAAAACGTTTGCTCGTAAAACTCTCCCCTGATATACAGGACCGTGTTAGGTGGGAAAAACTCGGCCCGAATGGAAGCACTCAAGCGAAACAGATCGGCCTGTCATTTCAATCAAGCTAGAGAATCATTTTTACGACGCATCGTAAACGATAATTCATTACGCGACGTCATAACGCTCAAAAAGACGGCACGCTTTTAACACCTGCACTCTTACATAAACGCCAATTAAATCGAAAACGCGAAGATGCCGAGCGATAAGCCAACGGTTGCACTTTCACGAAGGTTTAGGACCGCAGGAATTGGGTTACAGTGGTGAAAGTTGAAAGAATGCGATCTGACTCATTTACTCCCCCTTTATTAGCAGATTATGCCAAAACCTGGCTCCGGTTGTGTGGAGAAGGTCAGATTAGAATTACGGCCTGGGGCTCCGTCAACTGCAGACCTTATACCGTCTGACGGACGTCAAGGGGCGGAGCCCGACATTAGCTAGACCTAGACCTGTTTCACCTTTTACAAAAATCTTAATCAAGTCGAACACTCTTGCAGGAAATCGCAAGTTTGCAGTACATGTGAAATTTGAAGTTTATTGGCCACCTTTTGAACCCGTGTTTACTACAAACCATGATTTTACAGTTTTTAAGGCGCTATTACAGCCATTAGAGTTTTCTACTTTCGAATGTTGATCGTCAGCTTTCCATTTTTGGTTTTCCTTTTATATAAATATTGAAAAGTACGGCTGACAGGAAAAATTACGTCTGAAACACCTGTTGTAAATCCCCGTTGCCATTTTCAGGTAACGTATTCGAAAACAGGGTTTTTCAGCTTTTCAGCGTGTTTTAAGAAGCTCTGACTCATCTCTGCAAATAATCGAAGCTCATTGAACCCGCTAGCCACACATAAACTCAGGATTGATTTGTTCTGTATTTCTAATTGAAGGATTTCATTCAACTCATCACAAAACAAAAACTAACCCGGTCAAACGAGACAGCTTCCAGTTAAAGAATTTACAAAAATCTCTCTAACAGTTAATGCGAAAATCATCGAGTTTTTGCTCCGATTCAAATGACAGATGCAATTGTCCCAAACAGAGTTTTAATCGAGAAAATAACCGTTAGTTGTAGATCAAAAGCCACGCCGTGTATGTGAAAACAGATCAAATAACGCATGTGAACTGGATTTATAATGGAGCTATTAATATGTATGTAATTGTGGACAAGAGCTGCAACGGTACTTGACGTTCAGAGGAATGGTTTACCCTCTCTTGGCCAAAAAATTCCCATCTAGCGGGTGTAATCAAGATAATCATTTGGTGAATGAAACATTTACTGTGATGGCCTCGAATTAAACCAAATGGCATTCCTCGAGTCCAGGTGTTCTTCGTGTTTATTAAGAATGAGATAGAACACGACGAACCAAATCGAAAATGTGTCCGGAGACGCCGTAATAACACTAAATTACCACGCAACTATCGAAAGAAAATTACGCGAGTCGAATTGAAAGTCTCACCAACAATTTGACGAAAGTTCCCCGTGATCCTTACCTGAAACACAAAATGCAATTAATTGCAATCAACTCAATAGATTATAATAGAGATACAGCTGAATTATGGGAAAATTAGTGGACAACAATAAACATTCCTCGAATCCACGGTTCGTTTAATTAAAGTTTTAATTAATTTCGATTATCGCATAAATTTAAAGCTGGATCAATATTGACTTTTTTCAACAGTAGCTTTTTACATTCCAGACGAATTATTAATATGAGAAGCAACCTTGGACCGTTCTAATCAATTTAATTTGAGTAATTGCCCAAACAGGAAGTACAAATGAACACACTTATTGCATGTTTGTTTTTGTTTAATTAATAGACGCCGTAATTACAAATTCCTTTCACCCGGTAGGAGTGAACAAAATGTGAATTTTTCTTTGATGCGGTTTAAATTGTTTTTGAATGCGCCAAAGAAATCGAATGGAAATTTATGATTTAGTATAGACAACCAGCTGAGCAGACGCGTATTTATGCAGCATAATATCTCTATTTGAACAGATACCGAGTGATTTATTCGGACGGTGTTCCATATTTTCGGCCAAAAACATCCCCCGTTCATACAATTTTCAATAAATCATGAAAAAACCGTATTTCGTAACTAAATTTGTAATTAAATTTTCCTAAAGTGTTTCCAATGAAATAGGAATGCAGCTTTTGGCTGTTTTCGCCCCCGAAATCCGTATCACCTGCCCTTATCATATTTCATATGTCAGAACAGACCGTAAAATTTATCGCCCAAACTTGAAAATCCGCAACTCTTCCCCCGCTTTATTCAAGACGCACAATTGTGCCGAATTTATGAATCTCATATCCTGCTCTCCGACCGCGACTTTTATCATTTCGTAGGTTCTCAGCCCCTGAATATATGCGACATCTCAGCTGTGAAATTAAACGGTGAAACTTTTAAACTTTCACCAATCCTCAATATAAATAATCTTTGTTGGTTTAATCTCGCATCGTCGTTTTATCTCGTCTTGAACGACAGCAGTAAAAAACTAAATTTCCGCCTGCGACAAATTGAAACGCATTTTTTCAGTCGTCGCGTCTCGTTTTCGACGTTTTACGGCCGACATTACACAGTGTGAAAATTTTAATAATCGCCGCATTGTGATTTTGCGACCGTTGGAAGAAAAATCGCGAAAATTATGGAAATGTTCGGCGCCGGTCGTAATCATTACGTGCCTCGAGGGCTAATGCGACACTCATTATGCATATTTATTAACAATTCATTGACATTCATAACAATTTAAAAGATTATCTTTGCGCATTAATTATTGTTATTGCATGTGGGGTGTGCTGATACTGAACACAATCTGTTTGTACGAGCCTTTGTTTTAATTATTCCGAAATTTGCAATGTAATTAAAAAAACGACGATGAATTCTGCTAATTGTTGGCGTGTTTTTAATATTCATAAAACGGACGGAATTCCATCGTGGTGAGGGTCGTTATTACGGATACAAAAGTCCCCGATGGACGATAAAACAATACGCTGAATAACAACTACACGGTGCCATAAAGGCTTTCTAACAAGGTGTTGCCGGGGATTATTATTGTTATTGCAAATGCCGTTTGCATACAATTAAAAACCCAATTAAAAATTACAGCTGTTTATCATTCCGCAAATTCTAATTTATGTTCACTTTCTTCGGCATTTTTAATGAAAAAAGTCGCAGATAAATCACGCAAATTCAGCCGAAAGGTCACTGGGGCCCTTCAGCAAACCTGCTAAGAATCCCTTCGAGGCTTCACCCTTTACCTGAAATAATTAGATCGCCATGGCGATAATTCCCACCCCAATTTCGCACACTCTAAGATATTTGCACGATGTCAATACACCAAATCTAAACAAACATTCTAAGGGGAAGTCCCTATATTTGCTCAGGCAGGTTTCTTTGAACTATTACCCCCGCGGAATTATTTTTTTGTCGGTTTATGAAAAGCAAATCATTCTCCTGGTCTGATATACGACGCAGGAAATGAATACATTAATACCGCTTTATTAAGTGGTAATTAATTCTCGAGCAATAAGTGCGAACAAAGGATTCGAATTATGTACTTATAAGGACTTGGTTTTTTTCTGGTGTTTAGTGGCTGCCATTAGCGAAGCCATAAAGAGTGGGATCATTAAAATTTATCGGTTCATGGATCATTCGCAAAATGATGACAAGATAATTGTGTTTGTTTACTAACAAAAAGAACAAATTAATGATTTAATTGCATTTTTGTGGGAAATGGTTGAGCCAACCATGATGGGACAGAGGTATATTGGGTTGCCTACAACGAACCATTATTCAAAATCAGATTTCTCCAAACCGGATTCAAGAAATTATCTAACACAAATTTAAAAGATGCAGCAAAATTACAAAAACAGATTACTATTGCTGATTTAATATTAAAAAAGTTGGTAGTTGTATGGACTGCTTACTCAATTATTTTAATTTTCCATCAAGAATCAACAACATCCAATTAATTTGCTATTCAAATATTAAATTAAAATCTTTAGATAAAACTTATTAATTTTTTGCGGTTTTTTAAGACCTCGTGGTAAGTAACCAATCGCTTTGGAGCTTTGATGGCCGTCTTGGCTTTTTATGAAGGACTCGGCACTTTAATGATCACCTTGAAACTTAGCGACCCATTGGGGAATTCAGCACCGCCTATTTCAAGAGTGGGGAAAAATGTGGTTGTCTGCAATTTTACAAACACAATGGAGGCAATTTTATTCATAAAACATAACCGTAATATGTTGTAGACCAAAAATTCCCGAAATTTTACGACGACAGGCTCGGAATTTAATGAGTGGCAATAAAAAATATGACAATATGTCGCGACAGATGCGTCCTGGCGTCGATATTTCGTGAAGACGGCACCTGAGCCCTTGCCATATTTCACATTGTCAACTACGTTGGCACACGATATCAATCAGAAGGGAGTGCAAGATTAGAGATTACCCCCCTTGGAGGAAATATCCAAGGTCTTGAACAACGCCCTTACATCACACGACTCCTTAATTAATAAACCGAGTTTAAATCCGGCTCGATTCCCTTTAATTAGTTGCCAAGTGAAATTAACACAACATTTAACAGAGATAACAATAATTGTAGTTGCTTGCGATGAAAAATTTAAATTAACGATAGACAGGTTAAATCCGCGCTCCCTAAATTGACACAACATTTAACTGATAAAAGGGTGCGTGCTCGAGCATCTAATGATAAATCTGGGTATTGTGCGAGTCGCTCGTTAGATGATATTAATGAGAGTTGTGTGATCTTTGGCTTGGGATACTGAAGCGTTTGGATCTTTACCACCGCATTGTCTGTCGATAATAAGGGGTTGTTGCCGTCTTCGTAAATTATTACCTGACTTTAGAGCCCACTATAAGCCCAAACAATTAACTGGTGTTGGCTTTCGAGAGACTTTGAGAGATTCGCAGACAATGGGAATTTATCCAAATGAAATTGTTAGCAGACGAAAACGGCGCTTTAATTAAGCTCCAAACGGCAAAACAATTCATTTGCAAGCGAAACAAATAGAGGAATGTTTATGCGGGCATGCCAACATTGCAGGATAAAATTCAAAACACAAAAAGCGCAGTTACGAGAAGTAATTTCGATAATGAAGCAGTCGCATGCTTGCCTCAAGGTTTTCAAAAAACATAATCGATTTCCTGGTACTAAAGACCACCCCAAAGGTCTCGAAATCCGCAAATGGGCCAATTTCGATGCCACATTAATTACACATCAAGTCACAATAATTATCGTTTAAAGAGAATTTTATAAAACACATTTCAATGTTACGACCATTTTTAACTTACTAAAATTTTTATCAAAGGGTATCAGATTCTGATATCCCATTTGTCATATTCCGCCGACAAAAACAAAGTCCAATTTTTCAAAAAAAGGACGTTTCCACCAAAAACAAAACCATTTTAGAAATTGACGAATTATAAATTAATTCTTTAGATGTCAAATCATATAAATACAGAGTGTCCGTTTTTCAAACTTCACCATTGAGATCTCAGTTATTATAAGAAAAACGAGCTCAGTTATAATTTTTATGCTGAACAATTAAAATTATTTGAAAGAAAATTTTATGTCATTTTTAGTTTTTGAATTATTGAGAAAAATAAAAAAATTGTAATTTTTGTTTTTATTTTTTTAAGGGAAAACCAAAAGAATTAGGCGTAATTTAAATCTGTCATCGCCTTTTTTAAAAAGCGTTCTTGATGTTAGTGTTACAATACTCAACTTTGATTTTTCTTATAGACGCTATATTTAATACTTGTATTTTTACAACGATGTTTCACATGATATGATCGAAACTTACATGCTGATTAAAATTTAAAAAAACGTATTTCGTAGAGTGCTTTGGAACAAGGACACCAAAAATTTTGTTTAACAAACCAGATTTTGACAGTTCTATTAAATATAAGAGCAAAATTTTTATAACTTTGTTTTTTTTTGTTTTGCGAAGAATAAAATCCTAGCTTATCATGTCGTTTAAATAAGTAAGCTTGACAGAAATGTGAACCTTCCAAATCCCAATTCAATTATACCTCCATAAGATCTAGTTTGTTTAAAAACAAAATCGTTGACATTTCTTCCAAAGCACTCTTCGCAACCATGCTTTTTTCTCCATTTTGATCAACATGTGAGATTCGATTATATCATGTGATACATCATTGTAATCAGAAAGAAGAACACTTTTAAAAAATATAAGTATATCAAATATGGCGTCCATAAGAAAAACTATAGTTGAGTGTTGTAACTCAATCATCAAGAACGCCTTGGAAAATAGGATGACAGGTTTAGATTCCTTACACAAAAGTACCTGAAAAACGTCCTAGTTAAAAACGTCTAGTTCTTAAAAATTACAAATTTCCGTTTTTATTTCAGTAGTTCAAAATTTAAAAATGCCACTTCAAATTTTCTTGCAGCTAATTGTTCAGCATAAAAATGCGCAACTTTGCCCTAATTTAACGAACCTCGTATTTCTTATAATAAGTGAGATCCTCATGGTGGAGCTCAAAAAACGGAAACCCTGTACATCAAAAAATAAGTTGGTTTAAACTGTTTAAACTGTACAAATAATTTCAAGAAATTTTAATACTCATTAATAATTATTAGAACTAAAACATTAAAAGAAAAAAGTTGGTAGGTATTATCTTAAAAACAAATCAGTGCAAAATAAATTTAAGGTTGCAGTTTCATATAGGGACATATTTTTTTCCAATAAGTAAATAAATACGAATTTTTTGCTTTCTATCTTAGATAAGTGCGTATTTCTGTTTTTTGTAATACACCTTGTTTAATTGAATTAAGTTTTTTGAAAATTCTTCTTAAAAATCATCATGTCCTCAGTATTTTTGCAAAACAAAGTAAAACAATAACTAGAAACGTGATTGTCTTTGGAGGCAAGCCGATGCGAATTTTTCCGGCTTGTCGCCAAGTTGCGCGCCTCGACATTACCGTCAGCGACACCAAAAGCGCGTCTATTTATTCGTTTTAGATTGGTTTTACGTAGAAGTCGCCCGTAATGTTACCGTAGAATGTGCAGAGATTACGTCTAACAATTTTAATGAACGTACCCCGTAAAATTCTAGAGAGTTATTATGGTATAAGAAACGTTAGTAAATCAAGCGTCGGTCGCTAATTAGTGCTTTGGAACATGTTTAACGACCACCAGCATAAAAACCGAATGGGCAGGAATGTTGCCAGTACTGACCTGAATTGGAAACCCTCTGTACTCATCAGAAGCCGCTCCCGTCTTTCAGACGTCTAATCTAATCCTGCGATTCCTGCAGACGCGTTGAGACCCGGAGGATGGAGTTAACTTCGTTACACACACCCTCCCTTGCGGTTACTCCAAATGCATTACTTGCACCGCAAACAAGTCGGCTGACAAGTTTGAAAGCTCGTCAACAGGAATGTAGCAGGAAGCGAGTCGTGACTTTGCAGGATTGAGAGAAAAAACAGCCGGAGCTGACCGGAAAGCCGCCATTTTCCGTGTAACTTCATCTGAGCCATTCATCACTAATTAAACGAGAAGTGCACGAAGTAATTTACGCCAATTGAAGTTGCATACCGAGAGAACTATTTAAATCTCTAGACATAAATCTTGGGTAATTTAATATTATTCCCGTCCCCATAAAAATCCAAGGAAAAACAACACACACGCACTTAATATAGCCATTCTGCCAAATAAAGCACAGATAAAATGTGATTTTATATTAAAATAATAACTCGAACGCACGCAATCGATTCGAAATATACGATGGTGTTGGCTGTGATTTCTTACTTCTGGAAGTTTCATGCCGTTTTAACTTTTCCAGAGGAAGAAAAAGACTCGGTAATTATCATGTGTATGAT
This sequence comes from Tribolium castaneum, assembly GCF_031307605.1. Lineage (NCBI taxonomy): Eukaryota > Metazoa > Arthropoda > Insecta > Coleoptera > Tenebrionidae > Tribolium > Tribolium castaneum. The sequence goes on from NC_087396.1 coordinate 16,015,481, forward strand.
GTACGATGAAGTTGCTGCTATTAAACATCGGAATAATGCTCAGTAAAAGTCAATTAGGAAAAGGGATGGCCGCTTATATTTATATGCATCTGCGGGGTTCACTAATTATGTCCAGATAAATGGTATTTTGTCAAATTATTTTATTTTATTTTACGGTACAATGAAACTAATTGCTCGGCGGGCTCTACCACCCAGGTCTTGGTTTTATTGTTCTAATTTCAAAAAGTTTTAATTAATTTATTTTTACAAATCGGCAAATGAGAAATCCGCCCACTTTGCGCCAGCATTGACAACGTTATATATTACGAATGTATTCTCTATCGAAGGTAATTACACAGTGGGACGCGATGAAATTTAAGACCCATTCGCTATAGAAATCCGCGCATTTTCAAAGTCATCCGACAGGTATTTACCGAGTCTTAAGCACCTGCACACGACACAAAACCCTTCAAAAGTCCATCATCCTAAAGAAATTTCAACGTTTTAAGTGCGCCATTAATGCCATAAAGTCGCTATAATTAAAGACATAAAAGACTCTGGATACCGTCAAGTAACGTAAAGCACGCTTTTGATCTAAATATAATTAAGCACTTAGGCGCTTATTTCCGAGAGAGGGTTGAAACTTATTTTTCGATCGAATCGATAGAAACCGTAAGATAACGTAATCAAGTTGCGTTCTTTTCGCGAACTGGGGCTAAAAGGGCGTCTTTCGCGTAATTGTTCGTCTCGTCGTGAATATTTGAGCCTCTGTCAGGACCTTTTCCATTTAGTTGAAGGATACGAACCCATTTTTCAATGTGAGGTAATATACGATGCTCTTCTTTGTTCTGTCTTGTGCACCGGTCTGGGAGCGAACAGTGCTGCTTTGCATAATGATGGTGTGAAAACGAGGACGTTGCTATTGACGCGACAGACTTTTTGCTCGAATTTGCAAAGGAATGAGCACAATTATGATAATACGCGAGCCGCCGCGGTTACGCTGATTTACAACAATTGCCGCGAAATCCACAAAAACTCCGAGAAATATTTGCACAAACTGCGAAATCTTCTACACAAATGAACAGAACAAAGAAATGTTTTTTGTTTAAGCTGAAATTTCCTTGATCAAATTTTTAAACATTAACCTACTACCTTGGCGAACATACAGTGTGTATGTTTGTATAAAATAATAAAATTATTTTCAAGTATACAGGGTTTTTCTAAAATTAGCTACAACACAAACCTATTTTTTTTTAATGGAGCACCATATATTTTTTGCATTTTTTGATGTAGCTTTTAACACAGATATTTTTAACTTAAATGGTTATTGAGCGATTTTGCTTTGTTTTTAAAATAATTTGATTTTTTTGAGAGAGACACACTTTTTAAAAAAAATCATTACATAAAAACTAAGAATCGGAGAAAAGTAGAACTTTCACCACTCTAAAGAAGAAAGTTTAAAATTCCAAAGATGTATTATTTTTATTAGCTTACTGCAATCAAAAAGATAAAAAATGAAGAAGTTGTTGCAAGTTGAATAACTTAAAAATTTGAAATAAAACACTCAATTTTTTATTTTTGCATCTAAAAGACCTTTAAATTGTCTCTCTAAAAACGTTAACGAAGCTTGTATAAATTTTAAAATCCTAATTTGTAAACAAAAATAGTCTCCTCTGATAGAAAAAAAATATTTTCTACATTTTAGTTCATCTTTTAAATAAAAACTTTTATTTAAAAGATGCACTAAAAAATAAAAAAATGATGTGTTACTATCAGTAGAGAAAATTTTTGCTTACTTACAAATAAGAATTTTAAAATTTATAAAAGCTTTGAGAACAATACTCAAAGTAATTCTGTAATGCCGAATTGTTATGACTTATGACCGTTCTCAAAGCTTTTATAAATTTTAAAATCCTAATTTGTAAGCAAAAATATTCTCCTCTGATTGAAAAACATTACTTTTTATTTTTTAATGCATCTTTAAAATAAAGGCTTTTTTCTAAAAAACATTTTTTTATTTATTTCTTTTTAGTTTTTACTTGTTTTAAACGTCTTTTTCTCTGAGATTTAGTTTCGCCGTGTTATTGTAACATCATTATTTGCTGATTTGTACAAACTTGTTTAGTGGTATGTGATAAAAAACAGCTGTTAGTATTCTAAGCACATCCTAACCTCTGTTCTGTGTCTATACTCTATCGTCCAAGATAAATGAATTTTAAAAAATAGCGACACTTGTTTATAACGAAACATAATGAAAATGCTTAGGTATTAATATATTTCCCAATGACCAACATACCGTTAATGTTGGTATAAGTTACCGTATGTACACATTTGTAAAGATATCCTAGAACTTCAAAACCCCATTTAACCCCTTTGTGGGGGTATTTAACCACATAGGATCGCATTGTCACACAGATTAAGTAAGTATGCAAAATTTCAATTCATTAGGACAACGGGAACCCTTTCAAATTTGGCTCCAAAAAAATGAAACAGACATACAGACAACAAAGCAAGTTAAATAAAAGTTTTTAAAAATATGGTGTTCCATTTAAGTTTTTCAAATTATTTAACTTTTAGCAAACATTGAATTAAGTTAAGTTAAGAATTAAGTTTGCACTTTTCCTTTTAAAGTGGTGAAAGTCCTACTTTTCTAGTATTCTCCGTTTTTGTGTAATAAATTTTTAAATAGAACGTGTTTACGTCAAAAAATCAAATTATTTCAAAAACTAAGCAAAATCGACCGATCCAAGTTTATATATCCAAGATTATAATAATCAGTATTAAAAAATGCGTCCAAAAATGCAATAAAATTTAAGGAGTTTCATTTGAAAAACATAACCTTAGTGTTTTTTTTTACTATAGAAACACCCTGCATTTTTACAGAAACATGCAGCAGGAACGCATCTATAATCTAAAAAAAAGGAAAAGTCAATATCTTTAATAATAAATAAGTTATAGAGCTTTTTCGGATCTCTGGGACAACCTGTATCTAATGTGTATTCAAAAAATCAATCACTAAAAAACGTGACAATTAAAAATTGTCACAGTATGTTAAAAAAAAGACAGTCCTGGAATACCTTGAGCCTTTGCATATACGTAGTAATAATTTTAATTGATGAAGCTTTGTAAAATCTTCCGAAAAGTGCCACGTAACGCTCCAAATTGTGCCTGGTGTCGATTGAATATTAGCTAATCCATCTTATCCGCGTCCGCGGCACTGATTTGTGAAAAATAATTAGTGGGACGTCCGTAAATTAATTAACATTTAATAACGAAACCAGCCTGACAGCTATCATATCTATCCAATTAAAATAGCTCTGTGATCCCAGTTTCTCACCGTCTGTAAAAATAAATATTTCCCTTTTCGAGTATTTCGTCGGCCGTCTCCAGAAGCTCGATTTGGTTTGTTTGTCGTCGAATGAAAGGCGCCTCCGTAGGCGCCCGACGTCCCGGACGTCGTAACCATGACGACGGCTCGAATCTGATTTATCTGCTTTCTATAAGAGTAGACGTTCTGGCACATCCGCAACGGCCCTTTCTGGTTACTGTTATTGCTTTCCATCTGTATTATTTTCGATATTTTCGACGCAATAATGTGGGAAAATGGTTTTTGTTTCGAAACGTTATGGCGCAACATATGCTACCGGGAATTAAAGAAAATAAAAAATAAAAGACGGGATTGCCGTTTATGTTCAATTAAAATAGACGAGGAGCTAGTTATCGCTGATAAAGAAGCCATTATAGGCAAATCTAACGAGACGAGAAGCAGATAATCAAAATTTATTATTTGCCATAAAGATAACCGGGATAATTCCGTGTTTTTCTTCTTACAAATTTTACCCGCAGCTGTACTTGTAATAGAAATAAAGTAATTCATCAAGTTTGTGACGTTAAGCCTTTCTGATAAAGCGCCAAGTCGCTGATATAAATATTTCATGTCATTGCTGGAATTTCTTGCATTAAATAAATGAACAAACAAACTTTCGACTTCATAATACAACTCCAATTATTTTAAGTAAAGCATGCAGTTGAAATCAGCAAATAAATCTCCCAATTTAGGAAGAGTGCCTCTAAACAACATGCAAATGAAATCGTTTCTCATAAACCAAAAGAGAATCGGGTGCTTTCGTTAAGAAGCTTTCCGAGCTTTTACGAGGGTACCAGATCGGCATATGTTGAAACGTTTAAATCCGCCGGCAAACTCAATTTCTTACGCCTCCCCATTTGATTGACTAATAAAACCCGGATTTCATTAAATCAGCTGATCGGAGGATAATTAAGGACGAGAAAGACACGGTAATCCTACAGGTTTACCAAAAATTAACTTTACTGTACCTAATAAAGTTTTGGATACAAAGTTATTATTTCGTTATACAACGAACGCGTTCAGATATACACTTGATTTAACAATAGGGCGTGATTTATGACACCGATTGCACGCAAGAGACCATAAAATACAGCGACTTTTTTGTTTCAACCTTATCGTTAATACATTGAAGCATTTAATCGTGTGATGATCTCGTGTTGATTTATTGGGTTTTTGTAATTCAAAATAGGATGAAACACATTCCTTATAGGTTTATGTACACCCCTGGTAATAATTAACATGAAAAAGGTAAAATACTTCATGTTGTGAGGCCATTAAAACTGTGTTTTTTAGCAACAGAGAGAATTGAAAATGAAGCAATTAAGCCTGAAGTTCTGCCGTAGAATTAACACGATGTCCGCCTGCAGCCCTTGTTAGCAAACTTCCGCCTAGAGAAAAAATTACAGAGTGGGTCTAAAATAATATTTCGTTTTTAAGGGTTATTTTATCGGGGCACATGCTGCAGTCCCGTTCAATTTCAGGTTAGTTGGGACAAAGATGAATGTTTTCATCGACTTTCCCTTCTTTTTAATTTACGAACTTGCAAAAGTGGCAAGTTCGACCCTCGCCGAAATATTTTCCTTCAATAGGCAGCTCTCGAATTTTTCCACAACAGAATTTGTCTGCACCTCCTTCACGGACGACATTCCACAGCCGTCAGCAAACCTCATTTACACGAATACAAATTGCGTTAATTATTCATCATGTTAGCGCGTTAGCTACGTTATGTCGTTATTATTACGTTGCGAATTGCGCCCGACGCTTTTACATAAATGACAGAGCACCCGTCACTCCCAAATCTCTTTTCGCATTAACTCGAAGCGAAATGGGACGCTCCATAACAAAAGGGAAACTGGATTATACGTCCGTCATACACGAAACGGAAATATTAATATTTGACTAGATGCAGACGGATGAATGGCTAAATGGCATGTGGCAATCTGGCGAATAAAACCTGGTACTCCATATGCTCGCGCTATTTTTTTTTCTACAATAAATACAATCGAGCGAAGCTCGGTTTATTGAGCGATTTCGCTAAAAAAATGCAATCTTCTGGAATTACTTGTTAATTTCTAATTCGAGTTATCTGCCGCAGAGGCAGTTAGCATTCGAACAAAGTGGAATAAGTGTAATTTCACAATCGATGAAATAGCGTCGAGTTAATTTTTATGACCCGCTCGACGATAAGTTTTTACGGCATGGTGGTATTAATTTATGCGACCAAATATGGTACATAAATCGCCAATTATTGCTAATGGTATTGCCACTAATCTCAATAAAATACCTGGAAAAACATTACTGTAACGAATAGTTATGTTGTACCTGCGTACGATCCATTCCAAATAAAAAACATTGAAATATTTTAACGTTCTACACAGGGACTATTTCAAACATAAAAAAGAAAAGTCCACAGCATAGTATTAATGAATATCGCGAAGTCACAATTTTAGTGAGCAAACTACCCCTATTCCATTTGTTGTTCGGAAAGTATTAAATATTTTTAGAAAAGATAAATTGATTTACAAATATGACTATTTCTGAAATATACTTGATACTTTCTGAAATACAAATGAAAACTGTGTTTAGTAGTAGCTACATACACGACTCTCAAATGTTTTTTAAGTCTGATTGTTTTTAAACTAAAATCGAGATTAAAATGACTTTTGTTCTTCAAGAACAATTATTGGGTGATATTCATAAAAAGTATAGAACTTGCTTATACTAACATTTTTTAATTAGATGCTTACATTCAGATTCATAAAATTTTAAGTAAATAGTAGGTACTTTTGTAGTAATAAGTAAAATTAAAAAATCATAAAAAATAAGTATCTCCTTATGTCGATATTTATAAATTAGAGAAGTTACTAACAAAAATTAACATGTACTCAGAAAATCACTAGTCTGTTTTTCGATAGACTTATGTTTCTGCAAAAAAATCAATTTACTAAAAGACGCTACATTTGCCGTACCAAGAACTTCAAAAAACTTTAAAGCTAGGCAAGAAAATACGGCCGATCAAAATTTCATATAAATGTAAAAGTTTTCGACAGAAAATGTGCAGTAGTTATGTAATATTTTCTGATGAAGGAAATAATTACAGTGATCCCGATAAGCTTACAAAAGCCGATTTATCATTGTAAATTTTTTATCGAAAGCGTGAAAGCAATTTTTAGATCACGTTAATAGTCAGAAAACTGTGGGTAGTAAGTAACAGAGTTTGGTAGCTTCAGATTTTCTACTTGCTTTTTCGTAGTTTTGGCTCCAGGCTCATCATAATCAAACGATGTTTGAGAGACTTTTTTAGAACTATGAAAAACCTAAATAAATAGTTACAGTTGCAGATTCGTCTGCAGATACGAAAATTTTTAATAAGAAAAAATATTAATAGCATTTATCAGTTTTGGATAAAAACTCAACTTTAGATGTTCGGATTCTCCAAACGATTCTGTTTAGAATTATGTTAATTCCGGAGTATTCCTGGTGATTCCAGCCTATGGTCCAAAATTCCACTAACGATGCTAAACAAACTGCTAAACAAACTTTCTAAGATGTTAATAACTTGAAAACTATCGGTGCCAGCTGATAATACTTAGCATGTTCGAATTTTTTAGGCGATTATTGGCCGATTTCGGCACATAATGGGTGATATTCATAAAAAGTAGAACATGCTTATACTTATATTTTTTTATGTAGATGGTTATCTATATCCATATTTATAAAATTGTAAGTATATACTTTTGTAGTAATAAGTATATGGTAATACTTATGTAGTATTGGCATATGCTTAAAAATCACAAAAAAATGTATCTACTTTTGTCGATATTCATAAAATAGAGAAGTTACTAACAAAAAGTAGCATGTACTTTATAAAATCACTAGTCTGCTATTCGTTAGACTTATGTTTCTATTTTACTAAAAGACGTTGCATTTGTCGTACCAGGAACTTCAATAAACTTTAAGGCTAAGTAAGAAAATACGGCCGATCAATATTTCATATAAATGTAAGAGTTTTCGGCAGAAAATGTGCAATGGTAACATAACATTTTCTGATAAAGAAAAAAAAATATTGATCCCGATGAGTCGATTTATCATTTTAAATTTTTATCGAAAGCTCAAAACCAATTTTTGGATCACGTTAATAGTCAAAAAACTGTCGGCTGTAAGTAACAGAGTTTGGTAGCTTCAGATTTTCCAGATGCTTCTTCGTCGTTTTGGCTCTGGGTTCATCATAACCCGAGAAAATAGTTAGAGTTACAGATTCGTCTGCAGATACGAAAATTTTTATTAAAAAAAATATTGATAACATTTATCAGTTTTATATAAAAATTCAACTTTAGATGTTCGGATTCTTCAAACGATTCTGTTTAGAATTTTGTTAATTCCGGAGTATTCCTGGTGATTCCAGGCTATATAAAAAATTTCGCAAACGTGTGGTAAATAAACTTTTTAAAGATGTTAATAACGCGAAAACTATCAGTGCTAGCTAAGAATACTTAGCATGTTAGAATTTTTTAGGCGATTATTGGGATTATTGGTCGATTTCGGCGTATTTTGTGTGATTCAGAGTCCACAAAATAAAATTTAAAAATTTTTGTCCAGTAACCAAGCAAGCATATTATATTAGTAAATACTTATATGATGTAAGTATTTGCTCATAAGAAGAAGCATCTTCTTTTGAATATGGATTCAAGTATTTACTTTTAGGTTGAACTCATACTTTTAAGTAAATGGTAATACTTACAAGTATCTACTCGTACTTATAAGTGGATAATAATTTTTACGAATATCACCCATAATATTTGAAAGCTGAACTGACCTTATAAGTAATGGAAAAACTGCACTTTTATTAAAAAAATTAAAAAAGAAGTGGATTATTACGATACTCGTACAATAACTGTGGCTGTCTCTTATTCACAGTCAAAAATAGTAATATCTTAAATTACTGCCAGTGTTATTTCGATATTTTTATTGTTAGAAATCGTATACTGTTGTTTCTGTATTACAAATTCGCGTATCCGGTATGTCTTTCTATTGATGTAGTGAGGAAAAGGCCCATCCTCGCCCGCTGTTACGATTCATTCCCGTCCACGTCTGCCACCACAAAATTAAATTTGGTTGGACGTGACTCCACTACGTGACTAGATCGTGCAACCATATTGGAAAAAGCTCCGCCATCATCTCTAGCCTTCAATTACCGAATTAATTTGAAAGAAAATAGTCCGCAGATGGAATTTATCCCACACGCGGCGAGAAAATGAACTCTTGTCACAAATATCTACTTGAAGGGATCATAAACTTGTCACATACGGCACGATTCTCGTATATAAATCCGAACAGGCATTTACGACACAGGTGCCATCTGGGTATAACGTACGCTAAGTGCCCACCGGGGGGCTAGAACTCAAAATTGGTGTAGTGTTCCCGAGGAGAATCCGAATGGGAAATTGTCGGAATTTTTTTATTTATTGGAGGGTGAATGTTTTTGCAAAATTATTTAAAATCAATGGAGTATCGGAAGACTGCGGTGAATCATCACCCTCCCGTGAAAGGAGGACAACCCATCGCAGTAAATCTTCATTTATGTCCTCGTACATATGTAGGAAATAAATAGCGAATCGGCCATTGTCGTTCCTCGGTGTCCTTAGAAGTAATTTAGTTTAGGGGCGAGAGCGTGAACGATGCGATAATAAATGTCTTTACGAGAGTGATGTGGCCGCAGGATAATTTTTAACTCCGTCTCCCAAGGATTTTTGTTATCCTTCGTCCTGGCAGATTCAAATCGTATAATGATATAACCACGTGAGTGGAATGACAATCCGTGACTAGACAAGATCTCTGCCGTTAGCCTTCAACATGTTAAAGAAGAGATCTGCCATCTAACGACATACGTGAGCGACTAATGCCCAACATGAAGGGATGGGAATGTTCCGGCATGGGAAACACGCCGAGGATGTGTTTGATGAATTTCCCGAGACTGAAAGGTCACCCAGCATAAATCCAAGTCCATTTTAAATTATTGGCACAAGCTGTTTCCATCTGCATTCTTAATTTAAATATTCCAGACTTATGAAAGGGAATTATAAATTACTCCCCGGCGCACATTCGGCCCGCTTTCTTAATCGAATTTTTAGCGTCTTAGTCAAGTTTTCAGTCAATCTCGCTAATCCATCCTTCCCTTCCAATTCAAATCGCGCCTTTTGTCGAAATCCCTGATCAGAATTTGAAAACCCGCAGCTTTCAACGAAATAATTACTGATTAGATATCGGCGGAATCTTAAACGCTTGATTAAAGCCACCGACTCGGGTAAAAATTTTATCTCCCACACGATGTGTAAATTTCCCCGATCATAATTATGGCGGTCGAGTCGGTCCATAAAATGAGGAGATTATTGTTAAGTTTTGCTTGGCCGGCGAGCCATTCGATGGCCTTAATCCTGCATTACGTTGCAGTTTAATTTAACTCTAGCGTTGTTATGTTAAATGCAAAAGACTGTATTCGGTTTTAAACCCTATCTATATGCAAAGAAGTGCTCTTTTAAGCCATAACCATAAATAGAAAACTTTCAACACACATTGTGCAGTCGAACTGCCGGGACGCAAAAACTTTAATTACCTTATAAATATTGAAAACTAATTCGCAAACACAGGCCGAGATAAAAGAATCCGAACAATGTTATTCAAACGCACCCAACTATTGCACCACACAACTGCAAAATATTCTTCGATATCAAACATGACATATCACGCTGAATAACTCCATAAAGGGTCAATCTATTTATCTAATAGGTAAATGTTTGATTTCTACACAGTTCGTTTAGTCGAAAAATTTTTGAAAGGAAAACAACTGAACCCGTCTTGGCTAACATGAAACTAAACAAGGGTGAGGGAACACAAATCTATTAGGATACAAGTTTCACCCTTAGATCCCCGCACTTGCTGTCAAAGTAATTGCGTTAATACAAAAATAAATCACCGAATAGAAGCAATTCGTTTATAGAATATTTGATAAGAAAATAGAAGCTGATTAGAACTACCCTAGTGTAGCATCATCAGTATCTCAGAACGAGTCAAAACCTAATGTGATTCAAATGTATTAAAAATTCACTTGCCAATTATTTATGTAAACAAAAATTTAAAAAAATGTTTTATTTAAACTTTTATTTAAAAGATGCACTAAAAAGTAAAGAATAATGTGTTTCTATCAGTGGAGAATAATTTTGCTTACAAATTTTGATTTTAAAACTTATAAAAGCCTTGGGGAAAGTGCTCAAAGTAATTCTGTAATGCCGTATTGTTATGACTTGACCGTTCTCAAAGCTTTTATAAATTTTAAAATCCTAATTTGTAAGCAAAAATATTCTCCTCTGATTTTTATTTTTTAATGCATCTTTAATATAAAGGCTTTTTTCTAAAAAAACACTTTTTTTATTTATTGCTTTTTAGTTTTTACTTATTCTAAATGTCTTTTTCTCTGAGATTTAGTTTCGCCGTATTATTGTAATACCATTATCTTGCCGATTTTTGCAAACTTGTTTAGTCGTACGTGATAGAAAACAGCTGTTATCATTGAAAGCACATCTTAACCTCTGTTCTGTGTCTATACTCTATCGTCTAAGATAAATAAATTTAAAAAAATAGCTACATTTGTAACGAAACGTAATGAAAATGATTAGGTATTACTATATTTCTAATGACCAACATTCCGTTAATTTGGTATAAGTGTCGGTGTGTACACACCGAAAGCTCCTTTATAAACATAACCTACAACTTCAAAACCCCATTTAACCCCTTTAGGGGGTATTTAACCACGTAGGATTGCATTGTCACGCAGATTAAGTAAGTATGCAAAATTTCAATTCATTAGGGCAACAGGAACTGTTTCAAATTTGGCTCCAAAAATATGAAACAGACATACAGACAACAAAGCAAGTTAAATAAAAGAAAATTTCCAACAAAAAAATTAAACATCACAAATCACAAACTGACTATACTTTGTGTTTTTATTAAATAATTAAAGAAATATTTTGGTTACGTTAAAATGTCAAAAGAATCGATTTCCTCCTTGTGTGCTATAGAAGCTATTGCACTGCTTGATGTCTTAAATAGTTGATATCTTGTTCTTTACTTCCCATGAGCTGTAATTATCGATTCGAAACCGTGCCCAACTCCCACCTCGCCCATACAATAACCCCTCGAATATCTTTTATCGAGTCGTATTATGTCAGCCGTGATCCCGCATCAGAGTTGAATTTGCATAACCAATACGAGTCCGTCCACCGAACTTAAATAATGCATCAGAGTTCGACAATCGAATACAAATAAGAATTTCAGTGGTCGTTGAGGGAAACACAAAAACAAGAAAACAATCTATAAACTTGTATTCCATATCTGTTTCCATTTCAACTTTTTTACGATCGAAACTTTTCATAAGAAGAAAAAATCACTTCAGTAACGTGCTACGTGACGGAAATACACTAACCTGATCTTTGCGAGTTTCACCACCGGCCTTTGCGGCGGTTTCATGATTTTCGTGGGTTCTCGACACGTTACAGGGCTACAATCGGAGCTTTTCACCGAAGAAAAGCTCCCACTTCTGTAATATTTCATCGAAGAAAGCGAGGGCAAGGTGTTATAAGATGAAAATTTCCCGATTTGGTGTAAGTTTCGATCGGTGCTGTCCGACAACCGCCGCTCTGGCTTCTTATACCCGATTGCAAACTGTTTAATTTCCTCGTTTTCGTCAATGTCGGACATGTAGTGCTCGTTGAAGAACACATTCTGGTATTCGGGCGAGGCCTCGGCCGAATCGGCAAAGTCCCCAAACTTGGCCCTCAACTCCTGGGCTAAACTATTCACCTCCTCGTATTCCTGCGACAGGACCGAATCCTTGGACAGGTATTTGCTCGCTCCTTTTTCGAAATCCTCGAAATTCCGGTGCCGCGCCAGAGGCGAGCTCAAATTTTCGGCCAAGCTTCCGTAAAACGGCCGGAAGTTGGCTCGGCTCAAAATGGGGCTCCTTGAGCTCAGAATGCGCCGGTAGCCGCACCCGCCCCGTGTCTGCAGGTCGAAGCGCGACGTCACCATGATGTTGGCCATCGGGGGCGGCGTCGGGAGCGGTAAATCCGGCAAACACAACGGCGATTTTTCCCGCTCCGCGGCCCTCATTTTACGACATTAAAAATGACACAATTACCTCGTAAAGATTTTAATGATGGAATTTTTGTGGCTTTATTGCCATAATAGACGATAAAGTTTTACGGTCATGAAAAGTAAAAAAACTCCCGGGGCCGGGCGTTTATCGTAAAAAGCTCGATTTTGGTTCGTGGTGCACCATTTCCAACAAACATTCTCACTTTTCTTGCACTGGAAATCGGTTTTTCAACTGAATCAAAACACTACCGGCTGTAGTAAAACTCTGTATGTATACTGAAAGTGATTAGACATCGCGAATGAGGGGCTGGCGGTGGTGATGGGGTGGTCGAGGGTGCGTGTGGGCAAGGGGGTGTCGGGAGGGTTAAACACGGGGATGACTAAGCCGGCCGCTCGTCGGCATGATTAGACGCGAATTTGATATCGGCAAGACACAGCGCCCTTATTTTACATCGAATTTAAATAAATGTTGATTTTTATTCAATAACACCGCAAACAAATCTATTCGAACTTTACGAAGCAGTGGCGGAGAAGACCTGGTTGTAAAATTTACAGCTCTCGAAGTGATTAACATAACAGATAGACACAGAGTTGTAAAATCAAGCCCACGTACACACGCAATTATTACGTCTTAATTTTACAACCGAGAGAATTCTAAGACGATTCTTTCGACACCGGATAATTGATCTGCATCCCAAAGGATTTCCGGGAACTTAACTGGATTTTTAAGAGTTTTCAGTGTTTATGAGGCTTTAATAGAGTTCCGGGTGTAACAGTGCTTTGGTTTTAGTTAGCGGTGACCTGTATTGTGTTTCAAATTATTCAGATGTGCTTTTAACTGTTTCACTTTTTTATTTCTACTACGACAGCTCCAAATAAATTAAAGTTATAAGATAAAGGAAAATCCTTTTCAAAATTACACAAAAATAATTTGATGATTGCATTATGTTGGCACAATGGAAATAACTGAAATAAGCTACCACTTCTTTTAATAAAATATTTATTTTCATTGCACCCGTGCGATAAAATCATTGATAATGAAATGTAGGGCCGTCCTTATGTAACGAGCGTATGCGAGTTGCATACCTAGACACCAGAATTCTCGTTTTTTATAAGTCTTATTCAATTTTTTTGTTGTTGAATATATTAATTTAAAACACATTGCTATCGGAAACGTGTTTTAAACTAGTGTTATAATCTAGGATTCAGACATTAAAAAGAAGGCTTAAAATGTTAGCAACAAAAAAATATTTTCTCTTGTAGGTATTAATAATGTTGCTTAATCCATAGATATGAGTAAGAGTAGTACACCTTTATTCTACAAGTGATTACTATGGCACACTTTGATTTAGTAATTTTTTTATCTTACTAATCGAATAAAATGTCCATTTGGTAATTTTTTTATTCTATCGGTAAAAAAAACAAAAGTTTCTCAATGCACCTATAAGAGAAAACGTTGAATTATACACGTAAAGAAAAGTTGGCATTATCTGCTCGTGATTCTTTTCTGAAACCCATCACTCACAGATAATGAACAACTTTTCTTTACTTATATAATAAGCTACTATTTTCTATCATAATTGTCATTATTTGAGAGTGTAAAAAATGCACTCTAAAAGGTAAACTTTATTTTTTTATGTAATTTCGACACTGACGGAATTTTTTTCAATTATAAGATATTTAGTAAAAGATGTATTAGGTTAATAGTCATTTCAAACATAATTTATTGTCAAAATTAACACTAGAAAAATTAACCACATAAAAAAATTTGTTTACCATTAGATTTTTTTACTGAGCATTCACGGATAATGAACAACTTTTATTTACTTGTATAATAAACGACTATATTTATTCATTTTTCCTACACCCTCACTTTTATCAACCTGACAATTATTTTAATTATTTATAATTATTATTATTGTAATATGTAGTAGTTTGATTTTTTTATCCTGAATCGACAATCTCTGTATTTTTTTCCCTTGTCGCCGCCGCTGTCCCCATCCCTTACCACACTCGAGTGACTTCCCTAAGCTTTTGAATAAGGTCCACACTTCCATTACCCAGCGCATATCGATTACTTATCAAATTAATTCCCCAGTAGGGTAAAAAGTGTGAAACGCATCAAATTCGACAGTTGACACAAATTCCCCGAATCCAAAAAACACCTGTACACCGGTTAAAATCGCATTAACCAGCCGAAATAATTCGTTTCGCTCGAAACGCTGACATAATTAAGGTCGGTTTAGTCGCAAGTTGTATGTTTAAGAACAATTTCGCTTTCCATAATGACGACCTATTAGAAGACAAATTCGTTACACAAACCGGATCAATTTTTGCAAATGCTGTTCTCTTAATCCGATTTCCTTTTACGGTTTAATCCAGTTAATCAATCCTTGTCGTCGTGTTAAGCACTGAATAGGGTGTTGGAAGCTACTTTTTCTCGCCGAGCTCACCTGAAACAAAAAAAACTGAAATTAATACAAATAGCAGGATTATTGGGAATCGCTGCAAGGTCAGTCACTGACGGAGAATCAAAAGGTTAAATTGTGTTGCGTTAATAAATGAGGACCATTAAATAACTGTGGTCCTGACATGGCGTACTCATATCGTGTTATATCCACCGATAAGAGGCGTGATAAATGGAATAGCAGCGCAACACTACCAATCTTACCCATTCCGAATGGGCATTTTCGATTTAAAATTCAAATACACCGCATGATTACCCGGCAATTAATCATCATTATGTCTCACGCAATATTAGCTCAGAGGCCGTGGTGCCGGCTTTGATTGCCTTTTTCTTCCCCGGATTTGAAGATTTCAAGTGCATTCGCCACGTTATGCAATTCCGCACGACCGACGACATAACCAGTTGCATAACTCGTCCCAAAGAATCGATTTTTTGTGAGAAATTTTTCGAATGTTTGCTCTCACGACCGGTTAGAATCCTGTGGTCGGAAATAAAATTTATTAATATCGATTTATCGGTTTAGTCGAGCGTTTGTTTTATCAATTCGAAAGATGTTATCGAGTGGTTTCCTGTGCTTTTTAAATTCGACGGCCTCTTGGGAACTACACAATTATAAGCCACCATTAATAATGGCCGCGGAATACATTAATAAAGAGCGAAATGCCCGCGAGTTACGCAAATTTATTCACGGATTAGCTACCGGATAAACAGTTTAAAAGTGTCCCAAATAACTTATCCTTAACGGCTTGCCATCGATAAACGCTGCAGTGAAATTGTTCAAAGAGACTACAACGCGCGGTGAGACCACGAACCCAAAAAACCGAATTAATGAAACAATGAAGCCACAAACATAAAATGTGGCTTATTGGTAGTTGTGTGGCCAAAGACAATGAATAATTTTATTTCACGATCGCTGATGGCAACCGGCCGGCAAGTGATCACGTTTATCTTAACCAAGGTTGAAACAAAACAGGTTCATCAACCATAAGACCATACATATATCCTTCAGAAATAATTAATTTATATTATCGATGGTTTAAACCGCAATTATAGATTTTCAATACGATTAGCGCCGTACATACTTAACAAAGATTAAAAAACTGAAGCAGCACGACTATTTTTACTTGTCGCTACAAGACATTTAATCATGAAAAATATCCGGCTGAAAAGCGTGAAATTCGTCCGCGTTTTTTCAGATTGTTGTTTGGTGACTGATCAAGCATAGTATTAGTGAGCCGGGACTGAAAGTGATATTTTAATTCCTGAAGTTAGCCGCAAGATAGGCTCGTCATAAATCCGACAAGATGGTTTATAGTAATATTTATGGTGAATTTTAAAATAAAACGGACGTGGAAGGCTTTTTTCGCTTTGTAATGCCACGATACAACTTCATTACAGGCAGTAAATCATTGCGTTTTTTTAATGAAATGACTAGAAAATAGACATGCGGAAGAGACGAGATGTCGGGGGACCCCAGACATTTTGACGTCTCTCGCACTATCATTTTCTTTATTGAAAGTGATAATGATGTGGCCAGGGACTCTACTGTGTCGTTTCGTCGAAAATCGTAAATAAGCGAATTTTTCTGCCGGTCAGTCAACCATAAAATCGCGCCATTAAATTGGTTTATGTCCTGCCTTAACAGAATTATTCAATTACCTATTATTACATTTTTTCTCATATTATTTATTCTCTTTTCGGCAGTAAAACCATGCATGACTTCGTTTAATGTAAGCTTCTGGTTGTCTTAATTCCGTTTTTATTATTCGTTTTGGGCCGTGGGTGTTCTTTTAATCAAGAAACTTATAAATACGTGTGTTTCGATGACATTTGAATAATCACCTACAATGCGTAAGTGTTAGAAAATTATGTTATCTAACTCTGATCCTTGGTATTTAAATATTCCAAAATTAAGAGGCGATAAGATACGAATTGGGAATTTACTTAATTCCCACTTAATTCCGTCATGTTCTTAAATTAATGAATAAATCATGTCGGTTTGCCTAACCCAAATTTTCTGTTGTAGAATAATAGTAATGTTAGCTGACCTTTAACAAAAGTGACCAATCCATTCGTTCCGTCGCCAGTTCCGTTTGACTTACAAAGGCATCGACACGAATTGATTGGTCAAGTAAAAATATTTTGCAATTTGTGCGACTTTCATCCATCACTTTTATTATTTGACTTTCCCTCGCGCTGAAACTCCTGAAACAGTCCGTAAAGTTCATCCGATTCGTTTCGAATTCCGTTTGTGTTGAAAGTGCCTCCTGATCGATTCGAAACGCGAGCTGAATAGTCCTCGAGGGCAAAGAGTCAAAAGGCACACCGGGACGTTTTCAACACTGCACCTGTGATCGGTTTATTTACGGGTGCTATATTTGGAGTGAAACGTTTTCGTCTACCCTTCCCGGCTATTCCAGGATTTGTACTTAATTTACGAGCGTTTCAGGAAATGCGCCGGTTAATGCGTTCGGAATGGAGTTTCTTTCAGCGGCCGTGTTTGTTTATTTTTTCCCTGTTGCAACACGGGGGCAGCGGTACCCAACACATCCATCAAAAAACACAAGCTGCCTTGACGGGGCAGTTTTTAGAGCAAAATTAATTTATTCCTAATCAAGGATACGGGTGCTGGTTTTATTAAACCGCATTCTTTGCGTGTATGGAATTGGTCTCATTTCTGCTATGCTAAAATGGCAAGTTTTTCGAAAAAGAATTTTGCAGATTGGAGAGATGCTCGAAACAAAAGCATCGCCAATGACAATTAAAAGCACATAAAACAAAAATGCGGAATGCCGAATTATGGTCCATAAAAGTTGGCTTCCAGTTGCTGTTAATTCATCGTGACGAAACGACTTTGGAACAATTGTGGCAAGAGGAGTAATTTTTCCGTAAAATAATAATTGTTGGGAACTGCTGGTTTGATGCGCTTGTGTTTACATTGATTTAGTAGTGAGTTTAACAAGCTTCCGACACATGTGACGTGCCTCATTCCAACAAAGAACCACATTGTCTTACTGTTTAAACAAACATCCCACTGATTTAAGCAACTTTCCGACAATTTAGTCACTCCTCGAACGTTAAATATTTATCAATAGTTCAATAAATCAAACCTCTATTGTTTTATACGATGTGCGTTTTTTCCCTTCTTGCAACAATGTGAGAATAGTCGATACGGCCGCCAGTCAAGCTCAACGTAGAAATAAAGAATTTTTTCGCTTCGTCCTCTCGTGACGGTGGCAGACGTTGATAAATGACTCGACGATGGAAAAAAAATGCTCCTACATTCGCAATATTCCCGACTTGATGAAAAGCGAGTCTTGAGCAACACAATGATCATTTGTTCGAAATAACTAGTATAATAACTGATTGTTTAAGTGTTTGGTTTGAGCGAGCAATTTCTCATGCATATTCAGTCTATTAATTTTTTTCTCCAGTATGTGCTCGTTAAGTGGTTCGATTATCTAAAGCGGACCTATAAATCCCCTCAAAGATGTACCGACTGTCAATTACCAACTTAATAAATTATTATTAGAAATTATAACCACCTCGAGCCTTCTTAATTATAACGTTGCTGAAACTTAATGGATCGAGAGCACGATTAACTAATAGACAATGCGAACTTGACACCGGAGCTGCCGGAGCTTTAAATCTAATTCTCCCGGAAGAAAAAATGGCGAAACGAGTCGAGCAACAAACCCATGCGAAATTAATTCTCAAGCCATAGCGCACCTGTTGATTGTTAAGGAATAAATCCTTGTAATTGGAAAACCTTGAATTATTATGACAATGTAACACTAACATTAAAGCTCAATAGAACTAGTCATTTTCTGTCGAGACGTCTCCACAACAACTTGGCAACACCCACATTCATGAACTCAACATAATCGACAATATACAAACCCAACAACAACATAAATTTACACAGTTTTAAATTCCTACTCCTGTTTTATTGAATCTGGGAGAAAATAGACAACAAAACCATTATTCTTATCAACTCGGAAAAAATACGTCAAATTCCTGACGGAGGAATTTTTTACTCAGAGGGATTTATGCGAGCAGATGCAAATTAGTAAGCATTAAAGATAATTAGGTCGTAAAATGTACGAATGAAAAACTGAAAATATTTCACGTTTCAAAGATTATGGGAGAGCTGTAATTAAACCCAATCGACTTTCCACCAATGATCAGATGCTAAGCTTAGCAACCATCAACCAAATTATTCGGTTAAAAAAGCTCCAAGCTGTAAATTACCAAGAAAAGGAAAAAATCGTTTTGCTTTGTTATGAAGAATGTTGCTAACGGAGTGGTTTTTCTAACAACTCAAATTATTTTTAAATAGATTTTTAGTGAGAGTTAAGTAATTTTAAAGTACCTATGTAGTTGTAGAGTTTCCAGGTTACTATACCTATTTTACCAACATACAGGCAATGCGAAAAAGCTCCATAACTTGTTTATTATTAAAGATATTAACTTTTCCATTTTCCTTAGATTGTAGATACGTTCCTGCTGCATGTTTCTAAAATATTGCGGTATATATACAGATTGTTCCAATATTAAAAAAACACTAAAGTTATGTCTTTGCACATAAAACACCCTAAATTTTAATGCATTTTTTGACGTAGCTTCTACTGGTGATTTTTTTCTCAGCTTGTATTGATCGTTTTTGCTTAGTTTTTGAAATAATTTGATTTTTTTGACATAAACACGTTTTATTTAAAAATTTATTGCACAAAAACGGAGAATCGTAGAAAAGTAGGACTTTTACCACTTTAAAGGGAAAAGTTCTAACTTAAAACTTTTCCAAATGTTTGCGTATTATAATTGGAAACATATAAAAATTAAATTTGTTAAAAGTTAAATAACTTGAAAAACTTAAATGGAACACCCTGTTTTTTGTTCTTGCTTCTCAAAGATTATTAAATTGTTTATCTAAAAACATAAAGTTGCAAATACCAAAAGTTAATAGCTAAAAAAATATTTCACTTTAAAAGTTAATTTTAGCAACATTGTTGTTACCATAGTAAACCATAGCAACTCCACACAGACGATTTTGTAGGAGTTTGTACGAGAATTTAAAAAATTGCCATTAATTAAAATTTTAATAATTTCACTGTAATAAATGCCGAATAATGGCCTAAAGATATTATTAGCAGAAAATTTCACTTTTTGAGTACGGAAACAATAGTTAATTTTCTTCTATTGTTTAATGTTTAATATCTTTTGAGTAATCAGCAAATGACACTTAACTGTTAATATTTTTAGAGAGACAATTTAAAGGTCTTTTAGATGCAAAAATAAAAATTGGGTGTTTCATTTAAAATTTTTAAGTTATTGAATTTGCTACAAACCTCTTCATTTTTTATCTTCTTAACTGCAGTAAGCTAATAAAAATAATATATTCTTGAATTTTCTTTAAAGTGGTGAAAGTTCTACTTTTCTGAGATTCTTAGTTTTTCTGTAATGTTTTTTAAAAAGCGTATTTTTCTCAAAAAAATCAAGTTATTTTAAAAACAAAGCAAAATCGACCAATAAAAATTTTGCTTAAAAACATCTGTGCTAAAAGCTACATCCAAAAATGTAAAAATAAATATTATTCCATTTAAAAAAACATAAGTTTGTGTTGTAGCTAATTTGCTAATTTTAAAAACACTTTGTATACTTGAAAATAATTTCAAGTGAGTCACGGAGTTAGTAGAATACATAGTTAATTGGAATTAAGGTAGGTAGATTGAAATGTAAGCATAGTAAAAATCACTTTTGCAGTTATTGCTTAAAATCTGTTCCACAGTGGAATTATTTTTCTTAAAAATGTGACACTCATAATAATATGTCGCTTGTTCGAATTCTCGTTGTGTCGAATAGTTGCTAGAAAAAGCTATATTTTTCTGGCTGAATTTTTGTATTGTTTGTCGCAGATGTTACAAATTTTAATCCGAAAGAATAATCCGGCGTTTTGCCGGCACGAAAGTTAATAAATCCGGTTAGTTTATTGTTATGAATGGGGTGGCACGGGGTGCGTAAAATGTGCGTGGTGGCATGTGTTTTATCGATGGTGTATGGCCCAGTTCCATACAGGGCTGACCGGAGTTGACCTGAAACGGCCCTCCTGATGCATCGGAATGGGCATGGCTAATATGTTGGCGTACGCACCGGCACCGGGAATTCATAAATCTTTAACGAAACTAGCGCCAAACACGCCACCGACGGATAAGCGTTACGCCCAAAAGCGGATTACTGTAAGCAAAAAGCTGCATATTTCTCGATTCGTCTCATTACAGTTCGAATTCCTGCTGGGTTTATTCGAGAAACGTGACTGTACGCTAGTGAGGCCAAATCATTGTGAAAATTTGACATACTTGACGAATTCCGCAATTAAAAATTTTATGTTACATTTACGGACACCAAACCAATAAAAAACCTGATATTCGAATTAATTTGTGTTGATGAACCCGCGGTTTGAATAAATTCCCATTTTATGTCGGCCACGTTTTCGAATTTTCTCCGTTTGGAAGAGTGACAGGAGAATTCAAATGAATTATGATGTTGGCAGAGGCTAATGAATATGTTGGAAAATTATTTATAAATGGATACAAAAGCCTAGAATCTCAAACATCCTCCGCTTGATTATTATTATCTGATGACAGAGACAAGTTCCTAGTTTCCAGAAGCTGAGAAACGGTTAATTTCTTATCGTTGTGCGGAATATCTACTTGGAAATGCCTCGAGTCATAATCGATAGATCTAGTTTACAAATTTGAAACTTAAAGGCGTGATATGTAGGTGTAGGAAACCGACTCTGACATGACTAAAAGCCGCCAGGTTTGGATAACGCTAAGCTCATCTAAAGAAATTCTTAATAAAACATGCCAACCCTGTGGCGCTTGATCCGTCCTAATCCGTCCCGTATTTGCAAAAGGGTTGAATAATTAAATATGTGCATCCCGAATCATAACTAACTTTCGAAAGCCTGTCCGAATTAAATTACTTCGCCCTAATTCAATTCAGTTAATGGTAAATTAAAAAAGTTATTTCCGGCTTTTGTGCATAAAAGGAAACGTTAGATTGCCTCAACAAGTGCTAATGAAGCTCCCATTTGTACGAACACCTGTCTCCTATTCACCAAACTTTTCCAGGTATTGGTCGCAGCCGCTTCGCCCCTCGAAAATTATCTATCGAACCAGAGGACTCTGACCATCGGATTACGAGATATTTAGTGCAGAATTATGGTCATCCGCTATCATTTTGCGGCCAGCTTCGGACATTACCGTTTAATTTACGGTGCTTCCACGTATTTACGGCTCGATTAATCCATTAAAAATTAATAAACGCCCGCACACTTATGTCATAAAATCGATTTTTCGAGGGCGCTTCGCCTTATGGGTTAAGGTCGAATTCTTCTATTCTCGCCGCTCGCGTTACCTTTTTATTGTTATCTCACTGAGGAATCTACGCTAACCTGTTTTTCTCAAAACGTATAAATCAACCATGTGAAACCGAAAGGGTTAGCGGTGAGAAAAGAGATAATACGAGGCTCTTTGTACACTGAGATAAGCAGGAAAGTCGTAAAAACGGAATTATTATTCGGCACGTTTGACGATCTTTTCCGGGTGATAAAGTCGGAGATTTTTAAGTTTGGCGCATGTGTCACTCTTCTCCGGTAAAGTCCCGGAGATCCCCACACATCACTTTGCTGATATATCGACATTTACGGGCTCTAATCCGCATTATCTTCCTCCGTAACAGCACAATAACGTAAAATTTATAATCTCGAATGGGATTTGAATATTAAATCCGACTCAAGTCACCTGACTAACCTTTTACGTCTTTATCCAAGGGTTTATTTATGGTTTGCGAAGTCGGTAGAACGTATGAACGTTAATTTTATGGGCGTTCTTTTTTCCTAAATTATTATGCGATAATGGCGATATTTTATGCAAACAGGTCAGGGGTTCGTACCTACGCATGATTAAATAATTTTTTCACTCAGATCTACAGTTCGCGATCTCGAAATTTATATAAAACAATCGCCGCCATAGCCACCGGACATTAACAATGCAAAAGCGGCAAAACGAGTTATAGGTCAGTAGTTTGGATTACGATCTAACCTCCTCATCTTTAATAAGAAATCGGTGCGTTGGTGTAAAATGACTTTACCTTAGGCTTAGAAACAGACATTTGGGGTTAGACCACGAGGTCAAGAGATTGTCTAAACTCTGACGAAAATTTATTTAATTATCGTTTGTAAATCAAACGTTTCCTTTGCCTCCATTCACTTTTATTATGTGGCTCCTAATTATCCATTAAAAATATAAAACGAACGCTAAAGGCGACGGAACTTTTTCAATAGAGTCATCAGAAAGAATTTTTAAAAATAAGAGAAGTAATGACTAACAAGGACATGGTCGATGAAATATAATGCGGACAGCCAGCCAGGTAATTCCCAGGATGAAAATATTGCCATCATAAAGCACTGTCCATGTCAAGCTGAATATATACGTGGGTACAGTTAACTAATAGAACACACTGTAAAATTGATAAATACAACGTTATTAAACCAGCAAATGTTATTAAATAATTATAAGGTAATTTTGTAATCTTTGACAAGATCGAGTTAATTATCGCCAACTTAATAACAGTGCTGTATTCATCATAATTTGCGCCAACGTGAATGATAAATGACAATAAATTCAAGAGCGCAACGGCATCCTTGTGCTAGTCACAATCGACTAGAGCTTTTCAAGCTTTACCAGAAGCTGTTCTAAAGTAAATTGAAAATTAGACATTCGTAAATGAGGGAAAAACTGAAATGATACACCAGCGAGCACTTTAGAAAGCATTAAAGTCGAGAAAAAACTGTAAAACCTGAATGCCTAATGTGTTGATGAATACAAATTACGCAAAATGAAATTTAATAAGTTTTGCATTAACATTCCGCAAGAACTTGACTTGAATTATCAAAAATTACTCGAGTGAGTTGTACTAAAAACCCACCTTTGTCTCCTTAAATGTCAATAAGTATAAAAATCGGTTCCGCCTTCTGCCTATTATACCTTTTGAACAATATCAAGTACAGGAAATGACAGAATTGGGTCACATATTTTCCTCCATCTCAGAAGTCAAGTTGAGGCATTTTTGCATGTCAGAGAAATAACATCTCAAGTTAATAAAAGAACAAACACTCCCAACCTGATTGCAAGTTTAATGAACATGAAGTGATAAACAACAATATTCAATATCAATTAGCATAAAGCTGACAAGCTTCCCATTTTTTGAAAATCGGTTAGAGAACCTGTTTGCAGGCATTTAAAGCAGTGAAAAATGCGCATTTCCATATCTCTTGTATAAATGTGAAAAATTAAGAACCGCACGCTCACACCCGAAAACGTCAACGCGAGATTACCATCGCAGCTTTGAAAAATGTCCAGCCATGTCTGCGACATGTGAGAAGGTTTTTAAACGTGTTTTTGGTGCTTTCAATAAATATGCTCACGTGTCTAGTCACGTGTTTTTCCGGAAAAAAACCCGGATAAACCAACCTTGTAATTTAATATAAATCCAAAAGCACTGCACAAACGAAAATAAATCAAAAAAGCATCACACAGGCAGCAACCAAAGCGTAACGTCGCAACACAACACAAAAATCTTCACACAATGCCATCACAAAACGAAAAATTGTACAAGAAGTGTCGATTGTCCGTACCTCCAGAAGATGACTTCGGCTTGACCAACAATACAATGGCCTGTACAATTGCGAATATCGTCAATAGAGAACGAGTTAAATTGTAAAAAGGAGGAAAGGCTCGCGTGTAGGAACGTCGATCAGGTTCACCGACCGCATCATCAAACGCTTTCAGCAGGACTGAAGGAGTTTTGGAACGGATCTCGCGCCGTCGTTCTGGTGAAACACGTGGAGTGCTTTTGTATGCGCATGCTTTGCTGATTTTCAGACGCCAGGACGAATTTCAGCACTTGCGGCAGGAAAGTAAAAGCTTTGCAAACAAATTGACGAAGATTGATTCCAGGCAAGACGCCCACTTGGACTTGACCGGAAAGGTCGCCGCACAGCGACTTAAGCTTTCTAAATACCAAAAGAAAAGCTCTAGTGAGATTTGCGACCAAAACCAAAGTATCATTTTCCACATAAAACTCCGACCTTTCAACACAAACATAAATATACATAACTCAGCTTTTCTTTAGGTTTCAGCAGGAATACAGAGATGTTATCCTTTGAAGTTTTTGTATCTTGCCGCAAATGCAAAAAAGAATAAAAGCTTCATGAAAATGTACTTTCTGAATCGAATTTGACTCCTGCAGCAGAAAATCCAGAACAATAAAGTCTGTCAAGATTATAGAAGTTTGAGCAGGATTTATGTTCGGAATATGGTTTTAATAATGTGTACCAACAAACGTAAGCAAAATTTAAAAACAATAAAGACCAAGGATACCTTATGTTATTTTTAACCGGATGATCTTATATGATAAAAGCTTTACCCAGCAGAATTTTTTCTGAAATACCATCTAAAAACAAAGCATTTTGATAGCGATAACGCGTATAAAGTTTGAGTTTCCGAGCGAGTGTAAACAATAATAAAACGCCATTACCGCACCAAAGCAGGAATTTTATTTGAGAACTCTGTTGCTTTTAGTGGTTTTATAAAAATTCTCACGCATGCAAACATTTACATTAATAATAATAAAATTGTTATGACAGGCGAGACATAACTGAAATGAGCTTAATTCTAGCGAACAAGTCCCATTTAAAATTTTCATAACACATCTTATAAAAATACAGCAAAGCAGCTGAAAAATGTGGATAATTCATCCGAGCCTTTCTAATTCAATTAAATATTCATTAGAGATCATAAAACGGCGATAAGTCGTCCCGTTTAGGTAAAATGTGACACTAATCTATATTTGAACAAAAATTTGGCTTTAAAAATTGTATAAATCTTGTAATCGACCAATTAGACTATCTCTAATTTGCATAATGGCCTCCCGCCGCCATTTTGCCGCGGAATTGTTTCGGCCAAAAATGTAATTAAGAGAAATCCGGTCCGATATTGAATTTACCACGTACCTGATATAATTAAGTTGTTTTAATTATTAATGTTCCCGGTATATATTTCTTGCTAAAATCATAAAAATACCTGCTCACCCAGTTCATAAATAATACATTATCGATAATTATATCAAAACGTAATAAATAATTCAGGTGAAACCGTTCGTGATGTTAAAAAACGCATCCAACAAAGGCGGAGCTTTTTTCATCACGTCGATACAATTTCGGTTTTCGCTACAAATTATTCCGAGGTGGTATCGGAGGTTTTAAATTACAGGGAGACGTTACGTTGCGGTTTGGTAACTTTCTTCACCTTAAAAGAAGACAAAGGACGTATAAATTTTCAAGTGAATGAAATACAAACCCGGAATGAAAGTACAAATTTATTAATAATTGTTGTCTCTGAGGAATTTTTCAGTTTCTCGCAATTCGCACTAAACAAGTATTAATTGAGTTCAACCCCACTAAACTGTCACTTAATTCAATCAAATGGCGCAATGTTATTAGCGTTTCCTCGAGAACAATGACTGCTACAAGGCTGGGCTTCAGACGACGAAAATATCCATCCGACCCGTTATTCTGAAATCATAAGTAAACATTAAGATTAAATCTACACCGAAAAAAGTAGCAACAGCAAATTATTGCTGATGAGAGTACGGAAGCGTTGAAAACCTATTAGCATTTTTTTTAGTGAGTATATTCATAAATTCTGCTTTGAATCATCAGTTTTAGTATTAATTTAACGGTTATAAAGTGTCAAAGTGAATTTATTTTAAATTAAATTTATTAACAGAACTGAAAGTAGGTAGATATGATAATAATCTTGGCCGGACATTCCAATGTCTAATAGTGTTTACTAACAAGATATACCTGCTATACCTAGTGCTAAAAATTGTGTGACCAATTCATTTTGCCGTCACGTTTTCACTGACAATATTATTAAATGTTTCTAAATAAATGCACTTCCTTTGTATGTATTTTTAATCAGTAAAAATAATCATTTAACATTGCCTTGTAAAAGCATTCTTTTGCCCAGTAATAAACAATTCCTGCAGCTTGCAGGAATTTCTCCTGAAATATCAAATTGCGCAGGCATTTAAAAACAACATAAAACAACTGTTCAAGAACATAATACACGCATTTCCATCCACAAATAGCAAAAAACAATTCACAGACCGACTTGTTGAAATCTTATATTCACTTAAAATTCCTTCGTTTATGCACCGGAAACGGAAATATATGTAGCAATTTATCGATTAACCGATTAGCTGAAATCTCCCCTTTTAAATACTTTTAGTCAAACACGAACTGTGCAAACTCAGCAGAATTTTCTCTTTTCGCTGAAATGAACATCAATGAGCCCTAATCAAACAGTCCAGCCTCGACTTTTCCTCGGAACAAAACCGCATGATGAAAATTGGTTTGATCCAAAGTTCAGACATCGCTTCCAGCCACCCTTACTGCATTATCGACGTTATTATTATTCAAGGGACATTCCGGAGGACTATAGTACGGGATCGGGAACACTCGTAAACCAATTCCAAACATCGCATTCCGGCAAAAGCTCCCATAAACTGAAAAATTACGACCGAATATTGACAGAGATACAAACACGTCTGAATTTTAAAACACGATTCTGTCATTAGGCTAATGGTCTTTGATTTCGGGGGCGAATCGACCCCTTTACACCAAATCAGTGGATCGGGTTCATTCAGCCAAAAATAAAAAACTGATGCAGCCAAAGGAGGTCTCTCATAACTCAACCATTGGGACTGACACGGAGCAATAACAATTATCAGCATATTTATTGGACCAGTCTGAAAAGTCATTAAGACAATTTTTTCAGATTTGGCGACCATCTGCTCGGATAAAACGATTTTCATTGACTATCAGTTTGTCTAGTAACTATTTGCACACATTGATTTACCGCACTTGTGCCTCTCGTGATGGGTGGCAGCTAAACTGCCGAGAAAATACCAAAAATTCGATTAGATTTTAATTTATTTGGTGGCGGGCGTTTTATCTAATTCAGGAGCCTCTGTATCAGGTAACGAAAAGTCCGACAATGTGGCGATCCACAACGGAACCGGTTATAACAGTTCACCTGTCTGCTTTCTTGTTTCTGCTCAATCTTACTTACATCAAGAAAACAAAGATTTTCTCCGCCGAGACCGAAACCATATTTCATCCCAAGACAAATTAGAAATTATCCCTTTACAAATTGTTTAATTTGTCTAATCGACCCGACACTCTGCCCAATATTTTACACCTACATCAAAGTCTTGATCTATTATTCAACAGCGAAATTGATAATATCTCCACCATAAATTAGCATCTGATTAAACGGTAAAAATTCATCGAAAACAATCAAAATATTGTGATTAAACGAGGCTTCGTTGGGGAGTTTGTTTTCTCATCGACTTAAATGTTTCAAGAAAAATTGATCCTGTTGGCACGGTTTAACCTCGTCATTAGTCAAGTTTGCAAACTAAACAGTTCGTTACGGCTACTGGTTTTGGTATTCGATGAAAGTTTCCAACAGTCGACTCTCATTACAATGAATTCCATCGTCGGAGAGGTCGAATGGGCGCTATTCAAGTGCATTTCAAAAGAAGAGAGTTTGTGTGAGGAGGAGGTGTGTAAGACCCAAGATTTACTCAAAAACGAGTTGGTTCAACTACCGTCGATTCACTTAAGAGCAAAGTTACACCCTGTATAACTACTGAACCGAGAAACTAAAGATAGTATGGATGGAAATGTCATAAAACTAAGTGTTTTAGTACACACTTACACCTACTGACGTTTTACAGTTTAATTTAAATTTAATAGCTCTTCAACTAATGGTATAAACTAAAACACAAGCGATTTTATTACCAAATAACAATAGAGATAAGGCGTCAAAAAAATTAATGCCAGATAAAAAGTGACAAATTTAATTAATACCTAAAGCATCAAAATGCAATAAATTGACCACTTGTCAATTTCTAGCACGACTTAGACTATTGTAGAAACAAGGCATAAAAGAAAAGAATTTAAAAAGAAGAAAATAAATCAGGTTCTTATTTTGTAAAGCCTGCTTCGTCCTGAAAATTCATCTCTTTAACGGTCCGCAGTTTCTAACTATAATAAATAGACAGCTGCCTATTCAAAGTTAATATTTTGTACCATAAGTGCCGACTACATGGGTGCATGTAGTATGCACTTATTGAAATTTGGTAATTAGATTAATTCGAGAAAATTATAACTCTTCCAAAATTAAAAAAAAATACAGAGATTGAACGAATCAAGATATAATTTCTTGTTTTTGCAAAAATTAAGCAAATTTTTTATTAAGGGCAGCAAACGTTGCAAAAAAATAAGCTAAATTAAAGAAACTACATATTATAATAAAATACTGAAAAATACAAAATTACAGCTTGTTTTGTGATTTCCTGAATCCAAAATCTTTGAAATAGGAAGGTTTTTTTTTAACAAACTGACCTATATTTTAGCATATCTGGTCATATAATTTTTCAGAAGAAGACTAATTTCATTAAAAGAAACTAGATTGTTGTAAAAATAACAACCTTTTTTTAAATATCGTAAAACCGATTCTCATTGAAATATTATTATACGAGTTTTATAAGACGTTCTATTGTGGCACGAAGAAGTGCTCCAATAGAATGAGTGCCACAGTTAAGTTCTTATAAAACGAGTGTAATAAACTATTTTTTCTACTTTTTATTTTTGTTGTTGGTTTTTGTTTTGTTTAACTTATCAAAATCTGTTTCCTCCTAATTTTGTTAATTATTCGGGCTTTATCAATAAACAAACGACTTGACACTGTTGACAAGTTACAAACTAAATTACAATGATGACTGATGACGTAATGACACCTCGCCCAGCCCTGCCAAAAATTTACTAAATGGAGTTGCACAAAAGTTCTCTTTGAGAAACCACTTTCAGCTTCACAATAAATATTTTCTAAAACTCAAGTAGAAAAAATAAGCTGAATTGCCAAAATATTCTGAAAAATTAAATTTCGAACATTTTCTGCAACTTTCTGCATTAATTAAAATAAAAGAAGGAATTTTATTATTGCGATTTTTGTTATGTACATATTCAACAGAATATACAATACTTTAAAAAACTAGCTTGCAGGAAACAAGTCAAAAGAACTCATTTTTGTATAAATTGACCTTTTTTTTCGTTAAAGAATAAGTTTAGTCAAATGATGAACCATGTCAAAAAATACAAATTTGCACCTAAATATGTAGACCTCATTCAACTGACAAAAGGTCAATAACTTAAGTAGGCTTTAAGTTTTAATAGTTATAATAGTTTTTGTAATTTGCTATTTTGATGGTTTAATAAACGTCTTAAAGTGCGATGTCATAATACTCATTATTATTTCACAAATTTCAGAAAGAGTTCATGCAACATTACCTGCATTGTCATCCAAACTCTTGTTTTTTGACAAAACTTTGATAAAACAAAAATTTTAAATCAATTTTTTACTTTCAAAATTAAGATATTACCAACTGTCTCAAAAATCTCTAAATCGACTAAAATAACAATTTATTTAAAAACGGCAAAAAGGGGGCAAATTACAAAAAATAGTATAAAAAACTCGTTTCATAAAACCTTAAAACACTGATTCTTTCAGTTTCTTTTAAAACTGAATTCGCGCTTTAAAGCTGGTCTTATAGAACTTGTTTTTAATATACTATTATTATATATATTCGTATGACAGAAAAAAAAGGACAATAGTACATTGTATATAGAAGAAATCACAAAACTTTTATAGTAGATAACCAAGTTTTAGCTTGTGGCGACAGTTGATGGATTTCATTTTAACTATTTTATCATTTTACTATTATTTAACGAGTTTGAGTGTAAATCGGAGTGGATTATCAAACCACGAGTGAAAACGAATGGTTTATCATCCACGAGATGAAATAAATGACCAGATTTACACGAAAACGAGTTGAATATAACATTTTATTCTTCGAATTAGATTCAACAAGGCTTAAAATCGCTATAAATCTGTTAAAAATAATCTGATTTTGTATTGAGAAATGCCAAACAGTTGTCAAAACTGCCTTACACAGGAGAAAAACCGGAAATTTTGACAGTGTCGAAGAATAAACGGTTTTTTTTTTTAATGTAACGAAATCCACCAAAAAATGTATTTTTTTCTGGTTTGTTAACACTTTACTTATTTTTCTAACTTGGTTGGTTCACTCATTAAAAATTAAAAAAATCGGCGCCCATGTTTAGTTCTTTTTAACTAAAAGCTTTTCTCGAGTTATTTTTAACTTACTTATTTTTACCACCGTTGCATGAAATTTTTACTGAAAATTGAATCACGATATTATTTTTTGAAAAATAAATTGAATATTCAGCTAGCAAAACTCGTTTGCATCAAGCGTCATAAACCTCCCTGTTCATCTCCTTAGATCCTTATCCTTTCTCCTTTAATTGAATTTTGGCGCGCTGGAAGCAATCGCCCGAACAATGACGTTTATGTTAGTTACCTCGTCATAATCGTAGTCCATAAACAAGAATTTGATTACTTTAACACAGCCCATTTGCATATAATGCAGACTTAGTGCAAGATAACAAACATCTCGTAGTTAGGAGACGAGAGCGCTATTTTATCCCGCACTCAACATGTGGGTCTGTTTTACTCGCCTTTTACACTCTGGGATTCCTGTACGAAGCAACCATGAACTTCATTTATAGACGACGCCGCCGTTATTTAAATTTATTTTAATGGCGACCGGTTTTACAAAATAATTTAATCAAGGAAAATAATTCGAGCTGCATGTGAAACTCAAAACTAACCCTTCACGCGTACGAGAGTCGACATAAAGGAGCATTGTTTTCGACGCTGGGAGCAGTAATGAATCTCTTATTGTCGTTGCGGTTTTATTGTTGGCAACATGGCGACACAAAAACGGGACAAAATGAAAGAATTTTTTAATTGATCCCACTGACAATCAATTTTCTACGAACAGAGACATCCTTTGAACCGAGAAACGAACGCCAGTCATCTTCCGACAATCTCCGCGCCATTCTTTTACGAAATTATTTACCAAGAATGGGCAACAACTTTTTAAGTGCTACACAGGTCACAACCTAACTGATTAGAATTTTGCTTCTGCCACTGGACCACCCTGCGCCAGTTATTTCGCCATGTGGACGAATGCCCGGCAAAAAGCTCGTTATCTACTTAAAATTCCGCTTGAAACGTTATGACTTTCGAGAAAATATCCAATTTTTTGACTCCTATGATTTAAAGGTCGTTAACTCATTGTTGAAACGTGGATAATGATGTTGTCTTTGACGTGAAGGATCCTTCTGGTCCGCCCACTGATTGAGACAAATCATTTTTTGTTGAAAGTCACTCCGAGTGAGTTTTCAACGAATTTCGTGCAGTAAACGAGAAATCATTGATTACCGTAATTACCAGGCCGAAAACGGTAATTACCCCAATTGAGTCGAAAGTAAAATCCAGCATTTGAAATTCACGCACAATTAGCAACCGTTAAAAATTCCCACAACAGCATTTATCCATCTTGTATAAAATAACATGTGATTATAGATAGGCCTCATTAATCCTTACAGCCGAGTCGCAATAATTACATACGTTGTTGCACTCGCTAACATTTCTTCTATTTGGCTTCTTTATCCTTGCGATTAGGCCGCGATACGTTCGGCTATTAAAGGACTCATCCGCCATCGCGACTCCTCATCGATGAAAAACTCGCGATTAAATTTAATTAGTTTGGAAAAATTTACGAGATAATTGCCCCACGAGTGAATAAGATGTGTTTGTAACGGAGCAGCTTTTATACTTTAGCTTTTCACCATTAATAACAGATATTCATTTGCTCGCGATAATTAGCGTTTGAAATATTCAGGAAACACCAAGTCAACAATGCTAGTTCAAGAACTCAACCATAAACTTCCCTGCTGTTTGGGAACATTCATCACAATTGCGTCAGATAAATATTCTCCTCGGACGAGACACGCAATACACAGTCTGCCCTTTCGGCGTTTTATTCCATTGCTGAAAAACAGCAACGTGTTCTAGGTGCGCAAACACGATTAATCTATCGTTAGCTTGATGTTCTTGACGTCTGTATCGAGGCGTTCCTCAATAACCTCTAAGTAGATAATTAAAGTATGAGTTAAATTGAAAATCATAAGATGTTACGTTTCTGGTGGTCTGTCTATCGTTTTCCAGAAGCAGGAAGCACTGCATAATTACAAACTTTAATCGTTTCGGTTTTTACAAATTTGTTAATCTTCCTGCATATTAATGTATTCAAGACATGTTAATTTAACAAACTTCACACAGCAATTAAAACACCTCCTTTTTGCATGCTTTATTACAATTCTAATGCAATTTAAACAAAGTTGAATTTCTGGTTAGTTCCATGCGTGCTTTAATCTCAACTGCATGCATAATAAATAACGACTAGATGCAACAATATAACATTATAATCAACGAAACAAACAGTTAAATATGATATTGTCGGCTACAATAGTGATTTTCACCCATTGTGAGACATGATTGTACTGCCATGAGAAAGCAGTCACAAAAGTTCGACAAAATCACTTCCTGCTTAATTAATAAGGATTTAAGTCAGTTTTGAGTCACCTTTGTGACATTTTAATTAATGACTCAACTTTATTTGTTAAAATTATCAGTAACGACAAACATTGGCTAGGAAAAACCCTACCACATATCACATAACTAAAGTTGCACAAATGCACAAAACAAGAAAAACAAAAATTCAAACTTCGTCCAAAAAAATTTTTGTGATTTACACAGGTGGAACAATTGGCATGAAACCGAACGATGACGGGGGTGAGTTTTGTGTTAAGAGAACATTTTTGTATCGTATTTTTAGCTCAAGTTCCTGTACCAAAAGAATTTATTAGCAGACTTAAAAGCATTCCGCAACTTCTTGATCCCGAATTAGCAAGCAAACATTTCCCGAATCTAGACGAAAATGAGCTAGTTTTATCGTAACAAGCAAAAATTAAATAAACAAATGTACGAGTTGCTTTTTAGTGCAACTGGTTGTTTGATTGTCTACAAGGTGTGCGAATATGACCCTCTGCTAGATTCTAGCAGCATGACACCAAATGAATGGATCAAAATAGCAAAAGATATAGAAGAAAATTATGAAAATTTTGATGGTTTTGTTATTCTTCACGGGACTGATACTCTCGCATATACTTCCAGTGTTTTATCATTCCTATTTGAAGGACTCCAAAAACCTGTGATAGTAACAGGGGCTCAGGTATTCATACAGGATGTCCCAACTAAAATTTATTCCTCCTCAAATCTCCAATCTCGTACAAGTTTAGCAAAAATGCTGAAATAGGTCAATTTTAGTTTAAAGGAAAACCAAATTTTATCTTAGTTTCAAAGTTATTTGTGCATCTCTTTTGAGTCCACAACTACCAATTCAAAAAATTTAAATGGCAAAAAAAATCATTTTGAAGCTGCCTCTGTATTTTTTTCAATTTTGAACGATTTGTTGTTAAGAATTTTAAAGTGTAAATCTCATTAAAATTTTGAAAAAACGTAAGTCATAAATTATTTCCAAGTTTACGAAATTTTTTCAAAAACTTTAAATTCAAAAAATACCATAATGTTTAGATGGTAGGGAATGAAGACTTTTTTTAAGAAAACGCAAATGCTAATGATAGAAAAAAATAATTACAGAGCACTTTGCTGGGTAATAAAAAAATAATTACTAATTATTCTTTAGCATTTGTTCTTAATTTTTTTCAAATTCCAGAAGTATCATTGTTTTTCCTGTAAGATTCTCCTGTTTTGACTTTTTTTTAGTTCTTCCTCTGTTTTTTTTTTGTTAAAAAGAGGCAGCGAAATGACACGAACGAATAAGTACTCTTAAGTGACATGAGAATGTTATAATCCGATCACGATTATTTTAAACAAGCAGCAGCCCTAGATATACAGGATGTCCCAACTAAAACTTACACACCCTGAAATCTCCAATCTCGTCCAAGTTTGGAAAAATTGCTCAGCTCAACTTTAGTTTAAAGGGAGACCAAATTTTATCTCAGTTTCAAAGTTCTTTGTGCATCCCTCTTGAGCCCACAGCTACCCCTTTAAAAAATTTAAATGGCAAGAAGAATGATTTGTTAAGAATTTTGAAGTTTAAGGCTCATTAAAATTTGCAAAATTGTCAGTCTAAAATGCTCTCGCTTAGATTTTCGAGAAGTTTTTCGATATGGATAGACTCAGAAATGCTATCTCATCTAGATTACTGTTTTTAAAAATTGATTGTACCATTTTGTAGTGATTAGAGGTGGACATTTTACCAGTACAATAGTTGAAATAATTTGTTTTCTTTTAACTACTTTTATTTTCTCTCACAGAAATCTAGTCAATGTTCACTGAAAAAAAACGTTTAAAATTGAAAAAAAAATAGTATTTGCTATTTAAATTTTTTAAAGAGCAGGGTTTGTTAGTTTAAAGTAACAACATTAGCGCAAATATTATTTCTAAATCCGTTCATAGCAAAAAACTTTCAAAATTTGAACAAGAGGGTTCAAGATTAACAATTTTCAAAATATCAATGATCATAAATCAATTTCGTGATTTTTGACAATAAATCGGTCAAAATTAAAAAAAAGTAAATGGCTGCATGGACAATGAAAACAGCATCAAAATGATGTGACTTGACCCAACATGCCATTCAAATTTTTTGAAGGGTTTGCTCCAAATGCCAGAAGAATGCAGAAAAAGCTTTGAAACTAAGATAAAATTTAATCCCCCTTTAAACTAAAAATTGACCTGTTTCAGCATTTTTTCTAAACTTGGACGAGATTGGAGACTTCAAAAAGTGCAAATTTTAGTTGGGACACCCCGTATAAAACCAGACTGAGCAAAAGTTCAATAAATGTTTGCAGCTTTCAGTTTTTGAAACTCGTAGCGATGCTGTGGACAACATTTTAGGTGCTTTAATCCTTAGTGGATGTTATGAAATTCCAGAAGTGTGTGTTTTTTTTGCTAATAAACTCTTCCGAGGTAACCGAACGACTAAAATAAGTGTCAAAAAACTCGCCGGCTTCGATTCACCAAATTACGACATCCTTGCAGACACTCAAACCACGATAAAGTGTAAATTGTCTCTAATTGTACCATCTTTAATTCAATTTATTTTTTCCTCCAGTAAATAATAATTATATCAGAAAACCGGATACAAGCCCATTTAGAGTAAATACCAATCTAAATACCAATGTGGGAATATTAACATTCTTCCCTACAATGACTCCTTCTATGGTCGGTAAATATGTCAAGTTTAGCTTTTATAATAATTTTTTTCAGTTGGAATTATTCCTGCAACCGTTTGACGGTCTAGTCATTCGGAGTTACGGTTCAGGAAACGTTCCTTCAGATCAACCAGAACTAATCCAAGTTTTGAAAAACGCAATTGATAGAGGATTATTGATAATAAACACAACACAATGTCTGGAAGGAGCGGTTTCTGGTATTTACCAAACAGGAAAGGTGCTTAAACTTCATTTGCGTTGGGTTAAATTTAACCGGAGTTTATTTCCAGATATTAGAAGATATTGGAGTCATTTCAGGCTACGACATGACACCTGAAGCAGCTCTCACTAAACTCAGTGTCGTCCTGGCCTACCCTCATTTGTCACACCAGGAACGGATTCAAGTGAGTTATCACGACCCCACTTTCATTAATTTCATTTCAAATTTCCAGATGATGAAAAGTAACATCCGAGGGGAGCTCACATCAAATCATTCTTACTCAGTTACATAAAAATAAACCTGGACCAAAAATATTAAACCGAGTTTCATTCCCCAGACGTACCTTTTATTAAAAAGGCAATTTTTGTTTATTGACACATTTCAACCGGCATTAGGGGCACAATATAACAGTGCTTTGTGGTCGTAAAGCTCCTTCAGTATTATTGTCGCTTGCGATATTGCGAGACAGGGTGTTCAAAAAATTACGTTTCTCACTGCATATTAATTTAGCGAATTAAAATTCATAACAGCGAGTGAAGATTTAATCATGTGCCAGATCCAGAATAAAGTTTTCTATTTATTAGAGTGTTGTCTAAATACGGCCCACGTTTACATCTAATTAATTTTCGCGCACCCTCGTACACCTCCTGCTGCGTCTTTTAGACAACAATGACGCCGGTGATCTCAAGACCCGACCTTAATGAGTAGATGAGAGGGTCATGATTAAGATTACGACAGATGCTGATGAGAAGCTGAGCATCCTGCAAGTTATGAGACAAAGTTTAGTGGCTCGGAAGAGCCCCACAATCAATTTCGTAATTTGATATTAAAACTTTTGAGAAAAAAAAAAACAATTATGTACACTAGAAAAAGTGGCAGTAAATTTAAATGACAATTACAACTCAGAGGCAGTAAATTTTACGCAAATTTACGAGCTAATACCTGTATTTTAAATTTACATGTTTTTTTAATGTCACAAAACGAATGTACAAACATTTGTTGTAAAATCACACATTTATTTAAAATTTGTACTTTATAATGTAAACTTATTAAAAGATTTTGTAAAATCACAAGCGTTATGTAAATTTATATTATACTAGTGAATGTGAACCAATGAAAATTTTTGTAAGGATCACTTTGTTGATTAGAAGTCAACTCGCAACGAACTTCCAGAGATAATTTAGGTAATGTTAAAAAATTCAAAACTTGACGCTGATGTGTTAGTAATACAAGACTAGAAATTTTGGAAAAGATAGAATGGGTGAGTTTTTTGCAAAATAAGATAACCTATTTTATTTTAACAATAGGTTTAAGTGTTTCATCTGTCAGAAAAAAAATCTGTCAATACACAAATCTAATACTTATTTACTCATCGAAATACAATTTCATCTAAATATACAGTGGGAACTTTATTTAAATGCATATTTTGGGTAAAATTTGAATTAACTCATACACGGAGAAAAAAATCCATTACAGTTTATAAAAAATATAATACACATTATTAGAATTATCAATGAAAATAAGGATAGTCGCAAAGTTTATTGAATGGTAATAAAATATTCTGTTAAAAATATTCTCTTACATTTTAATATACCATAAAATATTCTTTAGTTAGTAATGTCATAAATATTAGCTTTATAAGAAAAAAACGTACTAAACAAATTTTAATAGACATTTTTCTCCGGGTAATATTACATTTATTCTTTCAATTTTCTAGCAATATTTATTGCATACTACGTCCTTAAATGATATATTAATAAAAAAGGGCATCAGAAACTAATGCCCCATGCATTCTAAACATTTGTTACCCATTTCAACTAATATTGAACACATTCAATAAGGTTTTAGCTGACAGAATTTGTGTTTATATGAACAAAGTCGTGATACTTGAAGCCACGTTAAGCGTACAAGTTACCTACGAGGGTGGGATGCCAAACAATTTTTGTTTTACTTTTCACTATAACCTCTTTCTAGTTATACGCACTTTGTCAATCAAGGTTTCAAAATCTTTATACCATCCGTGTGAGTGATTCTGGTAACTCTTCAAAAAAATTTTTGAAGCTGTGATATTTTAAAAATTTGCATTATATTTCTTTCCAAATTGGAGAATAGACTAAAGTCCAATTGTTCTAAATTGGCGCATAAAATCCATTGGATTGCACTAAAACAGCTCCAAACATTGCTCAGATCTCGTTTTTCCGGTGAGCTTTTATGCTCAGAAAAGATGTCGAGCGAGACCCATTTTGTCATTTTATCTCATACCCAAAACTTGATGAAAGATATGATGTGTTTACTTTTTTAAAATCCTTAATGTTTGAACTATCGCAGACAGCTTTCACTTGTAATTTTCCGATACCTTTCTGTGTACTTTTTTGACCATTTCTGCAGGAAAAGCACTTTTCAACTTTCCTGGACATGGGCACCCTTAAAGCCATTATGACCCAAGTGAAACTTTGAAATGCAGTTTTAGCCATGTTAAGCGGTACTTAATGTAGAATATAACACATTTTTAAACACTTAAGATGTTAGACTTTTAATATAAAAATATTTCTTTATAGCCCAATCCACAATAAAATTTCTTAAAAAATCATAAGCTTTGAACACTTAATAAGGCAGCAATTAAAAACTACTTAACCAAATTCGATAAAATCTTAGTGTTACACTACGAAAGGATGGTACTACATGAAAACATAAATAATAATAAAAAAAAACAATTGCCTTGTATAAGAAGCCACAAATTAATCATCCCATCTCGTAAGTACTAGATTTTTTATCAGCATAAGTTTCATATTTATATATTTTACTAAACACATGATAAGACATAACATATTATCACTAACATGGTTTTACAATAAAGTCACCAATTCAGAAACAGAAGTTATAAACTCTCATTCTTTACCATCTAAAAAGTACCAATATGTCAATATGTAATTTTAAATATTTAATAAAGCCAATATAAATTTACTATGTGTTTTTCATTTGTACATTTAAATTTTTTATGCTAAAATTACTTTACAGAAAATTCGTAAAATTACAACATTTTGTAATGTGGCTCAAAAGCCCCAGAACCAAGTTCGTATTTCATATTATTTTCGAAAAAAAAAACAATTTTGTAGTTCTGTTCAGGAGTTTTTTATAAAACGCATCAAATATTCTGGATTATTTTGTCCTACATTTACTTCAAAATAGTCCTTTTGGCACCGTTTTATTGAACTCAAATAAAAACCTCAACGAATAAAAAAATTAAAACGATTTTTGACATGTTTGTTCCAGGCAATGTGTTCATATTTATCAATCAAAAACTAAACGTGGTTTTCAGTGTCGAGATTAATGGGTGCTCCCCACCTAGACACTCTGTATATCTATTGTTGTTAGGGTCGTGTATCAACCGATTGCCCTTAGCGGAATTAAGGTAAACGACCTGTTTATGCCTCGCTATAATTCGCCCCGCATTCTTCACCCACACCGTTGGTCACAGTGTACGTTTTGGCCCCGTCAAGTGTTAGTTTCGATTCTTTCCGTAGTTAATTGGTGTCAAAACGGGATGAAATATTTTCAATTTGGTCAAAAC
Organism: Tribolium castaneum; assembly: GCF_031307605.1. Classification (NCBI taxonomy): domain Eukaryota; kingdom Metazoa; phylum Arthropoda; class Insecta; order Coleoptera; family Tenebrionidae; genus Tribolium; species Tribolium castaneum. The sequence goes on from NC_087396.1 coordinate 16,055,596, forward strand.
GAGACGCATTCCATATACGTCTTTAGAGAAATCGGCCGCGATCGCATTTATCTTCCTGTCAGCATTATCTGTACGTCCCCTTCAAACCCTTGAGCAATTTCCAAGATACGAATCGAACACAATGAACATTCGCAATTAGCATAGCCACGAAACCGCTACTTCTCGGATTTTTCTTCCCAGTTTAGCATAAATCGCCAGTATAAATCTATAACACGATTCGTTTCTCTGCTGAATTCTCCTCTAATTAATGACTCTAATTGCGACTAGATAAACGTAAAAGGAGTGGAAACGGCACCGACGGACGCCGTCTTCGGAAGTCGCCGTTCTAGGACCACCCGGTCGATAACACAGGATGTTCAAATTTAACCTGAGGTTGAGTTATTGGACGCATTGGTGGAAATTCTATCTTTATCCTTTGCCTTAAAAAGAAAATAAAGCGTCCCCAGGTGTTTAACGTAAATAGATTCAATCTGCTCGGGCCATTGCAGTTTCGAATAGCGCACCGCATTCTTGCGCGCGGTGCTTCGTCTCAATTTGTATTCCACAGCCGCTGGACTTTTATATCGACCGTTTAAATTCTACATTCATTCTACACAAAATATCGCGTTACAACAAATCGACTTTATAACTCAACTAAATGGAAACCTTCACTTTCGAGAATTGCCACACTTAACTCACACAAACACTCCATTCCCACGGCGGAAGCTCCAAACACAGAAATCTCAACCAAAAACAAAAGACCACATCTGAGATTACATCATTTGATAACTTACAACACGATATCAATTAAACAAAACTGATTACTCTTTGAGTTGAGAACTCAATTTCTCCGGTGGAAGTTTTTTCGCTCTCGAGATTGCTCAAATTTAGCAATTTCGCTGCCCATCTGACAGGTATTCATTATGTGGAAATTGTTTCAAAATTCGCAACCGCACGCAAGTATTTCACGCTCGCTACCTCCCCAATCAAGATGAACAAAATCTGGCCGGTTTTATTTAGAAAATTGTTTTCTGCATCGGTGCCCAGACCTAAAGATAGCGACTTCTGTCCCGGCAACTGTTAACATGACATTCACTTCTGTTGTGTGAATTGACAATCTGAGATAATTCACGACGATAAACTCGCGAGCTTTTTAGAAAAAGCCCACCGCCACTCGATTCATGCATAATCATCGTCCCTGTATCGCGGAAGCCAGCAATTTCTCCAATATTTTTCTCGCATCGGACGTAAGCCGCAATTAAAGCGGATTTAATCAATTAGTTGACTCGGGTATGACTCGCGACTTTTTCGCCGTCTTATTGTGGTGTTATAAAATTACATGCTGCCGTCTCGGGGAGAGTTATTTATTAAATACGTGTCAAAATATTCAGCCCGGTATGAATAAGCACTAAAATAACCATTTACAGGTTATTTAGTTTTTACGAGCCGATTATGTAAATTTTTTAAATGGGACGTCTAACCTGTAATTTTCTCCCGAGATCCCTCACATGACGCTTGCGAGGACACACGACACGGAGCTTTCAACGCCAAATCCCATGCAAAGCGCTGAAAATAAATGAATGCTTCTGATAAATTTCTTGGCAGGTTTTAATGAGCGACTGGCTTAAAAACCACGAGTTTAATTCCTTTCCATTAAAATAATAAATATCGACGATATCCCGTGGTCAAAACCGATTCTTTATGCGTTTACATGGAGGAAAGAGATGAAACTGATCTAATTGTAACAAATACACTTGAACGGAATGTCGAACTAATTAAAAACGTGATTGATGGCCCCACCTGTCATGTTATTGCGTTTAATTTATTCATACATCGATATGAATCGCAAACATTTGTAAAATGTTTGTTCTATTTCCCCATCTGTAATCGAATTTCACCCCATTTAAGTCCAATCAACCATAAATCAAACGCAAAGTGCACATCATCTAATCCCGGTTTAAAGCCGATTTTGCCGAAAAATCGCAAAATCATGGCGTGATTCATCTTTTGTTAATTTATTCACTGGCACACCTACGCCCGAGAATTAAACTTTTCGAGAACGAAATCGAGTATTGAGAGGACTTGTATTTCAATTGACGAGTGATTAAAGTGCTGCCATTCAATTTGGCGCCGCTTTCAGTCGCAAAGAGAGCAGTGCTTCAATTGTGACGAACAAAGGGCTTAAAGCTGCCCAGAATCGATAGAAAAATGGGGGTAGAAGTAAACAATTTACTGTTATGTGTGCAGGTTCGAAATGAATTTAAATTCCGAATGTGAAAAAATATTCAAATCGTCCGTCCTTGACCACGCCGTCCGGTATTTTCAATCTGGAATTACGTGATTACGTTTAATCGAAAAAAATCGAAAATTACACACGACTGAATTAAATTGATTTTATATCGCGGCTAATTTAATAATTATTTTCGTCGCACCGTTTTAAAAATTCTCGTCTCATGCGAGCTACGAGGGAGACTTGAAATTTCTTAATCGAACTCGCACGAAATCCAATCCTAATCTTCATCATTATTCCGCCGCCTCCGAGACTACCGCCGCCGACATCTGTAATCCCGGCCACGCCTGATCATCAGTGCGCCTCCACGTGACGGGAATACGTCGCCTCATTGTTCGAAGGTGGTGCTATGGCCTTCGAGAAGTGCGTGTAAATATGTCCCGAGTACTGAAATATACCGTGAATACGAAATGTTTGTTGTATTACAAGCGAACGCTACCGAATCTTAATGAAATCTCCTTATACGGTACCATTTAAATCAATTCGCCGGTGGATTTGAAACGAACGAGAATTTAATTTATTGGCCAGGTTTCTAACGCACAAATAAATTACGCGCTCATTAACATTGCATTAATTGCATTTTGCTCCTAGCTCCAGAGACGCTTTTTTATCTGATGCTGCGCCGAGCTGGCGTCATAAATAAAAAATCTAATTGCAGGATTACTCAGATTAAATCAGGTGTACACAGGCTGATTCAAAACGGGCAAAATCACACAACTGCAAGCGGTCACAAAGAGGCTCCAATTTTTTGGGATCACAAATCTTTGTAGTTCCTTCAAATTCATAAGTAACAGAAGCCCTTTTTTAAAAAGTACGCATTTTTAAAGGCATTGGCAAAGTATTTTACCGGTTTTATGTTTTAACGGAAATTGAAAATATCCTAGGTTCTTTTTAAAATTTTCTTCGATGAGAAATAAGCGAGTTAATTGCTTCGAAAGGAAGAAATCAAACCGTCTCTCATCACAGGATCCTCTTATCACCTCTCAGTTATCAAAAACCTGACATATATTTAAACATTTTTTACACTCTTCCATAAAATCCAAAATTAACTACCTTTTCGACTAATTTCTAATCCAAATTTTGTCTTGAACTTCGCGCAAACATCTGAGAAATTTTGTCAAGTTTTGATTACCTTTGTCAGACTCACTTAAAAATCAAAAACCAATTGATCTTAATATTGAACCCAATGCTTTAAGGCAGTAATGACGTCATAATTTCAACTTTAAATCGAAATAACATGAGTTAGAGAACAGATACGTTTTCAGTAAAGTTTTATCAATTTTTTTCTCAAAAATATAAATTTTGTGGAGAAAGTATTCACAAATTTTTTTTCTTATTTTCCTAATTACGGCAAAACTATTTGAAAAAGTGGAACTATTTTGATTTTATCTTATGTAAGATGATCCGGGAAATCGAATGGCTTTAAGAAAATCACAAAAATCCCAGTAGTTTTTTAATTATATTTTTTTATTTTTACCTATTTTTGCATTTATGAGCAGTTTGTGAGAAAACTACTAGTTGTAGAACAATGACCTTTTTTCAAACAGATTGATAATTAAAAGAGCTTCCGAAAGATAGTAAGCTTCATGAGGTTATCTCTAATAGTTCGGGAGTTATTGCATGATAAATGTTCCGGATACCGCAAATCGACAAAAATCTAGATGAAGAATGCTGCAATTACAGCGAAACTATAAGACTTAGAGCAAAACGGTTTGTTTCCATCGTAAGGTGCAGATCAAAAACATAAAATAAAATGGGTTTTAGCAATAGCAATTTGTTTCACAAAATTTTAAATTTTGTGAAAAAAGTATTAACATTTTTTTATTTTAACAATTACGGCAAAATTATTCAAAAAAGAGGACCTATTTTAATTTTATGATGTAATATGATCCGGAAAATCAATTGGCTTTAGGAAAATCGCCAAATTCCAAATAGTTTCTTTAAAAATATTTTTGCTTTTATAAGCAATTGGCGAGAAAACTATTAGTCGGGAAACAATGATATTTTTAGAAAAAAAATTGATAATCAAAAAGGCATTCCAAAAATAGTAAGCCTCATTGGTTATCTCTAATAGTTATTGCATGATAAAGATAAATAGGTATCCCGGGTACCGCTAATCGACAAAAATTTCAACGAAAAATAGAACAATTACGGCGAAACTATTATAAGACCAAACGGTTTGTTCTATCTTAAAAAACAGGTCAAAATAAATAAAACCAAATGAGTTTTGGCAATGTTTTTTCTCAAAATTTTGAATTTTGCGGATAAAATATTAAGAAGCTTTTTTATTTTACTTATTTTTCCAAATACGACAAAACTATTCGAAAAAGTAGAACTATTTTGAATTTATGCATAAGCAAAGTAATCCGAAAAATTGTTTGGCTCTGAGAAAATTGCCGAACTCCTAATAGTTTTTTAAGTATATTGTTTTTTATTTTTTAAGTTGGCGACAAAATTCTAAGTTATACCTAAATTCAGTACATTTTCAAAATAAATTAATAAGGAAAATAATCTATTAACTTCAATTATTCACACCAACGTACACCCAAAAAGTCTTTAAATTGCGGATTATACTCCGGAAAATTTAGTTTCCAACAACCATTTTTCCTCTTGTGAATAAGTAATATGTAATACCTACATACTAATGTTATAGTTTCATTTTTTTCAATACCAAGTTTTCTTTGTTATAGACTTAATTAGCGCAGTGGCAAAAGTTAAATCCAAAATCTAATCTATGAGTCTATGAGTCGTTTATTTAATATTGATAAAAATTAACTTTAAAATTAGTTTTAAATAAGTGTTTCCAGTTTGTGCGTTATTTCTGGTCGTCCTGTATGCGGTGTTTTCCTGGGTAACCCAATCCTCTCCAGTAGCGTCTCGTCGTAATATAAAGCGATCGTTTATGAATATGTTGAATCGGTTGAAGCGAAGTCTTGCCTTGTGCTATCATCGTGATCGCGATGGGTCGTCCCATCAGTCACTCTTCTTCTCTTTCTTGCACGTGTAGACTGTTTGTCGTTGCTTTGATGGTACCTGTCTTACCTTTCTTGGCACGCCTAAATGCCCGGTGGTTTTAATACGACTTGTCGTCTTCGAGTTCGTCTTAACCATCGCCGGTTCGCTCATTTTACGATGTTTATTTAGTGTTAATAGGGAGGATTTGCTTAACCTCGCTGAGCAGTCTGGATATTTAAATCCGCGGCCGTGGGAAGGCTACAGCAAAAGCCCAATTATTCGCCTTTCTCGCGGATAGAGCTTGGTGTTTTTGTCACGCAAACAGAAGCCAGTAAGGACTTTCAAAGAGATTGATAAGTTTGTTATAGATGACTGATCAATCTTTGTCCTGCTAATACAATACTTGGTAGCGGTGACAGGTTCGTTTAATGGCATTATGTCAGATAGATTCCTTGTAAGAGAGACATTCTTTTATTCTAGCAACATTATTTTCTTGAGAAAAACTTTTTGCCGAACGTCACGTGCACTGAAACATGTTTGAATAAAAAGTAGTGATGAGTGCCATTTTCTCGATTTCCGCGCCATATAACAGTGTTTTGCAAAATCAAGTGAATTTCTCGCGACGAAAGCTCGCTCCGGCATTAAAATTAGTCATGACTGGTTTTTCCGGTAAACCGTATGTCCGTACCAAGATGTCCTCTCCGCGTACACAGCTGAACGAATATCGGACATTTCATGCTCACAACGTTGAACGCTCTTAGTTACATTCGACTGATCGCGACCATAATTAACCCACATCACCATAAATCGACCATTTTCATTCATGGCCTCTTTTATTTAAACCTCTTCATGTTATGAATGCAATATTCGCCCCTTGACGCTGCGAAAAGCTGATATTATGATAATAAGTCGGGATTTGCTTTAAAAAAGTGCTCGGGAAAGTTGCCCGAGGAAACTTATGGCGATAATAAAGTCGGAAGTTTTTTCACCGCCAGTTAAAGTTTCGTTATTATCGCGATAAGAGGAGTTTCGATTCGGCTCCGACTAATTAGATGTTGGCCGATGCATTTTTCTAGAGGCGAAAATCTCATCTATCCGAATTTACATGGCTGCAGGATAAGCAGAGGGGCCGTTACAGGCGCAATCTATCTTGCCGACTTTTCCGACACGATTTTACACTAGCGAGAATCCTTCAGAATAGCTGAAAATGCAGATCGTGACGTTTTAAATTCGGCTCTTTATTTCACAGGGGATCGTTAAACCGAACGGGGAAAAATTCTAGCCATATCGGTGGATTATCCGGTTCGGACTATCGTTTAACCCACACGTAGAACCGTAACTGGTTACACTTTTAAGACCGAGTCGAGGTATTTATCACAATTTTTCCCTTGTTTAATATGTATTTTATGGGGAGGATGATGTATCGACCTTAAACAGAACCGGAAGTTCCATACGCCATATTCTAAGCGCTGCAGCGCTAAATCTAAGTAAAACATACAACCTGACTTAACGAGATAGATTTATAACAACACTGCACGACTTTGGAGCCAGTTCGAGGCACTCATTTTAGCAAATCTAGAAGAGGTCGCCTGCAGGGTATGATTGATGGCCACATTCGGAAAAATTTGGTTCCGGCTAGTTACAGTTACTGCAACAGATGCGCAACCAACCATCAATAACGAAATTTTCTTTAATAGTCAGTAGCTTCGAATTTTTTCGCAACGTCTTCTCCTATTTATTAGACTATAATGTCGCGTCGTGATGTATTAAGCCGTGCCATTAAAACCATTAAGCGACGCAACCGCAAAGAATCCGAGAAACATTCTTGCAGAAACCAGACAGATGGGTAGAGATGGGTCTTGAAACCCCACTCTTACCTTGAGTAATTATCGAGGTGATTACCCCTGGCTTCCACCGGTCGTGTGTGTGCCATATCGACGCGAATTCTTTTGAATCGCGCTCCCGGAGGGAACAAAGGACTCAATCGCACTTTAAACTGTTTAAATCCGGATTCGAATGCCGGGATAGAAACATTAAGGCACCTACCCTCCCTAATCCCCTGCCATTTCTCCACCTTATTCCTGTCGTCGGGAAACTCACCCGTAATGACCGGGAAAAAATCGCTGCCAAGTCGTAAATTCACCCTGGAATAAATACTAAAAAGTCTTTCCCGGCTGTTGCTGATTTTAATCGTCAAACTGGAAAGCCCGTTTTCGAATAAATATAAATACAAAAGGGCCCGACTCAATTTTCTTCCCCACATGCTCTTAATATGCAAATGCAAACATTTCCCTAATAAAATGGCAGTATTTTCCAATATCCGGCCGATTCGGGCGACATTTTCCACGCTATTTATGATGACCTGAACACATTTGAAAACATATGTCGAACTGCATCGACACCCCCATTTATGGAGTGCCTTTCCAGCTTAAACGGCGCAGTAATTGAACTAATAGACCCAATCATCGATTGCCTCAAGATAAGCATGACGGGTTTTCGTACATACATCATCATGTTTTGTCGGATAATTGTGTATTAGTGTTAGAACAAGTGTTGGAAAATTAAAAACAAGAAAACTCGTGAGAACTGATCGGAGATTTATTGCATGTTTGATGGCAAGCCACACTGACGTGTGGATAATGAGGTAAGACCACCTCTTTGTAAATAGAAACACTGGAGGTGGATGTTTGTTAATTTCCATTTTATGCAAAATTATTCAACACTTTCTCATAAATCTCCCAATCCGCTTGTAAATTTAAATTATGTGTGATAAAACCGAATTTGAAAAAATATGAAAATAACTTGAATTTTTATTCGTCCGGGTAGCCTCTCGCTTCTCTGAAGCACTAAAGAAGATAACTTATCGGAGAATGTGCTCCAAGAAATAGCAACTCTAAAAGGAAGATATGAACTTAAAACAATTATTGGAATAGGCAGGTGTACTGCTATAAATTCCTGTGGGAATCCATTAACTTGAAGAATGTGGACGATTTGAGCATCCCTTATCGGTAATGCATTCACTCTTTCAGAGATTAACACAAAATTCATTTAAGCATCGTTTTTCAAACCAATTAATTAAAAATTACTAGCATTTTTCCGATAGTAACAGCTTATGAAAATCCTTTTTATTAAAATTGGTCTTTGTCGCCTGGGCTTTGAGATTAAAAAGCGACCACCGCGATGTGCTCATATGTTATTATAATGGCATTCCGGAGATTGCTGAGCCCGCCCTCCAATAAAAGAAACTCGCTTTGGAGAAAAACTTTCACAGAAGCACCAAAACTCGAGCTTTGCTTCCCCCAACAGCAACAACCAATAAATCAGAAACACAAAACAAATATCTTAATTCCGTGCGTCCATTAAAACAAAAACTTTGATTAATATTTCCCGACGTCGTTTTCGTGTCGTTTCCTTGCCGGGCACGGATTCCTCCAAGATGTTCCCTGTCTCACCGACAGATGTTATTAATGATTTTCTCGGCTCTTGTCTTATTTAATCACAATCGGAAAAGAATCCTTTCCTCGACCCCACTTTAATGAAATTCAAATAACAGTGCTGCGGTTTTAAAACCGACCAAATTGCGCGCTTTCTTAATTAAAACGGCGCAATTAAACGCAAAGTTGTAAAATTCGCTGCCGTAAATTACATTGTTTCGTTTCCGGCTTTCCCCTAAAAATAACCTTCTTCCCAAATGTCGGAAAATGTCACAACGAACGAACTTTCGATACAATCAATAAGCTAAGTCGTGCTTCGCATGCCGATTCATAATTGATAGCGCTTTAGAACTGGCGATTAGGAATGAAACTTTAGGGAGACTTTAATGATGCCTTCATAATCGAGTAGGCAGGGATTGAAACAATCGCAAGGCGAACAAAAGAACACTGCCGACGGTGTCGTGATTTTTGGATAGATTTATGAGGGACAGAAGCGATTTTCTCATGCACTGCGAGGAAAAAGACGCTCGTTTCGTAACAAATGGCTTTATCATTTCTTCATGATGGAATAGTCTACTAAAAATTGTTTTTTCAAACATAGAGATAAAATTACATTCTCTTGCTTGCTACAGGTTACTATTAATATAATTACACAGCAGGAGATCCCAACTTGCCATATGCATGATAAATGGAAGAAAAGGTGAAAGTATAGTCACGTTAAATACTATTCCAACTTGTTTGAAGAAAATTTCGTGTCTCAGGTTATATAATAATAGCATTTGCATATAATAAATCATTTTAATGTTGCAAAAATAAATGTAATTGAATACGGACGATGCTTACATGCATTTTAGACAATAAGCCGCAAACAAATACAAACTTTCCAAACATTTGTCCCACTATAAAGAAATCACTTAATTTGATTTGATCAAAATTTTGATTCATCTAAGAAGATGACAATTAAATGCAACTTAATATATACATTATTACAAATGTAAATACTTACATAACATCAGCATTACATTTTTTTAAGTCAGCCAAAAGGGTGTGCCATCGCTTGTTAGAGCAGAAGTAAGTTTTTTCTTTTATTTTTTATAAAATTTAAAATTAACGTTTCTAATTAATCAATCAATTCACTACTGTGAAAAGTTTTATTCATTTCAGCTTTCTATTTACCACCTGCCACGAAATCATTCAATAAATAAAATAATTTGCTAATGAAACTCCAACTTTAATCGAAGATTCTCATTGTCCTAGCTATAGTAAGCAGTTTTCTTTCATTAGAAAATTTTAATTAAAAACAGCATTCGCAACTAATTTCCTTCACTTCTCCGTCATTATTTTTACACGTTTATAAAAAGACCGTGCGTTTCCTGCTAGATTCCCAGGAAGCCCAACATCTCCTCGAAATTCAAGACCCAAAAAAACAACAATTACAACACGCGCATGACCCGTTATAAAACCTAACTGTTAATTTTACGACGGCAGATCACCTTCAACTGATTTAATTAGAAAATTAAACATCCGAATCCATAATTAAATCGAACCCGGACTTTCCTTACATTTATAAACTCGAAATCCTCATGAAACAGATTCACCCTCTCGCAAACCCAACGCCCCTAAAACGCGAATTAAATCTCGCAGAGACCCTAAAACTTATGTCGTTATGAATTTAGTTAAGAGCTTCCTTAAGTTATATTAGTTTTCAGGCACGTGTAAATTATTGATGCGCTTAAAAATGCACGTCATGAAATTTTTCGTCCGGCTGGAATGTCCATTATGATAACTTTATTATCGCGAAAATCTCGTGGCGAAAAAGGGACGATTTTTGATGAAGTACATATGAAGTTTCGACGCGGTAATGTTTTAAATAAAGTGCAGTTTGACACGCAGATCATGCTCGAACATGTTATCCGAGGAAATAATGAAAGATTCATGCAAGAAACTTGAAAAAAACGGCAAATATTCAAATTTATTTCTCCAATTAAAATAGTTTACGCGTCAGTCGAAGAATATCAATGAGAGTTCTTCACCTATTTGTGATTTAATTAAGATCGGAGACACAATAATGAGGAAATTAACTGTACTTAGGTGCAAAAACCTCAAGACATTTACAAATGTGCAACACTTAACTAACGTCGTTGCTCGATTAGTTAATTGCAGTTTTTCGTGCACTAAACCCTAGTTAAAGATATGAAACACTGATTTACTCCGCTCATTTATTTCAGCATGAATATTTGAAAATACAAGAAACACAAAACCAAACTCATTTAACGCAACAATTTTATCTTAATTAGTTAATAAAAGGCCATCAATAATGCAAAGCTGGAGCTTTAAGAAAAATCGCCCTCTTAACAAAAGCACGTGTTAAATTATACCTCGGGTATTAATCCGCATATTTGCACGGCCACAGGGAATGCTTTTAGGCTAATCTTAGTCGTGCGCTTTTTTTTTCCAGACATATTTTAATGCGGCGGTTATAAATTGGAGCTTTTTATCTTGATTGCCGGTTTATTTTCAGACGTTTTGGGCTTTTAACATACGAAAAATTTAACGACTGCAGTTATAATTCGAAATTAATTGGCACGATGCACCGCCATGTTGGACACACTAATCGTAAATTTCTACGTTTAATTTACATAATTTTACCACCCGCTACGAAAATTATTTTAATTTATTATTTGCCATATTTGTTGCGGGAAAGTCGGACTGCAATTTGTTTTGTTTCGAGCAATCAGCGCTGATGAAATTCTAAATGGAACAATTCCTGCCTCAATCTCGAAAATTAATTGTAAATTAAGCTAATCACCGGTCGTAATAACAAAATTTCAGGCTCCCAAGTGTGTTATCATCTCAATCAACAACGCTGCCTCGTAATTTATTGTGAAATTTTTGGGAGCCAAATGTGTTGTTCTATTGTTAAACTGTGAGGCTTCATCTATAATTTTGAACGAATTATTCACGGTGTTTAAGCATCACCTACATTCATTCTTGTAATTGTTTCATAACATTGAACTTAGGATTTTTTCAGTAAAAATTCTAAAAATGTTGCAATACGAGGAGAGTTCAAATACTAGAAACCGAAATTTGTTTATAACTTTTTATTGAAACAAAATTAAAATATAAGCTCTTTAAACAATTTTTCCACGAACTTTCCCTCTACCATTTCTTTGGTAGCTTCATAATACTTTCTTTATAGAAGTTTTTTGGCCGATGAGTGTGTAAGATAGTTTAGTGCAAAATTTTGGAACCTTACGTTCTCAAGATAATTAAAAAAAATAAAATTACATGATGAATTGACGATATTAGGGCTATAAAAGAAAAAGAGAGATATGGAAGAATCTTTACCTGCAATTTTTCCAGCGTCTTTGCGGTCCTGAAAGATCGCATTTTTTATCAAAATAGGAGGGCTGTATTTTTCAGATATCAATTAAAAGTACACAGTAATAAGCATTGATTTGGACGCTTGTTTTCCAAAAAATCCGTGTATATCTTTACTAAATTAATCATCAAGTTCGTTAGTTTGTAAACTAGCCAAAGCATTTGGTTTTCATAGGTGTTAGCCAGCTTTGGATAGTTTACAAACTATCCAGCTATTTTGTCTATCAAGCAAATTAACCAAAGTTCTCGGCTAGTTTGTAAACTAATCGCTGTTTTAATTGAATCATCGTTTATTATTGAAATAGCGAACGGTTTGGATAGTTTAAACAGCTGGTTAGTTTGTTACGGCTAATGTGTAAACTTAGCTAGTTTGTACACTAACCAAACTATTGACTATTTTAACATAAAACGCGATTTCAGCTAAAATAGCGGCTGGCCAAGAATCTTAGCAAATTTACTTGAAGAACCAAATAACTGGATAGCTTGTAAACTATCCAAAGCTAATACAAAAACTAAATTTTCTCGTAACACAAAATAACGAGTGCTTTAGCTAGTTCACAATGAAGTTATGAGATATTGTCATTTTTTATTTTCAAGTCGGGTCAGTGGTCAGATTTATAAACTAATTAGAACATTGGATGTTTTAGTTAGTTTACTAACTAACTAACGAAAACCTTCTGACTTTATTAGACAATGAATAAAATACGAATAATATAATCGTTAATATTATTAAGATTTAAATAAAAATATATAAAAATGTTTTTTAAAGCTTTAATTTAAAAAATGCACCAAAAAGTAAATAATAATGTTTTCAATCGCAAGAAAATATTTTTTCTTACAGGTAAGAATTCTAAAATTTATAATAGCTTTGGGAAATATAAAACTACAGCATTACAGAATTCAGTTGACAACTATAAGTAATTACCTATATAGAATTGCATTGTTACAAAGATTACATAAGCATATAAAATTTCACTTCATTCAGATAACAGGAACCTTCACAAATTTGAGTCAGAAAATATAAAACAGACAGACAGAAAACAAAGCAAGTTAAATAGAAGCTTTTAAAAACAGTCTGTATTTTTTTGTTTTGTATTGAATTTAACAGTAATAAAAACATACACACCTACATTAGCATTTTTAAGCATTGTCTAATAAACAGTTAAAACATCCAATGTTCTAATTAGTTTATAAACCTGACCATATAACTCCGCTTTATTTACTGAATTAGATAGCGAGTTGGTTAGTTCGTACACTAAAGCTAAATCATTACCTAAATTAGCTAAATCATTAATTATTCAGTTATTTCAGTTATAATAGCCTTACTACCTACTATAGTTTATAAACTATCCAGCTATTTTGTCTTTTGAATAAGATAGGCAACATAGGCTGTTTTAGTAGAAACTGCGTCTTCTGTTAAATAGCTAACGATTTGGCTAGTTTACAAACAAATTAGCTAGTTTATAAACTAGTCAAGTTTACTTAGACAGTAGGCGTAACATATAGATATGGCTAAGGCTAAGCACTAAGACAATAAAAAACTTCTGCAAAAAATGTTATAAAACTATGAAATGGATGGAATATCGCCATAGAGGTAGAGAAAGAGTACGTAGAAAAGTAGTTTAAAAAGTTTTGTTAAAATTTTGTTTTAGTCATAAGTTCATCAGAAAACACTACTTAGTAGTTTGTAATAAATTAACTAAAATAACTTTAGGGTTTTGTATTTTGTATTGATTGCATAATAGGCTTACAAGAAACAGGAAATTAAAGCACATGGGTTTGAACTTTGTTCATTTTTTTGAGAAAGACATCAATATTCGCCCCGCGATTTCCTCAGCGTGGCTAAAGCCGGGCGAGTTTTTCAGCAATTTGTTAAAAAATTCCTCTTCTGGTGTCAGTCCTGAATCCCGATCGCGCTTAATTGATCTCGTTGCCGTTCAATTAATTGGCATTTTTCGCTTGTCCGTGAATCCGGTCCGCGGAATACCTTGTAGCAATCGTGAGATCTGTTTAATTGGTATTTGAACGAGTGAATAGAAAACACTTGTCACTGTTGTGGCGAGCGGATTCCGGCGGTATACGGAGCCGCGTTTCATGCTAATTGAATCGCCGCGGGTTTCTTCGCCGAGACCAACACAAACGGCACTTGTGATTGGATCGTGCCGTTGTGACGTCACACCTATTCAAGTGTCAATCTGGCACTTTGGGGACGTTGCACTTTTACTATCAGTTTTGCGAAAAAGCGAAAGCGAACGAGCGAATCAGCGAATCGCGTCTAATTGATGTGTTAACACCAATTAGGCGCCGTGGACGAATCCTCGCTCCACACCCAGCGACATATGATTAAACAGCGTGCTTATAATCCTCATTTTATCACTTAATCTCTAATCTATCATCACGCTAACGATTACTTGTCGGCAATCATCACGCTTCGTGATTCGACAATTTTATTTACAAATACACACAATTACTGTTATTATGATAATTAGCGCCACTTTTTGACAAAGTCTCATCCGGAAGATTAAAAAATCATCAGAAATAATTTTACCTTTTTTTGTTGCTGAGCTGCTCAGCGCTTGACCACAGGCGCTTCGTATATCCAAGATTCCTGACATTACTCTTAACTAAAGCACGACACTGTTGCAACCAACCCAGAGATTTGGTCCGTTTCATTTTACACAACACATTGCACCCATGCACCCTTACCTGGAACAAAAAGGATAGTATAGGTTCCGAAAGTGATCCTTGCGGAGTTATCGGAACAATTTACATAGTACACCATAAAGCAATCTTGCGAGTTTCGCGACATAAATCAAGCAAGAGTATCGATTAGATATTCTCGCATTGCAGCTTCGATTAATCTAACACATCGGAATTGAGTTTTTTGTGCGGTTCTCCAGCGAACAATTCTTCCAAACTTGGATGGAAATACACTTATTTATGACTGCGGTTTCTCCTTTCATCTTTCAGAAATTATTTCAAAGGAGACGCTTTTTCGAAGCGTTGCGAATCTTCTCGCCCCAACAATGAATCTCACATCTTGTCTTGTTAATAACATAACGAGACTGTAATTTAAATAATTCCCGTAACTATATTGTATTCAAACTGGATCTATTTGAAACAACACGGCTACAGGTTTTTGCTACTCGTTGGACGAAAAATTTATCTCAAATTCCTCGCTCTATTTTTAGTCGTCTCCCTAATGGATGCCCTTATAAATATTCATGCTGACACACATTTGCATAAAACATTTTTAAATGTAACCTAATATTGTCGGTGTTTTTATTAATTATGGATTTTTTGAGGAATTATAGCCAATTAATTGACTTCAAAGCCTGCCGGGATGGGATACCAAAAGATTGAGACGTAATCGTGTCATCGATACTTTTTCAGGTGATGGGTTAAATGGAAAGACCATTTAGACACAAAAGCAATCTGTTACTTTGACACCGGAAAAAATGTCGGGATTTTATTTAGATATGTCACAAATGACAGGCCGGAGATTTCGATAAGTGGCAACTGATTCTTAAACAATGATAGCTAATTAATTGACCTTTTGCTACCTCTTTCGCTTTTTTTAAACCTCTAATGAGCCTTCAGACATTTGTGTGAATTATCATTATCACTAATTGTCATTATTTTTAATTAATATAAGTAAACTGAAGTAATATCCGAACGTAAAATATGTATCTACAGAGTGTTTCACGTAATTTTACAAAGCCTGCGCCTGTAAAATACAATCAACAATACATATTCCAATACGAATTTGATTAGAAATCTTGAAAAACTGGATGGAGTTAGCGATAGAGTTAAATAAATTAGAATCATATTCATTCCGTCTCTTGATAGAGCAGATAAAAATTGATCTATATTTTTTGTATCTAGTGTTTCGTGACTTTTGTATAGTTGGGTGCGTACATTAGGCGCAAGACTCATAAAGCTGTGTGAAACATCCTGTATATGAGATTTATGTTCAACAGAGTTTGTATACAGCGTTAGGGAAACGTATGGAACCAACCGTTTTGTACCTAAATATATTCTTTTCAAAAAAACTAATTGTACTGTCATCAACTACTTTAAAAATGGGATAATTTTTCAATAATACTTTTTTCGAAATTCCTTTTGGTTGTCGAGTTATTAAAAAAAATGTTTTTAGTGGCACTCTATTAAGGTGTTTTTTTTGGTAAAATATTATGTTTAAAAAATTCCAATTCAATAATTTTATTTTTAAACCAGTGTTTTTTTTTAATAAATTATTAAAGTTGCGTTCCGAGCTCAGTACGACGGTTTTCCAAATTTGAACGAAGAAGTGGTATCCATGTATGTTACGGCTAATGTGTAAACTTGACTATACCCTTTCGAGTCTATAATTAAATGAAAAACAAGTTACTAACACTCCGCAATTAAAGTAGTACCGGGCAAAATTTTAGTTTTTCCTTTAAAATGTTTTTTATCTTTCGTTTTAATAAGTCACAATGTTTAGGATTAACTAGGAATATTTGCATTTACATGAGGAAAATTGTAAACATTCTTTAAAATATTTTCAAAAAACCAAAAATAAATCCTCTACCAACAATAAATATTTACTAGAACACAAACTAAGAAAGATTCTTAAGAGTTTACAAACGTCATTAAACAAAAATAATCACAAAACTTGAGCGCAACATGTTTTGAAATAGAATTTGACAAGACGACAAAACATGACATGAATAGCGGCTATCTAGCGGCTAATTTACAAAGATATAGTTAAAATAGCTATAGATTATACAAGGTATTCTGGCTATTATAAAAACTATATATATTTATTGTAACAAAAAATATTTAATTCTTTAGCTAGTTGTCAATCAAATCAACTCTCTCTCTAACTTCGTAAATAGACAGGTTATGAGATCTTTTTATTTTTCATTACCGGGTCGGGTTTATAAATTAACTGAAACAATGGATGCTTTAGCTAGTTTATTAACAAACCAACTTACCAACCTTCTGACTTGAAATTAAAAAATACGAATATAAATTTCCATTCTATCTTTCAAAGAAATTAGCCAAGGTTCTTAGCTAGTTTCTAAACCAGCCGCTATTTTAGTTGAAACTGTAATTTCTATTAAAATATCCGTAACATATACGTTCAAGTTTTTATTTTACTGAACATCACATAACATTATTAATCCTAAATCCTATGTTCACTTTTCAAAAATTCATCAGTGCTTTACTCAAGGTCTTAGTAAAGAGTTTATTTCGCTGAACATTACATAAGACATAAAATCTTCACTGTAAGCTTAAATTAATTATTATATGTGTCATTATCAATTAAAATTATACACAAAACCACGAAGCTTTGCGGGTAGATAATATCTTCGAGAGATGGGCGATATATTGTTTACTCCAACTTGAATAGCACAATAATCCATTGCTGGCAGTTGAAGAAAAAAAATAAATAATGAGTCATTTCTAACAATAGTCAATTAACGTTGCGATTATGTACTAGAAAAATTCCTCTTTGGTTCTATAGGTTAAAAATTTTTAGAAAATATTTGCATATCCTTTAGTGGCCCTCACCGTACGAATTCCCCCAAAAGAGCTTTCAATTGACTGTCCATATGTTTTACTTTGTAAACGCATTTTATATATTTAAATTTTATATATTTCAAAAGTCAAACAAAAAATAAGTTAATTAAAACCTGGGAGAGTATGAACACTCGCTGAAATTGAAAAATATTTCCTTGCTTATGTGGTTTAATTCTCGGCCTGTTTTAAAAATTGTCCTACTTTTTGCAGCTCTCACGTCCATTCTTTAGTACGTAATAAATCCAAGCAGTACCCAACGGCAAAGCATCCATTGTATTGAAAATGTCGCCTAAATACATTAATAACGTTGCCAAATCCCTTTCTCTCCCAGTAAGATTTTTCGAAAATGAATTAAGTATTACGTAAGTACTTGTTATAGATCCCGATATCGAGTAAAATACACGAACTAACACTGTATTTATTGAGGTGGAGCAGAAACTCCCTTTCGATTTAATCATCTTTCTACCGGAAATTATCCCGGATTCAGTACAACAATGAGTGAGTTATGCTATTCAAGCCGTTTGATTTTATCGACTAATTATTGGGTCAAAGAACGTACAATTTAATCTAAAATTTCCCAGTGATGAATTTTTCCGAAACAATATAACTGTTCCAGAACCGCTGCACCACTATCTTCAACCCATCTAAAACCACACCACTCAAAACCCTTCCCTTATCACACACTCACCGAAAACCACACTCGCGTGATTAGAAACGCCGCACTTATAAACAAATATCGAGC
Source organism: Tribolium castaneum (assembly GCF_031307605.1). Lineage (NCBI taxonomy): Eukaryota > Metazoa > Arthropoda > Insecta > Coleoptera > Tenebrionidae > Tribolium > Tribolium castaneum. The sequence continues at coordinate 16,073,942 of NC_087396.1, forward strand.
GAGTAAGACACGACCGATGGAGTCTATCTGCGAGCCGGCTACACCTGAAGAGAGTTTACGCCTGATTTCAAGGCGAAGACCGAGTAGTGGGCAATACAAAAGAATCAATCAAGAAATGTCTCGGCGAAAAAAGCCACCATGACCCGATTTCGTGCGTACCCCAAGGAGCCGTTTCCGTCCCCGTGTTGTTCCATCGCTCTCCGGACGCAGTAATTTTTTTCCAATTAGTGGCCATTAGCGAAATAATTTCGCACGGAGTTAAAATGATGTGTTCAGTTTAGGTTTGCATTTCGTCGCATTTAAATCGTGCGCGGCCAAGTGAGAAAAGCCCTCGGACACGTAAATGTGGTAACAACATTTTCTTTGTTTCAAGATTCCTGATATTCCGGTCGAAACGCCGTGTTTAATTTTAATAGCAGGTATTTTGTAGCGTAACCGGGAATTAGAAAATCATCAAGCGGGATTATTACAAATATGAAGGCAGTCACGACCAGACTAAATGATAATAGCAATGGATGTCTTTGAAGGGAAAAATAAAAGCTCGAATAGGTGGTAATCGACAGGAATCAAAACGTAATTACCGTATTTGTAATAATTGCGCTTAAAATTTAATTTATGAACCAGGCTGAGCGAAATTAATGACGGACACAAGCACTTATCAAATCTTTTATGTTTTACATCCTTTATTTACAAGATATTTAATGGCTTTAGATCAAAACAAGTTAAAAATTTAGTTCAGTAAGTTAATGAGTTTGTGTGTGCTTAGAAAAACACAGTTTTGTACAAACTTTCTCCCTAAAATTTAATGCAAATGAATTTTATAGTCATTAATTTTAATTACTGGATTCGCTTTTTAAGAAACAGAACAACTTGATTTACACATTTTGTAAGTAGCTGATTCTTAATTAATTAAATAATTATAACGACCAATTAGTTAAAATAAACCCGGAGCTGAGAAGTCATTTATTTTCGGATTTACTCTTAATGAAAAATTAATTCCTATTTTCATTCATCCTAATTTTTTAATACAAAAATAAACGAAACTAAAGTTGAACAAAATCGGAGGCATATACAGGCTGCTCCACATTAGAAGTATCGGAAGTTTTGATAATAATAGTCATCTGAAAATTTATGTACAACCATAATCTTTTAGGTCCTTCTCTATGAAAATATTTTCAAGATGGAAGCACTTCCGGTTATACCAAAGGCCATTATCCTTATTTTAAACAAAAAGCTATATTTTTTAATGCGTTTTTGTATTACTAGAGTTATTATAAGGTACTTTTTATAAGTTTTCCCTATACCTAATTTAGCCGTTTACGAAACATTTATAGTTTTAATTTTTTTTGGATTTGCACCTTCCAGTTCAAAAATCGATAACTCTGCTATTTTTTTAAACTTTGAAAAAATTTTCAGCTCATTTAAAAAAGAAAGCTTAGGTCCTTCCTTTGGTGTTTTCAAATTTAAAAAAAAAACCAACCCCAAATTTTTAAAGTTAAGATTGCAGAACCTTAAGCATCCATAACTATTTTTTTTAATAAAATGCTACAAATTTTATTTCACTAAATGGTAGAGAATTTAATTCTGCATCGAACTGTATTATCATTTCCTGTACTTATGTTTAAAAATTTTCAAGTTACAATAACTTTTGTTGAGATTGAGAAATTCATTAGCCATATGTCTATTCTCATAGTGTGCCATGAAAATAAATAAAAAAATATGAAAAATTTAAGATTTTAAACCAACATTATGAATTTATTTTGTTTTTAGGGGATGGATATCACAATTTTGAACAGAGTTTATTGTTTAAGTTTAATCAGAAATATTTTTATGACAAACTATACAAAAATAGCTGTGGTGATGACAAAAAACCAAACATAACTTGAAAATTATCACACATAGATATAGGGAATAAATATAAATCGCTGCAGAACAAAATTCTCCTTCATCTAGTAAAATAAAAGTTGGGACATCCCATTAAAAAAAATAAAGTTATGGGTACTTAAAATTGTCCAAAGTTAACTTTAAAATTTTTGGGTTTATTAACTTCATTTCCAATTCTGAACACGTTGAAGAACAGATATGGGTGTTCTTTTTTAATTCTCCAAATATGATTTCGAAATCTCGAAAACTAAGCGAGTTACCGATTTTTTAAGTGACAGGTGCAAATCCAAAAATTTTCAAAAAATCCTAAATATTTCAAAAACGGTTACACTTAGGTATAGAAAAAGCTGATAAAAACTCCCTCAAAATAACTCAACTAATCCAAAAACGCAGTGAAAAACATAGCTTTCCATTTAAAATAAAAAAGTTAATAGCGACTTCCGGTATAACCGAAAGTGCTGGCATCTTGAAAATATTTTCATTGAGCAGAACTCAATGGACTATGACTGAGTACCAACTTTCAGATAAATATCTTTATTAGAACTTTCAATACTTCTAATGTGGGGTTTAGACGGAATACCTGTACACACCTACACGTCCCTTTACATTTTTAATGTTAGGCGATAGTTTCTTGAAACAAAACCAAAAACTTAAATACTCGTTGATGACAAATAAATTCCTTGAAACCTTTATGAATAAAAAATTAATTTGACGCAATCCATAAAAACAGAAACGAATGTGGCGGAGAAAACCAGTCGAATAGCCTTTATATTTACCAGACTTAACACCTTTAGACTTTTATTTGTACGTTCTTTAGTGATATAATAGACAAATATTTAACAACTCATTGATGTCCTGGGTACCTTACGACCTTGCCGGATCTCCAACAGCAGGATATTTTATATCTCCTAGTTGGAATAAATCTTTTTCTGCATGTCATTGACTTGAAACAAAGTAGTACAATTTATGACAAATCGCTAATGTCACGCTTCATTAAAACGCGATCAGTCATAATTTTTGCGTTGCTTTCCACCATCTGCGATAATATCTTTGAATCAAAGTTGAAATCTCTCGATATCTTGTTCCCTCGTTCAATTATATCATAATTGCGAACCGCATCTAAACAAAAAATAAATTCACCGACATTAAAATATTACAACGTGGTACTTAGCCTTTTCCAATTAAAGCCAACACTAGTACCAAGTCTAACGATCTCATAAAAACGAAATTCTTCCATAACTAGTTTTCTCGTTCGAATTTGAATCGATTTTTCTCCACGACTTGAACGTTCACCGCACCCAATGGTCAAATAAATAAGTGTGCACTTGTACCTTTACCATGTTACATGTGGTTCATTAGTGCGAACTGTGTGATAAATACATCGCTGGTACTTCGTTAAATGCCTACCGGTTGGTAATTTACTAGCAGTGGTGACAATTAGCGACGAAAATCCGCGTTTCGCGACGAAATTCTATGTTTCCAAAGCGCGAGCTATAACTCTCCTCATCTGGGAGAGAGTTTCAGGTATAAATAAGCGGATTTGACAAGGAATGTGCACACATAACTTTCAGCAAGTAGTCGGCATGTGCAAAGGTCACCCGACAGGTGGCACATGCAAAATAAGGTTCTTCACGGAAGGTAGGTCGAGATGTCACAAACAACAGATGTAGTGAAACATAGTTCACGAGAAGCTTTATTGACAATTTTTCAATAACAAGAGCAACGGTTTCCAATGTATTGTACGAAGGTTCATTAGCTACTTCCGTTCAGATACCACTATAACTCACTGTAATTAGTGAAGGAAAAATTCAAACAAATTATTAATTTGTTGCGTTGATTAATGAGGGCTTTGTTTTTATTCCACGATCATTATAATGAGGCTCATGGCATAAAAGCCTTATTATTATCATAACTAAACTAAAAACTAAAAAATTGGTTATTTCGAAACTTTCCTTTCATACACCTACGCTATAGAAAAAAATATTTTATGCAGATTGACCAGGTGGTGGTTCGAACTATTGCGCTAGTACTTGTAGTACTAGTCTACTCCGTAAATAATGCTATTCAATATTTTAGTAAAACGTAGTTCGACCTTTCTTTCCTGAAGGATAGTTGCAAAAGCTATAGTATCGCTTTCAGATATAATATATTTTTAAAAGCTTTTATTTAACTTGCTTTGTTGTCTGTATGTCTGTTTCATATTTTTGGAGCCAAATTTGAAAGGGTTCCAGTTGTCCCAATAATTTGAAATTTTGTATACTTACGTAATCTGCGTGACAATGCACTCCTATGTAGTTAAATACCTCCTAAAAGAGTTAAATGGAGTGTTGGAGTTTGTTGGATGTGTACATTGGGAAATATATTAATACCTAATCATTTTCATTAAGTTTCGTTACAAACAAATGTCGCTACTTTTTAAAATTCACAGAACAGAACACAGAGAACAGCTGTTTTCTATCACATACCACTAAACAAGTTTGCACAAATCAGCAAGATAATGGTGTTACAATAATATGACGAAACTAAATTTTAGAGAAAATACGTGTAAAATAAGTGAAGACTAAAAAGCAATAAATAAAGAAATTAAAATAATTGTTTATTTAGAAAAAAGCTTTTGTTTAAAAAATGCACTAAAAAGAAAAAAATTTGGTTTTTTTTTATCAGCGGAGAACATTTTTGATCACAAATTAAGATTTTAAAATTTATAAAAGCTTTGGGTACGGTCATAAGTCATAACAATACGGCATTACAGAATTATTTTTTTAAATTGAGCACTGTTCCCAAAGCTTTTATAAATTTTAAAATCCTAATTTGTAAGCACAAATATTCTCCTCTGATAAAAAACATTATTTTTTGCATTTTAGTGCATCTTTTAAATAAAAGCTTTTTTCTAAAAAATTTTTTTTTTTATTTCATGAAGAAATACCACTAATAAAGTAAACGCAAGACATAGTTTTAGCAGACAATATTCAAAAACTTTAAAAAATGAGTTTATCTAAGATTTTTTTTCAAAATTCGAAAATTTCAACTTACGACTGAAAAAGAAAGAAAAATTTTAAGCGTGGTAATGAATAGATTCAAAAGCATTTCACTAATAATAATACACAGTTCTGAACTTCTGGAATCGACAAACTACGAATAGTTTAACAGAATATGGAGACGAAAAGAATTAAATCGTCATAAATTCTGAATCCAGAATGAATTATTTTTACTAATGACCATTCACAAATCATCTTATTAATTGTCTGTACATACATACATAAATGTATGAGTAATGAACCAACTCTTCAGTAATTAACTGATGCAAAGATTATTGCAAATTGCTAGTTTGTATCTTTTCGAATCCGCATCACCCGACGAAATCTCCCTTGATATATTACCTCCATCTCCGTGAAAGTAAAATTCGTCGTAAACACATTAAATTTTTAATCCATTCATCATAAATAATTTATCAGAAAATGAATGTTTGCTTATGCGGGTCAGTTATTTGTCAAGATCTTATCCAGAAGGTTATTTACTCGGCAGGCTCACCTTGGCCTGACAGATCACCAGGTTTTTGTCTGAACCGTCGATTTTTCGTTTCCCGCAACTGCCGTTATGACATTTCGTATTTTATTTGCAATACACCTGCCGGAATAACCTACCGATGAGCCATTGTTACGTCGATCTTCTGACTCATGGACTCGAGATCTCAAATTATTTACAACGAGGAAGTCAAGTCGATCTCGCCAAGAATTTAATTCAAGCGGCGACCAGAGTCTAGACGCCTCGACGACGTCTCTTTTCGCCATATCGATCGGCAAATTTTTGATAAAAGTAATTAGCAGTAGATAAGTTAATTAACATCCCACACACCTCCGATAATGCTCGGTTTTCCTCCGTTTGGAAACGTTATCGGCCACTTTGCCGCGCTAATGCTTATCACCGGCAATAAATCGACAGGATTCGAACGTCTGCTGGCACTTTACAACACTCGAAAGGAAAAATCCGCCGCCTCCAGACGTGACACTATGCAAGGACAAAGACACAACTTTCAACAAATAATCGCACTTTGAGAAATGGCGATTCATGCAAATACAATTGGAATTGTTTCAGTCTCATCTGAATTTCAGCGGGGACTCTGTAAATTATAGCGGATGTATATAACAAGCGAACTAAATGGCTGTTGCGAGACAATGTCGAGCGTAGGCTTGCAAAGATCTTCGAGCTAATTGTGTTCACTCTGCAGTGTATTGAAACGGAAAAAGTTGTGACCACTCTTTGTTTCTGAATAAAGCAAAATTCCTGGCGAAAATTTATCAGTCTCATCTCGAAACTCAGCAATTTCGCTTCCATTTGTCCACTTATCAAGGCGCATCGCTAAATGGCCCTTTGTTCGGTATTGCTCGCAGGATTAGAATCTGACACTCTTATCTAGTAGCCGCAGGCTTACGTCCTGCTGCAACGGGATTTACTTAATTTACGAACTTTTTGTGGTTAACACAAATGTGTTTTTCGCCCCATCGATTCGCTCCAGGCACTTCCTATTTACACAAAATCGTAAACTTGTGCAGATAACTGCTCTATCAAAAATGCTTATCGCAATTTTAACTTTCAGTATCCTTGTACTACCACAATGGATCCCAACACGGTTTTGTTCCTTTTAATCACTCTGCGGTAACGCACCAAACTAAAGAAGAACAAATGTTATTAAAACGGTTCCAGATCAGCTTTCCCGGAACCCATCAAGAGAAAATTCCCGGAAAATTTTCGCTTTGGGACCGCCACCGCCTCCTACCAAGTGGAAGGTGGGTGGAATGAGGACGGTAAAGGCGAAAACATTTGGGATTATTACACCCATACCTACCCCGACCGAATTGCCAACCAAGCAAATGGGGACATCGCCTGCAACTCCTATCACAAATATTTGGAAGACATAGTGATGCTCAAAGACTTGGGAGTCCACTTCTACCGCTTCTCCCTGTCATGGTCCCGGATCCTTCCGGAGGGACATACCGGAAAAATCAACCAAGCTGGAGTGGACTATTACAAAAACGTGATCAGAGCACTAAAACAAAACGGCATCGAGCCCTATGTTACTCTGTACCATTGGGACCTCCCACAACCCCTTCAAGAAAAAGGTGGTTGGCCGAACACCGACCTCATGGTTGACCTTTTCGCCGATTATGCCCGACTGGCGTTCAGCCTCTTTGGCGACCAAGTCAAAAACTGGATGACTTTCAACGAAGCCAAACAAACGTGTCAACTGGGTTATGGGTACGGTGTTTTCGCACCTGGTGTCCAATCCAATGGGATTGACAGTTACAAGTGTGCCCATACTGTCATAAAAGCGCACGCTAAGGCGTACCACATCTACGATGAGGAGTTCAGAGCGAGCCAAAAAGGCCGAGTGTCGATGGTTGTTGACACCGACTGGTTTGAACCCGCCAGTGACAGTGACAGAGATAGGAAAGCGGCGGAACGAAAAATACAATTCAATGTGAGTTTTTCCGCGAATTGCCTATAACTTTTTGTTGGTTTTAGTTTGGGTGGTACGCAAACCCGATTTATCACCCCGATGGTAACTATCCCCAAGTCATGATTGACCGAGTTGCTAAAAGGAGCAAAAAGGAAGGGTTTGAAAAGTCCCGTCTTCCAGAATTCACACCGGAAGAAATTGATTACATTAAGGGAACTTTCGATTTCTTTTCTCTAAATACGTACACCGCAAATATGGTTAAATGGTCGGATGATTTTCCTATAGGATACGTGAGCTATGATGGTGACATAAGTGTTGTTACGTACCAAGACCCTTCGTGGAACAGTTCGGCCTCGAGTTGGCTCAAAGTCGTACCATGGGGTACCAGAAAGCTGATAAATTGGGTTGATAAAACTTACAATCACCCCGAAATTGTGATTACTGAAAATGGGTTTTCTGATGATGGGGAACTGGACGATGAGGGAAGAATTGTTTATTATCAGGAATATTTGAGTAACATTTTGGAAGCGATTCTGGAAGATGGAGTTAACGTTACAGGATATACAGCCTGGAGTTTGATGGATAATTTTGAATGGCTGGGCGGATACACGTAAGGTGTTAAATAATTGTGTGTTAAACTTTGCAAGGAAAATTTTTAGGGAGAAATTTGGACTGTATCAGGTTGATTTTGACGACGAAAATAGAACAAGAACTCCAAAAAAATCAGCTGATTTTTACAAGAAGGTTGTTGCAACAAGGTGTTTAGTAGACCAGTGTGAAAACTAATTTTTATGTTTGGACAATCGAAATAAATATTTAAAAAAGCAAATTTGCCTCCGTTTTCTTTCCTTATACTAGAATTATTTCACGAAAATCTTCTACAGATGATACATTTTTCCTCTAAAACATTTGGTCAAAATATTGCTTTTGTCATTCTTAAAAATGTAAAAAAACTAAATAATTTCTACCACATTTTTGATTATATTATAATACACGAAAAAATTTTATAAAAACGTGGATTTGACGTTTTTGCAAATAAAAAAAACATTTTTTCTTATCATGAGTGTCTTCTTGCCCTTGAATCTAAGTATAACTCTGCTTTTTATCTTATATAAACACAAGTTTGCTATTGTTCAACAAAAAAACAAAAGTCAAGCAGATATCTGAAGTGTCCACTTCTAAAATCATTTCGGGCTGGTTTTACCAACTTTGGTTAAATCAACAGTTAAAAACAACGTTTACTATGATTATAACAGTTGTTTTTGTTCTTCGACAGTGTCAAAATATGCGTTTTTTCTTCTGTGTAAAAAATTTTGACAAATGTTTGGCATTTCTTAATGGAAAACGTCAGACTATTTTTAATGGATTTAAAGCAATTTTAAGCCTTGTTGAGTCTAATTAGAAGAATAAATGTTGTATTCAACTCGTTTTCCTGTAAATCGGTTCATTTATTTCAGCTCGTGCATGGGAAACCACTCGTTTTCACTCGTGGTTTAATAATCCACTCGTGAAATAAAACGTCCGATCTACACTCAAACTCGTTAAAAAATAGTCTATTAAAAACAAAATTCATAAGACCCGTCTTAAAGTACGAATTCAGTTTGAAAAACATTAACTGCTTTGTACACTTTCTAAGAACAGTAATATGTTAGTTTTATTATTAACATAATATGGAAAAAAAGTTAGTTCTGTTTGAGATGTTTACCATCAGGTAACAATATATGTATATTGTTATTTTGCAAACATCTTGCTATTACTGTACTGATACATATTTGTATAATGATAAAAGTTTCACAATCCCTTTTTTCTTTTTCGCATTAAAGATAAACTTATATCAAATAAAAATGCAACTTACTAAACTGCTCAAGTCACTGGTTAATTTTATTTGAGACAAACAGGATATTTAGCATTGAAAATGCGTAATTCATGAATCCGTATTTTAACCTTTGACTACATAAAATCTATACCAAAATGCGACAACAAAAATGATTACCAGTTCCAAAAATTATCGTTCAATAAATGACAATACTTTTATTGTCTGCATTAACCAAAATCAATATAATAAATCATAAAAATTACAAACGTCCTAGATTAGGATTAACTGTAAAATAAATAATGTTGTAAACTATCCTCATGATCAAAGTTAAAGTTTCCATCGCCATGCACCCCACACATGCGAAAAATCTCCTTTTCCGACTTTGCGTTTTCGGCACTTTAATCAGGTAAATGAAAAAAAGATCTGCCCTTGTGTAAATCCCAGTAACAGTCTAGCTAAAACTCAATGGACCTTCCCTGATAATTTCAAATTTGGCGTCGCCACGTCCGCGTACCAGATCGAAGGTGGTTGGGATGCCGATGGCAAAGGTGTGAGCACATGGGACAGACTCACCCATAATACACCCGGAATGATACAAGATGGATCCAACGGAGATATCGCGTGCGACTCTTACCATAAATGGGAGCGAGATGTGGAAATGGTGAAGGAGACGGGAGTGGACTATTACCGGTTTTCGCTATCTTGGACGAGAATTTTCCCTCAGGGATACATCAATCTGGTTAACCAGCCCGGAGTCGATTATTACAATAATCTGATTAATAAATTAATCGAGAATGGGATCGAGCCGGTCATTACTTTGTACCACTGGGACTTGCCGCAAATGTTTAGCCCTTTGGGATCATGGGCGAGTCCTGTGATGGTCGACCTGTTCGGGAATTATGCCAGAAAAGCCTTCCAACTCTTTGGAGACCGGGTCAAGACTTGGATCACCTTCAACGAACCGAAAATTGTCTGCCAGGACTTTCACGACTTTTTGGGAAATGTCACAAGCCCATATCCCAAAGGGATCATCGAGTACTTGTGCACCCATAACTTGCTCAAAGCCCATGCCGAAGCGTACCATATTTACGACAAAGAGTTTCGACCAACCCAGAAGGGAAGAATCTCCATAACTCTCAATTTTGAATGGGCCGAGCCTGCCTCTGACAATATTGAAGATATCGAAGCAGCAGAGCAGAGACGACAATTTGAAGTAAACGTAATTTCTAGTTTCAGTATCGTAATTTTTGAAAATTGCAGTTTGGTCTTTATGCCAACCCAATTATAAATTTTGATTATCCCAAAATTGTTAAGGATCGAATTGCTGAACGAAGTAGGAAGGAAGGTTATCCCAAATCGCGACTGCCCGAATTTACTTTGGCCGAAAAACTCAAACTTAGAGGAACTTATGATTACTTGGGATTGAATCATTATAGTACTTGGTACGTCAAAGCAGTCGAAGATCAACCCATAGGCACTCCCAGTTATCCAGCTGATATGGGTACGGAGCGGTACCAAGACCCAACTTGGGAAGGATCTGGCGCTGACTGGAATAAAGTTGTCCCATGGGGTTTGCGGCACATTTTACAGTGGATTAAAAAAACCTACAGGAACCCTATTGTTTTAATTACGGAATGCGGATATCCTGACAGAACTGGTACCGTAGAGGATGAGCCAAGAATAGACTTTTTCAGAGTAAGTCTGAGTGTGTTTAGTGCGTTTGTGAGAGAAAAGTTTTAGAAATATCTAAATGCCACTCTTGAGGCAATTTACGAAGACGGTGCTAATGTTCAAGCATTCATGGCTTGGAGTTTAATGGATAATTTCGAATGGCAACAAGGCTATCAGTAAGAAAACAAAACAAAGTCAAGGTGTCTTAATTGCCTTTATTATTGCAGAATTAAATTCGGATTATACAGTGTGGATTTTAACGATCCTGACCGACCAAGGACGGCTAAAAAATCCGTAGCTTATCTGCGAAAAGTGGTAGAGACAAGGTCAATCGCCTAAATAATTCGCCCAAGTGACACTGTACTGCAATTTTTCAAATAAACTACCGCAATTTATTTGTTGTTTCATTTCCCACAATTGATAAACACAAAAAATGATAACAAGTCATTGACGTTCAGTTTGCAAAGTGCCACAAGTAGTGACAAATTTTTGTGACCTTTCCGGGTACAAAAATTTTTGAGATAATCTCGCAGCGTATCTCACGAGGAAACGATTAGTCTGTAAAATTAGTATTAATCAGCAATTAAAAGCGAGACGCCACTGATGTTGTCAAAAATCTTAATAATACTAATTCTACCATTGGCAAGGTAACAAGTTCCCGACTACCATAAACCCATAATAGATAAACCCAGCTATAGGTTATCAACAGCCAAATGGAAATTCCCCGACGATTTTAAATTCGGAGTTGCGACTTCGGCCTACCAGACAGAAGGTGGCTGGAATGCCGACGGCAGAGGTACCAGCATATGGGACGTGGCCGCCCATAATCGCTCGTTTCTGATCCGCGACCGCAGTAACGGCGACATAGCCTGTGATTCGTATAATAAATGGGAGGAGGACGTCCTCATGGTCAAAAATCTGGGAGTGCACTATTACCGATTCTCCTTGTCCTGGACGAGAATCCTGCCTGATGGGTACTCCTCCAAAGTTAACCCAGAGGGAGTGAAATATTACAACAAAATCATCGATAAACTAATCGAAAATCAGATAGAGCCGGTCGTCACTTTGTACCACTGGGACTTGCCACAAGCTTTCAGTGCTTTGGGTGGATGGACTAATCCTATTGTGATCCCACACTTTGCAAACTTTGCCCGAAAAGCCTTCCGTTTATTCGGGGATAGAGTCAAAATCTGGATTACGATAAACGAACCACGACTAATGTGCGATTTTTTCAAAGGATTAGTTGGTGACATAACCCCTGATTATCCTTTAGGAATCTCGGAATATTTGTGTGCCCACAATGTCCTAAAGGCACATGCGGCCGCTTATCATATTTACGATAAAGAATTCAGACCTATCCAGCACGGAAAAATCTCAATCACTTTGGACATGGTGTGGTCAGAACCGGCAAATGCCAGTGACCCTGAAGACGTACGAGCTGCAGAACAAAACGTGCAGTTCGATGTTAGTTAACCAATCATTTGTGGGAATTTTTTACGTCTTGGTTTTAGTTTGGTCTTTACGCTAACCCGATTTTTAACTACGATTACCCAAAAGTTGTTATTGAACGTGTGGCAAATCGAAGTAAAATAGAAAGGATCCCTAAATCAAGACTACCGAAATTCACAATGGCGGAAAAATTAAAAATTAGTGGGACTTATGATTTTTTAGGAATAAATCATTATATCACAATGTACACTAAAGCGACCAAAGAACCACCGGTGACTAAACCATCGTTCGATGTAGATTCAGGAGGAAAAAGGTTTTTTGATCCCAAGTGGGAAGGTTGTGCTGCTGATTGGATTAAAGTAAAATTAACGAAAGTTGGGTCAAATTTGTATTTGATTTTTTAGGTAGTACCGTGGGGCTACAGAAACAGTTTAAAATGGATTAAAAAGAATTACCGAAACCCGGAAATTATTATAACAGAAAATGGTTATGCTGACGGTGGCGACGTCATTAATGACGATGGGAGAATTAATTACTATCGAGTAAACAATTAACGATTTGAAAAATTAGACAAGTAAGACTTATTTTAGGAATACTTGAATGCCACTCTACAAGCAATTATAGAAGATGGTGTCAATGTCAAGAGTTACATTGCTTGGAGTTTGATGGACAATTATGAGTGGGGTTTTGGTTATACGTAAGTGAGAAGCCAATGTAACTATTTTACTTAGTTTGGAAATTCTAGGCTAAAATTTGGTTTATACCATGTCAATTTTAGTAATCCTAATCGGCCACGAACGCCCAAAAAGTCAGTCGAATTTTTCAAAAAAGTTGTCCGAACTCGAACTATTCCTTAATTATTTATTGTATATTATAATAAATTATTGTCGCATAATTCGTTCGTTAATTAGACGACCTTTCCCAGAAAAACAATAAAAGTATGTCACAATAAAAATATTATCACGTTATAATAAGCAGATTACCGTAATTTGCATAAACAAGAGAAGTAACTCAGTTGAAGCAAATCCACTAAACCTAATTGACATGTCTGAGAAATTTTTCCTCATTTTAGTTTTTCTAAGGTATCTAAAGTTGCATTTGCTCGACGTTAATTCTGACAAGGACTTGCAGTTTTTCCACCGCTATAGAATGGAAATTCCCTGCTGATTTCAAATTCGGAGTCGCCACGGCGGCCTACCAGATCGAAGGTGGCTGGAATGCCGATGGTAAAGGTACCAGCATATGGGACACTCTGGGGCATAACCGCTCCATCCTCGTAAAAGACCGCAGCAACGGTGACATAGCTTGCGATTCATACCACAAATGGGAGGAGGACGTCCAAATGGTCAAAAATCTGGGCGTTGACACTTATCGGTTTTCTGTAGCTTGGACTAGAATTCTACCAGAAGGTTACGCCACAAGGGTGAACCAGCCAGGAGTCGACTATTACAACAAACTGATTAATAAGTTGATCGAAAATGGGATTGAACCGGTCGTTACTTTGTACCATTGGGACTTGCCTCAAGTTTTCAGCCCTTTGGGGGGATGGACCAATCCAGTGGTTGTCCCACATTTTGCGAACTATGCCAGAAAGGCATTTGAATTGTTTGGGGATAGGGTCAAGACGTGGATTACGATAAATGAGCCGAGATTAATTTGCAACGAATACAAAGGGCTAGTTGGAGACATAACAGAGGATTTTCCTTTAGGGGTATCTGAGTATTTGTGTGCCAAGAACGTACTAAAAGCACACGCTGAAGCTTACCACATCTACGATAAAGAATTCAGAAAAACACAAAAAGGTTGAACTTCCCCTCAAAATTACTTTGATTAAAATAAATTTTCAGGCAAAATCTCGATAACTCTAGACATGACGTGGTCAGAACCCGCAACAAATAATCCTGAAGATGTCAAAGCAGCCGAACAAAACCGTCAGTTTGATGTTAGTTTAATTTCTTGAAAATTACCAATTGTCATTAATCAAATTCCAGTTTGGTATTTACACTAACCCGATTTTTAATTATGATTATCCAAAAATTGTCATTGACCGTGTGGCAAACCGAAGTCAAATGGAAAATTTTCCACAATCGAGACTCCCGCAACTTACCACCGCTGAAAAATTAAAAATTCGTGGTACTTACGACTTCTTGGGCATAAACCATTACATTACCTTGTATTCTAAAGCCGCTAACGAACCACCCTTTTCCAAACCATCGTTCAAAGCTGACGCTGGAGGTGAAAGGTTTCGGGACGAAAATTGGAAAGGTGGCGCGGCAAATTGGATTAAAGTATGCCAACGGTTTTACTGACTTTTTGTAAAATAAAATTTTAAAGCTTGTCCCTTGGGGTTTACGAAACCTTTTAAAATGGATTAAAGTAAACTACCGTAACCCGGAAATCATAATAACGGAAAATGGCACCGCTGACGATGGTTCAGATTTTTTAGAAGATGATGAAAGAATCGAATATTATCGAGTAAACAAATTTAAAAAACGAGATAAATCACTAATGATGGCTTCCAGGAATATCTCAATGCGACTCTACAAGCAATTATTCAGGATGGAGTCAATGTTAAAGGCTACATGGCGTGGAGTTTGATGGACAACTACGAGTGGACAAATGGATACACGTAAAAAAAAACAAAAATCAATTTCACCTAAGGACTATTTTTAGGCTGAGATTTGGCCTCTACCATGTGAACTTCACCGATTCCAACCGCACCCGAACACCGAAAAAATCCGTCAAGTTTTTCAAAAGCCTCACAAGTACCAAAACCATACCGTGAGTGATCAGCCGTGACCTTTGAACACATCTAAAATATCTATTTGTAAGGGATTAAGTTGTATTTACTTTAATAAAACCGTAAAACCGCTCCTCGTAAAATATTTTTTATCTCCTGCAGTATTTCGTTGGAATTAAATTCGATTACTTCAGATTTGAGTCTGACAAAATGATCCTTAAAGGTTTCACAATTTTGCTTGTATCTCTCCTAATCAGGTATTCACTTTTACCAAATTTTGATAAAATAAATTTCAAGTATTTTCCATAGTTTGACCCGAACTGCCCAATGGAAGTTCCCTGAGGACTTTAAGTTCGGAGTTGCAACTTCGGCCTATCAGATCGAGGGTGGATGGAACGAAGATGGGAAAAGTATAAGTGTCTGGGACCGAATCACCCATCAAACTCCGGCTTTTATCGTCGATCAGACTTCCGGGGACGTTGCCTGCGATTCGTACCACCAATGGGAACGCGATGTCGAAATGTTGGAGGAGTTGGGGGTCCACTACTACCGCTTTTCCCTTGCTTGGACTCGCATCCTGTCCGGGGCTTACACCAGCAAGGTAAACCCAGCCGGAGTCAAATATTACAACAATTTGATTAACAAACTCATCGAGAATGGTATTGAACCCGTGGTCACTCTGTACCACTGGGACATGCCCCAGAAAATTAGCACCTTGGGTGGGTTAACAAACGACGCGTGGGTCAAGTTCTACACACATTACGCACGAACGGCCTTTGAGTTGTTCGGAGATCGAGTCAAAATCTGGATCACTTTCAACGAACCGAACATAATCTGCCATTACTTTAATCGTGTTCTGGGCAGTGTTCAGCCAGCTTATCCCAACGGAGTCATCGAATATTTGTGCAGCTACAATCTACTTAAAGCCCACGCTGAGGCTTACCATATCTACGACCGGGAATTTCGACACAAACAAGGCGGAAAAGTCGGTATTACTCTTAATTTTGAATGGGCAGAACCTGCCACTGACAAACCGGAAGATGTTGAAGCGGCTGAAAGAAGACGACAGTTTGATGTTGGTCAGGTTTGACTCAAATTTTCGCTAATTTCAATTTTTCAGTTTGGGATTTTTGCTAATCCGATAATTAACTTCGATTATCCAAAAGTTGTGATTGACCGAGTTGCCAAACGAAGCGAGTTGGAAGAGTTTCCGGAGTCAAGATTACAAAAATTCACTTTTGCCGAAAAATTAAACGTGAAAGGGACTTATGACTTCCTGGGGTTGAACCATTACACCACTTGGTTGGTTTCAAACGGAGAAGAAGCGCCTTTAGACCAATCAGGTTTTTATATCGATACCAAAGTAAACAGGGTACAAGATGATAGTTGGAATACGACAGGAGCTGACGACAATCGGGTAAAAAAAATCAAAAATTAGACTTGATTAGCAAAGTCAGCTACAATTTTTAGGTGGTGCCATGGGGTTTGCGCAAAGCCTTAAACTGGATAAAAACAACCTATGGAAACCCTGACATTCTTATCACGGAGTGTGGTTATTCCGATAAAGTCGGTAATTTAGATGACGACCAACGTGTTAATTTTTACAGGGTACAATCATGCAGTAAAATAATTAGGTTTAATTACATGCAATTTCCAGGATTATCTAAATGCAACTCTTCAAGCAATTTTGGAAGATGGAGTGAATGTGAAAGCCTTCATGGCTTGGAGTTTGATGGATAATTTCGAATGGAATCAAGGATATTTGTAAGGAAAACTAGGATTTTTCACTTTTTGCAATAAAATTTTTAGAGTGAAATTCGGATTGTACCATGTTGACTTCAGCGATGCCAAAAGGCCAAGGACAATGAAGGATTCAGCAAAGTATTATCAAAAAATTATTGCCACGAGACGATTAGACCAAGTTGTGTAAACTGTAGCTCTCTTTCTGACAATAAAATTTAAACACAGCAAAATTTTTTCTGTGTATTTTTAATACTTTAACCCCTCATTTATACACTTTCAATAGTTTCGTATCCTTTACAACAAGATGTTTTCAATATTCTGAATAATGTTTCATCAAGATAAAAAAAATATTTGTCTTGACTTGACAACTTGACCACTTGACCTTACTTGATCACTAGTAAGTGATTTTGATGAAATTCGAGAATTATTGCAAATTTCTGGTACTTTATCACGTTTAGCCTGGAAGACAAAACAAGTTTTTTTTCAGCATTCACTCGTCTACCAACTTATCTGCAGTTATTATTAGATACATTCTTAGATAATTTGCAGAAATTGACCAATTCGTTATCGTTAAAAAAACGAATAAACATCAGTGACTTTGTGTGAGAATTTGTGAAAATTTATAAAAACGACGTTTATTATAAACTAATGCAGAAATTGAAATAGAAATAAAAGATTCACATCAAAACAATTAAGAAAACTAAAGAGATCAACATATAATTTATCCAACTATTTTGTTTAAAAAAAAAATAGAACTGATAATAAAAATATTTAAAGAAAAAATAGTATATTATTATACGAGTTTTATAAAACGTTCTATTGTGGCACGAATCGTTTTGGAGCACGACCAAGGAGTGCTCAAATAGTCATGAAACGAGGTTAATTTACCATTTTTTCTACTTTCTATTTTTGTTGTTTGCTTTTGTTTAGCTTAACTTATCAAAATCTGTTCAAATTATTTCCTCTTAATTTTAGGATTTTTCAATAAACGACTTGACGCTGTTGACAGATCACACACTAAATTACAGTGATGACTTAGATGACTGATGACACCCAGCCAAGCACTGCCAATTCAACTCCTAAAAGTTCTCTTTGTGAAACTACTTTCAGTTTCACAATGAACAATTTGTGAAAACAAAGTTGAAAAATATTTAAAAAAAAAATGAGTAGATGATACTATAGGAAATAATGATGATAATGGCTTCTTTAGAGATACACGACATGATTAAAACTACTCAAAAATTCTAGAAAGAGACATTGTTTCTAGTCTTGACCTGAAATTATTAACTCAGCTCTTGTCTTGATTCTTGACAATACCAAGTCAAGAACAAGAACATATCTTAATTTTCACGAAATACTAAAAACCACTTTATAGAAGCATCACTAATTTGAAGCAATTTGTTTGGTCCATTAGCGTTGTTAACTTTTAACAACAAATAAAATTTTAACAAAGCTTTCTATAAACCGGTCCTAAATCTGACACGAAATAATTTACCTTCACACTAGTAGTAAGTAAATCAATATGGTAAACAAAATAATCATGGAATTTTTCTATTGCTGTCAAATATAATTTACAATACTTTATCCCTTATCATACTTATACGAGCTACAACTAAGATTAAAAAAGTAAACCCATAATAACGTTTTCTTATTAACCATGAAGCTGTTACTTTCTGCAATTCTGTTGTACACTATCAGGTAATTCATCAATTAAAACTTCCATTTCAATGAATTAACTCGACTCTCAGCCCAACCAAATCCCAATGGTCCTTTCCAGACGACTTCAAATTCGGAGTAGCCACTGCGGCTTACCAAATCGAAGGCGGCTGGAACGCTGATGGTAAAGGAGTTAACGTATGGGACCACCTAACCCACACCAACCCAAATTTTACCATCGATAATTCAAACGGCGACATTGCGTGCGATTCTTACCACAAATGGCAAGAAGACGTCCAAATGCTGAAAAACTTAGGCGTCGACTTTTACCGATTTTCGCTGTCCTGGACACGAATCCTGCCGCAAGGATTCGCCTCCGAGATAAACACGGCTGGCGTCCAATATTACAACAACCTAATTGATGAATTAATAGCAAACGGCATCGAGCCATGTGTTACCCTCTTCCACTGGGACTCTCCGCAGATGTTCAGCTCCTTTGGAGGTTACTACAACCCGGTCTTCGTCGACTTGTTTGCGAATTACGCACGGATTGCGTTTAAATTATTCGGAGACCGTGTCAAAACTTGGATTACTTTCAACGAACCCAAAGTTGTGTGTCAGGATTATAATGAGTTTATGGGACTTGTAAATGAGGTTTATCCTAATGGAGTTATTGAATATTTATGTACTCACGATCTTCTCAAAGCTCACGCTGAAGCTTATCATATTTACGATAATGAATTTCGGGCGCAACAGAACGGCAAAGTCGGAATAACTCTGAATTTTGAATGGTCGGAACCGGCCAGTGTTAAGTCGGAAGATGTCGAAGCTGCTGAACAAAGAAGACAATTCGAGTTTGGATTATTCGCCAGTCCAATAGTTTACGGAAATTATCCCGAAGTTGTTATCAAAAGAGTGGCTCACAGGAGCAAACGAGAAGGTTTCCCCCACTCGCGTCTACCGAAATTTACTTTAACAGAACAGCTCAAATTGAAAGGAACATACGATTTCATCGGCCTTAATCATTACAACAGTTGGTTGGTTAAAGCCTCACCAGAACAACCGTTCGGAGAACCGAGTTATGACAAAGATGTGGGGACGGAACGATTTGTTGATCCATCTTGGGAGGACACAGAATGGGACGGGAAGGTAAAATAAGAAAATTTTGAACTAAATTTGAATCACAATTTATTAGATTGCACCTTTTGGGCTTCAAAACAGTCTTAAGTGGATTAAAGCAACGTACAAAAATTCCCTAATTTTGATCACTGAGAACGGATATCCGGACAAAACCGGGACTTTGGAAGACAACAGAAGAATCAATTTCCTCAGACAGTATTTGAACGCTACTCTTCAGGCAATACACCAAGACCAAGTAAATGTGAAAGCTTACACCGTCTGGAGTCTGATGGATAATTTCGAATGGGCCCAAGGATTTACGTGAGAGATTTTTTACAACTTTGAGCTTTATTTTTGGTTGTTGATTTTAGGGTCAAGTTTGGTTTGTACAATGTTGATTTTACTACGAATGAAAGAACGAGGACTGCGAAAAAATCGGTAGAATATTATAGAAGTGTTATAAAGGATCGAGTTGTTTAATATTTATCTTGAAAATAAAGAACACAATTGATCTAGTTTATTATTATTAACATATTAATAACTGTTGCTATTACAATATTATTGACATTAACAGCTTCATACATTAGGATAATTGCTTATTACGATTAATTATTATTTACGACTGAGGATTGTTAAAAAATAAGTGTATTAATAGTGTACTTCATTAATTTGTAATTATTAAATACGATGTAAAACAAAAATAAATTATGCATTTTAAAGTTTCAATAGAACCTCAATTAAAAAGACACACTAACTTTTTAAAATATATCTATTAATCATAATTGCTAAAGAAAATAATTGACACTGATACTATTTTACGACATGAGGAAATATTATAATTTTCAGTTACACAAAGTTTTGCATAAACATTTATGCAAAAGACACGCAGCAATAATTATAATTTATCTTTACTATGAGTTGAATAAAAAATGTACGTTATGCTTGTAAATTTAATTTAATAATTGCAGCTCATTAATAAGTTAAAAAATGCTTATTAATTACAATTGCTTACTAAAACTAATTAATTTGTTATTTGTTCATTAACTGCATTCCAAAACTAAAATGTTAAAAAACAAACATCTGGATTTATACATGGATCACATTTGTTCTTCAACAATTTGAAACACCAAAATACATCCCATTTCAGTTCCTTGTAGAATTTTGCAACAGCGCATTTGAATTTTTTGAGTTTCTGATGGATGTTCTTTGTTCAAAATTTGTCGCTGAAATTCTGTTTAACATAGTTTTTTTTTATACAAAAACTCATAGTTTGTGCTTTATTTCGCAAAAATTCAAATGCGTTGTAGCAAAATTCTACTATGAACTGAAATAGGATATATATCTAGTTTCAAAACGCTGAGCAATGTATTGAGCTAATGGCTATTCTGAAAGCAAAATTTTGAAAAATTTAACTGTTGCTTCTATGTTTTTTTTTTTCTGGAAAATAGATGATAATCATTATATTCGTACTTGATATATCAGAATTTACGTCAATGGAAAGAATTTTTGATTTAGCAATATCCAAAATTTCCACAGCACGAATTTGATTAATGTACCTACCAACTCTCAAGGAATTTAAACAAAATACTCGTACTCTATTTTGATAAATTCAAGAGGTGGATAAGATAAAAACTACATGGTTAAAGAAACGTACGTGTAGATATTTGCAACTATATAAACGTATAAACACATCACTGACCTTAAAGTAGTCAGAATGAAACTGAGATTCTTCCTCCTTGTCACAGTTTTCTTAGTAGGGTTGGAGTAAGTTAGAATTTTTCGCCAGATTCACACTTTGACCAAAAAACTTTAGCAAATCCAACTCCACTTCGAAAAACAAATTCCCGGATTATTTCAAATTCGGCGCCGCCACAGCGTCGTACCAAGTCGAAGGAGCTTGGAACGAAGACGGCAAAGGCGAAAACATCTGGGACCACATCACTCACACAAACCCCACGTATGTCGAAAACGAAGACAATGGAGACGTCGCTTGCGACTCGTACCACAAATACAAAGAGGACGTCGCGATGCTTAAAGACTTAGGCGTCGACTATTACCGATTTTCCCTTTCTTGGTCCCGAATTCTACCATATGGAGTCGCCGGTTCGCCTGTGAATAAACTGGGAATTGAGTACTACAGAAATTTGACCCAAGAACTGCTCGATAATGGGATCGAACCCATGGTCACACTGTTCCATTGGGACACTCCGGAACCTTTGCAGGAGTTGGGCGGGTGGCCTAACCCAGAAATGGAGGAACATTACGCATACTATGCCAGGACTGTGTTCGAGCAATTGGGAGATTTGGTCAAGATTTGGTTGACTTTCAATGAGCCGAAACAGACGTGTCTTGAAGGATACGGCAAAGGGGTTAAAGCGCCAGCTTTTACGACCACAGGAATGGCTGATTATAAATGCACACACACTTTGATTAAATCGCATGCGAAGGCTTATCACATCTATGACGAGGAGTTTAAGAGTAAACAGGGAGGAAGAGTTGGGATGGTTATTGATACGGTGTGGTTTGAGCCGGCCAGTGGAAGTGAAAAGGATGCAGAAGCGGCCGAAAGAGCCATTCAGTTCACGGTATTTTGCTATTGCTATTATTTTAATTGAAGATAATAATAATAATTTATAGTATGGTTGGTACGGCAACCCCATCATCCTTGAAAATTACCCTCAAGTCATGATCGACCGAATTGATGAAAGGAGTAAACAGCAAGGTTTTGCCCAATCAAGACTTCCAAAGTTTTCAGAGGAAGAAGTGAATTACATTAAAGGAACCTATGATTTCGTTGCACTCAATATGTACACTGCAAATTATGCCGAATGGAAGGAAGAAACAGATATTTCCGATGTCGGTTACGACAGCGATTTGAATGTCCATCTGTTTATGGATGATAGTTGGGAAGAATCAGCTTCATCATGGCTAAGGGTTGTGCCTTGGGGTTTAAGAAAAACAGTAAATTGGCTTAGTAAAACCTACAATAATCCTGAAATCTTTATCACTGAAAATGGCGTTTCCGACCGTGGCGGAATCGATGATCCACAAAGAATAAATTTTTATAGAGTAAGAATCAAGTTTTATTTATAGAAACTGTAAGTGAAAATTTTAGGAATATTTGAGTAATCTCGTTGATGCGATTGTGGAAGATGGGGTAAATGTCACAAGATATACAGCTTGGAGTTTGATGGATAACTTCGAATGGGGAAGTGGATATTCGTAAGAAAATTATAAAATAATTAACACAAAATGAATTAAACCCACAATTTTAGGGAAAAGTTTGGTTTGTACAGTGTTGATTTTAGCAGCCCTGAGAGAACAAGAACAAAGAAAGCTTCTGCTGATTATTATTCGCAAGTTATAAGCACTAGGTGTTTGGTAGACTCATGCGAGTAAATTTTCTCTCAATAAAATGTATCTGAAATCTGAATAAATAAATATTTACACAAACAAAAACAAGTACTCATTTGTTTTCATGAATATAAGAAAATAGCCGCCTTAATGTTTCTATTCCAACTAATCTCTCGTAATAATTGGACCTATCTACTGGACATCATATTAGTTAAAAATCTGTTCTTGCCGGTTCATACTAATCTGAAACTACGAATACCTAAAGGTTAGGATACGAAACGTCGTACGAATAAAACGTTCCCTTCCTCGATAGTTCCGTTAATGTAGCCAGAGAGCGCAGTTGTTCCATTACCGTCCAAGTTTTTAGAGCAATAAATTTGAAAAAATGGTTGTACTTATATGTATAACGGTTAACACATAGCAGATAAAAAATACAAGGCAGACACAGCATTAAATTTTCAATAGTAAGACGTAAACATTATGCAAAAATTTTAAAATAAACTATAATTAAAAAAATTAAAACTTTTGCCAATTTGCATTCTATCCCAAAAAAATGTTAGGAAGAAAGTTGTAGAGAAACCGTTGAAGATAGAAATATGGTGTCGCGGACTTTTTTGCAAAAAAACTCTAATTTCTAAGCAACAATAGCCACATAGCCACTTTTGTATGTGTTTACTGTAAGTCTAATAAAGAATCTAGTTACTTCATAATATGTATTATGCATTATTACTACTTTCACAAAGTTAATTTTCATTTTAATTGAAAATAAACACTGCACATTAGTCATTTTACCTAAAAAACTGTATTAATTTGATTGAATGTAATCAAAAACATAAGGGGAACTACTTAAGTACTACCTTTACATTGGAACAACCAGCCCCAAACTGGAGATGATTGTTCCGTTGTGTTTTTTACACAAAAATGCTTTTAGGAAATAGACCGTTAACAATACATTAAAAACAATGACATGTCCTAAAAGACTGATAAATATTCTTTTCATTTGTGTATAAGCCGCAAAGTCTAGATTTTACTTTCATGAGATATTTTGTATTTATTTTTTTTTAAATTAAAACTTTCAGCCCCGCTCTCCCCTACACAAAGTTTTGCATAATCATTTATGCTAAATACACACTGCAATAATTATAATTTATCTTTACTACAAGTTTAATTAAAAATATACGTAATACTTGTAAGTTTAATTAAATAATTGTAGATCACTAATAAGTTTAAAAAAATGCTTATTAATTTCAGTTGCTTACCAGAATTAATTAATTTGCTATTTGTTCATTAGCTGCATTCTAAAACTGAAATTTTAAAAAACAGAGACAAACATCTGGATTTCTAGATCATGTTTGGTCTTCAACAATTTCAAACACCAAAACAGCTTTAAACCGACTCTCTAAAAGTTAAAAAGCAAAAAATTCAACAGTTGTTTCTATGTTTAAATTTTAAAATCGCACTTTACTTTCTAAAAAATACATGATAATCATCATACTCGTACATACTTGAGATGTCAGAATCCACGTCAGTGAAACAAAATATTTTATTTAGCAATAGGTAAACAAAATTTCCACACACGAATTTGATTAATGTAGGTACCTATCAACTCTCAATGAACAAAATACACGTACTCTATTTTGATTCGAGAGAAGGGTAAGATAAAAACAATATAGTTCCACGAACGTAAGTGTAGAGTTTTGCTCCTCCTATATAAACTTACGAACACATTACTAACTCATAAGTAGTCAACATGAAACTGAGATTCCCCATTCTTGTCACGATTTTCTTCATAGGGTTGGAGTAAGTTAGATTTTTCCCCAAACTCACTCCTTGACAAAAAATTTTAGCACATCGAACTCCACTTCGAAGAACAAATTCCCAGACTATTTTAAATTCGGAGCCGCCACAGCGTCGTACCAAGTCGAAGGAGCTTGGAACGAAGACGGCAAAGGCGAAAACATCTGGGACCACATCACTCACACAAACCCCACATATGTCGAAAACGAAGACAATGGGGACGTCGCTTGCGACTCGTACCACAAATACAAAGAGGACGTCGCGATGCTTAAAGACTTAGGCGTCGACTATTACCGATTTTCCATTTCTTGGTCCCGAATTCTACCATATGGAGTCACCGGTTCGCCTGTAAATAAACTGGGAATTGAGTATTACAGAAATTTAACCCAAGAACTGCTCGATAATGGGATCGAACCCATGGTCACACTGTTCCATTGGGACACTCCGGAACCTTTGCAGGAGTTGGGCGGGTGGCCTAACCCAGAAATGGAGGAACATTACGCATACTATGCCAGGATTGTGTTCGAGCAATTGGGGGATTTAGTCAAGATTTGGATGACTTTCAATGAACCGAAACAGACGTGTCTTGAAGGATACGGCAAAGGGGTTAAAGCGCCAGCTTTTACGACCACAGGAATGGCTGATTATAAATGCACACACACTTTGATTAAATCGCACGCGAAGGCTTATCACATCTATGATGAGGAGTTTAAGGCCAAACAGGGAGGAAGAGTTGGGATGGTTATTGATACGGTGTGGTTTGAGCCGGCCAGTGGAAGTGAAAAGGATGCAGAAGCGGCCGAAAGAGCCATTCAGTTCACGGTATCTTGCTATTGCTATTATTTTAATTGAAGATAATAATAATAATTTATAGTATGGTTGGTACGGCAACCCCATCATCCTGGGAAATTACCCTCAAGTCATGATCGACCGAATTGATGAAAGGAGTAAACAGCAAGGTTTTGCCCAATCAAGACTTCCAAAGTTTTCAGAGGAAGAAGTGGATTATATTAAAGGAACCTATGATTTCGTTGCACTCAATATGTACACTGCAAATTATGCCGAATGGAAGGAAGAAACAGATATTTCCGATGTCGGTTACGACAGCGATTTGAATGTCCATCTGTTTATGGATGATAGTTGGGAAGAATCAGCTTCATCATGGCTAAGGGTTGTGCCTTGGGGTTTAAGAAAAACAGTAAATTGGCTTAGTAAAACCTACAATAATCCTGAAATCTTTATCACTGAAAATGGCGTTTCCGACCGTGGCGGAATCGATGATCCACAAAGAATAAATTTTTATAGAGTAAGAATCAAGTTTTATTTATAGAAACTGTAAGTGAAAATTTTAGGAATATTTGAGTAATCTCGTTGATGCGATTGTGGAAGATGGGGTAAATGTCACAAGATATACAGCTTGGAGTTTGATGGATAACTTCGAATGGGGAAGTGGATATTCGTAAGGAAATGATAAAATAATTAACTCAAAATTAATTATAACCACAATTTTAGGGAAAAGTTTGGTTTGTACAGTGTTGATTTTAGCAGCCCTGAGAGAACAAGAACAAAGAAAGCTTCAGCTGATTATTATTCGCAAGTTATAAGCACTAGGTGTTTGGTAGACTCATGCGAGTAAATTTTCTCTCAGAGAAATGTATCTGAAATCTGAATAAATGAATATTTACACAAACAATAACAAGTTCTTATTTGTTTCCAAGAATATAAGAATATACCCTCCTTTACATTTGTATTTCAACTAATCTCTCAAAAACTACTGGATACCATTTTATTTAAAAATCTGTTTTTACCGGTTCAGACTAATCGGAAACTAAGGACATCTAAAAGTTAGGATATGAAAAGACGTATAATAAAGTGTTCCCGTCCTCGATAGTTCCATTAACGTCGTCAGAGAACGCAGCTATTCCATTACCGTCCCAGTTTTTAGAGCAAACCATTGAAGATAGAAATATAGTGAATTTGTTAGTTTTAAATTAATTGTCCATTTGTTTAAGAAGATGAGGTGCAGTTGTAATAATGTAAATTTTGAGAGAACTGTCAAATAATTAAAGCGGGAAATAGCACATACGATTTTTCCACAGAGCAAAATGTGTTACAAGATACAATATACTGAAGAAAAAAGTGATGGATTTACGTTAGAAAAAATTAAAAATAAAAACCAGCTGAAATAAAACAAAAATCAAAAACCAACCAAACATACATCTTTTATTAACAGGCACGTATTATAAATTAGCATCCTCAATAAAACAATTTAGTGATATATTAATTTTGTCAAGTAATCGAAAATTTTATCGAATCATTTACGAGTAACAATTGAGATCAACAATGGACTCATTCATTATTTACTAAGAGCGTTGCAAATTTTAATTTATCCTCGAATTTATGTTATCAACGAGATTAGTGTTATAAACGTGTTGAACGTAAAATAAGAATGATTCTCCAAAAGTTACTTTTTGTTTTCTATACTTCATCACTCTTCTGGAAGTAAGTTTAAATCGTTCTTAAAATATCAATAACAATAACAAAAAACAGAAATAATTTGTGCGCTGATAACCGTAAATTTCCTTCCGACTTCAAATTTGGTGTCGCCACAGCCTCGTACCAGGTTGAAGGCGCTTGGAACGCTGATGGCAAAGGCGAGAACATCTGGGACCACCTAACACACTCCCAACCACACTTAGTCAAAGACAACTCCACGGGAGATATCGCATGCGACGCCTACCACAACTCCAAGGAAGACCTTGCCCTACTTGAAGACCTTGGTGTCGACTTTTACCACTTTTCCCTATCCTGGGCCAGAATCCTCCCCACGGGATACACCGACGGCCCAGTCAACGAAGCAGGAGTCAAATACTACGCAAACATCCTCTCAGAGTTAGAAAAACGCAAAATTGAAGCAGTCATCACGCTGTTCCATTGGGATATGCCCCAAAAGCTCCAAGACGATTTCGGAGGACTCCTCAATGATACTTTCATTGACGTTTTTGCAAGTTATGCACAACTGGCGTTCAGGCTTTTCGGGAGTCGGGTCAAGTATTGGATAACGTTTAACGAGCCGTTTATTATGTGCCAACACGGGTTTGAAAATGCTCGTAAAGCTCCGGCAATTACTAAAGCGCCAGGCATTGATTTGTACACTTGTGGGCATGTGGTTTTGAAAGCTCACGCCAAAACGTACCGGATTTATGATAAATTGTACCGAAAAACACAAAAGGGCAGAATTGCAATTGCCTTAGATACGGACTGGTTTGAGCCTGCAAGTGCCGATCCGAAAGACTTGGAAGCGGCCGAGAGGTTTCTTCAATTCCAGGTTTTTTCGGTAAAGTTTAGAAACGAATCTTTAGAATTAATTTCAGTTTGGTTGGTTTGCCCACCCTCTTGTCTTTGGGAATTATCCCCAAGTGATGATTGATCGAATTGAAGAACGAAGCAAAAAGGAAGGTTTCAAAACGTCGCGTTTGCCAGAATTTACAAAAAAGGAAATTGACGAAATTAAAGGAACCTTCGATTTTATCGGTTTGAATCATTACACCTCCACCTTAGCTAAATGGAGAGAAGATATAGCAATTGGTAAGCCCGAGTCATCGAAAGATCTTTCAGTCAGTGTATCCAAAGATTCAAGCTGGGAGGGTTCAGCGTCAAGTTGGTTGAAAGTAAGTTCTATACAGGGTGTTAGAAAATGGTTTAGCAATATTTCGTATGTAAAAGTATCATGATCAGACGAGATAAAAACCCTTATATCATTTAAAAAAAATGTGTACTTTCTTCAGACCTTTTTATTGACCCACCTGTTGAGAGCCACTGTGTGGCTTATGGTAGTTATTAGCAGTTAATTTTTTCATTAAACAAAAAGTGAATGTGACATGGACGTTTTGAGAATTTTTCAAAATTGTAGCTAACATGTTCATTTGTGTAGGAGGTTCAAGTTCCGATCCTGGCAAAAAAAATTGTTTTTTTAGAAGAATAACCTTATTTTGCAAAATTAAGATGGTAAAAGTAATGAATTGTTTAAAGTTGTGTGCTTTTACTAAAGGGCCTAAAAATAACTTTTTTTGTAAAAAAAAAATGTTCTGAAACTATTTTCAGGGGCTTTTTTTAAGTTATTAATTTAGTTTGTGATTTTTGAATTAAGAGACTAATAAGAATTGATCTCTTTTTCATTAAAACTATAAATAAATAAAAATCGTTTTTTTTATTATAATTACGTGCGGTAAGTGGGAAATTATTGCAGGTTGAAAGAAATACTTATCTCTCTTGTGTGCTAATAAATTTGGCTTGCTATTTTTTTTCAGTCTGTGTCTAAAATTACTGTTGCAACAAAAATACGCGTTTATTTTGGAAAATTTCATCAAAAATAGACCCAAAAAATTACATAAATGCAGGAATTAGTACGTTTTTCAAGCGTTTGAATAATTTTTTTTAAATTGTTTCCAACATGCAATTATTTTGCAAAATTAAGACGATAAAAGTAATGAATTGTTTAAAGTAGTGTGCTTTTACTAAAGGGCCTAAAAATAACTACTTTTCTCTATAATTACTGATTTTGTAAAAAAAAAACATGTTCTGAAGCTATTTTCAAGGGCTTTTTTTAAGTTACTAATTTAATTTGAGATTTTTGATTTAAGCGTCGGAGACTATTAGAAATTGATCTCTTTTTCATTAAAACTATAAACAAATAAAAATCGTTTTTTATTGTAGTTACGTGCGGTAAGTGGGTAATTATTGCCAGGTTGAAAAAAATACTCACCTCTCTTGTGTGCTAATAAATTTGGCTTGCTATTTTTTTTTCGGTCTGTGTCTTAAATTACTGTTTCATCAAAAATACGCGTTTATTTTGAAAATTTTCATCGAAAAAAGACACAAAAAATTACAAAAATGGAGAAATTTCTGAGTTTTTCGAGCTTGTAGGTATTTTTTTATATAAAAAAATTGTCTCGAAAATAAGATGAAAAATACGTATGGTGGTTTTCTTTTCCCTACAGTTACTAATTTTAGTAAAAAAAAAACATGTTCTGAAGTTATTTTCACGAGGTTTTCTTGAGTGTCCTGCATCGGAATTGCTGCAATTTTTGCTATAAATAATGCTTTGAGAGTAAAGTTAAAAATAAGTCGTCTTGAAATCGAGTAAAGCCGGCTTGAAGTCTGAGCGATTTATTGAATAATCTTGATGTAACAAATCGGTACAAGTGTGGCCCAAAAGTTGCCGGAAATCTGGCAATCACACTCGCCTAATAAAAGTTTTATGTGTTATACAACGCGAAACATTACTAGACAAAATATTTTTTTTACTGGACCAAGAAGTTAATTACCTCTGCTGTTTTGTCAATAATATTAAAATTTACGCTAATTTTTATAATTCTAGTTCTCAAAATTTGGGACTTTAATTTCAAAACGACTTTTTGGAAAAACTATGTATTTTTTATTTACATAAATTTTCCCTAGTCGATTGTTCTTGCCATTCTTGCCTTTAAATTTTTGCTAAACCATTCCCTAACACGCTGTATTTAGAATTTCTAAAAAAAATATTTTCGATTTGTAGGTTGTTCCATGGGGGCTTCGGAAAATTGCAAAATGGATTAAAGACACCTACAAGAATCCCGAAATAATGATCGCGGAGAATGGATATTCTGACCCTGGTGGTATTCTTAATGATTCTCGTCGAATCAACTACTACCGAGTAACACATCACTTTCAGTTTTCTGAAGCGTTTCAACCACTTTTTCAGGAATACTTGAGTAATGTTTTGAAAGCGATTTACGACGATGGTGTCAACATTACCGCATACACAGCATGGAGCTTTATGGATAATTTCGAGTGGTTAGAGGGCTATACGTAAGCACTCCTCATTGCAAATTCTCCTCTGATTGACCAAAATTCCAGTCAGAAGTTTGGCCTCTACTCTGTCAATTTCTCCGACCCCGAGCGTCCCCGCACCCCAAAATCCTCGGTTAATTTTTACAAAAACGTTATAAGAACAAGATGTCTTGTAGACCGGTGTTTGTAATAAAATTTCTCCACATTTTGCAGCGTCACCTTCCTGTCATCAGAGCAGTATCTCCCGTCAGTGTCCGAGCAAAGCGTGGGCAGTTTTCTAACTCGTTTCAAATAAAATGCGAACTCATCGACTATTGTTCTAAGATCTCACCTTTCACTTTCACGACCCGTTATTTCGGTGCACACAAATCAAAAAAGCAATTTACACTTTAACGTGAAATGTTATTTATTGAGTCAGCTTTGGCCAAAATTTATCATTTTTGAAATAAGCTTCCGATACGGTACGCCCGAAGGGTCGGTTTCCCGTTAATGTTGTGCAACTGAACCACCACAAGAACCCAGATGCAAAAACCGGTTATTTATCTTCTTATAAAATAATTACATAGGATATAATTACTGTAAGTACTCTCGCCTTAAGGTAATACTTATAATAATAAATGATGAATTCTCCACCAACGTACGTGCAAAAACTAGTTTGCAGTTGGCGAGGTTCAGCAGGACTTTGCTTTGATTTCGCCCATGATATTTCGTTGCAGTGGGTTATGGGAACCACCATGCCCATCCTTCACCTCGCTAATACCATAGCGTCTCGACTCTCTAGATTGCACTCGCGTGATCTACCAAATTATACACTTGACCAACATATTTCCAAAAAGAAAACTCGAATAATGGCAGAGCCTTTAGAAGAACTCGACGATAATTAAGTGTTAGTTTTGCTTTTCTTGCCCGATTTTATAAAGAAGCTCCGGAATAATTAGCTCTAATTGACCCGATAGCAATCTCCTCTGCGCCAAAAAACCTAGACTTAAATAACGTTGGTGTCGATTTAATTCTGAATTTTCTTAAACGTCAAGCGGACAAAGTTCTTCTTGTATTCGACCAGTTTTTTTCATTTTAATGACAGGTTCTGTTACAGCTCTGCAGAATGCCAAACCGATCCCGCATTGTCAATGCCCCGGAGTACCACGAAAAAGCTGTTTCAGGAATTCCGAAACATGGCGTGAATTTTTTGATAAACGAAACTCAAATATTCCATAAATTGAAAGATGGAACTTTCTTGCAGAGATAAGGCACGAGTTATACGAGGTCAAAATCGAGGCTGCGTCGACCTGTTCACACACCGATGAAGCAGATGCTGAAAGTGATTAACTTTCTCGCAAATAATATCCGAGAAGGCGAGAAACCGCTCAAAAACTAATTGAATTATGGCGCTGGAACGCTCAGTTCACTACTGAAATTTTAAAATTATTGAGGACGCCTCATTCAGAACGGCGCAATTTATACCAGAAATAGAAAAAGTAAAGTGGGGCTCATCTATCAAACGGATTTATTTTTCAAAAAAAGTTTACAAATTATGCAATTAAAAGAACTTTAAATAGAAATCGCCTTAACTTAATGTTAAAGTAAACCAGTTTGTTTAGTAGTTCTGGTTTAATAAAGAAGAGTAATTTGTTGTCATGCTGCACATTAGTTGGAATGGAATTTCGCAAAGACTTTGATGTTATTACCCCAAACTAGTTTTATGGCAAAAATTATTGTTTTTTATGCAAAACTCTGTCTTGAGTAACCAAAAAAAAAGTAATACATTCTTGTTTTTCTGTTTTTCTTATAAATTCAAAGAATATAAAAATTATTAAAAAATATGATACGATAATAAAAATAGCACTGAAAAGGATGCGGGTGTCCAGGTGTCACTATCCTTAACTTTTATAACTGATAACTGTTCAGGATCACGTTTCCGATTAAATTAAGAGCAACTCTTGGAAAACCGACAAGCAGAAGATAGTCCAAAATAGCCACTATATGTAACTTTCGATCTCACGAAAATCACTGAAGCGCAAACCTTCGGGATTACTTAGTTTTATCTGGATAACCCCGTTCCTGGTGTGTTTGAAGCGTGAAGCCTGCATTTGCAATAATTTCAAACAAAATAATTAAACAGAAAGGAGTTATATCCCATGTTTCGCGTTAGAAATTCCTTTCTCTATTGTCACGTTCGCAAATGTCGAATGGTCTTCACATGCCACCGTAATTGAGGCACTTGCGGACCTCTGACCCGCTAACAAAGCGTCGTTACATAATTCCGCGACGAAAAAGCGTCTCTTCACTCTCACCGCAATCGTTTAAATGTATCAGAGAGCACTTTGGATTGGAAATGAACTGGAGAGTTACGGACGACGGATTTATAGTTATCGTAAAATCTAACTACCTATAAATCCAGCTCAGTTCCTTCAAATTGTTGCTTAGAAAAAGTCTCTCATCCAACTCGCTCCAATTCCTTAAAAGTAAAACCCGACTCAGGCGATTCCTTCAAGAAAATCGATCCCGTCGTAAATTTCCACCGGCGAATCCCCTAATAGAGTGCTAAACATCTTTTAAGCATTTATCGCATTTTAAATTACAATAACAGGCTGAAAACTCGCCGCGAACCTGCTTATTACCGATCGTAAATTACGCGAACCGTCTCCACATTCAAATATTGGCGTTTTGCCGAAATTTCGACACGCTCCGGACCACTGACCTTGATTTCAACACCGCCAACCTGCTCCGGGCCCGCTTTTCCAGGGCGAAATCCGTCTTATCGGAGGGTTAATCCAAGGGAAATTGCACTCACACTGCACACAAGAAACGCACACATTTTTTATGTCACACCAAACACCAGGGAGAAAAACCGGAACGAAGAACCGGACCGAAATCGTACACGGAGCGCTGCAGGTTGCAGTTGAATGGGCTGCTGAAGACACGAGTTCTGCTTAAAGATCTCGAAGGCAGGTGGCTCGAAACGGGTGCCGATGGACAGGTCGCCGACTGTACGGTGGGTTGCATACAAGTTTTTCGGTTTGGTTTTTGAGAAAAAACCCAAATTTTGCTCTTAATGTACTAGCTTGCACTTCTGGATAATGACAAAAATGAAAACTATTTATAAAGAGAGGTGGTTTTTTAACCGCAACAATTTGACTTGCAAAGGATCATGGATTTTTATGGGTTGTGGTATTGCTGCTGGCACAATTTATTTTAATTTTTATTTAAAAAAGACCTTATATTAATCCAAAATGTTTTGGTTAATTAGTACTTAACTATTTTTATTATTTAGTCTTTTGACTGCTTTAATTAACTGAGCATTCACATTAAATTATTGAATGAATCCAAAAATTCAAAGCGATTGGCTTGTTTACTTTATAATAATGGCCGACCTCAAATAAACCAATGATATCCAAAAAAACTTTTTGAATGAATCCAAAAATCTATAATGATTGGTTTTCTCAGTAATTTTAATGGCCGACCTCAAACGAGCCAATCAAAACGCTTACAAATTTCACTATTACGTGCCTAGTTGTACGTTAATTACTTGATTAATGAATCTGTCATTGTCCCATCGCACATTCTCATTCACTCCATTCGTATCATTCAACCCCTCTATGGACTTTTGGAGGAATTGAAAGATGAAAGAGGCAGAATTAAAACACTGAGAGAAAATAAAAAAGGAACTGTGATAAGGAATATTAAATGAAAACTCCTTTATTTTAGTTAAAAAAGAATCGGTTAATTGACCCACGTTAAAAACTACTACGCATGCGTACGTTCTTTTAAATTTGCCCAATGACCACCCAATGACATTTCGAAAATGTTTCTGGAAAATCCAACAAATAAGACAAAAAATATGTGGAAACTGTTGAAAAATACGAAAGGGGGTCATGAGGCACATAAACACGTAACGTCCATGTAAGTATTTTCGAAACTTTATGCAAAAGTGTGAGTTCCCACATTGACTGCGTCTGGTGATTGCACTTATAATTACTAAAAGAGTATTTTAACCATACGTAAAAGTGGTAATTACTCATTTGTTCAAACATAAAATGCTGTTGCTGTTCCTGTAAATACCGTGGCGAGCAAAAAATTCCAGCACCTTCAACATTTCATCTTCAGGAATTTTCGTGCTAATTTGTCATTAAAAACATCCGTCATTAAGCCTAGACCACATCGTTTTTTGGCTTTAATTAAGTGCCCGAAATTTTTTCTTTGCTATACTGTACTGTAACACTCACAGACTACCTATATCCTGTCTAGTTTTACAGTTGCAAATTGCTGTTAATTAGGGGCCAAGGGGCGCTTAGTGCGTACAGCGTGGCCTCAAACCACTGAGGGGTCTAATCATAATCCAAAAATGTTTTAATCATAGTTAAACTAATCAATTATAATATTTTACTAAATTAGACTGAAAAATCACTAAATTGTGAGGAGATTTCAGTATTATTCTGCCAACCACTTAGTTCTTTAGCAAGATTTTTTAAAAATTAGCCTAAAAATAACAAAAATAAAGTATTTCAGAACGTTTTTGAAAACAGTTGGTTGTTAAACCAAGCTGAAAATGACATCATTGGTCAATTTAGTCCTTTATTTGCACAGTTTTCTTCCAAAAATACAATTATTTTGCAAACGTTTGTGAAAAATAAGCTGAAAAGTCGTCGAATAGGCTTGAAAATGGTGTCACTTTGCGTTTTTCGTCCGCTTATTCATGTGTTTCATCTAAAAACTTAGTAATTGGGTTGGTTTGAAAATAATTTAAATTATTATTATTTGTATTAATTTTTTAATCGTTACATCATATTTAATTTCTTGGTATTAACTTTGGACAAAAGCATGTTTCATAGTTTTTTGTTGAACGCAATGTCTTGTCCTGTAGGTAAGTAGAAGCATTTTTTCTTATAATTTAATGCTACTGAGATATTAAACAATTAAAACTTTGGAAAATAAAAACCGTTTGATTAAATCGAATTTATTTAAAAAATAGAAGCACAACAATCTAAACAATAAAATATTTAGGTACAGAGTTTCTAAAATTATCTAACAAGGAGCAAACAGACTGACTGTTATTCAGGAAAACGGCGATTTCGGAATGGAAGTGCATCATAAAAATAACACCTAAAACCTCACCTAAACAACAAAATAACCGCAACAAATTAACAAACCTAATCGAAAAACAACAGACAATCACAATAATGCTAAAAAATCGCGTCAATCGCTTTTATTTCCGTAACTAATTACATACAAAAATCATTTGATCCGTCGCAGATTTATTATAAAAATGGGAAATAACTAAACCTACTTTAAAACAGGGGAGACATTTTTTACAAGTTCCTACACGCTACAAGCTACGTTTTTATGTTACATTTCGTAATTGGGAACTTGTATACAGTGCAAAAAACACCTGGAGACACCCAAGCCGTATAAGGACATAATTACGTGTTAAAATGGCGCAAGCGCTATAATAACGGAATTACATGCAAATGCTGACCTGTCTCAGGGCATATGTTATAAAACATGCAACTTAACTGTAACTAGAGAGACTATAGGCCATTTGGGAACAAAATTTCAAATCATCTACGATTCATTTTATGCAAGTCCCCAATTGCAAAAAACCTAAATCTAGTGTTAGTTGAATCCTACAAACTTTAAGAATCCCCCGCAAGAAATATCACAATCAAATAATGCGCCCTCTGTGACCATTTTGGCATTAAATATTCGTGATGTAAAGATTTGATCTTTAAATAAATGAGAATCGACACAAAATAATGCAAAAAATTAATACCTCGCCTTATACTGTAAAGTCCAGGCAAAACACGTGACTAGCATCCAAATATTGCTGTTCTTTACTCAATACTCAATAAATAAAATAAATCGCAACCTAACTAATCCCTAAAACATCATAAATTCACTTTAAAATCCCGCTTATGCAACTCTTCGGTTTCAATCTTAAGCTTTAGCAACTGCTCTTGCAAAAAGTCGGTTATTTGCTTCCTCGCCTCCACGTCCGTCGCGTTCGTCTCTTTCAACTTGCGCACCATCTCCGTCAAGTCTATGGGATTCCCATAATTAAACGTCAAATTCTTGCCCAGCCGCAGGACGTACGGGGGTTCGTTGGGCAAGACGTCGTCCATACCCATATGCCAGATGGGTACGACGATCGGTGTCACCGGCGACTCGAAAATCATCCGCCCCACGCCCCATTTCAGTCTCATGTTTTCCTTAGTCATGTTCACCTTGCCTAGAAATGGAGCTTTTTATTGAAAACGAGCGAAAAAAGTGACAACCTTCGGGAAAAACGTGAACCCATGAACCCTTCGCCAATTGCTCGATGCAGAAATCGACAGCGTCTTGATAAACGCCGGCGCCACGTATCACCGGAATGCATTTGCCCAAACTGAAGAAATACGAGTGTTGGGAACAGGTGAAGCAGATATCGTGAGCGGCGAGAGACCAACGCATCACTTTGGGGTTCATTAGGTGGCGCCACTTTAGGGTACCTAAATAATGAAAACAGTTTTCACCTGCTTTATTTGACACTGGAATATTCAAATTCAATTTAACCAGAGTCGATACACGTGGATTTATTTCGATTTTTAGGTGAGGAATAAGGAAAAGAGATGACTTGTCGATACATAATTATTAGAAAGTTGTCTTGTCACCGAAGCGCTTCCTGTACTTGATGTTTTTATTAATATAATCACACCTAAGCGCACATTAGAATAATTTACAGCAAGTCGAAAGTTATCACGCGATAATAAAACTATGTGACAAATTGAAATTTATTTTGACAACACTACATATTTTTCCGAGGCGGCAAAGATTTCAAGGTAAAAATAAACCAACATAATAATACTCGTAATAATAATAATAATAAAAATTTTGGCATTGCAACAATGGATATGTTTATCAATTTATCAATTTATAAAAAAAGAAAAACGGTTGAATTAACAAACTCAAAAAAACTCTACATATTCTTTTACAAAGTAGAAACACTGTTTACAAAAATGTTTTTATAAAAAAACCTTAATCATTTAAAATTTTCAATTTTTTTCATTTCTAAAGCTAGCATGTTATACAAGCTGTTGAGGCTGTTCCGTCTAAATTTCACATTAGAAGTACAGTCAGGATCGAAAAGAATGACACCACTACCAACCAGGTCAGAGAGCAAACGTTCAACCAAAATCTTTTAGGTCATAACTCATAAATTTAAACAAACAGGTTATTTTACAAACTGTCCAACTAGTTTACACAATATCCAGCTGGTTTATAAGTTAGTCAAACGTACAGGGTGTTTTGAGTTTTAGTTCTAGTGAAAAAATAAATACTTCTAGTTGCCCAAAGGCTAAAAATATATTTCAAACGATAGAGTGTCTAACACGCTTCAATTTGGTGCTTTAATGTTATACCACATTTTCATGGTATGGGCGTGAAATGTAAAAAAACTACATTATTTTTTTTGTTTTCAAACTATTGCACTTGTTTTTTCATAATAAAATTCGTCCTATTTTTTAAGTAAGAATTCGGACAGTGAAGTAGTAAAAAACTCAAATGGTGTTAGTACATGGTAAATGTGGCAAGTAATGAGTAATGGCAGTACAAATTTTTGTGAATCAAGCAAAGACACGAGCTCTGTTTTCTCAAAGGTGACTAAGATAAAACATTCATTTGGTCTAAGTCAAATTAAAGATTCAATTGCTCAAAACGCTTTAGATTTTTTACTATTTCAATTTCGGAATTATATAACTATATATAGGAGGAATTTTATTATGAAAAATAATTGCAACAATTTGAAAATAACATTTTTTTAGTTTTTTGCAATTTACGCTTTTACTATGAAAATTTGGGATAACGTTAAAGCATCAAATTGAAGCGGGTTAGAAACTCTATCGTTTGGGATATAAGTTTTTTCTTTTGGGATTAAGTTTTTTCTTTTGGGCAACTAGAAGTATTTATTTTTCCACTGACACTAAAACTTAAAACACCCTGTACACATTAATCGTATCACATCGAAAAAATTTGTGGCTGCGGTTGTAAGGGTATAATTCTTTTTGATCGTGACTGTACGTGGAGTCCGGTTATAACGAACTTTCGGCTATAACATACTATTTTTCAAGCACTGAAAATTTTTCCATAACATCAATGTATTTTTTTACCGATTTAGCAAACATACTTGTAAGTTATAACAAACTTCCGAGTATAACGAACTAAATTTGACTTAAAATGTGACGCAATTTTCCGTTTATAACGAACTTTTCACCGAATTTTGAAGAATACGTTGGGGTTGATAATGACAATGCAGCAGAAAAGTGTTAACAGATTAATGAATTACTAACTGAATACATTTTAACCAATAAAACGTGGTTTTTTAGACATAAATACAGTGCGAATTTGAAAGTTGTGCAAATATTTTATGATAGTAGAGCTCAAAGGAAGTAAAAATAAATGAGTTCTACTATCACACTTTACAATATTTGCACAACTATAAAATTTACACAGTAACATATTACTATTTGCTAAAGGGTTCATTTTTTTCTACTATAGATATTTAATTATTTATTTCGTCTTATTTCATATGTAAACTAAAAATAACTGCTAAAAAGCCGCTTATAGCGAACTTCGGATATAATGAACTGATTCTGATGAATTTTAGGTGTTCGTCATAACCGGACTCCACTATATCCACTGGCTTTGGCCAACACCACATATTTTTCTTTCAAGGTAAAAATAAATTAGCAAACAATTTCATTGAACTGTTTTGGACCCAGAAAAGATAAGCAAGAATTACAACAATTGGAAGGAAGGCAGTTTTCCTTGCCAACAAGTAATAAAACATTCTCCTTACTTATACACTATTCGACTTTTGATATCAGTTCATTCATAATTATACAAAAAACAAATTATAACGTCGCGTCGTTTCATTTGAATAAAGCGAGGTCAAGGCTACACACATGTTATCAATAATCGTATTAAACATTTATAGTTACATCTACAACATTGACAGTGATATTGAATAAAAGTCGGTCAAGACTTTAAGAAATAAATTTGTCGATTTTGTCAGTTGAAATCAATTTTGTCAGTTTACAAATAAAAATTAATCCGTTGTACTAACTGTTGGAAATAAACGTGATTTATTTCATTTAACAAAAAATTAAGTGTTGGTGTTGAGTTTGATTTTGTAATAAACCAATTTGAAACCGAATAAATCAATGGCATTTAATCGAAACAAGTATCACGTACTTGCAGTTTTTAATATCAAAACGTGCGTTAAATGAAAACGATTATTGTTTTACAGCGGTTTTAACAAATTTTAGAATAAATGACTTGTTAAAATTGGTGTTAAAGCTAATTTACAAATTAACGAAGTAATAAAAATGACACGGTTAAAATAAATTGCGACCAACTTTGCGAATGTTATAGAACGCAGATTTGCTGTTTTCACTTAAAACACTATTATTTTAACATTGTCGCAACAATTGGTAACGTTTTTTCCATATTCTCTAATAAACATAAACATTATGCATTTTCCGGTTTAATAAAAGAACCCGGAAATATACAAATTGTGCCAGTTCAAGTTACAATGTCTTGAATTGACTATTGTGAACAATTGACATACAATGGATACATTGTACACTATCGTAATTATCATTTCGTCAGATGATAGTCATCCAATATGCAAGGACGAAAATAACATGACTTGACAAATTAATAAAAAATTAAACCAGAAATTAAAATAATACCGCCTTGGAGAATCATAAATAGGAAGTGTTATACAAAAAATGTAAAACAAACAGACCTTGGAAAGCTGAAAACGTTAACCCAACAAATTTCTACGACTTGTGCTCGATTCTGGTATTTCATAATTAGCTTCCCCTGACACTTACCCCAAATGCCCGGGTCGTCAAAGCATGAGTGGTGGTTAGAGACAGTGATGAGGGGCACATTTCGCGGCCTGTTATCCAACACGGAAGAGATAACATGCCTGTTGTGAATCTTCGTTTTGTTGAACCACTCTGTAACAGAAAATGATAATGACCGTTTCCCCCGTACGCTTTCACACGTTACGGATGAAAATCTTGCTGAAGAGCCCCACAGCAGCCACCGTTATCGTGCTAGCCAGACTCCACAGTTTCGTGGGGTTCCGCAGATTTGGGATAATCCAGTCAATGTTGTAGACCATTTTCGCACTAGATGACATGCTTATTCGTTTAACATATCGTCATTATATGTTATTGCAGATGTAATTCGCGAGTTATTAAGAGAGTGAGTGTAACGGTGGGAGAGGTGTGCACAGACGGACGCACATCATTCAATTGAACTGATTTTTATTGCAACTGATTCACGCGGCGTGCACTAATTATATAATAGCTGATTGTTACGAACTGATATTAGAACACACGGTGAATGAACATTTCACTTGGGATGGTTGACATTGGACGTAATTGTGACATTTGAAGACGTCAGTCGGCGAAAGTCCGCAGGCGAGAATGTCGGCTCGCGAGAATTCCCCCAGAATGACCAATCTTTGGTTATTTCCACCAAACTCTTAACACTGTACTTATATAGAAGTTTGAGATACATTTTTAATTTCTCTCTAAATTATTGAGGAATTATCTCAAATCTGCTTTGTTCGCTTGCGTTTACATGAGTGTAAAATTTGTTTGAAATAACTAAAGGTCGGCATTCATAGAAGATTCATGTGAGACAAATCGGAAAAACCGCTGGGGGCGCCACTGAACAGAGCTGAAAACAGTAACAACAAATAGCGGGAAAAATTTTATTCCAATATTTATAGCGTTGTATGTATTTTGGGGTTTCACAGTTATTGCATTGCCTACACGGAATGACTGTAGGAACCAATGTTCACAAATTAGAGGTGACAAGAAAAAACACGAATAACGAATGACAGTTTGTTCACTTACTTTATTGTGAAATTATTAAAAATACATTAAAAAACCTACCTTTTATGCCTAAATGTATCAGCAGTTGTTAATTTTAATTGCATTTTTTTGGATTCAACGAAGTATTTCATGATTTTTTTCAGTGGAAATATTTTAATCTCAAATTCACACACTTCAATAATTTACTGTTTTCTTTTTTTTGAGCCCAACATGTGTTTTTCCCACAAGCTATTTTTTGTGCCTTTTTTTGCTCCCATAAGCTATTTTTTGTGCCGTTTTTTACTCCATCAAGCTATTTTTTCTGCTTTTTTTTGCTCCCACAAGCTATTTTTTGTGCCATTTTTTGCTCGAATAAGCAATTTTTTGTGCTACTTTTTGCTTTCACAGGTTATTTTTTGCTGCATTTTTTGTTACTTTATGCTATTTTTTGCTCTATTTTTTGTAAAGTTTGCAAAATAGAGAAACTTTATAAAAATTTAAAAAATTCATTAAGGTCTCAAGGGGTGTTTATCCAAACATGATGAAGGCTCTATCAAAAATAAAGAAAATTGCGGGATATAAAGAGGGTGAAAAAAAATCAGTTTGCATTGCTTGAACATGAGAATAAAAAATGCAGAAATAAAATGCAATTAAGTTTTAATTTGTAATAGAATGGTCAGAAGATGTTCTACGCAAGTCAACGTAACAGCGTATTGATGTTTTTCTAATGATTTGATAATTTTCCTGGTGTGAACTTGGCTGTAGAAAACGAGAATGGTGGGGAAATGGTGCTAGCTCCATGCGTGCAGCGATTGTCTGGTCGACTGTAATTTTTGGTGCTATCTCTCTCTTATTCTATGGGTGCTAACTTCACCGACATGAAGAAGATGACAGATGTCAAAAATATGAATTTAGGTTATATTTTTATTTGGTCTGTGACTTCATGAAGATAAATATTTTTTAATGTAAGACTGGCGCTTTGCATATTCCGGGCATGGCCATTGCTGAAGTGGCAATTGATTTGTTTAAATCAACCTTTAGTATTAACACAAACACTTCAGATATAAAATTTTTACGCGTACAAGAAGAGCCCTACAACACTCTGGAACAGAAACATGAATTTGGTGAAAAAGTGTGTGTTTTGCACACTGTTAGCTTAAGCATATTTAACATCGAAGTTAATTTACGAATTCTTTGTTTCAAATATGTAAATTGGTGTATTTGTGTTGGCTTTTTTACGAGACGATTTTCCAGGACGATCACGTAGAAGTGTTGAAATTAGAGATAAACGTACCAAATGATTCGTTTTCTCGTGAAGTCGCCCCGTGTAAGAACTTCCTCCAACGCAAAAGAAACATGAACTTGACGTTTGAACTTCTAATCAAATTTGCAAAGTTGTTCGAAATGAGAAGATTGATTTGTTGGACTGTATTTAAGAAATACCCTTTGATAATAGTGACTGAAAACGAGGCCGGGATTGCGGTGAAGTGTTACACTGCTAATTTCAACCGAAATCTTCTAGATTTCAACTGGACTATTAACTGGATAGTGGAAGAGTGTGAAGTGAGTGATTTTATTGAGTTCTATTTAAACAATTCAGGTAAGTTTTATTCAAACAACGGAAAACAAAATAATTTAGCAGTTTTGAGCAAAAGACGTAGAGGAAAAGTCAGGGAGAAACTTGAAGTGATAGTCCAACCCCACATTGACTTTCACACAAAATTAAAGTTGTGGAAGTCCGTGTTGGAGAATCTTTACAGCCGCCCCAGCGCCCCAACGACTGACATTTTGGAGATATCCTCTGACGAAGACGACAGCGTCATAGAAATAAGTTAAATAAATTTTATTCCGTTAAATATAAATATATATTTTCTTTTAATCAAGCTCAGAAATTCATTCGCCCTTCGTTCCACGTCTCCGAGCTCACTACTTTCTTCTTGGACTTGGGCGGCTGCACTAGCCCGCAGCAGCTGGGCCTCGTGGGCTTCTCCCCCTCATCCTCGTTATGCACCGACGGATTCGACACCCTCCGTATTTCAAAATTATCAGCATTGCTAATCTGGAACCTCCGATTGGCGTTCTCATCCCCAATTTTCCTAAACTCCTCCATCCTGTCAGTAATCGCCACCACGCTCGGATCCCGCTTTTCCAAAGGTGGCTTCTCCACCTTCGGCATTTGGTCCAACTTGGCGATGATGTCCTGGTGCTCCTGGTCGAACAAGTCCCTGTTGAGCGAGTACCGCACCTTGAGCCCCTCGTGGGGCTTCCTCTGCGACGACGAGTCGCTCAAGCTGGGCCTCGGCAGCGGCAGTGTTGACAACGCCTGGGCCGCCCTCTCCTCCAGGTCCGTGTCCCTCATTTCGGCCTCGCTGGTGATGGTGCCGCTCTCCTGGGCCCCAATGTAGGCCAACTCCGGTCTGGAGCTGCGAGGCCGCGAGGAGGAGCCCCGTGTGGGAGTGAAGGAGTACTCGAAAATTCGCAGGTCTTTGTCGCCTCGGTCCGAACTGCGGCTGGAAGTGTATGACTGGCGTTCTGGCTCTTCCAGGACCCGGGGCGGTTTCTCCGCCTCGTATTCATCGTCTGCTAGAAGTCTGTAGTCCTCAACGAGACTGCTTTCTGTTGGGGAAGCCGGAAGGGACGCTTCAGGCGATTCCTCTTCGGGTTCAGGGGGTGGGGGGACTTTGATGGGAGGCTCTTCCTCCACAGGAAACCCCGGGATTTGTTCATCCGGTTCAGTTAGATCACACGAAGTCATGCTTGTTGTAGCGTCCGCTAGCAGGAAGTGGTACTTCCGGGTCGGATCATCCGACTGGAGATTTTCATAGTCGGATTCTAGCAATTTCGTTGGGTCGTCTTGTGCGTCAAGAAAACGATCAAGTTCGGGCGAATTATCGTCCCTTGAAGGCATTTCTTCGGTTTGGGGCGCGGCGGCACTTTTATTGGTGCTTTTGCAAGTCCTGGACTGACACTTACTGTTTTCCGCCGGTTTCGTTTCTTCCAGTTGATCTTCGCTTTCGGACGTTTCCGATATTTTCCACTCAATTTCCTTGGACTGCTTCCTGCCTTCATCCGGCTTTTTCAAAATGGGGTCCAAACCCACCGTTGGCGC
Organism: Tribolium castaneum; assembly: GCF_031307605.1. Classification (NCBI taxonomy): domain Eukaryota; kingdom Metazoa; phylum Arthropoda; class Insecta; order Coleoptera; family Tenebrionidae; genus Tribolium; species Tribolium castaneum. Next base: position 16,118,435 of record NC_087396.1, read on the forward strand.
CGCCACAACCTCGACATTGTTGTGCTCCACCGGTAGAAAACCGTAACTTGCCTGTTGGATTTTCTTTAATTCTACACTAACGCTATCGGCGACATCGGGCAACGGTTCTTCGACGCTGTATACGCTTCTTTGCAACAAATTTACTCTGGAAAGACTCGCGTTTTGGGATTCAGTGTCTTTCGCTGAATCGAGGAGTAAAGATGAAACGTTTTGGATTAAGACTGGGATTGTCTTTTTTTCGAGCATTGTTCGGGGCATGCAGACCGGGCCGTCCACGAGGATATACTCCTCGTTTTCGGTGCCGTCAACTTGGATTTTGAGGGCGGTTTTTTGGAAGGAAACGCTACAAAAGCAGTGCGTTCCGGTTTCGACGTTGTAGAAAATTATTTGAGATTCGGTGTTGTCGGGATCGTCTTTGTTGACGATTTTGACCATGCTGTGGACACTTGTTCCGTTTGCGGAACAGTAACCACTAGCGGAGCGCTTTGGGGAACTGACTTGTTCAGAGCAGTGTTCGGGATCTATGCAAGAAGGACCGTTGTCCTGTTTGCCTGTTTCATCGTTTTCAACTGACTTGGGCTCTTCTACAACTACAAAAATAGTTTAGACCCAACTACGAATATCTAAAGGTTAGGATCTGAAACGACGTAATACAAAGTTTTCAGAACAATAAATTTGAAAAAATTTTGTTGTATAACGGTTAACACATAGCAAACAAAAAAATACAGGCAGATAGAGCATTAAATTCTCAATAGTAAGACGCAAACATAATTCAATAACTTTATCGTAAAATAGTAGTGCCTAAAATGTTACTTCTGGGCCAGGACATTTGGCGTCTTAAAAACAAGGCAAAATCTTACAAATTTAGCTGTTTGCCCTAAAAAAATCTCCCAAAATAATGGAAAATTACCTCAAGAACGCTCTAAAAAACTAACAAAATACCTTGTTTTTACACAACCCAAAATGGATTTTTATTTCTGGACCAAGCCATTTGGCGCATGCAAAAAAAAGTAAAAACAACACTAAATCAAGGAGGATACTACGATATTTGACGTCTGAAAAATCTAGGCAGAATCCTAAAAATTTATATGATTTCCCAAAAGTAAACAACCGAAAAAGACATAAATTGTAAGTGAGGTAATTTTAATTGATTTTTGCATGCGCCAATTGGCTTGGTCCACAAATGAAGAGCTATTTTTGGGGTGTCTAAAATGAAGGCATTTTGTAAGTTTTTTGGATCTTTTTCACTTTAGACTCTGCCCCATATTTTTCAAACGCTGCGAAAACGGTTCCAGATGTAAGAAGGATGTTAGGAAGAAAGTTGCAGAGAATTAAATTTCCTACAAAAAAGGTAGCGAGACCATATTCCTGTCTTCAACCATTTAGGTCCCAAAGTTGTTCAAAACGCTCAAGCGACGGATTTGCTTCATTTTGCCGGTAGTCAAGTATTGGAAAGTTAATTTATACCTAAACCGTTGAAGATAGAAATATGGTATCGCGAACTTTTTGTAGAAAATTTAATTCTCTTTAATTCTCCAACTTTGTTCCTTATACTTTTTTTGTAACTTCAACCGTATTTGGAGGGTTCGCAAAATTATAAGGTGGAATGGGAATTGTAAGGAATTATAAGGTGGAATACGGTTGAAGCTACAAAAAAGTGTAAAGAACAAAGTTGTAGAGAATTCAATTCCTATAAAAAAGTTCGCGCTACCTTATTTCTATCTTCTACATTTTAGGTATAAATTAACTTTTCGTTACTCGACCACCAGTAAACTGAAAGGAATCCGTCGTTTCTATGTCTTCTACGAAGGAAATTAATCTCTACAAATAATTTCTTCCTAATATTTTTCTTACATCTTTAACCGTATTTGCAGCGCCTTGAAAAATACAGGACGAAGCGCAAATTTTAAATAATTTTTTTCTAATGTTTCTTATGAAAATTTTAGTCGTCAGTTTTTTTTTTCAGTCTGTTAAGAGTGCAACGCTCAACATTTCTGCATTTGTTTCCAAGTAATTAGTGAATTGGTAGAATTTAAATTAATTTAAAACGATTTGACACCGAGACAGCGCCCTCATTTTTACTCTGCCGTACTATTTTTTTGGGTTTAGATAATACTTCGATTTTGTATCTCGTTTCGTCTCCTAAGTTACAGTCCTCCGTAGACCCAACTTTAACTAATTTACCCACCTTGAACTTTTTCCTCCGACTTCACAACTTCGGCTTTCTTCCCATCATCCTGTACTTCTTCGGCAACATCCCGCTCTGCGGCCACTTCCTCCTGTTTTCCCTCATTCACATTTTGTTCTTCGTCCGTTACATTAGCATCCGAAATCGATCGTTTCTCATCCATATTTTCGTCTGTCTTTTCAACGGTTTCACAATCACATTCCGGTATTGTTTTATCTTCCAATAAACCACATTCCGGATCACATTTGGATTCATCTTTTTCCGGCTCCTCGTCTGGACTACCACATTCCTCATCACATTTAAATTCCGACTCCTCTTCCAAGGCCTCTTCTTCTATGACTGCTGGTTCTGGTTTTTCTTCAACAATCGGATGAAGTGGACAGTTCTGATTGTTGCAAAAACACGTCGTTTCCGACTGAGTCCCCATTTCACAACATTTACAAAGGGCACTTTGCACTCCCCCTTCTGCTCCGCATTCACACATTTGCTCCCTTTTCGGCAAGGGAAAATTCAACTCTTTCTTCAGTGTTTCTATTTGTGAGCGCATTCTTCCCTAAATCATCGTTTTTATCGCTTTTTTATTGATGAGATGGCTTTTCGCAGCAGTCGTTTGCGATGATTCTCCCGGTTTCTCTTAAAAATTTTAACAAAAAGTACCTTTTTTAAAGTTTGGGGTCGCAATTCCGAGCTGCAAAAAGCCGTTCAGTTGCAAAATACCTCATCCAGGCGCCCTTTGTTCGCTTGAATGTGGCTCTCGAACAGCTTTTCCATCTCACTGTCCTTGTAGATGTTGTTTCGGAGTATGTCTTCGGTTATTTTCAGCAGAAAGTGAACGTATTCGTGCTCCTCGGGCCCGCTGTAACACTCTGTCAAGCCCTCTTTTAGAAAAAGTTTCGTACCTTGTTTTCGGCTTTTCGGGACTTTTCCGCTCGTTGCTCATTTTTCTTCTTTGTGGTGATTTATTCATTTTATTGTTTTTCGCGGTCTTGGGTTTATTTACATCATTTCGTTTCTCGTTAAATCGCGGTTCTAATCTAGTCGCAGTGGGTTCCAAGCTCGGTGCTCGCCTCGTCCGACAGTTATTATTCGTATTCCAATTCTGTTGAAGCTCGGTAAGGAAAAGTTTTGAGTTTTTAAGTGTTTACCCAGTCGGTCCTTTTGCAGGGTGCGCTCGAAGCCCTTGTCGTGTAGAAGTAGTTAGAGTGGGGACACGTACTAACATAATTTCTAAAACAAGAATTAAAACTAATGAAGAGATTTTCCGCGTGCTTGGGGTTACCTTTGGGGGCATGTCGGAGACCTACATGATGGTATTTTTGGTCGGCATTCATTGTAACCTTTGAAAGACCAACAATCAACCACTGGTTTGGCTTTGAGGAGTTTTTTGTAATGGTTGAGCATGTGGTAGTATAGGTCTAAATTCGCGAGGCCGATTGTCATCTTTTCGAGGAGGTTTGAGTGAGCTGACTGTTGAGGAGTGAATATGGCGGGTTTGTTTGTATCGACTCGTGTTAAAGTAACCCAAAGTATCGACCGTAAATTCTACCCAATTAGAACTTTTCTTTGGTGCTAAATATCGCCAAAGAACCGTTTTTCGTAATAAAAAACTGTTAATACTCACCCCACATACTTTTAACATATCTCCAAATTTTGCCGAAATTTTAGCACAAAGAATTTTGACACGATTAGTGTCAAAATTGACACAAATGCCAGTCAAACACTTGCAATAATTAAACATGATTTTTATTTATATACAATCTGGAATGATAAATAACAATACTTTATATACATGGACGTGAACAATAAACATAATTAAGTACGTAACGAAAATACTTTTTCTTCCCTAGACAGAAATAAATATCACTCATGCCCCTTTCGAAATACTGCTTAAAGCATAACTTGCTCCCTTAGTCATTTTTTAGTCCGATTTTTGGGAGCTATGAAATCCAAATCAGGGATTGTTGAAATTTTATTTTTCGGTGCGGTATAATTCAACGTCTCGAAATGCGTCGGATTCATGATAATGTTCGTGGGGGCTGCCTTCTGATACCCGTTGACTTGAGGGGGCGGCTGACTTGACACAAAATCGCTCCAATCATCGTCATCGTCTTGACTAGCCCCCGGAAAATTCGCCGCGAACTGATTACTAATAATAGAGGGCTGAAACTGATTCATTGGGGGCCGAAACATTGGTTGAACACTAGTTTGAACCACTGATTTTGGCATATTCGACGACAACTTCGTCTGAACCAAACCGCTAGGGGTTATAACCGGAATCGGTTGTTTCGGGGCTTGAACACTATTCAAATTAAGAACCGACAAAGGCAAGTCCGGAGTCGCAGTCCGGTCGGGCATAACCGGCTTCATAACCGGATTTGTAACCGAAACAAAATCACTCCATTCGTCGTCATCAAGCGACTTTCCTTTACTAATTTCCGGTTTCTCCTCTTTGCGGGAGTAAGTCAACTCGATGTTTCTGATGTCTTCATCGGTGACTCCGGGCTCCGGCCAATTTATCTGCGTCATTAGAGTCGAACTTGGTTTTAACGGCTCGACCGGAACCGGTTTTAACGGCTCGACGGGTAGGGGTTTTAACGGTTCGAGCGGAAGAACCGGCTTTAACGGCTCGGGTTGGACCGGTTTAAACGGCTCCATTGGAAGAACCGGTTTTAACGGCTCAGGCTGGACCGGTTTAAACGGTTCTGCTGGAAGAACCGGTTTTAACGGCTCAGGCTGGACCGGTTTAAACGGTTCTGCTGGAAGAACCGGTTTTAGCGGCTCAGGCTGGAGCGGTTTAAGCGATTCCAGCGGAAGAACCGATTTTGGCAGCTCAGGCTGGACCGGTTTTAGCGGCTCTGGTTGGACCGACTGAAGAGATTCCACAGGAAGTGACGCATGAAACTCCGTAAACTCGTCTTCTTCAATCACTTCCTCTGCTGCTGGTCCGCTAGTTTCACTTGCAGAGATATGTTGACTATTAGTTTTGGTCGTTTCGAATTCGCTCAAGTCGGGCAAATTTTTGTTTTCTTCGGGTAAAACCATTTGGAAATCGTCAAATTCATCTTCGGGTTCGGCTATAACTGGTTCTTTTCGCGGTAAATCTGGTGTCAGAATCGTCGGTTGTAACCATCCCGGTTTGCTCAAATCGGTTTGTTCGTTCGAAATGTGGGTCTCACGAAGGGGTATTAGTTTAGGCGAATGGAATGGCGAAAAGTCGGTTTTTTCATTTTCTTTGGATACTTGAAGTTCCGGTTCGAACAAATCCGGTCTGGATGACACCGGAGGCAAGAAATCGGAATTTTGTGACTGGGTTGTTTCTTCAGGTACGTTGGCTGACAGTTCGGTTGACGTGGCTGTAAGATTACACAAAAAGCTGTTCCGGAATTTGTTTGGCCATGGTTAGCTGTCCGCACATTTGTGCAGAAGAATATTATTTTGGTTATTCGTCCGAATGAGAAAAAAATGCGATGTAAAATTTAAGCACAAAAGAGGAGTATGCCGCTGGTATCTACATTAAAGAGAATCGACAAATTAAAAACTTATTGCGTTTCTATCACCGTAATGTGCAGATTAATTTGTGTGTTAGTGAGTCACTATCATGAAAAATCAAACAAATTTTAAAATGACCGATATAGTCCTGTGTTATGGAAGTGCAAATATTGTTTCAAGAGTTGACAAATTATACCGCAAAAAATATCCAAGCGTACTTTATAGAAATGTCAATAAGAGCCTCGAATCTCATCTTCTAGAGGCTGTAAAAAAATCCGTCAACAAGTACCCGGCAGTTAGCTCGTGCAGCTTCAGATTTTTGAGAGCAAATGTTGCACAATTATTGTATTAGTATGTAGAAAGTGTATTGTTTATTTGGAATTTTTGCTTAACTTGTCGTTTCACTGGTTTTTATTTATTTAGAGCATCTTTACGTTATTCCGTAAACTATAAAATAGTAGTGCCTCTCTTTTTAATTCGTTTTTGCGGCTATTTAAGTTTTGATTCACCAGAACCTTCAGAAGCGTCCCGTTAGGAATGGAAGGAATTAAGGGAAATTTTACTTTAAAAGCTAAGTAAAAATAATAATTGCAGGGTAAAAAATTGTAAACGTTGTAAAAACAGTAATTACTATTAAAGATTATTCACATTATAAAAATTCATCCATGCAAATCCCCGTGATAATAAGAGAGGCGAGGCTACTCCTGTTTTATTTCCACCTACCAAATACGCCCTTAAAAAATTTGGTTTCTTTTAGAGATGGTTTTTAATCAAATCTTCACGTCAAAAATTGTATTTAGTTCTTGTATTGTCTAGCATAACAGATATTTTGATTACGTACCCACCTAGATAGTATGTATAGTGTTTTATAAATACATTTTTTTTTTTAACAAATCTTATTAAAAATACATTAGCATTTACATTTTAAAATTAATTAATTAATAAAGCAATTATACACTAGTCGTGGATTAGTTGAAGATTTATCTAGGCTTATGGTATAGTAGACAACTTCTTTTATGTATACCATAGACTAAGTACACTCTCTCCTGTACCTATTTAGCTTGAACGCTTGAGCCTGACATAGGTATTACGTTTATATGGACGGATAGCCAACACAATATTCGTCCGCACAAATTGGTTTCGCACGAGTGCTATTAAAAGTTTTTTCTGCTACCTGTACTTACATTGCAACCATAAATCCCATTCGTCGAGGAGATCGTTAGAGGGTGTGGGGGATTGGTTAGTGGGATTAGTGGAGGGAATGTCTAAGGACGCTACCAACTGTTCTAAATCTAACAGCATAGTTTGTGAGTCTTTAATATGTCATGAGATTTTGTTTAGGATTTGTGGAAATGTACATTAAGGAATCCATTGAGCGAGCGTGAAAAAAGTTTCAAAGTATATTAGCGCTCACGACTTGCATACTTAATTTCTCTATCGAATTGAACAAAATACTTACAATCAAGAGGATTTATCAATCCCGAGCCGTTCCAATCGAACTGAACCGTTGGAATATCACTAATTTCCTTCTGACTAGAATTACTGGACGGACTCGAAACGTTTTGAACCGGCGTTGGAGTGAGTATTTCGGTTTTAACCGGCTCCAGTGGCGTCAAACCGGCGAATCGCGGCATCGAACCGTTCCAAGCGGGGCCATACAACTAAAATTGACTCAATTAAACCAAATTTAACCACGTTCACGTGCCTCACGATATTTCTTGTATCGATATTCAATGATTTAAGGAACATTTTCTGGCTGTTTGACTTCGACCACTGATACACCAGAGCGTTAGTTTCCGTAACATCCTTCAGTTCGTCAAAAATGCGATTTTCTGTTGTGTAATCAGCAGCGACGCAATCGTCACTGTCTTGTTCGATATCGGGGAAAAATTCCTTCAAAATTGCTTCGCTTTTTTCAAGAGCATTTTTCACGTCAATCTCGGGAAGAGTCGACTTTTCGCAACTTTGCGAAAAATCGCCGAATTCTGACGATTCAAAATCGCCGAAATCGTCATCTTCTTTACTCTGTTGCGGAGGTTCAACAAAATCGTCGAATTCGTCGTCTGATGCCTCCTTATCGTTACTAAAATGGTTTTCAAAGTCGCCGAAATCGTCTTCAGTTGATTTTTGTTCACTTTCAGACACTTTGAGACTGACTGAGGACTCGCTCAGATCGTTCTCACATTTGTCGTTAATCTCTTCAGAGAAGTAATCCTCAGATTTAATCTCATTACTTTCAGAAATGTCATTTGTCTTTTCACTAAAAGCCTCAAATAGATTTTCGTCATTGCTGAGGCTATTTACTCCATTTTCTACTTGAGTTTCATTTGGTAGAGTACATTGAAGATCAGCGAAATCATCATCTTCAATTTTTTGGTCATTAAAGTCGGCCTCAAAGCCATTTATTTCATCAATTTGTTCACTAGAATTGACTTTGATCTCAGCATCTAAGCTTTTTCTCCTGTCTTGAAAATCTTTACTGACTTCCTCACACACTACGGAGTCTTCTACGTTCTCAGTTGGCATTTCTTGTGTGTTTTTTTGGCTCTTGTTGCTATTTATATCTAAACTGACTTTGGAAAGGTCGGTTTTCAGTTCTGAGGATTTTTGTGGTGAAGGTGGTAAAGAGAAATCTATGATTTATTGTTATTATAATTGAAAAGAGGGCAACAAAATTTACCATCACAGTCAAACGAATCAGCAGCGGCCCGAAAATCCCCAAATTCGTCGTCGTCATCCTCGTCAAGTGGTCCTACAATTGGAGGTGGTGAACTGCTCAAAAGCGGCGGAATCAAATTCGACATCTGCGAAGATGCAATTATTGCTAAATCTAATTACAACACCGACCTTGAATATTACAATAAACGTGATGCAAAATAATTAACTACCTGAATGAGAAATGATGGAAAATATGTCACCTGTGTTGAATAATAAAACAACCAAATTTATGTTTCTCGAACACTCTTAAATTAACAACGACCAACCACCAAGCACCGCACAATTTGCAATCAGTTGGAACGTCCTGGCTGTTAGTTATTCACTTTAAGACGCAAATTTATTTTTTTAACACAAATGACAACCAGCCATTTTGACGTTACTAATTACATGTCATTGTCAAATGTGGGGATTTTTGTTTTTAGATCGTTGAGATTGGCATTATACTTATTTTTTTAATTATTTTATTTAATTTAATTTTTTTTTTACATTAATTTAAACATTATTCTAATGTAAATTGTACTGAAATATAAAATAACATAAAAACTTCTAGTGTGAATGCATTTCTTTTAAATCAAATAGAAAAAGTCAAATTCCGCGCCAATTATGTGACGTAAAAACTTCAAGGTTAATTCAAGTTACGACTTGTTTATTTTTTATTACAATTTTTAGAATAAATCTTCTACACAGTCGAATTTTGCAATGTTTGTGGAAGTTCAAAGACTAGGCGAAGAAGAAATTTTAAATAGATTTCCCTTGGGGGCCCATGTTTTAGGGCGCGGTCCTGCTTTACAGGTAATGACACTAGCCTTGCCCTAAAATTTTGCTAAATCTATAAATTTCAGTGCAACGACAAGCGAGTATCACGAAATCACGCAACTTTGGAAGTTACACCAGATCACGTTAAACTCACTTCTGTATGGCCTTTTGATTGCGTTTTAACTTTGATTGTTTACAAACTAATTGCAGATACATGTCAATCCTTGTTTTCTCAAAGCCGCAGAAAGCAAAACTCTAACCATTCTCAAAAAAGATACAAGCACGCAACTGAATGATGGTGACAGTTTTGCGTTTCTTGCTGAAGATCACTGGTTTAAAATCAACATTGTCCATGAAGATTTAAATGAAGAAAGGGCTGATAATGGTGCAATTAAAAGTGAGGCGGTGGTCAAACGGCCACATGAAAGTCCGGAAGAGGAAATACCACCAGAAAAAAAGATCAAAATTGAAGAAGGTGAAACTAATGAAGAAGTTCCACCAAATCCAGAGATTAATATTGGAGAAAATGAAGAAATAAAAATGGAAATAACGAGTGAATTAGATATAACTGACTCAGAAATAAAAGTCGAACCGTCAACTTCCATTCAAGATGAAGAAATCTCGACTAACGTTCCTGAAAATGAAGAACAAGGGTCTGAAGAAATGAAGAAAGAAGATCCAGATGGTGAAAATCCCGGCACTTCAATCCCGAAACCACGGCGTGAGCGTTGCTGGTATGCAGCCCAGTGCTACCGAAAAAACCCCGTTCACAGACAAGACTTCACCCATCCTGGTGACTCAGACTTTGAGAGTGACCCAGAAGACAACAGACCCTTTTGCACTTACGGCGCCTCTTGTTACAGAAAAAATAAGCAACACAGAAGAGACTTCAAACATCCACTACAACAAGCCCCAGTGAAAAGTAAGAATGTTTGCTGTAATTTATGTATATATTGTAACAAAAAGCCAAAAGATGGTTATGAAGAGTAATAAACATTTTTTATTAATTGGTTTGTTTTATTGGACAGAAAAACGGTCCCGAAAGAAGGTTCAGCGTTTAAATGTGGCCGATAGTCAGGAAATGCGCGAGTTGGATTCCGAGTCTGAGGACGATCCATTTGTTGTTAGTGATGATAGCGAAGAATATGAGGGAGAGTCAGATGATGATGACACAGATTGGGAAGACTCGCAAAATGCGGATGAGGACAGCGAAAATGTTAAGAGACTGGTCAAGGAAGCGAAAAAATTTGTAAATAAATAAATAGTTTCAATAAAATATATATATTTTTTTAACTGTATGAGTTTAAATTTATGCGCCTCTTCTAATAACAAGCACTTGCAATTCGTGCGTAGTTACCTTCTAAAAATGCAGTGGGTCAAATTAATCGTCAATAACTTTGTAGTGTAAGCATTAACAAGAACCAGCTGATCGCCTGTATTATTCACAATTTGACAGATCAACACTGGTTTATAGGTTAGGTCACAAGTGGGGCTAAAAATGCAAAATTTTGCGGCTTAATAACATGGCAAGCCCTGAAAGTGGCGACATGGCACAGTTCGGCGAAATCGACAAGTCCCGCGACCGCTACCCTTGCTGCATAGTCTGGACCCCAATCCCGTTCCTGACCTGGCTTTTCCCCATTATTGGGCACATGGGGATAGCCCTGTCCTCGGGGGTTATCCGGGATTTTGCCGGCCCTTACTACGTTTCCGAAGACGACATGGCCTTCGGCCGCCCTACTAAGTACTGGCAGCTGAAACCGTCACTGGCACACGGGGGAATTTCCGGCTGGGACCGTGCAGTTACTGAAGCTTCAGAAATTTATAGCGGACGTATGCACAATTTATGCTGCGATAATTGTCACTCTCACGTTGCCACCGCGCTTAATCTGATGCAATATGATGATTCGAAAAGTTGGAATATGGTGAAATTGGCATTTTTTATGTTGTTGTACTCAAAGTATGTTAGTTTTGCTGGGTTTGTTAAGACATGGCTGCCGTTTTTGATTCTGGTTACTTTAATAGTGTGTGCGTGCGTTTTTACAAAATAAATGGTTTAAATACTTAATTGGGTGAGAAAAATTTGTAAGGAGAGAGCCCCAGGCTGTTCCATGAAGAGCTTTACCATTTTACCATGGACTATGCTGCAGACTGTTCGGCAACTGTTTAGCTGCATTCCTGATAAAAACATTAGGAACTTTTTGATGTCCACTATTGAGCTAACTTTCTGCTGGTCCTCTTCTTGTGAATCTGATGAAGTCAATTCCAATTGTCCAACTAGAATTATAGAATTATTTATATATGATGTTGTGATTTTTATATTACTGGCAAAACTTTCAACTCCTAGACCGGGAAAATGTGATGATAGCGTAACAATGTTCGTTTTTATTTGAAATGTAAGTCGTCCATCCTTTGTAGCTGATACAGTTAAACTGTGACTCATATTCCTCATTCTTTCAACTATTGTTTTAATCGTTTTTAAATTAGGCATTTCTATTGAAACCTTTAAACATTAAATTATTTTTGTATTAAGTAACCGTCAAATAAAATACGTGAAAATCATTAAATCTTGGTTCCTCATAATCATTCCAATGTTTCCTAGAAATCACTTCAACTGGAATATCATGCACACATTGTCTGCTTTGTGTAGCCTCAGACGCCTAGAACAAATGCTATAACAAAGATCAAAAACGCATGGTTTTACCATTTCCATTTCAAGTGTTAGACAAGGAGAATCTTTATTGGTTAATTTAATTTTTAGTGACTTAACATTTTGCTTTAGAATTGATAACGACCTTGCCAAGAGTGCTAAAAAATTAACTCATTCCTTAATCCTCAATTAATTGCACAAGTAGTACCTGTCGAAAACTCTAAATAAATCTCATTATGTTCTTCTGTAACCCCAACCAAGTTATATTCTCTAAAATAAAAACTAACAGGTAATTCGCACCACGCTAGTGGCCTTCTAGGTCCGTTATCTTCGTCTGATATTATGAAATACACTTTTCTTTCTGTTATTCGCATTACACATTCTTTTGAAAATCTGGAAAGGCCTGTAGCTATGTCTGAAAAGAAGACAGTTATTTCTGTATTTAATAACATTTTTTTAATACTCATAAAATCCTTCATTACTGAAGTGTCTGTTATGAGACCACGAAATTTCATAATGGATTATTTACTAATTTTTAGAACTCTATTTTTATGACTATTTGTTATAACCTCACTTTTTGTAATTTGTAATAAATTTTTAAATGGGTAGCCAACCTAGACAGCAAAAAATTACTAATAAAAGCAGCCTAAAGGGCGCCTATTTAAAAAATATTGCTGTTAATTTAACAAAATAAGATTGTTTTATTATGTATTTGTTTTATAAAAAAATCAATATTAACTCGTACTATGCAAGTTTTATGTGTCTTATATTTCTTTATCACGCTTGCTAAGTTTAAATGTTATGGTCCTGATGGTATATCTCCACTATCTCAATGATAACATTTTATCAGGAAAGATTATTTCCGTTGAGACTATATCTTATCATTTAACTCTAATCAGATTTTCTCAGTGTTACTAATTAAAGTTATTTTTTGTACATTTTTGTGTAATTCTTATTGAACAAAATGTCAAAGTTATTTACCGTTTGTTTGTCCTGTTTATTATTACTATTTCTTCGTGAGTAACTAGTTACATAATAATTTACGCCCATTTTGCAAACTCGATCTTGTAGAGTTATCAACAAATTATGCACAAAGCCCATCTACTGATTCTTCTACAGACACGCCTATAACTACTACTACAGACTCCACCCCATCTACCACTGAAGAAACTGTTCCACCTACCACCACTGAAACTCCTTCTTCCCTACCTACCACAACAACTCCTCAAACTGAAACACCGACAACAACTGAAGCCCCGACTACTGAAACTCCTACCACTACTGAAGCTCCGACTACTGAAACGCCCGCTCCAACCCCGATCCCTCCCCACAGGATCACCGAATCCTTCACGTGGAGCTCCAGAAAACTGGACCAAAATCCAATTGTTGTAACAGTTCCCGATGGATATTTCATTTCGGTCACCGTTTCTGGTGTTAATATGGCCAATGGAAACTACTTACTAATTCAAGGAGGAGAATCATACTCAGACCAAGCAACCGATGGTAAAGTTTTTGCAAATACAGTGGAAGGTCCTGTGAGTTATTTGTTCAAAACTTCTGCTGTTTATGGCTATTGTGAAACGGCAAATAAAAACGCAGCCGATGAGGAGCCTTTGTATGACTTTGTGGCAGTATTTGAAGTCGCTGGTAGGTATTTTGTATTTCCCAAAATATATTTTTTTGAAAAATTATAATGCGATTAAAAGGTGATGGACCTACAACAACTGTAACCACCACTTCAACGACTCCAATTACCGTTCCTACGACGGAAAAAGGGGCTTCCACTTACGTCACTGTAAACATCTCTGGCAAAGCTTTAAATGATTACTACGAAGAAACCACTGTAGACGCATTCAAAGAGTGTGTTGTTACAATGGCCACAAATTATTGCAAAGACCAAAATATTTACCTCACTCATGACATTACGTTAGAGTTACTACCCACGATTTAATTCTTTTCCCCTAACTCGATTTTTTGCAGCAATGCTTATGTGATGATCTCCGAAATATCTCGTTGTCCTTACTCGTGGCCACACAGCGAAACCTGTGTCCGAATCACCTTTAAATTACCAATTTTCTACAACGAATCTTCCAGCGTTCAAGATTATCAATTAAATACCGAACGTCTGGAAGACATGTGGCTACGTTGGGACCAATTAGACGATCAGTGTTTCAGCAATCATTCATTTTCAGTTTATGAGGAACCGGATATTGAACAATCAATCGTTTGGTGGGCGATCGGTATAAGCATTGTTTTGCTTGTTTTCATTGCTTTGTTGTGGTTTTTGAAGAGTTTCAGTGCGAAAGTTAAATCTGTGATTAAAAAGAGGTAAAAAAATAGAAAGTTATTGACTCTGCATAATCTTCTATTTTAGGATGAGGCGACACAGCGATACAAAATCGATTATTTCGCAACGGGAGAGTTACAGTTCGTTGACTCCACACTATCTGCAGGATCATCTAGACACACCAAAGCTTTTTGAAGGATAACACTGCATTTTTGAGCGGTTTTGTTTTTTACTCAAAATTTAATGTATTAAAAAAATACAGTCACTAAATAATGTACGTGGTTTTCAATTTATTATTGCATCATTAATTAATTAATCAAAACGCCGCCATAAAAAGTGGTGGTAGGACAAGGTGGTATTGTTAGAAAGGGTGTGTTTGTATTGTTGGTTGCCTACGTTAAAAGTAAAATCCCAAAAATATGCCGAAAATATATTTATTGTAAAACTAGGCAATAAATCTTCATAAATAAATAGCAAACAATGACTACAGTTACTGTAAATTTACGTGTAGAAAAACTATAACAACATATACAAATAAAACAACAAAAATCTACACACGCATACTCATTACTCAATGATCCAGAATCCGCATATTACCGGACACTATCTTATTTTCTAAATTGGCACCTGACGGAATATCGATCCGTTCTCCGTGATTCGCGATTATAATTACAGTACCCTGTAAAAACCAATTACAAAAATCAAAACACAACCAAGACCCACCTTCAACGAGACGCCCCTGCCAAACGTAACATCCCCCGAAACGGTCAAATGGTCCAACTCGATCAAATCGGGAATCGTCGCAAAGCGCCCCAAAAAGTCCTTCACTTTCGCGAAATGATTATCCCCTAACTTAACCAGTGGCGTAGTGGGGAACATCCTTTGTGGCGACATCACCAACGACCCATTTTTCAAACTGTACAAATTACTCATGACTAGAAGCAAATCCTGTGTTTTTTTCACCGGCAAAAATCTACTCCGCGGCACATTTATGCCAATGCCTGCCTCAAATGATTTCATCGCCGCCCCAACAGCCGTCTCCAACTGAATCACATTCAAACCATTATTCAGACTTTTATTATTGATAATAATCTCAAGACTGAGCGAACCCTGAGCTAAGACTCGCTCAATAGCTACAAAATAAAAATTGTAACGCGGTACGATTTTTCAACCAGTGGCGTACCGTCAAGTTTTGCCCACAAGTTATTCGTATTGAAAAATTTGAACGTTTTGACCGATTTGAAGTCGTCGACGTGCTCTTTGGGCACTTGCGCGATTTCCAATAAGCGCAGTTTGTTCTCGTATTGGATCAAAGTACCGCCCTGGAAAATATAGATAAATAGAATAATATAAATAATTCAGTCCCGCGATTAGAACTGATAAAACAAATGCAACGCAATTCATTACGTGTCATTGCCAATTACTTGTAATTTATTAGAAGTATTTTGTCGGTTCCAAGCATTACAAGGCAATTTTTTTGCCATATCATCTTTACAGGGTGTTACGAATTTTTGTGCCAAGTCATGCAATGCTAACGGTTTAAATTTACACATAACTTGTAAAAAATTAGCAAACTTTTAAAATTACTACCAGTACTGTCGCCAAGTACAGGGTGTTTCACACAAACTTTACGAAGCCTGCGCCCAAAGTACACACCCAAATATACAAAAGTCACAAAACATTAGATACATTTAACACAGCATTTAATTAATTATTTGTTATTAATTTTAAACTATACATTTTTAATTAATTTAGTTAATTAGTCACTAACTAAAAATGTTGCAATTGTTTGAAGGGGTGAACAGATTAGAAAAGCAAGGCTCGAAAAATTAGGTGAAACACCCTGTATATTAAAACACTAGTGTTACTTCCCAAAAAATAAAAACGAGATCTGGTAACAATTGCATAAAAAATTACCATGATGCATTTTTGAAAAAACAGTGTATATTCCATTTCAGTTAATAGTAGAATTTTGCAGCAGCGCATGTGAATTTTTTGGAATGAAATAAAGCACAAATTGAGTTTCTGTATAAGAAAAAAATTCTGTATTAAAAGTGGTTAAACTAAATCCCAGCCACAAATTTTGAACCAAGAAAACCCACCAAAAATGATCAATTTGTGCTCCATTTCACTCGAAAAAATGCAAATGCGTTGTTAGAAAATTATACTATAAACTAAAAAGAGATATAGTCACAAAAAAGTAGAAAAATGCTAATTAAGACACTGCTTCCTGTTAATAAAAACTAATGTGGGACTAATTGTAATCACTAATCAACAACTTAAGAGTTAATTTTTTATAGTACAGACCTTGACGTCAGCCCTAGTCTTATCGGTGACTTCCATAACGAATTCATGTTGGACTTTATCTTTCGGATTCAGTACCATGTTAAGAATATTCAAGTCAACTGTAGCTCCCAGATTATCGATGTTGGAAATGAAGCAATATTCCCGCCCTTCTTGTATGAATTTGCGCAAGAGGCCTGAATTTTTGAAACTTTGGTAAAAATCGCCGTGACCTGGAGGATACCACGATTCCAGGTCGTTATGAATATCGATTTTCTTCGTGATAGGCATTAGAGTATCCCTGTTGATTCTGGGGTAACACGACTGGTTAAAAGTGTGAATTTCAACTTGAAGATTCTTGTATTTGCGGATCACTTTTTGCGTGTCTTCATCCGTGTTGAAGGAATTCATGAGTATTAGAGGAACGTTAACTTTGTAAGTCTTGTTCAAGTGCTGAAACGAGCGATGAGTTAGGTGATTTCAAGATTTGTGGTCCTTACTTCGATTTGCTGCACAGTTAAGTCGAGGAAAGTGAGTTCGTTTCTGACCGCGATCACCGATTTGGGCCCGTGGCAGCCCATGGACGTCCCGAGCCCTCCGTTCAACTTAACAACTACCAATTTATTGAGCATATTGTGTATAGTATCTGCAGTTGGCGTCTCCAGAGTACTGTAATCTCTAACAGCATCATTAGGCAACTTCTCAATTTTATCCCAATCAACAGAAGGTCCAGTTTCTTCGAGAAACCTTCCAAAGAGTGCTGCAAATCCGTCGAACTCTTTCCGGATCTTCTCCTTTTCATTGTCGGGCGCCGTTGATAGAAGCTTGTCCAGTTCCTTTTCCAGGAGGTTCAAGGCGTCCCGTTTGGTGGCTTCCAGAAATTCGCGCGAGCCGCTGGAGGCCCTCGAATGGCCCCGGACCTACCGACAAAAAATAAAAACGTCAAAAATCCAAAAAATGGTTACCATTTCGAACATTTTGACGCGTTTGCTAGGTTGCTAAGTTTATCACTGGTGATGTTTCGGCCTTGACGGCTTGTTAAGTAATTGTTTCGGTACGTACCCGTTCTAGCAGAGAACTCATTACGAGTGTGTGGAAAAGCAACGATTACTGATCGCTCCTGATGGACACTTAGTTTATATCCGAGTTGATAAGTTTCGTTTCCGCGATAATAAGTTTTGAGAGAGTCGACTATTATTAGACATTCGGGCCCTTATCGTTCGTTTGAGAAGAACGGCATGGATAAACAAAAGTGATATTGCTAATTATGTAAGTGGTCATTTACAACACGCACATGACTCGGTGTTTATATTTGTGTTTGGTTTAGAACGGGACTATTTTTGCCTAGTAAAAATTCGACGAATCTGTAGATAAATTACTAATGGACTTATGAGTATAATCGACAAAGACACTCAAGATAATTCAGTGTGTTCACCGAAACAATTCGTTTAGATAACGATGAGTTAGAGAGAAAAACGTTATCGTTAAAATTTATTACCACGATTTGATTGCTCTTGTTTGTTAGACTCATCGTCGTAAAAATCGAATTTTTACAGCACGTATCTTATTGATACAAGACATAAAATGACTTTTACACCCGCTCGTAACAATAAGAAAAATGTAAAATACGCGGTCGTTATTTACCTTATTTTAATTTTATGGATCATGATAATAATACTCGCAAGCAGCCTTGACACGTTTTTGATATTTTATTCTACTTTTCTTATTTTTTTCTGAACCTAAATTATAATTGTCTATTTTGTTTTCATCATGCACATCACCTGGCCAATATTAGGTAAAGATTATTTTATTGCTTATAAATCATCCAAATATTATATTAAATTTTGTTACAATTTTTATTGCAATATAAATCATAATTAAGACCACATTTCTTGCTCAAACTGATTGGGTGAAAAATGTGTTTTCCATCGGTGTTGTCTAATACATACATGCCACGAAGAATACAAATATAGTGACATTTAGGTAAGTACAGTCACAATCAAAAAGGATGAGGCCTCTACCAAAGGGGCCGGATAGCAAAAGTCCAACTAAAATCTTTTTGGCCATAAATTTCAACAGGTTAGTTTACAAACTGGTACCCAGCTGGTTTATAAACTAGCTAACCATACTACACATTAACCGTATCGTATCGAAAAGATTTGTAATTGCGGTTTTAGGGGTGTCATTCTTTTTTATCGTGACACTACGCCCAATAAAAACTATTATTAAGCTCGAAAGGTCTAACACTGTGTGAACCATGCTGTATAATTTGTTTTTTTAATTTTCAAAACTGAAAAATCTTGAAAGAAATACTGAAATCACAACTGATAACAGCTGAAACTCTACATGAATTATGAAACTCTGCATAAGAACTAAATAAGAAACAACACAGTTTCATAGATCTTGGTGTAATTATAACTTGTTTCATTTGTACAATTTAGTGTCCCTCTTGATAATTAAAAAAAAAAAACAACTGGCTATCCTAAACAGTCCCGACTGCGTTATAATTATAACCCACATTTACTGGTAAAATTGCAAGTAATTATTATGTAGAACATACTTGTACAATTATATGAGGAACAATAGCCGCTTCATAGAACAAAAATAATAAAAAATTGCGTACAAAAGTCAAGTGGCGGCAGGTACAATAAATTATAAATTAACGAACAATGCAATTTAGTTTTACTATTCTGTTGCTTAGTCCAGTGATAAATTAGTAAGTTTTTAATTTACAGTAATGTAAAAAAAATGTAAAAATATATCTATAATAATTTATTGCTTGCAAGTTAAAATGCTATTATGGTGACCTACAAACGTTTCGTTATTTTTGTTTGTTGCATTATTTCTTACAAGTTAGAACCATTTTATGTACTATTTAATAGTTCTTTTTACTGTTTAATTAAAACAATGAGCAAACGATTTGCCTTAATTTTGCTTAGCAAAGTCGCTTTTAAAGAATACCTGCCACATATTATACTTTTTCACAGTAATACGTTATCAGATTTTAGATAAATAACTTATCAATGCAATATAAATTATATAACACAATACAAACTTGAAACGTGTAGGTGAGTAATAATTAATAAAATAATAAATAATAAATTAATGTCTGTAGTTTTCTATTATAATTAAAATATTATTAGAACTGATTCAGCATTTTATAAACAATACACTAGTTAAATTACAATAAGTAACAAATATACATAGGTGGTAACTTTACACAATGTCCTTGTCCTATTTTACAGATTTGTTACTTATTTGTTAAATGATAAATTCAAAATTAAATTTCAAAGAATCAAAGACACAAAATAAACTTTGCATGATGACTGCGCCACTGTCCAAAGAACAATTTAAAATGTTAGTTTCAATTATGTAATTGGAAGTTAAATGTAAAAACTACCTTCTTACACCAAAAGCAATTGTAATGACGCAATAGTATTCTTACAATCTAGTTTCGTTGTTTATCAGCAATTGAATACAATGTCCATACAACGTATAAAAAATGTAAGCATATTTGAGCCATTCTTTTGTATATACTTTAATTCAATTAAATACTAAGCACGCCTCTTATCTTTAAGTATTTTTCGTTCCTGATAATTTTTTCTCATTGCCAACAAATGAATGGAAAATAAATTGTGATTAAAACAACAAAACCAGGTTAAGCATACATTGAAAATTAAAATTGCCACAAAAAGTAAAACCACGGTTGTGGAAATTGCGTTATTATTATTAATTTATTAAACAAACAAATCGTAGCATTCGTAGCGGAATCAGTCGGAAAAGTTCAGCGGTCGCGAAAGGTCGTCAAAGGACATCGATACTAAACCCCGTAAATAAATCTCCGATAACCCGAACGATATTAACAACATCAATTAAGTACTCACTTTTTTCTCCTGGTCGACCATGGCCCTAATTTTCTTCGACCGGAAATTGCCAAAATGAAATGACCGGTTTCAGTGTATTTTCTCGTCTGCAGGTTAGTCAAACATTGCGCAAACTCCAACCCCAGAGGCGTACCCAGATGACGAATAGAGGGTTGCCCCATTTTGCCCAAGGCAAGGTCGTGAAAGGTAATTAAAAATGCAGCAAACAATCCCACGTTTTACTTCTTTCTATGTATTTTGTGATTCACATTTCTACCATAACCGAATTCTAAGGTTTCGGACGGGGGTCTAAAGAACTGGGGATTCCCACAGCGAACTTTGACGAAGACGTGGTGGGTAATTTGCCGGAAGAAATCGAACCCGGGGTGTACTTCGGATTCGCCCAAATCGAAAATGGACCGATTTACAAAATGGTCATGAGTGTGGGGTGGAACCCCTTCTACAAAAACACCAAAAAGTCGATGGAAACTTACATTATTCACAAATTCGATGAAGATTTTTACGGAAAAATTCTCAAGGTCGTCATGCTTGGGTATCTTCGCTCGGAGAAAGACTTTAAAAGTGTGGAAGATTTGATACAGGCTATCAATAACGACGTGCTTGAAGCACAAACAAAGCTGGACGAGGAACAGTTCGCTAAATATAAATGTGACCAATTTTTTACAAGTTAATAAATAAACTGTATTAAAAATGCTTTCACCTTTTGTAACATGTCCCTTGAACGCCTTTTTTTTCAACCAGTAACTTTCATGTTCAAATGTTGGCAAAAGATTTGGTAATTGTCAGTTACAGAATTCTAGGTTAGAATATTCGTGAAGAAATCTTGAAATAGAAAGCTTAATTTCCAAAACCGATACAGCAATGTCTTTACGCCTCGCCAATTTGACCACAATTCGCCTGCTTCAGGTAGGTCAAGCCTTCTTTGTAGTAATTTACTTTGAGGATATGTTTTAGGACAACTTGCCCCCGTTACTAGTTCCCCAGCTTCGTGAAAGACACACCAAACACTGGGACCCCAAATGGAAAAGCCTCCGGCGTCAAAAGGTCATGAAGGTAGACTTACCGAATTTTCGCGAAAAGCCGGAAGACTTAACTGAGGAACAAGTGCGTGCTAAGTTGAAAGAGCATGGGATTTTGCCCCCACGCCCGTGGGTTGAAAAGCCCTTTTTCATAAGCTCGACTGGTGGTATTTTCGAGCCATACGTACCCCCTGAGGGTGACGGGAAGATCTCCCCCATTCACATGCAGGGGGCTAAACAGAAGTTGCAGTTTTTGGAAAAGAAATCAAAAACGATGATGGCAATTAGGAAAATTCGCATGTTTGAGGAAGATTTCGATACTACGGCGTTTTGTAAAGAAGCTGAGAATATTTACGTGAAAATGCACGAGTTAATGGCAAAAAAAGATTGGGATAACATCACAGACTATGTCACTGAACGAGCGTATCCGGAGGTTATTCATAATGTGGAAAATAAAACTATTCACTGGAAGTTGATTAAAAACATCGAGTTGCCAAGGGTTGTACACGCGAGGTGCACTGATGTAATAACGAAAGAAAACGTTTTTGGCCAAACTACAGTCAGGTTTCACACACAACAGGTCAGTAATTTTGAAGCATAAAGATTCTACATTAAATAATTGAACTTTTTAAAAATTTGTGCTATAATAATGTTTTTATATTATATTTAATATTATGTGGTTAATATTAAATATTAATTAATACTTAAATAATTAATATTTTTTAATACATATTAATCATTCAAACAATAATTCTTTTTTTGACCGTCGGATTTCCTTGCAGCATTTAAAAATATTTATATTATTTAATCTACTGGAAAACATAATAAAATTATTATAATTATTTTCTTTTAGTTTATTTAATAACTTACACGTTGATGGTAATTGGCCCTCCACTCATTACTGCTTTTGTTCAAGTTTATTTGTTTATCACAAGTTTAATTCAATATTCTTGATGTGCATACTTTTATTAATATAGCAACCTTTCTTGGTGTTTGCTGTTAAATTAAAATTTATTACAATTTGACCCAATGCTCTTATTTTTTATCGAATATAAACAAATAACGTCTATAAACTCTAGTGCTGAAGTATAATATTGAACAAAATTTACCATTTTTTTCTTTGTGTCTAAAATTGCTATTTTGATTTTTTTAATTATCTGTTAATGACTTCAATAAAATTATAAAGTTATGTAATATTAATAAAAGTAATATTAAAAATGTTTAGCGGTAAGCCAGGGCTTAAGCGGCCAACATGGATCGTCTAG
The DNA here is from genome assembly GCF_031307605.1 of Tribolium castaneum. NCBI lineage: Eukaryota > Metazoa > Arthropoda > Insecta > Coleoptera > Tenebrionidae > Tribolium > Tribolium castaneum. Next base: position 16,140,974 of record NC_087396.1, read on the forward strand.
TTAAACCAATGTTAAGCTTAAGCTTAGGGTTAAGCTCGAGCTGAGCATCCGGGCCTTAATAATAACTGTTGTTTTTAGATGTTGGCAGTGTATGACCGATTTGGTCGTTTGATGCATGGGAGCGAAATAATCGCAAAGGACGTTTTAGAATATATAGTTTTCGAAAAACATTTGGCCAATGTTTATGGAAAATGGCGCATTCAAGGAAAAATCATCCCGGATTGGCTCCCGCCTAAAGAACCCTCCGCGACCACTTATCTGAAGCCGGCTGAGGAAACACCCCCAGCCCTACCAGCCGAAGTACCACCACCCGAAGAAAAGGAGATCTCCAAAGAAAGTAATCCTTAAAAACATACAAAAAATATATATTTTAAATTATAATATACAATTTTCCAATAAATTATCGGTTATCTATACAGTATGATACAATTAGACAAAGCTGCTCGACGGCTGTTCTAGATACATTTTCTTATCACTCGCGCCCAATTCTTTCTTATAGTACCCGTTCTGGCCCCAATTTGGCGGTTTTATAGGAACGATTTTAGGTTTAGGGGGCAGTGGCGGTGGTTCACACTTCGAACTGTCTTTCTTATTTTCAATAACAGTATTTTCCAAGCTTTTCGACGGCGAACTCTCATCCGACGAAAATTTATTCGGCGAGTAGATTCGCAAATTATTCAGTTTCTGATTGTGATTCGTAAACGAATTATTGTTGTTATTATTAGTCAAATTGTTAAAATCCTTGGGCATGATATTCCTATTCTCGTAATTATTCCGTCTGAGGTCCCCATTTTCGACAAAGAACCGGCTATTTTTATCTTTCAAAAAATCAGGAAGTTCGAAATTTATCTCAGTCCCGCGCTGGTCCTCCAACCGCGACCTCTGCGCCCTTGTCAGACCCTCGACCAGTTCTGAAACAAAACACTGTCAAACCGCTCCTAGTGTGGGACAAAGCAACACACCGTCGCTTTCGCTACAAGCCACTTGTAATTTATTCACTCCAGTTTTCCATTTTGCTATTAGCGGCTTTTTCACTTGCTCCCCCGTCACATCATCGCTACTGTTTCCCGGGGGCTTTAGCTTCATCAGCGACTTTTTCTTCCGGTCGTGGAGCCCGGAATCGCGCCGCAGAAACCTCCCGAAAATCCCCGACGAGTGCTCCGAGCCCCAGTCCTCGCTTTTCACAGACCCCTTATCCGACTTTGCTTTGAGAAACGCCGAATCGGCCTTCTCTTGGAGAATATCTTCGAATACTTGGTTGGTAATCTCGTCGAGTTTCGCTTTCACGTTGTTCACTTTAATAACGGGAGTCGCAGGTACTGTTTTTTCACAATAGGTGATTCGGAGGCGTTTTTCATCAATCGAAGTGACCGGCAAGTGAATATCCACGGCTTCGGTGTCCCCAATTGTGACTTTCGCTTGGTCCAAATTGTAGTTGTATTTTTGCAAGATGGGTCGTAACACGTCCGCAATTATTTTCGTATGTTTGGATTTCACCGAAATGACTTTCTTGTTCGGGAGGTCTAGTTTAAAAGTCACTCGCTGCTCGATTGTTACCTCACAGCCGGCTAATTTTGTCGACGGATCGGTGACATCAAGTGCCTGAAAACAATGCCGATAAGATTTTTTTTTATTGAGTATCATACTGAAACAATAGTTAATAATTTTTTCAATGTTTCAATATCTTTAGAGTAATCAGCAAAAGACTGTTAGTGTTTTTAAAGAAACAATTTAAAGGTCTCTTAGGTCTCTTTAATTTATTCAATTTACAACAAACCTCTTTCTATTATCATGGTTGCAGCGAGCTAAAAAAATATATCCTTACATTCTTCTTTAACGTGGTCCCACTGTTCTGGGAATCTTTTTTGAGCAACACATTTTTAAAAAGAGCGTGTTTTTGTCAAAAAAATATTTCAAAAACTAACCAAAATCTACCAATAGAAGTTGAGGTCAAAATTATTAGTTTTAAAAGCTACATCCAAAAATGTAAAAAATATAGGACGTTCCGTTTACAAGAAGAACATAAGTTTGTATTGTAGCACATTCCCAAAACACTCTGTATTTTAAAAATAATACAAAGCAGGGGGTTAGTATCTATGGCTTATGCAAAAAATTATAAATTTTCTAACATTTAGAGGTGAATAAAGGACTAACTACCAACTCGCTGCAACATCCTGTTTAAAATACTACGTCTTTTTATCAATTATAAATACAGCGTGTTGGAGAATGGTTTAGTAAAAATTTGAAGGTAGATAGAGAATGGCAAAACAAATCTATTAAATAAAATTACTGTAAATCGAAAATGTTTATATGAAAAAGGTTATAATAAAAATGTATAGTTTTCCCAAAAAATCGTTCTGAACTTAACGTTAAAAATTTTTAGAATTGCTGAAGTAGAATGATAAAAATTAGCAAAAATTTTAGTATTATTGACAAAACAGCAGAGGTAAATTAACTTAATCCACTCCGTAATTCTATTTCAACTTGTGTTTTATTATTAAATTTTACAAGAAAATAGGACAAATAAAACCGGGATTCGAACTTCCCACATAAGCGAATATGTTAGCAACACTATTTAAAAATTTTCAAAAAGTTTATGCGCCACATGTCTATTTTGTTTAAGGCAAAAATTAACTGCTAATGGTCTGCTAATAAACTACTATAAACAGTGGCTCTGAACAGGTAGGTTAATAAAAAAAATTAAGAAAGTATACATTTTTGGAAAAATGATACTATAAGAGCTTTTAACTCATTGATCATGTCAAATTCACATACAAAAAATTGCTAAGCCATTCCCCAACACCCTGTATAAATTATAGGCAAATGTACGTAGAAAATTGTGATAAAGTAAATGCGAAGACCGCTGAATGGACGATGACTATAACGAATTCCTAATCAGATAGAAACAGATATAATTAAATAGAAATATTTTTAAGAAGTCTGAATGATTATGGGTTTCAAAAAATGTTGGTGTGGATATGGGACTACATCACAGCACTACAGTAATGTTTGGATAATCCAAACAGAAAGTTTGCAGACCCCGTTCGAATTACGAAACGTTCGGATTATAATTGTATGAATAATCCGAACACGCGTTTGGTTTACAGATAACTCATAACCAAATAACCATGCAAATATACATATTCCTATCACAAAAAATATACTCAGTGGTTATAAAAACCCTTATGTATTTCAAAATATAAATACAAAATCAAAAAATGCATTTCAAACAGCTACTGCTTTATCACCTTCTTTCTACAAAATAATCAAGAGTTAAAATGAATAAATAGTAGTTCGGATTATCCAAACATTATTGTATTTTCAACAATTGTTTTTTTCTTGCAAAAAAAATGTATTAAAGAAAAGATTTTTCGATTTTCTTCTAAACCCAGGTGTAAAACAATCTACAAAAGAAGGATGGCGTATACTCTGACCAATAAGGCCTACAAATTGTACCTACTCATTAAAATAATAAAAAAACATTTTTACTTTATGTAAAAGTTTATACTACAGAGTAATTGTTTCTATTTATCACTTTTTTAATCATATTACCGTTAATTTGTGTTTGATTGTGGACAGATTCAAAACTGTTTTTAAGTTCGGCGTTTGTTATTGCAAAGAAAGCAAAACAAACGAATGCGGTTTGTGTGATAAAAGTCGAGTTTGGAAAACAAAACGCTACCTTTTGGTGTTTGTTTGTGTAAACTTCGAACGCTGAATAAACAATCCCTCGTTTATCTAATAGTCTAGTGACCAACTGTTGAATACTTTCGGTTGTTTTGATTTGTACTACTGTCGTGCTTCCGTTACTCAGAACTACTCTACAGAGGGGCCCTCGGGCCACCGTCGACGAGGTTTCGTCCTGGCTTCCTTTACTCAAATCCTGAAACAAGGATTTTTCGGAATTAACCATTTTCCTAATCAATTTTTTTATCGTACCTGTGTGGACGTAATCGCCAAATCCAGCGACGTCAGCGACGACTTACTGCTGTGTGTGTCGCTCCCGCCCCCCAATTTTCCATTCACACTCTCGCAACTTGTAACAATATCACCCCTCTTTTGACAATACTCGGACTCGCCTCGGTCTTTTGACTTGGACCGGTTTTTCCGATGCCACGGCAAAAGTGACTTTCTTCTCCTATCTTCGGCATTACTTAACGATTTCTTTAATTTCGTGGGCGTTGGGGGTTGTAATAACAATCCTGAATCGATCTGAGGCCTCTCTAACTCGCCGGCAAGACTTTGTTTGTAAAGACTCGATTTGAGAAATCGCGGATAACTATCAAACTTCATTAAATTAAAAATCTGCTTTTGCGCTTGGTCAAAAAGCGCTTCGCTGGCTTCTTGTAGCGCTTGTTCGGTGCAGTGGCGCCCGTGCGAGTCCACATTGACGCCCTCGGGGGCTCCCACGCATAAATGTTGCTGGTAGATTCGCTGGGCTTCGGCGACTCGAGCCGGACCTGCCGGAAGTCGCCGATAGCGTTCGCACGCAGTCCAGAAGTAAATATTTTCGGCACTAAACTCCTTTTTCAAAAATTCCTACAGAGAAAACAATTTATTTAAAATAAAGAAATAGATTTATTTGAAGTAATGAAAACTTGTTTGATAAAAAAAAATTAATGGTTGAGGGAAATAAACCCACTTTAGCAGGTTTTTAACTTTTGAACTAAAGTTTTTTTATACTTAAAATAAAAAATGTATTGTTTCAAGTAAACTATATTAAAGCTACTATTGATAATTTGTTAAATGAAAGAATTATATCTTTGGCAGCAAAAACTGTCTGGGATTTTTATTTGAATAAGCATTTTGTCAATAAAAACACCTGAACCGTTAAATCAAAGAAGCATTTCTTTAATTGTATGTCAAATAATTTGCTTTTGGCCAATTAGAAGTGTGTGTCGTACATCATTTTCTCAACGTTTTCAACCTCTCATTGCCATTTGTGAAAAGTACGAGTACTTTAATTTCTACTTATCATGGAGGCTTTGCAATTTTTTTTGAAAAAATATGAATTACCTCATCTCTTTAAAATGTTTGAAGGTAAGTAAAAAAACTGTCGAAGAATTGTTTCTGTTCTGAACGGTTTTATCCAAAACACCTGTTGTTCTATGGTAGAGATTTCCTATATTGATTGTTGATACTGCTCATTTGAGGGACGAATAAATTAACATTTTGTGGTTTCCGATTAAAATTTAACCTTTGACCTGCTCAGTGGGCTGACAGATGAGCCCAGAGCCGTTCCTAGTGGTAGGAAAATGCCTGTCCATCACGCAGGCGGCCACTTTTATAAGAAAATTATTTAGCAAAATATTAAAAAAGCCTCTCTCTTACAAACACAATGAAGTAGCAGGAAATTTTTTTTGTTTATATGTTTACAAAACAGGGCTTGGCGGTATCATAGGTGACATTACATTATTTCTAGAATTAATTTAATTAGTTAAAGGGTTTTGCTTTATCCTTTGTCCTATTTTTATTTGTTTATTCTCTAAAAAATAGATATAAGTGAACTAAAGGAATATCGGAAAAAAATTCTTGATTGTTATAGTTTAGACACACAAAGCTTGGTTCCACACTTTTGGGCAACCCTTGTTGATTTATTTTATTTTATTTATTAATTTTATAGTAATTAGAAAACTTAATGTTTAGTTTTCATTCTTATTATTGTTGAATTGATGTATTGCAAATAAAAAATCGAAAAATAGAATAGCAAAGCAGCTAAATTTTACTTTTCACGCAGGCGGCCCATAATCTAGGAATGGGCCTCTGATGAGCATGTAAAAAGTCTAATACCAACAATTAGGGACTTTCAATTTAATTTTTGCTTTATATCTAAACAGTTAACAAAAATCCAAAATGTTTCAGGCCTATGTTTTTTAAATTAGCTATAAAATGTTTTTTTTTGTAATTCTCAATACAATGTACCGTTATCAAAAATTCGTATCAACTTCATTATAAGCACTTTATTCAACAAAAAATATCTAGCCATTTATTTTAATCAAGAATGTTTCTTGGAACTACATTTACTTGTAAAGAAACGCTACATTTATCAAGAAACTCTTCAAAGTCTAGAGCCTTAAACGAGGAGTTCGTGAAACTTTTACGAGCACAAAGGTAAAACGTTTTTTTATACTCAACATTTTATAAGTAACCGAATATAAAAGTAAAAACGATTTCAAACTAAAGATGAATCGAGTGATGAATGCATAACTCTTTTAAAATCACTAAAATAGATAAGGAAACTCTTTTGATTTTATTAGTGAACGAAAACACTACTAGAACTGTGGGGAAAATTCAGCATTATCAAACACCTCTAGGATTGACCCCAACCAAAATGATTTGAAAACTTTATTATAATCACATATTATGATAGTTATTAAAAAATCCTAAGGAGAATTTGACTTAAATAATAAAGACCGTTGACAAATTTACTAAATAATCATTTTGCACTTTTTAAATAAACGTTGCAAACTGAATAATAAATCTGTCTGAAACTGCCGGAAAAATTCAAAAATTAAAGGAAAGAAAACTACATACATATACATACATAAAAAGTAATATTTAAACAATAAATCGCAAGTTGTAATTATTAGTGTTTTTGAATCAAGTTATATTATACTCTAGATTAAAGCAGAATAATGTATTACTGGTTGCATTTAAAATTCATCAGGGTCATAATGTTATATAAATCACCCTCTATTTATATGGTTTTATTATAAAATAAATAATGTTTTTTGAAATAAACTTTTAAAACAATTGTTAAAGAATATATTTTTTCTATAAAAAATGTAAGAAAAAAGAAAACAAAGAATAATTTTATTGAATTAAATCTAGACACTTCTATAAGAAAACAAATTTTTTGTTGTATTAAACATTCTGCTTTGTGAACTTACACATTCAATTTTTGGCCTTCGTTAAAACATATTTAGTACAAAAAAATGATTTTTAACGGAAACAAATATTTAACTACACTAAAGATCTGTTTTTTAAACGTCATATTTCTTCTTTAATTTAATATTGTGTTTGTAACAAATTTTAAGAAAATATTAGTCTACCTTAAACAAAAACTTAATTTTAAGAATACAAAGAAATAATTTTTATTTTACAAATAAATTTTTACTTGCCCATATACAAACAATAAATTTGTTTCATGCACTCGTAAATAGTTTTTATTTAAGTGAAATAATTTATCTGTGTACAATTGCATTGAAACGTGAATAGTGTTAAAACTTACCGCAAACGTGTGGAGTCCTAAGGGATCGTCGAGGAGTTTCTCGAAGGACGAGGCCCATCCGGCGGGCCCTTCCGACTCCTTGGGGCCATTTTTTTCACACTGCAAGTCGAGATAGAAAAGTGTTAGTGACGGCATCGTGGGAAAATGGCGTCGAGTGCGGCCAGCTGCCGGTCCCCTCGAATAACATCTCAATTGGCCGCACCAGACGCTTAATTGGCTTTAATAAATGACGATGAGTTGGTTAGATCGGGGGGCGACCCGATTTTTTGATAACAGATAAGATAAAGGCATGCAGGTATACCTGGGGGGCTACGTCAGCGAGAAGCGAAGCAGGACGTCGGGGCAATCGCTGGGAGCCTCCGCGGCGGAACGAGCCGTTGATGCGCTTGAAAGGAGGGCGGAGCGCCACCACCAGACCCGTACCGATACTGTGTCCATCGCTACACCACATGCAACCCCAATTAGTCTACTTGTAAATTTAGTGCGAGAGTTGACAGTTATCGCGGTTTGCAATTTGAGATAATTCATTATAATAAATTAGGTCGCACATTCCGCCAAGATAAATATTTGAAATTTTAATTTTGTGTTGGTTTTTGTCTTGTAATGATTGATGTGACAGTATTTTTCTTTATCTTGGAAATTATTGCGCAATTGGAGTACAATAAGATAAAGTTTGGAATGAGTAATCTCATTAAGGTAGTAATTATATGAATCAAGCAAGAAATAAGTCATGGTTTGAAGTAAATTTAACACGGCTCCAGACAATTTGCTCAAGACAATTATTGTTTGCGATTACTGAGAGTTTAAATAAGAAAGATCATGATTTAGGTCAGTCATGATGCGAACACTATAATTTCGTTGGCCAGACTGTAAAATTTTGCCCTCACTCACAAATTTTTCATTTCGGGTCATTGATCAGAATTTTTGTTGCATAATAAATGATTACTAGTTTTATCAAATAAGTTTACAAATATTGTGTACATTATTTGTAAACTAAATAAATCTGAAAAAGGTTCTACTCCTACTCATATGTGTACTAACTGTACTAGTGAAGGTAAATATTTTACGCAAATGAACTAAATGTGAAACAATTTTACACGATTTACATCAAATTGCACCGAGCTTGCCTAATGAACAAATAAATTTTAAATAATAACATTAACTCTTATTAATATATTTATTAATAATATGAGTGCAAAAACACAAGTTAAAGTTCGAGGGCTGTCGTTATGCAACGAGAGTATGCGAGTTGCATACTTAGACATCCAAAAACTTTATAATCTAGGACTCAGATATTAAAAGGAAGGCTTAAAATGTTACCAACAAAAAAATAATAAATAAATTATTAATAATTAATAAAATATGTAGAAAGATTTTTAAAATGTAAAACAAGAAAGTTTTTTTTTGTTGTAGTTTTTTTTATATTTTTAAAGAGAGTGTTGTTCTCGTCAATGAGATCCAATTATTTCAAAAACTTAGCAAAATTTACTTGTAAAAAATCAATATTATGATAAATAACCATGTATGTCCAAAAATGCACAAAATACAGGGTGTATACAAAATAGCGCATAAGCTCTGCTGTACGTTATAGGAAACATTTCAGCAAACCTCTAAAAATGTAAGAAAAAATGCGTCTTCATTCTTAAAGAATTTATTAACACAAAACAGTTGGGTAAAATTGGCATCATTACAGTGTGTTTCACATAATTTTACGAGGCCTGCGTCTCAGAAAACACATTTAATTAGTTAATTTTTGGAAACCCATTACTGCAGTTGTCAAACCAATGACTGTTTCCAGAAACAATTGTTGTGTTCATCAAAAGACAGAATGAACATGATTCTAATTTATTTATTTTAATCCCTAGCTAACTAAAAACGTTGAAATTTTTTGAAGGGATGAACAAACAAAAGATGACTATCCAATTTTTAAAAATTTTTAATCGAAATCGTATTCAATATGTATTGTTGGTGGCATTTTACAGGCGCAGGCCTCGTAAAATTATTTGAAACACTCTGTATAAATAATTTTCAGTTTCCTTAACGGAGAAGAGTATAGAGGAGCTTGGTTTATTTCTTGGTTGGATAAAAATGTTTTAAGAAATTAAAAGAAAAAAATCTTTATTTTTTAATACTGCTAAGAATAATTGAGAGGGAATATTTTTGTTATATATCTCCAGTGTATTGGAATATGTGCTATATACAGCCTACTTTAAAAGGTTAAGCGCTAATTTGTATACATGCTGTGTAAAAAAATCACAATATAAAATTTTGGATAAAAAATTTTTGGGGCTTATTTTTTTCAAATTTATTTTAAAATTTTGAATGACCCCCCACAATTAATTTCTGAATCCGCCCTTGGGTAATAACAAAAATAAGCACTAGTAATCTACTTAATTATTATAACTATCAAGATGTATCTTAAATTAAAAAAATAATTTATCAGTCAATAAAATGATAATTCAAAACAAGATAAAACTGTTTTTCAAAAGCAGAAAAATTATTAATCGTTAAATTTAACAATTATTAAAATATCTCAGTTATTTTAATAATTGAATTGAATAAAAAGTGTACCATTTCTTCAGCTCACTGTCATGTCGCTGTATGGATTTACTTACAACCAATATTAACGATTATTTTTACATAAAATTCCACGAAAAAAAAGTACAAATATTAACCTCCCTATGAATTATGCAATCAAATAAACAACAAAATGCAACGTAGAAAGATTTCTGAAAAAGTTAGATAACTGAGGAATCCATCAATTGTAAAGATAGTCGCAAAAAATTGTGGCAAATATTTTATGTAATCTCTAAAATAAGGTACCTAATATCTTAAAACATTTTGTTTGTACTTGATAAATATTCCTGGAAATTTTTTACAACACTTTCGCTTGGGTGCGACTTCAAATATTTGAGAAAAAATAAGGAAAAAACAGCTTAATTCAGCTACAGAAATATTAAATAATAAAATAAATCAGCACGTGTCATAACAAACCGACCTGAAATAATCCATGAGAAATTATTTTTGCATAATCCCCAGCTACTGATTTAATTAACAAAATTAGCCACTTTATATGGGAGATTGTTTATGTTCATGTACCAGAAATAAAACAATCACGTGATATGCAAATGCACATAACGTTCTTTACGAAGGGGATTTTAAAAAAACTCACCCCGTTCTGTGATAAAGTAACTCACAAACGATGTGATTGTAAACCTTCGATAAGGTATCCATTTAAAAAAGACACACACTGTTTGTCAAAGCGCCATCAGAAAAAAATACGAGCGCACCTATGGCGATAAAGTTGCGCACTGACTGTCACAAAAGGTGAAAAAACGAAGAGGTGCTAATCTAATCTACGTACAAATTTACACGTATGGATAAACAATAAACGATCGGTTTGGGACCGAAGGCCAACAATTAAATGACTTATCCGGCAAATACCATAATAAAGCAGCTACACTTTCGTTGTATTTATTTATTTGTTTAGGCTTTTAAAATTCTCTTCATTTATCTCATGACGCGTCCGCGAATCTGAGTAATGTTATTAAATTACGTATTCTGTCATTATTGTTTCCGTTCTTGAAACTCTTATCGGAGCAACAAGTGTAACAGCATTTTCCCACAATTAATTCTGATTGATTTACTTTACGACTTACCGAAAAATCATGGGATCAAGACACAACACTGGCACACACCCGGCTTGAATTAATCGAGTCAAATGAATGAAAAGTGCGGGTATTACAACGGATGTAAATATTTTAGGGAACAATACAGAAATAGTCCAACGTCATAGTCTGAAAGGCAACAGTTGGTACATGGAAATAAATTAAAACGGTCGAGTCAGGTGCCCCAAACAGGTGCAGAATTGCCATGTTCTGTCACAGAATTATTTTTCCAGTTATTTATCGAGGAAATACGGCGATACCGTGGAACACCCACATCGTTTCTTGGCTTCGAATTGATTTACTTGAGTAAATACAGAGACGTTACTGATAATATTATCGGTGCTGTTTAATACTTCCGTGAGATTTTTATTCTTTCACCCTCTCTGTGGTTCCGTTTTGACGGTTGCTGCGGAAGTGTGGAGGAAGTTAAATGAAATATTCAGAGCTTTACCCACTTTGAAACGGTTTTATTCAAACAAATCTAATCAGTGAGAGGTACATAATTCTAAAAACAGGAAATGCCGCCTAATTCACCGAAATAATGTCTAAATAATTTTCTGATAACAGATCACAAGTGTTTAAAAAGTACTATCTGCTTTTCCTCGCATTTACATCTTTCACACATTAATAACCGCCACCTATTTTGTTTTTTTTAATTACTCATCTCTGTATACAAAATAAAAAATAATATTAATTCAAAAAAAATGTATACTTTTATAATATTTGAGTCAGCTCCAAAATTTTTATGGTAGAATTTTGTTTTTTATTTTTTTCCCGAATCTATTTCCACTTATAATTATGACTTGCAAAAACGATAAACATGTAATCATTCCACTTTATCTTGCATAAAATCTTAACTTCATCACACCCCATTCGTGTCACTTTTACAACTCATAAAAATTGGATTTTTACGATAACGTTACTCAATCTAACAGATATTCAATTAGATCTCCTCATAAAATTACATAACACGTATTCAATTTTTGTAATCCCGGCCAATGAATCACGTGTACCGTCGATACATTATTTACAGCCAATTATGAGAAGGTGTGACATTAAAACCAAATTACGCCGGGATTCTCTGACGTCGTTGTGCGTAAGCAGTGTCATAAATGGCATTAACTGCTATTTGTTTAAAACACCATCATTTCCTTTCGACGAAAAAATTTTTCACTTTGAATTTGTCGTCCTTGCGGTTTCACCTGCCGGTACAATTCGCCTTGTTTAACAACAATGTTCGCAGTTTCTCATTAATTAAAACGTGTTCGAGAGAAAAAAAGAAAAGTAAAAGGATTTATCTCGACACGGAATAAATCAAACGTTCTTTTCAAGCCGGCTTGACATTGTTTCACAACATTCAAACTAACTGTACTAACGCGTTCATATTGTAAGCGCAATTAGTACAATTGACTCTCATTAACCGTAAATACCGCGGTATTAACTCGGGGAAGTACTCGGAAAAAACAGTAACAAAGTATCCGTTATTACATTTGATATGTGTGTTTTTTTTTAATTAATAGCGCGGTCGGAGCGATGAAATGAGCGCTCATCGACAAAGGACGGCGCCAGTTTCCTACGTATTTTTAGATTCTCATTGAGGATGATGGACAATCGAGGCGTCTTATTATCAACCCCCACACATCTCTGGGGAAATGGAATTTTTATTCCATCGATAAACAAACACTGAAATATTCATATTCTAAGTAGGCTGAGATTTTTTCTGGTGGCATTGATTTTGACGCACCAATTGTCAAATTTAGAACTATCGGAAAACTACAACTTTTCAGAAATATTTGTTTTTGGAGAACTGGCAAGTTTTTGAATGTTGCCAATTAAAATTAACCTCAAGTGTGACAGATGATATGTTGGATATGGTTTGACCTTCATTGTCACCAAGTGTGAACAAAAATCATGGCCTACTCTAATTAGATAATTTATTTCGTCTTGTAAACCAAAAATAAAACATTCTTGATTTTACAAGCTCTAACCGTATGGAATGGCATTTTCCACTCGGTTCAAATTTACACAAAAATGGAAAAATTGCATTTTCTGAAAATGCAAAATTAAAAAATATACAGAAACTTTTAAGACACCCTGTACACACGAAAAAATTACTCTTTTAAAATTCAGTTAACATTGTTTTAAGCCTAAATTGTAGGCGTGGATATGTAAAAACGCTTAAAGTTTTCGGATATCTAGATATGCTCTCGCATATGCTCGTTGCATAACGACAGCCCTCGAGCTTTAATAAGCTTGTATTTTTGCACTCGTATTAATAACAATAATGCCACATTTTGACACTTTTTTTACAAATGAGAACACACATTTTTATTAGTATTTTATTGGCTGTTTTAAAACTATAAAAACGCCAACGTCGCATTTTCTCTCAAAATTAGCTGTTATAAATTATTTATGCTATTCAAAAAAATATTAGCTAGTGTAATTCGTACTTTAATGAGATATTTAATCATTAATAACTATTTTACAATTTTATCAATCTTTTTAAAAAAATAGTTTGGTAGGGGTTTTTATACTTTTGAAACAGCTAATAGATAGTACGTGTTTTTATCTTTTTGGTAAGCATAAAAAAATTTAAAAATACATATATAGCAAAACATTAAAAAACAAAAAACGAATGAAATAAGTTGTAAAAGTTACTGGAAGTATTATAAAAGAAACTAAATCTTTTGATTCTTGATTTATTATATAAGGTGTGATTGCTTTTTGTTATTTTTTTGTGTTTACGTGTCAAATTAAGTGTTTTCATACAAACTACACAAAAAAATTAAAAAACAATTTTATTTTTTATTTTTTTCTTATAATCAGAAGGATAATACGATAAAGGTAATAAAGAAAGAATAAAAATAAAAAATCGACCTATTCAATATTTTTTTTGAAAATGATCAATAACAAAGATATGAATTTTGTGCCTTACTTCTGGTTCAGTTTGTATTCATTTGCATTAAAAAGAGACTTTAATTTTTTGATGGTTCATTACTATCAAATTACGAAAACTTTCTGTTTGGGAATAATTAACAATAGAAAGTTTCTCTTAACATCTGTTAAAAATGAAGTTATAAAACAGAAATGTGGAACAGTTCCTTTGTTATGTAGTCAATTAAACAATCTTTTGATGAATAAATTATTTCCCGGCAGTGATTGGAACAGTTTCGAATTGTTAACATTCCTTTTTAATTACAGCACGATGTATTTAATTTCGATTAATTATGCTTTTAGCCAAATCGCTGTTAAGTACCGTTACGCAACACGACCCTAAAGCCCCTGCCACCAAAACATTAAAATAATTATTTAATACGTTATTGAACTGTTTTTTCTTCTTGTGCTAAACTTCCTGCATATTTACATGAAAAACATGACGAATTGCGGCAAAAGTGATTTCCTTTCGAATACTCGAAGAAACCGCAACCCAAAAAAGTGACACACCGAATCACAATCACAAATTATTTGCTCTTTGTGTGACGCACTCGAAATCAAAATCGTCAAAAGTTTTATGACCCGTAAAAATTCGCGTCAAAGATCTTATCACTTATCAGTAATTAACGCACAATTCCGGGACTGAGTCCCCTAGGCAAGTGCACCCGAGTGTAATTACAATGATATCATAAATCTCTCACAATTCATCCGCTTTCTAATAACTTTCAAACACGGAAAAAATTAACAGCGCCCTTGAATTCCCATTGGCGTTAATTAAGCCGTCAGCCTACAATCCCAATTAATCCCGTGACCGCTAATTGTGGCCGACTTACAGGCATATTTCCATGACTGTACTAAAATCGTCGACACATTAACGCACACATGCCATGTTTTGAGTTTGTTTTCGCGCACAACTCGAATCTCAACACACACCCAACAGATTCAACAACGCTACTGAGTGACCGTCCAAGTTCGTTCAATTTCATTGAGAAATTGCTCGAGTGGGGAGATACGAGGCATCTTTATTTTGCAATATCGGACAAAACACTTGAACTAAATACCGAGCTGTTAAATCGGTACAGATATAAATAAGCAAACAAATAAATAGGAAAAAGGACATTTCTGCCTTTCTCCCACAAGACCGCTACATTCTGCTGTTTGTTTTGCTTCTATGTTGAACGACTTCCTGGGATGAGTGAAAAATTGTGAATTTATTACGCTCTCCTTTGGAGAAAAGCGGAATTTTAATAAAGTCGGCTCGTATGGCTTTATGGACGCATTGTTATGAGATTAGATGCGTCACGAGCCATGTGAAGCATTTGAGTAATGACTCAAATGTGAATAGAATTATAAATAGGTTCAAGTTCGAAATTGTCCACCTACTTATTTTTTTAAATAAACTTTGAAATATTCATTGGAGCGGGCGACAAAACTCCGCATTCCGAACTATTGTGCAAACCATAATAAAAAACTGAAAGTTACACCTACTCGCCTTTTTTTAATTAATTATTATTAAATTAGTTGTATCGTAATGTTACGAGAGCAAAGTTTCATGTTTTGCGTAGGCGGAATATAAAAGAAAAACAACGCTAAAATTGCTCAATATTTAATATTTGCTAACTGTACAAAATAATAAAAAGGACAGTTGAAACGCGCGTATTATTTAACATTGAATGTAAGAAGTAACGGTTCGTTAAAAATATTTAAATCTTAAAAATAAATCGAAGGTCTGTGCTTTGTGTTTAGAAAAAAAAACACATACATACATATTTCTGAAAAAAAATAAAGAGTCGCAACTACTCATTCAGACCTTATTAGTTTAATTGGCAGACAAATTAAAAATAACTTTCTAAATCTAAAATACTGTCACTATCACTAATAAATTTTTCGATTAAACCTGACTTGCGGATTAATAAACCAGAAAAAATAATCCGCCTTAGTAGCACAAGAGAAAGTAGTAATAGTACTTATTGTCTTTCGAACTTTTCTTTGATACTATTTTGTGTAGGAAATAAATTCAAATAAGGTTCGTAATAAAGATATGTAAAGGTTAGGACATGAAACGACGTAAAAATAAATCGTTCCCGTCCTCAATAGTTCCGTTAATGTCGCCAGAGAGCGCAATTGTTCCATTACCGTCAAAGTTTTCAGAGCAATGAATTTGAAAAAATGGTTGTATTTGTGTAGCAAACACAAAAATACAGGCAGATAGGGCATTAAATTCCCAATAATAAGACATAAATTTTATGACATAATGCAAAAATTTTATCGCTAACTATATATTTTTTTAAAACTTTTACCAGTTTGCACGCAGCCCCATATTTTTCAAAACGCTGCGAATACGGTTACAGATACAAAGAAAAATGTTAGGAAGAAAGTTGTAGAGAATTAAATTTTCTACAAACAAAGCCGCAAGACCATATTCCTAATTTTAACCATTTAGGCCCTAAAGTCGTTCAAAGACGCTCAAGCGTTTCTCAGTCTGTTAAAAATGCAAAGCTTAACATTTATGCATTTTTTAAGTATTTAGTGAATTGGTTGGATTTAAATAAATGTAAAACAATTTTTTGAGTTTACAAAATACTGCGATTTTCATAACAAATTTTGAAAAACAGAAATAGCAGTTTTACTACTGAAAAACATAATAATTCTTCGTGACCTTTTTTATTTGGATAGCTATCAACTCAATCTACAAAAACCAACTTCTACAGGACTAAGCAAACTACACATTTTGTTAGTAGGTGATTCCCCCAAAACTCCACTCCCTTACCTCCATTCCGTTCCTCTGCATTCTCACATCGGGTTCACTTTGTGCGATATTTCTCATTTTTCCTTGCCCATCCCATCTACACAACTCCTGCAAACTTCCATAGCCATACTTCTCAACTGTATCAAAATTATTCAACTCCTCACAGCTATGATTGGGTTTCGACAATCCGTAAACTTTCGGACTCAATTTATAATTCATGATATTCTCCTCAAACTTATCCAAATTGTCGCAACTATTCACCATCTTACTCTGCCTTTTCAACTTTTTATTCTCGAAGAAAAACATACTGGGGGCTTTGAAAACCCCTTTTAGGTCACTTTTCGAGCTGTGGGTCGAAATGTTATCAACCGAACTCTGAAAATCGACGTCTTCGGACACCGAGAGTGTCTCTGACGATTTCGAATCGGGGACTTTCGTGTTGTCGTCGGAACTGGTCGGTGACAGCCCCCTTGTGACCCTCATGGGCCTATCAGGCATCGCCCGACAAGTCAACCGGTTGTAAACCTCCCCGTCGTTGTTTTGTTTCGTCAAAAAGTGATTGTCATTCTTTCCCAGAACATTCTTAATGTTGACGGACCCACACGCTCGGATGTTATTCAAGTTATTTAACTGTTTGGACTTGATGTCATGATTCTTGTTGTTGATTTCGTTATTCAGGGGCAGGTCTAACGACTCAAGGGGGATACTCGAGGCGTCGATTCCAGACGGCCGATTGTTCGTAGCGTTGACAATCGGGAACGGCCGATGCGTCGGGAATTCCACTACCAGAATCCGGTCGCTGATATTCCCGCAATCATCCCGGAAGCCGATCCCGGAGTCGGAATTGCTCGAAGCACTGGGCTGGGGGGAGTTCGCGACAAGGGGGCCCAAGCTCGCCTCGTCATTTTTCGGGCTTTCGTTATTCTGTAGTTTGTACATTGTTTGCACGAGGTTTACTATGTACAGGGCGTTCCGGGGAAATTCGAGGCAGCCTCCGGTGATGACGTCAGTTGTGCAGGAAAATTTGAACGTGTCGGCTTTTTTGGCATGGACACTGTGGTCCACAATTTTCGGGTCTATCATAAACACGTGACAACTGTTCGATATTTCAATTTCCGGTTCCGTGTTGTTGAATTTTTTGTCTTCGGACCATTGGAAGTGCTTGAGATTTTCGGTACTTCTCATGTCGGAAACGGCACTTGTTACCAACCCGAAGTAGCGAGATTCCCTGTCGGCGGTGCTTCCGATGTAAACGACGCGGTTTGTGGGGTATATGGCAAGAATGTGGTTTGAGGAATTTTTCAGTGTTAGGCAAGTCGGGAATATCGTCATTAGGACAGCGGTGGGGGCCCGTTTTTCCTGCCTCAATTTTTTAATGCAACTGCAAACTGTTTGCAGTCTCGAGTTTGGCAACAGTTGTTTGGGCATTTCAATTGTTCCTAAATAGCCAACCAGGGCCTTGTACTCCACGGGCCCCGCCTCATCTTCCATGGACATTTGATTCGAAATGTTGAGCAAATTTCCCGAATTTTCGTCGTTGTATTTGATATTTTCGTTGTGTTTTTTCGTGTTTTCGCTCGGGGACTGCTTGTAGCACCTGTGCGGTCTGGGCTTGTGCATGTATTTGGGTTTGCGGGCTCCCATCATGCGACTCACGTCCAGCTCCTCTTCACTGCTGTCCGAGTAGTAATTCTCCGCTATGGTCATCCTGATGGGCCCCACGCAGTTGCCAATGAGGTTAACCACGGCATCGTGTGTGATTTTCGATACGGAGATGCCGTTGACGGAGATGAGGAAGTCACCAGCGCGGAGCCCCGCGTGATCCGCGGGGGAATTCGCCACAATACACGACAAAATGCAGGGCTGCTGGCCCGAGATGGTGAAGCCGAAGCCGTTAGAGCCCCGCAGCACTTCCACGGTCCGGATGCCGTAGTTGGGGCGCTTTTTGCGCCGCCGACTGGGGTGCATTTTAGGTTACGAAACACAAACACGTAAACACTGGGGCGAACGGCTCTTGCCACACGTCACAGCTTGATTTCGACAGTTTTTAAATGGCCGTTGGAATGCGTTTTCCCTCTGCCGGCAAATAGGCGAACTGACGAAGACATCTTTGTCCCACCAGAGAGAAATTTCGGCCTACATTCCGAAACTGGTTTGTTTATTGAAAAATGCAAATTATTTGAGAATGATTGGTGATCTGGGGAGATGCTGGAATGGGGCAGTCGGCGATAATGCAGCCGAAGAAAGACTTGCCAGAGAGATGTCAATGGTGGGTCAAGCAGCAGACCCTTTTTTCTTGTAAACGCGATATTTCCCAGATTTTGTTCTTTATTCAGCACACAAAGCCTTGTTATAATGGAGAAATTTTGCAAAATTAGCTCTAGGAATTTAGGCCTGAAATCAAAAGTAAAAAATTGTAAATTAATTAATCCATTTTTTATAATATTTTTACATATTAAAAGAAAAGTATGTACATTTTAAAGAACTTTTTAACGGCAAAGATTATAAAATTATTTGCATTTTCTTTATTATATAAAAAAGATACAAAATGTATGAAAAGGATTTCGGTTTGTAGGCAACCAATCATACAAGAGCACCTACTCATTTTTAGTTTTATTGAAAAACAAGCTCACCTATCTTTTTAATGAATAATTAACATCGAAGTACATATATTTGTTACAAATGGTAGTGTAAAACATAATATACAATCGTTTAATCAATATATTTACTTATTGTAATAAAATTTAAAGACGATAGAACCAACTTCCTTAAAAGGTTAAAAAGAATTTGTTGCAACGTTTCGTTTTACATAAAACACAATATCAGGCTAAAAAACCAAACATATTAAAAATACAATATAACCACAATTAATTGCTAACCTTTTTCTTGTTCAAATTCTTGCAGGTGGACAGTAAAGTATGGAATTAATCTGAATGAACTTTGAATTAATTTCAAAAAATAACAAAATTGAGACTTACAATAACTCAATGACAACTACACATGTACCCACCACCGCGTGTTGACACCAATTAAAAACATCTAAAAAAATTATAAGATCAAAAATTTTAGTAGGGATTAGTGAAACATGTTATTACCTTTGTGCAAAATGAATAAATGAAAAATTAAAAAAACAATAGTTTTGTAATAAAATTCCAAGAATTTAAACCTTTTCATTTTTTACATTAAATTTTAGAATAGTGCTTAAAATAATACAAATTGATACTTTACTTGCAATTATTAACTAAATAACCAAAACACTGACGTTACAACTAGAAAAAATTAATGTGAAAAAGGTTATATTTAATATCTTAGTCACAATAGTACTTAAAAAACAAAAAAAAACATGTTAAAAATTTGATGACTGTTATTTTCTAATGCTTTGACTTTTTCATAATACGGAATTTGTAAATTTCACTAAGTTTATCAGCATTTGATTTGGAATTAACAGCAATTTTTTTATTGTTTTGGAGGTAAGACTTTTTTGTATCTAATGCGTTCATTCATCAAGAATTTCAACACCATCAAAGTCAAATTCAGGTTTTGTTTCTTTAACATGATTAGCTAAGACTGTTAGATTAGTTTTACATTATAAATTTGATTACACGATTTACAACTAATTCGAAAAACTAATATTTTTTCCAGTTTAGAAGGTTTCTTATTTTAATTTGCTAAAGACTTGATTTAATGTTTTTTTGTTATAATAGATGACTAATTTCAGACAATCATGAATTAAACAGTGTTACAATTTTTTTCTGATCAGTGGGATATTTATTAATCTACAATATTTAAAAGAGTGAGTTTGAAGTTGAAGAAGTTATAACCGGAATTTTTACAATTTAACAAATTAAGTTGGTCATTGTTATCATTAGATAAAATTTTGTTGATTAAATTAAATGGATAATTATTAATTTATGAAATATATTTGGTGATGTTGAAATTTTCGGGAAGTAATTTTGGGTCATGAGACTTAATTTTTGCTGAAGAGGGTGATTTAAATAAAAATTTAAAATACGTAAAGAAGATGTTGGTTTAATGTGCCAATTTGTTCTAATATTATTTTCAGGATTTCTAATAACTTTTATGTTTTAAAAATATAGTAGGACGGTCGGTGGAGAGAAACAAGAGACATCAATGGTGGCTAAAGCAAGAAAATCACTTATTCCAACAACTTTAATTGTTAAGATGCATTGTTTTTATACAGTTTTAAGCCACTGTTATAATTTTTATAATAAATTATTTAATTGTTCCTGCCATCTACCTTAATTCAAAACAAAATTGAAACTTGCGCTGTTTATTTTTCTGTATTTTTTTCTATTAACATATTTGTGACCGTCTAATGTTCTTGAGATTCTTTTAACAAAGTTCTTCCGTGATTCTTATTGACGCTCGTCCATGAACCAGTTCATTTACCTTACAAGAAGTACAAATTGCATACAAAAACATGTATCGGAAAAACAAAACTCGAATGCATAAGTTACAAAAAAGCAAAATAAGCGAATAATATTGTTGCGTTTTAATGAAACGTTATAAAATGAAATAAATAAAAGAACAAAGAATAAAAAAATGCAGGCACCGTAGCCACTTCCGCGGCATTTCCATTCAAATTAATCAAGTACAAAAAAAATGACTTCACCAGTTACAGCTCAAGTTTAGGTTTAACTGTCTTACAGCTGTGGCCAAGAATTAGAGTTTTTAGTGATAAACAAAATATCAAAACGGAAATTTTGTATTTATTTTGTCAAATTTGAAAATCAAAGACAAAAGCGTCAGTCTCGGTCGGTAATTTGGCGCGCTTTGGCAAACGTCCATCCGCCATTTTCGTGATCACGTGACCAGTTACTAGTGCGTTGTGGTTTTACTGAATTATACAGGTATGGTTAACGTTGTCGTTTTCGATTGATTTAAGACCGTTAGTGAGTGCTTGTTGAGGTATGGTGTGCAATTTGGGCCCCAGCCCCCGATTTCCAGCCCTCGATCGAGTCAAATTTCTCCGAAATCGCGTAATTTCCTCGTTCTGTTTGGTTGTCATGAACTGCTTTACAAGCTCTGAAATGGCGTCCCTCCACATGGTATAAAAGCGGTCGTCGGCCACCGGGGGCTTCCATCCCGCCGTGCGCGCCCCAATTTGCCCCCAGAGCTGCTATTTTTCTCATCCGCCTCACGCGCGGCTAGCCCCCTGATGCCTCTTTGTTATTGCCGGAAAATCCAGTTATTTCGCAACGGCGGCGATATTTACTCTTCCGAAAAATATGTTACTCATTGAGTTTATTTTTTACAGATAGTTTGTAAATAGTACACTGTACATACTGTACAAATCATGAGTTCGAGCAATCGAACCACCTCTAAAGGTGGGAAAGGGTCAAAGACTGACAATAAAACACACAAATCAGATAAATCCGACACAGGTGAGTTCGGGGGGCTTTTTGGCAATGCGGGGACTAAGATGCGTGTCTCAGGGAAAGGCTCAGACAAGCAGCAAGCAAGCAGAGATAACACACATGCAAAATCAGAAGATCCTTTCATTAAGGACAAAGTGAAGAAGCTGATGGAGATGTCTCAGAGGTCTGAAGAGGAGGTTTGTCTTGCTCTACATGATTGCGACTATGATGAAAACGCGGCCATGAACATGCTTTTGGAAAATATGGGGCAAGTGAGTATTGTTTTAGTTTACTGCTCTTAAACTGATTCTTTTCGTAAATCGTGTAGTAAATAAATTAAAAAAAAGTTTTGTAGTCGCCCTACTCAAGCAGTTTATAGCGTTTCACAGAATTCACGTCTTTTCTGCCATTGTTTTGCTGGTGTCGCTAGTTGCTGTCAAAAACTCAAAACAAAACATTATTAAATCATTAAACAATAGGATATCTGATAAGCATAAGTAAACAACGTATTCTTCGATTTTATTGTATTGTTTTATTTAATAGTGAACTACGTAAAACTACTATCCTATCGTGTAAACTGGTAATAAGTAACGGATACTTATGGGAATTCTAGAAATTCTATTTTTTGTTAAATGTATATTTAAAACGTAAAATGTTATCTTAAACTTACTGAAATTAGAGAAAAAGGGAAAGACAGAGTGATAAAATATAAGTAGAATGTGAAATGAGAGTGGTTTATGTTTGAGGTTGCATTTTTTGGTTTTAATTTAGTAATAAAACTTCTCACACAGTTGTAACCTTAACTCGTATTATAATAATTATATGTTACATTTTTGAAAAAATAACCATTAAAATTTGGTTATTGTTAATAACTAAAAATTGTTTATTTACTATTCCGGAAATTACATCAATTTGTCATGGTCAAGGCTAAACGACGTGGCATCAACATTTAATGACAATAATTTTTTTCTTCTACTTTTTAATGGGATGTATTTGTAATACCATGGAGGAACAAAACGTTAGTTTTATTTTTTGTGACAGTAGCGAATAAAAAAATCTTAACTGGTTTCTTCCCATGGTCGTCTGGTTCCGTTTTTTAATAAGTATGTATTTTCCTTTCGTTTTTAATTTGGTGTTCGCGTAATAAGAAGTCTGGTTTTGTGTTATCAGGGTGAGTGGGAGACTAGAGTTAAGAAGAAAAAGAACCGCCAAGCGTCCGCCAGCAAGCAGGAAAAGATAGAGGAGTCTGCGGGCGGCGACGATTGGAACGACGTCCCATCTGCCGGCGGGGGCGGCGGTGCCGGCAACGGCAACGAGAAGGACAAACCGCGGAACAAGAGCGGTCCGCCTCGTCTCCACGGCCGACATAATGACAGCCGCGGGTGGCGTGGCCGAGAGAAACAAGAAAACGAGCGTAACCTCGAAGAGGGCGGCGGTGGCGGTCGTGATTTCCACCGCGATCGTCGCGGCAGACCTGGGGGATCGACGCGTGGTCCTGGAGGCGGTCGAGGAAGGGGCGGCGGACGCGCTGGAGGCAGATATCCGCCGAGGGGAAGTCGGAGCAACGCCTATAACAAACCCATCGACACCTGGGATAACTCCAACACGTGGGATAACAGCACGGTGGCCGCAACGAACCACACGGGTAAGATAAGGCGATAGCCGAGGAATCTTCTTCAATAGAAATTTTGATTTATTTTTCTTCGGCGTCTCATCAGGATAATCAATTAATGTATTTTTTTTAAATGAAATATTTTGCTTCTTCGGGAGGAAATAACCTACTTATATGGAATATTTGGATAGTGAAAAACATGATTTTTTTGAAAAAATTATTTTATGTATAACTTTGAATGAAAGTCTATTCTCTGCTTTAGATCATTCGTTTCTTATAATTTATAATTCTTATAAAAAGGTAAGGAAGATTAGGTGTGTTTCTTGCTTGAAATTACGTTACTGTACAATTAGTTTTTTTTAATAAATGCATACTTATCAATCTCATCATACATTCAAAAAGAATTTTTGGTGAAATATTTTAAATTTTCTTTGCAAAACAATTTTTAATCAATTTTCGTTCCTAGAGATATCAAAGTTTTCAGGAATTTGATTACGAAATGCATAATTCAATTTTTATGAGGAAAACGATGGGGAATTTACGTTTAATGTATTTACACTAGTGAATGAAACAGATAATTGGTATCTATAACTCGCTAATATGAATTTTTTTGCTATTATGCGGCGTTGAAAAAGTTCCTTTAAATAATTGAAATATATTTTTTATAATAGCCATAGATTAGATACTAACACCTCGCATCACCTAAAATTATTTACAAAAGATGCACAGTTTCAAAAATGAGCTACAATATAAATTTATTTTTTTGTTTTAATGGAAATTTTATTGCATTTTTGACATAGCTTTGTATACTTGTACTGGTCGAATCTGCTTAGTTTTTGAAAGAATTTGTTTTTTTAGAAGAAAACACGTCTTTTTAAAAAAAATATTACAGAAAAACCAAGAGTCGGATCTTCTCCAGTTAATAAGGAAAAGTTCAAACTGAAATGTTTACCAATTATTTAAGCTCATTTTTGGAATGTAAAATATTAAAAAAAAAATTACAACTTGAATAAATCAAAAAAGTTAAATAGAACACACATTTTTTTTACTTGGTCTCAAATATTATTATATTGTTAATCTAAAAATCTAATGTGCATAATGACTTTATTTATTTATAAATATTTATTTGACTTCAAAAGTTAATTTCAGCTTCAAGCCACATTGTCTATGAATATTGTTGTTACCATATAGTAAACCATACCATAACCAGAATAGCACTACCACGGAACATTTGTTGTCGATTTTATACAGGAATTGAAAGATTTGCTGTAAATGTTAAAATTTTGGTTATTTCAGTGTTATAAATGACGAATAATGGTCCAAAGTAATATTAAAGTTAAAATAAAAGTAAAAATTAAAGTAAAATAGCTCTAATTTGGAATTTTTACGAAAATTCGGTTTATAAGCAGTTTTTATAAGCTAAAAATTTCACTTTTTTACTACTGAAACAACTACAGTTAATAATTCTATTAATGTTTTTTGGGCAATCATAAGAGACACTTAACTATTTATGTTTTTAGAGAGACAATTTAAAAGTTTTTTATATGCAACTTGTAACAAACTTCTTTATTTTTTATGTTCTTGATTGCAAAGCTAAAAAAATATGAGTAAAAAAAATTCAATTACTTCAAAAACTAAGCAAAATCGACCAATAACTAAAACCAAAACATCAGTGTTTAAAAATGCAATGAAATATAGGTGTTCTATTAAAAAAAAATTCGTAGCTAATTTCCAAAGCAGCATATATAATTTAGGGCATATACGGTTTCTGTAAGGATTATTTTTTTAACATTTAAAGGTCAATAATGAGCTTTTTCAATACGAATTTAAGCTAAGAATTCTGGATTCTCTGGCGAATGAGTTTCCGTCGCCTCTTTGCGAAATTTACTGATGTGCTCACATTTATTGCTTAATTTATCGTCTCATTTGTGTTGTTATTTTCAGAAAATTGGGATGATTTTCCCGGCACCGACGAGTGGACGACGGAGGAGTACACCGGCAGCCTGGCTGATACGAAAGTGTTCACGCCGAGCGTAGCGCCGCCTATCGATGCGATCAACGAAGCGTCGTCGAACATCGGTTTGTCGATGGACAACGCGGTCATTAATACCGGCCAACAACTCGGTCAAAATCTTCAAGCCGGCGCCGGTCAGTTGCCTTCGCAGAGTCCCGTCCAAATTGGAGGGACGTTGAATGCCGCACAGACGCAGTACCTCAATCAACTCACTCAGCAAAACAGCGAAAACTTAAAGCAGTACGGCAGTGCTCATACTTATCACGCTCAAAATTCGAGTCAGGTATACAATACGGGAGCGAACACGACAGCGAATCAGACCTACGCGAGCAATCAACAGTACGTCAGTTCGCCGAGCGGTTACGTGAACAGTTCGTATCAGACGGGAAATAATAACTATAATGCGGCAGAACAGCAGGCGACGCAACAGCCGGTGAGGACGAAGACGCAGAGGGCTAGGGTGCCACCACCGTCCAAGGTTTGTAATCATTGAAATTAGGGAAAACTGATATAATTTATCACAATGATGAGACTTGATGACGAGACTGAGGCTTCGAAAAGGGCGATTTCTCTCGATTTCCGATAAGTTTTTTATCGATTTCTTTGAGGTTTTGTCACTTTTCGTTGTGCTTTGATTAATCGGCAGCCTGATTAAAAAAAGCATTTACTGGTTTGTAGTTTGGTTGTGGTTTGTTATAAATTAGTTTTTGGTGATTGCAGATTCCTGCGAGTGCGGTGGAGATGCCGGGAGATCTGAACAGTAGCATCGGCTACTTGGACGTCCAGTTTGGTGCGATGGACTTCATGTCGGACACTAATTCGTTTGATAGCGTTAACGATAACAAATACGGTTCTTCCAACCCTTCTGGTTTGGATAATACGGCCGTGACGTCGACTGGTAACATGGATCTCAATACAAATCAAAATTCCACTCTCGACGCATATTCACCCAAATCTAATACACAAAGCAGTATTAGCTCGGCGTTAACGCAGAGCGTAAGTTGAAAAATCGATCTCTGTTAATTATTTATTTTTAAATTTGTGTCCAGCTGACGGAAAGCATTCCACAGACAAGTGAACATTTAACAAACGCTTACAATACGGCTCCGAGAAGTTCGACAACGGGCAGCACGGCAACGCCATCTGTCACACCCTCGGGCCTTGACATCGGGAAACAAAGCGAAAGTCACACGTACTCGCAGCAGTCGACGTATAATTCCTACCAGCAGAAAACCAACACGTATAACGCGTCGACGTATAGCGGCACGCAGGTAAACATTGTTTTATTACAAATTTTTTGTACTTATTTATTTCTATGATGAAACGATGACGAGACTGAAGGGTCTTTCATACGACTTTGTTTTCTTTAAACCGTTAAGTTTTTTATCGGTTTATTGGGACTTGTTGCGGAAATTCCCGATAAGAGTGATTTAAGGCAATCTGATCCTTTGTGTCCAGAAAAGTTACCATAAGTGTGTGTCACGAGTTACATAGGTGTTTTTTTTCCAGACTTCCAATTCGTACGTTTCGAATCAAGCTAACAGTAATTACGCGAACAGTCAAGCGGCTCCCTACAACACTCCTTATCAGAATGCTTATTCGTCGGCGGCTTCTTATCAGTCGAACACGAACGCTGGTGCTTTCCCATCGATAAGTCAGGCAAATTCGTATCCCTCGAATAATCAGTCTTATCAACAGAATTCCAGTCAGTCCGTTTATGGTGCTAATACCGGTTGGTATCCCTAGTTTATAATATATTTTTTCTGATTTTTGTTTTGCGAAGGTTTGAGCAACAGCTCAAATTTGGGTAACACAACGACGAGTCAGTACAACAGCTACAGTTCGGCAAGCAACCACAAATTGAGCAAGGACAGTTACGACAGCACTTCGAACGCTGTCAGCAACACTCAAACGACGACGTCGAGCAATGTAACATCGACGACGGCGCTGTCGTTGTCTCAGAGCACCGTTTCGGTTACGAAATCAACGACAACGTTAGGTGAGTCTAGGCATTTTTTTTCTGTTTTTCGGTTGTAGGAATGATTGTGATTGATTTATTATAGCGGCAAAGAATTCGAGTAGTGTTGTTTCAAATATACCTCCAGGTGTGGCGCCGGTGATGAGTACGCCGTATATCATGGGACAAGTACCGTATTTCCAACCGCCCGTTTACTCGTATGAAGAAGTACAAATGTTGCAACAGAGGATGCCACATATGGTGTGTATTTGGCTTCTTTTTGATTAATCAAGCATGTGTTTGCACTGTGTGGGAATAGAGGCTTAAATTTTGTGTGGAAGTGATCAAATGACACAGGGACGGGTTTTGAGGGAAAGGAATTTATTCTCTGGTGAACTATTTATTTTATGTAAAGGGTTATTTTGCTTTGTTTACTTATTTTATTAAGCTAGGGTTTAAACTTTTGTGAAGTTTATTATTTTTTTTTGTGTAAATTAAGAATGTTCTGATTTTTTTTGTTGTAACAGTTTTTAATGCGATTAATAGAAAAATAAATAATTTTTTTGGCTAATAAGTTAATTGGCTGAATTGTAATATTTTTCTGTAAGTGCTATATTTTTCACTGGTTTGTGTCTTACTGATACATTGTACTTATTTTTGTGACTTAATTATTGTATATATAAACATAGCCAGAGCTGTAACGATAGCCGGCTGTTTTACGTTCATACTGTTATA
This sequence comes from Tribolium castaneum, assembly GCF_031307605.1. Classification (NCBI taxonomy): domain Eukaryota; kingdom Metazoa; phylum Arthropoda; class Insecta; order Coleoptera; family Tenebrionidae; genus Tribolium; species Tribolium castaneum. The sequence continues at coordinate 16,169,252 of NC_087396.1, forward strand.
ATTTGTGTGTTTATTTTATGTTGTTCTCCCGAAATTGTAAAATTTGGGTCAGCTTCTCTTTTGGGCTTTGTGTTATTAATTTTCTCCCTCACCTAATACACCCGATTCTCATTGTCTGTTGTGTCAAGGGTGTGACTGGCTTCCGCTTACCTCGTTGCCGCAATTGTTAAGTGGTTGCGGCGGCGTCACGTCAATGTGCGTGTGTATAAACTTCTTCTCACTCATTGGCATCAAAATGACTCACCCGTTTTTTATGTACATATAATCTGCTGAAATTAATGATTTAACAGTGGTCCAAGCTAATTCTGTTGCTTTAGTCCCTTTGAGAAAGTGGCCGAGCTTGCTAATCCGTTATATTTTATTATAAAATTGGGCAAGTCGTTTTGATAGAGTGACAAGTTCGTTTATGTATTCAGACGACTCCCTACTATGACATGAGTTACCAGACTCCGACGACGTTGGCCGCTGTTAGAGATGGCGCTTTGGGCAACGTAGGTTATTCGATGTCTTCAGACGGGAGGTTTACGCGAGGTGACAACAACGCTTCGCCGGTACCTTCGACTCTCTCGCAGCAGACCACTTCCTTGACGCAGGGACATCAAGCGCAGCCGATTCTCGCTGGGACCGGACATCCCTATTTTTTCACCGCCTTGAATACCTTCCCCAATTACCAGTTCGGCATGTACACGGTAAAATTTTAAATTATCTTTTGTAAATTTAATAATTGAGGACATGTAGCAACTTCCGGCTGCGACGAACGCGCATGGCTCGAGCAACAGCACCCAGTATCCGAAACCGGCGACGTACGGTTCCGGCTACGGCAGTTATGACACGTTGAGTCAAACGCAAGACTACAACAAGACCGGTTACGTCGGGAACAACCAGGGACAGAAAGGGGGCGGTGTTAATGCGACTTCTACCGGTTCGAGTGGAAATGATTTGTCAATGTACGGGAAATCACACGCAGCTCTAGGCAAAGTTAATGTAAGTTTTTTATTCAGCCCTAAACAAAAACGTCGTAACTACTTTTAATAATAATAATAATAAAATTTTTGAGTTATTTCATGTTTCTATCGCACCTTTATTTATGCTTGGAGTATGAAATTTAGAATTTTGCACTATTTATTTGTAAAAATGATATTGACATTTATGGATATCTCTTTAGAGCGCTGAACAGAATTTCTATGTATGACAATTGTAATAAAAAAATCGTCAAGTTACTAATCAAAAAAGTCGTAACTACAAAAAAAAATTATTAAAGCAAATTGAATAATTAAAAGCTACGTATTAGAATAATAAATGAACGAAAAAAGCAATATAAAAGAACAACCAATGCTTCTAAATAAAGGATACAGGTATTTTTTTATTTATGTATGTTCTTTTTCAGTTAAAAGGTTTATCTTAACAATTGTTATTAACTTTTACTTATGGTCAAAGCTCAAATGTTGGTCAAATAACATTTCCAAAGCTGACAAAATTTTATTGGTTTCATATTTTTGTTAAAATAAGGTATGTATGTGTTACTTCACAGAACAGAAAATGCTCTTCTTAAAAAAATTAAATTTAATTCATCTTGCCCTATAAAAAAATAATTTTGCCTTGTTTCCCCAGAACAAATGGGAGATAGAAATTTTGTAAACATCTGAGACGATAGAATTTAAATGGTAAATTTAATACAAAATTTCATTTAGTTTTGATGAATAATTTATATAATATTTAGCTTTTTAAAAGTAATAATATCTAATAATTATAATAATGAATATTTAAGCAAATAGTCATTTCTTATTTTATTTTTGGAGCAAATTTTAAAAAAAAATTAAACTATGGTCTGGTAATATACAGGATATCTCAGAATTAGCGAATTTCGAGTTTAGAGTATTGTAGAGAATTAGTAGTCGAAAAAAAATCGGGAATTCCTTACAAAGATACATCGGTCTGAAAATTACTCTTTAAATTGCGTTTTCTTCAAATGCAGGTAAAAAATTTTCAGTGTTTTTGGTTATTTATGTTGTAGATGATTATGGCGAATAATAATGTAAAACATTTTTTTTACTTCAAAATAAAGGTAATTTTTTGAGAAATTGTTTTACATTATTATTCTCCATACTCATACACAACTTTATGTTTCGTTTTTTATTTTTTGTTATTTATTAACTAACAAAAACGAAGAAAACGAAATTCAAAGTGCACCTGAAGTACATCTTCAAACCAATATATCTTTATGGGAATGTTCCGAACCTTTATTTTGTTTCTATATTTGAACTACTGTATTTTTAATTGTCCGTTGTGGAGAAGTGTCCACTAATGGGAGGTGGGAAATTTTAATTACAAATTTGTCTGTTATGGAGACGTGTCCGTTATTCGGAGGTTTAACTGTACTCTTATGTTCAGTTTAAAAAAATCATATCAATGAATTACTAGATTTCTCAGATCTGTATTATGTGAAAGAGTTTGTTTCGCTGAACATAACAAAAAATACTATTAGAATCCTACGTTCAGTTTTAAAAAGTTCATGTCAATGCATTACAAACAGTTCTATAGAATTGCCAATGTTTAGCAAAATAAAATCTTCACTGTAATTGGTTGATCTCAAAGAAAGGGTCCATTTTTAAAGGAAATAAATGAAGAAACTTTAAGACTTCCCTTTCATATATAGTTTATTTGCGCTTTCGGAATTAATCCATCTTCATGTATAAAGTCAATCAAAATATAAACAGAAATTGATTAAAAAAAATTAAATACGCTCCAAATAGTTATTTGTCATTTGTTTTCAATACCGAGGAACCCTTCATTTGTTTTCTTTTAATATCTTGCTTGGCTTTGTACCTGAAGATGGATTAATTCCGAAAGCGCTAATGCAAATAAACTGCATTTATATTTGAATGGGAAGACTTCGAGTTTCTTCATTTTTTTCCTTTATATTTTTAAATGTTTTTAATTTTTCTTGTTTTTTTCAAGAATATACCATTCGGTTTGTTTTGCTTCTTAAAATGTACTTCCTACACATTAAGATTGTATTATAATGGATTAAACAAAATTTGTGTTCTTTATTAGGTTTCTGAAATATAATAAAGGCTTATGCAATTTTTGAAATACGACTTTTTTGTTAAGTAATTTTGTAGAAATCTTACTACGCTTTTTTCCTTGTTAAAATTTTAATAACGCCTTCAAAGAGCGTAGAAAAATAACTGTTAATGTGTTTTAGATATAAATTTGCATGTTATTTGAAATAAAGAATTTATTATTGTTTAATTCTGCTTTAGTCGTACGACAAACAGGGATTCCATTCCGGGACGCCACCGCCGTTTGCAGGGACTTTACACGGTCAGAATGCAGGCTTGGCTCCCAGTGGAACTGGTTACGGACCACAAGTCTATATACCGACAATGACACCGCATCAGCAGCAACTATCAACTCAGTTGATGCATCAGCCGTTACATCAGGTAATTTTTAGTTTGAGTGTGGTTTTTGATATACGACCTCGAAAAAAGTTTTATTATAGCCACAGCGTGGTTCAAAATAACTTCAATTAGCAGTGTTTGTACCACGATGTACCTGCGAGAAATAAATTTGTAATTCTCGGTGTTTAAAGTGACTTCCGACGTTTCTGCATGCTCTTTGGCGACACTTGGCTTTTTTCGGTCACAAACAGCATGACCCACAAACTTGTTTCGTTGACTTAGTATTATTTTGCTTGTAGATGGATGTCAGGCACCAAGGCCGACGCGTGGTAAGTCATTTCGGGACACACCATGCCTAAGTTTTGTGTTTGTGCGTTGCTGTTTGTTGAGCTGGCTTGTTATTTTTATTCATAACCCGTAGTGAAAGCGCTAACAAGTCATTTTGCTTGGTTTTGTGGATTTTTCGGGAGTTTTCCGCATTGGTAATTGTGGTTTTGTCGGCAGGATTCTGGAAACAATAGTGGAAACCGGTCACAATCCTCCAATCCGGCCAAAGGGGGCGCAAAACAGCCGTACCAAACCTCTTACTGGAACCAAGCCTAAGACGGATTCGGACACTCATTGCTTTGCCCCGCCCGAAATCGTTTCCAATAGTTATAATTAGCTTTTAATTGTATTTTATAGAGCGTATCAGCGTCATAAATTATTACCCTGTATTTATTCAGTCTTCGGTTTATCGGAGGCGTCTTTATGATTTTTATGTGAAATAAATGACTTGTGCGAGATGGTTCTTTTTAACATTATACATCCACAGATTTGAGTTTATTTTGGTGTGCGTAGCGTGCAATTTAAGTGCAATTTTTTGTATTGGTACGACTGTGGATGAGTTTTTCTTGTTTTGGCCAGTGGTTGTCGCAAAAAATAAACGCTTATGTACTTTAAACTTTGTAATTAATTTAATCTCAAGTCTGTATTATATTTTTTATAATGGATTAGTTTTGATTTTTTTATGTTAAGTAATCGTGTTTTGTTTCATTTTTCGAGGCGAGTTGGTGAGCAGTGACGCTGAAAGAATTTCGAAGTCAATTTTTCAAGTTTCTCGGTTTTTATAAATGGACATGGATTAAAAAATGTAAATACAGCTTTAGAGTTACAAAGGAATTTTCGTACTGATCACACATGCTCTGTACCTAGTTCTGCCTGTGCATTGTGCAGTAGTTTAGAAAAATTCTTCTAGATAATTTGACGTATGATGCGCAGTCGTTTCGACTGACTCGGCTTGGGTCTCTCCAATCTTCTTGAAACTTGTAAGACGGTACGTTAAGGATCGCTTTGTTTCAAACAAGAGACTAGTGAGGCGCCTGAGTTTTAATCTACAATGTTTAGGTAGATTTATTAACTAAATTATCTTGTGTATCTATATGCTACTTGTATAAAATAATCACTTATAATTATGTAGACACTGTATATGTGTAGTTTTGTTTTTTGTATTTGCTAATTACGATATAGAAAATACACATGGATAAACCTTGACACACCTACTGTGTATCGTTTATTATTATATTTTGTATTTACATTTTGTAGATTCATAAAAGAGGTATGAATGTTCAAAAAGAATAAAACTTAATAAAATTGACACGTTATGTTATTTTTATTTCGCAACAGGTGGTAGAAAAAGTCACACTGCAACATATAAAAGAGATATTTTATTGTAACAGTCTTGTAATGAAAAAGTTTACAGTGAAAATGTAAGCTGAAACAATGAGAGTTACAAGCACTTCAACGACGTTATATTAGATCCATTCTTAAAGTAATAAAAATTCATACTTAAGGCAAAACCCTGCTAATTTCCGACACTCGGCCGATATTAAAGCTAAAAATATACAAAAATCTACAAAATCTGAAACACATAGAAAAGCGTGTAAAGAACACTTAGATTGGTCAATACAAAATCAGAAATTAAGCCTTTTTATCAACAATGGCGAGTAATTCGTTCAGTATCGTATCCAACAACTTCAAATTTTCCACTGGACCTTTCTTCTCATCCGCACTATCGTCACTACACGATGTATTTTGCGTCTCCGAATCACTGTCACTTTTTTTATCACTAGTGTCTTTGGACGTGCTCGGTTGATCTTCCTTTCTTTCGCTACTCCCACCCGTTTCCTTATCTGCAACCAAACATTTAAATCAAAAACAAAACGCTCAGTCTCGTCTCACCTTTACTACTCTTCTCGATCTCCACCGCGACCTTACTTTGCAGTTGCTTGAGCGTGTTTCTAAGCAAAGGCGGCGGCACAGCCTCGGGACTATTGTACACCAAAATCAGCGCTCGCAAATCACCCGCCAGCCGTTTCGCCATTTTTGTGACCTCCAACGACCCCACTTGTTCGCTCAGAGCCACCACCGTGTTGTCGATCATTGTGAGGGTTTGTTCCGAAAGGACGTGCGCCGAGACTTTCGGGAAAAATGCCACCAAGAATTCGTAAATTACGTTTACTGTTAGGGCCGATCTTTCGTCGAGCAGAACAGCGTCAATGTAGTCGACGAAATAATTACAACTCGTCAGCATGGAGATGTACTTGCGGTCAATGTGCTACAAAATTATTTGACTCATTTGTGCTAATCGGGGATTAAAATACTCACTTGCGCCTTCAATATATCCAACCACAACTTCGGAAAATACGTAGAATGCAACGGCACCGCCTCGAACCCAACCACCGCACTCAAATTAACCAGAACCTCCGTCACCGTGTCGTTATTCACCGCCAGTCGGAACAACATGTCGATGAAATCATGGTACGGCGTGTAAAACTTATCCAGCGCTTCGTCGTATTCAGAATCAACCCCGCGACTGCACTCTAACTGATTATGGGGCACCGTCATCTGCACCATCGGTCTTAGGGGCCGTGCGCCCCCTTTTCCGGCCACAACGGGCAGAGAATGCCCCCGTCGAGGGAAATAGGGGCCCAGGGGCACCGCATCGTGGCTGTCCTGGAAGGCAGAATGGCAATGCGACAACAGAGGCACCAAAATCTGCATCACTTCCGGTGCCATGATCAGGACGAACTCCTTCAAGACGTCGATGCACAACGAGCGCATTTCCGGCGGGTTGTACGTGTTGAGCAGTGTTGCTAACTTGCGGAGGACTTCCAGCCAGTCTTTTGTGGCGAGGAGAATACCACGGGCGTCTTTATTGTCACGGTAAGTGCGCACGCAGCGGACGAGGTCTTGCATTATGGTGAGGATGTCCATCAGGTCTCCAGAGACGTGGCAAGCGGTGGCCTCGTGTAACATTATGTGCAAGTTTTGGAAACACTAAAATAAAAAAATTAATAAAAAAAGTTTTTATCAGAGGAGAATATTTTTGTTTGCAAGCTAGGATTCGAAATTTTATAAAAGTTTTGGTGATGGGGGTATATCACGTGCAGCGGAAACGAAAAAAATTGCGACAACCTGAAATTCGGTTCCTAAAAGGTATGAATGTAGTAAATTCGAGATGATTTTTCTCAGAATGATTTATTTATAACGTTAGTGACTTTTAAAAATTTACCAAATATTAAGCATAAAGTTTTTGTAAACTGTTATTCAAATTAAGCAATAAATAATAAATTATTTAAGATGATGCGTTATATAGTAAAATCACTGTTGTTTTTAATTTAACAAAAAAATTAAAAAAAGGTTCATTATCCCGATTATGACCGAATTTCAGGTTGTAATTTTTTTTCATCGTCCGCTTTACGTAAAATGCCCAAATGGTCCATATTATAACAATATAGTCAAGTAAAATCGACCCAAAATTATGCCTGTTTTTGAAAATAAGGTATAACCAAGTGAGAAATGGATATCTACTACTGAATTTTGTTACTGTTAATTTTTTATGTAAAAATTAGATTTCAGAAAATTGTGTTCTTTTATATCGTCCTGGTAAATTAACCATTTGAGCTAGAACTTTGATATTTGGTCAATTTACGTAAAAAACTAGGGCGCGTCCAGCAGCAGATTTGCAAAAAACAATTTTGTTTTTGTGAAAAGGGCCTCTAAAACCAAAACCTCTAAAAACAAAATTGTGCGGTGAAAATTTCACCATGCGGAGAGCTACATGAATTATTAAATATTTGACCATATAATGTTTCTAAAGCGCTTTATAAAACCAGAAAGTTTTTTAGTGAAAGATTCAGATCAATAAACCCAACAGTTTTTTAAATATTATTTTTTTAATAAAAAGTGTTATACGTAATAATCCACGAAACAATGTAAAATTATTTATTCGAGGCCTAATTATTAATTATATACTATAATAGAACGTAAATCATCTAAAATCATTACAAAATATTTTATGAAATGTGTAAATTACTCTAAAACATATTGTTTGCTACAAATAGCGTATAAAAGTCTAGAAAATTTTCTTGAAAAAATAAAAATATAATAACGTTTTAATGGATCGTAATAAAATCCCTCGAAATAGGGTTATGAGGATGACTGCAAAGTCTGATTTAATCTCAAAATTTGAACTATTTGGCTTAACGGCGTCTCTTGATCTAGTAAATTCACCTTTATCTTGCTGAATTTTTTCTTTATGTGGATAATAAATTATCACAAATTCCAATTATCTTTGATTCATACAAAAATGATTCTGTAAAATCACAAGAACGGCATCATACAGCTAATTGTTCGTAACTACGTAACTGGCCCTAGAAAAGTTCTGAAATTTAGTCAGTTTTGCGATTCTCACAAAAAAGTGACTATTAATTTTTTAATCAAGTACATTTTTGAAATTTCTATGAATGTTTTATCAAACAATGAGGCACTTATTATAGCTGGTGGATTGAAAATAATAATTTATATTTTTCAGTTAACAAATACAGTGATATCACAGAAGTGGGGGATCTTATTAGCAATCGCGAAAAAGCCGATACACGATTAATTTTACGTAAACGTAAAGCAAAAAAGGAAACAAAATAAAATGTTAGTAAAAATAATTGGTTCTTTTGACTTACTATTGCAATCGTTCTTAATGTAATGATTTTAAAACGCGTAGTAAATATTGCTATAAAATTTGTATTAGCTTTGCATAAAAATAAAAATAAGGAAATAAAAGCTTTAAATGAATGATCTTAGGTAAGGCTCAAACATCAAATCGTGCTTGTGCACTAAAAAAGTAGAACTTGGTCGCTTTTTTGGTTTATATTATTAAAAATATTTTAAGAAATTATGAGAAAAAAGCTACACATTACTTCTTAATTCAGCTAATAATAATTTAACCCCCTTGAGAGCTAATTAACTATATAGAATTTCACTGCCACGCAGATTACGTAAGTATGCTAAATTTCAATTCGTTCAGACGACAGGAACCTTTTCAAATTTGGCTCGGAAAATATGAAACAGACAGACAGACAACAAAACAAGAGCTTCTAAAAATTGGTGTTTTCCATCCTGAACTTTTAAAATACTCACTTCAAAAACAATCTGCAAGCCTCCATTGTAGGCCACGTAAAGTTTATCATCGTTCGACTCTAATAAAATCCTAAACGCCGAAATCAAAGTCCCCCAACTTGTCCTACCGTCCAAACATTGCAAATACGTCATCAATGTGTTTCGTCTGAAACTACAGATTTCTCTTTGTTCGGCTTCAGTCATGTCGGGATGCTTCATGACCATTAGTTGCATTAACTTGAACAATTCTTCGACCGCTTGCGGGTATTGAGTCGGATGTGGCGTGATATTTTTAAAAGCCCATTGCAAATTCTGGTGTTGGGCTAAATGTCTCGTGAAAATACGAGACTGTTGACACATCATTCGCAACAACCCGTAGTACGCTGGCAACATGGCACGGTTGTACAAGACAATCTCTTGGTCATCGTGGTCGGCACTAAAACTGAACCATTCGAACCATTTTTGATTTTACTTTCGATTTAACTCACAGAATATAATTAAAAGCGATATTTTTCGTAACGTGAGCATTCTGTAACATTAATTGCACATTTTCGGGGCAGTCGACACAAACGTGGTTCCAAAACGCCAACAGCGCCTGTTTATTGTGATATGCAGGTATTGAAGGCTCCGATAATTTCGGATGAAACAGGTGCCACAATTGCAGGAAATACTGACCGAACTGAAACAACCCCAATACAAACCCATCCTTTACAAACCGAAAAATCCTCATACCATCAACTTCTCCGTCCTTGACACACAACAATACATCAAGAGTGCAAAGTACGTTGTTAGCTTCATCGTGCCGTGCTGTTGCATGTCCGTATAGTGCTTAGCCGAGCCTAGTAGCCTCAACAGGCCTGTGTAAATTTGGTGAAGCACCGTTTGGGCCTCGTTGGAGAGTTGGGGCTCTCTTTGCATGCGATGCGCGGCGCGGAAGCCTTGCCGGAAGGGGGCGCTTGGCACCAGACTGACGAGCAAATAACCGGCGGCTGAAACACGCTGGTTATTTTCAATTGTCGGAGAAAACGAATTTTACCATTTCGAACGCGTTGGTTGCTGTGGGCTATGAGGAAGTGTTCCAGCCACGAATCCATCGAACTTAAGACCCACTGATGCACCAACCGATTTCTCACCACTTGCAGAGCCAACCAATCCAACGCCGAATAGGGACAACATTCTGCCGCTTCCCACACCTTCTGTAAAACTAACTGTGTGAAACATGGCTGGGATGATGAACCACCTGAACCTTGGGCTGTACTTTCGGTAAGGAGGGTTAGGATTTTGAAAAAGGGTTGGGAGGTCTACAAAACATGATTAAATATTTTATCGGCAAAAGCCAGTTATTTACATCGGAATGTCTCGAAATCGCCTGTGAGATCATGCAAATTATCGACTGAGCTAACTGGTTGTTCCCTCGGCACAGCGAATGGATTAAATTACGCGTTTGCTGCAAATTTATGTTGTCTTTGATTTGTTGATACAGAAACGGAAAACCCTGGAAAAACCCTGATAGAAAAAATCGCGTATGTCACACATGACTTACTTTGCCTTCGGCCACTGCGCTATAATCTTTCTCACTTAATTGTAATTTCATATTCGAGTCACGACTTTTTTCGACTAGTGACGCTACTAGTGTTATCATTTTATCAAGAGAGGCCGGTTTATACTTATCACTAGGTAAAGCAACGACTTCCTCTTCTTCCTCACCTTCGCTTACATCAACCTAAGCGAAAGAATGCACAAGACGGGATTAAATTTTTCGCATACTCACAAAATCGTTCGCTTTTTGTCCCAAATAAAAATGCACCATCGAGTTAATAGCACCTACAGCTAGTAAAAACTTTGATTCTTCTTCACCCATTTTACTAAATTCGTACAAAAAACCGAAATATTCCGTCAAGTGTTTTAAATGGGCTTTCGCCCCGTGCTCCATCTGTAAGGGAGAAAATTATTTGCGGAAAAGACACACATTGTGGGAGGTTACAAGTGATAATAAAGTTTTGATGAATTTCGTCACACACGACGCATTTCCGATTTTCGAAGGTTCGACCGTTTTATTTTCCGATGGAATGTCTCGATCGATTTCTAAATATAAACTAGAATGTGACTGCTTCAAGCGTTGTATCACATGTATGCACAGCCTTTGAAACATTTGTCGCACCATTTGATTCGGACATTTTAATAATACTTGAACTGGCCACCAAGTGTCGTTTGCCATGTGTTCCAGGAACCACACGCAAGCCTCTTGACACGCATTAAACTGCTTCGTTACGAGCTCAACCCATTGTACCATCGTCGGCTGGAAAAATGCGGTAAGTGTTCAGTCTGCGGTCCGCCACACTGTTACCTTCTCTTTGGCATGAATAAAAGTCTCAATGAAAAACGAAGTGGACAATTGGGCCGCCTTCTGCGTGATATCCGGCTCGATCGGTAGGATAGTCTGCGGTATGTACCCGCAAATTTGCCACATGAAACTTGACACAACATTAGAACCTACTTAAGTTATTAGTACCAACTCACTTAAAGTAAGTATGTTCGAAAATATTTTTATCCTGAATGAAATGCATGTTGTCCTGCCAAATCCAATCCTCCAACTCTTTACTCAACTCGAAAGTGGCCGCAGATGTGTTACTAAGTATTTGACTGCTCTCACCAGATTCGGGCGTTGTTGAAGAACTTTCGGAACTTTCCGAAGTCACAATCGGACAACGCTCGTAGAAAAGCATATAAGCACTATTCGTTTTTTCGAAACTAAAATCCATGAATTTGTCCGTGACGCTGTCGTATGTTTTACTCTAAAATCGGGGCTTTAGTGTCGATTAAACAGGAGATTGGATAAACAAACCGTCATTTCGCCACCGAAACACTCGGCCGCTATCTGATTCGGATCAAACGGTTTGACTTCAGCATCGTTAAACAAAAACCATTTATCACGCGAACCTGCAGTTCGATCTTTGATAAAACTGTAATAATGGCCACCGTCAGCCGTCCCAGTGTGAACCGTGACTCCGATTAGGTCGTACTCATACTGTTCATCTTCCGGCTCGTATTGTTTTAATTTATCCTCTATAAATTAACGCGATAATCAATCCATGCAAGTGCAAACATGTAGTTACTTACCCTGATAATGCTGCGGCATTAATTGTTTTTCGACATATCCGGCCATATTTAGCCTCAACGGAAACGAAAAATGCGTATTGACTTTTTCCTTGAGCATCGTCAACATATTGAAAGTGTATCTCATCGTATTGAAGCACAAAATATGCGGTAATTTTTTAAAACAGGCCCTTTTTTCGGCGCGCACTTTTTTACCACATTGCGAACACGTGTACATATTATCGCCTTCGAGAGTATCTTTGACTGTGACTTCATCAAGAGACTCGTAAAGATTTCGCATATCAGCGACTTGGCACCGGACTGTATAAAATTCTTCTAACGTCCGACTAACATGGCCACAGTCCTACAGACAAAACAAAAAAAAAACAGTCGAGTGAAATGTGATAAAACAAATAACATACTAATGACACAACGTTGTTACTAAGGACACCGCAGAACAATTTCTTCACCACGGTTTTTAACGCCGGAGTCATCTCTTCCAATTTGCTGACCAAGTCGATGAAGAATTCGGCCATGTCTTTTTGCTCGGCGGTATTGAGCGGTTGGTGATCCATGGTGTACACCTTGCAGAAGCTGCGGGGGTTGTAAGCCTTCCTTTCACTTTCCTTAATTTAATAAAGAACAAATTGAATTGGAGAAAAACAAGATAAAGGGTGTACTGACCAGCAAGTACGCAAACATCCGTTGCAACTCCTTGAGAGTCGGTTCGTGTTTCGAATGTTCGGTATTTGCGGCCAAAATAGAGGCTCTAGCTTGGGGCATCATGTAGAGGTGTTGCATACAAGATGCCATGTAACAGGTCGCTCCTAAATTCGTTAAACCGACGTAACCGCATTCGGAACGGCCGTCTTCGTGGGGCCAGTAGTCCCAAGGGTAGGGCGAATGGGGCCCTTAATTAAATAAATAAATAATACCGATTTAATTAATAATTAGAGGGCCGACTAAATAGAGGAGTCAAGGTTACAGCTCAGCAATTAGCGCACCGATTTGTCGTCAGGATGCGAGGGATTTAAAAAAAATGATAATAAAACAGAATTTGCTGGTTTGTCGAGAGTTTGTGCATTTTTGGAGCACGAAAGAGTAAGAAGCTTGAAAAACGGCAAACATTTCCAAATTTTCTTCTGTAAACTGATTTCTTTTTGTAGTCTAATTTCTTTGAGATGAGAAAAGGACCTTTCTATGTCACAACTTGTAACTGGTGCAAATGGAAAATAAGTCGAAAGTTTTAAAAATTTAAAGACATTGTTCGATCTGTAAAGTTATTTGAAGCTATTTTTCTACGAATAAAAAGTCTGGGTTTCGGACAAAATAGTATATTGAAGTATAAATGGATATTGAGGTCTTTAAAACACGCGCGATTGGAGTGCTCCAAATAGAGCAAGTGTTTTAAAGACCAATTATCCACGAATACTTTACGTCTTTTTTATTGGTCCACTTTGAAATCATAAATACTGATATTAATATTACAAAAATTAGAAATAATGTAATGTGAGATCAGAATACCTTTCGTTATAATAAAAAATCATTAAAAAGTTGCCATTTATCTTAACGTTTCTTGTCGTAGAAATTTTTTTATAGTGTTTTTATAACTGTAGATTCGTCTGGAATTCACGTGTTGTGTTGTGTATTTTTTTAATTGGTATGAGCTAGGGTTATTTATAATTTTTTAAACGGAATATTTGCTGCAACAAATGCTTCACAGAAATCCTATACTTATTCATTCCCGCGGCTAAACTTTCTCGATGTTTTTGTGGCGATATGTTGGGTTAATGTGTGTCTAACTTCGAATCTTAAAGCTTTAGAACAAATATTGTAATAAACTTGCAGTTCATTAACAAAAGTAAAAATATCAAATTCCAATTGAAAACAATTTCCCATGTTGATATAAAAAAAAGGAAAAATTTTGTTAAATTATTACCTACTATAAAATTAAAATAAACTCAAGTGACCACGGACGCTGTTAAAAAAACAGAAATAAACTAAAAAAGAACACTTAAAACAAAATTAAAGTTAAATGACGTACTGGTAGTACGTCTGTCTATGACAGCATCCAGTACCATAGTTAGAAGGAAATAAAATTATAAAAACAAATAAAATACTAACTAAATTAATCACAGCAACCTAACCATTATTAAAAGTAAAAATCAAGAATAAAATTCTCTATGTCATCTGCTCTCTGTTAATACAAACCTGGTTGGTGTTGTTTGAGCAACTTTTCGTGCAAAATATAGTAATTCTGCGGCGCCCCCTTGACCAACTCCACTAAAAGATCATAAGCAGCTGTCCTCGACCTCGGCGACTTACACTTGGGCACGTGTCTCAACTTAGGACTTGGTAAAGCAAACAAGAATTTAAAAACCTCAACCAACAACTCCTGCCCTTGCTTACTGACTTGAAATGGCGGTCTGTGTTTAATCAAATTCGTCAACAAATTCAACAACCCGATCAAGCCATCATCATCTATTGTTCGATGTCTTGTCTCGAGATACTCTCTCGATAACAGCGACCTCGAAATTTTATTCGTCAGTCCGTTGATGTCAATAACACAATTCTGCGGATCCTCGAGACTCTCTTTAACTAAATCGTCGGGTAAACTATCAACAAGCCGCGCCACGAGCCAGAAATAATCCCTACAAGCTGGCCCGTAGGGCTCCTTGCCCTCTTCCAGAACCGGGATCGCTTCGAATTTTTGCGACCGCATACTTTCCGCATTATCCAAGTAGAGGAGTAATTCAGAGAGCATGGGGGCGACCAAACTATTCTCCAGCATGTCACCGCTGGTCGAAATTCCCAAACATAATCTGTAAATCGCCGAGCAAACTTCGCGTCGTACTGCAGGTTCGGGGTCCTCCAAGACGAGTCTTTGCAACCAAATCGAGAAATTTGGCGATTGGAAAAGGGCCTGTCGGGCCTCTTCACTGCAATGTAACCACGAGACGAGGAAAGACATGGCGTAATGTACGACTTGGGCGCGCCCCCAGAAACCGGTCTTGTAATGATTGGGGTCTTTCGGTAGTGACGCCTCTTCGAGGATGCTTGTGAGTTGGGGCATTGTGTTCTTAACATCGATCATTGCGAGCATCGCCTAGAATTCGTAAAAATTAGTTTTAAACAGTTTCAGGTTGGTATTATTACTTCGTTCAGGTTTGGTATCACGATTTTATCGCTCCGAACCGGGCGGGATTCGATTGGAAGGGACTCCACCCCCAATTGACAAATTATTTTAAGTAAGGAAGCAAGACAGTCTTGTTGCCATTCGCTGCCGTTGCCCCCGTCACGTTGTAAAACCCCTAAATAAATTAAATATGATGTATTATTCACCCAAATACAATGAAATCTCTCTTAATAGACACCCCCTATAAGCGGACGCCTTTGACATTTTTGTTGGGCCCGTTTAAAACTGCTTCTCTTTTAAGCAGACTCTCTCGTAAAAGGACGCAATTATAGGATCCTTGAAAATAAAATCTCTCCTCTAAGAGGGAGAATTCCTCTATTTCCAACATAACTGGCCACAAGTCATTTGCTTTTATGTGCTCTACGTCAAATGGTCAGGAGAGAGTTCGTAGCGCGCAATAATTAATAATTTATATGTCCGTCCGGGTTGAAGGACACACGTTTGTTTATTTGATTCTAATGCAAAATTGTCTGCTGATCTCGAATCAGAAGTTAGATTTTCTGTTTGAAATTGTGTTCATCATGAAAGACGTTTCTGTGAAAATTATTGAAAAACTTAAAATTGGTCAAATTTTGTGTTTACATCGTTATATCTTCTTTCTGAATAAAGCTAGAAGATTCTTGAAAAAATGTGGATTCTAACAAATAGACACAAGTTTTAGTTTTAACAAAAAAAAAAAAACTGAGAAAATTGTAGTTTTCTTTAACGTTTCATATTTATGTAGTAAAATTTTTTGTTATCCTAAAAGTTTTGGTGTAAGAATAATTTTGTTATCTCTAACACTCAGCAAGTTATTGCGAGATGCGCTTGAAGTGGCATTTTATTTTATTTGCTTTTGTACTCGTAGTGTTGGCCAATTTTTTCAGTTTTCTTTTCTCAAAAGTAAAAGTTGTGTATTTATGGTAAAAACTGCATTAATAATAATAATAATAATAATAATAATAATAATAATAATAATAATAATTCGTTGAGGAATCTTTTGCAAAACCAAAGAAGTTTGTAGCTTTATCCAAAAGGAAGATATGACGATATAAACGAAAAATTTGACCATTTTCAAGTTTTTAAAAAATTTCCACAATAATGTCTTTGTCATTCTGAAGGCAATTCCAAAGCGAAAAACTAACTTCGGATTCGAATTTCTCAGGAAATTTTGCCGCTGATAAGTTTTAAGAGTTTTATGAGTTAACGATTGCCAATTTCAAGTTAAAACAAAAGCCACTTTATTCCTAAGAGTCCACTATAGGGCCAAAAGTATTTCATTTTCTCTTTAACACTTATTGTTCAAGAAAAATAATGTTTAAAGAACACCGTTTTTTAGTTTTCAGGATTTTTTTTAATTAAATAAAGCACAGATAGCATTTTAGAACACTTTCTCCCAAATAGCCCGAGTAGAAAATGTAAATAATTTTCAAAAACAGTATTTACAACGGCTGAAATTTGGAGCTTTTTAACGTGGATATTCTCGCCTTTAAGCAGACAGCATGTCAAGTTCGCATCTGTTATTGCTTATTATCATTACAAACTGTTAGAAAATTCGGGAAATTACAAAAGCGAGCAAATATTTTAGAATTAAACTAATTCAGTTTCAGACCTCAAAAATGACAAAATTATTGTATTATTGCACAGTTTTTATTTGCAGTAAATCTTGTGGTGTCTATATGCATTCGTTTTTGTTAACACCTACAATACTTCATTCTTTAAACAGCGTTATCATGGCAAATAAAACTAAAAAGTGTATGTTAAATACTGAATTGGTTTACACAAAACAGACTGGGTGTACGAAATTTACAAGGAACTCAAGCAGCAAATACTGTTAGTTTGTGAAGAACTGGCATGAAAGTGGAAATGTTTGTGATAAGTATTTTTTTGAAAACTGTAGGATTGAAAATAGATCATTTAACTTATAATCGCTTTATAAAAGCATGTTTATAAAAATACTTGGCTTTGCGTTAGACATTGAAAAATCAAATCCTTGAGACGCCAAGAATGCCAAGAAAGTTTTGAATTCATCACCATATAAATTTTAAGTACGTTTCTCGCGAAAATGCCATTATTGATGTACAAGATAAAGAAAAAAAATCTCCAGAAATAGTTGATAAATATTGTAATTTCACCAAACGGTATCATGTTACTACCTCTAATAAATATTTTTTAGTTTGTGTATATCCATATATTATTATAAGGACACCTCCATTAACCGGACAAAAATCATCACCGTCAGTATCCGCTTATAAGAAATTTCACTGTATTAATTTTTTGCATTCGTTCACTTACCTGACATAAAAATATCAAATAAATGGCGTAACCCGCCGTGTTGGATAAAAGTGCGGCTCCATGACTCCTTATCGTTTTCTCCAGGTTTGGAAATTTTCGCACTGAGTGACTCTACGATGTACAGCGAATACATCAATTTTTGTGCACTCGACGGGTCAAGTAACTCAGTTAGGGGCGTATCTAACTGTTTGAAGCCCTGTAGTAGGGTTGGGTTCGTCGGCAACAAGCTTAAAATATCCCAAACTCGCCGACTCAAAACTTGAGCTTTTGTATTGGGGATATGGTGCTACAAAAAAAAACCATTAAAATTGTTTAATACATTCGCCGAGAACTCACCCCGCCTTTCACTGGTACTTTCATTGAACTCAATGTATGCATAAGCGAAAACAACTGCTCGAAATAATTCGGTCTTAAGAGGAGTAGAGTGGGAATTGATTCGCGAGGTGGAGGCGGTTGCATCGATGGCAAATCTAAACACTCCCTCTTTTTCATGTTTTTGGACACGCCGATCGAAATGTACACCATTTGGTTGTCTTTGAAACCCATTTCGGCCAAAGTCTTCTCGTCGCAGTCTATAGTTAACTCCTGGCCTTGTGTTATGAGTCGAATCCACGTATCGTTGGTTTTGTGACTGGATTCGGACTCTTGATTTTTTGTATGACTTGGACCTTCGGACCATTTTACTATTTCGGCCCGAAGGTCGGCGACATAGTCCGAACTTAACATATCAAGGTAGCACCGCTCGGTCGAACTTCCCGACTGGACGATAAGCCTCAAAGGGCTGCCACAGCGGTCAACCGACGAGGCTGAGTGACTCCCTATGCCTTTGCCCTCCAGCGTCCACCTCCTCAAGTGATAAGCATAGCGTCGCCGGAAAGTCTCAAGGTGGCTTTTCATGAGCAACAGTGCCCTCTGGATGCACAAAAGAGGCGCTTCCTCGGCCCCCGGAGTGCTCACACTGACCAAGTCCTCGGTCGCAGCCTTCAAATGGGTCATACATTGCCATACAAACTGGCCCTCGTTTTGCAAGTTCTGACCCATGTAGTAACTATTTATGTACTGAATAGCTGCCATACTGACATCAGTGTTATTCGCCCTCAACGCTATTTTCCACATATGATCCATTCCGACGTTGTAACTCTCTCGGACCGATTCGGAGCCCATATTTATCGTTAATAAATGATTCAAGCTACACAACTGCTGGAAAAGACTCAAACAAATCATACTGAATTTCTCCGGCGGTAGACTCGGCAAATGATGCATGTACAGGCGTCTCAAAGCGTCAATTTTTAACGCGTGGAGTTCAGTGGTTTTAGTTTGTGAGAGTAACCAACTGAAAAGTTCATCCGAACATTCGGGATCGTGAGCCAGACATTCCCATAATGTATCGACTTGTTCGATACTCAGCCTGGAGAAATAAAATGAGACTAGTGTTTGGAAATGTCGGTTACGTACTTGAAGGTGTTTGGGGACACCACTGGTGAAAAAACAGCCGAAAGAAAATGTAACCGGACCTGAACTTGCATTTGGTGTGTGTAGAGAGGTAAGGATTTTGAAGGATTGGCTGTGTAAGTTTTTAAATTATTGAAAAAATGTTTCATCATGTGGTGCTGACGCTCGGCCCAATGGGTCACGTGGTGCATATCAATCCCTCGGAACGAGGTCAATAACTTAGGTAACATTCGTAACGACACAACCACAGAACTGGAAAATATTCTTTTACGTAACAAAAATGGAAAAACGACAAAAACGTACACATTGTTGGCTAAATTATGTAAACAACCTTCGATAAATTTCATCCGAATTTCTTTATCCGGTGTATAACAGATTAAATTACATAGAGTTTTTTCGGCTTCTAATGCGAGACCTTCGCCTAAGTGACACTAGAAATTGGGGTTAGTTTCATTTTTTGAATTGGTGTGTCTAGGAATATTTACAATTTTATCATCCTGGAGCAAATCCCATAAAAGTGTATTCCCAGGCTGGCAAACATTGTCGGCCTTAAAACACGCCGAAAGTCTGGGATCAACTCTAACTGGGGACTTTTCCGGCGATTGGTTGGCTAAAGCGTGAAGGTTCAACTGGGCCTTAAACCACAACACAACAAATTACAAGAATAACTGAAACTGCCATAAAAGCTTGGGTTAATTGAAGGAATTCAAGTATTTGAGTTATGTAATAAATAGCAAGAAGTAAAAATATAAAATATAAAATATAAAAAAGCAGCAAAAAAAGCAGATAGGGTTTTAGGAAGTGTGTGGAGTGTGGCAGAACATACTTTGGTGAAAATTTCAAGAGAAGAATGATGATGTTTGATAGTTTAGTGAAAAACATGTGTAGAGCAGAAGTCTGAGAATGGAAGGAATACGAAGAGATCAATCTGGTGCAAAATAAGTGTATAAATAAACAAACGCCAAAGTACATAGTAAGAGAAAAAAGTAGAAGGAAAAAAAACTGGAAGCAGGACAAAAGTGGTGATATTTACATTTAATTAATTAATTAGTTAATTAATAATTAATATTATAATATTGTTCTTAGACTAATTTTCTCGCAAATTACTCATAAAGCAAAAACAGGTAAAATAAAAAAAATATATTACTAAAAAACTATTGGGAATATGACTATTTTCTAGACGTTAATTAATTAGATAAATAAAAAAGCTTTTTTCAAAGACAATCAGCTTTATAGGGTTATCTCTCATAGTTCGGGAGTTATTGCATAATAAATGTTTTGGGTAGCGCAAATCGACAAAAATCTCGACGAAGAATGGAAGAATTACGGCGAATCTATAACCCTTAGAGCAAAACGGTTTGTTTCATCGTAAAGAGCAGATTAATATCTATGCAATAGAGGTATTTTTCTCAAAATTTTAAATGTTTAGGAGAAAGTATTTACAAATTTGAGATTTTAGATGTAATTAAGAACTCGGCGTGAATGAGGAATTCTGCAACAGTGTTGGGTAGAAATCAAAAAAGCAAATGAAAATTTTAGATAGAAAAAACGAGAAGAAAGTGTAAGCGTTTATAGAAATTAAAAGAATAAGAAAAAGGGGAAGAACAATGAAAGATGAAGTAAAATTAAGAGATGTGGAAAAAATAGGCAGAAAAGAATAACATGCATAAGAGAATCGAGATATAATGCAAAGGATGCCCTCCCATATGAACCTCCCAAATATTTAAATAAGATGAAAAGTAAAGATAAGAAAACCATAGTCAGATTTAGATGTGGAAATGAGGAAAGGGAGAATGAATTTTAGAGGGAAAAAATGTGCAGATTATGTGGAGATAAAAGAGACTCTAGTCAGTGTGTGGAGCTAAAAGTGTGCGAATTTGAGATGAAAATAGTCCTAAACAAAAATGGTGAAAGAAAAGGATGGATGAAAGAAGTGCCGGGTGCAAGAAAAAAAATTGAAAAAAAAAGAAGTTAACATACGTAACGTAAAATATCAAATAATTTCAAGTAGGACTGTAAAGCCAAATAGACAATAAAAACATATTAATAGTTGAAGTTTGGTAAAACTTTATCAAAAAACCTGTGCTAAACTTACATGTTCGTTTAACTGAGCCAACTCCTCCTCACACACCGAGTCCTCGCCGTCGAAATCAGCCATATTTTTCTCGGACTTGTTGCTCATCCTCGAGGAGTAACTCCCGTCGGCGTCTCCTTCAACTTCGGCCTCCTCCCCGCTCAGCATTTCCAAAATATGACTAAAAACATTCAAACTGTAATAGATTCATTAGCGAAAGCTGGGAGCCTAAACCGGTCACGTACCCTCCGCGAGAGTGCAGAGTAAGAAAATTGGTACAGGCGGCCTCGTGGCTTTCCAACGTGACCGAATCTTTACCCAATTCGCTACAAGACGAGCTCTCATCCAAGTAATCGGCCGGTTTTAAATTCCTACAATAGCAAAACCGGTAAAATCATAAAACCGACGAAAAAAATTTATTACGTTTCGACCAAACCGCTCATTTGCGCCGGGAGCACCAACGCCGCCGCCGCGACGCCTTTCAAAGCCGCCTTCATTTCCGAATCGCTTTCTACCTCGACTTCGCTCAAAGCTTCAATTCCGCTAATCGCCACTACACGTTTATGAACACCTAAAGCATTTTACCCACAGGTTTTGAGCGGCTTTGGACGGATACAATACCTTTTTGGCGCTTGACCCGCGTTTTACGGAGCATTTTGCGACGTTTGCGGAACTTGGCCGGAACTTCTTCGACATCGGCCTCGTCTTGAGAGCTGCTCGAACCTATGGCTTCAATCCCTTCAGGCAGGACGTTTAAAGTTGATAATATTTTTTTCCTGACGGACGACCTAACGCGATTTATTTTAATTTAAATACAAATTTATTAAAAGAAGGCTTACATTTGTCGTTTCTCGGCTTTGACTTTCGGAACAACCGCACATCGCTTGGGTTTTTCAGCCGGTGATTTAATTGGAATACCTACCAAACAATACAATTTTGTATATTGTTGCGAGGGGTAAACAGCTGGAGATGTATGGTGTAAGTTCAAAAAATTCTAAAGATTTCCAGAAATGTACGGGAGATTTATCTTATAAATTAAGACCAGTGAGCAAGCGCACAATTAAGACGCATATGTCACGGGTTTTCTTACGCTCTTGTGTAAATCTATGTTAAGATTTTAAAATGTTATCATCGATATTTTCTTAAAGAAACCGGTAAAGAGAAAAATTAAGATGGGAACTGAAGCTGAATTTGTAAAACAAACTCAATTTTTGGAAAAGTTAAAATGAAATGATTTAGACTTTTCTGGCCTTATACGATACCAAATTTGTACAGTGCAAAAAATGTGTTTTTCTACGGCCTTTTATAAAATATGTACCTAATTATTTTTGTAAGATATTTTGCCTAAAATAATGCATTTTATGTATGTGTTACAAAAACACTGATCTAAATTTTACACACCACACATCCTATTTGTAAAATACATCCCATACTCTCTTCATACATCCCTTATACTCATACATCCTTTTACATCCCCTAACTTTTTGTACATCCTTGTACATCCCCAGAAATCATTGTATTTCCTATGAAATCATTAATAATTAACCTCCTAGACATCCCTGTTACATGATCGACATTCTTGTGCAAACCCCATAAGTTTCATCTCCTTATCGTCAGCTACCCTCACTTAATAATTTTAAATGGAATCCCTTATTTTTTTAAAACATTTTTGAAGATTTTAAAAAAACTCTATCTAACCGTGAAAAAAATTATCGATTTTTTTTTAATCTTGAATTCCAAGAGTTCTACAATTATATTTGATTTCAGGTCAATTTAATTTAAACAAAAAACTGGTAAATCAATGTCGTGTATGGAAAATTCAAAACCTATACCAAGTACTTGTTACCAGATACTCTTAATTCATATGCTCCTTTGTTAGATTGTTAAATTAGCCAATCTAAAGAATTAAATGTTAAGAGGTCTTTTAGATTCTAAATGAAAATTATTTTTGACTCGGAAACCCCTCAACCATGCTTCGAGAAAAACTTCTTTCACGTTTCAAAAAATATTTCAAAATGTAGGAGTGCTATTTAAAAATTTTAAGAGTTAGTTTTTAACTCTCTCTTCAGTGTCCTCGCAACCCGAATTAATATATTTTTAGTTAAAATGACTTAAAATCAACGAGTACAAAGACTAAAAATTTTAAAAATAAAGCGCCACTTCTAACTAAAAACAAATCGACCAATATTTTTTTCTTTCTTTAAGCTTTCCCTTCCTTTCCAATGACAGTACTAGCGATTAGGGAATGAAACCTAGAATGTAACTAATATTGGTTCTGAATTTCCTTTTAAGATCCTAATCAATCTGTTGAAAAATATTTACTCAATATTGAAAGTTATTGAGATTGTCTTCTTTTGTCCCTAAAATTAGAACTTTTTCGGATTCAAACTCAACAAGTTGTGGAACAACATTTTAGTCCAAAAATGAGTCATTTTCGGTCTCAGTACCAAAAAGTCACTAAGACAATTTTTATGGACCATTTAGATAAATACAAAAAAAATGTTGTTTCGAGGGGTAAATTAGTGATGGTATGGTGTACAAGTTCAAGAATTTCCAGCGACGTACGAAGATGTACGGAATGTATGTATATTTTGGTGATTTGTTACCATCGATTTCCGGGTCGGTACTACTTCCATCACAGTGAACCCGAGCTATCGCTTGTTTCCGGGCTAATTTACACGGTGGGGGCCCAGGATTGCCCCCATCAATGGGGCCATCGTCTTCATCTATTTCTACGCCATCAATATCCTCGCTGTCCGATTTGTGGCTTTCAGACTGTCCCGTACTCTCACCCTAATAATCACAATTTTGTAAATTTAGACTTTGGCAACATTTTTACTTACATGTTCTTCCTCGGAATTGCTCGGATCAATACTGACACTATTTTCCGACGATGTTGCACATTTATGTAACGTAATCCCGGCATTAGATGCCGCTACATTTATCAAACCCACTTCCGGTACACCGCCACCACGTGACCACACAGCCTTAATCAGAGCCGACGCTAGATACAAAGTCTAAAAACAAAAGACAATCATCCAGTATTACAAACAACACGAAATAGTACTTGTTCTGTGTGCTCCTTCGGTTCTAGTTTGGTCAAAAGACTGTACAAATGCAAAGTCGGTGAGGCCGCTAAATGTTTAACAAGTCCGGGAAGTAAGTCATGGACCGGCTTTGAGCAATGTTTTAATTGGGCCGCGGCCCAAATTATATCCATGTGTTCGCAAGTTATTCTCCCTTCCATTGCAAGAAAATTTAAAATAATGTGACTTTGTTTAATGACCTAAATAAAGACAATCAAACGAAAGTTTATTTTTTAATAGGGGAAGTACCTCGACGTGTAAATTCGGTCCAAAAATATGCGAAATGATATTGTTGTTGATCAACCAGTCGGCCATGTGTCTCGGGGCGGCTTCCGCCTCCGGCAGGGATTCCCCGACGCAAATTTCAGCCAGAACGCCTATCTGGTTATTAATTTGGGTAATCCCCGCAAGTCGCATTGTTAAAGTACTAGAAGTGAAATACTTAAACGCTAAATCTAGGCCGTCAATGTCGAATGCAACAGGAGTATCCAGTGGGTCCTTAATTGCATTCCACATAAAGTCTAGAAAAAAATCTATCAGTGAAAGTGCTTTGGTTCGGTCTTTTGGCATAAAACACACCTGCCATGCTTTTTGTGGTAGGCGCCCGCAAATCCTGATCTGATAATTTACACATGTAACGTAAGACACAAGAACGCAAAGGTACCAACATTGAAACCATACTCTTGTAGTTCATCCACAATTTTAAATTGCTGACTGCAAAAAAATCGTGAGATAAACTAGACAAAACCTTAGAAGCGTACCAATCGAAATCATCGCATGTGCGGTGGAAACCGGCAGTTGTTCCGGCGCCAACTGCGTGAAACACGCCGTCATGGCCAACAGCCCCCCCATTTTACAAAACCAGCTAACATTTTTCAATAAATAAATCGGTATTTCCGAGTCGTGTAGGTCGCAGAAAAGGTTCAAATTTTGCATTTCTTGTTGCGTCAGTTCGTCGAGTTTGGCCTGAATCGTGTGTTTGTAGGCAACATAAAGCGGGAAATTTAATAGAAACACTTTCGACACTAAAATCAGTAATTTATCGCGGTCTTGGACCTCGTTCTCTTTATCGGCGGCTTCCTTATTTTCCTCTTTTTTTGCGTCTGAACCTTTTTCGGCCAATTGTTTCAGCTGGCATACGACCATGTAGATCAGGCCCTGGGTGATGTAACTGAACCTTTCCAGGTTTTTTGGGTCGCGATAACAGCACATGCATTGTCTGAAAAAGAAGGTTTTTTAGGTAGGACGTTGATGGGGGTTTAAAGGGCTACCTGGCCGGCCATGTCTGCACGTAAACGTAAATAACGTCGATTTCGTGCTTGGTTAGGGTCGGCTGTTCATTGCTCTCTCTGCACACTTGCGCTTCATCTACAAGGAGTGAAAGTACAGTTGTGGAAACAGAATACGACTTGTAAAGGATTTTGGGGTGAGTTTTAAGTGACACAAAGACTTTACACTCGGAAGGGGGCCGTCTACTTACATGAAACAAGGAGTTGTACAAAATCCGAACATGCATCACACATGTCTAAGCCTGTAAAGCAAAATTTAAGGGATTTTCATCGCAATTTTGCGAATGCAAAACGGCAAAACTTCTATCGGTACGTTTTATTCGGTATTTTAGATCAGATGGTGTAGATTTAACGACAAACATCAGCCATTTTGAAACGTTTTTAGTCAAAATCAGGTGGTGTTTTCCATACGAGACAAATTCCATAAAACAGAGAAACTCTATTTTGCAATATTTAAATAACAACGTAGTTTTGGCGTTGCATTTTATTGCATAAACCGTTTTTAGATTATGTTCTAAACAAATAACGATATTCAATAATTATAACAAATTATTGGTAACAAGTGAAATGTTGGTTGCCTAAAAGTTATGGATTTTATTTTGGTCTGTTTCCATAACTTGGTTGGGGGATTCACTTATTAAAGAAAAAACAAATTGGCTACTTTAAATTTATTGAACATAATTACAACAACATCAGTCATTTTCATAACAAAAATATGGTATAGATTTCGTAATTTACTTGTAGGTACTAAAATTACTTAAATATAAAAAATACTAAACATGCAATAACACTAATTTTCCGTTTGCATTTTCTCTTCTATATCGTTATTTAACTGTGATGAAATCCAAGCTAGACCCCACTTCAAATTCGTTAACATAAATTTCATTGCTTTGGTCCATTGTTCCTCAGAATTTAACTGAATTCTACAAAAATCATATTACACAAAATAAATTTTACGATTTGAGAGACATACTTTATTGAGTAACTCGCGTCATTGTCCTCAATTTTCCCCTTATTTGTTCGATACGGAAAACAAAACTGTTTATTCCCCTTTTCCAATTTCTCCACCTTTTCCTGAAACTGTTGTAAGCAGTCTAAAAACGCGGCCATTCCGTTGTCAAACTTAGTGTCCCACAGAAACTTAAAACCGCCCGAACCGTACAAAGGGAACTCTTTTTGTTCGCCAATTACCTGAAATGCTCATAAATACGCCACTCGGTTTTTGCTTGATTTTACCTCAATGTACGAGTGATTGCCGTATGGCACTAATCTGTATCTTTCAAAGGTCAGATTTATTTTGCGTGCAAGTGCAGAGAGCAAGAGTGCAGTTTGACCCCAAGCTGCGTTGATTTCAGACCAGTCGACAGGAGCCGAAGGCAGCCTTCCAAGGCAGAAATTGTTGATGGTGCCGAAGTGGCCTTTGTGCCAGATGTGGAAGGTTGCGTTGAAGACGTTGGTTTTCTTGAGTTTGTCGAGTTGGATTTGAGTGTAATTCAACTGGCACTCCAAACTGTAACGAAAGTAAAAAAGATTAAATAAAATTCAATGATTTTTCACCTCTTAGCATCTTCGCAAGCTTGAGTATAATTCTTTTGATGCTTGGTGTACTCTTTGTAGTAGATATTGCGTTCCTTGTCAAGTCTCCTAGCTTCAGCTTCTTGTTCCTTGATTGCGTTTTGTAACTCAATTTCTTCCTTTTTCAAGGCTTCCAATTCTTCCAAAAACCTGTTGCCTTCAGCTTTCAAATCTTCCAACTCCTTTTCCAGTTCTGAGAGTTTTGGTTCGTTCGTATCGTTCTGGAGCCTACAAAATACTAGTTTTTGAGAAGCTAAGTCAATTTTCTTCATACATTTTGTAATATCTGAGGTAATCATCGTAATCAGTTTGCGTATCTATTAATTCTTGTTCTAGTATTTCTAATAGATAATCTGTACATTCGTCACACAAAGGGTGATCAATATTTGAGTTGCCTGAGAGAGTATCGAATAAAGCTGCTTTTTTCTGTAAAAAATCAATGTCACTCTTTCAAACATTACGTTTACGTTGTTCCAAGTACCTTATAAGCGTGACTAAGTGAATCTACTTCGTTTTCATCTGATATCAGCATAAAACCATTTCCTGAATCAACCAGTCGACATGCAGGAATATACTGATCAAAACTCGTAGCTTGGGATTCTAAATCTACATCTGGATTGGAATGTATGGGCACTAAAACAATCACAAAACGTAACCAATTTTACCCAAAACACTTTCTTTGTTTTTACAATTCAGTTCAGCTGAAATATGTTCACTGAATGAACTTAAAGAATCATCTAATTTTATGGGTTGTGAACACCTTTGGCACATAAAGGATATTAAGATTTTTTCACTTTTGTATTCTGCCATTTTAACACTTTGTTTTACACATTTTACGCAGATTTATCACAAGTAAATAGACTTTCCTTTTATGATCGTTGTTTGGCGTTAAACAGATGATTCAAGACAGTTACTTAAGTTGGCGACGATAAATACCCCAAGTGTGCCAACTCGATTCTTACAAAAATAAACATAACAACATTATTATTAATTTTTTATGTAATTTTACAACAGAGACTAAGTCTCGTTATCAACCAGTAGCCTCTAAATTAGTATTTTGATAAATTTTGAAAAAAACGTTTGAAATTTATTCGATGTTAAATTTTTGTTGGCTTCCCTGAATCCCCCTCGCCTGTCAAAACTTTTACATAACAAACCCCAAAAATGAGTGTTTCGAAAGAATCAAAGCCGTTCGATTATTGCTCCAGCCCGGATGGTGAAGATGTGCTACAAAAATTTGGCGTTATTGCCAAGCCCGTGGCTCTTACGGCTTTCGCCCTGTCGACGATCGACGTGATGCTGTACAGTCACCCTAAAGGTTATATGCAGACAATCGCCAGGTACTGCTACTGCTCCTGGCCCATTATTGGGGCTGCTTCCGCTTTTGTCATTGGGAGCAACTTGGCCGGCTCTCTGCGCAAGAAAGACGACAAGTTGAACTGGTTTATTGGTGGAGCTTCAGCAGGGGCTGTCGCCGGTATCTGGAGGAAGAATACTCTGACTGGATGCCTTGTGGCCACGTTCGCGGGGGTACTCGCACTTAGCAAGAAACACTGCATAATGAACAACACGCATTTGTTGTACCCCAAAGAATACCATGTGCAGTGGGGGGGCCTCAGGACCGTGCGTCAAGACTGGACACTGACCAAGCACAGGCCTGGCAACTGGACCACCGGGGAGAATTGAAGTGGTTTGTCTTGTAGTTAAATGTAAATAAAGTTCGTTTTAAATAAATCAGTTTATTGATATAGTGAAATTATTTTTTGTACTGTTGGGGGCAACAATAACAAGCATTACCAACATGTGTTATAACAGAAACGTCACTAAATATTTCCTGAACTATTATAATGAGAATAGACTATAAACCATATAATATATTAATAAGAAATCAGTTATAAAATCCGTAATTCAATAAATCTACCCACACAAAAACAGATTATGAAAAGTTATATTTATAAATTGTCATTTTTTGAATCTGAGCATCTCAAAGTTCTGGCCCTGAATCACCAGAAACATGATTTAAGTCATTTTCATTTTCTTCATCTTCGATTTCAACGATTTCCTCTTCTTCTTCTTCTTCTTCTTCAACTTCTTCGTCTGTAAGTTCTTCCTGAAAAACAAATGAGAATCAGTCGGAAACTAGGGTCAGAAACCTACATCAGAAATGTCATTTTCTGCCGCTGTGGCGCCACTAACGGTGGTGTATTTCGATTCTTCAACAAAATCTTCACTTCTCTCTCCGTTAACTCTCTGGACTGAACTCGATTCAGTTCGATTAAGATTTACATCGTTTGCTATTTCTTCGTCGCTTTCTTCTACTTCTATCTCAATCTCTTCTTCTTCATCTTCGGTCTCTTCTTCGTATACTATTTCTTCGATTTCTTCGACTTCTTCATCGCTGCCGAGTTCCTTATCCGCGAGGGGTTCCTCAAGTTTACTGTCATTCTCTATTTCTTCGTTGTGTTTTATTTCTTCAATTGGTTTGTTTTGTATTTGGCACTCTTCAGAAGCAGCTTCAAGACTAACATCATTGTGAACAGGTTTTGAAACAACCTCTAAATTCTGTTTTTCTTCATGATTGGTGAAACTTTCAATATTGTTTGATTTTTCGTCAATTAAATCTAAATTGTTTGGTTCCGAATTTTCGTTAATTTCGTTCGGTTCAACCCTTTGTTGAATATTTTCGATAGCCTCTTGGATTAAACCAGCAACTTCTTTTTCCAATTCTTCAACTTCAATAGTTTCCTTCAAATCATCGCTATCAAAGGTTATGGAAGGTGTTGGAATTTCGTTTTGTTCTTGTAATTTCTTCAAGAAATCCTCAACGTCTTTTTCTAGCCCGAGTTTTGGCCGCTCGTCTTCCTCTGGTGTTTTTTCGACGATTTCTTCAATTCTCTGTATACTGACATTATTTTCTATTTCTTCGCCTTTTTGTACATCACTGGTATCATTTTCTGTTTCCTCAGCGTGTCTTTCTGGGGAAAACTTTGTTTGTTCTACAATTTCGTCATTTTCTTTCTTCACGGCTTGTTCACTCTTTTGTAGACTTGCATCATTTTCCATTTCTTCAACTCCATTCTCTGTGAAACAGCAGGATTAAGACAAAAAAATCAATATCAGTTCTAGAATAAATGCTATAATATTGTTTTAATTTGAAAACAGAAGGTTTAAAATTATTTAGAATGTGATTTAGTTGCGGTAACATTTAACAACACGTGGTTAAAATGGTGATCTATGTGTTATTAAGGGCCAAACTAATTTGGCAATACAATTTTCGGGGGCGTAAAGTTATGGCATAAGTAGCTGCTCCTACATAGTAATTGTATTGCCAATCTAATTCGAAAAGGTGACACATAACGTACCTGATCAGCTTTTGATTACATAAATTTTAGCATGGTTCCAAACAATTACTATTAGCTTCTAGACGGTAGCAAAAAAATTGAAAAAAAACTACCAGCCGGCATCCAATTTCTCAAACGAATGTTTATAAGACGTTCACGGTTAAAAAAAAGCAAAAACACAAAATATTCGGTTTATTAAACATAATTCAGATACATGCTCATTACATAAGTTTTTACATGACTGATACAGTCATCCTGAAATTTTACACCATTTATTCTAGAATTTTAAAATAAAATACAACTAACAATGGTGCTATTATTCTAAAATTATGAGATATTTTGAATAAGGCACTAAGTTGCATGCCCTGTCTAGTTATAGTGTCTGTACTTACCCGAATCGGGGCTTATAACAGACAAAGTCATTTTTCCCGAAAGCACTACAGCCGGGTCTTCCCCGGAAACGGGTTCCGGTTCGATGGCGGAATCGGCAACCAAAAGTTGGGATTGAGCGGGAAGGGCACCTTCCAAATAAATCTCCTAGGGATTTTTCTGTTGCAATGAAAATTTCTAGAGGAGTTTAGTTACCTGTGGTGGCGGAGCTGGTTCTGAGGGAGTTGGTGATGGTGTTGGTAGAACTGGTGATCCAGGTCTTGACCATTTCTTCCCGCCTTCACAACTGGCTGTCATTTCCATTCCCAAAACCTTAACCGTGGGTTGTTCATCGTCGTGGGGCTTAACAGCGTCCCCGTTTGATAAATTCCCATTAACCAAGTCCTAAAATCCCCGAATTCAGTGTGAGATTGCTGCCAACTTGCCAGCGTCAATACATGAAGCGGCTAAAAATTGTACCAAACGAAAAAATGGAAAGAAACCAGCGACTAGGCATAAGCACGGCAAGGGGTAAGTGGCAAACTTTTCATTCTTTGTTAACTATGGTAACACTGTTACCTGTGAGGCAACCTCGCTGCTTTTGCGGCGAGCTTCAATTTCCTGATCGACTTCGTCCAGTAATGCAGACATGGCATTAACAACTACGAATAAACATTGTCATATTGAATTTTGTGTGGTTGGTACTCCTGGACTTTTAAAAAGGGGGAAGTGCATGCAAAGCTAAGCCAAGCTGCTAGTGCGGGTCAGGAGGGACAGGTCGCACCTGAGCTTTCAGAGGCACTTTAGACATTTGTTCAACGATGCGCTCCATGGCTAATTCCGTTTCACGCAGACGTTGGCGGAGTTGGTCCAGCTCTGCGTCTCCTGTTGGCACAAGCAATTCCATAGTCGAGTTGAAAACCCACACTTCCCTCCTGTACTACACTAGACAGTGACTCTACCAAGCACGTTTCCTCAGAATCAGAGGCAGAAAGATTGTTTTGCTTGACTTTTACACCGCTGACTTCAACCTTGTACGACATTCCGATCCAGAGAATCAATCGAATGTTTGAATTGCAGCCAAGTGACTTACTAACCCGATACAGTTTTAGACCAGCATAAAAATCATCGTCAAGCTTTAACAAAGAGGCGAAAGCCATCAACAGGTGGTTTCTTTTAATGTTCACAAAGTGTAAAGATGAATGAGATTCAATAATTTATCGGTTCGAAAAATTTCAAAACCTGTGATGTCGTTATTTGTTGCCATCAGCGCAACTTTGCAACACATTTAATTTGAGGGATAGGAAATTCTTTTTTCACAGTTTTTGTGTAATCTATAGTTTTTTTTAATTTTTGAGAATTTATAAGACACTAGCATTCGCCCGCGGCTTCGCACGCATGTCCATGACTATTTTAAAACGCAGAAAAATAAAGGAAAAGAGAAACCGTGGCCCGAGTTACTTTGTTTTTATAATTGCCAACAAACTCATCCCCTGTTTAACTTGAGGGTGTAATTTACGAAAATCTTGAGACACGTTGTCTTTATTTTTACCGGAAAGTCCAAACACCAATTCTCATGGACAAAACTTCAAAAATGACCCCTTGGGGGTAGTATTTATAAAAATCCCGAAATACACGCCTCTCCTTTTTCAACCGAATGTACAAGATATCAATTTTCAACAAATAAGAATTTTTTTCTCTTGAAATTTTTAACAGGCGTTTTCTGTTTTTAACTAAAAGCTCAAACACCATTTTTTATGAATACTTATGTGTATAACTTCAAAAATGACGAATTTCCAAATTTAACCCTGTTTGGGGGTGGAATTTCCAAAAAGTAATAATAAAACACTGTTTCTTTATTATTTACCGAAAGCCCAAATACCAATTTTCATGAAAATAAGTTTAAAAATGTCGTTTTTTTTTATTTTTATATTTATATCATAAGCTCAAGTACCAATTTGCACCGATACAATTAGAAAAAATACAGATTTCTATACAAATTCTATCCCTTGTTTAGCCTCTTTGGTATTGTGGAAAATACTAAGGGGTAAAGCGTTGAGGAAATCGGTGTGCAAAATTGAGGAAATTAGAGGAAATCAAGAGAAATCTTTTTAAAAAATTAGTGGAAATTTTGAAAATTGGGGAAATCTTGAAGAAATTAGGAGAAGTCTTTAGGAAATCAGGGGAAATCTAAGAAAATCAAAGGAATTCATTAATTAATTAGGGGAAATTTTGAGGAAATATGGTGTACAAAATTTGGGGTGCGGTTTACTCCTCGAAAAATACTAAAATGCGTGTTTCAGTTTTTACCGAAAGCCCAAATACCAATTTTTATGAATGTAAAGTCAAAAGTTACGGATTTTTATTCAAATTATTACCCATGTAAGCCCCTTAGGGGTTGATTTTCCAAAAATTCTAAAACACGTGTGTTTTTTTCTTCATTTTTAACCAAAAGGCCAAATATTAATTTTCGAGAATATAAACTTAACGAATTTTCATTGATATTTTAACACCCCATTTACTCTTCTTAGGGGTGGAATTTCCAAAAAACCTTAAACATATGTGTTTTTCATCTGTGACTGAAAGCCCAAATATTAATTTTCAAGGATATAATTTTATTATGACAATTTTTACACTTTATTTAACACCTTAAGGGGTGGTTTTCTAAAATCTTTTCCTAGTAGAAGCCTATACGTTATAAAAGCTATCTTCCGTGAAAATTTCGAATTTCTATACCAAGCCGTTTAGGCTGTGCTTTGATAAGTCAGTGAGGACAAGCAATTTTATTAATTTATTTATTAATTCTTCCGAATTATATGGTAAAGAGTATATTTCGTGAACATTACTTAACACACATAATACTATTAATTGTACATTATCCTATGTTCAGTTTTAAAAGTCCATGTCAATGCAACAGTTCTATAGAAATGCCAATTTTTAGCAAAATAAAATCTTTACTGTATGTATAAGATTTGTTTTGTGCCACTTTCATTGTAGCAACGTTTTCTTTGTACACCATTAAGTTTTTATTATGATTTCCACGCACCGAAGCTCATCACTCAGGCAAACTTATTGTGTGATTTATTACAGACAGGCTGTAGTCTTTCATGCGAACCGATCAGTGTCGTAAATATTTTCGGGTCATCCTTGTCAAGACATCTTATTATGAGGGTTGCTTATCTTAAATACTATTATCTGTTGTAAAACTTTATGGTGTACAAAGAAAACGTTGCTACAATACAAGTCGTTATTTGGTTATTAACTTATTATATTCCCTTTTTGGTGTAATCTAAAAACACAAGCGTCATTAGAGCACAACAATTTTCGAATCTTACGTGAGCTGTTTCAAAAATACACCTTGCAGTAATTATTTTTAGCCCCCGTACACTGTACGTAAAAAATAAAATAGCATCGGCAGCCTGGCAAACTATCCGAATCAAAATATTTATTTTATCGTGTGTGCGTATTCCGAAAAAATCGATTATAAACCACCCATTCATCCCGAATTTATCCAAACAAATACCTCTGACGCCTCTAATTCCTGAGAAAATGTACTCCGATCTGAATGATATCTGATAATGTCTTTGACCTACAGAAAAATATCGATGGAGAAACGCAAAAATAATTCGTTGGCAACACAATTCCGAAATATGTTGTGACTCGCATTGCCAATACCGAAAAATAAAAATGAGATGAGATGTGTATTACAGCGAGGAAAATTAGTTGCACAAATTTAAGCAGGACTTACTTGCATCACGTTCTATCCATCCTACCACCAAAGTAGCAAAAACACAATACGTTCATTTTTTCAATTAAAAGTGCCGGCCATCTGGGCCTAATCCCTTATCAGTGGTAAAAATAAACTCACCCAATTTGCTCGAAATGTTTTCTCGTGTGAGACGCGGCCCCAAACGACTCGCCTCCGATTCGAAGACTTCCTTCCGGAAGTGCGGGTCTGGGTCAACAGGTGGGTAGAGCGTGCCCCCAATGCCTTGCGGCTGTTTTTTGAAAATGATCTGAAACTTTTGGGTGAAAATGGGCCAGATTTGGGCCAAAAATTTACTTTCATGAGAGTGTAAGTGAAGAAAATCACAATCCCGATGGTATAAATGGGCATGATGACGCTCATGCTGCTGGTGCCCTGCTTCGAAGGCGGCACCACGTGGCCCGCCCCACCGATGGTGGGTCTCATCCCCGGGATGGGGCCGGGCTGCAAAATTACAACCCATTTTCAATTAAAATGTGACAAAAAAGAGTCAAAGATGTGTAGTCAAGTCCAGCTATTTGGTAAAAATAGATCGGCGAAACTACGTCATATGTGGCTATTTTGGGTCAGCAGTGTGGCAGGTCTGGAATAATCTAATATTTTGTAATAACTGAGTCGATTAAAAGGTGTCGAAGTGACGAACTATTTTTAAAACTCTATTGATTAGTGTGACGAAACGTGTTAAAGGGGAAATCGCCGATCGGTTGCGTGAAATTATTTCCAAAATGTTTGTTTTGAGTAAAAATAAATTCGACGGAACGGAACGAAAGACCGTGTTTTGAAAATAAATGGCATAATCGGAAAGTGTTTGACAAATGGCTTAAAATAAAAAATAAGCGGTTGCAGCTTGCCTTTGATATCCTTTAACGATTGAGAATTGAGGCTAAATTTTTGAAATGTTGATTTTAAGTGAAATCAAGGATGTTTCTCAATATATTTTTTGCCTTGATTTCGAGAAAATAATTTCAGACTTATTGTATAAGTTTGTCTATTAAGTTTGAACTATACTGAGAACGTCTGAAGGAAAAGTTCAAACAATCTCGTGAACGCGAAATTTGAAATTAGATTTTTAAGAAAATTAATAAGCAAAATGCTTTCTTTACAAATAAATGTTTATCGTAAATTGAGTCGTTACCTCACAGGTCATTTTAAGTATTTGTAACCGAGTTTAAACGGGTTAAAATGTTGATTAATTAATTTTTTGATTAAAAAACTGTTAAGTTCAAATCGCATGAAAAAATGTGGTTTTCTGAGGACCTCAGCAACAATACCGGGTGCTCAAAAATTGGCGTGGCAACTCAATGGTGTGTTAAAATAGTAAAAAAATTCTTTCTGCTAAAGTTATTGATAAATTTTAAATAAATGATATGTGGCAACGTTGTCTAACGATTGTGATAGCAATAGATCTTTATCAACAATAAACATAATTATTTTTAAAACAGTTTCCTAGGATAGGAAATAATTTCCAGTGTAGGCATATTTACAAATTGTGTTTTTTGTAAATTTTAATTTTTTTAAACAAAAAAAACTGCTAAAGTTTGAAATTTAAAAATAATTATTCAACATTAAAAAAAATGAAAACTGAAGTTATAACAACGTAGGTTTTCAAGATTTTTCTTGTAATGTACACATGCTTCTCTACTACAACGTACCTCTGAGTTGGTGCGCCAGTTTTTGAGCATTCTGTGTTTTTGAAAAAAAATTAAATTTAAAAATAAGGGGAAAAACATCTCATTTTTAGTTTTTTTATTTGTTTATTTAATAATGGTACCGAAGTATATGATATTTTTTATGGGCCATGTATATGACTTGTAATAGTGTATTTTTCCATAAAAGCTTTTTACCCTATTATAACTTAGTTACAAATATTTACATCGAGGTAAGAACTGGTCTAGGAGGGTTCAATTGTAAAAAAACGTTTTTGTTTATTATTATTCTTAAAAATTAAGTTTCAAATTAGTGCATTCGCACGGCCGTGCCCAGTATAGTTCAATCTTAAAATGACTATTAAGGGGGAGAATACCCATACGATGATGGTAACCCACACTAAAAAAGCGTCGAATTTAGGCCATTTTTCCCGGTGTTTTACAGCCGTTCAGCCGTTATAAGTAACTTTTTTGAAAGTTATTTACAGGCTACCTTCTTCTTGGGCGGTAGAGGAGAAAGTGTTTTAAAACGCTATCGGTGCTTTATTTAATTCAGGAAAAAATCCTGAAAACTGAAAAAAAAACGGTGTTCTTTGAACATCACTTTCCCTTAACAGTGAATGTTAAAGGTAAAATGAAATACTTTTGGCCCTGTAGTGGACTCTTAGGAATACAGTGGCTTTTGTTTTAACTTGAAATTGTCAATCGTTAACTCGTAAAATTCTTAAAACGAACTTGCGCTATTGGCCTATGACATCAGCGATCCTTCTCTAGTGCGCTCGCTTCAATTAATTGTCGCACATTTGCAGATGTGGGTTATTGTCAAGGAGCACGTATTCGTCAAAAACAGAGTCGTTTACTGTTTACTTATTCTTATGCAAAATTTTTTGAAAACTTTAATTTTGCCAAATTTTCGTTTACGTAGTCATATCTTCCTTCTGGATAAAGCAAGAACTTCTTTTTTTTGCAAAAGATTGCTCAATGAATGTAGTTTTTAGCATAAATACACAACTTTTAGTTTTGAGAAAAAATAACTAAGAAAATTGGGCAACACTACGAGTGCCAACGGAAATACGCGTTAATGCCACTTCAAGCGCTTATGGCCGTAAATTGAAATTGCAATAACTTGCTGAATGTTAAAGATATCCAAATGACTCTTGCACCAAAAACTTATTTAGACTACTAGCTTCATTTTGTTTTGGTAAACTTTCTTTAATTTTTAGAACCATAAGTGCTAAAATATACGAAAGCTGATATCTTTTAGGTAATAACCATTTTATTCGGTTATCAAGTCAGAATTCCTTAACAATAACCGCTTTAATCCGGAAAGGTTGTAAATATCATTGCAATTACTACAAGCCTGCCATTTTTTGATGTCTCACAGAAATACCTCAAAATTTTTGAACAAAATCAAAGTATCAAATGGTAGCGTAATTATTTCCCTATCGTTTAGGCTATTAATTAATTTTTTTAATCGACTGAAAATATTTATTTTTGCCTCGGCCATAAAACTTGGAACATCCTGTACATAAAATATGTGACGGCAAATGATTTGTGGTCAGTTATGTAGGAAACAGAGGAATTCTCCCCCTTAAATAATCTTAGCGAAGTTAGTCATTAATTAAAAAAATAATTATGTGGCTTGAATCAATTCTAAAGTTGTTGTACCAATTAAAACTCTAATTACATAAAAATTAACGAATAGATGTTTAAGTTAGTTTCATTATTGCGTTCCAAAAATCTTAATTTCTTGGCCGCCTCAAGCAATTACTGCTTGATTGGAATGCTTCGCATTCTTGACAGTGAAAGAAACAAGCAATGCACTTACTCTTCCTTCAACAACCCTCGGCGGTGGCCGTGCCGGTGGCGCCGTCTGCGGCTGAGGAATGGCTCTTCCTCTTTCCCTGAAAGCTGGATGGATCAACTCCGACCTCAAATGGTGCGGCCGTTCTTGCCTTATGTCTGAAAAACAGGCAAAATCACACAAAACCCCCACACACAGTTTTACGACTTCATCCACACAAAATAAAGTTATATCGGTTAAACACTCTATAAAATTAAAATTAGCCAAGATTATGTTGCGTGTTAGTAAATATCCCACACGGATTCTTACTGGGAGCGTCTGAAGCCACTTTCACGGTCACTCTGTGTGCCACCCCCAGTCGCCATGGATCAACCCCGTAGTTGTATTTCAAGCAGAGCGAACCATTCAGCGACCTTATCTGATCTAGAATTTGCTTAAGATTTCGCCCTAATCTAACTTGCTCTTGCAAGACGACCGAAATGTCGATTCCGCAGGTCTCGAGGACCTCTTGCCGGCATTTCTGGACGATCTCTTTGCCGTTTGTCGAGTTTATTATGGATGAGCATAACTCCGACATGATTTTTATTGTGTTTATATCAGTTTCGGATATTACATCGCAGCATCCTGGCAGAGACAGAAAAGATTATTGGACCAAATTTTAAAACAAACAATAAAAAATTACGAAGCGCCCTCTACTTCTACGTTCACTGGGAATGGGCAATTACGCACTGCGATTTTTTGAATAACTTATTCTCTGATCGTTTGTTTTAAAATCGATTGGTTCGTCGATTACGTAGGGGAGGGTGCAGTTGGGGTACCTGTGGCCTTGTCGATGGGACTTGGCTTGATGTGTTGGTTGGCGGAGCCTACCAGCATGGGGTAGAAGACTTTTGGCCATAGGACGGCAAAGCAGCCCACGACGATGACCAGGACCAGCATGGTCTTGCGTGGGCTGAGGTCGCTCTCCATCTTGGGGCTGTTGTAGCCCACGGAAGACGCTCGTAATCGCTCGGTCATGGCGCGTTCATGGTCTGGACACAACTAAAAATTGGGAAATTGTTGCCGTGCCAGAATCCAGAAATATCGCAATGACGGAAGCTCGGCGCGGGGATGAGATCGACTGATCAAAACAATGTGCAGTGGCGTGCGAGACGCCGATTGGGGATGGGGAAGCGTGCGCCGTGGCGTCGCGGCGCTTCGCTAAAGGGTGGGTTTTGAATTCCTGCAGATAAAGCTGCAGCCTTAGATTGCTGGATGAAGTGCGTAAAGCTTAACAGGGGCCAATAATAGGAAATAGAGACAACACAAACAATAGGATTATTTAAATTATAGCTTTATTAACATACAGGGTGCCCCAGGGGTGCGTGCGAGCTCCATAACTTTTTTTCTATGCAAGCTATCGACTTGATTTTTTCAAACGATTTGTCTGATCCTGATAATGGAGCACATTCATTGAGACCATATTCTAAAAATATTACTATTTGTATCAGGGCTTGAGAAATAAGCCAAGAAATAAGCCAAACGAAATAAGGGTTCCGTTACGGTTCCGGTTCCGGTTTCAAACGAGTAAAAATTTTGGGTTCCGTTCCGGTTCCAGTTCTAAATTAGTTTATATTTTGGTTTCCGTTACAGTTCCGGTTTCAAATGACTAAAAAATATTCGGTTCTGTTACGGTTCCGGTTCTAGATCAGTAAGAAAATTTTAATGTCTTTTCGATAGTAAAAAAATTAAAGCAGAACACGGGTTCTGGTTTTGGTTCCGGTGTGGTTTTCAATTCTACTTCGGTTATAATTAAGTTTAATTTTAATTTTTTACTCTAAATTTGTTATTGTATTTCCTAAAAATGGTTTAAGGTACAACTGCAACTGATTTGCATTGACATTCTGATATTAATTATGTAAAAAAATAGAATAATATTACATTTTTAGTTGTATACATGGGTGTAATCGCAAACGTTACTGTCGTAACGGTTTCGGTTCCCGAACTAGATTATTTAAAAAAACTTGATTCCGGTCCGATAGAAAAAACAATTAAATCAAAATAATGGTTTCGGTTGCGGTTCCGGTTCTCAAAAAAATTAAATTTCCGGTCCGGTTTTCGGTTGTAGTTAGGTTCGATCCAAGTCCTTGATTTGTATACAGGCTGCCTCAAATAAAGTACATAACTAAGTTTTTTTTTTTTTAATGAAATTCCCAACTTTTGTTACCATTTTTGGATTCTCCATTAAATTGATAATATAACGCACTTAAGTTTCTTAGACTTATCTGCAATAGTTTTTGACTTATATTAAGCGTCGTGCATAGGACTCACAGACAAATTTATAACTTCAGAACCATTCAAGATAACATAACCAACTTTTTTCCAGTAGATCCCTTAAATTTTAGCACATTTTTTGAAATGAAAGCGAATTTGGAGTCACTAATTCATCGCCTACTACGATTTTTTGAAAATAACAAATTACAAATGGCAATAACTAGACTTTTTCAAACGCAACATCCTTTATTTTGGAGTTTCCATTAAAAAAAAAACAGAACTTAGTTGGTTATTTTATTAGGGACATTCTGTATACAAATAGAAATTTTTTTTTCGTGCACTTAATGGAAATTGACAACATTGTTAATTAAGAAAAGTGGGACTTTTCTTAGCGACACTTTTTTGTTAACAAACTTTTTTTAATAATTAGAACATTTTCATTTGCTCCTTCCACATTCTTTTCATTTCTCCATTTACAAAACTGTTAGTATTTTTTTCGTATTTTGCCTTAGATTTTGCAGGTAGTAAACCTGACTCCGCTCCTGCTGCCAATTGTAGAATTTCTTCATTATTTTTGCTTTGATTCATTTTACATGAAAACTTTTTCGAAAATTATTTGGTTGTAATGTTTTATCACTAGGGAAACAAATGCTTGACATGAATAAGTTTGCTAATAATTTTTAAAATAATTATTTTCGTGAAGTGAAGTACACGAAAAAAGTGCGTGTTGAACTCGTAAGAAGAGTGAGTTTTCTAGCTTGTGAAAACTTCTGTTTTTCCTCACTAGAAAATATCACTTTTCTTTACTTGTTAAATAATCTTCTATAGAATATTCTTCATTGTCATCGCTAAAATATCAAGTCGATAACTTGCAGAGAAACAAGTTATGGGTCATCCCTGTACTTAATCACATTCGAATAAAAACGCAATTTCGTACGATATTGTTTATTGACAACCTTAAAAATAATAAATAAATAATATCTATGACCTAAAAATCAGGCGGCGGTATTTGTGGCGGCACACCACGCAAATTCCTTGTATCCTTCTTTAGTAGAGGCTCAGTCACCCCCTTCTCGACATCTGCTCCTTTCCTCAACATGGTATAAACATAATCGTGTCTTCTCTCCTCAGTGACCGATGGTGGAGTACTATTTCTTGTACAATAACAAATCAGAACCATAATA
Source organism: Tribolium castaneum (assembly GCF_031307605.1). NCBI lineage: Eukaryota > Metazoa > Arthropoda > Insecta > Coleoptera > Tenebrionidae > Tribolium > Tribolium castaneum. The sequence goes on from NC_087396.1 coordinate 16,210,494, forward strand.
AAAACCACAAGTCCGAACGCTGCTCCTACATATATTTTAAAGTAGTCGCTGTTCGAGTACTACAAAAACATTCTCGCTATTCAAATATTTCACACCACCACTAATCTTACCAAGACTCGCAGACATGCCTTGTTTTCCAAAGGAGAGGAACAAGCGATACATGATTTTGATCCAGCGATGGGCTGGTACTGCCCAGGTGGGCACATCTTGCAGTACGATTCTAAGCCCACATTGTAGGTGTTTTTGGGGCATACTATGCAAACCCTTGGCTCTTTTTTCTCGACTCCGAAGCCGGAAGGACAAGTTACGACCAAAACTGGGGGTTTTGACCATCGGCCTTTTTCTTTGTGTTTCAAGGAAGCTATTTTTTCAGGACTAAAGTCTTGTTCCTTGAGAGACAGTTTCGAAAATACTGGAAAAAAACTATTATACATTTGTTTTTTTTTACATGATAAAACCCACCTGGGAGTTTCACAAAAGTCTCGATATTTTTTACGAGAATTGCAGCGAGTTTTGAGTACATCTCAATCTGACAATTGAGATTACAAGAGTTGGCATTTATTGATGGTACTATTTCTTTGAGGGTCATCATGGTGACGGTAAATGTAACATTGAGTAGTTTCTCTTCTTCGCGATTTACGCAAACAGGACGTCTCACTTCAGCCTTGCACATTTTCTCGTGGTACCCACAAAGTAACCCATCAAGGATATTGGGTAAATAGAGTGAGATCACGTCACCATCACTCAGCTCGCAGGGTTCTTTTAAGTCGTACATGACACTGGTTGTGACTTTGTAAATGGGCGTTGAAACTACCACCAACCCATGATGGTACTTTTCTTCCACGTTATTTTTATCATTCAGGCGTGATTTTACAGTGCAAGTGTAATTACCACTGTCCTTCGGTAAAACATCTTCCAAAACTAGATTTTCTCCATTTTCCTTAATCTGGTTATCAGTAATTGGTAAATCGTCATCAAAGGTCCAAGTATATTTCATATATCGATCATGCTCAACCAGTTCGTTCTTGTTTACACAAGGTATAACGACTTTAGTGTCTGGTAACGCATAAATTTGTGTTCCGGTGTTGTGAATCTTAAACTCTTCGTCGAAAAACCCTTTACTATAATCAATAACTTCCCTCTTGATCGGTAAGTCGTATTTACCAAACCAGTAACTCCTTTTTTTCCTAACGTGGGGGACGGAATCATTTCCTATCACTATACCGTTATCAACTTTTAGGAAATCATGACACCCGATGTGTCCCGAACCTCCACTTTGTCTCAGATTTGTCAAAAGACTATCAACAGCACAAAAACATTTATCGTTTTTCTCAAAATCGCGCTTCTTACATTCATCGAGAGAAACGTACTTTGGTAATGGAATTTTACTTAATGGTACCGTTTTTTCGATCGCTTTTGCCTTTTCTGTTGTTGGTACATGATTCGTTTCGTGGATGGTTTCAGTATGGTCCAAACGCCGAACCCATTTTGATCCGTTCAATTTTTTCATAGATTCATCGTTTGGTCCATGTATAAACAATATTAACGTTTCTGTTACGTTGCTGCTTAGGATTTGGACAAACTGTTCTGATGGTGCTTCTGTAGAACCGTTGGGTAAAAAAACTGGTAAGTCGACGTAAACTGGTGGCACTGTTGTTTCTTTGAGGTGGTCTGTACTGGTGGGTGTAGTCTGGTTGGCATAAACAGAAGACAGCAAAAGCATGAAAGCGGTACTGAAGGTCACTGCTTTTGTTACGTTGAGTTTTTTGGAACTTTTAGTTGAAGATGTTTTAGTCGATTTTTCAGTGATTTGCTCCATTTCAAGTAGTTCTTTTTCCGAAGAACCAAAACTCAGCGTCGTTTCTGTTTTTTCAGTTTTTGTTTCAATTTTTTCTGTTTCAGTAGTACTTATACTTGTAGAAAATGATTCTTGTGTTAATTCCGCAGTTTCGGTTTCAAAATTTGTTGGAAATTCTGTGATGTGTTGTAACATTTCGAATTCATCAGCTGGTTCGTTTGATGTTCTATGTTTAATTTCTTCGGTTATGGTGTTGGTATTGCTAGCAATTTGCTCCATCCCGTGTAGTTCTTTTTCTGAAGAACCAAAACTTGGCGTTGTTTCTGTTTCTTCAGTTTTTGTTTCAATTTTTTCTGTTTCAGTAGTACTCATACTTGTATAAAATGATTCTTGTGTTAATTCTACAGTTTCGGCTTCAAAATTTGATGGAAATTCTGTGATGTGTTGTAACATTTCGAATTCATTAGCCGGTTCGTTTGATGTTCTGTGCTTTATTTCTTCGGTTATGGTTTTGGTATTACTACTAAGTTGCTCCATCCCGTGTAGTTCTTTTTCCGAAGAACCAGAACTCGACGTCGTTTCTGTTTCTTCAGCTTGTGTTACACCTTTTTTTGTTTCAGTAGTACTCGTTCTTGTATAAAATAGTTCTGGTGTTAATTCTACTGTTTCGGTTTCAATTAAACTTGAAGGAAATTCTGTAATGTGTTGTAACATTTCGAATTCTTTAGCTGTGTCGTTTGGTGTTGTATTATGTTTTATTTCTTCAGTTAATGTGTTGGTGTTACTAGTTTCAGACTTAGAGGTTGTTATAGTTTCTGTCAGAGCCTCTTTGGTACTTATATGTGTCGTTGAACTTATCAAAACGGGCTCTAATGTTCTCTGAATTGGTGTTGTGTTGTCTTTTACATTTTCTTCATAAAATTCGGTTGCAACAGTTTTACTTGGTGTAGTTTTTGTCAATTTTAAATTCTTCTTTTCTGTGATGGAATGTTGCGTAGCGCTTATTTTTGGTACGTTTTGTTGTGTTGATGGTTCTGTAGTTAATAATTTCCCTACAGTTTTAATTTCCTCAAATTTTTCTGTTGTTTTAAGCTTGGCCTTATTGCTTTTAAAAACTGCCTCATCACAAATTTCACATAAGGTTGAACCTTTTGGCATAAAATGCGCCATTTCACTTTGATCAAATTCTTCATTTGGCATTTTACTACTCTCGGTAATATGTCGTTGTTTTGTGCTTTTATGCGCTGTAGTTGTTTCTATATTGGTTTCAGTTTTTCTCTTTTCCACCTTATTGTTTTCGTGTATTGTGGCGGTATGAAGTTGTTTCTCGGCAAGTTCAGAACTAGTAGAAGCAAAATATTCTTCAGTCTCTGCTTCAGTGTCTGTTATAACAGTTTCTTCTTTAATTAATTCACCTTTAGATGTTGTTATTTTATCTTCTATTTTAACACTTTCACCAGCCCCAGTAGACACCGTTTCATCTTCCACTGTCGCAGCTTTAGTTTCCTCCATATGAGTACCTGCACCTGCTTCAGTACCAATAGTAGCTGTTTCTTCTTCCGTCTTTTCTTTTTCAACTATCGCAGCCTTAGTTTTTTCTGGGATAGCACCTCCACCAGCTTCAGTGCCAGTAGCAGCTGTTTCTTCTTCTGTCGTTGCTTCTTCAACTGTTGCAGCCTTGGTTTCTTCTTCGTTAGCACCTCCATCAGCTTCCGTCCTAGTAGCAGCCGTTTCTTTTTTAATATTTTCTTCCTCATTATCTGAGGCTTCAGTTTGTTTGATATTAGAACCATCTGTTTTTTCTTCTTCAATTGTTTCAGTCTTAGTTTCTTCTACCTTAGCACCTCCACCAGCTTCAGTGCCAGTAGCAGCCGTTTCTTCTTCTGTGTTTTCTTCTTCAATTGCCACAGCCTTAGTTTCTTCTACATTAGCACTTCCACCAGCTTCAGTGCCAGTAGCAGTCGTCACTTCTTCCGTCTTTTCTTCAATTGTCACAGCCTTAGTTTCTTCTACATTAGCACCTCCACCAGCTTCAGTGCCAGTAGCAGCAGCGGTCACTTCTTCCGTCTTTTCTTGAATTGTTGAAGCCTTAGTTTCTTCTACATTAGCACCTCCACTAGCTTCAGTGGCACTAGCAGCTGTTTCTACTTCCGTCTTTTCTTCCTCAATTGTCGAAGTGTTTGTTTCTTTTACATTAGCTCCTCCACCAATTTCAGCGCCAGTAGCAGCTGATTCTTCTTCTGTCTTTTCTTCCTCAATTGTCGCAGCCTTAGTTTCTTCTACATTAGCACCTTCACCAGCTTCAGTGCCACTAGCAGTTGTTTCTTCTTCCGTCTTTTCTTCTTCAATTGTTGAAGTTTTTGTTTCTTCTACATTAGCTCCTCCACCATTTTCAGTGCCACTAGCAGCTGTTTCTACTTCCGTCTTTGCTTCTTCAATTGTCGAAGTGTTTGTTTCTTCTACATTAGTTCCTTCACCACTTTCAGTGCCAGTAGCAGCTGTTTCTTCTTCTTTTTTTTCTTCCTCAATTGTCGTAGCCTTAGTTTCTTCTACATTAGCACCTCCACCAGCTTCAGTGCCACTAGCAGTTGTTTCTTCTTCCGTCTTTTCTTCTTCAATTGTTGAAGTTTTTGTTTCTTCTACATTAGTTCCTCCACCATTTTCAGTGCCACTAGCAGCTGTTTCTACTTCCGCCTTTTCTTCTTCAATTGTCGAAGTGTTTGTTTCTTCTACATTAGCTCCTTTACCACTTTCAGTGCCACTAGCAGCTGTTTCTACTTCCGTTTTTTCTTCTTCAATTGTTGAAGTGTTTGTTTCTTCTACATTAGCTCCTTCACCACTTTCAGTGCCAGTAGCAGCTGTTTCTTCTTCTTTCTTTTCTTCCTCAATTGTCGTAGCCTTAGTTTCTTCTACATTAGCACCTCCACCAGCTTCAGTGCCAGTAAGAGCAGCGGTCACTTCTTCTGTCTTTTCTTGAATTGTTGAAGCCTTAGTTTCTTCTACATTAGCACCTCCACTAGCTTCAGTGCCACTAGCAGATGTTTCTACTTCCGTCTTTTCTTTTTCAATTGTCGAAGTGTTTGTTTCTTTTACATTAGCTCCTTCACCACTTTCAATGCCAGTAGCAGCTGTTTCTTTTTCTGTCTTTTCTTCCTCAATTGTCCCAGCCTTAGTTTCTTCTACATTAGCACCTCCATCACTTTCAGTGCCAGTAGCAGTTGTTTCTTCTTTTGTCTTTTCTTCCTCAATTGTCGCAGTCTTAGTTTCTTCTACATTAGCACCTCCACTAGCTTCAGTGCCACTAGCAGCTGTTTCTTCTTCCGTCATTTCTTCTTCAACTGTTGAAGTCTTTGTTTCTTCTACATTAGCACCTTCATCACGTTCAGTGCCAGTAGCAGCTGTTTCTACTTCCGTCTTTTCTTCTTCAATTGTCAAAGTGTTTGTTTCTTCTAGATTAGCACCTCCACCAGCTTCAGTGCCACTAGCAGTTGCTTCTTTTTCCGTCTTTTCTTCTTCAATTGTTGAAGTGTTTATTTCTTCTACATTAGCTCCTTCACCACTTTCAGTGCCACTAGCAGTTGTTTCTTCTTCCGTCTTTTCTTCTTCAATTGTTGAAGTTTTTGTTTCTTCTACATTAGCACCTCCACTAGCTTCAGTGCCACTAGCAGCTGTTTCTTCTTCCAACATTTCTTCTTCAATTGTTGAAGTTTTTGTTTCTTCTGCATTAGCTCCTCCACCATTTTCAGTGCCACTAGCAGCTGTTTCTACTTCCGTCTTTTCTTCTTCAATTGTCGAAGTGTTTGTTTCTTCTACATTAGCTCCTTCACCACTTTCAGTGCCAGTAGCAGCAGTTTCTTCTTCTTTCTTTTCTTCCTCAATTGTCGCAGCCTTAGTTTCTTCTACATTAGCACCTCCACCAGCTTCAGTACCATTAGCAGTTGTTTCTTTTTCCGTCTTTTCTTCTTCAATTGTTGAAGTGTTTGTTTCTTCTACATTAGCTCCTTCACCACTTTCAGTGCCAGTAGCAGCTGTTTCTTCTTCTTTCTTTTCTTCCTCAATTGTCGTAGCCTTAGTTTCTTCTACATTAGCACCTCCACCAGCTTCAGTGCCAGTAAGAGCAGCGGTCACTTCTTCCGTCTTTTCTTGAATTGTTGAAGCCTTAGTTTCTTCTACATTAGCACCTCCACTAGCTTCAGTGCCACTAGCAGCTGTTTCTACTTCCGTCTTTTCTTCTTCAATTGTCGAAGTGTTTGTTTCTTCTACATTCGCTCCTCCACCATTTTCAGTGCCACTAGCAGCTGTTTCTACTTCCGTCTTTTCTTCTTCAATTGTCGAAGTGTTTGTTTCTTCTACATTAGTTCCTTCACCACTTTCAGTGCCAGTAGCAGCTGTTTCTTCTTCTTTCTTTTCTTCCTCAATTGTCGCAGTCTTAGTTTCTTCTACATTAGCACCTCCACCATTTTCAGTGCCACTAGCAGTTGTTTCTTCTTCCGTCTTTTCTTCTTCAATTGTTGAAGTTTTTGTTTCTTCTGCATTAGCTCCTCCACCATTTTCAGTGCCACTAGCAGCTGTTTCTATTTCCGTCTTTTCTTCTTCAATTGTCGAAGTGTTTGTTTCTTCTACATTAGCTCCTTCACCACTTTCAGTGCCAGTAGCAGCTGTTTCTTCTTCTTTCTTTTCTTCCTCAATTGTCGCAGCCTTAGTTTCTTCTACATTAGCACCTCCACCAGCTTCAGTGCCACTAGCAGCTGTTTCTACTTCCGTCTTTTCTTCTTCAATTGTCGAAGTGTTTGTTTCTTCTACATTAGCTCCTTCACCACTTTCAGTGCCAGTAGCAGCTGTTTCTTCTTCTTTCTTTTCTTCCTCAATTGTCGCAGTCTTAGTTTCTTCTACATTAGCACCTCCACCATTTTCAGTGCCACTAGCAGTTGTTTCTTCTTCAATTGTTGAAGTTTTTGTTTCTTCTGCATTAGCTCCTCCACCATTTTCAGTGCCATTAGCAGCTGTTTCTACTTCCGTCTTTTCTTCTTCAATTGTCGAAGTGTTTGTTTCTTCTACATTAGCTCCTTCACCACTTTCAGTGCCAGTAGCAGCTGTTTCTTCTTCTTTCTTTTCTTCCTCAATTGTCGCAGTCTTAGTTTCTTCTACATTAGCACCTCCACCATTTTCAGTGCCACTAGCAGTTGTTTCTTCTTCAATTGTTGAAGTTTTTGTTTCTTCTGCATTAGCTCCTCCACCATTTTCAGTGCCACTAGCAGCTGTTTCTACTTCCGTCTTTTCTTCTTCAATTGTCGAAGTGTTTGTTTCTTCTACATTAGCTCCTTCACCACTTTCAGTGCCAGTAGCAGCTGTTTCTTCTTCTTTCTTTTCTTCCTCAATTGTCGCAGTCTTAGTTTCTTCTACATTAGCACCTCCACCAGCTTCAGTACCATTAGCAGTTGTTTCTTTTTCCGTCTTTTCTTCTTCAATTGTTGAAGTGTTTGTTTCTTCTACATTAGCTCCTTCACCACTTTCAGTGCCAGTAGCAGCTGTTTCTTCTTCTTTCTTTTCTTCCTCAATTGTCGCAGTCTTAGTTTCTTCTACATTAGCACCTCCACCATTTTCAGTGCCACTAGCAGTTGTTTCTTCTTCCGTCTTTTCTTCTTCAATTGTTGAAGTTTTTGTTTCTTCTGCATTAGCTCCTCCACCATTTTCAGTGCCACTAGCAGCTGTTTCTATTTCCGTCTTTTCTTCTTCAATTGTCGAAGTGTTTGTTTCTTCTACATTAGCTCCTTCACCACTTTCAGTGCCAGTAGCAGCTGTTTCTTCTTCTTTCTTTTCTTCCTCAATTGTCGCAGCCTTAGTTTCTTCTACATTAGCACCTCCACCAGCTTCAGTGCCACTAGCAGCTGTTTCTACTTCCGTCTTTTCTTCTTCAATTGTCGAAGTGTTTGTTTCTTCTACATTAGCTCCTTCACCACTTTCAGTGCCAGTAGCAGCTGTTTCTTCTTCTTTCTTTTCTTCCTCAATTGTCGCAGTCTTAGTTTCTTCTACATTAGCACCTCCACCATTTTCAGTGCCACTAGCAGTTGTTTCTTCTTCCGTCTTTTCTTCTTCAATTGTTGAAGTTTTTGTTTCTTCTGCATTAGCTCCTCCACCATTTTCAGTGCCATTAGCAGCTGTTTCTACTTCCGTCTTTTCTTCTTCAATTGTCGAAGTGTTTGTTTCTTCTACATTAGCTCCTTCACCACTTTCAGTGCCAGTAGCAGCTGTTTCTTCTTCTTTCTTTTCTTCCTCAATTGTCGCAGTCTTAGTTTCTTCTACATTAGCACCTCCACCATTTTCAGTGCCACTAGCAGTTGTTTCTTCTTCAATTGTTGAAGTTTTTGTTTCTTCTGCATTAGCTCCTCCACCATTTTCAGTGCCACTAGCAGCTGTTTCTACTTCCGTCTTTTCTTCTTCAATTGTCGAAGTGTTTGTTTCTTCTACATTAGCTCCTTCACCACTTTCAGTGCTAGTAGCAGCTGTTTCTTCTTCTTTCTTTTCTTCCTCAATTGTCGCAGCCTTAGTTTCTTCTACATTAGCACCTCCACCAGCTTCAGTGCCACTAGCAGTTGTTTCTTTTTCCGTCTTTTCTTCTTCAATTGTTGAAGTGTTTATTTCTTCTACATTAGCTCCTTCACCACTTTCAGTGCCAGTAGCAGCTGTTTCTTCTTCTTTCTTTTCTTCCTCAATTGTCGCAGCCTTAGTTTCTTCTACATTAGCACCTCCACCGGCTTCGGTGCTAGTAGCAGATATTTCTTTTTCTGTCTTTTCTTTTTCAACTGTCGCAGCCTTTGTTTCTTCTGCGTTAGCACCTCCACCAGCTTCAGTCCCAGTAACAGCTGTGTTTTTTTCTGTCTTTTCTTCCTCAATTGTCACAGCCTTAGTTTCTTCTACATTAGCTCCTTCACCATTTTCAGTGCCAGTAGCAGCTGTTTCTACTTCCGTCTTTTCTTCTTCAATTGTCGAAATGTTTGTTTCTTCTACATTAGCTCCTTCACCACTTTCAGTGCCAGTAGCAGCTGTTTCTTCTTTCTTTTCTTCCTCAATTGTCGCAGCCTTAGTTTCTTCTACATTAGCACCTCCACCGGCTTCGGTGCTAGTAGCAGATATTTCTTTTTCTGTCTTTTCTTTTTCAACTGTCGCAGCCTTTGTTTCTTCTGCGTTAGCACCTCCACCAGCTTCAGTCCTAGTAGCAGCTGTGTCTTCTTCTGTCTTTTCTTCCTCAATTGTCACAGCCTTAGTTTCTTCTACATTAGCTCCTTCACCATTTTCAGTGCCACTAGCAGCTGTTTCTACTTCCGTTTTTTCTTCTTCAATTGTCGAAGTGTTTGTTTCTTTTACATTAGCTCCTTCACCACTTTCAGTGCCAGTAGCAGCTGTTTCTTCTTCTTTCTTTTCTTCCTCAATTGTCCCAGCTTTAGTATTTTCTACATTAGCACCTCCACCACTTTCAGTGCCAGTAGCAGTTGTTTCTTCTTTTGTCTTTTCTTCCTCAATTGTCGCAGCCTTAGTTTCTTCTACATTAGCATCTCCACCAGCTTCAGTGCCACTAGCAGTTGTTTCTTTTTCCGTCTTTTCTTTTTCAATTGTCGCCTTAGTTTCTTCTACATTAGCACTTATACCAACTTCAGTGCCAATAGCAGTCGTCACTGCTTCTGTCTTTTCTTCAGTTGTCGCAGCCTTAGTTTCTTCTACATTAGCACCTTCACCAGCTTCAGTACCAGTAGCAGCTGTTTCTTCTTTCGCCTTTTCTTCTTTAATTGTTGCAGCTTTAGTTTCTTGTAAATTAGCATCTTGGCTAGCTTCACTGCTAGTAGTAGCCGTTACTTTTTTCGTCTTTTCTTCTTCAACTGTTGCAGTCTTAGTTTCTTTTACATTAGCACTTTCACCAGCTTCAGTGGCAGTAGCAGCTGTTTCTTTTTCCGTCTTTTTTTCTTCAACTCTCGCAGCTTTAGTTCCTTTTACACTAACGCCGAGACCGGCTTCAGTTTCTGTAACAGTCGTTTCTTCTTCCGTTTTTTCTTTTTTAACAGTCGCAGTTTCCATTTGTGTTACACTAGCACCTCCACCTGCTTCAGCTCCAATAGCAGATGTTTCTTCTTCCGTCTTTTCTTCTTCAACAATTGCACCAGCTTTAGTTCCAGTAACGGCCGCTTCTTCTTCAATATTTTTTTCTTCACTTACTGGTACTTCAGTGTGTTCTATATTAGAACCTCCACCAGCTTCAGTCCCAGTAGCAGACACTTCTTTTTCAGTCTTTTCTTCACGCGTTGCGGATTCAATTTGCTCTAAATTAGGACCTCCACCAATTTCAGTAGCAGTAGCAGGTGTTTCTTCTTCTGTCTGTTCTTCTTTAACAGTCACAGCCTTAGTTTCTTCTACATTAGCATCTCCGCTAGCTACAGTGCCAATAGCAGATATTTCTGCTTCCGTCTTTTCTTCTTCAACTGCAGCAGTTTCAGTTTCTTTAACATTAGCACTTTCATTTGCAGCGTTAGTGCCTTCTAAATTAGTAACTCCACTAGCTTTACTCTCAGTAGCAGCCACTTCTTTTGTGTTTGCCTCGATATCTTCAGGAGTCATACTTTCGGTATAATCGCCTCCAACATGATTTTCTTCTTTAGATATTTGAGGAGTAATCTTATTTTTCCAACTTTCAGTTTTTGCTAGCTCTGCGTTTGTATTCTCTATTTCAATACTAACAACATTTTGTATTGATTCTGTGGTTGGTTCTGCTAAGAAGTTAGTTTCAATTTCTGACACAAGTTTGTCGATTTTGTCAAGGATATCTTTATCTGATATTGTATTAAGATTTTTTGTTTGCTGGGGCGCATTGGTACTTAAAACATGGGGTTTTCTGTAGACTTTAGAAACCAATTTTCCTCCCGGCAGAACAGTAACTCTCGGGGATGTTTTTATTTCTTCCACATTTTCTTCGGTCACAAGAATTTCAAATGGAAGTTTAATTGCGTGGTGGGAAATTTGTTTGTTCCGCATTTTTGTTATTTGTTCCTGTTCTTCAGTAACCATTGGTGTACTATGATGATGAGTTGATAATTTTTGATGATGAGAAGTTGTTCTAGTAGGGCTACAAGTTGCACAAATAGTGGATGTTTCATGCTTTTTATGAAACTCGTCAATAAAAAATTCTTCTTCTTCAGTGTCCTTATGTTCTTTTTTTAATTCGTGGAACTTTTTAGTCAGTTGAATGTTTTCTTCGGTGTTATGATGATGTGGTGCTTTACCATGATGACCAGTGGCTTCTTCATTTGTTTTATTACAAGTAGCACATACAGTAGAGGTTTCTTGTTTTTTATTAAATTCATCAATAAAGAAATTACCTTCTTCTTTAATTTGATAATTTTCGATGCTAGACTCTGTTGGTCTTTCCACTTTTTTTGTAATTCTTTCACCTGGTTCTAGGTTTTCCTGAATAGTACTATCCGTGACGTAATGAGGTAAATTATCTTTATAATCTTCTTGGCCAATATTCTGTTGACCAGGTGAAAGAGAATTTTCTTCTACGGTTGGTGTTTCGGGAGGAAGCAATCCTTCTGTAACTGTTTTTAACAATTCTGAAATTTCTTTCATTTCTTCTGATTCAGAAGAAATTTCAAGATTACTCGTCTCCGTGATAGAGAAACCACCGATCGTATTGTCTTCACTACCAACTGTTTGTTGTTCAGAAACTTCAGCATTGGATTCGGTGTCCTGTAAATTTGGAGAGTCATCGGTAAACAATTGTTTTGAAATTGTGTCGATCAAATTTGTAATTTCTTCAATTTCGGAGGAAACTTCCCAGTTTTCAGTAACGTAAGAACCTCCAGTTACAGTATAATCATCTAAAGCATTTGTTTGTTCTTCAGATGCATACGTGTACGTTTCTGTTTTTTCTTCATTTGGCACTTCATTGGTAACTAATTGTTCGGAAACATTTTCGACAAGTTTTGTAATAGCATCGATTTCGGAAGAATCTTCCGGTTTGTTCGTTTCTGTACCGAACATGCCTACTAGACTTGTAAATTCTTCTCGAGCATCTGTTTGTTCTTCCGCTGCATGAGTGTGCAATTCACTTTCTTCAATATTAGGCAATTCATTAGTAAGCATTTGTTCGGAAACATTTTTGACTATTTGAGTAATTTTTTCAACTTCGGAAGAAACTTCCGGAATACCACTTTCCGTACCGTAAGAACGTCCATTTCCGCTGTATTCTTCTTCTGCATTTGTTTGTTCCTCAGATGTGTAAATGTCCGAAGTATTTTCTTCAGCATTAGTCATTTCATTGGGAAGCTTTTCTTCTGAAATCTGTTTGACCATCTTTTCAATTTCTTCAATTTCTGATGAAAGTTCTAGATTATTGGTCTCCGTCACGTAATAACTTTCTGTTCTTGTATAGTCCTCTAACGTATTTGTTTGTTTCTCAGGAACATACGTGCTCAACTCACTTTCTTCCGTCATTTGTGATTTATTGGTAGACGTTTCTTCCGACACTGTGTTGATAAGTTTGTCGATTTCTTCAATTATGGAAGAAACTTCTGAGTTACTGCCCTCCGTAACATAATATCCTTCATTTCCAGTATATTTCTCTTGAGCATTTATTTGTTCTTCAGAAGCATAACTGTAAGTTTCGCTTTCTTCCACTTTTGGTGCTTCAAAATGAAGCAAGCCACCTTTTTTTGTATACTCCTCCTGGAGGAGCTTTTGTCCTTCAAAAACAGAGCTGTACAGTTCACTTCTCGTCACAGTTGGCAGTCCAAAAGAAGATGCTATAGACTTATTTGGTGTTATCCAACCATAATCTTCTTGAGTCAATTGTCTATAGTCTTCTTCGTAGTCTACTGCTTTAGTTCCGTTTTCGATGACCTCCTCACCGATAGTTTTAAATTCTGGAGTCATTTCTTGTTTTTTTGTTACAGCTAAAGTAGCATCATTAAAGGTTTTTTCAGATAAGCTTTCAATCAAATATCCAACTTCTCCAACTTCGGTACTCATCTGTTCTTCGTAGTTCTTAAGCTCATTTAAGGCGTCTTCAAGTTCGCGCATATTATCCCCTTTGCCTGTGGTTCCAGTTCCCGATTCGTTTTCCTGATTATGTTCTTTAGAATTGTCTTCGTTCTTGTGAAAAGGCCACGTAAACTCTTTCCAAATGCCTGTTTGAGTATTTTGAGCAATTTCTTCGAGATGGTAAGGGGTGGTCATTTTTTCATTTAATGGTGACGTTTCCTGATAACCAGTCGCCGCCGATGTTGGTGTCTCCGGTGCTTTCGAGATTTCTCCGTTCTCTTGCAACTCGGTTTCGATTGTTTCGATGGTTTCTGAAAATAACACATTTTCGGTTGGTAATTCTTGGATTTTTGTCACCACATTGTCAACCTCTTTGTTGATGGTTTCCGACTGGTTTTGGACAGCCTCTTTATGATTTTCTTGGGTTTCCTGTTCAAAGCTTTCTATAGCGTCCAATACATTTTCTAGCTGCTGCACACGAGGAGATTCAGGTTTTTTATAAGGCCTTACGTTTTTCAACGCAGTTTGCACTTCTTTGAGTACTTTTGTGGCATTTTGGACTAATTTGTCAGGAACTGGAGGAGGTGGTCTAAGTTTTTCATGTGACCAATTGAATTTTATTTCTTCATTTGTTTGATGGTCTTCGGTTTCTTTTGAATTGTTTTGAGTCCTTGCAGTTTGGGCGTATATTTTTACAGTAGACCCATGTGGATAGTTTTGAGGAAACATCTTGTAAGTTGATTCTTCTGGTGGATAGTTCTGAGTTTGCACATTTTCAGGAGATATTTTTTTCGGATAGTTCTGAGTTTGAGGAGTTTGAGGAAGTGTTTCTTCAGTAAGTTCTTTGGAAGAAATTTCAGTTTGTGGAGGAATTACTTCAGTAATTTTGTGTGGATAATTTTTAGAATTAGTATCAGGAAATTCTTTGGAAGGGATTTCAGTTTGTGGAGGAATTTCTTCAGTAAATACTTCTGGATAATTTTTATGATTAATATCAGGAAGTGATTCTTCAGGAAATTCTTTAGGAGAGATTTCAGTTTGTGGAGGAATTACTTCAGTAATTTTCTGTGGATAGTTTTTAGGATTAATATCAGGAAATTCTTTGGGAGGGATTTTAGTTTGTGGGGGAATTTTTTCAGTAAATCCTTGTGGATATTTTTTATGATTACTATCAGGAAGTTTTTCTTCAGGAAATTCTTTGGGAGAGATGTCAGTTTGTGGAGGAATTTCTTCAGGAAATTCTTGTGGATAATTTTTACGATTACTGTCAGGAAGTGTTTCTTCAGGAAATTCTTTAGGAGAGATTTCAGTTTGCGGAGAAATTTCTTCAGGAAATTCTTGTGGATAATTTTTACGATTACTGTCAGGAAGTGTTTCTTCAGAAAATTCTTTGGGAGAGATTTCAGTTTGTGAAGGAATTTCTTCAGGAAATCCTTCTGGATAGTTTTTACGATTAATATCAGGAAGTGTTTCTTCAGGAAATTCTTTGGGAGAGATTTCATTTTGGGGCGGAATTTCTTCAGTAAATTCTTGTGGATAATTTTTAGGACTAATATCAGGAAGTGCTTCTTCAGAAAGGTCTTTGGGGAAGATTTCAGTTTGGGGAGAAACTTCTTCAGTAAACTCTTGCGGATAATTTCCAGAATTAATATCAGGAAGTGTTTCTTCCGTCAATTCTGTGGAAGAAATTTCAGTTTGGAGAGAAACTTCTTCAGTAAACTCTTGTGGATAATTTTCAGGCTGAATACCTTCGGATGACATTTCTTCAACATTTTCGGCTGGTTCATTTATACTTTGTAAAATTGTTTGCTCAGAAAACCTATCGGCTGCAAATTCAGTTATTTTCTCAGAGTACTCTTCTTCATTAGAATGAACTATTTCACTTGCAGTTGCTGCTGTTACAATTTTATTTACTTGCTCATATTCCAAAGCATTTAAATTATTTTGAAGAGTATTTTCTTTGTCCATGTCCCCATGTTCCACCTTTTGCAATACTTCTTCCGCTTCTTTGATAGCGTTAGTTGCAGTTTCAAACAATTGATCAGGCCCTATTTCACCAATTTCGGCAATTCTTTCATAACTTCCTTCAATTCCTGTTGGTTTAAATTGGCCACGAGGCCACGTGAATTGTTCCCAAACGCCCGACTCTTTACTAGTTGTAGCTCCAGTATGTGTTTTTATTTCTTCATGTTTTCGAGTTGTTACGGTGTTTGTGAGGGGTTTTGCACTCGACCCATGTTCCATTTTATCCAAAAAGACAATCAGTCTTTCGTCTTCTTCTGTTTCAGAAGATAACGTACTTTCAGTAGTTGGTTTTTTCGCATGAGTCACTTGATTTTCTTCACTCATCTCGTGATTTGGTTTTGGAGTTTTTAAAACAGTTTCAGACGAAACTATTTCTTCATTTTCAAGGTTCTTCACTCGTTTCAATACATTTTCAGCCTCTTCTATTGCTTTGGTCGCAATTTCGACTATTTTGTCAGGTTCTACTTTACTCAGTTCTTTTGAATGTCCTTTGGGCCAATGAAATTCTTCCCAAATACCCGGACTTCTTGCAGCTGAATCTTCTTCGGTTGCTTTATTGGTTTTAGTTTCTTCAGTGGAAGCAGTAGATGTTTGTATTTTAGTAACAACTTCCGCAACATTATTTAGAAGGTGGTCACGTTCCTCTTTTTTCGTCGAAATTTCTTCCACCTTATCCTCATAATTCTCCAAGTCGTTTAACGCTTCTTGAAGTTCTTGCAAGGCACTTTCTTCAGTACTGTGACCTACTATCGCTCCTCCACCTCCCCCCTCTTTATCCAAAACTTTCTGAGCTTCTTCAATTGTTTCGGTCACTTGTTTATTTCGTCCCTTTTGCCGCCTACCCGGCCACTGAAATTCCTCCCAAATACCGCCGCTCCGTTTTGGTTTTTCTATTTGACTAAATCTACGTTTTCTAATTTGACCTAAGTTTGGTTTATTTACAGGGAATTTTGATAATCTTCGCCTAAAAAATGATGCTGTGTTGGTTTGCCGAAGATGCGTTTCCACAATTTCTTTTTCTTCTTCTTCTTCTTTTTTTTCTTTTTTCTTCTTTTGCGCCACTTTTTAAAAGAAAAACGTTTATACCGTGAACACTCGTCGCTACCCATGGTATCGTGTCTGTTTTTCCATTGCAAAAGTTTTCCCAACCCTAAGACTTCTTTCATTTTTTTTGCTTTGAGTGCACACATGTCCGTTGTCGTTTGAACACGTTCAGTCGTTGTTACCTTTTTTTTATGACATTTTCTTCTAGATCTTTGATAAGAGTACGGCAAAACCTCTCTTTTGGTTCTTTTATGCTGATTCTCTTGCTTTTTCGAACCACTGAGTATGTTTTGTATTTCAAAGACCAATTTTAAGTCTTTCTGAAGATCGTGCAACTTATCCAAAAACGTATTTTTGCCTTTTTGTATTATGCCTTTGCCTGTAGTCGTCCCGACTGTAGACATAGTTGATGCTTCACTAGCTGACGTCTCCGTTTGTAAAGCACCTGTGACAGGAGTGGAATTTGCAGAATTTGCGCTTATTGTTGGTATTGACGTAGCACCCGTTTGGCTTACGTATTGCCCACTAGTGGTACTGTTGTTCGACAATAAATCTAGTATATCACCAAGATCTTCATTTTCGTAGTCTTCACTTCTCTCTTCATTTGATTGCGCTTCAGGTGTGTTATCTTCAAAGTTTTGATCATTTGGAGGACAAGTGGTTGTTGGAGGGAGTGGTGGTTCGGTTGATAGAGGCGGTGGTAGAGTTGTTGGAGGGGGTGGCGGTGGAGGCAGTGGTGTTGTTTTAGCTGATACATTCAATTCTTCTTCCTCAAATTTACAACTAACTTTCATACTTAATTTCGTTACTTTGGGCTCGGAATTTTCTAAAATCTCAACATCTCTAAGAAGTTCATTGATGTCATTATTAGAGATCTGTAAAAAGGGGAATTTTTTCAGATCCAGAGATTTAGTAGTTACTTACCAATTTTTTCTCAAATTTGGAAGCAATTTGGTTTTGTTGGCTATTTGCATTGACGAGATTGTCAGAATATGAATTGTCCGAACCGATTTGGTTTTTCGAAGAGTCGGAAAATTTTTCTGCAGGAACTAGTTTTTCCGGTTGATTTAAACTGTCGAGTGAGGAACCCAAAGAACTATCCAGCGAGTTATCAACGGAACCAACATTGCTGTCTCTTACTCTTTCTTGAAAATTTGCTGATGATGGATCATTTTGTACTAAAGTGTCCTCAGATTGGAACTTAGCGCTATTTCCCGTCTCACCTAAACTGACTTGGTTTTTTACAAAACTATCCTGATTTAAATCGAAAGAATTTTTGTCGTTATTGGCTAAATTATCACCACTCGCCAGGGAATTGATTTCTCTACTTTTTAAATTACTGTTTTTAGGTACCACATTTGCTGATGGATTTACTGAATGTTTTAATAATCCTTGATTTAAATTTGCCACTAAACTATTTGCTTCATTTGTTAATGAATCTAACTCATTATCTACTAAAGAATTGTCTAGTTTTGACGCTTCCGTAGAAATTTCTTTCTTCACTAAATTAACTGTTTTGTCTCCTGATCTAGCATCTACTGGACGGACCACACTTTGTGCCCAGCCATCTAATTTAGGACTTGGACCCAATTTTACCGCATCAATAACTTGTTTGACCACATTGGTGGCTATAGGTTCGACGATACTCTTGACTAAATTGTTTGATTCAATGTTATCGATTAGAGCTTCTTCCTTTACTGCGTCAACTTCTGGTGAATTTGAATTCAAGTTTTGAAAAGAATAAACTGGCTGGACAAGATCCTTATCATCTAAAGGGGCAAGATCTAAATTACCGACCGCACCTTTGACCAAATTGTCGATTTCTGCTGGGGACATTTCAGGTGCAGTTTTTTCAATTTTATGTTTTCCACTATTGCTTAGCTCCCATTCTAGCGGATTAAAGTTATTTTGAACTAGGATTTTGTCATTATTTAGAGGAACTTTGGAGAGTTTTTCGTTTTTTAAAACAGTTAAGTCTAAGTCCTGTGGAGCTTCAAAAGAAAGATCGCTTTCGTAATTAGACACTGAAACTGGGTTTTTGGCTGGAAGATTTTGAATAAGATTTGTTTCAACATTATTGTCTAGTCCTTGTTTTTGGTTTTGATTTATAAACGGAATAGAAAGATCCCTACTAACGTCTTTTTTCTGCTTCACCCCCGAATTGACCAAAACTCCACCATCAACAAATCTTGGAACTTTATCATCACCCATCTCCATTTTGAGCGAAGTTTTGATGTTTTCGATCAACAGATCCGCGTCGCGTAAATACTTATTGTTTGAAAGATCGAAATTTGGGGACCTTTTGGAAAGCTTTTTCAGTGACTTGGGGATTGTGTTGATAAAGAGAATGGGAACATGAGTGCAATGTCGACATTTCAGTTTTCCAAAATCGGGTAGTTGGTGAGACCCTACCTTGTAAGTGGAAACAAAAAAAGGGAAAAAACTATCGCTTCTCTTATTTCGTTTCGATAAAACTTTGAACTTGACGGCTGGGACGTTAACAAACTTATCGTCATCTGACAAGAGGGCAATATAATCGTATTGTTGTGGAATTTCGCTATTGGGGAACAAACTAACTGAGACTGATCTCTGGTATTTGTGACCAATACTACTAGGTTTGTGCTTAAAAAAGTGCATTTTTACAAAACCACTGGACGGCCCAGTCCGCTCTGAAATAATAAAATTGTGATACTCAAAACATTTGTCGTTTGGTGTTTACGTCTATTTGAGCTTTCGTCAGGTCCCTCCTCGCACGTTTTTGAACACTCTATCCTCGTATCTCCCCCCACTTCTTCCTCAATCTTGTCGTAGACCTTTTGCCCTTCGTCCGTTATATTTTGTATATCTTTTTGTTGTTGAACAAACTGAACGTCATCATCTTCTTGTTCAGTACCTCTATGTTCCCGGTCTTTTTCGAGGAAATGGTTTACAAAAAGTGACCCTATTTCGTCCAAATCCCTTTTGGTAAAATCCGATCCGTTTGCTTTTTTCTCATTGCCGGAACAACGCGGACACTTCTGATTCGGCGGACAATTTTCTTCGTCATCTTCTTCGTCCATGCTTTGCCTTTCTTCTAAAACACCGTTCTCGTGTTGTTGACCGGCTTCGGGTTCGTTTAGACTGTCGAAATTGGCTACTTCCCGCAGGAAGTTACTGCTAAACGGTGGTAAAGGCTGGATGTTTATTGCGTTGTACCTTCCACAAATAAACATGAACGCGGCGATGCTTCAAAATTTTTTTTAGTAATGTTGGAAATGTGGGGTTTATACTCACTAAATTAGCGCATAGCGGAGCATTTGAAAATATGAGTCACGCAAAAATAATACATTATAGAGAAGCAAAAGGGCAGTAGATTGTAAAAGAGATGTAAAACGTCAAAAATTGGACAATTTAAAATGTTAAGGGCACATAGGTGACTTGACTGACTAAACTCATACTCAACTGGATCAGGTTGATTTGGAAGGAAAGAGAATAAACTTCTTTGATACTTTATTCAAAAAAATGGGCACCACAATTTCCTAATTGAAGCAGACCTAAGAAAAGACGAAAGATGACGAAAATATTTTTCTTGAAATAAAAAACATGAACAAGCAAGTTAAATTTTACGTTTAATTATCGCATTTCAAACCTATTATCATATTTTCACTTGTTATGACTTAAAATTAAGCGAAAGTAGATACCTCGTTGACTGTTCTTTCCTAGAATTTCTTGCAAAAGGATGAGAAATCCACACATTAGTAATACAATTTTCACGTCTTGCCCTTTTTTCGCTTTTTCACCAATCTTCTCTTTCTCCGTTGCAAAACATGTCTCAGCCTTTTGCCTTTTTTCACTTTTTCGTTCCTAGAAGCTGTGATCTTTCTTCTTTTGGATCGAAGACGAGTACTGAAAGGTACAAATTTTTTAATTCTTCTTATTCGCTTCTTTGACCGCTCTTTTGATTTAGATAGTAAATTTTGTATCACCATCATTAGTTTCAGGTCTTTAGATAAAATACGTAATTTACTTTTGATTTTTTCTAGTATACCCTGCTCTCTAGTATCACTCGTGTGAATATTATCACTGTCTAGATCGTGTCCTAGTAAATCTAAGATACCACTAAGATCGTCGTCTCTGTAGTTGCCAAATTCGTTTGAACTTCCTTCTTTAAAATTTTCGCTTCGATACGTTGAGGGCCCATATCTATCAGGAGCTGGAGTTACTGTAGGACTATTGTCTTTTATGTTTGTTTGAAAATTAGGGGATTTCACTGTAGGAATGTTTGTTTCATATTCACTTGTTCCGTAGGTTGAAATGGGACCGTAAGGATTATGTTCTTTGGGTTTATTCTTTTCGTCCGTATTTGTTCTAAAGGTTGATATAGGGTGTTTGTTTCTTTGGTCTTTATTTGGGGGATTGTTCTTCTGGTACTCTTTTGTTTTTTCATCATAAGGACGATATCCGTAGGGATTATTTTCTTGATATCCGTTGGGGCTATAGGTTGGTACTTGATAATACGGAGGATATATCTGGGGATTATATTCTTGATATCCATTGGGGCTTGGTGCTTGATTATACGGAGGATATACTTGGGGATTATGTTCTTGATATTCATTTGTTCTGTGGGTTGAAACTCGATTTTTAGGATTATTTTGTTGATATTTTTTTGTACTATAGGTTGGCACTTCTTTATAAGGAGGATATAAATGAGCATTCTGTTCTTGATAATAGGGAGGATATAGTTGTGGATTATATTCTTGATATTCATTTGTTCCATAATTTGGCACTTGATAGTAAGGAGGATATAATTGAGGATTATATTCTTGATATCCATTAGGGCTTGGCACTTGATAATACGGGGGATATAGTTGGGGATTATTTTCTTGATATTCATTTGTTCTGTGAGTAGAAACTCGATTTTTAGGTTTATTTTTTTCTTTTTCTTTTGTACTATTGGTCGGCACTTCTGTATAAGGGTTGTGAGCAGGAGGATATAAATGAGCATTCTGCTCTTGATAATAGGGAGGATATAGTTGTGGATTATATTCTTGATATTCATTTGTTCCATAGTTTGGTACTTGATAGTAAGGAGGATATAGTTGAGGATTATATTCTTGATATCCATTAGAGCTTGGCACTTGATAATACGGAGGATATACTTGGGGATTATTTTCTTGATATTCATTTGTTCTGTGGGTTGAAACTCGATTTTTAGGTTTATTTTTTTCATATTTTTTTGTAGTATTGGTCGGAACTTCTGTATAAGGATTGTGAGACGGAGGATATAAATGAGCATTTTGTTTTTGATAATAGGGAGGATATAGTTGTGGATTATATTCTTGATATTCATTTGTTCCATAATTTGGCACTTGATAGTAAGGAGGATATAGTTGAGGATTATATTCTTGATATCCATTAGGACTTGGTGCTTGATAATACGGAGGATATAGTTGGGGATTATTTTCTTGATATTCATTTGTTCTGAGGGTTGAAACTCGATTTTTAGGTTTATTTTTTTGATATTTTTTTGTACTAGTAGTCGGCACTTCTGTATAAGGATTGTGAGCAGGAGGATATAAATGAGCATTTTGTTCTTGATAATAGGGAGGATATAATTGTGGATTATTTTCTTGATATTCATTTGTACCATAGTTTGGCACTTGATAGTAAGGAGGATATAGTTGAGGATTATATTCTTGATATCCATTGGGACTTGGTGCTTGATAATACGGAGGATATACTTGGGGATTATTTTCTTGATATTCATTTGTTCTGAGGGTTGAAACCCGACTTTTAGGTTTATTTTTTTGATATTTTTCTGTACTAGTGGTCGGCACTTCTGCATAAAGATTGTGAGCAGGAGGATATAAATGAGCATTCTGTTCTTGATAATAGGGAGGATATAGTTGTGGATTATTTTCTTGATATTCATTCGTACCATAGTTTGGTACTTGATAGTAAGGAGGATATAGTTGTGGATTATATTCTTGATATCCATTGGGACTTGGTGCTTGATAATACGGAGGATATACTTGGGGATTATTTTCTTGATATTCGTTTGTTCTGTGGGTCGAAACTCGATTTTTAGGCATATTTTTTTGATATTTCTTTGTACTAAGAGTCGGGACTTCTGTAAAAGGATTTTGCGAAGGATATAAATGAGCATTCTGTTCTTGATAATAGGGAGGATATAGTTGTGGATTATTTTCTTGATATTCATTTGTACCATAATTTGGTGCTTGATAGTAAGGTGGATATAGTTGAGGATTATTTTCTTGATACTCATTTGCGCTATAGGTTGGTTTCTGATAATAGGGAGGGTACAGTTGGGGACCATTTTCTTGATACTCATTCGTGCTATAGGTAGGTACGTGGTATTTATTATTTTCTTGATATTTATCTGTTCGTTCGGTTGGTACGTATTTGTGAGAGGAATAAACTGGGGGACTAATACTTTGATACTTATTTGTGCTAAAAGTTGACGCTTGATAATAAGGGGGATATAATTGTGCATTGTTTTCTTGATACTCATTTGACATGTGATAATATGGTGGATATCCTTGGGGATTAATTCCTTGATACTCGTTTGGGTTATAAGTTGGTTCGTTATAGTAAGGTGGATATACTTGAGGATTATTTTCTTGATAGTCACTTACTCCATTTTGTTGATGATAATAAGGAGGATATATTTGATGATTACTCTCCTGATACTCCTGTGGGCTGTAAGTTGAAGGATGTACTTTGGCTTTATTTTCTTGATATTCATAGGTTGATGCGTGATTGTAAGGAGGATAACCTTGAGGATATATTTGGGGATTATTTTCTTGATACTCATTTGTGCCATAGTTTGGTTCGTGATAATATGGAGGATATAATTGAGGTTGATAATTTTCTTGATATTCATTTGAGCTATAGGGTGGTGCGTTGTAATAAGGACTATTCTCTTGATACTCATTTGGTCTATAAGTTGGTACGTGTTCGTAAGGAGGATATATTTGAGGATTATTTTCTTGATACTCATTTGTCCCGTAAAGTGGTGGCTGTCCGTAAGGATAATATGTTTGAGGATTATAATTTTGATACTCATTTGTTCCGTAATTTGGTGGCTGACCGTATGGGTGATACATTTGGGGATTATTCGCTTGATATTCATTTGTTCCATAGTTTGATGACTCACCATTAGGGTGATACTTTTGGGGATTATTCTCTTGATATTTATTTGTTCCATAGTTTGGTGGGGTACCGTAAGGATGATCCATTTGCGGATTATTTGCTTGATATTCATTTGTTCCATAGTTTGGTGGGGTACCGTAAGGATGATCCATTTGTGTTTTTTTTTCTTGATATGCGTTCAGTTGATAACTGCTTGATGTGTAGGTTACGTGCGTAGGAATAAGTTGCTGTGCTAGTGAAGTTAACTTCACGCTTTGCTTTGTTTCTGCAGACTTAGTAGAAGTTTTAAATGTTGATAAAGATGGTAAAATTTCTTTGACTTCCGAAATACTACTTTGCATCTCGGAAGTTGTCAAAGAAGATATAGTTTCTGGGGAAGTTTCCGAAACTACAGAAGTTGTAGTAGCAATAATAGTGGTGTCTTTTAAATATTTCGCGCCAACACTAGTACTTTCACTGCCCGGAGACATCCAGCTTTTAAACGCTGACTTTATCTTTTGAAACGTTTTCAAATTCGGAAACTGAAACGCTTCTGAAAGATTATTTTCTTCCACTGGGACAGCTATACTTTCTTCCGGTGCATTTGTTTCTTCAATTTTGGTGGGAAAAGATAGAGTTTCTGTAGTTTTCTGAGTTACTACAGTCGAAGTAAAATTTTCGTTTGGTATTTCTTCTAAATCTTTAAATGTTTCATTTGAGAAACGAAATGATGTCAAAAGATCGTCACTCTGTTTTGGCGGTGCCGATCCCGATTCGTCAGTATTCTGTTTGTTATTTACCGAAGCATTGGCTAGTTTTGATGAATCTGTCGAAATTTCTTTCTTCACCATTTTATCATGACGCAATTTTACAGAATCGATTAGGTTTTTGAAAAGAAAATTTTGCATAGCAGATCCTTGTTTTCGGTTCTGATATGTAAAAGTACTATGAAGATCTTTACTAATGTCTTTTTTCTGCTTAAACCTTAAATTGACCAGAACTGCACCATCAACAAACTTCGGGGTTTCCGCATCATGCGTTTGCATTTTGAGCGAAGTTTTGATATTTTCTATCAATAAATCGGCTCTGCGTAAATACATGTTTTTGGGAGATCTTTTTGAAAGTTTTTTAAGGGTATCCGGAATTGTGTTGATGAACAGAATGGGAACATAAGTGCAATGTTGACATTTCAATTTTTCCAAATCATGAAGTCGATGGGATCCTTTCTTGTATGTGGAAACGAAGAAAGGAGAGAAATTATCGGTTCGACGGTTTCGGTCCGAAAAAACATTAAATCTGAGTGCAGGAACATTGACAAATTTGTCATCATCTGATAAAAAGGCTATGTAGTCATATTGGTGCGGAATTTTATTTTCTGGATACAAGTTAACGGCGATACATCTCTCGTTTTTATTTTTTTGATCAGTTTTGTAGGAGTTGTGCTTATAAAAAGGCATTGTTACAAAACCATTTGAAGTTTCTTTATGATCTGAAATAAGAAAATTTTGATATTCGAAAACTTTCTGTTTTGGTATTTACGCCTGCTTGGACTTTGGACAAACTCTTCATCACAAATTCTAGTACTATTTCCTTTATTCTTCTGTTTGACTTTTCCATAAACTGCTCCTTTTTTAAATTTAAAGTCATACATGTCCCTGTTGATACTTGTTTTAAAATCCTCTTTTGTATTACTAAATTCATGATCACTTTCAAACAAATGGTTCACAAAAAGCGATCCTATTTCGTCCAATTCCCTCTTGGTAAAAGGTCTCCTGTTTCTCTTTATGTCATAACTTGAACATGGCGAATACTTTTGCTTCAGTGGACAGTTTTCTTTGTTTTCTTCTTTGCCCACTCTTTCTCTTTCTTCTAAAACATCATTTTCGCGTTGTGGACCGGAACGAGGTTCTTTTACATTATCAAAATCGACGATTTGTTGAAAGAAGTGGTCACCAAATGACTGTAAAGGCTGATTATCCATAGCGTTGTACCGTTCACATGTAAAAATGAACACAGCGATACTTAAATTTTTTCTTTTAATAAAAAACTAAAATTAGGGAAAAAATACTCACTAAATTACCGCATAGCTAAGCATTTGAAAATATAAAATATGCAAAAGGTATACATTATAGACTAGAAAAAGGCCAGTATACTATAAAATAAAATGGCAGCAAAACGTCAAAAACTGGACATTTTAAATTGTCATTTTCATATCTGTGGGAGACTTTGATCGGATTATTACCATCGGATTAGAAGGAACATTTGTAGTCGTAGGAAAATAAAAAACAAACTGATTTGATTCTTTATTAAAATAAAAGTTAGGCTCCAAATAATAATTTAAAGCAGCTTCATGTTTAAAATTTCGACTGAAGATTTTGTTACACCAAATTCAAAAAATGAAGGTGACAGTGCCACAACCATATGTTTTCTTATAAAGTTACAAACAATACAAAACCCAGCTCAATTAAAATCTGTATTTAATATAGCATTTTCACGCCTATCATCATATTTTCATTTGTTATGACTTAAAATTAAGTGATTAGACACTTTGTTGTATGGTCTTCCTTTGAACTCTTTTGTGTTTAGAATCCACATCTACAAAAAAAAACGTTACTCTTCTGTGATTTTGAACATAGGATTTTACCTATTGTTCATTTTAATGCTCATTTCCTCCTCTTCTTCCGGTTTTTCGCCGACTTCTGTTTCCTAAATTCCATGTTCCTCCATTGCAACATTTTTCCCAACCTTTCGACTTGTTTCATTCTTTTTTCATTAGAGACTTGTGCTCTTTTGTTTTTAGGTCGAGAACCATTATGGAGATGTACATCTTTTTTTCTTCTGATTCCATGCTCCTTTTGCCGATTTTTCGATTTAAGAAGTAAATTTTTTACGGCTAAAACTAGTTTCAAGTCTTTTTGAGCAGTATGCAACTTACTAAAAACTTTCCTTTTGATTTTTCCAAGCATACCTCCGCAAGTATCATTGTCCGTGGAGACGGTACTGCTATCGTGCCCTAGTAAATTCAAAATAGCACTAAGTTCTTCGTCTCGATAGTGGGCATATTCGTTAGACACATCTTCCAAATTTTGTGACGACGTGGTTAGCGAATTTGATGTGGAAGGAAGAGGAGTAAACTGAGGAGGAAAAGGTGGTGATGATACTTCTTGAAATTGATTTGTTCTGTAGGTTGGAATCTGAGCATACGGGGCATATATTGTTGGACCGTTTTGAAGTTCAGTAGTTGAAAAAGTTACTAAAGGATTTATTTCTTTAGGGACATTGTCTTCAACCTCGTCTGTTTTATATGTTGGGATGTGGATATATGGAGGGAAAAGTATCTTTGCCAATGAAGTCAATTTCACATCTTCTATAGGAGTAGCAGAAATTATAGGCACTTCATTTGCGATTGAAAAATATTCGTTGGTTGTAATCTCTTCCATTTTCAAAACACTTGTTGGAACAGGTTTTGCGAAGTGCACAAAGTTTTCTTCAGCATATTCTTCTTTGGTAGTACTGCTCACAGTTGGGCTTTCCTCGGATTCAGGCATTTGTATTTCTGTAGCAATGTTAAATAATGTTGTTTGCGGACTTGTTTCTTCTATTTCTGGAGGTGAATAAGTAGCAGAACTAGTTGTCACTATTATTGTTTCAGTTTCCGCACTAGCACTAGTTTCTGGTGTTGCTATCGATGAATATGTGCTGACTATACCCCCCTCCATATTCAAAACACTTGCTGGAACAGGTTTTGTAAAGTGCACAAAGTTTTCTTCAGCATATTCTTCTTTGGTAGTACTGCTCACAGTTGGGCTTTCTTTGGATTCAGGCATTTGGTTTTCTGTAGCAATGTTGAATGATGTTGTTTGCGGACTTGTTTCTTCTAATTGTGGAGGTGAATAAGTAGTAGAACCAGTTGTCATAATTATTGTTTTAGTTTCGGTACTAGCACTAGTTTCTGGCGTTGCTATCGATGAATATGTGGTGACTGTACCCCCCTCCTGTTTCAAAAGACTTGTTGGAACAGGTTTTGTAAAGTGCGCAAATTCTTCTTTGATAGTACTGCTCACAGTTGGGCTTTCTTTTGATGCAAGCATTTGTTTTTCTGTTGCAATGTTGAATGAAGTTGTTTGCGGATTTGTTTCTTCTAATTCTGGAGGTGAATTTGTACTAGAACCAGTTGTCAATATTATTGTTTCAGTTTCCGTACTAGCACTAGTTTCTTGTGTTGCTATCAATGAAAAAGTGCTGTTTGTAGCCCCCTCCATTTTCAAAACACTAGCTGGAATAGGTTTTGTAAATTGCGCCAAATTTTCTTCAGCATATGCTTCTTTGGTACTGCTCGTACTTGGGGTTAACTTTGAAGGTGAAATAACGGAACTCGTCATTTCAGTTTCCCTACTAGTTTCGAGTGTAATTTCAGAGGCAAAATTTGTGGTCTTTTCAGACATCAAAGCAACTATAGGGACTGTCGTTTCTTCAGAAGTATTTTCTGTAGTAGAACTAACTTCAACTACAGGAGATGATGATGTTTGTAGTGTTAATTCTACAGTTTCTGCAGGAGTACTAGAGGTTGATGAAGTTTCTGTTACATCTATTATTGGAACTATGATCTCGGAAACTGCAGAAAAAGTTGCAATTTCAGAGGTAGTTTCTGAAACTTCGTAATTTGCTGATGTCTTTTCCACCTCTGTAGTGGTTCTGCGTACTTCTCTTGCAGTACCACCTTGAACACCACTTGTATTTGCATTTCCAGAAGTCAGATTTTCAAAGGCTGATTCTAACTGTAGAAACGTCTTATTGAGCAGCTGAAACGATTCCGAAAGATCATTTTCCTCCATTGGAAGAGACGTATTTTCCTCCGATGTAATTGTCTCATCAATTTTTGTTGGAAGACATGGAGTTTCTGTAGTTTTTTGTGTGCTTATGGTTGAAGAAAATTGTTCTTTTGATACTCCTTCCAAGTCACGGGATATTTTATTCGCGAAACGAAATGACGTTAATAGTTCGTTGCTCTGTTGGGGCGGTACGGACTGACTGTGTTCTAGTATCGTTGAAGTTGCCTCTTTAATTTTGGTCGGAAATGGAGAAGTTTTTGGTGGAGTTTCATGCGTCATGTTGTATGGTGTAAGTGAAACTGAAACATCTTCTTGCGTCGTTGATTCTGTAGATGAAGATTCTGAAGAAGAAGAAATTTCTTCTGTGGTAGAAATTAACGAGGCCAAAGAAGTGTCTATTATTGCTGATTCTGTAGTCCAAGAAGTAGCTGAAGTAATTTCTTGCGTTGTTAAAGATGAGGAAACCGGAGAAGTGTCTATTGTTGTTGATTCTGTAGTAGAAGAAGTAGGTGAAGTAATTTCTTCCGTTGTTAAAGACGACGGAACCGAAGAAGTGTCTATTGTTGATTCTGTAGTACAAGAAGTCGATGAAGTAATTTCTTGCGTTGTTAAAGACGACGACACCGAAGAAGTTTCTTCTTCTGTAGTTACACAAACCAAAATTGGCGTAGTTTCTGGTGTTGTTACTTCCATTTTTACAGTTGTTTCAGTCGTTACTACCGACGTTTTGTTCAGACATTCTTCTGTGGTTGTTGAATTTTCACCCATGTGTGAGAGTTCACTTAATTTAGGACATATTTTTTGCAAATTTGGATCTGTTTTCTTCAATGCTTCGATATTTTTAAAAAGATCGAGTAAATAAGCACACGATAAATTCTATAAAATGAGGGTATATTGGCCCTTTCTGACTATAAATATTTATATACTTACTCCTGGTTTTTCAGTAGTTTGTGCATCGGTTGTATTTTCTATGTCACTTTGAATTTTATTTTCGTTGTTATCATACAGTAAAGAATTACCGAAAATGGGTGGCTCTGCGACTATCGTTTCGCCTAGATTATTATTTTCTGGATTTATTTCGCTTTTAAAATTATCGTCTTTAATAAAATCATTTACCAAATCTTCTTTGGACGATCCTGATTCTTCAGAATTTAACAATTTGTTTTGATATCCCCGACTCGCAAAGTCATTTCTGGCCAAAGAAGGAAGATCTATTTTCGCAACAACGTCCTTCATCATATTTTCGATTTCAATGGGCGACATGTCTATTGCATTTTTCTTGCACGCCGTTGTGGTAAATTGTCTCATAGTCGTTGCTTCTGTTGTTTTTAGTTCACCATCAAAATCCAGAAGTAAATTGAAATTTTCTTTAAGTGAAGACGTTCCTAACTGATTTTGGCTCTCTTTCTTTGTCCGTGGCTCTTCATAATCATCCTCGAACCATTCTTTAAACCCCTTGTTTTCTTTAATTTCTTTTTTAACCTGTTTTTTCGGAAAAACATGAGCGGAAATTTGACGTATTTCGTTTTCTTCGTCTCCCAACTTTAGAAAAAAGTTTACTTTATTTAGCAATGCATCAGCGTCTTTCATAACATTCGAAACCGCGGGTTTTGAAGTTGTTTTAGCAAGGCGTCTGTATCTTTTAGCACCAGAAATTGTGTTGAAAAACAGAACAGGAGTGTGTGTGAAGCGTTTTCGTAGGGGCCTGAATTTTAATTTATTTTTGGCGCTTCTCTTGTACAGAGTGGTAAAAAAAGGAACAAAAGTTTCGGTTCGCTTGCCCCGTTTTAAATCGTCGGAAAAAACATTCAATTTGACCGCAGGAACATCCATGAATTTGTCGTCGTTTGATAGAAAAGCGATGTAATCAAATTTTTGGGGTATCTTATAAAAGTGATTCCTGTCGGGGTATAAACTAATCGCTCTCTTATCATCGATTTTTTCGGGACTAAACTTGTAAAAATGCATTTTTAAATGGTGATGATCTAAAAAGGCAAACATGAATCGACGTGGTACCTATTCATTTTTCTGCGTTTACTTGTGTTTGAATCATCGATAAGTGATTCGTCTTCAGTGCAGCAAATACTTTTCAAATTGTCAGGATCTGGGTCATATTTGATTGTTGGTGGACCTCCAAGTTCGTCGTAAAGCTTGTTGCCTTCATTAGTAATATTCTCAATTTTTTGCATTTCGTCAAGAAAATCTTGATCGACGTATTGCTCGTGGTCTTCTTCGTCAGGTTCTTCCATCGGTACATCATTGGTATCAACCCTTTTCCGCCCATCTTTGGCCAAATGGTGCATGAACAGTTTACCGATTTTCGCCAATTCTTTTTCGTCTATATCTAAATTGTCTAGTTTGTTCCCAATGTTTTTGTTTTTTTGTGCACAAGTTGGACGTTTTTGGTTTGAGGGATCAGTGTTTTCTCTAGGTTCTTGCTTATTGTCAAAAATTTCTGCTGAGAATTTATCATCGTATGACCGCATCGCTTGGTCTTTTACTGCGTTATATTCCCCACAAACAAACATAAAAGTGGCAATGCTTTAAAAAAAGTTCTGAATATCGAGAAATGGGGGTCAATACTTACTAAATTAAACCATAGCGAAGCATTTGAAAATATGGCTTACACAAAAATTACACATTATAGTTAAGAAAAAGGCCAATAAAGATGTGATAAAAAATGTCAAAACGGACAGTTTGAAATGTGAAAGGATGGGTGATGTCGACTTGATTGAAACACTTAAATACTGTTCTCTCTTTATTTTCCAATTCATAACATGATACACAACTCGGCTTATTTAAAAAATTATCTTTGCACCATAAATTATAGGTTTTTTGTTCAGACAACAGTGCTTGCTTCAGGCTTATAAATATTTCTGTATGCAATAAAATTAATCAATTATTTTTATGTAAAATTCGTCAATAAAATATTATAAGCCTCAGCATTTAACGTAAAAATGGTACACAAAATAAAACTCAAAAATATACATAAAATGTCAACCACAATACACACCATACTAATATAAATATAAAGGATTACATACATCTACATGATATAAAAATTACAACTATCGAGAT
Organism: Tribolium castaneum; assembly: GCF_031307605.1. Taxonomy (NCBI): domain Eukaryota; kingdom Metazoa; phylum Arthropoda; class Insecta; order Coleoptera; family Tenebrionidae; genus Tribolium; species Tribolium castaneum. The sequence continues at coordinate 16,241,430 of NC_087396.1, forward strand.
AAAAACCTTTTTAAAAATTCACCTAATTGAAGATCACTTAACTAGAGTATTTATGAGCGTTCTTTAGAACGTCATGAATATCACTAAGTGCAAAAACTAAAATTGACTAAAATTATTTGCCAAAACCTAATAAAAACAAATCACTTTTTAACTATAATCATTCTCGAATCTGTCATCATGCTCCCACCCTTTATTTTTAAAATCAGGTGGGGTTTTCTTAGGTGCCCTTCCAGACAAGCTTTTCTTATTATTCCAAGAACCGTTTTCATCCTTATTTTTATTTATAAACCTAGCACCCACGCCTAGAATAGGTCGCCCAGGCTTGTCTTTCTTGTGTTGAGTACCGTTGTACTCAGGGTTGCCAAACTGTTGGACGTCATTTGGGGGCTCAGTGGGGGAGGTTGAAATTTGTAACACGTTTACGTTGCTCTGGTAACTGTCAAGGACTTTGCTCGAGTGCACAGTTTGAATGCTGAGAGGGTCGTGCGGCCTCTAAAAATGACAATGAAATTTTTACACGATTGAAATGATGTATACATAGTTTTTAAATTTCGAAATAAATGTTACAGTAATTTACCCACCTGGAAGTTGATCATGGGCACAATTCCGAGTTGATCTTCATAAAATTTAAAAATTTCATTTGGCAGAACCCCGAATCGGACATTACATAGGTCTAAGGCCAACAAGAGCCATAATCTTGCCTCTTTCACAAGTTGGGGTTCTGCTAATAATGTTCTTATTTTAAGTGTTAGCTTTGTAAGGTCTTCAGGCACTCGACTTCTCAAAGTTGAGCCATTTAAGTGTAACTGCAAGAATTACCGATTACATTATATCGACATATACAGGCTGTATCGTCTAAACTGCACATTAGAAGTAGTGAAAATTCTGATAATGATATTTGTTTGAAAATTGGTGTTACACCCATAACCCGTTTACCCTGTCGAACGAAAATATTTTTGTCTTTCTTATTTTAGATATAGGGTGATTCAAAAGTGACGAACAAACTCTTGTATGGTGATGAAAGACGTTCAGTTAAGTACAAAAAAAACTTTATTCCAAGCAACTTAATTTTGATTTATTTTTTAATTTGTTTTACTTAGCAACGATATCTATTTTTTTCTTTTGTTTCCTTTGAGGTCGAATTTAATTTATTGTCGATTTTGTAAGTTTTTAAATTGTTTTGTAGATCATAAGACATTAGTTGTTGATTTTTTTCAACTGGCATTTGTTTAATGTTGCAAGAGCTGTTGTTTCCGCTAACTAAAGTCACAAAATACAACCTGAAACACCCAAAAACTTATCTCAAAAGTTTAACTTTGAAGAGCAATATTTTATCTTGTTTGTGAAAAAAGGCTCAAACAATTTTTGTCATAGGAACTTTTAATTCAGTTTGATGTCCTTCACCAGCACCCGAGAGATTGTCCAGTACTTTTGAATCATCCTGTAGAAAAATATGTTTTTTACTGCGTTATTAGATAGCTGGAGTTATTTCAAAGAGATTTTCAATACCTAATTTTAGCCGTTTTTGAAGCATTTAGGGTTTTTTTAATAATGTTTTCAATGCCAACAAAAAGTTTGTATAACTTGAAAAGTGTTAAACCTAAGTATTATTAAAATAAATAAAAAATATGTGTCAATTCATTTGAAAATTTTTTGACTTATGGGTGTATGAAGTTCTTCAAATTTAATTTCAAAAATTTGGGATTTGCTAACTTTTTTTAGAAATTTGAAAACATCAAAGAAAAGATCTAAACTTACTTTTTTAAATATCCAAAAAGGGTTTCAAAATTTTTAAAAACAACTGAATTATCAATTTTGAAGTCAGGTAGAGGGAAAGCTGATACAAACTTCTTTAAAATAACTCAAGGAATCCAAAAAACATAGCTTTCCGTTTAAAATAAGAAAGTTGATAATGACATCCGGCATAACCAGTAGTACCGCCATATTAAAAATATTTTCATTGATTAGAACATAACGGATTGATGGTTGGAAACAAATTTTTAGATTACTATCACTGTTAGAACACCCAATATTTGTAATGTGGGGTTTAGACGGAACACCCTGTATATTTTTTTACCTACTTGTCTTGTGAATAAAATGAGATCAGGTAGAGCCTTGCTCTCTAGTAATAACTCTAGGCACGAAAAAAACGGTGTTATCAAAAACTTGTAAGGTTCCCCATCCGATAATCTAGCTTTACTGAAAAATTCTCCTATAATGAGCATACAATTCCTGAACACTGAGGGATTAGTTGTTTGCAACTGATTACTGTCTGAAAGCCGAAAAAGTAGCAAAAACACCACAAAAAATCCCCAAACTCACTCTGAAAATCCCTCTGCAACCGCTTCAAAAACTCGTATCTTATATTACAATCATGCGTTTTTGAGTCTGAAGACCTCAATGAGACTAGAGTTACCAACTGTGATGCCAATTCCGAATCGTGAAGCGCTGCGTTGTACAACTGCTCGAAACTCGCCCTAAAACCCCAAATAGCCCCCAAGCTGTGACACACCGGTACTACTCACTGAACTTCCTCCTGACTGTGACACTCGTTCTGCCAAAAGCTCTGAATATGCTTAACTTTCTGATTCAAAAGAATCCCATCATCGTTCACGTTCAGTTCCTTGACTCTGTCTACCAGTTCCTTGTACTCGGGGCTCACCTCCACCGGCGATGGGGCAACCGGCGGGGGCAGCCCCATGGGCTTCGGGGGCTCCGCATTCGGGCCCAAATTTAACCAACCCCTGCCTCGACCGGCCCCACACGACATTTCGCTGGAGAAAATCAAAAAATAAACAAACACATGACGAAAGACGGGTCAAACAAACCTGACCGCACGATCTGGCAACGCTGCAAACGGGTTGCCAATGCAACCAGGGTTGCATCAAATTGTCAAATCGTCCACAAAAACTGGAAATTGCGGGCCAGATCGTGGGTAATGTCTGCCACTAGTTGAGAAATCCCGATATTTTACGCGGTTTTGTCCACAAAATTAATTTTAATTTTTTTAATTTTGATTTTGGCGCATGCGCTGTTGCCGCACTGCACATGGCAGTATTAAGGCTGGCTTCCATGTTCATGGTTGCGCTTGCCGTGTCTGGTGTGTTTGCCTTTATAATTAACACAAATCAAAGACCAGTTTATCAGCTTTAATTAGAATTGTGTGTGATGTGAGGGACGGTTTTTTTTCGCTTAGTTTGCCGAATTCAAGTGATGTGTGGTAAAATTAGAACCGATCTGTGAGGTTATTGGCGTCTGGAGTAGGTATACCGTTTTTGCTTATTTTTTATCCGCTGTTACGCCTCTGGTTATGCATTTTACCATTTGGCGATCATTTGCACTTCTTGTGCTTTATCCCGAGGGGATTTTATGATGGTCATTGAATTTATCGCCGGTTTCCATTGATTGAGAGACATTTAATCCCTCGGTTCTTTTATGGTAGTATAAATTAACACACAATCATTATAACTATTGTATTTCCATAATCAAACGAGAGTGATAATCAAACTTTTTTTATTTATGGTAATTGTTAATTTACAAAAATGTACAAAAAACTGGTGTCATTGCTGACAAGTTATCTGTCACTTGACTTGACTCACAAACTTGACTTGACTGGTTGAGACCAGTCACCGACCAGTTCCAACAAGTTTTCCACGAGTCATCAATCTTCATATTTTGCAAATGCGTCAAAATCACTTTATTTTAAAAGTCGACATGATTTCGTTCAGGTCTATATTTAGCCAGACTGTAAATATTAATGTGTTGAAATCACCGGTTTGTTATTATTGTATTTTCAGTCTCTCATTAGTATTCCTCTAGTTTTGAAATGCAAATTGATCTAATTAGTATTTTATAGAGGTACTTATAAAGAGGGTATTAAGTAGTAGTGTTAATGGGTTTGACTTTAATAGAAATGGGTCACGAGTGGGCGCTTTGAAAGTGATTCATTGTGACAAAAACATGTTTTTTGTAGTTTTTTTCTCTTTTGGAATTTGTTGGATATGTTCATACGTAATTTTTTGGAATTTCCATTTTTGGCTATTATAGAATAAATTTTATTTAGAATTTTTGAAACCTCATCAGTCGGTTTTTTATTTAGAAAAAATAATTTGAATTCAAAAATACGTTGAGTAAAGTTTAAAAAGATATGAAATGTTTTATTTGGTATTCGAACTCATTTTATTTGACATACTACAGTCGTTTATTTTTTATTACAGATGCTAGCAGTAAATCTTGTTTTTTGAGGTCATACAGATTTTTTAGTTTTTAGTTAAGTTATACAGGGTGTTTTTTATATCATTGTAATGTAATACTTATTAGTTATTATCTATCAACTATTGAACACATTTTATTAATTATTATTGGTTTTAAAAATGCATTTAATTTTTTTATTTATTACTTTACTAACTTATAGAGTAGATTTTAATTAGTTGTGTTGGGTAGAAATTTTACGATTTTTAGAAATTTACAATTTTGTGAAAAATGCCTTTTTTGTTTTAAATTAATAACTAATTACATTATTGTTGTCTAACATACACGTAAATATAGTAATCCAGAAAGCCAAAATTAAACAAATATCTTAAAACCCATTAATAATAAATGGGTGTAAGTTTGAAATTTTGACACGTCGACTTAAACTATTTTGTTACTCTAAAACCAAGGCCGTTATAAAAATTGTTTAAGACGAAAGGGTCTTTCGAATAAAAAAGAATTACATCATTTGTATAACGTATAACAAAATATGTCTTAAAATGTGGTAAATTGTTGATTGGTGGGTACTTTACAAACAAGGAAAAACAAACAAAATGTGGTTTTGATGGCAAATTACCTTTACCAAATTTTATTTTATTGAAATCGATTATTCCATTAAAAAATTATTAAAGAAAATTGAAAATACGTTTTTTTGTTGGTGATATTTTAAAATCTAAATCCTAGATTATAAACACTATTTTAAAACACGCTTCCCATAACAACGTGTTTTAAATTAAAATGTTCCAACAAAAAAAATTGAATAACACTTACACAATACACGCTTAAAGTTGTCGAGTGTCTCGCATACGCTCGTTGCATAACGACAGCTCTCGAACTTTAAGCTTGTGTTTTCGTACTCGTATTATTAATAACTATTTGAAATTTGACGCTCTCTAACTTTGAAACAGTGCAGCTTGGTATAGGGTTTTTTTTTTAATAAGTTGGGCTAAATCGCTCTATTTTGTTGTTTCCATCTTTTTGTTACCCCCTGTATTCAGGGTGGTTCAGCCCATCTCCCGTCTTCTGCAGCCCAGTTATTATTAAAGTTACAGTTTTAATATTTTGTATTTGTGATTTATACTCTCGGACACATTAATTATTATTAATTAATAATATTTTTTTAATGACATGCTATTATTTTTTTGTGCTCATTGGGATACCTTTTTGGTTTCTTACAAAACAAAAAAAGATCGATTTTATTTTTTTAGATTTCATTAAAAAAATAGAAACAGTGCTTTTTCGATGACACTATTACCACGTACGTGTTGAACAGATTTACTTATTATTTATTAATTAAGTTTGATTAATCTAAATTACTATAGGGTGTTTACGGTTTATTTCCAAGCTTTTTAAACTTTAGAATTTTTTATTTTACTTTGTATTCTTATCACTAACATTTCACCTCCATATAGTATAAAACTGAATGATTAGTCAAGAATGTTTAAAAAAAAATCAGTAATTTTGTAAGACATGAATAACATAGTAATTAATTATTGAAAACATATTATTGTGGCCTTCACCGACTTTGTACGTGTCTTTGATTTTATTCATCTGATTTTGTCACTCGTACAATTAATTTTTTACCAACGACGCAACAAAAACCAATTTATTTTCTACTTTCAGTTTCATTCATTCGTATTCAAGTGAAACCATCACCAACAACCGATCCCCCATATAAATCATAAATCGACTTTCTCTTTTCTCAACGCAATTTTTCATAATTCCATAAAAAATCTCTCCTGTTTTTCAGATCACAATGGCATCTCACGTCTTAAGCGTCTGTGTCTTTTGCCTCATCTGCGCCACCCATTCCCCCTGTGGTTCTCACGCAGCTGTGGCCCACGAAAACCCCCAAATCAACCTCCAACACGACTCCATTCTCCTCAAACGTGAAAAATTCAAAGAGAAAGAACCCTGGGAGAACAGTGTTTTAACCATAAGTGACGATAAACACGTTATTAATAAAAGACACAGTGATGACAATGATATTAAAAATAAAGACTTTTATTTAAAAAAACTTTTCGATAAATACGGTGACGGCAAAACAATAACATTGGAAGGTTTCCGAAATTTGTTGGAACACGTTTTCGAAATACAGACAATTACGCATCAAGAGGCTTCCAGGGGTGACACCAACGACACGGTAAGGGCCTAGGGGGGCGAAACACCCCAGAATAATTATCATCATCGTTTATTTTGTTTTAGTGTGTCGTCAATAACGCACTAATCTCATTAAAAAATTCATCAAATTCGAGCGAAACGTTCAATTCGTCGACAATAGAAGCAGCATGCCCGGCCCTCCTCTACTCGATGATTTCCGGAAGCTGCGAACCGGAAACGAAACAAAACACGGCCCAGCCAATGACAATCACGGTAACGACGTGGTTGTACTCAATGTGTGCCGTTTTCGTGATCAGCACTTGCGGGGTTCTTTCCCTTTTGATAATCCCCGTGATGCAGAAAAAATTCTACAAACCACTTTTACAATTTCTGGTAGCTTTAGCCGTCGGCACTCTTGCCGGAGACGCCCTTCTGCACCTTTTGCCCCACGCTATGAGTGGCCACCACCACGACCACGGCGAAAGCCACGAAAATATGTGGAAAGGCTTCGTTGCGATGCTCGGCCTTATACTGTTTTTCGTGATGGAAAGGTTCATTCCCTTGGTTCATAGGTGGCGCAAGGGCAAGCCGAGCAAAGTATTTGCACACGATTTTTCTTTGTGGACTTTAGGGAATAATTGCGATGTTTTAGGGGCATTCCCATGTCAAAGTCTTAAATAGTAAATTAGATATAAATAAAACGGGCGATACGCAATGTATGGATAGGTATAATGCGTATCCGAGGTGCTACAAGGACATTGTTGATGATCCGAGTGAGTGCGGCGCGTTTAGTCCGCGGTCCGTCACTTATCTTTTTTTTTTAGATACGACTTTTATGGAAGCTGGGGAGACATCAAATGTGCTCGAAGAGCTGCTTAATAGTCGCAAAAAGAAGGTTACTAAACAGGTAAAGTATGGTAAATATTTGTGATTTGTTCAGGAATGTGCATTTTTGCGTGATAAAATTTAACACAATTATAATTGAAGAAATGAGTAATTTCTTATTTACAAAGCGCAGCATGGAGTTGTTTTCTAATTAGTTTATAACGAACCCAGAAAATATATAAAAATCTGTTCATTATATCCGAGGTTTGATATAAGCAGTGAATTAAAAAAAAAGTGTCTTTTAGCAGTTATATTTACTTTACATGTAAAATAAGACGAAATAAATAAGTATTGTAAAAGAAACATGAATTTTTTGCGAAACAGTAATAAGTATACTGTGTGAATTTGAGTTAAAAATTGCAAAATCAGCCACAAAAAAAGTGTCCTCTTAAAGTCTTAAAAGAAGCAAATCTATTTTTGGACGCTACAAATGTTTAGACCAAAAAGTGGGTAAAAGCAAGTTGATTTGTTTTGTCTGTCTTTGAGCTCTCCTATCATAACATCAGTACCTTAGAGCGACAACAGCCTTAGTCCATTTTTTTCAAAAAATAAATAATAATTAAAAAAACAATGCATAAAATCTTTCAAGCGGCATTATTTACAAAAATACAGATGTTGAAATTTTATCACTCTAATATTAGTAATATTAAAGCGACAAAGTATTAAATTCGGATTATTGTTTTATAAAACAGTATCCATTCGAAAATAACTTCAATTTTTGATTTTTTTCACCTGTAACGACTAGACTAATTTTGTTAGAAATTATATAAATCCTCCTTTTAATGTATATTCCATGAAATTAGAAGCTTTTTGGACTTTGATAGAATTTATTTGATTGTAACATTATCTTGTATTGCAAGAAAAAAATGTGAAGATAAAACCAATTTAAATCACCAGAAGTATTGTTGGGTTTAAATTAAGGAAAGCAGACACAATAATCTTACTTATTAAATACATTTAAATTCTTAACATAATTCCATTACAATGTATCTTTGAGCATCTTTTGCTTTTTTTCATAATTTGATGTAAAAACAGAGCATAAGGATTTTTTTAAAACATTTTTTAGGTACCCTAAGGTACTACTCAATTACCCCCCTTCAATGAATTTCCAGACACCTGTACATTCTTGGACTTAATTTATTTTGGCTTTTTGCATCTTGAAAAAAAACTTTATATGCTTCGGGCGTTAAAGAATACTTTTAGGGCCGGTTTAAACAAAGCTTCATTAAATTTTAACTCGTTGAACCAAATTGGTTCAATTTGGTCAGGTGATCATTTAATTGCGGATTAAATTAATGACGCTTCTAAAAAAATTCCACAACAAAATACCCGCTCATAAATGTTAGGTAAAATTGTGCCATTGGTTACTAAATGAGAATTAAATTAATCCTAAGTATTGGGCATTCTGGACATAGGCTGTTTTCGCTCTCAGGTACAGAAATATTTGCACAACTAGCAAATTCAAACTGTAATTCTGTTTAAAAACACACGTTTTCACAAGTTAAAGTTTTTCTGTTAATTCGATAATCTGTTCTTCAGTTAACGTTTCTATTGTTGATATACTTTATGATTATTATCAACTTCAACATATTTCAGAAAGTCAAATCTAGTTCGTTATTGCCAGAAATACGCAATAAAGGTTCGTTATAATCCAGGGGTATCTCAAAATTGGTGAATTCTGAGTCCAGAGCATTGTAAAGAATCACTTCAATAGTCCAAATACAGCGTGATTCTTAAATAGACCGACAAATTCTACCCATGGTAGTATCAAACGAGTACATGCTGGGAAAAATAGTAAAAAAATTTTTTGGATAACGTTTTCAAAAAAATAAATAAATAAATAAATTTAAGTTATTTTGGAACTAAACCGTACGCCACTGATGTGTTCGCAAGTAGTATTAGCTCAGTTAGTGGAAAGTATGATAATTATTTGATGACAATATACTTGTTCAATGAAACAATGATCTTTGTGTACTAGTTTTTTTTTATGAAATCGGCGATATTTTTTTCCAATACAACTAATTTAAACTCATGAGCGCCGTACGTGACACTGATTAAAGGATTTCTGCCCCTACGAAATGAAAACGTAAATATGGTTCAGACATTTTTATAATTTGACGTTTTGTTTTTAAGACAAATTACAAAAATTAAAGATTTTTCAAGAAATTGTATCGCATTAGTGTTTTCCAAAATCATTTATACCATGATTAAAAATAAACACTGAAATTTTTAGCCTGCATTTGAAAAAAAAGCAATTCAAAATGCACCTAAAGTCCTAAAGTGCACTTTCGAACTATGTATCTTTGTGGGGAAGTCCCGAGTCTTTATTTAGTTTCTGTATTTGTACAAGTGAAGTGATTCTCTACAATCTTCTGAACTCGGGGAATACCTACACTAACTTTAAGACAGCCTGTATAACCAATGGTTATAACCGGATTCCATTGTATTTTATACCAATTTTATAAACAAAAATTGTGCTTAACATAATAACTCAAAACATATTTAGCAAGCGGCCAAGGGCGACTCGTCCGAAACCGCGATATCCAAAGACTGCGAGAACGGTGAAACCAACCAGAACCTAACCGAGTGTCCCAACGACCTCAACACCTCGAACAACTGCACCGAAATCAACAAGATGCTCCCACACATCGAAATGGCTCCTCACGAGGAACCCGAGGCCGATTACACCGTTATTATAACCGAGCACGGGGCTGTCCACCATGGCCACTCCCATCTCCATGGGCACGTCCATGCCGCCCCCCAGAACTTCTCGTCGGTTGCATGGATGGTGATTATGGGTGATGGTCTCCACAACTTCACTGATGGTATGGCGATAGGGGCTGCGTTTTCGGGGAGTGCCGCTGGGGGGTTTTCCACCGCCGTGGCTGTCTTCTGCCACGAGTTGCCCCATGAGGTGGGCGACTTCGCCATGCTGCTCAAGGCCGGCATGAGTATCAAACAGGCGCTGTTTTATAACATTATTTCAAGCATCTTGTGCGTGTTGGGGAATTTGCTGGGAGTTTATTTAGGTTAGTTTGGTGGTATATTGTTTTTTTTTTATTTCAATATTTGGAATTTTAGGGAATACGGAAGTTGCCAGTTCTTGGGTGTTCGCAGTGGCGGCTGGAACGTTTATTTATATTGCGCTGGTGGATATGATACCAGAGTTGAGCTCGGCACATGAAGATGAAGGGAATTTGATTCAGTGCATATTGCATTTGAGTGGGCTGTTATTAGGGTTTGGGATTATGACGCTGATTGCGTTGTTTGAACATGATCTTAAGAATATGTTTAGGGAATAATGACTTTATAATTCGTTTCTATTGGCTGTTTTTTATTTTATCTGGTTTTTGATACTGCGTGTTTACTGCAAAGACTTGTTTTTTTTACAATCATCCCCCTTCTTCCTTGTGCTGCTACTTAGGTATTAGTATTGATTAAGACTTACCTATATTATGTAAACCCACATGTAATGACCAGTATTGGTACGCAAAACAATAAAATTTATTTAAATATGAACAGGATTTTATTTCTTCCAACAAAATTATAAACGTAGAAAAGAAAACAGTTACTACATTATTAGTTAAACTTAAACTTTAGATAATTATTGATTACCTTACAAAACTAATTATACTTTTATTTTTTCAGTTTTTTCATGACCGCTTTACAAGTCGCCGCAGGTAGGCCTGGTAATTAAACAAATTAGTCTCAAATTGTAAACACGGAATGTTTTCCATACCTACGACCTTAGACAATTTCCTCGGGGGCATGTTTGGGTCCTTTTCGAGGACAGCTCTAATTTGTTGTACTTTTTCGGGGGTTAGAAAAATTTCCAAGTTGGGTAATTCCGGTTCTCTAATACTACCAGTTGCTCGAAGCCGATCAACCAATTGGGGCACGTATTCTCGTAACATGTCATCGCTAAAAGTGGCCCCAGGAAACTCATTTCTAAATTCCTGAATACACTTTTCTGCAACGGACTCATTATACAGCCATCCTTCATTTTCCTGCCACTGGGTGTTACGGCTGTATGACTCAAACAGGAAAATGTTTTGCTGCGTTGTGGGACATATTGTTTGGTCCATTTTGTCGTATTTTAAAATCAAAATGATCAAAATAACAATTTTCAAATTTTCACTTGACAAATGACAGACAAATACCAACATCACAAACCAAATTCCCATCTTCTGTCAATTGTCAAATTTTAGACACGTACAAAAATCAAAATAAGCCTGATTTTGCCAGTATTTTGCAATTTAATGAAATAAGCTACAATTTGTTACGTTAATTAATTGCCACAAGTCGAGAAAAATGGAAGGAACACTGTTGGTATGTGCGAGTTTTATTTGTGGGGGCCCACAGTACCCGTTTTTACAGGAGCCTACGTTGTACATGGTTAAAGGAATTGCAATCCTCGACAATGACGGCAACCGTATTTTGGCTAAATATTACGATAAAAACGTTTTTCCCACGGCTAAGGAACAGAGAGCCTTTGAGAAAAATCTCTTCAATAAGACACACAGAGCTAACGCTGAAATAATCATGTTAGATGGTCTAACTTGTGTTTATCGCAGCAATGTTGATTTATTTTTTTATGTTATGGGTAGTTCGCACGAAAATGAAGTAAGTTTTTCAGTACTTTATTTATTTTTTGTTAATTATAAATCGTTTCAGTTAATTCTAATGAGCGTTTTAAACTGTCTCTATGACTCTGTTAGTCAGATTTTGCGCAAAAACGTCGAAAAGAGGGCCGTTTTGGACTCACTTGATATAGTCATGTTGGCTATGGATGAAATTTGTGATGGGGGGTGAGTTACACATATTGGATTAATGAAGAAGTTTCCCTTCACTGGCTGTTCCTGGGAACGTACCCCAATGTGGCTCCATCTGTTTTATTGTTGCATTTTTGTTTTACTAATTCATTTTGCTCTGACAACAAATAACCGTAATCCAGAGGGTGATTCTATTAAGGCATACATTAGAAACTTCTTAACTTCCAGTATAGCTAGAGTTTATACAATACACATCGACCATTCCAAATTCAGCTAAAAGTTTAATCGTACCAGAAATTAAGCCTTAAACAAATGTATGTCTGTAAATTAATATTGCCTGTTGTGTTTTATGATGTAGTTTTTTTTCTAATTATTAATAAAAGATGTTTTGTTTCCACAAATTATTTCAAAAACTTAGCTTAATGTACTAATTAACAACTATGTAGTATATGCAAAAATGCACAAAATATAGGGTGTACCTGCTGTAGGTGAGGGGATACTTTCTTCATTATGTAATTTTTTTTAACCTTTACAATGTAAGTTATTTACATATTTTTGTATTTCAGTATTATTATTGACGCTGATTCAAATTCAGTTGTGTCGCGAGTGGCTCTCAGGAACGACGATATTCCCTTGGGAGAGCAAACTGTAGCTCAGGTAACTAATGCAGTCCATTCAATTTTTTGGTGAAGCTTTTGTCATGTTATGCTAAGTGTATGAGGAAAAATTAATTATAAATATGTAATATGTAATAACAAATACGTTTATTTATAGGTAATACAGTCGGCCAAAGAGCAACTCAAGTGGTCTTTGCTTAAGTAAAGTATTTGTGTAAACTTGTAATAAATTTGTATTAGTAACTAGCAATGTTTTTTACACTTTCCTTAATTATCATTTCGTGGACACTATCAAACACTTTTTTAACATTCTGAGTGTCTGTAGCGATAGTGTGGTGGATATAAATATCCCTAGGGGGCAGCTTCTCCTCAGTTACTGTTTTTGTAATTGGATTATAATTTTTCACTGTTACTTGTATTTTCGACATTTGTGTTATCTTCTCCTCGAGGAAGGCTTTCGCATTATCCACCGCAGAACCCAGAGTTTTATTAAAATTTTTGTACTCGGGGAAGTACTTTTCCAATTTTCTCCCGTGCTCTATTTTCCTCTGGAAGAGGTCCTGTTTGTTGAGAAAAACAATCATTCCAGCCTTTCGTAAAAACCGGCTTCCACACATGTCTCTGAAAACGGACAAAGCTTCCTCAAGCCGATTTTTCGATTCATCTTCTCGTAGTGTTTGATCGAAGTCACTCGCTGCGATTATGAATAAAATTGCGTCAATTCCGTCGAAAACTTGTATCCATTTGCGGCGTTCCCCTCGCTGGCCCCCTACATCGTACATGAGGAAATTGGCGCTTCCGCCCCCGTATGTTTTAGGGACTGGGACGCTGAACTCAATCTCCGAAATGGAAGTGGTGCGAATTCGGCAAAACAGAATGTCTTGAGTTGAGGGGATGTAGTCCGGCTTCCTAATTTCGTCAATACGGTCTAAGAAACTGTTATTTATTTAAGAAACCGTTTCTTTTCACCTAAACACTTACTGTTGGGCGCTGTCTATTAACTGGTATTCGTTTGAGCGCTCGAACGTTTTTTGCACTCCTTGATCGTTCCAAAGGCTCTTCACGTTATCAAAATATTCCTATTAAAAAATATGCAATAATTATTCAATTATTAGTTCAAATTGTACCTCAGTGTATTCCTCTAGTTCTTCTGGCCCCAAATCTAAAATAAATTTGGCGCATTCTTCATTTCCGCTCTTCTCCAGTTTTACAGGAGGATTAATTTTATCCATGTTGTAAACAATATCATAGATAGACTCGTGAATATTTTGCTTGATGTATGGAATTTTTTGTTTCTTTTCTCTACATTTTAATTTTTTGGACTTACTCTTGACAAAAAAAGAAATACTCACTCGGTTGAAAATCCATTAATGTGCAAAATTTTCATTTGTTTAATGATTGTAGTTTTTCCAGATTCACCTGTACCCAAAAGTAGTAATTTGGTCGATCTTTTGAAACGTCTGTCATGTTCTCTTTCTTCATCGTTTTCTCTATTTTTGGGACGCCCACAACCAAACATTTTTATTTTTTAACCAGGTTTTCGCATACCTGGGTGGATACGTGATTATACTTTATCTGAAGTTCCCTTCAAATTACTTAATCTTATCTACTTTTTAAGAAACACTTCCATCATACATCAGATTAAAAAATAATAATATGTTAATAAAATCAATGGTTTTTATAAATAAGTACTTTGGTTGTGGCAGAGATAGTGAATAAAAGCTGGAATTACATAAAATATTTGATAAAATATTTGATTTTGAAAGTCTGCGACAAAAGTTGTCTCAACAAAATATTGATAAGGTTTTGTAAAAAGGGTTAATCTTTAAACAATCAGTAATAAAGCTGATAATGATTTAAAGACAAGTGCTTGTTGCCAAATAAGGCAAATTAAAAATCACAAAACGATCTCCAGGAGGCAACCGTTAAATTTATTTGTCAAATAAAATTTTTGTAATTGATCTTATGCGTTTATTACTAATGATAATGATAACATGTAATAATTAAGGCTACTAAAATAACTTTTTGCTTATGTTTTATTTAGGTTTTCCCAAACATAGTTCACACCCCAGTTCTGTATTAAATTCTGTAGTTCATTGTACTGTTTAATTTAGAATCTATATTTTAATGCACCTACTTGTGCAGCAACAATTTTGCAATAAAAATTAAACTAGTTTGGCGGTCATTTTTAAAGCGCGCCTGCCGATAACGCAGTTCCCAAACTTCCCCACCCTCTCTTGTTTCGATTTTTAGCAGGGAATTGACTTTCCTTCGGTTTTCCGGTAAGTTTCTCGATTTATTTCAACCATCTTCCGCTAATTTATCAAGAAAACACTATAAAATGCATCTGTGGTTACACAATTCTCCTTTTTTGGGCAACATTCGTCGAATTATCACTCTTTATACCGATAACCTTAGTTCACCGAAATGCGTTTGAATTTTTGTTTTGATTATGCAATTTGCACATTGTTCATGTTTTTCAGAACATAAAACAGAATGCCTGAAATGACGGAAGTAGAAAAACCGGTTGTTCCCGAAACCAAGCCGGAACAAAGCGCTTCGTCCACAGACAGTGAATCTGAAGATGAAATTCCTGAGCTGGAAGACGCAGGGGCTGCCAACAGCGGAACCAGCGCTTTCCCGGGGGCTGCCGCCGCTGGCCTGCCCATTGATATGGTCTCGAAGGCCAAACAGTCGCGCGGCGAGAAGAAAGCGAGGAAAATTATGTCCAAGTTGGGGCTCAAACCAGTAAGTTTATCACCTGTTTCTTGGAATGAATTGGATGAGTCATGATGATATGAACCAAGGTTTCGCTTCTATTGGCTGATTATTGCAATTCGTGATTAATTTCTTGGCAGACTGACCTTATTTTTGACATTTTTTAAGTTATTGGTCTAAAGGGCGGGTATTCAATTGTCTGCTTGTTTCAGGTGACTGGGGTGAACAGGGTGACTATTCGCAAATCAAAAAATATCCTTTTCGTTATAAACAAGCCAGATGTGTACAAGAATCCTGTCAGTGATACTTATATCGTGTTTGGTGAAGCTAAAATAGAGGATCTGTCTCAGCAGGCGCAAGTCGCTGCTGCTGAGAAATTCAAGGAAGTTAATCCTGCTGGGGAGGGAGCGTCTGGAAACCCCACGTCTGTTGCACCAATTGCTGAAGAGTCTGAGGATGAAGAGGTTGATGAGACTGGTGTTGAAGAAAAAGATGTCGAATTAGTTATGTCCCAAGCGAATGTTAGTAGAGCAAGGGCCATAAAAGCACTCAAAAATAATTCTAATGATATAGTCAACGCGATTATGGAGCTTACTATGTGATGAGTCTAATGGGGGCTTGAATTGTCACTTTTTTCATTTTAAATCTGACTCTGTTCTGAGAGTGTAAATAAATAATAAAAGTCAGTTGTGGTAGTATCATGAATTTATTTTCACTTACCCTAACTTTAGTTATTGTTATTAATGCTTAAAAATATAACAGTCACAACTAAAAGCAATATGGTTATTGAATTTTCTGATGCATTCCCTGAATTAGGGTCATCTTCATCGTTGGCGTCTTCTAGAAATTTAAACAATGACATAATTCATTAATCAGTTAGTTAAGAAGCATTTATCTGACTGAATTTACCGATTTTTTATTTTCAAATATGAATCTTTTGTACTAGATCTAATGTCGGTGTCTATTCGACTTTTTTGCCAAATGGCCTATTCGCGCATTAGCGGGATTCAGTCAGATTATTTATTTTTTAAGAATTTACTGAACCAAGTGAAAATATAAATTTATTATTATTTATAATACAAAAAAGTGCAACAAGAAGCAAAAGCAAGTTAAAACAATTAAAAAACATCAGACATTATGCTGTTGAACCAAATTTAAAATAGTTATTTGTACGCCAAGGCAATAAAATTAAATTTTTATGGCTTTTTTCTTTAAATTAAAGAGTTATGCAACCGTCGTTGCACACGCGCACATTTGGTGGTCTATGACGAGATGCATGACCACAGATATCTGAAGGTAAGGGTATAAAACGAGCTACAAATAAAACGGTCCCGTTCTTGATAGTTCCATTAATATCGTCAGAGAGCGCTGTTGTTCTACGACTGACATACAGATTACTGCCAAAGTTTTCAGTTCAGAGAAAAATATTTGGGCAGATAGGGCATTAAATTCTCAATAGTAAGACTTTATCATAAAAAGTTCAAACTTTTACCAATTTGCACTCTGTGTTTTTTCGGCCGCTACTGCTATTACTGTAACCATTTTTTTAGAATGATGTTTAGATTTATTATCAAATTTTTGTTTTATGGGGCTCTCACGTTTCAAACAACACGTGAAAAAATTGTTTTGTTCAAAATTGTCTTTCGAAAAAATATTAAACCAGAAAAAGATTTGGAAAGCTTATCACAAACACAAATACGTTTGTAGTGAAAGATTTTTTCACTTAGTCTTGACGAGTGTATAAGACTAAAGGAAAGACTGAGGCAGAAATAAAGAAGGAACGCAGAAAATGGAAAAAGCAAAACACAATTGAAATAACATTTATTTCCTTACACCTTACACAATTATCACTCAGCAAACTTACCACCAATGGGACAATTTTCTTCATTTTGCCAACACCATTCGGGTTCAAGAGCGTCCGAATTTATGCCCAAACTAATCAGTCTTTCCCTTTGCACCAAAATTCTTTGCTCGGCTTCTCTCCATGTATTCGTGGGTTCACTCCAGAGTACTTCACCTAAAGCCGCCGCTCGCGGCCACAGCCGAGTATCAACACTCGCACTATCGGCCTGTTCGGTCCAAAGAGCGGCTTCGGCCCCCAAAACTTGCCCCTTTTTATCGCCTTAAAACAACAATTACAACGTTATTCCTTAAACTAAAAGAACACTACCGGCGATTTTGGCTGGTTTATTCTCGTAGACTTTCTGCCATCCGATATATGGCGAGCACCAGTTATTACCATCGGTGACCCAGCCGGCGAAGCCGCAGTCAAAATAGAGAGCGTCATAATTACTCAAAATAACTCTGTAGCCATTATCGAGCAAATTTCTGACTTGTGGGTCGCTCCCAGTCGTCCATATTTGAATAATGTATTTATCGCTAGGTAAATTCTCGAGATACTCTTTCTGAGTCAAAGTACTCGTCCACAAAATGACAGGAATTTCTTTCCCTGCTTTTTTGTATAAACGAGTCAAGGATTCGTTCTGGAACATGTCCCAAAGCTTGATGAAATCTCCCTCAGAGCGGCCCCAACCCTTTTGGTCTTGCATCCATTGCACGATGCTGGGAGTGGAGTTCCAGCAGCCCAGGTGGACCTCGTCGCCACCCATATGGAAGAGAGGGGGTTTGAATTGCTTCAACATGTCGCCGTATAAAGCTAAAACAATCAAAAGCTTGATCTCTTTATCACTCAACGACAGCTATAATGCACTAACAATCTTTTTGATAAATCTGAACTTTAATTATTAAAACAAAAAAAGAAACGCGCTTTTGATGTTGAAATCATTCGTGTGTCTAATCAGAAAGTGGTTGGATTATGCGAGAGCGGATTAACTTGATTGGGGACTTTTAGACACAATTACTTCAAAAAGAGGAAAATGACTTTTTAGAAAAGATTTCTGTTTTTGATTTTTAACAAACAGTGTCTAGCTGGTAACAAAAGTAATCGTATCAAGAAAAAATAAATTAATACAGAAAATTAAAAAAGTTTTAATTACCTATACGTGAAAAAATAATGTCTATAAAGGGTCGCTAATAGGTCTAGATACAGCATACAGCTATATTCATAATTTTTAGCGCCCCGGTATAAATTTGCGTTTTGACTTTTCATGAAATTCATTAATTATTTTTCAGTGTTCTAATTCATTATTGACAATTTATGATAAATGATAATGTTGCTTTAGTTTCTATCACTGTATCATTTTTTAAATAATTTTTAACATATTTTAACAATTTTTTTTGTAAAAAAAAGAAACATAATAGCTGGGCATAGACACACAGATTAATCCGTGAAATCTGTAGATTTGGAACACCGCGGCTCTAACGTGCAATTTTATGTTTATCTGGAGGCGCTAAAACGGTCATTAATATAAAATAAAAATCCTCGAATAATTTTCCTAAGTACAATACCGTTTTTTCTTAAATAAACGTGTCAAATAGTTTTAACGTTAGCACTACAAGCAAATTCGTTCGTAGTAATTTTAATAGAATAAGTTGACAGTTTTTATTTTTGATTTATATGTTTTGGAAAATGTTTTGAAATGAAACCACAGAAATAGGGGCAAACACCTACCCACAACAGTTTTTGTAGATGTGGAGACAAGAGTGTAAAAACTAAGGTCAAAAAGACCACCGCTGAAATTTAGATGCTATAATTATGTAGAAAATTAAGATTTGCTTAAATATTCACCAATTTTTAGTAAGAAAGTGACAAAAATGCAAAATAATCCTGAATGAGACCAAAAGCAATCATACATAAGAGTTTGGTTGCGAGCATTTGACAAAGGAAAATAAATTTAGAATCAGAATTCCACCGAATATTTTTTTCCGTATAAACGCGTCTTTTCATTAAATTTTTTTACTATTATATCATTGTGCAATCTATCTCGTTTACTATATATTAGTAAGGAATTAATTCTGTATTGGAACTTCTGGTACTTGATAACAACGCGTCCAAAGAGTAGAAGTGCATCCAAAATCCATAAGTGTTTTTGACAAAACTTGACATAAACGTATTTTTGTGTTGGTAACATTTTAAGCCTTCTTTCTAACAACTAAATCATAGATTTTTAAAACACGCTTCCCATAGCAACGTGTTTTAAATTAAAATGTTCCAACAAAAAAAAGTCTAAAAAACACTCATGCGAAACTGCATAACTCGCATACGCTCGGTGCATAACGACAGCCCTCGAACTTTAAGCTTGTGTTTTCGCTCTCGTATTATTATTAACTATTTTTTAACAAAATTTTTAGGTACATAAACAATAAATAAACAAAATTTGTGGCTATTACGATGAGCAGCAAATATTTTTTTCACTAAAATTTTGACATAGAGAAGCATTAAAGAAGGCCGTTTAAAAAAACGAGGATTATTCATTGACTGCTATCAAATTTATACTAATATTCACATTAATTGTAAAATAAGTCTAAAAATTCAAAGAAATTGCTTTCTTCCTTTATTATAATGGCTGACCTTAAATTGACCAATCATATCCAAAAACCTAATTTTTCAATAAATCAAAAAATTTGAAGTGACTAGTTTTCTCCATATTTCTATTTGTAGGCAACCATTTTAAAGTTGTATTTAAAGTAAAATTTAAAGCCAATTGTATAGACAATAAAGAAAATCGGTTTTAAATAAATTAACATTGCATTTAATTAAAAATTTAATTGGTATTTTCACTGATTTTGTAAACAATTACTATTGAAGTATTGGAAGTGAATCCAAAAAACAGAATCTGTCTTAATCTAACTTAATAGACGGGACACTTTATACAAATTTTTAGAGTTTATTTTCAGTTTTTATGAACAGTATCTGTAAAAGTTGTTTTTTTTTAAGAACTTAGTCCCAGTGAAACTGTTTACAACATACAATTAGAGCCACATTTGTAGATAAAATTTAAAATTATGCAGCAAAAAAAGAAAAAAAAAACAAATTGATGACGGTTGGTACACAAAAAAACTTCACATTTTGATGTGAATATGTATGTAAATTTTAGAAGCCAAACTAATTTAACCTTAATATATTTTTTCCTAAATGCTGAAATATCATCTAATATCTGATAACAGTGATAACCGTAAAAATTAATAGTACCTATTATTATTATAGATAGTATAATAATTAAAATTAAAATCTGATATGAATTCAATTAATAAATCAATACATTTCTGACCCGAAAATTACCTTCAATAGCGTCGTACAGCTTCTCTTTGGTGGGGTCCAGCTGGCCACACGGCGGCTCCACACAGTAGTTCGACCAGGGCTTGGCGTTAAAACAGACCACGAAATCCGTGTTCTGCCACCCCTCACCAACGTGAGCTGGGGCGTCAAATTCCGGAATAACCCTAACACCCCTCTCCAGACCATATTCCACAATTTCAGCCACTTCTTCCGGAGCGTAAACCTTCTTGGGCGAATACGCCCCGTATTTGGTCAAATCTGGCAAACTTTCAGCAGTAAAGGGAAAGCTATGACTATCCGTGATATGCCAGTGGAAACTGTTCAGTTTCGAAGCGGCCATCCCGTCAAGTGTTCTCTTTATAACATCAACAGTGACGAAATTCCGGGAAGTATCCAGAGCTATCCCTCTGTACTGATACGCCGGCTCGTCGGTAATACTCACATCGTTGGGCATCAAAAGCTGGTCCCTGAGATCATCGTAAATGATCAATTGGTTCAGAGTCTCCAGCCCGTGCCGCCCCCCGAAGACATTATCAGCGATGATTGTGGCGTTCAGACGCCCATCGGCCGTCTCAGCGACCGTCAAAGCGTAGGATTCTTTCGTATCTAGGTTGAGTTCCTTAAGATCGGGGTCGATAAGCTTGTAATTAATTTCCAGCGTTTTTCCCCCATCTGCAAGTCTCAGTTTTCGGGGCACCAGAGCTTCGATTTGGTTTCTGAACCGTTTTGTCGCCCCCGCCATGATTTTATGCGCTGCTGTTTCAAAAGTAAGCCCCCCTGTGTTTATACTGTTGATATTGACTTTGACCAGGGTGGTCCCTACGTGGACTTCGCCGGTGGGTTTGGGCCAAAGGGCTGCGGCTTCGGAGCAAAACAGACGACATGCGGGGAGACTCAAACCTGTGGCTTCAGTGTCGGGGGTAATGGGGGCCTTCTGGCAGTAGTTGCTCTTGCATTCCCAGCGCCATGCTCCATTTAAGGCGCTACAAATCGATTATTATTTGGGGTTTTTGGGGGTGTGTTTTTACCTGATATTTTTGAGTAGCGCGAGGAAAAGTAAATATGTGGCTAATGAGTGCTTCATCTGTAAAAAAGTATTGGTTTAATGAAGTTGATGACCCCACGGGTAAACAAGATGTGGTAGAACTTGTTTGCGAATTGTTTGGGATGGTTCTGTGCGAGGATGGAGAAGATACGCGAATTTATCGTTTAGTTTATCAACAGGAGATAAAATATGTTTTGAATTGTTCATTGTTTATTTGCCACAAGTAGAAAGGTAAACTGAATACTTACTCAAGCGTTTTTTCGTATAAACTAACGTTTTACTTTAAGTTTTTTAGTGTAAGAAAAGAATTCTTGAAAGATTTAAATATTTATTACACATAAATAAGAAAATAATGTGCAACTCTTTTTCAGACGAGAAATCTGATGAAGCTGACATTAGATGACAAGATAATGACATTATTGGAAATTAATTTGTCTAGATTATCAAAACGTCAAAAAGCAACTTAATTCGAAACAGTAAATGGAAACATTAAAAAGCTCAACATCTTATTGTTCCTTTTTCATTACCTACACCACAGATTTTTACACCTATTTTTTAATTTTATGTTTTTTAATTGTGATCATTTTTCAAGAACAATTTTTTTCAAAAATTTCTTTTAGTTTTCGAGTTATTGAAAAAAACATTTTTTAATGGTATTCTATTATAACGATTTTTTGGTAAAAGATTATGCACTAAAATGACTTTTAATTGAGAATGAGAATGAGAATTTTTCAAAATTGTGGTTAACATGTTTATTTGTGTAGAAGGTTCGAATCCTGGTCCTGGCAAAAAAAATGTTTTTTTTTGTAAAAATTAATAACAAAAATAGAAGAATAACGTAGTGGACCAAGAAGTTAGTTTACCTCTGCTGTTTTGACAATAATATGAAAATTTACGCTAATTTTTATAATTCTGGTTCAGCAGTTCTCAAAATTTAGTTTTTTAATTTGAGAACGATTTTTTGGGAAAACGATGCATTTTTGATTTACAAAAATTTTACATAGTCAATTTGTCTTGCCATTCTTTATCTACCTTCAAATTTTTGCTAAACCATTCCCTAAGACGCCACAAGTTCGGAAAATCTTTGTGATAAGTACGGACCGCAATTTTAATAATTCATTTAGAAAAAACACTGGTTTAAAATAATATATTATTATACGAGTTTTATAAGACGTTATATTGGTGCACGAATTGTTTTGGAGCACAACGAAGGAGTGCTCCAATAAAATGACTGCCACAAATAAGTTTTACAAAACGAATATACCTAATATACTATTTTTTCTACTTTTTATTTTTGTTGCTTGTTTTTGTTTAGTTTAATATAATAAAATCTGTACCCTCTTAACTTTGTTAATTATTCTGGCTTTATCAATGAACGAACGACTTGACGCTGTTGACAGATCACACACTCAATTATAACAGTCTGACACCCAGTCTTGCACTCCTAATTCAACTCCTAAAAATGTACTAAAAGGGGTTGCAGAAAAGTTCACTTTGTGTAGCTACTTTCAGTTACAAAATAAATAGTTTGTGAAACCAAAGTAGAAGAACAATATTATTAGTTAGAAATAATTTTTAGAGCATAACCTTTTACCAGAAAAAATGCCGTATTAGAGTGCCACTTGAAAAAAAAATTCTTCGGCACTGTTAAAATTTACGATTTTTCTCCTGTGTAAGGAATATTTGACAACTGTTTCGCATTTCTCAATACCTCAGATTCTTTTAACAGATTTAAAGCAATTTTAAGTCTTGTTGAATCTAATTCTACGAATAAAATGTTGTATTCAACTCCTTTTCGTGTAAATCGGTTCATTTATTTCACCTCGTGGATGATTCCAATTGTGAAATAAAGCGTCCGATTTACACTCAAACTTATTAAATAAATAACTATTAATAACTCGAAAACTATAAAAATTTCGAAATTTTTTATTTATTTTTTTGAAAAATGATCACATTTTTAATTAGTGATTAGTTTTTACGTAAAGTACATAGTTCCATAATTTTGCCCCACTCTGTATGTACGTCTGTTATTTCGTTTTCTGAAAAGCATCTTCAATAGTATCATCCAATCATTACCATTATTGAAAACAATAAAAATAAGTACATTTATATCGCTAGGAAAATTTATTTATTTACCTGCAATTTGTTTTATCTGCGATAAGTCAGTAAAGTGCTCTAAGAACGTATTTCTACATAAGTGTATACATACGTCAACAGCTCCGTACTATGAATTCACATGTTATACAACTCATCTTTGTTTGAAATTATGAACGCATCCTTGAACACACAGTATTTGAAAACGGATGAAATAATTTTTGGCCCGAAACTGTTGAAACAGCGGTCGATAACTAAAATAAAACTACTCACAACAGTCGATTGTGACACTTTCATAAAACAATAATTTGTGAAAGTTACTGCAAGACCACCTACTTCTCTAATGGTAGTGTCAGCTTCAAGTTCACTGTTATATCTTCTGTCGATGGCTCTGAACCGGATTTTTACACGAAACAGAAAATAAATACCTGTTTCTTATCTATTTTTACGACAAAATGATTTTGTTGAGGGAATATCAATAAAAGTTAATAAACTAATGGCCCGTGTTATGGCAGGGAGTGGCCATAAAAGACAAACATGCAATGCAAGACGTGAAAATTTTCACAAGATTTTAAACCTCTGTTATCGATTTCCGTGGCCTTGGTAATTATTCTTATCACGTCGAGGTCCAGCCAATCCTCTCATATTCTTGCACATAACATGTAAATACAGAGGGAGAGATATATGTTAAATATTTGAAAAGGTGCACCGAGATCTGTCGTAAATAATAAAATGAAGCGTTGCTTCGTAGTTTTTATTTTCGGCGTAATCCTCGCGAGTTCATATTGTAGAGTAGGGAAATATGTTGGCAGAAAGCCCGGTGAGTGTGTTGTAATTTTCTTCATAATTAATAATCTCGCATTATTAGTTAGTGCGGCGCTCGAGAGATTCGCTTTGATAGTCATTAAGAAGTGGGATTTGTCGCTAAATTAATAAAACTGAACCAATCGTAACGTAAATAAAATATCCGCTGTTTATTATGGATGAAGTCGAGCGGGGCTTATGTTGAATCGAGTTAATTTATTTAAAACATTGGTGAAGCTTGCTACTTTGAGAGAAGCGGTCTCACTATTGTAGTGCAGTGTGGAGTTTGAATTCGGGCTGGGATGCTAACACTTGATGACAGTTGAGCGAAATTGGACCCATTCTTCCCCTAGTGCATGTCATATTTTATTTTTAACAAAAGGGAATTAACAAGAGATTGTTACTTACGAACCTCAAACGAAATTTTGGCAAGAAAAACTATTTTTTTTGCCCCTAACTCGCTAGAGGTAGAGGACGAACATTAGTAGATATTTTTCTATTAAAAAAGTCAAAAGTACTATAATAAAGATAAAAATACATGCTATAAAGATAATTATATAATTAGGTATTATCAAAGAACATTTTCTTGGAAATTATAAAAGCGATAATCATCAATTCGTGATATTGGAAAAATCGCATGAGTTCTACAGTGCGATGTTTTGTCGATTTTTACACCTAATGGTTTTTGTAATCACGAGATCGTATTGGTTTTAATTTTATTAGAAGTTTCTACAAATTCTAAATGGCTGCGTGTAGGCAAAATTATAGTACCGAACAACTACTTGAGAACTTCATTAATTGCAAAATGACCGTAGCTTTAGAAATTAATTTAACAGACGTTTGCCCGATTTGCAGGAAAATTGTTCGGCGGATTTGAAACATTTACATTTCAAGTTTTTTCTTCAAGCATGTGCTAGTTTTTAAGAGTATTTTTTCAACGTGCATTATACACGTCCGGAATGCTTCTCTTTCAGAAAGTTTCCCAATTTCCCCATTTAATGTATTCGAAAGTGCAAATAACACAAACGAAACAGCTCAACTAGGATCAACAGCAGAACTCCAGTGCTTCATCAAATATCCAACAGCGGCTTTAAATGTGAGTCCAAAAACAAATGCAACCATTTTTAGCAAAAGCTCTAGGTAAAATAAAATATTCATCTACATGCAAAACATATTTTGTAACCCGAACAAGTAATCCCAATAAAATTTAATGAGTTTGAATTAAAATTATCGATTGATGCAGGTGTTGTGGTGGAAAGTGAACTCGAGCACACTTTTGACGACGAATAACAGAACAAACACCGGCGACAAACGCTTCCAAGCGCGCTTAAAGGACGAAAACACGAACGTAAGTACTTTAAGTCGAATCTGATAGTCGATCAAAACGCAATTTCAGCATTGGTTGTTGCGAATAAAATACACGAAACCGAGCGACGCTGGCGTATACGAATGCAGGATCGAGGGAGATTTCGAAGCGAGCATTTTCGTTTTTTTGCATTTGCAAAGTAAGGAAATTTGGTTAAGGAACTTTTGAGTCAGTTAGAGTTCCAGAAGCTACCGCTGTTATACAAGGGAGCGTCCCCGACGGGACGCGGCTGGTGGAAGTTGGGACGACTCTCCGACTTAGCTGCTTTCTGGTCAACTCGATCGAATCGCCGAAGTACATTTTTTGGTACAAGGAGAACCGGATGATTAATTACGACCTGGACGACGGGGAGAGCATTCGGGAGGGCCGGCAAGGCAGCGAGCTGATTTTCCCAACCGCCAGACTCAGCCACACGGGGAATTACTCGTGTGTGCCCTCGAACGCGGACCAGGCTAATTTGTATGTAAAAGTGCAAACGAAAGTGAAGAGGAAATGCTGAGGGAATAGCAAACATGCGCGCACTGTACAGTTTTTATTAAATAAATATTTTTTACATTTACAATGATTAAATACATAATAAAATAACAGTCATAACAGGTTTTAAAACATACCTAAATTAATAACATTATGTAAAAATTTAATATAGTTTTAAATCTATAAGTATACTTATCACACAATCAGTTTTAAGTGATAAATGGAATGTGACATTTATACACATTTTTATTTACGCTATGATGTGGTTTTATGTACAGAAGCCTTTAACTTGTGACATAAAGTTTCAAAACCTCTCAACTCTTAAAAAAATCACTGCGCCACGGAAATTTATTTACAGTTTTAGTAACTAAGTTTTGGTACTTACTGGCAATTGAAATTAATTCCGATAATATAATTTGTGTTGTAATTAGTTGAACAAAATTTTCTGCCTTGTTGGCTCACTTGTCCCAAATATTTTTAATTTCTCACTACACACTCCAACAAAGTCCCTTTTTTAAAGTCAATGAAACAATAACTTTAGGCCTCTCACCGGCCTGTTATCAGTTGCAACTAGCACATGATGTTGACGATGGAGAGGACGAGCAGCCAGGACGAAGGACTGCACTGCAGCCACGACAGTCCCCTGGCGCCGTGTTGCATGGCCGCAGGATTTTCTCCTGCAAAACGTTAATTTAATAAAAATCCTGCTGTGATGGAATTGTTTTTACCGTTCAGTATGTGCACATAAGTGCTCGCAGGTTGAGCATTGCTAGGAACACAAGAGTAGTTTCCGGAATGGTGTGTTGCAGCACTGGTGATTGTTAGGATGCTGGTTTTTTCGGATAGGGTGGTTGTGACGTTGATCCCTCGATCCACGTCGTAGTTAATCATGCGATTGTTGTGATACCAGAACACGTAAGTTGGCAGTTCGGTGCTTTGTAAGACGTTGCATTGAAGACGTAGACCTGAGCCGGGTTTCAGGTATTTTTCAGAGGGTCCCTGAATTTCAGCGCGCGCCTCTGAAAGGAAGAGATATTTGACTCGGGAATAGCAGCTTTTGCCGGAATGAACAAAAGCAAAAACCTGATCAGGGAGGCAATGTTTTAATAAATTTATCTATGAACTGAACTTTTTGTTTTATTAAGAGCAATCAGTGAATTAAATTTTTTGTCGTACAAAAAACGGTATCTGCGGGAAGTTATTTTTAATAATAACGCCTTCGGAGAGATCTTGCATCTGCTATCTCGGAATTTAAATTTAGCGTGTCAGTGGTAAGACACCGAAAGAAAATAAATGTTGGCGAGCGTTTGTCAGTCGTGCATCAAAGCCATGAATTACTTTAATGTGCAATTTTTTCTGAAAGCCTCCCTATACATTTCAATCTCTCTAAAGCGTTCGGCGTCACCCTTTTTGAATAATTTATTCATTAATACAAGCTAGACGACTTACCGACGACATTAAGGTGAATAAAAATGCTAGTGGGCGGATGGGAAGACACTTGGCATTCATACAAGCCAGCGTCCCTATTTTGTACATATCTGATTTGGAGCGTCCAATCCTGAAAAAAGCATAAATTCGATGTAAAAAGCTTTCCGGAGGAGACACAACAATGAGGTTACACTACACGAGGTGAAAACCCGTCCTATTCTCCTGTTTAAAATTTCAATAAACTTCACTTGAAAGTCAATAGCTATAATACGTTTGAGGGTATTTGGGGCGGAACTCGCCTTTATATACGTAAATGGTTCGATAATGAAACTTTTAAAATATAATGAATGGACTTTTGTTACAAAGCGAAGATGCGACAAGGATTCAAATTCTCGTCATAAAGTCCATATTAAATTGTTTAATTGGAAGATGTAACCCAATTTACGCGAAAACCTACGCCGTTTGCTTTAATAATAACACGTTTGCATTATCTGATGGAAATGCTTTGTATGTCCGTCAAACATAAAGGCAAAATAACACAATTATGTACACTGCCGGGTATCGAGATTCTAATCTACCGTACAAATGCAATAACCTTTTGCAAATAATTGCAATCATTAAACCTAAAATTACAAGGCTTGCACACATTGTACGAGATTTTGCTGGACCGTAGCTACAAACAAAATACTCATGCAATATTGCTGTAATTGTTAAACATGATCAAATAAATTGACACAATCATTAAAAAAACAGAATGGTTTATTAATAGACAGACTGAAAAAATATTCTCTTTCGTGCATAAGTGGCAAAATAAATACTAATACACAAAAAATCTTATGTTAGGTATTTTGTTAAAACTAAGGCTGTTCCGTCTAAACCCCACATTGTATTGTATTGGGGAGTTCTAATAATCATAGGCATCTGAAAATTTGTGTACAAACATAATCTTTCAGGAAATATTTTCAAGATGGCAGCTCTTCCGGTTATATCGGATGTGGCTATTAGCTTCCTTATTTTAAATGGAAAGCTATATTTTTAATACGTTTTTGGATTACTAGAGTTATTTAAAAGTTGCTTTTATAAACTGTCCCTATACCTAAATTTAGCCGTTTATGAAATATACCTTTTGTAATCATTTTTTCGGATTTGCACCTTTCAGTTCAAAAACCGATAACTCTGCCATTTTTAAAAATTTGGAAATATTTTTCAGCTCATTTGATCTTTCCTGTGGTGTTTTTAAATTGCTAAAAAAGAATAACAAATTCCTTATTTTTAAAGTTAAGTTTGCAGAACTTTAAGCACCCATAACAATTTTTTTTCAAATGAAATGCCAAACGTTTTATTTTACTAAATGGTAGAGAATTTAATTCTGCGTCGGTCTGTATTATCATTCCCTATACTTATGTTTAATAGTTTTCAAGGTACAATGACTTTTTGTTGGGAATGAGAAATTCATTAGTCATAGGTCTATTCTCATACTTTGCCATAGAAACGAATGAAAAAATGTGAGAAATTAAAGTTTTTTAAACAAATATTTAATGAATTTATATAATTTTTAGGGGATTGATAACACAAGTTTGAACAGAGTTTATCGATAATTTTGAGTGAATTCTATAAGATATGGATATTTCATTTTAAATTATTTTGTTTACATGATCTTTAATGTTGAGTGGGTTTAATTATGGTACTTAAACATCAATAAACGGTTATCTTATAATCTAGATTTTTATCTCGAAATTATTAAATTTTTGTTAGTTTTCTTGCTTTTTTCAAACCTTGTAGCTTTAATGTTTTTTAATTATTATTGGTAGAAGGTCTTCATTTCTATTGCATCAAATTTTGAAATCTTTTCCATTTTAATTGATTTGTTTATAGTCTTAAATAATTACATCATAACATCATACAACTTATCTTACTCATACCTACTCTAAAAATTGTGGGGATAAGTACGAGTATGTACTATTTTTTGGAGGTTCTATTTTTAACTAGCGATTATTATGAGTTTAGAATTTTTCACACTCAGGTGATTTGTTGTTTAAGAAATTGATATTGTTTTTGATAAAATAAGCATACTGATGGCCGGTTTGTAACTTAAAAGCGTCATTAATTTACTCTGCATTAAATACGTGATTAATTGATCACGTGAACAAATTAAACCAATTTGTTTAGTCTATTCGTGTTGTTAACTTTTAACAACGTGTTAAATTTTAATGGAGCTTTCTACAGCGTGCTTAAAAACTGACGCACCAACTCAATAGTGTGTGGTAGAGAACTGGTTACATATAAAGGTAAAAATAGTAAAAAAATTCTTTGTATTAAAGTTATTTATAAATAACTTTAGATAAATGATATGTGGCAACGTTGTGTAACAGTCATAATCGCAATAGAATTTTATCAAACACAATAAGTTTGTAGCTTCAGATTTTTTAAAATATGACTTTAGGATTTTTTTTAAGATTTTTTTTGTAATCTGCACTTGCTTCTCAATAACGTACCACTGAGTTGGTGCGCCAGTTTTTGAGCACGCTGTATAAACCGACCCTTTATGTTAGGTACGTTTATAGTTCTTTCTCAAAATTTAAATTTTTGCCAATATTTATGTAATGACTGTAAACCGTTCACTTTGTAGAAGTAGTAAAATTATAACATTTATTCATGTTCATGAGTTCATTACTTCAAAGTAAGTTTTAAATGCATTTAAATTATTTAATTGGTAGCGAGTGGCTATCCCTTTTTTCCTTGCAACTAGTTTACTGAATGAATTTTTCTTTGAATCAAAGGGACTATTTCATTGCAATCGCGTAGCGCATTGCTCTATCAGTATTTAAGACTAGAATAAACAAGTCGAGTTGAATTCACTCTGGTCCGAATAAAAACCACTTTTCCGAATAGAAGTGAATCTAGCGGCGAGAGCAAAAAGAGCAATCTCGTTAAAAAGGCTTTTACGTGGGCTCTTTTGTCACTCGTGTAGGCCCACCACAAAAGACAACTAAACACGTCTAGATCACTTTGCGATGCATTTATTTAATTCCAATTTATTTTCTTGCATGGCGGCGCTTCGGCCGCTATCTCCGGCGAACATTCGACCGACTGTTTTCCACTTAATCGAATTTTCACACACCTGAATAGGCCTCACTTCCATCCTTCTTATGCAGTGTCACCAAAGTGTTGTAATATAACCGACACGAGTGTAAAACGTTTTTAAATTACGCCATCGATCATAAACATCTTAAAAGCCCACCGACGTTTCCTGAAGAAACTGATGAAAAATTTCGGAAACAAGACGTCGCAACGTCATGAATAAAACATTCACGGTTTATGTTTAAGTATTCGAGATTAAGTAATGAAAACGGAAGCTGTAAACTTTTTACTCACCCCGGAGTGTTGCAGATGTATAGCTTGGAACCTCTCGTCACTGCTGTATGTTGTTAAGCCGACTGTGAGTAAATGATAATCCTTTCTTCTAATCCACGAGACCTAAAACATTCGAATTTATCATTGAGGAAGCCGCAAGCACGTGCTTGATTTGAAGAATTAGCGCTATTGTTTCCACGAGCTCTTGGCTTTTTGCTTAAGAGGATAGGCGGTTAATCATTAACGTGCCACCGCAGATGAAAGCTCTACACTTTAAATGCCCAATAAGGACCACACGCAAAAACAGGGACTCTCTAAAAAATACCACCGTCATTTTTGCCACCTTGAACACTTTAGCAACAAAAAACTTACACCGAAAAGTGCTGAAAATTGAGCAATATTCTGTATTCGACAATTTTATAATAAATCGTACGTGTTCTTCAATTACTTTTTGATTTTAAAATTACATACTCCTAAACCTAAAACATTTATCTTAGAAAAATCATAATGTATTAAATTTTTAATTAAAAGAAGTGAACATTTTTGTCTTGTTTCAATCGATTAGACAACTATTTTCTGCTCTAAAGTTGACAAAACCTTTCGTTCTTTTAATAAATTTAGTAATAACTACACTAATTATAGATGGGTATTATAGGTATTCATTTATTACTACAGTAAAATTTCTCAACAACGGACACCGCTGGGGAATCTTTTTTTGTCCGTTGTTGAGAGGTGTCCACTAATGGGAGGTGAGAAATTCCTAAAACCTCACTTTTAACATATTTCAATAAGAGATAATTTATCTTAGAAAAATCATAATGTATTAAATTTTTAATTAAAAGAAGTGAACATTTTTGTCTTGTTTCAAACGATCAGACAACTATTTTCTGCTCTAAAGTTGAAAAAACCTTTCGTTCTTTTAATAAATTTAGTATTAACTACACTAATGGGAGGTGAGAAATTCCTAAAACCTCACTTTTAACATATTTCAATAAGAGATAATTTATCTTAGAAAAATCATAATGTATTAAATTTTTAATTAAAAGAAGTGAACATTTTTGTCTTGTTTCAAACGATCAGACAACTATTTTCTGCTCTAAAGTTGAAAAAACCTTTCGTTCTTTTAATAAATTTAGTATTAACTACTCTAATTATAGATGGGTATTATAGGTATTTAGTTATTATTACAGTAAAATCTCTCAACAACGGACACCGCTGGGGAATCTTTTTTGTCCGTTATTGAGAGGTGTCCACTAATGGGAGGTGAGAAATTCCTAAAACTTTACTTTTAACACATTTTAATAAGAGATAATTTATCTTAGAAAAATCATAATGTATTAAATTTTTAATTAAAAGAAGTGAACATTTTTGTCTTGTTTCAAAAGATTAGACAACTATTTTCTGCTCTAAAGTTGACAAAACTTTTCGTTCTTTTAATAAATTTAGTAATAACTACACTAATTATAGATGGGTATTATGGGTATTCATTTATTATTACAGTAAAATCTCTCAACAACGGACACCGCTGGGGAATCTTTTTTGTCCGTTATTGAGAGGTGTCCACTAATGGGAGGTGAGAAATTCCTAAAACTTTACTTTTAACACATTTTAATAAGAGATAATTTATCTTAGAAAAATCATAATGTATTAAATTTTTAATTAAAAGAAGTGAACATTTTTGTCTTGTTTCAAAAGATTAGACAACTATTTTCTGCTCTAAAGTTGACAAAACTTTTCGTTCTTTTAATAAATTTAGTAATAACTATACTAATTATAGATGGGTATTATGGGTATTCATTTATTATTACAGTAAAATCTCTCAACAACGGACATCGCTGGGGAATCTTTTTTTGTCCGTTGTTGAGAGGTGTCCACTAATGGGAGGTGAGAAATTCCTAAAACTTTACTTTTAACACATTTTAATAAGAGATAATTTATCTTAGAAAAATCATAATGTATTAAATTTTTAATTAAAAGAAGTGCACATTTTTGTCTAGTTTTAAACAATTAGACAACTATTTTCTGCTCTAAAGTTGACAAAACCTTTTGTTCTTTTAATAAATTTGGTAATATCTACACTAATTATAGATGGGTATTATAGGTATTCATTTATTATTACAGTAAAATCTCTCAACAACGGACACCGATGGGGAATCTTCGTTTGTCCGTTGTTGAGAGGTGTCCAGTCATGGGAGGTGGAAAATTTTAATACAAGTTTTGTTGCGTTCCTACAAAAATATCCGTTTTGAAGAGGTGTCCATTAAGGGAGGTTTCACTGTATTTCTTGTACGGTTTGAAGAGATGGTAATTTTTGGCAAGAAAATGAGTTGGAGCTTTATTAGTATTGTTATTTGAAAGACGCATAAAAAGCAAATGAGACGGTGAATTTATGATGTGTTTCGGTTAGCCATTACGTCCCCGTCGAAAACTTATTCCAAACAAATAACAAAAGTAATTTAAATTTACCTTTAAAAACCCATTTGGCTTCATAAAAACGACTTTAAAACGGGCACCGCCCGCTAAATGGCTAATATTCCCGTGTTCATTTTATTTTGATTATGAAAGCCGAAAATAGATTGAGTTTCGAGTTTTGATATGAAAAATTAAACGAAAAGTCAACAAGAGTTGTTTTTATTTGCAGCGAGCCATTCGAACGGCTGTGTTAATAATTATTTTCGATGCGTTTGCGAAAGATTATATCCCGCGGGCGCTTTTAGGTCAAGCAATCATCCGGAGTACCTGTTTGAATAAGAAAAACTATTACTTACCATCCCATCTCCTATATTGTTGACTACACACGGTATTAGAGCCGTTGACCCTGTTTGAGATGTCACGACCGTGCTATTTTCGGTCGCAAAGTGAACTGGAGGACTCTCGACGGGAGAAAACGAAGCTCCGAGCTCATTTAGTTCATCTCCGAGGTCCGCTTCAGGATCTGAAATCAATCACGATTCGACATGAGACGGGGAATTTTTAACAAGTTTGAATATTTCATCGCAAAACAATGGCTCTTGGACAGTTTGCGAATGAAATTGGGGCGGGTTCGGTTAACGACCACTTTAAATTCCTGCCTCTCTGATGATTAGGCTCGCTTCCTGCTTCAGGTGCAGTCCGACATCTGCACGGGAGATTATAAATGCGCTTTCGCCCCCTTATCTTAAATATTTTATAGCGGATTAAGTCGAGGAAAATCCACAGTCGTGACCTACATAACGGCCAAGTGTTCGGGAACAGGATACGAAATGGATTTGTTAATACACCTGGAAAGTTTTTCTCATTTTTTTAAAGACTTTACGGCCACAATAAATTTGATAAGTTCGGTGATTCGCTAAATAAAAACTCAAACTCGGCTTAAAACTTTACGTTTTTGATGTAATAATTGATACTGGCTGCTTTTACGAGAATAGAATTATTATGAGTGGTAAAAGGGAAGAGAAAAAACGGATGAACATTCAGGTGAGAGGTCCGGAAATGGGAGTAATCTAACTGGTAACCTTTTAAATTAAAATTGGTTCACTACTTTATTTCATTCCTCTTTCCGCAGCTTTTAAGCTTAACGAAGCAGATAAATTCGTAATTAGCCTTCAAAACACTATCGCGCGTATTGTAATTAACCTGCCATGGGGTCTGTATGGAACCAGACGGTTGTTCATTTGACTTTAAGATATTTCGAGTTATCTGCAATTACGGTAATCATGAAATAAAGCATGATAAGAGCCGGAATAAAATGCACAATTTCATATTTGAGTGCAACTGCATTTTTACTGCAAGTTTTACTGCCAAAAATATTGCAAAATAGAGTCGTCGTCAATGGAACTAAAGCAGATTGATAGCTACAGAGTGGATTGTAAAATATTTAGTAGTACCTATATAACTGAGGGAAATTGAAGGATTAATAATATTTAAGACAAAATATGCTCGACCACAATTTATTTATATGCACATAAACCTTAAAACATTTGTTTTAAGTTTAATTAAAAACATGTCGTTTTGGGTTCTCACTACGGATATCTAAAGGCTAGGATACGAAACGACGTATAAATAAAACGATCCTATCTCGATAGTTCCGTTAATGTTGACAGAGAGCGCAGGTGTTCTAGCAATGAATTTGAAAAAAATGGTTGTATTTGGATAACGGTTAACACATAGCCAACAAAAAAATACAGGCAGATAGAGCATAAATTCTCGCCAGGAGGACATGAACATAAAGCTAAAATTTTATCTAAATTTATATTTACAAAATTTCAAACTTTTACCAAATTGCACCCAGCGCCATATTTTTCAAAACGCTGCAAATACTGTTTCAGATAGAAAAAAAATGTTAGAATGAAAGTTGTAGATTTACAGTATATATTTTCTACTCAGGTTGTAGAAGGAGACAGTTTTTTAGAATGCGTTCACTGCTGTATTTAATTCAGAAAATTATTTTGAAAACTGAAAAAACCTACTCTTCTTTGAAAATTATTTTCCGTCAACAATAAGTGTTAAAAGAAAAATAAAATACTTTTGGCCCTGAAGTAGACTCTTAGGAATAAAGAATTATTCTTATTGTTGAAGGAAAAAAATGTTAAAAGAGTATTAGATTTTTATCGGATTTTTTTTTCAGTTTTCAGAATTTTTTTCGGAATCCTCAACCGCATTTTAAAAAGTTTCTTCCCTAGAGCCCGAGTCGAAGAATGTATCCTGTAAAAGAGTTTTAAAAATGCTACAGATTTTTTTGGGCAACCCATTCGCTTATATTTGTTTGAACATTATATTTGATAAAAAATAAGTTTCATGTTTCATCCGTAAGCAGACGGGTCCAGGACGGCCTTAATTCGGAACTTACACAAGTATTAAAAAGTAAACTTTGAAATTTAGAAATTAATTAAAACAATTATACAATGATATGAAGTACAATAAAAATAAGAAACCTTAAATGTCTACATCCAGTATGAGCTTACTTTCATTTTAATTAGAGTTTTGTATCTATTAAAATTTTCAAGTAAAACCAATATTTGAACTTTAATCAATATTTTCAAAACTAGGTATTAGTTTGTAAAGCTTTTCAGTAATTTCACAGACTTAATACTTGAAACGTTTGATGC
Source organism: Tribolium castaneum (assembly GCF_031307605.1). Classification (NCBI taxonomy): domain Eukaryota; kingdom Metazoa; phylum Arthropoda; class Insecta; order Coleoptera; family Tenebrionidae; genus Tribolium; species Tribolium castaneum. Next base: position 16,277,604 of record NC_087396.1, read on the forward strand.
ATTTTTACGGAAGTGTTGCCTGATAATGATTAATGAGCGACTCAGTTTTTTCAAAAAGGTTTTCCGGAGACTTCCCGCAATTTTCCGGTATCCGGCCGAGCTGCTCGAATCATTTTACATAAGGCGGGGTTATTTTGCCAGAATCTGTTGCCGTCTAAAATGTGAAACGATAGTTTTCTTGGACGTAAAGTGTTGGAAAAGTTGGAAATCGACAGCGAGTTTAAAGTCTCGTTTTGTTTGTTTTTTTAGCCAGAGTCCAGATCTGCAACATTTTGAAATATGTCCTTTAAGCAATTGTTCTTCCACTTTGCAGTGACATTAAGCCACATAACGACAGTCAATATTTCAGAATCCGGTCAGTCCTTTAGGAAAAATGCAAGCCCGTCTCAGACTTGGAGGAGGTCCAAAATCCTCCCGGTGAATTATTTCGCGTATCAACCGAGCGAAACTTTACAAAATAACATGTCCTGAATTAAATTAGCTCGAGGGCAATTCCGAATAGCCCACAGTCAAGTGATGACAGCACTTCATATAGTTGATGAATTAGACGCGGTTGAGGTTACGGCGATTTGTAACACAAGTAGCAATGATTAAACACGCCCTGACACGACCCGAATAAATATCAAACTTCCAAGGGTCGAAGACACGTGTGCTGAAATCAATCCGATTTTAAAAGCCTCGCTTTATATAATTATAGGTGTGTGAAATGAATCTCAAGGAGGTTTAAGTTAATTAACGCTAAAGTCGGAAATTTGAGCTTTGGAAATTTTATGCCGCGGAATCGAATGAAAGTGTGGGGCAACACGAGACATGCTTAAGTAAATTTAAATAATGAAAGAAATACCAAGTCGTAAAGTGAAATGTTTAAATGGCCTCGAGAAGTTTCAATCGGTGTAATGCTCCTATTGTTGCCGGCTTTAGAAAGCTCTTTTTGATCTAAGATCTTCATTTCCTCATCACGTCGACAACCTAATTTATCGCTGTTAATGGAGATATAGCGCAGTTTTCTATCACCTATTTTACGCCTATGATGCACCGAAATTTAGGATACGAAACACTATTTTTGCTTCAATCATCAAACTACAACATAATCACTAAGAGCTTCTATCGAAGTATCGATAAATACAGGGCTGTTTTGTCTAAACCACACGTTAGAAATATTGGTAGTTCTAACAACGATAGTCATCTGAAAATTTGAATGCATCCATAATTTCTTAAGTCCGGCGCTATAAAAGTATTTTCAAGATGGTGATACTTTCAGTTATTCCGAACAAAAAGTGAAAAATTAATTTGTTGTTTCACTTTTGGTGGATGCGCCGGGCAATAATTTATACACGCTGTTCCGTCTAAACACCACATTAGAAGTATTGCGAATTCTAATAACGATAATCATCTAAAAATTTGTGTACAACCTTAATCTCTTATGTCCCACTCAATGATAATATTTTCAAGATGGCAGCACTTCCGGTAATACCGGAAATCGCTATCAACTTCTTTACTTTAAATAAAAAGCTTAAATAAAAATTTAAGCGTTTTTGGATTACAAGAGTTATTTTAAATAGTTTATAGACCGTAATTATCAATGTACAAACGATTCTTAGCTTTAAAACAACAAAACTTTTCTAAAGCCAAATGAAAACTTTTATTTTAATTTTATTGTTATTTATTATTATTATTATTATTATTTCTATTAATATTACTATTATTATTATTAGTAGTGTTTTTATTATTTTTACTACTATTATTACTATTATTATTATTAAATAACGATCAGAACTTTCTTATAATGAATGTTTATATACTAGCTCAGCCGAAAGTGCTTAACATTAGACAATTTCTTGCATAAAAACTAGAAAGTGACTTACTTTGACTGAGAACCCAGTTTATAAATGATCGTTTTCATAGAAAGAAAAAACGTTTATATAACATACAAAATAAGCTTTATTCTTGCTCAAAAAAATTGAGCTCTAGTTTTAAAAACAATGTATTATAATAATGATAATTATTGTTTTTACTAATATTATTATTATTTTTATAAAAATTGTAATACTTATTAATATTTTTATTACTTTTACTTCTATTATTATTATTATTATTATTATTATTATTATTATTATTATTATTATTATTATTATTATTATTATTATTATCATGGCATTCCTATACTGAATGTTTACTCGTATATAAAAGTTTAGAGGAAAGTGCTTAACATTAAACAATTTCTTGCCTAAAAACTATAAAATGGCTTACATTGCCTGAAAACACAGTTTACAGATGATCTTTTACATAGAAATGAAAAAACACTCATGTAACACACTAAATAAGCTTCATTCTTGCTTAGAAAAAGTAAGCTGTTATAAGGTGTCACTCTACCTAAATTTAGCCGTTTGTGAAATATTTAGGGTTTTTTAATTTTTTTTATTTTGCACCTTCCAGTTCAAAAATCGATAACTCTGCCATTTTTTAAAATACAGAAATATTTTTTAGCTTATTTGAAAAAGGAGAGCATACGCTCGTTGCATAACGAGAGCCCATAAACTTTAAACTTGTGTTTTTGCACTTGTATTATTAATAACTATTTTTTTCTTATTTTACTCGTATTATTTTGATAATGAAAATTTAAAGAATAGTATTTACTAGGTTTGTGTTAGTGTAACTACGATTTTTTCAATAATTTTCGGGCTATGACCAAACTATTGCCAATGAGAGAAGGGTGCGCTTGCTTGAAGTTGAGACTTAGCTTTACAAATTTTTATTGGGCGGTAAAATTTTCGTAAAAGGCCTAACTGTGGAGATTGTTAGCTTGTACAAACAACAGAAACAATGCAAACGCAGCTGTGCGACATTAAAATTAGAATTAATTATTAACGGCACTTAATTAAAACGCATTGTCGTGGTCGGCATGACATCGACATAGTCATTACCCGTTTCCACTTTCAGTCGTAATAAAGTCCCCGTTTTGACACATCGAATTAGCGATAACCTCCTCATCCACTTTACAATTCCGTGGCACAATTACAGGTGGATTTCTCGATGGCATATCCGTTTAATAACAGACGTGACCGGCATAAACGACCGCCTCTTTCCGGATTTATCTTTTCTACGCCGACACAAAACACATCCTTCTTCCGAATGAAGAGATATTTTCAGGTTTCAGAAACGTGTGAGTAAATTCAATTGATCTCGTGGAGGCGGTCAATAGGCACGCCGTATTCTTGGTTGCATATGCTAGCACCGGAAAAATCCGGATTAGAAAGGATGCCAAAAACTGGGCAATAAAGTGGGTTTATTGCAAGTAGGGGCGGGTTTCGGGATTTTTATAATCGAATTAAAAGCTTTTTGTGGAAATTTATGAATTAGTCTTTGAAGTGGCAAAACCGAAAACAACGTTTTCGCAAAGCGAAAGAATTTTATAAATTAGGAGGTAAATCATTTTTAACAGCCCAATATTTAGAAATTTTGATTAACTAGTTATTTGAATTTATGATTACCATTAATTAGCAGCAAATGCAAGCTGTTTGATTGAGAATATTTGATGTGAATATGACTCTGTGTAGCTAATTTTGTTATAACAAATTATTCAAATGTTGGTAAATAGATTCGTTTGAACAGAAGCTAAATATCCGCAACTTTTAATTAACTGAAAATCGTTTCAATTAGTCAAATATAATGATTAAAGTCTTTTTCATTTAGTGTTGTTTATCCAGCAAAATAAACTGAATCTTTTACAGTGTTGTAAAACGTAACGTTTCAAATATCCTCCCACTTGTCTTTCGAGAGTTTATTTTATACATTTCTCTCAAGGATTAAACTCATTGTGTGGAAATATGAGCACTCGAGGAAGTTGTACTTTAAACCCAAAATAAACTATGCACTAGTGTAAACAAATCTCTTGTGTTTACAAAATAATAAATTAAAAAGATCGCTCCAAATCTACCCATTTTTGAGCAAACTTTTGACAGTTTCGTTCCAAGTAATAAGAAAGTTTAATTCAAAATTTTCTTAATCAGGTTATTATAAAAGTTTCAAGGAGCTTTTCGTGGCTCATTACTTAATTACCTTCACAATCAACCGTGCCAGAGTGTATAGATGTTGAGGCGTTTCTTCGCAAATGTATGAAACAGATCTTTAGAGGTGTAATATAACTTAACTAACAAAATTAAATTATCCTTTTACGTTTTAACGTAATGATCCTTTAAAATCTCCAAAATCCTCAAGGTTTATGTGCTCGTAAATCCAAGACGGATGAATGTGTATGATTTGGTTTTTTAATGGACCTGCTTACATTTTAAGGGGTAAGACGTGTAAAAATTAGAAAATATCACGAAAGCAATTTAGGGGCTTGGTGAAAATTGCACGACAAAACGTCAAGACTCATTTCGCTTAATTAAAAAAATCTGTAAGGAAGTAAGAGCGGTGTGTCTATCACAATGACGTTTTAATTTAAGAATTAGGTCGAAGTAAACAATTTCGTTTTGACGGGGCTTATTTTTATCCACCACATAATCAGCCATTTACATATTATCGAAATATTGCCCGGCGCATCCACCAAAAGTGGCACAACAAATTAATTTTCCACTTTTTGTTCGCACAATTTTCCTATTAATTAATTATTGTTGTTTCAAATTTTACCTCTCGCGTTCGAAATTAACATTTGCCAGTTTGTAAACACTGCCCTACAATAACCCTCTTGTATCTCCGGCACGTGTGTATCCCAAATTTCGCTATCGTTAAATTATTAATAGACCATAACGCGCAAAGAGGTAATAAAGATCGCCACTGTACAAACAGTAATAAAGCAAGTCAGTCAGTTGCTGAGTAATAAAGATTTATATAAGGTTAGCCATTTGCATAAGCAATTCGCAATGTTGCAATCCGTGTGTACCGTAAAGTGTTGGGTAAATAACTAAACAGAGGAGGGAACCGCACATCTGTCGGCTGAGGATCGACCAGGGGGTTGTTAACAGTCTCAGGAATACGTAGACCTGTGGCTAACCTGCGCTCGTCACCAATTAACTACAAAATGACTGACTGGGTTTTATTGCTAAACGGGGCCAATTGCCCCAACTAATCAGCTTAGAAATTATACAGAAGCAAGTCCTCGCCCTCCTCCGACTAATGGCACAGCGAAGACCCGCTTTACTCGTTCTTCATCCAGTTTTTATTCACGATCCTTCAGCTTTCGGAATCATGAGAAAAACTTATTATTAGAATAAAAATTGCCAGGTTGTGTCCAACTCAATTTTAAATAGGCACTGGATGCTAGTCAGGTACTTCTCTAGTTTTTCTAGTCAGTAACATTCAAAGGCATTAGCGATTGTTCGTTATGAACGGATTATTTGAATGCTGAAATCGTCTTTGGCTTTGTTCGGGATGTAATCCGTCCAATATTTGATACATGGGCTAATTAATTTTGTGATTGGCCGCCATTTATGGCCAAAATGTCGACTGCTTGGCTTTAGCAAATGAATTTTGATGGAGTATGGTTTGTAGAGTGAATCGCTATTAAGTTCGAGAGCTCGACAATCTGTACTGATCTCGTCTCGTAATTGGATATATGTACCGATGCCTGATTTTGGGATCAAGAGGGATTGGATTAGGAAGTTTTGTTTCCAATGCTACTTTAATGGACAAACATTGAACAAAAATTGCATGAGTTGGAATGGAAGCAAAGAGGGCGCATCATATATTTAATTATCGAAAATTTATGCAAAAAGCGGACCCAACAAAAGTTGGGTCTTGCTCCCATGTTAGTTTTGTTGACTTGTTCAATATTTACAATACTTTACATAGATTGTTTGGATAGTGGGCTTTTAAACACAGGAACTGATATAATGCAACCGGCAAATAAATCGGGTTAAAGTGTTTGAAAAAACTGTCCACCTGTCAACAAACTGTATTTTTATACAATTGTTTGCGAGAACCAAGGATAGGAAATTGTTAATGCGTTTTTTTAAACAAAATATTATTGAAAACATTGAAATGTTTATCAAAGTAATATAACTGAGCTTATCAACAAGCTCCATAAAAGCACAAATTTCATGAAAGAGAGATTGATAACAATTGTTTTATGTTTCAAACATGATGTTGACTAATAAAGCTGCCATATCGTAATTAGTATCCAATAAATGTAAATATAGTCATAATTAGGTTCTGTTAAACTATAGTATAAATTAGCTAATGAGCACAGCCGGAGAGCTATGTGAACGTAAAAAGTGCGCAAGATGAAAATTTTGCCTTTATTCAATTTTGCATGATTTGTGTTCAAATTGTCCCTGACACGCAATCGTTGAAATTCGTCGTTTATCGACTGGAATCTGATTCGACATCAAAGCTGTTTTTCTGGCAATTTCATCAAACAGCAATGACTTTTGTTTGCAGTGACCTGTCGAAATTAGTGCAGTGTGAAAATTTAGTCAATGATTGAGAGTACCCGAATGACAAAATTAAAAATATTTTCCCAACGACAACACAATTACAAACTAAAAAGAGAAAAAACGCGGGCAATTAGAGCGCTGAAAGCGCGCCACTCTAATCAAAAATTATGTTGTAAATGAGTGAACCGAATTTCCCGAATTTATCTTTGCGTTATTAGCTGTTTGAAGAGTTACAAAGCGAATGCCTCGACAATCGCCCCCATTTTTCACGTGCTTTTAAATGCGTGATGTCTATATATAACGGGGAAAAATAATCGAACACGTGTTGAAATTTTTAACACGAGTTGTTGGTAATGTTGCAACATTTGGTAGGATAAGGAATGTGCCGTTCGATTGATCAAAGGCCAGTCTTGGGGGAGTATTATCTAAGTGTTTTCCCCGTTCGAACAAAGGGCCCCTTAATAGCGTGATTTATTGAATTGCCAAGAGGAAACAACAAATTCCGCCTAAAATAAACAAAAATTTAATTGCACATACTTTATTCCGTTTGTTTGAGAACTAATTAAAAAATCGCACGGGAATCCATTAGCATGTATTTACTTAAGTTATTTATTCACGTTTCTCAATCTCATTCCGCGATTTTTCATCGTCATTTATTATTAAGATGATTTATTAAGTAAGGGAACTTAAAATTCTTAAAACATGAAATGTTTTTGATTAATTATTTAATCATTTTTAATCCAATTATGTACCCTTGAAGGCGTCCTCTTTCATCAAATCTTATTAGATATTATCCTAAGACAGAATGTGCGGCGTGTTGTTCGCTGCCTTCTTCCAGATTAAGCATTTTTCCCTTGGAGAACAGACTTTCGGAACATTGTGCCAACTTGTAATTTTAAAATATTTATCGTGAAAATTTGCGACTCGTCGAAAAGGAACGATCAAAACACACTTGAGGGAAATCTCAATGGGGAAACGTCGAAAGTAAGCAGTTTTTCCTAATTTCCCTTACTGAAGCACGACAGCGACCCGAACGAAACCAATATGTATTTCGAGTTTTATATCCTGGGAAATATTCACGAAGATTTCTTTATTAACGTCATTTCGGTCGGTTTTATGGATACCTTTCCCCGTCTGTTTTATGTCTCGAACATAATGCAAATCTTGCACCAAACCACGAAATAACATTTTCTAAACGGTGGATTTGTGCAATTGTCGGCCGAGGGATTAAACACATATATCATGGCTTTGTCCGTCACTCATGACACGGGCCAATTATTCGGAATGTTTGATTAGGGAATAACACGGTTCGATTTTAAAATGACGGCTGCGTTCACAATGAAACACATACGATATGGATTGTATTTAAATGTGTCGGCAATTCTATGGTGACAACGGTTGCACTTGGACTTCCTATTAATGGGACGGCGAAGGGCTGCAAACTACGCACTGAGAATTTTAATTGCTGTCTTTGTTATTATTACAGCTAGGGATTTGCTTAAATTAGCGTAATACTGGAAAGTTTTATGTCGAATTAAGAGAGTTTCATTGTTCTAGTTAAATAACAGCCAGATATGAAAGAATTACGCAATTTTGTCCAGCAAGTGCGTCAATTGATGAGACTGTTCGTTGTGAAATAGCAATCATTTTTTGTATTAACACAAAGATACGGCAGTAGTTTCTCCAATAAATGTGTGCATCTTTCTGTCGTGTCGAGATAAATCCGGCGGAGGTGATAGCACTAGGTCAGCTTTCTGATCCCTCATTCGTTTAACCAAGACAAAGAATACCGTACCACATAACGTATGCAAAATAAATCACGGCCGTATAATTTTATTGTTTCTGCTGTAAACTAGGTGTTGTAAAAGCGGATTCGGTGATGTCTATTTTGTTTTGTAAATAGAATCTAAAGCTGGGTAATCACAATGCGTTACCAACTTACCTGTGACCTGTTTCGGTAACGACTTCGTATATACCTCCGTCTTTCCGTAGATATATCTTGGCGGAGGGAGAATGTTAGTGCCTACAGCTTAGGCGAGCATTACCATCCATGGATCATTCAAGACGCTCTATCCCAATTTCATTACGCAGGAAGCTGCTTTACTTCCCAAACATATTAATTTGCTCGTATATGTGGGTTACGCGTGCCGACACAACCTTTTTATTATTATCATCGTCTTTTATCGGCTTTAAGGAGGTGTTTCACCGGGAGAGTCAGGACGTGAACGCGGAGCGTGCTTTAAAATTGTGCCGAATATTAAATTTTCCTAAAAGTTTTAGCTAAACTAGATCATCTGTGAATGCTGGAAGTTGTTTGATCGGATCTGAAAGTCGAAGACTTTGGGGCTATCTGAATGAGTGGTAAAAAAGCAATCACACAAAACGTACAGACCCAACACGGGCTACAAAAGTCCAACCCTTGTTTACAACGGTCGTGAAAATCGCCCCAGATAAGAGCAAACGCAATTTGAAAATAAACGCAAATATTTTTGTCAAGCTGTGAGCAAAATTTGAAACTGTCTGATTTTGACAATTCGCGTCACTTTGACTGTCTTTTACGTTAGTTTTTCCTAATTTATAATGTCCATTTTCTATAATTTCTACACTCTCAGATGCTTCGTAATGTTTTAATCTGGTAAGAAATTTAATTAAGGTTATTATTTTTTTAGTGTTTTGTAGTATCGCCGCTTTGATGTATATTTTCGGGTGTAAAACCACAAAGGCAGCAAGCATCCTAAGACCGAGTAAAAGTTTCCTTGAAGAAGTCGCCGATTTTGATAACATAGTCGAGCCTGAAAGCATCCAGTCTGGAAACAATCTTGAAACGAGGGAAAGCGGGGACGAGGAATACTACGATGAAGACTGTCCGAACGGAAAATGTCCCCGCGATACCGACACAAGCACAGCTAAATCAATTTTAAACAAATTGGGATCCTCGTTTCTTCACAAATTTTTTGCAAGAGACACCAGTCGCGCCGAGGACTATATGCGCAGACAACTAGAGCAGGAACAAGAAAACGAACAGAGGCAGTACGACATTGATCCGAAGAATGATCAAGATTTTATGCAAGAACAGGAGCGATACGAAAACATAACGAACGCCACAAAACAGCTCTACAACAAACTTGAAGAAGAGCAAGTGCAGCTGGGGCCACTGGGGGAAGAAAATATTTGTTGTGAGGAAGAAGAGCCGATTAGGAGAACTTTCGTACAAATCCCCCAAAAAAGTATAATTTCTAAGCGCTATCCCGGATTTGATTTTTCAGTTGTAGGTGGGATACGTGCCTCTAATGGTTTATTAGAAATGCATTTTTACGAAAAAATACCGGCTGCTGATAGTGTTAAAATAGTACCGCACGAACAACCAGTCTTTATTAATCTATACCCAAAACATGAGAAAAATCGTCGGATGGAATCTGCCAAAAAATACGATTATTTTGCTCTCGTGCCCCAGGATAACAAGTTAATACAAGTCCCTGCGGTCAAGTTTACTATACTTCCAGAATTCAAGCGCCGAAAAAAAGACATTTATTCGCCATATTTGGCAAAATTAAAAAGATTGCACCCATTTAGACACGGCTCCAACTACCGACATAACGCACACTCTTTCTCACTAGTTGATAACAAAATGAATGATGACGAGCTTGGTTCTGCAAAATTATACAAAAGATTCGCCAATTTGGAAAATTCAAATAATAAATATTTGGAAGAAGCCGATTTCCTGATACATAATCGTGACATTTCATTGAAGTCTTCTCTGGACAGTTCTAGTAAAGAAAAGAATGAAGAAGGATTTAATTTTAATCAAAGTCCAGTTGCTGCAGCAGGAGCCAAAAATGATGTTAGTCCGGCGGAGGGAGGGCAAAGTTTGGTCAATACGTTGGAAGAGGAGCAACGTTTAGTGGACAATGACAATGGGCTGAGTTTGGTAGATGTGGAGGGGGGAGGTCAGGGCGACAGCCTGGTTGGTTCAATTGAAGGTGGGGGGAATAATTTGGTCAAGGGCGAGGTTAGCGGTTTGGAGGGAGGGCAAAGTATGGTCAAAAATGAGGTTAGCGGTGTGGAGGAGGGGCAAGGTTTGGTCAAGAGCGAGGTTAGCGGTTTGGAGGGAGGGCAAAGTATGGTCAAAAATGAGGGGGAGGGGCAAGGTTTGGTCAAGAGTGAGGTTAGCGGTGTGGAGCAGGGGCAAAGTTTGGTTAAAAGTGAGGTTAGTGGGATGGAAGGAGGGCAAGGCATCGACGATAGCTTAGTCAAAAGTGAGGTTGGGTCCGATGAGGAATTTTTATAAATATAATGTTTATAATAAATTTTATTAAAGCTTTTGTGTATTATAAATTTGAGAGTTTATGGCCGTGCAGTTGGCTTTCTTACAATTCTCGAGCTTCGAGTTCGACTTGAAAAACTATCAACGATAAATCATATAAAAAGCAACTTCTTTCGTCGCCTTGTAATATATAAAACACGCTGGAAAATACAACACAAACCGCGTCTTTAACATATACGTATAGTGAAAGTCGTAAATTTTGCTCATTGATTTATTCCGCTTTTTGGATGTTAGTATTAATCCCGACGACATGGAGAAGGAATTGATAAAACAAACTCAAACGGAAGTTTCAGTTTCTAACGAACTGCTTGTTCAAAAACAACGTGGCAATAAAAAGATTTAAAATATGACCACGGGGAACGCTCAGCATGAAGGCGGTTTACCAATTTTCTTCCAGGAGATGTTTCAGACGACTTTAATAAAAGTTATATGCGTCCTAAATTTTAAAATTCTTACCGGTGCCGACGAGAATACAAACTTCATAATTAAAAGCGTACGACTCGATGGACAATCCAGGCGAAAGTTTGCTGTTTACGAAATGCGTTATGGGTTAAGAATTTGCCATAAATAAATAAGCGCAGTTGGGGCATTAAGAAGAAAAGCGATTAAAAACTTTGGTGATTTTTTCTAAGCAGGGCTAATTAGCTAAAAGCATTTATCGATTTCTAGTTTCGTAAATGGGTCATAGAAAATAAAGCTCATTTTTCAATTTTTTGTAGAATTCATTTCAGTAGGCAAAAAAAAACAGTAAATAATAGTGTGAAACCTTGATCAATGTGCATTTGTTATTTTTGAAATCTGACTCGATCGAGCATATTTTCAAGCCATATCAGGCCTTTCATCAATTTTCCGAGCTTTAGAACGTTGCACTTCACAAACAACAAGCTCAACGTGACGTAAATAAAGATACCCTTTATGGTACCAATTCGATTTTCTTCATCGTCACTGCGGCACATTCCGTACATAATTCAAGCTCCATAATACTAAAAACATAAAATAATTTTTCGTCCCAATCTCCGTTATTCATCGCTGTCTCCCAGCATTGAATTAAAAAATTTAGTATCTCTAACACGTCTCGCACATAGAAGGCAGCTCTGAAAAAAGTTATCGCAATTCAGATTAACGAGACACATGCCGGCGGCGTCGCCCCTGACCTTTTTGAATCGGATGTGTCATTCATGCCTCGCAAACGACCAACTTTCATACAGCAAACGGAAATTAATTAAACTTACCTTCGGCCGTATTTATCTGCGTTCCGAAACTGGCATCTGTGTGCGTATGGATGGTGCATAATTAATCTTGGAGGCACCTTAGAGGCTTTGGGAAGCCGAGCAACTGAGCCTCGAACAGTGATCGATCACCACGAGGAAATTGGACCCAAAATAGCCAAAAACACAGTCGATACAAATACTTGTTTACCCCACACACACACACACGAGAGAAAATTTTATTTTTTATTAGCAATCGGGGGTTTTTCTAAATGAACGAATCTTGAGGAGTTATGTGTAGCTGTTGGAGAGGAAACTATCGCAGGGCCCCCGCCCACCGCAATTTTTTATACCGAACATTACCTAACAAGTGTAGCGAAACGAAAGAATGAAATATATCAAATACATATATCCCAACACTCAATGTAGTCGGAAATGAGGGAAAAACGAATGGCTTGCGGTTCCACCGGTTTGAACACAGCGCTGCCTTTGAAAATCCGACAACAAAGTTGGTTGCGGACGAAAAACGCCTGTGACAAGTGTAATAACACTTTTGTCCATTTTATTTCGTTGAAACTGGTCCCGGATTAATTATAAAATAACGTCCGTCACAACACGAAACAATTTATTAAGTCTACATCGATCCGGTGAATATTCACGCATTATTATGATCCATGCCGCTCATAATAACCGCACGCCAAAGCAGACGAGCTGCCATAAATCGTCTTGTAGACTCTAAGTGTGTCATTAATTTTGTCGCAAGCTGCACCTATCGCGAACATTACCGAAAAGTGAATTATTTCACTTGTAACTTGTGTATCTCGACAACGCGAAACTTTCTAAATTAATCTATCAGCGCTAATAAAAGTTTCGAACGATTGGAAAATAATTGAGGTTGAAGAAAGAATGAGGTGCTAGTTAAATAAATTGCACTCGATTCCTGCTTTGCCCCAATTTGAAATTTGGGTTAAACGTTGTTTATAATTTAAGATCACTAAAGCAGACACAACAAATATCTATAAAAATGTATATTAGATTGTCGTTATTGCATTTCAGTCTGCAAGTCTGTGCAGCCGAGGAAAACTTTGCCAAATAACCTACAATATATTTACATGAGGCTAGACAGAGTTAATCTATTTCCGATAAGGAAATGTCCAATTTTTGTACTGCAATAAGTTAAAATTGCCTTACATAACGTGAAAAAAGAAACAAGGAAGTTTTAGTACGTGTTTCAAATAAGTGCTTAAATAGACCAGAAAATTTCGGTTATTAAGTTTGCGGTTGCTAGTGCGAAAAGTTAAATATTTTACTAGCTACAATATGAAATCAAAACTTTGAGCCAAATGCAGTTAGCGATTGCACCCGCTTGACAATCAGATGGAAAAAGTTGAAATTGTTTTCGTTATTAACGAATATACTGAGGAGCAGAAGCAAAGTTAATAAGCACAATTCACAAAGTTCCAAATTGAACTCTTGTGCATGAAACTTTGCAAAAGCTAAGATGTAGTATTTACTTTGATTTAGAACTAATTTACTAGTTTGAGCTTTGAGAGAATGAGTAAACATGTGAACAAATAGACATTGTGGCTCTTTACCCGGCGCATCCACCAAAATTACCTCACATTTTTGCATTTTTGCTTATCGTGATTTATCAAAACAATGGTCTTTAGAATCGAGCGACTGCTTCCATTTTAACTTACCGAAACAAAAGCGGCAAAGTATATGAATAATTTATCTTAAACATTTTGCCTTTGTTTGAAGAAACGCCGTGGAAGCGCGCGAGCTGCGGCATCCGATCCGAAAAAATATCTCGAGGGATGTTAATGCAGCGCTAACGTCTAAGACAGCGGATAATTACAATACAAGAATAAATTTTATTACAAAATTCCTTCTGAGGCAAGAACACAACCCTTTCTTGTGCCGGTTTTTACGATGGGCCCGTGTCTGGGAGAATTACAAGGAAATTTTGCAATTGATTTATGAGCGCAAAACAGGAGATTAGGCCGCTTGATACAAATTTGTTTATGCGGATGTTTTGACTGGAAAAATCTGCAGATGTGGAAGATTACGGGCTTTTTGTCGAACCTCATAAATCATCTAATGTTCGAGATATGTTCGAGAGCTCACCTAATTGTAATATTGATACGGATGAAAATTTATGCCGATTCGGAGGCACGGAGCCTGAAAGATACGGGCTTTATTCAAAGAGAATGGAATGCGAGGAATGAGAATTTTTATATCGGAGCAAGATGAGATGCCTGCCTTGCCACGACTATTTTGATTTTTCGCACAGATACAAGGTGAGTCTGCTGAAACTATTCCTTGTTGTGTCTCAAATTCAACTAATCTCAAAGAAATCAGCGTTTACCATCAAATACCTTAACTTTTTCTCTACGTATGTGGAAGTCACAGCAAATAACTCATTATTATTAAAGTTTTTCTTTTAATTTTATTTTTTGTTAATATCAGGCTCGGATCCAGAAATTAATTTTGAAGAGGGAGGCTTTCAAATATTTATGATAAAATATTTAAACTTCATACAAAATTGTTACAATGCAAATATATTTTCTTAAATAAAAAACCTTTTATTTTGTGCATTTTTGGTTTACCATTATGTTTTTTTACTAGTAGATTTTGTTAAGTTATTGAAATAATTGGATTTTATAGAGTAAAACAATACATTTTTTTTAAATAAAAAAACTACAACATAATATACAACAGCGAATATTAATCTACAGTAAATTTAAGTAAAAACGTTCTTTCTGAACATAACATACAACTTCCTTGTTTTACATTTCCAAAATCTTCCTGCAATATTTTATTAAGTAACAATAATACTTATAATTATAATAATAACAATGGTAATAGGCATCTATTAAAAAAAACAAACAAAATACTCGCAAAATAATCAAAAAAATATATACAAAAATTAAATAATAGGAAAAATAAACATTTAACTACAGAGAACTGAAAAAAACTTTATGTATTAATTATATAATAACTAATAAAGATGCAAAAAGAATGAAAATGCAAATGCAGATTGCGACGATGACTATAATTAACAATTGACCATGTGATATAAGAAATCTTTGTAGAGTGTACGAAATTTATTCACTGAAATATTCAAATAAAAAAGTACCGTGAAATTTAAAACTTTTTTTGTTGGTAACATTTTAAGCCTTCTTTTTAGTATCCGAATCCTAGATTATAAACACTGTTTTAAAACACGTTTCCGATAGCAACACGCTTCCAACGTGTTTTAAATAAAAAAAAAATATTTTGAAAAACACTTGCGAAAATGCTTAAAGTTCTTATATGTCTAGGCATGCAACTCGCATACGCTCGTTGAATAATAACAGCCCTCAATATTTAAGCTTGCATTACGCACTCATATTATTAATAACTATAACACCATTATAAATTAACGAGCATTGAAAGTTGAATGTACTAAACTGAAGCATAGAAATTTGAGTTATGACGTTATGAATGTTTTTTCTAAACCTATTTTTTTTCTAAGATTGGACGTTTAATATATAAATTTAAACGTATATGTGCCCAATTGGCGCGGATACATAATTTCAACTTTTAACCATCGTAGCTCAAGTATTTTAGGCGAGATACACGATCATATTTGTTTAGGCCAAAAATGTGCCTACAATATTGTCTAAACAGAGATAGTACAATGTGTGTTAGAATGATTTTCATCTAGTCGTCTGTGAATGTCTCATGTAAAATCAGAAAATGCCGCTTTATAGAACTAATGACAGGCATTTAGACGAGAATACTACCACTCTACATTTATTAAGTCTTCAATTTGGAAATAAGTTTCGATAATAAAAGTGATTTCTTGCACAGTGTTTAAGAATTAGATGCATTTTAACGATATTTTTAAAAGATACTAATTGAATTTTACAACTGACAGACTGACATTTATTGACAAAGGATTCAATTGAGCGGAGCGGCACAAATTTTTTTACATGTAAACCAATTTCAAAGTTAACTAGATGGGAATAATTTAAAAACAGATTGAATAAGATTAAAAGCAATATTTTAAATATAACTAAGTATTCTGTAATTTTTTTAGGTAGTTTAAAATTCAGAATTAAAGTTGTAAGTTTATTTGCATAGATTATTTAATTTAATAATTTATTTATTATTTTGTTAATAAATGTGCTTTTAAAAGACTAATGTTATTATTTAAAAAAACATTTGTTTATCGGGCTTTTATATATATGATTATTATTATTATTATTAAAAAAGGGGATTCGCCCTTAGGTACATTTAATGTAATGTTTTGAGACGATACTTCAAAAATATATTGTTTAATTTTCCTAAGAATGCAATACCGGAGCAGCTATAAATTTTCGAGACTGAAGATTAGAGAAAACCATGAAATATTACATCTGAAAGTAGCTCGAAATAACTCATTCGGCACTACATAAACTTTCCCAAGTTTTACTTGCGCATAATTCAATTACTTAAAGCAACGTTCACCGCTTATTTTACCTAATTTAGTTTTTGTTCTTGATTCAAGTACGAACACCTCTTTCAAACTTTTGAACACTTTAAGTATTTTATATAAAAAGAATTAACGTTTACTTTGGAAGCCTAGATGTTCGTATTTTGGTAATTGTCTTTCCCAAGTTGTAAGTGGATTTCGTATTTGATAAATTTCACCATAGCTGACGTTACAACAAGACGACATCGGAAGGAAGAGATGTCTTAGTTGGGATTAGGTCCCTTGCTGAGCGTCTGCACTGCGGCTAGCTTCAATTATCGAATAAATAATTAAGTCCCTTCAGAGACTTGACCAGAGTATTGTTTCAGTGGTGGCTCAATAATTCAACAATGGTGACAAAGTATTCTTTGCATTTATTCGATTAGAATCAGGTCGTTTCAAAACTCATTCATTCACTACAAATTTTTGTCGAACAAAACCATTTAGTGAATTGTGGTTATTGTGGCCCGAAATCGATTTCGCAGATTGTGTGGCGGTGATGAGGATGGAAATATTCAAAAGTTAATAATGTAGGTGGAGGCATTAAGTCTGTGTGCAAGTTTACCAGTAAATTGAGTATCGGATCCAATAAGACGTAGGAATAAGAGCGATAAAGGGAAAACGACAAAATGAGAAAATAACTCTGGAGTCGGATTGTGCAGAGTGGAGAAGGGTTTAACCTAAGCTGGTATATCGGCGCAACTCAAGGATTCATCAGGACACGTAGCTCATAAAGCGGCTGGACCGGCGCCTGCTAAACGGCTCAGATGAGCGAGTCGTGCCCTACTGATCGGCCCTTTTATATCAGGAAGGGTTCACTGCTTACTCATTTATGATGGAGTTGGCGAGACTGAGGCTAAATTTTAAATGAGACGAGCAATTTGCTCAACCACAACAACAGTATCGACGAAGTTCCAAGCATTGCAATAAATTAATTATTGCACTTTTCTTGGAATGTGTGTCACAACCAACATCTAATAAATGAAAGAAATTAAAATGGAAAAATGCAATTCTTCTTTCATGAAATATGAAGAGCACTTTTATTTTCGAGCACTCCGCTGTAGCTTGCAGCTAGGTCTGTAAACAGAGCAAAAAGCAAACACTCTAGGGTCAAAGCGATTACCATAATGAAGATTCACCTTGACAGGGCTTTAATTAAAACGCGTTCAGTACTAGAGAAAAAACCGATTACTCCTAAATAAATCAATGTTTTAATTATCTCTGAAAAATTGAAGCCGGGAAGTTTGATAGAAAGGCAAATTTCGAATCGTAACGATATCACTTGAGTCCTTTTTAATAAAGAAGAAACTTCTAATTAACTGGAGATTTTGTAATTTATTTAATTTTAATTGGTGCAGTGGAATTTTTTTAATTAGTCACGAGAGGAACAAGTGCTTGATAAAAACCCGCTCAATTTTTGTCGGTTTGAGAAATTTCATCAAAATGCGACATGCGGTGAAAGTTAAGATGTCGTGCTGCGGGGAGTATTTATTAGATTCTGACGACGGTGTTGTTGGGCTTTTTCTACTAGATGTAAAATGGCAAATGTTCGGAAACTAAACAGCAGAGATTAAATTCAATATTAGTTGCCATCGATAAAACAGCTACAAAATAAATTGCGTTTTTTACAAATTCCGGTGTAAATTATTTACAAAGTGTAAATGAAATTGTTTTGTTCGGTGCATAAAAACCGGTGATTAATGCAAATGTTTTGCGGTTTAATGGAATAAATTTTATTTATGTGCTTGCCTACGACGCCTATCCAATTTATTTGCAGTAATAGAAAAACCATCAATTTATTATTTTGCAACATCTACAGCGTTTTGCTTATAATTTGACTAGCAGTCACTCGCGACTTTGTTGTCTGCGTAATGTTTAATGCAGACTGATTATAAAAGTTTTTTTCATAGATGATAATGGAATCCCTTGGTATATGGCTTGTTCTAGATTCTGGACATTGTAGCTTCCATGAACTAAAAATTTGATTAATAACGAAGATTTTTTTTGTATAATTGGGTAAAGTTGTTTTAATTTTTTTAAACGTCAGAAACACCCAACAACCAAGAGCAAACACGTATTAAGACAAATCCTAAATATTTCAAGTAATGCAGTAAGAATAGTAAAGATCGTAAGATCGTAAGATTTTTGGTCACCAGATTTTACAAAAATGACATTAGTAGGTGTTGGAAAATTGCAATAGTCATTTGGACAGAGTCGATAAACAACTATTTTTAAACAAAGAGAATTTTTGAAGTTATCATGCAGTGATGTTTTGTTTTGACAAAGCAATTTTGCGTTCATTTTTAAACATTTTATTGTTGTTTTTATATTTAATGCTATGTGGATAGAATTGTCATTTATACCTAATTACGGTACCTAATATTAGAATTTACCAACGGCGTTACCAACGGTGTACAAACTTTGATTTCAAAAGGAGAGGGTGACTTTATGCTCTTTAACTACGAGTTTTATGATTCCGCTAACTCAAACATATGCGGGATCTTTTTTAACTGTAATTAAATAATGCACTGTTTCTCCGAATACCGCAGAGTTTAGAGATACTTATTAACAAAGATTTTTTAAGTTTTAAGTGTTGAAATAAATTGTCACTAAACAATTGTGGAATTTGCAGACCACATGTGTTTACCTCTTGAAGATGGGCGTTTTAGAAATCATATCTTCTTATTACTAAGGATATCAAATTCTCAATAATTTAAAATTTTTTTTTTAATTTTCTATAAACTACGTACACTCTAGTTGCCGCAATAGTGGCAGTTTTTTTAAGTAACACTAAGGGTCCTCGGATTTTTTTCTGTATATTTGCAATTTGATTAGGGCCAGCTATAATAATAATGAAAAAATATGTAGTTGTATTATTTTTATTATCAATATTTTACTAAAGTGTTTCAGGTTGAAAACCTCTAAGAACAATGTATATTCATCACATTTTAAAAGCAATCTTTCAAGTTGGTGAACACCTGTGTGACTTAAAAATTTACAGACTTTTATATACACTTTCATCTCCTACTTAGTTCCATTGCGATAAAATTTTCAAAAACTTTAAAAATATAATTTTACACAAATACAACTTCAAAAATATTTTTTGTTTTAGGTATATTTAACTCTTTGAGGATAGTATTTTTTTTAATTCTGAAACATGTGTCCCTTTCTTTAAGCCGAAAGCCCAAAAGTAACATCAACAATAAAGAATCTTTACATTTAACCCCTTTGGGGGTAGAATTTCCGAAAAACACGCGTTTTTCATTTTTAGTCGATAGTTCAAATAACAGTTTTCATGGTTAGAACTTCGGATTATTTATATTAAACTTTTTGGGAGGTAGAACTTCTACAATTTCAAAAACAAGGGCTTAAATTTCAGTTTTTATAAACATAACTTCAAAAATAATTGTTTTTTTTTCGTCTGTGTGGGAGCAAATTTCAAAAATCGTAAATACGTGTTTCTAAATTATAAAACACGTGTTTTTTCATTCTTGATCGAAACCCCAATTACAAATTTTCATAAATATAAGTTCAAAAATGCTTGGTCCTTGTACATATTTAACTTTTTTTGGGGGTGGAATTTCTAAAATTATGAAAACATATGTTTCTTCATTTTTAGCGAAACTCTAAATGATAATTTTCATAGATGTATGTTCAAAAATAACTGAATTTTATATTTAACTTTCCTAGGGGTAGAATTTCCAAGTCTATAAATTTTTAATTTGCATGGATATAATTTTTAACATTATATTTTTATTTAAATATTAACATTTTATTTAATTCCTTTAGGAATTGATTTTTTAAAAATCCTTAAATACGTGTTTCTTTATTATTAACCTAAAACCTAAATAGCTATTTTTATGAATAAACTTTAACACCCCATTTTCCCTTTTTATAATCTGTTTTTCAAAAAAATTTTGCTTAGAGGACAATTAGAACAAATTGTTTTATATACAGGATGTTCCCACATTAGAACACCCACATTAGCTGTATTGGTAGTTCTAGTAAAGATAGTCATCTAAAAATTTGTATATAACCATGATCTCTTGGGTCCTGCTCAATGAAAATATTTTCAACATGATAACACTTCCGGTTATACTGGAAGTCGCTATCAACTTCTTTATTTTAAATGAAAAGCTACATTTTTTAATGCGCTTTGGATTACTAGAGTTATTTTAAGGTATTTTTCATAAAATTTCCCAATAATTAAATTTAGCCGTTTACGAAATATTTAGTGTTTTTTGATTTCTCTGAATTTGCTCATTCCACTTCAAAAATCGATAATCATTTTTAAAAATAGTTTTTAGTTCATTTGAAAGAGGAAGCCTAGATCTTTCCCTTACTGCTTTCAAATTTCTAAAAAAAAGATGACAAACCCCAAATTTTTTAAAGTTAAGTTTGTAGAATTTTAAGCACCCATAACATTTTTTTCAAATGAAATGCCTCACGTTTTATTTTAATAAATCGTAGAGAATTTAATTCTGTATCAATCTGAAGTTGTCCAAATTTAACCTTAAATTTTTTTGGTTTATTAACTTCTTTTCCAATTTCGAACACACTGGAGAACAGATATAGACGTTCTCTTTTAATTCTCTCAATATGATTTCGAAATCTTTAAAACTAAGAGAGTTACCGATTTTTTAATTGACACGTGCAAATTCAAAAATTTTTAAAAAATCTTAAATACCTCAAAAATGGTTAAAGTTAGGTAGGTATAGAGTCAACAGATAAAAACACCTTTAAAATAACCAACTAATCGAAAAACGCAGTGAAAAACAAAGCTTTCAATTTAAGATAAGAAAGTTAATAGCGACTTCCGATATAACCGGAAGTGCCGTCATGTTAAAAATATATTCATTGTGCAGAACTAACACATTATGGCTGAATACCAACCTTCAGAACCTATTAGAACTTTATTAGAACCTTCGATACTTCTAATGTGAGGTTTAGAAGAAACACCCTGTTAGAGAAGTACAATTTTCAGTTCTGAATTAGTCAGTATTTAGTTAATTGTAAATTTGTATTAACTGTTTTAATAATTATTAACTTTTTTTGGCTGCAAACGCAATTTTCGTGTTTGTGTCGTCAAACTTCCGAAATTTTTGTGCGCCAGTTTAGCGATCGTTATAACAGCTTGATCCTTGCGGATTTGTGCCATTGTGCGCAATTTGTCGCCGCGTATTAGATTGATATGACAGTGTGGTCCCCTTACGCAATGCGAACCTCGCCATTGTTAGGCCAAGTTCACACATTCCAGTCCGTATCGGCATGTAATGAACCGATTTATCTCGATCACATGTTGCTACACTCAGATCTACATTTTCAATCGTGCCGCCTTAAATGTAATTCAGATCGAGCATTTTCAATAAGTTTCACGCATACATTTTGAATTTAGATCGCTTCCATTCGAAAACTCATTTATATTTTAAGCGCGGCTCTAATGCCTCTTCCTCCCGTAATTGATCATCAAAAATTCCTCTCGGAAAAAGTTCGCGAAAGTGTCATTCTTTCGCCACTACGGCCAATTAATTCTCGAATAATCATCGGAAACTCGGCCTAATTAAAAATTACGCTCGGAGGAATACAATTTTATGCAAATTGGAAAAATTACAAATCTTGACCTTTCAGAAGTGCAGCAATTTATTCGGCTCACGAGCGCGGATTAATGGATGGCTTGTGTCGCGACGCGCTGCTATTTACAGTTTATTTTTTGATTAAACGGATTTTTTCTCTCGTCTTAAAAAATTGCGAATTGGAAATGCTAGAACTAGACGCGCTCATTTACTCAATTGTTCGTTCAAATTAATTGAATCGGGCGCGAACGCGCTTTTTTCGGAAATTATCAAAAGGCATTACTGCGTTCTTTGACTTGCAAAAGGCGCATTTCGCGTGCACTGACAGACAGGCCAACAAGCTGTGAATAGGAAAATTTCGCTCCTGTTCACGGATACGCGAATATAAACGAAGCAATTAGTTATACAAATAAACACAGCAAACCCTATTTTACTCCTTCTTAAAAATGCTAATTAATTACTAATGTGTTCCTCCGTCATGCTGCAATAACAATTAAATCACCCGATAATTTAGATAAATTTAATTTAGAGCAGCTCATGTGGCCCGGAGTTATAAATTAGATTAAACTCCGATATTCACGATATTTTCTCACTTTCGTATTCAAGCCGCAGATGTAATAACGGCGAATATCATTGAAATGTATATCACTTTAATGGAATAAGTAAAGCAAAATGTGTTGCAGTTTTCTAGGATCCGTTAGAATAAATGTTTTCTTTTTGCATATTAAATGTATTCATAACTCGCATCTTTTGCGCAAAATTGTTATTTCAGGCTAATGAATAGTCGAGTCTCGCTAATGAGATTGAAAAAAGTTGCGAGTGATAAAATCGCAAAATTGCCGATCAGATTTCTTAAATCACCTTTAAGTGGCGTTTAGTTTGGAACATGGTGTACCATTTCGGAGATAACAAGTCAAAACTTAGCTGCACTTGGTGATAAATGGCAAAGTCAATATTAAAACTTTGGCAAATCGTATCTCAAAGAGTTTCCCAATTTATTGGCGATCGCTGAAGGTGGGGCTGTTTGTTTAGAAATCTGTGAATAAATGAAGGGATTATCGGGCCTTGTCCGGCTGCTGGCCGTAAAGTATTACTTTCGGTCTGCAGCAGTAAATCTCATCGGCCGAATAAAGACTTGGCAGCTTCCTCGGGGGCTTTACACGGATATACATACTCTCGGTCACGTTTAGATCGCAATTGATACTCGTAAGCTCCGCGGTGAATAAACCAACAGCCACTAAATTAATAAAAATCGAAAGCGACTTTTCTCTTACGACCGGCAAAATGTTATAACTGTGATTGGCATCGCTCTAAAGGGGCCCGCGAGTATTGTCAGATAAGGGAAAAAATTGCACGGCCTGTGGCAGTTTTTTGATAAGCAAACACACAAACTTAAATGGATTGCCATATGCGATATGTTTTATGCCACGGCGGGTCGTTCATATTTTATCTCCCGATTTAGGAAGGACGTTTTAGGTTAATTTGTCGTTTGCACTCAAGAAATCGCGCGATGGAATTTTACACATCAGAAAAAATAAATCCGGGGTATGCGACGAAGTGTATCATTGAATTGCAAATTTCAAGCTTTATCGCGATGTGAAGAAGCATTTTCTATTCGAGGATCGGGAGAGGGAGAGTTATGACTGCCTTTTTATTAGAACTTAATTTGCATCTAAAGGAGGGCGACGCTGAAACAAAAGTTCAAAGGATTTCGATATGTACTGTCATTGTGTTTTTATATGATTCGGCAAAGTCAAAACAAAACTTGGCTGCGGTTGCAATATTTGTAAAGTTGTCTAAATTTATATTTACAAAAGTTGAAGAAAATCCGCAACTAAACTTTTAATAAAACTTTCCCAAACTTAATATTTGCGATATATCCCCCATCCGCGTCGTTAGTTTAAAGTATTTACATTTTTAGTGCGAGCTGTCCTTTGAATATTGCAAAACTAGGTGATAAGGTTTTCTTTAAACAAATTTTAATTCAACTCTTTGCAAGTATCAGGAACTTGTAAACTTTCGGAAGAAAATTATTCTTTTATCGAGACTCGACTAAACTTCGCCAAGTCGGTATTTAGAGCCTACCTTAGGAGTTGAATAAAACTTTGGTGATTTTTTCCGCACGCCAAAAGAATGAGTTCGCGACGTGCAAAATCCGTAAATGTTGTTTACATTTTAATTTTCCCAAAAGTGGGAAACGCAATAACGGCCGGTCCCACAGAAACCCATATAATCTTGCGCTGGCGGTGCGCTTCTCCAAAATCAATTTTATGTGTTTAAAAATAAAAAATTTATGGCCTCCACTATCCCATTTAAATGGGTTAGCCCGCCACGGAGAGACATAACGCGCCAAGAAAGGATAATAAATTTAACAAGCATTTTATAAGGTGTAAAAGTGTCAGGTGCATCGGATAACAGTAAATATCGTTTATAGAAAAATCCGCGAAATCTTATTTACGCATCGACGTAACCTCCTCTGGAATAATAAGATGCAAAGCTAGATAAATTGCACGAACCTCTATGATAACGCACACCTTGCCTCTGAGGTGGCATAAATAAAACAAGGAACGCGGCGACGAAAAAATATCTGCCTGTCTGACACAACTAGACATAAAGAAAATGAAACCAATTTTCTCAAAGGGAATGTGTTCGAACGAAAAGGAACATCACACATCTTGTTTTCTTTTAATCTAACTCGCGGTAAACATTTGCATGGAAATACACTGATTAAACCGAGGATTCGAGATTTTCTGCTTTATTTTTGTGTTTGAAAAGTGTTTAGAACCGGCGGTGGGAGCACACAGTGCACCACTTGCCAACTCGGTGCGATACAAACAAAACAGTCTGTTTAGATAAGGGAAAATTAAAACTATTTATTAAAAACATGCAGACTAAAGTATTTGCCCGGCGCATCCACCAAAATTGAAAATTAATGATTTTATCTACTATTTCAAATTGCATTAGTAAATACAATTTAAAATAAGTAACACGTTATACAGAGTGTTAAAAAAATGAAAACAAATCAATTAAGCAAAATTTATGCAGACTGAAGTATTTTCTCGGCGCATCCACCAAAATTGAAAATTAATGATTTTATCAACTATTTCAAACTTCATTACTAAATACAATTTAAAATAAGTAACACGTTATATACAGTGTTAAAAAAATGAAAACAATTCGATTGAGCAAAATTTATGCAGACTGAAGTATTTGCCCGGCGCATCCACTAAAATTGAAAATTAATGATTTTATCAACTATTTCAAACTTTATTACTAAATACAATTTAAAATAAGTAACACGTTATACAGAGTGTTAAAAAAATAAAAACAAATCGATTAAGCAAAATTTATGCAGACTGAAGTATTTGCCCGGCGCATCCACCAAAATTAAAATTTAATGATTTTATCAACTATTTCATACTTCATCTCTAAATACTATTTATAATAACGTACACGTTATACAAAGTCTTGAAAGATTAAGCAAAATTTATGTAAATCACAAATGCATAGTTTTCCCAAATAATCGTTCTGAAATTAAAATTCCAAATTTTGAAAACCGCTGAACTAACATTATAAAAATTAGCTTAAATTTTAATATTATTGTCAAATCACCATAGGTAAATTAACTTCTGGGTCCATTACGTTATTCTTCGATTTCAATTTGTCTTTTGTTATTAAATTTTACGAAAAAAAAAACAAAAACCTTTTCTGCCAGGACCAGAATTCGAACCTCCCACACAAATAAACATATTGTTCGCGCCACCACCTCCATTTTCTTTAATAAAAAAATTAACTACTAACCACACAGTGGCTCTCAACAGGTGGGTTAATAAAATTTTTTGAAAAAAGTACACACTTCTTGGGAAAATGATACAAGGGTTTTTAACTCATCTGACCACAGCCGAAATATTGCTAAGCCATTCCCTAACACCCTGTAGAAATTTGATAAAGTGGTGGCACTGTCGCAGTATTTAAATTTATGGTTTTATTTACTATGATTTCAAACACGTGCACATTATGCATTTCCTTGATACGAAACTAGGTCAGATTAAATGAAAATTGTTTGATTTTCTATTTATAAACACATATCCAATAAACTGAATCAGCCTAAGAGCATTTCCTCAAATTTATTTTTTCACATTTAATCTATTTTCGAATCGAATTTCTCCGTAATACGCTTTCGCTAAAAATTTCCGTCAAACAGAAATCAATAAATATTTGATTAATATCCTTAATGAGGAAAACGGCTTGTTTCCTTTAACTCTACCTCTGAGTGAATTTAGAAAAAAGAGTAAAATATTAAAATCTTGCAAAGTAATAAATGTGCAGTAGAATTGATCACGTCCCTTACCTTTTCCCTGATTCTGAATCTAACCAATGCGGGTTGTTATCGCCGATAATGCCACTTAAAAATCACCGCACGTACGGCCTGAATATCCGAACATGAAAATTTTAAACAAATAAGGTCTCCTCCTAATCAATACCGGAATATTAAAACTGACATAGCTAATATCCCGGGCAGAATCCGTGACCCTTATTCCGCAATTTACTGCCTTCTATATTTTGTCATATATCCTCAGAAAGATGATTATCTCTCCGACTCTAATGGCGTATCTGTCGTAGAGCGTCTTAAGCACTATTGAAGTGGTTATTGGAAGGCACACTTGTTTTTTCTTATTTCAGAACAATTTTCACCGAACGACCACCAATCTTGTTTTTCGCGCAGATAAATACTGATCCGAGGTTAAATTATGTTTTGTTTGATGTTCCGCGAGCTACGCATCTGCAATTTACATGTTATAATTTAATTTGCGAATACAATTAATAAAATTAGACGCGGAAAGTTGCGTAAATTCGCAACTCGCGAAGGCGGGAACACAAAGAGAAAGCACTAAAGCTGGAATAATTGGATGGAGGTGTGCGGAATGAGCGAGATTTGGATTGATTGGATAATGACAAGGACAACAAATTTTAATTAACTATTAGTTGTTTTAAGAATTACACGAAACGGTTTATTTCGGGGATATTAGGAACACAGACAAGTCGCTGATAGGTTGGTAATTTGTCATTTTATTTTCGAGATTATGATTTATGAAATGGAATTACATGAGCATGTTTCTGTTGAAAATAAATTGTATTCAGGCAGGGTTTTAAAATAAAAATGCAACGCATTTTAATCAACCAAATTGTTTATTACAAAATAGCATTTTTACTCATTAACACATAATGGCAAATCTAGCAAATGAAAAGTGGATTTATTTTCGTAATTAGGATTCACACCAATGTGGTGCTGTGGCAAAAAATTCAGTCCAAACTAACAAAAATAAATTGCTTCCATAACTTATTTACTTTTAATTAAAATCACTAATATTTCATACTTATAGAGAGGGTTTTGACAAATTTTAATATTATAAAATAGTGGTCTCATTTTGTGGTGCAATAAAGTATAGACACATCAACTTATTGCTTCTTTCGCTGTGTCTGTGTTTTAACTTTTAAGCCGGAAAGGTACGATTGATTTTTTACTGCTTACGTAATAGTAGTTGTGTTTTCAAACAAACTGAAATTAAAAAAAAAATAATGTTTTTTTAAAGCTTTTATTCAAAAGATGCACTAAAAAGTAAAAAAATAATGTTTTTCTAGCAGAGGAAAATATTTTTGCTTACAAATTAGGATTTTAAAATTTATAAAAGCTTTGAGAATAGTGCTCAATTTAATAAAATAACCCTGTAATACCGAATTGTTATGACTTATGTCCGTTTTTTACTGCTTAGGTAATACTATTTAAAACAAAAAGTATTTTCAAACAAACTGAAAACTGAAAATACAATATTGGTGTATAGATTGTATCAAATGCTGGTACAACACCAAATTTTTATCAAATTATCATTGAATAAAAAAGATTAGATAATACACAAAAACATTTATAAGGAACAATTATGTCCCCACAATTTTTCAGTATGATAGAAGATGTTAGATGCTAAAATTAAAAATAGAGACTTGACTGTGTTCTATTTTTGCATGAAATGTAATTTAGTTCAAAAATGAAAATTACGTAACTCAGCTGTAAATAACCATTAGCTTATTTGCGATAAAAAGCATAAATCGTGTTTTATTTTTCAAATTATTTACACGCTGGATTTTTAAACAAAACGTTATAACTAACATTCATTTCGAAGCAAAAATTATTTTTGTAAATATCTGAAATGTGCATAAATAAATACATAAATCATTTGTTTAATTTTGTTGTATGCGCCGGGTAAAAATTTTCCGTGGCTTGTTATATACATATTTTCATTTTTTTTTTGGTGTAGTCAATTATTAGTAGATCATTCATAATTGTTTTTTTGCCAAAGTTGGTAGAGCTTTTTATTTCATTTGGGAATTACGCCAGCATCTGCAATAATCTCAAACCCGTACACTTAACTTCTTTGCATTGGAAATTACCAAACCGTCCGGTGATTACTCATGCGGATGCACGTCCTTAAATTTTATTGGCCGAAGTTGTTTAGTTAATTACATCACGCTGTAAAACCCGAACTCCGTCAAACAGCAGTCTTGTTTAATTTATAAGAATTTCCATATTAAAATTAAACTCAGTTTGTCCTTTTTAATTATTCCCGGTCACAGGTCTCATTTATCAAAGAATCGATTACGGCCGTATATTTAACTTTTGTTAACTTTTAATTGTAAAGAGTTTGCCTAAGCGGATCTGCTCTTTCTCTCGGCCCTCGATGCACCTTTCTCATTATCGCCTCATTAGTTAAAAACGCGACGAAATGATTCGATTTCCCGAATGGAATAGATGTGAAAGCCGATTCCGAACGAAATGTAATTTGTACAAAGTATACGGCTCTCAAAGGCTTAGCTGAGATACAATAAAATCAAAGAGTGTGATATAAATTTTTTGTTTGTTTCGAAGCTTTCAGCTGAATAAATCTTATATTGACCTCGCGTTTTCGCCAAAGGCAGGTGCGGGGTCCACATAAAACTTTCGAATATAAATAAAATAAGAGATGAAAATTTCAAGGCTGAACGTAAATCAAATATCGAATCGCCAAAAACTCGCAACCTTCTTGTTTTGTGACTCGTTAGGCGTGATTGGCGCCAAATTATCCCGATCCACCTCTTTGTCAGCTAATTTCAGAACAAATGAGCCAATTTACATGAAACTTGCTTGAGTTTATGCACGGAGAGCTTTTTTACAAAACAACATAACTTATTGCTGCGGTTCTAATTAAGAGAGGAATATTATATGGTGAATAAATCTGACACTACAGGCACTAAAACGCTGCTATTTGCATTGCTGTATGTTACACTAGGGGAATTTTTTGCGGGCTGTAAATCTAAACTTGCCCAAAGATTATACATTCGTATCTTGAAGAAAGTTACGAGACGACCAGACGCCAATTAATCTTCAATCTTTGAACTTGGATCATTCCTCGGTTGGGAGCTCAGCCACAATAACTTTGCCAATATGTGATTAAAGTGATATTGTCAAGTCAGTTTTCTTGTTTGGTACATAAAGTTTTTATTGCCCGGATTCTCACTCCGTTTATTACGACAAGCTTTGACTAAATGTGGATTTCTGAGCTTACTAAACATTATGAAAAAATAAATATTGTTTTGTTCGTAATACCCAGTGTTACGTATTGTTTATCAAATATTTGTTTTATTACATGAAATAAAATACTCGTTTTATGAAATGAAAAACACAACAAAATAAAATAATCCTTATACCACTAGTACATTTTTTACCCAAAAACTACTAGTTGTAATTCAAGTTATGTAGAAGCACAATGTAGTTCAAAATGTTTTTTTGTGCAAATGTATTTAGTAGCAAAGCAAATGTAGGTAAGTTGATCCAAATAATGCATTTTGAAAACGTTAAGTCTTATGAATATTTCAATTTGAATGCAGCAGAGTTTATGTTGTGTTTGTTGACTTTATCCAGTTACAACCGAATCCTCATCTTGTTTGAAAGGTAATGATTTCTTTCACTCTGTAGCAGTAATTTTATTTACTGCAACAGCGGTGGCTATTTGTTCAATTACTCCTGTAAATTTTCTTCTATTTTATTTTATCATTAAAAATACGTCTCGCAAGCTGCGACAATTTATTTTATAGTTATTTCGTGAAAAGGTTTTGTCGGTGTCGTAAACTATGTCGCTAGAATTAAAGAGTGAAATAATTTGTCCCGCAAGACGTCGACAATATATCTTTAAGCGAAAATGCTTTTCAAACGAGATATAATCCCTCGGAAAAAAGGACTAGCCCGAGTACATTTTTTATTCCGTGCTGTCGGTTTCATCAAAACTTGTATAGTATAACAAAGGCTTTTCTGAATGCGGAACTGCTGTCAAAAAAGAAAGAAGTACTTTTATAGACTATCAACAGACAATGCGGTCGCTGGAGGAATTTCGAAATTTAATTTCCTCAATGTTTCAAACCGCTGTCACTTAATTAATAGATTCTAAGTGTCACGAAATCCACCAACTGTTTGTCTAGCAGCTACAGAAATTCCAACTATGCAAGAAAACTCACCTTTAAAGCGAAAAATGTGGGCTTGAGGAAACGCAGTGCTATCTGAAAATAACAACAAAAATTTTATATTTTTCAAACAGAAATATTGTTTATATTTGATCAGATTCTCTCGGCAAATATTTTCGTTGCTTTCGAAAGAACGGAAGTGAATCGTTTAGGTTTTATTAAACAAGGAAGAAGACGAGCCACGATTTGGTGTTATCACAACTAATTATAAGTGAAATGATACCACAAAACAATTTATTTAATGGAAAATGTATTACGTCCGAATGACTAATTGTTATTTATAATTGAAAGTAATTATAGGGCAGAAATAATGCAGTTTCCTCCCTTTTCCCAAATTACCATCAATCATTTCCTATTAGGGGAGGCTTTTCATGTTTCACATGACCAAAACGTGTTTACGCTTGTATTCATATTTCTGCTTTCGCTGGATATAATGCCTTTAACTGGATGTAACGCACCGGAATTAAAAAAGTGTATTTTTAGGATGATTCAAAAAATACCTGTGTATTTTTATAGTGGAGATTTTATTTTGCAGACGAACACAAAATAATACAATTAATAGTGTTGTGTAAATAAAAAATTCAGCGAAATAAACTCTTTGCCATGTAATACAGACGATCTAAGAACTCTAGTAATGCTTTTTTAAAACTGAACCTAGGATTATTAGTTTTATGTGTGTTACGTATGTGATGTTCAGTAAAATGAAAACTTGTACAAAAATTAAAATAACAACGTAAGTTCATATCTTGATGTTAAAGTTATTAGGACTCCTGAAAATAATATTAAAATTAATTGGCACAATAAACTAGCATGTTTTTTACGTCTTTTTAATATTTATTCTTCAGCAAAAAATTAGTCTTAAAAAATGTCTTAAAATTAACACCATCAAATATATTGAAAAAATAAATAATTATCCACGTAATTCAGTCAACAAAATTTTACATGATAATAAGAATGCCCAATTGAAAATGTTAAATAGTAAAAATCCTGATTCCACAACTTCTTCAAATAAAATTAATTGTTCTTTTAATATTGTATATTAAATTAATATCCCATTGATCGGAAATAAATTAGAAAAAGTAACGTAGTTTATCGAATTAGTTGTAAAACGTGTGATGCAATTAATATTGGATAAATTTAAAAAAATTAAAATATAGTATAAAAAAGCACCAATATGAATGTAGATAGTATAACTTACAATGTAAAACTAATCTAACAGTCTTAGCTAATCATGTTAAAAAAACAAAACATAGTGTGATAGTGTTAAATTCTTGATGAAGAATCACAGATTACAGACGTCTGAAATAATATATTTATATCCAGACAAATAAAATATTGCTGTTAAAAACAAATCAAATACTGATAAACTTAGTAAAATTTACAGATTCCTTATTATGAAAATGTAATAACATTAGAAAATTATAGTTATCATGTTTTTATCATGTTTCGTCTTGTCTTTTAAGTAGTAGTATTGTGACTAGGATTTTAATTATATCCTTTTTAACATTAATTATATCTATTTGTGACGTCAGGTTATTTTGGTTATTTACTAATAATTGCAATAATTATACTAATAATTTATTATTTCAGGCACTATTCTGAAATTTAGGGCCGGTTTCTAAAAGTTTTGTTAAAATTTAATTAGTCGTTAAAAGTTATCAACGTCAATGGACCAATCAAATTTGTTCAATTTGGTCACGTGATCTCAAAACCGACCCTTAATGTTAAAAATGTAATGATTCAAATTTTTGGAGTTTTATTACTAATTAAAATAATAGTTTCAAAAATTTCGATTAATGTTTTTTCAATTTTTTATTTGTTCGTTGTTGATAATGACAATGACACGTTCCACTTATCTTAAAATATTTTTGAACTAAGAATCTTTTCAGTTGGTGTCAAGACTCGGTGG
The DNA here is from genome assembly GCF_031307605.1 of Tribolium castaneum. Lineage (NCBI taxonomy): Eukaryota > Metazoa > Arthropoda > Insecta > Coleoptera > Tenebrionidae > Tribolium > Tribolium castaneum. The sequence goes on from NC_087396.1 coordinate 16,310,043, forward strand.
TGTGTGCATGTGTTTTTGTCATTAAGTTATTATATGTCTCAATTTTGTTAAACTTTTAATTAAAATTCAAAATTTATTTAGATTAATTCTTTTAATATTCTCTTCCAAGAATTTGAATGTGTAGAAAGATTAGTAATTAATTTAATGTAATTAATCATTTACAATCATTTTTGATCACTTTGTATTAAAAATACAATGTGTTCAAAAATGATTGTTCATCTAGTCGACTATGGAAATCAAATTCGGTGTTCCGCTTCATCCAAATGACTATTGTAGTTTCTGAGTACGGTCATTTCTGTCAAATCTTTGAATAAGCTTTTTACTCATTATTCAGCGTCCTTCGATAAAGTTGTGTCAAGGATAGAATTTGTCTTAATTTGTCTTTTTTATATTCCCGTTATTTTTGTTGTTATATATTTTTTTGTTTTTGAATACCAAGCTTTTTTCCATTTTTTGACGGATCTGTCACTTTGACAGCATTCACAATTTAAATTAAGCTGCACATTACATGGATGACTTCATGAACAACCATTTTTGAACATATTGTATGTATGTTATGTAGCCTGATGATGTTTACTGCAAAAACAAAACGTTGTAACTCGTCTTTTTAATTAAAACCTTTCAAGGAAGGTAGCCCTAGCGTCGTTAAATTTTATTACAATCAATCAGTCAAGGACGGTAATATTGATAAGTCTTCAAATAGTAACATTTACGGTAAAAAAATAAGTATTTTTGCCCTTTGTCCCAGTTTGAAATTTGTTTAGAGCAACGTATGCTCAAAACTGAGTAAAATTCGCAGTTAGCAGTTTGAAAACTTCTCGTGATGCCAACAGTGAATAACAAAAGTTTGCATCCTCCATAGCACTCGAGCACAGAAATGTAATCTATTTTCACTTTGTACGAGAGGCAACAAATGCAATTTTGCCAGCAAAAACTGTGCAATTTTCCTAATTAAAACCTAATACTTGGTGTTTTCTAAAGCGCGTCATAAATATGCATTTGGTAATATGCGGAATCGTCGTTAATTATTCTAATTCGTCAGCGTTCTCCAAACGAATTGTAAATTTTGATTAGAGTACTTGTACGCCATGACTTTAAATTAATTACGACTGTCTTGAACTTTTATTATGTTCTAAGCGACCCTTCGTATTTTATGTGTAAACGCGGAAGCGAAACACATTAAAAAGTATGTCAGGATGGAGCACATAACGACTTAAAAAGCGGAATTTTAGAGAAAAGTGGAGATAAAATTTGCATTTTTGCTGCAATTATGATACAGCGTAACTGCAGCGAACTATCAAGCAAATTTTCGACCAACTTTGGAACTTATTAAAAAGTTAGGGTCCGAAGTTGCGGTGACCTCCCGAGACCAGGACGATTAAACTTTATACCGATTATTTATCAATAAGGCAAGTTTGTAATTAATTTTTTCCACTTGGGCCTCCAGCGTAAACCTCGGATTAATTCGGGCCATTCTGTGGCTCTAATTTATGCAAACTGAGTTTGTAATTAATAGTTGTGATAAAAATCTCATTTAGTGCAGAATAAACAAGCTTGTTTTCGGGAAAATTATGCCTTGTTTGGGGACTTGAATAATTCCTTGTATTTTTTTAATAAAGAAGGGGAACAATCAAAGTTAAAGTGAAAGAGTTGCGCATTTATTGACCCTTGAAATTCAACGACAAATTTCAGGGTTCAAGTTTTACGAGCAAAATTAACAAGGGAAAACCTTTATTAAACATTTAACTGGAAAAATGCCTGTAAACTTTCGACAACAGGAAAGAAACATTTCGTTAATTTTGATTAAACATTTTATGATTCGCAACATGAGCGAAATTTTAATTAAGTGACAAAAAATTTTGTTTGAAAGTTGCTAGATTTATAGACAATAGATTAGGGAGAGATATATTAAAAACGGACCACTCTAGCCGAGATGTTATAAAAGTTATAATTGAAAAAGTTTCACTTCCGATGTAATTTTATTTATCAGCCTTCCGATGATATCTTGTCCAAATACAAGTAAAAATTTATACTTTTTTGAGTGTGGTAGCTAATATAGTAAAGCCCCAAATAACTAATCCTTTGTTTGGTTGTCGAACGAGATAAATATTTCCCGTCGTGCGAACTAGATCTGATTGGACAACAAAAACAAATAATGAAAAACCCACCGGTGATGAATTTATCACAACCTCGAAAACAACTCGATTTTTCCGAATTTCTTCACACGGTGCGCAATCTTAATGTGGAGATAAGAAGGGTGTCGGAGTGCTTACTCGACTCATTTATTTAACTTGAGCAACTTGAATAATTTTCATTCATTTTTCAACGAGGATGGTCTGTGGCATTTCGTTTTCATTAAATCAAACAATATTTTATAAACCTTTTCTTTTGGACGGCTGCGGAAGACGGGACAAGACAAATTTCGGTACTTTAGGCTCCGCTGTGAATACATTTGGCAAGTTGGAGATCACATTTATAAAGTTCCTTCAAGTTCGTGTCAAACATCCATCGCGTTTGCTTGTTAAATATTGATAATGGGGCCGAAAGCTCGGCGCCAAAAATTGGAGCTTTAACACGAGCGAGAATTCGAAATTTTAGGACTGCACATGTAAAAATAGTTATAAAAATAAATGATAGGCAATAAATAATCCATACTCTCACATGTCTTACTTCGACCTACAGAACGCTCTAGCTGTCTAATTTACAGGACTTGAGATATGTATTTAAAAACACTATTTTTTGTAAAAAATCAAAAATAGGCTGCCATAAATAAAATTAAAATTGTAATTATCTGCTTTGTGCTTGTTCATGTCCGATAATATTCTAAGTTTATTAGTTTATTTGCCAGTCATTCGTTCAATATTCATTAGTTTTTTATCGGGCGAATGTAAATAAAATAAATAACACCAAACGCGAAACACAAATATTAGATTTCACATTCGACATGTTCCTGAATTAATTTAACTATTGTTATATTTACGGGAATGTTTGATAAATGTGAAAATTTTTCACATTTATTTCATTTCGACGCACAAAGCGACTTGTTTATTAAAATTTTTCATTGTCATGTTTAGGAATAATGGCCTGCAATTGGTGCACGTAAACAAAATGCACATAATTTCTAAACGTGTTGAACTTGAGACCTGTTTATATTTCGGGCGATTGAAATTGAACTCAAACAAGCACGTAAATTGCCGCAGAACTTTCGAGTGTCTGACACCTAGAAGTTTTTTCTACTTTGAAAGTTTTTATTCATGGAGTATAAAAATAAGGAGCATATTTGTCAATTTTTCGCCAGGAAATTTCTCTCGTTAAAAAGTTCACCGAATTGTTGTTTTTAATTAGTTTGGAAAATGCACTGCATTATTTATTTCATGAGTCAGTTAAACGCAAAATGACTAAATTAAAATATTATCACCGGATTAATGGACAGTTCGGCTTTAGGAATGCATGCGGATAGTTGGACCCCCAGATGAAAGTGTTTTTCCGAACCTTTGTGTTTCCTTTGTTTCATTAGTTTTTACCGTTGGGAAATAATTAGCAAGGCTTTTTACTCCAGTCTCAATAGCCGGTCGTTATCCAATTCTGTTTTTCCCGACCGTTTTATCTAAAGAAAACTAAAAATTCGAGGCTTAAACGCAAATAAGGTCTTCGATTTGTCTAAAGCTCGTGTAATAAATTAAAGACCGAACTTCTCTTAACTCATTGTTCTGCCAATACTGGTCTGCAGGCTCTTTATAATTGAGTTGTGGTGTTTTAAAAAATTACCCACGGTTGAATCGGAGAGAGTAATCCTGTATCCTGTAATTCCTGCAGCGGAATCGGCCGATATTTCGAATAAAAGTATCACAGATCGAAATATTTTAGAACGAAATTTTTATTGTCATAGTTTATTAGATTCCGATTTTTGCGATAAAATTCAAATTTTTGTTCCGTACCGAAATGAGATTAAAATGTAATAAATTTTGCATTTTTTGCATACGTAAAATCCGATGCGAAGAGGAACAGGGATAATCGGCATTTTAGCGCCAGAGTCGGAATTTCAAATCAACTAATTTTAATATCAAATTATGAAAGTTGTCTAGAATAGTGTTTCTAAATTATGCTAGCTCTCGGATAAGGGTTTTAATATAGGAAATGACGGCAATTTATGAATTTTGAAACAACTTGAAAAATACCGATGTCTACCTGAGAAGATGATTATAGCGGCTAGACTAAGGCAAGCAACAGGTGCAATTGCTTCACCTTTTCATATATACTTACCCATAAATTGATTTCCGGTTTGAAATTTCATATTTTGTGTATAAACTGCTTTGATGTGTCTCAACCTAAACAAACTTTTAATGCTTCAACTTTAAATAAAAACATAGAGTATTCACTTTTTATTAAATTGTACGTAACAATGTAAGTGAACCATTAACCGCATTTTACAGTTTATAAATATTTAAGCTTTTGCCAACAGACTATAAAATAATAGCTGTTGTATTTTGACAACATATTTCGGCCACATATTTACGAAATGCCGGAGAATTAACCATTATAAAATTATCTCCATATTTTATAAGTTTAATAACGTGTTGGGTCGAGCAAAAATTGCCTTGGATAGTTTTCAGTGAATTTTCTCAAATGACCCAAGCAACGTAATTCATCCCGACGTCCTTTTAGATACAATATAATTATCCTATGAATACCTACACATAATGCACCCCCATTGTACGGTCGTGATTTATGCGATAGACATAAATCTCGGGGCTTGCTAAATTTTCCCGGAAGATGCTTAATGATTTGGCCAATTTTAAGTAATTGTTTTTACTCCTACCACCACATACGCGAAGAGCAATGTTTTGTCAAGGAGGCAAAAATATTGCGTTTTTAATCCACACTTGTTATTAAATCGTCGAAATTCTTTATGCAAACAGTGAGTCCTCTCTCTCGAAATTCTTAATTTTATATCTCTGTGAAATTCAAATTTTAAATGCAAATTTCATTCGATGAATCCTCTAAAGACCCGGCTATGTAAATAACCGAAAAGATCAAAATAAGTTATTTTAAAACGAAAGTTGTAACCGTTGGATTTTTTATTTTCGTTTAATGATTGGAAGAATCGTTTTCACGTCTTTCGCTTCTTTTTCTGGTGCTGATGCGCATCTCATCGATCAATCACTTCTGGAGCAGTTAATAACGGCACGTTTATTTCGTTAAAATAAAAAAGCATTGAAATTGTAACAAAGCATTGAACAAAGACACTCGAAGTGTCAGGGAAATTCAACAAGCCTAAAAGTTATTTCGCTAAACTTTCCCCAAATTAAATTACAATCTTTGAAACGTTTCTATACTTTCTATTAAAGCAACGGTATTTAAACTTGAAATTTCGCGTCGACTACAAATACTTAACGTTTTCTTTGCAAACCTTAATCCACTTGTAATTCATTTACCGGAGTTTTCGATTGTTCCAAGTGTGAATGCCGAAACTTTTATAACTGTTTTTTTAACGTACAAGCTTATTTGTTACTCGATATTGATCAAAAATCGGTCATTCAGTAAAATTAATGGTAGTCATCAAAAGATTATCATAATTAATTTTCTTGTAGCTCGTTGTATGATGCTGATTAAAAAGGAAGACATGGTTGTCTAATAACCGTCTATTGCATATTAAATTGGGAATCCTCGACACCGCAGGTATCTGCTAACCAGAGATAAATTACAGTTCACGTTTGAATAAATTACTCGGAAATGTTGCTTGCCACCGTTCAAGCAACCCTATCCTATTTTATTTTTAATTCGATCGAAAATAAACTAATTAACTCAGAGAGAGTGACAAATTTCGTTGCCAATTAGACAAATGTGAAGCAGTGTTGCTTTAAAAATGTAAAAAGAATTAATTTTTTAAACAATAATTTTAATCGCTAACCCGGCGCATCCACCATAATGTTTCTGTATTTTGTATCAAATTGTTTGGGATAAATATTAACTATAACACATAATTGTGCTTTGTTTTATCATATATAAAATATTGATTTATGCAAGTGCAACCTATTTAATAATTTATTTTAATTAAACTGTAACATTTCTAGTGACTTTTCATAATTTATATAAATAACATCCACACTTTAATTGACGGCACTTTATGTTCAAATTAATTTTACGATAGGTAAACACAAAATTTCATTTGAAATCAGTCGTTAAGTACCCTTTATACATTCCTATTCTGTTGTTTTATTGCTTTCTGCACCGAATTTATGAAATATTTACATTATAAATCCACATATTGCTTATCATGTTTTCTACATCCACCTTTTACGACCAGTTTTTTCTCGGATTTTTTAGCCATAAATCTTCTTTATGGTCATTTTATTATTCCAACTAGTTTTACGGTGAGTAATTTTTAAACAGTTCGGTAATAAACTAAACTGAATTTCGCACATTATTTTTACAGCGCACTTACATTTGTTTCGTTTAACAAGCAAGTAAGCTTCTTAAGCAAATTCGAACGGAATTAATGGAAGTGATTGGCACAAAAACCGTTTGATATTTATAAACAGTCAATTAGTGTAAATCAAATTAATTGGTCGCATCGTCAAATTTGATAACTCCACCATCTGGTAATTGTTGAGTCGTCGACATCTAATAAATCCAGCGTACAGTGTGAAAAGAAGACCGTCAGACTGCAAACGCCCGGTTTGTAATATTACGAAGGAAAAAAACAAATAAGAAATGATAGGGTGCGACAGACAAGATGAAAAGGCAGGCCGCAACATAATAAGTTATATAAACTGTTCCACGTCAAGCATAAAAATACTACAAAGCCATCTGAGGTCCATCACTAATAAAAATGACAGCCATTTGAGCCTTGACAGGTGCGTGATATTATCTATTCTGTGCTAGCTCAACATTCGCCTTTGTAATTCACTCCAGAATTGAGTAGGTACAGAATTTAGAATGCTTTGGATTTATATTAGAAAAGTTATATTAAAAATTTTAAGGCCATTATTGCGCTTTATATCCAAAGTGACTTTTCGGCGAACGCGGTAAACTCGCTCCAACGTATTTTTACTCAAGCTTTATTTTCGTGTACACTCGTTGGCAGACGTAATGCGATATGCATGTTTTATGACAAGAGTTTCGCACCTAGAATGCGTTTTTTGCAATAAAATATCCGGTTTATCTATTTTTTAATTTGATACTTGATGTAAAATAAAAATTCATGCATGGGTATAGCAACTCAAGTATATATGCAACCACAATTTCTAAAATAATTAAAGCAAACTAGACAAAAGTGCAGCTGTTTTTAAAGTATATATTGCAACAGAAAAACAGAGGCTTGACTTTTCGATTATCACTCTTATAGAGTGATTTTTTTAGGACCTACATTAGAAACTTCTTAACTTTTAAAATTTTAAACAGAACTCTAATCGAACATTCTGAATTCGAATACATTATTTTCAAAATGACTAAACTACGAGAAATTGATTCTCCACACATTTTTATTACATTATTAAATTTGTCTTCTCAAATTGAGTAGAATTTACTCAAGTTATTAGTACATACCTGTCGTAGTTTTTTGGTCAATTTTTTTGTTAAAATTTTAATTTGCAGAAGTTTATTTAAAATATCACAACCTTTGAGCTTTTTCCGATGATTTAATACATTTTTTTGCATTTGATCACCGAATATTTAAAGAGCCTTTAAGAATTTCCAAAATCGAAAATTACAAAATTCAAGTCTTGTATAATTTTTTTCAAAATAATAATCAAAAAATGACTTTAACTCAGGTTTTTCAAATATAAGGATCGTAATTTCTTAAAGGAAATCGTAAAATCATCGACATTTATGGAGATTTTTATTAACATGTCCTTTACCTATCTACTACAATTTTTTAAATAATCACAAGAAAAGTTTTTTTTTGTAATTCTCATCGTTAGTCAAATTAGTTTGTATTCATAGCAACAAGTTTCATTGTTGTTTTAAATTGTTCATATTGTCCGTTCTATAAAAAATAATCTGGTACTTTTATTTTCGTACCCATAACGGGTATACGTTTCAACATGTTACCTTTTCCAAATTTAAAGTAAATTGTCGAAACTTTTTTTGAAAAATATTGACAAAATTGTAAAATAGTTATTAATGATTAGGTCTCTCTTTGAAAGCATAAATTATATTAGCTATTATTTTTTCAAAATGCATGAATAATTTATTACAGCTTATTTTGAGAGAAAGTGCAACGTTGGTGTTTCTATAGTTTTGAAACAGCTAATAGTGAATTACGTGAAGTAACTTACCTCCGGTTTTTAGAACGAGTTGTTAGATAAATTTTATCGATTGAATAGTTCCTAAGGTAGAGATGACCTTATTGGTGTTTCTATAGAAATTATGGAACTGATCAAATTTATCTAACAACAATTTGTTCTAGAAACCGGGGGTCAGCCAAAATAGTGGACTTCTATGTAGCATAACTACTTTATACGAGTACGTGTAGTATTTTTAGAAAGTTTACATTAAAAAACTAGTGTCATTCTACTTAAAAAAAACTGTGCAACAGCCATTTTTTGATCATTATTTTCAAAAAATTATTGTAGAATTGCAACTTAACGGTTGACAATTTTGAAAATTTTAGAGAACTCCGCGCATCTTTGGTTATCAAATACAAAAAAGATTTTTCATTTATTGTAAAGAGTTCAAGAGCTGTGATATTTTGAATAAACACTTGCAAATGAAGATTTGAGCAAAAAAATTAGCATTCGTCAAAAACTATGACAGATAAATACTAACAACTACGTATGAACTGCTTCAAAACTATAGAAATTCCAAAGTCGCATTTTACCGAATATTTTTTTTAAATTTATAAAAATGTAAAATAATTATTAATGTTTAGATCTCTCATCGAAACTATAAATTATATTAGCTATTAATTTTTTAACGTGTAAGAATAATTGATAACAAAAAACTTTTAAATAAAATACGACGTTGGCATTTCCAGTGTTGAAACAGCTAAGAAGTATTTTGCTCAGTTTGAAAAAGCGACTTGAAAAATGCAATAAAAATAAGCAATTGTTTAAAATTTCAAAGCTAGTGCCAATTTCTCATCGTTCGAAAGTTTAGCCCTTTCTCAAATAATTTAAGATAATTCAAAATAATTTAAAATAATGATTTAAAAATATACATTTGAAAACTGTGGCTATATTAGAAGATAAAAAGTTTCTAATCTAGACCATGATAGAAGTAAAAGGTGTTTCAAGTTTAGTGTCAGTCTAAATATAAATATTTCTAGTTGCCTAAAAGAAAAAAAATATATCTCAATCGAGAGAGTTTCTAACACAATTCAATTTGATGCTTAAGGGCCGGTTTATAGAAAGCATTATTAAAAATTAATTTGATATTAAACGTTAACAACGCGAATGGACCAGTCACATTTGTTGAATTTGGTCACGTGATCAGTTAATCACGCATTTAATTGCGAATTAAATTAATGACGCTTCTGTAGACCGGTCCTTAATGTTATCCTAAATTTTAATGGTGTGAGCGTGAAATGACCCAATTTAAAGGCTTTTGTTTAGAAAAAAAACTTATGAAAAATAACACATTTTTTAGGGTACTCCAGGATAGTTGGATTACAGAAGTTACAGAATTAGTAGTTCGTTGTTGGTATTTCCATTGCACGAAAATATGAAAATTTAGTACTTTGTATTTGAAATAAATTTTTATTAAAGCCGTCTCATCCATTATTTTTGCTTTTCCTTTCGCCCACACTCGGCGCCACAATCAATAATTCCTTAATTCCTTTGCTGCATCTTTAATTTTTTCAAATCGTCAAATTATCCATCTTATCGATTTGCAAAAAGCGTCCATTATGAATTCAGCGCCGTATTGTGTCTTCTAATAGCTCCCTAGCCGTCGTGCTCGTTTGTATGCCGTTCGTATCCGGCGTCATTTTTTAGTCTTCATCTCGTGAAAATTCCGAGCATAAATAAATGATCGATAACTCTTTAATTAGATTAAAACAGAACGAGATTTTTAATTGGTACATTAATCAAACTCGTCCTTAACAAGGTTATAACCTGCGATTTTAATAAGATAAATGACAAATGCCCGGGAAAAAAATGATGAACGACGGAGGCACGCCCACCCCGTAATGTCCGCCTAGACACTTACATTACAATATTCAAGATGGCGGCGAAAAATGGGAATTTATAGAGAGAAAACAAAGGGCCGTCTGGACTTAATCACGTAGAAAAATGGCGGCCAGTGGCGACATTACGTCACGTGGCCGCTGGAATATGTGTTTTTATGACGAGGCGAAAAAGTGTAAATGAATTTCCTGCGTTTTCGGCTGAAAAGTCTGAAAGCTCCGAGTTTACACTCAAAATTGGTGTTTTTTGCTTCCTCCCAGGATAATCCGCTGTAAAAGCTGAAATATGAAAAACCATCTTAAAGTCATCGACTGAGAGTAACTGAAAATTTAATTAATTGTGTTAGTCTTATTCCATCCGCATTTCTGGTCGGAATTTCCTTAAATGCTCATCGCTTGAATAAATTTCGTCAAACAAAAAAGGAGGTTTTATCTGGAAGAGTCAAGTCAAAAATTTATTGTTGGTTTAATGACTTAAGTGCACGAGAAGTACGCAAAGGGATGCTTGGAATTGTTATTAAATGGGGCGGATTTTAACGCCGGTGTAATTAAAATGCAAACAAAAATTAAAACCAAAATTTACAGTAAAATAAACAGAATCTAAGCAAGCAACTCATTAGCGTCTTTAAGCAGAGCCAAGAGAAAATCTTGGGATATTTAAAATCTAACAAAAAATAAAGATGGACAAGTACATAAGGAGTAACTCGTAGAAAAATGTTTAGAACTTTTGACACAGAAGTTACGGCCTTTTTGTTTTTGCTGCATTTTGAGCTTGTTATCTCGTTCCAACAAAAGTAGCTGTTGGTAACACCAATCATTTTTGCGCCGCCAATTCTATTCATATCAGACTTCAAAGCTATCAAGTTGCACCAAAATAATCAACGTTGGTTTTGAAAGCCGCAAAACACAAAAAGCACTCGTGTGTCTAAAAATAATACTTAAATTTCCGTTTCAAATGATGTTTGAATAATTGTATTTCAAAGTTTATTAAAATGAAATTAACGACTTGTGTCAATAGAGGTTTGATTCCACGACGCTTCAGTCCAATCTGGTCACGTAACACTTAACACAAACAATTATTTTTATGTTGACAAACACGCAACTGTTTCTAAAGCTGCTCTATTGGACATAAAGAGCAAATAACGCAGTGCACAAACCCGATTATTACCTGCAATTCGAACGATATCGTAAAACAATAATTGCCGTTGTAATTATCGGTGATTTTCATTCCGAGCTAGTTTGTCTTTAAATGAAGTACTCAATTTCCCGGCAAGTAGATTGTTTTTCGCTATATAAAGCTTTGGGACTTTTATTGCGGCATTTTGTAAGCGTGTATATGATGGTTTTTGTAACTGTTTAAACATCCAAGTTCTTTGCTGCAGCTTTTGATGTCACTGCTGTAAACTGCTTTCATTTACTTCCTTTACGACGGGAACTATTGTTTTATCTGTTTGCGAGCTCGCGGGTCAGTTTCAAACTTCACTTTCCGAGAAATACGGAAAGTAATTATTTGCATACACCTAGAGCCTTAGAGTATCAGATGACATTTCTCGCAGTCATTTCACGTAACCCGATACCGCTCCTAGTTACACAAGATTGTTTTCAAAAACTAGTGTTATGCAAGGATATGTTTCACTAATTTGGTGTTATAACGAATTAATGACTTACCTTGGGCTTCCGCCGCGTTGAAAAAGTGCAGGAAGAAAATAAACAAGAACAGTGGCCATTTTTCTATTCCCATGACGATTGTTGTCCCAACTAGCCTTTATTTAACGTGAAACAGCAGCAGTATAGGATTTCATCTCGTAGAAACGTGATCTTGTTCATGTCTGCACCGTTGTTCCCATCTGTTTCATTTCCATGCCACCGGCTTTATTTTATTGTTTTTATTACATTTTCGTCTATCGTCGACGATTGATAAATTTACAAGCGCGTTCGAAGTGTACGCGGTACAATATTTTAGACGGAAGTAAAAGCAGTGTAGCGTACAAACTGACACTAATACAGAAAACGCGCTCGATTCAGTCCATATAACCATCTAATGTTTTTGCTACATGGATATAAATTCATCGATTTCACGTGCCATTAATTCCAACTGGCCTGGTGACAGTAATATAAAAGTAAATGTAGTGCAATGTAAGCTGCTGGACGGAGTGGATTACGCCCAATGTTGACACCCACGAAGGGTATTTGATGGGATTCCGAATGTGGCAAGGTGGGATGAAAGATGTGTGGTTCCGAGAGACATTTGTTAAGGAGCAAACAATTTGGTTATTAATGAAGGAAATTCAAAGGGTCTAATTGGGTAGATTTAGCCGGAGTTAAATTATCGAGGGGAGCAAAAAATAACCTGTTATTGGACAAAAGAGGCAATTACGCCATCAACAATGTGTGTCAAAAATGGTGGATGCGCCGGGCAAATTTTTCAATATTTTTGTAATACAAACCTAGACGTACATGGTGAGTATTTTTTTAATAATGTAAAAAGTACATTGTAAAGTAAATCAAAATTATTTCTAATGACATTAAACTAGAATTTTGATTAAGTTGCCTTTTAGTTGGGAAAGGTCAATTTTCGCGAAATAAAATTTTCTTACAGTTGAATGGAAGCTACACAACGATAACCTTTTTGAGGGGACTTTCAGTAGGGATCTCAATAGGAATAATTAAAAAATAAATTTTTGTTTGTTGAATTAGTAACTGCTCCAATCTCTATTTCGTTAAAATTTTTTGATCATGTAGGATTAAGTGTTTTCCTGTTTATTTATTTATTTGAAAAGTACGGAGAAAAAACGACCTCAGTACACTTGTTAAATAAAGTGAGGTGGAGTTGCAATATAGTAGTTTTTGAGAGTACTATCATATAACTGAAGCGGGATATAGCAAATACGACTCTAGTACAAAGCATAATGGGTTACAAGATACAGTATACTAAAGAAAAAGTTATATGTTTACGCTAGAAAACTTTGAATTTGATTGTTTGTGATTTTAGTTGAGATGTACTGAGGTCGTTTTTCTGCAGCACTCTTCATTTATTTATTTATTTTTTATTGCCAGTTGCATTTTTGTCTGTTTTCTTTTATATGTAGTGGATTTGTATTCTTATCAAATAATTTTTCTAGTCTAGCGCGTAGTTCATTATGCATATTTACAGTTGCTTCCTCCTTTTTATTTAGATAATAAAATATTTTTGTAATAATTTTACTATAATTATTAATTTTGAGATGACATTTACGTCCTTAAAAATAATGACCCAAAAAAATTATTGGTTATATAGGGCAGGGAGTAATTAAAATTAATATTTTTTATGTGTTTGTGTCATGTCAACTTCAAGTAAGACGTATAATTATTACAGCTTGATGAAGATTTAATAAAAATCGAAACGTTCCTAAAAATATAAATTTTAATTACTCTCTGCGTTAAATAACCAATAATCTTTTCGCGTTATAACTATTAATTCGAATTGTATTTTCTCAAGAAAAAATTTATCATTAGATGAAAAATCTCTAACCATTCTACAATGGCGTAATTAGTAGTTAACTGAAGAATATTTTAGTATGTATATACCTTACTTTTCTTATAAAATGCTTAAATCAGAAATTAAATTAAATTAACTTGAGAAAAGTGTTATTTCAAGTTTTTTAAATGACACACAACTGACAAACAATTTCTTAAAATCATAAACAAATATTCTCTGTTTCAAAATTATTTTTTTAAACAAAATTGATAAAATTGTAAAATAATTATTAATGAAGATATCTCTCATTGAAAGTATAAATTACATTAGCTATTTTTTTTGAAGTGCATGAATAAGTTATAATAAATAACTAATAGTATTTTGAGAGAAAATGCGTTTTTATAGTTTTGAAATAGCTAATACTAATAGCTAATAGAAGCATTTTATTATTAATACAAAATTAAGGATTTACTTTTACACACCCTTTTACTTTTCAGTAAAATAATTGGCGCGCCAATTTATATTATAATGTTCAATTTGTTTTTATTCTAATACTTTAATAATGTTATTATAGTACAGTAATTAGAGTAATAAAATGCTATTAAAACGTTTAATAATGTTACGCCATAACCATATAATAATTAAAATTGCTATATAAGTTTTTATGGTTTAATTACGGTTTTGGTGAATGCTCCGAAGTGATATAATATTATTTTTTTATAGTCGCTCATATTAAAGTATAAAATTTCATATAAAAGTAGCATTTTTGTAAAATGATGTTTTAAAATTTGTTGATCATGTGCACTATAAGGATTTTTAAGACACGTTAATTAACGAATTATTAAAAAAATTTGCATAGTATTCCACAAGTTTTACAACATTTATTTTAACTGATTAGAAAAATATCTGTAGTAACACCATTATCACTAATGACTAATTTCATGTGAAACTATCAGAAAGATTACTAAAATGCGAATGGAAATTTGGTGAATGGTGAATAAACTATTCGTCATATAATTTATTTGCTTTTCGTTTTGGGCTTGGAAGTAAGAAAATTGGTTGCGAAGAACAAGAGATACAAGTTTCCTTCCCGTGTCAATAAAATCGTTGCACGTAATAATAATCCTTACGTCGTTATTATACATCAACAGTCAAAGTGCTTAATCACCGTTTATTTCATATAAACAAGACGACGTAGTTAGTGTGTAGTTTAGTCAGTGGTAGCAATTAGAATACTGACTTCATGATCAAAAGCACCACATGCTTTGTTGAACTACTAATTTAAATTAATTCGGCTGTCAAAAAAATTTGCTCGCGTTTTTCGCCGGTATTTTTTCCGCTGATAAAAGAGTAAACCCAATCTCTGGTGGGCAATTAATTGTTTTGTGATGCTTTAGTTATCAGACAGGTGTGAATTTTCCGAGTTTTCACTCCGACGAAATTTTGAGAAGTGTGTCAAACAGTTTTGATCGAAAACTGCGTCTCATTAATTTTGCAATTTGTGCAGTAATGAAATGCATCGCCGCGTCCTGGAATTATTAAAATGTGTTCGGATTGTTGGTTTGGGTTTAATTTAGCCCGAATGGCAGGCTCGTCGGGAATATATGTTCATATCAAAGGCTTGGTAAGAATTCTTCGCACGTTCTTACATCCCACGAGAGGAATATTTCTGAAAAGTGTTGGGGGACTGGCCGATGAGGATCTGGCGTCAGAATTTAAATACGACGTTTTATTCCTACCACAGATGCGGCACTAATTTCACAAAATGTTCAAACAATTCTTTGAGGTTTTATCTCGGTGCTTTTCTCGTATTTCGATCGCTTCACCTGTCCTGGCTTTTGCCCGCATGTCCAACACAATCTCATCTTGCCGCCACTATTATCTTAATTATATCTTTTGGTGGTGTTCGTGGTTTTATATCGGTGTACATGGGGCTCTTAACGGCCGAAAGGTCGCGCTTCGAACCGATACAACCATAACCGCCCATTTATTAACATCCAACTACGTGTAAGCCTTATTTATGAAAGCTATCTCGGAAATTCAAATTGAACAAAAGATACACAATTAATTTCCATTAACAGATGCTTGAATTATCACTCTTACAATTGCATATTATGTTTTAATATAGAAATTGTTTTGAAATAAAAACTCCAAGAATATGGCTTCAACTGGTGCAAAGTCCAACAAATCCTTAGTAAAAATTCTAAAACAAAAAAGCTTATCAAGCATTATTTTATTTTTTATGTACGAGTATCTTTTAGTTGTGTTTTCGTTTTTTAATCTTTTCTGAGCTGTGTGGAAGAACTGATAAAATATAGATACGATTTCTACCTCTCCTGAATATAACTTATATAGAATTTACACAGCTAGTACAAGATACATAATCCACTTTATGACTATTAATGAGTCTTTGTAGTAATAATCCTGTAATACTGATGTGTATTTTGAGATTATAAACGACGAAATAACTGATTATAGTTCAGCTCCTAACAGATAAATGTGTTACGGCCAAAAGAGTTTATTTAGTATTTAGAGGAACTAATTGATGTTTCTTCCTTAACTATCTTTACTTTTAAAAAGCAAATAATTTAGAGTTCAATAATAGTCTGCTATCTCGACTTATTCAGAGGTAATAGTATGTCAATATTAAAGTAAACTAAGCTTTTCTTTTCAGTCAATTTGGGCTTGAGATTGACTCAAATATTTAAGTTTCTGTAGAAAGTTTCATTTAAAAATTACATAACTACGAGTATACGGTAAAAACACAATATAATATGAATAAGTAATAAAAAGATAAAAAAAATGTTTGTTTAGAAAAAAGTTTTTATTTGAAATAATGTTATTCTATCAGAGGAGAATATTTTTGCTGACAAATTAGCATTTTAAAATTTATAAAAGCTTTGGAAACGTTGGTTAATTTAAGAAAGTAATTCTGTAATGCGTATTGTTATGACCGTTCCTGAAGCTTTTATAATTTTTAAAATCCTAATTTGTTAGCAAAAATATTACCCTCTGAGAGAAACATTCATTTTTAATTTTTAGTGCATCTTTTAAATAAAAGCTTTTTTTAATAAACATTTTTTTATTTTTTTATTTATTGCTTTTTAGTCTTTACTTGCTCTAAACGTCTTTTTCTATGAGATTTAGTTTCACCGTATTATTGTAAAACCATTATTTTGCTGATTTGTGCAAACTTGTTGCAAAACAGCTGCTAGCATTAAAAGAACATCCTAACCTCTGTTCTATGTCTATACTCTATCGTCTATGATAAATAAATTTGAAAAAGTGGCGACATTTGTTTGTAACGAAACGTAATAAAAATGATTAGGTATTAATATATTTCCCAATGACAAACATACCGTTAATGTTGGTATAAGTTACGGTAACGAAAACTTATTTGTAAACGTAACCTAAAACTTCAAACCCCTTTAGGGGGTATTTAAACAAATAGGATTGCATTGTAACGCAGATTAAGTAAGTATGCAAAATTTCAATTTATTGGTACAGCGGGAACCCTTTCAAATTTGGCTCCAAAAATATGAAACAGACAGACAGACAACAAAGCAGGTTAAATAAAAGCTTTTAAAAATTGTGTTTCTACTGGGTTAAAATTTTGCAACAATATCCTGTCAGCACTGTTTATTTGAATAATACAAACAAAGTCTTGTTGAACCGAGAACTGTTGACATAGTCTAAAAAACTTTTTTAAACTAGATACTCTAAACCACTGTTGACTATTCCCCTTAAAGTTTTATAAATTTTAAACTGATTTGTACTCCAGAATAGTAAACACTAAACAAAGCTTTCGCCCAACTTCTTTTCCTTTACAAGCAATTTCTCTCAGTGATGTACCGAAAAGTCTGCTGAAATTTCATTCGCGTTTCCAGTTCCAAAAGCTGCACCATCAAGTGCACACTAAACCCAGGAACACAAAACAACCTCTCTCATCATCACCGTCGTGCAACTAAACCGACGCGATGAAGTTCGAGAAGCGTCACTTCTAAGCACAACAACTTTCAAGCCGAAACGAGCTGTTAGTTCAAATTGCCGTAATATTTATCGTACCGAAAGCATGTTGCCAAGGTCGTAAATAAAGACGTCGCAATATAAATTTTTCGCCAATAAAGTTAAATAGATTGGCGTAAGTCCCGTTTTACTGGGAACCAGATGGGACTTGGAAACTATGATTACACGAAAGCGTTCGCTTTAGTTAGTTTTGCACCCATTAACATAATGCCGCACTCCAGTCGTACTTACCGGAGTGGTGTTACTGTTGTTAGCTTGGAAATTATAACACTCGAATAACATTCGGTGGAGAGTATTTAAAAGTTGCCACTTTGAGGCCTATCGCACTCTCTTTGATCAAACATGAAACAACAGTGGAAAAGTGGCCCCAACTTCACTTTAATTGCCTCTCTAGGAAGATAATCTAAGTTTTTAACTACTTTGTTGTACTGTGCGTATAGATGATAGGTTTATTTAAATGGTAATAAACTTGCAAAGTAGCGCTTAATTTAATTAAGTTTGAACATACTGTGTTTAGGAGAATTATTTCTGATGTTCAAATAAGCTCCAGTGATTCAAATTAATGATTTTTTGATGTAGGGGTAATTAAATCGACCCTACTAATGAATTATTGTGTGTCGAAAAGGTTTAAAAAGGGATTTATAATTTGATAAAGTTGGGCCCTTATCTATATTAATAACGTGGTAGGTGTGTGGTGGTTATGACAGGTAGGTACTTGTTGCATCAGAGCTTCTACAAAGTTTACAATATAGTTGACATATCATTAATCGATTTGGTTAAGTTTTGTCAAAGTTGGATAATGATGGTCAGTAGATCTTGCATTTTTTACAGACGAGTGCTTTCCTGCAGTTCGAAGCTAAATTTAGAATTAATTATTTACTGGAATCTGCAAACTTGTAATATTTTTTAGTTGCGCAAAACCTGCTGATTATTTTACAGCTTCCGGAAGCAACATTGTCAGAACTAATGAGCTTTAAATGCGGAATTGTAAGATTTTCGCAAATAACACAACTCCGAGACCGGATTTGCATTCAGCTATTGCAAACAACTTGTTTGAACTTCATCTTTCGATTAAATTTAATTATCAAGCGGCTTGAATTTGCTGCATTATCCTATTAAATTTATTTCTGTAATTGTAAGTTGCAACAGGAAATTTATTAATTATATTAATTAACGCTTCAACAATGCTCACTGTCGGCATTTGCATTTATAATTCATTTCAAGTATAAATCTGCATTACCATTGATTTATATTCTAATGCAACCAAATCTA
Organism: Tribolium castaneum; assembly: GCF_031307605.1. Lineage (NCBI taxonomy): Eukaryota > Metazoa > Arthropoda > Insecta > Coleoptera > Tenebrionidae > Tribolium > Tribolium castaneum. Next base: position 16,328,924 of record NC_087396.1, read on the forward strand.
TAATTTACGACCATTGATGGCTTTAATTGAGATTAATTTTTTCAGTGGCTCGATTTAACTTTGAAATAAAGCAAATAGAGTTTTTGCGTTTTTCCTCGTAACAAAATTCCATGATTTAATCGCGGGTTAAATTGTATTAAGAAATTGACTTGGCCACTTTTAACCCCAAAAGGTTAATTAAAACATAATTACAAGTCGAGCTTAAATTTCAGCGACAAGTTTTTAATGACACGAAAGTTAATTTTCGTGGAATAAAAATATAACGGAATTTTTTGAATGGTAATGATTATCGATTTTCTCACAATAAGCGGGTGATATTATCATAAATTTCCCTCTTAATATGTACTGAAGTATTTTCTTTGTCCATAAATTTTAATTTACAGATGGGTTACGGAATAAGTAATTCCATTCTTCTGCCATAACTTTGTATCCGCGAAAATGCCGAAGAAGCATAAATCCGAACACTTTTTTATTGGTGGCGTAAAAAATGCGATCTTGAATATGTCCATAAAGATAGAGAGCGGAATTAGAGTCAAGATAAACACGGCTTTGTTTTCGCATTACAGTTGGAGAGATTTTTGTTGCTGCTTGTACGAATTAAACGGAATTATACATTATCGCGAAAATTTGTTATTCTCTCTGTGCTTCTCTTCAATCCGATATAATGTGAAACGATACTAAACTGGCCGAGTTATTGATCACAAGATATCTGAATTTTATCCGATTATAAGCTCAAGCTTTATCGGAATCACGTTAAAAGTTTGATTAATTTTACGCATATCACTAATTAACCACATTCTCAACATTAAGCAGATTCCAAAAAGGTCTGTTTTACATTTAATAAAACATTTTTGCACCCACAAACCTCGACAAACACAAATATTTACTTTCACGCCAGCGGCAAAAGATTAAGTTATTTTTTTAAATATCTGTTGTGTTCCGAGAAACAATTTTTTAATCATCTTGATATCTGAATACCTGGTGGAGAATACCTTCTGGCTAACAAAACTTTGTCAATATCCCTATTAAAACTGGAGCCAGCTACTACTGAGTTCAATGACGATTAATGAAGATGTTTGTGATTAAGAGAAGTACTAATCTATGTGAAAGGTCAAGCCGAGAAATTGCAGTTCAATAACCCACCTCTCAGACTATTCAAATCGATGGTTCTGTTTGTGACAAATTCGGTAACTTTTATTTGAATCAATAGCCCTCTTTGAACTCAATGCTTTACGAAAAAAGTAATCCAGACTGGAGTGACTTTTGAGTACATTTCTCTAGAAGACAAATTTCTATTTGTTCCCAATCAGAAAAAATCGAAATTACTGAATTCAGTTAACATCGACAATCGTCACGTGACTGGAATTAAGCAATCTGGTGATTTTTGTAACGTCTGAAAAAAATAAATGGCATTTTTGTGGACCCGGAATATGAAATCGAAGAGAAAATCTGGTGATTTATCGTGTTTGTCCGAATTTATCAAAAGCCGTTTCAGCTTTTCTCGGGTAATTATCTTTTTGAAATTTAGCGAAAGAAGAATACATTTCAAGTATTCTCATTTCCAAGCTGCCAATCCTTTTCATGGAAATTGATAGCCGGCATCTAATGGAACATTCCCGATTGGACGTATGGTTTATTTGTCGTGTGGAATTTTAGTGAAAACAATTTTTATTTGAGTTTAGAAATGCCTTTTGAATGAGTGTTTTGGCGGAATTTCTGCTAAATACTGCGATATTATAATTTACACGTATATTGCCGGACATATTAAACACACAATAAATTATTAGTTTCAAATCTGATTCGTTTTGTATTTAACAATGCTCCATTTAAATTTGCCTGTGCTACATGTTTTTGCTTTTGTTTCACACAATAACAACTTGCAGCGGCGGCGAATTCAGCTCACAATAATTCAGAGGTACAAACAGAGGAAATTATACGACGCAAGTTTCATTCACCATCGGACAATTATTTTTCCTAGTCAGAAAGCTAAAAAAATTATTTCATTCAACTAGATTTAACCATTACGTATTGGTGTCAATTTTGCACATAAATCCAATGACATCGCACCAAATTGTAGTGTATCGTTGTGTTTGTGGTGTATTTAAAACACTAAAGTAATACGTGAATTATTTATACAACACTTTCTGGATTGGGCTCTATCCATATGTGGTGATGAAACATTACAATAATTGCGCACTCAAATTATATAATAATTTTTGTAAGTGATGCGTGTTTTACGACCATAACAAACAGGAATAAATTTCTTGTATCTTTTATTAATCATCACGAGAATAAATAATTGTCCAACAAATCCTCTTAAAACTAATTAAACTAAGAGCAAACTTTAAATTTAAACTTGTGTATTAATTAGAGCAAATAAAATTGAACAATTAAGTGTTTTGATTAAGTTTCTGCAAGATATTTACAAAACTTATCAAATCAAAGCGAAACAAACAAAAGTAAATAAAAACCATTTCTGAAATTAAAACAGTAAGTCTCTGCATAAATTAGCAATTGAAAGTTATTTTTTCTTCTAGTCAATTAGGAAAAGAAAAGAGAAGCTTATTTTGAGCTCCAGCTTCGGAAAACTTTCCAGAATACGTAATACATTTTTTCTCGTCTAAATTTTCCAATTTCCAATAATGCACTGAATTAAAATTTAAAATTTTCATTATTGTTATTTGCCAAAAAAAGCGCCAGTGTGTTCGGTACATTTCCGGTTGCCGAAATAATAACTTGGAACAAAAAAGACCATGAATAAAATATCATTCGCTTCCGATGATCGCAAAAACTCTAAGTTTTTGGAACAAAATCGCTTTCATTACGCACAGTTTAATAATTTGGGAGCGCAAAAATCCAAAATGGCCGCCATTTAGCAAAAAAATTGTCTCTTGTAAAGTAATAAAGATAAAAGAGACGACGTTCATTACGTTTATTTTTTAACTGCCGGGATCAAGCCGCAGAAATAGTCGCAAATTGTGAATATTGAAAGCCCTTGAATTACGTAAAGCTCAGAGTTGAATTGCTTGAGCCGGAAGCGAGGAGGTTTCCGATCTCGGCCAACCAATCAAGAAAAAATTAATTGAAACCTTTGAGTAGTTGTCGGGTTTTTTTAAAACTCTGGGTTCAGAGCTGACATTGCACCACTTTACTTTTATGAAAGCTCGTCCACATTTTTTTCACTTGACACAGAAAATTCGCAAAGCTCCGCTCACTGGAATAAATTTCGTATCGTCACGCAAAACACTCCGAGCTTTTTCTACATGAACGATACGGTGGTCCACGAGGTACTGGAACGGCCCAGCCTCAACGCTTAAAGCGCCCCAGCGATGCGCGGTGAAAGCCAGAACTAGACGAGCTTTTGCCTCCGGAGCTTTGTCTCCTAGTGCAAATCTAAGGACGCGTTTCGGAAATGTTGCATTGGAGTGCACTAATTTTCCGGTGACTCAGGCTCCACGCAATTTTTAAACCAACACAAATAATGTTTACTTAAGAAAAGTAAAATGTAAAGTAAAAGGAAACTTTATTTAACCGAAAAAACTATTTGTTTGAATAAATGTTAACAAAATATTTGATTAGTTTTCGCTTTTATTGACTTTGCGACAACACTTGTTCGAAGTTTCAAGACTGGAAAAATGTTTGTGATTTATCGTGTGTCCCTGTTACGCTTCCGGCTGAAATTTCAGGGGTGATGTATTTATTACATTTAAGAATTGTTCTAGTGGTATTAGAGAATTTAGTTGTGTTGGAATAAAAAATTTCACATCGGTTTTGTTGCAACTTGGAACCTTGCCCGGAATATTCCGGTTTGCTGAACGAGATTATTTATCAGTCTGGAAAACTGATTCCTTTAAATTTGTTTTTCTGTCATCCGAATATTCAAATGCTGAAAAGGCCTTTCTAGGTAAGAGGCTTAGTCTAAGAACAAAAAATTGCAAAAAAATAATTTTGAAATTAAAGTCCAGTCTAAAAAATTAAGAGAAATTTTCACTGAACGTTCAATATGTAAAGCAAGTTATGGCTCTGTTAGCGTTATTTTATTATTTTTATAAATGGAAATGTTTGAATTAAAATTTTGATGGTATTTCAAGAGTACTAAAATATTCAAAACACATTACACACATAAAAATGTTTAAATTATCCCGGCGCATCCACCATTTTTGCATTTTACAAATATTCTTTTACCTTTAGAGATCCGGTTTAATATTAATAACCGACGTAATATTAGTGTCTTAAGTCAAATTACGAGCAATAGGCACGCAGTGAAATGGAAAATAACGGAAGCTTCCAAGAGTTTCAATTAAATCTAACTAGATACAGTTGAAACGCTTCTTGGCAAGATGCGAGAAATTGTCAAATCGTTGTTAATTTTTTTATTACTATTTTATGCGGTAGAGCAGATAGTGAGGTAATTAGGTTGCTAGTGAAGTTAATTTGATCAATTTATCGCTTCACTATCTCCTACGATTTGATTGGCTGAGATCGGGCTTTGAAATTTGATATTGCCGTCATCTGCGCGTAACGTCGAGATGGGTTTATAATAGATTTGGTTAAGCTTTGTTTAAAAGCGGACATGCAATCTTATGTGGTGTCCGAATAAATTTCGCCTTACTATTAAACCGTGATTTTTTAATTATTTTTTGATTTTAAAATTTTGTAATTTTAAAAATTTAGGCTAATTATTTTATGGCCTACATTAAAAACTTTTTAACTTTTGATAAAGCTACAGCTTTAAGATTTTGCATGCAATCTGATTTCAACTAAATTATTTTCAAAATGGCTGAATGTCCGGAACTACGAGCAATTGGCGCCAACTTTGAAATTTTAAATAATAATCCTATTTTTGTTACATTTTTGAATTTGTTTCTTAAAACTGAGTAAAATATAACCTAATTGTTAAAACTTATTTGTCATAGTTTTTGACGTACGTCATTTTTTTATACAAATTTTTATTTGCAGAGGTTTATTTAAAATATTACGTACATAAGCAAATGATTTTTTTTTTGCATTTGATGCCAAAAGTTCAAGTGGTCTTCTCAAGGCTTTAAGATTGTTAACTGTCAAACTGCAAGGCTACTATGATTTTTGGTAAACGATGATTAAAAATTGATTATAAAACAGATTTTTCAAATAGTATAACTCTGCGTTGTCAATGGCTATCAAAAGAACATCAATTTTTATGCAAACTCTTATTAACATCTTCTATATCAATGTTTTACAGTTTTTGAAATAATCGCAAAAAACAGAATTTTGGCTCATTATTATCATTTTTAATTAAGTAAGCTTTTAAAAAATATGATAAAATTGTGCTCTTAATTAAAAGAAATGTCTTATTTGTTCACAATTTTCGTTCAAGAAGTTCAACATTCGATGGCAGGCTAACTGAATTACAGTAGATAATTCAGTAAGTTATAATAAACTACATATAATTAAATATTATAGTTTTGTTGTTTATTATATAATAAAATCTAAACAAAATATTAAAGTTTGACAATTGTTAACCATCTTACAGGGTCTACTTAGTTAAAATTATGAAAAAAAACTTTTTGTTAACGAGTGAAAAAAAACTATTCACTTATCGCAAAGGGTTCAAAAGCTGTGATGTTAGATAAACCCTTGCAATTAATAATTAAAAAAAAACATTTGTGTAAAAATTATGACAAATAAGAATCAACAACTTAGAAAAATGTTACTTAGTTTGAGAAGGTGAATTCAAATCTGCAATAAAAATGTGTGATTACTATTTAAAATTTCAAAGTTGGCGCAAATTTTTTGTAGTCCGGAAACTCAGCCGCTTTGAAAATAATTTCTTTGAAATCAGAATGCTCGATTTGGATCGTATAAAAAATTATAAAGCTCTAGCTATAGTAGAAGTCAAAAAGTTTCTAATGTAAGCCTTAAAAGAATCACCCTGTATAGGTGTTATGCTAATGCCAAGCTCAGCAAAAATTATTAATAATATAATTTTTCTACTGTATGTAAGAAAGTAATAGTTCTTTATTAAACTAGTAAACAAAAGTTGTGTTTTTGAAACGAGTGCGGAGCAGAAAGAAATCACGAACAGATAATGCCAACTTTTCTTTACGTGTATAATTTAACGTTGTCTTTTATATGTAGGTGCAACGAGAAATTGTTGTTAAATTTTTTTACCGGTAGAATAAAAAATCATCAAATAAAATAAACAAATCACCAAGTGGCCACTTTATTCTATGGAGTAGAATAAAAAAATAACTAACTGAATTAATGTACCACAGTAACCACTTGTAGAATAAAGGTGTACTTACTACCTCTACCCATATCTATGGAATAAGCAACAACATTATTAATACCTATAAGAGAAATAATTTATTGTTCATATGATTTGTATAAATAAATTAGTTCAAATATAGATTTCAAATTCCATATTTATCGAAGAATAATTATATTATAATTTTAATAGTAAATCGTAACTACATTGTGTAAGCTAAAAAGTTGTTAAGCCAATAGTTTATATTTATTTACACATTCAGAAATTTTTTGTTGTCTTTCTTTCTGGCTCGATTGTTTTTAGTTAATTTTAAATAACAGCAAAATGTGTTGTGTTTTTTAAATGGTGGGCTTCAGTTCGATACAATTGCCTCCCACTCAGTTATCGTATCTGTGATCATAAAGCGTCTGAAAACTTTTCTAAAACGTTACATCTGGCTAATTCGCGACCCGGTTCATGACTTTGCTCACGCCCCAATTCCCCGATTACTTGCTGACAAACTTGGCACGGAGTGCATTATGTCGATGGAGTGCGTGAGATTTCTCTAACTCCAGTTTAAAGCATACTTTAAACGTGTAAGGAGATAATGGCGTGTGCTTCGAAGATTAACCGCGGACGCTGATAACCCTGCTCCCAAATTTATGCATCGATCGATTTATAAACAGAAATTGTTCTAGGCTAATAAGACAACTTTAAGGGATGAATAATTTCCACGAGAAAAATTCGTGGGTGATTAATCGTTCCGGTGAAACGAATTTTCGCGTGATAAAGAGTGAGGGTTATTTTTAAAAAAGGAAATTGTCTTTGCTGGTATATGGCATAATTATTCATTTGAAATGTCACTGTTTACTTTATACACATATTGGGGGAAAAATATGGGAGTCTAATTCGGGAAATGTGTACCACCGGATGGTATAAATTAGGTAGTGGTAGCGATGATTCGTGTCCCTGATGGTCGGAAAGTTTTAGAGCGGCGAACACCTAAGGGGTTTGGTGGTTTGGATTTGATAGAAGTCGATACAAAAGGAGGAAATATTTTGTGATTTTAGATTTATTCGCATTTCATTTGGAATAAAACCTTTTTTAGTAATTATTTCACACAAAGGAATTTAATTATTAAAATCATTTCTAGTTGTTTGTTGTGGAAAATAGCATCATGAAAAAACCGTGCGCACAAAACATTTTTGAAATTTCATACCTAAATGAAATAAAGTCGTTAAAAATAGAAATCACTCGCAAATATACCATCATAAAATTAACAATGTAGCCGAGTTATTTGGCCATGCAGTACTGACTAATTAATGTCCAATATACATATCAAAGAATGTAAACTATAGTATTAATTAGCGCAAAACAGCAACTTTTGGCTTTTGCGTAAATATACGATACAAATCCTCTCTAATTATTTCTGAAGTCCCGATCGTAACTAAAACCCTGAAATACCCCTTACGTAATGAGCCTTTAGCCTGCGGTTTTGCAGTGCTAAATGCACTCGGCTTCCAGTTCGCAGGTGCAATATATCTCTCGCTCTCCGCGCAATAAAATTAGACGCAACACTCAAGATTATGCAGACAAGTCTAATAAACCGCCTGTAAATAATTTACGGCAAAAGCCCGTCCGTTAAACCTCCTTTTTCCTTTCTTTTACCACCGGAAACATCTTGCCTCGTCCCAAGAGGTCAACGTTTACCGAATCGTACAAAGCACTCGAGAGTAAAACATCCGCTAAACACTACCATATACGAAAAGGTGTGCATCGGGATAGTTTTAAAATTATTAATTAATTAACAAGTGTTGAATGTTGAGCCGGTTTGCCGAAACAAGTCACAAAGGAATCTATTTAATTAGGAGGCAAGTTTAAGTAGAAATGCTGCCAGCATTAGCAGACGAGGCTTTCGCTGCTCGTTCGATTTTGTGGAAAGGAAATGTTACCTACTATCCTTCTCGATGTTACTAATTTATGTCTTCACTTTTTACCGGCGCTGAGAAACACGGGTGGAATTAAAGCCAGACGATTCGGCACAGATAAATCAAAGCCGATATGAAATTGAAATTATTACCACCAGACTGTTTACTGTTTCAGGATGATTAAAAAGCAAAATTTGCTAACCACAACTTTGCTTTGCTTGATTACGTAAACCACTATAATTTTTCAAGCCTTTTTTGTTATGTTATAAATAAAATAATGTTTAAAAATCTATGCAACTTGTTTTAATATGAAAGCAAAAGCGTGGACAAGTATACACTGAATAACTTAAACGTTCATATTTTACACTTTTGTTATATTTTGGAACTAAGAAAATAAAATTATAAGTAGGTATTGATATATCTACAGGGTGGATCAGCCCAGCTCTCGTCTTCTGTAGTTCAGTTATTAGAAAATTTGGGCATTTGATAATTTTTCTTTTTATTTATACTCTGTGACGCATTTTAGAAAAATATTTTTGATCCTACACAGTGTCCCAAAAAAGTGTGACGTCATAATAATAATAATTTTAATGACATGCTATTATTTTTTTGTGCTTGTAAGGATACCCTTTTAACTTCTTACATATTACTAAAAAAATACTAAAAATATAAAACCATAACTTACAAATTACAAATAATTGTTTTGAGTTACTACAGGCTGTTCACAATTTGCTTCCAAATCTTTGAATTTTGAAGCTTCTTATTTTAATTATTTTAAAAGAAATTCCTTGTTTATTTTTATATTATTTAATGCGCAATTACACATAAAACGTCTAATTTTTCTTTTTACAACTACAACGTAAATCCTAATATTTTTGGAAATTCGGAGTTATTTGCTAAAAACTTTTTTGTCAACTATTTTAATGATATGTATTTAATGAATAAATTGCAAATCCTAACACATTCGGACTTATTTGCGAAAAACTCGTTAATGATTAACGTTTTTAAAAAATACCTTCGAATGTGTTTGCAATAGGGTTGTGATAAAAAAATTCTTTCGGTATAAGAATAAATGTGGTTTATACCATGAGATTGAAAATATACTGAATTAGAGCAAGCTTTGAAAGTGAATTGTAACCTTAGCCTTAGGCAACTAAAAAGCTGTCTAGAAATACTGTTTTTATGTTAACAAATAAACGTTTAAAAAATTTTCTGCTAAGCTTTCATCAATTGAATAGTATTTCCACTATCCAATTATTTTTTCACCTGTTCGAAATAGCATTCTACATGTAGAATTTTTTTTTGGGTGGTAAACACCATTTAAAAAAAATTTAATTAAGGAAGAAGTCAATTTTTGAAAAATTATTTAAATTCTGACATGTGGCAAAATTCTGTCTGCACAACTTGCTCTGATTCAGTTTATTTTCGATCTCATATTATAAGATATAAGAATAGTTAACAAAACTAATTTTTAGCGAATAACTCTGGTGTATGAGAATTTACGTTAGAACTGTAATAACAAAGATGTTCGTTTTTAATTACGCATCAAATGATATAAAAATAAATAGGGGTTCCCGTTAAAAAAAAGAAAATAAAAAGCTCTAAAGTTTAAAACGTATCGAATTACAATTACAATTACAATTACAATTTATAACATCCTGTAGTACATCAGATCAACCAAAATTATTAAATCAGTCTGCTAGACTTTATTAAACACGTACATAGTAATAGTGATATCCAGAGAACACTGTTTTTATTTTTTATTAATTTTTAAAGGTGTAAAAGTGTAAAAAGATATTTCTGTTTTTATTTTTTTAACAGTAAATGCTAAACCGATTAGAATTTTTTTTAGGGAAGTCTAAGAAGCTAAAAAGCTATCTTAATAAGCACACAAAAATAACATATTATCTGCTCATACTTTTTTTTGAAACACTATAATCATAATTATTTTTTTTAGTTTAAATAACATTTACTACAAAATAATAATATCAAAAGTCAAAATTTAATAATAACTGAGCTACAGAAGACGAGAGCTGGACTGAACCAGCCTGTATATAGATACAAAATATAATTACAAAAATAGTATAGTAAAGTATAAGTGGATATTGAGGTCTTTAAAACACGCGTCGAAATAGTGTTTTAAAGACCAGTTATCCACAAATACTTAATTTTAATCTTTTTGGTTCACTTTGAAACCATAAATGCTGATACTAAAATTACAAAAATTGGAAATAATGTAATGTGAGATCAGTATATCTTTCGCTGTCGTAGAATTGATGGTCATTATAATAAAAAATTATTAAAAGTTAACATTTATTTTCACGTTTCTTGGGTTATTGATGTTGCCATGGGCACTTTAAAAAACGCGCGTTTTTGAAAGTTGGATTAATTTATATACGCTGCAGCGTTTTTTAGATAAGCAAAATAAATTAGCAATAAAAAATTTGTATATTAAGTATCAAGAACGGTAAGGAGAGTTTACTGAGATCGGCAATCCTTAATTTTGGTGATGCTTATGACGTTTTTTGCAAGATCCCAATTTTTTTTTAATATTTGTTAAATAATGTCAAAATAATGTCAAAATAATTGTTAAAACAGCAGGTTATGGTTACCGGTTGCTACGTCCAAGGCGTCGACAAAATTACTTACCGACGCCTAATTTACTTACTGACGTCTTTGGACGTAGCAACTAGTAAACACCACGTACTGTCTTGGAGCAGGCGTAGTAAGCAATCAAATCGTGCAAAAATTAATTTTTAGAACGATAAGTTGACCCAGTTGAGTAGATAAATGTACAGCTGATCTTTTGCGGATAGCTTTTGTGTTTTTGCAATTTAGGCTCTATTTGCATAACGAGTAAAATTGGCGGTCGTTGTAATTGCCCCGTGCGATGTGGAGCATAAACAGCAAATTTTTGGGGCACGGGATCAAAAGACAGCTCGAATAAAGCGCGCAACTCAAATGCGGAAATTCGAAGTACAAGGGAGAGAAAGTTAATGCTAAAGACTGAAGGCTAATTTCAGTTTATTTAATAAATACGCTGAGGTAACCCGAATTCACTCTCACTTAATTCCAACATAAAATATTACATCTCTCTCGAAATACAGTATTCAATCTAAGCGAAATCCATGAATCAAATGTATAAAAGTCATAAAACAAAGCGCATTCAAACAGCAGTAAAAAATAAACGATCGTGTCGAACTTGTGCGAATCCACTCCTAAACATCCTCCTCTCAAAGTTTAAATAGAATTTGTAAAAAATGACGATAAAACTTATATAAGGAGTGTAATTTCTATTCAAATTGGGCCGCTTTCCAATAACCTCCCGATCAATAAGCAATAGCAAAGAGCCGAATTGATCCGAGAATGCAAAAAAGACTAATCCGACACGGAAATGGACAAGTTGTGGCGACTCCTCCCCTAATTGCAAGTCGGTTTTTCCGTTTCGTATCGTAATTGAGTATTTGATAACAGGGGAGCGATGTAAATAAATGACGCATTAAATACAATTAGCAAATAACAAGCACAAGAATTAGGTGGGCCTGTAATTGCGCTCAGCGAATTTTGCGCCAAAAATACCGTTTTTCCTTTAAAACTATTCAATAAAAGCGCGTCCGAATTTACGCCCCCACATATCCTTTCAATCCCTTTTAATAACCACTCAGTGACGTTCAGACTGTGAAGATTTGCGGCAAGTTTATTCCATTTTAGTCGAATGTTATGCGGACAGAATGCGAATAAAACAAAAGACATCTGCTGCGACCATAGGGAATTTAATATGCGCCCTAACCCCAATAAACATTACATTGACAAGCAGACCTTGGCCGAAAATAGCGCCGATCCTTCGCGCTCATTCACAGTCTAATTACTGAAATCAAAAGGATTGGGTATTTTTGTATGCATAGAATCGCACTCGTATGGAATATCTTGATTGTCCTATTTCAGAGGAAATTTTCTATTTCGGTGAATAGACGCTGAAATGACGAGCAATAAGCCGGCACCTTTGCGACACACTTTGGAGGAATTACAAGTGCTTCTATAACTGCAAGGTGCAAAGAATGATGATTTCAGATGTAAAGAGAGCAAAGGTGATGCGACCGAATTGTATTTGCAATGCCGAATGGAAAGACGCGAGGTAATGAATGAAAGGAAGATTATAATTAACTTAGATTAAAATAAAATTATGACGAAAATTCCTCTCTGTCAGGCTTTTATTAACTGTAATATATTGTATAAAGGATTTAGTTTTATTCCTGAAATAACATCAGATAATCAGACGCAGCCTAGCAATTGAAACAGGCCAAACACACGTCTCCACACACCGCTCCCCGTCTAAAATTTGATGGTTTTTCAATAATCGAAAATCCTTTATCAGCCTTGTCTCAAAATTTATTCACTCTTAATAATATTTAATCGCATCTGCCTTCATGGGGAAGAAGAAACGTTCACGTCTGACCTATCTTGCGCCGGTGGCAGTGCCTATAATAACGTTTTATTATATCCCTTGCAGCCGGGAAGTGCTACGAATATCAAACATACGTTTTTATTCTCGGATTCGAGTCAATATTTGGCCGGTCGCGGTCCACTGCTGTCCAATAAACTATATCGTGCCTATACACCCGCCACTCGAAATTAAGATCTCAGGTCGGAAGGACCCCAAAAACCAGATTACCGACCCCTTTGCCAAATATTTACGAGGAGCGGGTGTTGATTTAGGGGTTTTTAGCCGCGTGATTATTTTTCTTTTGTCGGTCACGGACAGATGCACCCCAAGTGCCGGAATACTAACGAGATAAAAACGTATTCGCTGCATCAAGAGATAATTATCTGAGCAACTTTCAGGGCTTAGTCTATTCTCAGCACTAATTAGAATGCGCGAAGTAACTTTGTACAACACTTATTAAAATAAATAAAAGTTTCTACCAACAAAAATGAAATGATCAGGAATTTGTTTTCGTTTCAGGTAGGGCTGGAGTTATCTCAGAGCAACAAATTAATTATCTAATAAGTGGCATAAAGTACCGTAAACTTGTTGATTAATTGTTATAGTTTGAGCAGAGTAAGACCCTTTGTGTAGGCAAAGTGGAAGATTTAAGGCAAACATAAATAATTACAAAATCATAAGATGATGTTAGATGGCGCTAATTGTTCATAGTGTAGGAAAGAAAGCAGCAAATATTTTATTAATATTTAAAACAATGTTAACGGATGGAAGGCTGCATTGTTCTTTGCTGAATAAAAGATAAAACTTCGGAAAAGTCCGGAAACCGTCTATGATAAAGTAAAAATGTCTAAAAAACGCTTCCATTGTTCACAATACAAAACTTTGAGGAAACACTGAATTACGATTACTATAATAGCTTTTTAACGAATTGGAAACGCGTTTGACATGTGATTAATATTCCATTGTGGTTAAATTGGATTTGATTAAATTTATTCCCGTCCGAATATCGAGAAGGATAACGTTTGATCGTATAGAGGATATCTGATAATTATTCATCGTCTATCTTGTTTCATAAATGTTCCGACAAGTCAATTGTGATAGAGCGAAAATGTCGATACCAGAAAAATCAGTTGCAGTGCGCTCGGTTTTTGTGTGGCTTTTCCAAACTAGGAAAACATTTTGTATCTTGTTTTAATTTCCTCGTGAAAGTTGGGAAAAGTTTAGAGTTTTCGAGCTTATTTACATTCATGTTCTTAAAGCATGATTTGATCATGTCGCAAAATGAGCTTCTTTGGATGTGCAATGTTGACTTACTGCTCCACAAAATTTTTATTTATTTTTTTATTGAAATGCAAATTAGGACTTTTAATTTTTTGTTTCTTGAACAAACGTCATCAGTAAAATAGAAAATTGTGACCATTTTTTACAAGCGCCTAAATTAAAACTACTGCCGCAGATTTGTATTTTTCGATCGCTTTCGTCGCTCGCCTATCACCACCCATTAATTTCTGCAAGCCGCAAGGGAGCGCGTGGGGGCACTCCGATTGAAATACACCACTCGATTAATAAGAGATACTCTAACAGATTTATAGGAAACTCTAATACTGCTCTGACAATAATTGATTTTGTTTCCTTCTTCATTTTTCTTCCCGAACAAATTATTCTCTCGCCGTTTCCTGCGAGTCGCTTTTGCTTTCATTTTATTTGTTGGGCGACAATCTTAATCAATTTAGAGAATTTTTAGTTGCGTATAAATCCCATTCCGTGCCTTAATTGAGTCAATAAGTCGCAGGATTAAATGCATTAATCGCTCGACGACAGACCGACCATTACTCCGAAGTTATGTTCTCGTCGGTTTATTTTAGTACTTAGCAGTAACTTGGTGGTGTTGTTATTTGAATAAAGTAGCGTGAGGCGAGGTCTTTGGTTCGTGTCACTTTTATCTTATTTTCCAGCACAAGACACCTCGCGCTCTCAACTTTACATGGTTATACATATTCATGCTTTCAGAATTTTCAGCCACATTCTACTAGTGTTTCAAATAATTACCAAAGTTTACTGTCAAACGACAAGCTCAAGTGATTTTTTCGAATCGCGAGATTATTACCGGAATTTATTCAGCGGCACGTTTCTAATAGCTTCGGTTTATCAGAAAAAGCTTAAAACCTTGATTCAATTACTTTTTGGGAATTTTACACAGACGCAAAGAAAAGTGCCAACTAAGCGGAGAAAACTAGCAAACAATGGGTGATAATTTTAATGGGGAAAGCGGGGCGAAAACACTCGAATGAGCTTTCAAGTGGATAGCAACACATTCAAGAGCCACAACTGCACATTGCGGTCATTAAAAATTACACATTTTTTCAGTATTTTATGTGATTTCGTATTTTTTTTAAACTACACATTCAACTGTTGTCTCTATAAACAAAAAACGTTGCTTCAATAAAATTTGCCTAGTTCAACCATGAATAAACGAGGAAAAGATAAATAAAATATATTTAGTACTTCAATAATAATAAAATTTACAATTGGGACCAAAGAATTTGTTAAAATTGAATGAATATCATTATTTCCTACTTTATTAATTAAATCTGCTATAATTTAATTAGAATAAATTACTCGTACCTTACCACGAATAATTTGAAATTTAGCCGTTAGATAAAACCACTGGCTTTAAAGCCACAAAATTGATTTAATCATAATAAAACTAAACAGTAAATATTTGAGTTATGGATAACTATAATTTTCAGCGAATTGGTAAAAGTATTTAATTATAGATACAGCATTTCGATTTTTAAATGTTTTTAGGTTTATTAAAATCTAATTACAATATTTGTAACAATTTAACAAATTTAAACTACACACCCAATTAATTTAGAGTAAATACACAAATTTGAAGAACATTTAATTTACTTTAACTAGATTAAGGATATATAAAGGGTAGGATAGGAAATAACATACATCCTTGACAGTTCCGTTAATGTCGCCAGAGCGCGCAGTTGTTCCATTACTGCAAAAAAATTAAAAAATGGTTGTATTAGTAACGGTTAGCAGCAGGCAACCAAAAAATACAGGCAAATAGAGCATTAAATATTCAATAGTAAGATATAATCAGAATGCAAAAATTTTATCGTAAACTATATTTAAAATAATTTCAATTTACCAATTATTTTTCTGCCTCATATTTTTTAAAACCCTGCAAATACAGTTACTGGTACAAGAAAAATGTTAAGACGAAAATTAAAATTTCCACAAAAAGTCTGGCATACTGTATTTCCATCTTCAACAATTTAGGTTCCAAAGTCGTTTAAAGACCCTCAAACAACATAAAATATTTTAGATAAAAATATGGTGTCGCCGACATTTTTGTAGAAAATTTAATTCTCTACATCTTTGTTCCTTACACTTTTTTTTATCTACGTTTGCAAAAATATCAGGAGGAGTATAAATTGATAATTCTAAGCGATCATTTTAGTGCACCGTCGCATATTTATCATATTACTGCGAATACGGTTAAAGTGTATGGAACAAAGTTGCAGAAAATTAAATTTTCTATAAAAAAGTCCACGACATCATATTTCTATCTTCAACGGATTAGGCAATAATTAACTTTCCGTTATTTGACCATCCATCGCTAAAATGAAACAAATCTGTCGCTTCAGTGATTTTGAACGCCTTTGGAACTAGACTGTTGAAGACAAAGATATGGTCTTGCGGACATTAAAAAAAAGTAATTTATTGCAACTTTTTCTCTTGTATCTTTAAAAGAACTTGCAGCGTTTTGACAAATTCTAAATTCTAATAAAATTTTTTCCCATGTTTCTCACAAATGTGTGTTTCAATGTGTTTCTCAATCAACTAGTTGAATTTAAATTTTTATTTTTATTTATTTTTTTTTACTTCATTTTTACCTACCGTACTGTTTTTTTTAGATTCAAAAAGTTCTGCGATTTTGTAAACTAGGTAAAGTTAAAGGCAGAGCAATAAAAACAAACATGTAAATTGTTGCAAGTGCTTTCAAAATTTTTTTATCACCATTTAAAAATTGTCCCGCCACTTGTACCCTTTATTTAAAAAAATGTAAATATAGCAAATAAATCTTGTTCTAAAAAATTACTCTGTTTCTTATTCTGTTTGATTATTTGTTACACACTTTGAAGTTTTGAACAAATACAAGATCGCTTTTCTGTCGTTATTAATATCAGTATTTCCATAAAGCATTCAGTACCTATCTTAGAAATTTCCATTTTATCAGAATTTACATTAGCTTTAATAAATGCTCTCATGTTCCACGTTTCTATTAATATTCATACAAAGAAACGCCTCAAATTTAGCATGAAATAAAAACTGCGTATTTCTGTGAATTTCTACTTTTGGACCCGTCGTATTGTTGCATTCCGCTGACAATATGAATGAATCTAAAATCTGCAAAAATTGTACAATACCTCGATCCGCTCCTAGCCCTCAGTCCTATAGAAAAGTTACGATCCTTCGAACAACATTTTCCCCGGCATTGTTAAGTTAGTCGAGTCATATTTTCTCCTCGGCACATTGCACACACACCAAAGGATCAAAATCACATATGACGATGGTGGAAAGTTTTTATGGACATAAATCCCGGCGGCGATTTAAATATTTAAGGAGAGATCGTGTCGCGGTCATGTCCTAGGATCTAGGACGTGTACACAAAGCCTTTCGCTAAAATTTATAAGTTTATACGAAGCAGATCGAGTCAACTAGCGAGGACATAATCCCATTAGGGTGACCCGGACGGTGGGATCCCCTAAACCACTTTGCATCTTTGTCCCGGCTTTTTCTGTCCGGTCGCAGCTTTACTTAATCAAGGGAAATGGCCGCCATACATCAGACATGAACACTTGCAGGGGCGATTAAAATTTACAAGATTTCGGGAGAAAAAGATAGCTTTGACGAAGCGGGTTTAATTATTTACCGCCGCATTGGAAAACTTAGATATATCATTCTCTCGCAGCTGCTCCCTTAAAAAACATTAATCGAGGTGAAGGATTTGCGATATAATTTTCTTGGTGATTGGCGCAATTGAAAACGCGGAAAATACACAAATTGAGCAGCCGGCAATTTATAAAAGAAAAACACAAACTTGAAGTTTTTCAATCAATTTTTATTTGATTGGCAGTGCCTGTATTTATTACGGACCGAAGTGATGTTTTAATCTACAGCCTGTTCCGTCTAAACCCCACATTAAAAATATTGAAAGATATTTATTTGAAAGTTGGTACTCAGCCATAATTTGTTAAGTTGTGCTTAATAAAAATATTTTCAAGATCGTGATACTTCCTGTTACTACGGAAGTGGCTATCAGCTTCCATTTTTTAAATAGAAAGCTACGTTTTTCACTGCGTTTTTGGATTAGTTGAGTTATTTTAAGAGAGTTTTTATCAGCTTTCTCTGTACCTAAGTTTAACCGTTTTCAAGATATTTAAAACTTTTTGAAAATTTTTTGATTTGCACCTGTCACTTGGAAAGTCGGTAACTCTCTTAGTTTTACAGTTTTTGAAATTATATTTGGAGAATTAAAAAAGAGAGCCTATATCTGTTCTCCAGTATGTTCAAAACTGGAAAGTTAAAACCCAAAAATTTTAAGGTTAAGTTTGGACAACTTCAGGTACCCGTAACTTATTTTTTTTCAAATGGGATGTTTCAAATTTTATTTTATTTGATGGAAGAGAATTTTGTTCTGTATCGATCTTTATTAGCATTCCCTATACCTATCTGTGATAATTTTAAAGTTACAGGGTGACCCAGGGGTGCGTAATCGCTCTATAGGTTTTTTGCTATATGAAATATTACTATTCTGTTTTTATTATCCGATAGATCGACTTAAAGTCTACAAACTAAAGATATTTTTATTATACACAGGATGTTGTTTACAGCGTGGTGAACTAAAGTTATACCTCTTTTAATGGAACACCTTATATATTTTTGCATAATTAAATTGAATGCAAAAAATAATATATTTTATTTAAGCTATTATAGGTCCATCTCTTTTCGTTTCGGAATTATTCAACTTTTGTTATAAAAAAGATCAACATTTGAAAAATTACTGCGTATTCGCTTATAAATTTTTGCCAATAAATTTGCAAGGGAAAAACTCAGAATACTTTGTAGTTTTAGCAAATAGTTGACTTTTAATTAAAGCACGCAGATAATATACAGAGTGTCCCAAAACCTAAAAAGTTGAATAGCTAATTTTTTCAAATAAAACACCATACATTTTTTTATGTTTAGAAAGGTGTCGACTTTCTAATGATATAAGGTTTAAATAAAAAAATTAAATTATTTTTCGAGGTTTTGCAAAAAAAATATTTTATTACAAAATAAATTGTTACCCTTTAAAATCTAACAGTCAAATGGTAATTCATTTTTTGATATGTACTAATGTGACTTAATTACATTAGTAATCTAATTATTACTTGATACATTAATGAATTTCACTCATCAAGAATTATTAACAAAATAAATAAAAAACGAATTTTTTATTTTGCTATACAAACCGCATATCATTAGAATGCTTATGAAAAATGCTATCGATGTGTCCAAAGAAATACATGGTGTTTTATATAAAAAATTTGAGCTATTCCAATTGGCACACTCTACTCTGTACATTACTTCAGTGTTTCAAGTGAAAGTCGACGATTTCCTAAAACTACAAGGTATTCTGAGTTTTTCTGTTTTTTTTTTTCGTAGTGATGTTTCTAAAATTGGTCTTTTTGATAACGAAAAGTTGAATAATTCCGAAACGAAAAGAAATAGACCCATAAAAGTTTTTGCATTTTTTTTACGTGGAACCTAATTTTACAAAAATATATAGGGTGTTCCATTAAAAAATATAACTTTGGTTCACCGTAACACCCTGTGTATAATAAAAATATTGTGTAAAAATATTGTATTTGTGGACGATCTATCGGATAATGAAAACAGCATATCAATATTTCAAATAACAAAAAAGTTATAGACCTATTCCACACTTCTGGATTTCTTTGACATTGTAGAAAATTTCTTACTAACCACACTTATTTTTGCATAATTTGTCATAATGACAAACATTAAACAAACGACAAACTCTGTTCAAAATTGTGTTATCTGTCCTGTGAAAACAAAATAAATGTATAGAATATTTCTATGACAAACCTATGAGAAAAAACCTATGGCTAATAAATTTCTCAATCTCAACAAATAGTTATTGTATCTTAAAAACATCATAAGATTCATAAATATAGGGCATGCATTAGCATTAGCATTCCTTATATTTAAGTATTAACAGATCGATGCAGAATTAAATTTTCTACAATTTAATGAAATCAAACTTGCGGCATTTCATTTGAAAAAATTGAGTTATGGGTGCTCAAAGTTCTAAAAATTTAATATTAAACATTTGGAGTTGGTTATTCCATTTTAGAAATTTGAAAACACTAAAGCAAAAATCTAGACTTTCTCTCTCAAATGAGCTAAAAAATATTTCCAAATTATTAAAAATGGAGTTATCAATTTTTGAACTGGAAGGTGCAAATCCAAAAAAATTAAAAAACTTAAATATTTCGTAAACGGCTAAATTTATGTATAAAAAAGCTTATGAAAATTTCCTTAAAATAACTCTATTAATCAAAAACGCATTAAAAAAATATAGCTTTCTACTTACAATAAGAAAGTTGATAGCGACTTTTGGTATAACTGGAAGCGTCACCATTTTGAAAATATTTTCACTGCAAACAGAAGATTATGGTCGTATACAAATTTTCAGATGACTATCATTATTAGAGCTACCAATACTTCCAATGTAGTGTTTAGACGGCACACCCTGTATACTTTGCACACAGCTCAGGTTTGAGTGGAAGAATTGAAATGCGCAAATCAGGATCAAACTCAAACCAGTGGTTCGTGTCATCCAACACTATTTTCACTTCTCCTCGCTTTCGTAATCCAATTGTTAATAGTTTGTTTGCTTTGTTCCCAATTCATTCTTGATAAGCCAACCGATCACGTATTTTAAATAGCAGCCATACGTGCGGTTCGCAAAATCGACTAATTAAATTCTCGTTCGATAATCGCGTCGGTTGGAGAATAGCAATTCTTGCACTTTTTTCCTCCATTAAAAGCTGCATTCGCAGCTCGAATAAAATCAATGCGCAAACCCCGTGAAGTTATATTATCACCAAAAAAACGGTTTATTTATAGCGTCAGAGGTGAATATTCAAAATCGAAAACATGCGTCCATTCTTTCGAAATCAATGCGACCTAGGACTTGATTAAATTTTGTGTTATTCTTTATCCGACAACACAAATGGTCAGCTTTAATTAAAGAGATTCTAGCGCCGGTGACAGTAAATCCCAATCTAGCGCTGACACGTTGTGTACTCTCGATGCAATTTTGAATTTATGGTTCACTAACTGAAAAACGAGTCGAAAATGAGAGGCTCATTAGAGGAATTTTAAATTTCAAGCAACATTCACGAGGGATACGTGAAAAGGGGGAAATAAGTTAGCGTGATTTATAGCGACAAGGAATAACTTAATCCGCAAATGCAATTTCATTCTTGCACTTTTCCAATGCTACAAGATTGGGGAAGTTTGGCGTAAGTTGACTAAAAGCGGATAAGAAAAGCAAACCCGGTTTGGGGTTAAATAATGGACGTTCGAAAATATTTCGTGTATTTTCTTTTGTATTGAAACTTCCGCTAGCGATATGAAACTAATTAGAAAACAGAACTGCACTCAAACCAGGTTAAAATTTTCACCACGTCTGGCCACATCCACTTTATCACAAAAATATCTCTCTGGAAATATGTTAAAAATGTCGAAAATTCGAAAGGCAATTGACGTTTCGTGGGCCGACGGCTGAAGACTGAAACGACATCACACATTCTATCGTGGACAGCGATTTTGTGAGCGGAAGTGAGCATTGCATTCTCTCAAATAAGTTGTAAAATAATTCAGTCGGATGATTGTGTTATGGAGAAATGAGTGCGCTCTGACCTGGAAAGGTCAGGATTAAATGTGCTGAGTGGATGAGAAAATATTCATTTTTTCTGGTGCATGTTGCCAAGTATTTAAATTCATTATCTTCAATTCTGTTTAAATGAAATTCTTTAAATGTGTTTTTAAAGTGAGCTACAATGTTACGGCATGCAACTTTAGCAAATAATAATTTAAATGCAGCTCGTAAAATCCTCTTAAGTAAATTTTAGAGCTGCTTTATTGCCGAGACTTTTTACTCGTTGTTTCCAGATTTTTCAACCAGACTGCATTCTTGCCGTCTTACAAATCGCCTTAGAATCAATCAAAAATGATTCTTAAAAATTAATTATGCAAAAAAATAACAAATTAAAAAAAATAATTGAGCATTTAAAATTTTAAAATTAGTGAAGGCTCGCGATTACATAATGCAGAGCTGCTAGTTTATTGTTTTATTCTTGTATATTCCTAGCCATAATCTAATAACTATAAAAATGCATCCAAAAATATTTTGTAAATAATTTACCAAAACATTTACTGTTCAATATTTCATCACAAAAATCCTAAAAAATCATTTAAAAAATCCTTCTCAATTTTATTCTTATAAAGAAGTAAAGTGAAGATTTCTTTCTTAATTTTTTAAAATACAAGCTGAATTTGATAGTTTTGCATATATTTTAAAGGGTGATAATAGACCTTAAAGAAACTCAATATATCTCATTTTGTCTTATCCGGATGTTTATAGATTCCGATATGTAGAGTATTTTTGGCACCTAATAAATTTTAATTTACGTAGCAGCTTTAAATTTTACCAACGAAAATTGTAAAAAACATATTTAAAGTTAGTTTTTTAAAATCTATCACGATTGTTTTTATTTTGTTATAATTTGCAAAAATAGCCACCAAAAAAAAGTGTTTTCACACTAAAACAAATATAAAAAAGGGAGAAATTTTGCAACAGTTTGTTTTGTCGAAGATGCCATCGAATTTGATTTTGTCATATGTCACTGACAAATAAACATGTAACCTTGAAAATAAAGTACTCAAAATATTATTATAAGTTGCATTTTTTTGACAAATATTCCAACGCTTAAGTGGAGGTTTCACGCTCTATATTTTAGAAACTATAAACAATCGGATAAGGCATATTGAGTTAAACTGACTCGTTTTGAGCTCTACTATCATCTCTCAAAATATGCAAAACTATCAAATTCACCCCATATATTAAATCTTTGGTATAACGAAGAAAAAGACCAAGTTCCTCTACTCTTTCATGGCAACGAAACTGAAAATTATTTATGACTTTATATTTTAAAAGTTGTGATTTTGTAGTATTTAGAAACTTAAAAAATTGTTCTGGCAACTTATTAAAAAAACACAGTTAGAGGTTATTTCATATTTGGTGGCGAACTGGCAGTGATATAAAAGATTCTTGAAATGCACACTCACTTGGTTAAAATAATGAAATACAACAGCTTGCGTTTTTTTCTCTAAAATTTACTTAGTTCTTACTTTAACATTAATAATTTTTAAAGAGGAAGATAGAAATCTTATTACAGTGTAACCTCCGTTAATGGACATCTCCCGATAACGGACACCTCTTTACAACGGACATTTTTGTAGGAACGGAACAAACAAATTGTAAAATAATGTAAAATAATCTCTTTATAAACGTACTCTCTGTATAACGGACGCAGACAAACAAAATTCCTCAATTGACATTATATCACATAAATTTACCTCTTACAAGGAACAGATCGAAAAAGTAGTGGTCCAAAGAACGAACATTTGTTTGATGGATTATGTAGAAAGGGATGAAAAAGTGTAAATTGACACTCCAGAATTAAATATCGTTAAATATATACATTTTTTTAGAAAAATTATATTAAAAGATTGGTAAAGACGATAGTGATAAAGAGAAAACTTGCTTTAGCACCACAGTAAACTCATGCTGTCTGAATATTTTAAGCTTTTTTATAGAAAATATTTTTGCTGATTTTTTAAATTTGAATATCTTTGGTAGCCAGTTTATTGAATGATGCCTTCTTAGTCCTATATATAGCGTTTTAATTCGAATTTTGTGGTGTTATGTTGAGTAGATAGCATCTTTTGTGATTACTTTGTCACACTTCTACGACATAGTTTTTAAAAAAAAACATTTTTTTATATTAGAATTGCTGACCTCCCATTAGCGGACACCTCTCCATAACGGACAATTAAAGATTCCTTATCGGTGTCAATTGTTAAGAGGTTTTATTGTATTATTAATAATAATTTATACAATATTTATCATCTTACGTATCTCATTAAAATTTCCTATAGGCTAACAATTGATGTGAAGAACATTTTATTACGTCGCTTATAGGTATTTTTTTAGTAATAAACATATGTTTAATGTCAAAATTCAGACATTTTTACCAATGTCAGTTCGCTATCAGATTTGGAATAAGCTTTACAACTGCACATACTCCACATTTCACAACAATGTTGCCAATTATACGAAACAGTTTTTTGTTGATAAATTTGTTAAAAATGTCGATGGATTTATTATTATATTTTTTATAAGTTTCTTGTAACATTTGCTATAATAACGTACTATTTTGTGTACACGCTGTGTAACAATTTTTGTCACACAAATAATGTGTTAACTTTATTCCTCTAGGTACTTATTGTTTTAGATTTGTTTTGAAAATTCAATTTTGAATAAATTTAATTTTTATTGTGTTGTTTCTTACATTGAGATTAATTGAAATTGCTTTTGCAGACCTGATAGTAATAAAAATTGGCCGAAGTGGTTTTTAGGCTTCTGGACTATCTAGTCCTTTGCTCCGTGATAAAACAATGAGGCGACATTTTAAAAGTCTTGAAACCCCTTTAAAAACACTCATATAAATTCCCGTTCATTGAGTTAATGGTTGCTAACTCAATAGCATAATGGGGCCCCCATAAAAGTCGATGCTAATTTTTACTTAATAATTATCTTTCGAATACAGGCGCCAACGATACGATCAAACTGTTATGGCCCCCTGTGAAAATCGGCCCCGTAACGAGGATGGTAATAGTCTTTGAAAACTTTCGCAATTACAGCTCGTAACGCAATTTTGTTGCCGGCTT
Source organism: Tribolium castaneum (assembly GCF_031307605.1). Classification (NCBI taxonomy): domain Eukaryota; kingdom Metazoa; phylum Arthropoda; class Insecta; order Coleoptera; family Tenebrionidae; genus Tribolium; species Tribolium castaneum. The sequence goes on from NC_087396.1 coordinate 16,353,627, forward strand.
TTTCGAGAAATGTTGCTCAATTCGGATGATAAACAATTCCTGAACTTTGACACGGCGTTAGAATATATCCGAGTTAGTCGGGTCTATTGGTATTATTTTTGGCTTATCAGATCTGAAAAATGAGTGGGGTAATGTACCCAGCTGCATGAATGTAAATTCCACTAAGGTTAATTTATACACAATTTGCATATAAATGAGAGTCCATCTCCGCTGTCTCGAAAGTGACCATTTATTCACCGGAATAATTATATCACAGAGACTTTGCATACATTTCATTTTGTTTGTCGTGTATTTCTGCGACGAATTATGTAAATTAACTTGAAGGATATAACACCGAATTTTGCACTGGCCGAAACAATTTTGCAAAAATGCGTATTATATTTTTGAATATGCAATATAAATTCCAGAATGGCGACCAGAAATGCTCGAATATGTCATAACGTTATTACATGACCCTTAGCCCTCAAGCTTCGAGACTTACTTGCTTTACGTGCCTTCAGCAAAATGCTTTATAAATATTCAAGCCATGCTTGGCGGTGTAACTAACAGCACAGACGCCTTTTAGTTACTTCGACTCCTCAACGAAAGCAATTAATTTTACCTCCATTTATTTACAATTGTGGCAACTCAACCCCAACGCCCCAGACAGGTAAAGATCATTTCTCCCATTTTTGAAACAACACTTATGCCGAAGCCTCGTTTCTATAAATAGTTAGATAATCTCAAATCGAATCTCCTATCTTTAATCTCATCTCGCCATCCTATTCACCTTGATGTCAGTTATCAACTCTTGCCATTACGTTATAAAAAACTCAATTTCGTCTAATTACCGCTATTCTAGCCGGAATATTGACACACTTGCCCTGTGAAAATATTTTTAATTTTCGCCTAATTGTGTAGCGCTCGGGTCAGTTATCACACAGTTTAAACTGGAGCGATTAGGGCTCTTAGCCGCAAAATAAACATATCCCCCACAAGGAAAATATTACAAAAGGGTGTCTTGTTTCGCTGCTTGAACCGGAGATTTAAAATTAACGACGAAAAAAATATAAAATCATTTGCGGTTTCGAGCATCCTTCAGATGGGGAATAAAACGCTTTTATTACATCTGGAGCATATGGCTGAATACATGCCGTTCCCATTTTTAAGCCTATTTTATCTCGTTTTCGTCGGAGGGATGAAAGAGGGTATTATTGGACACAGAAGATGGCCATGAATTATATTATTGAAAATAAAATAATGTTTGATGGGCTATAAATTGGATTGGCTCATTTTGATAAGGACAAAATCGGACGTTTCCGCACCGGAGAGATCCTTAACATTTTCCACAATGTGGTATTTTGTAATCGGGTTGCATATAAATATTATTCTCTTCCGACGCTAACTCACCGTTTTTACAAACCGTCGTCAATGATTCATGCTCGAAACTGCTTGGTTAAATTCCCATTGGTATATGGGCAAGAAATTGCCTTTCATGAATATTTTAAACATGCCGGAGCTCCGGAACGTATCTTTTAAAGCCTTACGACCGCGACAGGTCGACATGCAGTTAATTTTATTTAATTCCGAACGCTTCCATCGATCGTCACAATTGTCGGGTCTTTTGACCTGTTTGTAGCTGAAGTATGTTAAAAAATTAGGATTTCATGCCTCTTGGCTCTGATCCGATATGAAGGTTTTGATTGATAGCTTCCTTTGCGAGATGATTTATCGGGGGTGTTTTTGTGCATTTTAAACATCAATACTGACTTTCCCTTAAAATTAACTCAAACTTCTCCACGGAGTAATTAAGCACCTGATTATGCTGGACGTACGAAAAATTGATTTTTTGTAATAAGGATCAATCATACAACGAAATGAATTTGTCAGACCGGATGATTGAAATTGTAAATTTTCACCAACTGCTCTGACCCAAGCCGAGAAAGATTTTTTCCGGGGAATTTCAGAGATGACACTAAAATATTGCCGGCGGCTTGAGAGAACATAAATTTTGTCAACGAAAAATAAATATATTTTAATAAATTAAAAAGCAGATAGATATGAGGCACGTTCTGACTTTCCCCAAATCTAAGGCTTTTTAATAAGACACTGACCGGAATTCTGACTGGAGTTACAGCGTTTCGGATGAAAAATTCATTCAAATGAGCGAGTCAAACATTACAGTGCGAATTTAAATTTTCGTGGCGTAGACGCCAAGCAAAATTTGGGATACATTTCCAGGTGGAGTATTGTCGCAAACCAGGTCATACACGAGATAAGTTTCACGGGAAACAGGACTGGAATATTTTATCCCCATTTAGCCAATAGTTTGGAAATTTATTTTCGTAATACCCTTTAATTTTTCTAAGTTTGCAATTTAAATAGATTAAATTCTGAAACTCGACTGGACAAAAAATAAGATACCGAGTTTGAGTTTGTCTTTTTGGCAAAGCTGCAGCAAGTTGGAAACGATGTTAAGAAGCTAGCTTCGGCCACAATATTAATCACACTTGACGTCTTACAATATTGCAATTATAGTTTGGTAAGACTTGATGCCCCCAACTTGTCCTGTAATAGACCGAGAGTGCATCTTTCTCGGAAAATAGTTCGTTGTGAGTTGTTGTGATGGTTCAGTAGTCTTGTTTTTCTAGTTCTGCGGAATATGCACTACTCTTTCGTAAATAAATTGAGACCATTGGAGCAATCGCTGCGGAAACAGATCTACTTTCGTTCGAATTTTGAATATTCAACTCGAGGAGCGTCGTTGTCCTGTGCGCTCCTCTTTAATAAACCCCTGGAGAAAAATACGCGAAATTCACACTCGAACTGAGAAATTATTTGGAAAATATATGTGCGAGAGGTTTTAATCACGGCAATAATTCATCGCGGCAACTAAATTAAACCACAGAGAGGCAAACAAGGTAGACGTCCGGTAAAAAATAATGACACCACTTACCTCATCATAATTAAGCCGAACAAAAGCAAGAAAAACTCCAAGAGCCCGAGGGATTTTTCTCTTTTGACTTTGTCGAGGAGCATTCAAAAAGAGAAATGCATGGGCTTTCCACCGGGGCCTCAAGTCCTGATCGATTTCCTTTGAATAAATGCTAACTAATAGGATTTTACTCGATTCGCATTAATCCCTACAAGTAACTAGCTTCGCTCTTAGCGGCCAAAAAATCCTTCTCCCTGCACTTGTGACTGCCAACAGCTCTGATAAGATTAAAATAATCGGATTTTCCATTCGCTTGAAAGTTGCGCCCCGACGTCGGGCCGCAAAATACAATCGATCGGAACTAACCTTTGACACAATGGGTGAGGTCAGGAAATAACTCTAAAGGCGACTTTATTGTACACTGGAAGATACTTGTCGATATGTTCATCCGCAAACAGTCCAGAAATCGTCAAGGCGGATGAAATAGGACTTTGTGTTTAATACGTGAGACTTATTGCGCCAGCTTAGAGGAGACTAGAAAAGCAGATATTACAAATCTCCACGAAAACTCGACTTGTTTATGCTGCTTACGTCCGTTTTACCGAGATGAAATCTATGATGTGGAACTGTGTGAGGGATTTGTACATTGCAACAACTGCGAAATTAGGTTAGCTTTGTATAATAGAGCATGAAAACGTCCACGTGAATTAGATTCAGAATTGCATGTTGTTAACGATCGAGCTGCAATTTCTAAATGATCTGTCTGGAAAAACAAACTGGAAGTAAATTTCGACGCATTTCAGGAACAACACTGAAAATAACACAAAAATTAAATTGGTGGTTTTGAAACTTAAATTTCTGGACTCTTTAAGTAAATAAAAATGTATTTCCCCTTGACTTGGTCCCTTCTAGCCAAAGTTTAACAAAACCGTTCGGCTTATCTCCACTCGTCCACTTTATTAGATTCGAAGCCAATCTTGAGTCAAACATCGCTCGTCACGCTTCAAATCTCTGCAACTTTTAATTGGCAGCGTCTTCCCCTCGCTGATATTATCTTAACAGCATTTGGTGCGTGTGTGTAGCAGTTTTGTCAGCGCTGCCGCACCAAGGTCTTGTCTGTGGCGACTGGAGAAAATTCGCGCTGTTTGAAATTTAATTAAAGTCGAAAAAAGTTTTCGCCGGATGATGTTTATAATTACTCACGGCACAGTTGCAACACCTACAACTCTTCTGTAAATAAGACGCCGGGTTATAAGGATTTAATTTAATTTCGCCCTTGTTTATATTCAAACACATTCACCAAGCAGGCTGACACTCCTTGCTTATCCTCCGTCTGTGATGAATTACTCTGAATTAATTACATGTAGTTTTGGGTAATGTATGGGAAGTCGAATAACCCATCTCAGGGAAATAAGCGAAAAATCGGCCAATAATGGCTGGAGGCGTGCAAATCTCGGAAAGGGTTTGCTGGTAAACTGGTTAGTGTTTTGCCAAAATAAACGTCAAGTTCAAAGAGAAAACTTGAGACATAAACGTCGCTCAAGATGAAATATTTTGTTTGGGAAATATTACAATTAACTCTTCGTCGTGTAAATGAAATGCGGAGAGGCGGTACAAAGCACTCACTATTACTTAAGGCAAGGACTGTCTTTTGTGGATTGTTAACCGGAGCCAAAGCTAAAGAAATTTTTCATTAAAGTGGGGTTAGTGTTTTACTTGAGATTAAGCAACACTTTCTGCCCGCGGCGCTCACTCCACTCAAGCAAAAAATAAAGAAGAAAGGATTCATAATTAAATTTGTAGGTACTCTGGAAATTAATTACATTACACGAAAATAATTAATCAATCATTTTTCAATATTTCACTATGTTTTGCCTGAAGATTAAATTTCTATTACACGTTTTACAGTTTAAGATTCGTTAAACTTTTATACTCGCTTAATTATATTTTTTATTTATCTGATAATAAAATCTAGCGGACTTAGGTTCTTCGGCAGTTTTTGTTTGTATCGAAAGCAAATTTACCCGGCGCATCCACCATTTTTACTCATCTGTTAAAAACTTATTGTAAACCAAAAGACACAAATTTTGCTTGTATCATCTAAACCTCACATTAAAAATATTTTTCTGCTTTAGTTTCACAAATCGTTCACATAAAATTGAAAATAGTTTCACAAAGAGAATTTTTAGTAGAACTACTTTTAGTAAATTTTTAGGAGTTGTATTGGTAGTGCAGGGCTGAGTGTCACCAGTCATCACTGTAATTTAGTGTGTGATCTGTTAACAGCGGCAAGTCATTTATTGATAAAGCCAGAATAACTAACAAAATTAAGTGGAAATAGCTTAAACAGATTTTGATAAGATGAATTAAACAAAAGCAAACAACAAAAATAGAAAGCAGAAAAAATTGTATATTACACTCATTTTATAAAACTTAATTGTGACACATTTGTGCTACAATAGAAGATCTTATAAAAATCGTATAATAATATACTATTATTAGATTCTCTGTTAAATATTTAAAAACAATTTTAAAATTTTTAAAAATGGCAAATTTATTTTTAAAATAAAATATGCGATTCCAAAAATTTTGGAAACGGCTAAATTTAGGTGTAGGAAACGCTAATAAAAATGTTTTTAAAATGGTTCAAGCAATTAAAAAAATTCAGAATATAAAAAAACTAGAAATAAGTGGCATCTTGTATTTCGCTTTTTTCATAGATTTTAAAAATTAATAAAGCCAATAAAAAAAATGTGAACAAATTGCTACGTTACTCGAATATTTTTGTCCAATACAACTTTTATATTCTTCAGTAGTTTTTGTATGTATCGAAAGCAAATTTACCCGGCGCATCCACCATTTTTCTCGCCCGTTGAAAACCTTATTGTAAACCAAGTGACTCGAATTTTGCTTGTATCCTCTAAACCTCACATTAAAAATATTTTTCTGCTTTGGTTTCACAAATTGCTTATATAAAATTGAAAGTAGTTTCACAAAGAGAACTTTTAGTAGAACTACTTTTAGTAAATTTTTAGAAGTTGTATTGGCAGTGCTGGATTGAGTGTCATCAGTCATCACTGTAATTTAGTGTGTGATCTGTCAACAGCGGCAAGTCGTTTATTGATAAAGCCAGAATAACTAACAAAATTAAGAGGAAATAGCTTGAACAGATTTTGATAAGATAAACTAAACAAAAGCAAACAACAAAAATAAAAAGTAGAAAAAATTGTATATGACACTCATTTTATAAAACTTAATTGTGGCACATTTGTGCTACAATAGAACATCTTATACAAATCGTATAATAATATGCTATTATTAGGTTTTCTCTCTTAAATATTCAAAAACAATTTTAATTTTTTTTAAATGGCAGGAATTGATTTTTAAAATGAAATAGGCGATTCCAAAAACGGCTAAATTTAGGTGTAGGAGAAGCTAATAAAAATGTTTTTACACAAGTTTGAGCAATTAAAAAAATGCAGAAATAAGTGACATTTTGCATTTCACTTTTTTCAGAGATTTTGAAAATTAATGAAGTAAATAAAAATATTGTGAACAAATTGCTACGTTACTCAGATATTTTTATCCATTTCAGCTTACATGTTTTTGATATAAACATGCAATAAAAAAAGTAATAAATTTTAACATTATCAATAAACCATTGTGCATCAAAAAAGTTTTCTTTTTATTCCAAATATTTGAGAAAAGTCAAAGTTGGTAATATTTTTTATTTAGTTCAAGGTGATTTCTAATATCTTAACAAGAATTTGATCAACATTTAAAGAGACCATTTTTATTAATAATTTTTAGAATCTTATAGGTGGTCAACACTTTTTCAGTATTTTCTGCACAGACTGCCTAGAAACTATCGCTTTCCGATAGTTTCAGCGACAGTTCTGTCGATAGTTGTTGATTCAGTGCTAGAGCAACGCGGTTGATTCGTTCCTCTGTCGCTTCAATATCGGAATTCTGTTAGCTAATTTTAATTTGTGTTTATATTCGCGAGGTCTTTGATGTATTTCGGTGTCATTGAAAGAATGGTTGAAATTGGTTTAATCTTGTTACTCACGGGTCACTTTTAACTCATCGAATCAATAATTCCGCCTCCGGGCTCGTTAGTTCTCCAAAGGAAAATGAAGCGGTACGTTTGATTTGTTAAACAAAGAGCAATACGGCCCCGTTTATGGCATTTCAACACGACAGTCTTATCTCGCGTTTGATTATCTTGTGTTTTAAATAACAGACTTGGTACAAGTGTCATTATTCGAATTTATGCCGCGATATCGTGTATGATATCCAAGCCACAAACGAAAGAAATTGAGGCATTCCTGTTTAACTATTTATTTAAACCTAATTAAATAGGAAGCTTTCCGAGCCCAAATTAGTTTTGTCTTGGGAAATGTAAATTCCTAACCAAACTTCGCTTTAATTAGGCAACAAAGCGCAATAAATTTGGCCCTTTTACCAGTTACTTTCGCGCAGTATTCTCTACCTCTGCATTGCTTGAGATTAACACTCGATGTGATTTATCTGATGTGCATAATAAATTTTGATGATAAGCCAGATTCACGAAATTTATATCGCTCAGATCTGCTTTCAAACTTCTGGGATTCACCTCCCACTACCGCAACAACCCGACCTACAGCGCGGTATCGAAAGTTGTCTAATTGCGACAAAAAATAAATAGCGCAATTTGGATTTGTTTTCGAAGTGCTGCGACTTATCCAATAAAACAACTTCTGGCAACTCTACCAATAAAGGAAACTTATTCGGCTCTTGGCTTAAAAATTTAATTAAAAGTGTCCTGTTTAAGTGAAGAGGAAACCTCGTTGCTATTCTAATTTTGCAGATATTATAAAACGAAAATCAAGTCTACTGTGGTCGTAAACATCGATTAGAGCTTTGTTTTAAAATGCTTTTCTTAATAAAGAAGTAAACAAATAGTTTTATGGTTAGTAGAGATAAGGAGTCTTTTAATTTGGATTCTATCATTAATTATCATTTTTATGGCGCATCCTTTACACTTAAGGCTAAACGAACTAAGACTATTAATCGTTGTTTCCTTAAGCATCAGCTTGACTGTTTTTTACGACACTTTGTGTAACTTTGATAATTTATAAAGGCCGAAAGGGTTTAACTTTGTCAATGAGATGAAAAAAAATTACCGCATCGATATAACAATTACGGCGGCAATAATTTTTGTTCGCTGCCTGTAATTTAAACAATAGTGCATTCGTGTCGGTGTGATTTGTATGCTGAAACACGTCAGAACCATCACCAATTTGCATAAAGCAAACGAAATAAGTTACAATGTTTGAAACGATGGTAATTTATCGCAATATTATTGTGTCGTTTTATTTTAGCGTTTCGCAAGTTTAATAAACATTTTTACTGCGCTTTCTCCTACAGTACAACCACGGAAGGTCGTCGAAACGGGCATAATGCGACTTTGCAATGATTAAATTGAAATGAAAATATATTAGACGAGTCAGCGACAAGAACTTTATTGCAGTTTGAAAACGAATAGTTATGACAGTCTGAGTGCATCAAACAAACTCGCGCTAATAAAACTCCCATTTTCGAAAATAAATCCCGCGATGCGGACGTATAAATTCCATTTGCAACGTTGCACACGGTTTAGCCGAAAAAATGATCATTGTGTTGTTGACTTGCTGAATGCGGGCTTTGCACAAGTTTTCTAATTAAAATCGTTCCTTTCGCCCGATCCATAGAAAAGTCGTTCGTTAATAGCACATTTCATTAAAACTGATGCACTTTTCTACAGTTGGAAGAAACTGCAACACAAGTGGTTCATTTGGAAGCTGTATACTAACCTGAAATATTGAGCTGAAATGAATATTGCGAGTCTATTGTACTCACACGTCGCAGCATTTACAATAACACGTAAAATTTGATGATTTTATTTGTGATATTTCTATTTATTGCGAGGGTAATAGCTGCAAGGGCTCGTAACTGCTGTTATATGGCGCTCGACATAATACTGTGCAGAGAATGTGACGAGATTTTATTTTCTTTTCTTATGGGGCGCAAAATAAGAGCACGATCTAAACTACTATTGATAAAGTATCTGCGAAACTTTGCTCCGGACCGAAACTAACAAATAACGATTCAACTGTCGTTGAGCACACTTAAATTTTCTGAATACGCAATACTATCAACAGAGAAACTGATAAGTTAGGCAAATGTGACTACAACTTAGTCGTCAAATCAATCTTTAGCTTAAATAAGTTTAGTTAACTAAAATAATTTTAACAGTTTAATAGTTTTTGCAACCATTAGGAACTCCATATAGGCCTTTAAATTTCTTTACAAAAATGACCAGTTTCTCAAGTTTCTCAGTGATTTTGTATGTGTTACGGCTAATTCGTAAAATTGGCTAGTTTACACATTAGCCGTTGGCTATTTTAATAGAACACGCAGTTTCAACTAAAATTGCTAAAATCCTTGGCTAATTTACTTGAAAGATAGAATAGAAATTTATTATATTCGCCTTTCAATAATTTAAGTCCAAGTTGTCAGAAAGTTGGTTGGTTTGTAAGCCAGATAAAAAAAATTATTTAATTGTTCATATAAGTTTATATACAGGATGCTCAAAAACTGGCGCACCAACTCAGTGGTACGTTATTGACAAGCAAGTGCAGATTACAGAAAAAATGTTGAAAAAATTTCTAAAATCATATTTTAAAAAATCTGGAGCTACAAACTTATTGTGTTAACTTCTTTAGTTTTCATTATTTTTTTATGTTTTTATGTTTCATACCAGGTAATCGTTCCGTAACAAAACGATGAATTATAATTTTTAAATTTACTATCAGATTTTAGCAGTTTTTTTAATTAAAAAAAAATTAAAATCTATCCAAAAAATCACATTGTGTAGATGTGCCAACACTGGGAATTATTTCCTAGGAAACCGATTAAAAAATAATTTATTTTTATTGTTGCTCAAATTCTATTGCGATCATGACTCTTAGACAACGTTGCCACATATCATTTATCTAAAATCCGTTATTTATCAATAACATTAATACAAAGAATTTTTTTACTATTTTTACCTTTATATGTAACCAGTTCTCTACCACACACCATTGAGTTGGTGCGCCAGTTTTTGAGCACGCTGTATTGTTTAAAAATTTATATAAGCCAGCAAATTGATTAATTTGTCAAGTAGCTAAAAATTGTATATTTTGTGTTACCAGAATGTATGATTTCATTATTAACCTGAAAAAGTTTTGGAAAATTTATAAACTATTCAACTGTACCGGCTGTTCCGTCTAAACCACACATTAGAAATATTGAAACTTCTAATAAAGATATTTTATTTAGTTGGTACTCAGTCACGTCATTGAGTTCTGCTCAAAGAAAATATTTTCAAGATGTCACTTTTTTATTTTAAATGAAAAGCTATGTTTTTCACTGCGTTTTTGGATTAGTTGAGTTATTTTAAAGAAGTTTTTATCAGCTTTACTTATACCTAAGTTTAACCGTTTTTGAGATATTTAGGATTTTTGGATTTACACCTATCACTTAAAAAATCGGCAACTCGCTTAGTTTTAAAGATTTCAAAATTATATTTGGAGAATTAAAAAAGAAGGCCTATATCTGTTCTTCTGTGTGTTCAAAATCAAAAATAAAGTTAATAAATCCAAAAATTTTAAGGTTAAGTTTGGACAATTTTAAGAATCCATAACTTAATTTGTTCAAATGGGATGTTCCAATTTTTGGATTTTGAATTTTTGGATGTTGAATACTGTAAAACATAAGTATAGGAAATGTTAATACAAATCGTTGCAAAATTAAATTCTTTACAATTTAGCAAAATAAGTTTTGGTATTTTATTTAAAAAAAAAAATAGTTCTGGGTGCTTAAAGTTCTGCAAACTTAACTTTCAAAATTTGAGGTTTGTTATTCTTTTTTAAAAATTTGATAACACCAAAAGAAAGATCTAGGCTACCTCTTTGAAATGAGCTAAAAAATATTTCCATTTTTTTTAAATGGTAGAGTTATCAATTTTTGAACTAAAAGGTGCAAATCTAGAAAAAAAAATAAAAACCAAAAATATTTCGTATACGGCGAAATTTAGGTATAAAGAAAGTTTATGAAGACTAACTTAAAGTAACTCTAGTAATTCAAATCGCATTAAAAAATATGGATTCCAATCTATTTTAATTGAGACTGCATTTTTTATTAAAATAGACAATGCTTTGACTAGTTTACAAACTAGCCAAGTTTACACATAAGCCGTAACATATGCATTATTTTCATTTCATATACAACAGCAATAGCCTATAATAGCCGAGAGCACAGCAAAAATTGGGGATAATAAGAAAAACTCTTCAAGGGCAAGAGAATAATAAAACACAGCCTTGTCTTGTGATATTACTCCAAATTTTGCTTGGGCATCTCAAATCGTCAATTTGAGATTTCACTTTGCCGTTAGCTCTAAAAATAACGCGCCTCGCTTGCCATTAAGTGAAATGTAAAATAGGTATAAAAGTGAACTGTAAATGCAGTGATGAAAACATTAGGAAAGCCGACACCTGTAATAATCAAGTGGGAATTAAATTCCCCCATCTATCTCTTTAAGAACTTCGTGCTGGCGATAGGAAGTCATGCAACATAACACATTACTTCCTGTTAAATAATTAAAACTCTTATTCACTTAGTCAGAGATAAAAGTCTATTTTTGTGCATAATCCTGTGTGGAATATTGCGCGCTAACCTTGTCCTCGTATCGAGCATTTGTCTCCTAAACTGGATGTTAAAGTCTTAAAAGTTTGATCTCTCGCCACCAGAAGCCCCATGAAATATTTTGTATAACAAATAAGATTATGCGGGGATTCGAGTTAAGAAGATGAACGTTGTAAATCGTGCAACATTGTCGGGCGGTGAACCGCATTTACATTAAACCAAAAGTAATCCACCTTGCGCATTCTTCCTCCGACCATTAAGCGATTTCGGTTGCTTTCGCCAACGTTCATTAGCGAATCAAATGTTTGGAGGAAAAAACCAAGTCTGAATGGTATCGAGACCGAGACGATAAATCATAAAGGTTTTGATTCAAAGACATTTAAAAAATAGATTACGCGCCGATCGATAACACACAAAAGAGCAGTGCATCAGAGCCATTAGCGAAACAATAGAGGGCGAAGACTTTCACAATCATAATGAAGGCGCCAAAAGTGACGGTTTGTAGCACAAAGTGACAGTAAATCCGGCACCTCCTGCACAGACTGCACTCATAAAAATATGGATATCTGTTCCACGGGGATAAAATTATGGCAAATTGCCTATATAATTTTATCGGTGCCATCTCATAAAGGTTTGACACATTTTTCATTCTATAATATATGTGCAAAAATCCAATCTCTAAGAATTACCGCTCTATGAAATAGACAAATAACTTTAATCCTGCAATAAATCCGGGCTTTATGTCCAAGCAATTCTTATTTTTTTGGACCTAGAAGAGCAAACGTCCCTCTCTCTCTTGTATTTTAATAAATACCGCCAAATCGGTGGTTTGCAGCGACTGCTCATCCAATTAGGGGCGAATAGGGTCGGGAATTGTTCCGTGAATTGTCGAAACAAAACTCTTGTGTATTTCCGGATTTCGGGCGATAATCTTGATTTTTTCGTTCAGGTGAATTGGGTATTCCAAAGCTCCAGGCTTGTAATAAATGTAAAAATACCAAAGTATTAAACTTTGGCGATTTTACAAGCCGGCCGTTTTTATTGTGCGAAAGAAAAGTATTAAACTAATCTTGTAAAAAAGATAAGTACGAAATGCTATTCAGGATTAAACGAAAACTTCGTTAAGTCTTTAAATTTTATTACTTTAGCCGGCTAATTGCAGTATAATTATTTAATGTGTACTAAAATAATTTAAAAGCTGTTTTTTGCTGCTTTCGTACGTTTAATTGGAGAATTTAAGACTGGCAGCAATTTAAGTTTTAGAGTCATAATTCTGTGACACTGCACGGGATTTTATTCTTTCAGCTTGCAGCACGAAATATTTATTTTTAATCATTTATTAATTTTAATTAAGAGCAGTTTTTGATTTCGTATTTTGTTTTTAAATTGGCTAGTTTACACATTAGCCGTTGGCTATTTTAATAGAAAACGCAGTTTCAATTAAAATTGCTAAAATCCTTGGCCAATTTACTTGAAAGATAGAATAGAAACTTATTATATTCGCCTTTCAATAATTTAAGTCCAAGTTGTCAGAAAGTTGGTAAGTTGGTTGGTTTGTAAGCCAGATAAAAAAATTATTTAATTGTTCCTATAAGTTTATATATTATTTAAAAGTTTATATAAGCCAGCAAATTGGTTAGTTATTCAAGTAGCTAAAAATAGTATATTTTGTATTACCAGAGTGTATGATTTCATTATTAACCAGAGAAAGTTTTGGAAAATTTATAAATTATCCAACTATACCGGCTGTTCTGTCTAAACCACACATTAGGAATATTGAAACTTCTAATAAAGATATTTTATTTAGTTGGTACTCAGTCAATCCGTTGAGTTCTGCTCAAAGAAATTATTTTCAAGATGTCACTTTTTTATTTTAAGTGGAAAGCTATGTTTTTCACTGCGTTTTTGGATTAGTTGAGTCATTTTAAAGAGGTTTCTATCAGTTTTTCTTATGCCTAAGTTTAACCGTTTTTGAGATATTTAGGATTTTTTGAAAATTTTTGGATTTACACCTATCAAAAAAAGGAAAATCTAGGCTTCCTCTTTCAAATGAAACTTCCTTAAGACTTTAAATTTTATTACTTTAGCCGGCTAATTGCAGAATAATTATTTAATGTGTAATAAAATAATTTAAAAGCTGTTTTTTGCTGCTTTCGTACATTTTATTGGAGAATTTAAGACTGGCAGCAATTTAAGTTTTAGAGTCATAATTTTGTGACACTGCACGGAATTTTATTCTTCCAGCTTGCAGCACAAAATATTGGCGTTATTTTAAACTATTTATTAATTTTAAGTTGGAGCAATTTCTGATTTCGTATTTTGTTTTTACCTTTGTGGATCGTTTTGCTTATTATATTTCATAGAACACGACAGGAAGCCAAAAGAGCCGTTATTTGGCTGAAAACAGGGTGTAACACTAGTTTACACTAAACAAAACACTGTGTCATAATTAGAGCTTTTGAGAAAAAGTTTTGTTGCATTGCTCAAAGCAACTCACGTTAACGCCGTGTTAAATGCACGAACATGTTTGAACAAAATGGAAATCTTCACTTTTCTCTATATTTACAGTTTCTCACCTAAGCACTGTAATATAATATAATGCTTTACCTCAGCGAAATGTAATCTAGTTGTACGAGGTAGTGCTCAACACCAACCCGCACTTATTTATGCCATTCACGACCTAACCCTTCCAAATATAACTATCATAAAATGCCCCTGAGAAAACAAGACTCTAAATGCATAAGTGTGGTTGATTTCAATTGAGAGTTGAGTAATATCTAACTGCGATAATCCGAGCTGTTATTATCGCGCAATGCAGTTACCTTTAACTGTCTGTTTCATTATTATTACATCAACTTCGAACGGATGCCATCAGTGTCGTAATTAAATCTGTAGTAAAAACTTAATCGCCTTCTGTGAACATAACTTTATGTAAAATCGGTTTAATTCCGTCCTAACCTTGTTTAATTTTAATGCCGCCGCGGCAATAAATGGATTAATTTGAGTGCGACCGAGAAACAAGAAAACTTTATTTCCAAGGCGGGAATCCGGGTCAGGACTGACTCCAGGTGACCGAACAAACGCTTCAATATTAAAAATGTTATTTTTCCATCTGGATTTTCCGCTTAACGCCTCACTTGCTTTCACTTCAGGATTGGCGGAGGCGCCGGGATAATGAAAAATGACCGAAGATTTAACGAAAAAAGTTTTATATTTAATTTTTTATAACAGAAATTGCAAGCTAAAATCCCCAAATTATCAAAGATAAAACGGGAAGCGCGGATGAAAAATCCTATTCGAAAATAACAGTGAAATATGCCATTCCTAAGCAAATAACCATTTAAATGCATCGATAACGTTCGCGGAATTTTAATTCTGGGACGTTCAATCATCGCAAATTTGGCGTTTGATTTGCTTTCTGTATTACAGATGTAATTTATGTTACTGTAAATAATACTGCGCGATCGGTATATAAATCAAAAACTCATATAGGAACTAATAAATATGAAAGCATCTTTGGCTTATTGTGTACATAACTGAAATTGAGTGAATGATTATTATGGATTTGCGCAAATGTTCGGGGAATTGGAATTGAACATTCGTAATGCGCAATACATTATGAATGCATTTCCTTGTATTTTTATACGACGTGCTTTATTGCATACGAACTGTCGTGGATATTTATTGTATGCGAAGCGACTGTTTTGATGGAGCCGGTGTTTGTTAGGTTTCTCTGAGACATATTAAACCGGAAACAATTGGAAAATAAAATGCACCTTTTAATGCTCCATAAATTTATTCATTTCTTAGCGAATTCTAGAAATTCAGTTTTCTCATTATGCGAAAACTTATCCTCGCTTTAAATTTAATTTAATAATTTGTTTTCATTGCGTGTTGTCCTCCTCGTTTACAAGCGGGTCGAGACTACCCCAAAATCAATACCACACACATTGTACAAGTTAGTCTCCTTCTCTAATTATAGTATAATGTTCGGACATACTAATTAGCTGTTTCCCCATTCTCTCGTTTCCCACACTTGTTTTTCACTTGCCAATATCGCCGTTCCAATTTCCCTCCAGAAATTCCGCATTTGCTCCAAATTAGGACAAATCGCGTTTAACACAACGCCTCTGAACGTCGCTCCTTTGTCACAATTTTCCTCAAGTAAAAAATCTTGCGCGGAATCAAAAGTGCTCTCAGAAATTCGGGTCCTCAATTAAATATTTTCGTATGCAGACCATGAGATAGCACTTTAGTATCAGGGCGGCCAGCAATTAGAGCCGGGTCTGGTCGCACTGTTAGCTCTCTATGCGGTTGGAATATCAAGCAGCTTCTTCGCCGCAAACAAGGTCTTTTAACTAAAGCACGGCCATGAACTTGTTAATTTACTATCGATGATCGTGTTGGACATGTGCCGAAAACTCGAGAGAAAAAACGGGCTTTTTCCGCTTTCATTATTATTTCAATACTCGAGCTAACGGAGACTTGACTTTATTGCGACGAAAGTAGTGGGAATCTGGCCCAGAGAGACGGTTGAGGTAGTTTTATTAGTGGGGTTTTAAGTGGGCTGTCGAGCAGAGGAGCCGTTTGAATTGCCCGCAAAGGGCCCTAAAATATTATTTATTTTCACAATAAATAAATAAATGAAAATGCGCTATTTCCATTGTGCATCCACAACAAGGCCATCAAATTACTTTACGTAACAAGTGCAATAGAGTCAACAATCTGCAGACGTCTAAAACGTCTTTAAATTAACGCAAGCAAAATGGTGGATGCGCCGGGCGAAACACAAAGTTCAATAATTTTTTGCTAATAAGTGTTTGGTTACATGCATAACTTTTGTTGCTAAAACAACATTTTTACCTCAAAAACATAAAGTTAGATAAATTTTCTTGTATCTAATAACTTTTGGCTAAAGTAAATGAAACATCCACTAATTGATAAATGTTACCTCACAGCCGTTCCAGGAAAATTTCAACCGGCCACCGAAATTTTATTATGATTTTAGTAACCTTAAGATTCTTTCTAAATAAACAATACGGTTTATATTTAATGTATTTTGCGACAAAAGAGTTTTTGGGAGAGGATATTTAAAGTGAAGTAATTCATTGGATTCTAAAGTTTACATACATTGCCTTGTAGGCGATAACATAAAATACTGACGTACTACAACTGTTGAATACTTTTTGAAAAGTATTTTCCAAGTTTCTGGTAAATTAGAAACTAGAAATCAGTAAACAAATTAATAATTAATATTACTTTTTTATCTTTATAACGTTAGCTGTTCCATCCGTTATCCAAAACATAAAATATTGTTCTTATTTCTTACGTTGTTAAACAAAACCAACACTTTTTAATTTCCACTGTCTAATTTTAATATTGTTAAAGTCTTTAATAACACTAGTTTACACAATTTACGTATCTTTACTGAAAGTTATCATTTATTATAGTAGATTATGAAGCACAAGTTAAAAAATATATATAAAAAATCCGCCACGTCAAATTTAAAAAATATAAAATAAATTAAAAAGCAAGACTAATTCTTAATTCTTAAATAGTCAATCCAAAAATTAAAAATAAATGCTTTTACTTTGTTTTTTATATTTTTTTGGGTCAGTTTCCCTTATAATAATCGAACAATAATCTCCTAACATGTTTACATACCAGAATTCTGTGTGCCGATCTTCGAAAACTTTCAGATCTCGAAGACAAATCTTGCTTTCTACGCTTTTCGGAAAAAAATCTAAAGGTGTGAATTAAGATATTGTATTTTATGAGACATATTTACACCCATCTGGTGATAATTATGTAATAACTCAGCCTGTTTAGTTACGAAAAAACCAAAATACAGCAGGTTATGCTGCTTTTAGTGCTTTTAAGAGAAGTCTTTATTACACTAGTTTAAACGATTTATACCTTAACTAAAAGTCATTATTTTTTATAGATTATGAGGCTCTAAATTAAAAAATAATTCAAAAAATCTATCACGTCAGATTTAGGAAATATATATTTAATTAAGAAGGAAGAATAACTCTTCAATAGCTGATCGAAAAAATTAAAAATAAATGCTTTTACTTTGTTTTTTGTACTTTTTTGGGCCATTTTTCCTTATAATAGCTCAACAACAATTTCCTAACATGTTTTCATCTCAGAAGCTTTTGTGCCGATCTTTGAAAACCTTCAAATTTTGATAAAAACCCTCGCCCTATTCATCACTTATGTTGCCTAGGTTTTTCGAAAAGAAAGCCAAATGTAAATAAAAAAAAATGTATTTTTTGAAACATATTTACGCCTCTCTGATAATAACTATACAATAACTTAGCCAGAATAGTTACTGAAAAAACAAAATACAGCAGGTATACTGTTTTTAGTGCTTCTGAGAGAGGTCTCTCTTTATTTGCACATATAAATTGTCCAAATATAACAAAAACAATCAAAAGCTAATCTACATTCTGTATTAGACATGTGGTGTCATGTAGCACTCTTTCTGAAACTGTACGTATTAAAACAATGAACTATAATTCGGAGGAATTCGTAAAGGTAAGGCAGAAAATAATCTTTTGGCAAAAAACTGGAACGTTATTAAAAAATTACCTCCCTTTTTGAATTGCCAGAGGGTAAGTAAACATAAAAATAATAATTTGATTAAAAGTATATATAAAATGTTGTTATTAGTAAACTAGTGATAATTAAAACCTGTCTGAATAAATTTTTTAGAGCTATTTTTACACACAAAAACTTTTTGTCCCGTCCGTCATATGTAAACAAAAAGTAAATTAATCAAAAGTCGTTGCACATATTATTCTTCGGTTTTGTGGTTTCAAAAGTTTCAACAAGTTACACCTTTTATAACGCAATTTTATAACGATTATTCATTGATAAAAATGTGAGGTCTTTTTTGTGTCCCGTCCGTCATCTCTTTGTACTTCCTGTTCCAGCTTGTATTTCAAATTTTAAAAATATGGCCCTAATTGTAGGTTGCAAACAATTTGACCGGTACTATGTTCCTTTAAAGAAAAATTTACTTCTATTGATACTGTTCGTAAAAACTGAAAATAAAATCTAAACATTTATGCATTGCAATGTGTCCCGTCCGTTAAAATGGATTGGCGGCTCATACAAACTTATTTCTTAAACTTTTTTCTGGTGGATTAATGCAGCTTTCAATTGTCAAGATACTTTCGGTGAAACGTCTCCGAATTAGTTTATCGTCCGTTTTCTAACCGAATTGGTAATTGAATCGCGGTTCTTAGCGGAGGCCTCCGTTGCGATATTGCGGATTCTTTTGTCTCGCAAGCAGCGAACAATAGAGACAGTTTAAAACGAACGGCATAATAAGAAACCGTCGGACGTTTTATCTCGAGATAAATGGCTACTAGTTAGAGTAATTAAATATTTTCGTTTTAATTGTAAATTCTTAGCACGGCACTTTTAAAAACTTGCTCGAAGTAATAGATCATCGAGCGCAATAGGAGAAACGGAACACCGGAGATCATTATTCTTGCGACCTTTCGACAAAGGAATACGTATCAGATGCGTCAAATAGGGTTAGATGAAAACGTGTCTGGCAGTCGACATGTTCATCCCTGGTGAATAATGGATAGGATTCGACATCGACTCTGACAAGTGGACAACATGTTGATGAGTTTACAAATTTATTGCGAGTCTTATGATTTGCAAGAAAAACCGAAGAAAATCAATTAGAGTTTTTATGTAATTTTGCACATTTCGCTGTGTTGGCTATGGCACTAAAGCAGAGAGTTAGAACGGACTTAGTAAACTCTATTACCAAAGTTCTTCCGACTTGGAGAGAGTGTTTGTATGTGTGTCGACTTGTGATGCCGTAACTTATGATACTGCAACCGAGGGAAAAGACCAGGACTTTAGGCTACCTGCTCAAGTTACTTGTTATTATTATGGAGCAAACAATTTGTAATATTAACAAAGCTTTGGCCGTTTCGAAGATGATAAATTCCCACATACAAGCTCCTACAACACGACACAATAAGCCACCAAATTAATTAACAATGTAAAGGTCGTGTCAAATTCATTTAAACATGTTTTTCGCCCGCGTGTTTCACTCGAGTCTGAAATCTTAATCAATTCTGCGGCGCACTTTAATGCCCTTTGCCTGATTCTGTGTAGTTTCTCAATGTCCAGCTCAGTTTAATAAATAAGTACATAGTTGCTCGTAATCAAAACGTTGCACATTTAGTTTCTGATCCAAAGTCTCAAGAACTTGCTAATGAGTTTTGTTCTGTAACTAGTCCCTTTAAATCAACATTTCCCACTTCCATCTTGCGTTTAAAAATGCAAAACTCTTCGAAACCGCCACACGAGTAAACAGGCTGTCAATATCACGAGTCGATTTTAAGCGTCCCGCCACGCAGAAATATTTTTCCTTTCAGCGAAGAGACATAACGCAAATACAAGCGGATGCGGGCAATTTCCGCCGATGAAAGTGGGTCAGAATTTCGAAATTTTTAATATCGTCATGGCCGATTTGTCTCGATCCGTGGAAATGTCTCTCAGCGTCGCCCCAGCGATTTCAAACATGCGGTAAACTTGAATATTGTCAGGATTGCTATTTTTGTTGCATTAGAATTTTAAATGACGCGGCATGGTGACGGTAACACGTGTACAGATTCCGACAAGTTGGACCGGCTGCGAATATTGTACTATGCTAATGGAAATTCTTTTCGGAAGTTTGCGCGACAGACACCCGCAAAGGGGAGTCACCTAAATAACCAAAACCTATTTTTATGAACCCTTTTTCTATATTTATACAGACAATAATATTGGGTACAAATTAAATGCACAGTAAAATAATAAGTGCACAGTAAAAATAGTAAATGTACAGGAAAAATAATAATTACACAGTAAAAAAATAAATGCACAGTAAAAATAATAATTGCACAGTAAAAATAATAAATGCACAAAAAAAATGATAGATGCAAAGTAAAAATAATAAATGCATAGTAAATAATAGCATCTCAAAACTAGAGAGTGTAGAATTCCAGGTTTCGAGTTTTACATTTTCGAGTTTAATCGTTCGAGGGGTATGTTTCCTTTTAGTTCGCTGGGGTGAAGCCCCAGCCTGCAAGCTAGCTACTGAACATTTATTACTTAAACTGGGCAAACTGAAACTAGATACTGTGCATATACGATTTTTTTACTGGGCAAATTTTAATAAAATTCTGTGCGTGGTTTATTTAATTTTTTTACTGTGCAAAAATAAATTAAATACTTATCATTTATTATTTTTTAATGATCAAAATTAAATTTATTACTGATCGATTTATTACTACCCAATAATATAATAATCAAATTGAGAAAAGACCATTATTGAATAAAAAAACTGTTAAATGATAAAATTCTGCATATTATTATACAGGGTAGTTTAACACAGCTCCAAATAGGTTCACAAATTACTGCTAAAAAAATATTTAACCAAAAAAAATCGGTTAGTTTTAAAGATTAATAAAAAATACAAACAGTGTTCTTTTGAAAAAATTGGAACACAAAGAATAAAGTCCACCCAGAAATAAACTCACATAATTAAAAACCCAACTGTCAAAAAAAAAACACAAAAAAAAGTCACACAAAGTTAACTCAGAGGATTAAAACAATTTCTGGTGTCGTGAATGAACTTATAAATAACATATAAAGAAAATTTGGTGAAACAATTCCTTATTTAGTAACGTAAATAAATAGGAAATAATGGTCAAATAACTATATATGACGATTTATTATCGTTGGTAAAACCGAAAGTAAGTAATGTATAAGATTTTGTCCGTCGACTCCAGCTTTATAATTTTAAAACCTATCTACTTTTTCTAAAAAAAAAATGATTTCCTAAATATTTCAAAAACTAAACAATGTATCTACTACAAATAAAAAGCGATTTGAAGTACTAGAAGTAGTATTTTTGCAGCCCCAGCCTGCAAGCTAGCTACCGAACATTTATTACTTAAACTGTGCAAACTGAAACTAGATACTGTGCATTTACGATTTTTTTACTGGGCAAATTTTAATAAAATTTTGTGCGTGGTTTATTTGTTATTTAAATTTTTTACTGTGCAAAAATAAATTAAATACCGATCATTTATTATTTTTACTGTGCAAAAATTAATTAAATACTTATCATTTATTATTTTTTACTGATCAAAATTGAATTTATTACTGATCGCTTTATTAATATTTGCAGCGTTTTAAGCTTAAGTACTATGATTCGTTCTTTTTAATTTTTGCGCCAGTCTCGACTCGATTTAAGGACGATTTTATCAACAATCAGCTGCATGAGTGCTTTTTCCAATATTTCAATTCGATGGGGACGGACCCGTTCGAAAGCTTTTTGCACGTATCCATTGAACTAAAAAAATACTTAAATAACTGATCTGTAACAAATCCGCGTCACAATCACCTCGTTATTTTTGCAGGTGTGTCGCACTGCAATTTGGACTTTTCGTTCATATAAATCTAAATTTTTGGTGATAAATAAATAAAGACTGTCAGCAAATGAACGAAGCAAATGGCTCGTACAAATTCCATCTAAATTTTTAACAAGAACAAGCAGAGACAATTTTATAGGCTCGTAAATAATGCGAGAGTGGAGCAAGGTAAAGGGATTTTTTCTAGCCAGGCTTGAGGCGATAATAATTTAGAAAAATTAGAGCTTTAGGCCGGTTAGTGATAACGTGTCAAATGTCAAGCGCGTATAACGCTGATGCGAATTATTTCCGGTAATTCATTTCGCTGTGTCACTAGTGAAATATTATTTGACAAATATTTGCAAACTTTACGCAATTTCTTTGCACGAATTGTCATGATGTATGTGACTGCTGAGATGAATTGCTTGCAAGTGTTATGGATTAGAGGCTTAGTAATTCACTTGAAGCGATAATCTAACGGATAAGTGACAAAGACGACGGATGTCGGGCTTTATTTTGCGCGAGGAGAAATATGTTTATATTTTTTGCCACACTGGAATGTGAAAAACTGAGCGGCGAAACGGTTGGGTTTTGTGTTCCACCCCGTATATGCGCGCATTCGTCACGGCCTGCAATCCCAGCAGAACTAGCAAACAGATTATCAGCAAACGTCATGTTACTCGCAGAATGAAATTTTGACACGGTTTGTATGCATTATAACTGTCACGTTCGTACATTAATCACAAATCCGTCTTTATTGACTTGCTTCAATGGGTTTACCTGATCACAACTTAATTAAAAAATTTCCACCCCTCTTAAACCAGATGCAAAAAGCCGGCGAATTTCGTTGGCAAGTTTTTTATTAAACCGGACAGTTTGCGAGCCTTTCAGTGTTTGCATCAAATTAGTTTGCGAAATTTCATATACCTATCCCTCAAGTTTTTCATATTCTTTTAATCTATGTACCATTTAAGTTCGAAACAAAGTTGATACGCGAACTAATTAAACGGCAAAGTTCGGCGCTTTTTCCAAGTCGTCGTTTTTTAAAACGTGCCATGCACGACAGTGTGATCTTTTTGCCACACAATTCCATAAATCACGCAAAACTACCCGCCTATCTCTGACGTACAAATTGTGGCAACAAGGATTTTCATACATTTGCGTCGCACCTCCGCGACACTCTTATTTCACCACGAAATATCTCCAGACAAGGCGAAATTCCGATTCTTTGTCTAGATGATTAATTAATTTTTCGGACAATAAAAATCGCGTCGTGATGGAAATGGGAAGTTAAAGCTTATAATGGGCCTAAAACGGGGGCTATTTCAAAGCGCAGCACTGGCAGGTGTCTCCGGGGATCCATGATCCGAAATGACTTTCGAAAATTACTTCAGCTGGCATAATGCGAGGTTGGTGGGTTGGAAAATTTTTGGTGCATTATTAAACGCCATTTAAGCAAATTGACAAAGGACCTTTATTGAATAAAAAAAGTCAAATAATTAATAAAATTCTGCATATTATTTATACAGGGTGGTTTAACACAGCTCCAAATCAGTTCAGGGACTACTGTTAAAAAATAAAACCAAAAAAATCGGTTTTACATCTTTGTTATTAAAGATTAATAAAAAATACAAACAGTGCTCTTTTAAAAGCACTATGACTAGGTGCGTGTTAAACAAGGTTAAACAGACTTATTAATTAAATTAATTGATCTGAATTACTACAGGTTTTCACAATATGCTTCCAAAGTTTTTAAATTGTGAGGCTTTTTTATTTTGGTTATTTTAAATAGAAAGCCCTGTTTATTTTTGAATCCATGAAATAAGTCCACACGGAAAATGCGCACAAAAAAAGCTCACATTAAAACCACCCCACATAGAAAAAACTTACATAGAAATAAACCCACATTAAAAAAAGCTCGCCCAAAAATAAACTCTATGAATAAAAATCCAACCGTCGAAAAACCAAAGAAAAAAGCTTACTGAAAATTAACTCCAAGATTAAAAAAATCTCTACTGTCGTGAATGAACTTATAAACAACTTACAAACAAAGTTTTGTAAAACAAATTTTTATTTAACACCGTAAATAAATAGATATCTGACGATTTACTTATCGTTGGTAATCCCGAAAGTAAGTTATGTATAAGATTTTGTGTGCGTCCGAGCTGCCAACCCCAGCTTTATTTTCTAAACCCTGTCTATTTTTTCGAAAAAAAAACAAATTTTCTAAATATCTTAAACACTAAACAACGTATCTACTAAAAATAAGCAATTTGAAGAGTAGAAGTAGTTTTATTAATACTTATTATTTGTCACCTCCGAGTCGCCACTCCGGTGTTATTTAAGAAAATTTTTGATTTTCTGCAAAAGATTTTTGGGCAATGTCAACTCAATTTTATTTATAACATAAAAATTAATAACTACGGCGAATCAATCGGGGTAAAAAAATTAAAACGTCGACAAGTTTCGGTTTAATTAATCAAACCATCCTCAGCAACTAGAGGTGGTAAAAAGATAAAAAAGGTACCTACATCATAAATTGAAAATTAATTACATTTTAAAATTTAAAATCGGGCCAAAAAACTATGACGAGTGAGGGTAATGCCACCCTGGTGTTTATTTTTTAAATTGTAAATTGACAAGAAATGTTATCTTTAAAGAAGAAGAAAAAAAAAAAGGGTAATAACGAATAGAAACTAGAGAGGAAACTTTATACCCATTTACATCAACACAGATTATAATGAGTTTCTTTCTCTGTGGGTTTTTTGGTAAGTGAAAAGTGGGTAATTTTTTGACTAATCTTTTTTTATGTGAATTTTTATGGGTGTGGGCTTTTTTCGGTGTGCATTTCTTTCCTTGTGAGCTTTTTCCGTGTGAGTTTTTTTCGACGTGCGCTTTTTTCTTTGTGGGGATTATTTCGTGTGAGCTTTATTCGGTGTGGATTTTTTTTTGTGGGCATTTATCTTTGTGGAATTTTTTGGAAACTTTATTTCTGTACGCATTTTTTGCACCCAACGTAAATCCTACCACATTCAGAGTCATTCGCTAAAAACTTGTTTTGTTAACTATTCTAATAACAACTTTAAAAAATAAAAATAAAAAATAAATAAAAATAAAAATTGGTTCCAACACTGTTTATTTTTATTAAGTAGGACAACTTTATTGCAAATCCTAACACATTATTTAGTTGCTAAAAACTTGTTTTGTCAACGACAATTAGCTAATGATTAAAAGTAGAATATTGTTAATTTTTTTGGCAGATGTATTAAAATTTGCAGTAGGATTGTAATAATAAAAACCTTTCCTTTTTTAATTCCGCATCGAATGATATAACAGGAACCAGGTTTTTCGACTTTTATTCAATGTCTTTAGAATAGTTAACAAAACAAGTTTTTTACAAATCACTCCAAATGTGTGAGAATTTACGTTAGGGTTGTAATAAAAAAATATATTTTTAAAATTCTTCATCAAATTATGTAAAATTAAACAGAAGCTGCCATTTGAAATAATCAAAATAAAAAACTCTAAATTTTAAAAAGTTTGTAAGTAAGTTGTAGTAATTCAGATCAATCACACTTAATAAGTCTGTTAGATCTCGTTCATAACATACCTATTAACGTTATCAAGAAAGCACTGCTTGTATTTTTTATTAATTTAAAGGTGTAAAAAAACGAACTTTTTGGTTTTTATATTTTTTAACAGTAATCCCTGAACCAATATGAAATTTTTTGTAGGAATATGTAAAATGCATATACAAATGACCACAAAAAATAACAGCATGCTATTAAAAAATAAAAAAGAGGTATCAAGTGTCAAAAACGAGTGGCGTTAGCTACGAGTTATTTGAAAGAACATGTGCTTCAAGGTTTTATGAAAAAGTTTTTTATGCAATTTTTTCATAAAATGTTCATTAAATATTGACTATTATGACATCATACATTTTTGAGACACTTTATATAATAAAAAAAATATTTTCCTAAAATGCGTTATTATTATAATAATATAAAACTCTATAATAACTACAGGAGACGGAAGCTGGGCTGCACCACCCTGTATACCATAATTAATGAAGGGATTCGAGTTGTTCTCGCCCCAGTTTTTTAATGATTTTGTCTCAGCATGAATTTTGTCGCATTTCCGCCACAGCAGGTAACAAACATATTAATTTGCGCAAAACGCATTTCCGGTGGCAATAATTCCGACATCAAAGAGTCGAGTGGTGCAATATTTTCGGTGCTTTTTATTTCTAATCAAACTTAAAAATATTGCCCGGGGTTTGCTATCGCCCGAAAACTCATTTCGGCTCATGTTTCAAAAAATTAAGTGACAACCAAAGTAAATATGTCAATTTTATTTGATATTTCCTTATAGCACCAATAAAATATGTCTGGCTAACAAGGGTGCTCGAGCATCCTTATGAAAAATGTTTCATTATAGAGACCGGCTTAGACTGGGCCTTTCGGGGCATATTTCAAAACGCGAAATCACATTCTAAGTGTGCGGTTAACCGATATCTGGGTGGTTCTCAATTAAACCGTGCTCCGCGATTTTCCCCAGGGTTGTTGTAAATCATTGCAGCAGAGGGCACCACTATCGTGTTGCGGCTATGTTAACACTGTTATATTCGATATGAATTCGAAGCTATTGCTTTTAAATCTTTTCATAAAAGGGGGCGAGGCGTGATTAACACGCGCCAATTAATTAGCACGAAATATCGAACGCAGGGGCAAAAAATAGATCACGATTTCGGGCGCTCGGACACTATTTAAATTTTTTGTTACTTCTCGATCGACAGATTCGGTCCACTTGCACTAATTCCCCCACGTGATACATGGCCGAAAGCGGGACACAATTCGTTTTACGAAGCGACGGAAAAAATATATAGGTTGTGGTCGATGAAACTGCAATGACTTTAAAATAAATACGCAATGCGGGACGCTGATTTAGCGATTTTAAATTTAAAACGACCGCCCTTTTTGTGAAAGAGGGCGCCACGTGCCTCAATCCGCTGATTGGTTAAATTAGGTGGCAAATTAATTTCATAACTGTCAGTATGAAATTTTGCATTTTAATTGGAAAAATGGCATCAGTGCCAAAGCCTGTCCGTGTTTCTCCATTAATTAAGTTATGTCGGTGGACTCTCCTAATTGTTGGTATATACCATGGGGCCACAAAACGCAACAGATTAGCTAAAATCGAAGCAGTGGTTAGGGAAGAAGAAGCTGCATGTAAAGCGAAAAAAGATCAAGAATTAGCCGTTGCGAAAGAAATCGCCAACGAAAAAGAACTTGTGGAGCTGGAAAAAACGTTCACGGGAAAATAAAGCTTTGTAAAATAATTTGTAATTAAGCATTGTTTGCGTAAAGTAAAACCGTTCTAAAAAATGATGTTTTTACTCTGAATCTCACAGAAACATTAGTGCCGTAAATAAATTAAAAACACTACAAGCCTTGTTGTTTCTTGACGCAACATTTACATTATTTGAAAAAATGTGATACGAGAGAGGGAGCGATTTTCTGCTCTGTTAACGCTGGAAATGTCTCTATTTTTCTAACTATTTATTCGTGAGAGATAATTTCCCTCACTTTGGTGTAGGTTTCAAGCCCCGTTTCTATTTTTGCAATTCCTCCGAACCGGAAGCAGTTCCATTCTTTCGTCTAGCTGTTAGCTTATTCCCCATAGAGAGATATTTTTTACTGTAGTGCTGTATGTCTGTGATTCAATTTAGTCTCGAGAAAAATGAGTTATCCGATCCGGCCATAACGCGTACATTTTACAAACAATTTGTCTCTTGAAGTATCTTCTATCGTCCCGAATTAAACCTTGTCGCTGTATATAAATAAGCCCTTAATAAAATAATAGTTCTCAGGCCGGTGTAAAAGAACCCTGTGGTGATCAAGGGATAAAATGTGAGCTCATTTAGCTCTTTCTCCTTTTTTTGTAACAGATTTTTTACGACGATCAGATAACGACACAGGTCATTTCATTTATCTTTCCAATAAAAGAGATTTTATCATTACCATGAAAGCGCGACAACTGTGTTGTGAAGAGGAATCATTGCTAAATAATGAAATCAGGCCGTAAATTTATTTTTCGGGGTTTATTTTCCGACAGTTTCGTCCCTTTTTATTTATCGTGATGTTTTGTACGCCCGTTGCTTAATTTTTATTGTTTTCATGAGCTTCGAGGGAGTGATCTCTTACATTTGCTTTTGTTCAAGTTAAACAGTTTCAAAGCAACTATTAACCCTCGATGTATAAAGACGGTAACGTTATATCTTCTGTTAAATTATTCCATTATCATCTACCTTATGTAAAGTAAACGTAGTTTACTAACGAAATTTGGCAACTCTCAAATTATCTCAAATTTAATGGCAGGGTTTATAAATATAAACTTTTAGCGAAAAATTGTAACCCTTTGTAAAAAGCTACTTTTTGGTGAAATTATCTCACCTCGACATTTTAATGTTCCAGTGCACTGAAACTTCTGCACTACGACGACCAAACTTTACTACTTAAGCAGATATATGGATTGGAAAAATAACAAAAGCATTTCCGTTTCCTGACAATAAACTTATTTTGGTTTTTCAAAGGCAGAATAACTCAATTTCATGTTGACTGCTTCAGAGTGTGAAAGTTTAAGGTTTATACAGAAGAGGGCCCTGTTTATACATTAAAACTGGTTCGATCTTCATAAACTTAAAACGATTTTTTGTTAATCCCTTAAAATCCAGACAGAGTCCAAATCTTGATTCAAGTATCAAAACTTTAAACTTATTAAGTTCCACTGACTATGAAATTTTATCATTTAAGCAAAATTCTCCACAAACTTCTTTATTGAGGACATATTTGTACTTTGATTAATTTTTTATTTTCATTGAAGTTTTATATGAAAGTGGAGAAATGTGTTAATTTTTTAATCGAACACTTGTTCTGGCTCTTTAAACGCACTCCTCCCTAATGACTTTATCCGTGGTCAATTTTCCGTGTTTTACAGCGGAATCCACTCACGCGCTTTTATCCAAATCCACTTAAAATAATAAATCCTCTTATTATTCATAAGTTTTATTTAGCCCAAGGGAGTGGACACCTTTTCGTGATTTTCGGCACGTCCAACAAGAAAGGCCGACAAACCGGCTAACTAGCCTCGCCAAATTTAATTTAGCGGTCTCGATAATTCTTTATTTAGGGCTCAGCCTTCGGAATTCGGCTACGTGATAGTAGCAGATTAAAATTTGAAAGTCTAATCACCAATCAGGTTTCTATTAGGGCGGTCTGCAGCGTTATTTAAGCGCGGAATAATAAAAAGTTCGAGTTGTTTCAGATTTGAAGCGATAAAAATGTAAAGACATTTCTAGCCGATATCTTTATCTGGCGTTTTTCACCGGTGCTGGAACATAAAAGGGATGATTTATTGGGGCGAGTTTGGCCGACTTCGAATTGGAACGATTCAATCAATTGCAAAGCTGCAGCGAAGTAACCACTGCATTGCAAAGCTATCACTTTGATCGGATTTTATTGCATTATCCGAGGAAAAATCGATCAAAAGTCGGAATACATGTGTTGACAAACGACAACAATTAACCTTGGGCTGAATCAGCAACGTCTATTGTGGCCTCTTGTAATTACCGATCGCCAACACACCAACTTTTATCACGCGTTTTTTAAACAAATATGTGGAAAGTACGGGGAGGAAAATACGTGCAAACAGGAAACAAATTGCTGCGGTCGTAAAGATTTTTATTACAATTGCTAGCATTACAGAAATATGGAGTGATGGGAACGTAAAAGCCGGACAGCTTAGTTTACATTAGTACTCGACGTAAAATTTCATTCGGATGGATGTGTTTCAGCCGAAATGAAAGTTGTAGTCGATTGTTGGTGAGAGGTTGGAAATGAGATTCTAACAATGATTGGCTCTAATCTGTTCAATATGGATGAAGGTGAAGGAAACTTAATGAAAGTTGAAAGAGAAACAAAGTGGATTTTTTGTCATTTTTGCAAAACTCAATGTTTGAACCGTTTCAACTTAAAGTAGTCCTAATTAAATTTTATTATACTCAGTGTCATGAAAATTGCAACACCAAGAAGGAATAGGAATTTTTTGACGAAACTTAGCGCTATTAACAGGCAACAAATGATTAAAATTTGAACCATTTTAATAAAATGGTAGGGAGTTTTTAACACTTAAACTCTTTTACCTGCAAGTGTTGTTCTTCCAATTTTTTGCTTTTCTGGCAATTTTTGCAGTGTTTTTTTAATTTGTTTAGTTTTAAGTGTTATAAAAAGGAAAATATGTTTGTAGTTTGTCAAAAAAATTACCAACAATTAACAAATTTTAAAAAAGCACAATTTTTGGGCTTTGAATAGAGGTTTTTTCATTTAGAGAAATTGCTATTTGTTTGAATAATAGAATACCATTAAGCGATGTTATTCATTGATTATGAAAGGCTCAGCACTACGCGAAAGAGAAAGCTGATTTAAAAAAAAACAAATAAAGTCCAAAATGGTAATCTTCGGATTATGGCAATAATTTAAGAACAAAAAAATTCTGAGCAATTGTTGAATTCGAAGATCGTTGTACTTCACTTCTGATTGTTTACCATAAAATTAAGTCATTTGGACTGCTTCTTGTTAGATTTTCTAGGTATGGGAGGGTAGAGCAAAAATCACAGCCTAAACCTGGCACACAAAAACTTTTATTTGGAAAGACAACGTGTTTCTACCATAAATTAGTTATCCTCAGGTGAAAATATACGCTGTATATAATGAATACATTATGGTTGAAACACGTTGTGTATCGAAATAAAAGTTTGGTGTACCTGGCTTGAAGATGAGATTTTGGCCATTTCTCCAGTACAATGTAAATCCAACTGGAAACAGTCCAAATGACTAATTTCGATGGTAAACAGTTCGAAGTGATAAAAAACGACTTTTGAACCCACCCAATGATCAGAAATTTGTCATGTACTTAAATTATTACCATAATCAAAAGACGACCATTTTGGAGTTTATTAAATCGACTAACAATTTCTCTAAATGAAAAACTTCTATTCATAGTCCAAAAATCATGCCTCTTTTAAACTGCTTAATTGTTAGTAATTTTGGTTTTGTCGTCTCCAGACCTAACTGCTCTTTTAGAACACTTAAACCTAAACAGAATTAAGAAAAAACACATAAAAATAGTCAGAAAAGCAAAAAATTTAAAAAATAACACTTGCTTGTAAGAGAACTTAAATGTTAAAAATTCCCTTACCACTTCATTAAAATCTTGCAAATTTTAACCATTTATTACTCGCTAATAGTCGACCATTTGCGCCAAGTTTTGTCAAAAAATTCTTATTCCTTCTTGGTGTTGCAATTTTTATGACATTAAGTATACAGGGTGTCTCATCTAAGATTTTCACGCCTGATATCTCAAAGATTTGTTAACGAATTTTTATGAAATATAAAATGCAGATATTTTAGGAGACAAAGATTAGAATCCCTTTAATGCTACAACTCCCTTTAATGCAACAAGTAGTAAAAACGTAATTTTTACACGCCTTATTACAATGTTAAATTATTTAGAACTTATATTATAAAATTCTTCGTCAATAAATAATGCTGTAGGAAAAAACTCAACCTTGGAAGACGTCTGTTTATGCCATTGTTGTTTGTCTTTAAAGTAATTTCACCAAAATAAAACAATTTTACTTTTCTCACAGAGCGCACAATTTTGACAGTTTTTTTTTAGTGGTAGGTACACAAAATGCAGTATAGCAATGCTTCATCAATTGTTTCAAAAGGTGACTGCTCAAATACTTTCAAAATTTGAATCAAGTGTTTAACAACAAATTCTTTTTTTTTACTTGTATCAGACTAGCGATTTGGTTAATTTTTTGTGTGGCCACAAAAATTTTTTGAGGTTTAATGTAGTTTGGTCTAATTTTAAATAAGAAATGTGTTTTAAAATTACATTTTTTAACTTGATGTCCTAATTGAAAGACCACCTCCTAAAATATGTGCATTCTAAATTTCATAACAATCCTTTGACAAATAACTGAGATATTAAGCTAGAAAGTCTTAACTGAGACACCCTGTATAAACCAAATCAGATGTCATGAAAATCCTCTGAATTAAAAATCTGGTGTAAAAAACAAAACTGTCTTATTTACGTTAGCGATCTGATTTCCATTTAATTTGTAAACAGCAAACAATTTATAAACTCACTGATTAAGCACTAATTGTCTAATTTTACAACGCCTAACATTAGGATAAATTTACATAGCCACGTTTTATTAAACATGACTGTTTAGTTCCAACGTTATCAGTACATGCACACCGGCTTAATAATTATAGACAATGGCTTAGTGCAATAAGCCTTGAAAGGCAACATTAACTACAAACATTTGATCAATATCCTATCCACAAATTTTAAACAGGAACAAATTTCGGAGAATTTTCCCTCAAACAGCGAAAAGTTTCAAAAGTGGTTTCCTCGGGGGTATTTTTTCGAACAGTGCACTTGGTCACAATTCTGTCGACTTCTTCGTCATCTTCGATAACTCTTTTCAGTTTAATTTTAATTTGGTTGATTATGATATTGCCGGAGCTGTCCGCCAGACTGGCCTTTTTGGCGAAACAAAGACCGTGCTTTTTGATTTTGTCGTCAACCGAATCAAATTCGTTATTCCTGATTTTATTGATGGCTTCTTGCGAGACTCCGATCAAAACTTTACACTCGTTGCTCCATTTTCTCCAGTTATTTTTCTGCTCTTCGGTTAGGTGCTAAAAATAAACGATAAGTTGCAAAAATTAGACGTAGACACCTCACCTGAGCGCTTGCAGCAATTACGACTAGAACAAGACAAGTGTAAATGTTCATTGTCACTAGAACAATGATCGGTTTCGGGAAAACTTCGATTAGTGTTATCGCCGCATTTCCAAAGTTCACAAGTTCAGTTTTGTTTGTTGGGTGAGATAAAAATGTAAACGTTTAAGGGCAAGCATTTATTTTCCTGCAATCAACGTCGTTGCATAAAGCAATAAAGCCAGAGTTTTAACGACGTTCCGTCTCTAAATAATCTCAAAGACTCGGAAGTGCATTTAAAAATAAATAGATGCTCCATCCAAACGTTCAATTTGAATATTTTATGCCCACTGATGGAATAATTTAGCCCGAATTCGGTGCATCTTAATTCTGACAGTTTAACATCGTAATCCGATAAAAAATGTGCTAATGTGAACAAGTGAACACTTCCGGTTCCGCTCTGTCACATACCGAATTTATTAAAACGCCAAGTTGGAAGGATTGTGTGATGGATGAAATAAAATGTTTTTTTCTTGTAGACAGGAAATGCGGCGAGAGGCGTAATATTATAGAGTGGGTCTTATTTTAGCTTTAATTTTTTCAACGATTGGAGCTGACACTTGGGCTGAAACCGGTCAAGACTTGCCAATGCTGGAATCGATCAAGTTTTTCACTCGCTGACGCGAGAAAATTGACTTTCCGCAACGAAACAAGTTTATTGCCAATCACTATTTAAAACATTAGAAGCTAAAAAAATTGCACCTAAATTTAATTAATCATTTTAGTCCTTTTAGAAATAGTGATCTGGGAGATGGTGGCGCTTGAGAACTTCTTTCGTTTTAAGTGTTAATTTATTTTTTGTGCTTTGTTAACGAATCTCTTCAGGTGTTGGCGCAAAGTGGAATTGACTTAAATTATGAAGTGCTTGTGTGTAAAATTAGACGGGACGCGATCTTGGATAAGCTCTCCTCTGAAAAACGTAATTTGATTCTTAACGAGTTGTTTGTAATTAAGTTGCGATTGTGCCGCTTTTAATGGAAGGTCCATGTTGAATTTTCCGGATTGAACAGAAATTTACGAACGTGTTCGCTACAATAATCTTATGTAAAGCAGTTCGGGGAGAAAGCTCGAGAACAAAACGCTTTACAAGGTGAAATGCTAATATGTCATTCTTTAGCCGAGATTAATATCTGACAATGTCGTTAATCTGTTGTCTGAAACTCGTTAATCTTGGCGATAAGAAACAAAGTCATTAAATTCTCTATCGTGGATCGGCTTGCACTCGAATTGCCGAACTTTTAACCAGAAAAGTTTACTCTCTTTTCTCATGTGCTGCTTCTTTTTTAATGTATACCCGAAATAAAAACAAATTTGCATTTTTTTCACATCGAGCTGATTTATGGGCGGGCCATAAAGGGTGCAAAGTTGCCATAAACTGCAGAAGGTAAATAATGTTGTGTCAGCCTTGTTCCTTAAAAAAATCTTCAATACATAATCGGCTTTATTGGGATTGATCCAACAAGGACCCAGTCTATGATAGATCAATGAGGCGTTTCACAATTACCTTATTATTATTATTAAAATCTATTACTATTATTATTATTATTATTAAGATAGAACAGTAATTACAGCGACATCTTAATTACGATTTTATGCCTTATGCACGTTCAGAGCTCGTTGTAACCTTATCTGTGCACACACTGGACTAGTAACGGTTGCATTGTATTTGTGCTTACAATACCCTGAAAACTAATGAGTAGAAGCATTGTTATAATGTCAGATCAATGCAAGAAAAATAGAAGAAATTTGTCAGCAAGAAAGCGAATTTTATGCAATATTGTATAGACATTTGGTGGATGCGCCGGGATAGAATTTTGTATTACGTATTTAAAAGAAAAATATTTTTGTTTAATTTTATTGAAAGGTTAACAAAACATCTCACAGACTTTGCCAATTTTTTTACAATTTTGTGCGAATGTTACTCCAATTTTAGTATGAAATAAAGCACAAATGCTTTGTTTTCTACCTGATATTTACTAATCTTTGAAATGTAAACAGTAAAAATTTTATTATGCTGAATATAAGCGTTTCTATAAAATTATTTTTACTGCATTGTCAAAGACTCTGAAAAAAGGAAATACAAGAAGATTCTTTTAGGGCCTACATTAGAAACTTTACAACTTTTAATATAACTATAGCTTTAAACTTTTGTATACGATCCAAATTGACCATTCTGAGTTATATTATTTTCAAAATGACTGAATTTCCGGAACTACGACAAATTGGTGCCAACTTTTAAATTTTAAATAGTAACCACACATTTTGATTGAATATTTGAATTATGTGTCTTAAACTGAGTAAAACTTACTCAAGTTGTTGGTACTTATCTGTCATAGTTTTTTTTATATATGTCAATTTTTTTGTTAAAATTTTCATTTGCAAGGGTTTCTCTAAGATATCACAGCCCTTGAACCTTTTACGATAAATAGATATTTTTTGCATTCGATAACCGTTCAAAAGTTCAAAAAGTCTTCTTCGATTTTCAAAATTATCAGCTGTCAAAATTCATGGCTAGTGGTTATTAAAAAAACTGCTTTAACTCAGTTTTTTAAATTAAACGGCCCTATTTACTTAACGTCAATCGAAAGAACATCAATATTTATGGAATTTTCTATCAATACGTCCTATACCTATCTCTTACAGTTTTTGGAAAAAATTACAAAAAACGGATAAAATAAAAAAAAATAAAAATCGTGAACAGGATTTTTTTAATTAATAGCACAGTTTTATCTATTTTTCAAAAGTTTACTTGTTTAAAAACGAAAATAATAAGCTAGAATTCTAATTTTTGCGATTATTTCAAAAACTGTAAGAGGTAGATATAGAAGATGTTAATAAGTCTGCATAAGTGTTATTCAAATTTTTTTTGTTAAAACATTTAAATTTAAAACACGTTGCTATGTGAAGGGTTTTTAAAATAGTGAAAACACGTTGCTGTGAGTAGTGTTTATAATTTAAGATTTAGATATTAAAAAAGGCTTAAAATGTTATCAACAAAAAAATACAATTAACAGTGTTATGTGATATGTAATGTTCAGCGAAATAAACTCTGTGCCCTATAATACAGAAAATCTAAGAAGTCTAGTAATGCATTGATATGATTTTTTTTAAACTAAACATAGGATTAATAGTGTATGTGTGTTATGTGATGTTCAATAAAATAAAAACCCCAGTGTATATCTGCGATTTGTTATAATACGTAGTTTAAAACCAAATACTGAAAGTCAATATTTAAAGGTAAACACATTTAAAAAAAGTAAAAAGCAATTTCAAACAGCATTCTGTTTTACAATAAAAGCCAGAATTTTTTATCGGTGGTAACTTGTTTTCTACATCCTGTGAAAGTTTTATTTTGCTGAACATGGACGTTTCCTTGAAACTATTTGTAATATATAAACATGGATTTTCTAAAACTAAACATACTATACAACTAATAGTGTTATAAGTGTTATAAGAAACATTCAGCAAAATAAACTCTACCGTATGAAAGATCTAAAAACTTTAGTTATGTGTAAAATTGAACAAAGTAGTGATAGTGTTATCAATCTTGTGCACCCATTTGTTTAGTAAAATAAAAATCTCAGTGTATGTGTAAATTAAATTTTCTAAATATCAATATATTAAACTTTGGCAATTTTGGTGGATGCGCCGGGATAGTCAAGTCACAATTTAATTGTTTAGAGATTTCGTAAAATGTTATTACTTTTAAACCTTCGAATTTTTTTTATTCATTTGATTGTTACATAGTAGACTCTATTATTATCGGTGATATCACTGTATAAAATTGACCGAAGAAGACAAGTCGGTTTAAAATTCAAATACAAATTTTGCTATTGTTTGGAATGTGCAGCAGACGTACGAGTATGAAAACAAGCGTCTCCTCGCGTGCAAAACACAACCAAAGCGTACAATTGCAAGTTTCTTGAAAAAGTTTGATTCATTTCAAGTTCACTAGAAATATGTTGCAGTGTTTTTCGCGGTTGGTAATGGTCATCTATCCTGCAATCCTCTGCATTTGAATGAGAGTAGTTCAGAGCTGGTCGTGTAGTTTAACCTAATAATAGAACGTAATTCAGAATCGAGTCACAACGCGACTTTTTCATCAAATCCATATATAGCTCCTTCCCCGGCAAACACCCTCAAAACTATATTTTATTCCTTTTGTGGGTGTAAACGAGTTGAAATCGCTAGTCGAATCACGCACTTCATACAAAATCTACTCAGCGGAGGCGAGATTCCTTGTCAGATGTCATTTACTCGCCGATTATTGGTTTGTGCATTGGAAAAAGCCGCAAAGTCTTAAGACAAATAAGCCAAACGTTCATTAATTATAATTTACAGGCAATTTAGGCAACCGCAAACCTGTGGGTTTATTGTGGGCCGTTGCACTGTAAATCCCGCATATTCCACATTGCTGAACCTTTGTCCACTGCTATTCAGTTAAATACAATTTAATTTCACCCACGGGACTATCCACAGTCAACACATTAAACGTTAAGCATGTCTACGTTGCGAATTTATGCATATTAGAATATTTTATGGCTTATGGCTGGTTGGAGCCGCCTACCACCACAAAGGATACGACTTGTAAACCTTCTTGGATCAACGTTAATATGCTAACGGTTATTCTTCGAAATGGTATTAGAGCACAAAACGTATAAACATTAATCGGATCTGCTTCATACAAGACTCGCCGGATTATGGGATTACACCGCAAATATAGAGCGGATTTTTTAAAATGGAAAAGGATGCAATTCCAAAGCGCAGTGCCAGGATAAGATCAGCGATGTTTAATTTAGAAAAAGAGGAATAACGTCGCAGAAAACCTTTTTTACTCTGAGTCAGTTGTGTGTCTAAATCGTCATCCAAGCATTAAAATTAGAATTAAAACAATAAAAACATGTTAGATTACAAAAAAATTGTTGGTGTTGATGAAAACGACTTAATTGTAATATTGTGACAGTCGGGCATAAAAGTGTTGCTGCGGCTCGCTTTCTTTATAACTTTAGTGTTTCACGTTTTTATGAAACTATTTGCAATATATTAACGTGGATTTTCTAAAACTCAACATATTATACAACTAATAGTGTTATAAGTAATATTCAGCGAAATAAACTCTGCCGTATGGAAGATCTAAAAACTCTAGTTATGTGTAAAATTGAACAAAGTAGTGATAGTGTTATGAGTTTTGTGCATCCATATGTTTAATAAAATAAACATCTCAGTGTATGTGCAAATTAAATTTTCTAAATATTAATATATTAAAAAAACTTTGACAATTTTGGTGGATGCGCCGGGATAGTCAAGTGGAATTACACCGCGAATATAGAGCGGATTTTTTAAAATGGTAAAGGATGCAATTCCAAAGCGCAGTACCTACCAGGATAGGATCAGAAATGTTTAATTTAGAAAAAGAGAAATAACGTCGCAGAAAACCTTTTTTACTCTGAGTCAGTTGTGTGTCAAAATCGTCATCCAAGCATTAAAATTAGAATTAAAACAATAAAAACATGTTAGATTACAAAAAAATTGTTGCTGTTAATGAAAACGACTTAATTGTAATATTGTGACAGCCTGGCATAAAAGTGTTGCTGCGGCTCGCTTTCTTTATAACTTTAGTGTTTCACGTTTCTATGAAACTATTTGCAATATATTAACATAAATTTTCTAAAACTTAACATACTATACAACTAATAGTGTTATAAGTGTTATAAGTAATATTCAGCCAAATAAACTCTACCGTATGGAAGATCTAAAAACTCTAGTTATGTGTAAAATTGAACAAAGCAGTGGTAGTGTTATGAGTCTTGTGCATCCATATGTTTAATAAAATAAACATCTCAATGTATGTGCAATATAAATTTTCTAAATATTAATATATTAAAAAAAATTTGTTAATTTTGGTGGATGCGCCGGGATAGTCAAGTGGGATTACACCGCGAATATAGAGCAGATTTTTTAAAATAAAAAGGGATGCAATTCCAAAACGCAGTACCTACCAGGATAAGATCAGAGATGTTTAATTTAGAAAAAGAGGAATAACGTCGCAGAAAACCTTTTTTACTCTGAGTCAGTTGTGTGTCTAAATCGTCATCCAAGCATTAAAATTAGAATTAAAACAATAAAAAAATGTTAAATTACAAAAAAATTGTTGCTGTTGATGAAAACGACTTAATTGTAATATTATGACAGTCTGGCATAAAAGTGATGCTGCGGCTCGCTTTCTTTATAACTCTAGTGTTTCACGTTTCTATGAAACTATTTGCAATATATTAACATAAATTTTCTAAAACCTAACATACTATACAACTAATAGTGTTATAAGTGTTATAAGTAATATTCAGCGAAATAAACTCTGCCGTATAGAAGATCTAAAAAATCTAGTTAGGTGTAAAATTAAACAAAGTAGTAATAGTGTTATGAGTCTTGTGCATCCATATGTTTAATAAAATAAACATCTCAGTGTATGTGCAAATTAAATTTTATAAAGATTAATATATTAAAAAAACTTTGTCAATTTTGGTGGATGCGCCGGGATAGTCAAGTGGGATTACACCGCGAATATAGAGCGAATTTTTTAAAATGGTAAAGAATGCAATTCCAAAGCGCAGTACCTACCAGGATAAGATCAGAAATGTTTAATTTAGAAAAAGAGAAATAACGTCGCAGAAAACCTTTTTTACTCTGAGTCAGTTGTGTGTCAAAATCGTCATCCAAGCATTAAAATTAGAATTTAAACAATAAAAACATGTTAAATTACAAAAAAATTGTTGCTGTTGATGAAAACGACTTAATTGTAATATTGTGACAGCCTGGCATAAAAGTGATGCTGCGGCTCGCTTTCTTTATAACTTTAGTGTTTCACATTTTGAAAGTTTGTGAATTGCGGGAGAAAAAGCTGTCTTGACATAATGTTTGCTTTCTTTCTGCTCATAAAGTCGGTCTGGTTACGGTTCTTCTCTGCGGTGAAATAACTTGAGCGTAGAGCAACGCAAAGTCTGATTTAAAACTAAAAAACGCTCCCTCTATTTCGTCTCAAAATAATTACCCGAAAAAAGTTGATTTTTGTGCCGTTCCAGCTTAAAGCTTTGTGCTCGAAGCCCGCGCTCAATTCGTTGCATTCCATTCTGAATAGTTGATGACGGCGTCGAGTTTTCCAAAAGAAAAAAAACCTCCCCATTCAATCGTCCACTCGATTCAAATTAAATAAGAGCGAGCCAATGCAGTCCTTTGCAATATGGGGTCAAAGCGAGTCGTATTTATGAAAGTCAAGCAAGTGAACCGTTCGAAGGCAATAAATAACGGGCATTAAAGTTTCAAATCTCTTATTTTGGTGTATAAGACATTAAATTGTGGAAAGTTCGGGTTGTGTAGATTACCGTTAAATACCCGGCTGTCCGGTCAACCGCCAGTTCTCCCAGCACGGAACGGATGCATTTCCCATTTCCGGTGCGCAGGGATTTATGTGGCGTCATTTATTCCGGGCTGATCCTATATACCGGATCATAACTGGACGATCTAATACCTACTTTCGGAATAATGGCAGGTATTACGACGCGCCTCTTTTACACTCCTATACATAATTAATTGCCACGAGAGACAAATGACCAGCCACGGAAATTTACCCCAAATTTACCTCATTTTCCACAATTTGCGCACGGAATATTTCCTGCATTTTGAAAATAATCACAAAAATAAAAAAACTCTTCTGTTTTCTTGTTAAAAGAAAAAACAGTACTGCAGAAACACTCAAAACGCTTAAAGTATTTGACTCTTAATAACGATAAAAGTAGATTTATTTAAAATATCCAGTTTTCTAAATTCACAATGAGACTCAAGCTGTCCATAACATTTTTATACAGGGTGACGGACAGGTTCTCGTTTGGTGATAAAAAACATTCACTTTATTTTCCTTAACAACGGTATCAGTTTTTGTTCTTTTGTTTTCTATGATGTCGAATTTAGTTTATTGTCGAATTTGTAAATTTTTTAATTATTTTGTACATTATAAGCCATTAATTGTTGTTTCAACAGGTTTTTGTTCAATGTTGCAAAAGCTGTCGTTTCCGCTAACTACAGTCAAAAAAATATTATATGAAGCATCAAAAACTTAACTTAAAAATTTAACTTTAAAGAGCTATATCTCGCGAAAAAAGGCTTAAACAATTTTTTGTCATATGAACTTTTAATTTAGTTTGATGTCCATTATCAGAACCCGTGAGATTGTCTGGTGCTTTTGAATCATCCTACAGACTACGGTGGACTATAACTTAGGAGACGAAACGAGATACAAAATCCCAAGATTTTCTGAACCCAAAAAAATAGTACGCCAAATCGTTTTAAATTAATTTAAATCTAAGAGCTTTGCACTTTTAACAGACTGAAAAATTGAAAAATGTTCATAAAAAAACATGAGCAAAAAATTATTTTTAAAATTAAAAATTTGCGTTTTGTCTCGTATTTGTCATGACGCAGTGAATAAAATTAAAAATACACGAAAAATGTTGGGACAAAATTTGTAGAGATTTTCTCCAAAAGAGTCTGGAAACTATATGTCTCTCGTAACAGGTTTAGGTCCTAAAGATGTTCAAAGGCGCTGAAGCAACGGTTTTGTTTCATTTTACCAGTGGTCAAGTAAAGAAAAGTTAATTTTTACGTAAACCGTTAAAGGTGCCGCGAATTTTTTTATAGAAAATTAAATTTTTCGGGTACTGAATATAAATTCATATTATCGTTTAACCCATAGTAATTTGGAAAAGTGGAACTTTTCTGATTAGCAACAAAAAAATTATTTGTTTACTTGGTGTGATGTTTTATCATTTAGGAAACAAATCCTTGACACGGATAATTTTGCTAATAGTTTCTATTTTTAAAATAATAATTTTCATGAAGTAAAGTACACAAAAAAGTGTGTGTTTAACGGCTTTAGAGCCTAAATGGTTAAAGATGAAAATAAGGTCTTCCAGAGCTGTTATATTTTTCTTGCATCTGTGACCCTATTCTCAGCGTTTTGCAAAATATGGGACAGAATGCAAATAAGTAAAAGTTTCAAATTTTTTAAAAACAGTTTAGAATAAAATTTTTGCATCATGTTAACGCCTTGCAATTGAAAATTTAATGCTCTATCAACCTGTATATTTTAGTTTGCTATATGTTAAGCGTTATACAAATACATCAATATTTTCAAATTCATTGCTCTGAAAACTTGGACGGTATGGAACAACTGCGCTCTCTGGCGACATTAACGGATACCGAGAACGGGAATGTTTTATTTGTGCGTCGTTTCATATCCTAACCTTTAGATATCCGTAATACAGACCATGCCAGAGCTTTCAAACTAGCATTTTTGCTACTAAACCAGCCGATAAATAATAAACACAGCTTTGAGCGTTAATAATGCAAATATGTAACAAACTTTTAACAAAATAACAATTTAATTCAAATATATGCAATTTTCGTAATAATTTTGTGTAAATTTATTATAAATTAAAATGTCTCGCTTTATAATAATTTAATGATTAATTGCTGCCAGTCAATTTTGAATAAAAAATTTCAATAATGCTTACATTGTTTCTACAATGCTAATAATTTGAATCAGCAAATTTCGAAAATGGGTTAATTAATAATAATAGGTGTTGCTAGTATGTATAGTACACAGTCTTCTCCACCTATGCTTTAAATGTGAAAGAGAAAATCCTGGTCAAAAGAACCGAGCGAATTCATTTTTTCGTTTAATTCGCGTTTCCGCAATAACAATAAAATTGCATTACTAGTAGTGAAGTCTTAATGGAAGCGTCCGTTTTACCCATTAATTATCACCAATTATTTCTACTTCCAGCCACATTGCTTCGACATTGACAGTCCAATCACGACGACGATTATAACTGACATGGCTGCATTAGATTATCTGTCGTTTCAGAAAATTAAAATTTAACGAAATTTCCAACGAAAAAAACGCAGATAGATTTGCATTTATTGGCGAGCTTTCAGCTT
This sequence comes from Tribolium castaneum, assembly GCF_031307605.1. Lineage (NCBI taxonomy): Eukaryota > Metazoa > Arthropoda > Insecta > Coleoptera > Tenebrionidae > Tribolium > Tribolium castaneum. Next base: position 16,396,524 of record NC_087396.1, read on the forward strand.
TCATCTCTCACAAATTGATGGCAAGTTGGGCATTTTTATTTTTTCACGTTCTAATCGTGATTAATCAAGAAATAAATTTTTAAGTATTTTGGGAAAAAAATGACGCGCAGATTAATCGGATTTTGTCAAGTCGGTGATGAGAAATAGAGTACGAATATGCAGAGTCATAGATTAAATGAACCGTGCAGATACAAAGCTAACATTTGAGAGATAATCTCTTTTGGTAGGAATCGGAAAATCCGGCGAATCATAACAGTGTTACCAGTATTACCACGGGATGTCATTTTACTAAAATTATGCTAGAGTGCATCACATTTGTTTACGATAATTTGCAAAACGTTAGCTTCTTTTAATGCACTAGCAGAATCACTTTATCCAAAACCTGCTCTAATTTATTCCCGTTTAAATCAGGGCTTTCCCCCAATTTTGGTTTTTCTGACAGATAAACTACTATTCCCAACCACCAACTTGTTTCTTGTTGGTAATTGAACCACACAAACTGCTGCAGATAAAATAACGAGTCCGCAGGACAATTTTAGCTGAGTGTTTGTGGACTCGTCATTTTATCAGGAACAGAATGGGTCTAGTCCGGCTGTTCTCCCACTTGCTTTATTTTGCCGGAATCGATACAATTTTTTTAAATGCAAAAATTGCGTCTAATCCCCGCATTTTCCGAGAAGAAACTCTCCATAAAAGTTGAACAAAAGTTTAGTGTTAATCTCGGTATTACCGCAGGTCGGTTGAATGCGTGAAATTCCCGGAGAAGATCTCGAGACATAATCCAGCATTTCTTTACGCGCTAATACCTTGCCCTTTCACTAAACCTTCATCGACTTTTCGTGCATTTAATTTGGAGAAATACGAGACGCAATTTTTCCTTCAGGTGCTAACGATGCAACTACGTGCCGGAAGAATCGAGTTTTTCACTTATAATGATTCGTTTTCCAGCTTTTCCCTTAAGGAGAAAAGTTCCGATACTGGGGTCGTCATTAGGCTTAAGTGTGTCGTTCTGTTTGGAATTTTTGGGTCACATTTCCAGACAATTTTATGGTGCGGACATGGCCGTCAAAATTTTCAAGCGTGATGAGGGGAAGGGTCAACCCTTGAATAATTAAGGGTAGTGGTAGTTAAACACGACTCTTTGCGGACCCAGAGGTTGAAAGTAAACGAGGTTGTGGGCATGCATTGGGCGAAAGGGTTTGTGTGTTCACGAAAAACCAATGAAAACTGTGACCACTCAAATTTTGATCATTCTACGGACGACTATCACTTAGGAGGCGAAACGAGATACAAAATCTAAGAATTTTCTGAACTCAAATAGATAGTACGGCAGAGTAAAATTGAGGGCGCCTCGAGCGTTATACAGTCTCGGCGCCAAATCGTTTTAAACTAATTTAAATCCAACCAATTCACTAATTACTTGGACTAAAATGCAGAAATGTTGAGCTGTACACTCTTAACAGACTAAGAAAAACTGACGAGTAAAATTTTTATAAAAAAAACATGAGAAAAAAATTATTTATAATTAAAAATTTCCGCTTCGTCCCGTATTTTTCAAGACGCCACAAATGCGCTTAAAGATACAAGAAAAATGTTAGGAAGAAATTTGTAGAGAATTAAATTTCCTTTAAAGAAATGTGAGACTACCGGGTGTATCAAAAATACGTGTGTTAATTTTACCATGTAATAAAACTTATACAGTATTTTTGCAAAATTCTTATTTCTTATTTTTACTGTTTTCCTCCTTTTTTTGTGTAAACTAGTGTAAACGAGCCGGTAAGTATTTAATAGTTAGTTTTTATTCATAGCAACAATTTTCATTTTTGTTTTAAATTCTTCAAATTGTTCGTTTCTATCACAACGAAAAGAGTTGGGTACTTTTATTTTTATTTTTGTACTCATAGGCGGGTATACGTTTTAAGATGTTATCTTTTCCAAATTTTAATTTTAATTTTTATTGAAAAATTACAAATATTTTTTTTTATTTGTTGAGTGTTATCTGTTAAAAATTAATACACATATTTCTGATAGGGTGTATATCTTTATTGTCAACGGTTTAAATCTTAAAGACTTCCAAAAACGCTAAACCGACGTTCAAGTAACAAACAGTTAATTTATATCTAAACTACAGAAGATAGAAATATTGTGTCGCAGACTTTTTTCTAGAAAATTTAATTCTCTACAACTTTTTTCCTTACATTTGTTTTGTATCTTTAACCGTATTTCCAGCGATCTGATAAATATGCGACGGTGCACAAAAAATTATGTCGCTTAGAATTACTAATTTGCGTTCCACTTTATACTTTTGCGAACGCTGGAATAATACGGTTAAAAATACAAAAAAAATAAGAAATAAAGTTGTTAAGAACTAAATTTTCCACTACAACATATTTTTATCTTCAACATTTTAGAAATAAACTAACTTTTCAATACTTGACCAACGGCAAAATGAAGCAAATCTCTTGCTTGAGCAACTTTGTACGACTTTGGGGCCTAAATATGAAGATAGGGATGTGGTCTCGCGGACTTTTTTGTAGTAAATCTAATTCTCTACAAGTTCCATTCTAACATTTTTCTTGCCTCTGTAACCGTATTTCCAGCGTTTTGATAAACATGCGACGGTGCGCAAAGAATTATCGCTTAGAATTACTAATTTGCGTTCCACCTTATACTTTTTCGAACACTGGAATAATACGGTTAAAAATACAAAAAAATGTAAAGAACAAAGTTGTTGAGAACTAAATTTTCTACAAAAATCCGCTACAACATTTTTCTATCTTCAACATTTTAGATATAAATTACCTTTCCAATATTTTATCAACGGCAAAACGAAGCAAATCTCTTGCTTGAGCAACTTTGTACGCTTTGGGACCTAAATATGAAGATAGAGATGTGGTCTCTACAAGTTCCTTTCTAAGATTTTTCCTGCCTCTGTAACCGTATTGGCAGCGTTTTGAAAAATATGAGACAGAATGTAGATTTGTATTTTTTTTATTTTTAATATAGTTTACGTTAAAATTTTTGCATTATGTTTATGTCTTACTTTTGAGAATTTAATCTGCTTGTATTTTTTTCTTTGCTATGTGTTAACCGCTATACAAATACTATATTTTTTTTTCAAATTCATTGCTCTAAAAACTTGCGACGAAATGGAGCAACTGCGTTATCTGGCGACATTTACGGAACTACCGAGAATGGGAGCGTTTTATTTGTACGTCGTTTCATATCCTAACCTTTAGATATCCGTAGATTATACACATCATTATCATTGTCTACAGAACCCAGAATTTAAATTTTCTGCATTTTGGCTCAGGAAAAATGTTTTCTTTTTAATATTATTCATTCGGTTTGCATGCTCGCCAAGCAAGCAATTCATTTCAAAAAACAGAAAAGCGCCCCACTTTGTTTTTTTATTTCATTTTGCCTTCAAAGTTCGATATAACGTACAAACCATTTTAAATGAAATAGTCTGGAGTATCAGTAGAACATACTTGTAGTTGTTTATTTGTTCTAAATAAAAATTTTAATTTGCGCTGGCTTTATTTCCGTTAAATGCCTGCGAGATAAGCGTCAGTGAATTAGATTTCCAGTCGCCCCCGCTTTGATTTTCGCCCAAACATTATTTTCTTTCTTAAACATGTTCCAGTGTATCTCCGACATTCCAATTTCCCGATCCAATCCCGTCTACTATATTGAAATAGTAAATTTAGTATTTTCTAAATTGTCTCTTTAAAGTTTCACAATCATGTGCTCTGCCGTGTTAAACGTGTCAACACTCATATCTCCGATATCCCAATTCCCTATTTTACAATATTCAAATTTGGCTCATCTTATGCACAAACCCGGAGCTCCCAGATCGCAAATTTAATCTATACTTTTGCCTAACCCCACCTAACCATCCAACCGCAATTTGGCTCCGCACTCGAAACTTTGTCTATTCTTTATAGAGGTCTGCTAACTAGGAGCTTTCATTATTGCGCGTTACTTGTATCCACTTCCGGAGTTTTTCACCCCGGAAGGAGGCCGGATGTTTTGCATCCAATTGATCGCACGAGTGCGACTTCCGGTCAGTGATAACGCCCCGAAAATCGAAATTTCGACACAAAAACTAATTCACACCTTCTGGAAACGTCACAAGCACGAGTCATCGAGCTGTGATGATATTCAATTTGAATTTTAAATTCGGGTTCTTCACAGCATGGATGACCACTTTGCTGGGATTTTCTCCGGCATAGAAACGGCGGATTTGGCGGACGAAAAAAGTTAATTTGAGTAAATAATTAGGTTTGCCGATGAAGAATGTGCAAAGTTTTTAGCGGGATACAAGAAACTTGTTCAGCTAATTTAGAGCAAACTAGAACAAGAATTTATGGCTTCCACGAGTGGCAAAAAATCCGAAAATGATAAAAATGCATTAAAGCTCAATGCAAAATTAAATTCTCTTATAGGGGCTTCCTAGAGTCGAATAAATCCGGCAAATATGTTCCGGGAATATCATATTCATTTCCGATGCATTTATGGTAAATTATGTCGAGTATTCCAACATAAAATGTGTTTCCTGAAAAATTATATCTTGTATCAAGTTCATATTACACCCGTTTAGATGCGGGCGAAATTATAATTTAAGCCAAAAAAGCCCCAACTTTTAAGTTATTCTAGATTTAAGTTTGTTAACGGCTTTTACATTAAGCGCAAAGTGGAGAAGCTGCGAACTGAAATGTAAAATATCCGCAAACGTCGCACACAATCTAAATATGATTTAAAGCAGTCGCTTGAAACAGCAAACGCTGATTTACTTGCATCATGCAAATGCGTACCTGAAATTGTCGTTTATGTACTTCATGTCTATTTGCTTTAAAGCTAAACAACAAATTGAGATTTCGAGTTTTTGGATATTTTGCCAAGACGTATTTGCCCATTTTGTGTACTTTTTCCAAACGATAAAGGCAAATATTTGCGCTCGTTATTTTCCCTCGGAGATAAATTATTGGTATCAAAGGTGATCCAATTTTAATGTCGCGACATTATTAAATTTGTTGGCTTGTAAAAAATGCCACTGTTAAACAGCAGAAACGAGACTTCCATTAATCGCACAATTAAAGAACGGCTGAATTGTTCCAAATCAAATATTTGTGAATAAATTATATTAAAATATTGTGATCCATTTAAGCATTTTTTCAAGTGGTTCATCTCTCTCAAAATTGTATTTTATTAAAAGCTACATGTTTTAACTCACACACGTGGTCATCTTCAGGCCTATTAAATTAAATTTCGCGCATACTTAAACTAAAAATTAAAAACTTTACAAAATGGTGAATTTAAACATAGTGTAACTTTTTCAATTGTAAGTATTAAGCTTACAAACACTTCTATTGTTTCTTACAGGTCTGAAGATGACCAAGAGTGTATTTCTATACTTTTTTAATAAAATTTTTGTTAGAAACTTATGTCAGAGGTTTATGTTCAAAATAATTTTAATTTTTGTCAAATATTTAAAATGATATAATTTTACGTCATATTTAACCAGGGACGTAGGAAACGTAGGAATTTTGGGATTACTATTAAAAAAAAACAAAATACTTGAATATCTACAAATAATAATGTTCATATTTCTGAAGTTTTTTAATATTTATTTTAATATAAATACATAATTTAAAACATACTTCAATTCTAAAAATGCTTTTCTTTCATTCACAATTTTTAGTTAAACATCTCGTCCCAAAAATTGGTCATCAAAAACCCTTCATATTTCCCGACTTTTTTTAATTTCCCAAAAAATGATATTGAATGTTTTCTCGTGTGAAAAACGTAACAAAATCGTGAATTCCAATAACTTTATAATTTAAAACAGAATCTAAAGTTCACGTAGATGCTAAAGGCGGCCAAGCAGCGACAGGTTCAACTTTCCAAAAAATCAAACCTAATTTTGGGTTCAAGTACCTACATATATTGTAAATGCATAAACAAATTCCCAAAAATCTCATAGATTTTGTACAGAACATTATTTAGACAATCCACTTTTCAAAATGTTTGTTAATAATAAACGTAAAACTTGGCAGGAAAGGTTCAATATCTCTTTCTTTCATCAATTTCTTAAGTTAAGTTAAGTTTAAGTTTAAGTTTCTTAAAGTGATGAAGAGTTCAGATGTAAAATTCTTGTACTTACAAAAAAATCTCTTTTAAAATTTGGAGTTCATATCAAGAAAAACAGTGAATGGACGACGATTGCCAGTCTAAACCCTTTCAAGTCGACGAAAAATGGAAACATTTTTTAACAAATTTATTTGACTTTTCGCTAAATTTGAAATGTAACACCACTGATTTCTATCCCAATTTAGTTTTTTGCACATTCTCACGGACGTATATAAAACAAAATTTCGAAAATTGACATTCAGTGTCCTAACATTTCAAAAATTCTTCAAAAAACACTTCAAAAAACAATAAAATATTTTTTTGTTTCTAAATTACTTAAGAAAGTCACCCGTGTTGCGATAATTTGTGTGCGCAGTGTATTATTATCTGTTCTACCTATTTTTGATTTCCTAGTAACGTGTTTTGTTCCCGTAATTTTCCAAAGCAAGGCCTTTCATCATTGGCTACTTTAAAATGTTCTCTCGCAAACGCAAAGTGTTAGACTTTTTTTGTAAAGAAATTTTAGATTCAGAATTGCCTAAACTATATGCACCTTTTCGGGAGCGAGTTGTGGACCACTCTGTATAAGAGAATAGTAGTTTATTATACAAATAAAGAAATTTTTGTTGTAAAGCTTTAATTAAAAAAATTATTAACTATGTGTATTGCTCACTCCAAATCCAGGTACGTAATGTAAATATGATTTCTCAATAACTAAATGAAAGAATGTACCGTAGTAACCACTTGTAAAAAAAGATGTACTACGTCTACTCGCATCTATGGAATAAGCTACAACATTATTACTACGTATAAGAGAAATTATATCATTTGTTTATAAAAGTAATTGGTAGAATAACATAAAATCTGGCAGCTACCTCTTTGCTGAAAGTATTTCTAGCGAAAAGTCCCAATTACACTCCCAATTTCCTGCGGAAACCGAAGATTACGTCTTTTAATGAAAAGGAAGCGTTTACAATTCGAATTCGGTCATTGTGGATATTATCAATAGCCGTAAAGCACGAAATTGATTTTATGGGATGCAATATCAGTGTAGTATCGGACGTGACTGTATTTATTTTGGCAAAGGCGTCCGGGCACAAGAGTTGAGCTGACAGGGTTAATTACCGCTATCCATTTGCTTACAGGGACTCGATAACAACATTTGCTTTCGTACAAATTGGTCGTGAAGAGGAACACTGCTATAAATGACCGGACAAATCCAACGACCTTGCTACCCGACGAGATAACCGCCTTTTATAATAATCAGTATTGGAAGTACTCGCATCGACTGTTACTTTAGATAATACTAATAGCGCCGTAAAATTTTCAAAAGAGAGAAAAGCAAATGGAGCTTTTTATTAGACCAGACTGGGTTTTTAATATCCTGAAAGAAATTCAGTCCAATGCATCCATTCATAATTCAAGTATGAGATTACATTTGGATTGTTTCTAAGCCAGTAATCAATAAATTAATTTTCTTTGTGTCTGCAGCCTGAAATAAGACGTTTCTCCATTCATCCATTCCGTGATTTATCCCCCAAGAAAGCACTTTTTTATTCAGCGGAATTTTTCGATAAGGATAACTATGTCTAATATAGTGAAAAGGAGGTTCCATGCCGTGTACATAAAACTAGCAATATTCCACCCATCAATTTTTTATACCAGATAATGAATGGTGGGATCATAAAACATGAAAAAGGTTTGATAGCTCTCGATAGAACAAAGAATAAAATCTGAACAACGTGACCTCCTCATATTGTAGGAGGAACTCTTTGCTGTACAAAAACTTTCCTCATAACTTATATTAAAACGGCCTTTCAAATTTTCCCGATTCTGTCATCATCGCTGACAAATTTATTATAAATTGGTTTCAGACACGTCGGATGCTGAAAAACGAACATTTCAGCACTCGATCTTTTAATAATCCGACATTAGCTTTTGTTCCAAAATTAAATTAAACACGGGCGCTTTGCGTGCCCATATCATATTTATTATTTTATCACTCACGATAAATCTGCAATTTTCACATAATCCGCTTGATAACAATTTATCTGTAGAATTTCTTGGAGCACGAAGCCGGCGAATTGTCTTCGATTGCTATTATTGAGCAGATTGTGAAGTTATTGCAGCAACTTTGCGCTTGGTTTATTGCTTTAAAGTGTAATCTTATTCTGTTAATTACAAACAAACCGTACAACGGGAAAATTACTTGTAAATCTGTACAATATTCTCGAAAGTTGAAAATTGTGTCGCTACCGAACTTAATTATCATTATGGCCAAAGTTGCAAAGTGATTTTGTTTTAATTTTTCAACAGCTAATTTGAACTTATTGGCAAGATCGTGTAGTGCGGCGATAAAGCGCACAGGGGCGAAAAATCGATAAATTATTACCCTGTCCACCACTGTGTGCGTAATTTGGTAACAGTTCGGCTAATTCGCATTTTCCGATCGGACGTCTCTAGAAAATGCCAAAATATTAAATTTTCCAATTGAACAGATGGCCTGCTCCCAAGGTAATTTGGCGATGGTTCGTGTAAAAATACAAAACGAAACAAAATCCCCATTTGTAAATTTACCAATTTCGGGGTTATTGATCTTGGCCAAGTGTTGGCGGATTGCTGTGCTTACACAGTGATTGGGTTCGCGTGAAATATTGAAGCTGGTATTGTTACTGCCAATCATAGATCTACTCGAACGTCTGATTGCTTTTTGTTTTACACGTTTCCACTATCGAATAAATTCACCACAAAAAAATTAGACGCGATAACTCAACGATGAGTTTCAAAACAAATTACTCGCTCTTCCAGCATTTTTCTCATTTATAAATTAATATATCTTGTTTCGAATCTACGCAATAAACTGTTTTTCCATCACTTTTTTTTCTCAGTGAAATAATTAATTGGCTTTCTCTAGACAAAAATGTCTAGCCTACAGAGGACAATAACTTAGAAAACGAAACGAGATGCAAAATCGCGGAATTTCCACAACCTAAAAAAATAGTACGGTCAAGTATTTTTACGCCAAATCGTTTTAAATTAATTTAAATCCAACCAATTTACTAATTACTTGGAAAAAATGCAAAAATGTTGAGTTTGGCACTTTTGAACCGCCTGAAAAAACTGACGATTAAAATTTGTGTAAAAAACATGAAGAAAATTATTTAAAATTTAAAATTTGTGCTTCGTCCTGTATTTTTCAAGACGCTGCGAATATGGTTAAAGATATAAGAGAAATGTTAAAAAGAATTTTGAAGAGAAATAACTTTCCTTTAAAGAAAGTTCGGAGACCATATTTCCATCGTCAACAGTTTACGCCCTAAAGACGTTAAGCGCCGCATTCGTTTCATTTTACCGGTGGTCCAGTAACAGAAAGTTAATTTGTAGCTAAAATGTAGAGGATAGAAATATGGTGTCGCGGACTTTTTTATGGCAAATTTAATTCTCTATGAGTTTATTTTTTATAGTGTTTTTGTATTTCCAACGTTTTGATAAATATGCGATGGTGGGTAAAGAATTATCGCTTAAAATTATAAATTTGCGTTCCACCTTATATTTTTGCAAACGCAGCTGATACGGTTGAAGATAGTAATAAAGTGTAAAGAACAAAGCTGTAGAAAATTAATTTTTTACAAAAGTGTCCATGACACCTTATTTCTATCCTCAATGGTATAAGTTAACTTTCCAATACTTTAATTCTTTACAACTTTCTTTCTATCATTTTTTTGCATATATAACTCTATTCGCATTTTGAAAAATATGAGGCAGAGTGCAAATTAGTAAAACTTAAAAAAAATAGTTTACGAACGATACAATTTTTGCATTATGTTTATGTCTTACTATTGAAAAGTTAATGTACTATCTGTATGTTTTTTTTATTTGTTATTGTTAACCGTTATACAATTACGATTTTTTCAAATTCATTGTACTGAAAATTTAGACTAATGGAACAACTGCCCTCTCTGCCGACATTAACAGAAATATTGAGGACGGAAACAATTTATTTGTACCTTGATTTATATCCTAACATTTAGATATCTGTAGTCCAGCCACAGTAAGTACCCTTAAAGCCGCAGACACAAAAGTTTTCGATATGATACGGTTAATATGTATGTTTGGCTAATTTATAAACCAGCTGAATATTAAACAAAACTAGCTGGACAGTTTGTAAACTAACCTGTTGACCTAAAAAATTTTAGTCGGTCTTTTGCTAACCGGCCCGGTTAGTAGAGGTGTCGTTCTTTTTGAGCGTGACTGTACTTAGGTAGGTATGCATCTGTCTGACTCATTTTTTTTTATTTAAAACGAAATGTGAAAAGATTCCATTTCAAACCTTTCCATATTTTTATTATTCAGATCCATTGTCGAGGTATAAAACTAATAAAAATTTGCGACCTTTTGAGCTCGAAAAATAATGTTTTGCTAATATGCGTATTATTTAACTGAAATGGAAATGCTACGTAAGTTACTATAAAAAAATATCACTTTTATTGTATATTCGAGTATTCGTATTAAGAAGGTAAAGAATTATACATCATTTACTTCTGCTGTATGGTTAAAGACCTAATTAAAAAACAATAAAAGTAAAAATCTCGGTAAAAACATAATATTCCAAACAAAAACCCTCAAGAATGTGAAAAGTTATAAAGTGAGATGTGGGAAGAATTTTACTTTCATTTTGGTATTTCACCAAACATTTAAGCATCGCTTGTTCAAGAAGATATAATTAAGTTAATAATTTTTAGCAGCAACTTAAAATTAGTTGTAGCTTATAAAAAAAATAAGAAAAATCAAACAATTCAGACACACAGTGAAAATTATAATGTATTTAACTGCAAACGCAGAATTCTGAGTGATTATTAGTTTCTGAGATATACCTGGCTTGGGTACTTAGATAAATATACTTTTAGCAAACTCACCTTGTATACAGTCAGAGTAATAAAACGTAACATACAGGGTGAGTCAGTAGTGGGTTATTTCTGTAAATATGCAACCAATAAAACTCATTGCAGCTGACCACATCGATAATCATTAAAAAATATCAAAATTAATCCACGATTACATTGTTCTGGTATTGTCAAGTCTGTCTTGACATAGCTAAAATTTAATTACGGATTATTATTATTTAAAAGATAAAAAACCAATGTTGATTCGAATAATGTTTTAAAAAATAAAACAAAGTATTCAAGTGGTAAGTAGTATTTTTAGTTGCATCTTAGGACATGTCAGAAATAACCCACTATTGATTCACCCTGCATAATACTCTAAATCTAAAAATTAAACTTATTAGCAACATTAAAACAGAAGAAGCCAAAAAAATAAAAACGAAAAATTGCAAAAATTACAAAAAATCGAGTAATAATATAAAAAATATTGATTTAATTAAAAGTTGTCTCAAAATACCAAGTAATGAATATTTCAAGCGTCTGGTAAAAAGAACAGATCGGAAAGATTCAAGGCGTTGTTGTTATACGTTGTTAAAATTATGTTAAATATAATTCAGGTGGGTGTAGAGAAAAATAAGCCGCAGCTTAAAGCTACTACATTTTAGAAAAATAATATATAAATTAAAAAAACACTGAATGCTCCTTTTAGAACTAAATGCCACTTTACACCTAAAATCCAAGCTCAAAGAAGTAAATCGGACTACTCTATTAAAGCACTACTTTTTGGATGGCGTGTATGAAAATACGGAGCACAAACCGGCTTTTCTTTATTTTGTCGTGTTTGCGTTTGTCGGTTTTGGGAGTTAAATTATCGAGACGTCTCGGTAAATCTCCCGTTCGCCGCATGCAATTAGAATTAATCTTATTGGGTGTGTATGTAAAATTTATGTGCCGTATCTGTCCACTATCGTGGAATCTCTCATAGTGGGTGGCGAGTTGGCCAGTGCTATGTCTTATCTAAGTTCCTATGCTTTCACTTTCAGCCATGAATGGCCCCATAAATGCGAATGAAGTGCTTTTCTGCGGGTTGCTTTATCTTAGGGACTACGGATACAACAAACTTTTCCCTAAGCTCGACGCAAATCGTTTAATATGTTCCACTTTTCAAAGAGCGTGTCCCACTAAATACCGGCTTAAGAACCGAAGATGATTTACAGCCCAACTTGCGATAACGATATTAGCCTAAATCGTTGTTTAAAACAGCGCGTAATCTAGCCAACATTAAAAAAATCACCAACCGCCATAATGACATAATTCCCTTTAAACACTAAGCCTCTTAAGCACCTGCACTGCGATAATTTCGGGATAATCGGATCGGGAAAGCAGTTTTGAATGTAAAACGATTTTTACCGAAAAATAAAACAGCGAAAGCAAATTCTCAAGATTAAAACGTTGCACCTAATTTAATCTCTTAATTAACCGGTGCACGGGATTAATAGCTCCAATAGAATTGTCTTATTAAATTTCTGGCTTTATCCCGGGGCGAGGCGTTGATTTTTAACAAACGGCGGCGGAAATTGCGAGAAAAATCAAGTCGGGCTTGCCACCGGAAACCGAACATGTCCCAAACTTTACGATCGATAATTGTTAGAAAGCGTTTAATGAGATGGACGAGGTCTAATGGGAATCTGGAGAGGTCGCAGCCGGGAAAATATCACGCCACTGACCGCACGATCAATATTTCAAATATTTTTTAAATTCCGACAAGAAAGTGATAAATTCCGCACAATCCCAGCTGTCAAAAACTGAATTTTGGATTTCGGAGCTCATTTTATCCGGTCACGTAAACTTAAAATATTATTTGGGAAAAAGTAAATGATGTGTGCTGTTTGCACTAAAAAGAATTATTTTTCGGTGTAAGTAATCTTGTTAGGGACGTGACTTAACTTACAACAGAGTGTCGTAAACACTGGGTACTAAAACGGAAAAACACCTCCCTAATTGCACAAACTAAGTTCTGTATCCAAATTTTATTCCGGTGTGTACACGACTTTGATTTTACTTCTGACTAGATGGTATAAATTTTATGTGAAACGAAACTCAAGACGAGATCAGTTCGGAAACATGAAAAATCTTTCAATGTCGCACACAAAACAAATTTGAAAGAAGCACTAACCCGGCGCATCCACCAAAATTAATTACCAGCCCAGAAACTAATTTTCTATTTTGTAAATGTTCTAAATAGCGATTTTGCTGCATCAAATACCCACTTGTTGGTCTGTGACAACAATTTCATCAATTTATCATCTAATAGAAGCCGTGACAGTTTACAGCTGTTTGTGCGTTTTTAGACTGTGGCGATAATTTATATTTCTGTCGCCTCATATTTCGACCTATGTATTCCGACAAAGGATTTTTTTCTATCATAATACAAAAGAGTTTTTTGCCACAACTGCGTTGTTGATGAAAACAATAATGTCTACGGTGCTACTAATTGGCTCTTTCAAAGAGTTTTCGAAAAAAAAAAGTAATAAGAAAAATACAATAACGTATAATATATACGAGGATAGGATAATTAATTCGTACAACTGCTTTTTCAATAATTTTTATGTTTCATGTAGTCCTGTCCTTTCCTAGTGTGACATTAAATTTTACCAAATTCAGCCAAGCAATTTTTAATTGCTGTCTTATGAAGTGTCATAAGTTTCCGGTTTTTTTTAAGAAATGGTAAACCTAAAGTTCGAACTGTAAAAAAATATTTAAGTATTTAAAATCCGTTAAATTTTGTTAAAACTGTATTCAAGAATTTCACTGGGGCCATAAAGAACCTAAGAGTGCACCACGTTCAGAAAAGTCGAAAAGAGCTTCTCCTTTAGAAATGGTGAAGAAAGTACACAAAACGGTATTGTAAGATAGTTCAGACCTTGATAGTTTATAAAAAGCAAATACATCATATCTTTTATCAAGTTTTGGATTTGAAAAAAAAATTGGCAAAATGGGTGCAACACAACAACGAAAAAATTAGATCTGGAGCTATTTTAGCGCAATCGAATGGATTTTATTCGCCAATTTATAACAACTAGGCTTGAGCCCACATTCAAGAATTAAAAAAACATGCAAAAAAGAAATATAAATCAAATTTTAAAGAAATGACTGCTACAATTTTTTTAAGACTTACAAGAATCGTCCAACAAGGATGGGATAAAGACCTGACCTAATCAGGTGCATATACAAGGTGTTTTTCGAGCTCTACCATTGAGATCTCACTTATTATCAGAGATACGAGGTCGGTTAAATTAGAATAAAGTTGCGCATTTTTATACTGAACAATTACCTAATTTTTAGTTTTTAAATTATTGGAAAAAAATTGTAATTTTTGTTTTAATTTTTTCAAGCAAAAACCAAAAGAACTAGGCGTTTTTAACTAAGATGTTTAACTATGCATTTTTCTACAAATCATCTAAACCCGTCATTGTATTTTCCAAGAGGTTCTTGATGTCAAAGTTACAACACCCAAATTTGGTTTTTCTTATGAAAGACATATTTGCTTTATCTATTTTTCAAAAGTGTTTTTATTCCTGATTACAACGATGTATCACATAATATGATCGAATCTTACATCCTGGTCAAAATGGAGAAAAAAGCATTTTTGTGAAGAGTCCTTTGGACAAAACGTTAACAACTTTGTTTTTAAACAAACTAGATTTTAGGGATTTAATTGAATGTGGTTCTGGAAGGTTCACATTTCTTCTAAGCTTACTTATTTAAAAACCAAACAACGTGATAATCTAGAATTTTATTCTTCGCAAAACAAAACAAGACAAAGTTATAAAAATTCTGCTTGCATATTTATTAGAACTGTCAAAATTTAGATTGTTAAACAACAATTTTAAGGTATTTTCCTAGGCGCTCTTAGCAAAAACGCTTTTTTCTTAATTTTAATCTGCATATGAGATTCGATCGTATCATGTGATACATCGTTGTAATCAGGAACAAAAAGCCTTTTCAAAAATACAAATATCAAATATGACGTACATAAGAAAAACTAAAGTCAGATGAATGTCCTACTCAAAAACGTTTGATTCTTTTAATTTTTGCTTAAAAAGTAGAAACGAAAATTACAATTTTTCTTTGAGATAATTGTTCAGCATAAAAAAGCGCAACTTTGCCCTAATTTAACCAACCTCGTATCTCTTACAATAACTGAGATCCTCATGGTGGAGCCCGAAAAACGGACACCCTGTATAACTACAAGGAGATTATACCGAAAAATAAAAAAATGTTTGGCTAAATTGATCTGAGCACAAATCAGAAAAATATATTGACCACCGTTTTGTAATTTATTCATAGACTTCTATAACAAAAAAAATGGTAATTTTTCAAGCAAACTACAAATTAGCCACTTACCAACATTGAGGAAACTATGAAGGGATCTGTGGGAGAGAACATTTCGTAACTTTTAGAATAAGCTACGCCACTGGATTGATTCTACGTCAGTGGTCGTAGTTCCAAATCTATTGTTAGTAGTTCGAATGACCACTTTAAAAATCATTAAAGTTGCGTTTTTCGACTTAGAAAACGATATTTATCTCACTTTTTATAGTTTAAATTATCTCGTAGTATTTGTGTAAGGTAATAAAATTGACAACCGTATTAAATTATGTTAATTATGAATATTTAGGTAATGCATACTATCCTCCATAACCTCTTATTTGCGTAAAATGTCATGGCTCTTTCTTCGCGAATTTGTTACTTAAGATGCGTAAAAAACGCCCAGAAAAGGATCACTTTGCCTCACCAAAAGGCTGTAATAATCGGCCGAAACGAAGAAACGGGAATCACGGACTTACACGTATCCAGAAATCACCTCGAATGTACCGCAGACTTGGACTCCTCAAAAGTCCTCGTAAAAACCCTCGGTAAGTCCTATTCCGGGTGCAACGGTTACGCCTTAATGCAAAATGAAACATATACTCTCAAACACGGCGATCGAATCGAAGTCAGACTCGGTTTCCACGAATTTGATATTATTTTTGAATCTCAAGACGAACCCGTTGTTAAAAAACCAAGACTAGATTTTTTCGCAATGAATTCCAATAACTCCAATAAGAATTTCTCAAATGCGGGCAAATGGGAGGAGATCGACGGTCGGGACCTACTCATTTTTACGACAGACAACTGCGAGCCCCAATCAACAATTGCAGCGTTTGATCTTGACGGAACCTTGATCAAAACCAAATCGGGGGCGCGGTTTCCGAAAGACCCCAACGATTGGGTCTTGAACATCAATTCAATCCCTCAAAAGCTGCAAAAACTCCACGACAAGGGCCACAAAATTGTCATTCTAACCAACCAGTCGGGCCTTAGTAACGACTTTAGTAAAGTCAAAGGCTTCAAGGGAAAAATCGAAGCAATAATCGCGAAATTATCAGTCCCCGCACAAGTTTTCATCGCCACTGGAAAGTCGATTTACCGCAAACCAGCCCCCGGCATGTGGAACGTCCTTAGCCAGTCCAAAAATGGGGGCTTAGCGATCGACATCGAGAAGTCTTTCTACGTGGGGGACGCCGCCGGACGCGAGAAAAACTGGGCCCCCAAGAAGAACAAAGACCACTCGATTTGCGACCGACTTTTCGCCCTGAATGTGGGGCTCAAGTTCTACACCCCTGAGGAGTATTTTCTCGGCGCTTCGTCGGTGCCCCATGTAATGCCCGAGTTTGACCCGAGGAAGGTTGGCAGCAATGACTACCCCCATTTCGCCTCCGATAAGCAAGAAGTTATCATAATGGTGGGGACCCCAGGGTCGGGGAAAAGCTACTTTTGTAAGAACTTTCTCGTGGCAAAGGGGTACGTCCATGTCAGTCGGGATAAACTGGGGTCGTGGCAAAAGTGTGCCAAAATGTTGGAGGATTGTCTCCAGAAGAAGCAAAGTGTGGTGATTGATAACACGAATCCTGATAAGGAGTCAAGGCAAAGGTTCATCGATGTGGCGAAACGGAATCAAGTCGATTGTAGGTGTTTCCTTATGACGACGAGTCACAAACAGGCCAAGCACAATAACAGGTTTAGGGAAATGACGGACAAGAGTCACACTCCAGTGGGGGATTTGGTCCTCAACTCATATAAAAAGGGCTTTCAGGAACCGGAAATGGCCGAGGGGTTCTCGGAAATTGTTAAAATTCCGTTCATTCCGAAATTTGATAAGGCTGAGCATGAAAAGTTGTATAAAATGTTTTTGTTAGAGGACTAATAACACAATTTTGTGTCACGGTTGACCTCAACATGTCAAATGTTTAAAAGAAATGCCCAAGTCTAATCTCAGTTTTCCATTATACCTGATACCACAGCTGATACCTTTCTCTTGAAGACAGTATACAAGTGATTCAAATGTCTCGGACGATCTCTTAGGAAGTGATAAATGGCATCAAACTGAGTTAAAAGCTTTTATGACAAGAATTGTTTGAGCCTTTTTTCGCTGGATTTTTAATTTGAGTTTTTGGCACTTTAGATCATTTTTTTAAATTTATTTAGCATATACATCATGCAACATCTGTTAAAAAACACCAATTAGCTGTTTCGAACATTTAATAAACTCGTAAATTAGCCAATAAATCAAATTTGACATCATTGGAAACAAAACAACAAATAAACGGTGGCTAAGAAAAACAAACAAACACAATATATTAAAAGTTAAAAAACAAGTTGCTTGGGGAAAACTCTGACTTAATTTTTAACGTTTACTAAACGTCCCTTATTACGATACGACAATTGGTTCGACACTTTTGAATCGCCCTGTATAAAAGAAAATATATCATCGACCTTTTTCGAAAAAAAATTAAGACTTAGTTTTATTTAACATTAAATTGATAAAATAGCAGTTTTGTAAATTTTAGTAAAACAAGAACAGCTTGCAAATGTTTTGTTTTAGTAACAATTTAGACATTAATTGTGAGAAAAAGACATCGAACATTTTAAGAAAGATTTTCTTCACTCGAAATACCTAAACATAACTCTCAAAATTCATGTAGTATTTTATAATGTATCACAATTTTAATAATATGTGAATTCACGTTTAGGAAAATTTAACGTCCTGGTTTCTAAATCTGTAGATGCCGATTAAAAAAAAGTTCGAGAGTATAAATTAATAAACTACTCATTAGTATAAACCCACCGTATAAACTAATCAGAATTTTCTGACAAATTCTTATAATCTGTTTTATAGTATTTTATTTTTTATTTTTAACTGTTTTATTAACTCGTTTTTTTAACTCAATTTACAGCCATTCCAGGAATAATACAACCTCACACCAAAATACAGGATTCTGTTTATATTTAATGTTTTTTGCGATAAGAGTTTTTTGTTGTGAATTTAAAATGGGAGAAGACGATTATTTAAATTGAATTAATACATTGGGTTCTAAAATTTACATACATTGCCTTGAAGTAATAACATGAAATACTCGTACTATCTACATCTGAAGTACTACAACTGTTGAATAATTTTTGAAGTGTTTTTCTAATTTCTGGTAGTTTATAAAATGGAAGTCGGTAAGTAAATTGAGTGGTAATTTCTTCGTAAATTTTGCTGTCCCGTTCGTTTTTGCAAACATACAGAGATGGGCAAAAGTAAGGAACCAAGCGTTTTGTGTCTAAACTATGTACCTTACGAAAGAAACAATTAATACCTCATCAAGTACTTTAAAAGTGTGATCATTTTTCAAGAATAAAGTTTTTCGAAATTCCTTTTAGTTTTCGAGTTATTCAAAAAAATTTTTTTTTCAAATGGCACCCTAACAAAGTTGGTGAATCAAAGTAGAATTCTTATCCACCGTTCCTATATTACTCGAATAAAAACATCCATAGATACAACCACTTCGGCCAAGAATATTCCCAAAATCTTCGTAGTGCGATCGAACCTCTACTTTAATAATTTATTAAAAAAACATTGATTTAAAAACAATAGGTACTATTGCATTAGAAGTCAATTTTCGAGCATAATCTTTTACCAAAAAAAAATCAGCAGTTTTTGTTTATTATACACGTTTTTATATTCAATTTAAAAAAAGTGCTATTGAAGTCTCAACATTTTTTCGAAAAACGTCGATGAAATATTTTCTTTTAGATCTTGCAAACAGAAAGGTATCGGATATAATTAAAAATTGAGCTTAGTCTTAGACATTTTTTTTTCAAACATAAGAATCTTCAAGGAGTGTGAAAGAAAACTACCAAATTTTGTACTATCGTCCTTATTACTGTACATCCACCAATCACATAAAAATAAATAAAACTTTAAGTACGTACAAATCCAACAATAATTAAGCTACGGAATGTCCCTTCACTCTTCATGCTGTATCGAATTCCTGGCCCTAAAATACGGTATTCGGTCCATGATCCCGTACAATATGCTCCCCGGTATCCTCTGATGCCTCTTGATGAGCTCGTTCAGACTGGCCGCGACTTTGGCTTGCAAGTCCTCGGGGGTCAAGTTGGGGTCGTAGGCTATGGGTTTCCCCACATGACTGACCATTTTCACGGGGAATCCCCCGTAAATGGGCGCGAAAGGAAATTTGAAAATGGCATACAACCGCAGGAAAATCCTGCGGCCGATACTCAAAGTCCGAAAGGCCTCGCGAAGATTCTCTGTAAACATCGGAATAATCGGCTAAAAAAAATCAAAAAGGGGCCGCAGAAAGGCACTCACAACTTGCGCCTCGAGGGCCACTTTGGCGAAGCCTAGGCGCCGTTTCCACATTAGGTTGTAGTGGTGGCTGAACTGGGCCTCATAAACTCCCCCGGGGGAGATCGCGAGGACGTTGCCCTCCTTGAGGAGGTTGGAACAGGTCTGGATCGTGCCCGGAATGACTTTCATGCAGTCGGCGATAATACTGAAACCTATCTCTTGATTTATTTTGATTTTTTTTGGCGCTGTTAAGCCTGACCTGGAATTCTAAACAGGAAATAGTCGGCAACGGTGTGGACCAGTCTGTTTTTGTAGAAGAGGGTCTTTGCGAGGAAATAATAAATGTCGATCGGAATGGCCCCATGGTAGTAAATTATTAGCGCGGGGCCGTTGTCTGGGATGTTTTCGAGACCTTGGATTTCATACCCTTGAAATAATTACTCATTGCTGGATATTGGGGGGTCAAGGGACATACCATGCCAGATCCATCCGTGGGCATCCCAGACCGCGGCGGCAGCCCTTCGGGCAGTCTCCCACTTGTCTCCCGTTTGTAAAGTCATCCGAATGCTCCGCCAGTGAAGCTTGTAAATGTATAATATAAAAGCGGTGAGGTATAGCAGGAGGGCTATCACCATAGGAAGCAGAAAGGATATGAGCAAGGGGGCTAAACACCATGTCAGCCATAAGGAGTAATCGATGTCAATGTATTCGACTGGAAAAGAAATTAGGTCAAATGTTACACAATCAAAATTCGCGCCCTTTTTTTAGGAACCGGTGCGCTTGTTAAATTAATTCCAATGTGTTTACACCCAATTAACCGAACAGAGTGTTACAATAAATAATTAATTCTATTATCAGAAGGTTATCACTTACCCACGTAGCCTTGAATTGTTTGTAAATACGACTGAAATGTCATTGTTAAAAACCTACACTACAACAAAAAAGGGCACGCGTTTTTCTTGAAATTGTTACAAAGTAATTATTAGCACATTTATCACAGCTTTTACAACAATTAAGTTATTTAACATTGCCTTGTCGGACACTCGTCACCTGCTAGGTGTCCATTAGAGAGAGACAGTGACAGAACCTGAATTTTTGCAAAGGAGAAACTCCAATTTTGCAACATATAATCGAACATGTTTACATGTGACGCAACATTTTTTTCGTATGGAATTCCCAAAGCAATAAAAGCGATTAATTAAAAGAATTGTAAATAAATTTGACATGAGAGAAACGAACTACTCGAGAAGTCGAGACATTTGACCGAAAAAAAAGGTATGTATTAACTGTTTCAAAACTATAAAAACGCCTTACCTCATTATTTTTTGATGACCTCCTTGATGTATGGAGACGACGTTGTCAACCCTACATCAAGAAGGCCAAGGTTTTTCTAAACAATATTGATAAAATTGTGAAATAATTATTAATGATTAGATTTCTCATTTAAAGTATAAATTACATTAGGTATTATAATTTATAACAACTAGTTTTGAGAGAAAATGCGACATTGGCGTTTTTACAGTTTTGAAACAGCTAATAGTTCCTCATCCTAATTTTTTTCAATGTCGTTGGGGCAGAAAGACTCGACGTATATGGTCAAAAATGAATTTATTTTTGTAAAAAAATAAGTACACTTGTATATTATATACAAAAAACAAACTGGCACTCCCTGCTATGTACAAAAACTAAACGTAATTTGAACACAGTTACAAAAATCTTCGGTTTCTTCGCAATTCGGGACTATTCATTGTAAACGAACTAACATCACCATAGACCGGTTCTCGATTCCTACCGCAGGTACAATTCGACTTGCTTGTACAAATCGGTGAAGTTGGAGATAATCTTGGAATTGAGGGTTGAGTCCTGTTCATCATATTCATGGGAGTTGAAGCAGTCGGGTAATGCTGTTGCTGATAAGAAGCTAAAAAACTTAATTAGGCGACTGCATTAACAAATCAATCAAAATACCGTTGAGAAGAGATCGGTTCGGGTTAACTGTGACAGTAACCATTGGTTGCATATATCGTGAATAGACTACAATAAATAAAATTAGACAAAAAACACCACAGAAAGGACATAATTACCGTAACAAGTGACACAGAAAATAATGAGCATTGAAATCACGATAATAATGGCGTGTTTGTAATGTTGTATAAATCGGTAAATCGGGGATTTACCCGCACAGGTGTCGTCGCGATATTTATTGGAAACTCGCACCATAACCTGTAAAACACATGTAAAACAAAAATTAATTGAAAAATGAAATTACTTGAGTCGCTTGATCCGTAAGCGGTGACCGAACAATAATTCCCATGACATCTTCCTGATCGGCAAACTTCGGATGATAATCGACAAGCTGCACTTGATACATTTTATGATTTTCATCAATTAAGCGGCCCTTATCTACATAAACAATGCTACTATCGGCTGGTTGTACCTAAAGTCGCATTTTGTAACTTCCACACTTCCTTCCGGTCTAGCACTTACCACAATATGCTCCAAAATGTAGCCCAGACCTGTGACAACAAGCTCGCCGACATTTCCCTGATCCCCAATATACACTTCCGGTGGTACGTAAGGTGTAGGAATGAACGGCATTTCCAAAGGTTGCGATTCAATTTCCCCTTCGTCGGAAATGACCCAAAACGTGATATTCGTCATTAGGAGACTGACATCGGACGTGTTAGCCCCCGTTGAGATGATTTTACAATTATATTGACCTATTTCCGGTTTAAAACTGCTCTTCATGCTGAAGATACTGTTCGCATCGATGTCTACACTCTCATTGGTGAATCGGACGAAACACCTGAAGGGCGTCGGGACTAGATATCGGTGGAAAGACCTATCACAGAGCCATCCTTGGATCAAATTATTTCTCTTGTCGGCTGGCCCCACCCGGCTTTTTAACACAACGCCGATCCTTTGGACCATCCCCTCGGCCCCATTTGTGAAAAATGTGACCTTGTCGGGGTATAATTTAACTTCAGCGACTGGTAAGACTTGCATTCGCAGCGGAACGTTGGCTTGTAACGAGTGTGTGAGCAAGACAGTTCCTTCCTTATTTCCAATAACAAACGCCAAATCAATGGTTGCATCAATTGAGATCATGCTAGTGTCGCTACTGGACCAAAAACCGATTTGCAAATGTCTTGTCACGACTGGACTCCACAAACACATAATATCGCCACTTGTCAGAAAATCAACGACAGGTTTGACCACTTCTTTCGAATGAATCTTGACATAGTCCGCCGTATTGTCAACACCGTCGGTCCAAGCCTTGATAACCGTATGACCGGGCTTTTTCGTCGCTACGGTCATAGTGGCATTGCTTGTGTATTGCTTGATTTTAACAAGATCCAGTCGATTAGCCCGCACTTTAACCTGGCGAGGCCCAGCGTTGAATTTATTCCCGATGATGTCGTAGAAATTCGCAACCAAATCGAACTCAGTTCCTAACGGTATCACTTGCAAAGAACTGTCCAAGTGAATTCTCCAGTTCGCTTTCACCGTCAATAACATGTAATGCACCGGCTTGACTTCAACAACATAAGTCAGAGTTTGCTTCAATCCCAACTCGTCGGTTGCAGTTATCAACAGTTGGGCAAATCCAACGGTACCGAAAGACTGCAAATAACCAGTCTCTGTCACTGTTATTGTCGCAACCGGAGTCGAGTTCATCGCTGTTACTTCGGTCCCCGTTAGGCGAAATTCAGGAATGCTAGTAAAAAACAATTAAAACCGCGGTTATGACTCCACACAATTCAAATTACCTGTACTCTATATTAACAATGCCTTCTAAATTGGTTTGTAGTTGGATGCTTGAATGGCGGGCCATCAAAAGTGACCTCCCTGGCATATGTCGGGGGGTTACAAGCATCAAAGGTTCAAAAACTTCCAAATCTACGTATGCCTGGTACACTGTAGGTTGAGTTGCATCAACAGCGTTGAATGTTACGTTCACGTAGAGCTTCGTTTTGCCAGGTTGCAAACCCGTCACTCTTACTATTGTTTTGTCGCAAGTTTTGTAAATCACACCTATGAAAAATTATATGAGCTTTTTCAGTATTTTCACTGCCAATAGAAATATTAAGGGATCCGCGACCAATGATTCGAGACGCTATCATATTGAAAGCAAGTTTACTTTCTTAATACACAACAGCCGATGCTTTGGCATGTTTTAAAAAAAGTAAACTCCTTTGAAAAAGGGAAGAAAATGCATAAATGTTGATCTTGATATCAACTTTACTCGGTGATTTTTAAAGTAATCGATCTACGTTTTTGCAGGATAATTCGAAAGAATATTTTATAGGCCGATGCGTTGAAGGATTTTTTTTTAATTTTGTTTTTCAGATATTATGATTGATGTAAAAGTCGGGTTATTTATCAGTAAATTTAGAAATTTATTTTGGAGTTTGGTAGTTATTACAAAATATATTAATTATTTTGTCAACTAATTTAACAAATGGCATGTAATAAAACAGCGTATTCAAATTATCAATGAATACATTGTGTCTTAAAATCCCCCTAGTTCATTGGTTTTGCTAGTAAAGGGGTTGCTCGTGCCGGTTCTGTGAAGGGTCTTTTGTTCGCTACCTGTTCTTGTCCCAACCCAAGGACGAATTTCGGTCGTTTTTACTAATTACAAAATAATTTTCGGTTATTTTAGAAAACCAGTGGCTCAAACATTTGAGTCAGAAAAGTAATTTTTCCGTTCGGAGATTTTTTTGAATTTAAAGTTCACCTAATTTTTTTTAAATAAATGCTTTGTGGAGATTTAAGATTATTTATTATGCATAAGAATTTTGCACCTATTATGACAATATTAATCAGATAAAACAATGTATTAGTTTTATTATTACACCTATTATTTTTGCACATGAATCATTATCTCTATTAATTACTTCAAAACTTCAGCTTTTTCGGTGTAGTACATCACAAAATAAGCTTTTATTAAGTTGGAGACATAGAATATAGTAGTTATAGAAAATCAAGTAACACGTAATTCACTGGTCGTCAAAATTTCGATAATAGCGCCATATCTTGGTAGTATGAGGAACTAAAATTGGCGGCAAATTTAAATATTTTAATATTTATACAATTAATTTAATTTTTTTATTTTTTTTACAATTTAAACACACATAACCGATTTTATTGAAAATCGGTTAAATGTGTTTAATTGCAAAATTTTGTTAGTATTATAAATATAAAGAAAAAATAAATACATTGAATGAAAATAATTTATTAATGAATTAACGTTTCACAAATTATGAAAACATCAATTATAAGAAATAAATGTCGTGTTTGGCTTCCACATAATAATTTGGCGACTTCCTCACCCTCAAAAACCGGTTATTTAACATTATTTTGAAACTTGGAAAAAAATTAAAGAACTAAATAAGTAAATACGGACTCTAATAAGGTACCAATGGAGTTTTAGACATGTGCCCAATTCAATTTTTACAGAAAAGTAGTGCTTTTAATAGTTTGTGCAAACATTTCTTGTATGTTTTCGTGTTGGTTGTAGACTCACATAGATGACTTTACAACAAATTTACTTATATGAACTTATTATGAGTAAGAGGTTTTTCTGATTTTAATGTAAGGACTCCACTTTGGTGGATTCACCAGTCTTGAAACTTAACGTTAAAAAGGAGGGAGTTCAAGATACGTTTTTGTGGTTTTTGTACAAATGAATGAATGAACGCGTGTATTAAATAAAAGACACTATGTGCAAGGTAGAAGTCTTAAACGGTGTCCATCATAGATGTCCACTCAAAAAATGAAATTTGGTTTAAATTCTCGAAGTTATTTTTGGTGCCCAAGTCGATTTGTTTCTGGATAGCTCTCACAAGTAAAGAGATGCACTGTTTCCAGAATCATGTGTTCCAGCCAGCCAGAAGTTGTTTAATAAACGTTGTAGGTTGCCTTTTAAGTGTATAATAGGTCCACACCATAGCTGGAGATATGTATTACATAGTATTTTTGGTGGCAAAAAAATCCCGACTTACCAAATTTTAGCCTTCGAAAGTTCAAAACTTAAATGTTTTTGAGAATACTTTAGGAGTAGATAACACCAACAAACGAATTCAAATAAGAATAAAAAGAGAAAACCACGTACACAACACGTAGCAGAATAATTCAAATTGGAAATTGAAACATTTAAAATTGAAAAAACTTTTTGACACCTTTGAATGTGGTGTGCATGTGACATTGCGCGCCAAAGGTTGCTTAATATTTTGGATTTTTGGATAAATTCGTGGATTTAATTTGAAATCACACTACCAAAAGATGGCATAAGTAGTTTCTATTAACGACCGTGCCACGTACCCCAAATTTACAGAAATCTGCATAGATAACGCACGTGGCGCCGCATGTTGATAGTATGATTTAATAAACCGTTTCTCCTATGCCGCTTGACTAACCCTGGTTGGAGATCAATATTTGACATTGACATTGGTACATAAATGCGTAAATTTAAACTGTTTTTTTTTTAAACACAAAGACACAATCTTGATGTTGAGATAGTATCTAATTTTTCAAAATATTATTTATTATCAGCATAATAATACTCAAATCAAGAAATTAAACACAAAAAAAATTCGATAGCTTTAAAAATAACAAAAATAAAAGCTTTTTTGTCTGTCGGTATAACAGCGGTCCCGCTTTAAGCCTGATTTACACACTATTGTTCCTTTCGGTATTGTGTTGAGACCTCTGGATAATTTTATTGACTTAAAAGAAATAAATATTGAAAGAAAGTGTTGTTTGTGATGAGTGATGACTGATGACTGAACTAATTTGTTTAAGTAGATACTGTAATGAGTCACTAATAACTAGTAATAATATATTTTAATAATCACAAAAATCATTTGCTATTAAATATATACTTTATTTTTTTGTATACCGTCGAATTTTTTCAGAATTTTTCTACGATTTCTTATAAACAATAAATATTAATTAATAAGGAATACATATTTATAATAATAATATAAAATATAATTTTATTTAAAAAAATTAAAAATATTAATTAATGGAAATTTTTATGATTTCTAGTGTCATTCTAAAACAAGCGATGCTTGCAAAATGTTTTGTGCAAAAAAATATGTAAAAAAAATAAGTGTTCTATAAACGACTTCTGATAAAAGATATCGACACTTGCATAAACAAAAATACAATTTCTTTATTTGTCGATGCTTTTGAAGTACATTCGATGAATAAGTAGTTACGGTTTATGATTATAAACCTAGAGTTTACAAAGATACGAAATTACAATTTTCTTGTTTTTTAAAGTTGTAATGGTCTCGTTTTTTCGATATTAAACGGTTTTATAGCGTGAAATTTCTAAATTTTATTTATTTTACTTAGGGCTAATAGTTTATTAAACATTCATAAAACATCTCGGAGTGCAATAGATAAATGGAAAAAGTTGAGGAAAAGCGAAGGAATTTTGAAAACGTTAATTTTAACTTTGGGTTCTTATTAACTGTTTTATTTTTGCGAATATAAAAAAATGAAAAGTACCATTAGTTTTACAATTATGAAGACTATTAATAATATTAATAGTCTACGGCGCGTTTTTTAACTTGGGATTCGTGCGCCAAATGAACCCTTATAAAACTTGTTTTTTAATATACTATTTTGCTTCAATTTTTTCAATTCATAAAAACTCACCCACAGTTGAAAAAACTCCCACAAGCGTCGTCACATCAAAATCATTAAAATACCAGTCGTACGTCAAAGCCGAATCTTCAAAACTCGATAAAATCAAGGGCGAAATCGTTTCCGGAATTCCAGTAACCCAAACCGGAATCGTCCCCCCACTCTTAAACTTCGTCAAAGGCGCTCCTATCTTCACTCCACTGATTTTAACAATATTAACATCGATTGTATCTTCGGCGTAAATAATTTTCTCGCCTGTTTTTGGATGTACTCCAATCGAGCGAACTGTGATTTTGGTAAATCCCAAATTTTTCCCAACAACAATACCCACGTCACTAACGGCTGGAAAAATTCATTCGTTACAAATC
Source organism: Tribolium castaneum (assembly GCF_031307605.1). Taxonomy (NCBI): domain Eukaryota; kingdom Metazoa; phylum Arthropoda; class Insecta; order Coleoptera; family Tenebrionidae; genus Tribolium; species Tribolium castaneum. Next base: position 16,424,246 of record NC_087396.1, read on the forward strand.
AATTTCTAAAGAAAACAATCAAAATTTACTGATGGTTCCATTCGTGTGTGGCTCGAATTCGATACTGGTGTCGGGTTGTGGGCCCCCACGAAGCGTCAATTGCATGGTAGCCCCCACCAAAAGAGTGCCGTTTCGGGGATTCACCTTCAGTGGGGGAAACACCTGGATGTCGACCGGTTCGCTCGAAACGACTTGGTCTTTGTTGTCGAACGTGAAGGTCAGCTGGGCATCGCCGAGTTCGACTCCTATACAAATAATTTAAAACAAAAATGATGAGAAAAAGAGGGACAAATACCAGTCAAAACGAAATGAACCTCTCCCAAGGGCCAGGGATCGTCGGCATTTTGGGGCATGCGCCCCAAGTTGGCTATATTTTTGCTGAACCGATGCCTCAATTCGATAACCCCCATGTCATGCACGTCCAATAATTGATCAGTTTCGTCGTAGAGTTTCGCTACGACTTGGATACAGTGATTTATCTCGACTTTCCCGGCGGTTTCGACTTCGATTTTCCCCAAGGAAACCACTTTAACGTAGATGAAAATCGGGTTTGCGACTAGACACAAGTCCACCACTTGTATTGTCATTTCTCCTGACACCACTGGGACAATTTCGATAAGTCTCGTCCCTTCGACGTAATTCACCGTTGCGATTTCGTCATTACTTAACGATAATTCGATATAGCCCGACCCATGCATCACTGCTATTTCCTTCTTGACGTTCGGTTGATTGAAAATAATTGTTACATTAGGTGTCACAACTGTATCGTCCACCAAAAACAGCCCCACAGTCGCTGTTATCGCAGGATGATCGGCCGATCGCTCCTCCCCACTCAAAAATTCCGGCCATTCCGGTGTGATGTGATAGGCTTTTAAGACACTCATCTTGTAGCCCTTGACGGTTCCGGTGACTTCCAACAGCCCGGAGTCGATATAGGGACGGATAATTTGGAGCGTTTTGTTGACCAGTGGAACGGAGCCGAACATTTCGTGTTTGGTGATTGTGCTGTCGATGCTTTGGAATTTAACTTCGCCAGCCGGACGCGACTCCCATGTGAAGAGAAGACTACTGGTGTTTAGGAAGACACGGCCAAGTTCGTCGATGACGACCACTTCGAGTTCAATATCTTGGTTGTTGGGTACTACAACGCGGTCGGCACTGAGGTCCATGGGACATGCCTTCGCATCGTTGACTTTGACTTCCGGCTGGATGTGGAGGCGGCGGGGTTTACCGCAAATTACCTAAAAATTAATATGAAAAAAAAAACGTTAGTAAGATAAAAACAAATCTTTACAGTGTAATCAATACAATATTAAGGGGAAAAATTCCTCTGTTTCCAAATTAAGTGGCCGTCATTTGCCGTCACACATATTTCACGTACTCAACTGGCCAGGAGAGGGCCCATCAGCAGCCCTCAATAATTAATAATTTATTTGTTGGTTCGGGTTAAAATAAATATAAATATTCGTATTAAGGGTTTTTTATGCAAAATTTTCTGCTGACTTCGAATCACAAGTTCGATTTTCTATTTGAAATTGCATTCATGACGAAAAAGACGTTTCGGGGGAAATTTGAAAAACTTAAAATTGGTCAAATTTTGTGTTTACATTGTCATTTCTTCCTTCCGGATAAAGCTAGAAACTTCAATTTTTGGCAAAAGACTCCTCAATGAATGTGGATTCTAACAAATAGAAACAAGTTTTACTTTTGACAAGAGAAAACTAAGAAAATTTCAACGTTTCATATTTGTGTAATGAAATTTTCGAAATGCGAGAATTTTTTTATCTTAAAAGATAGACTTATACATAATCGAAATGAAATGAAGCTAATAGCTACGTTAAAAACTGTATTCACTGAGCAATCTTTTGCAAAAAAATGTTTCTAGCGTTATCCAGAAGGAAGATATGACGATGTAAACGAAAATTTGACCAATTTTAAGTTTTTAAAAAATTTCATTTCTTTTTCATGATGAAGGCAATTCCAAATCGAAAAACTAATTTCGGTAACGAATTCAGCAGACAATTTTGCTTTAGAACAAGTTAGCAAATAGTAAACGAATCCGTTTTTGAGTACGTGCTCCACGACAATAGTACAGCTAGTTCGTTTCAAGAGTTTTACGAGTTAATGAATGACAATTTTATCTTAGAACAAAAGCCACTTTATTCCTAAGAGTCCACTACAGGGCCAAAAGTATTTCATTTTCTCTTTAACACTCACTGTTAGAGGGAAACAATGTTCAAAAAACACCGTAAAAGGGAAAATTCTAAACGTAATTAACAAATAATAAGTTAATAAATCAAGAGGTTTGGACTTGTTAAGTAACTAAACTTTTAATTTAAAACCCGCTAGCGGGTTGCCATTTCGATCCATTTTCTGAAAAAATGAACTTGAAAATGTGTTTCTGAAATGCCCTATAGGGAGCTATGAACATGAAAAATGCACCTCTCTGTATATTTTAAGTACCAAAAAAACATAAGTGATGTAACAAAATCAATCAGACAAACTCTTTGCAACAAATGGTTATTTCAATAGATTAAATTTTTTGTGAATGATAATCTAACCATATTCTTACACAATTATTCAGGTGCCGTTTAGTTTTATTCAGTTTTCCACTTACTAATGTGGCGAACGTAAGTCTCAAAACTTTATAAAGAAAATTAAATTCACCATTTTACTGATTAAGATTTTCAAAACTTAGGGCAAACGTTCATTAGTTCAGACCTAACTTAGTAGAACGCTATTTTGAAATTTTCAAGTAATTAGTGTGTGGGTGACGGTAGTGCCAATGGATAGGTCTCGCAAAGTAAAGTGTGTTATTAATTGACGAGTTGTAAATAAATTTATTGTCAGTTTTTAAAAATTGTGAAAGACAAGTGCCTAATTTTGCACTATCAAAAGTTGTTTTTCGTAACTAAAAGTATTTATTTATTATTAAATAATTTATTTTATTTCTTAAATTTACAAAATTGTTTCTAAAAAAAATTCTCTCGCTTACCTTTGTCGTCACTGTACTCCCATGACTCTTGCAATTGGGCAACGAGGGCGTATTGCTGATCGTCAACTTAACATTGGTCTCACCCAACTTCCTACACAAGACCCAAACGGCCGTAATATCCTCCAACGGCAGTTGATTCGAATCGGTCACATCCTCCGCCTGCACAGTGGCTTCATTCTCCACAATTACAATCCTTTGATGATCACTCTGTCTCCCAATCTGTGGCCTAGGTCCCCCCGAAAACACCAAATGTATAGCACTGCCCACCGCCAAAACCACTTGATGTTTAGGACTCGGTGAAATCAATTTCAGAGGGTAATACGCGTTTATCGTGACCGAATCTTCCAAAATTAAACCGTCCTGATAATACGTCACTGTAACTTTGCTTGTACCAACGGCAGTACCAATCATTGCTATATTCCCGCAGGAGATACCCACAGGAGGGATTGATGCTGTTTTGTTGTAAATAAATTTATTATCGGTTTGTTTTACTTGGAACGGAAGGTCTTGACACTGCGTGAAAGGGATAAAGGTTTGAGTGGTATTATCGTTGCTCGTTTTGGGGGCATAGAGAGCAATGTGGAGGTAAATCGGTTGGAAAATCTCCGCTTCCATTATAAACTCAACAATTTCGAGACGAACAGGTGGAAGGATTGAAAATTTGGCGTATTGACGGTTGTGGTGGTTGCGGGTCATAGCAGCCGATACGGAAAAATAGCCCTGGGTGAGAGTACGCACGTGACCCGTTTGAGACACTATACCAATGGAATGGTCCGTGCTTGACCACAAAAAGCGGCCGTCGCCCCCTTTAGCCACCAAGTCGATGTCATATCTACTCAAAGACATTAATTAAAAATAAAATTGTACCAAGTGCGATTACGACATACTTGGGTTTTATTTGGGTGTCCCATGGTAAGACAACCTCGGCAGGAGATATAGTTATTCGGGGGTAGATGTAGAGCTCGCCTTGCGATATTATGGGTGTATCCAGGGTAAATTTGCCCAATGTGGGATGGATCACCGCCTCTAATTTAGCCGAAACTATGGCTCGGCTTTCTTTAAGGCCCCACCCGCTAATCCAGCTGCCATTCTGCGAACGCTCTTCCACGTGAAAGGCTTCGCCCACCTGGGTTTGGATTTGCACACCCGAACCGAGATAGAGCTTGTTATCAGAGCTAAAAATGTAATAAACTTGAATTGTATTTCAAATTTTAATAAACAAAGACGTATTAATTTATTGTTCATTATGATTCATAAATTGTTTGTTTTATTTGATAAAATTTATATTTTATTAATTACCTGCTGTACACCTCAGCGATAATCTCATGCTGGTCTCCGACCAAAATTGCCCAGTTTTTGTGAGGTAAAAGGGTCAAAACAATGTAACTGGGCTGTACTACAGTTATCACAGCCACTGGAAGCTTTAAGGCTGGGTCATCATCCAGCCTATTGGAGCTGCGCAACATCACGTGACATTTACCCAACGCCCTGGCAGTAACTTCCCTTGAAGATTTATCACTTTTAACAACACTCTCATCTTCAGATTCGAGGAAATATTGGGCGTCCGGTATTTGCAACTCATCCATTTTACCATTATGCATCTATTAAAACTTTCAATTGGTTTTATTCTATTTTTGCTAAGATGAAATACTTGCATAGTATAATTTAAATGAGATCACATCTCCCTCCATCATGTAAGCCTCACTCGGAACTAGCAACAAATTAGCAATGACGGTCAAAACGACTTCAATACTTGGAACTTCTTTGTATTCCGAATACGGAAGACGTACTGAAACCTTTGTAAAATAATTAATTTAAAGTCCAACTTGTTAGTAAATTATTTACTTTAGCTGAGCCCGTTTTCACGCCTTCAAGTAAAATAACTGAGCCTTTTCTATTGTCATCTTCGAGTTTCTGGATGTGAGGTAGTGACTCATAGGGGGAGTCTTTAAACGGCAGGTATCTCACAACCACTGCTTCCTTTTTGCTGCCAAGTGTGATGATCTTCCAGTCAAATTCCACCCCTTCCAGGGAGGAAAACTCGTTGCCTTGTGCGTCATAAGCATTTACTTGGAACGCCTCGGGAACTTCTTCCATAAAAAGCTCCCTTGTCGTTGTCGTAATTGATAAGGAACTTATAGCGTCGACCACAACGTCGCATTTTAGTATTTGGTCGGTTTGAACATCCTCGGCAAGAACCACAGCGAGGTTCCTGACCGGCTCTTTGGTCACAGTTTGAACTTCGGCCTTTATGGAGCAATGTAAGTCAAGATTTTCGTCAAGCATTGTTAATTTGATGATATCATTGCGAGTCGTGCTCCTGAAAGGCCGGAAATGAGGGCCAAAAACGAAAAGGCTTCAAAACTCACCATTTGTAACAACCGCCATCGTTGGCTTCCAGCAGAAATTTCATAGAAAAGTCATTGAAAATGGGAAGTAGGACTCTCGGCACGTTCAATTTTGACGAAAAGGCACTTGCTATGAATAGTGTGTAAAATATACATGTAATAATTTTTGCACCGGCCATAATTTACGAAAAACCGATGCATGGATTCAAAACATTTTTTAGGTTAAAAACATTTGCGGGGGCAGAGGGCGCCACTGTGCGAATTTAAATGTAAACAATGGAAATTTAAGTTTTCAAGACTTTTCTAAAGGGCAAATAAGTTTGTTTGAGATTTTAGGCCCAAAATGTATGCACTTGTGGGTTCTGGACGTAAACTGGACGCTTATTTTTGTTGTAATTAGTTGTCGGTAACGTAGCGCTTTGCTTTACCATCGACGCGAATTTAAAATTCCGAAAGAGGCGGCAGTTTTGAAACAACATCTGCTACATGGTTACGAGTTTGTTTACTCCAATTTTCGGTATTTCTTTAATAAATTTGTTTAACGTTAAAGTAAAATGCGAGAAATAGTCCACATACAAGCAGGTCAATGCGGCAATCAAATAGGAGCAAAGGTAAGCGCGCGAAAAATCCACTCGAGCAGTGAGTATTTGTTTTCAGTTTTGGGAAGTGATCTCAGATGAGCATGGAATCGACCCTACGGGGACATACCACGGGGATTCGGACCTCCAGCTGGAGCGAATCAACGTCTACTACAATGAGGCGACCGGCGGGAAATATGTCCCTCGCGCCATCCTCGTAGACCTGGAGCCCGGCACCATGGACTCGGTCAGGTCCGGTCCCTTCGGCCAGATTTTCCGGCCGGACAACTTCGTTTTCGGCCAGTCCGGGGCCGGGAACAACTGGGCCAAGGGCCACTACACCGAAGGGGCCGAGCTGGTGGACTCGGTGCTGGACGTGGTGCGCAAGGAAGCCGAGGGCTGCGACTGCATGCAGGGCTTCCAGCTGACCCACTCGCTGGGAGGGGGCACCGGCTCGGGGCTGGGCACTCTCCTAATTTCGAAAATCAGAGAGGAGTACCCCGATCGCATCATGAACACCTTCTCCGTAGTGCCGTCCCCGAAGGTCTCCGACACTGTCGTGGAGCCCTACAATGCCACCCTCTCCGTACATCAGCTCGTAGAAAACACAGACGAGACGTACTGCATCGACAATGAGGCTCTCTACGACATCTGCTTCAGGACTCTCAAACTCACGACCCCCACCTATGGGGATTTGAACCACCTGGTGTCGGCAACCATGTCTGGGGTCACCACTTGTCTCCGCTTCCCGGGGCAGCTGAACTCAGATTTGAGGAAATTGGCCGTGAATATGGTGCCGTTCCCCCGACTCCACTTCTTTATGCCGGGCTTTGCCCCCTTGACTTCCAGAGGGAGCCAGCAATATCGGGCTTTAACCGTCCCCGAGTTGGTCATGCAGATGTTCGACGCTAAGAACATGATGGCCGCTTGCGACCCCAGACATGGGCGCTACTTAACCGTGGCCGCCATCTTCAGAGGAAGAATGTCCATGAAGGAGGTGGACGAGCAGATGCTCAATATCCAGAACAAGAACAGCAGCTACTTTGTCGAGTGGATCCCCAACAACGTCAAGACCGCTGTGTGTGACATTCCCCCTCGCGGCTTAAAAATGTCGTCGACTTTTATTGGAAATTCTACATGTATTCAAGAATTGTTTAAGAGGATTTCGGAACAGTTCACCGCAATGTTTAGAAGAAAGGCATTTTTGCATTGGTACACTGGCGAAGGCATGGACGAAATGGAATTTACTGAGGCTGAGAGCAACATGAATGATTTAGTTGCGGAGTACCAACAGTACCAAGACGCCACCGCCGAAGAGGAAGGAGAATTTGACGAGGAAGAAGAAGGCGACAACGAAGGAGAAAATTAACCGATTTTTGAAAATTTGCAAGTTGAACGGTGTATTGGACCGATTTATGATGTTATATTGTATTTTTTTGTAATAGATAGTAAATTTTTCAACAAATTTTTCAATTAACTACACTTATAAATTCTAAATTAAATTTCGTGGGCATCAAACTGGTTTTCCTCTCTAGAATAAATAAGGAACTTAATTACTACTCCAAATGAAAAAGCATTGGGTTTTTGATATTTGCGGGTTGTTGCATAAATAAAGTTATAACGAACAACAATCGATGAGATGTACGTTTGGTTGAATTCCTGGCTTTTGGTTTTGAATTATGCAAGTTCAGGTAATAATGAAAAGATTTAGCAAGAGATAAAGTGAATTTTATTAAAATTCCAGCATGCACCATTGCATAACCCTATTTACAAAATAGTTCTAGATTTAGTACAAGTAGTGAACTTTTTCAAGACAATACAGTATTTACAAATTATTACAGTCTGTTCAATACATTATTTAATTTCTTTTAAAATTTATATAACGAACTAATGAATATACCTAAAAAATAGTAATGCGTTCTAAACTGATAAATACATGCACATCTCTTTATTGTAATCATCTATATAAATATTACTTTTACGCGATTTTAATGAAATACTTGATCCTACGATTTTCTGGATAACAAAAAGTCCTTGAAAAATACATTGGAACTCGACATATTACCCTAAAAATCTTCCATAAATGACTTAGTTAAATATAATTTATTTTTCTAAATTTTTAGTTTTTATCACAATCGAAGCAGGTATACTATTTTTACAAAATAGATATACTTAGATAATAAATTAAGTACCGAATAACTTAAGTGACTAGATGAATGTTAATAATACACAGATATCATCGAATTAAATGCGACAATAAACCGTTAAATGCAAACGCAATCGAATTTTTGGCAAAGACACCTCTCGATGGAAATAATATCAACTTGAAAAATTTGGCTTAGCACACTATAAACAGTCCGTGGAATTATCTCGCGACCGTTTTATATCTGTGTAATTTGAGTGAAACTCTGCCCGTGACAGTCTTAAGAATGGCCCCGGCTTCATCACGTGACGAATTTTCGACACTTTGCCCGTTCACAGACACTAATAGGTCCCCTTTCATTATCCTCCCGTCCACGTCGGCGGTCCCTCCATTTATCTAAACTCGCCTCGAATTAATCCAAAGCGGGTGCCTCTCACGCATACTTACAATGTCGCCGATGTAGACGCCCTTCCCGGATTTCCGGGCTATGACGCTCAGCCCCATGCCCTTGCCGGGCTTCTTGGTCAGCTCCACGTCCAGCTTGGTGAAGTCGACCCTCTCCGGTCGATAGACGACCAGCTTCATCTGAAAAACACAGTCAAAGCGCTATTATTTTCGAGATGAGCTTCACCTTTGGCAGTGTTTGTCTCAGCGCCTGAGCGGCGGTGGTGTGTGTTACGTCCTTGAGTTGGGTCCCGTTGACCTCCAGGATCTGGTCGCCGGCTTGGAGGCGGCTATCCCTGTCGGCCGCTCCGCCAGGATACACTTCCACGATCACGATTCCGTTCTGAAAAGACGCCGTGTGATGTGAACGGTCGGGGGTTCCCGAGGGACTTACCGGCATCGCGGTGTCTTTGCCGCCTACGAAGAATACGCCCAAGCCTTTGTTGTCCGTTGGGATTTCGATCGCGACGTCTTTTCCCGGCGTTATCGGACATGTCGTGAGATCTACGGCGGGTTCTGAACACAAAATTCACCAAATTGGTTGAAAATTCCTAAATTGAGGTGGTGCATGATGCCAGTTCACTCACCGGATTCGAACATTTGCTGCTATCGTTATTATTACATCAAAAAATATCGCAGATAACGGCATTTTTAGCTAATCATCGAGTCAGATTAGGGCTTACGCGGGAAAAAAATGAAAATCTCAACTTTGTGTAAATGAAGTAATTAATTTTTTATGGCGGTTTCCTCTACAGTGTTTTTATCAAAGCGGCTAAGTTTGCTCATAATTTACTTTAGGGTCGAAATAAAATGTGGAATTTTTATTTGGGTCAATCACTTGTTCCTGACGGTGCATAAAAATTGCATGCAAATCAGGAAATTGAGATTAATGAATGGTATTATAAAAAAATTCGGCTACCCAACTAGGCATGAAAAAATTATGTTGACTGTGGGAAAATAAAATCGCCCTTCTGTTAATACCAATTACACTGATTTTTTCAGACTAAAAATATTCTAGGTATTTCACATTAGATATTATTCCTCGTATGTTATTCAAGTTGTTTAATCTAATATTTGAGGGTTCACAAAAATAACTTCCTTGCCAATAACATAGACCAGTCGTAATATGTATTACCACAGTAGTGTCCGGTTATAACGAACTCAGAAAAAGTGTCTTTTTAGCAGTTATTTTTACTTTACATGTGAAATAAAACGAAATAAATGAGTATCTACTGTAAAAAAATGAATCCTTTGCCAAATAGTAATATGCACACTCAGTGAACTATATTGTTGTGCAAATATTGTTAGGGGGTGATAGTAAAGTTCAAAAGTAAAAATAGTGGAAAATAACTCAACTTACTTTATCCAAATATTTATAGTTTTTGAAATATAGAGAGTTTTGGACGGCGAATAAATTTGGCACCAACTAAATAAATCTGATTTCTGAGTTTAGTTCTTCAAAATCTATCACATTGGGTTAAAATTAGCAGAAATATCCACAAAAAATAACTCAGAAAACAAAAATGATTTTTTTGGAAAAGATGCCATTTCCTCTGAAGTTGTTGCAACACCTATATCTCAAAAAGTAGTAAAGGTAATAAAAGTTTGGATAAAGTAGTTGATTGATTTTGACTTTTTTAAGCTCTACTATCATAAAATATTTGCACAACTACCAAATTCACACTGTAATTAGGCTTAAAAACATGTTTTCACCGGTTAAAATGTTTTCAGTCCCTAACTATTTCTTAAAATTCGGTGAAATGTTCGTTAGATCCGGAAGTTCGTTATAAGCGAGTTCACGAACTTATGGAAAGATTTTTGATGCTTCAAAAACAGCACGTTATAAGCGGGTTCGTTATAACCCGACCCCACTGTATTAAGTAAACTTAAAAAGAGTATTGGGGACTTTCTTAAGTCTGTTTTTCATTATATTACGTATTTTTTACTATTGAGACTTCTGGCCACCAGTCTTTTCTTCGAGATGTGAAAACTTCCGAAGCTTTTACAAAAGTCTGTCAACTCAGTAAAACAACTGTGGCAGCTAAACGAATACCATCACTCAAAAGCCTTTTCTTCTTAGTGTCTCAACAGTATTAAAAATAAATTCACGAAGTATTTATTTTTAACTTCAATCGGCCTTAAAATATCTGAAAAGTCATAATATTTGCTAGATTTATTAAACTTTCTAGTCGATACTCAAAAACTCGTGGATCTTTTCATTAAACAATTCATAACTTGAATATTTTTTCAATAAAAACCGCGTTTATTTCAGTTTTGTCTAGTTTTTAGAAAACGTAAATATTTGGACACTTATACTGAACTATTGATATTTTTCTTGCAGTTGTTGAAAGACTAGTTCGAGCTGTCATTCTTGGAACTCCGGAACCATAATTGCTTTAGTCTTGCTTGAGACGAATATAATTTTATTTAGTTTAACTTTTCTTAATTTAACAGATCGGCGAAAACAAAGAAGCGGTTCTTGTAAGTGAGCACAATTTTGATGTAATATGTTTCAAGCCCTCGAGGGAGACAGAAACTTTTCAATCGGGAAGGTTATCGAATATGCTCCTTGAAAATACAAGAGAGTATTCTTAGCACGAAAAATCATCATAAAATTTCAGAATTTCGAACCAGAGATAAATTTTCAAAACTGGAATGTTTTATCACAAAACGAGAAATTGGTAAATTCCGATTAAGTGTAATAGAAACCTAAATTCGCTAAAACAAGAAAGAGTCGGTAATTTGCTTGATGTGCACTAAAGCAAATTACACGATACTGTAATCCAATCATGTTATGCACCATTATGCAATTTCCATTATCAAAGAAAATTTACTTTCATAAGGAGACGGAAAAAATGTGTTGTTGCGAAACAAGATAAGCGAATGACTTAATTACTTTCAGAGTCAAACTCACCAGGTACTGGCGTGCTGGGTCTCGACGGGGGCCCGGAAGAAGGTTTAAGAGTGGGTTTGGAAACGGCGTTTTGTTTGGTGTTGTCAACGGCGTTGGCTTGCGTTACCGCCGAATCTTTTTTCCCCGGATTGGACACGACGAGGTTCACCAAACCCTCGGTCCTCTTCAGCAAGTTGGCGGCCTGCAAAGTCACAAAAGGCTAGAGTCCGCGCGGGCGGCGCACGCGGAAAAAGCGATCTCACCTTAAACATTCTATAAAAATATTTAAACACGGGATAGTACACCGAGTTTACATTGTTTGGCATATGTGGAGGTGTTATCTGGATGCTTTTATCATGTAAACGTTAGATTATTTAATGAACTAACACAACGGTGTATTGTGGATTAAAATAAAAATTGCGAGAGGGGCGAGGGGACATCGAAAAAAGCGGAAAGCCGTACTTACGGTGTCGTAATTGGAGCCGACTAGGGAGTCTTTATTAACGGCCAGGATCATTTCGCCGATTTCTAGGCCGGCCTTAAACACAGCTTTAAGTAAAGAAAGAATAACAAGCGGAAATGAAGCTAATCGGTTACCTTTTCGGCTGAACTGCCCTCTTGGATGTCCGAGATGAATATACCTTGGCCCACTTCCGCATGCTTGCCTTCTATTATCATTATACCTAAGCTCTGGTTGCCCTATACACAACAGAGAAAACACACATCGGTCGAGAAGACACTCGGGATGATGCAATGACGACTGATCGGACGCATGGGCACGCAAAATTATTTGCAAATTTTAAACAATCGGCGCCTTTACTTTCGGAAAATTAACTCGATTTCTTCCCAATATTCGGAAAAAAAGACAGCAAAAAAGTCGCCTTCTCTGCCCTACAGGCATTTTTAGTTGAAGTCTTTGTTCGTTGTAATCAATTAGGACCCAAAAAATGCGGTTTTGCAAACTTCTGTATAAGTGGAAGCAATAAACAATTATTTTTGTACATTTCAATGAGGAATTCTCTAACTTTTCAATATTTATTTGAGTGTGGAAAAGTGTAAGATTTCAAATTTTCAATATATTCTTCACCCAATTTAAAAAAAAAATGTGTTCAACCAATGAGTTCCAAATAAACCCAATGCTTCAACTTCAACTCGCCACTTTGGTTTGCGTGTGGGTTAAGCTTCCTCCGTTTGTTATACAATATTCCTGCTACGATGATTAAAAATTCAGTCAGAAGTGTGTAACAAATAGTATTAGAGTCTATAAGAAGATTATACTATGCCGAAAAACTATATTATATAATTATATTTACCACACTTTTGCAAAAATTGTTTAAAGTACCGAGCCACACGCAAACCCTAGTGAACTGACCCATACAGGCTGTTCCGTCTAAACCCCACATAAGATGTATTGAAAGTTCTAATAATAAATTTATCTGAAAATTTGTATACAACCATAATCTCTTAGGTCCTGCTCAATAAAAAAATTTCAAGATGCGACTCTTCCGATTATTCCAGAAATCGCTATCAACTGCCTTATTTTAAATGGGAAGCTATATTTTTTAATGCGTTTTTGGATTACTAGAGTTATTTTGAGATAGTTTTCATAAGCTGTCCTTACCTAAATTTAACCGTTTACGAAATATTTACTGTTTTTAATTTTTTTTTGGATTCGCACCTTTCAGTTCTAAAATCGATAACTCTGCCATTTTTAAAATTTTGAAAATATTTTTCAGCTAATTTGAAAGAGAAAGCCCTAAGTCTTTTCCTTGTTGCTTTCACATTTCTAAAAAAAGGTAACAAATCCTATTTTTGTAAAGTTAAGTTTGTAGAACTTTAAGCACTCATAACTCATTTTTTTCAAGTTTTATTTCAATAAATGACAAAGAATTTAATTCTGCATTAACATTTCCTATACTTATGAATTTTATGACGTTTAATAGTTTTCAAGTTACAATAACTTTTTGTTGGGATTGAGAAATTCATTAACCATAGGTCTTTTGCATACGTTGCCATGGAAAAGACAAAAAAAATGTGAAAAATTAAAGTTTTTCAAACCAACATTCAATGAATTTATTTTGTTTTCACGGAATGGATAACACAATTTTGAACAGAAATTTGTCCTTGGAAATTATCACAGAATGGTGTAGGAAATGCTAATACAGATAGATGCAGAAAACAATCCACCTCCATCTAGTAAAATAAAAATTGGGACATTCCATCTGAAAAAATTAAGTTATGGATACTTGAAGTTGTCCAAACTTTTGGGTTTATTACCTTTTTTCCGATTTTGAACACACTAAAGAACAGATATGGCTTTCTCTTTCATTTCTCCAAATATGATTTCGAAACCTTTAAAACTAAGAGAGTTACCGATTTTTTAAGTGACAGGTACAAATCCAAAAATTTTCAAAAAATCTTAAATATCTCAAAAACGGTTAAACTTAGTTATAGAGAAAGCTGATAAAAACTCCCATAAAATAACTCAACTAATCCAAAAACGCAGTGAAAAACATAGCTTTCCATTTAAGATAAGAAAGTCGATAGCGATTTCCGGTATATCCGGAAGTGCCGCCGTGTTAAAAATATTTTCATTGAGCAGAACTTACCGGATTATGGCTGAGTACTAACTTTCAGATGAATATCTATTGGAACCTTTAATATTTCTAATGTGAGGTTTAGACGGAACAGCCTGTATAATACTATTTTTTTCAGCCAAAATGTGTTTTTTATCTTTGCTTCGCCTCAATAAAAAATCTCACGTTTACACCTATTTCAATTGTATTTCAGAAAGTATCAAATGTATTACAGAAATTCATGTATAACACAATGTATCTTTTCTGAAATGCAATTGACTAATCTGAAATACATTTAAAACTTTCTGAAATTAATCTGATACATTCTGAACTACAATTGGAATTGGAATTGTAGTTCTACATCATTTTGTAGTAAAGTAGAACTACATAGAATGGAAAAAAAATAATCGTTGCACAAACAGCTATTAAAAAAATCCACATTTTTTACGTGCGATTAATTAAACAAGTCTTAGAAATTGAACACACAATAAAAGAAAAAATAGAACAGCATTATTCCGTTCGATAATTCCGTTCTATTTTTTGTTTTGTTTACCCTAATTTTCTTAATTTCTTGTTTAATTGAAAAGTCTTTAAATGCTTAGATGTAGTAAATTCTCGTATCTTTAGTCTTAATACTTTCGTCATAAAAGTATTTTCATCGGAAAAGTAATAATAAATAAAGGGTACGTTTTCAGTTAAATATAAGGTAAACTTTAATAACTCTATAACTTTTTAAAGATCCAAAACTAGAGAAAACAAGTTCCTAATTATTTGTTTTGTCTTTTCATAACAAATTTGCATTTGACTTTAGATATAGGCGATAACTTGAAGTCGATAATAACAAACTTATTTTTAAATTTAATGTAAGTCTATTTTTAACAACCAGCAGTTCCATAAATATTTATTTATTAATTAGTACAAAATACAAATTTATCTGATAAGAACAAAAAACTTGATTGTTTAAGTCTTTTTAAATGTTGTAATATTTGTAATAGAAGAAACATTCCATGTTGTTTTCTTATTTTTCATATAAAAAGGGAGAAAAAATATTTCACATTAGGGCCAATTTAAACACTGTTTGGAAAAAACTGAGTTATTTATTTCTGCATAATTAAAAGAAAAAACGAAACGATTCAAAAAAATTGTTTTTTAAGTAGCATAAGCATCACCACGTTTGCTCCAAAGGTCTCTAATTTATGATCCTGGATAATGTAAAATATACAATTTCGCCATAAAATTGTATGAATTAACGTAATTATGCGAGCGTCGAGTGGCTCATATTCGTTTTCAAAGCTCAAACGGTTTGCTTTTTCCCTTTTATTTGTTTCTCCACACTCCATCGCTCTTTCAAAAGCACTATTAGTCCTCGTGTTCAATTTCGAATTTTTATTAACCTCGTAAAGAACGTTTATTAAAATCCGCGTGCTCAATTCGCCCCGACGCCCATGCGTCATGTGCCCGTTCCGAAAAAAACGCACACCTTCTGTTATGTATAGTGAGTGTGTGGTGCGTGATCGCCAGTGTATTTAGCAAAAATCGTGTATCGGTGAATGAAAAATGAGTGATAATAAACTACTCATTACCTTTTTGATAGCGACGGTTCGTACATTGGGATAGCTAGCGCTAAACTGCTCCTCGGAGGCCTGCAGAAACAAAACAAACCTCAAACAACACACAGCAAAACATGCCGCCAAAAATAATCATTTACTTTGTCCAGTTTAAATAAGTGATTCTGCAACATTTAAAACATCGGATGCATGACAAGCCAACATCGTTTCGAAAAGGAAAAAAACTGAAAAATCGACGCGATCGTCGCGGCAATAGCGCCGCAAATTATATGCGATGACCTTCGCGATGTTAATTACAGGCAATTTAGGTGAAATTGAGAATATAAGAAAATTACAGCGTTGTCCGGTTTTCTCGAGCGTGTGGCACTAATGGAGATCTAGAGTTCGGTTCAGAAATTTTTTTTATTAGCGTAAATAACCAGTTGTTATCGTATTAATAGCCTTCCGTTTTATTGGTAGTGTTTTATTCGTATTGGCAGATTTTTATCACCGGAAGTGGCATGATAACAGGTCGTAATTACCTCAAGGTTACCCACACGGCTTCGCTTCCAAAATGGCTATTTACATATTCATTTTCATATGGTTACGCTTTTGGACAACGAGATCACGAATTTATTGCCGGCATTTTTTACAGAAATTTCGGACGGAATAAGGAAAGTCACAAAATGTGTGCTGTTTACATATTTTCATTTTTACGAGAGATATTAAATGTCGTAACATTTCGAAAGTGCAGACATTAAGTTTACAATAAAATATGCCACAAAACACGGCGAACTTTACATTGAAATACTCAAACTCTGCCACAAAATGTCAGAACTTATGATGTACAAGTACATACTCTATTTAGGTTTTCCCATAATTAATTACGGTAATTAAATGAACTATACTCGCACAAGGTGCTGAAGTTTTCAGTGAAAAAATAACTAAAAAGCTAAAATAAAAATTTTCATTTCTATCCCGACTTTTATGTACACATATTTTTCTTTTTTTTTTCATTCTTTATTTTTAAATTGATAGCTGGAGCAAAAATGTAATTCTAGAGTAGCAAAACGGGAAAACTTTCATTATAAAAATGGCTCGTTAATCGGATATCAGACCAATTTACGAACTTAATGTTATTATTAATTCCCTTCCGTCCCTAATGAGAAAAGCTGTGTAAAAAATTTGATGTAAATTTGCAATATTTAGCAAAACTTTTAATTACCTACACAATTTATCGCCCAATAAGGACCTAATTTATTATTTTGCCGTTATCTTAATTTTATTTAATTAAAAAATAAACTGAAATCCAATTTTGCTATTATTTGTGAAAAGTTTTGTCTCTTACAAGGAGCAGCTCATAAAAATGTTACCATGTAGATTCTGTAATCAATGGCTTAATTTATTATGAATTTGTCAATTTGTTGGCGATTGTAAACAAAAATTTTGTAACGTAATCTCTTGTGCTCGTTGCGAGCGCGATTTGCGAAGCAAAATTTAAAAATTAATTCATGAGAACATGGTGCCAGTTTAATTATACGGAAGCTGTGGAAAACTGAGTAATAAGATTAAGAGTATTTCGTGTTTGAAAACCAGAAGTCTTTTAAACAACTCGGGAAACTCACCTCCTCCGCCAAGGAAACTGGAAATTGTGTGATGGGCTTAACTGCGATGTCATCGATGGCAGTTTTCCGCCTGTAAAAAAGCAACGTCATCAACACAAACCTGGAGAAAAGCACCACAAAAAACTGTTCAACTCAAAAGGTAAAAATTCGTACCGCAACAGAAGGAAATACTGAGGGAATAACAGTGTTAACATAACTTCGCAACCTTAACGGCTGACATATGCATGTTTATAAAAAAACTCGTTCTGCCAGCTCTAATAGTAAATTTAATAAAAACAAACAGAATAGGTATTTAAACCTTGAAGCGAGGCGAGGAGGACAGAACGATTTTAGGTGATTTTTACGACGGGATGGGTCTCGGAGACTCGATTATGCATTTATATGCAAAAGGACGAGGACGAGGTCGAACTTCAGCTCGTGTTTATCCTGAAAAAGGCCGGTTTACACAACACCAACGCGTATTGCGGGCTGCCTGTCCGATGGAGACAATTACCGATAATCCACAGCTCATGCAAGGGTTTACGATTTTGTCGACGCTAATAAATGCGACTCGACGATTTAAATAAAGGTCAACGAGGGGTCGCACTACTTACCGAATTATTTCCTGCTGGGAATTTCTACAAAACACAGCGTCATTTTAGCGATGGCTAAACTGACACGTAATGGCTCTTTAATTAATTAAAAAAAATACGTCGATTGAGTTAATTAATTGTTTTTAACTTAACTAAATAATCCCATTAGTGGTGGCTGCAAATATTTATCTAATAAAGTCTGCTTTATTTGTGTGTGTTATCGGAACCCGGATATAATTTTTAACAGCTTTTCCTGAATTAGTAATTGTTTTCTATTTTTAGCTCCGGTAATTTCAATTCTGCTACACTTTTGTAACAGTAACAGCGATTATCCAGTTTATACTAATTACAGAAAATTATCGGTTAAGTTTAAATACTGTGGATTTTTTAAGTGGAAAATTAGAACAAGTTTGCGGCCTTGGTTGCACTATTTATGTTACGATCAAAATTTAATTTAAATTCAGAAAAAAGTTGCAAGAATAATAAATAAGGATTTCGGGTTTTATTAAAGGAAACTAAGGAAAATTTTCTAGCCGGATTTAGTAAATAAAAAATTTATTGAATCCTATGTAAATGTACTCGTCGTTTCATTTGCAAGTAGCGGTAGGTAATAAAAATGATAAGGTTGTCTATAGTGATATCTCCCTACATACATAAATACATAATAACGTAACGGTAATTCACCTTTGCGTCAACAATTTTGATTGTTTTTCACTGGAAAAAATATCTGAAATCAAGTTAGAATTATCAATGAATGTGTTACAAAAATGGAAACACGGACGCTTCAATTTGCTTTCATAAGCGTCGTTTATTTTTTTATTTACCTGTCAAATTTTCGGTCGTACCTAAATTGTAAATGCTTTGTGTTACATACGGATACATAAAACAACGTACAAATAAAACGCTCCCGTTTTCGATAGTTCCGTTAATGTCACCAGAGAGCGCAGTTGTTCAATTTCATCTAAGTTCTCAGAGCAATAAATTTAAGAAATGCTTCTGTAATTGACAAACAAAAAAATATAGGCAGATAGAGCATTAAATTCTCAATAAGAGATAAACGTAATGCAAAAATTTTATGGTAAACTACGAGTATTTAAATAAAAATTTCAAACTTTTGCCAATTTGTACTCTGCCCCATATTTTTCAAAACCCTGCGAATACGGTTCATTCTTTACAACTTTTTTCCGAACATTTATCTTGTATTGTAACCGCATTAACAGCGTTTTGAAAGATATTAAATAACTTTTTTCTCAGCTTTCTCATCAAAATTTTAGTAGTGAGAATTCAGAACTCAACACTTTTGCATTTTTTTAAGTAATTAATGGCTTGGTTGAATTTAAATTAATTTAAAACGACTTGGCGCCAAGATGATATAATGACGCTCGAAGCGCCCTCATTTTTCGTCAACCGTACTTTTTTGGGTTCAGAAAATCCTGCTACTTTGTATCTCGTTTCGTCTCCTAAGTTATAGTCCTCCGTGGCGGTAGACAATTTTAACTTAATCATCTATTCACCTGGATTATAATTGATAAATGAGGATTTTTCAACAAGAGTAATTTTATAATTACATGCAGACACCATTAAATTACAAATATAAACAAGTATCTTTTTTTCTAATTTTGTTTCAAAAATATACTAGTTTGACCTAGATATGAAAGTCAGTGCAACTTATTATAAACTTGCAAATAAATACCAACCTTTTTCCCGATTTTGCGATAAGTGGTGCGGATAAGATAAGCAAGGATAAGATCTCCACATTCTTGTACCTAATGTGTTTATGATGATAAAGTTCGTAAAATTTGTGTGAAACCCATTACCCTTGACAATTTTCTAAAGAAGTTGATAAGAGACCGGTTTCCCCGGAAGTGATTATCACAGTGAAAAAAACCCAACAATGAGTAGAACTGTCAAACTCGTATGATATAACACGTAAACAGATCTTGTCCGGTGTATGTTGGATAGTGATCAAGAATTTCGTTTATTCACGAATGAAAATTTCCCGTGGAAAATTCGCGCTTCCATTCGCACCTCGCCTTGGGATTAGATCTAAGCAAAAGAAAATGAAGCGGCGCGCATTTTTACCTTAATATAATGACTTTAAAAATCGGTCCAGAAAGGCCTTTAATGATAGCGGAAGCGTTCAAATGACAGCGTCCATGTAAAACCACACCATTCACCTATAACAAAAAACCAACATGACACATGTGTAAGTACAGACCTTTGGCCGTAACACTGCAGGAGGAGATTCATGTCCGCACACCGTCGCACTCGAGCGAAAAATAAACAGCGCCTCTTATCAGTGATAAAACGCGGCAGGATTTGGTCAACGACGACGACTCGCCCAATTTTCCTCCTGCTGGCTCGACTTACCTCGAGTATCTCGTCGCCGATTTGGATGCCTCCCGTCTTGTAAGCCGCGCCGTTCGGATTCAGGCCGCACACGAAAACGGCCATGCAATTGCGGTCCTTGTGACCGGCCAAACTCAGGCCCAAACCTTGACTGCTGCGCTCCAGTTGGACCATAAGGATTGTGTGACCCAGGCTGGCGTATTTCTTCTTCACCTTGTCTGAAAATAAACGCCGAATTCACATTTTGAACAAGTATTATTGGTTGCATACAGAAAACCGCATCTTCACACTCCATTTTTTAAACCCACTTTCAACCAAAATTTCCTCAAAAAATGTTCAGAAATCGTACGCTGCGCATTTATTCAAGATGCTAAGAAAAAGTATTAGATTGGAAAGAAAGTTTTAGCCTTTGCATGTTCAGAGAATGAAAAAGATTTAGATTATAATAGTACACAGTAGATAGTAGTTATACACTGTCGATTTTATTTTACTGAACAGCACATAACACACAACACCACTGCTCGTATGTGCAAATGACATTAAACATTACTTCCAAAAGTGTTCAGACCTTTAACGAATTACTAGTATTACTAATTAGTAATAAGCTAATTAATTTTTGCATAACCAAAGCTATATCCCATTTCAGTTCATAGTAGAATTGTAACAGCGCATTTGAATTTTTCGGGGTGAAAATTAAAGCACAAATTGAGAGTTTTTGTACAGCGACACGTTTTGAGCTAAGAAATCCCACACAGAAACCCTCAATTTGTGCTCCATTTCACTCCAAAAATTTCAAATGTGCTGTTGCAAAATACTACTATGAACTGACATGGGATATATTTTTTGTAATTGATTAAAAATATCGAAAGTTATACCAATATATTAAAATGAGGCAAGTAATCTCGACGAAAAAAATTATCTATCTTTGCTTCCCATTTTATCTAAACTTTTTGAAAAGCTATTAATGCCCAAAATCTTGGACTACCTTAACGATAATAACATATTGTCTAAAAGTCCATTTGGATTTATAAAACAATGATCTACATCTCATGTTAGTTCTAGCTTTTGTTGACTACATATGAGGCCTTATTTCTAGATCCTAGAAAGGCTTTTGATACAGTATCACATGATATATTATTTAAAAAAAATTGCCTACTATAATAAAGACTCTGATAATGTTAAATTAAATGGTTCGTATTTGAAAGATAGAATTCAAAAAGTGAGCCTAGATGGTCTCTTATCTGGAGAATGTTACATAAAGCACGGCGTTCCTCACGGGTCTATCCTGGGACCACTCCTAATTTTGATGTATACCTACGTATAAACGATTTGCCACAAATTTTTGTCAAAATTTTCAATTTGACTGTATGTCACATATTACGAGTAAAACAGTACAAAACGCCGAAGATACTACTTTGTTAAGACAGGAAGTTCACTACATGATATTGATGTCGTAGGTTAACAGTATTCTAAACCCCTAGTCATATTGTTAACGACTGGACAAATTGTAAATGCGACTGAAAATTTTAGGCGTTTTATAAAACGCCTAACCAGTTTTCATCTTTTTATAAAATACCTATGGATCATTTACAATACGACTGAAACGAACCTGCATTATTTGGGTGTATTATATTTAAATTTATATTATAAATTATCGTTTTAAAATGCTGGAAGACACAGAAAGCAATGTCTTCATTAATAAAGGATTGTATTATCAAAAACTAAAAAAAATTACGAAGACAACTGATAAATATAGAAAGAAAAATTAACCCCAAAATCAAAATACTACAGGGGAATTATTGATAGTTGTGCAAATTTCAGAGGGTCATAGTTGTGATAGCAGAACTTAAATAAGCAAAAATAACAACTTGCCTTATCAGAATGTTTACAGTTATTGAGATATAAGGATATTTGTCGCGAATAAATTTAAATCTGAAGTGCAATTATACTGTTTTTTTTTCTTATTAAACTACCTAACTACAATAAAAGGTAGAATTTTATATAATGTTTGACGGTATTTTTCTTTTATTTTTTCTTTTCAAAGTGGACAAAACAGTGTGATTCTTAAATAGACCGACATTCTACGTAAAAACGTATACACATTATTGTGTGAGGACACACTGGTGTAATAACAGGGATTTTTAGGCTACAACGTCGGGCTATAATAAGAGTGGTGGCTGAAATTCCTTACCGCAAAGATTTTTTTTTTCCAAAATTCAAGATAATTAAAAAAAGGGATCCATCTTAAACTCTCTTTATAAATATAAGAAATAGACTCCTTTGTTTTAATAACAATTTACGATTGACTAAAGCAAGACATGGCATCAATTACTAAAGTAGTAATATCATCCCAAACAAACAGTTCCATAGGAACACCACTGCTCAGCAAAATAAAATATTCACTGTATATCTTTTGAAAGCTTATTTTTATTGCCTTTAATTTGACGTAATACACACGATATAGTCCAGTTTGGCCAAAAATCGTGAAAAAACCTGCAATTCACACAGAAGTAACAGAAGCAAGTCGTAGATTATGTTCCATATTAGATAGGAACCAACTGCAGATGTTGGGACAGAAAATTTCCTGAAGAGCTATGCAAGATTTCAACTAAAAGAAGCTTTTTTTTGGTATCACTCAGAATTGTACGTTGGAAGCTGCTTCCACGAGGCCAAATCGTAACATCGGATGTCTTTTGTGTCAAAATCGACCGCGTACAAAAAATTCTACTTGCACAAGGAGTCAACACTGCTCAGAGGGTCGAAAGTAATGGCAAATAAATGTATAAAAATTTGTTGTAACTTTTATTTTGATTTGTAATTAAAATCAAAAAACGGGCTAAATTTTCTTTCCAACCTTTCCAACTGGAAACTGCTCCTGGCCTCTTGGCGCACTCGTGCTTAAAATTTGGGCAAAACGGCCCGCAGGGTGGTTGTGCAAGCAACGTGTGTGTAAAATTTCGTCGTGATATGCTTCAAAACT
Source organism: Tribolium castaneum (assembly GCF_031307605.1). NCBI lineage: Eukaryota > Metazoa > Arthropoda > Insecta > Coleoptera > Tenebrionidae > Tribolium > Tribolium castaneum. Next base: position 16,447,296 of record NC_087396.1, read on the forward strand.
TGCGCTTAAAACGCAAAATCAAGTCAGCCACAACGGCTTTAATTACAGAAGTTGCACCTCAACAATTTTCATTGACTCCGTCTCTAGTTCTTGTCTCTAATAGAAGTGATAGGTGTATCTATTTAATCTAGATTTAAATGGAACTTTAACGATTACGCTTGTCAGATACACGTGAAATGGGTCTCGCTATAATGATGACACATAGAATTGGGGTGCTAAGTTGTGATATTTTGCCATAAATAGTAATTTTCATGTAATTTGTGGTTAATGTAATTGGCATGTAATTATTTATGATGAGTGGAATTAAGTGTGCAAAGTACAAAATGAGTTGAAATTTTGTTGCACGAATTCGTTTCCGGTTATAAAATTTTACGATCGATCAGAAGCAATTAAACTAAAAGTTTTGATTCTAGGCATTGGACTAGTCTCAAATTTAATAAAAGATGAAATCGGAAAACGAAATTTGTCGTAAGTCGTTTAGAGTTTCAAGTGGAAATCAATTTAATTCGCCGAAGTGAATTTTGCTCTCTTTGGAATGGAAAACTAATTATTTTGCAAAATTTACATCTTTGTTAGCGGAGAAAATAATTTTTTTCTTGCATCGAGTTTCCAAAAAAAATCCAATTGAATAGAAACTTTCGATACTTTTTTTCCGTTTATTAGGTCCGTTTATTTCATTTTCTTAAAAAAGATTCATTCATTAGGAGTCAAAATCACAAAGTGTCACTATGTTGAATGGAAATAGGTTCATTTACAATTTCTTGCAACGTTACGTGTCTTCTCAAACGTCGACAGGAATGTTGAATTTCTTGCCAAAGTAAATCGTGCCAAAAATTCAAATCTAAGCATATGTCACAGTAAATGCCAAAATATAATGATTATCGCTCACGTATATAATTTACATTTATTATACACTTTCTCGGTGCAGCAGTAAATTCGGAACTAATTTGTTGAAATAGAAAAAAAAATCTGGCTCTCGGCCAAAATTTCGCTACAGGTGGTGGTATATTCTTTTACACCGTTTCAATTTAAAAACTTTTTTTTCTGGCACAGTTGGCAATGTTTTTGTTTTATTTTTAACTTTTCCGTATATTTGAAAAACAGATGGAAGCTCTCGACCTATCCAAATCTAAATTAACGGAAAAAAATTCGGAAAAACAATAAAAGGGCACATCAAGAACAAGGAACAAGCTCTATTTGAATCCCTCTCTTGAACACTGATGTTAGTGTTTTAAATTTATTTCAAGTGAGTGTATCCTTGACATCTTTTAAATAAACAAAAAATAAAAAATTCGAAGTGAATGGCTAATGTTTGGCAAGAATCCGTGCTATTTGAAATGTTTGTTTATAGAACAAAAAGAGATACTTATAATACTTAAAATAGGATGTTCCGTTACGTTTTACTCAACTCGGGAGGAGAAACAACAACCAAAATCGCTTTAACGTAAAGTTATAGAACTGAGAGAAGCTTATCGAAAATCCAAACCTCCGAAAGCTACTCTTACATTATTAACTGAAACTGGAGCGTGTTACTAAATCAAAGAAAAACGCTCGGATTTAAAGTTCCCCCTAAATATTTGTCTTGTTGTTTTCGATTTTTGCGGCCTACATTTTGTTAGTTTTAGTGTACACGCGTACTTACACCGCCAATAAAGTTTACAGTGTAATGGCTGGAAGCTCATAAAACGGCTTTACTGCCGATATTAAAGAGGATGTATTCCGGAAAACTCGCCTTATTCAATAACATGCTCGAAAATAATTCCCTTAAGGAGATCGCCCCGAATTCTAAAATTTTTAATCGAATGGACACCGGTGATGGGATTGTTTACATCCATTAAAACTGTTTTAACGACTTGCGAAAGCAAAGCTTTGTGGTGAGAAACGCTGAATATTTATGGGAGCAGTTCAAAACTACTGTTTTAATTAAGTCCGAAGGCTTTTTTCCACTTGGGAAAGGAAACTTCAAAGGAATTTCGACGAAAAAACGATTCCAACCCAAATGCAGCGTCTCGAGTTTCTCGGGGGATTGGATTAAATGAAAATATCACTCCGGGAGTGACAGATTCAATGGGGATGTTCATATTTTCTCAAGGCGTTTTGGTTTAAACGGAGTTTTCCTAATGGCAGGTCCAATAAGAACAAACAAAAGTTGTTCACTAAAACCTTCATTTTTTCATAGAAAAATTCTTCCGAAACCGTGTGCACAAATTCACAGATGACTTGTTGAAAGCTGAATAATAAACAGAGATTACTTTAATACCACGGAAAGATAAAAGAAACATTCGAAAATTTGCCAGACTAATAGCACAACACATTAAAGGGTGAAGTAAACACATAAGAGCTTTATGAAAAATCAAAACAAACATGAATTAGCACGTGTTTCTTTCAACTAGTTCCTTTGAACCTTGTACGATTTATAAAATTAATTAGCATTTTGTAAACGTGGTTTCGTGTACCAGTTTAACTTGCGGAACTAAATTGAGTTGCAACGAGTACAATAAAACAATAAATCCTGCAGAAATAAACTGTTTTTAGTGTTATGGCCCAACTACTTCAGTCCTAGAGAAGCTAATCCACTTTTATACAAACACATAGATCCTATTTATCGAGTTTTCAACACTGCACATTTGCTTAGATAACAATCGTCTAATTCATCTGAGGGTTTTTACGACTTTCGTATATTTATTCAGTCGCCGATTACGTCCAATCAATTTTCAGAAATCACTCCCGAGATGGATTTTTTCAATCAGTAAAGTGGGTTTTTAAAGGCCCTTTGATGTAATAGAGAAGCAATGTTACATAACTGACTATATGAAAATCCATTAGGTGCCACTAAACTTCCTTCATTGGAATTTATCAATCACCCTAGCAAGATTTTGATGAATTTCTCCCGTCATTAGCAATTCCCAAACTTTGCTTAAATTAATTGTCAACTTTTCATATATGTAACTTCCGGAACGAGTCGACACGCCTTCGCAATGCTTTCCTAATTAAAACGCTTTGTTATGAAAATGCATTTCGTGTGTAGGTTGGGGCAAATGCGATGGGTGGTGTAAACGAAACGAAATCAATGACAGTTCAAACACGAAAATTAATGTTCATGCCAGAAAAATAAGCATAGGATATGTCTCTGGACACCGGGGAGTTTATTTTTACACAAAACTTATGTAACCTGGGTTGTTACAATCGCAATAAAGACGAGTATAAAGTCGGTTGGTCTTGGCAACGCTATGTTCGTCTTAATTGGGAAATCGACCTGGGTGTTGCCCTCTGACGCTGGAATATTTGTTAATGGAAAAGGATCGTGTTTAGCATGGGAACCCAAAAATCCCCAATTGTAAAAAACGCGATAGTTCTTGTCCAGGTTTTGGCAAAAAAGTGTCCGCCTCTGCCCGGAGTTGTTCCGGTGGGTGTTTGGAGCTGGTGGTGACCTTTGACTCACCGAGTTCATACTCTGTTTCCTGATCCTCGGCTATGGTTTCCATGGTTCCATGATCGTGATTGCATCACTACCGTTTCGCCACAATTTTCTTTAAAACTTTTCGACTTTTGGTCGTTTTAGCACGTTTCGAGTCACTGATGATGGTGTTGGAGGCCATCGCGCGTACAAACGATCGAACACCTGCTGGCGTCAATTCGCGTCGATCATCGTCTAAGTGTGTAACAGGGAAAAGCTTTCCGGGAAATTCAGTCGCACTCCTGAAAACCGCCGACGACGATGAGGAACGTCGCGTTATCGACAGGAGGAAGGTCGGGATATAAATAACGAAAAAAATTGATTCGGAGAAAAGCGAGTGAATATTTTAATGGGACATTTTAGCGATACACACGCAACGATACTTGACGGTCGGGTCCAATTGCGATGACCCACGGAACGAATTTATTGACGTAGAATCGACGTAATTAAAATGCATAAATAATGCGGGGTTCGGGCTGAAAAAGAGGATTCTTGCAAAGATTGAAAACTACAATTACGTAGGTAAATAAATAATGACCGATTCATTTTATTCATGTATGTATAAGTGCCAGACATGTTTGCAATGTCGGCATTGTCTTATTGTTGCAATCAAATCGGAACAACAAAGAAATAAAACAGAAGATGCAAACTTTGCCCGTATGGACAGCGTACAAGTAAATTTGCATTCGTAAACATTTCACTAAAACTGTCGTAAGAATTTGACGATTTGCAGTTTGCAGGAAATCATCGTCACAAGCATAAAACCGAAACCAAAGGAAAAAGTCTCTCACAGGTGTTTTGAACAAGAATAGTCCGACATAATTCTTGTTGTTTTCGCGCTCCCCTGGCACAGTTTTTACATAATAAATAATTTCCAACGATCGCAATGTGTTAAAAGACCCAAGCTATAGGAGCCCTAAAATCGGTTTAAACGTAACTCATTTATGAAATTTTCAGAATTCGCTAATACCCAGCAAACAGCAAATAATGAAACCCATTCAAATTTACGCCCAGGTCTCAGGACCTTTAAGTATCCATTACGAAGCCGTAAATTGTGTAAAGGTGAAATAAATAGAACCCTGGAAGTTTCCCCGGTATTTAATGATGCGTTCAACGAACTTTTATTTAATCCTAGACGAGGACAAATCTCGTCGTTTCAAAAAAATGACATTTTTCTTCCCACGTCCACCCTTTGTTATTAAATATCGTTCAAACAAAAACTCGGAAAAGTTTCTCCCCTCAATCTCGTTATTGCTACTTTATTTCAAGTAGGTGTGCGCGAGTCGAGACGAAAAAAGTTTCTTTGTGGTATTAAAAATAAGAAACGTAATTGTGTCAAAGCTAAAAGCCTTCGTATCGAAACAAATAACTTTATTATTTTATCGGGACGTTTAGAGCGCTTCTAAAACGCTAAGTTAAAAATAATGGACCAGAGTGTAGATAAGAAAAGTGAATTATTTCGAATCGACGAAAAAATTGGTGGAGACGCCGACGGCCATGAAGGATAATTTGTTTTTGATGACCAGGAGATTTTGCTATTCTTAAAAGTGAAAACCAAATTGTTTTATAATAGAATTTTAAACAACTTTTAGTGAAATAAACAGGCTATTATCAAATCGACAGATTCTCCCGTAATCTAAACAGTTCAGGCATATTTTAAACAATTGAGTTCCTGCTTCAGAGCGGTCGATTTTTTCCTGCAAGTATTGACCGTGCAAATGAAGTTTACATTCGCAGGAAAATGATGCAGTTACTTTGCAGATGACCAAAAGGAGGTCATCGAACGCAGAACGATTGCAATCGATAGGGACGAAAGGAATAAGAGAATTTAATAATGTTCGAAAGAGTAAAAACGACGCGATATTTTATCCACTGTCTCTCACACGTGTGTTGAAATCAGAAAACTGTCCAGATGTGACATTTACATTTCTTACACGGAAACTGAATTTGAACAATAGTTTTTCGCATACTTAACACCTGATGTGGACGAAAACATATTTCGTCTTTTGTCAAACTATAATTTTTAGAGAACACTATAAAAAGATATGTTTGCAAGATGTACATATAGATAGATAATTAGATGAATGCTTAAATAGTATATTATGATACGAGTTTTATAAAACACATTTTGTCGCATTTTGAGAAGAGAGTAATGGCGACAAAATGCCTTATAAACGAGATATCATACAGTATTTTTTCTACTTTGCACTTTTTGTACAAAAAAAAATTAATTTCGAAATTTAGGAAATTTTGTGGCAGGTGACAACATTTGCGCGCAGACAGTGAAATGAAATTAATAATTTGAACCGTCATTAGTTTATTCGTACAAATGTATTCTGAAAGTGTCCAAGACGTTTTACAATGTATCCCTTAACAAATACGAGCTTTTGTGGCAAATACGCGGAATTTGAAAATTGGCCGAAGGATAATGAGGTCTCAAATTATTTACTTGCACAGGCTTTTGAAGTTATGTTTTTAACTCGAGGTGTTCGAAAGGGCTACATATCAGGGCTGATACAAAAGCCTCTAAAGGTCCGTATTTGATTAAATTATGCACTTGAAACAGGTGCCGATTGACACTGACAGTTTTTTCAGATAAATGTCAAAAAACTAAGTTGTCAACATTATCCAACTAAATTACCACATTTTTAGTGTAATTATTATAGCACTCCATTGGATATTACGATATACAAATCGCGAATCGTAATGACCTTAATACGAAACCGAAGTAAAAAAAAATATTAAAGATTTACATTTTAGTTGTACCTCCACATTTGGAAATGGAGACAATAATCGTATTAAATTTATAAATTTAAATTGTATAAATTTAAAATATGTATTTTCTCTAATTATTATTACTGTTATGTACATTATTTTGGAGGAAGACAAAAATGCGTCTTCGCTAATGCACGTATAGAAGCCAACTTTTTGTTTCTGTAGTTCGGCGTCATCTTTCTATTCTGTTGAAATAGCGAAATACATATTTGCTGTTTACTTTCATTTCAAGCTCGGTAAACAGCAAAAAACGAAACCTAGAGCATGCTTTTGTTCATCGAAGACGTTGCAAAAACTGAAATTCTCTAATGTAGTGACAGCTGAAATCTGTTTCTCGTCTTGACAAAACCGGAACAAAGCTGAAAAATAATTAAATCAACCGAGCTGAAGTCGAGTGCGCTCATCCGGCAAGCAGGAATTGTATCTTTGCACGTCGCTAATAACAGAGGACGTTCCCCGAGATGTTCATTATTTCCCGGTCATAAGGTCGGTGATTCATGTAAATCGTGGCCTCAGGTTAAGTATCGGATATATAGCCGAGGTCTCGGAAGTTTGATCAAACTTCCACAGATTAATTTCGGCGAGAATTGCGTGAATTTTTCACAAGCTAGATAGTTTCGAGATTATTAAATTCTTCAGCACTGACATGGTCGCTTTTGTAATTCCTAAGCTTGGACCGAAATGTAGTTTTATTTTCCACGCTCTTCAAGCGAGTAAATAAAGTTGCAAAAATAAACTTTCGCAAGTCTAAAAATACCACACTCGATATTAATTAAGGCGAATCATTTTGTGCTATTTTTGGTGGAGTTTTATTTACCAGAATTAAGAGGTATTGTGAAGTAGTGCACGGTAAATTAGTTTGAAAAACCACTCGGCATGCAAACAACTCCTCGAGCTAAACAAGACTACTTAAAACACCTGGAAAAATTGTGTACATCTAATTGGAAAGTCGCAGAATTAATCCTTTGATGTTGAGTAAGAAAATTAGATTGTCGCCTGTTTGGCTACACTATCGATTTTCTGTTGAAAATTTCTAACTAGCTAAAGTAGTAAACTTTGTCCAAAGCTTAATCCAATCTAATTACCCCCTTATATTCTGTAAAAATTATTTATAGCGTCCATTAAAACTTTCACTTCACTTAATTAAATCAGCGTTTCGTTGTAACTAGTTTGCTCTTATTTCATGCGATAGAGACCCAATTAACTTGAGTTAAAAATTACGCTAATGGTTTGATTTATTACTGGTACTTTCGAGTGAAACTTTTGGTGGTGAAAAATCGGATACTTAATATCTGCGTTCATTGTAATTAGGGTTCGAGTGTACGTTGCGGCCCAAAATTAATTAAAATTACTGGTAAAGTCGCTAGTTAGTCAAATTTATTGGAAATGCAGCGTTAGATAATTGAGCAAAACGAGCAAATTTTTTCCTCTTGTTTATTAATTTTGCCTTAACCCGGTGTGACCCAAATCAAACAAAATATTCAAAATGTCGCCGCGTTTTCAATCCTAATTAACCATCTGAAATTCAAAAACTTCCGCGGTTTGTTAATGTACCCAATCGAGCAGATACTTGGAATAAGAAAACATGGAATTTCGAGTTGAAGTGCCCTTGAGTCCCGAAGAACAAATTTATAAATTTTAATGAAGTCGTCATTTGAATATTTGTTACGAATTTCGGATAAAGAATTAAATCAATAAATATTACTGAAAATTCCGCCGTTCCCCTATTGATTTGAATTAAACAATCAAAAGCTGGAGGCAGAAGAGAGCATCAAATTTCCTGCAGACCATCATGTTTCTCCGTTACATTTTTAATCCCTCACAAAGCCATCCCGAATTGCAACACAGAGCCACTTTCCCTCAGGAGCGATTTTTCTCCTCACCGCTGCATTATTTACAAGTCAAGAGTGTTCGTTCGGTTTATTTATCCGATTACAACGTGATTGACGTGTCCGAGAAAATTGACAAGCGTCTGATGGTAAATAACCCCACCGGTGTCTTACTTTCCACAAACAAAATTAAAATTAATTTAGTCGAAGCAAAGCTACCCTTTGTAAATGTTTACACCGGATTCTAGATCTATTTGCTCGCCTAAACCCATTAAAACATTGCGCGGAAATGGCGCCAGAAAAAAATGTTACATTTCATTTCCATACAAGGACTATATTTAATTAGGATCGCTTTCCATCAATAGCTGACACATGAGGGTGGTCGAGTTAATTTATTTTGCTTTTGTTCGTGTCGGCACTGTTTTAGCTCCATTCGCAAAGGATTAAAAATGGTGTTAACTGGGATTTTCGACAATCTGTTTACGTTTAATTGGGAAAGACGGACAAAAGCGTCATTGAAAAAGAACCAATAACTGTCATTGACAGGAAATGCGTATTTTCAAGACAATTTAACATTGGGATATTGGTTCGGACATACAAGATATTTCGAGGAAATGTGGCAAAATAATCGAGCAATTCTTTCCAAGTGCCTCTGTTTAAACATTTTCGAGCTTTCGATCTAAAACCGAAAAGGCAAACAAGCCGGCAAATCCCCCTAATTGGGTTTCATAGCAATATACGTTTTAATCCGGCACGAAAGGCTTAATTCAACTCAATTTCTCGTTCTAATAGCCATAACTTTTCAAGCCGTGCGTGAATAATTTAAAATAATTGCGTTTTTTGCTGAAGTTTTTCAAAAGAGCCGCGCCCCCCACTACAACTCGCCCCACCCACCCCACAGCCACTATAAAAACAGCGATCGGACATGCAGCCACTAGTTCAAGTCTAGGCCTCACGCAGGAAGCATTTTTTAGGATCCTCAGGGTGGCATTTCTTGGAGCGATGCCAACTGAGAGTGAGGTTACTCAAGGCTGGTTTTTGTCGTAACCACAACCGCATAAATGAATATTCCAGCGGTTGAAACTGAAATCCCCGCGTCGTATAAAACATACGTTCTAATGCGACGTAAAAATAAAATTAATTTCGGATTAAGAAAATCTCTAATGGGTTTGGATTGGAAATAGACCAGATCCGTATTGGAATAAACCCAAATTGATTTGTCCTTCGTTATTTGTCGGATGATCAAATCCTATTAAAATGGATATAATCCAGTTTCTGGTCGACTGGAATCGTGTAGAAAAATATTTATAGCTTCTCGAAATGATTGATTTGTTTTTATCTTATAGTGGGATTAGCCCCGAATATTTTTTGCAGGTTGTGTTATCCCAGCGTCTCTTAACACTTTTGTTTTCCCGGATCCCATCTCATTTAAATTGCATCATCCTATTCCTTCCAAACAATGACGTTTTGTCGTCGTTTCTCTCTTATCTTTTATAATTTCCTCGCGACGTGTGAACGAACGTTCATTGTTGTACAACAGAATTATAATCCACAATGATGACAAATGACCTTTAACCCGGAAAACAATTTATTCACAGCAGCGCGATGAAAAAATTAAATCGATACAAACGATAAGGAACTGAATTTTATTCAAAATCATCTCGACCTCATCTGAATGACACCGAGGTTTTATCGCTACAGAACTTGATGGATAATCGATAATATTTTCTTCGGGGTTAATTTACATTTTTTACGAAAGAAGTGAACGAAACAGAAGAAAAACAAGGTTGGGAGTGACAGCACTAGACGAATTGTCAAACGCTGAGTTATGGATGGATTACTTCGGAGCAATAAAAGAAAGTCTGTGGTGAGTCTAGCTATCCCCACCCTGGAGCAATTCCCCCTCTCTTCGCCATCGATAGCCGGAATATAAATCGCTGCGTCGTGCTCAAATAATCAGTTACGGAGACGTCGAGTCATAAAAAATACTACAATACAAGGCATGACGTAACGCTGTGATTTCATCGTATATTGCCTTAAAAGTAAACCTCGTGGGTTGGCTTTAATGGAACTGGTCCAAATATGACAGAATAATAATAATCTTGTTCCTGATCAGGTTTAGATAAAATTTTATTGCATTCTCCTTTCGTGTTTTCTATAGATATAAACAAGGAAATTTTTCGCTTTCCTGGAATGCAAACTTTTTCAATTTATTGTTCGACAAAAACACATGTGCCTCAAAAATCGTCGAATTTTAATTATGCAAATATTCGCGGGAAACAATCGCTGTAATTTGAATATTATTCCAGGTCGGCGGCCGAATTGTGCGCTTTTCACCGGAATTTTCCGGAGGAATGCTAAGAAAACAACCCGAGGAAATCTCTTGTCATCGGTCAACAAATAACTTTTCAATGCAAATAGAACCGAGTGCTCATTGAGAGATTTAATAAAAATTTTATTCTGGTCGAGTAGGTTTTTGATCCATCTCAATTTTCTTAATCCGCGGAAAAAGAAAAATGTTTGCGGTCATGTGTCTTGTTAGTTTCGCTCGATACGTACATTGTGTAAGCAAGAGTTCGTGCCGGGAATTCCACTTAAAAATTTCCTCCGCAATTTGTCTTAATTTCGAGTCGAAAAAAATCGGTATCAATTAAAACTTATCAGTAATAAAGCGTCAATTTGGTCCGGGCTTTGGCATATCTACCGATCGGCGATAAAACATTTTCCCTATTATGCTGGTAGTGATGATGTATAGAGAAAATTTCACGCGCGAAAAACTTTTTAACTTATCTAATAAAAATATCGATTGAAAACATTTGTGGTTATTTATCGTTTTAAACGAATGGATGAGTGCACTTGTAACGAGATGCATTCACACGAATTTTTGATAATGAGGCTAAATTCGTGCCGCAAAGTTGGCAATTGTGCTTTAATCAAAAATCGAATTAACAGAGCGCTTAATTGAAGTGTTTAGCGCGCTATCGGTTTGACAGTTGCGAATTAATTTAATATCGCCGCGAATTAATTTAATTTTTAATTAGTTTGATCAACCGTGAAATATAGCAATCAGCTGGAGTATTAAGATGCCAAACGACAGCTTGGCATTTTAAAAAGTTTGTGGCTTTTGTGCTCTCTTAGTTGAATTCTCCAATGACGTAAATACAGAAACGCTTTCATCACTGAACACTAAAATTATTAACAAATACAGGGAGTTCAACGTAATTTTAAGAGGCCTGCGCCTAATACGAACTCACATTTTTTAAAATTGGATGGTCTTTAGCTTCTTCACCCCTTTAAAAAATTGCCACTTGATAGAACATATGAATTTTTTTTCTGAAAAATAAAAATTTATGACTATTGATGAATCAGTGATTAGTTTGTCAACTACTGTTCCCAAAGATTAGAGAATTAAATTTTCTTTTTTCTTGGATGCGCCAAGTGGTCTGGACCAGAAATAAAAAGCCATTTTGGAGTGTTTAAAAATACGGTATGTAGCAGGTTTTTAGAGTGCTATTGACATAATTTTGCATGATTTTGCCTAATTTTTCACGGTTTTTTTTCATATGCCCAGTTTTTGGTGGTCTACGAGATATTTGAGTACTTTAAAGGTGCATAAAAATTAATGCTGTCTGAAGGGTTTTAGGTCTTTTTCCATTGTTTGTTTAAAAAAAAAGAAATTTTTAGGATTCTACCCTGTTTTTTGACGACGCCAAATGCCCTGGTCCAGAAATAAAGCCATTTTGCTTTAAATCAAGGCATTTTGTAAGTTATTTACATCTTTTTCAGATGTTGGTCGAGAAGTAACATTTTACATCCTACTGGTGATATACAAAGATAGTTTTTTTTCATTTTGCTGAATTATGGAACTAATTTTTCTTCAAACAAATTCGAAATTACCATATGATAAACAGAAATCAAACAGCAATTATACAAAATGTTATCAATACTGTTAATTCAAACAGTAAAACCAGACATCATCGCATGTTTCTTTAAGTTAATAATATCGCGTATTCTGTAATGAAACCGCTAAAATTTAAAAGCAGTTAATCGTTGTTGCTATAAGAATACCCAATAAAATTCCTAGGGCGGGTTTATAAGAAAGCTTTGTTAAAATTTAATCCGCTGTTAAAAGTTAACAACGCGAATAGACCAATCACATTTGTTCAATTTGGTCACGTGATCAGTTAATCACGCACTTAACTGCGAATTAAATTAATGACGCATCTATAAACCGGTAACTAGATTTGTGATTTTAACCGGTATTAAATTCTAGCAGCCCGTTAAAAAACGAACACGCACTAATAACTAGAAATAATTGCTCAAATTAATACAATAATTGTATGAAAATATTGATTGTGGTTGGAGAATTTTCAATTAAGTGGATTGCTCTATCAATTTGCCTGTAAAAGTAGCGATTATCCGAGCCTAGTAACCGTAGAATATGTGCAAAATATTTTTTATTTAATTAATTAATTTAATTTAAACATTTGTCCCTATTATTCTAGATTATGTTATGTGCCATTATTTTGAAATTAATAGCCAATAATGAAGTCATCAGGGAGTAGAGAAAATAATCACCGTCATGTGAGCATTAAGCAATTAATCCCCGTATATGGATGCAAAATTACGAATTTTAAACACAAAAGAGCTCGTTAAAAAAACGTTTGAATAATTCGGATAATTCGAGATAATTTTCGTAAAGAAATCGACGAGCAATAAAGTGCGCTTCGGAAAATTATGAAATGAATCCTTTTATTGCATTAGCGGAATTTAAGCTCGTTTCAGATGCACACAATTGCTGCAATTTTCGGGAGAATTATTAGGAAGATTAAAACAAGCATAAAGTGTGCGAGAATGCCTTCAACCGACCCTCCTCTTATCCGGCAAAAGGGATTAAAAGTGTCGGACTAATTCGCAAAACAATCACCACACGGCTCCGATTTTTTCTCTCTGATAATTGATTTTCGCACCGAATTGGATTTAGTCGGTCCTAAATAAAACGCGAGGAGTTAATCTCGGCCCCTCCTGCGGTGTGAGGGTTCTGCGGCACCTGCACATGCACCCAGCACGCACCTATCCACGCACTCACAAAGGGCACAAATTGGGTTCTGCTCGCAAACAACGACACCTGCACCAGGCCGGCTACTGAAACTGCTGAAACTCCGCGGCTCCGCGGCCATGACCAGCTGGATGCGGCCGCGTGTACGCGCAATCTCCCGCTGAAACGCGCTGCTGCTACCAGAAGGAGCTCTGTTTCATTTCGATTCGCCATTCCGCGTGTGGAGATGGCCCGATGTGATGAAGCAGGCAGGTGGGGCACCGTGCCTGCAGAGAGCCTACGCCGATGAAGCTTGCAGAGGCAAAAAGTTGCAAGTTCTTGTTTTAACATATTTGTTTGCACCTCGGCTTTTTATTTTCAATAAGAATTTTGAACAAACACATTTTTATAGGTAGTTTTTTAAAACACAAGGCCTCTCCTCTATTGCTTGGTAAAGTGCTCCAAAATGAAAAAAAAAGAAATTTTAATCACGCCCAAACAATGGTTATGTAGCTTTCAGTATTAAAAAATACTATTAGGTAAGTTTCAGAAATTTGTCGAAGAAATAACTTGATTACAGTGAGATCTCACTTAAATGACACCTTTTTTTGTTGGCCTCGTTTTGAACTAATGTATTTCAAATGGTATTGTTTCTCTTTTAAGCGGACTCTCCAATAGCGGACGCGGAGAGTCTCTCCTGTAAGCGGACATCATGTCATAGGCGCGTGTATAATTATGAATTAAATAGTTATCTTTATTATGAAAATCCGCCAGAAAATTCGGGGAATCAAGAGCCGGTACATGTTTTATTTCAGTGTTAACTAATTCAGATTCAGAAGAGGTTAAAGATATCTGCATTATTTATTGCACTAGTTTTATTTGCACTAAGTTATCATAAAATTAAAAAAGTGAATGTTCAAATTTAAAAAAACTATACATTTTGGGTTGGTTTATCCAAAACAATAAACCAAGTATGCGAAATTTTAGCAAAGAAAGCAAAGAAACTTGTAATACGAAAATTAAAATTAACTTATGATTGGTTTATAAGAGGACTTAATAAAAATATTCTGCTTTCTGGATCAATTATCCGGATGAAAACTAAAGAGTTGGCGACGATAATGGAAAATCAAATTTTTAAGGCACCTGAAGAGTGGCTAAAAAAATTGAATTTGTCACAATACAAGTTTTAACTGTGAGTATTGATAACACGATGTAGTAAATTTTGAAAAAAAATTATAATTTTTGCAAGAAATATTAAAATAGTATTGCTGCTATACCAATAATAATGTTTGCTACCTCTTTAATAAATTATTTTCAGTTTGTTTCTATGTGTAAATTATTATTTCTCTTTAGAGGACACTTCTATTAACTGGACAAAAATCATGTCACCGACGCGTCGGTGTCCGCTTTAGGAGATTACACTGTATACACAAAACATGCTTTTACACCGAAAAACCAAAATTTGTAAAAGAGTGATTTTTATGTTTACACAAATTCTGAAACTAATGAAAAATAAATAAGGTGGGGAATAAAGGCTCAAATATTAAATGTCGAAGAAATTATTAAATCAATGGTAGAAAAAGATAAAAAAAGTAAAACCAAAAGGAGAAAAACCACATTGCAAAAAGTAGAAAAATATGTATAATAATTAATAATAAACGGTAGGTGAAAATAATATTTATTGCTAGGTACAAATAGTAAATGGTAGGTAAAATCGTAGGTAAAAATTATAAACGCTATGATTGTAAAAATAGTATAGGTAAGGGCACTACTAAAGATTATTTATATTTAAGAAAAGAATCAATCAATGCAAATCCCTTTGTGTACACTTTTTACATCTACCTACTAAATACGCCAGTGGGTTTGTCTATTACATTTCTTAAAAATAACTTAGTTCATTTTAAAAAGATGGATTTCAATCGGACAAAAAGATCTTTTTAGACAATGTCTAGCATATTACATTTTTAGCTTAGCTACTGGAGTTAAACATCAAGGTAAGATAGATATATTCACAGTGTTTCATGCAATTTTACGAGGCCTGTGCTTATAAAATGCAATCAACAATACATATTCAGATACGAAGTCGATAACAAATTTTAAAAAATTCTATCGTCTTCTCTAGTTTGCTCACCCCCTTAAAAAATGCAAGTTTTTTCTTTTTAGTATGTAAATGATTAAATTGTTTATATTAGAATCATATTCGTTCCGACTCTTGATAAAACACATAAAAATTTTATCAGAAAAACAGCAATTTATGACTATGGATGAAACAGTAATTAGTTTAACAACTACTGTCATAGGTTTCCAAAAATTAAATAATGAAATGTGTATTTTTTGTATCGAGTGTTTTCTGACATTTGAATATCTGGATGCGTATACACTAGGCGTGTGAAACACCCTGTAAGAGGTATTATTATTTTGTCCAAGAAAATTTTATGTAAAAATATATTACTACTTAGCATTTATACAGGGTCTCATCTAAGACTTTGGAGCTTAATATCTCAGTCATTTGTCAACGAATTGTTATGAAATTTAGAATACACATATTTTAGAAGGTAGTCTTTCAAATTATAAGAGGGGTTCCAAGTTGAAACAAATTCCCAAAAAAAGAAAGTTATAGTAATTTACGAAATAAGTAACGTTATCAAGATTCTTTCATTACGAGGGAATGCTTGTCTTTAAAATTTTCAAGTAATGTGAAATCAAATGACGATACGTGTCTGCATGTCTGATATGGTCATATCATATTACAGAATTTATTTTATCCTAAACCACAGAATAATAATATAAGCTGTGTAATAACTAATAAGTTATTATTTTGTGCCTAAATTCCAAAAAAAAAAAATGCATAAACTAATGCTTGCCACAAACATCATGACCGTTTTTTAACAGTAGTGTTATTAATGTATCATATTAATGTGTTATAAATGCAGCTCATTACAAAAGAATTACTGGTACGGAAAAAATATTGATTTTTATTGTACCCTTAATCTGTAACCAACCGATAAAGAAATTTTTGGAGATTGTTTAGTATTTATACCAATCTCTTTCCTCCAAGAAAGGGCTCACCCTTATTAGCTTAGTCAAATCCGAAGAATAATTATTAATTAGCATATTATGAAGGTGAAAAGTGACTTGGAAGTGCCTCAATGTGTTCAACTCGTGGAAAATACTTTCGTTTTGTTTCAAATCTGACGCTCTCTTTTGTGTTAATACATTTAATTACTGATTCAAAATGTTGAAAATCTTAAAGTCAGTAATGAGAAAAGCTTTTATTGACCCCGTACGTGTATGTAAAGTCGAGGTAAAAATGGATAAAGAATCAGAGCCACTAACTAAGAAAGTTTTGTAAGGTTTGGTAAAGTCTAAAGTCAAACTAAATAAAAAGGATAAGGTATCGATCTCTTTCGTACGAGAACGAAATAATTTTTCAATTTCATACTCGTATTTTGACCTCTTTCCTGTATCATCACTGGAAAAGCGGGAGCTGTCTCAAATCACAGATTTTTTAAAAGTTTTGTGTTTCCAGGATTTTAAGAAACTCCGTATTTTTCAATTTGTAACTGAGAACTTGGTCCTCTCGAGGTCGTCGTCAAACCTCTGGTCCTTTTTCAATTATCCCCTTAATTAAATTTTAAATAATAAATAAAAGTGGAACGCCGGCGCCGTTTAATACCAATAAACGGCTAATAAAAACTCGCATTTATAGCTAATTTACCGTCAATTACTGTTTGTCCTGGCAGGCACCATTAATTTTCGACAACCTTTCGACAATCTAAACTACCGATCTAATTACCATTCAACGAGGCAAGAATCGGTTACGCCTCGAGAAAATAAACTCAGATCGATTTATTTAAATTGCGAAAATAAAGTCCCATCATTTTTTACGACCACCTGAACCTTAAAACAACGCCTGACCCGCTTTATTATTATTCGATCAATCAGCAACATTTCCATTTTTCACATTTGGCGAGGTGATTTATCGTCGAATTTACGTGACATGGCGATAGTTGCGTTATTTGTTGATCGGGCATAATTAACGGCTAAAAATTTTAAACGGCGCGCGGTGCACTAATTGGATTAATTTTTAATAGGGTTAAATGATTAATTTGCCACGAGGACGTTTACATGCGTTTCATTAAAACCATTTCTCGTCGAAAACTGTCGGAAATTAACAAGGGAAGGAATCGCCAAAACGTGGGCTCCCAGTTTTTGGCTTTTTTCCATTTTCATCTTTAATGGTTATTTCGTTATTTGATTCCCATTCGGAGGCAAAATCCGAATGGAAGCAAAGCAGATTATAGCGTTTCCATATCAAAGAGAAAATCTCTGGGTCCACGTGTTGGCGCCGTTACGTAGGCGTCGTTATATTGATCACGGCGCAACGGCGGCACTTCAAATTCAGACTGAATTCTTGATAAACAGAAACAAAATCGCCCACGCGCCTCATTAGGGTCCAGGTGATGAGGACCGTTTGCGATTTGTTATCGCGCATTTAATTAGCGATGTTATAAATAGGGAAAGGCGCTCGGCTCACGTGTCTCGGCGATCGATCCCGATGTGTATTTTTTTGACGTCTTTTGTTGGTTTTTCCCGTCTTTGAAAACGAGAGTGGCTGTCTCGTTATGTGGATGAGTTAGGGCGAGTTTAAGAGCTTCTTCCTACATAATTGTAAATAAGGAAGCGCATATAATGTTGCGAGGGCGAATGGGGAAATAGAGATGTCGCCCGTCGAGGGAAAGAATAAAACGAATGAAAACGTGCCCCGAAACTTTTTAAATTATTTGGATAAATATGCAAGTGGTTTGCTTTACCCCAACACCGTCCGCCGTGTTGTACGTCCCCAAGAAAAATATTTTGACTAAAAATAGCGTTCACGCGAAAATTATTACGTTGTTTACACAACACGTAACAATGACATATTTTAATAATGTCAGCACCCCACAATCGATAGTTCATAAGTGCATATTCGCTTTGTTTACGTCACTTACATGTCCGCTAAACCACATAAATTACCGACAATGTTGCCAACATTTATCAAATTTATCCATGCAACGATGACAGAGATTCAAATCGCGTATCAATACCATCTGACATAAATGCCGTCTTTGCAATCCTGCAACTGCTGACAATTCAACCAAAAATAGATTTTCCTGCACGTGAACCTATTACATTGTCTTGCAGCTCGCATTGTGTATCGTCTTCCGAGTTCAGCAAACTTTTCCACCGGATTTAAACCAAACTTTTTCAATTTGAGTGCTTTTTAAGTGATTTCCTTGTAATTCATAATAATGAGCAATTAGGGCGGACTTTGCAAACTTCTGATATTCAACAAATGACAAATGTACGCGCGCCATTGGTCCGTCGGGCCACGTGACTCGACTTGCACGAATTGATTTCCTTTGTGGCTACACTTCGAAATTAATTAAAATCATTAAGAAATAATGAGTTTGGTTATTGCTACTAAAAATTTAATAAAAGGAAAAGTAATTTTTTGAAAATTCATTGGGGCCTTGACGTTTTTATCGCGCATTAAAAAATAGGAAAAACTGTCGAAAGAATGTCTATTCTTATCTTAAGAAGTCGAAATGAGTAAAATTATTTATGGAGCTATTTCTTCCTCATTTAGAAAATTTTCGTTATCGTGGCGCTGCTTTTCCAAGACTCGGGACTATAAATTTCTTGCACGAAGAACGTTACGGAACTTCCGCTACACTTTATTTATTTTGACATGGTAATGTAGCGTTATTTATGCACGAGACTAAATACACGTGGATTTTCCCCCAATGTGACAAAAGTTAATTCCGACAGCAATATTTCCGATTGCGAATAGTTTTATTGTATAATACGGGAAATAATTTCCCTCGAGGTGACGACGAAAAAATTCGTGTCTCGAAAGTTTTAATTGTGTGTGGAAATATCGGCGTGAATTTTTAAAGACGTCCTCAAAGTTTCGAAGGAAGCAGTGGTAGCGGCGATAAATCTCCGACAAGAATTATCGTCCGAGTAGATGAGAGTGGAAATAATGCCAGAGTTTAAATTTGCTTTAGCGGCCTTTATGTCAAAAATGAGCCAAGGACGGGGAAGCGAGTCGTGACGGGGAAACGGCGTGATTTAGGGAGAGTTGTTTTGGGGAAAAATTGCGAAAAGGAAATTGATCCAGAGTGTGAAGGTTCAAGTCAGATGTTACAATTTTTTTAAATGGAATTTTGAGTTAAAAAAATATTCTGTCAAAGAAGCGGATAATTAATATTATGTAATAAATACGTATTTTTTTAATCAGTTATACCAAATGTTATGTTTTTGATACTTTTCTGAAACACATCGTGTGGCTCGATCAATGATTTGTCTATTTCGAGAATACAAAATCCAATTTAGCAACACCACATCACAACCGATGTTCTCAACACTATTAATAATGATTCAATTAGTTGATCGCATTCGAACTCAATCTGGTATACAAACAAACTTATTTATTGGATCTGGACCAGTCGATAATTTCTATTAAGGTTTAATTATTAGGTAGGTGTCATTAAAATTGTATTGTGGCCAATAAAAAGTGCAATATCGATTTTTAAAATTGAAAAAAAACTACTTACTAGTTGTATATCCGAAATCGTCCTCTTCCTCAGGATCAGCCTCCGATTCTTCTTTGCTTCTTCTGTAATTTCCAGCACTTGCCCTATCGATCTGTAATAAATATCATATTTTTTCTGGATATAGAATTAGATTGTATTGTTTTACCTGCTGTCCTTTCGACGAAAACGTTCTTCCTTCCATATACCTAATATCGATTTCTTCATCTTCCTCACTGTCTTCAAGCGAT
Source organism: Tribolium castaneum (assembly GCF_031307605.1). Lineage (NCBI taxonomy): Eukaryota > Metazoa > Arthropoda > Insecta > Coleoptera > Tenebrionidae > Tribolium > Tribolium castaneum. The sequence goes on from NC_087396.1 coordinate 16,467,221, forward strand.
TCGTCTCTAATAACAACATCGGCTTCGTTCAATGGAACTGAAATTTTTTCACTTTCTTTGTCATTTCCATCATCTACTTTTTCTTCCAATTTTTCATTTTCCGACTCATTTACTTCTTTATGATCGTCATCATGAGATATGGTAATCTAATTAGAAAATTACAGGAGGTCGTAATTAAAATAATTAAAACTTACCTCGGGTGGATTAAATGCAACCGGTGCTTTTTCACTGACGGGCGATGGGAAGGGCGAAGGGCAAATATTTTCGTTGCTTTTGTACGACTCATCTTCATTTTCACAATTCTGCATTTAATTCAATCATCAAATCGTTCATTTTCGCTCGAAATACAGCACTTACCCAAGGAATCAATGATTGAATAACAAAAGTAACCGGATTTTCCGCATTTCTAATCGCCTCAACAGCCTTTTCGTGACTTTCGTGTCTCAAATCGACTCCGCTTACTTCCAGTATTCTATCACCGGTCTAAAATTGTACCATTACACTCTGATTAAAATGGACTCGGTGGCAATTTACCTTGAACAGCCCCAGTTTACCGGCGGGACTGTCAGGAACAACTTGCTTCACAAAAATACCCAAAACCTTATCGCTCGCATCGTTCGACTGAATGTCGACCTGGAAATACCCATTGGAGCGCGTTTTTAATGGTTTTTGACTCACTTTTCCCCCAACGATGCTAATTCCCAGGCTCGCGTTGGGCTCCCGGTACACCTTGATGGTGTGGGTCGAGCCCCAGTGCTTCTGCAACATGTCTTCGACTTGGCTTCCTCGCAGGGCACTGGTTTCACTATCAATGGGTTTTATGACCGTCATTGGTAATGGCGCGTCACTGAAATTATTACTTAAATTCACAATTGCACCTAACAAGGAGACAAAAAGCAAAAGATGCCGATTTCTTTAATCTAATTAAGTTTGTAGGTTAACGAGATTAGGTTGTGGGGTTTCAATTCTGCTCCAAATATAAAAATATTTAGCTGTACGAAGATAAAAAATTACACGCCGTTTTCTGCATATTATGACACCGATTAGATTCTACAATTTGCAAAGTGCAAAGGTTTCTACTTGAAAAATAGATATAACTAGAAGTTAGACCTTAATTTTTACCTGTCTGGTTGGTGTCCCGGCGGCACGTCGGACTTCCTGCGTCCCCGATCGGGTCCTGGATCATAAGTGAGGGTCACAAAAGAACTGTCCATGATATTAGGAGCTGACCTGCTTTTGAAAGGGAGTAAAATCTCGTTAAAAATTAAATCGTCGCTCATTTCAGTTTTTTTGTCGTCTTCGGTGTAGATCTTGTAGGATTCGAGGCAGTCTTTGTAGTCGTTGTAGTACTCCTTGAGCCGGTAGGTGAGTTTTCTGGGCCGGAGATCTCCGTAGCTTTTGGAGACTTCGTCCGGGGAGTACTGGACGAGGAAGAACTCGTCCTCCCCGAGCCATTCGTAGGACTTGGGCTCTCCGTCCGACTTGGTGTCGAGGTATATGTGGTTGGAGTATTGCTCCGTGAGGCAGGGCTCGGAGGCGGCGGTGACGACGGTGACGGCCTCCGAGTCGGTGCAAGGGGCTGATATGTTCATCTTGGAGTTGGTGGGCGTGGGCTCCTCCTCCGGGTCCTGGTTGTTGTTCCTGGGGGCTTCGTCGGAGAAGGACTCGTCGATGCAGGTCTCGTAGCCGTCCTGGTTGGAGCCTTTGTCGCTCTGTGTGAGGCTGTCGGTCTTGTTCAGGGCCTTGTTGTTGTCGATGACAGTTTTTAATGGAGTTATTTTATTATCACACTCAATCTTATTGTTTAAATGGTCATTTGTACTTTTGTAACTTATGTCTAAATCACTATCACCTATGCTACCTTTCTGTTTGACTTTTAGTAAATTATTGTTTTCTAAAAAATCCGATTCGGTTAAACTTTTTTGAGCATTTATTAAATTTTGGCCGAGGTCTTCAATTTGGGAAGTGCTAGCCGAACGGTTGAATGATGAGTTGTCTTCGTCTATGCATATGTGAACTACTTCTAAACACTCTTGGTATTCTTCGATGCACTCTTGGAAGTCTTCCAAGCAAGTTTGGTCATCTTCCGTATCCTGGAAAAAAACCAAAAATCACATTCTTACTCGCGTTGAGGAGAAAACTTCCCATTAAGTGCACCTACCTTTTATTAAAATTTACGCCGAATCAATTTCTAATAAATTTTTATAGTTATTGGTTGACATAAACCCAGTTAAAATAACTTATTATAGCTCCAACCTAAGAGCTTTGTTTCATTACTTTGGGTCTTTTTAATCTCGCTTTATGGCACGTTTATTACACATATTTTGAAAAGTGTTGAAAGCAGTTATGGAAGTGATTATAGTTTTTTATACGACAATTTTATTAACAATATTTGGGAGAAAAAGCGTTTGATTTTGTTTACACTGAAAATGAAACGCAGCCAAATAAAGATAATGGATGTAAAAGTTGAACTAATGGGGAGCAATCAAGTCAGTGATCGGTCATTTAATCTCACAAAAAATCTATTTCATGGATGAGTAGATAAAGAGATGATTTATTTTGAAGAGGTGGATGGACTCGCATGGCCTACATAACATTCAAGAACGTCGAAAAAGGAAGAGGTTTCAAAACAAAATAATTAGAAAGTAAAATAGTTTATTTGATTTGGCTCAACGTTCTTCTAAAAGCAAATGGCAAATCTGTAAATTATAGCAAAATGTTTTGTATTTATTATCAAATGGAAACACAAATGATTAAAAAAATAAAAAATAAAAGTAATTTCAATTCCTTTTATTTCTCCTAGAGCGAAATTACTTTGCCCTGTCACAAATCAATTCGCCAATCGCTCCAATATAATAATCATTGATAAATTTTCACAAAAATAGCACAACTAATGTGTTTGTGGGAATCCCATTGATATGTATAACATTGACATCGACTATCTTCTTCAATTCTGCAACCAAAGAATGAATTAAATGCAACTCTTGTCCAACCTTACCCCAACTTACCATAATCAGGTATTCCAGTTCTTCCGACCATTCTCGTAAAATTTTCCGTATGAACTAAAAACAATCGTCCGTTAGGGTCTTTGAGATTCCCTCAAACACATAGACACACAAATTACTTCTTCAAAAATGAGCTCTCCTGAAAATCTTACCTGACTCGCGTGCGAAACGGCATCGGTGGCAGTCAACGGCTTAGCCACGGCGATCCGAACGGGCCCTTTGGGCGCCCCTTTGAGCACTTGCACTGCCTTGTCCAGTGTCGCGTTTTCCACATTGATATTGTTGACAGAGAGGAGTCTATCGCCGGGGATTAACCGGCCGTCGAGTTGGGCCACTCCACCAGGGACGAGAGATCGAATAACTATCACAGTTTCTTGAGGGTTGAGAGGGTCCTAAAAACACGTTTATTTCCCGGTTTCGTACAGAAAACACCGTACCTGGTAATCTAGTATTGAAAAGCCTAAGCCATGGTCGCCTTTGATTAACTCCACGATGGTGGGCTCGCTGCTCCACATGGGCAAGCCGGCGATGAGTTCCAACGAGCGCGATCTGCTGCCGTTGCACTGCTCGCTGTTGAAACTCGAAGCTATTGAGGTCTCGGATTTGGCTTTGACTAGACGATCGTTGTTGGGGATGAGGGTTTGGAGACTACCAGCGAGGATTTTTCTAGCTTGGAAAGCTTCCCGGTGTTGAGAGGTGTCGATTATTCTAATAGGAACCGGATACCGAGCGCAGACTAAACTAACGAAATTTGGCAGCTGCTTTAGTATTGAGACCACTTCTAAGTGGTTGAGACCCATGAGTTGGATGCCGTTAACCTGGAAAAAGCGCAAGATAACAAGTCTTGGGAATAATTGTGTACTTCAAAACACCGGCTAAAAATAATCACAACACGTGTACAAAACTAGCTTTCATCTAGTTTCATTATTGCGGTGAAATAAGTGCAGGGAAAAAACACCCTAGTTTTGATAATATTTTTTTAAATAAAACCTTCCAGAAAATGTAGGTAGGTAAACTGCACAGTTATTGGACATTAAATAAAAAACTCAACTAAAAAAATCATTACTACCTTCAGATAAAGATATAGCTAATTCCGTGATTCCAAACTAAAGATTCAAATGTGTAGAATATGCTAATAATAATTTTTATACAAGATTATAAACTTCACATTTTTTTCTCAATATTTTTATTTATTGAGTGCAAGAATTATAGTTATTGGACGCATCAAATAGAGTTCTACTGGACAGGCATTTGCATAATCAAAAAAGAAGTAAAATCAAAATTATTTCTTGTTCAATCTTAATGCTTAATTTATAATTCATATAAATGATCTCAATCACGATCACTCTAGTCATTTTGTTCTTCATTAATTTTTTCCTCATCGTGTACAGGTTCTCTATTACTTTTTTCTCTTCTTCTTCCTTAGTTTTCTCACTATCTGCTTCTATTTTTTCCTCATCGACATATATTAACTTATCCAGCTAACATTTACTATTGTCATCCTTATAACAGAGATGCCATGTGTACAAGTCTTGGTAATATGCTCCATATGACTTCTAGGAACACAATGGTTGTGAAAGAAGTGTTCACACTTCACACATGTTAACTTTGCTCGTATTTATTATAGATAGGTTGAGCAAATAATCTTAGACTTTGCAGATTTTTCTTGTGTGGTTTTCTCGCGTTTCTTCTTTCGGTTTTCTTTTTCAATTTGAATCTTCTTTTTGTTGGTCTGTTTTTTTTTCCATTATCGTGCGATATATTTTCGATGAGATAGTAAATGGTACCCTTGCCATTTGTAACTCTCCCGTTTTTTCTAAGCTAAGTAATTGTGTATTGGCAGTTGAATAGATTTTTCTTGAGGTGTATTGTTGTTGGTCTCTGTATTATGAGTGGCTTTATTCTTTCATGCTAAATTACTGTAATTTTTGGGTTTCCTTTATTTTCTAAAACAATGTTCAACAGTTGTGATCGCAAAAAGAAAAAGAACGTGCTTTCAGCAATAAAATAAGTATAAGAGTTTGGAAATTGTCCTATAATAACGCAAATAGGCAAAATATTTTCTATAGGTATTGGACATGATGGTCTGCCCACCGTCAAAGTAACGAAATTCAAATAAACATACATAAAATTGCAAGATACTTATTTTCGACCTTCGACCTTGGCATTGTTAAAGACTACGAAAAAAATTATAAAACACCAAATAATACAGTTCCTGTGACGTACGTAGCTCAGATTATCACAAGCGTTTAGATATACACTATATTTTTAATAAACATTTTATATTAATTGGTGTTATTACAGTTTGTATGACATGTAAACCAAACTACGTCCAAATAAATGGTTTGAGCTTTGTATCATACCAATATGAGATCAAGAGACCTTATTTATCTTCATATTACTGTCTAATAACTGTGCACTTTACCTTACTTCCGTTTCTGCATGTGTTCCTACGTTTTAAAAAATAAATTAATTTTTGAGCAGAATTACTCAATATTTTTCGAACAATAGGCTACTTCGTGTTTATTTTCTAGAAGCAGCTTGGGGAAACTAATATTAGCCAATTAGTTCAGGTCTTGGAGAGCCCGCCATCAACAAATAAATTGAAGATTATTTATTAAACAGTACAACTAACTTGCAAAGCCTGACAAACCTTATAAAAGTATGGCAGTATTCTAAATCCTTCTCAAGTGTTATAAAGATGAATAAGGCCTCATTTCGCAGCTTATTTTTATTTTTATTAGCTTGCAAATCAGAAGCTTTCTCCCAAAAGTATAATTTCGGCGATTTATGCGGCAAACACTCCACTTTTATGTGTTTGATTAGTCACCTACACTTTACCTCAAATGTTATTTCAGCAACGTGAGGTCAACCCTGACTCACAGCTTAATTCGAAATAGCTTCACTCATCAAAGGCACTATTTGGTTTAAATTACAAAGTTGCATTAGCACCACAATCAAATCAAGCGGATTATTACACGACAAAGTGTCTAAATATTTACCTCGAGCAATTCGTCACCGGCTTGTAGCACTTTGTTCCTCCCAACGGGGCCATCAGGCAAAATATTTCTGATGTAGTGATGAGGCCGCACTTCTTTGCCATCCTCAACATCGACCGTGCCTTCGAGACTAATCCCTAAGCCACTACTTGGCTCTTTTTGCATCTGAGCGATCTGAAAATATTTATTTAAAACTCCGAAATCGGGGGCAAGTCGCAGTACAAATACCACAATTTGGACGTCATCCCGCACTTTTTCCTTCCATTTGTCGTAAATCGACTCGTGGCTATCGATGCTAAACTCCAACGATCTTCGGCCGTCGATGACGATCTCCTCGTCGTCCCTGTCCGGCCCTTCCGAAAGGACGGCGGAATCAAAATCAAAACTTGTGCGTGATTCCCCCTCGGGTTCTATTCCCAGATAACTCATTTGCTGGGAACGAGTCGGTTAGGACTTTGCGGTGAAATGGGAAACTGTGTACTTACCACTAAACTTAAAGGTACTTTAGGCAATGACGATATCGTGGGTGAAACGGGCGATGGCGGTCGAAGTTCGTTTGCCTTAATAGCTTGTTGCAGCTGTTCATATTTGGGACCTCTTAAATACCTTTCGAATTTTATTGATACGACGGGACCGGTGCTTCGGAGCAATTCGACCGCTTGATGGTTTGTGTGGCCCACCACCGACATCCCATCCACCTAACAAAGGGTCTCAAAATGACAAAACTTTTTTTATAAAACATAAATAGTCTCGATGCACTCGATCAGGTATTTTCATTGGGGTGTCTTTAATAAATTCGGAAACTAAGAATCTTTAATGAACTTTCTTGGGCTTTCAGAGGTCCCATGAGGAACGCAAGCAATCAGCAGTATGTAAAATCGTCTTAGGAATCCAAATATTAACTCTAACATAATTAATTACACACAACATACATATTAATATGCTTTGGGTCTGAATTCAAATATAGGAGTACATACGAAATTATAATAAATTTTAATTTCATTTTAATATTAATTCAGGTAAACCAAAATTCAGCAGATTTTGTCAACTCTCTAGTGTAAATTCCGTAACCTTAATAAGTGAATGTACGTATGCCTATATAAATTTACAGTTACTTATATTGTAAACTGACTACACAATACAAAACCAGCAGTAGTTACGAGTATTTATTTAACGGGTTTGAGTGTAAATCGGACGCTTTATTTCACGAGTGAATTTTTAAACGTCGAGTGATAACAAGAGATGTATCATCCTCGAGGTGAAATAAATGAACCGACTTACACGAAAACGAGTTGAATACAACATTTTATTCTTCGAATTAGACTCAACAAAGCTTAAAATTGCTTTAAATCTGTTAAAAATAATCTGAAATGCTAAATAGTTGTCAGAATTGTCTTACACAGGAGAAAAACCGAAAATTTTGGCAGTGTCGAAGAATAATAGTATATTATATTATAACTGAGAGAAATGCATCATTATATGCGAGTGAGAATTTTGACTTGAATTTTGAATTTTTTTCGTAGTGACCTGTCTTGGTATAGTTATGAAATAAACAGTCTCATTGTTTTCCTCAATTTTTCCCCGATTTACTCACTTGTGAGTAGAACTGACAGCTTTAGCCCTTTTGTGAGAAAAATTTGATTTCTCTCACCAAAAACAACGATATAATGTACCTAAAAACTGCACCTGTAAGATATTATATTATATTACATTATATTATATTATATTATATTATATTATATTATATTATATTATATTATATTATATTATATTATATTATATTATATTATATTATATTATATTATATTATATTATATTATATTATATTATATTATATTATATTATATTATATTATATTATATTATATTATATTATATTATATTATATTATATTATATTATATTATATTATATTTTATTTTATTTTATTTTATTTTATTTTATTTTATTTTATAAGTGATAGAAATGCATTGTCATATGCGAGTGAGAATTTTACTTCTCACGAATCACGTGTGATATACGACGTATTATCTTACAGATGCATTGTAAAAAAATTCAAGAAATTCAAGTAAATATCCACCTGTAACATTAGCTTAGTTCTATGTATCAGTTTTCGTAGTGACCTGTGTTGCTATAGTTTCGAAATAAACATTCTCATTGTTTTCCCCAATTTTCCCAGATTTACTCACTTGTGAGTAGAATTGGCAGCTTTATCTCCCTTATGATAAAAATTTGATTTCTCTCACCGAAAACAATTCTATAATTACCTAAAAAACTGCACCTGTAAGGTAAAATAAATTATTGCGTGACCTACTTTTTATGGACTAAACAATTATTAACAACGAATTTAAGTTTGTTCATCTAACATTCCTTCATAAATATTTATTCATAAATGCGAAACTTCATTCTGCTATGCTGTCATTTCTTTGAGATGCTTTATACGTTTCTAATTTGTTATTCATTTTTCCGTTTTCTTCTTGTAACATTAAAAATCAAAATTAGGTCGAAAAATTTGTACTTATTTAAAAAGCTTTCAATTTTTTCTGGTCTTACTAATTGAAAAATAAAAGGGCACAACGGGAGAAAATGAAACGGTTTTGTGCTTTAAAGCAACGAAATTAAATTTTAATAGAGAGACAAAAGTTAAATGGTAACAAGTCTTCTCTATGCAGTAACTCATGAAACATAAACCACTGATGTACTAATGTAACTTATTGTTGAAACTCGTTAATGCTTTGCAGCTCATTAGTATACCAGTTTTCCCAAGAGCTTGTAATCTAAACCATTAAAGCTGACCCGTTCTTGTTTATCTTGCTATTAAATTTAACATTCGCTCAAATATCACACATTTATTGACATTATTTTGCTATAATGGAAAAATGTCAATGTTTTTGTTGTAGTATTCTAAAATAACCATTACCTAGTCCACTATACAACCACCATTAGGGTTAGGATTGCCATAAAACTAATACTACTGTTCGAGTAACTTAGCGATATTAAACTGAACTTTCCGCTGCATGATCTAACGTAGAGAGTAACTTTTATATTAAAACTTGATATTTGCCTTACTTTCCGCGATATAAAACTTGTCAAACTTTTTCCACTTAAAAATGAAACATCGATAAATTTGGTGGATGCGCCGGGTCTTCATTTGTAAGATTTGTGCGTTATTAATTTTTTCAGTTAAAGTCTGCATCATTAAATTTGTGAAACTGGCTGGTATTAGGTTTAATACAATTAGGAATGCAAGAAAAGAATAACACAATTATTGCCTTCACTGCACTAAAGGCGAAATAAAAGCAATTTATGGCTTCATTAGCAAAATCAGATAAATGAAGCTCAAGAGGATCCATTTATATGCAAGCTGAGATTGCTCCGTTAAATTTTCATTGTTGGCAACGCGAATAAATCGAAATTTGTGTAAGTGGGGCACATTACGTTACTAACAAATTGGTAATTACTATTACTGATCGAGTGCAAAATGCGTACAATATACCTCAACAATCCGATCGTTGATTTTAATCTTCTTCGTCAGATCAGCGGCACTCCCTTTGCTGATGCTTTTCACGAAAATGCCAGATATTTCTTCTGTAAAAAAATATAAATTCGCGTCAACGAAGGCATGAAAGTGACAGCTCGGAATAAAATTATGTAAATTCTAGTTCTATAGTCTAGACGTTCTCGAATCATTTATTATCGGAACAGATGTAATCGGAAATTACTGAAACGCGAAAACCGGCGCCAATTTCGAACGGCGCCCTCGAGCTATAAATTTCAGACGGTGCTCGGGGTCGTGCATATTTTAGTTTGGTGGGACAATGCGTCAGTAAATCGAGGTTTATGCGGGGACACAAAGATTTTTATGCGGTTGTGATGGCAAAATGTGACAATAAAAGGTGAACGGTGAAAACTTACAGTTAAATAAAAATTCAGTTTTTAACAAAATGCATGCCAAAGGGGGCAAAAGCTCCTCAATTGTGCGTCTAGAGCTGGGAGCTAAAATTAAGACAAAGCCGTAAAATGACAGAAATGGAAACAGGTTTATTAATGCTGATATAAAGTGCTCTTAAGAAAACAGTACAGAACAAAGCATGTTCTAGAATGTAGGATAATAATGGCCCAACATTATACCATTATTTACACCATTACACATACATCAAAGAATTTGAACAAGGAAATTGCTGGCATAATTTATTGCTCCGTATTTAATGTATTTAAGCCGTTTCGAAATTTACGGGAGGCCCGAGCCGATCAGGATATCGCCCTTAACATTTCCACATAATAAACTATTAAAAAGGGACGATAAAGGATCGTTTCTCGGCTTAAGTAAGCACGTAATGTGTAAATTTTATTTCCAACTGAGTAGATTTGAATAAAAATCAATAATTTCGCTTTACAACACTCGACTTGCTTTTGTAAGATTTCACCCCATTTTTTTAGTTTAGTGTGTTACTTGATGATTATTTCCTCCCTAGATTGCGTGTCTGATACGGAAATGCGCCTTTTAGTGATATAAATTTATTTATTGCTCTTACTCCCAGTACATGAAATTCGAACATTTCCGCAAATTGCAGCCCGGAATAGCAATTACGGATCGTTATCTCACACTTTATGAAAAAACGAATTTTTACATGCAGGTTCATTTACCCGTGCGTGCTGTTTCATGAACGTAAATTACGCTTTTTTTTAAACTGCGTGATTTCTGGCAACCGATTGGTATAACGATTTTTACTATTAGAAATATGTATTTGAATAATTTAATTAAATCCGAAAATGCCGCTTGTAAATGAATTTTCTCCGAGTTAATTAAATAAAATTCATGGACGTCAACGTTCGAATCAACTTAAATTAAAGCTGTCAAAGAGCCCGGCTTGAGGTGGCACAAAAACGAACTTTGCACCCATTACTTGCATGTATCAAAATTTTTTCTTGCACTGTCTATTTAATTTTTCAACCTGAAATTCAAGTCATTTGCCGCTTACCCCTTTCGCAGACGTATCCTGCGACTGTTATCCCCAGTCCCAGGTCGTCCTTCCTCAGTTCCACTGAGTACGTTTCAGTTTCCGGCAAATTTGGCTCGTGCAGTGCCATATCCAGAGGTAGCATGTTGGTAATGACGGGTCCGGTGGTGGGTGGCGGTGCCGGAACATCTCCGATAGGTAAGGGGTTTTTGACGACGTCGACGGCTCCAGTAATGGGCTGAAACTCAGCGTCGATTTGCATTAAACGAGGAGTAAAGTCGCTTACGTGTAACTGGAAGTTGGAGTTTTGGCTCGAGTAGATGTATGGTGTTGTGAAAGAGGACGGAGGTTGATGGGTCGACGTTTCAGCGTAGCCGTTTTCGATCAGGTGACGGTCAAGCTCGACGGGATCGCCCAGGATTTTCGTCGGCACGATGGGCGCGTGGCTACCCAGCGCCTAAAAAAGAAAAAAACGGCCGTGGTTAGCCGTCCGCACACTCGTGGACATTGCATATTGTGAATAAACAACCAACAAAATATCTGTTCCTTAATATAGTCCATATACTTACTAATTAAATCAATATTATACTGGTAATTTTCTACTTAAGCTATACCAGTAATTGGGGCGTTGAGTACTATAACGAAATAAGTTAATTTTGACAAATCTGAGTTACGAAGGTCCAAATTTTGATAGTATTTTGTTTTATGTTGGAGTGGCATGGTTTTTAGATAATGACTAAAAGACAATGTAAACTATACTGGGTAGGGCAACCTTATCGCGCACCCAAGAAAATCGCGACTTCTAATGAAATAAAAATCCTGAGATTTTACACTCCAACCTGTACATTGATAAAGACCATTCTCGATATAAAGTCGTAGCAGTTTTGTGTGTTTTTGGGCACTAACTGTTAATTTAACTACAAAGTTTTTAGACCAAATGAATCCTTACCTGCTAGCCCATCGAATGCTGTTATCAGAATTATAAACTTTTACTTGGTTGGTGAAATAATCGATCTTTTTTATTTATACGCAAACCAAACGCGTGATTCATTAGAAGATGGTATAATTTGCCAACAGAGGGATCAGTCACCAGTAGCCGACCTTTTTGAGGCCCCTTATTTATAGTCTTGCAATAAAAGTGATGCCTACATTGAAATATCCCAACGAAATCTTTTACAATCTTACCCCAATTACAGTTCACATTGTCACCTAAATTTACGAAGCCACTCATAAATAAAAATAATTTTTAAAGTTAAAATGTAAAAGAGCGTTTAATTCAAAATCTGATTGGTTTTTTTCTTCGCTAATTTCATAAAAAATTATTTGAAGTGAATACGCGTGGTTTAGTATAAAAGTTAGAATTTGACTTTTTGGTCGAAAATTACTTTTTTTTAATTATTATTTTTATCTGCAAGTGAAAAATTACCAAAAAATAGAGGAGATACCTTTCGAACGTACAGTCAGGCGTGTAAAATGCAATATTTTTTATTTAATTAGAAATCGCGATTACAATACATAGTACAATAACATAGTTAGAACATTGTAAAATTTTGTTTGAATAATAAATAAATAAAAGTTAGTATAAAACGCGAATTGATGGGATGAAGTTCAGAAATTATTTCTTTAATTTTATTAGGACTTACGTGGACGTTAGATTTTTTCAAATTAGAAACTCTTTAATTTTTAGCCCGTTAAAGTTTTGTCCATCAAATATTAATAATATTAATTTTTCCTCTGTTTTTTTCTAAAATCTTACTTCTTCATAACTTATACCCCGAAAACTCATGATAAAAAAATTGTATGTGTTTTCTTTAAGCTCTAAATTTTAAAATAGATTATTTTTAATGTAAATAAACAAAATAAATATCATACTAATGTCGGCGTTCTAGCGAACGGGAGACTAAAGGTAGCAGCCCTTAAAAGTTTTTATTGTTTTTATTTTCTCCATCAGCAAGTGGTCATAAATTAATGAAATTTTTACAGTAGTCTAAGAGTGATGTAAAGATTATATAATTTTTTAGTTGTTAACATTTGTGTTTAATAAAAACCACTCCTTTAAAAATATTGTCACCAATTCCTGTTGGAGACAATATTGTCTTTAAATTTATGAAAAATACGTAAAATGAAATGTCAGATGAAAAATTTATAATTTTTTATATAACTTTACATTTAAATTAATTTCTTGACTTGTAGAGAAATAACGATTGATGGACTTATCTCATTATTGCACTGAAAAAATTTTCTCAAATTTTCGGTGTTGTTTAATAACATCCAAATAAACCAGTTTATTGCAAAACCAATTACTGCATTTGAAAGAGAGGATTTGATTACATACGTTGCTATATTTTTCTCAAAATGTCTAAAATTGGACTTATTTCGTTATAGCATTGAACATCCCAATTTTTGCTGTAAATATAAAGTTTTTTTTTGAGTGAAAGTTTTATTTTAATTTGATGTCTGTGGAACAAAACCACCAAGGTCGAACAAAACGGACATTCTAAGTATGATCAATTTAACAGAAAATTTGCACAAAACATCAAAAATTAGTTTTTTGAATATCACACAAGAGTGAGAAAAAATTAGAAAAATATTTTCCAGAACTGTCTCAAACGTGTTGTCAGTATCAATTTCCATTCAAGTTTTATGGATCTCCTGACAATTGTCTGACAAAATATTTTCGAAAAGTTAGGTCAATTAACTTTCTACTTTTTGACACTCTCTTTTGGTATGGTAACGTGTTTTGTTTTCGCACTCTGTCGCAAATAATTTTGTGATTGACTACTTTTAAATGGTAACTATCTCCCAAACGCAGACTAAGAAATTTTTTGTAAAGGAATTTTAGCTTCAGAAGTATATGCATCTTTCCGGTGGGGCGTGAGATCTGGGAGACACTGTATACCCAATTACATATACCGGGTGCTCTAAAACCGGAGCACCAACTCACTGATGTAATATAATGTAATGCTTAGATATAAACGTAAAAATTGTAAAAAATAATTCTTTGTATAAAGTTATTAATACGATTCGGTAGTATACCAATGCTCTCTTGAATTTTTGAGATAATCTCGTCTTCTAGGAGATTTTTACAATATATTTATACAAATTGATTGTATTTTTTTGTTCAAAATTTTCAATACGTTTTGTAAGTTCGTCATATAACAGTAACTTATCTCCACTTTTAAAACTCATCTTAAAACAATTAAACCCCACCACTAGTCGAGTCGCTCGATGTACATTGTTTGATATAAATTTGTAGGCCTATAATATGGTAGACAATTTCTAGACTTCTAGACGGTCTAAAAAAAAACTATACCGACAAACGTATACCAACAAACAGTTTTTAGGTACATATCATGTTTCCGTTTTTCGCCAGCTCTCCGCCTGTTTATTAATATTTTCAGCTTTTCCATATCCTGCAGCTCGAATTTGAAATTCAACTGCTCTCGGATTTCGTCGAGGATTTAAGTTGTCATCTAGAGCCGTAATGCTCACTCAGTGAAGCATTAACGTGCGATGAAAATTTAATGAATAAATAAATTTATGCAAGATTTCGGATTTTTAACGGTCTTGTTGACTCAAGAGGAAGCAATAGTCTGGCAAAACATGGTTATTGCCGATCTGAGACAAAGTTGTGTTTGGATTAAATTTGCGGCTTGAGCAACCCCTTTGATATGTGTTTTATAATTTCAGAAATATTTATTTCTCCTGTAAGCAAGTCTATTCATCCCTCCAGGAGCTAAAAACCCCCAATCTATAATCCGCTCCAATCTTGCTAGGTTTCTGTTTTCTACGTCGATGAACACCTTCATTGATCCACCCACACACGCCGATATTGTTAGTAATGTCTCTTAAGTACAGACTTGTTTCGTTCTGCGAGCTGATAACCTTCAAACCGGTGTTAATTATGGGCCGCCAGATGTAATAAGCTCTTAATTAAACTTCCATGATAGTAAACATTTCAAAGTTCAAATAGTTCGGACGGTTAGTAGGTGGAAATGGCAGCTTGTTGTTCTTGTTAGACGAACAAAGAATTTCTATCGATTTCCATACAAAAGTTTCCCAGAACTTGGGAAATTTGACTTTAACTTTCACAAAGCAAGTAATTGGTCGAAATAAAACACTCAACGAATTGGGTTGAGAACTAGAAAACACCGTTCCTTAAGTAAAGATTCTCTCCCGGCGCATCCACCATTTTTCTAATTATTCTTGCAGCATTATCGGAAAGGCCGGGTTGTTTTCCTTGCTTCTTTGTCCAGTTTTTATGAATGCGCTCAGGTTTCACCTAACATTACTTGTTAATTTGCAAGCTGTGAAACATGCCCCTAATTAGGACATTTCTTTCACTGTATTATTTTAATTTCAAAGAGTTTTATAATTTTATTCAAAAGAACTTGACACAAAAGTTTTATTAAAAACAGATTTAAAAAATATGTTCCCGGCGACCTCGTCCTAAGCAAACTTTTTCCGTTTAAGAGACCTCGATTCACTTTAAACTCCGTCAATTAATCTTGCAACTCTCCTCACGTAGTAACTTCAGTACGCGTCTCGGACGTCGCAGATAAAAACGCGTTTTAACTTAACACGACCCCCGATAGTTAAATGAAACTGCGCGCTAAATCATAATTTTCGATAATAAATTCGCCCGTTCGTTATTTGAATACATTGCTTTTTTGCCTGAGGGAAATTGTGTAATTTATAATCGAATACAAACAAAGAGAAAAGAGGAGAACTGTAAAATACGGAAATGCTTTCATGTTTAGATTAAACTTTGTGGCAAAGCAACACATCAAGCGAAAGTTTTGCTTGAAAGATAAAAGTGGCAAAGGTATTTTCAACCGCCAACTGGTGTCGATGGGGAAATGTGACCGCGTTGGTGGACACGACTGTGTTAATTACCCAATTACGGGTAATGATAGTGGTGAAACAATAATGGAATGATGGGTTGAATCGAAGCGGATAAATAAACAAAAAAGTAGGTTTACGATGTTTATTTTTGCCGTTGTTTCAGTGAGAGTTTTTGCAAAACTACAGAATAAATGGTAGTTTTTGAGGTACAATTTGTGTGGAATCTCCTCGTCAAAGCCCTGCCGTACTTCATAAACCACGTACATTCCCCATTTTCGAGTCCCTCAATGCCTCCAACCGCAATCGGTTTCTAACTGAAATAATTCCGTTAGTGGTAATCCCCAAGCAAGCCCCAAATCGAGTGAAATCCCGATAATATTCGCGTCCCGAAAAAAACTCGTTACCATAATTGTGGAATTTCATTTTGCCTAAACCTCCTCCAACAGAAAATTTAAGCCTTTAAACGTCATGTCGGCAAAATATGTTTTATGTGTGTTTAGCGAGGGCAAGCCAAGCGTTAATTTTTTCGCTTACCTGGTAATCTGCAGAAGTCGATTCCACCGGACGTGCGACGACCATCCGCACATGAATCCCACACTGGCGCAAAACCGAGGCCACTTGCTCTGACCCCAGCCCCCTGAGGTTGACCTCGCCGATCTGCAAGATGTGGTCCCCGCTCTGGAGGCGGCCGTCCTGAAAGAGCCAGTTTTTGAGGGATTAGGCCCGGAATTCCATTAAAATTAAATTTCGCCCGTTTTTTGCAGGCCAGGGCTTGAAATATTGACCTCGGGTAACCGGAGCTCATGGCTCAATTTTAAAATGTTAAAGTTCGCGGCCTTTGAGGGTCGATGATGATCTATTTCCGTTCAGGTGACTGTGAATGAAACTTACCCGATCGGCTACACCACCCGGCAGGATGGTTTTGACGACGACGCCGGTGCTACGGCCCCCTATTATGCCGAAAGCCAAGCCCGAGCCGTCGTTGATCAAGTCTATTACTTCTACCTGAGCCCACTCGGTGTTCAACTGGAAGGAAAAAAAGAAAAGGTGAGGTGTTCGAGGGTGGTAAAGGAGCACGTCGGGCATCAAACATAAACAAACGGACTGTTTATGTTGCTTTAAACGTTACGAGGAAATAACTTGGACGGATTGCGACAATGTTTCGATGCTCTGAAGGGCATCCTTCACAGAATTCAGTTTTTGGTCAAGAAACAAGAAGGCTTATTACACCGAAAAACCACTAAAACAATGATGTATCTTCTAAAAGCTAGGTAGAACATGAAAATACAAATCATTACTAAGTACTGCAGCTCCCGCCTTCTGTAGCTCTGTTATTAGTAAAATTGGACCTTTGATATTTTGTAGACGTTATTTATACTCTTATTGCTGTAACAATACCGATTTGCGCCGGTTGTAAGTCAACTTGAAATTAGGCCCTTTGGACGCATTTTAGAAATATATTTTTGATTATGCAAAAAGTTTCAAAAAAGTAAAAGTATGTCATAGTAATATTTTGGCAACATTTGCTTTGTAATTCATCATTCACTGACAAATATCTTTCATTGTAAGTGGCACTTCTCAGTCAGGTGCAGATTTCCATGGTTACCCTGCAATAATACATGTTTTACTTACAGTCCTTGGGCTGTAAGTAAATATTACATACGAAATATGCCATTTGAAATACCACCAGTACAGTATTGAAGCGTTAATTTTTTGTATCCCTAACACGAAACAAACGCCACACAAATTTTTAATTTGACAACAATCTGATGTTTTTGATTTTTAATACAAATACATTTAGAAATGTTTTACTTTTTTATTTGTGCAGGTATTGCTAAAATAGCTTAGTAATCTCAAAGTGTAAGTTCTTTTTTTAGTTTTAAACGCTTAGGAAACCTCGGTACGTTCGGTTTCCTACTATAGCATTCTGGACTAAAAAAATTGCACTTACAGCTTACGGTACGTAATATAGTATTTTTTTAATATTTTTTGTGTACCTTCGTAAGTGTTTTTGCATGCAATTATTTTTTTTGTGTTTATTATCAAACATTTTTAGCGTCCTCCATGTCCCTAAAGTTTTTTTCAAATTGATTCAGGGATTACTATTACAAAAAATAAAAACCAAAAAATCGGATTTCCACTTTTAGTTTTACAAATTTATAGAAAATAGAAACAAAGTTGCTAGACATTATTACATTATTACTAGGTGCGTATTGAACAAAGTCTAACAGACTTATTAATTAAGTTTGATTAATCTGAATTACTACAGGGTGTTTACAAATTACTTCCAAACTTTTTAAATTTTAGAGCTTTTTATTTTGTTTATTGCAAATGGCAACCCCTGTTTATTTTACCATTCGAGGAATTAGAAAACAAACGTTTTCTAAAGTAAACAAATGCATAATTTCAATATAAAAGTAAAGAATTTTCAAACACTTACACACTTAAGTAATAGTAAGGAAGACTTCCTTCCACCACTCAAGTGTGAAAGTCTTTTGTATTAGACTTGTTTAATTTGAAAAAAAGGGATATTAACAACAGTGTGATAGAAAACGCCCAGTCTTAAAGTTACAACAATCAAAAAGCTATTGCATATTTAAAATTCGAAAAGAATAAAAAAGAATTCGAGCTAATTGGAACAATTCAAATAGATGAAAAGTCTTTGGGATTAGATATAGGTACTATTGAAAGAGTTAAATTGAGTTGAAGTTAATAATCTGTGATAAGTGCTGCTATGGACGTTTATTTAATTAATTGATAAATCTTGCTTTTGAGTTCAAGAATCATGTTCTATAAAATATAAAATAAAAAATTTAAATACAATTAATCGATTATAGTTTCACAATTTAGCATGATAATTATTATTTCGAAAATCAATAACTTCATTGTAATATGGTATTGCAGAAATTTTACAATTTTCTGTCTTACCTCATCTTCACCCATGCCATCATCCAGTCTAGCCTCTTTTCCGCCTTCTTCCCTATCTTTGGCAATATTGCATAAAATTGCTTTTGCAACCTTTACTACCAACTTATTCTCAATTTTTAACTGACAGTAAAAACGGGATTTTTTTAATATACCGAAGGTGTATTGACTTTTATTTCGTTAAAAATGTTTTCTGAAGCAATCTAACTATTTGTTTCATTATATTGTGCATCGAAATTTCTATCTTTTTCGATTTTAAACGCTACTTAAGCGGTATTTAAGTGGTAGGATTTAGTTTAAATCAAGCTTTAGACAATTTTAAGCTGCACTTATTTACGGCACAATTCATTTCACACACGTAAGCAGTTAGGCCTAAAAGTCAAACATGGTTAAGGTTTTGGCAAATGACTCCAAATGTGTTAGGATTTACATTAGGTAAGAAAAAATGTTCGTTTTTTAATTCTACATAGAATGATATAAAAATAAGCAGGGAGTGTCATTTGAAATAAGCAAAATAAAAAACTCTAATGTTTAAATATTTTGAAAATAAATTTTAAACACCCTGATCAATCAAAATTAATTAATAAGTCTGTTAATCCTTGTTCAACACGTACGTAATAATAGAGTCATAAAAAACAATGTTTCAATTTTTTATTAGCTTTTAAAACTAAAGGTGTGAACCGATTTTTTTCGGTTTTTATTTTTTTAACATCGATATGAATCGATTTGAAAATAAAATTTAAGTATATTTATAAGAAACTAAAAAAAAATCCGAATTTTCCGTATGGGCACAAAAAAATAATAGCATGCCATTAAACAATTTTATTATTATGACATACCGGGGTTTTATTATTATTTTATTATTACAAAAATACCGGGTGGTCAAAAACCGGCGCACCAACTCAATTGTGTGTAGTAGAAATTGCTTCCATTTAAGGGTAAAAATAGTAAAAAAATTCTTTGCATTAAAGTTATTGGTAAATAACAAATTTTAAATAAATGATATAAGGCAACGTTGTCTAACAATCGTGATCGCAATAGAATTTGATCAACAATAGAAATAAATTGTGTTTGAAATGGTTTTCTAGGAAATAATTCCCAGTGTTGGCACATCTACAAACTGTAATTTTTTTGCTGAATTTAAATTTACTTAATTCAAAAAACTGAGCAGAGCCTAGACTATAAACATCAAAAATCCAACTTTACTAATAACTGAGCTACAGAAAACGGTAGCTAGGCTGAATCAACCTGTATAATTATAAATACCTTTCTTGAAAACTTCGTAATTTATTAACTGTGTCGATCGTGAGACGTTCTCACATGAATTAATCAAGCGATTAGTTGCAGACACGAGGACTTGTAGCTACACTCAAATAACGTATTCAAGTCACAATTAATCCGTTTTTTACTTTGAATAATTACCCTCGTGCGGAATGGATAAATTTTCCGTCCAATTACTTCTTCCAAGGCAATGCTACAATGCTTTACTTATCAGTAAGACTGCACACAACCGTAAATCCGACAAAATTGAAATGCATCCGAGAAACGTAAATTGTGTTTTATTGGGATCGTAGTTTATACGTGAAAAATCCTCAAACAAAATGTTCTGAGCAAAATTTTCATTAAACTTCATAGAGTAATAAAACAATTTTTCATTTCATGGATAATTGCAAACTGCGCTTCCTTTCAAACTTTCGCAGAATTAAGACGAAACGTTCTGGCGGGGAAAATGTAGGTCGTCACGAATCATACGTTCGAAAAATCGCTGATAGTTTTTCAGGCGATCGATACATCGCCGTATTAATATCGGGCGATAGGTGGAAACCTTTCAGCTGTAAATTCAGGAATTAACTCACCACCATGTCGATGAAGGACTTTAATTAGTCCAGTATTTCATCTGCGTGCGATACAGCTTCCGATCCTTTGTGCCGTTGTGAATATCTGAAAGCGTTTCCTGCGCGTTGCCGATCATTATCGAGCGAGCTTTGTGCAACATCAATGATTTTTAAGTAGTCGTAACGTGTGTTGAACTTTTCGACTCGATGTTTGCTCCATTTTGCGATTCGAGACCTGCAACGACACTGCTATTAAACTGTTTGCTTGGGAATGCCAAATATTGGAAAAATAAGTGCGAGGAAAAATTGTTTGACTAGTGGAGTCATCGGAAGTCTCGATTGGCTCCTGCTTTTACCACAAGTGGGTGGTATACCTTTCGGGTTAATTGACATGTGACGCTTTGAAGACGGCAAACAACAAACCTCTGCCAGATCAATAGTAGAAGAACTAGGAGAAAATTTTCCGCTAGACCAGAAACGTACAATTGTTTGCTTTTAATTAGGAGAAAAATTTCTACTGCACGCTTGTGCCGATCGACGAAATTAGTTTTGCGCTGCAAAGTGTGCAATAAGTGCAAACGTGGGGGTGTTTGCTTCCTGATTGGACTTAAAAACTTCAAAAGCAAATTTTAACTCATTCAACGTTTCATTTTGACGAACTTCACAACTGCCAACTCCATTAATTATTGCTCATATACAACAGACAGCTGTATGGATGCTCTTGATCAATTACACCCGGCTGTAATAATTCCAAAGCTTCCATTACACTCCAGCGAACCAAAGTATCAATCTTACTTAAGAGATCATAAACTTTGCCAAACTCTATGACGCACTAAATGGAGAAAAATGTGATAAATAAACTAATAGCGAAGAAGCTAACGCCACTGCGGACTAATTTTTGGGTTTATTTTTTAAAACGGTAAGAATGTGCTGTCGTGACACTTACCACACGATTTTGGTCCTTTAAGTAATGAACACCACCCACGCGGGTTTTTAATTAATATAAAACGATGCTCAAATCCAGTTTTGATTAATTACACGCTTCACCATTTTTAAGGACGATGTCATTGTTCTTTGTCCTTTTATCTCCTTGCAAACTAATAAACTTAGAGCTTTAATTGAGTGGATTTCAACACATGGAGCTTTACTCTAATCCCGGAACGAATTTTAGGTTTTTCCAAGACATTGAAATCATTTCCAGGAACATAAACCTTTGAGAGACGTTTTTAGTGTTAGTGTTCCAACACAGTTGTTTGCGGTAAACGTAAACACCTTGTTTTGTTAGTGTTTATTCCCAGTTTCTGCCAAAAACTTTGTTTATCCCGGTGTGTTTATCAATGTTTTATTTAAGCGGCCGTAAAATACCTACGTGGACAGCTTATGTTTATAATTGGAGAAGTATGAAGGAAAAATATATTGCATTTTTTTAATTAATTCGGAATGTACCGGAGCTGGGGATGTTTATATTTTGAATAATCCGAGATAAACTTAATTAATGTATTACCGCGTTGCTTGCTTACAAACCACCACCCCTTTTAGGGGAGCTGATAAACTTGTTTCGCCGAAAAGTGTGGAGATTTAGGTTTTGGGGATTTTGTGTCCTTGTAGCTGACTTTACCCAGAAAATTTTATTAGAGGTTACTAAAAGCAATAAAGCGATTGGGTACTCAACTAGGGTTGTTTTATTTTTAGGTTTAATCACAAGGTAAGTATATAGAGTGGTCCAGATCAGCTTCCGTCTTCTATACCTCAGTTATTATTAAAGTTGGAGTTTTGATATTTTGTTATTTCAGAAAATATTTTTGACTATACAGAGTGTCCTTAAAAAGTATGACGTTATAGTCACATATTTTTTTAATGGCAAGGTATTATTTTTTTGAGCTCATTATGATACTTTTTTAGCTTCTTACATGTCCCTAAAGTTTTTTTTTAATCGGTTTAGGGATTACTGTTAAATAAATAAAAACAAAAAATCGGTCTTACACATTAAGTTTTAAAAATTAATAAAAAATAGAAATAGTGCTTATTTAAAGACATTTTTACTATGTAAGTGTTAAACAAGGTCTAACAGACTTATTAAGTGAGTTTGATTGATTTGAATTACTACAGAGTATTTACAATTTACTTCCAAACTTTTTAATCTTTAGAGCCTTTTATTTTGCTTATTTTAAATAGCAACCTATTTATTTTTATTTATATATTTTTATATCATTTGATGTAGAATTAAAAAACGATCAACTTATTATAATACAACCATAACGTAAATCCTAACACATTCGGAGTTATTTGATAAAAACTTGTTTTGGCAAATATTTTAATATCAAATTCAATAAATAAAAGTCGAAGATGGCTCCAATTTAGTTTTTTATTTTTATTTTTTATTTATATCGTGGGATACGGAATTGAACAGCGAACATGTTTTGTTACTACAACACTAACGTAAATTCTAACAAATTTGGAGATATTTGCTAAAAACTATTTTTGTCTCGTATTTTAATGACAATTTTTATGAATACATATCGAAAATGGTTTCAGTGCCGTTCCATTTTATGTTAGTCGATGCAGAATTAAAAAAAAACATTTTTTGTTATCACAACCCTATTGCAAAAGTTAACACAATCGGAGTTATTTGCGAAAAACTCATTCTGTCAATGACAAATGACTTAATGATTAAAAGTAGAACATGGTTAAGGTATTTGGCAAATAACTCCGAAGGTGTTAGGATTTGCAATAAGATTATGATAACAAAAAATGTTGCTTTTTTAATTCCGCATCGAATGATATAAAAATAAAGAGGGCTGGAGACATCTTCTACTTTTATTCATTAAATTTGTCAACAAAATAGCTGGCAAAACAAGTTTTTGGCAAATAACTCCGAATGTGTTAGAATTTACGTTAGAGTTGTAATAAAAAAATATTCATTTTCTAATTCCCCATCGAATGGTATAAAAATAAAGAGGAGTTGCCATTTACAATAAGCAAAATAAAAAGCTTTAAAAATAAAAAAATATTGTAAACACACTGTACTAATTCAAATCAATCAAAGTCACTTAATATGTCTGTTAGACCTTGTTTAACACTTACATAGTAATAAAAAAGCACTGTTATATTTTTTATTAATTTTTAAAACTAAAGATGGAAAACCGATATTGGTTTTTATTTTTTTTTATCAGTAATTCCTAAAGCGATTTAAAAAAACTTTAGGGACATAGAGGAAGCCGAAAATGTTTCATAATGAACACAAAAAAATAATAGCATGCCATTAAAAAATTTCATTATTATGACGTTATACCATTTTTGGGACACTGTGTATAATCAAAAATAATTTCCTGAAATGTGTCCTAGAGCATAAATAACATCTACAAAATAACAAAACTCCAATTTTAACTGAACTACAGAAGACAGGAGCTGGGCTGGACCACGATGTATAAATCGATTATAATACAAGTGTAACCCAAATATTAATACATTATTACTTGTGTAAGTATCTCAGAACAAAAAGGCCGAATCTTACGAGAGAAACGTGCTGCCTAGGTAAACTAATTTTGTTGTGTTGTGCTTGAAATGTTTCTCTAAAATTTCTCTAAAACAAAGCCAGGATCGTTAATAATGTTCCGGTAAATATTTTTTATTTAGTTTCTTGTCTGTTAAATGTAAAATCAATACAAACAAAATTAAGTCTAAATTCTTAAAATCGTTAGAAGGTAGTATCGATTAGAATTTAAAATTGGATCAGATTTCCACGTCCCTAATGGTTTTTGGTCCATTATGCTAAAAAAATTGCACGGAGCTTTCAGGGGTAAAAAATTTCCCCACTTTATAAACAGTAGTAATAACATGCCCGTTAGAGCAAAATTCCTTGTATGATTATTACACGTTTCAGCGACTCCATTCTCTCCGTGTCTGCAGAAATAACAAGATTTTTTTAGATAAAATTTTTCGAGAAATCGTCCAGTGGCGCTTGTTCGGTTGACGCAATAAAATCGCAATCATTCTCACTTTAGACTTAATTGTAGCAAAATTAATTGTTGTAAATGTTCGTCGTGAAGTGCAGAGAAAGAGCAGAAGTTATCTCGTCGACGGTTCTTTATGAGGCCGTTTTGTTGTAGTCGGCAAAATTTAAGAGCTGTACGATGAAAAGAGCGACGCTCAAAGCACAGTGTTTTAAGACTTCGCAGCTAAACGATCGATTACATTAGATAAATATGACCCATTTAAAAAATTCAGCGAATGAGTGAAATTGCAGGTAATCCAAAGCCGGAGAAATTTTTGATTGAAATTTTTCCCTCTCATTGTCTTCGCCTGGAAAGCGCTTTGTGAACCAATTTCAGGAGTTCCAATAAACAAACGGAACGAGCAATTTCATAGGTTATTCCCTCTTCACTATTTATAGAAGCGGATAAGCAAAAATCGTTTGGCTTTATTACAGTGAATTTCGCTATAATTAAATCTTCATAATACGGGTGAGTCATGAGAGCCCTTCTGAACTACCAAGGAGCTTTCATTTCCAGCTGTGTTTAAATGTTGATGAAGCATTTTTCGACTGAAAACTCCCTACAATGGGCTTCGAAACGGTTCTGGAAATGGACTGTTTTGTTATTTAGGATAATGCAAAGTGCAGAAAAGGGGAATTTTCCTAACTGAAACGTTGGGCAAAAGGTGGAAAAAATCAACAACTATTCTTTCCCTTTGCTATCTGCCACCGAAACATAGATCATTTTATTAAACTACGACATTTATTCTTCCCACTTGAATTGAATTTTTGATTTATAACCGCAAACGTGATTGAATTCCGTTAAAAGATGGCTCGGATTCGTCCAAATGCGTCATAATTGAAACAAACAAGTAGTTATGAAAGCGAGTAAAAAATCACCAAGTGGAAAAAGTAATTAATATTCCGAATGTACGTACGAGTGCTTTTATTTGCTACGAAATCTAAAAAAAGCAAACAAATAACTTTCCGCTTTGTTTGAAATGCTCCTCGACCTTTTCAGACATTTCCACAAAAAGTTGTAATACTTCATATAAATAACCTACGGGAATGTATTGTTACGAAGCTACGAAAAACTGACGATATATTTTTAATGGTGCGAGTGCACAAAAAGCGGAAAAGTAAACTTTACCCAACATTTATTTTGATGTTGTTATAGAGATACGTCGGATGACCCGGAGAAAATATAATCAAACTTTTCAAAGGAAAATTTCCCATGTAAATTTATTCCGTAAGGAAGAAATAAAATTTCCTAACGTATTGGACCACAATATTTGCGCCACATAAGACACACGACCGAAAATCTCAGATCTGCGTCTAATAAATAAAGTAGAAATTAATTTGTACCTCAAAAGACAGTTCAGTGAAAGTAAGAGTTTGTGAGGTTCCTCGCTTTATTAATGCTAAATTAAACGCGGGATGAAATTAAGCTCTAACCCCAGGAATGGGAGAATTAATTATTGTGACGCTAGAGTTTCACCATGAAGTTTATGTGGAATGGCAAACCGTTAAATCGTGATCTCATTCGTTTAAAGAAATTTAATAAAGTTTGCACTTATCGATTGATAAAAAATTGTGAGAAAACTTAGAAAAGAACAAGTTGAAACGTGTCAGAAGGTATGTAGGTGGTGAAATGTCAATGAAAAATGAATCGAAATGGCATGCGGCAAAGAAACGTAAAAATGATACGACTTTGAAAAAGAGAAAACGAATGTAATTTAGTTCCAGTCAGTTATTTTTCTGCAGCTTAGAAATTACTCAAGTTTTGGAGCGTAAAGAGGTTTTCTCAATTTATGTTTTATTACAAGTACAGATGCAGTACACGTTAGTGTATCCATAAATTTGGTGGTGGTTGAAAAAGAAATAATACATTATTGTTAAATTAATTATTTATTACTCTCATAACAGTACGTTTCAAGGGATTTAATTTTTTTATTTTGGATTTTATCAAAATTATTATTATTTCGTTGACAGATAGGATCAGCTATCGATAAAAGCATTTATTTTTATTGGCATTCTTACATTATCCATACATTCTTTACATTTCATAAATAAATAATATTCCTTCGATCGTATCATATTAGGCTAGCATTCATATTATTATTTATGGATACATCAATTTTATTTGACAGTGACGAAATTATTATTCCGTGGCATACACAATAGCAAAAACTGAAAAGCGTTTTTTCATTTGGAGCTTTTAATAATAAATAATGCATT
This sequence comes from Tribolium castaneum, assembly GCF_031307605.1. Taxonomy (NCBI): domain Eukaryota; kingdom Metazoa; phylum Arthropoda; class Insecta; order Coleoptera; family Tenebrionidae; genus Tribolium; species Tribolium castaneum. The sequence continues at coordinate 16,494,000 of NC_087396.1, forward strand.
ATAGTGCCCGCGAGGGGTAAATAATTATAAATCAATTCCTGTACATGTTTAGAATTACCGGTGGCTTAAACCTTAAATAAAACAATTTCCTTTCACCCGGAAAATTAAAACGAGAACAATCCACCCTCTAGTAAATTTTATAAAACGGGAAGTCACCCACACGTAAAATCGATATTTACTCGAATTAAATATCAATTTCGACTTTTGACTAAAAAATTGATTTTTCCACCGGTTCATAAGCACCACATTTCAATAATTTCCGGCTTGTAGCCATGCAAACTGGTAATTTACGAGGACCGGATTTGTGTGTTATTAAGGAAATTTTGCACTGGGCTAAAAATACTAAAATCAATTTTTGGCAAAACACACTGTTTCAGTTTTTTAAACGAATTTGTTGCCAATTGCACAATTTACACGTGCACTTCCAGCACTCGTAAATAATTTACTTGGGCTCGAATTGCCTTGCATTATTACCTTTATTTATGGGCGTTTACCGACTAATGAAACACTAATAAACAGAATTGGAAATAATTTATAATCAACTCGTTGCGATTTTTAGACACCCTCTTCAATGTAACTTGTTTTTCATTGGGTAGTAATAAAGCGATCACTAAAAAATAATAAATGATCAGTATTTAATTAATTTTTGCACAGTAAAAAAATTAAATGACAATTAAACCACGCACAGCATTTTATTAAAATTTGTCCAGTTAAAAAATCGTATATGCACAGTATCTAGTTTCAGTTTACACAGTTTAAATAATAGGCTGGGGCTTCGCATTTATTATTTTTACTTTGCATCTATTATTTTTACTGTGCATTTATTACTTTTACTGTGCATTTATTATTTCTTCTGTGCATTTATTATTTTACTGTGCATTTTTAATTTGCACCGTGTTTCATTCTTCTATAGTTTGGTGTATGCTGTACAGGCAGGTATATAATTCAGCTCTTCGCCACTTCTCTGTTCGTCTGCTAATTAACTAAATTCTCACATCACGTCCTTTCTTTAAAGATTTATAAACCCCCAACTCATCACCACCTCCCTATCCAAAATCCCCAACTTGGAAACTTGTGCAAGATTTATGCTCGTAATTTCCATCTTCAAAAGGGACAAGTCATATGGTCGCAACTTAATATTTACTTTAAGTTGTTCGTCCCCAATCTTTCAAAGTGCAAACACAAAGTTCAACACATCAAAGCAAAAATTACACGATTTTATGGGGCAACAAACACATTCACCAAACCCCGATACAAGTTTCGAGGAAACGAAGCGAACTTTACACTTATCTCCATGCTTCTGGGTATGGCCAGATTCTATCACACGGGATAGAAATATTGGCAAATCGGCCTAGTTTGAGGGTGATAATCCAGAATTGGACAAGTTTAGGGGCAAATAACAAGAGTCGAGAAATATTTCCAACAAACAGTATAAATAAATTTTGTATCAAAAAGTCTTGATTGGAACTTCGGAGGACTATAACTTAGGAGACGAAATGAGATACAAAATCGCAGGATTTTCTGAACCCAAAATAACAGTACGGCTGAGTAAAAATGAGGCCGCTTCGTGCGTTAATTACTTAGAAAAAAATTATTTAAAATTTGAAATCTACGCCTTGTTGTGTATTTTTCAAAACGCTGCGAATACTGAGTGGTATGATTAAAAAATGATTTGCTTTTACTTCAGGTAAGTACTCCACGTCGTAGTTTTTACTTCAAGTTAATACTACCTATCGTAGCATTTACTCACAGTATACTTAAGGTAATACTAGAGTAAGTAGTAAAAGTAAAAATACTTTAGACATTGCTTTATGTACTTTAGTATATGGAAGAGAATGCTATGGAAACTTCTAATTATCTGTAGTATTTGCTTTATTGTGAAGGATTTACTAAAGTTTTTGCAAAGTTGCTCAAAGAGTAACTTCGATTTCGTGATTTCCTCAAAAAATTGTTTAAAATAGCTATTTTACTACTTATAATATAAATCATTGTCAAACACGTAGAAAACTATGATTAAAACAAAGCAGAATTCTTCTAGCTTTAATGCAGAGAACGTTAAATGGATGAGGATCACTATAATCAGTGTTTAGAAAATCAAATAGAATCAAAAGATGTAATGAAAATGGAAATATTTAAAAAAAAAATTCGTTTATCCTGGATTTCAAGAAAGTGTTGAAGTGGATGTGGAACTAGTACATAAAAATTGTTAAACCAATTCTGCAAAAAACGCATTATAGATTTTAGGATTTTCTTCTTAACCCGTGCGTAAAATTGAATCTGCAAAAAAGGATAGCGCACATCCAGAGCAATATGGTTACACATTGTACCTACTAATACTAAAATAATAAAAAATTAATATCCTTTCACAGCATTATTTTCACTCTCACTCATGGTCAAAATGTTAACTGTTAACTACTGTTACAAAACATTTAAAAATTAGTTAAATAAAATCACAAAGCTCAAATCAAGATTTATTCATTTTGGGAATTAACACGTGTGAACTCAATCACTGCTTAATTCTGTCTGTCCTGAAGGCTCTTTCTGTACCTCGTCCTCCAGGGGGACCCATAGTACTTCATGACCTGAAGAGTAGGGTGGGCCAAAAAATCTAAATCTAAAGTTTATAACCTCAAGACCCCTTAAATTATGTCTGTTTCCAAACTAATTTTCTACGCACAAGCAGAAATAAATTCGTTGACATCATCTGCCCTCTACCGCATATTCACTTGTTTCAAAAATTATTTTCTATTTTCTTCAATATTTTCTTAAATGAGTTAAAAATAAATGCATAATAATTGATTTGATTTACTAAAAATGAGATAAAAGTAGCCTGTAGTCAACACTCTTACTGCTTTTTAATCATTTTCTAACAAAATCATCATTTTCTATAGAACAATTCACACACACATAATTAATAGCAGCATTATTACAGAAGCCATGTATTAAAAATATTCAAGAATTTACGAACAAGCAATTAATTTTGATGCTACTATTTAAAATGAATAAACAAATTAGAAAAAAGTTACATTATGTCACCACTCTGTTCTATCAAAGGTTATTAACGCAGAGCTTGTAACAAGTATGAAAAGTGTAAATACTTTGTCTTCAGAATTTCTTAGTGTTCCATGTTACAAACTAGCCTGTTATACTACTACAGTAGAGTTATACTACAGTTCAAGTAAAATTATAAGTGATCATGCCATTTCTTGGGCAGAAGAATAAATACTAAATCACTTAAATATTATAATTATTGATTCTTAAATTGTCGCTTCCTGTCTCAAAATATTGTCTCCTAATTAAATTAAGTTAATTCAAATATGCACTTCAGTTTTGTAATTTTGAATGTGATTTAAAAATTTTACATTTACCTCTTGACAGAGGGCACAAAACTAGATTAAAAAAATAAAACAAAACAAATGCATTGTTAATGATTGCCATGTGCATCTTTTTCCCTCTATTGCGTTTTCAAATTTGAAAACAATTAAACTCATACGTGTAAGAATGGCCCACCTTACTGGGGAGTCTCTCCCTGCGTTTTTTGGCCTAGACACTTCTCATAAACTTAAGTACCCCATATCACCAAGGCGAACAAATCCTCACAAAGCTACAAACACTATTTCCACTTTACGAAAAATAAAAAAAATTAATGTCAATCAGTTGACATTACAAGAAAGCCGTAGCATTTAGGTACTACCATATTTACAAGGCACTGAAGTTTTTATTTTATGTAAAAAGTTTATACTACAGTAAATACTAGTAAATACTACAGAGTAAATGCTTCTACTTCAAGTAAGAGCAAATATGTTTTTTAATCGTGTCACTCACTGTTAAAAATATAAGAAAAGTGTTAGTAAGAAATTTGTAGAGAATTTAATTTCCTTTAAAAAAGCCCCAAAGACGTTAAGAAACGCTGAAGCGACGGATTTGTTTAAGTAAAGGAAAGTTGTTAATTTATACCAAAACTGTAAAAGGTAGAAATATGGTGCCGCAGACTTTTTTATAGCGAATTTAATTTTCTACAACTGTGTTTCTTACACTTTTTTGTATCTTCAACCGTATTCCCAGCGTTTTGATAAATATGCAACGAATTATCCCAATTTGCGTTCCAAATTTGCAAACGCTGCGAATACGATTGAAGAGACAAAAAAAACTGAAAGGACAAAAGTTGTAGTACTACAGTACGCTTGAGCGTCTTTGAATCACTTTGGTGCCTGGTTAAAACTTAATTCTCTACAACTTTCTGTCTAACATTTTTCTTGCATCTGTGACCGTATTCGCAAAGTTTTGAAAAATACGAGGCAGGATGGAATTGGTACAAGTTGTAGTTAGTGTTAGTCCTTTTCCAAGTCCTTGCAATGCCGTTTCATTTTGTTCGTTCGCAGTAAATTTCATTACCTTCCTGCTTTCTCATTGATTTCGAGCAAATTCCATACTTTTCCGAAATAAATAAAATCTGTGGTTGTATCGAGAAGACTTAGTTTTGTGTTTTGTCCTCCCGCGGTCTTATATCTATCGACTTTCGCAGATGAATCTGAAGATTTCAAACGTGAGCCAATTTACTAAAGAAAGCTTTTAGTTCTCAATCCTTCGGATGTTCCGGGAAATTGAACAGAAAATTCCTAAATAAAACACTTGATAGATACCTAAACAGCGAACCGCCAAGAATGTAAATTTGTACGTGGAACGTCTCCGAAAGCCTTACGTAGGTGGCAATACAGCAACCCTTTTATCTCTGCGAGATTCTTGGCTTGCTCACACGTGACATGCCTACCCGACAAAAAACACTTGCCCAAGAAACTAAACAATCGTTGGCGTTTTACAGTACAATTACAATACAAATACACAAAATTATAAATAGTGGTGTATTTTTAGCGGCGATCATTACGCGCGGGGAATAAATTACGCCGTCTGTGCTTTTATTATTTCTTGGTGGTCTTTATGGAGTTGTGAGTTTGTAGGACACGGATGGCATGAAATGGTTCTTTCTCCACGAAACACAATTTTTAAATGATCATATTTCACACGAGAGCGTGATGTGACAGCTTTATTTATTAAGAAAAGATAAAAATGGGCAGAAGTTTCCAGGTCGTTACGCTGAGGTGAATTAAAAAGGAATTTTTACGGACTTAGTTGCGGAAATGTGATTAATAATAAAATAAGATGCTCTCTTATTGGAAAAAGTCCGATAAGGGAAACACGCGAGGAGCAACAGTTTGGATCAGTTCGTGCTTAATTGTAATTAAGCCGAAATGGAATTTTGTTTATTTTATATTTTTTTAAGAATTTTATGAGCGAATCAAAATTTCTATCAGTAATGGAGAAATTTTTGAAATCAAAACTAAACTAAAACAGGTCGCTCAACAATGCGCCAATTTTTTTGAGCGTTTTATATATTGCAAATTATATTATAAAAAAGTTATATAATCTTCTATACTGCAATAATTATTTTACGTAAACCACTGGGTCCACTATACCGCCTTAGGTAACTTAAATTTCTTAAAAAACCGTTTATTGGTTTCAGAAAATATGGTTCACAAAATATGAAAAAAATTACAAACCCGAAAATGGACAATTTTTATTAACAGACATTTTTTGTCGTACGTACTTTGGAAATTTGTAACACTTAAGACTAATGTACACAGCTGCATTATTATAGTTAAATTATTCTAATAATAATCTATTAAAAAATCAGTCAGTATTTTCCAAAAAATTTAGCCATTTTTACAACTTTTTTATAATACTACGTTGTCGCTGACTTCTTTCATTTTTATAAAAAAATCTATAGATTTTTCTGTACTGTGTACTACTGAGATTTTCATCGTAAATTTTCTATAAAATAAATTGAAACCATATCTAAAGTCTTCTTAAAATTCATTAACCAAACAATTAGGAATTTAAAAAGTAAAAAAATGCGAGAAAAACAAAAAATCTGATCAAATGGTTTAAAAAAATTCAACCCTCTAATTACTAGCTTTTAATTAATCAAAATAATAGTTATTTATTGTATGTGTTTTAGAAAGCATTTTATCCACGCAAGACTGAATAACATTCTTAAGTGGATAGAACGCGACTAAAACACGTCGCAATACAACGTTTTATCCACAATTACCAAATTAACAAAATAGAATTAATCAAAGTTAAATTTTAATTTTTTCATTATTTCACTAGTGGAATAAAGTTACTTTATTCGACTAGTGGATAATAGGTCTCTTTAGATGCTTCATAAGGGTGGATAAAACTCCAAATATAATGTGATTGTGGAAAAAAATATTTTTGCCACGCCTAAACTTCTACCACCATATGCTATAGCCCATTTAGCCCGTATGTAAATATGCTACTGACCTAAACGAGTGCTTCATTACAAAAAGAAGAAATAATAAAAACAAAATTTTTAATAGTGGATACGTAGAATGCAAAAAATTATATGTAACTAATCAAATTACAAGAAAAAAATTGCAAAATAAAATTTATCTCTTTGAATTTAAAATTTTGCAACTATGAAAAATTTGTTCTCGTATTCAAGAATAAAAAACTGTTTCTACAAGCTAATGAATAATGTAATGTTTCTTATACCATTTATATTACGCGGAGATGTATGTAAATACATACATGAGCCGTTAATGTGGTAATCTACCCTTAAGAACAATCCGATTTCGATTAAGATTATGTAGATTAGATTAGTGCGATAAAATTACCAATAAGCTACTTGCATATGTAAATATTTTAATGTATTATTTAATTTTAGGATATATTCGTGTTGTTTAAATAAATAATACTTTAATTATTATTGTTGTATTTTTTACTGTAATGCATTGATTGTACAATGTTGTATATTTGGTTGCCTACACGAACAATATTAATACATTTTACTCTCCTCTTTTGAATTTGTTTTTTTTTATGAGAATAAACGTTTATTTCAATTTTTGAATAAGTATATAGTCTTCTAAACATTTAAGTCTGTATTAGCGTGTTCGGCTAGGTATAAAATCGTATAAAATCGAGTCCAATCAAATATCCCTTATGGCATTGTTCCAAAGTTTTCAATAATCCTCCTCGTCTCGAATTATCTCCCATTACCGTCCATACATCGCATACAGCATCCCCATTAAGCTAAAGTATCTCCGTTAGTTTGATTTTCCGGGTAAAAAGCGCTCACTTCGCCCCTAATTGAAATAAAGCGACAGTCAAGCAAACTTCCTCAAATGCAATAACCGAAGCATAATGCAAATTAAATGAGTTCTTGCTCATGACTATTTCATCTCCCAATCCATTTACTAGCGGCTATCGATTTCAATTGTATATTTATAAGCGTTTGCTCTTATTTCATTCACGTTTAATTTACTTCAAGACGCGAAAAAAAAACGCGCTTATCCGATTTTCGCACCATGTGCTTGGGGCTCCTGAATCGATAATAAAGCGACGAACGTAAATATACAGAGCAACATAAACAAACCTTGAGTGAGGCGGATCCGGAGTCAGCTTCTTGGACGTCGTGTAATGTGTGCAAGTGACGACGGAACACCAAATCGCGGCGCCGGTGCACGTCGCGACGCCTTCGCGGACTGAAACGGGATTCCGGACAAGGGCATTATAAACAACGCGCAGGGCAACTGTGCGAACAGGGATTCTAAAACTGTCGGCGTTTTCCGGGAAAGTCGATGGGAAAACGAGTTTACACTCCACTCTCATTAATAATTTAAACAAGGTTTTTGCACCCTCTCTGATGATTTTTCTCATTCATGCACGATTCAAACGCAAAAAGGCATTGCCAGAGTTGAGTTCCATAGAAAACTACTTCTGTAAAATAGTGAAATGTTTCCCAAAATACTGAAAACGGTTGGAAGGCATTTAACGCTGCACTTAAGTTTTTATTGTATTTAAACAATGATTCTAAATGCAAATAACTAAAAACGATATTTTTGAAACAATCAACAATCCTATTACATAGAAAAGGTTGTTTGGGTTTAATTTACATTCACTTGATGAAATTTTACAGTTATTAATAATAGGAGTGCGAAAACACAAGCTTAAAGTTCGAGGGCTGTCTTTTACAACGAGCGTATGCGAGAACCTTAAGCGTTTTCGCATAGGTGTTATCATTTTATTTGTTGGAACATTTTAATTTAAAACAAGTTGCTATGGGGAAACGTGTTTTAAAATAGTGTTTATAATCTAGAATTCAGGTATTAAAAAGAAGGCTTAAAATGTTACCAACAAAAAAAAGGAAACATATTTAAGACACCACAAAAACGATTCAAAACATATGAAAATTAAAAATGATATATGGTTTCACATGAAATAAAAACTCATTTTATAAGTTCTGTAAACTTTTTATTAAAGATATAATATTCATATTCTTAATGAAAAGTATAACTAAATAACAAATGAACTCGATAATGTAAGAAACACTACTAACTAAATTTGTCGCCAAGAGTATCATTATTACGTCGGTTTGTCCGCATAAGCGTCTTTGAAGAAAACCAATAGCAAGGGCTTAGTTTTATTTTTGTTATCTATGTAATATTCCGCTCCTGAAACAAAACTCCGTGCAAACACTTAAACTCAAACAACATACCCAAGTTACCTTGTGGAACAATGAATATGTCATGTTTTTTATACAAATCACACTTGTCCTGTATCCCCACCTCCGCTTTTCCTTCTACAACTACGAACGACTGAAAATAACCTGGTCAGTAATGAAAACATTCAATAAAATCGTAAGGCAAAATACCATAGTGTGATTCTTAGTTTTAAATAATGGCTTTGACATTCCTCCGCTTATCTTCAACCATCCCAGTTTTACAGCTTCCGTCACAGCGTACGTGACACCAGGCAAGTTAGCGATCGGTTTGTACACCGGATTTTTGAAACTGTATCCTGTAAAATTAATAATAAAGAGAGAAATTTTTAACTACAAATTCGACTCACTAATAAGCTCATTAGTTGCTGGACAGATCATGAAATTACCGCTTGAGTCGCGTTGAGTCTCGACTACCTTTTTCAAGGAATCCCTAACTTTTTTCGCGCTGGTTTTGGTACTAGACCGTTTAGATATTCTTCCAGATATAACAGAATTTTTCTTGATACTCTCTTGTGCTTGCAACGGTGGTGAAGAAAAGACGGTGTTATGAAGTTCTTCAGAACCAATGTTCCTTGAAGTAATTTCTTCTAGTCTTACAAATGGTATTTGAGTGTTTTGTGCAACATTTTCTGCACTAACATAATCGGAGGTAATTACATTTTCTCCAACAATGTAATCACTTCTGGTTAGATTTGTCTCCGATTCAGAAACAGTCCTAGTTTCTTGACGTTTTGGGGTCTCATCTTTCTTAAGTTTCTTACTTGATTGTTTTTTAGCCGGTTTCTTAGTTTTCCTTTTCGACTTTTGAGTATTACCTTCCATTTCAACTTCCGACTCCATAATTGGTGGCATTTGAGTTATACGAGTACGCCGTTTTTGTAGTCCCGAAAGTCGAAATGAACATTCAGGCGTTACTTGTGATATATGCCTTACCGCCGTTGCGACTTTATCTATAAGAAAACTATTCAAAACAGAGAAAAAATGTGATTAGGTTTTACAATATCTGTCCCTTTCAGTGCATAGGATGTAACCAGCTGAATTAATCTTTGTTTGTTTTCGTTGCCTTCCCGATCTCCTTTGCATACCTAAAATACACAGTGACTTAAAAAATACAAAACAATTTTAAACTGACATCCTGTTGTGTCGTCAGTTGTCGTTTCAGTAATTCCTGTTGTACTTTGGGCTTCAGACTTCGTTGTAGAACGTTTTGTCTGCTTTTTTCCCTTTTTATTTTGTGTTTTCCTCGCTGTACTTTTTTCAGCTGATTTATTAACGCTATCTAAAAATAAGTACAGTAGGTTTCGCAACCACAAAAACGAGTTTCACAAGCAACTTACTATTTAGTGATGGTTTCTGTTGCAAATTGTCCAGATTCGGTGCACCGAAATTAGTATCCTGATTATTTGATTCAAAAAATGCTTCAACTTCGCGTGACGTTTCTTCATCACTATTAGTCATTACGTCTATAAATGAAAATGCAAATAATTTTTTCATGAAAAATACAATTTTCAGAGTTTCAAAAAATATGCAGGGTGTTTCAGCGACTTCAAAAAATTCGTTACTGAACTTAAATGTGAGATTTATTTCCCAAAGCCGTAGATACTAACCCAAAAATTATTTTCAAATATATAATTTTCGAAAAAATATTTAAGAATTTTAAGAAACCTCTTAATTTTTTTATTTTCTTAGTTGCAAAAAACTAAAACGAAATGATATCCTTAAAGCTAGAACTTTCTTCTTTAAAGTGGTGGACCCTTATCTAGGGTTCTTAGTTTTTGAATACTAATAAATTTTTAAATAAAGCGTGTTTTCGTTAAAAAATATATTTCAAAAACTAAGCAAACTCGATCATTAAAAGTTTAGGTTAAAATCATCAGTTTTTAAAACTATATTCACAAACGCAAAAAATATGGGGTGTCCCATTAGCTGTCACAATTAGCTATTATATACATAAGTAATTTTACTCATGCACTTCAAAGAAATAATACTCATGTAATTTATACTTTCAATTAGATATCTACTCATTAAAAACTATTTTACAGTTTTATCAACCTTTTTTAAAAAAAATTAATCGGTAAAATGCGACGTTGGCGTTTTTATAGTTTTGAAACAGCTTGTAGGTAGCTCATTTCCGAAACAGTCTTTAATTTCGAAAATAATTTATATGAGTCAAGGGATTAGTATTTTGGGCTTTCTAACATTTAATGGTCAATAAAAGATTTTTTCTCTTCATTGAGTCACCCTGCAGTTATAAAACCCACACTGACCTAATCCTGATTCCAAAATATGTATATTGTCTACATTTCTTAGTTGTTGTTTTTGTGTTCCTGCTGGCTTTTTACTATTTTTTTGTGTAGCACTTGCATGTACGACCGCCTTAACTGACACTCTTTGCGATTCATCGGAACCACTGTCATCAGTGACACTGTGTTCCTTATTTTTATTTGCAAGACACTTTACTATTGCTTTTTGTTTTTTTGATGGACTTGCGTTCTGTTTCTTTTTTTCTGTCTTTAAATTTTGCCCTGATTTCTTTCCCTTCTCCAAATATTCCATTTCTTTCATCGAACTTTCACCAAATAAGTCATTTCTCCAGTTATTTGTATTTGTACCATATGACACCATTTCTCCATCGTCTTGTGTCATATTTTGCTTGCCACTCTTGGAATCGTTTATATCTGATCTTCTTAGTTTTTTGAGCGGACTTTCAGTCCTATCCCGTTTCTTCTGTCCTTTCCGTGTACTCTCAACCTTTTTATTTTCCTCGTTCAAAAAACGTTCAGTTAATAGTTCACTATTAGACGTCACTTCTTGAAAATGATTAGCGTCTAGTACGTTATGTTTCGTCTGTGATTTAGTTGGACTTCGGCTTTGTCTCTTTTTATTTTTAACTCCTGGATTCTCTTCTGGTTCCTTTATTAAAGTTTCAACCCTTTCTTTTTCCTTTCCCTTTGCCCTACTTTTCATCCGTCCTCGGTCCGCCGTTTGAGGTACTTCACTTGCAACTGAACTATTCATACTTCTTTCATCCAGCTTTAGTTTACTCTGCTTTGCGTTTTTCGTTGCATTCTTCAAAAATCTTCCCGAACCCCTTTTCAACTTCTTTTTATTAACGAAAACTTTGGGTTTCGGGCGCATTTTCGGTAGGAAAGTGTCATCAAAAGACTCCTCATCGGAACTTCCAAACGCTAGTAAAGAATTTGCATTTAACGCAACATTTTCGTGAGGTACAATCGTCGCTCGCCATGGTACTCCAGTATCAATTCTCGAAAAATTCTCCATTCGGGATTCCACAGGCGGTCTCTTCAAAAAATTGTCTTCTAACTTGTCGATCAAATCTGCGAGCCTCTTCTCCGTGACCATTTTCTCAAAATCGAGTTCTTCACTCCTAGAGAATGAAAGATCACAGTTGGATCTCCTGCTCCTTGACAGCTTTTTCGCCCCCGCTAGTGAATTATTATTGGAAGTTTGCACCATTTTATCAGTGGTTTCGAAAATATTTGCGTTTTTCCGAGACATTGTCGAGGCATTTTTATCCAAGCGCTGGTTGTTGACCACAGGTTCGGCGCGAAGAGACGCCGCAATATTCTCGTTGCTTCGGTGTAACGACAACACAAGGTTTTCCAAGCGCTGGCTTCTGATCGAAGTGTCGAGCTCAGACACCGAATTCGCATCGTCGTCGTAGGTTGACGACACCGCGATCGGTGTCGATATTTTTGCTTTGAAGAGATTGGTACGTGAGTTCGCTGATGTGCTCGCTTTCGCCGGTTTGGTTGCGTTGCCCGGTTTGACGACGGTAATGGGTGACACTGAATTACTGGCATTCGGAAGAAAGTTTTTGTGCCGACTAAATGGCATTGGGGTACTGCTCACAACTGAAGATTTTGGTTGCGAGCGAGCCAGGTCTCGGTCCAACATCGAGGGGCGCAATTTGCATTGTCTGTTTGCCTCATTTTTTGAAAAAAGATTTGGACCCTTGGACGATTTCTTTAGTTCGTGGATTAGATTTCGCTGAAACAGAAACCAATAATTTTATTGTCAACATCTAACTTTTTGATAATTTGATGACTCTCCATAGTTTTATAAATTATTCAGAGTAATAATAATAATAATAATAATAATGATTGGAATCACCAAAAATCATTAGAAAAATTGGTGCAGACCTAGTCGAAATGTCGCACGACGTAATTTCCCCAACTTTAATCCTTGTAAAATTCGGAAAACCTTTCGGAATGTCTCCATATACGTGCACAAGTTTGCGAAACTTACAAACTCTTAAAGTGACTTTCGCAAATATAATTATACCACTAGGTAGGTATTTTTTTGCCTTCAATTAGTTCCCGTACTACCAGTAATTTTAGTTGTTTCGACTACAATGTGCGTTTGTTACAACCATTTGCTCGTCGTTGATGACAAATTACTAAAAACTCCGGAGCGTACACTGCAAACGATTCTAACCGGATTCAAAATCACTGGAACTGTCCTAATTCTGATTCTAATGATACGAAAACAAACGAATTTAGTTTTATCTTTGTGACGGTTGAAATCATTCGATCGAAAAATGGCACAGTTGGGAGAAACACCGTCATACTTTTCACACGAGATTTTTGTTAGCTTATGTTGTTTTTTGATTATTTTCACCCAAATAGTTTATGTACTGTCTTTGCATTATTTCCTGAAACGAAATATTGCGCAAGCCGTTTGTTATTTTTTCTCTCAAGGTTACCACTTTGTAGTAATCGCAATTTGTGTCATTTATTTAGATTACTTTTGCTTGATTTTGGGACGAAAGATCGATTTTGTTGTAAATTTGACCAAAAAACTGCTACAAACAGACCGAAAGACTGCGCTAAGTGTGCTTGTTTTAATTTCGGGGATGCATACTGACTTGTATAAAGCTACCAAACATTTTAACCGAATGATTTCCATTTTTTGAAAAAAGGTTTGGACCGTTGGACGATTTTTTTATTTTTAATCCGTGGATTAGATTTCGCTGAAACAGAAACCAATAATTTTATTGTCAACATCTAACTTTTTGATAATTTGATTACTCTCCATATTTTTATAAATTATTCAAAGAGTAATAATAATAATAACAATGACTGGAAACACCAAAAATCATTAGAAAAATTGGTGCAGACCTAGTCGAAATGTCGCACGACGTAATTGCCCCAACTTTAATCCTTGTAAAATTCGGAAAACCTTTCGGAATGTCTCCATATACGTGCAAAAGTTTGCGAAACTTACAAACTCTTAAAGTGACTTTCGCAAATATAATTATACCACTAGGTAGGTATTTTTTGCCTTCATTTAGTTCCCGCACTACCAGTTATTTTAGTTGTTTCGACTACAATGTGCGTTTGTTACAACCATTTGCTCGTCGTTGATGACAAATTACTAAAAACTCCGGAGCGTACACTGCAAACGATTCTAACCGGATTCAAAATCACTGGAACTGTCCTAATTCTGATTCTAATGATACGAAAACAAACGAATTTAGTTTTATCTTTGCGACGGTTGAAATCATTCGATCGAAAAATGGCACAGTTGGGAGAAACACCGTCATATTTTTCACACGAGATTTTTGTTTGCTTGTGTTGTTTTTTTATTATTTTCACCCAAATAGTTTATGTACTGTCTTTGCATTATTTCCTAAAACGAAATATTGAGCAAGCCGTTTGTTATTTTTTCTCTCAAGGTTACCACTTCGTAGTAATCGCAATTTGTGTCATTTATTTAGATTACTTTTGCTTGATTTTGGGACGAAAGGTCGATTTTGTCGTAAATCTGACGAAAAAACTGCCACAAAAAGACCGAAAGACTGCGCTAAGTATGCTTGTTTTAATTTCGGGGATGTACACTGACTTGTACAAAGCTACCAAACATTTTAATCGAATGATTTCCATTCCGATTCTTGTTCTAACTCTCGGTGATATTCTCGGAGGAATCGCCATTTTAAACCTGATTTATCACAAAGATGAAGACGTTATGGATTGTATAATCTTGGGCATTTATGCACTACAAGTTTTTGCCACACTACTACCGCCAATGTACGTTAAAAAAAACGTAAGTAACGATCTATAGAGAAAAATGAAAAGCAATTTTGTAATATTGTAGTCTACAAAAATTGCAAAAATTTTGGCAGGAAACGAAATGTTTGATCAGGATACAAAATTAGAAAAAGCGGTACCTAACTCTGAGGACCGGTTTATAGAAGCGTAATTAATTTAATTGGCAATTAAGTGATCAGTCACGTGACCACGTGACCAAATTGAAGCAGTTCGGTTGGTGCATTAGCGTTGTTAACTTTAACAACGCAATTAATTTTAATTGAGCTATCTATAAACCGGCTCTTAGATTTTGTTCGATTTATTAATTAAAATTTCTAGAGAGCTGTCCTCCTCTATCAAATTTTACATCAACCAATCGAAATGACAGTTTGTGGTTTATTTCCCATGTCTATGTCGGCTTTATCTGAGGTACGTCCAGTAAAATCTTTATTTTCGCATTAAAACTTTATTTACAAAAATCAATGCAAATCTTGTTTCTCTTGAACCATGTGAAGTAACGCATTTATAAGCGTGTAATTTTGTTTTTGCGACTCAATTCCTCTTTTCCTCTCTTCAATCTCCATTTTTAGCTTTTGTTCCTGATAATTCTTCTCCATTTGAAATTTCTTCTCTTCCAGCTTCATTTGCGCCTCCTGTAGCGCGATCTTCCTTTCCTCCAACGCCAACTTTTTCTCCTCCAACTGCAACTCCCTCAACCTAATGCTTCTTTCGCTTTGCTGTTTCTCGCGCAAAAACTGTAAACTGGAGTTTTTCAACGGCTGCCCGCACGGTCTTTTCACCGCACGCCTCTGTTCCAATAACGTTGAAACATTTTGTTGCGTTCCTTCTCCGTCGCTAGAATTCGTCGATTCGTTCTCTTTTTTGATATCGACTTCGGCCAAAACCGACTGTTGAACTTCATTGTGTTTAAATTTCGGCACGTTTTTCGTCTTAAACCCTCGCGACATTTCCCTAATTTGCAACAAAAGTTGTTCTTTTTCGTCAGACTGTTCTTCCGTCGCAGACCTGCACACATCTTGCTACAAAATCGCTCAAGAAAGTCTTTCTACTCACTTTCGTAGATTGGCTCTGTCGTCTTTTGCCAACAGAGCCAATAAATACTCGACATGGTCTTTAACTGCGCGCACCGTAAACGCCTTCTCGGTTACGTTGACGACGATTTCGCGAATTTCCTTCCATCGTTCGTGTTTCTCGTACGGATTTTGGTGTAGAACTTCACGTAAAAGCACCAAATCGTCGAATATTGTGAATCTTAACCTCTCCGGTTTCGACATTTTTTACGTGATAAGCCGCACTGGGAGTCAGCTCTACGCGCACGCTAAAAATACCGTAACCACCGCGCCAGGGTCATGCATTTTACGGTATTTCTAAAATCGACACAAAAACACATGCGATCTAAAAACAGATCGCCACCTCTTTATTAAAACAAAAATTTAAAAAAAAACGCTTTGTCTTTTTATTTATAAATCGTTACTTCTTATAAAAAACTAAGATGTGCCGATACTTTAAGAATTACAACGAATCAACGATAAAATTATTGTTTATTAATACATTGCAAAGAAATTTCTTCTTTTTAAGGATCTCTGTACCGGGTCCGACGACCTTATCGCGCATCTAAGAAAATCGCTATTTATAATCAAATAAAAACTATTTGCATTTTACACGCCTGACTGTACATTTGAAAAGTACTCGTATCTCTATAATTTTTTCATAATTTTTCACTTACAGACAAAGACAAGAATTACAAAAAAGTAATTCCCGACCAAAAAGTCAAATTCTGAATTTTATACTAAACCTAATCACTTCAGATAATTGTTTACGAAATTAGCGAAAAAAAATACTAATCAGTAGTAATCAGATTTTGAATTAAGCGCACATTTACATTTTAATTTTGATAGTTATTAATAATATGAGTGCGAAAACACAAGATTAAAGTTCGAGGGCTGTCGTTATGCAACGAGCGTATGCGAGTTCCATACCTAGAGACTCCCGACAAGTTTAAGCGTTTTCGTATTACTGTTTTTTTAAATTATGTTGTTGGAAGATTTTAATTTAAAACACGTTGCTATCGGAACGTGTTTCAAAAAAAGTGTTAATAATCTAGAATTCACATAATCTAGAATTCACATTTAAAAAGGAAGCTTAAAATGTTACCAACAAAAAAAATATTTTTATTTATAAGTTGCTACTTGTGGCGTGGTAAATTTAGGTGAATTAGGTGTGTACTGTAATTGGGATAAGATTGTAAAAGGTTTCATTGGGATATTGCATCAATTTTTGATAATTTTATTGCATGACTGTAAATAAGGGGCTTCAAAAAGGTCGGCAACTAGTAAGTGATCACTTTGTTAACAAATTACACCTTCTTCTAATCACGCGTCTGGTTTGCGTTTAAATAAAAAAGGCCGCTTATTAAACCACCAAGTAAAAATTTATAATTCTCAGGCTAGCAGGTAGGGATCACTTACGTCCGGTATTTCAGTGCTTGGGTAAAATCTATGGTAACTAACCTATGCTAAATCTTACCCAAGGTTTTAACCTTGAATGCGTAATTCAGTACTTTAGTAGAAATTGGGTTAAATTTTCAACTTTTTGGCCATAAAAGTAGGGATCTGTTTTTGATTTCTTGGTGATTTTTTTATTATTCCTAAAAATGCAATAGATATCCACAGTACTAATGTTTCATATTGAATAATTACTACGCTACCAAAACACAGCCAAAAAGTGGCAAAATTGCGTGATATCTAATAATAAAATATAAATATAAATAAATAAATATACAAACTCTGTGGGGCGAAGTCTAGTCGAAGACTATTCAACTCAAGCCCAAAAAAAAAAAGAAATATAAAAAATATTAAACAATAAGAAAAATAAAACAAGTAATATAAATAACTTCAGAAAGGTACTAAACTGAGGCAGAGTATTATGACGAATGTTGACATTATGAAAGCTATTTCTAAATCTAATTTTTTTTCTAAGGTAGAATGGAGACGAAGTTGTCATAAGTTTAAACATAAATGTACCCCATCTCGCGAAAAAATTAGGTTAGAAAAGTAAGGACACTTATGATTAACATGAATAACCCTGAAAAAAGTTGGTAACCCTATACATTTCTTTCGGTAAAGATTCTAAACTTGGTTAATTGATAGCCAGACACTGAAATACGTCAAGCCAGGAAATAAATTGGTAACCAAAATATCTTTGGTTTAACCATGGGTTTAACCATCAACTGAAATACCGGACGTTAGTCAAAAAACTTTCTAGTTAAATTAACAGTTAGTGCCCAAAAACTCAGAAAACTGCTGCGACTTTATGTATTGACAAAAAAAAATCGAGAGTGGCCCTTATCATTGTAACAGGCTGGTGTGTAAAATTTTAGAATTTTATTAGAAGTCGCAATTTTCTTGGGTGCGCGATAAAGTTCCCGGTACCGATACAACCACATTTTTTTTCAGCAAGTTGGACTTTGTATTTCGATCATATTTTTCTTAAACCAAATAACGGAATTTTAACTTGGACAAAAGTTATTGCCTGCAAACTCTTTTTTGGTTTTTAAACTTCGATTTATAAACAACACATTACTACAATAAATCATTCACTGTAATCAATGTTTTATTAATTCCAATCCAATTTCCCACTAAACGACAAATCTTTCATTCAATTACCGAATTACCCTTATCAAAACAATATCGCAACGTTTGTTAGTATTCATTCGTTCCCATCATGTATCACTACTACTACGAATACTTAAAATCTTCCCGCTACCTCCGAATTTTCTGCACCCTTCCTGTCACCTACGACAAAAACCGCAAACCTAGACCCAGATTTCGTCCTTTTCCCTTTTTATGGTTTTACGCTTTTGCTTTGGTTTTCCAGTTTTTGATTATGTCATTCGCAGCGACTCATATAATTTTGGAACTCCGTACCGAAAAAGTGACGAAAGTTGCTGTAAAATTAGTAAAAATTGCTGTCACTCTTGATATTCTTGTTGTTGTTTACAAAAGCAGAAACAAATTTGTTAATTGTATGAATTCGGTATTGTACTACGAGGAACAAGCGGAAAAAAACAACATAGTGATGCGATACCGGTAGTAAGAGAGATGGGTTATAATTTTTTTACTGTCGTTTTTAGCTCTTTGAGAATTCTCCTCCTCATGAAAAAAGTCATGGTTTTGAGCACTTCTTTCATAGGAAACCTAAGCTGTTTCATGACAGGCAATACGTACATTTCTTGCGTTGTCTCTTTCATTACTTACAACGTGACCTATCTTATTTCGTCAATTGTACTGACTCAGTTTTGCGGCTTGATTTTGGTTGCACGACAACACTTAATTTTCGTAAACCGGGCATTATTTAACTTATCAAAAGACCCGCAGCAAGCAATAGAAAAAATGAACGAATTGATGACCTATCACTTCGAAGTCTGCGACATGACTATCAAGATAAATCAAGCGTTTTCCGCACACTTGCTTCTGATAATTGTCCGCACTTTTGTGGAATTTTTCAATTCCTTGCACTCTATTGTTAAAGAAAAGTCGCATTTGCTGGTCATGTACGACTTTTTCTGGAGCACTTGTGCGATTTTCGAATTCATTTTTATGCTGTTTGCCTGCAAACGCGCCACTGAAACAGTAATAAAACTAGGTTCGTTCGTATTGCGATTTTTGATCAAACGTTGGTTGCAGTGCTCGAGGACCGGCCGGATTTTGAACCTTTTGCAAACCCACAATAACAATAAGTTAAATTTGCTTGTATAAAATGATAAAATGCTCAATGAAAGTCGCCTAACTAACGTTTTGCTTTCAGCGGAACGTCTTTTTGCTACAGATTAGACACAAACACGTAACGTTTTCGGCCAACAGCTTGTTTTCCATTGATAACAAAATGTTCTTACATGTAGGTATGTTATAAAAAACGGTGTTCTGTCTATAAATGTTATGGTTTTAGTTGATCAGTACCAGTGTGGCGTACCTCCTTATCATAATACAGTTTGAGAAAGAGTAAACAAACTTACACAAAAATTCTGAAAGTGGCTGGCAGTCAACGTGCAATCCCCAGTGTTGGCACTAGACCTGAAAATTTATAAAACGCTTATAATAGGGAGAAACATCAAAATATCAGTGTTTTTTCTTTAGAGGCGGTTAGATTTGTTCGTTATTTTTGAGGTTATGAAGCAACAAGAAAGAAACAATGTAATTACCGGTCTTGTTCCTCCATGTCTGGATCACTCACAGTTTAATTATAATAGCACGATAAAAAGTAAATTAATTTTCTCTCATTCAATAAAGGTTTGAAGCTTCAAGCTTCGAATTTACAACGCTCTATATGACGCGCATGTCTAATAATTCGAATTTGTGTCAGAATCAAGAATCACCAGACAACCGACAGTTAACATTTAAGAAAATTGTTGTTTTTACTTTGTAGGCACAACAAAATAACTGTGGTAATACAATATTGTCAAAATAACATTGAACTTTGCTTAACGTTGTTGTATTTGCACCTTTTAAAGTTTTTAACGCTTGTAAACACACAAATTATGTTAGGCAACCACTTATACACTAAAGTTTGAAGAGTCGTTTGTTTTCTGTTTTATTCCTAATTAATTTAAAAAAACTATCCAGGCGTCAATAACTCTTAAGTGTTTTAACAGTTTTAATAATGCGAGTGCAAAAACACAAGCTTAATACTTGAGGGCTGTCGTTATACAACCAGCGTATGCGAGTTGCATACCAAGACACCTGAGAACTTAAGCGTTTTCGTATGAGTGTTTTTAAATTTTTTTTGTTGTAACATTTTAATTTAAAACACGCTGCTATGGGAAGCGTGAAATCGTGAAAACACGTTGCTATCGGAAACGAAATATATATTAAAAAAAGGCTCAAAATGTTACCAACAAAAAATTTATTAATCTGTTGATGTTTTTCCATTTACAAAACAGAAAACAAATCAAGTAAAAATATTTTAATTTCTTCAGTATAACAATATCCATAATACAATTTTGTAAACACAAACAGGTGAGAACTGGCAACTAATCTCAAAAAGAACACGGAATGCAATCAGCCCTCCTCGTCAACGATCAACTCCTCCAGAATCCTATTCACTTGTTCAACGAGTTGTTCATTTTCCAAAACAACTTCGTTCAAATCACAACATTCCCTCCTATACTCATTCAGACACATTTTCAACTTTTGGTTATTCGAATTCTTCATCTTCTTGCTCGAACTATCAGTCGCGTCCTGTTCCAACAATTTCTTCACTTGTTCCAAATACTCCTCATTTTTAATAAACATCTCCAACTCAAACTTCTTCAAATTGGCGTCATAATTCAAAACGTCCCTTTTCAAAATCATCATTTGCAAATAAACCGTTTGGGCAATTTTATACCAATCGCCCAAATTCTCCGCCAATTGCACATACTGCGGAAACACCTCCTTCTGCAGCAAAACCTTGATCCGATTAATCGTGTGCGTGATTTTGATGCGTTCCAAAATATGGAACTGCTCGTCGTTGTACGAAAGCGTCCGCGTGGCGCGATCTCGCACGAGGTGCTGCCACGAGTCCCTCAATCGCTCCACTTCGGTGCGGGCCCTTTCGGCCGCTCGGGACTTCACCGGACTCTTCAACGGCCGACTTGACACGTCCCACTCCGATTGCAACGTGTTCTCGATCACGTGGCTCTGGTTCAGTTGCATGATTTTTTTCGCCGTTTCCGAGACAAAACTCTCGCTGAGGTGTTTCAACTCGTCGGCGTAGACCACTTGGTGGATATTGCTAAACTTGAAGGCGGCAATTTTTTGCGATGATTCCAGGAAATGAGCAGTCTTTTTATGAATCGTGGTTTTCTCTAGGAGATGTAACGATTCTTGGTTCATTTCTCTGAGTTCCTTGTTTATGTATTGCACGAAATTTTCAACACAGTTGTTGAAATGGGAGCAAGCGAGTGAATATTTTTCGATTCGGCGTTTGCAGAGGTAGCCGATACTACAGGCGTTTTTTGCCTGCGCTGCGTCGCTTTCAACCGAAGTCACATTACTAAATTCGGTAAATTTCGGTAAATTCTGCTCGGGGATTACCGTCACGTTGTTGTTTTCTTTATTAAACAGGAATAAAGGTTCGTCTTCTTTTGTTTCAGGGTAACCCCCGGCTCGACTATTTTCTTCCACTAAGTCGGTGAATAAATTTGATTTAAGGAGCAAGATTTGATTTTCAAGCGATACTTCAGTCTGTTCGTTTATGTAATTCTGTAGGTGATTGTAGCTTTCGTCGGGATGAATGTAAACCTTGATGAGCTGTGCTTTGTTCACGTGAAAAATATTAACGATTTTTCGCGATAACATGTCAGTGACTTCGGTGAAAAAGCGCTCAAACGTCCAAATTTTTTTCGTGTCAGCTTCTAATAAACCGGCCAATAACGGCGTGATTATTTTTTTTAAACCCGGACTTAATTGGCAACTTTCTGGCAACGTTTTGCGCCACTCAATTTGACCATCTTCAGTGACCTGTATTCCGGAAATAACGCCACTTGCTTTTTTCGTCGTTATTAAATGCATCGTTTCCTTGTTTTTGCGGCCCCCGTATGGACGGAATGGAAGATTTCCGGTGGCGACATGATACAAAGTGACTCCGATTGACCACAAGTCAATTGTGGCGCCAAAAGTTTTATTGACGTGTTTCCGTAATACTGCGCGTTCGTAGAGATCAGGGTGTAAGTATTCTTCGGTGCCATATAATGACTGGAAATGTTGGCCCTCGGGGAGTTCTCGGGCAGCTCCAAAGTCGGTCAACTTGTACACAGTCCGGCCGTCATCACAGATAAATTTCATTATGTTACCTGGGGAAACAAAATGCAAATGTCGAAAATGTAACAAATGAGAAGAACTTAAAATAGAAAGTTTCACTTTTCATAGCCAACATGGCACATCTTTATTATTTTTGATTTTGATAAATCATCCAATAGAGTAATGACTACGGAAGACTAACTTAGAAGACGAAACTAACACTATATTTCTATCTTTAATGGTTTAAGTATAAATTAACTTTCCAAAACTTGACCACCGGCAAAATAAAGTAAATCCGTCACTTGAGCGTCTTTGAAAGACTTTTGGGGCCTAAATGGTTGACGATAGAGATATGACCTAGCAGACATTTTTGTAGGAAATTTAATTCTCTACAATTTCCTTCCCAACAATTTTCCTGCATCTGTAACCGTATTCACAGAATTTTTATATTTATATTTTTATAGAGCAGTGCAAAATGGTAAAAGTTAAATTAAATATATATAGTTTAAGATAAAAGTTTTGCATATGTTTATGTCTTACTATTGAGATATTAAAGCTCTATCTGGCTGTATTTTTTGTTAATGTTATCGAGGACGGGAACATTTTATTTGTACGCCGTTTCAAATCCTAATCTTTAGATATCCTTAGTAATGACTAAAAATAGATATTAGTCATTGAAAACCCGGGAACGCGCCATTACCTGGCTTTAAATCCCGGTGGACCAGGTTATTATCCCGGAGGTGCTTCATCCCGGCGGACAAGTCCTGGAGCACCTTCAGGAACTCATTTTCGGCTAGTCCGTACGTGTTCTCCGGGTCGTCCAAAATGTTGAAAAGACTTCCCCCCGTACACAGTTCCATCACAATAACCTTTCCACGGTTTTCCTGTTCTTCCTCAATGGCCAAAAGTTTGACGATATTTTCATGTTTCACTTTCTGGAGCACTTCGAATTCGCGCATTTGCACGTCGTGGGGGCGCAAGTGGCTCATTTGATTGAAAGTTTTCACCGCGACAGGTTCACCATTGATTTTGTTTACGCCTTGGTAGACAGCCCCGGTGGCCCCCTTGCCCAAGACACTCGTTGTCGACCAGACGTAATTCTGAGATCCGCGTAAAAACGACATTTTGGGGGCCGATATTTGGGTCACATGCTTTCTCACATCGGTGAATTACCGAAATTTCACAAAAAATTAACTTGAAATGTTTCGTCAGCTGTATTTGTGTCACAGCAATGAAGCCAACAATGGCAGCGAAAAGTTACTAAATGACAGTGGCGTAGCACCCACTTTTCTCCAGGGGATAATGAAAAAATTAAAACCATCATTAAACAGAATAAATGTTTATTATGCAAAACATCACATGTTGATACTTAACTAATTACAAAATTAACAAGACGTTATAAATCAGTCGATAAATTCGAGTTCAACGTCACAACCAGTTCATTCATTTGTTCAACCAATTTTAAATTTTCCTCAACAAGTGTCTTAATATCTAAATTATTAGTTTTGTATTTTCCAACAATATCAAACAATTTTTCTTTATTGAGTCCCAAAGTGCCGATAGTTTTCAAGTTGTCGTCACTGCGGGCCTGAATTTCGTCCTCAAATCGTTTCAAATCGCTTCTATAACGATTAAGTAGTTTTTTCAAAGTACTTAAAGTCCGCACATGTGCAAAAAATTCATTTTTGTACCAATTTTTTATATCATTAACAAAACTATCAAAATTCGGGTCCATTTTATCGGTAAAAGTTTCCAATATTGTTCTCACACAATGAACAATTTTAATTTTTTCAAAATCGTATAATTTTTTATTAATTCGTGCATTATATAATTTTTTTCTCAACTGCTTCATATCGGTAAGTTCTTTAGACACCGTTTTCAGATAAGAATCGTGTGACGTGTTTGGAACTAAATCCGCTTTAATATTTCTCAAATCGTTGAACAATTTGTCCGTTTCAGAAAGAAAATTATCGCTAATCTCTTCAAACCTATCGAGGAATGAATCGTCATTGGAGTGATTCAAATTTTGTAATTGTTTTAAAATCTGAGCCCGATTTTTAGTCTGTGAAGATTTCTCTAACAACGTGTCGTACATTTTCCGTTGATCTCTTGTTTCCTCTTTACAGTAACTATTAAAATCCTTGATAAAATTACTAAAATACTTGTAAACAATGGACTGATAATCCATTACATTTTTACAAAGACACAAGTCCCGACACGTCACGAAGGCAAGTCTATGATCATCAGATTCGCTACTTGACATAAACTTATTAGGAAAATTCGTAAGGTTTTCAAAAACTAACTGAACATCGATTGTAGACTCAACCTCTGCATTACTCCGATCAAACAAAAAAATACAATCCGATTCGTCAACACCGGAAAAATCCTCAAAAGTGTTCACAATCAGGTTAGCCTTATAAAGAAAAACCTGATTTTCTTCAGCTACCTCACTCTGTGCCGAAACATAATATTTAAAAGTGTTGAACGTTTCATCCGATTTTATGTACACCTTCATCAGCCGCATCTTATTAACATAAAAAACGTTAATTACTTTCCTTGAAACTAAGTCAACCACTTGCTCGTAATATTGCGTAAACGACCACTGCTTGCCCTTTTCCTGTATAAAAACCCCCGCAATTATGGGCGTTATCAATTGTTTGAGCCCGCAACTCAAGCGGCAATTCCGCGGTAATTTTTTCTGGAAGACAACTTCGTCGGAATTTTTCTGTTGAATGGCCGAAACGATCCCTTCATTTTCCTGCATTTCGTGGTAAATTCGAAGCATCACGTGGCGATCCATCACCAGAAAGGGTAAATTCCCGGTTGCTGTCTGATAAAGCGTGACACCAATCGACCAAAGGTCCGTGTTCGCCCCAAACTCACGCGTGCAATTGCCCCCCTGGAAAAAGCACACCCTGTATAGTTGGGGGTGGAGGTAGGGCTCCGTGCCGTGGAGGGACGTGAAGTTTTGGCCCTCGGGGAGTTCCCGAGCTGTGCCGAAATCGGCGAGTTTGTAAACCGTTTGACCGTCGTCAAGCACATGACGCATTATATTATCTGCAATTTTTTTAAGTTTAAGCACAGGTTTAAGCTTCATTAAGGGTCATATTTTCTTACCTGGTTTGACGTCACGGTGAATTACATCGTGCCTCTTCAGAAACTCCAACCCCGCTGATAAGTGATTGAAAACGAGTAGAAATTCTTCATCGGGTAATCCACAAACGTTTTCGGGTTCGTTTAAGTAGCTCATGAGGCTTCCGCCGTTGCATAATTCCAAAATCATGACCATTTTATTGGTGGAGAGCTCGAATTCGGTGGCGAAAAATCGGATGATATGTTTGTGTTGTAATGATTGCAATAATTTGGTTTCTTGTGATACTTGATGATTAACATGTTTGAAAATTTTTATTGCGACTTTATCACCCGATCGTTTATGTATGCCACGAAAAACTTTACCGAAAGTGCCTTCTCCGAGACAATCGTCGTCGCTCCAGATGTAATTCTGGGATTCACTCAAACCGACGGACATGTCCTGGAAAAAGGGGAACAGTGGGCCTTAGAAAATGCAATTTTCGCACTAATGTGATAACAAACATAAATACTGATATCTTATCTACAGCACGATGGAGCTGATAAGATTTTGATCAAATATGATCATAAATCAATTGATTTTGTTTTATTTTTTTTTATCACCGCAGCCACTACTAAACATTAAGAAAGGACATTATCACAACGATGAAATTTGTGCTCTATAACATTAATTGAGTCACATTTTTTATGAAATACAAAAAATTTCCAGATGTGTTATGGAACAAAGAATTAGGTATTTTACCCAAATTCTTTGTGTAAAACAGAGTACCCCAAAAACCCTCAAAACAACTTACAGATGGGATTATACCAATGTTGCCATTAAGAAACACCATAACACAAAATAAAGCCCAAAAAAAATAATTTCAAAGTAAAACACTCCCCAACACAAAAACAAAAATAAATAAATAAAATAAGGTTATGTTACTTCGCAGATTTGGGACGACGGACGTTTGCCCGAATGTTTTTCTGACCGAAAATTTGTTTTTTTTTTGTTATAATTTTTACTACATATTGTTTGTGGTGTAAAAGTTCAAACAATCCAATTAAAATAAAAAAAAACGTATTACCCGACACAATTATTTAAGTTTCATTCAAAATTAATTTGAAATGATTTGGAATAAAATTTTACCATTATCTACCCATTGTTTAATTCGTTAATTTGTTTATTTATTACAAACTCATAAAAGAGTGTTTTTGAAATGACAATATAAATAAAAAATTAAAAATCAGTAAAAAAAGAATTAATTACTGAGGTTTGTGCTGAGGTAGACGCAACAGATTTTAAATAAATAAAAAACTTTGGAATGAAATCAATTTATTGTTCGTCAAAAATTAAATTAGTTTGACCGGCGCCGGCGTTAGGAATTAAAGTTAACGCATAGACCATTTTAGAGCTAAATTTAACTAAAATCAATAATTCCAGCATCAATAACTCACAATTAAGGGAGTAACACTTCTCAGTAAACGACTGACCTAAAATTCGTTGTGCAAAGGTCAATTCTTTACAGCGTAAACAGCAACGCAACTTTGAATAAAAAAGTCTACATTGTTTATTCTTATCAGAGCGCCTTGTGTTTTTAGCCTTAATCAGAATGTAAATAGCTTTTCCAAGCGCGAGCAATTTTCACTTACGTAATTTCCATGTGAAAATCTTTCTGAGCATGCGATAATAAGCCCTTTTCGTCATGCGCGAGTCCCAAAAAGAAGGGAAAAAGGATTTAGTAGTGGACGTAGTGTGAGAGTCGTGATGTCTTTTCGGCGTCTCGACGTCTCGAGTCGATTAAATCAAACAAGTTTCCATCATGTATGGGATCAACTTTGCTCTAATTAAACGTTTCGTTCTAATACACATCATAATAGCAGTAATTTAATTAAAAGAAAACCGCCAGTCATAAAGCTACAACCTTCGCATCCTTAATTACCCACCTTAATGTTAGCTTTAACAACGCAAGGTCCACAAAATATGTTGCTAAACAAGTTGTTCCAGTGAATTTTTTGAGCAGTTTTTTGAATAATCAAGTTTGTAAAAATGTCGTTCATTAAGTGTTGCTTTGACGGGATTGAAATTGCCGAAGTCTTGGATACTTTTGCCCAGAAATGCACGGACCCGGGCTGTAAGTACCCCAAATACTCAACTCGATTAAAAAAAAATTACAAATTTAGCGGTCATTATGCAACCAATTGACCTCACACTCATTCAAATCGCCACTCGTAGATGCCGCCACTTTGACAGCTGTTGACACTTGTCAATAACATACCCATATTTCAATCAATTTTTACTTTTTACTATAGATAAACACGCATATAATGTGCTTCGGTAAGACTCTCGTTTCTTATCATTTCCTTATCAGTCGCGATGAGTTTCATCATTGACTGTTTGGTTCCAGGCTGCTGCGGCTGTTGCAGTGCTTTCCGGCCGAGGTATAAGAGATTCGTCGATAATATTTTCCCCGTGTACCCCCAAGATGGCTTGGTTAAAAACAACATGGAAAAACTCACATTCTACGCCCTCAGCTCGCCAGAAAAGCTTGACAGAATTGGGGAGTATATGTATCAGAGAGCGGCGAGGGACATTTACAGGAGGAGATATGGGTTTGTTATTATCGCAATGGAAGCTATGGATCAGCTGCTGTTGGCTTGCCATGCACCCGCCTTGAATTTGTTCGTCGAAAGCTTTCTGAAAATGGTGCAGAAGTTGCTTGAATCTACTGAGCCTGAGCTGCAAATCTTGGCGACTCAGTCGGTAAGAAGGCAATAAAAATTAACACAACCCCATAAAATTGGGGCCCCGAATAGCATATATCATTTTACACATAAATTATGCAACAGTGGTAAAACAAAATATGTCGACATACTCTTCCACGTTTTTGCAATTCTACACAATTTGATTTTGTTATACTAACTATGACATAACTGTATCCCACTTCAGTTCATAGTAGAATTGCAACGGCGCATTTGAATTTTTTGGAGTGAAAAATAAAGCACAAATTGAGAGTTTTTGTATAAGAAAAGAATTCTGTGTTAAACTAAATCCCAGCGACACACTTTGAACTAAGAAAACCCACCAGAAACTCTCAATTTTTGCTCCATTTCATCAAAAAAAATGCAAATGTGCTGTTGCAAAATTCTATAATGAACTGAAATGGGATATAGCTGATTGATTTAATTTTTTGATCTTAGTCCAGTTCATTACTTAGTCGATCAATAGTAAGTAAAGACCCAGTTTTTATTGGCAATACATTTTGTACTGCTCATTGCATTAGATAATGAATGTAGAACGTCGATAAAATTAACTGGAATTTAGTATTATTACAGTTTTTATGACCTTAAATGTCGAACAATTAATTACGTAAAGTATTAAACCCTTAATTATTTATGTCCTCATTCAATATAATACTGTTACTATTTCTAATCCGTTTCATTTGTTCAAAATAGCAATTTATGCAACAAGTTGTAAAATGAGTGTGTTCTTTGCACTAGACTTGCACAACAGCCATTTTGCATCGTATTTCATACAAGATGTTTTCCAATAAAGCATAGGCGTCAAACGAAAATTTTAAGTGATTTCAATAAGTTTTCAAGTCGTACTAGTGTACGACTTGCTACGACAATACTGTTATTTTTAACACTTTAACACTAGTGTTAAAAAATACATCACAATGTTTGCTTTTCGCACTCAAATTTAAAACATTTATTTCGTTTTTATTATGCTCTCATAATTAACATATTAACACCTAATAAATATCCATTTTCGTGAAAAAAGACATTTTTTATTTTATTAGAGCCCGAAATTTTTAAAGCACAGAAGCATCAATTTATGATCAATAAATCGTTTATTAAAATTACTATAAGAAGGACAAGTAAAAATAAAAAATGCTCGATCAATAAACTTGCATGTTTTTAAAATAGAAACTTAAATCCAACTTTGCGTGTAAATATTATAAAAGGAATATTTTTAGCGACGAATTAAACCTAATACAGAATATCAATGATATATTTTATTCTGTTAAAAAAGTCATGTTTCGCCGGATATAATTGAAAAAATAATACTCTGAGTGACACTGAGTAGTAGTAAAGAAAATGAAAACCTAAAATGCATTAAATGTTGCTTTTCATCTCTTGAAATACTAATCAACTTGTTTTTTTATGTAAATTAAATGGGCGTAAAATCGAAGATTATTGAGATCTTAAATTTCAGACATAAATCATCTCTAATAACTCGAAACCAATTAGACACATTATTTTTCTTATGGAGTTAGATAGGATTTTCAATATTTTTCCAAAAACATTTAATAAAGTAGGAGGTACAGTTAAAAAATTTAAAGCAAAGATAACTAGCGGTAAGGAAATGAAACATAAAAAGTGACTTATGTTAATTTTGAACTTTCCTTCGCAATACTGATCGACCAGTTTTTGCTTGAAAATACATTTACTTAAATTAAAAAGTTATACAAACTGTCCAGTTTTGAAATGAAAGCCCTGTATATACATATTTACTGTGAATTATGTAGTTTGAACCGATTATTCATTTATCATTCTTGTGAGGTATACATATTATGGTGAAATTTTTTTTAAAGAAAGCGAAATTTTGACATGTGTTTTTACCACATCGAGATTTGTTTCTATGTAAAAAGTAAACTTTAAATTAAAACAAGTAATTACAACAAACATTTTCTTATTGAATCAAATTTAATGATTTTATAAAAATAAAAACTATAATTACCCGGATTTAACTCAAACTATGACTTGCCATTCATATTCGAAAAGATTAAAAAAAATCGATTTTACTGAAAAATATTTAATGAAAAAACAGTGAAGTGTATGCGGCATAAAATCTTTATTAAATCATTGCACAAAAACAATATTTAAAACATTGGGCCGTGTAAATAAAATTGAGTAAATGCTTTTACTTACAATTTTGCAAGCAAAGGCTCTAAAATGTATGATTAAAAATAAAAGAAAAGTATAAAGTTTTACTAAATTTGAAAGCATATTGGACGAGTATTTGCTTCAACGTCGAGGTTTTACTCAAAACAAAATTAATAAAACAAAGAAATTGTTTTTTCATTGAGCATTTACTTCAAAATTGTTGATGTTAATCAGTACAGACATCACTTTTTAAAAGAAAAACACCGTCAAACTCAAAACGATGGTGCAACTAAGGGTAAGAAACACAAACAAATTCGTGAACCCTTAGGAAAAGATTTCAAGATTTTATATCGTTTTGAACGAGAAAATCTTGCTGCTTTGGCCAGGTATTTTTTGCCTGAGAACAACGAAACGTGAGAAGGACCGTAATGGAAATTCATTGAATAATTATTTGTTGCTTTGTTTTATATAATATTGGGTGATGATGATTGTGATGATCGGATTTCGACGAAGGTGATAAGGAAAATGACGACAAAAATAATATTGAAGAACAGCATGAATTTTGATAATCATCTTTTTCGAGGAGTAGATTATACGTCACGACATTTAACATGTTATTTAGTAGCTACAATTGTAATTGAAAGAAATAGTATTCTTTTTAAAAATTATAACATTGAAAACTTTACTATATCGATTTATTTTAAGAGCATATTTTCCGAAAAATTAAAGCATATACTCCGAAGTAAAAGCAAGAGGTTATTCATACTAAGCAAATGCTTTTATTTTATTTTATACTCATGTTTTAAATAAATACTGCCCATTATCGAAAAAAATGCTACCAAAACTGGATACTTATTAACTTATATTAACTGGATAAAATTATTATCTTCAAAAGTAAAATGCAGTACATTTATTATTTAATTAATAGAGACACGTATACGAATTGTGTATACTGAAAATGTTTATTCTCAGTTTGTAAAATTCGCCAACATCGAAGAAGACACTCCTTCCTACCACCGGCGTTACGATTTCTTCGTAAGTAAATTCTCCGCCATGTGCCACAGTAGCGAAGGCGATCAAATCCGAATTGCCGGTATTAAAGGTCTCCAAGCCGTGGTCCGAAAGACCGTCTCTGACGACCTCGTCGAAAACATCTGGGAACCGGTCCACATGGACAAAATCGTCCCTAGCTTATTGTTCAATATGCAAAACGCTCGTTTTCTTAATAACGAAGCCAAAGAGGTCATTCCCGAAGACCAAACCGACCCACCAATGCTTGCCGAGACCTGTCTTCGGGAACTCGTCGGACGGGCCTCTTTCGGACACATTCGAGCCGTTCTTAAGCCGGTTTTGAAACATTTCGATTTGCATAAACTGTGGGCACCCGAGGATAATCCGAATAATAACGAATTCGCCATCCACACATTTAGGATAATAATGTTTTCGATCCAAGCCCAGTATTCTTACACGGTCGTGGAGACGCTAGTGGCCCATTTGGACGACAATGCCAAGTCTAGTCCGATTATCCGAACGAGTATTTCGGGGGTTTTATCGAAAATTATTGCCATAGCGGCTGGCGAAAGCGTGGGTCCGATGGTACTCGAGATAATTAATTCGTTGTTGTGCCACTTGAGAGATTCAGTCAAGCATGGCACAAGTATGACTGAAGAAAAGCAATATCAGGATGCATTAATCAATGCGTTGGGTGAATTCGCTAATCATTTACCCGATTATCAGAAAATTGAAATCATGATGTTTATTATGAGCAAGATTCCGTTTCCGCTTGTTGACAATCATACCCCCGCCGATAATTTGTTGCAAAGTATTTTATTGAAGAGTTTGTTGAAAGTTGGTACCAAGTACCAAACGATTCATTTGAATTCGACGTTTCCGGTTTCGTTTTTGGAACCTTTGTTGAGGATGTCGCTGGCGCCGGATCCCGAAATGAGGCTTCTGGTGCAGAAGATTCTGCACACGCTGCTGGACAGGCACCAAAATTTGGAGAAGTTGACCAAACCGACGTAAGTAATAAATAATAATAGGCCCATAAGAGCATAATGTATTTTTTCTATACCCATCTTCCTCCGTTGCGTTTTTAGTACGGATATCTAAAGATCAGGATATGAAACGAGGTATAAATAAATAAACGTTCTCGTCCTCCTTAGTTCCCTTAATGTCGCAAGAGAGCGCAGTTCTATTACCGTCTAAATTTTCAGAGCAGTGAATTTAAAAAAATGCTTGTATTTGTATAACGGTTAACATATTATAGCAAAGAAAAATACATACAGAGATAAGATCATTAAATTCTCAATAGGATACAAAAATGTTATCGTAAACAATATTTAAAAAAATTCAAACATTTACTTTTATACTTTGCCCCGTATTTTTTAAAACGCTGCGAATATGGTTATAGATGCAAGAAAAATGTTAGGAAGAAAGTTGTAGAGAATTAAATTTCCTTCAAAAAAAATCTTCGAGACCATATCCCTATCTTCAACTATTTAGGCCCAAAAGTCGTTCAAAGACGCTCAACTGACGGATGTACTTCATTTAGCCAGTGGTCAAGTATTGGAAAGTTAAATTATACCTAAACCGTTGAAGATAGAAATATGGTGTCGCAGGCTTTTTTGTAGAAAGTGTAATTCTCTACAACTTTGTTCCTTACACTTTTTTTGGATATTCAACCGTATTGGCAGCGTTCGTAAAAATATACCGGGTGCCCAAAAACCGGCGCACCAACTCAATGGTGTGTGTAGAGAACTGCTTACATATAAAGGTGAAAATAGTAAAAAAATTCTTTGTATTAAAGTTATTGATAAATTACGAATTTCAAACAAATGATATGTGGCAACGTTGTCTAACAGTCGTGATCGCAATAGAATTTGATCAACAATTCGGAAATAAAATTAACTAGACGCCCTCTGGTGATGACTTTTGAACTATGTCGAAAACAGTAAACAAATTTTCGTAATGCCACATTTAATTGACATTTAATGAATTGTTCAACAATTTTGCGTGTTTAGTGTTAATTACTTACAATAGAAAGAATTACTTTAAAAGTACGTGGTGGTAAATACTAGCGTTGACTTTGGTTCTGTAGTTTTTCATGGTATAATGTGTTTATTGTTGGAACTTGAAAGTGGATAAAAAGTGAAAAATATTTAAAGTTTGATTACAAAGTGTTATCAAACAGTTGTCTAATTAAAGATTACAAGTAATGGATCACAGCGAACACAAAGTTTGGCTCAAGAAACCAATAAATTAGTGAAGTGTTATGAATTTTAGGTTAGAATTTTCCACTAAAAAAATCATGAAATGCTGCGGTAAATCTACAAAACTACAATAAAGATTAACAACTGCTGATACATTTAAACGTAAATTATGCCAAAAGGTAGGTTTTTCAATGTCTTTGTAATAATTTTCCAATAAAGAAAGTGAACCAAACAGTCATTCGTTATTCGTGTTTTCCTCGTCATCAGGCATCCCGAACTGATATAGCCAAATCGAACCCTCACTGAAATAGGTTTTACTGATGATGCGGATAGATGGCCTTAGTGTTTTACGGGAAAAAGAAATCCTATTGGCGGATTTAAAATTTCATATTATTGAAGAAAAACGTGGTACCGATGCGCGGCTGACAAGTAAAAATTTCACAAACGTCAGCAAAATTTGAGTTTATTTTTTATAATATAACGTTAATTTTTCAAAGTTTTATTAAAATAGTGGTTCTAGGTGTCGTGTTTGGGTTAGACTATTGCCTACTATCGGTTAGGAACAACATGATCTCCAAGAATATAACGTAGTAATGAGCTCCAGAAGGTTTTCGTAGATAGGTGCGTTTTTCCCAAAAGTGAGTTTTTTGAGACCGAACCGCAAGTGAGTTACACTGTGAGGAGATTCCCATAGACAGAAGTTGCAAACATAAGGTGCCAGTTTGGCTGATTGCAAGTATGTCTTTATCATCGATGCGGTGACGACTATTAGTTTTGTAAACTTAATGGATTTAATAAATATCTTTAATATTAAATGTATTTAGATCGTGTCATGTTGGGTACAATTCTTCCATTTGTGCTGTCTGTGCATCCACCTTTTCAAATACAATTAGAAAATTTTCACAATAATTGTATTTGATAAGGTTTTGACATCATTTTGACGTGAGCAAAAATTTTAAAAATACAAAGTAATCGGAATTATTTAATTCGCGCCATTTTTAGTACGTGATGATGCGGCTAGATGGCTCCAGCTAGGAATTCATTGCCAACCATTATGTTCCGCTTCTATAAAAGTGTTATTCTATGCTCGTCATCTCTCATTTGTCAACATAAGTTTCTTGCATCAAAGATACAATAATCATTTCGCATAGGCAATGCAATAATTGTGAAGCCCCAAAATTCGTACAACGCTCAAAATATCCGAATAAACATTTTCCCGCCATTTATGGTTACTGTTTTCGACCTAGCTCAGTGGCGCCCCCAACGGTAATTTTACTTCCGAATAAAAATAAATTATTTTTGAAACGGTTTCCTAGGAAATAATTCCCAGTGTTGCCACATTTACAAACTGTGATTTTTTAGTAAATCTCAATTTTTTTAAATTAAAAAAACTGCTAAAGTCTGATAGGAAATTTAAAAATAATTATTCAGCGTTGTATTCGGGAACGATTACTTAGTGTGAAACATAAAAACATTAAAAAAATAATGAAAACTGAAGAAGTTAACAAAATAAGTTTGTAGCTCCAAATTTTTTTAAATATGGATTTAGAAATTTTTTCAAGATTTTTCCCGTGATCTACACGTGCTTTACAACAACATACCACTGAGTTGGTGCGCCAGTTTTTCAGCACCCTGTATATAAAAGTATAAATATATATAAAAGTGGAACGCAAATTAATAATTCTAAGCGAGAATTCTTTGCACACTGTCGCATATTTATCAAAACCTTGGGAATACGGTTGAA
Organism: Tribolium castaneum; assembly: GCF_031307605.1. Taxonomy (NCBI): domain Eukaryota; kingdom Metazoa; phylum Arthropoda; class Insecta; order Coleoptera; family Tenebrionidae; genus Tribolium; species Tribolium castaneum. Next base: position 16,529,345 of record NC_087396.1, read on the forward strand.
AATACAAAAAAAATGTAAGGAACAAAGTTGTAGGGAATTAAATTTCCTGTAAAAAAGACAGCGACACCATTTTTCTGTCTTCCACAATTTAGGTATACAGGCTGTTTGTGGATTGCGCTCACAAATTTTAACCACTAATAGACCTCGCCAAAAGGAACGACTTTTCTCTCTCCAATTTTTGCCGAAAACATGTCATTTCTGAGTTAAAATTAAAAATAAATTGAGGCTAAAAACAGTGAAACCCCGTCTCCGCCTATGTGTAGATACGAGTACGATATTTCCATTATTCAAACAAAAAAAAACTATGGAACGTAAACAGCATAAAGACAAAAAAAAACTTATCAGTGTCAATGTTAGTGGGCCAGTAGTACCATTATAAAAATTGCTCAAAATGTGGCCCTTCGGTCGCAATGCACGCTTGAACCCTTCAGGGTAGGAAAGCTTGCGGTCTTGCACATATCCCCTCGTAATTTCTAAATGATGCTGCTGGCAAAACAGAAACGGTCAGCTCCTAGGCATTATTACTTGGAACACAATTTGAACACTAGTTGTTTCACGTGAATCGATAAAAAAATCACACGGATTTAAATCTGGAAATCACTAAATTCGGCGATTGAATAATTGGTCATAATGATTTAATTTCAAACTGACACGTCAATTCACTCGAAAGGGTAATTGCTACTGACGAACAACTGATAATTTTTTTGGGGCATAAAGTTATCCCTTTTTTGTGCATAAAAACGTTCACGGTCAACGTTCAATGCAATTTATTTCCATTGATATTTTACTTGCACCTAACAAGGAGAGACACTGAACGGCTCGTGAAAATCGTGGGAGGAAAAATGGGAAAAATTTTTTTGAATACGGAATTTGTTGTCTCTTAGTGTTAAATTTTGTGAGCGCAATTCACAAACACTCTGTAAATTAACTTTCCGTAGTTTGACCACCGGTAAAACTAAACGCATTCGTCGCGTGAGCGTCTTTGGAGGCTAAACCGTTGACGACAGAGATCTGGTCTTGGGAACTTTTTTAAAGAAAATTTAGTTCTCTTCAAATTGCGGCACAATTTTTTTAAGTTCCGAAAATCTTGCGGTTATTTCGTTTCGTCTCCTAAGATATAATCCTCCGTAGTTTTCAGCTCAAATTTTTCGACAGGCTTGGAAAAGTTGATTTTCCAATACCCTTGAAACTTACTAATGTAAAATGCGGCGAAAGCCCATTTCCCTAATTGCCGCACTTTTGCATCGATTTTGGAACTTTGCCACTTTATTTAATGTTTTGATGCGAGACTTATCGACCCACTTGACCCACATAAGCGGATAAATCATCTCAAAGTCCCCTTATTTTTCCTCCCCCAGAGTGAACGTGAGCAAACTAAACCTCGTATTGGAGAAATCGTCTCGCCCCGACCTAATTTTCATCAACAAACACGGCCCCATCATTTACGACGCTCTCTACACCACTCTCCAGATGGACTCCAACACGCCCGACAACGTGGAGGCGGTCTACACGACGCTGGCATTGTTATGCGTCGAACTGGCGAGCGCGGAGACGGTTATCGACTTATTGCAGTTAGTCTTAGGGATCCAAAGTCTTGCCTTGAACAGCACGACCCTCTCCACGCCGCAAAAATTCAATCTCCACGCTTTGGTGATCAGTCTTCTGGTCCTCATCCCCAGCGTGGTGACTATTCCCCCATTGTTGGAGTACGCTAATCAGATCGTGGAGGCGAGGACGCAAGAGGCGCCGCATTTACTGCCCGACTTGATGGTGCACTACCCCCAAGACAGCGAAGTGGCGAATAAAGTGCCGCATCTTTTGGTCGATCAAGTGAGTCATCAGGCGAAAAGCGGGCATTTTGGCTACTGATTGTTTGTTTAGATGGCTGTGTGTGAGAATCTCAAGAGTGGAGGGATAGATCCGTCAAGGTTGGCTCAAACGTCGCCGTATGGGGCTGGAGGGCCGGGGGTTGTGATTGGAGGACAGAGGAACAGCTGGATCGAGACGGCTAGAGGCAGTGTTATTGATATTAATGCGCCGCCAGAGGTCGATAGCGTTTCCAGTAGTCCTGGAGTTCAGAGGGTAATTAATTTGTCAGCTTGGTGTGCGAGAAATTTTTGGTAAAAACTGACTTAAAAGGTGATTCATCCATTTAGACGAAGTCACAATTTCTGTCTAACTTATTTGCATTAGTTTACATGTGAACAAACTTTTATGCTTTTATGTTCGGCTCAGAAAATAATTTATTTTTATTTTTGGCATTTAAATACTACTATGTATTGATTTTTTATACTTTTTTAAAAAAAAAGCAATCAATCTGTAATTAACCAACTTCAAATTTTAATATCATAATCACAACACCTTAAATTAGTTCTCTTGAATATTTTCTTTGTAAAAATAAATAACTTGGAAGGTAAAATGTCATTACAAAAATGAGCAATTTTTGCTCTTTTTGTCCAAGGACTTTTAATCGTATTGAGTTGTATCATATATATTTTTTTCGTAAAAATATATTGAAGAGGTAACCTTATGTTGTCCAATGAAAAAGCCGCAAATTATGGTTAATTCGCGGTGTGAAAGAATTCCCTTAACGAAAGTTATCGTTTGTCTGTGTAATGAATAATGATACCTATAATCTTGGGACAAACATTATCTGTCAAGGTTGGGTTTCAAGTAATTAGTTGTTTGTAAACAAGTATTTAGTTCAGTTTTAATAATCCTACCAGTCAGTTTTTATTTCTATAACCAAACATTTGAAAATATTCGTTTTCATGTTTTGTTAATTTTGTAATAGAAAATGGTCGAAGAGGAGTTAACTTTTGAAAGTATGAAGAAAGTATTGACCGAATCGGCGGAAACTCGGAAAGAGGCGGAAGCGCGCCGGCGCAAACAATTGAGTGACACTTTCCGGACAGCCACTTTTTCGGAACTTGTCAGGCGGACTCAGCCCAAAGTGAGCCGAAACATTGCATTGAATTTAAAAAAACATGTTTTTTCCAGCATGATGTATTACAGAATAAGTTGAATGAAATTTTCAAGTCCCTCAGTGCGAACGACCGACGCAACCCGACCGAAGAAAAGAAAATCGAGAAACCAGCGTATGAACAAAATTTCCCCGAGTTGTTCTTCTATTGAATTTTTCCGCTTAGCAATACTCCTTAGTGTCTGTTATTGTTTATGGAAAGTTTATAAGTATGTTACGTATTTTTCTAGAGAGGTTCTAATGATGTTTGAGAGGTGAAAAAATAAACGATTATTCCTGACATGAACTCTTTTTTTATTGGGACACCACAACACATACATTTCAAAGTAACCAGCGAAAAGCTTCTATGTTGTAGCAGTGAAAGTTAATCTAATTCTGACTCATTAAGTAAAAAAATAAAGAATGATGAATACTGCAAAACAAAGAAAACGAGATTTTTGACTAATTTGCAGCTTTATTCGACTTTGAGAAGTTCTACGTCGAAAATCAAAGTGGAGTTTGGCGGGATGATGCCTGGATGACCACGAGACCCATAAGCGTAGTCAGGGGAACACGTCAACTTCGCCCTTTGACCCACACTCAACTGCAAAAAATATTGTCCCCTTTAAAAACAGCCCTCCAAACACTAAATACATCAAATGCTAGCACAATCAGTAGTAAAGTAGCAACATCAAAGGAGTCAGAGCGCAAGGATTGTTAACATCATTCAACTATCCAATTGTACTAATTTCTGGGACAGCTTGTGTAGTGACACGCGCGATCGGTTTTTTCCACTGTTTACAGTAGAATTTTCCCACTTTCTGGCCTCCCACTATACTCACTTGCGCTACTCCTTCGTCCCAGCCCTTGATGACTTCGCCCTTTCCAATTCTGAACTTGAAGGGCACACCTCTGTCCCGTGAGGAGTCGAATTTTGTGCCATTTTCTAGAGTACCCGTATAGTGAACGACGACGGTTTGACCGGTCTTTGGGAAGGTTTGACCTACGGCAGCCCCAAAGATTGATCAGTTCAAGGTCGCCCCATTAGCGGCTTGATAACCGAACCCACGCGCTAATGACACTAATTTGCGGCTTTTTTGGTGCGATTAGCGACGGTAATGGGTTGGCAAGTGATAATTTATTACTTTGTGATAAATGATTCGATAACTTACCATCGCCGGGTGAGATTGTATCGACTTGGACGCCCATGACGGATAAGCTGCGGAAAGATGGAAAAAATGTAGTTTAAGAGAAAAATGGGTCATTTCAGGTGTTTTTACCTTAAATTACGACTATTTACAAAATTAAATGCAAAGAAACGCCTTCGTGAGAGAGACTGAAAACAAATGGCGGCAGGGAAAAGTGACGTAATCAAGTTAGCGCGCACGTGCAAGGCTACCAATTGCAGAGACGCGCCGGAAAAAATTCGGATTTTGACAGATCCGCATTGGAATAACGATTTTACAGGACTTAGGAAAGACACCAGATGTGTTAATAAAAGCGTCTTACAATCATTATAATTCCTCTGTAACTGTTGATTTTTCGTCAATGGTTTATAGAATCCGGTCAGATATTTTTACTCCTTTTACTAAAAAACGCAAAACCCAATTTTGTACTTTAATATTTGATTTTCTAAAAATTTTTGTGACACATTTCCATCATCGTTCATAATTTTTTTTATTTCAAATTCAAATTTTTGAAAAAACAAGGCGCACGCGCACCACAACCGTTGCGTAGGTGGCGCCACCCCGCGGCATTTTCCGCTCTCTTTGACGTTTTTCGTCATTCGAACGTGTTTTTTTAATTTTCCGGTTTCCAACAAGTGAAAACTTTGTAACCGATTTCCACCCTATTTGGGGTGCACTACCAACCCCAGCGAACCGCGCACCACATTCCATTTCCCGAACCTGCCCAAGCTTGCCGATTTTTTCTGTTTCGGAAAAAAACAATTAAAATGTGGGACGATTGGAACAATGATAGCCCCGTCCAGACGCAGGTTTTCACGAACAGTAGCGACTACTCTAACTGGCGCGACAATTCGCAGCCGCGGCGTCCCCGAGACGATAGACGGAACAACGGTTACAGAGGAGGCAATCGCGGCGGCCCCCGACGTGGGGGCAACGATGACGCGACTATGATTAAAGTGCCGTCAAAATTTGTTGGGAAGATTATTGGAAGGGGCGGTTCGAAAGTCAATGATCTGCAATTCGAATCTGGGGCCAAAATTAATATTACAAAAGAGACTGAAGGGGATGAGACTTTTATTAGGCTTTCGGGGACCAACGATGCTGTCTCAAAGGCTGAAAGTTTGATACGGGAGTTGACGATTGAGAGAGACAGTTATGTGAGGGAGGTGAAGGAGGAAGAGCCTCCGCCCCAGCTGGACGAACCCCAAGAAGAACCCAAAATTGTTGACTGGAGGGCCGTTTTTGCCAAGTGTGTAAGTTGGCCTTGACAACTGATGCCATTTCATAGCTTACTATGAAATGCCAACGTCGCATTTTACCAAATTATTTTTTTAAATAAGGTTTATAAAAATTTAAAATAGTTATTAACGATTAGGTCTCTCATTGAAACTACAAATAACACTAGCTATTCATTTTTTGAAGTGCATGAATAATATTTATAACTATTTTTTAGAAAAAATGCGACTTTGGCATTTCTACAGGTGTCTGTTTTTCGAGCTCCCCCATGGAGATCTCTGTTATTACAAGACATACTAGGTCGGTTAGATTAGGGCATTTTTATGGTGAAAGAAAATTTTATGTCACTTTTAAAAACTTGTAATTTTCGTTTTTATTTTTTTAAGCGAAATCCAAAAGAATTAGAGTTTTTAAATAGGACATTTTTCAGGCACTTTTTTATATGAAATCCAAATTTGTCATCGCCTTTTCCAAGGAGTCCTTGATGTCAGAGTTACAATACTTAACTTTGGTTTTTACAGTATACAAGCAAATTTGCTAAACAATTTATTAAATAAGGAATTACGAAAAATTCGTTATTGATTTACAATTACATTGATTTTGTTTGCAGGACGAGTTGGAAGCTGAGAAGTGGGCCGCCTTACCCCCCATCAAGAAGGAATTCTATTTCGAGCATCCTGAAGTCACTGCCATGACTGAAGACGAAGTTGAAGCCTTCCGTCTCGAAAGTAACAACATCGTGGTGGAGCGAACTTTCAAAACTGAAAATAGCAAACCAGTCCCGAAACCAGTTGTAACTTTTGAGCATGCGTTTCACAAATATCCTGAAATCCTGGAAGAAATGAAAAAGGCAGGATTTACCAGACCTTCGCCTATCCAGAGCCAAGCTTGGCCGGTTTTACTGAGCGGAGAAGACTTGATCGGGATCGCTCAAACTGGAACCGGAAAAACCTTAGCTTTTCTGTTACCTGCATTGATTCACATCGACGGTCAAAACATCAAGAAGTCGGAGCGTGGGGGCCCTGCAGTCTTGGTCATGGCTCCAACCCGAGAACTCGCCCTTCAGATCGACAAAGAGGTCAAGAAATACGAATATAAGGGGATCACAGCGTAATTATAGTCCCCTAGAAGGCGTTCTAGCGTTTTTACAGAATGTTCGAAAATGGTTGTTCATTGTAATTTCTCAGTATTGTCTTTTCTGTCAAATCTTCGACCTAGCTTTTTACTATTTTTTTGCATTTTTCGGCAAAGTTTATGGTTTGTTACCATTTGTGTTTTATTATTTTGTTGGAAACATTTTAAAGCCTTCTTTTTAATATCTAAATCCTAGATTATAAACACTATTTTAAAAAACGTTTCCGATAGCAACGTGTTTTCACTATTTTAAAACACACTTCCTATAGCAACGTGTTTTAAATTAAAATGTTCCAACAAAAAAAAAATTGAACAACAGATACTCGCATACATACGCTCGTTGCATAACGACAGCCCTCGGACTTTAGCTTGTTTGCGCACTCGTATTATTAATAACAGTTATGTTTTGACGGATATATCACTTATGATAGCATTATTCACAATTTAAATTACACGGCACTACGGAAGATTATAACTTAGAAGACGAAACTAGATAAAAAAATCGCAGGATTTTCTGAATTCAGAAAAATGCCTCTTGTACTCTTGATAGACTGAGAAAGAATGACGACTAAAATTTTCATAAGAAACAGAAAAAAATAACGGAACTACAAGGACGGGGACGTTTCATTCCTACCCTTAAGGTATTCGTACGTGGCACATCAAGTTTAAAATTCATAGGTAACTTGATGAACTACCATTTTTGAACACTATGTATTAAAAATCTACTAGAACAGCCTTTACCCTTCAAGTTGTTTTTTTCTCAATGAAATTTTGCCCCGTTTAGGGTTTGCATTTACGGGGGCGGTAACCGTCGCGAGCAAATCAAAGTGCTTACTGACGGAGTCGACATAGTGATCGCTACGCCCGGCAGACTCAACGATTTGGCCGAAGCCGGCCATTTGGAGGTCAAATATGTCACATACGTGGTCCTCGACGAGGCCGACCGTATGTTAGACATGGGTTTTGAGCCCCAAATACGTAAGGTGATGTATAGTATTAGACCCACGAGACAGACTGTGATGACAAGTGCGACATGGCCGCCAGGGGTTCGAAGACTGGCCCAGTCGTACATGGTTGACCCCATACAGATTTATGTGGGGACTTTGGATCTGGCTGCCACTCATACTGTAACCCAGATCATAGAAATTATCCCTGATGACGACCAGGAGAAGTTTAGAACGGTTGGTAGCTCAAAATACTTATGCAACTCGGCTCATTGATTTCCAGTTTATGAATTTCGCCACAAATCTGGACCCGTCTGAAAAAGTGATTGCTTTCTGTGGGAAGAAGGCACGCGCTGATGAGTTATCGACGGAGTTGACTTTGGCAGGGCTCCAGTGTCAGACAATCCACGGTGATCGCGATCAAAGCGATCGAGAGCAAGCTCTACTTGATATTGCCGATGGCACAGTTCAAATACTCATTGCGACAGATGTCGCCTCACGAGGTTTAGACATTGATGATATCACGTAAGCATTTAACTTAAACCACTGGACGGTTAACAGTTTTTTTTCTTAGTCATGTCATCAATTACGATTTTCCAAGGAACATAGAAGAGTATGTGCATAGGGTTGGCAGGACTGGCCGTGCCGGAAAATCCGGGAAGTCGATTAGTTACTTCACGCGGGGCGATTGGGCCCAAGCCAAGGAACTAATTGCCATTTTGGAAGAGGCACAGCAGTACGTCCCAGAGGAACTGTACAAAATGGCAGATCGCTACGCTTCCTGGAAGGAAAAGAAGGACGCTTCAAGGCCCCCCGGTCGCGGCCGTGGTGGGGGCAGGCGTTGGTAACTCGATTAAGGATCTTTTTTTTTCTCATAGAATTACTTGTATTTTTGACATTGACGTATTAAAGTTTTGATGATGTCATTTTTTGTGTTTTTGTTGCCTGGGGTGGAGGGTTTTTACATGGGTTTGTTGGAACGTGGACGCATTGATCGCCATTGTAGGGTGCATGGGCAAAGTTCGGCGTCTAGCCCTAGCGTTATTAGCGCGCCTATCCTGCCGTCGATGGACGATAGTAACTTTAGTCTTTCAGTGATATTCATTTCTGGGCTTTTGTTTTTTCTGATTTTCTTGGGTTAGTGATATTTTACCCAAGTGTTGCGATTTATGCGGCTTGTAGGTATGCTTAAGGGACTGCTGGGGTTGTGTTGCTGGGACAAGATAGGTATGTACGGTCTGGGCCTTTTGATTGAACTGCCGCGACCTTTGAACCAATACCAAGAGAAAGAACTTGAGAGAAGATCGGTGGTGTATGACATCGGGGGATGGCCGATCCACCCCGACACACACGAACGAAGTGTCCGAGTTTTGCCGAAGTAAACACGAACTGTGTTGGTTCCGACTTGACTCGGTTTTTCCAGGAGAACCGAATTTTGTTTAAATCTGATTTTCTTCCTGGCGTATCCTTTGGCCGCATGTGTGTACATCTGCGCTTTTTGCTGCTGTATTAAGAACTACAACAAGGTGCAAGACAGCAGTTGTTTCAAACACGTGGATGTTATCAGACTAAATGAAGTATTGAATAAATTATAAATGCAAGCAATTCCGGTCATTCTTTCAGTGTAAGAACGAGGGTCCTGGAATTGATATCTACGTGAATAAACAAAAAGAGGAACAAGACACGAAATATGTAAAAGAGACGATGCGAAAGAGTCGAGAATCGCTTCAGTATAATGTCAAAGTAAAGACATGCAAATGTCACTCCGAAACTAATTAAATTCGCTTCATAATGGGACATGACAAATCTTTTTTTGAGTCACTATCGCATCAGCAAGTATGTTAATGAGAGCATTTAATAATCGGGAAGTTTTATCGCTGCCAGTGCGTTAACTGGCGAGAATTTCAATCACCCTCTTATTCATTCTGATACAGGATTAAACATTTAGCAATTTAACATTTACGGTATATTTATAACTAAAATATTTATATTCATAACAAAATAAAAAACTCAATTGGTACACTCAGAAATACTTACACAGTTACGACATTCAGTCATTACATGATCGCGCTAATTACATACAGGCTGTCCCAACGATGTGAAAAAGTCCACTGACCTCTAAATGTTAGAAAATTAATCTTTTTTAACGAAGGCCGCAGATACTAACCTCCTGAGTTACCTAAAATTATTTTCAAGTACACTGGATGTTTCCGAAATCAGCTACAACACAGGCTTATAGTTTTTAAATAGAACAGCCTATATTTTTTGCATTTTGGTATGTAGCTTTTAACACTGATGGTTTTAAAGTTAACTTGTTATTGATCGATTTTGCTGTTTTTGAAATTGTTTAATTTTTTGACAACACGTTTTAAAAAAAGTGATAACATCTAGAAATCTTAGAAAAGCAGGACTTTCACAACTTTAAATAAAAAAGTTTAAACTCAAAGGATGTAATTTCTTTAGCTTACTGCAATCACGAAAATAAAAAAATTAAGAGGTTTTTTGAAGTTGAATAACTTAAAAATTTTAAATAGAACACCTAATTTTTTATTTTTGCATCTAAAAGACCTTTTTTTCTAAAAACATTCACTGTTAAGTGTCTTGTTGATCATTCAAAAGATATTTAACTTTAAACATTTAATGTTACCCTTAGTTATTACAGTAAAATAACAAAAATTTTAATATTTTTGCCGAATTTTTAAATCCTCTTATGAACTGCAATAAATGGTCCTTGGTAGTTATGGTATGGTGTACCACGATAACAACAATGCTCATGCATAATGTGTATTGTTGCTGAAATTTATTTTTAAAATCAAATATCTTTTTAGGCATTTGAAATTGTATGTTTTTATTAGATAGACAATTTAATAATCTTGAGAAGCAAGAACAAAAAATAGAGTGTTCCATTTAACTTTTTCAAGTTACATATTTAACTTTTAACAAACTTCTTACCTTTTCTACGTTCCTAATTGCAGTGCGCTTAACAATTACTAAATTAAGTTTAAATTATTCCCTCTACAGTGGTGAAAGTCCTATCTTTCTACGATTTTTCGTAAAAAAACAAATTTGAAAAACTAAGCAGCTGCAAAAGCTACGTCCAAAAATGTAATAAAATTTAGGCGTTCCATTTGAAAAAAACAACATTAGTGTTTTTTATATTGGAACATCTTGTATATATACCGCAGTACTTTAAACATATGCAGCAGAAAAGCATCTCTAATCTAAAAAAAGAAAAAATCAATATCTCTAATAATAAACAAGTTATGGAGCTCTTTCGGCTTGTTGGGACAGCCTGTATGTATAAAAAAATAATATCCAAACACTATTCCGAGAAAATATACCCTCTGAGATCCTTCATTTGGTCAACACCTTCATGATTTCGATCATGGCTATATTTTTGTCCCTTTCAGTCTTTTTCGCAAGCATCGCTGCCACCAGTTCCCCAAACATAGCTTCGGGACTTTTCTGAATCTCTTCGACTTTTTCCCTCTTTTCGTAGGACGACTCGCTATTATCACTCGCTGACCTCTTCCTTCCGGAACTGGCCGTCCCGGAATCGTAGGAACTATCCTGCATATCACATCCAAAATCCTCACTTTTAACAGTTGGTATAAAATCGTTTGACGACGAGTTCATCGAATTGTCGTCGTACATGTCATTGTGAAACGGGAACCCCTCTGCGGGGCCACTCTGGGGGCGAAAGCTCATATCCGGTTCGCAGTTCTTGCGCCGGTATTGGATCACCTTGTCCAGGAACGACATGTCATCCAGAAACTCCCACTTGCCCTCCCCCTCTTGGTACTTATTTTTCTGGCGGATGTACTTCTCCCTGAGCCCCTTCCAGCGCATCATGCAGACGTTAATATCCTTGTTCATGGCCTGGGCTATACCCCGCCACAGCTGGTACTTCACCTGCTTGCTGGGGTAACCGTTGCTCTTGCGGTCCCAAATGGGGCTCGCCTTGCGCACCAACGCGATCAAAGTCTTGTCAAAATCGCTGTAATTTTCCGCCAGTTGGACGAAAAATGGCTCGTCCGTCATGTTCATCTTCGTCTCATCGAGGGGCAGCTTCGACATGTCACTGTCGTAGTTCAGCGACTGCTTTCTGAGGATAATATGGGGGTCCAGGAAAGACAGGCTCTCCAGGTGCTGCCAGGGCATGTACTTGTCCGCATACATGGCCTGTTTTTCCCTTTCTCTCACGTACTTCTCCCGAAGACTCTTGAACGTGTCTTTACAGGACGAAGCTAGCAAAACGTTCGTTAATTAAGTAATTAATTAATTACAGAGCCGTACCTGGACAATTCATAATTTCGCCGATTCTCTCCCAAGCTTCACTTTTCAGGTTTTGCTCCCTGAAAGTAGCGCAATTTCGGTCCCACACCTGGGGGAACTGCTTGACAACACTAATAAATCTGGCATGATCCATGACTAATTTTGAGGTTAGTTTTAGTAATTACGAGAAATTCGAGCAAAAATGGAAAAATTCGGGTTTTTAGAGCGATTTTGGGAGGATTTGTGGTCCCATGACGCTCTTTCGGCGTTCACCGCACGTACTGATTGCAATTTCGTCGATACTACGCCAAGTTAATTAGATTCCATTAAATTAAGGAATGGCGGCGTTCTGCGTCTCTCTCCAACAAATGCTAATCCTATCGTGGCATCTCTGTCGCACTGATAATTAGTAATTTATCTCCTCCCATTTATTTACTTTATTGTAATTAACTTTATTAACCATGTTTTGTGGACCTTGAAATCAATGGGAAATGAAAAAAAAAATTAATTTAGCTGTGGGAATGGTTGTGGGGTTTTGTTGAGGAGTGGTTTTTGTGAATAATGATAATCAGTTTTTTAACAATTCAAAAATTGTAATTAATAAAGCATAGCTGTAAAAGTTAATTGATTGTAATCAACTGGATTCTATTGTCTTCAGATTCGACTAGTTTGGTTCCATTTTTGGTTAAATAAAATCGAGTTAAATCTCAAATTGGATACGTTTCGCTTAATTATCTAAATTAATTGCTTTTCAGGGTCGGGACAATAAAATTGCTCTCGTGGAACGTGCGAGAATCAATAAAAAACGATACAAGTGTAACATGGCCAATCGCAATTTATAAGAGAAGAGTTTCAATTTGTCATTTTTTGATTTTCCGTTATACCGTTTTCGTGGTATTGAATTAGGTAACTCAGAATGAAAGTAGAGTGAATATTAATTAGAGCAGACCAGTTATTTTCGTAATTTAATTAATTTACCAATACCTAATTACTTATAATTGCACTTAATTAAAAAGTTAAATTAAAACTTGTTATTTTAAACGTGTTATTCATGTTATCATATGCGACAAAATAATGATAGCAAAATAACAAAACTGTTCGTTTAATTTTGAAAAAACTCACCTTACCTTCACCAATTAGTGTCATAATTTAAATAATTAATTATCTTATTTAGGTAAATTTTAATTAGAATATTTTTTTCTAATATAAATAAAAAATCTAATCAAAATATACCGAAATAGTTTCCTATAATTATCAAAAAAGTTTATTTTGATGATGAATGTGAAAAAATCCGTCTGTATTTTTAGCAATTAAAAAAGTTCACAATTGAATGAATTTTACCCGAAGCAGGAGCATTAAGCTTCATTGGAAAGGGAACCGTGTGGTGTCATAGTATACGAAACTCGTTATTTTAAAGTAATAATGAAAATTTTCTACAAGAGGTATTAATTTAAAACCCGCGCCCTTGTGGAGCCACCAATCAGCTTGTGGCTGCATCACGTGACTCCATCTTTAATCCAGCAACAAATGATGTTCCTTAGCAACCAATCGCTGTAACAGATTGGGTAACCTCCGTTGTCATTTCCCGCTTTATTTATCAAAAGTTTTCTTCGGAAAAACCGGTAAAAAATCCCCTCGGAACGCCCCCGCCGTTGGGAAAGCTAACCTCAACCGGAAGTTTTTGTTGTGAGTGAATAATATCGTATCGGTTCGTGCGCTGTACGCCAGATCAGAATTTTCGCCGATTCCGGTGCAAAATCGTTGATTTCTCGTGAAAATTGCGTCAGTTCCGGGCAAATCGCCTCCGTGTTCGATTTGTTTCTAAAAATTTCGTTCGGGGGTGCGAAACGGGGGAGTTTTGGGAGTGTTTTTGTGGGATAGCCCGCGGTCAAACCGTTGTTCGGTTAAATCCAAAAGTTTTGCCACCATTTTTTCTTCCTTTCTCGTTTCGCATGACCAGGGTGGTGAAACCTAAATGCACCAAACCAAGTATAGGCGCCAAATTCAAAATCGACTGTAGTTCGGCTTGCCATCGCAGATGTCGCACACACGTATAGTCAATTTTAGCGAAGCTATCTATAATATCGGCAGAAATTAACAGTGGACCTGTGACAGTTGCCATTGTGCCAATCGCCATTTTGTGCTTGGTTTGTTTGGTGTTCGCCTTCGGCTTTGTTTTATGTGAAATTAGTACTGTTTTGTGGTTTTTTTCGTGTGTGTGCTTTTTTGAACTTTTTTATTGTGGGAATATAAATAATTTGATGGATCAATGATTAGTTTATAGTTATCGTATCGTGTATATTGGACTAGTGATAATAAATTTTTATTACAAGTTTATTGTCTTTATTTGTTCTCATATTTTATTTTTCGTATTCTTTGTAAATATTCAGCAACAATAGTTGTCTAACATCAGAAAGTGTTATTAGCAACTATTGTTGTGAATATTTACAAACAATACGAAAAATGCAATCACTTTAAAAGAAAAGTTAACTACGGGCAATTCAAATCGCCCGCGATAACACTTAGTACGCGCTGGCCACAATAGATGTGCTAGTGACATTTTCGCTCTATCGGGACAAGGATAGATGCGTTTCTGTAAAACCTGTTATTCTGTGCGCATGACCGATCCGGGCGTCATCACCTCCATCTGTTTATCTCTTTCAGACAGACATATCAGAACAAGACGGAACGATCGACAGCACATCAAGATACGTCGCACTTGCGCAAACGACTTAAAACTTTTCTCAGAAACTTTTCAAGGCTGTTCCATCCTTCAGCGGCCATTGTTGGATCTGTCGAAGACGCTTGGGTTTTGTGTCCGAGTGGTGAGTGTCACAAGTTGCGAAAAATCGGCGGAGATTTGCCCCAAAGGCCGCCGAGAGACGACAACCTGTTGCTTCATCCCGACGACTTCGAGCCGCGTGCGGCGCACTCCCGAACTCTATTCCCTTGTTCTCCAAGTGTAAACAACCTCCGATTCCCGATTTTTCGACCGGAATAAACGCTAACCTCAAACGAATTCCGAGATTTTTATCGGCTTTTTTGGTAAGGTTTTTCTGTAGACGATAATTTGATCCGTTCTTGATGGGTTCGGGTCTAGTGGCACGGTTTTTTCAACTTCGTGACTAGATCCACACTCATTAAGGAAGTTTCACACCACAACAAAAGAGTTACATCAAGAGTGGCCCCAAAAACCAATGAAAACACTGTGTTGGCGATTGTGGGTTTAGTCCACGTTTTAGTAAACCGTGACTAGATCCATACTCGTCTATAGAGGTTTTTAACACGACTTGGGCCCCACAAGCCAACTCCTCCACACAAGAACACCCAAAAAAGAGTTTACTAACCGTGAACAGAACGCTTAATCGAGTATTTGCGTACGTTTTTTATGTAAGTATTTAAGATATTAACCGTAAAAATTTTTTTGTTTGAAATGCAACAAGTTCAAAAAAAAACCTACAATTTACGTTGGTACCCCTGGCATGAGTCTTTGTTCAGTCTCTAACCCAAACATTAAGATTTAATAAAGTAAACCCAAGTTTTTATAGAAAATAACAAAAATTATTGGACTTACAAAGTCTAATTCGACTTTATCTACATTTTTAGTCGTTTTTTTTATTATCGTTAATCGTATTATTTCTCGGGATATTACACCTCTTAGGTTGGCGACGCGCCACTGACATTTAGCCGTAGCATAACCTATTACGGTGACGATAGCACTTTGGAAAGAGCTAGCACCATGA
The DNA here is from genome assembly GCF_031307605.1 of Tribolium castaneum. Lineage (NCBI taxonomy): Eukaryota > Metazoa > Arthropoda > Insecta > Coleoptera > Tenebrionidae > Tribolium > Tribolium castaneum. The sequence goes on from NC_087396.1 coordinate 16,544,826, forward strand.
AATTTCCAGCGGACCAGTCAAATCACGGATGTGCGTTTTCAGCACTTTGCGACGTTGCTACGTTTCTCACAAATTATAAGAAAATAAATTATTTACTCATTTTCTTTTAAAATTCAAGTGTATTGTTATTAAAAAAAATAAAGTAAATGCAATTTCAAACTTGTTGTATCTTTGAAAGCAATGGGGGATGTAGATAGTTTACTAGTTGACACAAAAAGGTGAAACCGCCTAATAAAGGCAAAACAAAAACGAGGAGGGCATGCTACCCAATTATTTAGGGGGCAGATTCCACCTAAATAAGATAATTATTCGTTAATTTCTTCTTCAAAAACATTATTTGAAAAAAAAAGTTAATAGAACGACATACTAATTCAAACAGAGGGTTAGATGTCTTCCCAAACTTTTAGAGGATTGAAATTTTCAAGAAAGGTAGGTATTTAATGGGCTTTCATGTGGAATGGGTTAAATGCGTCGACAAAAAGAAATAGTACTAGAAAAAAATATTTAATATTATTAATAAAATGTTGACATATTTCAAACTAAGGGTTGGATGTCTTCCCAAACTTTTAGAGGGTTGAAATTTTCAGGAAAGGTAGAGTATTTAATGGGCTTTCATGTGGAATGGGTTAAATGCGTCGACAAAAAGAAATAGTACTAAAAAAAATATTTAATATTATTAATAAAATGTTGACATATTTCAAACTAAGGGTTAGATGTCTTCTTAAACTTTTAGAGGGTTGAAATTTTCAGGAAAGGTAGAGTATTTAATGGGCTTTCATGTGGAATGGGTTAAATGCGTCGACAAAAAGAAATAGTACTAGAAAAAAATATTTAATATTATTAATAAAATGTTGACATATTTCAAACTAAGGGTTGGATGTCTTCCCAAACTTTTAGAGGGATGAAATTTTCAGGAAAGGTAGAGTATTTAATGGGCTTTCATGTGGAATGGGTTAAATGCGTCGACAAAAAGAAATAGTACTAGAAAAAAATATTTAATATTATTAATAAAATGTTGACATATTTCAAACTAAGGGTTGGATGTCTTCCCAAACTTTTAGAGGGATGAAATTTTAAGGAAAGGTAGAGTATTTAATGGGCTTTCATGTGGAATGGGTTAAATGCGTCGACAAAAAGAAATAGTACTAAAAAAATATTTAATATTATTAATAAAATGTTGACATATTTCAAACTAAGGGTTGGATGTCTTCCCAAACTTTTAGAGGGATGAAATTTTCAGGAAAGGTAGAGTATTTAATGGGCTTTCATGTGGAATGGGTTAAATGCGTCGACAAAAATGGAAAGTTAATTTTGTAAGACATAAAAAAGCCAGTTGAAGCCAGTTTTGCACTTTTATGTCAATCAAATTACAATTCGTCCGAAATTCTGTATTTGTAATTATTATTTTTTATAATAATTATAATGCTTATCTCTTTCTTGGCAGCGACCTTGTGATAAGTATCTGGGTAATAATAATAAAATCACAATTCGTGCATTTTGATAAATTATAAATTTTTGAAGAACTGCTTTTCTCGTAGGTACCTTAAAACGAAAATTAGTTTATTGAAGTCGTGTTAATGAGCCGATTTTTACGAGATAAAAAGGTAAAAAGGGTATACCGATTATTTGGAAAACATTTTATTGGTCTACTTAGAATCATCCCGGCTTCCCGGCTACGCGGTATTTTCTTAGAATTTAGAGTAATCGTCTGCTACCTTATCTCTGTCTGCTATAACGAGTTATACCGATTCTCGATTCATCTGAATTTGCAGTTATTGCATGGCTTTGGTGATAGCAGGTGTATTTTGCTGAGCTTTTGCGCGAATTAATTTTGTAAGAACCTTTTTGCTTTTCGGAATCTTTTCTTTTGTTTTTAGTTTATTGGTTTTGTTTTCAGCATTTATAGTCGTTAGTTTTAGAATTTTTAGATTTTTTAGTTTTTGAATTTTTGGGTTTTTTTAGTTTTAGAATTTTTAGTTTTTAGTTTTTTATTATTATTTTTGTTGTCTACTTTAAAAAATGCCCAAGAATTTTGATTTCAAGGAATTAGCCGATTTTATCAAAAGTTTGGCTCCTAATACATCACTTACATACATCGCAAATCTACCTTTAAGTGATCGGATTATTCATGAATCTTCTATTTACATGTTCCGCCTTTCTAAACCTAGCAAACGAAGGTTAAACGATTGTAAAAATCGTATTAAGAAAATTTTGTCGCGGAACGAAGGAAACATAAAACAGTTTTTCCATAAAAAAATCGTCGAATCCAAAATCATTTCTAATAGTCCCGTTTTTTTTGATAATCATTACACTACTGAAAAAAATGATTTTTCAATTAACTCACCAGAATCCACCAATCAGTTTTCTTCTTTCGATAATTACAATGATTTCCATATTACCGATTTTTCAGTGAATGACGTTCCAAATTCAATAAAAAATTTATATAACCAACCTAATAAATCAAAATTTACTCTTTTGCCAGAAAATTCACAAAATGATATATCAATAAAACGTTTAAAACCAATGTCTTTTAAAAATTGTAATATTAAAGAAGGCACTTTTTCACTAAGTTATGAACAATTTAATGACATTAAATTTAATAATTCTTTAATTAACTATCAAATTACTGTGAGGAAGAAATTTGCAACAGTTAATAATATTTGTCCTCTTAATTTTAAAAAACACCAATCAGACAAGAAAGGAAAAAAATTTACAATTTATGCATATTGTGCACATGAAAATTGTAAAGTGTTTATCATTAAATTGTCGCCAGAAAAACATGATATTATTGGAACCGTTTTTAGTAATACACTAAATTATCGGCACGATAACCAAAAAAGGACAACTTTTGTGAGAAATTTTGAAAGACAGCTATTAGGAAATAAATTGCAGACATCGACTCCATTCATGACACGAGTTCGGGATACAAATTTTGTTCCCTCGGATCAAATTCGCGCAGGAAATTATGATAATATAAAATCCAAACATGTGTACAAAAAAATCAAGTCACAGACTCTTTCTAAATTAGATAGAGATACAGACGAATTTTTCGATCTTATAAAAATGTCGAGAGAAAACCGCCAGTATATTTATCGCGTTTTTGAGCCCCTAACAGTGTATTTATTTAGTATTGAACAGTTAGAAGTTATTAAACATGCACTGTCTCAAACAAATAATGGGTTTATAGTTTTACATTTAGATGCAACCGGAAGTGTCGTCCATTCTCCCCCTGAGACGAAAAAACGTGTTTATTATTACGCTGGAGTGGTACACATCAAAGATAAAGAACTTGTTTGTCCTGTTTTCGAAATGATAACTTCCGAACATGATGGTTATTCTATTGGTTCATGGTTACAGGCTTTTGAATCATTTATTGTTAAAAGTAAACAGCTAAAATGGCCCATTTTTTCTTATGTGGTTACCGATTTTAGTTTCGCTTTTATTAACGCCATCACCACACAGTGGAATAAAATGGATGATATTAGTGTATACTTAAATATTGTATACGATTATATAACATCAGAAACGACTGTTCGACCAAAAATCACTTTAAAATTATGTTGCGCTCATTTTATGAAATTAATAACAAATGACATTAACAAGATTTGCGGTAGCAATAAAACTCAAAAAAAATTTTTCAAACATTCTATAGCAGCTGTTTTTATGAAAACATCTTTACCTGAAGTGGAGAAGTGGTTCAAAAAGATGGTTTTAATTACTTCAAAAGAATTTTTAGATCTCGATGGGAAATTAAGCAATGTAATAAGCAAAATGTTTGATACATTAAATAATAGTAAAGATCTAGAAGACATAGATGAGGAAACTGAAACCGAAACTGAGGACACCGAAATTCCCCATACACTTTATCAAAAAAGCAAGTTTTATAGACATTTTTTCAAAATATGTGAACAAGATAAGAAAATGATTAATAGTGCAATAGATTCAGATAATATCAATATATTCTACAATCCTCTGATTTTAGATCTCATTTTAAAAAAATATTTACCAATTTTACCTCTTTGGTCAAATATTTATCCAAATTTACGTGATCGTGATAGTATTGGAAGATTTAGCAATGCGCCTGTGGAAAATTGGTTTTGTCAGGTGAAAAATAATATTTTGAAGCCAACTGGACTAAGACTTCGAAGTACTAGATTTATTCGAGTAGTTCGAGAAGTTGTCTTGAGTAAATCAAAAGAATGTGCACTTAATATAGATAAAAATCAATGTGCTATCATAAAGAAAAAGCGGATACAAACAAAAAATATTGATTTAGGATTAGAATCAGAAGAAAACTGGAACAAAAAAATTAAATCCGAAAAGAAAAAGTCATATTTTGAAAAACCAATTAACGAAATTCATCCTTCCCGTTCAAAATTCAATTCCAAAGTAAAAGAAATTAAAAACGTAGATTTTTATAATAACAATTTAATTCGAGATGACAGGTATTATACATTGGGAAACTCAGGCGTCAATTACGTTGTAGGATATTATTCTAATGCTCATCCAATGAAAGAACTTTACCTTGAAGATTTCGAGACTTTGGGAAATTTTAAAAATTTTAGAAAAATGTGGCTATCAAATTTTCTTATGGACATAAGTCTTCATGTTTTATATACAAAAAATCAACATAAAGACACTGTTCGTATCATCACAACGCATGAAACATTATCAATTTTTGAAAACACTTGTCCAAAACTTACTCACACACTAGAAGGAATTTGGTTGTTGCCTTTGTTAATAAATCAAAACCATTGGTGCTTTGTGATAATAGACTTTAATAAAAAAACATTTAGTTTCATTAACCCACTCAAAATAAGCAACCTTAATCAAACTGAAACATACTTAAAAAAATTTTTATTAGGAATTAGAGCACCAAGGCGATTTTCTTTTACGCATTGGAGATGTAATATTTTTAAACATCCTGTTCAAAAAAATGCTTACGACTGCGGTGTTTATGTTTTATTATTTGCAGAAAAATTTATAAAAGAGGAAAATCCAGATTTGTATTCGTGTTATGAACCAGAAGAATTTCGAATCATTTTAAGAAATTTGTTATTAGAAATGTCAGATGATATGGAAAATAGATGTTTGATTTGTGGGCAATTAAATTTAAATGTGACAACAGATTGGGTAGAGTGCGACTCCTGTAAGCGCTGGATCATGCTAAACTGTCTACCTCCAAGATTAGCTCCTTCTAATATTTCTGAAAATTTTACATGTTTTGCCTGTCAAAATTATCAGAACCTGTAGTTTATTTCTTTATTCTTTATTCTTTGTACCATATGATTCAATACGGGTGATTCAAAAGTGTCGTACAATCTGTTAAAGGACATCTGTCAAAGGTCAAAGGACATCAAACTGAATTGAAGGTTCCTATGGCAAAAAATTCTATTAGCCTATTTTCACAAGATAATGTTCTTTAAAGTTAAATTTTTCTTTTAATTTTTTGGTGTTTCAGATCATGTTTTTTGACTTTAGTTAGTACAAACGACACCTCTGGCAACAGATACCTGTTGAAAAAAAAACACTAGTTAATGTCTTATGATGTACGAAACAATTAAAAAACTTGCAAATTCGACAATAAATTAAACTCAACGTCATAAGAAACAAAAGTCGATACCGTTGCTAAGGAAAACAAATTAAAAAATTTTAATTAAAAATTAAGTTGCTTGAAAAAAAAGTGACTTCATTTTTATGCTTAATTGAACATCTTTTATCAGTTTATCACCATTCGAGAGTGTGTCTGCACTTTTGAATCACCCTGTCTTATACCTAATTTTTAATAAGTGGTGGCTATGAAAACAAAAATTATGACAACGTGGGTGTAATTTCAATTTTTGGTCTAATAAATTGTATGAGATTTGTCATTAATTCACAAAAAGTGGCGCTGAGCTTGTTTTACACTGATTTGAAATATGTACTTTCTGTTTCAAAACTATAGAAATATAGAACTAAAAAATACATTTTATCAACCTTATTAAAAAAAATCGGTAAAATGCGATGTTAGCATTTTCGTAATTTTGCAACAGGGAGTTATCATTGAATGCCACTAAGGGTTAGTTGCATAATTAAACAACACTGTCCCCGGTCATTCCTTGGAAGGGTGACTGGATAATGTCATGCCAAAAACATCGCAACTAACTCGTCTTTTGAAGAAGACGCGGTCCCGTTCACTATTAGTGGCCGTTAGGTCTGGTCAGAGGCTGTCGATGCGACCTGAAAACTCTGACACTTGGGTGATGACATTACCACCATACCCATATTTATTTATTTATTTTTACCACAGAGAGGCAAAAATGAAAAAAACAGACAAAAGGAAAATAGTTCGTACTGAAAAAATTATTAAAACTGTGTGACAAGTAGTAGAGAAAACACTGACTTGTTTACCTATACCGGTGGGACACGGGGGGACAAACCTTATTGCCAAAATGGCAACGTTGCAGGTTCATAATTTGAGGTGAACTACATCACAAAAGCATGATTTTTGTGTATAACAAGAATCTGTGATACAACTGAACACTACTTACAAAATTTGAGTGTAAAGCCTTCATTATTTCATAATTTTCATACAGAACAAATGTTAAAAGTGTTAGCTAGAAGCTAAGCTATAAAGTTTTAAAACTTTTGTTTTCTATTGCCACTGTTTATTAGAAATTAAATCTATCATACGGTATTACTCCGCTTTTATTGTTGAAGCACAGTAATTTTTAGTTTATCTAGGCTTGGGCATTAGTGCATGTTGCATAGGTAACAGTGGCGTTCGTTCTTATTTATTAGATAAAATCCAAGATTTTTAAAATTTCCAGATAGTAAAACTGGGGACGAGCAAAATGGAGATTATGTATTTGTTTTAGTAATTTTAATTTTGGAAATTTTAGAAATACTACACAATTTTTTAGTTATTTGTTCGGTGCTTGCATGATATGGCTTATATTTTTTTAAATAAGAATTAATTTTAAGTTTCCTCTCTCAGAATTAGTGCCTTGTCGCGGCGAGAGAGCTTACCGAGTAATATTTATTAAAGACATTCCATAAATAAGGTAACTAATATTACTTAAATATTAATTAATTTTTAGTATTTTCTTACTGTGTAAATATTACTCGAACAAAACTAATTAAGGTTCCTTTACAAAAAAGTACTAACTCTCTGCGTTTGACAGAAAAGAACGTTTGAAAGTAATCAATCACGGAAGGCCTTGTTCCAAAAATAGGTAGAACGAATAACAAAAGTGTGGACTCGAATTATTTTTCGTTCTTTGTAACATGCCTGCCTATACCTGGAAGCGAGCTTCTGGGATTGGTCAGTTTGAAACCTCTGTATCACTTAAATGAAAAATAAATGGCCTACTTTTTTTGAATTTTTATCATCTCTATTGCTTTTCTACCAGCACATTTCCGCTGGGAAGTGAGTTCTGGACCACGCTGTATAAATTACTTTTAAATTACCTATTAAAGATAGCTTTGTTGCATAAATTTATCACATTATTTTGTGAAATAAATATTAAGCTTTTCCAAAGATGAATTCAGCAGCTCTAGAAAGGTGTAACAATTTGTCTAATAATTTTTGTTTTAAGGTATCTACGAGATAAATGTTTTCCAAATAATCGGTAAACCATTTTTACCTTTTTATCTCGTAAAGATGGGCTCATTAACACGACTTTAATAAACTAATTTTCGTTTTAAGGTACCTACGAGAAAAACAGTTCTTCAAAAATTTATAATTTATCAAAATGCACGAATTGTGATTTTATTATTATTACCCAGATACTTATCACAAGATCGCTGCCAAGAAAGAGAAAATTTCAACCCTGTAAAAGTTTGGGAAGACATCCAACCCTTAGTTTGAAATATGTCAACATTTTATTAATAATATTAAATATTTTTTTCTAGTACTATTTCTTTTTGTCGACGCATTTAACCCATTCCACATGAAAGCCCATTAAATACTCTACCTTTCCTGAAAATTTCAACCTTCTAAAAGTTTGGGAAGACATCCAACCCTTAGTTTGAAATATGTCAACATTTTATTAATAATATTAAATATTTTTTTTAGTACTATTTCTTTTTGTCGACGCATTTAACCCATTCCACATGAAAGCCCATTAAATACTCTACCTTTCCTGAAAATTTCAACCCTCTAAAAGTTTGGGAAGACATCCATCCCTTAGTTTGAAATATGTCAACCTTTTATTAATAATATTAAATATTTTTTTAGTACTATTTCTTTTTGTCGACGCATTTAACCCATTCCACATGAAAGCCCATTAAATACTCTACCTTTCCTGAAAATTTCATCCCTCTAAAAGTTTGGGAAGACATCCATCCCTTAGTTTGAAATATGTCAACCTTTTATTAATAATATTAAATATTTTTTTTAGTACTATTTCTTTTTGTCGACGCATTTAACCCATTCCACATGAAAGCCCATTAAATACTCTACCTTTCCTGAAAATTTCATCCCTCTAAAAGTTTGGGAAGACATCCATCCCTTAGTTTGAAATATGTCAACCTTTTATTAATAATATTAAATATTTTTTTTAGTACTATTTTTTTTGTCGACGCATTTAACCCATTCCACATGAAAGCCCATTAAATACTCTACCTTTCCTGAAAATTTCATCCCTCTAAAAGTTTGGGAAGACATCCAACCCTTAGTTTGAAATATGTCAACATTTTATTAATAATATTAAATATTTTTTTCTAGTACTATTTCTTTTTGTCGACGCATTTAACCCATTCCACATGAAAACCCATTAAATACTCTACCTTTCCTGAAAATTTCATCCCTCTAAAAGTTTGGGAAGACATCCATCCCTTAGTTTGAAATATGTCAACCTTTTATTAATAATATTAAATATTTTTTTTAGTACTATTTTTTTTGTCGACGCATTTAACCCATTCCACATGAAAGCCCATTAAATACTCTACCTTTCCTGAAAATTTCATCCCTCTAAAAGTTTGGGAAGACATCCAACCCTTAGTTTGAAATATGTCAACATTTTATTAATAATATTAAATATTTTTTTCTAGTACTATTTCTTTTTGTCGACGCATTTAACCCATTCCACATGAAAGCCCATTAAATACTCTACCTTTCTTGAAAATTTCAACCCTCTAAAAGTTTGGGAAGACATCTAACCCTCTGTTTGAATTAGTATGTCGTTCTATTAACTTTTTTTTTCAAATAATGTTTTTGAAGAAGAAATTAACGAATAATTATCTTATTTACAAGATACAAGTTTGAAATTGCATTTACTTTATTTTTTTTAATAACAATACACTTGAATTTTAAAAGAAAATGAGTAAATAATTTATTTTCTTATAATTTGTGAGAAACGTGGCAACGTCGCAAAGTGCTGAAAACGCACATCCGTGATTTGACTGGTCCGCTGGAAATTTCATGGTGCTAGCTCTTTCCAAAGTGCTATCGTCACCGTAATGCATAACCTCACTTTTTAGGGGGCACAAATTATGTTTTTGGTTCGTCCGGGCGTGTTACACTTTGCCCGGAACACTCGACTCTTCTCAAGTAAACCCCTCGCAGACCTTTCAGAGGGTGAGCGCTTGAATTACTTGCGCAAAATGGCCTTACCCAAAAGCCGGGAGAACCCGGTAATTTTCAAGTTGGATTCGCCTGATTTCCACTCGCTTTTCACCGACGAGTTGAAGACACTTGCGTCGATGTTTAAACGGTACGGTTATGAAATTCGCATTGCTGGAGGGGCCGTGCGTGATTTGCTGTCGGGGCTGCGCCCCACAGACCTGGACTTTGCCACAACTGCGACGCCCGTTCAAATGAAGGAAATGTTCACAGCGGAAAATGTGAGGATGATCAATATGAATGGGGAAAAACATGGGACGATAACGCCGAGAATCAACGATAAGGAAAATTTTGAGGTGACTACTTTGAGGATCGATGTGGTGACGGATGGAAGGCGGGCCGAGGTGCAGTTCACAACGGACTGGTTGCTGGATGCGTTGAGGAGGGATTTGACCATAAACTCGATGTTCCTGGATTTTGAGGGGGCCCTTTATGATTATTTCTACGGTTATGAGGACTTGAAGGCGCATAAAGTCCAATTCGTGGGGGACGCTGCGACGAGGATCAGGGAAGATTATTTGAGGATTTTGAGGTATTTTCGATTTTATGGGAGAATTGCGAAGGAAGCGGATAAACACGAAGAGGGGACTTTGAATGCGATTAGGGCGAATAAGGAGGGGTTGGGGAATATCTCGGGAGAGAGGATTTGGATGGAATTGAGGAAAATACTAGAAGGCAATTTTGCCGGTGATTTGTTGATTAAAATAATAGACTGTGGGCTTAGCTCTTACATAGGGTTGCCAGAACGTCCGAATGTCGAGGAATTGAAAAAAGTTTGGCAAAATTGTGGTCACTTAAAATTACACCCGATTACTCTCTTATGTGCCACTTTGCGTAATCAAGACGACGCCGTTGCGTTAAATTCACGGCTAAAATTGTCAGTTTTCGAGCGAGACTTGGCCCTTTTTATTACCGAACATCGGGCCCCCAAGCCCCACGTAAAACCCCTAATGCCTTACCAACAATTAGTTTTAAAAATCAACAACAAAAATGTATTCCAATACGTGGTTGAGGTTTTAAAATACATCAATTCTCCCCACTTGGAGGAATTTCAGAACTGGACAATTCCCAAATTTCCGGTAACCGGAAATATGCTTAAAGAAGTCGGCGTTGAAAGTGGCCGAAAAATGGGCCTAGTCTTAACGGAATTACGAAACTACTGGGCGGACCAAGAATATAAAATCTCCGCAGAAGACCTGCTCAAACAAGTACCCAATATCTTAAATGTATTATCCGAGAAAAAGAGAAATAAACAATAGTGTACAAATTAATTTTTATTCTTTTAAATAGATAAATAACAAAACAAAACTATGTACAAAATTTTGGACTATGAGATATCTACCACAACATATGACGAAATCTTAAAACTAATCATTTAAATCTATAACGTCGTTCGGGTTAACCGCCTGTGGGGGTTGGCGACTCGTGCCAGGCATCTGATTCATGTACTGCTCCAACCAACTAAAACAAAATACTCAAAAAAAAATAAAACGTGAATTTTTACTCACGTAGCCGCGTTGTGATAGTTCATAGCTGCTGCCAGTTGCTGAGGCATTTTTTGTTGTTGTAGCATCCTTAAGGCTTGCTGTTGGTAGAACTGTTCTTTGAGTCTCTGGTTTTGGATGGCTTGGATCATTTGTACTTCATGCTGGACTTGTTTGTACAACTGGAATCGAAATTATTTGAAAGTGAAAACAAAGTGTAAAAAATAGTACAGTCAGGTCGCCCCGCGTGACTTGTTCCTGCATCTGGGCTTGTAAAATAGGCAACATTTCTTTTATTTGCATTTCGGTCCAAGCCGGATTCTCTTTTCTTAACAAATTGGCCAAAGCCAGTTGGACATTAGCGGCGCGCAAATAAGTGTTACCTGAAAGTGAACACAAAATAACAAATACGTTTACAAAAATACAAACAAATTGCGTAATTAATTACCGAAAAAGGCATCAATGTCTGAAAGACCTGCTATTTTGGTAAAAAAATATTGCACAAACTGAGGATTTAATTCATAAGATAGTTACCCAAATAATTGTGTCTTTGTTTCTTCTCATTTTCGAACTCCTCCCACGCTGCTTTACGCTCTTCCTCATTAAGACCCTCCTCTTCCTTATTTTCAAGTAGCGTTTGATGTTCGTGGTATTTGTAAATCCGATCAAACTTCTGTAGGAGTTCTCCTAGGAGTACATCTTTTGGTACAAGCGGGATTGGTCTGTCACCCGGTTTTGGGTCAAATCTTTAAAAAAAATTAATCACGAATTATTTCAAAAATGTGTTAAGTAACTCACTTGTATAATTCTGCGAGATCATTCTGATTGTAGTGTCGGTCAATTTGTTGTTCATCGATAACACGTTTGGAAATCGCTTGTTTCGTAACCTGTCTCTCGTAAATTTTCATTTCCATTGTGCCCAAAGTCACGAAACGATAAATGTAGCACGGTTTCGTTTGCCCAAACCGATACACCCTGTATATGCTCTGAATATCGTGTGAGGGGTTCCATGAGACATCGAAAATAATAACACGGTTGGCGGCGACCAAATTAATACCTAAACCGCCGGCTTTGGTAGAAATTAAAAATAATCTAAAACGAATAAGCGTTTTTTTTGTTTTGTTCAGTCTGCGGTCTGCGTCTTACCTAGCTCGGGTGTTTGTGGGGTTGTTGAAAGTTCTACACCACATGCTACGACTGTCACACGATGATGAGCCGTCTAACCTAAAATAATCCAATCCGACACACCAAGACCCACTATAGGCCCCTACGGAGTCCGTTTCGCCAGCCTGCGTGGCGTCGTGAATCCGTCCAAGGAAATACTCGATTATGTTGAGGGAATAAAGCGACTGCGAAAATACCAGTCTGAAAAAATTACAATCAAAAAATAATAACCCCCAAACATTCTTAAAGCACGAATTTTTGTTTAAAGAATATCTGCTTTAAGGTCTTATGAAATGAGTTTCTTATTCTCTTCTTTGTAATTTCTTTTGAAATTTTAATTTTGAAATTTTGTTATGAAAATCCCCTGAATTTCCTAAAATTGCCAAAAATACGTTCGCGAATTTGCTTGAACCAACATTCAAATTTTCGTAAAATGTTCCTTCAAATACTGACTATTATGATTTAGAAGACTGAACGAGATACAAAATCGCAGGATTTTCTGAAGACAAAAAAAGAAGTACGGTAGAGTAAAAATAAGGACACTTCGAGTGTTTTAAATTAATTTAGATCCAACCAATTTACTATTTACTTGGTAAAAAATGAATAAATAGTCAGCCTGTTCAGCTGTTACCCTGGGAAAAATTGTCAACTAAAATTTTTATAAGTAATATAAGAAAAAAATGATTTAAAATTTGCGCTTCGTTCGTTTGTTTTTTTTCAAGACCCTACGAATACAGTTAAAGATACAAGAAAAATGTTGGAAGGAATTTATAGAGAATAAAAATTCCTTTAAAAAATCCGCGAGACTATATCTCTATCGTCAACGGTTAAGACCCCAAACACTTTTAAACATGCCGAAGCGACGGATTCGTTTAATTTTACCGATGGTCAAGAAATTGAATGTTAATTTGTACCTAAACTGTAGAAGATAAAAAAAAACGTTACAAATTAAATGCACAGTAAAAATAATAAATGCACAGTAAAAATAATAACTGCACAGTAACAATAATAAATGCACAGTAAAAATGATAGATGCAAAGTAAAAATAATAAATGCACAGTAAATAATAGCATCTCAAAACTAGAGAGTGTAGAATTCCACATTTCGAGTTTTACGTTTTCGAGTTTAATCGTTTAAGAGGTATGTGTCCTTTTAGTTCAGCCTGCAAGCTAGCTACTGAGAGTTTATTGTTTAAACTGCAAACTGAAACTAGATACTGTGCATATACGATTTTTTTACTAGGCAAATTTTAATAAAATACTGTGCGTGGTTTACTTGTCATTTAAATTTTTTCTTTGCAAAAATTAATTATTCTAAATACTGATCATTTATTATTTTTTACAAAATCGAATTTATTACTGATCGCTTTATTACTAACCATAAAAATGTGTCACGGACATTTTTATAGGAAATTAAATTCACCAAAACTGTTTCTTACACTTTTTTGTATCTTCAATCACATTCCCAGCGTTTTCATAAATATGCGACAGTGTTAAAAAAATATCAATTTAGAATTATTAACTTCTTGCTTCAACTTCAAGCCCATTTCAGTTCAAATAAATTAGATAGCCAGTATTCATAAAATCTGATTGTTTCCTTCGACGAATAACTTATTTCAGTAGAAGTGTCCTTTTTCATTAAATTTTTTGTAGTAAAAGCTTATTTTTGTCCATAATATTCTTCAGATGTTCGATAATAACGCGCTTAACAAACAGAAGTGTATCTAGAATCCACAGAAGACCAAATTTTGATGAGTCTTCAACATGAAAACATAATTAATTTCTAGAAACACAATTTGTAACCCACGGAGACAATGAGCTGCTGCGAATTTTGTCTGTTAAGTTTATTGAAATTTATCATTTTATAATTTTTTACGTTAGCCATTTAAAATTCCGCCATAACAATACTTTTTTTGGCGAACTCCTGGGGATTCGCGAACCACCGGTTGGGAAACACAATGAAGCCAATTTACAAGAAGTTACTTACACTTTGTCCCCTATTTGTTCACACTCTTTGAGAATCTCAAATAACAGAAACAGCTTCGAACTGTGCGCAATATTGTTCAGTTCATCACCGTCGCAATATTCCTGCCACCACTCTTTTTCCACGGTGTCTTCAAGAGTGATAATTTCTTCCGGCTCCCCATTCTCTTTTGCTGAAATCAAGTAAATTGCAACCGCAAATTTAAAAAACCGTGAATTTTACCTAACGCGGCGGCAGCTCTCGTAACGCGTTTCCTCGGCGCTGCACTCTTTTTCTCACCTCCTTCGTCCGAACTCGAATTTGACGATCCCGTAGACTCTTCCTCTTCGTCGTCATCATTGATAAAATCTTTCAACGAACCTTCCGACTCTTCCGATTCATCATCCTATAGTAAAATTTAGTCGGTTACTATAATCTGATAAGTATCACCAATTTACCCGTTTTTCCTTGGCCAACTTCATTTCAATACTCTTGTCAAGGAGCACCCTCGGATGGGTGCAAATCCTTTGCAAGGCCTGAAAATCGACAAACAAGAACGACGTACGGTTCGAACCGTCCCCACTTCGCGCAAAACGGTCCATGTAATGTTGGTATAACTTGATCTGTGTCTCAGTGAGACTCAAAAATAGTACATATTCGTGTTTCGGTGGCAAGTACGGCTCCAACACTGAGTAGTCTCGTCTTTGGACGACACCATCCAACATCTTGTGCAAAACGTGCGACCTTTTACGCATAATTTGAATATCGTGCGGGGTTGAATCCGTGTATTGCCCATTAGTGATGGGGTTAACAAACCGATTCAAATATTCTTTATACGTCCCCAACAAATTCGGTTTCACGAACTGCACCATGCAGAAATACTCTTTCAAATTATTCTGCAGCGGCGTCCCGGTCAAGACAATCCTTCGCAACGTTTTCAACCGATTCATTGCAATACTTGTGTTAGTCTTCTCGTTTTTGAGCAAGTGGCCTTCGTCACAAATCACCAAATCCGGGCCTGGATCAACCAAGGCTTCCTGAAAGGCGGCCCGCATTTTTTTGCTCAACCGTTTATTATCCGGATTACTTAAATTACGAAACATGTCGTAACCAATGATTAAAACACCGCCGTGATCGTGCCAGGTTTTTACTTGATACTGCCGTTCGTAATTTTGCTTGAAAGAGACCAATTCGTAGACGTCATACTCCTCACAATCAGGTAGCCACTGCTTGAACTCGCTGACCCAATTCAGGACCGTGTTCAGGGGGCTCACGACTAGCACTTTTTTCACGTTTGTTTTCTCGCTGTTGATTAGTAAAGTGTGACTCAAGGTTATGACCTACAATTTTTCGTTTTTAATTTTTTGAATAAAAAAAATCGGTAATGTAGAAACCTGTAACGTTTTTCCGAGACCCATACAATGTGCCAGGATGCAACCCGAGCCTTTGGTGCTTTTCGCCCGTTCCAAGGACTCGAAGCATGCGTCCCACATGAACTGGACGCCACTGGCTTGGTGCGGCTTCAATTTCGAGACTAAACTATCGTCGACTTTTAGCAATTCTTTCTGGTTCTCTTCGTCAAAGTCAAGAACGACTTTATCAACTTTCGCGTTCAGTTGCGAACTGAATTCGTAGATTTGGTTGTACTTCTTCTGTTTTTCGGCAATTCGGGCCTTTCGTTCCCTTTCTTCAGCTTCGGCCTGTTTCGTGCTTTCAGCGAGGGAGTCTCGCCCCCAAATGTTTCGGATTTGTTTTCGTGTTGATTTTTCTTCATCGTCATCATCGCTACTGTCTCTTACGCGTTTTACTCGTTTTCGTGCCGGTTTTGGCTTCTCCTCTTTCTTATTGTCGTCCTCTTCGTCCGAGTCTGAGGACGAACTGCTAGATTTCTGCTGAAAGTCGTCACCGCTGTCTTTTTTATCAGAGTCAGAGTCTGACAAAATCGCTTTCTTCAGGCGCTTTTTCATTATCCTGAAACACGATTAGTCAATTTGTGGGTCAGAGAAATAAAGTGGGTTTTAGTTAAGTGAAACCAACGCCAATGTTAAAGAAATAAAAAAGCATCCCACTAAAGACGGTCTTTTACCTCTTTTTTTTGTCCTTGGGGAGCTTTGGCTCGTCATCGCTGCATAATGATTACAAAAAATTTAGTATTCATTTCAAATTTAGACGGGTAAATGTAAACATACCTGGCAACTTCCTCATTCATTTTTTCTTTTTTTCTGCAAAATTTCGCAAACTCTTCTTCGGAGTCACTGCTTGATAGCTTGGAAGTAAGGAGTTTATCCTTGCGCCAACGCTTTTTCGATTTTTCTTCAACTTTCTGAAAGGAAATTTATGTGTTTCGTCTTGCAAGTAGTCGAACTCACGTTTTCATCCGATTTTGAGCCCTCGTCGGATTTATCGTTGGCTTCTTTTTCTGACTGGTCGTCGTTAGTTTTTTCGCTACCATTATCGTTTTTTTCCGTATTATCTTGCTCATTTTCGTTTGTTTCAATTGTGGGATCTTTCTCGGATGCCTGAATTCAAATATTAAGACCAAATAGTACAATACAGATAACAATAAATACCTCATCTGGTTTATCTACGTTTTCACTATTATTTGCAATTTCTAAAGGATCCTGAAATTGTAAGATTTTTTTTATAAAAATTATTCCTAAACCATTATTGTTACCTTATCTGGGACATTTTCAGGACGTTCAACACTTTCCTCATTTTCTAAGTTCTGTACAATAATTTAATTATATTAGAATGTAATTAATAATTTTACAGACAAGAAACTCACCTTTTCTGCAGTCTCTTTGCCATTCTTCTCCTTGTCGGAATTTTCAGAATTCTGTAATATTTCAACAAAATTAAATACAACATTTGACGCAAACAAAAAAATACCTCTTCTGGAGCCTCCTCTTTATCATCACTATCGTCTTTATCCGAATTAAGCAAATTCTAAAACAAAATATTAGAAAAGCAAAAACCACACGTATTTTAAGAATACAAGAGCGTCTTCAGCCATTTCTTCCGAATTTCCAACAGCCAAATCCTGGTTCTTCTCAACTTCAGATACAGGACTAGGATTTATCTCTTCATCAAGGTCAGAAGCAGTAGACTCAGAGCTGTCTTTTTCGGGATTCTCTTTGCTTTTAGTGTTTTTCCTTTTTCTTTTTTTACTATTTTGATTTTCACTACAAGCTGAATTATCTGAACTTGATCTTCTTCTTTTTTTATTTAACGAGTTCAAGTCTGTCAATCTATGAAATTAGATTTTTTATATTTAATTTCCTCCTTATATTGAGTTTAAAATAACGAACTTCACAAAAAGGAAGTTTGTTATTTTGGTTCTAAATCCCAATCGTAAAAACAATAAATAAATAATTGAAGGGCTAAGTGAACAAAGGGGCGACGTAACATTTTTTTGAAAATTGACTTTTCACAAATTTAATCTACAGGCTGATTCAAACGTACCGGACAACCTCTCGTGTGCTGATTAAGGACACCAAATTGAAATAAAAGTACCAATGACAAAAAATTGTTTCAGCCTTTTTTTACGCGATATAGCTCTTCAAAGTTAAATTTTTAATTTAAGTTTTTGGTGCTTCACATCTTTTTTTTGACTTTAGTTCAAACGCCAACTTTTGCAACATTGCAACTGAACGTCTTTTATCATCACACGAGAGTTTGTCCCCCACGTTTGAATCACCCCGTATTTTATTAACGTTTAATTAAAATATACTTAACATATTCGTATTTTTTTTAAATTTCAAGTTAGTTGTTGCTAAAGAAGTTGTGTACGAGGTTTATAAAATTTAGTTGTAGTTTAAGGGGGTACGTCTAATTAATTTGGTATTGCATGATAATAAAAACTTATCTAAAATTAGTTAAAAATAAATGAACCTTTTGTATGTTTTTTTATTTCAAAAAGTATGATGATCAAAATTTCTGGATAAAACAGGACATCTACATTTAACTTAATTCTAACTGAAACTAGCTGCTTTCTTGTTTAACAAATGTATATTTAATGTTTTAATTTCGTAAACCCTAGCCAACATAATTGTAAATCAAAAGCATTTTTCGAAATAAAACTTTGGCGGTGTAAAAAGGCGTAAAATTTAGTTTTAGGCAAATAGCCCCTTTATACTTTAACCTTCAGTGATGGGCTAATCGTACCTTTTAATTTCCAACAGTTCCAAGTTTCCTAAATAATGTTCTTTGAGTTTTTCACAGGGAATTCTAATGAGCTTGACGTAGCACTTTAAGTTAAATTTGGGGTCGTTTTTCCAGTCCACAAAAGGCTCGTCACTTTCTTCATCACTTGACTTCTGTTCTTCAACTTTCTTCGACTTCTTTTTATTTTTGCTATTTCTGCTTTTAATTGTTTCTAAATCGTCATCATCAGAACTGTCGGTATCAGTATCAGGCACGGTCTTGTTCATAAATTCAGTTTTCTTCTTTCTGATTCTATTCACGGATGCAGTTTTACTTTTCGTGGGTTTTAAGACAATGAAGTCCGTGTCATCACTGGACTCTGAACTTGAGCTTGTTCCAACTTGCAACGACTGTCTTGTCTTTTTGATAGTTCTAGCTGCAGCTTTCCTCTTCCCAACACTTTCAATGAGAGGTGAGTCTTTCTGTTTGTCTTCATCGGAGCTAGTTATCAGCACAACAGTGTCATCAAATCTCACAGTTTTTTCAAGTTTTTCCCTAGGATCTGTCTTAATCTGAGGTCTAGGCTCCACTAATTTGTTAATATCGACTAATTTAATGAGGGGCTTTATTTGCGGCGAATTTTCACCGTTCGAAGGCTGGCTTGAATCATTACCGTTCGTTTCAGAGTTTTTGTTTATGTCAACTCCATTTACCAGGAGTTTCTCAGACGTTTTCATATTTTTGTCAAACAATTCCTTAACGGAAGTTGCGTGTTTCACTAAACTGTTGACTTGCACTTCAGTCTGCTCAATAATCACTTGCAGTTTTTCGTCGCTTGCAGATCTGTCTAACTGTTCTTTAATTTTAGAAGTCTCAACTAAAATTGCTGTCACTTGAGCGAACTTCTCTAACACTTCGTTTAAAGATTCTCTCGACATCTTTTGCAGGACTAAACCTGGGAACTCACAATTGATGAAAATGTTAATTAAAAATTAACGAAAGTTTACCCTAAATTTTACCGAATAGTATTGAGTCGTTTCCCGCCTGTACAGTCTGACAATAATATTGACACAGCCACATACACAACACTTTTACAAGGACTTGCTAAGCCGCCGAATCATCTTTAAAGCGATTTAGTTTTAAATCAATGCGGCATTTTACCATTTTTTCATCTAATCCAACAAATCAAACAATAAACTGACGGCCATTAGCATTCCGCACAAACGTCAACAAATTTGATTTTTTCGCAGGATGGCCAACCCGACCAATAAGATTGAAACTCCCCAAATTATTCAAACTTTGGCTACCAACAAAACTCAAAACATCCTTACATCTTTATTTATACAAGTCGTTCATATAAAATTAAATCATTTTCAACCTCTTACACAATCAGTACCACATTTGCGATGCCTCAAATTCATGTGTAAACTTGCATCCTCCAGAGGCCTCCACACCTGTAACAATCCCTCAAAACATTTTTTTTTACTTCAATTAATAATTACTGGCATGAGCGGAGCCACCGCTGGTCCCACGCGCGTATTGCTGCAGTCCGGGTCACCGGAATCGTCCCTGCAGAGCCCCCACACCTAACACACTGTTTAATAGCCCTAGGAGTGCGCCCCAGATACAAATGCCTGATTGAGTCAACTGTCTGAGTCGCCCCCGAGTCGGTCGAAGACATGAGACATTCAGGGTCGTTGTTATACTCCAACTACAATTAACCAAAATAGAGAAAAATAACAATTCAACACGAACACACCTGTAACGGTAGAATTTGTTGGACGAGTTGTGGGGACGCCAAAACGGCCCTATTATTGCTCGGCTGGAAAAGCTGAATTTGGACTTGACTAGGAAGGAGGCAACATTCGTCTAAAAATAATCACCAAATTCACACAAAATATACAAAATATTTTATTTATTTATATTATTACAAAGAGCAAGTTTCTTGAATCGTGTCTGGTTTTGGGTCGTCACCGGGGTTAACAAACAGGAAAACGTTCGAAACACAAGTCCTCGTTGGCGAAACATTTGCAATAAAAAACTCTTGGGACTTGTCTCCGGCACTTGTGCGATTTTGTTCAATGGTCTTTGAAGAATTGAATGATTTATTGGCACTTTCGATCAAATCGTAGAAAAACAACTCGCGCGGGGTCAGCGGTGTTAGCGGTGTCGCGATTTTTTCATCCTCCATTTGTGTAGCACTTTCTTCAAGTTTCTTCTTTTCGTCACAAATAATAAGCGACGTTTGTTCTTCCACAGTTTTCTGTTTTTCATCGTCAATGAAATTAACTTCAAATAAGTGATTTTTGTTTTTGGGTGCTATTTTCCATAACACCACCAATATTGATACCAGAATTATAAAAACAACTAGCGCCACAAGCCAAAAATAATACGGCCATTCTGTCGGCCAATCTGAGTAACGACTCAAATGTGACACTTTGACGAACATTAGAGGACAGTAAAGGAACCAGTACAGAATAAATAATAAAACACAATAAAGCGGCAAACCGATGAACTTGAACGGTTCTGAAAGATTCTCATTGGTGTTGTAATTTTTCGGGAAGAAATTGGCACAAAACATCGACATTTCGTTTGAAAGTTTAAAACCGGAATAAATAACGGACAAAAAATTGAGAGGAAGCAGTTATCGCACTTCCTGTTCTGATAAATGCGCTCAAGTCTGTTCGTTACTTACCAATTAAAGTATCATCTGGTTCGTTCACGTTTTGGACCAATCGGCTTAATAGTCGGAACAGAAGAGCCAAAACGTCCAAACTTCCATCCGATTTGATAAAAACTGGGAGACAAGCGGGTCTCAAAAGCCCCCAGATTCGGATCAAAACCAGCATTTCTCTCAACATATTCAACGCTTTGACATCGCGCAACAACTCGTACACCTTTCCCATGGAAGGACGACTATCTGGCAATTTGACCAATAAATTGAGAGCCAAGTCGGCCACCCATTGGATGAGTTGTTGCAAACTTTGGAGAGTTGAGGGTTCAACGGTGAATTCTTTCGCCTCGAGATGCATCAAAACCTTATCCACGTCGGTTTGTCCTTCCGCAATTACATCTAACAATTACAAAGTTAGAAATCAAATTTTAATCTGAATGATTTACTGACTTGCTAAGGAATCAGCTGGACTTTTGTCATGACTGCTCATCTCGCTTGGTCTTAGAAGGCTTTTAAAGGCTGTAGATATGCTGTGAAGCATCAGGAATTGAGCCAGATCGTGAGCCTTCACTTGGCCTTGAACGCTCAACCTGAAATCCAGATAAATACAGACTATAACTTAGAAGATTAGTAAATGAGATACAAAAACGCTAGATTTTATACCGTCTCGGAGCCAAATCGTTTTAAATTAATTTGAATCTAACCAATTCACTAATTACTTGGAAAACAATGCAAAAGTGTTGAGGTTCACAAACTAAGAAAGTGACGACTAAGAAACATGAGAAAAAAATTATTTAAAATTTAAAATATGCGCTTCGTCCCGTTTTTCAAAACGTTGTGGATACGGTTAGATTCAAGAAAAATGTTAAAAAAAATGTAGAGAATTAAATTTCCTTTAAAAAAGTCAGCGAGACGATAATATCTCCATTGTCAACGGTTTAGGCCCTAAAGAATTTCAAACACGTTGAAGCGAAGGATTCGTTTCATTTTACCGGTGGTCAAGTAACATAAAGTTAATTTATACCTAAACTACAGAAGATAGCGCACTTTTTTTTATAAGAAACTTAATTTTCTACAACTTATTTTGTATCTCGAACCATATTTTGATAAATATGCGACGGTGTGCAAAAAATTGTCGCTTCGAGTTATGAATTAAATTTTTTGTATTATGTTTATGTCTTACTATCTGGCTGCATTTTTTGTTTACTATATGATTACCGTTAAACAAATACAACCATTTTTTTTGCTCTCAAAACTTATACGGAAATGCAAAAAGAGCGCTCTCTGGCAAGGACGGGAACGCTTTATTTGCACATCGTTTCATATCGTAACCACAGACATAAAATCCTAACTTTTAGATATCCGAAGGTAGTAGTACAGACAATTGCTAATTACTTCTAAATTATCTAAATTATAAACTTAAAGACTACTGCAATGTCACAGAAATTACGTGTGTATGCAAAATTTCAGCTTGTTCAGATATCGGAAGATGAATTTTACTCGCAAAATTCGAGGTGTTGCGCCTAAAGCACACATTAAAAGTGTTTCCGGTTCCAATAACAATATTCATCAAAAAATTTGTTTAGTCAGGTATCAAAATATTTTCAAGGTGGTGGCACTTCCGCTTATACAGAAATTGGAAACATTTTTTTTAGTGAAAAGCTATATTCTTTATTGCTTTTTTTTGGCTACTCAAATTTTTCTCAAATATTTTGTGTTTATGTTTCCTTTTGTTTTCTAGATATGTATTTATATTTTTTTAAAACTGTTTAGATTTGCACCTTCCCTTTCAAAAATCGACAACATTGTCATTTATAATATTTCGAAATCGTATTTGGGCATTTAGAAGAGAAAGCTTTATTCCCTTATTGGTGTTTTCAAAAAAGTTAAAAAAAACATTTTAAAGTTACGTTTGGGAACATCTCATTTTTTTTAATGTAACCCTAAGCTTTATAAATAACTTGAAAAATATTATGGTGGTTATAGTTGGCTCGATGCAAAATTACTGGTAGTTTTTTTCTTCATTTAGTAAAGAAAGAATCAATTTGGCAAAATTGTGTTTTAAGTAGTTGAATTTCTTCAAACGTAATCTTTCAAATTTAGAGTTTGTCACTCTTTACGGAATTTAAAATTTGAAAAAAATCTAATCATTTTCTTTGAAATACTCTACAGGAACTTCGATTTTTGAAAAAGAAGGTGCAAATCAAAAAAATATAAATATTACAAAAACTGTTAACTTTGCTATAAAAAAACTGGTAAAAACTCCTTAAAATATCTCGCATAATACAAAAATACAGTAAAATCATAAGCTTTCTATTTAAAACAATAATTAAATAATAAAATTTTGTCACCCAATGTCGGTAAACTAGGAACCTACCTGCATAGCGATATTTTCATGCACAAATACTGCACGTAGAAAAACTGTTGCACTGCCGAGGGCTGGCGATTAAAACTTTCGGTGAGTCGGTCACATATCGCGTCCAACATTCCAGGTCTTAACACTAGCAACAAGTCTAACCAATCAAAACCGCTCATCATGCAATACTCTAAAATCGTGGTACAGTAAGGTACACTTAGAGGCGTTGAGCTGTCGATTTGGGGCGGTAACTTAAACATATGCAGACTATCGTCTGAATCAATCACGAGTAAAATATTGCCGAGCCAGGACATGTCAATGTTTGAGATTTTGATGCTAGTTTTGGGGTATCTGGCGAGAGGTTCGTCAAAATAACGCGGACAAATGGTCAAAGTGGTGCTGACCAAATGTTTTAGAGTGTCTCTGTAGAGGCAATGGATGGAATTGTCGGCAAATGTGGCCACGACATAACCACTTGAAACATTATTTAATAGACTTAGTTTACTTGTAGCTAGTGAAGTGACCTTGCTGTTATACTGGAAGTGGCACTGGTATTGCCACAACTAAAAAATAAGTAAGTATCGATTATCACATGATGAGATAATAGACGTACGACAGTGTTAAAAAACTGGGGAGTTTCAGATTTTCCTAGTGATTTGTGAACCGGCAAAGCCTTCTCTCTCAATTCCCACACTTGCAAACAGCTTATTTTATCACTAGTGGCTGAAACAACCACCGAATCTGCGTCCTCTCTCATTATCCATTTGATATGACTTATGTGGCAATTTTTTTCTTTGGAAACTTGTTCCACTAAAACAAACGTTAAACAACGGCTTAAATGACTCAGTTTGTTACTTAATGCTTCCTTAGGCGCCTCAAATAGAAAAAAACTGAGTAAAGACTGGCTTGTGATGACACACTTATCTTCAGCTTTCCTGACAGAGACTTTATAACACTGAATAGGCATTGATAAGTCTCCGTTACTCACAGCGAGCAAAAAATGACCGTCTACACAATAACATTATTTGGTGTTTAAATGATTTTGTAAAAAACCTACTTTTGCCATAGCAAATATCAGCAGCTTTGATAAAAATCCTAGTAGGGGCCAGGCTTTCTGTCGCCATGACCATTGCGACCTGGCTCGTGCTTTGGGGGAGTAAAATCGAGCACAACATTCCCGTCGTTGTGAGTAGCAGGGCCCCACTGGCAGGGCGCCCCCCAAACTGTTTAACAGAGCAGGCAAACTTGACATGGTGAAACTTTTCCGTGTACAAAGCGCTGTCTTTTTTCTCAGAGTTGAGGCAGATTTTCTTGCCCGAGTGGAAAAACGCCGCTGACAGAATGTGCTCCCCTTCTAGGACAGTCTGGAGGACAAGGGTCCAGTCATTTAGGATGTGGTCTTTAGCTTTGTAAATTTTTATCGAGCCGTTTTCGTCCGCGACTAGCAGAAGGTCGCCCGTAAAGTCCCACTGGAGCACCGAAATGGGGGAAGAGTTTGATAATATTCTGGAAATGGAGGTTTAATACAGGAAAGTGTTTTTGGGGACGTACTTGTGGACCTGCCAGGGACTGTTTAAATCGCAGACGTAGACATTAGAGTTCCAAAAGAGGGAACCCGCTTCTTCGATATTGCATTCCGTGCTGAAAGCAACAACGTTGGAGCTTGAAATCGAGCATAAGGTTGACTTCTCGAGTCTGGAATTCAAACGGTTGGTAAATGGTTAACTTTCGTTTGGGCGGTACTTGGTGAATGATAGATGCTTGCTGGTGTCCACCGATTTATTTATTTTCTTATTAATGGTGAAAATATGGTCCATTTTTCGGTATTTATCTAATGAAGCATCTTTTTAAAACTTTACTGAATTGGCAGATTTTTGACACCTGACAGCTGTCGGGCATACGCGTGAATGTACGCTGACGAGAAATCTTCTATTCTCATAAAATTGCTCACAAAAGTAAATTACGAAGTGTTGTTCGAATTGTGTAAGCTCTGAGTTTAGGTTTGATGGATAGAAAAAAAAATAAAAGGTTAGCGATTAGTAGAGAATTCTCATGAGTGTACATTCTCGGGAGATGCAATACTGGTTGCGCGCGAAACATTGCCAACGTTACGAGGGACAACATAAAAGTATCCAAATACGAGAAGTACCCACCTGGGCGGAGTTTAATTGGATATTGGTGTTTAAATACTGGATGTCTTATTTCAGTTCCTTTTCAAACCTTGCAATAGTAAAGCAAGTCCACATGCGACTGCTTTAAAAACCCCTGATTTAGTAACCTTTTTTTAAAGTAGTCATGCCCCAGTGGGTGCTATAAGAATTTAGCAAACTCTATTTCGTGGAGGTGGTTTGAATAAATTGCAACGAAAATTGTAAAGGACTTTTATTGTATATTCTAAGTGTATAATACAAAAAATATTTTCATAATGGCCTATAACTGTATAAACAATGCCTTTAATAACAATCTTAAAATAATGAAGACATAAGTTGTGACTAAAACAACCAAGAAACAACGCCTTTCATAAATTAGTACCGATTTTTAATAACTGTAGGGCATCTGGGAAATAACGCTAGAGATATCGGATAGTGTCACTTGAGAGGAATGTTATTCGTTTTTAAAAAATAAATGCAAAAGCGTAAGTACTTAGGGGAATTAGGTAATATGCACAAGCAACAATTACACATCGTTTCATTCTTATTGGTAGACACGAATTGTGCGTTTAAAAGTTTCAATCGGGGAAAATTTAACGTTGTCGAATTTCACTATAAAATTACATAAAATCTTAAAATAAATTATTATATAAAGAATATTTAAAAATAGATGAGCCAGAGCGAAGAGCCCCATTCACGATGTATAAAAGGAAGCAAAGTTTAAAATTAAAATCGCAAAATAGTGGTTTGTGATACCTAGTCGACGTGTAAAAATCTGATAAAACTTCACAAACCATTATTTCAAACACAAGCATAGTCACGACAAGAAATAAGAGTACGGGCATATCTATCTATTGTTACATAGAAATAGATATCCACCTCCCCACTAATGGTAGTGTAAGTCAATCGAATTACGCAGCCAGTCAGCAGGGGGGTGGGCGTGACCTCAGTAAGCCGACGCTTCTTTGTATTCTGAACCTTCCATGGTGAAAAAGTCTTCTAATTTCCACTGTAACGTCTCAAACGTCGGCCTTTTCATTGGGTCACGGTTCCAACATTCTAACATGATATCGTAGAGCGGCGCGGGACAGCCGGGGGGCGACGGCATGCGATACCCGTGCTCGACTTGATGCAACACCTCGGCATTGGTCATACCTAAACAATCGACAATCAACAATTTACCGACCAATTGAAATATCTCACCTGGATATGGTATTCTGCCGTATGTGACGAGCTCAGTCAGGAGAATTCCAAACGACCATACGTCGGATTTTATCGAAAATTTATTGTAATTGGCCGCCTCGGGAGCCGTCCATTTTATGGGGAACCTTGCACCGACTCGCGCTTCATATTCATCTTCCTGTACGACAAAAACCGTTAAATGTAGGCCACTTTTCGTTTATGACCCAAATGAGGTCACAAACGGCACATAAAAACCGAAAGACGTTTATGACTGGCGCAGACGGCCCTGACAAACCGAATTATTTTGTCACGGCCAACGAAGCTACCAAACTTTTCACGTAGTAATTAATTTCCGTAAACACGCTTTTTAATTTGGTATTATAACATAACGCGATAAAAAGTACTTTCATTTAAACTTGAAAGCAAGGTTAAATCACTCTTTCTTTTAGAATTACATCGGAAAGTGTTTTTATTAGCGCTAAATTGTTGATATTACACAAAATTTTACTTAATATTGCGTTCATAAAAATCGCAAATGTGTCAATGTTCAATGTTTATGCAAATGATTCATTTTTTAAAAGACTTGACTGCCTTAAAGTACTAATTTGCGAATACAACAATTCAAATAAGCATGGACACACCGACTATTGTTAAATATTTAAATAGATTTGTGTTCAAAAATGGCCTCGTCTCCTATTAGAAGCCCACATTTGCAACGAATTGAATTTCCAATGACGTCACACTGCATTCTAATTTTTTCCAACGACCTGGCCGTGACAAAACGCCAACTGTCGATTTTTTCTGTTCTTCAAGACCAAAATATTTTTTGGAAGCTTATTACTTGCGACGTGAAAAACTCTGTGGTTGTGCAAAATATTAATAATAACCAATTATCAATACAAATTATTGATAGTTGTTTCACAACTATTGACAGTTGAGCCTTTTTATCAGAAAAACGTGACGGCCTACTTCACTTTCTGACGCATCTACTGTTCTTATCTCTTCGAACAGTAATTTGCGGTTTGTGGTCTTATTTATGCGACTATTAAATTCTTTATTTCAGTTGTATAAAAAATTAAAATTTGAACTAATTTTATGCACCGAAACCGCAGTGCTCCCCGCAAAAAATCCAACTTTCAATCTTCTCCGCCTCGCAAAAATTTCTGATAGAATCTTCAAACTTCGAATAAACCACCACTTTCTCCAACTCTTACTTGTATTTTTTCCCATCTTCCGTTTCCGCGTGCTTCTAAATATCATAATACCAACCTTTATAAGCCTGGCGAGTCCGAAATCGGCGATCTTCACTACATTATTATCGGCCACGAGAACATTCCTCGCCGCTAGATCCCTATGTATGTAATTCTGCGATTCTAAATATGCCATTCCGGCGGCTATTTGTGCGGCCATATCGATCAATTGCTGCAATTTCAGACTTTTGCCTTTACCCTGTAGATGTTCCAACAGCGAGCCGTTTCGCATCAGTTCTGTGATGATATAAATCGGTTCTTCAACCGTGCAAACGGCATAGAGTTGGATCAGTTTCGGATGCCTAAGTTTTTTCATGATTTGTGCTTCTGCGAGGAAATCTTTCGGGTCCATCGTTCCAGGTTTGAGGGTTTTTATTGCAACGGGTGTGGTGTTGTTCCACATACCCTCCCACACTTCGCCGAACTGGCCGTGGCCTAATTTTCGGACGAATTTCAGCGAAGAACGCTCGATCTCCCATTGGTCCCTTGTGCGGTGTGATAAGCCCTCCGGCTGGGGTTTTTCGATCTGAGTAACGAGAAAATATCGATCAGGTTCCGCGAAATCAGAAAGGACAGCGAAGGCAAGGGTCATGCGGTGGAGGCGATAAAATAACATTGTTTCAGAGACGATTATTTCAGAAGTATTGACGGAAATGCTTTTCAAAATAATGCAAATTTTCTTATCATTGTTTTACGATGACGGGTATTTATAATTCAGCATAAACTGATTTCGTAACTGCTCTGACAATTTATTTCATAATTTTAATAATTCAGGTCAGTTTGTCATTGATAATTATTACTGTAATATGAATTTTTTCATTTAACAAACAGAAATACATAATTATAATTATAGTCTCATTAGAGTCATAAACGTTAGACAAAATATGGATACAAAATATCGAAAATAAAAAACAACCATTACACTACAATCAAAGTAAAAAATTATAAGTAAATTTGTTATTTTGTTCAAAATTCAAGTTAAAATAAAAGGATGTACATATCAATTGATACATATCTGTTTTCTGTATTTTTTTTATACATTACTTCTCGAATTGTTCCACATTAGTAGGTAAAAATGTATACATAAAAATTAACCAATATGATGATAGAGCTTTTATGGTTACAACAGTTTTATTTTCCTCCCCAGGAAGTAAGCCTTACGGAAAGTAAAATATTTTTCTGTCTACTGATATAATGACATACTTTCTATTATAAAATGAAAAGGGAAGAAAATCACGACTTTCTTATTATTGGTTCAAACCTACATTGTTTTATTAATTTTAACATAGATTTTATCACAGTTAAAAATACAAGGTGAGTCGGTAAAAAATATATTTTTATTTCAGAAACTCAATCATACAGAAAACAGCGTTTGCTATTTGAAGACTTTTTATTTTTCTCTACGCATGTAATTTTTTTTAATTTTTTTGTAGAATTTCATATAATCAAAATCAATTAATTAAGTCGTTAAGGCGTTGCAGACTCACAGGGTATCACGGGATAATATTTTACCATACATATTTTTTATTTGCTTTTGAAAATGTTTTACTCAAAAATGGTACATTTTAAAAAAAAATCAAAAAAAGAGATAAAAAATCGTAAATTGAATGGACTTTTAAATTCAAGTAATACCAAAGCCATGAAACAATTTATGTATTTATTTTAATAATATTCTACAGCCTTACAAATTGAACTGTTAAATTAAAAAAACGACTGCATACCAAATTTTGTAAAGTACTATTTTGAAAAATAAAAAATATAATAAGAACTAAAAAACGTTTTTAGAAAAAATAAAAAATACAGGCAAAATTATGCAAAAATATTTGAACATCCTCGCGGGACGTCCTGTATTTTGTGGCTCCTGAGTCCTTTAAAAAACAATTTTTTGTAGATTTTAAAAAGAGAAATACAGTGGAATTCGATTATAACAAATCATGCTTTCAACAAACACTCAAATATAACAAAAAAAATTGAAGGTTCCTACATTATACGTGTAGTAACAAATTGGTTCGGTTTTAACGAACAAATTAACTTCGCTTACAACTAACGCTCGCTTTTAACGTTCAATATTTAGACAAAAAAAATAATCTATAACTAAATTATAACGCACGCACGTGCACTTTTTTTTACTTCAGAGGAAACAATAAACAAAATAATCAGAAATCTTTGAATGTGTAAAATTAATGAATTGTTGTCAAATTATCAAACAGAGTTTGTATGTAACTGTTTTTTTTTTAAGAATTAGCTTTAGAATTCATTTAATTTGAAAATTACATTATAAAGACGACGTGGGGTTATAACAAACATTCTAAAGTTGCTTGAATGTTCGCTATAACCGAGTTCTACTGTAATTAACAGCTTATTTTAACTTCAAACACAATATAATTCTCTGTTTTGTTCTTGCAATAGAAATATTAATCCCATGTGATGCAGATATTTTTTTGATGACATAAAAAAAGAATACTCGTTTTAATGACGAATAAAAAACTCCTGGTTCGTGAAACAGTTCGAAAAAGTCCACTTTTCAACGGGTCAGCTAAGCAAAGGTTTTAATTGTTGCAAGTGTGTTAAGAATTTAGGTGCGACTTTTTCGTCTGAAAATTTTCTTTTACTTTGCAAACAGTTACACTAAGTGAACCGAGAAGTGCCATAACATAATTTCCCATATAAGTTCGCCAAAGTCTAAAAACCTAAATAATATTTTCCGACTTCTGAAATAAGTGTCCCTTTTACGCTCATCGTCGAATTTTCGAAATAAAAACAGCTATTGACCCAATTAATAGATAGAGTGTACATAGAGGGACGAAAGTGTAAAAAACGAAAACAAAAAGTTATAACAGACGTACCTCTGATATCGTTAAGAAATTCTGTATGCAAAAAGCACCAGAAAAAAAGCATTAAACTGACATCAATCAATAGCTGCTAACTTGTTATCTAAGAATGTTTCGTGTTTTTTATTCGACTGACCTGAACGCATGGCTTGCACAGATTGACACACAGACCGTCTGGGTCTTTACTGTAATGTTCCACTAGTTCTTGAAGCGTTCTAAACGTCGTTCGCCGCGCGATGAAGAAACCACCTTCATCCAGTTGCCTGATTCTGTAATGTTTGACGGTATCTCCATCACGGACTGAAAAAAATTGTTTCATTGGAGTAGGTCGCTCGGAATTGCCTCCAAATTACCTGATAACGAGTAATCGTTGTGCCGGCTTTCCGAATCGCGGATCAAAAATGCGCCGTGTTCGTTCTCGGGAAGTAGGAGCTTCTTCTCCGCTTCGATACGTTTGATTTTCCGGAAATACCATCTAAAATTAAGATTCACGGTAAATCGAAAGAAAATCATACAGAAAAAGGAAGTATTGGACATTTTCTAGAACTGTTGTTAATTGGAATCCTCAATTACGATTTAATTACATAATTATTACGCATCTGACCTGAAAATTATAATTGATAGTTACCACGTGGTTCGTGGCTTTATGTTGTCGAAGATTTGCTCGCGAGGAGCGACCGGACGTGATCCTGCATTATTATGATAATTGCAGATAATCAACCAAATTCGATGATAATAAGCGAATTTGAAGTATTCTAATGTCCACTAATAACAAATTTATTGTTTGTGGCCGAGTAAATTGAATTGGAGGAAAAAATCGACGCTTTCTGATGGCGATGTTTGCAATTGATACAATGGCCGCGTTTAAGATTTCGCTATAATTATAAGCATCAATGACGCCCAAAGTTGGCAGTGAAAGCAACAGGAAGCCTTCAGGCTCGCAAAGGATTAAACATTCCGTTTGTAAAAGAATTCGCAATGAAAACATCCTCCAGAAGGATGGTTGTGATCTGAATTCAGGCGGCTGAGAAAGCACACACTTTCCGCACGAAAATTTAATCATTGAATCATATTCTTGTATTAATTATTGTGTAAATCTTTCCACATTTCTTTAGTGGACGAAAGACTGCCATAGTGACAATAAACGCTATAATATTGCAACGAAATACACAATTGGTTAAATAATAAAACACATTTTATCACGGAGATAAAATCTCGCATTATAGGTATTGCCACAATTAATTGTGTAACAGCAAAATTTGAAATTTAGATTAAATTGTCAAGCTTTGCAATTTGGAAATCCTTATTCAAAAATATTTTTCGAAATTGAAGAAAATTTTGCTTTGGCAACCATTTAATTCAATGGAAATTCATTCTCCGAAAAGCAATAAAATTTGTAATTCAAATCCCGCTTGGAAAAAATCGGCTCGTATTACTTCCGATCATCAATGTCGGAAGTTTTGGGTCAAGTAAGTTCATGATTATTAACTCTTCCCTCGCGAAATTTTATTTCCTTTATGCTTTTAGCATTCAGACACGTCCACACACATCCGTCGTTTTTTGATCGTAAAATTTCGACTTTTCGCCAAGGCTTTAGAAAATTTTCGTTTCTTGAGGCCACCGGTAGTCAATGCGTAACATCCTCGCTCAAAGGTCATCTCGAACAATGCAAGTGTCACATTTTTATTTTTTCACGTGATTACTTTGATTTGTATTCACTGCGAGTGTGCAGAAATTAGCACCGATGGAAAAAAATGCGAGTAATGGGTTTCGGTTTCCATGAAGTTGGAGAATGCAAGGAAAGGCCGCTCAAATTTACATTATTTATTGGATTTATTACAATAACAGAATTCCCATCCAATAAACTGTATCGGAAAAACGTGATCTAATGGCACAATTGGAAAAATTGTGATAACTATAAATTACGGTTATCGCACACGAAGCCATAATTCTATCACCGTCCAAAATAAATATTCGCAAAAATTATTCAACGAATCGATGTTTTTGTAGTGCCAGGTATGTAATCTTAAAAGTATCAATTTAATACTAGGAAATTACGTAAATGTAAAGATACGTTTCGAAGCAAAACATTTGAAACCGTGAATTCAAAAATAGTAGATTGCGGCAATATTAACATAAAAATTCTGGACGCCATAATTGGTGGAAGTGTTAGATAACGTACAAAATTTCCGGGCAAGGAAAGGAACAATATCTACCTATATAAAAAATTACCACGATCTCATTTAAGACCACCCGACTATCAAAATTTAAATAAATCCTTGGCTTTCCAAATCAGATTAACAAATAAATAAATATGATCTCAGAGATAAAGTGCAGCATTCAGAAACATTTTATCTCAAATAAAAACTAAAAATAAAATTGCAATACACCAACTTTATGTGTTAATTTTTAACTACACTATTTCCCTACTTTTTTAATGAACTTGTAACAATTGCCAATTCAACTGTAACACAATATTCAATGATAGATTCGCGTTCATAAAAATCATGATGTCATTTCCGACTAAACCGCCGACAAATTTTGCATTTGAATGCCATTCAACAAAAAAACTGGTCATAGAAGCCAAAACAATTTTTGCGTTCCAAGTGCACCATACAGTGTGTCCCAAAATCGGATGCACTATGTGACCGCTCTCGGTGCGTCCGGTGCTTGATAAATGCGTACGTTTTCCTTTGAGTTTGTTCATTGATCTGGATGCGAACAGGTGAACCAGACTCTCGCCTATTTATAGCAGCAACAAGAAGACAAGAAGCAGAGCCGGTCCGAGAGGTATACTCGACCGCCGGCTAAATTTCATGTCTTCGGACTCTGGCTGCTGACTTACGCCTCGAAAGGATAAATTCTTGCTGTTTATCGACGCCTAATTCGTAATTATGACAAGAGTCCAACAATGGCTTCTCATTAAAATTCTCAATGCAGATAGGAGCGATTCCATAAGGAATGAATCACTTATGATTTCAGCGAATCCCTCACACCTCGATAATAAAGGACGCTTTACCGACCACCGGTTTCTCTTATCAAAGTGAGAATGTCGCGTTACGTAACCAGGATCTTTGATCGAATAATTTCGCACAACAGGATGTTGCAGATTCACCACATTTTTCGATAATATAATAATCGTAACGATGAACATCTTCCCGTTTTTACGATTGCAGTGGCGACGTTAATCGTCTACTCAGTTTCTCCTTTTCCTTTATTTATAACGGTTAGGTTTCTTGGTTCACTACCACATGTAGAAGGTTCTGGAATATAGAATTGGTGAAGTGGTAAAAGGATTAATTAATGAACTCGTTACGCATATATCAACTGGTCCGATCAAAAATCTATCTGGTTCAAACGCACAAATCCCTAATTTATTAGATCTAGTTTTTAGTTGTATTACTAAAATCTGTCAATTTTCCCTGTTAGGTATAAAAGCTGTAACTATAAAAACGCCAACGTCGCACTTTTGCTCAAAATTAGCTGTTATAAATTATTCATACACTTCAAAAAAAAATTGCTAATGTGATTTAAACTTTCAATGAGAGATCTCTATTTTACAATTTTTTCAATCTTATTTACAAAAATAGTTCGGTAAAATGCGACGTTGGCGTTTTTATAGTTTTGAAACAGCTAATAGACCGTCCATAGACTTGTTCATTTAAAAATTGATAATTTGTAAGATACATTCTCAATCAATTATCAAAGCAATTTTTCTGACGACAAACATAAAAAAATAACAATAGGGGAATTTTTTCAAACAAAAATGTTAATATTTTTACAATACGGTAATATCTGGTATTACTAACAATATTTAACGTCAACGTTTAATTGATCAATGACTTATCAAACGTTGTTTTTATTAATTGCTTTAAAATTAGTGGAAAAAACAAACATGGTAATTGGTGACAAATCAGGTACAAATTTGCTGTAAACCTACTCCAATTGATAAAACAAAAAATATCGTCCCAACTGCTACCATTTATTATTTTAAAACACACACAAAACATGATTCCATATATGTTTAAATAAATTATAGTTTTTGTCTAATAAAAGAAATACCAAGAAAAAGTTGACAAAAAGACTAAACTTGTTACACAGTGGAAATGGAAAATTTCGTTGAGCAAACAATGTGTACAATTTTTGCGTAAATATTTGTTTGTTTTCAACTTTCTGTTGCGTCTACTGGTGACGATCAAATTTTTTCGATATGACAAAATAATTAAAAATGGATAAATCATGAATAGAAATAAAATTTTATATAATTTCGGCTGAAATCCATCTCCCAAACACATACCAAGAAAAATTCCTGCAGTGACTCATAACGTCGTAAGTGCACTAAGTCGCTACCAAACTCACCGTTAATCACTTCCCTCTCATTATTAACCGCAAATTACCGAATTCTTTTTAATGTCAACGATTGCACAAAAGGCTCCCGTTTGCCATATGGTCCTTTATGACGCAACACCTTACATAACTCAAAAAACCGTACCCGTCCCAGATTTAATCCCGACTTTTCCCGCATTCGCAAAATTGTCATTTCGTAAGAGAAAGAATGGAAAAGTAAGAGCCGGCGCCAGACGCTGTCGGCAGTAAAATACCGTCATTACTTGGTATTTTATTCAATAATCACATGAGAAAGTCGACTAAAATAAAACGATTCGCGCTAGTTTTTCATCCGGAATAAATCTGAGAAAAATCATCGGCACTCACGGTTGACTGAGAAGACAGTCCGTTTCGTTGCTGAGTTTCCTTCGGTTGCGAGCCCAAGCTTCCCTTTGCTTCTTAAATCGCTTCTCGTTTAGATTGTTTTTCACGCGACTCCATTGGCTGGAGTTTTCTTCATTCTCGGAAAAACTCCCGGAATCGACGCTGCTTTTCCTGCTGGAGGAGCAGCGACTCGACGATAAGCTTTCGAATCCTGATGAGGCTTGGGATAGTTTGCGGGTCGCAGGAATTGTGACGTTTTGCTGGTTCAACCACCAGAGCAAGTGTTCGTTTCGTTCGTTTCCTTCGGGTAATTCGTGACAATTTTCGTACAAATCGTTTTCCCTAGGGACGTAACTTGTTTTGCGAAGCCTTGGTTTTATCGCGACTTCATCGGGTTCAGGATCGGGAATATTGTCTAAAGCGTTAATAATATCATCATCAAGAGCATCTCTACTGTATTGGCAATACTTCTTTAATAGTCTTAGTACTAACTCATCGTTTTGACTATGTCTATCAGTCTGTTTCTCAGTCTCTTTGTGTAATAAATTATTAATAAATAAATTCGATTGTCTACGTAGTGTTCTAAGTTCTGGCATCGACGGTCTCCGTGGCTGTTCCACAACCTTATCCTCCGGAATTTGTCCTAGACTTGTCTTCCTTTCCGGTTTAATCGTATCATCAAAATTCATCACCTTACAATTTGGTAAATTTCCATCACAATTATTGAATTTTTGTTTAAATAGAATTTCTTTCTGTATATCGGTGAGTTCGGCAAATCCATTTTCTTGTAGAACGAGCTGTTTGTTGGCACACCTTTGTAAAAACTCCGAAATCGCGGCCCAATGGGCCTCTGTTAAAGCTCCGTGTAGTCTTATTGATGACAATTGTAAAGGTATCCAGCGATTGTCTTTCAAACACCAGATAACTCCCGATGATACCATCTTTCAAAATAAAACATTGGCCCCTGTGACAAGCCAAATCCGTTTAAAAAAATCTCTTTACCGTACCCCCATTGTCGCGTGGTTTTCGATAAGAAAAAGTGAAACAATGACTGAATTACAATGCTAAAAACGTGACCATCAAAAACGAAATTCTCCGCACAACGGTATCCAGTCGTTCAACTTTGGTCTTGAAAATCATTTTTACCAAAAACCACATTCGATAATGGAGGTGTCTAATAATTTTTCAAAATCTAGTTCATTGAGATGATTTCTTTTCACGAGACCGACCTAGAATACGCACTGAAACTGAAAATTCGTGAGCACACTTTTCACACTGCACTGCAACAGGTGAACGCGACAACTGATTGTTATTGCTGGGGACTAAGCAATAGCTTGGTGGGGCCGCCTCAGAGATGTACGGTACTGAGAAAACTGTACCGGTCTTTGCTGATTTGCCCCATTTATCTTGATGAGGATTTTCAAGGGCGGTTTGAGGAAGGGTCACTGGGACAGGAAATCATTTTCGTTTGAATTATTTAAGCGACCTT
The DNA here is from genome assembly GCF_031307605.1 of Tribolium castaneum. NCBI lineage: Eukaryota > Metazoa > Arthropoda > Insecta > Coleoptera > Tenebrionidae > Tribolium > Tribolium castaneum. The sequence goes on from NC_087396.1 coordinate 16,581,825, forward strand.
TGTGGCTGGACCCCGAGAAGCCTTTTTCGCCCTGTCTCACCTGTCTCAAGATTTTCCAGTGCAGAGATGCCGCTTACGCAACTACTCTCAAGGTTTCTTCTCAAAAATTTCATCCGAGAGATTCGTTTCGGGCTTGCCCCAGACGTCACAATTTTGAGAATAGTATTTCATAATTTTTTACAGAGCAATTTTCATTGCTCCATTTTCTTGACATAAAATATTAATGTGGTTTCATAAACGTAAAGTGCTTCCAGGAACAAGATAGATTTGCATTTAGCATAAAATAACTTATTATATGAATCATACTCAGTTAACAAGACATACGTTAACTAATTAATAAAGCTTGTACAAACAAATATTTATTTATTGTGTTCTCTAATTATAAAAAATAGAATTAAACTTAATTATAAGGGTTCATTGTCAAGGATTTTTACATAAGCAAATAATAGATAATTAAAGTAATAAAAATTTTGGGATTGGGGTTATTTGCACATAATTAGAATGAGTAGACAAAAAATCAAGTAATAAATAAATTAATGTTTATTAATAAATAATGGCTTCTTTAATTTGTTTATCCTTCGACACTTGGCAAAATTTACGGTTTTTCTCCTGTGTAAAGAAGTTTTGACAACTGTTTGGTATTTCTTAATACAAGTCAGATTATTTTTAAGAGATTTAAAGCAATTTTAAGTCTTGTCGTTAACACTAGTGGTTTAAAAATCTGATAGTGAAATAAAGCGCCCGATTTACACTCAAACTCGTCGAATAAATATCTAATAAATGCTATAAAACACTGTTTTTTGCAAGTCAGAACACGGCACATGTTCATAACATAACAGTTAAAACCCAGTTATGTCTTAAAAAATTTCGTCGACTGCGTTTAAAAAGTCTTTCTTCATTTGTTACATCAATTATGTCATTAGTGTTGTAGGCGAGTGGTAACAATAGGAAAAAAGCTGTAAAACCAGTTCAACATGAAAGGAATAAAAACATAATCACGATAATTAGAACGAAAAAATGCACGAGAGAAAAGGTCATGGTTCTGAAGCTTAAACTTAAATAAACCCATCTGAATTTTTTTGCCTAAATAACTGTAATTTTTGCTTTCTAAAGCCTTTTTTCAATTGAATTACAAAGTCAATTCGACTTTAAAGGTCACCTATAGAATGTCAAGGCGCATCTTAATTTCTTCCTTTTACGATATCACGAGACGCGAACTAGTTTTTTCGCCAATTTATAATCTATAGGTTTTTTCACCTCTGAAACTGAATGACAGTCGTAAAAAAATAATATTCTTGATGGCATTCCTCATTTCATTGAACCACCAAATATAACAAAATGCATAAAATTGTCACGTCTCAAAACCTTTCGATTCCGCGAAATAATTAGTGAATATAATTCCGAAAAAAAACATTTTCTGGGTCAAACAATTTTTCCACAAGTTGCATCAAATTCTCGCGACGAACTTGAAAGGTCGCGGAGTGAACGACCAGCGTCCTTGGTTTCGCCTGGAGCACGTAATCGGCAAAAAGACGCGATTCTTGCACGCCCAACGCACCCAATTAATACAGCTCGAGGTGAATTTTGCAATGTTTTTTTAATCGAACCTTCGAGAACCAAAACCGATACGTCTTCTGCAATGCAGACACGTTGACAAAAAAGAAAGTTCGACCAGAACTTGAACGACTCGTGTATGACCCGCTGGTGCGGTCTGCCAAACTTCCTAATGGTCGATATAAAATTTCGTCGAAATCTTATAGCGACCAAGCGACCAAACCTTGACACGAATGTCTTGCATAATTGGTTCTTTTGCCACAAATGAGTGAATTTAATCGATTTCGCAAGTCCCAAATTGTTGCAATCTCAAAAAATTAAATAAATTGCTATAGAAATTAATTAATTGTTGAAATTGGAACTCGTCCCACTTAGTAATTAAACGAAATCCCTAATTTATCCGGGTGCGGCCACCCACGTCCCAGTTTCGCATAAAACCTCCCTTTATTGATATTTCTGGAGCGTGTGGGTAGGCAACCAACCATGCGAGTAATTCCTGGTTGCATAATGTAATAACAGTTAAACAACAATTAACGTGTTATAAAGTTATAAAGCGGAAGAAATGTTCGAAGGCCGACTATTTCACTTTTGCCGATTGACCTTATTCAAATTAACGTCTTGTTTTGCCTGCTACCGTTTCTTGTTACACAACTTACCTAGATTCTGGTGCACTTTACACAAGTCTGCTTTCAACCCAGCAGTTCTATTGATGTTGGAAATTTGAACATCTCTAAACAATGATTAAATTGATTGTAAAAATAAATCGAAAAACAGTACAATGCAATTGATAACACTGGTTATTATGGTCTTAATTTAGGATTTGTTCAACTAATCAACACATTTTTGTGGATTATTTCCATATGTAAAAGTTGATAACACGATCATTGTGTACATAATATAATCATGGGTGATACGTTTCAAAGGAAAATAATTACAATTCGTGAAATGAATGAGTAACCATCAAAATATTTTTTCAAATACACTAGTTAATGTAAAATTAAATAAAAAAATATTTTTAGGAATGCGGCCCTGTCGCGTATTTATAAATATGTTAGCAAAACTATTTAAAATGTCTCATTGCCGGTTATATAACCAACTTGGAAGTTTGAATTTGAAAGGCAACAATCCAACAATGTTCCATATTTGGAACAATAGTCGCTTTAATCGACGACAAAAGGACGGAAATTAAACCGAATTGAATAAAATCAAGCCCTACATCTAGCCCCTGATAGAATAATGTTTATTTTTTTTTAAACAAACATGATTATCAACTTATCGGTACATTTTACAGGAGCAATAACTGTTCAAAACATACATTTTCGTGAATTACTTCACTACTTGAGATAAGGTAAAGTAATTGAGTTTTTGGTACGTGTCTTTCAGACGGCCCAGACGTAAATAAATAAGAGCGTTTCCGGTGGAGAATGCATCCACAATTTCCCTTTGATGTGTTCCATCTCCCATCAAAACAAAGTACGATTCTTTGAGTCTGGTTACAGTGACGTCAGTTTTTTTAAATAAATTGTTATCTGATCGACGAGATTTAAACATTAATGTACCTATCCTACGCAGATATTTTCAAAAATCATTATTTACACAATGTATTAAGGTAGGTCCTCGGGTGAATTAATCAAGCGAATTGTAATAGTTCCCTCCTGACAATGATCCATTAGAGCGATAAAAATAGCGCAAACATTTCATAAATTTTAATCCACGTCTTCAAAACGCAATTTATTACTTGTGATTATTTTGTCAGCGAAACAAAAAAACAAAAATCGATCAACTCCACAAAGAACAGAACAGGAACAATAATAATAAGGATAAGAATTATCCAAATCTTATTTCTCTTACCTACCAACAATTAAATACATAACAGAAAAACAAAGAAACTTTTCCATCCTTGTTTTGTTAGTATCACAGAAAAAAAAATAAAAAGTTACAAATTGGTAATTATCATTTATCAAATAGATTTTTTAATAAATGAAACTCTCTCTATCGTACAATTAACATTTTTAGATTCATTCTTTGTTCCAGTTTTCTTACTACTATTTACAGACGTAAGTACTGTAACAATTTTAATCAGGTGTTCATTAAATCTCACTTGATAAAACTCTCACTACTAAAGCGTTTTAATGAGTGATTTTTTAAATCTTACGAATATCTACTCTAATGGTCTTCAACCTCATATACAAAATACATAATTCTTTTTCTTTTAACGGCACACTATTATTTTTTTCCAAATTAAAGCTTTACAATTCCATATCAATGTGACAATTCAGTTGGCGGAAAACAATCTGTAAATGTTTTTTGCAAATAAATGTCCAACATTCTACAATCAATTATTGAACGGCACTGTTAAAATCATTCAATTTTTAAAAACATTGAAAATCGTTTTTATTTAATGTTTTCCATAGATCGAACTTTGAAGTCATTCCTTCAATTCTGTTAACTTTCAAAATATTTCATTCGGAAATTCATGTTTATGTTGGTTCAGTTATAAATATTGTTATTCTCATCTTTCATCTTCTATTAGCTGTTTCAAAACTATAAAAACACCAACGTCACATTTTTTCACAAAATTAGATGTTATAAAACAGTTAATGGTTAATGTAATTTGTGGGATCAATGAGAGATCTAATTATTAATAACTATTTTACAATTTTATCAACTTTATTTAAAAAAATAATTCGGTAAAATGCGACGTTGGCGTTTTTATAGTTTTGAAACAGCTAATAGTTCAATGTTCAGTTTTGATTTACGTTTTAAAAGAATGAACAAATCTAAGCTCCTGCATGTGTGAATAAATAACACTTTAAAGGCAGAGATAAGGTGATTATCAGATTACACAAGCATTTACTCCACACAATCCAGTTAAATTCCTGAAACTCATTACCATCTTTTTAAGTACATGTGTGAATGGATCGGCTCATTAAATGGCAATCAATTGCAACTGCTTTCCCAGTATCTCAAAAAATGTGCTTTCTACGGTCTAGAAAATGTCCTAGTGTTCCTTTTAGCATACTTACGGTTCTGCTTCGATGCTCTTCAACTTGGCCACATAATTCGAAGGGATATACCCTTCCTGTCTAGTCCTTTTGCTCCTCGCCAGCCACCAATCACCCTGTGTATCGTTCAAGATCTCCAAATGCTCCCCTTTTCTGAAACTCAAATCCTCATCAGTCCTCGCATCGTAGTCGTAAAGGGCCACGAAAATCTTGGCGTTTGTGGTCTCCGGTTCCGGGTTGATCACCGCGGGCCGCACCACCTCCGAGGGGGGCGTGGGCATGGGGTTGGAGGGCAGGCTGGTGTCCTCGATGGCATTCACGCCCAGCCTCTCCCTGTTCCTGTCTATCCTGTCGTTATTCGACGGACTGCTGAGGCAATTCCCCATTTTTGAATCCGCACTTCACTTGTCACAACAATCCAACCACCATCACAAACACGGGACACTTGATTGTTATGTGTTTCGTTGTTTTTCGATTCGATTACGTTGAAAGTAAATTAAATACATTTATGCAGTCACGTAGAAGACGTACCGTTACTAAATAACGAAACCCATCACGATTTCAGACGGGAATCGCGGAACAACACTGGAAAAGTGCACTTTTCCTATCACGGACGATAGTAACTTTCGCCTGCCAAGGTTGACAACGGCGGAAAACAAGAAACACTAGGCGCGCTTGGCACCACTGTAATCATTTCCCAGACCAAAATCAGCCGTAAGTGCGATTTCAATACGGCGCATTCCTCTAATTGCGTTAAAACTGAGGTTTTTAACCCAGCGATTACGTACCGCTGTTTCGCTTTAGCACACGTTGTTTTTTGCTTCTCTCTCTCGTTTTGCAATGTTTGACGGAGAAGTCACTAGACCCAGTGTTGCCATTAAATTTTCTTGCTTGTCATCCATAATCAAGCATTTTTGCGGTTCCGGCAAAACCTCTGTTAAATAATCTACACATATTTTCTTGTCCGTTTTTACTTTTATATTGAGATTTAGTGTTAGAAAACGATGCCACAATACAAGGGTGAGTTTCATTCAAGAAAAATTCACTTAACCTGTAAATAATTTTCCAGTTAAAGTGAAATGGGGTAAGGAGTCTTACCCCGATATTGAAGTGAACACGGATGAATCTCCGATGTTGTTTAAGGCGCAGTTGTTTGCCCTCACTGGAGTGCAACCCGAAAGACAGAAAGTCATGATAAAAGGGGTGACGTTGAAAGACGCCGATTGGGATAACTTTAAATTGAAGGATGTAAGTTAAATTGGGTTTTTGTGCCTCAAATTAGCCAGTTTTGTGTAGGGGGTTACTGTGTTATTAATGGGGAGTAAGGAAGAAGACGTGCCAAAAGAACCGGTTGAAAAAACCGTTTTTGTGGAAGATATGAATGAGAGCGAACTGGCTACTGCCGTAAGTCACAAGAGACTAGTTGATTTTTTAATTTAGGTAATTCTAGTTGGAGCTTCCTGCCGGTTTAACAAATCTAGGAAACACGTGTTACATGAATGCCACAGTTCAGTGTTTGAAATCAGTTCCCGAACTGCGTGAAGCCCTTCAGGCCTATCAAGGAGGTACCAACTCATTCCACCTAAACAAAAGTCACTAAATTGTTTTACAGACGTGACCGACGCAGGGGGCGTAATCCCCGCCCAATCAATTACGGCAGCATTGCGCGATCTTTACTCCTCCATGGATAAAGGGAACAACGTGCCCCCCATAGTCCTCCTCCAAATGCTCCACTTGGCGTTCCCCAGATTCGCGGAAAAGAACGAACATGGCGGTTTTACGCAACAGGTTTTTCTCCCAATTGCAACTGTTGCAAAGAATTCATTGTTTTTCTAGGACGCTAACGAGTGTTGGACTGAGTTAATTAGAATGTTGCAACAGAAATTGCCGGCGAAACAAAACGGCGGAAACGCTGCAGAAAAGTTTAAGTAAATAATGATAAATTGTTTTTTGAGTTTGTTATGATTGGGGCGATTTCAGGTCGTTGGTTGATCAATTTTTTGGGGGGACTTTTGAAGTTGAACTGAAATGTACGGAAACGGAAGATGAGCCGGTCACTAAAAATAAGGAGACGTTTCTGCAGCTGAGTTGTTTTATTTCGCAAGATGTGCGCTATATGCATTCAGGCTTGAGATCGGTGAGTCATTTTTTGGCAAGCGAATCATTAATAATTGACTGATTTTAATTTCAGAAAATGCAGGAGCAAATAACTAAAAAATCGTCAACCCTGGACCGGGATGCCGTTTATATTAAAACAGTAAGTTGCACAAACCGTTAATTATTTTCCCACTAAAACTACGTTTTTCTAGTCTAAGATAAGGAGATTGCCGGCTTATCTCACCATCCAGTTCGTTCGATTTTACTACAAGGAGAAGGAATCAATAAACGCCAAAATTCTGAAAGATGTTAAATTCCCAATAGATTTTGACGCTTTCGATTTATGTACTCCCGAATTGCAGGAAAAGTTAGCCCCGATGAGGGCAAAGTTCAAGGTACAAGTTGATTGTTTACTTTTTGTTTTTAATTCACACAATTAAAAATAGGAGTTGGAGGATGCGCAAGTGGAAGCGGCGTCAAAAGAGAAACAAAAAAGCATAGGCGACGGTAAAGCAAACGAAGCGGATAAGAAGTACGCCCCCTATTGGTTCGAGGATGATTTGGGGAGTAACAACAGCGGATATTACACCCTTCAGGCTGTGTTGACCCATCGGGGGCGGTCTTCGTCCAGTGGTCACTACGTGGGGTGGGTGCGCCAGTCTGGCGATAAGTGGATAAAGTGCGATGATGATAATGTTTCGCCTGTGACTACTGAGGATATTTTGAAGCTGTCTGGCGGAGGTATTGCGGGGTCTTGTAGGCGGGGGTGAGTTTGTAATTCGTTTTTCTAGGTGATTGGCACTGCGCTTACGTCCTTTTGTACGGGCCTAGACTTTTAGAAATCCCCAGCGAAAGTGAGGAAAAAATGGTGACAGAAAATTAACTGAGCTTTAAATTATGTAATAATCTTGTATAAAACTGAAAAACGTTTCTTAAAATAAACAAGCGATTAATATTTTTTTTTATTTGTAAAAAACACACGAGAACACAATTTTTACATTACTCAAAATGAATCAGTTTTGATGCCCTGATTGTCTCCTAAAGTAAAAACTCGCTCTATTTTTGGCTAGTTTCCAACTTTGGCAGTTTTGACTGAAATTAATGAGGGTCAAGTCATACTTACTCCATTTGGAGGAAGTAAATATGGGCACGGACTAGAATTTTTGCAATGATTCGAAACGACTAATTATTTTAATTGATAGAAAAACAATTTGTGATTGAAGTGCTGTCTCGGGAGGGTCGGACTCGATTTCCGGAATTAAAACGCAATTTCCGGCTTGAAATATTAAATATCTGATGGGAAATGGGGTCGTTTAGAATCATGTTAGGGAAAAACATCTCTGGAATGTTTTTCAGCACCATGTTAGAGGCTACAACCAAACATATATCCGTCACATACAATACAAAAAACATGGACTTGTGCTTAGGTAAGTATACACACAATAAAACGAATTGAACACTTTGTTTCTTATATTATGAAAAAGTTCTGTCTAGTCTAAAATGAAACTCGTGAAGTTAATACTGTACAGAATATAAACACTAAATTTGAAAAACGCTAAAAAACTATTTACAATAAACTTCTTTTCTTGCCTATTCTGAACGAGTGAACTTGCTGCAGGATCCGTATACTAACTTTGCAAATATTGCAATAATTTGGAATATATTTATTTGTCTATACATTTTTATACATGCCGTGTAAAAATTCAAAACAAATCGAAACAATGATATATTTCTTAACTGGTGTTTGACTATCTATCCACACTTGTCGAATCTGCACATTCACTGCACGATAAACACAGAAGGCATTTAGAAGAGTTTTAAGTTAAATATCATGCCACCCTGTACGGGTCGGAACTTTTCGACGAACACGGCTGGACGTCGTCGAGGTAGTTCGAGGCGTCTTGACGCGACGTCGACGCCACGGGGTAGCTGGCTATAGGCTTGTAATTGTGCGTTGTTTGGTTCGCCTTATGCTCGGGCGAGTCTTGCAGCGAGGTCTGGCGCTCCTGCAGGTTCAGGCTGGGGTCTTCGGCCACCGGCTGGTAGTGCCCCATGCTACACTTCTGAATCAGCGACAAAATTGCTGACTGGAAGCAACACAGGTACCCCAGACACTGAAAACGCGAAAATTTAGTTACACGTTAGCGTGGAATACTTAAGAGTAACAAGATACAAAGCACGACTTTCTTTACCCAAAAAATAGTACGGCAAAGTAAAAATAAGGGCGCTTCGTCTCGGTGCCAAATTTAAATTCATTAATTACTTAGAAAAAAATACAGAAATGTTGAGCTTTGCAAATTTTTTACGAGAAACACGAGACACAAATTATTTAAAATTTGCGCTGTGTCTCATATTTTTCAAGAACAAGAAAAATGTTAGGAAGAAAGTTGTAGAGAATTAAATTTTCTTTAAAAAATTCTCTACAATTGGTTCTTACCCCTTTTTTGTATCTTCAACCCTACAAGTACTCGTATTCTTATCAAAATTTTAGTTGTAACTTTTTCTCGAATGTTGTAACATACTCGTATCTGTAGCCTTTTTATCATTAGTCAAAGTGTCACATTTTTTCCACTCCTATTTGACTTTAAAAGAAACACATATCATGAAAAAGAAGTTATAATGGAAACAAAGAAAATTACATTTAAAAATTGTATTTTTATTAAATCTAAAATTTAGATTCCTTCTTTAAATTTTAGTTTTTTTACTTTGTCTTGTTTGTGAAGTTTATTTAAAATTTTGCGGGTTAAAAATAGTTAAAAATAATCTAATTACTGTTTCAGTAAGACTTTCAGTATGGAATTTACAACCAATCAAACATGAATTAATATCTGCAAGATTGTGTGATATTTATTGATTTTGAAGGCTACCAATACGTTTAAGGCATTTAGTAAACCGATGAAATTTTTGTACCTTATACCCTGTGACATATGATATTGTGAAAGTCGATGATTTTTTAATTTTGTTATCAATGATAATCAATAATCATGCATGTCTTCGTCAAACCAGATGCAATTTTTCATAGTTATGTCTACTTTTTTCTGAAGTTTTTCTAAAATCTCATTAGAATTACTACATGCAATCCCGTTCGTTGTGATAAGACATGAGAAAATTTCAGAATTTTCCACATTACTGCCTTTAGGTCCTTTTGTAAGAGAACCTATTTAGACTGATAAGCACATACATGCAAATAAATTTGATCTGCTAGCCCTCTCATCATTCTAAAAAATTTCTGAAGATAAAAACCAAAGTTAACGCATCGTAATTATTAAAATTTCCAACACTAAAATGCTTTATAAAAGTTATTCCAAAAAATTAGTAAGCATAAATTTGTAATATGTAGTTAGTTTTTTGTGGCAAATGAATGCTGTTTTATTATAAATACGTAGTAAAACAAATATTATTCTTGGGGGACTTCAGATTTAGAGTGCCTACCACAATAGCACTACAATAACAGTGTACAAATTGATAATTATTACTAATAGTAGGTAATTTTTTGTAATGTTTTCGACAGTGTCCGCACTATTTTTGCCTGACTATGTAATAAGTTTTTAATTTTTGTATTTTCCCATTTGAGTTCTTGCAGAGGAAACTAAAGTATTGTTCTAATATTTTCTGTTCAGTTCTTTTATCTCGGTAATTTTTTGTTGAGTACCAATCTTTCAAATATTTCTTTACTTCGAACTAAATAATTAAATTCAAGATTAATTCGTACCCCCGTGATCAGTAGCTGATGGTGCGTCCACCTCGGGACCCAGTAAAAGGCCTCTGATAAGAAAATCGTGTGGAAAATTAACGACGACGCTACGAGGAACAGAACACTAAGGCTGACGTACAAATAAGCGTTCTGAAAAAAAATTATTCGTACGAAAACATAATTGGTTTCGATTTACTTACCACTTTGCCCCAGTTAAATGGGAACAAATAAACGACATGAGAAATATCAAGAAAGAGGAGAAGACAGGTGATGAAAATACTCAGTAACGTTACGAACATCATCAGCCGTAATCGTCCGACCAGCGGAAGCATAAATAGGCCTACTTTTACTGTTCCTGACGTACAGAGGCATGTGAGACAGGCGATTGTGGTCACCTGGAAATTTTCCGAGTGTGAGTGTTTGGCGGAAAACGTCGAATTGGCGCTTACCAGCAGAAGTATTCGGACTATTCCTGTGGGCGTCTTGAGATGAGTGTGGTCGCAGTAGACGATAACCCCAGAGTATAGGGACAGATCGGGCGAGGCGACCCGTCGGCGGTAGTGAGAGTGCGAGTCCCATGAGTTAACGGTGCCCAGAGGTGATTCGCACTCGCAACCTCCAGCACAATCCGCGCTCAGGGCCCCCGTCCTGCTGCCCGCTATCTCAAAGTCCTGCAACACACAACTCATACCATCCGGCTCCTGCAAACCAATCACATTCACGTAGAAATCAGCGGTGCTCTTAAACCAAAACTAGTGCTAAATTCAGGGGACAGCTTTTCGCATAAGTAGGCCTTAGGCGCCAAGTGACCAACGAGGAAGCTGCAGTTTTTCGCATACTCAAGAATGACAACATTTTTTCTAATTTTCGAAACTGATGGCTCGAACTACACTTTTACAATATCATAAATTTTTCACTAACTCGAAATCAAGAGAAGGATGCTGAATTTATCATTTATTTTATTATTTTTAACACAATTTAATATTCTCATTTTAAGCAAGAAATTGTCTAATAGTGAGCGGGTTTATTCAAACTGGTGCATATACCGTACTTTTGATCCAGAATAAGCCATTTTCAGCTTATCAGCAATTTAAAACAATTAAAGAAATTCTGTAGCGAGTTTTGTCATTTTAGGACAAGAAACGTCCGAAATTATGTGTAAATAGTGCACAAATTGTGTTTTCTTTGATAGATTTTGACATTTTTTAGCCAGAGATAATATAAAACCAATTAATTTTAACAAAAATGATGACTGAGACGTCTTTTTCAGGCAGCCTACGGCAATTTTATTTTTATGAGTGCAAGTTTTGTCGTTTTTAAGCAAAAAATCTTCATAATTCAAACGATTTCAACTCATTTTATGTACAGTCGAACAAAGTGAAAATGACGTCTCAATAAACCAGCCTCTGCTGTAGATGCCGACCCTTCAACCGCAAGTAGATAAATTATCGGATTGCAAACATGACGTAGTCTCAAGATATTTTTTTTAGAACCCGATTTAAAAAAAGCAAAAAAAATTTATTCAGAATTAAACTAATTCAAATTAGGTAAGTTAATTAAGTATTAAGTTTACGTTTATTTTATGAATTTTTTTCAAACTATTTCTTAAAAAATCTATCCATTAAAAACAAATCATTATTACCTTAATATTTTTTTTTCAAAATAATTTTAAACTTGATTTTATGTAAAATAATAAATGACTTAAAACCATTGGTTGTTTGTGAGAAGAAGGTTTAATTCCACATGTGCGTTTAACAGGAGTGGTTTAATTCTTTGGGCAAAAAGCGAAATTAAAATTTCTTCAGAATTAAACTAATTCGAATTAAGTTGGCATTTATTTTGCAATGACAAACATCAAGTTAATCACGAATTAGTTGCGATTAACACATTCTGTAAGCCGGCCTTAATTTTTCTAATAGTTTTGTAATTTCATCATCATTAAAAACAATACAAAATTATTAATTTATTTTAACCTGAAAAAATGAAAAATTATTTGAAATTTTTAATTCTCCAAAATATTTTTTTTAGGTTTTCAAATAGAAAACAATTTAACAAAAACAATTTCTTTAAGAAAATTGGCATTAATAAGATGAAATCAACAAATTATATTATTAATGTAAGATTTTTTTTGATAAATTATTTCCCAAAATTAAATTAACTATCATAATTTTGTACGAAATAGGCTTTCTTTATTTTAAACTTGATTTTATGTAAAACAATAATATTTTAATTGATTTATAAAAATCAATAAATTACCTATTTATATTTTCTGAAATTTTTAAAATGCAATTATTCAGAACTAATTAATATTAAATAGTTCCGACTTAATTACACTTATGTAGTAACAACTCAGATGTTTTTTTTTGGGTTTGACATCGAAACAAATTACATTTGAATCAGTTTATGTTATTATATTATTTGTCAAACTATTATGTGGAAATTATAATTTTCAAACGTTGATAAGTAAAGATAAACATAAAAAATTGCTGACTTTCCATGGTTGTTAATTTTTTTATTAAAAATTTTACATTTTCATTTAATTAGACGTGACAGCTTAATTCAAATGAATTTAATACTGAATTAAATTTTAATTTAGCTTTATGTAAACTGGTCCCTAAAGGAATTTATCTTGAAACTACGATTATTTTGCAATCCTATAATTTACAAGACTGCCTGCTTGCGGATAGAAGAGTCGGCATCCAGCAGAGACTGGTTTATTGAGCGTGATTTTTACTTTGTTAGACTGTACCTGGAATGTAATTTTATTTTTATTATAAACTATAACGCTCATCATCTTACATGACACAATTCTACAACTCTTGAAAGAAACTGTTACTTTTATCGGATTTTTCTGTTTGTTTCAAAAATGAAAATTCTCGAATTAATGAATTAATAATATTTTTCATTCAGATATTTTTTGTTTTAATAACCTTTTTATTTTTTCAATTGCCGTTGATAATTCGGACCTAATCCTCAATGACTATTCAGTCTTTGCTAATTTAAAAGAATTTTGACGAAAGGCGCTTTTTCACGATGAAGAGCTCCAAGCAGCAATCCACAGATCTTTGAGTAGGTAAAAAGAATATTTTTTTTAATTATAAAAGAAAACTGCGAAACTAATACAAATTGAATTGAATATTTGAAATTATAAATGTTTTCTTTTTCTTCTGGGTAATTTCGCCACTACTTTAAATTCCCCTCGTCAGTGTTGTTACAATTTGGTTTAAATAAGACTGTATTTTGGAATAATTCTGGAACTTGTATGAATTCGTTCATGACTATACAAGATTACAACTTTGTTTTTATGAAGTAACTGTAAATATTTATAAAGATAATTACATAAAAGAAATACATAATATTATTGTTTCTATTATTTTTTCTATATAGAGGCGTAAAAATTACTACAGGTAATAATGACCAGGTCAGATCAGGAACAAAATCTCTCTAATTAAGTAATAAATATGAGGCGATAAACTTATTATTTGGATACGTTCCTATGTCTCTAATCTATATTTAATCATTTTATTTTTGGAGCCTATTATTTATTTTCAAACGTGTTAAATTACCGCACTTGAATTCCTTTTATTGATAACATTAATAAGCTTCCTTATTGGCCGAGTTTCTAAAATCGTACTGCGTCGCGCGAAGCACGTGTAGAGCCCTTGGGCCATGCCCGTGCTCAGTACCTGAATATCTTCAGGCTTGCAACTTGTCGGCTCCAGGTCTCTAATGTCGTCGAGCAGAAATTCAATTTCGTCGGTGCTGTAAAGCAGATCGGATACTGAATTGATGTATCGGCCCGGCTCAGACTGCATGTCACTCCGCCACTAGACGCGAGGCTTCGCCCCACACCAATCCATACCGCGCGGCCCTGCGAACTCCTCAATGCGGACACATGACTCGCCAGCTTCTCCACCCGAAAACGCACTACTGACCTGGAAAGCGGTGTCAGAGCGGCCCCCTAGCTCGGGCTGGCTTACCTGCGCGAACGGCGTTTACCATCCAAGGCGGTCACCCCAAACAAGCCGCAAACACCGCGCCATGTTTACTAAATGCGGCCCGACGCGCTACCACTACCCCACTTTCGACGCTTCAAGGGTGTGCGGGGACGGGAGTCATGACGATCGGGATGGGGGCGAACGGGGCCAAACTGCTACACTCCGCATCATTAAACGGGAATTATTTAATTATTGAAAAATTGTGAAGCGGTCGAGTACCAACGACACGTCAAATGCACAAGTTGGCACCCCTTTTTTATTCATCGGACGCGAGATTCGATTAGGGTAGGCACCCTCTCGCAGCCAATCAAATTTTGAGATTAGCGCGACCTAAATACATTTTTTGTGGAAGGAAGAATTCACAAGTATTTCGTCTGCGGTAGAAAGGGTGATTTAAGCTGCAACTTTAGTGCAATATTTGTAAACTTTATCAATGTTTGCTCTAATAAATGTGTTGCCAATACACGAGAAGTATTTAGTGACTTTTGCTTTAACCCATTCCACCCCTAACCCAAGAGTACGTTCCTGCCCGAGAAAAAATGAAAGTAAAAGCAGTAAAAGGCTAAATAAATCGGAAAATCAACAATAATTGCTTAACTTTATTGATAAATATCATTTGAAAATGCATTTGGACCAATCAGTGGGGGTTTAACTGCTATTTTACCCATCTTAATCAAAACCACCCCTAAATTTGGGGTACGTTCCCAAATGACTTTAACTAAAATATGAAAAAATAAAGACAATTTATCATTTATTTAAAAAGCTGATAATAAGAAGCGAGATACACTAAACTGTGTTTATTAAAATAATTAAATTTAAACGAATGGAACAAATATCACCAGCAAACAACCAACCATACACTGGTGTACAAGAAGATGCATACGGTGGTGTTAGAAGGTATGGTGCTCCATCATACATCATCATGCATACCAGATGGATATTGGAAAAAAATTGGATATTTTTCCCACTGAACCAGCGCAAACAGTGAAAAACGAACAGTAGTCGTCTCTACATAACATAGAATTTTATAAATGGGGCATTGAACATTAAACTCAAACATTTTTTGTGTGAATTTTAAATTTAAATGTCAGATTTGTAGGGGAATTACCTACACAGTCAAACTGCACGAGAAGGTGTACTACCTACTTTACTTACTTTACTCCATCAAAATTGTCACAAACAGTTGCAATTAGAGCATTCAAACAAAATAAATTTTGAAATCTGGAGAGAATCAAAATTAATGCAGTAATACCTCGATAGTCCTAAGCTTTTATAATCCGAATTCTTCCGTAATTCGAAGAGGTTTTCAGAGAATATTATGAATTCTTGTCCTGGAATCGGAATTATTGTCAATTGATAATCCTAAATAATGGCTCAAAATTGCTTCAGAAACGCTTAATTGTTATAGCTGTAACACACAACTTTGACAATAAAACAAAAATTCTGAAATATTAAATAAATTATCGAGTGGTGTAAACGGCAGTGACTTAGCTAACTTATGTAGAGTTGGAGAGGCTATATTATTGAAATGGGGAACAGAAAATAATCTTGCAACGGCCGACATGTTTAACACTTCAGTGATTAAAATAACAGAAAATTAAACAACAAAATCACACATTGTTTCCACAAAATATAAGTATATTTTGTTATGATATAGAAAAATCCAATTATTCGAACAGCATAAATAAAACAAAACGTTTCAATTAATTAGTTTCGTTCCCTTTTGTACATCATCAGGATCGTTACACAAAGAGCGAACGAAACTGGTTGATTGAAACATTTTGTTAATATCCTGTGGGTGATTTTTTTTCATTTGTATTAGTGCAAACTCGCATCGATTTGTTTTTCAGGCGGATAGATAAAAGTTATTTTAACACACAATTCAAAAAGAAATTACTTCGTATTTCCCTGCAAATGAAAAATAAAAGTTATTGTTATTTAACATTATTTTAAAGCAATACCTGTGTGTATATGGTCTCGATAATATGAACGGATGAACTAGTTCAAACAACCCGAACTTTTTGTGTTAACACTTTCGAAATTGTACTGAAGTTTGTAATGAAATTTTAACAAACACAGTTGACAATACAATCCTGCATACACTTTGTAATTTTTTAGGTATTACTTACTCCAAACTCCAAACTATATCTACAATAATTAAGAAAATAATGCAAATAAATATGTAACTACACCTTTTCCAACTGTATTTCAGAAAATAATTTGTAATACAATTTATCTTTTCTGAAATAATATTGAGTAATCTGAAATGGATACATACAATAATTTCTAAAATTAATCTGATACAGTCTCATCTACAATTGGAAAAGATGTAGTTTCTTAATATTAAATAGATACTAAATTCAAATTCGATCTATTAGGTACTACACTTTTTTTTAATTGTAGTCCAGAATGTATCAGTTTAATTTCAGAAAACAAAAATAATTATATTTACAAATGATCATCAAGAATACAATTGAAATACAAATGGAAAAGTAGTACATATTTATTAATGATTAGATTTCTCATTGAAACTATAAATTACATTTAGCTATTAATTTTTTTTAATGTATAAATAATTTTCAACAACAATTTTGAGAAAAAATGCGACGTTGGAATTTCCATAGTTTTGAAACAACTAATAGTTACAAAAACTTTAAAACTTCTTTGTTTTCTGGTTCCCAAATCATGTTTAACTGTATTTTTAAAATGCAACAAAATTAAATTCAAACACTTGTATTACCTATTTATCTAAAGGATTAAAATATGTGGGCGCCCATCTATTTAAAATAATATATCTCAACAGTTTCAAGTGGAAAGTTTGTTAGTAATTTTCTCACACAGTTATTAAATTGTTACATGGTGTGACCAAAAAGTAACCTCATTGTTATTTAGGAGAAAACGTAAGAGTGAATCATCGTTTAATTATTATGACGCTTGAGATGTTCAGACATACTTTTTTTCACGACAATTTTTTAAATGAGCCATACACTACATACCTATACGAAGCAAAGCCAGATATAAATACCTACTACTAAATAAATGTTTTATTATTAGGAAATAAATGTACCTAATTATCGCTATGAATTTTCAACCCTCAATCTAAAGAAAAAATATCAATTTTTGTTCAGCAATTTTTGACTTGAAATCAGAAAAGGAAATCAATTTTTTTAATTAATTCGTATTAATGAACAGGTTTACGAGTGTTTATAAATATCCATAAATGCATAAATGTGTTTAAGCAATAAATGAGCAAGTTTTGTTAATTTCAATGTGCAAAATTGCTCATCTCCAGCTGGAGAGCCGTTTTTTGGCGCCCCCATTTCTTCTTCCCCTGAAACAGCGCATATTTAGTAAACAGGTGACCGCGTGATGTAAGCTAGGTGTGCAAGGAATGGCAGTGGTATGTGGGCTGCGGGTACACCTGGAGGCGTACTCCAACCTCGTCAGGATCCTCTCGCATCGCCCCTCTTCGGGCTCTTCGGCAGCCCCCCATCGCGTCGTCCGCTCTTCGCACGTCTCTAGCAGGTGAACGGAAGGCGCGGGGAAGTCAGTTTCGCTGCAACATGGCTCCGGTGAGTGATTCCTGCGCGGAAAAATCCGAGTGATCGAGTGCGTTCCCGTCCTGTGCGAGCGTCGAAGTCTCCATTTCCAGTGCGATGTTGCACAACTATAAGGCCATGTATCGGCCGAATTTCTACGAGAGCACCTGTCTGCGGTGCAACGAGACCGTGTACCAAGTGGACCGAGTGGGACCTTTAAAGGACTTCACGTTCTTCCACAGTGGCTGCTTCAAGTGCGCGGTTTGTGGCACCAAGTTGACGCTCAAGACCTACTACAACAACCAGCACCGGCAGGAGGACAAGGAGGTCTACTGCAACAGCCACGTGCCCAAAATCGGGCCCGGCCACCTGGACGGCTCCTCCGTCGGCATCCGGTCGGCGCTCAACGTCCCCAAGTCCACCAATTTCGTCAACGAGCAGATCCGGGGGCCGGGCAGGGGCGTCTACGAACCGGAAAGTGAGTCTATTTATTATAGTTCAAGGCCGGAGAAGGATTTCTTAGGGAAGTCGAAAACTAGGACTGCTATTTGCAATTCAATGGACAATGCGTTTGATATCTCTTTTGTTGCTGGAATATAAATCGTTCTGGTCAGGTGATATGTAGCGAGCTTCAATACAAACTGGGTTAAGACTCATTTTCCTGTTTGGTTTTTATTTCGTTGGCCGGAATATCTGGAATTGTGAGGACGGAGAGATGACGAAAGAATGAGGAAAGCTCTATGCAGATTAAGAACTGTTATGTAGTTTCGTTGACACTAAACACTTCCGGATTTTAAAGTACTGAAACTGGTTAATTTATGACAGTTCGTGCGGGAAAGAATCACTAAATTCGTTTCAAAATAGATTATCGGCAATGTATAAAGAAATAATTCAAATTGCTTATTATAAGCTTGTATAATGAATAAGAACAGGGGATAATAAATTTTAATTAAGATATAATTGCATTATATTGATTTAGAAAGTTCACTCATTTATTAGTTATGCATTAAATGCTTGCTTTAGCAGAATAAGTACACCTCGAAGTAGACTTAACTTTTTAGACTCGAAAGAATCCAAGCGCACGACTAAGTTTGTTTAAATTGTTTAATAGTGCAAACAAAAAAATTTTTTACTTGGAGATAAAATTGATAAAATTTTAGATAAAGCTAAAAGAATATGTCCAGCACCGAGATGAACAAAGCAACTATTAAACGACCTTGACCGCTCTGACGATGGCTGTCTCAATATTGTAATTATTGTGGCAGAAGTAGAAAAGAGAAAATTTTATTATCAGAATCTTGTACGTTATGTGGACTTATTTATTCTTACTAAAATTTTGGTTAAATATTCTCTTTTAAAATTTTCTACAATGGTCTTTTTTTATCTGAAATTTCGTGTGCTACTGAAGAATTATTTATCAAATTTCACGCCGTCGTTGGAAAGTGATCCCATAAAAACAAAAATTATATTTAGAAAACCGTCACGAAGCAATAAAATTAATGAAATATCGTTTTTACGTCCCTGGATAATAAAACAACCAGTTCCTTCAGTGATAAGAGTGCTTTGCACAATCAAGTGGCATTGTGTCACTTCCTCGTATAAAATGACATTGTTGAAATAACAATGTCCAATGTCAATGTCGTTTTACACGTGCGACATTTGACAACTTTTCCCTAATACGATTACAAAGTCAAACCTCCACAATTTTTTAATTGCGTACAAAACAAACTGGTTCATTATCACCACCATCAGGACTCAAAGATCAAAGAATTTCATTCCTACATACTGTATTATTCAATGCCGTCCTTGACACAGAAGGCGCGCCAACACTTTGAAAATTTAACCCATATTGTGGTTGCTCTTTACCATAGAAGGAGGTGGTCTGTCTGACTCGCTAAAAGCCCACAAAACGGTTTCAACAGAAATGGCACCGAAAAATAATTATTTTTACCACTTTTGGCCGAGCGCTAATTTTTTTGGGAAAAAAAATGTGAACGAAAATCGGGCAATATTTAATTTGCAAACAGCTGTGTATAAAATATGTTGAAAGTAAATACCTGCCTCCTCTCTGATTTGAAAGGAGAATGATTCGAAAAAAGAATCACTGCGATTTTAAAACTTGCCCAATTGACCTGAATGTTAACACTTTCGATTTTGTTGAAAATAGTGTCTTGTTGACAAACAAATGTCACTGAGCAGACTGTGTGGGGCCTTGAACCATGAGTGTCGTATCTTAGATCAGTCCAGGTGAACGATAATTGAGCTCGAATAACAAGTGTTGACAAAATCTAATAAAAATAAAGTCGCATCAAAACGTTAAAAAGCAAAAAATATTTAACTGACATTTTCTGGCTCACGAGCGGACGCCAAGGTTCAGGCTTTTGAACGACATTTTTGTAAAATAATCTTTTGACTTAAATTCTTTTGAACAGGACTTTGCTCTATCCTTTAATCAAGAAATTATTCCCAGTTAAGATCATTGTCAACGTACACCTTATGACTTTTTTACAAATAACAATAATAGCATACAGGGTGACCCAGGGGTGTGTGTTTGATTTTTTTTAAACAATAAGTCTTACAATAAGGCCCATTCTATTTTTTAATCTGTATACAGAATGTTCTAAAATAAATTACCCAACTAAGTTCTGTTTTTTTTTTAAAGAAAACCCCAAATTTTTGTTACATTTTTGAAGTCGTGACTAAATTATCTACCTGGTTTTATACACTTATCTGTCATAGTTTTTGAGTTATGTCAATTTATGTGTGAAAATAGCGTCGTGCAAAGACCCACAAAAAATGTATAACTTAAAATAATCATTTAAAAAACATTTTTTCAGTCGATTCCTTAAACCTTAGCCCATTTTTTGTAATGAAAGCGAACTCGGAGTCGATGTTCTAGGGTCTAATACTACGATTTTCTGAATATGACAAACTACAAATGGCAATAATGTCTATGGGGTCTAATTTGTAAAATTTGCAAGATTTTTGCAAAATAGGAAATTTTGATGTTTTTTTTTTGGGGAAAAAAATCGAGTAGGATGTTGTGGTAAAATTTAGTCTTTATAAAAACAGGAAAGTATGCTTGATAGGAAACAATGTAAAAGGGTAAACCTTTTGAGAAAAGGCTACTTATAAAAAATGTTCAAATATGTCAACGTGTTCCACACAAAATGGAAGTCTTCCGTATTTCTGTTGCTTACTTGCAAGAGGTTGGACCCCATTTATCAGAACAATAGCAGCTTGTGTAGAACACGATGGTGACCTATTTATGCATTTTTTATAAATAGTTTTTCTGTAAACTTTTAGATTGTTTTCTGTCCTCTAGTTTTATAAAGACTACTAAAATTGTTTCCTTTGTGATGCACCGCTATTTCTATTAGAATTTCACAATTTGTTAAAAGATACTCTTTTCAGAATGATATGCAAGTGTTAAGTGTTACAACAGCCTACTCGATTCTTTTTTTTTTTTCGAAAAAAAACATCAATATTTTTTATATCGCAAAAATTTTACAAATTTTAGAAATTAGACCCCACAAACCTTATATCGGCAAAAAGCTCATAAAAAATGCCATGCAATGGTGCAATAAAATATAGGGTGTTGTGTTTGAAAAAATCGAGTTATTGCCATTTTAATTTGTCATTTTTAGAAAATCATAGTAGGTGGTGGAATATCGACTTTTATTGAAAAAGCTGCGCCTAAGCTTAAGGAATCAAACGGAAAAAAGTTAGTTACGTTATCTTGGATGGTTCTGAAGTTATACATTTTTCTGGGGGTGTATGCACGACGCTATTTTCACTCATAAATTAAAATAAGTCAAATACTGTGACAGATAAGTCTAAGAAACCGGGTGTGTTATATCGACAATTTTGTCACAATTTCAAAAATGTATCAAACAATTGGGGTTTTCATTAAAAAAACAAAACTTAGTTGGGTATTACATTTTGGAACACTCTGTCTACAAATTAAAATATTTTTGGAATATGCCGTTGACAAAAAATTAAACTGATAGCTTGCATAGAAAAAAGTTATGGAGCATGCACGCATAATATGGGTAGGTACTTTGAAATAAATTATACTTGTACAGGCAAGAAGATTTGAAATATTTACTGCTTGTATGAACACAAAAAATGCAAACTTACTGCTGAAAGTCCCCACAACAATCCACTTTTATGCTAATCACCCATTCATTACAGCCTGTTAACCGCAGAGTTTCATTCATTCTCTTCTTCGTGACTTTACAATACAGAAAAAGTATGTTAAGCACTCCATATCGACAAATCTAACAATGACACAATTACCAGAAAAGCCATAACTTATCCTTTACCAGCCGTTGTCGCTCCTCGCGCCCATAAACAAACGTGAAAAATTTTCATCAAACCATGCCAGTAGCGCCAACAACACGTCAATTATCCTAAAACCCATAAATCACACCAGAAAAAAGCCTATCAAACTCTCTCCACACATCACGAAACACATCAATTATTATATTTTCGTGGTGTAATTAGGCCCTGATGCGCTTTCACGTGCGATTTTCTTTTTCCCACATGGGCCGTGTCGTAAGACTTTCGATAAAATTCTTGCATAAAATGGATCGATTCGCTTTCCACGATTGCACAAACGCCGAATTAGCATTGAATTACGTAAGGTTTTTCTTTGCAGTCCTCCACGTCCGCACCCATCTCAATGGGGGCTATCACCAGCAGGCCTCGCCGCCGGGGTACGGCAGCGATCGCCAGTACAGCCCCACGAATTATCACAATAACCACGGGGATTCACCCGGGTACCAGTATGGCAGGTTCGACGCCAGTGCGCTCCATATCGCCCATGCGCTCAAACAGACGGAGCTGCAAAAGTCCTACAGGATGAACAGGGAGAAGCCCATTGACTGCTATTTGGTGAGTGTCAAAATGTGCAAGACCTTGGGAACCCCGCTGGGGTCCATAATGGGCATGGCGCCGCACTGGTACAAAAATTGGGTCATTGATTTACAATTTTTATTATTAACTGCTGGCATTAGAAACAAATCCAAGTAGTAATTCTTAATAAAAGTTTTTTCTGGTTTAGTGTTTGGTCAAACATGACTTTTTTCAAATTTATGATTATGAAGCAGGCAAAACTGACCCACTTTTACTGATTTATTATGTGGAATAATTAATATTCGTCCAAATTAATCACCAAGTGACTTTCATTTTTCATAAAATAAAAAGCATTTGATTCTGAGTATTTCTTCAGGTTGTGTAAATGAGACAAAAGTGGGCCACTTTTCGTATAATTTCTCTTATTATTATCTGTGTTAGATTATAAATTAAGATAAAGTGCTTATTATCGACGAAACAGTGTCGATAATAGTTATGAGCGAAATAATTCCAATGTTGACATCTTGCCCACAACGGTGTAGGTTGAGCAGTTTTTACTCCACTCTAAAATTTCATGCAAATTGTTGGTTTATTGTAATCCTGTTATTTTCATCTGTTTAAAATTTCTAAATAAACTCATTAATCGACTCGTAAATGTGTCAGCTTTATTATCGGAAAAATAAATAAAATAACACTTAGTTCTGATTTACAATTTTAATGAAACTTCTTGTAATATGAAGAAAACTGAACAATTATCTAGCTTGTGGTTCGCTGGAACAAATCCCCATTCTAGAAAATGTTTTTTGTAATAAATAATTAATTGCGCGTAATTACTTGAAATTATCCTAATTATTCAGCTATTTTCAATAACGCTAACTATTTAATTACCATCCCTGGGGGCAAAACTCCTTTCAGAGAAATCAATACTTTGACAAGAATTAATCTACCGACAGGCGTATAATCGGCATAAAGAAGCAGCGACATCGGATTTACGGTGAACGGCGACGAAGAAAATCACTTTTATTAATCGTGCGACTCCCACACGAAAGAAATTTGCACACTGATTAATAACACGACACTAATGTCACTTTCTATAGCCAGATTTTTTGACGAATTTAGATGGAAAGTAGTTTGGGCGCTCAGTAGCTGAGTTACCGAAACTAAGAGATGGTTTAAAAATAGGGTATACATGCACATGGCCGGCAAGAAAACAAAAGGAAAGTTAATGCGATTTTGATAGAGATGTCTGTTTTCAAATCGAGCCATTTGGAGGAGAAAAAAAAGAGATTTAGTGACTAAGACAAATAAAAACAGTAATCTTGAAATTATGGCGGTAAATCAAAGCTGAATTATTTTTCTCGAATTAATTAGCAGATCGCGTGTTGTTCTACATAGAAGTATGGCTCAGTCGGGTTTCAATTAAGATTGGTTCATTATTTTAACGAGCCTCTTACTCACCCATAATCACTTCCTTCGAAGTGAATTGTTTAAACAAATGCTTCGTATTTTTGCGCTTCTGTATCTCAGTTTTTATTAAATTTGGACTTTCGATATTTTGTAGATGTTATTTCTACTCTCGGACATTAAACAGAATGTCCCAAAAAATATGACGTAATAATAATTTTGTAATGAGATGCCATTATTTTTTGTGCTCATTTAGCTTCTTACACATTCTAAAAAAAAATTAAATCGGTTCAGGAATTACTGTTAAAAAATAAAAACCAAAAAAATTGTTTTACACCTTTTTTATAATTAATAAAAAATACTAGTAGTGTTTCCTTGATAATATTATAACTAGATATGTATTGCACAAAATTTAACTTATTAATTAAGTTTGTTTGATCTGAATTACTACAGGGTGTTTATAGTTTACTTTCAAATTTTTTATAATTTAGAGCTTTTTATTTGCTTATATCAAATAGAAACCCCTGCTTTAATTAAAACATTCGATGCGAAATTAGAAAACGAACATTTTTTCTTATTACAACCCTAACGTAAATCCTAACACATTCTGAATTATTCGCTTAAATCTTGGTTTGTTAATTATTTCAGTGAAAAATTTAATGAATAAAAGTCAAAAATAGCTAACCATGTTTATTCTTATGTTGTTTGATACGGAATTAAAAAAGGAACGTTCTTTATTATCACACTTTATTGCAAATCCTTACACATTATTTATCAAAAACTTGAACCACGTTCAACTTTTAATTTTTATTTGTCGTTGACAGAACGACAGAGTTTTTAGCAAATAACTTCGAATGTGTTACAATGTGTTATAAAAATCTGTTATTTAATTCCGCATCAATTATTATTATTGACATAAAAATAAACAATGCTGGAACCATCTTCGATTCCTATTTTTTAAAATAGTTGACAAAACGAGTTTTCAGCACATAACTTTAAATGTATTTAAATATACATTAGGGTTGTAATAAGAAAAAATGTTCGTTTTCTAATTTCACATCAAATGATATAAAAATAAACCGAGATTTTCATTTAAAATTACCAAAATAAAAAGCTCCAAAATTTAAAATGTTAGGAAGTAAATTGTGAACATTCTGTAATAATTCAGATCAATTAAATCTAATTAATAAAAGCGCCTTTAAATTAATCTGCAATTAAATGCGTTATTAACTGATCACGTGATCAAATTGAACAAACCTGATTGGTCCATTCGCGTTGTTAACTTTTAACAACTGATTAAATTTTAACAAAGCTTTATATAAACCGCCCCTAAGTCTGTTAGACTTTGTTTAACACGTACCTAATCATAATGTTATCAATAAAGCACTGTTTGTATTTTTTATTTATTTTTAATATTAAAGGTGTAAAACTGATTTTTTTTGTTTTTATTTTTTAACATCCCTAAACCCTAAACCAATTAAAAAAAATAGGAAAATATAAGAAGCTAAAAGGGTATCCTAATGAGCACAAAAAATATACCAAGAAATTAAAAAGATATTATTGTGACATACTTTTTTGTATAATAAAAAAAAATATTTGCTTGAACGTCTACAAAATATCCAAAATCCAACTTACTAATAATATCTGAATTTCAGAAGAAAATTATGTTATTTCTTTTTTTGGGTTTTCACATTTTATAATCGCTTATTATTATTACTTATTATTCGCAAATGAAGTTTTTATTTCTTGACCTTATCAGAATCTCATTTTTGATATACTAGGGGCCGGTTTATAGAAAGCTTTGTTAAAATTTAATTCGTTTTTAACAGTTAATAACGCGAATGGACCAACCAAATTGCTCCAATTTGGTCACATGATCTGATCAGTTAATCACTCATTTAATTGCGAATTAAATTAATGATGCTTCTATAAACCGGCCCTATTTGTATTAGTTTCGATATTCCTGGTTTTTCTTCAGGCATGGTTGATAATGACAAGATTATCCAGAAGTAAAAATTGTAATAGAAACTGTTTTGTTACAATAAAGAAATTTTTAAATTTTCAAATAATACAATGTGTGACAAATATAAAAAAAATTTGAATAAAAAAGGGCTTTTCAAGTAATTTATCTGTATTTTTGGTACTTTTCACCTACTTCAGGTGACTTTAAATCTCCACTTCTCGGCTAATTTACTGTGAGAATTGTACTACAATGCGGCAAGAATGAGGAAAAAAGTAGACGATAAGGTCAATTTAATTATTGCATCACAATACGAACTGTTAAGTTTCACGATCAGAATGAGCCCAAGTGGGTTAATTGTCTGTTTATGTCATGAGAACCTGTCAGAAAAATAATGGAGGCACACGGAAATGCCACATTTTAAACACCACAGCAAAATTTAAAATTCCTCCCATCTATGGGTCCAGACTTGGCCCCCGTGCCAAATCCTTCCTGGAGCGCGTCGATGACGTCCTTCTACGTCATAACACTCACGTTTCCAAATCGGGCAGTCGCCGGGTCGTCAGCCGTAGGTGTGCTCAAATTGCATAATACCAAGTCGGGGGCTTCGAGGCTGTCGAGAACTGGAACCGATGGCTCATTTGTAAATGCGTAAACGTAGGTCGGAAGGCCGGCACTGCATTCTCTCACGAGGCTTATGAAAATTTTGCGCGAAAGCGCCCACCCTTCAACGGGAGATTTACTAGAAGAGTGGGCGTTTGACCAAATTTGAGTGCCCCATCAGCGGTTCAGGAGGTCAGATCGTCTGCTCGTGAGCAAACACCGAAAAGTATTAATGACACGAAATAGCAACGGCAAATATTTACAGCCTTCTAATTGTTTTGCATAATAGACCTGCGAGTCGTCAGGTGTTGTACAATCCTCGCCCAGCTTTCTTTTCCAATCTTTTCTCCATTTTCCAATTCGCAATCCATTTACATGCCCATTTTTGGAACCTATTAACTTGGCACTTTTGCGCAGTCACAGATTTATACTCTGTTACAAAACAAACAAATTCTATTGACACAATAATCACAAATAAATTCCTTGCGTCATTTTACATAAAGCTAGGAATTTCATCACGATCATCGCGCGTAACGCTAGACTGAACGCGCCGTGAAAAAAATTTATTTCTTACTTGTGACCGCCACAATTTGCCATTTTCGATGATTCCAGCCATGAGAAACATTGCACTGCAATTAGCTGGATACCGTTAAAATGGAATTTACTAAATTTTTAAACCAGAACATTCATAATAATAGCACTGCACTTCCGGAAGGCTACCTTACCGTAACTATTACCATTTTTGCATATGTATCGGGACGATTAATGCCGTGTAACTGGATTTTGTGATGTTTAATTAGGATTATGTGGATGGTAATTAATTAATTGAAGTGTTTCCTGAACGCTGAATCACCGGCGAGACGGAAAGCCTTTAAAAACCAACAGAAAGCTAAATAAAGACATGCTGCTACTTATTTTTTAAACAATGGCCAACCGGGGGAATTATTACTAATCAAATCGCCTAAAGCTCTCTTGTCCAACAACTAACATAATAGTTATACTGGCCACGTTATTTATGACTAATATTTATGATAGGATTTAAACGCTTGTCAATAAATGTGGCAAAAAATAAAATTTAATTGATACATGTCCAGCTGAACCATCAAGCGCCTAACTTGGTAATATATTTTTATCGATGCTTGTTATATTTGTTAGGTTGCACGTGTCTCTCTCTGTTTGGTAGTTGCTTAATAAAATTGCCTTTTTTGCCGGTGTCTTGCAAAGCAAATGAGTAAATGTTAACTGCCGATTTCGGTGCCCAAAATCGCAATTACCACAAGAACCGCAACTCGTGATCATTCCACGATCATTTCATTCAATTATGGCGGCAAAAACCGTTAAAGTTGCTCGCAAAACATCGTTCACTTCCACCTATTTATTATTTTGATGTCTCGTCACAATTAACCGGAGAAATTGTAATAATTACGGGCAAAATAAACGAGCGTGATTGGAAAATACGGTGAAAGGTTAGTAGCAAAAAGCTGCGAAAATATTTTATTTAACACGAAAAAATCGCTCGTCACTTGCATGGTAAATATTTGATCGATGTTTCCTGGCAGGTTTCAAAGAAGCGATTTCTTTCTGTGCGTACAAGTGAAATCCGGAAAGTGCCAGCTGGACCTAAAAGTTCAGTTTTCTATTTTCTAGTTCATTGGAGGCTTTCTAAGCGGCTGGGCGGCTTCCGGATTCGAAAAGAGTAGACAAACTGTTTTTTGTAATTTAAAGTGGAAAATAAAAACACATAATGTAGGGATAACTGTTAGAAGGTTAGTGTTTTTTTTACAAAATACAAAAAGCGTCAACAACAGAATTTATTTTAGAAAAATCCTAATCTAACAATCCACTGAAAATGGAAATGATTTAATCTTAGCCACTTAGCACAGACCTCGGCAAAGTCAGACATCTACTTACAAAATCTAAAATAAATGATACCTAGGAACAAATGAACAAAAACGAAAATGATGAGTAAACCGCAGATCAATAGAGCATATCAATTCTTATTCTTATGATTGCTTTATAAAAGCGATACATTTTTGTAAACGCAAATTACATTTCTTGTTAAACATTTTCAACAGTGCTTATGGAAATTCCTGAAGTTTCCAAGAAATACTAAAAATTATAAAACTCTCAATTTGCAACAGTCAAATTCTACTCAAATTTTTTGTAATCTTAAAAAAAGTTTTGCTATTTCGCCTTTATTACGGTTAATGTGAATAATAATAAATCACAAAGACGGTCAAAAAATCGCCATATAATGTAACAGTAACTCATTAAGCACTGATTTATAACAAGCGTTGTCTTTTTTAATGATTCTACGCTACATAATCAACGCGAATAATTTTTCGCCTGAACTTGATTGTTGATGATAGTTGTTTTTAGTAGTAAAACATCAAAGCATGTTGTCAACACAGGCAAAATTTTACTCATTCCCCTCGGGACCATTTTTTTACTTTCCAATAATTCCGATCATTTTTTATCGAATTCCACTTTTACTAAACCGAGTAATTTCTTGAATAAATTCCAGTTTCCAGCGAATATTTACGATTAATAATAATTATAAGCATCACACTCGAGCACGATTTATGTAGTATTCAGTTATCCTTAAACACATCCGCTTCGAAAAAAATTCTCATACAATAATATAAAGAGTGTATAAATTGACTTAACACGCAACGTTGAGCATTCCGTACAAGACTTACCATTTAACTGTTTATAATAAAAATCGCACCCGTGAGTTACTTTGCGGCGTCCAATTCAAGAATTTCATTTCAGATTGAAATATTCGGAAAAATATTCTAACTGTTCATGGATTCGTAGTAATAACAGTATTTGATTTTTGCGAAAAGTTCAATTGAACAATAATGTCCAGCTTATCTTTCCCATAAAACACCTAGTAATTATTAATAATTAACCTTGAGTACTTGATGGTGGGAATAAACTAAATACATTTCAGGACCGCGATGAGCAAAAACGCTTAGAAATGAAACACCGGAAAGAAGAAGACGATTTGTACAGAAAATTCGCCCGGCAAAGGGAAGAAGAGGAACGGCGGATTAGGGACGAATTCCGGGTAAGTGGTGGCCTTGACCCAACTGTACCTAGTCTAATTAGAAAGTTTTAGGACGAATGGGAGAAAGAATTGGAGAGGCTAACGAACCGATTTGAAAGGGAAATGCAAATGAAACGGAAACGGGACGACCAGAATGTCCTCACACTCAGGCACCAACAAGAGAAGGAGGACTTGGAGAAGAACATGACGCTGAGGAGGGACAAGAAGAAGGAGTCTCTGACGAGGAAAATGCTAGAACATGAACGGTACGGCAGAGGGAACAATTGTTTGGCACTTTCGCACGGATTTATTTTATTAATGAATTTAATTATTGGTTTGCTCTTGACACGAATTGCTGGTGCGAGTGTGTTATTAGTGCCAGGAAAAAAGCATGATGACTTATTTTGAGAAATGTTATACAACTGCTGCATTGTATAGACGCACACAAAGCGGGAGTAGGAATAACCTTCACTAATCTTCTCCAAGGAGTGTCTTAAAAAATCACTCTGACAGAGTTGTTGGTATAGTGAGATTGAAAATAAGTCTTCAATTTTAGAAATATCAAAAATTAATTCAAAGAACTTTCAAATTATGATTTAAATAATTACCTTGACTTTTATTCTTTAACTACATTTTTTTAAACTAAAGTTGAAGTATAATAGGTACTTACTGCTTATCAATTATGTGCATTATGCAATATTAAGAAAAAATGTGAATAGTTAAAACGTTGGCCGATGATTTTTAGAGGCCAGTTTCAAGATTCGAAGATTTACAGCAGTGTAAAAGTTTATAAAAGAAAACTCACAAAATTTGTGAATGGGGTTTTCACTTCTTGAAAGCATCTACATTTCTTAAGTCACTTGTCACATAAATTACAAAAATTCATTTTTTAATAAAGTTTTGTTTAAAAATTTATTAATTCAACTTTTAAAGACAATAGATTACAACAGTTTGATTTCGGCAATCCATAAAAATTATTAATTTAATTTTTGTCAAATACGTAGTTTAAAAGCTATTTTATAAAAACTTTTGAAATTTTAATGGGAACAGTGTATTATCTGTTCTTTAAAGTAGCTATCCTTTACTACCCAGTTAGCAGGTACCGGCCTGCAGTCTGTAGGACTTGGGAAAATATACAATTTCTTGGTAAATCAAGTTTCATAGCAAGATTCTGGAAAAAATAAAATGTGTGTTGGAGTAAAAGTAACGGTTAATGCAATGCTCCTAAATAGTTGCGGTTAATCACAATTAAAATATTCGGATGACTTTTCTTCATAATTTTTAATAGCTGAAATTTTTTAGGGAAATTGCCACTTCACTCATTTATTAAATAAATTATAATAATTACAACTGGTCATAATCTTATCAAGTATAATTATTGTAATTTGCATTTTTTAAGTCATTTAATACAATTACAGTTACTTTTCTGTTACAATAATTTTGTAATTACAAATTCTTTATTATTTTTATCAAGTTATTGAACGTAAAAGACGAGTTTTGAAAAGTTTATTGAGGTCCTATGTATGATCAACTGTGCTTTAATTATTTCCTCTCAGAATAACTTCAGAAATCTGAATGTAAATTTCATGAGTTTACTATTAGGTGCAGACATAAAGGCAAACATTCAATTATATCATAGTAGTAGAGAGATGCGACAAATAATCTCTAAAGCCGAAAATTCGATTCTCTGTTGGCAAAGTTTATTGGTGAAAAAAATTCTCAACGATTTTTCAACCTATATAAATATTATGTTTTTCCGCTGCAGTCTTTTAAATGCATATAAAATTATTTAGAACAAGTTTACAAAACAAAATTGATGTGGAATTAAAATAGTAACTACATGAAAAAATGTGAAAAAGTACGCAGGCGAGGTATTTATTATAAAAATAGTTATGCATAAAAAATAAAGTTTTCCTTATTACAATTTTTCTGCATATTTTTACGATTTTAATATTAAGTATAATAATTATAAAGACGAAGATAATGAATAAACGGAATCTGGTTTTCTGGAAATAAGTGATTTACCTTCATATCGTTGAATCTTAAAAAAAAACATTTATTTGTCAATGCAAAATGTCATTGGCTAAACGACTGCCGACAGACTCTTAATTTATACTAAACAGACCATCGTTCGGCGACTTTCTCTCCTCACGTATAAAAAAGCCGCTGAAAATCAGAATTAAATCGTTATGTTTTGAGATCTCAACTTATTTTTTTTTCTTTTTGCTATATTAGAAAAAGAAAAGTACACTTACTTTTACAGTTATTAAGACTATAAAGGGTATTACTTAAAAAATTGGATATAGGGTGGCAAATAGACACATTGAATCTGAGTTTTCCTAGAAAAAAGGTTGAAAAAAAAGGAAGAATGTATACGATACTTAAGTATTTTGTCGTTAAAAATAACAATTAATGAATTGAGTGATAAATTAACTGTTGGAGTAACGTAGTACAAGCGACATGAGCGTAATTTCTTACTCCATTTCTGGTAAATTCTTTCTAAATTCTAAATTTGATGGAATCATTTAGGTACTCCAACAGGGATTTTCATATGAATGACGAAAGGGGAAAATAAAATTCAAAATCAATAGCACGAGTTCAAGCGCATAAGACTTGCCTTTTTAACTTTTTTTTGGTAAGTTTCCTCGTTTTTTCTGTATTGTAATTTTTATTTTTAAATTCATTTTTACATCAATTATCAGGCACTGATGACGAGACGATTGTCTAGAAAGTTCTTTGCCACCTCTAGGTAAATCTGCAATTAAACTTGTGGGATTGACTTTGAATTTTATTGCCTCCTTTCGTCGTTCTTCAATTTTTGTAATATGTCCACATTTTACTCAAAGCACTAGGTATAAAGCGATTGACCCTTAATACCATTGAGATAAAAGATAATATTTCTTCATTTAACTTCTGGTCCTAAAACATATTGTACCGCATAAAACTTAAAAAAATAGATTTGAGATGAATATTACATTAGATATGTCTCATATACCTCCTATCTTTAGGTCTTTCAAGAACAATGCCAATAACATGATTTAAAAACCACATGAAGAAAATACTTCTAGATTTAATTATTTATTTGGGACTTGGAACCATTTGGACAAATTGTTTTTTGAAAGTCCCCACATATAGTGTTGAATTAAATTAAAAAATAAATTAAATCATCCACCCCATGGCAACCCCGTATTGATTAAACTCTTTCCAGAGCGGCAACGGCAGCCCTCGTCGAGAAGCAAAGTCACGAAATGCTCGAACTCATCAACGAAAAACGTAGTGAATACATGCAAGCTGAGTCCCTCTACCTAGACAGTAACGACGGCTACGTCGAGGAGCAAGTCCAGCCGTACCCCAGTCATGCCCCAGCTCCTGCCCCACCTGCCCTCAGCAAGTACCAAGTCTACAACGATCCGGTCGAGTTCTCCAACGTTGACCAAATCGCGATTTCTGTCGCCCAAGAAGACCAAAAAACCTTTACCGACTTAGTCAGACAGTTGGTCGGTAGGTGTGGCTCGGATATCGAAAAAGCGCGAACAATATTCAGATGGATCACCGTGAAAAATTTAAACACAATGTCGTTTGATGATAATTTAAGAGGGGACACTCCTATGGGGCTATTGCGGGGGATCAAAAATGGTACCGAGAGCTACCATGTCTTGTTTAAAAGACTGTGCAGGTAAGTTGGAATTAAAAAACAGTGTTTGTGTTAATTATTCGAATAGTTATGCAGGTTTACATTGTGTAGTCATCAAGGGGTACTCTAAATCGGCCGGGTACCAACCTGGAGTCAGGTTCGAGGATAATAGGTTCCGAAATTCCTGGAACGCGGTTTATGTGGCGGGGGCTTGGCGGTTTGTACAGTGCAACTGGGGGGCCCGACATTTAGTCAATGCGAAAGAGGCACCCAAAGCTGGAAATAAAACCAAATCGGATAGTTTAAGGTAAAGCTACGATTCAGGTAGTACGAGCTCTACAACTAAATGTTTGGTCGAAATCTCGTTTTATTTTCAATTATTGAACTGATTTTATTGCAAGAACACTTTATTCATACTCGTAATTTGCATGGATTCAAACCTATGCAATTCTCTGAATACACTTTTCTTTGGAGTACTCACTCTGGAGGAAATTATATGGCACAAGTTGCCGTAAAACTGAATATGGCCACAGATTATTCAAGTATATGGAGAGCAAGGTACGATAGTTATTAAAGAAAAAAGACCTGGAAAATCACGAGTTGGACCGAAATGGTGCTAGTAAAAATTTGTAAAAGTTGCCACAGAAGCACCTTAAGAGAAATCGCTTCTCTAAGGACTGCGGAAACATATTCAAATTGTGCTTAAAATAAATAACAAATTGCTACTTTTCAAAATAATAATTTTAGGTAGACAAAAAAAAACATGGTACTCACTGTTACTCAAAAAAAAACAGAGAACTCTTTGGGTTATAAAAGTTAGTGGCAGTGGACATACAGGGTCTGGGTAAACATCATATTTAGCGATGAATCTTTATTTGATGTATGCGTTGGGGATTCTGAAATTCTCGAAAACGAGTACCTAATCAGAAATAACCAAGAAACACGGCTGCCGACTACATGGGTGCATCGGGGCGTAAACACCCATAGAAATTTGGTAATGGGTGCAGAGCACGTATTGTAAATGGTATACAAGATTTCTAGCATAATTCAATGAAATTACATCTTTCCAAAATTCTCTAAATTAAACAAGATAGAAAGAAACAACAGATAATTTGTTATTTTTGAATAAATTGAGCAATTTTTTATTAAGGGCATTAGTCCTTGTTAAAAAATAGGTCGAAGAAACTATGTTTTATAATTAATTAAACACTACTAAAAATACAAACTTAGAACTTCTTTTAAGATTTCCGGTGTCGACAAACATTTTTTGATATAAGATGATTTTTTTATATAAGAATATTATGAAATAAAATACCTAACGTAAGAGCGAATCTCATTGAAAAATAAGTTATGTCGAATAAAATAAACTGAAAAACTAAACTTCGATCATCTTTTACAACTTTCTGCATCGATTAAGATAAAAAGAATCTTTATTATTGCGATATCTGGTATTTACCTATATGTAATATTTAACAAAATATACTTAAACAATTCTTTAAAAAAACATGTTGCGATAATAACCATTGCCAAATAAACACATTTCTGAATAAAATGATCTTTTTTTTACAAACTTCAACAATATCAACCGAAAATAAAAATTTTCTCAAATGAGATTTGTTTTTATTTAACAAATCGGCCGGTGTGTAGAACTAAATCAACAGAGAAAGCCAGTAATTAAAGAATTAATTAAAAAACTTAAAAAATTTGCAATTTTTTGAATAAATTAACATTTTTAATAATACGCAAAATCGAACAAAAATTCAACCGCCAGTGATGAACATCCTTAAAGAAAAAAAACGTTAGTTGTTTTTGCACCTATTAAAAATTGAAAAAGTCGCTGTCCATGCAAGAGATCTTTCACAAAGACTGTCTCAAAAGTTCGGTTAAATTTGCCAAGGAACAAGTGGTATAAGTATGTCTGTTTGCAAAGGGTCTGGATTTGAGTTCATAGATGGAAAAATATTACCAGCGATTGAAAAATTATTTCCCGAAGGTATTACTTCTTGTTGCATTTTC
This sequence comes from Tribolium castaneum, assembly GCF_031307605.1. NCBI lineage: Eukaryota > Metazoa > Arthropoda > Insecta > Coleoptera > Tenebrionidae > Tribolium > Tribolium castaneum. The sequence continues at coordinate 16,617,235 of NC_087396.1, forward strand.
TTGGCGTGGGAACAACTAACAAAATCACAGTTTAAAAACCTGATCACTTTGTGGTTCAAACGTGTTGTCTTTAAAATAAACGTGTCGGGTTTTTGAACTGGGCTTTTTGTTACCCGAAGGTATTTTTATATAAAATAATTATGCTTCTTGTCACACAGTAAAACTTTTGAAATAATGATTTGGTAATTTATTATTGTTATTACAAAAGATTATAGAGCAGATTAAAATAAAAATTGTGGCGGTATTCAGTCAGCAAATAGCCCTGATTTAAAAACCATTGTGTCTTTTTGGCACAAAATGAAGAGTTATCTTAGAAATCTTCCTCAGTGGTCATTGAAAGATTTAAAAAAATAAAATAGAACATATTAGGAGCAATAAAATGCCAGAATTCAAAAAAGATATTACAAATTAGATTATACTTTTTTTTGTCTCAACAATTAGTTGCCATATATTATTCCTGATTTTATATTTTGCGATACGTTAAATATCAAATGCTTTAAAGTAGGTCATAAGTTACAAAATTAATGTACTTCTTCAATTTGTTTTTGTTTTTTTTATAAGCATTCATTAGCTGACTTGCATTTATTTTCCTTGCTAAAATGTATTCAACCAATCATTTAATTATTAGGGCTCAATTTTCTACTAACTCGGTTTTAGGTACGAATATGACGACCATTACTTCCTGACTGACCCTAAAGAATTCATTTACGAATTCTTCCCGTTGCAACAAGAGTGGCAATTGCTCAAAAACCCAATCACGTTGCAAGAATTCGAGGAATTGCCTTTCGTCAGGTCTCTATTTTTCCGGTACGGCTTGTACTTTTCTGACCCGAATACGAAAGCTGTGATGTACACGGATTCAACAGGTACCACCAACCCAAACCAACCAAAAACCCTAATAACTGTTTTCAGGGGCCGCGACTGTGAGGATCGCAATGCCGGCCCACATGCAGGGCAGTCTCATTTTCCACTACAATTTGAAATTCTACGATAGTGATAGTGACAGTTTTGACGGGGTTTCACTGAAACGGTTCGTAATGCAGGTACGACCGAGTAGGGATTTTGTTTTTGTAGTGTTGGTGAAATTGGGGCGTTTTACAGAGCGTGGTGGGCAACATGGTGGCCTTCCGGGTGCACGCCCCCTGCAGTGGGGCCTTCCTGCTCGACATTTTCGCCAACGCCGTCACCCCCAAGGAGTACCTCACCGGCGAGCCCATGAAGTTCAAGAGCGTGTGCAAGTTCAAGATTTGCTGCGAGGACCTGCAGACGGTGATGGTGCCCCTGCCCGACTGCGCCAGCGGCGAGTGGGGCCCCACGAAAGCCACAAGACTGTTCGGCCTCGTGCCCATCACGCACCAGGACGCGCTGATCTTCGCCGGCCGGGAGCTGGAGCTCCAGTTCCGGATGTCGCGCCAGCTGACCGATTTCATGGCCACTTTGCACAAAAACGGCGTCGAGGAGAAGCGCCTCTCCAAGTTTGTCTCACACAACGTGTCTGACGATATAGTCACTTTTAGTATTAGTTTCCCCGAGGAGGGGCAGTATGGGCTGGACATCTACACCAGGGAGATGATGTCCGCGCTGGACACCTCGGGGGAGAAGCACCTACTCACGCACTGTTGCAAATATCTGATCAATTCGTCGAAGAGAAATTAAGCTAACACTTGCCGGAATAATTGTTACTAAACTTATTTAATTAAAAAGTGCAATAATGCAATGGCTTTTGGCCCGGTTATATTTTTGTAATAACAATTTTATCAAATTACCAATATATTTTATATGATGATATTTTATTAATGTTATGTAATGTTTAATTTTATACTTTTCGAGAGCGCAGACCGACGAGCTAAATTGCCAAGTTACCAAAAAGCGGTACTGAAACGCCGGGTCTGTTTTAAAAACGGCTTTAAAATAATTCAATAATGGTCGTTCAAATAATGTACTTACAGGACAATTAAATAAAATATTTATTTTTACTCATCGTATTATTAAAAATATTGCAAAACACTATATATTTGGTCAAAAAATTGCCACTTCAGTCTGTATCTTCTTATTGGACGGAACTCGCTCTACTACTCTCAACATTATCAATAAACGACGTCAGCATGCCCTCAACTTCGGACACCGCATGTTTCAAATGATTATTATCGATAGCACCCAACGATTCTACAACAGAGTGTTTAGTCTGCGGTCCGCGTCTTACACACACTTACCATCTAGCGTGAAATTATTCGCCAAAATCTGCTGCAATTTGGCTAAAGCGTCATCGAGATCATTATGCAACTCCCTGACCGGCGATTTGGACCCAAGCACTTGACCTTCGCCCTTTGAACTCGTGGGCTGGTCCTTAATCCACGTGCTTATGTCATTAACCGAGTAAGGGAGCGAGTCTTGAGTCATCTCAGTCGGGTTTTCAACAAATAGGGTCTGACTCGACTGGATTATTGGACTCAGAGCAGACTCCAAGTCTCTTTTGGGGTATTTGACGACTCCCACCATTGGGGTCGACTCATGGACGGTTTTTTGTGGAGGGGCCACGTGTAAATATTCCTAAAGAAATAATAGTTGCTTTGATATTTTGTAGACGTTATTTATACTCTAGGACACATTTCAGGAAAATATTTTTGATTCTTTTATTATTTGTCATTGAAAGAACAAGATTTTAGCAAATGACTCCTGATGTGTTAGGATCTGCGTAGGTTGTAATATAAAAAAAAATTCGTTTTCTAATTCCCCATCGAATTATATAAAAATAAACAGGTGTTTGCGAGTAAATTATAAACACCTTGTGTAGTAATTCAGATCAATCAAAATTAATTAAGAACCCTCTTAGATCTTGTCCAACACGTAATATTTTCACCAAGAAAGCACTGTTTTTTTTAATAAATTTTTAAAACTAGTATAAATACTTTACGATTACTTACTTTCAATATTTTCAACTTGTGGATTTGCGTCGCCACTTCAACTTTGTGTTCCTCGAGATATTTCCGAATTTCTTTCTCGTTGTGAGTCCCGAATACTAGAATTCGGTGCAATTCCCTATTTTGTATCTCCAACTGTCTGATTATTAACTGTAACTGCGTGTGAGGCGAACTTAGGGTCCCGATATTTGAATAAAAATCATCACTTGGTTTCAATAAAAAATCTTTTTCCGAACTTATTGCTTTTGTCTCCACTATCCCCCGATCCGTTTCATTCAATTTCACAGAGCACGGCATCAAACCGCACAATTTTTTAATGAATCGAAATGAAAATTCTCGGTGAATCCCCTAAAAAAACACCATTAGTAACTATGACAATGTCACAAGATGGCGCCACCTCTGCCGTGCAATACTCATGCATGGAATGGGACAATTTGTGGGAATTATTTACTTTCCCACTTAGAAAACATTTCTGGCATTGTGTGTACTTTGAACATTTCATGCAACGATACATTAGGCCAACCAAAGGACTTGTCTTGCAAGTTGAACATTTGACACTGTGTACCACCATTTCGCTCGACTTTATCCTTAAAAGAATGGAAATCCAGGAAAATAGCTGTGGCGGAGCCTCGAGCCATGTTATAAAGTTATTTTCACTTAATCCAACCAAGCCTGGAGACTGCGAAAAACTTTTTAAATATTTTTTCAAAAAAGGAAGTGGCTAAGGTTACGTTACTAAAGCAGTGCTCGATTGTTGAATTGATTAAATGCTGGCCAAAACTAACATCCTCGTGCATAAAAACCATGATTTCAACCAATTTAGTTAAGAGTGACTGCAGTCGGAGTCTTGTCACGCAATTATTATGGTCGGCACATAGCGAAAAAATAAAATTATACAGTTCGGATAATTCGCAGTCACTTAATAGTGCTAGAGCTAGTTTTGTTGAAGAAACCTGGATTTTTGCTTGTCTTTCCCTGAAAAAGTTGCTCCGTTAGCCCCACTAGTGGTTGCAAAGTCGCGCATACTTGTCGTAAATATTGTAAAGAAAGTTTAGCATTAACTCAACGGCAAAATCTACGTCTATGTTCCTGTTGTTTCGTTTATTGGCAGCGAAAAAAATGTCGTATAAAACCGCCTCCAAGTCGTAGCTTTCCAAACACAGCGAACTTTCATTCATGCCAAGTTTATGTTTGGCAAAAACGCCCATGACGGTACTCAGGGTCACTTCCTCCATGAATAGGGCCTTTTGTAAGGCTCGAAATTTGAGCCCGACCCGATATTTGGAATACTTTACATAATTCCAATCGTCTATTGTGTGTTTGAGTTCAATGAATTTCGGATGGTCCCACTGCTTTTGTTTGGTACTTTCGCTAGAAACCCAATTGGAAAAGTGATTTTTCCGAAATTTTCACTTACTTGAAATAGAAAGGAAAGCCGTTCTCGTTTTCTAATTTCTTCCAAGTCGTTTGCATCTTGCCGATGAACCAACAGGTGGTCTTGTGGGTTATGGTATTGTATGCCGACTTGCTGTCCAATTAAGTGGACAATTAAAAGAAAAATGGAATTAGAACAGACGGTTTTTCACTTTTTTTATCGAAAATCTCGCGGTTTCATCGCAAAACTTGAGCTCGGATGGAATTAAAGTTCTTCAACGGTTTTTTGGTTGTTTACACTTGTCGTCTTTGTTGCACCTGTTTCCTTAAGATTGGGATGTCTTCCTTGTCGGGGCTACGTGATTGGAGAACCAGTGGCGCAGCGAGGGAAGGGGGCCGGAAAGCTGATATCAAGCATTCCTGCACGAAAAGATTGATAAGAAACGTAGTTTAGGAGAAATTGTGATAGTAATTTAGTGTTGTTAAAAATTATTAATACTCGATATACTGTAGTATATTGTTTGTAATGTATATGTATATTGTAATTGTATGTATTGTAGTATATGAAATTTAATTTGCCTAAAATTATGAAAATTTTATTAGGTAACTTTAGGCCACATTTACATAAAAATTTTGCTTGTCCACAGATCATAACTGATAGATCTAATTTCAAACAAAATTTGCAAATAGGTTTGACTAAAAAAAACATTTTTAAAATAAATATTTCAAGATATGTTAACACAACCAAACATTTATAAATAATTAAAAAAAATGTAAAAGACGAGAAGAAGTTTTCCCGTTTTTTGAAAAATTAATAAACATGATTGTACAGGGTGTTCCAAGTTTTTTGGCCAAAGCAAAAAAAACTAAATAAAAAAATAAACTAGGTAGTCTAAGGTACGATTTATAGAAAGCGAGATTATTTAATTCCGATTAAACTAATTCGAATTAAGTTACAACTTAAAACGCATTTAAGAATGTCAATTTAATCTTGAATTAAAATTTGATTGCAATTAAAATGATCTGTGGACCTGCTTTAAACGATAGAGAATTAATTACGCTACCATTTGGTACTTTGATATTGTTTCAAATTTTAGTGAAACATTAAAAATTAATTTTTGAAAAAAATTAAAAGTTATTGGCGTATTTTCTATATGGTAAAATTGATTTAATTTTTAGAATCGTAATTGCTAAAATAAAATTATGCAAATGTTGATAGCTTTTCAGTAGGTAAATAACATTTTAATATTGGAAATCTTAAATCTTATTGTGGTATTTGGTGATCAGGTAAGAACTTCTATTCTTTACCAAAATTGGTTTTACCAAAAGTAGTCTTTAAGCAGTACCTTAAAAATTTGAAAAAAAGTCAAAGTACCAAATAGTTACGTCTTTAATTCCCTATCATTTAAACTATTAGTTTATACTTTATACTCGACTAGAAATATTATTTATTATTTTGATGACGCTCTTTCAGGTTAACCCTTCTTTTAACAAAAAACTTAGAAGACAAGACTACCTTTAAGTTGTGTTAAGAATGTCTCATTTGGAATTAAACAGTTTACCCCAAAAACACATCATAAAAATTTTCACAATATTTGATTAAAAAAAGTTGAGATTCTCTAGTGGTAGGTATACAGCTTATGGGTAAAAGTATGAACCTAAACGTTTTTTTCCTCGAAAAATATTTTACAAAAAAAATTAAATAGTGCGTTATCAAGTCCGTGTCATTTTTGAAGAACAAATTTTCATAGAATCCTCTTATTTTCGCAAAATTTTATTTTATTTTATTGTTAATAAAGCTTCCTACTACGACGACTTTGTTGTTAAAGATTATATCTGCTTCTGCTCTAAAAATTATTTCTTCGAAGCGCAACTGTAATATTTATAAAAAAACACTGGTTTAAGCGTTAAATAATAATATTATTGAATTATTAGAAGTCATTTCGAAAGCACAATCTTTAAACAAAAAAAAATGCCGTAGTATATAATGTCATTAAAAATAAATGAATAAAGTAAAAGGGAATTCGAAAAAATTTATTCTTCTTTAAATGATCACATTTTTTACAAACTTGTTAATGTACGAATAACTTTTTTGTAACGCAAGAAACGCTTGGTTCCACATACTTTGGCTAAACCGAGAATAAAATAAAAGTACTATTACATACCCCTAAAAATTAATAATTAGATAAAAATTCTGTTACGTAACAAATACACATACTTAATTTTAATTTTTAATTAATTGTTTTGACCTTTAAAATCTTCAGAAAAATAAAACAATCAGATTCACTATCAGATTAGTTAAACACCTACTCATCTGTTCATTCTCCTTTAAAAGATATTGAAATTTTACCTTTCCAAGAACAGACTCAAACAAAAATATAAAAGAATACTTTCAAACAAAACTTTTTAACCCAGTCTTCGGTGATTTATTGTTCTCAATACAAATTTATCAATCAAGCTTTCTCGCAGCGAATAAATCAAAGAACATTTTCAACAAATTCAAAATAACCAAATCATAGCGCAAACATTTAATTTTCAAAAATTGACATAATGAACTGAAAAGTGACAGGGTAATAACCGTTAATAAGTTTCGCTACAGTCATGCACTTGAGGTCAAGACCGAATATTCATAATGCACAATCACAGCTTTCATTAGCGTGAAAATAATTAGATACTAATTTAATAAGTAAATGCAGTGCGATATAGGTAAACCAATAAATTTATTTTAATTTAGAAATATAAATACGAATGCTTTTTTACATACCTAGGTACCTTTTTCTATTTTGTGAGTATAATATTGCCAGTAAGGTATTCAAATGAACACCTGAGCAGACGAGAGGCTTAACTTTTCAAAGCTGTCAGGAATTAAAGTTTTATGGTAGCATCTGGTAAAACTGCCAAAAAATACTTTAACGGTAGTTACCGTTTTTTGCGTTAAAATTTGTCGAAATTGCCAATTCCTAAAATATTCTAAAACGTTTAATAAAAAAAGTGGGAAACTTGATTTGTAAACAAATAAAAACAAAATTGAAATGTTAAGTAAACGTTTTTGACAGTTGAGTTACATTTCATGAATCACGAGATGACTTTGACTGACTGTGACAGTACCAGAAAAAATGTTGTATACATACAGAGTTTCGAATTTTCTTAATTTCTTTGCTGTTTCATATTTCGACGTCGTGATACATTTAAAAGAAATATCTTTGAGATCGTCTCATAAATTGATTTGAAAGAATCTGAAGAATTCGGTAACACTGAAATTACATCTTCCTGAACCTATTGAGCCAAATGAAGATCAACGACCGGAAATCTCTGTTTACAAAACGAGCAGCTTTCTTCCGGGCCCGAAATCCGGTCCACATCCCTAATCAATTCCTCAGCCCCCGAAAGTGAAATTAGTTTTCGTGGTCGGCCCTTGGCTCGCGTTTGGAATACTTGATCAGACTTGGCAAGTGGATCGTCGTTCTAGATTTTGCTCGAAGGCCTACTTTCTTCTTCTTCTTGCACACAATGAGCTGTTATTACGAGTTCGGTGCACTGTCATTACGCACCGTATTTATCCAACAATGTCAAAATATCGAGACCGGATCGATTTCGGGGGCTTTCCCCCGCGCCATACGGCCGGCGATAATTTCACTGTCGACTAATTAGCTTGATGGCGGGTTTCTAAAAGCGGTTTCGGGATGAAAAGGGAATCGCACGTGTGAAAGTCGGGGGGCTCTGGCGCGTGCCACGAGAGGAGGGGCCTCCACTGTACCAGAAGCCCGGCTTTGATAGACAGCAGTTCGCTCATCGCGATTGCAAAGTGTGTAGTCTTCGTCTTGAGCATTTTCAAGACCGAGATTTCGCGCCAAAGCGGAACAGTTTCCGGTTAAGAGAAGCGAGTGGTTTTTCAATTTGCGGTTTAGTTTTTTCACAGGTAAGTTTTTCACTCATGAAGATTATGTATTTTTAACGGCACGTAACATGTGTAAAGAGAAAACTAGAGAATTATGTTAGTGTGCGTAGTGCGTTTCCTGGCCATGATATTGTCATTATTTTCTTCACAGAGTGTGATCAAACAATTTTTTTAATGTTTTGGTTCAAATGTTTGTGACAACAATTTAAGACAGACCTAATTCTTCCCACGCTGCATAATTAATTAAATCGTCTACTTTTTATTTATTTATTCATGAAAGTGTATTTAAATTGAAAGTTAACCCAAACTAAGATTCGGAATTTTATTGCCAAAAAATTACAAATGGAACCTATTCAAATTAGTCTCTTATTAACGCTGGAAATCATTTATGTATTATAATTAATCGCAGTTGTAAGCCATAATTAATTAATTAGGTAGGAATCTGTATTTTTAAAAATTCTGCAAAAATAAATAAAAAAATAGCATTCAATGTAATTAGTATCCTGTAAGTTCAACAAGTAGAAATCCTTGTTCTTATTCCAACTTTATGCTTCACGATTCACTGAACAAATAGACGCTACATTAAATATTTAAGCAATTGAACCTTAAATGCATAAAAACGCAATGTTGAGAGATTTGGAAGATTGGAATCTTTAAACTTGAATAAAAAAGCAAAAATTTCAGACTGGTTTGACTTGTAATTTTAACTACTAACTCTGGTATTTGGAGACATTGATAGCAATTAACAAACAAAAAAAAGCTAAATAAATTAAAAAGGAAATGCAAAAATTTCAATTTTTAAAATAACACAGAAATAATGTTTCTTTATGTGGAGCCTTTATTTTATTTAAGCAGCACCTAGTATGAAATATACGAGGCCCATAGACAGAAATATAAAATAATCTTCAATTAATGAAAAACTTTAACTTTAAAATTTGTTTAAAATTGCTGTTACTGCTGTTAGATAGACAAAGCTAAGGTTAAATTTGTAAGTTTCTAGTTAAGAATTCAAAGCGTTTTGAAATAGATTATAACAAAAATACGACCAAAACACCTTTTTCTATAGTAATTTAAGTTGCTGGAGCTAATGTTTTTTGTAATTAATACCTCATTTTTAAATTCCTGCATTCCTACATAATTAGCTTGGACGCAGTATACTCGCATTAATAAATTTGGCACGACTTGACAATCTTATTAATTAATTAATTAATAATAAGTGAACTAAAAATATTAAAAAAATTGGATTTCAAAACGCATTTTTTTGTTTTCAGGCTAGTTTTTTTTTGTTATAATTTATTCACACATTTAAAATTCAACTAACGGAACACTTTGCACAAATTTTTAGATTATATTTTCAGTTTTTATGAACAGTATAAGTAGAAGTAAATTTTTCTCTATAGAAACTTAGTACAGTCAAACTGTTTGCAACCCAGAATCAGAGTCATATTTGTAAAATTTTAAATACGAACAAGAAAAAGAAATACAAAGTGATGACGGACAGGACACAAAAAAGACCTCACACTTTTATCGTTGAACAATCGTTATAAAATTTTGTTAATTTAAAGGGCACTCATTCCAACAGTTATTTTTGAAGTAAAAGGTAGAACTTGAAACTTTTAAAACCAAGAATAAGAAATACAAGGCAATGAATGTATAACGACCTCTGATTAATTTATTTTTTGTTTACACATGAAGGACGGGACAAAAAATCTTGTGAATGAAAATTGCTCTAAAAAATGATTCAGACAAGTTTTAATTATTAAAGACTTTAACAATATTAAAATTAGACAGTGGAAATTAAAAATTCTTGGTCTTGTTTGACCAAGAAAATTTATATGTTCGCAGTATCAGACCATTTTCTAAATTATCAAAAACTAGAAAAATACTTTTGAAAAATTGTTCAACAGTTCTATGTTATCGTCTAAATTTTAGGAGCCAATGAATTACTACTTTATTTTAAATGATTATCCTCTCCCATTTTAAATCCACAACAAAAAAAACCTCTTCTATCGCAAAATTTGTTTATTATAAACCGAATCGTGTATTTTGAAAAATCTTTACATACTAAAATTATTTTGAAAATTTCGGTGTCAGGTTGCATTATTTTCGTCAATTTTTAATCTTTTTAAAAAATAGAATTTCTGCTTTACAGTAAAGCCTAATAAAAATTTCAAGAATAATGACTCTTTAGAGGTCCATTTCAACAAGAAATGTTCCTGTGACAAAGCAATATGTTATCAAAAAAAGTAATAAAAAACGATCTAACAGAATAGGTAAAAAAGCCTTAAGCTACTAATTTTTAATTTTAAATTAAATTTTCGTAATTAACTGAAACAGTATTCAGCGGCATGTGTTAGGAAACCTTTGGTTAAAAATGGTGGAGGCGCTGAGATAATTGGTAGAACAATTAATTTTTTCCAAACATCTTAATAATGGATCCAGCAATAAAATTACTTTATGTTTCCGTCACATGATGTAAATATGCGTAACAGAATGCATAAACTCATAACCTGTTTAGTATAGCAATGAATTGCTTACTTTCATTTCCTTTAGGAGTTGATGAAATCTCGAAAAGGTTTAATGAATAAATAAACGAAAGGGCAAGTAGCATAACATTATTTCTCTTGTACAAAACTGCCAGAACAACATATTTCATTACTTGTTTAGAGAGTAATTTCATCTAAACTGATGTAACATGCAAAGAAATTCATGTAGAAAAACACTCATGTTATGTATCGTGTGAAAATTTCAAAATGTTCATTTCAGACAATAACAGTTAATAATTCGCGGTTGTTTTGGAATTTTTGACACAGCGCTAATTATCAAGTGCATTTGAAACGCAGAGAAAGTCAAATTAATTTAAGGAAAAAAATCTAAACCGAAAATTAGAAATCTGCATATGAAACTGGATGACAGGTCTAAACCAGAAAAAAAAAACATTTTAACGAAAGTAAAAGCTCATGATAAATGAATAAATAATGACGAAAATTTTGTGTTTTTTGTTAATTACTTATTAAATCTTGTTTTGGAGACCTAGAAAACAAGTGATGGTCTAACAGTAGATGCCAAAAATTGGCTGCAAGAACCGTTGCATCTTCCAATTAACGCCAGTCAAGTAATTAATCTATTTGAAGCGGCGTTTTGTAATAGCTTTATAATCCATTTAAAATCCGATGAACCGATCCAATAATCGCTTCCTTTCGCACGGTTCTCAGCTGTCGACCAGGAAGCCCTGCGATCGTACGGTACACTTGCATATTTTCATTATGAAATGCGAAAAAAATGAAAGTCCAAGAAAATTTCAGTGCAGTGTTACACAACACATTATAATAATTAGAAGAATTGATATCGATCATTGTTGCGTAAATCGCTTCGTTACGTAAGAGATTCACACAGTATGTGAAATTCAGCTAAATTACTGCTTTTCGACGTAAATTAATTGAGATTCAAGTTTTCCCAACGAAAAAACGTCTTACACGGCCAGCCAAACATCATGCACCGATTGTTAAACAGGAGATCGTAATGCGTGCCAACTTAATGCGCACGAACTGGAAATTTAAATTGATTTAAAAACTTGCTGATTAAAAAATTACAATATCAAGAAGACTTTTGCAAAAAGCTAAAATTCGGGTCGCTGTTTGGCAAAAAGTGCCTCCTGGAAAGTTTCTCCATTTTTGGTTCACTCTTTCTTAAAGTGTACATAAATTGCAAAAATTTTCACATGCCACTCTAAATCTGAGAAATGGTCTTTCTTGTAGCTTATCTATTGACAGGTACACGGATATTTAGAGTTAATTAGAAATAAAGTGAAAATTTCAGGCCTCGGGTGCCCAAAAGTAAACAGAAATGTAATAAATTTAAAGTCAATTAAAAATACCTGAGTTACGTAATTCGATAAATATTCGTTCGCATTAGCAAAACAAGTTCATGTCCACGAACTTGAAATTGAAATTTCGTTTTGACACTGATTTTTATTAATGTTTAGTTCGACTCTTTACATTTTGCTGCTGAAAATTAATCCTTGCATCAGAACCTCTTACAATAATCATCTTTTTAATTCACCTTGACCAAATTAATTCATCACATTCGCTGACACAGAGACAAATGTTGAACAAGTAAACATGAAATAAATCGTAATAAAAATCAATGGATATTTCTTAATCTTGACTAAAAAACAGAAAACAAGAAATTTTCTATACCAGCCCCTTCTAGTTATTGCATAACACTTCTGTTATTAATTAAACTCGAGAATTATTTGTAGCACAGATTCGCAATTCGGTTCTGCTTTCACACTTGTTCGCAATGTCGTTTTCCTTGATTTAATTTGAGAGACGATGGGAAGAAATCCATTAAATTTATTCACAAGAAATGCAAATCATTTTTAATAAGTTTCCAAATTTTAACCAAAAGTAACAGAGAAATATTCAAAACGGAAGGATGTCAGATAGTGGTCTATTGTATCTATTCTTGTAAAGACAATGGGAGTTGTTAAGAAATTCAGTTGTGTAATATGTAAATAAACAAGGAAGAAATTTAGCAAAAATGGGATTTTACCCTTGAACCAGTGATTGTGATCAAACAGGACTTTAATTATTATTAGGCACAACTGTAAAAATTTATTAAAAGTAAATTGAAGCGCAGTCAGAGAAATCTTTTTAATTTCTATCAACAATAAACAATGCTAACAATTAAAACACCACCTGGCACCTAATTCGTAGTACAACGTTTGAAAGTTGGCACCTAATTGATATGTATTGAATGTATTTAAAGTAGTCTTGCGTGCAACTATTTAGAACCAGCAATGCTGGAATAACAATACAAGAAAATTTCTTCAGTTATTAATTTTTTCCTTTAATTCTTTTGTAGCTGCAAAATGCCACCGGTGAGATGGAAACCACTGCCAGGTGAGACTTAAAAATTAACAATACACTAGAACATCAATTATGCGGCCTAATAACGGAGAAACTCCAATCGACAAAATTCCACGAGAAAGTATTTTAGAATCACAATTTTGTCAAACATTTAACTATCAGGGCATGAAGCACTCCGGCATTTGGCCGCCAGGCAATTATTCAGCGAAAAATCAAATTTTTATTGATTACAGCTCTAGTCGTCTGTGTGTTCCATCTGGTGTTTTACACAGATGCTCAGATTAGACAGGTGGGTTTGAAATGATTTCATTTTCGTACTGGATGGTCACATGGGTGTTTCAGGATACTGTGTCCATGACGGCCGATGGGTGGAAACCCATTGTTGGGACCCGACGACCGGGGTATTATGAGTTTAAGTCGGATAGTAGCGATATTTACAAGTATGAGGTTTTTTCGACTCCGCCACCGACTAATACGGCCCTGCCTCCGACTGCCAGCGCAGGGCCGGAGCAGAAGCCGTTCCGGGGGTCGCCGAAACCGGCGAACAAGCCCACATTTGAGGGGAATAAATTTCCAGGTTGGTAAAAAAATCAATGTGAATTAAGAAATCAGAGTTTGAAAAGTATGAAAGTGGCCATATCAGAGTCAAGAGAAACACACATTTTAGTTTTTTTGTTATTTTAATTAACCGGAAATAGTTTTTTGTGCCAGCATTTCTAAATCAAAACCACCAAAATGCGTTATTGATTAATATCTCTCTTTCAAATACTGACAAGTTGACTACTTTGAATATTTATATCGAAAGATCAAAAACATTCTCCCGCGTTTAAATAATGCAGAGGTTTTCTCAGACCTTATCAATGAATTGTACACAAGTGTCTATCAACTATGAGAGTTTCAAAAATTAATTACAAAACTCAATTCTGTTCGATGTTTCACATTTCACTTTCAAATGCTCTCAAAAAAAGGTTAATGATAGTTTTGTTTTTCTCCTAATTAAATCACTAATAAATAGATTTATTGTTTGAGTTCAGTACAAAAGAAATTATTACGTTTTTTTTATTCAAATTCATTAAAGTAGAGTATATAAATTTATAAAACAGTTATAAAAATTAAAAATAATTTCTTTTTTTTGTAACAATCATTCTGTTTGGAAAATGGATAGACATATCTCGTCCACTGCTGTCCCATGTATGGTTAATAACTCTATTATTTAATATTAATGACTGACTACTTGAACTAAATAACTCAATCTTGTGGAAATAAACCTCTTCAAGCGATTAATTACTCTAATTTTTTAAATTGTTATTCACAAATCGCGACAAAAAATGTAGCCAAAAATTTCCTTTATGTCTCGCTTAAAATGTTATTAACCTTCAAAAATTCCTAACAAACGTTTCGCATCCTGGGGCTCTTTTCAAATGAAAGTCATTATCTTAATTATCTCAGCGATTTAACTAATTATAATTTAATTGAAATATCAGTTAGCAAATAAACAATTAAAATTTTTTGGTAAGGATATAACTTCTATTTCAAAAAATCGATTCTGAAAAGAACTCACTTAAAAAGTATCTGTATAACAAGAAATTTGTGTTTCAATGTTTTTTTTGTAAATAATAATTCACCTTAATGCACTCAATTTAATATCTCACAAATTGCAAAAGTAGAGAAGAATGGACGGTGTTAACAAGAGAAAATTAGAAATGTATCCTCCAATTATTCGTTTGAAATTTTACATGATTTAGAAAACGCGTTTTACCATATGTTTATGGTACATCCATTCATACGCTCATTACAATTAAAAAATTATACCAGAGATTTCTATTTATCCTTGACCTAAAATTAATAAAAAAATTGTTTAAAAACATTTAGGACGAAAAATTCCGCACCAGAAGCACCCCCAACACAACCCCTACTTTACTCTCCCCAATTACGACTCCCACGGCCCCCACATCCCCCTGGGTGCCGTAATTCACACCCGCCCCAGCCAGATCGGCCATATCAAGCCCCTTGCAACTTCCATCAAACCCTTTATACAAATATCACCCAGCAGCAAACGAAACATCAAACCAATCCGGATACAAACATCAACAAACAACTACCGGGATGATATTTTTACAGCCTCGGCAACTTCCGGTGAGTTTCCTTCAATTTCCAGTATTTAGAACCTTGACCAGGGTTTCCAGGCACCTACACCCATTTTAAAACACCGACCAGTAACATCCGGACACGTGAAACAATAGACTTGGGCCTTCCGGGCGCCAATCACTATTCGATAAACCAGCCCCACGCCCACATTGAGTTCGCCAATCGGTTTGCTTTGCCCCCCACCAGCGAAAGCGTCTTCCAACAGTACAACAATCCGGCAATCCCGGCTTTTATCTTCTCAAAACACCCCCAAAGTAATGACGTTAATTATCAGTTCAACACTCAGGAGGATTTCACCCGGAATTTGGTACCGCCGCCTCAGATTTACCGCAATAAGGAGGCCGGGACTGAAAAAGTGAAAGAAAAGGGAAAAGTTCAGGAAAATGTTGTTCTGCAAGTACCACCACCCTTCCAGTTCCAGAAGGGCAATGATCCAGTTCAAGTTCAAGTCACTAGAGAGAAGATTCAAGAGTTTCACAATAATGTACCACCTGGGTTTGATGGGCAATACGTCGAGTACGATTTTTCGGGAGTGAGACAGCCTACAGTACCATCGAAACCTGTATATGAGGTGACTGAGGGTAAATGGGAGGAACCACCGTCCCAACGACCAATCCGAACGAGAAAACCTAGTCAACCTAAGAGACGTCCCGAAATCACTCCAGAAGTTCCCGTTTTTCTACCGACGCCTTACAAACCTGATGGGCAAAGCGGAATTATCCCGACTTCACCCACCCAAAGCGAGGTATCAACAATTTTCACAAAATTATCGAAATTACAACGAGAAAAAGCCTACACAACACCTAGTCCCAACGATTACAATGTGAAAGAAGTTTCAACACATTATCCCGTTTTTGGAAAGCCTGTTTTTGCAAATCCGCCACCTTCCGACGAAATTTCAAACGATATAACGACACCACATGAAGAAGTTGTGACCACAACGAAAGAACCACAACGTGTGAGGCCACACAGAAGGCGCAGACCTGAATCCAGACGTACAACGACAACAACAACGACAGAACAACCTGAAGTTATTGAAAATTATGATTCCCAAAGGACACAAGAAAACGAAGCTTATTCACAGTCGGTTGAAACCGAAAGACCGGTCAGAATAAGACGACCGAGTAGATACAGAACAACAACACCACCAAGTGAGACTAGCGATGTCACTACGAAACCTAGTCGAGGGAGAAACAGGTACAGGACCAGAAATGGTGAAAATACAAGTTATGAATCAATAAGAAAGAGAATAAGGCCCTTAAGAGTGGAAACAACGCCACCAGTCTCTGAAGAAACTTACGACAGATCGTCTGAGTCTGAAGCGGTAGCGTCTGAAAAAAGTGAAGAAATTGAAGATAATCCAAAGGCTGAAACGGTTGAATTGGAATTGCCTGGGCGGCACTACATCACAGAGCCTCCCAAAAAAGTCAGGTATGAGACCATAAGACCGTTTATTGTGATTACAACAACTGAGAAAGCGCCTACAACAAACTTGGTTGTTCCTGAGAATGAAGTCGATTCGACTTCTCTGGCCAGTGTTGAAGAAACAACAACACCAGCGCCAACGACAACAACAACAACAACAACGACTCAAAGTCCGAACAGGATTAGAGGACGTCCGCTTAAATTTGACAATTCGAACAGACCCAGGTTTAGTGTCAAAGACTACAGGCAAAAGCTGAGTCAGTACAGCACAACCACAACGACTCCTGAGCCACACAGATCAACTGATAATCCCAGGATTAGGCTTCCAAGTAGGTTGCGCAGACCTACAACTTCAACCACTGCCAACAATGAAGAGGAAAGTACCGAACCGGTGCGATCCAGGTTTGTTCCTAAAGACCCCAGGCATTCTGGGACAACTGAGGACACAAACGCTGCGATAATTACTGAGAAAAATGTGAAAAGTGTTAATACAAGGCTACGGCCTTTTGGACGTTACAAGTCGACCACTGCCGCCACAACATCGACACCAAAAGTGTCAATCAAACCGAATCTTTTCAACAGGAAGCGACCCCCAATGATCAGTTTAAAGAGTCGCATTTACGGGAAATACAAAAATAATACCGAAACCACAACTGAGAAAGTGACAACAACGGAGGAGAATGAAGTTGAGGAGAGTACTTTTGAGTATGACGATGCGGAGTCAACAACTGAGAGAAGCAAAGTCACTGAGGACAGTCTAGAGGTGGATACAACTACTGTTGGTGACATTTCCAAAATCGATGCTAATTTATACTCGGCGCGAGTCTCCGATTTGACTTCGTCGGCTAAAAACGACTACAATACATTCAAATCGGTGGCCCCCACGAGTCGAAGAATCCCGAATTATTTCACGATAGCTACCGACGACCCAATTCTGCCCATCGAGGCGTTTTTCCCAAACATCAAGGATAAAATCAGGGAGAAGGATTCGTAAACCAGTTTTCGTAGCCAACTGGGTAACATCATTTTCCGGGGGCGAAGAAAAAGACAGTAAAATGTAAATTAATTTATTGTATAGTTGTAATTTATTATATTTTTGTAAACAAACAAAAAGTGCAATAAACATAAGAATCTATTTGTTTTTTCAATCGAAGTAGTTCGCATGTCGGAGTGATAATTTGGCGCAATTGTGCAACTCCTTATCTAACGGATCTGAAACCAGCAATTAGGAAAAAAGCTCTCGTGTCTCGGAACACTTACATATTTTATGTTTGCCGAGGATTGGGTAAAAAATTGGCAAAATGACGGGATTTGAGCAAATTAAGACGTATGGACTGTTACTCTCGCCGTTCGGGAAACGTTTTCGGTAAGTTTCCTGGTCCAAACAATCTTCCACGAAAACACAGCCGAGAAGGCAACTCGTTGGATAGTCTCGTGGAAATTTTAATGACTGGTCTGGAAATAAAGCATTGATAAAGTTCCCCGAGGCGAAGCCGAGTGACTACCGTTGTAATAGTGGCGATAAAATGTTTCTAACGCGGAAATTTCATCCTCGTCTGGTACTTTAGCAGCCGCTGCTATCCAAAGGCGCCCCCTGTGATTGGTTTTCCACGTCCTGCCTTCGTGTCTAAAAACCAATTTTCCGATTTTTTCGTTAATTTTTTGCAACTAACTTTTTGACTCCCGCTACCAGAAGACTAGCATACGGTTGGTGCATACTCAGGCACAGCCCATGGTCGGTATTTGCGATAACCTCCTCGTCATAAACCTTCCCATAATCGATAATGTGGGCTTTACTATCTTCCGGACCTAAATCTTCAACACCGACCGGCTTTTTGTGTCTCATTTGTACCAACAAATCGACCAAATCGTTATTATCCTTTCAAATAAGAGTGAATAAAACTAAGTTATAGAAATAAAAACATACAGGCGCTATAGTAACTTCCGATTCTTTTTGCAATTTCCGGTACAATTTCTCGACATTAGCGAGATGTTTTTTAATGTCTTCGTGAAGTTTCTCCTTGATTCGCACATCTTCAGCCGTGCTTTCAATTACTCGCCGGGTCGCAAAGTCAAGAGCTACAACCAAGGTGCGTTTGTCTTGTTTGTTCTGATTTGAGTCGGTTTTAAAGTAGTCGTTATCGTCATCAAAAACTGTGTTTTCTTTATGTCTAAAATTTTGAATCAAAAGAAATTTTTCTCGAAATTAATATTTACTTTGTGACGGAAGCACTTTTCCTGCTTTTGCGTGAAGATGACAAGTCTACGTAATTCTCTTCGCCCATTAAAGTAACCTGATTGGAGAAAAAATAGTTTGGCAATTTGATGGCAACTAAACTTACTGGTTCATTGCAGAAAAAGCAAGGCCCTGGACCTTCCTCATAACAATGAATTCGTCCACAATTCAAACAATTATTCATAAATTCGTGCTCCTGACCTTCACAGTCACACATTGTCCTACCTGATAAAAAAATAAGTACATTTCTAGCTAATGATTTAATCAAATTGTGACCTTCCTGTTGTTTTTTCTTCTCTTGGAATGCGTTTATATCACTGAAGCGTTTCTTGCCTTTTTGCTTCATTGCCTTATTATTTTTTTCCTGACTTTTGGAAGCCACCATAGCCTCAGAATGACTTTTTTTTGAGGCCTTATTACTACCAAATAAAATATTACAAATCCCCTCGTACGATGTAACATGACCGGTATTGTTCTTATCAATTATATTTTCCATAAATTCATCTAAATCCTCCTTGTTTTTTATACTATTTATGTAACTGCATTCACGAAATCACAAATGTAAAACCCAAAAGCCCAAGTAAGGAAAATGCTTACTCGACAATATCCGATTCGACATGATTTCCCAAAATCACCTTCAAGTGGCCCAGCAGCAAATTCTTGGAACCCATTTATGTCAAATTTTCCAAAAACTTCCCAAAAAACACTTGTCTAACCTCACCCTTTGACAATTATGTAACCTCAAACTACATGACACCTGTCAAAATGTGCAAGTGAGGTTAGCCGTGAGCCCCCTTAAACAGTGCAAGATGTCTGAAAAAGACTACGCCCCTCTTAGTGCAGCTTGCGTGCGCGCCCTCCACGACAAGTTGTACGAAAAGCGCAAAACCGCTGCACTGGAAATAGAAAAGTTGGTACCCTGCCCACTCATTTCGCCCTTTCATTTAATTTTTTATAGAATGGTGAAGGAATTTGCGAACTTGAATAACACGAGTCAGATTCGGAGGTTGTTGAAGGTGTTGGGTCAGGATTTCGCGTCGTCACAGAACCCCCATGCCCGCAAAGGGGGGCTTATTGGGTTGGCAGCGACGGCGATCGCTCTGGGAAAAGTAAATTAGGGTCGTGTGTTGTTAATTATTTACTTGGGTTTTAAGGATACGAGCAATTACACCGATGAGTTGATTAAACCGATTTTGGGGTGTTTGTCTGATCAGGACTTGAGAGTTAGGTATTATGCGTGTGAGTCTTTGTATAACGTTGTGAAGGTGTCTCGAGGGGCGGTTTTGCCCCACTTTTCTGCTATCTTTAACGCTTTGAGTAAAATTGCAACGGATCCCGATCAACACGTGAAAAATGCGTCAGAATTGCTTGATAGGCTACTGAAAGTAATAATTTGCCCCCACATTGTTCAATTTTAACTCGAATTAATTTTAGGATATTGTTACTGAGAGTTCAAATTTCGACTTGGAAGGTTTCATGCCTTTATTGCGCGAACGAATTTACACGAAAGCAACTTTTGCGCGCCAGTTCGTCATTTCCTGGATTTCGGTCCTTGACATGGTCCCTGATATTGATCTACTTTTCTATTTACCGGAGATTCTTGACGGACTTTTCCGTATTCTAGCAGACACGAATCTAGAAGTGAAAAAAATGTGCGAAACAACTCTGAACGAATTTTTACGAAACATAAAATCAGATCCCTCCAAGGTGAATTTTCCGGCCATGATCAACATACTCATAAATCATGCCCAAGAGAAAAACGACGACTTAGTCCAAGTAATTTCCCAAATCTCGCTTTGCATTTTTTCTCATTTTTCTTTAGTTCACAGCGATTACTTGGATCAAAGAATTTGTGCAATTATCGGGCCCCGCGATGTTACCATACATGTCGGGGATTTTCACCGCAGTGTTGCCCTGCCTGGCATACGACACGGAATCACGGAGAAGTATCCTTCACATTTTTTTATTTTCATTTATTTTATTTTAATCAAGAGTGCACAAAGGGAGAAATTGCGGAACTGTTGTTTAGTCTGCGGTCCGCTCCGCAATTTCACCCAATCGAGTGGGCTTGATTCTAATTGAATTTTCCTTAATACAGTGACAGACATTAAGGAAACAGCCACGGCGGTCAATTTCACTCTCATGAAACTAATTGCCGTTCACGGTGACGATAGCGGGGGACGAACCACCACTGGTATGATACAAAATTTGGGAATTTGCGGTAAATTTGACGTTTCAGGTGAGGCAAACCTCAGCCAACTCGATCTGCAATCGGTGGTGGACGTTTTAACCCAATACATGATGCATAACTCAATTCAAACCAAAGTAGCAGTATTAAAGTGGATACACGATTTGTATACAAAATTGCCAGACGAAGTAATTCGTTTGTTTTGCGCTATTTTTTGTTTATATGAGGGTGATTCCAGATGGTGAATCACATTGATGTTCTTTTTCCGGCTCTCCAACGCACTTTGGCGGATGAAGCCGATCAAGTGGTACAACAGTGTCTAGTCGTGATTGCGGAAGTGATTTCGTCGCCTGTTACGAAAAAAACCAGTCCCGATGATGGGACCATGAAGCATCTAGGATGCGAGACTAATCCGTACTATAACAAATTTTTGATAAGTCTTTTACAGGCATTTAACACGGAGAAGAGGCTTTTAGACGAACGAGGTTCTTTTATTATTAGGTAAATTAATTGATTTACTAGAGCCAACGATGGAGTCAATTTTTTTGTTTGTTTTTGTCTTAAAATTTGCAACATCCACCAAAATTACTCTCATTTTTTTACTTAAAAATTTGTTAATTATTTTTTCAGACAACTCTGTGTGTTACTTAACGCCGAAGAAATCTACCGCAACTTAGCCCACATTTTACTTAATGAACCAAATCTAAAATTCACACGACTGATGGTGGAACACCTCAACATGATTTTATTAACATCGTCGGAACTGTACGATATGAGAAATCGATTAAAAGAATTAAAAACAGAAGTGTGTTACTTGTAATTTTGTTTATGTTTAAATCAGCGATGTTTTTTTTTAGGAAAGCTGTTCATTGTTTTGTTGTTTGTATGAAACGTGGTCTTATAATCCTGTTGCAACCGTCGCTTTGTGTCTTTTGACGCAGAGTTATGCTCACGTTTGTGACTTAATTAGGCTATTGTATCCTTTTACACTAAAAGTAGTTTATCGGTGATAACAAATCAATCATTCCTTAACTTTCACAGTGGTAACTTGGAAGTTACCGTCGATTTTTTAATGGAAATTGATAAACTAGTCCAATTGATTGAATCACCAATTTTTGCGTGTACGTAATAACTACGAAGAACTATGGCTTAGGAGACGAAACGATATACAAAATCTGCACCCAAAGAATTAGTACGGTGGAGTAAAAATGAGGGCGCTTCGAGCGTTATACTGTCGTGTATGTGTTTACCGTTATATATTATTTTCAAATTCATTAAATACATTGCTCTGAAAACGGTAATGGAACTATCAAAGACGGAAACGTTTTATTTGTACGCCGTTTTTCTCCTAACCTTTAGATATCCGTAGTAATAACTAATCAATCATTTTATGTAATTAAAATCATTTTTAGATTTGAGATTAGAATTATTACAAGTCCCATGTGATAAAAACCTGATCCAGGCCTTGTACGGCTTATTAATGTTGTTACCGCAAACAGATGCCTTTCAGACTCTTAAAATACGTCTGAGTTGTATACCAAGCTTACATTTACATTGCGACGACAAGTTGGTACTAATTGCGTTTTGAGTGAGGTATTAATTATTTTTTGTAGGGCAACAATTCAGCCAAACTCAGCCCAGCAGTTTAAAAAAAATATCGACTTTGCCAAGCTTTTGCAGCACTTTATTGAAGTCCAAGAAAAGTACAAAGAATACAAAAAAATGATGCGGTTGAAAGACCTCACATACGCGGAAAAAGAACTTAGCAATCTAGAATTTTAACATTCCCGTTAAGCCAAATACTCGAGTTTTTATAAAATAATTTTTATTCGTGATATTAATAAATTACAAACGGAAAATGCAATTTATTCTTCCCCACCTCCTTTCTTCATTCCCTCTTTCTGTTTTTTGCTCTTTTTAGTCGCTTCGACTTCGATCGGGGCCGGTTTAACAAAGGGGATTTCCTCCCGGTACTCTTCTGGGAGGAAGTCTTTCAACACTGAGGGCACCGTGACCCCTGTCTCCGTCTGGTGCACCTCCAAAATCGCACAAATGACCCTCGTGGTGGCACACATTGTTGCGTTCAACATGTGGACGTAATCAGTCGCCGCGTTCATTTTTTTCGTCTGACCGTAGCGCACCAACAGCCTCCTTGCTTGATAGTCGAGACAGTTACTACAAGATACCAGCTCGCGGAAAGCCCCCGAGGCAGGGAACCACGCCTCCAGGTCCAGTTTCTTAGCCGCTGCGTTGTTCAGGGCCCCCGAAACTATATTAACGATCCGATAGGGGATTTCCAAGGCTTTGCAAAACTCCTCAGCGTTGTTTATCATCTCGTCCATCATTTCCCACGATTTGTTGTCAAACGGCGAAGTCAGGACAAACTGTTCGACTTTTTCGAATTGGTGGACTCGGAAAATGCCTCGAGTGTCTCGTCCGTGGGAACCTACCTCCTGGCGGAAACACGTAGACAGTCCCGCGTATTTGATTGGGAGGGCGCTCTCGGAAATCCACTCGTCACGATGGAATGCTGCGATTGGTTGCTCGGAGGTGGCGATTAGGTACTTTTCCTCGATTTCCTTGTCTTCGGCTTTTTCCGAGCCTTTGCCGATCACTTTATACAACTCTTCGTCGAATTGCGACAGCTGCGCCACCTCTTGCATTATCTGAAATAATTACAAATGTAAACATTCGTTATAATAAAGGGTGTATAACGAAAAGATGAGGAGAAAAGAAAACCAGAGATTCTCCAGATCAAAATAAAGAAATAAAAGACCTCTATGCCAAGTTAGCGTTTAAAAGTTGAAGGCGCCAAAGTTTACAAATTATTTTCGTATTTTATAGATACCTTTTAATGTGCCATTAAAAACACATGTTTTGATGCTATTTCTTTTGTTTTTTTGTTACTGTAAAGTACTTACCAATACCAAAATTAACGTATTTTTGTTGTGCATTATTCGAATGATGTAATTCTTTTTTTATTCGAAAGGTACATTATTTTTAAACAATCTTTATATCTTATAAAATTTTGTATGTCTTGGTTTTGAAATAAAAATAGTATATTACACAACAAGTCAGGTAAGTGATGCTCTACATAACGAGGCCTTTCGGCCGAGTATTTCAATCTGTCGAATCATGTGAAGCCACTTTCTTAACGTGTTTATGTATACTACTTTTTCGGAAAGCGAAAGAATTTAATAATTGTAATAAAAATCGACCAGAAAGTTCAAACAACTATTAGTATCTCAATAGACAACGGTGCAAACGGAATTTCCCGAATTGAAAATCAAAATAGTGTTCCTAATTATGAGTCAGGTAAAGTACCGACATGACTTCACCTGATTAGTCAGGGAAATTCAATTTTCCTGCCGCATTTGTGTCAGAAAAGCATTACTTTCATGTCGGCTATGCATGTCGGTTTCCGAAAAAATAATTTAAGTACATGCTAGGGGTGATGCTAGGAGTACATGTGTCAAAATTTCAGATATCATTAAAATGACATTAATTAAAAATTAAATAATTAATTAATTATTAATTTAAATTAAATTTAAAAATGCATGTAATTATTTGACAATTATAAATAAAATTATTATTTTTTCAAAAACGACTGTAGATTTTAATTAGTTATGTTGGGCAAAAATTGAAAGATTTTTTGAAATTCGACTTGAAATGTTAAGCTGCGTTTTGTTGTTTGAAAACGCTGCGAATGCGGTTAAAGATAGAAGAAAAACGTTAAGGAGAAAGTTGTAAAGAATTATGACCCCGATAAATTTTTTGCATTATGTTTTCTTAATATTGAAAATTTAATGCTCTAGCATTACAACCATTCTTTAAAATTAATTGCTCTGAAAACTTATTAGACGGTAACTGCGCTCTCTGGCGACATTAACGGAACTATCGACAACGGGAACGTTTTATTTGTTATTTCGTATCCTAATTTTTAGATTTCCGTAGCCAATACAAACATTTTAAAAGATAAAAAATATATTAATAAATAGTAGGTCTTTCGAGTAAAAAAAGAACTACAGTGCTTGGATATCGTGTAACAAAGTGTCCTAAAATGTGTTAAATTGTTGATAGGTAAGTACTTTATAAAAACGAAACAAAAAACGGACCACAAATATGTGGTTTACTTGTACCAAATGTACCAAAGAAATTATTAAAGAAAATCGAAAATATTTTCGTTATTTTTAAACGGTGCAACTTGGGTTAAATGGCTCTATTTTGAGCTACGGAATCTCTGGTTCCCTGTTGTCTCCATCTTTTCGTTACCCTGTATAATAGATGAAAATACCTCTTTCCGCATGAAGAAGGGGGTGTACAGGGGCTTATACCCCTTCTTGTGCAACATGCGTAACGCCAACTGGATAAGTGCGTGTTCCAAAAACAGGGCCGGACCGGTCAAAAAGTACCCCCGTCCTCCAGAAATGGTGGCTCCTCGTTCGGTGTCAACCCCATCAATCATATGAATCAAGTCCACGTGCGAATATTTTTTCCTAAATTCGCAGTCGCCAAAAGTCCTTTCCACTTTATTATTGTCTTCATCGTCGCTTATCACAACCGAGTCGTGGAGCAGATTCCCGATTTCCTTCAACGCTGCACTTCTTTCCTTCTCTGTTCTGAGCAGCTCTGCGTCGTTTTTCACCATTGCTTCGTCAATTAAAACACGCACCTTAAATTTTGTTAAGTACTAACCATCACTACAAATTATAAAAACCCACCTTTTTGATTTGATTCACCGTCAAGGGTTTGAGCAACTCGGCGGTGAGATTCTCGAGTTGGACCACCAAAGAATCCGGTACCGGGTCGTTGGCGTCGCCTTGAGGTTCCTTCTTCTTCATTTTGTCGCCGATTTCTTTGCTGGACAGGTTTTTGAATTTGTTCAAATTGTCGGCTTTGTGTCTTAGTTGTCTCCATGTGGTGTCAGCTTCCACCACTTTGTCCACTAAAGTCACATCTTTGAAACGTTTCTTCTGACTTTCGCGGATCTTGTCAGGGTTGCCCCCTTTGTCGGTACGAAAGAGGTCTAAATCGAGGACCATTTTTATACACGCTTTTCGTCAAAAGTGCAAATGATGCAATATTGGGAGTACAACACCGGATGACACGTTTGACACAACTTTGAGGTTAGGCGAACGATTGACATCGGCTGTGACGTCGGTGACTTCGACAGCACCAAAATGGTGCAGGCACCATGAACATTACAGTCGACCAGACAATCGCTGCGCGCATGAAGCTAGCACCATTTCCAGGAAAATTATTAAATCATTAAAAAAACATCAATAAGCTGTTACGCTGACTTGCATATCACATTTGTAGAACATCTCCTGACCATTCTAACGTGTTTCTATTACAAATTAAAACTTAACTGCATTTAATTTCTACATTTTTTATTCTCATATTCAAGT
Source organism: Tribolium castaneum (assembly GCF_031307605.1). NCBI lineage: Eukaryota > Metazoa > Arthropoda > Insecta > Coleoptera > Tenebrionidae > Tribolium > Tribolium castaneum. The sequence goes on from NC_087396.1 coordinate 16,643,704, forward strand.
AATGCAAAATGATTTTCTTTCACCCCCTTTATATCCTGTAATTTTCTTTATTTTTGCAGGATATTAAGCCCTTCGATTAAGCCTTCGATTGTAAAAAAACTTGTTTGGACAAACACCCCTTGGAACCTTAATGAATTTCTCAAAATTCGGTGAAAAGTCCGTTATAAACGGAAAATTGCATCACATTTAAAGCCTGATTCATTTCGTTATATACGGACTCCAGTGTATTTTTCACTTAATTTGAATTATTTATTTACTGAAAACATTCCACTTAAATTAGAGATTAAATTAAAACATAAAGCCGAATACAAATTGTAAAATCTTGTAACTTAAATACAACAACAAAGCACAAGTAGCGTAATGGATAACGGCAAGTACTCTAACTTTTTTCCTCCCATAAGGTAAATCTTCCAACTTTTCTTTTAACAAATACTGCCGTCCATGTTTGATTGATAGTTTCCAAAAATCATCCCAATTCAAAGATTTAAGCTCAAATCTGAACAACTTCTTATCTTTTTCACTCAACCTATCCCATAAAGCTTCAACATTATGAAAATCAAACGTCCATGTGTTTAAAGTAAAATAAGACAAGAGGATTACCAGTTTACTAATTTTGCGTGTTTGTTGCACCGCTCTGTAAAAAAGCATTTAATATTTTTAACATAATGTGTTAGTACCAACATTGGCTTTCTACCCAGACATGTTAGAATAACATCGGCAAAGTATGCGAGTAATGTGTGCTGAAAGAAAGCACGGATAGCGTACCAGTATCTACAAGTGACCATTGTAAATAAGGGAAACCAGTAAGCCATGTCGCTAAAGGGGTAGACCCATTTTATTTTGTTAATGGTAGCCACTAAGTGACCTAAATTAAAACGATAAAAATAAAAAATATATATAAAACAGTGGTATAGGCACCAAGAGTACAAGTATTTTCGGGTGGAGGAACGTGATTATAAATGGCAATTTTATTTTCCTTCACAGTGGATCTAAAACCCAAATATCGACAAACAATAACATCGTCTAAGCCCTTACTTTGGTTGCAATAAATCCCAAACACTAGCCATAATTAAATTAACCACATAGTCACAGGGTATAACATGCAGGGGATTAGCTGGTTTACCAGGCATGACCTTTATCACCCCTGCCAGAACCCCAACACAGATGCCTATAATGCCGTAAAAATTATCACTCCACGCTGGAACTGGTTCTCTCGCAGTTGGCATAACTAAAAATGAATAGAAAAAATATTGTATGCCATGCTAGTGTTTTAAGCTACTTATGCAAGGTCGGACAACTGCCACCGGTAAATCACCCGCTTCTCTCTTGAGTAAATCCTCGCTAATACACTTGGTGAAAACGTAAGTGTTGGGCCACGTTTTCAACAAACTGAAAATGGAAATACAGTGCGACCCAAAAATCCCAAAAAAATTACCTCGGGGTCATCGCATCTAAAACACTCTCGTCGACACTTTCAACAAGCGTTAATAAACTTTCTGCTTTCATTCCAGACTCGTAGAAATCCTCCCCAATGTGAGAATGAGGACAGTTTGAATACACCGTGGACACATAAGTAAAAGCCTACAATTTTTTTCATAAAATTGAATTTTTGCCCAATTTGATTGTTACCTTCAATCGAGTCATTTCCTTGACCAAGGCCAAAACCTCCCTCATGGCTCGAACGTTGGCATAAGTGGCGAGTTTCAAACTCTGGTCAAACTTAACATTCGCCGCCGCGTGTAAAAATATCGTCACTTCACGTTTCAAAATTTCCCGGTCTTGTGCCGCAATGTCCAGGCCGATTTTTTCGCAGTCTCCAATTATCAGTTTGATTTTTTCTTGGAAGTTTGGCCATTTTGATTTGAGAGGTTCGAAGCACTGGTACACAGTTGCTTCAAAGGAAATGAAAAATTATATACTTACTGAAAAACTAAAAATGTCTCGAAGTCGTTCACTCGGCGTTTTGTTTCGTTTGGGGCGCACAAGGAGGTAAATTGTATTCACTTCGGGACAAACGGTTAACAGTTTCGCTAGGAACACTTTCCCGACGAAGCCTGAGCCCCCAGTTAGAAAAATCGTTTGATTCTTAAACGATTCAACAATCTGGCTTTGGGCCTCCATGCTGCTTGTGGAAAAGTCGAGCTGAAAGTGTTTTTCACTTGAAGGTGGTGTTTTTAACTCTTGTATAATTAAGCATGCAAATGTCTATTGGGCGCATTACAAAATCTAAGTATCATTCTTGTACTTTGCATACAATGAGCAATCCGAAATGAGATTTTTGAACACACGCTATAAAAACGTTTGTATATTTTTTACATTTTATTTCAATAAATTATGAAAAAAAAGAAGTGTATATATTAACTATCAGCAAGAAAAACGGTCGTGATTTTCGTAGTTCTAATTTCTAACAAAAAAATGTAAATTTCAGTATTTAAACTTTTTATTTTGCGTGAAAAACGCTCCCAAAGTTTTATTCTGAAAATGCAGTGCACGTCTGTTTACGTCATCTTTGTTTAATTTTGATGCTATGTCATTCTGTATAACAATAGTACGACGTACGTCCAAGAGTCCAAAATCATTCATAATACGATTTCACTTTTACACATTGTTTTCTTATTTAATATCATTCAGCTTTATTTTTCACGTAATGTATTTATCATTAAAATTCTATACATCGTTCTTAAATTTTTTTCACATTTCAGAGAGTAAGTAAGATCATTAAAAGAAGAAGCAAAATATGTAATAAATGAGCAGTTGCGAAATTCATTCTATTTTAATTTATACTCTGTATAAATAAAAATTAAAATAGGTATACAACAGGGTGTTGCACCTAAGATTGCTAGCCTAACGAAAAAAAATGCAATCCAAAATAGAAGTAATGTGGAAGAGATTCAAAGTTTTACAGTTTGTCAAAAAATAAAGACATCTTTTTACGGAGATAAGAACAAATAAGAGTCTAACAAGGTAAAAAAGTCATCTCTACAAAATAGAATATTTGTGCAAATTTAAAGTTGTAAATGCACCTCCCTGTATATTTTTCTGGTAGTTACTTAAAAAAAACTTTAAGTGACGCAGTCGTAACAATAATCAATGAATGATTTTTTTCGTTATCTTACAAATTATATTTTTTGTGGGTGACGTTTTATCCAAATTATTACACAATTATTGTATTGCTGTATAATTTTGTTGTTACTTACTGTTGTCGCGGACGTTTTACAAATACAATCAGAATTTTGCGGTTTAAAAGTTTCAATCAATTTCATTTAGCTAGTGCGTGTTAATCGTGTTAGTGTGTGTTACTGGTATGCGTTTTCAGGAAGAAAATGAGGAACCCAAAGAACCAGTCTGCATTAAAAGGTTACTTTGCAATAAATTTGTCTTACAAAAATTATAATAACTATTTCTGGATCAGTCTGTATTATTTTCAACAAATTTAATGGTAAATTATTTTTTATTTCAGTAAGTCCTTTTAATTATGCTTTTTATTTTTTTTATTTATTGTCAAATGAAAAAGAAAAGATTTTTGAGTTGTATTTTGTATTTTACATATTTAACAAACCAATAATTCCTTTATTCCCATCATTGTTTCGTCTTTTGTTGCCAAGATGTTCTAAATCTCCAAGTGATACTTGCTTTACAAGTTACTTATTTATTTGAGTAGTTAGAGAAATCCTTAAATGTAAGGTGTATTGCTGGTTGCATTTTACGGGCGCAAAATTATGTTGAGACACCTTGTAATTAAGAACTTTGGAACTTGTATTAAAAAAAATATGATATACACTGTGTTTCAACAAATCGGCCAAAAACCGTACATATTTAATAAATGTAAAAATTATCCGTTTCTGATTAATTGACGGACGTACTTTCTTTCGGATTTCACGACTTTCGGAGCCAAAATAGCGCGCGGGAAAATAATTTAAACTGTTAAAATGGTAACTTAGATAAACTAAAATTGTTAATTATTGCTCATCTGAGTTGTTTTTAACATGATATAATTTCACTTTCCGTGCTAATTTGTTTGAGATTAATTTTTTTTTTTGAAAAACTAACCTCAAAAATGAAGCAAACATGGTTCAAGTTGATTTGCCAGAAAGAACAATTGCAGCTTTTGGGCACGTTGAATGGGGGCCAAAGCTTCAGGTAAGGGTGAGCAGCCGTTCAAATTCAATTTTCTTCAATTCTTGTCCAGATGGAAGTTCACAGAAGCCGAAGGTGATAAAAAATGGACTGGAGTTTTTTCAGACCATGTTTGGGTTTTAAAACAAACCGATGATTGTATTTTATACCAAGTGTACGGTTCAGAAAATAGCGAGGACTTTTACAATAAACTTCTATCAAATTATTTCCAATTAAACTTAGATTTGAAAGAAAAATTCGCCGAGTGGTCCTCCAAAGACCCCATTTTTGAAAAAGCAGCGTCCCAATTTTATGGCATTCGGATTCTTAAGCAAGATCTTGTCGAGAATATATTCTCATTTATTTGCTCGTCTAACAACAATATATCTCGCATCACGGGAATGGTTGAGAAACTTGCAAAATTTTATGGGGAAAAAATTTGCGAGCTTGAAGATCAAACGTATTATTCATTCCCCAAAATTGATTCTTTAGCCGATGATAAGGTCGAGTCGGTTTTAAAAAAGGAGGGGTTTGGATACAGGGCTAAGTACATAAATCAATCAGCGAAAATAATAATGCAGGAAGGTGGCGAAAAATGGCTTGACGATTTGAAAAAACTGCCCTATGAGGAATCAAAGAGTAAATTAATGACTTTAACTGGGATTGGCCCTAAGGTGGCGGACTGCATTTGCTTGATGTCTTTGGGGCACTTGGGGACAATACCTATCGACACGCATGTTTACCAAATTGCGAGAAAATTTTATATGCCACATTTACCGAAACGTAAAAAAGTCACAGCGACGATTTATAAAGACATTGGGGACCACTTTCGGGAGCTGTACGGCCCTCTGGCAGGTTGGGCACACACTGTAAGTAAGTGGTCAATAGTTATGTGAAAAAATGCAGTCAAATTTTTAGGTCCTTTTTTGCGCCGACTTGAAAAAATTCCAAACCGACGAAAACTAATCTCATTTTAAATTTTATTCAATAAACTCAGTTTAATACATTTAGTTAATCAGTTTGCATGTGATCATCATCCTTATCTTCTTTTTTCTCGCCTTTCTTCTCCTTATCCTCTTCCTTTGACGAGTTTCCTTCAGTTTTTTCCAAGGCTTTCATAAAGTCTTGCATGTTTCCTTGCGCCGCCGCTGCCACCGCCTCCGGATTAACCGCCAATTGAGACACAACCGGCCCCAACTGTCCCGACTCTAAAGCACTAGAAAACTGGGAAACGGCCTAGAAAAAATAATTAGAACAAAATTTTATTAATTTTTGTTTATCACTTGTTGGAACTGGGGCGAATTCAATGTTGCTCGCAAGGCGTCTTGGGGGTCACCCTCAACGGCCGGCAAATGATTTTGCAGGGCCTGAATAGCCCCCGGATTGTTTAAAATCCCGGACAGTCCTTCAGCAGTCAAAGCAGTTGATAAATCAACTAAAAATATTTTATTACACTTTTTCTTCAAAATTGTTTTGATTACCAGATTGTTGAGACGAAGCTTGAATTGGGGAAATCCCCTGCAGGAAATTCTGCAAGTCTGATAACTGAATTTTATGCCCGCATGGTGAGTCCGACGACCGGTTGGCTCGGGGGGCGCCCGGGGCTGTCGTGGGGGCTGTAGTTGTCTGCGGAGTGGCCGGCGATTGGCTGACGGCTGTGGTGGTGGTGTTGGTGGTTGGGGTGCTTGGGACTGTGGTACGGTGAGTTATAGCGGGGGTAGTGTTAGTACGAGCACTTCCGCTGTTGGGGCCCCTAAGTGTCATAGTTTTTACTATGCGTTTGAGCGTAATTATAAATACGTTACCTGATGGTCCCCAAGAGACTCGACAGCCCCCCCATCTGGCCCACGCCGCCTCCAAATAATTGCATGAGTTGGGATTGCGACATGTTATTAAACAGAGACTGCAAGTCCTGATCCGGGGACTGCGACGACTGGACCGCGCTTGAGGGGTTGTTCAACAACTCGTTTATGCGCTTGCAGTTGTCTTCGTCTTTATCAGTGCGGGGCTCCTATGGTTTAATTGGTGATTTAATTAATTAAGAAAAGGGGCGCCCTACTTGCAACCAGAAGAAAAATTTGCGATTGGATGATTTAAATTTCAACAAATAGACTCTTCCAGTGGTGCACTGGGGCACTTTAATGTATTCGCAATCATCAGGGAAGATTATGAGGTCGTCCTCAACAATACCGCTGGTGCGATCTTGCCAACAGAAGTGCATCAAAGAGTCCTCGCTTTGGTACACGTAGAGAAGACCCTTGCGTTTGTCAGGGTACACCATGCGACCTAACAAAAATTTGATTATGGGAGCTTACTGAAGAGTTTTGATAATTACCTTTCAAACTCATTTTGCCCGCCCGTACTTCAACCAAGTGTTTGTTACCGCCAGTTGAACCGGGGCCCGTAGCGGCACTGCCGAATAATGCACCTCCAGCAGGCATTTTTGCAATGTTTTGTTCTAGACAGTAAAGTGAGGTTAGGGAATGATGACAAGACAAAATGTCTTTGTGCTTTAAATTAATACAAATTTTTGAAAATAAAATAGAATAAGCAGATGCAAATGATATATAAATTATCACCAAATTTTATATCAATTCGTAATTAACGTAATATAGCAACAAATTTAAAATATCAGTATTTTCTAGTAAAAAATTAAATATATTTCTAACTTAATGTTTAAAAGATATACTTACGTTTTGTAATTAAAATGTACTTGAAATAATGTTATTTCACAAAGTTGGGAGTTGTGTATTAGTGTCCCTAATGATTTGTTTCACTTGGAAAAATCCACAAAGGAGGTGGTAACCTTAGGGATAGTTTGGATGGGTTGGAACTTGTGACACTTCCATAAGGCGCCAACATTTTGAAGGTTTGAAACTGATCGGGGAAAAACCTACAGCCACAACGTCCCTGATTAAAATAACACCTATAATTTTTCGCGTAGCAAACAAAAATTACAGGTAGATGGAGCATTAAATCTTAATAGTAAGACAACCAAAATGCAAAACTTTTATCGTAAACCATTCGTAAAAAAAATAAATTAACTTTTGCCAATTTGCACTCTGCCTCATTTATTTCAAAAGGCTGCAAATACGGTTACAGATACAAAAAATGTTAGGAAGGAAGTTGTAGAGAATTAAATTTTCTACAAAAAAGTCCGCGAGACCATATGCCTGTGTCCAACTATTTAGGCCCCAAAATTTGCTTCATTTTGTCGGTGGTCAAGTATTGGAAAGTTTATTTATACCTAAACTGTTGAAGATAGAATTATGGTGTTGTGGACTTTTTTATAGAAAATTTAATTTTTTTATAGTTTCTTACACTTTTTTTGTTTCTGTAATCGTATTCGCAGCAAACGTAAAATTATAAGGTGGAACGCAAATTGATAATTCTAAGCGAAAATCCTTTTTGCACCGTCACATATTTATTAGATATATATCTTCTACGGTTTAGGTATAAATTAACTTTCCGTAACTTGACCACTGGTAAAATAAGACGAATTCGTTGCTTCAGCGTCTTTGGGGCCTAAACCATTGACGATAGACATATGATCTCGCGGACTGTTAAAGGAAATTTAGTTCTCTACAAATTTCTTTTGAACATTTTTCTTACTTCTTCAACTGTATTCGCATCGTCTTGAAAAATACGGGACCAACAGCACATTTTCAATAATTTTTGTCTTATGTTTATTATGTAAATTTTAGTCGTCAGTCTTTCTCAGTCAGTGCAAGGCTCAACATTTCTGCATTTTTTTCAAGTAATTAGTGCAATGGTCAAATTTAAATTAATTTAAAATGATTTGGCGCCGAGACGTTGTAATGCTCGATACGCCGTCAGTTTTACATTTTTACTCTACCGTACTATTTTTCTGGGTTCAGAAAATCAGGCGGTTTTGTATCTCATTTTGTCCTCTAAGTTATAGTCCTCTGTAGTCTTAATACGGGAAATAGTAATAAAAACAACTATTAAATAAGTAGAATATATTAATAATTTACATTTAGTTATTAAATTAACAACATTATGAAAGTTAGTTAATAAAATATTCTAACATGGATATTGTAATATTTAACAAAATAAAATACATTCATTGACTTGGGTAGTTTGCGATTTGCATTTCTCAAATATCAATTAAAAAAAAGGTTAAACTAGACAGTTCAAAATATTGTGAGACTATCAGTGATTATTTCATTGTTATTAATCTATGCCTATTAGCATCACTGTGAAAATTATCACAAAAATAGTAATTGCGCGATTATTCCGACTTATCACTAGTAATAACAAAGAAATAAATATTAATAAAATTAAACCGACATAAACAGGAACTAGCTACTCGTCTAATATATTTCTTCTCTATAAAAAATAAAAATAAAGCAATTCTAAACATAATCTAACTTCTCACTCGAGAAGAGAAATGCAAACGAACTTATCACAATGACGAAAATTTTACGACAACTTGCTGTAACTCGGCGGCGAAAATTTCTTCCTCAAAAACTTCAAAATATAAAGGGGCAAGCACGAAATCAACGTTATCACTAATACTTTCCAAATAAAATCTTTCGTCCGAATAAACTCAGAATCTGAAACGTAAACAACATGAAAAATTATTACTTTTTTTGCTAAAACTTACCGAAATAGTCATGTAAAACAATCAATGACAACAGATACAACACGAGAGAGATGAGCTCGGCCAGAATCATCAAATAATGCCACGTCCTTATATTCAAGGCCACCATAATCAATTCCGTCAAAATCAAAGACGAAAAACTTATCGCCACAATGTGAATAAACTCATCTTCGAACAGGAGCAAAGCGCCGTACATTATCACCCCTCCTTGGTATATCGATATCAAGACCCACATGAAAAACGTCTTATACGACAAGCTCCGGCCTTTTGCCAACTCTTTATACAATTCGGGGTAAGTTAATGCGATTTCGGCACTCACGTCTTGATCCAAAACCAAGCTAAAGACCTACAAAAACATGCATCTGCATAACGCAAGTTATTGGGCTTGATTTACATACCGGAAACATGGTATATACTGTGGCATACCCCACCGTCAAAAACCCCTGATATAGTGCAACTGAACTCAAATAAAAAACACTGCTAAAAACCGCCTGCATGGTGGAAATAATCAACCCCCGGTGAATGACAAACTGGGCCAAACTCGCCGACCTCTTATACGACCTCCGCCCATGCACAAGCAGCAGATTCGCCAAATGCGAAAACTGTCGAATACTGAAATCCCCTGCAAGACTCGCCTGCTTCCCTTCCCTCCCCTCAATCCCAATCCCAGCATCCGCCTGCTGGATCATGCTGACATCGTTCCCTCCATCGCCTACTGCCGCCGTTCGCTTCCCCGTGTGTTTCTGTATCAGCTGGACCACTTGCGCCTTCTGTGTCGGAGAGCACCTGCAGCACACCACAGCGGGGGCTGCCGTCGCCAACTCCATAAACTCAGGCTGGTAGTAAGAGAGACACACTTCGAGACTATCGCCGCTTATCACAAGAGCGCAGTCTTGTTTTCGTCGGAAGGCGTTCAGTTCGAGATGAGCATCGGTACGTGTCACCACTTTTTTGAGAATATGAAGACCTTGCGTACGGGATACGAGACGTGAGCTTTTGGCGATACACGTGGCCGTTTCGAGCTTGTCGCCGGTGAGCATCCAGATTTTAATACCGGCGTTGCGGAGGAGTTCGAGGGTGGGCCGAACGTTGTCCTGGAGCTTGTCCTCCACGCCGGTGATGCAGAGGAGCTCCATTTCGCGTTCAAGGGATTCGACGACTTGGGCTACGCGTGACACGCGGTCGGTTACGGAGAGACGAGCGGCGTTGTAGCGGCTCTAAAAAGTTAAATAATTTCGTTGAAATACCCTTATTGTACTTTTCTCAAAATCCGCTTCGATTAAATTACCGATATTACCGATCATTTTGTTAAATTTGAACTCGTGAGCTTGTTTCACCAAATAAACCAACCGATGCAGAAGAGATTTGACTCAAATTACAATTTAAGATTTATCGACTTTTTTTATCGCGTTTTATCGTGGCAAGAGCCATGGAGAGCTGCTGTATAGGTACACAAATTTAACAAACCTAGACTTAAAGGCATTTTCAACTAAAAAAAACAACTTTGTCTTAAGGAGTAGTACTGAAAATGCTTATTACTTTCTTGTTTCTAAACTACGGAAATGCAAACATCGCATTTTACCAAATAATTCATTTTTGAAGAAGGTTCATAAAAATATAAAATGAGATCGAAAATAAACTGAAGCACATGTCAAAAATATTGGCAGATCAAGATTTTTCGAAGAATTATTTCGAAATGGTGTTTACCACCCAACAAAAAACCAAAATTGTAGAATGCTATTTTAACAAGTAAAAAAAAATATGCCTAGAAGAATTTGGAGCGAAATTTCTCTATGAATTTTTTAAACGGTTATTTGCTAACATAGAAACAGTATTTCTGGACATCTCTTTAGTCTCCTCTACTGTCTTTTGCAACACGGTGTTTTGAAGAGAAATGTGACTACAGTTACACTTCCCTTTCAAGATTTGCTTTAATTCAGTACATTTTCGATCTCATGGTAGTTATTAACGAGTAGATCTCTCAATGAAACTACTATATAAATTAATTATAGTTTATTTGTTTAATAATCCAACTGTTATTGTTGAAAATCTGACAAAAACCAGGTTGTATCATCCTAATAAAAGTTCATGTCCAGCCACTTTTGAAACCAATTTGTGCACTAGATTTAACAACTCAAATTAATTCAATTCGGTGGTCTGTAAATGACTCGATGTGTGTGAATAAAATAACCCGATTAGAGAGACAAAGGAACATTTTCTTAACTAAAACATTCCTACTCAGGTAACAAGAACAACACAAAATATAATCTACTCATTTTCAGTATCTGATGTTTCGGATTCCCATTCTGAATCAGATTCAGACAAGTGAATAATAATGCACCAGTTATACATTGCCTACTAATGTTTGCCAGTCTTTTATCATAATCTGACATGATTCCTATCTTGCGAATAAAGGCTCAAAAGTGTTGGGTTTCATCTTGGAGATCTCTCTCCAAGAACCTTGAAGTGTCTTTATTGTTACCTGGTTCGTTTTCATTTAGAATACTGTTCGAGTGTATGGTCTCCTTTCTATCAAAAAGACATTGTTTTTCTTGAGCGAATTCGGCAAAAGTTTTTACGGTGGTTGGAGTTTAAGATTCGGCATAAACTTCGGTCTGAAGATTATGCACTTATTCTAAATTTGACTCAATCGTTAACTAACTAAAAACGTTGCAATTTCTTGAAGAGGTGAACAAACTAAAGAAGACCGTCTAATTTTTCAAAATTTGGAATCGAGTTCGTATTGGAATATGCATCGTTGATTGCGTCTTACAGACGCAGTCTTGTAAAATTACGTGAAATACCATGTATTTTTTCTATAATTTTAAATTCAAATTTGTTTTTAATTCTTGAAATTTATGACAGCCTCACAGCATCTTCCATAAAAAAATTAAATTAAATGACAACAGAATTATTATCGACATTATACGAAAACTTGAAGATAAATTTGCAACTGTTGTTTAATGCATGTATAAACAAACGGCTCAAACAAGACACTATTTAAAGAGTCAGAATATCATTTATTATTAATCATTAACTAAATGTTTTACAAAAATACGGAGAACAAATTAAATGATCTTTTTTCATTCTTTTTTTTTTCGTTTTTTTTTCTGTATTTTACAGCAGAACTGAAACAATTATTGTGGTTCCTGTGACGTTTTAAATTTCAAGTAATTGAAGCGCAAAAATGTTTTTATATTTATGTTAGAACAAAGAGTTTTAGCGATTTCTCTAATTTTGCTACACAAATTTCGAAGTAAATTATGATGTTTCATTGTTTGAATACAATAATTAGATCAACATGGTCTTGCATTATTTTTTGTAGACGCTGCTTCATCATATCTATGCAAGTCAAGAACATAATTGCAGCTTTTAATAAAATCCCAGTATTTTTTTATTTTTAAAACATTTATCACATATGATGAGATACCTTTTCATTTCTTATAATTAACATACACACCTTTTTTACAATATTTATTTTTGCAACTTATGAAATTTTTTTTAAGTTTTGGTACCGAATTTATTGCAAGAAAACGCGACAAAAAAAGACTTCACATCGTAAATACCTCAAAATCTGAATACTGTTCCTCTGTTAGCATTTTGCGAGCCACCACCAACGTCCTCAACCCATCTCTTGCCATATTGCCCACTTCTTCATCTAACCAATCGGTGTACTGTACAATAGGAGACATCACAACGTCGGCACCTTTCAAATAAAAAATTATTTCGCCGGTCTGTAAGTCCTAAAACAATCAAAATAACCCACAACACATAAACGTTTCCTAAACAAACTTTGACTATAACTCCCATCCGTTTCGTTTCGCTCGTAAACGGGAACACCTGCAAAATCGTATAATCATAATGCCGTCCATCGGGCCCCCTTAGTTGCATCGAAGAGAGATCTCGTCGACTGAGAGCTAGCCCCACTTCTTGGGTCCACTGTACCAAAGCGACCTCATCGGGGCTTGACGCTTGATACGAAACTACTTGTTTTCCTCCAATTTGTAAATGTTGGTCGGCTTCCGCCTCAGATGTTATTGAACCTGAATCTAAACCTGCATTTTATCACTGCCCATTTATTGACTAGAAAGCTATACCTTCGTTATTTTCGTAAACCGGGGTCACGTTGTGACACAAAGCCAACGCTTGAACGGCATCCCTAATCCTTGTATTTTCAGATCTGCGAAACTTGGTTTTTGAGGAAGTCGTATCGCTACCTAGATAAGTCGATTTTAGCGTCGCACTTAATTCCTCAAAACTATCAGCCGCGTAACTGACAGTTCCCAGATGAAGTCGTTTTAACACCATGGAATTTTGAGTCAAAGTTCCCGTTTTGTCGGTCAAGAGATACGAAATCCTCCCTAATTCTTCGGGTATTGTCGTGCACCGAACCGCCGTTCCGGCCATGTTCGGGTCCTTGCCGATGGCCCACGAGTAGAACGATTTGCCCAACTCCAAATTGACTCTCAAACTTTTTTTTAAATTAATTAAAAAAATCTTTGACAAAATAATCAAATCAGTACCTGATCGGAATTATGTACGAGAAAAGTAAAATAAACCGGAACAAATATCGGTACCACGGGCCTCCAAACCCCTTCAAAGCCATCATGATCAAAGCGAGAGCGATTACAGCGACGAAAAGTAATTTCGTTATTGTGTTTACTTCGATGTCTAGAAGGCCAACTTTGGAACGAGGCGCTGAATTGTTCATTACAGATCGTGTTTCGGGCCCTGGAATTTATTTTTGGGATTGATGGCAATTCGGCAGTGGAATTGAATTACCTGTGTAGATGACGACCCCCAAGGCCTGGCCCGAGGCGATCACGCAGTTGGTCCATAGTGTGTTTTCCAAGTCGAGACTTTCGTCCGAATTAAGTGAATCTAACTGCAAGGGAAGAATTTCATTTTTAGATAGTCTCCACGCGGAAAAATACTCAAGAAATAATAGGCAATAAAATTCGCTCTGATTTTTTTTAATCCGTGAAATAATACAAAAGCAAATAAAACTTCGGATTAGATGTTATCTAATTCCACTAAAAACTTTATGTTCATCGCGATAATGCTTTAAGCTGAATTCGCGTCATCAATTTGCTGAATTGTTTTAAATAAGACTGGTCTCCTCCTTAGAATTACACGTGATTAGCTGCTTCTGAATCGAAATATGATAATAAAAATTATTATCACATAATTTTTTTATATAAATCATTGATTTTGCTTAAAACCATAACTGTGGATATAATGATTGCGATAGTAATTTACAATAAATTCTAAAATTTGTTCTAAGTTCGTTCTAAAACAACAAAATCATAAAAAAATCAAACTAGTTGGACATTAATAACATTTTTCTTTGTAGTTTTATCTTTTTTATATATTCATTGAATTTCAACCAACAAAAATCTGCTATCATTGTTTCTGGCCATCTTATGAGTTCTGACTATTTCCTGTTGTATAATTTATCATCTATGTGTATTCGCGAATGGACTGGTAGATTTTAACTTTTGTTTACAATAGTTATTGTCTTTCTCACTTAGTTTTGTCTTTTTTCTCATTACTTATAATAATATCGACATTGTTCTTCAAGTTTCTTTAATATTTATTTATTTTATTTTAATACTATCTGGTGAATTTTTTCATTATACTGTTTTAGGTGTTTTACATTTTCTTTTTTAGTCCAAATTTTTGGTTTTTGTTTCCCTCTTTCCCTCAACATTTTTATTAAATTACTCTTTGTCGTTATCGATTCTTTCGTAATAGGTTTGATTCAATTTTAATGTTTTTTTGATAAATGCAAAATTTGATCGCAGAATAATAAATACAAAATTACTTGATACTTGATACACTTGATAATAATAAATATAGTAATAACAACTAGAAGCACTCCATAGTAGCCCACCAGTTCGAATTTTCATTTTCTATATTTGTTTAGTTATTTTGTCTTCCAGTTTTTCTACTTTTTCTGATTTTACTTTGTCCGTTTTCTGTTATCTTGTCAAAATAATAATTGTATTTTGTACTAAATTTTTGGTTCATTTTCTTTTACGATTTTCCTTATTTTATAGCCATTATTTAGTTCTTTCTAAAAAAATACTTTATTTTCGATTCACCTTTGCTTTTTATTTTATATTGGTCGTTGTTCTCAATTATTTTTTTCCGCATTTATTTTCTAGGTTTAATTTTTTCTAATTCTATATTTTCGATTTTCCATAATTTTGTAACATGTTAATAATTATGTTTTTGAGTTTCGTACTTACCTTTTTTCTGTCTCACATTTTTTTTTCTCTCCGCTACTTTATAATAATTTTGACTTTGTTGTCCGCGTTTTTTAAACTTTATTTTGTTTTTTTTTATTATTCTACTACAGCATGTCTCAAAATTGGCGAATTTCGAGTTCAGAACGTTATAGAGAATCATTTGAATTATTGTAATTTTTCTTAAAAATGAACGGCAAATTAAAATAATTAAAGATTTTTTTTACTCCAAAGTAAAGCAAATTTTTTTGAGAAATTGTTTTACATTATTATTTCTCGTCCGTCTTCCGACATGTCACAACAGTTTCAAACCAATTTTTTAAATTTTACATTATTTGGGCTTCTAGTTTTATTAATCGGTTACTGGCGGACAGATGCCCGAATCGAACATATCTCATAAATTATGACTGTCATTTTTTTATGTCGTTTTTTATTTGGTTTTTAGTATTCCTTTCTTATTTTTAATTTCTTCTCCACTATTTGTATGTAATTTGATTTTTTCTCATGGTTTTTGCCTTTTTTTAACCATATGATTTATTTGATTTCACTTTTTTCATTTCTAATTTAATCATGTTAACTAGCAGATAATAAAAAATAGCGACCTTTGTACGGACCATTAAAAAATTGTTTTTAAAAATTAAAATAATAGCAAAAAACCGAAAGCACGTTTAAATATTCACATTTATACAAATTTAATTTAAATGAGAATTTACTTTATACTTACTCTACTAAAAGTCCCAATGAACGAATGAATGTCCTTCTGGGGCTTCTCCGCGTATATTTTGGCGCTGATTTCGAATAACTGGTGATCAGTGGCGAGTTTTTGTGTCGTGGGGACCGCCAGTCTCAACTTCCAGTCAGTCTCCCCATCCAACTGATCAGTCCTAACAAAAACTGCGCCACTGCTTTCTGAAGTCCTCAACAGAACCAAGTCAGCGGGTACTCTCTCATCCTTATCCACAATAATAAGGTCACCAACGCGCAATTTATGAGCCGCGACGATTTCATACGGCTTATTCCTATCATTGAGCAACCTTTTGCACTTTTGGTTGTTGACCTCTTGGTCGCGCTTGTACCTCCTTAAATCGTCGATGGCCTCGCGGCAAATTGTGACCGTGAGCACAAAACACTGAGGGACAATTAAACAGGGGCTAATGTTGTTTGTTGAGACTTACCAAGGGAATCCAGTAGGTGTACAAGTAGCTTATTCGAATGTCGGGCACGAATTGAGACGTTGCCATTATGAGAAAGTACAAGTTTAGGAAAAACTTGAACTGTTGGTAGAGCACCAAGGGGAGAAATGTGATGATGTTGTATTTTTGGTTTCTGATGGCGTTGGCGGGGAACTGGCCGGGGGTTTGGCTCCCCAGCATGATTTTGCGGGGCTTGAGTTCGCGGGGGCCGCAACATTTCCGGAACATAGAGCACCAACAACTGGAAACAACGGGATTAGTCACTAGGGGGGTTTAGCGTGATGTGTACCTCCATAGCGGCTCTTTGTACGATTTGGTGATTAGTGGAATGTCTTCTTTGGAGGTTTTGGTTAAATTGCTTTGAGTATCGGCATTATCCATCGCGGATTCGTATTTGAAACGCGCAAATTCACATCATTCTGCCTTATCAAAACAAATATTTTTGACGTTTGGATGGGAAATGTCAAAACTATGCGCATGATTTGGGGCGCGAGATTTAAATTTTAAGGGAAAGTTGCATAAGGCGATTATTATCAAAACAATTTATGTGGTATTCACGAGCGAAAATTGCGCCAAAAACGGTAACTGAGTGGGTTTTTACCTGCAAAGTATAGCTCCTATGCTTCTGCGTCTTTTGGGGTTACGATTATTTTTAGTTTGAATCTCCATTTCATTCCCATGACTCGATTGATTCCCTAATAAAAAATCGGTCTCTTGGTCGATGTCAAAATCTTGCAGAGGGAATTCCATGCCCAAAGTTTTTGCATCATAACCTCACATTGCGCTTCCAGGATTTGATTAATTTATTATCAATTTGGCTCACTCGACCTCGATAAAACCTTTTCGAACCACTTAACGCAACGTTAACAACATTTTTAGTTTACTATTTTTAGCAATTTCACAATAAACTTGACAGATTTACCACTTTCCACTTTTCTCTATGGTGATTTTGGAAAATGACGTTGGCTACTTGTACAAACATGAAGTCATGTTTTATCAGCAAATAAATAAAATGTGTGCATTCAAAACGTTATTTTGTATGTTGTGATAACCAGCTGATAATTTATTTGTGTATATTTATGTCACAACGTGATAAAACGCTTTAATTGTTTGTCACTAAGGTAATATTGGCCACCCTGCTTTCACCGTTTTCAAAAGTTCAAAAAATCGAAATATTTTTATAAAACTCACGATTAAGCTCCTTCCTCATCTGCGGCAAATATTTTGGTCTTTTAAATCTATCACGTAATTTTTGTTGCATCTGAAATTTTAATAGTAAGTGGAATCAATGAGCAGGGTCAAGATCAAATCATTTAATTTATTAATACCTTAATGTTAGAATTTTTATGCAAGCACTTACCTACCATTCCTGTTTTTAATTCAATTTATTTTGTCCTTGGGTGAATAAAAGACGCGCATAACTTATGAGTCAATTTATTTAAAAACATGTTGAAATAATTATACACTTACAAAATAGAATAGTTGAAAACTTTGAGGCAACATATTAACGTAAGTACTGAAGAGGCATTTAGTTTTTAGAAACTGTTATTTACAAACTGTAGTTTATAAAGCTCCCTAAAGACCTGTTCAGCTTGTGTATGATACTGTATGACTGAAAAAGAAAATGAAAATCAAAAAATAATTCCACAGCCGATTTATTACCGACAAAGATTGACTATAGTTTAGATGGAAAAATTGCAAGCACTACCTACAATAATAACACTAGTAATACAAGTAAGACTGAGAAGTTGATTTTATTATGTAGACGATTTTTCACACTGCAGATATTTGAAATGCATTTACATATTTTTACTGGCATAATTGTGCTCTAAATAAGTCTTACTGATATTTTTTAGATTAGAAAATAATTTCATTGAGCTTCATAGTTTTGTGACGAAAAATGTGCAAAAACAAAATTGTGTTAATCCAAACACTCCCCCATTAATACAAACAAAAATTCATTTAGATTATCATCAGAAATCGAAATTTCTGTTAGCACCCTCATATCGCTAAAATGTACACGATTCTAATGGAAAAAATACAGTATTAAAAATGAACACAGTACAGTGAAATCCAATAAAAAAAAACTACTCTTCACCCCTCAGTTTCCATTCCTTTAGCTGCATTGAATAATTTAAGGTGCCTCGAAAATACCACTTTTATGATTACATCTGAAATAAATATTTTCTTTTTTTACAGAAAGTACATTTTTTCAGCTAGTTGTCTTAGAAAACACTGTTTTTGTTATAATAGAAAACACCTCATAATAAATGTCAACATCAAGATTAATGAGCATAATATGCATCAATATTCCTATTGATTAACTATTATACAATTGTAAAAACACCTATTTACAAACTTGTTATAATGTAAGGATTCCGCATTCAAGCATTCACTTTAAAAATAAATGCCTCGAAAAAAATTCAACTAATCGTGCATTGTAAACGTTGAATGCCTTAAATCCGTTGAAAAGTAATTCAATCACACGATTACAAACAACCTTACACGTCTCTGCTTTAGCATTGTCAACCGTAATTTCTACATCTAAAAAATTTCGCCAAAGCTTATTTACATGTCCTGCACTGTCTCGAGAACATCACGTAATAAATAAAACACATTCCAGAAGTAAAAAGATCCGAAAACTTAACGTTAAGGAAATAAATCGTTTAAACTTAGTGTAAGTATGTCAATCCTGAGATCTCCGTTCGTTTAGTGAGTTAATTTCTCTATTTTTTTCAATAACCTCCAGTGTCGGTAATACAATAGGTACTAGAATCAGTCTTGCGATAATTGACTAAATTTCCACTCAAACTGTTAAATAATAAATAGCGATTTTTACTTCTGGAACAAAAGGGCACATCGACATTTAGATCCTCGCGGATGACAGCCTCGATGGCTTCTTCTTATACATAGTCTCGATCACTTTTTTAGCACGTCATTATCTAAATCTTATCACTGACACATCATGTTTTCCAATTGTGACGCTGACCCGGACCTGGAGGGATCATGTCGAGGAGGTACTGTCGTTGCAGCTCGGCGGCCCGCTGCAGCTCAGCCATGTTCGGCGTGCCCCCTTTGCCGCTGGCGGCCGCCTGCGCTATGGCCATCTGGTAAGGGTAGAACAGCGGCGAGAACGGCAGCATGTGCGCCGGCGGAGCTCCCGCCGTCAAACCTACAACACAAAGCAAAATTTAAAAAATCCACTCAATTAAAAAAAAATTGCGAAGTAATTGGATTTTAAAACAAAAAAGTGCGTAACGCTTGAACGCACTTTATCTAACTGCATTCGGCTTATTCTTGATGAATTTTTGCAAAATAATTTCGTTTCTGGATGAAAAAAGGTACCAAAAAACAAATTTGCATTTAGAAAAACTGCTGTTTGTTTAAATAGAAATCCGAGTAGCATTATGCGATGTTATCAGTCACTGTTTAGAGAAAGCTCAGGACAAGGCAGAAGAGGAAACAGACTTGCAAAAAAAACAAGTAAAGTCCAAAGTGGTCGTGTTCGGATTATGACAATAATTCACGAACAAGAAAACTGGAGAGGTGATCATAAGGAAATTTTTTAAGTAACGTAAACATATTTTTTAATTGTTGTTTTTGTAAGGGAAGCCAAGAGCGAGAACGAACTACTATTATAACATTTTTATTTAATAAAAGACGCCCCTTAATTGTCAGATTTAATTTTTTATTTCTTTTACTACCAACTCTCACTCCATATCGCACATTCGCACATTTCGAATAAAAAATTGGACCACTAGGATAACAAAATAACAAAAATATGTTCTAAAATATGTTACATTGTTGGTACTTTAAATAATAAAAAAACAAAAATTTTTTTTTAAAAATTTGGTAGAGAATAACAACCAAATTTCATACAAAATAGATTATTCCATTAAAAAGTATTAAAGAAAATTAAAATCGTTTTTTTAACTTTGGTGCCCTCTTAACTTTTAAATGGTGTAACTTGAGGTAAGTTGCGTTAAATCGCTTTATTTTGAACTGAAAAATCTTTGGTTTCTAATGTTTGTCCGTTTGTCCCTATCTTTTCGTTATCCTCTGTATATTTTTTTTTCAACATTACTAGAATTGGACTTATTTCATTACGAATACCTCATTTGAGAAAAAATCAAGCCATGCCATGCCCACTTATAGCAACCTTAAAATTTAGACTAGATGTAAAAACGAGCATCAATAGTTCTTTTAGAAACTGTGAATCCGTTTTAAAACGATTCAAAAATACAATTCGTCGTTTGATACATTACTCACTTCTGAGCAGCTGTTGTTGCAGCGCTTGCATCGCCGCATTCTGCGAGAACTTATCCGACGACGAGTGTGAACTCCTGGAGGGTGGAGGCGTTTGTTGAGCAGAAGGGGCTGGGGGTGTGGCCGCATGTCGAGGCGTAGGAGTCGGGGTCGCCGATTTCGGCACGGCTTCTGGAGTCACTGGCGACGGTGCCGGACTGCTCGAAGTGAAAACCCCATTTTGAGCAAGCCTCTGCTCGATTTCCTGCTCCTGTTGAAGAGCTTTCACAAACGCTGTCTTCAGCCGGTTCGTATGTTCGGCTTTGAGCGCTTTCTTCACGTTATTGGTTACACATTGCTCACAAATGACTTTAATCCCTTCAAAATCATCAATAATTAAACAAAACTCTTGCAATTGGAGTAACTTACCTCTATTTTTGCCTTTAGTCTCCCACTTCCAAACAGGGGTAAAATCAGAATTGCATTGACTACACGAAAACGGCATTGGCGGCAGCGGCATTCGCGTCTCCTTCGTCAGGAAATCAACGACGTGTTCTAAGCCTACCAGATATATGAATTCGGTGTTGCTGGGATTAGGGATGAAATGCATTTCAGGCGGAGGCGGTTTGGGCGGAGGGATCTGAAACAAAACACCAACCCAATTAACACCTCTGGAAGGTGGGGCCCCGAGCGTTTGCAGATGACTTGATGATTGTGGCATAAAAATCATGGAAAGCTACAAAAAGATGAAAAGAATGAAAAGAAACAAGAGAGTAGAAAAAGTAAATGTAGATAAAACAAGAAAGGTGTTTGGAAAGAAACGTAGAAAGGAAAAAGGATGAATGGCAATGAGAGGAAAAAAATATGGAATAAGTGAAAGAGTTGAAGTATTTGAGGTATGTAATAAATAGCAAGATGTCAGATACAACCCATATGAAAGAAACAGCAAAAAAACAAAGACGGTTTTATTAGCAAGTATGTTGGGAAAACGTAAATTTGCTACCAATTTCAAAAGGAGAATGAAGATGTTTGATAGTTTGGTGAAAAGCTGTAATGTATGAAGCAGAAGTGTGGGAATGGAAGGAATACGAAGAGATCAAATGGGTGCAAAATAAAATGGGTCATAGGGCTAAATAAACAAACGCTGGGGTACATAGTAAGAGAAGAAAATAAGAGAGAAAAATTAAGAGTGGAATCAGGAAAGACTGCAGTGAGATTTAGAGAATTCTGCAACAGTGTTGGACAGAAACCATAAAAGCAAATAAAAATGTTAGATGGAACGAACGATAAGACTAATATGAGAAGAAAGGGTATGCATGTATAGAAATTGAAAGAATGAGAAAAAGGGGAAAAACTATAGAAGATAAACTGAAACTGAGAGATGCGGAGGTAGATATGCAGGAAAGAATAGCATGCATAAGAGAATCGAGATGTAACGCCATATTTATTAAGGATGAACCAGCCACATGCTTAAGGTTGAACTATGCTGGGCTCACCGTCCAGGCGGCCGTGCGAATGCACTAATTTGAAACTCAATTTTTAAGAAAAAATAATACACAAAATCATTTTTTTACAATTGGATATTGTTCCTATGTTCACTTATTACCTCACAGATCAGTTCTTATCTTGATTTAAATATTTGTAACCAAGTTATAACGGGGTAAACAGCGTAATAATCTTAATGCTTTTATGGAAGAACCTAGAGTTCAAATGGCACGAAAAAAATATAGTATTACAAGTTAGTCATATACAAGACCCATACAAAAAATTATAAAAACCATAGTACCATTTTTTTATGAAAAAATAAAATGGCTAAAAATTGAGTTTTTTTTTAATTTTATTTTTAAATAACACTAGCAATTTTTTTCAAATTTATGTATATTGTTGCTAAGGTCAACAGAAAGTCACCAGGTTTTTTTCAAGCAATTTGAACTTACAATTTTTTTAATAGAACAACAAATTAAATCGACTTTTTAACCCGTTTTAACTCGGTTACGAATACATACTTAAAATGAGATACAAACTAACCTGTGCGGTAACTGAATTTAGGAACAACATACAATTGTAAAGAAAACATTTTGTTTATTACTTTTCTTAAAAATATAATTTCAAATTTTGCGTTCACGCTTGCTTGTACAGCTCCTCTTTGGACATTCTGAGTAAAGTTCAACCTTAAGTAAGATGAAAAGTAAAAATAAGAGAATCATAGCCAGGTTTAGATGTGGAAATGAGGAAAGAGAGAACAAACTTTGGAGCAAAGTTTGGGAAAGAATGTCCAGATTATGTGGAGAAAAAAGGGATGAGATGTTACAACATTATATTTCAGAGTGCGTGGAGCTAAGAGTGTGTGAATTTGATAGAGATAAAGTTATAAACGAAAATGGTGAAGCAAAAAAATGGATGAAAAAAGTGATGGGTGCACGAAGGAAATTGGAAATGAAAATAGAAGTGTAAATATACTCAATGTAGAATATCCAATAAGTTCAAGTAGGCAATAAAGACACCTCTGGAAAAAACAAACAATTATTATTTTTCCTACCTGTAGTAGCGTCTTTTCCAATTGTTTTCGTAGGGCCAACTTCGCCGCCGCTTGTCTTTGCGCCGGTGTCTGTCCATCGTCCCTCGATCGGTCCTGTTACCAAAAAAAGCAATCAAAATACAGCCGCAGAAGCAAGATCACACTAAATATCTAGTTACCTGCGGCTCGCCCAAAGGCGTAGTTTGCACGCTCGTACCCAATCCTTTACTATCTAATCCACTAGCAGTCTGACAGCATTAAAAACGTTAAAAAAATTAACAACAATGTACGCATTGAACAACCCCCCGTGCCAGACTGATTGAATTTATTTAGCTACCCCCTCGCAATGATACGCTCTCGTTTGACACAAACCTTAGACGGTTGGGGTGGTGCGGGTGTGATTGTAACGGAAGGCGAGAGATCCTTAACGCCTGGAGGGAAACCTGAAGGAGGTCGACCTAAAGAACTCCTTTGTGGCGGTTGAGGTACGGATAGATTCGCGCCTCGGCTACTCAGAGGCGAGCCGGACAGAGGCGGCGCGTGGATACTTGAACGAGCTGGGGGCGGTTGCTGAAAAACCATCGACAGGGCGCGTTAACGTCAACGTTGCGCAACGCAGCGACAAAAATGCAAAAATCCAATTGCACAACATCCATTATTTTATTTTTTGGCAGTATTGTCAAAACAAACGCGAAATTTTTATTCTAACATAACTGCTAAATTTGCAACCCAAATGGGAAGAATTATCAAACACGGCGGCTAAACCTATTTTTCATATTGCTTATCAACGAACTAAATTCAAATCGGCCATATTTTGTTGTAACACGATACACAATGATTTTCATTTTCCACTAGCCATTCAAGGTCACATTTTGAAAATTTTCCGGGGTGATGTTGATTTTAGTACGTAGTTGAGGTTGCTTATAGCCTTAGAAAATTTTAAGATGAAAAACAAACGCAGTGATCTGACATAAGTAACAATTATTATTTGTAATAATACATTTTTGGCGACTTTTTATGACTCAGTAGTCATTGTATTTCGAGCAAATTATTTAACCTCTAATTAATTTTATCAGTGTTTGCCGTTGCTTGCTGTAATAAAATACGACACTGTGTTAATCGGTCGACAAATATGTCAATAACTCCTTGTTATTAATTCCTCGCTCTTTACTCATTTTTTATGGCTCATGTCCCCAAAAATAGCGCAAACATCTGGTAATCGTCGAATATGTTTTTTCCTCCACGCCCAACAACAATTTTCGATCGGTTACCAAAGCACGGTTTCTTTCGTGTAATCGCTGATAAGAACATTTCAATTTGATTTGCAGGTTTTAATGACCTTGATTTCATCTTATCACTGAGTATACAACAAGGGAATTCCACGTAACATTTCTGTAACGAATTTACTTCAAAATCGACGTAAACCTGTTCTTAAATAGGAATGCACAAACGTTTTTGTACTCTTCGACTCTGCCGGAGGCGAAAATCATCACAAATTCGAATCTATTTCAAGGACGCGGTTATTTCAGTATGAAATGTCCACATGGACAAAATAAAAATCCTCGTCTATTATTAGGATTGAGCGGCCAATCAATTTCAAATGTGTTATTGAACGAATTTTGCAATTGCTCAATCGCCTAATTACATAATAAGTCATTCGCTTTCACTAATTCCTCCAGAAGGTGTATTTTCAAGATGAAATAAATAATGCTTCGTAAATGACGAAGAATCGGTTTTCTATACATGGTAACGTGCCAATTTGGAAAAATTCCAATTATCCAAATCGCCACCTCCGTACTATAAATAACATCCATTGTCCCTATTAATTCGATTAGCAACTCGGGAGGAAATTTTTATTTTTTCTCAAGAAAATCCGATGTAATCTCTGAAAAACCTAGATTAAAAGATGACGGAAAACTCGAGTGCCGGAAGAGCGATTTATTAAGAAGTTACCGTACAATTAAAGTGTCAGAAAGAAATTTTTTTTCAACAATTACGTTAATAATTTAATTTATCGCGCCGTTTTCGTTACGTTATTACGTTATAAATTCTAATCGTACCTAGTTGTGTGTATTTTCAAGGTTCAACTGTGGGTCATTCAACCCGTTTCAAATCGTCCGTTCTTTCCTCCAATTTTTACAAAGACAAATTTATCAACGAATCCACAACCACATAATTAACTGTTCCGATGTTTCAAAACAGAACGCCCGACTTTTCCTCCTATGATAGGTCAAGATTTACGATAGAAACGTAGTGGTTTCGCAGAAATGCCATAAAAATATTCAACCGCAAAAATGGGTTGAATAAAAATGCGAAAGAGATATAGAGTGGCTATTAAATATATAAATAGCACAGATAAAAACAGTGGCATTATCTATGGACGCAAATAGGTCTTTAAAAACGCAACATTAATTACCTGACGTTTAATTTTATCAAAAACAAAAAATTTCATTATAATAGCGAAGTACTGCCAATTTATTGATAAAAGTTTGCCGAATAAATTGAAACTTAATTGTTGGCGTACCACCTGCATAAGTAACTATTCTGTGACGTTTTTTTTTTTGGGGAAAGACATAATTTTGAATTTTTCGAAATTTATTTTTGAAAAAAAAAATTATTAGATGACCACCCACCGTATTAACACTACCTAATTTTTAATTGGGCTATTTTTGCTACGTAAAAAATTATAAACTAATCAAATGGTAAATAGCAAAAAACAAGTGCCGTGCGATCGCCAAAACCGGAAACATTCTCGTCATGTTCGAGGGAAATTTAAAATGTTCTCTACGTGACTCGTGAACAAAAACGTGTCGCTTGTTTAGCAAAATAATTACTAGAAGTACCGCAAAAAATCGTTTCCCCAATCGGCTATGAAAAACCGAACTTTCGGAAATATCCCGACACTTACTCCACGCAGAAGTGAGGGAACACTTCCTTGGCCAGTCTTGTGCGAATTCGGATGTCGGGAATGAAGCGATTGCGGTGGTTGGTTCTTGTTCGATGGTACTTTGACAGTGGTCGGTGTGATGCTGAGACCGCTTGGAAGACCGGTCGGAGGTAACGCCGACTGAGGTATGCTCGGAGGCAACACCGCCACGTTCTCCTTCAGCTGTTGCGATTGTTTCAATTTTTTCAACAGCACCAGCTTCATCTCTTCGGCGCGGAGATCTT
This sequence comes from Tribolium castaneum, assembly GCF_031307605.1. NCBI lineage: Eukaryota > Metazoa > Arthropoda > Insecta > Coleoptera > Tenebrionidae > Tribolium > Tribolium castaneum. The sequence continues at coordinate 16,669,819 of NC_087396.1, forward strand.
CGCGGAGTCGTCTCAGGCCTCTGTCTCTGCAAATCAGGAAAAAAACCGAATTTTATGCATTGTCGCATGTGTGTATGTCCGGTGACCGATTACATAGTTATGTACTTAAGTGTGAAACGTCATTTTCGCAAACGAAGGTAATAACTTATCGCGAACCAGACACAGAAACGAGAACTTTGATCCCGTGAAGGTCTTCGATACACGAGGAAAAAATTATTAGCTGCATGCAGACTTTTTCAGGATTCTGATTTATTTTAAAGGTTGTTGCAGAAATTTGCATTTATAAACTATAATGAGGTCGAATTTTTATATCATGGCCGTCCAAAAAATGTAAAATACGAAGGGAAAAAAATTTGTTTTCAAACTTGAGTTGAGTATTTCGAAACATCACAAAACCGAAATTATTCCGTCTAATCAGTTTAATCACAGATAACCAAAATTTATTGCAACATATTTTCGGACCACAAAAGAATTTTTGGGGTCATAGCCCCCCAAAACTGGGTAAACACAGATAAAGTATATTTAATTACCTGGAATAAATTTGCTGTCCTTGGTTCTTAATATAAGGAGAGGCTACACTTTTTGTTAAACTCATTAAAAATCTTACTAAGCTTAAAATAATTCCCCTGATCTTATTTCTTCAGGATAAGTTGGCCATGAAAATTTAAAGTGTTAGCTAATTAATCTGGACACATAATAACTATTTTTGACAAACCATTTAACTTTACTTATTTGAAATCTCAGAGCGACTTATTATTTAGATAATCATAAAATGTTATAATTTTTGCTTCTGGTTTTAAAGTTTTACGATAAGAACGTAACTGGAATAACCAACCAACTCGCTGTCAAAATAAAAAAGCGACCAAGTATAGTCGTAAATTTTTATTTTAAAAACATTTCGTATGAGATATAATATAAAAACTCATCCAGAGTGCACCTGTCATTTTTTTCATTTGTCTGCATCATTTCCATGGATACAACTAGAAAAATCAGTAGCACCAACAGAATTTAATTAACCGAGACGTGGTTGCCATGACTACTAATGTCACATTTGAAAAAGTGTGTGCAAACACCTTTTTCTAACTTAATTTGCTAAATTAAATAGCCAACGCAACGGCATGAAACATTTTTAATAGGGACAAAGTTGTAATAAAATTGCGTCAAAAATAGCTCTAAGAACAAAATTTGTTTTGACATTTATTGCACACAGAACAATCGATACCGGAAATCTGATAGCTTTATCAGCTCCGGGTCACTCGACAACGCACCACCGTTCGATTGTCCTTTACCATTCGTTAACAAATTTTGTAATGGGGGCTCACCTCTGCTTCAGCTCCGAGGGGCTGAGCTCCTTGATGGGCGCTAACGGTGGCATTTCCCCTTCGCTCGAATCGCTGCTATAATCCGCGTTTCCGTTCGTCCGCGGTTTATCTAGAGTGCCATTAATGAGCACGTCGGGGCTTTCGACGTAACTTCTTGGTTCAGTGCGGGGGCGAAGCACTCGTCTCGAATAGACCATCGACTGGGCGCTATTTGTCGACACAATGCCCATTGGTTGTTGTTGCTGCTGTTGCTGCGGCTGCTGCTGTGGGGCTGGTGAAGCTGATCGGTTTGAACTGAGAAGAAAAAAACAAAATTACGAATGTTTGCAGATAACACGCGAGTATTGTGGAGTGAAAAAGGTGAGAGAGGGATCCGGATCCTAACCTCTATAAATTATTATAAGAGCGGTCGGGGTACGAGAGGGAGATAAGACCAGGTGGCGACATGACACGTAGGGGTGCGGGCAGAGGGGGTGGCGCACCGTAAAATTTCCTACATGATGGGGGAAGCGGAAAGGACACGTCACGGAGCCACTGCCCCGAGATAGGGTCGAGATAAGGGCGGCGATATTAATTAGGACGACTCAGAAATCATAAAAATCGACGGGATGCGCAATCACTAAAAGTACAGTTTACCGCCCTTGACACAACACCTATACACGCTGATCCCTCTAAACCCCACATTAGAAGTATTGGGAGTTCTAATAACGATAGTCATCTGAAAATTTGTATGCAACCATATTTCGTTAGATCTTTGGCGACACTTCCGGTTATACCGGATGTCGTTATCAACTTTCCTATATCTTCTTAAATTTAGACGTCTTCAAAATATTTAGAATTTTTTGAAAATTTGCATCTTTGGGTTATTAAAAAGAGACGGTTCAGATCTTTTCTTTAATGTTCAAAATTTTTTGAAAAAAGTTAGCAAACCCCAGATTTTTAAGATTAAGTTTGCAGAATTTAAACACCTGTTACTCAAAATTTTCAAATGAAATGCCACAATTTTAATTTCACTAAAGAGTAGAGAATTTAATTCTGCATGGATCTATATTAACATTCTCTAATAAGGACTTATGTTTAACAGTTTTCAAGTTATACAAACTTTTTGTTAGCATTGCGAAATTCAATACTTCGTTAGCCATAGCGCTTTTCGCATATGTTGTCAAGGAAACGTTAGTAAAATAATAAAAAATCAAAGTTTTTAAAATGTAAATTCAGTGGATTTTTTTTTATTTTATCCAAAAGAAAGCAAAATTTTTTACAGAACTTATTGTTTATTCAATGAGAATTGTACCTTGTAGAATTTGTCCACAAATAACGTTAAGATTTTGAGGTTTGTAAACTTTTTCCCAAATTTTGAACACACTGAAGGAAAGATATGTTTTCTTTTTTAGAATGTTCAAAAACGATATGCAAAACTCTAAAAATAGCAGAATTGCCGATTTTTCAAGTAAAAGGTGCAAATGCAAAAAAAAAATTCGAAAATATTTCAAAAACGGCTAAATTTAGGAATAGGAAAACCTGATTAAAATCCCCTTAAAATAACTAAAAAACATCATTATATTTAAAATAAGAAAGTTAATACCGACTTCCGGTGTAAGCGGAAGTGCCACCATATTGAAAATATTTTCATTCAACAGAGCCTAACGAGTTATGATCGTTCACCAATTTTTAGATAAATATCATTATCAGAACTTTCAGTACTTCTAATGTCTCGTGAACAGTGTATAATATACCATGCAATTTTCTAAAATTTTGGTCTACTTATCCATGACAGTTGTCATTAGGTGTCCATTACGGAAATAGGATTTCAAAACAGAATTTTGTTATGTTTTTTGGTGAATATTTTGGGCATATTGACAGATAAAGCGATTCTTAAGTTATTTACGCAATACATTTCATTGCTGAGGTAACTGTCAAGGATAACTAGATCAAAATTTAAAAAAATCGCATGGCACTCTGGATATAGCTTTTTTAATAAGATATAAGATCCATTTCTTTTGTTGCATACAATTTACAAATTCGATAATGGTTAATTTTAATGATTTAACCACAAATACGCCAGAAAATATAAAAATCGTTAAAATAATTTTGACTCTGACGTTTTCACACTGCTTTTGTCACATTCAACGTAATCATAACTAAAAAAAATCAACTTAAAATGAAAAAAAGTTTTATTTTATTAGATCTTGCCTGAACTCAAAGCAAAATACAAGAATATGAGTTGTCACCATGTTTTTAAACCGTTCTGCCCAGCATTAAATATTCAACCTATTTTATTACCTATTTTCAAAGTACCTAACTTAAACGAATGTGATCAAGATTCCATTTAGCTATGAACTTCGGAAGGTAATTCAAAATCAGTTGGGATCGGACGTTACGTCATGACCAAACAGATTAATTTATTTGCACGTTACTCAACTAACAAAGACAACAAAGATACGAAAACCATAGATAGATAATACAAAGCGGGAGGTGTGGGATGTCTAATTTCGGTTTTACCTACAGCTTTAGATGTATGGATTGTGAACATGCGAACGGAGCAATTTTTTATGGGGGTTATAAAATAAAAATAAAATTTTATGTTTTTTGTTTATTCTGGGGATGGTTGTACAATTTCCCCACATTTATCGTTTTGAGATAAAAAAATTTCGTAATGTCTAATGTCTATCAGAAACTGTTATAAACAATTCACAATTATTTACGTTCATAATTAAAAAAGTACGATAAAATTCCAAACATTTTTCAAACACATAGCTCGTATGCTTTATGTCACCTCGCTTTAATATTTTCATTCCAATAAAAGAAAAAGCACGTTATGTTTCAGCACTAATTATTTAATGAATTCGATTTTATAATTCATTTATCGATTAATTATAACACACTTCCGCCATTTGTAATGACAGCACCTGTAATAAACGTTGCCATACCTCGTATCTGGTAAGTTTCTTACATCAAATGAAAATGAACAAAATAAGGCCAAACAAACTCGTGAGAAAGTTCGACGAAAGAAAAAAAGCCGCAATATCTTGATACTTTCGACACGAAATGTGCTTTTAAAATTCGAAAACGGAAATTACGACCCTTGCAAATTAATCTGTACTTTTCAAAGTTTGCAACTGTTAATTATACGTTTTGTTTGAACCGCACAATTTCCATAATATCAGACAAAAAATATTTGGAGCAATTCCAAAATTCAAAAAGCGAGCGAAAATTATTTATCGCCTGTCACACACCCGGTGCAGCTGTTCCATTATGTTGCAATGCAATTTTTAGCGAAATGTTGTCAAAATAGTGTCAATCTTGAGATTGCACGAACAGAAAAAATAATGAATTGAACCAATTAACAGGAGAAATAAATCACTTCTTCCCGTCCCTCAGGGTTGGAAATGTGTCGAAACTGGTTCTGTAGACCCAACAATTGATAACCGTTAAAATTCCAACCGAACTAAAATATTTTCGTCATTTTTTTGTTAATTAAATCGCCTCAAACACTCAAGAGTGGTGTAATTCTCTTCCAAACGATTAAACCTATTCTGTTTACGATAGAAGGAAATAAAAACATGTTAACACGATGTGTTCTACAAGCATTACGCCTTGTCGAGAGTTCGGTTCATTGTGCGGCTTTTTCGAAATACAAAATGGTTACTCTCGGGTAATCATTAAAATGACATCATGGCGAGACACTGAACTTCAAGTTTCGAGATTAACGAAAAAATTGTAACTCGTTGGTAATCCGGTTAGCCATGACAAACGAATCAATCAGAGACACACTTTTGTTTATCTCAGAGTAACTGGTATTAAAAAATCATTTTGGGAAAAATCGTCACTACTGACCAATAAATTCTAAACCAATTGATCCGGAACCCTTTCTTTCCTTTCTATCAGAATTAATCAATTTTAATTAGATCTGACGATGTTTTATTTTATTTACGCGATCACGACAAGACAAAATGGTTGTCCCAGATCTCAGAAAAAACGGTGTCAAAACAACGATAATTTTTTCCAACACTAATGTACGCAAATTAATCGGATAACCTTTAACATTTCAGAATCAAACACGACTAATACCTTTGGTAAATACATTTTTCGATTTAGATGTAATGGAAGTGGAAAAAATTTGTCTCAATTCGCGATGGACGCGCGTTCTTATCCCGGAGATCTGTGTACAGTGTTGCCACGTCATTAAATGGAAGCTCTGTTTTAGGCGTGTGGCTAATTACATATTTGTTTTGGCAACATCTGAGAGTAGGTGCGAATCGATACTCTTGAATAAAAATAAAATTCGTACGTTTTTCGTCGATGCATCGACTTTGAATAACAAAACCGTTTTTTTAATATTAAACGATGATCGCTACGATAAACAAGGGTCATTTCCGTCCGACTGGCTTACCTACCAGTTCCACTTTCATAAAATCTAATTGAATAATAGTCCGGATTGGTCGTAAAATTAAACAAGAACACTGTATGATTACCCCCTTCGGCGTGTACCTATGAGAGATGGCTTGATTTTTATTAGGCGGGAATTTATTAACGAGCAAAAAATTGCGACAAATGAAAATTTCATATTTGGTCAAGATGTCCACGAGTTCACTTGCTTTTTACGGCGGTTACTTGAGCGTGAACATGGGAAATTACGCCAGTTTTTGTTACGACGCTTTATGGCATAAATGCGACAGAAAAGGCGTTCAATTAAAATTTGCGGCTCTTTGAATGCAAAATTAATTCATAATTACTTATTTGTGTCCAAATTTTTATACTACCAACCACAAAATTTCGTGTATGTTACGTGGAAACGAATTGTTCTTATCTTATCATTTATCGCGTTCAACTACAAACAATCGAATATCACGTTTTTCGCCATGTTCCTGGTTCGGGTACATTACCCGACAGTGTGTAATTGCAGAAAAATCACTACCATTACAAAAACAAGTGAAAGCGTAATTTTTAAGCGACTACCAACATTAAAAATCGAGTTTAATCATCTTATTGTTTAGATCTCGCAGAAATAGGCTTTATCAAACCCACGACTCTGACCTATTGACATTTCTATTTTTATTCGGATAGTGTAACACTATTTTGATGGACTCAACATCAAATTTGGCGATTCGCAGGTACCAAAAATCGTCTACGCGTCGATCATTATTTCTTAATTATCATAACAGAGTAGAACTTGGTCATTAACTGGTTTTTTCCTGCGAATTAATTATTCATAAGACTTTGTCATTCTTGATGTGCGGATAGGCCATCACAATGAAATTAATAGTCATAAATAAGTCTGAACATAAAGTGATATTATCGACATAGCAACAGAGTTCGAGTTTTCAGATTTGTCCCAGTTTTGGGACGAGGAAAATTCGACACTTTTGTTAAAATAGAAAAACGTATCGCATGGACGAGCCTTTGCGTGAATGAAGGAAATTACACACGTTTTAACTCGAGTTCTGACTTGAGCCACTAATTACACTAAGATTACAGGACTGAAGTGTAACAGATGGACAGTAAACGAATTGTAACATGGCAGGTTATGATAATTCCATACTTGCGTACAGGTGGGAGTCGAAACGATGCCAAAATTGGTATTTTGTGATCGAAAAATGTCAGTGTTCGAGTGTGCTACAGTGTAAACAATGTCAAAAACGACAATGACAGCGGCCCACTAGATGCCACTGGCTAATACTAAACGAAAAAAAACCGTTCTACCTTTGCAGTAAACAATTTTTGGTTACATTAACACATCATAAATAATTTCTCTACGAGTCTACGTATACGTAAATATTCATTCGAAATGTATTTACATTTTACTGAAACTCCAAATATTGCATTATACAATGCGGAGAAATAAAGCACAGAGTCGCCCAAAAATAGAAATGTTTGTTTTAAAATAGTTTCTACTCATAAATATTAATTAATTAATTGAAACAGAAGGGTTTTACGGAAATAATATAAACATTATTGGAATATGAAACGTAGCTGGCCATGTCGTATAATACTCATTGGGTTTACAAGAGGCATCAAACTGTCAATTGTGGTTGAGAGTTTTGACATTTTGTGAAAACAATCAAATTTGTTATAATGATTGACAGTTGACCGACAGGTTCGTAATCAACGGATAAGTTGGCTGTCGTTTGTCCTGATGACCAACTGTTAAAAAAAACTGTATTAAATTTTGTAACGTTACGGGCCTGCACGTCATAATATACACCGTACATGATTATTTCAAATTGGAAGTATCTATGAAAATCTGACATTATTTGATAGTTTTAATTGGTGGCTTTTCTTGGCTCATTTGTCGTTGAGATTCACTTTAAAACAAAATTGAAGGGTACAAGGGAAAAACGACCTTAGTTGTTTGAGAACATGGAGTGCAGTTGGAATTTTTGAGAGTACTATCAAATAATTAAAGCGGTAACTTGCACATACGGCTTTACGACGAGCAAAATGTGTTCCAAGATACACTATACTGAAGAAAAAAGTGATAAAGGTTTACGTTATAAACATTGAATTGTTCGTGATTTTAGTTGAGATGGATACACTGAGGTCGTTTTTCCCCTGTACCCTTCAATTCTTTCCTTATACAGAAACTCTCAATTTGCGCTCCATTTCACTCCAAAAAATGCAAATGCGATGTTGCCATTTTCTACTAAAAACTGAAATGAGACATACGTTATTTATTCTTATTCTATTCATTATTATTAAATAAAAAAGTTCGGTCTGTTTTGTATTCTTTGAAGCATATTTTGATACACATTTTTTTATCAACATAAACTACTCACGGGATTTTAAATTAACAAAAAGTAAAACTGACAACAAGGCGAATCTTTAAAAAGAAAATTTCATGAAGACAGCATCAACTTTTTTAATTTTAAACGGAAAAGATATGTATTTACTACGTTTTTTGATTTTTCGTGTTACTTTAGGAGGATTTTCATCAGCTTTCCCTTTGTTAAAATTTAATTCGTTGTTAATAAAAGTTAACAACGCGAATGGACCAATCAAATTTGATCACGTGCTCAGTTAATCACGCATTTAATTGTAGATTAAACTAATGACGCTTCTATAAACTGGTCCTTAGTGGAAGAAAATTTAATTTTACAACGATCTGTATTAGCATTCCCTATACCTATTTGTGATAATTTTCAAGTTATATTGATTTTCTTTGAGATTGCGGTAAATTTCTTACTAGTAACAGATAATTTTGCACAGACTGACGAAAAAACAATTCTCACTGAATAAACGATAAGTTCTGTTCAAAATTTTGCTTTCCTTTCCCTTAAAACAAAACAAATTCATTGCGTTTAGATTAGAAAAAAAATGATTTCTTATATTTTACTCTCCTTTCCATGATCTATGATAAAAGACTTATTCGAATTTCTCAATACCAACAAAAAGTTCGTATAACTTGAAAACTGTTAAAAAGATAATGATGTTCACTTAGCCAATAAAAATTGTGGCATTTGATTTTAAAATTTTTACTTATGGGTGTTTGAAGTTCTGCAAACTTATTTTAAAAATTCTGGGTTTGCTAACATTTTTTAGGAATATTAAAAGACCACAAAGAAATGAAATTTTTTGGAAAAACTAAACTAAATTTTTCTGGAGTAAAAATACCATACACCACAGATAAAAAATTAGAAAATGATACTGAAACTAAACACAAGAAAGTGATTTAAAAAGAACAGTAAAAAAATAAGTCCGTTTTTTAAAATGAAACAAATTACCAAATCAATTGTGGCGGAAAAATTGGTATCGACAATTTTTTTTTTTTTTGGTAAAAATGTGGCTAGAAGATTATGGCTTTGATGTTGAATGTTATTAAAGTTTTGTTAAATCTTGCTTTTATGGATATTGAATGCAGTTCTAAAAATTGTAATTAAATTCTAATGGTGATCTTTCTGTAACTTTTATCTTCGCTTTTCGTTTACAAGAACTGCTTGTGGTACGGAATTTGTCCTAACTTTTGTGTTCTAGTCTCAAAATTTTCATAGACAACAAAGATTTTATTATTAATTGTAAATAATTAAAAACAGAAACATTTTTGGTTACTTTCCTTAAACGTTGCCCAAAGACTATAAATAAACAAAAAACTAACGTACTTATGTAAAGGAAATACATTTACGGATTACATAATCAAAAAACCTCTTTCGTGACCTTATTAGATATCGATTTTGCCACAATCATTTATTCCATTTCCCACCTTTTAAGCGAATTAAAGTGTGATTAAACAAAGTCAAGTGAATTGCAGTGGGCCGTTTTGTTGTAAAGTACTCGCCGATTGTTTTTTTTTGACATGACATGCAAGATAGCTTGGGTTTTTCGACCCTTAAAACCGTTGACACAGCTTGTGTTTGAATTTCTTTCGGGGAGACAATTTGAAATCGCGCCGATTGAACGTTAATGAAGATCAGTCGTCATTAAAACTAATTGTTGGTAGAACTGGTTATAAGTTGAGCATCGGACCCCCATATTGAAAATCTCGTTCCGCCTCTATGGTAACCATAGCTACATAACAAAACAGCAACAATTATGTCACTCTGACATCTGTCAATAAATATTTGGTTATGGCAAAAGCCGTTGTTTTTTTGGGATGATAGTAGGGATAGGTTATCGATTGTGGTTTATGTAAATGGTGACGCTGTCCGAATTGGTCTTAATAAAGCGACACGTCCGGTCCGTAACAGCGCAGCGCAACCCACCTAATACTCAGATCGACGACAGCTTCATCAACGTCCATCTTCTCCATGAGCCCCCTAACCTCTCAGAACATGACACGGCGCGATCCCAGCGCACCTCGGCTCAATTATCGGTGCACCGAAAATGTATCGCGTCGCCAAATCGATTATCTTATCACTTGCACTCTTCGGCCCGGCACTGGCACGTCCCCGGCGGCCTCATCGGCCCCCCAGCACACAAAACACGAAAATCGGCCGCACTTCACTCCGCTCCGAAATTAACAGACGACTGATTCAATTCAATATGGCGTGGCCTTGTGTTGTGTCTACAAACACTACCGCGTTGATAAAACAGACGTATCGTGAACAGTCGAACTTTTACTACGTCACTCCTACCTTTCACGACATACGTCGCAGATCGCGCCGGCCGCCCTTTATTCATCCAGCGCGCGGCGCAAGCCACGACGCACCTCACCGAGTCCGTCTTTGTCGCACGCGTGGGGGAGACCAGGCGCCGCCGACCGAGATGCGCCGCGATAGCACTTCCGAACCAATCGCATCAAACAAAACGGCTAAATATGCAACTGTCTCGCTTTAAATTGCACGAGATAGGGAGGATTAGACAAGGACGTAAGCGGATTCTTACAGATTTTCGCCCGTTCATAAACATGTCATTTCGGGCAAAAATCGCGCGGGGTTGCCTTTTACCCACTAAAAGTCACCAATTTTTGCCCAATTAAACCATTTCGCTGATTCCTAATGAGTGCCAGTCAGCATGTACAGTTTCATTAAATTTTGTTATTATTTTTGTAATAATAAAAACAAACGATTTGCATTTTTATTATTTTTCGGAAATGAAACGACTTTTTTCTGTTATCCCGGTTTTATTGTCGGTTTTGTAGTGACATAAAATTGTCCGAGGTTGAAATCTGTTTAATATGCTAATTTAATGAAAAATCAATAACGCCGTGTCTAAAGTGGAGAATTTCAATTTTGTAAAATGGAATGGCTTTTTACATGCGATGTTTGCAAAATCATTGCGAAGAAAATTGCATACGTTTGGCTTATTGTCGTTTTTTCAGGTTTTCAGATGGTAAAACGGTTAAACAGTGTTGCAAACATAAAGCTGCATTTTTAATTAGATAGAGTTCGGTGTCACAGATGCCACGCTTCAGCCGCCATCATATCTTTAGATTATTGATTGACACAGTATTTAATTAATTTCAATCATTTGGCGTCTAAGAACAAAATGGTATTAAAAATTTGTGAAAATTTGATCATAATTAACTATTAAATGATTTGAATTTTGAATCAATCTAATTACCCATTCACAGCTTTGTATTAGCTGTTTCAAAACTATAAAAACGCCAACGTCGCATTTTACCGAATTATTTTTTTAAATAAGATTGATAAAATTGTAAAATAGTATAACTATTAAGGATTAGATCTGTCATTGAAAGTATAAATTACATTAGCTATTATTCTTTTGAACTGCATGAATGAATAATTTATAACAGCTAATTTTGAGAGAAAAATGTGACGTTGGGGTTTTTATAGTTTTGAAACTATACTAGCTAATAGAACAGAAAAACGATTTGAAGTTTGTAATGAGGTAATGATTGTTAAAATAACACTTTTATTTACATTAGAACCCATTAATAAATAAAAAGTATTTAGTTGTATCTCTACTTATTAGTGACCATGTAGGGATTTCACATCGTAAAAACGCTTTAAGAAGTAAAGTTAACTTTTTAAAGATAGCATCATAAGAAAAAATTATTAAATATAGTACAGAGTGATTCAAAAGTGTCGCACAACCACTTGAATGGTGTTAATTGTTGCTTTTTTTGTTTCCGATGTTGTCAGACTTATTTTATTGTTAAATTTGCTAGTTTGTTAATTTTTTGTACACCATAAAACATAAATTGGTGATTTTTCAACAGGTATCTAATACCATGTAAGCATGTATAATCTATTTAATGAAATAATATCTGCTATGTTCGCTTAGAAATTCAAGAACATGTATAGATATGTTCTGAACGGCCAAAAACCCAATAATGTAACTCGTTAAAAATAGTTCAAATAATTTTTAATTCTATAGTTTCATAACTATAGAAATGGCAACGTTGCATTTTCCCGAATTATTTTTTAAGTGCATGAATAATTTATAACACCTAACTTTTAGAGTAATCAGTACCTAATAGTTATCTCATTTCAGTTCACAGCAAAATTTTGCAACAACGCCTTTGCATTTTTTTGGAGTGAAATGGAGCAAAAATTGAAAGTTTCTGGAGAATTTTTTTGACACAAATTTTGTCGCTAAGGTTTAGTTTATCACAAAATTCTTTTTTTAAACAGAAACTCACAATTTGTGCTTTATTCCACTCCAAAATTGCAAAATTCTACTATGAACAGAAGTGAATATATTACACAGACTACACAATAAGACGATATACTTTTATTTTATCTTCGAGAGCGGTTTCAACCAAAAAGCAGAAACGCTTGAGAAGGCAATGATAAATTTTATCGTCATGTATATACAAAATTTTATTCCATTAATTATAAATTATAATATAAATTATATGATTATAAATGATTGTAAAGCATATTTCTGTAGACGATAAAATTACGTTTTACTATGAAGTAAACAAAAAATAAAATACGATTTTATTCTTGATGATAGAAAAAAGTAATTTTTACTTATTTTATTTTAATAAAGAAACACTTTAAAAAAAATTCCTAATGCATTATTTAGATTGCTGGTGGCGAAACTTGATGTAGAAAATTATACCAATAAAATTTTTGGTTTTATATGTATTAAAAAAATATTGAATATATTTTTTCCTGTACTTGTAAGTAAAAATTTTAAAATATTCAGGATTTGGGACAGTACTGATTACAGTTTCCATTAATTGTTCTAAAGCGCCCTCTGCCAGGAAACATTTGCAGCTTTTTGTCAAAACATGGTCACATGGTTTGAGTTTGGCGGGTTTGGTACGAACCGCCTACTGCATGTTATCTTTATAAAATAAAAACGGTTGATAAAAAATAAAGAAGAAAACATTTCTCCTTCACCTACGCACCACAAATTACCACTTCTATGCCTGGGATATCCGAAATGTAAGTACTTTTCTCCCTCTATCAATACCCAGCCTCGACATAACCCAACTAAATTCCACCCTGATGACATGTTTTTCAGGGCTGCCTCAGACCCAACCATCCCTCCATGTTACGTTCTTGTGCGGAAACTGACCATGGAAGAAATCACCCGCATGACCCTTAGCCCCCTTTTCATATCACGTAAATGTAAATCCTGTCGCAAGTTTGCATATAACGGCCTTGAGTGCTCCAAATGTTCAGTTTCTTACCACTATGAGTGTGCACTGATGCGCCGTGAATGCTGCGGGGTGCGTCTCCAGATCGAGACCTCCGATCAACTGTGCTCTAAATGTAAAGTCTGTGTTTATCTCGGCCCCCAATGTTCCTTCTGCCACAGAAAGTACCACAGTTCTTGTATTACTCCATACGAGCAGTGCTGCGGCTTCAATTTGTCTGAGCGCCCGGCGCAAAAACCGTGTGGGAAGTGCAAACAGGGGGTGTCCTTTGGGCCCCGATGCCCGCTTTGTGCCAAAGTCTATCATTCCGAATGTGTTGAGAATGAGAAGCTTGTTTGTTGCAATGTTAAGGTGCTCAAAGACGAAAACGTTAATTCTCGCTGTTACAAATGTCAGAAAAGGGTGATGCTTAGTACACCAATGTGCCAATTCTGTGGGAATTTTTCCCATAAAAAATGTCTAAAATTTAAAGGTTGTTGTGGGGACAGGAGACCCTCCCTGGAACTGTTCTTCGTTCCTTCTTTCAAGTTTATGTTGTCGTATTTTAATCAATTCGATAAAAAGAAGGCACTATTGACCAATGCCGAAGTGAGAGTTAGGAATCGCACACGTTCGTTAAGAAGCACCTCTCAAGACTCTGAAAGGTACCTCTGTTTGCCGAAATTTGAATTTGATTAATTTTTCTGTTTTCAGGGGACGAACGAGGAGCATGGCTTGCCAGACCCCTCACCCTCTGGATAACATTGTGATAACTAGCATCAAGACTGCTGACGACGATTCGGATTCACCCCCAGTTTTGGAGAGAGAAAATTACACACCGCCAACGGTGTCATCTTCGTCATCTAGATTGGAAAATGACGATACTCTCAAAGACTTTTTTGATTTTTTGTGTAAAACGATTAAAAAGTTTCCGCCACAACTGCAAACACAAGTTAAGGTTGATTTGTTTAAAATCGTTTCTGAAGCTGAGCTCCGGCTGCAAAGGATGTAATTAAATACCACCTGTTTTAAGTGAAGAATTGTACGGTGTTACCACGTTTAGCCGAATTTGTATTTTTTAATAAATGAATTTGTAATAAAAATTTTGTTTGTTTTGGAGCTGAATAGATAATGAAAGCTTGGTTGGAGGTTTAGGGTATAAAAACATAAGGTGAGATACCAAATATTTATTAACCAATTTGAGTTACAGGTTACATTGAAAACGTAATATAATTTTTTGATATAACATACTGATTAGAGATTAAATTTGAGAACATTTCATAACACTGAAGGAGTACATTGATAAATTTCAAAAATTTCATATCATAAAATCAACGCTACATTTTATAATTCTCTATATTCTAACTAATCTAAAAAGAAATTTTCTCAATAACAATGAAAATATTCGGGTCCGATGATACCGCCAGTAACGATATCACCGCTTCGCCATATTTAACATTAAAAGTGCGTGAATAAAAAATAAACAAATGGTGCTACAATTATTAAGATAGAGACAACTGCAGTGTACATCGCAGTGCCAAAAATAAAGGAAATAAACTTTCAAAGGATACAAAAATATACGCAAGATATTTTCCAAAATTTTAGTCAAACCGAAAATTAAAAATGACTAATTTGTCGTCCCTTGCCTTCAATCGAGGGACATCTCGATCGTGCAGTGTTGTCCTACTAGCCATTTATTGTCTACACGTTTTCGTATTTTTGATAAAATATCGATTTCATTGCGTCGTTCGATTGAATTTCTGACAACACTTAAATCTAGCTGGTGAGACCTACATTGTAACATTTGAGCGCTGTTTAACATATGTACGCTGTTAACAATGTGTCCGCTTGTACATCACAGATAGTTTCATGATAAGATGGCAACTTAACTTCAAACAATCTATCCCGGTGGAAGCGTTCGGGAGTCACCCATTCACACTCTATATTACATTATAAAGATTTTATTCAATATTCAACGCTTTGGACTAGGGTTAAGAGTTACAATAGCAGGCTAATTTCGCTATAATCACTTTGATATTCAGGTACTTGATCTTTGCTTATACACACACACATCAGCGGCCGTTTGTCCTTCCCGAGCAAATGCATTTGTTTTGGTTGAACTCTTGAAAATTTTCGCTATCACAGATGTAGACGGCCCCGGACAGAAACACGCGATATATCATTTCTCTACTAATTATCCTACGGAATAAGGTATTGGAATGGCGTCTAAACGGATTTCTTTCATTTTTATTGGTCGTGGTGTAAATATAGGAACAGCACCTTTCCGATAACAGCGATCTCGATGTGACGTGTCTTTTAACACACAAATCTCATAAAAATAAACATGTTGGTGTTTGTTGCTTACGCAGGCGGCAACAAAGAATTACATACCAACACAATAATACTTTTTGTTAAAATCGAACCTATCACAAGCACAACATATTAAAAAATAAAATGCACTATCGCATGGTGGAACACTGCAATGACATTCACACTCTTATTCGATTGTTAACTTGGTTTTGTCAGTTCTTTTGCCGTTAAGCGAGTTGAGATTGAAACGACAGTATTTTTCTTGTACAGGTACTCGGTAGAAAGCTTCAATATTATTAGCTGCATTTTGTGTGTTAACAATCGTTGTTTGTTCGAAAGTATAAGAGTTACTTATATCACAGATGTTTTTCTTCTTATCGCTACTTTATACAACAAAAATTAATTAGATCGAACACAATAACAACTTGTCATTCTTAGTCGAGCTTGGACCGTGATAATATTCATCCAACACGACGGAAAACATTTATAATCGAAAACGTAAAATCAGTGCATTTTAAGTAGACTTAAAACAATACATTTACAGCACAACAACTTAAGTCACTCAACGAAACCGATGATTATTCTAAAAAAATAAATCAACAATTCTCTCTCTTTTTTTGATTACTTTAAGTAGATTTAAACTGCGCAACTCGAGGTCGCACGATGGTCCTTTTTCTATTTACATGCAGTTGTTGAACTATAACATTCGAAAATAATACTAAACAGATTCTTCTCAGTTGGGTCGTACGTAGATGGTTTATTTACAGTTTTTTGTTTTTTTTTTTTTCGCTTAATTGTTGTACTTAACTAGTGCAGGTCAGCTAGAACTATCGGCAACAAGTACTCGTCTGAATCTCCCGCCGTCGGATTACGGATGACGGGGTGGAGATCCGCAGTCTTTGTGGGGGCCCACGGCTGCTTCAAGTGTAGCTGAATATCCTGAAAAACGGGAAAAGCTCGAGTTCAAAACTAAGAAAAGTATTGTGAATCTAAATAAAAGCGCCTTCAGCGTCTGTCACATTTACCAAATTTTGAATATTTTTTAGTTTCCTCTACGGAAAACGATAACTTAGGATCGCAGAATTTTCTGAACCCAAAAAAATAGTACGGCAGGGTATAAATGAGGGCGCTTCGAATGTTGTACCGTCTCGGCGCCTACTCGTTTTAAATTTATTTAAATCCAACCAATTCACTAATTACTTGGAAAAAATGCAAAAATGTTGAACTCTGCACTGTTAACAGACTAAGAAAAACTGCTGATTAAAATTTTCATCAGAAATATGAAAAAAAATTAAACTGAAAATTCGTCCCGTATTTTTCGAAACACTGTGAATACTGTTAAAGATACAAAAAGATAGTTGAAGAAAATTAAATTTCCTTTAAAAAACTCAGCGAGACCGTATCTCTATCATCAACGGTTTAGGCCCTCAAGACGTGGTCAAGTAACGGAGACTTTTTTTATACCTAAACTGTAGAAGATAGAAATATGGACTTTTTTGTAGAAAATTCAATTCTCTACAACTTTGTTCCTTACATTTTTTTTGTATCTTGAACCGTATTTCCAGCGTTTTGATAAATATGGGGGGGTGTGCAAAGAACTGTCGCTGAGAATTATCAATTTGCGTTTAGATATCCGTAGTTTACTCAATTAACATTAAAATTAGCACTAGTACGCACAAAGCGATTATGTTTTCATGTCAGTATTAAGATAACAAAAACTGTTAAAAGTACTGTTTAATTATTTTTTATTACATAATTATTCTTGCTTTATTGCAACTTAACTGTTACATCCTTGAACAGAAAATGAATTATTCCATCGCACATGTAGTTCATAGCTATTAATTCACCTTTTTATTACAAAATTATATTTTTACTAGAGTCTAAAATTTAGTTCAGATAATTATAGTGTATTAAATTTAATAGCACGTAATTATAATTTTTCCTGTCAGTTCCTTAAAAATAACAAAACATTTGAGCCGATGTTGACTTGTTTTAGCTTAACCGGTCATGATAAAAGATTCAATTGTTATTACGAGTCAAGGCAGTCCACAGTTTTGTTTTTTCCTGCTTTCGCAATTATTTTGCCTTAAAAGCAGTATCACCGTGGAAAAATGCTGATTGTGCAAACATAAACAA
Source organism: Tribolium castaneum (assembly GCF_031307605.1). Lineage (NCBI taxonomy): Eukaryota > Metazoa > Arthropoda > Insecta > Coleoptera > Tenebrionidae > Tribolium > Tribolium castaneum. The sequence goes on from NC_087396.1 coordinate 16,687,573, forward strand.
TTGAACAACATCTGTTCGCATATTTGCCACAGTCTAAATAACAACAATCGGATTGAATAACTGTTGATTTTTTACTCACAATTAAATTTTCTTGCCCCAAATAATTGCTGTTCGAAAACAGCACATCGTCTTCAGCGACTTCCAACTTCTTCAATTTCTCGCCACGAAGTCTGGCGATGGCGACCAAATTCTCTTCGCGATATTTGTAACCGTAGAAGACTAATTCGCTCAAATTGGAGCACAGCCATGACATCATGACCAGTGGATCGGGGCTCAGATCCCGCTGAGACGCCAAGAACGACCAAGTTTCTTCGTTGTTGCCCATGGAATCGACCCAAACGAGGCTCCGCAACGTGTGGTTGTAGAAGGCTGAGATGAACTCCAACGTTTCGAGGTTGACATGTTCGCAAAAGAACACCCGGAGGTGGGTTAGGGGCATTTCGTCTCTGAGGATGGTTTCGTGCAGGTGTTGGACTTCGTCGTACGAGTGGATGACGTTGACGCGGAGCTCGCACTTGGGGTGTTTGGCTTTGAAGATGGTCCAAGCGGCGTTCGTGGTGCTAGGGTGGCCCTCCCGGACACCGTGCAAGTGCACCACGAGGCGCTCCAGGTGCGTGGAGGCGTCCAAGCAGCTGAGGAAGGTGTCCGAAAGTTGGTCGAAGTCTATGCTCAACACCTGAAAATTAGCCGTTTCAAACTGGTTCAATTGGCCGCGAAAACCTACCTTTAAATTCGTAAAAGGTTTAATTAAATCACATTCAAAATACGAATCTTCGTACTCGTTCGGGTTATCCTTGACTGACGCTAACCCCAGAAGTGTAACTTTTTCCGGCTGCTGGCTCCCTAAAATCGTTAAGTACTCGTCGAGGTAAAGGGCAAAGTCTTCGATGCAGCCGATACTGAATTTGGTCAAGTTAGGGAGACATCGTTTTAACTTGGCTATCACATTATGCATATTCGAACTGAAATTTGGTTTTCGTGAGACGGCTTTTTTTTTTGGGGTCGTCGTACCTGGATTTGGTGCTGTATCTCGCGATATCGAAATGGCAATGCGTGGGTTCGATAATCAGTTCTTTTAAATTGTTATTTTCGCTTAGAGTTTCGATGAGAGCGACGAACTCGTCAGTGCATTCCGGCGCCAGAGTGTTCACTTGAATTTTCGCACTGGAGACGATCCGACCGAAGACCGACGTGAAAAATTTCGACCTTTCGATATTGCACGGTTCGATTTTGAAAGTGACCTCCGGCCACCACCTGAATTGTAATATTAGCGCGATATTGGGCAAAAGAGAAAGTGACTTACTTTGGATGAAAGATGTTCTGTCGCCAATTTTTGCACACACGGGACGCATTCTGGCGGTCATTTTTGCTCAACAAGTCGAAAATGTCGTGGATTACGATCGAGGGAAGATGAGCCCAAAACGCGACTCGTTCCTCCTCTGAAGTCTTTGATTTTTTTGGCTTTGGGCAATCTCCGAAACAGGCGAAATTGTCACTGTTCATATCTAAAATTTCGCATTTTTTAGTCATTTACTTTCCCTTTTATGAAATTAGCAAGGACGTGTGTGAGGATGGAAATTTACCACTGCTTTTGCGTATCAATTTTATTGACATGATCACAACACTGTCAATACTATTTCTAATTTTAACGGAGGAACTACCAAATCACGAATTTTAAACCAAAAAGTCGAAGAAATTACTCAAAAAAATCCTTAATTTTTTTCAGAGTTAATATGACGACAGTTGACTGGGATTCTTGTGTTTTTTTATAATCAAATGGACTTGTTCACAAGAACATGCATTATCAACACGAAAAAAACACACAATACGTACCTGGTTTACATTTGTAATAATCGGAAAACATTAACAAAACTTAGAAAAACGGATTAGAGGAGTTTTACATATGTTTGATTACAATGACAGTTCGAAGCGAATTGACGTAAAGAAAAACAATGAACAGTCAGATGGGGAGGATGTGGCAACAGCGCATGTTTCAAGGACGAATGCATAAAAGTCACCTTGCCCAACAACCCCACCAATATTGAGCTAATTTTTCAAATACATCAATAAGAGCTTCACAATTTTAATATTTTTGCCGTAACAAACGAATTTCAATCATGCAATATCATCAAAAACGTAATTTGACAGTCAACAGATGAAACCCATTTTATGCGATAAAAACAATTTTTACAGTTAAATTAGTTATTCATAGATGAAGTATGTTCGATTAAAACCCACACATGCTATTTATGTGGACTTATGTACTAATTACTCAACATTTAAGCATGAACTTCCAAATTTCCCGCTTTTTGTCCACCTCCAAAGCCAAAAAGTTATATAAAAAATATTGAAAGCATTTATTGCAACAAATTCCGTATGTGGTAAGCCGTGGCTTTATTTACTCTTCAAAAATTTATTTAATAATTAATTATTTTTTAATTTCAAGCAATTGATTTGGCAACAACACATGCGCCATATTGCATGAGTTGACATTTCAAAAACGTAACCTCAACTTTTCATTACAAAGCAGTTCTTTTAGTTTCAAAAAAATGGATTGTCTCATTGGAATCAAATTTAACGATTTCGCGATTATCGCCGCTGACATGACCAACGCTCACAGCATAATGGTCATGAAGACAGGTATGTTTTTACCCCGTTTTTGACCGACAACCCTAGCGGTTTTTCAGACGAGGATAAACTCTACAAATTGTCCAACAAACTGGCAATGGCCATCGCGGGGGAGCAAGGCGACACCAACCAATTCGCCGAATACATTGCGAAGAACGTTCAGTTGTACAAAATGCGGAATAACTACGAATTGAGCCCCAAGGAGGCGTCGCACTTCACACGCCGCATTTTGGCCGATAATCTACGATCTAGGGTATGCAAAGGCAGGGGCGTACGGAGACTCACGTTTATTTTGTAGACGCCCTATCATGTGAATTTGCTTTTGGCTGGGTATGACAACCAAGAGGGGCCCCAGTTGTACTTTATGGATTATTTGGCGTCTGTGGCAAGTGTGGATTACGCTGCGCATGGCTACGGGGGCTATTTCTCCTTGTCTATTATGGACAGGAATTATTTACCGACGATGACAAAGGACCAGGGTTACGAATTGTTGAAAAAATGTGTAAAGGAGGTTCACACTAGGCTTATTGTTAATTTGCCGAATTTTAAAGTCCAGGTTGTTGATAAGGACGGAGTCCACGACATGCCCACCATCACACTTGAGAGTTTGAAAGATGCTTAATTTTCGTATTAATAAATTTTTAAATAAAAACTTTGTTTATTTTTTGTTGGGTTGAAGTGTTGCGTAATTTAAAATTCTCAATACTTTTAATAGAAAATATTCAGTTTTTAAAAATAACAGTACTTAACAAACTTTAAGGATGGAATATAAAAATTGAATTATATAATAAATAGAATTCACTTAAACGTTCAGACGAAACAATTTATATAATTCCAATGAAATTGTTTTAAAAAATTATTTTACTTTTTTGGTTTCTGGTTTCGACGTTTTTTCATCTTTCTTCTTCTCTTCCACTTTTTCATCAGGAGAATCCTCATACCTGGGGGAAATGACGATTAAAAAGTTGCTAATTCATAGTTAAAACTCACTTAAATAGTGCAGTCAAGTCGCCTTTAACTAATGCGAGAAGTAAAGGTGTTCCCACGCAGGCAGGTACCAAATATAACAAAGCAGGTTGTGCATGTTTAAAGACATGCATTACAAAAATGGTAGCCATTAGACCAAGGAAGTAGGCTAGGCAAGCAGCATGGAAGTACGTTTTGGTCTGTCTCTTGAGGCTGTTGTCAAATCTCAAAAGCAGGGCAATAAAAATGCCTGGAATCACAATGTCTCCTAACCCTAGCATGGCAAAATTGTTAGCAGCAAGTCCGTTCTGGAGCAAGTCTTGCGGGAACACCACTAAAAATTTCTAGTTTTACACAGTTGTTCATTTTTAACGTCTTACATTTGATGGGGGCTTCAAAGCTTTTGGCAACAGTGACCATAACGTCAGTCCCAAACACCCAGAAGATATCGTAGAAGAAGAGTCCACACAGGAGGATGCATCCAGTGATGACATTGTTGAGGTGGAGGAGCTCAACAGCGTTGACAGCGAAAGCTAATCCAAACAAATTATTGGCGATCCAGTGTTTCTGGACTAAGTACCAAGCGCCGACTAGAGAACACGCAGCCAGGGACACTACGTCATAAGTGGAAAACCGATAATCAATCAAATATTGAGCAGATTCGCCTTCTCCTTGCTTGAAGGTGATGTGGAAGGGAATATTAGGAATCGCGGCAGGCACAAGCTTACTCACTACAGGACTGCAATTAAAAATTAGCAAAAAATTGTGCACTTGTAAACTAGAGACCTCAGCAAGTGTGTGAGGGCCAACACCCCGAGGAAAAAGAAATATCCAGTCAGTAGCAAGTTGATGTACTCTTTGGAAAACAGTTTGAAGACTACATACAGCCCGACCAGGGCACATGATGCCATTATGGGGAAGATGGCGGCATCCTTCTTGGTCATTTTCTCTGGTTTCTGAAATTAGGGGGGCTGTTGGGACTTCGCTTGTGGCTGACAGATGTCTTACGTTTTCCTTATGGTAGTTGACAGATCGGTACGACCCGAAGAAAATTGGCAAAAGGGCCATGACGACGATGCTGCCATACGCCATGGCCATGCCTTCGGGGGTGCTAGGGGGCTTCCCCGTGGTATTTGTTGCATTTTCTTTCACATTTTCGGTAGCTTGTGCCACGATTATATTGACAACGTCTGCCATGGTTTGAAAAAGACTGAGTGAAGTTAGGCCAAGTATTGACGTTGAACAGTGACGTATACGAGTGAAGTTAGCTTCAAGGATGTTTTAGCAGGAAAAGGTGGGCAAATGCTAAAGGACCACGTATTCTAGATCGGGGACAAGCCTATATTTAAAATACAAACCTGTTGTTTATGCATTTCCTGGATTTAAATGTTAAATGACGATATTTTGATCATTCTGATAAAGCTCAAAATGACCAGTTTCCATAAAAAGTATGGATTAAATATCCATATTTTATTGTAGAAAACCAACAGAGTTAATTTTTTGAATCTTAGGAAACAATTTCATCAATTCTATTTGTATAAAAAAATAAATTATTTTATCTGCTTATAATAATTATAGTTTAGTTAAGGTATTGTTCTAGTATTGTTGGTTATCTACCTTACACAAATACAAAAATTACAAAAAGCGGGAGCGGTCTAAAGAAATCAAAATTAAGAATTTGCTGAAAATGAATTAATCAATAATAATAACAAAGACAAATGTTTTCTTATACATCTCTAAATTCAAGTACGAAAACATTTTTAACTTTGTTTTATTTTGTGTGAAAGACAGCTGCGTTGTTGGGGGTCAAGTGGATGTTTAATTGTTGAAATGATTAACTTTACCAATCTCAATATCTATATGACGTAGCTACATATATTACAATATTCGAGTAATTCCGCAAATTTACACAGATATGTAATTAGGTTTAACAGTACAAACGTTTTAATCTTAATCTAGTTCATAGATCACCCAAATCAACCATTCCAAATCATTGATTTTTCGATAGGTATAACAGTTATTTCAGAAAATTTGTAACAATAAATACATAAAGAATGAGTGTTAAAACTGAATGAAAGAGCAATTATGGATTCACTATCATATTATCCCAGCGTTCGATTTGCATTTACGAACTTTTCGGGCGCTAGCAATATTTACAACGATGGAACCCCCAACCAGGAAGGTATGTTTTGAGCTAAAATCCACAATTTTTAAAGTTGAGTAAAATGTAGGCGTCATTACTTATTCCATTGTAACACCTGTAATTTGCATTTTTGGAATATGTGGCAATCTGTTATCGCTGCTGGTTTTATCTCGAAGAGAACTGAAAGGCTCCGTCTATGTCTATTTGGCAGGTAAGCAAAATTTTATCTTTCTTCCAAACGGAGTTTAATATCCTGGAAAAGAGGAACTTGGCCGGAATTTCCGTTTGAAGTGACGTTTTCTGATAGTAATTAATGTTTCAGCGTTGTTCACAACGCAAATTATTTACAAGCAGTTTAGTTTTAGCGTTTGTGGACCTTTGTAGCTCCATTTTATTATTCATGAGCGGATTAAGTTGTGGAGTGTTCTTCTTGGATAACAAATGGCCAGTCTATGATGTTCTTTTCGGACTGCCCTTAGCGGCGATGTTTAACACCATGTGTGTATTGACGACCATGATGGTCACTTTTGGTAAAATTGTCAAAACATTGTTTTAAGAAAATTCATTAGTCATTTCAGACAGGGTTTGTTACTTGGCCAATCCGCTAACTAGGCAAAAACCGAAATTTTGCCACGAATGTGTGGCACGAAGAATCATGCTCGGATGCTTTGTTCTGTCGGTTTTGGCCAATTTGCCCTACTGTTTCATTTTTGTTACACATGATGGAGATGATATAGAAACAAAGCCGTTTTATTTCACAAGGTAGGATTTGTTTGTTTTGGTAAAGTTTTCACAAAAAACATATTTTTACAAAATTCGTACAAAAAATAGTTTATTTAATTTAACAATTAATTTTTTGTGATAGTGTTTCGAAGGACAGGAAAAAATCATGAAAATTTAACGTTAAATGGCCATTGTCATCAGTCTTATTTAACTAAAATTGAAATTTTTTTTTTAAATCATAGTAAATACAGGGTTACTCACGGGGGATTTTTGATAAAAATTGTGTTGGAAGTCTCTTCTGGTTAACTTTGTACAGGATGTCCCAGGAGTGTGTAATCGGTCTATAACTTTTTTGTTACTTGAAATATTACCATGCTGTTTTTTTTATCCGATAGATCGACTTAAACTCCACAAACTAAAAATATTTTTATTATACACACAGGGTGGTAAATCAAAGTTATATTTTTTGAATAAAGCACCCTATATATATTTTTGCATAATTAGATTCTACGCAAAAAATAATGTAACTTTACATCTATCTCTTTTTGCTTCGGAATTATTCAACTTTTTGTTGTAAAAAAGACATTTGAAAAATCACTGCGAAGTCGCTTATAAATATTTTCCGATAAATTTGCAACAGAAAAATTTTGAATACTTTGTGGTTTTAGTAAATAGTCGACTTTTAGTTAAAGTAAATATACAGAATGTGCCAAAACGCAAAAAGTTGAATAACTCATTTTTCATGGAACACCATGATTTTTTCATGTGTCGATAATATTTTTCATAGGCTTTTTAATGAAGAGAGTTTGCATAGCAAATTAAAATATTTTTCCAAATTCTTCAAAAAAATGTATTTTATTACAAGTAAATTTGTTACCCTAGAATCTGATGGTAGTCACATGATAATTAAATTTTTATTATGTACCAATGTGACTAATTACATTAGTAATCTGATTATTACTTGATACATACATTTATTTCACTCATGAAAAATTATTAATAAAATAAATAAAAAATGTTTTTTTTACTTATAAAACACCTGAAGAAATATTGTCTTAAAAGCGCTATCGATATGTGTAAAGAAATACATGGTGTTCCATTAAAAAATGAGTTATTCAACTTTTGACGTTTTGGCACGCCTGTATATTATTTTCGTGTTTCAAGTAAAAGTCGACTATTTCCTAAAACTACAGGTATTGTAAATTTGTCTCTTGCAAATTTTTCGGAAAATATTCATAGGTGATTTTGCAGAGATTTTTCAAAAATTGGCCTTTTTTTAACAAAAAGGAACAAAAAGTTTAATAATTCCGAAACGAAAAGAGATAGACCCATAATAGTTTATATATTATTTTTTATGTAGAATCTAATTTTGCAAAATCATAGGGTGTTCTATTTAAAGATATATAACTTTGGTTCCCCACCTTGTCTACAACACTCTGTGTATATTAAAAATGTCTTTAGTTTGTGAACTTTAAGTTGATCTATTGGGTAATGAAAACGTTATTGCATTATTTCAAATAGTAAAAACATCCTTGAGTCAGCTTATATGTTTATAAAAAAATATTAAAAAAGCATTTTTGTTTGTTACATGTTATTTTGTACAGTTTCTCATCGCCTCCGTGGCGCAATCGGCTAGCGCGTTCGGCTGTTAACCGAAAGGTTGGTGGTTCGAGCCCACCCGGGGGCGCACCTTTTTTTTAGTTTTATTTCTTGGACCTTTTATTTGAATATTAATATGAATGTATTATTGTTAGCTCATTCGATGTTTACAACTGGATGAGGTTTATTATTCTGGGAATTTTTCCGTCAATATTTCTAATAATTGGAAACGGCTTTCTCATCAGCAACCTACGCAAAATAAAAAAAATGTACGGCAAATGTAACAACAGCATCAAGTGCAGGAAGCCACAAGTAAGAATATTAACAAGGAATTTTCTCCACGATTTATTCCCTTAATCTCCTTTTCCAGAATTACACCAATCTGACCACGACGCTAATCCTAATCGTGTTCTTCTTCTTGATAAGTCAGATCCCATCAATGCTAACCAACCGTGCATCGGCATCGACTTTCTTTTTCCCTGGTGCAAATTCCGACGATTCCACCAACTCGAAATCGCTCGAAACCGTTCGTGAGATAACAACAGTGATCCAAGCGATAAGTCTGAGCACAGATTTCGTCCTGTATTACATGTTTTGTCCCGCATTTTGCAAGGTGTTGGCCAAGATATTCGCAAGGAAGAAAAGCGTGAAAAGGATGCAAATGACTATCTTTGTCGTGGATAAGGCTAAATCCATACACGAAGTAACTGCAGGGAAACTGCTCCAAATTATGGATGTAGGCAGGGACACTGAGTCTATTTATGACGGCTCCGAGGATAAGTGCGGGGAGAAAAAGGTCAATAGGGACACGTTGGTCACTTTGTGCAACGCCACAGATTGAGAGAATTTGTTCAGATTCTTCTCTTTTGATGTAGTTAGAGATAAATAAACTGTTTACGTTGCACACCATTTGCGGTCTTAATTAGCTCGTTGTGGTAATTGACAAAGCGGAAGAAGTTCGTTTAGAAAGAGGTTTGAACTACATTACAAATCGCAAAGCAATTTATAAATTATATTTCACGTCGGTATCAATTAAATAACAAGCTGCGTTCCGAAATTCAATTGGATAATGAATTGGATATTTTGTCGGCACAAAACGTGGCCTTTGAATTTTTTAACAATCAATTTCTTACCTGGCAGTAAATCGACATTGGGGCTAAATAATGCAACTCAAATAAAAGTTTTGCTTTGTTTCTGTATTTATGGAAAAAGTACCCAGCGTTATTGGCCAAGAGTTGGCAATTATTGTGCTTGCTGCTTTTAATAATTAAACAATTACAAGCGTTGTAAAAGAAGACAGTGTAAACCACAAATTCTTGAGCAAAAAATTGGCTAAAATAAATAATCTTTAAGAAGGGCACAAACTAATTAATTTTAATTAAACAGCCATGTTTAGAATGTAAGAGACCTGTCAAACTTGTTGAGAATGCAAAACATTTTGAAATGTCGTCGACTGAATCGATTTTACCTCAACTCCTCCAAGTTTGAGTGTAGTTGATTCATGGGACGCTCAATACATGCAGTCATTTGCATTCGGATGAAGTAAAAACAAAGCTAGTGAATTTCAATTTCAAAGCTGTCGGTGTCGCGAAAAAAACTGTGATGCAAATTTCGCAACTCAAAAACAAAGAGTCCGAAAATTGAAGTCATTTTAAACACATTTTTCAAAGTTTCAGCTAAAATATGTCACTTGTTTCCACAAATGAGCAAAATATTCAAATGTCTACAACTTTCATCGTGAAAATTCAAATCCCAATAGAAAGAAGAAATTTACATCTTGCCATCAATTATTCACGTTTCCATAGAAAATCGATAATCTGAAAGTGCAAGTATAACCAATAAAGTTCCAAACGGCGTACTGTCCCGCCTCCTCGCAATTTTTTTTCAATTTCTCCGTTTCTGTTCCATTCGTTTTATTTCCAAAACCTCGGTCGCCCACTTTCCTTTAAAGTTCACGTTTGTTCTAGTCGATTGCACGTGAATTACCCCCCGAAAAACGTCAGTTTATTAATTCGAGCGTCGCTTTCACGTGCTTTGGAAGCAGTGACGTCGCGACGTTGACGTCACGTGCGTCTGCGTCGCGACGGCATCTGCGCGAACACGTGCCATGCTACAGGTTGCTAAAGATGAAATGTCACAACAGCTACTATCAGTAGTATCTTCGGCGCTATCTTTCGGAGATGGTGATCGGCGTCGCGACGCTCTTGCGTTAAAGGGTGGCATGTGAGTGGCGCGCGGAAGCAGACGAAAGTAAGTTGCGATTTTTCAATCAAATTTTATAACTTTATAAACTTGAATATTATTGTTAACACTTTTTTTACTTGTACTCGTACCTATTAATTTGTATTTGCGACAATTTTTTCTGTTTCGGTAATACCTAAAAAAAACTGCAGTCGTCTTTATTTGTTATCCCGTTAAACGAATTAGGGAAGTATCCAAGAAATGAGTTCTCTCAGAGTCTGAAGTGTATCTAACTCTGTAGACACGCAATTTTATTTTATCCAACGGTTTCAAATTAGACTTATAAATACTCTACTCGTACCTTCATACACACTTTAACAAACTACAATAAAACTAGTGTAACACCAAGGTAGCAGTTTTTCAATTTTTAAATGTAATTAATTAATTTTCAACTTAAAATTTCTCCTTGTTAACACCTGTTGCTGAAGATGGTTTAATTAATTAAACCGAAACTAGTCCATTTAAATTTTTTATTTTACTCTGGTAGGGTCAACATCAATGTTTTAATCTCCATTTCATGAAAGAAAATGTAAATTACGGTGGTATAATTTTTACCAATAAAGAGCACTTATTTATTAGATATTTTATTACAACTCTTAACAGTAATATGAAATTGTAAAAATACGAAAAAGGAAAACCAATCTAATTTGGATTCTGCATGGAACAGTAACAGCTAGAACTTTTTTTTAGACTGAAAGTATTAAAGTTATTAATACGAAAGTATTAAACATTTCCAATAAAAAAAAATTGTTCAAATTTGAATTTAGCATTCCAGAACCCTTGTATACTTGCTTTTTTTTCTTTTTATTAGATGACAAAAGTATCATTTAATAAAAATTTAAAAAATTGAGGATAATTCGTTAAACAAGTAATTATGTGATGAAAAACGCCAATACTGTTTGTGGTTTGATCGGCTAGCAATTTTTTTTATGTTCTGGTAAATAGAAATATGTAGGTATTAGTAGGTACTAAAAATAGTTCCATATTATCTGGGTATATTGGCCACAGTCTTGATTTTTGTTAATAATTTGTAACACTGTAACCGGATTCGTTTTTTCTTGACAAATATTTAATGTACAATTCCACAAGATTGATGTATTGTTAGTAACTGGACGCGTATTCTATCGGTATCCTTTAAAATTAATTCAGTATTGCCAACAGACACAGTATTTCTGGATCAGTCTGTACAACATAATTCAACAATGGACTCATTGTTTAAAATTATAAATTTTGTCTCATCCTTTAAGCATTTTTTTAATTTTTTAAAGTTATGTATAAAGATAAACGCTAGGTGAAAATATTAATCTCTAGGTTTCAATATAAGAAGTATTCTTGCCCTTAATAAATGTTTCTATAATTTCTAAGGTGATGTTAAAAATATTTTTACCTAGAAAGCAAATTAAGTATGTCTCTTCATCAGAAATCATTGTTAAAATCGGTTAGTTAATTCAGAGAAATAATACTTGGATTTCACCACCGATTTTAACATTCGTTAATTCAGAGAAATAATACTCGGATTTCACCACAGATTTTTATTTGGTCTTAGCCTGGCCCTTGCTAAAGAAAGACCAAATAAAAATCTGTGGTGAAATCCGAGTATTATTTCTCTGAATTAACGAAGCGATTTTAACATCATCTTAGAAATGATAGGCAAATATCTGTATGGTTGCCCAGCTTAGCTCCCGTCTTCTGTAGCTCAGTTATTAGTAAAGGTGACCTTTTGATATTTTGTAGGACACATTTCAGGAAAATATTTTTGATTATACGGAGTGTCCCAAAAGCAGTATGGCGTCATAATATTTTTTAATAGCATGGTATTACTTTTTAGCGCTTTAGAATGCTTTTCCAGCTTCTTACATGACCCTAAAGTTTTTCTAATCGGTTTACTGTTACTGTTAAAAAATTAATAAAAACAAATAAATCGATTTTACGTCTTTAGTTTTAAAAATTGATAAAAATGAAACGGTGCTTTCTTGATGACATTATTAGTATGTACGTTTTGAATAATGTCTAGCAGAGTTATTAATTAAGTTTGATTGATTTGAATTACTACAGGGGGGTTACCATTTATTTTCAAATGGCAACCCCTGTTCATTTTCATATCATGCGAAACACCATGTACGTAGGTTGCCTCTTACAAATTTCGGAAATAGAGCTTCCTGTTATTTCTATCTTAAAACCAACTTCTGAATTGTAAAATTCGTATTTTTCAATTTATTTACAATGTTTTAGCCTTAAGATACTATTTACATCATTTCAGTGATTTCAAAAATTCATCTCGGTCAAAAATTGAATAACCTCGTGAACATTTTTCAGCGATGATTTTTTTTTCAATATTCGGTGTAGATTATCTCAACTCTAGTGCATCGATGAACTTGATGCGACTTTTGACGATGAAGTACAGTCGACATGCGACTTTATAACAGTGGTAAATTTAATCCAAGTATGACTCTGATTTGCTCAGTGACAACAAGGGTTGTCCAAAATCGATTTTTGTTCTCGAAAACTTTGATGCTGTCCGTGAAATGAACTACAAGATTGTAGTGTGACATATCGTGAGATTAAGGCAATTTTGGTCACTACAGGCACCAGCATACACTCAACATTGCATGAGTATTTGGCTTGCAAACAAATTTCTTCGCACTGGATCCTACTTATTTAAAAAAAAACTCAAAAAAGGCTCGTTTCGGAGTTAAAAAGGTAGTTCGAAAATTGGTTCAAGGGAATTCAAGAGTGTATTAATCTTTTTGAAGAATATTTTAAATTGTTTTAAAGCTATATACGATAACGATAACGAATTCTTGTTACCGTAATGACCTACTCTATTCCCGAAAAATGAAAGGAACCCCACGTATTTGTCTACTTATCTTTAGTCTTAATCCAAAGAAGATAGAGTTCTAGGTTTTCCCCAGCCCAATAAAACAGCAATAATTTACTTAAAATTTTTATTCAATAAATAAGCACTTGCTGATCCACTTAACCCTAATTGTACTGACGAATCGAACCTTTGGCTGTAAGTACTCGGCAAGAGCGTCCTTCAGTCACACATTGGCACATAAACAGTCCTTTGGTCCCCCGTCAAAGGCACATACCGGGATTTTGCGCACACCACACCGGCCACATGGCCTCCGCCCCCAGCCCCCGGGCCACCAACCGGTCCCTATGCGTGTTCAACCTCGTGTAGACGTCCTCCTGGATGGTAAACGAGGTCACATCCAGCTGCGGGTCGCTCCACACCCTTTCGGCGAAGGCGGCCGCCCTCGGCCACAGCCTCGTATCGAGCGACGTCTCGTCGAACTGCTCGCTCCAGAGACAGGCCTCGCCCCCCAGGATCTGCTTCTTGTTGAGGTGCAGTTGCTGCCACGGCCGGTGGTTGTAGACGGTCTGCCACGGCCGGTACGGGTCACACGCCGCCTCCCCCGTCTCACGCCACCGCCCGAAACCGCAGTCGAGGTACCACGCGTCCACGTGCGAGATGATCACCCGGTAGCCGTCGCTGATGAGGTCGGGGGTGTCCGGCCACTGGCTCGCCCCCCAACTCTGCACCACGACGTTTTTCTTATCTAAATATTTGTAAATGTAGGGTCTCTTGCTGAGATTGCTGGACCAGATTATCACAAGCGGGATCTTTACCCCGTTATTGGCCCGTTCCAACCGTTTTAACGCCTTGAGGGTGAACTCGCCCCAAAGGTCGTGCAAGTCGGTGTAGTTCATGAAAGTCGTGGTTTTTTGCAAGTGTTGGGCCCAACACTCCAAATTCACCTCGTCTCCTCCCAAATGGAAGAGCTCCGTTTCGTCACTTAATTCTAACAAGTCTTTGTACAGTTTCTCGAGGATTTCGTAAACGTTGGGGTTGTCGGGGTTGAGTTGGCCACATGGGGGCTCCCCGCAGTACAGGCTCCAGGGGCGCTCGTTGACACACACTGCTAGTTCGCCTAGACCTTCCTGGGGGCCCCAGTTCCAACCATTGCCGGCGTGGGCCGGTGTATCCACTTCAAGCACCACTCGGATGCCTCTGATTCGAGCATATTCGACCAAAGCCTTGACGTCTTCCGGCGTGTAGATCATGTCGGGTCCGTAGGCACCGTTTTTGGCCAACTGAGGCACTCTTTGTGACACCAAAGGAAAACTCTGGGAGTCGGTGAGGTGCCAGTGGAAGACATTGAGTTTATTCGCGGCCATTCCGTCCAACACTCGTCGAATACTCTCAACACTCATGTAATTCCTCGCCGTATCCAGCATAATCCCACGGTAGGGAAAAATGGGATTATCCTGGACCGTGGCCCCTTTAAGTACCTTAAGCGCCCCCTTGGTTTCATAATCGTCCCACCAAATCAACTGGGACAAAGTCTCGAGCCCGTGCCTGGCCCCGAAAAAAGTTTTCGCCGTGATATTGGCCACAATTTCGCCGTCCCGTGGCTTCACACTCAACGTATACCCTTCGCTCGTATCCAGCTTTAGTTTTACGATATTCGGGTGCAAAATTGTGACTTTGATTAGAAATCTTCTAATGTCGGTGTCTCGTTCTACGTAATCTTTGTTTTGGACTAGACTGATAATGTTAGTATTGAAGGCCACGAAAGAATGCTCTAAAAGTGTTCTAGCGGGTTCGGGAGTGTCCGTTTCGAGCTCTAATTGTTGATGGTTGAATGTGACAGCCCTGCTGGCGAGAGTTACAGGTCCGGTGGGTTGGGGCCAGAGCTGCGTCGAGCCGCACAACATGCTGCATGTCGATAATGACACTACAGGGATGGCCCCTTTTATATGCCGCCTCTCGCATCGCTGATTTATACATTGCCAAGTCCACTGGGGCGGGTGCGACTTCCTGAAACAAGCGAAACGGTTTTTAATGCGGGCATTAGCCGCCTTCATTACGGCGAAATTAGAAAAAAACGCTCTTTTTCAAGTTGGACGGATTTTTGGTCGTTCTAATTCGATGATAATTGCCTATTCTTTCTGACAGAAATATGTACATAAAAAATTTAAATTAATTGTTACAAATATTTTAATATAAGAACAGAAGAAATTTTTCTAAATTTGCGTAATAAATTTTTCTGTTACGTGTACGTATGTAGCAAATGCATACGCCATATTAAATTACGTTATGTATACCACAAATCAAATATATTTTCCGATTTCAATTAATGTTCGAGCGATATAAAATAAATTACATTAAAGTTTTCATTGTAGATGCATTACATATCTGTTTCATTCATCCTCTCATACACAAATTACAAAATATGTTTTTATAAAATGCGCAATATATTCTTTTATAATTATTCATTCTTCCCAACCCGATATACATTTTTTTACGAAAATTAGATACCATCAAAATCTTAATCAAAAAATAAAAAATAGTCATACAAATACACACATTAGTGTGAGTCGCCGTAAACGCATTATACAGGGTGTTTCACACAACTTTACGAGTCATTCGCCTAATGTAAATACATACCCAAATATACAAAAATCACAAAACACTAGATACAAAAAATACACATACAGCGTTGAGCAAAAGTATGGAACCAAGCATTTTGTGTCTAAACCATATATCTTAGGAAAAAACTAATTAGTACATCATCTACATGAAAAATGTGGTCAATTTTAGAAAATAAACTTTTTCAAAATTTCTTTCAGTTTATGAGTTATTCAAAAATTTTTTTTTACAAATGGCACCCTACTATGACATTTTTTTGGTAAAAAAATATGCTCTAAAATGAATGACTTCTGATTTAACAATATTGTTTTTCAACCAGTAGTTTTCTTAAAATAAATTATTAAAGTTGCGTTTCGAGTTTATTACGATGATTTTACAAATTGAGCCGAAGAGGTTGTATCTATGAATATTTTTATTCTAATAATGTGATTTGTCAAATTTTTTGCAAATATACACATCCATGGATACAACCACTTCGGCTAAGTTCTGTTCAAAAGAATATTATTGAGTTACAAGCAATTTTTGGAGTATAATCTTTTACCAAAAAAATTGCTATAGTAGGATGCCATTTCAATAAAAAAATTTGTTGAGTAACTGAAAACTAAAAGAAAAAATTATTCATAAAAAATATTCACATTTTTAAAGTGGTTGATGATGTACTAATTAGTTTTGTCGTAAAGTTTAGGTAAAAAATGCTTGGTTCTATTCTTTTGCCCAACGCTGTATAATTATTTAATATTTGGGAATTTTTTCTCAAACTAATGACTGTTTCATTAATAGTCATAAACTGCTGCTTTCAGAATCAATTCTCATGTGTTCTAACAAGGGAGGAAATGAATATACATAGTTCTAGAGCCGGTTTCCAGAAGATTTTAATTGCAATTAAATTTTAATCGCAATTATCTTGATATTTGTCAATGCATTTTAAATGGCAACTTAATTCGAATTAGTTTAATTCTGAATTAAATCTTAATTTTGCTTTCTGTAAACCGGCCCTAAATCTATTTAAGTTAATCACTAGCTAACTAAAAAGGTAGCAATTTTTTAAAGAGGTGAACAATCTAGAGAAAACTATCGAATTTTTCAAAATTTGTAATGGAGTGCGTATACATTCTGTATACAAAATAATTTTACTTAAAGACGCGAGTATCTTTAAAGATCTATTTCCTACTAAATTTTTAATTTTTCTATTAACCAAAACCAAAGAAATACCTAGCCACGTCGATCACAGGCTGCTAAGTTGAACAGCAAAGAAATATAAAATTTCAATAGATGAACAAAGAGAGCAAGCAAATTATGTAATTTAGCATCCATACGTGTGTATTACAGAAGGATCAACATTTATGTTTTGTACACATCAAGTTCAAAAAATCCGCGTGAATAGAGTAATGTTACAAATTGCATTGTCGTTTCGAATTGTTTACTAAATAACATTTTTATAATCATTTTAATTTAATTAATTGTAAAATTCTTGCGCTAGATAGCATGTAATTGCAGTTTTAATTAATGATATAAAGGTCTGATCAGGAACAGTCACTTATTTGTTTTCATAACGATGTTTCTGCGAATGAAGCATTCGTCTCAACAAACAATGCGAATTTAATTAACATGAGTAAAGGTAAACTGTTGTAATTAGCTGATTTACTACATATACTAAGTGACGGTAAATAATGGTTTCGTTGACACTCGAAGCTCGTAAATAACGAATGCTCTATCATTGAAATACCTGAACACAGATTAATAAACACCTCGAATCTCTTCATTCAAAATTTGTATATATTTTTCTGGCTATTAGAGAATCCGGATGAGTGCATTAATAATTCAGTGCAATTGGCAGCAGTCAAAATGTCAACAGATCACATATTGCATTTTGTGCAAACTGGCAAACAGCGTGTTCTGTTCTGTATTATTCATCGTTCACGCCGACATATTTGAAAAATGAATTTTTCATCAATCCGAATTTATTTCGTTTCCGGCTGTGCAAAAGTAAGACACATAAAAGATGCTTGAGACATGTCACATTTTCCCCCAAAAAATATCCAATTTGCTCTTCGGAAAATAAAACAGTTTCTTAAACTACTAACCCAATTACTCTAGTTTTTCAAATTACCCTTCGCGCCGTTATTGATCCCCCAAGTTATTATTTCGTGTCCATGTGTGGCGTAACGGCCATCAAAGTCCGCTTTTACTTCCCTTTTACGATGTACTAAACTTTATTATGACAAGCTAATAGTTTTCCGCTGCGAATGTCACGCCGTGACCCGCTCATATTTTGCCACATCGTCGGACGCGATGATTTATTTGGCGGTATATGCAGATCTGCGGTCATTCGCAACCGCTCATGTAACTTGCCCGCCTAAATCCGGCTTAATTAATTCGCGAACTACTACATGCGACTAGATCTGTTTGTGATCTGCATTTCCTAACTGTCCAACTTCGATCTGAAGGCACACGAACAAAATGTCTAATGCATATTTAATTTCTCGAGATAAAACCGAGCTGGAGCTAGACTTCCGTGACAGTTCGATGGCGGCGAAAATCGCCCAAATTTAATTCTTGCGAGCGTCTTGTCGTGTCCCGAGGACAATCACTTCCAATTATAAAATTGGATAACCTGCGCAGAAAAACACACAAATAATACTTACTTCTGCCGGGGGTAGGGTTGTCTATAAGTGTACAAAAGCTTCGACGTGGTAAGATTGCTGGTTTGTTGCCAGTACAGATAAATGAAGAATAAAATACAGCAGAAGGAAAAAAAGAAGAGGACACGCTTAAGCTCGCCAGGCTTCATCCTCTCGAGCCTCTGTAACAAAGTTTCAGATTAAATAAAAGTGCAGAAAACTACCGCAAAGTGGATAAAATGGAGTCTAAGTCTATTAATCCGTGATGGTCTTTCATCGAAAATTAAACTTTATGCTCCCGGACCACCAGGCTACATAAACACCAATGTGGCAAACAAATATTTACTAGGATTGGAAGAAATGAGACTTTTAGCGAATTTATTTGACGTCGAGACTTTACACCAATACTGGGGACCATTTTCCGCACAATTAACTGCAGACTAATTAAAAAAGGGTGCTGAAAACTGAAAGCGCAGAGAATTTTAACAAGAAATTTGCCAGTTTATTAATTTCAAACATAAACATTTATTTTCCCGGCGCATCCACCAATAATGGTAAATTACCGGCGCATCCACCATTTAGTCAAACTTATTATTTATTAAAAATACAACTTTTTGAACAAAAATACTGTTCGAAAATGGGTTTCATTTTTTGTTTGGCGCATCCACCATTTCCGACTGATTCCATTACCGGTCGTCCTGGGTGTTAAAATGAAAGCATTAAGTCTGCTCTAGTATTGATTATTTCAGGTAAAATGTAAGTTGTTTCAGTCGTGAAAGAGCGTTCGATATACCAAGTGTGCGTCACGAATTACACCATGTTTCAAATATTAAGTGCCCCCGTGTAATGCGTCTCATACGTGTTTTACAATACTTTCAGAGAGTCATCGAACATGTCGACGACTTTCGTTTCAAGAACACTTCAGGCCTTTTGAAATATTGAAGAAGCTTAAAGGTTGCCATGTTGAGATAGCACCAGCACGGCGCTTTATAACAGGTAAGTTACTGGAAAAAAATCTGATTGAAAACGCGGATTATGATTGAACATGGAATTGTGTGCTTGTGACAACGACTGCCACAACCGCACTGTGGTCAATCTATTTTCAGTTCAATTATTTCGCGAATTAAAGAATTTAGTTCCGTCGTTTCGCATCCAAGGGCAATTGCGACAAAGGTCGTAAATCCTTGGATTATTTATTTAAACAGCTTAGGCCATCCGAAATTTCTAGTGCACAGGCATCAAAATATAATGGCTGAATTTTTACACAACACTACACATTTTACTTTGTTGTTTTCTGACGAAATTGTTTGCCGTAGTAGATATTTTTAGAACTCGTCTTTATTTGAATTGACAATAATAAGTAGAAATGTCAGGTCATCATTAATTTGGAATAATACGCTTTTAATGCTGTAACCTAGAAAAAAATGATTCAATGCTATCGATCACAAAATGAACCAAGAGCATTTCAGTTAATAAATTATTCAGCCTGTAAAGATTAATATGACGTTCAACTTGCAAAACTCAACAATACCAAAGCCATTTAAAATATTTTTTTAAGACGAACATAAACCTTGGTAATTAAGATTTAACGTCCGATAGAATAAAAATTATTAACATTTGAGTTGTTGTCAGCGCAGTACATTATTTAACCACAAACGTGTGCCTACGTTATATATCCATAACAATTTTTCTTCAAAATTTTGGTTGCATTAGAAGAGCTTAATAAATAATGATAATGGCTAGTACCCATCTATGCACTTTCTCAAAGTTTAAAACCACTCAAAATCACCAATTCTCGTAAATTGCAGGTGTGTTATGTCAATGAAAAAATTGGCCGTCCTATCAGCATTGCACAATTATGGCGGACTGAATAAAACCGACATGAACCCCACACCAGGATCCCCTCCAGCTCCGGTGCATGGGGTCAACGTGATGCTGGGAGGGTAAGATGTTTATATCCAGATTCCTGATTGTAACGGTAATTATTGATCGGACGACCCAAAGGTGTTAATATTTCAGTATACCGTAGAAATTGTTAATTGGATGGAACATGGAGAGAGAAATTAATTAGAGAGGAAATTCCGATTAAGGCGATTTATCACCATTTTTTATTTGGAGATTCGAGTTTGGGGCAAAAGCTAACTACACTTATCGCGATTGTTATTGTAATAGCGTTTCCGTAAATAAAGCTAATGGAGCGATTCAAAAGAAGGGCAATTGCGTTTTATAGATAACTAAACAGTCCAATGGTTAAAAATGGTTTTAATGGCCAAACGCTTCAAAATGGTTTTTGTAGCGTGATGTGCACGGAACAAAACTGCAATAAACAAAACAACTTTTTTTGCGTATTATTGAAAATTTTAATGATTTACAAAATTAAGAAACAATAGTTGCTTAATCTGGGCTTTCCTTAATTTATTGCAATTAAAAGAATGTAAGTGAGCGTAGACATAATAAAGATAAATGCACCCAACGGACGATAAAAACTCCTCGCGAAACTACCTTTTTCCATTATCCTTAAATAAACTCGTTAAAACTTGGTCTTCATAAAGGCAACCAGTTGTGGGCTTTTGTTTTAGTAATTTTTCCGATGCTGCAAGCCGCCCAAAAACTTTAATTGACTAAAACTGGTTCAGTCTAAGCATAAATCAATCAAGAGTTATTGAGTTTCGCACTTCCGTATTTTCACAAAACCGAATAAAAAACCATATCTTGTTACGCAAAGGAAATCATTTCCGTTCCCAAGTCGAAGGAAAATTAATTCATGTTGTACCTAAATGTCCTGATTTGGCCAAAATAAAATTTGTTTCCGGACCAGGAACTAAAAATCAGATAAAATTCCTTTCTGTATTTGCCCCGTTTTTCGTCTTATCAAGATGCAAAAGTGCCCCATTTCCAGTCCTCCTGAAGTCATCGTCCGAATTTCCCGCCGCAAAAATCGTGTCAACAAGCCGAAAGTGGGTTATCTTTGCGATTTCCATTTTTGTGCACGAAAACATATTAAAACTGTCTCCTTGGCAGGGCTATGATCAGCGGTATTATCCTTGTGGTCTTCATATTCTGCTACTGCTGCCACAAGACGCACCGGAAATCGCAAACGCATTTGCCTCCATATTGGAGGGACCCGGGAGGCCTCTCTATGGAGATATACACCGTCGAGGCGCAAAGTGTGAGTACTAAAGGAAGCGGAAACGCGTGCGGTAAGACCGGAAGCGGCCGGTTTGTAATTATTAAATGCAGGTCGAGTGATAAGAATCGGATAATTGGGTTTGGATTTCGGTGCTATTTTTACCGTAATGAGTTTATTGATTGGGAGTTGTCGCCGCTTCTTATCGCTGCGAGCTAAATTGATCGAAGGGGGCTATCAAACCTACGTAACTGCAATTTATTTCCGTTTAAATATTAATTATAATTGGCCAGAAATAGACTGACATTTCTTAGTGTTCGATAGTTGGAGACTTCCAGCACGTTCGTTGGTAGCGAAAGTGCAAAGAACTGTAATTCAGCGGTTCTTAACCGCGACAATAATTAACGTTTTAATAATATATAAGTAGGCGCTGAATTCGGCTTGTATTAAATATTAGCAGGCGTGGGTGGACTTGACTGCCCATTGTTACGCCAACTTGATCATTTTATCAACAAATTCAATTTATTGCCTAATGGTCGATGGAACTGGAAAGCCGATTGATTAATTTCAATCGAACCAAATGACATTTTCCATGTGAAAACATAAAATTTTCATCCAAGTTCATGCAACGTGACGTTTCAAATGAGATTTCGTACAGTATTACAAATGGCATTTGACACTCGATTCTTTATTTATTTGAGGGTTGTGTAACAATAATTAGGGAAAAGTGAAACAATTAAAAATTTACCTGATTGTGGCCACTTTATTGTTTAATTGACTTTATAATGAAAGCGTACTCTTACGTGTAGAATTAATTTTAAACTTTAATAGCCGACATAATAAAGTAGGCAGATAAGTTCACTTACGTTATTAGGGTTCAAATGGACTTTAAATTGTAAATGCATTTTAGATGACATTTTACGGCTTCACAAATTTACTTCACTATCAAAGTATCCCAGTTTACGGGAAGTAGTTGTTTATAGACGGATCGAGGATTAAATTCGCTTTATTTTCTCGTAAATTACACCGACATAAATGTCACCGAAAATTATTCACAATTTTATTGAGTTGAAATAACCTTCAATTTCGAAAATTACAAAATATATGAAAGATATTTTCCCTCCTTCTCAGTGTGGTTAAATGTGAATTTTATATCTATCTGAAAGACGCATCTCAGGTTAACGTACTCTACAAAAACACAATTAAAAAATTCTTTGTTGATCGTAAAATCGCTGTAAAACTACTACAACGAAAAAAGTGAATTAAAATGCAAGCTATTTTCAACCTACTGGTCTAATTAACGCTGTCTAGTCATGAAAACATCCGTTTTGAATAAAATTAATGATATTTTTAGCTTAGTATAAAAACTTTTTTGGTGGTCTTGCTTACATTAAGAGCATTATTGAGTTCCCATTTAAATCCGGAGAACGAGATATAAAATCGCAAGACTTTCTGAACCCAAAAAATAGTACGCAGATTAAAAATGAGGGCGCCAAGTCATTTTAATTAATTTAAATCCAACCAGTTCACTATTAACTTGGGAAAAAATTCAGAAACGTTGTGCTTTGCACTCTTAACAGGGTAAGAAAATCTGACGAGTAAAATTTTTATAAAAAAACCTGAAAAAAAAATTATTCAAAATTTAAAATTTTCGTTTTGTCCCGTATTTTTGAAGATGCTACAAATACGGTTATGTTAAGGATAGAAAAAAATGTTATTAAAAAATTTGTAGATAATTAAATTTCCTTAAAAAAACATTCAAAGACACTGAAGCGACGGATTCGTTTATTTTGCCGGTGGTTTAACTCTTTACAACTTAGTACCCCTCACTTTTTTGTATCTGCAACCGTATTTCCAGCGTTTTGATAAATATGAGACGGTACACAAAGAATTTTTGCTTAGAATAACCAATTTGCGTTCCACTCTGTATTTTTGCGAACGCTGCGAATCGGTTGAAGATACAAAAAAGTGTAAGAAACAAACTCTGGAGAATCAAATTTTCTACAAAAAAGTTCGCGTAGGTATAATAAAATTATACTTGACGAATTCAAAAATATGGAGCAGAGTGCAAATTGGTAAAAGTTAACAGTTAAAAGTTAATATAGTTTAAGATAAATTTTTTGTATTATGTCTGCCTATTGAGAATTTTATTCTCTATCTACCTGTATTTTTGTTTGTTTGCTGTTGGTTAACAATTATACAAATACAACCATTTTTTCAAATTCATTGCTCTGCAAGCTAAGACGGTAACGGAACAACTACCGTTTCCTAGCCTTTAGATATCCGTAGTTTTCATAGACTTACTTGCCAGCTGCATTTTCCAAAAACCATAAGACCTGTTTACTGAATAATCAGTCAGTAACGGCCATTAAGACGCGATTAAAAAGTCCTTTAAAATTACATTTAGGAACTTGGCAGTGACTGAAACAGTCGCTTAACAAAGTTTGAAATCTAGCATCTCTAACTTTCCCGCAAGGAAACTTCGATCAAGTCTTATTACGTTTCGTCTCTTGTTCCAAGTTTTCCGATAGTCGCATAAATAAAATTGCTTTTGAAAAGTGGAATGGTCGAGTAAATATTCGCGTTCAGTGTTTCAGCTCGGAGGAGTTCAGCGAAAGCCATCGGCCGCCGACTCCTGGACCGCCCCCAGCCTACGACCTCGTCGTGCCCATCAGAAAAGGATCGGATTGGGACAAAGGTGAGGACGAGGGCGGACTGCCCAGCTACGAGACCGCCGTCAAACTGCAAGCGCCCGGAACCGGATACGTGTAAAGTGTCAGTGATAAAAACTGCAAATTTATTCGTCTTATCTGTTCGAGAAGTAGCGGTTTTTATGGACTTAGTTCCTCAAAACTTGGCATGGGTACTAGTGGAGTAATTAAATTAACGTCAAGGGCGTAGATGGGTAGATAAGATATGCAATAATGTATAATATGTACATAAAAAACAAGTCGTGTATTAAAACACCAATTAAATTTAGGAATTGAGAGCAAGGCGACTCGGCCTTCAATGGAACTACTTCTAAATTAATTGAGATTTTTATATAGAGTGGACCTAAACTTTATGTCGCTAGTTTACTTTTAATATATTTATTTTATTTGAAAAGCTGTTGTTTCTTTGTTCTCCACAAAACCAGCAAAACAAGCGTAATTTTAGAACGAAACCTAACGACGTTAACAATGGAGGGTGTTTCGAAGTCGAAGGACTCGGGTATTTCCACCTAATGATTTGATCCGACAATTTGGATCGGGTTACATGGAATTCTATTTTTGGAACAATTATATAAATTTCCCATAATCTAATTTAATTTTGCAAAAAATCAATTTGATACAATAAAAGACTACTAAAACCATTTCACATGCCTTATTTATTACGTAAGCAAAAAGTGATCCTGTCTGTATTTCTGCAGATTTTAAAAGAAAAACAATTTATAGATGTGCGAGAGTGTTGTATGGGAATTATGTCGCGAGTTATTGAGGCGGATAGTAATTATTGGAATGACATTCTAATGTTTACCGAAGATGTGTTATTAAAAAAGATGAGAAATTTTCTTATCGCATACACAATGTGTGAAGGGCTCCAATTTTAAATAATCATGAAACCATGTGTACTTTCAAGTGAATCGTCGGCTCCAAACACCTCTAAACCTTATCAGCCATTATTTTGGAGCACTTTCCCATATTCCGAAGCCATCGGCTTGATATGACCCCCAATATCAGTGTTTTTCCCTCGTAGCATTAAAATTTTATTTCTTGCATTAACAAGATTTGAGTTAAAAGCTTTACTTTTTTGCTTGGTATGTCTTGGTGTAATTTTATTGCCCTACTAAACTTGAGTGTTCCATCAGAGTTAGTTTTTTTGCGAAGGCAAATTACAAACCATCACGTAAAACCAAACCGTGTTGTATGTTCCATGAATGCATTAGAGAATCATCGATCCAATACCACCAACATCACTTTAGAGACTTGTGAGTCCCATAGGAAAATGTGTGCAGAATATATGTGTGTGCATGAGAAGCTTCCTGCTAGTTCCGACGTATTGAATTTCCCTTCAATTGGTATCCTTAGACGCACACAAAACACTGAAGATTTGCCGTGGAGCGATCGTCACCGTTGCTAACCGAGCAATTGAGTTTAAAAAATCGAAATGAGCGATTTGTTTGTATTGTGACTTGTCACGAATCAAGGACGCGCCCCGTAATTAAATAATAAAAAATAGCGGAAATGTGGCTAATTTTTTATAGGATTAAGACGAAATTGTCTCGTTTTCTTTACGACTTTCATTAGTGAGTAAAAATAAAACGTCCCCGGGTTATCTATTAAACTCCCCTTAATACAGTAATTGCCCCCAATCACCTCTATCAATCCTTAATGCCTCCCAACATACGTAATCAGAAACTCATTATCTTTATAGATTTACGTCGCTGCTGAAATTTCCTTCCTCCCACCGGATATTGTCTATGCAAGTTTACTTTCTCGGCTACATTTTAATATTACGATTCAGAAATAAAAACTCAAGTTCGCGATGCATCAGCGAGTTTCTCATTTCCGAGATTTACAAGCGGCTAATTAAAATTTGATATTTTTGCCATTTTGATCGCTAGATTCCGTGATCAATAGTTTCTGATTCTGATAATGGACTGTCAATAGTAGTTAAGTGGCCGCCGAGCGGCAAACATGTCTATTACATCAATACAAACACGTCCTTAATCCTTTTGAAAGGATATTTGTGTCAGTGGCAATCTGTTTTTACAAATTCGGAACGTTTTAGTTTTGTGACCGATGCATCCGACAAATAAGGAAAACAAACTCGAAGTTGTTTGCACTATGTATTGTTCGATTATTTAACAGTTTGCACAGATTTGCCACACATTTACTGTACAAATAAATTTATTTAAGCGACTGAAAATTGCCACTTTACAGACAGCGCACAATCGATGGACAAATGGGGCAAATAAAAATCAAACGACGCGACTACGCGAAAAGGGAACCGAAAGATAAGAAATCGACGAATCTCTATTGTCGATTCTACATAATGCACATAAAACAGAAAATCAAATTTTTTGTTATTCTGACCTGTCATAAATCTCATGTAAAAAGAATATTTTCGAACCATAACTTTTTCCGCCAGATTGTTCTTTTGTGGTTTCACTGGAATCGTAACATTTTGAACACAACAAATTCAATATTTATAAGATACACAACAGACAAATTATTTTTGGGCTTGGGTTGTCACGATTATTTTCTCTTTTCATCATTACCAGCGATTATTTCCACAAAGTTTTAAACATCCCTGAAAGGTTCCCAAAGCTTTTATTATGGAAGCTTTCAAATATTCTTAACGTAATCTCTCAAAGTTCTAGGATTTTAGGTGATATTTAAATATTAGTGGTGCACTGTAACAAAAATAAAAAGAGTCGGGAAAATTATAAAATAAGTTTCACAAAGATGTACAATGAACGTGATAACCTGATAACACGTAATTCGTTTGTGTAGAATTTTATCTCTTCTCTGAGATTTTCATTTTTCCATTGTGACCCAGTGTTGCAATAAATTCTTTATGTTCCCACATTTATAGCATTACAAAACCCTGTTTTTTCTTCTCAACAATTTGTAAAATAGCAGAAAGCAGTTGTATAATTGCAACTGTGCTAAATTGCAAATTACTATCAGAATATATCTCGTTACTTACAAAACGCATTAACTATGCAAATTAAAAATCTCGCTAAATAAATACGTAACTGTTATATAACCCGAAACCGGAAACGCCAATCAAAAAAGCCATCCTTGTTCAAATGATCACAACTCAAAAATTACTTACGACCCACGCAATTCCCCATCAAAGCCACTATTTAATTCCGTGAAAAGCCACCTGTTAGCACTTTTTCCACTTTTTATTTACCGCTTCTTATCTTTAACTCTGTTGTCCATGCGCCGACGATTCAAATCGCGTTTTTACATTATCGCATGGTCGAATGGAGTGGCATCATGGGAAGTAGCTGAAATGACAGGATGCTGGACAGATTCCAGTTTCCTCTCGATTATTATTGTGTTGGGAGATGCATTGTGAGGGATTCTGCTGCCACCTGCGCTATAATCCCGGAGAAAAATGTCGGCGGAAAATACGAGCCACTTCCCGAAGCTATTTACAGCCCTTTAACACGGTAGAAATAGCCGCTCATAAAAATTTTTACTTGGACCGGAGATATAATTAAGCTAGTGCGTCACGTGGGGAGACTGGAGCCACTTAAAAAATTATAATTTGTTTACTATTTAGTCGACTGCATTTGGCACAGTTTCAAGCCGTAGTAGAACGTTTCACAGTTCTAATAACGAGAGATTTGTTAAAACCTGCCGTAAAGGTGATCCCAAAGGCCATTGTTGTTTCAACAAGATAACAAGACTAATTACATCTTCGTTATCACATTAGATATCTCTATCGATTCCTGTAATGGATATTTTGACCTGCTTCCCCTACAACGCTTCCGAAATTAATAGAGTTATGCAACACGAAGAGTTTCTTGGTTTATCGAACCGTGAGATTAAATCACATTTTCATAAATTTCATTAAGTCTATGTGTGTGTAAAGGATTCGAAATTTAAATTTCTAATATTCAGACTGGGAATGAAGTGGAATGAATTCTTTTTGAGTCTTGACACGAACGGTCTTAACTGCCAAAAAGAAAATCAAGATAATGGATGTAAAGACTTAAAAAATGTTTTCTATGCAATGGGAATATGTAATGTGTGTGTGTAACGCGGCGAGTAATTTGTGCCAGACGGTAGTGTTTCACTTAATTAAATTAGTAACACAGAGCACAAAAATGTTACTTACGGTTCTGTAACTGTTGAGGCGCTCCAATTTGTAGTTAATTTTCTAGTCTTTATGGCCGCAAACGTGCAAATAAATAATGGATGTGTCAAAGGCAATTTATTTTTATCCTGTAAATATTTAGAGCAAGTAGAGAAATTTATTTGATGTTTGTTTTTAAAACCAATTTGAAAAACTAACTAAAATATCGAATTTAGCTCTAATTAAAAACTCAAGGTTGTTTTTAATAGAATATTATTTCAAATTGTATTTGTTTTTATCTAAAAATGTTTGCGTATTACAGTTAAAATGCCCTATTATGTTTATGACAGTGTTTTAGCCAAGCAATGATAAGTTAAGAAAGCTTTTTGCGTTAAGCTTTTTTGAAATAATAATGTTGTTTACCTTTGTACCGAATCGCCTTCGTATTAGTCGGTAACACTTCCACACTTTTTTAATTAAGACTCTCAATAAGTTGACAAACTTCATGTCAAAATCGGTGTCAGTGTCAAATGTCAGGCTTGAAAATGTAAAAAAATAATGGAACCAACAACTAGATATATTGTTTCTCCTTTACTTCTTTTTTTAATTATTACACAAAGAACTTTCTGAAGTAACTGGAATTGGTAATTAATTAATAATTTAATTAAAGACCGTGGTTTTATTGACGGTGATACAATAGGTTGTCAGTTGGTAACATATTTAGCATATAATTAATAATAATAATAATAATAATAATATGTAATTGTCCCTCAAGTCGTCAGTCATGGAGCATGCCATGCACCGTCTTATCGGACTCGTCAATATACGAAATACTACAAATTTGCAGGGAATTTGGAATAATTGAGGTATTCCTCAACACTATAGAAAGCTTTGTCTTGTAGGAATAATGACAGGCGACTGCGAAATATATTAAAAGACTTAGATTCCTTAATTTTTTGTTCCAAGTTGTTGTACAATTTGATTCCAGCATATGTAGGATCATGTTGACCAATAGCCAACCTAGAATGTGGCAGCTCAATGTGGTTTCTTGTCCTTGTACCGTACGCGTGAATATCGCTTCGTTTATTAAGAGTGCTTACATGTTGTCGAATAAACAAAAGTAAGTGAAATATATATAAAGATGGGAGGGTCATAATACCAAGTTTTCGAAAGATAGGACGACAGTGAGCTACTGCCTCCGAACTATCCATACATCTTAGAATACGTTTTTGTACTACAAATAGATTATTCAAAAAGCTGCTGGACCCCCAAAAAATAATTCCATAAGTAAGTACAGACTGGACAAGCCCAAAATATAACATTTTAAGAATGTCACCAGACACAGTGGGCTTTAAATTTCTTATTAAAAAACAAATCCCACTTAACTTATTACACAATTTATTTATATGACTTTCCCATGTTAATTTAGAGTCCACCGTTATTCCAAGAAAATTAATTTCATTTACATTTTTTATTGACATTCCACATAGTTTAATTAGAACACTGTAATCAGGCGTCACATTTTTAGGCAAAAATTTAACCAAATAGGTTTTCTTCAGATTTAATACCAGCCCATTTGTCAAACACCAGTTATTTATAGTTGTAGACACGTAATTTCCACATTCAACCAAGTCTTCATGATTCTTGTTAGTTAATATTGCATTTGTGTCATCTGCATAAATAATTAATTTATTAGATTTTGGATTTGTAACTAACAAAGGTGGTAAATCATTAATAAAAATTAAAAAAAGAATGGGACCCAAAACCGATCCCTGCGGCACACCCAATTCAACATACGCTGGTTCGGACATATGATCATTCAGAGCAACAACCTGTCTTCTTTTATGTAAATAAGTTTTAATCCAATTATTTGAAATTCCACGAATACCACAATGGTGCAGCTTTTCTAACAAAATACCGTGATTCACAGAGTCAAAAGCTTTCATCAGATCATAAAAAAGCCCAACTGTTTGTTGCTTATTATTTAATGAATCATATAACGCAGAAACTGTTTCATTTATAGCAGTTATTGTAGATTTACCTTTTCTAAAACCATGCTGACTAGAAGAGATCAAATTTGTACATTCCAAAAACCTTACCAAGCGATCAGAGAATATTCTTTCAAAGATTTTATGAAATTGATTTTGTACTGCAATTGGTCTATAGCATGAGACGTCACTTTTGGAACCTTTATTTTTATATATTGGGACAACTTTTGAAGTTTTTAAAGCTTCAGGAAAAACACCTTTTGAAAGGGACTCATTGATTAAATGGGATAATGGGGAAGATATTAGATCTCTGACAGCAATTAGTAAGGTCCCAGGTATTTCATCAATGCCAGGTGTTTTTTTGTTACATGTTTTATTTATGATTGTAATCACTTCCTCCGGTGATGAAGGTGCCAAATAGAAACTTTTTACAACAGTTGAAGTAGATTTGGAGTAATTTTGTGATAAAACTGACTCACTTCTTTGGGTATATTGGACACCATCAGCAAAATAATCTTTAAAGAAGTTACAGACATCCAACGGTTCACTGATCACTTTATTGTTTTTATCGACTAATTCAATGTTGTTGGTTTTAAGATTTTTTCGATGGCTGTTAATTATATTCCAGCTTTCACGCACAAGGTTATCTGAATTAGCCAATCGGTTGTCATTATATGTGTACTTTCTACACTTTAAAGACTGAAAATAAATTTGCCTAAGTTCAATCCAGTTACTTAATTATGCCATTAATTCAGGTAAATTACCTTGACTAAAACTGCACGCCTCAATTTTGCAAGCTTCCTTGAGATAAAGAACGACGAAACCCTGTGAACTTTTGACACGTAAACCGATAACAAGCAATTCATATTAACGAAGGCGATAACTCGGACGATTTCGATTTTTAAATCATCCGATCAAATATCACTTAACAACTCTTTTAAATTAGTCGAATAACTGTTTAGTTATTGTTTCGAATCCTTGACAACCTCCAAATTATCGATAATTAATCGGCTGGGAATGACTCGAAGTAAATTTTTGTTTGTTTGTCGAAAACAGCAATCACGACTTATCCCATGGTTACCATATCATTACCATGCAACTACATAATAATTGTCGGTAATGGCGTCATCGTGGTCGTGAGGCATAAAAATTTGAGGGCGTTCCAGTTTCGATGGCTACTTAACGGGACATAGGCATGACTATTCCTATCCTGCACATGATTATGGTTTTAATGGTAACCGCAAATTTGATTTTGTTATGATTTGAGTTATGGGCAACCACGTGGTGGACCCCTAGCTCGCATTGTATGCAGTTGTTTTAATCGAATTATTTGGTGGTTCAGACATTCAGTGACCTAAATTTTAATTTTGCGCAAGTGAAGCAGTAGAGGTCAAGATGAGTGCTCCGGGGGCAATTGCTAACTGAAATTAATTAATGCATGGGTTGTGGTTGGATTTCCTGGAAGGAATTAAAGGTGTAGGCTACCAAGCTGTATGACTAATGAAGATGTATGTACTAGGATATTACTGGCATTGTTATTGAAACATTTTACAATCATTCGTGCTTATTTCTTAGCGCAAAATTTTCAAAATTGCATGCTATTACCATCACGCTACGGACTGTTGCCATAGGCTTGGTATAGAATTTTTATTCAAGAAAAAATTAGTAGATGAAAGGAATTAGGAATTATAGAAAGAAATAAAGTCGGGGCTTCCCCACTCTTGAAGTTGCGTTTTCTTCAAATCCAGGCTAAATATTTCAGTGTTTATTGTTATATGTGGTGGAAAATCATAATGTAAAACCATTTCTCGGAAAATTAGCCTTATTTTGGAGTAAAAAATCTTAAATATTTGTAGTATTACCTAATAATGAAACGGCAAATTACAAAAATTTACTCCAAAATAAAGCTAATTTTTGGAGAATTCTTGTTATCTGTACAGTTCAAAAAGTGACCTTCAAACCAATCTAAACTATCTTTCTGAGGAGACTCCGAATCCTCATTTTTGACTATTTTGGACTTTTGATGTATTTTCTATAATGCTCTGAATGCGAAATGTGCCAATTTTGGGACACCTGTATACTTTAAGAGGAATTCACAAACTCCTAAAATACTTGGTGTCAATTAAATTGCTTTTCAACATTTTAAGTGATTAAGAATTAACTAATTGCTAAAGAACTGGAGCAAGTGTAAGATTAAGAAAACCACAACTTATTCATGATTCAAGTTATCAAAAATGCTAATCTTTCTAGAGAAACCAAATAATGACCTCGTCGACTTTTCCAAGTAGATTAAAAGTGCTTAGAACACGTGTGTTCTAGAGAAGTTGAAAAAATCTGGTTTTAATTAAGACTAGTCAATTTATTTTCTGCGGATTTTTTGTATTTTCAGATGTTTTAGTAGTGAGAAACTTAAATTCGTGCTTAAATCTAAAAATCTCTGTCATTAAATTGAATCATTAACGTTTAATGTTGAGTTATGTGTACATAAAAAACAGTCCATAAACAATACACAATAGGTAATTAGGGAACTGTAAAGGAAAAAATACGAGTATGAATATGAAACCATTGAGTTGAACTTTATATTGTAAAAATATGTAATGAGAATATTTAGTTTGCAAACTGCAGATTCGTTACTTCCTGTTTTTCGATAGAATAGTCACAATAATTTTGCGAAACTTTTAACGTTCTCTATTTCTGGCGCAGAAAAATGTAGTTGTGCCAAAACGAATGAATACAAATTAGTTTATAAAATGACAAAATTTTGTTTTATTTGCCATTTCCCTGTCCTAACTTTACAAGTATTTACAATTGATAAAATACGACATACCGTAACAACTGCGGTTAGAATGCATTTTTCGGTCTAGTAAATTTTTGTACATGTATGTGTATTATTTCAGGCATTTAAATATTTTGACCTACAAATGATAATACACGAATAAGCAAAACAACTTAATTTTTGTTGTCTATTTTAAACAAAAATTATCTCAAATGATGGTCCCACATGCCGCAATTTACCGTTAAAAAACAACTTTAATGAGGACAGGCTTATTCAACAAAAAGGACTTAAATTAATAGCAAAAAATCTATAAATAACATGATCTAAACATACGCCTTATAAATATTTATTTTAGAACAGGGAATCGAAGCGAAAAATTATTGGGATTCGATAATTTTGTGGTGGTTTAGTTTGTGATAAAAAGCACCAAGCGACTTCAACAGGTGTTAGATCAGGCCAGTCCGCGAGCTTTGAAAGCTTTCGCTGTTGTCACAGTGCTTCCAAAGGGTGGTTTGTTCGCAAAAAGAACTTACGTGTTATCGTTTTATCAGCATTTGCACACACACTATCACAGTTCGGAGTTGAAGAGAGAGTCGTTGGTAGCCGGAGTGAGAGTCTGTATCATGTTGCTTGCACCTGAGCACAGGTAGATACCAAGATGGGCACTGGGCAGTTTCTCTGGCACCGGCCTTGGACCGCAGACGCTGACTGCAAGAGGCACCCAACCGAGCCGATTTATTTTTCGCGTGGTTGTCTTCATTTACGCAATGCTGAAGTCACTACACTCTATTTACGGAACTCGTACGGTTTCCTTGGGTGGGGTTCGGGGATCTAATTGAAAAGTCGCGTTTTTCCATACACGTGCGGCGCGAAACTTGCACGGATTCGAACTGGTTCGCGTCGTTAACATCCTCCATGGTCACGGCGAACCATCTCGGTGAAACGCGGTGGCCGCTTCGCAGAAGACGTCATTGTACGGCTGGTCATACACTCGAGCGCTTGGCGGAGAGTGGAAGTGACCGAACTAGGTCGACGCGAATTTGGCGGAGCTGGGGCCTGTTGAGTTCGCTTCGAAGGAGACAACGAAAAAAGGGGAATTTGAAATTCAAATTGTCTGGAGCCTCAGCGTTATCATTTTTTGTCCACACTAAATCATGACCCCGGCTGGTGCTTAGTTCACCTTCGCATTTTTACCACTTCGTAGTTCAAAGAGGATTGTATTGAACTCGAGTTTGAATTATACATGTTTAGATATGAAAGGCTCACTGACTTTATGTAAATAGCGAAAATAAATATTTTACAATCACATGCCGGCAAACATGGAAACAATAGATACATTTCATCACTGCATCAGAGTACTTCCGAACACTTTTCCACGCTACACAAACCCGTGTCAGAATGCGACTGTATTGTTTACCTGAATATTTAATTTTTTTATTTGCTCAAGTCCAAACAATTGAAGCAATGACTTTAACACACGTTATTACCTCTTAAAATATTTACAGGTTTGTCAAGCTAAAGTTACAAAGTTTACCTACTAAATAAATAAACCTTTCCACAACAAATGTAACCATGTTTTAAATTCAAGAGGCTCAACGGCTCAACCACACTACTTTGTCAGCTGCATTGTATTTACCTGGATTATTGTTATGTAGACTAGACACGAAAATAGCAAATAGGACTAAACAGATGTGTGGAGATTTTTTAACGGTGCCTTGTTGAATCTGCATTATTAAAACAGTCCTTGAAATTGTTGTACTTACGAGCAACGTTTGTTAAAAGTAAGTATTTATGGCATCAACAACAAATTTGCTAATAATTATTTTACAATATAATTTGGTTATTAAGCTAATAGATAACTAATAAATAAAGTAAATTTAAGAATTTTAAAATAATACAAAAATGCAGGCATAGTTTACTAATTCTCTTTAGAGAGGGGGGCGCACCAACAAAAAAGGCCCTGACAAAATAGCCACCAACAGCAGCTCACCATTGAAATACATTGTGTTATAAATTAAAAATATTTAGCGAGATAATAATATGAGATTGAAAATGAACTGAATTAGATTAGGCTGTGCACGTGTAATTTTAGCCCTATGTCAAAAATTTACACATTAAAAATTAAAAATAATTTAAAAAAAATTTGTTCCTTGCTTATTAAAATAAAATGTTTACTGCCCAACAAAAAGCTTCCATACTTAGTAGAAAGCTATTTTCGAACAGGTGAAAAAATAAATCAAGAGTGGAAATATTCAAATTTGACCTTACTAATAAAAGCGACTACAAATCTTTGTCTAATTTTTTAATTTTTATCTTATTTGTTTACACCATTTCAAACTTTGAACAATTTTTTAGTCGTTTTATTAATTATTATTATTGGGTGAAATTTGAGTTGGAATAAGCTATTTTCTAAATGGGCTGTTTTGTCGCTAATCTATTTTATCGGGAGCTTTTTTGTCGGTAGGATATTTTGTTAGAGCTATTTTGTCGGGTTTTAGAGAGATGATAAAAAATGTGTTTTTTTTTAAGTTGGATAACTTACCAGTGTTTTTTTGTGGGGAACCTCATTTGTTTATTTTTTTTTTATGTTTGGACTAGTGATTTTGAGGTAACCTTCAGTTTTGAAACATCTAACATTGTTTTTAAACCAATATTTTTTTTAAATTGCGTTCCGAGCTCATTACGAAGGATTTTCGAACTTGGGCGAAGTGTTTGTATCCATGGATGTTTTTATTCCAGTAATTTTATTCGTCAAGTTTTTTGCAAATAAAATTTTTTATTTATTTTATTTTTTCTTATTATAAAAAACACTGGTTTATTGAAAACAATACTATAGAAACTCAATTTTAGTGATTAATCTCTTACCAAAAAAACGCCGAAGAAGGGTGTCATTAAAAATAAAAAAATTTTTTTTTTTGAATAACTCGAAAACGAAAACTAAAGTAATTTTGAAAAAATTGTTCTACAGAAATGATCACATTTTTAAAATAGGTACTGGATGATATACTAATCAGTTTTTTCGTAAGGTACATAGTTTAGCCTCAAAACTACAGTAAAACTACTATAATCTAAATTAATTATTGGGTACTCGGGATTATCGCTTTTAGGATTATGGGATTTTTTTTTCCTTAATTAAAATGAATAAACAGAGAATATATGTTTAGGTATGTTTATATAAAAAAAAACAGAAAATAAAACATGAGGTAAGTCTGCAAATTAAATTCAGAATTGCCAACTGAAACAGATATTCTGAAACTCTTTGGAATTTATTATAGTGTTATTTCGAATAAGTAGGCTGACTTTAAAAGTGCCAAAATAGTCATTTGCGTCGGATTTTTTTAGTTAAAAGCGCGTTAAAGTGAAAAGAATAAACTAAAATAGAGGAGTTTTTAATGAAACGAGTGTAATGATGGAATATTTAAGTAACAAGTAAGTGATTTTGAATATTTGCTTAATTTATTTTTTTTTCTTAATTATGTATAAAATTACTAGATGTAAAATATAATAAAAAAACCCATGATTATTAGCTCTTGCCGGAGTTAAATCATGAGCTTAGTAATTAATATTGACGGAAAAGATAAATCACTGCTTCATAAAATTGGGTAATATCATCCTGTGTTATTACAAACGGCATTAGCCATAATCTGTGGATATCCCTGTCAGAGACATATCCAATTATCAATAATCCTGTACAGTAAATTATACAGTGGCCTTGCACGGCTTCGTATTATTTCCATTTAAAAAATCACCTTTCCGCTTCAATAGCAACGCAATTAAAGAAGGTAGTACAGGAACATGAGACACATCAAGCGAGATTTTTAGCTTTATTGTACGATTCAAAAAGTTGCCCTTACGTGTGTGCTTCCCCCACTTATCGGCGCGCCGTCATCGCTTCGGGCTTTTCTCCGTCGAGAAGCTCTGCGCCGTATGTCGAGCTTTAAATAAACAATGCTAAAATAAAATGAAGGCAACGTGTATCGAGTTCGGAAAAATTCGGTCTACGTACCGAATCCGACATGAGAATAAATAAAATAATTGGCCAGAAATTGATGGTTGCCTATGGCCGCCACGAAATCACTCACATCGTCCGGAAAATGGAAAATTGTTTAGGTTATGGAAAAACCTGTGGAAAACTGGAAAGGCAGGTCATGGCCGGTTTCCCAATCATTCAATCGACGCTTGCGCTATTTTGCGTCATTCTATGCCCTATCTTAACCTCGCGATATGAACATCCTTACGCAAAATAAGATGATTTTTTATATCAGTGCGCTAATTGTGACATAACAGTAAGGTAACTATTACGTAATGGCCAATTAGCACTTTGACGCGCTTAGATTTTATTTTATTTATGTAGTTTGGTGTATTTTTAGCGTGGTTTATAAAGGCAACTTGCATTTGCTCAGTAGTTAATTGAGTTTAATTTAAAATTTGTTGCGAACGTCCTTCACCTCCGGTTTGAAATGTTGCCGCTTGATGAATAAATAAATAAATTTCTCGGAATCGGTGCGTATTGTTCTTTTGGTTCGGCATATTTTGGTAAATTAACAATTGCATTTGCTGGATCAAACACTGAGTCAACAATTACTTAGTGTGGCCTTGAATTACTACTTATCAGCGTAATAAGTTCAGTAAATACGACAATCATTTTCAAAAAAGTACTTAATAGTTGATTTTTTTTACTAGAAGCCTCTACTACGTAGGTAAGTTATCACTCATCACCTACTAATATTTTTATAAACAATTAATACAAAGTAGGTAATTACTAATTACGTTTGAAAAAAACAATTTAGGTACTACCCATATTTGTTAATTATTCGTGATAATCTCAATTATTTATTTTTTTAATAAAAATATTGTCCACGTATCCTACCTAAGTACTTCATCTTAATCTTTTTGATTTTGATTTTGACTACAAGGATAAGCTACAAAAATAAAAATATTAGTAAATAATCTGTTAAGTTTTGAAAATACATTTGATTAGCGTATGGGATTATTTTGTATATTACATAGTTGTTTACAATATTTACAAATCCTGCAATATGTTTTAATTAATACTTTTGTTGTTAATACCCAATGATAACACTACTAATAATATTTTTAAAGAATTAAAATTTTTTACTGTTAGTTTCTTTTTTCTTAGTTTCCTCTTTTATTCTTTATGACATTAAACAGCAAAATAAGCTGCAAAAAAAATAAACTTTTATTCAAAAAAATGCAAAAAATGTAAAGTATAAATGCATGAACTTTGCAGCCATTTTTTCGTATTTATATTTTTATAGGTGACCCCGCACTTACTTTATCGCTTCAGCTTTGTATATTTTAAACATGACTTACCAAAAATTTATGCAGTTGTCTCACCCATCATGAACTGATTCTAGCTCTTATCTACCATCCCATCATGACGTCCATTGCGCGCTCCGTTTCTCTGTTTAAGCGCTTTCAAATCGCGCGAGACGTCCAACTGATCAGCATCATTCGTAAAATGTCTACAAAAATTCTAGACATCGGTAAGCGACTCTTTTATTTATAAACTTCACTGTCAGGGAATCCCCCAGACACTCCAATCGTGCCTCTTACCGACGCTCACCGCTTTATTAGTGATTGTATGGTAGCTGTGGGAACCCCCAAAAAGTATGCGGACATTTTAGCCGACAATCTCACCGCGGCGGACTATCGGGGACATTATAGTCATGGGATGAATCGCTTAGGTGCGTTTTAATGTTTTTCGAACGAAATTGTGCAAACATTTCATAGACATGTACGTCAGAGACGTCCAAGGGGGGCTTTGTGACTGCAAAGCCACCCCTTCTGTAATCAAAGAAACGCCCGCCACGGCCTGGGTCACCGGGAACAATGGTCTGGGGGCGGTGGTGGGCGAATTCTGCATGGAACTGGCCATCAAAAAGGCGAAAAGTGTCGGAATTGGGATGGTAGTGGCCAAAGGTAAGTGCAATTTCTGAACCGCCCCCAAAGTGAGTTTTTGTCTTTAGAGTCGAATCATTACGGTATTGCTGGTAAGTATAGCTTGCAAGCGATCGACCAGGGGGTCCTGGGCATGAGTTTTACGAATACTTCGCCTTTAATGGCCCCGACTCGAGCCAAGGGCGTAAGTCTGCATTATCACCTTATGCATTGCTCTGAATTGAATTTTAGTCGGCTTTGGGAACGAATCCGCTGTCCCTGGGGGCCCCCGCTGCCGGCGGGGACTCTTTCGTGCTGGACATGGCAACAACGGCTGTCGCAGTTGGAAAGGTATTTGGCATTTAAAGTTTGTAAGTTTAAAAACAATTTCCAAGTAGATCGAGTTTCAAAAACGCAAGGGCCAGCCGATCCCCGAAGGATGGGCCCAAGACGCCCACGGCAAAATCACAACCGATCCTTCAGTCGCCTACGACGCTAAGCGGTTAATGCCGCTGGGAGGGTCCGAAATTAATTCGGGATACAAGGGGTACGGTTTGGCGGCGCTGGTGGAAATATTCTCTGGGATGCTCGGGGGTAGCGCCTATGGTCCCAATATCCGCAAATGGGGCGATTCGAGCAAGAAGGCCGACTTGGGGCAATGCTTCATCGCAATCGATCCCGAATGTTTCGCTCCAGGGTTTCAAGGCCGGTTAGGTGATTTGTTGTGCACCTTGAGGAGCATGCAGCCGGTAATCGGGTGATGGGTTGCGATGGGACCGCTCATGGGTTGTTTCAGGCGGATCCTGCCAAACCTGTTCTGGTCGCTGGGGACCCGGAGAGGCTGCACATGGAGGACGCGGATAGGGCGGGAGGGGTGAGATATGTGGAGGATCAGCTGAACACATGCCGGGAGTTGGCTAAGAAGTTGCATGTCAAGCCTTTGGTGCCAGCTTGAGGACAAAGATCTGATTTTTGATTTCTGGACTGAGTGAACATTTCGTGATTTAGGATGGCTGTTGATTGCTGCAAAATGTTAAAGTTATGTTACTTACGACGTTTTTTATTAATAAATGTTTTTTATGCGTTTTAAACTCATTTCTTATTAAACTAAACAAAAGGATATTTATGCACACTGAATTGTATAATTATGAATAAAATCTTATTTGCCAGTCTTATCAGAGTATAAAGAGTCAAACATGTGGAAAATTTGTTCATATCTGCTAGTATAACACAAATACTACATTTTGACACACTATCCTACAAAATGTCAACGAAACTTCTCGATACCAGTGAGTTCAAAATAGAATTTTGTGCCGCTTAATAGTTTCATTTTTGAAGACACTCCTATAATTCCTTTGAGTGAATGTCGCCGTTTTATCACCGACTGTCTCCTATCTGTGGGAGCTCCAAAATCCAATGCCGAAGCCTTAGCTGATCTCCTGGTCGAAGCAGATTACAGAGGTCATTACAGCCATGGCATGAACCGAGTCGAAATGTACTTATCAGAGATACAGAACGGAATCTGCAAAACCGACGCTGTCCCCGAAATTTTGAAAGAATCACCGGCAACGGCCTGGGTTGACGGACACAGTGGTTTAGGGGTCATCGTTGGTAATTTCTGCATGGATCTGGCTATTCAAAAAGCCCAAAAAGTCGGAGTAGGTTTCGTGGTTTGTAAAGGCTCAAACCATTACGGCATTGCAGGAAAATACGCGCTGCAGGCGATGGAAAAGGGGTTGATCGGTTTGAGTTTCACCAATACTTCACCAGCGGTGGCCCCTACAAGAACTAGACAAGTAAAGCAAAATAACGGGGTTGTAGCATCTTGTTCAGGCGTTTTTAGGCAGCTTTGGGCACGAATCCGTTATCACTGGCCGCTCCAGGACTGAATGGTGACAGCTTTTGTCTGGATATGGCCACTTCGGCTGTTGCTCTCGGTAAAATCGAAATGAAGAAAAGGACAAATTCTGAAATACCGGCACAGTGGTGGGATTCTCAAACCGGGGCTTTGCACCCCTTGGGTGGTAGTGAGGAAAATTCGTCCTATAAAGGCTACGGCCTTGCCGCTCTTGTGGAAATATTTTGCGGCATTTTGGGTGGAGGCGCCTATGGGCCCAATATTAGAATAATGGGGAACTTCGACCGGCTTGCAGACCTTGGCCACTGTTTCATTGCAATTGATCCGACTTGTTTTGCTCCAGGATTCGAGGCGCGTTTGAGTGACCTTATGAGTTCCTTGAGGAATATGCCTAGTGTACCTAATTTTAAATTTTAGTTGGGCATAATCAATTAGATGGTTTTAGGTTGATAAGGAAAAGCCTGTTTTGGTACCTGGCGATTCGGAAAGACTTCACATGGAAGCTGTGGATAAAGCCGGTGGGGTGAGATATGTGGAAGATCAAATGGAAGCTTGCAGAAGAGTTGCCCAAACTCTTAAAATAAAACCACTAACACCTCTTAAACAATAAATATCTATTTTGTTTGAAATTAAATAAAGACATTTTCCGTAAATTTATGGTCTTTTGTTTTGAAAGCTTGAAAAATTTAAGAATACTTTGTCTTGAAAGCTTAAAAATGTCAGAAATTTTGTCAGTTTTTTTAAAATGTCAACAGATGTGGGATCACTTTCAAGTAAAGCTTCAACATTTGGGGAACATCTATTTTCCCTCGAAGAAATCCATCGTTTTATTAAAGACTGTATGATGGCTGTAAATACTTCAGAAAATCACGCAAAAGTTTTTGCTGCTTGTTTAACTGAAGCTGATTACAAGGGCCATTACTGTGAGGGACTAAATAAATTAGGTTCGCCAGTAAATTTTTGTCAAAAATTTTTACTACGTGCTTGCAGAAACATACATTAACGAAATTCAGCAAGGTGGTTGTAACCCTAATGCGGATCCAGAAATTTTAAAAGAATCACCCGTCACAGCTTGGGTTAACGGGCAAAATGGTCTAGGAGTAGTCGTGTCCCATTTCTGTATGGACTTAGCAATAAAAAAAGCAAAAGATTCGGGAATTGGATGGGTTGTTGCAAAGGGCTCGAACAGTTTTGGAATCGCGGGAATTTACTCAGTTAAAGCCCTTGAGGAAGGTTTGCTAGGCATGAGTTTCACAAACGGATCACCCATGGTAGCACCAACACGTGCCATGGAAGTACAGAGACCGAGGCAAAATGATTCTAGAAATGTAGTGAAATTTTTAGGGCGCGCTTGGCACGAACCCAATTTCGGTGGCAGCTCCGGCTTTAGATGGCGACAGTTTTGTGTTAGATATGGCAACAGCCGCTGTCGCGGTTGGCAAGATTGAAATCCTCAGCAGGAAAAATTTGCCAGTGCCTACAGACTGGGCAAATCCCAAAACTGGTGCTATGAGACCTCTAGGGGGGCATGAGCCCAACTCGAATTATAAGGGGTTTGGGTTGGGTTTTTTCGTTGAAGTTATTTGTGGAATTCTGGCTGGTTCTGCCTATGGTCCCAATATACGCAAATACGGGGATTTGGGCCAAATTGCAAATCTTGGACAATGTTTTGTAGCGCTA
The DNA here is from genome assembly GCF_031307605.1 of Tribolium castaneum. Taxonomy (NCBI): domain Eukaryota; kingdom Metazoa; phylum Arthropoda; class Insecta; order Coleoptera; family Tenebrionidae; genus Tribolium; species Tribolium castaneum. The sequence continues at coordinate 16,730,053 of NC_087396.1, forward strand.
AACCCGACCTACTTTGCTCCTGGTTTCGAGGAACGGTTGACAGATTTGTTGAATTTTATCAGGAATATGCAACCGGTGGGTAGTTACTTGTTTAAAATTTGTTTTAGAGAGCTTGTAGGCCGACCCAGAGAAACCTGTCATGGTTCCAGGGGACCGGGAGCGGGAACATATGGCCACGGTAGACCAAGAAGGTGGAATACATTACTGTCGAGATTTGGTCGAATCTTGTAATAATTTAGCCGAAAGTCTAAACGTCGTACCTTTAAGTCCTTTACGATAATAAATTATTTTATTATATTTCTTGTATTATAAAATATTTATGTATATAGACTTAGAATAAAAATTTACAATTGGAAGTTGTGGTGGTGCAAACTGTGGGGATGGGCGTAATGGCCCGAATGGGTCGATCTGGGAACTGTCCTTTGTGAGAACTGGGAGTAAGTATCGTCCTGTCCCGGATGCATCAGGAGGACAGGATGGAGGTTGAGGGACTTCCTGGAGCCCGCAACGCTGGCAGTGTCGGCCACGAAGGCACTATTCATCTCGCCTGAAAGCACCAAAAGTCACTCATTTATTTGCAAAAATCTGCGGAATTACCTTTGAATAGACTAGCTGGAGCGTAATGGGGGTCAGGCTGCAGCCTGACGTGCCTCGTCGCGAGAATGAAGGCCAAAGTGGCCAAAATAACGGCATCGAGGCAGCCGATAGCGGCCAGTAGGTAAGCCCATCGTATTCCGCAATTGCCCAACTCGTACTTGTCCGATTCCCCACAAACCCTGCGGATGCCGTCTTCGGCCCATCCGGCCGGGAAGCACACGCAGCCCGCGATCATGCAAATCGCTGAAAAAACGAAGGTTAGTGGATTGGCAACAGTGAAGTAATTCGAGGTAATTGAACTGTGAAATTGCTGTTTCATAATAGACCACGTTGCACTTCCTAATCGTTTGAAGAATTAGTCGGATTTGTTAGCAAAATTATGAAAGCGGTCGCACAAAACGGGCGTTCCACTTCTTGGTTCTTCACAAAATGGAGAGATTCTTATCGGAAAAGAAAGATTTCGAGATTGGTTACGCAATTTTGTGTGAAAATAAACAGTCGGAACTGGAGATAGTATTTATTTATTGCATAGTTTGCAAGGACAAACCACCAAAGTTGGAAAAGCGAAACAATGACACTAATTCTCTTATTGTGTAAATAATTTATTCTATTTTATTCGAAAGTGTGAAATGTTTCTCTTCACTGAAACAGAAAAGTATAATCAAAGAAGTCTCACTGTGATTACATAGGTATTAGAAAAGTTGTCACAAATCAAAGAAACTCGTAATAATGCCCAGTAGCAATAGTTGAATAATAGTCTTGTTTAAACATACCATATAAATATGATTGACAGGTATAATGTTACTTGTTATAAAATTACACAAACGTTGAAATTTACTTGAATTTTATTGACTACATACCTACTTAGAAAGTATATACATCAATTAGTTATTCAATCATTTACTAATACAAGAATGTCGTCCAATTTTTCAGTTATTTTTATGTAGCTAAACAATTAATTTTTTTGTTCCATCGTAAACGGTAAAATGGCATTTTATCCACTGATTATTTATGGTAAAATTTTATCGTCTAGAAAAATATGGTTCACAACCATTGTTCAAATCATAATAACTCAGTAACTATGCTCAGTAATTCAATCGAAATAATGGAATGTGGAATAAAATTTTGTATTGTACCTACATGACGATAAAATTCGCCATTATCTTAAAATAAAATTTTATCTTCTTGTAACAAACCTATGTTAAATAAATATTACACCCTCGTTTCGTTAGTGTCTGCTCTTTTATTTTTTGAGATTTAGTTTAAAAATTAAAATAATCAACTGTTTCCTCAACTGTTTCATAAAAATTGTATACCTGCATAAAGAATAATTTATCTTAAAATTAACAATATGCAAGTTGATATCGAAAAGCAGGTAAACAAAATAAAAATAAAAAAATATTTTTCAAACAATTCCAGTAGTTTTTACATTAAAAAAAATCTCAACTTTTGCAGTGACAATTATAACATAAAATAATAAAAAGTCTAAAGATATAGAGCAAATGATTTTTTAATATAACTTGATCAAATGAACAGCAATACCTTCAGTGTTATAAATTTTCGACGTGCTTATAATGCGAATTTTTCAACTGCGAGTAGTTAGTGAAATGAATAGATTTTTTAATTGGGCTGTAATATAATAAATGATCTATTTATTTTTTGGGGGCCGGTAAAACTACACTTCGCTACTTCACAACAAAGTTTTTTCCATTGTATTTGCAGTTAAAAATAAATATTAATGTTTCTTAGTCTTGCACGTTGTGCTAATTTATTACGTACAGCTATGTCTACTCATGACAGATGTAAAAGCAACTTAACACTTGGCTGTAACAGTTTTACTTCCGACTAAATCTCGTTGCAACAATTAAAGTAAAGTTTATTTATAAAATTATCTTCTCTCCTTGATCTTATAAATCAGCCTTTCCTCACTTACTTCATTAGTCATAATTTTATTAAAAAAGTTTAACTTTCTACTTGCGCGCTTGCAATTATTCACTTACGTCGTGAAAATTTTTACCTCAATCCTGCTAGCTCGTTTCTGGTCGTAAACTTAATATTAATGCGTACCAAATCTGTTCGTACGTTATGCAAATCGATGCAAGAATTATGCAAGAAATCATTAAATACGTAATAAATAATTTAAATTTGCACATTTATAAAGACATCAAGATGTCATTCCTGCGATTTTTGTTTTCCTTATACCCACAGCTGCTTTCACAATTGAACACTTTAACTTCGCATTGCAAATGAATTAAACGCATCATAAGCTACACTTTTACCAATTAAATTCATAGTCGTGTGGTTTCGATTCGATTAATGACCCACGCAAGGTTCTGATCGTATGTGGGTTGTAGCATCGTTTTCACTTGAGTTTTTTTGGTAACACACTTAACCCGTGGTCAGATTTGGGTCAATAGGTGAAAAAGTTAAATTTTTACTCACATACCTTATTAATTTATTTATTTAAACTTAAAATATTGTATTCAGTGAGAACACGTTACGTAATAATCAACACGCAATAATGAACAATAAAAATCCTTAGATTGGCATAACTGTTTGCCCAAGTATGGGAAGAACTCGCAACAATAAGTATTGTTTAAAGTTCAACACGATCACTTTATAACATGTGCTTTGAGAAAATTTATTTTGCTAAATGTTTAACAGTTGGCCAAGCTGAACCTGGGTTTACTTTCATTTTAATGCGACAAGTATGTTTAACCGCCGGAAACAAAGACAAGTTTCAAACGCTAATTAATAACTTTTCTGGTCCGAACACGTAAAACTTTACATTTCTGGAGAAAAACTTGTTTGATAAAATTGTTAATTAATGTAATTAATTGAGGATAATCATGATCATGCCCTGTAAGGAAAAGAACTGAGAAAATGTAATAAAAAGCATGGAGAAAGTACCTACAGAAAATGATTGTGATCAGAAGCTCAGGCTGTAATTTACGATGACCAGTCTTTGTTCTTCAATTGATTTCTAAATAAGTATGTGATTAACTGATTACTGATTGTGACTGGTGATTAGTCATCAAACCGTGTTCTTGCATTTCTTATTACATTGGTAAAAATTTGAACTTATGTAAAAAATTCGCCTATTCAAATTTCAAACAGATAAATTATAGATTTTCTTTAGCTACATCAAAGATCTTCACGACTTACTACTTTCAGTATGGTAATTATGGCACATTTTTACCGTTAAAAAAATACGTATACATAAGAAGATGAATGTACGCTTAGTTAGGCGTGGACACAGCAATTCATCAACCACATTTTGCACAGTTCCACCGTGACGTCGATTATTGCAACTTTTACATCATTTAAGTGTAACAAAGCAGAAAATCATTTTATGAAACAGGTTTTGTGGATTGTCCTCATCAAAACAAAACACTTTCATTTAAATGTCATGCTTTTTCCTAGATTGTGATTGTGGATAGATTAGTGATGAGCGTTTTTTCGAGGAAGTTAGCAGAGCAAAACGGTTTACTGCAGCTAATTTAATTATAAAATGCAAAAAACATGGTTTTCTAATTTTGTCACTTGCAACATCATTAGACTAAACTCGGTAATTTTTTAGACAATGACAAAAATTTAGTAGAAACTGTTATGCTGATTTAATTTATAGGTTTAGTGATTTCTCTAGATACATAAATAAGAATTATAATTTCAAGATTAAGCAGATGTTGCTAACCTGTTACAGTTTCTTTTTTAATAGGCTGTTAAAAATGTTCCAAAATGCTACACTGCGCTCTCACCAAATTTAGTATATAGTCCGGGACATTTCAATATGAGATACGTCATACCGCACACCTTGACGCGAGACTATATAGAGCACAAAAACTAGATAAGAGCTCAAATTTAGGGAACTTGTGTTTGATAGATGACAAATGTAAACAATAATAAAAATTTAAATATTTCTTTATTGTAGTAAAGTACAGCAAAATGTACCAACTAGAACACTTAAAAACAAATGGAGAAACTTTCAAATGCTTTGAAGTACCGTTGCTGGAGTACTGTTGAGGTTATGTTTGACCTTGGTATGACTGTCAGGTTTAAAGTTGAAATTTGCATTAAAAAGGCCATAAAAGCCTCGAAGTGCCTTTTAGGGTAGTCATCGTCATGTTCCAATTGCATGCCCCCTCTCTGCCACATCAGTAAAATTTGCCACAAAAGTTTTAAAAAACAACTTTAAACAACAAAAAAGGCCCTATTTTCATTAACAATGAGACATATCTCGCTGCATGCGGCACGACATAGGCCTCATAGACCAATCTCATTGTGAATGGTTTTCGCTGAGATCACTTTGAGAGGGTTTCACTGAGACTGACGTTGGCGGAAGGCTGAAACCTGCCTCGCGACAAGTCTTTGCACCAACATTCGAAAACGCTGTCAATGGCTTAAAATTATGAAACTGTGTCAGTTTTTTTGTGTCTTTTGGGATTAGTCTTTGAGTCCTGTTGCGCCGCATGTAGCGAAGCAGATCTCATTGTGAATGGGTTCTTTAAGAAACAGTTTCAATGTACACCACAAGACATACACTGAGACGGCCTCATGCCTCATATCATGGCTTGTAATTGACAGCATTTTATAAAATAATTTGGAATCATAATGCAGAGATTGTTGCGAGACAGGCAGGCAGGTCTCAAGCCTACTGCAGAAGTCGCTCTCAGTGAGTCCATGTCTTAGAGATGCAAGACCAATTTAGACCATTTACAGTGAGATTGGTGCCCGAGACCTATGTCATGCAGGAAGCCAAACTTCATCGTGAATGGACCCTTTTCAATGGGGGTGTGCTTTTTGAATAAATTTGAAATGGCCTTTTTGAAAAAAGCAGTTGTCTCTCTTTTATTCATCTATTCAACACGTTTGTATTCGATGCACTTACACCAATTTCATTATCAGTGTCTTGATTATCAGGCAAAGGCAAAGTGGAATTGGAGGCAACCCAGAAATAAAAACACTCTAATTTCCTTTATTAGTAGGCTATATTTTTTATAAAAGACGACTACTCTCAGATAGAGACGTACAAAAATGTAAACAAGAGTAAAAGTTGGTTTTTCGCAATATTTCACACTATTCTTCCACACGTCCACAGTAAAATCAGAAAGCGCTTGTTGTTATAAAGCCCTTATTATGTTTTTCAACGATGGATGAGACTTTGTGACGTATTTGTTAAACGTAAGTTTTCAAATACCCCATGCCAGTGCAACGGAGTTATATTAACAATTTTATGGGATTATTTTTTTTACACCCATTCTGCTTGAAACAATAGTCGCTACCAGGAAATAACAACGAAAAAAGTGGACCCAAAAGGCTTCAGCTGCAAATTATAAACACTATCTGTGATTTTTTTAATAATTAATTAATAAATGTCGTGAACTTACTTTGAAGTAAACAGTGAGCTCCATCTATAACTCATAATTACTTGAACCGCAATTCCCATCATCAAAATGTGCAAAACTGCGATAAGTGAGGTTATGCAGGTATGCACTTTGTTTTCCAGTTTTTCACACAAAATATATCACAAAGTGCACAAATCGTACAACCAGCGATAGTCAGTACTGTCAGTACGTCACAGCAGCTTTCTCCAGCACAATCACTGACTGCAATTCTGTGTTGTGCCATTCCCGTCTCATCATATAATCTATAATTGTTATATGACAAGTAATGTTTCTACCTTCAAAAATACTTGCGTAAATATTTTATTATCCCGTTAGTACACACTTTTAAAGCAGCCACGGGTTATATAGATTAAAATTATAACATTTCCTTTGTTATTGTTTACATCAGTCAGCTGTTTACTGTCATTTTCTAATCCTACCAATTTCAAAAATGTCCCTGTTATTAAAGCTCAAGGACTATAGAATGAGAGAGAGAACATTTTTTGTTCACATAGACGCTGAATATACGTATAAATGTCAGAAAATTCAAATTTTTTATGTCCAAATAGAAATGTCCCGGACTGTAGGTAAGATCGTCAACACGAATTATAAAAACACAAAAAAGAAAAGCACACTGTTTCTCATAATGAGAGAAAAGCAACCTGTTAGGAATGAAGAGTGTCATAAAACGTTTTACAACAATTTCATTTTTAATGTCGTTATCTAATAATTAAATACTAAAGTTGATTTTTTAATTTAAGAAATGATTTCTCCAGCTCTCATTTTATATTTTGTACTTATGTCCGAGGAATAAATCGCACCCTAAATTTTGTACACCTGATTTCCTCAAGATTTCCTTTAATTAATCATGATTTCATTTTCCAAAAAAAGCATCGAACAGTTCGACTTTATTTCTAGAAATGCTTCATTTTGACCCAACAATCATGAAGTCATTGGTTTTTGAGTAGTGATCTTTTTGTTAAATTCCGTTGGGAATAAAAGATAAATACTTAGGTATAAAGGTAAAAATAGTAAAAAAAGTGTTTAAAGTTTTTGATAAAATAAATAACTGTGATAAATAACGAATTTAAAATAAATATTATATGGCAACGGTGGGTAACACTCGTAATCGCAATAGAATTTATTCAATAAAATGAATTATTTTTGAAACGGTTGTCTAGGAAATAGTAGTACCCAGTGTTGGTTTACATCTAGAAATTTTTTTTGAGAATTTTAATTTCTCTAAATTCAAAAAACTGCTAGAAATTGATAGTAAACTCAAAAATAATAAGTTCATCATTATGTTAGGAAACGATTAGAATGTAACATAAAGCAATAAAAAGTAATTATTTTAATAAACTTTAACGACGATAAGGCCCACTTCCTTAAAAGGTTTTAAATATTTTAAATAAAAAGACCAATACCAACTGGTGTCAAGACGTGGTGGTGTGTGCATGTGTTGTTGTCATTAAGTTATTATTAATTCCATCTTTCGATGTCTACTTCCAAGAATTTGAACTAGTAAAAAGCCTGATGATGTTTGTTAATAGAAACAAAACACTGCAAATCGTCTTTTTATTTAAAACTTTTTAATGAAGTTGATACTATCCTTGTTAAATTTTATTACAACTAATCAGTCAAGGATGTCAAAAATTTTTCACTGCTATAAAATAACGAAAACTGAAGAAGTTAACAAGATAAGTTTAAAGCCCCATATTTTTTAAATTAGTTACAGGTGACTTTAAAAATCTCTCAAGATTATTCCTGTAATCTACACATGCTTCTCAGAAACTAGTACTGAGTTGGAGCTCGAATATCTGAACATCCCCTGTAGTATACTTTCTATTCTTCTAACAATTAAAGAATAATGATAAAAAACAAATAAACTAATAGTTATTTATTTCACAGACAATACAATTTTTTCTCTTATAGGTATTAATAATGTTGTTGCTTATTCCATAGGAAAGAAGTAGTACATCTTTATTTTACAAGTCATTACTATGGTACATTTTTTTTTTGTTGGTGACATTTTAAACCTTCTTTTTAATATCGGAGATATAACGGTTTATAATAGATTATTATACACTACTTTAAAACACAAAAACAAAAACAAATTTAATAACACTCATACGAAAACGCTTAAAGTTCTCGAGTGCTCGTACTCGCATAGGCTCGTTGCATAACGACAGCCCTCGAACTTTAAGCTTGTGTTTTTTTAACGTACTCAATAGAATAAAGTGGTCATTTGATGATTTTTTTATTCTATCAGTAAAAAAATTTACCAAAAATTTTTCACGGTAGCCATAAGAGAAAACGTTGTATTATACACGTAAGGAAAAGTTGACATTATCTGCTCGTAATTCTTTTCTGAAACGAGCACTCGTTTCAGAAACACATCACTCACAGATAATGAAAAACATTTCTTTACCAGTATAATAAACTACTAAGTAATTATTTATTTATACACTTAAAATTTTTTTATCGTTGTCTACAATATACAAAAATATATTCGATCCTCCATTATTTCGATTGCTTTACTGAGATATTTTGACTGATAATTATAAACATCAAAAACAAAAAAACAACAATGGTTGTGAATCACTTTTCTCTCTTCCAATAAAATTGCATTTTACCCTGAAGTAAACAGTAGATAAAATAACATTTTATTGATTACGTAGGAATAAAATAAAATAGATACTGATAATAACAAATATGTACATACAAAAGGCTTTATCATAAGACAAATGTTCTTCGATTATTTTTGTAAAAGATGAGTGTTTTTCATATACCTAAGTATATAGGTATAGTTTTTAATAATTAGCACGAATACAATAAATTCATATGATGCCTAAACACGAAATAAATAAAAGAGTATCATCCGTTATAAAATAACAGAAATAAAATTCTCAAAGTTATTATTTTATTTATACCAATATATTTTTATATAAGTAGGCATTATCTAAGTCTTAATAACAAATAGTTATTTTTATATTAAATGCACAAAGCGAAAGATCTTTAATATAGAATAGAATAAAATACTTCAAAGCCAAAAAATATAAAAACATAATACATAATCAAAGAACCACCAACAAAAATTAAAATTACTTTCCAAAAAAACTTAATGATGTTATAAGTTCAGGCAAGTAATTTAGTAAAATTAAATTTCGCTTAATAAAAACTAACAATTCAACAAATAGGAAACTTATGAAGTTTAGACACAGTTTTTTATTTGTTTTCAAAATAACATGGTTGTGATTATCCAAAATATAGACTTGTTTTGTTCTTGTTCGATTTTTTCCTTACCCGAGACCAGCTGCGTCCACCCGCATACGTGAAAAACAGTCGTCGAATGACAAAAGAAGAATAATATCATGGCACAAATCGTCAAAAGGGCACTAATCACCGCCAAGCCCACAAAAACGGTCGCGGCCTGAAAAGCACTACTCGCGATACTCATAAAATCGTCCAGTCTGCCCTTGCATTGTTCACCGGCCTCTTCCGCATAGCACACCGACCACAGTCCAAACTTGCCCGGAGTCTCCCCGTCGATGTCGCCGATCCACTCCGGGGTGACGAACGACACCACGCCGATGATGGCGTAGCAAATGGTGAAGATGGCCCAGAGGACTCCTATGGCCTTTGAATTGCGTACGTAGCTGGTGGCGTAGATCTGCGAGGAGTCCACATACTCGATTTTGGAACCCATTTTCGGGAGGTTTTACGGACACATAGCGCGAAGACAGCGATGGGCTGGCGGAGACACGAACCAAGAATGATTTCACCTTCTTTTACCTGACACACCTGAATGCCGATGCTTCCCACCTGGCAAGAGGGGGGACGGTGATAGGTAAAGGTAAGGCAAGTTCGTTTATGGTTTAACCCAAGTCAAACAAAGACTCCATAGAAAGGAGTTTCAAAGGTTTTTTCGTGTTGTATGGTTTGTGAGGTAAAGAAACAAGTTGAAGATAAAAAAAACTCTATTGAACAGAAGAATAGAGTGGGTCAGCTATTTATATTTTATCAAGTAATCTTTTTACAAATTTTTAAACATTGTACCGAGTTGCTGACCACAACTTTAATTTAGTTGAGGCAAGAGTCATCTACCTAGCGGAATTTTTGCTATAATTTTGTAAAAGTAGTGTGTGCGTGTAATCCGTGATTATGTAAGGACGGCAGCTACCTGTTAGCTCGAAATCGATAAGAAAGCTTGGTGCAGCAGAATTCCTAAAGATGGCATAGCGATGATAAAAACTAAAGTATATAATTTATTATTTAAAGTTGTAAACGCAAAAAACAACCACTTTTTTTATTACTGTAAAAAACATTTCTTGTTACGTTTGTTTACTATTGCCTGCGCCTACTGTACGCACCCAAATATACAACAGTCACAAAACACTTGGTATAAAAAAATTAGTTAGTTTTTGGAAACCTATGACAGTAGTTGTCAAACTCATTGTTTCGAATTGCTATTTTTCAGCAACAGTTATTATGACATCATTATCAAGAGACAGAATGAAATGATTCTAATCTATTTTAATCACTAACCACTCAAAAACGCATTTTTTGAAGGGGTGAACAAACTCGATTATCAATTTTTTTTTAATTTGTAACCGAGTTCGTGTCGGAATATGTATTCGTGGTGGCATTTTTCAGGCACTAGTCTCGGAAAATTATGTGAAACACCCTGTATATTTAACTAAAATAAAATATATATAATTTATCAATCAATAAAGCAAACAAAAAATAGAGAAAATTAATCTAAAAGCAATATCTGTTTCAACTGGTTAAAGTTTAAATTCACGATGTTTTGTAATTTTTCACTTATGAAAATTCACTGTTAATGGAACACGTAATTTTCAACAAAGAAACAGAATTTGTATTCTGTCGTAAGCGATAAAATGCTATTTTATTTATTGTTTACTTTATGGTCAAACGAAATTTTATCGTCTAACTTGGTTTGTTGTCTACTGTTTGTTTCATATTTTTCGAGAAAGTGTTCATGATGTTATCCGAATGAGCTGGAACTGGGTGTATCTACACACGTAACTTCCGTCTCAGTGCAATTCTATAGTAACTATTAAATTACCCTCTAACTGAAAGTTAAATGTGAGTTAAAGTTTTAGTTTTGGCACAGTTCAAATCTGATATTTTAATAATAGTTATCAAAAATGGTGTTAAAACGCAGTGAAACTACTACGTACTACACAAAGTGAGCAAAGATTATAAAAAATAAAAGAGGGATGTCAAAAGATAAACGAGCGCGAGATATTTAATATTTCAGTACATGTACCATTCATATCATGAAAATTAGTGCTGCAGTTTGCTTCTTCAATATGTGCTATTTTGAAAAGAACTTGAATTCGTTGGAGAATTGAATAGTGCGGAAGAAGCGTCCATATCACGTAGAGAACAAATCGACAAACAAATGCGCAAGTGGAATTGTTTAGGGTGGGTATTACGTGATCAAAGTAGGCCGAGAAAGACAGGAAAACAATAAATAAAAAAACATAAATTATTGTTTTTAAAGACAGTTTTTATAAAGTGGCTCTAACAGAGGCTCAAAAAATTAAAACATAATGTTTTTCTGTCACAGGAAAATATTTCTGCTTTTAGATTAATATGATTATAAAATTTATAAACGTTTTTTCGATGTTAAAACATTATTTTTTAAGTTTTTGTGCATTTTTTAAATAAAAGCAATCTGTAAAAACAATTTTTTTATGTTTTTCATTTAATTTGTAAATTTTGGGTTCAGTGTTCTTCAATTTCGTAGTCCATACTAATATTTAACTTGTGCTAAATCAGCTCATTGGATAGCAATATCTGTTGTTATTTACCTATCACTCCAGCCCACATTGATCAGTAAATGACGTGGAGCTATAATAATTACTAACCTGGGGATATTACTGCATTATTTGATGTACACATACCTATTACCTACAAAGCAAAATAATGTATATTTAACTCTGGAGTGTAACACCACTTTTAACACAAATACACATTACATTCAAATAGTAAGTAGGTTCCACGTTTTTCAATGATGGCTTAAAATATAAAATTACGTGTTGTTTACGTTTTATTAAAGAAAACAAGAAACTGCCAACAAAGCAATAAAAATGCCCTTACAAACTTTTAATTAGCTACTCCAGTTCGGAACCATAAAAATCGTGTCAATGAAAATTTTATTGGCTTTACGAAATATGAAAAAATTTATTTAATTCACACGTACGTAAATCCAGTTTAATTAAAAGTTTGGAGCATTTTTTAGACGAAATTATCCACAAATGAGGAAATTCTTGTTACCCACAGCTCCTTAATTTCTCAATTTCCTGGCGGTGTACACACACAAATTGTCTTAGATTAAGTTTGAATCTCTACTCGCTGTTTACGTTGAATTTAGTGCTGAAATGTTAAAAAAAACACAGGGATCGATAAAACCACAAAACGTTTTATTTTAAAATACAGATTTGTTCTTTAAATAAACCCTTTTTTAATTGCAAGTTTCATTATCGGGAGAGTCCTTTCGGCGTACTTGTCCCGATTTTTCACCGTTTTTGTAAAAGTCTCAGTGATGTCCTGATCGGACTCCGCCACTTCCGCCAAATCGCTCACTTCGTCTTTTTCTGACACACATATTCTAGCGATTGCCGGTAACATCATCAGTCCAAACATAGCGAATCTCTTCCACTGATTCATTAGCTCCTCAAAAGGAAAGACTTTCTCCGGATCACTTCCCAACTCTTTAAGGAAATTGGATAAACTCTCGTAGTACGCACCGACAAAATCGTCAAATCGCTCGGTGTCGTCTTTCGAAAGACAGGTGAATAGGAAATAAGACAAGTCGTAAACAGGGGAGGCTAACCTGCTTATTTGAAAGTCCAAAAGACACACTTCAGATAACTGCATTTTCTTGTCGTCCTGAAAATTGAAATAATTAGATTAAGGCAGGGAAGTAAAGTGAGTTACTTTATATTTAAACATAAAGTTGTTATTCCAGCAATCTCCGTGAAGGATCACAGCGAAGGGATCGCTGGGGTCGGTCATCTCGTTGTATTTTCTTGACTGTTTGTGCAAAAGTTCAGCTTTTTCAATAATTTCCTGTTCATTTTTTTCACGGGCAAGCGCTATGATGTCCTTATAAACATTAGTGTCCTCTCTCCCTTTAAATGATTCTGCCATAAGTTTCAAAATATCTTTCAGTTCCTTTGACAAGCTTTTAAATAGTTGCGGCTTTTGATCTCTCAAAGCAAACGAAACTGCATGAAATTTTCCATACGTCTGAACAACTTCCATAATGTGCTCTTTATTCATACTGTTGCATCTATCATGCAAGGAAAATCCCCCGCTTTTCACATTTTCCAAAATTAATACTTCCATATCATCCATGATAAAAGCATCGTAACACTTTGGTACATTGTTGAAAGGGTCTTTGACCCCTTTCTCCCGCTGAAACTCCACAAACACGGGCAGCACTTTTGTGTAGAAATAAATCTCATTTTCAAAAACACTCCTAATAGGCATGATGTCCCTCAATTGCGAACTCTTCTTGCCACATTTTATCACAAAGCTGTAATTTCTGGTTCCGGTTTCAGTGTCGGCGGTAATTTCCACGAAAGTTATGTCTCCTAAATAATTGTCACCTTTTTCAGAACTCCCGGAAATGTTCACACGGAAATTTCGGACGTTTTCTTTTAGGAAAAAGTGCTCCAACCATTTCTCGATATCACTTCTAGTTGCACGATTTGCAGAATTCATTGTTTGGCTTGATAGGAAATTTTCAACTGATGCTAAAACTTGAGTAAAAATTTATTATCTTCTCCGATAACAATTTTTAAAGACCTTTTACGAGTGCTTATTGCAAAATATTATTAAAAATTACAAGGACACTCAATCGTGAATTTCCTTTGTTGTAAAATCATCGAAATTGTATCGGGAGTATTAAAAATTTGTGTTTTTGCCGACAAGGTCTATGCTCTCTGCTTATCATTTTTCGCGATAAAACAAAATATTGATCACAAAAAGGAATCTCTGAAGCACGTCGTACTTAAAAAGTATAAAGCTTCCTCGAGTTGTTCACAGACGTGATAATTTTTTCAAAGGAAACACATTTTTATTATTGATTAGTTTATTTAGATAAATCCTTTTCTAATTGCAAGCCTCATTATCGGCAGTGTTCTTTCCCCAAACTTTTTCGTGTTTTTAAACGACTCTTTGTATGCTTCAGTAAAACCTTGCCCCGTCTCCACCAGTTCGGCCAAATCTTTCACTTCGTCCTTGTCTTGAACACAGGCTCTAAGAATGTTCGGCATCATGACTAACCCAAACAAGGAGAATTTCTTCCACTGATTTAATAATTCCTCATAGGGAAACACTTTGTCCGGATCGCTACCCAGCTTTTTAACAAAACTGCAAAAGCTCTCATAATAGACGTCTATAATTTCATCAAAGTTCTCGGCTTCTTTTTCAGACAGGCAACAGAATAAAAAGTAGGATAAGTCATAGACGGGAGAAGCTAATCGACTTAATTGAAAGTCCAAAAAACACACTTCGGATAACTGCATTTTCTCATCATCCTGAAAATTGGATTAATTAATAACGGCTTTATTAACGCAGAGAATGACATACTTTATATTTGAACATGAAATTGTTATTCCAGCAGTCTCCGTGAAGAATAATTGCGTAAGGGTCACTCGGGTCGGTAATGTCGTTGTGAGTTCGGGATTTTTTATTTAAAATATGTGCTTTTTCTACAATTTCGTGCTCATTTTTTTCCTTTGCCGCATCTATGATTTCTTGAAAGAAATTTGTTTCGTCGTCAAGTTTCATAGTTTCAGATGCAATTTTCATAACATCTGTGAATTTTTCAGCCAGAGCTTGAAAAATTTCAGGCTTTTGGTCTTTTAAAGCAAACGAAATTGCGTGCAATTTCCCATACAACTTAATGACTTTCAAAACATGGTCCTTATTCATACTGTTGTTTCTGTTATGCAAGAAAAATCCGTTACTTTTCATATTTTCCAAAATTATTACTTCCATGCCATCTTTGATGAACGCATCGTAACACTTGGCCACATTGTTGAACGGTTCTTCAATATTCTTCTCTTTCTGAAATTCCAGAAAGACAGGATACACTTTTGTGTAGAAGTATATCTCGTTTTCAAATGCTGCTTGTATTGGGATTATTTTTCTTAATTCGTCACTTTTCTTGCCACATTTTATTACAAGATGATACTTTTTGTTCTCATTGGTTTGAGTCTGACCAGAAATTTCAACAAATGTTATATCGCTCAAGTAGTTGTCACCCTTTGCTGAGTTTCCAGATATCTCAAAGCTGTAGTTATGAAGACCTTCTTTTTGCAAGAAAATTTCCAACCACTTGTCCAAGTCTTCTTTCGTTGTTCGGTTTGAGGAATTCATTGTAAAAATCGTTAGATAGCAAGTTTTACACTAAATTATATTAAAGTGGATTAGGTTTTATGTGCAAGATTTTTTGAAACGTGTAATCTCTTATCACATTTATCTCGACGAGTCACAGTTGTTGACTAATTAAAGCGGCAGGAAGTGATTTAGTTCTTTTAACAATATATTTCGCTGCCGTTTTGTCCGTTTTAAAATAATGGATAGTAATAAAATCGATTTTGACCAGTAAAAAACAATAAATGATCAGTATTTAATTAATTTTTGCACAGTAAAAAATTTAAATGACAAGAAATCACTCACAGTATTTTATTAAAATTTGTTTAGTATAAAGTGCCGAGTAAAAAAAGTATAAGCACAGTTTAAAAAATAAACGCTCAGTAGCTTGCCTGCAGGAAACATTCTCCCTATTTTTGAAATGCTATTATTTACTGCGCATTTATTATTGTTACTTTGCATCGATCATTTTTACTGTGCATTTATTATTTTTACTATGGATTTATTATTTTACTGTGCAGTAATTATTTTCACTGTTTATTTATCAATTCACTGTGCATTTAATATGTTTTCAAAAATATTCTTTTAATCCTTTAGGGTCAGTTTCATAATCGAATTTAAAGGAGCATTAAACTAAATGTTACTTATAATGTGCTGTTTACTATGGATGGATGAAACTAGTCCTTAATTTATAAATTAATTTAATTTTTAATTTAATCAATTAGATTTAAGTCTAGTAACCTGTAAGACTTTGAGCACTTTTATTTTAAAGTTATGAACAAATTTATTAAACTTGAAAATTCTTTTTGCTCAGATAGTAAAAAAAATTTGGAGAACTTATTTTGTATTTAAATTTAGAACACAAAAGGCGGGAAATACTTCAATTTCTTTATTTCATAAAGCATCTATTTCGTACATATGCAGCAAGATATCGCGGACTCTTTCCTTAAACAACTCTTCGTCATATTTCACTTGCATAAATGTTTCTCCAGCATCTACATCTTCATCAACGCTTTTTTGCTTATCAGCGTTTTCCACCATTGCAATGTGGTCTTCTTTACTTGTGAGTTTAATTTTAGTTAAAACGAATGCAAGAATCATTCCGTATTTGGCATATTTTCTCCATTCTTCACTCAAGACTTTTCTTGGTAATAATTTTCTGGGATCACAACCGAGATTTATTGCAGTTTTGCAAAAACTAGCATGATAAATATCTAAATAATCTTCTAGTTTATCGAACAATTTTTTCGAACCGCCTGTGTAGAAAAAGTACGATAAGTCGTAGACAGGAGTACCGGTTGTGAATAATTGAAAATCTAATAAATTCATGTCAACTAGTTTCGATTTAGCTGGTTCCTAAAAAAACAAATTTCTTCAGTATTTTACCCAAAAATCAAACTTTGTACCTGATATTTGAACATCATGTTATTGGACCAACAATCTCCATGAATAATCCCGGAATATTTTCCCTCATAATGTCCACTTTTTTCAAAGATTTCGGTGCAATTATTTTTGTAGTTTTGATACTTTTCCACGATTTTAGAATCCTTAATTGGATCTAAACTTTCACATACTTTTTCCGAAATTTTTGCAAGTGTTTCACGGAAGGCTTTTCGTTTGGCAAACAGTAGCCAGATATTTTTCAGTGACTTTGTCAACGTTTCAAACTTTTCGCAATCCTGCTCTTTCATACAAAACGAAATTGCGTGAAAATGCCCGTAAGTCTTGAAAATGTATCTCGTATGTTGGTCATCCAGCAGTAAATTTTTCTCCCGCAGTTCAAACCCCGCTTTTGTAATGTCTTTAAAAACCAAAAGCTCTCGCCCCGGCTCTTTGCAGCACGTCACAAATTCGGGAATCGAGTCAAAAGCTTCACACATGTGCTGCTCCTTTTCGAATTGTTTGAACGCCGGGTACACTTCCGTGTAGAAGAAAATTTCGTTTCTATAAATTTCTTCTATCTCGTCTTGGGTTCTTCTTACGGCTTCTGTTGGAGCTCTCTTTATCACCAAATGGTGAGTAAGGTTAGTTTCGTTGTCTGTTATTGAAACTTTGTAGAATTCACCCAAAAATCCATCTCCTTTATTTGCTGTGAGATTCAGATTTACCGAATAGTTGGTTAAGTTGAGTTTCTTAGCTGCGTCATCAAGAACAGAGAGGAGTTGTTTCTCAAAATTACTAGATGCACACATTGTTAATTGTTTACCACTGTGTGAAAGCAAAACGTAATGCGAATAAACAGAGATAATGTTGCTTTTATAGCCAAAAAGATTATCAACTGATTTATCTGTTGCTGAGAAGGGATGACTTTGAATATTTTGGCAATTTCTTTGGACATTTGGAAAAATGCAAGTAATGCAAGTAATCCACTTGGACTAATAAAATGAATTGTTGTTTAATAGGAATTGTTTTATTTATCATTGTAATTACAAAGCTCCGATCTCATTCAAGTGAATCAAAAGATTGCGAATTCTTTCATTAAAAACAGCCTCGTCCACGTTAGCACTCGTTAGTTTATTTTGGTTTTTTTGCCCAGTCGATTCTGATAATTTAACCGATTCTTCTTTACTCATCAGTTTCACTTGAGTTAAAAGAAGTGCCATTAACATTCCAAATTGGGAATATTTTTTCCAGTCTTCTGTAAGTATCTCTCTAGGTAAAAGCTTTTCCGGATCACCACCTAACGCTTTCGCACATTTAGAAAAACTTTCGTAGTAAATATCTAAGAAAGTTTCTAATTTATCAAATAATTGTTTAGACCCTCCGGAATAGAAAAAGTATGACAAATCGTACACTGGAGTGCCCTCAAACGACATTTGAAAATCCATCATTTGAACATCGACGATTTGCGAATTCTAAAATTTGTATAAAGTTTTTTGAAATTAGTTTTGTTTTCCTACCTGATATTTGAACATCATATTATTGGACCAACAGTCCCCGTGAAGAATACATGAATATTTCCCTTCATATTTCAACACTTGGAGATACATTTCTACGGTATTTTCCTCATACTTTTTAAAAGCTGTTTGCAAGTTGGGATCCAGAATTTTGAAGGCTTTTCCAGCCATTCCTTTCAAGCCTCGGCAAAACCCATCCTTGTGCCCAAAAACTGCAGGGACATTGACTAATTTTTTAGTCAGATTTTTATACACTTCTAAATTCTGGTGCTTCAGGCAGAAAGAAATAGCATGGAATCTGCCATAAGTTTTAAAAATCAACTTTGCATGTTCTTCATCTAGTGCTAAATTTTTGTCTCTCATTATAAAACCGGCCTTTGTGATGTCTGCCAGAACGATCATTTCTTCGCCAAGTTTTCCCACACTTGTTATATAACGAGGGACGTTATTAAACAATTGTGTGGTTTGGTGTTCTTGTTGGAACTTAATAAAAACGGGAAATACTTCAGAGTAGAATAAAATTTCATTGCTGTAGGCCTCTTGTATACAAGTTGCCTCCCTCCGCCTTTGATCACTTGGTGCCACTTTGATAACAACGTTAATTTTTTTGTTGGTTTCTTGGTCAATTATAGCCGCTTTGTATATTTCGCAAAGAAAGCCATCACCTTTAAGAGCGCATAAATCGAGGTCTATGCTAAATTTTTGGATGTTTAAATTTTTTGCAGCATTTGTGAGCAAAGTGTTGAGTTTTGATTCTAGTTGAACAGTTGTGGTCATTTTAACTATTCCTGAAAAAACATAAAGTGAACAAAATGTTACATATTATTTAGAGAATTTTACTTCACTATTGGATAATAAAACAAAGTGCTACTTCTGATTGAATGATAATGCTCTTACTACACTAAACCATGTAATTTTATCTTATCTCTTCAATTATATAATTATGCCTTTGATTCAAGTACAAGTCACTCTTACTAGCAAATATTGACTTTCAGATTTTATTATTGCTGCAACGAAGTGCTAAAAGTGTAAATTTAGAGTTTGCAAATCATGCAAGACTGTTTTTATAAGAACTTACCTGTGGTTGAAAATACGTAGGTATAGATGAATTTGATGAATTCAAAATTACCAGTAATAAAAATATTTTCGAACATTATACCGAGTAATTATTAAATATGCGTTGACGTTGATTTGGCTTCTTTGTATGACTTCAACTATGTAAATAAGGTAGCAACTATGAATTTAAGTTGTTATCGTTAGAGATTTATGCAGTAAGTAAATTAAATGTAAACTCGCTGTGTTTGTTAAGTTGGGAAATGTAGCTGACTGACAAACCTTGATTTAGTGGTCCCCAGCCCCAGGCACATTAAAAACGTGAAGAGAGGGGACAATTAATTTTGAACAAAGAACAGTGCTTAAATATTTGTTCAGTTTTTGAATAATTAAAATCGCATAACGGTTTATTAATACGTAGATACAATATAATCATCAAACGTTGCATAATTTATAATCCTTTTAAAGAAATACACACATTTACGAAATACTGTATATCACATTATTATTGAGTTACATTATAAAATAATCACAGATAACCAAATTCGTCCATAAAAATCGCAATATCCGTAATACGTTTATTAATCTCTTCATTGTTCGAAGCTTTTGACGAGCTGATCGACTGCAAGATATCTTTTCCCTCCTCGGCACACTTGCTCAAATCTGGGACTTCATCGACTTCACTCAAAATAACTCTCATTACGAACAGTGCCATAAACAGACCGAATCTCGCATAATGTTTCCACTGGCACTGCAATTCTTCAAATGAAAAAACTTCTTCGGGGTTTAAGCCCGCCTGCTGAATTGTGGCTGATAAATTTTCGTGATAGATTTTCAAAAAATTCTCAATGTCGTATAAAACTTCCTTTCCACTGTTGGCACAGAAGAAGTACGCGAGGTCAAAAATTGGGGACCCGATGTGGGCTATTTGCCAGTCGAGGAAACACATCTCTGTTGGTTTCCCCGGATTTGTTTTATCCTTAAAAAACAGCTTAGTATAATTTTAAACTACAAAACTTATTTACCATATATTTGTACATCATGTTGTTGCACCAGCAATCGCCATGGAGAATTGTCGAATATTTATCGATTCTTTTGACGTCTTCTCCAAAGAATTTTTCGCATTGTTGGGTGAACCGAGTGAGGGCTTGAGTGGCTTGTGCGTTTCCTGCAACTGCTTTGAAGCCGTTTCCGAATATGAGTTTCGAGCTCTCGGCAAATTTCGCTTTCTCTTCTGGCGTTTCCTCTTCGCTGTAGAAAATGTTTTTCAGGTTTTTGCTCATTTCTTGGTATAACTCTGGTTTGAGGTATTTCAAAGCCAGTCCAGTTCCATGAAATTTGCCATAAGTGGCAAATCCTAAAGCGACATGATCTGCATTCATTGGTATTTTGCGATTCCATAGCTTGTAATCAATTTCTTTAAGATTTTCTAAAATTAGGCACTCTTCGTATTCCTTAAGAAAACTTCCGTAGCACTTTGCAATTTCCCTGAAGCTGTTCTTGATGCTCCTTTCGCGTGAAAGTTTTTCAAATTCGGGGAAAATCGTTGTGTACATATAAATTTCCCTCTCGTAGGCTTTCCTAACGGGAGCTTGTTCTCTTAGTTGTTTCCCACTAAGTGCTGATTTAATCACCAGATTAAGCTCCTTGCTGTTATCCCAGATTTTGACGATGTTGATAATTCCCAAATAGCCATCGCCTTTTAAAGATCCCGCCTGGACATCGATTTTATAATCTTTAAAACCTTGACTTTCTGCCACTTCCTTGACTAGTTTATTTTGTTCGTCAGATAACGAAGCACTCATTTTTACGCCTGTCTCTACTAAAGATTGATTAAAACTGATGCAATGCGTCTAACGAGAGATTATTATCACTCCCACTTTTTAACCTTGGTTTTAATAAATTTTGATTCTGAGTACCATACCTTGACCATCAGAGAGGTAATTACTGTAATTTAAAAATAACTGACCCAAATCTGGTCCAAGGTACATCACAATGTATAAGAACAATTATTGTTTTTTAGAAATAGTGTATAGGTTTGTTTAAAATATGCATATCGGCGGATGGGCAAAGGTCATGTGTGTTCATTGTTCCGGCGTAATAAAATCATAACATAATGGAATGAAGATAAATTGTTTTAAATATTTAAGTGTCGCATCCGCGATGCAGGCAACAAAATATACAAGCTTGATTAAATTTAGTATATAATCTGTTACACAACAAATTTGGAAACGTAATCGTTCATATTCTTTTATTTTTTTTACCTAGCTTATAATAGAATTAAGTTCTTCTGTGTGGGGAATACAATGAAAACATATTTTTTTGAATTTAAATTTTTTTGGGGTTCAATTAAAAAAAAAATAACTTTGCAGTTGTAGATTTTTTCCGAAATTCGGAGCGCTCCGTCATTTTGATCTAAATTTATCCAATAGTTTCTATCTAATTAATTAAATAAATTTTCAGTTTCTACGAGGTTAAGTTGAAAAGTTCTTGGTCTAACAATGAAAGACTTCGTTTTTTGATTCAAATATGCATTTATTTTTTTTGTATAATCTTTATATAGTTCAAGGCACTTAGTGCAGTGTGTTTCTAATTTTTTAATCCCATTCCTGTAGTGATTTTCTGGTAGGTCTGCAAAATACTTGTTTATAGCCGCAATCACCTCCTCATTCGAGTGATAATTTTCCCTACTACGATTTTTCTTAAATTTGTGGTTGGTGGAAGTTGGGGAAGTCAAATTAGGCGAATATGAAGACTGTTCCAATAAACTACACTCATTTCTCAGATATCCCTATGTCCTTAGCTATCTCATACACTTTTATTCGCCGATTATCTGATACTAGATTGTTCATTTTACTGTGGTTTTCATCCGTGGTTACTGTTTTTGGTCGTCCTTCATAAAATTCATTATTACAAGATGTGCGACCACGTTCGAATTCAGTTGATCATTTTTATCCTAGAATATGAAGAGGACTCTTTATAAACTTTCACTAACTTTGGATAAATTTCTTTGGCAATAAGCCCTCCAAAACAAACAAATTTATGACGGCGAAATTTTTTATTTTATCGATTGTTCGAAACAGACATGCACCTTTACTTTAAAAAATGCTAGATTTTTTTTAGATTAATTAATTGTTCTTTTGGGAAACTTGATAATTACTTCTTTTATTTGGTTAGGACTGTTGACAATGAGTAGAGCTTTATTTATAAATCATTTTATTTTTTGTTGTAAGTACAATATATTATACACGTAGTAATCACAAGAAACATGATGTTCAATCGGAGAACGAATTATTCACCATATTTGCAGTGAGTTGCGAGTTGAAATACTGTAGTTGAAGTACGAGTATTATAAACAGTAATAACAATACATCTGGTACATTTTTTTGGTTTTACATAACATTTTTTTAATTAAAAATCAACATTAAAAACATTTAGGTAATGTATTATTTTTATAAAAAATAAATTACGAAAAGTTTTGCGGAATAAATCACTATTTTAACTAATAATATTACCTAACAATTTTTTTATTGCACAATAATAACAACAACGTTGTTACAGTAAATACAAAATATTACATAGTTACATATAAGTCATATAACTATTTACAAATTATAGGGAAGTTTATTTGTTAATATATTATGAGAACATGCATTATAGTTTAAATCACAGTTTTGATAAATTTTAACATTAATAGAACAGTGTTTTGGTAAAAATATACCCTGTGTTACGTCACAAATTTATCTAGTAAAAGTAAGTATTTGGAAACACAGACAAGAATAATATCGATATTTACAAATGAATATTATAATTTAGAGACAGGTATCAACAACAGACATTTCGGTGGCTAACTCGTGAGTGCATGAACACATTCGCCGTCATTTACCATTTACAGGACATATGCCTTTGTTATCAACGGGAAATTCAAATGACTCCCCGCAGCTCAAACAAATATCCCTCTGACGATGCATTGTTGTTGCCACTTTCTCCCTCGCCGGCTTTTTCCAAGACACCAAACAGACCACGTCTCCTTTTCGAGCAATACTTACTTGACTCTCCGAATCTATTCTTTCCGGGACCTGGAAATATCCAACAATTCTTAATTCAAGAAAAATTCAAACCCGCAGGCTTTCAAAGAATTGTGCTGGGACTTTGATTTAATATAGAATGTGTATTTTTCTTTTTACAGTATGCTGTATTTAATAATAAGTTTGCATCTATGTTTGTGTTCAAGTCGAGTCTTTTGTGACCGATCAAGAGTAAAATAAAGACGGTAGACAGACAGCATCTCTAGAAGCGGGAGATAGTTAAATCAATAAGAAACAGGGCTGGGACAATGTAATGCAGATGGTTTTATTTAGAAAGGAATAATTTTCACTGCAATTAGGAAAATATTTGAATTTTGTCAAGCTAAGTTCATTGAGTAAGTTAGTTGTAACAATGCAATTTATGTCTGAAGATTTATATTGAAAAGAAATCGTCTTACCTAGCTATTCATTTTCGATGTCAAAAGAAGTGTTAATTCGTTTTACTCAACTTTTCGGCATGTGGAATTTTTCACAGACCATTTGGGAAGGAATGTGAACTGAGGCCTTAAAGAATATAATCAGTTAGTTTGCTTCAAATTTGGAATAACTTTTAAATTAGTCACACAAGTTTTTGCATAATTTGTAAGCCTACAAACAACTATTGTGCTCAAAATTTGATTAATGACTGATATTATTTACTTAAAGGCCTACAATAAGATAATAAAGTCGCTTCGAAGTCTGTTTTTGTGTGAGACGAGTTTTGCAACTTGGCATGTTTCATTGTTTCAGTCAAATTTAATTTCAATCATAAATCTAATCTGATTGTACTTTGAACGACATTTGTGATCAATGACTCGTTATCGAGCTACTAGGACATCCCATTTCGTGTAAGCTTAGAGCTTTACTATTAAACTGAATTCATTCCGAACAAATATTGCAGCCAAAAAAAATTACAAATAGCCTAAAGTGAGCGAAATGTTGTGGATTTTTCCGATCGCAGTGCTTTGTTGACCACAATTCGAAGTGGAAACTTCCAATTCAGCCCAAAGGCCGACAAAAAATCCGTTAAAATGCGCTAGAACTCAATACAAATAAAAATACGTTTGTTTTTTGTTGCATTTTATCTCCAAAGAAACATTTAATAAATCAAATTTATTCAAAGCAAATAGCTAGAAACATTTTTCCACAAGTTTCTTTACACCCACACCTGTGTTTGGAAGCGACTGAAATGATTTTATCGTGTGTGCCAAATTGGAATGTCAAATTGATATCTTTGATTTAATTTGGAAATTTGGATATAAATCGAGTTATTTCGTAATATGAAATTCCGCCTAATATTAGTTCGGGGACCATAAAATATGGAGGGTGTTACTCTGTCAGGAATATCCTACCGCAGCATGTACGAGCATGCTGATAGATTTAGGAACTTGCTTTTTGTTGCTAGAATATAACTCTCCCGCTAGAGATAAGTTTTTCCAAGATGGACCGACGGCATTTGCGAGATACGATAAAATATTCCGCTTTTAAGTGCTACGGCAATTTTTTGTTTTATTGCTTGATCCTTGTGTAAAAGATACACGTTCCCTAGATGGTACATCTATTTATTTTCAGCGACCACTATCCACTTAATCTCAAACCGAAGTATTAATTATTCATTTCCGATTCAAAAAACATTAGTGAGAGAGATTAAACCGTTCATTTCTGAATGTAAATAAAATTTGTTGACAATAGCAGCTTTAATGAAACTGGCTCACCAGTTTCAAAGCCGTGTCTTGTTTAACCCTTCCGCTCTGTGAAGCGTCTGAATAGTTAAATTTCTTGCAAAGTCCTAATGTATCACTAAAACTAAAGGAAACTGGTAGGAAATGCATTCAGGGCACAAAATCAGAAATATATTTATAAAAACATAGAACAATAACAAGAAAACAATAAACACGTACAACTAAGGATACATAAATGGAAAATATCGAGCAACATAAACATATCTATTCTAAAGTCTTCAGTGATATCTCAAGGGGTGGCAATCGAGAGTCGCCGTTCGGGGTTGGGATGCAGGATGTGTGTTTTATAGTGTTGACTCTAGGGCTCACCTTCCGTCCAGTCCGTCTAGCCCTGATGTTGAAAACCCCATAGACAACCGGGTTCATGCAAGAATTCGTGCAAGCAAAGAGAAACAGCGCCTTTTGTATTCTCTGATCCACGTTTTTTGCCGACTCTCTGTCCAGCCAATACCTGCAAAAAGGTTTTTTCGATGTCATCATTTGTCAAACGTGCCGAGTTGTAAAATGGACTTGTTATTGCTTATTGACAAGAGACTCTCAAGGACTCTCGTTAGACATAATCTCGGAGGACAATGCGTATAAACAAATCTGTCAGGCGGTGCTTGACTGGAAATCATAACTCAAATGCTTCACGTGTGGCTATTGATAAATATTCACTCGATTTCAAGATTTATCGGTGGAAGGATTAGTGCGTGTTAACGGCGAACTAATGGGATCCGATAATAATCAACACAAGATTGCTAAATCAAAAGAAATCACCTGGAGTTTTCATGTTAATTAATTAACTTTAGTTTATTAAATTTCAATACCGAAATTTCAGAAACATAAAATTTATTGAGCCAGTTTTAGCAATTGCATATAAACTCTACAGCATTAATTAATTGTGCTTCTAGTAATTGTTGTGTTTCGCATTTACATTTCTTCTATAATAAAATACTGTATAAAAAATTTAGATTATTTTTAAATTGTGTTAAATAAACTACTGCATGAACCACGGGCATAATTAAATACGAGTAATTAACTAACTACTAATTATTATTACTGTTACGCACCGCCGTATGTAAAAGCAAACCAAACACAGTCATTGAAATAACAGGCACTTGTTCCTCAAACGAATTTATTTAAATCAGTGTTTCCCAACCGGTGGCGGCGGTTCGCGAGGTGTATAAAGGAAGTTTGTCAAAAAAAGTATTGTAATGGAGGAATTTTAATTCGCCAAAGCAAAAGTTTACAAAATAATTAATTTAAATAAACTCATCAAACAAAATTGGCAGCAGCTCATCGTCTCCCTCGGTCAAAAATTGTGTTTGTTCATTGTTTTTGTCTCTAAAAATTTCTTTAGCAAAAATGTTAGGTATATTTTTATGTTAAAAATTCATCAAAATTTGGATTTTATGGATTCCAGATAGACTTCTCTTTGTTGAGCGCATTATTATAGAACACCTGAAGGCAGATATCGTCACCATTTTGTGTCTAGAAAAATAAAACCCAACGCTTATTAATCGGAACAGACATAATATTGTACAATATTATGGGCAAAAATTTTAATGAAAAAGGACGCCTGAAAAAAGTTATTCTTCGAAGGATACAATAATTACATATTATGAAGATTGGCTTCTGATTTATTTCAATTAAAATAGGCTTGAAGTTGAAGCCAGTTCTTCTATAGTCTTGGTTTAAAAATAAAATTGGCACTATTTTCCATTCTTTCGTAAAGTGCGAAGCAATCAGCCACATTCATTTAATTGCTTTCTGTCTCACATAACTATTTTGCATTCTCGTTACTTTCTTGTTAAAAATTGGATGTTGCAGTGTTAAATAATTTGTTTTCACATTTACATCAAAAACTGTTATTGATACAGAATTTGTCCCTGCTTCGGTGTTTTCGTATCTAGATTTTCACATAGGATTTTTTTTTGTTAACACTTAAATGACTTTTTTTTAATAAATCCAGAGCTGGACCTGAGTTCCTTTGCTAAAACTTTGACGAATGAATTTGCTATGGTGCCGAAGTTAAAACTATTTAACATGTTTGTTTAAAACCATCCTTTTCTTTATTTTTACTGCACTCTGTTACTAATTTCAAAGTAAAAAAATAGTAGTTTATTATACAAGTAAAGAAAAGTTGTTTATTATCTGTGAGTGATGGGTGATTATAATACGTTATACACCGAGAAAAGTTTGCTAAATTTTTTTACCGATAGAATAAAAAAAGTCACCAATAGAATAAATAAATCACAAACAAAATAAAAAAATCACCAAATGGCTACTTTATTCTATCGAATTTTTGTTGTATGGCTTTAATTGAAGAAATTTATATAACGCAAAGACAAAAAGAATGGGAAACACTGATCTAAATAACACAATCACAGACGAAAACAAGTGGAAGACTTAATAAAGATATTCGTCGCACAACATTTTACCTTCAACAAAGAATCAAAACTAAATTTGATAATTTGAAATTAATGTGTAATAAGCGTTTCAAAATCGTTCCTCGCGTAACCTATAAAAGAGCAATAACATAGATGAATGGGTGATTAGGTACGGTAACGTATTTTCTATAAAGTTTTGTGAGCTGAGATAAATTAACTCATAAAGTGGAAATATTACTGCAAATGAAGCAAAAACTAATTCTTGAAAAGTGCATAAAATAAGTTTCAAGTTTATTTTATTAAGTTTCAATCGCTGGTAATATATTTAACGAAGAGATAAATTTAAACCGCATTTAAAACATAAACATCAATCAGATAAACACTACCTTAGCAACTAAAGGAACGATAAAGTTTAATTGTACCAGAAACTAGGCCTAAGCTATTTAATAATAGTATATTAAAAAACAAGGTTCATAAGACCAGTCTTAAGACACAAATTCAGTTTCAAAAACGAGTGGCGTTAGCTACGAGTTATTTGAAAGAATGAGTGCTTTAAGGTCTAATGAAACGAGTTTTTATAATTTTTTTTGTAATTTGGCCCCATTTTTGTGACGATTGGTACATTGTTAATGTCTCAATTTTGAATTCTGAATTGATATAAAATTTTCGTCAATAAATGTATTGATCATAATGAATGATAATCTTGCATGAAAGTGGCAAAAATGCGGTCGCGAATTTGCTTCTTCACAACCTACAAATTTTTATAAAATGTTAAATAATGATTATTGTAAGATCTCGCAATCGCACATGATAACGTTACGTTCGTTAATTATTAATGCATCAAAATGGCAGCAAATTACAAAAAATTTTTTATCCAACACTACTGAGTTATCAAAACTTTCTAAAAGTTTAAACAAACAAACCAGCACACTACTGCAAAATAAAACTCATGCTGTCAAGAGAAACGTGTTTTTTACAGTACTATTTATTGTGATATATTTATTTCAAATTTAAAATCCGTTTTACTTTTTGTTAAAGCGATATAGTGAAACTGGTATATGAAATAAACGTTTCTTGGGGCTGTTTAGAGTAATAATATGGCTTTTTATTTGACGTTTGTTTTTACAGAATACTCATTTTTGTTCATTTTGCGTGTAATTTTTGGTATAAATATGTAAAACATGATACAAACACGGCAACAAAGTAAAAGTAATATTGTCTTACTTTAACACGATGTAACATTTTTTTTATTTAAATAGACATACAAAAGTTAAAATTCGAAATTACTGATAAACGCGTAAACATAATCGGAAGAAGCAAAAAATTTGACAAAATCAAATAAACTGTACTAAATTAAATGGCGAATTTAAAGGAAAGAATCCTCCGCGTTCAACCGATTTTTAACGTATATTATCACTTATATTATTTCATATATTCCACGTACAAAATATATGGTTATGAATGATAATAAAATCGTAGCCGCTACTATCGGAAACGACATTTCCGCGAATTTGCGACTGACAATTTCAAGATAAAAGAAAAGCAACTTTATTCTCTAGAGTCTACTACAGGATTAAAAATATTTTACTTTCTCTTTAACTCTCATTCTTGAAATTATATTCAAAGAACACCAATTATTTCCAGTTTTCAGAATTTTTATAAATTAAATAGAGCTCTCTCTGCATTTTAAAAGACTTTCTCCTATGCAGCCCGAATAGAAGAATGTATCTTTTAAATAAGTTTAGAAAATGTTATTTAAAGCGGCTGATAAAAATGGCTGAAAATCTAAGCTATTTAGCGTGGTGTTCTTTTCTTTTAGTTTTATCAGCGTCCTAATAATTAAAATTTGGTTGTCATGTTTGGAAACTGTTAAATCAAAATTTATGTAAGATTTTGCCATCATCTCTTTCTTTCTTTTATTTAGAACTGTGAACACTATGACCTATCTTACCAGGTAAGGCAAAAAAGAATTGGAAAGCGCGGAACAAAAGTCGGATTCTTTTTCTTTTGAGTTTTATCTTATTACAGTGAAAAGTTTAAAAGTTAACTTTTAGTGAAGTTGATTAATTAAGGTTGATGCAATTTTTAAGAATTTTCATATTTCTGTGCTACGAGTATTCTTTCGTTTTAAAAATGTAAGAGAGTGAGTGGTTGTTAGTTATTTAATTTAATAGACTCGTAAAAACCTCGAAGCAAATCGCAGTTAAAGAGAGAACGTCTTGTTTTGTTTTTTTATAATAATAATTATTGTTCAGTAAGAATTGCACCCAATTTATTTTAATAAGAAAATATAACAATATTGATTGTATATGAAACAAAATTTAATGCTCTTTCTGCTTCTTAGGAGGAGATAAGTAACAAAAATCGCAAACATGATAAATTTCGTTTGAAAAACTTTTCATTAAATGATTATTCAAACAACTGGAATAAAAATAATGCGTATATAAATTTTAATTAAGTGTAACAGTAACCTTTTCTATAAAATATCGTATAAACCAAAAGAAATATACATACTTTAATGAAGCGACGAAAACAGATGTAATTAAATATACTTTTTATAAAGTTTTCAATTTGTGTTATAATTTTGATGCGCGAAGTAATTAATTAAAACGTCGATACTGAACTTTTATTTAAAACATTTACACGTCTGAGTAATCTGATTTATAAAAAGCTATTACGCTCAGCTAGTGTTAATATAATGGATACCTAAATCTTTCTTATCTATTGCACCTAAAGCGTTGATGCGAGAAAACACTTTTTTCCTCTACTAAACAAAAATTGCGATTACTTACCATATACACATGACGTAGTAAGGAGTCCAACAGACGAAAAAAACCAGGACAATAATAATGGTCATTTTCAAAGTACGCACTTTAGCTTTCCCTAAGAACGCCAGGCTCGATCTTGTAACGCTGTCTGTAAAAAAAGAAATCTTGATAAAACTTGATCCCAGACTTTGAGAAAGTTTCTGTCTCATATTCCCACTTGAAATTACGTCCGTGACTTGTTTGATGTCTAATTGCACACCCACATCTACTTCAAAAGACAGCTTAACCCGAAGTTTTTAATTTCACAGCAAGTTAACAATTTTTGGGACGCCGGAAAAAATTGAACACAACCATTCATCATTATTGATTGGTTTTAAAAGTACTCAAAGTGTGAGGAATGCGGTAACAAATGTTTTAGTTACCGGAGTGTATTCCATTTATTTAGGTGTTTGTCGAGAGAGATATCAATCAAAGCTCGTTCCCTTTGAAGAGACATTCTAAGCTTGACAAATTATGACAATAGCACATTTAAACGTGAAGATAAACTGCCGGCGTGACGGTAAAAGCGTTTAAGTGGACGAAAAATGTTGCTTATGTTCAAGCAAATTAAAATTTCTGAATTAAAAGCAAAAAGACTTGTACTGCACTTACAAACATTAAACTTGTTCTACCTAATGTATTCTGTAATTATTTGAAAGGTTGTTCGAATTAACACCGGTTAATACCATAATTCTAGGAATTTTATTGATTATTGCTAAAACAACATCGATTAACGACCTTCAAATTTTAGCTGTTTTATTACTGAATAAGCCCCATTGTAGGTTAATTATATTCAAGTTTATTTATTAACTTCATAAGCATTCATAAAAATGGTGGATGCGCCGGGATCATCATTACACCCACCACATATTTTGATTTCAAAGGCTTTGAATATAGCATGTACTGCATGTATTTAGTTGTAATTAAAAAGAATATATTTGCGAAATGGTGGATGTCAGCTTAAAGCAGCAAAGCTTTTTGTAAAACTAGTTTTTTCATTTCGTGTTTTATAACATTAATTTTACAGGAGAGTAATAAAAAAAATAATGAATCAATTAAAAATTATAAATCCAGACATAAGAAAGCTGCTGGTAGAGGTTTGTTAGAGAAAAATTTGGTTTGTAATTTTTAGATTCTAAGTAGTTTTTGTGGCTGTTTGTGTGTTTGTGACACCACATCTTACACCATTCAAAATTGCAAAAAACTTGAAATTCAACTTAATTCGCTCACCGCCGTAAGGATTGCGCGTCCTGCGTCGTATTTCCAGAAGTATCGATGCGTAGGAAAATATTATCACCGCCAAGGGCAAGGCGTACATCATCACCATCCCGAATAACAGATAGGTCAACTCGTGTGCGTAGGTGGGAAACACATTATAAGTGACACATTGCTGATACCAAGTTATGTTCGGGTGCGATTCGACATGGAAAACCACCATCTGAAAAACGAGCCGTTTTGTCTCCACGTAAGCGATAGGCGACACTTACTTGTGGAATGCTGCAGAGGGTGGCTCCGAGCCAAGCGCCCAACAGCATGAATTTGTCTCTGCGGTCGAGGGCGCGAAGGTATAGCGGCTTAAGCACTGCGTAAAATCTGCAAAAAGGGGGTTAGCTGGGACGTGGGGGTGTATCGAAGTATCACCTGTCGACACTGATGCAGACGAGGATAAAGCTGGATAAGTACAGGCCGAACATTCGGAAGAACATCATTATTCTGCACATTGCATCGCCTGCATACCAGGACACAGTCGAGGCCCAGCCGATTTCCAATGGCATCATCAGGAATGTGACCTGAAAGAGAATTAGTTTCGAGATTGGATGACAATGAAAAAAGAGAGAAGAGAATTAAACTCACACTGGTTTACAAAAATACGTATTTTTACTTTACGTTTCATATTTAACAGAGAACTTTATTACAAAACTTGAAACACACAGTACCTATACAAACACGTAAATGTGTGTAGTCTTTTTAGATCTACATCATAACTACATCTACATCATCAAATAATTCTCATTTCAGTTTTCCAAGACACCAACTGTATTGAATTCTAAATTTATTAGCGAGGAAATAATTTAAAAGAGTTTCAAATTTTTATTTGCATTCACATATCAATGAGCATAAATAGTACAGTGAAGATTTTATTTTACTGAACATTGGCGTTTCTATGGAACTGTTTGCAATGCACTGACATGGATTTTCTAAAACTAAACTGAACATAGGCTAATTAATTAATAGTATCATGTGTGTTATGTAATGGTCAGTGAAATAAAATCTTTACATATAATAGTAATTATATGATTTTTTTAAAACTGAACATCGGATTTAATAGTTATGTACATGAGTAGTGCTATGTTCAGTAAAATGAAAACCTCAGTGTAAGCTACTTAATCCACTCATTTTGCAAGTGATATGAACTTCATTACCGGACGCATTTTCATTACTGCGCGCGCTTTTATAACCATGCCCCATTTTTTAATAGCAACAAAATTATCAAAATTTATTAAACGCTACAAGAACAAAATTAATACTACTTGAGTAACTATTGCAACTTAACTCAGCCATTACAAATTAAATGGAACCAGGACCCATATTTTTTAAATAATTTTTGGAACTAATGAATATGCAAGGATACAACAAAAACTCTCGTAGTATGTACTCCTTATCATTAATGTGCATCGAAGTATGCGTTGAAAGGGAACATTTGGTGGCAACCATGCGAAAATTCAAGCTCCGAATTCTATTCTTGCTACCAAACTTTTTTGGTTCTTTTTGGCGGCCGTAGATAAAACATTGTACGATTGTATTATTAAGAAAGCTATGCGTTTGTTAATACGTGTAGTAATAAAAAAGAACATTAAAACACAACTGCAGTTTTAAAAACAGATTCATAAAATCAAATGTGCTTACCTAGACAAAAATGTTCCTTTTGTTATAAAATCCAGCATTGGTGTTGAAGATTATTATTGTTGCTCGCAATTTATACAAATACAAGTACAAATTTCAAAATTTCTTTTTTACAGAAAATGTATCATTAAAATTCTAAAACTAGATAAATGTACAAAGATACGTGTTTTTGCAGATGACACACAGTTGCAAATCATTCCCATGCTGCTTCTGTTGCTATGAGTTAGAGTCTATAATTTTTTGCTAATTCTGCGCGTAAAATAAATTTAAAATTACATTCTGATAAATTTAAAGTTGTACTCTGTTTGCGAATAAACGTACCACCTACATCAGTGGTTTTGGTTTGTAAATTATGGATTTATTATTTACTATTCTTGCTTAGACAATGTAAACAAATATTTTCTGCAAAAAATTCAAAATAAATACATAAATATTTTTGGTTGAAGAAGCACGATCAATCGATCAAGTATCAGAAAATGTTGAATATTAAAATATTAAAGGGATGGTTACAAATTGATAAGCTTTTTTATGTCATTTGTGTGTATTTATTTTTCGCTAATTCTTAACATCGACACCTCTCTACTTAAAGAATAAGTTTCATTATAGAAAAAGCATTTTCATTGTCAAAACCAACCTTCGTAATTTAAATGATTTGTTCACAGTTTCGTACCGTATTGTATCAATGATCATTAACATGTAACGTAATTGGAACATACAGGTGCTCAAAAAAGTTAGGCGCATCAAGTTAGTGGTACATTGTTGAGAAGCATCTGTAGGTTACGAGAAAAATCTTGAAAAAATTTCTATATTCAAATTTTAACAAATCTAGAGCTAACAAATTATTTTGTTGACTTCTTTAGTTTTTATTATTTTTTAATGTTCTTATGTTTTACACTTAGTAATTGCTTTCTAACACAATAATGAATAGTTATTTTATCTTACAGGTGCAGTTTTTTACCTACATTATACTATTGTTTTCGGTAAGAGAAATCAAATTTTTCTCACAAGAGAGATGAATTAATTATTTATCAATAACTTTAATACAAAGATTTTTTTTACTATTTTTACCTGTATACGTACTATGTAAGCATTTCTCTACAATAAACTATTGAGGTTGTGTGCCAGTTTTTGAGCATCAGTATAACAACTACATCCAAGTTTTTAACATCGTTCAACTGAATTGCTGACTGTTGTTGAAAATAGGTGCTAACGAATTTTTTTATTTCTTGTTTCTTTAGACTGTTGAAAGTGTGGGAGTGGTTTTTCTTTTTAGTTTTTAGTTCTTAAGTAATTAGTTTTTAGTTCTTAAGTAATTTCTAAATATATTTTTGTTTCTATACCATTGTCAAAAAAGCGTCATTAATTTAATCCGCAATTTAATGCGTAATTGCATGACCAAATTGAACCAATTTGGTTGGTTTTAACTTTTAACAACGTTTTAAATTTTAATAGAGGATTTTATAAACATTTATAAACTCTAAATATAAGATCAACTCTAAATAAAGATCAGTTATTGGATCGAAAAATCATTTGATGTGTTGAATTTTAGATGAACTAATTATTATATGATTTTATTCCACTATCTATCAGATTTCAGAACTCAGTATTGATTTACACGCTTTGTAGCATATGGATGGTTCAGGTGCTAATCAAAGTAAGTCAAATAACAAAAACATTAGATAATCAATCATTTTTAAAATTTAGTTTATAAAAATATAGCAAAACATGCAAAAACAGAATCATTATTTAAAGTCTTTGACTGATTGGGTCTCGAAAAATTTAACAATGGTAGAGACTTCTGAACTACAAAAACGAAAGTGCATTTATAAAATTTCACTCCAGCATCTCTTGCAGATGGTGTATAAATCCCTAACTGGATTTTAATAATAAAATAAAATTTCATAAGGCATAACTATAAAAATATCAATTTTTAGTTACGTAAATATATTTTAGATATTTTGCTTTAATCCCTAACCTTAATAAATAATGAGGTACAAATATTAAAAATGTTTAAAGAAGCAACAAATACAAACCAATAAATCTGCGATGGCAAGATGCATCAACATCGTGTTTATTCTTGAAGGAGTCTTCCTACGCCTTTTCACTATTAACACTAACACAGTCGTATTCGCAATGGCGGAAAACACCATCAAAATACTGTACACTATGATGGACAATTGGTGGCCTTCATTAAACCGCATACTTATAGGTAATTTGTGTTCTGTCGCATTGTCCAGAGAAGTTTTGGACCAATCTAACAAGTTCCTGTGGTCCTGCACAGTTTCACTAGCACTCATTGGGTCCTTCATTTTCCAAAGAGTCTCACTAAAGTTCATCACTACAAATAACTTGGAAACAACCTGGAACAAAAAGAATACTTTATTTAGTCTCATTTCAAACAAAGTAAAAATGCAATGTCTCATGAAATTACTCAAAGCTTTCATTTATTTGATGTTAACACAAAATGATACGAGATTCATTGTTTCAGTTTTATGTCTATTAAAATGTTATCATTGAGTTTTCGGTGTAATATCAAACCACAAAGCCATGATACACCAACAGAGTAACTAAAACCGCAAATTTATGATAGAAAATTATTAACACGGCAAGATTCCCCTTGATGTAGATGAAATTATCTTTAAATAATTTTGTTACTTCTCGTTTAATCATCCTTTGTGTAGTACGTATTCGTATAATTACTGAAAGAAAGTTTTGTTTTATTATTCGTTATCAAGTGTTGAATTCTATTTTGTTTAAATGGGGAAAGTAAACAAGATTAACATTATGTTAAACAAATATTAATAAAATTTTGGTCAATTGTACAAGTGTTTTTTGTGTTTGTGGTTAGAGTAAACAAATAACAAAACAATTAATTTTCTCATTTTCAAAAGCTCGGTTCTGTTTATCTCGCATCATTTGATTCGGGAAATGTGCGTTGTTTTAATAACAAAAATTCCATTAAATTTTGCTCGATTTTGATGAAATGATTTGACATAATCCATTTAGTTAAGACAGACGTGACAACACGTGCCTTGTCGGGTTTAATTAAGATAATTGTCGAATTTGTTCCACATACTGATCATAATTTATCTCACTGTCTTCCACACAGATGTACTAAGAGTGTAAGATTTAATAAAATTGCCTCATAAAAATATCGTATTTTACCTTGAGATGAGTTATCTTATTTGTTGTAATTAATATTAAAATATCAAGCAGTCTGGCAAGATTTTATTTCGAAGAAATTGAGCAATAACATTATTAAAATCATTAATTTGATCAAAACACATTTTTTCTCCGAGAGATAAGTCCGGGAAAATCGTTTCGACCTAATTAATTT
This sequence comes from Tribolium castaneum, assembly GCF_031307605.1. Lineage (NCBI taxonomy): Eukaryota > Metazoa > Arthropoda > Insecta > Coleoptera > Tenebrionidae > Tribolium > Tribolium castaneum. The sequence continues at coordinate 16,766,627 of NC_087396.1, forward strand.
TATCAAAACTCATTTGTATCTCTCATGAGAAGGCTTTCAAGTGAGCTGTAAACAAATCAGGAACATAAAAATCAACGTATTGCAGCTGCATCATCTTTTGATCTCTGTCCACTTGTGAAATGTAATACGCTGGGTAATACGTTAGGAATTGCTTTTGAAAGTGGTTATATCCTGATGTAGGTACATTATTATCATTTCTGTTACATATTTCCTGAAAAAGGATTTCTCTTTTGAAGTACGTGCAATAAGATACTCATAAAGGGGTACGAAATTAAACAACTGCCACAAAAAGATTCTCCGGTTAGAAGAAATGAAATTTTCTAAACAAAACTGCATTATTTGTAATAGGTATCAAAATCTAATATTTTAATTTTTTAAAGTGTTATACGATTTGTTCTATCCGTTTTTTAACTGTAACATTTGCATGCATCAACAATCTGAATTGACTGAATTTATCAGATCCACAAAGTATAAAGGATTTTGTTTGAATCGAATGGCAAATGCTCTGTGCCCCATAAATATTTTACTCAGTTTTCAATGCATACTTCTATTTTTAATAGACACTTCCATCATTTTCGAATTTTTTTATTTCAATTGATAAATAATATATAAAACATTAGTTTTAGAAATCTATACATAATATTTAAAATAGGAACTAAAAAGTAAAAAATAACGTGATGCTATCACAGGAGAATACGTTTGCTTACAGCAGGTTAGGCTTCTAAAATTTATAAAAGTTTGAGAGTGGTCAGAACAAAATAATTCTGTAATGCTGTAGTGTTATGTTATAAACTCCCAAAGCTTTTATAAATTTTAGAGCCGGTTTACAGAAAATTTTAATTGCAATTAAATATTAATCGCGATTAACTTGACATTTGTCAATGCATTTTAAATGGAAACTTAATTCGAATTAGTTTAATTTTGAATTAAATCTTAATTTCGCTTTCTGTAAACCGGCCCTTAGAATCGTAACCTCAAAAGCGAAAACGTTATTTTTTACATTATTAATATTTTAAATAGGAGTTTAATAAACACTGTTTAATAAACATTAATTAAAAAAAGAAGTTTCAAAGACCTGTCCTGAACACAAATTCAACTTTCAAAAACGTGTGATGTTTAAAAAGGTCTTATGAACCAGTTTTTTTACATTTTTTTTTTGTAACTTAACCCCTTTTTGACGTTTTTAAACAAAAAGTTGTATTTTAATTGATTTAGGGATTTTTCTGATTGGAAAAGCCTTAATTTTGAAAATAAAAAATAGATCTAAAATTTTTACGAGAATGGATGATCACCTCCTGAAATCCGAAAAATTTCGAAAAATATAGTCACGTATTTCCCCAACTAAAAATTTTCGTAAAATGTTCGGTCAAAAAATGATTTCATTAAGACATCGCTTATGATGGCCATGTTTTTAAAAATCTAATATCAATAAAAGTGCATTAATAATAATTTATTGATTGTTATACGAAATACAGTCAGTGGCTTAATTGTCTTAAAAACAGTTGATTTTACACAAGTTGTGTCTCAAGTAATTGAATGACAATTAAACAACTATTTAAAATTGTAAAGAACTTTTGGAAATTTCGAAAAGTTTGCAAGCCAGCTGTAACCAGAGATTTTAGTTAATTGGTTGCAAAATTCTTTAGGTAGAAACCCGATAACAGTAGAGTGCCGTAAAGTAAAGTAATTTGTTCTGAATAATTAACACAACTATTTTGTTTGAACATTTAAATACTTTATTTCTAGAAAAGGTATTTAGCAAATCACGGATAAATGCAAGCGACGTTAGAAAATAAAGCAAAGCTATTAAGGAGCACTATAAAAAGTCGTATCTTCACTTTACGTCTTGCAGTCTTATTTCGAGCAAAAGAAATAAAAGAACATTGACTTGAATCAGCTTGTTTACTACCGAAGCACCACAGGGAGGTGTTTTAGTAACAGAGAAATGAATTTTTACTTTCAGCAATAAAATCTCAGTTTCTCGTTCCTAATGAAAGAAATTAATCATCCAAGACTCAATCTTCATACTTTTGTTAATTATGTAAAAAATATCCGCGTTGGTTAGGCGACGCGAATGGAAAAATAACAGGCAAGGATTAAATCGAGCAGCTCCTGCTAATACTTCAAAAGCAATTTGTGAGCACCTACTTGGTGTAAAAATTTATAAATAAAGAAAATACGCAAGAAATTTAATGAATTTCTCAACTTATCATTTTGCTGCAGGTTTTGTTGAATTTATTTAGAATTTAAAAAGCAACATTCGTCAACAGCAGGCTGTCGGCTACAAACAGTATAAACCTGTCACGTTTAAGAACTATTTAAAAATAAAATCTCAAGTTATTTACTGCTTTTTAGAATAAGTGACACGCAAAGTCTGTGAGTTTGAAAATCTATTTTCTTTTACTGTGAACTTCCACTTTAAAATCTCGTTAAGCCTGATGATAATTTTGTTTTAGAAATTATAGTGGTATTCAAAAATATTGAAATATTGTTTATTTTCATATCTGATAATTAAATACAGCACACCAGAGCCTCTATATTTTATTTATTTATTAATGAAATGTATTTTGAACCGCTACCAGCAGGACAGGCAAAATATTGAAAATTACTTGTTTTCAACCACTGTATATGTAATTACATTAAAGTCATAAAACTGTGGTTCTAACAGCAGAATAAAACTGTAATTAGGCCGATTCATTTTCAAATAAAGTTTTTATCATCAAATTTTTAGGTATTTTCAAAAAACGACACAAATGCGTCTCTATGTAAAAGTTACAATTCTGCACAAGACTAGCATTAGCATTAAATAACATTACAAAATGTTTTACTTAGGAGATAATTTTGCTATGTGTATTCTGTACAGTGTACATAATTCCGTTGAAAATTACCAATACAATTGACAATAACAAGTAACACTAATTTGGTGTGTAGTTGATAAATATTTATTTGTTGGAATTCAATGAAAGCATAATAGTTTTAAAAGGATAATTAGTGACGTCGTACGCCAGCTAAATTATTATTGTTAGAAGCAGAATTAGAGTCTAGAGTTTTGGGTTTAACTTAATCGTACTTAAAATACAGGCGATGTCATTATCTTTGAATGTTTCAACATCAAAATATTTCCTTTACGAAATTTAAGCCACATTTTGTTCACTTAGAAAGATCAAAGACAAAGTCAAACTTTGATTGTCTCTCTTCAAAAAATACAGACTTTGTATTATGAAAAAATCCAACCTATGAATAAAATCAAATGATTTGAAATAATGAGCTTAAGGAATTAATATCTTTCCTAAAAATGTATTTTAAAATGGGAAACTAATTGATCATTAGGTAATTACACAGAATCCTTGTTAATTTTTTGCTAAATACCGGGAATTTTGAGCTTTCATATGCGAGCTTTGCGGATTTTATAACGTTAATTACTAACACAAGTGCATGGTAATCAGTTGAAAAAATTCAGAGATGATTACCGTTGATAAGGTATTGTGCTCCGTATCGATTGTTTAACCTTGTGCTCCGGTTAGTTTCCTGGCACAACGAGCTTAAATTGTAAAATCCGGCATTTGTGCAAACATAAAACTAAAATCTCGTCGCAACGTCACCACTTCGGATTTAACTTGAAAAGATTCATTTAGATGCTAATTCCGAAAATGCATCAATTATTTGTTCTCTTGAAAAGTGAAAAAATTGAATTCACTTTTTTCACATCACTAACATTAATCTTTATAATTGGAAATAAAACAGGCCATCCTTCAACGTCATGTGAGCTCTATATTGTGATCTTCTTTTCAAGAATGAATGGATTATGAAAATATGGATGAACTCTTAAAAAATAAACGTCAGATGCACAAAATTGCCAAAATAAATCGGCTATTGATTTACATAGCTGTCATCAATTCATCACTTTAGCTGCTATAATGCGAAATATAATATTCACGCCATACCGTTTTACTGAAAGAGATAAATCGATAAAACTAATTTTGTTTTAAAGTGATGGTCTTTTAGCAACGTTTGTTAATACAACCCAGCGATTTTATTTTCATTGGAAAGTTAAAAACGCGCGATAATTGGTAAAAAAAAGCCTTGCGAAATTCTTTTTGTTTAGATTCATAGAGAAAAAAGCAAGTAAAAACTGTAATTAAAACTTGGGTGGCGTAATTGATTTTTTTGTGTTTTTTTCCTGAACCAATAGAGCTGTAGTATCAAAAGTCAAGACGCATTTTTACAAATTTAGTGGTGTAATTTAATAAAATAAGTAATTAAATACAAACCAAAATTGTAATTCCATTTTAGTGTGCATGCAAACAAGTGCTTTTCGTCGAAAACTTGCAAAACAACAAGTCCTTGCTCACAATATGCAGATTGTGTTGACAAAGACCAAACGAGTGGTATTTATTGGAAACACAGCAACAAATCTGGAATTCTAATCCTGGTGTAATGCAAGAGATTCAACGAAACGTCCAAATAACCAAATCCCAGTGCACGTAATTATAGAAGACGAAATCGTGAGATGAAATATTCATCTCTCTGGTAATCCGATTCTTTTCGAGCCGGACCCAGATGACACAACTTGACCGTTTAAGACTTAACTTATGCCCCATATGTGCGAATGCCAGGGGTGGATTTGTGTGCAATAATATTTCCCCAAGAAGGGCTTTGTGGGGTCACTAGAAAAATCGTTTTAAAGGGGTGACTAATGCGGCGCAATTCTTCTCTTTTTAAACGAAATTAAAATTCTACTATTGTGAAACGCTGAAAAAGATGTAATCGCGTTTCTTAAAACCCTTCGTTTGTGCGCTTACAAAATTAATCTCGTAAATTGTGGGAAAAAGCGCATTTGTGGCGAATATATCGGCACATGTCGAGGCAAAATTGAGACAATTTGCAATTACTTCAGCGATGGTAGATGGATAATAAAATCTTGAAAACATTTCGGAAACGGTTGCGAAAAAATGTAATTACAAGATCAAAAAGATGTGTGTTTTTTATACAAGATGTGGCCTCATGAGAATATCATAAAGTGGGAAGCTTTCAGTGTAAATACACTTCAGCTTAGAAATTTTAATAAAATGAAAATCCCGACAAGTTTCATTACAGGAGTTTTGTAGGAATTGCAGGCAGGTTTGTAATTTGGGTTTAAATCGTCGTTTAGAATGGCAACGTTTTACTGTGGAATCTTTTATTAATCCAATAATCGAGTAGTTTATTCTGACAATCAGAATGCAATTAAAACAAGAAAACTAATTTCAGGTCATCGTCAGTCACTACACCAACAATATTTGTACTATATGATGTATCAAAAAAATAATTTTACGGCTGGTTTTCATTCTTTGTTTTTAATTAAAGTTTTATGTAGCCTTTTAGGGAGAGACCTTCTAAATACGTGGCTTTAAAATTGTTAAATAAAAACTCGTTTGCTTTTTTTGTTTCAAAACAAATTTCTGCTTTCAGTATAAAATATGTAAAAAATATCTTCAAGCAGCGCGTTTGTGTTATATTTATATTTGTGTGAATAAAACAACATAAAAGTCATTTTTTTCCTAAATCATGTTTACGCGGTAGAGCTACCTTGTTTACTTTCATCAAAAATATTTCCCTAATATTATTTTAATAACAAGTTTCAAAAAATGTCAGTTTTAGTTTTGATATTTATTTCTTCTTGACATATTTAGTTAACTTCTCAATTATTTGTTTATCGCGTTCAGTTTTGAATTTTTCACAACATTCTTTCTGCAACTACAATTTATATTATATTTATTTATCAAAATAATGTACTTTATAAAACAAGTTAATGGTTTACGCTTTTGCCTGATAAAACTGGATTTATTTCCAAACATTTTTCATTCCGATTCCGGTTGATATTACATTTTGCGCGTAACATTTTTTTTCGTTTTTCGTATCCAACTTACCGCAGACGTAACAAGTTCTCACAGTAGAATCAATTGAGACAATATTAAATTAGGTCACATATATAACAGCGAGATATCATTAGAAACACATGCCCAATCCCGAGTTTATGATCATCGCAGCGCGCGTTTTCAACTGTTGGACGTCGGGACGCTTATCACGACGCTCGCAAAATCATCACTGAAAATCATAGAGACGCTTGCGCAATTATTGGAAAAAAATCATTTCTTATCTCTCGCAATGATGATTTTTTACGTGTTTACAAGTCTCGAATGTCTCATTAGTAAATAATTATTTTATTTTGACGGTTAAACGGAACTGATAAGCAAGATTAAAATATTTCGATGCACCCACTATTTTATCCAATTTGTGTGTTGCCATTTCAAAACCAATTTAGTTTCGTAGTTGTGATGCAGGTAAATAAATAATCGCGTAAATTATTTTAAAGAAAAACACTGGTAAAGCCTGTAAATATTTGAAAGTCTAAAATTAGCAGTTGGAAAATTGGTGGATGCGCCGGGTAAACACGCAGTAATTTGTTTCTAGTTGGTTTAGTTTTAGACCAAGACAGACATAACTTGGTATGAAACTACTCTCAAAGGAAGCTATGTGTTATCAAAACCAAATATCTCAAATGATATGCTGGGAAATTATCTCACTCTTGCACGTTTAAATAACGGAAACCCTAGTTATCCGGTCCTATTTCTGTACAGCTGACTTTGTAATAAATTGTCAATTATCTCCGAAACGGATGCTTAATCAAATTCCAACGATTATTAAATTTTTTCAGTGTCGTTACCAGATGTTACACCTTTTTATGTTTTTGACATGGATTACAGTTGCATGTTTAATCAATAGTAACATTTGTGACGGCATAACCACATTTAGTAAAGTAGCTGTAACACTAATTAACGTAGTAAATGAGAATAAGAAAGTAATTTAGCTTGTTCTAGCTCATAAGATCGCATCAATAATTCCCGATGAAAAAAAAAACATCGTAAATAAGCTGGTGATAAATCAATAAACCTCTATTAACTTTTTTGAATATAGTGAGAGAAGAACAATTTTGCACAAATTAACAATTTTAGTTATGGTGTTAATAACTCTCTAATCGATATAAATTGAAACTATAAATAAAATTCCAAAACGAAATTGTTTAGCATAGAAGTTGGCACGCATTCCATTCGCAATTTTCTGTTTTAGTTTGCAAAAACAATTGGCATTTTTCAAACTAATTGAAGCTTTATTTGTATGCCGGTCTCATTTTTTGCGCAAAAAAATTACAGGCTATCCTATTAATCCATTGTGTTTTCCTGCCACGGCTGTGATAAGTGAGAACAGCTGTTTCTCAATGAAAAAGGCATTCCTTTGTTTAAGAGGTCAATAAAAGCTGGTTTCGCTGAGATTAGGTAACGTTATACAACACACCTGACTTGGATTGATTGACGATTTTCTTTCCAATATGTATTTGATTAAAAAACAAAACCTTATTGAGTAATTCTTTATAAAGTTTAGTGGCAACAGTTTGATTTTATGTTGTTTTGTAAAAAAAATTGTTGGCAACAAGTGATTATCTCCATTAATTCTGGAATAAATAAATATGATATAGTGAACTTAAATAAAAACTGAAACAAATCCCAATTCATTTCACTCGAACTAATTTGGAATAAAATTATTGCGCGATAAATTATTATAGTTGAAATTGAACAGTAATGACTTGATGTGCGATTAATACACCTGAAATAAATGTCATGTTTTAAACGCGGATTGTTATTTACTTACAGGTGGTTGTCTACAACAATAGCAATAACCGTGGTTTATGAGTTGAGTGTCTCATATAAAATGCCTTTTGATAAACTTCCACTAAACCTCGGATATTATTTTCTAAATATGGCTCTTCAAAGTTCGGAAAAACGAAGAGTAACTTTATGAGGATAAAATGTTACAGTAAAAATTTTCATTTTTCACAAAAGTGGGCATTTCATAATTAACTCCGATGTAGTAACCTTTTTTTCACCAATTAACTCTCTTATTATTTTTTATTAAATTGGTGATTATAGCCCTTTGAACTCCTCGTCGCTAGAATATAGAAAAAGTAAATAGAGTTATTCTCCGTAACGATACTTTTAATATTGTTGAGCTTTAAGCTCATTTGGAATCAATTCCATTATAATGACATCGCGTTGGAAAAAGTCACGCACACATTGCCTTCATTTCCGGCTTATATTAAATCTCTTCTTATCCGAAATTTGAAATTAAATTATTATTGCTAAAATGTGTTATAAAAAAAATGGAACACGAGTTGTAAACAAATCATTATTCGTATCTAAGGAAAGTTAAACTGTTATCTTCAATAATTGCTGACTTGTGGTGACCTACGATTTTAAAAAATCGTTTCCATTGTTATTATATCTGTTTTATCGGCGCGATTTTTAAATAATTTGCCAAATGACATAACATTAAAATACAGTGTTGTCTTCTAATCTTGTGTTCATTATTTTGTCTCGTTAAAATAAATTAACGCGATCGTGTTACAAAATTTTTCTCGGAACAAGGTAAAAATAATGAAAAATCTTATATAATTAAAATTTGGAATAAACAAATCTTATCATTAAAATTTTATACAACAAATCATTAATAATAATTTCATTTATCTTTATTAGTCGAGGTTAGAGTTACAAACATGACTGAATAATAATTTTAGTCATTAAACTTCTTTATTTTGTTAATCAGTTGGAAAGTAATAAACAAGTTATCTAAAGCACCCACGCTGATCATACAATATTCAGCTGAAATTTAATGAATCTGTAAAGATAATAAGACGCAAATTTTGCAAAATTTTAGACGCTCTAAATAAACAAACTGTTTCCCTCAAATTAGTGATCTGAGTGATGAAACTGTAGCAAAATCCAAGTGTTTTGTTTGCAACAAAATATTTCAGCCTGACTGTTTTTCTCGTCAATTCAAAATCTTCTTTGACTGAGGTTATCAATGATTCACATCTCGGAATTGTTTACAGCATGCAAAAAACGTGTTCGCACTTATCCATAAACAAATTTGGTTAAATTTCAATTTCAAATCGGCTTCATATCGGTTCGTTTAAATTGACCCAATATATTTCCCAAAACCAACTTAATTAGTTTAAACAGCACACTTTTGGTAAACAAGATCACGCAAACATTCAGTATTTGTGATGCAAATAGCCCTTACCTTGCCCTAACTTCCCAAACTCTCAAAGTCGCTAAAAATATTCCATCGGAACAAATCATTTCACCAACGACCAAACATCACAAAAGCCACAAAACTTGCTGGAAAGATGATCATTCACAGACTGATCACTAACATGCGAGGTATCAGTTGACCCTAAAGGTCACAGTCGGCCTTCGGCGGGCTACAGTTTCAGTTTTTTTTAATATCTACTGCAAATGGAATTTGATCGTTTGTGCGCTAAGTACACGAGAATTCATTACGGATGTGCCTATTTGAGGACGTAATGGAATGAAAGAGGGTCACAGGCAGATACTTACATTATCTAAGGGCTTGAGAATATGTCAACAGAAAAACGTACAGGAAATTTAACAAGATTTAATGTGAAGTTGTGTCGCACAGACAAAAATAGAAACACGGAGCTGCTTGTGTGTAAGAGTTGAAGACTTTTTATGACTAAATTATACTGTTTATTTATTGTTGCACATGTATATTTTTAACAAAATGCAGTAGAAATTGAAAAAAGGTCTGGATTGGCCTTTACAAATCATTCGTTTACCGCACTGCTCTTGTATACAAAGGTTGGATGTGTTTTTCACAAAAAAATTTAAATAACAACACAAAGTAACAAATAATATCAGTTTGTGAAAACATTCCTTTTATGAAAGAGCTTCCATCACAATATAAATTGAGGATTAAAATGCGACGGATGTATTTTAAAATAGTACTAGTACATATACCTGCAACGATTTGCCGATTTTTTTTATTATCAACCTTAAAATGCTAAGAAACGGAATTTTACATGTCCAAAAATAACATCATTCGGCAAGAGTTTACTTATTACCTTTGAACTATTTTTTAGTTTTTTTCTCTTTAAAACCTTACATTCTTAATAATGTTTTAGAAAGTAAAATAAAAAATACAAACTAGTAGTTTGAACCAACTTTAACGAGTTCGCTTCCCTTCATTGTTAGAATGTTTACGCATATAAAATAAGGAAATTCGTTGCAACTCATATGCAAAAATCGTGTTTTTACATCGGTTTCGGAAGCAGGATTTTCTGCACTTTAAACTCGGTGTGAATAGGAGTTTCTAGCAAATCCAGTAGAATGTACATACTCGCAAATTGGGCACCAACATACGCTTCTAACCTGTGAAACGATGTGAAGAAATCTATGAAAATCGATAAATAAGATGATTTTATAAACATTATAAAATGTTAAATAAAACGGGGAGAGTCTGCTAAAAGTGTCTTTCACTATATCTCAAAAACTAATAGTTACACCGAATTTAGCTATTAAATAATTAATGTTTTTCTCTATGTAGGTATGTGAATTTTTCTACCTTTCCTTATAATTTAAAATAAATTGTATCATTATGAGAATATTAAAATCAATAAATTAAAAAATATGAAATTTTATTTTGTAATGATTTTTTGTGTTATTCTAACGATTCAAGTAAAATTTTTGCTAGCACAAAATTAATTTTTACTTAATTATTTTTTGGGGTTAGCGACATTTTTATACATATTTTTTGCTTGTTCTTAGATGATCATGAATTCATGATATTACACGAAATAACAATGTTTACGGCTACTTAATATTAATTAATTAATTAATTAATGCCAATAATAAGAAATAAAAAACTGAAAAATCTACTACAAACAGAAAAATACAAAGTGTTTAACAACAAACGCTGAATTCTGTCCGATTATTAATTTTTAAAGTAAAGTAAAAATATACTTTTAGCAGACTCACCCTGTATTGTAAAGTGTAATTCATGCATATCGTTCTATACAATATATAAAAATATTTCTGGATAATTACTTGTAAAGGAAATTTTTAATTATTGCGGCATAAAGCGAGAAAGTTTATCCTCATCCGCAAACTTCGTGATTTGATATGTGCATATGTATTGAATAACGATCAATTACCCGTATGTTGCAGCAAAGTTTTGCGGACATTTCACTCAATCATAAAGTGCAATATAATCCCTTCAACTCACTGTTTGTCCTTTTATTAGCTTTAGCTTAAATTATTACACTGAATAGCGGGTATAAAGTTGTGTTGTTTAAAGCATGTGTAATTTCAATAAACGGAAAAGCAAGGTTTCATAATAAGTACAAAGTAGGTATTCGGATTCGGCCACAACAAATATTTGTAGCAGCCCGAAAACAATGCTTTGTGGAGCATAAATGATTGCGAATTAAAACTTCAAACTTCAATTAGGTATAGTCGAATATGATTTATCAAATGTTCTGGAACATTGTTAAAGCGCGTCCCCACGGATCGATATTATTTGTTCCATTAAAGTTGATCCACCAAACTTGAATGAAAATCATCTTAAGTCATCTTGTCTTTCCAAGATAAGTGTCCACAAGTTATCTGTCGCCGTTACATATTTTATGTCCTTTTTGTGTATTCTTTGTTAACTGGGTCCATCAGTAGCGCGCAATAATTAATAATTTATTTGTCCGTCTAGGTTGGAGGACACATGTTTTTTTTAAACTGGTTCTTATGCAGAAATTTCTGCTGATTTCAAATCCAAAGTTATATCTTCATCATAAAAAAGACGCTTTTGTGAAAATTTTTGAAAAACTTAAAATTGGTGTTTATATCGTCATGTCTTCCTTCTGTATAAAGCTAGAAACTTATTTTTTTGCAAAAGATTCCTCAATTAATGTGGATTCTAACGAACAGACACAAGTGTTAGTTTGGGCAAAAGAAAACTGAGATGAAATGAAGCTAATAGACTAAATATGTTTTTGGTGCAAGAATCATTTCGATATCTTGAAAACTCACCAAGTTATTGCAATTTTTTCAAAACGTGCCTCAAAAACGTCTTTTTTAATATGAAGGCAGTTCCAAATCAAAAGATTAACTTCGTATTCGAATTCACCAGAAAATTTTGCATAAAAATGAATGTTCAGTAGACGAGTCCGTTTTTGTGGTGTGTGATCCTCGACAAAAATCAACAAATTAATATGAATGTACGACACTGAATTGAAGCGAGCGCATAATAGAAAGATTGCCGATGTCATAGGCCAGTACCGCTAATTCGTTTTAAGAGTTTTACAAGTAAACGATAGAAAATTTCAAGTTAAAATAAGTACCTCTTTATTTCTAAGAGACTACTACAGGGCCAAAAGTATTTCATTTTCTCTTTAACACTCATTATTGAAGCAAAACAATTTTCAAAAAACACAATTATTTCAGTTTTTATGATGAATTAAATAAAGCACTGATAGCATTTTTAAACATTTTCTCCCTTACATTCCTAGTAGAAGAATGTGTCAAGTAAATAACTGTAATAAAATAAACGTTACTTGCAACGGCTGTAAAACAACGAGTAAAATACCTGAATTCGACTTTCTTAAAATCTTGGTGTACTTAGTTAAAATAAAGTTTCTCACGATGATTTTCATTCAATTTTTGTTGATCAGCTTAAACTGAACAATTAAAATCGATCCGTGAGAACGCGTCTTTATATAAAATGCAAAATGGGAACTCACAGAGATCACACAACTTTATCATTAATGAAATAATTGAAAAAAATCGGTGACTGCGCTAACAAATTCCATGCAAAAAAATGCTTTAAAATAAGACATCATTTGTGTAGAGTAGTTATGTAAGCCAATAGGTACTTAAAAAAATTAACTAAAGTCTTAACAAAAACGAATTAGATAAGAGACAAAGCTTTTTGTTCGCACCTTTGCAGTAATTGGTTATTTAAGCACAATTATTAATGATGTGCCGTTTATTTTTTTTCAGATTGTCACTTGCTTGTTATCACAACCGGTCGTCTCATAAATTTTTGAAATAAAAGAAAAAGCAGCTTATTAGCCATTCCATTTTAACGTGCGGGACACTGCCCCAATTTTAGATTTTTTTTCAAAATTTATCAACAGAATCAGGGAAGTGACTTTTCCTTTATAGGAGCTTTGTATCAGTCAAACTATTTGCAAACTTCAGTGGGAGCGACATATGTAAAATTTCAAATACGAGCAGGAAAAAGAAATACATGACGGATGAGACACAAAAAAAAACCTCATATGTTATAGTTATAAAATTATGTTAATTTAAAAGGTAAATTCCAACAATTATTTTTAAAGTAAAAGGTGGAACTACGAAAGCGAAGAACAAAGGCAGTGTGCAACGACTGCGTATAATGCTATTATCAAGCTTGCACCCATTATAATATAAGAATTATTTCAAAACAATGAGTCGGAGGTTGTGTTTTTTATAAAAAATCTCTTTATGTAAGGGGGATAATGAGTAATGACTCAATAAAAACAAGGATTTATAAAACAATTTATTTTATAAATTAGATGCAGTTTTATTTTTGCCAAAGAGCGAGCTATACAACTCATTTTTCGCGTCATCTGTCCATAAATTCCCATCAATGGGCGCCATAAAATTAACCAGTTTGCTGTGTACAGCATATCGTATTTTGCGTCCCTTTGTAGCTCTTGTGTCGATTTTTCGCTTCATTTTGCTCCTTAGATTCTGTAACTGAATCCACTGGCGACTTAACTGCACTGGATCGCTGACGTCGGCTGACTTGACTTCAATTAGTTCGCGCAAAAGCTGATGGTAGAAATCGTCGTCATCAAAAATCTCGCTATTGTACTCCTCACTGTTTCTATCTTCTGTTTCTTCTTCACCTAGGATGGAGTACTGGGAACGCTTGAGTTGCGTTTTCTTGATAAGCTTATCTTTGTTACTCAAATTGTATTCAATCTGGTCTAGAACTGAGTGCGAAGTGGTGCCCCCTTTGACCACAACGCGCGTTTTGTCGTTCCATTTCTGTATGATGTTGTTTCTGTAATCTTTGTATTTTTTGTGTTTTTCGAAAATTTCGCTTTCGTAATATTCTAATTTTCGTTTCTTCTTGGGAGTATCGCTTACAATTTCTTCTTCGCCGCCTGATTCTTCAACATCTGTATCACTTGGAATTTCTTCATCATCAGGATCTTCAACTTTTTCACTTTGAGCGCTTGTCTGATCCAAATTTTTTGTTTCAGGATACTGTTTATACAGCAATTTTTGTAACAATAGTAGTTTATCTAAGACATCACATAATTTGTTTTTTGTCTCATTAACTTTATTGGAAAAATCGGGATCAGATTGTTTGATTTCTTTAAACTTCTCGGGTTGTGGCATTTTATTGGCAGTCAAGAGACATTTTTGGAGTTGGATTCGTACTTCTAGGAGGTTTTCCCACATTGCCATTTGGTTTCTCACACAAAGCCCTTTTTTAATTTGTTTTGAAACATTCGTGTCCGAAATGTGTTTGAAATTCTCTTCAGTGTTATCATTTTCCGACAACTCCCCATCATCTTCTGATAAATCTTCTGCAAAAATAAAATTTTAACGTTTGTCCTGCCAAAAAAAAAGAAACCAAGCAGACCATTTGATTCTGGACCTTCAGAGTCTTCTTGAGACGATTCTTCTTCCACGTCCTCGCTCTCGCTCGCACTGCCTTTTGTTTCAGTTTCTTCTTCTTCTTCTTCCTTATCGTCCAAACTTCCCAGCGATGCGTCTGTAAAGTAACTTTTGAGCACAAGAATTTTAAAACCAAACATTTGTAACAAACCCTCTGAATCGGAATCCCTCAAATTCTTCCGACTGGTCTTTTTTCCGGCATACTTCTCATCTAAATCAGCTAACAGGTCAATGTTTTTTTGACGAAATTTGCTCAAAATTTCATCTTCTTGTTCGTTTTCTTCAACATCGTCTTCCACAACTTTTGCAACCGTGGCGTCATCAACCTCATCTTCAGGGTCAATACTCGAAGGGGCGGTATTCAAAATACCTGCTATCTTATCAGCTAAAGTTCCAGTCGATTTCTTTTTCATTTTAGGAGAAATTAAAACCAGACACGTTTTTATATTTGGAGGTTATATTATTCTGTCACGATTCCGTCACTACACTCTTTTCTAAGGCACATGAAAGCTATTAAGTTCGAAACCAAAATTATGCGATCCACACACAAAATAACTAATCGTAGCTTATCACAAACAAGTGATGGCATTACGTTAGCTGCAATTTTGAAATTTGTACATGTACAAAGTAAAAATAAACTATTGTTAAAAAAAAATTGAATATTTCGACCAGACACTCATGCGGACACATATGGCAAGGTTCTGACAGGTGACAGTTGTTTAACCTAATTTTTTTCAAACAAGACGATGAGCGTAAGTTATAAACAAACTTTATTTCATTTCTATTTAAATAATTTAGGACTCTTCGGACACTTCATGGTCCCGTTTTGCCAAATATTACGACCCGATAAAAATTGGTTCCATCGACGGCACCGACACGGAGCCCCACGACAAAGGCATCGTCCGAGCCCTAAATTCCGAATACCACCCCAACCGCCACGTTAAAGGCCGTCCCGAGTGCACAATTTTCGTCAGCCGTCTTAGTCTCAAAACCACAAAAGACACAATTAAGGACATTTTTTCCAAATATGGCCCTTTGCGCCGATTTCGTTTAGTTAAAGACATAGTCACAGGGATGCCCAAAGGCTACGCTTTCATCGAATACGAAAATGAGCTCGACGCTGAGGAAGCGTATTGTAAAGCGAATAAAATGAATATTGATGGAAACATAATTTTCGTAGATTTTGAATGTGAGAGGTTATTAAAGGGGTGGCGACCGAGACGACTTGGAGGCGGCTTTGGTGGGAAAAAGGAGTCCGGACAGTTGCGGTTCGGTGGCCGTGATCGACCCTTCAAAAAACCCATCAGTTTGGAGATAAAAGAGAGGCGGGAAAGGAGTAGGAGAGACAGGAGTGAAAGTAGACGTGATCGTAAATAATGTTTTATATTGAAAAGTGTTTAAACATACATATTTTAACAAAAAAAAAATAATAATAAACTAAAAAACTCTTCTTTATGTATTACTTGCAACACTACTGAACGTCTGCTAGAACAAGCGAGTTATTTGAATATCCTATGATTCACTTAATGCCTTACCAACTTTCTCAATTTCACTATCAACCGGACGGTGAATATCAGCCTCTTGTAATTCTTCTTCCTGCTCAAGTCGGTCAATAATAGCTTGACGCGAATCTGTAATTTTATTACAACTAAGAAAATTTCTAAATAAAACAAACTTACATGGCTCGGCACACAAAACAAAAACTTCCCTATTATTCAAATGGATGCAATCCTCCCTAAATTTCCTAACAATGTCATTGAAACCGTCCCAAAAGTTAACAGACCCCGCCGGTAATTTACAAACCGATTTGAATTTCTTATAAATCTCATCTGCCTTTGTCCGTACTTTCTGTGCGTCGTTGTTGAAAGTTTCAAGCTCCTCAGGTGGTAAATTCCACTCTTCTAAATTTCCTACGTATTTTCTCAACCTCCTGATCATCTCAACAACGTGAGAGTGTTTCTTTAGCATAATTTCGTCCATATTTATCTCAAGTAAACTATCCAAGAATTCCAACGCTTTCTTTGGCTCGGCTTTATTTAAGCCGAGACAATTCTTAATTTTTGCGTCAAGTTCAACCAAGCTGGACTCTGCTCTCAATCTCTCTACCCTTTTGTATTTGCTGTTGATCAGTTTCATTTCAGCATCTCGCTTTATTTCAGTTTCAGTGAGATCAAAATCATCGAGGAACGATTCAGGATTGCTCTCTGGGGTTATTTCGCCACTAGTCACTGCATCTTTGAGGAGAAGCACTCTGGAGGCTGTATCACTGTCATAAATAGCACACTCGTATTCATTTTCGAAGTGCAGCGGCCACTTCTTGTGGAGTTTAAGGCCTGCATATTTGCCGGAAGGGAGCAATACCGGAAATACTTGGTTTTCGAAGTAATGGCGTTGGTCAACAGGGCGGGCTGTAGCCGAATAATTACAACAAATCAATGATTAAATCCTACAAAACTTACATTTGTATAACTCTGGTTTTTCCTTAACTGCATCTGCCTGCAATTTGAATGGGCAATTACAGTGATGAAAGGTATTTAAGTGCCAATTGACTCACATAAATAATCCAATTTTTTAAGTTAAGCTCCGAAACTACTTTAATGTTTGGCAAAAATGGCAAATCTTCGTCCACTGCATTATTTTCGTCAGCACTCCCGAATGTCTTGTTCTCAGATTCAATTCTAGACTCGTTAGGACCGTCTACAGCACTTTCACTCATATTTGATTCTAAAAATATTTTTTAATAAGCTACTATTGATATAAACCTTAAAACTACCTCCTTCACTTTCAGAGTTTCTAGCATTACTGCTAACTTTCGACGGAACAGAATCTGAGGATTTCTCTGAGTTACTTCTCTTCCTTTTAGGAGCTGGGGCACCTGCCTGTTGTCAATACATAACAAAAAAAAAATTACCCCCAAATTGACTTACATCAACACCAGACTCATCACCATCTGTTCCGTCCTCAGCAATGGCCTTTTCAATCTGCTCAACAGCGTCTTTGAACTCCTTCTTTTTCGACCCTTTGACCATCTGTTCCTTATTCTTAAGATAGTAGAATATGTCTTCAGGTTTAATAAAGCCCCTAAAAATATGCATTGTTTATTTTTGTACGGAAATATCGCACAAGCTTGTAAGACTCAATAGCAGCTTGTCGGCAAGTTCCTGCTAATTTAGGGGCCCCCAATTAACAAAAATTGAAGTTAAAACCTCCACACTTCAATCCTGTCACAGCCCCATTTAGCAAACAAACAGTAAAGTTACTTACGTCTCTCCAGTTCCGTAAAACTGCACATTGAATTTTTTACCGCTTTTTGCTAAAATCTACAACGAACTTGCACCAATGAAATTAAAACAAACCCAAGAACTTACAACTGCCGGCCAAGCTGGATAGCCTTTGATTTTAGCAAACACTTTGTCACCTTCTTTAAATGAGCGGGTTCGCTTCATTGTTGTGTGAATTTGTGTTATTTTACACGAATTTATGCAAAAAGACGATTTTCAATTTTGTATTTTCGGCGGATTTTTTTTCAACAATAAAAATGGCGTCACACGCTTCGGGAAACGTAGCGCCCCCTAACAACGCATGTGCACAACATTAAAGCGGGTAATTTAAACTACGGATATCAAAAGGTTTGGGTATGAAACGAGGTACAAATTAATAAAACGTTTCCGTCCTTGATAGTTCCGTTAATGTTCTCGACCCTCTGGGAGCTGGAGCTGGCACCTACGTTTTACATGTATACTGTTTGTAGCCGCAAATTTGGACTTGAAAAGTTTCTAAATATTTGTAATGTTCCTTTATAAGAAAATGTAGTTCCAAGAAACATTCTTGATTAAAATAAATGGCAAAATATTTTTTTATTAAATAAAAAGTGTATAAATGAAATTAATACGAATTTTTGATTGTCCATTGTACTGAAAATAAAAAAATATTTTATAGGTAAAAAAATTAAACTGAACCGCTAGCGCTAAAGGTAATAATTTTATTGCATTTGTTCAAACAGAGATTTGTATCGGCACAAATAGGAATTTTAGCGATTTGTCAAAAATTGGTACGTACATACTGTAAAATTCAAACTGTACAAATTTGCAAATCCATAAAACTGCAATTACTGAGGAATCTTTTGCAAAAAAGTTTCTAACTTTGTGCAGTCCGAAGGTACAAGGATGTAAACATTGTAAATGAAAAATTTCTGCAATTTTAAATTTTTGTAAATATTTCACCAAAACGTCTTTTTGATAATGAAAAAATTTTAAATATAAAAACACTTAACCACTTTAAATTCTGTTAATTTGAATAGTATAAAAAATAAAGAAAACATTTTTATGTAAAATTTTATAATGTTTCACAATTTTTATTTAAAACTTTTTTTTGTTAGCTCTGACCGATTTTTTATAATCTTTAAAAACCACTTTATTTTTGTTTTTTCAATCCCTTCTCGAAGCTTGAAACAAAACATTCTTTGACTAAACGTTTCTAAATACTCCAAAGTAACTTACATCAAAAATGCGAGCTTTTCCACAACATTTCGATTTAAAGGAATATTTAACTGGTCTAAAAGTCCGCAATTGTTCCATTACCGTCTAAGTTTTCAAAACAATGGATTTGGGAAAATGGTTGTAAAAAAAGGTTGTATAAAAAAAATATTAAACATTTACCAATTTGCATCCTGTCCCATATTTTTCAAAATTCTACGAATACGGTTACAGATGCAAGAAAAATTTTCCAAAGAAAGTTGTAGAGAACTAAATTTCCAACACAAAAGTCTGCAAGACCATAATCCTATATTCAACCATTTAGGCCTTAAAATCGTGCAAAGACGCTCAAGCGACGGATTTTTTAATTTTGCCGGTGGTCAAGTATTGGAAAGTTAATTTATACATAAACAGTTAAAAATATAAGGATAGTATCGGAGACTTTTTTGTACTAAACTGATTTTTTTACAACTTTGTTACATACACTTTTGTATCTTGAACCATACTCGCAACGTTCGAATAATGTAAGTTGGAACTCAAAATGATAACTCTAAGCGCTAATCCTTTGAGCACCGTTGATGCAAAGAAAAAATTCGTAGAAAATTAAATTGTCTACAAAAATATCCGCAACACCTCAATCTTCTACAGTTTAGGCATAAATTATCTTTCCGCTACTTGACCACCAGTAAAATGAAACAGATCCGTCGTTTCAGCTTCTTTGTGTGTCTTAGAGGCCTAAAATGTTGATAATAACAATATGGTCTCATAAGAAGATTTAGTTCTTTACCATTTTTTTGCTAACATTTTTCTTGTATATTTAATCGCATTTGAAGCGTCTTGAAAAATATAGTACGGGGCGCAAATTTTAAATAACTTTTTCGCATGTTTCTTATGAAGATGTTAGTACTGAGTTTTTCTTAATCTGTTAAGAGTGCAAAGCTTAAGATTTCTGTATTTCTTCTTAGTTATTAGTGAATTGGTTAGATTTAAATTAATTTAAAACAGTTTGGCGCCGAGACAATGCCTCATCATTTTTACTCTGCCGTACTTATTTATGATTATTTTTGAGAAAATCCTGCGATTTTGTATTTCGTTTCGTCTCGTAAGTTATAGTACACTGTAATTCAAACCTTACCAGTGGCGTAGTGAAATAAAAGCCCATATTTTGTGAAATACGTTTTATTCATTTTTTACATAAATTACAATACAGTTGTTACAGATAAAATTCCATTTTTGGTGTAGTTTAATAAAATTTAAAAAATACAATTTTTTAGACTTTAAATTGATTAAAATGATAAAACAAATTTAAACAAAGCCGCTCAATAAATCACAAGTGTCCGTTAATCAATGTACAAAGTTATAAAAATATCAGTAATTAAGTAAAACTATCCTATGTATCACATTAAGTACAGGTGAGAATGATCGGTGCGTGAGCACCAAAAATGCCAAAAACGAGATTGAGCCCCGCTCAAACCTCCTCTCACTACCTGTCACATAAACTAATAATACTATCAAAAGATAAAACATTCAAGCCATCGCTTCAACTTTGTATTTAAGTCACGTTCATCTAACAATAAATACAATAAATAAATGCGCCGTGTATTCAATTCCACACGTTTAAACACACACACATAAATGCAATAATTTGGTGGGCGATAAAAGAATCACATACGGTGCCTAAATTTGGGCCGACTTCATGATCGAATCGTTATAATTGAGCGCCAGACTTCCGACCAGTGCGACAAGTGTGCGGTCCAACCAGGTGACAGGGTTGGGGTAGATCAAACCGCCCTCGTAAAAGCCCAAGTGCCCGCCGTGGGCCAACTCCAAATAAAGCATATTGTTTTTCTCAGCTAAAAACACAAATTCGCACATCAAAATCGTGCCAAAATCAGTCGCAACAACATAATGAAAAACCTTGAAATCCTTAGTGGCAATTCAAAATTTTATATGTATTATTCAAAAGCTGTTAAATAATTGCCATACTTACAAGTTATCGACTTGATGGGCTCTAGCAGCGGCTCTGGAACAATCGGATCGTCTTTAGCATTAATAAAAATCATTGGTTTGTTTATGTTATTGAGGTAATTGATGCTAGAACTCCACGAATATAATTCGGTGATCGAATTAAATTCGTGAACTTTTCTAGTGTAGGCTTCGTCTAGTTCGGGAAGAGTCGCAGCGGAAATAATCTCGTGCTCGTTGAGCTTGTACCGATTCTTCACTTCCTCAGACAGTAGGACTTGGCGATGCTTTAAAATAATGTTCTTCATGTTTTCAGTCATGATGTAAAGATAGAAACGACGGAAATTTTGCCAGTTGAGTAACCATTTTGTTCCCCTGTGGAAATTCAGGTCGGCTTAGTTTATTTATTTTAGCATGTTTACACGATTTTTTGTGCTAATTAAAACATAAAGCGATTAATGAACTCGACAATTGCGTCAGACAAATTCAATTATTCCTACTTACTCGATAGCACAGTAGCCTTGACATATCGAAATTCCGCCGATTATGTGCAGAGGCCTCTCCCTATCCAGTTCCCCCATATATTTGGTTACTAAATTACCACCTAGACTAAAGCCTACGCAAACAATTCGGGTGTTTGGGTGTCTGCTAATCAGACTTGAGACCATTTCATGGTAGTCGTTTGTATTACCTGAAAGTAAATTTCATATTTTCGATTTCACATTCATTTAAATAAAAATTTCTAAAACAGACGCTCGCTTAATTGGTTTCAAACAAATAAAAATCATCGACCTCCCAATTGACATGTCAAGTGAATTAATTTGTGACCTACTTTATGAGGATTTCAAACGTAAAAATGCATTTCAAATTAATCATTGTAAAGGAAAATATGCCAAACGAATCTTTTTTTTTAATTTGAGAAGTACACACCATTTTTTCTCACCTTGTTGTAAACGGTATCAACCAGTTGTATATTTACATATGGGCTAAATGGGCTACAGCTCAGGGTACAAAAATATCTTTATTTTGATAGAACATAGCTAGTAAATAAACGGGTTGCATTTTTTAAAATCAATTGATCAGATTTGTTATTAATTGTTTGGTTAAAAAGTTTAAAAAAGTTTCAATTCATAATATAGAAAATTCACGAAGAGTAATGATAGAAAAAACCTGAGTAGTACACAATACAGAAAAATGTCTTTGAAAAAAGTCAGCGACAACGTAAAAAAATTGTAAAAATGGCTACCTTTTTTTATAAACTTAAACTTTTTGAATAAAAACAGGGTAATTTTCAGAAAATAAAAGAAACATTAAAAAATCTAGTGTAGGTTTGATGACTACAAGATTTTATTATTTAATTAATTTTTAGAGAATTTGTTGCTGAGTAACTTGACGAAAATACTAGCGGCTAGCCCCTGCCGGTCTACAACTGTTCGCTCAGTCGAAATGTTGCGAGCGAGGTCGGAACAGTACGAACGGAGACCATAACGGACTTCTCATTTCAGCTGGGCATATTGGAATAGTGGTTTTTATGGAAATATGTTGCGCGTGGCTGGGGCTTCGCCCCAGTTAACTAAAAGGAAACAAACCCCACGACCAATTAAACTCGAAAACGTGGAACTCGAAACGTGGAATAGTGTTTATGTTTATGAACTGTACGCCACCCTAGCTCCATAAAAAAACACTATTCCACGTTTCGAGTTCCACGTTTTCGAGTTTAATTGGTCGTGGGGTTTGTTTCCTTTTAGTTAACTGGGGCGAAGCCCCAGCCACGCGCAACATATTTCCATAAAAACCACTATTCCAATATGCCCAGCTGAAATGAGAAGTCCGTTATGGTCTCCGTTCGTACTGTTCCGACCTCGCTCGCAACATTTCGACTGAGCGAACATTTGTAGACCGGCAGGGGCTAGCCGCAAGTGACGAAAATGACCAATGTCATATAGTGTATACAGATTTTCAGAAAATCTTTAACTAAATGGACTATATTATACTTTTAAGGTGGATTTTACAATCGTCAGATAAACCCTGTATAAGTTATTCGTAAAATAATTGCTATGGTTACAACTGTTACAACAATATATTTTTCAAAATTTATCCCCAAGATAATTTTATTCGACGATTATAAAATCCACCATTAGACAAATTACGGCACATAGGTTTCAACAGCTCGCTACTCGATCTTTTTACTTCGTATCTTCTAAAGATTAAAGGTATAAAAATTGTTTATCTGCTAGTTTCGTACCAACTTCCAGAATGCCCCAAGACTTAAACCTGAAACCGTTACTTTTTCACTTATTTATAAATGACATTACTTCAACAGCTACTCGTTACAATCTTCTATTTGCTGATGATTTTAATAAACTTTATAAAGTAATAATGACTGATAATGAGTGTCAAGTCTTGCAGAGTAACATTAATATTCTCAAGTGGTGCGAAATTAATAGATTAAACTAGAATATTTTTAAATTTCTTATTAGGTCTTACACAAATTAAAAAAAAGTATATGATATAGCTATCATATGAATTAATGAGCACACTTTACGAAGAACAGATACATTTTAAAATTTAGGAATTACCTTCGATAACAAACTTTTGTTTGTGAATCATATTACAAATAGTGTTATCAGCTCGTTTAAAACTTTAGGATTTATTTATTGTAATGGAGTGTTATACTAAAAAATGAAAATTTTTATATGGATAGCCAACAATAAAATAGGCGACCCATATTTTTTTTATTTTAACCAAAGCTCAACCGTTTTAGAGAAAAATAATTGAAAAGGTGAAAATTCCTGGCCTGACGTCAGCAATGGCTGATTCAAAAAGCCAGTCACAGAACTAGAGATAGAAAACTTGCCAACAAAGAAAGCTTGAAAGACGTACGTCTTTTATTTATTTCTGCCTCTGTTGTTTTACATACGACTTCAGATGTGCTGCAGGAGCAGTCATTTTACCAAAACACAAACTCTTGCAAAATATTAGCACACAACACAGTCACAATCGACAACGCACAGTTTTGACGTTTGTATTTGACGTTTACCAGCCCAAACGTAGGTCGTAGCGTAAATTGTATGCAGCGAAAAACTGACGAATCATTAGTCGAGACATTGCTTACGTCACAGCGCAAATTTTCTTTTATTACTAAAAAAGTACCGATTTAAAATAACTCAGACCGATATACTAGACATCATTTTGTGTCTACTTACAGAATCTGCAATTTCCAAAAACTTTTACTTTTGAGTATAACACTCCATTGTGAAGAGTTTACCAACTTAAAAGTCCTAAAGGTCTTATTTTTTGCCCTTGTGTTTACCAAGTTAGAATACTGTGCGACCATTTGGTCACTTTTATACGCTATACATATAAACCGTATTGAATCTGTCCAAAAAAAAATTCCTTTAAAACTTTAAAGGATATTTAATGTCAATTCTTAGGAATCAGGAGAGTTACCCTAAGTATTGCATTCATACATAAATTACTGAACAATAAGATAGATTGCATTAATTTGGTGGATACTATAATTTTTCTAGTTCCTAGTTAACTCATGGTAATTTATTGTATCCATTGTAATACTAATGTTGCTGTGAAATTGCCGTTGTATATGTTATGTGCAGCAATTTCAGCAAAATTAGCAGTAATTGTGATATTCATTTTCATTCTTTTAATTTCATAAAAATCTTATATTTCATCTTTTTGGGGCTTAGGTTAAATTTAATAGTAGACATTAAATTAATTTTAATGTTAGTTTTTTACCTTTTGTCTTACCCTTATATTGTTTCTAGTTTTTAGTTTAAAAATATATTAAGAATATTACAGAAATTTAGAGGAAATCAACTGATAAAAAAAATGAAATTTAAAGAATACATATTTACTGATTTATTTTTATTAGATTCCAATGCTCGAAAATCAATAGAATTTGTTTGATGTTAAAAAAATTGATTTCTGTAACTGTTGTAGAGCAGTGTATATTACACTAATAAGTCTAACATTTTTCAAGCAGTTAATACAGTAGTTTAACAAATCATTTGAAGTGAAAGGATTGGTACCATTTTAAGTTTTGAAGAGTGATTTGTATTACAAAGAGTTTAAGTGCTACAAATTTTCAAGTACAACTGTGAATAAAAATTGTCCATTATGAATTTGTAAATTTTTCCTTATTTTCCAAATTATCCAATAAATGTTTGGTGGATCTAAATACGCTACTGGTATCAACTGTTAAAAAACAAACGTGAACTATCAAAATATTTGCATTTTAGAATAAAAAAGTGTTTAAATTTGTATTTTTATCGTTTTTTAATCTTAGAGCCATAATCAATATTGTCCTTACCGTAGCTAAATATGCGTGGGGCCGTGACCGGTACGCTCTGCAACGCCCCCACGTGGTTCAAGACAGCGCATCTGTAGCCGTGACATTGAGCCCAATGAACGAAAGTGCGTATGTAAACACTCTCGGAGGTATTTCCAATGCCTGGACATATGGCGATCGATACGTCGTCTGTTACAAAAAATGTAATTGTGTCAATAAAATGTTGATCGAGTTTTAAATAGAGTAATATCACCTTGGAAATTTGTATCTAGAGGTTGGTACATGTCGTAAGTTAATGTGGTCCCGTCGTCGAGTGATAGAAACACTCGTTCGCCTATCGGCCATGGGCACTTTACCCTGCCGATGACGCTGTGGAGGATGGTCTGGACATGGCCGCTGAAGCCCCATAGCCGCGTCGGAATGTATCTGGAAACGTTAAAAAGTCAAGTAAAATAAATTTACAATTTTTTCCTCCATCTAATAAATGAAACAATTTTATGATCTATAAATTTCAAGCGTACGATGAGATAATAAGATGGAAAAATACACAAAAAGATTAAAAATAGATAAAACAAATCTTTATCCTAATTAATTTTTTCATTAAAAATATTATTTTCAAAATGATAACAGTACATCTCTTAGTTTTATCAGTGATTCATTATCATAAATCTGGATTATTAGGTAATAAACTTGTTTCTGACTCATGGTGTGATGTCATTAATTTATTCAACGAGTTTCAATGCCAATGTTATGTAGATAGGTCGTTCTGCATCACGATTTTTGTTTTTTATTTATTTTCTGCCTTTATCCGACTTTATTAAGATTTGTGGTTAATAATTTAAGTAAAAAAATTACAAAATATTCCTCTGAGAAGTATTTTTTTTCCTTTTAATACCGTAGTGCTAATCAACAAGCGTACAGTGACCGAAGGTTGTTGTAAGTTGAAAGCAATGTAAAAGGGTACACTAATATGCGAATAAAATTTAAATTAATTACACAAAGTAAAAGAAGTCGAAAGAATACACTAATTCAGAGAAAGATTATGTGAATGACACACAAGAGAAAAGTAATAATAACATATGAAGGGTTCAAAAACCAATCACCTTAAGTCACTTTTCATCAAGTAACTTTGTGACTACACTACTTTTTCGAAAGTCAATCAATCTAAAACCTTCAATAACAATTCTGTTTTACACCTTTGGAAGTTTTACTATATTTTTATAGACCAGATTTTAAAAATGCTTAATTAAATCATTTTTTTATTATTTAATTTACACTGATTCGTTTCTGAACTTTTCATATGCAGTAATAATAACAGTATTTATTCAGTTATAGAGTATTAGCCAAAAAAAATCGCCATAGTAAGTCGCCATTAAAAAAATACAAGAATTAAAAAAATAATTTACACAAAAAACGCTTATTTCATACTTTTCATTCATCTGTTACACACTTTCTATCTTGTTACAAGGAATAACGACTAGGTAAATTTTAGTACTAGGTAAAATTTCCGTTAAAATATACGACTCGTTTTATGTTAAAATTTAATGCATTTTGCGACAAAAGAGTTTTTTTGTTGTGGATTTAAAATCAGAGAGGATAATCATTTAAATTAAGAACTGAACAGCACAACAAAATTATATTCTAATTAACACATTATTTAAGTGATTATTATTTTTTAATGTGATCACATTATTTAAATAAATAATTTTTTGGAACTTCTAATTAGTCATCATTACTTCATCAGCTATCTGAACCTTTCTCCTCTTGTACACTTTCTTACATGATTATGATAAGGTTGGCAGTAATTTGGAGCCATTCATGTATTTTTTTTTCTTCAAGAAAAAATTAAACAAGTAATTAATATTAAATAAGACGACAAGAAAGTGAATATGATTAAATTTCTCCAGAGGTATTATTATTCTCAAAACAATCCAACATACAAGCTTCCGATAAAATTTATGACAAGACTATTAAAATCCATTAACTGGCAATATACTACAATAGAAAAAGTTATTACCACAAAAAATGTTAGATACATTTTTGGAATTTTCATCACATAAATTCAATTTTTAAAATGCTTGGCTAAATGTACAAAAATATTCAGTAAAGTAGGAAAGGGAAGGAAAATTTCATTATATCAGGAAGTGTAATCTGTTGTAATATCAAGCTTGTGATACCTGATAATAATTGCAAAACACCAAAAACAAAATAATTTTCCATTATGCTCATTGATTAGACACTGAATCATCAAATTATGTCAGATAATAGACCTAAATGTTTGCCATTCCAAATGTTTTATCAGTTGAAAAATTCTCCGAACGCCGGTCACGCTCCCATCTCATGTTTTCGTAAAAATAGATTGTGATCAATGAATTTTTAATTAAACACTCTCACACGTAAATAGAGCCGTGTGGGCTGAAAATTGGAGCAATTATTTCGATTCGTCATCAATAAAATCTAACTGAAGCAGCGTTCCTTCATTGCATAATTCATAACAATGTTTTTCGCCAATTCCTGCGCTACTTTGGATGAAACTCACTAATTAACATAAAAAAGGCTTTCACTATATGATTTGAAAGCAAGTTCTGTTCCGCAACCCAAATAATTCCGACAACCTTGCCGCCGCATTTTCGCATACAATTTAATAACATTGGCCTGAAAATCGATCAGGAACCTTGGCCCCTGTCAAAAATTCGAGAAACTTCGCGCGAAACACGACCACCCCTACTTACGGTTCTTGGATGAGGGGTGAGATTTTGAGGATGGTTTCCAGAAAGTTCTTATCACCGCACCATATCACTGGCTTTTGTGGTTGGCTGTTGACGTTGAGTATCCTGAACAGGATACACAGGATAACAGCGATTGCGGCTAACAGGGCTGTCGACATGATGGCGAAGGAACGCCCTAATTGAGCTTCTAAAACGAACACCTCGTACAATATTTGCACCGAAACTGAATGATAAGAAGAATGGAACGTTTTAGGAGTGGGAACACGAATTTTTAAAGCTTGACGATGAGATCATCTAGGAGATCTCGAAGGAATGAAGGAAAGTGTGCACATGCTCTTTCGCTACTTTTTTTATGTTGTATACGTCACCTGTCAAACTTTGTTGTAATTTGTCGTTTGTGTGTCGCGTTTGGGGTAATCCATATCACTAACGGCACTATAGTAATCACTTTTTTGCATACTTTCGTTTAAACTGAATTGAGAGGTCTATAAGTATTTTTTTTTAGTGGTTAGGAAGGTTTTAACCTTACTTTTTCAGCTGATCGAAGGATGCTCGATGAGTGCGCATGAGCATAATGCAGGACCGTAATAAATAAAAAGTTTGACATGGACAGGCATCCCGAACTGATATAGCCAAATCGAGCCCTCACTGAATTAGGTTTTACTGATGATGCGGATAGATGGCCTTAGTGTTTTACGGGAAAAAGAAATCCTATTGGCGGATTTAAAATTTCAGATTATTGAAGAAAAACGTGGTGCCGATGCGCGGCTGACAAGTAAAAATTTCACAAACGTCACAAATTTCACAAATTTGAGTTTTATGAAATTATTAGTTTGTGAAATAAATAAATACGACACAGCAATAAAATACACCTACCTTCATATCGCTTCTACGTTGGCTACCGTTTGTAGCATTAAAAAAAATAATAATAAAAATGAAACCAAAAAAAAAATAATAATAAAAATGAAACCAAAAAAAATGTTTATTTGCATTAAATTTTGAGCAAGCCACTTTCATTCATTGAAATTAAAGGCAAAATTTCGTGGCAATAAATTATTTGAGTGGTTTATTTTATTTATAGTTACTGTATTTAAAATGTGTCACTCAAAATATTACTTTTCAATACCGCATTTAAAGATTTTAATTGCAATTAAGTTTTATGAAATTATTGGTTTGTGAAATAAATAAATACGACACAGCAATAAAATACACCTACCTTCATATCGCTTCCACGTTGGCTACCGTTTGTAGCATTAAAAAAAATAATAATCAAAATGAAACCAAAAAAAAATAATAATAAAAATGAAACCAAAAAAAATGTTTATTTGCATTAAATTTTGAGCAAGCCACTTTCATTCATTGAAATTAAAGGCAAAATTTCGTGGCAATAAATTATTTGAGTGGTTTATTTTATTTATAGTTACTGTATTTAAAATGTGTCACTCAAAATATTACTTTTCAATACCGCATTTAAAGATTTTAATTGCAATTAAGTTTTATGAAATTATTAGTTTGTGAAATAAATAAATACGACACAGCAATAAAATACACCTACCTTCATATCGCTTCCACGTTGGCTACCGTTTGTAGCATTAAAAAAAATAATAATAAAAATGAAACCAAAAAAAAAATAATAATAAAAATGAAACCAAAAAAAATGTTTATTTGCATTAAATTTTCAGCAAGCCACTTTCATTCATTGAAATTAAAGGCAAAATATCGTGGCAATAAATTATTTGAGTGGTTTATTTTATTTATAGTTACTGTATTTAAAATGTGTCACTCAAAATATCACTATTCAACATCGAATTTAAAGATTTTAATTGCATTTAAGTTTTATGAAATTATTGGTTTGTGAAATAAATAAATACGACACAGCAATAAAATACACCTACCTTCATATCGCTTCCACGTTGGCTACCGTTTGTAGCATTAAAAAAAATAATAATAATATAAATGAAATAAAAAAAAATGTTTATTTGCAATAAATTTTGAGCAAGCCACTTTCATTCATTGAAATTAAAGGCAAAATTACGTGGCAATAAATTATTTGAGTGTTTTATTTTATTTATAGTTACTGTATTTAAAATGTGTCACTCAAAATATCACTTTTCAATACCGCATTTAAAGATTTTAATTGCAATTAAGTTTTATGAAATTATTGGCTTTTTGAAATAAATAAATACGACACAGCAATAAAATACACCTACCTTCATATCGCTTCCACGTTGGCTACCGTTTGTAGCATTAAAAAAAATAATAATAAAAATGAAACCAAAAAAAATGTTTATTTGCATTAAATTTTGAGCAAGCCACTTTCATTCATTGAAATTAAAGGCAAAATTTCGTGGCAATAAATTATTTGAGTGGTTTATTTTATTTATAGTTACTGTATTTAAAATGTGTCACTCAAAATATCACTATTCAACATCGAATTTAAAGATTTTAATTGCATTTAAGTTTTATGAAATTATTGGTTTGTGAAATAAATAAATACGACACAGCAATAAAATACACCTACCTTCATATCGCTTCCACGTTGGCTACCGTTTGTAGCATTAAAAAAAATAATAATAATATAAATGAAATAAAAAAAAATGTTTATTTGCAATAAATTTTGAGCAAGCCACTTTCATTCATTGAAATTAAAGGCAAAATTACGTGGCAATAAATTATTTGAGTGTTTTATTTTATTTATAGTTACTGTATTTAAAATGTGTCACTCAAAATATCACTTTTCAATACCGCATTTAAAGATTTTAATTGCAATTAAGTTTTATGAAATTATTGGCTTTTTGAAATAAATAAATACGACACAGCAATAAAATACACCTACCTTCATATCGCTTCCACGTTGGCTACCGTTTGTAGCATTAAAAAAAATAATAATAAAAATGAAACCAAAAAAAATGTTTATTTGCATTAAATTTTGAGCAAGCCACTTTCATTCATTGAAATTAAAGGCAAAATTTCGTGGCAATAAATTATTTGAGTGGTTTATTTTATTTATAGTTACTGTATTTAAAATGTGTCACTCAAAATATCACTATTCAACATCGAATTTAAAGATTTTAATTGCATTTAAGTTTTATGAAATTATTGGTTTGTGAAATAAATAAATACGACACAGCAATAAAATACACCTACCTTCATATCGCTTCCACGTTGGCTACCGTTTGTAGCATTAAAAAAAATAATAATAATATAAATGAAATAAAAAAAAATGTTTATTTGCAATAAATTTTGAGCAAGCCACTTTCATTCATTGAAATTAAAGGCAAAATTACGTGGCAATAAATTATTTGAGTGTTTTATTTTATTTATAGTTACTGTATTTAAAATGTGTCACTCAAAATATCACTTTTCAATACCGCATTTAAAGATTTTAATTGCAATTAAGTTTTATGAAATTATTGGCTTTTTGAAATAAATAAATACGACACAGCAATAAAATACACCTACCTTCATATCGCTTCCACGTTGGCTACCGTTTGTAGCATTAAAAAAAATAATAATAAAAATGAAACCAAAAAAAATGTTTATTTGCATTAAATTTTGAGCAAGCCACTTTCATTCATTGAAATTAAAGGCAAAATTTCGTGGCAATAAATTATTTGAGTGGTTTATTTTATTTATAGTTACTGTATTTAAAATGTGTCACTCAAAATATCACTATTCAACATCGAATTTAAAGATTTTAATTGCATTTAAGTTTTATGAAATTATTGGTTTGTGAAATAAATAAATACGACACAGCAATAAAATACACCTACCTTCATATCGCTTCCACGTTGGCTACCGTTTGTAGCATTAAAAAAAATAATAATAATATAAATGAAATAAAAAAAAATGTTTATTTGCAAGAAATTTTGAGCAAGCCACTTTCATTCATTGAAATTAAAGGCAAAATTACGTGGCAATAAATTATTTGAGTGTTTTATTTTATTTATAGTTACTGTATTTAAAATGTGTCACTCAAAATATCACTTTTCAATACCGCATTTAAAGATTTTAATTGCAATTAAGTTTTATGAAATTATTGGCTTTTTGAAATAAATAAATACGACACAGCAATAAAATACACCTACCTTCATATCGCTTCCACGTTGGCTACCGTTTGTAGCATTAAAAAAAATAATAATAAAAATGAAACCAAAAAAAAAATAATAATAAAAATGAAACCAAAAAAAATGTTTATTTGCATTAAATTTTGAGCAAGCCACTTTCATTCATTGAAATTAAAGGCAAAATTTCGTGGCAATAAATTATTTGAGTGGTTTATTTTATTTATAGTTACTGTATTTAAAATGTGTCACTCAAAATATTACTTTTCAATACCGCATTTAAAGATTTTAATTGCAATTAAGTTTTATGAAATTATTGGTTTGTGAAATAAATAAATACGACACAGCAATAAAATACACCTACCTTCATATCGCTTCCACGTTGGCTACCGTTTGTAGCATTAAAAAAAATAATAATCAAAATGAAACCAAAAAAAAATAATAATAAAAATGAAACCAAAAAAAATGTTTATTTGCATTAAATTTTGAGCAAGCCACTTTCATTCATTGAAATTAAAGGCAAAATTTCGTGGCAATAAATTATTTGAGTGGTTTATTTTATTTATAGTTACTGTATTTAAAATGTGTCACTCAAAATATTACTTTTCAATACCGCATTTAAAGATTTTAATTGCAATTAAGTTTTATGAAATTATTAGTTTGTGAAATAAATAAATACGACACAGCAATAAAATACACCTACCTTCATATCGCTTCCACGTTGGCTACCGTTTGTAGCATTAAAAAAAATAATAATAAAAATGAAACCAAAAAAAAAATAATAATAAAAATGAAACCAAAAAAATTGTTTATTTGCATTAAATTTTCAGCAAGCCACTTTCATTCATTGAAATTAAAGGCAAAATATCGTGGCAATAAATTATTTGAGTGGTTTATTTTATTTATAGTTACTGTATTTAAAATGTGTCACTCAAAATATCACTATTCAACATCGAATTTAAAGATTTTAATTGCATTTAAGTTTTATGAAATTATTGGTTTGTGAAATAAATAAATACGACACAGCAATAAAATACACCTACCTTCATATCGCTTCCACGTTGGCTACCGTTTGTAGCATTAAAAAAAATAATAATAATATAAATGAAATAAAAAAAAATGTTTATTTGCAATAAATTTTGAGCAAGCCACTTTCATTCATTGAAATTAAAGGCAAAATTACGTGGCAATAAATTATTTGAGTGTTTTATTTTATTTATAGTTACTGTATTTAAAATGTGTCACTCAAAATATCACTTTTCAATACCGCATTTAAAGATTTTAATTGCAATTAAGTTTTATGAAATTATTGGCTTTTTGAAATAAATAAATACGACACAGCAATAAAATACACCTACCTTCATATCGCTTCCACGTTGGCTACCGTTTGTAGCATTAAAAAAAATAATAATAAAAATGAAACCAAAAAAAATGTTTATTTGCATTAAATTTTGAGCAAGCCACTTTCATTCATTGAAATTAAAGGCAAAATTTCGTGGCAATAAATTATTTGAGTGGTTTATTTTATTTATAGTTACTGTATTTAAAATGTGTCACTCAAAATATCACTTTTCAATACCGCATTTAAAGATTTTAATTGCAATTAAGTTTTATGAAATTATTGGTTTTTTGAAATAAATAAATACGACACAGCAATAAAATACACCTACCTTCATATCGCTTCCACGTTGGCTACCGTTTGTAGCATTAAAAAAAATAATAATAAAAATGAAACCAAAAAAAAAATAATAATAAAAATGAAACCAAAAAAAATGTTTATTTGCGTTAAATTTTCAGCAAGCCACTTTCATTCATTGAAATTAAAGGCAAAATTTCGTGGCAATAAATTATTTGAGTGGTTTATTTTATTTATAGTTACTGTATTTAAAATGTGTCACTCAAAATATCACTATTCAACATCGAATTTAAAGATTTTAATTGCATTTAAGTTTTATGAAATTATTGGTTTGTGAAATAAATAAATACGACACAGCAATAAAATACACCTACCTTCATATCGCTTCCACGTTGGCTACCGTTTGTAGCATTAAAAAAAATAATAATAATATAAATGAAATAAAAAAAAATGTTTATTTGCAATAAATTTTGAGCAAGCCACTTTCATTCATTGAAATTAAAGGCAAAATTACGTGGCAATAAATTATTTGAGTGTTTTATTTTATTTATAGTTACTGTATTTAAAATGTGTCACTCAAAATATCACTTTTCAATACCGCATTTAAAGATTTTAATTGCAATTAAGTTTTATGAAATTATTGGCTTTTTGAAATAAATAAATACGACACAGCAATAAAATACACCTACCTTCATATCGCTTCCACGTTGGCTACCGTTTGTAGCATTAAAAAAAATAATAATAAAAATGAAACCAAAAAAAAAATAATAATAAAAATGAAACCAAAAAAAATGTTTATTTGCATTAAATTTTGAGCAAGCCACTTTCATTCATTGAAATTAAAGGCAAAATTTCGTGGCAATAAATTATTTGAGTGGTTTATTTTATTTATAGTTACTGTATTTAAAATGTGTCACTCAAAATATTACTTTTCAATACCGCATTTAAAGATTTTAATTGCAATTAAGTTTTATGAAATTATTGGTTTGTGAAATAAATAAATACGACACAGCAATAAAATACACCTACCTTCATATCGCTTCCACGTTGGCTACCGTTTGTAGCATTAAAAAAAATAATAATAAAAATGAAACCAAAAAAAAATAATAATAAAAATGAAACCAAAAAAAATGTTTATTTGCATTAAATTTTCAGCAAGCCACTTTCATTCATTGAAATTAAAGGCAAAATTTCGTGGCAATAAATTATTTGAGTGGTTTATTTTATTTATAGTTACTGTATTTAAAATGTGTCACTCAAAATATCACTATTCAACATCGAATTTAAAGATTTTAATTGCATTTAAGTTTTATGAAATTATTGGTTTGTGAAATAAATAAATACGACACAGCAATAAAATACACCTACCTTCATATCGCTTCCACGTTGGCTACCGTTTGTAGCATTAAAAAAAATAATAATAATATAAATGAAATAAAAAAAAATGTTTATTTGCAATAAATTTTGAGCAAGCCACTTTCATTCATTGAAATTAAAGGCAAAATTACGTGGCAATAAATTATTTGAGTGTTTTATTTTATTTATAGTTACTGTATTTAAAATGTGTCACTCAAAATATCACTTTTCAATACCGCATTTAAAGATTTTAATTGCAATTAAGTTTTATGAAATTATTGGTTTTTTGAAATAAATAAATACGACACAGCAATAAAATACACCTACCTTCATATCGCTTCTACGTTGGCTACCGTTTGTAGCATTAAAAAAAATAATAATAAAAATGAAACCAAAAAAAAAATAATAATAAAAATGAAACCAAAAAAAAATGTTTATTTGCATTAAATTTTGAGCAAGCCACTTTCATTCATTGAAATTAAAGGCAAAATTTCGTGGCAATAACTTATTTGAGTGGTTTATTTTATTTATAGTTACTGTATTTAAAATGTGTCACTCAAAATATTACTTTTCAATACCGCATTTAAAGATTTTAATTGCAATTAAGTTTTATGAAATTATTGGTTTGTGAAATAAATAAATACGACACAGCAATAAAATACACCTACCTTCATATCGCTTCCACGTTGGCTACCGTTTGTAGCATTAAAAAAAATAATAATAAAAATGAAACCAAAAAAAAAATAATAATAAAAATGAAACCAAAAAAAATGTTTATTTGCATTAAATTTTGAGCAAGCCACTTTCATTCATTGAAATTAAAGGCAAAATTTCGTGGCAATAAATTATTTGAGTGGTTTATTTTATTTATAGTTACTGTATTTAAAATGTGTCACTCAAAATATCACTATTCAACACCGAATTTAAAGATTTTAATTGCATTTAAGTTTTATGAAATTATTGGTTTGTGAAATAAATAAATACGACACAGCAATAAAATACACCTACCTTCATATCGCTTCCACGTTGGCTACCGTTTGTAGCATTAAAAAAAATAATAATAATATAAATGAAATAAAAAAAAATGTTTATTTGCAATAAATTTTGAGCAAGCCACTTTCATTCATTGAAATTAAAGGCAAAATTACGTGGCAATAAATTATTTGAGTGTTTTATTTTATTTATAGTTACTGTATTTAAAATGTGTCACTCAAAATATCACTTTTCAATACCGCATTTAAAGATTTTAATTGCAATTAATTTTTATGAAATTATTGGTTTGTGAAATAAATAAATACGACACAGCAATAAAATACACCTACCTTCATATCGCTTCCACGTTGGCTACCGTTTGTAGCATTAAAAAAAATAATAATAATATAAATGAAATAAAAAAAAATGTTTATTTGCATTAAATTTTGAGCAAGCCACTTTCATTCATTGAAATTAAAGGCAAAATTTCGTGGCAATAAATTATTTGAGTGGTTTATTTTATTTATAGTTACTGTATTTAAAATGTGTCACTCAAAATATCACTTTTCAATACCGCATTTAAAGATTTTAATTGCAATTAAGTTTTATGAAATTATTGGTTTTTTGAAATAAATAAATACGACACAGCAATAAAATACACCTACCTTCATATCGCTTCCACGTTGGCTACCGTTTGTAGCATTAAAAAAAATAATAATAAAAATGAAACCAAAAAAAAAATAATAATAAAAATGAAACCAAAAAAAATGATTATTTGCATTAAATTTTGAGCAAGCCACTTTCATTCATTGAAATTAAAGGCAAAATTTCGTGGCATTAAATTATTTGAGTGGTTTATTTTATTTATAGTTACTGTATTTAAAATGTGTCACTCAAAATATTACTTTTCAATACCGCATTTAAAGATTTTAATTGCAATTAAGTTTTATGAAATTATTGGTTTTTTGAAATGAATAAATACGACACAGCAATAAAATACACCTACCTTCATATCGCTTCCACGTTGGCTACCGTTTGTAGCATTAAAAAAAATAATAATAAAAATGAAACCAAAAAAATAATAATAATAAAAATGAAACCAAAAAAAATGTTTATTTGCATTAAATTTTCAGCAAGCCACTTTCATTCATTGAAATTAAAGGCAAAATTTCGTGGCAATAAATTATTTGAGTGGTTTATTTTATTTATAGTTACTGTATTTAAAATGTGTCACTCAAAATATCACTTTTCAACACCGCATTTAAAGATTTTAATTGCAATTAAGTTTTATGAAATTATTGGTTTTTTGAAATGAATAAATACGACACAGCAATAAAATACACCTACCTTCATATCGCTTCCACGTTGGCTACCGTTTGTAGCATTAAAAAAAATAATAATAAAAATGAAACCAAAAAAAATGTTTATTTGCATTAAATTTTGAGCAAGCCACTTTCATTCATTGAAATTAAAGGCAAAATTTCGTGGCAATAAATTATTTGAGTGGTTTATTTTATTTATAGTTACTGTATTTAAAATGTGTCACTCAAAATATCACTTTTCAATACCGCATTTAAAGATTTTAATTGCAATTAAGTTTTATGAAATTATTGGTTTTTTGAAATAAATAAATACGACACAGCAATAAAATACACCTACCTTCATATCGCTTCCACGTTGGCTACCGTTTGTAGCATTAAAAAAAATAATAATAAAAATGAAACCAAAAAAAATAATAATAAAAATGAAACCAAAAAAAATAATAATAAAAATGAAACCAAAAAAAATGTTTATTTGCATTAAATTTTGAGCAAGCCACTTTCATTCATTGAAATTAAAGGCAAAATTTCGTGGCAATAAATTATTTGAGTGGTTTATTTTATTTATAGTTACTGTATTTAAAATGTGTCACTCAAAATATCACTTTTCAACACCGCATTTAAAGATTTTAATTGCAATTAAGTTTTATGAAATTATTGGTTTTTTGAAATAAATAAATACGACACAGCAATAAAATACACCTACCTTCATATCGCTTCCACGTTGGCTACCGTTTGTAGCATTAAAAAAAATTAAAAACAACACCAATAAAAAATCTTTATTTGCATGAAAATTACAACAAGCGACATAATTTTACGGCTGTAAAAAACAGTCAACAATGTTATATTTAAGGATTGCTCTAATTGGTCAAATTAGTCAATAACTAATTTGTCCGGCAAGAACCACGTGGAGGTTTAGAGCATTCTTGCCAGGAAAAATGGATATAAGGATGAGGTAAACAATGATTATTTCAAATGAAGGGAATAAAGGAATTATTGGTTTGTGAAATGAAAAAATAGTACACAAAAATCAAAGCTTTTTCACTTGGCGTTAAATAAATGCTCTTACCTTTATACTGCATCTGCTACCATTTGTAGCAAAACCTAAAAAATAAATTAAAAACACAACCAACAAAAAAATTAATTTGTAGGAAAGTTACAACAAGCGACTTTAATAAATATTATACAGAATAAAGAATACACAATACGGTATAATATATGGCACACAAGCTATTAAATCAACACATCACAAGATAAAACGCAAAAAAATGCACTTACCTTCATATGGCTTCTGCGTTGGCTACTGTTTGTAGCAAGACATTTAAAAAATTAAAACAACACCAATAAAAATCTTTATTTGCATGAAAGTTACAAGCAACGTTTGTCAATATTAAACAAAATAAAAAATACACAATACGTTTCAATTTGTGGCAATTAAAATTCAAATCAAATTCAATACCTCAGTAAATAAATGCACTTACCTTCATATCGCTTCCACGTTGGCTACCGTTTGTAGCATTAAAAAAAATAATAATAAAAATGAAACCAAAAAAAATGTTTATTTGCATTAAATTTTGAGCAAGCCACTTTCATTCATTGAAATTAAAGGCAAAATTACGTGGCAATAAATTATTTGAGTGTTTTATTTTATTTATAGTTACTGTATTTAAAATGTGTCACTCAAAATATCACTTTTCAATACCGCATTTAAAGATTTTAATTGCAATTAAGTTTTATGAAATTATTGGTTTTTTGAAATAAATAAATACGACACAGCAATA
This sequence comes from Tribolium castaneum, assembly GCF_031307605.1. Taxonomy (NCBI): domain Eukaryota; kingdom Metazoa; phylum Arthropoda; class Insecta; order Coleoptera; family Tenebrionidae; genus Tribolium; species Tribolium castaneum. The sequence goes on from NC_087396.1 coordinate 16,805,788, forward strand.
AAATACACCTACCTTCATATCGCTTCCACGTTGGCTACCGTTTGTAGCATTAAAAAAAATAATAATAAAAATGAAACCAAAAAAAATGTTTATTTGCATTAAATTTTGAGCAAGCCACTTTCATTCATTGAAATTAAAAGCAAAATTTCGTGGCAATAAATTATTTGAGTGGTTTATTTTATTTATAGTTACTGTATTTAAAATGTGTCACTCAAAATATTACTTTTCAATACCGCATTTAAAGATTTTAATTGCAATTAAGTTTTATGAAATTATTGGTTTGTGAAATAAATAAATACGACACAGCAATAAAATACACCTACCTTCATATCGCTTCCACGTTGGCTACCGTTTGTAGCATTAAAAAAAATAATAATAATATAAATGAAATAAAAAAAAATGTTTATTTGCAATAAATTTTGAGCAAGCCACTTTCATTCATTGAAATTAAAGGCAAAATTACGTGGCAATAAATTATTTGAGTGTTTTATTTTATTTATAGTTACTGTATTTAAAATGTGTCACTCAAAATATCACTTTTCAATACCGCATTTAAAGATTTTAATTGCAATTAAGTTTTATGAAATTATTGGTTTTTTGAAATAAATAAATACGACACAGCAATAAAATACACCTACCTTCATATCGCTTCTACGTTGGCTACCGTTTGTAGCTTTAAAAAAAATAATAATAAAAATGAAACCAAAAAAAAAATAATAATAAAAATGAAACCAAAAAAAATGTTTATTTGCATTAAATTTTGAGCAAGCCACTTTCATTCATTGAAATTAAAGGCAAAATTTCGTGGCAATAAATTATTTGAGTGGTTTATTTTATTTATAGTTACTGTATTTAAAATGTGTCACTCAAAATATTACTTTTCAATACCGCATTTAAAGATTTTAATTGCAATTAAGTTTTATGAAATTATTGGTTTGTGAAATAAATAAATACGACACAGCAATAAAATACAACTACCTTCATATCGCTTCCACGTTGGCTACCGTTTGTAGCATTAAAAAAAATAATAATCAAAATGAAACCAAAAAAAAATAATAATAAAAATGAAACCAAAAAAAATGTTTATTTGCATTAAATTTTGAGCAAGCCACTTTCATTCATTGAAATTAAAGGCAAAATTTCGTGGCAATAAATTATTTGAGTGGTTTATTTTATTTATAGTTACTGTATTTAAAATGTGTCACTCAAAATATTACTTTTCAATACCGCATTTAAAGATTTTAATTGCAATTAAGTTTTATGAAATTATTGGTTTGTGAAATAAATAAATACGACACAGCAATAAAATACACCTACCTTCATATCGCTTCCACGTTGGCTACCGTTTGTAGCATTAAAAAAAATAATAATAAAAATGAAACCAAAAAAAAAAATAATAATAAAAATGAAACCAAAAAAAATGTTTATTTGCATTAAATTTTCAGCAAGCCACTTTCATTCATTGAAATTAAAGGCAAAATTTCGTGGCAATAAATTATTTGAGTGGTTTATTTTATTTATAGTTACTGTAATTAAAATGTGTCACTCAAAATATCACTATTCAACATCGAATTTAAAGATTTTAATTGCATTTAAGTTTTATGAAATTATTGGTTTGTGAAATAAATAAATACGACACAGCAATAAAATACACCTACCTTCATATCGCTTCCACGTTGGCTACCGTTTGTAGCATTAAAAAAAAATAATAATATAAATGAAATAAAAAAAAATGTTTATTTGCATTAAATTTTGAGCAAGCCACTTTCATTCATTGAAATTAAAGGCAAAATTACGTGGCAATAAATTATTTGAGTGTTTTATTTTATTTATAGTTACTGTATTTAAAATGTGTCACTCAAAATATCACTTTTCAATACCGCATTTAAAGATTTTAATTGCAATTAAGTTTTATGAAATTATTGGTTTTTTGAAATAAATAAATACGACACAGCAATAAAATACTCCTACCTTCATATCGCTTCCACGTTGGCTACCGTTTGTAGCATTAAAAAAATTAAAAACAACACCAATAAAAAATCTTTATTTGCATGAAAATTACAACAAGCGACATAATTTTACGGCTGTAAAAAACAGTCAACAATGTTATATTTAAGGATTGCTCTAATTGGTCAAATTAGTCAATAACTAATTTGTCCGGCAAGAACCACGTGGAGGTTTAGAGCATTCTTGCCAGGAAAAATGGATATAAGGATGAGGTAAACAATGATTATTTCAAATGAAGGGAATAAAGGAATTATTGGTTTGTGAAATGAAAAAATAGTACACAAAAATCAAAGCTTTTTCACTTGGCGTTAAATAAATGCTCTTACCTTTATACTGCATCTGCTACCATTTGTAGCAAAACCTAAAAAATAAATTAAAAACACAACCAACAAAAAAATTAATTTGTAGGAAAGTTACAACAAGCGACTTTAATAAATATTATACAGAATAAAGAATACACAATACGGTATAATATATGGCACACAAGCTATTAAATCAACACATCACAAGATAAAACGCAAAAAAATGCACCTACCTTCATATGGCTTCTGCGTTGGCTACTGTTTGTAGCAAGACATTTAAAAAATTAAAACAACACCAATAAAAATCTTTATTTGCATGAAAGTTACAACAAGCAACGTTTGTCAATATTAAACAAAATAAAAAATACACAATACGTTTCAATTTGTGGCAATTAAAATTCAAATCAAATTCAATACCTCAGTAAATAAATGCACTTACCTTCATATCGCTTCCACGTTGGCTACCGTTTGTAGCATTAAAAAAAATAATAATAAAAATGAAACCAAAAAAAATGTTTATTTGCATTAAATTTTGAGCAAGCCACTTTCATTCATTGAAATTAAAGGCAAAATTTCGTGGCAATAAATTATTTGAGTGGTTTATTTTATTTATAGTTACTGTATTTAAAATGTGTCACTCAAAATATCACTTTTCAATACCGCATTTAAAGATTTTAATTGCAATTAAGTTTTATGAAATTATTGGTTTTTTGAAATAAATAAATACGACACAGCAATAAAATACACCTACCTTCATACCGCTTCCACGTTGGCTACCGTTTGTAGCATTAAAAAAAATAATAATAAAAATGAAACCAAAAAAAATGTTTATTTGCATTAAATTTTGAGCAAGCCACTTTCATTCATTGAAATTAAAGGCAAAATTTCGTGGCAATAAATTATTTGAGTGGTTTATTTTATTTATAGTTACTGTATTTAAAATGTGTCACTCAAAATATCACTTTTCAATACCGCATTTAAAGATTTTAATTGCAATTAATTTTTATGAAATTATTGGTTTGTGAAATAAATAAATACGACACAGCAATAAAATACACCTACCTTCATATCGCTTCCACGTTGGCTACCGTTTGTAGCATTAAAAAAAATAATAATAAAAATGAAACCAAAAAAAAATAATAATAAAAATGAAACCAAAAAAAATGTTTATTTGCATTAAATTTTGAGCAAGCCACTTTCATTCATTGAAATTAAAGGCAAAATTTCGTGGCAATAAATTATTTGAGTGGTTTATTTTATTTATAGTTACTGTATTTAAAATGTGTCACTCAAAATATCACTTTTCAATACCGCATTTAAAGATTTTAATTGCAATTAAGTTTTATGAAATTATTGGTTTTTTGAAATAAATAAATACGACACAGCAATAAAATACACCTACCTTCATACCGCTTCCACGTTGGCTACCGTTTGTAGCATTAAAAAAAATAATAATAAAAATGAAACCAAAAAAAATGTTTATTTGCATTAAATTTTGAGCAAGCCACTTTCATTCATTGAAATTAAAGGCAAAATTTCGTGGCAATAAATTATTTGAGTGGTTTATTTTATTTATAGTTACTGTATTTAAAATGTGTCACTCAAAATATCACTTTTCAATACCGCATTTAAAGATTTTAATTGCAATTAATTTTTATGAAATTATTGGTTTGTGAAATAAATAAATACGACACAGCAATAAAATACACCTACCTTCATATCGCTTCCACGTTGGCTACCGTTTGTAGCATTAAAAAAAATAATAATAAAAATGAAACCAAAAAAAATGTTTATTTGCATTAAATTTTGAGCAAGCCACTTTCATTCATTGAAATTAAAGGCAAAATTTCGTGGCAATAAATTATTTGAGTGGTTTATTTTATTTATAGTTACTGTATTTAAAATGTGTCACTCAAAATATCACTTTTCAATACCGCATTTAAAGATTTTAATTGCAATTAAGTTTTATGAAATTATTGGTTTTTTGAAATAAATAAATACGACACAGCAATAAAATACACCTACCTTCATATCGCTTCCACGTTGGCTACCGTTTGTAGCATTAAAAAAAATAATAATAAAAATGAAACCAAAAAAAATAATAATAAAAATGAAACCAAAAAAAATAATAATAAAAATGAAACCAAAAAAAATGTTTATTTGCATTAAATTTTGAGCAAGCCACTTTCATTCATTGAAATTAAAGGCAAAATTTCGTGGCAATAAATTATTTGAGTGGTTTATTTTATTTATAGTTACTGTATTTAAAATGTGTCACTCAAAATATCACTTTTCAATACCGCATTTAAAGATTTTAATTGCAATTAAGTTTTATGAAATTATTGGTTTGTGAAATAAATAAATACGACACAGCAATAAAATACACCTACCTTCATATCGCTTCCACGTTGGCTACCGTTTGTAGCATTAAAAAAAATAATAATAAAAATGAAACCAAAAAAAATAATAATAAAAATGAAACCAAAAAAAATAATAATAAAAATGAAACCAAAAAAAATGTTTATTTGCATTAAATTTTGAGCAAGCCACTTTCATTCATTGAAATTAAAGGCAAAATTTCGTGGCAATAAATTATTTGAGTGGTTTATTTTATTTATAGTTACTGTATTTAAAATGTGTCACTCAAAATATCACTTTTCAACACCGCATTTAAAGATTTTAATTGCAATTAAGTTTTATGAAATTATTGGTTTTTTAAAATAAATAAATACGACACAGCAATAAAATACACCTACCTTCATATCGCTTCCACGTTGGCTACCGTTTGTAGCATTAAAAAAAATTAAAAACAACACCAATAAAAAATCTTTATTTGCATGAAAATTACAACAAGCGACATAATTTTACGGCTGTAAAAAACCGTCAACAATGTTATATTTAAGGATTGCTCTAATTGGTCAAATTAGTCAATAACTAATTTGTCCGGCAAGAACCACGTGGAGGTTTAGAGCATTCTTGCCAGGAAAAATGGATATAAGGATGAGGTAAACAATGATTATTTCAAATGAAGGGAATAAAGGAATTATTGGTTTGTGAAATGAAAAAATAGTACACAAAAATCAAAGCTTTTTCACTTGGCGTTAAATAAATGCTCTTACCTTTATACTGCATCTGCTACCATTTGTAGCAAAACCTAAAAAATAAATTAAAAACACAACCAACAAAAAAATTAATTTGTAGGAAAGTTACAACAAGCGACTTTAATAAATATTATACAGAATAAAGAATACACAATACGGTATAATATATGGCACACAAGCTATTAAATCAACACATCACAAGATAAAACGCAAAAAAATGCACTTACCTTCATATGGCTTCTGCGTTGGCTACTGTTTGTAGCAAGACATTTAAAAAATTAAAACAACACCAATAAAAATCTTTATTTGCATGAAAGTTACAAGCAACGTTTGTCAATATTAAACAAAATAAAAAATACACAATACGTTTCAATTTGTGGCAATTAAAATTCAAATCAAATTCAATACCTCAGTAAATAAATGCACTTACCTTCATATCGCTTCCACGTTGGCTACCGTTTGTAGCATTAAAAAAAATAATAATAAAAATGAAACCAAAAAAAATGTTTATTTGCATTAAATTTTGAGCAAGCCACTTTCATTCATTGAAATTAAAGGCAAAATTTCGTGGCAATAAATTATTTGAGTGGTTTATTTTATTTATAGTTACTGTATTTAAAATGTGTCACTCAAAATATCACTATTCAACACCGAATTTAAAGATTTTAATTGCATTTAAGTTTTATGAAATTATTGGTTTGTGAAATAAATAAATACGACACAGCAATAAAATACACCTACCTTCATATCGCTTCCACGTTGGCTACCGTTTGTAGCATTAAAAAAAATAATATTAAAAATGAAACCAAAAAAAATGTTTATTTGCATTAAATTTTGAGCAAGCCACTTTCATTCATTGAAATTAAAGGCAAAATTTCGTGGCAATAAATTATTTGAGTGGTTTATTTTATTTATAGTTACTGTATTTAAAATGTGTCACTCAAAATATCACTTTTCAATACCGCATTTAAAGATTTTAATTGCAATTAAGTTTTATGAAATTATTGGTTTGTGAAATAAATAAATACGACACAGCAATAAAATACACCTACCTTCATATCGCTTCCACGTTGGCTACCGTTTGTAGCATTAAAAAAAATAATAATAAAAATGAAACCAAAAAAAATAATAATAAAAATGAAACCAAAATAAATGTTTATTTGCATTAAATTTTGAGCAAGCCACTTTCATTCATTGAAATTAAAGGCAAAATTTCGTGGCAATAAATTATTTGAGTGGTTTATTTTATTTATAGTTACTGTATTTAAAATGTGTCACTCAAAATATCACTTTTCAATACCGCATTTAAAGATTTTAATTGCAATTAAGTTTTATGAAATTATTGGTTTGTGAAATAAATAAATACGACACAGCAATAAAATACACCTACCTTCATATCGCTTCCACGTTGGCTACCGTTTGTAGCATTAAAAAAAATAATAATAAAAATGAAACCAAAAAAAATGTTTATTTGCATTAAATTTTGAGCAAGCCACTTTCATTCATTGAAATTAAAGGCAAAATTTCGTGGCAATAAATTATTTGAGTGGTTTATTTTATTTATAGTTACTGTATTTAAAATGTGTCACTCAAAATATCACTTTTCAATACTGCATTTAAAGATTTTAATTGCAATTAAGTTTTATGAAATTATTGGTTTGTGAAATAAATAAATACGACACAGCAATAAAATACACCTACCTTCATATCGCTTCTACGTTGGCTACCGTTTGTAGCATTAAAAAAAATAATAATAAAAATGAAACCAAAAAAAAAAAATAATAAAAATGAAACCAAAAAAAATGTTTATTTGCATTAAATTTTGAGCAAGCCACTTTCATTCATTGAAATTAAAGGCAAAATTTCGTGGCAATAAATTATTTGAGTGGTTTATTTTATTTATAGTTACTGTATTTAAAATGTGTCACTCAAAATATCACTTTTCAATACCGCATTTATAGATTTTAATTGCAATTAAGTTTTATGAAATTATTGGTTTGTGAAATAAATAAATACGACACAGCAATAAAATACACCTACCTTCATATCGCTTCCGCGTTGGCTACCGTTTGTAGCATTAAAAAAAATAATAAAATTGAAATCAAAAAAAAAATAATAAAAATGAAACCAAAAAAAATGTTTATTTGCATTAAATTTTGAGCAAGCCACTTTCATTCATTGAAATTAAGGCAAAATTTCGTGGCAATAAATTATTTGAGTGGTTTATTTTATTTATAGTTACTGTATTTAAAATGTGTCACTCAAAATATCACTATTCAACACCGAATTTAAAGATTTTAATTGCATTTAAGTTTTATGAAATTATTGGTTTGTGAAATAAATAAATACGACACAGCAATAAAATACACCTACCTTCATATCGCTTCCACGTTGGCTACCGTTTGTAGCATTAAAAAAATTAAAAACAACACCAATAAAAAATCTTTATTTGCATGAAAATTACAACAAGCGACATAATTTTACGGCTGTAAAAAACAGTCAACAATGTTATATTTAAGGATTGCTCTAATTGGTCAAATTAGTCAATAACTAATTTGTCCGGCAAGAACCACGTGGAGGTTTAGAGCATTCTTGCCAGGAAAAATGGATATAAGGATGAGGTAAACAATGATTATTTCAAATGAAGGGAATAAAGGAATTATTGGTTTGTGAAATGAAAAAATAGTACACAAAAATCAAAGCTTTTTCACTTGGCGTTAAATAAATGCTCTTACCTTTATACTGCATCTGCTACCATTTGTAGCAAAACCTAAAAAATAAATTAAAAACACAACCAACAAAAAAATTAATTTGTAGGAAAGTTACAACAAGCGACTTTAATAAATATTATACAGAATAAAGAATACACAATACGGTATAATATATGGCACACAAGCTATTAAATCAACACATCACAAGATAAAACGCAAAAAAATGCACTTACCTTCATATGGCTTCTGCGTTGGCTACTGTTTGTAGCAAGACATTTAAAAAATTAAAACAACACCAATAAAAATCTTTATTTGCATGAAAGTTACAAGCAACGTTTGTCAATATTAAACAAAATAAAAAATACACAATACGTTTCAATTTGTGGCAATTAAAATTCAAATCAAATTCAATACCTCAGTAAATAAATGCACTTACCTTCATATCGCTTCCACGTTGGCTACCGTTTGTAGCATTAAAAAAAATAATAATAAAAATGAAACCAAAAAAAATGTTTATTTGCATTAAATTTTGAGCAAGCCACTTTCATTCATTGAAATTAAAGGCAAAATTTCGTGGCAATAAATTATTTGAGTGGTTTATTTTATTTATAGTTACTGTATTTAAAATGTGTCACTCAAAATATCACTATTCAACACCGAATTTAAAGATTTTAATTGCATTTAAGTTTTATGAAATTATTGGTTTGTGAAATAAATAAATACGACACAGCAATAAAATACACCTACCTTCATATCGCTTCCACGTTGGCTACCGTTTGTAGCATTAAAAAAAATAATATTAAAAATGAAACCAAAAAAAATGTTTATTTGCATTAAATTTTGAGCAAGCCACTTTCATTCATTGAAATTAAAGGCAAAATTTCGTGGCAATAAATTATTTGAGTGGTTTATTTTATTTATAGTTACTGTATTTAAAATGTGTCACTCAAAATATCACTTTTCAATACCGCATTTAAAGATTTTAATTGCAATTAAGTTTTATGAAATTATTGGTTTTTTGAAATAAATAAATACGACACAGCAATAAAATACACCTACCTTCATATCGCTTCCAAGTTGGCTACCGTTTGTAGCATTAAAAAAAATAATAATAAAAATGAAACCAAAAAAAAATAATAATAAAAATGAAACCAAAAAAAATGTTTATTTGCATTAAATTTTGAGCAAGCCACTTTCATTCATTGAAATTAAAGGCAAAATTACGTGGCAATAAATTATTTGAGTGGTTTATTTTATTTATCGTTACTGTATTTAAAATGTGTCACTCAAAATATCACTTTTCAATACCGCATTTAAAGATTTTAATTGCAATTAAGTTTTATGAAATTATTGGTTTTTTGAAATAAATAAATACGACACAGCAATAAAATACACCTACCTTCATATCGCTTCCAAGTTGGCTACCGTTTGTAGCATTAAAAAAAATAATAATAAAAATGAAACCAAAAAAAAATAATAATAAAAATGAAACCAAAAAAAATGTTTATTTGCATTAAATTTTGAGCAAGCCACTTTCATTCATTGAAATTAAAGGCAAAATTACGTGGCAATAAATTATTTGAGTGGTTTATTTTATTTATCGTTACTGTATTTAAAATGTGTCACTCAAAATATCACTTTTCAATACCGCATTTAAAGATTTTAATTGCAATTAAGTTTTATGAAATTATTGGTTTGTGAAATAAATAAATACGACACAGCAATAAAATACACCTACCTTCATATCGCTTCCACGTTGGCTACCGTTTGTAGCATTAAAAAAAATAATAATAAAAATGAAGCCAAAAAAAAAATAATAAAAATGAAACCAAAAAAAATGTTTATTTGCATTAAATTTTGAGCAAGCCACTTTCATTCATTGAAATTAAAGGCAAAATTTCGTGGCAATAAATTATTTGAGTGGTTTATTTTATTTATAGTTACTGTATTTAAAATGTGTCACTCAAAATATCACTTTTCAATACCGCATTTAAAGATTTTAATTGCAATTAAGTTTTATGAAATTGGTTTATTTTATTTATAGTTACTGTATTTAAAATGTGTCACTCAAAATATCACTTTTCAATACCGCATTTAAAGATTTTAATTGCAATTAAGTTTTATGAAATTATTGGTTTGTGAAATAAATAAATACGACACAGCAATAAAATACACCTACCTTCATATCGCTTCCACGTTGGCTACCGTTTGTAGCATTAAAAAAAATAATAAAATTGAAACCAAAAAAAAATAATAAAAATGAAACCAAAAAAATGTTTATTTGCATTAAATTTTGAGCAAGCCACTTTCATTCATTGAAATTAAAGGCAAAATTTCGTGGCAATAAATTATTTGAGTGGTTTATTTTATTTATAGTTACTGTATTTAAAATGTGTCACTCAAAATATCACTTTTCAATACCGCATTTAAAGATTTTAATTGCAATTAAGTTTTATGAAATTATTGGTTTGTGAAATAAATAAATACGACACAGCAATAAAATACACCTACCTTCATATCGCTTCCACGTTGGCTACCGTTTGTAGCATTAAAAAAAATTAAAAACAACACCAATAAAAAATCTTTATTTGCATGAAAATTACAACAAGCGACATAATTTTACGGCTGTAAAAAACAGTCAACAATGTTATATTTAAGGATTGCTCTAATTGGTCAAATTAGTCAATAACTAATTTGTCCGGCAAGAACCGCGTGGAGGTTTAGAGCATTCTTGCCAGGAAAAATGGATATAAGGATGAGGTAAGCAATGATTATTTCAATTGAAGGGAATAAAGGAATTATTGGTTTGTGAAATGAAAAAATAGTACACAAAAATCAAAGCTTTTTCACTTGGCGTTAAATAAATGCTCTTACCTTTATACTGCATCTGCTACCATTTGTAGCAAAACCTAAAAAATAAATTAAAAACACAACCAACAAAAAAATTAATTTGTAGGAAAGTTACAACAAGCGACTTTAATAAATATTATACAGAATAAAGAATACACAATACGGTATAATATATGGCACACAAGCTATTAAATCAACACATCACAAGATAAAACGCAAAAAAATGCACCTACCTTCATATGGCTTCTGCGTTGGCTACTGTTTGTAGCAAGACATTTAAAAAATTCAAACAACACCAATAAAAATCTTTATTTGCATGAAAGTTACAACAAGCAACGTTTGTCAATATTAAACAAAATAAAAAATACACAATACGTTTCAATTTGTGGCAATTAAAATTCAAATCAAATTCAATACCTCAGTAAATAAATGCACTTACCTTCATATCGCTTCCACGTTGGCTACCGTTTGTAGCATTAAAAAAAATAATAATAAAAATGAAACCAAAAAAAATGTTTATTTGCATTAAATTTTGAGCAAGCCACTTTCATTCATTGAAATTAAAGGCAAAATTACGTGGCAATAAATTATTTGAGTGTTTTATTTTATTTATAGTTACTGTATTTAAAATGTGTCACTCAAAATATCACTTTTCAATACCGCATTTAAAGATTTTAATTGCAATTAAGTTTTATGAAATTATTGGTTTTTTGAAATAAATAAATACGACACAGCAACAAAATACACCTACTTTCATATCGCTTCCACGTTGACTACCGTTTGTAGCATTAAAAAAAATAATAATAGAAATGAAACCAAAAAAAAATAATAATAAAAATGAAACCAAAAAAAATGTTTATTGGCATTAAATTTTGAGCAAGCCACTTTCATTCATTAAAATTAAAAGCAAAATTTCGTGGCAATAAATTATTTGAGTGGTTTATTTTATTTATAGTTACTGTATTTAAAATGTGTCACTCAAAATATCACTTTTCAATACCGCATTTAAAGATTTTAATTGCAATTAAGTTTTATGAAATTATTGGTTTTTTGAAATAAATAAATACGACACAGCAATAAAATACACCTACCTTCATATCGCTTCTACGTTGGCTACCGTTTGTAGCATTAAAAAAAATAATAATAAAAATGAAACCAAAAAAAAAAAATAAAAATGAAACCAAAAAAAATGTTTATTTGCATTAAATTTTGAGCAAGCCACTTTCATTCATTGAAATTAAAGGCAAAATTTCGTGGCAATAAATTATTTGAGTGGTTTATTTAATTTATAGTTACTGTATTTAAAATGTGTCACTCAAAATATCACTATTCAACACCGAATTTAAAGATTTTAATTGCATTTAAGTTTTATGAAATTATTGGTTTGTGAAATAAATAAATACGACACAGCAATAAAATACACCTACCTTCATATCGCTTCCACGTTGGCTACCGTTTGTAGCATTAAAAAAAATAATAATAAAAATGAAACCAAAAAAAATGTTTATTTGCATTAAATTCTGAGCAAGCCACTTTCATTCATTGAAATTAAAGGCAAAATTTCGTGGCAATAAATTATTTGAGTGGTTTATTTTATTTATAGTTACTGTATTTAAAATGTGTCACTCAAAATATCACTATTCAACACCGAATTTAAAGATTTTAATTGCATTTAAGTTTTATGAAATTATTGGTTTGTGAAATAAATAAATACGACACAGCAATAAAATACACCTACCTTCATATCGCTTCCACGTTGGCTACCGTTTGTAGCATTAAAAAAAATAATAATAATATAAATGAAATAAAAAAAATGTTTATTTTCATTAAATTCTGAGCAAGCCACTTTCATTCATTGAAATTAAAGGCAAAATTTCGTGGCAATAAATTATTTGAGTGGTTTATTTTATTTATAGTTACTGTATTTAAAATGTGTCACTCAAAATATCACTTTTCAATACCGCATTTAAAGATTTTAATTGCAATTAAGTTTTATGAAATTATTGGTTTGTGAAATAAATAAATACGACACAGCAATAAAATACACCTACCTTTATATCGCTTCCACGTTGGCTACCGTTTGTAGCATTAAAAAAAATAATAATAAAAATGAAACCAAAAAAAATGTTTATTGGTATTAAATTTTGAGCAAGCCACTTTCATTCATTAAAATTAAAAGCAAAATTTCGTGGCAATAAATTATTTGAGTGGTTTATTTTATTTATAGTTACTGTATTTAAAATGTGTCACTCAAAATATCACTTTTCAATACCGCATTTAAAGATTTTAATTGCAATTAAGTTTTATGAAATTATTGGTTTTTTGAAATAAATAAATACGACACAGCAACAAAATACACCTACTTTCATATCGCTTCCACGTTGACTACCGTTTGTAGCATTAAAAAAAATAATAATAGAAATGAAACCAAAAAAAAATAATAATAAAAATGAAACCAAAAAAAATGTTTATTGGCATTAAATTTTGAGCAAGCCACTTTCATTCATTAAAATTAAAAGCAAAATTTCGTGGCAATAAATTATTTGAGTGGTTTATTTTATTTATAGTTACTGTATTTAAAATGTGTCACTCAAAATATCACTTTTCAATACCGCATTTAAAGATTTTAATTGCAATTAAGTTTTATGAAATTATTGGTTTTTTGAAATAAATAAATACGACACAGCAATAAAATACACCTACCTTCATATCGCTTCTACGTTGGCTACCGTTTGTAGCATTAAAAAAAATAATAATAAAAATGAAACCAAAAAAAAAAAATAAAAATGAAACCAAAAAAAATGTTTATTTGCATTAAATTTTGAGCAAGCCACTTTCATTCATTGAAATTAAAGGCAAAATTTCGTGGCAATAAATTATTTGAGTGGTTTATTTAATTTATAGTTACTGTATTTAAAATGTGTCACTCAAAATATCACTATTCAACACCGAATTTAAAGATTTTAATTGCATTTAAGTTTTATGAAATTATTGGTTTGTGAAATAAATAAATACGACACAGCAATAAAATACACCTACCTTCATATCGCTTCCACGTTGGCTACCGTTTGTAGCATTAAAAAAAATAATAATAAAAATGAAACCAAAAAAAATGTTTATTTGCATTAAATTCTGAGCAAGCCACTTTCATTCATTGAAATTAAAGGCAAAATTTCGTGGCAATAAATTATTTGAGTGGTTTATTTTATTTATAGTTACTGTATTTAAAATGTGTCACTCAAAATATCACTATTCAACACCGAATTTAAAGATTTTAATTGCATTTAAGTTTTATGAAATTATTGGTTTGTGAAATAAATAAATACGACACAGCAATAAAATACACCTACCTTCATATCGCTTCCACGTTGGCTACCGTTTGTAGCATTAAAAAAATAATAATAAAAATGAAACCAAAAAAAATGTTTATTGGTATTAAATTTTGAGCAAGCCACTTTCATTCATTAAAATTAAAAGCAAAATTTCGTGGCAATAAATTATTTGAGTGGTTTATTTTATTTATAGTTACTGTATTTAAAATGTGTCACTCAAAATATCACTTTTCAATACCGCATTTAAAGATTTTAATTGCAATTAAGTTTTATGAAATTATTGGTTTTTTGAAATAAATAAATACGACACAGCAACAAAATACACCTACTTTCATATCGCTTCCACGTTGACTACCGTTTGTAGCATTAAAAAAAATAATAATAGAAATGAAACCAAAAAAAAATAATAATAAAAATGAAACCAAAAAAAATGTTTATTGGCATTAAATTTTGAGCAAGCCACTTTCATTCATTAAAATTAAAAGCAAAATTTCGTGGCAATAAATTATTTGAGTGGTTTATTTTATTTATAGTTACTGTATTTAAAATGTGTCACTCAAAATATCACTTTTCAATACCGCATTTAAAGATTTTAATTGCAATTAAGTTTTATGAAATTATTGGTTTTTTGAAATAAATAAATACGACACAGCAATAAAATACACCTACCTTCATATCGCTTCCACGTTGGCTACCGTTTGTAGCATTAAAAAAAATTAAAAACAACACCAATAAAAAATCTTTATTTGCATGAAAATTACAACAAGCGACATAATTTTACGGCTGCAAAAAACAGTCAACAATGTTATATTTAAGGATTGCTCTAATTGGTCAAATTAGTCAATAACTAATTTGTCCGGCAAGAACCACGTGGAGGTTTAGAGCATTCTTGCCAGGAAAAATGGATATAAGGATGAGGTAAACAATGATTATTTCAAATGAAGGGAATAAAGGAATTATTGGTTTGTGAAATGAAAAAATAGTACACAAAAATCAAAGCTTTTTCACTTGGCGTTAAATAAATGCTCTTACCTTTATACTGCATCTGCTACCATTTGTAGCAAAACCTAAAAAATAAATTAAAAACACAACCAACAAAAAAATTAATTTGTAGGAAAGTTACAACAAGCGACTTTAATAAATATTATACAGAATAAAGAATACACAATACGGTATAATATATGGCACACAAGCTATTAAATCAACACATCACAAGATAAAACGCAAAAAAATGCACCTACCTTCATATGGCTTCTGCGTTGGCTACTGTTTGTAGCAAGACATTTAAAAAATTAAAACAACACCAATAAAAATCTTTATTTGCATGAAAGTTACAACAAGCAACGTTTGTCAATATTAAACAAAATAAAAAATACACAATACGTTTCAATTTGTGGCAATTAAAATTCAAATCAAATTCAATACCTCAGTAAATAAATGCACTTACCTTCATATCGCTTCCACGTTGGCTACCGTTTGTAGCATTAAAAAAAATAATAATAAAAATGAAACCAAAAAAAATGTTTATTTGCATTAAATTTTGAGCAAGCCACTTTCATTCATTGAAATTAAAGGCAAAATTACGTGGCAATAAATTATTTGAGTGTTTTATTTTATTTATAGTTACTGTATTTAAAATGTGTCACTCAAAATATCACTTTTCAATACCGCATTTAAAGATTTTAATTGCAATTAAGTTTTATGAAATTATTGGTTTTTTGAAATAAATAAATACGACACAGCAATAAAATACACCTACCTTCATATCGCTTCCACGTTGGCTACCGTTTGTAGCATTAAAAAAAATAATAATAAAAATGAAACCAAAAAAAATGTTTATTTGCATTAAATTTTGAGCAAGCCACTTTCATTCATTGAAATTAAAGGCAAAATTACGTGGCAATAAATTATTTGAGTTTTTATTTTATTTATAGTTACTGTATTTAAAATGTGTCACTCAAAATATCACTATTCAACACCGAATTTAAAGATTTTAATTGCATTTAAGTTTTATGAAATTATTGGTTTGTGAAATAAATAAATACGACACAGCAATAAAATACACCTACCTTCATATCGCTTCCACGTTGGCTACCGTTTGTAGCATTAAAAAAAATAATAATAATATAAATGAAATAAATGAAATAAAAAAAAATGTTTATTTGCATTAAATTTTGAGCAAGCCACTTTCATTCATTGAAATTAAAGACAAAATTACGTGGCAATAAATTATTTTAGTGTTTTATTTTATTTATAGTTACTGTATTTAAAATGTGTCACTCAAAATATCACTATTTAACACCGCATTTAAAGATTTTAATTGCAATTAAGTTTTATGAAATTATTGGTTTGTGAAATAAATAAATACGACACAGCAATAAAATACACCTACCTTCATATCGCTTCCACGTTGGCTACCGTTTGTAGCATTAAAAAAAATAATAATAATAAAAATGAAATAAAAAAAAATGTTTATTTGCATTAAATTTTGAGCAAGCCACTTTCATTCATTGAAATTAAAGGCAAAATTTCGTGGCAATAAATTATTTGAGTGGTTTATTTTATTTATAGTTACTGTATTTAAAATGTGTCACTCAAAATATCACTTTTCAATACCGCATTTAAAGATTTTAATTGCAATTAAGTTTTATGAAATTATTGGTTTTTTGAAATAAATAAATACGACACAGCAATAAAATACACCTACTTTCATATCGCTTCCACGTTGGCTACCGTTTGTAGCATTAAAAAAAATAATAATAAAAATGAAACCAAAAAAAAATAATAATAATAATGAAACCAAAAAAAATGTTTATTTGCATTAAATTGTGAGCAAGCCACTTTCATTCATTGAAATTAAAGGCAAAATTTCGTGGGAATAAATTATTTGAGTGGTTTATTTTATTTATAGTTACTGTATTTAAAATGTGTCACTCAAAATATCACTTTTCAATACCGCATTTAAAGATTTTAATTGCAATTAAGTTTTATGAAATTATAAAGATTTTAATTGCATTTAAGTTTTATGAAATTATTGGTTTGTGAAATAAATAAATACGACACAGCAATAAAATACACCTACCTTCATATCGCTTCCACGTTGGCTACCGTTTGTAGCATTAAAAAAAATAATAATAATAAAAATGAAATAAAAAAAAATGTTTATTTGCATTAAATTTTGAGCAAGCCACTTTCATTCATTGAAATTAAAGGCAAAATTACGTGGCAATAAATTATTTTAGTGTTTTATTTTATTTATAGTTACTGTATTTAAAATGTGTCACTCAAAATATCACTATTTAACACCGCATTTAAAGATTTTAATTGCAATTAAGTTTTATGAAATTATTGGTTTGTGAAATAAATAAATACGACACAGCAATAAAATACACCTACCTTCATATCGCTTCCACGTTGGCTACCGTTTGTAGCATTAAAAAAAATAATAATAAAAATGAAACCAAAAAAAATGTTTATTTGCATTAAATTTTGAGCAAGCCACTTTCATTCATTGAAATTAAAGACAAAATTATTACGTGGCAATAAATTATTTGAGTGTTTGATTATAATTTTATTTACTGTATTTAAAATGTGTCACTCAAACGCGATCACTAGTCACCGAATTGAAAATTTAAACCGGAAAATTTAGATTTGCTTGAGCACACGTCCGTTCGCAACAACGGCAAGTAACAAACTGAATAAATTGAACGAAACCAATAATATGCAATAATATGCACAATACACAATAATTTAAATAAACCGACTCACCTCGCTTCGCCTCGCCTCCCGCTCCCGATCTGACCCGTGCCACTGCTCGCTGTCGACTGAAGCGCTCTCGCCGCCTGCGCCGCACACCTAACCTCGGGACACGTCACGGATGTGACGTCACAAGTATAAAACAGGTCATTACCAGAAATATTCACTGGTAAAATCCGTCAAATTTAGAAACATTCATACACAGAATTATTCAAAATAGAACAGCATTGATCTAAAAAAATTAATAATGACAAATGTATTTGCCTATAAACGTCTAAAATTATAAAAGTTTCGCATGCAGTCAATGGAAAAATAAAAATGCATGTTTTTATTTAAACAGAAACTGGCAATGTGAAATTTTGGTGCGAAAATTAGTGGTATCGCAATGCGTATAGCCACAATGTTTGTTTGTTTCGTTTTGTTGAAAATTCGGTAGGTTCCAAAAGTAGGGTTATGTTGTCACCCGAAAATGACAAAATTTACACTTTTATGAATTTTGTCTCCATCTCTGCCCTTTCAGAGCGTTATGATAGGATATTTAGGGTCGAAATCTCTACCTTTATTATGTGCTATTGCCAGATAAGGACAAAAGTTCAGAAAGTAGGGTTAGGGTGTATTATGCTCTCTTCTGAAGTGTTAAATTTTAACTTTAATGTTTTTTGTGTGCTTTCCTGCTCTTCTAGAGCGCTATTAATTATTATTGAACATGTTTAAGGACAGACAATTCTACCTTGAGTCAACGACATAAATTTCAGTGAGATTTATTGAAAAATGCACTTCTCGTGTCAACCTTTTCATGAAAAAGGGTGTTTAAACGTTTATAAAGGGTATGTTAACGTGTGTTGTTAACTTTACCACGTAATAAAACATAAAGTATAACTTGGTAATTTTTTACTTTAACTACTTCTGGATTTTCAAGCTGAAACTTACACCAAACGATTCCTCTGAGTGCCCTGATGACCGTACACTATGAATTTTTTTGTGCAAATTGAAAATAACATTAGAAAAATAATTTTTATTTTCACTCACTTTTTTGTTGATTTTAATTTGAGTTTATTTTTTATAATATCACGTTAATTTTTATTATTATAGTGGATCAGAGTGTCGTCTTTAGGTTAGACTATTGCCTACTATCGGTTAGGAACAACATGATCTCCAAAAATATAACGTAGTAATGAGCTCCAGAAGGTTTACGTAGATAGGTGCGTTTTTCCCAAAAGTGAGTTTTTTGAGATCGAACCGCAAGTGAGTCACACTGCGAGGAGACTCCCATAGACAGAAGTTGCAAACATAAGGTGCCAGACCGGTGCCAGTTTGGCTGATTGCAAGTATGTCTTTATCATCGATTCGGTGACGACTATTAGTTTCGTAAACTTAATGGATTTAATAAATATCTTTAACATTAAATGTGATCGTGTCATGTTGGGTAAAATTCTTCCATCTGTGCTGTCTGTGCATCCACCTTTTCAAATACAATTAAGAAATTTTCATAATAATTGTATTTGATAAGGTATTGGCATCATTTTGACGTGAGCAAAAATTAAAAAAATATAAAGTAATCGGAATTATTTTAAATTCGCGCCATTTTTAGTACGTGATGATGCGGCTAGATGGCTTCAGCTAGGAATTCATTGCCAACCATTATGTTCCGCTTCTATAAAAGTGTTATTCTAGGGACATGGATAAATGAAAGTAATTTATTTCTTGACGTGTGGGTCAACAAATTGCATTAAGTGTGATTTAATTCGAGTAATATACTTCTCAAATGAATTAAATGTCGTTTCAAATCGTTTGTTACTTCCAGTAGCGTAGATGTAATATCTAATTTCCGGTTCGGGGGTCTATTCTTCAAAAAAAAAAAGGGAAATGTGAAATGAGAACTGATTGCTTTTGCTTTTTGCATACCGACTTTTTTATATATTGTGATTAGGGGTGAAAATACTATGCTAAAAGCGTCGAATTTTAAATTAAGAGCTGTTTCAAAACTATAAAAACGCCAACGTCACACTTTCCTTTCAAAATTAGCTGTTATAAGTTATAAAAACACGACGTTGGCGTTTTTATAGTTTTAAAACAGCTAATAGCTGTGAAGTCACGCAAAGTTCTCCTCATTTGTTCCTTTGTTACTACATTTTTTTCGAATACAGGCTAAAAGTTTCAATGTTTATTCATATTTATGGTGAAGATTGTGGAGAATATTAATATGAAACAATTTCTCAAAAAATACAGCTTTATTTTGGAATAAAAAAATTTTCAATTTTTGTAATTTTGTCAAAAAATCCATAGTAATCAGCACATCATAAACAACTTTGATTTAATGCTCCTTTAAATTCGAATATATAACTGACCGTTAGGTTTTAAAATTGGCAGCATTTTAAACAGATTCACGTTTGTGCATTTTTTTGTCTTTTGTCTAATTCTAATTCTAATTTTGTTTTGATGGCTTATACAGGGTTGCTAGAAACTATGGCTACAACTAAATATTATCAGAACATTTTAACAAAGCACCTTGAACTTTGGGAAACAGTTAAATATCTGTTTAAATTTTATCGTCTGAGAATGTTTTCAATTTTCTATCGTCATTTATTTTGTAAATAACGAGGCTAACTTAATTCTTTTAATGACTCGAAGGGTCAAATTTAGTAATTTTTAAAAGAGCATTTTTTTCTGAATTCAGTAATGTAAGATATACCCAATTTTATTTTTATGAAATTGTAAAAAAAATAAAATTTATAAATTTAGTTCTGGATTTCTGGAAAAATAAAACTAAGTTAGCTTTGAAAATACTGTTATTAGTGATTAATCACTCGTATATTAGTCAAAAATTAAACTCGTATACAATAATTAGTTTAACAATGGTACATTTAAGTGAAACTGAAGAAAGCCAAGAAGTCAGTGAAAGAAATTTCGAACATCGTTTGTAGCATTTGTTTGTTTTTTGTTTAAACTTGTTTTATTATAATATGTTGTTTTTCAGTTGAAAGTATTATTTTAAAAATTATTATTAATTTATACTAATTTTTTGGTTAATGTTCAAGCGGCAAAGAACTAACGATAGATAAAGACATTTCCAAAAAAAAATCAGTCAGCCTTGTATCCTAAAAATAAATGGAGTTAGAAATTTGATAAACATCTGATACAATAAAATTTATATACTTACTCTTAAGCATACACCAAAATTTCATTAAGTTTTGATGAATGGTTTTTATAAGATTTAAGTACGTGTATCCATACTTTTTAGCGGCCCTGTATTATTCAGTTAATAATAATTAATATCAACTTTAGCTTTTCGATTTTCTGATTATACCTAGTCATTTTTAACTCACTTCACTTGCATCTGGTTTGTTTCGCAAACTTTATTCTTGTGGAAAGTGGTGGTCATAATTACACAAAAAATAATAACAGACTATTATTAGCTTTACCATGTGGCGATATTAAAATAAATAATGTCATGGGTAAATTATAATAATGGCGATATTGATCCAAAATATTAAATATCGTCAACTCAAGTGTTGGAGGTTTCCGGTTTGCTAAGCAAAGTAGTTAAGTAACAATTTAATCGATAAAAATCTTGCAAAATAAACAGGTAACTAATTAGGAGTATATTAGGAGTAAAAGAGGATTCGGCTGCTTCTGGTTTCTGTTCGTTATTAAGTTATTTAGCAAAAAGTATTGTTTAGCACTTTCAAGCTGTTGCTAGTTCTCTGTCTTCGCCGCTTCCCTCCGGAATGAGACAAGTCCCTTTAATCTCCCTAAATCTTCAGTTTCACTTTCAATGAAAAAATTCTTTTCCCAAACTAGAATTCGACTTATTTCGCGAGACTTTATTTCTTTGATGCAGTTTAGAACAAAACGGATACATTATGTTGGAATTTTCTCATTTTGGACGTTGACCCAGAATGCGAACGACTTATAAACTTCATTATTAACTTTAAGAAGATTCAAAGTTGTAAAAAATGCGCTGTGGAAACCGAACTACTTGAATTATTTGAGGAAATAATTTTAAGTCTCGAGAAAAAGCACCACTCGATTTTGAGTCATGCGAAGTTTATATTTTTTAAACGCGGTAGAAATTGCGGGGCTATTACGGCATCGTCATTATGGTTGAAGTGGCAATAAAACATTTCAAGGTAATTTCTCTTAGCGGAAGCCAATCTCTTGATGGACAAAATGGAACACGCTATACACGGAATGTTTGCTAAATAGACGAACCGAATTACTACATTGTGGGAACTCTAGACGGTGATTAGGAAACCGAACGGCGGAACCACAAAAAGACGACTTTTTACGAAGAAAATCATAATGTACTTAAAAAATTTGTGAACCATTATTACGCAACAACGTATTATTTGTTACAAACACAAATGGAATTGTATTAGAATAATTATGATGTGCAATTAAACTACTTTTCCATCAATAATGTGTCGAATTAATTAAATTTTACTCGCATATAATTGTGTACTGATTTGATTATTGCTACACTAATTATATTTAATTGTCATTTATTCCATCGTAAACGATAAAATAGTACTTCATGGTAACGCGTAGAGAAATTTGTTCACAACAACTGTTTTTTGTTTTTGACATTTTTTTTTCTTGTCGAATTTTTGCCGTTTATAATGGTAAATCAAAATTACAAAATAAGTAATTTAATCGTAGTGGAGGATGGAATAAAATTTTGTATTGTACACGGCGATAAAATTGACCTATATCTTCCCAAGCATTTCAGCCTTTCGGCGTACGCTCTCGAAGATAAAATAAATTTTTATCGTTTTGTATTAGCTATTTCAAAACTAGACATTATAGTTTTTAAATTATAGTTTTGAAACAGCTAATATACCAAATAACTATTAACACCTATTAATTATCGTATGCACTTCAAATGGTTGTAAATTTCAAATAATGAAATATGTAATTAATTGTGTTTGTAAATTATGAAAATTATGTACAAGTTGAATTAATGGTGGTTTATATTTGAAACTTCCTACTTCTAATTTTTAAATAATGAATTTTTTTTGAAATAATAAAGAGCCCATAATACAATTTTGTCACATTTTGTGATAAGTTGACAATGCGTGACAATACTCAGAACAATGCAATCGTGGTTCGAGGATTAATTTTGCAGTTTTCTAAGAATCAAAAATATGACAGCTGAAATTAGTATTGTACTGGGTGCACCTATAAAAATTTGGCAAATAATCGATAATTGGCCCATCCTGTATGATCACGATCAGTTATTTCTAATTGTTTTTTCTGTAATTTAAATATCAAATTATGGAAAAACTTTTGGCTGCTGGCGACACCTATGGTTGCAAATCAGAGTAGGTATCGATCTTCACAACTTTGCATGTCTTCGCAAAGATGGGGCTCTTGTTTTGGAACCCACCAAATTTGAAATATTCCTTCTATCGATGCACTTTGTCGCCCCACTTTAATAAACACGAGCACTTACTTTTAAGTAAGACATAATGAAACCCCATTTCGGCTTAATATCTGCATGAATGGCTTTCCTCGGCGTCTGGTAAGGTGTTGATTGGTTTCGTTTCGGATGCACGCTTTCAAAAGGCAGGTACCTCCCGACTTACCCTTTTCATAAAATCACACATTAACTTCCTGTGTAAAGTTTATTAAAACAGAAGTTCCAACATTTCTAACAACAGTGCACGCAAGACTGGCTCCGTTTAATTAATTAAACTTAATTAAAATTTAATTTGCAAGTTGTCGAGATCAGCCTAGCATATGTGTTAACATATTTCAGAATGGGAAATTGTAATTTCATGGAGCCAGGACTGTTCTAATCCCGACTTTTTTAATTACCTAGGCGATAAGGCCTAGAGGATTATTATCGGATTCCTTGCGGATATGTGAATAGCTGAGCTTCAAAGCAGGGAGGCTCTAATCGCCGATTGAAATAGGGTAATTGGGGAATTAGGCCCGAATTGATCAATGCAAGACTTCCCGGAACTAATAAATATTGTAGATTTATACGCGGAGCTTTGAAGTGAGTGCATAAAATTTTCTATAAAGGAATAAATTTAACCGAAGGTGGGTGTAATATTTTTGATTGGAAACTATATTTATGCATCCGGAAACTTTTCATCTTTATGTGCGAATCAAAACATACACTTTGTGAAATTTATTTTTGAGAACCAAAACCCTGATACGTCAATATCTACCTCTCGGTGATTTGTTATAATTAAACATTTACGTAAGAACGACATCTCGTTGTTACTACAGGGTTGAATTTAGTTTCAAGGGACTCTAGTCGCACGCAACATGGGTTGCTTTTGGCTTGACAAGTGTAACAAATAAATAATGCTTGATATTGACCGTTGGCAGTTGGATTACGGATAATTAGCGGATTGTTGAATTATTGAAACGGTTCGCGGTGTCAACACTTCTTTCGCCTAAATTATTTGCAGTTGGGTAATGTTGTTTAGCTCGTAATTAAATATGTGTCTGTGGTAAGAGATACTTTATAAAAGAATAAGCTTGAAGGCAAATTGAGCACGCCAGATTTGTTTTCTTGGAAAAGTAATAAAACAGCCAGCCATATGGAATTTGTTGGTTGTTGACTTTAAGTTATAGCTGTGCCATATCGGGTTGTAATCACAAGTTGTGCAGTACGTGACATATCTTTGCGAACCGACATTATCTGTGTCGTCTTTCGCAAACTGCATCTTCTGGAAATCGATCAGTGGGAAAGTAAAAAGTGGAAATTATTTTTTATGAAAATTGGGCTCAAAATCCCGCAAATTAATGAAAAAATACCTAATTCCACAAAATTAAAAAAACATTTTCTATCATTCAGCTAACGAGTCTTCCGAAAGCAAAGTTGTTTTATTAAACTCGTTGTTTTATACGAGATATCATTATTATATAAGATATGACCAGTGGTGAAGCCTTAATTGTCCGTTGTGAAGAGGTGTCCACTAATGAGAAGTGGGTAATTTTAAATGAATCATTTTAAGCATCATTCCATAAATTGCCCACCAAACATATTCAAATTTAAAACAGCAGCAAAAATATATTCAGAATTCTTGAATTA
Organism: Tribolium castaneum; assembly: GCF_031307605.1. NCBI lineage: Eukaryota > Metazoa > Arthropoda > Insecta > Coleoptera > Tenebrionidae > Tribolium > Tribolium castaneum. The sequence continues at coordinate 16,830,895 of NC_087396.1, forward strand.
GTGAATTATGTATGCTATATGGATTAAAATGTTTTTTAGGTTTAGTGTTTAATTCTTTAATTTTTTGACCATGTCGATATCTGTAAGATTCGTGACTGTATAAGCATTTTGTTATTAAAGTTTTTATCATTAGGAAAGTATTTTATAACTAAAAATGTTTTCAAAACAAATTTAAATTTTTTAAGATAAGAAATAAACATATTTTTTACTTAAAATGTTCATGTTTGGTTTGGCTAATTCCAGGAGTCGTGTTTTTTATAAAAAAAATTGCCTGACATAATTTAAGCAATTTTTTAACAGATTCAAAATATTCAGACAGCATGAATTTACTGTAGTTCTAAGGCAAGTTTTTCCTTTATCACAATCGTCTTCATCAATCTTTTTATTACGTTTTTCTAAAAAAATATATACACTCATCGATTTTTTAATTCTGGATTTTCGTTCTACAAGGTCCTTGAAGCAAATGTTCGTTTTTTGCACCACCACTCTTCTGATATGTTCGTTGTAAGAGGAAAATTTATGATATTATGGAAATTGGTAATTTTTTTTGTCCGTGCCCGCTATACAGAGGGTCTAGAGGGTACAGAGGGTCCGTGTCCGTTGTAGAGAGATTTCCATACATTATTTTACAATGCTTTTGTCACCTTTCTAAAAAAATGTCCGTTGTGATGAAGTGCCCGTTATTCGGAGGTATTCATTAAGGAAGGTTTTACTGTAGTTTAGTTTTTTTAAATGGCGTGATAACTTAAATATTATTTACTGTGTTGCAGGTGACAAAATTGTAAAATAATTTTTTAATACTTTTTGTGAAAGCTTTTATTTGCAATGAATGGTCACGAAAACCATGATGCCCTTGATGGTTTAAAACATTTATTACCATTCTTAAAACTTACAAATTGAAACTTAACGAAAAAAATTGTTCTACTGGAAGAAAGTTATCAAAGTTTTATAGTATTTTAATACACCAAAATTAAGCAAAACCAAGAGTAATTATTTAATGTCTTTTAGGTCTTTAAATTATTTTATTTCAGTAACGACTGTATTAAAATTGTTATTATATGTTTTGTAAAAATTCAAACAAAAATAATTTCGGTTGATTTATTACTTCTGCAGTCAATAATTTTTTTTATAATATCAAGGATAATAATTACATAAAACCTTGAGCAGAGCTCTGCTATTAAGCAGCTTTCGATTTAGCTACTTGTAATTATTTTCTAATAGTGCTTCTTAGGTTTGTATTTATTTGATTCAAAAAAAGGTTTTCGTCAATTTTTCCTATTTTGGTTTTGTTGTCACAATAAAAGAAATCACTAAAAGCCCTTTTTGAGTCGGCCATTTCTGCTGAATTGATGGTGATTAGTGTCCTTAAATGCTTAAACATTATCGATCTTTATAATCCTCCACAAAGCGAACTGCAGTAATGACCGGCCGAGTTTAAATAGGCTAATAACATGAACAATTATTGACATTTTAATGTATGAGAATAAATCTTTGTAAGCCTCATTAGGTCCAATTATGGGGTGTACACAGGCGAAAGTTGATTTGCTTTTGTTGTGGAGTTAAAACGAGTGTGAATTTGTCTCCCTCTTGAGATTAATACGGTCCTGGAAATTGCGGCGAAGATCCAACCGCACAAATACATTCCCGCATGCTTTGTTTAGAGTATGAAATATTAACATCCGCGATGGCATTTTTATGATTTATGAAGACAAACATATTTTTTATCTAGTTAGAGCAACAATGTTGTTTTCGAGTTGACGCGTTCAATATTCCGGGTTAAAAGCCTCTCCGAAAGAGGCGAAAGTAAATATTCAAGCAAACGTCTTAGTGTTAACAGAACTAGAGATTATCGGTGTCACCCTTTGGCTTCTCCAGTTCAGGCCTGAAATTGAATTTGATTACACGCTTCCGCACCAGATAAGTCCAATCTGGCCTAGATGAATACCTCGCTTTAGTCGAAACCCTCATGAAAGAACGAAATTTGCTTATAACTTCCCTTTTTAAATATTTGTTCCGTTTTTTCGCATTCACGCCGACGCGCTTATGTAAAGCGCTTCCTCTTCGAGGACGTCTTAATAAGTTACGCGACGCACAATGTCGACAAATAAATTCCACAGAAGTGCTCAAGCGGCCAAACGTTTAAAGGATAACGCCGGAATTCGACCGGATTAATACGCGAGCGTTTTTTAATTCGAATTTCAATTCCATCGACTTTATGACGGGCCTGGATTAAACATACACACAAATGCGCTCGGATGACAGAAATATAAAAATATTTAAGCCGTCGCGTGTGGCGGTGTGATTGCGCGTTCGCTTCCGATAATTTCCACATCTGCTGAAGAAAGATTGGAATTAATGAAAAGCCGTAAATAATCATGTTTGAGCATACAAACAATCAAAAACGAGTAAACAAAGATAACGTCGGGCCAAAGAAAATCGAAAGTTATGTGTGTTTGAGGCAAACAGACAGGCACAATGGATTCGGGAAATCAAATATCGTGGATTATTTCAGGAGAAAAATAGAAAAATAGAAAGGCTTTCTGTGATAGGTTACAAAGCACTAATTTAAGAATACAACAGACGCATCCAACTATGTTGCTGAACTCTTTTAATTTTTTTCTATTTTAAATAGTAAATAAGAAAAAACATGAGAAAAAGAAGTATGTAGCTATAGTTTGCAGCTGTCTTAATATTTCTTATTTGTGGAACCTAAAATGTAGCAAAGCTCTGAGGCTGCACTACTGACACTTTGTTACGTTTTCCTTCACACATTTCTCTTTGTACTTGTGTAACTTAACCACAGCTGTATATAAACTGAAATTACGTTTGTGGAAAGTGCGGTTCTGTGTGAACTGATTCTATTACCATCTCAATTAGTGTTATTGAAAATTTTTGTTCGACTTGTCGCCCAAACTGTGTTATTCCAGCGCACCTCTTGCAAAAACAAAACTTGTAAAGGGACGGGGAAATGGGTTTTATTACATCACGTATGTAAATGGAATGACTCGAGCGAAGGTAAACCACTTATTCTGAAAGAATGTACGTGAGCAATATGATCGCGGACTTATCGCGTTAAAAGCAGAGACGTTCATCATTTTTAATGTGGATATTGACACAACTTTCTTGCGCGTTAAAGCGACAATTTATTTCAATATTGGTGAATTTTTCTTGACGCGGCCTAATATCGGCAAAAACCGAATAACGGCGGGTAAGCCTATCTAATATATTCAATGGCGAGCTGCATCCACGCGTAAAAGGAATGCTATAAAACAACAAAACCGCAACGTGTGCGATCAAATGATAACATAAAAACACAAAGTAACTCTTGTGGAGTCCACTTTATCGAAAGGAACGGTACAAATATGGAGGTAGGCGTAAGGGGTGTTTTATGAAAGGACCCTCATACATAATGCCCACGGTCGAATGCCGTGTGACATTAAAATGGCCGCCTTTTACACCACCCACGTACAAGTGCGCTTTAATTGTTTTGTATTGTCTGGAAGTTGGATTACTAAAATGCAAAAATGGTGGATGCGCCGGGTCATTGCATTTAACCGTTTATTCGCCTCTTTTCGCTTCACTCGAAGCCATTCAAATGCGCCAAGGTAATGTTATAGTGTAAGTATAGATCCAGGAATAAAGTGGAATTGTGAGAAGTTATACAGGAAGCTGTAAAGTGAGCAAATTTATGTATGTCTACGAAAGCGTTGCCTTTTATAACGTATAAATATTTTTAGTGCATATCTGCGGACAAGTACAATATATACGAAAGCAAAGCGAGCGGTGTAATAATCACAAATCATAAAAAACCGTAATTAGAAATTTATGTGCGAACTGTAAAGCTATGTCATTCGAATTGCGAAAAATGCACAAGTGCAATAAAATTTATATTTTTCCTGGAATAATAAAATATTGATAGCTTCGGTAAAATGTTGGAAGTTTTATCTCGAAATACATTTAAATATTGAATGCGGCATTTAAATGGGAGACCATTTGGAATTATGTCATTGCTTGTGTACACTTTGGTCTAATTTACTTTAAAAATGTTAAATGAAAAAACTATAAACACTTTTTGTGCAATGGTAATTCAACGTAATACGTAAATGTATTATACTGAACTATTTTATTGATAATTTCGTCTATCCAGTACATGTGAATTGGTTTTTCACTAAAGCACAATGGGAAATGAATTTTTGAAAGGCATTGTTGCCAAATTAAAAATTTAATAATGCTGTCAGTCATGCCAACAAATGCTACACTTATTGAATATATTTTCAAAGCGTTTTCGGTTGAACTGATGGTAGAAAATGCGTCTTGTAGTATTAAATAAGAAAATTAGTTTTGATAATTTTTTTAATAGGAGACAGAGCTTTAAACGTTTTTTGCTCTATCTGGAAGATGAAGTATTCTTTAATATTGTTTCGAAAAACTTTCATACATCGATTTTTATGTTGCTATGTATAAAACATAGCACTTGGATCAATTTCAGTTTTTGTATCTGCCAGCAACAGGTTTCAGTTGTCTGTAGTGTATTTTCATGTTATTTTTATTTTTACCGTTAAAAACATTTTTGTGTCAGTTTCCATGCGTTACATTTTATATTTCTTCATTGTGCGCGTTTTGAAATAAAACTCCGATGACATGAAAGTCCGCTTTTATTTATTTTAAATACATTAATATAATACATGATAAAAACAATTACATTTATATGCAGCTCTCCTGTATTCGGTTCGACGTCGTAATGACTTCGGGCCCTCGATACTTGTGCGTCAAGGTCTGAGTGCCCGGAATGGGGTTTGCGGGGTTTCGTCCGGGCCTCTGCAGACTCCGGTACACCTACAATGGGCAACCGAGCGTCTTATCAGTGCTATAATTCAGTCTCAATCTAACTTTGCCAACTTACGGTCTGATTGGGGATGTGAGTTTCTTTGGCAACGTGTCTGAAATCGTACTCCTCGCCCTCGTCTTCGACGTCCTCTTCCTCTCTGGACCCGGGCGGCTCGTACACTTTCATAAATCCGAGGGTCGGTCGACGCTCTGGTGGACAAAAAATATGCATAAGGAGCTTATTTATTTACGGAACGTTATTTGCAAATCAAAAGCGATTTTTTAGCCGAAACCCTCCAGAAGACCCACCTTTTTCACAGAGCCCAGTGATAAATATATACATTTTTTCCATAGTTTGCTCTAGCGTTCGCTGGCTTAATGTCAAACTGCATCTCTTGTAAACTTATTTCGAGAAAAAGTTAACGGGATAGAATGTAGAGTCTGTTAAAACTTTTTAAATTGGTAAAGTGTTGCGAGGTATTTCTTAGTTAACTAGATTTATGTTAGACTTGAAATAATAACTCTGAGAAGTCTCGTATCATTCAACGACATCATTAACCAACTTGAATAAAAATTTCGAATGTTACACAATGATAATAAAACTGTTGTCAAATCTGTGGAGGTTTAGTGGAGTCGTAAACCCGAAATGCTTGATACTGAATCAACAAATTGACTATTTAAACTTTGAAAAACTAATGAATTGTTTTATGGCCGTTTTAATAATGGCCAGCTTTGATCTGTTCAGAGAGAATAAAGTATTTCGAATGCAATTTATTAGAAAAGTTTTAGTTGACATTTTTAAAATGTGTGCTACGTTTCAGTCATCTGACGGTTTGCTCGCTTTGTTGAGTGATGTTGAAAATGCAGAATGTATGTAGATAAACAGCGGGAGCTGGGAAAAAGTCGTGTAAAATAATTGAATTGTCGCTGCGTTGGTATAAAATTGTTAAAACTAAATAAGCTTAAAAAAACTTGATGTATTTTTTTGTAATTATATTTTTAATATAGAATCTGCCCTGACATGTAATTTTTATATCATGGTTATTTTTTTGTTGTTGTTGAATGGAAAGTTTAACTCGCTTCGGATCAATATTGTTGTTGGGTTTGAAAATTTCACAGAAAATTTATAAATTTTTAATTAAAACTTGGACCCGTTCATGTAAGTACAGCTCAATTAATGCTTTAATAAAAAATTAATATGCACCAGTTTACAACCTTCTCTTACGTTTTATTATTTTACAACCAAAATAATTATCAAGAAAATGGCGCAATAAAGCTACAAACAGAAGTTTATTGTTTTATTACCCGCCCCATTTATGCATTTATTTCCGCAAGGAAAAAAATTACGAAAAGTTTGTTCAATTTTTGTTGCGAAATAATAAATTTCCCCTTACCATATTGATTTCGTATAATGTCTGGATCTGTGGCCTCTATGGAAGTGCCGTTTCTCACGGCTTCGGCGGTAATGGCCGCGTCGGGAGTCGCTGGTGTGCGTACGCCCGTGACGGAGCCGTCAACGATGAGATCGTCAGCGGCAATAACCGCTTCCATAGGTACGTGCTTGGTGCCCCCTTCGGGCCTCGAGCACGGCCTGGAGTAGTGTCTCCGGCACAGAGCAGCCAGCACGAGGCAGACCCCCGCCGCCAGCACGCCGGCAGTGCCCAGAAGACCCATAATTAGGGGGCTAACCGGCATACTTGCCGTTGAACCTGAAAGTTAAATCCACTCCGGTGAAAAAGGAGATTTATGACGGTGGTAATTTTAATGGACACGTGGGGACTGCATTACGGCCATATAGAGGAAGGAAACATCCAGGGGGTAAGTGTGACTAAAGACGACCACCATTAAAAAAGGTGTTGAAATGTACTTAATATAACAAGAACAAAACACTTTTCTAATTTAGAATAACAACAAAAACAAGCTTTATTGTAGTGAAAATAACTGTGCTTAACAAGCTATTTTTTAAACGATCTCATTCGAGGGTTTGTTTTAAAATGAATTGAAAATTAATTGACTCTTCCACTTTTTCAATTTGGCGCTGGGGATATGGCAAAAATTATATCGATCGCAGCGATGTATTTTCATATTTTCCAACGCAGATGTAGATGTAAACAAATTTTCCAACAGCCATTTATCCTTCTATCAACATGAACGTAAAGTTTTTTGATAAAAAGATGCTTTCGTTCTTATTGGTTCAGCGATTCAAATAAATCTTGGCAGCTTGTTCCTGGCATGTAAGACAACTGTTTACGCATTTGAATCCACTAGGAAAAAACGCATTAAACAAATTTTCATTTCGTGTTGGACAGTTTATGTCTACCATGCCGTTTTGAAACGAGCAATTTTTAACCGAACGAGCTAAGCAGTCGAATAATTAAATATCAACAGGATTCTTTATCCCGCCCGGTATTGCGTTTTATGTTTTCGTAAAATATTGCGGAATTATTCACATCATTTTTGTACTTATAGGTGTAATAAATTTGTAATTCTCCAAAGAATAATTTTGCATAAACTTGTTGAATGATTTATGTGTACAGTTTTATGTGGGAGTCTTTTATTTAGCGGCGCTACTACGTATGTACTGGCTTGCCTTATAAATAATGACTTCTCGCGTAATAAGAAGTCACAAAGAATTTCTTATTAATAAAGTTGGGCCTTTTATTAAAAAAGCGCGACGCCTACTTCCGCCGAAGGAAACGACATGGTGGAGGTGTTTTCATTTAAGAAACTTTCAGGAAATATGTATTTATTAATGTTAGCTAACAAATTAGGAACAAAGTACAATAAACACTGTCGCGTTCCACCCGAGCCCGTGTATTTATAGTCGCGAGAGTGGCTTAATAGTGGGGGAGGAAGCGTAAGTATTGGCTGGGGGCTCCCCCCTCCCTTGTCCCCACTCTTTTCAATCATTTATCGAATTGCTGTGATCTCTTTGTGTTGCTCTCTTTTCATTGAATTCGGGTGGAATTCCGGCCGAAGTCCGGTCCAGCGTTGCCCTCCGAGGGTCACGCTACGTGACATTCGGCTGTAATTGGCTGTGGGTATTGTTGCGTTTCGATATCACGATGTAAGACACGAAACTGTCGTTGATAACAGGCGGACTACGAGAGCGAAATTCGTGCATCCCGGTTTAGCATAGTCTCGATAAAAAGCGCTTATAGTTAGCGAGTTGCATTGGGATTCCTCGTGGAGATAGCCTCCGGAGCAGAGGGCAGAGCGTGTATCGTTTGCGATCCACCGGAATCAGGAAGACACCGGAGCGGGAAGACGGCGAGGACAAAAATGAATTATACATGAGAATGAATAAAATATGGAAATGAAGAACGACAGTGCCAGGCCGGACTGCGATACGCAAAAATGGAAAGAGACCTATTTAAATTTTAGGAGGACGGCGGCCGAGGGTTCAAAGAGTTTGCACAATAGCGGACACTATGTTTTTAAAGTGAGATGATCGAATGGATCAAAGGAAATACGCAAGACACAATTAGGCGCGTCTTCCAAAATATGCGCCAATAAAAGCGAAACTTCAAGTCTAAAATTTACCACAAAGCACAGCGTTTTACTTGATTTCGGTTCGTGACATTTTTTGCCCAAATCTGTTTCAAAACCAATTTTAGTGAGATTTATTTAGGCCGAATCCGTCTCGGATCTAGGGCAAATCCAATTCACGTTCGAACTGCTATTACATTCAAATTGTAAAAGTGGTGTCCATACCTGACAAAGCTCACTCTGCAACAAATTGCTGAGCAATAATGCTGTCATTGCCAATACCAAAAGCTTGGGTAATTAATTAGGTTTGATTTGATTCGAATTGGAGCTGTTTCTTGCTGAAAAACTCCTTTTTATTGTCGGCACGTACGCCCCTGCATGCCAAGCCGCCTTGATAATGAATGTTGATTAATATAATCCTGCAAGAACCGTTAAGCTTGCTGCTGCGCTTTTTTATCTCGCTTTTTACAGTTTGAGGTTTAGCCGAATTTCACTAACGGCTGTTTCATTATCTCATTTATATGGTAAGCAATTTTAGCCCAATTACTCCAATTATTATCCCAATTAATAAAAATGTACAACTCTGCTCTGGCAAAAATAAACCATGTAAAAATCCGGATTTTGTTAATTATGCATCATGGATATTTGATTATTCAAATGGAATAATTCACCTTCCCCTATCGAGTTAATTTTGTGAATACAAATTGCATGTTTATCCATTAAATCGATGCTTGTTGGATGAAATTTCCGATCGCTTTTTGCGATTTTTTGCTCGCGCCTGTCGTATTATTTATTCATCGTTATTAAAGTGGCAAACTTTCCCGGAGAAACTTCTATTGAATTCTTAGCCGTCAAAGCGGAAAGTTTAATAATAACCTTTTGACTATTGAAACTCACCCTGTAATTTGGCGACACCTTTGAACGTGACGGGGTCAATAATGGTGGCTTCGCTCCTTCCCTTGGCATTCACGGCGTAAAGCATGATCCGGTAGCTCACTCCCGGATCCAGGCCGTCGGCGAAAAACGTCGGAGGAGTCCGGTAGCTGGTGACGTTCAGTCGGGACCGAAGCGCTGGCAGTTCCAGGATCTCCATGAAGAAGTTCTGAGGGAGCCCACCATCGAAGCCCTCTGTGCAGTCCACTTGGAGCGAATCCGAGCTCTGGTTCGATACGGTGCAATTTTGCAGCTGCGACGGCCGGCCTGCAACCAGAAAAATCCGATATGTCGATGAAAACTTCAAACGAATTTAAATTACGACTAACGAGCTTGATATTTCTTGGGTCCAATCAGCTAAGTGCGAAAGGAGATTCACCCAAAAAGACATGGCGGATGCTAATTGCCGCTCATTTAACATCCTTTCATTAAGGAAGTAATTTCATGATTGCGAAAAATTTAAGTTGCACCTGAGGAGGGTACAGTGGAAAATACGGAGAGGTGAAGACGCAGAGACGTCTTGGGTAGCTCACGAGTTAAGCAACAAGATTACTAGTGGTCTTGCATTGAAATCCAACTGCTTACATTATAGAAGATAATGTTGCAGTGATATACTTCCACAAAGAGATAAGTGTGAGGCTCTAACTGCATACAGTAAATGCAACTATCTAAAACTTTGAGAAGGTCCAGAAATATACAGATCTTCGGAATCTGAAAGTGGTGTCCAGATATAACGAATTCAGAAAATGCAAAATCAGTTAGTTATTTATATCTGAGGTTCGCTATAGTCGTAAACTGAATAAAGAGTTTTTTTAGCAGTTATTTTTACTTTACATTTGAAATAAGACGAAACAAATAAGTAATTATTGTAAATATGAATCTTTTGCGAAACAGTAATTATTGTGTACTTTATACAACTTGTTCCGTACCGGAAGTCGCTATTATCTTTCTTATTTTAAATGAGAAACTATGTTTTTCTTTGCGTTTTTAGATTAGGTGAGTTATTTTAAGGGAGTTTTTATCAACTTTTCTTATACCTAAGTTTAACCGTTTTCGAGATATTTAAGATTTATTTGAAAATTTTTGGATTTGCATCTGTCACTTAAAAAATCGTCAACTTTATTAATTTTCGAGATTTCAAAACCATATCTAGAGAATTAAAAGAGAAAGCCTATATCTGTTCTCCAGTGTGTTCAAAAATGGTTAAAAGAAGTAAATAAAAAAAATTTAAAGTTAATTTCAAGTACCCAAAATCTAATTTTTTCGAATTTTATATTTAAAAAAGTGGCTGAGTTATTGATTTTTGAACTGGAAGATGCAAATTCAAAAAAAATAATTCAAAACCCAAAATATTTCGTAAACAGCTAAATTTAGGTATAAAAAAGCTTATGAAAACTACTTTATAATAACTCTGATAATCGAAAAACGCAATAAAAAATATAGCTTCTCATTCAAAATAAAAAAGTTTTTAACAACTTTCGGTGTAATTGGAAGCATCATCATCTTGAAAATATTTTCATTCAGCAAGACATAAGAAATTATGCTTGTATACAAATTTTCAGATGACGCTCATTATTAGAACTATCAATACTTCTAATGTGGAGTTTAGACGGAACATCCTGTATAGTTGTGTAAATATTAATAAGTAAATGAGTAGAGCTCAAAAGTGAAAATAATAAAAAATAACTCAACTTGTTTTATCCAAATATTTATAATATTTATAGTTTCTATAGCCCAGTCGAATTAGATAAATCGGTGGAGAAAATTTCTAGAGATTTTTTTTTAAAAAGCTTCCTTTACAATTTGGTACACATATATCAAAGCTCCCCGAGGTTTTGCTCGAGGAGGGAGAGGGGGTTAAAGCAGTCTTTTTTTGTTTTTTTTACTTATATTTCGGAAACTGTTACTCCTATCAATTTTTATCTCCTTACCAAAATTAAAGCTGATAAAAGTTCCTACAAAATGGTTATACGCATTTTTCTTGTAAGACTTATAGGGCTGGAAAGAAATAATAATTTAAAAAAATGTGCTGTAAAAGAAAATGTCTTGTGATTTGAAAAACTGACAATAAACTGATTTTATTTTTTATAACTCTCTAACATTTTTTCCACCGATCGCCTTATTTTTGTCTAATTTGACTGGGCTATAAGATATAGAGTTTTGGTCGGCGAATAAATTTGCAACCAATAAAAATTTTAAACAAATCTGATCTCTGAGCCTAGTTTTTCAAAATCTATTACACTGAGTTAAAATTAGCAGCAACAGCCACAAGTCCTGCAATAAAAATAAATAAATAAAATAATAATAAATAAATATAAAAACGTAAAAATTTTGCATCGATTTTTTTTGGTAAAAATACCACCGAATTTTATTTCCTTAAATCACCGCCTAGTAGTCTTGAAAAAAAGTGCTCAAAAGACGCAAACCTAGTGTTGATATTGCATTTTTTGACGAATTTTTAGAGGCTGAAGTGGAGGTTGTAAAAGCAGTAAAATTCGGATTTATTTGATATATTTTGACTTTTTTGAGCTCTACTATCATAAAATATTTGCACAACTAACACAAATTTACGCTGTAATTAGGTTTAAAAACACACGTTTTCACCGGTTAAAAATGTTTTCAGTTTGTAATTAAATAATCTGTTCATCAGTTAACTCTTCTCTTTCTGCTTTGTTATTATGAACCCTAAAATATTTCTTAAAATTTTGTAAAAAATTCGTTATAAACAGAAAATTGCATCACATTTTAAGTCAAGTTTCGTTCGTTACATCCAGAAGTTCGTCATAAGCGAGTTAGCTAGCTATAACTGGTAAAAGAATACACTGAGCTTATGGAAAGATTTTCTTGAAAAATAATACGTTACAGCCGGAAGTTTGTTATAAGCGGGGTTGGTATAACTGGACTCAACTGTACTTTGCAACAAATAGTTTTCGAAAATAGGCCAGATTTTTTATTTAGTTAAAACAAAACCATTACAACGACCATTAGTTTTAAACACATTGTTATGGTTTTGGACCCTTAGAAGTAGTTTCTTTTCACTCTACCTACTTCTGAAGGACGATGCTTAGATAAAAAATTAAACGTTTGTATACGATGATTTGAAAAAAGATAAAATCCGAGTAAAGCGGAAATATTGTTCGATTTTGTCGCCATGTGCGTTCATATCCGGGAACGAACTCTCGTCCTGACAAATCCCCTTCCCGCCATTTCCCGCATCTTTCAGCTCGGCATCCCGAAGAAGTCATCATTTATTTAAAAAGATCTCGCGTTATTGGTGGGTAATTCGCGCCTATCGCATTCGGATTCCATCCACGAGCCGTGCAAAGCCCAGCGCCTCGACGAAGATTTGTGTCTCGATTTGTAAAAACAGCAGTTGTGTCCCACACATTTAATTGTGATCGATTAGTTCATTTGTGTCGTTGCCGTCACGCCAGCCGCTATTCCATGCGCATACTAAACAGGAAGGGCCGTGGGGCCTCACCGCTCCTAATGACGCTGATGGAACGCCGGCTTCAATACCATAATGGAGTTGTATTGGTTGCACTTTGCTCGCCCCGACATCTATATCTATTATTGCCTGAATCGACGGGAACTTGGAGGTTAAATGCATAATTGCCGCAGACAACCGGCCCACAAAAGCTCGCTAAACACCCGGTGGTAATGAGGATAAACGCCTTTTGCACCACTCATTGTGTCGGGAAATATAGCCCGGAATTGATTGTTTTCATCAATTCAAACCGAGGCGGTGGAAGGTTTTTTTAATGAGATTGGTCGGTTCAAACCGCGGACGGGAATTCGACGTGGAACCGAGAGATAATTGAAAGAAATATTTTTTGGTGTTTTTTTCAGTGACCGCCGTGTACCTACCTAACAAATCTCGATTTAACCTTTCAATATTCCAAAACGTATTTTTTATATGAAGGTTGCTTTGAACTAAATTCATCTTGAATGGCTCTAATGTGAGCAGTTTCAGATTTCAAGCAAATCGACTAAGCTTTGATTGTAAATTTGCTTAGTTTGCATTCAAGCAGATAATTTAATGTTAGCTTGTTTGGTCATCGTGTTTGTCTACAAGGAATTGCCGTAATTGATTTCCAGAGTGCTCTGTCGTTTTACATTTTTTATCGTACGTTCAGATTTCAAGTTAACTTAAAAAATCAAATACAACAACAAATTTTTTTGTTTCGCTTCTCTCTCTTTTTTAAACTGTCTATAAAAAGTTAATTTTTTCATTTGTGAAACGATAGTTAAATTTAATGTTTAAAATTTTATGAGTAATCAAAATCACCAATCAGTAATAAAAGACACTTAATTCCTTAAATGTTATCTTTTTAGAAAGGTAATGCAAAAGCTTATAAATTGAAAAGTTAAAATAAGACTTTAAAAACTCTCCTATTTAAAAACTAAAAATTATTCACGTTTTTCTTGTTCAGATTTTTTCATGTGCTCGACTTACAAAGAAAAATTAAAGCACTAAATAATAAAAAAAACTCATACTTTCTTCTTTCTAAGCTGACTTTTATTATTCATAATTTTGATGTAATGATAGTGAGCGTTAAGTGTTGAGTGTTTTGCAGTACCTCTATTTAAATTGTTGTGGAAAAATTAAAGTTCTACTAAGCTGCCATACCAAGTTTTTAGCTTTCTGGGTACAATGTTGTTTTAAAACTATACAAGGTGCTCAAAAACCACATATACTTATTTTTTAACTTCTTCGGTTTTCATTATTTTTTAATGTTTTTATGTTTCGCAATAAGTAACTGTTCATCAAATAAGTCATCCAAAAATTACAATTTGTAAATGTGCCAACACTGAGAATTATTTACTAGGAAATCGTTTCAAAAATAATTTATTTTTATTTGGAAATAAAATTAATTAGACGCGTCCTGGTGGTGACTTTTGAACTATGTCGAAAACAGTAACAAATTCCTCATTTATTTGACATTTAATGAATTGTTTAAAAATTTTGCGTTTATAGTATTAATTACTTACATTAGAGAAAATTACTTTAAAAGTATGTAGTGGTAAATACCAGCTTTGACTTGGTTCTGGGGTTTTTCGTGGTACTATAAAGTGTTGATTGTTGGAATTTGAAAGTGGATAAAAAGTGGAAAAGATTTAATTAAATTTTAATTACAAAGTGATATTAAACAGTTGTGTAATTACTTATTAAAGACTATAAATGATAGATGACAGCGAACACATGTTTAGCTCAAGAAACCAATAAATTAGTGAAGTGTGTGAATTTTAGTTTAGAATTTTTCCACTAAAAAATTTATGAAACATTTCGGTAAATCTTCAAATCTACAATTAAAATTAACAAGTGCTGATACATTTAAGCATAAATTGTTCCAAAAGGTAGGATTTATGTCTTTCTAATAATTTTCCAATAAAGAAAGTGAACCAAACAGTCCTTCGTTATTCGTGTTTTTCTTGTCAACATTCGTTTCTTGCACCAAAAATACAATAGTCATTACGCATAGGCAACTGTAAGGCCTCAAAATTCGTACAACGCCCAAAATATTCTATTAAACATTTTCCCGCCATTTATGGTTAGTTCCGAGTTGTTGATTAAATTCTATTAGACAACGTTGTCACATATCAGTTATTTAAAATTCGTTATTTATCAATAACTTTAATTCAAAGAATTTTTTTACTATTTTTACCTTCGTCTGTAAGTATTTCTCTGCCACATACCACTGAGTTGGTGCGCCGGTTTTTGAACGCCCAGTAGATGAAATGGTAACAGCGCACTTACATTTTTTGGAGTCAAATAAGTCACAAACTAAAACTTTCTGAGTTGGACTCTACAGACAAAGTAACACCCATTGAAGAGAAAACCAATTTTGAAGTGAGATTTTTAAAAATTACAATTTTAAAAATTATTGTTGATTATTATAAATAATAATTTTCAGTTTTGTTGATGTAGAAGAGTAGAGGAACTTGGGTCACTTTTTTGGTTCTATTATAGATTAAAATATTTTAAAAAATTAAGAGAAAAAAATCTCCACTTTACTTCTTCATACTGCTAAGGACAATTGAGAAAGAATTTTTTTATTTCTTCTCTAGGGTTAATTGAGTGCTATGGTCCACCCAAAAGCTTATGCGCCATTTCCTATACACCCTATATTATGTTACTATTGATTAGAGCTTTAATGTAGCTAAAGCTTATTCGGAAAATAAGAGAACACAGAAAACTACTTCCTTATTTTATTATTAATTATAAATTGTTGTATTAATGTAAAAATTATAAAAAACTGTTTTTAAAATGTACCAGTAACGCAGAAATTTAAATACCATGTGATCATTTTATATTTATAATTAGAGTAGAAGGTTTTGTGTCTTTGGGGCTAATTTCAAGTTTGGTCGCAAAGTTGCGCGGGTCGCAGTTGCATAGCAGCAACGAATGACATTGCTAGATTTGCGCCGTTGCTATAACAATACCGATTTGCACCGGTCGTAAGTCAACTTGAAATTGGCCTCTTTGTGATTAATAAAATAGTAAAAATTGAGGGAGAAAATGTATTCTAATTGATTACTACCGTTCAAAACATAATTATTTGGCCCTTCAGCTTGATTAATTGTGACAATCGGTCTTTTCATCCAAATCAAAAAACTGATAAAGCCTACTCTAATTATAAATTAAAATGATCACTTGGTACTAACTCTCTGGGTTAATGGGTTTCAATAATACTTGTTCGTGAGATGAATGTAAAAATGGTGGATGCGCCGGTATAAAACAAACCTATCTCACTATATCTTTTATTAAACCTTGATTATTGTAATGTAGCAAAAAATACCAAAAACTAATGCCTCAAGCCTAATTGCTACCTTGTGAACGTCTTTTCTGCTACCTTGTGAACGTCTGTAGAAAAATGGTGGATGCGCCGGATAAAACAAACCTATTTCACTGTATCTTTTATTAAACCTTGATTATTGTAATGTAGCAAAAAATGCCAAAAACTAATGCCTCAAGCCTAATTGCTACCTTGCGAACGTCTGTAGAAAAATGGTGGATGCGCCGGATAAAACAAACCTATTTTACTGTAACTTTTATTAAATCTTGATTATTAAAATGTAGCAAAAAATGCCAAAAATTGATGCCTCAAGCCTAATTGCTACCTTGCGAACGTCTGTAGAAAAATGGTGGATGCGCCGGATAAAACAAACCGGTATTTCACTGTATCTTTTATTAAACCTTGATTATTGAAATGTAGCAAAAAATGCCAAAAATTGATGCCTCAAGCCTAATTGCTACCTTGCGAACGTCTGCAGGAAATGGTGGATGCGCCGGTATAAAACAAACCTATTTCACTGAATCATTTATTAAACCTTGATTATTGTAATGTAGCAAAAAATGCCAAAAAATGTTTTCTCAACCCTAAGTGCTACGTTGCGAACGTCAATCGATCCATATTAACTTATCGAGTTATCGAATAGTAATAGCAATAATTTATGTAAGGAAAACCGGTGCAAATCCGTTTCGAAATTAAGAATGAAACACATAATACATGTACGACTTGTAAAAACCAGCATTTTCTTTGACCTCGATATGAATGTGAATTTTTTCGCACGTCGTTTCACCACTTCTCTCCCACTTCGCTCATATGCTAAAATTGCGGGCTTATGGTTAGTCCTACATGAAAAATGCAAATAACTATTTTGTAGGAAATTTTATCAGCTTAAATTTTAGTAAAAAGATAAAAATTGATAGGAGTAACTGTTTTCGAGATATAAGCAAGAAACCAAAAAACTGTTACCTTAATAAAGCGCTTGCATAGAAGCAGATTTAGTACTATTAGTATTATTATTATTAATGTTATTGTTATTAATATGACGACTAAAAACGATTCTGAAGACTTTGGTGACTTTTATGTCTTTTTCTTTTTTCTCAACTAAAGTGTTAGACACAATTAATTTAGTTTAATTTCAGTATTTCAAACATTTTATTTTTAAGCAAGTTTTTGTTAAATATTATTTATATCCAACTCTACTTTTGAAACGTACCGACATTTATTAATATTTATATTCGGCGCGAATGCAAATCCGGCAGATTCACGAAACGAAATCAATAGAAAGATAGTGCACAAAGCGGACGAAAAATAAAAGAGTTGTACCAGATTTTCATTTCCTTTTGACGGTTTGCTCTTAAGCCTTTTTTAATTACGGCATGAATGTCCATACTTGGTCTTTGCTGGTTTTTGGGTCTTCTGCCTGCGTTTTGATGAGAAACAAAGAATTGTGTTTACACGGGTCGATATTCCGATTTGAGGTGTAATAATAACGGGGCGTCGAAGGAAAAACAAAGAAGAGGCCGGACAGGGATGTTTTATGTATAAATGAGCCTTTTATATTTCTCGAGCCGGGTTTTACACCCGAAACGCTGCCATTTCGAAATATTATTTGGGCGAAAATTCATGGCAACTTATGAAAATGTACGACTGCGAGGCTTATTGCAATTTATGTTATCTTAGGCAACATTTTTGTTTTTATTCGGGGAGGAAAATATTTGTTACCTGCTATGACTACTTGGAAGACGCAGGGGACCTTCTGGTGACCCACATCGTTGTCACCCCAACAGAGGAGTGTGCCGTAGTCGAGGTCCGAGACGGGTGTGTAGTTGAGTCGGGAGGAAGAGAGCTCGTTTGTGAACCTGTTGGCCGGAACTTCGGTCAGGTCCCCGGAGTTGTTGAACGTCCAGTGGAAGGTCACTATGGCAGGATTGGCGTCGACCTGACAGCGCAAAGTCACGGTCTCTTGCTTCAACGCGCCATATAACTCCTCTCGGTCCTGTTTGCACACGGGGGCGTCTGAAATCAAACCAGAAATGTTTTCAATGCAGAGCTTCTCAGATTGGAAAATGCAGAAAACTACTTTTCGGTTTGTATAAATAACTTGGAGTGGTGGAAGAATCCTTGAAAGATCGTGATTATAACATTAAGCGAGATGGATTGTGAAGCCGGAGTGCTAATAAAACAATAACGAAATTTCCCTGTCTTAAAACATTGAACAGAAAATTATCTCCTTTAAGGGTTTTCAACTGCAACTTTTCCTTAATTTTAATTAACTTTCTTTTTGCGCTCGAGGATTTATGGCGGCGGAATTTTCTCACATTGTTTGTTTCATTTTGTAACGGTTTAATGTAATTACGAATTGTATGGGAAAAAAGGAAGCAAGCTCGTTCCGAAAAGGGGCGAGGAAGTAACAAGTTATTTGCCAAGTCGTTTAGCACTTGGAATAAGTAATTACATAACCGCAGCGGATGCTTGCTGTGAGAACTTCGGTTTGGCCTGACGGGCGGTACAACATGGGGTTATAATCTTCTAAGATACGGTTGTTCTCGAGCGACACTTGCATTAAATACGCTTACTTTAAACTACGAAAGTAGCGGCAATGCTAAACACGGATCTTTGCACGAAATAATGGAATTTTCGGATGAACTGTGCTGATAATGGACTAGCACTATACCAACTGCAAAAGTCTCAAATGATAATATTTGACGACTATATGCATTTAAATTGTTAATTACAAACAGTATTATATGTGCAAAGTTATTTTAACAAGATTTAAATGGAATGACCTAACACTAATAATTGTTATTACTGTCAACAATAAATTACAATAAATTTAAATTTGCTCCAAAAATGCTTCCAGGCATTTAGACTTTTTTATTTTTACGTTCCATTTATTAACCGTACTTAAAAACAATGAACGCATTTTTTAACAAAAAATTCTACTTCCGTTCTCCTGGCGCATCCACCATATTTCGTATTCATCTTTAAATGAATTTAAATAAAATCAGCGTAACAACTGTACAAATATACATGTTATTATATGTTTGTTGTTATTAGACCTTGAAATCAAAAATGAACTAAAATAAAGCAGGCCGTGTCTGCGGGACTTTAGCCAGATGTCAAAAATTGACAGATCAGAATTTTTCAAAAACTGATTTCTTACTTAATTTAAATTGTTCCGAAATGGTGTTTACCGTCTAACAAAAAGCCTACATTGTAAAATGCTGTTTTAACAAGTAAAAAAATAAATTTGAGGTGCAAATACTCCATTTTATTGGTGAATGATGCCTAGCAAAATTTTGAAAAAAATTATTCCCAAGAATTGTTTAAACGTTTATTTGCTAACATAGAAACAATATTTCTGGACACCTTCTTAATCTCTATCACTATACTTTGAAAAAAGAAATGTTTTGAAAAAAAGAAATGTGGCTAAAGTTACACTTCCATTTCAAGGCTTGCTCTGTTAATGCAGCATTACCAAATTTTTAGATTTTTTTGATTTTATAGTTAAATTGAATTTTGTAGGCTGCGATTTTCGATAACAATTTAAAGGGCCTTCCTTTAAAAATATACAATTTGCAACTGCGTCAAGCTACTTTGGGGTGCAAATTTAAAATTCAAGTGTATTGTCACAAAATAATACAAACTGGCAAAAAGTAGCTTACAGAGAGAGTTTGTTATTTAGTAGTAATCACGATATTTGCATTTTTAAAAGATAACTTTATCTACTTATCCAACACGATTCCTTCCTGGCAATGTAAGATAAGATTTATTGCTTACCCTCCAGTGCTTTTACATCTTGTCGCGGTGAGTAAAAAGGTAGTAAAATTTCGAAAACATGTCACGAAAGAGTTTGAGCAGAGATTTTATTATTATTTTAATCACTCGGTGGTGATGACTCAAGCAAATCTACTTCAGTAGTAAAAAAATATAAATTATTCATGACCACTTTCAGTTTCTTAATTGTACAATTTGACGAGAGTTTCATACTCATAGTAAAAATTTCACATTTCTTAATTTAACGAGCGCCCACAAATTATAAAGCAAATTTAAACTTAAATGGGCTCCTTCATCTTCCTTCCTGCAAAATGTCAAGAATTTATTATACACTTTAACCCACTCATTTTTCCCGAGATGCAAAGTTTCGTTTTCATGGTACAAAAATTTAATAGCTCGCGCTAACACAATATTTACTCAGTCGTTCTCAGTTTCCCCTTTTCCGGGGAAATTTTATATGGAAATTGTGGAGCTTCTATATGCACACTATCTTGTATTAAAAATAAGTTCCAGTGAGTAAGTGAAATTTTTGTGTCAGAGCGAAATAAATATTGTTTGTTGATTGTGGAGGCAATTTCCATTATAATGTGTATTTTTGTAAACCCTCATTAAAAATATCGTTTTGATGAATTCGACCCGAAAGCGGAGAAGCCTGATATTGTGTTAATTTTCCGGGCAATCGAAGCCTTTCAGCGCTACGTAAATTGCAAGGGGTCAAGGATTCGTTGTTATTTTAAAAATAATGATCCTGAAATTGCAGGTTACAGTGAAGTGGTTTCGTTTCGTCCGGAATTATCGCACGCTTCCTCGATGAGTGGCCCTCTTTATCCATCCAACAATCGCAAGTCAAAGAGTGGGCATGCGGGGACACGAAAATTTAATTTGCCAGACAAGCTGCCTCGTTCACAAAGGTGCGCTTGCTTTGCATGGTCAGTAATGTCATTTTATAAGCGTCCCGGCTTTTTAATTTGATTCGTTTACGTTCAACTAAACAGGATGGAAATCGGATGGAACGTCGACCTTTGTTGTTTAATTTTCGCTGTTTCTACTTTAAAAGTCAGCTTAATGAAAGCTTTGTGTTTCGGCGGGTACTTATAACGCGAACATTGATCTCGCCTTTTTCGCTCCTTGGGGCGGATCAAAATCGGGACAACGAGAGCAATTTACGAGCTGGTCCGGCAGGATCGCGCGATACTTTGAATGGATAATGGCCACATTTACAGCTAATATTAGCGCAATATGTTTTTATTTTACTGTACTATTCCGCCTGTCTCGTGTTATGTGCTTTAACAATGGCGCTTTATGCCGAATATATGGCGTTTAATTTCATTTTGTACATCTCACATTCGGGTTTCATACGGAAGTCTTATTTATGGGGAGAATTTCAATGTGACGACCTCTTTGTACCCTTCTGTTTACATTTTTAACAAATTCACTCCAACATTTTAGACTAAAGTTGGAACGCCCCGCCAGCTTTCAACACTTTCCAACAACAAACGAATTAATTGCATTTCACAAACATACGTGTTAAGGCAAAAGTTTACTACAATTTAGAAGTGGAAGGTTGGTTCTAAATATTTTTCGAAAGAAATCGGAAATACGGCAAAATTCTTCTTCAGATTTATCCTCTTTGAAAAACTGCAAAGGTTAAGTAATGAATTTTACTTTTCGATAATGCCTTGTTGACCTCACATCAACCTCGAGCGTCTGCTGGTGACTATCTATTTCTCCTAGTTTTGTTTTATTGCAAAGTTCCGCAGAAAATTTTATTTAATCTCGACTAGACTTCTTTGATTTAATTTCGATACAATCCCGCTTTCAACAAGTTATTATCTTTTAAATTTAGAATTTTTAAGCAATAATCCCGAGTTATTTTTCTCAGTGGAAGCAATTAAAGTCGACGAATTAGTATTTCAACAGCACGACAGTGTACTAATTAAATTATTAATTTTGTTAAAAACTGCAACTTCACTAAGCAGACTTGCTGCTTAGGGAGTTTTTCATAATTTACAATTTCCTCCTTTCGTAACTAATTTAAGAGTTTCATCCGAATTATATTACGATGAACCAAGAAGCAAAGATAATTACCACAATTCTCCAATTTTAAAGCTTTATTCTAAATCTAAAGCGGTAGTTTTTGCTATGAAAATGGTGTTAGAGAATCTTGTGTGTATAATTCGGCTTCCCTAGTTTCCGCTTCCCGTTCTTTTCCTGTTTATTAATGGATCATCCGTGAGCGGAAGAGTGGTTAAAGTTTACAACAAATAAATTAACTCGGGCCGGAAAGCTCTCCACGCAACAATTATTTCAAAAGCGTTATAGTTTCACAAAATCAATCACAACCCGAATGTGCATCACGGGATCAAAACTCAAGAGTTATAATTGACCTAAGCTCCTAAGATGCATCTGTTGTGAGTAAAGTTGGCTTCTTGACGAAATTGGAAACGGGCCCGATCGAGTTATCTCAAAGTTAAATAATAACTTCTGCTCCGCTTTTCTGCGGAAAAATCGATGCGCCGAGCTTTCCACTTGTCCGATCTTTCACGGTGGAAAAATTGTAGAAAAGTGAGAGATGAGGATGAGTTACAGTGACAACGGGTGATGTTACAATAATGTCATTAGCGACTGTGTCATAAAGTCAGTAAAAGATGGGCCCCAGGGCAGCTCATGCGACGGCGATAAACAAGGAGATTTTAGCAGAGGCCTGCCTTGAGACGGAGACGGAAAAAAGACTTTTTTAGACAAGCGTAATAAAACGCGCAATAAAGTTGTAACATATGATCGCGGCTGTGATTGCTCAAAGTGAGGTCTTATTACCATTCAACGCTGAAACGCACGGTGAGAAACACTTTGTGAAGAGGTTTCGACACAAATATGTTTCACAGAAGTGGCTTTTATGCTCAAGGGCCAAAACCAGAAAAAACCATGAGGTTTAATTTTTTATTAGAATCTCGTAGGCCTGATCACTATTAAAAATGATAATTCTGGGATTAATTAAATTGGTTCATCAGTTTTAGTCGATGGTATATTGAAATATTTTTTCTGGATTTCGTGCATGCTATCTCAAAAGCGCGTTCAATATTCCGCCGAATTTCTTTAGCACGAATTCTAGTGAACTGACCCGATTAAATCAATCGCCGTTTAAATTTGGCCAGTTGATCAAAGTGCTTGAACAAGGCAATTTCCTTATAACGCTTGTCGAGTTCCACTTTATTCCCACATATTTGTGAAATGGAAATCGAGAAGCGTATTTTCAATATTCAGCAAAGTGTTTTCGTTTGTACGAGTGCCTCGCTGGAAGTGTCGGTGAATAAATAATCGGGAACAAAACGCTACTTACATCTCACGACAAGTTGGACGGCATTACTGGTGCTTTTGCCTTCCACGTTGGTGGCCATACACGTGTAAGCACCTCCCGTGGCTCTCGTTACGCTCTGCAACACCAAACTTTGATCGCTCATGATCACTCCGGCGGTGACGTTCTGGAAAATCTCCACTCCCTGGAAAAGTAAACTCCGGATAGACAGCGGTCAAGTCGAAACCTGGAGCGACTTCTCAAAGGCCTTTGACAGATTAGGTCCGTTCGTCTTGAAGTTCACATCGCTCAAAGATAGTTTGTCTTGTGTCCTCGCCATGAAATGTAAATTCGTGTCTTAAGAGCACGATGACACTTTACGGCGATAATTTTGCATGAAGCGTCCTAAATATACGTGCATAAAAGTCTATTCAACAAGTAATATGAAAGAGTTTCCGAACTTTTGGTCTGTACAACAAACTTCGAGGAAGTTGTTTTCTTAAATACTTACGTCGTGGAACCAGGAAAGTTTGTAAGCTTTGGGGTTGGCCCGGATATTGCATTCGAAATAAACGTCGTCACCTTCTTTGATATCGTCCGGGTTTAATGTCGAGCCCATTTTTAACGTTACAACAGGAGTATCTGCAATAAAGCGCAACGTTTTCAAAAGGCTTATACAACCATTAATTAACACGCAAACGGTTTTAACGGAATCAAACGAAAATAAATCGAAACGAACACGACGACTGACCACATAACAAATCAATTTTGAGTGACAACATTTCGGGACTAATTCGAAACGCGAAGCCCCAATGTGGACATTGATTTTGCTGAAAACGGGCTACACAAAAGTTCATCGGAGGTGCTTAGTGAGCACAACTAAGCCAAAAGTTTGATCAAAACCACAATTCCACTGGAAAATTACTCTTATGTGTAGTGTATAATCATTGTGTGGCTTTTACTATTTTTATTTCAGAGTCCATTACTCAAACTTCAAAAAATAAACCTCATCAAAAACAAAACTACTTCTTTGTGTCGTAACAGCATCAACTCCGTAATGTGTCCATCAGAGGATTTCGTCTCAAGTCTGCGACACAAAGCAGCCTAGAATTAATTCTTCAGAAATAAGAGTAGTGGCCGCAGCTTCTATTGTAATTTGAAGCGCGTTAGTTTTTTTCTCTTGATCCCTGGACTCGACTGCATTTTCTAAAAGATGATGTTAATAATTTTTTTGTTGGCAAATAAGACGAATAGGTTTGCACAAATATGGTCAAGATAAGGGTTCGGTTCGATTTAGTTTTTCCTTGAGAATAATTCTGAAGAGAATAAATATAACTTACAATGGACGTTTAATCTCCACTTGTCCTCGAGCGCGCTTTCAGGGATGGACGGGTTTTCAGCTCGACAGGTCAAGTATTTGCCGTCGTCATCGATCACAGGGACAAACGTCAAAATGCTTAAGCTTTGGTTGTTCTGTTCCGAAAACTGAAAAAAATTCGAAAGACAAAACACTTAATTACATGCTTTTGGAAAACTGAAAATCTGTCTTCATACGCGTACTTTTCGATTCAATTGGTTTCGGAAAAACTGGTTGAAAAATTACCTAGTCCTTGTCTTAATTGCTAAACTTTGGGGGAGCAAAGTTTCGATTGGAATAATGCACTATTTGTCGTAACTTCCCAACTCGCATCGGAAAAACGGCAAACATTGTTGTCTTAATAATTAACTAAGCAATTAGACCTCTATAAAAGTTATATGGGTTAGTTCCGCTTTAGGAGAACCTTTCTAAAAAGGTGAAAAATTTTTCGAGCTCGAAGAGATTTAAAATTGCGCACGCTAAATCTCTCTATTAATCTGTAATAAAGCAGAAAAATATGAAGCTCTTAGCTTTCCGGTTTATTTGTTTAAATAAAAGATTTTCGAGCTTTAAAGCGATTACTAGAATTCAAATACAGTCGAGCTTTCAGCACTAAAATTTATTTGTGTGAATGAGCGAAAAAGCGTGTCAACAAGTACAATTGAATGCCATGAAAATATTTTAGTTTTTCAAGAGCGCCAAATTGGGTTTTAATAGCAACAATGGAGGCGGCAACAATGAGACGCCTCCATAAAGCAGCTTTTGCTCACTCTTTTCCATTTAGAAGTTTGTACAGGTGGAGAGCTTTATTTTGCTTGGTGCATTTCTGTTTTCAAGTTTTTAAATAAGAGAAAGGGATCGAAATAATAGAATTTGTTGAAACTTTGCTTTACTTTCCGCAATTTAATAGGATAAAAACAGTATTTTAAGCCTCATTAACTTTTAAAAAATTCTCTCAGTGTCTGGCGATCATTTGTTACGCATACTTTCTGACGCCATCTATTCAACTAAGTTTGAATTTCTTTACACAGTCCTTGCTTTTATTCAATTTTCAATGGCTTGGCGTTGCACAAAGGATAAGCAGCCTGCTGGTGATTAGGGTGAACTCAAACGAGAGTAATGTGGAATGGTGGATACATGGGAAAATTAGACTGACGGTTTATGGAAGATGCGAATTTTGACAAGTGGGATTTAGATACCGCTTCATTTTTAATGATTGTTTTGCCGCGAGGGATTATAAACTCGTAAAATAAAAATAGTGAGAGGGGAATTGGATCACAAAAACTAGGTTCTCACTTGAAACGCAATAAACAGCGCTTGTGACGAGTTAATCTAGCCTCAAATCTTCGAGTCCTAATTGTGAAAATACAAATAAAAGGACAATGATAATTTGAATTAAATGGTGTGGGAGTAGTGAACGGTGAAATATTGTGTTGTGTAACGTACCTGGCAAAACAATTTTGTTTTGAGAAAATATATTATGTGTAATTATATATCAGTGTCAAGCCAGAAATGGTTTTGAACATGCATTCGATAAATCACGTTGCAGCAACTAAATTATGAACAATCCAGTGTTTATGCAAAATATTCCCTCCAAATTAATATTGTTTATACGTAATTTCCTTTACGGCTTTGCAATTTCCTCGCTTTAAAACCGATTTGCATATAAAATACGTTCTGATCACGGCTGTTTGGAAATTATTTACTAATATTAGCTGTTTGTGCACTGTAATGAGCAAAAATGGTGTAATATAAGTGACGTCATTTGATCCTCGTCGTTATTAAACCCTACAGGAGTCAAGGAGAAATTTTTAATTAAAAGCAAGTAACCTGCCATTATGGCAAAACTTATCAAGAAAGTTTGATTAAATTCATAAAAGAGCACCGAAACAATCGCTACAAATAGAGGATGTATTTTTTCCGGGTCGCTGATAATTGAATGAAATTACGATGAAATCTACTCACGTTTTTTGCTAGTTTTCTGACAGGTCTGCTTCCTTTCCACCATGTTATAACTGCGTCTGGCCTCGATCCAGACGTCCTACACTCAACTTCGTAGCGTTTGCCTGCTGACACTTGTTTTTCTTTTGTTAGGATATTTACCGTTTGGGGTTTTACTGAAAAAAATCAGAGAGGATAATGAGGGTTTTACCTTTGACAGAAAATGCTTTGATCCAAGTTTGTCTCTTGCAGAAGACGACCTCCAGGCGATTTACGCATCACACAAATTCTAATTTTTCAGCTAACAGCCAAAATAGCCTCATAGAAAAAACAATATCACGGGCTTTACGGGTGGGAATGAGCTTTTCTCTCTATTATTACTCGCGCCGCGACTATAAATTTTTTTAGACACTATACGTTAAAAATTTTGTAGTCAACTCTTATAGATTTTATTGAATTTGGGCGATGCCATCACCCAAAAAGTGCGATTGCCACTTCAGCAAATCGTTTAAAAAGTTCGAGCGCGTGCAAACAGCCATTTTGCGATAATTAAAACCTGCAAATACCTGGCAGTTTATTAAAAAAGTGGCAGTTTGTTCTCCATTTTTGAGTCAATTACGTTGTCGGGCCATCATCCAAAATGTGTGACAAAGTGTTAAAAAGTTAATAAGCGTCAGTGCCTCGTGCTTTTTTGAGGATGTCGTAGAAATCATTAGAAGGCGAGGCAGAACTGCCGTCGTGGTCACTTAATATATCTCGGGTGATTTTTATCACCCGAACTTAATAGTTGGTCGTAAAATGGGACACTAACGAGTACAAATGTCTGTTATTAAAATATAAGAGGATCTTTGGTTATAGTTCTTTTGCGAGCCGTCCATTACAGTAATGAACAATCTATTCCTGTCAAAAGAGTCTCAGCAGAAATAATAGTCTCCAATAACACTAATCCCGAGAAGATTACTAATAACAAGTGATCCAGCAGGTCCTAAATCTTCCCTTACCGAGAGATTATCATCCGCAGGCGTCTCTCGTCCGGTTAAACCGCTTTCTTTTATTCCTGTCGATGTAATTCGGACGATTAGTTTTAATAAAAGTTTGACACGAACATTTGTCGGCCCGTCTCCAATATGTGAGTGTTTTCTCCTTTATCAGATTTATTTAGCGCGCAGTGAGGCAGGAATAAACATTTTTATTCAATTGGTCCTTTGTAGATGCTTCCATTGTAGGCCGCGCCTGGCAAAAAACCATCTGACGGTTCTCACCCAGAAGGACTCCTTTTTAGAGTAATCATTTTGTATCTTTGAAGTAGCAACGAGCTTTTGTGAGAAATTATAATTGATTGCCGGAATTGAAAATTCCGGAATATCGGAAGCACACATTCGTTTCGATCGTCAATAATTTATCTTCGCACCGCACAACTGAACCCTTTTCCATCCCCCAAACACTCAATTTGCGAAAAAATGATTAATCTATAAGCACTTTGACGATTTATTCCTTGGTTAAGACGCCGAGAAGTGGATAATTAATGAGAGGCCTCGCAAAGCAAATACGGAATTCGAAACGGCGCCGCTTCTCGTGCCCATTTTGCATTTTTTATGCTGGGCCAGCAAGGCATATGCGTGCATATAATTTAGCCACCGTGTTTTTAGCGCATTTTACGAGTGCGAATAACAATAATTCAAACTGTTCCGTTTCGGTCACGAATCATAAATATTGGAAAAGGGTTGCTACATTCCCTGGCGTATCTCACGCCTGCTTATTTGCAAACAAATTTAGAGGCGATACTTACAATTAATGTCTAACACAGCTACTCTTGTCTCAGGTGGGACCAGATTGTTATTACTGGCCTGGCAAATCAGTCTTGCATGTAAATGTTGGCGACCAACATTTGGAAATGTGAGATGATTGACGGCTATGCCATCCGATCTTATCTCGTACGAATCATCGATCACTGTGTTTTCGAGAAACCACGTCACCTTCGGTCGAGGTCGGCCTGAAAAATCACAGAACGACGGATAAAGTGATAAATTTCTGTCCAAAGTGACTTAAAAATAAAGCAACACATAAATAAAATCAAAGCACAAACATTAGCAAAATCTTCTACCACCACGCCATACCACAGTATGGATAAACCAAATAAATAATTTTTTTTGTGGTACGGTTTGTTAACTTTTGATGAAATTTAATGAAACCAAAGCGGACATGAATGTGTGGTCCAGCAATTTGGTTTCTATTCAGTGCGATACAAACGCCGTTCAAAGATTGGATGTTATGTGAAATTGCATTAAATGTTTTGTAGCATTGTAATATCGGACAAATATTAGATTGGATTGGAGACAAATTGTATTTGTCTATATGTGTGCGTCTGCTTTAATTAACGTCCATGGTTGTTTACCGACTACCACTAAATTGAGTTTCCATGATGAAATTTTATGTCCGTTTCATTGAAATAATTAAACCGATGTCGTTTTGTATCGGACACAATATTTTGCACTAAATATTCAAATGGTGGATAAGGGTCGTTTAAAATTCGGAATAATTTTGAATAATTTAAAGCGCGATTCTTTTTGAAGTACACGTTCCAGTATTTTGGTTGTTTTTTTCGCCGACACCAAGCGCCTGAAATTTGCACTTACCTCCCTTAACTTCGCACAATAAATTAACGTCCGAGCCCTCATTATATGGTCCTAATAGAATCGTCTTGTCGACTCGCTTGTCATCGTAAATGTGGATCTTTTCGGGAGGCACTGAAAAAATGAATCAATGAACGGTTGCGAAATTATTACTTCACGGATCGCATCCCCCATTAGTATTACAGTTCAGTAGCGAGAACAATAAAAAAGATTTCTTCGCGCTCACATATTTGTGTCATAAAAATTCAAATCATTAGAGCCTCTGGGACCTGACCTCACAATATAAGAATACGAATATGATACAGCAAAAAATGCTGATAATTTTATAGACGTGACGTAAAGAAAACATTGTTGGCAAGTTTATTGGCATATTATTTCCTTTGTTGGCTGCAATAATTCTTTTATGACGTCGTAGAAAAAATACGTGGTTTTTACTTGGGAGCTTAATAATGTCTTTGCTTTTAATATTTAAAAGTTGACACTAAAATCTTTCTTAAGAAAAAATCATTTCGCTAAGCCGTTTTACGACCTGCGGTAAAATTACTGTCCCGAGGTTACATCTTTCTAATTAAAAGATTATTGGGGAAAGGGTCGGCTTTTTTCAAGGGTTAGATAACGTAAGGACGGTATGATAGGACGCCTGCTTGTAGGATTTCGAGGCGATACAGAACGGAAGACGACAGGAAGTGAACGAGGCAACTTGTATATCGGCCGTTTCCCCTGCGGTTCGTCTCGGCATCCTTTATCCCACAATTTCTAGTGTCATCATTCTTCCCAGTTAAACTGTTCGTCGGCAGAATCCCACTTAAAGTTCCCCTCTTTTACTTAAGGCACAAATGGCTCAGTAACATGCAATAACAAGCGTTGCAAATTTAATGTAGTGTTCGACAGTAATGGCTCATAAGTGAACGAATTTGAATTCGAGCAAATTGCATTTTAGCGGAATAAAGTTTCAGAGCAAAAGGAAATGACAAAGACGTTTTGAGCTATTTTTAGGCCAATTTAAACAAAATAAAGTGTTGTTTCACGGCGCATTTTCAGCGAAATATTAATTTGATCTTCAAAGTACTTAATTATTCTCAGAGATCCCAATACTTGTATTTTCTTGTTCAAGGGTTTTTGTTGTTTTCTGAGCAAAAAATATCGCGTATTAGTTCAGCTGCGTCCGTTTGAAAATAAATATTTTGTTTGTCTATTAGCTTTACAGATCCTTTAGATTGAGTCCAGCATTGTGTTTATTTTTGGAACAGAAATTGACGATATCAAAGCAAATAAAAAAATTATGAGCTTGACATTAAACAATAAAGCTTGTCTATCAAAAAATACCGATAAACCTGTAAATCTTGATGAAATAATTTTTGGTGGAGGCGCCGGGATAGATTTAAGCTATTTCCATTTTAATAATTTTTAGGGCTTAAATAAACTGTCAACATCAAACTGTGTCTAAAGTAATTAATTAATCTTTAAAGAAATTTTGAAACAAAGTTATCAAACTTTGAGTTTATGCCAATATTGTAAAAGTTTCAATTTGGAAAGCTCTTTCTCAAGCGCACTTACAAATTCTCTTTGCTGGCAAAATTATTTACAAGCAGCTTGACTTACACAATCTATTTATTAATAGTTGCGATTTATGTTATTGGTGGGAACGCCGACAATTAAGAAAATATGTTCTGCAAAGTCACCAGAAGTTCAGCTCTGGTTAGTGCAAGGGCCTATTTTGTAAACTTGCTCGATTACGGCTGACTTTGAATAATCAAGCCTCGGATAATTGGGTCTCGAGCCATGTTTTAACATATATTCTAGTTCGTTAAGTCTGCTGTACCAAAATAGCCTACGTAAGATGGGAAACTTAATACGAGTCACTACACAAAAAACAACTTGTTAAACAAATTACACAAGAAACTATAAAACTGAATGGTTAAGGGGTTAGAGATTATTGGTAGTAGAAATATACGAAGCGTGTCTGAGTGCGTTTTCGGATTTAATTTAGGTTGTCTTTGATTAATCGTCGCGGATCCGTTTTGAGTTATAAATCAAATTCGTCGTCCTGCTTAGTTTCTTATGTATTGATATAAAATCCCTTCATATAAAACTTAAATTGCTTTCCCTAAAATGAGATGATATGCTGTGATTTACATTTTATCTCCGTCGGCCTGAGATACAAAAGAATTCCGGGTTAGCTTATCATTTTGGATATAGTTTTCGGTTCCCTTTCGCATTTTCATCGCCGCGGGCAATATATCAAACTTTTCAATTACTAATTTTGTTATTCAAATAGCAAGATATTTGTCAGGAATGATTCCAATATTTATTCAAGACGCTCGATCGACTTCCTGCGCGTTCTTTTTCCAGTGGGGACTCTTTTATTTTCATCATTATAATTACAGTCAATTAGAGTTCCGGTTTTGAGCGAAATTACATCAGGGAATTGTCCTGGATTACCGTTCGAGTTATTAATCAGATTAATTGAATTATTTCCGATCGATAAGCTTAAACGGCCGTTTGATAAAAGTAAGGAGCAGGTGGGGCGCATCCTGGACGAGATAAGAGCTGCATTGTGGGGATAAACTTTCGGAGGGATAACCTATGGCTTCATCTTCGAAGTGCACCGTCACATTTGCAGTGCGGCCACGCCCGAACTTTGCCAAATTACCGATCGAAATAATTTATAGCTAATTCGATGGCTTTGTTTTCCACAATTGAATTCAATTTAACTTCCAACAATCGAATGATAGTTTACAGGACCGCGAGGGTGCCGCCCAACAACTTCCAAAACTATTTCATTCAAAACGCCATAAAAATTCCAAAATTACAAACTATTGTTATTTCCCATGATTTTAATTGCATATAAAATCGGCTGCAATGTTAAATTATTATACATTTATTTATTCGCGTAAAAACTGCACCAGGTGAAATATGAAAACGTATTGAATGTGAAATAAATTTGCGTGAAAATTTCCAATCACGTATATAGAAATATAACATCACATGCGCTATGTTTATTTAAATAAGTGGCACATAATAAAATATGAAAATTCAACTTAACAAGCCGGATTTGCATGAAACGTAAAATATTTAGTTGTATATTTTCGTTTTACATAAAACTGGCTGCAATGCAAATAATTGTATAGGGAAACCAATTCGGCTTTAATAATGTCGACACACTGGAATTTAACTAAAACCAAAGCAAACAGTTAAAACCAGAAAAGGTGTCGCAATATAAGTTCAGTCGTGGTGTGGAACGGCCTATGCTCGAATTCTCTGCCAGCTCGTGAATTAATTACCGAGGTTTATTGTCGTTTTAAGCCGCCACGCCTGCAATGAATAATATTAAAGAGTAATTTAACATGTAAAAAATCCTCGAGCGAAACAATTAATAAGTCTGTGGCTTTGACTAGTCTCGGTATTTCATTACAAGATTTCAGGAGACTCCAAATGGCGTGATTCGACTTGCCTAGGTATGGAAATCAATCGTCAAGGCGGGTATAAATTGTCAAAAGCAGAGAGCAACGTATAGTTTAATTAAAATTTTCATAAGGCCTAAATTGTCGCCGAAATCGCTGTAATTTTCATAATTTCCGAGAATGTTAATTAAACATTCCAAAGAAGTTGGAAACAAAACATAAGTCGGGTAATAATTTCATCTCGAGGTCGGAATGTGGTTTATCCTTATTTATTTTTAATTTCGAAGATCACACAAAAAAGGTGTTTGCATTAAAGGCGTAATACGGCTTTTCTTTAAATAAGTAATGAATTTTCTTGTAACTTTGTTTGCTCAACAGACCTTAATTAAGGAAATTTTAACACTTTTCTTTTAACTTTCATCTTTACTTCCTTAAGAAAGCTTTTATTAAGTTATGATTACATTATCTCCTCGAGAAACATTACGCATTAATAAAGTACAGGGAAAGGAAAATTTCACAGATAAACTTGATAAAGCACCCCCGAGTAATCATTCCGTGATTGCAAGGGATGTAAGGCTCAACCAGCGGCGGCTCGTCAAATGAAACCACAATTCCCCTTATACAATATTTACAGGTCACTAGTTTTTACGAAACAAGACTTTGATAGCATTTCCCTTTATCTCAAAACCACCAGACTTCAATACCAATGAGGCAAAAACCAAATTGTCATTTTTAACGGTACATCTCCTTGACATGTGATAAATGGCGTTTTGGTTTTTCCTGCTTTTCACACACAAACATCAAAATCTTTAAAAAATATTAAAAAACTCTCGAGATTTATGGCTCGAAACCGCACTACACGTCTTTGGATCGATCCGCGAAAAATTTTTATTAAAAATATCTCATCTTTGTCAAATTTAATTTAGCCCGTGGCAATAAAATTTAATAACACAATAGACAAACGCCGGATGATAAAAGTTTACCTCTTCACGTGTTGATTAATCCAGATGGTGCATTTCTCTTGTCTGCGAGCCGCAATTCCGTCATCTGCTCAACACGTAAATGTAATCATGTAAATTAGATATGCAAATACAGCTCTTTGCGCTCCCTAGACATTGTTGAGCGTTTTTGAATTTGAGATGTTTAACCTACAAGTTTGTTAGCGAGCTTTAATCCTATGCAGACTCGTAATTCTCCACATTAATTTGGTTCTGCCGAATGGCAAAGATGGTAGAGCCGTCTTGTCGAGATTTTAAAAGTCACAAATGCCTTCAAAAGTCCCTCATGCATCAGACCCAAATGAGTTATTCAAACGTGCCACCGCTAATGAATTTTACACGCAACTGACAAACTGTCGAAGTTTTGGAGAATTACCCTCATGTGCTAAGCCAACAAGAAGCTTTCAATAATTTTAAAACTTTGCTGAAATAATCCAAACAAAGCCACAAGTCGAGAAATTTCCAATGTAATCATTATTTTAATAAAACTACAAAGACTCATTTGGTTTAATTGAATAACGTAAACATGCAATACCAACAAGATGAAATTTTTACATGTTTGTTCATTTAAATGAAACATCCTAGAGCGGAATGATGAAACGAAATTATCTAAAAATACGAAATATGATTCCTACTCTTATTTTTACGTTGTAAAACTAAAATGAATTAACGAAATATAAGTATGCCTCTAAATCAATCAATAATTGAAACAGGAACTCCAAGCTTATTTTGATTTAGTAATACAGATATTTAACAAAATTATCTTCAAACATTTTTATCTAAAAAGTGCCATTAGTAGCCTATGAAATATCAAGTTGTTAAATTTAATGTTTTATGTAAAGTACTTTGAGTACTACACTACTCATCAAACCCGATTTGAGTTGAGTAATCGACCCCCGAACACCATTCGTGGTGAAACGTCAATCAATTTTAATTTTATTAAAAATACAAACCATTACATATACAGTTCTCTGCATTTGCTATAAATAAGCCTTCGTGAGATGGTGCCAGTTTAATTACTAAGTTCTAACCATTATATGACAGATGAAATGCATTTCAGACTTAACAAGTGAATATTAAAAAGTCAGGTGTGTTTATCAATTAGTCATATTAAAATTTTACAATTTGAATTGTAAAGTTTAGCTGGTTTAAATTATTTTAAATATAAAAATTTCCCTTTATAATGCCTGTCTGTATTTAAATCTGTCATGTAAAGTAAATGATGTATAAAATCAGAGCTTGTTTTATAATATTTTAAGTTTACATTTACTATACCGGCGCATCCACCATTTTTGCTGCTTCATTTAAATTTGAATTTTTCATAAATACCCACTCTAAGGTTGGAGTATACTAAGCACACTGTCCAAGCGGCCGTGCGAATGCACAAATATAAAAGTTAATTTTTGAGAAAAATGACAAATGAAATCGGGATGTTGTTTTAGTTTAAATCATTACCTCACATACCAGTTTTTATCCCGCTTTAAATATTTGTAACAAAGTTTAAACGGATTAAACATCTTAATAATTTTAATATTTTTATGGAAAAAGGTTCGAGAAGCTTGAAAAAATAAAATAAAATAAATAAGTCATACGCATTTTTTTTAATAAAAAAATAAAATGACTAGAAAATGTGTTTTTTTTTTCATTTTATTTTTAGATGGCAGTTTTTGATTTTTTTTTAATTTCATGGGCGTATCAAAAATACGTGTGTTAAT
Source organism: Tribolium castaneum (assembly GCF_031307605.1). Taxonomy (NCBI): domain Eukaryota; kingdom Metazoa; phylum Arthropoda; class Insecta; order Coleoptera; family Tenebrionidae; genus Tribolium; species Tribolium castaneum. The sequence goes on from NC_087396.1 coordinate 16,866,058, forward strand.
TTTACTACGTAATAAAACAACTTTTCTATATAAAGTTTCGCAAAATTCTTTTTTATAATTTTCACTGTTTTCTTCCTTCTTTGTGCAAACAAGCCGATCAGTGTTTAATAGTTAGTTTGTATCAATTAGTTTGTAGCAATTTTTATTGTTGTTTTAAATTGGTTAAATTTTTCGTCTTTATTACAACGAAAATAGTTCGGCTCTTTCATTTTTGTACCCATAGGCGGGTATACGTTTCAGTATATTAGTTTTATACAAATGTTAGTGAAAAATTACAAATAGAAAAAATGTTTTATTTCTTGAGTTATTACCTGTTAGAAAGGCACATATTTCTGATACTCTGTATATTAATGCTAACACCCTCGATCAGAAAGTTACGATACTATTTTCAAGCAATTTGAACTTGAGATTTTTTATCGAAAAATAAATTTATAAAGTTTCTAACCTTTTTAAACTGGGTTACAAATATTTAAAATAGAGTACAAAGTGACCAATGAAGAAATGATTCAGCTTAGGAACAACATACATTTGCAAAGAAACCATTTTGTTTATTACTTTTCATAAAAATTCAATTTCAAATTTTTTTATTATGCGCTTGTTAAAACATATCAATCACTCACAGATAATGAACAACTTTTCTTTATTTGTATAATAAACTACTACAGACTGATCCAGAAATACTGAGTCTGTTGGCAACACTGGACTTACATTTTTAAGGATACCAATGGAGTACGCTTCCATTTAACAACAATTTAATATTTTTGTGGGATTGTACGTCAAATAATTATCAAGAAAAATCGAATTCGGTTGCAATGTTGCAAATTACAAGCGCAAATACTTTCAAATGTGTTGCCAACAGACTCAGTATTTCTGGATCAGTCTGTATTATTTGGCTTGAATAAAAAACAGTTTTATACATAATCGTAGTTTATGTGTTTAAAAAATGTTGCATTCTTAAATTGTTTGTAATATCAGAGCATATTTTACAATATTCAGTTAATGCTGTCCCGGCGCATCCACCATTTTGTCACACAATTGATTTACAAGTAACACTTATCTAGTTAAGCATCATAATCGTATATTATGTTTAAATATTTTCGGTCTAAACTTAAAATGCAAAAAAATTAACTTTTAGAAAATTAAAAATAGAAACTTGTCAAAATCTGGAATGAGTTCTTTTAAAAATGTAAATATGTATTTAGAAACCCTGAGGTTAATCTCAAACCTTTATTATTACAATATTCATATCATTTTTCCCAGAGCACGTTAATATTTTAAGCCATAAAAGCCCTGCTAAAATTTTTACACTTAGTTTTTAATATCTTTCCAACTGACTAATATTGAGGAAAAATTTTAATTTTGCTTGAAATTTCGTGCGCCGGCATCTGGAACTATCTTGAAGAATCTAAGTGTATTAAATTCCTTCATTATTTTATTGAAACCAAGTACGAGACTCGATCCTTATTATCCCCGAACATCGTCGTAATCCAATTCCAAATTAAACCTCTCCCATATCCCACTTACCGATAACAGTGAAGTTGACTTTACTATTTCTGGTGGGTGAGTTTTTAAAATCGACTCGGCATCGGTAGATTCCTTCATCTGAGAGTTGAATTGATGCAATTTCTAATGTTGCAGGTGACGTGGTGTGCCGAAAATACGCCCTGTCTCCGAACACGTGTGGTGACGACCAATATTTTGCCTGACTGAACTGTCGAGCCCTTACGTCGAAACTGCAACAAAAAATTGGCGCATAAATCAGCCGAAAATTCGTAAACACGTTCAGGTTAAGTGAAGGGATCCTTAAAGGGAAGCGCCGGTGCGGAACAACGACTTCCGCGAAACTCACACACAGCCTTAACCTTAAATAGATTGATTGATATCTCCATCTAAAAATACACAAAAACTTGACTCGGTGCTTAGCTACAACATGTTGTAAGTCGATCGTAATACAAGAGTTGAGAATTTTAAATATTGCGTATTTCATGTCCCTCAACCATTTGAAACCACCGCAATAAAACAGTTTTACAATTGAGATTAGTATCGAAAGAGTAAGAAGAAAATATGACTTTGTCCTCATTTATTCTAGAAATGAATAGATTTATTTTGATAAAATTGTTAAACTGCAGCGGTATCTGGAAAGAACAAGCTATTTGTGTCAAGAGTATTTCACTGAAAATTTTATTTTGTAATTAGGTATGAAGTGACTAATATAACACTCTAAAATTACCTTCAATACCGCACGAGCAATTTGCGTAATGTACCCTTTCGGTTTTCTCAAGTCAAACGCCTTAAAATCGCGTGTTCAACTTCTTTATTCCTCTCTAATTGCCTCTGGAAGCTTATTCAACTAACCGAAATTTAGTAAAGTGTCAGTTATCGTAAAATTAGAGCCAATTTGACCAATTACAGACTCAGAAATGTTTGGGAATGATTAAGCTTGAAACCACTAATTTAAAACTCTCGAAGAAAAATAAAAAGAAAGATTAGCTTAATTTCGCTCATTTGCTCCGAAACTATTAAAGTAGCATCTTCAATTCCTTTTTAAGTATTTGTTCCAATAAAATGAGGGTAATTTTTCTCCAAAATCGATATTTGGTTCGAGCTTAATGCAAATGAATGGTTTCTGAGGGATAAAAATATGATATTAAGCGCCATGTTCATGCAAGTTTTAATTAAAAGCGCGCTTTTGCAGCGTAAAAAAGCACATCTGAATGCAGTTGTTGGGAGAAATCGTGTCGATACAAAAGAATGGAAGTATATTTAGTCGCGCGAGTCTTTTGAATGGGATGACTATGCATAAAACGTATCTGCAATACTTTACGTTTATGGTTGCGCTAAATCGATATTTTCTTTCAGAAGGTAATTTAAGTTCTAAGTGTATGAGATTATCGCAGATTTTGAATACTGATGAGTGTAGAGCCTGCAGCGGACGGATGGAAAAGAAAAAGAAACAAGAAGAAAAAGTGCGATTGAGGATTAAATCAATCGCAATGTGCTGCTTAAGGAAATTGCTAACTGGGTTTAGTTCGAACGGTTTAAGTAGATGTTGCCGGAATTTAATTTTCTAAATGAAATGCACCATCTGATTGCAGGTTTAATCGAATTGTTGCTAAAATTTGCGAGGAATTGAACGATGCACATGCACAAGAAGATATTCACAAAAATAAATCAAACTTAGTTTTATATCCCAGAAGAAATTTAAAATTAATATTTTTAAAAAGTGTATTCTACAACATTAAGGTAAATATTTAAGTTTTGAAAATCTCCATCTGGACTAAAATTTTGAAGATTTATGTGGCTGTAACTGTCAAGTAGATACGCACAAGTAAAACGATCTAAAAATATTTTTGAGCATAAATTTAAAATCACATATAGAAACGAAAAATTTATTTTTGAATCTAAATTTATTAAGAATTACAAATATACAAACCAACTATAAAAATATGTTATTAATTTTAACCTAATTAAATAACACAAAAATATACAAAAATAATAAATAAATGGTTTCTGTAATGTCTATTTGCCTTTGTTATTAGCATCGTTAATTTTTAAATTAACAGCAATTCACAGTTATGTATATTTACAAAATATTTATTCATTTTTATCTGTTTGACATTCATTTATTTTATCGGTCATTAAATTTAATCCAACATTTCTTGGCACTTATAAATTAAAATTTTATCCGTATGCTATAAAGCATTTATCTATAGTGCTGTTGCTACAACATTAATTCCGAAGTTATAAAGTTGAAATATAAAATTAATCCTCCTTTACATAAATTTCTTCGACTAAAACTACAAATCTTAAGTACGCCAGAAACCACTATTTGCATTTATGGCATCTAAAACTTTTAGCAAGTATTTAAGCAAGAATCTCTTGCCTTAAACCTGTTCGCCATTAAATTTTAAAAAATTTTAGCAACAAGTAAGCATTTTGGTGTGATATTTATCTTGGCCCGAAGGCCGTAAATGCGAGCCAAATGGTCGTAATCTCAGGTTCAAGTAAAGCAAGTCGCGAAACGTTCATATTCCTTGTGAACTCGCTTGTCCTTTAACTTGATTTAAGTGTTCTATTAAAACCACTACCTACCCCTTGAAAACTCGAGATCGGCTTTTATACGGGGATGAATATTCATTACTCCGTTCCAACCAGTCTTGGCAAGACAATAAAAGCTTTTTCAAGCCCTAATGTTCAACTAACGTTGTAATGAAAACGTTTGTCACTCGTAAATTCATCACGGAGCTGACACACAATTAGTATCCACGTAAAAATACCCCAAAAGTGCTCTATTAATAGCAAAGGGTCGAAACAACCGACATAAAATTTCCCAAGTGATCGGATTAGCTTTTTAAGTCTCCTTTTTCGTCCATCACGTTTTATCTCGGTTTAGGAAAATCGTTGCACCTCTATTTAGTCTCGAGAGCTCTCTCGTTCCTTCTACTGTCAAAATAAACCTTTCCCGACTTAGTTATCCTCTCATTTATTTCATACTAAAATGCAAGTGACAATTCCCACGTTACTTTAAGATCACCAACGTGCACAAATTAACTTTAGTGGTAATATAGTGAACTCACAAGAGTTTTATGGCAGCGGGAGAGACTGTTCCACATTCATAACTCTGCTCGAAAAACTAATAACCTTTTAATACGCGCGCAACCGTCAAGGATAAATTTATTTTCCCCAAAACACACGCAGAGAGAGGAGTTTATTAAAACATGTCTTGGAAAAGAAAAAAAATTCGGAAATTCCAGCCAAACGGATTATACAATTTGATCAAATTCCACTGATAAGACTGGAACGAATTGCGAATTGAATGGTTTGATTTGCACTCAGAGATAACTCATTTATTTAACCGCATACTGTGCAGTAAAATAAAACAGTGCACTAATGAAATTCAATTGCGCCAAAATTGCTCTACATCATTTTATCCGAGTACCAACTGTTTGCTAGAGCAAAACGGGCTATAATTATATTGGGATAATTCACCCGGACCGTTTTTCGAGTCGTAATCCATCGATCTAGCCCAATCTCAGCTGAATAAATGCATCGTAAAATCCTCAACGTTGAATAGAAACAGTTTATGATACAAGCGCTTGATTTATACTCCTGTTTTTCAAAGGGACTTTGTGATTGTGACAGCAGAGGCAGGTGTATTATAGTCTCAAATATAATCCACTAACCTGTAAAGAGGCTCGCCGATGGTCTCCTTGAACCATAGCACCATGGCGACGGCATCATCACGCTCCTTCGGGGTTATATCACAGGGAAGACCCTTCTTTTTATTCAACACTCCTTGAACTTCCACCATTGGAACTGCAACAATTATTCCGGTGTTAGGTAACAAAGTTGGACGAGTGAGATAGTTGGATGGAGTCACGAATTGAGCGCCATTGAAGGCACAGCAAAAATGGAAACGTCGATGAATAATTCCGGACGAAGTTTCTCATATAAATAATCAAGGGAATGGTCGACTATTGTCATGGGTTTAAAGGGAAGAACGGAAAATCCGCTCTGAATTTTTCCCAAGCTTTTGCGCTTCTCCGGCTAATGATATTAACCAAAAGAATCGCAAGTGGAAAGTCAAAAACGATACAGAATTGATTGCTTTGATACTTATAACGGCAATAAGGGTGGTGCAAAATTACAGACGCACTTATTGAATGTATGTTAGATCATTAATACTGTTGAAACCTGTTGAATCAGTATTGTGATCTAATGCCGAATCACAAGCATTTTTGACTTGTCGACTACAAATATTGAAATTAGAGTTTCGATTATTTTCTTATTGAAACTTTTTGATGGCGGAGTTCGCAATGAAAGTAAAAGAAAACATTTCTTTTTTAGGAGCAGAGCCATTATTTTCTTAAAATTGTTTAACCTCGGCATGAATTTTTATAGGCACCTCGTCGTGTGTTGATGTTGTTTCTAAACAAGATTTCTCATCTCGATGCGATTCGTGTATTTTTAAAAAATAATATCCAGCGGAGCACCGTCGAAGAGAATAATTTCGGTAATGGATTTACTGAAAAACAAACAGGGAGGAAGCCGAAATAAATTATTAAATCGCAGCAGTGCACGTCAGTAAATGAATTTTCATGGATTTTCCGAACAAATAGCTTTAATCGAATAACTCGTACGCGTCTAATGCTTGAGTTTCTAGAAAAAAGAGCAAATATTTCATACGCGAGCCGGAGGCGTAAGACGTTGAGAAAACAACAAATATCCGGTCGATTCGATTCAAAATTGAACTTTGTAATTAGTAAATTTAATATTCTGAAAAGCCAGCAACACCTAACCCTAATATCGATCAGCAAACAGATTATCTAAATTGCTTACTTTGTAAACATTGTAATTGGAAAAGTTTATGCCCCACGAACCCTTTCTGATGATTGTAACATTGCACTGGGAGTCATAGACGCGGATTTCTAAAATACGAGGATAAATTGAAAAGTCTCCGGCCTAGCTAGGGCGTTTTTCTTGGATTTTTTGTTTTAGCTGGTCCAGCAGGGAAGCATAATATGGGCCGTTGATTGTTTTTCCTTTTTCCAAATAATCTATGAAAAGAATACCCTTAGCATCCCAATACTGACTTTTCCGGCCGACCGAAGTGTTTTCGCTTTCTTCGGAACGGGTTCCCCCTTTGCAGTCCATTGTTTAGACTGCTGTTTGGTTTCGGGTGAATAATGGTGAATCCACGTCTCATCTACAGTTATAAATCTTCGTAAAAAATCCACCGGATTGTGTTGTAAGCGGGCCAAACACTCCTCAGAAATCATTTTTCTAATCAATTTTTGCTCTGGTGTGAGCAGTCGCGGCACCCATCGCGCAGATAACTTTCTCATATCCAACACTTCAGTTAGGATGTAATGTACCCGCTCCGTTGAAATGCCCACAGCTTCTGCTATCTCTACCAATTTTGACCGGCGATCATTCAAGACAATTTTATGGACTTTTTCTACAATTTCTTTGCACGTAGCGGTTTTTGGTCGTCCTGAACGTGGTGCATCTTCCGTGCTTTTACGACCACGTTTAAAGTCCGCGACCCAAGTTTTAATTGTCGTGTAAGAAGGAGAAGAGTCGCGCAATGTATTGTCCAGTTCAGATTTTATATCCTTTGAGGATAGCCCTTTAATAAAAAAATATTTGATCACTGCACGAATCTCAGTTTGCTCCATTGCGTACAAACACCAAACTACATCGAATTCAAACAACTGTCAAATAATTATTATTTGACCGATGTTTTTGATATTCCAAGGCACGACTAATAAAATATGAAAGAATATAATGCCATAATAAAATCTGCCAAATTTGCATCCTATCTAGGCTAGGCCGGAGACTTTTCAATTTATCCTCGTACATTTAACACGATAGTGATCTTGTATCCCATCATAAACTAATATTTAACTCGTCGGACGATTTATGAGATTTCAAAACTTTCAGGCTGTGGGAATTACATTTTTCTCGGCTCGTATAGGTTTCCTCTTGTTTTCGACGAGATAATTCAAGAAAAGCTGAAGGAATTTAGGCCGAGATCAAGTTTTAAGTCAGTTAAGATAACGACGCAGTGCCAATTTACATTCCATTAAGTTCAAATATTTGCCATTGCAAGGCATAAAATCAATGGAATGAAATATGGAAATATTTCAGGTCTGGATTGTTGTGTGCCTGAAGTCGTTATGAAATGAAATTCTGGAAAAAGCGTCGTTAATTTGGCAGAGTAATAAAGGGTCTGGGTAAAGCAGGGATAAACTAAACTGTCATTATACTGTTGTCTTTTTCTCTCGTCAGCTACAAAATTTCTCATTATTAGTCATGAGGTGTCGTCGGGCTCTAGTACTCGAACAAAAAACGCGTTTATTAAAAAACTCTAAGCCGCAAAAACTTTTAATAAAAGATCTCTGTGCTTTATTGCTTTCTCATCTAATATCGCTTTCTTATTTTATTTCCTGCCAAGTCCGTTTGTTTATCTGAAAACATCAATCATCAGAAATGTCAGAGCAAGTGCAGAATTTAATCAAGTTGACTTTCCACTTATTGCAAGTCTTTTCAACTTGTTATTCTCTTCCCACTTATTTTCGCCAAATGTACGCACTTTTATTCCAATTACTCGAGAAGCGCTCGAACCGCATCGTCGAGTATCGAACGTTTTGCCACTTTCTCCACCTTATCTAATGACAATTTGCACATCCTTTGTGCGGGGACTACATTTTTGGCCAATTAAACTGTTCGCGAGTACGAATTAGTGATGTGGAAAATTCAGCTAACTATAATGACTTTATCGCGCGAGAATTTGCGCCGATGTTCGTCACGTTCCGCGCGAAAACTCCAGGGTTTAACCAACTTCTTAATTTCAAGAGGGCTGTATTATATTCATATCGAGTGGCGCACCGTTACAACTTTGCCCACAAATCACCAAAATCTGAAAAATGATTTTACATTCTTTCCAAGTTGCATTTGAGGAGAAAGCTCAGTTTTCCAGCCGAGGACGAACGTGCTTGCATTGCCGCAGCGAAATATTTATTTACGTAAAAAATACCCCAAGACAAAGTGACAAATTTGGGTCATGAAATATATTCAAAATTTTTTGCGGGCTGCCGGCGTTGATGTAGCACCTGTCAATAAAACAAAACGACAGCGAAAAAAAGATTAAACCCGATGAAATATAACCCCAAGAAATTTAATAAATGGAAAACCCCGCGCAATTATTCAAATACTGAAAACAAGCTAAAGCTGTTTTGAAGCTTTGATCCCGAGCACTGCATCACATTCAGCAAAATGTCATTATTGTTCACGCAGTGAGTCGGACTAGCACCTGCACATTTAGCAGCATGTTGTGGGAAAAAACCCTAATTAAAATAGCGCGCATGATTGCCTCTGCTTGTACAGTTTTCCCTTTGTTTTCTCTTGCTTTGCGTTAATTATAAATAAATTCAAACGCAGGTACAATTCCATTGAAAGCAAACGCATTCAACGGTTACAACGGCTGATTCTCCGATTCGTTTAAAGAAATTAGGGATTTTTTGTCGTTAGTGGACTACATTAATTCCCAGTCTCTCCAGATAAAAAGATAATTCGTTTAAACGGGCAGCCAGCAGTTACTGGAAAACATAATTCCATTAAAATTGTGAGTATTTAATCCCCAACTTATAACTCATCGGCCAGATGGCTACAAACTTTTCCTATTACTTGTAAGCAAAAGTTCGGCTAAAACCGAATTTCGTAAAAACCGATAAAACGATCTTATAATAGAATTACAAATTGTTTGTTGTCACTGTCAGATTCGGGTCATTAGCTACTTCTTGTTTCATCGACCTCTTGGAAACTTACATTGATACAATCGCTTCGCAAAAATACCAAAATTAAGTAATCTTTGAAAGCTACTTTATTTCAGCTTTATGATAGCTTTTTAATGTCAACTGTATGGAAGCTTTCATTATTGCCCACGAAAGCTTGTGTCGTTTCGACAAACTTTATCCCGCTGGCAAATGCTTTCGGAGAGGTCTTTGATAATCCAACTCAGATGAGCTTTGAGCTATACAAAAACGAATATAATTTATAAAAGTGGATTTTGAAAGCTCTATTCACTTGAAATTGATAATATTTATTCAGTTATACATACTTTTATAATGTTCGCGCTGTAATTACCTTTATGCAAAAAGTTGTGACATCCAATTCACAACGGAACGGTTAAAATTTTAAATAGCGCCACAAAAAATGGTCCTTAAAGCATTACCATAATGGAAATAATTAAAAATTTCAGAGTTCTTGAGAGACTTCCTTGAAACCGCAACATCAAAGTTTCCCTATACAAAATAAATTATTCGTTCCAACTTCCAATTCCAACTTTTTACAATACCGCTGAGTATTGTACTTTCAAAACAAAACACTTCATGTATATTTTAGCGCATGCAGACGCTGAAAACGGAATAACTAGTTACGATTTTTTTCTATAATAATAAACACAGGATTGGCGTGATTGGAGTTAAGACATGCAGAAGTGCTGTTGAATGATCCAAACAGTTTGCACGCGGTTTGAAAGGAAGTGACGACAACATTCCGATTAAAACAGAATAATTTCCACCAGTAATAGGAAAACTTGTTTATGTCCTAACATTTGCAATTTGTATAAAAGCTCACGCAGGAATTCAAATCAGAGATAAAACCTCAAATTTATTCCATGTTTGCGAGTGAAGATGCCCGACTTCTCTGCACTAAAAATACTTTATGTGGGTGAAGGCTATGAGAATTTTTAAATTTTGAAGATGTTTTATAAAAAATAACACATGTTCGAAGCCATGTATTCCCATATTCCTCCAACTGTTGAACTGATAGAGAACAGAGCTACCTCCGTTCTAATTCCTGCTAATTGTTTACCGACAACAGCAAAGAACTCTATATTTAGATATCAAAGTAAAGCAACAAAACAATGGACTCAAAGTCTGTTTATGCAGTGACCTAAAATTTGTTTGTATTTACGAGCAGAGAAATTTGGTTTGTTTCTACTTCTGTAAACAAACTACTTAGTTATTTTCCATTCAAGAAAAACAGTTTACCTACTAAATTTTTTGATCAGATTCTCTGCGCTTATTTATTTTTATAAACGCGATGAGAAGATTAACGTAGTGAATGTATCCTGTACGAGAACTTTTAAAGCGGATTTTCGTTTACTCGAGATAGTTATTTTCTACAACGTCAAGATATTTTCAATATCGAGGGAAACTCATTCTCTTCGATTCTGTAGCATCACGTGGCAGTTCTAATCTACAATTCGCTTTTAGCATCTTGCTTTATGTAAGAGGCTTTAATTATGAATATAATAAAAGTCATCCCCTCGAAAACGTGCCCGGAAGTATGCTATTAAATTTATAGAAAGAGATAGGTTAATTATTTGTTTCTTAAGAGTGGCCCTTTATGTCCTATCTTATCTGGAAAAGTATTATAACATGGAAAGAGCTTCCGTTTGTTTTATTGCACAAATGCCTTTTATATCAAAATGTAATTAGGTACTCTATCTTTTATCTTTTATGGAGCTCGTAAGGTGATTTGACTTTCTTTTTTATTACAAACAGTCTTAAACTAATGCTTTCTTATTAAGTCCACCCCATCAAATTCTAACGTAATTACCAGTTTCCATCCGGATCAAAAAATGATTTCTACTTTGATACGAGATACGATTTATCAAATATTTAGGACGTCAGCTCTGAAACATTGATAAATTGGAGCTGTCTCAGTTACCTGGTTTCGAGCAAACTGTTATCTTGAAAAGCCAAAATCCTTTGAAATTATTCGACTTAAAATCTCACAATGGGTTAATTGCTTCTGAACTCAATCTTTTTTAATGATAAATTGCACTTTATAATTGAATAAATGTTTTTGTAATGTATCTACGTGGAGAATTAAGCTTTAGCAGGCTTATGGTAACTATCGTCTGAAGTTTAAATCCTCGTTTAAGACCAAAGTCTTAACGGCTCGGCGAATAACAAACGATACCAAAATAACAAAAGTGGAAATTATAAAAGTTGCGGTCTATTCTAAAATTCCAAACAATCCGGAAACTTTCTAGAAAAGTGATATATTATTCTTTCAATAAATCTTCCAACTTGTACATTTTATTTGAGCAAAATAAGACTAAAAACTAAGAATTTGTGAAAACGTTTCCGCATTGTAACTGGAATCCATAAACGGCCAGCTATTTGCAACTCGTAAAATAAATCAAATGTGTAAGACTTTTATGAATCGCTTTTTTGTGTGAGCATAATGACACGAGTTTACGATCTTAATAGTTGTGAAGAGTGTCTTTCAAAATTATTAATTAAGTTTTCTGGAAACAAGCAAGGCTCACATTGCGTGATTGTCGATACCAACGCAAGAAGTTTAACGCACGCTATTCTTGAGTTAATCTGAGATTCGAGCTACATTCGACAGCAAATTAAGTTAAGCAAGGTGAGTTGCCGTTGCAAGAATTGGTTGTTTAAGAAAAACTAAACAAGAAATATTTTCTATTTATTGTTTTATCTGTTAATAAAACATCTTAAAGACGAAGGATGAACCTCTGAATGTTTCTGCTGTCGTACAGCAACTTATACCCAATCGCCACGCCCAAAGAGTGGGAACAGTAGTAGGAGTAAAAGTAGGAATCATTATCGTTAGAAGTTACTAATAACTTATAAAAAAGCTACGTTCTCATTTGCATTCCTTATTATAGTGTAAAATAAGTAATTTTTTTATATTTGCAAAAATTCACAAGAAACACTGGGAATTTCCATTTTTTTTAATGTTGCAACAGCTGAAAATTTGTCATTTAAGCTGTTGTGGTGACGAGAGCATCGACTCGTATAAAAATTCGTGTCGTGGATGTCCAATCTGCTGCTTGTATCGCCGGTCACGGAAAATCCTCGCCGAAATCCACTTAAATTTGAGAAAACTCGCTCATTTCCCAGTTGCATTAACACAGCCGAGGTCCCTTGCGACTCCAGCTCTTCCACTGTGTGTTAATAAGTCATATATGGTCGATTATTTATCTGGACGTGTTGTAAAGCAAACACATAAGCGGAAGTTGCGGAAATCCCCGGCCTGGCCCTGCAGGCAGGAAACAGAATTGATCCAACAAGCGACCGGTCGAAAACGGTAATCCCTGCCATACGTGCGTGATTGGAACGCATAAACGTCGGATACGTTCGCTCCTCTCATACATCGGTCAACACAACATCTTCTTGTAATCCCTCGCTGCCCTAAACCCGTTACATTGCCTTCATCCCTTCTATCCATGCTAATTCGACGCTGATTTACATTTATTCGATAGATTTGGGCATTTTGTACAACTTTAAATTGAGTTGTGGGCTCTCCGGATTAACTTTTATCGAACAATTTAATACTGTCGGCTTCGTACGCAGCGAATTCGGACTCTAATTAGATCAGTCTTCCACCATGTTTATCAAATTTACCAATTAATCACTTATTGGCGGCGCACAGACCGAAACGATGAATTAATACGCTGAACGAATTATTAATAAACGCCTATTTACTAATTGCTTTAAAATATTCAGATAATTCATTTCCAACAAACAAAACACCAATTCATACAAAATAATTTGGATATTTTGTAGTTTATTGTTCCTTCGAGGGCTTTGCATAAAATTTCAGTCTCACTGTTCTGTCAGGTGTGAATTTTATCAAGAAGGGAGGTCATCAATTAATTATATGCTGACTCAATATTTGGAGACAGAGCCATTTCGTGTCTTTGATCAGGTATTTATTTAGTGTGGAGAGAGCAATTTCAAAGAACTCATTGTGGCAAAAATAAACATCAGCGAAAAAACAAGGAAAAATAATGAAATACGGTGTACAAATAACGATATTCTTCAGGTTTGAGCGCATCGGTGTGGAAACCTGCAGGCGCGTCTGTCATAATAGCTCCAGTGTTGCAGCCATTAAACCGAAAATATTCCTTTCGGTCATAATTTCCATATTTACGATGCTGTAAATTTTGTCAAATTTCGCGTCGAAATGAAACGGCTCGCGTAACAAGATCAATTCGAAGAATCCCCAAAAAACAAATTCAAAACCCGAATGCAAACTTTCGTATAATTTGTTTCTTATAATGTCGAAGTCTCCGATGAGTTGAACTTCAATTTGAGCTTAATAAAAAAGTGATCCTTGAGCGTGCCGGCAGAGTAAAAAGTTTTAATAATGCTCAATCAGGAGATTTTTTCTCGAAGAGATTTCATAATAAATTTAGAGAGCGCGAGTGGCGGAAAAGCCCCGGATCGTAAAAGAAGCAGAAGCAACAACAATGCGATACTAGGCAGTAAACAAAATATATGCGACTGAAAAAGGACACCCCAGACGCCGATAAAAGTAAATTAAAGGCTTCGACGAATGTTTAAAATCGAAAACGCAATTACTTGTGTATGGCTCGGACTTAAACTTGGTGTTTGCTCGTTATCTATTTATCTCATGGCCGCTCCGGGAGCTTTTTCTTTTAAATTTCGCTCTTTGCGGCCCGATTTTTAGATATGGCCTGTCACGGTGCTTGCTCCCTGCAGAGCAGATTCGTGAAAAATATGCAAGAAAACTGGAGAAAAATAACTTTCGCAGGACGAAGCGATCTGTATTCATCATCATCATTATGCCGCCATCAAAGCTTGGGAAAACGCTCATAAAACGAATTTACGATTGCAACGTACGTTTTTACCTGCCCCACATGTGTCTGATTTTATCGAACTTTCGTGATCCTAATAACTATTGAGAATAGCGCTGTGACGGGAGAAAGGCCCCCGAATGGTAAAAATCGCATTATTTGGAGTGCTTCTAACTTACATATTATGGGTGGATGATGGCCTGGTGGAACGTATTACTTTCCTCCATCTTAACCGAGATAAGAAAATTGATGGGAGCACGTCCTGCACGGAAACGAAACGGACTTTCCGCCAAAATGAGATCGAACAGAAAATCGAAAAAAAGTTTAATTTATTTTGCTCGCACTTCGACCTTCCCATTGTTTCATTCTTCTCAGAGCTACATTTAAAATATTTACGTTGATTGTAAAATGCGTCTTTAAGGAACTCCTTCGACGTCTTGTTATTATTATCAAGCGAACGAAATTAGGAACCGAAGGGGAGAAAACGCTGCGAGTTAAATGCATCATTAAAAGAAGGTAACCAAATTGCTTCAACGCTATATATTTTTTGGCTCGTTTTCAATTTATACGCCTGCCGATTTGTTAACACAACATTGTTCTTTTTCCAACAGGCGTGTTTTGACTAACCTTTCGTTCAATTGAGTCAAAACACAATTAGAATAAATAAATTACGAATATTTTTTTGCATCGGAAAAAAACTAAATGCTTTGCGTCCCCGGAGCGCGTTTTCTCGTAAAGCGTCAGCTACATGTCCCCATAAAACCACACAATTTTCAACGATTAAGCAAAATTACATGATAATGAACCAAAACATAAGCCAATTTCAACTGAGCTGCCTATTTCACAGTCTAATCATATTCCATTAATTTAAATTTAAACTAAAACACAATAATGCATTTGCGAATGCACAGAAACATCCATTTTGATTGCATTGCTTTGCCACGAGGATTTACAGCCGAGACTGTAAAGAAATATCAAAACGTAAACATAAAATTGCCATAAACATGTCGTTAACTGCTACTTGGTTAATATTGCTTTGAAATGATCCCTTCTGCAATAGTTTAGTCTTTTTTATACAAATAATGATATGCTTCTAATTACTTTTAGAATAATTTCAGGTGTTGAACTACAAGTGGATTTGAACTTAATGTAGGTAATGATGGTTTGGTAAACCAGGCAGTGGTAATGAGGAAAGAAAAGCAGCGATTTTCCTTAAATAATGTGGGAGTGATTAATGATATTGACATTATCTAATACCCACACAATGAAGCTTCAAAAAGAACATAAAGAGCAGTTTCACCTCGCTTGAAATCGATACTAAATTAATTAATCAATGGAGTTGGTAAATTTACAAGGTGTATATGGCTGGCCGTCGTTGGCTAGGGTTGTTCGAGAGAAAAATGTCCCGTCGCCGAGGTCGGAGTTATGTGGGTGGCCCATTTCGGCGTCCATGGGGGGCATTTAGCCCTGCCACGGCCGAATGAGAGTAAAGATATATATGTCAATAGCGGTGTCAAGGCCGGATTTTTGTTAGATTCCAGTCACGCGGCGTCAAATTTTGGACAGTGCATTTTGGTATTCAGGATTGGGGCGTAAAAACTTTATGCAGGGAATTTATTTTTAGCTGTCTAAAGCAGAACACATATATTTGTAGCGTAAGGGTTCTGTGTTCTGAGAGGATCGGGCGTCTCGACCTTTATCCAAATCCTATTGAAAATACTGTTATACGTGGGCGTTTTATAAAGGTATTAAGCAAATATAAGCAGTTTATTACTGGGGCGAAAAAAAAGTAATCTCGAAGTTTTCATCTCCGACATCGATTTAATTTCCTTTTCTAGTCGAGAATTTCGGAATATATTGCGAATAATTGCTCACATACATTATAAGCCGTTCATGCTTTCTTTATAAAATTACTTGAAAAAGTTAGGAAAGTTGAAAAAGTTTTTCCTTATGAATACATGAAAAGGCACCTGGTTATGACAGTTTAAAATTACTATAAAGTTTTATAATGATATGACATGGGGAACTCGAAGATAAATGATAAAGGAGATTAATACACTCGGCCGAACTCACTTTATTGTTTTTACGGGTGGCCCCGTTGGGCCCGATATGCTTTAAAGCTGATTAAGTTATAATTTGCGAATACCAAAGTCGAAAGTGTTTTATTGTATGGCGGTTTTGAATAATTAATGCTACGTTCTGGAATTTACGGTAAATTACGTTAAATCTACGATGCAGCCGAGGAACAACATAATTCCATTTTACAACACCATCACCTATAAAAAATAAACCACCTACACGAGCAAGGCAAATACGACCAAATTAGGATAAATTGATAAATCTAACTCAATGTTCATTTACATTTTAGATTATGTTGTGCTAACAGATAGGGGACACAGCTTGTGTACGCAATAATTTTCAACAGTTAAGTGATTTTGACAGGGGTCGTATTATTGGTTAACATGACAAAGGTTAACATTTACAGAATTTCTAAATCGCAGATATTGCTTAATAATGCAATAAACCTCGACCAACATTTGAATTATTTGCAATAGAATGGTCTTTTAATCGCCATTTTGCAGCTGCAGCGGAAAAATATTTAATTGCATTCTTCGTACTTCTAAAACTCCTACTATTGGACGACTCTATTTCTAGCAAGATTTTTTTACACAAACGATATGTAGAAAATTTGATTTTCTCCCCAAATATCCTTGTCAAGTACGAGTATTAGGAATAAGAAGAGACTAATAACCCGACGTTAAAAATCAATTTTTTTAGTCTTTCGCTGTAGAAATAGAAAATGTAATAGAAGATTCGTGTCAATTTCAATTATAAATGATTAACTGGAAAAACAAACCATGTACTGCAATGAGAGGTCAGTTTGTTTTGTTGACCTTTCGTAAAATTCACTGCTTACGACTCAATCAGTTCGATATGATTACAAATATTTGATGCCTACCCTAGGAGACTTTTGTGTAATTATAGCTTGAATATTACTGCATTTTTAATAAAGGCCATCAGTAATGAATCTAATAGAGTGTTTGGGTTACAAACTAATGATTATGATTAAGTTTTCATGGAAGAATCATTTTTCAACTTGTTTTACGCAAAGATGTAGAAAAAACCTGTCACGTTATTCGGAAATAAAGTCAAATAACAAGTTATTCAGTGGCGTTACATGAGGTCAATTGAAGAATTGTTGACCATTCATTAAAATGAATGTTTGCGACTCAATCAGTTCAATATAATTATTACAAATATTTGATGCCTGCGTGAAGAACGATTTGTATAATTACAGCTTGAGCTTATTATTATTTATAGAGGTTATCAGTAATGACAGAATGAAGGGTTTCGTTACGTAAAATTGATAAACAATGCAGGAGGCCCCCGTTCAAAAATGCTAGTCAGGTTTCCATTGTTGGCGGTTTAGAAATGAAGGATTTTTTGTTCTTTGCCTGCGAATTTTCTTGTAACGCGAAAGCGTCTCACCTTTGTGCTATAAAATGCAAAAATCGAGTAAAAGTTTGGAGTGTGAAATTGAAATCTCGGATGTCACGCCTTTACTTTTCATGTAAACAGAATAATATTTTACTCATCTCAATTTTAATATTCTCTGGTGTCAGGCTTCGCGAAACCCGGAGTGTTATTTCGTTGATTGGGCTTTTTCGTGTCCCTGTTCGATGTCGCTTTGCGGATTAACGACGAGATAAATCTATATTTATACGTTTAGTTCCGGTTTTAACTCCGAAAGCATTATTTATAGACGAGGAGTGTATTGTCTGAAATCCGCGAGAAGGAGTCTTGAACTTTTATTTGCTCCTCCGATGGCAAGTAAATAATTGACGTGGCACCGAACTCGTATAAAATATCGGGCAATAAATGAAAGCAATAAACGGCGAAACCTCTCAGTGGACGGCTTCGCCAGCCTCTTAATGCATGTTAGCTCCGACAAGCAGTCTGGACGTGCGGAATTCCCAAACGGCATGCGCTAAGAGACTTCCGCTTCCGCAGTGACGGTGCAACGCGCTCGATGTCCCGTAAGTCGTGATAGTGGTGCTGGATAGAACTATCAGAGTCGGGGGAATATGCCTGACAAAGCGCACACAACTATCCGGTTTTGGCATTACCGCAAACAGAACAAGACGTAGTTTATTAAGCGACGTTAAAGATGGAGGAACTTCTTTGCAAAGCAAAGGCACGTGCAGCTCCCAGACGCAACGCTTTCTTATTTATTTAGATGACGCAAAGGAAGCCGCATCAAAAAACCATTTACGTGAAGGCAGGGCAAAGAATCAATCGCCTACCGAAGAACGCCAAAGAATTTCCCAAACCAGTTGCCAACAGTGTTCCAAGTTCCAGGTTTCCACAGACAAGCCCGGAGCCGTATTGTTAATGCCGAAATTCAATAGTTATAGACTACGCATGTTTGGATGGAAGACTACACTTTTTGCTTCCCTTGTTAGCAGAAGAAGATAAGCAAGACTTAAGAATTAAGTTCGCGATGTTAAAATCATTACTCCCCGGTGTGCTTGTAACAACAAGACTGCACTGTTGACTTTCAGCTGAACCAATAGCTGATTTATTTTAGAGTTTACAATATAAATAGATACTTGTTACTCTTCGTGGATTGTTTTGTCTGTAGACAGTTTTGGAAGTTTGTGTTGTTGGAGTAGCTCATGTGAAAGGAAACAAACAGCAAGTCTAAACATGCTTGTGTCAGTTTATCGCTGTTTCCTTAATAAAGTCACCTTCGTTTTAAAACAAGATTATATTTGGTAGAGGAAGGGAATAATAAAATGAAGACATTTGTAATTTTTAACGTGGTGTTTCTTGTTAACTCACTGAGAAAATAATAGAGCGGAGTTTTTGAATAAAACATTGCATAAAGAAAATTAATGTCAATTAAAACTAACGAATGGAAATTACTAAAGTTGTTTGAATAATAATAACTCATTCTCGACTGAGCAGCTAAGAAGGGGAACAGAGGTAGCAATCGATTGCCCGTTTTTAAGAAGAAAAAATCGATTCTGGAAGGATCACAAACCGTGCAACGATAATTGATAGTCCTTTTCGTCGTTGGCTGAAATTAGTTGTTGCACTTTTGTTATAACATCCACTCGAGCGAGCGTCAAGTGTCAGTTTTAACAACGCGCAAACTTTCAAGGCTGTTAGCCAGACCACCCTTAACGAGCCGTCACTGCTCGACACGTGGTAAAATTAATTAATACTGTCGCGTTCACATACCTAAACAATTACAATTTGCAATGAAAGTGTCACCAAACAAGCAATTATCCTAACTGCGAAATACATGTAACACATAATAAGGTGGGGTATTGTTTGTCAGTCAACATCGATACGGCGAGAATGTGTTCAGCAGACGATAATTATTGTTATAATTGGAAATTTGCAATCAAGCCTAAAGACGTTCTTTGCGATTCGTTAAAGATTTCCGTTTCGTTAATGATCGCAGCGAGTGTTTATCTAAAGTAAAAAGCAAACAAGTCGTTACGGAAACTGTTTTGTTTCATTCTACTTCATTGATATTTAAGTAATTTAGTTACTTAATTAGAAATTGTAATTGACGCCCTTTAGGCAACGCGAAACGGTGCCCTTTAACGAAAAATACATCACATCCAGGTTTTGTACAAGTTTATTTTTCCTTGAAGTTTCTTGAAGTCACATCAAACAGCTGCAAAAAGTGTAATTAAACTTTGGTACATGAAAATTAAACACGGAATTTGCATTTTTAGCCACTCAGAAACAAAACAATTTAAAAAAAACGTTTCATTTAAAAACAGGCTTTCAATACAAAATCCTTAATCCCTAACACCCTTTTTTCCCCGCGGCTAAAAACGCCTGACGCTCCCTCGCTATGTTGAAAAAATATACATGTAAATATTTCAACAAAGAATGCTTTGTATCAGATTGTGGCGTCTATTGATAACTGCTCAAAATCTGGCGAATAACAATTTGCTACCCCGCCGAGCTTATAAATTATAAAGTTTGGGACGATATTGGGACCGGGAGTTTTATAAGTAATTTTGTGTCTTGGAACACTCGTCGAAACGAGGTTAAACACATATCTGTCAAGGGAAGAGAAGATGCGAGGGCTGCAATAAGAAAACGACTTAATTCTATAAAAGAAGTCAATGTTTGTGGTATCCTGGAGCAGTTGGATCCTGGGAACAATGGGGTTGGCTCAAAGACGCATCTTTATGATGAGCAATTTTCAGATAAAGTAGCAGATAAATTTTAAAACAAGAATGTCGGGCTCCCTTCAAACAAAATTAAAAATTCCTTCAAAGCATTTAGTAATCATGGGATTAAAACCACTCAATTTTTTCGCTTCTCTTGCGAGTAATTTTATTTATGTTGCTGGTCACACCTCGAAAGATACTGTCACGGTGAAAGATCACAAGATTTAACAGGTCTTGTTACATCATGTTCCTTTTCAAAGTTTAAAAGGATTTAGAAAAGTTCAACTTAATTATCCGTTTCCTTCAAGGCAAAATCCTCGTTAAGGCAACAATACGATAGGATCTAGCCAATTCGAGTGTTAACAATTTCAAATTTTTCTTCGTTTTTTCAAACGAGAAATGGGTCGATCCACGCAATAAATAATTTTAAGCCGACGCAATTTGGCCCAGTGATAGGAAACCTCCAACACCTTCGCTGTATTTAGCGATCTCTGGATTATTTAATATCGGCTTAAAATTTCAAGTGAATTATTGCTCCCCAATCCAAGTCGGCAAGAAGTCCAAATGGGGCCCAACATTATTAAAATTTTACGTAAATCTAGATATTGATCCTACAATTGGTCCTATTTGGGCAAATATCTCGTTACAGCTGACATCATTAAAAGACAGTGGAACTTATGTAAGTCTCGCTCCCATTTGCCAGCATCCGTCTTCTTAGGGAACATCTGATCCTGGGCGAGAATAGAATGTTAGATAATATTACATCTATCAGTTCGATTCTGTCGTTATTCGAACAAAAACGTATTGAGGTGCTATGTTTTATTAACCGTATCGTCGCTTAATTAAAATTTGGCAAAAAGTTATGTTTACCTTCATTTTGCGATACTCGCGGAATTATTCGAAAAACAACGAAATTTAATTACGCGAAGTAGGTGGTAGAACTTTTCATACATGGTCTTTAACTCCGGGCTGTTGCATGCATTTTAAGCTAATTATTCAAGAAATATGTAAAGTAAACACGAGATTTTTACCATGTCCACACTCAATCTTAATTACCGACGGAATATTCAAATTTTCTTATTCTGCATCGTCCTAATGAATACTTTGCGTTTCAATTAAATATGCGGCTTCAATCAGAAAATGTACACATGTACCACTTAAGAAGGGCAATTAGTTCGACTCGCATTATTTAAATTACACTAAAAACCGCCGTAACATGCAATTTCTGCTAAAACCCTAGTTGCACGTTTCGAGTTATTAAAAAGTTAAATTTTATCCAAGAAAATCGTAAATTTTTAAGTTTAAGTGGACGCTAAAACGAAATGTTTTATTACTTGTAACCTCAATCTCAGTAAAGTCTAGAAAACGTTTTAATAACTTATTTTTCACACGGCTTTAAAAGAGTAATCCCCAAATATTTGTCTAGTATCTGCAGTAAAATTTTATGCCCTTGTGTTGGTAGTAAAATCCCCTCCATTGCGCCGTACTGCCCCCACCATTCAACTAGCGAATCGCCTATAAATAGCTAGGCCGAGTTCAATGAATCCAGTTTTATGAAACGCTGCATCTTATTACATATGATCAAGTTTCAGTGTGTTATAAATTGCTGTATTGCTTTCTTGTTACAACAAATTGGCAATAAAGAAAGTATTATTTTATATAGCCCCTAAAGAGTATTATCTTACGTCTGCAGTGTGCTTGTCTCCTAATAAGAGTTTTTTTAAACACAATTCCATTTGAAAATGATACTCCGGAGAAAAATGTTTACGGCTTGTGTGGCATTAATTAGCAAATTGCAGCAGAATTACCGTATTTTTAAATAAATAGAATATCTTTTTAATTAAAATTTGCAAATTTCTGGTCGGGAGTGTAATGAAAAATTTATAGTGCACTAAGTTTGATAAATTGCAGTTTTAGAGCCAATCACGCTTGACAGAGTTAAACTTTCAAACTCTTGTGTACTTACTTTCCTTTATTAAGATGTATTACGTGTTTAATATTGTAGCAATAAAAGTAAAATATGTCTAGCGACGTTTAACACAATTTGTTAAAAAGTTGTTAGGTCCGAAGAAGAAAAAGTTTTATGTCGCTTCCAAGTAATTGGAGCCATTAATCTTAATCCAAAGGAATCGAATAAAATTGATTACTCATTACTGTCTCGTGGTGAATTTCGATTGCATAGCTACCTGTATTGATTCTCTTGTTTAAATTTAGGTCATGCGTGAGAAAATAAAAGTATTAGAAGATGACATGACAAGTAGTTCAAGGGTTATGATAATTACATACTTTCTGCTATGAAATATTTATGGAGGGCAATGGGAAAATTGTTTGTTGATATTTTTCTTTTCAATAATTCAAGATGTATTTGCCTAAATGTATGTAGTACCTACTATTTTTAATTTTAATATTGAAGCGTACAACAATGGGGCGAATTTTACATAAAGTTGATCCGGCTTTATCCCCGAAGCGAAGTGTAATACGAATTTTATTTGTTGAGTAAAAAATTTTACAGCTCATCTTATTCCAAGCATGGAACGATAAGCGACCCGTTATTAAAATCCTTTTCTCTTTAAATAGGTCACACAACTACTAATACACCTAATCATTGGGTACTTTATCTTCAGTTGGGAAAATATGTTTGTCAATTTTGAAATGACAATACACGATAAAAGCAAAATAACATACAATTATGTCTCTTGCAACAAACTCAGGCACGAAGTATGTATTACCTCCTTGTACCTGGCTGTGTAGATAACCGGGCGGCAACATAAACTATTTTTATTTTGAAGTTGAGACAACTTAATTAACAAGAAAACGGTCATTTTATCTATCAGATATTTCACGCTGGTCATTCGGTCTCTTTACACGCACCCATAAAAGTGGATACCGGTTCTGACGGCACAGATTACATAAATTATCGTTAAAATAGATCGACGTGTTCTTTCTCCCTCGCACCGCAAACCTAAACAATAATCTTGCGTCATGTTTCACAGCCTCATCCATCAACATACAGACGTCAAAGTTAGAAAAATCTTTTGTGAATAAAAGTTAAAATTTGCCCGCCACTAAATTACCGCAAGTTAACTAGAAAAAGGATTTTTATGAAAGTTCGCTTTACATGTAAAGTGCATTATGGTGTAGTTTGCTCCTCTGTGCTTTGTGCAAATGAGTTTCGCGAGAAATGCACAAAAATTAATTCTACAAATGTTGATACGGTATTTAATCTGGAACTTTAGCCATCATTACTTTTTGCTTTATTGATTGGAAAAATTAGACTTTAGATTTCAGAAATTTTGTTCCTATATCGTGTTAGACGGGAGTCTCAAATTCTTATTAGGAGCGCAATCTACAAATTCGTAATTGTGAATATTGGTCCAAGGAAAAAAGTGAAATGGTAGACCTTGTAGGCATGTTAGCACATCCCTACTACTTTACTTCCCACCACCACCTTATCGAGACTCGTATAAGTAGGGAAGCCGCAACAAAATGTTCAGTTTCATTGCGTCAAAACATTATTTTGCGTATCTGAAAGTCATCAAAATTAGCCTTGGTCATAAAGCTCTTTGTAAAATTATCGTGCATATTGCACCACAGAATTAAAACTCGGTCATTTGGCCTCGTCGTTTCCGCGGTTTTATAGAGTTCGGTTGACAATATAAGCGTTATCAGTCGCCGCCGGTCGTCCCATAAAATAATTTAAATAATAACCGGCAACGTCGCCGTTAAACTGGCCATAACTCCAACTTACTAAAGCAGCACTATCTTGTGGTTTTGTGGCGTGGCAACACACAGGTGACTACAATAGAATATCTTCCCATTCCTCCACATATGCTCTGAGTAACGACCCCGACCGCATGTCGCTGGGGCATCGAGTGATGTATTAT
This sequence comes from Tribolium castaneum, assembly GCF_031307605.1. NCBI lineage: Eukaryota > Metazoa > Arthropoda > Insecta > Coleoptera > Tenebrionidae > Tribolium > Tribolium castaneum. The sequence continues at coordinate 16,890,282 of NC_087396.1, forward strand.
TGTGTATATTGCCTCTTTATGTCCGTCCGTTTGTACCGACATCAGTGTGTGTCATGATGTTAATGGGTCGTTGTCTACTGTTAGTTAACTAACAAGTTTGTGGTCGAAACCAAATGGGCACTTAAAGAAGAACAGTTCACCAATTTCATTAGGCCGGACGTAAAACGACTCACGCTATATCGGCCAATCATTACTTCGCGCCCTAATCTTATTGCCAGGCTTTATGTGCACTTTATGCCGAACGCCTTCGATTGAATCTCGATATGTTTAAAGCGGAAACAAAAATTTCGGTTCGACGAGAGGCCGTGATCAATTCTAGAATAAATGCGGACCTACTTTTCTAATCTTGAACTACTAAACGCGACTGAAAGTTTCCCCTCAAGCCAAGCTGTATTTCATGCCTTTTATATTTCTTAACATATTTAACATGACATTTAATTTATTCCTGAGAGTTATATTCCAGATAAAGCTGCTTACATTTACATTAGTCAAACCATCAACCGTGACCAGCATTTGCACAAATCCTTAAAAACAATCTTAGATGTACTCGTATCAGCTTTTCCACCTACGAACAAACAACTCCATAATATATAACCACGCCAGAATTGCTCTTGAAAATTTTCTATAACGATTTCGAAAAAACCTCTCCGCGTTATCTCAAGATCGCTACACAGCACTAGACTCGCAGAACAGTAGTGAATGACACTCCTCTTCAGTGTTCAGATGTATCGCGTAATTTAGATCTGTATCAAGATACAAACTTGAGACTCAAAGAAATGTAAGTCAATGTAACCTCTTCAAGCACACATTTAGCATTAACTCCTGAATTCTCAAAGTATTGTTTCACAGAAACAGAAAACTCGCGTCGCCATGAATCAACATTTTTCTAGATAAACCCAATGCTGGTAATAATGAATCGGAAAAGGTATTTCCTTCGACCGGAGTTGTTTATCCTCAAGGAAAGATTATTCATCACAATCAAGTGCATTGCTTTGAAACGTCTCGAAATGTTTTCCTACTTCTTGTCGTTTCTATTGTTGCCCCAAATCCCCAATTTAGGATTTAATCATAATGGAAGGTCGACAATAAAGTATCTGTAACTTTGGGTTTTGGCGGCTGGAACTGTAAACATACTCCGGTTGTGTCGCAGAAGCGAAATTGAAAGATCAGCGATTTCAAAGAATCATACACAGAAGGCTTTTAACATGGATGTGCTGCTTGAGTTTATTGTGCTCAGCACAGGTTGGGAGGTGAAAGAAATGATCTCAAATAATCATGATGAGGATGTCTATTCAAGCTTGTTATTTGCATGTCAGGAAACTCGCCGGTTTTTAATTAAAATCGTTATTATTTTAATTTGTGACATAAATGGGAGCTTTTTCGCTTTGTGACGTACCACAATTATATGCTGCAGGCGGAGATCAAACGGATGACTTACCTGAAAAAAAACAAAAGGTGTTATTATGTATTGCAATAAAAGTTGTTTGTAATTAGACAGTAGTATGTACTATTGCACTTTTAATTAATAAGCAAGGTTTGGCTGTAATTGGAATATTCTTTTGATAAAAAAATCAATACACAGCAAAATTTCGTTTTTGCAACTGAATTTTTAATCAGCACACAATAAATGAGCTGCCTTTAATTCGCTGCTCGCAGCAGATTGTCTCGTATTAAATTTAACAAGCTTTTATTTTTGGTGAAAATAGAGAAAATTTCTCAAGAGATTTTTTTCATATTTTCGTGCATATACCCATTATTCTAGATCATAAAGTGCTTCCCTATTCGGCATGCTTCGACTCCTCAGGGAAAAATATTTTAAATTTCATATTAAAACGTTTCGTATTTATATACTCGATCAGACAGGAGTACGTTCTGTGTATTCACCAAGAAGCAACATTTAAACTTTTTAATGATATTTACATACCATATAAAAGTTTATTTAAGATGTGCAGTGGGCTTGAAAAATGTTAGAGAACTTTTAATATCCATTTATCGCGTATTTGGCCGAAATTGTGCTTAATTGAATAAAGTCTAAATGCAAAACTAAGTTTGCCGGATTCTATTTTCTTGTATCGATAAAATCGAAGTGTTACGTTTTTCTCTTCAGTCAATTGAACATGGAGAACATATTCGGTGGAAGTAATCATAAAAAGCCGCCGGACAGCAATGTTACACTGTTCGAACGACTGCAGACGAGGCCAATATCTGCAGAACAATCGATTCCGTGCTATAGTTTCACCGGTAGCTTCGGTTTTCGCAAAATTAAAACTTTTTATTCGCCCCATAAAGCTCGCCGTATTCTAAATCATCCTTAAGCACTCACGTGAGTCCACCTATTGATTTTATCACACCTCCATCCTCGAGCGATCCGGAAATTGCTTCTTACATCACGTGCATCCACCAATTTTCCTAATTACAAGAAATTTTTGCTGCAAAATGGAAAAGCCATCGCTGCAACAATTGCGTAGAAAAACGCAAATCCCGACTGGAAAATGCAAAAACGTGTGCATGTGTGTGTTTAAAGTGCAGGCGATAACAGTAACAAGCATTTTAGCATTTTAAATGAAAGGCAACAGGCGCACCCATGCCAAATTGAATTTAAAATTTGCATCTCTGATATTAAAACGAATATCCCTATAACAGTGCGCTTACACCATGTTTGTTATCTCAAAGTGAACATATTGCTTTTTTTGGCCGTAATTGAATACTGAAACCGGCTTTATTTTTACCATTCTCCTGGGTGAGAAACACTCTGTGCAAATGCCGTAAATTGCGCGAAATTTCCCGAGTGTCTAAACTAATGAGCCAAAAAGATAGATCCTTACACCTGCACTATAATTACAAAGTTTGGCAAAACACAAAGCTTCAGGAAAGAAAAGAGGAGAGACGTGACGGAATAAATAGCTCATTTTTATCACTTCATATTCCCTCTAAATGTTTCATGAGAGCTGCATTGTAAAGCATTGCTATCTAGTAAAAAGGACGCAAGTGCAATTTTATTCAGTATTTGGGAATGCATTTGCTTCCCGTTGCGATATTAGTCTAAAGAGACCAACAAAGGCTCGTTGCTTTAATAAAAACTCTGAAAAATGAAATAATGTGAATGCAAATTCTGCACTTTTTCTTTTTATTGCAGTGTGCATTGTTCTTATCGATTTTTATTACGTTTTCCCTATTAAATAACTCGTATAATTATTAGAGCGAGAGTGCTGTGGTTATCCCCACTATTGTAATACCCCCACCGTTTCCACATCCGTATAAAAAGCTAGTCCAAGATGAATTTTTTGAGTTCTGCACTCGCATCTACGAGTAAGAGAGTCAAGGTTTAAGTGAGGGCTGGACAGGAAACGCGTAATAAATCGCAAAATTAATTGAAAAAAATAAAATTGCTTAAACAAGTCTTGCTCTTTTATAGATTTTGTTGTCAAGTGGAGAGTGCAGCTTAGTGAAGTGAAAATAATGACAGGAGGCTCTACAGAATACCGTAAATAACGAGCAAGGTCCGGTCTCTCCACTCCGTGGACAGATATCAATTTATTACTTGTTGCCTTCGATGTATAGAGCCAGCAGCTGGTGCTATCACGTCCTGGCGTGTTAACACTGAAAACTAAATCTCGGTGCAGTGCTGAACTCTAGTTAGAACGTGGATCGTTGTTGAAAGAACCCCATCTACATAAATATGAAAAATACGTTTTGTACTCCAGTCTCCTAAGAATTCGAAATGGTTGTGTACGTAACGTATTTGAAGGCGGCGTTTCCGCATCCGGCCTCATTAAAATGCGTCGATTCACATTTCGCCTAGGGATGGAACATCTCGCGTATTATACAGGAACTATATAAGTACGCAAGGACGATAATATAAACGTTCATGTAACTGAAGGAGCCTCTATTTCTGCCGGATAATGGAGTCTAACGCAGGCACATGTTCGGTGGTCTCTCTTTGAATATGGCGCAATGTAGACGGGAATATTGTCACTTCTTATTTGGGCCGCTGTCGTTAAAAGGAATCGTTTTGTTGTCTTGGATTGCAAGTAATATCTCAGTTACGGCCCGAACTGCAGATTGTTTTCGCGAACTAGTTTTCAAGTATGTGGAACAACCACCTCGTTAGTAGATGTACACTTTTCTTTTATGTCTCTCCATGTTACTGCATCTTATTATGCGGATACTCTGCCAACGAAATCATTTGCATTTTTGATGCATAATTCGGCTATTGTACCAAGACCGATTTAACGTTATCTCTAACAGAAGAACGAAATATTTTCAAATTAACTCCACTTCGTTCCGGCAGCAACAGCGTTACCTGCATATGAAAATTGAGAAGCGCGATCTAAATCGAAACTCAATATTCTCAGATTGCATGCTCAAAGGCTTATTGCACAAATTCAAAGTGGCTTAATACAATGGTTATATAAAACATGTTTCCCAGGTAATTTAAAAGCACAAAGGTAGTGATAGGCAACGCTTTCTATATTTAAACTCGGAAGAACCAGAAGTAAAATATTATTTTCAAAAAATGAAAAGTGCACAAGATACATCGCTTTTGAAGTTAATGTAACTGATGGGTACAAACTTTCAAACAACTTATTTCTTTGTACACTCAGCACTGGGAAGTTTCTTATCTCCTACATTAACAAATAGCAGTTTTTTAAATACGTTAGAAGTAATGAAAATTTAAGTAGCGTAACCACGGAAATACAACTCGAACTCAAGACATCTCAAAATAAAAACAGACCAAACGTATTACATTTGGTCATGAATTTATTTCTGTTAGAAATATTCAACTGTCCCTACCCCTAACCAAATTCTCGAAGACAATGGAGATGAATGAATAGCAATTAAAGCTGTAAAATGAAAAGCTTGAAATATATTATGATCACACTAAAACTACATAAAAAGCAACATAAAAATTAAACAATTGTTTTGTGTTCGAGTGATCTCTTGAAAAGAAGATAAGTTTTCATTCTGTTCCGAAGTTTAATAACTGTAATAGCCGGCTATCCAATTTTGTTGTCGGTCTCGAACTCGGTGTTAGTGTAAACATGTAGAACTCATACATTATAGCATTATGCACATTTAAACTTTACGTGCTTTAATTATGTCGAGCTTGAAGTAAAACAATTACTTTGCATTACAAGACGCTGAAATACGATTCTTTTCGCTCCCGATGCAAATAGCTCTTGATTAAAGCAGCTGAAAAACCCACTTTTCTGTCGTTCATTTTGGCGAAGGGTTATTTCAGGTGTAGTTCTATGTAGTGTGGGTTATCCCGCACTAAGTGGCAGTTTAATAGTGCGAATGAAACCCGTGGGTCCTGAACGCACGCTTAGCAAGTGATTGCTCGAGTCGACGGCCGTTTTCAGCCGGTTAACATGGGGCCGTTGCAGGGAGTGATTGAAGATTGCGCCAATGAGTTAATCTCAAGGTGCTATTACCACTGACCGCACCCCTGTTACCGGCACCGAATTTGGTTATATAACAATCGATTTGAGTGAAAATTTACGATGCGGACACGTTCACACTAGAGAAGCTTGCACCGAATTTATTACCAAAGAGGTGAATTGGATGATTAATGCAGCCATTACAAAGACAAATATATAATCCACAAAATTACGAAATCACTGGGTTTTAGAACGGGAACGCTGAAACAATAATTGTTTACGTGCTTTCCATCAATATGTAAATTGGATTTTTGTAGGTGGCTAAAACAAGCTGCCCCAGAGCAAAGTAATAAATTTTAAAAATTTCAATTGGGAAATTAAAATTTTCAGCCGGGCCATGGGTGTAATTCAATTTGTAACACTGTTGGAGAAAAATTAAGTTATTCAGTATCGCCGGAAGTTTATTTTATTTTGCACAGTTTATAAAAACAAGTGTTAAACAAAAGGAAATTTATAGATTAGAAGTGGTGTGGTTTAAGTCTATCGGGTTTTTCTAACATGCAAAGAAATACTTTCAACGAAGTATATTTCATTCAGCAGCCAATAAAAATGCCAGCACCACTAATAAAATTCGCAGATTATAAAAACCATAACCGCTACAAAATAGCAGCGTTGATCCAATAAATTGTGGAACTGAAACACTTTAGACTAGGCAATGGATTTCCATTAAAACAAACACCTCTAAGTAATGCTTAACGAAATTTCAACTCTTGTTAAAAAATCATTTCAGTCAAGTGTAAAGTAACGACCAAAACATAATGGCATAATTATAGAGCCAACGATTTAAAATTTCCAACTAGAGTAGTCTCTACACAATCATCTACTTTGAAAGGGAGAATTTCTGTAGCTTGTTATTTAAATCGAATCAAATAGAACGACATGGAAGTAATTATAAAGTTGGTTGGCAAGTTTTTACGACCCTAAATGGACATGTCCACTATAATTACATCTCTCAGCTTCCAAATTGTTGTCGTATATTATTTTGCAACACGAGCTTCTCAAATGGACTAGCTCATATTACTCTCCCGTGGCCGTTTCGAATTTATGTCGCCACGAACAAAAATCTGAATTTTTCCTGAAGCTAAAACTGAAACAGTAAAGTTGTTTGCGTATCGGTCGCTTTTAATCGCTGCAATTAATGAGCGGTGTATCGTAAACGGTCCGTTGTGACGGTCTAATATATATCGTTATTTATTACTGTTCTTCGCGTAACAGCGTTAGAATTAGATTCTAGCAATAATTTGCGGCGCTTTTCCCATCCCTGTGATGAGATCTAATACAGCTCGGTGGCGTCTAATTTCGAATAAAGCTACAGTTATAGCCCGATGTAATGGATGTACTTATACTGAGCCGTTTTAATCAAGTGTCGTGCTTCTTGCCGGATTCTTAATGGCAAATTCTCATGTCTAACGCCGCGGCGCGGCACGTCACTTTTCACGACCCACACGAACATCGTAATTACACGTGTTCCAAAATTCGCGGCAAATTCGGGAAAAACTCCATCTCGACGATGCAATCTCGGCGCGACTGAAACGTAGGTAACATCCCGGAACAGCAAAAGGAACACGAAAAAGCGGCCGAGACTTATGCTAAACATTATGCAACATGATTCAACGGATACATAGTTTATATGCAGTTTAATAGCAGCTTGCGAGTGAACAGAGAACGGCGTTAATTAGTTTTGAAGTAATTATACCTCTTCATGGTTGGCCACACTGTATTGTTCGCGACCTCCTTGTTTCAATTTCGAATTGCCGCCCTCACTATCAGCACGAGTGTTCTAAACATTACTTAACTACTTGTTTGGATTGCCGCATTTAATTCCGACAGTTACAGTTTATAATAATTCAACTCGGGACTAACTCCGAATTGAAGTCTCTAAATGGAATTTTCTACGAAAATGGGGTAATTAAAACGAAATTTAAAAGAACTAGTTTCAGTGCCAGACTCAGCCATTAGTGCCTGATTTTTAATCAAATTATTCGATACTTTAAATGGTTCTAAAAATATTACACTTTTATCTGAAAATGCCATTTTAGATTTTAGCGTAAGAGGTGCTAAGCCGATTATCGACTTTATAATTCTAAATAAGACGCAGGTTTAAGACATCGTCATGTTTCCCAGATGTTTAAAAGAAGTAAAAGCAAAGCCTAATTTTGTACTCTTTTATAAGCAGTCCAGAACTTGACATTCTTTGTAAGGAATGAAATTGCAAAAAGATTCTTTTTTATTTTGAAAGTAAAAGCTTTGAGGAGAAAAACAACAGGAATATTCGATAACTGGAACAAAATATAAATTATAAAATGTATAGGTACCTAATATTTAATATATACAGTGTGTTCCAGTTAAGATGTTTTCAGTAAAAATCTTTGTTAAATAAACAATAAACAATTACTAATAATTACAGGGTAATTTAAACGTATCAGATCAACTTTCAATTGGTAATAAAGGGCAAATAGGGTAAGTCCGGGATAGATGTCCCACCTTTTTTGATCTACATATTTTATGCCAAAGTTTTTAAATGTATGGATAAAACTACGTTTCATAATAACTCAGTATATATTCTAAAAAAATTAACATAAAAATAGCCTTCAGTAACTTTCATTACAAAAAACTGAACAAGTAGCGTTGGTCATCGTCCGCAAAATGTCGGTTAAAGATGTTCCTCTATAAAAGAATAAATATTTATAACAATCTTTGGTCAGCGAAAAACAATTTAAAGCAATATAGACAGTATTTTCTTTTCACATCAGTACTGTGCCACACAAATCATAAAGGTTTTCGTGTTCCTGGACGGAATGTTAAAAGTTCGCGAAGTTTCGTTCATGCCCATTAAATTATTAGCAATAGCTTGAATAGCATCATTTAGCCGCTGCTCTGTCTGGTTTCCTTTTTCAGAGATCTGTATGTATTATTTAGCATGCTAATAATTAAAAAAAAAATGTTTTAATAAAAATGGCTTCCACTGTAGTAGCTAGGGCGTCTTTCCCAACCTTTTGGTAAAGATGTCCCAACCAAATACCACGTTCAAATCTAGCGCCACAGCATGCTACCGACACATATGTTATCTATAAGACAACTGAAGACAGTGTAATACAAAAACAGCATCATATACAGCTTAATGTGTTGTACAACATAACAAAACAAAACGCGGTGAAATATTTTACGAGATTGTTGAAATAGATGTCGGCAAACAACTTACCTGAACAAGATTAGAAAACAACTAAATCACAATACACGCCATTTACCAGACACAACCAACAATCGATACGAGTACAAATGGCAACGAAATTAATCGTGTTTGCCACTTCCCCGTGGGACATCTATCCCAGACTTACCCTATAAGCATGAATAAATTCTGATTCTGTCCAAGCAAACTTTGTTTTTAATATTTTTTATTTTGTTTTTCTCAGCAACCGTCTTAATTGTTGCGCTTTTATTTCCAATGTTCTCAAATTTAATTTACTGTCGAATTTGCTACTTTGTTAAATTAGATAGGTACACCATAAGACACAAGTTGTGGTTTGTCCAACAACTTTCTATTTAATGTTGCAAAATCTGCCATCTCCGTTAACTAAGTTCAAGAAAACAAGATCTGAAATGCCAAAAATTTAACCCAAAACCCTAACTTTCGAAGAACAATCTCGTGAAAAAAATTTCAAACAATTTTTAACTCAGTTGGATGTTAGAATTATCTAAGAGATGGTGGTGAGACTTAACTACTGGAACGGATGTATTATTTCCACATTTTCCTTACAAATTTTGATTTGTCTATTGATAGCACAAGCAGAAAACTTTTTCCCCTCGAACCTGCCTTGCCGAGAGCAATACTTTTAATAAAACCCTTTATGGCACTCTTCCAAAAAAGCCGTTGAATATGAGCCATTCCTAGTTTCATTAGATTCCCATTCCGCCACTGTATTAGAAATTTCCGCGTCGTCATCTCCCTCTCGGTTCATCTACCACATCATCTCCCTGCAGTGCAAGTGACATGTACAAAAATAATTTGGAAATTTGCGAGAGCGCGTCTCGCATTCTTTATCAGTCCGACACTCGTTATTATGTTAATTCATGTAAATGCCGCCGCCTGTGCAAACATGGAGGCATCTGTATCCCGCAGATTAATGCGATCTCGTTAAAAATATGACGATTTATTGTGGAGCGATCAATCCGGAAGCTGCACTTGGCTAAATGTTTGATCAGACGTATGAGCCTTATTCACAATTGTAATTAACAGAGGAATATTATGCAGATTCAGGTACAAGCCACGTATGGAAATATTGTTGATTAGACTCCGCCTCGGATCCGCCTTGTTATCTCGATGTTCAAAGCTCAACTTCTCTGCAAGTCAAGCAAATGGAGGACACGGTAATTGTTCCATCTATGACGCAAAAATAAATGCGAGACACGTTCGAGCGAAGGATTAAAAGGGCATTATCCTCGGTGATGCTTAATCACAAATGCGCTTATTCCTCTAATTAAAAAGAAATTTGATAAATTAATTGCAATAATAGTAGGGCACTCCATGTCTGTGCAACTTATCCCCTTAATTTATTTGTACTTCGGAACAAGTTAATTATTGTTAGTGACTCGAGTTATTGAAAATTAATTCGGATTTGGTATACTGGAGGATGTCAAACTGCAGGTGGTTCAGCTGAGACACAATAGGATCATGGCAAATGCAGCTCTATGCAATAATGGAGACTAGAGACAATATGTCGGAGTAAACGTCATCTTGGGGATCCTAAGATGTTCAAATCTAAATCACAACTAGGGTGGGATAATGAGCATGCGGCAAAAATCCTACCTAAACAATACCAAGTGATTCACAAATGAATGGCACCGCCTCTTTCAGCTTATTACTATTAATTGAAGTTGCGATAAACTACCTCTTGTAGAAAAAGGCTGGAAATGAATTTTGAAGCTAATTTGCGGTTTAACCAACACTTTGCTACAACCGAGTTTGTGGTTAAAAAATTAAAAAGCAAACTCACCACGAACGCCCCTTCGATGGTTATTGATTTATTCCATCGATAATAAATTTGCTAGGCGTAGTGCCTCAAAGAATTCATGTTCGAGGCGCTCCTGCTCGATAATTTTACGATAAAAAATACACGAGTGATCGCATTTAAATTGGACACCGAGTGTGTACTACTATTACAATAATTATAAGGTAGCGAGCACATTCTCATCCATTATAAAAAGAAACTGCCGCAGAATTATCAATTTCACAGTAGAAAAAAACGTACGGACATGTGTGTTAATTTCACCGGTCGATACAGTTTTTCTCTGGCTTTATTTCTGCGGAAACTGTTTGTAAATATCAAGGGTTGAGCCTCTCAACCTCTGTTTCCTATAGTTACTGCCGTTTATATCCGCGAGATATCTGGAAATTTACAGTGCTTAACCGAAGCACCTCTCATCCCTGAAAATAGTTTCAGCCTGTTCGTACCAAAGACATTACCCCCTGAATCGAACGGAGTAGAGGCAATACAGACAAAGGAAAACTGTTTATATTAGTATATTGCCTCGGGCTTTCAATACTAACATCCAATATCGAGCCGCGGAAAGTTTTTCGCTTAGACACTACCTACATGAATTACGTAAATTGGTCTGACTCTTAATAATTAAATCCCAGGACGTGTACACAAACCGCCAAAACAACGTCCTCATCTTTCCTCCAGCTTATTAAATATTAATAAAGGAAAAGCTTTGTTCATTTTAATATTCTATTAACGGGCGTTACCGTATGTTTTATATATCCAGCTGCTGTCTGATAAAGCGTTATTAATAACCGGAGTATTTTCCACCGTACGGACAGTTTAATGGTTTTTCAAGAACAAGCACCACCTTTAGGGCTGTGTATTTTTGAAGCACAATGGTGGTCTGGGTCGATCAGAGCAGACATGATTATTTTGGAAGAGAGTTAATAAAGCTTTTACTGGCAGTATTTTTCAGTAATAGTCATGAAATTCCAGTTAAAGCGTCAATAAACGTCAGTAAATATTTTGTTACCGTCAAGTTTCCGGGATACATAAAACCCGAAATAAAAGATTTTTTTCCCGACGAACTTAGTAATTATTTACATTCACTGAAACAATAACTATCGCAGGATGAATTCGAGACGAGAACTCGATCAAAAAAATTACCTTTGGAGAATTGCAGAAGCGATCGACTCATTGATGGAGCTGGGATTGGAAATGCAACAATAATTGCTCTCCGGAATTTAAATAACATATTGGATCCAAATTGGTGCTCTCTTACTCGAAGTGGATGAATCGGTCTGGGAATTAGTTCCGTTGAAGCAATTTGTTTGAATTTACTGTTTTCGGTACAAGGATTGCAAACAAGTGGGTAAGTTGAAAAATCCTGTTTATTAAATCACATTAAGATAACGAGACACGTAAAGCAAGATTCACCTGAATCACGGAGTTTCGCAGACTGGAGGACTCTTTATATAACGTTAATAAATTTCTTGTTAGCGGAATAGCTGGCGGAAAATGTTTAAAATAATTCCTCCATGATTTAAATTTAAAATTTACTGTATTCAAAATAACCTCCCAAATGAATGCATTTTTAAATGCACTTAACCCATCCATCAAATCCAATTCGGATTTGCCTTTAACCTGCTTTCAATTCTTTAAGTCAAAAAGTAGGGCAATTAGTCCAAATAGACATTTGTATGTATTATAAAGTGTCAGTCTGATCATTAACTATAAAATTTTCAACACTTTGAAATTCCCCAATAATACTCAGTTACATTTTTGACGGAATTCTGAATAATTTCATTAGTACATTTGAATTATTTGATTGCAGCGCAACAATGAAACAAACATATTAGGTCGTAAGTGGTAATAATACAAGGGCCTAAACCGAAACCGGCTTCTACGTGAACATAACATGAAACATGTTATATACCTATTTAAGTTTAAAATTTATGTTGGCAGCAATGTTTTGTTGTTTACGATGTGGGTTAATAGTGACCCGATCCGAACGATTTTAGTGGTTGTTGTAAATATGAAACATTAACGTAAAGCATGCTTATAAACAGCCTCTGAATTTTTGCAAAATCCAGGAAAATTTAATTTGAGTCGGTGGTAAACAGTTTTGTCGTAGAATTTCGCGTCGCGAATTGGCAATATTCCGGCGTCAATCCATCAATTTGTCTTATCGCGAAGCGGAGGCGGTAAATACGAAAGAATAAAACCTCAACCATAACTCCAGTAGCATAAAAAAACAGCTATTTATCAGGCTGTATCGGCAATGTCGGATAAAGAATGCTCGAAAGTCTGCGGAAAGACGGCTGGAATTTCCGGGTAATCATTCCCGGACCTTTGGCGGATCCGGTTCCGAGTCACTTAATAACTCCAGTGGCCGGTGTGATAGAGCCGACATCTAGTGCGCTCTGACGGGGTTTCTGCTTTACTCATCCACCATCAGGGTTATTTTATGGATGTTTCGGGTGGATGCGCCGACTTATTTCCCGAATAATTTATATACGCATTTGATTGCTGTCCGGAAGAAGAATAGAGGGACGGTTTTACAATACTTTTATTTATCTGCCAATTTAAAAAAAAGACAGAAGGACGTTTTATCGGGGCAATATCTGAAATGTACCTATTGTCCGTGGAAACCGCACTGATAAGTTTCCCCATTTTACCAGCCAAGTGCTGTAAAATTTATAGCGGAGAAGAATCGACAGCTCATTGGGACGCATCAGACCGTAAAAAGTTTTGTCTGTACTCAACTAATTGCACCGTTGCAAAACAGAAATTCAGACTGGTGAAGCGGAAAAATTTCAAGAGTCTCAAATTGCTTTGACCCTTGAAAGTCTATTTAACTATCAAATTCGAAGCGCTAATTTTATCTTTGTGTAATAACACAGTGCACTACGCGAAGAATTGAACATTTTAACATTTGCATACTGTGTTTAATTTTATTGAGGCGGTTAAGGGTATGCTAATTGCTGATGAATAGACTGAATAGCAATTAACCGAGATTCGAATCGCTACAAGAATACTCAACTAGTTAATTAAATAAATTATTACTAATTACGTGGCTTCGGTTTTAACATATATGTAAGTTTTATTTCGACTTTTGGTTGCTTGGCGACACAAAAACCAAAATCACTGCAAATATCATTAACGATTCATGAGAAAATCTCAGACCAAAAAACCGGCCATTGATTTCTTCCCACTGCGGGTTTATTAAAATTGAAAAATTGGTCGACTTTTGTTGGGCTTTTTGTGCAGATTTTGTATTAACTTTGAATGAGGGTTAGTAGTTAATAAAATATTTGCTTCCAGTCGAATAAAGCACTGGCGCGCAAAGTTTGAAATAATAGATGACGTTTTAATTTATGGCATTGATAATTTTCGTACAATAACCAACATGAAAAGACTTTCTGACAGAGAGGACAGTCCTAAAACCAGTTTCTATACGATTAGAATCTGACTGATACCATTCATAAGTTTACAGGCCCCTCAGATAATTAAAATAATATTTCATTTCGTTGCTACACAAGTCAGACCACACAATTTTTAAAGAATTCCCCGACATAAATAAAATACAAGAACTAGTTCCTTGGGCTCATATTTGCGGTTCTTTACGATCCTCTCTCCAATACCCACAAGTTCGTAATATCAGAAAATATCTTTTATGAAACAATTAAGACTCTGTTTCGTCCGTTTCGGCGAAAAAATTGTGATGTTTCTCTAAATGTAAAGGCGATTTTTTATACGGCTACATAAACTGTTTATGGTAACCTCGTATGAGGGTTGGAAAAAATGCTATCCTTGAAAGATCACCATCAAAGTTTTATAGCATCTAAAATATCGCAATTATAGTCGTGTAAGTGGATTTTTATTTTATTAAACTGAAAGGTTGGCGCAGTTTTATTTTCGCCGAAAGCCGTGACCTAACGAATTCTTATAGTGGACATCGTACTAACATAGTTTCACGAATAAATCTGGCTATGACGGCGGTATTTGTGGAATTTCCGTAGGAAATGGGAGATGAGGTAATACACAGTCACAATAAATTCGTCTGAAACTACTAAATATTCAGCTTAATCCGATACAGAAAATTTGTGGCAGGATTCGCAGGATGAAATATTCTCGGCTGATGGCTAAATTATCCAATTAATGAAATTTTTTGTAAATATTTACAACTAAATTGGGAAATTTACGGCATGCCAAGTAATTCCAAGGTGGAATAATAAACCCATAATGTCGGCTTTACTGGGCCCTATAAAAAATTTACCTTCGTGTAGTGTAACAACTTTTACACAATTTCTGTAAGAAGCGTTATTCAAAACCTGTTCCAACATTATGAAATTTATGTTTCTCTTTGAATAGAAGCACGTAATTTTTATGTTTACAAGATGGTAACAGTCTAATTTTAAATTTGTTGCGGTTGATCAAATACAATAGTTGCCGAGTGGTTTTCCAGTGCGGCGAGCAAGGCTGTTTCAAAATTAAATAGAACAAAACTTTTTGTGAGCATTCGTGGGCCACTTAAGTGAATAATTAGACCTTTCCAAACTTGAGCTTAAATATTAATTTTGTCGATTTTCTTCTTTCTAGACTTAATTGGCATTGTTGCGGCATTGCGCATGAAACCAGACCCGTGTTCACACGGCACGTGTTTATTTCATTTATTTAAATAAGCTGATACAGATTTTGATCCTGAATTATTAACTTTCAGTATCACGTTTCATTTTTTCCAGGTAAATAATGAAATCAAGCATGTATCTCTCACCGGGAGTGTGTTTACGAATTTGCTATGATGTAATAACAAAACCACATATATTCTGTCAATTAGTAACGAGTTCATAGCAGCATAATAATTTAAATTTGTGTTCAAATTTTGAGATTAATTCACCATTCCATTAGAGAGCAGAATTGATGATTATCTACAAACAGCTATCCTATTATTTTATGTTATTACAATTTCCTGATATTGATTGTTTGCCATAATGATATTCTGGTTGCATAATCAAAAGCCTTTCAGTGTTTTCAAAATTACGGCCCTCGACTACCAAAACGAACTTTGAATGCTAATTTTCGAAGCAAATCCCACACACTTAATCTCCAAAATTTGAAAAAACAGAAGATATTTTTGTAGTATTATCGCTTTGTTGCTTACAATTTATATTATTTTAGAATCTGTTCGGAAATTCTTCATTTTATTATCATCGCGTCTGAAAATAGATTAGTCTGACACCCACTCCTGGTCTTTGTTTCTCGACGGTTATTTATCGAGTGTCTTTTTGGTACAAGTGATATAATGGAACATCACACATCGCTGCAGATATCACCCTGCAAGTATCTAATCCACATCTACAGCATAATTTGTCATTAAATTCCTTAAGTAACACGAAGCCTGCGCCATTAATCAACGTATGACGTGAATGGAACTTGCATTGTAATAAGTCTACGGTAAAAACCGTTGATAAAACGGCTAATTGCGTATTTTGCGTGCAGTTTACCGAAATTACTTACTTATGTTTAAGTAGAGCGCGCCGTCGAAATGCTTAGAGCTTTGATGTATGACGAGTGGTGGCTCGTTTTATTTATTATGCATTATCAAGATAAGAATTTAAATAAATTTGAATCCTCGACGGAATAAATCTTGTCGTATTGTTTAGTGGCCGCAATAAAGTTTTGTGTGCAGGGATCCAGCGTTGACTCGTAAATAACCCGTAAATAAGTTGTGACCAGCAGCAGAGTAAAACTAGCTGCTTAAAATTGTATTAAAAAGATGAACGCGCAAGCTTACCCACTATAAACTTCAAGATTAATCAGCTTACAGCGGTTATAACTCATTATAAATAGATAAACGAGCTTAAGTTTGCTAACGAGGATAACAAAATGAAAAATTCGAGTATTGTTGTAATTTGCGAAATTGAGTCTGTGACTGTATATCGCGTTTTATGAGTTATGCAAAAGTTTTGAAGTTTTCTATATAAAAACTTTGCTTGTAAACTTGAGCCTAACCGTGTACATGCTGCCATTATTGCTAAATTGCTATTATTATTGCGACCATAAACTTGGGAAAATTGCTAAAGAATTGGATTTTTCCAACGGTTCAGGATACACACTGTAAAAAACTCGCTTCAAGTCAAATAATAATAAACGACAGACGTGACTGCTGTTGTGTTTTTTCAAAAATTACAAAGGAAGTTTGAAATTTTAACAAATTTCAAAATATGCACATCCAGCTTATTAAAATTGTTGCAATTAAAAAGAAACTGGAAAGTGGGTACGAAAAAAACGGCCGCACGTTGTGGCGAATTAATTTTTAGATTCACTTAAAACTGTTCCATTCCCAGTGCGCTCACGCACGAATATTATTTTCTCCAGGGATGCCTAAACATTACCCTACACTATGCAGTGAAACTTAATTAAGACGTGGTTGCAGAAAATTTTTACCAGAAGCAATAACGCCCCGACGTCAATTTGCTCCTCCAAAAATGCCACGACACGAGCAAAAAGTCGGTAATGAAAACAGGTCTGAAAATTGCTCGTTTCTGCATCCTCCGCTTTAAGAAGATAAACTGTTGGTTGCAGAACTGCAGCTCGACGTGTTTTAAATATCCCCGACAAGAATTTCCTTTTCGCCATAAATTAAATCGGTAATTTTTCTTCCAAGTGTAACTATACGAAAAAGTGGAAATTTTATTCTGAAAACTAGCGGGTTTTAGTCGGGATGATTAATGTGGCGCTTTCATTAAAACAATAAAGCTCCAACGCGTCACAGAAATATAATTAAATGCGCGTTGTAATAATAATAAATATCTTTTGTGTGCTTCCACTTGAGGAAATTCTTTCCTAGAGTTCACGTATTTAGTTTACTTTTCATTCGGGGAGCTTCACTTAAAGTCATTGCTTTTAAATTACTGTTGCTGTAGTTCCAGTTTATTTCCATGCAAGCTCAGCTCTGAAATCGTTTTCCTATTTACTGAAAAAATTATAAATTCGCGTGGCTGGGCTGAAACAGCTCGTGTGAGGCTAACCCTGCTGTTATTTTTCAGCCTATACATCACAAATGTTGTTTTCACAAGCCTACATCATTTCCATCTTGAGGGTATTATTCTCTCGTCCAATAATCGATCTTTGTTACCAACTTGCTGAAAAATTCAAAACACCTAAACAAATTTTAAATTCAGAATCAATCGCGAGAGTGGAACTTTTATTCCACAACAAAACCATATCAATCAAATTATTATTTAAGCTAGTTCTCGCTGTTTTTTAAACGAAAGTTTAATTTAAATGTAGTCGTAAACCATGCTGACGCCAGACAATGAAATATTGTAAAAAATAAAAAACTATTTGCGCTCCTGTCCTATTTAAGCAATTTTCACTTGACATCATCAACTGACAAAATATTAGCCACGAGGCACTTTTACAAACCGAATTTAATTACGCCGGCTTTTATTAAAAATTATTTCGCATTTTTTCGCTCTGATGTATAACAGGCTTCCTTCGTGATTTCGTTGTTTTCATCAGAACGGGATCTTGTATTATTCCAGACTTGTAATGTGCCTCAAACACGCCACTTTATTGTTAAATAATTAGAACATCAGGTTTTGGAAAGCAACAGTTTCGCCAGATAAAGCGATTTTTAGGCCTAATTGGCGAAAATTCCGATTTAAGAGAGAAAATGCAAATAAAAATGGCGGTTAGCAATGCCAAAATCAGGCGAAGGAGCTTTTTGTTCTGACTTTATGAAAATGAGGATAGTGGAGGATTCCGTCGAACTACTTATTGGAAAAGCTGCTCGAGATTCAATTTTCTTCCAGATCTTGTGCTATTCTCGTAATGATTTTAATTAGAGAAAATGCAATTATCGTTGACTAAAAAGTCAAATTTGTTTTTAGCGGGTAATCCTTCAACTTTGTCATTAGTTGAAATTAACTTTTAGGCATGAAGATATTTGACGTTGTTTTGAGAAAATGATTTCTCTTTGTCCAAAATAAGCCAGATAAAATATGCAGAAGATGGTGATCTGAGTTGGGGTATTTTCTGTTTGTCGGTGCTATAAAAAGCTCCTGTTAGGTAATTAATGAACCCTTTAACCGAGTAAAAGTCTCGCTGGTCGTCAAACGCCGCATCAATAACCCCACAACCTAGGTTGTCATAGCAGAACCGCAATTTCACGTCGCACCACTTTACACAAATAAGGTATTAATTAACGCGATAACAACGTTATCGCAAACACATTATTAAAATGTATCAGTAGTAGTACAGCCACAACAAAACATAAATTCCCCATGTAACAAGAAATTCCAAAGGGGGACGTCGGCACCTCCCAATTAGCACAGTTCGCATTTGAGACAAGTTCGTTTCCTGTGCGATAATAAACACTCCACGATCACGATCCGAATTCTTGCGTGTAATTTTGCCTAATTAAAAAAGTTCCCAAATAGTTCACAGTCACTCATAAACAGTTGTGCCTTTTTAGAAGTCCCTCGTGAACTGCGCTTCCTAATTACCTCTCTTATATGTTGGCAACATTCCGAAATTGTTTCTTGTCTCTCGAACTTTACAGCTGTTTGCTTGTAAGGGTTGCACGCACCGAAGGCGTTTTTATTGTCCTAAGAGAAATTGTAGTGTTCGACAATATTGTCCTCGTAAAACTAAAACAACGTTTCATTTGATCGCCGACGACAAATGCGCTCTTTTTACAACGGCTCGTTAACTCCGAAATGTAAATTTGTTACTATTTACAGGCATGCAACAAGCTTGACCCCACTTTTTACCCAATTACGGCTATAATACCACGAGAATTTTTAATTGTTCCACATGCTAAATTATGCGCATATACACCCTCATTAAGAATTTTAAAATAATAATTCCCCTTATTTTAGTTACATTTTTAAGCATCTCCCACAAAACTTCAAAACTTCTTTAAAAATAACCACTTATTGTGATCATGTTTACGGGCAATGGGCTTATAATGAGAGGGAATTAAAATCTTACCCGTACTTTTCAGAACAGAAATCGTAATTATTCCAGCTCGAAGTCCAGATTCATTATCAGTATCTTGAAAAATTCAATTGCAGTAGAAACTAGCGTGTTGAGCAGATTTAACAGTGATTAATGTTGGAATTGTTAGGGACACGGCAATAATTTTTAATAATTAGGTGCGAAGGATTTATTGCTCTTTATTCTATCACACATTCCAAAAATCTCAAAGGGAGTAATAAATCTTGAGTGGGTGGTTACAGTTAAGGAAATTATACACAAATATGCAAATAGAAATTAAGGATAATGACAAGGCAAATAAATAAAAAAATTGCCCAGCGATAAGGAAATAACATTCGATATTAAATCTTTGAAAAGAATTTCAATTACTCCGCGAGATCACAGAAGATTATAAATAAATTCCAAGTTTTCTATTAGTTTCAGTCGTCATATTAAAATTTCAAAACTTTTATTTAGCGGACAGTTCTGATTACAGCCTTTTCGAATTTTCGTCGCTATTGTGCCTTATTGTTTTTGGGCCTTTTGTCTTTACAAAAAGCTTCCTTCCTTAATAATAAAACAAAGATCCGTGGGTATCGTTGAAGGATAAAATCCGTTGCGCACCTTCTAATCTGCACTGCATACAGAAGATCTGAAAAATGACGGTACAAAGAAGTAAAAGTAGAGATATGCTTTCATTAAGATGACGTGAATATCAAGTTTCGCGGCACATAATGAAACCAGCTGAAAACCCCCCGCGGATGTGCAGTAAGCAATCAAACTAACACGAAATCCGGGAGATTAATCTGAAGAATTGATCAGAAAATGTTCCGGAGCTCCACTGAAATAATTATTGCAACATTTGATCGATAAGTGGGACTCCCCGGTGTTGATTAATGCGATGTATTTGTTTAAGAACTTATCTTAAATTAGGTCTCATGGAAAGTTTACCATAGGTTCACCATCGCGTGCCGTCCTGGAACGTTGATTATTATTTAATTTCTTTTATATCGCAAAAGCTCCACATTTGACGCGTGTTTTCTTTAATGTACACCGTATTACAACACGCAAGCATTTTGTATAAATACGCGTGGGGCCAAAATACCCACTTACACCCTTACGAGTTCATTAAGAAAATTCCCCGGTAAAGCCAGCAATTTTTTCAAAATGATGGACTTAAGTCACAAGCTTTGAACAAAAAGCTTCGCATTGTTTCGCGACCGAACGAGCATCTGCTTGATCCATATAATCCCTCAAAAAACGCTAATTTTACATGGCGTGTTTCCGGATAATATTGAGAATGTATGGAGTTCGCTTTTAAGTAGAGCTTTTGTGGCGTAACTGGTTTTATGCTTTGGCGTTTGACTATGTTCGCACATAAGTAGAATGCACAAAAAAGTGCTTAATTAAATTTTTTCGATGGAGGAAAAACTACTAGTTGGGTGCGTTTTCGGACATCGTCCGGTTATTCCCAATACGAGCGTTATTAGCTCGAAATGGATTGAAATTAATGGGTTTTGGGGCAGGTACAGTTCATAAATTTCGTCGCGCAAAAAATATTGATCAAAGGCCTAATATTGAAATAGTGCGAAAAGTTTCTTTGACCAAGTTTTGCTTTTGATGAAGTTATAAAAATTATTCACATATTCTATTTTGATTTGTTACTATTGATCGCTTGAGACGACTATTACCGGTCATCAAATGCATAATAATTCCCACTTTATTAAAATAAAAGTAGGTATGTATTAAAATTTTAAAATCAAATAAAATTCAAATTCAAATATTTGAATGTAAAATTTTTATTTATAGCAAAAATGTTACCTATGCGATTAGCTTGGATTCTAATGTGTTTGCTGTTACTTTCACTTATTATTTGTGTTTGTTGTCAAGAGTAGGTTTTTGTTATTTCATCAAAAAATGGAGTTTTATGGAAATTTTTCATTGTATTGCAATGATTTATTACAGCTAATATAAAAAACACAAAACTATGGGCATAAGTAATAATAGAGTGATAAACAGATTTTCAACGATAAATGAGCTGGGTAGTATACTGGGGGGAAATAGACATATTCCTGAAAAAGTCAAGTGCGAGGTAGTAGGCACTAAAACAAAAATTTAACTATTATTTTGCGTTCTAAAAAATTCAAGAAAAGAAATGCGACACTGCTGAAGTATCAAATATTTTAGCAAGCGAGTATATAAACATTACATGTAAGTATTAAAATTTTTATCTGTCATCTTTGCACAGTGTCGTAATCCTTCACAATATACGACTTTTATTAAGCGACACTTCCCTCTTTAATACCTTGTACGACCTTCGCAAATTTATTCAAAGTGATATATTCTTGTAAGAATTGAAGGTTGTAATCGAGGAGTACAGTTCCCGAAGAGCTTGCCTGTGCATTTAGTAAATTAATTGGCGACCTTATTTATAGGTACCGTTGTCAAATTTAGTTGTATTTTCAATTAATCACGGTCGATACTCTGGCAAGCTGTTCAATCGATAAATGAATTTACGTTACTGTAATTAATTTACCGAAACCACTAACAATAATAAACCTCCAAGGACTGAAATATACTTTCAGGATTCTTGCTGCTGTAAACAAGTCAATTTCAGATTATTTTATAATCGATTATGGAAAAGTAATTGATGAGAGCTTCAAGTAAATGGGCGGGCTTGTGCGACGGAGATTGTAATTTCAGGTAAATAGGGTATATCGAAGAGTGAAAAGTTTACAACTGGAAATAGACTGAAATATTGATAGATTCTAAACCTCAAAGAACTGGCAAAGTTACTGGCGTAAGCGAAATAAAATAAATAGTTTCATAAACGTTGAAGGAATTGTAACGTTGCACTCTTCCAGAATTATATAAATTTTAAAGCCATTTTTAATCCATAAGGCAAAAGAAAACTTAATTACTAATAATTTAGGAATTTTGCTTGACCCACTCTGTGTGCCATGTGTTTGAATATTTACCACTAAAATATTATTGCTTTAAGCGCGCATTCGTCCTAGATTTCTGATATCGGTCTGAACTTCACGTTTTATTGTTGAAAATATCCCGTATCAAATATCGGAAACATTGCCGGAATGACAGGGCTGAAATCGTGCTTTTGCCTTTCTGCAATGATCAAAAGCGTAGCTGGTAGTGAAATTAAGTGAGCATTCGTGGCTGTCGAAATTTCTAGTTGATAAAAGTGAAAATCGCGCGAATCTCTTTTGCGGGAGCTCCCGGGTCAAATATTATAAACTACATGGGAAAACCTTTGAAATACCGCATGAAAAATTCATAATGCGCAATTTCTGAAAGCAATCTGTATGGTAAGGAGATGCGGGTTAGAAGAGTCTGTCCGCCGCAGTCGTCCCAGAATTACCTTGTATTGATTCGTATGTGAGCTTCTTCTGTATATTTTATTAGGTGCACGTATGCGTGCAGGTGTCGTAACGGGAGTAAAAACAAAATCTCGGCAATAAAGCAAGATCGAATTAGGTCCGTGTGATGGAACCGCTGAAAGAAGAAAGTTTGCGCGGTTGCGATCGTATTTGCTCGAAATAAAATAGGATAAGGCGCGCGTAAGCGCCGTTAAACTTAAGAATCTCATTTAGAAATGTAAAAGTTAAAACACGAAAGCTCAACTTATTACCGCTTCGAGTAGTTTTACAAGAAATGATAATTAGATGTTGTATTCAAAAGCTCGGAATAAAGTTCCTGTTTTGTGTGCATGTACAGCTGCACTTGCGACTTAATTTCTTCAAATTGAATTACAAGACAATGAGGATGCGCAAGGCTTATTTTCCCAGGTGCTGCTTTCAGACACCGAATCATAACTTTGGGGTAATTAGCGGAAAAAAACACGAACAGCTTCGAACCCACTTCCAAATTGCTAATCTGAAATATATTTTCTTGGCACGAATTAGCTGTTACATGTTACCGTGGTAGATGGAAAAAAGCTGATTTATCGATTGGACCGAGCGATGTTTCGGCGGTTGCCTGAAATAAACCGGCAAAAGCTTTTTCAACAGGATTTTTATCTTTCATATAAACAACTTAAAGCTACATCCAGACTGTACAAATAATGTTTCGGGGTGTAAAACCTGCAATATTTGCTTTGAGTAAGCCGGGAGAGGTAGGAACTGACGAAGCAGACGTCTGGGAAGCATCAAGCAAATACATGCGCTAGGCCCATGGGAATAAACATAAGGGAAATCCCGGAAAAGCTATCCCAACAATTTAAATATGCCCAGGATAATAATCAAAAATATTGGACATTAAAAAATGTTGACTATATTTTTTGCAACAGAAAACCAAAAAACTATGATTTTAATCTGCGGTTCCTGTTGTGATTTTTGGCTATTTTCTGGAATTTTTCTATTTTTAGTGGTGTTTTCCACTTTTTTATTGACACATACCTATCTATTTTTTCACAAAGTCAATACCATTTAATTATTCACTCAAAAATTGTTTCCTTTTCCATCAATGAACTGAAACTTATAGAGTGTTCTAAAATTAAATATCCAAATAGGGATCATGACTCATTAGTATTAAACAGTTATTTGCCCCCACTCTAAGTAAAAATATGGGTACAAATTAAATACACAGTAAAATAATAAATGCACAGTAAAAATACTAGAAGCAAAGTAAAAATAATAAATGTACAGTAAATAATAGCATCTCGAAACTAGAGAGTGTAGAATTCCACATTTCGAATTTCACGTTTTCTAGTTTAAACGTTCGTGGGATATGTTCCCTTTTAGTTTGCTGGGGCGAAGTCCCAGCCTGCAAACTAGCTACTGAGCGTTTATTATTTGTGCAAACTGAAACTAGATACTGTGCATATACGGTTTTTTTACTAGTAAAATTTTAATAAAATACTTAATTAAATGAAATCATTTATTATTTTTTACTGACCAAAATCGAATTTGTTACTTATCGCTTTATTACTACCCTAAAAATAGGTGATAGCTGATAAACTTCTGTAGTATTAAAGAGTAGATTCAAGGGAGTAGTTTTAAGGAAATTCGAACGTTAGTCCGATTTGAGTAGCTTTTCTGTTGCTGTTTCATCTCCGCAATTAGCATAAAGGTACGCTTCTTGGTTTCGTCCCTTCCAAAGGGGCAAAAACGTCCAGCGGAGTTTTCCGCGTAATTTCCAATGAAGAGGTTGACGTAACATGAGCAATTGTTTGCTTTCCCGGTCTGATGGCACTCGCATTCATGCGGTGATTAGCGCGAATGAGCAGTAGGGGTACTTCCATGGGAAAAGTGGCGCGAATTCATCCAGAGCTGTTTGCTCTTCTGGCTTTGTAATTAAATTTCCTTGTCTTCTTTCTGCCTATCCACACTGAAAAATAACTTCCGAATTCAATTACGTCCGTTTTTTCGCACTAAAAAATTAATTAAAATTTCTACATGGACTCGTGTAAATAAGGGACGGGATATATGGCGTTCTAATTTGAATTAGCTCAGCTCTGCATCAAACAATCGACCGAACATTAGGCTTTTTGCCTGCATTACGATCTACTTGGATGTGTTAATGTACGTGATAGTGGATATTAGCGTCGCAGTCCACTCCGTTCATGGTAATTAGTAGTTTGACCGCCGCTTCGCACTGCTCTTACTTTAATTAATCACGTGAATCCCCACTTAAAATTATGCGGAGGGAATTCGAGTGATACAGATTTTGACACGGACGTCCATATTTGCATGAACATATTTCACCAACAGATGCAGACACTCGTCCAAATTGCAACAATAATTAGTCCAAAGCCCTTTTTGTCCAAGCGAGCTTTCAGGTAGATGGCGGCTTTTTGTCACCTTAGTTACCTCAAGTCGTCCCAATTTACAGAAACAACTTGCACTAAGTTCTAATTAGAAGTTATGTAGCTACATATCAGCTTAACTAAGCCATGCCATCACTCAGGACCATCAAAGCAAAGTGGGACAGATTGCCCCAATTATCCTCCCCATCCAGCACTAATTCTTTTTTCTCTAATTTTACACAGTGGAAACTTGTCTAAAAGTTTCAGTTTTGCGGTGATCGGTGAGCAAATGTTTGTCGTGTGCCGCAAACATTCCATTTTCTCGAAAAACTGCTTCCTACCAGTCACGTCAAAATCGAACCGCCAGTATTAAACACGACGTAAACATTGATTGATTTAGAAGGTAAATAATTCCGTGTTTGTCAATCGCATTGTGCCATCGGAACAAATATGCACCGACTGAACTTAGTTAACACATCAACAAACGCAAATGGGTTTAAAATTGCAATGGCGATGTTATTTTTGGATCTGGAATTCATTCGATATTAGATCGAGCTAATATTGAGGCAAGACCGTGTTATTATAATTCCGGCCAGCATGAGTAATTAAACCAAGCTGACCTCAAGTTCGGCGGTCTTCAGAGGCAAAAAACGGAAAATCGGAAAGCTCGTGTTTACTTTAAATCGTGAAATAAACAAAGGATTCACCGGACAAAAAATAGGGTCGGCGATTTTAATTTCGAGTTGGAAATTTTCGCCGGCTGCTTATTTGTTCCGGGAGATGATGTAAATGAAATTTTAGATAAATTTTCTAACTATTGTTTCATTGGAAAAGTTGTTAAAACATGACAGAATGTTTTGTAATTTATAGTTTTACGATATTAAATTAATGTGATGCAATGAAAGAAGACTCGTTACTTATTATTTTTAAGGTTTTTTTATGACCACACTATAAACTGCAGCTTTATGAAAGGCCGAATAGCAATATATTCTGTATAATAAAAGGAAAATAACCGCAAAACCGCTGATAAACAAGTCACTTAAAACGTTGTTGTAATTAACTAAGATTAAAGCTATTAGCAACTAAATGCAAAAAACCTATTTGATTTACACTTTATAGTTAGTTACAATACTATACTCAGTTACAACTACTTTCGAATCTTTAGCTGGGCGAAAATTAATTCCTGATTTCTTACAGTTTGAGTCTTTGAAACAAATCTTTTGTAATTCTAAATAGTCTAATATTAACAGTAACTACGACTTGGTTCAAATTCTTGTGGTCATCTGTCACGTAACCAAAATTTGGGACAAGCGTTATCCATTTGTTAAATTCGATCGTTTTTTTGATGAAAAAATTCAAACAAAATATCCATTATTACTGTGACATGTAACACTAAATGCTACATTGTTACTGTATTCAAAAATAGCGTGAAAAGTTGATATCAAAATAGAATCGATAAACGTTTCTACATAAACTCAATTTGTTTGTCAGATTGCGCGGACGTAAAAAATAAAACAGGAGGTGCAAAATTCTATTTACTCTGAGTAATTATGAACGGTCGAATTTTTGAAATTTTCTTGCGTTGTGACACTTCGACGAGTGCCTAATTCTAGTTTCTTGGGAAACTAACGATCCTGCCATCACCTAAATAAACCAAAAACATAATTTACCCCTTATCTAGACAACATTTCTCGATATATCATGCACACAATTCTTCAGCCTTTCTGTTGGCCTGTGAATTCAAACATTCCTGGCTAACACAGTGACGTGCGCTTATCCCCTGCGACATTACTTTCGCCGGTGATTGTACACGATAAGATTTCATGCCGGAAAGTCGTTCTTGCCCTTCTTTTCGCCCATATCGAATCGTCGAAAAGCTAATCCCTGAATTAGGATTTCACGAATTCTTATCAAAGTTCCACTTAACCTAAGAGCAATGTTTATTTGTAAACTAATTCTCTGAAAATATGCAAATTTATTCAGAAACTCGAACAGGGCAACATTAACATAAGAAACGATGTTAGGAAGATGAAATTTTTGCGGCACGTGTTGGGAGATGACTTTTGAAGAGTTTCATCGGCGCTATTCGAATCGAATTAAAAGCCGCCGGAGCAAAACACGTTGATAAATCTTGGAGAAATATTTTAATTTCTTTGGAGGTTTTTAGGCAGTACATGGGAAAATGGCGCAATTAAAGTCAACAACAAACTCTACCGGCCATATTTCATCAAGTTTAAGATAGTCAGTTAATTTAGAAAGGTCAAACTAAGTAACGTAAACTGTGCCGTTGGTTCTCATATTCTAATGCCGTTCCTTGTAACTCAAAGCCGTTTCACAAATTATACTCCTTGAGGCGCAATCGCCATATAAATTAAACCATATCCTGGCATATGGGGCCGCATCTTAACAAACTACTTCAGCGACAAATGCGCTCTCACGTGGATAAGTTCCGTTTCATTAAAATTGGAGCGAATATGCAAGCTTTGTTAATAATTTCGCCAGGAGAAGTTTGCTCTTCAGATACACCAGCGAGTTCGCAAATTAACATGTTAATTTTTCATGCTGATGGTATCACACAAGTTTTACAAATTATTCGGTAAAAAATAATTTCGAAGTTGACAAGATCGTTTTACTCAATGATAGAATTGCTGGATTAGATCGTAATTGATACCATCACAAAACAGAAATAGTAGTGACGCAAAGCGTTAAATTTGCAGCGTTAGGACAATGTAAATTTAACCAATTAAAATGAAATCTCGCATTTTGTGCTGACCTAGCACCAGTCGATGAAATTTGTAATACCCACAACAACATAACTATTAGTCAGAGTGGAATTAATTCAAGTCACTGACTGTCCATGTTTTAAACTTAAGACCAGTCTTTGTTATAAATTATTCCGTTAGTTTTGTTAATGAGCCGTTTCCACTTCTCGCATCTTCGGTGAAGAATGCAGCGCTCGACTTTCCCTTTTGATTAAAGCCAAGCCACGCCGGATGTGGCCAGTTATTTATTACACCAATCAAATCCAACAATTTCCAAATGCGACGAACGAAATTTTGATAAAACAAATCTTTATAGATTCACATTTTTATGAGTCTCCTCGCAGACGCGTTTTTGTCGAAAGCGACCGTTTTGTTAGTTTAACCCCTTACAAAAACACTAGTAGCACCATCTGAAACTTTTTATATCTTCTGGAAGCTTGATGGATGGAAGTAAAGAGTTGGGCGTAAAATTCTATTAAAATCAGTTTGAGCATGCAAATGATGTGAATACTTTTTCTGACGATTTTAATTAGATCGAAAAAATTTCGCTGGAATAACTTTTCAACTTCCGCATTAAAAACCTGCCTCGAAATCCCTACAGACAACTTTGTTAATTATGTTGTTAACAGCCAATATTCCGCACAATAAGGACGTACTACCACAGCAGTTTTTGCAAGTGGGAAATTGGGGCCAATGCAAAAGTTTATTTGGAATATCTGACATCTTTTTCATTTAAAAATGTCAAAAATTAGTGGTAGTGGTCGAAATGGTTCCCGTTAATCTTATAAGTATAATTCCGTAAAAGGTGATGGCCGAATTGGTTCCCGGGTGTGGGGCAAATTGGCTCCTGCATGAGCAGGTAGATGGAAAGGACTAAGTCACAGATATGTTTATAATTTAGATTTAAAACTTGCAGAAATGTTCAAATAATTCTTCAAACAATTATTTTCTTTTATAATTTAATAATTTTTTTCTTTTCTGTGAGAATTCAATCTTAAAGATTGAATTCTCACAGATATGCTTCTATGTGCCCCCAGGAAAAAAATTGAGAGAACTTAGATATGTGTCAAGTATCAAACAAAAAATGTGGTTCTGGCTCTAGAGTTCTAGTTCTTGTTTGTTTTTACATCATTTGCTCTAATTATCCGTCAATTTTAAATTCTATGCATCCTTATACTATTAAAGCTTCAAAATGAAGACAAATCACAAAAACAATTTTAACATTTTTCAACTTAGCGAAGGGATTCGGCTATGGATTTTACCACAATATTCCGTTTTTGCACTTGTGAATTTATTCATACACTTAAAATGCCATTCCTGTTATCATACTACTTTAATCCGTTTATCTGATCTACCTGACCGAAGGGAACCAATTCGACTATAATTAGAGAAGAATACCGAATTTGGGAACCAATTCCACTCGTCCCAAATTATTTACAATAAACCCTCTCAACTTGCTTTTAAAATGATGATAATCTAGCGTGAATTTAAATTTTTCCCTGCTTTTTTTAATACATCAAAAGATATAAAATTTTCAAAGCTGTTAAAAAGCTAACAAATTTGTTTTGTTAATTAATAAATTTGAACTACAAAAACAACTTGGTTAATTTTCGAAAATGTTTTCACGTTTTTTAATTATATGACTTCAAAATAAAACATCAGTGCATTTAATAAAATTCTCTCTGTAACTTACAATGAATTCATTTGAGCTTTGTGTGACGTGTTTTATGAAAGAATGCAGGTCTGGTATGCAATTTGTCTTTAAATATAATAAAATCTCCCAAAAATCAATGGACCCTTAATTTTTTATACTTAATTAAATTTAATTAATAACCGCCGGAAGAGCTAATAATCGAGCTGGTAATTGAGTTCGAGCCGTTGTCGTTCTTCAATAATCGAAGCGATTTTTTATGAGCCCCGGTAAATATTTATTTTTCTTTGCGTACAATTAATTACAAGTCTCGTTTGTTTGAGGACCAAATTAAACATTTTAATTAAATTGAAATCAGTTTCCATTAATTAGGTGCTAGAGTGAAATGATTACCATGTTTCAAATCTATTCTTTAGATTTATATTCGTTCCATACCTCGCCGCGGTCGACCAATATTGACATAGTTTTGATACATCGACTCCTGAAACTATTCACCAATTTCAACAATTTTGCCATACGTGACCCGGACGAATTCCAAATAAATTCATATTTGGCCGTGATCGAACGATTTTCACACAGCGAAACGTCCCTGCAAACACCACGCCTGAGATTGAACAACTTATTTACCAGATGGCTATGCGCCGGATAACACATTCAACAGATTTCAAACAATTTTGTTCTTGATAAAAACGAAACGAAAAAATTAAAATTAACAGGCATACCCACGCTTCTTTGTGCTAATTTCGTTCTTTTTTCTTCTTATTTTCGCAATGTTTATTGCTTTCCGGGCTGCAAATTGGAAATATTTTTATTATCTCTAGATGAATTTCAAAGCATCCGCGAAATGAACGCTGGCATTGTAAGAACGTGGAAATAATAATAAAAAATTAAAACCGTCAGACTTTTGTTGCACCCTCGAGGAGTTTTTTTTCAAAAATTAAGTATCGATTTGTAGAAAACATTGTGTACTTTAACGGATAGCGGTTTTATCGTGTATTGTTCTAGCGTTTCTCTAGTCCGGAAATGAAGAAACTTGCCTCGATAAGAGTTGTTTCGTAAACTTCCAACACCCATTTTTGACAGCGTCACGATCCTGGAAGTTCGCGTGTGTAAAAATTCCGAATCCCGAGCCATCAAATCCCGAAATGTAACGTATAATCTTGGCTTATAAAATTCAAATAACTTCTTTTGTATTGTGAGAACTTACTAGAAGTGAGTATCAAGCGTCCTAACGTTCGGTTAATACATCCCAGTCATGCATTGACCCAAATCACTCGAGATTCCTATCACTTGCGCTGAATATCGCTAATCTATAAAAATTCCATCAATCACGTTTTGTTTTACATGGACTAGCTTTTTATGCAGGACTTCATAATTCAGACCTTTTATCGGATATTTACAAATTATTAATTAAGTCGGCACCAGTTGGCCGACAATAGCCCGGAATCGAATAAAAGACATGACACCGACTCAACAAGGAAAAAGTTTATGATGTGTTTATTGTGTAGGAGCTGCGTTTTGTATGTACAATTCCTAGTTTATGAGTTCATAAACCCTTTAATTGTGTATAATGACTTAAATAATTGTAAACAGTAGACGGGGGTTCTTGTCTTTGTTAACACATGAGTTTGTTGAGACTCGAGTATGTTAGGCATGCACAAATAAATCTTCCCGGTGTATATTTTAATTGGATTTTTCTTGTTATGACAAGACTGCACCTTTCGCAGCTCGTTCCAGTGATTAGACAAGCTAAAGGTTATCTCGCGTTTCAATTACGCTCTTTTATTAGTGCAATGCCGGCTCTAACATTCCAATTAGTACGCACACAGAGTTTCCGGATTGAATGTGGGCAAACATATCGAAAAATGAAACAATATTTTAATAACGTTGTAACGACACAAAAATTATTTGTGCCACAACTATTCAAATAGGTATGTAATTATAGTTAATCTCAAAAATGTTTGTTCTGAAATAATTGTAAATATGAATTCAAAACACCGCGTTGCGTGTTGGTGATGTTCAATTTATAATAATAAATGTATTAATATTGTCGATATTGTTGTAAAAATGGTACTTCTATTCAGTGGCGAATAATAGTTGCAAATTGTAATCAAAATTTTAATTATATTGTACCTACTATTCGTTTTTGTCGAGACCACCCCCAGTGAAAAATGTTCGATATCTATAGGGATTAAATTCTCTTTATTTAAAATTTAATCCTTTAAGTGAATACACAAAGAGGATTCCAAGCTTGACAAGAATGTTATGTGAGAGATCCATTAATCTATTAGTCGGTTCAAATTTCTTACAGTTAGT
Organism: Tribolium castaneum; assembly: GCF_031307605.1. Lineage (NCBI taxonomy): Eukaryota > Metazoa > Arthropoda > Insecta > Coleoptera > Tenebrionidae > Tribolium > Tribolium castaneum. The sequence goes on from NC_087396.1 coordinate 16,922,180, forward strand.
TATCGAATTAAAAACAATTGGAAACCAATTAGGTGTGAGTTCTCACGTTTCCGTTTAATTGTAAGATACAGTTTTTAAAACCCATTCTGTAAGGAAAATTTGGAATATCCAGCTTAATCGGTTTCATTTTGATTATGGATTTATGTAAATTTTTATTTACACCAAAGTTTCCTTCTTATAATTTGGTAATTAAATGGCTAAAATCTCGAATAAAAAATCAATAAATTATGAAAATAAAAGAAAAGAAAACTTTTTTAGTTTTAGTAACCTTAAAAAGTTATGATTTATATTTGAAAATCCGTTAAAATTATTAAAAACGCATTCATTAAAATAAATCGTGCGAGAATATAATAACTGTCTGTTTGTAATTTAATGAGTGTTATACAATATCATAAAATAAAAATACGGCTTGTCACTCCTGTGAAAAAATTGATTTCCCCATAAATACAAACCTGGCTTTTAATGACGAGGTAACTAACACTTGTAAACTTTGTTAAATACTACAGTGGTAATAAAAAAATTAAACTGCGAAACAAACAACTTGTCTTATTGATGACCATTATTAAAACCTTTATACTTGGAATGTAAATAAATTTCCAATTTAACAAGCGCTACAACAATCCGTATTGTATTAACTTGTGTATATTACGGCCGTTCGTTAGCACAAGTGCATCGATTTTGTCCATGTTCTAAATTCAAAGCGAAAAAGTATCGGAAACCACTTACGTTGTTGGCAAGGCGCCCACACAATATTGTGTGAGATCAAAATTCGCTTAATAACTTTAAGGTAAACCCGCAATAGTAGTTCCATAAGCGTCGATAACGAAAGGTTTTGTTCGCAAAGCTGCATTGACGCATTAATGCATTAACGAAATTGACAAAACCGACTCTTTCTATAACGTGTCAATACGTTGCACTGTTTCTGGATTTATTATCGAGCTTTTTGACACCACAAGCATTAGCCTCGACGGGAAAATTGACCCAATCTATTATTCCGACGCCACAAATATCACGTTATGGATTTTTATATTTGGGGTATGAAAAGTGTAATCGGAAAGGTATCGATCTTCCTCCGAAAATTTGGTTGAGGATTGGAGATGAGGTCGCACTGCCAACACTTTTTCTTTTATCTGATTGATGGGTTACTTTGCAATAAATGAAACCCAACGATTAACTTAAATCAAGATAAATTATCTTGCTGTGGGAGTCAAACGGCGATAACAGTTAATAATGTGCTAGAACAACAACCAGCCGGTTCTAATGGATCATTTGCATTTCTTGAGAAAAGTAAAGGCAGGAATGTATTGATCTAGCCCAGACAAGATTCGCTAGACAAGTCACTTCTTAGTATTAGCAAAAAAGTCGAATGAATCAGACAAACACATTACAAATATTTCTTTGACATAAAAATGTAATAAAAATGACTACACAAGCCACACTGATTTGTACATGATATTGAAATATTTATCTGAAGCTTTATGAAACTACACGATACTGCTTTTTCTCAAAATAGCTTCTAGTGCAGAATTTTACTAGAATTATTCAAGATTTGCAATCATTTCGTCAACTCAATTACGTCAGATAAAGCGGTTTGAACTTATAGTTGGCAAAAATTTTCCAGTCTATTCATGAATTTTTAATCAAACCTAAGAAATGAATGTAGGTTGAAGGCTCTTGATGAGACATCTGGAAACATTACATTTTGAGGTAGTAGTGTTTGATCAAATAAGTGTATCATAGATTAGTTCTAACAATGGGTTTATATTGATTTACTTCAACCACTCACATATAAGAAATTGATTTTTTCAGCACAAGGGCAGTAGACGCTATTTTTTGAAATTTTTTGCAATATGAATTGGTAAGTTGGTGACAAAATGCTTTTTTATGAGGAACTGTTTATCATCTTTAGTCCCACAAAATTTTTAAAATACATACAAGTGTCATTAAAAAAATAAAAAACACACTCTGTTTTATTAAATAAAACAAGAACGAAAAGATATAGCCATTTGTGTGAGTAATAATTAATTATCATTAAGATTTTTACTTTCTTTATTTTTTTTATTTTATATTTCAAACTCACCGTGTGTAACAAAAATGTTATTGTCAAAATAAACAGTTAATAAATCAAGATAACGAATCTCCGATGTATTTATACGAACAAAAAGCGTGACCAATTATTACAATAAATGCATGGCTATTATTGCTGTTACTGCGGCAAATAAACATCACATTACAAGTAATTTTGGTTTGAATAAAAAACGACTTACCAAAAATTAAATTTGTGTGTAATTTCGGCAATTACTGCTGTTTAATGGTTTTATTTTTTTGAAAAACGTTTGGAAATTGAGGCTACTCACCGATAATTTACCTTTGATCAAGTATCATTCTTTCGGCAGCTTTTCGCGTTTGGTGTGATAAGAAACGTAGCGATTGGCAAAAATCCATTGAATGCATGATTGCGAGGGTGGCTCGAGAAGAGGTCACGGTCTTTCGTAGAATCGTACCGAAAGAATTCCCTTTCAAAGTGAGGAAAGTATTGTACTGTCAGTGAGTTTGAAATTTTTCGTTGTGATTATAATAACAAGACCGCCTGCTCAATTATTTGGAGATTTCGCTTCGTCTTTTCCCCCGAATATAAATTTATCGACACAAAACATTTACATAGGGAAATAATAACAGCAACGTCTAACAAAGTCAAATTAAAGTCACTGTAAGATCATTAAGTCCTAAATTATCTCCATTGTAAGCTCCGAGATCTCTCCATGAATTACTTACACGTTGCCTTAAAATTCATTCGTAAGAAACGCGCCACTGCGCCTTATTTACATTATATACGTGCTTTATTTACATTTTCGGAAATGTAACCCTTACAATGTGTTCAACACGTGTACCTAACTTTTTATTATCCCGCTTTGTATCATGTAACGGTGATGTGTAAAAAGGGTCGGAACTCTGATTTTTTCGAACGAGAATTATAAATCAAATTCGATAATCTGTGGATAAAGCTGGAACAAAGCTAAAATTAAAGGGTCAGAATCGGAAGAGAATGAATCAACTTGAAAAATTGCTCCGATCACACGACCAAAGCTCAATCACAAAACAATCATTTGAAAGTAATTCGCAGGCTAAATAGCTCATTACTCCTCTTAATTACCTGTAAATTACGAATTTGCGCTTTCGCAAGTTTAAAACAGTGGGTAATTCGAACGTAATAAATTACCTTTGCATTATGTTCTTTTTTATGAGCTAATTACATTTAACGCCGGCGATTTAGCATAAAAGAGCGGCTTTTCCGAACTTGGACCAGATAAGAGGTTGATATTCGATTAATTCACCAGAATCGTCCAATAAATGTCCTTTTAATGGGATTTTATCGATGGGTATTTTATACGCCGGTTAGTGTTCGGTCATTACCATGATGTCACAAATTGAAATTGATTGACGAAGTGTCATGTGTGAATTAACTTTCGCTATTCACATTTTTTCGGTAAATTTTATCAACCGCAATCGGCAAAAAAATCATTAGCATAATGCTTTGCAAATAGTACTTTATTAAATTAAATACCTGTATGGATATAAACATGTTCGTGTTGTACATTAATTAAAGAAAATGACAGATAAGTGGACAAATAAAAGATTTATATTTATTTTCTTGCAATTCTGAGAAAATTGCGAAAAAGATAATTAATCTTGACATTTCGTGACGTGTCTTCTAGACCAATTAAAAATATTTTACTAGCTGAAGTATTTTTCAACGTCTAGGTCGTACCGATTTGTACATTTTCGAGATCCGGAGTCCGGAGTGAATTATCACCACAAACAAAGCATGTGGGAAGTAGTAAACAAAGATAGTGATCATTGCTTGATCACCTATTAAGATAAGTTATCCAAGAAGAACTGGTTTTACAGCAATAACTCGCAGCTTGCAACTTACATAATCATTAGGGCCTATAAAATATGCATTAACCAACAAAACTATCCCAATGATTTATTTTTATTGCCCAAAATACGAGATTTATTCACTGTGTCCCATATTTGCTACATTTATACTTTTGGAAGCAGAGACTTTCAATTAAAGTATGCACCTACAAAGTCTTTTAAAAGGACAAGTGACAGGAATTGAATTTTTAAGCTAAATAGGAAATAAAAGTGACGCCTCATAACTCAGTTTTAAAATAAAATTTATCAAACTTAATGAATCGGACAGAAATCATAATTGATTAAGACAAACTTTTACATGTTTTAAATTAATTCCAGACGTATTTTCCAACAAATTATAATGAATGATTTTTAATTTAGAAGCGAAAAATCTTGTAGAATATTTTGTAAATATCCAATGTCACTCGTTAATTTCGTTGCTTAGTCTTGGAACAATGTGGAATTTTCACACATCAATGTCTGAATTAATTCACAAATCGATAAAATATTAATTTCTTTACTACAAAACAAATATTGATCTTAATGTGCATTTGCTTCTATTGTTATAGTACCATATTGAATTAGAACACTTTACTACCTACTTATTTTAATTATCATTGTATACGCATAATCGTGATATATTTCCCCAATTTTATAACTTGTGCTCAGTTAATAAAATATGTTTAATTTATTTAAAACGTTATGTTTAGAGTTGATTTCCTTAGAGAAATATATTCCAAGGATGCATTTATTTTTTCCAAGTGTGATAATCATGGAACCGTTGACGGCACTTTTAGAAAGGGAATTAAAAATATTTTCCAAACAAAAAATTGTAATTGTTTTTTTAATTTATTCAATTTATTTTGCATAAAAGTTAAAGTAAGAATCTAAATAACCAATAAAATGGAGATATTTGTTAGAACCATCAAGCTTTTATTTCATTTTATCACTTTGTTTTGTCTCATTTTCTTTCTCAATGTCTTCCACATAAACTCACTGAACATTGACTCGGCAATATTATTCACAGTGGAAAAATTAAACAAAATCAATGATTCCACGTTGGGAGAGAGAAATACTTGCCCTTTGCCCCTTTACTGTTACAGCAAACAATTGTTTCAAGTTATTAAAATAATAATGGCTACACTAGATTCAATCATGTATAAAAATATTTTCAAAACTCGAGATAGTAATTGATCAGTGTGAATCTGTCACCAGTATTGTTACAGAGGGAGAAATAAATTTCATTTGGATGCAAAAACCGGTGCTAAAATCAGGCTTTTTCAGGCAAAAATGTAATTAATTAATAACCGGCAACCGATATTAAATTAATATGAGCCACGTCTGGTTGTGACGAATCTAAATAAATGCAATGAAATATTAAAGTAAGCCCACGTATAGTCGGGGTTGCTGAAACAGTGAATGACAGGATATAAATTAAATAATTGTAAAAAATTAATGACGCAATTAGGAATAGTTTACTTTTAGTTTCAATAAATAACTCCTTGGAGAAGGCACTTTTATTTGTCACATTAAAATAACTAGATGTGGAAATGTCCTGAAGGATTTTACCGGAAAAAAGTGAAAGGAAAATTGGAATAAATTCAGAATAAATGTTTTACTTTCATTTTAAAGAACAACAAAGGTAATAGAAGTTACGACCAAGGTCAGAATATTTTCCATAAGAAAACCATTGGGATGTTTTATCCAGGCTTCCAGAGAGGGAATGAGATTCATGAAGTTTTCATTTAAAATAATATTTCCTTAAATTTTTTGTTTAAAATGTGGGTGTTGGGGAGAGAGTAATGTTCCGAAGTCGAGGGTGGCAAATTCGTCTCGGAATCACTTACCGGGCTTATCGAGGTCGTTGGGGGTGGAAGTATCCTCTAGCCCGTTGAAGATGGGAGACACCTGAGGCGCGGTCACCAAATAGATGGCAAGGATTCTCCAAATCAACCCCATGAACACTATCATTTCCTTACATCTCAACACTGAAATATCTCACAACACCACACAGGACCCGGCACAACGCTTTATAATCCTGCACCGTTTGGCCACAAAATCTCGCAATTCATCGTAAAGAATCAGCACGAGTTGCAAAGTTTGAAAGCTTCGTCCTTTGAGGGGTTATGTTTGCGGGCATGGCATATTATCCTTGCGGCTTTCCGGGCCTTCGACGCCGTTCGAAACGATCTCTTTCGCGGTCATCGCTGTACTGAGAGCGTCTATCAGGTTCTGCTCTAACTGCGCTGCTCTTCTACCTTGCTGGCAGTTCGCGCTGGTGGAGGCTCTGTTCCGCATCTTTCCAACCCTTCGTTCTGAGCTGCCGATTTTACTTTGCTTACGTATGTATTACAGGAACACGGAATCTTTGTGGCCCGAATTGCTACAGTTAAAACGTCAATACGAGGCTAATAAACACCGGAAAATTATTCGATACGCTCCGGGAAAGTTTCAAGATTCGGGTTTTTGATCGATACCGACTTCCGGATGCACCTTAGCACCATATTTTCCTTTTCTGTAATTGGAGGCATGGTCAACGGAGCGATAAAACCGGATTTTAGTCCGGAGTTGAATTTATTTCCAGTGTTTTATTATTTATGTGGACACAGCTAAGGGACACGTCAATAGTTGGCTGGACACGTCGCTACAACCTGACATTTTAATACCATCTTATTTACCCGTTCACTGGACTATTATTTATTATTAACAGACAATCATTAAACCATTTTCTAAAATTTACAGTGGCTTTGTTAAATGCATTTTTGCCGAAAATAAATATAAAATTTCTGTTTGTTTTTAATATTTTTAATTAAAATCTACGTTTATAATTACACAAATATTATTATTTGTACTGTTCTGTTTAATATTCATGTAAAAACTCAAATATGGAGGCTACTGGGCCATCTGCAAATAGAGTGTTTGATTGTGGAGGTCAATATTCATCAGATTTTTGGTGATAACGTGCAAGTCTTTGTTTTTCAACTTTACCCAAATAAAATTAATAAGAGTTGCACGGTGAACGTCCTTACAGCTAGTTAATTACTGTTCTCTTTTTAAGAACTACTTCGTCAAAAATGCTTAATGAAAGTGAAATTACAGGCTTGAGCACCATCAACGAGCCTCTCTACCAGTTTTTCACAAAAATGCGTCCGAGTAGTGCGGGTCTCTTTGTGAAAACAATTTTAATTTGCACGAGAAAATGCAAAAAGACTGAGTCGAGTTCGCTCTTTGAATTTTTAATTTTATTGTCTGCATTTTGTTGACTTTATTTTATTGAAAGTTATGCGGCTGTCTTTTACGACTCTGCTTGATGTCTTCTTACCACTAAGATGGTTTTAAATGTAATCAAATTATACCATAGTAAAGTGTTTATGAATAATAAACAGCTGAAATGCACAGCGATTTAAAATTTAAATTAAGTTTTAATCAATATGTTAGTAGTTTGTGTGTGTAGTTGTATGAAATAATTAAACGAGCTTTGATTCGTCACAAACATTTTTTCAAGATGAAACCGTGATAATTTTGAAATTCACAGGAAAATGGACAAAGTAATTAAACAGAGTGTGGCTTATTCTAAAAAAAAATTACATTGTTATTTGATTTGGGAATAGTGCCAGTTCAAGGATTTTTCAAAAACAGATTTCAAAGGCTATTGTAACATTTTTATCTTCTAGTACATGAAATATTTGACAATATCCAGGCTTTCAGTGTGTTCCTTTAATAAAATTTCTTGAATCATGTGTTGTGTAGGTAGTCGGTTCGGCCTCCATAAATGTAAATAAATGCCATCACAAGAGCTTAGAAATTATTTACATATCTTTAAAATATGCAAATTCATACATAAAAAATGCAGAGAAATATTGATTTTATTGAATCTAATGAACTCTTACGGTCAGCTTAGAAGCAAGTAATACTAAGCAGGTAATATTTATTATATTTGTGGTGTGAAAATACTCATTAATATTTATCGACCTTTAGCCTTCGTATGGTTAAAGTGCAAGAAATGTGTTTACGGCAAATGTTAAAAGTACTGCAAAAGGTTTTTAACGACTGCTATAATCCAAGGTTGTTTTAAAATCCATGCAAATTTTCTTGACCACAAGCAATTTATAATATATGATTAGTCAAATGTGAATATTTTTGATGATTTTATGGGAGAAAAAACATCATTCATCATTGTTACATCAATCTGAAATGTACCAGTGGGTTGATTACAAACAAATGTGACTTTAAGTTATGTAACAATGTAAATACACGATTAAAACCATGAAAGAAACTTAATTGTTCAGTGGGAAGAGGAGGTGAATTATATTCACCAGGAAATCCTTGAGACAGCAGCTTCCTTCAACTTTGACATTTTTTAAAAAATTGGTAAATTATTAAAAATGACAGGTGATTCAACACCGGATGAGAATATTTTATTTTGAAAATGTCCTGAATATAAATAACAATTTTTTTTTGTTCATGTACAAGTTCTGCCTCATCTATAATCTCGAGTCTCGTTAAAATTACATCAATGAAGAACTGTCACGCTATCATTTTCCTATTTTTCAGATTAAAGCAAACTGTTGAGTCTGTTGCAACTATCAATTTAGAACATTATACTAAAGGGGAAAAAGTTGCACAAATCAGGAGTGAAATAAATACCTCAGAAGATGTCTTTGTCGGGGAATTACGGCGGTGTTGGAGACTTATTAATAATTAAAACAACACTTCGCAGCCGGATTATGCAGCTCTATCGCTATTAAAGCAAGCAATTGACATGCAAAGCATAGCCGTAAATAATAGAATTAAATTAATCCCGACTTAAGAACGTGCTAAAAGTTCTATACAAAGGTATAATTGTCCCAAGAATGTGTTAATTAGACCAATTAAGCTCACGATTGATCAGGTGCATGTTATTTTCTTGCGACCGAATTTTTAGCGGATTTGTCCGTCTGGTCCCAGGCATGCAGCCGCAATTAAATATGGTGGCAACATAACGCAAATTACATGTAACTAATGTCTGTTGCGTTGATAAAAATACAAAGAATGCAATTAGGAAAATATCATAGAAACATTCGTACTCACACGCTCAGCTCGTGTCATGTCTCTGCTGTGACAGATTGTATGTTCGCGTGGTGTGAATACGACCCTTAGCATGCAAATTTTCGAATACTTTAACAGTCTTCAAAAAATCCGAAATCAGAAATTCATCAGAGCCTAGTGAGGCCGGTAAATAAATTACAAGTGTTTCCGGTGGAAAGTCAAAATACGCTTGATGGAATAATTAAGGAGGATTTTTTGAGACAGGTCTAGACGTTGAAATGCGAAAGGAATTACACCGCTATGAATTCCGACGAGTTTTAATATCCCTGTGTGCTGGCAAATTTAAAAACTTTTGATATTTCAACTTGTCATATCTCTCCTGCTTTACATGGATGTCTTACACAAAAACACGTCTTGGACATTATTAAAATGTGGCGAAGCATTGTTCTAAAATTTCTCATATTTTTTGGCTTGTATTTGAGCCAGACTGGAAACGTAATACCTTGCCTTTTCACAAAAAATGACTAGAAATTAACTCAGTATTCTTTTACAAAAAAGCTTTATATGAACACAAATATCTCACATTTTCAGCGTAATGAAAAGCTTGAATTTTTCGCCAAAGTGTGACAGGCAATAAAAATTTCGCCCCAGATTAGTATGACACTTTTCGTATTTTTGAATCTAGTTTCGTGTATCGATTACATTTTGTGTGTTAATCGTGCTATTCTGTGTCTTCCTGTTGACAAATAGGTCAGTAAAAGCCTGTCACAATTACTTGAGTTTATTGTGAGTCGTCGGTCAATCGATAGCGATTGTAATAATCCTCGTATTCAATCCTCGAGTAAAAAATTTCCTTCGCTGATAAAATTCTTCTGAGGACAGTCTTGTGTGAAATTCTTCTGATACGATTGTGAATTATAAATGGCGGCCATTTCTACACTCCGAGAAAAATTTGTGTAACTATTTATCTTCATTTTCAGTAGGTCAAGCCGTGAATGGACTTCCAATAGGAGATTCTCTGCACGTTTTCTGAACCACCGGCTGGAATTCGCCTTCAGAAGGTCCACTTTAGGCCCGAGATTTTCCAATTCGTGTTACCCTAAATAACTTAGTAATGGCTTGCGAATATCGACGCTCGAATTAGATTGCCAACTGAAAATTTACTGTATTCTGGAATAAATTAAAGTGGCGACATTTATTCCAATTATTTTATCAATTGAATTAAGGGGACAAGGAGTCATGAAATTTGTTAAAGTAACGACTCATTTTAGTTAATTAATGAGGCTTTTTATGCACGTTCGGCACCAGTGGGAACCACTTCTGGAACAGTTATTTATCGAAGCTAGGTTCTAATGGAGAAGCTGATTTAATAAAAGCTGACGTTGAGCATTTTTTCATTGCCATTGCTAAATTTGTAATATAAGACAAAAAAGCTTCCATTTGTTCAATTTGCTCTAAAAAAAGTAATAAAAGCGTTTTTCTGTTGTTTGTCTTTCTCTATACAATCGTCAAACATTTTCAATTTTTACATCAGTAAAACCGTTATTCGACTATATTGTTTGTTATTAAATAAACAAATCGTTTTCCAGTTGTCTGGTAACTCGCATGTTGTGAAAGAATCAATCAATCATTTTTTGTTTTAATTATGTGGATGGAAAACAATTCGTCTCGTGGTATCCACTTGCCCGAAGTAAAAGTAACTTTTAGTCAATTACATTCCGGAGTCTGAATATTCTTTCTAAGTGCTTCCGTTGGAAACAAGCAAACTTTTTCGAATACAATCAATGGTTTAGTAGGTATACCCTTGTTATTAACGGTGTAGCAAGTTTATTCTCTTGATATTTGTGGAGCACAATTTCCCGGTGTCGTTCGGATTAAAAATTCGGCCTGTTTTGGGATTCAAAAACTGAAAGTTGCAAGTCTACTATTATTTATCCATTAGGAAAAGAAGGAAACCCTACTTATCAAGGAATTCGTGGGAATGAATAATTCATTCAAATCGAGGAAGCATGTACAAAAGTTCCCTTTCATTACTTTTAATTCAACACGAAATACACAGGGCAGATTAATTAAAGTTGCGGCTGCTTCCCGTGAAACTGCAAAACGTGTTGAATTATTTAAGTATTGTTTTGTGTGGGACATGAAAAATGGGGAATAAATCGAGATTCAAGGAGGAATTTCCGAACGACATTAGTCAATGTCCGCGTCGCGTCTGTCGCGGTTTGATAGAGGAGGATATGAGCTCATAATCTGTTTTTGGGCTGTGTTAGGCGGTTTTGGCTCGTTGGAATAAATTTGATGGTATCTGGGAGCCAGTCATGTAAAATGATTCATCTTAATTTCCCCTTTTGTGTAAATATATTCCAACAAACCTTATACCTTTAAGCTATTAAATCTTATTATGGTTTGAATCTACGATCCTGTTTGTTTATCTCTACGTTCTGCTTTCGATTGTTCCAACCCTTGCTACATCTTCTATTTACCGATAATATTAGAAGCCGCAACATTTCGCTACAATGTTTTCCGATCGTCTGAACCGAACCGACTTTTGCTTCTTTTGCATCACACACTCGAATCACTCTACCCCGAAAATTTGATTAATTTTTTACTCACAGTTTACTCAATTTTCTGAATAAACTACCGATTGATTGTTAATGAACATGCAAATAACTAGGGCCCGGGTGACCTTCCACTGCTCCTCCCACCGTGGTAGGGAGCCCAATTTTCATTATTACAGCAGGCTTAAAAAAGCTTCTCCCTCCCTTGTGGGTGGAGGGACCTAAAGTTGTCCGGACCTTAACAGACACGTAACTCAATCAAATAATTATCAAAGAACTATTCGTGACGTAGGCGACTGCTTTAAGAACAAATATTTTTCACTGTCAAAACTAAACATTATTCTAATTTGATTCATCACGAAGAACTAGTTTTATCTGCAGGTATCATTCTTTTTAACTTATTATAACGTTAATGATCCTAATGAGCTTCTAAGTTTGTGTATAAATGAGCAATTTTGCCAACTAGGCAAAAATTTGCTAATGCCCGCTTTTTGGAGCCGAGGCGCGTGAAGCAAATTAAAAGATCGAAAATTATCTAGCCTTACCTGTTATTTCACGGCTATTTAAAGCAATTAAACTTTAAATTAAGCTCGTTTTTTGCGACATTTCTCCTTCTCCTCATAATGTCTTACCTTCAATCGACTATAACTCGAACAAGTGTTGCTTTCCTAATTAATTATTGTCTTCCGAATGCTCAAGTTTTAATTAACATATATCGAATTCCCTGCTTCGCGCCTCTGAACCGGTTTTCCATTCAAGTGGGTTTTATGTGATGCTCCGGGTTATTTTGTCACTATTTTCTTGAGCCAACAAAGCTGATTGATTACACCCGGGCGTAATTTGTATCTACCTGGACACCTCCAGTTGTTATAATGCCGCGTCAAAGATACCAACTTATTGACTTTTTGTTGCTTTCATCGGGCCTTGTTTAAGACACGCAAGGCTAATTTCAAATGAGGTGTTCTCTGTAATTTTCTGGCATTGGTAGTGATTTGGTAAATTACCAAAGCATTCTTCGTTGGATTATTATTGGCTTTTTCTGGTTTAGATTACCCGCACTGATAGATATGTAAATAGGAAATATACATGTTTTGTACAAGGCGGCCCAGTGATGCCATGTTAGACCTATTAATTATGGTTTGACAGGGTTTCATGTTCGGACAAATATTATCTCGGAGGTCGCCGATTTCGGACTTCTCTCTTCGTTATCTTTTATTGTAATCATCGGGAAATGTTTGTATGTAATATCAAATGCCAGTTTAATGGCACCACAAAAGAGAACGCTAATGGACAAGTGTCAAATGACGTTTGAGTTAATAATACTGATGTTTGGACGGTTTTTATTCCATCAACATTAACCTAATTATTTAAATTTAGGTACTTTGATGACGATTTACGTTAAATAAATTATTTTTCAATATCGAAACATGGCTGAATCAAATGACATGAAATTTATTACCCATTTTGCAACACAATGCAACTGCAATAAACATAAAGGTAAAAGCTCACCAGTTCCTCAATTTAAATGTTTTATAATTACATACGTGGCAAAAGTCATTGCTTTGTTGAAAATTATTAGCACTTTATGGCCGCTTTTACTGGCAGTTATAATATTACAACGTTTCAAAGGCCTGAATTTGCTACTAGTAGTATAAATCAAAATTCATCACGGCGTCGTTTTCTTTTCAAAGTGTTTGGAGTACATTTTTAGTAAGACTTTTTTGAATTTTATGAATATGAAAGGTTTGCTCTAAACCGCTTTAGCTTCTGGTAATTATTTACAAGCGTATTCTTAAATGAAATATAAAACTGTGTTTGTTAAAAATTCGTGTTGAGGTCAATAAAAAATCAATCATTATATGCCTAATGTTTATTATTTTCGATCATTGATTGATTTCTCATCTTGACAGATATTCCAACCTTGAAAAAGATTATTCATTTGAAGGAATTAATGATGGTTTTGCTGTAGGTACAAATACAAAATAAAGGTATTTAACATCGTTTATAACATACAATATTAAACACTGAATTCTAAATGAAATTGTCGATGCATGCTATCTATGTATAGTATTAACTTATGAATAAACTAAATAGTAATCTATAAGCCATCATATAACAATTTCATTATTCTTACTACGATTTGTGCTCACGTTCGTAGTTTAATAGTGGTTATCAAAACCCATGAACAAGCGATTGACACCAAATCAGACGCTTTTTGATTGAGCTACTCACATTTCTCAACACCTGGCCATATGAGGCTAAGGAAACGTTATATCAAAGTCTAATCCGCATTCAATCATATTAATATTAGAACAGTCATTCATCAAAATGTCTTGTCATTGTGCTTATCTACATAAAGTACTCGCACTCACAACATCAATAAAAAACTCTTCATGTAATTCAAAAGTTCAAGCACCGCACTAGAAATTTCTTAACTTCACTAATTCTGGCCTGAAAAAAAATAATCAAAAGTTTCTCAGATATTTTGTATGTAAATCCTACATTGTGTTCCTGAAGAAATATTTATGGTAATGCAGGACAAAGCTTTCACGGGAACTCCGGGCAAGCAGAAAAAAATTGTAAATTTTCTTACGTCATGTCAGTATTGAATCAGAAGTTACTAATAATAATTTAACAAAGCCAAATCCTGTTTTGGTCTGCAACCGGAACTGAAATATTTTTGATGAATTAGGAAAAAATCCGCTTGTGTATTACACAGCAAGTAATTTATTCCTTGCGATTTAATACGGTATTGTTCATAGGTCGTGTCAACCACCACTCCTATTTTCCCAACAATCAATTAACTATTTATGCACAAGATTTGTGTTCTCTTAAAGTATTCACGACACCTCTTATCTTTAATTAAGATTAAATTTTTGGAATTCAGAACATTGAACACTAATCATTTTATCATTTACCAGCGTTTTTAGAAAAATGTAGCTTTGTTATTAGATCGGTTCATAAATAACGATTATTTTGAACATTACTTGCAATGTTGGAACGCATTTCTGAATAATGAATGCAGTCGATACCGTATTAAAAGTTTAAAAGACAAGCAAGGCAAGTATCTTCATTCTTCATAATTGTAGTAACTAACGTATCAACTAATAGAAACAATTTTATTGCGCGAGATTGTTTACACATCTAATTAAACAAAAGGATGTGATTAACGTGAACTTAATGACTTTTTAATAGTTGCCAAGGTTTAAATCTTGTTGAACAAGTTTTCTTAATGAGATTTGTGAAGAATTTCAATTTGAACTTTGACTAATTGTCGCTTCATGTCGATTTTGAAAGTTTCGCAAAATACACTTTTCTGATGATGTAAATGGTTGAATGTAACACCTCTGTTGACCCATGACATGGTATTGGCTTACGGTATTTATTAGCCATGTGGGTAGTGTTTTAGTGACTTAACAAATTTTTTCATAAATTATCTTCTCGAGGAATGTTGAGTAGGCCAATTTTCTCAATTAAATCAAACCAAGGATAGGGGGAAACCTTTCAAGGCTCGCATTTTGCAATCAATACCACCCATCATTAACATAAATCATTCTCTACGCTGTGATTATCTCGATGTGTGAAATATTTGCTACATTCTTGGAAAACACTCGTAATTATCAATTCTGCTCATGTGTGGCTTCACCTGAGGTCACATTTGCTAATATGACTAATGAAAACTGAGTAAACAGCGACTTATCCCGATAGAGTAATTTTCGTTGGTGGATTTATACTAGGGCGACGTATTTGTGGAAAGCTTTGGCTGTTCTAGGATGAAGTGAGATATAGTCGAGCGGTCATTTCGGATTCCTCACAAAGGAACAAGCTCAGTCAGGAAAATGGCTTGTTCCTATACAGCTCCTGCCATGAAATTAACTTGCATTATGTCGGCTGGATGTCTTAATTTTTCATAGTTAACATCGTTGATGGGCGCTTCTGTATGGAAATTCTTCCACGAGAGTGAAATATGAACACTTAATTGTTATCTTTTGCCTTTATTATAATATAAAAGACATCATTCTTTTCAACGAGTCTATACATCAAGGTTTGTGAAACTGCTGTTAGCAGTCATGTTGCAAATCTTTAACTCATGTTTTAAAAGCTTGTAATTAAAGACAATACAATTACAGAGTACCGGAGCTAATTAGACATGCCATGGACTTTATACTCAATTAAAGAATTATACGAGTAATTTTTGTTTCTTACTATGCATATTTTTTCACTATTGGTGCAATTTTTGAAGCAGCAAAAATGTAAACAAATATTCCGAATGCCTCGGAAGTTGGTAATAAATAAATTGTTTGATTTGCTGGTATGTGCTTTATTTTAATGCCAATTAAGTGCTTAATTTTGCTTTTCAAACATAAATGGGATTTATGTGTTAATTCTGTGATTTCAAATTTCGGTTAAAACGTTGCGTTTCAGCACCTAAAACCGAAATCTCATTTGTTTGAACTAACAACAGTTTAGCAAAAATGTTAATTGTGTAGTAAAACTATTTAGAATTTATCCCTACAATGTTAATCCGTTTAATTCGTTTTGCTATTAAGTAAATCTAAATGTACCTTTTCGCGGTGTTTGGTGTTAATAGACATTGATGAATGTATTCTATCCCGAGTAGAACATAATGGATGCAAAAGTTTATAAATTGAATGGATGAGGGTAGAAAAGCCTTAGTTGGGAAGTTGGAAAGTCGGTGCCGTTTTGAAGGTAAGTTCGAATAACTATTAGGAGAGGAATTTGCTTGCGAAAACCGTCTAAGATTCAATTATGGCCTTTTGGTTTTTACGATCTATTAATTTGGCTGATGTGCAGTAAAATAAACGTATAAAATGCGTAAACGGTAAGTAAACTGGCGGCTTGTAAAGTTAACGGTGAACATGGAGTGTGCATTAATCGGTATTTATGAGGACTTAATCTGCAAGCTGCGGAAAAATTGTTTTATTAGTATTTGCAAGATTTCAGTTTTGTCGTCGTGTTTTATGGAAATTTATGATGCCATAAGTAGGAAAAAAATCCAGCATCGAGGGAAAGCAAATCCGGTCGCAATTAATTCGTTTTGTTTTATTGATATATTAGCATTGGACCAAAATCTATTTAGTGAACAATGTACAATTAAAAGTGATTTATTCTATTAATTTATAGAATGGCTGTATAATTTCCAGTAAACAAGTTCAGTGCATGTATTTTTAAACAAAATACTTTTGAATAAATCATTCGTATAATACCCGAGCCTGGGTCCAGCTTATCCCATTTTCATTCAGAGCGGGTTTATATGACACAGCCCCACTCTTCCTAATTTATACATTTTTATCTAAGGGTATAATAATTGCACCCAGTGAATACAATAGAGACCTAGATAAGACCTAATCAAGTAACAATGACCTTCTTTGTCTGAAAACCCAGCAAGACGTCCATTAAACACACCGGCAGCCTCATCATTATTAAATATTCATTGGGCATTTAAACCGGAATTTTTTCACTAAATCTCAACTTCCGCTCTTGTTAAGAAAACGCTCCATCATTAAATCGAAAACTGTTTGCCCATCTGTATTCAGTGCGCCCCTTGTGGTAGCATAAATAATTCTCAGATAATTACATTTTCAAAATTGTTGTACTTTGGGAGCTTCAACACTTCAGCCTGAAAGGATTGGATTAGTGTGCGCTTTTTCTTCGTTATCCGTCCTGAATACGATTTCGGCGTTAATTAAGCAAAGAACGATAAAAAAGATTACTCGAGTTGAAAGTTTGTTTCTGAAAGAATGAACGGGTAGTTAATTTTAATGGAGGGGAACGCAAGCCACTTTTAATCATACAGAACACTACCAAAAGGAATTAATTACACGAGTCAAACTTTTGTTTATCGATACTCGAGTTCAAACATAACTGTCAAAGTTATTAATCTTGAGCTGCACCTTCAATAAAAATATTAATTGACTCGGGATAATTTTAATTTGAAGCGTGACAGTTGCTTCTGGGTGGCCCTAGCTGTCCAACCTACACAATAAATTTGATATGAATGGTTTTTGACAAACACTTACTATTTTAACTTTATTACTTTTGCGATAACTACTTTAATATTTTCTAAGCGTTCCGAAGAATATTCATCTCGTGAAGGCGAAGCCAACGTAATCAGTAAAATAAAACTCCAACTCAATGTTTATCTCCGGAAAAACTTTACACTCGGTCAATATTTAAACAAGTTAAATTAAGAAGTTGGCGTATTGAGCCCATAAAGTAAGATTCGAAAAGTGTTTTAGTCGCTACCACACCGGTAACCCCTCCTAAATTTCTTCACCCTCAGCGAATAGGTCATTTAAATACCACCCTTAACTCCCGATTGCGATAAAATATCGCTGGAATGAAAACAAAGCTTTATTTAATTCGTCCACTTTTTCACACAAAGCATGATTGAATCTATCATTAATCTCGGCTAAGTAAAGACGTAATAAATAATTTTTAACCTGGCCATTGTTGCATGATGACATGACCCGCCATTGTTGTGTCGTTCTGAAATTCTTTAAAACGATTTGATGAATTGGGTCTTGGCCAATAAATTATCAAAGTGTTGTGTGCGTGAATTTATAACTGGCACGCCTTTCTTGGTTAAATTTAACAAGACGGAGATGTTTGCTTATTTTAATTATGGCCGCAATATATTTTGTTTACAGACTTGTACAATATGAAAAGCATTAGAAACGTGCTTCGGGAGTAGGTGCCGTGCTTACAGCGGCTTCTTGCCGCTCATTAACGATTATTATTTTAAGAACAGAACGAGACTATTGTCGGAAAATCGCACAACTGTCTCTAACTTTGGAATATTGTTTTCACAAGGATGGGGTGAAAATTTTCAATCGTTTAATTGCGGCAAGAAAAATTTTGCTAATCCGCCGAAAATATGCATCGAGTATTCAGCCCGAGAGCTTTTGTGTGGAGTAGAGTTAGTTCAGTATTTTTGTTAAAAAACAAGTGCTATTTGTACAACTTTTAATGAGTTGTGTAACGAGCATGCCAATAATTATTGTCGAATACAGTCCATATTAAAGTGCCTGTTTTATCATTCCATGCTGGCAAAACTATTATATTCTATGAGCAAATAAAATCATTTTTTTAATTTCGCTAAAACTGATTGTGGTCAATGCATTGTTTCAGCTTTCATAGCTTTTTCAGGTTGTATAAAATCCAATCTGAATGTGACCGGTGCTCGAAGCCCCCGAATTTTATAAATATTATAATCGGTAATATGCCTTTTATTACGCATATTACCATAAAATTCTCTATTCTTGCGTAAAACGCTCCGTGGTATCTGCATATGTTAATAAAATTTTTCACCGTTTACTGGCAAGCTTTATCCAAGCTCACGAAAAACGCTTTTTTATTGCTTTTCCTGCAAATATTATTTATCAAAATTTTCAAGAATATTAGTTTGCTTTATGCCTTGTCGATAACAATCCAACCATTTTTGGTTTGTTTTTGTATTGTGTCAAACTTGGGATTCAGTGAAGCTGTTTTCAAGAAATGAACTGAATGTGGCTGATACTTGGCGATGCAATTCGTGTCTCACTTTCATACATACAGAAGCTATGGCGCATTTTTCTATAAATTTTAACTTGAGTGCGATGTTTGATATTTTTAACAACTAAAATTTTATATTATACAAAGAGAATTTTTAATATAGGAGCAAGAAAATCATTGTTAGTTTTCCACTGAAGTATCATCGTTTATTTTTATTAATTTTTTTGCTTTATACGCTTAATAAAGAAGGCACTAGAGATTTTAAGGACGCTTAAAATTCTTCACTAAAAACGTTACTTTCTCTTATTTCGCTCTCGGCGTTACAAGATTAAAGATGTACAAAAAATGATATATAATTCAAGCTTTCAGTATGTTACTGACACAATAAAACATATTTTTTTTTAAGAAAACGCTTATTAATAAACTATAACCTATCCGGTTTTGTCTATAGGATTTTGCACGATCCTACGTCTTGTTAATTTTTCACAGGTATTTTTAAATATATTTTATGAAGCAGGATTAGAAGTTGCACCCCCTCGTCTCGTTTTTAGAGGCGTGCATGTCAGGGCGACATTTGATAACAAAGTAGATACGAATTTGCATATTTATAAAACATGATTCTCGGCGAAATATGTAGGAGCACATCCACACACGACTTTGCCTTCGTACCATCTTTCCCATTTCTTGATGCCTCCGCCACAAGTCGCGTAGATGCAGTTCAGTCTGACCCATCTGGCGGCTGTACAGCAATTATAACCCGACCATGCCGACGTACAATCAGCTTTATCTCGGATATCCTGTACGTGAGCAGCAGAGCGGTGCTTTCATTACCGTGTATGATAATATCACTCGATAAATCAGCGATGAATGCAGCAATTTATTGCCCTATTAACAACAGACAAGACGAGAACCAATGGTAAATATTGGATGTAAATATTAGCCGACTGTAATAGGCGGATCTTCCATAATTATGGTAGCGCCGATGATTAGTGAGCTTTCGCAGCGAAAGCTCCCGCCGGGAATGAAAATGAGAAAAATTGATAATTCGTGTTATAAATGACCGGTGGCGATCGAGATTGAAAAGATTCTTTCAAAACAGGATTTGCACTTTAATAATCGCCAACTATTCCATCATTCCATTCCGCTCGTCGATTGCTTTCTGACGCTACAAATTAATTCTGATTTATATGGAAAAAAGTAGCGATTTAGTTTCAATTTCAAGACCGTGATTTCTGTGATTTATGACTGTGGCAAACGCCGAATGCCATTATTAATGAATAAAACTTGATCGATCATTTTAATATTCATGATTGTCAACTGATAAACGATTATCATAATATCATTTATTAATGACTTCGATTAAGTTTAGAAGAACACGGATTTATAATTAAACTTGACTGAAATTAAACCATCCACTTCCTCATCGAGATAATTACTATTGTAGGTATATTCCTGAGGCGGTCTAATTGTCTAATAATTTTATTCTACCGAACATTAATCATAGTTGTGTACCGTCAGATAAATTCCACTGCAATTTATTATTCTGCACTGCAACGCTCTTTTGTTAGAAACATGCTTTTACTATTTTTGGCAATATATGAGAATAAATCAATAAGAAAACTGCATAGTCTGCACCTTGACTGCAAACTTACTCCTTGCATTACACTAGTACGGTTCAGATTTCGAGCTATGAAGCCGGTTCAAAATTTCCAAAACAGGTCAAATAACACGAAAAGATTGACGACTAAAACAAATTTAATTTTGTAAAATCTCAAATTATGCGATAAGGAGTTGTGCGAAGCCTCGTTGGCTCATTAAATCGCTGCAACCTATTGGCTGTTTACGTTTTGAGAAATCTGCGGTATGGCAGAGTTGATCCGCCCCCACATAATTTGCGTTTGTTTACATTGCATATTCTCCTCTCGATAATGAATTTCAAAAGATATATTGCTTATTAAAATAACATCGAGGTTGACGCTGTCACGGCTAAAGTTTAATTTCTTGCTCGCAATAGGGCCCCAACGTCCTTAATAACAACTTAAATTTACCCCTTAGTTAAGCGAAATTAACAATATTCGTAAACAGTTCCACGAACAAATTTTCATGAAGCTTCAATTAAGTCCGGAGCTTACTGTTGCTCAAACTATTCGCAAGAAAGTGGCGCGGAGGAGACGCGCTGGCATAATTCGAAAACTAGTTTAGACTAAACAGATACAGAGCGTTTCACTGAATAAACAAAACAGCGAGGGATACTTTCAGAAAGTAATTTCACACAAGAAAAGGTCGCCTAATAAGCTTAAAGGCAATAAGTTGATGACAGGAGCGTTTAGCACAGCGTGTGTAGGTGAGCATGCGATACTACGTCTGCCATATTATGCGAATTCGGGAGCTCTAATTAGACTTCGCTTCTAATTATGTCTAGGATAAATTGCGTGCATTTGAGTGTTCCACTCACTCTCGTTTCTTATTTTTCAACACGATGGCTTTTGATTAAGATCGGATGTGCCGAGAGGAGGCATCTGCGAGCTTTCATCGCGAATGAATGCCCAACGAATGGGCAAACAACACAACGGAAAGAATTTTAATCTAGAACGGATGTATAGGCATCAAAAATCGTGTCCAAAATGAGATGCGAAATTATCAGGCTTTAAGACGTTTCACAATGAAATAAATACATGCGTTACTAAACAATATGCACGTTTTCTGGCGCGTATAAGTACAAATATTTTAACCATATTATAGATAATTTTTAATCCATGTTTTGTTTTTTTTTTCGAAAACTTCTTTTTTAACTCTGCGATGTTTGTGCTGATATCGACTGTATATTTTTTCATTTTCTAATTTAAAGAGACATTTTTTTAATAGAATGGATTTTCAACTTGTAATACCAAAGCCAAACTCTAAGAGTTTTTATGTTACAACAATATAAAACAATTTATGTCAAATAACACTCGTTTTCAACGTTTTTTACCTAGAGATGAAACCAATGTGTATCGGTAGAATAATTAACTTCAAGTTTAGTACTGGACGTCAAGTTTTTTAAATATTCTTTATAAAGTATTAGTATTTGAGAATTTTTGTAACATTAAAAATGTTACAGACTGCTTATTCTGTTGTGCTATCAGAGTCATTTCAACTTAGTGCCAACTGGTAATAACCGAATAACATATTTTAATTCCAAAAACCTTAATACCTCTCTTCATAAGACTTTAAATCTTGATGGAAAGATTCACCATGTTCATTGCCTAAGTTTTTGTTAGGTTTTGTTAGGATAATGCAAACATAAACACAGAAAAAGTTGTTTGGGCTTAACATTCACTTGATGATATTTTAAAGAACATAAAATATTTAAAAATTTGTTAATCACGTCAATAACAAATGCCAAAGACACCACAAAAAAAATTGATTCAAAATTTTTGAAAAATTAAAAATGACACAAATTGTTTCTTTTTTTCACTGATTAGTGTCAGTTTCTCTTATTGTAACTAGCAATAATCGGTTAACGTATTTTTATCACAAAAACCTTGGTATATCTTTTTTCATAAGACTTCAAATCTTGATGAAAACATTTACCATTTGATCTCTTAAATTTCCCGGGTTTTATTAGAATAATTTTAACACAAACAAAAGAAAAGTTGTTTGGGCTTAATCTACATTTAGTTGAAGATATGTTAAAACATTGTTTAACAATTAATTTATTACAAGAACAACGAATGCCAGACTAGACACCAAAAACAAATTTTCAAGACTCTTAGTGATTAACTGATTATATTAAAAAAAAAACTAGACTTTATAGACAAATATGACATATATTTTAGTTATCAGCAAGTAAACAAAAAACAAAATCAGTATAAATTATCTCTTGGTAAAAGAAAAAATTTTTTGTAAACTAGTGTAATAATTGAAAAAAAATTACATGCTGAGTATAAAAACTGGATAGCTATTATTACAGAAACAAATGTAATCTAAATTTTTGGAAAAAATTTTTGAAGCTAATATTTCTATAAAAAACAACGTTTTTAGAAAAAATGAAAAACACATATCATATTATTTTTAATGCTTAATCTATGGTTATTTGCACTTTCTCGCGAGTCACCCTATATGATTAATAGTATGGTATTACGAGAAGTAAGGTTGCCTATTGTGATACATTTCTAAGACAGAAGCAGGAGTTTTTTGGGAAGAAATTATCAAACTAAATATTGTTATGTAGACTACCAGTAAAAGAAAATTAACTCTACTATTAAAATTCTTTTGTTTGTGATATCTTGTATTTTAAGGAAATATCTTTGCCGGCAGTTGCAAAAATGGTCATTTATTGAATTAGCTGTGTTTCAATGAAATTAAACGTCAGCTTAAGTAAATGTATAGTTTAAATTGCGCTTCCTAATTTCTTTACAGCACTAATGACACAAATGACAGAATACGCGAGTAAAGCGACGCTAACAATCATGAGCAATTTACAGTCCCTTAGAGACAAAGTATAATTATGAAGATGGTTGAAAAGCACATTAAAGTGCACACGTTGAAAGCTCTAGCCTATAAAACAGTTTACGACTGTTTAAACTGAGCTTCGCTGTAAAAACCGAGTACTCGACTACCCTCGGCATGACTAGGGCCTTTTTTACGAATATTTCGCGCGAGAAATCCTCACTTTTAGTTGAAAGTACAGACACTACCGAGCAATAATGTCTTATGATCACGCTGAATACTGAAACAAGGGTCTTAATAAAAACTTGGAGTTTACGAGGTGCTACGGCCGGATATTAGCGCATCACAATTTGCCCAGAAATGTTTCATAAAGTCGGTGAATTATTTATTTTTACAATGGTTTTGTTTGGGTTGATGCGCGATCTGTCATACGTAGTATAAATAAAACTGGGGGGTGTCTGGGGCAATGAATGATATATTAAACGTAGGGTGGAAGGAAGTTGTGAAATGTTTTAACGCTTTAAGGCGATGTAACATATGCGTTCTCTTGACGACACATCTTTGAAGTACACCCTTTTGTCCCCGAGTGACGCTTCTCTGTTCCTGCTACATTTGAAACGGGTGAAACACTATCTTAGGCATGACACGAGTGAGGCTGATGGTTATGCGTGTAAAGATTTAATGCTTGCGAGGGATAATTAGCGATGAAATTTTAATTAACTGATAATTGGCAGCTATAGCGGAAATGATACCAATTATTTACGATACTATTCCGAATTCGGTTACAACAAACACTGACGAAAGGCGGTTATTGACAAGCTGATATTGATGGAATGTATTTGCAACCTAGACCCAATTATCTAAATTTAGTCAATTAGTGCCACAAAAATCGGTGATAAATGTTAAAAAGGCGTTTATTTACCTCTGCCCCATGTTCCAATATTGTCATTACAAGCTGCAAATTAACTAGGGCTTGGAATTCTAAATATTCAAATATCTTGATAAACCAGGCGAGATTCCTCCGTGGTTTAATTAACCTTCTGGCAAAGATTTAGTCGCAGAGATGAAAAATTGTTTGTCGTTGGCATATTCGATGTCAATTAATTGCCGAGTCGTATCGGCATTTTGGTTGACCTGTCATAGTGTTTTTATGACTCCGATTTGTTAGGAAATCTGGAAAAATATGAAATATTTATGAAGCAAGCTCCGATATACGTGAAATAACCAGTGAGGCAATATTAAACCAAATGCCGCTCGAGATAAAACAGAATTGTTCGGTAGCTGTGTTCAGTGTAACGAAGCATAGATCGACGGTGTAAGTTGAATTTGAATGTTAGACGAAATTTCACGTTTATGTGTGTGAGACGTGAAAAATTCCCATATGTTTCTAAATAATGTTTCAACTGTTCAAAGGAAAACCAAAGGAATGATTGTATACCAAGCTGTATTTTATTTAGTGTAGAAGTTCAATATAGCATGAAGCAAATCGCGGCCCGGACCGAAATGTTATTTATTGCCGTAGCAGCAAAAGACTTCGATTTAGACCAAATTCCAACATATACAGGACACGCTTATAGAGTAAATAACAGTGGAAGCATCTAAATTTTCTTTGTGTTCCTTCGCGGTTTAATTGCCGTCGGTAAATCTTGTCGTTTTATTATCCATCGACTCGTAAAGTCGTGCCAATCGTTTAGATACGAATAACTAAATTTTTCCCTTTGATACGCGTTATTTTTTTCCTCTCCTAAATAACCGCCATCACGGTTTTAAAACGATTCCGCGGAACAACTCCCAAAGTATATAAAAAGAAATTTCCAAAGTTTTAAACTGTCGAAGACATGAACTCCCGGAAAATAGATAACAATTTTATTACCCCGATTTAAAACGTAGCTTTCCGAAGTTGGAGCGATAAGGTCCGCCCTTTATGAAAAATTACCGCAGCTTCAAATTAAAACGGCTGCGAATCGTTAAAATTCCGCCTTTATGCATAGTTGGGCGGAAAAAAGTTAGGTCAGGTATTCTTTGAGGCATCTTCAATACGGCAGTCGTGGGCCGGGGAGCCTCTAGGGAAGCATTCCTTCTTGTGTTCGACACAGAGCAAATCAAGCAGGTCACTCGCGCAGAACACAACTTCTCCCACTCAGAATAGACTTTACAGGGTCAAAGTTATACTCAGAAATATGCTTTTGCAGCAGATCAGTTAATAACTTTCATTGATCAAAGACTGGCGAGATTAAATTTCGCCCAAATATGAAACTGACTCAAATAACTCCGGACGACGGCGACGGCTATGCAGGATTGATTCCAGACAGAGAAACTTTTCAAAGAAATAAATAAGTTTAAACACATAAGCGGTTCAACGAATAACCATTAATTTTTCAGTGTGAAAAGTGGTCCAAGTATGACCAACTTTTTCTTTCCGAAGTTTGCTTATTTTTGTTCATAAATTTCGAACAAGGACAATAGCCAGAGCTATCTCTAAACTATTGGATAAAGTTAATGAGATAATATCAATGAACGGAAGGGTTATTGCCGGTGCTGTATCAGCGAATTTAGGCCTAGGAAGACAATGCGTTCGGACCAATGATTATTTTCAGTCTATTTTTTTCGCTTCAGTTGAACATAATTGTCAAAATCGTTCCAAGCATCGATAAAAGGAATGCTTTTGCAGTCGGGTAACAGTATTTTTCCATTAGTGGTATTATTTGTGAAAAATCCTCGTGTCAGTCGATGGCGTAGTTTTCACTCAGTTTCAGGTATCGTTTCGCAACCTCTCAATTATGACAATATATCAGAAACCCATAAGGAAGAAAATAAATGTTTTAGTAGAAATCGCGAATAATATAAAGTGCATTGGATGAACGGGGGAAAGATTGATGGGCCAATCTAGAGAAAAGCATCAAAGCTTCCGCATAACGAGGACGCACGGTGTATAGTTAGGGTAACGTGACAAGACAAGTGGTAAAGATGTCGGGGAATCAGTGATGTAGTGAGGTGAGGCGTTGATAGATCAGCCAGCAGCTATACAAAATCGACGTACATCACTTAACCCGTGTACGAATCTCGTCGGATTAGGCCATCCTTCACTTATTTACCGAAGACGATAAACCCATTCCAGATACGAGATTATGTCGTTCAGGGATAAGGACACGAGGGCGGCAAGGACGTGTTTGTGATTTTTAGACGAGACTAGGCCTTACAACCAAGCTGCACTCCAATTCAGTATGGAAATTGATTTTAGGGTAAATATAGACCTGTTTGGAGGCCAGAAACTACCGACGTATAAACAAATTCCACGTATACCTGCAAAAATGTGTTTTGCTTAGTGAACTTGTTTAAATTAGGCGTGTATTGTTTTGTTTGTTTACATTTGCAGCAAAATAAAGTTGGCTTTTTGATATCTGCGGAGAGGTTTCGGTAATTTAATGAATAAATTGCCGAAGAGTGGTTAACCAATTGAATTTTCCCGCAATAAATTTGCGGGGTTATAAAGACCCTCGTAATAATTGAGCGAGGGAGCAAGTATAAGAATACTGCACGTCTCCCATACGTCGGTAGTTTTATTCAATTTAGTAGTGAAGATGTAGTTTTTCTTTTATTCTATTTGTTTGACTTTGGAAAAGACATTTATCTAAGACACGGTGAACGGCGGAAACTTTTAACAAGGTTTTCATTAGCCAGCTCACCTCAAACTTGACTCAAAATGGCGATATTTCCCCTGGTGTTTTTTTATCCAAAAACAATTAAGCAACGAGAGTCAAATTATGGGCATAAATCGAGCTTTTGTCACAAATTGCTAAAATTAAATTTTGCAAATGTATTTATTATTAGTTTGCCAACATGCGAGTGCAGATTGTTCGTTTATGAAACAAATTGGTATAAATAACGAACGCAACAATGAAAATCCCAGGTGATGAGTTACAACGGCATAATTTATTTTGAAATGTCCGCTTACAGCACATATGTTATTCACATGTCAAATATTACCTTTTGTATTTGACAATAAACAATAGCGAAACTACTAATTCCCAATTCGGATAACATAATCAATCAAACGTTGTTCCGCCTGTTATCATTTGGCCAAAATGTTAGAATAAATGATGACGCAGTGATGCGACATCCACATTATCCGAAATGGAACTCTCCGCCAGGAATTATTCACTGCAATTCATTCAAAAAGAAATCTGTCCCGGAAGTGCATCGATTTTAACAGCAATTGCAAGAAATACGTAATTATTGCGACAGAAAGAAGCGATAAGGCAATCTGTCCTGCTGACGACGCTACAACTTTGCCAAGAATCACTTTGCAACATTTTACTGTCGAGACGAGTTTACTGCTGCTCTGGGATGTTTGTTAAAAATTCACACAGATGCACTTTGGCGTTATTAGTGCCATTCTTTTGCTGCTTCAGACGACTCCTTTGATTTATTTGGAACACACTGTATACGGTTTGCAGACGCGATACACACTGCAGGGTTTGTACTCCGGTTATAATTAATCAAAACTGTAATAATTTAGGAGCTTGCACGACGCGAACTAATTATTTCATGTGTTAACATGTTCGTCAATGAAACAGTCCAAGCGAAACGTCTTTGATTAAACACATCTCCGCAAAGTTGGAGCGAGACGACAAAAGCAATTTTCATGAGCTTTGGGAGCTTTCAGTGTTGTATAAATAAAAGTGTATTAGAGTTTCTTGCAATATTAATAATCGGAGCCTTTACCTTGTAAATAAAAGATAACGTATGGTTCAATAAAGTTGTAGAAGTGAACAACTGGCGCGACTTTCATAAATAAGAATTGATAAAAAGACAGAAATATGAATGGTGCGTTATGGACGATAAATCAAGCGACACAAACAAACTGCAATAACCACTCGGATAGTGGTTTCTTCAGATGCGGATTTTGAATTATCTTCTCCATTTGAATAAATTCCACTAAATGTGATGTTTCGTACAAAGAATTTTCACAACGACTTTTCAAAACCAAAGTTGTGTACTTATTAAACTATTTTGGATTTGATAAAAGTTTGAAGAATTATACAGCGCTTTGCGACTCCCTGTGCTCTTTTTCCGTTCCCAAGTGTTATCCAGCGTCCTCCACGATTTAATTTTTCGTTGCAGTTTACATTCCATTCGCAGTGCAATCGCCGCTTACCTAATTAAAATTTGAATTTTTGCGACGAGGTGAGCAGCCGAATTGTTCGTTCTGACGGGAATCCTTAAATAAATAAAACGTAGCTCAGATAAAACCCCCATTTTTGGCATGTAAATTGTTCTATCGGGGTCGCCAAAGATCTTAATTCAACCCACAACGGATGATTTAAACCACACTTTTGCAAACATATCATTTAGCTCCGGTCCTATTTCCATAAATCAACCATCACGAGAGATCCCTATCTGAGATCAAGTATCGTGTGAACTTTACTATGTCATTACATGCAAATTGTCAGGGCTGCCAACTCGAAAGTAGTTTGTATCGGGGCCCCTGACTTGCAGGAAGCCATTGGGAGCCACCTGCGACTAAAAGCTCGCGACGCCACTATTAACCACACCTAAAATCTTCAACGACCTTTTATGCTTTATTAATTTTATTCTAATTTTTCGAAGCTGCTCAGAATTACAAATTCGGGACGTTACGCCACCAAATAAAAATAAACCTCTCTGGAGCTGGAAGTCCGCCATTTCGCCCTACCTGTACCTAGTTAATTAATTTTTTCTTCGGTCAGTGCACGCTAATAAATTCATTTCGCTTCTAAATGTTTACGAGCATGCGAAGAGAAACTTAAGTCCCTAAGAAATATTTCACGGCGTTATAAAACCGCTCTAATACTCCCCTTTTAATCCAGTTATTACAAAATTATTCCGGAATAATTTTCGTATCAGCATGATATCCTCTCCATAACAAAATTGTTGATGGCATGCCGCGAATCCAACCAAGTTTTACATTTTTAATTAAGTCATTTAGCGAGCAAATGTGGACAAATCGCTTCGGAAAAACAATCGGCCAGTGTGTGTTCAACAAGACAAATATTTATTAAGAGTGGCATGTCTAAATTTCGTCATTATACAGCGTGTACAGACGTGACAAACACCGGTCGACCCCGATGTTAACAAACGCCCGACACAGGAGCATGACGAACGGTTGTCAACACGTTAGATTAGACTCTTCTTACATTGTTACTTCGGATTTATCGGAGAGATAGTAAGATAGCTTTGACATGGATTTCTTGCCATAAATCAGGCTTTTTATGACGTTGATTGCTGTTTTATGACATTGTGAATTCATTAGCATAAATACGATACGAAGGCGGTTGGGAATCTCCCTTTTATTGAGGAAAATACTAAAGTTTACAACGGGAAAATTATAAGCAACATTGTCAAAGTGGGCTTTTTGGAAAAATCTGAATTATTTATTAACAAAACAGTGCAACTAAAAACTAGATTACGGAATAATCCTAGCTTCCATAAGCGCAACATGCTGTTGCACTGTCCAAAGCAACTGTCCTAATAATTTATGAAATAGGACAGTGTTAGGTTTTGCTCTTTATCGCGCTAATCTTGCAGTTCAATTCTGCCTCTGCCAAGAGTGACCATCTTCACACATACCTTACCTTCAATAACATCTCGCTTGTCCTATGAAAATTCAATTCAGTCCTGGCGTTTTAACAAATAACAATAACAGTAAGACCGTAAGAGGTTCCGGCACTCGCCTTCGTTTGACAATAGCAACTCAAACAGGACATTTCAATATTGTCCTGCGGCGCTTGCGATTGCCTAACATAATAATCTGGATAAGATGCTAGAACCCACGTGAGCTGTTCTAAGTCCTAACCGACAGGAGTTTGCAGATACTCCACTCTTGCCAGCATCACGGGGGTTTATAAATCTAAATTACAGAACTCCTGTTTACTAAACTCCACTTAAGTGGTTGATACATCGATGACGTGCTGGTTAATTATTCGCGAGTGCTTAATTACCGAAACATGATAATCATCTCATCATACATCTTCCTCTGGATGAATGATTGATCGTTATTTTGTCAGAAACTTGCAGATTAGCGACTAATAAAGACCATTTTCATCGATGTACGTCGTTCATTAATTTAACTGTGACAAAGATTACGAGAGAAACGACTGCCGACGATTAATAAGGAGAGGTTTTACACAAAAATGTCTTATCTAACGGGCCATTTGGATGCTGAGGGCACCTGTAATTAATAAAGATTGACGAGTTTGACGCAAATGTCCGACTTAAGCTAATGGAATGGAGAAATTCAGTTTAAGTTATTCAGTTATTTATTGATAAGTACGTACTATTTAAAGAGTAAATTAAGTGGATAAATTAATGGTGGTACTACAACCCTAAACAGCCAACTTGTAAAGTAAATATTTAGCATAGCTAAATATAACTTAACATTACAAATCGAGGAATTTAAGTTTTCAGTGAAAGAATAAAATGAAAGTGAGTTAATTATTTATGTTCATCGTATACTGAAATTTTGTGACGTAAACGTTTCCCTCCTGAGATTAAAAGTGAGTGGAATGAAATTTTAATATCTGAGAAAATTTTTCAGAACATTTAAACTGAAGTTGGTGAAATACGCCTACATGGAATTTATTTTAAATAAAGTGCGATTTTGGCTCTGCACAAAAGAACACTATTGATCAGATTGTCTCAAAGTTGCAGACAAGGAATAAAAGGATAAAACGTATTATGAGAAAAGACTGTCAAAACAAGAGCATAAAAAGATTTATTTTTGCAAAATAGTTTTAAAATAAATGGTGACATTTGAAATTGATTTCGTATTTGTAACACTAAAAATAGTTGTTGCGAGCTTTACGTCAGGTCTTGTTGTTTTAGGTAGCAGGTCTCCTCCACCTGTCCTGACATCGAGTTGGAAATCCGGGATTTATCAGTTAGTATGTTTCCGAAGCAAACCGTAAGTCCGCCTATGTAGGTCACAAGGGTTCAAACTAGAACGAAGCAACATTTTAACTTTGTCAACAAAGCTTTACATTTAAATTGACTCTATTGGCTCTTCTCGTACAAGCAAAACGTCTTTCTTCGCAAGTCTATGACGAAAAAATTCAGATAATCCGATAGCCTTTTTGAAAAATGTCTGGGTAAATGATTGTACGGGTGGGCAAGGTGTTTGCATCTTGAGAAACGATGTCGATTTTTCAAGTGCGCTTAAGCGAAATTAAATTCGAAAAATCCCCCGACCAAATTTATATTTGTCTGTAAGAGGATTATGTTTTTGCATTGTTTTGGTCGGTTGGAAAAAGTAAACCGGGTAAAAAGCGGTGGCTTTGCGTAATGCGTCTGAGAGAGAATTCTAATTTAGCAGGATAATTCATCAACAAGTCTCGCTTGTATCAGGCCCTGGAGGCCGTCCAACTCGCCAGGATCTGGGATCGGGGATAATCCGCCGCTGCACTCATTGTTAACGCATATAGAACACAACTTCCTGCATTTCGCATGTGTATATCCCCGTTTTGATCTGCCAGCGGCAGAAATTCGTCACGCCGGGTGACAGAATACGTTTTCCATTTGAACCAAAAGTAGAAATTCGTCGATCCGGCATGGAAACTGTCCGAAAAATTGGGCAATAATTCCGGTTTATGGAACATCAATCTGTCCGGAGTTAGGGAGTTTTATGGTCGCGATTTGTCTCATTATGGCGCCGCTTACAATTAAAGCGGAAAATGCGCACTAAATCGTTGCTTTTAATTTGTATTTATGAAAACGCTGCCCGTAATTAAAACCGCCGACGGGAAAATGCTAATACAATTGCCACTAGTTTTGCAATTTGGGAAATATTTTATATAATAAATTGGCGCATTGAGTCGACACTTGGCATACGAAACTTCCGTTTAATATTTCGACGGTCTGCAACTAACAACACGTGTCAAAGTGGTCCGGTTTTAATTGACGATGATAGCGGCATGTAAATCCGGCGAGAATATGCCCCGATTTATCTCAGCAAAAATTTAGTTTTTAATTTTATTTCCACAACCGGTGAGACAACCCATAAGCATCCATAAAAAATTATTTTTTATTTAACTCTACAGAAGTAAGTTTTTTGTAATTCAATACATATATCTTTATTTCGTACTTGAAATGAAAACAGGAAATAATAACACAAAAACTTTTAGAAAGTTTGGTTGTCTACCTGTGTCCTCAAAGAGACCCCAATTCTGTTCAAACTTTATTGATTTATCATCTCTTCGGAACGAAACAGCCTAAATCGTGTTTAAATTATAGAAGATTAAATTTGGAGCTATTAATCTGCATGCAAATAATGAAACACTCTATCCGGCTTCAAACTGAAATAGATTAATCAGTAGTAAATTCAAAACTGATCCAAAGTGCCTAACAATGTAAATCACACGAGAATTATTTACACTAAAATTTAATGCATTATTGTGGTTTTAATGAGTAACTTTGAAACAGATATGTTATCGTAATAAACTAAATTCCATTAAATTGGATTCTTTATACCTTTAAACAAAATCCTTTCGGCGCTTTGGACTAACACGTCGTTTCACCTCCGAAAGTGAAATGTCGTACAAATTCCATGTCACAAAATCCAACAAGCTTTATCGTCAAAGCATCTCTTCGAGAGAAATCAAACCTCAAACAGAAATTCTCTTTTTTTTAAATTGAAACAATGAATTAATAAATAAATGTTAAAATATGTCAAATGAGCATATTTTTGTCATGCTTTGGAAGATTTATGTAGACATAAATTAAATATTATCAAATACGTATGAAAGTGTCACCAGAAATCTGCTTGTTTTCTGTTGGTGCAATTGAATGTGTTTTAAAACTCGGTTGTAAATGTGTTTTGCGGTCAATGAGCCGTCTCATTTCTATCGATTCATCGTTTCGAAAGAACAAACCTGACATTCACGGAGACTTATGACAGACTTCGAGTTTAATTCCGACATCTATCTTTTCCGCGTTTGAAACACAACCATTGGCCAACGTCCATTTATCAAGGTCCGATAAGTTAGAGACCTACGTACTCCACACATTAAATGTCCTTGCACCATTTAAAGCGTATAAATTTCAAATGAAAAATGGTACATGGTAAACACAAGGAAGAACATTCTGAACGGAAGTTTTTAACACCAGGGAATTGATAGCCGAGCATCATTAAATTGGAATTTCGAAATTGAGGAGTATTAATATTTGCTTAAAAACTCACTCAAAGAAGTGATTACGAAATGCTGTTTGAGTATTTTATATTAATGCAAGTTTAGATTAAATGAAAATGGCCGTCTTATTTAAAAGTTCGTATCGCAGTATTGGGAGATAAATCTCGGTTTAACTTGAGCAATTAAGAAGGGAAAAATAAGGGGAAATTTGATTGTACAAAGACAATAAAACAACAGGCATACGTTAACATAACTTTTTTTTAAAACATAATTGCTTTTTTATTTTTAAAAATATATAAGTTGGTACTATATTTGCATTATTTTTTTAACATTCTAAAAGGTAGTGTAATGTTTTTTTATTATTCTTCTGTCAGATACTTTTGTTTTGGTTTGTTTTTGTTTGTTAAAAAGCATTGAAATAGTTTTGAAAAAATTAATTAGACTTTAAAGGAGATGAAAAATTGGTGGATGCGCCGGGCAAAATTTTGCGTCTAACACGCTGCACATTTTACTTCATAATTTTAATTACTTTTGTTTATAAAGAAAATATAATATATATTTTACTTGTACGAGGGTTGCTAGAAATCTGGGCCATTCTTATTAGAGTTTGTCAGCTCCCGGATTTCCTCCATACACCCCATCCCTTGTTATGTGCTAACTTGCTAGATTATGAGATCGAATCTGAGTCTAGGAAGGCCCGAAACGTGCACTTGCCAATCGCCATTCCACGTGTCTCATTACATTTCACGTTGAAGTTTCGCTCGAGGTTACACAGGGCCGGAATAAAACCATCAGCTGTCACGGTGCGAGTGTGACAAGGGACGGAACACATTTAAGATGTGAGGTCGCGGCTTTGTGACACGATATCCTCGCCGCCGATAACAAACTCCGTACCTCGATCCAACTTAGTTCTCCGATCACTTCCAGTAATCGCCCTCCCGGTCAATCCTTCGATGCTTGACATATTGTTCACTTAAATTCTTTATCGTGGCCATCAATTCGGGTTTTTTGCGGTCGCTCTTATCAATTATTCCTAAGCCGCGATATAAAAATAATAAAATGTTCGATTCAATAAACCGGGAATATTGGAATCATAGCGAGTTGTTTTACGAGCAAGAGCGGCCAAGGGATTCATTACATAAATAAGTTTCACGGGTTTGGGACACGATCAACATTCTTCACACGTAGGAGAGACTCGATCGATTTTATATGACCAGTTGAAACAACGTTAAACGAAATTATCCACTTTATTACCAAAATAAATAGAAGACTTGAAACGGTTTG
The DNA here is from genome assembly GCF_031307605.1 of Tribolium castaneum. Lineage (NCBI taxonomy): Eukaryota > Metazoa > Arthropoda > Insecta > Coleoptera > Tenebrionidae > Tribolium > Tribolium castaneum. Next base: position 16,957,077 of record NC_087396.1, read on the forward strand.
AAGAGAATTGGCAAAAGGCAAATGGGACGATTTTATTTTATTTTTATTATTAATGCTGTTTATGCGTAGTAAATTGTAGAAAAATGTTATCTCTCTTTTATCTGAACCATAAAAATTCTCTATATTGTTCTACAAAGCTTTGTCCTGCGACTGGTCAAAGCCTCTCTATACAAGCAAAAGGAAGCATTAAATTATACCCTTGGGTAGTTCCAAAAAACTTCACAGTTTATGACAGTTATTAACGATATTTTATAACGTCTTTTCTCACATCGGGGTAAAACACCGTCATAAATCTTGTTTTTAAATGTAAATATCTTACAAGTTATTTATCGGATATTTTCAATTTTTTATTTGAACGCAGTCTCGCTTAGCAATTACTCGTACAAGCCGAATTAAATAGAAATTATGTTCATAAAAACATTAAACAGCAGCTTTAGTGCGGTTCTCTATAAAAGAATTTTACATTTAAGACACGCCAATGGAATCACGCGATTCTTGCATATTTTATACACTCACAATTTGGAACATATTTTTACAATATTCCGTTGCGGATAATTTGCCACATCACGATATTTTAATTTTTAACACGAATTTTAGAATTTCGGAATTTTTGCAAAGAGCTAATTTGGGTCAAGTACAAAAGATAAGAATAATCCAGCACGATATTATTGTTTCAGCATCCTATAATAATTATGCAAATTTAACGTTTCCTTACAGCCCTGGGCACAGATTATGGTCGGGAATATGGTCTAAGTTTAGGAGAATCGTCGCTTATATTAAGCGACATCCATTTTCATAATGACACAACTAATAAATTTTCATTCTGCGCTAAAGTATGGGGAACTTTGTGGTCGGGGCTATTTTCTACCCTGATTGGTGTGTGCCAGCTTAATGCCCTATTATTATCTTAATTGTATCGACTCCAAATCGTGTTCTCAGTAATGGCGACGAATTACACAAATTTTCTTAATTAATGGACAAACATATTTTATTTTACGCATTTTTTATAACAGCCATTCGTACCGAATTCAACTAAAAGCGGCTGCCTAATAAACCTCAACACTAAAAATGGTGGATGCGCCGGGTCAAATTTACGTCTCTAAAATTTGTTCCTTCTTATTCAATATTCGGAACTTTCTTTTTAGTGTTATTAGTATAGTAGATTAATAACTATAAACTCATTAATCGTCAACTAACGTTTGACCTAGTAAAAAAAATACAAACACTTTTCTTGATCAAATGAAAATCATTACTAACTGCACAAGAAATTAGTATTTCTAATGGATGGGTATAGTTACGTTTGCATAAAATTTTAAAATTTTTTGACATACAGGATGAATCAATAGTGGGTTATTTAATTTTTAATTCAATGAATTTAAATATTATTATTATTTAAAAAATAAAAAACTAGTGTTGATTTGTTTAATGTTTTTAAAAACCAAACGAAGTATCCAAGTGGTAAGTGCAATTAGTATTTTTGGTTGCATGTTAGGACATGCCAGAAGTAACCCGTTATTGCTCACCCTGTATAGCAATGCAAGACGGGAGGATAAAATTCCTTCGTGGCAATCAAGCTCCTACTTTGTTTCATTTCGTCGAAAAGTTGGAAAGCAATATAAATTACATTTTTATACAGAGTCCTTATCTGGCCTTAAACATAAAGAATGTCAGTCTGGTGAGTTCTTAACGATAAACGGGACGTGCAATGAGCGGAAGTTCCTGATAGCACTTAATATTCTAGTTATTAGTTGTTCTCACGAATTATGCAGTCAAGTGTATATTGGATGGGCTTTTCAAACTCTCATTAAAAGCCATTTCTAGCGGGATTTGCGATTTATGCTTAGTTATGCCTATTACTCATGTTCAGAAAACATCAAATAATGTTAGCCTCTCTAAATCATCCGCGGTAAACACATATAACCTACACAAACAGAATTTGTTTGCTGTAATTACACGCACCCAATTATGGCAAAACGTGAACATAGGGCTGAAAGGAATAGTTTTTTAGTTTGCACGTGTTTGGAATCTCACGGGACTCCCTTTCGTGTCACATAAACTGTACCTAACTTACTTCCAGAAATTATTAAAAGGCATTTGCGCAACTTTCATCTCTTTTTCGGATGAAATATTTACCGAAAAGCGCTGCCAAGCTAAACCTGACTTAGAACAATGATTTTGGACCATCGGTGACTAACTTCGGTTGAGTTCAGCTTGCAGTTTTTCCAGGGTGCAATTTTCTAAGTAAACGTAATTCATTGTTACCCTCGAGCTACCCACCGAGAGATGGTCTGATTTATAGCTTCAGTAAACATATACATGAAACTTCCTGTTTAGCAGTGAAGGGAAAACACCTAATAAATGCGAATATTCTGAAATGTACAAACGGCAATAGCACGAGAGAAATAAATACAATTACTGTAACGATAAAATAGAATTTATGCTTTTAGTTATTAAAGTAGCGCCGGTCGGTGTGGACTAGGTGTTTGTAGGCCCCTAACGCTTTATCAGAGGATTTTATTAATTAAAAATTTAACACAGCGAATTGCCGGACTGCTTGTATGCTGTGTAAATGGACGGGATTTGTCTCTAAATCCACTCTAACCGACCGGGACATTTTGCAAAAGTTTCTTGTTTTATTTAAATGCTGAATTATTTAGCGACTCGACTTCGAGAATTGGTTAGAGAATACATTTATCTTAATTGTGGGATAAACAAGTGGTCAAACAACTGAATTATTAGATAAAACCTTTTATTTTATTAAGATTACTGCCTAAATATACAATTCTAAAAATATACCTGAGGATACATTTCTGACAAACCTTTATTTTAAACAATTTTTTGGTATTAATGATTTTAACAAAATGTTTTGCGTACACACACTAGCTACAGGCATTTTTTATATTTACACAATCAGTAAAAAAATCAATTGTGAATATCACTCTCCGTATACTAATAAGTGTTGTTAAATATGTATTTGCAATGTTGTGAATAAGAAAATCAAACATTTTTTCAAAAAATTTCACTATTTTGAAAAAGAATAGACGACTTTATCTTAGATCAAAAATATAACTTTTGTAATACTGCTTGCGTTTGAGAAGAAAAATCTGTTACAAAACTTGTACTTCATCGTTGACTAACTAAAATAAATCACACTAAATTAAATTTTCAGTTCCGTTTCTGTAAAATTTTAATCTAGACTAAAAATTATTTACAACAGAGGTCTGGAATGGGGTGTCCAAATAGCTTGACTGCGTCTCTTCTGCTTCTGCTTCCTGTCAGTACTCGGAGTTTTGTTGCGAAAAACTCACAGGAGCTAGAATTAAGTCAGGTCCTGTAAAAATAAAGCACAATATAAAAATCTTCATCCGAGATTCTCTTTTGTGGGAGCTGTTTAATTAATTTTTTGTGTGAAGAAATTGGCTTCCTATTGTAATTGCGTTAATGAATATTTTATAACGCTTGTTGAATAGTTGAGTTGCAAAAGACTTCAAAGGCTAAATGGGCACTTTTATTGTAAAAGCAAACATTGTTCGCTGGTTGGACAATTGATTGGAATTAATCAATACAAAAGGAAGCTTTAGGTCTCTTTGTACTCCGAAATTACGAACAATAGAACGATTTTATTCCTCCGCATTTTTTCCACTAGTAGTGGGAAAATTTATGAGGCGCACTTTGCAGGATTATAAATTGCCCTTTTCGGTGTAATACACTAAACACCAGGCGATGTTGATAATTTTTTCATTTAGTCTAATGTGGCCGTATTTTTGCGTGTCATCGGTTTTCCGGTAAAAAATTTAATTTATGCAAACTGCAACAATGTTTGAATACCCTTCATAAAATTTTATTTATGAGATAGTGCGACTTGTGATTTAAACACTGAAAAAGCTAAAAAATTAAGATTAAGCGCTTTTCACCTGACAGGCGTAGGTGTTCCGTTGTTAAGAAAGCGTAAATGTTATGACACGATGCGACGAAGCAAAAAGCTGTCTATTTTATAAAAATTTCACTTTCGCTGAAATTAATCCGAAAAAGTCCTTGAAGAATTCATGTTTATTCCAAGTTTTTGTTACAAGTGGCTTCCCACCCCATTTAAATATTCTATTATCACAACATCGTGACAAATAAAAATGAGGGCTGTTCTCAACAAGGCTTCCCTTGAGTGGGTCATATAGAATTTCCATTTTGCCAGTAAATTGCATTCTCCGATCACAAATCGTGGGAAGTAGACAGGACCATCTAAACAAACCATAAGTCTTGGTCTTGAAACGTGTCTGATTCCTCCGGGAACGAGAACAGTTACCGACCGTATCCCGCGGCTTCCCTTACATACATACGAAACCGCAGACTTACCCTCGAAAATATTGTTTCAATAAAGCTCAAAGCGCTCGATACTTTTGAGGATTAATCGACGTTTTAAAAGAAAATTGCGGATAACGCGTCGCGACACGTAACACATGCGGAAAAACACAGACAAAATTCTTTAGTAAACCGAAAGCGAACTGCGGCGTATTCCGAATTAGCAGGATACAAAGCCGCAAAAGCCAACTGGATTCCTTCGATAAGGCTGAAAGATTTACCCTCGATCCATTTTGGTATAAACGTGCCCTTTCATTTGCTTCACTGGCAGCGCTTAAAGACCGCTTGATTTACCGACCAAATACGTAAATGTGAAATACATTCATTCGGGAAAAATTGGGACCGGGATTTCCACAGACAGATGGACATTTTTCAATACCAATTGGCCTACATTTTAAACATTTTAGAAATAGTATATCTCTTTTTATTTTTGTTTATTTTCGTGGACTTGAAGAAGCCAATTTGTTCATTTGTGAACATAATAGGAAAATTAAATATTACGTTGTTGCGTAATATGAAATAGCCACTAAACCCCCTTCACGCATCGCGAAAATTGGCTTACGCTCTTGCAAGAATACCAAAAAAAACTTAAAAAAAATATCTTAGAAAAAAACGAGGAATAACGAGTCTACTTTTCAAGAAAACAACACTTTTAAACTACATTAAAATTATTTATAATTAATGATATTACAGTTTGGGCGTAACTAATTAGTTAGCAAAATGATCAAAATAAAATTACAGAAAGTAAAATAAAAAAACAACTAAATTGAAAATGACAATGATGATACTGTCCTAAGTTCTAGGTTTTTATTAAACATTAAGTAAGAGGAAAAAAAATGACAAAATAGTAACTTGAATTGAAATTTGAAATAATTGTACATGAAGATAAATATATTGTGTTATAGTTAAGAAATTAAAGAGTCAGCCGGTTTGCGGGAATTATGCGAAACAATCATTAAAAGTCGGTTTAAAGAATGTCGAATTTGAACTTGAAATGCTCCTTTAAATTCGGTTATAAAACTGGTTCTTAATTTGGTATAAAAGTTAGTTCGTCATTACTTCGTAAATGTGAGCATCTAATTGGTTTAGTTTGGTCACGTGATCAATTAATCCGACATTTAGTTATATTTAACATAAAGTGAATTAACTCACTAACAAATACTTTGAGAAAAAAAGTAGGATATTAAGTTTACGTGGTACTTACATTATTTTGTTTTTCGTCCAAGTTAGTTTAAGATCCAGGTGGTCGACTCTACGACCGCATTTCCTTAATTTTTCTTTAACTAATAATCTATAAGCCTGAAGTAGGTGAAAAAAGACGAAAAATTTAACAAAAGAGTTAATTTGAAAAATGAACAATTCTTTGATTAGGTCCTCCGTTGTTAGAGATTCAAAAAAAAAATAAATTGAAACATTGGCACCTTTTGAGCGAAAGCCATTTGAATTTTCAAATTTTGAAAGCAGATATAAACACTTCGAGTGCTCTTCGATAGTATGACACGGCAAATAAATGTTAGCTTAGGTACACGTTAAACTTTACTGGGCTTACACCGTCCAAGTGGCCGAACGAATGCATTAATTTAAGACTCAATTTAAAAAAATAATACACAAGTTTTTTTTTATAAGTATTTCGATTTAACTATTTGTAAGCAAATTATAATGAGGCAAACAGCCTAATAAATTGAAAGTTTTATGAAAAAACCTAACGATCAAATAACATGAAAAAATACACTATTACAAGTAAGACATAATTATACAAGACCCATAAAAAATTATCAGAAAAATAAGTACCATTTTTTAATAACAAATAAAATGACAAAAAATGAGTTTTTTGTTTTGAAACAACACTAACTTTTTTTCCAAATTGATGAGTATTGTTGCTAAGGTCCCCAGAAAGTTAGCATATTTTTTCATGCGGTTTGAAAAAATATTTTTTTAATAGAAAAATAAATTAATCAACTTTTCAACCCGTTTAACCGTTTAACGTTATACTTAAAACTGTGCTGTGAGGTCATACCCCAATTTAGGAACAACATCCCATTGTATAGAAAGCATTTTGTGCACTTCCTGGACTAAAGTTGATACTTTATGACTAAAGGGAGTTATTTATTCCATAGAGAGTAAATAAACTCTCTAGGGGGTTCAATCCATATTTAATCCCTAGGAAATAAATGACCCACTTTAATCCTTGTAGACAGAAACTAAAGTGTCTATTTTGGTCTTAGAAGTGCAAAAAAATAAATAATTTTGTGTGCAAAAAATAGCGTATAAACTTCGAGACCAAAGAGCATAAATCCCTTGCGGGATTAAATACACTATTGTTTAATCCTTTTCTCAAAAATTCAATTTCAAATTTTGCGTTCACGTGCTTATTTGAACAGCTCCTCTTCGAATGTTAAAGTATATTTAAATCTTAACAAAACCAGTATTACTTATTGTTTTGCAGTGTGAGGGGTTGGGGACATTACAGTTTATTTGCAATAAGATATGTTTACATTTTTATGTCACCAATTAGTATTTACGAGTAACCATCTTCTGTTTCTATTTGTGTGTTTTTGAAATTTATTAATCTATTCAAGTCATTAGTTTTGTTAATTTTATGACCTACCAGAGTGTAAAATATCCAGCTTTGGCCTAATTAGCTGTCCGTTTCTGGCAAGCATGTTTCTTAGATTTGGTATTCCAGGCTCGAGCAGGTTAGTCGCAACGGTAATCAGAGAACTAAATGCCGGTCCCTGGTAGACACACACGTGTTCATAACTGCTTTCGCGTCAGCATCCCTTAATGCGTCGACTCGCGAGACCTCAGACGTATCCTGCATACAATGCGGATCGTCCTGACTCCAACACACAACTATTAAACTATTAACGGTACTTATTTGCATACGTGTGCCTTTATCTCCCATCCGAGCGTTGTTCTTGTCATTCGACGATATTATTTCTATCGCTGTAATCGAGCGTGTTAGTTTAGGACCCTGCATCCACCCCACACAATCCTCAATCCCGGCTGGCTTTTTACGATCACACAAATTATCGCCAGTTTCTGGCCCATCCGGTACACTAAACACTTTAAAATGTCTCAATTCAGCCGAATGACATCATACACTGCGGTATCAGAAATCGCGATTATGTAATAACCGCAGATCAGCCGATAGTTCCCCGGTTATTTCGAACACATGCAAAGAGGGTGTGCATATATATGGCGGCGCGAAATTATCAAATTACCCGTTTTTTTCTCGCCACCCTTTAAATTAGATCACGAACGCGTTTGGCCGCTTTCATCAGATTCGTATTACCTGGCACTACACGTAAATTCATACCGAATTGGACCGTTTTCATAAAGCCATAGAGCGACAAAAAGCAGCCCCGACGAGAGAACGCCTCTGTTATCAGCTAATCTTATCGTCGCTTTCGTTCTGTGTTGATCATTTAGAACACTCGCCGAAGCTGAAGCGTCGAAATTTAAATGAGGGGTATTTGAAGGGGCAAAAGTGAACCGGGTTTTGCATAAGCGCCGTGTGATTGCCCTAAATAGGAGATCAAGGGCTTAGATTAGCCAAAACTATGCCATTCAATTTTTAGTCTTTTTTAAAAATTAAATATCTGATTTTTTCTCATAAGAAAAAATAAAAAATAAGTAATTTGACATACCATCGATGAGCCTCGATATCCTGTCTTCAGTCTCTTGTAGACCGTACATGCTGGCCCTATACTGGGCACTGCGTCTCTGGAAGCCCTCGCTGAACCCGGCTTCGGACATTTCCAAGTCATCCGAAGACTTCCTCCTGGTCGTCTGCCTGCGAGCGGCCGCGGGAGTCTTCCTACAAGCGATTGTAACGGCCGTTGCTACAATCCCCACAATGAGAAGCACTGCAGCTGCGGTCAGTGCTACTAATATTACGGTTAAATTCTGCCTAGACGAGGGATATCCTTCAGACCCGGGTCTTGTTGTTGTGTCTAAGGAACCGCAACAGATTGGTCATTAGTTTCTCCGAAGGGATGCATGTTTCTATTCTACAACGCGTGCTTACGCTCGCTTAATATTAAATTATTCAGACCGAGTTATTATTGCGTCGGGGGAACAAAGGGAATGCTAAATTTGTAATCAATTAGAAAAAAAGGGTTGAGACGTCTTTGATGGACAATTAAAGACGGCGCACTTGCGCAAACTAATAGTGTTTTAATCTTTGTAAAGGAAGGGACGAAAAAACTTAATGGGGCACTTAATCAAGAGGATTTTTCTTCTTGTGTACGTTTAAGAAGTTTAACTTTTCTTAATGTGTTTAATTTCTTCAACTTTTATTCATTTGTTAACGGAAAAGACAAAACGTAACGGGACAAGTTGCAGAAAACTAAAGGAAATATTTCCTGTTGAGTCGTTTGGTTTTATATTTTAAATCTCATCAAAACTAACCATACACCGTTTTTATAGAACATAAAAATATAAAAATAACCTGGGATAAAGATCGTAAAAACTGAGAAATAATGTGGTTTGGAAAAGGTTCCAATAGCTTCAGCGAAATTCAAATTTTAAATAAACTGCAAGTTTTTTGTAATAGTAACTAATTTGCAGATTAGAAATTATTTATTTACGAGTCATTGTGAACATAATTTATACATTTGAAATAAATCATTACCCAAATGCAATTTTCGTGTAAATCAATACTGGTCAGGTAGTTCCACAGATCGGTATAACACATTCAGAAATTTCGCTGCAGAAACGTTCTGTCTTCACATCTGCAGCGATTATTCACAGCACCGCTATTCTGAATCCTAGATTAAAAAATATTAATATTGCAGGCCAAAAAACTTTTTAATTCCAAAGAGTAGTTCGAGTTTTTCTGATATTAATTTTCGAAGCATTTTCCGATTCGTGTCAGAGGCAAAATTTTATGTGGCGCCGTATTTCTCATGAGATTCCTCGATTCGTATAATAACAATGAAATATTCGTCTAAACACCTTCCTCAAGAAACATGCAGCCATCTCAAGATATAATGTGACTTTTTCCAATTTATTCATTCTTTCCTGAAAAATGATGTGTCACATCTTGTCGCGTTAAATTCTAACATAAACCGTCAACAATTTCTCTCCGGCTAGATACTCTACGTAAAAGTAATGCTCTTTGTTAATTTGGTGAAGTTTTAGCGTTGTAAAATAAATTTATAGCTGTAATCTAGGATACAAGCACCCATGGGACTCTCTGAAATTACAGATAGCGACGGTTTTATACCGAAATTGTCTTCGGTCAAGAAGTGGCCGTGGTTTAATTTGTCTCCCCATTGAAAAATTGCCAGATGTTGGCGCACCCTTAAATAAATAGACGTGGCTGGTGAAAAATGAGCAAAATTATGTAATAAAATATTTAATTAAACGCGAAATATACAAAATTTTAAACGAGCCTCAGCCGTTTGTGTACAATGGAGCTGTAAATTTCGAACTTGTATTTTCAGCGTGATACCTGTGGGTATTAAAACGGTTGCAAATTTATAATATTTGTGAGAATTTCCGGAATAGCTGCTAAATTTGAAACAAACTGAAAGGAAAACGCGCTACATTTGGTGCAAAGAGGAATGCCACTGAAACTTAGAAAAAATGCTCCGACAGCTTGCAAGGAATCCAAATAGTGGAACACAAATTTAACATTTACCCATGCGTGGGCCTAAAGTGGGTTTTATTTTTTGGTATTGTGACCGACATTCTTCCGAAAATCTCACGCTTGCAGCGACCTTAAACCCTCCCATTCCATAGCAATTTTAAACCCGCTCAAAACACGTGTAGGTCATTCCGTTTGAAATTAACCCTCGCACTAGACATGCTGTGCGCACATCCAGTTATTGTTAGTGTCTTCGTTAATTAAATTAAGCCGATCCCGAGGGACTTACCGGTCTCATGAAGTGTATCAGCCGGGATTTCGGCCTCTACTCTGACGCTCGGCAGCAGCACGGGCGGCTCGCTCCTGCCTTTGGCGTTCTCGGCGTAGACCATAATCTGGTACTCCCTTCCAGGATGAAGGCTGTGCAGCCGAAACATGGGTTTGTCCCCCAGCGCCCGGTAGAGCAGCTTGGCCTCCCCCTGGTCGCTCAGCGTCGTAACGCCGGGCGGCGGCGAGGGAATGGTGACGTCGTTCACCTCCAGGACGAAGCTCTGGTGGAGGCCGCCGTCGGCGCCCGCCACGCAGGCCACCTCCAGCCCGCCGTGGGAGGCGTTCCGGAGGATGCAGTGTCGGGGGGATTCGGGTGTCTCTGCAAAGTTGGGGACTTCTTAACGGATTATTTGAGGGAAAATCTGGAGCGTGCAGTCGGGTGATTGCTGAATGGCGCATTAACAGCCCTGACTGCAGCTCTGGCAAAGTTTAGAGATAAATTTGACTGAATGTCAGACTGATTTTGAACTGAATGGAGAGATATTGGAGATGCAAACGGATCAGTGCCAGGTTTCTGATATTAAATAACTTTCCTACATTAAGTTCTTAAACATTTTTAAACAGTATTTCCTGTTTTCGTGGTTGTTGAGGTTTCTAATCTTGCGATAATCCCCCACAGAGCATCTAACCCTCCTCCGCTCTATAATTAACATTCAATATTCCCCTAGTTGGCAAGTTGGAAGCAGTGCATTGCAATGCACCGGTGTTAAGTTGTTTGCTAAACTCCCAAATGCGGTTTCTTCGCATGATGTACGAGCAACTCGTTGCTCCTGACACTATATTTCCTTTCTAAAAACCCTCTCCGATTGCCTTATTTGTTATTGTTAACAATGTTATTCCGGGACCGATCTTGCAAGAGTGCACAGCTTTTGTAACCGGAATTGTCGACTTAAGTGCACGAAATTGTTTCCTATATCTTACCGGAGAATTATATGCGCATTACACAAATACAATGAATCTGTCATTCGCGAGATTAACGATCAGACGATTCTTGTGAGGGTTTAATAGAGCACGCGATTTACCTTAATTGAAATTGTGGCAGCTATTAATTGCGAAAACGTAAATATTTCAATAGTGGTCGTGTGATAACAGAGGCTAAGGGGGCGACGACACAATTATCTACTGTTGGGGGTGCCGCGGAAATTATGGTGGTAATTTAATGCCAAATTAATTTCGAAATTAAGTTACAATTCAATGTTATCCTCTTAGGGAAGAAAATACACGTAGAAAAATGCTAACTATTTTTATAATAATTTCGAATATGTATATTTTATTTCTGATTGTTCAAGTATACGTACAGTCCTAAAAAATTAAAACCACATTTACAAATGCTTAGCCTGTTGAAATCTCAATGGCTCATTTACTATTATCCGCATATGACTCGCATATGTAAAAATAGAATAATGAAATTAGACGTTATCGTATGTTGTATACACAGTAATATACCAAAATTATTATGATTTAGGTATTTGACGAGAATTTTTACTTGTATATATGTTTGAGTATTTCTTGAAACCCCATTTAACCCCTTTAGGGAGTATCTAATCACATAGGATTGCGTTGTCACGTAGATTAAGTAAGCATGCAAAATTTCAATTCATTGGGACAACGGGAACCTTTTTAAATATGGTTCCAAAAATATGAAACAGACAGACAGACAACAAAGCAAGTTAAATAAAAGCTTTTAATTTGTAACAACCAGTACTAATTTGTATGGTTCATTTATAACATTTCAGACATTTGTAACGAATCCTCAAACCAGTCTATATTTTCTCAATTTGAACTGATATTTCAACAACAATAACTCATGACTTCTTTTGTGAAAGAACCCTAGTACCTTAATTCTTAGAATTAACATCAAGAACGAACTTATTTGGGACCTTTTTAACATCCAGGACTGCCTGAGCGAACTAGTTATGCGTCCGTTTGGACGATACAAAGATATTTGAAACAATATCATAAACAATAGAAGTCTTTTTCAAAAAAATGTAAACAAATAATCCGTAAAAATAAAAATGTGAACTTTTGCATTTTATGGAGGATTCGCATAAATGAGGTCTCGATGGAGGATGTCATTCAAGGGAGAGGCAATAACCCGACCAAACCGACAGTTTATAGTCCTTTTACTTATCTAATGTGGTTTTGTTCCCTGTGACAATTTATGTCTCCCTTGCAGGTATAAAATAGAAATATTATTGCATAAATTCCGCGTTCCTTGTAACAATATATTATTACTGTAGGAAACATCCAAAGAAATATTGTTCCCTTTCAGACAATTTTCCAGAGGAAAGAAAAAACTTACAATTCAAACCTCTTTCGCATATTTGCTTTATTCATAAACTTTCGAAAAGTGCAAAGTGATGAGGGACTCGTCATCCCAACCCCAACCAATCATTCTGTCATCACTTTCTCCTGAAATTTCTTACATGGAATAAACTCTGAATAATTTAAATAATCTCCTCATTAAGGATCACTTTCCGGGTCCCTGGGAGGATTAGTCCGTAAGCTTTTAAAATCGGGGTGTAAATTAAGAGGGTTAAGGGGCCAATTTTGGTTCACTTGTGACGTTTTAACGCGTCGTGTTTTGGTTATATGAACCGGAGGATCGCATGATGAGTAATGGTGAGTTTTAACGGTCAATAGTTAGATGGACTGAGTGCGGTTTCTTGTAAGAACCAACAACTAAAAGCTCTTCGCACGCGTATTACGTGCCAATATGCCTATTTTAGTTCCGAATTTATACCCGGTAAGCTCCTATTTCCTAGGGATTGCTGCTCTCAAAGGACGAAGCCCTTTGTGTACAACCTCCCATTGGGCGAGGACTTTAACATGCAAATTCTGCCGAACCAAAACAAAGCATTTTTGGGCAGCACTGAACAGAATTTTCAGCATTTCCAACCACTGAGCTAATGCCAGGCTATTAACTTCTCCTACCATGAACTAAACACCAAATTATCATTTATTATGAATGTGATCAATTAAGAATTCACGCAGGAATATGGATGAAACGATCGGAGTCTTATGTTCTTTAATTTTGTAGAACAGGTGTCGAAATATTGAAGAGGTTTCTGAATAATTAATTACTTTAACCAAATTTAGTTGGAGCTTTATGCGAGTTGAACGACAATGACGGAATGGCACTTGTGTATAAATAATTGAGTTTTCTGTCATAAAAGCTCCATAAACTCGATAGTTTTTCGGTAGATTTGCACCTCGAGGTTTTGAGTGCTTTCGTGAAGTAAGTAATTAACGGGTTAAGTAGTTTGAATATTCATAAGCCTGGATGAGACTTCGAGATGCGAATATGGTAATGAAATTTCTCCTAGTTATATTATCAAATTTTCGAGGTGTATAAACTTTGAAACATTACAGAAGATTTCCATTAATATTTCGAGTGAATTTTTACCTGCAGGAATGATGTAGAACAAGCAGGGTTGTTCCTGCTTGCCCACGTCGTTAGTAGCCCAACAAGAAAGCGAGTCGATGTCTTCCGTCGAAGGGTTAAAATGCAGGGTGGAAACGCCCCCATTGTTATGCATCTTCGCTCCGAGAACAGGAAAGACGCCCTTACTGGTGTTGTAAGTCCAGGAAAAACGGACATCTTCGGGAATCGAGTCCACGTGACATTGAACGACAAGTGGCTCGTGCTTGACGATTCCGACCCTCATTACTTCGTAACCCTTTTTGCAACGAGGAGCGTCTGAAAGTGATTATCCATTTTTAGTTTCATTTAAAATGGGAAATTTACTCGTTCATCCAAACTTTATAATGCAATTTTAAATATTCAAAAGCTATTTTGTAAATAATTTAAGCGCATATTCCGCAACTGAAGGGATAAGTACTCATGAAAACATTATCAAAAGACAATGACGATGAAAGTTTGATAACAATTGTATGCCAAATTAACTAAATGTTTTAAACCGAACGAATAACTTTTTGCCTAACTGGCCTGGTGTTTTTTGCAACAATAAAACTTGTAAAGGTGAATAAAAATACCTTAATTTCGTATTTTCTGGCGAATTTTCTCTTTTGCTGAAATAAATTATTTTCGACTTGCTTTTCAGGTAATTAGAGGAAATTGTTTCGCATGTAATAAATTTTTCATGCTTGCTTGAATTATCACGTCATCATTACTTCTTTATTATTATGGTCCTATGAAATGAGGAAACTTTATTTCTTTAAACATTCCGCACATTTACGAGTTGAAACAAAAATTCGCTTTAATGATCCGCTGACAAATTCCTGAGCTTTGCGATTCCTATTGACGATTTCCTGTACAATTCCTGTCGTATCCTTAACGTTATCACAGTCATGTCCTGTGAGTTTTCTGGTTTCATAAATAAGTAGGATTTATTGCGACATGCACTTCGTGACTCCACTTCTCAGCATCACTTCTCTGCGGATGATGAGACTTTGTCACACACCCACTTTTCCGGCATTTATCATTTCTTACAGTAGAAAAAACGCAACAGCGAGAAGAAATATTGTTACAACGAATTGTTTCGTTGTAATAATATTTCCCGTAATTAAAATATTTTGCATCTGATAAAAGACATGCACTAGTGCTTCTCGATGCTGGTTTACGTTTGATACAAGATGGTGCTTGATAAAGCGGGCGCAATCAAGCAAAACATCAGTAATTAACCAAACAACACGAGTCTGTAATTGTTTAAACGCGTGCTGGACGAAGCAGTTTAAACGGAACTAGCCATCAGAATGAGCGTGCAACGAGAAAAATACTAATTGGAAATGCACTGGGCCTTGACATGAAAGCCACACGGGAAAAATTAAAAATCATCAAAAACTAGTAGCTCTGAGATTAAAAAAAGTATTTATTTAATTATCGTTTTACTGACAGTTATTATTGTCATTACTTGTATGTTTAGTTTTAATTTTTTTAACTTAAAGATTGCTAGTTTTTACATTAGGCAACCTTGTAAAATTAATTTGGCTCGATAATTTTTTGGATGAAATTTGGTGGATGCGCCGGGCGATATCGTAAAGTTTTCTTGTCCTGGCTTTAAAAAAAATATTGTAGATGTTTGGTTAATTGTCGCGTGAATTTATCTCCGCAGGATGTGTGAATGGTGTGCGAAATCTGTCCGTTTAAAGAGCTTGTAGAGAATCGAACGTTTGTGGCTGGCGCACGTTGCCTAACATGCCACATGCACGGGGATGGAAGCAAAGGGTGTGCAGTTGAACGGAGTGGATGCCCACGAAAATACATCGTGGTGTAACATATTGTACGTAAATGCCTATTTAACATGAAGCCAGTCGCCGTTAATCCACCGCACTCTCGGAGGGAAAAAAGCGATTCGTTGCAGCCTCGACCCGATTATTAAAATTTTGTACAAATAAATTGTGATTTTTGATGTAGCGTTTGAATAGCGATTTGAGTTGGTTTTCGCTTAATTAGAGTCATTTGAAACGGGGCCGGCGATTTTCCGCTTATTACCCGCCCTCTTCCAGTTAGAAAAATTAACTTTATCTTAAACTGCTCGGAGTTCACCGGAAATTGCGCATTTTTTCTGCGCGACAGACCGACTGCTTAAGCAGCTGGATGAGCCAGTAAAAGTGCTATCCTGACGCATTTTGAACGAGACTAATGTGTCAATCAAGCCGGCGAATTGGAAACGCATTCGAACGAATATTGTAATTTTCTGATTTGAACGCTTTTCACGTCGGCCGTTCTGCACTAATGTTTTTGTTTGTTACCGTTGTTGAGTCGCGAAATTGCCCAGAAACAGCTATGAGCGCTAATTGACTGTAATTGCCAATTGAGGTTCTGGAAGAAAATTCTCTTCGGTATTCAACTGTATCGAGGATATGAAATAAATCGCTGATTTAAAGCGACTGGGGGAGAAACTGAAAATTAATTAAACCACCAGCAGTCGAACGGGTACTTAAATTACCTTTATAGTATTGGCGAGGATGTTGGAGATAATGAAACGTCGACGTCTCGATATTCGACATCTGTTCTGTGATTAAAATCGACATCGTTATTGTTATTCGAGTATTACTCGAAATCGAACCATTGTAATCCAACTATGCAGACTATTGCTTGGCATTTAAAGTTCCTACACAGGTTGTAATTTAGGTTCCCACCATCAGCACAACCTCAAACAGCTGCGCTCGATAAATCCTTGTTGCTCTTAATCACAATCCCCTTTTTACAATGTCATTGTTGTAGACTCATTCTCACAAAGTTGAATGTTTAACAATCACACGCGCTAAATGCAAACTTTGGATGCTGCAAATTCTCTCACATATTTCAATTAGTAAAATCAGGAACAAAGTCAAGTCTAACTCTTAGTTAGTAGTTTTTCTCATTTAACACATTATCTGACTTTTAAAAACTAAAAACTTCATTAGCTCGAAACGTATCAGCGAACTTATCCCCCTGCTAAGATAAGCGGTTCAAAACTTGTTAAGAAGGATTACTGCAACAATAGTCTAGTTACTCAGGTGTTAGGCGTAAGTACGTTTATTTCTGAGAAGATTTGTGCAGATAAACCAATCAACACAAAATCTCATAGAAAACAGTATCGTTCAATCACTATGTTTCTTTTGTTAGTTTTTCTTGGGACAGGTTGGATAGGTTTTACAAATTAAATTTTTTATTACTCTTTGCATTTTATTTGTTAGCACGGTCGGTGGTAGATTTTCATAAATTTTACCCACCACTGGAACAATTGACAGAGTAATTCTATTAGGATTAAAAATAAAATATGCACCGATTATAAATTCCACGGATACCTTCATAATTTATAGCAAAAAAACCTTTCATTAAAAAATCGTAAATCCAAGAATGTATCTTTATAAATAACTTTGTAAATTTTTAATTGTGACTCGAATTTTTCCAAGATATTTTAAATTTTTGAAGTAGAGGGAATATTCGATGGCCAATTTTATGAGGCCATTATTCGGCTCGTATCCATTCGGCACTCCCGCAGTGCGGTAACTTCAATCGTACCTGAAATCTACGAGCCAATTATCTGATGACAAACGAATACGCCGGTTTTTAATAATTTTTCGGCCTGAATTCCAGCAGACAGCAATGTATCACAAGCTAGGGCAATTAACCGAAAAAATCAAATCACTGAAAAAATCCTAATGAATTTCCCCCACTTTCCAATTGATAAATAATGCCGCGAAGGAAATAAAAAACACAAAGAAAGCCTCCCGGCTGGATTAAGTAAATCCAAATGTCTCTAATTTTTCACGCAGTTCAGCCAAATTGCATTGGGGAAGGTTCTAGTGTTCTTATTTTCCGGCGAAAATTTAATCATTGTGAGTGTGCGCATTAGCAAAATTTGGCTAAAATTTGTTTACTTACATTGTATGATTAAGTCGAAGGGGGAGCTGTACGAGCCACCTTCGGTGTTTGTGGCGAAGCAGGCATATTGGCCCTGAGACTTCTTCTGAATAGACTTGAGAGTCAAGATGTGGTCGATGGGCAAAACTCCCCCGCTTTCATTAAGCGCAACGAGGTGTCCCTGGAAGAAATTGCTTAATTAAATTAGGGAAACGATTTTTTTTAATTAGGGAATAACGACGGAATTATCTCGCGACGTCTTGGGTGAGAATTTATTCGGTCTCTGGGATAGTTTTATTCTGGGTATTTTAAAACCATGTTTGGAAACAAAACAATGCAAAGTTGATCGGCTTAAAAACAGGCTGTCAATAATTTCGGCGCGATATTTGCGAAATCCCCAAAACCCGATGATTAAAACAAACAATGGCGTTCGAGATAATAAATAGTTGCTCAAGTGGAAGCAAATTTCTGAATGATAAGGCAGTTTTGAAACAATCAAAATCGGCGGGCTTTATCTGGGAGAACGAGAGGGATTAGCGGAGTCAAAATGATATAATCATTAGTGACATGAATGTCACAGAGGGTCGCGAAGTTTTCAAACTTTGCAGCAATTCTGATGAGTATATAACAGCTGGCGGGTGAATCGATGTAAAACGAGCACGCTAAAGGTTGAAAGAAACTTTTCATTCCCAAAGTGCTGATTTCAATCAACAGAAAAATATGCCGAGAAATAATCTTAGAAGGGTTTCGTAATTAACAAGAACCTGGGCTTGTGTGGCGACCACTCCGAACTAAATTCGCAATTAGTACAGTAACGTTAATTTGGAGTTTCATCCGGCGATGTCTGCAAATCATAACAAGGCAGTGAGTCGAAATTAATCAGATAATAATAACCAGCAATGGCAAGTTAAATGCAACCACAAGACGTCAATATCGACCGACACTTAGGTCACGTCCAAATTGAAATTACTTCGATCTCTGGTCGACTCCTAATTAACTTTTCTTACTTCAATTTGCGAAAGCTAATTTATTTCGGTACCAAGACAAAATAATCTCACAAAAAGCCAAAACTGGAGAGATATAAATTAAAATAATTAACCTAAGTGCGTTTCTTGCCGGTAATTTTTTTATTGTCGGACCTTTCCTTTTTACGAGATTTTATTATTACACCTCCCGGTTTATGCTTTGTGTTTCTTTCGCGGAATTACAAAAGATTCAAAGCGACGTGACTTGTTAATTGTGTCTGTTTTATTCCGGTTTTAACAAATCATTTTTCACGTCTAAGCGACCGATCGTTCTCACCCTCAGGAGAAACTTTGCAAACATCTCCTTAAAAAGGAGTCAATTTTCGACAGAATTGACGCCATATGTCAAGGACTTGTGCATTTCCAAAGAATAGTGTTGGTATAACCAATCCGTTCTTTTCACGGCCAATAAAAACTGTTCACTTTTTATTTAGCATACATCCATCCTGTTACCACTTCAATCCATCAGAATGACAGTGGATTTATGTTATCTATGTCGGCCTTACTAGATATTTATCTCGTTCCCTATATCCGTTTCACGTCATTCCTCTCATTCTTTACGGAAAGCTTGCTGAAGAAATCGACTAGACAACGTACATTAATAATAAGACCCTTATCGAAGGTCGTGGAAGAGAATCTCATAGAGACTGTGTTAAAAATATCCCCTATTTTCCTTTTTAATCGTTATCACATACATAAAACGCTTCAATTGAAAACATAATACAGTACGAAGTAAGTGAAAAATGGTGGATGCGCCGGCATAATAATTGTTATTAATCTTTTATTAGAAAATTTAAATATTAAACAAAGCATTTTGGTATATTTAATAATAAAGATTTTTTTATATTTAGATAGTTTACAGTACGTCTAAAGTAATAAACTGAAACACTTAATTTAGTCGAATTCTGAAAACTGGGACTTCCGGTACTTAGTTCATAATTAATTAAGTGATGTTAAATATTACATGGAAAAGTAGGTTCTCTATTAAACCAAACGGAGGAAAAGTTTTAATTAGTTTTGAGTTGGTCTGAAAAAGTAGCCGTGTTTATGCATGTGCATAATAAGATTAAATTCCTTAGGAGAAAAACTGGGTCATTTTTTAACAATGAGAAAACACTTTTAATAAAAACGAAATAGATTATTTTTGCGCTGATGATTTTAAAGTTCAGTGCACCCAGATGGCACCAGCGCAACAAAAACGAATTAATTTTGGGCACAAATGCGTATTTAACACTTCAATACTTAATCAACAGATTATTTCATTACGTCCCTATTTATTGAGTTCAATAGATCATTACCAACCTGCTATTATTTATCCGCTATCAGAAGTCGCGTCATCAGCTCAATTTTCCAAAAATCTCAAAAGTTTCGCAATAAAAATAATCCTAAACTGAGTGGGAGCAAAGCTGTCTGAAGATTGTCTTTCTTTAAATTTAATTAGAAAAAGTTTTTGTTATTTAAACACTTTACGTTTGTGTAAAACGGCCCAGTTTTCACAAGGATCCAAAGGACGAAAAGTGCGTCAAACTTTTACAAAACAATTACAGCTAAGTTCGAGGGAAGTTCGTGAATCTCTTTCAATCGTTGCGGTTGTTTTGAAAATAGGCCCTTTGAAATGTACACGACTATCTCAAATAGTTAACAAAAGTGTGAATCCTTTACAACTCGGTTAACAATCGGCACAATGCACTAGCGGGGCTTTAATTATGTTTACGAGTTGTTCGCACATCCACGTCTGGTTCGAATCTAAATAATAAACGCGCCGATAGTGCTTTCAATTCTGCCGTTCCGATTGAAGTGCATCGCAATATTTCTTCGGCGGTGTATATGAATATACGTTTTCGGGTCGTGTAAATAACGTTAGTTGCAAAGTGTAATATCTCAGTCCTGTTAGGGGATATTTTACAAAAGTGGAACGCAATATCACGCCTTTATCGCACTGCAAAATAGAAAAATAGCAGAAACAAGAAATTACGAATTTCCCAAGGGTGCGTGAGGTTTCATAAAGGACGGCTCGGCAACGAATGAGAGAGTTATGTGTTCTGTGTTCAAAAGCGGGCATTATCTCTTCGGCCTGTTTAGTTTTTAAGAGTGATGCACTTTTAATGTGCGGGGAGAGATTTGAGGTGTCGTTCGAGTGCTAAGTGGACTGACTAAAGGAATGGACTGGAAGACTCTGCGTGTACTCGAAGGAAAAACAGATAAAGAAGGGCCGGAGCTTTTATGATACTTGTCGAGGAAATAACTCCAAACGCCAGATGTTTTTTCATGAATGCAAAGATAAATGACATTACTCGGACGAAACGGGGACTCGAAGAGGGTTATATCTGCCGGAAATGCGACGATCGAACCTCTTAATAGAATTTATCTTTCACAGTTTAGCAACTCGGAAACCCAAAACAAAAACACGCTCCAATTTTGTTTTATTTAATTAGCAACGTTACTAAACATTTTACAGAATTCAATAACAATTAATAGTTGCTTACACGGCAAGTAGATTTTTTCTATAAATAGGATGTTTACAATCTAAATAAATTGATTTTCCGCTGCATTTAAAAGTAATGACGTTGGTATCAAAACAAAGTAACAAAGTGTCAGCTAACAATTGGAATTTGTTGTGAAAATAGCTGTCTTACTTTTGAATACCTCGGAAAATCAATAATGACAAAAATCTGAGTGCGAATATTTAGTTTGTAACCATATGGCATACTACACATTTTTTATTTAATAACTATAAAAACTATAAACTATAAAAATGCCTAAAAAGTTTGAATTTTTTGTAAATTGAAAAAAATCATAATAATCGTCGATAACATTTACGCTGAGGTGTGATTTTCGCTTAACTTTGTCCTTTGAAGCATATAAAACATAAACTAACTTTATGTTAGTTAAACTGTTGTTTTCACAAGAAATATTAACATTAGGAAAACTAATAACAGAGCTTAATAAAAAAGCAATTACTTATTCTAGATAGATTTAAACTTACACAGTGAAAATTTTAAATCTCTGGACATCACATAGTAACTCTATTAAGCCCATAAACAATTTTAAAAAATTCATGTCAATGCATCACTGGGGTTCTTAGATCTTCTACAAAATAACATTATGACTAAGATTTCATTTTGCTCAACATCTCATAACACACGTAGGCATAACTCAATTAGGGTGGATTCTACAATCGTCAGATAAACTCCGAGTAAGTTACTATAGTTACAATTGTTACAAGAATGTATTTTTCAAAACTTATTTTCTGAATAAAGTTACCCGACGATTGTAAAAGTATTTCAATTTCAGAAAAATTAAAGTCCACGTGTTTTTTAAAACAACTGTTTCAAAATTCAAAATTCCTTCAAAGATCAGACTGTCTCACCGTAAAACCTCTAGTTTTGGAACAAGTGTATCGATAAAAACAGATTTTTAGTTCTGTTAAATATCAGGAAGATTGCAACTGATTTAAGATAGTTTTTACAAAAGACAAGAAACAATAATTCCACAGAAAAATGCGACTGACCATAATTCAGTTAAACATAAAAATTGGAATATGTTTATTTCATGTTGCAAATATTATAAATAAATAGTAGTAATGGCTCATACTAATATGACAACACTCACAATTGTTTTAAAGAATAGACAGACTATATGTCACTTGTCAATGTTCGGCAA
Organism: Tribolium castaneum; assembly: GCF_031307605.1. Lineage (NCBI taxonomy): Eukaryota > Metazoa > Arthropoda > Insecta > Coleoptera > Tenebrionidae > Tribolium > Tribolium castaneum. Next base: position 16,979,359 of record NC_087396.1, read on the forward strand.
AATAAAATTGTTACTGTATACTAAACAGTAAACAGGTAATATTTTTAAACTAGACAATTTTTTTTCTGTTTTTTTTTGCTATACAATTTAGTCTAATCTGACAAAGTTATATTACATACATGGGTTTCATATCAAAAGGAGCCAGTCTCAATAACTTCTGACATTGAATAAATCTATACATGTAACTAATGTTGTTTTGAACTTCCCCCTCGCGATCCTAATCGACCTATTTTTGCTTAAAAATATATTTACTCATTGTCAAAAGTTATTGAAACTAGCTTTTTTTAAAATGAAAGCCTTGTATTAACTGGTTGAAAAGTGTATTTGTAATAAAATAGAATATCTCGATTTGTATTACTTTTAGTTTAAAAATAGTTAATGCATCAGATTAAATGTATTTTTACCTAAAATATTTTACTAAAAAACCGTAACAAAAATGTATAAAATTTGATCTACACAATAAAACAAAATTATTGTAAGTCATAAAAATGGTGGAGGCGCCGAGTTAACTGTCATAATCTCTTTACATTTTTTGTTATAGTAGTTGGTTTAAATTAAATAGGTATAAGTAACTTAATGCTTGTTGATTCAAAAAAAAACACTGATAAATGTGTCATGCCGAGTTAATATTTGCAGTTTCTTATAAATTTATAGACAAAACATTGTGCTCGACAAAAATTTAAAGAATCTCATAGAAATTGAAAATATTCTTTGAGCTTTTGAAGCGATTTACTTTACCTTTAAATTTTCAATTTAAAATTAATATTAGTTTTCCTCAATACAAATAGTTCGTTGAACTAGCGTTTTTTCAAGTTATTACGTACTATATGTTTACGTTTTAAACTTGCAATATTATTCGGGTTTTTTTGCTGAAGCAGTTTTATGATTATACAAACTCACTGATGTAGATACAAAAACGTCGAGTTTTCGGTTCACTCCTCGTGTCAGAAGTGGGAAAAGGCAAACACATTCTAACCCCTTGAATAAACGAAAAACATCTGTTTATGTGGCCTAACAGAAAGCATGACAGGGAGATGGATATCTCGTGCAGACGTGAAGAGTATGGAGAAATTGTGACGTCTGTATTTGATTTAGTCGTCGGATTCGCTCGAATTTGTGCACACACGGTTTACCTCCACAAATGCAGATTTGAGCAGTATTGAACGGTGTATATCGGATCATATCACCGGAAGAAAACAGATTAGATTGCGACAATAGAGGAAAATGTAAATATGAAGCGATTTTATTTCGCACATTTATTTTTTCAGTTGTCTGAAATGTTATCATGTGCCACTTCAAAGAAGCGCCAAAATAAATCAAATTTGTGAGTCGTAAAAACAAGATTCGTTATTAACGAATGACTTTATGAACAGAAAAATAAGCAAATAGACAGTTTCGGGCGGTGGGTGTTGCGAAAAATTTTGATCGAGTGCCGTCACTTCAAAGGCTGGGAAATAAATAATTTTGCCGCAAAGTCGGTCGAATAATATTTATTGTATTTCGTGATTTGTTTAGTCGAGGGTTAGACGTTTTATTTGCATTTTTCGCGCTGAAATCCGTGTAACGGTGCCATTAATAATTTATAAATTCATGTTAACTAAAGCTTTAAAGGAGTACGCCATTTGTAATCTCGTTAAGACCGTAAAACAGTTCCGAAGCAAGAGTGCAGTGTAAGTAGCCAATTTGAAAGATACATATTTATGAGAAGAAAACACTGGTACAATGAAAATATTAAAGCAAAAATATAAGTGGGGAGTTCAGCATGCGGCAAGTTAATTTCCATATTTCCTTCGATTTTTATTTATATTGGGAATTCAACAGACTTCAACGGGGTTTTTGCATAGCTTCCGCATACATTAGAATACTTTTACTTTGAACTCTAAAAATACAATGGACTGAATAACAATTGCACATTTTGTTTCGCTCCAGTATTCAATTAAGGGGCTGTTTATGTAAATAACGTTCGAGTTACTTTAATTTTACGCTACAGGGTCGTCTTGGTATTTTTCTCTCGAAATTACGATAATGTGCCACAAGTCACTGGTTGCTCCCGCCGTAAATAAAACCGGATCGCTTTAGAATAGGGTCGTAGGAAATGTAACTGGAATCGCCTACTTACATCGTGATACCACCTATAGCCATAGGGACTAGGACGTGCCGAAGAATCGCAACGAAGGGTAACGTCTGTTCCCTCCTTAACTGGAGAATTTACCCCTGAGTCCAACTTCACTGACACTTTGGGGGGATCTGAAACAATGGTTCTGCAATTATCCCGCTTGTTTCAAACACTTTCGCGAAAATTACAAATGATTTTTTCAAAATACGTTACATTACTTTTTGGTCAAAGTCCAAAGATTCGCATATTCAGTTGAAAAATAATTGTTCGTCTTTTGTGTTTCGCTCGCTCTGTTTGGGATTCATGTAAGCACAAAGCAGGAGAAAATTAAAAAGGCATGTTCAACGATTTCCCTAAAAAAACAGTCCTTTTACATTTGATGCAAATATAAAAGATATCAAAGCTTTGTAAATCAAACTGGCAACAGACGCGACTAAAATTTATATCCCCCGATATGTCAGTCATTGATTAAATAATTTAAATGTATTTCGTTGTTGTTCAAGTTTGTTCTTTGTATCAGCGAAATGAAATTTTTCTCTCCGGCCCAAAGCCCGCAAAGTCTCAAACTTGCTTCAAGTATTTGAGTAAAAGCAGTAATCGTATTCTCTTGCCTACTTTCAGTATTCATCTTGTTTTGTCGAGTTGACCGTGTGCTGTTGATAAAACTCAGCATTTTGTAAACTTTGAGCCAAGTCCTTAGCCACTAAAAAGAAAGTTTTATCAACAGCAGAAGCATATGGCGGGTCCGGAAAAAGACACAACAATAACCATGCCACGCTATCGGGGGATAAAATCTACTTTTTATAAGTCACTCAAGCGAGCTTCCTGCACCCTTCAAACGCAAATTGTTAAAAAGGACTCGGAGGGTATCGTAATATTTTTACGATTTTTTTAAACTGGCTTCCAAGGATCTCGTTAGAATCCTGCAGCCAATTACGAGGGAAGTAACTGATATTTTTACTCTTGCAGACGACAATACATCCATTTTGAAATCTGTGATGGAGAATTCGCGGTTTAAAATTTTCCCAGTACTTTGCAGAATTAGATTCAGCACTCTGTGTAATTAGAATGCATTCGCACCAATTCTTTCGTGTTTTTGATGACGTGGGGCAGTTTTAATGTGTTATAAGGAATAAGGTAAGCTTGCTCGTAGCTCAGTCCTTGTGGCTTCATTCGGATCTTGTGACAAATGTTAGGTCAGACTATGTCCTGGAATAGAAACCACAGCTAACTGGATTACAGAAGGTATACATTACGCTGCTCTTAGCCCCGATTTTGTGCATGACGAGTTTATTAAATAAATTAGCCAACAACGGCTTTGTTACAAAACGAAGATATTTTTATCAGTCTTACGTTACAAACGAAACACGACGAGGTTATAATGAAATGTAAATTTACTTGTACTAACAAACAAGTTCATTATTTAGACGAGTATATTTTGTTACGTAAAATATTTGCAATAATAAATAGAGGAAAATGTTTGTGGAAATAGTTTGTGCTTGTTATTAAACTACTAACGGAATATTCTCTTTAGCTATTTAGCACAGCAATTTTACTCGTTCCAACTTTTAGCGTAAGTGCTGCATTTAGTTCCAAATAATACTTTGTAAAATTAATTTAAATAACAACAATATAGAATTGTACTTGTAAATCAACTAAACATAGGTTGAGTTAGACCATATTAATCCATACTTGTAATTTGAGCAAATCATTATCATTACGCCCTAACATCAGTCAAATTAGCAACTAAAATTGATTGTTAAAAACTCCACGGTGTGCGTACTTATTCTGAATATGAAAATATCCAATATCGAATTGGCTTTTAAAGTTTTGTTGTTAGATGTATGCGAGAATTGTTTGTTTTTAATTTTCCTTTTAAATAGAAATGACCTGGATTTAATTAAGCTCAAAGATTTATTCAATATTCCTAGAAGATCACTTTTATTTTAAACTTTGAATGAAATCAACTTTTTTTGTAAGTACGAATTGGCGCAGTTTCGTGTCCAATACGAATATAATGTTTCAAACGAGATATCGTTTTAAGATCTGGTTTCTCCCAGTGTCGCCATTAACCTTTGGGTGAAGTGCCCTCGCACGTGCGCTTGTAATAACATTCATGTCATTATCCTTAATCCCGATATTATGCCATGTGCCAAAAAGTCACCAAACCAATGAATAAATGTATTCGCGCTTATCCTACAGATCCGCGTTGCTCCGACAAAAGAAACGTTTTCGCGTCTCCGACTTTCCGCTTTAGAGATGAAAATTTATTTAAATTTAAGGTGCCTTAAGTGTATCCCGCTCTAAATCAATTAAAGTGATGTTTCCGTCGTACTGTTCAACCCACCTCTAAAGTGATTACACACCATCTTGGAGTTAAGAAGATACAAAACTTGGGCGAACGAACGATCAGAATACAAACAACCGTATTTGTGATGCTCGGTTTCCAAAACCAGGGTCATCCCGAATTCGGTGCATGTCTCACGGGAAAAAGCTTGAGTTAGCTTTGTTAAAGACATCCGCAACGTTACTCTTGCTACTACTAAACTGTTTTAATAGAAAGCTCGCGCATTCCGCTGAGCTCTTTGCAAACTTTCATTAAATAAGGGACTTAGCCGCCAGACACCGGCGACACGTTTAATTCGATGTCATTCGACTATTACGGGGGTGCAACCCCCATATTTGTTCGACGAGGTTAACGGCTGCGGTGTAACAGATTGCGAATGGGGCGAAAATATGACCCGGGTTCTGTCCTATTGCCAACTTACGAATTATTGCTTTAGAAACGAATTTAATTTAGTGCGGAAATTATAAAACCACAATCATTAATTGACTCACATAAAATATTTATGTGTAACCCAAGAAGAAAATAAGTTGAGGACTTGCCCTCATTCACTACAAATTCTACGAATTTTTAACTCCAAACAATGCTTTATGGATGATCTATCACTCTGTCACACAACGGAAAGTTAATGTATTCATTACGGCTAAAGTAAACATTATGAATTTAAATTAATTAGAGAGTGTCATTGTTAATATAGGCTTTATTAATATGTCGATAATTAAATACAGAGAATATGCATCCCAATTACTCCACAAGTTGAAAATTATTTCAATTTTTGAAATCTGAAGCAATACTGGTTTTTATATTCATTTAATAATATGTCCTAATTAGTTTGGATTTCATTCCGTATCGCCATTTTGGTTAATTACTGATATATTTACAAATTTCATATATTGTCGAGTTCAATAACAAACGAAAATTAATTTTTATTAATATTTGATTCAACAACATCAGTTTGCAAAATAGCAGAAACTTTTAATCAACAATAAATTAAATAATATTTGTTTATTTGTGATAATTAACAAACGTAGGTAACAAACAATTTCATTAACAATATTTAAAACAAAAAGCTCAGCGTTAATGCGTATTGTTTTAATACTCGAAATAATTTGCAATCGACAGAGAGACTTTATACTATAGCCAGCTTACAAAATGAGTCTAAATCAAGCACAAGTACAAATATTACTACATTTGCACAAAAGTATAGACATTTCAAATTATTGGGTGCATCTACGTGTGTGCTAATTTATAGTTCTGTAGTAATACATGTGGAGGCTACAAATTATAATAAAAGTTAAGTTAAAAAATTAATTCTATTTTCTAGAGCCATGACAATTGTTAATTTTATGGCGATTCCGTTTTAAAAATATCTGACGGCGCTTTCAAAAACACTAATTTATGTAAATTCTCTGAAGCGCTCTCTTCTAAAAATGTATCCGATAGATATATTTGAGATAAATTGGCATGTATCGAGAATTGATTAGTCGAAAGTGTACACGATAAAAGCATTATTCACTTAAATTACTGGAAGAGAATTATCGGAACAGGTGGTAAGCGATCGAAAGTAGAAAATAAAAAAGTCTTACAAGCAACATGTATCTGTCGTCTGTCTTCGAGAGAGCCCCCAGGGAATCGCGGATTGTTCGCTCGGCATACCAGATCCTTGCCGTCGTTGTCTGCCACCACGTTTAATGAGATGATGCTTCCCGTAAACGAATCCGTCACTTCTTCCTACGAAATTAGTGAAATTTCAAAATTTCGATGCAACTTCGGTGCATCCTTCATCCTGTTAAAAGCTCCGAAACGCGCTTACCGTAACAACGGCATTCCTAATAGGCTTCCCGTCAAGTAGCCACGTTAATTTCGCTGGGGGATAGGATCCGGAAGTCTCGCATTTAACATTTTGGGGCTTGTGTATCGAGAGCAAATCATTGGGAGTGACGATTTTAACCTTGTTGGGTTTCACTGGAACGAAAAAAGCCCTCGTAAAGATCCAGTTTCATTGTTGCCCCAATATTTAAATAACAAACTTATCCGCAATTCCGGATGTTGATTATTTTTAAAGGCAAAATTCTGGATAAATTTGTCACATTGAGAATTTTATTCGTTTCCACCCCACGAAGCCTTTGCGATGTTGATGCCAAACTGTACCGTGGGGAAATGAAACAATGTGAAATTTACGTTTATTGCATTTGGTGAAGTTTCAAAGTTAAATATTATATTTGCCTTTGTTTCATTCACTAATCGATACACATTTATTTCGCAGAGTACACAAATGCTAAATCAGGCTTGAAAAATTTAATTGCTACTGAATATACAGGTGAAGCGTTCAATGTTTGATTAAGTGAATTCCGAGCGGAAGCGATAAATTGCTACCCATGTATTTGTTATTTTAATTTCACTTACACAAAACTACGATGGGGACGACACGGACGACATCACCGGCGATTGCTGAGGACGATGCTCTACATTCGAGATGAGACTTCCAGAAGGATCTTGGCGTGTGTCTCCTCGTTAGTTGGTTTACAATGGTGAAGGAGGTTTCAGAAGAGTCGACAACGCCGTCGATGAGAGTGTTGTTGTGCCACCAGGTCAGGGAAGGACGTGGACGCCCTGGAACGGCACAAACAAACTTTCCTGAATGTATTTAGACAACCGGAAAGTGATTTTTGCACCAAAATGCATGTCACAAGTTTCTTCAAGCTTTATAATTTAGCCCCAGTTTAAGCTAATCGTTGAAAGAATGTGTTTTGTCGTGAGAACTAAAATAATAAACTATTTGGCAAACTAAGCATGTTAAAATATCTAGTTGGAGGTGTCAAAATACCCATTAAAAACTTGGAAGTAAATTGGAGCACAACAATAGATTTTGTCACTTACCACCTGTAACCTGGCACGATAAAAAAAGCTCATCACCCTCCAGGAAGGGTCCCGCGCTGCTGTTTCGTTTAATTTCGTTTCCTTCAGCATTAAAGATTCTGGGGGCAGATGGCTGCACTAAAACGTAACCACAAAATCTGAGATAAACATTTGCATCTTGATCTTTACGATTACGTGAACTCAAATCAGTTCCATTTAAAAAATTGCATCGTAAAACTGATTTTTTTAATCAAGGAGATTGTTCAAACTTGGGAGATTAAATTACGTGGTTGCGGGTAAGTAGATCAATTAAATTAGAAGCCATTAATAAAATTTTAATGAATTTAAGATTTGATTGGCTGTGTGCCAAGAAGCAAGTGCAGGTTATTGTAAATATTTGACCTAAGATAAGTAATTTTAGTAAAAATAAAGTGTTCGTAAGGTGATTTTGCTGAAGTCTGACCTACTAATGTCAGATTAACTTGGAAGTTCCTGGTTGGTGAGTTATCGAAGTCCACCCTGCATCTGAAGACCCCCTCGTCGTGTATGGTAACATTACGTATCCTGAGCCTGGCTTTGGAGGGTTGCTCATCCTTGATGAAGTAGGAGCGGGATCCGAGGTCATCACTCATTGCCAGATGAGAGGCTTCACCGAGAGGTCCGCCCCGGGCATCTAAGCTGCAAGCAAAAACCACATTGATAAAAAGATAAATAGCTAATGCCGAGTTAGCACTACATAAAAACTCGCTGCTTTATATTTAATTTACTTTTTGGTGGAGCGAAGTAAATTAACGCCGCACACCCATGACAAATAATTCGGCGCCAAATTGGGCAATTCCTCTTCATTAGCATCTTATCATATTGTCACAATAGCGGGTTTTTGCCCCACGGGGTCCCGACAAGATTGTAATTCTATCAGTGACAAATGTGACGTTGTGAGTTATAGTTTTGTCGGATCTTTGACGCTTTACCTCGCATATATGTGCTCTCCCATAAAGTGCAATGGTTGAGGATGGAAATTTGATGCAACCGTGAGCTTTTAGCCTAATGCATCTAAACTGTCGCGGAGAATTCTGATAAATTTCCGACTCGATATGACACGTCATCTAGTCTTCGATACCGACGAACAAAACAACCAACTCCAGCTCTATTCACTCCAAATCCTTCAAGTTCATATTTCACATATCCACTACAAGTGATTTACAGCCAATCATAAATATATTGCGCAAGATATCTCACTTCATTCCAGCTTCTGCTAAAAAACATATCATAAATTGTGAACGCAGAAAGCACTCACGACACCGCCAAGTCAAACTTTTCTCCCCCACCGGGGGACACTTTTCACATTAGAAACTCTCATTTACTAAATAATTCCACAAAATAAAAATATGGCCAAATTTATTTCGCTCGTGTCACAGTTATCATTTGCAGCTATTTATAAGTTAGAAAATCCGGAACCGAATCTTTATTTGAGTCGACGACTATGTTTTTGAATTGTTGGCGGAGATGAAAGAAAGCTGGAAAAGTTTGAGCACCGACAGGAACTTTAGTTTAAAAATAAATTCTTTCCCCATCCTCGGAGTCACCGACATGGCTGCACTGATTTCGGTCATATTTTTAAAATTTAACTCCTACCATAAATTTGGAACCAATCAAACCAGATATACCGAATACTTTTCCACCCCGGAACGTGTAATAAATTCAAGAAAAAATAACCGGCAATTTGTAAAACCACAGAGAGCGTTTAGCTGTGAACGGAGTGTTAAATGTTTGCAACTGATGTGCACCTGTGCAGTTAAATATTAACGGGGTTTTCCGGGATTTTATCAGTAAAGACCACCAACACAACGTTTTTTTCAATCAATTCCCCAGTGCCGTATTTTTAGTATTCTAAAAATATGTTTATTAGTCCTAACAGATACACTTTACGAGTGAATTCCAAATAACTAAAATTTTCTCAGTTGTCTCCTCGCATTTATAACAGTCAGAGCTAAAAATAGTTGGAGCATCTTAAACAGATTTATTTTCCTAATCAAGCGTACATTTAATTAAAACAGCATCACCGTTAGGTAACATAAAATTATAATTACCGATACGCTTTAATTATTCCGGAAATAATATCTGGAGATCAAGTTTACCTCATCTTCCCTAAATTTTCATATATCTCCTTCACTTTCCTTGAATTACCTCTTAACTCTTGAGTGTATAACTTACAGATTAAAATGAGTTCAATAACGTCAGCCCATGTTGAATATTTATTTCACCATTACCTGTCCATTTAATTATCTGAGTTGTTTTATTACATATTCACAATACTTGTATTCTACAAGAGTTTGGTTTGTTTGCGTTAAACTTTTGTTGTGTGAATTATGTTTTGTTGAGAATTTATGCTCGTCATTGCTGAGGCCGTAATAATAGAGATTGTGTAGTGGAAAGTAAGATTACATTTAGGAAACCAGTTCTGGCGGCATATCCTGTACCTTGCAGCATTTGTAGGAAAGTAGTGAAGTCAGCAATTTGCTGTACTGGCCCGGGCCTTTGATTTATACATCCGGAGTCGCGTTAAATATTCCGGATCCTCCACAGCTCGCTTCCGTAGCAGATCGATTCTTCATTTTCCGAAATAAATCCTCAACACAATGCCAATATTGATCATCGGCAGATTTCACATATCTCCGAATCGAAACGTTGACATGCCCGATAATTACATCGGAGAAAAATTCGCCGCCAATTCGAGGCATCAAAATTCAAATGGATTATTTAATAGCACAATAAAACATTCACGTTTATTGGCTGCTGTCAGGAGACTGCGTTCGGTAATTTGCTGAACTCGCAAAAGCCATCATTGGAGACGGCACATCAAATATTGAGAGCCGTTTCATCACTTTTACTAAAAGACGAAGAATTTCGACACATTGTAGCGAGCGGTTAGCCGATGAATATTAAAACGAAAAGTGCATAAAAGTGTGCATAAAACCGATTCCGTTCTTAATAAAAGCGGCACACGGGTTAAATTGGCAAGGAGAAAATTCATTAAATTTTAATCCGATAGGAAGTATGATACCACTTTGTAAAAACGACACTCGAGGGGCCACCAATCCGATATCGAGCACATAGTTCAGTCCATTGTAAGGTAATTGAATGCGAACCCGGATACAGCTCTTCTGCTTCCATGGACACTTCATACACGTCATACATTTTCAGCCAATGATTCGAACGATAACACAGATTTAAGAGAAAAACCAGCTCAGGCCAGTGCTCCACCAAAGAGGCAAAAGTTTCCATGTCATGTATTTTTTGCTGTCAATCTAGAGCTTTTGAAATAAGGGTCATTTCATATCCGGTGTTAACAGATATCTCCATTTTTAAGCTTCTTCTGCTCTAGTAGTTTTAAAATTATAAATGCTTTGTAACTCTTTCATTACACTGGTAAAGAGAAAATTGAAAAACACAAGCTTTTGAAAAGATTCTCAAAATTTATAATTTTTGCAATATAGCTTTCTTATTTTTTTAAATCTTGATTGAGCGGCTAGAACACGGGCTACAAATCGTCCTTTCAGCTCAAATCCGCGTTCTAATAGCCGACATAACCTACTTGTTTATCGCTACACTGATCCTGATAGATCGTATAATCAGTTCAAGTAGCGGTATTAGTCCTCCCTCCGAGATAAATATCGAAAAGTCACGGATTTGTGGCGTGTTTGGCCAATATTTTCCTAGATTTGTTGCGAATCCTCTTTCGTAAAATATTGAAAGTTGCATGAAAAACCCACCTATATAATGGCATTCCGTCCGTATCCTTGAACCAAAACACCATCTTGAAGTTATCGCTGGGTATTGGCGGGGTTATGTCGCAAGGTAACTCCACATCCTTGCCTAAAACGCCCCAAATCACCTTCGCTGGCACTGAAACAAAACGGTTAATTATCACCGCTGGAAGGGTACCTTAATTAAATTTTTATCCAAATATAAATAAATAATTTTTACACTTTTATCCGCATTACAAGCCGAGCTTTCTTTGTAATTAAATATTCAGTTAATTAATTTTTTGTGCAAAGTTTGAGCTCATCCTTTTGGCAAACGTAGAATCACAGGATTAAGTCTAATACTTTTGTTTGTTGGTAAAATCCTTGCGAGTGAATCATACTTCACTACCACTTGCTCCAACATTAATAAAATTATGTCATCACGAGCTTTTGATAGGAAGAACTGAGTTTATCATCTACTTTCACACTCGGTTAAGTTATTATAACATTAAACCGTGGTTCAGTCTCCGCTTGCAGTTTAAAGTTAACTTAATAAATTTGGACCTAGAACTAGCGATTCATCTGCATCAAGCTCGCCCTCATGCGGGCACTCCTCAATTATCCTTCGGCAAGGTCAAGGCTCCGGGTGAAACCCCCAACAATTTATTCGTCTGGCTGCAATTGAACGTTTAAATGTCCATCGCGATAATTATTCGTGAATTTGTCAAAATTGTCCGGAGAATCGCGCTGTTAATTGATTGATTATTGTGAAAAAGTCTGAAATAATGGGGACGTATATTTGTTTCAGGCCATTTCCAGATGACTAATTGGATTATTTCGCTGCGTAACACACATAAAATGCAATCTGTAATTTGGAAAGCCTTTTGTTTCGCATATAACATTCCACACTGTTTAACCATAAATTTCCACTTTTCGAATCCCATTCTCGTTTCGCAAACATAAACTCTTGTTTTGTGTTTTCGGTATTATGTATTTTGTTTTATTTATATTTACATCACATACCTATCGATCTAGCCCAGGCTTCCGAAAACCTAAAATACACACGAAAAAATACTTCCCAACTTTTAAAAAGCTCAGAGAGGAACTGACACGTGTCGTTCTTCCGGTGCGTATTTATTTTCAGATCGAAGTGCATTTTATGTTAGAAAAGGACAAGAAAGGACAAAGAGAGAAGGAACTCTCATTTAGATTTTAGTTCACAAGTTTTTAAATACTTTTTATTGAGGAGTATTCCTGGAAGCAATTAGGAATAGATACCCGGTATGAGCTGAGTTTGAAACGCATTCAAGCATAGATATTTAAATTCTTGAGAACCTGGATATTAGCTCAAGTTTCCCATTAAGTTCAATTCAATTCAAAATATAATAATTATTGTGAAGAAAATACGGACAAATGACCATGCGTTGTAAATAGATTAAACCGGGGAAATGGCATAATCAGCAAATTGTTTCGTTTATAGCTCGTCAAGGTTTCACAAACTGACATGCAAGTAGCATGCCAGGCTGCCTTAAAGGCATTTCTTAAAATACAGTAGGACATCTCGCTGGCGCCGCTCTTAGCTAACAACCCAAAAGTTTGGCACATTAATTTAGAAGCAGGTAAATACCGCGTGACTCTATTTCCTCCTATTTTCATAATGAGCGATTACCACCCCACGCTGCCCAAATATTTAGGTTGTTGCACTTGGCGATTGTCACTCATCCAAGCGGATAAACCAAGGTCGGATGTTTTCCATTTTTGAAGCGGTTACATCAGTGAAAATTCGCCGGATCACACGATGACAAATTCCTTCGGCACGAATCAACATTTATTGTAGAGAAAGCTCGTCGCATGTTCATGTAAAATCTCGAGGCTAACCATTTCGCACCCACACAGATATTTTAGTCTTTCTCGAATCCCCTCGCTGGCAGCGCTCCAACCCTGGCACACGACACGTTTCATACGAAAACTTCGCAGGGGTCCTACATTTGTTTTTCCGCTAATTACGACTTCATCGCTGATTCAGACGACTGCATCTGAGATTTACTCGGGGTAGTTTTATGCAGATCGTGCGATCGGAAGAGCTAGTTTAATTCAGAGAGAGCTCGCTGTAATTTAGTAATAAAGTCCAATTATACGTGGTGTAATTTTCGAGTGATATAATCCGGGAGACACCAGGTCTGCAATCGTCTCCCGGTCACAGTTTAGCAGGTATTATTTAATTTAGATTATCTTGTTTCAGACCACGAGGCCACTTAAGGGTTCTAATTAACGAGGATTGAGAGATTATATAATCTCATTTGCCGCGTGACCTGTAAGCTGTTGCAAGACATTTCATCGGACTCGCTCAGACGTTACGCTCGCGCTGCCAGGATTACACTCGCAAAATCTTTGTTGCCATAAATGGATAATTAAATCAGCGAGCGAAAATTATGGGATTATAGCAAAAATCGCTGTACCAAACTTAATTTCACCCACAAAGTCCTTTTCCAATTAAAAAAAATCAAAAGCAAAAATTTAATTATCAAACTTTGCAGAATTTTCTTACTTCATATCCTCCATCAAAGCTAAGATCTCTTGCGTGTCAACCGTATGCGTGTCCACTGGCTCAAGTAAAAAATCGTCCGAATTATTAACACTCTGAAACTTTAACTTTAATTATAGCAATTAGCGCTGGAATATTAATATCAATAAACGTGAATTTCGTCTGATAATAACCGCCATAATTAAAGCTTATAATCTCACGAGTCTCGCAGACTTCAAAGTATTGTCAACGCAACACGACTAAGACGATAAAGTCTCATTTTCACGACTAGCAGCACATATACGAATTATTTTACGATGCGATTGTTACGTCCTTTCAGTTTTTATGTCCTTTATAAAGCCGCATACGTCGACGTAATTAAAACATTATTTTACACAAGCATTCTACATAACTGACACTAAATAGTTGCAGAACTTCTGGAGCGTGAGCTTTACTGCTTGAACTTTTTCGAATTTTTTTGATTTAATTTGTTTCTTGTTGGAGTAAAACACTATTATAAATGTACGTAGCATCAGATAAGTTGGTTTTTGTTGGCATTGGGAACGTATGTTAAAACGTCATAAGTCATCAGCGAGAACAAAGCGCAAAACGTCTGCATTGTACCGTTTAAGCTCCGGAACAATGGCTTAGGAACATCGCGACTTATTGTATCGCACACATACGCCATAGAAACGTTTATTTTAATATCATAAACAGATTACGTCACGGCTTAATTATCTCACAAGAGCAAATAAGCCCCAGTTCCCCAGGGAAAAAGCTCTCTAAATGTTTCCTTCCTTCAGATTTGGAACACCACTCAAATTTGGTTGTTTTACTGACATTGTTTTTTTTTCAAGCAAATGAGGATCTTGAGCTTCCTTGGCCTTTCCATCGACCCCGCGCTGCACAGACACAACTTGTTGAAAACCCAGACAATACCACCTAAAAGCGTTAAATGTCTTTTGAGTCGAGATGCCTGAAATTCCCGAAGTGTCGAGGCGTGTCTATTTTTACAAAGCGCGATTTAAGCCTTTCTCATCAATGAAAGTGAGACCAGATGTGGCCAAAGTGGCTCTGGCACGAGCCGAATGGTCAGAGGATGTGCGAACAATGGCGCCAACGCGCAACAATAAGATTTATTTGCGAAACTCGGCATTCCTTTCCGAACTACGTGCCGCTGTGTTTCCATCCAAATTAGTTTGGCGGCTGCACGTTTGATTAATGCGGGACAAGATCTGCATCGCCAAAATGGGACGCTGATTTTATAACTTGGGGGATTAATCACGAATTTATGCCGTTTTGAATACGCCAAATTCGGTAAACGCAAGACAAAATATTATTTGAAATGTTTGTTTTCGCGCCAAAGTCTACAAACGCTAAATCCGAAATGCGAATCCGAAAGTCAACATTTGCACAGCGGAAAAAATTAATTATTATATGAAACCGAGTTAGGGAAAACAGGGCCGGATTAAGCAACACTTATAAATTGGAAAAAAGCTGGATTTTCATTTCCGCTGACATTTCTACACCCGGCAGCAGATTTATTTTTAATATTTCTCGAAATATGACGTTAGTTATTAGCAGTGTTTACTATTACTAAAATACCCGTAACTCGAACAAACTACCAAAACCTTAAAATTAAAATTATTCGGTTTAATTTTAAAAATCATAAAAATAAAAACAATGTGTGTATCCGTTACCTATTTGTGTGGTAAAGGTCAACCTGTATAAGTAACACTTGTTTATTTTTAATTTTCTGTAACAGCAAACCCGATGTAGTTTTCACTTCAATCTCCAAAAAAATAGCAGTTTTTTAATAAATGCAATACCAAACAGCAAAGAGCAACCCGTTTTCAATTAAACTAATTTAATAAAATATATATTATTACAAATTAATTTAGGAAACGCTGGTTCGGTGAAATGAATTCATTTATTTTAGCCCCGTTTACTACCTGACACTTTGTAAAACATAATAATAAAATTAATTTTAAATAATGTTATTTTAGCTTGTTTTTAGTTTCGAGTAATTAAAAATTTACATTTTAATTCATAAACTGCGAATTCTATCTAGCTTTAACAAACAAGGCCCTAAAATATTTATGTGCAATTCTATTAAATTGAAACGTATATTTCGAATATTTCTTGTCAGCGTGAATCATAAAGCCGTCCGAAAATAGTCGTACCTTTGTGATTGAGAATCCACAAATTACGCCGGTTGCTATGAATGTTTGCCATAGCTCACAAATGTGTATCCGGTGTGTGCGTATTGAAGCCATATGAAAAGCCCGACAAACTGAAAAAGCGGGTCAGGGCTCTAAAATTTATGAATTAGTGTGATTTTTTTCAGCTTGATCAACGAGAGATTAGTGCACCGTGCCGGGAATCATTTTCGGTACAACAATTTCGACAACAAAGAGATATAATATTATTTCAAGCAAAGGCTTGTTCAAAAGGGAATCTAATACAAGCACTCAAAGCGTACTAGTATTATTTGTGGAATTTGCAATTAGTCGGGGTCAAAGGGTTACTAAATGAATTATTAACATCTCCTTGCGATCAGTTGTAATTATTTGAATAAACATGCGCAACTATTCCAATTAATAAAAGTTAGATATGAGCGCTCTGCAAGGATTATAAATTTCATCCTCCTCGTTTTGCCACGCGGTACCTACAGGTCCGAAATCTTCTTGCTGTGTTATCACATCATTAAAACAAAATTACTCCTGTTAAAACCAACTTTAATTTATTACCGTGAAAGCTCCATTAAGTCGCAGCTACCGTTTTTACACTGTCATTTCCTTCAAAAAAACACACCGGAGTGGAAGGCTCTTTTTAATTATTTTATTATGAAACGAGTAAAGAGAATTTAATATATAGCCAGGTACTTGTATATGTACCTATATTAATAACAAAGCTTTGAAAATTCAAAATTACAAACGCAGACATTAATTGAAGGGCGCTAATTGTTCAAAGCACAGAGGAAAACTACTTTTTTGAGGTAGCACATGTTGGAATCAAATTTCACATGGCAATGTCCCCAAAACGCTGACAAAAACATTGTAGTAAGTACAGTCTGTTTCGAATTGCCGCGCAATCAATTGTTGCTATTTAAAAAAATATTTTTATTATCTCTTGGGGCCCACAACACTTTGAGTTTGGAATTAGTTATTTTAAATGGGTGTATACAAAGCGAGCCACGTCTATTTTTACACCACCTAACAGATTTTCACAATGCG
Organism: Tribolium castaneum; assembly: GCF_031307605.1. Taxonomy (NCBI): domain Eukaryota; kingdom Metazoa; phylum Arthropoda; class Insecta; order Coleoptera; family Tenebrionidae; genus Tribolium; species Tribolium castaneum. The sequence goes on from NC_087396.1 coordinate 16,996,184, forward strand.
ATAGGAAAATTCTTAAAAAAATAAACTTTTCCAACTTCTAGTAACTCTAGCTCGGCAATTTAGAATTCATAAATAATCCATTAAAGAGTTACGTTTACTCTCAATAAATATTTAAACCTTTAATTTGACTAGGTTTCTAAACATTTCCGTCGAGTTTAAACAATTTTAATATCCTACAAACCTTCATCGTAATTGATTCGATCGAACGACTTAAATCACGTAGAGGTGAAGCTTTATATTGCCAATTTCCTTGATGTTTGGCCAATTATAAGTTTAGATTATTTATAGCTAGTGTGACAGTTCTTAAAAATAAAAACATTTTGTTTTTTGTTATTTTCGAAGCTAGAGCTTTGTCCAGGTGTGTATTGCCAAAAAAGCCAAAGTTAGAAAAGCGTAATTAATTGAGTTTAACAATCCAAATCCAGATTAAAATAGCAGGGCTTAGTGCGTTGTAATCTCTTTACATACAGGTGTTTTGCGTGTTAGTTTCATTGTTATATAATTTTTTATAAAGGGAGATATTTCACAAAGGCCGTGGCTATTTAATGAAGGAAATAATACAACTTTGCGTATTAATGGATCAAAGCTTTCGCTCAAATTCTGTTCCACTGGGGGCCTTTTTCATACAAAAAATTGTTTGAATCAAGGGAGAGCAGAGAAGGGAATTTCAAAACGGACATTTTAAAAATGTTGTCTGTTTACTTGCCTACCTACTGATGATGATGTATTTTGTAATATACTACTTTCCATTGATTTCGCTAATGACACAAGCATTAAAGTTAAAATCGTTTTAATTAGTATGAAAAACACATTGCGATAAGAAACGCATTCTAATAACCACTTATCGTAATGTATTAATTAATTCCAAGTGAGTTAATTACTCTTTTCTGTCATGCGCTTAAAGCTAGTTTAAGATCTAGTTGACAAACACATACCAGAGTTTTTTCTCGCAATTATTGTTCATACCTATAGATAGATTTATAATAAGGTCATCAGTATTAAAAATGCCATTTCCACGTGAAACAGAGATGTCATAAAAATAATTTGCTGTAGGTTATTTTGAGCCCCGATTATTGCTTTAATTTCAGCGCAATAAATTGGTTTTTGGTTTAGAATCAGTAGTTTGTGGCGAATTAAGCATATGCACCTTGAATCAGCGAAATAAGCAAAACTGCCGTGGGCCTGGACCGCGCACATCCCCAATAATAATTCAGCGGCAAAGAACCAACTCGGAGCACATTGCCAGTAAATTGCAACTATCTGGACGTTACAATGTTGCGGATAATTAGTTCGCTGCTGTTGCACTTAACTACCCCCATTACCAGCAAATGGTAATAAATCCCGCGAATCAAAGTAGTTAATATCGCACACTTACGGTTCCTCTGGAACTCCGGAGTATCCAAGCATGCAACACTGGCTGCAAACCAGAAAACTATCGCGATTTTGGGCACGATTTCCCTCGGCATTGCACCGGCCTTAGATACATCCGATCGACGCTAGCCCATGCTCGGGCAGGAATCCGATTTTGTCCGCACTCGAAATACTCTGAAGCGATGTCGGTGACATTCTCCGCGACACATGTGACTTAAACTAGCTCGCGACGATCTAAAACTAAACTTTAACCCTACTTACGCGGTTAGCTCTTTACAGAATCCACTCCTACTCTCGGGAATTGACTTTTTGCGGAGTATTTATAGCGCGGATCTTCCCAGTATTTATTCTATTTGGAGGCAGGATTTACGGCCTGGTACTTGGTGTTTGTTTTAAGTAACCTTAACGGATGCATTTTAATATGATTTTGTAAACAGTTGAACGCATATGTCAGTAATGAAGACGCATACGGAAGCCGAGACAAGTTTATTAGCATGAGAGGAGGAAAAAAAAAGGATGCGCCCAACGTGGGGCTCGAACCCACGACCCTGAGATTAAGAGTCTCATGCTCTACCGACTGAGCTAGCCGGGCTTGACCAAAGGGGTAGCAGATCAGTGAATTGGCCTCCATAGCTCCATTTTCAAAAATAGGAGTGCCATAATGAGTTTCGTCCCCCAATTTAATTCTCCTTGTCTTCCACAATTCCTCTTCCATAGTTGAAGAAAGTAATTATTGAGTTATTAGCTATTTTTTCATATTATACCAAATATTCGACTTTAGAAAGTCGATTTTATAGACTATAGTGAATTTGTGAATTAAATCAAATTTGAGGCCATTTATGGAACAATTATTTTGATTCACCCTTAAGATTTTTTTTTAGTTTTTGGGGCGATCACGACAATTACGATACTAAACAAGTTAATAAAAAAATATTTATACCAGTATTTTTACTGTTCAGAATTTCTGCAGGCTTTTGACTAGATTTGCGATGATCATGATCAGATCTGTCATCACGATGGATGCTATAAATCACGCACGTAGCAAGAAATGTATCAAATATTTGGCTGAAAATCAGCATAATATATTTATTTTAAAGCAGTCAGCTGTTATCGTCTATTTCAATCGTTACTATTTCCGAGCGCGTAGTTTTCTCTCGAGTATTCTAATAATACTCTCACAACAAACTAACCTCGTTCTCCTTTCAGTCCACCAAAACCCTCTTTGGTAATTTTTTTCTCTTTCAGATGAAATTTCCCCCGCTTCATAAATAATAGTGTTTTGCGATGTTTCTTCTGAGACGTTTGCAGCAACTCGAAACACTTTTTTTCGGAAAAAAACGTGTTTACAAAGGATAACAAACGACTTCCGAGGACATACAACTTCCGTGACCGGCCTCATATCTCTTCCATACCATCAATGGCAGCTTATCTTCGTGTAAATTAGACACAAGCGATGGATTCGTAAACGCTCGCTCCGCATTTTCTCCGAATTTTCCCGATAATTATATGATAAGGTCACACGAGGTCCCGGATTATTCCGGAGAGCGTTTACGCTTTATTAAAAAAGAAGCGGCCATGTTGGAAATTTACGATTTCCCTTACACGTAAATCCCGAAGTTGGTGGCTTGGAACGCAGGAGGTTTTAACAGATAGATCATTTGTCATTGATATCTATACTCCGCGATTCTGACGAGAAATATGGCACTGGATCGAGCCGAAAATAAAACACAATTAAAAAAACGCCTTTTTGAGTTAATGTAACAAGGGGAGCAAGAAAAATTTGACATTTGGCACACGCACTACGTTCACGTAGCTTGCCAAGTAATATTCGAAAAATATTTAAGTAAATCTCAAGTTCATTGAATTTATGACACCTTCACCTCCCTTTCTCGGTGCGATTTATCTAATGTGCAAGATTAGAAGTTAGAATAGTCACTGCAAAGGAATTTATGGAATCCTGCAAGATGCAAAAATCGTTGCCAAAAATTGCTTTTTGCAGTGTTTATCACTGAAACGAAACGTAAACAAATCTTACTTAAATCTTTCACAACTGTTTATATCATTCCGGCAAATATCGTTTTATCGCCGTGTAACAGCCTCGTAACATAATTTTTTGGTTTTAACTAGCTAACATAATATCTAAATAAAAATCCCACTATCTTCATTCGTGCATCTTGAAGTTAACTCTAATTGTAGTCAATTATGTTAACGTTGAGCACCTCACACGGGTTGGATATTTATGTGTCATGATGCAAATTTATTCTTTATTGCCCAAGTATTACTGTCATTAGGACACGTAAGGCTATTTTTGTGTTTTACTCAAGTACTAGCCTGGAGACACGCAGGGCGATTTTCCTGAGAATGCATTTGAACGGCTTACTTCTGCGATTTCGGTTCTTTTAGCGGTCGTAAAATCCACTAAAAAGGGATTTTAAGTAAGGTCCAGTTTCGGAGAGACCGCTCAATTTATAACGTGGACGTAGATTGTGGTGTCATATTAGCTACGGTAAATGAAATTCATATGAAGTACGAATACGCAGAATCCTCCTGCGGAGTGTATAGCGAAATGTAGGTAGGTATATATGCGATTTAACAAATTTACATATGTAGAATACCTCGGATGATAAAATAGGGATCCCAGAATGCAGTAGTCCGTAAATTCACAAAACATTTGACATATGTTTGGCGTTAATTCGCCGGCTCCCAACAACCGTATTTGGTTACATTAGTGTTAAGCTGGAATACTACGGGTTAACGCTACGATATGTGAGAACCTAATTAAGAGTTACAACCGTACAAAACGTATACCACACAACGAATTCTCTAAAAGGCTTTTTAACGGTACAAATGGACGGTATTTTTATATTCACGACAAGCATTGCTTAAACTACCGCTGGGGCGGATTCGAACAAAGCTACACAAATTTCATAGCGAAAGGATTTAAACCGAGCTCCAAATTAACATTTAATAAAAATATTAGACACACAATTTTCAGAGCTTCGTTTGAATAAAACAGTGGGTTTTATCAAATTAATTAATTCCCCTACTAGTCTGTTCTCTGGACAAATCTCCAAAATTCTGAGAATTATTAGTCCTATTGTTCCGAAATATACTGCGGTTTAGATAAAAAATGTTTAACTTTAACTACCATTTTTTGCAGGAAATCAGAATGTAAATTTACCGGCAAAAACAAGCACGTGCTAATTCACGTTTGTTTAATTGTTTACAAATGTGCCTAATGTAAATTTTCCCCCTTTAATGTGTTTTGGTAATAGTTCACTAACTCTTCGTATGTTTCTTTGCCGTTATTTATCCGTAATTAAGCACCAAGCAATTGCGTCTATAATTTCCGATCTGATTTATTTGAATGTGCTGAAAATAAACAGCAATAAAGTTTTTTGCAAGTATCTAGTTTGATTAAAATGGAAGCAAAAACTGCTGCTAAACCTCAATAAATCGTATTGAAGCTTTTACAGTCCTTAAAAGCGCTTGAAACAAATTAGGCACAGATGGATAAGAAGTTTTTAATGTTCTTATTACTCTGGCTGATAAATTATCCCAGCCACCAACGTGGAACTGTCATAAAAGCTTGTTTTATTCGATTTTTGTGGGATAATATGTTGGTCGTTTTGAGAAGGATGTTCCGGCATAAAATTCGGGTAGATGCTGACAAGGACTTGTAGAAATTATCGTAGGGTTTCTAAATTCGATCCCATGCAAGTCATAAATTAAGCCGGCCTGAGCTAAACACATATTATTACGTACGCAGAAAATTTCCTCTCGTGGGTGGGTAGAGCATGACAAACGGCTGATTGCACTAGATAATAAAGCTACCTAAAATTATACCCTTTATTCTTCGCAGATCCCCATAATTCGATAAATCAAGCAAAAATCTAAGCCCACAAAAAGAACAAATCCAGTTCCCACAGCCTGAGCTGGCAAATATTAATCCGTCGAAAATTTTATTTAATTTTTCTTGTGTTCGCTAATTGGGTTTTCTCATTTTCGAGAAAATGTCGACAACTTTTATACTATTTCCTCGAAACTCAGTCAAGTTAATTAACTTCGTTTAAAGTTGGTGTAAAAACGAGAAGTTCTTTAATACGATCCAAAAGTATACTAACTAAATTAAAAACACATTCTCAAACATAGGGATTATGTCTGGTTTCTATTAACAGGTGGTCCGAAATTGTCGCTCGATAATTAATCACAGGAAGGGATGCAAACCAAGCGGAGAAACCTCGCAATTGAATCGCAACTTTTCAAATTTGTTTTGGTGGAAATAAGTCAGAATCCGTCTCGATTCATTACAAAATAATTGGAGTGCCAGAGCTTTTTGTTAGCTTTGATGGCACGCAGCGATATAACACGAATTTGCAAGACTTCATGACTGGAGCACCGATACCGAAACAATGGCGCATTCTTCCCGAAGCTTTTGTACAGAAAATTTATACCCAATATCAATTAATAAGGATCTCGTCATTAATTAGCTGTCGTTCGACAAACCCCTTTCGATTTTTTACCAGAAACGGCGCGGAATCTTCATCAATTAGGAGCGATGTAAATACGAGGATGCCGATGATTGAAGAGCGCAGGAAGTGCTCATGAGGAAGCAAAGGCTGACGGCGATATTTCAGGCAGTTTCCGGTCAGGGAGAAGTCACTCGTCCATCACATTTCTTGATTTATCTGCCACGGATTAGCCTTGCCAAATTGCACGAGCTTTTATCGATCTCGTGGCCACATTTTAATTATTGCTGAATTATTGCGTCCACGTCCGCAGAGAAATGTGCGAGAAATAAATAGTTTATTTGTCTTTATGTGATTCTCGGGAGCCATTCAGATGCTTACAGCGTCTTAAAAAGAAACGAAATAGCCTGACATTTGGTGACAAAATCGTGACAAGCAGCTTATTCGAATAGGGTGGGATAACATACGCCACACTCTAATAATGTTTTGACTGTCGCTTTTTTCCACCGAGATGCCGTTTCTACCATTGTTATTGCATAGGGGAGCTATTAAAGACATTCTAAAATCTATTCGTTTTTTTATATGTGTTCGAAATTGGTTGCAATATCTGACTGAAAAACAACTCCAAGTTTCGAAACTTTTTATATGACCCCACTTACCGGAAATTCCGGAACTTCACAAATATTCAAAAGTTTTTGTATATGGGTGGTAGAGCGAATCACTTTATTGGCCTGGCACCTGATGGATTTTAGAATTCTAGAGCTGGGGTCACACCACTCACTCATGTGACGACGTATTATGATAATTACTCATCAGACACTTCTCCGTATTTCATAATTAGAGCTGATACAACATGTGAACGCGATGAGCCATTCTTTGGCGCCATGTTCTTTTAATCATTTTCTTCTATATCAAATTACAATCATTGTGAGGCCGCTGAACTTGAAACAAAAGTTGACATCTCGAGTTCCCGATCTGATAGCGAGTGCTTGCTATCAATTATGTCCTTTTAATACGGCACCATTAGCCATTTAATCACGTTACCTAATCGCATTATCCTCAAGAAACGGGCAAGGAGAGTGTGGATATTCCGGTGCATTAGTATATTGCTTTCTGTTGTTTCTAATAACAGGGCTTTTATTGTCGGATGCTTTATTTTTTCGGGTTTGTGTGCTCTGTGCATGAACTCGGAATGTTTTTAGCGTTCCTTTCAGATGCAAATACACAATGTTAGAGTTAAAGGTGAAAAGAATACATAATTAAATTTCCCTCCTGGCTTTATTATTGAATGAAAAGGGTGACGCAGGATGATGAGACACTTGCGGCTTGGTACCATTGAGAGCTTCTCAATCGCTGGCTCTCATTACTCTTCATTAATGATGGTGCTGATTGCATACATATACAGTATGCAACAAGCAAACTCATGCATACATGAATATCCTATTAACAAGCGATGGTCGGCCGCTATACTTTCCCAACTTAGCTTTATAACTTTAGAGCTCCTACCACGACTACTACAAAAGGACTACCATCAACCTTATTATAGCTACGAGTTTTCAATTAAAACAGTACATTGTTTAAACACGAAGCTATAATATATCCAGACAATTAATACTCTTGTATAACTACTCTAACTTACGGGATGAAAAAATTGGCAAACTTTGCTGCAGTTGCACTTTGACCATATTTTTATGAAACACTAACCGAATTTCAAATCGTTCAAAACTGAAATATTTAGACAAAACTTTAGTGTAGATATTAAAAATCGCAAATAGCTGATCAGTAGCATCCACAAATAAAAAAGAAACAAAAAGGACTTCATACTTATAAAATTATAATTTCCTCCTTCGATATGATGAACGTCTAATAAATTTTATAAATTATTAAAATGTTCATTAGCAGTCTTTAATGCAAGCAAATTGCATTCTTGCCTTGCTTGGTCCTCCTCGAAAAAATATAATTACAAACTTTTTACTTGCTCCTCAAAGACAGTTAATTATTTTCCCCGATAACTATATTCAATATAATCAAAAGTTTGAACTAATGAGTTTCCTTGCGAGTTTGATGATCACGGGAGATTCAGCGTTAAGAATTTAAACTTTTTACGACCTATCCTAGATATTTATAGATAGTCTTAAGTGGTATTACGAATTTTACGAGTGCCGTTTGAAAAAGCAAAAGAAGACATAACTTTGTAGTTAAATCAGTCCAATATATGAAATTTTATTGCAAGCTTTCACCGCTAATACCCCTCTATTCGTCAGTCAGTGTTTAATCAGAAATTTATTTTTGATTAAATGTGAAAACATTTTATAGCTTCGTTAAATAAACATAAAATTCATTTATGTTTCTATTCTGTTCTGACCCAATAATTATTTTTGTTCTAATAATAATAGAATGGAAAGTACAATAGCAAACGTCAATTTCGACCTCTTTCATGTTGAAATGGCAGAGTAAGGCACAGGATATTGGTTGGTAAACCGTCAATACAGCGTCTACTATTAGAACAAAGAACTTGTGTTGTGTATATTTTATTTTTGTTTAAAATGGCAGAAAAGCAGGATTAAAGAGGAGCTTGCTCGTCGATAAATGGCCAAATGCATGTTAAACGTATTCCCAAAATTGAACACGCGTCTATCTAATTTAAGCCTTCGGAAGCTTAATTGGGGTGTTTCGGTGTTCCATAAATACGCCGCTTGAAACTAACATTAGCCAAGCATTAACACCGTTAAAAATTCTTGATGAAAAAGAAATTTCCCTAGCAAACTGTGTACAAGCCGCAACAAAGGACCTTCATAATCACACATCCATATATTAAAAAGAAAATTACGAAATATCCCCGTATAAAACACCGAGCCGGACTTAAAGTGGCTAAATTACAAACGAAAAGCCTGGTTTTAGAATTTATGTGCTAATGTGAATTTCACAGCGTTCTTTCCGTCCTTCTTTCGCAATTAATCGCAGTGCAAGAATACGTGAGGTCAGACCATTGTTTGCTCGAGACATAAATAAATTAGGATATAAATGTGGTGGATTAGGATCGGACATGTCTATGACGGGTTACTAATCGCACTTTTGGACCTATTTAAATGAAAATAGTTGCCCTCCGGCCTCAATTAGTGGAGCACCTTCTTGAAATAACTTATCTAGCTAGACAAACCAACGTCGTAATTACTGAATAGTTTTGTCGAGCGCTTGGATAAGTTCGGGGGTCTTTGCTCCAAAGGAGGATTACAGGGATAGCTGCAGGGTTACCAACCCGAATGGACGCACAATCGCATTATTCTATCCACAGTGCGAGGAATTTACTGATAGTGGAACCTTTCATTAAATGATAGTAGTTTTATTAGGTAGACGTAATAGGGTTGATAAGGATTCTGGTCGTTATTGGGCCAATTAAATATTTTACAGCATTAGAAAAAAAAACAGTTTTAAGCTAAGCTTGTTCTGACCTTTCTAATTCAACGATCCCAATCAAATTGGACAACATTGTCATAGTACACTGTTCTAATCGGGTTAGTAATTACACAAATTGTTATTGATCCCAGCTCACGTACGTCCGAAATTTGCTAACTAATCCACTTAAACAATTTCCCTTATCCTCGGTAAAAACAGCAAAATATTTGCTGAATAAAATGAATCCCCCCTGAGTTCAAGGTGAAGTTCTAAATTTGAATTTTATGTTTCCTGACTGGCGGTGTAAGCGTAATTACGCTGAAGAAACAGAAATGTCGTTTCAATCAGGGAATAAATCGGCAATAAATTAGAAAAAGATTTTTTCTTGTAATATATTGTATAGTCCTGACTAGTTCGAGAATGCGTTGCCTCCTGCATAATTTATCAAGTCGCACAGGAAGGATCGTTTTTTCTTGGATATATTTTATAAGAAGTTTAGTTGCTACCCAAGTTGTCGCTTCTAAGAATTTGGGAAAGAGGGATGGACGTTGGATCTGATTTGCAAGCGAAAGAAATATACTGAAACGACAAAGTTCACACTAATGGGATTTCGGACTAGTTTTCAGCACTTGTTTGTGTTTTTGTTTGAGCTAAATTGTGAGATACGATTTATTCGCATTTTGTTGCTCCTGGGTACAGTCACACACAAAGTTAATGGCCGGAATTAATTGGGCATTCACGAAAACAAGACTTTTAAGGTTACTAAATGGGAAAAATGCAAAAATAATTAACCCCTAAAATACTTTTTAGGGTGTTTTTTACAATCGACGGATAACTTTATCCTGGGGATAAATTTTGAAAAATACATTGTTGTAACAATTGTAACCATAGTAATTATACTAGAAATAACTTATCCGGGAATTATATGACGCTTGTAAAATCCACCTTTAAATAAGTATAGGTGCGTAATTCTTTTTTTTATTTATTAATGGTGTACGATGCTTTAATTCAAAACGAAAGAAATTTTTGTTAAAAGATATGGTATCATTTACAACAATAAAGCAATTAAGATTTTTCGAGTGTTCCCACTTATACCGATTTTTTTATGTAGTGTTGCCATCTGTAGTTTGTATCTAAGTTTAGCTTAAAATGTTGCAGATTTTTGTGTTCAGCTGATGGTAACTTTGTAGCAGGAATCTTGTTTCAGTTTCAGTAAAATAATCAAAGGTTCTGGGAGATGGCAGCAGATGTAACTTTTCAGTGACTGTAGTTTCAGTCGTGATAATATTCCTGAAAGCTCTGCTAGGTGGCGCTGCGTGCGAAAGCTCGGAGCTTTCAATTCATTTCCGGGTAGATGGCTCGCTTATCCAGAGCTCAAATTCTCCGACCACATTATTATTGTTGAGGAATTTCATTGTCTCCGTTATGAATTTAGCAGCAATGATCGGTGTTTAGATTAAATTCATTAATTAGTAGTTAATCACGGATTGCACAATCTCTGTTTATACTTGGCAAACTATTATCGCATTATAGATAAACTAGTGAATGTTTCCACGTTAATTTATTTAAATTGGCGTAGTAATCATTGGCCCGGTTTGTTTTCCCAAAGCAACTTCCTAAAGTTTCAGTGCTCAACCGCAATCTTGAGATTTTAAGCAAACATCCATTTATGCTAAAATTATAAAACTTAGATTAATCCGGTGCAAAAGGGTGAGAATATTTGTCTGGCTCGTATAGAAATGGATGAAGTTTATCTAAAGTCAATATTTACCGTTGACTTTGAAAGTTTCGCGATCACATTTAATATAGCGAGTTTAATTGAAAAATCGATGAGGTAGAGGCGATTTTTTCGCGGATTAGAGCTCGCCGCCTGTTCGCAATTAGCATGAATTATTAGACGAGATTAACATTGGAAATTCAGCGATCGTAGACGGGGTGTTGCCCGCAGACTCCTTTGCCGCCGTATTGAGAGAAACCTCTAAACTAATTCATGTTGATATAGGTGTAACTCTATACCTTTACTCCACTATAATTGGGGTCTGTGTGGTTCGGGAGTTCATCTCGTTACATGGGAGCTCTAATTAACAAGGGGAGCTAATGAAATAAGCCCTGATTGCGACACCGATCAAACTGTATATATTATAAAATAAGCCCACATTCCAATGTATGCCACAAGACTGGCAATATGTGCGTTGGTACTTGCTTCATATGTCATTGATCGTTCCATTTACTTAATGAATATGCTGTGTACGGTTGTGGTGCGTAATTGCTAAATCGTTAGGGTTCATTCCAATCTTGCCAAGCTAATATTACATACATACACATCGAATTTTAGCCGCGCTCTAATTTACAAACACGACAAATAACTCGAACGCAAAAAAGGAAAAAGCCAGACTAATGGATCCTAGTGATGACTGTTCGAAAGCTGTTTGATGTTGCACGTACCCATTAAGCTATAGTTAATATTTAACAGATAATTAAACATTAAAGAGACAAATTTGAAACTGGATGTGGAACAGCTGGGAGTAAGAAATGTGCACTAGAATAATAACAACACAAAACTCGTTTTATTTCAAATTTCATTACAACGTACAAGCTCGATAAAACAGGGGGTTGCATGACATAAACACATTTTTATGTTATGGTTTTACGTTTACCATTAATTATTTAATAAACATTGTACATTTATAATTAAGTCAATTGTGTACTCATATGCTATTTTAAACAGAAAATGTTTCATGCACAGTTTGAACAGCAAAACGGTGCTACAAACAACAGAACATTTTTAAATAGCAGGTAAAGATAGTTGAAGCAAAAAGTCTTTTCTTATCCTGCGCTTACTCTAACTTAGTAGAACTGGACATTGCATCTCTATTTCCAGTAGGTGTTAAATAAAAACTGATATACAGGATGTAAGCGAAATTTTAACCAGTGGTAGAACTCATCAAGACAAACACTTTTTCTATGTACAATTTTTTCAAAATTGCATTTTTTAAAATCATTTCTTCATTTTTTTTAAGAAATGCTCCAACAAAGAAAAGTAATAATAAATAATAGTCGCAACCAACGACAACTGATTCATACGGTAATCTTGTCAACTAGGTAACTTTGCTTCCAGTGGCGTGTAAGAAAATTATGTAAGAGTACTTATTTCATTTACAGCCTACAAAGTGTTTTCATTTTTTAGTATTGAATATTTTTGCTGATTCTTTTGTTTTTAGAGAATTAACATCTTTGGCATTATTTCTCGACACAAAACAATCTTGCAATTTTTATACACCGTGGTCCCGAGGTAATCTGCAAAATAATTTTCAGTAATACCTTGGTGTTTATGTACACAAAAAAATCTATTAAGTCTTTTCGTTTTCGATATAAAAATCATTGAAAATTTGATCAAATTTTGCTGTGCTCTAATATGATTTACAAATGGTTGCTTAGATAGTGTCATTCTTAAAAGCACTAACAATAATTAATTTCTGACTATTACTGTGATCAGCAGCGTCGAATGTGTGTGGATAGGGGTTAATTTATCTTCATTATTTTTGACCTAACAAAGAAAGGTTTTTCGGATTTGTTGGATCTTTCTATTAGTCCAGAATTTTTTTAGCAGGTTATATCGGGACCATACTGTATACTGTACGACTTTTAAAAAGTGTTTATAATATATTCCCTATCAAAACCACGTAGGCGAAATAATTTAAAATATACAAAATTTTTAATAAATATTTGTGACTAATGGTGTTTGTCTGCATTTTCATTATTCCAAATTCGCAATTAGACAGTTTTAATTCAAACAAAAAATTGCAAGAATAATAGAAGTGCTAAGTGAATCGTTGAAAGGAATACATTATATGTACATTCTGCAGCACATTACAATTGTTATTAGCTTTAGGAGTGTATAAACAGAAGTGGTAATAGCCAATGAAGTGGTATTTAGTTCAAATTCTACCTTCTACAAATATTGAAATTAGAGTTATCTAACAAAGAACAAACGTTGAGTTTACTAAGGAATAGAACTGTAATTTGTAACTTTAAACGCATGTTTATCTACTTGTTTCTAACTGCATTTATTTTTAATACGATTTTTAATAAGTATCATGGCTTCATATATTTTTGTTCTTGTTACTTGCCATTTTTATAAATGATATATGTATTTAAGAAAATACATTTTTAGACAGGCTTTTAGCCCGGCTCTTTCGGTGTTTGAACAAAAGTATTAAATGAATTAGTTTGTCGGAAACCAAAAGCTATCTACAATTCATTGATCACGCCATTTGCGTAATGAATAAACTGTAGACTATCGCTGCAGTTAATTGGTAAACGGTCAAGCTCACACCGACCCCTATTTGAAACTTGCTAATTTCATTCGGTTTAATAAAATATCTCAATCAGGTCTACAAACTGCAAACCCGTAGCAATCGATGCGAAATAATTTTCATTGCAATGTTTTGGGTTACAAGGCGTTATTTCGGTCTTAATTTTCTCGTGGTGCCTGTCGGAGCCAGAAAATACATTTTGGATCGATCGTGATGTAATACTGCAATTATTGAACGTTCTATACATTGCATGGTTAAAATGTAGCTTTGCCATAATTATTCGACTGCTTTAATTTAACGCACGCCATCATTTTAATGATGATGTAAAATAGTAGACGTGAGAGCGACTAGTTTCTGTATCTGGATTAACGATGGACCTCCATTCTGTAATTTTCATTATAAAGCTATGCCTGATTTTAATACGGATCAATTCAGACTACCGTGAATTATTCACTCCAGAAACTGCACCGGGATAATTAAAAACTTCATGGATTGGTTCGTGTTCAAGTTCGTTATGAGGTTTTTGCCTTTTTTTAGTTTCACGCTGGTGTATAAGTTTCAAAACGAACACGAACAGCCAATTGTGATGGCAATGTTTGGTGTCAATTAGATCTACTAACAAAACTAAATAATTAAGCAAAAAATATTCTTTTACCTAAAAAACTATTTCTATGCAAGAGTGTCCTTTTGTTCTTTTTGAAAAATCTTGGACTAGTGCTAATTTGACCGCCCCAGTGGCGTTGTCGCATACAAACGACATTAATACCATTGTTAGCACACCGTTATTGTTATTTAGCAACGTTGGTGGGCGTCGTAATTGGAAGGGAGGATAGTAGCAGAGGATGGTAGCGGGTTCGTCGGCGCATCGGCACCCTGGCGTGTCGTTAGTGACCCCCATTTGCATTTACATCTGTGTTAGAAACTATAGAAACCCTTGACATGGCCAAGGCGGTATGTTAAGATTGGAACTGAGATAAGACGGTCCTTAACTATTTAATAAGATCCCAAAGGGTCGTCTCAAACTACATAAATTCATTCGATGGAATTTGTCGCCAGTATTTATTGTCAGACCCCGTGCCGCAACTTTAACAAAAACCGAATATCGGAACAAACTTGCTAAGAATTTTTATTTGATCCTTTGCCCCAAAAAACAAAAATTTAACGCCAGTCGTGTGGAAATTTGGAATCGCTTCTGATTTGCACATTTTTATTATTATTTTGTGAAATGTAAACGTCAATCAGTTCGACAATTTAATTTTAATTATTTCTATAAATTACAATTTCGGAGCTACAATATGAGAATTGTAATAAAATTAATTATAAAACTGTCAAAATCAATCATATATTTGATTTAAAGCTATCTAGTTTGTGGTATATTAAAAATAATTGTCGATGTCTAGTTACCTTTAGGTGTGGGTCTGGGCATGACAAATTCAGGCAATAAATTGTTCAAACATAATAGAGCTTTAATCTTGGCCCTATTTCGTATAAATATGTAGCGCTACCGGCGAGCAGTATAAGTTAAACAATGTTTGTGAACCGATGTGTTTGCACAAGAAATACGGAATAATGTAACAATTCACCGGACGTTGGTAAGTTTCGAATTTACAATCAACTTCCTAGTGCTCAGTTAAATTCACTATATGATTTGTGAGAACCGCTGAATTATTTTAATGTTAATAACACTAACAGCTGGACCGGCTCTGATTCACCCGGCTAGTCTGATACAGCCACAGCACAATATGAGTTTACATGTAAATTATTGCAACGTGTGTGATAAGAGATATTGCACTATTGCACCCAGGACGTGATTCGCCACGTACTCTCATAAAACAGGCACTTTTTTCATGACAAACGGCCTCCAATACCGACACGGACGTCGAGACCCGAATGCGATTTTACATTGACAAATTTACGATTTTAGAAAGGTTATTGAACACACACGCACTGTTTGCTCTAATAAAGTTCAAACTTATGGATTCATAAGCTGCCAACTTGCCAAACATAGACCAAAGAACTGGAGGATAAATTTCAAAAAAATATTGTTACACCAAGATCTTCTTGCTGTTGAAGTCTCTGTAATTATTGTTTATCGAAAAAAAGAAGTATTTAAGGGAAAACGCAAAATTTGACGAAAAATATCTGTCATGTAATAAACTTTGGGCGTGAATGCGAACAAAAATAAATACACTTATAGTACTCATGTATCTATCAAAATCCATAAAAATTTTCAATCAACTTTAGGTTACAAAAATCACAAAGGTTTCGAGAAAAAGTCGTTTAAATTCGTTAAAAAAATTAGAACTAGTGCATGAAATTGACCGCTTAATTTATTGACAAAATGTTAAAAATATCTAAATATTAACGGACAATTCGTCTGGAAAAAACATTTTTGCTTAAAGATTATTAGTTTTTTAGTTATGATTTTTTTAATTAAAAACAATTTTTTTTTGTAACAGCAATCGTTACCCGAGTTTTAACTAGATTAATTAAATTACATTTCGAAGATTATATTATTGATTTTTACACTAGATTTTAAGCTATGTAGTTTCCAAAAAAATGCAAAAAATTAATTGCAATTTCCACATTTCTTTATTTTTTAAATGTCAGTAATTCCGGCGAAACTTTTAAGACTAGCGGGAAAGTTCCATGGTTCATGGATATCTGGTAAAAAATAAAATTTTTAATCGTAGAGTGCAGTGAAATCAGACCAACGTAGCTTTGACAAAAAGTTCATTCATTGTTAAGAATCCGTCAAAATGTAGCTAGAAATCAAAATCTACCACAGAATATATTCAAGAAATTTCTTAACAAAAAAAAAATAGGTATACAGAATGTTTTACACAACTTTACCAATCCTGCGCCTAATGAAAGCACTCAAATATACAAAAGTCACAAAACACTAGATACAAAAAATACACATTTATTATTCAAATTCAATTTTTGGAGAGCCATGACCGAAGTTATCAAACTAATCACTGTTTTATTAATCGTCTAAAATTGCAGTTTTCTGAAATGTTCTATCAAAATTAATATGATCGCTGCAATTTTTTGAAGGGGTGAACAAACTTGAGAAGAATATACAATTTTTCAAAATTTGTAATAATGTTCGTATTGGAATATCTATTGTTTTTACAGACACTAGCTTCATAAAATTACGTGAAACACCCTGTAATTTCATCAAACATAAAAATTTTCAAATAAATCGTATAACAACTAATTAGGTACCTTTTTTACTGTACAAAAAAGGCTGCATTGATTGAATATTTTAAAATGATAAAAGGAATTCTCAGTAGCCATTGCAGTTTTCCTATAAAATGAACAATAAGAAACTGGCACGAATACTGGAATTACATAAAATAAATATTAATCACATCAATAGGCGGTTATTGTGATAGTGGCACAAGTTTATTACTTAATTTATTTATCTTTAATCAACTTACACCTACTCATATAATTTTAGATTTTGCCAAAAAAAATTAATGACGATTCTATAATTCAACTTTGCTGCCCTGACGTGTTATTTTTATGTCGGTATCTCTATTATAATTATTTACTTGAGATGAAGCTGATCAAAATTTTGCACCAATAAAGGAAAATTAGTTTACCTTTCGTAGGAAAAACCGATAATTATTTGTTAATATTTCAGATGCGTCAAGTAATAAAGTTCTCTCTTATTTCTATTATCGGTTACATGGATTCTATAAATTTTCTCTCAGTCGATTTTATCTAAAGGATACTCCTTCTTTCGGCTAGTGTGGATGATTCATTACAGTGACTTCTGGGTGGTGTTGGATAATAAACTATCGTTGATTTTTATGAAATATGGCTCGTTTGTTTTTGTATTTTGGTTGGTGCTTTGTGTATTTCGGGCTGCAATTACAGTGTCAATTGCGTGTATGCAACAAGTTAACTCAATAACAGACACGTCCAAATCCGCAGGTGTCGTTGTCAATTGATTATGGCTATCTGCAAGTTTTTCTTTCAGGAATCACGTTTTAAATCATCCGTTGATACTTAATATTTGTAAATTCCGTAAGGAAATAAGTTATCCATGCTCCAACTAATCCGAACAAGTTGGCTAAGTATTCCTTTGGTAATCGTAATTCTCAATATCAAAGCAATAAAGTTGCTAAAAGTAAAACTTTACAATGCTTTGATGATAAAACCAAAACGATGGCGAATTAAAATACTTTACCGGGCGTGTAATCCATTTGGATTGAAATACAGTTACATCGAATGAATTTTAAATTCCGCATACTTTGAACAACTTTCGTTGTACCAGACAAGACGCACCCGAAAACCCGCCTGAACAACATTCGTTAACGAACATCAATATATACAATTATGCAAATGGATGCAAAGCCGCCGTTTTCGCGAACCGCCTCCTGGATTTGAATTCATTAAACGAACAATAGGAAGACAGATAAGAAAGTTCCATGTTCCGGCCATTGCTAAGATTGGACCGCCTGCACCACCTCCGACATATCGACTCCTGTTTACGTTTGCCAGCAATATTGCTGGACACGAGAGATAACGGCCAGAGCGGATTTGACACACCATCTCCGACACAAAGCCTGGATAAATACCAACTTACTACCATTATTCAAATACTGCAATCTTCAAATCGACTCTTTTATCAGCAAATTCGAGAAATTCAAACGGGATCATCTGCTTTCAATTCCGCAGATAAGAAGCACTTGTAGCTACTATCCGAGTAATCCCAAGCTCTAACTCCAAATAATTTTCCAGCAAAAGCAACTAGAAACGTGTGTTGCTGCATATGGTACGAAATAATATGATTATTGTATTATTAATCAGAATTAACCGGAAAATTCTCCCAATTGAGTCGCAAATAGCGTTACCTACGCATGCCTGCAATTCCAAGCGTTTAATTATTTTGCAATTTTTTTCAAATTCACCCACAACATCGACGAATTGGGTCGAAAGTTGTATTTGAATACGTTTTTGCTTAATAATTCTAAATTGAAAAAAAATGCAACCCAAAAATGCGCAGTATAGCCGTGTTTTTATTAATTAAATCTTTCTTTTGCTTCTTTGGTGGAACATGTAGAACACTCGCCATATTTGCCTGCTCTACACTGCACAAAACCTGTTAAATTACAATTTTTTGTTGGCAGTCATGTTCGGAGCATAAGCAGCGTCGCTGTGTAATTTATTCGGCGGCGGCTAATTATCGAAGCGAGTTAATTGGTGTCGAAGAAATCGCCGAGACGATGTGTCGAATCGATAACTTTCAATTAATATCGAAGAACACCTCGCCGAAATCAATTTGCCGAGGCACCTATTTTATTATACTTATCGATGGTGCAGTATCTGGAATGAAGTTAAAAGCGAGCGAAAAAGGATAATAAGAAAATAAGAAGTAGTTGCGGTCAAGCTCTTATCTTGTAATCAATTACTGAGCCTCGATGGAAAGCTTTTCAGGTCCACTCAACTTTGACCACCCACGTTATAGCGTATAATTACAGGATGGCTCTTATCGGAATGTTGCGTCCTTGCGTTCTCGCCGTGGAAGAAAACAGGTGCGTCTGATTTTTTCTTGAGGGAAGAACAGATACTTGCACTCTCGGGTTTCAGGGCGGCGGTATTCATTAGATCGCTTTTGTGGAAGTTTGAATAAGGCTTGAGTTTTTATTTTTGCTTTATATTTTTATGAAGGGAGGGTTTGGTATTATGTGTAAATGTTTACTTTTTCTCGTGAATTAATCTCTCAGTCAACAATTTATCAGATTAATACTGCTTTGAGGAGCTGGGAATTTTTGCCAAAGCGCCCAAATATTAATTGGTCATCTGTATTGTCATCCAAGCACGAAATTGGGCAAATAACTGATTTACCGCCGAAATTGTTCATCTATCCCCAAGCTTCTATTAATCCTCTAATGGACAACTGTAATTATTCTCGCCATCTTCGAATTTATGTTTCGCTCCATTTAACTAATTGATAGATTTCGAGCATCTCGATCTATTAATATTTACCTCGGACACGTATGATTAAGTTTGATTGCGGACGAAAGATATTACATTTGCAGAAAGTTGAAGAAACATCTTGGAATGACGTTACCGAGATTCCAAGATTTACAGAAGCTATTTCAAACTTTTCAAACTGACCCCTACAACTTACCGTGCAGATTGCCACAACAAAGTTGCCAAGTCCTACTTATTGTCTTACTTTTAGTTTTCCGAAGTAATAGTCTTATAATCATAAATCTTTCCCTAATAAAAAATATATTCCAAAAGGCGCAAATTCGAAACGCTAATCTGGCTGATAATAGTCTTATTACTTGCGTGACTTCTCGAGCCGTTATTATTAATGACAGTTTTGAAGTGAATGGATTGAAGTAAACCACTAAAGAGGCCGCGATGCCTTAGAATTGATTGAATTGTATGAACGAAGTTTGGAAGATAGAAGATAACTTATTAGACACTTATTGAAAGACCATCAAAACTGTCAGTGACTCCAACACGATCATAATATCACCGCCTCGCAGGACAAAAGCTTTTGTACAAACTAATTCTCTATAAAAGTTAATTTACCAGTGACAAGGTCGAGAATCACGCGAAATTAACTCATGACAATTCTCGAATGCTGAAATTTTCGCTACAAATCCGTTTTCGAAACAATAGTTGAATTCCAGAGTTGAAAATAATCAGCATTGCCTAATCGTCGAGGAAAGGTTTTACCGGTCCTTTGTTGAGTAGATACAATTCAAAACATAAATCAAATTAAGGATATATGATGGAATGCACGTCACGAAGTATAAAGAAAGCAATCAGTTTATAAAAGGAACTACTGGCGGAAGGATGAAAATTTCAGTGAAGATTTTAACTTCAAAGGTCGGTCAGCTATCCAAACAGGTTGGGTTCTGTCCAAATGTACCATAAATCAAACGTTTCATTATTCATTATTGGAGCTCGATTTACCTACGTGGTGACGAAAGCTTCAAATAAATTTTAATCAGCTATTAATAATAGTGTTTCCATTACACATTTGTGTAAGATAAGCAATTCCACCGAAAACCTGAACCCACCTGTCATGTTTTTGTGTTAATTATGCTTTGATGTATTCAAACATTCTCGCAATAAGTTTATTCTATTTATTATTAAAGCTTTGTTTCTGTAATAACGTAGCATTAAGAAAATTATTAAAAAGTGTAATCTGAGAAGCTTCTCTTAATAATACGCTCCCGCTCAACAACGGATTTTCTTGAAATAGAGAATTCGAGAGTGCAATAAAAAAATTAATAATGCCGTGAGCTGCCGGCTTACATCGCCAGGCATTATAATATTTATTAACATTATTATTAGCACCGATAATGAAGCTTGTAATTGGCATACGCTACAATAAGTGACAAACTTAAAAACATAGCGCCCCAAATTTAATAAAAATCAAGTGATCGAAAATTTTAAAATTTACTCAATGACTCCCTAAGCTCTTAATCTTAATCTCAAAAGTGAACATGGTGGCAGCTGTAGAAAACAAAAAATTATAATATGTTAAGCTATTCGCAGAACGCATTTCAAAATATGGTATTTATTTTCAATTACATTGTAGATGTTCGTTCCCGTTGTTTTTAGTGGCCACTCCAATTAATTGTCCCTCTATAAATAACTTTTTGTTTTAGGGTATTTATTCTGAACTGGTTGATGTAGGCGTCCCTGTATTTTAATAAAAAGGTCCTTAGTAATTATAGTTACAAAAAAGGCTTCGTTTGATTAAGCTTTGGGGCATCTGTGTTTGTCGAATCGTAATTAACTATTGCAGTAATCTACGAAATGTAATCGGGTGTATTGTGCATGTGTATTAGGCGTCCGAATTTAGGTTTCAGTATCCGCCGCCTCTTCGAGACTGTAAATTAATTCTCTTTCTCGACTTAATCGAATATCTTTTTTTGTTGATTATCGATTACAACAAGATATACGATCGTAAATTATAGGTATGGTTTAAATGGCTGGCGCTTGTTTCCCGACTCTTATAATTCATCGGTTTTAACACCTTCTTCGATCGATATTAGCTAAGACACCTTTATGCATAATGCATAAACTTATAGATAAAACCCCTTATTCGCTAAGAATGCCAAATTTATAGGCGAATTGATCGGCAAATAATAGCCGCCTCGGTGGAGAGAATCTGATAACTAATTGATATTGTTGCTAATTAATAAGGAAGTCGATGATACAATCGGATCAGGCCCTCGTTGAATTTATTGCGAATTAATTGGGCGGCTTAGGCAAAAATTGCTCCGTTTTTACGGCTCCGGAAGGGTCGTGTCTCGTGTGGAATCACAAGATTTCGGCAATCTCGACAAAGATAATCAATTCGGTTAATATATTATTAACGATGATCGCTCGTAGGCGAAATGTGAGCGGATCACGGATCCGTTGACGCCTATTAATTTCGAGCAACAAATAGAGATATCAAATTCCCGCCTCAGGGGTTATGCAGATAGTGATAAAATGGGCGGCAATTATCTGCGATCTGCAATTATCAAACCCACAGACTAAATACATGCATATTGAACAATCCTCGTAAAATATAGAAAAATTAGGCTCCTCTCGCTTTTCACCGCGGCTTGGCGATTTTTTCAGCGCTATCTGAAAAAGTATGTATATATCTTGATACCCGGCATCAAATATGGATAAATGAGGGCGAGGGGCAGAAGTTATGAGGGTAGTCCTAACTCCGTACGTCACGTCTGCCGGGAGATATCTAGGATTAGGCGCAAGACACATTATTGGACATTGTAAGCCAGTCTTTGACCGCAGATAAAAGACGAAAGAGGCGTTATCGACGATACAACACCACCTCTGTTAGCACCTTTTAGCGGCCAAATCCGAGCACAACTACCTGTCCCCGCTTGCGACGGAATTGCTCTTTTCGGGCCTCTGCTAAGGACGAGAGAAAATAGATATTTTATGGCGTTTGGAACGATAAAACTTCTATTACTTTCTTAATTTCGATTTTATGTCTCTGGCCCGTACGCTGAATTGAAACATATTGCATCGGCGAGTTTTTTATTGTATTTTTTATTCATGATAGCAGCCGCCATTAGCAGACATCTATTTTAACATTCTCTTAAAATTTCTTACATGTTTCTGCTTTTACATTTTACGGATTTTAAAAATTCGCCGGTACGTATTCCATCTATTACAGGATTTGCCAGGAAAGGATTTGCAACCACAAAAAGCAATAATGCATTCCGTTTCATATTTAATATGTCCTGATATACGCAATGGGATACAAATGTAAACCATTTAGTTAATAGAAACACAGCTTTTTGGCTAAAACGGTCTAATTAAAAACGAATTGAGAATAGAACTTCACAATAAAATTTTTCAGGAATAAATTTTATAACCAAATTGTAAACACAAATGGCGATGAAAAAATACCATTTGTCTAAATCGGTAGAAGTTGGAGTTGTTGAATATTTCTATTCGTTTGAAAAAGCTGGGAGCGGTAAAACTTCGGTTTTAGTGACCTGATTAAAGTGGATAATCATGCTTCTTTAAATTTTATATCATCGCCACGAGCAGGACTGCGTATTTGCGCAAATGGTTAAATTACTCGATGTCTAGATCCGTAGATAATCCAGTGCGGGAGGAATGAAGTGGCAAATGCGGCAACGGCCACAGAATCCGGCATCAGGCATGTCCTCGGGCCCTCAAGACCCACTACATCAGTGCCGGGTTAAGATGTGTCTTCGCAAATGTGCCGGCAAATGCTTTCAATCCGACGCAAATGTGCCACTAATTAATTAATTTACACCGAAATCGGGGCGTTTTTGTCGCGTGAGAGTTCGATCCGGCCCTTTCAATAACAACGCAAAGCAATGACGTGTATAACATATTTACTGATAATTAATGCCACCTCATTCGGGTTATTGTTGCGCCAACTGGAGACGATCGACGAAAACTTATTGTTGCCTTGTTACACAAATTGGATATCATCAAATCAAGGCTTTTATTATGGATAACGGGGATTGATCAAATAAAGCCATCAGTTTTTTCAAGGTTCTTCACAACGGAGTCATTATGACAAATGTAAGCACTCTTCGTTCCACTGCTTCAAGCCAAACACTGAAATGTCCCGCAATTACCTCGAGGATAACAATTTAGTTTCTTTGATTATACACTGAAACGCAACAATTTCTACTAAAAGAGCCCCCTAATTGGACCAGAATTAATTCTTACGAAATACTAAAAAATGTCTAAAACCGTCCTCATTTCGATAAAACGTTTACCAAGCACCCAAATTTATATATCATTAACGAATAATTTGATTGTTATTCGGGCAGCAGATGTCGTTTATTGATTTGCTAATTATTTTGGATTATACTATGCCAGATTTGATGATGATCATCATCGTAATTTGTCTTTTATATGCTGCGATATTGATTTAAGTGCCATTCATGTTTATTGGAGGAGAGTGCTTCAAAGCTTTTATTATATCTATACGATTATGCCACAATTCGCTTGATTACTGTAAACTTTGCGTAAT
Source organism: Tribolium castaneum (assembly GCF_031307605.1). NCBI lineage: Eukaryota > Metazoa > Arthropoda > Insecta > Coleoptera > Tenebrionidae > Tribolium > Tribolium castaneum. Next base: position 17,020,255 of record NC_087396.1, read on the forward strand.
TTCTTCGAGATTCTGTGCGATTTCAAGTTTTCGTTGCACACAGGTTTAAAAGCTCAAGGCGTGCAGGAAATAATACGAACAATATTTTATTGTTAGTGTTGGGATATGAGTATTCTTTTTGTTAGCTTTTAGTGCAGAATGTATAAGGATAATAAAATCTTTCTGAAGTTTGCCACACAATAACTGAACGCAAACCGGTAAATTTAAAAACAATTTGTACGTTTCTCAACGATTGTGATTGAAAATGGTTCATGTAGGAGAAACGACAACATAATGAGTTCTCAGGTTCCATAAAGTTGTGCAAGAAAAGGATAAAGTTTGTAAAGGACGAACTGCCACATTCGGTGAACCAAACGACAAATGTACTGTTGTGAAAAAACTAAATAAAATTCTTTGACCGCTGTTTCTGACCTCGCATTTATTCCAAGTTGAATATCTCTATTTGAAAATCGATTTTAAACGTGCTCTAGTAAATCTTAAATTTGCTTTTGGCAAAGGCAATTGTACAATATTGCTACTTCTCTGAAATATCAACCGAAATTTATGTGCAGAACTGCATCTCGAAGTAAGAGCTTTCTTTGAAATTATTGCGCAACATTTTTCTATTACGAATTAAGAGCTTCGCAGGAGATAAATCGATTTTTGATCGGATGCACCCCAGAGAATGCACTTTAAAATTAGTATCAGTTTGGAGGTAGTTTAGACTTTGTATCAAAGTTGGAATGAGAAAAGTGTGTTACAATATCCCGAGTGCAGTGTGTTATATTAAATAGACGACTACATCGTCTTTAGTAGGTCAAGTTGCACTTCAAACATCCCGATAACATTGCACCCAACGTAACATCGGAGCTTTGTTTTTTCTTTTTGAGACCTCTAGTGCATTTCCTTTTAACAACCGTCTCTCGAATGTGGCGTTATTGCTTATGAAAGCGACAGCAACACGTTTAATGATCAATAAAGTTTTATCGAGTACACAATAAAACAACAATCAACTCGGACAACGTAAAGAAAAATGGCCACGAAATTAAATAAGAGCTCTCCCGATCAAAAATCGAGTTTCGTGAAACCCGTTAAAAAAATTCTTGATGGGAGCAAAGCGCCGGTCTCAGGTGGAGCCAGAATCAGCGGTATCTTATTGATAATCAGCTGGCTGGGGCTGTAAAGCTTTAGTCGGGAAAATACGAAGCCGTTGGAAAGTAGAAGTATCATTTTCTTTAATGGAAAGTAGGAGACATAAAGACTAGCCTTAAGCTAAGCAAGAGCCCGAGCGATGTGCCGCAATTTTCTCGCCGAATGGGTTAATGTACGAATGAAAAAGAAGGGCCGGAATTAGAGCGGGCTTTTTTAACGCGGAATTAAATTGCAACAATAACAAAACAAGAATTTTTCGCGGGATTTTCCGCCGCTCAAAAAGCTCGTGTCAGAATTATAGTTGAAGAACGATTGCTTTTTGATGGGAAAATCTAATAAAAGTTGGTCGGTCACATCTAACAAGATGGTTTAAGTTCTTTAATATTAACAATATTTTCTATACGTGTTTTCGTTCGACGTTCTGCTATACAGCGAAAACTTATTTCCAAACTTCCTCGTATCGGTGAACTTTGTTCCAGCTTCGGTAAAGCTTCTTTATTGTTCTGGATATTTTGTTATTTTACAACGCGACGTTCAATAACACATCAAATTTTATCGGCTTGAATACATTTCACTAATATTACACCAACCAGACATTTTTGTCACCAACACAAAAAATCTGAAAGTAAAATTAAAATAGCGCCTTCCACGAAGCGAGAAACCGTTTCGGCCACAGGAATTCCTCCATATTCCATCCGAACATAGTTGAGTTAAATAACCAAAGTATTTTTCATTATGCAACAATCCACAGTTGCTTTCCTTTGGATGTTTGACAGGGTGGTATTTTCTCGCCATTAGAAAAACTTACTCAGAAATTTATGCTAAAAGCACGTCGCGCTTAAAAAATCCCTCCCAAATAAAAAGTGGCCAAAATAAATTTAGTATGCATTATAAACTTAAATTGAGTTATTTAAAATTAACCAGGAACCGACCTTTTACAGCCACTAATTTTCGACTCGTCTAATTTGTTTTGTTTTAATTTTGCGCACAGCGAGCAATTTTAAATAAGATAAAGCAGCTGCCAGCTTCACCAACTTTGTCAGTTTATTTCGAGATAGGTGCATGATTGACATGTCGTTAAAGCTTACACACATGTCTTTAAAAAGTGAAAAAAGTTTAATTAAACTTAAGTGCCTCAATATTTGCAACTTCTTAAAATATCATATTTTCTAAAACGGAAATTAACCCCAGAGATGACTGCATTCATAATTTAACGAATTTTAAACTTTCAACGAGTTAGAGTGGAATTTATAAATAGATAGAAGTTACGGTTTTTACAGAGAAGGGTTGCTTAACGTTGCTTTTGATGTGGTTGAAAGAAGGATGACATGAAACACAGTCATTTGACTCTTAAACAAATACAAATATTGATTCTGAGCAGTTATTGTGTGTTTTAATGGCCACCTAAAAACAGAAACATTTTTCAGGAGAAAAAATAAAATATCATTTACCAGAAGTTGGCTTATAGTTTTTAAGTTAATTAGCCGATTTAAGGAAAGCTTCCAAACCCGAGTCTGTAAAGTTAAATTGATGGTAGCGTCAATCTTGATTTTCGTATATTTAATTAGTTTGTTGGTAAAAGTTAGATGAATGCTGACTTACCGAATAGTTGAGTTTGATTAGAAATTTGTTATATTTGGTATTCTTAGTTTAACTGAATAAGGAATGGCGGGTCATTATCTGGGATATAATTAATTGCATCGACATTAAACTGGTACAAGAAAGAAGCCGTAAGTTATTTAATAAGCGAACTATATCCTTAATTAATTAAGAGTCGGTAGGAATTGCAAACATTTGTCTTTTAAGAACACTTTTAATGACGCTAATAATTAATAAAACCTTGGCGGAGACGTAAGCCGTAATGAAGTCAGCTCAATCCATTTATACCGTATTTTTCTAAATTTGTTGCATGATCTAAATTAGAGCTGGACTGGTTGATTAAATTCGATAATCTTTGGTCGAGAACCGAGATTGCAAATACTCAATCTCCAATATGCGGTAATCTGTTGGAGCTGAAGAATTATTTGTTATCGACCAAGAGAGAAAACAGAGACGTCTGAGAACACAATTGCGGTAAACAAAGACTTGATCAAGTGAGTCTTAGTTCACTCATTATACAGAAAATAGGCTTGGTGGATGATGTGCATTGTTAGTTCCTCGCAACGTTCCGTGTCTTACTAGAAATTAGTTAATTCGTAACTCTCAACATCATGAAACTTAATATCAGTAGTTAACCTTGCTTAAAACAATGCCGAGCTTCCATTTGCGAGTCGCGTTCATGCACATATACCAACCAGGGGCTCACCATCTCTTCATTCGTAATAATTACCCCGTTTTAATTTCGTGAATCATTTGGGAGTCGGGCAATGCCGACGTCTTGGCTGTTTTAAAACGCCGAATTCTCGGCTGTTTAGTATCAGAAAACTGGTATTTTGGACCGCGAAGGGTGAATAAAATAATCTTGGAAAAATAGACACTATTTATGGCCGTCATTTGCTGTAATTTGCTATTTATTTGTAATACATGGGGCGTTTTCGAATAACAATATCGTTAAGAAAAACCAATTTAGCCTGGTTGTTTCCGATAGCGGCCCATAAATAATTCAAGGCAAATATCTTTACATCAATAAAGGCTATTATATGTTTCATGTGTTCGAATTACATACAAGACGTAGAGTAGAAGTACGGGAGCGCGCGCTTAAAGAATATCAATTTAGGAAGCATTCGAAATATTTTCCGCAAAACCATTTGAAATGTTTATTTGATTTGAGAAGAGAGAGTTTCATAAGTCTTTTAAAATAACAGATCCGTTGAAATTTCATACACAGTTTGGTAAAAAGTTGAAGAGGTGATTCTCTTGAACTGACTTGGAAATTGGGTGCCAACGGTGAAGTAGTAAGATGAGTCGCTCCGGGCAAAAAGTTGAACGCGAGATGGGTACTTGACAACTTATATTTGCAATTTAAAAAGTTCCCGAATAAATGAGTGGAAAAACTTTCACTGCGGCCGTGCCCCACACAAACGAGCTTCCAATAATATGAACGTCCAAGGATTTTACACAATATTAACTTCCCAAAGCAATATATTAAAATCTTAAAGCCGACCAAATCATTGAACATTTTTTCGTCGATATTCCGCGACAGTATTCTGTTCCTGACAAAGCCCTCAAACGAGCCGTTTCAAAAATCAAAATGAAATAAAGTTTTGCATATGAATCGAGATGGAAATATTTCCACTTTGGACATATATCTGACACATCTGGCATCCAACCCCGGTTAGGTAAAAACTTGTTCATATACGCTCAACTGTTCTGTTTTAAAACAATAAAGAATACGAAACTCCGAAACATAAGTATCTAATAAAAAATATCAGAACTTTGTTACACTTGTTTCCTCGTCCCGTTATGCAAGAAATAGGGCCTTTTTTCAGTTATTGCCCGAGGTTTTCTCTCTTCATATTTTATGTTGCGACTATTTAAATTCCTAAAGTACTTTTTAAACAGATATTTATCTTGAATTAACTCTACTCCACAACACGGAATTATTACCACCAGAACAAAATAACCAAGTCGCATAATTTTAGTAAACTTTTTATGCCACTTTCCTCAGCTTGTTATTAGGCGTTGCCATCGCTGATAACTGATTGGCATTCATTAGCGCTCTATATTTACAAAATACCCACTCAAAATTCCGCTGAAACGTTAACATCTGTATAATTATGTCCAATTTTGCTCCATTTATCATCGCCTTCCTAATTAGAGTATGCACTCTGATTTTTACAGAGGAACGACTTTCTGTCTGCACCCACTATTTTTTTATTTTATAAATGTGAGAAATTAAAAATACAACGTAATACTTGATGGCGTTCTTTAATGCTTTAGAGTCTGTTTCATAATCGGAATAAAGACTTTAAAAGTTAATGTTGATTTAGAATTGAAATTTTTGTCAACAAATCGATAGTTATCAACACATTATAACAACATTTAATTTAATGCTCCTTTAAATTCGATTATGAAACTGGCTCTTAGTTTTAGACAAGTTTACGTTTACGTTCAAAATATGGTTATTTGTCGGTGTGTTTGTCGGTATAGGGGATTAGTCAATAGTGGGTTATGTTCTAAGATGCAACCAAAAATATTAAGTACACCTATCACTTGAATACCTCGTTTGATTTTTAAAAACGTTAATTGAATCAATTGGATTTAATAATAATAGTCTGTAAAAAAAATTTAACAAGACAAACTTGACAATGCTCAGGACAATAATGAAATCGTGGAATAATTTTAAAAAGATTTAATGATTATCGTTCTGGTCAAGTGTAATCAGTATTATTCTAAAATTATTGGTCTCATTTAAAAAAAAATAGAAGTAACCTACTATTGACTAATCCTGTATTAAGGCATAACGCCCAAACAATCGGAGGATTATTTTATGTCATAGCAAATGAGCATACAGTGCGGAAACAAAATGCCAATTACTTCGATAAGATTATTTACAGCAAATTGACTCTAAATTAGTGAAGAAGAGTCAATAGGGCGCTGCTTAATGCCCGTCATAAAATAAAGCAACTCCGCATTCATATTGTCGTGTTTTATGCCACATTTCGGTGTAAGACCTTGGCATTTGTCTGTAATACAGCGTGGTCGGCTATTCGTTAACGGAGCAATTTCAGCCTTGTTCGTGTAATAATATAATTACACAGGCTCGCAAATTAAGGGTTGAATAACCAAGATTGAAAATAATTTTATACCTACCAGGTATTTGTAATAATAATTTTCGTGTTGTTGGAAGTTTGCTCGTTAAATTATTATTATAAGAGCGCGCGAATCGTTAGACACGTCCTAAATACCTGCGAGGGCTATAGTATTCTAATTGCTAAATTTCTGAAATTACTAGAACTATAACCGAACGTAATTATCGGATAAGGAGTGATAAACACAAGGTTGTGTCAAAAATTTAAGACCGAGGCCCAGAATAGAGATGATTCAAGCCCGGAAGCTAAAAAGTACAAAAATAATAATTTGCGTTTTTTGATGAATATCTAATGACTTGAAAATTCCGCCAGGCGGTAGTTTTGGAGAGTTTTTCAGAACATCATAACGGAGTCGTCCTCCTCTAACGAGTTTCTCTTGAAAATTGATTTAGAATATTCCGTAATGGCAACAAATTATGAATAATAACACCTGTGGTTGTTGCAACACTCACCGAAGAAGTCTTTTAATAACAGTTATTAACAGCGAAGACCTGTGCATCAATAACATGACTAATCATTTCTAAATGCTCAATTAAAATAATACGTTGCTACATGATAGATTATTCTTGTTTTCAGTTAGCCGTTCAGGTGGTAGGAAAATCATTAATTTAATTATTAAGCAGACGATAGCATCACAAAGGCCGGTGTGATTAATATTTGATAAACAAGGAAAAAGGCAGAAAAAATTCAACACACGTGTGATTATTTGATACTTTTCTCATCCCGTGGGATTACATCCCTGGAGTTCAAAGACAAAATTTCTCCCACGTGTTCTGGGTAATTAAATAACAACATTAAAAACCGCCGCCGCTGCAATCGAATAAATCACAAAGCATTCAAAATCAATAAACTAAAAAATCACTCGCATGCACATTGTTTGTTAGAGTAAATTCCGGGCTGAGCCCGGACTCGCCAACTATAAATCGTTGGCGTTATTAAAAATTCAGCCAAGTTGGAATTAATCATTTGCCATAAATAAAAATAGATTGTATGAAAATGCGATTTTCGGCGCGTTTCCGAACTAAACATTTCGGTCATATATCTTGCACGTTAGGTCTTGTTAAAATTCAACGCATGTAACTTTTGTTATATTATTTCGGGGGCTTATATTTATAGCGCTCCGACTTTATTTCGTTATATTTTTCCGGCCAGATTTATAACAAACATCTAATAAGTCAGCCCACCGTTCGAGGTGGCCGTATTTCAGACTCCATATGAGTAACCCTTCGACTTTACGAGACACCAACTTTTCGAATCATCATCAGCTTTGCTAAGAAGACCGAAGTTATGGGCTTACGACTCATCAAACTTCAATACCGTAGGCAGATTTTGTACGAGGGTGTTGTGCACAATCTAATAAAGTGCCGACTGGGATAAATCACCGGTACATCGAACGATTACCTACCTCAAGTCGGTTTTTGGCTTTTTATGTGTGATTTATTATTTGCTATCACGTGATAACATGGAAGTACAGCGATTGCCGGAGACTGAGGTTTTTTAAATCTTGCTCTACACACGATCCACTGTGTGATTTACTACTATTTGTAGTAACAGCCGGCGACAAAAGCTTTACATAAACTTTTAATTATTTTAATGGAGAATCTTACTTTGTCTTGTACTAGGTGTCGTGCATACAGATATCAGCAATGTGTGCTCAATGCTCCTACTTGTGAAACTCTTGCTTAGAAGGTTTGAAATTACATTGGAAGCAAACAAGAACAAAGGCGTCTAATCTAGAGCTTTCCACAGAGATAGAACAAAATTCGCAATCTAAAAATTATTCGTTTAATTCTCGAAATTTGTGCAAGTGTAGTCTGTTGACTGACTGAATTGAACTAATTTAAATCAAACAAACTTACAAAATTGGGATGCACTCCATATCTTTTGGTTTGCTTGCTTTGAGGCAAAAAAATCTTTCTTCTCGTAGGTCGATCAATAAAAGATAATTTTCTATTACGAGAAAACATCTTGGGTTAATAAATCTCAAAGGTAATTAAAGTCTTATTACGTAAATACCTAATTAAAATCATCTGTTACAGCGTGCTCAATCAATCTCTTATTTATAGTCTACAAAATAATTTGTCTAATAATAAAGTAAAAGTTTCTATTTTTAAGATTTGACGACTGACATAACTATAATTAACATGCAATGCTATTGATCTCATGTTAATCGGATATGTGATTGTATTTTAAAATAGAATTTTATCTTACCTATATGCTTACACGTTGTAAAGAAACGACTCACAACTTCATAATGAAGTATAACTATGAAATAGCCGAATCGTTATCGTTACTTGTAAATTCCAAGGTAATAATAATAGCAGTATTAGTTTTATTATCAATTACTCTTTGCATTTGAGCCGTGCTTCTAATATTATCTTGCTCGAAATGTTGTAGAGAAAATGCATTAATTTATTGAAACAAGACCAAGCCGCTTATGGAACTGCTCACCAGGAAGTAACATTATTTAATTGATACCTAATTTTTGCGATAGAGAACTTGTCCAGCAGCTCTTTGAAATGCAACATTACCAATTCCCATTGATCTCTTTTCGATTGCTATTAATTCTGTAATTCTGCAGTGATCACAGAAAATACCTTTTGTTAAATTATTCGGTTTGTTTCAAGCGCATACCAGACTATTCATTCTGGATCTAATTGAAATAATAATCGGAATGTTCAATTAGTTGCTGGCGTTTTCAAATTCCTTTCAGTTTACTGTGTTCATAATTTAGATTCGAGGCGTGCACGAGAGGTGTCAGCTTTTAGCTTTCATCTTATTTCACGACTATTTATTGTTTTATATGAGAATTCCGTCTTTAGTCTTTGCTCGTTTTGTCAGGAAGTTAATGTCAGCAAAGCGTATGTTGGGCAATTTAGTCAAACGTCGAAATCTATTAGAACTAAGTTAAATAACAGCAATTTCGAACGCTGCAACTGCAGGAACATAAATTCGGGTTTTTATGCAAACAGCACAACAGGTTTGGCAACTGCACTAATTACAAAAACGCTTTCCAAAGAATGGATTTATTTAAAATCTGTTCCCCTTTGCATTGGACTCATTTAAAAACCTTTTACAGCAATTATTAATCGAGTAACTTGATAGAACAGGCCGAGTCAGTAGCTCGAAAAGAGCCAATTCAACATTCCCTTCTTCACCTGGCTGGTTCAGATAACTAAAATAATTAATGAAGGTCTTTGTCGAACAAGAACCCGCTATCATTTGTCGCGGCCAGCTGTTTCAATCAACCGCAAACCTTCTACCAACCAATATTCTGTAAACATAATCGGGTTTTAGTCGAGTTTAAATCCAACAATTCATTGCTGGATCATTACCAAACTATCGGAATAAAAAGGTAAAGATAACTCGTATATCGCATTCAAACGCGGACAATCTGTAATGATCATTTATCACTTTCTGAAATGGCCAAGATAGATCGATTGTCTCTATTCTGAAGTGGCAACCGCTCATCGTTCACGTGTATCTGCGTTTCTGATTTCTTTCAAGCATTGTGATTTATTACAAGGGGTCATTTTTGAACGCATCGATTGAGAAATCGATGTCAGCAGAGATTTTGTGACCAAGTCTGGCCCTTAAATTTGATAATTAAGTGGAGGTACAAATGCAATTTTAATTCGCTTTTAATTGCGAATGTGATGTGCTACTTTCAAAAAGCATATATCATGTCTGAAAAGCTCGTGGTGAGTGTAGGAGGAAAACACATTAATTAAGAACATGAAAGTCGGCAACCGCCAGTTCTCCTCATTCAACCCTCAAAGTACCGCCGAACTTGTACATTTTGATTGATGATATGTACATTTTTTCCTCGACGAAACACTATACCAACTTTGTATTGAATTAGATTGACCAAAAAATAAGTGCGGTATGAAGTGATTGATTGCCGTAATAAAAAGCAATTGCAAGCTCGGACTATTAGTGTTTGTTTGTGGGATGTTTGCGCTGCGAAACGGGAGACATTTCCCGATTATCGGAAAATACGAAAAAGCGGCATATGTCTAATTATTAGGATAATAGGATTATTAAAGATCAGAGACCCTCGTTGAACTGCAGACGTCGGAGACTCCGGCCGGGATTAATGTATTATAAATCTGGCGGCATTATTAATGGTCGTGTGTTACGAAGATATTACATTATCGGAGTTTTGCGAAAGGAACCTGAACGAAACTCAATAAAAGTTGATGTAATTTATCATTAAATCAATTACAGAAATCAGGAAAGTATAATTTTTGTTCAAACGGAACTTATCTTGGTTAATGCTGGTACCTGTAGCTTGCACCAATTTAAAATCAATTTTTCAGTATTAGCAGCGCCAATATTTGTCGCAACTCAAACAAAAAGCCCGACACAAATTTCGTGCCGAACATTATCAAACTTTGCAATCTTTCATAGGATTGAATTTTCAATCAAACCCAATTTACATTCTACGTTTGCTATCCTGAATTATTAACGCAGCTAAATTGCTTCCTTATTTATTTATATTTCACGAAAAGTTGGCAAAATCTAATTATACTTATTAATAGTTAAGTGGCAACTTGGTTGTTTGCCAACGAGGATTTTGCTCCGATGTCTAACCATTATGATGTCTGCCATTTTAATGTGATTAGCCGCGACCACTTCACATGATTTTTTGATCATTTCAGCTCGTTAACAAACCATACACCTGCTCAATGTTTTTATTACAAATAACATTTTAATAAATATGTCTCAACCAAGACATTTAAATTCAGTCCTGTCCTATCTGTGATTAATTATGCGTTTTTGAAACGAAATTAAATTCCACTTAGGGTAGATGTTATAATACAGTTTCGTGAAAATTTTCGTAGGCAGGTGAACAAAAGTTGAGAATTTCAAAACCGGATATAAAATTGAATAAATAAGGGAGTAGGAGGTATTGAAAAATTTAAGATATAATATGCTGAAAATCCTATTTACAATACTTCTTCTGAATTTTCTCAAACTTTTTTAATCTCCAATTGTGCAGTTTGTCGAAACATCTTAATTTCGAATTTAATGTGCAAAGCAGTTGGAATTTTTTCGCCAAGTTGCGAAGAGAATGATAAGTATCTGAAGCAATTACTGCAATTCTCAAGACAACAACAGCAGAAATTTGCCTATTCCATATTAACTATGAATCATCCCTGAAGGCATCTGTCATTTTGACGTCGACGTGATATGTATTTATCGTAGATTTCCATCTCCACGCCATGTACATCTGTCTCATACGCCCGAAAATGCAATCCCTGCGTTATCCTTGCAGTTGTACAAAGTTTCTTGAATCCTGACACTAGGGGGTGTCACCCCCTTTTGTTTACTCTTAAAATAAAATTTGTTGCACTGCACGAACATTAGTCACGACCGGAAATAACGCATTTATCACAAATTTTGGGCGGCGACACCGATGAGATAATGACTTTATTCCGAATATTATCACTCCGTGAAAATCGCTGGTGCGAGTGGATCTCCATAATTAGGACAAAATAAACATCCCGTTACATGTTTTATTACTTCTGACTGGTCAGATATGTAATAAAAACGCGAGTGACTTGTTGCGAAACGGGAAAATCCCTAATTTTCACTCCTAATGGGGGTAATTGTGTCACGCGGCTTTACATAAAACATAAATTAAAATGGATGCAAGTTAGACTCGTTATGCTGAAATGAGGAAATTGAGTTGGCTTCCCGTTTGCAGACAAATTTTGACATTCCAGGCCGACGGTGTGAACTTTCATTTTCAAATGAGCACTGTTTAGAAGAGCTTCAACACTCATTACCATTTTTTATTTTAAAATATGAAAGTTGAAATTTTTTTAAACTAAAAACAAGAGATGAGACTTGTCTTGTTTGTGTCAATAAAACGTAACAGATCTCCTTTTTGATGTTAAACTTGGCGTTGCAGTAAATTGTATACTCTGTGGACATTTACTTTGTTGACATATTGACATCTGCAATAAAGAAGTGAACCAAAATACGTAATGCAATTTTTCGCCACTTTTTCCAAATATTCGAGACTTACACCCGATTTAAAAATTACCACATAACACAGCTGAATAAAAAAGTGCGTCAAGCCCTCTCCGTAATTACGTCGTCTCAGAAAGCTCTCCTCCGTCATCCTCCGACTTTTCCCTGAAACAATAATCCTTGCAAATCATTTCAGTTTCTTAAGTGCCACACTGAAGCATTTAGCACTTCCTAAGTCTGAATAAAATAGCCATAACCATTTAAACCGCGCTTTTAGCACAGCCCGGAGCTTTCGTTTAAAAAGTTTCCCCTGAAAGCGCCCACATACCTGACATAAACAAAGTTGCCATCACTGACTCAACTAGTTAGCAGACAAAAAAATTAATGCGTTTCGGGTGCGAATTGCCCTCCATTATGAGTGTCAATGCTTTGAGAAATATGACATCCAGGTACATGTTTTTAGGGGAAACCGCCGCACGCTTCACAGACAAATGGGGGCGCAGCTGCTGCGAGCGCGGGTGTCTAATAGAAGACCGGTTGAGAATTAGTCATGCCACGTGAGATCGATGGCGTTAATGGCGCCCCCCTATAATCAAACACGATACCATACACAAACACACGCCCGAGTTTTGTCTCTGGAATTAACACCCGGACGCGAGAAAAATTGCAGCGAATTTATCGAGGAGCCCTGCCGAAGAGAGATAACAAAGATCGGCGAGATGACGGATGCTGGAGACACGCCGAGACTTTGGACCTCATCGGACTGAACCCACGCATAACTCAGACAGGATCAGGCTCAAGAAGGATTGTCTGAGACGAACTTGTTTAAAAAATTGAGATTACAAAGAAACTGGATTTTGATTTTTGCCTTTTTTATTTTTTATTTTCCACATTTTCTACAGATAAGTCTATGGTTCAATTTTATTTGCTAGGTACACACGTCACTGGCACATTATAAGAAACGTTTCAGGCAAAAATACATTGTCATTTTCAATAACATGTGTAACACAAAAGTTTCGTAAAGTAAAGTTAGCACCATTTTCGACCTATTCGGCAATATTTCCGAAATACATACTTGTAATGAAATTTTTCGAAATTATTGAGTTCTTGGTTGAAATGCGTGTTTTAACACTCGAAATACGACAAAGTAACACCATTCGCTTAACCATGCGGTTAAACAAAATTGTTAACATCAAAAAATTTTCACAAAAGTTATTGGCGCAACGGTTGATAAGCGAAATGTCCTAATTGGGTCACTTTACCAGAGACAACTAATCAAAAACAAAGGTTTTCTCTTCGTAATATTATTATTGTTTTGATATTTGGTTTAAATTCACTGTTTTAGTTTGTAAGCAAATTTTGTTTATATCCTGAATTATTTTTTAATAAAATCATTATTAAACCTAACCCCGAGTTCATAATTTTTTGACTTTTATATAATTTTCGCAATACAGTTACACAGTAAAAAATGTTTACATAAAAACACAGAACTTTACGTTAGTTATTTGCTACCTACTTAAGTAATGTTTAATTATTAATTCCTTAGCGTTATGTTATCATAACCTATGTAAATCATCTGTACTGATTTGTATTTTCTGTAAAAATCAATAACATTTGCTGTACAATTTGGAACTAAGTATCGTATTATTTTTACATAAATGTAAAGAGTAAATGTATCAAAAGGTTAAACTGAAGAAGTCCGGACATACGGTTTTACAATTATTTAATATTTTTTTAACTCACTTGATATAATTGTAAAACCGAAGGTCCGGACTTCTTTAATTTAACCTTTACATTTATAAATTCACCGACAAAAAATATATTTTAAATTCTGAAAAATATTGTTTAACCATTAAGATTTATCAAACATTCTCGTCATACCTAATAGGTCAAATATAAAACATTGTATACTTATTGTTTCACTGCAGATTGATTCTTTTTCTTCTAATAACCTATTATTTTTATTAAGTCTTATATTTTGTCTGTTATTTAATTCAAATAACATTTTCTCATTTTTTACTGCTAGGAAGATAATCAAACCAACAAAGTTTTCAATTTCAAATTTATTTTATTATAATCACAAATCACAATTCTGTTAATTTCGATTACATTTTAAACTTCGTAATAATACTTTTTTGTGTAACTTTTTTTAAATGACGCAATTTCACTTATTGTTTGTAGCAAATGTAGATTAAAATATAAAATAGAATAGAATAAATAAAATAAATAAAGATAGAAGATATAAAATAGAAGGTACGTTTAAAATGTGGGAGACTATCAAGAACACAACTTGCTGCGTAGTAATTTTGGTAACGTAAAACTTTCTGTAAAAATACTAAAAACAAATTTGTAAAATGATGTAATTTTACAGTGATTTTTTCAGTGTACTGGCGGTATGTACTGTTCAAAATGCTGGGAAACAGCACAAGTAATGTTGTTTCGGTTTTTTAGTTTTGTTTCGGCGTATTTTACTTCACAAATATGCTTATAAGAAAGTTAAAAATTATACCACTCTTGACACAATTTTATCATGTTTTGGTTTTTTGACGAAATTTAGTTAATTAGTGGTTAATTAGTGAATTTATATTCATACAAAAAAAAATTTTAGCTCAAAATCGCAGTTAAACGGTAGAAATGGCGAAACATTAGCACTATTTGAATCTGCTTACAAAAACAGCTTATCCACGATATGTGTAAATAAATAATTTTTCCTGTTTCTTCTAACTTAAAAGGTATCATTCAATATAAAACAAAATAAGGCTAAAGTATATGCAAAAAAGAATACATAAATTATTAACTATAATAATGTTTAATTTTAGATGATACATTTTTTAGGGACGCCACCCCCTTTTGGTTCCAAAATTTTATTGCTTTTACCAATATTTCCTTCATTGTTCCGTAGAAAGGATAATGGCCCACTTGAGAGATATTTAGCAATCTGTCACAATTCGGTCTATTCACATCAAGCCCCAAATAACTAAAATGTTGTCTTCTGAGATTTAAATAGCCCCAGTGGATTAAAAAGTATAATGAGCTTTGAGGCTTTTTGAGATTAACTTTTTTTATTTAAACTGTACTAGTTCTTCTTCTTTATTCTTGCTTTTTTCTTTTTCTGTAAAAACTGTTTTCTTATGTTTCTGTTAATGAATTCAAATAAGCAGATTTTTAAAGTTAGGCTATTTACAAAATCACTTTATTTTTGAAATGAAAAGTTTTATTTTTTGATAAAATTTGAAATGAGTCAAACTGTATGTGCTTTAGTTTTAGAATTCAACATTTCTCGTTTATATGCGATCCCCACCCAAACCATTTACTTTCTATCCCTTCCAAACATTATTTTTATCGACACAAAGCTCTATCGTGTTGATGGTTCTATTTGGGGTGTCGGAACTGACACGATGCATATCATATACGAGAAAATGGGTGCGGAACAATGTCTAAAAAAGACACAAACATTATTTTTCCATTCATTCCGACCTCTAATACAACAATATGTCAGAATTTTCCGAATGATCAATATTTAATTAGAACAGTTTCTGGTACAATTGGGACGCTGAATAGTTGAACGGAAACATTTCACACTGGGTCGCATTTCACCATATTGCTTGTGTAAACAGGAGAAATGACGTTTTCCAGAAAAGTGTAAAAAATATTTCAGATGGATACAAACAGTAAGTGTCAGAGACACTTCTCACCAGACAGGTCAATTTTGTCGTTTAAACATTGGACGGAAAGTTGGAAATATCGAACGAGGAAAAAAGGGTATCTTTTCCTGTCCAATATCAAAATAAAAACGGTTTTTCAACCAATGTCTCAATTTTACACTTGCTAAACTTAGTATCTCGACTCAATTATCATGTCTTTAACAAAGTGCACCCTTATTTTATGCACCCCAGCATTGGGGAGACGAGGAGATGTAGTGTAACACCAGTAAAAAAAACTTGCTACATTCATATTTAAAATGTGAGACATGTGCTGAAGGTGCTTATTTTGTTTTCGACTGTACTTTGTTGCACTTTGCCGACTCACAATACACTTTAATTTAACTGACAAATGATAACGCTTCGAAATAAGAAACACATTTTTGACAGCTCCCCAGACATGACACCCCACCGTGGCGAATAATATGAATAAGGGGAGAAAAAGTGTCGAGGGTGGCTACCCTTACAAGTTACAGGTGAAGAAATTCTGTACGAACCAAAAACATGTGTTTATAATAACTCATACGTTTCTAAAAAACAAAATTGCACATATAGTGTTTGAGATAATTACGAGTATAAGGTCGTTAGAGTCATCTAATAGGATAATTAGATAGGTATTTTAATTAAGTACACCCACCATCTGTTGACCCGTGGAAATATCGTAACCTTAATAAAGTAACACTATATCTACTTGAACAGCCGGCATCACACAATTAAGAGTACTTATAACGTAATTTGAATAATAATTGCGCTGTACTTGCCGAATTAAACTTGAAAAATATTTTACTCCTTCCTTCGTCGACTCCAATTACTAGACGTTTAAAATTGAAACTATGAGTTTTAGTCGATTTGAAAGTTTATGAAGAGAGACGTTAACTCACGATTGCTTTTACCGAACCTCCACAAGGACTTCAAAATACAAAAAGTTAATTTATTTTTAGTGTGATAGATAAGACGAATCTGAAAGCAACTAATATTTCAGGTCAGAATTGATCTGATTTTTTCTAAAGACTGGTTTATAACTGTCGAGTTAAATCAAGCTGAAATGGTATATCGCGTCAGCTTTTTAATAAATGAAAATTTATTGATTAAAGCCTAAGTAGCTACGTGGCGAAGGAGTCGGATCAAAGATGAAATTAAACGAAAGTTTTAAAGTTTGGAGTAAATTATGAATGACTCCTTTGTAATTTCTCTATACGATTTAAAATAATCACAAGGTTGATTTGGAGTAAGAAACTTACTGGAAAATTGTTTTAAAGAAAACAAATACTATTAATAAATTAAGACGTCTGACACTTTGAAATATTGATCCATCAGAACGCAAATTACTTGCTTTAAAAGCTGATTAGCTTATAAATTTGGCAAAATGTTTTAATTGCTACAATTTATTATACATATTACTGTCACAATGGTTGTAAAATTAAATTTCATTATGTAAAACCAAAAACGAGTTGTTGACATAAATGTAAATAATTTATCAACGATTTTATGTCGCCCATCCAAAAATATTTAATAATGTGTCTCTGCCCACTCACAGAACTTGACGCAGTTTCGCTAAAATTTAACGGTAAAAAACTTGGAAATAAAGTTAAATATTCTTGACAAATCTCTTTTCAATGAGATATGAAAAACATCTGTCGCCGCTCAACTACGACAAACTGAATAATAATGAAGAGATGTTTTTAAGTTAAAAATTCAAAGTTCTTATCATGCAAATTTGAGGTTTTCTTAGTTCGAGTTACAAACCACAAGTCGCATTAATCAGCCGAGTTTACCAACAAATACCCGCATTAATTGCTTTGTTAAGATATAACTACTATTGATTCGAGATCTATCCGAAGAAAATGTCACTTGTGGAGTTACTTTCGACTATAAAAATAAACGAGCGGCTTTATACCGGCCATCTTAAGTGAGACACACCGTATAATAAAATCATACGAAATTCATAACCGTGCTGAATCCAGCGCAGAAAAATTTTAGTGGCCCATCTGTCTGGAATAGAAAATTTTATAGAGTCTACCTGCACCGCCATGTCTAAGATTTAAACTGCCATGCATCAACCCTACATAATTCAATGGTTTTCCCGGTGAAATAGTGTAACGTTCTTATTACGAATATCGCTCAGACCACACCAATTTCTAGGGCGTTCCCGTCATTTAAGGGGAAAAGTGCTTTCTATTTATTTGATTTTCCCAGTCTATTTATTCGGATACATCGGGGGAAGAATATGTCTGGCATTACATTAAACGACTTTACTTTGTTTTATGCGTCACGGATGCGTGGGTACATATTTTTATGGCTCCTTTGCACAGCTACTCATTTGCTACCCTAATTCCGACCGATTTGTGTTTCCCCATGAATATAAATTCTCATTTAAACGCACATCGCGCGCCAAATTGATTTTGCACAATTCTCCTGTTAATTTGCTTCGTTTTTGCCAATAAAAATGCGATTTTTTCAAGACAGGCTGGCAAATAAGATTTATCGAAGACAGGAACTGGAGTGAACTGCGACAGACCGCCCAGAAATAACTATCTGATTTTTTATGTTAAACGATCCACTCGTATTTTTGAAGTGAGCTTCAATAACTTTACCGAATGTGATCAGTTTCTTTTAATATTACATTTAATGCGAAATAACATTTTCTTTTAATAGGACTTGGAAGGACACTAAACTTGAAATAAAGTTTCCTAGCTCGAGTGCTGTTTGTTTCCTTGAAGACTTTACAAAAACATATGTTTGTTTAAATAACTGAAAGTTTCTTACTGTGCAACTCGACGGTTGGGAAGCTTTTAGGAAATAGTTTCAGGAAATTACGCGTTGTAAAATTTTTAATACCCGAAAGTGTGCTTAAAATATTCATAAATCCTGACATAAATTAATTAACATTTTTAACACTGCTGTTTCGAGCTAACTGCATGTATATGTGTACCTATCTGTTACTTTGTAGATGTTGCTTGAAGTCGTGCCACTTCTCGTAACACCCAGCGAATAAAATAGTGTGCATCTTGGAGAATATAATATTCACAAGTACATCGTCGACGGAATACTGCGAGCTTTAAAACGGCTGCAAATGTCAGGTGTTGTTTGCAAAAACTGACTTGTTTACGAGAAGACGAGAACGGATTTGTTTCAGATATTTAACACATTTATTGAATTTTTTGCGACAAGGAAAGAACGCGAAAATGTAAGGTTTTGCGAGGCTAAAGCGTGGGAAGTGGGTCAGATTAAACCACAGAAAAACGAGAATAAAATGGATTATACAAAGAAGGGCATTAAAACATATTGCGATTAATTTTGAAAGTTCGTGGGTTCATTTTTGGGTAACAAAGACTTCTCATTTGCGCTGAGTGAATAGTGAATCACGAATTTAATGTGGGATTAGTAGTGAGGACTATCCCGTACGTTTGGTTAACTGCGAATGTCAACAGGATTAATTGCCAATCAAATTTCATCGTGTAAAACTGCCCTGTCCACTTTATTATACACACTTTATTATGATAGTTGGACAGCAACACAATACAACATTGTTATTCTCAAAAACGATTTTACGTTATTAATTGCTTTCGTTTTACGGGTCTACAGGTGTTCGCTTGTGGCAGGTTTCAGGTTTCAGGAAATCGTCGTCGAATATTTACATAGAATCAGCTTTAAGACAATATAATTTGTTCAAAACAAACAAAACGTTTGGTTGACAACAGTTGGTTGGGTCTGGAAATAGTCCACAAAAATAAATCCTGCGGCAAAATATGCTCAAGCAATATTGAAAATTTTGAGCAGAAAAGCAGCAAAATGGTGTAGTTAGCACAATTTTAGTTTGTAAGAGTTGAAATGGGATGCAGCGATGGTATTTATTTTACATAATTTTGTGTAAATATTTTCGCAACCCTAAATAATGCTGTATATGAAGAGGATAATTAATTATTTGTGTCTAGCAAATAGATAACGCGTTTATAATTTATGGATGAATCCTTTTACAAATATTCCAAAACAATCACGGTGGAAACAACTAGGGATTCTAAATAGAATAACTCCATTTTTACACAAAATTGTGCTTATTTTGCAATTTGTTGTAATTTTTTTAATAAGAAAGAAGTTTGTACCGAAAAAATATTTAATCAGGGCGTATAACTGACAATGACATTTCTATTAAGCAGACATTGTAATTGGCTTGCTTTTAATTTTAAAAGTAATAAAACATTACGGCAATTTTTCAGAAATCTCAAATGAAGTCCGACTACAAAAAATTTAAAAAAATGTTATTTTACTCGTAATTAAAATGTAGGTACAAACAGTATAAATTCTTTCTTATCCTTAATAACTGTAAATTAAAGACACGGATTATATTTTATTTAGAATTAGTAGAAATAAAAGCTCGCAGCTTTTGAATTTTAATATCCGCTTGTACGCTTAAAAATTGTGTCACAATAATTTCCGCCAAAAATTGTATGGCATTCGACTTTTGGGAGAATGCGACCGGGGGCGTATCATAAACTGGGTCGAACGACTTCGTCTAAATTCTTGTCCCAGTTAGCAATAATTCCCTGCACTCCCCTATCACTTTTCGATCGTGTGGTCTACCGTAAGCTCATCCGGATCGATGCAAGTGTTACGAATTGATAAAGAATTTTCGTCATTCGTCTGCAAACGTCAAAAATACTTCAGGGTTGTATTCAGGTGGGTCCGGGTGCGCATCAAGGGTGCGACATGGTGGGGAGTTTTCGCGCGCACGCTTTGAACGTTTTCAACTAGAAGCTAGCTCAGTAGCACGCGAGACTTGTAGTCATCAACTTATTCCGGAAAAATTCCGGTGAGTCTGGACCCGCCCACCTCCAGTGACATATCATCCATGTGTACGGAGTTTACTCCAGGATTTGCATAAATTCCGTGTTCCTGGATTGTTATTTACATATCTGACAATGTTCCGGCGCACGGCAACCGGATTTTAATTGCGGATAAGTTTCCCGGAGCGCTCCAGAGACGTTCGCTCCGGAACACGATAAACTCGCCGAAACTTGAGTGATTAATCTTATCGATTGTGGGTGGTTTTCTGAGGTTTTTTTAATTCAGTTTGGGAAGTGGTTAATGAGTGGTTCACAGATCAGGTGGCTGTAAGCAAAATGGTTGCGGTTTTGCGAAAACTTGTACTTTTTTTCATCGGGATTTTGCCAGCGGTGACAGCACAAGGTAAGGACGCTGGCTTTGACAGCAGGACAACGTACACAAACTTCACAAGATGTTTACTATGTCTTATCAATTTAATGACATCCACACTGGACGCCTTCGATCTGATAAACGCGTTTCAGGACACGTTAAGGACCTTTCAAGATAGATGGGATTTGACCGAATCCAACACATTTTACACATTTATTTCTCAAGCTTTTTTATCCTGAATTCAGAAATATTTAATGAATATTAAATGATCATTTACTAGAAAATATTTCAGCTATAATTAGTGGCAGGCGGCCGATAAAATTCGAATCTTTCTAAGATTTAGTAGCATTTAATGGCCTTTTGAATGCGCGTTCCACGAGGAAAATATCGATAGGTACCTAATTAAGAGTGAAGTCTTAATAAATTTTATTCAACATAATTAAGCAGTTAAAATATGTTTACATAAAACTAAAATTTTAATTCTAAAATGCCCTTTTGTTATGGCTGGTTAAGAACATTAGATTTTCATATACTGGATTGGTTCCACTCCGGTGTTTAACGCGTCATTCGCTCAAGAGAAAAATGTGGAGAGTATGTAAACGCTGCAGATTACAATCGAATAAAAGATTTTCTTTTAGTGAAAGGTATTCGCTTCGAGGGATGCTTTGACTCTTTGTTATTTTTTCCAAGATAAATCTTAAAATAAAATCCAATTGGTGTCGGAATCACGAATTTAAAATGGGATAATATTTTACTTGCCAACGATCTTCTTCTTTGTTTATTTCCAATTTTTAAACGAATTTTGCTCAAGAGTAAATCCCGTTTCGAAATTAAAATATTTTGCAATGATGAGATTCTGCCATCGTTTGTAACAATGTTGACTTTTAGGGATTTAAGAATTTTATGTGCATTTTATGTCTGTTTGCTTGCGGGTCGCGATATGACGAGATTGTCGCGGAAAAACTAATACCATTAAAAGTGGAGTAAAGTGGAAATGAGTATGATGCCAGAGGCTAGAACTTGATATTATTGTCTCTAAATGGGCAGTACCTAATAAACTAGAATGGGTTATAACTTATAAGGAACCCGATTTTAATCTATATATGTATTTCTGTTCAAAAGGCCGTATGATTTACTAAAGTCTGAAAAAAACTCTTTAGATTCTCCTCCTTTGAAAAATACTCAACCTCATACATCATTAACGACAAGGCCGATAAAGACGACTGAAACGGGAAGGAAGTCTACGAGGTTCCGTATATTTTCACAAACACAGGTTTCTCGAGGATTTTCAACCGTTTTTGTATGGAAAATGTAAACCACGCCTGATACCATTGTACCCAAAAATTACAGCGCATGCAATATTTATTTCTTGTCAGTCATTTGCCTTTCGAGCGGTTAATTAAAAACGTCGCAAACTCGGAGAAAAGTTGTGAAATTTTAAGCGAACCCTTATTTAAAAAGTAAATTGGCAAATTAATCAATAAATCCGTAAACCGTGAACCCTTAGCCGTCATTAAGTTAAATAAGGGTAGTTTTTCATCTTCACCGTTCCGATTTTTATGGTTGACGTATCGTACATGTGGCGAATTCTTCTTCCGCATCAAGATCGGCACGCAATGTCGAATTTATAGCTTCTAATATTTATGTTTTGTAATGAAACGTTTGATTTATTCGCTGAAAGAAAAGCCGTTTTTCGAGCGGAAAAAGTAACGATGAGGGTGGCGCTCTTCGCGAATAATTATTTTCTCTCGTACAATTAAAACAGCAAAATCCCTTAAGCGGCGACTTTAATAAATACATCCAAATAAATATTGTTTTTAAGAAGCCTATTTTAATTCGGCTGGAATGTAAACAGAGGGGTGACCCTCGGTTGACTCGAAGGAGATTACGCCACCCTCAGTAAAGGCCACGTAGATGAAAGATAAACCCTTTATGTGGCATTACATTTTCATAATGTACTTATATTTAAGTACAGTGGGCAAAACTGTAAATGTCATGAATAATTTCCAATGAAACAACAAAAAATGCAGATTTGATTTTCCGGTCGATTGTTTTTATATGGGATTGAAGTAACCTTCCACAGGACGATATTAAATATTAGCTCGCTTCGAGCGAATCCAATGTACTAAGAAATAAGTATTCCAAAAAAAAGGTAGTTTGATATCTGAAATCGATGGTTATTAAGGAAGACAAAGAAAAACTCAAGGAGCACATAAGGATGAAAAAAATATTTGGCTTGGGGCTAAGCTTTGATGTATACGTCTCTTCCTACTCGAAAAAATAAAAACTCACAATTAGCGCACACGTAGAAATGCACTTTCAACCGGCATTCATTTTAACCGATTTAAGCAAGCACAAAGATTGCTGGAACAGGCTGACATGTAATTAATCTTTATCATTACGTTATTCAAACCGTAATGCAAATTTTTATATGAAACTTCAAGTTCTTTGATGTCTGTTTTATGTATATGCTAATAGCAATTTTTTACAAATTTCTAGTTTGCATTGGCGAAATGGTTTGCTTTTAAAAACTGCATTTGTTAGTCTTGTATTTCCTCTATGCGACATAAAGCTCCTGGTTTTCTTTCACTCTTGCACCATTTTCTTGCCACATACGTAAATGGTCCATATAAAACAAATAAACAACGGAATATTTTTTAGCGGTGCGAGTGGCATTATGACATTCGCGCATTTGATGTATTGTCGTATTATTGCGTTTATGTAAACACCCCATTTACCATAAATGCATTCACGTTCAGACAAAGATTTATGCTCATTCTAGGCCTATCGTGAAAGTTCTGTCAAATCGTTTGA
Source organism: Tribolium castaneum (assembly GCF_031307605.1). Classification (NCBI taxonomy): domain Eukaryota; kingdom Metazoa; phylum Arthropoda; class Insecta; order Coleoptera; family Tenebrionidae; genus Tribolium; species Tribolium castaneum. Next base: position 17,043,785 of record NC_087396.1, read on the forward strand.
TCTTCACGCCAAGTATTAAGTTTGAGCCAAAAATTAATAGAACAGGTTCAAATACCTAACTAAGAAACAGCACAAAGTAGCAACTAATTACACAAAATATCAACGATAGATGAGTAGCTTTTATTTTGAACGGAAAAAATTCACGCTTGAATGCACCGCAAAGTTTATTTTGCATAAAGTCAACAACTACGTTTCTACAAATTAGAAAATAATTGTTTGTTATTTTTTGTTATCGTTCCTGCTCTATTTATTTGCAATATAGATATAGGTTAAAACAATGCTTCTTCATTTATTGAAAGTAAATAATTCAAGTCCAAATTTCATGAGTGCACGATTTGTGTCGGCATCAATTACGAATAATGTTGATAAGAGTGATTGGATCTGTTGTGGAAATTAGTTTATTTGCGCTGTCACGTATAAGTAAAATGTTTCATGTACCGATAGAGCAATTAGATTTTGATGTTGAATAATTAATTTTCTGAGATTAACATCAGAGAAATACATGAAATAAATTCTAATTAAACGCTAAATACAATGTCAGAAAATTTTAATTAAACTTATTCGTTTGTTACGAGCTAAGTTAAAAGGACTAGGCACACATCGTATGAGAATTTAAGGATCATTCAAATTGGACAACTCTTGTATCAATCCATGCGTCTTAAAATGCTGAACACATCATATCATTGCGCCAAACGCGTAGCTTAATTAGAAACGCCGAAAATTACAATCAAAGAAGATTTGTCCCATAAGAAAAGCTTTTCCTTGAGTACAAACAACTTGTATATCTTGGAGATTTACAACATTGCGGTATTACTACAATTACTGGATTGGGGGTCAGGTACAGGGAACAACATTTTTATGGAAATAGGTTTTTAAGCTAACGGAAGTTAATATCTACAATAGGAATAATTTAAATTCAATCGCTTTTTCTGGCGATCCTAGTCAAGCTACACGTTTGGCGCAATAATACGATTTGTTCAGCTTTTTGAGATGCATCGATTGATTAAAAATTATTTTATTTGAGTGGTCCTTAATTTCCCATGAGAAGTGTGCCTAGTACCTTTCAGTGGTTGGATGTTCGTCGAGTTCGATTTTGACACCTTTATCAATAGCAATGAACTAATTAAATCTTTAGTGCACTTTCGGCAAATAAAGAAACGCTTTCGATACTCTCCAATCTATTTAGTAGAATTCAACAAATTAGAAACAAAAAGGTGAAAGGAAATAAATTAAATTTTCGCGCTTTGATGTTTGCGTTCCTTTGAGATAGCAGATAAGTGTATCACCGCGAGAAAAATTTGCTTAGGATACTTTTACATAAATTATCTTGTTTGCCTTATTCCGAATGCAAATTGTTGTTTTTGGATCGATGCGAAATAGTGACAATTGGTTGAAAGCGAGCAAGCTTTTTAATTAAGCTCAAAAGCGCGCAGGGTGTCATTTATAAAGAAAAAAATTACCCCTGGGGTACAAATGTTCGGTCTTATGAAACTTAATCATTTTGTCATCAAGTTTATATCTAACCCGATGATTCATGAGCCCATTTATTGCATCTTCCCGGGGAAGATGTATAGGGAAGTTCCTCATATGTCTAACCACTTTTTGTCAGTTCGTGATATCGAACTAGTTTCATTTAATTCATTAATAAATCGAATATTAGAGCGGCAATTTGACTGAAAGCTCCCTCTGTTTGAGCTTTCGGCCCATATCCAGCAGGTGCCTAATTCAGTAATGCTATATTGCCCTGCGCATAATCCCCCCCATATAATAACATTTAATAGAATAATAATAACACAGCGGGCACGCGCAATTGGCTATTGTTTACGTGGATTTAAGGAAAATTTGAATTTCCGACGAGCTAAATAACACTTTAATAAAGACGGGTGAAGTTGGCCCTCAACTTCTCCCATTTAAAAAACTAATTTTAAATATAAACAGAATGCGACTCGAGGTAAATGAGACATTGAAGGCATGACGTTATGAAAGGCCTTCTCATGATAAATGGATCACCCTCTTAACCAGCCACCGTCTTTAGGACACTCACCGATCAAGACCGAAAGGTCACGACGGCTTTTTATTGCCTCGCTACTCATTTTTGATGGCCCAATTTATGTTCACTAACACTTCCGCATACGAAATAATTGCTTGGTTGGAGATTTCATCCGACACAAAAACTCGAATTTCCAACTACTATTTGGTTTTCTCTGGAAAATTCATACAAAATTCCAGCAAGATCATTATTGTTAAATAAAGGTTTGCATGCTACTAAAAGGATTAATTAGAAAAGCAACTCGAGCTTGTTTATTCGCTGAATAAATATTAAATTATTTGCCTTAATGTAGTCAAATGCCTTGTAAGTGGAAACTGTTATTAGTTGCAAAATTGTCGAGAGTAGTTTGTTAAATAAGTTCTTCCAGTTTGAGAAAATTATTTCTCACAAGCTATGCAGCCGCGAATGAAAACCGTTTTTTTCCAAATTGTACGGACACGTAGTGCTTATAAGAAATCTGATTAAATGCCCGAATTTACCAGTGAAACGTTTGTTACTCGGTTTGTTACGACATTTTGCTGGAATATTTAATATTTCATACACTCTGTAAACGTAGACGTAGAGCTTCCATAATTTAAATATTGAAGGAAAGTTCTTAATAGTCCTGTTTTTAACTAGCTGGATTTATTTTTGGTTGGCCAAGCACATCAGTGGAGAAAAATTGCAGCAAAGTATATTTTTACTAGACTTTTTAGTATAAAATTTAAACGAGCAACATAAATCCTGAATTTAAATGTGTGCACTCTTTCGAGTAGAATATTAAATGTATTTGTGTTCATTTAAATATAGGAGTCTACATCTGAAATATTTGTTTAAATTTTTAAAAGATATTATAGCAGAAAATTCGAACAAAGTTATCGGAGCCATAAAACATCGCTTGAGTGTTGTATCACATTTCAAATTAAGGTGAAGAAAAATAATCTACTTCTGTTCTGAATAAAGATTGTGTTACAAAAGAGTCTGCTTTCCAATTTAAATGCGAATTTTTCTAGGAGTGTTTAGAAGATTTAATGATGTGTTGAATCTCCATGTCAGCAATAATTAGTCTGCGAGTTAATTTGGTAAAAGTTTGCGGTTTAATTGCGCAGAATAACAAGTGATGCGATGAATGTGTGAATGAACCACCCGAAGGTGTAAGTGTAAAAGATAATCACATAAATCAAGTCGGTTGATTCCGGTTCCCCGGAGCTTTTGAATGCGCGAACTCATCGACCGTCTTGGGACTATCCCAACTAACGCATATATTTAAATTTTCCCAACAGTTCTGTCGAGAGCTCCAACTTGTGACCGAGTTTCGGATGCATTAAAAAAGAAAACAATTCTCTTGTGGAATATCACTGGCAACATGTTTAATTCATCCGCTCTGCAGAGTCTGATTATAATTGATATCGCAAGTTTTTCGAACAAATCGGTTTTAATGGCGGTGTAAGAAACTCGAAAGCAAGGTTTTAATCTTCTGGAATATTAGTCAGGAGTTGTCACGAAACAACAAGTGTAGAACAGCAAGCGACATCATTTCTGTTAAATCCGGAGTTCAGGGCGTTCCGGTTTAGCTCTTGTATTTGTAGATAAATGTCTTTGCACAAAAGACAATGATGATTTATGTCTGGTACACGGACTACCAAAATGAGAACTATGTATATAGCGTCATTATACTCAACCAACTCGCCCTAACTCTTAAATGAAGACATTAAAGTGATATTTAACTCACGTCTGGAAATATTGGTGTTTTTTCACGTCTAATCAATTCTAAAAGGGGCTGCAATCCGGGCCGAGAGAATCTTAATCTTCTTCATTGTTTTTCATACAAACCAATTAAAAGCCTATCGATTAATTTTCAATCAGACAGCGCCGAGTCCCGAGAGCCGAGAGATTGAAATATATCTAGCGACTTTTCGCACCAGCTTTTCTCGAGAGACTAAAATATTTCCGGCGCACAAAGAAAAGAATAGAAAAATGTGTCGTCGGAAGAAAAAGCGATGTGTACAATGTAAGAAAAGCGGGATGATAAATGCTGGTAGGGGATTGTAGACGCATTGTAATGAAGAGCACAGGACGAGCGAATTTATTTCAGTCAGCTTAATAAATGCACGTGTTTTTGGACCTGCGGATGAGGAGATCGTCGGATCACAACCCATCGTTTATTAACACCCGGCTTCTGAAACAGGTCGAGTGCTTCGTATGTCAAAATTGAACACAAATTGTGCATAACAAGAAGTTGAAATAAAAAGGTGATTGATTTGTCTCGTTTTGGAACAGTAAAAGTAAAGCCTGGGTATTAGTCTGGCAGATAATTATTGGATTCTCGGGAGACCTCCCTCGTAATAAGATTGTCATTCATTAGCCAGCGTTTAATTCGACTCATAATACGCGTAACAGAAGCCCATTAAGCCATTAACTTTAACATGATTATCAGACACAATATGACACCTTATTAAACGGAATATTGTGTCGATAACAAAAAGCTCTGACCGAATATTCCTTTACCATTTCGACACAATGGAGCAAAATATAGAACTGGCTGCCCTTTTATGCATGATAATGTCCTGTCGATTGTTAGAGTAAGTCATTTAGGCCAAGTTTTGTGGTGTTGCGTGAAGAGGAAACATTCATCGGAGACTGGTGCCTGGTTTTTGCCTCTAATGGAACCGATGTAATTTGCACATGCCAAGTCGTACAAGTTGACGTAAAAATCGTTAATCGTCCAAGAGTGACAAGTCTTACGCTTTTACCGAAGAGATAATATAAACAAATCGACAGCGGACGCGTTAAGTCCGCCAGGATTCGAAAGTTTGCGAGGACTGTCCATCCGTGCCTAAATAAGTTAGTTCGTCATCCGCAGGAACGTGCAGCACAGTGGTGGCTTTGATCTGGCGTGTATTCTCCTCGCTGTGTACTCCTCCACGACGTTTCTCATTGTTTATTCATTTACAGAAGGAAGTCTGCTCGTGCACACCAAAGACTGCGTCCAATTTCACATTATTTGATTTGCGACCTGGCTTAATTAATTCCTCTGCCGAAATCGGTTCGTGCCTTAATTAAACCGAACCGAATTTGTCAATGCAGGTCATAATTACACACGGATTACCCTCGCGATCATCAAACGAACTTTCTTCAATTATCTTGGGTGAAAAAAGCGTCCATTACCGTTTTTGCGCAATTCAGATGGCAATAAAGCAAAGTTATTGAAGTATAGCACCTAGAAACTGGGTTTTGCCGTCGCGTCAGAATTGATAGCGGAAAGGTTACGAGAGAAAATTATGAAGCAATTTTGTGGGTGCTGGAGTCATTAGTCTTTCGTCTCACAATTCCGGTGCGCAAGCGCTTGGCACTTTCCAACCACAGGGTGCTTTATAACGTCACCACTTGCCATTCCAGATGTTGGTTTCCTTTTAAACTGCCAAAAGTAATGATAATTCCTGACCTGCTTTATCTTCGCACCACGAGAATTACGCCCAGTTTGATAAACTTCCCACTGATAAAGCTACTTTTCCACCTTCCCTACTTTCTCTCTCAATTATTCCAGAACAAACTAAACCCAAAACGCTCGATATACATTAAATAAAACATTGCCTTGTAAACTACTGCTATTATCGGATGGTAAGGCTAATGTCTTCACAAACATTAAAATCTTCGATTAATTGTCTAATGAAACGAGTAAACCGTTCCTTCATTGATCAAAATTAAATCGCCCTCATTTGGTATTTGTGTCAGATGGAAAACTGATCATTTTTTTAATATTCTACGTCTCTAATAAAGCAACTCCTCGTAGACTTGCCAACTCAATTCCTTTCAGGTATGACAAGAAGCAAGCAAATTGTCTGGATCGAAAACTGGCCTCTATAGGATCATTATGATCGACATTATTACGTGGTTAATTTTCTTGCCTTTCGAACCGTTCAATTTAATGTCACTGGAACACAGTTCATTATTGAAAGGGTGAAGAATCGATCAGAATTTAAATTAACTACACCTAGATCAAACATCACAAATTTTTCAAATTGGAATTTTTTAATTCACTACTGTTTAGTGTAGTTAGTAGGTGTAGGATGTAAGCTATAACAACGACAGGGCTTTTTGGAATTAAAGTGAAAGTCGTATATGAGTAAATTTTATCTTCTTCTCAATATTATTCCACCAAAAAGTGATAAATTATGAAAATAAATAAATATAACAAAGTTTGTTCATCGCAAAATGCGCATGGTTTATTATTCCGGTGGGTAATTTTAGGTAAACAACCTTGGATGTGCTTCATCCACTTGCATACTATGTAGAAATATAAAATGATTTGCTTTAACACAAACTTTGTTTACTCTGTTTTATGAATATGAATCCGTATAAACAGACTAGTTTCATTTTTTATTTGTTGATCATTTGTTATAATGATAATACCTAAAAATGATATAATATAGCGATAATGATAATAATGAATAATTTTGAATAAAAAATGATGCATTTATGGACGTCACTAACAATTTCTTTTTGCACTATTTTGTACGAGTATATTAGCTGTTTCAAAACTATAGGAATGCCAACGTCGCATTTTACTAATTATTTTAAATAAGGTTAATAGTTTTTAATGATTAGATCTCTCATTAAAATTGAATTACATTAGTTATTAACTTTTTGAAGTTCATGAATAATTTATAACAACTGATTTTGTGAGAAAATACGACGTTGGCATTTCTATAGTTTTGAAACAGCTAATATTGATGCTTAAAACCAAGTGCGGGAAGACATTTTTCGAGAATGAGCGTATTACGAACGATTACGAATATTTATTTGAGAGAGCGTGAAGAAAATCTTGTAATCAACTCATTTGGACGATTATTAATCTCAGCTTTTAATTGCAAGTTTAATACAGTATCAAATTATTAAATTAGTTTATGAAATAACTATTTTCATTCCAAACCGAAATGCATGATTTCCTTCATTTATCGAACCATTTAAATAATAAATTAAATGTAATCAGGAAGGTCGTTCTGTAGCGCTGCCGTGATTTTGAAACTTTTATGTAGTTTCATTTCGTTGCGTTTGTAGTCCTTTGAGCAGAAGGAAGTCAGTTACACTGATTACGATTCTTGGACGGAAAGAGACAGACCCAATAAGGGCTAGGATAAACTGGGCTCTGATATCCTGGACTTATTACGTCGCTTTGCGAAGCGTTCTGATTGTTGGAGAATATATATAGGGAATTCCGGGCAAGAGCTCTAGCCCAATTTAACGCATTTAATATATTACAGCCGAGACTGAGCCGTGCTAGGAGATATTAGTTGGGCCAATGAGAGTTTTAATAGGTATTTGAATTTCATTTTGATCTGCGTGCTTATAATTTTCTTCGCTTTTCTTTCGGTGTCTTCGAGGGTTGTTAAGGGGATTTGCCCGTTCTTATTGCTCCTCTGACACTGTCTCGTTATCGTTACCTCGTAGATTTATTACGCGGCCAATTTGTCAATTCTTTTGCGCCAAGACTTGCACCTACGGCCTCATAAACAACACACCCTTTATGTCGCCGCAGAAATAATTGCAAGACTCGCGACGCCCTTTTATTACGGAGGCGGAAGACTTGCGCCACTCTGTAATTAACAGCTCCCGAGGCTTTTTCCGAAGGCCCGGAAAAAATCTGTACAACTAGGGTGTGCACATCCATGCTTCTAGTGCAAACAGAAATGTGAAACGAATCAAAAAAATCGGGCGTTAATCCGAAAAACGAAAAAAAAATCACTTAGATTTTGGATCTGAAAAGGTCAAATGGCCAGGTGAAATAAAAATAAGAGAAAACAGTGTAAAGGCTGTTATAAGCCTTTTTTGGTTGACCTTCTAACGAGCCTGTAATGATAACTATTAAATTTTATTGCTCAGAGTCCGCTCATTAAATTAATTCTCCATAACCGTAGACATTCGTAAAAATTGTTAAATTGTGTGTAATAGTTTTATAATGGGATAATAATAGAAGATGAAGATGAGCGAGTGTTTTAGCAAGTTTCATTAAAGTGAGCAATTCCAGTCAAAAATAGTTCAAGTTGGGAAAAACTTTCGGAACCCGTGCAGCAATCACTCGTTTTCTATGACGCTAAGACTAATAAGAAGTAAGTCCCAAGTTTTCGAGGTAAACATTGTAATCATTGTAGCGATACTCAATTTATCTCCGCCGTTGTTAGTTTTGAAGAAAGACGCTGCAAATTAACTTTGTTATCACGATTTGTGGCAACTCTAATAAGAAGTAGGAGCGTTTATATTTCAACAAAGAAAGTGAAACGGGACAGGTCTACGAGTTTGAAGTTTATCGGATCGTAAACATCTTTTCACGAGCTAATTCTAAAGACTCAATAAGCTTTCTGGCGAAATTATAAAAAGAGAATGCTTTTGGGTTTTAGTAGTATTGTAGAATTTTTCCGTGATCCGGCAATGTGTGATAAAAAAGGGGATGTGACGGCTCAGAGATCTCGCCGTAGTTCGGTCAGGTTTCAGCGGAATATCCAGTTGCAATGACAAAATCCGAAGAAAGCAGCAGTCACCATCCATATCGGTGCCATTAAATCGGCACCCGGTCAAAGGCCGTTGGATATTGCGATCAAGATTTCCAGATATGATTTCGATATTACGAAACGGAAACTATTAGCGAAAGGAGAGAAAATAACGACGTCAACAAAAGTGAGAACGAACAATTTCACGTCATTGTTGGACGAGGTCAATGTTGTTGAGAAACACGGTGCCCAATAAAATACAAACGCCAAGGGAGATCACATCGGGAGCCTGGATTGTCTGTCCTCGACGCTACAACGTGTAATCACTAGAAATGGGAATAGTGCCCTTATGGATTGAGAGACTTCTGATTAAAGCTGCATGCTCTCAAAGGAGCCCCTCTGACGAGCTTTTTTAATTAGTTTAATGGAAGGGAATAATCATGTGGCCAAGATTGGGGTTTGCACCGCGATGTCTTACACGTGTTATTACACGTGCCGTTTACACGACAACTGTCCATTCACATATTTTCCTATACATTAGCTCCTGAAAAAAGCCATAATCGTTTTAATCTATTATTGATAACGTTGAGTTATTTTTTACAAGATTAATGTACGGCTACGTGCTTCGCTACAAAAAGATTACTAGCCTATATTTCCGCTTGAAAAATTTATGGGATTAATAATTAAACGTTTTCCAATAAGAGATATATCTGATTTTATTCAACCTTTCCAAAGACTAAAAATTATAGGGTTGATGGTGGTCAACTTTCTAATAGAAACTACCAACTATTTCTAAAGTTTATTCGCAGAACCTTGGTAGATTCTACGATGTCTTTGACGAACATTTAGAGGTCTTTTCGATGAATTTTTTATTGCTATCGATTGTCAGCGTTTTACCTATACAGGATGTTCACGAAGTTAAGGCGTTCCTTTCAATAGGAGATAAGAGCATTGTTCTCAAGAGTTTAGTCTAAAACATCTTAGGAAAACATTGATGATTGTTGATCGCATATTTGCGAATTAACAAGAAATCACATTCACTATTCACATTAATCATAAATAATTGTCACAATTATTTACTTAGTCTGAAGGACTCATCTTTACAGCAATAGCGAGCTCACAGATTTGTTGCTATTCTATGGACAATGCTATCAGAATGCTGCTGCGGCAATCAGAGTCCGCAAAATATTAAAAAATAATGAAAAAGTAAAATTTTAAAGATCTAGTATCCATAGTAATGACTTACACCTGGTTTCTGTACGAACAAAGTTTAGTTAAATTTTACCTTTCAATTAGTTGCTAATAAAGTTGCGCGTATCTGATGGACGTTGCTATGCAATTTTAAATGAGGTTTAAATTTATCCCTCCGTTAAATTTGTACCTGCGAATTAAAGAAGCGTATTAGCTGTTTCAAAATTATAAAAACGCCAACGTCGCATTTTACGGAATTATTTTTTTAATAATGTTGATAAAAATGTGAAATAGTTATTATCTCTCATCATTAGATCTTTCATTGAAACTGTAAATTACATTAGTTATCAATTTTTGAAGTGCATAAATAATTTATAACAACTCAATTTGAGAGAAAATGCCACGTTGTTTTTTATAGTTTTAAAACATTTAATAAGTCCAATATGTGAAATGTTCAGGATAATCAGAAAATTTAATTTTTCTGTTTAATTTTTTTCTACTGTTAACTATAACTTTGATTTAATGAAGGTAGTTCTTCATATTAACATTAACATACAAAGTGATTCTTAAATAGACCGACACAATTTTATCACAGCTTTCAATGATAAGTAGAGACGATCTCTACCATATAAACATTTTTAATTCGTCAGTGCCACTTACGGCGCTCATGAGTTTAAATTAGTCGTATTAGAATAAAATATACTCGTTTTCATCATGAATATCGATAATACACAGTGATCATTGAAGCATTGATCAAGTACATTGTCATAAAATCATTATAATGCCACTTAATGCTTTCCATTAACTGTGCTAATACTACCTACAAACAGATCAGTGGCGTACGCTTTATCTCTAACATAACTTAAAAACAATTTCGAAAACGGTTATAACAAAGAATTTTTTACTACAGCATGTAGGTAGGTACTCATTTGATACTACCATGAGTAGAATTTTGTCGGTCTATTTGAGAATCACGCTGTATTAACATTTTTGAGGACATTTTCAGTTTCAGTGGCTGCTAAATATTTGAAGTTACGCATTATCTCATTTTTGTAAAAAATGGAATTACGCTTTTTAAACTCGCAGGTATAGAAATATGTTTTCAGAGATTGTGCTTTAATGAGATAAATTATTTTGAAACGTTAATTAATAATTATAGACAAAGCTGGACTCAAAATTTTAAAAAACTACAAAAATTATTCCCGTTAATAAAAACATTTTACTTAAGACGATTTAAGCTAAAACTCATTACAATAATATATACATATTAAAAGAAACGCCTCAATCCTCAACTGTACAAACATCCTGTACAAATTAAATTGCGGTTGCAGTTCTATGTAAGTATTTGTTCTAGTATTGTTTCTAATATACCTACCATTAAAAGTTTTATCAACTTTCCCAAAGTAACAGGTTATTTTGCTTATAGTACACATGTAATCATTATCTACGATTAAATCAGACATTCTGTTTAAAATGTAACCCCCTTACACTAGCTACGTAAAAAGTGTAGGACCCAAAAACTTATTTTGATTCTTTCTGTTTTTAAAATTATGTATGCAATTTATTTTTTGACAAGCTACAATCTAAGAACTACAACTATCGGAAATGATTTGAAGAGAAAATTCGCATAACTCTAAAACAAAACTAAACACTGTCATCGCACTACTTATTGTAGATTATATATTTTTTCTTCAATCAATATTAATAATATTTTTTTAACGCAAAAAAAACACAAAACGCTTGGTTCCACACTATTTATTCACCCTGTGTAAAATATCATGGTTCCTTTTTGTAATTTTTTTATAAATTAATTCCAGCTTCACCTACAATATAATAACCGGGCATTTATGAATTTGTTTCATTATTCGCACCTATTGCGTTGCTTAGTGTCGCTTTGAATTTTTAAGCTCTGGCCTATTAAGGCGCTTTTTGCTCGTTAAGCTATAAATCCCGCTTAGCGCCATCGATTTAACCCAATTGAAATTGTAAATAAGGGTGGCGTTTCAGGCGAACACACGTTGGCACGCCGGTATACCAATAACTCAACCTAATCATAATTCCCTGCGAATTTTTTACACATAACACCGTTAGCGTAAACGAGTTCACAATGCGAATTGAATTCGGAATATATGATAAAAAGGGCTACACTTTACTCACATTCCGCGATATTACATTTATGTTCCACTGATAATATAAAATACGCATCCCGAATCTCAAAGAAGTGCCTTGCGGTTAGCGCCGCCGGTAACCGGATGCGAATTGCGATGCATTGTGGGTTAGAACCGGCGGTGTTAACTCGATTCCTGGGCTAAGACGGTTCGAGGAATTTGGATGTAATTTGTCCCGGTTTCTATTTACTTCCGATATTGCCGGAATTTCCGCCGCGGTTATTTAGATACATGGCTCGTCAGTGATGGGGGTTTGATTAGTATGTTCTAATTCTTCGACGAGTTTAATCACCGTCTAATGCATTTTTAATAGCGACTTGCACGCAGACTAACAGCAGGGCTAAAAGCCGATCGAAATTACACGAATCAGCTTAACAAATACATTTACGTCATAATTAAACTATTTATTTCGTTTTTTGTTCGGGGAATGGGCCACAGACACGACCCACAATATCCCACCCAAACAATGAATACGTATTGATCCAAAATTATCTCAGCTATTGAACCTTACATATTACTGTAACTACACTGTGTATACCGTTCTCTAGGTAGAGAATTTATTTTTATTCAGGAATACTAAATCACCTGTTTTATTTTGTTGTTAAAAGCACAAAGCACAAAATTTGTTTTTTGTCTCATTGATTTATTTTTTTATTTATGTCTATTCTCTTTGAAGTGGCTTTTGCTTTATTAATATTCTTTACCAGAGGTTCATTAAATCTGGTTAATTTGTAATTGTACATATTTATTTAATAAAATCAATATTTTTGTTTGAAACACAATTTGTAAAAAACTCATTATTAAAATGAATCTCTGAATTTTCATGATTAATAGATATTCTTTTAAATATTTACATACTTTTTGGTAATAAAAATAGATATAATAAGATGATATTTAGATAGTATTTTAGGCACGAACCAATGTAGTTGAACAACACTATAAATGTGTTAATTTTATATGAAATGTAGATTTTGTAGCAAATTGAAATCGTAATGATTTTTATCTGATATTTGTCAAACTTTTCATATGTTCACAGTTATAATTTGATTACATTGACGTTAATTGCAAAAATTTATTCAACGTTTATTAAACAGTTTTTGATTTATATCTCAACTAAATTACAAATAATTATAGTCCAGTGGCATCCTATTTGATAAAAATGATAAATGTAGGAAACCGAAATTTGGGCGAAGCGATGAGATTTTATTAGTACTATGCTTGTGGTAATAAAAAGTGATCCATACAGAGCCGAACTTTCATGATTCGAGGCAATTATTTACGCATTAAATATCCCGTCCCGTCATAATTATTTACATAATCGTGAATTAATAATAACAGAGCAGACACATTCCCGAAAAGCTGGTGTAATTAAAAGCTTTCCTCTGTTTGTACAAAATTGTCCATTTCCTAAATTGTAAGGTCCCGCTAGCGTATCCGTTATTAAAAACAGAATCCATTAGGAGAGAGTTCAGTGTTTTTCGCTCGTCGTAAAAATTTGAATAATTACCGAATTACCCGAATATGAAATGTGTCTAAAACCCGGGTTAAGCAACACAACACTGAAAAAAATTGATTCCAAACAAGTCGCGAGATACACGTCCTGCATGTTTCGTAAATGGCTATAAGTTGTTAATATACCTCACATTTGCACGAGTAAAATTCAATTTTCTAACAAACGCGTACGATGTTGTGCACAATTTTCTACAGAGAATTCCACTTTGCTAGACGGGGAACTATTTTTCATGTGACATTTGTAGGTCGTAAATTTGGAGAATGTATTAGTCGAGATGGAAGCATATCGAGAAATAACTTGTTGTTAAATTTATGAATAACTGTTTATTACTTGAAATAGCTACAGGTCAAACCTTTCATGTTAAATGTCAATTAATTGTGTGGATTTTAGTGTCACAACTGAATATTAGAATAATTTCTCGATGGACAGGGTGATTAATGGCTTGTTGTAGAATAAGCAAAATGCCCTTCATTAAATTTAAAGACACCTGATATGAAATAGATGGAACGTGGATATGAAGCTTCACTTCAAATCATTAAACCAAAATCGTTTATTTTATGAAATAGGCAAAAATTTACGGTTGCAAAATTATTTAGAAATTGTCGTTTCCGAAATCTTATTACTTAGGTATTACTGCCCTTGGTGTGTAATTTCGATGGTGATGGAAGACATAATTATCTCCTTACAGCATCTTGCTTGTGAAAAAGTATCTTCATAACACGCCTCCATTAATTCGTTTGACAAATATCTGCGATATTAACGGCTCCGCTTTATCACAGTGAAAGAAGGTGATCATTATTCCCGGCGTTAGCTCTCAGAAAATTTACATCGGTCGAAAGTACGTGAACAAAAGTGGTTTTTCGTCACAAAGCCGGCATCATCTCCTAAGCCCGATACTGTATGTGTTCGAGTGTGTAAAGAGGGGCCCCGGAGACAGTAAGCAGCCTTTTCACGGCGTGATGTCTCTTTCCGCTTGTAATCTGTTGGTGCGAAGATAGATTGCTATACCATTGACTGAACTAATCCTCGGTCTGCGACCGCAGATACGAACGAAAATTGCTGGTAATGCCTTTTAGTGCTCCAGTGTTCATCCGCTTTTCCGACCATCCTGATTCAATCATCCCCCGTCACTCACAAACTGCGATAAGTTAGTAATTAATAACTTACGCAACTGTTCTAATCAAACCTGATTCAATTTAGGACAAGCATTGTGCCAACGTTTACCTTCATAAACATAAATCACCAGATCTATTTTCGGAAGGCATCTTTGATCTGAGGAATTTAATCTACACCGGGATGTTTTCCTGACAAGGATTATGCTCAACACCAATATTAATATCCAATTTTAAGAGCACCAATCCGGTGTAGCAGCATTGTTTCGCGCGAAAAAGTTGAAGTTGCTTTATTGCAGATTTTACGCTTAATGGCAATCAAGATTATACAAAGTTTATCTCAACTCTGGTTAATTACTATGAATACAAGTTTAAATCTCAACCATAATAGCGCAAACTGTCTTTGGAAGTTTGTAATTAAACTTCAATTAGTTTATTAGTAATTAGTCGTCCGGAACACACGCTGTATCCGCTTTTTTTGATCACTTTACTTATTTAAACAAGTCACACAAGTTTCTTTTGTGAAAAGTGCAGCTGGTATTGACGTAAAATTTTATACAAAAGTAGTTATGAAGTTCTTTTATCGACTGGGAAAGTAGAGTGCTAAACACGCTATCGACGCTATTGAAGAATGTTTCTTTCCCACTTCTTGCTTTTAAGAAGACCGCTTCAATTTCGTTTAGAATAAACCAAGAGAATTGTTAAAGCGACTAGAATTACAATAACGCCTAGGGTCGGGTTTTTCCTTTTCCACCCGGTATTAAACAGTTAGAGCTATTTCCCGGTTTTCGGTTCAATCTCTTTTTGTTTCTGGGGGCATCTCAATCCTCGTCTTTGATAATCTATCACCCCTCCACTCGAGCTATATTACTCGGTTCGCTTCCATCATCTATAATCTTACGTTGGACTTACATTGCCCGGATTTTCTACTTCCTTATTCTAAGCCTTTTAAATAATTTATCTCGGAGTCAATTTCAAGGGTTGAGAATTTTTTTCAGTGCCACGATTAATTTTCCTTTGCTCACTTCTTGATTTAATGTTTTATTTATTTTCGTTCGGGATTCGGTCTATTCCTAGATTCATTAATGTACTGTCCTATTCATTATTCCGTTTCTACTATAAGGCCGGCTTTGGGTGAAACACTAAAAGGATGTAAATGAAAACCTTATTCAGCGGATCCCCTTATTGCCGTTTTATTTCGTATTCAAGACTTTGTGGCAGGAGCTTAAACACATTAATACACTTTTTCTAATTTCGGGGGTTAAAAAGGACTTCGTCAACGGATCAACTGGAAATCCTAGCGGAATTCCGAAATTATTAATATCTCTCATTTTGTGAATGACGCTATTTATAGCCGGTTGTGGCCACATGTGTGAACAAATTTTATTACATGACTTTCCACTTGAGTGCTAAAGTCACGCCTCTCTAATTCGCTGTCCTTTCATCTCTATTACCTCATCTTCTTTAATAATATTTCGAGCTTTTGTTGGGAGCTTCGTTAAGGACGCTACACGATCTTAAATTTAACATTTGCGACTAGTAGTTCCACGTGAACAAAAATAAGCCGTCAAACGGCGCGGAAATTTAAGAAAAATTCTGCTTATCATGCAGCTGACATTCATCGTGTGCGGGAATCATATTAGGTACGTGTTCATATCATTTTCCTTTCTATAAATTTCATGAATAAAAGAATTTTCATTTGAGTTTTTTTATTGTTGCTCTCTGTGATTCGAGAAACGTACGAACAGTTTTATTTGTTAAAAAAATTTATATTCGACTAACGGTTACGCGATAAAAATGAAATACGAAATTATTTAAACACTCGTTGTTTCATAAACAATTCTACGTGATGCTGTGTAAATAAAATTTGCATTTAAAAATTCTACTATTTGCAGCAAAAATCGATCGATTGGATTAGTTAAACAAGATCTTGATTGGGGTGTTTCCCTTTTTTTTTAACTTCAATTATCAAACTCTTGGCCGCAGGTCGCAATTTTGTTATTTCCTGCAACACAACAATTACGGGACCACAAACCTTGTCGACGGTATCTAATTATCGTCCTCTAGCGTTTTCTCTTATTGTTAATTTCTCGCCAATTCCAGGATCACTATAATTTTAAATGTGGTGATGTTTTTATTAAACACTCTGGACTGGACAGTAATAATCTGTTAATTTCTTTTTCTTTTATGCAAATATTTAATTGGAGAACTATTTAACTTTAATAACAATGGAACTGTATGTTTCTGCATAAAAACTTTTAGCTTTCAGAAACCATGTCATGTGTAAGCTCAAAAATTGCGGATTTCTCTGCAAAATAAAAGCAAAAGCCTGTTTTGTCATTCTTTTATTTGTTTGCTGTGTTTCTATCACACATGTGAAAAGTTTGTTGGTTAATTATAAGGTTAAACACGTTGCAGCGGCAACTGCAGACAGAAATTACCACATCAAAGACAACGTGTATCTATCGGTATCAACATCATGTTCTCATTAATTACTGTCATTATTAATCGCAACATTCTTAAAACAACGACACTGTCTCGCAGTAGCTAGTAGGTGTAACCGTACATTTATCAGTTTATTGATTGTATGTTAATTATAGTAAATTTCGTTACGCTTGAATGCATTAGCTATTTTAATTGTAGCTTTAATTATCGCCGATGTTATCGATGGTGGAAATAATTAGCTTGCTGGATGTCTAAATATATATACCGACACCTACTGAAACACAGCCAGCAATAACGAAGTGAAATCAAATAATTCAGGAAGAAATGCTCGACGGGTAGCAGTCACGTTGTTATATGGGTGAAGGAAAAGGTTCGATGAATATGCCCCGCGGGCGTTCCCTGTCAGGGATGAGCCACTTGGAGTCACATTTGCCATTCAAAGTCGAACTCACACCCAATGCTCTTTCATTCCAGACGCTTATAAGTTCGCGTAGCCACCGGCATCAGTCAATTTACCATCCTGCGATATGAAGAGTGCGAATCAGACGATTCGCATTGTCGGGCGCAATTCCGAATTCACTCGGCACATAATTTTTCAAAGAACGTATTGGATTGGGTTTAAAAGACGAGAGCTCAAACTGCTCCAGGCAATTTACGTGATTGTTTACGTGTTTTTACTGCACTTGAACCGTAATGGAGAAGATTTGCTTTTATTAAATGTCCAGAGTTTATTGTTGTCGCATTGGGGCAGATGCCGGCCGTAAAATTTTTAATTTGGTTTATCAGAAGACGTCAAGGCTTGCGACATTTGCGGACATGCTTTTATGGCGTCGCGTCGCGGCGTTGACCGCAGTCTTGGCTCGAGATGCGATTATTATCGGAAGGAGCTTGACCGTTTTATTAAATTTTACATGTCTCAATAATTTTCTGAAGAAATAAAAACGAAATAGGTTTTTATAATGCATCAAGACCCAGTTTTGAATATCTTGTCACGCACCATCAAATGAACTCTTAGCGTGCCGAAAAAATATTGAATCTGATGCGGACATCCGCTCTGTATAATTACGTTAAAAAATTAAATTCGAGAAGTGCAATCGAAAATTCACAGATAATTACTCAAGCAGTGAAATTTTTATAGTTGGGTAATTAGCGACGAAGAAACTTCTCAGACAAAGTGGATAAACGTCTTTCTTTGAGTCGGAGAATATTGCAGGAGAATTTGTTGACACGGTATTGAAAAAAGCACTCTTTGGCGCTGCGACATTTTAATAAAATTGCTAAAAATAAATTCGCCGTAGAAGCATGCTTATTTTATATGGGTATGTGACAGATAAAGTTTTCATATTTCTGGAAAGTAACTCATGGAGAAACGCATTCCAGATTTAGCAAAAACCGACAATGACAATTTCACACAAAATTTTATTGTGCAGTCACTGGTGAATGTAATACGTGTAAATAACAGATCAGTTATGAATAGTACGTAAAGGTTAAAGTAAAGTTGGAACTCGTAAGGCTCACCGGTATTTGTTTAGACGGAGCTACTGTGTGTAGGTGTAAATATCATCTGTAAAAAATCCTTATTCTCTGGATGCCTAAGAAAGAACTCCAATTATAAAAATCAATCGCAAAAAAGTTACAAACTTCACGAAGGATCTCAGTCACCAAATAAGCCGTCTCTTCGTTCCTTACACAATACAAAATATCTAACAAAATCTATTATTATTATTATTTTTAATTTTTAATTTAATTTTTTATCATCGTGTTCTTTAGAAAGGCGGATGTACTTTTGGAAATATTTCACGCGTTCTGCTACTGTCTTCCTGTATTTTCTTTTCTTCATTTTTCACTTCGTCTTCTAGAAATGTAGATCAAGTAATGCCAAAAGTTGATTGTTGCCTACTTGAACGATAGTGATTAGTCAGCGGTTGACTATACCAAATATACGAAGACTCGATTCTCTTCTTGCTACCTTAGGTCGTATTTTTTTATTTTCGTCTTTCGTTTTCTTTTTGATTCTTCTGGTTCTGACTATTTTTTCGATGGATTTTTAGAACGTTCTTTGATTTTAAGTATTTCATCTGGTCGTAAAGCGAATGACATTTATGAAATTTTATCTGATTACACTAAATGTTTACAATCATATTGTTCCATCTACATTTTTAGAACTTTTAAATCTTCTACAATGTTTTCATGTACAGCTTCAGCATCGATTGTTGATTTGTTTTTTGAAGTTTTATCTTCTTCATTAATGAATATGATGCGTTCTTCTTTTACTTGATTGACTCGATTGAGGATGACAATATTCACTGCATCAGACGTAGTTATAACTATTATGATAAAATTATGATAAATCAAAAAAATAATATTTAAATAGATTTACTCGTAGTGAGGTGTAATAAACATCAAACAGATTTCAGATGCGCGCCAAAGAATGTTATATATTTTTAGTTTATTTTTAGCAATATATTTCTTGTACTTTAGGTACTTAAAAAATTGTGAAATAATTATTTTTACTATAATTTTCTGGAAACTAACGTAATTGACTAGTTACTAGTATACATCGTCAAGCCTCAAGAGTTATACAAATCATCAATAATAAATTTAATGAAGAATAGGTTTACTGAGGCTAAAATAGGGGTTAATTGAATCCAGGCTTGTAATAGTAATTTATGTAACAAGTCCGCAAAACAGAGTTTTAGCGGACGAATCGGATTAAGTGCTGCATACAAACTTTTTTGGTACCAGCTCTTTAAAACAACAAAATTGTAATAGTATATTACATAACGAGTGTGGAGGCGCTCGTCGAGGGCGGAAAGCTCACCAGCAACGATAAACACTTTCCAGCGAGTTTTGTACTTTATTTTTCCTACGATACTGAAGAGAAGCCGTTTATTGAAAAAAAAATCGATGAACCTCATTTAAAATTTTATCTGCACTTTGCATTGTATTGGTAACTGACTCATCAGTATATTCTTTGCGACAGAAGTTGATTTCCATCCACCGTGGTACTTAAGAGTTGTGATATCTGCAGACCGCCGCAAACAGTGTCCTGTGTATTAAAGCTTTTGATTTTTAAGGTTTAAATAAATGGCTATTTGTTTAAGGAAGCTGCAAAGTTTGTTACGTTTGTTCACACCTACCCGTTGTCTTACTTCGAAGCTCTCCTTGCAGTTAAACAGAATAGCAACACGAACATACTTGATAAAAGCAAACAATTACGTTAGAACTGTACAACATATTAGTCGTTTCAAAACTATAAATACGCCAACGTTGCTTTTAATTTTTTTATTATTATTGTTTAATAATAGCGCATAGGTTTTTGACAAATGTATAAAATTATCAACTTTCGGCCCTACTAAATTGTGTGAAATTGACATCTTTCCACTAGTGTCGTAGGAAATGGTTATTTATTTAACGAATTTGAGTGTAAATCGGACGTTTTATTTCACGAGCAGATAATCAAACCACGGGTGAAAACGAGTGGTTTATCATCCACGAGGTGAAATAAATAAACCGATTTACACGAAAACATTTTATTCCTCAAATTAGACTCAACAAGGCTTATAATTGCTTTAAATCTGTTAAAAATAATCTGACGCTTCGTATTGAAAAATGCCAAAGAGTTGTCAAAACTGCCTTACATAGGAGAAAAACCGGAAATTTTGACAGTGTCGAAGAATAAACGAAGAATAAAATTCTCTTTATAATTTGCCGCCATTTTAATGCTTTAATGGGTATCTTAAAGCACACGTCATCAAGTGCAATGTCATAGTAGTCATTATTTGACGGAATATTTTACGAAAATTTTTAGATTGGCGTGAATTCCGTATTTTTGCTAATTCAGGGAAATTAAGAGTTTCTGTAAAAGAAAAGAATTCTGTGTTAAACTAAATCCCAGCAACACGTTTTGAGCTAAGAAAACCCACCAGAAACTCTCAATTTGTGCTCAATCCAAAAAATTCAATTGCACTGTTGCAAAATTCTACTATGAACTGAAATGGGATATAAAAAGCGATAACTATTTGTTTAAACGTTTATAGCTTGTAAGGACTGCATTTGCACAAAAATGACTTGAAAAATGAATCTTAATTATGAGATCGATTAAAAGAAAGGAATGATTTGCATAGACATTTGAGATCTGGATAAAATTGCTCCCTAATGGTCTACCAGGATTGTCATCTATAAGCTGCCCTTGTTTGGGCAATAAATCGCCCTTTCCCGTGTCCATTCCGATGCAAATCATCGTCGAATCTCGCTCATCATCTCCGTTATCATTATCCGAGCCGCACATTCCGGCTCATTGCGCCCCGATTTAAATCAATTTAGTACCTTTGTAGAGAAAAAGTCGCTTTATGGCGACTACGGATTACACTAATGTGTCCTGAGAGTAATATTATTGTCCGCTTCGGCTCGTGAGGCTACCTGACCGGTGGTGAAACTTATGGAAGTGGATTTAGGCCGAAACAGAGGGAAGAGCACTGAATTTACGATCTGCTGGGCTTACTCTTCGAATTTATCCATCCCCGAGCGGGGCTGCTTTCACCCCCGACTTAATCTTGATTATTACCCGGCGTACCCGTATTTTTTGTGTTGCCCGTGATAAGATATGAACATTATCGTGTTGGCGAGACTGTAATCTACCGACTCGGAGAATATTCTCCAGACAAACTTTATTCCCTCGACTGTATAAGAAAATTTAACAGCTATTGTTCTCGCACATCATGTTGCAGGAGAATTTTTACCACCTCACCCGGGCTTATCGCGGAATTTAATTTTATAACAGGGCGAGGAGAAAAATTCCCGTTTTACTTATTGACGTCTAATGAAACTCATTTTCAAAAGCATTACATTGTCTTTGTCGAGTTTATGACTACATGTGGCGAGCTAGGAAATGACCCTTTCGTGAAGCAACGACCCCGACTAATGAGAGGTTAATTTGTTCATTGACAGAAATTAAGTTTTTAGATGAAATGCACATTTGCCGAGCAAATGAAACTAAAAATAGACCGCGTTATATGTGCACGGTGCTAAATGAGCTTTTACAAGGCTTTTAGAGCAGGAAGCCATTTTCAAGTGTCTTTAAAACCCTGCAGAAATGCTTTTTGAGTCTAGAAAAGATAGTTTAAAAATTATTTTGCTTTTTAAGTCTGAGTAAGTACGCAGGCCTTGAAGTAAATAATGTAATAAAATGGACAATAATAAAAAACAAAAATTTCTTGTTTGTTTTGAGGAAAGATCCTAAATAGTTCCCCAGCTATGTTGTAATTAAGCCATACAAGCCGTCTTGCTCTATTAGTTGAAATATTTTGGTTTGAAACTGACACATTCCATCGTTTAAACCTGACAGCTTTCAATATCCTGTCACATTTCCGATATCCTGAAAATGCACGCTTATATGAATATTTCATTGCTTCTCTCCTATTGCATTATAAATTTAGCGAGTTGTTTTCCAGGGCACGATCAAAAATGATTAATTATAACAATTACGTGAAGAACTCCGTTCTTATGACACATTGCAACGACGTAATCTGTTAATTGACGTAATTTATAAGACTTCAACTTCTCGTTTTAAAATTATAAATTTCGTCAAGCATTATCTTGTGAGATTTACTTGAAAAGTTTGTGAGCTAGTGGCTAGCCATATTTCTAATCTCGAGAGTAGTGCAACTTTGTTTTCTTTTCCCCCTATGTATTCAACGCAAAACTTATTTTTCCAAGCTAAGTAAGTGTCGCCAGAGACCCGGACTCGCCACTAAATATAAATTAATTCAATAAAAAGTATGATGAAAGATTTCGTCTCTTGAAGTCTTGTTTGCGCCCCTAACACTATTAATTCTACTACATCTGATAAGTTTTTAATCCCGAAATTTAATCTAAATGAAAATCATGCTAAATATATGAATTTTCTTAATATATTATCTAATCGGAAATCTCTTTGAGCTGTGATTTATGGCGAGTGCGGATAGAGTCGTTCTTGGCCTGCTTTCGTATTTTATTTGCTTTCGGAACAATTAAACGAATTTACCATTCCGTGATGAAGGCAATACATCGCTAATGTTCGTCAGCCTCAAGCCTGCGGTTGATCCCGTCACAGGATACAGCTCACCACAGGACATAGACTTAGTATGGTGCATTCAGAAGTAGATTCGGGTCAAAGAAGATAACCGCATTAAAGCCGGGTAATGAAAAGCCTAATCAAGCCTCTGCCTGGGGCCTCATGCAGCAATAACCGTGCGCCATTAGTTATGACGCTGTGTCATCCTTGCCATTCATTATGGACACTCATAATAAATAATGCTTGTCTTTGGAGGATGAGCCAGCCGAGGAAATTAAAATTAATGCAATGCCTTGACCGGGCCAGACACCGATTTGTCACCAATTGAAACGGCGTGGCAATGCTGCGATGATGGATGAACGAGTGCATGGAATATTGTTGCCTCATTGTTTGCGTGATAAATCTGGACAGAAATGTAATTCGGACGGGAATTAATGGCCTAACTATGCACAGCTATTTCAAAAATTTCAAATCAGGTGAAAAGAATTTCGGGAAGAAAAGCCGAACTTGGGGAACTTGTTTCAAATTTTAATCAGAAAGTTTGAGCTTTCATAAACAGTTTTCAAGTCGAGCGAATATATAATTTGGTGATTTTTAATCATATCCGTGTTGTTTTTTAATTAAACTTATTTATGATCGGACTAGTGCCAATCTAACTTTTTCAATAAATCACTTCAGAGCGATCTTTTGCCACCGTTACACGGGGTCAAGAGCTAATCGTTCGGCAACAATTCAATTGATTAGAATACATGCACACATGCATTATTTGTCACTGAACAGGTGATTACTACTCATCAAAATTTCCATATCCAATCACCTGCAATAACTGGCACAAGTAGCGCGAATTAGTTAAACAATATGTTTGGGCTTTAAGTTTGACTGGCAGGTACCTAAATGATTTTTTGATACAGTGATGAAATCAAAAAAACATTTTTTTCTAAACGAAATTAAATGATTTTTCATATAAGCGAACTCACAACGATTGATTATACAAAATTTATATTTATTCTATTTAAATTATTGGTGCGAATTCAAACGAAAAAACCGTAACGGCAAAAGCTTTTGAGCGTTTAAAATTTTTTGAATGTGACTTTTATTAAAACTAAACAATAGAATGTGTGAGTAAAATTCCCTGTATGAAAATCGTTTAATATTTAAAATGAATGTTGAAATCGATTTTCGCTAGAATTTCATTTCGTGGTTCGCTTATTCGCTTGGTGACAGGCGAATTATCGCGAGCCTAAAGCAAGTGGTTTTAGGTTACGACTAGTCAAAGTTAAAAGAAATGTGTGAGTTACAGTTAAAGGTGGAAAAACATCAGTTTGAATAATTCAACAGAGGCAATTCGCGGTGAGTTCCCCGAGTAGGTGTTACTCATTAAAATATAATTCAAAGTTTTGTGAAAATTTTCTTGGTGTTTTTACGAGGTTCTGAATTACAATTAAACCACCGTGTGCCCTTGGTGTGGTAAAATTCTAGTGTGAAAGCACGCAAAACGGTCATGGCCAGTCGAATAAACATGCGACGTCGCGACGCTAACTGGCGGTGTTGAAATCAACTAAGTGAATAATACAATTGCTTTATGTTGTAAATTACCTAAGCAGTCGCATAATCTCGATTTAAATTATACTTGCCAGTATTACGGCCAATTTGCATTTATGATATTAAATGTTTTTATTGTTCCTTTTCGTTGTCGTAAATTCGCTATGCAAATTGTTTATGTTAAGAACAACTTTATGGAACGGCTTAGGTGTAAAAGCAGCTTCTTTATTTTCTTGCGCTGCTGTTATCTGCTTCCTGGCAGATTTCCGGAGTTATTCCAGCATAAAAATATTGCTCTTGAATGTTTAAACGGTACTGACATACCCGATGGACTGATAGCAAGGTTTTATTAGTATAAACGATAGCACAAAGTAGTGACGATTATTTATGACGGTGTTGATCAAAGTCTAATGTTCTAGTTACTGATTGATGGGCGACTGCATTAATCACTCGTTAAAATTTTCCTTTCATGTGCTTGCTAATGTGTGTTTACATGGCACACGGCATTAAATTTTCATTCCAATAATGCCCACAAAGTATAGCCACTGCAAAGTGACAATGAATTCATATTTTTTGTAGCAAACGAAGTTTCCAAACTTTTATACCGCAATTAAAACATTCTCGCAGAATGTTTTAATTAAATTATGATAAAGTTGTGGGGTTGTCAAAATATTGGCGGAGTAATCGAGTTGAATCTAATATGATGTTATTGTTGCAGGTACGTGGGTTGTTATTGTAGGAGTGGAGTGGTAAGGCGCCTCCCGTATATTTGTTTAAAGGTCCCAGTTTTCAGCTTCGCTGAAAGCTTAAGAGACGTGCCAACATCAAGCCGTCAGAGAATGAAATAGCGTCATATTACAAGATCTCAATCTAAATATCATGTTCATAAGTATTCTGTTCTTTGCATTTGTCATTTCGCTTTATCTTTCGTCTTTCATAAAATAAAATAATGGCAGCGGCGTCGACTGTACATTTTTCAATACGAGTTTGGCTGCAACAAAATCTCATTATAAACGTAGAAAAAGCGGTCTAGAAAATTCCAGATGACACTTAAAAATGCTTTTAGTGAAAAGTATACGAGTGTTTTGTAATTCCACACCAATTCCAGAGGCGGGTAAGTAGTTGCAGCGGAATTATTAAAACAAAATGCTCGAACAACTTCATCGGTTATAAAATTGAGCACCTTTTGGAATTGGATAGCCAGTTGGTCGCGTCGTAAGAAACTCGAGTCATTGTTTCAGTCGCTTTTAATCGTAAAGTCGCGCGACTTTATGCCGGAATTATGCAAATTAATCGGATGTAAAAAATAGACATCTCCAAGTTCTTTATCGGGAAATTGGCTGTGTCCTCTTATTCCCCCAGCTTTCAGATTCGGGACAAGTCCCGGAGCGATCGTGATAGATTGATGTGTTAAGTCTGCCTGAATGTGACAACGTTTGAGCAAACCGTCTTTGTCTTAAAAGCTTCGGACAATTTACACATAAAATTTTCACGAGATAAAGTATTACTCACATATTTTCCGACGATGCTATCGCTTTCAGCCGCACATTATTTACTATTAGTTTGCTATCAGCACAACGCTATTTTATAAACTTCACGTTCAGACCGAGAACCGTATGAAAAGTTATATGCCATAAAATGTTTCAGAAATTTTCTGCGCTGCAGAATAAGGACTTACTGCATTTTGGATACAGAAACCCGAATTTATCAGCAACAAGACTTCCGGCGGTTTATTAAAGTACTTCCCTATACCAAAACTTGCTGCAACTTTACACAATTACCAAACGTGTAGAATACATGAATATCAAAATACCCACCCCTAAATAAAATTTTCCCGTTCTTAATTTTTCTAAATTTTAGGGTTCTCTTGCGAACTTAATTGCATTTTTTCGCCGAAATGTAAACCCGACACGCACCGGGCGATTTTAGCTTAATTTGAATATGTAATTTAATTAGAAGCGATCTTCCCCAAGTTTTACGAATTAATTTAGAACCATCATCGTTCCACCTAAAACACCGATTAGTTTCGGATGATAAAATCGACGAAACAATTATTTATTATTCTATGAACGGTCACGATTCGACCGCAAAAACACCACCTCCGACGGATTAAATTTAAATTAATATCACGCTAAAAACACACCACCGGATGTTCTCCAGAAAACTACCCTCGCGTGGGAAAATTAACTTTGTCTCGTGCATCAAGAATTGAAGCTAATTCGGACATTTAAATGGACTCGCAGTTCAAAGCTAAAGATAACCTCGTTGGCTGTAACTAACTTATTTCAGATCTTTAAAAAAGCTTTTATTGGATTTTTAACCCGGAAAAATCATTTGAAAAGTAAACAATTTTCCCGTGTCTTGTTTTTCTTGTTGTGGCTTCAATTTGGTTTGGATTTGGCTTCAGATTTTTTATTGCGATGTTATACGTTAGCCAATAAATTTGAAATTCGATTGTATTTTTAACTCCAGTTTTGTGGATGTTGCTTTCGAAAAACAATACTTGTAGTTTTTTGCATTGATTTACTCAAACCTTTTCGGCAATGAAAATAAAATCAAACCCAAAAAACTGCAACATGTCGTGTTTGCAGCGCAAACGAATTTTACATTGGACTGGCTTTATTAGAACAACTGGTTTAAATCTTCGTCGCCCGGCGCATCCACCAAAATTAATCCCAACTTGAACATTTTGCCTTTATTTCAAAATCTGAGAATGTTGTTGTCTGCTTTGCAGAAGCAGTATTTGAAAGAGATTTGCATAACGACGTAACGTTGCATTCAGGTAACGAGAAGTCATACGCATATCGAGCGTAATAAAATACCTGCAGATTTTCAACACTAGTTCACCGTCGTTGTTATTTTAGAAATGTTGTAATTTAAAGTTCTGCTTTAAGTGTGTTTTTTAACTAAATACCAGACGCTTGAACTGTCACCTCCACATTGAAAAATGCATTTTTTTCAAGGGACATTGTGAAACAATTCCGATCATTGATTTTTAATTGCTCTAAAATGCTTTCAATCCGCTAATTCAACCGCATCGCTTCAGTATCTGGCTTAGGATTGTATAAAAGAGTAATTTTATCGATTGGATTTGAATTCGGTCTATTCAAGAGGGAGCGTTAGCGAATGGCAAACAATAATATAACAGACACCATGAATAGCATTGTTCTCAAACACTTTGCTATTTATGTAACAATACTCAGGATAGGAGCGTTCGGCGTTAATAAATTTGTCCGTAATTGTTCGATTATGGCCGATAGGGGCTGTTTCTTTCTTATATCACTTCTTCTAAATATTTATGAGAATTTTTACAACTTGATTATAGGAAATTATTGAAAAAGGCACAACGAGGCTTATTCGTGATTTATACAAGGATAACAAATATCTTTTGTCTTAAAATTTACGTCTTGGCGTTTAGAGCGTACTTCCAACCGGGTAAATAATGCGGTGCTTTGTCTATAAATATATAAAAAGCTCATTAGCTGCAGGCTACTTAGCTATTCGTACTTTAATTAGTATTTCGCAAAGTTCAGAATTAAAATATCGCACTTTAATGCATCAAGAACGACGAGAGTATTTACTCTTAATTAGGAGACTGGAAGGAAGGAAGGGCTTCGAGTTGACTGAATTCTTTATTGAAATTTACAAAACAAAATATAAATTTGACCTGTGTTTGTTTATTGTTTTATGAAAATTAAGTTTCACTCTTGTTGATCTCGGGTTTGTTTCCGAAAACAAAAGTTAGGTAAAAGTACCTTATTGTCAATATTTGATTTCTCATACATATTTAAAAACAATATTTACCTCTCACATAATTGTAGGATAATTGAGTGAAACTTTTTTTGTAAAGAATACGAATATTAATATCTCAAATCTCTAGTATGAATTATGCAGGTATAGGAAAAAATTGTAAAAAAAGATTATGTTAAAACTTTTTTCAGTTTTTTGAACAATCATTTGTAAGACGTTTTAGAAAATATTATTAGTAAATAAAAGAAAATCCGGTTTAGTACTAAATTTTGATTTTGAGTGCTTTTTGAATCGTAAAATAAACGTGTTTGTTTTTTGTTGTGTTAGCATTGCTATTTATTTTATGATGGGAAAAGTTTTCCATCTGGCGTCGAGAATATCTGTGCATAAAACGTTTGTGGAGTGTTGAGTCGATTTATTTATAGGAAAGTATTGAATAGGCTGCGGTTAAGGCATGAAGCAGGTATCCAATAATAAATAAAAAATAGCATCCGCCAAATGGGATTTTTCATAAAAACCGGCATAAATATTGGATTTTATACGGTTCTGTGCGAATTCAAAATGACGCGAATGTTTTGAAAAACTCACAAATATATAATTTATATATTCACCCCTGTTCGTGGCACACAATGGATGTATAAAATATGATTATAACCCATTGATATATGTCGGTGCGAGTTTATTTTTTCTCTTTTCACCTTGGGGTGCCGTAGAATTGGGAATTACTTATGAAGACCGCAAAATAGTAACCTTGAGACAAATGGTTGTTTCCGCTCTCTCGACCTGTGTTTACCCTCTTCTCAATTCTATCTGGGCCTTTGTTGCGACGGGTCGCCGCCAGTCGCCCTCCCTCGAAAAAGATGTAAATGTCAAGCCGTTTTGTTAAAAGGTTGGCAGTGATTTTACTCTATGTTTTGTGTGGCCGACTATTGAATTGTCATAAGCACCGAAAAAGGGGATAATTAATCCTGGTTAAATGCCTTTGTCTGCATCTACCCTTTGACCTAACAGATACACCACCGCTCACGCGACGGTCCATTAAATCATTTCTATTATGCACGTTATCATAATTTACACCCAGCCCAATTAAATAAATTATACACTAATGAAGCAGCGGCTCTTGAGATACTCCTTCTTCCGTCCAGAGGTCCGACCAAAAAATGTATTCACATGCAGATGTAGCCTCCAGGAAGTGTAGAATTATCGCGACGCCATTCGGGTCCCTCTGTTATCATTAATAACTCAATGCTTAAGCAACATAATAAACTAATTGCATAATTAATTTAATCCTTGTGGAATTTACAACGCGCCCCCTCAAATGGAGCGCCTATCAGATATATACGTCTGGATTTATCGTGACAGACCCGATAGCCGGTATTTTGCCTCACTGTATGAAACAAAGAGACATTTTTTACGAGATATAAAAATTATTACTACGCCGTTTTATGAATTCTGCTATTATGGACATAAAAAGACAATAAAGGATCTTCCAGATGCATATATTTTCTCGTATGTGATGTAGCAAACGATGTCGCATTTTTATTTCTTTATTGCAATTTGCATTTATAGATATGTCCTATGCGCGCGGAATAAAAATTCAACTCTTCATACTTGTTTGTTTCAATCTCGGATTTATGGCAAATTGGGACTCGATCGCAATTAACTTACAAAAACATTGGTTCTTCTCGAATTCGCGCCTTTACAAACAAAATTTACGCGTGTGATCTTTTTGTCAATTTCCTAACAGGTCGATATACCACCTATCGCTTTATCTTTTAAGGAAACGAGTTCCTATACCTGCAATTTCGCCACACCGGTGATAGCTTTCATACAGGAATGGAAATGCAAAAAGACGCACAGGAAGAATAGAATTTTCCCTTGATTCAATCTACGTTATGACGCCCTTTAGCATAAAATCATTGCGAGGAATAATGAATCAAAGAGAATATTCCGATATGAGAAATGAATCCGCATTGTCTCCATTAATAACTGATATTTTTGTTTACGCCGAGAGTAAATGATGGGCATAGGACGGAAATTTTTTTTGGTTTTCGTGTTCCTAATTTCAGTGCCTGCTGTTAGATTTGAGGAGGCTTTTAGTCGACAAATGCCATTTTCAAATATTCACTTTGTTTTAAAAGAAACATCTGTTGGACATTGACACAAATCACTGAATACTGAAAAACGTAAATGAATACTAAGCAAACAACGTTGCTATTAACTCCTCAAAAACAAATCTGCTCATTTAGTAGTTATTATGTGTTTAGTTTATTTCGGGATATCATAATTGAAATGTCAGGAACACTACGGTCTATTTGTGTCAATAATTCATTGGAATTCGTTTTATGCTTGCGAACGGTGAGCGGAAGCGATTTAAGCGACAAAATGACAACAATTATCAAATATCTTTATTTCAAAAACTTTTAATTAAGCAGAATGGCCCCCTATCGTGATAAGATCTCATGGCAGTGATTGAGGGAAACTGGTTTATTCTTTGAATGTTCCAATCAAGATGACATATAAGCTTATAAGACTTAGAGGTTGTTGGAATCGTCCTATACAAGCGTGTATGATAGTGAGATCCGCCATCTTGATAAAGTCAAATGGTACAACCGGGACAGATAAATAGTAAATAGAGCTTGCACACTGGCCGCTTCACATCTCACAAATAGCTGCCATAAATATCTGGAAGGCTTAGCTAATACACGAGAACCCTCCCATCTTTGTCCTTTCTTTACTGCACTTTCGTCTCTATAATCATGTAATAATTTTTTATCTTCTTCTTGGGAGATTGAGTCGTTTTGTTTTGTTATAATAAAATGGGACGGATTTTATTCCAGTTCCATGTTCAGGTCTGCTTCTTGTGACATCATTAATTTTAATAAATCTGATTATTAAGCCAACCGGTTTCATCAATTTTTCATTAAAGGATAATAACTTACTTGTCAAGTTTTTATTCAATTATGTCATTGAGTAGTCGGTAAGTAATCACTTTAAGCACTTTAAACGAATCTTAATCATTTACATAGTCATACTGAAACTCAGTTTTCAACTTTTAGTAATTTAAATGCTACTTGTTGTAGTGTAATAGACAAGCTTTTATTCGTCTCAGCTTAAAACAATTTGTGGAACAAATAGAGATAGAATTGGAGTGATTATGTTAGTGAGAATGAATAAATAAAAAAATAAATCCACATCGGCAATCTGTATTCATTCCATTATTCTGGAATTAGCACGTCAACACGATTTTAATTTCACAGGGCACACAATAAATTTTTAACTTAATCTCTTTTTTCATTCATTAAAACAATGCGACATAAACAAAGATCCAGCAAAAACTGTTGATCCTATTTGTATGGTTTGGAAAATTGGCCGAATTTTTCCCTCTTGTTACGACTCTTGTCCTTCGTTGGCAGATGTAATGAAGGCACAAATGTGATGGTCCGGTGATGGGAAAGAGAAACTCCAGCACTTTACTTCTAACTACTACTATAATTTATTAAAACTTGGAATTTGGAATTGACATTAGGTCGTACAGTAACAACTAACTTATTCTGACTGCCCTATAACATAAAAATGATTTCTTATATATAGAGGGATGAAAGGCGATAAGCGGAAGAATGTACAAATAAAAGTGGACTCGAGATAGTAAAGTAATTAGGTACAAAGTTGAACATGCCGGATGTAGATGATACAAATTAAATTTAAGACGTTTGCTAATGATAATGAAAGATGTTTACTAATGATAATGATAATTATAACGTTAAAGGGATATTTATAATGGGTACATTACACCTCCCTCCGTAAAAGAAAATTAAGAATACGATTTATCGGTTCTTAATTTTGGTAGTGATGACGATGTATTTGGCGCAACCGGACTTATATCTACTGCTGATGAATGAGATTCTGAATGTGAGCCTGCTGAACTATCATATTTTACATTATAAGATGGAGCTGATGATGATTTTTTACATAGATTAAATATCGAGTGATTTGAGTGACGTTTCTTACAATATTTGGACAGCGAATATAATGAGAATATTATGAAAATTACGAAAATCAAAAGAAAAATATGATTAGTATAACTAGTATCCTGGAAGAAAGTTAAATCTTTATTTAATAATAATTCGTCTGTTGATTTGGCAATATCTTGTAATTTATGGCTTGCTTCTTTTAATGTGTCGATGTGAAGATTAGTAGGTGTTATAGGCAATAGATTTAAAGAAAAATTTTTTGTTTTAGTTAAATTAATGCAACAATCGTCATTTAATTTTAACTGAGGTACAACAGCATTGTGTGTACTATTACGAATTGTTTTAATTTAGGTAAGCTTATGGATTTTACGTTATCAGCAATTAATCGGTTTTTTAATTTTTGTAAAATATTAAACAAATCTTCGTATGATATAGATTCCCAATAATGTTCTTTTGTTATCATATAGTAAATATTTTTGTTATTTGCTGAATTTATTGGTATTTTGATTACTTCGTTGACGTTTAAAGTTTCTGTTTGTAACATTTGATAGCTGTTAGTAAATTTCTCTTTTATTTGTATTTGGACTAATTCCTTACATTCGAGATCCTTTGAAATGCATAAACAGATGTTATCGGTTGAGTCGATAATATTACCATTAACTTCTTCAATATTATCATTGGTGATAAGAGTTGTTCTTATTTTTTTTAAGAAATTCGCATATGATTCATCGTCGTCCTCAGTTCGGAAATGATTGACACACAGATTATCTAGAGGAATTCGGCTGAGGGCATCTGCATTTTTATTTAATTTACCTGGTTTATAGAGAATTTCGTAATCATACTCCTCTAATGCTAGTCGCCAACGTATTAATCTAGAACCCGGATCTTTCACATTAAATAACCACGTTAATGGACGATGATCAGTTATGATTTTAAATTTTCTACCATATAGGTACGGTCGAAAATGTTTTACACTCCAAACAATAGCAAGAAGTTCTTTTTCCGTCGTTGAATAGTTTGATTCGGCCCTATTCAAAGTTCTACTAGCGTAAGCTATTGGTAAATCATTAGGAGGTTCACCTTGCGACAAAACTGACCCGATAGCAAAATTACTTGCGTCCGTTGTCAAATAAAATGTTTGTGTAAAATCTGGATACTGCAATAAAGGTTCATTGGTTAATATTGATTTTAAATTTTCAAATGCGCGTTGTTGTTCACTAGTCCAAATAAATTCTGCGTTTTTTCTTAATAATTTGGTTAACGGTTGTGTTAAAAAAGAAAAATTTGGAATAAACCTTCTGTAATATCCGATTAATCCAAGGAATGTTTTGACATGCTTTTGTGATTTTAGAATAGGATACTCTGAAATAGCTTTAACTTTATTGGGATCAGGTTTAACACCTTGATCAGTGATTTTATGTCCTAAATACATTACTTCGTGACGTAGAAATTCGCATTTGTTTGGTTGAATTTTTAAATTGTGTTCTGATAGTCTTTGAAATACCTCTCTTAATTTTTTATTATGATTTTCTAAAGTATCTGCATGAATTACTATGTCATCTAAATAAACAAAACAACGGTTATTTTGAATTCCAGATAAAACATTATTCATTAATCGTTGAAATGTCGCTGGTGCATTTTTTAATCCAAACGGCATACGATTAAATTGATAGTGACCTGTGTGAGTAGAAAAAGCAGTTTTAGGAGCATCTTCTGTAGACATTTTTATCTGATGAAAACCTGATGTTAGATCTATTGTTGAAAAATATTTTGAATGTCCTAACTGGTCCAAAATTTCAGAGATATTAGGAAGCGGATATGAGTCACCGACAGTTATATCATTGAGCTTACGATAATCGACAACTATTCGCCATTTTTTCATTCCGGAAGAGTCTGATTTTTTAGGTACAACCCATATAGGAGAATTCCATGGTGAATTAGATGGTTCGATAATATTTTCATCGAGCATTTGATTAATTTGCTTATTGACTTCTTCTTTATGAACTTCTGGAAATCGGTATGTTTTAGCGTTAATTGGTACTTTCGATGATGTAGGAATATTATGCGCGATTGTATCTGTAAATGTTAGTTTGTCACCATCGATATAAAAGATATGATTAAATTCATGACAAATTTGTAGTAAAGATTGTTTTTCTTCTGAATTTAGATGATCAGTTCGTAATAAATTTGAAATTTTTTCTAAACGTTCTGATTTGAAATTATTATCAGAGGTACTCGTACGTAATGAGGAAATATTCGCACTATTTTCACTATAATCGATTGGATCTAATGTGACTTCGATATTTTTAATATTAACGATTTTTTCGGTAGTGTTTAAAATTGAGGTTATTATGTTGCTATCTTTGTCAACCTTTACAAAACTTGGACAGAGATAAACACCTTCAAGTATATCAATATTTGGACAAATGCCTTCTTTTATTTCTCCGTTTATGGCTTTAATTTTTACAATTGTTTCTGTTCTAGGAGCTAGTTGAAATTTTACATTTGAATCAGTTTGATTGTTTTTTATTTTATTTGAAGAAAATTTTTCATTGTAAGCAGGAATGTTCTGACTTAATGGAGGATTAGAATTAGATTGTGAAAATTTTGATTTGTAATCGCGTTGAATTTGCGCACGTATGGGATATTCTAAATGGAATATATCTAGATGTTTATCATTTATAAATAGTTTATCATTTTGATAATCAATTAGGCAGTTGAACGATTTTAAAAAG
Organism: Tribolium castaneum; assembly: GCF_031307605.1. NCBI lineage: Eukaryota > Metazoa > Arthropoda > Insecta > Coleoptera > Tenebrionidae > Tribolium > Tribolium castaneum. The sequence continues at coordinate 17,078,787 of NC_087396.1, forward strand.
TCGTTACCTAAAAGACCGTCGAAAGGAATCGGGAAATTATCGGGAACTGCATGAAAAATATGTGTAAATTTCTGATTGCCGATATAGAAATCTAAATAAGTATAGCACAATGTTTTCGTATGCTGAGTCACGTTTATATCAATACCCTTCAGAGTGATAAGATTGTCTTCATAACAATGAGTTTGACCTTTAAGATGAGAAATTTTTACAAGCGAAATGTCAGCACCGGTATCTAAAAGGAATTTACCTGGATGATTTTTTAATTGAGCAATATTTAATGGAATATAACTTGTTACAGCAGCAATGTTTAATGTTGCAATTCGGCGGAAATTTGGTGGGCAGTCCTCGAGTTCTCCGCCAACGTCGAAGAGCCCGGGCAGTTTAAATTACTGCCGTTTGAATTTTGTAGGGACTGTGATGAAGATCTAATGCGGGAATTATTATTTTGTTCCTTTCGCGACTGGTTATATTGTAATTTACGACACTCGTTAATTAAATGACCATTGTTCTTGCAGTAATTACAGAATTTTCTTTGAAAATCATTGTTAGATCTTGGCTGGATTTTAGAGGAAGAATTATTATTATGGAAATTGTTACGATTAAATTTTGAGGAATTACTGGTACTTGGAGAATTGATATGTGTGTGATTCTGAATTCGGTGAACATTATTAAAATTTTTGTTCTGGTTGTGTTGTTGATTTTTGTTCCGACAATTAAATGAATTATGACCCGATTTGTTACAATAATTACAAAATCTACTTGACGAATTATTATTTACGTTTTGATATTTATGAATTTCGTATTTGGATTTAAGTTCCTGTTCCTCGTTAATCGCGATCGAGATTGCTTTTTCTAATGTATCCGGTTTTTGAGCTTTAACTAAAATTGACAAATCTTTATTTAATCCCGTGATAAAAACGTTCAAAGCTTCATTTTGCAGTAAATCAATGTTTCCGTTGCGTACTTCTTCGGTTAAATTGTCACTTAACGAATTTATTAATTTTACGTAGCATGTTTCTACACGATTTGAAAAAGAAACGACACTTTCATTGTGATTTTGCCGACAGGAATTTAACTCCAATTGCCATTGACCAACTGTACGTTTATCTGAATACAAATCTAGTAAATGTTTCTTTAATTGTTTCCAATTTGTAAATTCTCTATTACGTGTTAAAGTTCTCGCGTTATGCGTTAATTTGGTTTTAATAATTGAAAGTAAAAGTGGTTGATTTGCAACTCCAACAAGATTATGAGCTTGATCACAATTATCTATAAATTCGAACAACATTGATTTGGTTCCATCAAACTTAATTAACATTTTTTCTGCTAACTCTAGTGAAATCGACATGTTGGTGAGATTTAAGTTAGGGTTAATTAAATTACTAGATGATTGAATACTTAAATTATTGAGGCTACTTTGATCAGAATTGGGCGTAACGGAATCAATCGTGTTAGTTTCTTCTGAACCGATTGAATGTGGATTAGACGCGGTAGCTCCTTCTAAATTCGTCGTAGCTTCCTTTTTGTGTTTTGACATAGATCTCGTTGTTGGCATCAAACAAATAAATTCACTTACACAAGGGAAGATAACTGCTGGAATCCCATTATGTTACACTGGACCACACGATTTTCGAAAACCTTCACGTCTGGGGTTGAATATCGCCGTTTGTCACCTATGGTAGCGACGATGCAGCAGGTAGCACGAATACACGAACCTTGAAGACCTGGATGTTGCACCACTGGATGATGGACGATAGCCCAAATCGAAGTTTCCCAAACTTGCTGATTGAAATTTCAAATTGAATTTGAAATAAATTTTCCAACCGCACTATTACGATCCCACTTCTGACACCAATTTTGTGATGGTCCGGTGATGGGAAAGAGAAACTCCAGCACTTTACTTCTAACTACTACTATAATTTATTAAAACTTGGAATTTGGAATTGACATTAGGTCGTACAGTAACAACTAACTTATTCTGACTGCCCTATAACATAAAAATGATTTCTTATATATAGAGGGATGAAAGGCGATAAGCGGAAGAATGTACAAATAAAAGTGGACTCGAGATAGTAAAGTAATTAGGTACAAAGTTGAACATGCCGGATGTAGATGATACAAATTAAATTTAAGACGTTTGCTAATGATAATGAAAGATGTTTACTAATGATAATGATAATTATAACGTTAAAGGGATATTTATAATGGGTACATTACACAAAGAAACCCCGTAATAAAATTTGTTTTTTCATGAGCATGAATGCAATTTGCAATTTTGGAAAGTTGGAGCTCCCTGCATTTTCAACTGCGAAAACTCGAATGTAAATTAGTCGGTTGTGGGTTTCCACGCGAAAAGCTCTCGATGAAGTTCTGCAAACTATTTAACCGGAGTGAGCGCGAGTGAAAAATGTAAATCAATAATTTAATATTATTTTCCTTTGTGATAGCATCGAGATTCTGAACTTTGAAGAGGAACACGTATTTTTCTTATCTCGTAATAAATTTCGACGCTTGCCTCATCTGTCTATTTCCCTTCGATTCCCATTCTGGATTTAGTGCCTGGCAATATTCTTCACCACTTTGATTACATATGGTTATATCGTCAGTTTTTTCATCTCATCATCTTTTCGCCTCGAAAATTTCTTGGGCGGCTTTAAATAAATTGCAGTAATGATGTAAACATCGCCGGATGAATTTCTTGCGCTTTCGGATGCGAATCGTTTTAATGAACTCGATAAATATTAGAGAAATTGTGCCGGGAAGTGTTCGAATACAAAGAAACAAAATTGTCTCATTAAATTCGAAATTATCAAATAAATTACTCAACTCCACTCATTTTTCCTACAATAAAAATACGCATCATTTATGTCCGCTTCCGCTTTTTACAAGACGAAGCTCGAATTGTATTTCTGAAGTAGGCACGCCAGCTGCTTAACGCTCAAGCTACATTTATTACCGTTTTTTATTATTATGCGGATTATGAAAAAATTTCAAGTGCGTGCATGTATGCCATAACAGAAAAGCCTCATTACTCCAAATAGCATATTTAAGACAACTTAATTGTGGTCACATTTTTGTTTCATTCTTTTCGTCGATAACTGAGCCGTGATAAATGATGAGCTAGTCGTGCAAATCTGCGAAAAATAAAATTTTATGACTAGCCATTAATTTATTCGTCAGTAAATTCCTTTTCTTATCTACCCTAAACATCAGGTGCCAAAAATGAAGAAACTTCGCCGATAATGAGAAAAGTTTAATGGCTGTAATATGCATTAAAAAGAATCGTTTAATATTATTCTTTTTCTCTCGAGCATCGTCACTTTAAAGTTTCTTGTGTCGTGTTGTAATAAACGCATTGCGTGCCAGCCAACTGTTTGCTTAACGGATTGCCGAAGGATAATCCCCCATATTGCACAGACTGTAGACTTGCAAAATTGGGGTGCTGAAACTTGTTTCAGCTATTTTCATTGAAAATACGCCCACGGAATGTATGTTTATTTCAATTCTTGTTTTGAGCAGGTTCAAAAATATGTACTGAGATCTGCAGTCGCAAAATCGGGAATTTTCCGATTGAAACATGGCGTTTCGGATCGAATAAAAGTCTGTCGTGTTACACATGTTTTGTGCTTTGTATCGATTGAAAAGATCGAGTCGTGCAAATAAATCACGAATCATAGCCAATTTAGAATTCATGCAGATCACCACTGAAATGACAAAAAGCTTGTACAAAATCCAATAAAACAAGCAAATCGCACAATAACTACGCGCGTTGGGCCCACCCCTGCATTACCTACAGCGAAATATTTTTTTAACTGTTAACACAACGAACATCTATTTGATTTGTTCGTCATCATGTGTGAATTGTGAATTGAAAAAAGGCCAACAATGGATAAAACCGCAGCTTGTTAAACATTTGCATAGTCAACGATTTTATTGTGTAAATCGCCCTAATAAAATTGTTATTGTTTATAAATTTAAAGCCATTAAAACTTTCATCATTCGGCAAGGTTTTATCTTCGCCACACTGAAAATATTATTTTTAATTTAGCTGAGCTCCAAAATATTATACAGGCTGTTTAATATTCAGCGAGCAGCGTTTTCGATTTAGGCACATACGTATAATTGGAATTACCGTTTTTGCTGAAAATCGAGCGTGGAATTGGGGCTACATTTCAATACGAAAATGAAATTTTATTATTTACTAACGTTGCGGCCATTAATTAGTCCGGCCCTGTTTTGCCAATGACCGGAATTACGTTGACGCTAGACGCTTTTCACCGTTTCTGCATGGAATAAGAAGGCTAGAATGATGTATGAGACAAATATAATTCTGAAAGCAGCCACAGGCAGCGCCTGCTACCGGTCTGCGATTCCACGTCGTCATAAATATTACTTTGACATGCAGTTCACTCTCTTCTCTTCAAATCTATGCAGGCGAGAAATAGTATTGCTTCCTTTTCAAAAAACCAGTCTACGCTTCACTTCGCTAGCGTCGGTTGAGTGAAAGGATGAAAAGGTTCATATTATACATAGACTGAAATTAAAAATGTTTGCTTACATGTAAATTGCTCCTACTGTTTATCCTATTTCATTAAAACACTGACTAAGCTTTTTTACAAAGGTATATGTCTGAATACGTAGGTTAATACTGAAACGGAATCAGACAAGTCTGAGGACATCAGTTCTATTAATCTTTTATTAGACAATTTAATAAAAACACTACTGGTAATAGAAAGTCAGTCACAGGTCAATTAAGTTTTCTAAACTTAAGGCGGCCCCCGAGAACTGTCAGAATCACACTGTCAAATCAAAAATATGTTTTTACCCTTTTTTACTTTTATACATATCTAAAAATCGACAACAATTTTCAACCGGAAACTATTGTGGCGCCTCTAACTAGCAAATAGATTTTGAAAGCGGTAAGTTCTAAAGAATTTCATTTTCAAGAAATCTCTCTAAAGCTTATTTTTTCCTTACCAATGCTAGTATTGGGTTCAATTTTTGCATGCATATTTAGTATGATATTGTGCATGAATGGTGTATTTTTTTCTGATTTGTGTTTGGCACCCAAGTCTCAGATCAGCAGACCATGAAAATGGATTCAATAATAAATAAAAATGTGTAAGTTTTGTGGGGAATTAATTTCTAATCATTTTGCTTTTTGTTTGGTACTACTCCGTGGTCTATTTTTTGAGATATGTATAAAAGTATGAACACATCATTTTATCAGTTCTCGGGGACCGCCTTAATGTAATGTAATAATAATAGATGGTTGTTAGACAATGCTTATTAATTATTTTTTAAGTAAAAGTAAAGTAAAAAGCTGCTGACACGAGTGTTTAAAAGAAAATAAAGTAAAAATAAATGTTTAATACAAATAGTAGAAGAAAAAGATTGTCAATTACCTTGTATTTTAACATAATAATAAAGTATGGTCTAAATCGCTAAGCCGTGCTTGTGATTTTTTGTTTTAAATAGTTATTGCAGATCTGTGGTCGACGTTTGGCGTTTTTTTTCCTTTGTGACTGATAAACTAGCGCCAATTAAGGGTAAAAATGTATTTCAATTATATATTACCATTAGAGTTTGTATTATTTAAGTCTTCAACCTGATTAATTATGATAATCAGTGTTTTCAGAAAAGTTAAAAGACGAGTATTTCGGCATGCTATCTTCTTGTAGGACTTACGGCAGAACAAATAGTAATTTGTTTATACACTCATAAATGAATTTTAATCGGTATGAACGACAAAGAAGAGATCAAGAAAAGCTCACTCCCACTCGAAAACCTGCTTGATTTGGTCTATATACCAGTTTCGTGAGTTGGTGGACATTTTTCTGATATAATGTTTAATTTGGGAAAGGGTCAGATGGGCCACGTGTTGGTATTCCACTTAACTTTCCTTGGAATAAGTTCGCAGCGGTCTAACAGGAGTTTCCAATTAGCACACGGACCCAAAACTGTTTAAAATGATGTTTTGAATATGAATCGAAGTGGGTGTACCGATAGGGAGTCGAAGGTGGAACAAGTCTATTGAGTTCGCCTTATCCTTGCAGATACTGGAGTAATTTTCGCGCTCGGGTAGCTAGCGAGCATCCTGGAACTTGATGGAATCTCACGGACGACTTGCTTTATTTAAATACATTGAAGATAAATCGGGCCATGTATATGCCCGTCCGCATAGGAAACGTCTGTTGTATTCAGCAGTGATTGATTTATATGGAAATTTGAGTGATTTCAAGAACGCGTTCTTTATCCCTAAGTAAAGAAAGCCGCTACTGTAACTCATACATTTTTGATAAATTAAACCGTGAGCCCTAGAAAAATCTGAATTTCTGCGTAGTTCCACGTTGTTGTTTTTGACAGCAAATAAATAAAACGTAACAGTTGGTGGATTTTTAGGACGTTTCATTCAGGCTGAAACAATACGCCCAACTTTCGTATAACACGAAAACAATGCTTTAAAATTCATTACTACGGCAGGAATGATATCCTGCGACGTTTTAAAGACCGCACTTTTATCTTATAAATTGTCAAATAAATAAACGGCTGAAATCTGCTCAATTCGGCGACGACTGTCAACATGATGAAATTAATCTTCAAAATAACAGCACAAATATTTCACAAGACGACGGAGTCGTGATTAAAACCCGGCCCTTGAGGTCGATTAGTTTCAAACTCGGAGCTGGAATTATCCGAAACGAATATTTTTCTGCACTAGTGAACAGATGCGATACTCCTTTGGGATTTTCTAGTTTATATACGACATATTTCTGTTTATGACACGGATATTGAGGCCCTCAGCATGGCATAAATCACAAGTCAAAAGACCTAACCCATTATAACACACATGGTACCCTCAGAGGGTAAACACCCTTTGTCATATCATTATGGCCGAATAATGACCGGCACCCTAAAATAAACCCATTTATTTCCCGACCGAAATTTTAAGATCAGTCCCTTTTCAAGCCGTCGAGGGATTTTCTTTCATCGTTGTCCATTAGGTAAATGCTCCCTCAATTGTATTAAAACTTTTCTCGATAAATAAGTTAGATCGAAACACAACCTCGTGATTGACGTAAATTTGACACCAATTTGTGCGGATACGATCCAACTTCATACACTTCCCGAAACCCCGAAAGTTGTCGTTTTTCATGATGGATAATGAAGAGTTCGAACGGGCGTCCTTGCTCCGAGTGAATTTTAAGCTATTTATAATGCCCGGGATCATGATATATAGGGCGTTTTTGCTCTACAGCTCCATTCAATGTGCCGCACTAAAAATCTGTTAAAGAAAAAACCTCGCCGAAGAAATACGGACCAAGTCAAACACTCCTCTGTTGAAATTTCGGTGGACAAGTGTCGGGATTAATTGTGCTAGACTGTCAGCTTCAGGGATGAAAATCCATATCGAAACAAAGCAGTTATCAAGTGTATAGTGGGCGTGTTTGACTTCCATGTATCGAGGTGGAAAAGTCTCACTGCAAGTGGCTTTATCTGCGAAATAAATTTAATATGGAGCGAAGATACTAACGGGCGCGCTCGAAGCTTTCCACACCTGAAAATTGCCACGCTAAACTTTTATTTCAGCTCAACCCTATTTCACAGTGCATCCTATTACAACACTTGTAATTGTTTAAAATATTAGGTACATTCAACAAATACGAAAACACATTATCAGGTTTTATTTTTAATTTTGTTTTCAACTTCACATCTTCCAATAGTCATCTGAAAATTTGTATACGGCCATAATATCGTAGGTCCTGCTTAATGAAAATATTTTCAAGATAGTGACACTTTCGGTATTAACTTACTGATTTTAAATAAAGAGCTATAATTTTTAATGCGTTTTTGGATTACTAGAGGCATTTTAAGTTAGTTTTCATAACATTTTTATACACTTAAATTTAACCGTTTTCGAAACATATAGGGTTTAATTTCTTTTTTCTTTTTGGATTTGCATCTTCGAGTTCAAAAGTCGATAACTCTGCCATTTTAAAAAATTTGGAAATATTTTTAGCTCATTTGAAAAAGGCTAAGGCTAAAGCCTAGATCTTTCCTTTGGTGTTTTAAAATTTCTAAAAAGAAATACAAACCCCAAATGTTTAAAATTAAGTTTTCAGAACTTTAAGCACCCGTAACTCAATTTTCTCAAATGAAATGCTACGAGTTTTATTTCATTAAATCGTAGAGAATTTAATTATGTATCGATCTGTATTAGCATTCTGTATATTTATGTTTAATAGTTTTCAAGTTACAATAACTTTTTGTTGGGATTGAGAATTTCATTAAACATAGGCCTTTTCTTATAGTTTTTATAAAAATAAGAGAAAAAATGTGAGAAATTAAAGTTTTTTAAACCAACATTCAATGAATTTATTTTGTTTTTACCAGGACGGAGAACACTATTTTTGAACAAAGTTTGTTGTTTGTTTAATCACAAATGTTTTTCTGGCAAACTATAAAAATAGCTATGGTTAGGAACTTTCTATACAATGTCAAAAAAACAACATAAATTGAAAATTATCACAGATAAGTATAGGAAATGCTAATACAGATCGATGCAGAAAAAAAATTTAAATAATGCAGATTAAGTAATGGATACCTGAAGTTGTTCAAACTTAAACTTAAAATTTTTAGGTTTATTAACTTCTCCAATTTTGAATACACAGGAGAACAGATACAAGCATTCTGTACCGATTTTTTAACTGACAGATGCGAATCTAAAAATTTTCAAAAAATCTTAAATATCTCGAAAACAGTTAAACTTAGGTATAGGAAAAGCTAATAAAAACTCCTTTAAAATAACTCTACTAATCCAAAAACGCAGTAAAAAACACAGCTTTTTATTTAAAATAAGAAAGTGCCGACATCTTGAAAATATTTTCATTGAGCAGAACTCAGTGAATTATGGCAGAGTATCAACATTCAAATAAATATCCTTATAAAAACTTTCAATACTTTTAATGTGAGGTTTAGACGAAACAGGCTTACTTACACCTTACTTTCTACGCACTTGAGACGTAAATACCAGGAGGTATAGTATTACAAAATTTTGTAAGTGCAATTTTCGAGGCGGATTGGTAGAAAATTTTACTAGTTTTATTTTTGCTCATTAGTCTTCACTAGTTTTATCGTAAGAGCTATTAGTTTCAAGATACAAGCAAAATATATTGAAACGGCACCTTTGTAGCTCTTCGTAGGATGTTTACCTCCTAACTAGTCGAAATACAGCCCTGAAGTCAAAAATTCTATCTGCAGCCGTTCCACAACCCCTTTTAGAGGGTTCATTGACTGGAATATCAGATTAATTTAATCCGTCGTTTTTTGGTCTAGTCTCTGGTGTAGTGCTTAGCGAGGATGCTGGTCTCCCTTGTACCCTGACGCAAAGTGTCAGTGCAAGTGGCTTTCTCTCCGAAATAAATTTAATATGTAGCAGGAGATTGCTAACTGACACACACCGTGTAGCGGCAACAATTGTCGAAGCACCGCACCCGTGTGTTGCCTCCGACAATGTGTCGCCTCCTCGCATTTCAATTATACTTTATGTTTCATCTTCCGCATGAGTTCAGTCCGTTATTCACGTTACCCCATCTGTGACGCCTCCCATTCGCGCGACAATACCGTCGTTTATGCCGGGAACCCCCGTGTGGTCACGACGGCTCTGGGTGCTTTGTGGCCGACACTATAGGGCGCCCTTTTTACTCTCACAGTCGACGCTCTTGAAACAAAAATTACACGCGAGAAGCGAAAAGTGCGATTAATTGCCTTGGTATTCCACTAGACAGGTTATCTGTACCACAGAAAGGTTTATTAATAATTTTGTTAAAGGAACATTAGTAGAAATGAATCGTGCTAATGAGAGAAGAAGCGATTTTTAAGCGGCTTGTGGGCTAACCACGGATAAAAGGGATCTTGCTGATGCAAGCATAAATCAGCCCGAACTGAACTTAATGAAAACTTTATTTAATGCCTATTCCAATATATTTTTCGAATTTTAACCGAATGGTTTACTTAACTTTGAGCCTCATTCGCGCTCTGACAAAAAATTAATGGAGATTTGTAAATTTTTAAAGCGGTAGCTCGAGTAAATTGACATTTTTTGAGGTCCCTCCGTTATTCAGTCTGATTTGTTTTATTCAGAACGTAGGTTGATCCCATTGTTCGTTGACACGAAAGGTATGTACACTTCATAATGACTTATTAAAAGTGCAATAAATCAATCGTACAAAGTGACAAAAAAACAAACTAATTAAAAGATCTCTTCCCAGGGTTGCCTTCTGTTTTTCTCTTTTTATTTTATCAAGTTTGGTATTTATCTTTGCTTATTTACCTTGTAGGAAAAGTTTAGACAAATAATTAATTACTGAGAGGTAGGTTGGATCAGGATAAACTCGGTGCCAACTGCATTTGCATGTCTATTAGATTTGCTTTAACTTGCGGAGAATAAAGGCATCGGAATGTGTTGAGTGCATTGCTAGGTTCACTCGAATATGCAGTATGCACCTCACAATAGTCGCATTTCAGAGACCAGGAGCCAGTTATCTCTACTGCAACAAAATCTACTATCCACTGAACAAAGTAAAACACGCAATTTTCTAATTCTCTTCTTGCTCCTCTCGAACAAAACATCAAGTACAAAAGACGTTAGTTAACATAAACTGCTCCTTTATGTTGTGGTTAATTTACCGAAATGTTTTATCGACAAAAGCAGCCATCGACGTTGTGTCAATATGTGTTTAGCGGAGGACCATTATTCTTGGGGAATGAGCCAGAATTGTTTACGACAATGCTGTGGAAATGGTACTCAAGGTGCGGACTTGAAAATTTCGCGCGAAACGTAAAAAGGACCGTAAACTCGAAAATTAGTTGTTTTGGGGAAATTGCAATGTTGCAGCGGTTTTCATAATACCTTTTTACAAAGTGGGAATTTTTACGTCGGAACTCTTAATCTTGACGAACAGCTCGGGAATTCCTTATATTAAATTTATGACTCGCTTTAATAGATTTTTTGCCAACTTTGCAAAGTAGCTCCTTCTACTCAGAGCTCAAACGGAATAACGAGAGCTTGAATTGATCCGTTTTTGTCGGACTTTAGCAAAATTCGAAGAGTTTTTATCTTAGTTGAAAATCCACTAAAACGCAATCAACTCCTCAAAAACAGTAGTAACTGTTGAAAGCTATTGACCAGAAAACAGACAACAGCTAGTCCACCTGCGCAAGAAATCCAGCCAGAACAAAGTAAACAAGTGTTGCAAGGATCTTGTAGGGTCTCCAAATGTTTTTAGTTTCTACACCAAGTAAAACAATTTGCTGATTACTGATAGTTCCTGCATCACGTCCCTAATTTTTAAGCCTAGATAGCACCTTAAAGAATTGTTTAAGCTTTTGCGCGGTGGAGTTGTGTGTGACTTGTTGATTTTGTGAAAAATGCGGCGCTAGCTCGTTGGCTTTTTGAAAGCCTTGGTCGTGTTTGAAGTGGCATGTTAGTGTGTAACGCGGTGGTATTAAATAGCCCTTAATATTAAAATATTCAAAACAAGGCAGCATTAAAAATGCGGCACCCTGCCGTTGTCGAACCCCCGGCAGGTGTCGGGTGCAGCGTCCCCAAAGGTGCAATTTTGAGTGTTGTCCATTTGCGTATTCAGTAGGAGGGTCGTCACAACGCCGTAATACAATTAAGACATCAAAAGCTGTCACAAAAGCTCGGCGGGCGTTCGTTTCGTAAATAATTTATTGTGATGCAAACGTCCGAATTCTTTGTGTCGGCGTGTGTTATTAATAAAAATGGCTGCCGGAAGACAATGTAGTCGCAGCGTAACGGCCGGCATTTTTCTTTGTTTTGTGCATGATCGAGGCAAAAGTTGTAAAATAAATCTCGAGTCGTCGCGAACAAGTTTTATACATATCTCGTACTACGCTTTTGCATTTGGTTTTGAGCTTTTTCTCCGGGGATTTTGAGGCTCGGTCCTTCTGCGGAATTATGTTCAGCTGTCACATACGACTGTCGATTATCCACACGAATCCGGGCCATGATTTATGTTTTAGTCATTTCTGAGGCCGGACTTTCGATATAGAAAGCCCGGCGACCGGCCAGGAAACGGCTTAAATTTTTTACATTCAATGATTGTGGTCACGTATTTCATATAAAAAGCTCTACTTAACTTTTCAATTTACAGACTTTCAATTTATTACCGAACGAAACGAAATTATTCCGGATTTTTATCGCACTTATTCCTTTCACGCGCCGCATAAATCCGCGATTTAAACACACAAATGATACCGAATCCTTCATGATAAATTCACAATTTCAATACAATCCCACTCTTACCCTGGCAGATTTACTGCCGTGCAAATAAAGGAATTCTCCAAATCGAGAGACACACTCCTAAAAAACAATCACGACCCAAATCCTTTTGATATATTTCAAATAAACTACAAAAATTTAATTACATTTGTTAAGTAGAAAGGCTTATTTCGTCGGGTACAAATAAGTAAATATTTATACTGCAGCTAGTCATAACGTTTTCTCTTTGATACACCAACTCTGACCTTTTACGGCATTAACTTGCTCATGCTTGCCAAAAAATCCACACAGCGGGCTTTATTATTAACGCAAAGTTATTGTTTGGCTAACTTTTTGCTTTGTAATTTTGTATTATGTCTACATATTTTTGTATTTACTGATGCTTAGTTCATGTAACATATTATAAAGAAAAATAAAAAAAAACACCTAGGTGCATAAGATATACAGTAAATTACATGATTTATTCCTTAAAAATACGTGATACTAGTAGTGGTTACATAATTAATTATGCGAAGCATAATGAAAAATGTTAGGTATTTATTATGACACATATTTATTGCATTTTTTTTAATAATTACTTTTCTGACCCGACAACGTGCTAAAACTCTGAGCACGCCAAGAACTTACGCCATTTTCAGTACAATTTTTACAAAGTTTTTGGTGGAATATTACTATACTGCGCTTCTGACTGAAAATGTGTTACAATACCTGAAAATGCAAAATACTTTAAATAATGTACTTTTCGATGTATAGTAGCTTAAACTGACTCTGAGCAATGAGGTCGTAAACAAGGTAGAGGTTTTCAGTTTTCAGTAGGTAGTATGAAACACTATTGTAATCAAGCGGAAAAGTACCATTCATTCTACTATGAAGTTCGTTTGCAAGTGTATTTATTCTCTTAAAATAGTTGCCTTTTTATTGACAAGAAATAAGGTTGTGCTTGTGGGAGAATTGACCATTCAGTCACGTCTAAAGCAGTTTTTAATTTTGGTTTATCAATTTCACTCTCCACTTTTCACTTGTTGATAAAAACTCTGTAAATTAAACATTTTGTATGACTTATGCAATCCAAAGTTCAAAATTGGTTACTTTCTGAAGAGTGCAGCAAATAGTTTTAGAGTCGCTGGTTGAGTGTTCAACTGGATATTGCGAAATAATTACATTTGTGCCAAACGGCTAAAAAAGGCGATACATTCTAGAGGAAAACTAAATGTCATTCTGACTTTTTGCTTTATTTATAGGAAAAATAGAGAAAGGACCTAGTGCGCACCTGATTCAATACTTAACTTTTCTAGGTCTCTTCTGCGAATCATTTCTAATAAAGTAGGTTCTGGCTGCGGTTGAAAGGGTGTTTTTATAATAAATTTTTGCCATCTGTATAAACTTTTAATTAGAAAACTTGCCTCAATAATTAGAAAACTGCCTCAATACAAAACTGAGTGCTCAAGTCATGGTTTTCATCGGTGCAAATTGAATTTTTCCTGTCTGTGTGCAGATCAGGCTAAATGTGTTTTTGTTTCAATTTACAAGATTTCTGTCTAGGTCTACAGCTCTAACTTGCGTTAGATGTTAAGCAAGGACTAAATAAACAACGGTCCTAAATTCTCATCTTATGTAATTTCCGCACACCTCCTCTGCTTCGGCTGACTTCCGCGGCCAGTTCCTAAATTTAGTTAGCAACACTTGGAGCTTCTTAGCTTATTAAAGCCAACTAAAAACTAGCTGAGGCGAACGGCTTATGTGACCTGGGCTCAACTTTACGTAGAATTTGCATGAGGGACGTAAATAAATTCAGAGCTTAGATTTATCACCGGCTATTTTGCAGGAAATGTTCGTGTTGCATCTAAGAACAATGCGTGAAAAGCAGCCGCTTTTATCATCACATGACGGTGAAGAATGACCGGTTTTGGCAATTATTTCGAATTTATCGGAACGGGTTATATTGATAAAATTTATGGGACGGGGTTGTGTCGCGCTTGTGAAAACGATGGTTTTAATCGGGCGCTCAGGGACCTTGCTTCTAAACTTTGCCGCCAAAGGGTTAATACCTGTGTTGAAAAATATCAGGGGGCACGTCGAAATTTTAACCGTGAGACTAATTTTTCAAAATGTAAGGAAAGCTAATAAAACTAATGTAATAATAAATTCGAAATGTAGTAAAATTGGTATGGTGTAATAAAATTTTTACGCTGCACGTATTTTATGACAAAAGTTTTAAAATCTTTTCGATGCATTTCAATAAAACACGATCGGATGATTTATGACTAATAAACAGTCTTTACTGCTGACTGTGTCAATGTTTTATTTTGTATCACTTTTTGTCTAATTAATTTTTTTGTGGATTCGTGTCGCGCTTAAGCTGGGTTTCTTAAAAAAGGCCCAAATGTATCCGATTTGGGACCGTGTCGAGTTAGCAAACGACATTTGATGAGATTGGAAACGGATAGAAATACAGTGTTGGTTTCGTGTCTTAAATTTAGTTAACCGGAATCATCCCTTGAGCTTTCTATTTCTTATTCAATTCGACTGAAATTTTTTCGACATTAGAATTATCCGACATTTTCTCTCTGTGGCAAGTTTCTTATTCAAATAAAAGAATTACCTATTCCAACGCTAAATCTAATAATACTTTTAAGGTGAAGAGCAGATGTGCAGTAATGGGCTGCTCGAGAGTGGCGAATCAGTTGTATAAATAAATAATTCTTCTGACACACTTTTACTATTCTTTTATCTTCTCGTCGGTGGATTTTTATGAAACAGCAGTATTGATCGGGATAATCTCTGTTTTGACATACCTACAGTAAGTAATCTGTTTTTTTTTTGCTTAGGTTGTCACAAAATCCGGCTCACGTCTGCAAATTGATGGATGGAGACATTACGCTATGGTATTAATGGATCTATTCTCAATCAAATATTAAGCCATTCCCATGAGTTCGATTAATGTTCATACAAGGCTTCAGTTTTTGTGTTTGCACTTTGTTATCGATTAATTTCGGAAAAAGTGGCTTCAGGGTGCACAGAATTTGCACAATCGATACTAGAGTAAACTATAGACTAAAAGTAGATACTGGTGTTGTGCAAGGAAAATACTGAATAAAACTTTTTGCAGTAACTTTTTAATTTTTCAGAATGCTTTAAAGACTTTCAAAGTATTATTTGCGCGATATAGGAACAACAAACTCAGGCTTGAGATTTATATTTTACGACAAAGCTCACATCAGGGAAATAAAGTTTGAGGATAGCTTGTTCCATTTATTTGTTTTATGTCTCACTACATTTTTATTTTCGGGTATAACGTATTTTAGCACTTTTGTATTCGTTGTCATGCGCTAGAAAAACTCTATAACTGTTTGTCTATTATCAAACAAGTGTGTGTGTTTAAAATAAAAATGATTAAATTGAAAAATGACTGCTCTAAAATTTTGCTTTCAACAATACATTTGTGTTTTAGCTAAAATTATGTAAACCAGTTTTCGATATGTAAATGCAACGCCAGTTTAAATAAAATTTAATGTATAACAACGGTTGTTATGCTGACAAGTTGATTCGAATCTATTATTTTAAACTTTAAATGAACAAAACATAAAATTGCTGTTTTCCGCCAAATTTGCTCGGCGGTATGATCAATGTACCTGAATAGAAAAATTATTAATCTTGTCTCCTTGAGACGAAGTTTGAAATGTGCGACGAGATGGAACTAAGCAAATCAATACCTGCCGGTTAATAATTATTGTCATAGCGCGTAGGCAATTATTTGCCATTAATTAATTGGCTTCATATAGAGAGTCAAGTGGGGTCATTGACAATATTTGGCATCAATTAAATAACTGTGTGACTAGTGGCAAACGTGGAAAGTGTGACCCTTTGCGTTCCTTAAATTCCTAATTCAGTCTAACCTTGAATTTTTATCGTGCAACGTTGCACAAAAGTAGCAAATGAGGTGAAACAGCACGCGACTGCTTACAATTAAAGCAATCATTACGTAATCTCCTTCCATAACCAGGGCTGAAAATTTCCCGACTCCGGGTAATCTATATCTTGAATATCATGTTTCCTGTCGCATCGTGAAACTCCGCAAGATGAATGACTTCTTGGGCTTGGGCAAAAAGTTAGAAAGCTTTGCGGCGTATGGTGCTGGTAACGTGGCATTTAAAAGGCGATTTATATTGCAAAAAAGGGCGTAATACGATTTTATACTTAGCGCTTTTGTACGGAATGGATTTATACACGTAGTTTCACGGTGCGTCGACTCCCGCCCGAGATTATAGTGGCAGCTTTATTTTCGAGTTATGCCAGAATAGCCATAATCAATTAATCAATATTACTCGCTGAACTTGTTAATGGATAGACCATAATGTAACGCCGAAAGTTCCAAACTTTGCGATTCACCTACTAATTCATACAGGTTAAATTAACCCCAATTCTTGGCTCCGAATCGGGCTTTTTGCCTCCTGAAATTACTTCGCTGCTTTATTTTAATTAATGGCTGCTGCACCTTTGATGCTTCTACCGTTTGCATAATGTATAAATTTAATGATAAAGTAGCAACTGTATTAATATTAGATGTTGTCGGTACGCACTGGTTGAAACGCTTTTGTTGAAATAGAGATGCAAAGCGTAGTCAAAGCTTTACCAACTGATGAATCAAAATGGAATTAACAAAAAACACGAAATGTATCAAACTTTTTGCACAACTATTATAACTGAAGTTTATTTCATGTTCAATTAAATTAAATGAATCAAAGAGAAAAATATCATCCATTTTTTACTGAATTTTGGTTTTAGAAAAACATAGTACGTAATTAAAATACCTTTTTTACGTACTTTGGACAACTGACATGAATTTTTCGACAGGTTAAAAATAAATGGATATTAAAATATTTTCTCATTTATTTTCGTGTTAGGCTGATACATCTAAAGCTGCTTCGATTGTGCTTAACATAGCAGGTATAATCAATAGTTGTTTAACCTGATATTGATACTGAATTATTTAGCACATAAGTACATTTCAGTGGATGGATGTATATAATTGGTATAATACTTGACACACACACAAGTAGCAGAAGTACTTATTAGCTCATATCTACGAGTATTTCAGGCGTAACAAGGAATTTTGTTTTTCGTTGGCAATTGTACACCTTGTATCGTTAATTTTATAAGAAAACCAACAACATTGCTTATTCATTTTTATTACCAGAAAATAATAGATTATCGAATACGTGGGTAAACAAAATTATTTAAATCGAAATGGTCATTAAGTCTGTTTATCTTTGGCCGATTTACCTATTTGGAATAATAATGGTCCCAATTTTCGAGCTCAGTGCCGTCAATTTCTGTGTATAAATCATTCATTTTGTATTATAAATTAATGTTTTTGCGCGCGCGTTATTTATTGAATCATCGAGTAAAAATCATGCCGAGCATGCGTTGCAAAAGCTCGAAAAGCTCACGCAATGTCAACACGCAAGACTAATGAAAAGTTCTTCTCATTACCGGGTTTTATATAATGGAATTTTTTAACAAAAAAACAGAATTTTCAACGATACTAAATGACCGAGATTAGTGCACAAAGGGCGTAATAAAACGTTGACCCCTGGAAATACAAGCGTCAAATTAATTTATGAAAATTCTGGCCCGGACTGTAATTAATTACCAGGTAAAAAGGCCACAAAAACAGGACCGCAGTCTGATTTTTCCAGCGGAATTTGCTCGTTCCAAGTCGCGTAATTGCACTCGGGCGATTTTTTCCCCAACTTGACTAAATTTAAATGTTGTTTCAGGGAAATTCATCAATCACTTCGGCGGCCAAGTGGGTGATTACCAGACGAACCGTAAGTAAATCCTGTCTGCATGTGTAAGGATTGTGTTCCGGGAAAGAAGTTTGACGAAGTGCCGAATGGGCTTGGGTCATGTTCCGTGATATATGAAATAGACCATATTGATTTAGTTAAAGCTAATAAATCAAAACTGTCGATAACTTTATTATTTTAGCAACAGGGGATATTTTTATGAACGATAGCGATGGCTTTAAGGGGAGCTTACACAACTTTACTCGTACGATACGTAAATATTTATTAAAAATTTACGACGGATAGCTGAAACTCTGTTAAAACATTTGATCGAAACATCTTTAAGGTGCTGTAAAACGATCTCGAGAGAGAGTGTCGTAAAGTGTTATAATCATCCTAGTTGCGCTACTGTTTTTCTTCCATTAACTCCTGCTTTCCGCCATAAAAACGCCTTTTAATAAGCTTGTGTCTAAATTCTTCTTTTTCGGTGCATCAACATTGTTTCATCCCTTGTTTATGCAGGGATTTTACGAAGCGACAACTCAATCGGTTGAACATAGATAAAATGAGTCAAATGCCCCTAATTAAAAATATAAGCAAATTACGAGAATGTGGTGTAATTCTGATTTTTTTCATTGAATTTGTTTTTTAAGCGTTTTTAATTTCTTCGAGGTGGAATCGGCTTTGGCAGGAGCTGCGGTATCGATGGCGTATCCTTTCGCAATTATTGTGGAGTTTTTTTATCCCTGTGTTATTGTTCATGTTTGAATAATAAAACGGCGGACTGTGGAAAACCTAGTAATATTTCGTGAAGTGTATCGGATTTTGCAATTTGTGTAAAAGAATAAGAATAAAAATCTCAGGAAGCAAAGGCATGAAAGCACCCTTTATGTCGGCGAGTGAGAACAAAGAGTATTTTCTTGAAGTTGTATCAAATTCGCCACCGATTCAATCCAAACAATGGAAGCCCCGAAGGAAAAAAGCACTCGTTATTATTTTTGCGGAAGTCGAATGAATGTGGCCCCTAAAAGAAGCAATTATCGCCGTGAATTTATGTGTCTCATTTTAAATCCGAACCGTCAAAACGAAATTGAATCCGATATTAAAATTTCGGCTATCTATAATGAAATCTTGATTGAGGAAAGTATATCGCAAGTATAATAAAAATCTGACGTTGCAAAAGCGCCAGATATGAAAGCATGACATTACGTGTCCCTGCAGGATCAGGAGCGGGATTTTTGCGTGAAAGATGAGTGCGAGGCCGATTTTTCGCTATCGATCCGGCCATATTGGACCGGCGATTTAATTCGAGATCTCATCGGCTTCCTCGTCATAACACTCGGCCGCATCCTATATCACCCCTAAACTCGGATATGACACCGGACTACATCCGGCGGGGTGCGATCCCTCACACGCAGCGCGCCAACAATTATTGTTGCGGATAATGCGAATTAGCCGCTTCCTAATGAATTACGTGATGTCTTCGGCCGACGCCACCGCACTTTTATTGGCCGGAAAACGACCGCAACGCTAAAAAATCACCCACAATCTCGCTCGACCACAGCCGAAAAGCTCTCATCCGACACCTGAGACCTGCGGCTCCGCTCTACCACTTTTCCCACCCTTCGACCACAATTTTTTCATCCAGAGTTAGACACACTAATTCATACTTGCAACTATTTATAATATTCAAACGAAATTGAACATGTGGATGATAACCTTTCTTTAGACTGCTCTATAAGTTTGATTTTTATTGTAACGACCTTGCGCAAAGGTACAATACCTGCTCTCAGGCAGGTGCTTGGAGTATCGTTATCTGGCTTATGAATTTATAATCGATACTTCGGAGGGTGCACCCCCAACTAGTTGATTAATAATTTAAACTTGCTTAATTAGATAACGTACGTTAAATTATTTGGTAGCACGCTTCGTTTTTAATAAGTGTTGGCACATAGCAAAGTTTATTAAGCTAGTGATTAAAATTTTTCTGGTAGCCGTTCGAGTGAAAATGTCCAAACAGCGAATAATTATTTAATGAACTGTAAATTAACTCATTGGCCAAGGTATGTTTTCAGCTCGTACATCATTTAAATCTGAAACCAACACGGCGCATTTATAGAAAAGTCATAGAATTTGTTCGGGAAAAGCAACATGATATTGCATTGGTATTGTATGAGGATATTGACGTACTGACGTATAACCCCTGGAAGAAATATTCAATTTCCGAAAGTAAAATGATCAAATGGATAGAATGAATAGAGGTATCGGTGCAAGGGCCTTTATTGGATCTGCATTCAAGGTGTTTTTTCTTGTTTTATGGATATGTTCCATATTCGCAGAAAAATGCACTGGCCAATCGATAAGTCTTTGAAATAGCTTTTACCTCGCGTTTGCAATCTCGTAAAACGGTTTAAACATATAATTGACTGTAATTTTTGAGATATTATTTTAAACTCTTTTATCAAACCGTTTTCGTGACTAATCTGGAAAAGTTTTCTAATAAAGTGCACCCTGACTCGCCTGTTTACGAGAAAGGAATCGTTAAAACTATTTACAGCCATCAGTTTATACGCAGGTAAAAAATTCAGATTCGTTTTAACAGAAATATTTACAAAGTCGATAGCATTTATTTTTTAAAAGCTCGCTATTTATATCTATAAAACACTTGTTTATAGTTTTCATGTGCTTTTGTTTGTTTTTTATTAAGTCGTCTTGAATTGGTTAAATTTAAAACAGAAATGTAAGCTTCAATTAAAGCATTAAAATACTTAAAGAAAAATAACTTCCAAAGCTGATTTTTGAATATTTAATTAGCAGATTTCTTTTAAAATATGATTAAAGAAACAAGTATAAATACTTAAAAAGAGTGAGGACCGGTAAAAGATTTCTTAAAAGACTTCAGTGTCTTGATTAAATCCACTGAATGTTCAGACAAGGTTTTATTTATTTATATTATTAGAATTGCAAAAGAGAAGTTGCCGCTCTCGATGTAAAACGAAATGGCAGTTTCATGCCATCATAAACAGCATTATTCTATAACAATGACGTTAATTGTGATTTGTTTGCATATTGAGCGGTTTGTGAATGAGAGTCGTCTTTTTTGAGCGGAGCTAAGGAAGGTCTGAATATTGAGCAGCGATGATTCGAACAATCTTGATAATAAGGACGGCCTAACAGAAGAAGAGGTATAATAGCAAAAGTGGTGTATTTAATGCGGGCAAATACAGAGGGGGCCATAATCCGAGTGCGCCAACTTCTACTTTCATGGTTTCTATAAATCCGAAAACAAACACAACAGCTCTGACACAAATGCTGTTTATTTTCCTATGAGCTTATTAAATTTCGTAGCTAATTTATGCAGAATCTGAGAGGCAAAATTGGAAATTAAGTCTCGGCTGTAGCGGAGGAACAATGTTCATCATTGTGGAAAATGTGCTGGTCTCGGTTCTGCTGCTAAATCAATTTTATTGCGGTGTTGCTGCAACGAATTGGATTGATCAAGGCTTCTTTTTCCCTTTCTTTAAACAAGAAACTTTCTGGATAGAGGATTTTTGTTGTTGTTTTTGGATATTTGTGTACATGCGATGTCGGGTTTTCCTCGCAAAATATTCGTGTTTTCAGATAAAATAATCCAACACAAGCTGCAATTTCCTGAGCTTTGCCGGGGAGTTATTGACATTTCTTTACGTCGAAAAAAAAACAATTTTATGAAAAATTCCACTCTTTCGGCTGATGATGAGCAACCGGTTGGTATGTGGGTAATTTCCTTCACTTACGCCGAAGTGTGGCATTTCACGAAAAAGTTTCGAATAAGAGTAATATCCGTTAACGGGAATATTCTCGAAACAACATTATCACGTCTATACTTCCGCCAGCTCGAAAATGACGGCGGAAAGTCGTAAAAGAGCAACCGAAAAACTAAACAAGTAATTTTAATATTTTTACACAATGTCGCATTCGAGTATAAAAAGTTTTTAAACGGGACTCACACGCGTGTGTCCCACGTTGAACATTTCGCTTTTCATTTGCATATTAAACCAATTTTTCTAAAATTTTCCGACGCAGCAGTTCTGCTTCGTTTTCCTTTTGCCATGATATTTCATAAAGTTTGTCTTTGCTGAGCACGAAAAAATAAAAACTTTACAATATGCGCCAACTTTTGACCTCCCAACTTTGCACGATATTTTAAGTACCTGTTGATTAATTTTTCACCAATCTTGTATTAAAAACGTATATTCCTTGTAGACTCCGCGTCCTCATTTGCAATTCATTAAAAGCTCGAGCCAATCGTGTATTTGTGGGTCAAATAGATCTGCCGACTCTACTTTTTGCATACCTGATTTGCTAAGTATGGCATGTCGTTGTCGGCAATCAATTTTTGAACAAGCACGAGACTGAAAATCGAGTTAATATTTGCCAAAACTGCACCTATTCTCGGTCCTTGTTCCATGCAGTTGGGGGTGGAACGAAAGCAAGACGAAAGGGCCTCGTGTAGCACTTTTCAGGGGATTTCAGTATGTGTATCACGCAGAGTAGGGACACGCAGTCCGTGCTGCTTTGCATAATGACATACCGGCCCTTGAAAATCCGCCAAATTTGCAAAACGTTTATTCAAATGATCTGGTAAACCTCTCCTGTGAATATATCCTACTTAAGCGATACTCGGAAAATAAAATTAAACTTAAATTCCTGTATAATAACCCGAAGTGACAGAAGACGTGAGAGGAAAATTAAACTACAACGAGGATTTTTTCATTTTCCTTCGCCAAACTAATTTGCGGAAAATTGGGTATTTTCTTTTCAATTACGCCGGATTTTACCCAAATATACAGCGGCAGCAGCAAAAATATTGTATATGTCCAACCTGTTCTAAATCACACTTTGTCAAGCCACGGCCTTTACCCAATTCTTAATTAAACCCAGTAAGGCGACAGTACCTATTGGGTTTTCGCTTATCAATTATCGGCTGCATTGGCCACGGACGCTCAGCCGTTTGGCATAAAATATGAAAAAAAAGTTAACCAAGCCGCAATTTAGATGATTCATCTTAGGTAAAGTTCAGCAATTTCAACCCCAGAAGCCGCCGGAATCAATTTACATCTCGTTATTCTCTCTTGCCCCCATCACCATGCCGTTACCGAGCTACTCTGATTTCACAAACTCGCGAGAACCCACAGTACAGATTATAATGGAATTCATTTTTGCTGAACAAATATTCTAGGAGAAAAAATAATGGGAATGATTTGTTTGCATCCTACAGTGAGGCGATTTTTCCTTCAATCAAAGAGACGCAGAGCTATTTTCTCGGTTTTATTAAAAGCGTGGCCGTTTTATTTAAATTAATTAATTCCAACGTTGCGTGTTTTATTTTTGTATATTTTTCTATTGATCTGTTTATGCGCGGGACTTTGTTGCGTTGCAGCTCTAATAAATTAATGATTTATTTGTCGGGTGTTTATTGCCCTTTAAAAACGATTTCCGGAAACGATAATTTTCGGCGGGCTGAAATTAAAATACCGGATGGTTAATTTTCGCTTCGAGTTTGGCCAAATATAATACAAGCGCCGATTGGAAATTCTATAATCTATTGCCCTTTACTCGTATAAACCGGTTGTTTCGCCATGCAATTGGCAATTAAGCTGATACTGTAATAAAATTAATAAATATCGAAAACCCTTAAAGAGCTAAATATTCCCCTATTGGTGAAATAATGAGATTTAATAATGCAAAGCTCTGAGATCAACAAATTTAAAGTCGCGTCACGAATCTTCTGCATTGACAAAAATACAGACCCACAAACCCAAAATCCGTTAATAAAGTCGAAGCAAACTTTTAACCTATCAATTTTTTACAAGCTCCTTATTTGGCATGAATGGAAACTTTGAATGGATGCATGAGTGTGATCGAAACTTTTCAAATATGCGCAAATAAAATTTGTTTACTTGGGGGAAAAATCGTCTACAAGTTTGGGCTAGAATTCCATTAAAATAGTGAAGGTAAATTAATTGAAACAAGTTAAACGCTTCCTCTGTGTTTTAGTCCGTGCAACTTAAAACCGTTTCAGCGGAAGGAATACAAGTTAGTGAACTATTTTACAATGTACGAATTTCTATTCATTTACGCACATAATGCCTCCTCTAATACGTAGCTTAACTTAGAATAAACTTAATCCAAAATTCGATATAAACACAGCTTGTATCCACATTACCGTTATGTTACTTACTTTAATATAGTTTGAAAAGGGCTGAAGCTCTTTTAATTAAACTTGTACATGCATAATAATTATAGCCCGCAGTGCGCGAGCTTTTGTCACGTCCTCCACATCATTTTTAATATCAGAAACTGGAGAAACGTTTAAATCTTATGAAAACGGAAGTTTTATTTGCACACAAAACATTATTATCCTTTGGTCACATAGTTGCATGGTGGCCAAAATTTATTGCAACATTATAATGTCATCCTTTGGATTACAAAGATTCCGGACTATTGCAGACCACTTTATTGCTTTCATAAAGCTTCTCTAACTTCAATTATTCAGTTTTTTTAACTCTGAAACTATTTCAATCATTGGCAATAGAAACGTCAACATTAAACCTAGTTTACGTGAACATTGTTGAGTATAGTGTTCGCCACAGAACTGCTCTTGCAGTAACCTGACCACAAACTGAGCTTTGTTTCAATTGCATGTGATCCAGCATAAAGTGCATACCATCCAATACGGCGTTATTGCGCAGTCATGCCAACTTTCCTCACCATTTTTTACTCTCCCTTGTCCTAATAAATTCCACGTATGCCAAAATCCGGTGCAATAAACTCCAGAAATTCCGCTGTAGCAACCGGACGTGAGATAAGTTTTACTCCGGTTTATACCGGAAAGTCATCTTCGGTCAAGCTAAATTGCAGTGAAACAGCCATGCACCAGGTGTCTGCTGCTAATGGTCACCTCGCTTATCGCTATTAGGAAGCAAACCCAGAACCCTTTGTCACACAGACAAATTTATATTTTTGTTGGTGTCGATAACAAAGTGTCAAAGGCTGCCAAATGGTCATGCGAAAAACTTTATTGCAGATTTAGCGCGAGTCGTGTCGTTTAATTTGCAACGTGCGGCCTGGCAGTGCAACAAACTGGAATAAAATCAAGCGAATTGGAAATAAATCAAAAATAGGAGCGATGTTTCCATCGGAATAAACTTTTCGAAAAACAAGTCTCTTTTTTATTAAAATGTGGGCACAACCACGTAACAGTGGTACAAACCAAGATTGGAGAATTGTTGCAATCAGTTGCTTGGCTTGGAGCCAAATTCTGGCGATGATGGCGGGAATAGAGAGAGTGGACAAAGTGTATTAGGAGGTGTTTATCTGGTTGTTCTTAGAAATTAAGTTTGAAATGGATAAACTATTATAACAATCATAAAATCGGTCTCTGGAGGTCCTATGTTCAAACAGACGGTTATCATTTTTTAATTGGATTATTTTAAAGTGTGTTAAAGTTTTTTATATTTAGTGTCGTAATTCAGAAAAATGATTTTTGGGCTTGTACGAGTGGTTATTTACGAATACAGGGTGTATCAGAAATACGTGTGTTAATTTTACCACGTAATAAAACTCATCAAATATAACTACTTTTCTATATAACATTATTTATAATTTTTATTGTTTTCCGCCTTTTTTGTGCAAACGAGCCGGTCACTGTTTAATAATTAGTTTGTATTTATAGCATTAATTTTCATTGTTGCATTAAATTGTTTAAATTGTCCGTTTCTATCACAATAAAAATAGTTCGGCTCTTTTATTTTTGTACCAATAGGCGGGTACACGTTTCAGTATGTTGTGTTTTTTTAAATATTAAGTAAATTTGCGAATTTTTTATTGAAACATTACAAACAGGAAAAATGTTTTATTTGTTGTGCTCTGTTACCTGTTAAAATTAAGACACGTATATTTGTTACACCCTGTATATAATTTTTGTAATAAAGAACATTTTGTATCATTGACATGTTACCATTGTTACCACAATTATAAAACTTTTACTATTTATAAACATCAAAGACTTTTTGACTGGGTTTTTATAATACCTTTTTGTGTACGTCCATTTATTGTGGAAATAAATTATAATAAAACTCGCTTCCAGCGCAATGAATACACTGTTGGTAACAACTTAATATACCTTACTCCTATGGTTCGATTATTTATTAATCCTTATAGTAACTTTATTACACAAAGTGTTTTAGCTTTCTTTTATAAATCATAATTTTATAATTTCAAGGTGAGAAACTTTCAAGAACTATACATTGATTACATCCACTTTTAACTTCGAATATTTTATGATTAGTTAGATATTCAGGAATCCAGACAAGTTTATTTTTTGGTAGATGATTTGTTGTCTACGTTTCACCACCTTATTGAGGCTTCTTCAGGACAATAAATAGGGAACCATTCGTAAGTGTCGGGGAAACATTTTGTTCTATTCGAAAATTTCATTTAATTGGAAGCAGTCCCGCTTTTCTAGGTGTTAAAATTTGTATTTTTTAATTACTAAAATTACTCCCCCAATTATGATCCAAAGATATTTTTTACCTCAAAAATTTGTTAAATTATTTCAAAGACAAGAAGTTCATTTTTATAGTTTTTTGAGGGTTTGTGACAGAATAACGTTACAAATCGGAATCATTTTAGGGAAAATATAAAGACATCTTTCGATAGATTCGGAAGAATATCGTTTTAAATATACAGATTTTTCGTTGATAATAATTTTCCTCTGGTCGAATAATTCCGTTTTCGTTCCTGGCATTATCTCTCAATTCTGCCGTGCATGTTTCGCAAGCGCTAGCTCAATTAAAACCGTGGAACCTATCTCAACCCGTCTCTCCCAACTTAGGCAAGTTTTAATAATTCCAGTCTGTGTAACTTTTGATCGGACCGCCCGGTATGCAAATTTTGCGTGAAGATGATTGATTTTGTTGTTAAGTTAGGCGTAAATATTTTGCGCGTTCGTCGGTGCTAATCATGGAGCTTACCAAACTTGTCTCGCTTGTGACAAGGTGAAATGTGACACATCTCCAAGTAATGTGAATGTTTATCCCGCTTCATCCGCGCGTATGAATATTAATGCTGTGGGATTAGCCAGGCAGATGAGTTGCGCCCCAGGAGGTAGTACACACGCAGCATGCCACTTTTTCTAACTATTCCATATTTTAGACTTTAAACTCGGTAAATTGTGCCACTCTGCGTCATTAATATTTATAGCTAATGGGCGAGAGCACGTGCGCGGTAAGACGAAACTTTCCGCCCGAGAATTCGGAGCTTTCTTGCGCCAGGAATGGTTATGGGAGTGTACTCATGTTAATTGTTATTTGCATTTAGACGCGAATTCGCAAATTTAAGCTCGAGCTTAATGCAATCAAGACGGGAATTATAGATATGTATGAGGGTGTTGATAGTGTCGTAAAAATGGAGAAAAATCGATAATTAATTTCCTACTCTTACAGCAACCTTAGTCATAAACGGCTATTGTGTAACTCTCTTATTCTGGGTGCCATATCTAATCAACATCTAGATGAGATGGTCTGGGGTCACTGAGGTAACATTACCGACACGCCACTCCACTCTTATACCTGATACTTTATTAACAAGCTCACAGCAATTTCCACAAAAACTCTGCTATTCTTAACAAAAGCATATCACCACAGTTTGGCCAATATATTAATACCCATCACAGATAAAATATCGCCCCCAACTAATACTAAATTGAAACAAATCAAGCAAAATAAAACGACATAAACTATGTAAATTGGTTAATATAAACAATGACATTTACCAATTTATGGTGTTCATTATTTATGTGTGATTGCACGCGATAACGATACATACATTTTAGAATAATGCGATTTTGGGAGAGCGTATTATAGCCATTTGGAGTATCTGTTTTTATTATTCTCAAAATGACTATAATATTTTTGTTGTTGCAATTCATCACCGGCTGGAACAATGGTACAGCAAGATCCATTGAGGTTACAAGATACTGATGAAGCACATTAATTATGTACAACACCGCGGAGAATTTGCCATGATATTCTCTCATTAAGGCTTTGCATTATAGATCTCTGTCAATTATAGATGACACAATAATGAACATACAACTGCACGTTCTGTGGACCACTTGAATTTTTTTCTAAATTATGGACATTTGTATATTACCTTTCTGACCTAGCTTTAACCTGAAGCTTAACTAAGCTACCTTATTGCTGTTCTTCTCGAACTAGGATTTCTCTTAAACTGTAGTTAGTCCGCTATTAGAGTAAAAAGGGAAGATCAGAGAGAGTTTTGTGAAATTCATTTAATTATTTAAATACTATTTTGGACAAAAAAATTAGTTATAGCACCTGTTATTCGAGATTTTATGTGGTGTTCGGTAAATATAGATAACAAATTTAGAGAAAAAGAAAGAAGTTGGTCAGCAGTGTTCAATACAGCCGGTCGATGAATAATTCAAACTTAGTTGTAGCCTGAACTGTGCAAAAACCAGTATCCTGTCATTCACTTGCGAATTAAAGTTTCAAAATTAAATAAAATTGTTTGAATCTGGGAGTTGTTCTTCTCTTGTGTTTGGAAAATGACCATTACACCAACATCCGGCAGTGTTAACACGAACACAAGTATGTTCGCAAAATCGGGGTCAAACGGATGCCACGTCAGCCGGACAGTGTACGAAGGGCCGGTGTTTGATTAGGGCTAAAGCAAACGTTTACGCACTTATACGACATGCACACTCTCCGATCAAATACCTGCACATCCGCTGCTAGAATATTAACTATTTCGATAATCACGGCGATATATTGTCGGCGAGGCATGACATGTGGCGATAAAGGTGTCCAAATATTGAGATTGATGGCAAAACTGAACCCGTTTTTGGCAAAGCTGGTGCATTAAGACAGATTAGTGGGACATGTTTAATTTAATATTAAGGGAGCGAAACCCCTAAAGTGTACAATTTGAAAGTTTGCCTCCATTAAATCCAGAAGAGAAGTCATTAAAGAAGCTGTGCATTAAGGGACACATTTAGGACCTGCAGCTTTGCATTTTGATAGTAAGCTTGCATTTATAATACGGTTTAAAGCGTCAGCGGAATTTACGGAAATGAATTTAAACACTGTCTTTGAATAGAAATACGGCTTAATGCGTTTTTAATAGTCGGCGGTTATCTATGGCAAAAATTGCGAGGGAGGTTTACGTAATGGTGTCTGCATAATTAGTGCACGCCGAAATGGAAACGCAGATCGTTCGCCGTCACGGCAAATTATCACTTGTAAGAAGCTTTATTTACAATTTTCTATCAATGAAAATCTCCGGAAAATAAATTAACGAACGAGGAACAGCGCTTTTGAAAACTTGCACATTTAGCAAAAACACAGACACGCAAAATTATAATTTAATTCTGTTAATACAGTTATATTTCATCTTTGAAAAGCTTCCACTGGGTGAAATACACAGGAAAAGTGTATCTTAATGCTTCCCAACATTTCTCGAAATTACTTTAAAAGCAATTGGAGGTGTATCTTAAACCCGAACTTCACAAACTTTGAATCTCTTTGAAATTATTTCAAATCTTAAATGAATGTTGTGGTGAGTAGACGTCGGGTACCGTGAAACCGAAAACGCTGAAATTTCAACTAACTTTTGTTATTAACCTTAATGCAGCCACCAACTTTACGCTAATTGCGCTGATCAAAATCGGAAGTAGATTCTTCAGGATAATTATTTATTTTCGAAAAGAATCTTAAAATTTCACCTCTTCTTACAAGTACACTAGGGTGACTGACATACTTAATCACTGGTTTTCCGCAGAAATTCCTGCAAGGGAATTCGATTATATTATAACGATCTTTACGGGACCCAGGAAATCTTGAGCAGAAATTAAAAAAACACGCTGATTAGAATCACGATAAAAAACCTTCGAAATTAACATCAATTATTTATTACACATGAGCTGATAGCAAACCAACCAAGACCATTGCTGGAATTCCTTATATCCTGAATCGTTTAAGGAGCTTCACTGTTAGTAGAGGATCCCAATTAAGGTTGTCCTGGACAGATCTACTTACCGTATGAAACTTACTTTTTATCAAACATAATATCCAAAGGAATGTATCGCGAACGGGTTGCCTAAAAAAATATGTTCCAGACTCTACTAAAGGAGGCTAAAAGGAATCGAATTTTAGCCATTTTCCCCAGTCTTTCACGGCTATCTTAAGTAACATTTTTGAAACTGATTCAAAGGATACATTCTTCTACTCTGGCTCTAGGAGAGAAAGTTTATTAAAATGCAGTCATTGTTTTAATTAATTTTGAAAACTGTACATAAAATCTAGAAAAAATCTATCTTCTTTTTGAAAATTATTTTCTATCAACAAAAAGTGTTAAAGGGAAAATAAAATACTCGTGGTAGAAGATTGTTAGGAATAAAGAATGATTCTTATTGTTGATGAAAAAAAATTCAAAGAGTATTACATTTTTTTTCAATTTGAATTTTTTTTTCTGGATTAAATAAAACAGTGACCGTATTTTAAAAGTTTCTACCCTACAGCCCGATAGAAGAATGTATCCTGTAAATCAGTTTCAGAATTGTTACTTAAAATGGCTGTAAAACACTGCGGTAAATGGCTAAAATTCGATTCTTTTTAGCCCCCTTAAACATATTTTTAGGCAATCTATTTGCGATACATTCCTTTGAATATTATGTTTGATAAAAAATACGTTTCATCCGGTAAGCAGATGGCTCCAGGACGACCCTAATTCGGATCTTAGACTATGTGTTATAAACACATTCCTAAACATTTGTTAGCTTTTGCTAACACCCTGTCTTACTTCTGGTCTCTTTGGCCCTTGTCAAAGTGGAAAATATCTAGTTTTAACTCTTGGTGCCGTGGTAATTTTGGGGTCTTCCTGGCAATCCATGCCTGCAGAAACCTCTGGGGGCCGATTTCCTTCTGAACTTAATATTTGCGTCCTTTATCACATATTCAAACACGAGTAACCTTTTCGCTCGTAAGTGTAGTTAACTTTTCACTTGTAACTTTGCACTCTAGCAGATGAGAGAGCAGTTAGCACGTTACGTGGTGCGTGTGTTGGTGTACGACTGACTTGTTTGCACGTAATTATGGAAACGCATTCAACTGGAGTTCATTACAGCGCGGGACGCCAGGGACGAGGCTTTAATTACACCGTAATTTACAACCCTCTACATTTTAGATTTGCCACTATAAAATTACATCTGTTAACTCGTTGCGCGCATTATGAACCGGACCATCGGCGTCTTGAAGGGGCCCTATTAATCCAATCCGCGCCAACGCCGCGCCCTTATCTCCCGCTATCGGGAAGTTTTCTCGAATCATTGTTAAGTCAGTAAATCGTTCGGAGACGACAACTTCTGACAACTTCTCGTGTATTACCAGATGTTATCCGCTGTCAACTTAAAAATTGTTTACCTTGAAGAACGAATTCTGACGCCCGACAACTACTAACAAGCGCTCGAACTTGGACATAATAATTCTATTTGTTATGCTAACGTGAGCAGCTATCAACACCTTGTTTACTAATACATCGCAAACATGTTCAAAGAGGTGTTATGCGTGTTATTCGATTTTGGAGTTCAAGCTTGATAACTTCGCCGATGTTATAAAACCTCACATCGTTTCGGGACAATTTCGAAACAGCTTGTGCATTGATCCGCGATTAATTATTTCTAGTGATAAATTAGCTTGTCGTTTTTTGTATTGAAAACATTTTTTTTCAATCTAAAAATAATTGAACGGGTGCTTCTTTTAATGGCACAAACTTCAAGCCATTATAACAACAAAGAACTCACAATTGACAATTTTCAAGTTGAGTAAATGAGAGTGGAAAGCTTTGTATAATTTCTTGTCGAATCGATTTAACATTTTTCTTTAATGAATACAAGCGAGTCTCGATTAAAAACATCGCAAACATTATCACTCAGCTTAATCTGATTGTTTCAACTGTGTTCAACTGGTCGAAGGGACATATTGACTATCTTCATTGAGTTATAAATTATAACGTATCACCTCCTACATGTGCGCAAATTTCGCTCCAATTACTTAATGGCCGTTTCAGATTCCTCCATATGTGTACCAACACACTTGGCTTCATTACAGAAATTGAACGCACACGAAAGTTAATTGTTTCCTTCGAATCCATTGATTTTTCATGAGGTAGAAGGGTGCGAATATAAATTGGCTCTAATTTCTTGTTGTTGAAGTGATTGATGAGCTAATATCAATATAGAGCACTCACATTGCCAAAATGTTACGGCTGATGTATGTTTCATTCGAAACAGCTGGGTGAAAGTTAGATATTATGAAGTTTAATGATCGTTTGGATTATTATTGTTATTACGATTATTATTATTGTTATGGGGTTGCTGCAAAAGCTCGAGTTTGAAACTTTTATTAGTAGACTTGGTTGATTGTATGTTTAGTAGCTCCAATATCGAGCCAGAATTCGAACAACTATTGCCACAGTAAAAAATAATTTGTTGTGAGTTGGCATTGGCGGTATGCAGTTGTCGTGAGAACCGGTCATTGATTTAAAATCGTAGCAATTTATTTGGAAATACAGGCGTTAAATGGATGGGTCAAGCGGAAAAATAAACAACGGTTCCAGTGAAAGAAAGAACAAACACAAAGAATAAATGGAGAAATTTAATAAATACCTTTGCAAACAGCAGCTTGGGAAAGCTCCACAATGGAAGCGGGCGAATATTCTTTTATTTTTTACTTCGAAACAACAATTTTTAAGCATTTAAAGTTTTCCGGCTGATCGAGTGGATTTTGCGTTGATTTTTGTTTTATTAAAAAACTTTGAGATTTGGCTGAGGTGAGGGATTTGCTTCTGAATCCGGAAGTGGGCGTCAAAGGCAAACTTCCGCCTCTGTTCTTATTAATTATATATTTGAGCACTTTGTAGTAAATAATGTGTCATACGTAATTAAAGTTGGAAAAGTCCTTTTATATGACAGCGATAAGCTCCGACAAGAAATTTCCTACAGAGTCTCGACTCATGCATACGTTACGAATATTAGCTCGCTTTACGGCTTGAATAGTTGAAAACTGCGAACCTAATTAATTTCGGGATTTAATTAACGCACTCGAGCTGTTTTCACACTGTTTTATGCCGGCCAGGGGGCAAAGGGCGTCAAATTATAAATTATTTCCCAATCTGAAATTAAACCAGAAATGTACAGCATTCATTCGTCTCAGAAATGTACTGCTGCAACATTAATCTGCACGAGATGATCTAGAAGTGGAACATCCTTTGATCAAAGGAGCTATCTTCAAAAAAGTAATCGTTCAAGGATATGTCGGTCACAAGATATTATTTAACTATACAATTTGCTGTAGAGACGTATTTTTTTATTCTAAATTATTTCGTCACATTTATTAAGACACTCCCAAGATTAACAATTAACGAGTACCTATTTCGAGTGTTTCCCTTTGCATTTTGGTGCTCCAAAGCTTTAGTTTTAGTGTTTTATATTTTGCGTTGAGGGGTTGTCTTTTTGGGGCCCTCTGATTGCGGGCGCAGACGTGTCCGGGGGCCGCGACGGTCGCGATATAACGAGGTGTGCCACAATGGACATCCCGATGACCCTCCGGCGAGCCGTTGCCTTGGACGTGCCACTCGTTGTTAACTGACCAGCCTCTTCCTTCCTATTCCCATTCCTAGCTCTGCGGAATTGTAATGGTTTGTTGCATAATGTTTCCCTCTTGAATTACTTTATTTCCGGAGTTTAATTTACACCCCCGTCAATTTTGGATGGGTTTACACACTCAAAAATTCTCCGAGGACCATAAAACGTGACGCTCTACTAATGCAATTAAGATTTTACCGACGCCATTATATCTATCCCCGGCGATTTCTGGCCATTACGGCGACAAAACCGAGGCCGGGACTAAATCAACATCTTCATGTTCGTGATGTAACCGGTGTGGGAGACATGCGAAATGCTGACAAAACTGCAACTGTACTAACAAGGTCTGGGCAAAGTTTCGATGAAATTGCTGCGAGGACGAGACGACGACCAAGAGGCGTTGTACGAAGATAAAAAATAAACAAGGAAAGGTCAGAGTTGAAGGGGATTTTTCGCAAACTAAGGATACATCAAATCGGATAAATAAATGCCGCTTAAACGTATACAAAAACAGGAGATAAATTTTCGGAAGTGTTGTCCAGAACTTATCTCTGAAATTTACAGCTTGAAGGGCTGTCGAAGTTTATTGCCTGTAAACCCTTAACCTTAAGTCACTATAGTCTGAAGATACTTAAATGTCCAGGGAGTACTAAAATCGAGAAGAGAAAGTGTTAGATGTATGAGATAACACCCTTTTACATTTTCCTTAATGTTTGAATTGGCTAACTTTGGCACAGAAAATCGTAAGCAATTAGCAAAGCTATTTTCTATTCTCTATGGGCTGCAATTGGCATAAATGGTGAAAAATTCCTGGAAATTCTAATTAAAATATAGCGCGGTGTATGAAAGGCTGTAATTTGCCCATCAGCTGGTGAGTACCGAGCAGGAAATAACATGGGCAAATCTTACATGAGGCACGCAACATTGATTAACTTGAGGCAATTATGACGGCCTTGTCCTATATCATTTCATGCCCAATTGTAATTCATACCGTTCAAAATTTTTCAACTTTTGCTTTGATTTTCCTGCGATAAGATCTCCCTAATCATAAATCCGCCTCGAGCCAAATTATCGAAAATATATGTGAGAATTATACGATTCTCTTTGGGGAAACTTAAAATTAATTTTTGGTGATCGATTGTTGGGTTGTTTTTAATTTAGCCTTTGTTCCCTCCTGTTTAATAAATAACGATGGTGAAACCGGGGTGTTTATCGATTTTCGAAACATTTAGGACAAAATTATGGATGAGGTATGCAAACGGTGCATTTACTAACGGTTTAATAATATACAGCGTGTCCCGATTACATATCGGTTCGTATGGTGTAACACCGTGGCGTGCAGTTTTATTTATTAATTGCTTAATTAACGGGGAAAGCTTTAATGTTGGGATAACAGCTTGAAAGGCAATCAAAATAGATGGCGTTCGCAGTTAAACTGTGCTTATTATTGCTTTGTCTTAAGCCGGTCCTAGCAAAAATGGTAATTCTGCATCTTTAGATCGGAATAAAATTTGAATTAAACATTTACCGTGTTGAGTTAATTCGGCGAATGTATTATATATTTTATCAGTTTAATTTCAGCTAATGTAAATTAGGTTCGTAAATCAAAGCGTATTTATTGGGCCGTTCCATATTTATCATGGAATATGAACCATTCTGAAATCACGAGGATTTATGCTTGTTGACCAGAAGCCACATTACATTACACAATGCAAAAATTTGAATTTAATACACAAACATTGCAAGTTTACTTAACAAATACACGTAATAGCTAGCTTTAGGAGCAGACTGAACAATGGCACCATTTTTTAAATTGACAAAGATTTATATTACATCAGTATCGTAATGAATTATTTCATGTTTATCGATCCATATTCACCACCTATCAAATTTAATTTTAGAATATTTCTCTATTCTCTATTATTTTCAGTGATTAATTGTTTTAAGGGTAGTTTGTTTAGCTTAGCGACAAATATCGACCCGACTTATAAAGCAAATCACGGTTTCTGAAATTCGAAATTATCAATTTCTGACGGTAGGCGAATGCATAATTTAGTGACTCAATAAGATGACATACCTACAAACATACGGAAAATTTATAGTGGCAGCAAATTAATGAGGTTTTTTGTGCTCTTAAGGCTCTTACAGACATAAAAATTGCATGAAAAGTGCTTGGGTGGTCTATGAAAAAATCGAATTTCTTGTGTTTTAGAAGAGGAATTTTTTAGCGGAAATATTTTAAAAAATTTAAAACGGCAAAATATTTTTTTACCCTTCCATAAAAGTCTTTAACTTTTGGAGTTTATTGGAGGAGACTGCTCCGGTTAGAGAAAATCGACCAAAATTTCAATAAAAATCAAAAATTTAACTCAAACATCAACACTATGGATAAACCTAATAGGTGTCCAAAGGACTTCTACCTTGACTTAAGTTGACCAGACACGCGTTAGCGCTTGTATTATGTATGTATCCAGAATTAAATATTTCTTGCCCTTACGATAAAAGATTGCTTTATTACCGAGCGTTTATCTGAATTAATTGATTTTATCAACCTAACAGGCACGGTAATAAAATCAATGGTGTACACGCTACATTTCAGCTGAAATATTTTAATGGTATTATGAAATGAGTTTATTTTAAACACAACATCGGTGCATAATTAGGACGCCCATTGAACACTGAGTACAAAGCATGTAACGTGAAATGCACAACAAGCGGATTTTTCGCTCAAATATTGATTGGTGGTTTCAGAATTAATTTCGAAATTGTGTTTTTAACCAGCAGCGCGTGCGACGAGTCAGGTTCAATTTTACACACATACATTCTTGTAAGATAGGCTGTAACAAGGCTGATAAGATGGAAATGATAATGACGCCTCCAATAAAACATAATGAGCTTAGAAAGCTTGTAAGCTACGAGTCAGGTTGTAAAATATTGATAGTATATTATTTTATAACTTTTTTACGCCCTTATACGATTCTTCGTGTTCCTGCTAAAGGTGGTGTTTTTTACGCTCGCCTATAATTTTATAAATATGTTATGAAATACGAGGGGTTTTATATACAGTCGTAAAAACTTAATACAATAACAAGGGAATAATATTTCAACGCATTTTCGTTAATAGGTGCGGGCATTACTTGATCCAAAGGGAAATGAATTTCCGGAACTCCGTCAAGTCCCACACTTATTATTTTCTGCGTGAATGTTTTTATTGTCGATTTTCTGCGACTCTTATCAATTGGCACTTAATTCCGGCGTTCAAGATTTCGTTCTATAGCGGGAATAAAAAGGAAAATTATTTCTTCTTCCAACGTTATCCATTTTATCTGAATCGCGTGTTGGCAGTTGCGTGCTCGAAACGACTGTAAACTGCTACACAGTAGTGGCACATTCGAAGTCCACCACCTCCTCCTTAATGGACATCAGACATCGGACAGGAAAGAATTTTAATGAATGGACTCTGCTCGCGTTTCCGCAACACAATCGTCGAGGGATTAAATTTACACTAAATTACCACAAGTTTTTATGTGCCGACCGACGCATTTTTCAGTTCGATTTGCATAACTACAATGAAATACGCAACTTCAATGCGGAGGCGAAAAAAATTTTAGGCGGACACGCGACGGGGGAAGGCATTGTTTATGGTTCATTAGACGGGGGTTTGCCTGATTGTGGTCTAATCTAAATGGGACGCGATGAGAGGTATCACTTAAACAAGGACTATTCAAAAGCTCAAAAATATGACGCTGAGATGGCGGAAAGACTCGCACGGAAATTTTTCGCTACTATCTTAAAGTGGTATAATTATCTGGAACGCTATTTCCTTGTCGTTTTTAACAATTCTAATGGGAACGAGCCACTGAGATACGTCGATAACTGGGTAAAAATACAACACATTGCTACCACGCTGGTGTGCCTACGTATTAACAATTTTTTTTAAATTATTATTTGGAATTTTTTTGCAATTATGTCGTGCAATTTACACATAATACTAGGTTGTATTTCTAACAGTAAAGAAAGGAAGGCAATGTGGGGAATGATTCAGTGAATCGCTGGTTACTTGTGTATGTGCTATGTTATTATTGTTATTAACAAATAGTCAATCATCTTTGTTGGACCGTATCCGATTAATGTAAGTGCGAATATAACCAATATTTTGAACGCTGGATAGTGGATGGTTGAGTTTAATTTGGGATCGAGCATAAATGATATAATAATGCTATAAATGGACTTAATAATTTAGCACGTTAATAGCAAAGACACTTAATGTCAGTAATTGCTTTTGTTTTCATTAATTATTTTAGAGAAATTAAATATTGATACATTTAAAGTGTTGCTTTTAATGTAATATGAAATCTAACGTGTTAAATATTTTATTTGAAAACTGAGGAAACCGTTTATTTTAAGAGAAATCGAAAGTAAATAATTCATCATCAGCAGGTTTCACAATTTCAGCATTAAGTTTAATGCTAGTGAATTTATTATTGAAAACACCCAAACTCTCTCACATTACAAGACATTAGATACTTTTATCTCCTTAATGTCCATTTTGTATCTTTTATTAGTGTTTTATTGTATCCATCCACGTGTGTCAATTGTGATCTTGTGTTAAGATATCTGAAAATAATGTTTGGTATTCAGTTATTTATTTTCTTTCGGCTTGAATTATGTATTACAGGTCTCTGAAAGCTGCGCATTATCATGTATTCAATCCAGCCGTCTTATATATCAACAATAAATGTTTTATTTCCGTTAAACAAATAAAATCGAACGTATTAAAATATGTATGAGGTAATCAGACGGCAATAAAACATCGTGTATATCCTCTCGAATTCATCGTAAACAGCCTTACAGAAGGATGGAAAAGTTTCGATTCCGCAAATCCGGAACAGTGATTCCTTTACACACATCGCACATGTCGCTTGTAAGGATATATGTTTCAGGATGAGAAAAGCAAGGTCATAAAATTTCAGCAAGGACGTCGAGATTCGCGGAGCTTGCAAGGAGGAGGAATCCTTTCCTTGAATACGACACATATGGCGATGCAGAGCAACGTTTCTAAATTTGCCACACTCTGCGACCGGGATTTCCACTATTTGTCACGTTACGACGGGTTTGTCGATACATCGTAGTCACCTTTAATTGAAAATTGCGACAAAAAAGAATTTAGGTGCTGGACAAATGGATTTAACAAGCTTTGTTTCAGACACGGAAAAATTTAGACTTTTCTTTTAAATATTTGAGCGTTTTATTCGTTTCCTTAAATTAAGCGCATCATTAGGAGAACCATTAATTATTTGTAGAGTAATTAGCACTGGAATAATTAATTTCGTTCAGTCCGAGTTCGGAATAGAGGCACCGGAGCTCTAATGAGATTATTTCGATAATCAATTTTTAAAAGCCGTTTTAACGCCATACATTTTAATACTGTGCATTACGATGCACGGTATGTAACTTATAAAACAGGCAATAGTAGTGTACGAGTTGATAATCAAGCAGTAAATTTTACCTGGCGCAGCAAAAAGATACAGTTTGCTGCCTGCTGTGAATGAAAATCGCTGTTTTACTTGCGCACGATAATATTAACATATTTTGTAAATTAATAGTCATAATTGAATTCATTTAGTCGCTTATTGCACATATTTCTCGGAAATAAATAATTTACGACTGCAGCGAATGTGAAATTTATACAAGAATGCGGTATTGAATTATGGCCAAAGCAAGAAACGTAAATTCTTTTTGACGATGTGTAAAACGGCTAAAATTAAATTATTGGGTGCCAGATGTTACATAGCTTTATCGAATTTGCATAATCGAATACGGTTTTGATTCTCGCTAACTAATTTAATATTTGCTTCCGACTTTTTCTTATTTACCTAAAATATTTCCAATATAACGGGGAGAAGGAGAAATCCAGTTATGTTAAATATTTTAGTAATGCTTTTTTGAGAAGCTTTTTCCAAGGAAGGAATTTTATTGGATACAATCTTGTGTAAATGGATTGGTTTTTTGATATTAACTTTCGAGGAATTTCGCCCAGTTTTGGATTTTTTTGGAACTGAAAGTGTCTAATTTTACGACGAAAATTCCATGCAAGGCGGTTGGAAGAGGATTCCGCCTTTTAGTTTATTCAGGAATCTTTCCCTTGCAATAAAGAACGGATTCCTTACTTTTTAAGACACAGGAATTTCTTTGACGTATTTTGCTTAAAAATTAGTCCGACTAAAGTCGCAGAACCATTTGTTCGACTTTTAAAATTTGTTGCTTGCACGGCACGAAAATCTATTCACACTTATTGGTTCTGGAAATTTATATCCCTCCATGCGTTCGTGTAATGTGGAAACAGGGATTGTGATTTTTAGCAACACAGTGGTCTCGTTAGAGCGACTTGAGTGGGTTTATAATTAAAAGATTTGCGAGCTTGGAGTCACTAATTATGTAATCGAGGAACAAAAATTTTTATTAATAAAAGACTTAATTAATTAAGGTACACTTGAGCGGTGAATTGTTAAATTAGAACGTAATTTGATTAATTTATAATTAAAATAGAAGCAAGGTGAAGAAGCAATTTTAAAACAAAGCTTTTTCGAGGCAACTTCTGACGGCTGGAAATAAAGTTCAGACACGCACTAAATTTGTACAAAGCCAATAAATTAGTGTAATGGACGAAGTGTAAATTAAAGGTAAAAGTGATAATCCTACTAAAATAGGTAGTGAGGTTCTTTTATCTGGCTCTAGTTAGTCTTTGGTTTAATTTACATATTAGCGCTATAAATTCCCACCACAGAAACTCGTTTCTATAAATTCAGCCGTTTGACACCAGCCAATTTGTATCTAATATGTTATATAGTGAATATATTAAATGTAAGTGTATTATCCTGTTCCCGTCCGTCCAGAGATTTATGACGTTTTGTTATGGAATACTAATGCGTCCCCTGGAAAAACAACAATGAAATATTTACAAATTTTTAGCGCTCGGACCACACACAAAGGTGCGAAAAATTTATTCGGAGAAAGGCAATCTGGACCGTTCCGCAATTGGCCGACCCTAAATTTTCGCTACAAATTGTTCGAATAAATCTTGTACACCTTTAGTTAATGGCAGTGTAAATCGTGCAGCATATATCACAATACGAGGCCAACTCAATAATTGTTTGCGATCAAGCTAGTTTTTGAAATAATCTTTCGGTGCATTGATTGCTACACTCAGACCCGCGATCAAAAGCTTCCGCATTGTTTTCCGACTGCACAAAGGGAGTAGCGTGCTGAGCCTCTCTTAGGGCGAAAGGGTACTTAGACAAAGTGGAGGGAGATACCGTCCCAAAATAAATCTCTTCCAACGAGCATTTTTTTCCAAAAATTCATAATTTAAACACACAAAGCGGATTACTTGAAAGCGAGTTCTTTGATTATAAAAACTGTTAATTTAATTTGCTAAGTCAAAGGGGTAAAACTCTCATCTCAAAAATAATGCTTCTTAACGCAGCAAATGGTGGTTAAAATAAACCGCTCAGGGAAAGCAATTCTTTACCTTCAATTCGGCGTTTCCGATCCGTTTTTATTGTCAGATTGAACAGCACAGAAAGAAAGTATATTGTGATTTCAGAGCTTGATCTGTGCGTAAAAAATATTGTTTCGGAGGGTTTACCACCGCGCCTAGCTGTAAAATATTTACAGGCGCCCGAAATTGAAAAATTATGAAAATGTGCCGTCAATATTATGTTTATACGAAGAATTTTTCCGTTCAATTGGCAAATATTGTACGCTGCGAAAACAAAATTTTCTAATTTACATCATTAGAACTAAAAAACTCCTAATGACAGCTTTATAAAATTATTCGACTCGAATGCGAAATGTGGGTCGAGTGGCGCGCGGCTTGCACATGATTCAAAACTAATTAATAACCATTTTTTGCAGATATACCAGGGAGTTAATTTTTAATTCAGGCCCGTTGTTGTATGAAAATTTAATTAAATCACCGTGCGGTGGGTGGGTGTCGGATTATCATGTGGTTACCTTTAATACAAAATTTCGTGAGATAAAAGCTCGAAGAGTATTAAAATCGACAACAAAGGCATAGCTGCATTCTTGTCTGAATTTAACCTCCGCAGGGATGGCAAACCTTTGACCAAGAAAATTACAGGATCGAAGTGGAAGTAATACAGAAATTTTTCAGCCTCGGCCACGATACCTATATTTTTCTATCAATTCTTACGAACTCGAGGACTCGTGCAATAACTTCGTGGGAGTACATTATTGATTCACTGGCTGGTGCAGACACCTGCAAGCGATTTAAATTCCCCAAAGGATGGGATCTCGCTATATTCCTGTTACCGATATCTCGAACTCACTCTTTAGAATTAACAATGAAAAATTGTTCCTTGAAGCTTACCTTACATCTGCAAGACCTTCCACCTGTTTTCGGTCTCGGGGGAATTCGATATGTGAGCACTGCGTGGAGAAATATTCTGAAATGGAGAACTTTGTGATTTATTCGTTCGTCGAACTGGAAGCAACTAGCCATCAGATATGTGGCGAATAAAAAGCCAAAGCTATTGGACTTTACCAATTTTTTAGGCTTTATTTATTTCTTGTAAAATTTTGGTGGATGCGCCGGGTCGGATTATAAATAGCTTTTGTTTATAAAGTGCTGCTCTGATTACTGAAACTTTTTGTGCAGGTATAATGGAGTGGTATCTGCACAGTATAACAATAATGACCCGTTCTTAGCTAATTACGGTACTTGGCAACAAAGTTTCTAACACATCGTAGCTTGAAAGTTCAATATTTGCCGAGACAAAAAACCGAAAATGTAAATCTTCCGTTCCTAAATAATTAAAAGTTTCGCTTAAACAAACCCAACGAGTTGTTAATTTGTTTCTCTTGATATTTTTGTTAATTTATAAGAGGGTTGGACCCGGTTAAGCCGTACTTTTTTGTTTGTATTTTAATTACTTTTGGGGGTAGCAGCAAATTAGGTTATTAAGTGGGTTAAACACGCATAAACAAACTTTTAATATACTGCTCTCATGAAAGGATTTTATTGAAGTTTGTTGCTGCTTGACCTGTGTTATCGGACACGGGATTTTAAGTGCTTAATTTTGTGCTGGATTTGACGTTGGTTTATTTGAATTTTCCGTTCTTTGCATTGCGGTGAATAATAAAGTAAGATGTTACGTGATTGAAACTGTTATTTGTATCATGTATTACGGTTATACGAAGATTATAATCGCAATCAGTTGCTCTAGATTATACACAATTGTAATAAAATACAAGTGTTATAAATGATGAATGTAGGACGTGAATGACTTCTGTAGCAAGCAATTGCAAGAATATTTTTTATCCAAATACTTTTAACAAATTTCTAACATACAGTGTAATAACAAACCAATTAATAATTTATTACCTAATCAGTTATACTTATTTATTTTAAACTACTATGTCCATCAACATAAAAACAGTTTAATTGTTTATAAAGTCGACTGTGGAACTCAAATTTAATGTACCGCTTTTTCCAAATGATAATTGTAGTTTCTAAGTGCTGTCACCTTTGTCAAATAAATGAATTAGTTGTTACTGCTTTTTTGCACTTTTTGGCAAAGATATTTTAATTGCAGGGTTTGTCTTAGTTTGTGTTCTATGTTTCTGTGTTGAGTATTTTTTCGTTTTTCTCTTTTGAAGCCTTTTTGCATTTTTTTGACGGTTCCGGCATTTTGACTACATTTATAATTACATTAAGCGCCACATTACGTTCACATTATATAGGTGTTTTGATGGTCAACAATTTCTGAACAGTAGGTATTATAATACTGGTAAATTATAAAACCATGTGTAATTTAATATTGGTAGTACCAGTAATCAAAACGCCGGTTCAAACTGGTGAATTAATTATGCAGATACATGGAGGTCAATAAAATGTGCGGTAATTATTGTCGAAATTAATTATTTGGTAGGTTATACATTATTAATTATTTTCAAAAATTGGTGGATGCGCCGGGCTAGCCCAATTTTTGATTTCTATTTGCAATGTCCAATGTTGGCAGTTTTAATGCAAGGATGTCAAGCTGTTCGTTTCTGAATCAACATAGCCGAAATATTTGTCGTAAACGGACATAAAATTGCATTTCACGCGCCGGTCCGTCCTTCCTAAAATTCCTCTCGTCTTTGGGTTGATTGTGAGTTTCGTAGTTGAATGGAATCGTGAATCGAGCATT
The DNA here is from genome assembly GCF_031307605.1 of Tribolium castaneum. Lineage (NCBI taxonomy): Eukaryota > Metazoa > Arthropoda > Insecta > Coleoptera > Tenebrionidae > Tribolium > Tribolium castaneum. The sequence continues at coordinate 17,122,803 of NC_087396.1, forward strand.
GCTGATTAAGTTTATATACGGCGGAAGATCCGGAGTTCTTGGGTCCGGTCAGCCTATATGGGAAATGTAGTAACGCCCTCTGCAGCTTTACGACGTGTTAACCCACCCACCATCCGAAAATGCAGAAGCCGAATAAAAGCCAGAGCACCGAAATTCGTTGCAGTGTGACCTCTTTATGTCTCCGACTTTGGTGTTTCTGTGGAATTGTAGATTTAAGCTGATGTGTTTGTTTAGTACACCCGTTGTTAGACCAGCTCTCTTTATTTATTTTCCCTTTCTACGTTTTTCAGGATATAACGATTGTTTACTTTATTTTCGACGTCGACGCGCTACGCTTAAATGACTGCTTAATTGTTTCCATATACACGAGGACGACTATATTCATGGATTTGCACTTAGGACGGCATAATTTACGAGGATTCATTATGGAAATTACTTTTCAGCACGGGATAAGCACCGGATTTTTAAAGCCACATTACGACTTTCGCAAACTTTTATTTCATATACGATAAAATTATAAGAAAAGCGATGGAGAATTAGTTAATTAACAAATAATTGGAATTTTTCACATTATCTGAACCAAATCTAAATAATAAATCGTGTTATGCAGAAATAAACATTGATTGGTTTATTTATTTTTATTAATATTTGTGTAAACTCATACGGCTAGTGCATTTTTCACGTAGTTGTTTCAGTGAAGAAAAATTGTTTCGTTCATGTTTTAGTAAAGTGGAAACTCATTTTGCATTTCAAAGAAATAATTTTATTGACCGTAAGGAACGCAGCACAATGTTTCATTTGCAATTTGGATTCAAATCTCTTTAGATTATGCTAAAGAAAAGTCAGCAGATTTGTGTTTGAAATTAATTTTGGTGTGAAAACATTGCTATCGTGATGAATCTATCGATTTCCCAAAATCTATAATCGAGGGCAAACTGATTAGCAAAATTAGTTGTGGTGTGCTTGTATTAAAATGTCAATGTTGCCCCAAAATTGGGATAAAGTGTTGTTCATGTATTTGTGAATTTGCATGTTCAGCAAATGTGAAATGTTGGTTCCTCTTTTAAGATTTGGCCAAACAGGTTGACTTTGCATAATTTAGTTTTCATTAGGTATCAATTTAAAAATCTTTCGGAACATTAAACTTGAATGAATAACGAGGACAAGACGAATCGTGCAGAAGGGGCCATTTATTGTTTAACTTCCGGATATAAATCCGCAAAATCCCCCTAATTCTGATTATTCGGATTATGAGACAATCGAGCTGACAAGTACGATTCCTGTAATATGAACTCTGTTCCGAAACATAACACAAAACGTCCACAAATTATTTCAACGATGTCACTCAGGATGATATATTACACAACACTGCCAAGATCAATTGGCCCGATGGCCACTTCGGATGGCTGCGCATTTATCGCTAAATTCTCCCAAATGTAAAAATAAAGACGCACGCGCTTAAACCCGTTTTTATTGAAAAGTATAATAGTGGAGAAAAAATCGTGCAAAATCTGCACGATTTAAATTACGTAAGTCATCAAAAATATATCTGCTTTTGAAAAACGACATGGCTCGTTCGCAAAACGAGCTCAATTTATATAGGGTATACATAATGGAAAGGATCGTAGATGCAGGACGGATTCCACCTAATCTAGATTACTGAAAGTTTTACAGACCCTCGGATTTCAGGATTCGCAGATAAAACTCCTTCCAGATATACTACACTTAAACTGAAATATTATAAAATTTATAAACGACTTAAAATTCATTCCTCCTAATTACGCAAACTACTTATCAAGCGCAGACTTTCTTGCAATTTTTTGAACAAGCGCTGGGCAAAAATTTAACGCTGTGATAAATTTTTGAGTGAGTAGTTTTGGGTCACGAAACCCCATGTGTGATGTCAACAACTAGATAAATGTGGCGAGGGTTCCTTTGAATTAGTTATGTTGTTTGCATCGTATCTCTCCCAATTATTAAACAGCGGCAGCACAAAGAACTGCTAAAATTATTTATTTATAAAATGTGTAAAAGCCACGTCGCGACCTTGAACTTTTCCCGCGCAATAAATTACCGAAAGCTGCACCGAATCGATCACTGAAAGTATGACAGCTTATTAAGACAATAGCAGGAAGTCTCGTGGTGCAAGAAAATTTAATTATGTTGTTAATATATCCGTTAGAGCTTTAGCAATTTAAAATTGATTCAATGCCCGACTTAATGAAAAGGCGAAACAAATAATTTGCAATTAATTAAGAAAATGGGTCTTTAGATAATTTAAAATGGAAATGCTGGCGATGTCGATACCGTACAGTCGGGAATTTTCATTAATTTAACTTCCAGCAAAGTCACCATTAAGACCATAAAGTGTCTGAATTTCAATTAATGTTAGAGGTATAAGAAAAGCCTTAACATCGCCAACCACAACCCTGTAAAACAATTTCCTAGTTTACATCAGACTCATAATTTCTGCATTCGCTTCGTTGAACTTCCAGATTGTACAAGTTTTTGCTTTATTTAGAGCAATTAGGAAAACTTAAACCTAAACACAATTAACTCTACTGCACTGATACACGAGCAATAAAAGGCCCGAGTCATTTTTTAACCCAAATTCCCTGCATTTACCTCCATAAATTTTGAATTAGCGCCTGTTTAGAATTTATGCTTGCGTCAACAAAAAGCTCAAAGCTCGTATAATTACATAAAATATGAATTTACGTTATGGCACACCTTGGATCTGGGCTGTAAAATAACTGTAATGAAAGAAATTACGCCCACTCAGTTACTTTACTGCCTTTCTTGGAGGCTGAACGCGACATTTTAATCTGATAGAGCCATAAGGTGAGACACGCATTGCACGATGACATAAAACTTTATTATTATCGGAATTTAATAAAAGCATCACTTACTTTATCACCATATTAAATATAGAATAAAGTAACTTAACGTCATGACTGGGAATAGACTTTTATGCCCTGTTCCTCGTGCGAATATTATACCGTATTTATTTAAATTTTGGTGTGCGATATTACACCGGTTTATGGAAATTTGCATTTAATGACCCGAAAGGAAGGATTTTTTTAATTTTTAACAGAAAATTTGGGATAAACACAGAGTTAATTTACTGCCAATAAACATATTTTTTATTTCGAAAAGATGCAAACCTCGACGTTGTCATCGATTTTCGACAAGTGGATAAAAGGAATATAAAAACAATACAAACTCGATGTTCGGGAAGTCAAAAGTTTGAAGGGGTTGTGGTGTTTTTATAAAAGATTACACGTTTCAAACTTTTTGCCAAGGCTTTGCGAGTGTTTCAGAGCTTGCAAAATATTATTTCGAGGAGTAACATTTTTAAATAATTAGTTGGTAATTTTTTAACTTGCAGCTGCATACTGATTAAAAGATTAAAGGACGTTTAGCTTAACTACTGCAAGTTTCTGGAATGAAAGCACGATGCGATAAAAATTTAGTGCTAGATTCAATTATGCCGAGGGTAGTGTTGGAAAATAACAAGCGTGGAAAATGACCAGATATGTAATGCTTCCATGCTTCGTATTTGCACTTCAATGCAGAGCTTTATGCAGATTTAAAGTCTAACGTTAGTGGGAAATCTGGAACATGGCAACGCGAGCTAAAACAAGAAAAATAACCGTTTTGCACCAATCAAAGCGATGTTCAAAATGAAATAGTTTTAATGCAAATTAAATTTTTGCTATAAATCTAAATAAACATAAACAAAATAAATTTTGCTCTAAAAATACACTCGTTTGTGTACATTACAATTTATTTTATTTTTCCTTTTGCGTTTACACTGGGTTTAGTTTTATTCTGTTTTTACCGAAAAAGCACATAGGGGATCGTAATGTAAATTTACAGAGAGTAATTAGCAAATGTTTACCTACTATTCATTTAGTAAGCTCATCAATCCTATGATTGCTCGCACAACAACCTTTGACCTTAAATCGCCCATGCATTGCTTTAAACAGCTTTCTTGCACCAAATAAAGCAATTTTTCAGCCACTTTATCGCTTCTCTACTTTTGCTCTTCCAAGTACTTTCATCTGGTATGAGTCATGGTGAAACACATTTTCGTGGTATTTTGTTACAAAAATAATAAATTTGAAAGATGATTGTATTTTGGAACAGTCTGGTCATTAATCTCCCTCTGCCTTCAAAACGATTTGTCACAAGTTTTGGCGATCCCATACAATCTATTACAAAATGTTAAATTACATTAAACGGGATAACGTGACATAAACCAAAACGACGAAAATTTCGTGGTATCTTACTCCATTTGTTCACCTTTTCTGAACGTTGGCTAAACGAAATTTTGTGGTAAAGAGCAAAGTCGTTTGAAAAAATATACTAAAATATGCAGTGGTGTTATTAAGAAAACAAAGTAGAGCGCAACTTCCTTCTAATAAAGCGGATAAAATATAAAATAACTACGAACACAATGAATTTATAAAACATTCGTTTCCGCTACGAGACTTAATCCCTCGAAATGGAACTCTCCTGAATTTTATTCTGTATTTGAATGCAGGTAATAGATAGTTAATGACGGAGGATTAAGTACCGCCTTTCAAAGGGTGAATTATACACTAGAAAATTACTTAAGAGTATTTCCAATTATTGTTTATTACTGACAGGAAAAATAAAGTTTTCTTTCTTATACACTTACACGTCAGGCGAGAGTTATTCCAATTACTTTGCTCTAGATATAGCCACAAATAAGCGTCCGATTTAAATCGGAATTTTTATTTCAAAATTATACATCACTTATGTCAAAACATTTACGATTTAATTTGGAAATTAATGAGCTTTCAAAAACAAAATAAGTGCATATTGAACTTTATGGTAACAATTTATTATCACATTCATTTGATTTTTATAGCGGCTAATCCTTTCAGGTTTAAAATTTATTTGTGCAAAGAGCTGATATAATCAAAAATTATTTATTAATGTCAGCTACCACAAACTTCTTTATGTGATATTAAATTACGGATAAAGGCATCAGATTGTTAAACAACACCAATAATATATTATTATTATGACACACATGTTAAAAATGTGTGAATCACGCTTTCAGTTGTGATTTGTGTTCGAATTTGGTGCAAATTAATTCGGTAAGAGCCATAGAAGCATCTCGCGAAGGACTAAACAATTATACACTTCCTTCCACCTACGATATAGCAATTACGTGCACAATAGCGTCGGAATACAAAGAAACTTTTGTTAAATTCAGTTTTACAAACAGCAAACACGAGGAAAACAAAGCGTTTCATTATGAAGAAGCAGATGTCTTGCCTTGGCTTATCTACCTTGGCGCAATTTATTGTGAAAAGGGAGAAGAGTAAAAAATAGGCATAATGAAAGCGTGAGAACATTTAAAATGGCTGTAGCCGTCTCGCTCCGTTATAAAACCTAATTAATATTTGAGGAGAGACGTGAAACTATAAATGAGGCGTTAAATCAGGCCGAAAGAGGTCGATAAAAGAACCGAATGACGGATGACTTAGAAATTATTAAGTCTTAGTAGCCTATAAAATGCAGTTTATAAATACCGCAGCGGATTTTAAACCGGCGTAAGTAGGTTTTAACGACGGGGTGGCAGAGTTCAATTCCACTTACCATCAACCCTCATAAATGACGGGTCGAGAAATCTGTTAACCTGTTTGAACCTCGGCCATCCCCTTCCGATCGATCGGCTCGAATAAAAAATTCACATCCGGAGGAATTCTTTTGGCTTTTTTACCATTCTTAGGGGCCACACATCAAATATTAATGCGAAAATAAATTTTAACGGTGACATATTGCGTCACGCGAAACTTTCAAATTGATTACTCCGACGTAATTTGTTTTCCAGACACGTAAAAGTCAAGAATGGATTACTCCTGTTTCGGCCCTGATATTATTAATTCTTTTCGTTCTGACGTTCGCCCAGTAATTGATGTAATTTGGACAGTCTTTCATTGATTTCGTTATCTTTTCAATTAACCGACTTCCCCAACTCTTGTTCACGCCACGCCAAAACGCCTGATTAATTCACCCAAATCTCGAACGATTTAAGAACCACAACCCTTAATCCTCAGGCATAAAACAATTTTGCTGCGCTGTGGATATTTTTGATATTTGTTTAGGAAAACCTGCAAATGTTTCTTTAAAAGCGTCCCCTTTGTCGCCATCGTGAATAATGTAGCTGTAGTTGTTTCAGGTTTTCCGTTTTTGTGTAGTGAGAGAACTTAATTTATGTTGCAGGTGGCACAGTGACGCACGTCCAGGCCATCGTCAAAGGCAACGCGCAGTTGCCTTGTGATCTCCTTCCTCCGGCGCTCAACGACAGTGTCGTCCTTGTCGTGTGGTACAAAGACGAGCACACGCCAATTTACAGGTAATTTATTATTCAGGTTTCATGCAGGATGATGCAATTTTTACGAGAAGTTTGAGGAGTTTGTCCATATTTTATCAAAACGACGGTCGCTCACGTGAGGGAATTGCCGGAACAATACGCTAAACGCCACTGATGGAGATTCCTTCCGCTACGGATGTAAATAAAACAAAAAGAGAACCGCTAACAATTCCCGAGGTTAAAGAATTCGGGACGCGGATTGGTGTAGCGTGAAAATGGGGCTGTTTGAACTATGGGCTTTTTTCGATTTCAGACCAGGATAATTACGAAAAGGTGACAAACACTCGGTTTTGATTTACGAGCCGAGTGCTTGACGCAAACGGGTCACATAGACACTCCTACCAAATTGAGGACACACACTGGAATTTATTTATAAACTGTTTATTGCGTGCTTGTGGCGATCTAATTATACACAAAAAAGCAATCAAGTGTGAGGTATTTAAAACCACTTAATATTCGATGACAGCAGAAATTAGCTCTATTTATAAAACATATTTATTTAGATTAAAAATATTTGTCTCGCCCGGCGCCTCCACCATTTTTATACTTTCTTTTTCTTTAAACTACTTTTTATAAATTGATATATTTGGATACCTTTAATATAATAATGGTCGTTTTTCGAGTGTATGAAATCCAATCTTTGTCGAGCAAGTTTGCTTGTTATGTAAGCCCCTTTAGACGCTTTGCATCCGTCCTTTAGTCGTCTGCTGCCTGAAAACCTTCATTGCTCATCCAATCATGGGCAATTTTATTGGAAAAACTAATAATTGAAGTTGCTTACTTCTGAAAGAACCTAGTTAGAATGTAGCATTGTCGGCAGTGTATGTGTTTATTTTTACGACGGCACGCTAACAAGAAAAATAAATTTCGTTTATTGCACTGTCGCACGGTGAAAAATAAACAGTGAAGAAAATGGAGCATCCATATAAACTCGGCATGAAAACATGTTTTTCGCGCGACTTCGCAATTGCATCCCATCGGAATGCAGCCGAATTGATCGATTAAACGCGACAATTATGGCGCAAATAGTGAAATAAGCGGACCACTCCTTGGCCGGGTAATAAACGAGGGCGATTGCCGACGCGAACAAAAATTGATAGCAGTTCATTTATCAAAGATTTTCCTCGAAATGAAATGCACCCCATGAAAAATAAGTCTGGTAGTTAATAGCCTTTTTTCTTTTATGTAACCCGGCTGCGTAGAGAGGATTTAAAATCGTTATGGCTCTGTCTGTCACAACGGGACGCTTCCGTGTTTTATGCTTCGCTTACGATCACAGATTATGGGTAATATGTGCTGGGAACCTCAAAGAGTTTGTTATAGCCGGGTTTACTGCATTCTCCAAATTTTTTCACGAGAATTACACTACGTAAAATTTTCACGTCTCTCCAAATACAAACTTTCGTTCACAAACAGTATTTCATTACTACATCAGCGAAAATCAAATAAATGCTTTGACATATAGAAAATGATTAAATTAGTCATTTCACTTTGGTGCGATATTAAAACAAATTTTACAGTCCATATGTGACTATTAATTGGCACATTGGCAGCAATATTAGATTTTTTAATTGATAAACGGAAATTAAACATTGTGATGATGGGAAAATAATTGTTCAGTTCGCCAAAACTGTTACCAAACTACCTAAATAATTACACACATTATGCCAGAAAATTAAATGAAATTGATACAATTAGTTGCTATTGTGATTTCGGCATTGCAACTTTAATAGTAATTCTGGAATTTTAGTAGTAATGGAGAAACTGACACATTGTTTTTGACAAAAAAATTTCAATTGTTTTATCGTAAATAAGATTTATCTTCGGGATACAGTACTTATAATGAGTCAATAGTTGCTATTCTAATACTACAAATTCCTGAACAGGATTAGTGTTCAACAAGCAAACTAGCCATTCGATGAGTTCTCTAAATCCGGTTCAGCAGTTTGGATGTGACTCCAAATACGTTAAACATTTCAACAATTAAGTGTAAATCCATCTTGACTGAAATTTAAATTGCTCTCGCATAACTACAACATAACTAGGCGATACTGAAATCAATTTTAATCTAAAACATATTCTACAAATTTTAGCTCAAACAAATTGACGAATTAGGTATTGAAATTACGTGTAAACTGAATCTTTTTCTTTGAATTTTACTTTTGGTAAATCTGGTACTTGAACTTGGGAAACATATCGATTTTTTTTACCCATTAGTGCATAATAATTACCAACGTTGTTACATTTTATATTAGCACACTTAACTAACTTAGTTAATATTAGAGCACACGTTTATGAGTGGGGTGTACTTAACGTGGGAAATATCTTTTCATCTTTTTCCAGCATGCAACGTTAATCAACTTTTATGAATATTTCTTTTATGTGTTGTGCGTTATTGTCTGCACTTTGATTGCCACTGATTGGCGGTAAAATTGTTATCAACAATTATTATTGCATAATGCCGCATACTTTTAATTTATAATATAAGCGTTCAAAAGGAGATTTTTCCAAGATAACTAGAGGCGAGTAATAATTTTAAAAAGTAATTTAAGAAAGCCAAGGAAAAATTTCAAGTGTTGAGGTTTGTTTGCTCTTTCGTGGTCATCGCCACAGCTTTGGCGACTTAATAACGTGTAGTTGCGTCGTAATGTTGACAATCGAACAATAACAACAAGAGTCGAGTACCCCAGTTGATTGCGGCCAGATTAGCCGATTCAACGAGAACTAAGCCAGATTTCCCTGAGGGAGAATTCGGCTCAGTAGTCTCGCTCTTTTCCGTTTTATCCTTGCGACTCCTCGCATCCATCTTGGCCGGCCACAAAGTGGATTAGGAAAACGGCGGAGGGCTAAAGAGAAAGAAGAGAAAAAGTTGACATTCGGATAGTCGGGATTTTTCCGACTAGACGAGGAAAATATGAAACAGGGATTGTTATCGCAGTTGGTCAACGTCTCCGTCCGCTGTTTGACATCCCATCCTAGATTTATCTGCCAGGATAACAGCCGGACGCGTTCGTGATCTGGGAACGTAAAATTTTCGACACGATATTCCGGAGAGGTCCTACCGATTTCTGACGCCCTCGTAAATATCACGCATCTCGGGAAATATTGCCTCGTCGTAGCAAATAGCCGTGAAATACACTTTAGATGTATTACGCGGAAAATGATAAGATAGCCGGCCAACGGCAAATAGAATAAAAAGCACGAGCCGTGGACCAACTCTTAACTGATTCCCTTAAATTTAAATCTTGCGAAAATGGCTAAGTCTAAATTGAAGTGGGTATACAAAATATGATTGATTACATCTCAAGCATTTGATTTTTCTTTTATATTATCTGTAATAAAAAACCCACAACAATATATACCGGGTGCTCAAAAACCGGCGCACCAACTCAATGGTGTGTGGTAGAGAATTGATTACATATAAAGGAAAAAATAGTAAAAAAATTCTTTGTATTAAAAATAATTATAAATAACGAATTTTAAATAAATGATATGTGGCAACGCTGTCTAGCAGTCGTGATCTCAATAGAATTTGATCAAAAATAAAAAGGAATTTTTTCAAGATTTTTCCCGTAATCTACACATGCTTGCCATCACCGTACCACTGAGTTGGTGCGCCAGTTTTTGAGCAGCCTGTATAAGAGATTTTAGCAACAAAAGCTGATTTGCTCGGACTTTTTAAAACTTGATTTAATTTTTCTTTTATTAAAGCTTGGAACACAATACTAAAGTTTAGAATGAAAAAAGAACTTTTTGCTTGGAAAGCTGTTTGACTCTGCAATTACTAATGTTGAAAACTAATAACAAAGTTTCTCAGACCACTAGTATACAACGACCAGTAAAGACATATAGCATATAATATTTGTATTTGGAATTAAATCGTTGTAAAATTATTTTTAAAATTATTTTAGAATTACTCGGAAACACAGAAAGTCTTAATGTGATCCTAAGAAAATTAACAAATTAGTTTTGAAACAGATTTTAATTATGAAGAAAGGTAAAAACATTTCAAAGCATTTGTTTAGTTTTTTAGAGACTATGGCATTGTGTAGAGTAAAGGACGAGTACTCATATTTTGAGCATTTTATTTGCACATTTGACTGTAAAAATAGTTTCTGTTAATAAGCATTTCCAAATTCATGATGTTTATTTGTGAAACATTAAACTGAATCTAAAAATAAACTATTTGTTTTCACCAATGCCGCATTAATTAGTAACTTAACGTTGTGTATTGCATTTAGTGCAAAATGTATAATTTGTAACTAAAAGCATTAATTTAGTGAAAACGTAGCAGCAAAAATTGTTTTCTCATTATTTAGCGTTTCCACTTTATATATTCTCAGTTTTTTTATTGCTTTCGCTACTGCAGTTTGCGTACTCGGTAACAAAATTAAAAACACTCTAATCGTCCTTCATTTTAAACCAGTGAAAACACTGCAGCACACCATTATGTAACAGAAACGACACCAAATGTATAACGTATATTGTGTGCTTTAGTTCTAGTTGAAATCAGCAGACCGCTTTATATTCGTTTATTCCAAGCAATTGTGTATAAAATAATTTTAATTTTTATTAGGTTATAGAATTTCCGACCACCGCAACTTATTACATTTTTATTTCATTTATTTCATTTAATTTCATTTTATTTCATTTTATTTTAACTTATTTCATTTTTGAAATTAATTTTTTTTCTACAAAATTAAAGAAGAATTATTCCTAAAGACTGCACCGACTCCACTAGAAATCTCCAAACCTTATCGAGTATTAAGTCAAAGCTATGACGGAATTTTTAATAACATGTTGTACTTCGCGCTTAAGCTGTTATTTTACTGAGAAAAAGGCCGGGACACGCTTTAACATAAACACGTAAAATGGCCAGGAATCAGAGCGAAATTTGAATATTATAGAACGGCTTATCAAACACAAGCATAATTTTTAAACCGTGTAACACGAGACGGCCATTAAAAAATGCGTCCTCGATGGAATGTTTCCGCGAAACATTGTGATATCTAAATTTTGCTTGTTAAAAATATTTACAAAGCACTGGCCGAGTTACTCGTTCGTTGCGAACAAACTTTTAATTTCCTATTTTCTACGTCGATAAATTAAGCTCATTAAATAAATTTAAACAAAAATGCAATTACATGGCCGGATTGTGTTATGAGATATGAGAACAAAAATATAATTTCTGCTTTCGGTTGAAGCGTTTTTGTTTTGGAATTGCAAGTAGCTGAATTGTTTTAACTTATCTCTAGTTGCACGACAGCATGTTTTTAGAATAACTAGCTTGTATGATTTATTAAACCATTTTTCTGGTTGTAAAATTGTGAAGGGGGTATTTTGATAGCATGAATAGTTTAAGAGAGAAAGTTTATTATTGTTCGGTTGTTGCAATTTGACTGACGGGTTTTACATGGGAGACTGCTTTCATTCGAGTGAGTTTCGCTCGCAAAACATGAGATCTGAATTTCTGGATTATTTTGCAAAGTAGCTCCATTTAGTCGATTTTTGTTGACAAAATATCCATACCGGAAATTCAATTCCCGCCCTGTCAATATGTTAACGTCGTGTGTCGTTATGTTTACCGTAAGCTGCTATTTTATAAATTTTGCATGATCGTCTGCGCAAGAGAGGATAGATTTGGTCCGAACTGGGTCAAATAACGATTTTCCCCAATCTTCTCATATCGATAAATTATGAAACCACAACAGAGCAAAGTTTGGAAGATAAAAATCCGGAAGTGCGCTGCAGCCCAAGTACGTGTTTTCCGGTGTTTCAATTAGTTCCGGAATGACCCGACACATTACATTATTAACGCTCCGTCCAATCTCGAAAAGCTCTAATTTTTCAGGTTAACGAGTCCGGCATCTGAGCTTTTTTCACCAAAAACTATGATAATTCGGTGTAACAATGGACTGACGCCGACGAGGCGCAAATTGCTCAAGGGCAATAATCTCCCAGAACTACCTAGATGATGATATCCATCCCGGTGTATATTTATTTAGGAGCATGAATTATGCATGCTGTCGCATTCATTGTCTAAGCTTCGCTCCGGTGCTCTGTAGTTGTCCGTGTACACACGGCTTATTAGATCTCGCCTGCGGTTACAGCACTGTCGGTAATACAGGTGCCCTACCAAGTTCCGTTCGCATGTCAATTGTTGCGACAGTTGCCACGTTGATTCCGACCGAATGAGTGAATTCAAATACGATTTAGGGCCAAGGGACTTTATATTCACGATTTCCACTAGAGCTCCATTTCATTCCTTAAACATTCAAGAATTATCCCGGCGCATCCTCCAAAAATGAAAAAGTATTTTTCTGAGATTAGAATTGTTTATTTACTATCTAGAGACAAAACAATGTATGAAGAAGTTAAAATATTTATATTTTAATGGTAGCTGATAAAGACCAACTGTCAGACAAATAGGGTACAAAAAATTTGTTTTTTAATTAATCGAAAATGTTAAACCGTCTTAACGTTGTTAGCCAACCTACTACTTGGAAATATATTTTATAGTTTAAGTTTTTGAATGTTTAAAAAAAGGATTTGGAAACGCAACGCAAAAAAATACCATCGCTAATGGTTTTTGGGGAAATTTTAAGAGGAAATAATGTGAACATTAAATTTATAAAAAAAAACGTTGAAATTCAAACGAAAAAATATACGAAATAATAAAAATAACTTGACAGAGAGAAGAACGCCAATTTTAAAACCAAAGACAAAAAAAAACTTGAAACATGCATCAACTTCGAGAAGTTTATTGGAAAAATTAACTCGGCGCTTCCACCAGAAATGACATTTTTCTAAGGATTTATACACTATTTAGGCGAATTCAGGAATGAATAAATTAAAATATTAAATTTTAATGTATACTGCCGGGGAACGGTAAAAACTGGGACATTCAAACTTGTGCTCATTGTGTATTCAACTGTCAATCACAACAAAAAAATTGTCAACAATTGAAATCCAGCAGAACTGTATAAAGCAAGTAAATGTAAAATTATTTGTTTTAGAGGTAAAAAAACATTCTTGTGAATGTAGACAATAACAATTTGATATTTCTGACAAATTGCCATTAGTACCTATGACGTAATATTTGCAACCTTATTATTTGTAAAAAGCCAATCTTATTCGATGTATTTGTGATTTTTGACTTAATACAAACGATTTATTTGTTCATCTGTCTAATAATACCACTATTTAATTAATATGTGGTAATTCTAATAAAAGTTGTGTCTGTGATAAAAAGTTACCAACCGTTGGTAAAAAAGTAGTCTCCGGTTCTTGAACGATTTATCGGTTTGTCGGTTGGATAGTTGCTAAGGTAGGGATGATTTGACTGGTGTTTCTAAACAAATTATGGAACCGATAGAATTTATCTAACGATAACTCATTCAAGAAACCGGCAGTAAGAAAAGTTGTAAAGGAAAACAAAACAAATTTTATATCGGTGCAGTGTTTTCTAAAATTGGAAACATTTGAAAATAGAAGTTATTAAAAACCATCGTAAAGGGCGTTTAAGTTGACCAACAAAACTTGAATGAAAATCATCGTGTAAACTTTTGTTTCAACTAAGTTAATCAAATGTTTATGATGATTTTCATTCAAGTTTTGTGGATCAAATTTAATTAAACAATTGCAGTCGATACGTGAGAACGCTTTTTTTTAAGAATACAATTTTTTATAATTGGCGCATAAATAATATTGGTTTTTAATATTTGTTGTAGACTGACATTAAACGATTCTTTCAGGAAAAAAATTACTTTTAAATTCACACACTTTGCTAATTTACCGGGTTCTTATTTTTATCCTAGATATAGTGATCTAACTCAAGTTCTTACAAATTCAGTTTAGACATTAAAAGTTTTTAACAATTAATGTTGTTTTTCTGCAAGTACACTTTTAGTAAGGAATTACATAAAGACTTTCGTGTTAACGTAATGCTTAAAATGTCTGAATTAGTTGCTTATTGCAGTAATTGAACCAAGTAGTTAATTTTTCACTTAACAATCTAGAAGTTCATTACAATTTTTACGACTGGATTTTTTGAATATTTTTTGTGTTTTTCACTTACTACACACTCTTAAAAAATTTCTATTGATTTATCGTAAATTTGATTAAATATGCATGATTGTTGCTAAGTCCCCACTACACTTAATACTTCTTCATTTTTGTTATTGAAAGTGGGGCATTTGTAGTACTTTCTCTTCACGCATTGTGAATTAAAAATTATCGCCACCAGAGAGATAAATCAAGCGTGGGCACTGCTATGTGGGTTTCAACGTTTCAAAACAATTCGTATTATTAAAATTTAAATCCATTTTATTTTTTAACAAATTTTAACAAATCAAATTTCAGCTAAAAACAATTTTTAACTACTTAAAAAAAATCAAAGAATAATATATAACAACTTATTACGCTTAAATTGACTCTAGATAATGAGCCAAATAAGAGATTTTCCCAACTAGGAAATAAATATCGAGTTTAACAAAAACAGAATAACACATGAGAATGAAAAATATTATGATTTAAACATATGAAAGAGTTTTTTATTTTATTATTTAACATTCTAGTTATAAATAATGCGAATGAAATTATTACTTGCTGAGTAATATCAGTATGTACCATCTGGGCGAGTTACCCCGTCCGAATAAAATTTTTAATCAAATGATAAATTGTTCATCTGTAAACGCATGGCGACGTATAATAGCACTCTTTGTGTTGTTTAATTGGACCACACACAGGTATCATCTGTGACATTCATTGTGGTTGCGGATAATTAATCAATCTTCTATTGTTTCATCTTTATTGGACCACTTCGCATTTTTGCAAAATACACAACCACTTAAACGATTTGCAGGTTGTTACCAAAATTTATTTTTTGTTGCAAATTGTGGCACAATTTCGTAATGAGAGCGGCGTCGAAATAACATTCCCACTTGAGTAAAATAAACCGATACGTGCTCAACAATGTTTTGTTATTGAGTTAAGCATAAATCGCATCTAAAATCACGTCGGTAAAATCGTCAACGGCAAAGCTCCGGATCTCTCTCGAATCCACTCGAACAAATTAAAAAAAGCACTACCACTAAACCCTATTACGATTTATTCTAGTGGAACAAAAATAGGCTTTGGGTGATTTTGTAAAAATCTACCGTTCGAGTTTAATTAATTAGGGTTTTGGAATGAGCTCGCAAGAACTTTATGGGACACGGATCGACCTTTATTTAAAATCAACCATTCGCTTTTAGGACGGTTATAGTGTTTTCGAAGGGCCATCTAGCGAGTTATCGGGTCGCCATCTCTTTAGCTCTTGGAGGCATTCAATTCACTCGCTCGTCGATTGCGCCAATCTCGGATCCTATTATTACTGGATAGATATGCAATGATAAGAGTTGGGGTTATAGAAACCTCGGATGTTTTTATAAATTTGTTGACTTAATGCAACTCGAGGAAAGTAAATTAAAGCGACAGCGATCATAGCTAAATAATTCATTAGGCCGATAATAGATTGCGGTGGTATCAGAGTTGTCGTCTGGGATTACAGAATGATGCGAAAAGACGTGTAATCCTATGAGAAGTCCCTTGCGGTGTCATTACACTGAAAGTCATGTTAACTCCTCTCTAACTCAATTACAGTGTACAGTACGAAGGAATTTAATGGTGTTATGGCATAGATGACGATATTGATTGAAATAATTTCATTACCGTTAATATGTTTATCTAAAGTGTTTCAACAACAAACAACTCATTATTTCGCACCCACTTAGAAATCCAATAATCTCACCTGTGCTGTAACTGGATCACCGAAACATCAAAAGCGAAATTCCGCGCCTGGAAAAAATTTCATAACGGATTGCTTCAAAATCTTAATCAAAACGAAATTGATAGAAGTCAGTTCTTGTTCCACCGTTATTAAAACTACAAAATCCGGGTGGTGTCATGAACTAACAAAAAGCAATCTCGTGTGAGTCTTAAAAGGGTTTAAACCCTCCAGATGAAAGTGCTTTCAGAAAATTAAAAATTTAATTTGAAAATTCCAAACGGCGACATAGGATTTCGACACTAATTCGTCTTTACAACACTCTACCCCGTAATAAATTTTTTCTCAGGTAAACTTACCCCCGACAAAAAATCACGCAATTAAACCTCAAATTACAAGACACAATGAAAACTTTGTTCGATCTAGTTTTATTGCCGCCAAGTTAAATATGACTCGGTCTCGCTTCTCATTATTAAACCTTTCTATTGAAGAATTTAATCCGGTTTGTTTACTGATCGCTCTTTATTGCTTTGTTCGGATGCGGTTCCCCAACTTGGACAACCTGCTGAAACTAATTAATCGAAATTATTAACGAAAAACGAGAAAACAGAGGTCTCCAGCGGCGTGCTAGTCACGCAATCACCCCACATCCCTATCGGGTAATTATCAGGACGAAAACCTCAGTTTCGAGCCCTGTTTTGTGCGCATCACTACATTTTACATACAACGCATTAAATCAATCGGGCGGTCAGCGGCAGTGCTGATGCTCCCTGTCTCATCTCTGCACGCGTTTGTGACCACTCGCCTGTGCTTCAGATCATTCGCGTTGACAAACGGGCTTTTGCATCACGAGTCCGATAAAATGAATCAGAAATCAGGACCTGCACTGATAATGCAAATCGCCGCTGACAAGATGCAAATGGAAAGACAACTGTTGCCCCTTTAAGTCTCTTCTATGTTACCACTCTCAACAATTTTAGGGCCTTTTTAAAATAAAGACGATTTTAAATTTTTGGTCGCTTTGTATATTTTTTCCACTGTATTATACAAGCTGCTCGAAACTAGGCGCACCAACTCAATGGTATGTGGTAGAAAAATTATTACATACATTTAAAGGTAAAAGTAGTAAAAAAATCATCCATGTATTAAAGATATTGATAAATAACGAATTTTAAATGAATAATATGTGGCAAAGTTGCAATAAAATTTGACCAACAATAAAAATAAATTATTTTTGGAGAGGTTTTTAAGGAAATGTTACCCAGTGTTGGGACATCTACAAATTGTGATTTTTTGATTTTTTTTTAGTTTAAAAAACTGCTAAACACCTGTAAATGAAGAAAAAATATTTATCATGGTATTAGGAAATAAGTGCTTAGTGTGAAACATAAAAACATTAAAAAACAATGAAAACTCATGAAGCGAACAAAATAAGTTTGTAGATTCAGATTTGAAAACATGACAGGATTTTTCCTGTGCTTCTCAACGACGTACCGCTGAGTTGGTGCGCCAGTTGTTGAACACCTTGTAGACGATGTTTCATCCATGTTTAACTTGTTTTCTTCAAATCACAAAAATGTGGTTAATTATATCACCGCACGAAAAATGGAATATCATTAAATATATTTTAATTTCATTTAAAAGTCCCGAAATTTAAGCCGCGTTTGATTAATAAAGCATTTTGGAGATAGGCATCTGCTGGTAACCCACAAGAGAATATTTATTAACCTGGGGACATTGTTTTCTCTAACAAATGACAATTTAATGTTGTGGGTAATTACGATATTATCTTATATAAAAAATGTCACTGATAACGTTGGTACACATTTAAACATTTAAAACATTTCATGCATACGTAGATTAGGCTCCATGTTTAGAAACTAATTCCTCGTTAAAAACCTATAACTTGCACTTTAGGAATATTGCTGTACAATATCTAAGCTCGTATTAATAAACTGCGGTCGTCAAGTGTTAGCCTCTTACGGGCCGTATATTTGATAGAGTATGAAAGCGATAGAGGTTGCATTTTCGAATCATCGTAGCTGGAATCAAAATTAATGGCGTAGTAAAATGCAAAGAGAAAGCATCCGGTTTTGGAAAGATATCGGGTGGAGAAATGTTCAAGTTAATTTTCATATTACTTCGAAAAAGTGGTGGTCGATAAATCACGAACTTTTTACTTTGGGGAATCACCTATAATCAAGCTATTTACGTTTGAACAATGTGCAATTTTCTAGCTAGTTGATTTAAAGAATAGCCCGCTACGAATCGTAATTCTGAGCGTTATCCTTACAGGGCATATTTACCTGACGTTTAGATTAAATTTCATAAATGACATTCTGTTGGCTATTGATTCAATCTCAAAGTTTCAAGCAACAAGCTTTAAAACAAAAATTAATTACTAAGTAATTTCGAACAGCTACCCACGGAAATCTCTACAATTAGAAACAGAAGTTGGCCACTTCGGAAGAATCTTGAAAGTCTATTCATTCTTTTCATTTAGTTTTCCAAGTATTAGGAGAAATTACAGTCTCAACCAATTTGACATAAATGAAATAAATCGAATGAAAAGCAGGGATTTAATATTTTCAGATGGTTCACTACATTTATTACAAAAATAAATTTCCCGTAGGTATTTATTGCGTTCGCTTCACTTAATTGTGTTTATTGAATAATAAGAGTTATTTAAATCAGTTTGGAGCTTTGTCTAATGAAATGGATGACATTCCTGAGAGGGTCCTGATTGCTTCGCTTCCTCAACATTCCTATCTATCAACAAAGACAGACCGTTCTGAATAGATGTATTGTAAATTCCGTCCGTATTTCAGCAAGTGCCCGCTTGTTGTTCTGTTTCTCATCACAATCGATTATGACAAATGCTATTTTGCTCATCCACTTTCCCCATTCTCATACGTTTACACCAAACGAAATGTTTTGACAAGATCAGTTTTACGGTATTTTAATCTAAATCAAAACTATTACAAAGTGTCGTATCTGCAAAAGGGTAACCTCTTACACCCCATTATGACTATGGATTTATATTTAATCAAGTCAGCGGAAATTTCGTTGTGCATGTAACGTGTTATCTTTTGTAACACGCAGTCGTAATGTAATTTGGGAGAGGTATAAATAATAACAAAATTATGTTGACACAAAACGGGGGATGGCCGATACTTGACGGAGGGTGAATATTAAAACTTTGGATTTTCTTGAGCTTAGCGAGGAATCTGGGACACGGACAAGACGGATATTGCAGTCCATTAATAGTCCAGTTCGGACAAGGCTAGTAATACATGTACAAACTTTGCCCAGTAAGGGAAAATACCAGTAGAAGTTCGTCCATATTTCGTGTCAGTGCAGAGCAAATGCAAATTTGAGCACTCATGAAATCCGGCATTTTACAAGTTCCTGAACAGTTTTACATTTTTATTTATGAAATATTAACTAAAAGTCTCGACACACTGTCTGATTTTTTCCAAACAATTCGTATACAATGTTGTGGTGGTCATAGATTTTAAGAGTGTTTTTACGCTTGGTAAGACACAAAAACTTTCGCTACTTTGTCTTTGGCGTTTGAGCTTGAGGGGTTTATTTGTATTAATTGCGACAAGGTAAGAAATACCTCTGTGTGGGAGTTTAATAGCGGCGGTGCTCTTGGGATGATGCCTCGCCATAACATGCAGATTGGATTTGTTGATTGCAAATTAGAGTATCATTCTAAGGAGTCGGCAGAGTCGAGCTGTCATCGCCAGGGTCCGTTCAATCTTGCCGGCTCGGTCTGCGCCATTATCGTCTCCTTAGAATTAACTTCCTTAAAATGTTCCTAAAATATGCAAATCGTGCGGTATTTGCATAATGGTGATTACCAACAGGGATGCAGTCTGTACGTTTGTTTGGACTTGTTCTTGCTGGTGTTTCTGCCACGGCATAATTCGGCCGTTATCACTACTTCTTGCCGACGGATTCCCTCTCTCGCTGACTAATGGCAGTTTGTTTATTTGGCAAGTTGGCAATGCGAGACGGTTCCTCCGATTCGGCCTTATAACCGCTTATAATGGGGGATGCCGCGTGTAGATTATTGCTTTCTTCCAGACTCGCAGCCGTTTACTTTTATATGTTACATTACGGCCACATTACAGAACTTGGCGGAATGGAGTTCGGAACTGGAGGCGTGTTTGCGATTGTTACTTCACAGGGATTGCCAGTCCAAAAGATGCTTTCAAGTGGCTGGACCGAGCAATCGATTAGGTTGACAAAAACTCCGCTGCCTTTAACTGAATTCACAAACTTTCATTAAATCAAATATACAGAATTTTTAAGAAACGAACAGTTCCACCGTTCGACGGCAAAGACAAGTGATTAGATTTTTATAGGACATTGATGGAATTTGTCATGGAAATCAAACATTGCGTGTTCGGTTTTATTACATGAAAAATATACAAAAAATAATAGCGCTACATTTTCGACATTTATATCGATTAATTGTGTTATGTACTTTTATTTTGATAGGGGAATAACTGATAAATAAACAATTTTCTGTATTACCTAGATATAAAGTCGCCACGGAACATGAGCAGTCAATCACCACATTCGCCGCATTTAATTTGATCAAACCGCAGTGACTACAAAAAATTCAAAATAGCAAAAACATGTCAGAAGTGTTATTTCTGGACAGACGAAAATACAATATAATCTAAGCGCTTCATCTGATAATTTCGTTTTGTATAAAATCATAACACCAGCTGTTGAATTTGTTGTGGCGATGAGAAAATTGTTGTTTACCCGGGATTTTCTGTAATATTATGAAAATCCAAACACTTAATTACAACTGAATATGTGGCAGATTTATGGTGCTGGAGCGGTTTCCGCGTTCTATTAATAAGATTATGGCGTTAGGGATCGTGTAAGAATGGAATCGATTTTCGCAGGATAATTGACTTTGCCACAAGTGAAGCAATGTGTGGTTGTGAAGAAGTTTCTAAGAAATTTCATAAGTAGAACCAATATTGATATTTCTGTAACTTTTTCAACAGAAAACTTGGCTCAACTCGTTGCGGTGAAACTTCCACTTAGCACGTTGGAGATTACTGGTAATTTTTTTATCTTCTTCGAGTTTTGATTGTCTTAACGGTGGAATTATTCCAAGTCTCATCGGCGTTATTTCGCATCCACTTTAAAGGGCACTCGGCTAATTACGGAAAAAACTTAATTCGGCCGAAACTATAAAACCCTTTCACTCAAGCGACTTTTAACGGTTGCAATTTACATTACTAGGGTATTACGAATAGATCCACCTTTTCAGGTAGTTAGCTTGGCTGAAGTGTAATTGAAACCGTACAAAAGGATCGAGGGACGCAGCAAAAACCCTCGTCCATTCACCGAGCGAAATATGTTTCAAATTAAGTGATTTCTCAGTTCAGTAAGTTGCTGCATTCGAGATTATTAATTTCATTATGTTTTATGGACATAATTTCTGTAAGGTCTTTCCGGACTCTGCATAAATTCGTTCCGCTTAATCGTTTCTGTAGCAGATAAATTAATTTAGAAGCGGCTGTTGTATTTAATGGTATTTCCAAGCACTGCTCGGACAATTACTCTCAAAAGAAAAGACTTGAGCTATTTCTCGGAGTTGTTCCACAAATCCGAAATATTTCGCCATCAACGTGTTTGTCCAAGTTCGAAAATTTCGCAATGTTTGACATTTGCATGAGCGATGGTTTAGTTATTTGATATAGGGCAGTTTATTAAATTTGAGCGGTGTGTGCTTTTCCGTCAATATACACTTTAAACAAACAAACCGCTTCCGGTTTTCGAAAGGGATACACATAATGGGTTACTAAAACATAAAATGGCTATTGATTTAAGATTCAATTTATAAAACCCGAAAGAGAAAGTATTTTCTAGACGCTATTAAGTTACGTTTCGCATTTTATCAGTGAAAGATAGAAAAGGGAACGAACCGCTATAGACCGATACCTCTGGGGCTTACACTACCCGAAAGTTTGAACACTAGCCCTCGAATAATAACCTTTATTTAGTAATTTTTTCATAACCCTTTTAGCAAACTTCGGAAGTATTGAAAGAGACAAGCAAGTTTCGTGGTAGCATTTCGGGATAATAAAGCCGAAAAGCGCCTTAGCTTATTTATGTCGGCAATGAAGTTTATAAAGCAAATTTGATTTAGCACCAATTTTATCTGTGTTACAGTTACGACACGAGAGGGCCGTACAAAACGACGCCGAAGCATTGGCAGGATAGCAATTTGGGCCAGCGAGCTTTTTTCAGGACAATGACAGATCCTGCCACGTTGAACATAGACAACATCAATGAAAAAGACGAGGGGGAGTATCGATGTCGCATCGATTATTTACGATCGCCGACGAAGAACTTGAGAGTAAAGCTGGCAGTTATAGGTGAGCTGGGAGCATCAATGCTTAGTTATTTTGCAATTTTCGGAACAATATCGAGAGACGTGGAAATTTCCTAACCTTATGAATACGGCAAGATAGGGGCTTACATAAATTGCTCTTTGTGTGGAGCCGAGGGAAATGCTCCCCTTCTAGCCAATGTGGCGAAAAAACATAATAGCGGGCAAAAATATATGAATATGAATTATGCTAAATTAATTTGAATACTCTGTATACACGTAACTCCTTCGATCCGTTTTACTCTATACTCAAGCTTTAGAATAACTCAGTAACTGGGTTTGAGGTCATTCCGTATAGCTAAAAAAATTGAAAGAAAAAATGCTAAAAATTACTAGATCAGGTGAAGTCAGCATTTTTTTCTTCTACATAGAACAGGAAATTTGAACCCATTTTTTTACCCGGGTTAAACTTTGGCACCAACAATATGACACAGTTTCCTCCTTCATCATCAAAGCCTAGATCTGTACGTCAGTCCCGACAAAAACGACTCCGAACTCCCTGAACTGCTCTACTTCGCTCCGTCAGACAATTCGAGACACATTTCAACAAGAACGAACAGATTCGACAGCGTAACACGTAACACTCAGATGCTTAAGCGGTGTTTGTAAGGAGCGTCACGGTTTCGCCATGTTGTGAATTGTTGCTAACATGCAAATGCTCATCGTCGAATCGGAGTTAATTTTTATCATCTCGAATTGATCAACTGCTTTATTATTAGTCGAATAACGCACCGGCTTCAATTAATTTTGCCACACCTTAATGGCGTCATTATTCGCGTCACAACAAGGATATAAATCTATCACAGAGGTAGTTTTTAGTCAAATAAACGTCGCCGTGATGGCTCCTGAATCACGCTCGACAGCTTCCATATTTTCACCGGTATAAACTTGGTAAAGTTCCATTTTAGCTATAAAAGAAGTTTGTTATTTGAATACGAACGAGAAATAATGAAAGTTTAGTAATGGAAGCTGTGATCTGTATGAGAAGCTGGTTTGGCGCGTATTTTCCACCTGACGCCAACCGTATATTGATTTTGAGAACTGCCTCACTGTACTTTAGCGGATTTTGCTCTGTTTCGAAGGGACTCACACAGCCTAAACCGTTACACAAATTAACACACTAACCAAAAATTAAATCGGAATAATTAAAATTTTCCAATTGGGTCGAAAATTCCGCGCAATTCTTCCATTATTACATTACTCCCTTGAAATGCGTTTAAATTAAAAGTGCTGTCTAAAATTAAGTCCCACAATACCAACCGCAACCCCAGTTTAATAAAAAGCGCCAATAATTTCACGAGGAGTTGCTGATTTGATTATGTCCCACAAACTGAAAACCAATCTCCTGCATTATTTCATCGAATCTGAATGAAAAATGACGATATTTCAATCGCAATGCGGTATTTATGATTGGGTACGGTTTCCTTCGACAAAAGAGGCACTTACTTTCTGGCTACTGTTGACCTCAAGCGTTAGAAATGATAAATGGTGAGAGGCCTGAACCCAAAAGACTCGAATAGTTACCAACAAGTTATACTTGAAGTGGGGTTGGGTATTTTTGAATTAAATTCTAATTTCATAAAAATGGATTTTTGAACGAGCTAATAAATCTGTTCTCATCATGTCAAACAAGCTGCAAGGAAACTTTGCTTATGAAATATGAATGAGAAGTTAAAGTGTTGGACTTTTTCTCGATTTTCATAAAAAAGTATAAGAAAATTTCATAAATTTATAATTTGTTAGGAGGGGTCTGAGAAAATGTGATTGGCCTTTCATAATTTATTAAAACAGACGTAATTTATTGTGAATCGATAATTTACACTTCTCCCTGGAATCATAACTAAGTAAATTTACATCATGAAGTTTTATTACAAAGTCATCAATCAATGTCAGTTAATGTTTGATAGAGAAAATAGATTCAGTTATCGGGTTATTGTGGTAATTCTAATTTTGAATAAATTTTGTATATGACTACTTTCCGGGCTTTCCGGGAAACCGTTCTTGATGTTCCGCATGTAAATTTTTCCAATATACTCTAATATAATCGTCTAAAAATAAATACAGAGCGACGTAAACCCACCCAATTTTATTTGTATTTACCCTGTACGAATAAGAAAGCCGCTCTCGCGAAATTACCCCTCACTCAAGTATAATTTTATTAGACCGGAAAATTTCAAAGTTTCGGGTAATCGCGTGTATATTCGAATGAAGCATCGCATGCGAGAGGCTCAATTAAAAAGTTTAAACGTTCGGTATCGCAACAGCCGTACTTGTGCTTAATAAATAACAAATGATACGAAATTGCCTCACTTTCGGGAGTTTCGTATTGAAGGCATTCTTGATGGGCCATTCACATTAAAATATCGCTGGGAAAATTAGGCCTCTTGCGAATGCAGGGATGTATTAATCGCTTTAGTGGAATTGTGATTGCAACTAACTTTCCTGATACTGTTGCGAAGTATTTAATTCTCTGGCGAAATTATTTCCGAGCATTATGCAGTGCCGAGTAAAGTATTGCTTGAATTTGAGGAACTCCACATCTCTCAAACTCGTTAACAAGTTGTTGTATGTTTAAAGGGAAGGGATTATTGTCCTTAGTGTTCGCGGGATGAGATAGAGGGATACATTTTACGGACATGAGCCGGGATGCATTTCCTCAACACATACTCAAACCTAACATTACGACCAACCTTCAACAAAAACTGTTAGTAATTAAAATTGTGAGAGGGCAAATTTCCTGGAATCAAGAAATGTTTTCTTTCTTATTCTTCCAGTTTAGTGTTTCATTGGTACACAGATTACATTTTTTATTCAATAAAATCACTGAAAACAAAATATAAATTTTGTTCTGGAGGAGCAGGTTAGGGCAACAAGAAAACGCGTTTTTTTCTTTTATGTTGGATATTTTTTATTAACTGCGGATTTTGGCAAATATGTATGCTTTTGTTCGCCTACAACTCTGGAATATTTATTCATATTTAATAATTATTTATCCCACCCACTGGGTGCTACACAGGCGTATTCAAAATACAATCAGTCGATGAATGGATATTTAATGTGAGCAAACAAAGATGTTTTATCCCTCTCGTGTCCCGATTACAATAGAGGTACGCAAATAGTGAAATGTCTATTGTTGAATTATTCACTTGTCAACTGGGGATATTTTTGCTACAGTTTTGAATGAAGTTGGAAGTCTTGTAATAAAAGTGCCATTAATTGCCCATTAAAACTTTTTAAGGTCGAATCCTGCGACTTTGCAGTTGAACTTTTCCATTAGTGCTGTGCGAATGCATAAATTAGCGTCCAGTTGGACTTTTCGCCGTCAATCTAAGCCCTCTCACATGCCATTAATTTAGTAATTTTTTGCAGTTCCTCCGCAAAAACCGACCATTTTCGACGAACGAGGTAAAGAGGTTCCATCTCTGGCAGGTCCCTACGAAGAAGGAGGAGACATGAAATTAACTTGTTTTGTTACTGGGGGTGAGTCCAATTCCGTTTTCCACACGCTCTTATTGATTTTTGTACGATTTCTTCGGCCTCGCTGTTATTAAAGACACTAATTTATATGAAAGCATAAAACGAGATGACTTTGGCTTTATTAAGTTCCGGCCTTTGTTGATTTACGATATTAACAATTATTGTTTGGTCAGTGGCTCCTGTTTTCCAATAACCCGAATTTTTTACGCCGGTCTTCATTCATTAAGAGACGCATTCAACTGGCGAAACTTCAAGGGATTTTTGCAATAAACGCGCTGATTCGTAATGGGAGCTTTCGAACGGCATTATTAAAACAATTTTCCGACGAAATAAACCCAACTCATTGGTTACTCCTCGAATTGACGATTTTTATTGCCGCCAGGGGAGGACACCTCGTATGAACTGTAATATTGAAGTCATAAAGAATAGCGATCTATTGTTTGTCGGTACTAAATTCTCAAAGGAACACCGGTTTAGAGAGGGACTTTCCAGAAATTAATTAGAGATGCTTCGAGGTTTAGTAATTGTTTATTGATTTTATTAAATGTGGACCTTTGGAAACAAAAAAGCAATTAATTCACTTGTATTCAAGATGATCGCTTTTACATCGTTTGGTTTTAATTTCGACATATCAAAGCCTCGAGGTTTTTTTGTGAAAGAAAATAACGAAACTTTCCCCAAATGAATTCTCAAAGTTTTATAAATTAATTCGTCACAATTATGTCGCGCAGTGATAAAGTTGTTAAGGTGTGTCTGGTTTTAGCTGAATCATCCTAAAACTTGTTGTAACCCGTATACATTTTCTTTGTAAATTGTAACGGAACATGCACATGAATATTAAGCTAACATAAGAGAAAGCAAATGAGTCAATTGTGCAGAACTTTTCGTGCAGTTGGAAAATATTCACCTAATTATAATTTTATTACAACCAATTAATTGTGCAATTGTGTCTAAAACAAATAAATCTAGTTAATTCTGTTGTGTCTGTATTCTAAAATTTAATTTATACACTTGAATTGTTGTTACACAACGGCATTACAGCTTAACAAGGAAATTGCAATTGCCGTTTTCGCATGCGTAAGAACCTGGATTTCATGTAATAGAACATAGAGAGTTATTTGCTTTTGATTTGAATGAGATATACATTTTGATGATTACGGAGCTCAATTTTGTGATTAATTATAATGGGGAGATCCTATTAACATCGCTGATTTGAGATAATTAGACTACATGCCGAGAATATTTTTCCCTTTGATCCTTTTTTAATAAGGGTATGAGAGGAATTAGATTTTTCTGTTAATTGGATACGTAATTATTTCAAACATGATTTATACAAAATTTCAAAGAAAAATCGGCACAAAGCAACAAAAAGCATCTTTTAGAGCCGAAAATTTTTATCGAATTGCGAGGAATTGGAAAAGGGTTGTCAACCTTGGCTGGTTTGTGGCTGCGTTATTATGTTGTATAGCCTGGAAGTTATTATGTTGTACGTAGCACCACGTACATTCGTTCCGGCGCCTCCTGGGAGAACATGTGCGATGTAAGTAACTAAGTGGGCTCGTATACGTGACAACGGTACCTCGGTGTCTACTCTTGTAGCGAAAGTTAAATATTGTCTGCTCGAGTGTGCCGTTTAATGTTCAAAGTTAGAACTTTTGCGTTATTTATTTACTTAAATTGCAGTTTCTGCCTAAATGGCACCTAGTTTACAGTTTTTGGCTTACAAGGCTCAGGCTAAAATACGACGCCGATTAATGAACCCGACGATGGCTGGGGAGTGTTTGCACACATTGTCGGATGGCTCCTTCATTAAGAAATTTCTCTTATTTCGCCAAAGGTCGGTCTGGAGCGGTGATACAATCTGAAATGAGAATAGAGACATGTTCAGCACACTGTTGTTCTGGAAAACTAGATTTCCTGATTCACAAAATTTAAGAAAAAAATCTGCTGTTAAGCCAACTGAAAACAGCATTTTTTGTAAAGGACAGTCGCGTTTAATTATTATGCTCTCATCGAGGTTTTTATTGTAACACTGCACACAAAGGGGTCTATTATTGATTTGTTCTTTTTAAGCGACACAGTTCTTTTGATCATTGTTTATGTTACAATTGGAAGTAACACTGGCCAACGACTAACGTGTTAAAATAAAACAAATGGATGTTGAAAATTGAAGTAAATAGTGGGTCGTGTTTAATTCTCGGCGGAACAAAATTTTTAACAATAAAATAATATTCGCTGTTCTTGTTTATACAAATTAAAATTTGCAACAGTGGGATCGTGCTGGTAATGTGCAACAATGAGAGTTATTGTTTCAATATAATCCCGTACAAAACATTTACCAAATCCACTTTAAAGCACTTTCATATCCATTTAACTCAGATTAAATAAGCAAAACGTGCGAAACCGTGCGGTTTTGTCTGATTTGAAGATTTTTGACAAGTAATTAGCTTTGTGTTGTTTATTTCCGGGACTAGGAAGCACTTTTTGCTTAATTTATCGAAGCAAGGATGTTCTAAACAAAGAGGCGATAGTAATAGTCCGATTTCCAGCAGACTCGCCGAGTCCAAAGGTCGGGTTTGGGAACACTGTGAAATATGGTTTACGGCCCATTACACCTCTCGACGCTGTTTTGCCTTTTAATCCAGAGGGCAACTGTTATCAGAAGTTTGTATTGTTGGGAGGTGTGCTTCGAATGTTATCTCCGGAACGGCAATAAGTAGTTGCATTTTACGAGATTAAATCTTGCTATGTCTTTCCTAACAATGACACTAATGGAGGATGCAAATTCGAGTTGTAAGACTCTCTTGTTGAGTTTATAGTTCTGCTAGTGACAAGGAAATCAACAACTCGGGAGCGAGATGATACAAATTCGACACTGTTTCTCGCGGAGCTAATGTGCCAAAAGAGGTTTATGGAAATTTCTGCTGCCAGACAACGGTGAAATAAATTGTTTCCCATCAACATTTTATTTCACGAAAAACACGGAAAAATCAGGCAAATAATTTCTCTATTGCGATAGACTCCAGAGCAAACTAATTTATTACCTGTTGTTTCAACATGTAGACCGAATAATACAATTATTGCAATGCATGTTTCCAGAAATTTTAGCTTTCAGCCATTATGAAAATTAGTTCCGTTAATTATAATAAGCACTTGCAACAATAAATAAAGTATTTCAAACATCATTTGTGGGTTCTTTTAATGTCAAAGCTTTTAAAATATACAACACATTGGAGAGCTTAACGAATAATTAACGCTCGTTGAAAACACAATCATTGACCAGTGCGACTACCACAAAGAGCTGTGCGTTATTATTCGATCCTTACGGCCAGTCTGGATCGATAAACACTTTCAAAAGAATTCTATGAATAGAATTTTAACCAATGGAGCTGAAACGAAACTAAAAGAACATTCTTAGTACGTTACTCGCGTAAACAATATGCTTCTTGGCAATTTACGGTACACGTGTTAACTAAATGAGATGCAGTTACTTTACACTAAACTTGTCGAAATAATCCAGAAAACATACATAAAAGCCTCTCACTTTGAATGTGGCATCTGTAAAGCAGCATTTCATGTTAAAAGTTGTAACATTATAATATTTTGCCCCTTTAAATGATGGAGTTTAAATTTTTTTGTAAAGGGTAAATGAGAAGATTATTCCAATACTAATAAGTGGTTAAATAAACGGTAGCAAAATTTGTATGAACATCTTCAGCTCCCACGTACTGTAATTGGATTTTATTTGAAACAAGCATAAAGATACAGTAGCATCATATCTTTGGAGTATTGTAATAAAACTCATTGTTATTGGCTTTTCCGCGAACCGAAAATGTTTATTTTTCTCCACAATTCTTGTAATTACCGAGAGTTCCCGAGCCACTTAGCAAAGTTAAATCTTATTATTATAAAAGCCCTTTGAGAAAACCGAGATTTCCGGAAAGCTCTCAATTTATTTTAATTTTTTATACAAAAAAAACCGAATCACGAAATTTATAAGATCTGCTTTAAATTGATCGTCTGAAAACATTCGAGACATAAAATTCGACAGTGAATACATTTTAAAGTGCTTAAAGCTGGTAGTTTCTCGTGTATTTTTCTCTTTTATTCCACTAGTCTTTTCTTGTGTCCGTTTTGCATTCCAAAGTGAACTGAACGGTTCGCACTTTTCTTCTTTTCGTTTTTTATTTGTTTTCCATTCTCTCTTACATATGAGACCCGTTAGACTAAGTTTAAAAGTAATTTATTTCCTTGTTTTAACTCGCCAAGTGTCGCTGACAACACAAACTTCAATCGCTCCTATTTTGCACCGAATTTATCAAGTGCCGGAATAAAACAAGACGATTTTTCTTCCTCCAAATTTGCATTAAAAGAATTTGTTTGTTTTTGTTAATAAGGCAACAGGTTTAGACGAAAAATAAATTGAATTACTTAATGCTGCAACATTAGTGAGGTGGAATCTTTCTAGACAATAAAACATTCAAGCATAATGTTCACATTACCGTCACCACCACTAACAAGGTTCACCAGTCTGGGGTTAAAATTAGTAAATAGTAAAATTTAGTTTTGAAAAAAGTGAAATAACTTTGTTTGCCATTAAAAACTTTGAACACCAGAATACTTTTAATAATAAGTAAGACAACTGCTCGCTTGCGGCACTTGATCTTATGCAGCCGAAAGTTGGCCAAGTTTACCAACAAATAAATTTTTGAGTCGGTCGACTTGAGAAACCCTAGAGGCAGAAAACCAAGTTATAAGTTGTTTCCTCTAATTCGAATAAATTCGAGAAAAGATCGTAGAAAGCGTCCTATAATAACGTGGCCAATTTGCAATTTCCAGGCAAACCGGAGCCGACGATAAAATGGTGGCGTGGTGAGAAGCTTATAGAATCGACGGAGACCCGCAGTGGATTTCAGAACGTGCGCTCCAACCAACTCGTCATCAAAGGCTTGCGAAGGGCCGATCAGCACGCCGCTTTTACATGCCAAGCTTCCAACAACAACATCAGTCAACCGGTGTCGGCCACAACGTCCATCGAAATATATTGTAAGTACCCATCGACAGCTGTGATGGATTGGAAGAATACTCGCCGGAAAATGCGCCGCTGTATTCTTACAAGAACAATAACGCGGAATTGATGACCCCACTTTGACACAAATATGCAACGGGCGAGCTTTTCCACACTCACGAAATGTCAAAAGACACCAACCAAAAAACTCCTACAGATACACTTAGCTCGCATAGATAACTCTGTTAATTGTTTTATTCTGTTAATTTGTGGTACGTATTTTCAAAGATAATAATAATAATAATATAATAATATATAAGAATAATAATATTTTATTTATTTTCATCAATTTATTACATGCAGAAACTGAATTATTGTTTTGTGCTGTTATTGCCTGTTGGTACATATTTTTATATTTATTAAGGTGAGACGTGATCCAGTTTACATATTTTTTCTTATGTCGTATTTGTCTCATTTACTTATTAGGATACTGTTGATCGAAGACAGTGTTTCCCAACCGGTGAACCTCTGGGGGTTTGCGATGTGTATAAAGGGGGTTCGCCAAAAAAAGTGTTGTAAATTTCTTTAAAAAATTAGTTATTTTTTCATGTTGAAGATTCATAAAAATTTAAATTGTTATGGATTCTAGACTGAGTTCTATTTGTTGAACGCGTTGCACCTGAAGACAGATTCACCGCTTTATGTCTATAAAAACAGAACCCAAAACTTATTAATAGAAACAGAGATAATATTGTGCAATATTATGGGCTTTTCGTAGGTACAAAAATTTTAATGAAATTTATTTTTTAACATTGGCTATCAGTTTTCTGTAATTTATTTGAACTGAAATGGGTTGGAAGTTGTAGTAATTTCAAAGTTTTTCTCAATTTAAAAAATGGCATTTTTGTTATTTCTTAGTAAAGTGCAATGAATTCAGCCACCTTCAGTTAATTGCTTTCTGTCTCACATGAATATTTTCCATTTTCGTTACGTTCTTGTTAAAAATTGGAATTGCAATGTAAATTAAGCACTTTTTGTGTGCTTTTTTAAGCTTTTTTAAGCACTTTAATTTACTTCAAAAACTGTTATTGGTCTTAGTATTTGTGTTTTTGTATTTAGATTTTTATAACACAATATCTTTTTTTCAAAATAAATCAAACACTGGATCTGACTTGCTTTACTAAAATTACTACGAATGAATTGGTTACGGTACTATCGTTAGAACTATTTAACATGTCTGTTTAAAAAACATCTTTTACATAATATTTACTGTTACTAGTTTTAAAATTAAAAAAAATAAAATAGAATTCAAAATATACTGAATTATATATTAGTTTTTTTTTTGTTAATTCGTAATTATTAAGATTCATTTAGTTAAAAATGAGCAACAAAAAAAATAAATTCACTATTTATATACAGGGGGTTCGCCAATTTCTGTCGGATTTTAAAAGATGCAAGATGAACAAGGTTGGGAACCACTGATTTAAGCAATTAAAGAAATCTAAGAAAATTCTCAAGACAACTTTTTTCTTCTAATCTGTCTAGTAGAGTTTTAGTAAAATTAAATATAGCAGCTCTATTAAATACAAACTTATCCTTTATATACCTATGCGTGTTGGTTTGACTCAATAGTTAAAAAGTTAACAATTTGAGAAGATATTACGTTTTAAAAATTTTTAGTAAACGAGAATAAGAGGCCAATAATTTAAAATTAATTTTAAGTGATTTTTTGTACACAGAAGAATAACTTGCGCTATTTTTAGCTTTTCAGGAATAATTGCATATTCAAATTTTGAGCCGTGTGTCACTACATTTTTTTGTTTAACCACAAATTTTGTTAACAATATTTAGTATTTTGGATTTGTTCTTCATAGTAATTCTTGCAAGCCATTTGACATATTGCTTTTATTTTTATTACGTCCTTTAAAGAATTAGAACTATATACGAGTACGAGTATTTACTTGAAAATTAGCTATTTGGTTTGCTAACATAAATTTGTGTAATAAGACTTGTGCTCTATGTAAATAAACAGAAAAATCGCGACACTGAAGCACACTTGTTACCCTCGAGAAAAACTTAATACAAACCCGAACCCGAGTGGTAGTCATCTTGAAGAAAACACAAGGATTGCAAGACAAACATTAAAAGGGCTTAAAAGGAAATATGGAGGTTAGCGTCTGGTTAACCAACGTGCTCGAGCGAGCTTTTCTTAACTTCATCAAGGATCACTCGTGCAAATATCAACTTCCTAATCCGGTCGTAGTTTAAACCGATCGTTTGGATTTTAATGGCGCAATGAAATAATTAGAACTAAATATAAATACTCCGCCTGTAGAAGTGATTGTATTATTTGTTTCACCTGCTGTTTCTCCGTTTAATTGGAGGCTGTGGGGTTTCGTAATAATCGGCCAACATCATGTCTACGCTTCTAATTTATTCTGTTCATTTGCAGTCTGACGGCTGCTGTACTAAAGCGAAATAATGTACGCAAAACAACACTTGAAATAATTTTTCAAAATGAAAATTATCAAAGACAAGTCGTAAGCCGCATTCGGATAACGTACGTGACAGAGATTAAAGTGGGCAATAAATATTAATGCTTGCAGATTGTGCAGTGGACGACCACGGCGCCACACACGACCTCGCCCACGAAATTTGACCCTATTTTGGGACACGCGTCTTTTCCTAACTAAATTGCATCATTATTTTGGAATTCCACCGAATTGACAACTTGCTAAGTTATTTGTAATTACGTTGACCGACGGCTAAACTGCTTTATTTATGAACTTCATTGTTTTGAGTTTTGGAAGTGGTTGAAGGAAGTGTTTTCTTAATTAAAAATTAATAGTGTGGGATCGATATTTCCGCCAGCAAACGCAACCTTGACCATTCGCGACCCGTGTTTGGAGTAAATTATTAACCATCGTGTACCGACATTTTCAAAATAAGTTGCGTATGTTAAAGCGCTCCTCGTTTGCCATTTTTCATAACGAGAAAAAATATTATTTTCTTGCTTCAAAAAATTACAAAGCATCCCAGTCATATCAGATATATATTTTTTGTAGAAAACGAACAAAAATTAAAAGCAATCAACGGACATAGGTGGGAAGTTTTGCTCTTATTGCTGCAGACGAGTGCACATCTGGTGCCGAGAAAAATAATTTTGACTAGCTCTGCAATGCGTTTTTTCTTGAATAATACAGACTGGAGCAGTCTGTGCTAGACAGTTGCCTCGGCTTTCCTTAGAGTTTTCCAAACTATTGTACGAAAAACTACAAAATTGTGGCTTTGTGATTTAATAATTAATAATTTAATAATTCAACTTCTAATTTGAACAAAGTGTATTTACATATTTCAGGTCCAGCTCAAAGCTTGTGGGCGGCAAATTTCAAAGCGGTACAATATATAACGTGTAATATTTTATTTAGAGACAATTTGTTGTGTTTTAAAGGCCCCACTTTGGTTCTGTTCCGTTTGTAAAAGACACCGTTTGTATAAGCCTTTAGTTCTTTCTCGCCTCAACAAAACTAGTCGCAAATGTGTCCTTTTACTAGCATCCGGTGCTTATTGTGCAAAGTCAAGCTGTGACTGCTGGGTTTGTATAGAGCTGTCATCAACATCAACAAATGGGTGCGACAACTGATATTTCGCCACCAGCACTTTCATAATTTGTATCGATTGGCGGACTTTGTGGCAATATAAAAAATGTTAATTTTGTGACTTGGCGCGTCTGTTTTGTCAGTTAGTTATTTTGTTAGGCCACAGCTCGTGCTTAATTCGAGCCGCTCGTATTTTTTCTTGCCCCTTTTCCAGATAGTACATTTGAATATGCTAATGTACGATTTGAATGCATTTTCATACAGTGGAGCAAGAGCGCTGATAAGACCGCACAAAATCGTATATATAACGGAAATAGTATATACATTCCTGCAACCTTAATATCCATATCCTGCGAGCGTCCCTATCACAGACCGGCTCCTGCAGGGCCGCGGTTGCTGCATATGGCACGTATAATGGATGCACGGAAACGTAGATTTTATGAAATATTGCTGTGTAACGTCCCGTTCCATCAGCATATTCACGCTGTCCTCGCTTAAGTTCTGATTTGTCTCAATTTTAAAATTTTGCAAGGTTCTGGTGTCTAGAGCTTATTATCGCGCCTTAACGGACGAAATTGAAGCTCACGTTGCCTCATCGAATGCGGCGATATAAATTTTAATTAAAGAAACGCGCCGACACTCTCGTCTTCCTATGATACATGTTCGAGGCAATTACGCTTAATCTTTTATTCCGAAATAATTAGCGTTTTAATTGGATGCAAACACGCCAGGTTTTATTTACGATCCGCACACCTCTCGCGGAAATAATTGAAATATCTTCGGGGAAATACCGAGGCGTGAGGCAGTGCAGCGTGAAGCCGCGTTTTGACGTTTCGGATAATTTATCGGTCAGGTTACAGAAGTCCCGTGTTCTCTGTGGTGGCAGCACTGGCAATATTCACAAGCCATTATGCAGATTAGCTCCGTTACCGACGGATTTACTATGTCTGCAAGTTCAATGGAACAGAACCTTGCGCCCTCGTCCACTAATTCACTTTAAATGCGACGAAATTATCGACACCAGACCGGCTCCTTTATGTGCTAATTACGCACAAACATTGCTGTTGTCACGAATACGACAAAAATTATAGCCGGGGTTCGTTCATTTGCCGCAATTGTCGATTCTTATCGAAATGATATGTTGTGGACGTGCCTACATGCCCAAAGGTTTTCTACTATTGACATAATTGCTGTAATTAGCATTTCTACATGTAATCTATCTAAAGACCGTTTAATATCCATTTACCCCTATACCTAATAACAGACATTACAAATCTTATTTATACCAGTCTTTCAATACCAAAACAAATGATTATTCCTTATTATTTACAAGAAAGCGTAAATGCTTGCTTCGTTCTAAAAGAGCAGTAAGAAATGCAAATTAGAGCAACACACCCATGAACGTAATCAAATTTATCTAAATTAGTAAAAAATCAATAGCACAGCGTCCCCGTGCTGCCTAGATCGATACCTTTACTCAAGCAGTGATTTGATCCCATGCATTTTCGAAATTAAAATATTCTCAGAGCTCTCAAATCTTTTATATAAGACACACGTCTGCTTTAGAGCTGCATCTATTCCCCCATTTTCAAAAGAATATTTCATACATTAAGAAATTTTTCTCGCCGGTGAGCGATCCACAATGACGCATTGCGTCGTGAATAGAAATTCCCCCTTCATCTCAATCAGTGTGACGAACAATTTTCTAAATAGACAGCATTTTCAAAAATTATATGTCCCAGCAATCAATCAATGTTCACTTACGTGACAGTTATTTTGGTAACAAATTCTGAAAGAGTAATAATGAAAGTAAAATCTGAAGCTGAAGTTTGCAAGGTGGGTAAACAGAGAACACGATGCTCGTTATCTCTAATATGATAAAGCTGTTAGTATCAGCACTTCTTGGATAAAACAGGAAACAATAACAGCAAGAAGCAGATGAAGCAAAATAGCCCACTTTTGAAAAGAGGGATAAGAGAAAACAAATATAAACTACGAATTAGCCGATTAATTACTGTAGATTAAATGAAGATGTAAAATAGAGATTAACATTTCATGATAAAAGTTTTAAATTAAAACTGGAAATAAAATGAAATATTAACCTACCCTCCAGGTAAGTAAATAAAATTCGTTGTTGACCAAGCAAAAAGTGTTTACTGAATTAAAATAAAATTGATATTGAATTTTTTTAAGGTTTTGTTTTGTGGTTTCCCGGAGCACACCGGAATGATCAACGTTTAATCTTGTTTGTTCGTTAACAATTTTTTGTGAAAAACATCGAATTAGTGCCGATTTATTCGTTACCCAAAGCTAATTTTAATTAAAAACCAGTTGAGTGAACATGCAATTATAGGTGGAGCTTTCATCGATATTCAGTTGAGAAAATTGAATTTTCTACTAATTCACTATGATTGTGTGTTGGAATAGGTAGATTGAATCGGCTTTTTTATTTTTCGTGCACTAACCTGTTCCAGTTCCATCGAAGATTTATTTTGTGGCGTTTTGTTTTATAATTCAAAGTGCGAAGCTTGTAATCTTTTCAGTGCGGAATGAAAAATTTTCATTGTTATTCACTGAGCTTAGAGAAAAGTCTAACCAAAGCAAGTGCCACTTAATAAGCTTATTACTCCCTTTTATTAAATTTTTCTTAATTCGTTTTCGGGCCATTTTTAAAAAAGCGAAGATTTACACTAATTCCTGTTAATTCAGTTTAGCGAAATGAAATTACTACTTAAGCTCTCCCCGGCACAGCTTTTGTAGAGTGGCCGAACTGCCAACTATGAATATTCATGAAGGGAAGTTGTCTCATAACTTGCATGTGAGTTATTTTATTCAAGCGGATGGATGCATATTATTTTAATTTCGCTACAAAATGTCGGAAAATCAGGCCTCGGTCCTGCCAAAAGAGGCGATTTCTTGCACGATACAGTTGTCTGGAAAAGTTCTCCAACCGCTCTTTGTAGAAACCATGAAAACGAACTTCAGGAACGCGGTATCTGTTTTCACGCATAGAATATCAATGAGACCGCAGCCGCCTCTGATCTGCTGCTGAAAGATACTTGCACTTGAGATCTCTCTCGAAAACGGACTCAGTGATT
This sequence comes from Tribolium castaneum, assembly GCF_031307605.1. Taxonomy (NCBI): domain Eukaryota; kingdom Metazoa; phylum Arthropoda; class Insecta; order Coleoptera; family Tenebrionidae; genus Tribolium; species Tribolium castaneum. The sequence continues at coordinate 17,160,590 of NC_087396.1, forward strand.
TCTACAAGCAATCTACAGGCTTGGTTTGAGAGAACTCTGAAAGGTTTTTTAACAAAGATGCCGGTTTACACAAGCATTCGTCGGGCACTTTTACGATATTATACGAGTATATTAACCTGATGTTTCCGGTTTTGATAAAAAGCTTTATTCAACTTGGAATTACACATTTCGAATTCAGTGAACCAACCTACAAATAATAAACCTAGTTTAAATTTTTTGTAGAACGTTTCAACCCAATTTTTACTTAAGCTAACGGGATGCTTTCGTAAAAACTTGACTAAAGCATACGTTTGAATTAGGTTTATTATTTTATTAGTGATTACATTTACAGTTAACAAACACTAATGAAACTAACTAAAAATACAAAATTAATTTCACTATAAATTAGCGTTTAAATTTTGGTGGAGGCGCCGGGACAGCAAATGTTTTTGGTCTGGTACCTCCACCAAGTTTAATCAACAATATAAATCAGTCTTTTGTTTTCAAAAAGATCTTTAATTGTAAGCTATTAATATACATTTCTTAGGCTCAGGGGTTTTATAACACATCAACTTGAAACATTTTTTGAGTAATAAAATGTAAAAAATCAATATAAATTATGGCCCATTTATATTATTATTTTAACAAACCTATTGGAGGAAATTAAATAAAATTGAACACAAATGGATAGTTACATTAGTAGTGGTAATACTGTATGTGAGCCATTAACTTGAAATGCATTCTCTAATAACAGTCAAAAAATACTTAATTCAAAATGTGTAGTTAATGGTGCTTTAAGTACTTAAATTATTATAACTCAGAATAGTTAATTTAGAATTATGTATTTTTACGCAATTAAATTAAACCGCCCCCGCTTTTATTGCTTCTGAAGTTTTTACATATTAGTTAACCAATAGTTCTAATTATATTCCAGCCAGAGGCTTCTCTTGTCTACTTCCACAAAATCGAAAACAATAATGGATTAATGTTCGCTCTAGAGTTAGTAACATTTTTGCTTTTATATTTTGCATTAATTAACTCGGTCGAAGCTTTTCCCGGAAACCATTTTATAATGCAACTTTTCGCTCCATCGCAACTCCTCATCACGTATAAAATCTTGAACTTTGCTGATAAAAATAAATTAAGTCGTGTTTGCGTTAACTATCGTTTAAAATGCAAAGTACGAAGATTCGGTCGTCGATCGATGGTTTTTATTCGCTTTCTTCTCCTTACGAAATTAATGAAGCACGAGTGATTAATACTGTTTTAATAATCTAACACCGGCTAAGTTGATTTAGTTGTAAGGATTTCCGCTTTCCCAAGCAATTATTGGCGTTGTTTGTGTCGGTGTGATTGGAATAAGATCTCTTCTGAAGCGACTGGTAATGAACCCGTTCGATGTGCCAGTCACATTCGGCTCTCTTACACTTCTTTAACTGCCTATCCTGTTGATAAAAACCTCTTAAAAGAGACGTAAATTTATATTATCGAAATTGACTCAGCCTAATTCCGTTTAAAGACGATGCTTACCCATCATTTTCAAGCCTACATCGAGATGCTAAATCGACTTTAAAAGATCGAATTTGCGAGACGGAAAATACCCGACAACGAAATTATACCGGCGATAAATGGATTCATTCTGCAAAAAATTCAATAACTTAACTAGAAAATTAAATCTTTGGAAAGTTTTCTAGTTTTAGCAAGACGCAACTTTGGGTCAAATAATTTAAGCAAAAATGTAATTAAATTAGAAGCACAAGGCAAACATGCTAAATTAAATATTAACGCTGTCAAATGGCTTTGCAAACAAGACTGGACTTAAAAAGGTTAGAATCCAAAGTTTCGTGTTTGACCCCCATTAATATCAAGTGCATAACAGGCTGCACCCTAGCGTGCACATTTTTTCTTTTTTTATTCGAGCTCGGTTGAATCAGATCTCTTTGAGTGTACCTTCCTCCAAAAATAATTTCTCCAGGTTACGACCTCCATAAAATTCCGTGTTTGTTTTCTCCGTTAGGGGGAAAAATATACGAAAGTCTTAATTAAATATCGCACTTAATAACGTATCTTTGGCACCCCTTCTACTTTTAATTGAGAGAGTAAAACTTTACGGCACGATATCGTCCTTCCGGTTTTAAAGCTCGTGTGTCTGAACATTAAACCAATTACGCTACAGGAGATACATTAATTAAAAACCCCAAAATTTGAGAGCGATACTTTCACACGAAGGGAGATGATAATTTATTTCTTTTGGGGAAGAAAATGCGGCCTTAATCGTGATTCATGATAAAAGGTCAGAACGGCGCAGTAAGGCATATTTCTGGCATACATCCTGTGGGACCATTCCTCTGCTCTCCTGTCAACTGCGCTCCCAGCAGGATACATGCAAAGAATGCTCGCCTGAAGTCTTTATCTAATGTGGAGTCATTAACTTGTAAATGAGGATGTAGGGCCGGCTTAAATTACACCCTAACTCGCTTAATTTTCCTTTGCTTTAAACGTCGAAGAAGTGTTAAAGTTGCAGTCGAGATTTATTGATTTCGCTGCACGCAAAGAGATTTCAAAGAAACCTTTTACAAGTTTCTTTTAATCTCTTCGAGCCGGTAAGTGGCACTATGATTTCGCTTCGCTGCTGGAAATATTGCTTTATTACATGGGGTATATTTCATTTTAAAATGGGTTTGGTGACATGACAAATCAGCAATCTGCCACTACCAGAGACTACAATTTAACATCCAGATAAAAAAATGCGCGAGATTTTTTAGTGTTTATTGCAAGTTTTTGCCTCTGAGGCAGAAAATAAATTCGGAATGTAACTAAAGAGAATGTAGTCTCTCAATTATGTTTTTTGCAGTTCGGCCACTACATGTGGAGATAATGAGCAGCAACAATCCCTATTCTGCCGACAGGCTGTACGAAATAGCGTGCCAAACATTCGGATCAAGGCCTCCGGCTAAAATTACGTGGTATATGGATAACAAGGAGCTGCTTCCGCCAAAATATAATTACACTCAAGAGGTAACGTTTCACAATTATTTTTGCTTCAAACTCTGATTTTTTACTATTTTTGCAGAACTCGCCGGACGGCAACGTGACTCTGTCCAATTTGTCTGTCATCCTGACGCGGCAGGACAACGGCAGGACTCTCACGTGCAAGGCTTCAAATGACCAGGTGCAAAACGGCGTCGAGGAAGCCACCGTCAAACTCAACGTCTTCTGTACGACCTCATTTTTATAATTTTAAAATTTCTTTTTTATACGCGTTTTCGTATAAATCTGGTAGATTTGTTGTCGACGACCCGTCGGGCGTACGAAAAAAGGGTCGATTGACAAAATCAAATATCCGTAAACACCAATATAAAATCTAGCCACGAGCCGATTGGAAAAAGACCGTCGGATAATCTAGGAAAAGCGGATTGAAAATCTTTTGTGTTTCAGATGTGCCGATCCTGCACCTGTCTTTGGGCTCGAACCTGAATCCGGACGACATCGAAGAAGGAGATGATGTTTACTTTGAATGCAAAGTGAATGCTAACCCTGAGGCATATAAAGTACTCTGGAAGCACAACGTGAGTTATAATGTTCATTCCTACGCAATTTCAATGCATAATTCCACTCAAAACAACTGCTGGAGCCGCTATCTGCCTGAATTATCTTACCGGAAACGCGATTTTCTCTAATTTGACTGCTAATTTCTCATCACATTGTTTCTGTAAATTACCAGCGCCTCAACATTCAATTTAATTAATTTCGTTCGAAGCCGCAAATGCCGAAGTGCATTTTTTACGTGGGCTAATCTAAAACTCCAACTCATTGTCCGCAACTTTATATGAGCAAAGTTTTGCGTAGTCAAATGCACACAACCTGCCGGCATTAGCTGACATCAGTTTTATTTTATTTTCACAAATCTATATTTCATCGTAAATGACATGCTTTATTAATTAATTTTTTGAAAATAATCCGAATTATATTCTGTCAAGCTTTAGCTGACGTTAAAAGCAACAGTTCAACAGTAATAATTAATAAACAGATTTATTTTTGATATCTACAAACAATGATAAAAGAATATTTTATTTGGGGACAGAAAAATGCATAAAACGGCTGATATTGGTATTTTTGTTTTAAGGGTTTCTTGTTGTAAACATAGATTTTTGTTCGAAAATTTTAAACGGAATAAAAATGTTGTTTTATTTAAATTAGGTAAATATGTAAAACCGCGGTACACAATGCGGTTCTAATTAACACAATTTATTTTATTTTAAAGAGAAAATTACCATTTTCTTGAAGCACAAGCTCGTAATGGACACGAAAAAAATCTCTTACTTGCTATTTATTTCCTTAATGTAAATTTTTTCAAGATTAAATAAAGTGATATAAGAAATTAGAGTTTCTCAAGTTTTAAATGTGCCCTCAACCCAATTTTTTTCTCTTTAGCGATTTAAATTAATTTTAACGAGAAGCTTTAACCTACATAAATTCCTTATTTAGATAAAGCAAATTTTTCTTCTCAACGTAAACAAGTAAATAAGAAAATAAGGGTTGCAGCCTTTTCTCATTTTGTTCTTCGGAACAGACAATATTTTTAACAAACCTCGACGTTTATCACACATTCGCTCCCCACATTGATCAAATAAGAAACGGCTAAAGCTCTTCCGATTTAGTGAGGGTCTGCGGCAATTTCCTTTCTCCAACAAAGAAAACACATAAAAATTTGTTTGAAGTTGCATAAGTTCAGAGGTTATATGGAGGATTAAATCTATAAACCCGCCTATGCCTCCAACTCATGTATTTCCTTGCGCAAATTAAACTTCGATTATTCTCACCGGAATAACTGCTGTCTCTCGAAAAACACAACTGATTTAAAATAGCGTTATAGGTCCCGGCCAAATCGCAAAAGTTTTATGTTTGTTGTTAGTTAAACTTCTTTTGAAGAGTTGGAAAGTTCTAGTCGAGAGCATCAGCTCACATTCTTATCAGGAGAATTTCTTGGGCTTTTTCGACCCTCAAAATTCGATATTTTCCCCGAAATTATATTTTAATTAAAGTCAGTAAAGCATTGTTAATCAACAATTTCTATGTATTTTGTGCCACGACCACAATACGGATTGCATTATCCAGATCTAGGACAAGTTCTCCACGTCAACATCGATGAAGGCTCGCCGAGAAATGAAAAGGACGACTGATCCTGCCTTATAAATTGCGAGCTGAATTGTTTTGCGGCCGCTTTGTGGCGGCTTGATGGTAAATTTCTGAAGTACTGACGTTCTATTATATTACTAAAGTTAGTTAGGCAAATAACTGGATAAATTCCTGAAAAAAATATTTCAGCTTTGTCGCTGCGATACACCGACGGATGAAACGATACCGTGTTTACAGAAGGAACGGTTTTATTTATATTTGTTCGACGTGGGCTGAGAGAATTTATAATTCATATTTACCTGAAAATAACAAACCTGCATTCGTCTAGATTTTTAATCGAAAGCTGCAGTTGCGAGAAAATGTTCATTTTAAATTTCAAGCTAAGCAACTTGCGATTTAATATTCCACATTTGAGTTGGGAGCGACTTTGTATCTTAGAAAAACTGATAAAATCAATTCTGCTTCATTTTGTCTTATATAAACAATTTTGTCTTTCTAGGACAAGACAAAACAAAACAGAAACGAAACGGTTTATGTGATTTATATGTTCTTACAAAGTTACATTTTTATTTGTTTTATTTTAAATTTAACCTGAATGAAATATCGCTTGTAAGTGTTTCATCTGTGGAACGCTATACCCGTGTTAACTTGGAACAGCTTCAGTGAAGCTAACACCCCACTTGCCGACACTTTGCAGACTTTATGCACTAATTTGGTGTACAAATAATTTCTTGTCTTTATGTTACGTCGTTGCAGCGAAATAACAGTTTCGGAATACTTTTAAATCGTAAAGTGGTCATTTTAAATTTCTTTATTTTCGACATAAATTAATGTTGGCATGTCGAATAAATATTGCAACGGCCGTTAAAATAACTAACAGATTTAGCTCCATGGAAAATATTTAACTAGTTTAGTCATTATTAAACAATTTTAAAGTGTTTGTGGGATTTTAATTCCCAAACCAAATTAAGCTTTTTGCTACTAGTTTTATTATTTATTATTTTAACCTCAGCATGCAGATGTATTTTTCAATGTTTCGAAATTTCCGTATACCCAATATGTATTCCGCTCGAGTTAATAAACTTTGTTGCTTGAGGGTCGTAAGCAGTGTGCATTTAGGTAAGTGTCGGTGGAGGAAAGATCTAGCCCTTCCGGCTATTTGTTAACTTTCAGGACATCCACAAGACCCCTCGTCAATATTAATGCTCTAGTTAATAATTGTGAAATGAAAAGAATTTGGAGCAGCCCCGGATTTTTCCAGGCAATGATTGAACGTTTCGCATTATCGAATAAACACCGACAGTTATTTATGTGCGGAATCGAAATGCTAAAAAGGACGTCCTTAGTTCAATAAAGCGCAGTCACGTCCTTGGAAAATATACAGCCGTCGAAGAGCATCGAAGTTTAGGCACAGCGAAGAAACAATTGTAGCGAATTCCTGATGTCTCATAGCATCCCTTTAATATCGCTGAATGGATGTATCCATTTCTCCACGTCAGACGCTTGTATTCGGACGGTATGCACGAATTACGCTACACCTCTTCCTGAAATGCTCTGGAATTCCAGAAACTCTAGACACGTCCAGACTTTTAGCTGTAATTACTGAACGCTGTTGTTGCGTTTCGCCCTGATATAATAAACACCGAGCTGTGCGCGGACATGATACTTGCCGGGTCATAACGTATACGTCAACTCCGTTGGACTCTTCCTCGCCGAGCGTCGGGAGAGGGCCATATTTCAGATTGGGTGGCGCAGAATTACCGAACTTTCCTACGACTAAAGTTCGTTTATTAATTGTAGTTCGGGCCTCTTCCAGATAAGTGTGTGGTCTCCAAGTCGAGATAAAAGACAAATAAGCAAGCAACTTGTGTGTATTTAGCACACAACCTCGCTACTTCGCTCTAATAAAGAGAAATTTCAGCATCGGCAAAAAATAAAGCTGTTTGCAAGCTTGCTGTTCTGTTTTATTGGTGTTGTTTCTTAGCGCGGTTTTTGTCACTGGCTACCAGACGTTATTAAATCAAACGCTAATTGTCTACAAGCGCTGAGACTTCTTAGACGGCGCAAGCAACGTTTTTGATGAAGATTCGACGAGACTTTAGATATATGAATAATTTAAGCGCTAATCTCCCCATCATAGGACATTTAACTTTAAAACATTACGCCGGAATTAACTAGCAAGTTTATATAAAAGCGATGGCAGTTCAAAGCACATGCTAAAGCTTCCGCTAGTTAAAAGCTTTGACTTAATTCGCATTTTTACTCAAATGCTTCCGCAGGGATTATGCAGCGTGTGTCAGAATTATTTCGAATAACTTACTGTAAACATACTAGATCAAAACAAAAAAATGTTCGGATTTCAAGATACAAGTATTTGAGTTTATTGCAATTTAATCCGTTGATCTGCATTTGATAAGCAATCTTTCTATTCATCTGAACATCGTCACAATTTTAGCAAGCCTTCTCTAGTTTGAGAGGGTTTAAAACTTTTATTGAAATGTTTACTAAGCACAAACTTATTTAATTTGCGAGTTTCTCGGAGAATTATGAAATATTCAATTGGTTATGATAAAAAAATCTCTATATTGGCTTTTGCAGTTGCGTTAATATTGATTTCTGCTATTTTTGCTTTACTGGGTTAGCTTATTTGGCTTGTTTTTGAGGAGGATCTCCTTCCCCTCCCTGCCTGAATCCGAGTTTATGCCCCGTTTGGTGTGAAAACAAAAACGAAGGGTATCATGTAGACGAATCGAAAGCTTAGAAAAAAGCGCGTTTTTGGGTTGTCGGTTAAATTGATTGATCTGTCCAACACGCAGTTCTCGTATTGAAAACGGAAACCATTAACAATTAATCGATTTACTAATTTACTGCTTGAGCGATCTTGTATTTTAGACGGAACGTATGTTTGTATCATAATTCCAGCGTAAAATTGTCGGATTAACGTCGAACATTTACGTCATCAGGTTCGAATAAAGACAACAATTATCCGATTCTTGGAGTTTCGAGAACGCGCTTTCAATTTATTTCGAATAGTTGGAGTAGTAAATATTTAAATTGTTTCATTTATTTGCAGGATCAAGTTATACAACATAATCAAAAGGGCGTTATTGTAAGTAGAGGGAACCTGGCTTTACAAGGAGTTACAAGGAGCCAAGCTGGAAATTATTCATGCGTAGCCTCCAACGTCGAAGGGGATGGTGATAGTAACAGGGTGGAACTCAAAATCATGTGTAAGTTTCACTCCCAAATTTAACCCCAATTTCATCAATATTTATCAACTGCTTTACACGAACATTTTTTAACACCAACAAAATATAAATTTTCTTCTATGGTGCTCGTGAAAACTAACAAGGTTTAACAAAAGATAAATTTTCTGCAAATTCTTAGAAAGACTGAAAATTCCTCGTTCCGTCCGTGAGAAATTGTCTCTACAAATTCGCCGCGTTTAATGTTGCCTGTGTTCAGGCCTAATTACCACATAACATTCAACCTAATTTATGGATATGTACGAATTCCTACCTTTTTTCAGAGCTTTTTGTAAAAATGTAGTAGAAATAAAACATCACCGTTGGGCTTTGTGCACTGTTCAATTTGTAATAGCCCAGTAATGTTTCTCAATTTTGATATTCTGTTTGAACGTGTAAACAACTTCAGGTATTATTAGCTTATTCATGAATTATTTATTATTCTGTTTTATTTAAACGTATATTAAAAACCTCGCTTAAGGTAATAACTAAGAATATTAACATCTATTTTCATTGCTCAATAAATGGACTCATGAACTTACTCGTACCAATATTGCAAGGTATCTTATTCTAGGAAACTATTTTATTTTAATCTTGCTAGAATATTGTAGAAATAAATATGTAAAGATGACGTTTCATTTTTTTCAAACCCTTGTAAATAAGAAGCACTGCAACTTTCCTATTTATGTGAATAAAACTTACGATTCATTTTATCCTAAATAATTCCACATCAATAACAAATAATGGAAAGTTTCACAATGCAATAAGTAATTCTTACAGTTTACAGTCTACTACGGCAAACAATGCTATTAAAATAATATATTAAAAATCAAGTTTTATAAGACCAGCCTTGAAGCATGAATTTGATTTCAAAAACGAGTGGCGTTAGCCACGAGTTATTTGAAAAAATGAGTGCTTCAGGGTCTTAAGAAACGAGTTTTTTATACTACCTTTTGTAATTTGTTCTCTTTTTGACGTTTTTAAACAGAAATTTTTATTTCAATCAATTTAGGGATCTTTGTGACAAGTGGTAATTTCGCAATTTGCAAAGTGAAAATGTGAGTTAAGATTTTTCTCTTTTCTAAATTCAGTCAAAAAGCAGGAGTATAATAATAAAAAAGAAAATAAAAATAATGAAGATAAAAAAAGATAATAAAGGTAATCTTGCAAGAACGCCCTTTGAAATTTGGGAAATTGGCAAAAATACGGTCACGAATTAGCTTCCTGCCAACCTAAAAATTTTCGTAAAATGTTCCGTCAAATGACTACTATGACATCGCACTTGATGACATTGCGTGCTTTAATATGCCTATTAAAGTGTCTAAATGGCGGTAAATTACAAAATAGTATATTGAAAAAAGTTTCATAAGACCAGTCTTCAAGCCCGAATTCAGTTTTTTGAAAGAATGAGTGCTTTAAGGTTTTATGAAACGTGGTTTTTATACTATTTTTTGTAATTTGCCCCTTTTTTGCCGTTTTTAATCAAAAATTGTAATTTAAGTCTATTTAGGGATTCTTGTGACAGTTTGCAGTTTGTGAAATTTGTAAAAATACTGTCGAGAATTTACTCCTTTCTCACCCAAAAATTTTTGTAAAGTGTTTCGTCAAATAATGGCTATTATGACATCGCACTTGATGACCTTGCGTGCTTTAAGATGCCTATTAAAGTATCAAAATGGCGGCAGATTACAAAAAAAATATTTTTGTCCAAGTGCAGCTCAATGATTAATTTTCGTAATTGTTAAAACTTTGTTAATACCAATGCAAATAGTTTAGGTACTAAATAGCATTTTAGATTTTTTAAATTTTTTATTTTGTTTTATATTCTTCCACCCACTGGCACGGTTTTGTGTTCCAATTTCTGCAATTTTGTTTTAATAAGATACGGTGCTTGAATTTTATATTTTATATAGATTCAGCAAGTGCTGACTACTCCTCCAAACGTAATCGTAAAGTCGCATAAAGTTTTTAGAGAACTGTTGTTTGAGTACTTTTTGTAAGAAATAAACTGGTAAATGAGTGGGCACTTGAATTGTGTAGATTGAGAGTAATAAACCGTTTTATGGCTGCGAGTAAAACACTTCGGTAAAATTTTAACGTCGAGCTAAATACATGTTGACCACCTTATCAAAGATCTTTAACTTTTATAGTATCATTAATTCTAGTGGCTCTTTAATGGGTTTTCGTTAATTCCGATTACTTCTAAGTTGCCTTAATGGCTCGGGCCGAGTCTTTTGTGATCCTCCGTTAAAAACCCGATTGAATCAGTTGTTAGCAGAGTTCCTCCTTTCAGACAAGCCCGTATGCCGTCCCGAACAAAAGCGCATTTACGGCGTGGCCCGCCACGAGAATGCCAAAATCCTGTGCGAGGTGGAGTCTTATCCGCCCCCCGACAGTTTCAAATGGTCTTTCAATAACTCCGCGGAGAACGTGGACGTGCCCCAAATGCGCTACCATTCGGGCGTGCACCACTTCACGTCCACTCTGACATACACCCCCATGAACGAGCTGGACTACGGCACTGTCATGTGCTGGGCCAACAACTTGGCCGGGAGGCAGCTGGAGCCGTGCATCTTTCACGTCATCGCCGCCGGCAAACCGGACCCTCCCTTCAACTGCACCATCATGAACCAGACCAGCGAATCGCTGGACGTCGAGTGCTCGGAGGGGTTCGATGGGGGCCAACCGCAGTTTTTTCTGCTGGAAGTTTACGACCAGCAGACCGACGCGCTGCAGGCCAATGTGTCCGCTAAGTTCCCTTTGTTTACCGTCAGCGGACTCGACCCGGGAAAGATACTCAAAATGGTGGTCTACGCCGCCAACTCCAAGGGAAAGAGCGAGTCCGTCATGCTGGAGGGCCTGATGCTCAAAGCCGCCGAAAAGCAAACAGGTATGACTAGAATATTCCGAATTTCTAGGTTGGCTAATAGTCACTACTACCATACGATCATTTGAATTTATAATTAGAATGGGCTTTATTATTTTTTTAACTTGTATGAAAACGCTGAATATCATAATTAATCATGCTGAAAAGTCAACTAATATGATTTCGAATGGCAACATTCAATTAGAACATATTTTTTTCTTAAGTTTGCAATCCAATTACAAAGAAAAAAAACGCTTACTCTAATTACAAATTTAAGTGATGGCATGTTATTATTATTATTATTATTATTATTATTATTATTATTATTATTATTATTATTATTATTATTATTATTATTATTAAATAAATAATAGTACAAGGTGTTTCAAGTTTTAGAGCCAGTTAAAAAATAAAAAAATAAAAAAATAAATAAAGTTGGCTAAAAGAAAAAAAATATCTCAAACGATAGAGTTTCCAATAACATACTTCAATCTGTTATCCTAAATTTTTATGCTATGAGTGTGAAATACAAATTACTACATTACAATTGTTTTTCAAATCATTGTAATAGTTTTTTTATAATAAAAATTTTTCTTTTTTAAGTGAGAATTCCGGAATAGAAATAGTAAAAAACCTATTGCGTTTTGCGCAAATGTTTTTTTTTAGGCAACTGAAAAAATTTACTTTTTTAAAAATTTTCTTCGGCTGATTTGACGACTTCACTGCGTTCGTAGGTCAATATACCAGCCTGGGCAATTTAAGCTTCGCTTATACTTATAATAATATTACCGATTTTTTTGAGAAAAAACGAACAGTGTTAGTTATAAAAAATTGATTTTACCGGTTGCCTGGGTAGATAAAAATTGGTACATTTCAGAAATTACATAGAAATGAAATAATTAAATGTGGTAAATTTAAATTTCAGGACCGCTTGAGATCCTACAGTTTTTTATTTATAAACAGTATAATATATACTGGCTGATTTTTAAATTGATCGACAAATTTTATCACAGCTTTCCAAAGATAAATAGAGAGGATCTGTACTATATTTACGTTTTTATTTTGTAGTGGTAGAAACCCTTTAATTCCTGCTATTTACTACCATGAATAAAATTTTGTTGGTCTGTTTAAGAATGTACAGTATATTATGTGTTTGTATTCATAGTTTTTTGTATTTTGTGTTTTACTTTATTTTGTTTTATTTCAACAGAAATAATTAGTACAGATGTAACAAGTTTGATATTTGCTTTTTAAAGTGGTAAGAGTTTCATTTTTTTTAAATTCTTAGTTTTCTTAGTTTTTTTTTAAGCATGTCTTAGATATGGTAATCTCAATAATGGTAATATTTTTTTTGCGGGAGTCATAGGGGGAATTCTACTCATAATTATACTCATATATTAAGAATTCTCTTAATTTCTTCCAATCCACTCATTCAACTGTTTATTCCCTCTTGTGTGTTTTGTTTCATATACTTCGCCGAAACCAAAAGTAAAACAAAAGTGTTTTCTTGTTTTTTTTCATTTCGTTGGATATTTTATGTTTTTGACTTATTTTTATAAAGCGACAGTTTACTTATAAAAAGTTGCGATACTACCAGAAATGAGAACAATTTACAAAAAATTTATTTTTGTAGAAATTTATTTTAGTAAGAAATAAAATTATTTATCTATTAAGACTCTAATAATTCGCTTGGTATATAAATAAATATTTCACTACAATTTAAAATGTTTTTTGATAGAAGAAAATTGGTCAGTATGCAAATTAAGTAGATCCATAAAACTTCGACGTTCATTTTCTCTAAATAAAAAACATCTTAATGGATAATTCTGGATGTTATTTATAAAGAAATTAAATCGTATTCTTGTTTTTAACGTTAATGTTATAAATAGTTAGTCAGTGTTTGACTATCAATAATCTCAAACGAGTAAACAAAAACTGGAATAGCAAAAGTGTTTGTGCCTTTTATGAAATCTTTTAAATTTAATTGTGTTTTAACTAATTGTTTACCTAGATCTTGTAATATATCATAATGTGGTTGTCTGAAAGCCAAGCATTTATTCAAATCGTCGTTATTTGGGTTTTTTTAATTTTTAGTTACAAAATTAAGGGCCGGTTTACGGAACGTTCTAATCGCATCTAATCGCATTGCATTTTAAATGGCAACTTAATTTGAATGAGTTTTATTTGGAAATAAATTTTAATTTCGCTTTCTGTAAACCGGGCCTTAATTTTTGAATTTTTTCTACTAACTGCTACAATTTTGCATTTGCCTACCTCAAATGACATTCCAGTATTTAAAAAAAACATTAATTTAAGTAACAAAATTAGCCGTTCAGTTGTTACTTTTTAGTTTTTTTATTATTAGGTATTGTTGCTAATGTTATTATTAGACGATTTTTTTCCTCTAGTTAGCACTGTGCTTGAAATTGTGTTTCAGTTTTGTCGCTGGGAACGCGGGATCAGCTGGAAATCGCGCCAATTCTGGGAATATTAGTGGCCATTGTGACCGCACTCCTCCTGGTGACGGTCGTAATTCTGGGGGCTCTCAAAGTGCGAGCTGCGCATCGCGAGGGCTCTCGAGCTCTTAGACCTGGCTTCCTGCCCGTCAAGGAGAAAGTCACATTGCCGTTACGGTCCGAATCCGAGGATTTGTTTGAGAAAGACGATAAAAATCCAGATGTTATTCCGGCTAATAAAGGTAAATTTATTTCGCGTCGTTGCTTGCTTTCGAATGTTCGATTCGGGCTAACGATGTCGTTTCCAGACCCGATGCAAAATGATTATTTTTCATATATTATTTACGTTTACGGACGTGTTGGCCGAAAGCCAGTTGCTGGTTCCATTAATGTCGTTACATTGAAATTCGATCATCAAATTATTTTTGAAATGTCTAAATTTGGTGGATGCGCCGGGCTGTATTCATAATTTATATGCCATCCATTTAGACACACTTCGGAACAAAATGATCAAACCAAACCTTTCCATATTAATAAATCAGAGAGTGGTATTGTTCGCTACTTAAAAGTAAAAGTAAAATTTTAAAAATGTGTGGCATTTATTGCGGCAGTTTCTCGGATAATGCAAATACTCTTCTGCTTCTTGCACCGAAATTGCCAGAAGCTACAAAACCTGGCTCATATCTCACAACATTTTCCGAATATTTGCTTTCACCTCTCACAATTTTATTCTAAACTATTCTCTTGCAAAATTTCATGAAATTTTACATCGTTGTATCGCAAATTCGTTCATTGTCCAAAGCATTTCGCAGTGCAGACATAAATGATGTTTGACGCTGTGCGGATGCAAGCTTAAAAGCCGGAACATTTTGTTGACAACGTTGAGTTTTTATTTTACGCTTCGTCTAAATCTTTTCATTCTCTCGCTTAGTTCATTATGAACATAGTGGATAAAAATCCGACTTGTCACGTTTGAGAAAAAAAACAATAAATTAGCTTCAAGTCAATAATAACACCAATGTTTATCTCTCATAACTATTAATCAAGTAAAGTTTATAACTGATAATTTACGAAGCATCGCAGATGCAAGATATTAATGGAATGTGCGCGCTGCTTCATAAATTAATAATTAGTTTTTGACTTTGTGGTGTTTCTGTTCTAAACATATTTTTATTACATCTGTTTCAGACTCCGATTATCAACTGGGGTCAGCCGCTCAAACTCCCGGTTTGAATAATTCAGTGACAGCTACAACTGAGTACGAAACATCACCCCCTCAGCAGAATCTCACGCCCCTCGCAGAAGCCTTCATGGCTAGAGATCGAGCTTTCGCCTCCCAACATGTAAGTTAGCATAATAATTGATTCTACGAGAGCTTTTAACTTGCCGTTCGCATACTTGTTGTTGTTTGAAGCTAGTTCGGGATGTAGTTTATTAGGATCAACCCTGAATTTACATGTTTGTTTTAATTTAGTTCGACGATAAAGTTTCTTATATTCAAATTTATTCAATTTCTGGTGGAATATTTTGCATATCTTAGTGGGGCTCGCTCGATGTTTACAACGAATTATACGACCTTTTTACGACGACGAAATTATTTTTAACGCCATTAGGACTGTTTTACGCACTTTTTATTTTTTTACGGCTTGATTCACTTGAGTGTGTTTTTTTATTTTTTTAGGGTAGCTATTGGCAGTATACTGACATTTACTAAACTAAGTTACTTGAAAAGGGGACGATAGGTATTATGAATAATACACAATTTTTGGCTTCAACCTCACTCCTGAGCTTTTCTTTATTCGTTTCAAACTGTTTTTAAATATTCAAAACAAGACATGATTTCCCATTTATACCCATTTTATGTTGAAAAAACAATTTAGTTTTAGAAATTATCAACTCGTGTTTTTTCCTTAATACAAATAACACAAATAATTTTACGACTCAGCAATTTCTTCGTTTGGAATCAAAGCAGATCCCTCTCGAGTTCTTTGTTGTCTATTGAAGCCTCACCATCAGACTGACATAAAGATGACAAGGGTATGACTACATAAAAAGGGATAACATGACATTGATTTTTTAATTCCGTAAGATTCTAGCAGAATAATATCATTTTTATTCATTTTTAGTGACATTAGAAAGGGCTAAGCCACATAGGTATGTTTGTAAACATGTTTAAGCTACAACGTACCTTTTGCATACTAGACCTTCTTTAGGCCGGTCAAATTAAATTAAATTTCTGCTCTCATTTTTCGTAATTTGACTGGTCTGGTTTTAGTCAGTTTTTAGCGTTGAGTAGTTAGTTCTTAGTTTGTTTTAGACAGTACTTACTTTTTCAAATATTAGAAAGTATTCCTCTCAAAGCATGGCACTAGATTATGTTGCAACAGTAAAAATATTTGTCGACTAAATAATAAATTAAATATTTATAAACAGTTTGAAACTAAAACTAAACTTCTGAAACTTTTCCTCTTCTACCTTTCGATATTTCCGCATGTTGTCTTTTAAAAATATTTTCGAGAGCATGTCGCTTTGCTTCGAAAGTGGGATAAGAGCTCTAAAGTATAAATTTCTGCAGGGCAACGAGGTGACTTATGCAGAGCTGTCTCTGGCACGTCCGAACTCTCTGGAGACGATGAAAAACGGCGGTAGCCAATACGGCACTCTTCGTAATCGCGAAGATTCGACGATATACGCCCAGATAGACCACGGCAGACGACTGCCGCCCCCAATTCCCGGCAAAACTTCGCCCCTGGTGTCTCCCGTGTCTTCTCTCTTTCCTTCCGCCAAACAGGGGCTCTACCACCGGGACGCCGTGACGGTTCGAACGCCTCTCATGGGCTGCCAGCAGGAAAGTTGTGTCTAAACCGAGTGTAAATAGTGCGTAATCGACGAATATGACATATCTGATGTACACATCATATCGGGTCTACGTGTCTTTCTAATCACATCATGTCTGTGTGTATATCAATTGTATATCGTAACTTATGGAGGGGTTCGCGGCCATATCATCCCTTTGTAATCTTCATTTCTAGTCATGTACGGATTACCAAACTTTTCTAAACTAGTGAATGTATTTTGTACAGAGACGATTTTTTATAGACTGATTTCGAAACGGAGGCAATGAGTGAGCGAGTGGAAAGTCTGTAGGCACAAATTTGTATTATAATGTACATACACAATTTTAAAACATTGTTATCTTAATGAATGTGATATCATGCGCTTCGGTGCCGGAGCTGCTGTGGTATAATAATGAAATTATATAAATTATATACGATTCGTTTAATGTTTCAAGTTTACTATGTCTCTATAAGACGATCTGTAACTTATGTAAACATGGTAAGGATATCAAAATAAAGTGTTTATTGCTATGTAACCAGTGTTTTATTTCTTTTGTTCGGTAAATATTTAAGCAATACGTAGTACGTCAAAATTATTTATGCTAAACGGGTGTTGTAAATTCTGTATAATAGAGATGTTTGTTGAAATTACATATTCCGAAAGTATTTTAATATTCAATGAGCAATAAAATTTTGGTTTTATGAGACACATAGGATTACACTTTAAATTATTTACAATTTAATAATAATAAAAGAAAACAAATGTAATTTGTGTAACATAAATTGCATTTATTAAAAATTTTACAATATTGGGCATGATTTAAACATAAATTTAAAAATTCATAACAAGCCGTCACACAAAAATATTATGGTCTTTCATATTATGCATTGTTTTTAATATTCCGAAACAAAACGTTTTCTTTAAATATCTTCTACTCTTTTGTGTTTTGAATAAAACTTTAGAATAAACATGAAAGTCATAACAAAAACTTTTTCGGTCTTTCGACTAACTTATACCCGGGTTCTGGAGTGATTAAACTTCAACTAAATTTTATCGCCCACTTCGTTACTAAGAAAATACTTATCTAATTGTTGCTATGTTTTAACTAAAGTTTGAATGTATCTTTCCGGTAAATATGTTTCCAGAAACTGGGTCGTAATAGTTAGTTACCTAACGAGTTTGGAAAGTGCGAACGTGGGAAATTGCTTTACAAACAAGTTAGGTACAATATTTTTTGTATCAAATACAAATTAAACATATTTTTTTGATAATTCAGTTATTTTTGCTGACGGGTTGGTGACAGGTCAAACAATCATCAAATTGACATGAACAGTCGCTTATCATAAAAAAGTATCGTTTCTATCTCAACGGTAGCGATAACCAACCTATTAAATGTCCCTTTCTTTGTTGCAAAGTAAAAAACACCGCAGTGCGGAAAAGTCCGTTTTCCACACGCTGGAGCGTCTGGGAAATACCTATCTAAAAGCTATAACTACAAAAAGTGTTTTTAGCATAACGGACTTTGACTGAACATTTTACGAAAATTTTTAGGTTGGCAAAACGCAAATTCGCAAACATATTTTTGTCAGTTTCACAAACTGACAGATGTTGGATAAAACAAAAAATTTAGATAAATTTTTACTTTCAAAATTGAGACTTTACAAACTGTCACAAAAATTCCTAACCGATTGAAATTGTTTTAAACGGCATAAAAAATAGTATAAAAAACACGTTTCATAAAACCTTTAAGCATTCATACTTCAAAATAACTCTTGGCTAACGCCACTTGTTTTTGAAACTTGGATTCGTGCTCCAGGATTGCCTTTATGAAACTCATTTTTTAATATACTATTTAAAATGTCCTAACTACATGTTACCATACCTAATTGATAAAAGTTGTTATTTTCTTTTTAGTCATCTTTAAACAAAATGAATTTAAAATTTGCAACTTATTTTTCATACACCGAGGAAATAAACATTATTCGTATAACCACCTTCAACATATTAATAACAGTGGAGAATATAATTACACGTCAGTAAAAGCTCACACTAGGTTCTAAATTTCAGGAAAATGTAAATTTACCAATTGCTAACAAAGCTCTGTAACCGAAAACCTTGAATAGACAGTGTGTTTGTTCAACATTACTAAAACATCTAGAACACCTGTCTACTTGTCTACTGTCTAAAGCATAAAATTGTAATAACGCAAAAGCTGTTTTGCTTTTCTTTTAGTTTTTTAATGAAAGAAAGTTGCTAAATAAACAGTGACAACCTGCAAAGGCATTCAATTTAGATCGCCATTTGATTACATTCTTTTGCCACATCGAACGTCGATCCTGCAGTGATATTGGCTGCTAAACGGCAGATGTTCTGACAGGAAACACGCTTCCATTAGTAGTTTTCTTTCACAGTTTATCCTGCTGTTATCCAACATCTCGGATATCAACATTGCATGTCTACTTAAAATGTTCCGGCACTTGATGCTCCACTTTTAAGCCGGAGCTGCATTTATTGCAAGCACTACTCTTTCCAACTTTGAGTAAAATAAACAAGCAGGAGATGAAGAATACTTGCAGTGGAATATTTAGGAATTTGCACGAGCTGGATGAGTTTATTGAATATATTTCTTGCGTTATCAGTGTTTATCGGTTCAAAAATTCCATTAAACATTCTCTAGAGTCCCTATCTGAAATGAAAATTTTTTGCAATATTACAAACATAATAAAACTCTTTTAAAATTAAGTCATGTGTAGTAAATCAGTCGAATTTATCTAAATTTAAATCAGTGCTTCACAATTTAACGGAAATGAACGGTCATAATCGTACTTGCGACGAAGAACGAATATTTTTCGGTGCACCACTACAGCGAAAATATCACTGTTTTATGCTAATTGAATCACATTTTTATTGTTTAGCGACAAAAACCATTAAAAGGCCATGTTGAACAATGTCCCGACTAAATTATGGAACATAAATCTTCGCCGTAATTATTTTTAAAAAGACTCAGAGAAAGAGGGTCTTGTCATTACGAGATTATTACGATAGCGAGACCTTTCCTTTTCTTTCCGTTTCGTTATGGCAAGATATTTGTCTTGTTTATAAAGATGCAACCGCCTCGAACTCCATTCTCTTCCCTCTAATCAATACTCTACAACTTTTCTGCATTTCAACAAATTATCGGTCATTCTCGACCCCTTTGTTTGCTGGCGAGCTGCAAAGTGATAGAGCAAATGTAATCGCGGACCAATGGTAAAATGCTGTGCTCTCAGGGTGGAATTAATTACAGCTTCATTAAAACGTTAAACGGCCGACGATTGTCCTGGTTAGAGCCTAGTCTCTCGGAAATATCCGATCCAATAATCGATCTGATTGGTCAATATGTCATCAATCAGTCAAAGGCCAGTGATTGGAATGTTTAATTCCACGTTCTCGACGACAGAGAGCGGGAGGATCGCCAGGATTAGTGTCCTTTGAAACAAAGAAAGGGTGGAACTCGACCATTCTTGGTCTCAATCGAACCGCTTTGAATCAACACGTTAAAGGCGCCGGTTTGCAACAAAGACAATTAGATTAATCGACGCACTCAAATTTAAACGGAGATTTCAGAAGATACCCCTTCTTTTTGAAGCGATTACCGAGATCTTGACAAACGGGGGCGAGAAGCCGGAACGGGCTTTGTTGGCGAGTTTCACGCCGATTTTGGAAGAAAGGGTATTGGAAAAGGAATAAACTTTATCCACGGCTTAGATAATGAGAAAGATGTAATACCACGAATTGTATGGATTTCGCCTTTGATGAATTATTCAATACAAATTGGAAAATTTAGGTATATTTTTTATCTACTTTAATAATTTGGTTTTATTAAACTTATTATATGACTTATCTAGAGAACGCCAGATAGAATATTATTTAAAAAAAAACTAAATCTAATATGTTAAGTTTATTTTTTCTTTAATAATTCCATTAAAAAAATATCGGGAATGTACTAAAGCTTCTGCCATCTTTCATTTTCTAAACGCTGTTAAAATACAATGCTAGATGGTCCTACAAGCTTAATAAAGCTTCCTGTACTACTTCTTTATTGAAAGATCTTCTAAGACAGAAACCCTTTTACCAAAATGAATGAGCACAATGTGCGTTTATTCTATATTTGATTTCAATGTGGGTACGCTAATTTTTTAATGTACACAATTTTCTTGTTTTTATTAATTTAAAGCCTACGGGCGCCATCTAGCCCAAGCTTTCCTAACACAACAGAAAACGTTGGTAGGAGTAGGACGCTATGATGCCCGGATTCAAAGAAGAGTTCTCTCGAATTTCGTAATTGCACTTTCGAAAACTCAACATAAAAGATGTCTTCAGTTGTCTGAAATTCATTGTGTGCAAGCTTGCCCCAAAAGCTCAAGTATTTAAGCAAGAATGTGTTTTGTATCACGCAAATAATAAAGCTCTTTCGTCACAAATTGAATTAGAGTTTATATATTAATCCGTTCCTTTCATACAAGTATTCAGAAAATGAAAGCACTGACGCTGATTAAACAAAAGACATACATCAACGTAGTGCTTCAGAATAATCATTTAAATTACTGTCTCTCTTCCAGTCATCTTCTCAACGAACGCTCGTTACATGTCAGCATTGACAACATATTTTAACAAAACCTTCCATTATATAAAAGCCACTATTATTATCTACAAGTCACAATCCACGTCATGTGAATGATGGATTAGAGATCCTAAAGACGAATTTACTATAATTTATAACAGCCACATTCTCGGCCAGAAAATCACCATCGAATGTAATTTTTTTACACACGCTAGAACAAGCAAAGCCGAGATACCACGAGCATTATTAAGTCTGGCTTCATTAAATTCGATTTTTACGCGCCACTGAATAAATAAATGATAATTCAATTTTAATTAAAAACGAAAAAACTAAATGTTAATTTATTGATCGACTTGAAATTGGCCAAACGCAATTATAAACTAGTTATTTTTTTAGAAGAATGTACTTTAATGCAATTTAGCATACGAAAATACAATAAATACACTTCGAAAAAATAAATCCTGAATCTACATTAACCTTTTTACAATACAATAACAAGCAATAATAATTAGGTATCTACATTGAGTATGGATTTTTAAAAAACTTAATAGCATACTATTTGTTTCCAACATTGTAAACAAAATATTTTCATAAAATAAAAAACTTTTTATACGTCGTTTTGAGACAAACTACTGTTGTATCGTTAAAATAATTAGTTTCTTTATATCATTAACTGCAAAAAAAAGGATTTCTGTCTCAGATTTCTTTGAAAGCAGCTAAGCTCTAGAGAGATCTTTTATTCTGTCTAGAACAATTTCAATTTAAATATTACTATTGTTAGAAAAATGAAATCGGCATTTCTTAGCTAAAGTTAACCCGACAAAAATTAAAAACCGAATAATTGATCGACACAAGTACTAGACAGACCTTCATCTCAAGTGAGAGCATCATCATTCGGGAACGAATGATGATGTAGTAACATACTCTCAACCCTCAAAATTGGTATCGATATATCATTGATAAATTCTTAATTTTTGCATTCAAAATACTTTTTTATTAGAGATTTTGTTTAGATACGACCTAATCTAATCTAGAGCTGTTTTTTAGAAATTAATTAAAACCAAACTTTAAATAACCAATTTATTTAAAATTTGAGTAGAGGGTGAGAGCTTAGGTAATTTTGTAAAAGCGGAAGTAATATAGGTAAGCCACTCTATGTCATTTTAATCCTATAATTGCCCTCATGAAACGAGCACTTTGTCATGATATAAACAATTAAAATCATAAAAGAACATCTCATTTGACGAGGCAGTAAAGCTCAATTGCGTTATAAATTACCTTGAGACATGTCACCATTATGGAAATCAGACACCGTTTTCCACCAACGAGATTTTAACAGGGCGAACAATTAAAAAAGGGCTGATTTGGGACCAACGCAAGCAGCGAAATGATTGTAATCTTAATTGTGTATATTTAGAGATGTATGTTTTCGTTTATTACAGCTCTCATATAAAGGATATTTGGTTCTTTTTTCCCGATTTCACTTTGAAACGGAAGTCGCGTGAACCGAACCGGATATAACTAATGGCGGCAAAACGTCGTAATATAAAGAAATACAAGATAAAGTTAGTTTATTTTATATAAGCTTTTAGACTTGTATCTTCACGAACTGTCCATTTGTTATTCCAAATAAATTACGGCAAACAAAGCAGCGTTGAAATTTTCACAAAAATATCTGAAAAAATTTTGCTGCGTTGTCAAGTCGCGGAATTTATGGCGACGCTCGTAAGTTCTTGTGATGTCTTGTTTCATATATACATAAAAAACGGGGTAAACCTTTCCGAAATTAATTTTCCCTAAAAGCCAGTAATACAGATATACCTCAATGCTTACGACCTTGGATATAACTAAGCTGTCGTGTGGATGATACACTGCTGCAGTAAATCACGTTAGGCCCCAGATCCTCCTGCACGACCTTCCAGAGCTCCTCCTGCTTCAACGCCGTATGCCACCGAGGATACGCTCTTCTAATACACTCTAAGCAGGCTCAATTCCATACAGACATACTCTTAGTCTCGGGAAAAGTTATTGCACCTGCCGGAATTTATTGCCCAACTATCGTCAAAGTTTTGAAGCTTTTCGGGATTATTTAAACAAGAAATTTCAATTCGCCGGCCGAATGGCAATTAGCGCCGAAAAACCCAGCGAGTTTTGAAATTAATTATGGCTTAAGGGGATATCAAAACTAGTTCATCATAAATCATAATTGGCATGTACACTCACCAGTTTTATTCCATTATTTTAGAGCACTTCTGTAATCAATGTGAGCGTTACAAGCGTTCTTCAGCTCTGAATACGGCCACTTTTAATGAATCCGATTGACGATTCAATTGATACATTCTAGTGTGTGGATTAATGATTTTGATCTGTATGGGAGAGTAATCAGATTTGCTCAGGTTTTAAAATTTAATTAAGCCATTGATCAGACACAAATGAAATTTTAATCAGCAGGTGCCCACACCCACAATTTTATTATTACACTCGTCATAAATCATAAGATGTAGTAGAGTTATCATAAAAATTCCCTCTAGGTCCCGGCTGGTTTTTTCCAGTTTGGATTGAGCTCCAGTCTAAAACTTTCAATCATTAACCTCCAACGAAGCATGAGTTCCACCCAAATTCAACTAGAGAATGCTTTTAGAAGTTATAAGCGAATGTTATTTGTATGAACAATGAAGGAAATGTAAACATAATATCTAAATGCATCTGCAAGTTCCAAATTGAAGCTTTCTCCAGTCGGTGTGTACATTTTACACCAAAGTGAATTCTAACATTTTATCCAGGAATTGTTTCACTTATCCGCGTACGTCAGACTAAGTGGCCATCGCTGGCATACGGCTAATGTAATCAACTTTATGGAAGAGATATCCATCTACCTTCTAGCTAAAGCTACAGAATACGAAATCGCCGATTTTGGGATAATCGGCTGCGTTTTGCATGCTATAGCCAACTGTCTAAGACAGATTTGTATCTCCTCGAGTTATCCTCGACGCATTTAAAAGTTTTATTGCCATTAAATTGGCCGCACTTGAATCTACTTTCCGAGCCAATCGCAAATCGGTTTTGTCTTTGATAAATTTGCTAACATATTTTCCCAAGTCCATAAATGATGCAAATCTCATTCAACTTGCACCGAACTGTGAAAATGAATATGATTTTTTAACGAAGGCTTCGGTCCTGCGGGAGCTCTTTGGATGGACCCATTTATGAATTTTGCAGCGCGGCAAAATCGGATCAAATCCTGGATGCACTTTTCGCATCGTCAAAAGCTCTGTAACTATTTACCAGGGCGGCGTCTAGACAACACACGCAAATTAGATTTAAAAACAATTCCAGTCTTCTCGCTTATTTAAATATTCCGCCATATTGGCACTTTTTTCCGAAAGCGTCATTACGAACGCCGCCTTTATTCGGCGGGGAACATTGAAATGAGCGTTATTTTTGCAAGTGAAATAAAGGAATGGATGGCCTTTCACTGTTATCTTTAAGAAGCACATTTTCCCACTTATTTGTCGGCACCAGAATGAGGAAATACCATACGCTTCAATGAGGCCAATCGTTATAAAACTTTCAAGGGAGAGCTTCAATTTCACGAGATCTTTTACATTATATAAAAGTAACGTCTAATCTTATTAAGACTTGGCGAGAAAATATAGAGATAAGGTTAATTGAAATTTAGCGTCACACCACCTCATAACTCATGAACTTCGTCAATAAAATCCCTTCATTGACGGTATAAAAAATCAGATTTTCCGCTTTTTTAGCACGAAATTAGTTCTGTGATACCTGACTCTTTCATTTCTCTAATAATGTCTTTTTTAGTTCAACCACTAGCCACAAATTATCTCCAGTTCCAAGAATATTTATCGGTTAACTCTGTCTTAAATACAGATTGGACTTGGTTGCTTGCCAGCGGGGTATTAAGCCGTTTGTTATTTAAGGTGGTTATATCTCGAAAACAAGATTGAAATAATAAATGGGGGCTCTACGTATAATTAACGAATTAATTCGGACAGAGTTACACGTTTAATGAATCACAAGTCATCTTAATTTGTTGAATAGCTAACGAAGCGGGCTTTCAAATTTTATTGTGGCCACGAATTCGTCTCTTTTATTAAAGTAATTTATTCTTTTATGGATCAAAACGTACGTACGGCCGTAGTCGAGGAAAACGACGATTTACAACCCGCTTGCATTAAATACTGTTTAAGTGCAGTTAGTCATGAAATTCACAGCGGGTCTATAATTTACGTTTTACTACTGCTGGAAAAATAAAAGCTCCAACTGATTGAATCAGACTAAAGTAGCTGCAATTGCAGATTGAACCTGCTTTAAATAGCACTAGAATTTTTAGGAAACCATTAACGCACGCTTGTGAGAAGAATAATTCCCGCATAAAGGAAATAACAAACAAACACATAAAAGCTATCTCCCACGTAACGTCAATAAATCTGAACGTCCAAAATCATCGGCAACATTTTAACGAAGAAACTCTTATTTTATGACAATGTAAAAAGTGGAAAAGAAACAATAAGTAGGACTCAAATGGGGCATTAAGACGTAAAAAGTGCGAAATCATCGTCGACGCGCAAACAAATTCAGCCATTACCGCCTTTTTCACAAAAGTCGAAGACCTATAAACACGTCTTTGGCAATCCGCGACTTTAACGACTTTTAAACCCTAAACCAATTTTCAGAGCTGATAGTTTATTTCCTGTTTATTTTCCACCAGATCGGTGTTAACTTTTGTACGAAACAACCCAATATTTTATTGAAGGAATAATTAATTACTTTCAGATACAACGTCGACCAGTTTATGATACTAGTATGGCTTTAACACCTCAATTACAGTGCTTGTTTTATGTGAAATGACGAAGTAATGAGCCAATATTTAATTAATGTTAAATGGCTAATGGTATTGATTTAACTGAACTGTGTGTATTACATTTCTCTTAGCTACATAATAACATTTAGTTAAACATTAATACAGAACTATAAACACTGTTTAGTACTAACAGCAGCACGTAGGAAAAATACTATAAATAAATAAATGATCAATTTAGTTTCGCAATAAAAATGCAAATTCGGTGTAACTATATTTAAATGTTCATTTGCATTAACATTTCAGCTCAAAAATCACGAGTAGTAAGGTTCACTTAGTTAAATATGAAAAATCAGGAGGGGGGGTAAAACATTCCGCACGATTAAGATCAAATTTTAAGATAAAATTTAAATAAAAAGCTTTTAGTTTAAAAGTTTAAAAAAATTAGATGATGTTTCTATGTAAAAAATTAAAAGTAATGTGAAAAAGAACAAATCACGTAAATTTTAGCTCAACTTTTCCCTCCTTTACAAGTTACGAGGGCGTTCTTCAACTTGCTAAAACTCCATTTTCGTGTTAATGTGTACAACTTCTCTAATTGCCCAACACTTGAGTTTCTCTGCTTCAAAGACAATGTCCAGGTAAACCGCACTTCCGGCCCTTGACTGGCTCGCAACCTATGTGTACTAAAAAGTCTCAACTCCTTCCTCAAGATACGATAGTTTACATCGGACACCAAGCAGCACCACTTCCCTTCACATAATCCTTGATTGGCTGTAATTAAGCCGGCGGTGGTTGCCCTCAGAGGTGTATCTAGTTAATTGGACTTCGGTCTTCTTGTAGGCTCCGAGTAATTAAACAAACACAGTCCTATGCTAATGAACTTTACCTTCATGTTTACCGTCAATTGTCAATATGAGTTTCCCCGCAAGTCAGTGGTTTGGACCTTTCATAAGGGTCGTTTCTCATTCGCCACCTGACTCGCAACAATTCGCTGTGGCCTCTTTGGCGCAAATCTATTTAACTTGGAACAAGAAGATTTGTTTGCCGAGTTCGTGTCTAATTTTGAGAACGCAACACTAATGAGAATACATAAAAGTTTTTACGGCACAATTTACTTGTGATTGGATCGGAGCGGCGGACCCAAAACCCTGCGCAAAGCAGCTTCATCAAAGAACGACTTTAATAATTGATTAGAATCGTATTGATACAAATTACACCAAATTTTGTCTTGTAATAAACCCTCGTTTTATTTAAATATTTTAATGGACTCCCGGCCTAATAATACTAATGGATTATCCAAATAACTCTCATACATATTTATTAATTTTTTTCAATAGATTTCAACTTCTCGAATTTTACTCGGCAAAGTTGAGACTTCGAATCAACTCACCAGGAATCCATTTAATAAAGTTTAAAAGCTGCACTCGTCTAATATTTTTCTCCACTTAAAACAATTTCTCTACTCTAACATTTTCTTTATTTGCTTTAATTTTGAATTTTTGCTTGTAAACCGTTGATATCGTATGTTACAATTGTGAAAAGTCCAAGACGATGCGGTCGAGAAGTTAAATAGTCCTCCAGAAAACGACTTCCCAGGGTGCTCTAAAGTTTAAACTACACTTTAACTCCTTATTGCTATTGGGTATGTACTCGTACAGAGCAGTTTAAATTAATCTGGCAATAAAACATTAATTAACAGTAGACGTTTTTCCAAATTATTGAATAAAATTGTGTTGTAATTAAATCTAAATCGGTTTTATTTATGGTTTGATGATTAAATTGAATTACACAATTAAATTATTAAGCTATGCATCGATTAGTTTTTTCCCAAAATTTGAATTCCAATTTGGAGTTATGTTTTGACTGATTACACATTAAATTTAACAAGCGCTAAGCTTCTCAACGTTTATAATCTTCAATTTATGTGGGCACACTAATTTCGAAGTAATTTATCTATTTATCCCGGATTATTTGTAACGTATGTCTATTACATTGATATTTTGTTGGGTTGGTTATTTATTTTATTCCGGTTTCTACGAGAGAAAACGGTGATGGATAAGCAGTGGTCTTGTGTATACGACAAATAATCTTCATTTCAACAATGACCCGTAATAATTTCAGTCAGACATGTTAACATGGATGCTGTAGGGTGTTCAAATTCATTAAATTTATAAATGAGAAGTACTAACATCCGCGTGCGGCTAAAATTTATTAAAGATAATTAAAAGTGACATGCACTAACGCAAGATATATCACTCAGCTCTACAATAGCACTTTATTTCATAAACTTATTACCGAGGAGTAACCCAGTAGTATAAACTTTCGGAAATGAACAGAGATGCTTTTTCTCACTAATTAAAACTAAAAGTACATTTCGTGCGTTATTCACTCAACTCTGGCATAATTTTCTAACGTAATTTTAACACCACCACCGTCAAGAATGTCATTATCAGAGTCGGAAATTTCGGAGAAATCGGTCGAGGCACTTCCTTATTTTTACGGCTTCCTGCGGTACGCAGGACAAAGAACCTTGTCTAATGGTTTATGTTTTCATATTTAATAAACGTACTACCGACTTGTCGGTATGATTGTTCATGTTCTTTATTATTCATGAATCACGCTGCATATTTTAGATCGGTATGTAACCTGTTGCATTTAGTTGCAATTGAAACTTCCTAGGTAAGTGCGGATTTGTTGAAACACGTCCGGACCGCGACGTGGAGGTCTCAACACAAATCCTATTGTTTAAAAAAATGATGGTAACACTAGTGTGAAAAAAATTGTTTTCGTAGCAACAAGCTATTATTTAAGTAAACGCGGATAGCGTGACCCTCTACTATGATTACATGTTTGCCTTCAATAAACAACACTTCTGATACCATTTCTCCCGGAATGTTACGTTTTTTCCGTGTCTACCATACCTTTTTAAAAAATTGTTGAAAATTATATGGCTGCCGTAAAGTAAGTAAATCAAGATTGAAACAGACATAATAAAATTTGATATGAGTATAAAGATGTCAAAACAGAAAAGAGATAATCTGAGAGAACAATTAGGTAATAAAAAATTTCCTCATAAAAGAGTCCGAGTTGAGTTGTTATGTCTATCATTAGTTTTTCGAGTTTTGTGATCGAAACACGAATTAAAAGTTTCTACCTGTGGTCGTTCTTCAAACAGTTTTACTTTCTGAACTTCATTTTTGATTTATGGTCTCCGCGCTCAACTACAAACTAATAAAATATAATAATTTATAAAGACTTTTCCAGAGGTAATTTATGTGTCTTTTACACGAGTGATTAATAGTATTATTTTTTATGTCACAAATATCTATCCAGAGATTTTGTTTGCTTTGGGATATGAATGAGGGGCTCCTGAGGGTCACCCATGATGAACGACTTCTGAAAAGGAAATTATAGAGTTGGAGTTTTACAATCGAATTCGTGTTGGATTAATAAAGTGTAATTAATTTCCTTGGATTGAATCTGTCCAGGAGTCGATAGGGCGAAAGAAGACAAATTGTAAGAATTAAACTTTTCCATTTCCGGTATTCTCTAATGCACTTTATTTAACCTCATTGACCACGTAACCGTTATTGTGTAGTGGAAGTTGGGAAATTTATAGCGGCGTTCAATATAGCTAATGAAGCTGAGGATACATAAATCGTGAGGACGCAACTCGAACAGCATCCATAAGTCTTAGAAATACCGAAAAGAGCACTGCTGCTGGAATAGATCATAGGAGTTTGCATAATGCGACAGATTATGTGTAGCAACGTAAAAAATAGCCAGAAAACAAACCGTCGCCTTTTTGCTCCTTTTATCAGGCGAGCGTCTGGAGACTGAGAAAACGTAAACACTCTTCATTTTTCATTGGAAGTTTCACTCGAGAGCGCTACAGGATATGATCGGTTCTGCACCAAATCAAAAGCACAATTCTGGTGCTCGCGCCACTCTGAATTTAAAATAATTTATGTCTAGGGATGGGTCAGCCTTGTGTGGCCCGGCAGGTCCTATAAGTTATTATTTATACCTTTACATGACGATTGTTTCATCTGATATGGCGCTGCGATCAAAACTGATGATTAAACTCGTTCATTTTTTAACTTAGTGCAACCCCCACCCCTTTAATAAACGTGTCAATTTGGGGGGTGCGTTTAAATCATAGTGGGGGAAATTGGCATCGCTCCTATCGAGCTCACTATACTTGGAGATTTTTTCATTTCACTATTACATAAGTTGTTTATAGAGTGTTTCTCCCCTATATTTAAATTTCCATTATGCGGTGTTTTGCTCTGAGAACATGGCTGCCAAAAAGGCGAGATGTTGGTCGGCAGGGTGCCGTAATCAGTGGGTTCGCATCCCGCCTTCAGCAAGGAATGCCTGTATAATTATCACCTTTCATCGGCCGCCGCATTCTAACAATAAAGTAGTTAGCGACGCTCTTGATGCATTTTAGACCTTGTTATCCGCGGGCTAATTTCATATAAAATTATCCCTCTCTTCTCTGCCAATTAACTCGAAAAACAACAAACAACCCTCAGGTTGAAATAATAACGCATGTAGCCTACCACAAGTTTTGGTTTTTTTAAATTCGAGCAAAGCAGCGCTTTGTTTTAAGATTTTAAATTTATTTCAGATTTATTCAATTGTTCGCCAAGATAGGGTTATTATAGAGTAAAAAAAGGATGATTTACATAGCCAGGTATTATCAACACGTTTTTATGTAAATGCAGAGATTGGCTTTAAAGTAAATACGTTTTCATGCCACTACGGTGTAATTATCTCAGGACTATTATTTCAGATCTTGGCTTCGACACTATAAATCAAGCACCGGTTATTATCACAATAATATAAATATAAGCTCCTGTTCAACAGGTATAATCAAATGGTTGGTTCATATACGTTATGGCTGATAGTATCTCCAAGCAGGTACTTCAATCTGCTGAAATTCCGAAGAAAACCCAACTCACAACCTACCTTTTTTGCTAGATCCTTGTCCAAATTTATTTATACCATCGTAAACAATTAAATTAAATTTTAACGTCTTGTATAATGAATAACTACATATTATTTTGTCTACAATAATTATCTATAAGTATATTTTTCTCAGATTAACAATTGATTCTTCAGTCTGTAGAACTCGGTCTCCACCGGAAAAGTACGTATAGTTTAGGCAATTCTGAAGCTAGATTCTTATACAAAAAAGTTTTAACTTTTTGCGTTTCGGAGATAAGAACGTTCGGAAATAGAAAATCACAAAAGGCCTTGCTCTGGAAGGGCTAGGGGAACAAAACACCTTGCTAGGAAATCAAAAAAGAGGTAGAACAGATAATAAAATTGAGCACCTGAATTATTTTTCATTTCTTTGTAACGCATCAACTGTATGCACTACACCTGGAAAAAAGCTTTTGGGATTAGTCACTTTAAGACCTCGGTATCTTGAAAACGAAGAATAAAAGACCTACTTTTTTACATTTTTGTCATCCCTATTGCAGTTACCACTAGCACTTTTCCGGTGTGGAGTGAATTTTGACACACCTTGAGTGTAAATCTCAAATCTGACCTCCAAATTTGGCCATTAGCTCGAGTTTCCATTTTATAGCCTACGCAAAGTATGGAAAGTGCTAATAACGTATGTCTTACCTCTATCTCAAAAACTAGAGCTAGTAGAAAAAAAACCGTTAGCCATCCAACAGTTACTCAAGCTTGCATTTTTTAAATGCGAACAAATGCCGATATGAGTTACCTATATCTCAAAAACTAGAGCTGATAGCAAAAATATGTTCGCAATTTTGAAATGAGTGTCAAACGATTATTTGACTACAGCAAAAAAATTGAGATTTTTTAAGTGTAACTAGGAATTGATCACAAATTTTTGATTTCTGAGTAAAAAAAAAATATGTTACAACTGAGACACAAGGTCAAAAAGTGGCAAAGGTGGCTTTAAAATTAGCTTGAGAAAAAATCATGTCATTTTTATTAAATGGCTACAAATGATAATAAAGATATTTATAAAAATATGTAGGTATATGACATTTCACAAAATTGGTATGAGAACTCAATTTTTTATACCAACTGTTGCAATGGTGTTTTCATGAAATTCTGAGTGAACGTATCAACGTACAGCATTTTGATTTTTATTTCTTATTTAACACTGGTTCAAAAGATGATAAATTTAACTTGTGGTATCTTCAGTTTAGTATCGCAATTCTTTTAAGGCTTTACGTTACTTTCTTTACATTCATTTTGATAAATTAAGCAAGTTGGTTCTCATACAATTATTGCACCGTGCACCTAAAACCATAATAATTCATGCAGAAGGTAATGTATAATGTATTGGTAATACTTTTCTTTTTTCATACGTGAACTACGAGTTTAACGGTAAAAAGCCTTGTTTTCTATATCCTGTATTCATTAATTGCTCATTACTACCAAAATAACTTAAGCCTACGTATCTTAAATTCTTAAAAATATTGAATGGATAGAATTTAATTTATTTGTGATATAAATGTTTTTAATAAATTTCTTTGGTCAAATTTGGTTTTTAATTACCGTCGTAATTTTTACATTACACATTTCCAGACAGGGCTTCAGGTGCCCATATATCTTGTTATCCAATCAACTTCATTAGCATATAAGACGCGCGATAATCGAATTGGTTGGCGCGTTGAAGAAGCTGGCGTCTTCAATACTTTATTTCTTTTATATAATAGAGATAGTAGCGACTAAAACCCAGCGTGAAAATCTAAGATACAACCTTATAAAACTGTTAGGTCGTTAAATTTGTTTTAATGGACAGGCGGTTAGCCGAGAAATAAGAGAAAATGTACATTTCCAGTTGTCATCAGCACGAATAATAAAATTTCACGAAGCAATATCTTCTCAAGTAAATACTGACATTTTTCAGATTATTTACTTGCGGTTGTATGGACGCATTATGCTAAAAGCTCCTCATAACCGAGCATTCTTTGAAATTGCTCAGCAGTGACCAAGCCCAGATTCGTGTTTAAAACATGATACGATGTAGTAAAATTTTGATATGAAACTTTGGACTTACATAATTTCCCGAGATTTGCTCCAATTTCAGAAAGATTCTTTCACAACTTTACGATTTAATTTTGTCTCTGGCTGAATTAAAAAAGAGTGATTATTGAGAATGAGTGTATCCCGGAACCATTTTTCAGGCTCCGAGCGCATCATAAAGAAGTGCCGGTATTCATGTCTGTCCAAATGTTATAAATGTAAGGATTAAAGCATGACTTACGGCCAAAGTGTACATGTTATTTGCCCGGCAAGCGAGCTAATATTTCACAGTCGACGCAAGTGGCGACATTTCTGAAGTGGCAAATTTTTTGTCACATCTTTTAACTTGCTCCCTCTTTCATAATATCCCCACTGCAAGGATAGATTATGAACCATTTTTCTTGTACCGCTAACTTTCTTTCTTTGTTTTCTTCTATCTCAAAATTGAGCGCGAAATTGTCGACTGTTTCATCCTCCACAACCCGTAATAAATGGCTCCAAAGACGCTGTTCCAGATGTGCATGTTAATTGGCCGATTTTTAAATTCGGATTAAAAATTCGCTCGCTGCATTAAACCGATCGCTGATAGAATCGGTATTGGAAAAAGGCGGCGCAATTAAAATAGAAGTGATAGGATGCACTAGGGCAATTACAGAATAAACGAGTTGCTGCAAAAGGCAAAAGGAATCAAGCTCCGACTCTGGTCCAAATGAAATAGGGACGCAAGCTCTATTCCCCCGAGAAATTAGTGCGCTTGTAGAGCTAACCCCATGTAACGCGGGTTTAAATTTAAATTTGTATACGGCAAATGTTCGCACTCATTATTACGTTTCTTTGAGGTTTTCTTTGGCAGAACCAGGATTTATTAGCAATTTCTTAAATTGATATATCCGAGTTCTGGAAATGTCGCATTTATTCAATTTTTCCGCTCGGAAAGATTCTAACCGCTTGAAAAATTAAAGGATTATACCAAACGGAAAAACGAGATGCTTGTGATTGGTACATAAATCAAAAACTGCATAATATGGAATGTGATTGAACAAAGGATGAGCAGGATCAAGGGCAATCGCAGTTTAAAGCACCCTGGGAACAAGGACTAAATTGCACTTTCAACTTGGAAGTACAAAGTTGATAAAAGCCGAGGTTATTTTAAATTACCAACAATTTTCCAACTTGCTTCATCTGATAAAGGATAACACCTACACCGCAGCAGCTGTACGAAAACCATATTTGCGACAGGGAAAATTACATAAAACAAAATAAGTACAGTACTATGTATTGGTATTTTTGCAAATAATAATAATCGAAAAAAACGTGTTGTAATGTTTCTGGACAAAAAATTACGATTCCTCACGTAAAATACTAACCGAGAAGTGGTTTCGGAGTTGTAGTAGTAGCTTGTCCAGATTTAAAACCAAAACTTTTTCCAGATTAGCCACCCGTGCAATTAAAATAATCATCCGGTCTCGTGTTATATAACTCGCGAGCATTTTTATGGTAATAGTCAGCTTCGGCGTTGCCCAAACGGCCCAAACTTTGTTAATGCCAGTGATTGATGGCAACATAATCCGTTGATCTTTTTTTTGGAGGTGCAACATTTTACAGCCTTTCTTCTGATGATGGGTCTCTCAGGCCTTGTTTCACCGCCTCTGAGCTGTTTATGAGCGGCGGCTGAGGGGCCCCCGTGCGTTCTGTCACAGTCCGGATGACCGTCAATTTCGTCCACTTCACAAAC
Organism: Tribolium castaneum; assembly: GCF_031307605.1. Taxonomy (NCBI): domain Eukaryota; kingdom Metazoa; phylum Arthropoda; class Insecta; order Coleoptera; family Tenebrionidae; genus Tribolium; species Tribolium castaneum. The sequence goes on from NC_087396.1 coordinate 17,195,296, forward strand.
AACCTCGCGAAATTTCATCTCCCGCCACGAAAACAATACTCCGGCCCAGAAAACGGCCATTATTTTTACAACTCCAGAATTATTGTATCCAAGTTTCGAGGTTCGTTTATTGGTGGTTTTTATTGCCTTTAGAAATCCGGCCAAGACATGTTACCGTGAATTATTATCGAGTTGCGAACTGTTTGAATATACAGAGATGGAGATGATTAAAGCGGGTAAATAAAATCCGGGAGCTGAAAAATTGGAATGAGCGAATGCGATCAAGATTGTTAGCTGAAGAATAATGGAGGTTAAATGTCTATTTTGATGAAATGGGCGATTCGGGGAATTTATATGTGTGGAAGAATCAAACCGGCTTGAGGTTGGACGAATTCAAATCGCAAGAGAATATAGGGATTTTGAATTAGAATTCTACTGAAATAAGAATTTAACTAAAATACGGAGCATAGACTCATAGAGGCAATCTACATAAGTGCTCCCAATTAACATAATGTTCCGATAAATATATTTTATTTTCTATGTAGGTGGACTAATAAACATTGCTTTGTTTGTAGGTGTTTTTGGAGTCGAGAATCGTCGGCATTTTAGATTAGATAAAAAATTAGGCTTGAGATATGTGTCAATATAAATATCGGAGAATTTCAGTTTATGAAATTTATTAGGCTCAGAGCTGGACGTGCCTCACATATCTAACAAATGGTACATAATTTCAAAGTCGAATATGTTGTCTGACGTTTGCTCGATAAAATTGAAAATTATTTGCAAAGTTTTCGAAAAGACATAAAATTTCTGTTTGTGCATTTCATTCGAACAATGAAGAAAATCTTTTACATGAAAAAAGTTCAAATATCAGACTCATTTATCTCCGACGTTTAGAATGGCATCACGTCGCTGCTATACGTCATACCGTATTATGGGGGCATCCGCAGACTTATACTTACAAATAAGAGAAAAGTTCTGATTTTACGAAGATTGTCATGTCACACATTGCTCTTTACGTCTTTTGCGCCAACGACTCTTCCCCAAGTGAAATATCTTTTAACGTTTCCGTTTTAAATTCGGTTTCATTTACATTTTTCTTAACTCCTTCACGCTTTTATCTCCTGTAATAAAAAGCAAACGATTGATGTCATACCTGCGCGGAATATTCTCGATCTGCATAAAATATTTAAATCAGGGTCACTTTTTGGCGATCCGAGTCGTAAGTAGAGCAGCTTCCGGTTGGGGCACGTTCTCAACGGAAGAGAGTCTTCCAGTTTATCCTATCTGTCAACATACTTTAACCTTCGCCTCACGAGAAGCGGGTTCATGCGGAAAACGTGATCAGTCAACATAAGTGAATTTTATCTCGTGTCAACCAACCTTATAATAAACTTCTGCACTCCGCAAATTGCCTTGTAACTGAACCTCTGTTGACAATAAAAATTCAGAACTCAATTAGCGATTTCCTGCCGAAAAGCTTCATTTTACTTTGATGTGAGATAACAATAAAAGGGAGAGGCACAAGACAGGAACGGGGGTCAAAGCAAACGGAATAAGGACGAACAAACTCATTTTTTACTTTTGCAACTCGATCGTGGCCATATTATGAAAGCTCCAAAAAGCCAGAATTAAATTTGAGCAGAAAATGCAAGAACCATCTTTTACTAAAAATTTTAAATCCGCCAAGCTGCATAAAAATGTCGCCCCGAGCTTTAACTCGAGATTAATTAATCTAATGTTGCATTAGCTTGCAGTGCTTACGTCTGAGGATTTAAGAACAAGTTGAGTATTACGTTGAAAATTAGTTGAGTGAAACTATATCTGCGCAAAGTAGCATTCAACAAATTTCGTCGCTGAATTAATGAGAGTCTCACTTAAATAATATAGAATAAGAATGGATTCCTTTTCATTTGTCTCGCCCCCACTTTCTATTAAATTAAATCTCTTCTCATTACCGAGAGCGACCAGAAGTAAATCCAATTAAAGTGCGATTTTAAATATTTCAACTTCGAGAATTCAGTCGAGGAAAGAGTTATTGTCTTGTCTGTTAACCGCCATGATTTGGCGATGGCTTCTCTCCCACTGACATAAGTAATGAGAAAACAGGTAGGTAGAGGATTTTAAATCGGCAGCTTCTGGCGAAAAAGGTGCACCTGTTCGATTTTTTCGCAAAACGATTATAATATTTATTGCAGCGGCATTCCTGAGCTCGCATACAAAATCAGAGATTAAACTCTTTTGTGAAAATAAAGCTTCATAATATTTTGTCTTGACAGATATTTCCTCACTACTATTAATCCCGTAATTTTCTTTTTCTCGCCCGTTGAGCAGCCTGCATTTTATTAAATTACTAATCTCTTTTGAAACGAGAAAAGCTAAAATACGCGTATTGTAAATTCTATTGTCTCTAATTTAATTTTTATACTAAGTAGTAGTAACGATTTTCAATTATTGATACCTACTCTGAATACAAATTTTAATCTTATTCGAATCGATTATGTAGATTTATATTATGACTTAAATAATTGAGTCGAGCATTAGCTTAAAGACAAAACTTGATATAGTGAAAATTTTAATTAATAATGCATTTAATAAATTCGGCAATTAAGTCAAAAGCTCAATTAGGTATGCAAAATTATTCCGGACGTCGACGGAACTGTGCACTGCACTTCGAGAGATTTCCCCACTGTTTATTTCTTGGCGGGAACACGACGCTGCAGTTCCCACTCAGTTCCGTTTGACTTTTCAGACTTAGAAAAAATAAAAAACAGGCAATTAAGAATGACACAGCATAAGAATAATAACTGACTTTTATACTAGTAGAAATAATTAAGTGCAAATTGTAAAATCCCGAGTTAGAAGCTAATAAATATCAAATACAAAAAAACATAACGCGTCTTTAAAAGATGTGCAGAATTTTCAATGGGTAATAGTAAAAGTCAAAAAAGCCGAAATACCAAATTATTTAACCGACAAAACTCCTGTTGCAAAGCTTGTTATTTTTCATCAGTTCGCAAAGATTTCATGCTTGTTTTCCTGTTTGAGAAATAAATAAACATACTCGATAATTTCTAAAATGCTTAAATTCAAATTTTGTAAATTAAAGTTTTCCAACATTCTTAAGAAGAAGGTAATTATACTACAGGGCTCAAGTTTTACACTCAGGCACCTCTCAAAAAAAGAAAAAAATGAAATAAATATATTTCACTGCACTAATATTCAGTCTCGCTAGGAAAAAAAAATCTATTAATTTATTTGTCCAATAAAAAAGAAAAAAACCTTTGACCAAAAAATCACATTGGCTGTTTTTTACATCATTTAATTAGGCACCTTGATGCACTACCTCAAAATACACCTATTGACAAAAAACCGTTGACACTAGTTTGCAGTTAACTAAGCGAAAGTGAAAAAACACACCATACAAATAAACATTTTAAGAATTGGTCAAAACGTTCTTCTGTACAATAAAATCACATAAGTCTTTTTTAGAATTTTTGATTAATTACAAAGAGGTGCAAAGTGCCTGAGTGTAAAACTTGACTGACTCGGTATGTTGAATGAGTGTTGAAGCCGAGGGTGTCTCCTGTTGCAGTTGTGTAGTTCTTTGGATCTAATCACAACTTTCTATTCTTCCAGCTGGGAAAAAATTGCGAAGAAATTGTTGTGTGTGCCACATATCCCGGGGCAGCCTCAAACTTATTCGAAATAAGAATGAAACAATATAGCTTTTGTTTACAGCCAGATACCAAGAATAAACCGAAGTAAGATCGTGCATCTGACATATTCCATGAAACTCATCTCGGCAACATTCAGCGGGAATTTTTCCTTCCTCCCGAGAATCGAAAAACCCGTACGCATATTAAATGTTCCTATTGACGTTCATATGAATACGGATAGTGGTGGGAAAACACAATCCGAGATACAGTAAGATGGACGGTTTGCATTAGCTTTTCTTACATATTTCACGCCTTAGACAGCGTCTGATAGCGGCGCCATCTCACCCCATCGAAGTGTCTCTCAGTGGAAGAATTGTATCTAATCTAATATTGTCTCTTCAATTATTTCTCAAATTGCCGGAGAGTAACCTCAATAATTTAATATCGGAATTATGTGGGGGGCGACAAGAAAAATCCCCGTCTGAAATATCTAACACGAGTCTTATTTTAATTAAAACAATTTGCCTGCGGCGGGAAGAATAAATGGTGAATGATATTACGTTTCGGTATTAATAAAAGTTGGATACACTCGAGTTATATAAGTGAAAATGGAGATTAGTCTCCAGTGGATTGTATTCAACAAGCTCGGGAGTGACCTTAAATAATTTTCAAACCAAACGATTAGTTAGAAAGCCGCAAAACTTGCGAACTACCGTCTATTTGCTTCATGAAATTCATGATACAAATTAATTTAAAAGTAGATGTAACATGTGCTGCTAACTTCCGGAAGTTTTAGATGCAATTAAGAACTATGGGATGCTACATATTCCCACTTTTTCATCTTGCTGTTAACATGCCAAACCCGGGAAACAATGTTGGAAGAATTTTAATTCTATTACCATATAAATAGCTGTAAAAACACGATTTCAATCATTATCTCAAAAAGAATCTCGAAATATTATAGCTCTGATGAATAATTAGATACTTAGATAAAAAGAAACGAGACAACACGGGTTTTACGGCCTTTCGACGTCGTTACTCGCCCTACAAAGAGTTAATTAAGTACGTAAACATTTCGTAAAGCCTTCTCCTTTTAATTTACATTTTATGGAAGATTTTTAATGACTGACCAGGCTTCAGTTAAAATTGTGCCAACATTTGCAAATTCTTGCGTAAACAATGTCGACTGGTATTAGTAAACGGTACGGCTTTTGATTTTTCATTAACACGGAGGTTACTTTTTATGAAATTGTACAAAACTGATCGCATACATGCAGTTTTCGTTTTTCCGTTCATGTTTCTTCTAAATATTGTTGTTTGACAAATGTGTGTCGAAAGCTTAGCGAGTTGTCATCGCTTGTCGGGAATAGATGCCAAGAAGTTGTAAGAGCAAGTTAATTTTTCGGAGAATGACAAATGCGTTATAAAAAGCATTTGTGTTCGTTTGACAAATATCAGCGATTCGTCTGTGTTCGTTATAAATGATGCATTTTGCTTGGTGTGCACACATCGGGGGGTTGTTTACTCGGTCTTGTATCGACTCATACCGCAAATTGGCTCCAACAAATAACCTACTTTGTTTTTAGTCCCATAAAGTCTCGTAAAGATCCGCATTAATCTCGAAGATCCATCGAGTGCATTATATGAAAAATAAATCAGGCGTTTTTCGTTTTGCTTTCGGGGATGATTACTCTCGTCTAATAAATATCTTCGCCGTGTAAAAATTTGAAATTTTTCCAAACGAGGATATATTAATCCGCTTCGCTCCGGGAGATGATTCCGGATAATACAATAAATAAAAAATGACAGGCTGGGAATTAAATTATTCATGGCTTCTATTTAACAAGGACATGAAATATTAATAAACAATAGAGAGGCAAACGGAGTGTTTTTCAACGGAGCGAGTTTTTACCCCTCGAGTTTAATCCTGAAGGAACCACCGCTGGCGAGTGATGGATCGTCCTTCCACTGTAGAAAAACTGCACCGGATGTCCTGCACTGGACATTGGCTTTACACTCTGACATTTTTACAGCCTGTTCGGTGTAACTCCTACAGACCGATTCACGCCACACTCAATACCAGCTTCTAACTTGTTTACTCCTAGACCCAACTTAGACAAACGATAATGAAAACAATTTACCCCTCTTAGCCACTCTCACGAAAACATTTTTTGCACTCTTTCTCTCCCATCAGTTGCAATTATTTTTTTGGCTCCTCGAAGAGTAATCATCGGCGTGTGTAAACCGAACTTCGATATGGACACTTTCGAAATTATCGGAAAATCTCGGTGTTTCCGTGGAAGGAATAACACGAGTAATGTGGCTGCGATTTTTTAGTTGGAGCTTTCCAAATTGGACATATTTATGGTTTCTGAGCGAATTTATAGTGTTTTTGTACTAGCAGTAGCGCCTTCTGGCCAAGTGTGAGTCGCCTTATTTGTTTCAATCTGATAAAACGGATTCAGGTGAGGCGGGATCGCCTCAGTAATTGAAAAGAGCTGCTGGCGGCACTAAACTTTCAATAAATACATAAATACGTAATGGGTGCTTATCCGTCATCTCAGTTTCTAACAAGCCCGACTTATTGACCATCTACTTACAAGCAGAATTACTTATAGTTGCAAGCATTTAATTCGGGCATTAATTGTAATTACCATACCTATCATTATCAGCTGCAACATCCACCAAATGAATTTAAATTCTGACAGTGGACCTCCCGCGGTACAAATTGAACACTTATCTAATTTGCTCGATATGATTGCGCTAATGTACTTGTCACTGCTAACAAGACATGTCAATACATCTATTAGTTATCGTCGATGCGGTCAGTATTGACAAAAGCGACAGTTTACAGATTACAGCTATTCAAATTAGCCTTGATGAATTATATTTGTTTATGATCTCGATTTGTTTGCGCACTTATCCAATGTCGAAGGGTGTTAAAAGAGCTCGAATATATTTTGCGATATTTGAACCGGAACGTAAATTTTTCTTCCAGCTCGTAGCTTACTTACCAGCGCAAGCTGGTGAAAGATAAACTAGAAAGCTCTCTTTACAACCGTAGCAAATTGATTTAGCAGGTCAAAGGTTGGTGTCCGCGAATCCCGACGCCAGTTTTGACAGCTGCCACTACTCTCAGCATCATCGGTCAAGTTTTTGCCCGTAAACACGCCTTTCCGGCCAACTAAATCAACTTTCCGGCCCACTCGACTCGACTGTGTTTTCCTTTCCGAATTAATATTTTTCGGTCGCTTAAATCGCAACCGAAACGCAATTAAGCGATTCAAGTCGGGATTATTTAAGCGAATGGTTGTCGGTATCTGGCCACTCTATCTATGAAGTTGATTATTTCAAACGGTTGAAGAAGCGACTGACTGGAGTAAGATCCGAGATACGATCGGTAAAGTATCATTCATGTTAAGAATTCACTTTATACCACGATCCCGTCAATTATTCCCTGTCGAAAAGGAACATCCTCTGTAGACAGATAAATGGAAGGTATCTCTTGAAATTGAAAAGCTTCCAAGATACTAGACGTATGGACACGACAATCGGTTACCGCGGAGAGAACACGAAACAAAGCAGCTACAAGCAAATTAGGATTTTTATTTAGGTATACAGCTTGTCTTCAGATCCGCTATCTCGCGAACACTACTTTTTATTTACTACGGCTATACTACATACAGGAGCGCTGCAAGATCACTTGCACTTCACTGCATTCGATCGTCTGTAATCAAGAAAGAAAATAAGATACACCGACGCGTTAAAGGTGGTCCGATCAGGTATTTGAAGCACCGTTTTGAGCTACTGTAAGATTTTTAAGTGAAAGCCAAGAATTTTTTAGGAACCCCCGCAAGATTTTTTTAATTCCGGAAATTAGAAACATTCCAAGCCTGTTATTTTCTGTGAATTATAAATAGGTGTTCAGCGGCTTGTCAAAGCGTATTTCGTGGCAATCACTCGATGAGTAAATTAAGCCCGGGAAGTCGATTGCTTCTTAACTGGATCCAGTTAGCTTCCACTTGGCCAGTTATGATTAATTGACGAGCTTTCTATTTTTGTCCGGCAAAATAAAACCGCCAAGTTATAACGGAAATAAAATAGTCGGAAGCTCAGGAGACCGTGCCGTCGTAATTAAATTAAGAAATGCTTGACCGCCCATTTACGTCCACACACATAAAGGCCGCCATCATTACATCACGAAATAACATTACGGCTTGTTTTGGCTTTGTCATCTATCTTTCAGTTCAACACGTCGTGCCCCCTACCGACAGGGATATGAGATGGGTGATTGGCAAGGGGTTGATGAAGTAGAAGGTTTGGGGTCGGTCGGGGGTGTCAGTGTCAGGTCGGGCTTTCATCAAGTGACTTCCCTCTTGTGAAATTATGATAATGTCTTACATAGGTTCGCTTGTGAACGCCGACATCGGATATTTATCAAAAGTCTTTAGCGGGATTTTGCCGCCGGGTGAACATGACGCCCTTTGGGCTACGATCACCACTTACCCATGATATGGTAGAGAATCGATTAGTGAGAAACGAAAGACAAGATTAATTGGGTCAGGAAAGCTCCGAACAGCGATAAGATCTCGATTTTAAAATAATTTCCCTTATCGGAGTATTTATCGAATTTGATTTATTGAGAGTAGTTTTAAATTGGAAATAAGACTCATACATCAAGATCCAAAATGTTTATTGTTTGATTAATAAAAAATACGTTTATTATTGGTACAAAACAAATAATCAAATAATATTCAGGCAAATATAAAATATTTTATTCTGTCAAATTAATGAACAATTTAGATAATTTTGTTTACACAGCAGGAGCCAAACAGTGGCATTTTCACAACCACGGCCATTTTTTAATGTGGAAATTAATTATCTTTTCACTCATAAATTATAAGAGCCTATCCGCTTATTAATAGTTGCATTGAAAATAACAAATTGGCCAATACCACAGTCTCGTAAACCTTAAATACCTCATGCGTTTGATAAAACTAACCGAGAGTCGATTCAGACACGGGCTAATTCATACAAATAACTATCGAAATTGTACATTTGGCCTCACATACCGTAAAATTACGCTCGTGTACCGATTAATTTTAATCAGAATAATTACACTCCCGGATAATTTATCCCGGAAAATGCTTTATCTTCCATAAAAACACATCCGGGACACAAGCTTTGCAACTATGCCCCTATTAATATTTTGAGTATTTCGCATGCTGTGTCAAAGCGACTACAAGGCCTAATAGGATTCCCATCTCGAAGTGCTTATAAGATCGTTTGAACTGACATGGAAATGCAATCTCGTCGCGTCTTAAAGCCTTTGAAATGCGATATCGGAAACATACATGCTTTACGTTGTTATTTTAATGTTTATATTTAAAAGAAAAAATCCACTCAAGGCTTCGATAAATACGTCATTCCATTTCAAAGCGTGTTGTCTTTGTACACTGTCGTATACATTACTGCTCCTCATCGCCAGATACCTCCCACACCAAAGCTCACAATCCATGAAATAAAACAGGGAAGGAGAAAAATACGAGATAAAATAAATACTACATTAATGTGCTCGCTGCTTACGAGTAGTTACTTAATAATTTGTAAAACACTAATGTGTTTCAGGATCAGAAGGCTGGAATACGAATAGGGTTCTAGATATTTAATCAGCTAAATAAAAATGCTAGCTTTTAATAAACTTAGAAATAAACGTAAAATCTAGCAAAACCCAATCCTCTAAGCTCTTTATTGTTAATATTCGTTGAACTAGAAAAGATTGTGTCTTAAGTAAAAAAAATATTTGTGGGCTAAGTGTTTTTTATATTTTAGTAGCATTGCCGTATTGTGTACTCAAACAGCAATAACGTGAGCTTTTTATGTTCAACGTACAATATGAGCATGTAGACGTGATCTCAGATCTCCACCCAAAAGCTCAAAATCCTCTTTTTTCAGTGAATCAAAAGCACAGCACAATATTTACGCATTTGTGTTTGGTGTTGAAATATTTCAGACTGCTTTTTAGGCGTCTAGCAATTATAAATTTCGCAAATTCTGTGCGAACACTATTTCAGTTTAATTCGCTTTCATATCTGTCTTATAGTAACCCCTTATCATGTCGCAGGCAATAAAACCAGCAGCAATATAGTTCACATTAGATGAGATATAGCCAAAGTTTTACCCCATCCTCCCAACTTCGGCTTATGTGGTGTATGGAAAAAACCGCCGGCAAGCCGCAAGCTTGCCACACACCGACAAGAGTTGATTGATTTTTCATTTTCATTAATAAAGCCCTGGAGGCACATTGACGCCTTGTCGGGCTCGTAAAATTTACAAGCTTTTATTTCACATCCTTGCCGCCGGCTCGGAATTCAATTTGAGACATTAGGTAAAAAGTCTAATTACGTATTCCAGGTGCAAACGTTTAAAGAGCCACAGATAACTTTCCCAGGATTATTACGGCGAGTTTTATAGCTCTGTCGAATGGGTGACGCCCTAAATGCAAAAGGGTAATTAATTTTACCCAGACGTGGACACCCATTGGGCGCGAGAGCTAAAAAATCCGAATGGGTCTGTGATGATAAATTGAAGAGTCCGAGTATTTATCGATGCAGTGACGCAGAATTTGAGCTAATTTAATTAAATTTCTCTCGGCAATGGCTTAAAATACCTGCATTTGAGTCGGGTCTGGACATCCACCAGCATGACGAGGTCTGACGGATAAAAGGTACTAAGGATAATGGAATTAGAGTGCTGCGATGATACTATTAGTAGCACTGCGAGAGCTCTGTCAACGCTTAAACACATTAGCTTCCATCCTTCGATCGCTATCACTTAGAGAATGACGCGTTTTTACTAAATTTTCTACCAGCGACAAATGAAATCACTGCTAATTTCCATTTGCTTTTTCCAGCGTAAATAATTTCATACATTCTTGTTGGAGGGTTATATCAGTTCAACGAGTTTAAAGACACAATCCGCAAACAAAGGACGTGTATAACTGTTCCACCTTAATTTTAGATAAGCACGAGTTATTCGAAAGCAGGAAACATGAGGATAGGTGGGTAGAGTGTCGTCATATTCATTTAAAAATCTAATTGACGTAAAATATGTCCTTGTGAGTTGCGCGTGAAATCATAATAAGCCCCTCTTTGTGTATCCGGCAATTTAAACACTTTCTACCCTTCCACGTGTATATTTATTTAAAATTAAAGCTCTAAGCGACGCCTCGCAATCCTTTTATCAAGGAGAAGGTCCCATGAAAGGGTACATCGGATGGCAATAGGAAGCTCGCCACTAAGGAAGTTAATCAACTATGAGGAGCTGAATTGATCGTGGCATATATTAGTTCACGGTGCACGTAGTTCTATCACGACGCGTACTGACGCTTATTATATTCCTACGGGGAGGCGTCGCGATGCTCACAGTGTGTCTTATTCATACGTAAAAAATTTCAAAATAAATGTCTGGAAACTATATTAGTCGTTTTAAATGTTTCACAAAAATATGACTATAACAATTTTAAAATGCGGTTAACGCATTTCATTTATTGGGTGTTTACACTTTTTAAATGCTGTCGCCACGTCGATTACAAAGAATGCATTCGGGCTAGAATAAAAACTCCCTCGAATCTAATAAGGGACGCGATATGTTTGAAATAAATTATTTTATATCAATTACGGTCAAACTATTACACAAATAAAACATTTTTTGACTACACTATGAAAATGTACGAGGCGTCAACTGGAGTTGACAAACTAGCATGTTTTATAATAATTAGTAATTACAGTAATGTTTAGATTTTCTAAACAGAAAGTTTGCAGACCCTGTTCGGATTATGAAAACATTCGGATTAGAGAATTAATAAAAATATCGATAATCCGAACATGCATTCGGTTTATAGATAACTTACATAACCAATTAACCATTCAAATACATATTTCCACCACAGAAAATATACTCATTGACTATAAAAACTTTTATGTATTTTAATATAAAAAAGTACAAAATTAAAACATGTATTTGAAACAGCTAATGCATCAGTTTCTTGCATCTAAATATTTCAAATAATAAAGAATTAAAATAAATAAAAGAAATACGAAATACAGACTTTCGGATTATGGATATCATTTTTCTCAATTAGGACGTTCGCATTATAGAGCATAGGCGGTAACACAAAATATTTTCTGGAATAAGTTTTATTTCGTTAGCGGCAAACGTATACTGATTTTTCCATATACTCTCAAGTTAGTAATATTAGCAAGCCGATGAGCATTACCGATGTACCGACCGGTACCGGCGTTAGTTTAAAGTCAAAATTTAAGCGAAGTTTTTGGTGCCTCAGATCAAATTCTTTTGACTTTAGTTAGCAGAAACGCTAGCTCTTACAACATTAAACAAATACCTGTTGAACAAAATCAACAATTATTGTCTAATGATGCACAAAACAATTAAAAAACTTGCAAATTTGCCAATATATTAAATTTAACATATCATAGAGAACAAAAGAGCAAAAATCGACACTGTTACTAAGAAAAACAAATTCAAAAATAAATAAAAATGTAGTTGCTTGAAAAAAATATGACTTTTTATGCTTTTATGCTTAACTGAACGTCTTTTATCACCACACGAGAGTTTGTCCGACACTTTTGAATTAACTTGTATATAAAATGAACATATTTAATGATATTTTAAATTTTGAAAAACAGGTTTTTATTTTATGATTTAATCTCCAAATGTTACGTTATACTTAGTATTTTATTCTTCGACACTGTTTTCGTGTAAATCGGTTCACTTATTTCACCTCGTGGATGATAAACCACTCGTTTTGACTCGTGGTTTAATATTCTACTCATAAAATAAAGCGTCCTATTTACACTTAAACTTGTTAAAAAATAGTATATTGGAAAAAAAAGTTTCATAGGACCAGTCTTAAAGAATTAATTTAGATTCAAAAACGAGTGGCGTTAACCGCGAAAATACGTTCTCGAATTTGCTTCTTGCGGACCTAAAAATTTTCGTAAAATGTTCCATCAAATAATGACTATTATGACATCACACTTGATGACGTTACGTGCTTTAAGATGCCGATTAAATCATCAAAATGGCTGCAAATTACAAAAATAGCTATTTTAGTCTTTGTTATTTACTGTTTTGTGTTATTTTATTGTATATAAATAAAGATGTTAAAATATAAATTTAGAAACAACAGTGGACTTGTCTATAAAAGAATGTAACGACGCCCATGTCATAGAGTGGTTTGGATTATCGGGGGTTCGGATTATCCAAACATTACTGTACTGACTTAATAAAGTCATTTGCAAGAGTATAGTCTTGCCTTGGAATATCTATCGATACTCGATAATAAAATTGCTATTGACAACTACACAATTTTGTGAGTAGAAACAGTGTAGGGAAGCGGTAATTCTAGCTAAATAGTTCTAAACAATTCCCTCCTGCGCGACAAGATTTGCACATAACAATACCCCCGAAATCGGCTTTGCACCGCTGCAGATATTGTCAAAGCCACACTGCGTTCATTTTTGCTACTGTGGACCCATTTTAGGATGGCGCATTTACATTATTCATGCTAGTATTATTATATGCTAAACACGGAAATGCACCGTTAATTATCACTGGAAAACAGATTCTACGCTCGCCCAAATTAGCGCGGTTTTACACATTTGCACTTATATAAAGCAATGTAGCTTGCCTTAGGGTTGTTTGTTAGCTCACTTGGAATGAAATATAATTAAAAAATTCTGCAACTTATTTTATAATAGCGGCAGTAAATTGTATCTTGTCGAGAAGGAATTTTTGTAATGCTATTTTATAAAGCAGCGTTTTAAATAATTCGAGCACTAAATCTTGCAAGACAGTTATTGGTATACAGAAAGACGAAATATTCCAATGTATTTACATTAATTTAAATTTGTTTATCAAGCACAAGTTTTGCTTTATTTATTGGAGCTTTAAATTTCAAATAAAAACAAATTCACTTGGAACGGTACACTATGCAATAATGGTTTAAAATCATACCAAAAAAGGCTTTTAGCAAAACTAAACAATAAACATTGAGCAACTTGCAAAATAATAAAAATAGTTTTTCGTTTTTTTATCAATATAATGAATAATCGCGAAAATAGTAAATAATTGTGCTCATTGTTTCAATTAGAATTTAATTAACAGTAATAATTTCAACAAAGGTATAAATGAAAATAATAATTTATCCTGTATTATTTTATTTTCGTTGAAAGTTTAAATATTTTATTAGGTAATAAAACTGCATTCCGGCTATAAATTAATAAGATAAAACTATAGCACTTAAATAACAAATCAATCCTTATGTTTTCTGAACGTTTGCAAAACTGTAAAGATAAGACAAGCTTTTAGTTTTATCAGGACTTAGAATTATTTCAACTATCAAAGATCTCCTTTAAAACACTATTTCGGGAGTATTATAAGAATAGGCTTTCCTCTTGTTATGCAAACACCACTGAAAACTTTACTCTATCATTGATTCCACTTGAGCTATACTTTGTAGCAAAAAATAGGAAACCCAAAGCCAAATTATTTGGTTATTTTATTCGTTTTATAGATTTCAAACCCTCGAAGCTCCGCGTCTTTTGATTAGTTATGGTATTAGCTGCGTTTCATCTTCAAAGCTGAATTTCGTTCAAGGTGTCAAAGTTATCAAACCGTGACGATTAAAAATTCTTTTACCAGACCACACGTAAAATCCTCAACCCTCGCTGTAATCGGTCGATCTTGTGTTGAAACCGATGTCTCAACAACAATTACTACCGTGATAACATGTTGTGATATTCAAACGCTTCATGTTTATTAACAAGGGCCAATTAGACGGTTTTTAATTGGGTCGATCGGTGAAAAGTGATAAGCTCGAGTCCACCTGGTGAGAGCTTAATGAACACCTATCCACTTCCAAAAAGGCGTTTTATTAAATTTAAAGACCAAGTTTTGTGAATTTTGGCCGTCAGATTATAATTTTAAAAGGGAATGTTCCTTAAAATGGTCAAAGATGGGCGATTTGGATAATTAGATGGAGGCTGTTAGAGTCTGTTTTGTTTACATTTCATTAAACTTAGAGGAAAATAGCCCATTAAACGGCAACTTTATTTTAAATTGATTTCGTAATGTTTTGTTTTACGGTAATTGCGAAAATAATCCAAGATGACAGACGGAATTTCTCTGCTGCAGGCGTTTTCGATGAGTTAATTAAACAGCGACGTCACCATACAGTCGATAAAGTTGAAATATTAATGAAGACTAAATACTTTGCTCTACCTGCAATAAAATTGTTAAAACCTTGGTCAGCAACCACAAAAAATCGTTTTGAATTGACTTCGACTTTCAGCGCCCCTTCGGCCCTTTATTATTCAAATTATGGGGTCAAAAAAAGCCACAAAGACGTATGCGTGTGTCAGTTTGTTCCTAAAGTGTTGTTCCCGCGTGGCGTTCCATAAAAATCCAGTTGTAATGCAATTGAAGCAGTCGGGCCCTGAGAATGGGTCCGCCAGGGCTCTCTGGGTAACGACTCTATTACGTCACGGCTTGTGGTTTATCGCCGCCATCTTGGCCGCTACCCTTCATAGGCCCGTGTCAGGCATTCCTGGACTCGTTATTGTCCAACGAAATTATGTCGAGGGGTGTAACCGATTCGGTATTTCCTTATAAATCAGAACGAATTCCGAAAGCAAGAATTCCGACAAATTAACGATATTGCCGGGTTATTAAATCCCGGCTGTTTACAGATCTGATGAAACTTTAATTTCGACTACCTGAAATTCGGGATTTTATTTCACGATTGTGATTTATGAGTAGAGGGAGGGAAATCGTGAAGAGCTATATCGAAACAAATTGTAATAATGAAGCCTGAACAACACAATTGCAACGGGGAAGAATGTCGATAAAAATCAACATTGCTAGTTCAGTGCTATAACTAACTATTTACGAAGCACTTCCAAAGAAAATCATTATACTTACTGGTTGCTGGTATTGGCGCTGTTATTGTTATTGCTATTGCAGCGGGTAGGAGACTACCTAAATGCCTCATTTACTGATAGCACCGAAATATAAAAGTTCATTTCGGAGATAATAAGCCAAGTAATGGCAATTTATACACACACACATATGAATTGATTTTATTATACATATACAGAAGGATAAAATAGAATGCATCTCTAGAGCTCTCATTAGAAAGAGTATTATTTTAACTATTTTTATTTTATGTTTAACTATTCAACAATTTTATCAACCTTATTAAAAAAATAATTTGGTAAAATGCGACGTTGGCGTTTTTATTGTTTTGAAACAGCTAATATTAACGCAAAATATAAACATTTTTAACAAATTTATTGAAAATATTAAACATTTTTTCATAAACTGTGAAAAAAAAAGTAATGGTTGACGAGTAAATCTGGGAGTTATTATAGGCTCAGCGAAGATCCCTCTACACGGTGAGGTTTACGAGGAAAAATAAATAATTTAAGTGGGAAGATAAATTTAATCGAATTCCTTCGATAAACCAACATTTGTCAGAGAAGTGCGAGCTATAAATCAAATTGACTAATATCATTCTACTGCAACTCCACTCCATCTGCACTATTATCATGTAAATCAATATGCAACCTACTTGATCTAGTTATCATCCATCATATCGTCTTCGACAAAGGACCCATGAAATGCCATCATCACCATCAAGCCAATAAAATTCCATTAGTTATTCTTGCCTTGTTCCCCTCGAAATAAGACCCCTCTACACTGCGACACCGTTTCTCCCAACCCAAGTAGGTACTGACAAATTTTTAATTTAGTACCATGAACTTAATCCCCGTGTAAAAGCGATAAATACGGTGTTTAGTTTGTAGTCAAAACAAATTTGTTTTGAAAATAATAAAAAAACGAGTTTTGGGTTTGATCAGTATTAGAGGTACAAATTAAAGTTGTCGCTGTGTTGCTTTCACCGTCTGATGTAACTCATCCTCAATAGGTTTTTTGTTGCAACAAAGTAATTAAAGACGAGACAAGTTGGTAAAAGTTCTTTGATCATCAAGCTCTATTACTTCGCACTTCTAGGTAGTCTTTTTGTTTCAAGCCTTCAGATGAGGAAAATCTTAAATTAAGACGTTGTTTGTGAAACATACTTAAAGCATAAAAGCTCGTAGATCCCCGTTTTAAACGTTTTTAGGGCCACATTAAGGCGCATTAAAGCGACTTTTCAGCATTTTAGTATTAACACCCAAATTAAAAATATATCAACACCAAGGTAAATCCGTATAAATAAAGTGCTGAGAATGGTTTTAATTTTAGTTCGTGGGCCACATAGAGGGCCCGTTTTTACTGCTAGTAAATTCGTCTGTCACTTTGCTATAATAGTAATTAAGTCCTTCGTTTAAGTGCTCGACGGCCATTTCATTGTCGATAATTCAGCCGAGTAATTGTTGAAGAATTGCTGGTTTATTAGGGGCGACGAAGCCTATTGCGAGTTAACACTTTCTTGGCAATTTCATTTCATTTGGAGCTTTGGGTTCCTTTTACACGCACGGTAAACAAGAGATCCCAAGTCACCTTTAAATCCATTTTAGCCGAGAGCAACAAGAAACCGTGAGTTATTAAAACGACACGGCCATTTCACACATATTACTCCGTCCAGCTAACCCTTTAAATTATTTCAATCTGTATGCGATGCTATCGGAAATTTATTGTACTTTTATGGACAAATTCTCTGAGTTATTTTTATGTTTAATCATAAAAATTGAGAATGCCAGATGGGTATCTCTGTTACATTTCATGTGTGGCTGCCTCTTGAGAACTGCTTATAAATGTCTACATTAACAATAAAATCAAAACTTGCCGGCTGACTTTACATAAAATTTCTATATTAGAAGATTGGAAAGTTTTAATAGTGCCTTAAACTACCCAAACTTCGCGGACTTATTAAATTAAGTCAACATTAGGTTTAAATTAAACTTTAAAAAATTACACAAGTAAACTTAGCACGTTTGCTGCATTATCGCATGATTCAACGTCATATTTTTCCTCGAGATAATTTTATGCAGCTACATATATTACACCGGATAGCAGGAGGTTGCATTAAATTAAATCTAAACAGGACTTTTGACACTGTTTGTACAAATTTTGAAATCATTAGTTAGCATTAGGCAACACGCAACTAATAATTTACATTAATTTGAAATCTTGATTCACCTATTCTCTCTACCAAAATCAATGTGGCATTTATTCCCAGAATGACCACTTGAAAACTTAAGTGTCGAAGCCGCTCGTGGTGACTGGTCCATTTTATTTTTAACATCATCATAGACATTCAAGGGTTCTATACATGTTTACAAATTGGGAACTGGAAGTCAATCAGTCCACAGTTTTGTACGTTGTTTGTTGCACACAAAAATCTGCTTTTGTAGTTTTAAATTTAAAAATAACAGCTTTTGTAAATGGAAAACAAAAACACTGACACGTCTAATCGATAAAAACATGTATGATTTTATAATTTTCTGCGTTTTACCTTAGAATTAACAACTATCGGTTACAGGTAGCATTCTAAGTTTGAGGTCGCAGTCATGTCGTTATATCAGGTTTCTACTGTATTTATTTTAAGTAAAATTACTTGAGTACAAATTTCTTTATTTTGAAACGTGCTGAAAGCTGTGGACGTAGTTTTAGATAACAAAAATGCGTTTATATTTTTATTTGACAAACTTAAGGACATTTTTTGTAACGAAAAACATGTAACGCGAAAATGTAATAAAAATATGAGGAGGCTTACACACACATCGACTCAAATTAGATTATTTAAGCTCAAGTTATCTCGAATTGAGTCCACGTTGCATTTTACACTTTCTATTTTCATTCAGCGCAAATTAGTTAATAACCCGGCATTAAAAGAAGTAATTTGAACTAAAACGCAACTGTGCATCGACCGCCCTCGTTATATAAATTCAAAGGCCGTACTAGGCCGGCCATTAATTTATCAAATGTACAACTCTGGATGTGACAAAAGTGACACACGATAATTCCCGGAACCGACATCATCGCCAAACTTTAATATATTTGTCAATCATTCAATAAAACGTGCTCTTAATTTTTTAATCGACCACATTACAACAATAATTATTATCGTACAGACGATAGAAAATAAAGGAGTTGTGATAAATGACCGAAGTATGACATTATCGTTCTGTTCTCGAATAAACGAATCATGGGGTGTATTGTGTCTGGAATCTGACGGTGTAAAACTCGAAACTAATTTAGTGGTAGATTAACAAAGGACGTAAACAGATATTTAGATCGCTCACAATAGAGAGCCACATGATATTCAATAAAATCTTTGACGGGAATGTGGTTGCCTTAACAATGCCTGCTGCTTCTAACAAAGAGATTACTTAAGATAATCTAAATATATGAAGATTTTAGTGTGGCAGCTTTGAAATATGGACGCTGGATTTTTAAATTGTAGATGAAATTTGCCGCAACCACGGAGACACAGGCAGATGAAAACCTACCAAACCCATCCAAGTATCCCCAATCAAATTATCCACCAATATCTGGATTTAGGTGCATTGTTTTTATTTGAAATACGGCCGCATTCGCCCCAACCACCCTCACTTATCGAATAATCAATCGTCTGCTCCATTACCAGGTTTCAAGACGCCACTTGACATACTTCCCGCTATTGCTGCACTTAATTTAAGGAATGCATTTACACAAGAAGCTTCTAAATGCCTTACAGATGTAAATCCCAACTTTTTAGAGATTTTATCTCCTTTATGGCCCCTTAACAGCGTTCTCATATAAATTAGATCAGAAGTTTGCAATTAAACGTTTTCGTTCTTCTTTCGTTAAAAAGTCGCAAAAAATGGACCAATCGTGACGCGCTTCCCGGAGGACTAAAAGACACGATTTATGTGCTTTAGTTTGAAATCGGTGAAACAACAAGAAGCCACGCCTCATAGGGACCTCTCATGGAGAGGCTTTTTGCTGGAAGTCGGAACATTCCACAACTCCAGATTGCAATTTTAAAATATCGACGTTGGAAATGTTGGAGATACATAAATCACAAAGTTTGGTACCAGTTTGCGATCTTGTTGTGACATTGTCAGAGTTGTGGTATCGGAGAAGGTTTCAACGATAGATAATTTGTTTACTTTTAAAATAAATATGCAATAAAAATATTGGATTGAATATCTGCACCGCTTTAAAAATATCTCGTAAGTGTAAAAACAAATTAAACTTGTAATCACATTATAAACAGAGGGTAATACAGTGTAGACAAAATTACACAAATGTGCTCACTCATGTTAAAATAAATACAACACATGCATTTCAAATTTGTAATTAATAGCTTTAATGCACTAAAGTTTATATAACCCGCAAATGTAAGCGCAGTGGAATAACAACAAAGACTGCTAAAATAACATATAATAAAATTTGAAGAACAAATTTACTCTGTAAATATTTATTTTGGAGTTTATGTATGTTGACGAATGTTTTTTGGAAAAAACAATTTTAAATTATACCTTTGGATAGGTATGTTGTGAGCTGTAGAGCTACCATATTTAAGCAATTATAAAATTTAGAAAGTAGTAGGTAAACTTAAAACAGAGTTCAACTTTTAATTAATTTGTTAGATAGTCTGGTTTCGGTTACAATTTTCACCAGCTTCAGTTTGTAGATCTTAATTTAGTGCAGGATTCATTTAAAACTGCTTAGCTTTCATTTGTGTGAACAACCTGATTTAATTCATCAGTGCTGCCTCCTCTGGCACCTTTCTAATAAGCGCGAAGTGAATTAGTACGTCCAGAATTACATCAAATGAGAGCTTCTAATAATTAGGTATGCATAAAGACTTAACAGCTGAAAAATTCAGCGAGTTGAAAAAAGCTGAAAAATAATGAAAGCTGGTGTATGTGTGGGGATATCAAGAGCATTCCCAGTGTATATTGTTATGAGTGCGGCGACGCATCATGAATAAAAAAGACGGCAGAGTGTTAAATTTTACACATTTTTTATTTGTCAGCGCAGTTTCTTATATCGCCGAGCCTAACGATGAGCGCTTAAATGAGGGCGCAACGTCCTATAAATTTTTGATGGGAAAGTGCAAAAATTGCTCCCTTAATATGCGCAAGAACGGCGAGAAAATAGCGAGATGTCTTGGTATCGAACGCTTCTTTGGGACACATTGTCACGTCCAAAACTCTATTTTCTGATATTTCCGCAGTGTAGGATTTTAATAAATAATTTCGGGTTAAGTCGTGTGAAACTCCACCTTACATAAAGCCTGATTGATCTTTTCCAAGATTCGGTGAAGCGCTTATATAAAAGAAAACAAAGATTAATTCTAACGAGCTTGTTGGAAAAAGAAAAAGCTTTGTCTTGGGAAATCCAATTAACGAAAGTCCCATTTAATTACAAAAAAGTATTAAAATTTGTTTGCGAAGCTATTAAGTAAATCACAGGTCTCGCAGTGGCGATATAAATTATGTAAGACATAGTTGCCCAATTCGCTGATTAAAAACAATTATTTTTTAATTATGTTTAATGAAGAGTAATGCTTTAATAAAACTTTTCAACTCCATGCTCGACAACAGCTATTTTCCTATTAAAGATCTAATTGTATGACCCTTCCTCGAAATATCTAATTATCCCATTTAAAAAAGCGAATATTCGAAATTATTTAAAAGGCTTGATTCACTCGACTGTCTCTCGGCCCAATTTGTACCACTTTATCTTCTGTCGATAACAATAAAGATATAAAACACACCTGACCCTCTGGCGCGGATATATGAGGGTCGAACTTCCTTCAAGGTATTAACAGCTTTGAACTTTTCGACTCCAAACTGAATTAAAAATAGTTTCTTATAAATAGCACCGATTTCACTCAACTTCACCGCCCGACACACGGGGCAATATGACACTAATAAAAAACGTAGTCAAACATATTTTTGTAATTTACGGCTTCCTAGCTCGTTGACGTAAATTACCCTGACGCGAGGTGCCGTAAAATTAAAGGCAATGCGTGTTTTACAAGCAGAAAGCTAATAAATGTTTCAACCATCTCATTATGACCACGTTATTAATAATAATGTCCAACTTTTGTAACAAATTTTCACACATCATCGAGTTGTCGGAAGTAAGAGAAGATTCTTACTTATATAAAAAAAATAGAAAATTTTAATTAAGCATTTCTTTTCGTGGTCACTGTTTTAATCTTCTAAAATATTAATTCTTGACTTTAAATGCGACATAGGTAATATTACGGAACGAATTCTGCTAGTTTCTGGGTATAATAACTCAAAGGCAGCAGTCTGGACCGTGGTTGTTGTAACTAATCGAGCAAAGCATTCGAGGCATGAGCCCCCAGCTTTTATGGCTTACCTGTAAAACAATGTTCATTAATTATAACTCCAGGCGAGAATAAACAACTCTACACGCATTACTCAATAAAAACACCTCCACATTACAGCAAAGCGAACCTGGTCTAGAAATAGTCTGGTGGCGCTATTTTATGAATGCGATAAACCTCGACAATATTAAAGACAAAGTAAATTGTTTGTTTGCAAGCCATTCCGACGTGTACGCACGTAAATGTCTTCCCCTCGTCCTAATTCCGTTAATTCTGTGGGATAGCTTTAAATTTTATAGCGTTTTTTTACGGCGTATGCTATAACAAATTCGGTCCTTGTTGAAATGAATGAAGGAGTCTGGGCCTTGCAATAAAACCGGTAACTCGGCCATCTATTCCAAACACGTAAACCTCGTTCTTATCTAGACCTAATCAAGAGCCAGCCACTATAAGGGTTAAATCTAGATGTTATCTTATCGGAATTATCCTTGAATCATCTCCGAAATCTTACATGTTCCTGGTGTCTTAATCACTCTGAATGTTAAGTGCCGACTGAGGGGCCAAATTATTTTATGCCTATTAAATGAACACAGGTGGTCGGCTCTCCAACAAAAACGCTCCCGGAATCTCTGATTCCGCATTTTATTTTCGAGGGATCTGTTGTCTTTTATATACGAGATAAGATTTTATCAGGATTTTCTAAATTTATTTTGTATTGTGTATCGGAGGCTTTTATTACTTTTTAACAATTCTTACACAGACAGCAAGGGTTAAATTACTTTGAATATATGACGACTCGTCTGAAATCCATCCCGTCGTAAATATTCTTCATTTCTTGGATCAGGAAGTGTTGACTTCCAAGGCCAAAAGCTTTCAGGATTATCAATTCGGGAGCTGGGATCGAGTTGCTTTATCGGATTTGGGACGTCTGATATGAATTGTTTACCTTGCGGTCTGTTATGGATAATGACAGTCCAATTTGCTTAACTCAGCTTCCAATTAAAGTAGCTATTTATGAGTGTGGTGAGGAATTAGGGATAATAGGCGGAGGGATCACGATGGAATTAATGAGGAGACTCATATGTATCCAAGTACCCCAACCAGTTAGATGCATAATATAGCGATAACTAGATAGTGGAATGCATCTCAGACCTTCTGAACTGACCGCTCTTCTTTCTATTACACCTGATTTATGAGACGGCCAAAATCAGGCGATACAGAATACAAAATCGGACTTTTCGTCTCATATATTTCCAGGTCTACGTTTAATTGTCGTGTTTTTCTCAAGACTGAACGACCAAATGATTTATTTCAAGTAATTATCATAACCGTATCGACAAGTCACATTCTTCATGGATTATCCGGAGTGGTAGCATCTGATTCGGACGAAAATAACATCAATTATGAGTCTCGAAACGTCGCGCTGACATTATTAGATAAGAAGGTGTAGAGTCGATGGTCATAAATTTAAATTATTTGATTTAAGTAAGATTAATTTGCTTAGTGGCATTGTGCTTTAAAGCGGAGATACGTAAATAAGAGCCTAACTGCTGATTTTGACAACGATAGTAGGGTTGTACTAAATTATAATTAACTAGGGAGTTAGATAAATCATCAAGAGATAAAATTATCACCAATCGGCGCATAATGAGAGAATAATAGCCTGGCTAGAGGTGAAGCCACTACCCAACAAACCTGCGGTTCAAAAAACCCGCAGGCAAATATCAATTTTGAGCCTCGCATCTCCCTTAAAAACTGCTCTAATAACAAGCCGACGACGATGTTTACACTAGCGCGCCATCAACATCCCCTAAAAGAAACAATTTCGCTTATCCTCGAAGAGAAATCGGCAAAGCAGTGGCCATTAGTTCCATATTAGAGGAGGGTGAATGGCAGAAACAATCGCCAAACTGAATCGTAATGGCGTACAGAAGGAGTTCGTACACCCCTCCGTGTAGAACACATCACACTAAAACAAAACGACAAGAATACAAATGAGATGACTAGATTAGCAAACGCGCTACTTTCAGTCCAAAGTTCTTGTTCTTGCACTTCTTCGATTATCTAACTGTCGAAATCCACTCTGGGAGATACACATGAGCCACTTTACAAGGTAAGAGCTAATCCCGTTGCTGCGGTCAGCAATTTCGAATTAAATGGGTAGTCGGAGTAGAGCAGGTGAGAAATTGGGAAAGGGTGAGAACACAGAACTAAATGTGCAAAAGGACAAGTTTTAATCAAAACGAGGATAAATAATCGACAAAACCAAACCACCTTAATTAATTCATCCAACACGTATAAAGTTGGATTTATGCTATTGAAATTATTTATACTTTTCTTGCACAAAAGTAACTCTTTCCGCTTTCATTTCGCCATAATCCCTTTCCGGAAGCGGTAGACGGCATGTTCGAATCACTGGACTGAATGCAACTCCTCTTTTATTAGAATTCTTTTCTTTCCAAAAGATTGCCCAATTTTAGCTCGTGTCAAACTAACCATTATGATCTGCAAACATAATTTTCCAGGGCTGCCAGGCGGTTTCAGCACCGGCTCTAATGTTACTTGTTGGAGTTCTCGCCGTTTTGGCTGTTAGATTTTTCTCGATAAATAGGCGTTTAGTTTGGATTCCAGTGAGATTAATTAAATAAACGATTATTTTGGGCCCAGCAAACTGTTGGTCGAGAAAATTGATTAATGACCCTTTTTGGGAAAGCTTTGAAGTATAATTAATTGTGTAATAGTTTTAATCAATTTCCTTTCCGGTAGGTGGAGACTTTGTGTTACCTAAATTTTAAACGCAGGGTCAAGAATGATGATTACACATTACAGCATGCCTTGTTATGCTCTAATTTGAATAATGAATGGGTTGGGGCACGGCGAAGTGTCTACATTGAAAATTATTAATTCCGGCTAATTTCTGTCACCTCCGAGGCCTAATATCGTTGTTTATCTTGGCGCAGTTTTTTTCACGATATTAAATTTCCGGCGTGATAAACAATTCATCTTTGGTGGAAATTAGAAGATGAAAGTATCCATTTCATTTCTGTTTATTACATGATGGAAAGGAAAATTGATTAAAATCATTACGGCGGACCGCTTGTTGTAAAGCTAATCAAAATTATTTAAAAGCAGTTCCTCTGACGCGCCGTTATTTGCCCCTTGATGCGAAATATCTCATCAAACTTTCGAGAAAACTCAATCTCTCAATTTTAAATTTATCTGTTACGATAATTAATTTAAAGTCGGGGCTAATTTCCTTAGACTAATATGTTTGAAGACAAAAAGATTTACGGGATTACCAAGGAACTTTTGTAAAATTGTGTCACTTATTATATTTTCAACATAAAATTCAAACTTTACTAAAATAATTATGAAAGTTGAGCTCGCTCTAGTAACTTTAGTCCTGTTAAAGCGATAGGATGAGTGATATCTGTGATAATAGAATTAGGAAAAACCCGTCAAGGGATAGACTGTTAAGAGTGTTAAGCTCTTTAGCTTGATATCTCAGTGTTCGTGGCATTTTATTCCGGCTAAAAAATAATGATAACCGACACTATGTATAATGCAATGCGTTTTATTAATTTCGAAATTTTCAAACAATATTCTATTTTTGAGCCGACCCTTGAATTTTATTAACATTCTTGCATAAAATTCCTATACGAAATAAAATGCAATCAGTTTTCAACCATATAAAGCTGCAACTATGTGGATGTTGAAAGTTTAGTTTTTGCATTCATCTAGAATATGGTAATGTTATGTGGAGCAAAATAAATGATTTATCGTGTTTGGGAAAACTCGCCCAAAATATGTGTTGCAATTCGATAAGGAAGTTCCTGGCAATCTTAACATTCTTTATTTGTTTTAAGTTGGTATTTTTTCCGCGTTTGGCTCTCAGTTCAGTCGTCATTGTATCAGTTCCTTACATTCTGTAGACTTTATCAGGTTCCAGAATTTAATATTCTCAGACGACTGCTAGCGAAACAATCTTTTGCATATTAAGCATTCACATACATTTCTGACCTCGGTCGTTTTTCAAACTTTAGTCTCTTATCTGAACAGAATTTTCTATTTCTTCGACTGCCGGTGACACTCTAATTCAAGTTTAAGATTTCCAGTTTTATTATTCGAAGTTTTCGTATCGAGCTTTTCGATTCGCGTTCATAACATGCGATATATACAGAACGGCGAATTAAAACCGTTTTGGCGCGAACTGATACGTACACAACGAAATTAACCCATTCAAACTGCCAAAAGTCACCGTTTCGGTGATTTATTCCGCTGAACGTGAGATAAGTGATTAGTTTTTCATTTGTAGTTATTGACTTTTGCTGGAGATAAAACAAAACGGCCTTTTATTGAACTGTTTGTTTCAAATATCTCAAATAAATAAAACGCTTGAGATAAACAGAATTTACGTTTTCTATTAAATATTTTAATTCATAAAAACTATCCAAGTTCACCACTTTGAATCAGTTAAAGTCGAAAAGACCATCAAATTAATTATCCAAAACACAATCAGCGTCAGACTATACTGGCCACATTCAAACCAAAACCTTGCTCGAATTGCAATCGACACAGCGAACAATTCCGGTCTTTTACATCCACCGGAACGATTCTTTTCAAATGGCGTCCAATCCTTTTGTTTTTATTTTGCAATAAGAGTTTGTTGTTTCCACCCTGTCGTGTTCCTAATTGGTATGTTGTATTTTTTATTGGGCTGATTCGTGTTTACGATGAGTCTTCCTGTATCCAAGCCGAGTGCCTCTAATCAATTCCAATTAGTCGGATGACACGGACAATTTACTGGTCTGACTTTGTAGAAAGAAACCAGTACGTGACCGCGAAATACGAAACAAAAGCCCGACTCAGACCAGACAAGTATGGAATTTAATCGAGTCAAAGCTGCAATGTTTGCTGTCGAGCTCCCGGACTATTGCACACCTTAATAAGCTCTTTATAGCTTTTTCACGCAGTTATCTCGCTTATTAATCGAGCGGTAATAGGGCGCGATCGAGAGAAACACATTCGCTTGATTGAAATTTTACACGCAACTGCGGAGGAAAATAAAATACAGCCAGAGAGAAGCTTTTAATTATTTCTCTCCGGACCGCAGAAGACCGAACTGGCATTCTAAGAACCGGTCGCCCTAATTATACTCGTCAAGGGTGCCCCCACTTTTGCCCCACTCTCGCGAATTTTCAGTCGGATGGAATAAATTCCCGTGCAAAATCACAGTCAATGATCCTAACACGAGATAAATATTCATTACAGTGACATGTTACTGGATTTGTACAGCAATATCTCTGAACAACGGACCGCATTCAAGGGTTTGCTTTGAACACACGTATGAAACAAAATTTTTTAATCACAATTTATCGAGAGATGCGCTGCAATCTCATAATTGGAGAGAATTATAAATGCATTTAACAGCCGGCTATAAAATTTTATAGCCGATAATCCCCTAATCAATTCGATCCTGACTTATAAATATTAAATTTCCTCGATTTTGCAGCGCTAGGGAAAAATGTAAATCACACTTGCGAAATAATTTTTTCGAGTACTGTTGTCTCGATGTGGGTTTATTTCATTATTAAGTTTTTTCAGTGATTTAATTCCGAGCTTCATTTCAAGACGTAATAACAATAACTTTCAATTTAGAAGTCTTGTGGAACATAAATAATGCTTTTAGAAGAGAAGTACGGTTAAAATCAAGAGATACAAAGGACTTAGTGAATTCTATTGAACTATCGCTAAAGAATATCGGAGAGCTGCAGAGAATTTATTATTTGAAAACTTCTGTTCGAGCTGCAGATGGGGAGTGTTTTGTAAATTCAGCTTTACACTTTATTAAACTCGATCCTTTTGTTTTTAAATTACGACACAGTTTTAATTAATCTTATAACTACAAACCTGCTAAACAAACAAGGGTGAGTTTTATCGATTTTGTAAGTTATACTCTCGCATTTTTTCCGAATTATGTGGTCTCTAGTTGATTCGTATAAATCCGCTTACAGCCCGAAATTACTTACATAAACATTGCTGATGACTCTAACTTTTATTGTGTCCCAGGGAATTATAATCCCTCTTGTTTAGACAGAACTTTTGTCGTTATTCGCTGGATCAATTTCATTCCAATGTTTTATTCAAAATATATTTTACCACTAATTAACGCTAATTTTCCTGCCAATTTAAATATGATATGAAGCAGATTAAATATTGCAGACCATTTTAACTCGCCAAATTAAATAAAAATAAATTCAATAGAGTCCTCTGCACTGCGGCTTTTCATAGGTAATTTCATTTTTTATTTAGTTTTCGTTCACAAAAATTTTATTTTTCCACACGTTTTTACCCACGCACTTATAGCTAGTTTTAGACGTAAAACTTTCTTGAGACAGTAATTAAACATGAATTATTAATTTTAATCTGACCTAGGGCTAAATTTATCACTCGTGGTTTGTAGTTTTAAAACTTTGATACTTCTAGAATTGTAGACTGTAAACAATTTATTACCGAGTATACGACATACGCAATAATGCAGGTTCCGTTGCTATTTAATTTTTTTGATAATTAAAAAAATCTAATAACACAGATGAACATTTTGTTAAGAAACCTTTATCTGTGAAAATTTTACTAAACACCTAAGGGTTGAATCAATAAATCAGTACAATTTGAATTTTGCTAAAAATAATTATTTTTACCGAATCTTTTACAGTTTCTTTTTCACATGGATAATAAAGAATCCTAATGTTACTTGAATCATAAGTTACCTGCTATATTAAATGCTGGCAATAGCAGCAAATATTTTGAAAGTTACATTAGTGTAACTTTTTGTGATGTTTTCGTAACTGTTTTTTATGACAGAGCTTTTGTTACACAATCAGCTAGCAATTATTATTTATACCTAGTTAGTAGATGTATGTTTATTATTAAAGATTAGTTAGTAAGTGGATACCGAGGTTTGAATATAATTAAAATGGATTTTTTATTATTAAAATATGTTACTTTGGATATAAAAAATTTGGAGTTTGGAAGCTTGCTAAAAGCTCTCATTAGTATATTGCTTTTGGAAGGGGTTTAAATTTTTGAACAACGGTAGATACAAATATGTTTCAACTAATATCACGCTAAATAAAATTGTTTCGTTCTTTGGATCTTTGGAGCTTTCGACTTCGTCTCCTGAAAGCTTCCGTTATCCTTGCGTCTATAATTTGATTTTTTCATGGTCGATCAGCTGTTATCTGTAAACACCCAACGAACTCGATACATCCCGATGTTATCTTCATAGCCTCCGCATCTCCCATAAAAATGACTGAATGTCCATAATGTAAGCTCGGAAAAAGCTCGAACGCAATTAGATAGGTATCGCGATTTGGGAAAGCTCCAAGTCGAGCTGCATCTTCGACCTCGTCCTGCCATTTTTCGTGAGTGTTTCGAAGTGAGGAAATATCTCATCGGCCTGATTAAGAATTAAAGCCCTTGATACAACAACAGAGCCCTTAGTAGCTCGTGGGCGTTCGGCACCGGTCGTAACGGCAGCTATTGGCCGGGCGCACGCTTAGATCTTAGCGCCAGCAGTGGCGATTCGTCCGCTGTGTTGGTAGCATTGGAGGAAATCCGTTTCAAAGAGCCGCGATCTGCCGGTTTCGTGGTTTGAAATACACAAACAGAGACAGCGCCGGGGGTGTGAATGGTACAGGTGCGAGTGACTATGGCTTTGGTGGTTCAAAAAGTTTACTTTATGGACCATGTGTGGAAAGTGATTTGGATGTGCGTGGTTTGCTACCAGGGGATCGGAGCTAAATTCGTCGAAGAACCCGGTAGGAATTTATTTTTCGGCCCAATCACCGAAATAGATTTTTTTCACACGAATGTCTTCTGTAATTGAAGAAAAAACGAACCGGCCCCGTATCCGGTCCGATCCTCCCGATACCTTGAATTTTCCCAATGAGATGCATCTCACGTCCTGACGGAGCGTGGGATTCTGAATTTGCCGGTTTTAATCCAGTGTTAAAAATAATACTTAATTTTTTATTTCCCGTCAAGAGGAAACATAATTTAAAGTTTAATTGTATTATCGTGACCTATTTATCACTTGTCAAAAATTACACACGGCTAACATGTCAGTGTA
Organism: Tribolium castaneum; assembly: GCF_031307605.1. Lineage (NCBI taxonomy): Eukaryota > Metazoa > Arthropoda > Insecta > Coleoptera > Tenebrionidae > Tribolium > Tribolium castaneum. Next base: position 17,225,444 of record NC_087396.1, read on the forward strand.
ATATGTTTAGATTAAATTTTTGAATGGTGGATCAAAGAGTGTTAACAATGAGATGTAAATAAAGTCGAGACATAATGGCTCAGTTGAGACTGTTGAAGACACTTTACGATTTTGTAAGTCGTTGTAGTGATTAGATATTACCGCACCATTTAATTATTGGCTGATTATGATGGTAGGATGGTCTATTTACGACCTAATAGATTGATAAATTTTTAATTTATGGGTTGAATAGGTTTAAAGGAACTGATGTCGTGTCGATGGCTTCTGTGTAATATTAAATAATGACGGACAAGTCACCAGTTTGCGCTTTTAATATAATCGCAATTTACAATAAAAACTTTGCAAATCAAATTATGCGCTTATAGTACTCGTAGTTATAGTACAATGGACATGAGTAAACTAATTGAAAAAATCAATAGTACTGACGAGTATGCTGTAAATTTTTAATTCAAAGGTTTGGTGAAAATGTGTTAAAACACCTTAAGTAATATTTTATCAAAAAGGCAATTTGAATTTTTTTTCAATAAATAAGTTGCAAAATTTGTGGAAGAACAGATTGTTATGTTTTTTTTACCAAGGTGAGGGAATCTTATCGCACACCCAAGAAAATCGCGACTTCTAATGAAATGAAAATCCTGAAATTTTACACACCAGTCTGTACATCGATAAGAATCATTTTCGATTTTTATTAAATTTTTTTGAATAATTAAAGTCGCAGTTTTGTGATTTTTTTGGCACTAACTGTTAATTTAACTACAAAGTTTTTGCACTAAATGAATCCTTACCTGCTAGCTCATCAAGTCATGGTATCAGAATTATAAATTTTTAAATAATTAATTGTTTTTTTTTATTTAGACGCAAACCACACGCGTGATTTATTATAGATGATATAATGTGCCAACAAATTAAACAGTGTTTCAAGAAGATTTGTGTTTTTTATTCTAATAAATGAAGGGAACTCTAATAAAATGTTCAATTTTATTTGATAATGGAAACTGATGTTAATTATTAGGTTCTTGTACTTTTTAGAATTTTAAATTTTACGGTACTTAAAACGCTGGATTTTGACTATTAATTTCTGAAAACAGTTTGTATAGTCTAAAATGAATTGTAAATCTATGCTAGATATAAAATAGTATAGTACCTAGTGTTTATATTTCGGCATACTGTTTGCTTTTAGACCCTATTTCTATTTATTTACATGCTTATATCTAAATGAAGTTTTAATCAATTTGATGTAAGTAACAAGATAACACTTATTACCACCGCAAAGCTTTGTGATTTGGACTATATCAGAACATTTCTATTTAGGATTTACATAAATCATTAAAAGATTAAAACTTTTTAGTCCAAATGCAAACGAACATTAAAAATTTGATTAAAAGTTTATATTTCAATTTAATATTAAACAAACGTTTTAAAAATTAAATAATATAAAGAAATAATATTTAATATTAAACAAACGTTTAAAAAGTTAAATATAATAAAGAAATAATATTTAATTTTTACTTTTTATATTCCAATTATCACAAATATTTATTATTCAGTTAGTCTATCTATGTGTTGTATAAGATTTATATATTGTAATAGTCCGTCATAATAAATGTAGAATTGTACTAAGAAATAAACCATGTGCTGTTTTTACGTTATTATAAACACGAAATATTTAACGTGATTATCCAAAATTAACATTTACATGTGTGTTTATAACTACATATTTTAATAAACCGAAATATAACATTATGATATTAATGTAATATAATATCGACAATATTACGTTTTATTTTCCTGCCATTTGCATATTCGCCTGTTAGCGATTGCAGCTGCAACCACTGCTCGAACATCAACCCTTTTGTTCCTCTCCATCTATGGAGCATGTCAGGAGTAGGTGCAGGAAACAGTCTGTTTTTACTTTATGAACAGCTGATACAATGCAACCACACCTCACCTACAACACTGTAAATGTGCCTTTCCATACATAAATAGCACCCTTTTGTGTCCCCAATACAATATCTAGAAATTTTTGTCTAGATTTTACGTGAAAGCTTCAATTTTCAAAAGCCGTAAAATATAAATTCCTTAGAATATTTTGTGGAACAACATCGGGTCTTTAGTATTCATTCAGTGAGTTTTATGGTTGTGGTTATATTTATTGACAAGAGTGATTAAATCAATGATTCCTACGTGACCATTCGTGCCAGTTATACCCATTAAGGTATTGATCCTTACAAAGCTACATTATTAGCTGGTCTAAATTGACAGGCGTATCTAGCTATATTCTCCATTATATCACTAAAACCTGTAGCTTTACAATTTATAGCTAGTGTGACAGCTTCTAATAAACACAAGTGATATACTAAGTAGAGTATTTTCCTGTCATAAAGTAGCAATCAATACGGAAATAATAACCGTTTTATTTTAATCACCTCCGCGATCTTACCGACTAACAACATTTAATTAAATCCCTTTTCGTGAACTTACGAACTCCGGATAATTTTTTTAAATTTTCTGCAAGGGGTTGAGAGTTTAGAGTTAATTAATCGAAACAAATTGGAATTTTATTAGGTTTAATGCTCCCTGCGGTAGTCATTCGAAACATTTAACTTGATTTGCGTGTGTCGGTCTCTAATTCCAAATAAACTCTTTGCGTTCAAAGAAAATCTCACGGATTTTCTGAAATCCTTGCTATTTGTGTATTTATTTAAAAAATTCGTTTAATGATTCAATAAAAAACTTGACTCAGACTTGGTCCAAAATTTATTATCTCGTCCGACATCCAATCTCTCATCTAAACAGTTGCCGGCCTTGTGAAACGTGACTCGTTATTTATTATTTCAGTCATCTCATTTGTGCTTTATTTACTGATATTAATGCAAGACAGTGTGCGTAGTAGCATGATTTCAAAACAATAATCCGCATTTAAATCCGCTATGATAACTAGTGGCGCCTAGTTTGCAATAACTGAATATTAATTGAATTCTTTCGCCGTTGAATTAATAATCTGTCGCTTTGTAATCAAGCAATGCGATTTTTTTCCTGTCTTGCATTATCGATCACTCGATTTCTATTCATAACTCTCCTCATTCATTATGGAAGGCATTCAAACAGGCACCTGTCTCCAATGCCAGCTACCTGTTTTTCTCGAGATTCCTCTGCCTGGGATCAATTAGATTCGACCCACCACACCTTTGACATTCGAGGGAAATCCTATTCCCATCTCATTACCCTTGCTATTGAATTTCGTGGCGATTCGGTCTAATGGCGGCCCCGAAACGTCAAAAATCGGCCCCAGAACTCAGATTGTAATTAAATACACCTTTAACCACTTTTAGCTTTATTGTCACAGGGAGATTTTGGGACTTATGGTCGAAATTTGTATTGGATTTAATTAAAAAGTTTCCGGCTTGATGCCTGATTCAATTTAATTAAAGTGGAGTAAAAGTGACAAAGGGCATGATGTAGTATTAACATTTGCGAATTTTGAGGTGCCACATGTAAAGTTTTCGAGGACGGGTTTCGGTGTGAAATTTTCGGTAAGTGTTAAGAAATTGCAGTTCGAGTCTGACATTATCTCATTAAGTTCATGTTTTTATTTGTTTGTTTTTTACCCGTCAATGTGTATTTAGGGCACTAATTATAAATGACTTGGTCAGACGTGTTGTGCTGACCTAGATGGGCCTCAATTTGATATCACCACTTATTTGGATGATTTTAATTATGTAAAAATATTTTGCAGGATGAGTATTTTTAAGCTGACAGAAATACATAAATCATTCTTTATTAAATTAGTTATTAATTAATTAATTATACCTAATAATTAAATCATTATTATTGTATTCAAATCCAGTAATACGCTGATTGAATTTCAGTTTTACTACATATTTATACCTATTATTGTTTTCTATAAAAAGTTACATTACATACATATGATTCACATAACTTAAAATAACTATTCATTGAAATTTTTGCAACATATTATGCGAATCAAGACCACCCCGTTTTTCGAGATATTTTATTTCAATTGTGTAAATCTCCGATATTTTTTCAAAAGGCACAATAAGTTAAAATCTTTTTTTCCTTAATACGTAGGTACTAATAAATGATTTTGTCTATAAAATGATGTAGGTACTTATGGACATTATTAATACGTTTAAAAATTTGACTACTTCTTTAAGGGGCTTCTAGACATAAAAACGCTTTACAATTCATCCCATCATACATATTTCGAGTCAGGAAATATGCTTACAAAATTGAACTCAAAACGGTCTGTTATGAGTTGTGAGGTAAAATTTTCGTTGCTTCTGGGGATCCGTTCCTGGACACAATTTACACACAAATATTAGCCCAAATGCAACATTCAATATCTGTAAGTTTTAATGACAGGTGTACAAATTTGAAATTGAAATTAAACATGATGTGATGAAAAAGATAAAAAAATTGGTTTAATTTTATAATTTGTCTCAGAATAACAGTGTTTGCGGTCAAGGAAAAAATATTGTATTCAACTCGTTTGTTAATGGGCGATTAATAAACTCAACTCAGCTATCTGTCTTGTCTGTGTTTTAAACAGTGTCGATAATTAATTGCCTTCTAAAGGGGCTTTTGTAGTAGGACTATTTCTTTTTTGGATCGGTTGCGGCAAATTTCGTAGTAATTATTAATTGCTTTAAGAAAGTGCAGGTAAAGTAGCAATAGTAGCATTACTTTGTAGTCATTCACCTAAGTCGCACTTTCAGATTATTTTTATAAACACTATGAAAATTGATCAGAACTTATTTTGGTTTTATCTTTTCATTTCTACTTTCTGACGTTTCATTTGCTCTAGGAAATGACTGACAGGAGCATAAAACTTGCAGAGATGTCCTGGCAGGATGCTAGAAACTTTAATATTAGAAAACATGAAAAAGCGTTCAGAATAAGATTAGCGTCTCACCCTCCACTTAGTTAAGCTCGCATCGATCGTTCAATTATCGAACCAATTCTGTTGACTTGTACACCCAATTAAGAAATTCCACAATAGCAGTTTCGGTAATGTAAACGGAAAAGTTGGGAATAAGAAGGTCGTGCATATTGCAAGCACCATTCCCGAAATGAAGTTTAATTAAGGCCGGACGTAAATTACCCCCCACTTTTTCCTTTGCAAATCGCATGCACTTGCTGTTTCCGTTCGACGAAGTGATAATAATTAGAGCACCGTCGCGTCGCGTCGCGTCGCCGTTTTAAACTGAAATATTTTTCACTTTTCACAACGCTTCGTCGTCCTTTTTTTCAATTGTCCTTAGCGAAGGATAATAATTCAGCTGGTCAGTGAGTCGTTGCCGTTTCAGGGGCGGAAGGTAATAGAAGAGGCCATTCTTTACCCGCCCGCACTGCGCCAGTGCTACCACAACACATTAAGCCTTTATTACTGCGCTATGTCTCCGGACTTATCCTGCGTCCGCGTGTCTCTAAAGTGTTTTAATTCCCCGGCGAGTGCACTAGATGCTGCTTAACTAAATGTTACCACGCTGAATTACACAGGCTAATGTCCAAACTACGATGGGAATTCTTCCAGTAAAGTCTGCAATTATTGCTTCGTCGAGAAAATTAAGTGCGGGGGTAAACAGTGTGCTCGGTTTTATGTATGATTTATTACCTGAAAGTTATTAACTTCTGCTATTTGCGCTTTAAGGACGGATTATTTACTGCGCTGCTAGACACGACTAAATACATATTTATGGCACAAAACAAAAAACTAGATTAATCAAACCGGAAATGTGATATTCGAACTTCCTGAGCCGTGACGGAATATATTCGATGTTGTCAATCAAACGGAGAAAAACAGAATCTCAGAAACAAGAGTGCGGCCTTGCACAAGGATCGATACCACCAAAAGTGGACCGAAGAATAACTTATATTGCAAACTCGTAAAGCACAAAATTTTATTTTGGCTGCTTTTCATACCGAAGCTTTACTCTTTTTCTTAGCCGTTAGGAGACTATTTAGTTACATTAAAGGAACAACCCCTTACTGTTTTCAAATTTACAAAACAATATTTGGACAAATTTTGGTATTTTTTACCGGTAGCTAACTTTTTTCAGAAAATTTTGTGTTTTTTTTGCTTTTTTTACCAATCCAGTATCCTTTTTCCTATTTAGTTTCTTAATTTCGTCTAAATTATTTTGTCAAGTAATTGTGTAATTTTTAGTATGAACTCTCTTTTTTGCTTTGATTCCACCTCTCAGTTCACCCTTTCAGCTCATTATTGGCTATAATTGTTTGGCTAAAGTTATTCCAAACTTGGGAACTTTGGAATCAATCCACTCTAAAATGATGCACAATACAGTGGTTCTTCCGTCGACTTGTTTTGTGCTAATTTAATTAAAGCCTGCATTGTATATTTGCCCTCGTATTCCCTCCCTTTGAATATTTCACCTCTCGGCGACATCTTTGAAATTCCGGCTTTGTCCGCACAAAACCTGCACCTGCAACGTCTGTAAAAAGCTGTTTTCTTTAGTGTCAAAACTCGAAGGTGCTTTGGCGCATTGTATCTCGGATGAGTCCTTCATTCACCGTTTGGAGTATCAATAGTTTCAGTTCGTTTTGCAGTTTGTCCTCTCTGGGTCATTCAGACTGGACGTGACCAAAAGGTCTGCTTTATGTTGGAAATTCTTGGCGACGCTAATTGAAAGTGTTTTCAGTTGGAATATGTGTAACTGGGACGTGTGAAATTCTCCCGAGTGCTTGCGGGAAGATGTGCATTAAGGCATAGGTCGTCTTAATTATGCATCGACCGCTGCAGCTGAATATACAGCACGTTATAAATTATTATGGTCTATTGTTTCACGGTTGATTGAGGAAGCTGCCGTTCTGTTGCAAATTTGAAGAATATAAATTGCAGCTTTTCTTCATGCAGTGTCGAGTGAGTGGCGGCTGTCTAAATTGCACTTTGATTAGCGCCAAGGCAAAGACTTGATAACTAACAATTTGTAATTTGCAAAGCATCATTTCTGTGTTAAGCACGCTAATTATGCGGACGCCCTTTAGATGCGTTATTAATATTATTACTGCGTTTTGCAAAATGCGGCTTTTTACATTATTCATTGAATTCCTAACAATTATGGAAAGTGCCTTTCCATGGACAAATTTTTTATTGACGGTGTGAATTATGTGCAAATTAACAGCTACGACATTGAGGAATGATACCATTACGGGAATTATTTATAAGTTTGGAAACAATATTGAATTTGCTTTATGGTTTTGAATAATAAATTGAACTGTGGCACTAAAATTGTTTTTCATTTTCCATTTTCCCCAAAGCTAGAAAAATAAATTGAACATAAACAATACGTAATTTTTTTCAAAATCTCAAAGCATGAGGCTTAGTTAGGTTTTGAAGTAAAATAAAAATTTGTGTTTTTATTGGATGATCTTTCGACACTACAGGACCGTTCTTAGTTTATTTCTAAACTATTCGAATTAATTTTAAATCGTTGATGACAGACTTTTGATGGCTTTCTCAGATCAGCAGATATAGCTCTTAACTTGTTTTTAATCTAAATTAAATCTGAGATCGGAATTCTTTTAGAAAGCGGGTTAAATCAGCTTTAAGAGTTTAGCTTTAACGAATTTAAAAACTTAAAGTCAAATTTTGCATTGTGTTCATGTTCCACAACGTTTGGTGTCGAACAACAAACCGCATTCCAAAATCGGATTTATTCCAATCCGATTTGCAACCTTTCGCATCAAAAATATTAAACATATTAATATATATTTCACAAGCATTATCATCCTGTTGAATAGTTCCATAACACACCGTCCATAAATTCGCATTTAAAACAATTTAGTTTACAGAAATCCCTTAATCTCCTTAACGCAACGAATTATTGTTTATTGTGTAAGTATTTTGACGACCTCTACCTGGTGTTGCCACAACAATGATAAATTCCGTCTCAATCCCCGTCGTCCTGGGGCACACATTCGAACTCATTTTATTAAAGCTTGGGGTGGAACGGAATTATATTCGGGACGTGGGTGGTAATAACAAAACACGTGCTGCGTGGCTACCCTTGATCATGGTATAATAAGAGTCGAGAGGGGTTCTTCTTGAGACTCCCTTTGTTGCTATCCGTAACGTTAGCAGTACAATTGATGCCCTGTCATCATCTCTAGAAGTGTACAAAGAAATAGCGCGAGGGAACACGTGATTATGACGAAACCATTTTCATATCCAAGAGTGTCAAAGGTTGATCCTCGAGCTTAGATTGTACGGCGGGTTTTGACTACAAAAATAATTATTATTATCGTAACGAAATTTTACAATTATCTTTGTGGATTTGACAGGCTTTGTGTTGCGTATTGATAAAAATATCATGTCATGAACGGTTGTTTGTGTGCTTTTGTGGAATCGAGCGAAATTTGGAAATTATTGTCTCATTTTTTAATGAAATGTTGTTTTCGCCCAAACAGTTTTAATTAATTAATGTTTAATTATTAATTAATGTGGGGCTGAGATTTGACTTCGTTCCTAAATAATCGTGTACCTTTATTTGGGCGAGCACCCTTTTACATTATAAAGGGTTCCTCTTTACATTTGCACTCGCCTAATCGAATGAAAAAGTAGGCAATAAATAATTAATCGACCTGGCACTAAACGCATTCGGGAATTTGGAGCGAGATTGGGATTAGAAAAAGAGGATAAAAGTTTAATAGTTGGATGTGTTTGTCTGCCGGTTTTATTATTTACGAGATACCTACAACGAAATAAAAATAGACTGTAGTCCACAGTGGAATAGACAAATTAAAATCCTCCGCTCTGGTTCTGGTACATAAAAGCATTTACCTCATTACCCTTAATAAATCCCCTTCACTCGAAATATGTTTTACGTTCCATTAGATAATTTTAATTAAATTTTTTATTATTTTCGAGATAAGAACGGACAGATCGCGATGTTTTCGACGAGATAAAGTTTTCAGCGGAGCTTTCAACACATAAAAGAAAGCTTTCTCTTTATTATTTTTAATTCTGAGATGATACCGCCTATTACTTTTCCAAACAAGTCTGCTGCTGCGTAATGTGGAGTAACGAGAATGCTGTCATCGCTGTACTTTAACTCTCATTCTTCTCCTCCTCTAATGCTTCCAGGGTAATATTCAAGATCCTGCCCCATCAATCAGCCACTATTGAAACCTCCCTTACTTACTAATGATATATACCCATTATGCTGACATAGTGTGGGCACTTTTTTCTGCAATTAAACGCACCTGCCCGGAGTTAATGAATTTACTCCTCTCGCTTCGCGGGGCAAATCAAAATTAATGACTACAGACTAATTGCACATTCCTCACGGATTTTCTTTGAGTGCGCTGGAAGGGTCTGCCACCAAATACTCGACCTCTGATAAACAAAATTCATTGACACGAAAACACAACCCTGGTTTTTCAATTTTTATTCTGCGCAGCGTTTTATTAGACTTGTGTGTGTCGTCTTCCTCACTTTAGAAAAGTCGCCAAAAGCTCTGTATTTACAAAGCTTTAGCTGTATGTAACTTGAGATTTATTAAAATCATCTCTCCAAACAAATGTTTACTGAAAACATACGATAATTTCACCAACTTTATATGTATGCTGTCCCTCTTATAAAACAATTTTTTGTGTGTAGTGTTTGCAAATCGTAATTGTGAATCGTATTTTGGTTACATGTTGTTCCAGCTTAAACTTCTGGTCTTGTTTATTTATTTTATTCGGATTTTTCAACAATGCGTATAATTTTATTCAACACTGTCGTGTTAAACGGGTTTGTTATAATTTATGTTAAACAAATCGACAAAAAATTGTTTTTCTTAATTGAGCATGGAGTAGCAATCAGTCGCAATTGGTGTTTGCGTGTAATATTCTCAGAAGAAGCGATGACAAGTTCGCCTAAACAACTCAGCAGTCGAACGTAATTTATTTTGCCCACTTCAGACTTATTGAAAATGTATCTTCGCTAATTAATTAGAGTATAATTCATTGAAATTAGTGATTGAAATTCCGTGTCAAAGACGAGACTGAACTCTACTGGGGACTTGTTTTGCGATTTTACAATGGCCTTAATTACTCTGGTTTGTGCATGCCCAACGCTGGTTGTGGCTGATCATTTCTTGTTTAACCTCATATGTTTGCTCGCAACCATAATAACCAATCATCAGTGTGATATCGATACATCTGGTTTTAGACATGAATAGATGAGATTACAGCCTATAGGCATCGTCCGGTAGCAATGACAGAATATAATTGCAATTTTCACTTTTCACTGGTTTTACTCAGAGAATGTTTGATTACACTCAGGCAATATGTCAGGCATGTAATCGCGTTTTGAATTAAATCGCTTTATGCTCGTTTTGTTTGAAACTATGATTGAGAACGGGTTTATTGTGCGAATAAACACCAAGTTATGTTTTGAATATAAACGGAATAGTTACTTAGGCCGGATTAGTTAAAACAACGGTTTAAACCCGGGTAGAAAAACTTCGAAAATGGCTGAGTTACTTAACTTTGTTAGGAATCTTGCTCATTAATATGAATAAATCGTTCCAAGTACGAGATATGCGTAATGACTCTACGGGAGGCTAGATCCCTTAAGTCCCACTAATTTTCGTGTAATATAATAAGGACTAATAATAGTAATAATACTCGTAGTACCTACAAGAGTCACTTTCGTCCTTTATCAGTCGAGAGGATATGTAGTCAATGTTTTATGAGATGTAGTGATAAATGTAGTTGTTTATAAAAATGTTGCCCTGGGAGGATTCGTGTTTACACCTTTTTTATCCCTCTCCTGAGCAAAGGACCTTACATAATACATCAAATTTCTCAAACGTGTCTGAGATTTCCGATTTTCAGATTCGCTATTACATAATCGCGCCCTTTCAATTATCGACGAGAACAATCCTGGAATTACCCGTATAAATCATTTCTTCGATCGATGCCAGTCCCTTGTTACATCGTCCACCATTTTTTAAATCGTTCTCTGGGGAGTCGGAACTTCCCGTGTCATAACACGGAAAAAAGTTGACAAACCCAATTTACACGAATTTTTTTGCAAGCGGCGACGAAGGAGTCGTTGGGTCGTTTTATGGGCCGGCATTAAAACGACTGGAACGCACCCAAGGGTTGCTTTGATGATCTGTGTATCCTTGTTAAGGACATTCGGCATGAGTCTTGGAGGACCTCTGACGGGTTTACTGTGCATTTCCGATAAATTGCATCCTGATAAGAGTATCGCATTATCACTGCCCGATCTAGCGCAAGTAACACTATATATGCCCCGATGTGTCACCGGTTACATTACAACTTGGCGGATTGTAGCGACAAATTATGCGACGTCTTGCTGGAATGCTGCAGTTGTGTACGATATCAAAGCTATTTGCATGCAAATTACGTCTAATTATTGGGGAGACTATGGGACGCCGCTGGATGAACTTCGACACGGCTTTCAAAAGAGAATGAACTCTGCACAAGAGATTTTTTGCGGTTTTACAGACTTGTTAAAAGTTGAGGTGTCGGCTTGCACAAACACCATATTTGTTAGTTGCATACAAATTACGTCTAATTATTGGGGAGACTATGGGACGCCGCTGAAAGAACTTCGACACAGCTTTCAAAAGAGAATGAACTCTGCACAAGAGATTTTTTGCGGTTTTACAGACTTGTTAAAAGTTGAGGTGTCGGCTTGCACAAACACCATATTTGCAGTGCGCTGTAATTTTATCCGTCGACAGGTTTTAAGTCATTTTGAGACACAGGCCAAAGCCATTGATTGATTACTCGACAAATAGAATTTTGATGACTGTTTGTTCGGTAAACGCATGCATACCGCCACACCAACAAGAACACAAGCAAATACTAATTCCGGAGAGCCAATTTTCAAAACAAACATTTTTTATAATTGTGGCCTTAACAGTTGACTTCAGAAAGGAGAAAGTATTTGACAGTGTTCTTTGAAGAGTTTTACTAGAAAAAAATTCTTGAAGGAAAATTTGCCCTTGTAAAAATTTCATTCTAACCCTTTAAATCGAGCACAATGGCTCTTAGCGCAATACAAAGTGATTCCGTTACGGCCGATCCAATGGAAAAACGAATTGTGTCCGACGATCCCAGCATTGAAATGAACCATCAAGTGAAACGAAAACGCATCCAGTTTTGCTAGTACAGCTACAAACGACTAAAGTAGGGGTTATTGTGAACTGACCGGAAATAAAATCATAGCTTCATTCAATCGACGACACTGTTTTAAATTCCCCAATGAGCCGTCAGCTGACGCAGCGCTCCGTATCAAGGGTTGTATGTTATTTTTATCGTCATAGATTTAAACAATAAACTTTGATTTCCGCATCGCGACTTTTCGAGCAAATACTGTGAGAGGTACAGAGTCTTTTGTTTGATTTTATGTTTTTTGTTAAACATCTGGGAGGTGCAATAATGTTGTCGAGGATGTTATAACTTTATCTCGGAGCTTATATTCTATTAGAGGAGAACGGATGATACATCAAATTTGATTGAATTTATATCCCATCACTCTCTATGTACTTAGTTTCTTTGAGGAAGCTGTTATAGGAACACGACTATCTATAGATAAAACTCCTGGGATAGTAAACATCTCAAGGTAGTCTACATTTATTCTCTCTTTATTTATTATCACGAGTCCATTTTTTTTTGCTGTACACGCCTAAGAAGCAAAATCTTTCACGTAGAGACTGATTCTCTTTGTATTTGGTTCAATCCTTGGTTAGGTGGTCGTTATAATGCACTTATAAAAATTTCCAACTAATTTGTCCTGATGGGAGCGAGTGGAGTCCGTCTCGAGCAAAAACAAATCAAATTACAGGTATCCGTTTTGGGGTAAACTGAAAACAATTTTTACTACCACTGGGTGATTCCTTTCGGTCGTTTTTTTGTTGTTGTCTTTTGCGGCGAAAACAAACGCAATCAGGAACTTGGTCCGGTGGAAACTTTCAACTCTTTTCGTTGTTTTACCGGATAGAAAAGTGTCTGCATGGGGCATTTCACAACAATTTCGCCAACTTTAACGAAAAACGGTACACTAAATTTAACTTACGAACACGCTCATTTGGGGGCGGTTTTTTGTCGCAACGAACATTCGCAGGTGGAATTGGAAACGTTTCACTTGCTTATCTCCAACAATAGCTGGACTTTATCGTGTTTTAGTCCACGATTCGATAGATTCTATTTACTATTGATAAAATGCTTGTCGGGCGACACAACGCAATTCAAGATTTTCTCTAACGGAAATAAATCTTTTACATTATACAAGGAAGCGACGTTGCCTCGAACATCTTATCTGAAGGCAAATATGCAATAACGGTGGATTTTACCAAAATTTTTCTGGTCGCAACTTTGTCATTGCAAGGTGATAGCAAAATTCTAATAAAAAGTAAAGAGGCTGGAGGAATTATTATTCGGGTTTATCGCGGTCTCACTAAATTTGGCAGGAACTTTTTATTCAGAAATATGAGGTTTCCGTCGTTAAAAATTTATAGCAATGTTTTATTAACTGTAATATTTTTCGTAATAAAACGAGCGTTTGTAACTTTTAAACAGTTTTTTATTGGTTAAAAAATAACGTCAAAGGTTTGGTAAACAATTTGTTCTCGTTTAAGGGAAAATATAAGACAACATAATACCATTTTATTTGTCATGTGATGCCCAGGAAAGGGAGAGCCTACCGCGAAAAAATTGTAAGAAGATTGCGTTATAAATTGTCACTAAAGCAAGCTTAAAGAACAAGAGAACAGACGTGATACCAACTACATCCCGAGAAAAAAGAAATTGATAGATAAACGTGGTATGAGATTTCGAGAAAGATAATTACGAGAAAGTTATATACTGTCGTCGTAGACCTAAAGAAAGAGACAAGCTTTAACCTGATTGCGAGATTTAGGTGAGGATTTTGGCAAAGTGAGAACAGACTCTTTACGGAGGGACGCCGTAAACTAATTAAAACTGGTAAAAAATTAACGTAGATTACTAAAGTGTGGAGAATGTAATCTGGTGGGTTGTGATGATTTAAAAAATATGAAAAAATTAATTCTGTAGAGCTAAATGTGGGCATTATCTTGCCGAGAGCTGCACGTCTCTCTGAAATCATCATGTTTTCGCAGACAATAAAAGAAATAAATGGCTGTTTGTAATTAAGCCCAGAAAAGCTGCAAAATGATTGAAGTCTTAATGCCACATTTGCCTTCCGATTCATCTCTGGTGGTAAATATTTTGTTTGATTTCATTTGGTGTGTTGAAAAGTCCTTTTTTCCTTTAGCAAATATATTCCGGTTGAAAAAAGAAACCGAGGAATTTTCAATAACGTGTTCGAGGTTGAGTACCAATCGAACAAATACCTTGAGGAAATGTAATATGTTCAATTATTTGAAGCGGATACGATCAAAATAAAAAGGGAACGATTTTGTGGGACGCCTTAATGAGCCGAAAGAAAATAACTAAAAAACTTGTGGATATTCCAGCAGACAAAATAGATGGCCTCATAAAGAAGAAAGCAAAATAATGGTCGCCCGTTTTGTCACTTACATAGCCGTGCTTTTAATATAAATGACAGGACATGGATCCGAATAACAAACACATCAACAATAGCTAAAACACTACCCGACAAGATTTATTGCTTCAATAGATAATTATAAAGCGGACTGACAGAATTCAGCTTTACTATTCATAAAATAGTTTTCACATAAATGTTGGGAGCGCTGTTGACGATTCCTTTGATAAATTACGCTCTATGTAAGTTCATTATTCATGAAGGGGCGATAAAACGACTCAACAGTCGAGAAAAATTAACCGCTTCAGATTATCAACGAATCGGGGTATATCATAAATATCAAATCACTATGTGAAACATTGTAAAAAGACAATAAAAGCACCGTACAGTCGTAAAGTGAATATTTCAAACTTCCAGATCGCTCGAGTTTGCCAAAGAGCATGCAGGAAACCGTAAGAATATCTCGATCGATCTTGCTGTTATCTGTTTACGACGCTTTCCAAACGATACTTCCACATGCGGCTGTTTCACTAATTCCGATTCAATTAGAACATAGTGAGCTTATACACGCGATAAAATTTGCGAGCAATAAACTCGGTGTTACAACTTCATATAAATCCGGATGGGTCAAAAATAAACAATGTGGACGTTTGAGTGGCGATTTAACCTAATCAGCCCATTAGCAGCGCCATAAAGGTACTTTATGTGCGTTTCCAGATTGTCAACAGAGTAGTGTTGATTGAACCGGAACCTCTATGCCTTGACTGGTTTTCCGCATTTTTGATAACCCATACTGGTTGAAATGAATTTCCAGTCATTGAACATTTTTTTCTGAGATTCCATAAATTCTCATATCGAGATGTGGAAGGGAGCGAGGCATATTTCATTATCCTGAAGAAAAATCTGTGTTTTGGCTCAAGTAAGAGATTTTGGGCAAATTTTTTCAAATTTTATTTTTATTGCAAGTGTCACCGTTACTGAAAGCGAAAAGGGCAAACGTTTCCTGAACCTGTCCGCCTTGGCCTATTGATACAAGATATCAAGAAATACAGGAACAGTCGTCATTGAATTTATATTGATTCAACGATAAAAGAAATTACTTTCAGCTATAAATATATGAAATCTAGGAGGAGAAATTGGATACACAAGTAATTTTACATTGATCGGCAAATAAGCATAATTTACTCGACTATTACGTAGATATTTTTTTTAAATCTAACAATTCTGAAAAAGTAATTTGTATGTATTTGAATCTTTCAGGTGTTGTCATACCATATTTATATTTACGTCAGAGGGAAATATTGATGCTTGACGCTTCACTAATCACATGCTAAAGAAACTGGAGATTCCAATATATTTCGATTGCGCTTCCATATATTTGAACGGTGTGTTAAAAGCAAAAAGTAAAAATCCACAAGTCTTTACAACGTTCGAGAGGGCACTTCAAGTTCTCTCAAGCGACGATTCTAACTTTTCTATGCCGTGATTATGTTCACAATTATTTTTAAGGGTACATTAAAGCACAAACAAAATATCCTTATAGTAATATGTTGTTTCAGGTACGAGATATTTTCTAATTTGCATGTTCGCTACTTAGCTTTTAAAAGTTGTATCAAGATTTTATTTGATTCTTAAAATAAACATTTAGAAACGAGCTTTAAGTTTTAATAAATTCTGCCTTCACTCAGTCTGTTTTTAGTTGTCAACGCTGTTCTTTTCTAATTATTTTTTAATTATTATTCTAACATTTTGTGTTGAGATTGTGCTTTGACTGTAAGAAAATATGACACTTTAAATGGGCAGGAAATATCGAGACTTGATAATGGCTCATCAATCCGGTTCGGGTCCTTCTGCATTAATCAGTTTGTGCGTTTGAAACCTGTCGTATAAATCGTCCGAACCTTGCAAAAACAATCTCGTAAAAATTTAATATCGTCGCGATCGTTTCAAAACCGTCACGCCATCAATGGCCGAAGAAATCCGCCGAGTCAGTATGACCTAGTGTTCTCTACAATTGACGAAGGCATCGTAAAATAACAATGAATCATCAAGACACGGCCCTTCAAGTAAGACGTCGGTGGCCACAAGAATCGCGGAATCGATACTTGTTAGATGTCTGCCCCCGACTTGAAGCGAGAGCTGGATTTGAGCGAATCTTGGTTTAGGAATAGCCTCATAACTTCTAGAACCAATTTGGTTTCCCCCAATCATTTGCACTTCCTTTTATATACGCCGGCTTAACGCTACTTTGCCAAACTTTCTTAATATGTTGAATAGGGGCTGCGAATTACTTGAACTAACCCATGTGGTTTAATTATAAGTATGGCTTCGTTTAATCGGACTTTTCGTTTTTATCTAATTCCGGGGTTTAAGCACCACCATTCACCGAGCTAATGCACTACTTCAAAGCGTTGAAAACTACACATTTTTTAATTTTGCCGGAGGTGCTTTCGTGTTTTAAATTAGATACTTTTTACTCCCCCGTTTTCATGAAATGGTATGATTTATTTATGTGTATTTATCTCACACCAAATACATCAAGCATCACATCTTATCATCATAAATTCGTAACAGTCGACGTTTTGTCGACTGGGGCGCTTTTCTCTAAAATTTATTGTAATTCGACAAAGAATATTTTATTACATGGCTCTAATTCACATTTTTATCTTTTATAAATTATTATCCAAAAGATTATGGCCTTTTTGCATGATAATCGCACGTTAAACACAGACGATTTAAATTTATGATCCAAAAAATTTTAATTGGTTATTGACTAAACAAACGGGGCAGAAATTTGTAAAAGATAAGAGTGATTTTATGATGTTCGTGACGGGTTGCCGCCTCTCGATTGTTTATTTCAGAGCGTTTTTGTCGCAATAATATGCTGTGGTGGCCCAAAATTAGTTTGTGAAGGATGTAAAACGCTTGAAACAGGGACAATAATGAAGTCAGGTGCAAAGTGCAAAGAAGAGATTGCATATTTACGCTAAAAAAGAATGTCTAGAAGTAAACTTAATTACTCGGCGCCTGTCAACAGCGAATACGAACAAGATGCGAATAATAAAAAATAAAGTAGTCTATCGCTAAAGCGGAGAAAGGACGGAAAACGCCAGACTTTACGTAAAGAGCGAGACAAAACCCGGGTTTCAGGAAAATATTAAATTTAGGCCTGCCGCAAAATACGTCATTACTTAACTCCGGTTTAAGGACTCGTCCTCTTATTGAGAAAGCTTCGAGAGACATATTGTTTTCTCCACTTCTTCGAGAATTTGAATTAATTGTGTAACGCAAAACTTTCATTTTTTAACTGAAATAAAGTTTACTTTTTATGTATCAATTACTTTTTCCACTCAATAAAAGCACAAAAGTCGAACGGTTATATTCACGAACTTGGGAAGTTTTTATTCTTCCGAGGAATACAAATTTTCCGGTTTTAACTTTCCAATGCGTGAAAATAGATTCTAGGCTTGTAACGCCTTAGTGGTGTTGATGTTTTTGATCACAGAGATGAATTATTTAAGAGGAGCGATCTTATTAAGATAACCAAATTAAATAAATAAGGCCGGACTTTGAATTCTTTTTACAGTTGTAATCTAAAGTTGTAAAACGGCTTTTGTTGGATTGGAGTGTTGTAGAAATGGCGGTCAGTTAGTGGCTCTTCAGGGAGAAAAGGCTCTTTGGACGAGAGGATTTTTATTTGTATTTATATTTTGTTTATTTCTACAATTTTTACAGCTCTTCTGTCTGTGATATAAAGCACAAATAAATGGTCAAGTGGGGAATGACAAACGATTTGTACATGATTTTGCTTTTATTGAATTAATTTATTTCGTTTTCTGATTGATTAATAGTTTCGGTAGTTTACTTTTAATCACTGAATTGACTTTTTCCACGCTGAAATGTTTATAGTCGTGGAGAAAAACTGTCTAATTGTTAGAAGGAACGTAAACCGAATTACTACCGTCCTTTCTATTATCTCTCCTCTAATCGATTCACATTTCGCTGTTAGCTGACGCATTCATCCGCACCATTTTCGCATAGGTATATAGTTCTGCATCCAATAAGTAGTTGAAGATAATGAGGAAACGCTCGTCGTCGTGTGCAGTTTCCATTAACACCATCTCTTGGTGACATCCCATTATCTTTTGGAATATTTACTCGTCTCCAGATTGTTGTATGTAGATTAAAAGCAAACCCGCTTTTACTCAATCGGACTTTATTGTCACTCTAATAAACAGATGATCGGCGTCCTCTGCAGCCGTCAGAGTTTAATTACGAGTCGTCGAATAAAGCCTCGAAGGTAGAAAATTCTTCACCTCCAAATTCCCGATGTAAATATTTATTAGAATCAGCCGTGTCTCGTGATTTATTTCGTCTACGTGATTGTGTAATTCCAACGAGTGTAAGCTCCTTAGCCGAAAGCTCGCTAGGCGGCAATGACTAGGTCAGAAAGGTGTAATCCTCCGGTGCAGATTGTAGTGCACGAGCGAAAATAAACCGGAGAGTATCAAAGAAAATCCCGACATGGTAAAAGCGTGTGGCAACATTCGGAAAGGGGATCTCGGAGTCGCTGTGTTTTAAGGATTTCTGTCATATCGCCGTGAACGCCGGACTGGAAAACAGATTATGGCCTTCAAAGAAATATCGACGATTCACCGCACCGGAATTAGATTGTTGCAACTAAAACAGTCAAAATTTCATAGTCGGAAAGAGCCAATTATAGGTTATCAAGTGTTGTTATTTGATTGACGTTGCGGCCCTTAAAGCTTCTTACGGAAAATTCTGGCTTTCAGTCGTTTTATTTAATGAAGACATCTGCGTTTTGGTTTAAATGGGATATGTCAGATTTCATTTGCATATGAAAGGAAGGAAAATTAAAGATCAAGAAAGGTCTTGTTTCAGGAAGCGTTCTACACGTCCACTTTTTAGACGTAGTTACTAGCTTCTGGTTTGACTTGAAACAGTTATTTAAAAGTCTGATTCATCTGCAGAATAAATCAAAAGTTTTCCAACATTTTTTTCAATTAAAATATATAGTTTTGATTTAGTTCTCCAAGCGATCTTTAATTTTCAGGAAGTAAAGAAAATGAGATAATATTAAAAACAAACTTGCTAAACTAATATATTGTAAAAATCGCCAGTACATTTCTCCCAAATTAATTTTATTCGTATTTCATAAACTAAATGTGCTATGATCAGTTAACGGACTCCATGAACTCATTAATATTTCTTACTACAATATTGCCACAGTTGCATTTATCGACGTTATTGTCCATATTTGTTATTTAATATAATATGTTATGGTATAATGTGCCTATTTGTTTAAAGCTTTGTCTGTTTATCTGAAGTGATTTACCAAAACATGTGCCAAATTTATTGCTCTATTAGATGTGTTTGCATAATACATATAATTTAGCCAAATTTTGTACTTATAAATATATTTAAATAAATCCGCTCATCTTTCCGCATAACTGATTTCGGCAAAAACAAAGCGGAAAGCACAACAGTTAGCCTAAGTGTTGTCGACATCGCTCCATCCTAAAATCCCCAGTTATTCAAATTCGACATGATACGGCCTCTAAATTGTCATATCTTTTGAGTACACAACGAGCGCCGATCCCCAAAAATCCAAAGACAAACACTGAACAGTCTCGGATTTAAATATTTAATTCTATGCCGCGTATGAATAGAGGCCAGTAAAACTCTTTACAGATGTATATTTATGTATTACGGGGCTTAGAATAAATCGGAATATGTATTTATGTTAATGCGTCTGTAAGATTTGTCTCTGATTTCTTATTCACTCGAATACTGATACAGGCCTTGCTCCTCCTTATAACGTTGTTTGCGCGATATTTAAAGCAAAGCAATATTAGGGAAAATATAAATTTAATACGAGAGACTATTGCACACAGGTTTAGCAGCAGAGGTAAAATGTCGTACTGCTGGACTTGACAAGTGAAATATTTATAGGGGCTCTAACTCTTTCCCCCGACTTCATTCCAACTTGGCGAATAAGTTTCCTCCACAAAACAAAGTAATACATGATGTAGGGCGCTATATATTAGACGGGAAACACGATGGAATCTTTATGAACAATTTATGGCCTCCTCAATCGGTGACAAAATTTTACACATACACTGGAGCAATTTTCCGTAATTACTAAAGCGAATGGAGTCTCTTGTTTGTTTTTAAGCTTGTTAGTCCAAGGTGCGACACGAGACTGATGCGATTATAATGGAATCTTTGCCATTAGAGTTTAGCGATCAATTTTGTTCAAGTCAAAAGTCCATTCATCAGAATAATACGAATACAGATGTTTCTTTTGGTTATGCATTGACGGATCAATTTAAACGATGTATCGAAGAAGTTTTTATTGGATTCTTTCGCAAGGGCGACTAAATCGAACATCTTTGACAGGGCTCCTTTTGGGAATTGCGCCGGTACAAGAGTTGGAAAATCAAATTTTTCGATCTCGAGGAGGATTTTTTCAGTTTTAATATAACGCATTATCGTTCACTGAAAGAATTCCACCAAGAGGGAAAATAGCAGATCGCACGATTTAAATATCGAAATCTGATTTTTCGCAGAAAGTAACTAAAATTCGCATTAGTATCATGGAAGGAAGAGCGTCTGGGGGCAGTTGCTTCGAGATGACACACAGACCGCTTTTACGGAAGTACCTTGGATTCCCCTCGAGAGTTTGCCGGAAATGCCCTATTTGAGCCCATCTCTATAAAATAAAAATATGGCGAATAAAAACATATAACATGACATCTAGTCGATATGGACGCTGATAAGAAGCTCTGGACGCATTCTTTGTGCGTTTTACACGTGCCAGGAGAACATTTATTTCTTGCATTTATCACGACTTTTGATCATCGAGGGAGATTTTAGAGTCGCGTAACTGGGAATAAAAATCGTGAAAAGCACGCGAGAAGGAGGGGAATTTGTTTACCCTTACTGGTTGTCTAGTGCTTTTGTTGTTACGACAGTGACTCAGAAATTGTGAAATAGGTTCGAACCTTATTTTGCGACAGTTATTTGGTAATTAGATTTTTTCATTTTACTTACAACGCTTATATAAATCAGGCTTCTGTTTTAAAAATTAATTTAGCGGGTTTTTCATTTTTTATCACAGAATTAGTTACATTTTTTAAACTGTTGTTGCGTGGGTGCGACATGTCCATAGAGGGTGGAACAAGAGTGAATGGCAATAACCGTGCCTGTTCCATATAACAGGCTGGTAATTAAACGTCGACATGTGCCGGGCGTTACAGTTACAGTCCTAGTAGCAGCAATAGGGCCCATCCGGACTCCCAACTACGATTATATCGATATTAGATTTCCATTTGACAATTAGCCTTGCTTAAACCCCATTATTAAGGGCATTAAATCGGGCCAAGCCCCGCGAAACACTTGTAACACCCCAATAAAACGGAAAAATTGATCGAAAATAGGGCTACAATGCAGTTCAGGTCCTATTGATCGTAGCGGTCAGATAGAACATTGCCATAAATCACCAGCAGGGATCGTCGTTGCACTTGTGCAGGAGATAAGTAGACTGGGGTGAACCGGTGACCATTATGAAAAAAATTACGATTGAAGATTTACGATGTAGTTTTCCCAGTTTGCCGGTTTATTGACGGAATCAAGTGGTATTTATTTGCTTCTGTAGGTGAATATTTGTTGGCAAAGGCAAGTTTTGCTCTTTTAGAGCGCTAGTGTGTTAGAATAAAGGGTAAGTTAACGTTCCATTAGGACCCTCGAGCTATCGCTCATTACACCGTTGAAGAGCAACACCAGCCGCCTTGTAAACGTTCTGGAACTCTTGACAGATATGTGATTAAGTTAATAAAAATGTACAAGGAAAGTACCCTCAAACCCTGTTTAATTGGGTAATATACCACGTTTCTGGAGTTTACTAGCGAGAAAAATTCCACTGCTCGATCGATGTTTGCACCATCCCTTGCTCCTGAAAGATTCTTAAGGCGCCTAATTTGCATTGTTATTAACTAGCGCACTGATTTACGTCCATATTTCCGAGAGAAATTGCCACTTTCGCCCTTTATATTACAAGTTTTATTAACAGTTTCGCCGATATCGCCGGAATTAACATATCCGAGCCTGGTTAATCTTACTTTTGTCGTATTTACCAAATACACAAACATTCGTTTCCGTCGCAATAACCGCAACTTTTATTTATACTGTGAAACCGTAAATTATTTTTATGTCTTTTATTTCTTTGAGTTATTACGGAAGCACGGCGCATTGCTTGCTTACGACGTGCGCCTATCAATGTCGAAGAAATAACCTCGTTAAAAGAGCGAAATAATTAAGCCCGGTTTATGCTAATATTGGCTTTAACATTCAGTTAACAGGTGAAAAATCCGTACATAAACACTGCATGCTGCGCAGGCGAAATTCTCTATACCAGGCAAACAACAATGTATATTTTTAATTGAATAGAAAATATACCTGCGTTACCCATTAAAATGCTGGATGGAAAAGGGGATTCATTTGCCAACTTCGAACAAAACATTGCACTGAATAATTGTGGAAAAAGTATAATTTTTAGTTAAAAACGCTGCAGTATGAAATAAAAGCCCAACATAGAATGTATTATTCGTAATTAGTTGCAATGTCATGTTGTGTAATGCGAAATACGCACTGCTTTTTTTCGCATATGTGTACGCTTCCATTTAAAACATATTTGCTCATTTCAAAAACCAACAAAATTAGTTTTATCTATTTCAATCAATTTCTATTTTTCCAGTGAAGGTACAGTACAGTACTTCTGATATCGCCATGGCTTTAATAAAAATTGCTGTACTTACCTAACCCCAGAATAATGGTCTTATCTCAGTAAAGTCTTCTTAACAGCTTTCTGAAGTTTCAAATATGGTTGTAAGAAGCCGGCAAAAGCTGACTTTTATCGCCCAAAACTCCCTTCATTTTAAAAATTTCCTAATTGTCTTTCGGCCGTTTTCGGGGTAATTATCCCAAACGCTGAAAAATAATATCCCTCTCATCGTCCATATTGTGTTTTTAATAAATCCAGCGAGCTTTTTCGACAAGAAAATTACAACGTCGACAAACAGCTGGCCCGGAGACCCGTTTGAGTGGTTAATAGCGTTATTATTAATTTTCTAGTTTATGAGTGTCAGGAAATATCGCCAGTTTTAATAATTTGCCGGATGTATCACGCGTCTGTCAAAGCTATATGTTATATTGTCGGGAGCATTTTTGAGTTTATTTTGTGTTTGAGTAAATCAAATCGATTACTTTTGATTGAATGCCAATTTTAAACAAATATCGGCTTGTTTGAATAAACCGCAAACGAAAATAAACGTAAGGGAAATTATGATCCGAATATTATTTTTGGAAGAGATCCCATAAAGTGGGATGTGTTGTCCAATTTTGTACCTTTGTTATTGTTACGTTTTTATGTGTTGTGACTGCTGGCTTATTCCTACAAGAATTGAACCTAATTATAAATGCAAGAAAAGTAGCACGGTTTTGTGCTTCTTATTAGCTTCTGCACAGGTAACTTAAGTCAATTAGGGTGTGGCTTTCTCGTAAAACATACTTAACGTCCTTGTGGAGTATACAGAATCTTCCAAAGAAGGAATTTTAATTTTAAATAGAATATAGCCGGCATTAATTAAACGAGATTTAATTTTATACCAAACAAGGTTGTCGCTTTGAGATTTTATGTTAATTTATTATATGGACCAACGTAGTATTGTACAACTCGCCACAAATATTAATCTTTCAGTTAGAGTAATAAATGCATTAGGGATTTCTAATAAGGTTTCCCGTTTGAAAATGTCCATTTCCCTTTTCTTTGATTCAAACAAATTCGGAATCCGCATAAATGTAATCGAGTCGAGCTTAGCGAAACCTCTGAAATTGCCTCAAAGAAGTGCAAAGCAGGTGCGGAAATCTACCGATCTACTCACCACAGATATCTTCTGACATCTAATTACGTTCTACATGTAAATAACTCTACCTTTTTTGGCGATTGTATCAAGAAAAATGTGATTTTTGATGATATCAAGATCGAACTTTTTTCTCAGGAAAACCGAACGGAAACTTGGGTGACTTAATAGATGGAACTTAGATTAAGTTGGACGATGTTACTTCGAATTATTGGCTGTCTCTTTACTGCAGGAAAGTTTACACCGGACCGAGATGAGAAAGTCGGTTTAGGTTTTTTGGACTTGTTTTTTCTGTGTTCGAAATATGATGGTCAGTTCCTACCAAAATAATGAATTTGTTGAATGCAAAATTGAAATTCCAACACCTCGATTTGCGCAATATCGATAATTCAGGTCAGGTATTCCGGCTATTAATCTTGGGAACTCTAAGAGATTATCTACCAATGTGATGATTACCAATTAATGTACGTAATTACAATCACGTTTGAGCTTCCTGTATAACCGGAAATTGAGAGATTTCCAAATATATCGCACATTTTTTCGCTCAGAATTTTTTAATTGCTTGATTTAAATTCGGCCAGAATTTTTCAGACATATGGTGTGAATTCAGTGATGTTGCTTCACGTTCCAGTTGCATTTTCGCCGATTCCTTTGTTGCACCACAATTATTGACCATAAATGTTTACGCTAGGATTAGCGTCCATTTAGAACGTGATGTTGTTTATTATTGCAACTCTGGTGCTCTAATGGCCGTGAAAATTTGTCACTAACACAATATCCCACTCATAAATTACTCGCTTAATCATAATTACACAAAAAATTGATTAGCTTTTAAAACAATAAAACGCCCCTTTCCCCAATATCGATAAATTAAAATTAGGAAATTAAGAAAAAGCGAATTACTATCCGAAACCTGATAAAAACCCTAATTAATCATGATAATTAAGTTAACACAACGCCCGTCGTTATTTAAACTAACTAATATTTATTCCCGTTCTGATTTATTCTTTATTACATCCCCCTGAAGATTTTTTGCGGGCGTGAATTTATGCAACCCGTTGACTCAAAGTTTAGATTAAACCGAGATTGGGAGCCGGATTTTTACGGGGGCGGTTGTACACACGTAATAGGGGTTGAATTAGGGCCAAGTTTTCGTAAAGGCTCATAAAATTTTATTTGCGAATCGGAAGAACTGGTTTATTAATGACCGGTCTTGTTTTTCTCTAAGGTCAGGTGCAAACTCCGCTCAGACAACTCCCGAGAGGTCCAAACTCTCTACACTTCTTGCTATATTACAAAATGAGCGACAACTACGGCAAATTCAGCGAGGTATTTGTTTGCAAAACATGTTTAAGACTTTAATAAGAACTTTTGTGTGTGCTGACGAAAGTGAATAATGAAAATAACGAAAACTTGCTTAATCAACGCTAGTCCGTCATTTCCTTGTTTTTCATTATCGTGCAACTTGAAATGCAGCCAATAAACAGCTTTTGTTAATCTAACTCTTCTTGTATTCGAAGGTTTTAATAAGTTGGAAGTTTCAAAACAGTTGCTTCAAAGAATGCGAGGACAATGCAGCAAACGTACGACTGGTATTTCAATTAAGATCTGTGCTTTTGATTTGTTTGCATTTAAAGGATATTTAAAGCAAAAGTATCAGCGCTGCAAACGCAACAAGAAGATTAACTTCATTATAGGCGCTTCACGCTTTTTTAAAGCGGAATTGATCCTTGTCAAAGCAAAGAAAAAGGAATTTGTAAACACATGAATAGAGATTAAATCTTGAATTATTTAATAATCGGGAGATAGACACCGGAACAAAGAGAGTTGGACAAAAATGTTTTCTCGAATTTATTTGTGATTCTTTGCTCGTGTGTGGAAATTCAGTAATGTGATTTTTGTTTCAGGTGAGTTGGCTTGTCGCCGATTCGGTTCAAGTCACTCATGAAACGAAGAAATTGCATCGGAATTGTTCTGGAGGAACGAAATAACCGGCGAATTAGCAGGTCAATTTGCGCCGTAAACCGCGGCGTTTTCAATTTTTCGCCGTCATATCGTTGTCGATCCGGCACCAAACACAATTACGAAATTTTAATTAAAATCGGCGTCATTTTACACTTGGCTTAATTATTTGATATAACCTCTACATGTGTAGAGTTCGGAACTGCGGCAGTAGTTGGTCGTTTTCGCATTGACGGAGGATTTCTCGGAGCGTAACAGTGTCACCCTAAAGTAATTAATGTTTGCGCTGCGGCAAACTTCATAACAAACCACATCAAACGCCGAATTTACTTTGTATAAAAACTCACTTTTATGACGGAAAATAAAACAGTTTCGGCCAGTATGTATATTGGAGGCAATAAATAGACAGTGGCCGCGGGAGAATATACACTAAAGCCGCTTTGAAATTTACATATAAATTGTGTACTACGCCAGCCATCAAAAGATGTAAAGGCACATAATCTCGATGCCTTGCTGAAGTGATTGAGATGTTTGCCTAAACGCTGCCTCTTCCGGACTTTCCCACTACTTTTCGCTGAATAATGCATCGACATATGCGTTCAACAGAAATTACAACACGGTATTGTTATTTGCTTTGCCTTGTAACCTATCCTACTTCCTGCAAACTTCCGATGTAACAACATTTAATTTAGTTTGCAAGCTGAAAGTTGATTTTTTGTACTAGTCGAGTTTAAAGTTTCATAAACTTTGTTGCTTAAACTGAAGTGAATTTAAACGTCGATCGTGATGCCGAACTTTTTTGTTTGAACGGAAGTTTAAAAAAATAAAGTGTATTCCGGCTTGTCATACACGTGTTACATATTCAAAACAAACAGCAATAAATGTCAGATTTTTATGTCTTGCCCTTACAGTTAAATTCAATATTTTTGATATTCCATTCCGTTATCAAAAATAAACAAATTTAGATTGTTCGTGATCGTTCATTTAAATTTATTTATACAAAGTTTGTAATAATAATAAGCAATAAGATTCAATTATAAACACTGTTGAATCTATTTAGAGTGATTAAAATGCAGTTTCTTCAGTGTTCTTGTAGTTTATTATCTTCAATAAAAATATAATGACTGTATCATTAGAGATATGACAAGTTAATAACTTGATGTTTTAATACGTTTGTCAGGTTTTATCGTTGTATCAAAGATTTTTAAGCCTTCAGGCATGCCTTACATGGTCTCCAAGCTGTCACTCATTCTGTTCAGACCATTATACATATGTCCTAGCATGTAATTAGCACATTTTAAAACGTAATTACCTGCTTCATTTACTACTTACTTTTAAGCACTGTTTTACTGGACCTAGATCAAAGTTTCTTCACTGTTCTTTTCTTTTTTATAACAAAAGATTCTTATAATAGTTATTCAAAACAATACAGCAAAGTTTATTGTTCAGTAACAGTAAGAGTTCCCATTTTCTATTTTATTAATTTATTAATCCATGTAATGAATGAGAAATTATTTTTTAATTTAAAATAAAGTTTCATACTCGTAGATACAAGTTTTTTAATTAAAATTTTGCATTTTACGCAGAAATGTTTTGTTGATAATGGGGTAGAAAGACATCTTTTTGGGCCAGAGAGGTTTTTCCGACCGGAAAAATGAAATCTCGCCCTAAAATGCAAGTAAGTGGAAATGTGAAGCAGTTGCGGAAGTGCAAAGTGCTGTTAGAATATTAAAAGCGTCAACGTCGAATTATAATTTATTATTAAGCGCCGTATTATAGCTTTGTAAGCGCTGAAAATTTGGTGGATTTATGAGTCATTTGTCAATCCATTTTCATTTGTGTTTT
Organism: Tribolium castaneum; assembly: GCF_031307605.1. Classification (NCBI taxonomy): domain Eukaryota; kingdom Metazoa; phylum Arthropoda; class Insecta; order Coleoptera; family Tenebrionidae; genus Tribolium; species Tribolium castaneum. Next base: position 17,253,719 of record NC_087396.1, read on the forward strand.
CTTTTGTTGACTTTGTGAAAAGTTGAAAATAGAAATAAGCTCGTTAAACAAAAACAGACTAAACCAATTAAGGATCAACTACTTGAACACAATACGTAGCTAACGAAGTGAAATGAGGAAAAATAAAAGATAGCGACGACGGAAAATGGTCGACACTTAGTGTTCACTCTGCAGAAAACAGATAATGCTGTTCTCTAGGTTTATACTTTATATCGACATTCCTTTAGCGACAAGCAAAAATCCAACTGACAGCTTGTCTCCCAATAACTAGAAGTTCAGATGTGAGTGCGAACCTTTTACGAAAATTACTTTCCAGAGCTTTTATAAGCCAGATTCAAAAGCCTTCTGCAGGCAAATTGATGTATAGTCAACTTTAACCTCGCCACGTATCGCCTTGAAAGACTATAGTAAAAAATTGATCGGCGGTAAGGTAAACAAGCGAACCCGCTGTTTGCTCCCGTCAACAACAAATTTATTCCCAAATGTCACTCGTATCGCAAGAAACAACCTTCTTTCCATCACATTTTTACAATTAACAAAAGTCAATAACATAAACGACCTTGCGGGCAAACCGCGCATAAAGAGCGATTTTACGGTCCAATTTCTCAAGCTGGGGCAAATTAGGCGCGGAAGCACGTAAAAAAGGAGCAAAGAGGGTGTCTTAAATTTAAAATACTAGATGTAATTCGGGGCTTTATGGGGTGGCAGTGTGCCAGTCGCTCCCCAAGATTAGACAAGTACCACTTTTTTACCATTTAAACGCTGACCACGTCCGCGGAATCTCGGGGTCGCTACACGCACTCGGACGTGGTCACAGGCTCTCAATTGATTCCTTCGAAATAATAGCTTTCGCCAAGGGCCACGCCAATCTCTTATCTGCTCGACTAGAATGCAATGAGATGACACCTGAGCTGTTAAAAGCAGCCCATTGTTTTCACGGATAATTACTGTAACCTGCTAAACATAATGTGGCCACTGCTAGAACGCACCAGGGGGTAAACAACGTTCAACAATAAGTAATTTAATTAACAATAACCAACAAGATACAAAGACAAAAAAATGCGAATATTATATTGGAAAACTCCAAATTAAATACATTTTTGAAAATATTTTATCTATTTTATTATACTCTTAGAGATGAATAGTCATATCAGAATATTGACAATTTTTAAACAATTATTGTTGAATCTTTTACTTGATTCGTTAGACTGTGAAAAAAATTGAATTTTCTAGTGAGACTGGTTTTGTGATTGAAATTATTTGCATAATGTGCTTTAGGCTGCTTAGAATTAAATTCTGTCTCGCTATAAACAAGTTTCCTTCCATCTCAGGAATTTACAAATAATGACTTAATAACAACCATTGGTGGCACAAAGGTGGCCCCCGACACCAAATATAGCCACTAAGATATGCATAACTGGTTTTTATTAATAACCGATTTGTCCAAAGTTAATTAAAAATACTCAATTAAATTAACACTTCTCTTTGTGCCCACCTACCGCTTCCATTAGCGACCTCGCTCCAACCTTAGTCTTCTTTGCCATCATTTCACACTTAGCTTACCGTTTTGGACAATTATTTCGCGATTGTGTGCATGTTGTTTGAAAACATGTTTATCCGGCAGCGTTGCGAGACCCTGCACATAAATTAAACCAATTAATACAACTGAATTAAACTAGGATTTCTGAGTAGCAAACAAGCCACATTGTCATTGAAATTCTCGATTTTGGCATTACGTACAACGCTCATGGTTCACTTTATGTTAGTTAGGGAACTTTAACGAGGAGGGGATGTTTACGATGATGCAATAAAACATGTGTCTCGATAATGTGGAAACTAATTTCGCCAGGGGCGGTTTTATGCTGCGATTTTAGTTTTAAAATTTAAGCCGCCGCGAGGAGTTCTACCTACAATAATGGAACTGTTATGATTGCGGTTGCAAAGTTGGAGTTTGGCGAGTTGGACAGGTGGGAAAAGCTTAATACCGAATGGTCTTATTTGAACCAGTACGGGTCTAGAATTCGTGTGTGGTGGCTGGTATGCAAAATAGGCTTGTCTAAATTGTTCGGGAAAGTTTTATCTCTTGAATTAATTAGTGTGCTATTAATTGTAATTGATTCTCCGCAATGTCGACCATTTATCATCCGATTTGTGATAAGATAACACGAGCAGAAAAAATCATTGTATCGAGTTTCGAAAGTTTTGAGCATAATCACACGGATTGGTAAACAGGATGTCTCACTTTGAATCAAACTTATTAACACAGCAAACATGATTTTTTGATGTAAATATTGTCAAAGTCGATGTTTTAAATATTTGTCTAGATTTTCGATAAGGGAGCAAAGCTTTTGATGTTTCTTGCTGTTTAATTTTGTTACGTGTTTTAAATTTGTATGGGGTGGCAATGTCACAATTTTTGCCTGAAAAATTTAATAGCCATGAAAAGTCAGGAATATTTATGTATTTATGCATCCAGAGTCTGGCAAAGCGAGCATGTGCGTAAATTTCTGGGTCCAGTGCTTGCGGGCTGTTGAGTTTTGCATATTCCAGACATTCATCGCAGACCAGGAGGAATAACTCTTCTTTTTCAGCGTCACATAGATGAAGTCGGAATGATTCGTGTCGAGCTTAAATCCTCAGGGAGATAAATTCGACCCTATCCATTAGAAGCAAACACACATATAGCCAGTCTGGGGACGACTGTGTAATAAAATGTTTTTTCATTGTTAACAACGGCTTTGTCCGTGGACATAATGTAGAGACTTTCTGACCTGCGCTGCATTTATTGGAACAGACGAAGCGGCGACGTCTTCGTGAGTGATTATTCGTGTCGGTGCTTTCTCGAATACTGTGTTGCAAAAATTTTATATTTGACGCTGCATTTTTATGGCTAAGAATATCGATAAGACCCGACATAAAGCATTCGGGGTTTATTCAACCGTAATGGGGAGACAATGCGATTTGGCAGAGATCGGAAAGTCAAGAGCGCGGTCTGAATTTGTTGCAACTGCAGTCGAATATAAAAATAGCTGTTTTAATACCACCTTTTCACATAATGAAATATTAACCACTTGTTACGTGTTGCAATTTTGGTGGATGCGCCGGGCTACTCTTAATAAAATATTTAAGTAAGGCATGTGTTGCACTAATTTGTCTAATCTGCAAATGTTCATTATTTTGTAGCACCTGATTCTCAATTTTTGTGTGAGTTGTTTGGAGGAACGACGCAAATCCATAATCGATCGTCGTCCTGTCAACCCGATTGGAAATTTCATGCCTGACACTGTGAATAGCATAATCGAATTATTTTTTGTTCGATTTGTAACAAGTTTAACACTCCGTCGACAACCGTCGGCCGTTCTTGATAGTCGTGTAATTGAAGCAATTTGCGTCGGTTTAAATTTCGATTGGGTGCAGGAAGCGGATTTTAATTCGCAACAGTTGATTTTATGACTCGGTCCAAAGTCTAATTAAGACGACGTTTAATTAACATCAAATGCAAGAAACTTCCATCGATTTGAGAATTCTTCCGAGCGCCAGTGAAAACCAGAATACCGACATCTGGCGTTAACACGCCGTTCTGTATCCGAACCAGTAGATATTATAAGCGGTTAAAATGGTAGCAATTAACTCGGTAAATTACATTGTAATTAACTTTAGTAATTGAGTTGTGCCGAGGGTGAGGTGTTAGATGTGCCAGCGTTGTCTCGAAGGTTGAAGGAATTACACCGGAGGGTCCGTCAAAATATATTCTTAAATGAATCAGATGGACGAGCACGATTTACATTATTGCATCTGTGATAGCTGCTGCTTTCACGCTTGATCGAGTTCTGTTTGTTTTCCACGTGACATCGACGTGGAATAACTTTCAAACTGTCCAAACAAAAAACAAATTTTATAAATAATCTTAAAATTGCCTGTGTTTGTCGTCGATAATGCCACCGTTACATCGTCACACAATATGCCTTTTGCAAGCTTGCAAGTCTACATTCTAAACCGTTTATCTTGATTTGATACACCTGAAGGAACTAAAGAATTTATTTTCACCAGCAGGGGAGAACGTGCCCCTGGCTAAAATTTACAATTTAATTCAGTCTTTCAATGCTTTATTGTGATGTTATTTTGCCACGTTTTCTGCAAGATTTACATTTTCGCACCTGCTTTTTACAGCCTGTTCCATTTTTATAACGCAAAAATTTTTGATTTACTCACTAAATCGACGCGAAGATATGTTTTTGGCTGGGAGACTTGAGTCGATTAGAAATAAAATTAAGGAGCTGACTAGACGCCACATAAAACTCAAAAAGGTTGAATTTTATTGTAGTTCGAAATTTTATTGCATTTCTTACAATACGGTAAGAGATAATCTTTAAACCTTTATTTACTGTCTCCAATAACTGAAACGTGGAAGATACACTTTGTTTGGCACTATTTTCTAACGTAATAACAGTATTTCATGCTGGAATTGTGACAATCAGTACTCAGTTGAAGTCAGGGTCTGTTTTTAATTCGATATTCTAATTATTTTTTGTTATTTGTTAATTGGGAGGCATTCCTTTTGTGCGGTGAAAATTGTACGGCAAATTGGCGCAAGAATTGAATTTGAATTGGTAACTCGATCGCAGATGCTTATCCGAGATATGCTCAAGAGACCGTATCGTATCGAACCCGATGCATAAATTCGTTAATTGGGTAAATAGGACTTGGTTAATTGGAGTTACATTAGGCGTCCGACGACGGAGCCAGAAGCGCTGAATTGACCGTTTCTTTCCGGGCCGGCGGGCATCGAGGGACGGTCTGAAGCCGGGAGAAGCTGAGACAACCGAGGGATCGCACCCTCAGAGATCATCGCCCAAATTCCCGAACGGAAAGCACAACGCAACGAACGATCGCCCCGTGGGTCTCGCTCGGACGTAACTCTCTCTCGACGAGCTTTCCGAGCCATTGTACTCCATCTTTATTGATGCGGTTGTCTTCCACTCCAGTTTATATTATCCAATTCGAATTACGTCAGCCATTTGGCATAAATCGCGCCACTATCGCGGACTCCAGTGCGCAAATCCAATTACAAAAAGTTAAATCTTTGCGGTAAATAACCCTCGGACACAATCAGGTAAATAAAATTAAGTCGAGACGAGTGACGAGGGTGCAGGCGCGACGCTATTTTAAAACGGCCCGGGATACATTATTCATTTTCCGATTTGGACTAGTAAATACAATTTAATCTACGTTTATCTGGGGATCTAAATTATTTGTAATATCCTCGCCATATCCTGATGAAATATTTTACCAGTGTGAAAGTCCCTTCCGAGGGTTCAATCCACTTTCCGAGATCTTCTATTATCCTGGGGGATATCCCCGTAGACCGGAGCTGAACGCACAAAAGCGACTTGACAAAATGGTTACTGATAACACATATTACGACTTCCTGGCTGCCCACGAGCATAAAACGTTTACATTGCAATTCACAGGGTGGTCCTGCATTAGCGAGCATTTTATGACATGCACTTACTTTATACGATCTTGCTTTATTCGACAAGAATTGCAATTTTGTTCAGTTCTTTTAACCAAATTTTTACATTTAGTTTTTTCCAAGGCACAAGATGATAATTATACGATTTGCTCTTTCCCCGATTCTGTTCAAAATTTCCAGAGGATTGTCTCGGCTCGATATGGAGCAACTTTGCTCCCATCTGCTTAACCCCCGTGTAAATAGTTAGTCCTCCGTCAAGTTCCTCGACACGTGGCTGGAGATCACGTACGAGGCCTGAGTTTAGGAGATAACTCGTGACGCTCTTGGTCGCCACCTCCACTTTTGTTCTTTACAGTTTATCTGAATTGCATTATCGTTTCATCCCTTCAGGATTTTACAAATTAGGACGTGCCTATGGCGAAAAATTCCGGAGATAACCGGTCCAGAATTTGTTTTATAATTTACGAACACAATTTTGTTTTGTTATTCGTATGATTTATAGGACACGTGTGCGGAATTAGTTTGCGGCCGAAACGGATAAATATTTTTTATAGTGAATTGTGAAAGGTATATGGGGTAAAGCCGTGTTGCGTCTTAATTGAAAAGTCTTGCCGGTGGGGGGAATTAATTAGGAGGGAGCTCGGTGTCATAAACCCCTTCATTTACAGAAGCAACAATATTTGAACCGGTATGGTGCCGGTACACGTGCGAAATTAAATTAGAAAATAGTTAAAAGTGTAACGGCCATTGCAGCGCGGTAATAAAGTAAGTACGTCGCAGGAATGTTATTAAACAGTTGTAATTCGGGGTTGCTTTGTGTCCTGGGAGTTGCATTTCACACTCCAGCTCCGTTCCAGACAAAGCTGTAATTGCTAGCTTTGATGTAACTCAGGACCCACTGTTGACGTAAATCAGATCAAGGAAGTAAACTGAAGACTAATTTCACAATGCTTTTTTCCGTATGATTTCTTTACGATTTATCCCGGGTTAATTCGAAGCCTTTCCAATTAAATTTAATTACCCAACGGAGAAATCAATTCGTTATTGCCAAGCTTACGTGCACTCTTCTGTGTTTAATAAATACCCTGTTTATTAAAAATTAACGAACACCCGATATTTTATAATCCAATTTTCAGTTTTTGCACGTTACTTCAACGGGTTTTAATTATTTGCAAATTTTCATTAGATTCGCAAGGCGCAAGGAAATTCACGCTGTATACGCTTTTTATTGAAATTACACTGGAAAAATCACTTTGTCGGCTTCAAGGCCCTTGATTATATGAACTTTCTTTGTTGTTTTCTTGTTTATATATTTTATGACACAAAGGATATAACTCGCCCACTCTTGAAAGTAATTCCACAAAATTGTATTTCCACGTTTTATTGTTTATAAAAATATAATTCTCCTTCCCTTTTTGTCCTAAGATTAAAAATAACGGAACTTTAATGTTTCAGAACCCAATAAAAGAAGTTTACGTCGCTGCAAATGCAACGTGAAATGAAAAATCTCAATAAACTGTTTATAATAAAAATATTTCACTGTGATGAAAATTTTCTGGGTCACAAGTATAAATTTTCAAATTTTATGCCCCAGACATTGTCTTAATCAACTCGAGACACTTCCATGCACGTTGACAGCTTCGCCACCACACAAACATTTCCAACAAAGCGTCTCAGGATCTGAGAAAAAATCCGTGCAGTTGCATCGAGGCCTGTCATTCGACAAAAACACAAAGCCTTTTTGTAGTGTTAAACGCTTAAACCATTTACGAACAGCTATTGAATTTCGTCAAACAATAATCCTACTTCTGGCTAAGGTGTTTCCTTTGTTAGGCCTGAAGCTTTTATTTCACACATGAGGGCACGGCATGCGAATGATAAAATCGGACGCTTTAATTCGAACGAGTTGGCTTTTTTCAATAGCGACATACTTTCGCATCCAAATCGCCAAACCCAAATTGTCCCAAAGCACTCTGCTGAAAAATTTATAATGCGGACCCTCAGATCAAACGCTTCAAATTCCAATCGACCGCATGAAAATGTGCTAATAGAAACGACATTCATCACACCGACGACCGGTCAAAAATACAAGCTCGCTTTGCTCATTATTCCAACATAATAAGGGAATACAACTAAATTTCACGAGTTTTGGAGTTGAAAAATGACACATTTGCAGCTGGATTAATTTAATGCGTGATTGTTTCGGATTTTTGGCTTGATGGGGTTTTTGTTATTCACAAAAAAAAACGATATATTTCGAAGTATGTACTAAAATCGTTTAATCGAACCAGTTTTGTAAATCTTGGTTTTGCCGTTTATCTTATAATATAATTACAAAATTTATTTTATCAAAATTAAAATATCTTGTTTGGGAGATTTTCTTTTAATTTTATGAAACTCGAATGTTGTTTTTTATTTTTATTTTCTGCTATGTATTTGTCTTGAGTTTCAAGTGCTGTACATACACCTCCAGATTACGCGATCTGGGCTCATCGTGTTGCAAATCCTCACGCCAGAATATCCACCCTTTAATAGCTAGCGAGGGCCTCATCTCTTGAGGACAGTGTGATTATGAATAGCACGAGGAGCGCAACACGAGCTGGCAATTCTCATGTTGGTGTTTGGAAACCGTTGGTCCAAAGTGAATTTATGTAAATTAACGTCCAGTAGGGGTGGATGATATTGCACGTATGACCCGTCACAAATTATCATTCCCAAAATGAGAAAACTGGAGAAACTATCAGCCCAATTTTAATAATTGGTTGCATAAATGTATCCATATCGTCAAAGGAAAATTAGCTCCAGTCTCAATTAACGCGAAAATTGGTTGTAACTAAATTTCCGCAAGCGTTGTGAAATATGGACAGATATAACGTAATTCATTGTGACTGAAAACTCGAGGGTCAGAGCGTAAATCCCTTCGATATTGACAGGTCGGTAATTATGGCAATTCAGGTAGGAAGGCACCCAGAAGTAGACTATTAATCCTGTTCCTTGTTTTGCTTCGTCGTCTCGAGCGAATCGAATCTTGACCGGAAATAAGCTGCATTGCCGGTTCCGTATGTGTATTTATCCAAAGTTAATAGTTTTGTCAAAACCATTCGATATGAACAAAAGCTCGCCAACTCTTGACTCAACTTTCGCGAGCCAATTACTAAAACTCAAACACACAATTAAGAATCACAACACATGGTACAACTTCGAGCTATCTTTTTCCTTATAACACTCTTTATAATAAAGTTTTAGGTCGAGTCTAACGAGCTTCAGCGAGCTCATTGTGCGCCGAATATCGTTTAAAGTTATTGATAAATTTATTAGGTTATTTACCGAAACTGCCCTATATCCAACATAATTACAGGTTTTATTGGGCGTTATAGACACTCGATGTGCCGCTTTAAAATTTTATAGCGACTTTTCTGATATTCCTCATTTTTTATAAAAGCTTCAGTAACAAAGGTCAAGGCTTTTTGTTTCAATACAACCCTTTCAGTAATTTCAGTCTTTACCGCAGGCTAAGTTAAGGATTAAAAATATAACGCGGAGGCGCTTTCCGCAAGAGCTTTATTATTTTAATCTTTTATAGCACAAAGGTCAAGCTTTACGCAACGTTCAAAGGGCTATAAAGACAGGTGTCAATTATTCGTTGAAGATTAAAATTTAAATATTAGTTGATTTCAAGTCAGTGTTTATAAATAGAATTTTGGCCCTAAAAGCATCTAGCAAGTTATCACAAGCCCGCATTTTGTCGTTATAGGGTAAGCACACCATGTGTAAACTTGTTTTACGCACAATTCTCCTGAAATTGGTTGGGGAAGTTGTGCTAGATTAATTTGATTTCCAAGTCGTAAGAGCACATTGCTGTCATAAATTTCCGAAATAGCGCGTTCAACACACTCGTCTTTTTTTCCTAGCGGCAAGAAATACCTGCAATGGAGTAAAATTAACACAATTTATGTTCATCACAAGGCAAAGTGTGGCCATTAGATAACATAATTTCCCTGAGAGTTTCAGTCAAATGTAAGCTTGTGGTGGTTGTTTACAAATTTCCGAGCGACTGTTTTTCGAAGAAGTTTTAATTGACAAAGGGGTCACTTATTACATCTCATTAAGTAATTTGCGAGAAACTTTTCCTAAAGTTTGTTTAACTAAAGGAGAACATTCTGTATAATCGACCTTTGTATTTCATTACAAATTGGTTGTTTACTTTTTTGAACTTTGTGTAAAAGCATTGTTTGATGAATGCTCTGGGGCATAAACCGAATTGCCTCCAACTTGGAAACTTTTAACGATATAAGAATTAATAAGTCCACGATAAAATCTTAATTCGGAGGCTGTGTTTCAGCATTTGAGTAAATTTGATTTTTTAAATTCGTTGCAAGTTTTTGTTTGGGAGTGACGAGATGAGATTCGCTGAATGATGATGTTGTAACGGATGGGTGTTGAGTGGGTTTCTCTGACACTGATTGAACGCTGTATGAAGAAATTATCTGAGTAAAAAGATTGGTAAAAAACTCCGCTTTCGCAGTAGCGCCAGCAAAGGGAGACCGCTTTTAAATAATAATTACGACACGAGAATTATTTACTCCACTGAATATAAATTCAAGTGAACGCTCATTGTAAAGATGAAATTTAACAAGTCTACTTCAAACAAAAGCAAGCACTAAATTATTAACATCAGCTCCTCTACAACATGTCGGTTTATTGCATCGTAATTCTGGGTTGCTTTTTTACGATGAATTCGCAAAATATAGCCGTCCGATAGAATTACCAAAAATAGGGTAACAAAAGTACGCACCCCTATTCCAGTTGCCACGTTTTATACCTTCTCTGACGCGTAAAGCGCTAAATAATGCAACCACTGCTTAGCACTCGCATTCAATAAAACACGACTGAAACTGTATTCGCACATTTGGACGAAAAATTGCCCAAACTAGGACACTGATAATTTCAGGAAATAAAAGATTAATTTCTGTGCTAAGATGATAAGTCTTGAATGCTCCAAGTTTCCAAGTTTTGACTCGACGTTGAATAGTTTGGCCAAATTATACTCCTTTCAGCAGTTAACAAACTTAACTAAAGTTGCAATTTTTATATTTCATAATAGTTAGTAGATTTCATTAACGCGGAAGTTAATATTAAATTGTTACGTTATGATGTTGCGTTTGCGTGAGTTCGAAATATTTATTTGCAGATGGTAATCTCTACACATATATTCCACTGCTACAAATTTTAGTATTCATTAGTGTGTCAATAGAGCTCCAATGTCAACTAAAATGGCCGCCTGGGGACCAAAGGATGAATAGACGCAGCCCAATTAAACTACGGTTTCAGGATCAAAATTTTCACAACGAATTTAAAAATTACAGCAATCACACACACATTAGATCGATCAGACAAAAATCGAATACAGAGACACTTATTAAAAAATCATTTTATTTATTTATTTATTTATTATTTATTTATTTGTTTTTATTTTAGGATTTCTAGACTAGTGTCTAGAGGGTATTTTCTAAATTTATAGAGGGGGTCTTTGAGGTAATGTAATTTATTGGCAGTGTTGTTTGCCTTTTCTCGGTTCATTGTCGAAAACAACGCTGCGGATACAAAAGTTAGTTTCAATTAAGATTTTCGCACACCGCCGATAATAGATAGATCTAACGAGAGCTCGTTAGTAGCAATACGTGCTTTTGTCACAAAACGTAGAAAAGCAACCAAGAGAGCGTCCATTATTAGCGTCTGTTGTATTCTGTACAGATTGCATTGCGCTTTATCCACCGATTGTCTTAAATATCTCCCCGCCGTTTAAGGGGATTAGTGATTAGTTCGGTATTAAGGTGGCTCCCATCCGATTGTAATAGCTTTAATCCACTTGATGTTAGGTAAAGCTCGGTACGTTTAGACATGATACACTTATCAGACAAGCAACATTACGGAATATGTGATGATTCTGGTACAGAACACGTTTCACTTTAATCCGCAAGCAGTAATTAATGCAATCTTCGCAGAAGACAGCCTCGACTCACCTTAAGCATTTCCCCATATTAGCACGTTTAAAATGGGGGTTTCGTGATTGCAACAAGCCGCATTTAGACAATTTGTCAACAAAACAAATTCTTTACTCGGCCCTCTTTCATAGCGAAAAAGAGCGAAATGGAGGGCGCCAGGACAGTGATTAATGAAGAGAATAAAGAATTCGCTCATAGCCAGTTGTTTTCAGCATCTCTTTCAAATTGAAACCAATTTACCGATTAGGCTAAATAATGCCACAGTTCTCTCACCATGTCTCGCTTGATTAAATCATGAAGCTAGCGGTGATCGATCAAGCTTAACGTTTTTGCACTAAACTAATGAAGAAATTAATCATGTCTTCGGCCTATCGGACCCTTAATACTCTAGCAAATTTCTTGCCACCACATGAATAATTTAATTATCGAGATTTAAGAGACAGTTTTACAGTCCCTCAATACGGGAATATGATAGAAGGCCCACTTGAGTCTCCGGCCACAATAGGGGATAAAGACGTTATACATATTCCAGTAAGGCGAACTAATAAAAGAGGTAGTTTTTGTATAGGAAGTGACCCAAAGGCAGATGTTTGGAATAAAGACGATGACTCTAAATTTCGCCGCTTTTTTCCACGACTGGAATACTGATAAGACGTCAAAGCACTGCCACTCACAGCTTTTTTAAAGCGAAACAACCTTTTCGCCCTTTTGTAATTATTCGATGCGACTAGCGATATTTATTGTTGACAGATAATGATGAACGAGACATGAAAAACTTCCGTCGAGAGGCGAAACGTGAAATATTTGGCACGTGTAAGCCGGTTTTATGCAAATTCCGCAATATGGATTGCGATGAGAGACCTACGCCGTATCTTGCTCCAATCTCGCCAAATTTCAATTTCTTGTTCGATACACATAGACGAAAAGAGGCCAGGGGGTGGTGCCGGACTTGTATCGAGGAGGAAGTTTAATTGTGCGGTTCGTCATCTCCGTACTTGTTATTCCTAGGGCGTGTTTGGGTTATAGCTTGTTCCAATTCTAGATGATCGTTGGGTGTGCGTGGATAGAACGCCTCCATTTTCGCTTAATGCAAGTACAAATCGATTTTAAACCGGCGAAATTTCGCAGCTGAATGGGTCCGAAAACTTTTGTGTTTCCAGTTTAATAAACAATCCAGAATCACTGCCAAGGTTGCCAAGAAAATTTTTTGTTCGTATTTGAACTGGACTGAGTCTTGCGGCTCCACTGCTAAAATATCAAGAGCCATCAAGGATCTATAATCAACTGCAATTAAACAAGTTCGAAGTTGGCGTTCTAGAAGGTTTTAATGCTAGGAGATAATTAAGTTGATGTCAGCTGCGAGACTCGTTCAATTACTATCTGGACGTAGTGCCTGGAAATCAATCTGATGGTGATCGAACGCTGCTTTTCGGGGATGGCAAAGTATACAAGACCGCAACCCTACTGCTGATTTTGCTCCGACAACTTTGGCGATTTCCTCGCAAAAACTTCAGACCGCTCGCCCGAAGAAAATTGTTTTAATCAACGCCGAGCACGAACAACCGAATGCATTCTCGTTTAATTACTCGAATTTTTTCGATGCACAAATGAAAATTAATTGTTTAATTGTAGCAATTTTTACGAGTTTGGAAAATGCAGAAAACACAATCGGGAAATAATGATGAGATTTTTTAAATCTAATGGGTGGTTAAGTGAACTCGTATTGATTTTCAGCTAATGGAATGTGTGGGGAGGTTCAAAAATAACTTCGTAATTGGTCTTCAAAATATTAAAGAAAATTCGGGACCAACAAAAGCCAAACATCCGACGCAATTAGACCTGACATCGTTTGAAATGCAATGACGTACCTGCCCTTATTATCAATATTAATCAAGACACATTATTTATACGAGGAGTATTACAGAATCGTGCATAAGCTCTTCAGTACGCAATAACACTTTACAAAAAACTTTAAATAGTATTAAAAAAAACTCTTCAATTATTCGTACCAATTAGGAAGTATCTAAAATCATCAACATTAAATTTTAAAAGTTGAGATTTTTTATCCAGAAAGCTGAAAAATTGATCAGGCAACATAGTAAAAATTTTTTATAGGTACATATTAGCTGTTTCATAACTGCAGAAATACATATGTCGCATTTTTCCGAATTATTTTTTGAAAGAAGATTGAAAAAATGTAAAATAGTTATAATGTTATTAATGATTAGATCTGTCTCTGAAACTATAAATTACATTAGGTAGCTATTAACTTTTTGAAATTCATGAGTAATTTATAGCAACTAATTTTGAGTAAAATTGCCACGTTGGTATTTCTATAGTTTTGAAACAGCTAACAACAATTAAAATAGAGAAAACACTGTACTGTAAAAATCAGTAGGTACTGACTATGTTGCCAATTTTACTAAATAGTTTTGTGTTGATAAGTTTGTTAAAAATGACGATTTTATTGCATTTGTTAAAGGGTTTTTGAAACGTTTCCTATAAACTACCAGAGAGTTTACGCGATATTTTGTATTTATGTTGTATTTACTGTATTTTGTATCTTTATTTTTTTTTCTCTTTTGTTTACTTTTTAATTCATTGTTGTGGTTTGGTTTTAAAGCAAACAATAAGTGTAATTGCTGTTGAGTGGAAACGCCTAGTTATTGATCGTAACATATTGCGTGGACGAGCCCCCAAGTGCCAATTGAGAATGTGGGGCTATAATTTTTGGGTTCAAACTGGGGGCTGACAACGATGAAAGAAAATTGCAAGCATTTATGATCCTATCAGCTCCTTCATCCCCTAACAAGCATCCCATCAAATCGTGCTTCATCTCCATCAATCTCAAGCTCTGACAGAGATATTTATTAAATAATTGGAAATATAATGAGTATCGCGGGTAGACCATCGACTCCGTTCCGACCTAATAGCTGAAGGGGATGTAATGTGCGGGCCTGTAAGCTGTACATCTGTTCGTATAAGGGTCCAGATAGATGACTGTGATCCTTGGAGATATCCCGAAACATGGTCATTCTCACGTGGAAGCACGTCTGAGCACTACAATGTCAGAGACGCGTGCCGGACAAAATTCCTCTTGACTTATTACCCCAACTTGTGAAGATTTCTTGCCGGCGATCGGTCCTCCTGATATTGGAAATATTTCACAGATAATCCCAGGTCACGTTGGCTTGTAACATAATGGGTGTACTTGTTTGCCACAACAAAGTTACAAGTAAACGTTAATGGGCACACAGTGGGGAAACATTTTCAATTTTGGTTTGCTATTGTTGGCGTAGTTGGAGCTCGGCTTGATTATAAAAAAAGCGAAGCTATTTGACTTAATTTGAAGTTCAATTCTGGAGGGATTGCCAGTTGGGTTGTTTCAGCTTGGAATAAAGCCGGATGCCAGCGATTTTATTTGCATGAAATTTGATTTGTTTATGCCGTTTTGGCTCAAGCAAGACTATAAACCCTGGGGAATTGATTGGTGATAGATGGTAGATATCATGCGTTTGGGATTATCGCCTGAAGAAATTGTCGACTCCTTTAATAGAGTAAAGCAAATTTCATATAGAAGAGGGCAAAAACGTGCTCGCGAGGCTTCAATCGATTTATCTTTTACTTTAGCCGTTTACAATGTTTTTATCGCATCCGAACAGCAACCAATTAATTAAATGTACACAGTAATAAATCAAATTCGCTCATCTTAATTCGCTGAATTTCATGATTCATCACGTTTGCAATGAATTGGAGCACTTGTATGTATTCTGAAATCCGGCAAGATTAATTGCCAACTAATGCGATGACTCAGAGGGTCATATGTGGAATTAACGTTGGTCCTCGCAGCGATCGAATTACTGCCATAACAGCCAGCATTCAAAGATCGCGTTCCCAAAAGGCCCAACTTCCACCGTTTCGAGTTACAACACAAACAAATCCGACCTCATGGCGGAAGAAAATAGTGATTGTTTAAAATAAATCAGTAGTCGGAGTCGACTCTCTCAGGACATGATAATATAAAAGGACTTTTGCTACATTGTTATCGAACCGCAATAAAAAGGTCGGAGGAGCTGCAGACTTTGGTTCTATTGTTAAAAGTGGTGCACGAAATTGATCGTTACTACGCCCGATCGGTTTGATGCAAATGCCCCTCATATATCTCCCTTCAAAGAAAACACTTGCTTAAGTAGCTCTAATTTAAAGAAAACATATATTCTCTTCACCCACATTTCCTATTGCCTCATTTCATTCGCAAAAGCTTTCTTTAATTCAGGATTGCGGTCGAAATCCCTCGGGTTTTTATTTTCCAGCGTCCAGGATTAAACCAAGATGAAATCGGCTTTTGTTTGCAGTCATATTTTATTTATTCCCGGCCGTAATTATTTCCCAATTCGATCAAGCCCGAAAAATTCAAAAATTGTCGCTCGGCCGGAATGACCCCGTTTTCCGAAGGGATTATTTCCCGTTTAGCGCGCCCCCTCAGACTCAAACCAAATATATTACTCATTTTTGCATGAAAACGCACAAAGTCTGACATATGAAGGGAATGGAAGCTCGGGGGAAATGTTATTGAAATGAACCTGATCCAGCGTTATATAGTATATATCTGAGGACCCGATGGGATCATCCCGAATATCACGATATCAATTTTTGCCTTAAACATATCCCTTTTACGACGGATTATATAACTTTTTTGCGGCTCCGATTCACGATTTTCCACGCCTTTTTCTCTATCGGATCGCCAGATTTAATCACTCTTCCACCATGTGACATTTCGCACCGCCCTCAAGAAATTTCATCAGTTTTAAGCTCGCGAATTTACATACTCCAACTTTACTTCTCACGAGTTTATAAACGAGCTTCAGGCCCTTAATGTAGTGTATTTTGTCTGGGCATTTAACACGGAATTAAAGAGACAGATTTTGTTAGCTTTGCAACTAAGAAAAGGCTTTTTAACGAGATTTTCTACGCTTAAATGTCTCCAGACAATTTTGTCGCCCGGATTTATCTTTTTGTTGCCCTTGCAGCGACAAATCTATACAGGCCTCGCCATGACTTTACAATTACAACCCCTACAAATTGTCGATAAATCTCGCCCAACTAAACTACATTTAAATTTAATTAAGGCAATAATAGAATTTTTAGCACGAAGTAATTTGCTTAGAACATATGGTATAACAGTGTTTCAGTTTGAATTAGCGTTCGCAGTTGGTTTCGCTAGAATAATAGCATATGACCCGAGAAGCCTATTTTCCAGCCAAGAAATCCTTTAACTGTTTTAATTCCAAAAACAATCCTTTATAAAATTACCTACCAAAACTGTAATTTTGCAAACAACGTGAAAAACAACATACTTTAATCCAAAGTATACCGTAAAGACAATTAACGAGTCCTAAATCAGATGGTGTACTACGAAAGCTCATTATCATCGTTATTATCATAAAATAGAAATTACGGTGAAAATGCGAAGACGTCTCATAACTAACCTGTTTTATGGTCATGGAGCCATGGTCTCGCTTCGATAATTTTGATTCAGAATTAAGTCGAGTGATGGGGCGGGCTAGTGCGCTTTAGATCAAAAAATCTCAATCGGGACTTAATGTAGCGTGGTGTCTGAGGGGGAAACGACTCGAAATTCAAAGGGAGGAAAAGTGCGATTTCCACAACTTGTGTTTAATACACCTGGTCGAGCTTGTAACTCATGCAAACCGGCCCTTAGTTACTTAATTTGGCTATAAAGATTTTACGGAAAGGCTGATCCTCGGCTCTAGAGCCACTCTAGCAGATTGCTTTTGTGCGAGACAAAATGGAACGAATCCGCGAATTAGAACACCGAACGGAATATGCTGAAATACATGTTTCAGAGTTATTGCTTGTCGGAATTATTAATGTTCCGTAATACAGACTGAAAATAGACTTTTAAATTTATTCGTCTGTTCCGATTGAGTCTCTCTGGTTTACATTCAGATTCAGATTCAAGACAAATGGAGGCCGCAGTTTATTCGAATTTAAAGCATCATTTCGATGAGGCCGCGTGGAATAAGGACGGAAAATTATATAATACCGGCGACGTGCTGCTACTGAAAATGCGATCACATTTTCAAACTGTACAGTTTTATGTTTAATAAGTTGTAAATTCTCATTTAACACCTCGCGGTAGACTAGAAAGAGCAACAGCTGGGAGGCTGGAGCAGACCTTGCGGAGGTGTGCGAACTTCAAACCGGGATGAAATTACCGCAAACGAGGCAGGCATTTTATTATTTATTTTTCAGATATGTTTGTTCATTTTCATGAAGACTACACGAGTTACCTCTTGCTGATAGCCGCCGGGAAGCAGCGTTAGCGAAATGAATCATTCATAACAAAGCAAGATTAAACGAAACTAAAACCAGACTTCATTTAGTATTAGCGGTAGTAGGCTCTAATAGACCGGTTTGAAATATGACTGAAATATTAAAACAGAACCACCCACATTGTCATGTGCCACGTTATTAATAAATGAATAAAATTTTATTATTTGAATAATAAAAACTGCAAAATTAACCTTCTAATCACCAAAATTAGAACAAATTTCTGCAAGGTGTTCATTGGTTTACCGCCCGCCCAAAAATAAATACTTCTTGTTACGTAACAACAAATCTGCAAAAAATAAAGCACTTCATTTTAATGCTTTCGTGTTCATAAATGGTAACGAAATCATATTTATCACCTTAGTAGAATTCTTATGTTTTAAGCAAGAATTCTGGAATTAAAGTAGTATATTCAGTTCACTTTCATAAAAACCATTGTGGTGCAAATAGCATACTCTTGGCATTAACTTTTATATGAGTTGTCATGGTAATAGTATAGTCATTTGCACCACAATGGTTTTTATCAAAGTGAACCGAAAGTACAAAACTTGAAAGTTTTTGCGAAATCACAATTTAATTTATTGTGGTCAAATAATTGGGTTACTTCAGTCAGCATAAATCTATCAGAACTTTGTATTTAGATATTTTTTAATTAATAAATCAATCAACAGATTGTAAGAATGAACTAAATGAAAAATAATTTTTATTCGATAAAAGTGACTTATTTTTATTTAACAAAATGATTAAAAATTAGACGTTAAGCAGCGATGTGGAAACGATGAGAACTGGTTCAGATAGCACGTTGTTAACCCAAATGGGTAAAATTTTTGTAGTTATTCAGCCCTCGTATTTCGATTCTAAATGGCTCCCATGTTATCATTTACAAGAAATTGTAATAACCATTGTAGGCAAGCTTCCTGTACGTAGAAACGGCCGAAACAAACGTAATTAGCTCTAGAGTGATAATAAACGGAACTAATTAATTAGACGCTACTCGTACAAGTCTAGCACTTAGCGCACAACACACGTACTAAGATATCGGGTCAATAGTTGCAGGAAACACGTGTGCCAAGACTGCAATTTAATCGCAGACGATACATCGCCGTTTACGAGGGTCTTCTCCTAACTAACAGTCGTGAATATGAAATTTGAATAAGTGTTACAGCACTGCGGTAAAAAGAAATTGTCGTAAAATTTTTACAAAGTGCAGCTTTGTGCGCCCGGGGAATAAAAGCAGTCCATTTTCCTGCAGCGTGATTTTGCCGGAACTAATCCATGATCAGCCATCGGTGAAGAAAGTAAAAACGGAACAAGTATATATTGGTATTTGCTTAGAGGAATGGCGTGCTGTGTATACAAATGGCGGCTGCGATGACATGAGAGCATTAACAGCGGCGTCGGGACGCTTACACTTTACGTCATCCGTCTTCCGCGTTATTCGCCTGAAATGGTCGCACGGGGCTGCCAACTTCCTTGTTTTTTATCGGAGTTGGACAAGGAGACCGACGCCGACGTGTGGACCGACTTATTTATGCTTTTTTCGCGCTGTTTTTCCTAAGAGCTGTCGGTGTTACCAACGCAAATCTATAAAATACAATCTTTCAATTTAAAAAGTGTCACTACGAGACTTTCCGCTTCACTTGTAATTTTTTACTCGCGGGGGAATTATTCAAGACCGGTGCTACTGACGTTCTATAAGAATTTAATTGGAATTGCGCAGCGAAAGAGTTAAGAGCCAAGAATTGAATTTTATTCAAGGGGTGATTCAGAAATCTTCAGTTCCTAAGTTTAAATCAACATGTGTTTACAATATTGCACAATAGGGTTAATCAAACATCCCTGTTATTAATTCACCACTGGCAGTATAATTACATTTGACTCTTTACAATTCACAGAGCTGTTCTAATTAACTAACCCCACATTCTGACACTCTAATGAGAAAACCTATTAATTAAAAACTTGTCAATCGGACCGGCTCATTGGAAACGTTTTTAATTACGAACTTGGTTTTCCGACAAGATCCGGAATAGTTTCGTCCAAATATAATTGAAAGTAAGCTTTTTGATTTTTAATTATTGCCTTCGATTAGATTAGATCCGAGTCGCCGAAAGGCCGGTACATAAATCCAACTTTTGGCTTAATTAGGGTAGCTCGGAGCTGCCGCTAATTAGCCACAAATATTTCGTGTGATGCTAGAAAGGTAGAACTGGTTAAATACCCCCAAGGGGGCAGTTCTTTGGCCAAAGTATCAAGCTTCGCTCATTTGAGCTACTTAGTATCTGCATATTGTCACATTATTCGTTTCTTACGGCCTCATTTCGCTAGAAGCTCTTACCTGTGCCGATAATTTCATCTAAAGAGGATTGTTTATTGTTCCCCGGTTCGTAACGAGGAGATACAGGTGTTGAATCGGTGCACCAAGTCGGTCTATTATCGAGCAAGCACCGCTTTGTTATCTCTTTTCTATGGGGCACTTCAGAACATTTCATCGAAAGAGGTCAGAATCAAGGGCTGACTAATAGCTGAATAAGGCTTTTGTTGTGTTCATGTTCTGGCATATATTACGATTATCCGTTACCCGACTTCACCTTGTCTGTTTCTTTGAAAGCGGGGACTTGAAACGCCAGCTTAACCCTTGAGAATGTCTTTGTCCAAACAAAAGAACGCCCAAAATTAATTTCAACGAAAAAATTGCCTACGGCATTTCAGGTAAAAATAAAGCACAAGCCGCTAATTTGTGTTTGTTTCAAGAAAATTCACTCCTGATTGTAAAACAGGAATTAAAGGGTAATTCTATATTTGCATTTTGAATAATTTATGCTCAGTATCGATCTAAGGCAAAAAATGCGCTCTGATTACCCCGATAGATTAATAATAAAGTTAACTGTGGCGTAAAAGTACCTGAACAAAGAGAGGTCGAATGCTAACGTTGAACGTATTTGACGGAAGCTTTCATCTTTCCTTTTTCTGCATTTAAAGCAACTCCTGTAGCAGCTAAGTTGATTTCTTTACCGTGCTTTCTCCGGCTCTGCACTTTCAAATCAAATCTAATAGTGTGCGCTACCAGATCCCACTTTCTTTATTCAGCACAAATAACCGAGTATTTTAAAACATGATTGATGATTCTAGCACTAAATAAAATATAATCCTTATCAGACTAAGGGAATAGTCTCATCTTTTCCGAACTCTTTCATTTGGGCGGATTACCCCAACGATTAAACGAGAAAAATAACATCTTTCAGAAATGGCAACATCTTTTATTTGAGTTTTATTTGGCTGAAATTAACCCTTTTTTAGTTCTAGACAATGCTATCTTCAAAGAAGCTTTATCTTTGTGCTGCATGAATTAAACTTTTAGCGTTTTAATTACAATTCATTAGCTACAAAGTACAAAAGTCGAGCAACTAAAAATGACGTTGCAAGTTAAATAAACAAAATTCATATGCGACAAACTCACAAAATAACAGAATTTAGAACATAAATTCAGAGTCGGAAGCTTTAATAAAGAACTCGTTTTAATATAAAGTTAGAATTGCAAAGCATAATTTCAAACATTAGAAGTTCAGCAGGAAGTTGCTAAAACGTCCAAGTGTGTGTTTTTATTTCACTTTGTTGAAACGTCTCGTGTCTTAATATATCAACAATCTGTACCACTTCAGACCATTTTCGCCACTCCACCGCTATAAAAACTCGATTTTGATAAAATATAGACGACGTCTGTGACCTTTTTTATAAAGGTACGAAACACCCATAATAAATATTGTTTTTCACTTTACGAAGCTCGCGTGAGCCATTTTTCCCAGATTATGGTATCTTTAGTGTGAACACGCTCATCCCCACATTATAACGAAATTTCCTCCGGTTTGGTTTAGTCGCTGAAAGCTTGATGGACGTTTTGAAAAATACAAGAATTATCGTAATTATGGCCCCACAAACGAGTGTTGTATAGCTAAACATCACGCATTTTGAGTCGAGGGTAATTATGGGATAACCATTATTATATCTCAAGAGTGAGAAATATTCTTCTCCATTTATCTCCAAGATGAATTTGAACTAAAGCAATGTTTTTGCGAGATATGTAACTTGGAAATTTCCGATGCAACTATTGAATATAAAAGAGATGCTTTAATGGAATTCTTGTATGCAACAAAAGTTGTTACAGATACCATTTAAAAGGAAAACACGACTTCTAAACAATTACAACATTGTTGCTTAGTTATTGAGGAAACTTTACAAGTGCCTCGCTATAACATTGAATAACAAAATGATGAAAAGTTTATTAAATTGCAAAGTTTGTGCAAATGTACGTTTAGGAAACAATAACGTTTTTTGTTGCAGGTAAATACGGAATGTTTGAGCTGTCTGGGAGAAGTTGTTGAAAGTCTTAATTAAATTTTTTCAGCCCACCCGTCGATCATATTTTTTGAACGCGGATTATCTACATTGAATTTCCTCGATTCAAAGAATAGATATTTCGGTCCAAATTTGTATAATTTTTTAATGTCAGAACCCATGGAGCATATTTCAAAACGCTAAATTATAATTAATAGGCCGTCGTAATTTATCACCGGCTCAAGTTCTTCTTCCAACTTCCGACTCTCCGACCTGTTTCCCCTACTCTGGAAATATTTTTATTTAACATTTTTTATGTCCTTCCGGTCGTCGAAACATAATTCATAGCTTCCGGAGTTCCTATTGGGTCTAGTTTCACATTGTCTATAGATCCCGGATTAATTCTATCAAAGTTTCATGATACAAGCAATCAATTTCACATCCACTGTGCTGTTGTAATATGCATAACCTTTTGGCGGATGATGGAGCGTGGATATGACCGTTATAATAATTGAAACTTGAGCCGATTTACCTGCAATTTTAACCCTGACATTTGACGTGTTAGTTTTTATCGGGATTTGTACCAATTTATCAAGATTTATCCGAACCTGCGTGCTTTTTCCGTCTAACTGTGATTGATTTATGAGAGATCGCTTTACAATATATCTTCGAAACCATTTACAAATTAGAATTTTAAACGCTAAATAAAAGCGCAATTTCGCTGAAATTTCAAGACGGAAATGGAGGTAATTTACGGTTACCTTACTCGACTTGATCATAAAGTCAAGCATTGCGATTTACTGCAATCATTCCAAACACATCAACCACTTTTCAGACGAGTATTTACGTAAGATAATCGGATTTCTCTCGACACAAAGCTTTATGTGCTATCAGATTTCAAAGGTTCGCCTCGTTACCGTTAAAAATGATATCGGGACGAAAATTGTTTTTGCGTTTTGTTAGAAAATGCACGAAACGTGGAATTACATGTAACAAGCTTATGATGAATGTTGCTGGCATTTTAACAATCGCTTCATGGTAAAAACCACGTCACATTTTTTAATTGATCAAAATTCAATACTATTAAGAGAAATTTCGACATTTATACGTTAGTTGAATTATACCCCCTCAAGATGTGAATTTCTTGAAATAAAAATGAAACGACGCTAATAAAATTCTGTCATATTTTTCCTTATTTATCACGGTAATCATTCATGTCTTTATTTGTTCGCGGCAACATTTATTTTTATTTATTTTTTATTGCACTGTACTTTAGAAAATTGCACTGAGCTGTAAAAATATTAGAACAATAATTTTACCAAATTCCTTATTTAAATTCGTTTAATCTGAGTAAAGTATCCAATTTTCGGTCTGGTTAATTCTGAAACTTTTAAGTTAGTCTATTAAGAATTCAAAACAACTCGGGTAATTCTCGCAAGATTATCCGAGTGTGCTTATTTTAATTGTTTACATGTTTTTGCGGTCCTGGTTTCGAGACAGCTGAAAGAATAATTGATTCCTCCATGGAGCTTTTAAGTATATTGGTTGTATTGCCTGTCTCCGCGTCTAATTGAATAATTAATCGAATCCGAAAGAAGTTGCACAAAACCTAGGGCAATAATGCGGGTCTGCACTTAACCCTAGTTACAGGTCCGCATTAACGACACGAAAAGCCCTCGGAGCGATCTGTAATTACCGTATCTTCCATCATTCAATCATAGAACATGACAATACCAATGATAATTAATCACAGTAGCCGTTAATTAGAGACTGTTATCACTGTACCGTAAGGACAGACTCGTCATAATTGGCCGTTTCTGCAGGGTGACCTCTGGGTGAGTTCATGGCGACACGTCTCGCTGATGGAGACTGAACGCATGTTTAAATCGCTGTGACGGTTCGAAATTGCTTGTATTTGTTTCGATTACATGTTGAATTTATTGCTTATTCGGTATTATTTGTAACAGTCCGATCGGGGGCTTTTTTCGGATAGTGTCCGAGGGGGAGTAGGCAAATGGATGAAAAATATTGTCGTTAGGTTGTCAACAGTGGGACCGTGATATATGGAAATAAAATAAATTATCGCAGTTTCGCAACAAATATGTTTAGATAAACCTAACGAAGGGTCATTTTTGGAGTGTTTGTTTTTGTAACGGGACAATTGATTTTTTCACGTTGAAAGTGAATCGCCGCCAGTCACGCTTCTAGTTTCTGCACTTGGAATAACACTGAATATTTTACATGTGCTTATAGGCTAATTAAAATTCTACAACTGTACAGGTGGAAACGCTGTCAGCAGGTTAAGTAAACAATGTTTCCCTCCAGGATAATTTAAGGATAACATAAAGAACTAGTATATAAACAAAAATACAACTAGAATTTAATCACTTACATTTATAAAACTGATGTTTATTTATGAACAAATGAAACGAATTTCACACATTGTTTTGTGGTATTTTTAACCTCTAGTCTTTTATTCTTTTTTTCTTCCTCCACTTTTGTGCTTTACTCGTAGCGATTTGTATTATGTACTAGAATGATCAAAACGCTAGATTTGCCTATCTTTGAGACGTATTGTTTGAATATATTTCAGGTTTTATTTCCATTTTGTTTCACGTCTCAATAAATTTACATTATTGTAAGCATCGCATGCTCCAGCATTTCTACATGAATAGCTACAATTCCCAACTGAAATTGATAAAATTATCAGTCTTTTATCAGCTTATTCAAAAAGCATTGTGCACCAGTAAACAAAACAACAATTTTAAATCAAACATACACATCCACGTAGCGCGATAAAGAAGATTGTGAAACAAAGCTCTTAACCGGAGGTGTTAGTGGAAAGCTTAGCTCTTGATCGTCCACTTTCAATATCGACATTTGGTCCCAAATATGAGTACTGGTGTCTGCTGAAGCTCGCAGCTTTTAACATCGGTGAATTATCCTTGGCGTTCGTCCAAATCCGCCGGTGTAAATCACCGAACCCTGAGCTACTATCCACACTCTCGCGGTACTAAGCGAACCCGGATAACTGTCAACAATTCCACTACTGCAAACGGTTCTGTTTACACTTTACCGACCTCCTGTTACTAGTTAAGCAGTCCTGACGTACATAAATACACACAGTCGTCGACACATTTCATTTACATCCTCTTATTATAAATGAAGTTCTAAACCAACAGAGGCTTTGTACCTGCTGATGTATTGATGGAGGTGCAAACACTAGACCGAGTGTCGGAATAATCACCAGAGAAAGTACACAGCCAGCGCTTTGAGGAATCAGGAAGGAAATTGGATGACATTTGTGCACTGTTTCGAACTCGATTACATGGTGCCCCAAAATTAAAGCGAAATCAGGACAAGAAACTTGAGAGCAACACACCAACTGCTTAGAAATTTTTACAAACCCACCCTTGCAGATTGCAAATAGGATCGTTATTGCTTGGCAAAAAACTTTTTCCTGTTGCGGCATAGTCGTTCTAGACAGGATTAAACAAGTTTGCTATCGCTCCATGTGATCTACGCGGTGGCATGTTCTGTACACGTTCGTGAGATTCTGATCGATAATATCGGCAATTACCAACACGCGCACTTTTATTCGTATATCCCCATCGAAAAAAATCCAATTAGCATGGCAATAATCGTATAGCAAGTCAAACAATTTCGTTTTTAATTGCGCTATTTTATTGGGTATGAAATTTGTTGCGATTTGCTGAATTCGTCTCGAATCTTTTTCCACACAATATACTCCCAGATTATTTTACCAAATTCTTCACGGCCGCTTCCTCGTTAACTTCTTATCTATTCGCAATGTCTTTTGCACATTTGCCAATCCTAGCGAGAAGAATAACAATAAGAGGAGAGATAGATGCATGGCCTCTTTTAATATGCACGTCAAGTCTCGGCCGCGTCTTGAATCTCGAGTGCCGGAAAGTAAAGGCTAAGACAGGAGTAGACTGGAGCGATTTCCGGTTTCCAGATTAAAAACATTTGTGTCTATATTATACCCTCACGGCTGAGATGGTATTATGTAGAGAACTAAATTAAATTCGAAGAAAGGGGGTTTTACTTTATTTTTCGAATTCATTGTTTGGGTTGGTTTGAGGAACAAATATGATTGCGAGACGAGCCGCAAAAAGCTTTCTGGAGACGTCGGCTGAGATGAAATGGGACAACAGCTTTCAATTCGCCGGCTACCGAATGCAAATTAACCAGGAAGTGTCAGAAAAGTGATTAATCTACGTCGGGATTATTGCAGACTGCGCTGTCACTATATTATTATTGCTGAACGCGGATTATTGATTGAGCTGACATTTCTTTGTGCGATGAGATATTTTTGCAATATCAGGCGATCAACCGAAAATATACTTTATGACGAGCATTCTCCTTCTTTTTCTCCTCTAATGTCTCATAGATCATCTCAGGGCATTAAATGTTAAATGGGGAAATCCTTTGAGCGGTACAACTTGCATGAAATTGCTATATATTATATCATAGGAGGTATGCGTGTCTTGTCAAAGGATCAAACTAAATGTAATTTAAGCGCTTTCAGTTTAACCACTGGCGTTGAAATCAATCGGATTCTACAAAAACTTGGCTCAAAAAGACAGTTTGGAAAACCCGTCCTCATTTATGTTATCTGCATTTTGCTCAAATGTAGTGTTTAACTTTTATTTGCGCTTATCATCTCCCTGGTGGTTATAATTTAAAGCTGGCAAAAAATGAACTACTCGACTTAACCTCCTGGCTCTTTCCACTTTTAAAATAAACAGTTAATTTAGTCGCGGCCGTCGAGTGCTTTTAGTTTTTCCACCGTGCCAACGAAATTGAAATTAGCGGTGGAGTGGACAGCGTCAGAAAGCAAGAGGTGATATTTTAGAAGGCGGAGTGTCGTTGGAGGCTCGCACATCGGAAAGTGCAGTGAGTTGTGGTGTCTTGTAGCAGACACGAGTACAAAGAGAGCACTCGAACATGTTCATCTCACCCTCGGCTTCTTCCCTCGGGAAATAAATTTGTTATCTGTGCTTTAATTGTTGACAAGTTGTGTTGGCTGTAATTCAACTTTGAAGTTTTGCTTTATCAGTTAGAAGGGAATTTATATGACTGTATTGCCGTTCGAAGAAGCAATGCAAACTTGGCGGAGACAGCTCCCAAAAAGCGTCATTGTAGACTGACAAAAACTGATTCTTGTTTAGTAATGCGGAGGTATTGATCTAGTTTTAACTCGAAAAACTCGGAGCGACGAAATTGACGACAGGAGGATGCTCTGCCAGAGACGTTTTTGCGAAAACTAAACATTCAGAAGAAACTTAAACAAGCTCCGCACTGAAAGCTTGTTATAGTTAATACCAATTTTCACTCAAAGGCGAGGCTTAGAATTCTACGTATTGAACCAAATATTGTGACTAAATTTGTTCAACACTCTTGAATACATATTTTTTATCTAAATTATTTATTTCCGCCGAGGCTGCTTCTACTTTTGGTAGCTTGGGAAATATAAATTTGTCAACGTCGCTCCATAATTTCTGTAATCTTTATTTTACGTCAGGTGCGTTCATTAAATGCACACTTTAAACCGCGAGAGATCCTTCTTTTGATAAAATTCCTGCTTTAATATTCTTCTGTCATCATCATTATATTAAGCTCCAACCACTGAAAAAGAACTATTTTAATTCCATATTTTCGACAACCCAAGTGAGCGAAATCTACTGGACGGAAAAGCTGGTGGAGCTTTTCGGAAATGTGTCGGATAGTAAGTTTGCCTTCAATATAATAAGTTGCCGAGATAATATTTGATACGGAACCGATAAAGTTCGTATTGGATAAGAAGGGAGTCGTTCAATATGAGCTCTCTGCAGTTGCCAATATTGTAAATTGAATAATGTACGTAAGTCTGGTGCAGATGCGATAACAATAAGAGGACTAATATAATAAAAACCGCACTGTGGTTTCATTGTGCTGCTTTCCACTTGGAATTTGTTTCTCGTGTTTTTTTTTACATAAAAACAAAACCAAAAATTGTCAAAATATGGCAAAATTATTTTCTAGTCGATTAATCAAGTAGACGTGTAATCACCTCATTATAGCCTTTATAAATTAACTTGTCTGAGGTTGCTAATTTATCTGTTACTATAGCCTGGAGCTATTGTTTCATGTTCACTCGGAGGTAATATATAGTAACAAATCTAAATCCTATTTAACGCAGAAAAATTCGTTAATTACTTAGTATACCCGCGGTTTAGCAACGCTTAACTTAATCCAATGACATAATGCGATTTTAGAGTATAATAATAAGCGAATTATTTTTTGTTTTGTTATCGTACTTATTTTTTAAACATTACTTCGCGTGCTTCAATGTAAATTGCACCTTGAATATTAATTTTATATTACATGTTATTAGATTTATAACTTATTCCTGTGTGTTAAATTTGAAATTAGGGGTTTAACATAAAGATTAAAGTGCTTTATGAATATTATCGTTGTTTGGCAATCAATAGTATTAGCAAAATGGACGCTAAGTGGAATGTGTGATTATTTTCCATTTAACTCCAGGTATAATGCAAGGTGTTTCAATTAGTTGCAATGCATGTAATTTAAGTTTTGCAGTATGGAGCAGTCCCTAGTGTGAAAACTGGCTCTCAAAGTTAACTCCGATATCTTGTTTGGAGACAATCGAAGTCGAATATCGGTACAAGCAAATCGAATTCGAGATTTCATCGCCAATAATGCCAAAACTCTGGTAGCATCTCGCATTTTGCAATCTCTGAATATAACGAGTCTGTAAATTATAGATACGTCCTTATTGCAGCACTCGCTGATATAACGTTGTCGAACTTTCAACTACTGTTAAACTCCCGCATTTACAGTTCTAGCACTCACAATGGCCCCTCCTAATTTGAAAATCGAAAAGCCCATGGATATCTGGCATCGTTTCGGCTGGCAGATTGCCGAGACAGTTCCTGGAGTGGTTTCGTTATGACCCGTTCGAATTTATGATCTCTCCCGAGGTCAAACGATGCATTTCTCGGGTCACTCTTGCCGTTCTTAGCGCCTCATTAACCCCGGCTCAGGGGGTGGAACTGAAGAAACGCGCTCCTTTCTCTTAATAGACGCTTTAACTTTAATAAATGTTACTTATGTCCGAGTTGGACTAAATTACGGCGACTCCGAGGTATTTTAAAAGCACTAAAACTGACGGCACGATGGAAATTATTGCCGCCAGCTTCAATTATTTATTATTGCCGTTTTTTCCGGTTTTAAATCGCGAAGAGTTCATTTCGTCACGCTGAAAAAATTCGCTACAATGTAACACATAAATTTCTGCTAAAGAAATTTTATTCAAACAACAATAAAACTTTTCTTAATTTCCAGTTTGCCGCAGAAAAGAGGACAGGCTCTTCATTAAAAAACCATCGCCTAGGGAATTTATTGCAACAAATTGTCGGCACGGATGCGACAAAAATGACATACGCGCCCTTTTGCAAATTGTCTTTGTGCCACAACCACCAAATAATGACTTTCACAATTTATTAATCTCCAGCTATCTATTACTTACCACAATTGCGTCAAATCCTACGAACTAATACTAGCTTCTAGCTGATTTTAATACATGTTTTTCATTTAATTAACTTTAATGTCTTATTAATAAAAGAGTCGACGGCATTTCTGCTTAAATATCTCCGCAATTGCAGCTAGAACGCTGTTATAAAAGGACAAATTTGTGCATGTTATGTCTGGTACAACTTTCAAATTACGTCGGAATATTCCCGTCAGAGTAATACCACAACTCATTTTTTTTTCTTTTTCAGCAAGCGCCACATATTCCGTTGAGGCAGTCCAGGGTGGCATGGCGAAATTACCATGCGATATTATCCCATCCATGCCTGGTGACAAGATGCATATAGTCATATGGTTTAAGGAGGGTGAGAATCGTAAAACCCCCATATACTCGTAAGTAATTAACTCAGTACATGCTTTCTGTAATTGTGTACATTTATACGCTGTGTTCCGGTTAGCGGGTCTTGATGAATGTCTAGTGCCATTATTAAATTTGTTTCAACCAAATCGTTGAATTTGGATCAATTAGAATAACAACATGTTAATGTCTGAAATTCAGCGTGTTGATTATTGTGGAGTGGACGTGTTTGAAATTATACATCGTTAACAGGAACGGTTTGAGGCCGCCCTCGAAGCGTCTTTTTCGCCTGTATATAATTAAACCGTGTTCCGAGGATTTTGCTCTTGAAAAGTAAATTTTTGGTGTTCAATTATGAAAGCGTTTTCTATTAAACAACTTGGTCTCTCGTTGAACTAGTTCAAAAGTTGGGATCGCCCACAGCACAATTCAGGATATATCAGTTTCATTTTATCCTCCAGTCCCTTTTAAACTCTCCCGGCTACAATGTAAATAAAGAAGTTTGTTAAATAAACAGAAAGCAAAAATATACCTTCTCCTGTATACGTGTTATTGCTGTTTGAATACAACAAGCCATTTGCAAGTCTCAGATATCATAAAGTTAAGAGAACAAATGTACACCAATAAAAAGAAATTTCTTCAAAAATACATAATGTAATAACTTTAACTTGTATCTACACACAGATCTACTAAAGAATTTCCTTTAATGAACTCGATTTGTATCAGAAGTGCAAGCAAAACGAACAAAAATGTATAACCAATCAAGATCAAGATAAAATCACGCGAAATCGTTACTTAAAAGCCACCGAACCTGAAATAAAATTAATTATAGCCGATCGGTTTTAGGTGCCGCAACAGGAGAACGGGTTTTGTGAATAATTATTTCGAGAGAAACAACAGGAAATGTCCCGGTGGGAGACAGCTCCAACTTGCAATGGCGTAATTATCATGCTCAAAGGCCGGAATGTATTTCTAATTATTCATAACTGAATGAAAATTTATACATAGAAAATTGAGTTCTATTTATCACACCGACAAAACTATTACTATCGAACGAATAGTGCGAGAGAGATTTTGCTGCGAGATACATTTTTGGCACAATTTCAAAATATTTATTAATGCAAAAGGTTTTCAAAGTTTTCAAATTATTTTGGTCAACGTTTTACACTTTTTTGCCCTGTTTGGGAAAAGAATAGAAAACTATTATCTATATTAACTGTCTGTTGTGTCCACTGTGTCCGAAAAGATAATCCCATTGACGTTTGAATGGCACGCGTGATCTCTTTCTTCCGTCGTAATGATCCAATCGTCACTGGTCGATTTGGTCCCTATTTGTTGAGGATTTTGTTCCACTAATCTATTACTTTGTTGTCCTTCCAGGTTCGACTCCCGGGATAAACTGCCGGAGCAAGGAAAGCACTGGCATGACGAAAGTGTCTTGGGAGCTCGAGCTCACTTCCGTTATCAAGACAAACCAGCTATACTTACACTGGACAGTGTCCGAGACAGCGATGGGGGAATCTATCACTGCCGAGTCGACTTTAAACAAACTCCTACAAGGAACATTAAAGTCAACTTGACCATTATCAGTGAGTTTAGCTTTTAATCGTCTTAGAAACTACAGATCTCAGCTCGAAAGCCGACAGATTACGATATTAATTAAGCCATCGTAAGAGACGTACTCGGACGAACTTAATTAACACGCCAGAAATTTAACTAGAAATAGTTTGTTTTGGATGATGATTTTCATTTTTAAATGAAGGTGCGGGATGTTTTCTTTATTAAAACTCTGTTTGCTGTTTCATAAATACGTAAATATTTTTGTTTACGTAATTAAAATTTCGAATGCAAATTGATAATAACGCAATTACCTGCCAGTCTCAACTCGCAACATTCTTCATAAACTCTTTAATCAAGCAATTTATTTTATTACAAACATTAAACACGTCGCGCAAAAATTGGTCCCCAGCCATACGTATGAAAATTAATTACGACTTTTTATTTTGCGGTGACACTCATTTCCTTGCTTATGAAGTATATTAAATTCAAGAAAAAATGGAGATATTAAACAATTTAAAGTCGAGCGGAAATATTGTCATTAAGGGGCAGTCATGAACTAAAAATAAGTTTCGCTTTATTTGCTTTATTAACTTTGAAGTCACGTTATTGAAACATTTAAAGTTTGTTCTTTATTATTACCTTTACATTTACTTTTAAAAAACCAAGAAATGTAGGTATATACCTACAGTGAAAATTTTATTTTGCTGAACATTATTAGCGTTTCTATGGAACATGCAATGCATTGACATGGATTTTGTAAAACTGAGCATTGGATTAATAGTGATATGTGTGATGTTGTGCTATGTTCAGTAAAATAAAAACCTCAGTGTATATATTATCATTAAAAGAACCAGTAGCTTTTATTGTTCAAAGTTAATACAGGCTGATCAGACTGACGTTGTACGTCAAATAATTATTAATAAAAATCGAATCCGGTTGCAAATTACGAACAATAATACTTTCAGTTTTTCTGGATCATATCTACTTAAAACATAAATGTTAAGTAAAGGATTCAATAAGGTGAACCCCTTGTACCCGTTTTAACTTGTGTTATTAAAAGTAATTTCCTACGTTTGGATTTATTTCATAAAAAGAAGAAAACTCGCTGTCATGTGTAAATTTACATTTGGATAAAATATATCGATTAAAAGTTTTAGTTTGTTTAAATATAACGGACTTGTTTAAAAGTTTTTATGTAAAGTTAGACGAAAATGTCGATTTGTCCGCTCCAGTATGACCCATTAATAGTGTAGTAAATTATCTGCATTGCGGCATCAGCGGTTATGGGTACAATTTTTGTTTATTTTTCTCTCTAATGAGCTGTTGGCAATGTCATGGCCGTTATTTTAAATTATGTTCCACTTTTTACCTCTGTGTCGTGTCACACTCGTGAAATATTTCCATTTATGGATTTTTGCTCCGAATTTTATTATTTGTCCGATTTCGGTGCAATTGTGCATCGTTTGAGGCCACTCGAGGTGACTTATTCTATTGTGCGCTTCGACTACGTAAATGATTCAAAGTGCCGGCTGAAATTTATCTTGGCATTAATTCTGATTTACGAGAATCGCTGAAACTCGCTTAGTTTCCGTCCCATTTCTCATCTCGATCCATCTATTTGTCGCATCTAAGGCAGTCGGGAATAATTGCTACAGAAACATAAAAAGTACGATATCCCGCGGGTTTTATCCGGAAAAAATCCCCGAAAAGACGACCCCGCGGGATGCCATTACCAAATTAATTGGCCGGAATGAGCAGCGAGACCATCAAACGGAAAAATGTGTACATATTCGAAATAAATTTAAATTGGCTCAGTTTGGGCTCGGCATGTGATTAAAAGTTGGCTCTTTGAAGAAGTGCAGGGTTTTAATTTTGTGCACCGGCGATCGGGATTAGCAACGTCGCCGACCTTTTGATTGAAACTTCGATCGGGAATTGATTTCATTTGCGATGCGGACAATGTGAAAGATACACGAAATGTATCATTACTCAAACAGTTTCATTACTGTATGTAAATATGGCGAAATAAAACCATTCAAATGAAATGCAGATCGCGATGTCTTTGCCAAACATGACAAAAACTGACTTTGACAACGTTAATATCTGCTTTGTTTGGCAAACAAAAATTCCCGATCTGATATTCCATTTCAAAAAATCAATTCATACAGGTTGCATAATTAGTTATAAATAGAGGTTATAAATTTATTACTGAACACCCTACGTTCGAGTATCCATAACAAACTATAGTCAATAATTAAATATATTATTATGCTTGTTTTATTTATTTAAAATATTCGTTTGCAATTTTAATTAAAATTCTGGAGCAGAATTTTATCAATTACTATTAATTTCATAATTTGTTACGTTTTATTGCATACAATAAAAATTTTAAGCAAATATCACATTCGTCTCATTTTTAGTATATACGTATTTCATTGTCAATATTAACATGAAAATGTAATAAAAATACAATGGCTGTCTGAAATTAAATTAAATTATTTAAAATCGAATGTTTTTATTTGTACAACAAGGTTTTGGTTTTAATGAGACGACAAATGCATATCAAATTCGTTTGGAAACAATAAACTGTTCTAATTTAACTTAAATGAGACAATTTTAGTGTTTACTGCCTCACTTTGTTTAAAGCCAAATGAACTTTTACAGAAGAAAATTGCATTTTGATTTTTAGTTTGTTCTATTTCTACAACTAAAATTATAATTTTAGTGCTTGCATGTGTATTATTGAAACACTGTAAAATATTGACCCGGCGCATCCACCATAATTTTGCATTTGCATCCGTGATGGTTAAACTTGCTCTTGTTGAGCATTATTGAAGCGTCTAGATAACACTGAATCCGTCAAGATTCCAAGATGCGGGTGAATAATGGACCACTCCAACACGTATGAAAAAACCTCGACAATAATGAAAACGTTCCCCTGTCTGCGTCTTATCACCCTCATAACGCTAACTAGCTGACGTCTCGGAATTCCCTCGGCTTTACTAATTCAAATTCCCTTTGCATAACGAGATACTCCATCATACCGGAAAAAATTGCATCAGATAAGAATTCAATACCATTACAGTCTTGGTTCTTATCGTTGGCACGATTTCTTCGTTCGTTTCATAATAATTCACCGGTTGTCATAAGACGGCCATTTTCAAAGATTAAGTGCTGGGTCAGAAACAGATGTAATCTCTACCGGAAACCCGAATTTACCGGTCGAAATTAGTTAGTTAACGAGCGGACAAAGCGAATTCTCACTTCTTGCATCTATTACGGCCGACCGACCACGACGAATATTTGCGCTGGGTTTAATTGTCGTCCATAAATTCCAGCAGGTTTGTTGGTATGTAAACGAGAAAGTAGGGCGTTAAGTAAATGAATAATGACATGAGGTGGAATCTGAGCGATGGCTTTGAAGACAATCCAAACGGCCCGACAACCCCCGAGACGCATCGATTTAACTATTAGTTTTTTGCCCGCGTAGTTTATAGAGCAGGTAAGAAGTTATAAAGTAATTAAAGAGTTTATGAAGTTTTTCTAAAGTATCGAAAAGAATAATAGCCCGGCGCATCCACCATAATGACTTAATAAAAGGATTAAAAATCGGGAATTTTCTAACCGGTTTTATCTCGTATTTTACTTTTGCGAATTTAAAATGAAATTAAATATTATCCAATGATAGCAGCAATGCATCCTCGAATTAAATTACTCTTTGCTTTTTTAGTTTGGGAAGCTAATTTGCGGCCATAAATCCGTCCGGCCAAGAAGTTTATAAAAGCAAATTACATTTTCATGCAACTTTTTACCGTAATTATTTAATTCAAACAAATTGCTATAATCAGCTCGGCATTAATTGTAGTTGGCCTCAAGTCTCAATTACACACTAAAAAACCCTCCTCGAGCCTAATCGCAGTTAATTGTAGTCGTGCGAGTCTCTTGCGAATACCAGGATTAGTTTTTAATTAAGATTCTTATCTTTGTAACAGTTCCACCTGATCAACTGAGTGTACTCGACGAGACGGGCGTTCATATCTCCAACTACATTCTAGGACCGTATAATGAGGGGTCTTCAGTCAATATTACATGTGTTGCCACTGGAGGTGAGTTAATTTAATAATCTGCTTGGAGCTTCGCCACAAAACTGCTCTTTAGTCAAGGGCTTTAGTTTTACACATAATGGCGAAATTCGAGCACAAAGGAATTTTTAAAACAAAGAGAAAAACGGGAAGTTTTGTTGTTAATTTGGGAAAGTTAGGTTTGTTTGCACTTAATTTGCAAACTTATTTTCCAAATACAAACACCGGTGAGATATTTTGGAAATGTTGCTAAAGACTAAGCCTAAGAAACCAAAATAAAACAAGTGGGATTTTTTAATTTTTTTGTTGTATGAATACGTAAAAATAACTGAAAAATTCTTCGTAGATGAACCAGAAAATTCATTAATGCATCACCATTTTACTGGAAACATTTTTTATTAAAGCAATGTACTTTTATATTTTATTACGGTTGCCTGTAATAAATTTCATTTAATGTCTCTAGGTAAACAAAATAAAATGTAACTTTTATTTAACAATGTTAAATTATGATGCTCGCTTTTGAATTTTTTATGGTGTAGGGGTATGATCAAACTCATTTTTCTTCAAAACTGTGATTTTTGTTTTAATAATTCAATGGAAACTCAAAATTAATCACAGTTTGCTTTAAATAGGCACAAGCTGATGAAACACATTTAAACTTCACAGTGAATAAAATTTGGTTAAAGCTCTATGCTAATGGTCAGTTCTCGCAATTTGCAACTCTGGTTGAAACGAACTGCTCCACTCTAATATTAGGTTGAGTTAATTTAGTTAAACCGTGAAACGAGAACTAACCATCATCGTCTCCTATGTACCATAATTTTTGCTGTTAAAGCGTTTAAAATAATTTTCCCCGTTTTTATTGAACTTAGGTCGTCCCCCGCCGCGGGTGACATGGTGGCAAGAGAATGCTCTCCTCGACGACTCTTTCGAGTACTTAAAGGATCGTCGAGTCAGAAATATCCTCCACCTGGAAAAGCTTGAAAGGAAGCATCTTCACACCGTATTTACTTGCCAAGCATCCAACAACAATCTAGTGGCCCCCATTTCTAGTTCAGTTACTCTCGATATAAATCGTAAGTCTTTCACAATTCCTCTTTCGCATGCCGAAATCATCTTCAAGTCGGGCTTTCGGCGTAATTTCACCCGGAAGCCGGAATACTTTCGTATGGATGATGGAGAACGGAATTGTTCGACATTAAAAGCGACT
Source organism: Tribolium castaneum (assembly GCF_031307605.1). NCBI lineage: Eukaryota > Metazoa > Arthropoda > Insecta > Coleoptera > Tenebrionidae > Tribolium > Tribolium castaneum. Next base: position 17,290,650 of record NC_087396.1, read on the forward strand.
TGTTGTATTAAATTACAGATGTCTTAAGGCGGTTCGAACTTTCCCTTGAATAAACAACGAACAATGCTGAAATTAACATACTGTTTTACTTTAATAAGCTGATGAGGGCACGCGGCTTTGCCAGAGAAAATACGATTACGAAATTGCGAGTTTATTTTTCTTGCCGTTATTAGAAATGTGTGCTTTCCATTTACGAAACCTACTCCCGATCCGGAATAATATTTGCGCTTCAAATTATGCCCTGATTCTTGCAGGAGGAGAACTGCAGGTGCACTCGGCCTCTCGTTAATCGATAAATTCTCGCTGTTTATTCGATCGGGTCTAACGCGAGGCCTGGCCGAGGAATGTTTGCCGTTATGCAAATTTTTGCTGACTTTACGGGATTTCTACACACTATTTATTGCTTTTCTGACCGTAATTCTATTCCTGTTATTACGCGGATTTTCCTGCAATCCACACAAGAATCGACAACGGACTAATGATTCGCTAAATCGGATATAAATTATATGGCGTGCTCACGATCCTATCTCAATTACACAGCACACAATAATTTTTTTATTATTTTCCATTGTTATTTAATTACACAAGCGCACGACCGCGAAATCTATTGTACCAGATTTAATAAATTACAATTTTAATTAACAAGTCTTTTTATTTCAAAATCAAAACCAAAAATATACTGGTATCTGTACAAAAAGGTTTCAAATTGTGTTCAGAGCTTTTATGTTTTTCGTTTCTATGCAGTTTTCGGAGTTCCACTTTCGGTAACACAATATCAGTTTATTTAGCTCAATAGACACACATTCAGGATAAAACAAAGCATCGTCGACATTCACTATCGGTCGTGTAAGCATCGGCTACATTGTCTTTTGGATTACAAAAGGTTGTTGTCTTCACCTCTCCTATATCATTTTGGTTGTATAAATCTGCGTGAAACAATGAAATTAATGTGCGATAAATTCACCGGATCCGTAATTATCCATTTTAAAATCTAGATTTATCGGTTCGTAGAGCAATAAAGCACCCAGGAAATAATTTTTGTCGTCAGCACATTTCTTCGATAAAATATAGGCCCAGCATGGGATTTGCGAGTTGGTGATTTTTTAAACCCGTTTGTTGTTTTTGAGATTTCCAACTATATCGCCACTCAGCACCCGTTGCTTTGTTTACGTGATTTATTTCATGCGAGCTCGAAATTAACTGTGACCCTTTAAAAAATCGCAAGGGAATTGCCGACGTGTCGGTAAAGACTGGATAATTTTCAGAAGAGCAAATATTGGCAAAGAAACAAAGCGCTCACGACGATCAAGACGTAGTTTCTCAAATGTAATATCTCCACCATCCGGGTGGATGAAAAGAAGTAAAAATATTGTTACGCCGACGGAAACTTTCAATCTATTTTGTAGCAGAGTGCCGATTTACTTCGGTTACCCGATTACAGGTTTAAACAAACATATGCTTTTAAATTTGCGAAAAAGCGTCTTTGGATAAACACCGCGCAAATGGAAGCGGCATTTAAAGGGTGCGTTTTGTTGACGCGGCATTTTGCATCAGCTTTATGAAATTTACTCGATATGAATTAGCGAAAAGGAAAAAGCTCCTTAAATTTGGTCGGCGACGCAACTTCAACAATATCTGAAGGCATATTAATACCATTGTGGCTCAAATATTGATGAAATAAGACAGGAAAGGCCACTTAATTCAGTTTTTGTTCCTTTGGTCAGTTGCATTTGAGCCTAAAAATTGTAAAACTAGCAGCTTTGTCGTTGCTTGTCGAAGGCGGGAAGATAGGAAAATCAACAGGTAATTAGCAAAAAAGAGCAATCGAGTCAATACTGGAGCGCAAATTGCCGCAGCTAATACCTAAAGAGGTTTGTGTATATTAACGTCGAAGATAAATACCGTTCGATGTCTTCACGCACTTGGCTTTGCGGAATAATTGAGGAGAGAAGATGGAAACTATTAGTTCCGAAATCTCGGATGATTGGTGGTAGAGTCGCTGTAACAAGACCCGAGAGAACACTAAGCGAGAAACTGCTGCAATTACACAATGACATGTATATTGGCTAGATTGTAACGTCCTTAGATATTCGCTTTTGTATTTCCCTGAAGGAGTTGTTTATTTCTCGCTGCATTTGCTCGAAGGTATGGGGATTTATCACCGGGCGTTTATTAACGCCGAAAAACTCCGTCTCGAACTTGCATCAACATAATTTCTGCTTGTTTCCGCAAATGCAGCTTCGATTCCTGCACCAGATGTAAATTCCATTTCCTCGAATGCCAATACGTGTGATGGTGTTGACTTGAGATAAATGATGCATGTTGTGTTGCTTATTTGAAAAGGTGCCGGAGCTCAACGTTTATTCAGACGCTATTATCGAAACGCCGAATTTATTACATAGGGAACAACTTGATTCAAACGAATTTAAACGAATGTATGAAAAAGATTTAACTGAAAAGTCGAGCACACCAAAGTTCGGTTTATGAGCAGGTTGCACCACGACTATATCTAAAAAGGGAAATTAGCCCACACGAAAATTGGCCCTTCAAGCCTTTGAAAATGGACAAAGTTTCGACAAGAATGTTACTGTTTTTAAATCCGTCTCGTTTAAAGTTGTAGCAACCGCAGCAGAGCCACGTTATGACTTTGTACATCATGAAATAAACTTGACGTAATGTTATCTCTTCCACTCATAGTTTTATCTGTGTTAATAAAAAGTTTTTACGGTCTTGGACCAAATTTAATTGATAAATGATCACAGAGCTGAAATCTGTCATCCATTAAATAACTGTTACACTTGGATGTTTACCACTGCAATAAAAGGATTAATTAAGAAGGTCATTACAGTTTCTGGAGTGTGAAAAGGATCGTTTTTAGTTCAGTGGATATAAAAAATTTATGGCACAAAAGACGCCACGACGCTATAACTCTTTTAAAAATGTTGCTTGAGAAAAATTTGGGGGTTGGGGTTGTTTCATTTTTCTTCGATAACTTCCGAATGGTTTGACATTGTCCGAGATATGTGGCGACTTTGATCGAACAGGAGGACGAAAAAGTAATGGAAGGATGCGATAATGTGCCACGAAAAAATCGAGCATTTATTACGAGAGACAGATTTTAATATAAAATTATTTGTGACAATTTTTACAATGATGCAATAATGATAAGGAAGACAGTGACTCTTATTGTTCTTCCCAGAGATCTTAAGATAAATTTCTCGGTAAATTTCTCTCTAGCACAAGAGAGAAAGAAAATTCACAATTAATAAATAATTAAACGTTCCGCTCTCCGGCAAGAATTTCATTTAAAATTTGTTGAAAGTAATTTATGTTTTAGACAAAAGTTAATCTTTAATAAAAGTCATTACTATTTTAGCACTTAAAATAAGACATATTTTTTTAGAAATAATCCGTTCATGAGCTAAATTATTTAGACGTTTGGGTCGGTTGTTGATCTTAAAGTGTGTAAATTGCCGACACATTGAAGCCGTGGGACTAACTTTGAGGGCAATAAAAAAGAATTCCTGCTATAAGGCAAAGTCGACAATGCCCTCGTGCGTCGTAAAGAAACGAGAGGCTCTTAATGTTTTCTTATATTCATGTACAGTGAGAAAATAACCACGGGCAATGTCAAGTACTGTCGTAAAAGACTTCTCAAGTGCGTTCGCTTTAACTATTCCAACTAAAGTGTCGTTCGACACTTGAAATAAAATCCTTCCTTAACACACGAGATTGTGCCGAAAGAGTTTCCAGAGTTTAAGGGACTAATAAAATTTCAAGAAGCTTGATTATAAAACGCCGGCATGTGGAATAAACAAAGCTTTGTTGCCCTCAATCGATGAGCTTTGTGCTGCTTTCAGCACTGATTTATGCAATATTATTGATAATAATTGAAGCGTCAAATTTTTCGCCCAAAATGGCAAAAACATGGACGCGAATCTGGATTTTATTAAAATAAAGAGGATTTATTTCAATCACGATTACTACCGACAGACATAATTTACGACGTACGTTTATGTAAATCAAGAGATAATTGCATATAAATGAAGCTGCCCTGTTATGAATATAAAGTCCCTTTTATAAATATAAAATAAACCATACATCAAGTAAAATTAAAGCCACAACACCTCATTTTTTCGGGCTACCAGACAGACAATGAATCAGCTATAAATTACCTCGAAATAATGCAAATTAATCCATTCAAGTCATTGCAGCCGAAGGTTACAAAGGGCTTTGGGAAACTGATAAATTGCTAGAAATTCCTTACTTGTCAAAAAATACAAACAACCTAAATTAGGGACATCGATTTCGGTAAAAATCGGCCCATTTTCCCACTCGTTTAGAAATTTTAATTGGGCTTGTGTCATCAAAATTTAAATTTACATCGTAAAAATTTCGGCAGTGCACCACCGGGTTTTCCGTCGCCTCTGAGTGAGATTTATGACCGCAAGAACAGGCCCAGCAGGACGTTTGACCGTTTTTTACCCTGTATATAAATTAATAACCTAATTCATAGTCAAATCAGAATATGCAAATTGGGAAAAAATCATTTATTATTTAATCAAAATTTCTTTGAACTGAGGCACTCTAACGTTATGACCAAACTTTCTCATTAAGACTTGTAACTGAATCAGCGAGGACTTCGGTCAAACCATAATTGCTTCTTGGAGCTTTGAGAGTGCGTTGTGCAAAGTCCACTCAAGCAAAGCTTGCTCTAGTTTCACTATTTCAAAATCAGCTTTGAACAATCTCAAATTGTTTTCAACAAGTCAGTAGTTAAAATTCTATCATTGCATGTTGTGCATTTAGTGGCCTTAAAGCGAGGAAAAAGTAGCTACAAGCAACGCGTCTTAAATGAAATGTCACGAAAGCTTTTTCATAATTTATGCGTCTTTACAAGTACGTTCTAAACTCATTTAAGGCTCTTAATATAAAAAATTCTATTCACGCCACTATCAAATTTTTAATGGCTTGGATAAAATAATTACTTCTTTCACCGCTACAAATAAATTTTACTCTTTGGAATAAAACCCTAATTAAGCCTTTAATGACATCAACCGGACTCTAACCGCTATCACAATCTTTTGAAAATTAATTGCTTAATTACACGAGAGGCTGTAACTCTGAAATTATGATTACGCCCGTGTGATTTTTTCAGTCGTTTTTCATTTAATTTATTTGGTAGGTGATTCAGCAGCGGAACTTTTCTCGATATTCCAGAGACACGTGTCGTATCAAGATATTCCGCATTTGTTGCACATTTCATAACCTAATTTCCTTCCCTTTGAAATTCGGGCGATCAGTTGGCAACATCAAAGAGTCGAAGTCGCGAAGCACGTCCGTCCGGAATTTTAAATGAGGGATCTTTAATCCCGGAGTCGTGTTTAATTCAGTAGTCACGCAAACCGTAACCGGTGAGGAATCACAGGTGAATGGTCAGGCGCTGCGGTCGGATCATGGGCAGGTACAAAACCCATTGAGCCACGCGACTTGTCTTTTTGCACCACGTAACCCACAGCACGCAACCTCTCGCATGGCGAAAGCATCTGATTAGTGATTAACCCCGAGGCAGTATAAATTTTATTTTGCAATCGGCGCACTGGTGTGCAGATAAAATCGGATTATTTCCTTCAAGTTTGTACAGTGATGGAGAGATTGGCCAACACGGAACTCAGGTGCATTATTTATAAACGTTGTACCTTTACGGTTGTAGATTTTGTTGCATTTCTGGAGAAAGAAGCAGGGGAAAATCCTCGATAATGATTAAATGGAATTGGGTCGGACATTAACAAGGGTAATGATCGAAAATCAATAAGGGGGTGAGGGGCATAATAACAATCACAAGTTCAGGTAGTTTAACCTGCGTTTATATAACGTTATCAATCACCAGACGACTTCCTCCGATGTTTCACTAAAAGTTATTTATTTTCCTTCCATTGAACATTAAACCCTATATAAAATTCAGAAAAACGTTCCACAACAAAATAAATTCTCTACTCTTACCACAATAATATAGCTTAACACGGTTAATACAGGGTGAATTAATTATGGATTATTTCTGAAACTTCCTTAAATTAAACCAAAAATATTACACTTGATACTGTGTTAATCAAAATTGGACAGAACAAATCCAAAATTAAACCACTTTTTATATAATGTTGTTTATTCTTCTAGGTTCAAGAACATGTGAACATGTGTTTTATAAAGATTTTAGTTTAATAAAATTATTGTAGTTATTTTAGTTTTTAATTTAAACGATGACCTAAATCCCATTTTTAAACCAATTTTTGTATTTTTTCGAATAGAGTTTCCAATACAAATTAAATGTATTTACCTAAATTATATCTTACTTAATTCCAGAGCAATTTGTCGTTTTTTTACGGTAAAATTAACTCGTTCTGCCTGAAAATCGAAACATTTTTTCCTGCCTTACTGCTAGTTGCTTGTCGCTCATTACAAGTACAGTCATGCCTCTGATCTTGTTCGACTTGTTTCTTACCGCCATGCGGCCAGTCCACTCATTAAAAGTCCCCTTATTATATCATCATACTTTATCGTTAGCGTCAATTAATTAGTTTCGAGCACTACAGAAATAATACAACTGTTTCCTTAATTAATGTCTGTACGACTCCACAAACAATTTTCTAAATAGACTAATCGAGAACAGCGTCGCATTACGAAAGGTCAAGTTTTATTTTTTCTGCGAAAAAGAGAAGAGTAGTAAAAGGCACAATGCGATCAACTGAAGGTTGCTATCCGATTACAAAGCTTTCGTTTTACTAGAATCGTCAGTTCTGACTTTGCACTCGACCTGCGTTGCAGCCCGATTTAAGTGCTGTTTTTAAATCGGGAACTTGGAGCAATTTGAGATATTTTGTAGAGGCTCGCTAAAGCCAATTTGGGTGTTTATGGCTACGTTATAGGTATCCTGCTTAGTGAGCTTAGTTTAATTAATCTTGGAAAGCTTATGTAGTGGAAAATGTTGATAGCCCAGGTGCTTCTATTAAATTACCCAAACACTAATTGCTATTTTTGGGCATCTGGAATTCGATTTGTTTTTTAACATTCAGTGGATAGAAATATCGGTTTGATTTTTCCGAGAAATTGATGGAATGCCGACGATTGCAGAATACCAAATATGAGTTCTCTCCGCTTGACATTGTTACTTGTAAATTGATAAAATATGACACTTTTTATGAATGAATGGCAGGCTGGAACATGGTCGGTATTTTAATTAGTGGAAAAATCGAATAATTATCGCGACAGGTACGAGTTTTTGAAGTTGGAGGCAGGTCGTGTCAAGGAATTGCTTAATTGTTAATAAACAAGCCTAACAATATTCTTAATGAAATGTTAATGTTTGAGCAAGCTGTCGCCGTGTTAAGAATGTCAAACTTTGTGCTTTCGGCTTGAATGGCGCTTGCAATTAGAGTAATAGTCGTGTGGTAATTATAATTAGTCTAATTGAGCACTTACGAAATTTTGGAGATTTAGCGAATTTCGGATTTTATTAATTCGGCCGTTTAAAGCTCGGAATTTCAGCAAACTTTCCCAACTTGAAATTTAATCTGATTTTTGAATTGAATCGTGACACTGACATGTTAAAAAATCGTTCTTGTTGATACAAATCACCAGCGATTTATCAAAAAACAAGACAAAATTAGATGCAATTTTTCTCCGATTGTGTTCCCCGGGTCACAATTAAAAAGGTTTATTTTGTCCCATTCAATCCCACTACAGGTAATCAAGCACGGATTGTCTTCCTTTTATCAAACAAGCCCTTACAAGATTCCATCAATTAAGCCGGCCACAAGTTAATCTTCCTATTTTTATCCTGCGTTCCTAAACTCTCCAAGCACTAATCTCACTTGTCGATGAGTTTTAATTCCGCACTTTAATTAATTAATTACATAAACTCGCTCATGTTTTATGATTCGCCTCCGCGGCTAACCCAATTCTCGTTTAAATTGTCTCCGCAGTTTATATTTGTTTAAGAATTAACGTGCGCTGTGCCTCTCGATATTAGCATGTGTAATCGCGTTAAGAATAATTCTACCGAATTCTTAATTCGGCTTACAACGATAAAGACAAACGCTCGCTGACAGCAAAACATCAAACCACATAGCCCATAAACCCCAATTAGTGGCTGCTAACTCTCGGATTTCGAACGATGTAAACATGATTCACTTCGATTTAAATTAACAATGAGAGGCGGCGTCTAGAGCTCAAAGGGACTAAATTAAAATTAAATTAATCTTATTTGTAAACACTAGAGAACCAAGACAACAAAAGTGATTTTTCGATTAACTGAACGAAAGTTTGTTAACTTTTTAATTTTCACTTCGTTATAGCTTCCAACTTTGTCAAGGAGGAAACGGAACAACGATTTTCAATATTTACAAACATTTATTCAGAGGCAGATTTAAAATGATTAAAACGATACTAAATACTAGATTTGTTAAAATGAAAGAAATACTTTATGAAAAACTATTTTTTGTGGCGTTGTTTTGAGAATACAGTTAAGATGTTCTGTAGTAAACTAATTTCAGCAATACCATCCAGGCTGAGATAAACAGTGCCGTTAAACCTTTCCTTCAGTAATTTAATCCCTCCAAAGAGTAAGGACAATATACAGCCCGAATAAATTAAACTTTTTGTTTTGAGATTTTATCTTAACTAACAATGACCCTTTTTAATCCGGTTTCTACACCTTTCCGGCATTTAGTCTGATGATTTATATTGAAATTTATTCAAATTGCTTGTAACACATTGGTACACGAACACGTTGTTTATTTAGCCATCCTTCGAGTTTATCTAATCATAAAGTTTTAATTGAGGTCGGGAAGAAATAACTTCTGGTTGAAGGGACGAAAAGTCGTAATTTGCGTCCCTTTTTAATGTGTCAACAGTTCGATAAAGAAGCTCGGCGTATTGTTGGAAAAGTTTTTATCGCGCGATCAGTATTAGTATTTTACTCGTGAAAAATATCGATGAAGTTGCCAACAACATTTGCTAAATTGAATGAAGGGTGTCAAAAAGACTCTCATTTCGTCGAAAACAATTACGGAAACTCACCCCACTGACTTGCATTGATTCAAATTACGCCAAACACGAAATAATAAAGTTGCCTAACTTAATTAGTTATTTTCTGGGGAAGAGTAATTGGGTTGTTATACTGTACTTACTAGAAAAGCCACAAACCGGATTCCTACTGCTATTTTCAATTTCAGGAACCAAATAATGAATGAATATTTGTTTGATGGATCAATAGAACTAAATTGACTGATTGAATATTACAAAGGATTAAAACTGGTCCTCGACAGAGTTTTAGTCAGGATTAAATTTAGATTAGATTTTGGATTGTGACACTTTGTTTGCCACTAGCAAATAAATTGTCACAGTCTAGTCAATTAAATTTAAGCGTTATTTATTAGTACGACACGTCCTTCAGGACACCGGACTTCAGGACCAGATGCTACTACCATTCGTAATGTTTTGTCTAAGCTTAGAATATAAAGTCGTTTTCAGTGCAGGGACACGTAGAGTGAATCTTTGTCCTGTTGTGTTCGTGTGAAAAAAGTAAAGTACCGAAGTGTTGCACAAAGAGAATTGAATCTCCTCTAATTGCAAAGAGAGTGATCGATTTAAGGATTTAGTTCTTTATTTAGTAGCGCCACCCTGTTTGTGTTGCAGCAGCTGCTAATCTTCTGGTCCATAACTTGAAAAATCCAAACAGTTTCGACTGCATACCGGCACGCACGCCTTTATTTATGTTCGTGTTCGACCTCTTCGCCTTAGCGAACATTTTGATTTTTGTACGGCCTTGTCGAGTTTAACACCCCGTGTTGAACAGAACGCCGATTAATCGTCCACCTGAACTCGACAATTCCGAACATAATTGAATGAATTTGCATATTTCGTACATTTTACCACCGAATTAAACCGAAACTCGTCGTTTTTAAATGCGGCAATAAACACTCTCGAACTGAAAAACGAAAATGGAACGAGACAAAGGCCGGGAGATAAATGAAACAGGACAAGGTAAATTACGACTGTCTCGTAACCGGAAATTAGTCTGCACGACAAAAGTCAAACCACCGGATCGATTTTGCCAGAGATGAAGAAAAAGTCAGAGATAAAGTAACGACGACCGTACGCCAATTAAACCAATTATCTCGATTTATTTAAATTCTGATCGAGAGGCTCACTTCCGATTCGACGATTTTACTAAACGCTTTATCTGTTTGTTAATTGTCCTTTCCGTTCGATACAATTTAAAAGTGGAGGTAGGGGCCGCTCTCGATTCCACTGACTCGTGAATTCAAAGGATATTAAATAACCGATTCAGATTTTAAGCGATCGTCTCGTTATCCCATCACAACGAGCAAAAGGGTGAATGCATTCCAGACGGATTTGGAATAAAAGAGGCCACTTTCAATACTCAACTGGACGAAATTTGACCCCTTCGCTCGCCCATTCGCTCAATCGCTCGCTTACTCGCTTTTTACTGTTCGCAATTAATTCGTGCAATACTCGTACATCGCGTTGGAAGGCAAATATTCATTAGCGTTTTCCTCTCGTCTTTGTGTGTAAGTTGTGTATCAAATGAGAAAATAATGTAATTGCTGCAATTTTTATTCTCTGAAATAAAATGTTTAATCTAGAACGAAATTCTGTCTTTGACAATTATTTTGAAATAAACTGCCTGTTACACGAAAGAAGGACGAAAATAAAATGCAGTTAAGTTGTATATTAAATTGTTTACGAACTTTTTGCTTCCGTAAAATGCAAACTTTTTATTGGTGTTTGGGATCTGTTAAAACTATTGTCGATACATTCACTGCTGATAATGGCCGCGAAGGTAATAAAAAATCGACAGATTTACAGCGCTGTAAATGCAAAGTGGTCATTACTTTCAACTTAGTCTTCAACAAAAGTTATGGAATGATTCTGAAGTCTGTGTTTGAAGATCACCGGCTTATGATTTTATTGACTCTTTAAAGTAATTCCTGTTGCAGTTATTTTTTGGTTTTGACATTAATTACACATTAGGAGAACGTGCATTGATTAATATTTCAGAATTATTGCTGAACGTTGAAACAAAAGTATGTTTTAATTAGGTAATTGAAAAAATATATTTCAGTGGGAGTTGCGTTTAATTTCCTCTTGGCATGTTTGAAGAGGACAGCACATTAATTAATTGATGCTGCACTTTGCAATTTTCCCATTAGTTTCTGTGCGAGAATAAATGAAAAATTTAAATACGGAATTTTTAATTAAAAAACAAACATCGGTGTAATCTTTATTTGCGTTTTTTATTGCCGTTTTATGTGAGTAAGTTGTTTGAATGCCGGCCCAAGTTTTCAAAACAGGGCACTAAACCAGATCCGGGGTTCAATTCTGTTGTTTTTTCGTGAGTAATTTTTACTAAATGATTTAGAGGATTTAATCCGGATTTTCAGGGATAATAGCCGGCTCTAATTCTCTGCCGGTGTGCAGGATATAGCGCAAATAAAACCATTGTCCTAGAGTTTTCCAGGATTAGCATGTAGAGGAGATTCGAAACAGTGAGTCGGTTCAGCGGTCTCTCATTTAAATAACCTGACCCGTAAATGATTGCTGATTTTTATTTGAGGACCTCTGCTTTACGACGTCGCACAAACCAGGTAGCAGTCTTCCGGTCTGCCATCAAATATACGTGAGCAGAAATTTGCACATTTTATACTAAACGATATGAAAAACGATCCTTGTTCTGTTTGTAGCAAGAGATAGGGCACCGAAAAATAAACAAAGACTCGAGTTCATAATGCACGCCTCGACCCCGAGAAGTTTTATTTAAAACGGGCCACGAAACACGGCAGAAACGGTATTTTTTACGTCGCGACCCCGAGAGTTAGCGAGAGGACGGAATTATTTTTATTGTTGCAATCATGAAGTTATTTTTTAAGTGATGCGGAAATATAATGCATACAGCGCAGGTAAATGATGAATAAAAAATTATTATTTACAGGGTTTCTGGAACATTGTAAAAACTGACATCGTAAATTATATTTTTATGGCCTTAAACTTCGTCGTAAATTCAAAACATGCTTTGTTTTGTTGAAACAAGACGAGCCTGTAAATTTGTGCGCCACGCAAATATTTTTTATTTGCAAATTGAATAAACAAGATAAAAAGTTTCATATGAAAATTAAAAAATATGTAACAAACGCAAACCTCATCTTTATTTAGAAGGACGAATTTGCGACACCGCGTTCACAACTTGTGCAGACAATTTTGAGATCAGTCGGTCGTAAGCAGAACGGTTGAACTTAGAAGCGTCTTTTTGGATGATTTTTAAATGTTTAAAAATCGATTTGGATTCGTTTGAGTGGATGTATGCATTTTGAACAGCGTTAAGATAAGCTCTTCCTCTCCTATTATTTTTGAGTATGCTGTAATTTCCATTTATGTGTCAACAGCGAGTTAATTAAAGAAGTTAGCGGAATAAGTGCATTCTTGTGTAAGATAAAGTTTGCTCACTTTTAGTGAGCATGATCGCATTTTAAAGCGGGCCAGATTGCGAAAATGGCCAAGTTTTTAACAAATTCAAATTGAAACGTCTTAGTTGTGACTTGATTTGATTAAACAGTAGAGTTCTAATATTGACTAAAAACTTTCGCAGATGATGTAAATAATATCGTCGGTTGGATCTTTCCGCGAAGAAATAAATAAAAACCATTCGCAGCTCAGCTATAAATTTTAGATTTCCTGTCAGCTACTTACTGAACCTCGTTGAATTTTGTGTACTATAAATATTTGAGTTGAGCCGTTTTGACAGGCCGGGCACGTATGGCTTTTTGACTAGGTATTTGGAAAATGGACAGTTTCACTGAAAAACGCAAGACATGTCTGCAATAGCAAATCAGTTTTCCACTCATATGATGGTCATTGTGTTACTCCAGCCACAGTAAATTCACAGTAATTTGCAATTGCATTCCGGAGTCCGGACTAGGGGTGAATGGAGTTAGATCTGCATTCCGGTCGCCGGAATTTTTCTTTGTCTTGGCCGCAGAAGTCAAAACTTCATTTCCTTCTGCAAACCCTTGCCCGCTAATTAAAAAGCTTTTTAGGTGGAGTGATATTTTATAATTCTAATGCAAGGACAAATTTAAATTAATCTCCAATTTGCAGCCACTGATGGTTTTCATTCATTTTTTATTAATGTCAAACACTTGAGATTTGTCTAGAAAAAATTCTGACTTGCCGGAACCGGCAAATGCTGCGGGCTTTCAGGCGAGCTTTTTCATTCTGTCGGTGCCATCGGAACGCACTTAATGAAATAAAAAATTCGGTAAATTACATGGGGACAAGCCGCAAACAACGCCAAACATCATGGATCGGGTCGGTCGTACATGAGCTGTGTGGGTTTTTCAGTTTTCCGGTATTTACAAGTCAGGACCGTAATTTATTCTGGATGCGTGGTGCGAGCGAGACCGTTCGTATTGAGTTAGCGAGTAACCAACGGTGCGACGATATTTCATAGCGCCCCGTGTCGACTACTAACACAAATTCCCCCAGTTTCGTTCTACATCTCTTCACTTCTGTTTTAAACGTGGAAAGCTCTTATTTACTCTAGCGCCCACTGCTCAAGGTGGAAGAGAATTGTGCCAGAGGGACGCATTGATTCGGCAGGCTTCGATTGACAATAACGGTACAGATTTTTGAATAAAAATACACTAGGTATGTTGTAGGATGCAGGGTTAACTCCGATCTGTTATTTGGTCAGCAAGGGGAAGTGATTCAATTAATTTAGTTTTGTTTTAATTCAAATTTTTTGACTGGCAAAAGCCATGTATCGGTCGAAAATTAAAATACGTTGGTTTTGTTTATTTTTCGATCGCTTTGAAATTAAGTTTTTGGTGCTGTCAGTGCATAGTGGCGTTCGGAAACTCTTCATTAATGCTACCCATTGTTTTTGCGCGTGGAACTTTAGCAAATATAGCATCACGTTTTTACCTAGAGCAAACTTTCGACGTGGATTATACTTATTATATCACGTCATGAATATTCAGAAGCTCGCATACATGCTTGCCTGCAGTAGCCCTGATTGGATTATCCATTAGAGGCGCGGCAGATGGCTTCGACAATATGCCATGGTGGCAAACGTCTCTAGTTTCCATATTGCAATTATGGCATCTTGGTTCTAATTTTGCTGGCACCGGACCTTATCGAGAATTTTCGTAATGGGGTTTTGAAGCTCATCCTGCATACATTGCCGGAATAAACGAAACACGGTTTAGTACTCAGATTTAACTTTGTTCTATATTAAATGGAAATGAATGTAATTAAAATCGTCTCTTTCGGCGGGATAAAAGTTTGCGAATGTCTTCCACCGAGTCGCTGCAAATATTTAATTTTCGAATAAACTTTTATTGCGGAAATATAATTCCGGCGAGTAAAAAATCCGCCTCTGTTCCGGAAGCAAATATTTAAAATTTCCGGAAATCACATCAACTTTCTATATCTGCGCCAAAAATGGATATCGATACTCTTCCCATCGGAAAAGAACTGCATAATCGCTGCGAGACTGTGGCTGGAGTGAGGACTGGCAATTGCCTGATTTCCGCTCTTATTGAAAGTACAACTGGATTTTTACAGCGGCCGCACAAATATTAAACGAGTTCAAAGTTGAGAGTCGAGATTTCGAAATTTGCGATGCAAGAAGTGCCCACACGACTTGATACTCTTATCGGCCATCAAAAGGGCCAAGTTTTAGCAGGATAAAGCAGCTCTGCTGAACTTTCAACCGATAACGAGGGACTGCCCACGACATTTACCGTCTAATGACTTTACTGGCTTAAATTACTCGGGCTTTTTGCCACCTTTGCGATATATGGATCGTTTTAATTTAGACCGTTTTTGTTGCCAATGAAACTTACAACTCACACACATTAAATGGCTCCGTTAACCAATAAAAGCGCTCACATTACTCCTCTGAGGTGCACCACTCGGGATTAGATCAGATCAACGACACACATTTAAATTTATTAGCCAATTAATTTCAATTTAATTAACTACCTTCAATTATAAAATTATTTATCATCACTACTTTATCTTAACTATTACATCGATAATTTTTTTAATTAGCTTGACCAGAAATCTGTAATTAAACGGAGCACACAACCACAACGATCATTTCCTATGCTTGGCTTATTTTAAACGTTGGAGGATAGGCCGGTTTAAGGAGGGCGAGTTTTTGCGATATATCAAATAGCGACTAGGGTTGAATGCGGTATTCAAACGAGTTTAGTGTGGCGAGATGTCTGATCCTTGCCGACATTAGAGCAGTTTTTTATTGACTTTGCAAAAAATTACCGACATAAATAGCGAGCTTTTCGTCATGGTTATGGAGCTTAAAACGGTTTTATTGGCGTCAAGAAAAATTTAATAATTTGGCGAAATGTGGCAATAATCTGTTTTGCCGCGTTAAATTTAAAGTGAATAAAGCAATCAGAGTTGCAATTCGTCGGTGGCAGAATGAAAGTCGGGCCAAGACCCGACCGGAATTCAAATCAGTTTTCTGTGGAATATTCGAAGGTTTGTAATGGTGGGAAACAGCGAACAATTCCGGCGATTACACATAAGTGAAGAAGTTGTTAATCGAATTATTCACATCCGTACTATAAATTCCCAAGTTAATATTGTATAAAATTTGTGGAATCATGCGAAGACAGCATACAGATTGCATATTTTATTGGTAGCGAGTTTTGCAGATCCGAACTGATTAAATTAACCGCACAAATCCCAATTAAATTATGCATTCATGTTCTAAATTATCCCCACTGTATGAATGTATGAATTGCTTGGTCCCTGCTTACGGGGAAACGGTGCCCCGGGGAATTATTTCACTTGGTTCAGCCGTCTAAGGCAGAAATGTAAGCACTCTTGTATCATACATCCTTAATTACGGAATCTGCAATTTACATTTGATTTCCTTTGTAATTACACGGCCTGTGTATGCACCGCGAATGCATTGTCGTGTAATTTGACATGATTTACTTTCTTCCTGATTTAATTTATGCGCTCTTCTCCGCAATAACGAACCAATCAGGCGACATTCTTGGGACTTCATCGTCCTGATCATAACTCTGATAAATGGCATCGGATTTTTAAACCCCGACGAGAAATTTCATCGATAATGCATTCACAAACATTGTGCAAACATCCACCTGATGTCAGACGTCTCAATGGACACCTCTTAATCACGTCGCAATCGAACTTCACAAGGACCGATCACGTTTCGCTTGTAAAATTGCATTCGGCATTGCCGATGCCAATCTGCGATTTATTACTGCTCACGTCGAAAGGGGATTAAAGTGAATACGAAACAGACTTGCTAGTCAAGAACCACTTGCCGCCGATTTATTCATTCCAAGTAATCAAAGTTGTAGCAACATGTCCGATGCAGTGAAATGAACGGATGATTTTTCGACAAAGAACAAAATTGTTTTGTTTTTGGCAGTGGCATAATTGGGTAGACCCATGAAAATGATTAATTTATGTGGTAGGCGATAATTCTATGTTGTCTGGTTGAAAAAGGCAGTCGCGCCGGCACAAAAAGCCACGGAATGCATCAAGTGTCGTTGTTCCAACACGTGTTTTTCGGTAGTAAAATAAATTATGCTGATGCGCTTTTTCCATTTAATAAGTGGCACTCTCGTGTCGTATTTAGTGTTTAGCGCACATTTTTTCCGAGTCTGGCTCTCGAATTAATTACGAATGTAATCTAGTTCGTGTCTGTTTAAATTCGTTTTTGATGGTGCTAATGCGAACTTAAAGGTTGCCGTATTTAACTTTTTAATGAAACCTCATCATACTTCCTAACTTGATTTGCATCTTCTTTTTCTGCCGGTATTTTTATTTGAGACAAGTTGTTTAATTAAGGACGCGACATCAATTCCGAAAAATTTCGCTAATAAATACGATTCCCCAGCTACACTTGATGTTTCAAGCCTCAGCGCTGGCGAGTTTAAATTTCCGTATTTAACTTTCAAGTGGGGAATTTATGATTTTTTGATGTTACGATGCATATCTCGATGAATTTTTCCAGTGGTGGAGCTTGAGATTAAAATTGGAACTTCCGCCCCATATAATATACGACGTGGTCGAATCTAAGGTTTTGTAAAGCCGCAGCTCAGGGGTGGTTTTACCAACGCGGGCAATTAATGATGCTTAACGGACATTTTGACATATTGTGCGATCGAGCGATAGTAGCAGCAACTTTACCGCTGTTTTTGTCCATCTTTCCTCATAAGTCTTCTCGATATCTCCCGTCTCGATCTCGAGGCCCCCATGTGTTATTTGTTAAAAATTACAATACAAAAAGTGCTATTGTCACAAAAATCAAATGAAAAATTGACCAAGCGATGAGGTGGATCCCCGAATTATTGATTTGACGCCGCGATTAACATTGCAAATGGCGGTGTATTTAACTTAGCAGTTACCATAACTTACTAAATGCATATTTCGTGCTCGCCTTGTGGGAATTTGCCTTGTAATTCCGTTATTACGTTTAGAATCGGGATCTAAGCCCCTATTTCTTGTCGAAGATGGGCATTATGAAAATATCCAAGAGAGTTTCAGACGCGAAATGCAGACATAATCGCTTTAATAATTTGTAATGTTTTAAGTAGTTTTAATCGCGTTCGGCAATTCTTCACTTAACTTGAAAAGGTTACTTGCAGCATTTTAACAGCCTTAAGCTTATTTATCTAGGAATTTTGTGTCAAATTATACTCCAGAATAAATTCCAGCTTCGAAGGAGTCCAAACCCGGAAGAATAATGAAATGTCAAGTTTCTCAAGCCAATTTCTTTTATTTGTTGTGCAATTGTTGCTCAGTTTTAATTAAAAATTTTCTTGAATAACATAATTTACTTGAAAAGTGAGTCTGTTATTAAATCGTTTTCATATTTTATTTTGTATCTATTAAGAAATAGCTGTCACCTCAATAGCTATTAGCTATCTTATTAATTTCCGGTGGACCTGCTTGTGGCAACTTGAAAAATTTACGGCGACAGATTTATGGCCATTTATTAATTAAAATACTATCTAGTCCCGCAATTGAATTTAATCTAAATAATAACATGTTTAGTTTTGATCTCACTCATCCCGGTAACAGTAGAACTCATAAATAATTGCATAACGTAATTCTAGCAACTTGCATTAGATTGTAAAGCTGTGGGAATTCCACTTGAATACAAACAGCACAGCTTTATTTAAGGTCATAACGTGTAAATTTACTTGGTTTACGCGACTGCAACCTGTGAATAATTTAACAATGTCCTGAACACCAGGATTAGAATTATAGCAATTCGGGCAATAATTAAAATTTATAATTATAGCGGCCGCGATTTGTTGGTCGTACGATATTTTGATAAATTTTACGGTCTATTACAACACCGGTAATAAATAGGAGGTTTTAATTGCCAACACGCGGAATATTGCAAAGTGGTAGTTTTTGCGGATGGAGTAATTTAATAATGAAATTAACTTAATGTGAAAAGTTGCTGAGGTTTGTTTAATGCGCTGGACTGACCTAATTCACATTCCGCACATATTTATCTAATTCGACAACCAAATAATGGGACAGCTTGAAACACATTGTGTCCGGTGTTGCGTTTATCAATTAATCAGAAAGGGGTGGAAAAAATTGTAAGGTCTTGTGTGCAGCAAATGGCGAATTTAATGCACACTAAAAGCATTCCTAAATACGGCCTTAATAAACCAAAATGACAAAAGAAATTTATTGCAGTTTTCAAGCTAAAAGTCGTTCTTTGTGTCAGGATAAATTACGGAAGTCATTACCTTAGGTGTTAAGTTAATTTTTATTGTACCATGGCCGCTCTGAAGCAGCAGAATTTTAATACCAGTGAAAATTCGCGAAATAATGAGAAAGCAGTCAAATCAAAGAAGGGATTTTACGATGTGTACGGAACTATTGTAATAAATCGGATCTTGGAAGGGTTGGAATTTGTAATAACCCATAGAATAAGCAATAAGAAGCGGAAGATCGGGGGATGTTCGATGTCGAATGAACTACCGTTCAAATGAGCTACGAGGGTATTGGACGTTCACGGTCACGAGACGGGTGTCTGACATTAGAAATTCGATAAAGTAGCTTCGACGACATTTTATGCACTTCCAGGAATCGTAAAGTTTATGCAATTTTTATGTTTAATAAAACTGGCGTTAGAGTAAGTCTCGGGTGCATAAGATCGAAAAATAGTAAGGACGGGCATATTTCGCGAAAATGTATGCATTACACCATGGTTAAGAGGCACTGTTTCCCTTCTAACTTTGCATATTCCGGAGTTTGTGATTTAGTTGTAAACTCACAATTAGTTTGAGGAAGTAAAGCCTTGTCATAAGTCGCAAGGGAAATCTTACGATCCGCAGCAGCTTTCACGGGCCTATTGCTATTACCTTATTCTGACATAGGACACTTCCTGTCATTTACTTATTAATTTATGTACACAGCGAGCTCCCGCAATCGATAAATTCAACAAATTAAAATTTTATTATTAATTCGGCGCTGGCTCGACAAATAAAATTAATAGTCTCGAATAGAAAAATCCGATACAACATCGGGGCTTAATTTATAGCAAGGATTTAACGAATCTGCATTAATTGAAATTGATTGGTATCCGTGGTCGCCTGAATCTCCATTTCGGTTTCGGTGGCACTATCTGCAAAGATTCCTTTCCATAAACGCGAAATAATTCGCATCGAAATCGTCGCCGCCAGCATTCTCGCAGCTCGAATTCCGCGCATGCATCTATCAAATCCGACAATATTATCAACATTAGTAAAAAGACGAGACGTGTTGAAAATTCTTTAATAATTGCAAAACATCAGCCGGCAAGTGCAATTTCCAAGACTGCCGTCTGTGATATATTGAATTCTTTTGAGATCGAACGGATTCTATTACAGTTCCGTGTCTAGTTCATGTCTAGCCGAGTTGAAAGCTTCCAAGAAAAATTTGCAGAGGGGTTTCTGCACTGCTTCCAAACTTACTTGATTGATTTAAGTCGATAACGGTTAATACTAAGTGCATCAAACAGACACTGGAACTAAATAATCGTGATCGACGCGATTTTCTTACTCAAGAAGCCCTGAGCACTTACTGAAACTAGTCAAAGCATTAAAAGTTTCAAAGCTAAATCACAAAAATGCCTCTGCTTGTCTTTATTAGAAAGAAGAGAATACTAAGAATAGGTTGTTCAAAAAACTGTAATTTACGAATACGCCAAATTCTATGCTCGAACTCAAAAGAGACCACAAGTACAAATTTGGTCATAGCTCTTAGTAATCCGATTGAAAGACTAGATAAAACCTATATACTTAATATTATTATTATTACGTATTGCTGTCACGAGGGGCGAGGGCTAGAGCCTCATTAGTAGTCATTAACTGGTTTCTGTATGGACAACTTTAGTTTGAATTGTGACATTTGAATGATAACAAACTATGGGCCATCGATCGACAGTGGTAACAAGTCATGTTCTTTGATAGGTAATCCGTTGCAGATTATCAATTTTGGTCGTAACCGCCGTTTCCCATTAGGTGTAAATAAGGGTTAGGGGGCGGCATGTGTTCGTAAAGCGTGCGGGATTTGTCGGTTTATGTGAAAATACGTAGATGTCAAAAAGGTGTGAATAAAATTTGGCGTATCCGAGGCGAAAAAGCATCTCTCGTGGCATAATAAAGTTAAAGCGAGTGTGTCAGAATTTTATGGAGTTAATTTCGAAACCAAATTCAGTTAAATAAATAAACGCCAACCGCCACCTTTTGTGCAGAGGCTGAATTTAATAGCTTCCTTATAATAAGTTTACAAGCCCGAGTCTTTGCATAGTTTCGCCAAAAATGCTTAATAAACTGTACGTATAATTTAATTCGCTACCGGGTAACAGCCGAGTTATTCATTCTTTGCTGCTCCTTCAACAGTTCGCTGTGAGTTATTTAGGCGGTCCCGGTGTGCGGGAAATGTTCTCCGCGGCAGGTGTAAAGGGTTGCAAAGTTTTTAGCATAAATTTTAAATTAACAAGTCGGCGACAATGGCTCTGACGTGCGTGATAATAATAAAGAGGAAAAATTAATTAAATGTGAAAACATTGGGTGGAAATGAAAGTTTCACGTTACCACGTCTGTTTTATTAGCGTCAAAACGGAATGAAACTGCTGGCAGAAAAATGAGCAAGAAACATTAGGAGCATATGACTTATTACTCTAATTCTAGTTACGGAATTCCTGAATTGCTTCCAGGACATACATGAACTTCCAATTTGCTCGACACATTCCGTGTAATTACTACACATTGTTAACATTTGTCGCTGATAGTTCTTGAACACTGAAAGCAGTTCCGTCACTCAAAACAAGCAAAGTCTTTCAACTACATTCTTATACCCTGAATAAAATATCAAATAACTTCGCCTTGTTACAGCTTTCTTTATTTTTCCTGTACAAAAAATAATATTGTGTTATATATGTAAAGGTATGAAACTTTAAACTTCAAACGACACTCGCGCCGGATAATATACTTTGTAACTTTTTTACAAAGACTTTTTTATCTTGTGGAGTAATATTTGTGAGAATGTTCCTGCAACAGCTGGAAGTACATTTTTAAATCTTATTAAACTCCTCTTTCTCCCTAATAAAACAGAAAATTACCCAAAAATTGCATAAATGTGTATCACCCTAATTCAATTTATCCGAATTTCCATGAACCATTTAGTTAGGTTCAGGAACGACTAGTTGAGCAACCTGATCTGTATCAGTTTGGGTTTAGTTAGTAACAGACTTTGAAACAATGTATAGATAACAAGTTTCTATTGGATTATGAAACTTGCGAAAGCATTACCTCTTTGTTTTTATATGGCGATGTGGGGTGAATCAGCAACTAATTTCCAACGAGGAAGAGAGTTTATTCTGGATTAGCGAGCTCTAAACCTTTGATTTATCAAGTCCACACGTAAAAAATTCACTCAACACAATTTTTGCTGTTTTATCTTCTGCACATTGTGTGAAAGGTCCACGACGTGAATTAGCACACACACAGTACACCGGGGAGGGCCCAACCGCAATAAAACTCCATCACTGTGATGATGTAATTAAATTTTGAAATGTTGTCCACAAGTTTTGTTCGGAATAATTTTCTAATTCTCGACGTTCCTAAGTAAGGTCAGGAATTATTTTACGTTGGGAAATTATGTAAACTAAGCTTTCCTGTTTTATTAATTAAACTGTGGATTGTTCACATTCTTGCAGGACAATGGCGAACGCACAGTTCCATCAAATGCGACTGATTGGCAAATATGCAGGATTTGGAATTTACCAAAATGTCTATAAACTTAATGTATCTTGGAATTTACTAAACGAAATGAACTTCTATCTTTCATTGCACCCATAACCACTAGAGCTTTCCATACACATGTGCTAGTTGTACTAGTATTATTCGTTTGATTAAAACATTAACTCATTTCACTAGTTTTTTTAATACCTACCGTTAAATTATCTTAGGGAATGGTTTAGCAAAAATTTGAAGGCATATTAAAAATGGCAAATCAAATTGTGTTTATCGAAAATGCATACTTTATTAAAAAATAATTGAACCTAATGGTCTTAAATTTTGAGAACCGCTGAATTGGGATGAAAAAATTAGCGTATACTTTAACACATTCGCTGCCACAGCGGTCACCGGTGTCCGCTCAGTACTTCATTGAGGCGCCACTGCGGACACCGATGTCCGCCAGATAGTTTGCCAAGCAAACACATATTTTTCCTAATATTACACACTAATGTCCTCTGTGGCAAATATCACACACTAGTGTCCTCTGTGGCAAATTGTGGATCCCATTTTAGCTGTAGTTTGGCTCTTGTAAAATCAAGTGAGCGCTTGGAGTGTCCGCTTTGGCGTGCTAACTTGTTAAGGCATTATTGATACAATGTACTGCGCTAAGCGGACACAATATTAAATACACAAAAAACGCATGTGTCCGCTGCATTAGATGTGTCCGCTAATGTGTCCGTTTTGGCGTGTTTGGCATAGAAAAAGTGACCGCTGTGAATGACGCGTGGTATATTAAAAAAAGTGCCTGAAGACATGAAGACATCCGTGATCGCTCGAGTTTCTTGGCTCAAAAAACACAAAATGCCCTAAATAATACTTAAACTTATATCCACCTTTGAAAATTATATATTGGCGTAAGAAAAAATGCGAATGGGTTAAAATTATTGACAAAATGGCAAATTAACTTCTTGGTCTACTCTGTAATCCTTTTATTTCAGTTTGTGTTATTTTATTAAATTTATGGAAATAAAAAAAAATTGCCAGACCCGGGATCTGAACCTCTCTCTCAAATGCACTGCTAACAAAAAAACGGGACTACTCGTACATAATCAGAACAGTGTAAAATAAAATCATTTCAAAGTATCCTTAAACAGTTCTTCCTTGACTATGCCATGCCTCCTACGTTCACGCAAAGAAAATTCTTCGCCTGATGAAGATATAATAAAGGTATCGAAACGTCGCGACAAAACTAATGGTTTTATTTCCTATGTCCTATATACCATCTTCTACGAAATCAAACTAATTTAAACAGTTTATTACAAAAATGTTGTATACCTTCCATTCAGGATTAAAGGACTGTATACGTAGAGAGAAATATCGCTGAAGAGTCTAAATGAACAACGTACTAATTTTTATATTATTCAGTGAAATTTTATTCAAAATAATCCGAAAAATTACAAACTTCGAGCAATTTTTGCGAAACCCCGGAAATAACGATAGTTCGTGATAACTTTTTGATAGTTGATGCAGGAAATACAGGTTGAGTATATTTTCTGTGGATTTAATTTGGGGAACCGTTGGAGGATCTCTTTCGTTTAAGTTTTTGCACCTCTGTAGTGATAAATTGTATCTCGTCTTGCATAATGGAATCGACAAATTATTTCAGTGGGCCGCCAGTCGCTCGATTTATATCCACGATAACGTCTGCAAATTCCGAGAGCAGCAAATGATAACAAGAACTTGTTGCGTATTCTGTGCGTGACCGGTTTAATTAGGCAAAACGGGGTGAGTTGTCTATGACCCGAGCAAAAGAACGGCCCTCGACCAGGTCGATTAATTAACAGCCGCTGAGTACGGAGTGATTATTTTAAATAATTCACCCGCCTTTTTGCAGATATAATTTAAAATAGCGTTGTAATGATAGCTACAAAAACAGGACCAGTCATCATTTAGACTGCACCCCCGGGACCGGAGGATCACACGAGTTCTGATTAATTCAAATGCGCTTTTGTGTTTTTCCGTTTGATTGATAGCGGGGAAGAAATGATTTACGACACGCGAAGACGGCAGAGTCACAATAAGAGCCTTATCGGAAAAATAATAATTAGGAGAGTGCGTTAACAGGTTGCTGATGCTTCTCGCCGAAATTCTCGCTTAGCTAATTACTCAGCGAATAATATATGAGTACTGTCTAATTAAACTCGGAGAAAGCTTTTGAGGTTAACATACACGGCCGGGTAATGGAAATAGATTGTAATGAACAAATCGATACTAATCCAAGCGAAACAACACTTACTTCATAACGTCCACTTGAATTTATTACATTTTTCAAACCCCGAATATTGTTTCAATGATCCTTCATCCTTCCAGAGGGTTATTTTTACAGTGAAGTTGCGAGGGCTTATCCCCAGTCACAATTGCACTTAATCCCTGCAAATACGTATTATCTGAGATTGTCTCTTCCTCGTATCGGGTTAGCAGGCATGCCACCTTAACCGACTCGAATTGGCCGCGATATCCTTATCAGACTTATCTCCAGGGAGTTGTGCGGTTTGACGTCTTCCATGTGAGCCATTTCTAGCGGTCTCCTCTCCGGACCACTGCCTCCGCTTTCACTTCGCATACTCCTTTCTCTCTACTCCACTTCTCTCCAATAAAACCGCAAGGTGGCGGCTTTCCGACCTCCACTCGACTTCGAAAGAACCGTAAATAAGGGCCCGAGAGGAAGTCGAGCAGGCCAACGCAAAAACAACAACGAGAATTGATTTAGAAGATACCAGCCGAGAAAATACTTCTAGTGATTTTGTCATGGGGGTAATAAGATATGGAGTTCCGATACCGACGTTTTAAGTTTGCTTAATTTATTTGTTTGGTCACAAAATTAGATTGGTACACCTAAAAAACAATCGGACAACGTTTACTTATTACCCCTTTTGGAAGGAAGCTGTCTAAAAATTTTAAGACTAACTAAATTACGATTATTTTTGTATTAATTAAAGTGTGTAGCTAGAAGAAGCAACAATTTAGTCATTTTAAAGTTTACAAAAATATTTTTGCGGTGATTGTCTCATGGAAATATTGGTCCTACTAACTCAAGAAAGTGAGATTTGAATGTCTTGGTGTTGCCAATCTGAAATGAAGTGGACAATTTTTGGAAAACCTTAATTTAAATCATTACGTCAACAATGTAATGTACAAGATGCTCGAAACACAACTCTAGATTATTATTCTGTTAACCCTCTATCCTTTAAGGACACTGTCGACCATCAAGAACCTGCTTATAAGGATTAGAGCCACCAGAAATGACAATGTAGTGGCACTTGTAGTCACAGATTCGTTACTCATTGTACCAATTTCAACTTTAAAGACGATTATTAGCTTTCCGTAGGAGTAACGAAGGTGGATGAACCAGTGTTTGAATTGTGTCATAGTAGATTGAATAAAATTTAAAATACATATTATTGTTTTCGTCAGTTTTTTTAACACCTTCAAAACATTTATTTTTGGATTAGGACTTTCGCTTTTATCCTATCTCTTAGCTTTACATTAACATCAAAACAGCATATTATCCCTTGATCAAAACAATTTTTGGTAAGAAACCATTTTCCTATCATGGTAAAAAATGTTAAAAACAAGAAACTTTTTCGTGGAATTAATTTTAAAACCATAATTGTTTTGTCAGTACTTATTTGCAGCCTGTATTTGAATGAATTTTAATATTTTGCTGGCGTTTTTTGGGCATTAGTGTTCATTTCTGCTCGTGTTGGTAAGAAGAAATTTGCAAAATGGACGCATTAGACGTAATATTGTTAATAGGAGTAGAGTTTGTTGCTGTGGGAGTGCCAAGAGCTGTCCCGAAGTAATTACTCATGTAACCACAAGGGGTGTGAGTGCTTGACATAAGTTCTGCATGTGGCTAATAGGAACACGAAATTCGCGTTACTATTGAAATTTTCTTGGTGTCTTATGCGGGTTAGTTCATTAACATGCAGTTTTGTGTATTCCCGTTTAACTAGATTTCACCCTTGTCGGCTTGTCACAAAATCTAGCCTTAAAGCTGGGTGAAGTTTTATTTGTACGATTTATTTAAACTATTACAGCGAATTAAGTGATTTGCATAAAATGTGAGCTTGCTTGAGAGTCGCTAATTTAATCATGACTCTGGTAATGTCGCCCGCTTTATATGAGCTGCCATATCTTGCGACTTGAAGTGGTTACGGCCGAGGTTTGGTCACCTAAAATGATTTTTGAGTTGGCATAACAATTAAACCGGATATCTCTGCGTTTTCAGTTAAAAATTTAATGAGAGCTGGGCTGTGACAAAACTCTTTTGTGTGATTATTTTCAATACACGCCTGTCACCAATTGATAGTCTCTGATGTTTTGAAATTGTAAACACAAAGGACATTTTGTCAAGAGCGTAGTATTGTTTAGAAGTAGTACAGCGGAAAAATAGTCGGAAAGTGCGCTCGAGTGCCTCCATACACGACTTTCTGCATCAAAAATCGCACTTGTAGATGGTATTTTTTAATCAAATTAGACGCATGCACTGGCGCATTGTGCCGTCGGTTGCGCCAGCGTGAGAGCCGACTTTGCAACTTCATAAATGCACATAACAACTTAAAATGTTTCCTGGCCAGTTAACTCCCTAAATCATTGCCAATAGATATTTTTTATTGGAAATATGAAAAGTTCCCAACTTGGCCTCCTACTAAGTCATAAAACACACCCCGCTTTTCTCGGCTTTTGTTAGTTTTCAAACTGACCCCAACATTTATCCCGGAAAGTTTTCTAGTTCGGACGCCGATTTGTAATATTCGGTACGTGTTTGCGATTTTTCCGTACAAATATTTGGCGCTCGTTCCATTTTATTAAATATTTGCATCTGGAATTCAACAACTGAATCTCCAACTAATCCCGAATAATCCCTCTGCGCTGCCTAATTACAACGATTCGCTACATTTATTCCGCGTTTTACAATTTAATGAATACTGCGCGAAAGCCAGACTTCAACAAGTTTGTTATTCACTTGCGAGAATTCGATTGTACACAAATAAACATCACAAAGCGCCCGAAATCGTCGAAATTTTTTCGAGCACGTCTCACGTCCTTTAGTATTCTTCACTCCCTGTGAAGCCTTCTTTCTAATTAATTTTCTTGTTACAGTGCGACCTTTAAGGGTGAAGCTCCTCGGCGAAAATAAGGCATTATCCGCTGATAACACTTACGAACTTAGTTGTGAAGTTGTGGGTTCGAGGCCTCAGCCCACTATAACTTGGTGGAAAGGAAGCGTGCAAATGAAAAATACCAGAGAAACCGTAAGTCCACATACCTTAACATGTCGCCGTAATTGATTCAAAGTCGTACTTAGTGACCGGAAAAACCCTGTTTATATTTATCTCTGACAAACAAACCGGGATGCTTTTACAAAACGAGGAATTGGGATTAAGATTTAAAATTGTTGTGTCGGGGAAAAATGATGGGAAATATTATTCAGATCAACATTCCGACATATTTCCAATCGATATCGTCTGCTTCAAATCTAATACCAGAGAGTGACGTATGATTGTAAAAAGTTCTGTAATTTCGGCTATAAATCATCTGAGTTTCTGATAATATTTTCAGCCATTCATGGAAACACTGAAATGAAAAAGTTACGATTGGTTTTATGACAATTACTAATTAGAAGACCTATGCACTAAACATTACTATTTTTTAATTTTAATTTTAAAATAGTCGGAACAACTAGCAACTTTAGTAATTGCGCGATTAATTAAAAATTCCAGAACTTTTTATTAAACTGTATTTAAAAATCCGTAAGCTCAGAATGACTTAGTTAGCTAAATGTAACTTGCTACTGCATGAACTTCCGAGCAACTTTTAATAGTTTAATGTTTGTCAACAATACGCCAAATAGAATGTCTTTTGATATGGACATAAAGAGCAACAAACCAGTTCCTGACAGAACTAGAACTTCCTAATTGTTGTTTCTTGTGTTTATAACAATGCTTCAAGAGACCCATATTAGAGTTAACTTGACAATTTACATTTTGTAAAAACCTAAAGGACTCGAAACCAGCTCCACAATACATATTTTTCTGATAACAAAAACTGAAATTTTACATTATATTGCGAATTATTTTCCGTAAAATCGGGTATTATATTACTTCCAAAATTTATAAATTTCACTGGATTAGCATTGTTTCAAATAACACAAAAGTAATTCCAGTTTACAAATATTAATATTTGCTTTTTACGTTAATTTAAATATTTTTTTAGAAGTACAGATACTAAATGTATTTGAAATTTAATACAATATAAATGGTAAATAGCCACATACACACAGAAAGAAGCACGGTATGTCCTAACTAGACTTAAAAGTAGTTTAATTGTTTTGAGATAACAATGCGAACTTGCTGCGTTATGAAGAAACCAACCGATAAAATCCAGTACCGGTGCTTGTCTTTATTAGATTTAAGTCAGGTTTGTTCGTACATTTATGAAATTACCCTGGAAGTAATAAAATATGCTGCCTACTATACGCGAAGTCTACTGAAAGGTAAAATATAACCGTGTTTATTTTCTGGATGTGCTGCAGTAAAATAGCCAAAGCGGCGGCTAGATTCGAGCAAAATACGCAAAATGACCGCAACAATAAATCTTCCGAATATAGAACTCGATACTGGTGCAGTAACTGTGCAATTGAAATCGTTAAATATTCTTATCGGACGTCTAATAGCATCATATAAAGTTAAAACTAGAAAAACGTCTATCGCCGTTGCGATCAAAGATGCCGAGACTAATTTATTGCGAAGCTAGTTGAGTAAACCGATGCGGAAAAGTAACCGCAGTGAGTGGAATTATTATTTTATGACTTGCATGCAAATTGCATCGAAGACCCAGATGGACTCGGCTGTGGAATTTTTCATGCGAACGCTTCAACTTTTATTATGCGAATCTAGAACACGGAGCTCCGAATCGTTATTAATATTGCATTATGAGGGTTATATGCGAATGATAATATTCCCACAATGAACCACTGCGGATATTGCCGCGGGAGTGCCTCCAAGTTTGGCTTTATGTCAGGAGGTAATCGTTGTATTAGCAATACTGCGACGGTGTTTATTTGATCACTCGCTCTTTATGACCCACATAAATATCGCTGCCGCGGCCGCAACCTGCAGGTCGTGTTCGTGGCTTTCCGGTGGACACATACAGAGGGTTAATTAGAGTTTACTAATTTAGATGGAACTTAAAATTAGAGACGGATCGCTGGAACCAAATTAATATTGCATATCGAATTTCGTTTAAACTACAAAGCTGGGGCAGGGATTATATCATTAAACAAATGTCAGTTTAGATGAGCTTTCAGCTGGTAACCATTAAATCATCGTTTTGCACATGACTCGAAATTTGCTTTTGTGTTTGCTTACAGAGCTTGTGTAAATTTTTAATATGTAGATTACACTAAATGCAGCAGCTATTTGAGTTACGCTGGAGAGTTTTGGAACACAAAATGTTCTTTACTAGAAAAAAACATCAGATAGTAATTGAATAATGTCTGTAATTCTACTGATTTTTGGATTAAATATGTCAAAAGCTGGTTGTGGACAAAATAATATGAAAGTACAATTTATGACTCGACGCCAGTTTTAATCAACAAATCATAAATTTAATTTTCATCTGATTTTTATAAAATTCAATATTGGAAAACAAATAAATAAAATACTATTGATGTAACTTTTATTTATTTTTCGTCTGAAAGCAATGGTTTTTATTAGAGAGATATTTCATAATTAAAATATGGTTGCGAGATAGTATGGTAGCGCTCAGCTCCATTTGCGTGTGCGTCATCTGACATTTCTGTCACTACGTTTACATAGCAGGGGCATAGCGGTGACAAACTATCAAATATTTTTTGAGGTTACGAAGTGTTTAAATTATGAGTTGTTACAAAAAATACAGATTTACAAAACAAGAACTAATAAACGCAGAATCAAAAACCTAACGAAACGCAAATCACAAAACACAATAAACGAACAGAAAATACTTGCGATTAACACCGATAACACTTTCGACAACCATGTGACGACGTCTATAATTTACTGTCAATGTCAGTTTGACAAATTCGTGACACTTGACGATATTGTCGAAGTGCACATGTAAATTAATGTTCAAGGATACCACCCTTAGATAGCCCTTAGCTGTTTAAATTTGCATTGTTTTTGATAATTTTTTATAGCTTTGTGTTGGTAATGAAAAAATGAAATTGATGACGCACACGCAAATCGAGCTGACCGCCACTATATGAAAAGTTTTGCTGCATTCTGCAACATAGATGAAACATACATGTATTTGATTGGAATTTTGAGCCTAGATTCTTTCGCACATTTTGTTGCCCGCTCGTAGTTTTTCCCTCCAGGTAGTTAAATATTTTACATACAACTATGCACTAACCATCCAAGCACCTATAACTTCAAATTAAAACTAAAAAAAATGGAATTCGGGACCCGGTAACAAAAGCTGATTATCCTCGTAATAACTGAAATTTTGCCCTGTTTTGGGGGTCAAATTAAATTAAATTAAGGGCGAAAGGTCGCGATTTCTTATTACGGTTTCATTTCCGTGTTATTGTTATTTTTATCGGCCTTTGTATTTCCCAGATTAGCCGCAATTTGATAAAATTACTCGCATTTTTTATTTCTGCGACAATGTCCTGGACTTGTTGAATAATGCATGTAATTCTTGCGTGATTGCCGTATCGTTTTTTGCATTACGCCTCTGAACAACCCGCACTCGGGCATTTATGCTACCTGAACGAATACAAATGTAATTGTTGTATAGTGGCGTGTGAGTAGTTTGTATTCCGAGAGCGTCGACTAACTTCACTTCGTTTAATCTTTATGGGTTTTTTCGCCCCTATTTTTACCCTGACTAACCGTGATTTGTATGCTGCCAGGTGACTCTCCACGTAATTTATTTGGTTGGGACCAGTGTCGTCGATTTGTCAATATTTTACTCGTTTGTGAATGCGCAAATAAAAATTACGTGATTTATTGGCGAACGGGTGTCACTCACTCTACCGGCGCCGCCACCACCTCACACAACACTTTTTCAAAGAAACTTGCTTTCAGACCTGTAACTGAGCAAAATGCGCTATCAAAATGTGTTTCTCACTTGATGGAAGCAGACAAAATTGACTTGTAAAGATTAGCCCGGCGCCTCCACCATTTTTTACATCTCTACGTTGTATTTATTTATTTTCGAGTTGCGTATCATGGAATATATTGACACTGTTTACAATGAAAACACGTTCCTGAATCAACATCTTCCAGTGGAAAAATTTAATCAAGGCTTTCAAGGTTACAAGATGGATCTTTTCTGTCCTACAAAGTTGGAACAATTCTTTCGGGAAAAATCAGTCTGGCATCTTGACAAGTGCATCCAGAGTTGGCCAGTGACATGATGTAATGGTACAAAAAGACGCTCCGCATTACCGCAATTTAAGTAAAATTTATGCGGCATAAACCGCATCCAATCAAGCCTAATACATCGCAATTGCCGGGATGCGATGTTTAGTTTGCTAATTCGGTTGCATGTTTACTCCAATCAAGCATTTCGTCGATGTTAAGACCCTAGAAATTTCAAGCGAAGTTTGTAATTGATGCTTCCATGTTAATTTGCAAGTTAATGCTTTTATTTGTTTTGTACTGGATATTGTTTATTTGTTCTGTTTTCATTTAACACAGACCTTTGTAGAAGCTCATTTGCTGGCTTATTAAAAGTTATTTTCCTTTGCGTTAATGAGTTTTCTAAGATGAAAGACAAAGTTGGGGGTATGCGTGATTAATAAATATTGTGCTGTTGCTAATGCACTTAGCAGGAGCAGCTCCTGATGCATTGCTGTATCGAGGTCATAAAAGAAAATTAACTAACCAGAAATTTGATTATGTATTTATTTGCTCAACTATTTATCATTCCTTATAAGTGTCACAATGTGATACAAATGCTGATTTTCTTACGTAAAAAATTTAGCTCGAGTGGTAAACAGATCGTTATATTTGAAATGTATACAATTTGGAGAAAATCTAGGCGAGTTTTTATCGTCTCGCATTTCCATCAAGTTTAAATAAGATTTCAATTTAGGTTGTATAAAATAAATATTTTCGTCGCTAAAAATCTCGCTGCACCGTTCATAAATCTTCGGTATGAAACAAAATCAATTATGACCCCGTGCACCTTGCGTCAGAATTGATTTTAGCAACATTATCAATCATACCTTTTATGGAAAGTTATAAAAATATTTCTCGCCTGTCAATGGCACAATCCCTCAGGG
Source organism: Tribolium castaneum (assembly GCF_031307605.1). Classification (NCBI taxonomy): domain Eukaryota; kingdom Metazoa; phylum Arthropoda; class Insecta; order Coleoptera; family Tenebrionidae; genus Tribolium; species Tribolium castaneum. The sequence continues at coordinate 17,323,314 of NC_087396.1, forward strand.
CATTAAATCCTATAAGCAATAGCATTGTAACAAGTGGGGAGGTCGGCAACAGACGTTTATTACCTGTAAACTGGTGACGTGTTTTATGACTTATAGGCGTCGTTGCAAAGTGTGAAGAGGGTAATAGGCCGTACATTCAGAGAAAGGCCGACGCCTTTGACAATATCGTTGTGTCAAAGGAACGGCTTTTTATCGTTGCACCGACCAGAAAGAGGGTTTTGTGCAATCAGAGATCAAATTTATTTCGTTTCGGTGAGAAGGTTTTAATTTGTTCCTACGTGCGACAAGTTAATTCCCAATTTTTATGTTTTTTTGGTAATATATAACGCGTTTTAGCTCATTATCCACAATTAAAATTCGAATTACCTACGCGGGACTTGATTTATTTTCAATTCCATGGTGTAAAACTAATGCAGTTTGGTTTAATCGAATGTCAAATGGTCTAATAAATCTCAAAAGAATGAGGTGAATGCACGTCACATTCCCGGCTTAATTAAATTCGACTCAGTTTTTCCAAATTAAGCTTGAAATAATTACAATATAACGTTGCTGCCCTAATGCATAAATAATAACAGTGTGCTACAAAAATGATAATTTTTTTAATATTTCAATTTCCTTAACTTTGATCTTGTGCTAGAAAAAGTTTGGTAACGAGTTTCTCAGACGCTCTATAAACTTACAATTTCGTCGTTTTGCAACTAGTGTCTACAAACTTCAGGTAATTTTCGGCGGCAATATAGAATTTTCTATGGCTAGGATAATATCAAGTGAATTTATGTTCGTTTTACTTTGAGCTTCGAGTTTTACTAGTGTCGAAACTTTCAGTATTGATAACTTGTAGTGTTTACGAGAAAAGTGACAAAGAAGAAGCCAGACTTTCAGCTGCAGTAAAATCAAAACAGGACGTCATGCAACAAATAAATTTGCGCAAACTTTTCGTTTGATAAAATTAAAACTTAATTTACAATTTGTCGCCTGTCTGTTTCAGTTGAAAGCAAAGAAAATATCGTCACTGCCGCATTAATTAACAGTTGATTTCGGTCTCGCGTCAAGTAATAATAACACAAAAATATGGTTTTAATTTAAAGAAAATACGCTTGCACAAATATTAACCTTGCCGAATTACAGAGCGGAACCGGCAGAACGAGTGATAAAAAATTCATTTTTTTAAGAAATGCCATCTCTACTTTCAGCGACATTTGTATTACACAAGCCGGTCCGAGTTAAAATTTCATACGTTATTTTGAGAGATAACAAAAATAAGAGAGGACGTTGTGATGAAATTCATGGCAACTTTGGGATCAAACGATATAAATTTCATCAGGAGCGTCTTGTTGTCGTCTGAAGTTGGCCAAGACATTGCAAATTATGTTTGCTCTGAAATATTTCCTACGATCGGATATTGTTGCAGCAAGGTGCAGGGGTTACAAATTCGCCCATCAAAGACTTAGTAATACGATTCAATCACGAGATATGGATTTCAGTGAGGTACGTTGCCTCGACGTTAACTTAATAGGATGTTATATTGTAGTCGACTTGTTATTGGATTCTAAAATATTCCTGCTGTTTCCCAATTTCGTCCTAACAAATTTACCGACTGTATTTACTTTTATTCAATTTATGACGGAGATTTCCGGAGCATTAAGCCGTCACCCCCCCTCCTAAGCCATCGCTTTGCCGGGAATTGATATTATAAATGAACTTCCTTTGATTCTTTTAAACGGCTTTGCGGCGAAATAAACCAAGTTTATTTCGCGTAATCGAAAAACACTATTCTTTGAATTATTCCGTTTATTTGAATTGGAATTATAAGTTAGTACATCAAAAAGATAATTAACTACAGATAAAGAGTCCAAAAAGTATTTAAAAGACATTACCTAGAGCACAAAAACATAGAAATTAATTACGAAATTTTACTGTACAAGATAATAGAGCGCCTTGTTTTCCAAGCACCAGCATTTTCTCTCAAAGCCCATCCTGAGCAACCCACATGTTTTTATTTCTAAACAGTATGCAAGCAAGTCGTTACTTTGTCTTGTATTTTGTCTTGGATAATGAAAATTCGTTTAGTATTATTATATTAGTACAGGAGCGTTGAATTTGTAAGTACCAAAACTTAGTTTTCAAACTTAACAGTTTATCTTTTTTTATCTTGCTAGTAAAAATTGGGGCTGTAGGGAAACATTAAACTCAAATATTCTGTGACAATTCAAGAATAAAAAATTTATTTTGCTCAAAAGAGCTTGGCTGTGTTCGAAATAAATTTCATATTTTCATGTTTGCTGGAGTTAAATGAAATTTGGGATGACCCCATCATCCTATCAAAATATATAGCCCGAAATCAAATAACTTCCGAAACATAAGTTTTTAGTAAAACAATAAAAGAATTTCATGCATTTTAAATTCAATACCGGTTTGAAGGATCCTGCCGTCACACCAGCCCAGTTATTTGCTAAATAAATACGCAACGAACCGATTCTGCCTCGAAAACTTTGATATTTATACATTTATTGTGGCAATATCGTTGCGAGTGCCACCAGATCGTTGATCAGTCTCAAAACAAAAATCGTAGGCGTGCAAACGTAGCACTTTCTGGTGCTATAAAGACATTGAGAAATCTTTTTTATCGCGCATAATTTAAGGAAGTCGTTTTATTATGTTATTTGAAATTCCCCGCATGTATAGATATGAATAGTTAGGGTATCACCGTTCTTTGTGCGGTGAACGCGCTCGTTGAGAAATCTAGCCGAAGCACGTATTAGATATTTTGGGAAAATGCGATCTGAAAGTTGGTCGGTTGCGCGTTGATATTGTGGTGATATCGGCATGTATCTCGCTACGAAATGTCAATAAGCAGAGACTCAGTGTCTCAGTGCTTTGTAATTTAATAAAAACGCGCTTGACTTTTTATTTGTTTTCGACTGCTTTACTGCAGCTTAAGTGTGGCATATCTGCCAGTCTGCCAGTCTCTACCTATAAGAAGAGGGTTCTATAGCCGATTTTTTCTCGTGTCTATTGTTTTTCCCTCCGTGGCTTGCATACAAAAAGCGATCGATTCGTCGTCAGTCCGTCCCAGTCGGACGGCTCAAGTATTATTCTATTAAGTCGCTTTTTCCTGCGAGAGGAGTCTCGAGACAATCTCACTTTTCAACGCCACAACCTTATTTGGGCGATAGATAAACTGATACGAAGTTGAAACAAGTCCAATCAAATTATCTCTCTTGCGATTCGTTATGTCATAATCGTTATGACAAGTTACGAGACAAGTTTTTGTAGGAAGCGAATTGCGTCGACACAATTAAAACTCGAGTTGTTTCAAACTAAAAAAACGCAGCTAACGTTTTGTTTCAACGAAATTAGATTGTTAACACTGTAAATATACGTGATTGCAGTTTTTGTGAATCTAAACTGAAATGCTTTTTTCTCGCTTTAAACTAATTTGTCAGGGGATTAAAATTGCCATTTGCTTTGCATAATTTTATAGGGGATGCACCAGGCTTATTCATTACCATGTGCAAAAATGGTGGATGCGCCGGGTATTTTATACAAGCCCAATTGTTTCAATTGGAATGTTACCAAATTAAATCGTGTCAGCTAATTGAGGAATTTTAGTATTTAATTAAAAGCATCAATAACTGTAACGCAACGAACTGACACGGTCTTTAAGTATTATTAAACCCATATATATGTATATATAATTCATTCTGCAAAAATCTAACGTGATTACGAATTCGAGATTTTGACCGCAACTCTAAATGAGGTACTAAAACTCTCATTACGCACTGAAGACCCTATTTTGGGCCTCGAGACTAGTGTCTAATTTCGGCTGGACTTTTGATGAGTCATTGTTAGTTGCTCCACATTTGAGAAACATTTAAAATCATTTACATTGTTTTAGTTGGTTTTTATTTCGTAATAAACGCCTTTATGCGTGAATAAAACAGTGTAAATGCTTAATAAACGCTTTTTATGCATTGCAAATTGGTGGATGCGCCGGGCAATTTCGTCGAGTCGGTGAATTTGTGTAACATTATTGGTGTTTATATTTTTTGCGATCATAAATTTTTATCTGGTGGATTTATACGGAATAGGTGTCAGAGTTTATATTTGTACAAGAAAAAGTTATAGAGTTCATCACAAAAGGAGAGTAGAAAAACGTACAGTTTGACGTGGAGTAGAAATATGGCGTGGCGACCGAAAGAAATTCGCCCCACATTATAATATAATAAGAATGTTATTCACCGAAAATGCAAAAATGTTGAAATATGAATATATACAGCGAAAACGTGATGTAGTTAAACTTCTTGCCATCAGTGGCGTTTTTCCTGAGGATATCTTCATACTTTTCGTATTTTGTTTTATTCTGCGACATTCGGTTGAGCAATTTACGCAGAAAAAATCTGTTTGTTTTTGCCAGTTTTATTTATTGCAAACGCAAACAAATATTAAAAAACCTAATTTTGTGGGAATGAAATTTGAAATTCTCAGAGACATGTATTTGCTTTCCAAACAATCTTGTCGGAAAATATTTCAGAATGAACGCTGTTTACCCCAGTTTCGATTTTTTCCAGACAAGCCCGGACCTCAACACCACTACCAGCGTCTTGACGTTCACGCCAACTGTCGAAGACGGAGGCAAATATCTGTCTTGTCGAGGTCAACAGCCGTATATCTCAGACAGCGGTTTGGAAGACGGATGGAAGCTCGATATTTACCGTAAGTTGCATTATCACCGCTATTATCCCACAAGACGAATTATTAATTTCGACGCTCAACGAGGATATGTAGGGTGAATGTAAATTAAAGTTAGTGAGTTGCTAACAGTCTCGTACATTCCGAATTTAGTTCGCATCATTGGTTCGTGATTTAATTGAGCTCGAGGAACCAGTTCTGGATAAATTCGGCACGAGCTTAATTCCACGTTCATAATGGATTTCATATGGAAACCACCGGCTGACCACCTCATCTGCTTTTGATGCTCTTCCGTATAAATTAGACCAGATCTGGACCGCAGTTACCGACTAAAGTGCTGCCTCTATTTACGTCCTCGGTTAATTATTGTACTTGCCGGACTGATATCCCTTCCTAATTTACACCATGGTTTGCTGGGCAACGGCTGACACGGTTCCGGGCTGTTATCGCGCTTGGGACCCCTCAGAACAAATATTAACTTTGTAATTTTTTATTAGTCATTGGAGGAAAATAATTTCCAATCCCTGATAAATTGCCAGACGTTGATTTCCCACAGTTATTTACTTCTAATTACATGACACGACAGCGAAATCGACTTAACAATTCGCTGCTTGTGTATTCCGTATTTCAGCGGCTAAAAGGACAATAAACATTCACAAATGGCAAAGAAGCCGCGCTGTTTCAAAAGCAGGCGCCACGTTTACACTTGTTCTATTTTGTTTATGCAAATAGCACCCTACTCGGGAATGATTGAAGGAAAATGGCGACGCATCTTTTCTCTCCCAGCTCCCGTCAATAAATTCAACCCCGAAATAAATTATTTTTAATTCTTCGCTAATTGCAACAGTTACTCATTACGGATATGCCTTAATAAGTCTCTCCTCTGACGCAAACGCCCCTTACATTGTTTACAAATTCGCCCCCATGTAAAATAATAAAAGCATTATCCATCATAATGCAGCGCAAGTCTTTTGACATTTTTAACGTTGACACAACTTCCATTAACTATTTTTATTTTTCAGACGTTCCTCTCGTTACCCTTGAGCTCGGCAGTACGCTGAATGGGAGCACTATTAAAGAGGGAGTCGATGTTTATTTCGAGTGTAACATCAAATCCAATCCCTGGGTGTACAAAGTCAGCTGGAGGCATAACGTAAGTGTTGATTTTAAACTGTCGACGATTGTTTCCAATGATTGGCGTAGGGTAAACAACTGTACAATAACGCGCAAGCAAATACAATCGTCAGCAATCAGAGCTTGGTACTCCAATCGATTACGAGGGCCAGATCTGGACACTACACCTGTGTTGGGCATAATCAAGAGGGTGATGGTGAAAGCAATTCGGTCCAACTTGACGTCAAATGTAAGTAAAAGTCCACATTTTTTGCAAGACGGCAGTACCTAAAAGTACACAATGGCCCAAGAATTTGGGTCCGCGTAAAAATCTCTATTAGTTCACCAGTAAATTTGTGCTTCCAGTGAATTAGAATTTTCGCGATATCAAGCTTATTTTTAATAACAAAAAAAAATTAAATACCAAGATGTTTGGTCGATTGGCCGGAGAGTTTTTTCATTTTGAAGCCTTGGTGTCCTTATATGTGTTTTAGTCGGAAAACGTGTTGATTTAACTAGCCATAATTTGTTGAGTACTAGATTTTTTAAAATTTTCTAAAATACATTTCTAAGATACATTGAGTTTTGAAACGACGTTGATATCTTTTCAAATGATTCAATTATAGCCACAATTCTTTTATATTGAAAACGCCATAAGACGAATACGTTTAACGTAGCCTTAATAAGCTTATTTGTTAATGGAACACGAACGAGTGATAGCAAGTGAATGAGTGCCTTTAATAGTGGAGGTCTGTGGTTGAGGTTATTACTCGCCCATTAACAAACGAATTGATTACAACTGTTTTATTCAGGTGGCAAAATTTGAAAATACGAGTATAATACCAAATCAAAATAAATTTTGTCTTTTTCATCGCAGTATCTTTAACTTCAATTTCAGCTTGGGAACTGTCCTTAGAATTTACTGTGTTAAAAATGGTAGAAATCGATCGTAATCAGTTGTCGGTGATTCAAAACTCATAAAGTGTAATAATTTTTGCTTTTTTTCAAGCGCCGGCAGTCTGTAAATTGGTAGGAGCCACTGTAACCTCGTTTTGGGTGCAAATTTTGAACAATGTTAAAGCACCAAGTTGTTGCGTGCTCAATTCTTTGTTGTTTAGGCAATTAATTTCTTTTTTAATCAACCATAAATACATTAATTTTTGCGTGGCCGCGGTGCTAAAGACTTATGAAACCGTGTAAAATAATACAACTTGTTATAGAGCTTGATAAAAAGGGCTACCTTGCGTTTGGAAATAATTAGATTGATTGTTGTTTCAAATTTTCGGTAAATAATTAACTGTTTGCCCACATTTGTTTGAAGTTTTGTTTACTTAATAAATTGATTCTGTTGTTTGCGAATTTAATTAATAAACTGGGGTTGGATTAAATGACTTGAAACTAATTCGTTTCTAATAAAAATCAATTTAAAGAAAAGTGAATGATTTATTTGACATTCGAAGGAAACGGGCGAGCAGAATTTGATTTATGACGTGTAATTTTGAATGGAATTGGTTTTATTCGTTATATTCGCGTGTTCACCACAAGCAGGCCGAATATAAAGCGTCCTTTATTGCCTGGTCAGGTATCGACTAAACCCCGATTAAGGAAAATCTTGGCGATTTTGGTAATTCGGACGCAACTTGAAGGAGGTTTATTTGCTAAACAAAACATAAGTGCGCCCCAACTGTTCTCGGAGTTTTAAGCAAAATCAAAGATAAAGTTCGGTTGTAAATCAACAAATAAAGTGGAAGTTGTAATGTGTCTTGTGAATGCTCAAACGGCGAAATGTAACAGGAAATGGCGGTTACACATGCTACCGCTGGCGGCTTATTCCGGACCGACGAAGGCACTTGCCACCCCCTCGAATATCAATATTTGTATTAGCAACTTCCTGCCGCCGAGAGGCGACGACTCGCAACTTTATCTAGCGAAATTGTCATTGTAATGTTTCACTTTGTTTGGATTGAAGCAGTCGGGCGTTGAGAGCCGAACGTTAATTACTTTCAGTGCTATTGCTGGAATTTTTCATCAGCGAAGAGGGTTCGAGGGCTAATCCGATACGAGGCAAGGATTTTGTTTTAGTGGGACGGCTTCGACATTTTTTAGATGGGTTTTTAAAAACTAATTACTTTATTGTATAAAAACTACCTCTTGTGCTACTTATTGTTTGCTTTCTTGAAAACTAAACAAAACAAAAGTTTTGTAACTAACGTTATGGTAAATATCCCGGAAGAAACGAAAACTACTATAAAAAACAACTAAAATAAAATCGTTTTTTGTATCAGTAACGATTTTACTAGTTCTGCTCAAATAAGACCACCAAAATTATTGTAGATAATATTATATAGCCGACAAGAAATAAAATCAATGTTTGAAAGCCTGCAACATAAAATGAATAAGATCATTGCAAGATCAAATACTTAAGTACTCTGTGATTAGTAAGTGTAACAACACGAAGTAGCGCTGATAACATCTATAATCTAAGCCTCACTATACACTTGTTCTACAAAAATAATTTATTAAAAAGTTTGATATGTTTTCGATATTTTTCGTTTTGGGCTTTTTTCGGCTTCTCTGCTACCTGTTTTTATTTATTATTTCAGCATTTTACAAGATACAAGATAATAATGTAATGATTAAAATTGGTGGAGGTGCCGGTACTTGTTACACTTTTAACAGTTCTTAACAATTTTTATCCTTAATTACCTCTTAAATTACTTTAATGAATCACTTCTCATTACCATAGTTGACACCGTAGAGACAATGTTATGTTGCACTAGAAGCACTTACGGTTTTATGTAGATTAGAGACAGGCTGGCGTTGTTAACTCCAATTGAGAAGATTACAGCTGCGAGACTTGGCTTGCAAGCTAACATCTTAAAGTACCACTGAGCCACAAGGCTATTACCAAGATATTAATTAATAAAATCACAATTAGTTGAAATTTGCCATTAGCATCATCAAATGGCGTTCAAATAAATTCTGTAAATGTTGTAAACAAGGCTTTGTTCCGTTAGAAAAAATATTTTGGCAAAAACAGCTTTAATAGTGACTTTGTGCCTTTCTATCATAAGTTGTGTAATCTGGCAGATTTATGTCCGATGGAATTGTATCCTCTCTCAGCACGTGGATGAAAATAAACCTCCTAAAAGCATGACTGTCCTCAGTTCCGATATTATAGCATTTATTTCGTTCTAAATAAGATTTTTTATGTGACATGTTCTAGATAGTAGTTGTTTACGAAAGCCTTAAATCACCGACAAAACCGATTTCTAAACCTCTAAGAGGTTGTCCGTTCATATGTCCCAAAGAAAATGATGGATGTGTTTGTGTATTCTTACAATTCCAGGTATTTTACTCACTTCTCCGTGATTTATTTGCTTTCTCTGCGTATATTAAACTTTTTTCATGCAGTTCGATCCGAAATTCCTTGATTTATTTCTTCCCTGATCTATTAGTTCCGCGTCTAACTCCAACATTGAAATCAACTTGCGTCATCAATCATACTTTTTAACGACCGCTTGTTGTAATTAATTTCTTCGCCAGTTATTCCGACCTGTCGACCCGCACAACCGAAGGTCTTTGGGGTGGCAAGGCACGAAACGGCAAGGATTCTATGCGAAGTCGAGGCCAATCCAACGGACGTGCAGTTTATTTGGAAATTTAATAACTCGGCCGACACAGTTGACATACCACAGAACCAGATTTACAGCGAGAGGACGAGGAGCACAGCGGCCTACAAGCCCATGACCGAGGGGGACTACGGGACCTTGTTGTGCTGGGGCAGGAACGAAATAGGCTTGCAGAAGGAGCCCTGCGTTTTCTACATAAACCCGGCAGGTGGGCACATGCTTTTACTACGTAGTTTTTTAATTTCATAATTTTTATCAAAGGCTGTTTAGTGTAACCTAGTTAAGTTAAAAAAAAAATAAGTATTTTGGTGTTTGAGCTGGCTGAGGAGCTTCAAACTCTTGCGAATCTGCCTCGGGCAATCGAGCTGACCGTAAAACACATTATCGGATTAGATTCGTATCAATCCCTTATCTGTTTAAAATTTAACGTGGGTTGAAGCGAGCCTAATTAAAAAAACATCAGCTGCGTTCCCGGTTGAGATTTTTGCGTTCCAGGCAAACCTGACGCTCTCTCCAACTGTACGATCCTCAATCAGACAGCAGAATCGTTGCACGTGGAATGTACGGAAGGCTTCGACGGCGGTCTCCAGCAGGAATTCATTATGGAAGTGTACGACACGCAGACACGCAAATTGGTGAGCAACGTCACATCAAAAAATCCCATTTTCACCGTCGGCGGATTGGAATCCGGCTTGGGCTTCGACATCGGCCTTTACGCCTCTAACAAGAAGGGCCGCAGCGACGTGTCGCATCTCCACGCATTCACCCTCAAATCGGCCGAGAAGCACACAGGTAAACCGCCCACTTTGCGCCCCCAAGTCGTGGACCTTTTTCTTGTAGTTAAGATTAGCAAGCCGCTGCCACCAGAAAATTGCACGTTGCTTCACCACTCTCGATTCTCTCTCAGGATTAGGTGTCAAGTGGCGGAACCGAGCAGGGACAATACGTACTTCCTGCAAGTGTTTGACGCCGATAGCCGGGTTTTAATCGGGACGGCGACGGCGCTAAGCCCGCAAGATATCGTTTTTGACAATATGCCGAGACGGTACGATGATCTGTTGATTTTTGTTAGGACCAAGCGAAAGGCGATCATGAGCGATGCGAATATTATTTACGTGCCTAAGAACACGATTAGAACTGGTGGTAAGACGCTTGAAAAGGAATATTTTATCAGGCAGCGGAGGCTCTAACCGGGTGTGGTGCTTAGCTCAAATAATTCACTTCGGATCGTTTCAATATTAACACTGGTGGCCTTAATTTTAATGTAGGGGAGAGCTGATTATAGCCCACCAGCTACAGCATTTGATATGCTTGCAATAATTAATTACTTCTTCTGTAAACCACTTTCTAACTCATAAATCATGCCAAAATATATTTTTTAGGTGGAATTGTATAAAAATTAATCATTTTCAGTCTTGATTTAAACTCCTAACAACAATTTCTTGTAACAATCGTCGCTATGGGTTTAAACTAGGATTAAAGAGGTTTAATTTTTTATACAACTCGCCCTTATTGTAACAACTAAGCTTCCCAAGAAGCAATTAAACGTACAGTATATTGTATTTCAACGTTAAGTATTTTTGTTCAGTAAAAATCATGAATGGCCAGTAAACGTAATATCCGAATAATAAATACTCATTACGCATCAGAAATTAAAAGTTTGCAACTAAACTGAAGCTTAAATCGTCGTTTTCCGACAGTACAAGGCGATTTAAGATTGTTTAGAGAGAGTTTTCCGTTTCAAATAAAGGAAGGTATGGTCCGAAGTGTTTTCAAATGAACTAGACTTGAATCGTCGTTTTCTGACAAAATTACGAGCCTCCAGGCTTTCCACAGCAAGTGTTTCCGTTTTTGGCTAGAAATGAGCCAAAATGTAGTGTTTTCAACTAAAATAAGGTGATTTCAGGCATTCCAAAGTGATTTTTTTGTCGTGTTTAAGCAAGGAATCGTGATAATTTATCTAAACTTGTACTTAAATTGTCGTTTTTGGCCATCGCAAAGCGATTTTAGCTTTTCTCCATTTAGTTTTGCCATTTTTGAGCAAAAAATCATTCCAAATCAAGTGTTTTCAACTATAGCAGTGCTTAAATCGGTTCATTTTCAAAGAGAATAAGTAGTTTTCAGCGTTTCTAAAGCGATTGTTTCGTCCGAAATCATGTGTCTCCTACTAAACTCGTTTTTAGTCGTCGTTTTCAGACAAAATAAGGCGATTTCAGCTTTTCTACAGAGTTGTAGCGTTTTTAATAAAAATGGACGCTTATTACAATCAATAAACTCAGTAATCGCAGTTATGCTCAGAAGAATATTACGCGAATTATTACTACATAGTGTAATGTAGTAATTCATACATATAAGCTGTTTCAAAATTATAAATACGCCAACGTCGCATTCTACCAAATTATTTTTTTTTAATAAGATTGACAAAATTGCAAAATAGTTATTAATGGTAATATCTCTGATTGAAAATGTAAATTAGCAATTATTTTTTGAAGTGCATGAATACTTTATAACAGCTAATTTTGAGAGAAAATGCCACGTTGACGTTTTTATAGTTTTGAAACAGCTAACACATAGTAATAAATACAAATCTGATCGCCAAAAACTGTTTGAAAAAGAAAATAGCACAATTTAATGTTTTGTAGAGTAGATTCCTTTTTTTAAACAAGAACCAACTCTTCTGTAAATAAGAAAAAAACAGATAATGACATACCACACGAATAAATGACATACTCGTATATGGGTAAAATCATCTTAGTCTGCGAATGGGGATGAGCCATAATAACTAAAAATTTAGTAGAAAGTGTTTAAACAAATTGCATCTACCATAGCTTTGCAAAATAGCGACACATGCAAACCGTCTTGAGAGCATTCTTCGATGTTTTATCCAAATACACCAACCCAATATTTTAGTTAACCATTACTAGTTTTATAACGTGCAAAAAGAGTAATTAAATACTGATCATTCATCTTTTTATGCCGAGCAAAATCGCCACTTAACGCTTTATTACCGTGAAAATTACAAATAATTCTTGGGATGCTCCACGTGCTTGATGCTAGATTTGTCTATTCTCGTTTTGTTGTGCCCTTCTGCTGGTACCGGTTTTGGTTGCTTTATTGCATCGCCGCCCCTCCTCATAACAAATAAATATCTTTTGCAGCGTCGACCCCGGCTTTACTGCAAATAACACCCCTGCTCGGAGCTTTAATCGGAGTAGTGGCAGCTTTGATCCTCGTTGCTGTGATAATAGTGGTGGTAATACGTCTGCGAGGTGGCGGCGAGAGGGACGACAAGGACTACGACGACGGCGGTTTGTCATCGTCGGGACGACGCTGCGTTGCCGGAAACGGCGACAAAGCCAGCACGGAACCATTAAATAAAGATTTGAACGATAGTGTCGATAGTTTAGAAGAGAAAAACCCAGATATTATACCGCAGAATAACGCCGAAGACGACTATCAAGATGAGGAACGAGCGTTCGAGAGACTTAACAACGCTCCCTTGAGGGTATACAGCAGAATGCAAAGTCCCAATAATCAGACCAAGAATGGGGGATACGACGGGTATAAAACGGTAAGTGAATGTTGTTCGAGAAGTTTTGCCCAAAACTGGTTTTTAAACAATTTTGCAAACGTAATCCCCGATTTTAATTTCCTTAGTTCATTATTGAAAATTTCCATTAAATCAAACAATATGTGGTTGTGGAGCGAGAAGACATACAAAATTCCAGCTTCAAAAAGCTAAATTACATCCGAACCCTGTTTCACTTGATAGTTTTCGATAATGAAAGCACTGGTAATTTATTTTGAAAAAAGTTTTGGTCAAAGCATTAATTTTCCTCTTGCCGGGACTTAACGTAGCTTTGTGTCGGTGTCTGGGCTTCTGTAGTCAATACGCACCCCTTCTTTTCAGAGCGATGAAATAACATATGCTGAATTGTCTCTCACAAATCAACAGATGCCCCACGTCATCTACAACCAGCAGGCCATCCCCATGTCGGTGATCCGCCGGCAGGAGCCGACCGTGTACGCGCAAATCGACATGAAACGCATTCCGCAATGTCTGCAGCCTCTGAGTCCGCCGCATCCCTCGTCTTTCCAGACTTTGCACCATCCGCATCTTCCCGCCTACATTCCACGGCCTCTCCGGGAGGAGCAGCTGATGCACGAGAACGCCATCAATGCTGAGACGCCTTTGATGAGTCCGCGAGACTCGAGCGTAAGTAATTGCAGAGTGTAGTGAAGCGTGATAACTGCTGTTTAGGCCTGCTTGCAGCCCCTTCTGGACGTCAGCAGCACGCGGACGCCGACGATGACCTCGACGCAGCCGAGGACAGTGACGGCGACTCGCTTTTGACCTAATTAATGACGATTCGGGAGACTTGACCTACTTGTAAATCAAAGACTAAAGTCGTGAGTGTTACCTTCACTGTGAGTGTGTGTGTTGGAAATTTTATAAACGAACTTTCGGAACATGCTTATGAAAGACTTACCGGTTCGAGTCTACATTCATTTTTCTATTAGAAGAATATTTTGATATTTTTATAGTAACTTAGTAATGTTAAGTAAAGGAAATGTTATTATTTTCGAATTTTATTTTAGGTTTATTTTGTTTACAAACTTAGATAAGAAATGCAAAGACAATTATTGTAAAGCGATGACATCTGAATCCGAATTTTTCGATATTATTCGCCTGTACATAACTTTTATAGCTGTGAAAACAAATCAATTATTTAAGGAAAATGTATTATTATAAATATTTTATCTATCTTGACTTTTTATTCAATTCTAGAACTGTTGAAAAATTCCCAATATTTGTTGTATACAAGAGAATTATTGTACCATATTGTACGTACGTTGTGATTTCTTTTAGAAGAAATGTTTTACGTTTTGTGATATTTTTATTTAGTGTATTTTAATACTGCCATAATAAATGTAACTATTTTAGAACCTAAGTATTTCTTTGTAATCAAGAAATATTGGATACACCGTCCAATCGACTTAATTATACTTAAAAAGAGAAAACTTCAACGAAGTGTTTGTTGCATTTTATACTAATTAAAAAAGTTAACTGATCTTTTAGCTTAGTAAAGCATTAAATGTCGATTTGTTTCAGTACAATACAGTTTTATGTAAATATGTATATAATTGCTCAAATTCGATTGTTCAGTTTTCATAAAATAAATGTTGAAAAATGGCCAAAACATCTTTCTGTAAATTTAAAATCATTTTATTACCTCATCTTGTATTAATATATTGACAATAACAAAACAACTTTTTTTGCTTGTTTTTTAACTTTTTGGTTGTATTAATCTACTGGACATGTAAAAATGAAATCAAAGTGGCCTTGTCGAATTTAAATACATTCATTTAAACGGTTCATGTAGTGTTAATATAAATTTTTTGGATATGTATATAATATATTATGTGTTATATCATGTATGTAATTATTCATAAATTGTCTAAAATATAATTAATTCAACAGAAAATATGGCATTTATTTAAAACCCTTATTTAATGCAACCTGTGATGTAATTGTAAATGCAGGCTTTTTAATTTCAAAGTGTATTTGATTTAATCAAAAATTTAAAACGGTTTTATTATAATACAAGGTACAAAAAAAAAACTTTTTCGTAACGAGTTTGTTACACAGTTAATTTCTGCACTCTACAGCGTGTTTCATGCATAACTTTTATAAAGGCCTGCCGCAAATTTACGCACCCAATTAGGTATAGAAAAGTCACGGTAAGGCACCAGCTACAAATAATACACATTTAGTTTTTCAATTTTTGGAAACCCATGAGAGTAGTTGAGGCTTAATCTGTAACTGTATTAAAGCGCTGTAAAAATTTAACACACGTTAAAAATGGAAAACTGGCAATGTTATTGGTTATTGCTATGGCAACAACACACAGCCATAAAGTACATAAAGTATTTAGTACATAAAGTACTAAATATGATGGTAATCTATACTATGGTAGCGCTCAGCTCCGTTTGCGTGTGCGTCATCTGACATTTCTGTCACTACGTTTACATAGAGGGTCATAACGGTGACAAACTATCAAATATTTTTTGAGGTTACGAAGTGTTTAAATTATGAGTTGATACAAAAAATACAGATTCACAAAACAAGAACTAATAAACGCAGAATCAAAAACCTAACGAAACGCAAATCACAAAACACAATAAACGAACGGAAAATACTTGCGATTAAAACGATAACACTTTCGACAACCATGCGACGACGTCTATAATTTACTGTCAATGTCAGGTTGACAAATTCGTGACACTTGACGGTGTTGTCGAAGTGCACATGTAAATTAATGTTCAAGGATACCACCCTTAGATACCCCTTAGTTGTTTAAATTTGCATTGTTTTTGATAATTTTTTATAGATTTGTGTTGGTAATGAAAAAATGAAATTGATGACGCACACGCAAATCGAGCTGACCGCCACTATATCTTAATTACGAACGGTAGTGGTAATTACCATCACCTTAAGAACTAACTAAAAACGTTGAAATTTTTTAAAGGGACGTACTAACTGTGGAAAGGCACCTGGTCTCGTAAAATTAGGTGAAACACTGTTATTTGATTTAAAAAATGTATTGTTGGTTGCCTACATTAACCAAATTATTTACAATATAAAACAATGAACCACAAAAAATAACTAACAGTAATTTATGATTAAAACTCTTTATGCAGTTTTAAAATACCTACACGGCAAACTCTAAAAACAAATAAATAATACTCAATAAAAAACGTATAGCAGTTATACTCAAGAGGTAGAGGAAATCAGTACTATCAGCTGCTTGGACTTTTTAAATGCTTGCAAATTATCTCCAAATGTTTCAGCCGCGGCTGTAGATCCTGTAAAAACTTTGTTACTTCTTGTACCCCTATTACAGACCCCTACCAAAAATAAAGGTATCAGCTTTTCCTTTCCTTTTTCTTTGGTTAAGATAGTTAACAAATGAATCACTTTATGCTGAAAATGTCCCATTTAAACATTTACCAAACTCCACATCTTGACTCACCCTAACAATAACCTCATTAATAAAAATACTTTGTACTTGGTTCCAAGGAATGAACAAATCTGTCTGACCGACAAGACTTTTGGAAGTAACCTGATATCCCAAGGAATGCACCATCACTAACGACTCTAAAAATTCGGTAAGTTAAAAAACGGCCTCAATATAAATGACCCCAAACCTTCATAAACCACCCCTAAAAATTGATATGACAAGATAATAAGAAAAATGGCAGTGAGATACTTAATAACGTCCACATTTCTCACAAGAAATAAATAAACAGCAACTAGAGCCAAGACAGCCCCAATCACATAAACGGCACCCTTGTACACCAACGACGAGACTTTTTGTTCAAGGGTTATAATCACCGATTTTCCTTGCTTGTCGACTTTTAGAACCGTCTCAATTCCGGAGAGATTTTTAGAAGTAAACATTTTCGCTTTACTGACGGCGTATTTGACCATAACGGAAGCATTTTAGATAAGTTTTTAATGATCACAGGTTTTGGACACTTCAGAGGATCTTCTGAGGTTATGTTTATTTTTTGACGTTGTTTGGGGAAATTTGATGCTTGGACAAAGCACCCGTTTAACAGCGCGTCTTTCAAATTGTAATTATTGCTAAGTTAAATTAATCACAAGTGACAGTTTTTTGTCACGTGTTTTTTACGTAAGTAGTTAAAACTGAAGATGCACACGTGTTGCAACAGTAACTAATGCGCTTTGTTGCGTAAATTTAAGTGTCTGGTGTTTGCAATTTTTTCAAATTTGAATTTGGCGGGTAAAATTGCGCGTTGTCCTTGCGTTTGCCCTTGTGAACCCCGTTGAGCGCAGGGTGGTGAAACCTAAATGCACCAAGCCAAGTATAGGCGCCAAATTCAAAATCGACTGTAGTTCGGCTTGCTATCGCAGATGTCGCACACACGTATAGTCAATTTTAGCGAAGCTACCTATAATATCGGCAGAAATTAACAGTGGACCTGTGACAGTTGCCATTGTGTAAATCGCCATTTTGTGCTTGGTTTGTTTGGTGTTCGCCCTCGGCTTTGTTTTATGTGAAATTAGTACTGTTTTGTGGTTTTTTTCGTGTGTGTGCTTTTTTGAACTTTTTTATTGTGGGAATATAAATAATTTGATGGATCAATCATTAGTTTATAGTTATCGTATCGTGTATATTGACTAGTGATAATAAATTTTTATTACAAGTTTATTGTCTTTATTTATTCTCATATTTTATTTTTCGTATTCTTTGTAAATATTCAGCAACAATAGTTGTCTAACATCAGAAAGTGTTATTAGCAACTATTGTTGTGAATATTTACAAACAATACGAAAAATGCAATCAAACTTTAAAAGAAAAGTAACTACGGGCAATTCAAATCGCCCGCCGATAACGCTTAGTACGCGCTGGCAACAATAGATGTGCTAGTGACACTTTCGCTCTATCCGGACAAGGACAGATGCGTTTCTGTAAAACCTGTTATTCTGTGGTTGAGCGTTGTTGTGAATTCAATATGGCGATAATTAGTGTTGTGTCCGTTTACGAAAATAATTAAAGAAATATCAAAGTTTACGAATAGAAAATGCTTTTAGGTAAATTAGTGAAGTAAAATGAGTGTGTTCCTTTAAATTTGTAGTGAAATTAAATCGAATCCGGCTCAAGTTAGTGTTTTCGAATCAGCGTGTTTGCATTCGATTGTAAATTTCCGAAATCTCGTTTAAAAACGTCGCGATTATATTAATCAATCGTAGCCGATTTGCTTATTATCCAGGTTAGTAAGACGTCGTCAGAGCGGAGCTCGTGGCGAATTTTCGCGCGTTGGGACTCTCGAATCAACTGACATTGTGTTTATGCTTGCCTTAACACTGACTTTGTATTTTCAGGCGGAATGTGGGAAAATTACCAGTCCGGCGAGGATTAATCAGAATTTACCATGACTGATACAAGGAGAAGAGTAAAGTTATATGCACTAAACGCCGATCGGCAATGGGACGACAGGGGCACCGGCCACGTCTCCTCGTCGTACGTGGACCGGCTGAAGGGCATCTCCCTCCTAGTCCGGGCCGAAAGCGACGGCTCGCTGCTCCTGGAGTCGAAAATCCAGCCGGACACCGCGTACCAGAAGCAGCAAGACACCCTGATCGTATGGTCAGAAGGCGACAACTTTGACTTGGCTCTCAGCTTCCAGGAGAAGGCCGGCTGCGATGAGATTTGGGAGAAGATCTGCCAGGTCCAGGGCAAGGACCCGTCCGTGGAGATTACTCAGGATATTGTGGAGGAGTCTGAAGATGAGCGTTTCGACGAAATGTCGGACTCCGCCCCGCCTATCGAGCTGCCGAGCTGCGAGCTGAGCCGCCTTGAGGACATTAGTGAATTAATAAGTAACTGTCTCAGTTCGCAAGTAAGGAAGGAAAAATTATCGGCGGCGATTGAGAGTGACGGTTATATTCGTAAATTAATCAATGTGTTTCACATGTGCGAGGATTTGGAGAACATTGAGGGCCTCCACCACCTGTACGACATTTTCAAAAACATATTTCTCTTGAACAAAAACGCGCTGTTTGAGGTTATGTTTAGTGACGAGTTGATTTTTGACGTTGTGGGGTGTCTGGAGTACGATCCCTCGTCGCCGACGCACAAACATCACAGGGAGTATCTGAAGCGGCACGCGATGTTCCGGGAGGCGATTCCTATCAAAAACGCTGAATTGTTATCAAAGATTCACCAGACGTTTCGCGTGCAATACATCCAAGATGTGGTGCTGCCGACGCCGTCGGTTTTCGAGGAGAACATGTTGTCCACGTTGAGTAGTTTTATCTTTTTCAACAAGGTTGAAATCGTGTCGTTAGTTCAAGAAGACGAAAGGTTTCTAACTGAACTTTTTACCATGTTGACCGACGTTAATACGTCAGATTCAAAACGAAGGGACTTAGTGCTGTTTTTAAAGGAATTCTGTAATTACTCGCAAAATTTACAACCGCAAGCTAAAGAAACATTTTACAAAACTTTAACGTCTTTGGGAATACTGCCAGCGCTAGAAATCACATTGGCCATGGATGACCAAAAGACCAAGACTGCCTCAATTGATATACTTACGTACATTGTCGAGTTTTCACCATCTGTGGTCAGAGAGTATACTTTGCAGCAAGCCAACAACACAGAAGAGGTAAGAGGGCTCTGTCTAGCCATTTGTTATTGTTTTTATTTGCTCTCTTTTCTTTGGTTACACAACAGACATATCCGTGTGTTAAAAGCTTATCACTTTATGTAATAAACTCAAAAACATTAACGATAATACAGTCAATGTGATAACCGAAAATAGTACTACTTTCGCTATCTTTGTACTGTATATTCCAGCATCAAGTTAAAAAGGCCCATATTCGAAAGGACAAGTGCCTGAACGGCCTGAAACGGATAATTTACAATATTTTCTGTGTTTCCACCTTAATTTATTGGTAGAAATAAGAGTTATTAGTGTTTTAACATACGTAGGTTGTCTTTTATATTTCGGGAATGGACGTTCCTGTTGCTTTTATCTGATAACCAACATCTGTATCGTAAAATTCGATTCAGGATGTTTTGGCCTTTTAAGATGCTGTTTATGTGATGTACTGTAATTTTAAAAATTCATCGATTTTTGTCGATGAAGTACCATTAAAAACGACTGTATATCGGTGGTAAATTTTATTTGCTAATGACGAACTTCGTAAGGGTTTTCCAAAATCGATTGTTGTTCCCGAAAACTTTGATACTGTGCGCGAAATGATGTTTCAAGATTGTAATGTGACAAAAAGGGAGTTTGAAGATTGATTCAAGAGAATTCAAAAGTGTATTAATCTTCATTGGGAATATTTTGATAATTTATATACTATAACGAATTTTTGTTACTGTACTCCATTTCCACAATTTACAAGGCACCTCACGTATTCGAATGTATCGTCTGCATTTTGGGATTAGGCGTTTCTAAGGGTGAAATGTTTTGAAGGTTGACACAAAACCCATAAAAAGTTTCGTACTTTAAAATTCAGTAATATCCTAAACGTTTTTAGATCAGTTTATTATTGAATTATTTATTTTTAATATAGAAATATCAACACTTTCAATTAATTCCAACCATTCTTTCATTCATTTATCAGAAAATAAAGTCAACAAAAATCATTTAAGAATAAAGTTTATTTTAACACTGAAAGGCTTGGTGCATTATTTGTGTAACAAGAAAGTTGACCAAGTTAACACAAGTTAACCAAAAGTGTTTTATTCGCCATTGCCAACTGACGACCGATTTTTATTTTTACTTACAGCCATTTGCATTATTATTTCCATTTCATTCATTTTTTATTGTTTAAAGAAAGGTCAGACTCAATTAAGTACCAATACAGCAAACGCTGAGAAAAACGTGCGAACTTGACTCTCTTGTATAATAAAATATTTCTCTTTGTTTACGTTTCTCAAGTATTTGCGAATAAAAGTGAAATTAAAATCTATTATTAAATAATAGGAGAAATGGTAGGAAGGTCGGAATGCGATATGTGGAGCTAAGGATAACAGGAAACCTTTCGAAAATTAGGCTAGAAATTGATGTTGGTTTTATTAACATAAATTACTATGAATTCTCAATCTGCATGAGATTTGAATAATTTTACCGAACATAGACCTTGAACTACCTTGAAAGAACGGATTACACATTTGTTCGTTTCCTCAATTGTCTTGTATTTTTCATCGAAAAAAATCAGTTTGTTCAAGTAAATAAAAATGTAAAAATCGTCTCATTACACAAATATTTCTTAATGGTAATAAACAGTTTTGTTGTTTTTTTCAGTTTTTTTTTATTAATTTTTATATAAAAAATATTGCTTAATTCAGTCCGAGTTGTAACCTTTTAATAATTACTCCCGCACACATGTAATTTATACTTTGTGTCGAATAAATGCACTCCAATAAATCACGAACCAAACATCTGGTAACTTGTATTTTAATGTCGAAATAATGTGGACGTAATTGTTACATAATTAGTTGCGACGGTTGGTTAAAACTAGTTAATTCTACCGAAAAATTAAAAAATAGCCTTAGTTTATCACGTGTTTTAACACCTTGGCTATTTTTAAGGACCAAATCCTGCTGAACATAATCATCGAGCAAATGATCTGCGACACGGACCCCGAACTCGGGGGAGCCGTCCAGCTAATGGGTGTTTTAAGAATTCTACTCGATCCGGAAAATATGCTCGCTTCAGTCAACAAATCGGAAAAGACCGATTTCCTCAATTTCTTTTACAAACATAGCGTCCAAATCCTCATAGGTAAGTTCCCAAAAACAGAAAGTTTTTCAAAGGTATAATAAATGTGTTTAGCACCACTTTTGGAAAACACGGCGCACGGCGAGCCCCAAAAAGAGGACTACCGCAGCGTCCAGCTCCTTGGCTTGATCTTGGAACTGCTGTCTTTTTGCGTGGAGCATCACACGTATCATATAAAAAATTGCATCCTTAATAAAGATTTACTGCGTCGAATATTAGTACTAATGAAATCGACACACAAATTTTTGGTTTTATGCGCGCTCAGGTTTATGCGAAAATTGATCGCATTGAAAGACGAATTTTACAATAGGTACATTATCAAAGGTAATCTTTTCGCACCGGTCGTGGACGCGTTTGTGCGAAATAACGGCAGATACAACCTGTTGGATTCCGCCATCATCGAAATGTTCGAGTTTATCAAACTTGAGGATATAAAAACTTTGTGCTCGCACGTCGTCGAGAATTACGGAAAATGTTTAGATAATATTTGTTACGTGCAAACGTTCAAAGCGCTGAAAACGAGGTACGATCAACACCAGGATAAGCTGAAGGATAGGGAGAGAAATAACTTGGACGGGTTCGTATTTTTTCAATTTGTTTGAGCCATTGTTTATGGTTTTTTATATTAGGGTACCTTCGATATTACGTAATAGCCGATATAGGAGAGATCAGAGACAAATGGAAGAAGAGGAAGAAATGTGGTTTAATGAAGATGATGATTTTGACGAAACGGAATCAGTGTTACCTAGTACCAATGACATTTTAACGAAGAAAATTGATACGGACTTGGATAGTATAGGGAAAATTATTGATAAGAAGCAGGAGGCGAACGGCCCCAAAATTAATAATAATTCTTCGCAGAAACCGACTGTGGTTCTTAATAATAACGCCAATGCGGGGGTCCAGCCCCCGGGGTCTCCGGTGCCGAACGACACGAAAACACAACTGTTTAAAAGGGTAAGTAAAATGTAAAAGAGATTTAACCCGACTCCAAATTTTTATGCTGATAAGACAAATCGAAACAAGTAAAAGAATATGCATTCAACCCGCATAATTATGACGTTTGTGGCTTACTTATGTAAAGGAATTTAAATTTTTTGATCAATTAATATTTTACTTATACCAATCGATATAATCTGTTTCAATAATTTTTATTTTCGTTAATTTTATTAGGCTTTTTTATGTCAACAAAGATACAAAAATACACGATTTTTTGTCGCAAAAATTTAGCAGTAAAAATAAAGGTGCTTCTCGGCTTCTGTTTTTTAAATTAACGTTAATTCAACTACACTTCGCTGAAAAATTAAGGGATAATTCAATATTTTCATCTTGGCATAAAAGATTTATATAAACTTGCTTATTTTTAGAGTTTATTTCTTATCGTTTCTTTGTGAGTTTTACCCATCAAAACCTGTTTTATTTTACTTTTTTTTTACTTCCACATTCTAACATACTTTTTAAAAAATATTAAATTTTAGTTATCCTTTAATTTTGCAGCGATGTGTAATTCACTAATTATTATTATTATTATTATTATTATTATGTTGTTTTTTTTAGATTATATAATTTATTTATTGTGTTTTATTTTTAGGGTTTGGTGGACTACGAGGGCGGCGATTCGGACGAGGAGGACGAGGAGAACGGCGAGGTGAACAAAAGGCCTCGACTGTCATAGTCGAGCGGCCAATCCGCAGGTGAGTGCGACACAAACTGGTGTGACGTGCGTCCAAGTGTGATCTCATAGTGATGTGTATGGAGGTATGAACGGTCAATTATCTCAACCGGTGCTGTTTCTCAATACAGTTCAAAATCTATAAGCAAGTTGTGAAACTAAAAAAAAAAACGGACGGAGACGAGTCATTTCCGCCACAAACATTGTCTGCCGCAGCGCAACGGCTGTAAAAGCACAACTTTTTTAACTTCCTTTTGTATAAAATTTCTCAGTTGTATTATACAATTACAAATCTTTAAAAATTCAATTCCATGTACATGAATTAGGGTTTTTCTAAAAAAGATCTAGTTATTTATGAAAATGCTGTCTCTTGAAGAAAAAGTTATATTTTTATGGAAGCTGTACATAACTTCGTCAGGTTTTATGTCAAAATTTTGAATGTTTTTATCTTTGGTTTGTAGGTTATGAACGTTTGGCGTAAGTTACTTCTAACTTATCATACATTTTTCTGGTGGGAAATTGTGTCGCAATTTAGAAATAAATGACGTTTCTAATACACAATCAAAGATAAATAAAAACGATTATGATGGTAATTATAATGTTACTATACAAGTTCTAGAGAACGATGTGAAATTAAATGTAGGCTAAGTTATTATATCTAGAAAGTAGATAGCATTAGTATCGAATATATCGTCTAAAAAGTGCGTGTAGTGTCATTGGAGTGCTTAGATTGTATCATACTTCGTACTGTTATGTCGTCAGGTTTGCTATGTTTTAAATTGTGATATCAGCTAAATAGGTTAATAGTTTCTCTTGAGTTTGACGCTGAAAAATTACTTATTAAATAATAAATTGAAGGAAATATATTATTTAGTTTACTTATATCTTGGTGTTGTAAACATTAGAATGATTTTGTAATTATTAATTCCATAGAAATGTGGCAGTATGAAGTGTAAAGCTAGACTAAATCAATATTTTATTCTTAACTTTAATTTTGTAATTATTGTGATGAATAAATTATGTTTATTCCTATTTAAAAGATTTTATTTTGTCCATTTAATTTCTTAATCTACATTACTTAATGATTTTAAACCTATAGTTTAATTTATCGATCAGTATTTTACATAGAAAATGGTTTGAAATATCAAACGCCCTCATTTCGTAATGTGGATATATCAAACGTCTCTGTACATATTATAATTTAATTCGATATATTCGCTCGACTCAACATCTCATAGACTTAGCTTTAGTATAATAAGACAAACACCCAAAGCAACGTACAACAGAGCGAATATATCACCCAAGCCCGTCACTGGAAGCCGCACAATCGTGCAACTTCCAGCCTTCCACAAATGGCAGCCTTATGATATTTTTTATACAGTTCTTAAAGGCCATTTTCTATTTATCATTTTAATTTGTAATTAATGTTTTTAAAAAGAAATGTAAAAATGTACTCGTTATATTTAGGTAATAAATATAAGCAAAAAGTTAGATTTTGTTTGACACGACCTCCGTTTTCAACCGCTCGGCCAACGCCTTGCGCAGCTGCAACTGCTGAGACTCGGGTTTTTCCCCCGAAAGGACGGCTTCGGCGGCTTTAGCCGACTTTGGCCGAACCTTAGCCTTATCCTTCGTGCCGTTGTCGGAACCCAAGTGTTTCTTCCTAGCTTCTTTTTTCAATGCTACCAACTTGTCTCGTTGGGCACGGAGGTATTCTTGACGCTTTTGCAATTCGGCGGGGTTTATCTAAAGGGGAACTTTTTTTTTTCAAATTTTTCTACAACCAAAATTTACCTCAGTCTGCTTTCTGTCGTAGTTTATTTCAGCCTTCGTTTCCGTTTTAATCACATCAACTTTTTTCTGTTTTTCTTCCGTCACTTTCGGTTCTGAAACAACCCAATAGTAAGTGACAATTAATAGTTGGTAAATAGCGACCTTTTGTTTCTTTTAAAGCTTTCTCAAGGATTTCTTTCTCCTCTAAAATGTACTGAACCTCTGTCTCGGGTTCAGAAGACGAGGCTTCCTCTTTTGGAAAATTTCTACAATTCGATTTTTTAATTAAAACAGTTTGGGGAAACAGCCACGGACTTTGCCACTTCGTTTAGAATTTCCTTTTCGAAATCGGACGACTTTTCGATTGTGACCGCAGTTTCAACTTTGTCGTCCTTTTTCTTGGGAACAAACGACTGTGGAGTGATTCCATACTTCCTCTCGATCAGCTCAAGAGCTTCCAACTGCAACTCAACATTTCTTTGGGTCATCATCCGTTTGAACATTTCGTAGTCGTTTGCGGCCCAAATTTGTTCAAAAATATTCTTGAACAGTAATGATTTTAGCGATGAATATTTAAAGCGATCAAATATTTACATGGTTGAAATTGACGTGATATGTGTGGCCTTTATTGCACGCTTCTTCGAACTGTTCTGGAGTGATCCCGATGTCTTCCATGAAATTGCCCAACATAAAATCGACCAAATTCTTAAACTCGTCAAAAATGTTCTTATATTCCTCGTTGTCGGTAACGTTAGGTTCGAAAACTGTAAGATTTTGAAATAAAAGCACGCACTTGGACCCTGGACTTACTCAGCGATTTTTCTTCGATGAAACTGTCCAGAGGCGCGCTCCAGATGGGGCCGTTTAGGAAAGCGACCAAAGAGTCGAAAACCCATGAATTTTCCTCTTCCATTTTTGGGTTTCTTCAAGCGAGTGTTGCACGCAAAATGGTAAATATTCTGGGGGTCACATTTGTGTTCGTTGGGGTAGTCATGACAACTAAATATCCAATGGTGGTGCCTCCCATTGTGGGCTGATATGGGTTTATTGCACTCAGTCACTGAATTTCTAGATATTTTTGTAATATTTAATTTTGGGCAAATTAAGCGCTTTTAGAAATTTGATTTTTTTCATTAAAACCTGGTTTAAACTTAGAAGTGGTTTTAAAACTACATATTTTCTAATATTAAAAGATACATCGCCTCAAAACAGTAATACATAAATTACATTCAACTCAATCAATTTTATTTAAAAAAAAATCGGCTGGACCAGCTTTCGGTTCAAGCGACACAACACTAACATTCGAACGCCATTCCACTTGTGCGTCAAAAATCTGTCACTTTGTTGTCACAAACGTCATTTACGTGGCCCCCATGTATTTTATTTGTTATTGAAAAAGTACATCTGGTTTTTCCCAAAAATCGAAATGGGGCTTTGCAAATGCCCAAAACGTCGCGTCACAAACCAATTTTGCTTCGAACATCGAGTCTGTGTTTGTGAAAATTGTATGGTCACAAACCACCCAATTGTAAGTTTTTTCCCTCAATTGCCTATCGTTTTTAACAAAATTGCGTAGTGCGTGGTCCAGTCCTATTTGCAGTGGTTACAAGACAGCGACTACAACTCAATATGCGAGTTGTGTAGCAAAGAACTGAACGTGGAGGACAGTATTAGACTAACTTGTTACCGTAAGCCCCCTTACCTACAATGCTCTAGTTTCAATTTGGCGAGTTTCAGATGTGTTTCACTGGTCGTGTTTGGATCATTTTTCACGTCAGCTGCCGCCTACGACAGCCCCCCGAGGGTATACTTGCCCTTCGTGCAAGAGCCCACTGTTTCCTCCTTCAAACTTAATCAGCCCTGTTGCTGATGTCTTGAAGGAGAAGTTGGCGGGGGTTAACTGGGCCAGGGCGGGTTTGGGGCTCCCATTGGTATAAATAAGCTTTTATTTATTTTGTTTGATATGGGGTTTTAGTTGTCTGAAGAGAGGGAAGTGAAGGCTGTGGTCAATCACACGTCGTCTGTATCAACGAGTAAGTCTCCGAATCCGTCGCACTCCGTTGTGAATGTGGAGGATCAAGGGGCTTTCAGTAGGACAGGGGCTGAGGCATATCAGGCGTCTTCAAACAGGCGAATTTTCCAAGATGTGAGGGAGGTCAAACCGGTGGTTTTTGACCATGATGAAGACAAGTATAAGAGGAGGCCTGCAAGCGAATTAATGAAGACTTGGTGGAGGTAAGCGCGTTTCAACATTGGGATTGTTTTTATCTCAATTTTTCCAGGATAACCTTTGGAGGGCCCTCAAAAGTGAGAGGTGGGAAATCTATTTATAAGAAGTATTGCATGTTGGGGATTATCCTTGTGCTGGGAATCGTCGTTCTTATGTTGATTATGTCGCGGTTAGGGAGGTATAGCACCGATAATGATCCCAATTTTGATATAAGGAATAATCCCAATATCCATGTTCAACACATGCAAGCTCTTGATTGATTGTGAATATTTTTCTATTCTCTACGCTCTATTTACAGTTATAATTTGTACATATTGGAATTAATAAATGATTAAACAAGTGTTCTGAGTTTTTGTACAAATCCAACAATTTAAAGCTCTGGTTTGCTTTTTCAAAAAATTTGATCGATTCGCTTGGTAAATTAGTAGATAGACCTTGCGAAATCTAAGAACGTCCACGATAGGCGGAGCCAATGCGTAATTCCTCGAGTGGGGAGATTGAGCATTGGCGTAGCAAAAACCATTCTGCGGTAAAAACGGGTTTTAGTTTTTACTTTTTATTATTTACGCTTTCCTCTATTCAATAAAAGCAATATGAAATAGTAAAACATCACATCTTACTCTTTCTTACACGTTACGTACAAAGCAGATATGTCGAATAAATAATGAAAACACAATCAGTGTGAGTTTAAGCTTTTTTAAATTACCTGGGAACATAAAAATCACTAAGAAATACGTATTAGCCGGGTGTTTGTGCGTATTGTTAGGGTGGTAGCGTATCCCATTTCAGTTCATAGTAGAATTTTACAACAACGCTTTTGAATTTTTTGGACTGAATAGAGCATAAATTGAGAGTTTCTGTACAAGAAAAGAATTCTGTGTAAAACTAAATCCCAGCGACAAATGTTGAGCTAAGAAAACCGACCAGAAATTCACAATTTGTGCTCCATTTCACTCTAAAAAATGCAAATGCGTTGTTTCAAAATTTTATTATATATTGAAATGAGATATATTCCCGCACTTCTAAGTCAAAAACCAAAAAAAAATCGAAAAAGTGTGGCTTATCTTTTGTTGTTGGCGTCGTGGGCGACTAGAAAACAGCGAAAAAACGAAAATAGCGAAAATTTTTGTTGTACCAGTACATGTGTGTGCACACTATCTTAACACTATCTTAAATTAACACACGTATTTCTGCTAATACACCCGGTATAGATATTGATGTTGAACTATTAAAAATTACGAATATTACGATGAATTCTCTTTTGGGGATGAATTTGGGGTACAAATTAAATGCACAGTATGTTATTTAAACGACATTTAAACTACGTTTCGAGTTTTATGTTTTCGAGTTTAATCGTTCGAGGGATATGTTTCCTTTTAGTTTGCTGGGGTGAAGCCCCAGCCTGTAAGCTAGCCACTGAGCGTTTATTATTTAAACTGTGCAAACTGAAACTAGATACTGTGGTGAACGATTTTTTTACTTGGCAAATTTAAATAAAATACTAAGCGTGGTTTACTTACTTGTCATTTAATTTTTTTACTGTCCAAAAAAATACTGATCATTTATTATTTATTATGTTTACTGTGCAAAAATTAATTAAATACTGATCATTTATAATTTTCTACTGATTAATATTGAATTTTTTACTGTCGCTTTATTACTACCCGAGTTTTTGTCTCTGCGCACTCCTACCATCATGGATGATCTATCATTTCCCGAACTCTATCTTAAGGCTTTAGCAATTTTGACGTTTGACAAGTGTCAGGTTAGGTTATGCTTAACAAAAAGCTTGGCTTATTACGGCAGTTATAAGCACGGCTTAAATAAATCGAACTAAACCGCCAAATCCTATCTGGTAATCAAGTTAATCCGCAAAATACCTGTAAAATAAGTGGCAATAGTTCACAAATAGTGAAGGAATTGCAGATTAGTGAAATTAGTAAGTAATGATTTAAGTGACTACCTTTTAGTTTGCCTGTTTTATCAAAAAAACGTTTGCGCAGGTATGACTGAAATCAAAAAAAGGACCAGAAGTGTTAATTTTACTTTAGATGAAAAAGTCTTGTTAATGACTATTATAAAAGACAAATATAAGGACATTGTTGAATGTAAGAAAACAGACAGTAATACTTGGACCGAAAAAAATGCTGCATGGGATGAAATCACTGAAGAGTTTAATGCTCAGTCGCTCAGTCAAACCTTTCGATCAAAAGAATCGTTAAAAAAATGTTATGATAACAGAAAAAAAGAAATGCGAAGACTAGCGGCGCAAAATCGCCAGGAATTTATAACTGGAGGAGGTACTGGCCAACAACTCAACGATCCTTGTTTGGAAATTATAATGGATATCACAAATGGAAAATCTGTAAATGATGTAGACGGAGAGGCAACCATAATTTCAGATCAAGAAGAAAACGAAGAAACTTATTTTACCTACGGCGAAGTCAATAAAAAAAGGAAAGAACATTCTGATTTCGAAGACGAAGAAGCGATTGAAGAATTATTGTCCGAGAATTTCCATGATAAACCATCTACGTCAGAGCACTCACAAGTTCAAGCTGAAGACTCGACAAACTATAAGCTAACAAAGTTAAAACTGTCTAATGCAAAATTACGCGGAAAAGTATGGTACGATAGAAGACGGCCAAAAGTTGTGGAACCAGTCCGCACCAAGTACGTTTCAAAACAATATTCCGAAGTAGCAAGTTTAAAGAAGCAATGTTTAGAATTCGAATTATCTTCTGCGAAGAAAAAACAAGAGAGGGATGAGAAAGAATTCGAGTCAAGGATGGAAGAATTTAAATTGAGGAAGAAATCGTTGGAATTAGACATACAATTAAAAGAGTTCTTTTTAAAAAAACTTCAATTCAGTGCAACTACGGATTGTCAGTAGGACGTTTTTCTAGTACATTCAGAAATCTGGCTTACGTATTTAATACTGTAACGTATTTATAAAAAAAACTATAATAAAAACGATTAAAAAAGTATGAGAATTTTTTTCGTAAGCAAAATATTGTAAAAAAAATATTTATGCTATTTTGAATTTGGCAACAGGTGTGTAGCGACAGCAAGGTGCTTTGCCCCCGCACGCACATTGGCTTGTATTTTCAAATTCTAGCTGCCTTATAGGGAAATGAGTCGTATTATAAATTTTATGTTACATCTTAAATAGGTACAAGGTGTTTAAACTTTATTTTACTCTTCTAGAACGCAACCTACAATACAAATTACATTTAAGTTTTGCGGTAGTTAGTTGAGTTAATAAGTAATTAATAAATTATTTGTCCAACTAAAAGAATCCCTTACCTGCTAGTCCATCATTAACGCGAGCTGCTTTAACATAAACGGTTGATGTATTACGGGAGTAAAGTCTATTACAGTGGAAATCAATTTTTGATATTTTAAATTTTAAATAATAGGTTCTTTTTATTTAAACGCAAACCAGCCGCATGATTTATTAGGAGACGGTATTATTTGCCAACAAAGGGATTATCTACAGTAGCCGACCTTTTTGAAGCCTCTTATTTACAACCTCGTAATAAAATTGACAGTCTGATGCCTGCATTCAAATATCCCAACGAAATTTTTACAATCGTACCCTAATACAGTTCACATTGTCACCTAAACTTACGATGCCACAAGTAGCAGGTCATAAATAAAAATAATTTTTAAAATTAAAACGTAAAAATGCGTTTAATTGAAAATCTAACTCAATTATCGGAAGTGAATAATTGTAGTTTAGTAGACAATTCAGAATTTGACTTTATGGTGCAAATTTTTTTTTTTAATTTTTGTCTTTGTAAGTGAAACATTACCTACCAAAAATTAAAAAAGCTCAGTTATTTAAGTTGCAGTTTTAATGTTTTGTAGATATTATTTATATTCTAGGACACATTTCAGGAAAACATTTTTGATTATATATATAGTGTCTCAGAAAAGTATAACGTCATAATAATAATTACTTTAATGGCATGCTATTGCCTTTGTAGCTTCTTACATGTTCCTAAAGTTTTTTTTAATCGGTTCAGGGTATATTGTTGGAAAAAATTAAAACCAAATAAATCGGTTTTACACCTTTAGTTTTAAAAATTAATAAAAATAGAAACGGTGCTTCCTTGTTGATTTTAAATAAGGTCTAGCAGGCTTATTAATTAAGTTTGATTGATCTGAATTACTACAGGGTGTTTACAATTTATTTTCAAACTTCCTAAAGTTTAGAGCCTTTTATTTTGCTTATTTCAAATGGCAATGCCTATTTATTTTTATACGAGTACCATTCGATGGAAAATTAGAAAATTTATTCTTAAGTGGACCTACTGAAATAACAAACACTAAACTTAGAACAATCTGCTATTAAATTACATAGTTGAAAATATTATTAATGTAATTTATCCGAGATTCATCTAAAAAAAAAGTGTTACACACTAACCTTTTAATCCGGATTGTTTCCCCCTTTTCTCCATGAAAAGCCATTCCACGGATTCCAGTACCAATAACTAGCCACGATCAACACACACTAGCCAACGAATTTAACTTTAAAACCGCAAAATTCTTATTTTAATTATTTAGGAAAAGTTTGCGACAACAGCAAGTAACAAACTGAATAAAATTAAACGGCACTGTAATAATAGATAAAACGGCACCAACAAAAAATAATCACTGAGATAACTACGTAATTGTTGCATGGAGGGAGTGCAGGAGGCTTGTCTAATTCATAGTTTTTGTTACAAAATATTCAGGGAGGTGCATTTTTTAAGCTCCATTTAATAATTTAATATAAAACAGTTTACGATTTAGCGAAATTTTAACAGAAATCTTTAAGTGTTCACAACTGAAGCAATAATGCAAAATGGTCCAACACTAGAGTCTTGCCACATACAGAAAATTTTAAATGGAATCCACCTAACATCTCGCCTTCGTAATTGTTAACTGTTTTTTAAAACCTCCAGTATATTCCGAATGTCATCCAAACGTCATTTCACAACATTTTGTTTATTTTTCGATTGTGTTACCAAAAATTTCCGCCGGTTATGTGTCAAAGAACCTATAATCCCCCTTTATAATGTCCTACTGCATGTCCCCTCAAGACTTCGACTACCCATGTTCGAACCGAAACAAATGCAAAAATTCTCGAAAATATAGAAACGACATTCACGAACGGCCCGTAAGAGACACCCCAGGCATCATAACCGAACCCACCATTAGCCACTTTCCTCCACCCGAGCCCCCCGGCCCGCCCAGCGACTGGGAACTCCAGTACTGCAAATGGTCGGGGTGGACTTGGGTGAAAAAAAGCGACAAGGAGGTGTCTCGACCTCAAGCCGAACCGAACCAATTCTCAGATTCACCTGCAGAAGTTTCCCGCGCCCATCATCATCCCCAAGAGTAATTCGAATTAATTCAGATTTTGTTTATTTTTCCCATTTCTTTCAGTGAGAAGAAGAAGAAAAAGGGGGGTTTATTTAGCTGTTTTAAGAAAAGTCCACCGGAGAGCAGGGCTTCGCAGAATAGAACTGCGGTGTCAAACGGTCCACCCCCAACCCCAAAGCCCGTTCAAACCGAACCACAACCAACCAATAACGACTTTAATGACTCGGTTTCGGACGGTTTCGATGATTGTTGCTGTTGTGGGATGGACTACGAGTGCTGTTGTAACGTTTGTCCTTGTATGACTCAAGTTTGTTGCTGTTGTCCGCGTGAACATGAACAAGGAAAACGACGGGAAAGCAAGACCATAGAAACACAAACCGTAAAAGAAATGAAGGAAAAAGCGACTAAAATGAGCGAAATGCACATACCCAAGCCACGTCCTTGTTGTGGGCGAAGGCGTAAATGCAAATGTAGGTGTAGAAGACCAGTCTGTTGTCCTTGTAAACAAAAAACTTGTTGTCCTTGTGTCCAGCCGGTTTGTTGTCCTTGTAAAAGCAACCAACCAAATGGGAGTTCCTCCAAGAGGAAAAATGATGACTCCTCTACAATAAATAGTGACAATATAGTAAATTTCTGTTTGGCTAATTATTTAGGGAGTAAGAAACCCAACGATTTCAAATCGAATCCCTTAGTAAAATCAGTCGATCTCTTGTTGAAAAATAACATAAATATCATGAATCTATTCAACGACAAAAAAGAGCTGAAACACCAGGCCAAGCCCATCGTTTCAAACCAAACAATAAGTTGCCTATCGTCCGATAATCTCATAAAAAGGACCGACCAGGAGCATAATAAATTACTAACCGCAGTTTGTGATGCAATTCTGTCCAGTCACAAATTCGATAATGACAAGTTCAGTTCAAAGCCCCAGTTTACAGAATCCCGCATTAATTTCAAAAATTCAGATTCGAAAGAATCGTTTAATATTTTTTCGAGTAAAGAAATCCTTGGACGGATTTTGAGCGATTTAAATTTTACAATGAGTAAGGGCCTGGACGGCTCAGATATCCCCAAAGAAACGGGGGTACGTAATAATGGGGCTCCAAAAATCGAGAGTTTTTGTTACCCAAGACGATCCTTGACGAAGTTGATAAGAAATAAGAGTCGCATTTTGGCAGCCCCCCGTTTTCCGAAAAAAATAGAAGCATTGCGAAGGCTAGATTCGCTGAAGTCTGGGCGTGATGAATTGAAAATAAAACGAGGGTTTGGGGGCCACTATAGGAAAGTGAATGGGCTGAAAATGGATGATTCTAAGAAGGGGAGGTTCGATGAGAGTAAATTAAACTTCACCGATATTTTCAAAAATAGCGAAGCAGTGAATAAATTCAAGTCGGATCAGAAAAGTCCCCAAATGTGTTCAACGTCTAAACAAGACACCTCCAAATTGGAATCTATAGAAGCGCTCTTGAGGACACTCGATTTAACGGATGACTCAACTAGTGTTAATTTTAAGCCTCATGAAAAAACGGATATTGAAAGAAATCGACTTGAGACTCTTCTTCAGGATCACCAACTACAGTTGCTGGACTCGACTTCACCTCCATTCACCGATTTTGATTTGCTTTTGACCAACGATGAGGGCAGGCAAGAAGTGCAGGATAATAATAAACCAAAGGAGAACTGCAGTAGATGATTTTGTCTGTAATCTGTAATAGTAAAGGTCTTAACACTTTAATCGTCTTTTATTTTATTTTTTGCATTTTTTCAGATTGTATCGTGAAAACAAACTGAACTATTGCATACGAATTTTACGCAATAGCCCTCGGTTTTAAGAAAAATTAATCCTTCGGTGTTACTAAGACGATATTTTTGGATCTTTTGAGGGTACAGAAAATAAAAAAGCAAAAGAAATATCTTAAATCACGTCAAGATATAAGCAATAAAAACAATAACGTTGTCTCTTCCTCTTATTTTTTCCTCTCAAGTTACGAAGGGTCAATGTTTTAAATTTACATTACATTTTTACATTTTCTGAATCAAGGAAAGTGCGACTTTTTCTCTCTTCAGAATACCGCTAGTTAGTAAATAACATACAAAAAAACCGATGTCCGCCGGACGATAATTTAAAAAAAATTAAATCTGTTTCATTTCAAAACAGATTTTTTTTTAAATATATAAAAGAAATCTAACAATGTTGCATGTTCCTAGCATGTCCTAAAGTTCCTTTATCTATTATTATTACACTACCTCTCAAAAAATTCCGAACACCACCAAAATTTCTGTTGTGGTGCATAAAAGATTATGAAAACGTTTATAGTGTTTTACCAAGAAACAGCATTTTCGCAGTGAGAAAACAAAATGAAACAATAAGTTACCAAAACAAGAAGCCATTTAAAAAAATTTACATTTTAAAAAAACTTAAAAAGATACTAATTTAAAATTATTAACGGGTGTTACAACCAAAAGTTCTTATTACGTTCATTAAATGATATGGCTTGCTTTAGATAGGCGTGGTAATCTATGCTTGAGGAATTTGAACATTCTTCCTCCAATGCCACTCTTAAGTTATTTAACGTCTCCAGCAGGGGTTAGCTACGTTCCACTCTTTTACCAAGAAATTCACAAACTTGCTCTACTAGATTCGAGTTAAAACTATTAGTTGAGCACGAAAAACGTCGTATTGTTTCAATATCAGACAATAATGTGAATTATTTGCATTATCAGCAAAAAAAAGCTTATTATCGGCAATAAATGGCGCATAGAAAACCATATGTGATTCTACACATTCAAAGAAGTACCTATCTGCTGTTATTGTCCAGTTTTCAACAAAGACCAAATCGGTATGGGCTTGTACCAGCCCAGATCATTAAACTGCCACATTATTGCTTTCTTAAATCCCGCTCTGGGTGATAAGCAGCATTGACTGAATCGCTTGTTTGGTTTTTGCCACACTTTTTCACGACAGCCTGATGATGTTGGACTAAATCTAGACTCATCTGTAAAGAACGTTCTTACATTTGTTACTATTTTAACTCACATAGGATTGTGCAAATTTAAACTTTAATTTTTGATGAGCTACAGTTAATTTAGGATTTCCTGCTGGTCTTTTAGCAAACGGACCTGCTTCTTTGAGTCTTCTCTAGACTATTGGAGGTGAAATTTTTTGAACGTCTGTTAATCTTCCAGCAAGGATAGTTGATAACAATCCACAATCCAGACAGATTGAAACAGAAACAGAAACAGAAACAGAAAAATCCAGACTACGGTCATATGGAGTAGTTGTTGCGCTCCCACGACCAGATCCGGCAAAACCATAAGTGTATGCCTGTACATTTCTTCGCGGTTTTATGGTGTTATGCAGTATATTCAACACTTTGGCCATCATTGCTTAACGCAAGAATTTCTACAGAAATTTCTGGTAGCATCCTATGCAAATGAGTCAAACTATTATCTGATAAGCAGTTTTGAACACAATTTAAACCAAAAACAACGTGATAATTGAAATTATGTACCTTATCCCAAAGTACAGGAAAACGGTTTAACGCTGGTGTAGCTCCAATAAGTACAAAGTAATCATGAAAATTTCTTCCAAACCTCGTTAAGACACTAGTTAATTAAGTGATTGAGTAAAATTTGCACAAAAAATTACGTATTTCAAATTTTAAAAAAGTGTCCAAATTTTTTTAAGCGGGAGTATATTATTGTCCATTATTCATGTTAGAGTCCCAATAAAGGAACTCTAATACATGTAACCTGAAGTAACCCTAGCAATCAAAAACTGACAAAACTGTCAATATGACCAAAATGCCTAAAATAAACCTTCTCCTTATCTTAGCTCTTTGCGAATCATGTAACGCTTTCCTCAATAGGACAGTTGGTTCGGACAATCCCCGTGCGATATACCCTTCAATTCCAGCCGAACATAATGTATTTTACTTCTTCGTGATCGTCATGTTGGCAACCATAATCCGAATCGTCCTGATAGTAAGTCATGTCCATTCCCACCTTGAGATATATCCTTTTTTAAGCGCTACGACATCCCTACCCCTTACGGCGCTTTCATGATTATGGTCGGGGTTATCTGGGGAATCATCTGCAACCACAATCTCTTCGTCCTTCTTGCTTCCGACGCCATGAATACCAATCCTGTCGATCTTGTCTGCGTTTACTTACCCGCTTTGGTGTTCTCCACCAGTTTCAGCCTCGACGTCCCTATTTTCCTCAAGACTATTCCGCAACTCCTAGTGATTGGAATTTTCGGTACAAGGCGACACCAACTAGTAACCAACATTTAACTGATTTGTAGTAACTTTTCTAACCGGAACCCTTTTTGGAGTCCTAATGAGGTTGGTGATTGAGCCGAGTTGGTCCATTAAAGTTGGTCTAACTTTCGGTATTTTTATCGTTCCGATCAATCCCGCAAGCATTGTGTATCTTTTGAAGCAGCAAACAACAGCGACCAGACACATCAGCGCTCTCTTGGAAGGCGAGGCCATCTTCAATATGCTTCTTGCGGAAATGACCCACGATCTTATTATTAACTTTGCAAAAGGGTTTGTCGTTCATTGGTATCAGTTTGTAATGGTGTTAATACGCTTTATTTTGTTTGGTAAGCAGCAAAAGTCACACGAATTAGTAATTATATTTTATTTAGGTATCGCATTTGGGTATTTCGTGGGCCTTCTTGGTCGCTACATGATGCGCACTTTGTACCGCTACCCTCTTACTATCTTCATGATTTCTTTCGGTTTTCCCTTCTTCACGTTCTTTTTATCAGATATTTACATATCTGGTTGTGGGTCTATTTCCGTTATGATTCTGGGTACCATGATGGCGATGGAACGCTCAGTTCTTGCGAAAGAGACAAATCAGTTTTTGACTGACATGTGGGAAACCATTGGATATTCTCTTGATGCAGTCATGTGCGTGACTATTACACTGCTGGCCACTGTCGAAGTGGCCACAATTGTGACTACATCGGCTTATATTCGTATAATTGTGACTTATCTGACCTATTACTCGATCAGATTCATCTGTTTCCTCTTGTTTGCGCCCATCATCAGCCGATTGGGCTATGGCATGGACTTGAAATGCATGATAGTGTGTGTGTGGAGCGGCCTCAAGAGTCCCTTTAGTCTAGCTCTTTCCTTAATCTTCGTAGAGGATGCAATATCCGCCGAAAAAATGAAACGAATCTTTTTCCAATGTGTTGGCATTTATTTTCTGTCAGTTTTAATCAATGGGACTTTTACGCGAAAAATCTTGGAGTTCTTAGGCCTGCGAGAAATATCCATGGCGCGAAAAATCAACATGACAAACTGCATGAAACACATTTTCACCAAAAGGAACAAAACGGTGGCCATCCTCAAGATGGACAGGTACAACTACATGACCAGCGAAATCTAACCCATGGGTAGGTTTTTAGCCGACGTCAACTGGCCGGTCGTCCTTGAAGCCACTGACATGAAACATCCATACCGTATGGGAATGGAAGACACCGAAGAAGACAATTTTTTTTTGTTAGGGTACCGGTTCACCGTTTGCCCCGACTGTAAAAGCGAAATTCCCAAAGAACCGACCACTAGAGAACTAAAAGACATGGCTAAGGAGGCCAAAATGCGAGTGCTGAAAAGCAAAAAAATGTGCTATGCGCGTCAGTACGAGAACGGCATGATGACCAAAGAAGGGATCAAGATTCTTAGTCAAGCCGTCGAGCTTGCGATGGACACTGAGGCTGCAGTGATCCAACTCGAGGGCCTCGAGAAACGATTCAAGGAAGAGGTTTTTCCACTTTTTGACTTAACAAATAGATGATTCGTTTTTGCAGAATTGTATCTACCGATGCATTCGAAAGAAGGTCAAACATTTGAACCGATCTCAAGCCGACTCAATCAGACCTCCTCGTAAATATTTCAGACGGCTTTGCTACCGGATTTGCATCAATAATACGTTCGAACATTTTATGTTGGTCATCATAACTATACATTGCGTTTTCATAACCGTGAGCACGATATATCACCCCCCGATAGACCACTTAGACACCATAGATAAAAAACTTGACGTTGCGATCTCAGTCCTTGATCTCATCTTTAGTATCATTTACATCGTGGAGGTGATTTTGAAAATAATGGCATTTTCTTGGATCCACTTTTGGGAACACGGAGTTAAGACCTATTTTAAGTCTGTTTGGCGTAATATCGATTTCTTGGTAGTGGTGACATGTATATTGCAAGGTTACTACGACTTGAAGTGTTTTTATGCACAAATCCCTGAGAGCAAGTATGGTGTCTTTTATCGCGTTTTAACATGTTTGAGGTTACTGCGAGTAGTGCGACTCTTCACAGTTTTGAAAATCTTCTACCCAAAATTTGTAACATATCTAGACCGCTCTGTGGATAGCCAATTAGCGTTTACGTACGAGTTGGGAAAGAGTTATGCAATTGGGGAAACAGAAATTTTGGATATGTTGCCCTACATGATTGACAATACCGCAATCCGAGAAGAAATCAAGCAGAAAATTGAAAGAGACAAGGTTATCATAACAAAGTTGCTGGGAATGGTTCAGAAGGAGAAACCTTGGATTGCAATAACTGTGAAGACGAAACAAGCAATTCGGACGATTTTGAACTCAATGAAAGAAGCAGCAAATCAGTTGAGGACTGCTGGTACGTTTCTTTGGTTTCTTGGCCGTTTTCCACGTATTGCTTAAGGTTGGGTCGACGACTATGAGCAAGAAAAACTGTTCCAAGTCATGGGCGAATTGTGGTCCAAAGTGAATTCAATCAAGTCGGTGCAACCAAGCGCCCCCAAAGTCATTTTCAAGGAAGTTGCGTGGATGGCAGGAGATCAGGCGGTTATTGATTTTCTGTTCGAAAATGTCACTGTAAAAAAGTTCGAACCTGGAGATGTGGTTTTTGAGGAAGGGACTGTTGCTGATGGAATTTACATCGTCGTGACTGGGCTCTTTATGATCATTTATAAACCGGAGTCAAACGTATTGACTAGTTTGCACGAATACGGCCAATTGCCGATTGCTGATTATTTATCGGCGACACAATACGAAGAACGTGTTGTAGACTATATCGTGTCGGGTAATTGTATAGGCGAGCTTAGTACTTTAACTGGAAGAGCTTATAACTGTACTGTGTCGGCAGACGCACATTGCCAAGTCTATGTTTTGAGTAAAGGTGTCATAAAACGCGCAATGGAACTAAATCCAGACCCTGTCATTGGGTAAGTCCCAAATTTCCTAAAACTCGTCACTCGTAATTTTCATAGACTGGAATGTCGGCTTTGGAAAGAAGTCAGTATAAGGATGGCGGTCCCTCTCCTCATGTCAGTTCCAGCTTACCAAGGCTTCTCTCAAGACCAAATTAAATACGCCCTTGAACGTGCCTTCGTCCCAAATTTGTCCAATTACAAGATTTTCGCCGTCACCGACATGATTGAAGACATTATTTTAATCGAAGGCTGTGCTGCTGATTTCAATACTCGAGAAAGTTTTGTTGCCCCTTGTTGTATTCCCAGAACAGTCCAGAAACTCATACTTCCAAAGAGTAGTTTAATTAACATTCCAGTTCTCTTAGAAACGAAACTACTTATAATTCCCGAGAAAGATGTAGATGAATATGATGTCATGATTTTGGCTGAAGATATGTGCGAATTGGTGGATACTGGAGCTAGTATGAAGTGCCTCCAACATGCGACACAAGAGAAGACGCGGAAGAAAAAGGTTAAAATGATGGCTGCGAGGAAAAAAGGGACTGCCGTTAGTAAAACTTTGAGCAAGTTGCAGCCTGATTCGGTATACGATAGATTAAATTGATGTTTGTCTAATGGTTTGTTTGCAGAATGATTCTGTTGGTATGTTGTTCTTCAAGAGAACCGACTCAGAAACAAACAGTATTAACATGGAAGAGGAGGAAGAGAATAAACGAAATGCTGAGCAGACGAAGCAGTCAAAGACTAATCCTTAATGTTATTTATCTTGTAATTTTGTGTGAAATAAAGTTCTTGGTTTGATTTAGTTGGCCTTCAGATTTTTCCTAGGTAACGTGTTTAATGAATTGTCTGATTTGTCTTATTGTCTTTCAAGCACAATTATGAAGATGAACTCTGTTTTGATTTTGATTTTAATCCTCTTAGTTTCTGTTGGTGTTCAATCCGTCGATATTTACAAAATGGAGGAGAGGACATTTACCCTAAAATTCCTTCATCTTTTTAGTGTCATATTGCTGGTATCAATCGTTCGTCATGTTTTTGTTGTAAGTTGCTTCGTCATGTGTGACCTGTATGACTCCTAAAATGAATCCAATCAGGCGTACGAAATACCCATCCCCCACGGAGTCTTCATCTTTGTCCTAGGTATTTGTTGGGGTATCGGAATGAAATTTTCTTATTGGATGTATAACATGGGATGCGCATTTTATTTTGTCGTACCACTTTTTAAGGATGTGTACCTCCCGGTCTTACTTTTTACCACAGCTTTCTGTCTGGATGTGCATTCGTTCGTTAGGTCACTGTCGCAAGTGTTAATTATTTCATTTCCAGGTACTTAAAGAAGTAATTTGCATCTCACAATTGCCCTTAGTTTCTCTTTTCAGTGCTCTTATGTGTGGCTTGGTCTCACAGATGGTCATAGACCCAAAAAACTGGAAATACACCGATGGGATCTTCCTTGGTTTTGTGAACAGTGCGATTTACCCTTTGGACATGTTGCGCTATCTTCAAGAAAACACCATCCAGAACAAGTACGTCACATCGATGCTTCAAGGCGAGACGCTTTTTTCGACGGTTCTTCCGTGGTATATTTACCAGCTGACGTGGTTGCACATGTTTGGTTTGGTAGTGTACTGGTACCAGTTTGTCATGGGGTTTGTGCGGTTGATAATTGGCGGTAAAGTTGCTAATTTTAAGTGAGTAATATTCCTCTTGTCCAGGTCTTTTCCTAGGTTACCTCTTAGGCTCCATCTGTGTCTTCTTGATGAAATTCTCATACAACGACCCTTCGAATCTGATGGTTCTTACCTTTGCCGCTTGCTTTACCAATTATTACATCGGGGAGTACGTTCTGGCCAATGCGGGAGCACTCACCCTTGTAATATCATCTGTAATGATCGCCCACGAGCGCCAGTCTCTTACAAAAGAAGTAGAAGAATCGGTTGTGAATCTTTGGAAAATGATTTGTTCCTTAATGACGAATGTCATAATTTTTTTAACGGCCAGCGTTCTCCCTGATATAGTCGGAACCACTTTTAATTACAAAGACTACATATTCGTTTTAGTCACCTATTTGATGTGGAACATTACTCGCTTTATCTCGTTCTTTCTGTTTTCGCCAATTCTGAGTAGGATCGGTTACGGAATGACTTTTACAAATATGATCATTTATGTTTGGGCTGGTATGAAAAATCCAGTTTGTTTTTCCTATTCCGCTATAGCATCCAAAATAACACAAAGCCATGCAATTTTACTCCATACGGTCGGCGTCTATCTTTTAATGCTTTTGATCAATGGAAGTTTCACAATGTGTATGCTTCGAGTCCTGGGACTTGCAGAAATTTCAACATCCCGAAGACTGAATATGAACAATTGTATGAAATATCTGTATGAAGCCAGAAGTCGCACTGTCGCCATATTGAAGATGGACAGGTACTTTGCGAAACTTTACCATCACGATAAACACTTATTTTAAGGTTCCTGTCTGATGCCAACTGGCCCTTGGTCCTAAGCACTACAACACTGAAACATCCATATAAGAAGTCCAAATCTGCAAAAAATGAAGACGAAGATGAGAATGATGAGGCTTTCACCCTTGGATACAAGTATACCTTTTGTCCTGATTGCGAAAAAGACATACCAAATGAACCCACTCCCAAAGAAATGAAAGAGATGCTCAAAGAAGCAAAACTTCGAATCCTCAAATTAAAGAAAACTATTTATGCGAGACAATTTGAAAGCGGAATGATATCCAAAGAAGGGCTCAGGATCTTGCACCAAGCTGTCGAAATTGCAATGGACAGTGAAGAGCTCACCATCGAACTTGATGGTCTTTACAAACTGTTCACAAAAGAGGTGTGTCACAAACTAAGCTTTGGGAATTACTCTCTTGTAGAGATGTTTCTATAGGTTTTTACGAAACCGGGTTCAGGCTGTCCTGAAATCGAAAAATCTAAACTACAAAGTGCCACGGGTTAAGTGGAAGTTGTGGTGTTACCACTTAATCAAAAAGACCGTTTTCAAATCCCTGATATATATTGTCATAGCACTCAATATTGGATTACTTATCACAACTTTCACACTGAAGCCAAACACACTCCTGATGAATTACACTAAACTTGGCTTAACTATTTTATTTTTTAATTTCTACCTTCTCGTATTCGCAACAAAACTGTGTGCATATTATTGGTCACATAAGATAACACTTGCATTGTCGACTTACTTTGGGTAAAACCCAAAACAATTTTTGCTTTTTCTGATGCTACAATTTCCAGGTTTCATGAAAATGTGGTTGAGCATGTAATTTTGTGTTTCTCATTAACCACACTATTATGCTACGCTTTCAAACCCTTGTACCATTTTACAGTAGTTTGTACCTATTTGGAAGCACTTCTCCTATTTAGTCTTTTTTGCCGTTTGTTGGAATTGTTGAAATTTCTGCGCGTTATTAAAGCCTTCAAAGCCCTGCCTGATACGATAATTAAAGTTTTGGATAGTAAAGTCGATACTCACAGAGCAATGGCCTTTGAACTGGCCAAAAACTATGTCATTGCCGAAGAAGAGATTTTGGAAATTATTCATCAAATAATCGACAATGTTAAAATACGAGCAATCATAAAAGACAAAATCCAAGAAGATCGCCTGGCGATTGTTAAAAGAATAGGTCTGTTTGTTAAACATGGAGGGTGGCTTCTGCCCACCATCAAGACAACAACCGCTTTACGCGCTGTTCTAAACAGCATGAAAGACGACTTACATGAACTAAAAATCTCAGGATGGGTGGATGAGGTCGAATACAGCAAACTTTTTAAATCTCTGGGTGAAAGAACTACGTACGTTAACAGCATAAAAAGCATCCCGCCAACGTTGCCCAGGAAGATATTTGAAGAAGTACCATACATTGGTGACGACAGCGAATTAATTAATTTTCTGTACAGTAACATTGCTACTAAAAAATTTGATCCCGGGGATGTTATCATCACTGAAAACGATATCGCTGAAGGCATCTACATTGTCGTGACAGGTTTTTAACAAAATGTTCATTCCGTAACTTTTAATCTTTTCTCTTGAAGGAATGTTCTTAGTAAGCTACACGCCAAACGAAAATGTTACTGCAAATTTAAAGATAGCAGGTCTGCTACCGGGAGTTGACGCAATATCGTCCCTCCACTACGAGGAGCCTTTAGTAGAGTACATAATCCCAGGGAACACGATGGGGGAGCTGTCCACAATTTCGGAACGACCATATCATGGCATCGTCACTGCTGAGACCCACAGTCAAGTCTATGTCCTCAACCAGGATGTTGTAAAAAAAGCCCTTCAGATGGACACAGATCCCGTCACAGGGTTCGTGGATAAATTACTTCTGCTTTTGTGCACGAAATTATTTTTTACAGCCTAACTTGTCGAATTTGGAAGTACATCAGTTTTCGTAAAGCAATTACGATTATGCTGAACGTCCCATCTTACCGTTCTTACACTTTGGAAAATATTAAATATATTCTCGAACGGTCATTCGTCCCGGACTTATCAAATTTTAAAATTTTTGCCGTGAATGAAATGATGAGCGACATTATACTAATTGAAGGTACTGTTGTCGATTTTAATACTCGGGATGTGTATACTGCACCTTGCTACATACCTAGGTGTGTTTCTTCTTATCTTTTTTTCCAAGTAAATGGACAATTTCAGGGCGGTACAAAAACTGGTAATGCCCAAAAGCAGTCTTATTAATGTTGAGATAGCAGTTGAGACTAAATTGCTAGTTATTCCGGCTAAGGACTATGATGGGTACGACATAATGCTAACAGAAGAAGACACTTGT
Organism: Tribolium castaneum; assembly: GCF_031307605.1. Taxonomy (NCBI): domain Eukaryota; kingdom Metazoa; phylum Arthropoda; class Insecta; order Coleoptera; family Tenebrionidae; genus Tribolium; species Tribolium castaneum. Next base: position 17,368,163 of record NC_087396.1, read on the forward strand.
GAATTGGTAAAGTCTACTTTGTTTAAAAATTGTGTACTATTTTTGTTTATAGGTCAGTGATAATGCAAGTAAATGTCTTCGCCACCTTATAAAACATAAATCTAGAATCGGGGCAAGGGCTAGCAAGTATCAGTCATTTATGGATTCTAGTTCAAGGGTTCTTAAAAGAAGGCTACAAAGTGTTGCTTCCCAAAAAATTTCATTTGCAAGCACACAAGAATATAGTGTATCGTTTGAATCACCACATGTCTGATCGCATTAAAGTAAATAATGTGTTACTTTAAAAATGTTATTGTTCTAAATAAAAAAACATCTTGATGTCAACTTTATTTTAAAACCAAAAATTACAAAACCAATTTCTAACAATATCTGTTTAATCTAAACTAGAACGCATGGACCCTTTGCGCTGTGAATCTTTTTCTATTTCTTGTTCTTCTGGAAGTTCGTGAAAGGAAACGTTCCCTTTTGTTATAGATCCAGTTCTCTACACAAAATTTGAAGAATTTATGGCCCTTGTAATAAAATTCAATACGTACCGAACGTGAATATGTAGTCGATATCGAGGAGGTAAGTGATTGTGGAACACTGCGTGAACTTGTATGAGAAGATTTTTGCTTGGTAATGAATTTGTGACGTAAAGTGGATCTGTTTCGTTTTCTATTTCTAATTCGTTCTTGTGCAGTATGTTGGAGACATTTAGATTCTGATCCCGTGGAAAGCTAAAAATCCCCGCTATACTGTTAGCCCTAGATTAAGTTTAATACCATTTCACAAGTTTCTTCTGCCAACATCATAACATCGTATTCATCCACTTCTCGGTCCGGGACGATTAAAAGCCTTGTAACAACTTCAAATGGGACATTTATTAGACTGCTTGTAGGCAAAATAATTTTTTGCACAGTTCTACGATTTATAAAATAAAAAAATAGAAGTCGAAAAATTGGACAAAACCTGGAGACGCAGCAAGGAGCTATGTAAGTCTCCCGTGTATTATAATCGGCAACAAGACCATCAACTATTATTATATCTTCGATCATATCGGTGATGCTGAAAATTTTATATTGGTTTAAATTTGGTACAAATGCTCGTTCTAGGGCAAATTTGACTTGTTCCTGGGTCAAAGATTGATAAGCTGGAGTGGCTTGGAGGAGCGGTGCTGCGACTCTGATGCTAACTTCTTTCCAAATTCTACTCTCTAGGCTATGGATTTTTAAATTATTTATGAATTAATGTATGAAACTTTTCATATGAACCCAATAATTGGATCGGGATTTAATTCCATCGCTCGTCTTAAAACACCACTACTCAAAACGTAAACCTGGCTAGGTGCTTCAGCTTGAATAGTACAGTTGTAAGGTCTCCCAGTCAAAAAACTGAGTTCTCCTATACAATTTCCTGAAACTATGTAGTCGATAGCTGAATCTTCATATTTTGTTCCAGACAGGTAATCCACAATAGGCAATTTACCATATTCGTGTAAACTTTCAAGACAATTTTTATTAGGCTTGTAAGTTATAACGAAAAGTCCTTAAAAAATATTTTTCTCAAATGCGCTTTAGAAAAGTATACAGTCAACCTGTTACGACTATGTAAATACCATCAGCAACGTCACCCTCATCAAAAACTACATCCCCGGTATCAAATTTTTTAACCGTAACATTTTCAAAAAGAAAATTAATAACATCTTCATCCTCAGCCATCCACGCCACCTCCTTGAAGATTACCTTAGGGGCGCTTGGCTGAACCATTTCGATGGCGTTTACTCTGTCATATAAAACATCCATTGCCAACAGCAGTTTTTCCTGCTCGAAATTATCGATCCAACCTTGAAATCGTAATTAAACCAATAATAAGCGCAAATTCCGAAAATTACCGCCAACTCGGAGATGATTCACAGCCTCTGACATGTTGCTAAGAATCGTTCGAATCGCTTGCTTAGTCTTGACCGTAATGGCCACCCAAGGCTTCTCTTTTTGAATAAGCCCTAACATTTTAGTAATAAGCACTCGATCACAGTTCAGTTTCATCTTCACTTCTTCTCTTACTTGTTTATTGTCGATTAAATAAGGCAACATTTCTAAGACTTCGCTGTTGCTCATAGCGTAGCTTTTGCATATATCATATGCCAAAGCCATTTTTGCGTCCGCCTTGCGTTCCAAGCAATTCAACAAAAGAGGATTAAAAATTCGTAAAACCACAGCTAGTTTCACAATTACAAGCAACTGTAACCAACTGAATACTAAGTGGACAGTTTCTTCTTCTTCAGATCTTTCGTGGTTGTGTGATAGATTAACAGTTTCGTTAGTAACGAAAGTTACATTAACAATCAGTATAAAAATGATCATTACATCAATAGTATTTGCAAGGGATCTAAAACATGGCAAGGTTTTAAAAAGTTAATTAAACTTATTGTACTAGGTACTTGAAATATCTCTTCAGGCCGTCGGCACAAATACTTCTACGAGAGTATGCCATCACCTTTATTATGAATTCCGAAAAATAAACAAAAATAAAAGTCAGTTTTATTGTCGTTATAACGTAATTTAGTTTATGGGAAGGTTCGAGGTGTGTACTATCTGTTGTAAAAGTAGAATGATAACGCCAATCAATTCCAATGACGACAATATTAAGAATGACAATGACGAACATTAATATATCCAAGTACGAGGTTTTTATGACGAGATAGTAGCAGACTCGTCTCCAGTAAGTTTTTGGTCTCAAACAACTTGTGCGCAAACGTTGAATTCGAAGAAGAAGCTTCCGAAAGAGGCGTTGACATATATTCTAAATGCAAAAGAAAATAAGAGGCAATAAATAACTATTTCGACAAACCAGTCTGAATTGTTTCTCAACGTTGTCTAAATTAACTTGATATATTTCTCCCGTGTCTAGTTCAACTTCTAAAGCCTGACTGAGAAGTCGCATTCCTGGTTTGGAAACCATCCCCCTCTCAAATTGTCTGGTGTAACATATTTTTTTAGCTTTTAGTACTCTCATTTGTGCTTCTCTAAAATAGTAAAATAGTTGCTTGCATATAAAGTATGAACAAATCACTTCATTATTTCTTTAATTTCTTTCGCAGTGGGTTGTTCCTCAACATCCTTTTTACATTCTGGACAATAAGTGTATCTGTATCCCAGAAATAATTGTTCTTCTTCCTCTGTCGTTAAATCTATATGATAGGGATGTTCTATGGTACATATTTTTCTAATTAATGACCAGTCGTTATCAGCCAAAAACCTATCCATTTTTAATATATCAATTGTTCGTTGCCTCTTGTTAAAAATATGTTTTATACAGTTGCTCATGTTGGCTTGTCTTGACATGGAAATTGTCCGAAAACCCATGAAATTCAAAAGATTGCGCGTCAAAGAGCCATTGATTAGGTTGGACAAAGTGTATAAACCAAGAAAGAAAAAAAAACACAATCTCCATATCTCGTCGTATGATCTTGATACGTCTATGACTGCCATCGATGCTACCATCAACAAACTGAGAGGATTTTTGATTCCACACCATACACAAATCATCATGTTTTTAAAATCCATTCCATAACCCAGTCTACTTAGTAATGGCAGAAACAGAAGATAGCAAGAAAACCGAGTTACGTAGTATACCAAATAAACAACCAAAATTAGAACATAGTGACTCCATTCAACTTTTCCGACAACATAAATCATTGCATCAACGGCACACCTTACACACAAAAGCACGTCCATTATGAATCCCAAACCTTCCCAAAAATTTGTCAAGTATTTTTCAGCTTCTCTACTCAGAGTTGTTCGCTCGAGGCCCATTATAAGACCGAGTATCGCTACTCCTGTCGTGCCACAACCGGAGCCAAAGTTAAAAGCGAAGGAAAAACACAAAAACGGCATCACGAAAAATATTGAAAACATGCTCAACTTGTTCCATGACATTTTTCGCACGAGATAACGACCCATCATCCCGAACAAGAGTCCCTCCAAGATACCTACCAAGTTTTTAGCTGGATTGTCTACAATTTTTCACTTACACTTACCCATAACAACAAAACGGAGTATCACACTAATAATTTGATACCAATGTACCACATGTTTCGACATATATGATACTGTTAGTAAGTATAGATAATCTCCCAATACAAAACTAATCAATGCTTCCCCTTCTAAAAGAACGCCAATGTGTTTCGTTCGTAATGACTGTTCCTTAAGGAGGTAGCCAATAAATTTGGGATTCGTTGGTATACAGAGAAGTCCAAAAAAAAAGCCAAACGCTAATGGCCATTTGTCATTTATCAGCTGTCTCATCAAAATTCCGTTAAAAATACCCGTTAATCCAGCCACTGCAATTATAATTTTCAATTTGAATAAATTAAATATTCTTATGAATACCAGGCAGTCCTATGATCAAAATTTGTGGGATACTTTTAAAAAAAATAGGGACGTCCATGCAGAAAGATATATTAAATATTGCGGCAGGAACGTAAAGGAGCGCGACATCTACCATGGGTACATCTATTGCCTTTGAAAAGAGCAAAGGCACCTCATTGTAGTACATGATAACTCCCCATACCGATGCACTCGCCAACATAAAGACTTGATAGGGGATTGGTATGCGAGTATTCTAAAGCGGGAAGATATTTACTATTTTGTAAAAACAATTGTTCCATAGTACCACAAGTATAAGTTGAATTATGTAAGCGCACATGAGAACCATGCAAAAAAACATCATGACCACGTATGTCTCTGGCACAGCGGGATGTTGTTGAAAGAACCATTCGTTTGAAAACCGTGGTACTGTTTTACTATATAATTGATGCCACCAAACTACGCTTATACCGGCAGCCAAAAATACAAAAATTACAAAAACTGCTAGCTTTTTCATTTTTCTCAGAAAAATGCAAAACTTTCACCGTTTTTTAACTGTAGTCACACTATAATGACGGCCACTCACTTTGTTATTATTGTTCTCATTGACTACGTGACTACTATGGAAACTGTCACGTTCCTAGACCATGTTGAACCAAACTTCTTGGTACTGCACCGTACTGGCCAAGTAGTGTCACAAAAGGGAGTAATTCAGTTCTATATTTTATTAAGGAAGTTGTAAAACAATACATTAAGTTTTAAACAAGTTATTATAGAGGTTGCACCTTCGACTCTCTGCGAAAACTAAAAATTCCCTTGTTTTGCTCTTCTATGAGTTCATCTAGGGAAACACTCAATCCCAACGCAGATGCCATATCCTTCAACGAGCATTAAGCAGTTAAATTCAACAAAAATAAACAAACTACCGTTCGAGAGTGTGCAGAGGCTGAGGCAAGCGAATGACCAATACTTCGTTCAGAATTTTGTACTGAATTTATTTGGGTAGATTTTTTCATTTTTTGACGATATGACCTATTAGCCATTTTATTTCGTTTTCTATTTTTGAGACGCTCTTGAGCTATGTGTTGAAGACATTTATATTCTGATCCTGCAGAAATCTGAGAAAAATATTGAGTATTTATGGTACTCTTTGGTTATACAGGCGAAGTTGGGGCGTCCCTTTTCTGATAGCATTACCCATACAATTGCAATAAATTTGTAAAATTGTTATCATTGTATTAGTAAGCCCCTCGACTAATTATATGACAATTGTAACAGTTTTACTTGATTAACGCTAATGGTCCTGTGATTTTTTGATCTGAACAAGATTCCGAAATTTCAGAAAAAAAAGTTATTTTATTTTCGTTATCATCAACATTTTAGTAAGGTGTTTTAGGCTAAAACTCTTTTGTTTTAGGTTAAAACTCTTAAGAACGCCTCAACTTCGTGAACACCCGATATTACTACCATTTCGCAAGTTTCTTCAGCCATCATCATAACATCATATTCATCTACTTCTTGATCTGGAATAATTAAAAGCTTCGTTTCAACATCAAATGAAACATTCATATAGCTGCTTGAGGGCAAAATAAGTTTCTGTACAGTTCTGTAATTAATTAATTAAAATGTTGGCTGGTAATAATTCAAAAATACCTAGAAATACAGCAAGGGGCAAGGTAGGTCTCCCGTGTATTATAATCAGCAACAAAACCATCGACAATTATCACATCTTCAATCATATCAGTCACAGCGAAAATTTTATATTGACTCAAATTTGGTACAAAGGCTCGTTCTAAGGCATATTTGACTTGTTCCTGGCTCAATAACTGATAAGCGGGAGTCGCTAGAAGAAGCGGAACTGCAGTTCTAATGCTAACTTCCTTCCAAATTCTACATTCCAGACTATGGATTTATAGATTACAGAAAACGCATTTAATAAAATTTAGGGATCTCAACCCAATAACGGGATCGGGACTCATTTTCATCGCTCGTCTCAAAAATTCACTTTTCAAGACAAAAACTTGACTTGGTGCTTCAGCTTGAATAGTGCAGTTGTAAGGTCTTTCAGTCAAAAAACTGAGTTCTCCTATACAATTGCCTGAAACAATGTAGTCCACAGACGGAATGTCATATTTTGTACTAGAAAGATAGTCCACAATAGGCAATCGACCGTAGGCTTGTAAATTTTCAAGGCATATTTTATTAGGCGTATAATTAACGACAAAAAGCCCTTTAACAATATTTTAAAATGTAAATATTTCGATTGTTTCATTCAACCTGTTACGACTATGTAGATACAGTCAGCAATGTCGCCCTCTTCAAAGACTATATCTCCCGTATCAAATTTTTTAAGCGTAACATTTTCAAAAAGGTAATTAATGACACGCTCATCCTCAGCCATCCACGCCACCTCCTTGAAGATCAATTTAGGGGCACTTGGTTGAACCATTTTGATGGCGTTTACTCTCTCATACAATACGTCCATGGCCATCAGTAGCTTGTCTTGCTCAAAATTGTCGATCCAACCTTTAATACACAATTAAAAAAAATAAAGTAATTTCATTCCTTACCGGCAACTTTAAGTTGATTCAGTGCCTCTGACATATTACTAAGAATCGTTCGAATCGCTTGTTTAGTCTTGACCGTAATGGCCACCCACGGCTTTTCCTTTTGAATAAATCCCAGCATTTTGGTAATGACGACTCGATCACTATCGAGCTTCATCTTCACTTCATCCCTTACTTGTTTATTATCGATTAAGTAAGGCAACATCTCTAAGACTTCACTGTTAGTCGAAACATAACTTTTGCATATATCGTATGCAAAAGCCAATTTTGTATCTGCGTAACGATCTATGCACTTCAAAAAAAGTGGATTGAAAATTCGTAAAACTATGGCCAATTTCGCTACAACAAGTAACTGTAACCAAATGAATACTATGTGGACAAGTTCTTCTTCATGATTAAATGCTTTGTGAGTTTCTGATGATTTAACAGCTTCGCGAGTAATGAAAGATACATTCACAATCAGTACAATAATGATCATAACATCAATAGCATTTGCAAAGGATCTAAAACATGGCAGGGTTTTAAAAAAAAAGTTAAACTTATTGTACTAGGTACTTGAAATATCCCTTCAGGCCGTCGACACAAATATTTCTACGAGAGTATGCCATCACCTTTATTATGAATTCCAATAAATAAATAAAAATAAAAACCAGTTTTATTGCCGTCATAGAGTAATTAAAATTACGGGAATGATTAAGGTGTAAACTATCGGTTTTCAAAGTAGAATGATAATGCCAATCAATTCCAATAGCGACAATATTAAGAATGACAATGACGAACATGAATATATCCATGTATGATGTTTGTATGACGAGAAAGTGGCAGAGTCGTCTCCAGTAAGTTTTTGGTCTCTTACAACTTACGCGCAAATGTTGAATTCGAAGAAGAAGTTTCCGGAAAAATCGTTGACAAATATTCTAAACGTAAAAGAAAATAAGAAGTAATAAATAACTATTTCGACAAACCAAGCTAAATTTTTTCTCTAGGTGATCAAAATTGACTTCATATATTTCTCCCGTGTCCAATTCAATTTCTAAACCCTGACTGAGAAGTCGCATTCCTGGTTTGGAAACCATCCCCTTTTCAAATTGTCTCGTATAACATACTTTCTTAGCTTTTAGTACTCTCATTTGTGCTTCTCTGAAAAACAAAAATAATGGCTTGCTTATAAAGAATGATCAAAATCACTTTCTTATTTCGTTCAGTTCTTTCGCTGTTGGTTGTTCCTCAACATCTTTTTTACACTCTGGACAATAAGTGTACCTGTATCCCAAAAAATACTGTTCTTCTTCCTCTGCTGTTGAATTTACATTTACATGGTAAGGATGTTTTATGACGCTCGTTTCTCTAATTAATGCCCAGTCGCTATCAGCCAAAAACCTATCCATTTTTAATATTTCAATAGTTCTTTCTCGCTTGTCAAAAATATGCTTTATGCAGTTACTCATGTTGGCTTGTCTTGCAATGGAGATAGTCCTAAAGCCCATAAAGTTCAAAAGACTTCGCGTCAAAGAGCCATTAATTAGGTTGGAGAGAGTATAAAGTCCAATAACAAAAAATGAGATCGATAACCATATATGCCTATATAAATTCGATTTGTCTATTGTCGCCATAGACGCTACTAGCAGCACACTAAAAGGACTTTTAATTCCGCACCAAACGCAAATAATCATGTTCTTGAAACCCATCCCGTAACCCAACCTACTTAACAGAGGAAGAAACAGAAGGAAGCAGAAGAACCGAGTTACGTAGTAAATCAAATAAGTAACAAGAACTGTTACAAAGTGGTTCCAACTAACAACTTCAATAACATAAAGCATGGATGCTATGGCACATCTCACGCAAAGAATCACATCCATTATGAACCCCACAGCTTCCCAAAAATTTGTTATGTGCTTATCGGCTTCTTTACTCAAAGTTGTTCGTTCGAGACCCAATATAAGACCGAGGATCGCTACCCCCGTCGTGCCAGAACCGGAGCCAAAGTTAAATGCGAAAGAAAAACACAAAAACGGCATCACGAAAAATATTGAAAACATGCTCAACTTGTTCCATGACATTTTTCGCACGAGAAAACGACCGGCTAACCCAAATAAGACTCCTTCCAAAGTACCTATATTTTGTTTTAGCCAGAATGACCTCACTTTTTATACTTATACTTACCGACAACAAGAAAACGGAGTAACACACTAATCATCTGGTACCAATGTTCCACGTATCCCGCCATGTAAGATGTTAGTAGGAAGTAACAATAATCTCCCACAACAAATGTAATCAATGCCTCACCTTCTAAGAGGACTGCGATGTGTTTTGTGTGCAATGACTGTTCTTTAAGGAGATACCCAACAAATTTGGGATTACTCGGTATACAGAGAACTCCAAAAAAAATGCCAAACAATAAAAACCAACTCTCGTTTACCAGATACTTCATCAAAATTCCGCAAATAACACCCGTAAGTACACCCACTGAAATAGATCATAATTTTAAGGTCAATATAAAAAATATTTACTAAATACCAGGGAATCCGATAACTAATATTTGTGGAAAAGTTTTTATGAAAATAGTAACATCCATGCAGAATGCTATATTAAATGTTGCGGCAGGAATGTAAAGCAATGCTATATCAACAAGCGATATACTTATCGCCTTAGAAAATAATAAAGGAACCTCGTTGTAGTACATAATAACTCCCCAAAATGCTCCAGTGATCATTATAAAAACTTGGTAGGGAGATGGTACGTGACTGTGCTAAAGCAATGTCATAAATAATAAAACACACACAATCGCTATAGTAGTACCGCAAGAACAAGTTGGATGATGTGAGCAAACATAAGAACCATGCACAAAAACATCATGATTACGTATTTCTCTGGAACCGCGGGGTGGCGTCCATCTGCCCATGATGCCCAGGATCTTGGGACTGTCTTACTGTGTATATGATGCCAGCAAATTACACTTAATACAGCAGCCAAAATAATACAATAAATAATGACTGTTAACTTTTTCATTTTGCTTGCTAAAGTTGCAAAACTTTGACCGCTTTTTAACTTTAATGACATACACTCACTGTCATCTCACTGTGTTATGCTCTGTTACTACGTTTTGTTGAACCGATGTTATACCTTAGTTATTCCAAATTAGATTTCTTGATGATTTGATGCTCGTAATTTAAAAGGTGGAACATTCATCAGGCATTCATCTTTTTACATTATATTTATTGACAGAAATGTTTACACTGTCTAATCTATATTTTGTTATAGAAGTTTCAAAACAATATACACTTTAATTACAATTATTGTAAGTGTTTTATTTTAGACTCTACGAAGGCAGCAGATCTCTCCTCTTGTTCTTCGAATGTTAGGAAAAATTAATTTTTATTTTTTTAAATACATACAAAGAAAAAGTCGTACATGAATATTAGAGTTCCTTTATTGGGAACTCTAATATAAGAACTCTAATGAATATAAGGTGAAATTAAATTTACCCCAACTAGCGTATTAAGATAACATTATAAAAATAATGTGGCCACAACTCACAAATTTCTAATTTCGAGTTGTTTATGCAACTGTCATCCCTTTTGACAAACTTCAAGATGAACAAGAGCACAATAATCGTGTTTCTGGCCTTGTGCATCTTGTACTCAGTTTTGATTGCAATTCATTTGAACAAAGGCGAAAGAAAAGGAGACATTCCACAGAATTTTCCCGATCCGCTGATTCACCGGTTTGCAGACATCATGTACCTGTTTGCAGTTCTGCTAATCGCTTATGGCGTTGACATTATCCTCACGGTACCAGAGGTCTTATGCAATGTGAGTTGATAAATGAATGTTTTCAGCTCTTAAAAATCCCAACCCCCAACGGAGTATTCACAATACTTCTCGCCTACATCTGGGGAATGCTTGCGTACTACTACACGTTTCCTTATTTGGGCTCTAATATCGTTCAAATCTCCACCCTCGAAATGTTTTATCTCTACTTGCCGATCCTCATCTTTCACCGGTCTTTCTGCCTTGACGTCCACATTTTCATAAAAACTCTGCCCCAAATCTTGATCATTGGCGTTCCTGGTACTGTTCATTTTCTACCCCAAACCCTTCAACTCTGTCTTTTCAGTGACAATACTAACGGGTTGTGTCTTCGGTTTGCTGCTTGTCATTATGATAGCACCTGAAACTGCAAGCATTGGAGCTATTTTTGTGGGACTATTGTGCATGCCTCTCAATCCCGCTACCATGGTCGATCTGTTGAAACAACAGTCAATGAGAACAAAACATATCAGCGTTCTATTAGAAGGCGAAGCGGTGGTTTGTCTCCTGGTGATTGATCTTACTCATCAGCTCGTAATAGCTGCATCGGATAAGCTAATGGTCCATTGGTACCAATTCGTAATGGTACTATTGCGGATTTTTGTTCTGGGTAAGTTGGTAAAATGCACCAAAATCTGAAGAATCACCACTTTTTAGGTATCTTAACTGGGTATTTAGCGGGAGTTTTGGGTCGGTGCTTGATTCGAAGAATGTACACCGATCGCATGAGTGTCATTCTTATGCTCTCGGCTTTACCCTTCTTTACCTATTCCGTGTCCCACGTATACTTTTCTGGGTGTGGATCTGTTTCGGTGATCACTTTAGGTATTATGATGGGTTTAGAAAGGACAGCTTTGACTAAAAATATTGATAGTTTTTTAACAAACTATTGGGAATTTGTCGCCTATGTCATGGACACAGTTATTATTGCAATAAGTGCAACCTATGCGGGCTGTTACGTTATACCACACATGAACTGGGAAGCTTTTGTGTTGATAATTGTCGCTTACGTCGTCAATTATGTCTTGCGTTTTGTTTCGTTTCTCCTATTTTCCCCCTTAATAAGTAGATTGGGGTATGGAATGGGATTGAAAGCCATGGTGGTGTGTGTTTGGGGCGGCATCAAAAGCCCTTTTAGTTATCTTGTAGTTTTTAATTTTGTCAAACGCCATATTTTTGAAACTCATGGAGAAAATCTATTCTTTTTCTACATATTCGGCCTCAGCATTGTCTCGATGCTCATCAATGGAACATTCTGTGAAACTATTTTAAAATTTTTGGGTTTCACTAACATCTCAATGGCGAGACAGGTCAACATGAACAATTGCATGAAACACATTTTTACGAAAAAAGGGCGGATTATTGCCATTCTAAAAATGGATAGGTAGGTTATTGTGGCACTCACTGAAAAGTGTCATCGAACGTTTCCAGATTATTAGCTGATACTAACTGGCATGTGGTCTACGAAGCCACAAATATGCAGCATCCATACCACCTCGGATTAGACAAAGAAGAAGAAGATCCATTTTTCTTGGGCTATAGGTTCACGATGTGTCCCGATTGTAACAAAGACCTGGTTCAAGAACCAACTCCGAAAGAATTAAAAGAAATGACCAAGTGAGTCCTCCTGTCGCCAAAACACAACTTATCACTGTTTTTCACTAGAGAGGCTAAAATGCGAATTCTCAAGGCAAAGAAAATGTCATTTTCGAGACAATTCGAGAATGGTATGATCACAAAACACGCAATTCGGGTGTTGAATCAGGCAGTCGAGCTTGCAATGGATTCGGAAGATGCCGTAATGGAAATCGATAGTATAGAAAAACGATTTGTCGAAGAGGTTCGAAATTTTAATTCAATGGTTATTTTCTTGATACGCTTTTAGAATTATTTCTATCGGTTCTTCCGAAGTCGACTTGAGTGCATGCAGAATAAGCGGACTCTACCACAACGGCCACCCATAACGTATTGGAGACGACTTTGTTACCACATTGTTATGAGTACGGTGCTCGATAAAGTAATGCTGTTGGTAATTCTGGTCCATGCGGGTTTTTTGATCACACTTTTCTATTTTCAATCGGGGCTATTTTCTGAAAAATCACGAGTTTACAACAAAAACGTATTTATTGCTTTTGTGGTTTTAAATTGCCTTTTCACGTTGATCTACATTTTGGAATTTGTAATAAAAATATTGGCGTTTTCCTGGATATACATCTGGGCTCATGGCGTTCGTAGTTATTTCAAGTGAGGTTTTTCCGACGTATTGAGTATTTGTGATTTGTTTTTCGTTCCAGGTCGGTTTGGAACATTATCGACTTCTTGGCGATAATTTTGAACTTTTTCAATATTGGTTTAGATGTACACATTCTTCTTTTAGAATTTGGGCATACAGAAGAAACCAGTATTTTTGGTCAAGTAATCGATGTTCTAATGATTCTGCGCTTCGTACGACTACTTCGAGTCTTCGAGATTTTCTACGAGAACTTTACGAATTGTTTGGCTCGAGGCGCTGATCGAAAAATGTCCTTCACTTATGAACTAGGCAAGAGCTTTGCCACCAGCGAAGGGGAAATTTTAGATATGTTACCCTACATCATCGATAATAAGAAGATCCGTGAGGAGATTAAAGCCAAAATAGAGAATGACAAAATTGTGATTACAAAACTGCTCGGTGTGGTCCAAAAAGAAAGACCATGGGTGGCAATCACAGTCAAGACAAAGCAAGCAATCAGAACGGTTCTCAGCAGCATGAACGATGCGATAAATCAGCTCAAAATTGCAGGTAATTGAATGCCGGAAACTTTACAATTTTACAGTAGTTTTAAGGGTGGGTGGATAATTACGAACGGGAAAAACTAGAGTTTGCAATGGCCGAGTTGTACAAGAAAGTCAATGCGATAAAAATGGTGCAACCAAGTCCACCTCAAGTGATTTTCAAGGAAGTATCGTGGATGCCGATTGAAACTGAAGTGATTGATTATCTTTTTGATAATGTTACTGTCAAAAAATTCGAGCCCGGCGAGACTGTTTTTGGAGAAGGAACTGTGGCGGACGGAATCTACATTGTTGTGACAGGTTTTTTATTGGTTTTTACAACCCACAATTAGTTTATCGATTTTAGGACTCCTTATGATCCGTTACGTACCACAAGTAAACGTTTTGAGCAATTTGCGTTCTTTTGGCATCCTACCGATTGTGGATTACCTTCCAGGAACAAAATACGAAGAACCATCTATTGACTACATAGTTTCAGGAAACTGTGTAGGAGAGCTGAGTACTCTGACCGAAAGGGCGTACAACTGCACAATCACGGCAGAGTCTCATAGTCAAGTTTATGTTTTAACAAAGTCAATAATCAAACAAGCGATGCAACTGAGCCCAGACCCCGTCAAAGGGTAACCATTCAACTGATCCAATGCCCAAAATCAATCATTTTTAGGCTAGAATGTCGAATTTGGAAAGAAATCAGCGTCCGAATTGCATTCCCTCTCCTCCTGTCAGTCCCAGCGTACCAAGCCTTCTCCCAGGAACAAATTAAATACGCCTTTGAGCGCGCCTTCGTCCCCAATTTGTCAAATTTCAAGATTTTTGCCGTCACCGATATCATCCAAGACATTATTCTCATCGACGGAGTTGCTGCTGATTTTAACACTAGGGAAAGATTCGTTGCTCCTTGTTGTATTCCGCGAACCGTTCAAAAACTTATTTTACCCAGCAGCAGTTTGATGAACCTGCCAATCGAAACGAAATTTTTAGTTATCCCTGAGAAAGACGTAAACGAATATGATGTGATGGTCCTGGCTGAAGAAACTGGCGAAATGGTAGATACAGGGTCATCCCAAAAATGTCTTCTACACGCGGCAAGGCAACGAATGAGAAATAGACGAAAACTGAAGGGGAGGATATCGTCTCAAAGAAAAATACGTCTTGACGATGTTTCGTCTGCTGGCACAGATACCACAAGCCAAGTCGATAAGGTAACTAGTGGAAATATAAAAACAGAGTCCTAATCCTGTTATAGGAATCGGGAGATTTAGTTTATAAGAGTACTAGCAACTACGGTGGGTCCAGCATGGTACTTATGAGACCATTAGGAGGTGACGACGAGGACGAAGATGAAGACACGCAAGAGTTTTTCAACACTCAAGCAGGGCGAAAACGTAGACAAACTCTGAGTTATTTCGAGTAGTTTTTAAACGAAATTAACATTTAATCACTAATATAGATATGCAATATATGTAAACAAAAAATGTTTAATTTTTATCACTTCAACAAAATATGTAGAATTAAATAAATTCTAAAACCAATCCTATTCTAATAACAATAATTAATACTTTTCTTCAGGTTTTTTAACATGACCTACATTACTTTCCACTCTCCCGTATGCAGATTATAAAACTGTTAAGTTTACATAACAACATAACAACTCTAATGTTTAACTTCCCGTCAAAGTATCTGCGTAGAAGGGCCAGTTACGCTTGATATTTTGCAACCCATCAAAGTCCACAAAATCCAGTTCTCTAAAGATGATTGCGTGTTTGGGGCGTTCCTCGCGTCGACGTCTCCCGATCTTTTTTCCCCTTAATCGCTTGAATCCGAAAAAAAACATAAATACGTCCTCAGGTCATGTCAAGTTTACAATAATCAGAATGGTATAAACGATAAACCTCGATTGCACGCAGTGAAACGCCAATTTGTATCATTGTTGTCGAGAAGACCCTAGCCAGATAATTATTTTTCTCCGATCGGCGACAGTGAAAGGTTTCTCAACCGGCAACCCGAACGGAAAATAGTGCAATTCCTTCAGAAACAATGTAAGTTTATCTTATCGCTTCGAATAATTATAATTAGGCACATGGTATTGAACTCTGCGATAACTTATTGCACAGACAAAGAACAAAGATTCCAAGTGCCTTTTCGGTAGACCCTCGAGCCACCCGACCGCTTTTTGCAGCCATGACTGGAATCTCGAGACTCCTTCGAAGGTAAGCAATTTGAGAAACTTGTAAGGGAGAGTGGGGAAAATTGGAGAGTCGTGCAAGCCGGAACGAGGTGCTTGATAAATCACATTTCTAAAATTATACTCCGCTGATAAGAATTGGTAATCTCTGCTGTTTACTCCAGTTACCAGATCATATGATTCCGACGCAACCAAACAATTTTGGGGAGATTTCCTACGGTTGTAGTAATCTCATTGAGGATTGTTTTTTACAGACTAGGGAAATTTTCCGTCCATTTATTATTAATTGAATTGTTATACATACGCTGGCACTAATTGCAACTATTTTAGGTTGATAAGATTAATCAAGGTAGATATATTGAAATTATCGGTGTATTTAGATATTAATGGTTTAGTTTTAATTAATGAAAGCATGAAGAACATGGATGGACATTGTTTCCATTATAACTAACCTTGGCATTATTAGAAAGATCAGGCGATAAAAAGTTACTAACACCTGTCAGTCTCTTTGTTTTCATACGATCACACGAATATAAAATAAATATTTGCCATTTCTGTTACTGATAAAAGCAATGCTGGAATCCGGATTTTAATTAAAAAAAGTGGTCAGTTAAAACGCAGTTAATCGATAAACTCTCTGACTTTTCTTGGAATGCAATTTTCGAAAGGACACAACAGGATTTCGATTATTTGATTAATTATGACATTTTCTGTTAAACCTTAAAATAAAATGCTTACAAATGAAATTGTAGGTATATTATTTACTTTATAAAACAATAGAATATGACGTGGCTGTGTAATAATTGGAAAAATACGCTGAACTCTTCTAAAGTGTCGTATTTTGTATCTTTGATCATGTAATAAATACAAATATAACTTGTATTTTAATCTCAATTTTTAAAGTACCTACTCGTATCATACTACTTAGAAAAAAAACATACTTCACCTTTGATACTTTACTCCTAATATGAATACGTATTAATTATAAATGATAATAAGAAGACAATTTAGAAAAATGCTCGACCTTTATATACACTTTGTTTCTTTGATCTAATAAAAACTCAATCACAAATATTAGACAACAGGTACAGAAGTCAGAAAATTTAATGAAAGTTGGGAATGACAAAAATCAAAGTATAGAGGGAAAGTATACTTAATGGAATTTTTTTCGCTCTTTTCAGTTGCTTTCTCTTATTTTTTTCGAAAGATTACGGTTATTAAGAATACGGTAATTAAATTTCTTCGAAACACTATTGAACCCTATTATACCCTGTGATATTAGCACAGATAATAGGGGCTTCTTTTAAAGCAACTAAGCTGCTGACACATAATATCAGTATTCAACTCAGTATAAAAATGACAAATTGTCAAAAAATACTATTAATTCTTTACTTATTTGGTTCGAATAATGGTTAAAACATCCAGGGTTTAAGGTTTATTTTTTGTTTAATAATATCAATCTCTTACATTAAGCCTGTCAGGAAAATCATTACGTCATTATTATCTATGAAATAATTTACAAAATGTAATTCATGAAGTAATAAAAAATGATAATAGGTGAATGATAACCCTAAATTAAAACACATTCTGGTTCTAATTCATCATATATACCAGTTTAATAAAAAATCATATTTGGTAATTACATACTGAAGATAAACAACTAGAAAACAAAATTTCACAACGTTTCTGGTAGGCCCCAAAAAAAGAAGATAAAACAGTGCTTATGCAAAAGCCAGTTATGAAACTTCTGATTAGACATAAAAAATCGAAATTTTGGCTCAGATAAACAAACAATATTTATTAGCAAAACACTATCACTCTACAAATATGTCAAACGTTTTAATTTAAATTTTCTACGTTCAATTACACCTTCACTACGATAAATCACGAATCTATTATTCACGTCCAGTATATTTCTGACGCATAATTGCCCAATACTTTTGCAATGATTCCTCTTTTGCCCAACATCTCACATGGTAACTGCTTCGATAAAGCGAAAAACAACACAAATTTAATCTAAATCAAAAACTCATTGTCTTGTTATTTGTCCAAATAACAGTCAATAAAAATTCATTAGCGGTAATTATCCTCTAGTCAAGGTTCCTTAAAAAACAACTTTTGCCAAATGGCACGTGCGGGATTACGTCACGTGACGTCATTATTTGGCACAAATTTGAATAACCGATCCGTTAGCAACTAGTTAATAACAGGTTCAGTTGCATCAGCTCTACACACCCGCAAATTCGACCAATCACAAGATGGTTTAAAGTCGAGCCTTTGGCCTCGAGATTACGGGTGCCAAAGATCAAATCACTAAACCCAGACTCGATCGAGATTAAACTACTTCCGATGAGTAATGAGTACAAAGTGACCAAAGGCTACTTCCAAATTTAGCCCTATAAATTTCGGCCTGGTGGTGCAAATCCTTTTTCGCAAATTTTTTGTTGGCTTACTGTTATCATTTTAATTATTGGCGTAATTTTTAGTGATTTGTCAAGTTTCGAAACAAAACAATGATCGTAATAATTCTTTTATCACGAGATAAAGGATTTTGCCAAAATACTTTGAACTCCCCCTCCATTGTGACATAGGAGGGAGTTCCCAATTCAGTAATATAAGGCAGGACTGGCACTTTTCCAGCAATATTCCAAACACAGTTCTTTGTGAGTGAATATAAATAATTACCCCGGTTTTTCTTCCGAAACCTTCAATTCTGGCTAACCAGCGGTGCAAACTAATCGCGAAATATCACAGAACAAATTGTTTTGTGTCCAATACCGACAAGTTCTACTTGAAATTCATTTTCGGGTACTATTCTATGTACCACAAGAGTTACACTTAAAGAGTGAAGTTTTCCAAAGTCAAAATGCCTGAATTCATCGAGAAAAAATCTAACGGGTGAGTTTTTTACTGGTCCGACGACATTTATCTGTCTCAATGTCAGCGGTCCTGGTTCCTCATCTGCAAGAATGCGGAAATGATTGAATTTTTTAACAGATTTTCCACCGAAGTTGGACGCTTTGCCAAACAAGCAAGTCATCCCAATGTTGGACTTTTCAACCACGTGAAAGGCATCAGCGTGGTGAGCGGAGATTTTAAGAATTTGTCGCCGAAAGTGCGAGCCTACGTTGAAGAAAACATTGACTTGTGTCAGCCCGAGAAGATACACATTTGCGATGGGACGGAAAATGAAAACAACCATCTACTCAACCTGATGCAACAGCAAGGCACTATTGTGCCTTTGCCCAAATACCAGAACTGGTAATTTGATCCTTGAACCGTCTACGATTTTTGTTATTGTATTTTTTTTTTCAAACAGCTGGTTGGCTCGAACCAATCCCGCCGATACTGCCCGTGTCGAATCCAAAACATTCATCTGTACGGAAAAACGGGCCGAGACAATCCCCACAACCAAAGAAGGGATTAAAGGAACTTTGGGCAATTGGATGAGCCCAAGGGACATGGATGCGGCTGTTAAGGAGCGTTTCACGGGTTGCATGAAGGGCAGGACCATGTATGTGGTGCCCTTCTCGATGGGCCCCGTGAGCTCGCCCTTGTCCAAAATCGGGATTCAATTAACCGATTCTGCATACGTCGTGGTATCCATGAGGGTGATGACCCGGATGGGTCAAGCCGTTTTGGACAAACTCGCCGATGGTAGTGACTTCGTCCGTTGCCTCCATTCGGTGGGAACCCCAGCTAATGGTTTCATCGAAATGAAGAGTTGGCCTTGTGACCCAGAACGTACCATCATCCTCCACAAACCACAAAACAATGAAATCGTCTCCTACGGCAGCGGCTACGGCGGGAACTCCCTCCTGGGCAAAAAATGTTTTGCCCTTAGAATCGGCTCAACCATCGCCAAACGCGAAGGATGGCTAGCCGAACACATGCTGGTAAGTTTCTATTTCAACACTCACGGGCGAGTCTATAACTTCCCATTGGTAGATTCTGGGCATTACCAATCCCGAGGGCAAAAAGCGTTACATCGCAGCTGCTTTCCCTTCCGCCTGTGGCAAGACCAACCTCGCCATGATGACCCCCACCCTCCCAGGATACAAAATCGAGTGCGTTGGCGACGACATCGCCTGGATGCGCTTCGACAAAGACGGCCAACTCCGGGCAATCAACCCCGAAAACGGCTTCTTCGGAGTCGCCCCCGGAACCTCCAACTCCAGCAACCCCATCGCCATGAAAACAATTTTCCAAAACACAATCTTCACCAACGTTGCTTCCACCAGCGACGGGGGCGTCTTCTGGGAGGGAATGGAGGACGAAATCGACCCCAATGTTAGAATCACCGACTGGCGCGGCAAACCCTGGACCAAAGGCGAAAGCAAGACCCCCGCAGCTCACCCCAATTCCCGCTTCTGCACTCCCGCCAAGCAGTGCCCCATCATCGACCCCAACTGGGAGGCCCCCGAAGGAGTCCCAATCTCAGCGATCTTATTCGGAGGGCGACGCCCCGCGGGAGTGCCCCTCGTGTACCAGGCCCGGGACTGGAAACACGGCGTCCTGATCGGCGCTGCCATGAGGAGCGAAGCCACCGCGGCCGCGGAGCACAAAGGCAAGGTCATAATGCACGACCCCTTCGCCATGAGGCCTTTCTTCGGGTACAACTTCGGACACTACTTGGAACACTGGTTGAGCATGGAGCAACGCTCGGCTAACCTCCCGAAAATCTTCCACGTGAACTGGTTTAGGAAAGGGAGTGACGGGAAATTCCTATGGCCCGGATTCGGAGAGAACTCCAGGGTCTTGGATTGGATTTTGAGGAGGTTGGATAATGAAGACTGCGCGAAGGAAACCCCGATCGGGTATTTGCCCAAACCCAGTGCAATTAATATGCAAGGGTTGAAAGACAAGGTTAATGAAGAGGAGTTGTTCAGTCTCCCCAAGGACTTCTGGATGGAAGAAGTATACGCCATTGAGAAGTATTTCAACGAACAGGTCGGCTCGGATCTACCGGAAACTATCGAACAAGAACTTAAACAACTAAAAAAGAGAGTCAATGACATGTAGATTTATTCACAAATCTCACTTCAAACATTTATTGCAATTGATAAATGTAACTACTTTTTAGGCTTAGTTTTGTATCAAAGTATTTTATAAGAGATTAATTTTTTATACAAGTTTTATCAAAGGTATTCTAAATAAATACTTTCAATTTACAAGTTCTTTACTTTGTTATTTAACTTAAAATTATGCTTAGTCATTTCAGAAGAAACCGGAAAATTATCACACATGTTTTTTAAAAAATCTTTATTATAAACAGATTCATGATTTACATAAATCAATAAATAAAATAAATAAATGCTTCAGGATTTAGTCTTGAGTATTTGAAAAAATTAACTTTGATCCTTGACCTTTCTACCCATAGATAAAGGCGTAAACGTACTTTTACTAGGTGGAGGATTCAATTTACTCGTGATATGAACAAAAGGCTCATATAACGTAATTCTGTGCATTGCAGATGCCGTAAAATGCCTCAATTTCTCTCTATTGCACCAGGCCGTGGCTTTACTCAACGTAGAGTCAAATTCCGTATTTTCAGTCTCTTTAAATTTATTTCCTATCACAATTATAGTAACCTATAATATCAATAAATAAATAAGAGTCATTTTTTTAGTTGGACACACCTCTTTTTTATCTTTATTCTTATCAATGTCCTTCTTGAGTGACACTAACATATCAAGTGATTCTGATTTCTCGGTATCATAAACTAAAATATAACCGTCAGCAATCGCCAAATAGTGTCTGGGGAGCTGCTGGTTGGTGGTTCCACTAGCTGTGGCCGTTTGGAGCGGTTCAAGGCCCGCAGTGTCATAAAAACGAACTTTTTCTCTTGTGCCTTTATCCGACTCAATATTAGCGACGTAAATGTCTTCAATAGTAGAATGTAACTCCTAGAAACCCCTCATTTAGTAAATCTTCAGCATTAGGACTGTGATACATACACTCTTCGAGGTTATATTACCGTAAATGACTTGCTCCAAAACTGCGGTTTTACCGACCCCTTTCATGCCGCATATCACTACTTTTGATGTTTTACCCATTTTGGGGCTGCCTGGAGTATTGTTTATTTCAAAACGTCAAATTTGACACCTGTCGTTGTCACAGGTGACATTGACAAACAAATACCAACGTATCAAAAAATTATTAATCATAAAATTCGCAAAAACCAAATGTTTGGATTTATTATCGATTATTTTGATACTTGATCAGTTCATTGTGCGCAATTAGTGATTGTAAATTGCTTAGCTAACTCGA
Source organism: Tribolium castaneum (assembly GCF_031307605.1). Lineage (NCBI taxonomy): Eukaryota > Metazoa > Arthropoda > Insecta > Coleoptera > Tenebrionidae > Tribolium > Tribolium castaneum. The sequence goes on from NC_087396.1 coordinate 17,390,118, forward strand.
TTACGTGTCAATAAATGCGCAACTATTTTTTCGGTTTGTTGGCTATCCTGCTTTTCGCTGTTCTAATTCCTAACCTCAAACGTGACGAGAACAAATTTGAAAATTCCGGCAAAATGGGCAAAGAAAGTAAAAGTAGTGAAGACAAGTACTCGATTTTACTACCAACATACAACGAAGTGGAAAACTTGCCGATTATCGTATGGCTGATTGTAAAATACATGGAAAAGAGGTGGGGCTTTTATTGCTTCTCTTCCCATTTTTAAAGCCACGTTTTAGTGGATATAATTACGAAGTAATCATAATCGACGATGGAAGCCCCGACGGGACGCAAGATGCCGCCAAACAGCTCCAAAAAATTTACGGCGAAAATAAAATCTTGCTAAAACCAAGAGAGAAAAAGCTGGGACTGGGGACTGCTTACATCCACGGAATGAAACACGCCAGTGGCAATTTTATTCTTATTATGGATGCGGATTTGAGCCATCATGTAACATGCATATTTTTCGTAAATATTACCTAATAGAAAAATTTTAGCCTAAGTTTATCCCACAATTTATTGAAAAACAAAAATCAAAGGATTATGATGTAGTCTCGGGGACGCGTTATGTGGGCTCTGGTGGTGTTTATGGTTGGGATTTTAGAAGAAAATTGATTTCAAGAGGAGCCAATTTTCTAACACAACTTTTACTAAGACCTGGGGCCTCAGACTTGACTGGTTCTTTCAGATTGTACAAAAAAGATGTTTTAGAGAAGTTAATCAAAAGTTGTGTTTCAAAAGGTTACGTTTTCCAGATGGAAATGATTGTGAGGGCGCGCCAATTTAATTATACCGTCGGGGAAGTCCCTATTACTTTCGTTGATAGGGTTTATGGGGAGTCTAAGCTTGGGGGCTCAGAGATATTTCAATTTGCTAAAGCTTTGCTCTATTTGTTTGCCACCACATAATTTTATATTCTGCATTCCAATAATTATTTGAAATAATAAATGAAACATTTATGTATGTTATTTTTTAATAAAAGTGCTTCTATGAAATATTTAAATTGTTTTTTATTAATATTGAATTGAAAAACATGTGACCGTGACACAATTGCCACTAGCGCCACCCTATCAATCCGTGTCGACTTCCCCAACTAGCGATCATATGACATTTGCCTCAATTCAGGTGTACTCGTACTCCGATTTCGTGGTGAATTTTGAGTGAGAATGGCAAGTCAAACCCAAGGAATCCAGCAACTCTTAGCTGCGGAGAAGAGAGCGGCTGAAAAAGTGTCAGAAGCCCGCAAACGTGAGTGTTTTTTGCGAAAAAAGCCCAAACATGAATCGCAGTGGGCGTTCATGTTTGACAGTCACGAGTTCTCAATTGTTTTACAGGTAAGGCCCGAAGGCTCAAACAGGCCAAAGAGGAGGCCCAAGATGAGATTGAAAAATACCGCAAGGAACGCGAACGCCAATTCCGCGATTTTGAGGCGAAACACATGGGCTCTAAAGAAGGGGTTGCTGCCAAAATTGAGGCGGACACCAAACAACGAATTGAGGAGATGAACAAAGCTATTTCCAGCCAAAAGGGCCCCGTAAGTTGCATTGAACTGTTAATTTTTTTACCGACTTCTCTGTATTACAGGTAATTGAAGAAATTCTGGCCTTGGTGTATGATATTAAGCCAGAGATTCACAGAAATTATCGTGCTTAAGTTCAACAGTACAAGTAAATGTTACTTAGAGAAATGTATAATATCGCAGTGTACTTCTTTAGTTCATTCCATTGTGTTGCACTTAATTGATTATAGGAATGTCTTTTTAAAAATATATATTGTGAAATATACCTTTGTTGTACAGTATTTGTTTTGTAACTGTTACTTATTGAATAAAATGTTTAGGGGTTTGAGACGTTTATATTAATGAAATCGTCTCTAAGACAATAAAAATCAACAGCATGCACAAAAAATTTTCATTGTTTCTTCAGTATGAACAAAATTATTTTTGTGGAATTTACTTTAAAAGATATGACAAGTAGGCAACCTCCAACTCAAGGATTGAGTTAGTCATGTTGCATACGTTAAGGGTTTTTTAATGAAATATGATTATATCAAAATGTTTTCCTTTTTTTTGCCTGCTTACTAAATCAAGTTGTAAATAAAATAATAATTATAAATATTTGGTTAAATTTGCTGCGTATAATCCACATTATTTTTATCTTTTTTTTTAATTTTATTAATTTATTAAATTTAATTATTTACTTATATTATTTAGATGTTTTAATAAATTTTTAAGGACATTGTGGTATTAATTGCTTAATACTATATTATTTAAAAATAAATCCATTTGGCAATTTTTTATTTTTAACCTTTTTACGAACCCTTAAATTGAACTATACCATTTAACAAAACTTTGCAATAAATTTTCTAATTTTGATCTTTATTTACGCTATAGTTTACATTATTTACTCATAAAATTTTACGCGTCATTGTCTACAGTTTATTGTACCTACCTGACAAGAAGTCAACGGTTCTCTATGCGTGTGTCTCGAAACTACTCATTTTAGTCTATTATTTAATTAATAACTATATTATTAATAGGTAATTCATCAAAGATAACGGTGATGCGATCACTACGAGTAAAACTTCTATTATGTCTATGCTATGCATCAATATAATGTTTACCAAACTACTGACCAAACTTTCCTCGATTCCTCGAAACTTTTCCAACTAGACCTTTTATCTATTAGTCTTATTTTATTACGTATTCTTTTTACTTTTTAAAATTAACATACTTCAAACATTAAAACATAGGTAGCTTTACGTAAAGACAGTAAACATATAATTCAGTATTAAACTTTTTTTATACAAAACAGAATCTATTCGTACCTTTACAATACAATTAGATAAGTTGCATAATGACAGAAACCTGCTGTACTACGCCTCAGTATCTGAGTAGTACTTATGTAATGGGTAGATTGAATAGAATGCAGCAAAAGCTTTTACTGTAGTTTCATCTCTTTCTCTCTAATAAAATAAATTCGGTCTATCTTTTACAATTACAGGTAAAAGCATTTACCTGTATTTTTTTAATATGGGCATACAATGTAGGTTTGCAAAAATTATTTTCACTGCATCTCAAAAACTAATTATTACACAGAAATGACGGTTTATATAAATATACTTTTTTTACTTTTTCTACAATTCCAGTGTTGGTATTACGAAAATTTAAAATATTAGTAATTTAAGGTACGCAATTTGTGCAAAAAATACGTAAAAAAGTGTTGCCCATCTCCAAAATTACGAACATCAATATTAGGTATTAAAATATCTTTTTCTGTAATTCATTTGTTTTTAGGGCATTTTTTTCTTGTATTTTTTATACAAAGTAACATGTAGGTAAGCATGATTTTGATTTAGATAAAAAATATTTTATCTTACTAGTACAGTTTTTTTAGGTTGATTTCTCTCACCGAAAACAATGGTATAAGATAAAATGTCGTATATCACACGTGATGGAAATGCCATTATAAAGCTCGTGAGAAGTGAAAGTGTCCCACTTGAGCACAAGCGCACTCGTGGATCAAAAATTCTCACTCGCATATAATGATGCATTTCTATCACTTATAATAATAATATACTATTTTGTGTACCGCTTTAATTAAATAATTTTAATTATTAAAAATTTTAGAAAATATCTGAAAAAAGTCGCATGTTTAGAGAAAAATATAAAGCATTATTAGTAAACGCTTATTTATGTGTGATTATTTGTTTTTGAAATCCCTATACAGTAAAAATATGCTTTTAGTAGACTCACCCTATTTGTAGTAGGTACTACTAATTGATAGATTTAAAATAATAAATAAAACACCTATAATAAATCAAAAAATATATTTGGAATTCTTGAAAAGTCTTCAATAACAATAAACTTACATAAGAATAAACGACTAAAAAATCACACATTTGACGAACACACATTAAAGTTTTGGTCAATTTGTACGTCTCTTCACCATTTAATGGCCATAGCAAGCTGCCTCAGCTTAATCGCAGATCCGAAAACCTTGTCCCAGAAGACGCTACTGATGCCAAAACCTAAAACTCGGCTTCAAACAAACCTTCAAACATTGTCATATCAACCTACCACTGTCATGATGTGCAAAATGGTGCTGATTGTGGTACCGCTTCAAATAATAAAAGTAGCTGTCTTCTTTAGGCGAACCGTAATGTAAATAAAAGTGAATCATGTCGTAAATAACGTATCCTAGAATTTGGGTAAATTCAGCTGTTTTCAAAACGAGTCAGACGAAATACCTGCTAGCCCTCCTGCTATAACTAAAAAAATAATCGAATCGGGAACGAAAAACGTACAAATTTCGTAAAGTACGTATGCTATTACAGCGGCAGGAAATGGCGGGAATACTAGTCTGCGAGGATCAAAAGGCACCTGGAAGTGTTGCTTGATTATTACTTTTTCCCATCGATTGTAATAAATAATTCAAAGGAGTATGTAATTTCCAGAGACACTCACACCCCATTTTGTAAAAGTATCATTTATTGCCATGGCGATGTTAAGTTGCAACAAAAAGCAATTCAGATGAGTTGGACACGCAATTAAGCTATCATTAGCGACAAAATAAAATGCGGTATTGAAAATCGAGTGCGGCCTTTACTACCTACTATTTGTTCAAAACAAAATAAGGGTGAAAATAATACGCACCTTGTGGTGAAGGCCGTGAATGGCAAAATGCACATAAATCATTACTTTTGATTTCCCGGATGGCTCCATATGGAAAACCCATCGGTGGAGAGAGTACTCTATTAGGGTCCACAGAACCACTCCTAGTACTACACTTAATACTGTTGGTAGAAAGGGGGATGGGTCTGTAACAAATTTCTAATTTTATTGCTAGTCAAAAACAAAACGACATGTGTAGATATCAACTTTAATAAAAATTGTGTGTAGAAGAAAACCGTGGCGTCACCTAGCATCAGTGCTGCCAAAAATATTTTTTTAACTTTTATTTCAAGATCTTTGTGATATTTTGACAAACTGAAATAGATAACGACTTTTTACTTTGAGTCCCGGTTTGAATTGTTTAAAACCGCGAGAAAGGGCTTGCTCTGGACCCACCTATGTTTAAAAATATCCATTAGATCATATCTGAATTCCTGTGTACCATGAAGCTCGCATGCTACAATCTCTTACACACAATTGATTTTTGTTTAAATAATTAAAAACCCACCTTCCGTGAGCTGTACGTATTTTCTAGTCCCATGGATGATAAAATACAAAATAACTGGCACCCAAACCAGCGGCACCACATACCACGGTGTGATGGTTAAATTCTCCAAAATTGGGTTACCAAACAACCTCAACTTCCTATCAACTGGAGATATCACCCATTCGTTGTATTTCGCCCCCAAATTGGCCACTTGTGCCAACATGGGCTTGTCCCAATCCACTAGTGCCTAAAACTCGCCAATTAGCATAAAGCCCTCATTTGCAATCTTTTTTCAAAAATTACTTCTAAGTCTTCCTGATCACCTTTATTACTACTATCGCGTCCGCCGTCTTTGTACTCTCTCAACAAATAATAGGCAGCTTTCGAATGTTGCGTTTGTTGCATCCTTTGTGTGACTTCTTTCTCTTCGTAGGGTTTGACATAGTTTATGCCGCCCGGATGGTTATTTAGAAACTCGTAAATGTTGTAATTCTCCCCCAAATGGTTAACTCGGAAGTGTTTTTCGTCCATGACGCTCTGGAAAATCGAAAGCAATTTTGTAAGTGGAATCGATCTCGCGCAACTTTGTCATTATCGGTATGTGCTTTTTGTTTTGCTCGACTCTAGTGTGTAAGCTTTCATAATCAAGGATCGAAAAACGGAGCTACAAGCGAAGATCTCTTTGATTATTCTGTTAGAAATTATAATTTTAGTGTTACGACTCGAACAAGTGATTAAATCACTGCATGCGTTATTTATGGATTGGATAACCCAACAAGGAAAGTCCTACTTTATTGTTGCAAGACTGTGGTAGTTTTGGGAGAAATTTTACTAAATACTAAACTAGATTTCATGTAGTTTTAATTACAAGGGCCCATATCTGCCCGTATTTTATGCAAAATTCCGAAGTGATGTAAACTAGATTTAAATTTCAAATTTCCGGTGCAGTTTTAGCGATTCAGGAGTATAAAAAGCCGATAAAAGATAACACTTTGTTTGTTGGCACGCATGGATTAACTGTCATGACAACAGGTTGGAATAAAAGAAGAAAATAGAAACAGGTATTAACTAAAAAGATTTAATAACATAAATATTTCACCAATAGTGCCTAAAATATTTTTCTACATTTTTTTAAAATTTCATTACCCGGCTTTGTTGTTGAGGATGAGTTTTTTCCCAATCACAATTAAAAAGTTCATTTATGAATTATGAGTGTGGAAACTAGAAGATATTGTCAAGTAAACTCGTCTTTATTATTTTACACTTCATTTGTAAAAATATCGTAAAATGGTAATTATTTTCAGTTATGATGAACCCAAATTGCAAAAGTAATATTAGATAAATAATTTAAATAGGCAGTACATACTTTTCTCCGATATATAAATTTCAAATTAAGTAGATCTATGACTGATAAATTTAGAATTTAGGCAAAATCAATAGTTGGTTATTCGATGGATGATACTATAAATTAGTATCAATAATATTGTAGTCATAAAGGTCCGCGTAATTAGAGACTTAATTAACATAATTGAACTAGTATTTTTGTAATTAATACTAGATACGTTCATTGTTAACTGTATGCGTACTTAACAATACAGATATTAATAAATATGGTAGATAAAAATTAGATTTTAAATGCAGATAATTAGCTTAATTATTTAAGAATAATTTGACGTTTCTCAATGCATTGTAAATTAATTCACTTCTGAATTAAATTTTAATTCGCTTTCTGTAATCGACCTCTAATTTACCAAATGATAAAAATTGGCTAAGATCTCGGCATTTGGCGTAAAATCCTTCGATTAAAACAAGTATTTGGTATTTGGTGAAATACTTTATAACATGAGATCGAAAAAGAATTGAATTAGAGCAGGCCGTGCCTGCGAAATTTTAGCCACATGTCAGAAATTTACAAATCAGATTTTTTCAAAAAATGATTCCTTATTGCTTAATCTAAATTATTCCGGAATGGTGCTGACCACCCAACAAAAAGTCTACATTGTAGATTGTTATTTTAATAAATGAAAAAATAAATAGGGGTAGAAATAATCAATTGGTGAATGATTCCTAGCAGAATTTCGAGAGAAATGTCTTTAACCGTTTATTTGCTAACACAGAAACAGGGCTTCTGGACACCTCCTTAGCCTCCTCTACTGTCTTTTGAAACACGATGTTTTGAAAAGAAATGTGGCTAAAGTTACATGCTGTAATTCAGAATATTTTTGATCCCATGGATATCCACAGTCAGAATTCGTCGGAATTTAATATAACAGGGCTTTCATTTCAAAAAGAGCAAATCTATTTTCAACCAAAAACAGGTCGATTAGGATCGCAAGGGGGAAAATCAAAACCAACATTAGTTACATCTTAGGTTTCATCCCTTAATCGCTAGCCACTGCTACTTTTAAAATTTTGAATTGCACCCCATAGTTTTTTCATCATTTTCGGAAAGGGAAAAAAATTGCGTATCTAACTGTCAAAGAAAAAAAATTGTCGATTTGTTTTTTAGTTAAAGGTGGTTATATTTTTGAAATTTTTAATCATGGTAGGCCATGATCTGAAGCCAATTTAATTTTAATAAAAAAATTGTTGATTAGGGATGCAACGAAAGTTAAAACCAACATTAGTAACATTTTAAGAAGTATAGAAACCTGAAATTTTCACAATAGGTAGCATTTATAATTTATATCGTAGTCATGTACTAAGGAAGGATTTTTGGAAAATCACCTCTTGAGAGGGTTAAATGGGGTGTTAAAAATAAAAATCCGTCATTTTTAAAGCTATATTCTTGAAAACTAGCGTTAGGGCGTTCGGATAAAAAAGAAGAAAGACGTGTTTAAGGATTTTTGGAAAAATCAACCCCTAAGAGGTTTAATTGGCGTCGTAAAATTTGTATAAAAATTCGTAACTTTTGAATTTACATTAATTAAAGTTGGTATTTGGGCTTTCAGTAAAAAGTGAAAAAACACGTATTTTAGTTGGAAATACTCCAAGGGGTTTTAACAGAGGTTGGAATTTGTATAAAAATCCGTCATTTTTCAATTTACATTTATGAAAATTGGTATTTGGGCAGTCGGTAAAAATAAAGAAACACGTGTTTCAAGATTTTTTTGAAATTCTACCCCCAAAAAAGTTGAATATCAAAATCCGTCATTTTTTAACTGATATCTATAAAAATTGGTAATTGGACATCCGGTAAAAAATAAAGTATTTTATTATTTTTAGAAATTCCACCCCCGAAAGCGGATTAAACATAAAAAATCGTCATTTTTGAAGCTATATTCATGAAAAATGTTATTTGATCTTTTTATCAAAAATGAAAAAAATGATTTTCGAAGAGGGTTGAATATAAAAATCAGTAATTTTCGAAGTTATAACCAAAAAAAAATGGTATTTAGGCGTTCGTCTAATAAAAATAAAAAACGCGTTTCAGGGTTGTTAAAAATTCTACTCCAAGAGGGTTATCAAAAAAAATCCTTCTAACGATTAAAAATAAAAAAATTTGAAAATTACATCCACAAGAGGGTTAAACAGAGAATGAGTTTGTTTTGCAAAGCAAAATTTACTCGGGCTCGCATTGGGTCACGGTTTTAAAGTTCACAATAAAATTATGTGTTTCTACTTTTTGTTGTACTAAGTTTTGCATTGTTTTTCCGTGTTTCAAAATGGTTGTGGACATGAGTACGAAGCCGTGGGCAATTGCTATTCTAATAGTAAAAATAGGCAAATATATTAAGAATTTATAGGAATAAACAATCTTTGTTGAGTTCTCAAAACAATTCAAAAATTACTACTTTTACGCTAACGTTGAAATTAATATCCCTTAATCTTCAGCTTTACGTGAGCAAAATCATATTATTGAACACCCAAACAACAAGCTCTGCACTTCCTTGTCGCGCAATAATTATCACTGTTGATTTGTTCTAAGCACTTCTCTCAGGGGTCTCATATAACAAAACTGTTATCACGTGTGAAAAAATTGATTTTTACAAAAAGCTTTTCCCTATCAAAAATTATTATTTAATCGATTGCAAAATGCTTTATCGCGCCATCACTGTGACTATTATTTTGTAACAAACTTTATTATCGCACAAGTGTTCGAATTAAATTGAATAGTATGACTGTGGGCTAAGCCGAAATAAATGAGTATTGACTGTACTTTGTGACTTTGTAAAAATCGTAGCTTATCTTGGTGCAAATATTTAGTTTGTATTGTTCAAGCGCGAATTCCGACCAATTCATTTCAAATTTTTGCTAAGTAATATTATTATTTTTTGATGATTTCAATTACACATTTGTCAATTGAAGACAATAACAATAATAAAATCTTAACTCGACCAATTATCCAGTCATTCTTCTACACTTCGCTGATGTGTAAATCTCAACAAAATTTTCATCGTGAGTTGGTGAGACTGCAATTATCAGAGACACATCAAACTTTATCGATTCCTGTGGCAAATGCAATGAGGACAAGTAAACAGCACGAAACTAAATAGTAATCGATCGAATATCCACGCAAAGTGCGAGCTTTTCAGTTTCATCTAAAAACACGTGTTTTTCGAGACGGTCGATCGAATTAATTATGTATAGCTAAACGGATATATTGATCTCAACAATCTGTGACACACTTTCAATACAAAGAACAAATCACTGTCAATATGTGAAAAAATCAAAATTTGTTATTCTAATACTTACATTTGCTATATCTACGTGCACTTGCTCGTTGCTCATTCACACCAAGTCAAAAAATCTATTTCCAAATTGAGTATTCTTTGAACTAATCGCGCTTATCAGCAGGTAGTCTTGTCTTATCAGCGGCTTTTCGTGTTATTTACTTCCATATCCAATAAATGTAACACAAGGAATAACAGGGAACTAATATAAATTTTGCAAAAAGTGTATTTTCAGCCTGATGCCTAAGATGCAGCTTTTACGCTCGGATTAATAGCAGAATTACGCTTCTTCTTGTCTAATTGATTTTGATAAGAACAGTACTTAAATGAAATTTACATAATCCTAGATAGCGTGCCAACAAGGTGAATCAGTATTTATCAGATCATGGCCATGATGTGTTTTGGAGAGAAGTTTTGACGTATTGTTGACTCACTTTTGTGTTATTAAAGAGATAAAAGAAATCAAAAAAGTGGCACGAAGGGTTGGGAGCGGCCAATGTGGAACTTACAGAAAACACTAATTAGATAGATTTGGTCGTTGACACACCTAACAAAATATTTTTGTCATTCTATTGCATTTTACTGCTTGCGTAAATCACAAGGAAGGTTTATTTTGACCCTGTAATTTTTGTAGGACTAAAATAAATAATAGATCATGTTTATGTCTGGTATTGACTTAACTTATTTTTCCTAATGGTTCGAAATCGTGTCTAAAAGATCCACAAAAAATATAAATACATGACCTCGGATATTTTATAAATAATTGTACTTCACATACGTCAATCATAGCGACACAAAAATATTACCACCAATAAATCATGTTGTAGCTACAAGTCGAAAACTACATTTCCGGTCATCCTTTTCCGTGTTGTTTTGTGAAATCAACTTCGTAATTCTCTTTTAGGACATTTAGTACAACTTGGCAAACAGTTATTTTTTGAAAAGTGTGTCAGAAAGTCGGCAATAAAGCTTATTTTGGACGATTTTGTAAGCAAATTAGGTACTTTAGGACCACTTTGCTGATTAGATCGCGTTTTAATAGGTGGTGTGTCACATTCGTATGTTTTAAGTCTGATAATGAAAATATACAGTTTTGTCAGAAATTGCAACAGTCATAAATTATAACCTGTGCACTAATTTGTTATCTAAAATAATTACAAAATTGTTAATTGCGAATTTATGAGCACCCATATAAATTACAGCATGTAATGACAATAAAATAATCTTTTGAAGCTTTCACCAAAAGCAATAAGTTTACCACCACAAAAAACGAAATATTTGGCTGTGAACGAAAAATTGAGGTTTTTTTTTGATGAAAGGAAATACAATACCTATTTTTTTTCATATTTGTTTGAATTCATGTCTCTGTTTTTAGTAATTGTTGTATTTTTTGAAAAGTAAATAAATATTAACAGAAATTGAAATTAATGATTACAACATTACTTCTTGTTTCACTAACCTAGACCACGTTTTATACCAACGTAAATCGTTATAAATAGCCTTACATGTTGTCTTCATTAAGGCAAACTCATTGCGACATGTCAAACATTTTTTTATTAAACATTCTTAAAAATTCAAACCATTATTTTTAATTTTAATTTATACCTACGGACTGATATATGTTGCAATTAAAACCAACCGATAGCACTTGTAACACTTTTACGTTATTTTAGTTTCGTTTGAATAATACGTACTGGTAAAATACACTGTCTTAATTCCTACACAACTCAGCATTGCATTGCTACAAAATCCCGAGTCTCTGATAAATTTGCACAGCGTTTCTTATCTTAGGGAGATTAAACTGACGCACTCCGAAAGCTTTCCGGAACCTAGGACAAGGAGTCCTTTTTACGCGGAACTCGGAGCGATACTGAAGTCCGCGTTTAGCGTCCCCGTTGATTACTATAGATCGAAGTGTTGTTATTAGGTGCAACAGTCACAACATTCGACGGAAAACTGAACTTTTCCACACTCAAAAAACGAAATTTTTAAGGAAGCAAGAATTAGCCTTGTTAACGCTTTTGATGGTCTTGTAAAACGATAATTAGTCAAGGTGAAAAGTATTGTTTAGCAATGCAAATATTCAATCAAAATTTTGGACTAACTGTCACAACTGTGTTTGTTTGAAATAATAACAATTATTATTGTTGCTTTTTACAGTAAAAGTGTCTCCCTATTTGCTCGTAATGCTTCAATAACCATTTACATGGCCATTAACATATTTAATAGTAAGTAACCATCAAAGTGTGACACCGATGATGAAGCATTGTTACGCGGTTCCAGCGCCTAAAACTTTTCCAATACAACCAAAATTCTTACCTTCAAAAAGTGGTTCCGCTGGTAGTACAGTAAAGGTCACTATCGGTTTAAAAATAAAAAACTAATTTTCATGCTTTTTTATTTCTAAATACACAATTTCCTCCGTGTTACATAAGAATTTTTAATATGTAAATAATTCTTACAACAGTCTTGCATTTTTGAACCTAAATTCAACCCTTCCTAAAAATAACTAAACAACAATCGTTAATTTTTTACTGAAGCGTTTGGGAGGGAATCCCTCCTACTTTGTTATTGTGAAAATGTTCTCTATCGGCTAAAGTCACAACTTTTTTCAGAAAATAACCCCTAAATGTATTTTCTGAGCAATTCGCGATATAATTGTACTATTTATTAACCGTTTTCAAAAATAATTCGAGAACGTATGCAGCCAGGCATACATTCCGTCTGTGCAAAAAGTTAAAGTGTGCAACATTTGAAAAAATTCCGAGAATAAACATTGAAGATACAAAAATTGTCAAACACAGTGTGTTGAGAAAGTATTCATTCTTCGAGTGGAAGAGAGGAATGGCCACACTGAGCTTGAGCCAGGCACACACATTTATTATTTTTCGGTTTGAAATGGGGTCTAACGTGCATCGATAACAAAATAAAATAGAAAAAAATCGGTTTTATTGGATGAACAGTACAAAATAAAATGAAAAATGGTTCTACTGAGTATTAAACATTAATTATTGTTTCTTCGTTCAATACTTAATTGGCTAGGGCGAGGTTTTGAACCGCGCCAAGCTTATTTAGGCTACTAACCTAATATCAACAAGCTTTGCTTCAATATAGTATTTCGCCAATGTTGTAATACAACACGTCATCACATTTTAGTCACTCATGCAAAAAATATACCGTTTACAACATTTTGGCACGATACTATAATTCGATAAATTCTTTAAACACAATTTGCATCTTCTAGGAATTAAATAAGTACTCGTATTTACACTATTTACAATGTAAATTACACCAATTGTTTACAACAACTAACTAAAGCTAGTAACAATTGGATTATTGTTCAGAGACGTCTCGACACTTTTAATTACTCAAAATAGACAATTTGTGGCGAAATAAGTCAACCGGGAAGAAAATTTCGTCATGCCAGGCCTTCAATCTAAGGAAAATATCACAATTTAACTATTCTAAGACATCTCTTTTCAATAATCATCTATAACTTCCATACGAAAGCTTTTTTCTAGACGGCTATTGACTTGAGGCCCATCATCGTCATCCGAATCGTCGTGGTACTCCCCCAGAGGACCAACGTCATCCTCGTCGTCGTCCAACTGGAAAAAATAGTCTTAGTTTCGAACCAAACAGCCCGATCATGCAAGACATGCCAAAAATTTCGAAAATCATGCACCGCCACCTTAAAGTCCAACTAGTTTACTTACTTAAACTTCGAAATCTCCAATTGTAAATTTATTTTTGAGCGTGTTGGTAGCAGTGATACATGGTCCGTCCGGACTTGTTAATTGCTCCTAACCAATTAAATTAAGTTAGCTACTACATGGTCTCTCACAGTTAGTCTTATTAGCTGGTAAAATAGACAAAGTGGGGGCAAACTTACATCAACGTCTGTGATCATTTCTTTGGTGGACACTGTTGTGTCAATTCTTCTGATGGAACCTTCGTGGATGTTGATATCCATCTTCAGGCATTGGTAGCGGCGCAAGAGGAACACCATTGGGATAGGGAGAACCCCAGCGGCGATCATTGCGACAGCTATGGCCAAAACCCAGCCGGGATAAACCGTTTCCACAGCTTTACCCTAGAAAACAAATTAACCAAAGTTTAAAAGAATTTGAAGTCGTACCAGGTCAGGGATCCACGCTTCATACGACGGATGCTTCTTCACCATGTCTGCAATGGAAGCAATCAGGATGGCGATCATTATAATCGGCGCTAAGAACCTCCAAGTCAGCTGCCAATACACCCCCGGCTTAATCCCGGTCATATCTTGAATATCCTTCGTAAATTTCTCGTGTCCGTAAACATAAATCACGGAAATCATCTCCATCAGTGCCACAAGGACCAGTCCGATGGTGGCGGCGAATGAATCAAACATCTTCAGCCAATATTCGCCAGCTCCTGTTGTGAAGATCATGCCGATGCAGAAGCAGACGACACAGACGAACGCTGTGATGTACTGCTTTCTGATTCTTTTGAGGATCTCGATATCAAAGATGGTACAAAGCATTCCTTCCAAAATGCCGATCTGCGAGCCAATTCCAAGGGAAAGGAGCATCAAGAAGAATATCACAGCCCAAAAAGGAGCACCTGGAAGCTCGACGATGGCTTGGGTGAACACGATGAAGGCTAAACCAGTTCCTTGGGCGGCCTTAAATAACCAAGTTAGAGAAGCAAACGAAAAATCACATTTACTAACTCCGCTCAGTTCGTCCTCTAACGAACAAGTCCGAAGTTGCGCTAAAGTCGAGTTGTTTAAATTTTTAACCGCTTCCTCGTACATCGTCGTCGAAATATCGGCCACTTTTGCATTTGCAAAGTGCCCATTGCTGATCAAAAACTGTATATTGCTGCAAATCATCAATAAAATTTCAATCTGACCACTTTTTCAACTTACTGCTCCAAACATTTGTCAACATTGCTCACAGCTTTGAACCCCAAAATGGCAAAAATTACCACGCTGGCGTAAATCGCAGTGAAGGCGTTACAAACTGACACTAGAATCACGTCCCGGACGCAATTATTCTTCGGCGTGTTGTACGACCCGAAAGCGATCAGTGACCCGAAAGCCAACCCAAAAGAGTAAAACACTTGGGTGGCAGCTTCGAGCCACACTTTCGGGTCGAGGAGTTTCTCGACTTTGGGGGTGTACATGTGGGCTAAGCCGGCGCTGGCGCCTTTCAGGGTGATTCCCCGGATGAAGAATATTGTCAGAACGAGGTAAGGGAACATGGAGGTGAAGTAGACGACTTTTCCCGAGCTTTGGATGCCTTTCATCACAATGAAGAACACGATGATCCACGACAGGAGGAGGCAGAGGACGATCCACCAGCGGGGAATCCCCGGATCTTCGATGCTGGTGGCGGCGTCCAGAGTGGTGCGGTACCAGAAATAGGCGGTGGCGGAGGATTTGTCGCATTCGGGGACCGCGGTGCCGTTCACCACGGGGCAGTTTTCCCAAGGGAGCGGGTACTAATTGCAAAAATTAATTTACGTCGGAGGCTGCGGGTTGGGGCTCACCTGAAAGCTGTTGAAGAAGTAATAAAAGCACCATGTTATGATGACATTGTAATAGAGAGCTACGAAGAAAGTGACGATACACGACGAGATTCCGATGCCGCCCAGCCATGGGTGGATGGTATTCCAGACACCCAACGAGCCCAACCTCATCTTCTGGCCAATTCCCAGCTCGATGAGGAAGAGCGGGATGCCTTCAAGGATCAACATTACGGCGAAGGGAATAAGAAAGGCACCTGAAAAAGCCATGAATTATTTTCACGCTTGAAGGACGTTTAGCTAAAATTATAGGTGGCAGTTCTGACGCAGATTTTTCTAAAAATATGAAATATTTCTTTACGTAGGGAGAGGTGTGACTCGACGTCAATATTTGTTTGTCTCAAAAAAATTGAAAATTTGAAGCAAATTGCATTTTGTCGTTGGCGTTAACATCGATAAAGGGTGATAACGCAAATCCGCGAAATGATTTGCTAAATTAACTTTGTATTAACTAATAAAGATAACAGGTGACGATCGATTACTATTTGTACGATAAATCTACCCACTTTCAACAAATGATCTCGACGTGAAAAATTTGATTAAAACTTGGAGCAAACAAATCAATATTTGCGGCTTATAGGATACATAGCCGCAATAGAGGTTTAAATTGCTTCCGATTAATCTAAATTAAGTCACGTTGGTGACTGGAGTAAGGTCGAGGTCAGCTTATGGACAAGTGAGAGCAATTCGTTTTAATTTTCTTTGGAAAAACTAAAGCCTTCCGATAATTATAATAATTACTATTATCACCTATAATTTTTATCTTCCTCTGCCTAATTCCTTAATATATTTTTTTTCTTGTAGGGAAATTCATTAGTAATTTTTCATTACTAATAAATAATTGAAATAATGAATACATAATTTTTGAAAAAAGCATTTTTTAATTTTTTATAGAATGTGACAAAATTTCATAATTCGATTTTGCCCTCTCTTAAACTGCTCTTCGCAAAATCTCATTTGCTAATCGAATCCCCTCATATCAGACAGCCATTATCCTGCAAAGCCTCGCTAACTTCATCACCGTCACCAGAAGCGAAAAACTTTCAACCACTTTGCAAGCTTTGTCTCGCATATTTCGTATTTTGCACCCCGCTGTTGCCCCTTTCTTCCATTGAGGGCAGTTCAAAGCTCCAATTTAGCTCGTTATCTCGGCGGGAATAAAAGTAAAAGGTCTCTTTGGTCGTAACGACGCAATTGCTCAGAATCGATAGGGAAAACTGGGACAATCTCCTCACGGTATGTGGGTCGCAAAATACCGGAAAATCTGACACGTGCGAAAAACAAGACACTTTCGACACAAAAGTATGAAGTGTGTGGAATGCGGCTTCAGTTATAGCAGCGCTTCTTTAATTTATAAATAGGTCGCTTCGGAAATAAATCGGTCAACGGTTGGACGGACACGATTTATTTTCTTTTTGGGTGCGTTTTACGCTGGGGTTGACCATTTGAGGAGTCGCGACTCACGAATAAATAAAATTGGCCGGAAGGGTTGCAGCAGCGTGGTCGGCAGGAATATTGATCTGTTGCAGGAATAACCCAAACGGAAGCAAACAATTTGAGTTATTACAAAAATAATAGAAAAACAATTACGTCCTTGACAGTTGTAGTTCAATGGCAAGAGTAAAAGATTAAATTACCCTCAGTGTAAATAAATACCAATTGTTTTGTACCTATTTTTAGAACAACAGCAACGAAAAACCAGAAATTTTAATCAATGGGCGGCGTGAGACCGCAACTCAGTCGAAATCGATTTTATCCAGCAGGAAGTTCAAATTCCTGCACACGGAGTACAAAACTCCCCGATTCGGTACAAATGTTTGGAATTCGGTGTCAATGAATTTTCCATTCGTTGATAGGTACTTGCTGTTCTAGAGTTTCCTGTTATCGCAGCAAAATTGCCACCTGCGGGAAAATATTCCACGATGACAATAATTCTATTAAATTATTTAATAACCAATACTGTCGTTTTGTAACATTTTTAATTGACTGTGATGGTTTCTCTGTATGGTCCAAGTGTTGTTAAGACCATCAACGGTATAATTCAGTTCAATAAGAGCAAGGTCAAGATTGGCCGTTGCGAAGGGGAAGACAAAAAGACGCACACCTGGACCTCGGCGAACCTCAGAAGGGGTCTACACCGAAATTACGGAAAAAAAATTGGCAAAATGCTAGCAAGGATTGATGTTTAAATAATTTAAAGTCAAACTTTTAATACTCTTTTAAGTATACTTAAAAAAATCCAAGATTCAGGCCCGCTTTCACCAACTTTTGGTTAAATCTAATGAGTACTACTTAAAAATAATAGTTTTCGTTGATTTATTTTACTACTAAAAACTTTCCTTGGTGAAACGGGGCCTAAGATTTTAAAATGACTTTAAAGTTTCCACAATTATATAACTAGTAGCACTCTTATAAATTAGATTTTTAAGTAGATCTTAGAAGTTGGGAAAGGAAAATTTAGAGCACCTGTACAACAGAGTACTTTGTATAGTCAGTACACATCTGGCGTTTAAACCAATAAAAAATACGCCAACAATAACATTGAAATTAAATATGTGAATGTATATAGTAGAAACAAAAATACATACATTTAGTAAGTAAAACAGTAAAATATAATCACTAATAGCAATAAATAATTGTGAAAATCCACAAAAACAAACTAGTAGTAGTCTGTTTAGACAATATTAAAGCTAAGGTAGTGTAGTACAATGAAAATATACAATGAAATTTTGATACAGAAGAAAAAAACTCAATGGATATGTTTCGCGATTAAAAACAAAATTTGTGACATGTACTTAACATATTTAGAGAATTGAAACAGCTAAAAAAGTGGAACGAAACTGAAACAATAAATAGTTCAGTGCTATTATTTCGCGAACGCTTAAATTTATTTTTGTTGCTTGAATTGAACGTCCTTGAATCGATCGAATTTTATTGGCGCAATCTAAATCTTTTTAAAAATAAATTTAAATCTAAGCATAGTTCTGTAACAATACACAGTGGAAGCAAATTTGCAGATTGCATAAAATGATAAATTCGCGTGATGCCCCATGTGACTCACCCCCGCCGTTCTGTTGACACAGATAGGGAAACCTCCAAATATTCCCTAATCCCACCGAGTACCCGATAATTGACAGAAAGAACTGCATTTTTCCGGACCAGGCCGCGCGGTCCGGATCCTGGTCGATGGGGGCGCTGCCCCTGGAGATGATCGAGCCTCGAGGGCCCTGCAGCACGATGGTGACACCCGGTTTGCCCCCTTCGGGACCGTTCCGGGTGTTGAGTGGAGCAAGTTCGTGGCCGTTCCGGGTCATTTCCGGAGTTTTTGTTGACATAAGTCCGCACTAGCACTGGAAACTTTGAAACACACGTGAACTCTGCGACTGGACAGTCTTAACCCATGGCTTCAGCAGGATGGCTCGATCGATAGGACATGTGCTTCAAGCGATTTTCAACCCTAGAAAAGGCGGACGAATCGAAAGCACCGAGGAGCGATGCCGGCAGACTGAACCGACGAATGTTGAGGCGTTCAGGAGAGGATTGTTCGGAGCGTTTCGTCCTGAAACGAGCTTTCAGCAGAAAACAGTTTT
Source organism: Tribolium castaneum (assembly GCF_031307605.1). NCBI lineage: Eukaryota > Metazoa > Arthropoda > Insecta > Coleoptera > Tenebrionidae > Tribolium > Tribolium castaneum. Next base: position 17,409,145 of record NC_087396.1, read on the forward strand.
GATAGAAATACTAGGACCCAAGTAAGGACGAGTTAGTGGAAATTTACACAAGGGAGGAATCTAAAGGGATTTTCATGATTAGGAGAAAGTAATCAATAAATTGGTTCTTTGTTTTAAAGACAAACAATTTATTATAAACATTACTTAATTTATCACAACAAATTTACGTTTTGTTTTACTTACCTTTTAAAAGGGTAATAATTTTGCGTTTTTATGACTGCTTTAAAGGAAACATTATTTGTACTCTATTGCTACGTTTTGATATATTATGAATAAATTTCGTTTTTCGCTTGTGTTAAAATATTTCTGACCGGAATAAATTAGAGCCGCCTCCGGCTTGGGTCGATTTATGGGTACGTAACCTGAACGACCGCCTGTAGCTTCGTCCTTTAATATTGAAACGGCCATTTCAGGCTACACCTGTCCTGCTAGCGAATGGAAATTTACCAGTCCCGGAGCGTTCCGGATATACGCAAAAGCTCTCTCGATGTCTGGGTCCGGGAACACGATTCGCACCGGAATCGACCGCAAACGCACGAGGGGAACAATCAATAATGTATTATTGCACAGGTTCGATCCGGAGCTAAACTCCCGACCTAATTCAGGAAGGTAGTTTAGGCAAAGCTCCGGAGACTGAAAAATCGATACGAATAAATTTATTTAAACTTATTTTTAATTACGACTTGAAGACGGTTATTAAAATTTCCTCACAGGAACCTCTCTTTACTTCAGGAAGAACTATCGATTGCGCTCAAATCCGGTTCTCATTTTATAAAAGGGGACACGTTTTTTTTCAATTTTGTCGACCCTTATTGAAAAATATCGTCGTGCTGTAAATTTTCTTTGACAAATAAACGAGTTTTGACCTCGATACCAAAGCTCGACTTTTCTAATCTGTCACAGATTGTGTAACTTTTCTTCGAGCACAGCTGCGGATTTATTTAGCGTTGACTTTAATTAAATGACGATTTTGAGGGCAAGGGAAATGGGGTGATAGCGAAACTGCGGAAAGTTTTATCTCCGGTGAACGAAAAAGAGATTAAAGTAATATTTGGGGCATTTAAATTGAATTTTTGTTGTTTCAACATGACCTGAATCAGATGATGAAGTCGGAGGGAGAAAATTGGGTCACATGTAAGGGCACTATATTGATCGTTTTTGATCTTAAACATAATATATTACCTATATCTATATTTTTTATTATTTACTGGATTAATTTTGCGGGGACGGAAAAATATATCTTTTATAGAACAGAAGTTAAACTTTGACCTTTGTATGAGCGCGTCGCCTTGTACAAGTTACAGATATCGATTTAAAAGTTTCATAATAAAACAAAAAATAAACTTTTGTTACAGTTTAAAGATTTACGAATTTAGTATTTTGGTCGACGACGGAATGTAAAGATATGAGGAAGAAATAAAACATCTTGACTATGTTATTACTACTAACTGTCCTTTGACAAAATTTGATATTTGATATCTGTCGAATTGTACGTTTTTGCTACATTTACTCGTAGTTATTTAGCCACAGCTCATACAAATCGGCTGGTTATTTTTGTAAACTGAATGCATCGATTGCTAACTAAAATAACTTCTTAAATAATTTATTTATCTCTCTATTTTAAGCAAATCCTACAGTATTGTAAGGACTGTTCCCTGTGTTTATTATTGTAATAAACATTCATTTTGTAACATTGATTAAAACCCTCCATTCATCTATCGCCCACGCTCCAAAATCCCCAAAACTGCTTGGCATTCCCGAGACGACGTCGCGACGCCTACGACGCCGAATCCGTACACCGGTGTAACGTAGTCGAGGGGCAAAAGGAGCGTCGAAGAGGCGTCATAGTGACGTCAGAATACGCCTCCGTGCGATCGATGGTAAAGGCGATGGTGCAATATGGCGCAGTGGATGGGATAGAGATGGAAATGGGTCTTTGGTTTGGGCACTATATTACAAGTGGGATCATTGCATCTGCTGTATGGTAGGCAAGGGAATTCCATAACTGAATTTGTGTAGCTTAGGCCGACGTTTATGAACTAAAACGACCTACAAACATCCGCAATACCCAACTGGTAGCGCCACCTCTTAGAAAAACACAAAATCTGCTCTTTATAAGTCTTTATTAAATAGTGGCGATTTTTTGGTAATTGTTGTACTATTTGATACAGTAGAAAGCATCTGAAAATCAAAAATTAAACTCAGAACACAAACATTACACACGTTACCTTCAGTAACAGACACAATCCACCTAAGATATGACGTAACTCTTGTATTTACTGCTGGTCTCGAAGTTGCACATCCGATTCCGTAAGAAATGATTCCAAGCAACTGTAGTCTCCTTGTGTTTGGGTCTTGCCAGAGAATCGGTCCTCCAGAGTCACTCTGGCAGGCATCTCGATTAGGTGCGTAGGTACAGATTTGACGATAGGTTACAGGGTTGTCTGTGATCGTAGCGTTGCATTCTTCTGTAGAAACCACAGTCAAGTCGACTTCTTGAAGTGTGTCTGACTTTGGCCCAGCGACATCGACAAAACCCCAACCTATTTTCCATATTACAATTTTTTCCAAAATAGTAAGAAATTTTTACCTAAAGCTGTAACAGTTTGGCTGAGAAAATTGACCGACGTGTATCTAAATGGCAGACAAACGGGGCCTACAAAAAGGCTGAACTCGATTGGTTTTTCAGTTTGCAAAACCGCAATGTCATTAAGTTGGGTGCTTTGGTCGTATGACGGGTGTGAAAACATATTTGAAATTTTGTAAACGGCGGCATAAGGGGTGTCATCGCCTGAAACAAACCCTGTTGGGATTTTTCTTGGATGACTGTAAAATTACCAGAAGTCATATTGTGGTCTCCCACTAGTAAAGCAAAATCGTCGGGTGTTTTATGTAAAAGACAGTGAGCAGCAGTTAGGGCGTATCTGTCTGAAATAATTGAGGCACCACAGAAGGCATCGAACGTCCAGCGATCGACCATAGCGGCCATTGATGGGTATTCGTTAATACCGGTCTCATGCCCTCCAATAATCCTAGTCTTTGGAAAAATTTACTTTCAGTCATTTGCTAAAAAAAGTTTTTACCCCTTTTTTCCAACCGCAGTCACAAGTGTTGGGTCGTGCCGTGGTTGTGGTAGGAGGCGATGTTTGCATCGGTGTTAAAGAGCAAGAAAAACGCCCCCCGTACATAGGGTTAGTTAAGAAGAACCCTAAAATTTTTATTAAATTTTTTATTATTTTTTTAATAAGATCGTACTCACCAACTGCAATAGCATTGTCTTCGGTTAGAACTGTAGTCGACGTCTTCCCGCAATAGTTTGTGGTCTGCTTTTGTAAGTTTTCATCTCCGCTTCGGGAAACAGAAAGCCGATCGCTGTAGCAGTTATAAGACTACAAAAAATTATATTGGAAAAATCTAAACTAAGGTCTTACAGTCGATATATCAATATCTTCACACGTTAGGACTATGACGGTGCCAACGGGACTTTTCCCAACCCATCGGCAAGCAATTGGAGGTCCGGTATAATTCGGATACCCCGGATTGTAAATGTAGTAGTTTTGTCCTAATTCCATGTCTTGGTAAAAGTCACAATTTGAGTCGATGGCCATCGAAACCGGCATCAGGAAGTTAAAAAGGGCGGCAAAACCCATGGTTCGATACAAGTTTCCGCCTAAAACATTTTGGAATCAACATAATATGCAGAAATTTAATTTAGGTTTTATTGGTCAAAACTTGAATAAAATTTTCAGTATCAACAAAATTCATATGATTTTAATTTTAGCTCAAGTCAGTTTTCGAAATGTTTAAAAAAATAATAACAGGATTTGGTGGTATTTAAAGAGATTTGCGTGGATATAAAATTATCAACTTAGATTTAGATAAAAAAAATCTAATTAATATTAAAAGTTAAGACTACAACGCATCGTGACAAAAGTAGGTGGGTACATGATTTCGTAAAATTGAAGAATTATGTTTAAAAAGATAGATTTATTTTTGGTGTGATAAATACAATTACATATAAAATTAAACACTGAAATTAAATAAATGGAGTACTTACACCACATTTTGTCTTTACTACCGACAACTATCAACAAAAATACATTAAGGGAAAAACATAATAATTATTGTTATTACAGTGTGATAAAACGGCGAAAGTAACGTGAGTTCTGTGATAATAAAACTTATATAGCAGCTAATAAGTTTTGTTTTTTTATCAGAAAGTCTGATTCTTATCTTTGACAAATAAAACAATTTAGGAGTGCATATTTAAAGAATTAAAAATATTCTTGGAAATTTTTTATTTGGATGTCTACCCATACGTAAGTACTCGTTTATTTTTAATTAAAAAGTGTTGCAAAAATCTATTCTAACTAATCATAATTCTTGTTGCTATTGCTTTTATTGATTTTGCATTATCGGTCGTTGATGTGTAGGAGAACAGTTACCAGGATACAAGGAAAAGCAAATTGCAAAATTGAGGAGAAACAATAAAATATATTTCGTTTGTGAGATAATGAGGTAATTTATCAGTAATTGAAGTCGAAATGAAATCTTAGAAGTTGTAAAAAACTAATAAAATATAAGAGAAAATCGCATGTTTGGTTCAAAAATTTTAAACTGTTTAACAAACTTAATTTAAAATCATACCTTGCATGTTTCGTCTATTTTCTAGAACAACTAAATTTGAAAAACTCGTGTTTTTTGAAGAAAAACACCTTAAATGTGTTGTTTCCCCACTTTAAATATTTAAAAGTTTTAAAAGCTTGCTATTAACCTGTCACTTAGAGCGAAATCCTTATCCATGTATTTTTCAAAATTGCTTTAAAAACAATGTTTTGAGAACCATATTAATTTGTCCATGTTCATCTTTTTGTACCATCGGTGGACAAAAAAACTGTTACATTCAATATTTGCTTATTGTGTATCAAACTTTTGAATTGTCATTGAAGCCAAAAATTATCAGAAATCTAACTATAGCCGTTGGACCTCTTTGAACCAAAATTGATTCTAAATCAACTGTGTTCTTTATCCAATTTTTGGACATGTAGAAAATATTAAAAAACTGAACTTTAACTTAATTTTTTTTATAATATGTCATTACTCATTAGTGTCCTATTTGCAAAAAATTTATCCAAAATAAATTTGAGATTTTTTGACATATAAAATTGTTAGGAGGATTAAAACGCTTTACCGAAATTTTTATTTATTTTATTGAATTTTCTTTAAAGCTGGGTAAGACAATGAAAAGTATATTTGTCTGATATTGTATATTTTTACCAAAACCTACAAAATCTACATTGGCATCTAAAGAATACAAAAAGCAGCATCTACAACATTTCATAAAAGAAAATAATTTGGCAAGTCCTGAGGATTTACCGCTGCATACTGAAACAATCCATGACAAGAAAGCTGTAACTCTTGTATTCACGGCTGGTCTTGAAGTTGCACACCCAACTCCGTAGGAAATAATCCCAACCAATTCTAGTTTACCACTTTGAGAAGTGGAACCTTTCCAGAGCAGTGGACCCCCAGAATCACTGAAACACGAGTCTTTGCCAGGAGTGTACGTACAAATTTGAGTTGACCAAATTTCTTCGTCTATGCGGGAATCACAATAGTTGTTATCAACAACCGTTAGGTCAACCTTTTGTAAAGCGTCTGCTTTCTGTCCGGAAACATCGGTGAAACCCCAACCTGCAAAAATAATTTAAACCGAAAACGTGGCAGAATTTATCTACCTAAAACTGTAACTTTTTGATTTACGAAGCTGTCTCCACCGTAGTAGAATGGAAGACACACGGGGTAAACGGCAGCATTTAATTCAATTTTTTGCTCAGTTTTGACGACTCCGATGTCGTTGTGTCTAGACTGAGAGTCGTATGAGGGATGTCGGACGATGCTTTGCACACGATATAAAGCCGCTGTTGCAGTGTCTGACCCTATAAAAACATCAGGAAAGTTTGGTGATTTTTGAATCGCCTACCAGTGTTCAAATTATGATCTCCCACCAACAAGGCTAAATTATTAGGTTCATTATTCAGGAGGCAGTGAGCTGCAGTTAAGGCGTAGTTATCCGTAATTAACGAAGCTCCACAGAAAGCTTCACTAGTCGAAGGATTAATTAAAGCTGCCATTGAGGGAAACTCATTGACTCCGGTTTCTTGCCCACCTACAATTTTAGTCTTTGGCCAAATAAACCGATTTCATTCATTTTAAATTGTTACTTCCTGTTGCAAACCGCAGGAACAGCCACCAGATTCCGGCAAGCGCATAGCTGCCAAAGAACAAACAAACACACCACCGGGACTGTTTTCATTTGAAAACAGACCTAAAATTGTTGGTGGAATTTTAATGGAATAAACGTGGAAACAAATTACCAACTGATAACGAATTGCTTTGTGTGTATGTACTGAAAATGCTGTTGCCACAATATTGTTGGCCGTCTTCGAAATTTTCCTTTCCAGTGAGTGAAAACAGTAGTTTGTCGGTTTGGCAGTTGGGTGACTGGTTTCACTAATTTTATTTTTTGAGATTATGAAAATACTTACAGAAGGGATGTTCAAGTCGTTACAAGTTAAGACAATAACGGTGTTTTCAGGACTAGTAGCTGACCAGCGACAAGCAGTTGAAGGCCCATAATTATTGGGATATTCTTTATTATAAATAAAATATTCCTGACCAAGTTGAATGTTTTGAAAATAGTCACAGTTGGGGTCTATTGTCACCCCCAGTGACTCAGTAAGGTAGGAAACGAATGTTAGTAGTAAAACTAGTGAGAAAAATGTATTGTTAATCTTTTAAACAGTTTTTCTACTTACACATTTTACTATAAATTGAACCGACTTTTTACGACAAAATTGGCTAAATTTGTGCAGCCTTATCGTTAAGACTAGACACATATTTTATAAATTCATTGTTGTACAAGGTCAGAATTTGCAAAATAACTATAAATCTTAGTTTCAGTGTTATCAAAAATTATAAACACATTTTCAATATTTTCTATTAAGAGAATTTTGAATGTTATCTGTGCTAAGTTGCTAAAATTATCATTAACGTTGATATTTATGCGAAAATTCAAATTTCTGATAAGTTACACGTAGGTAAAGTATTATGAAATGCAAACTAAGTGTTGATGACGGAAGAACCTAATAAAGGTAAGTATGCTGCAAGGATTATTTTATATTTTAGGTTCCTCTAAAACTATAATCACACAAAAATCTGCGTTTACTTAATACTTAAAAGTAAATTATGCTTTTGCGTTTTTTTTAGAATTATTTTGCAGGTGTCACTTATAATGCAATACATTATTATATTTAGTGTCATTTTAAAGTAGACGATGTTTGAGTGATGTTTTCAGCAAAAAATGTTTTAAAAAAATTGTTGCCGAAATTACTTTTAGTGTGCCTTTAAGGTCGGTTTACAGAATATTTTAATTGCAATCAAATTTTAATTCGAGATTAACCTGACATTTGTCAATGCTATTGCATTTAAATGGCAATTTATGTCAAATTTGTTAAATTTCGAATTAAATTTTAATTTCGCTTTCTGTAAACCAGCTTTAAGAGTCGGTAGGTTGGGCTGGTTTAAAGAAAGCGAAATTAAAATTAAATTCAAAATTAAACTAATTCGAATTAAGTTTCAACTTACTTTACATTGACAAACGTCAAGTTAACCACGAATTAATTTTTAATTGCGATTAAAATGTTCTGTAAACCGTGTTTTATAGTATTTGAATTTTAAAATTAAATTTAATTATTACTTATTTTTTAGGTCTGAAGACATTTTTTAAAAGATTTTTTGCACAAAACAACATTAAGGCCCAGTTTCCGGAACATATTATTTATCGGAGAGATAAATTTAAACCTCAGTTAAAACATAGCAACACTAATCAGCAGATACGCACTGCCTAAGCAACTAACAGAGAGATAAAATTTTACTGAAGTTTAAATGTACCAGAAACCGGTCCAGAAAAAAAATTGTAGAAAAATTTTGAAGAAAATTACATATACAGCGTGCTCAAAATCTGGCGCACCAACTCAATGGTGTGTGGTAGAGAACTCGTTACATATAAAGGTAAAAATAGTAAAAAAATTCTTTCTATTAAAGTTATTGATAAATAACGGATTTTAGATAAATGATATGTGGCAACGTTGTCTAACAGTCATGATCACAATAGAATTTGATCAACAATAAAAATAAATTATTTTTGAAGCGGTTTCCTAGGAAATAATTCCCAGTGTTGGCACATCTACACATTGTGATTTTTTGGATGAATTTTAATTTTTTTAAATTAATAAAACTGTTAAAGTCTGAAAGTAAATTTAAAAATAATTATTCATCGTTTTGTTACGGAACGATTACCTGGTATGAAACATAAAAACATAAAAAAATAATAAAAACTAAAGAAGTAAACACAATAAGTTTGTAGCTCCAGATTTTTTAAAATATGACTTTAGGAATTTTTTCAACATTTTTCCCATAATCTGCACATGCTTCTCAATAACGTATCACTGAGTTGGTGCGCCAGTTTTTGAGCATCCTGTATGAGTAATATGATATGTATATGTATTTAGTAGTAGAATTCTGTATAATTATTGATTATTAACTTTTGAGACTCACCGTATTTACAGGGTGAGGAAGAAATAAAAACAATACATACAAGATAATTGTATAATAATTGATATTGTTTAATTAGCAAAAGATATACAGGTAACAACAAAAAATTCAAAAAATATTTAATTTAAACAGGTAAATAACGAGTTTTTTTAATGAATAAAAATATATACAAATTTAAATATCAGAACTACAATGTGAAACAAATAAGATAAATAAAATAAATGATAAATTTAAAAAATAAAAATTGTCGAAATATGTGAGCATTGCTTTTAGTATTGCCATCTGGTACATAACTAGCAAACTGAACGCAGCTTTCTGTAACGTTAGATTTCCAGCGCGTGTTTTGAATAGTTTCTATGCCAACTAGACTGACAACAATCTCAAAGTTTGTTTACAAATGTCCTCCAACGTGTTACTAATGCTCACTTCTAATGCCTTCAGGGTGTTACTTATTGATTTTTCTTCATTGTTAAGTCAATAGTTGGCAAACAAAATAAACGGTAAGTTGTATATTCTATTTCCATTGAAGAGAATCGATTTTCACGATTGTATGACTCACAATTTCGATGACATGTTTATTACAGATACACTTAGGAACCTCTTGTTTATCTTTCAGAAAAATGGTCAAATAAATGTCTTTTTTCTTTAATATTTTTACAATGTCGACTGATGTTCCGCCGTTGAAACCACGCCGAAAAAAATTAGAAGTTCCAGTACACAAAACAAGCGATGATTCTAAAATTAATCTCGAAACTAAAAAAACATACAGTGCCAATTTTCATTCAAAAAGGTACAAAAATAGAGACGAGAAGTCACCAAGAGATGTCGATTCCGTGTCGCAGAAAGTCAGTAGGAGATATCTCAGTAAGGAAAATACGCGTCTTGCGAAAGAAAACGAGGAAATTGTTGTTAAATTTAACGAATTGGAAGAAATGAGCGTGAGAAAGATACTTAAACTTAAAGAAAAAATTTCAACGCTTCAAAACACCAACGAGGAATTAAGCAAAGAGAACATCCAACTCAAGGACTATTCTCAGGACCTTTTGACAACTCTTGAAGACTTAAAATTGCAATTCGAAATTAGCAAACATTGCCGAAAATGCGAAGAGTCCAAACAAACTCTTCAAAAATTAACCGAAGAGAATACGATTTTGCGAAATACTAAAAAGGATTTAGAGGAAGATTTAAACATGCTCAAAACTGTGGTTTACCGACTGAACGTTCAAATGGAACGTTATCAAGAAAAATTGAGGAAACTCAACGTCAAAGTCGCTCAAAACGCCACTCCTCAGCACCAAAGTCTTGACAATATTCCAGTGGTCGATGGTCACGACCCTAACATTTTCGAGCTCCACAAAGACCACTCTCATACACCCATCTCTTGGGGGAAAGTCAATTCGCACACTTTGGGCCCTCTCTTGGACGCTTATCAAGACACGATAACAGAAAAAGACGAAATTATCGAATCTTACGAAAGAGAAATTTCTGAATTCACCGGAAAACTTAAAGACGTTATTAAGGAAAACGAGCTCTTGCATAAAAGTCTCACTGAAGACAACGACTGCAGCAGTAAATTAAAAATAGAGTTAGACAACGTTAAACACGAATTGAAAGATTTAAGAGATCAGAACGATATTTTAATAAAAAAGTGTGCTCTAAAGCAGGATAAGCTGGAGGAGGTTTTGAAGTGTTACGAGTATAAAGGTGAGGGTTTTAGGATTTATTGTAGATTTGTAATTGAGTTTTAGTTGAGCAAATGAAGAGAGATTACTCGGTTGTTCATGACCAGTACTGTAAAAGTCGAACTGAAGTTGCTGCCCTGAAAGAAAGAAATAAAGCGTTGCTGGACACTCAAGACGAGTTCAAAAACGAAAGACAGAGTTATATTCCCTTGTCGGTTCACACGTCAAGTGTGAACGAGTGTAAAAAGTACTTTTGGCCGTCTTGTCAAATTTTTATTTAGTTTTGCTCTATTTCTAGGTGGTACGAAGAGTTGAAACATCAGTACGAACAAGAAAAAGTTAAACTTAAAGAAAATATCGAAGTTCAAGCTAAGCACATTGAAGATTTTGAAAAGAAGATTTCCCAACACTTAAAGGAGAAAGAGGAGCTTGAAACTACGATCAAACATTTGGAAAAACAGATAAAGTTGTATTTCACCGTCTCACTGTTAAAAATTAACCAAAATTTCGCAGGAAGGGCGAAGCAAAATACATCGAATTGGAACACACTTTGAGCGAGGTTCAATTTGCGAAAAGTGCGTGCAGGAAGCAGCTCAATAAAGCGATGAGTTTCGCGAAGGATTTGGTGGCGGAGCAGGAAACTCTGCTGAAAGCTCTCAATCAAAGGCAGCAGGAAAATAAAGCTGTGAAAAAGATTGGGTGTGATATTGCCACACGGATGGACACTTTGCGAAATCAATTGAAGGTGTGTCTTGTATTTTTGAACATTTAACATTTTCAGTTTCAGGACGTTCAAAGAGATGCGTGGCAGGAATTGAGCACTGTTGAGAAACGCATTCAGGATCAGAACGAGGCGATGGAGGCGATGAAACAAGAGCACAGTGAAGAGATCGAAAAGTTGCAAAAGATTATTAAGGAACAGGAGAGCAATATGTTGCTCAAGGATTCTACGACGCTTCCACTATCTCACTACTTACTTTTTAGGGACAAACATAAGTGATGTATTACAAATTTTAGTAATTTGTTGGGTTTTTGGTTAATAAATTATAAAAATTTGGTTTTTGGGTATTTTATTTAAACATTATTGTATTATACATTGAAAACTTACTGACAACTATGTGTGATGATTCAAATTTATTAATTAGGTAAAATAATAATTCTCTAAATATTTACATAATTACAGTCCAATTAAAATTCGGTTTCTAATTGTTATAACCTTTGCTAAATAGGATTTTTAGGCAAATAATATTTTGATTAATATTTTTTAATTAAAAGTTTGAAGGACAGACATTGTTAAAATATTTGCTTTACGACAGAGATATTTGCAAAACAGTTTTGCAAAAAATCAATAAAGCAGTTTCGAAGTAAAAACGATACTCCATTAGTGAAAGGAATGCAATGTTGACACAAGTTGCATTAGTTGCAATTTTTGCAAAACTTTATAATCTTGTTTGTTTTTATAGTTCCGGCTGCAGAAGTATAAATCTTTAATTAATTTACGTCGTAAAAACGAAAAATTACAAGGACTGAAACCAACAACACATATTTTTAGATCAATTAAGAAAAATGTTTTAGTGATTTGTTTTAATTACCATCGAGAAATTTGCTAAACCAATTTAAATAATTGGTAACTCGAGCAGAAAATTGATGTTTACAGCTTCATAACAATCGAGTTATTTGACTCCAAAGTTCAAGTATCGATCTGTTGTTTTTTTATCATTATATTTACAGAAATGCTGGCTTTTTAAGCGGTAATCATGGGTTTTAGAATCTTAAATGCTGCTGGAGATAACCGGTTTAAATCTCTTTTGAAGGCGCCGTGGCTTAGTTGGTTAAAGCGCCTGTCTAGTAAACAGGAGATCGGGGGTTCGAATCCCCCCGGGGCCTCAACCCAAAGTTTTTATTACCACTTTAATATCAGTTTTTAAGCTTTACTTTTACAACCTACTAACACTTGCGCATGTTTTTAATATATCTTACTATATATTGTTTAATATTATTGATGGAAAATACTATTCCAATCAATTTCAATAATAATTTTACTGTTAATTTTTTGAATAATAATAACGTTAGAGACACAACCCCTAAAATTATTTATTTGGTGTATTGTTGGTTGCCAACATAAACATGCCAAATTATTAATTTCCATACCATTTTCATATTTTCAGGGAAAATGTGTTAGTTGTGTTCAAATTTGAGCACCTAATATGTATTCATGCCCTAGGTGTAAATGTGGAATATTTGACTTGCTTATTTGGCAGTTAGCCAACTCTAGAGTTTGAGATAATAACTTTAGCAATAAATAAAGTAAGGATAATGGCAAAAAATCCAGAATTTCCATTGCTGTTACTGGGCCACCTAAATAAATCATGACGTCATTTAATATTTGTAAAAAAAATATAATCGAAGGTTAACAAACAACCACCTAAATTAGCGACGTTGTTATTATCTGATATAACACTTCCAGGGCCCCACCTGTGCGATGATCTAAGTTATGCAAATTTTTTCTTGCGAAACGAAAGGATAATAAATAAAAAATAACATTTGTCACTGTGGTCAGGAATAACTAGGACATGAAAAGGTTAATTAATTACTAGTATATTAGTGTTTGCATGGTAAATAAAAATCTTTAGTTTAACAATTCAGTATAACAAAACACTATTTGCTTTTATAAGTTTACAAAATTATGAGTATTTTAATTGTGCGCTAATTTTTCTAGAAAAAAAAAAGTATGTAGCAGAGCGTGGTTTCGATCCACGGACCTCTGGGTTATGGGCCCAGCACGCTTCCACTGCGCCACTCTGCTTATGCTTCTATAGATTGTAATATAGTATTTAACGTTCACGTTTACAATAATAAAAATACTATTAAATTATTAATTTTGAATTTAACTTACTTTTTATTTTACTTTTTACAATTAGGAGATTTTAGTAAAATATTCAATTTTGTATTGGGTACCTCTTTATTAAACTGGTTTAAGTCCTGCCTTTTTTACCCCGCATGCGTGCCAGGACCGTACGGAAGTAATTTTTTAATAAATTTCAACACTCGACTGCGTGACTTGTTTAAAACTTTACAACAATTTTGCGTGAATTAATAAATTAGTTTGTTGAAGTTCAGACAACCACACCTTGTTCCTGTTAACTCTATTATAAATTGCAGACATTTAATTAAATCAGAAAAGTATCAATAAAAAAGAGATTGCATAATGGTGTTTAGCATGAAATTCGCAGATATTCTAAATGGTGATGTCCTTTGAATAATAATGGCTCCATTTAGCATTTTATGCCAAATATACAATGGGAAAACTGCCGTGATTCAGAGGTCGTTCTCTTGAGCTTGTAATAATAACAATGTATTACAGCACTTGGGACAAAATGAGAAGTAGGGAAGTAATTCACGCCTCCTACGCACTCACGTAACAGAATAAGAACTCTTGTGTCAAAAGGTCCGAGTAATTTGTTATTTCTGGCAATATCCGCCTAATTAGATAAAATTTGAGAGCGAGTAGGAGTCTAACAATAAATTAAAATAATAAATAGCTCATTATAAAACCAGAATTTTTATCTTTATTAATAGCTAGAGACAGGTTACGGTGACGTAACAAAATGCACGTTACAATTTACATTTTTACAATGAAATATCAGCTTTTGTGGCGGCACAGCTTTGTTAAAAGTCGTAAAGTGACATCAGTTAATAAACTAGTGAAATCATTGTTAAAACGAGAGATGTGTCAATAGAACCAGTCCATAAAGTAATCAAGTGAGGAAATGGATGTAGACCACAAGCTGTTATTATTTTTAACGATAAAGAAAGGCCTTCCGGGCCCACAAGATAAAATCAAGTAATTAATTTTTGCTGGAAGAAATAAAAAATGACACATTTTTCCTTTTATTAAATTACCGGAAGTCGAAAGTGAATGTTGAATAGATGATTACAATAACTGACTCAATTAATTAAATAATGAAATTATTGAACATAATAATACGATATACGTTATAACTCATGTGTAATTAAGTCGTTCATTCAGATACCATTTTAAGATTAAAGTCACTTAATCGGCTAAATGTTACTAGACGAATTTATGGACTTGAAAATTTAAAATTGATTTTTTTGTGGTATTAGTAGAGCGAAACTAATGAACAAACATTTCATCGCCTTTAAAGATAAAGACTATTGATCTCTTCCTGTGAGATCCACTCTTGAGACTTGTGCACTTTTCTTTTGTTGTTTTTATAGATTTGAGAGACGATTGAGTAACGAACTGGTGCAGCAATTATTCTTGTAACAATTCATCAGGGAGTTAATCAAAAATGTATACCGAGAGGTTCAATGGACCTCACCCTTCACTCTCATTAAATTTTAACTGTGATACACCGTCTGGGCTTTGTTAAAATTAGTAGTTTGGATAGTGCATTTATTGATCAAGTTGGTAAACATAAAAATAAAAGACAATTTTGCGTTTGCAAGCATCGTGTTATAAATTCTCTTGGATCGATGACGGAGGCCGGACTTGGCCAGTGGGTAAACATTTAACAGTGCCTAAGGTCTTTCAACATGATATATTATGTCTAAAGGATAATGAACGAGTCGTGCCAATGTGGCTTTGCTATTACGAGACCATAAAATATTAAAAGTTTGCTCTTGGAACTGAGACTGACCTCATTCGAAAAAAGCTGGACAAATTGAAAGGATTAATATTAACAATGTGCGGTTTTTCTAGTCTTTGATATGGTTCTGACTGTAAAGAAATCTACTTTTATAAAATAGAAAAACAGTATCTAAAATAAGTTTTCCTACGACACTATTCGAAAGATGTCCGTTAGACACAATTTATTTTTATAAGTTATTATAATATAACTCACGCTTCTAACGTAATATTGTTTGCTTTTATCAAGTATGTTGCTATTTTATTTATATGAAAGAAGAGCTCAGAAGGCTCTCAGAAGCAAGACAACTGGCAGGTGTGAACAAACGTAACAAACTTTTAAACTTCGATAAGTAAATACCCATTTATTTAATTTAAAAAACGTAAAGCCAGAACTAATACATAAGACACTGATTTCGGCGGTTCTCGGCTATCACTCTAACAGTTGATGCAGGTGGAGACATCACAACTCTCAGATGAAAATCTACTGCTGTCTCGATATACTGATGAATCAGTTACCAATAAAATGCAAATTTTTGCAATCAATGATGTTTTTTTCAGTGCCGTAGGAAAAATAGTGAACAAAACTCACTAGAAAGTGTCTGTCGTTTACTCGTGAGCTTTCCTCACTCGGCTGGTGCCTGGTGCGTCAAGGTTCTCACTCGCACTATATTACTCACTTTCCACTCTCGTTATGTAATATACTATTAAATCGGTTTGCTCAAGTTTTTTCATTAATTAAAAACATTTTAAATAAATTTCAGTTTGAAATGTTAATTAATATAAGTAGTAGGTATGTATACAGAGTGTCCGTAAAGTTGAGGCGTTCCTTTTAACACGAGGTACATTATTGTTAAGAGTTTTGGCCTAATTTATCTTCACAAAATGTTTTTAATAACAGATATGATTTTTAAAAAGGTTCTAAATAAAAACATACTATATTTATTTATCTTTTAATAACGTTCCAAGAGTATAATTTTCCTTTTCTTCAGATTAAACAAGTCTAATATAAAGACTTTACACACTTAAGTAGTAGAAAAAAGACTCAATTGTGTAAAGTTTTTGTATTAGACTTCTTTAATCTGAAGAAAAAAGAAATTATACCCTTTAAACGTCGTTAAAAGATATCTCAATAAAAACTCTTTTTCTGTGGAACCTTTTTCATTTAGAGATAATTTTTAAGTTTTCTCAAATTTTGAGTTCAGTTATGTCTACCTACCGTTTTGAGATGAACGCTTCAAATAATCTACTCTATTACTATGGACACCACATTTTCAATAATGTTACTTTTATTATTATTTTTTATTAGTCCGCGTATTCTCTGAATGCCGCAGCTGCATTCTGATAGCACTGCCCACACAACTGCACCAAATCTGTAAGATTGTTATCAATGTAATAGTGAGCTCTTCCGACTCATTAAATGGCAATTGTAACAACAAAAACAACTGCAACAATTGTTTTTGTTGTTTAATGCCAATGGACCTTTGATTTTTAATTTGAACAGAATCGGCTTCCCAAATAAAAAAAGTATCTTGTGTTGTTTTAGGCTAAAACCCTTCTAACCTCCTTGCTAAAACTCCTAAAAGCAACGCCTCAGCTTGCCTGTATCAGTCCGACAGACGTATGAAACCAAGTTTCTTTCAGAATCTGATGAGTCTTTGAAGAATAAAATTTTGTTTTTAGTTTTCGACTGATGCAGGAAAATTATGTACTTAAAAATTATGCAGGAAAATTATGTATTTGTAACGGTTTTCTAGGAAATAATTCCCAGTGTTGGGACATCAACAGTTTGTGATTTTTTCGATGAATTTAAATTTTTTTAAATTAAAAAATCTGCTAAAATGTAAATTTCTTAGGAAATAATTCCCAGCGTTAGAACATCTACAGATTGTGATTTTTTTGATGAATTTTAATTTTTTTGATATTATATAGTCAAAATGTATTCGTGACCAACAAAAAAAAGAATATTTATTTACTTTTTAATAGATTTTTTAAATCCTATTTTTATTGCTAGTATTTTTCTTTTAAAAAAATATACCATGTGATGCAGAAAATGTATCCTGTCGAAGTTAATGCGTTTTGTTTTTTCTATGAAACGCGTGATTTACCGGAATTTTTAGATTTGACAATTTCATGATTTTGCCTAGTATTAGCTGTTTCAAAATTATAAAAACACCAACATCGCATTTTACCGAATTATTTTTTTAAATAAGATTGATAAAATTGTAAAAGAGTTATTAATGATTAATTAGATCTCTCAGTATAAATTACATTAGCTATTATTTTTCTGAAATGCACGAATCATTTACAACAGTTAATTTTTATAGCTTTGAGACAGCTCATAGGTTATTTTAGCAAAAAATAGTTCATATTCATTTATAATATATTAAAAAACAAGTTTTATAAAATGAGTATTTTATGCAATTTTTTATTCTTTGCGCCCCCTTTATTATTTTATTAAAAAAAAATATGGTCGAAGAAATTTTCTGTCAGTTGATAACAGTAATAAATAATAAATAATAATAAATAAAAAAATGATGATTAAATCGATTTTCGATAAAACTCTTAAAATCTAAATATCCCTAAATTCATTAAAGTACATTGTACTTAGCCATAAACGACTCCTACTGATAGACGTTAATAAACGTATTATAAACACAAAGTATAAAAAAGATTTTTTATTATTACACGTACTTTTGTAACCCATGATTTTGGTTATAATAAAATCCAGTGACAAATGCAGTTTCAGAAAAATCCACCAATTAGACGAGAAAAATAATTATGAATATAATCATTTTTTGGTAAACATTAGATATACCATATGTTAATGTTTTTATTTTATCAGTTTTATCACTAAATGACTTGGCTTATCTGAAACCAGTTCAGTGTTGCCACTTTTCGCAATTTGGATCTTGCCATTGCCCCAATTTCCGAAAATTATTTTAGTAGCGAGCCTCCCCACAACTTTATCACAGCGAAACGACTAGCACGGTGCAGCCACCGGCAACGGCAACGTTGCATTTCACTGACAGTACTTGCGACGTCGTGGGCAAGTGTGGTTCGTTTGCCTTCGCCTTGAAACATCATCGCATATCAACGTAGCCCCCATGCTGTCAAATCGGGTCGACATTTTCCAAAAACCACTCGAACCCGAAATGACATAAAAAGGGTCGAATCGACTTGAAACGTGCACGTGCTGTCCGCGTTCGTGCCAGTATTGATTTTTATTTCTAACCTCTCAGTGATTCACCCCAGTTCACCCTAGAATTAAAATAATTTACAGTGTGTGTGTGGCGGTGGAGTGCGACATTGTCAACAGTGTTGTGGCAAAGGTTGCTTGATGTGCGAATTTAACGTTTAGTGATAATGATTAGTGGGTTTTATTGTTAACAATTTTTATCATGATTCTAGTGAAATTGTTATATTCGAGGTGAGTTCGGGTGATTTCTGGAAATTTGGTGTCGAAACGACTTCTTGGCGGGTTTTTGAGTACTTCCCCCAGTTGGGAGGACTTTCAAATTAGGTTACTGCACCTGCTTTTTGACACAAGGACGACGGAAATTTTTCAAATGTCATTTAAACTGACAATGACGTGTCGAAATAATAAAAATTCGATTATCTTTCTATTTATTAATGACATTTAAATAAAGAAAAAGAAAATGTACCTGTTTTAATCTTTATCTTGAAGTTATTTCGGTATCTATAGGTTTAAATCAGATTTGTTTATTTACCTAACCATGAATTTAATTCAGATCAAGTTGATTTCGTCAGAGGCTATCCAAACTTTTGTTACGCCTCTTAGAAACTATTATCCTTTAAATTTATTTATTTTTGCTCAGCTTGTGGTCACTTGAGCGTTAAGAAGATATTACGAGAATACAACAAAACACAAAAGATAATTTGCCTTAGAAGTCTGTTAAACTTTTCCTGGTTTGTAATAGGATTTAAAAATTGTCAAAAATTGTGCAGAGCGTCCAAAACGTAGTTCTAAGTATTTTTTCTCTAGTTTAATGTTGTATTCTTAATATGTACTTATAATTTGAAAAACTAAAATTACATTACAATTACTACTCTGTCGTTTTTAATTTACACCAACTACGAGTTGGAAAATTGTTGGCACTATTTAAAACTACCCCTGAACATCTTGCGGTTTTTAAAATGTAGGGTGTCAGGAGGCAAAGTAGCAAATAAAACCTACCTATTTCCTATTAGCTGCTTCAAAACTATAAAAACGCCAACGTCGCATTTTCTCTTAAAATAAGCTGTTATAAATTTTTCGTGCACTTCAAAAAAATAATAGTGTAATTTATATTTTCAAGAGATCTCATCATTTATAACTATTTTACATTTTTACCAACCTTGTTTAAAAAAATAATTTAGTATAATGCTACATTGGCGTTTTTATAGTTTTTAAACAGATTATATATCAAAAGCCGAGTCGAAATTTTTTTGAGATAAACATCATCTCGTACAAAGTTTTATCAGCTTAATTAATTTTGTTCATCACAAGTTTTTTTTGTAACACCTACTGTTTTCGAGATATGTGTATCAATGAACAAGCAAAAGGCACATTTTTGGTGTATTCAAAAATTCTATTTCCAATTAGTATATGCTTTCTAGTTTCTACAATCGGTGTTCTAGTGTATAAGATGCAAAAAAAAATTCAAAACAATTCCGTAAATACATAAAACAGAATAAATCAATCAAGTAATTCATATTATTTGTATCTTTACCTCGATTATACAGCCGATAAAAAATTACTTTAACGAAATGGTTAAATGAATGGATCTAAAAAAACAATTTACGTTCACTGGCACTAGGTCAAACACGTTTTTGTGACATGCAATGATAAATTTATCATAAATAATAAAGGATGAATGAAATTTCAGTATTTTTTTCTTGTGACAGTCTCTTATTGGTAAATTTTCAGCCAAAAAATAGTGACGTTTGGTTTGGATTGTTTGGAAACGGACCCGGATTTTTGTCGTTGAGAGGCAAACTCTTAACGTGAATGGAGTTTACCTTTACCACTTAACGGTTAAAAAATCTGGATTGCCAGTATTTGCAAGAGACAAGGGTCACTCAACTGTCAAATTATTTTGCTTCATTTGAACACAAATGCTTTTACAGTAGAATCGAACAAAGGACATCTTTTGCTCAGTTTACGTTTACTGTTGAAAACTAATAAAATGAGTCTGTATAGTGTGAAATATTTTTATTGTTTATAGCTTTTGTTTTATCACATAATTGATTACACCTTATCATTTTTTATTAAACTAGTTGGTGTAAAGTTTGCTTAGTTCATAGTCTGTTTATTGTGAGAAGTTCTGTGAACTTTTGCCTTCTAGAATTTTTTCCCAAGAGTAAACAATTAATACGTGTTGGCAGCACTGACTCGAAATTTGTTGAAACTGGTTTAATTAGTTTATGAATAAAGAGTGGATAATACACAAAAAATTGTTTCCCGAGTCAGTCTTGTAAACTGAAATTGATGTGTCGAGCAACCTGTCACCAGGTTCAGGTTTAACGTCCTCTGGCTTTCTCAGGTGTTTCGAGGGTGTAATCAGGAAGTCGTCATGACAGCTTTAGCACCTCTATAAACTCTTCTTCTATTACGCATTTTTGTAATTGTCAGTCGTAAATAATCGCTTTTTACAAGTTTCATTGATTCATGGTTATTGCCAATGCTGAAAGAGTCGTGAACTCTTCCAACCTCGATTTCAACAATTAAAAAAACCATTTATTCATTTTGCCCACGTAAAAACCGCTGAAGCATTTTTCGAAGCACGTGACTTTATTCCATATTAGGTGAAAGTAAACAAAAGTGGTATGCGCCAAACGTAAACTAGTCCAACGGCTTTTTATCGGGGCACCATGAATCGCCAACTATTAGATAATAATTTACGAAAATTCTCAATTTATCTGACAGCTGAATCGATTGCACGTTTACGTAACAATTAACGCGTGAAATTGCCGATTTTGTGTGTAGTCTCAAATGGCATTTTACCAAAGTTTGACTAATCAAGAATTTTAATCGAATTTTTAATTAGACAGATCTAGTGCACTTATGTTTCCAAACCACTGCCATACGTAAAAAAAATCTAATGGGGACCACAAATGGTCGTGGCGATGTCATGGCCAAGCAAAATAAAAAATGATTTATTTATTAAAGTTCCGGCAACGACTAATTTTGATTTTTTCTCTTTTAATTAAAATGTTTTGCTGTTTTGACTGGGAATTTTCGTCGAATTATTCGGCACTTTTAGTCACTCATAATTACACCAGAAAAAACTTTAATGCTTTAGATTTTTATGCACAATTACTGGATTTTTGATTAAAATTTCTAATTGTTTCGACTGATTTGATTTCTATTGTTAAACAATACTGGTATTTACATTAATGGCGATTTTACGACAACTAATTTTGATAAGAATTGAATAAGGTTAGTTTGGCAACATTTTCGAATTGTTTCAGAAAACTATGCTTTGAATAATGGATTTTGACAAGGATCCCACCCTTCAGGAATGGACCCGCGAGCAACCTTTATCCGTCCTGGCCCTTGATAGCGCTGATAGGGCCGTCCTTCGAATTGCAGGTAAACAAGTATTTTTAGACAGTTTGCGTGATTGATGCTTTATCGCGAATTGTTTTATGGCATTTTTTGACAGTTAGTTCAGCGTTGTATCTTAAAAATCTGAATTTGTTTTACACGGCACTGGCTAAATAATTAGATTTAATTACTGGAACTAATTGTTAATTAGCTAATGGAGCGTGCAGGGACGTAATTGATATGTGTGGGTCAGAAATCTTCAATTTTGTTAAAATGATTCGAATTGAGTCACGCTAAAATATACAAGTCACTTGCTAAGAATAGGTAGGATTTTCGGTATTTCGCGTTTAGTGAAACTCCGGAAATGCTTCACATGTCCCAGTTTTGCCTTCTTGACTCACAAATGTACATAATTGTGAGTCAGAGTGACATTTTTGGCTCTCACAGGAAAACCCCATTCTGCTTTTTAAAACACATCCTGAAGAGATTTGGTTTTGTCGGTTATTATTAACGAAATTCTTAAATTAGACGCCGCTCCTAAAATTAAATTCGTGGTCTATTTCAAAATGGAACTTCAAGCAAGAAAATACTTGAACAGCAAGCAATACAATTGAAATTCTTCAGATTACAGGACATGACTTATTGACGGTTGGCATGCCGTTTATTGTCCAAGTCTTGTAATTTTTGACCTTCCTGTACCGTTTGCAAGAGAGATGAATGTTTTTTTACTAATCGCAGCAAAAATTCCGGTTCAAAAAACTTTAAATTGCTCATTAAAACCTCCAGTGTTTCACCATCAACAGTAGCAAGTATTCTTGCGTTTTTCTTTAGTAATAGCCTTGGCGGCTTGCATCTCATAGACAACCTTCACGCTCTTGAAATAAATCATTGATAAAAAATTTGAACGAATTCTTCCGACCTTCACCTCACGAAGCCGGAAGTGAGAAAACGTGTACTTCCCATCGTTACGCAGTATAATAATTTCTTGATCGGCAAGTCGTAATCAGACGATTATTATATCGTTTAGTTTCCAATCAAGGTAAAACAAGTTAATTTGCGTGCAAAGGGCGATCGATGCGGGAAATTAACGAAGTGAGAGCTAAATTAAGGAAAGTTGGGGATTTGGGGAAATTAGAAGGGATTGGTACGAGTGCATGCGAGTTTTTCTCACTCTGAGATTGTTTACTATAATTAATACAGGTGTAGCAATATTATTAACAACACTGATAAAGTTTCTAAACAACACAAGTCGAGATACTTGCGCGTTATTCTTTTCATAAACATAATTTTTTTATTCAGATCATCAGATCATTGTTTATTATTACGTAGGTAGGAACTTCCGGAATTTTTAAAATATGTTTTTTTAATTCGATGCAGAATTATTGCAGATAATTTTGTTCTGGTATGTTGGCTATTATAATTAAGACCAAAGCGGCATTCAGACAACACATATTGTGGTTGGCATAACTAACAAGTCGAATTAAAACGGTTATTAAGGTGTTAGAATTAATTAAAAACCAGTAGATGAAAGATTTGAAAAGAAAACCTTTGGAGTGAAACATTAATTGCGTTAATGGAAATGAAATATAATTGTAACAAGCGTTTGCGAAATGGAAAGTCATTAAATCACAATAACAAAGGATTAAAAATAAATATTGTTTTGCGTTTTTCTCTACTCAGCGTCTGCTGATTTTCCATACATGGCAGGCGTGCTCCATTTACTCATAATTCCACAAAATGATGGGAAAATGGTGCAATTAAACACAGTTAGTTTGAAATTACGTCCAATTAGCGTCTTTGCATACAGTGGATGTATTAAAATTCCAACCGACGTGTCGAAAGATCAACAAAATTGATAGTTTTGTTTTTTCATCAGTTCATAAGGCACAATTATGTAAATCGGTAACGTCAACAAAATGCTTTCAGACTCTCTCAATTGAAAACACCTGTAACAGGTTCCATCGTAACCTTAGTCATATGCGAGAATAAACTTTAATTACTTAATTGATATTACTCGTTGTACATTTGCGATTTGCCTCCAATTAGCACCGTGGTGCGATGTTGACACTGGACACTCGGTTTTTATCACTGAGTCTGCAAGTGCTGCAGGAAGCTTCCAGTTATCCTGCTAGCGCGGCATTCCTGCAATACGTGCTCATTTGACAAACTGTACTGTCACGTCGAGAACGAATTTATGCCAATGATGAGTCGTGTATTTGCTTTGAGATCATTTCATTCCGATGAGGCTGAGGTCGGGTCACTCAGCTGTCCACTTGATGAAATAATTTGTTTAAACAGCTGTTTGACACAATTGTCAAAATTTTGAAATGTTGGCACGTCTTTTCATTTTGCTGTTTGCTATTTATCTGCTGGTCAAGACCGTGGGGAGGCAAAATCCGAAAGTGGCACTCATCGTGATTCTAATTTTTGTGATTCTGTTATTGTAAGTGTTACGAAAGAGGAAGTGTTGAAAACCTTAGAAGGAAGCAATGGGACCCCATAGAATTGTAAATGGTTGTAGCTAAAGTAGTGCCACATTCAGAGAACCAGCGGATGTTGAAACCTGTTATGGTCATTAGAGACGATTGATAACAAAATTATACGGTCAGAAGTGGCGAAGAATGTAATAAATCTTCTATTTTGCTCTGACTGCTCATTATATCGCTTAATAAGAATAAAAAACAGTGCCAATTACAAGTCGTCTTTTTGGTGTCATTTCAGTTTTGATTTTTCTTGTCTTTGCGACTCATCTATAATGTTGATGTCACGATTTTAAATCACTTTACTCGTTCCACGTCGGTGCTTTTGGTCGTGAGTCTACAGATACGCTCGAAATTCTCCAAGGTATCGATGGTCTTCCTGATAGCTTGGCAGGCATGACTGAGTAAAATCACATGAGATCAAAATAATTGACCAATTAAAGTACTTTTAGATTTTTCAATACCTCAGGGTACTAATTGGCACTTCTCCAGTTTTTTAACTTTAATTCTATCTCTCGTTTTGGCGTTTTATTTACTAAGACACATCAAAGAGCAATTCGCGCGTCCGTGCTAAAAATAGTACGACCTTTGCGATCACTCATTTGTCATTTAACCTCTATTGAAATTATCTTATTTTGATCTTGTACCACAAATCAATTACGACAATGTGTTTGCTTTGACAGATTTTTTACACATGTACGACTAGCTAAACACACTACTACAAATCGTTGTTTGCTGAGAGTGTTTGCAAATTATTCAACCTTGATGTGACCAATTCAAGTCTCTAAACCATAGCGAATAATTTCAAAGTTTGAGCATTAGTGGGATAATTTGGTCGTAATTCTAAACTCGCGTGTTTATAACCCAGGATTTTGTGCGGTTATGAATGAACCGAGATAATCGTGGTGAATATATGCAAAGAATTCCGATGACTCAAACAGATCATCGAGAAGAAACAGATCATGTTTTAACTTTCTCCAAAACAAAAAAGTTTGTTCGTTAGACTAAACTCTGGTTGTCTGGCTCCGGTTCTCACGTGTTCTTTGTCTTGTCTGTCACCTCACGTAAATAATTGCAACTTGGTTTATTTTACGAGACTTCAGAATGATAACGTCTTTGTATGTTCAACGAGGAACAAAATTGGGTTTACTTTTGCTTTAATCGAAGAACCTGATTGAGTCTTAATTAACTTGTATGTCAATGCCATGGGAATGAAACTGTGCTTGTAATAATGAATTTAAATATCAAGGAATTTGCCGTAAATTGGCTATTTTTATGTAATTTCCTTTATGACTTTATTAGCGGTTCATATAATTATTTCAAAGAATATCTAAGATTATGCCACTTTTCTTATTGTGAATGCTGTGGGTGTTACACCAATAGAATACGAAGGGCAAAAGTTAACAATTGGCAGAAAAATGCGTCGCAGAGCTCTGGGCTAAAGGTTAAATGTAGAAAATGCCAATTTTAGCAAACTTTCATTTCGTTTTATTTCAGTAATTTGATAGTGACCTGATTCTTATCATAAAGTCTAGACGTGAATTTTTTACTAAAAAACGAAAGTTTGTCCTATTAAAATGATACCTACTTACGTAACGCATGGAGGTCATTGTTTGACGGTTTAAAGATTTATATCTTAATTTATTTTGATGGGATTCGTAATGGGTTCGCAAGAACAGTAGTTGGGAAGTTAATAAGTAGCCATGTCTCTTAGTGGTCAACTTGAGGAGATGATGGATGATCATTGAAACCGAATGCGAATTATTTATTCGTATTAGCAAAATTAGTTACATATTTGGGACTTTTTTTCTGCTGTGGGCTTCTTTTGGGTTCAAGGCAACTACATTCTGTGTGAAATCACGAAATACGGTGTGAGAAAACCTTTAAAACAATCCAAACTCGATCACTTCTCGTTTCTTTATCCACCGTTGCCGTTTCTCCTCTTCCGGCTTCCCGCAAAAAGCTTTGTTCATTGGCATGCCACCTGTTGGGTTACCCACATCCGCATGCGAACAAGAAACCCTTTCCGTGTCTGTCCGCCCCATCTTTGTTCTCAAGTGCAGCAAGCGGCAACTTATTGCACCGGTTGGGTCCTTGACCTTGCCCGATGGTGCACCATAATCTGCATGCCGTAAATGGACCATTACGCAATTAGCGGATTAATTTCATTCATAGTAAAGGCCTGGGCAGTTGGGCGGTACGCTTTTATAGCGTAGTTTTCAGTGAATGTTGTTTTTTTACAATTATGTTGTCTAATTGTGAACTGCCTTTCAGCGTAAATCATTTTAATAAGAAATGTGAGTATTATTCAGATGGATCTTTATTTGAAAGCAGCAAAATGAGATTTTTACGCTTGAGGAAATCGAACATTTTTTAACTGGGAGCTTCTCTCAGACAGTTTGAAATTCAAATGTCATTGTAACTATAAGTTAAAAAAAGTTTATATATTTATTTTCCTAAACATCACAGCACTTACTAGAGTTTTTAGATCTTCTGTGTGGTAAATAATTTACTTCGCTGGACATTACATAACACACATAATACTTTTAATTGTATTATCTTGTGTCAGGTACAAAAAGTCCATGTCAGTGCCCCATAAACATTTCCATACCCCAATGTTCAATAAGATAAAATCTTCACAGTATATATTTTTAAACATGTTTTGTGGCCAATAAATGTGAGTAAATATTAAAAAATAAAAGTAAGTAAATATGTAAAATAATTCTCAGAATTCAGGAAAATTTATCGATATTTAAATATTTGGTTACAAATTCCATAAACCTTTTTATCATTTATTTTATTTGCTACAATAGTGGGAATTTATTTGAATTTATTTATTTTTGCAACCATATTTTCGTTGATAGGTTTTTTTACCGTATAGAAATACCTTTCTTTTATTTCAATTCCGTGTTCCGTCATTTTTGTGAGGTAAAACTGTAGTCATATTTCTGAATATAAATTATTTATAAGTAACAGTTGTGTTTTATTACTTTTGACACCTTTCGAGATAGCAGTAATTTATCTTTCCTCACCGTAACAATCTCTTTTAGGATGATGCATTACTATTGTGATGTAACCTAAACCACACATGAGACTTTTCAACACGTGGTTGCAATAAAATAATACTTACCTCCTACTTACCATAATATTCGCGTGTCGTCCTTCGACACGAAAAAAAAATGGGGTGAAAATGTTATCCCCAAATACCATCAAATTTAAATTCGTTAATCATATCATAATCGTTTCTTTTTCAGTCAGGAAATGTGAGGATCACACTTGTTTCACTAAGACGTCTAACTTTTGCGCATTTTTTTCAAGCTATCACGCACTATTTATTTTATAATACATCATCCATCAAAGTTGAAGTTAATTTTTCTATGGTTGGTCTTGCACCATGTCGGGAAATTACTCTTGGGATTTGCATTTATGCTGGCTTTTGTTCATGGTTAGTCATTAGTTCTTGTGGGTTTAATTATAATAGGTGGAGACGGTTTTTTTCACGGTTAGAGTAATGTAGTAAAGACGGCTAGATTGCAATTTTGTCTGAGACAATGTCTGATCGTATCTAAATGGTATTGTTACGGAAGTGTGTCCATAAAGTAGTTTTTTAGTGATAGGTTATTAACTTATTACCTTACGTTTTAGTATGGATAGCCGCTTATACTATCGCAGGTTTAACCGGAAATAAATTACTTAAAATTGCTTTTCATTATCTAGCTTTTCCAGACAGAAAATCTATTTATAGTCCTACCAGCTTATTAAAATTGCGTTCAATTTTGTCTTCCTTCTTCCTTCTTGTCTGCAAAGAATGTACGTAAGTTTGTCACAAAGATAAAAATTTTCTGCTCTAATTAAAAATATAAGGAGAATCCAAAAAATAAAATAATTTTTTTTACTACATTACGTAAAAATACATTGTGATAGCCAGAATTACGTGGAAATACCAAAACAGATCATCAATAAACAATTCTAGAGGAGTGTCTTTTAGTAAACACGTCGTTTGAAATGTCAAAGCTTATAAAAGATAACTAATAGCCTATAATTAATCGTTTAATAGGTCGAACGTGTTAAAAATTGCAACAGCGCATACATAAGTCAAAGACTTTTACAGAAGCTGTTACATTCTTTACACAGCGTTTTGTTTAACAACACTATAAATATTTAATATTGAAATTCCAAATTTGTAGATAAAATGAACAAGTTTACTGTTTTAAAATCATCAAATGAAAGACCGGCAATTAAATTAATTATTTAAATAAATGCTCTTATGTATTTTAATTAATTGAAGAGCATTAATTGTTATGAAACAATACTTATTTCGGGTTTTATTGACCTTGTCAAGGTTTACTGACCGGTATTTTTATGTGTAGTTCAAAAATTTGCCGCCGCAATAAACTTTTTAAATATCATTAACAGTTCTCTACTTTACCGGTGCTTCTAGTTAGCGTGTCGAGCTACAGAGAGCGCCATTTATTTCATTTGTTTCGTATGTGATTTGATTTTCACTAAGGAATAAAATATCCTATTTTTTTAAGGTAAAGTAAAGAGACACCTAAACAAACACAAACCGTTAATGATTGATTGAATTGATTGACAATCACTTATTGATTGACGAAATTTGATAAAGCCTTGCTAAATATTTTTAGATATCTAATGAGATAAGAGAAACAAATTAACGACTTTCCTTATAAGCGAAATATTTATTAATCAATAATCAGTACAGGAAAGTAAACTAATGTTGAAAATAAGGTTTAAAAAGTACAAATTCTAATGAATATTTATGCGAAAAGCCCATGAGGATTTATTTCTTTGGCATATTCATACATCGTTAACACCTTGACAAAATAATCAAAATTAATAGTTCTCTAGCACGAAATCTACCCTATTTGCAACTGAACCCACCCTTCCTGGTCCCCATTTCCGGGATTAAATACGTAATCCCCTAACATGTGTTTCTTAAATAAACAGCCATTTGCGTGTTTACTGGAACACTGATAATTTTCGTCAATTTTCACAACCTTTTCGATGAAAGTAAAATTTGGCGTTACATAATGATCTAATTAATTGTCGAAAATCAGCAACGCCCACATCGTCATCTCATTAACACAAATACATAAATGAACTTACCGAAAAATTCACCAAATCGGAAAATGTCAACACCTACACGATTGGTTCGTTCACTGCTTGGATGCGCGTTTTCGAGTCGTTTGGACGTGCTTTGGAAATTTTTCGATAAGTGATGATTTACCGTTAATTTTACGGTTAGTTTGAATTGTCAGGGGTCAAAATTTATTTCGAATTAATTTGTTAACCTTAGGGTCAGGTGCTGACAAATTTTGGAGTGTGACCAAAACGTGCCACTCATCCTAAAGAGAGCTCATGCCTGAATTGTTTTTAAAATGTGTTTATAATTTAATTATAGTCGTGAGAAGGCGGAATCAATTCCATTCCCTAAAGGCAAGGAATTAATCTATTTAATACTCATCTATTAATACCATTAGACCGACATTTAATCGATAATTTGATATGATATATGGCTTTCCAATAAATTGCTTAAGCTATCCGAAAAAAATAGTTCACACTTTAGGGCGTGTATTTTCGAGCGAATTACTCGCAGATGGTAAGAATTTTTACATTGCCATTTGGATCAGGGTCGTTCAGGAAAACCCACTCCAAGCCCACAATATTTTTTCTGTAAGTCTAGTAAAACCCACTCGAAATATGCAATCGTAGAAACGTTATGTAAGCCTTTGATAAGGGGAGAAATCGCAAATATATTTCTTTCATGGAGTGCAAAAGGTCGCACCTCAATAAATAGTGGCATCAAGCATCTTGGCATAAGTACTCCACTAATTGAGGTTTAAGTTGTGTACTTGTGATACTCGAGAAGCAATTTCGATTCGTTAACATCTCGATGAAAGGAATCTACACAACTTCTCTTCCAATGGCACACATTCCGTGGGTTGATAGGTAATGCGATTTTTTCTTCGTTTCCGATCGACTTAAACGAACTTAGAATGCCTTTCTTTTCCCATATGGGACAAGAGAAGATACCGTTGGAAGTCGTACTGTGATGGTAATTCGGTCTCACATAAAGATGAGGCTGTGGCTTCTGCAGAGGACAACAACCTTGTCGTTGAAGGAGGCTTTAGTGACTCATTGCATCTAAGTGCATTTGGGTGGGTTCGGTTCAAATTGGATAAGGAGGAAATCGATTCAAGTCCTTTCTGCGATACTTCACCTCACGTGTATACATAATTCCATTTTAATTGTTTCTTGTTACAATAAAGGCCAAACTCTAATTACTTTTTCTCATCATTATTTTCGTCATTAATCATCTCTGGAAAAATAAAACCAGAATTGTGTCGGGAACTTCCCGGCAATGTTTATTTTTCTTAATGAAAGCTCCCAACCTACAAAAGCTTCCTTCAAAATATAAACCAACTTTTTTAACGTAAACAACCCTTTGATGCTGCTACAAGTTTTTTTTCTCATAAATAAGTCGCGATGATTCCGGTCTCCCCTATAATTAATAAATACGGATTAAGGATGCTTTGGGCTACTTTATGCGAATGCTGAAATAAACAACAAGTTAATGGGTTTGAAATTTGTTATTTCAAGTGTTTACATAAATGATTTACCTTTTATGGTTGTAAGTGTCGGATTATTTGTATTAATACGACCTTACAAAGGATTTCTAGAATGCAAATTTCTCAATTGAAAAAATCGACCCGAAGCGTTTGCTTATGATTTATGCCAGAGGAAATTTTATCTGTGAGAGAATTGTTTGTGAAAAATAAAAAAGCTGAAAATGGAAGGATAACGATGATGTTTTTGGTAAAAATATGTGAAACATTTTGATAGATCAGAGAAAACAAAATGCTTACGTGTTGAAGTCAGTTATTTTTATTAACTATAATTGATAGTTTTAATTGTTAAATGAAATGATAACTGTTATTTTGACGTAATTATCTTCTAATACGCGATTAAAATACCTTAGATTTGTCTCAGAGATAAACAAGAAATATAAATACAATAATCATGCTTCTGGGAATATCTGTTTCCTTTGCAATTTACCACAATGTCACAAATGGTTTAATAAAAACTTTGGGGACCAAAAAAGTACAGCAAACATTGGTTATAATGCATTTCAAGCGACCGACTAAACCAGTTCATTTTATCAGGAGTTTGCAATATGCGATGATGTCTTTATTGTCTTCTTTTACATAAATTTTTTTAATTTTAAGGTTGGAAAACGTAAAATTTACTTTGAGTAGCTGTACAGGGTGAGACAATAGTGCGTTTTTTCTGACATGTCCTAAGATGCAATCAAAAATACCAATTACACTTACCACTTGGAACTTCGTTTAAGTATTTTTTAAAAACATACATTTAACCAAACATTATTTTTTTGTCTTTTTAATAACAATAGTTCATAATGAAATTTTAATAAAACTGTCAAGACAAACTTGACAATACCCAGAACTATGTAATCGTGGTTTAATTTTGAAAATTTTTAACCACTACCGATTTGGTCATATGGAATCAGTATTATTGGTTGCATATTAAGAAAAATTCAGAAATAACCCACCATTGACTCACCCTGTAGATATGAAACTAGATTCTCAAAAGATTTTTGCTTTTCGGCATTTCAGAGTATTTGAAGAATACTTCAAAACTACTATAGATTGGCAGTTGTATAGATACAAACGTATTCGTATTTACGAATAGAAATATGCCCATCTCTGATACCACCTAACATGATGCAGTTGTAGTTTACCCTAACCTATTCTCATCCAAAATCCTCATCTTCGGCCCAAAATATCCCATCTCTATACTATCTTAAGCCGGTTTCTCAATTACATAAGTCGCGCATGCGCCTAACTTCAACCAGGTGACTAGTCGATTCGAAACCGCAAAGCTACCAACATGTACTCGATTATCTACGTGGGCACACCGACCTCACCGAACGAATAAACCCATATGGTGAATCGAAACAGTGTACCATGTATCGAATGCAACTGACTGCAGTGCGTGCGACCGAATCCCGTGTGCCTTACGAAAAAACGCGATGGTGTTTTGGTTTCGTTTAAGGTTAGGTTACCGGTGGTGACCTCTGCGAGATTTTTCAGTGGCATGCAAATGCAAAGGTGAGGTATGCAGAGCCGGTTGACCTTGAACGTACGATGGACTGTTTGGGTCAGGCTACTGGATAGCATGGGGACCGGAGTTGAGGGTTGAGGATATGTGCAAAGGCTACTCGCCAAAAATAGAGATGGCTCATCTAAGAATCCACAGAATATGATTTATTTAAATCTGATAGAGAAAAAATTGTTATTTGGTTGTAGATTTTTATCGAATAATTAATTGGCCGATAATTTAATTTTATATGGCCTTGATGTCTTTTCATTATCTGGTTATCTTCTGATACTTATTTAAATGTCGGTACTCTGGAATTTAAGGATTATCTTTCATTTCATTACTCAGCCACGAATTATAGATGGATTTTGGATCAAATTTAATTGTGTCTTAATTAGTTAAAAATGAAAGTAAAGTATTTTGTGCCATGGAGAGAGTGTATATTGCTTTTACAAATTTTGAATGTTGGTTCTTTTTGAAAATTTGCTTGTTGCAATGAGGAATCAGTGCCTCAATGTAAACTTCGTTTTACAGTGTGTCACCTATATTGGTTATTATCCCTATCTCTTATCTGTTTAATATTTATAGTAAAGTAGTACTTTGTTGCGAATATTAAACAACACTATTGTTGTAATAATTTGGGGTAATTCCCCAAAATAAGTTTCTAACGGAACTAATGAATTTCTTTAAAACAAATTGTAATTCAAGGTTGGTATTTTTGTGTAATGTTTCGTTGCTTAAAACTTCAGAAATACGAACCATTCTGTTATCAAATGATATCGTAGCTTACGTAATTAACAATATGTACGCACGTAACATTTAAATATTTGTTTTGGTTTCAGTTCTAACAAACTAACCCACATTTTATTTCTTATGCACCCTTTATCCCTTTCATTTATTTACATTACTATTTCAACACATAAACACAGACAGGTGACGAGGCTGTTACATAGTGAGCGGCATTGTATTTGAAAAAATGTAAAAATTACAATAAATTAGAGAGCGACCGAAATAGAAATTTTTGGGTGGAGGTGCAATTAAGTCTTCATTTGCGACTCTCCTTTGCCAATTATTTCATTAGTTTTATACGTTTTTAAGTGACAAAATGTCGTTTTTATGGTCAGTCGTTTGAAAATGTGGGGCAAAAAGGTTGTGATTCCTAGAGTGAGGAGTTTTCGGACCAAGAGAAGGCAATGTAAGTTTTCTTCGCTAAATATTTGGCAAGTAATAGCGGGATTTGCAATGCAAACAAGACGTTTGGTCTACAAACGCGGTTTTTCTATTTTCGCGGTTACTAGAGTATGGTTAAGTGCTCTATGATTTGTAACATCTGATCTTGAGACGATAAGATTATGTTTTAAGCACTTCTGGAACGTTTCCAGTTTGCCTAATAATAATAATTGATCGAGAGATAGGGAAAGTAGAGTAGTTTCGAGGGGTTCCAGTGTTCTAATGAAGGTCGAAATGTCCGTTAGTTCTGGAAACCAGTTTTTTACAACTCACTGAGCTACAAAAATCTTCTAACATTACGTTTCTTAAAATTTTATTTTTGCTCCTTGATTTATTAGATTTCGTAATGCACTTTACCTTATCTTAATAAATTAGAAGTGTTTACATGCGTCCTATTTAGTTAAACTCGTTTTCCTCGGTAACGCACTGAAAATAATAGTTTTAATTCCTTCTTTGGCTCTGACCACTTTACTTCTTTTCATATAATAAATATCTTATAATATTTTATTTGTCATAAATTATATGCACTAGTTATTAGATTATCAAGAGAAGTGTCAAGGTAACAACACTAAATTAGTGGTGCTGTACCACAAGGATCTGTCGCAGGTCCATTGTTACAAGACAATAGATCACAAATCTAAATAAAGACTTCCTACGATCCTTGAGAAAAAAGTTGCAATTTTACCATTTGCGTGAAGAATTACGACCATCGCGACTTCGTGGTAATGTATCGTTTATTACATCCGAGTTAGTCGTGCGTGGTTTTAGTCCGGGAATAAAAAAATTGAATCAATTATGGTTCTTCTTGCATCAGCGTAACCTCAAAAGATTATTCTATTAGTTGATCTAATCCATTGTTAAGAAAGTTGAATAAGTGTTTAACTTTTGCTCCCGGTGTGGTTTCATTTTTCCTCCAAGTAGCAACAAAGCCACTCTTGCGTGGCACCAGTCTTGACCAAAAAAATCGAATACGTTTTACGATCCATCAATTTTTCTGTAAACACGACTTCAGACGCCATAATTATAGTGACGTCTCTCGACTTTTAAAGGCAAGTGTCTCCTCCATATGTGCAAACGAAGGTTTTTCCTCTTCCATTCTAATCAATTCACTATTAATGGCGACTCAATCAACAGGTAGGCGTTCAAAGCGGTGGTCTACGCTTAATAACATTAATTAAATTAATTGAAATTAAACATCTAGTAATGGAGAAAAACAATGATTAAATCCCAACAACATATGGGCGTCCCAATAAACATTACCAAATCCTCATTCAGAAAGTCTCCACCTACTGGGGTTTAAATACCACTAAAATAAATGCGCCCACGCTAATGGAACAACTGTAACTGGTCAGTTTTGCATTTGGTGCTAATATTGTCACTTTCTTCAACATAATTTTACGTCACATCTCGTGGGCTGTGCTAATTAGTTCGAAGTAGAGAAGTAATAATAAAAACACTTGACCGCAACCGTTACGTCATGTTCTCCAAATGGGCTTCCACAAGCCGTCTAAATCCCTGGACTTGGAGCGCCGCAGGGCTCTGCTTGTGGTCCACTGTTGAGTTTTGACTCCACTCGAGTGACGTATTGTTTATTGGCACATATCGGGTCTGCAGCATTTCCCTAAATGGTCCGGTATCGAATTAGGTGGGCAGAGGTCGGTTCGATTGTTGCCCACGCAGGAGGTAGCCACCTTGGCCACCTCCTCGTGCACTTGTCACCTCTGTGACACGAGTGCCGATGCACGACACCCATAAATCACTCTTCATTGTTCTGTCCGATTCTTACCCAACTGGATGAAGACATTTCGAAAGGTTCGTCTGTCCAAATCCGGTGAAAAAGCACTCGAAAGTTTCGGTTTCACTAACTTGTTCTGCGACCCACGGTAGCTAAGCTCGTGGGCCGATCGAAATGCAAAATGTGACGAAAGAGGTTTCGATTTCATTGGGTATGTGCTGGAAGGAATTGGTCGTCGAGATTAATCAAATTCCATTGAGCATTATTCGAATTCTCTAGTCTTCAAACTGGAAATCTTTTTCTCATCCCAAAGCACTCGTTTAAATATTTTAAGCGTCTTTGAAACCAATAATTAATTACATCTAATCAGTTTATACTGGAAAAAGAAATTAGACGTTCTTGATGTTACTCCGTGGTCTAAAATTTAATCCATCTATTTAATAATGTAATTTTTTTTTATAAGTTTTATTCAAACATTTATTTTTTTACAACCATTTTAAATATATTTTAAAGAAATTTGGTAATAATTTTAATTTTGAACAGAAGTAGTAGCTAGGTTCATTTATTGTATAAGAGAAACTCTAGCTTTATTTTAAGCTTCCACATTATTTCTTCAATATGTGTTGATGAAGTAATATGAATTATAATTTAAAAATTTTAAAGTTGAGTTGTATAAAAATTACTCAGCTTTAATCCTGATTGAAACCCCTAACAATTCTTGTAAAAGGGTTGAAGAGGATTAATTTTTTATAAAATTCGACCCAAGAAAAATAAAAATGTACAAGTAGATGTTGTTTTGAGTATGGAATAAGGTGAAACTGTTCTAAGCAATTCCACCAATATTTGGCATTTAGCTCCGCACACTCATTCGCATTCCTCGCCCGAATAACACTTGCAAATTTTTTAAGTACACATTGCCGATCTATGTGAGTTTTACGTAGCTCGCTGGACTCGCAAATTTTTGCCTCATCGCTCGTCCATTCGCCAAATTTGGCCCTCCAGTGCTGACCTATCGATCCCAAATCGCTGGAATCGTCCCAAATGCGCCCATTCGCACCTACCCATGCTAATGACCGTCCCACCAGGGTGGTGAAACCTAAATGCACCAAGCCAAGTATAGGCGCCAAATTCAAAATCGACTGTAGTTCGGCTTGCCATCGCAGATGTCGCACACACGTATAGTCAATTTTAGCGAAGCTACCTATAATATCGGCAGAAATTAACGGTGGACCTGTGACAGTTGCCATTGTGCCAATCGCCATTTTGTGCTTGGTTTGTTTGGTGTTCGCCTTCGGCTTTGTTTTATGTGAAATTAGTACTGTTTTGTGGTTTTTTTCGTGTGTGTGCTTTTTTGAACTTTTTTATTGTGGGAATATAAATAATTTGATGGATCGTTTATAGTTATCGTGTCGTGTATATTGACTAGTGATAATAAATTTTTATTACAAGTTTATTGTCTTTATTTGTTCTCATATTTTATTTTTCGTATTCTTTGTAAATATTCAGCAACAATAGTTGTCTAACATCAGAAAGTGTTTTAGCAACTATTGTTGTGAATATTTACAAACAATACGAAAAATGCAATCAAACTTTAAAAGAAAAGTAACTACGGGCAATTCAAATCGCCCGCGATAACACTTAGTACGCGCTGGCCACAATAGATGTGCTAGTGACACTTTCGCTCTATCGGGACAAGGACAGATGCGTTTCTGTAAAACCTGTTATTCTGTGCCGTCCCACCTGATCCTCCCAGTCCCAGTACCATGGCCATCCATAAGTCAGCGCATGATTGTTTCTTTCACATGTTCAAAGTTGTCAGTAGTCCGGCGATAGTCGAGTCGCGCAGTGCCATACTATTATTATAAAGTCTCTCAACTCGGTCTCCATCAGCAGCCCAACCCCTCGTGTAAATATAACTCAGTGCCCTATTTAGGTATAGTGTGTAAAACGGCAACGAAACATTCCTCGAGCTCTTGTGCGGTTGCTGGCGAAGCCGCTCAGTGTTCAGTGTGCTGTGATGTTTGAGTGAAAAAATGTCCACACAAGCTTATTACAAGGATAGGCTGGGGTTTGACCCCAGGGAGGCGATGTACGATGGACCGCAGGAAAAGTACAGGAGGATGGAAGGAGGGAAACAGCCTCATGGGTACGAGGAGAACTTGACCAAGTTTAAAGGTACTATCTGGGATTGTTTTATTCAGGCTACTTCAGGTACGGTGGTGGGTTTTGAGTGTCTCGCATGGAGGTGTCCTAACGAGTGGTTTGTCAGCACTAATGCAATATACAGGGTGAACACTGTCACTCTCGATCAACAATCTCGCCAGTCACGTGTTCCAAAAATTGACATCGTGTGTAAACACTTGAATTAATTAGACGATTAACTGTTTAAATTGTCGTTAGTGACACAGAATCTGAGCTCATATCCTGCATTAGTGAGAATAATGCTGGGAATCGAACTTGATAAATAATTTTCTACTTATGTGATTGTCTGCTTCTTAGGTCAAATTAATTAAATCCAAATTATGGTTACTGAACACTCTGTACAAAGTATGTACAGTTACGTGATCATCGGACGACAAATTTTGGTTGTGCAAAACAATGAAGCAAGTAGTTGATTTCTTCATTTTGAGATAACTTGAATGATGTCAGGTATTCTTGATACTCTGGTTTCCACTCTTCCGTTAGAAGTTTATGTAAGTTACGCGATTCCGCCGAGAAATAGTTGTGGTTTGCAAGATGATTAAATATCTTCCCAGAATATTGTTCTACGATTCTTTTCGAATTGGGTCAAAGACACAGACTGCAGTCTCTGCCAAATGCAGTTGTCTGATCGATTTGTAACATTTGAATCACTTGCCAAAAGATGAATCACCCTGTATATTTTCTCCATCTGCGCTTAGGGCGACTTTATCTACAGTGCCCAAGTTACTACTGCTGATAACAAAATATTTTACCTGTGATGTAAACAGGTCTCTTGGCCTCTTAATACAATAACAGCAAGCTTAGGAAATATTTGTCACAGGCTAAAAATGGCTAAGTGTGGCCTCAGGCGAATTTTTTCCTCGTCTGTCAAAAAAATTAATCCAACGGTGTAGCCAGTAATTACAATAATTTGGCATAAAGTGGTTTCTTCCAGATCACATCACAATAGAAAATTTCTGTAATTACAGCACTAGCAATGTGCCTAGTGATTAGTTGCGTCACAAACGGATTACAGTAACATTTACAAGAATGCAATCCCCACAGCTATAGCGATTTGAATTTCTAATCTGGTATTTTTTCGGTTTCCGGTCAAGCCATAAATTCAATCAGATCGGTTTTAAACACGCCATCGATCGGAAAAAATCACTTTTAATCGGTTAGAAGTGACAGTTCTTGTAAGATTTATTTTGGTCGCTGACTCGTCGTGCAAATATTGAGCAGTTATAGACATGCTAATGACGATCTCCTTTGCGTTACGTTACTGCATCACCTGCTACGTCTACGTAACTGTATGGTCACCATCCGGAACGTATTATCTTGTCCCAAGGCTGTTTTACAAAACTATTTTAATTTATTCGACTTGCATAACTGTATGATGGTCTGGAGACGTCACTTAGCAATTATTAATAAGTAACAAGCTTGTTTGTGATATCTAGAGTGCGTTTAATGAGCACAGAGATCGCTTTCAGTTCTTATGGCGAGAAGTGGGCGGAGGCGCCGGGGAATCTTCAGATTATTCCACTTGATAAAAGGGATTCTTAAAAAAATGCAA
The DNA here is from genome assembly GCF_031307605.1 of Tribolium castaneum. Taxonomy (NCBI): domain Eukaryota; kingdom Metazoa; phylum Arthropoda; class Insecta; order Coleoptera; family Tenebrionidae; genus Tribolium; species Tribolium castaneum. Next base: position 17,447,979 of record NC_087396.1, read on the forward strand.
ACAGTTGCACAGGATCTTTTTGGATGATTCTTTGATGTGTAGAAAGTAGTACTTTCTTTCTCGACATATCGTAGTAGAACAGCGTATCTCAAAAATTGTGTAATATTGTTTCGCCCGCATCTACTAACTGTCAATTGTGCCCACAATTACTTGCATTTTTCGTTTTGTATCACTTGAACTAACAAAGGGATCCTTTAGAGTCATAATTTTAAGTGTCTTTTTTTTTTCCAGACGAACGCGACGCTGTTCAGAAGAAAACGTTCACGAAATGGGTCAACAAACATCTGAAAAAGGTAAGACGCGCGTTATTATTACTTCATAATTCATTGTGACACATCTGGCCGCCATATAAGTCCATGAAAAAATATTTATCTTCGTGATCATTCATGTGTCTTAAAATTCTTCGTATTGTAGCGTTTCGAAAGGAAACGGATATTTAGACTTTAGTTTGATCCGTGTAGGATGTTTGCGAATTCCCATCGATGGTCAAAGTCGAGACATTATGACAGGAGTATAAATAGGCGCGAGTCGTTGACATCCTCGGAAAACCGAGGATTTGAAGTTCACGAGCTCTCGAAATAAATATTTGCTTTCGGCCGAAAATAGTCCAGACTTCCGAATTGTTCCGGTCATTTTGTGGCCTTGCTGGAGACCAGGTGGGAGCTGAGTGGGATCGATTTAATAATAGAATAATTGAATTCCTTTTTCGGAGGTTGTTTGATCGTTTTTGGCAAACTTTCTTTGTGCCTTTGAGCAAAACTCTGGGATTTGTGAAGCGAATGACCTGACTTTTTAAAAAATATCTAGTTGAGTGATTGCAAATTAGACAGTTGATTTTTTGCGGTTTCCGGAGGTGTTCTACAGTTGGCCAAAATAATGGTTGCGCTATGGAAGATGTCGAAAATGTAGTGATGAAACAAAACAAAAGAAAAATTCTTCATTATCATACAGATGATTAATAAATTTCGATATGGTAAATTCGACTCCGTAGGCGATAGAAAGCCATTGTTGGGTCATGAATCACAAGACGAAACAAGTTTGAATCATTGAAATACATATTACCTTCTAGGGATCGTTATTCTTCGAATAATCGCGATAATATGTGACAAGTGAAAGACGTGACAGTATTACCAATCTTTTGCGACCAGACGTGAGTTGGGTCAAGTAAGAACAATGCCTTCGTTTGGCAAAAATTTCGCTTATTCTGCCCCAATTATCCAATGACACGGTCTTCTTAGACGTCAATCGGAAGGAGTATCCTGGCTGGGCGCCAAATCTTACTCATTTGAATATCTGTGCGGAACTAATTGCTATTGGTCCGTTACAGGTCATTACCACGGTTTAATGCACCGAGTCCTTTGATTAAGTTATAATCATAGAGTGAGAACTGTAGGAAATGCTAACGGGTCACAATTTTACTTTCTCTCGCACGTTATGGTTCTAACGTCCAATAAATTTTGTCGACCTATGGGAATTATAAACAATTTTGTAATTACTGACCGTTTGATGGGGTATCAACGGTTATTAAACGCTTGTTTGACTTGCTTAAGTACCAAGCGATGAAATGAGAAGACGACTTTTATTGACCGTCTTACTACTTTTTAACGGTTTTTGTTGGATTTATTTAGAGAAAAGAAATGCTCGCTAACATCAATCTAAGTTTCGTGGTTGTATTTAATTTCTGTCAGTCATTCGTCTTGAGATTTCCGTGATTTCCCTAATGCAGAGTTTACACCCCTACATATTTTGATCTAACACATCGTTTTCTGACTCGTATTTGACGACTGTTAACTCACTGGATCTTTTTTCTTTTCATTTCCAGTAATTTCGGAATAAGGGTAGTTTTTTGTGTTCTCAATGCTTCTTTTCCAAGTTGTAGTGGTGTTTCTTTTTCTAAAGAGTTTGTCGGTTTATTTCTAAATTCTCATCTTAATGATTTCGGTTACTATTAATTCGGTGTCAGGTCTTTTTGTTTGTAAAAACTGGGTGAAGAAAGTGCTTGTTTTTTGTTCGTGAGTTTTGATCTAAATATCGGTCTTTCTTACGTGTATCATACATAAAAGTTAGGAATATCAAGCTTTCTTCTTGGGTTTAAAAAGGCTGAATCTGGATTTAGCAAAGGAGTTAATTTTAGTTTTTAATTTTTTTACTGGAAAATTTACCTCAGATTTTCATTTATGCGTCTGGTTACGTTGTAACATCGATTAATTTTTTATTTTGGAAATGGTGCTAGTATATTGCAATAAATATTGTATGTCATCATATGGTTATTTACTTATTTTGTTAGGAAGAAAGCGAGTTTTTTTTGCTTTAATTAACTACTGACATAAATGCTTCAGTTTTTCCTATTACGTAGCTATTCCAATAGAATTGAGAAGATGAGTTCTGTTATGGGGAAAGGTGGGAGATTTTTGAGGTTTTTGGCTAATTATTTTCGTGTGGTTGCAAGAACTATGCAAAGTGTTAGTAGAAACTCCTTCCACCTGAGAAAGTTTTTGGCTAGAGTTTTTAAGTTATATTCTCTCATTTACCATATTTGTGTAATGAATATAGGCGTTTTTTCCAAGATTTAATAGCCGCTCAATTTGCATCAAGTATAAGCTCGACTTTGACATCAAACGTAAACAAAGCGTGTTACTAGCTGATTTATTAATCATTGCAGTAGCAACAATTACTTAACGATTTTCACCTTTTGTTTTCTTTTGTTCTCTGTTGCATATTCTCCCGAGGATAATTATTACAGTTGACCGAAGATTTTATAACAAAATTGTCCCCTTTAATTTATGTAAAATATCAATCATCTTGTCACTAATTATTGTTTGTCATTTTCATGCTTGGCAGCACTGGAAATACATGAAGGTACGTCTTGTTTATTTTATGTTAATCACCCGATCTTATCTCACTACAACTCTCGATACATGAAGCAATCAATCGGTAATTTATTAGACAAATATTAATAAACACATGTTTGGCCACCAAGAAATTTGTCTTTGACTCTTCAAGGCTTATTTTTGTCTTCTGGTAACAATGCGCTCACTAAAAATAGACTTGTCTAGTAATCTCGCGAAGGCCATTGCCGTACATCTCAGGACACGATATAACTCCGTTAATTGGCCATTCGCTTTTTTTCCCGACAAACGCATCCGACCTCATAAACCTAATTAGGTTGAGTGCAGCCTGGCACTCGATCAACGCAACGGTTGCACATTCAAAACCATTGCGTGCCAAAATTTAATTCGAACATTTTATTTTCGCAAAGTTTGTAATTTCCGTAAGGTCGATCGGTGAAAACGAAACTCTCTTCGCCGACAATAAAACGAAACACGTTCGTTTCGTCACAGGTGGCCATGTATGCACAACCAGGTTAGCCGGTCTGAAAGAACAACAGATCAGGCTTGCCAATATATAAATAACCGTGTATAGGTTATGGATTTTTAAATGCACAACATCGGTATTTAGGTCTCTTAATTACTATAACATGTTAATTGCGATTTATGGGGGAAAAGTGAAACATTTTCTAGGGATTTTACCCAATTTTTGTTTGTATATTATAATTGAACAAGTTGGGCAATCATGAAAAACTTGCAAATATTTGTTAATAAAATATATCAAGGATGCGATAATATCGGGAAAATACTTTTTATTGATTTTGTCGTACTGAGATTATTACCATAGGTAGTGTCGCGTATTTTATCTTAATAAAACACAGATAAAAAACTTAAATAAATATTTTCACAACACTCACTTTTATTGATAACAATTGTTTGTAAAATTTAAACCAAAAAAGCTTGTTTTCCTTGGCGAAGGCTGCCCAACAAGAAATCTGAAGAATTTCTGCAGAGAACGAGGAATCTTCATTGACACTAATTAGTTGGTGCAGTCTGCATCATAATTAACTTTGAGGCGTCTGGCAGCGATACACTCCCAACTGTATCAGAAAGTAGATTTTCATCAAATCATGCTTTTAACCTAATTTTAGCATGATTTTAATTCAATATCGATCGGTTCCGTTGATTTTAATATTCTGTAATGGAAAAGCGGAGAAACAAAACAACAAAGATTTTTAGAACAATAGATAAGAGCTGACACACAATTATTAACTGTTTTGTTTACATTTTTTAACCTACATTTTAAAAACGTGGCAAACAGAAAGACTTCATGCTGAGATAATTCTATGAGTCTTAATTTAATTAGCTGGGACATGCGAAATATTATAAATAACTCGGGTTTTGAAGACCATGATTTAATTTCCGGAGATAACTTTTACTACCGCACTCCATTATGTCTAATTAAACCATTTTTGTGTTTATGTGGTAAGTTAACCAAATTCCTCTTAAAGTCTCACTTCTCCGGAAAGCTTTTCTAATTTGTACGAACAGAACTGTTCAAAGTCTTGATCACGATCAGTGGGTGCAAATTAAACATGGTGAATATTTAAAAAAAGATGAAAATTCAGAAAGGTGTCTCAATGATGTCACGCCCTGCTAAGATTAAAATTATCAGAAGTCATAAATTCACATTTCTATGGAAACTTGCTCAACCTACTCGATACGAAGTGAAAAAAAAAACAAGTGGTACCAACATAAACATAAAATTTTATTTACATTTACTCGCGATTTCTCCGATTTCCATTAAATCCAAGTGGAAAATAAACACTTTTGACACTCGTTTTCTAAAAAATGCAACGCCGATATTCTATTTTCTGCCATTGTGTATACATGAAAAGTTTATTACCCGAACTAAGTGCAAAATAAGACCGGTACAAGCTTTTCCGGTGAGACGAAATGAAGCGCGTCTGTTCTTTGTCTAGCAATTTCCTAGCTAATTTTTACCAATTTGCAGACTTACACGTGCTTGCACGTGTGTGTCACCGTCAACAATTCGCCGTGTTGTCCACCTTCAGTAAGTCTGAGTGGTTTTGCATGGTTTTCTTAGTCAGTAGATTGCACGGATTTGTGTTGGACAACCTGTATAGTTTAGACACTAAAAAATGTCTTTTACAGGCCAACCGCCAAGTCAGGGATCTGTTCGAGGATTTGCGAGATGGACACAATCTGATTTCTCTCTTGGAAGTTCTAACTGGCGAACAACTTGTAAGTATTGTAATTGGTGTCAATTGTGCCACTAATTAATTAAAACGATTTTGAAATTAATTTCTCAATAGAGTTTTTCTGATGGGTGACTAAGCTATAGTGAAAGCAATTGCTGTCAACAACTCGTCTCAAATTCTTGAATGATAAATTTTGGAATAATTATTCAACACCTTGTAATCTGTTAAAAGGACATTCCATTGCTTAATGCGTGTCTCAGTCTTATTTTTTGTTCAATATTCATAAAAAGCCTTTTAAGGCACGATCAGAATTAAAATAATAATTCGATTATTGGTAATACCACGCCAAATATAATATAGGTCGAGCTTTCGTAAGACTTCTCCACTTACTCGAAGCAATTTTCTCGAGAAATTCCACAGTTCTTTCAAAATTCGACCTTTGGCAAACTGTGCAAGAAAAAATGATTTTGAAAAAATTTCGAAAATTTGGCCTTAGAATGCTCAGAACCGATCATATGGTTTTGGTGCGTGGAAAGTAGTGCGTTTTGTTACCTTCACCTTTCCACGACTGTTTCAAGAATTCATCAATCATACCTTAAAAATATAATAACTTGCACACTTCTTGAATAATTATTGTCTTAATGAGCAATCTCATTAACACGCATCAAGGTTGTAGTACCTTGATGGTCTACCGAAATGAATGAACGACAACCATGAATGGGAGTGCAATGCACTGCAATTTTTAATCATTGATGATTTTCAGCCAAGAGAGAAGGGGAATATGCGTTTCCACATGCTCCACAATATCGACACAGCCTTACATTTCCTTCATTGTAAAAAAATCAAACTTGTCAATATCCGATCCGAAGATATAGTCGATGGCAACCCCAAACTCACGCTAGGTCTCATCTGGACCATCATTCTGAAGTTCCAGGTAAGTGGCGCCGCTTTTATTTTTTTTATTTTGGTACAATTGTCTCTTAGCCAGTTCTTTTCCGAGCGCCATTCTGCCTACATGTGCATGTTTTACCGAATTATTAAATAAAGTTTTTTAATTTTTATGCTACCGGGTTTCTAGACACTAAAGGTAAGACAAATTCACCTTGCCTGGCTGTACAAGAACTGGCTAAAACAGGTTTGGTTTGCGACTGAGCTAGATGGAGTCTAGATGGCGCCGAGTGTGCTATATTGGCATATATGCTGGCGGACGCGAATGAATTATTATTCATTAATTCGTATAATGTGTAAATTGCATTTTTATGGCCTGAATGAGATCAGAGGTAATAATGGCGATGTATGCGAGGTATTTTTCTAATGCTTTGATCGGCTTTAGTCATTTAGGTTATTACTTGGAAAATGGACAAGGTGAACTGTCTCCTGTGCTAATGAGAAATAAATTTTATGGTTTTTGATGAGTATGGGAAATGTATGCAGCTATTCTCTTTATTTGTTTTAATTAAACGACTATAAATAACACAAAAAAACGCAAAAATGAATAAAACAAAAGTTTGCGTCACGTTGAGAACTGTGTCAAAAACAAACACGAAACGCCTCTGTTTGCCGAAGATCAATTTTTGGCCCACGCAGTATATGTAATGCCACCCTAGCCTTATAAAGTCACATCGCGAATTTACCAAACTTTATACAATAAATCCATTTTGATAAAAACATTCAACCCACGTCCTAATTACCATATGGTGTCAGAAATTGTTTTCTTAGAATTTAATGAGACGGTCATGGCTACGGTGGTGAAATTATGTTAATTGTTACGAAATTGAATTTTCTCGAAAGAATTCGGGCGCCATCACTTGACCTTAGATGGGTAGATTTAGTGCAGGGCTACCAACACTTAATTGCTTAATTTCTCCTACACTCTGACCCGTAAACAAGTGCCAACCGTTAGCAAAAAACCAGAACAATTGTCTAAATCCGTTACGGTCGATCGACTGCTCCACCCACGCGTAAAAAAACACGGGGTGATCTCACGCCGCTGTTATTTTTCCTTTCTTTGTAATCCTGACCTGAGATAAAGCGATAATCTTGTGTTTACCAAACAGTTATTTTCTCCAAAAAAGAAAAGCAGGAAACGTTGCTCTAATCTCAGTTCTCATGTATGCCTCGTGACAATCACGATGAAGAGGTCGCGGGAAACGATTTACTGAAATTTGATCGGAAGTTGGATTTACGCTTGGATTTGCGGAAATGCGGTCCTAAAAATAATACGCTTGATTGCGTTGGGATGCAATTAAGGCTTGTATTAATGAATAGTAAATTATGAAAAACACGATGAAAGGAGAATCGTGGGAATAGCGAGTAAACAAATTGGAGTTGTGCACATGTCTTTGCAGAGCTATCGTGGGCTGGTAATTGAAGAAGTGGTGCAGCAGCAGGAAGAACAGTTAGGCTAATTGGGTTGGGCGATAAGTGAGCTTTGGCAGCAGGAAAAGATGCTGGACCAGATTTCAGGATAAAGCGACCAGATGTTTTACGATCTTAATAAATGAATAATTTAAATAGGTTGGATTGAATAAATATTCCCAATTAAATAAAATTCCGTAACAGAAAGAAATTTACCTACTAAACAGAGCTTTAATAGCAGGAACAGCAAACATCTTTTGTTTGCAGGATGTTATCCAGATGTTCAACTCAACCATCAGTCAAGGGAATTGAGAGAATTACAGAAAGAACTGATTTTGTTTACAGCAGGAAAAATCCTGCAGTTGCAGGAAAATTGCACCCAGATGTTTTATCGATCGGTTAGTAATAAGCAACTAATGAATAATGTAAATAAATCGACTCTGTTATTACGTATTACAATAGAATTCGCTTTTCACTTTTGCGGTCGGCCGCTTGAATCTGATTGGTCGTTAACAATTTCCAATTGAGAGTTTCCTAATTACAATAATTTTTTTAGCATTTTAAACCTGCAGGGTTTATTAGAAAAAATGTAAGAATAAACAATCGCATATAAAGATACACGCAAGAGCGTGCGAACCCCTTTGCGATAAAGCACTCGGTGCCACATTGGCCAGGGGCGGAAGGCGGAAATGGGGGCATCCGAGTGGAAATAATCCAACACACGTCCGGCATAGCCTCACGAAAAATAATTTTAAGCCGGCGCTCGTTTAAGAAATGCTCCGCCGGCCATCTGTGACTCTTTGCAAGGTGCATTCGCCACTTATCTAATAATTGCTACAATTTCATTGTGCTCGTTACGGTCCTGTCCTCGCTCGTTTTTGTCACTTGTGTGACAACCAAATAAGTAAACAAATCCAGTCACGGTAAATACGTTTGTGCAATCACGGTACCCTTGGTGGGGCCCGAAACCGCCCGCGTACGGCCCTGCTACCCACCAACACACATTGCAATGCTTCCACGAGCAAGGCTAACCGCGATCCGTCAGTATTCACCGACGTTCACCTGATGTAACACCTGTCTCCTCTAAATGTCTCGTAATCTTCTAAACATCTATTAAAATTTTCGTGAAAGTGCAATGCGATAATGTCCATGTACCGCTTCGTGAAAGACGGCCATGCCGGCGGCCAGAAGCGCCTTTTCGTCCAGGGGACCTCCGGGGAGTCCTCGCGAGTGCTGGGCCCTCCCATAGTGACCCGTTTTTCGGACCCTAACGAAATGGACAATCTCCAAGCGGTTTACACGAAGAAACGGCTCTCGACGGAGGTTTTGGGGAGTTCGATCGAGTCCACTAAGACTAGCAGGAGGGCCGAGGACGGCACTCGCAGGATAACGACGCGAATCGTGCGAAAAGTTACCACTTTGACTAGAGGCGAGGAGAAAAGCACGGCCGAGGATTTGACCAAAAGGGCCGTTACCAGGAGTATTCAAAGCAGAGAGGATGTGGCGAAACAAACGGAAGCTGTACAGCCGAAACGAGTCAAGGTTGGGTACCATTTTTGACATGAAGATACGTTGTTTGCCGGTTAATTGTTTATGACATCGTCAATATTTACGGAAGCGTGACGTCATGTGATTTTTTTGACGGAGGTTAACCACGGGGTGGAGAAGTCGCAATGACCCTCGAGTTTGTTTTAGCAAGTGTTTACAAAATTTATTGTGTGGAAGATAAGCACTTTAAATATCATGATTATTTCACTTTTACTGTGTTGTTCCATAGCTTCTGACTTATTTCTATTGTTTTTCCGTTTTTATGTTCCGATTTCCTATGGGTTTTCTCACGTTCTTGTTTGAAACTGAGTGAATTTGCCATTCTTTTTCATTAAATCTCTGATTTACATACTCTTTAAATCTATTAATAAATACGTAAATACATGCAAGCACATATTATAAAACTTTTTCTAATTGCCTTGGCTAAAGGTTAATGCCGCATAATTTTAGTTGCCATTATTTTTTGTCGTTAATACTCTTTATTTATTAATAAAAATATTGGTGTTTGCTAAGAAGGCATTAATAAACAAATAGTGAAAACAGAAAATGTCACAAAAAGGGAACTTTATTTATTTATTTGGAATTTGCACTAATTTAATAAATGGTTTCAGCTAAAATTTATTCTAACAGCATGTAATCAGACTTTTGGAACAGTTGTATGCGGGTACTTAAATATTGTGAACCGTACAGATAAAAAGTTTCGTTGGTTATTTCGTCGATCAGCTAAGCTTCAGTTTCCCATCTGTTTATTTACGAATGTGTTTATGGATTTCGCACTTTCTGTTTTTACACATTTTTGGTGTATTTGTTGTGAAAAATAAACGCGGCCTTGAAATCACAATTGGCAATATTTTCAATTCTTCCCACAGCCTTATCAACAGCAATTAACGCTTCGCGCTTCATTTGGCATTCAAATCACTCTCCGTATTGACTCTGCTACCAACACTATCGCAAATATTTTGATGAGATCACATGAAAATTCATCTTGCGCCCCAAACTGAAAAGTCTCGGATATGTGGTACGCCACAGCCTCTCCGTTGCATAATCCTATCATAAAAGGTTCGCTGAATTCAGGTTGGCCTCAAGTACGGATGCAATTTCTTCGTTTGCGTAATCGTTCGATTCGCGCGAGGTGTGTCTAAACGTGAAAGTTTCTTCCACCGTCCAAAGGTTTTATCACTTGTAATTGGTTAATAAGGCTTTTGTTTGTACCAAATTGACATTGACACAGTTCGGCACGCCTTATGCACCGTATTCTAATACCCACACTCTGATTTATTTGTTACGTTGGTAAAGAACTTGACACGTTTCTGTCATCCATTTTTTTGCAGTTGAAGGCAACCGTTGCGTATTCTCTCCACCTCTCAAGCATAAACATTTACTAACACTACTTATTCTTTTATTTAAATTTGAGATAAGCGAAATGCAACCGTAATTTTTCTACAAGAACAACTTTCACGTTTTTTTCAAATCTACCTTCATAACGATAACGGGACTCTGGAACGCGTTCAAAATTTGCATCCATAAATCTCGGCAGTTGGCGGAATTTTCGACGCTTCCAGTCCTCCAACAACAATTATCTCCTGGAGAAGTGACAGATTAATGTGGTATTATCGTTGCCTCTAATTGGGTGCTTGGGAAAATGCCCGCTTTCTTCAAGCACTCGGTTCGGGTACTCAAGTGCATTAAGAGGGCCATAGAGCAGTTTAATGCACTTCCCAAGAAGATGCGGCTTGGAATTATCACATGATTAAGTCATATTAGTGACTTAAGTAGCTGAGATACATTAGAGGCGCTGTAAATAGTGCTATTTGACGTTTGGCAGACTTGTAACTAGAGGCATTTAAGAAATTGTATTGTTTTATTTGGTCTATTTTTCAGAAAGTGCAAAACACTTTCTGCTCACGTAATGTAATTTTTCCTGCTATTGTACTGTTTTGTTTTGCCATGAAAAAATTTGCGTTTACTCGAAAACTCCATTAAAAAGAGTCCGATAAAGAATGAATTTTCGACCACACATCCGTCTCGAGTTCGTTGCTTCGTCGAATTAATTAAGTAGCGTGTTTGGTAGTACCTACTTACCTGAAGCAAATAAATAATTACTGGTTATTAAACACATTTAAATACTTATCTTGGGTGCGCTTGAACAAAATTACCTTCAATTAACAATAGGTGCGTACATTTCCATCTTGTTAAAAACTCTTTTTTTTAATTTACTATTCACACCGCATACTTTCTCGTCGATTTTCCACTCTATTAACTTATAAAAACGGCCATCGCACCAGACTGTAATAAAAATCGTAAATAAACATCCATGATTTCGGACAATAGCAGATAAAGTATGGCCGGCTTCCTGCTATTATCACAATTCGAATTAATTGTGTTTAACGAAGAAAAGCCAGTGATGACATCGCGCTGAATTAATATTCTTGAACGGATCTCGTGTACAGTTAGTCAGGAAGTCGCAATCAAGCAAGCATGTAGCCACGAGCGGCAATTATTTTCACAGATTTGCATAGCCCTCTTAATTTCTTTGTAGATATCAGATATTGTGGTCGGTCAAGAACCTAACGTCAGCGCTAAAGATTATCTTCTAAGATGGGCGAAACGCACCACACACAAGTATCCAGGAGTCCACGTCCAGGACTTCACCAAGTCCTGGAGGGACGGTCTGGCCTTCAGCGCCATCATCCACAGGAACCGGCCCGATTTGATCGACTGGAGAAGCGTCAAGACGCAGAGGGCCAGCGAGAGGATGGAAACGGCGTTCTACATCGCCGAACGGGAGTATGGGGTTACTAGACTCCTTGATCCTGAAGGTGCGTTAACTTTCTACTGATGGTTGCACCACTATTTATATTTTTCCAGACGTTGACACCCACGAACCCGACGAAAAGTCGCTCATTACGTACATTTCGTCCCTGCATGAAGTATTCCCGGAACCTCCCGCAATTCATCCTCTGTACGACTCCGGTGCCCAGCAACGCGTCTACGAGTACCGCGAATTGGCTTCGTCGCTTCACATCTGGATGAGGGAGAAGTACACTCTCATGACAGACCGATCCTTCCCTAACACCCTCATCGAAATGAAGAAAATTGCCACCGAATTATCCCGATTCCGTACCGATGAACTCCCCCCGAGGCAAAGAGACAAGAACTACCTGAGTCAACTTTTCCGCGATTTGGAAAAATATTTTAAGACAATTGGAGAAGTGGATGTTGAGCCCGAGCTACACATTGATAACATCGAAAGGAACTGGCAACGACTTATGGGTGCGTATCAGGAGCGCGATCGCCACGTCCAAGACGAAATCAAGCGCTTGGAAAAACTACAAAGATTAGCGGAAAAGGTCCATCGCGAGATCAAACAAACCGATTCCGGGTTGGATACCATCGAGAGAACCATTGGGAATGAGTCGAGGAGAATCGAGCGGATGCACCCTCTCGAAGCCAAGAAAATCGCCGATCAATTGGACCAAGACCTGGCCAATGCGGAGGCTAGCATCCAAGGGTTGACCACCGACGTGAATACTCTACGAAACGGGAGGTACCCACAAGCCGGCGAGTTGGACAAACGTGTGAAAAACTTGCACGAAAGATGGGTCCACTTGCGGCGATTGTTGCACAATAAGATTGTGGGACCTCTCTCGAATCTTAGTTTCCCCGTAGAAGAGAGAACAGTGACGAAACATATCAGAACGGTGCAAGAAACACGAAATGTTGACACGAATCCACATTTCAGGTCGCTCCAAGAATATATCGAGTGGTGCAAAAATAAACTCGTAAGTCAATTGCTTCGTTGGTTTTCAGGTTTTATAGTTGTGTCTTGTAGAAACAACTGAAGAAGGCCGACTACGGCAATGATCTTCAGTCCGTCCAAGCCGAACGCAACTTCCACCAACATGAACACAAGCAAATCGATCAGTTCCATTCCAAAGTCGAGTCCTGCGCTAAAGCTCGCCAGTACTTCACCGGCGAAGAACTAGCTCTCTACAACCAACATTTAGGCCAACTCCAGAAAGTCTACGCCGATTTGCTCTCATTTTCCACTAATCGAATGACGGATTTGGACACTTTGTACGACTTTATCCAATCAGCGACCACCGAACTCCAGTGGTTGAACGAGAAAGAGGAAGTTGAAGTTACCAGAGATTGGAGCGACGTCAAGATGAACGTTGCTTCCGTCGAGACCTACTATGAGGTAAGTACCACGACCCCATCCTTCCGATTAACTGTTCCTTTGTACTAAACGCAGCAAAATTACGGATCGGGATGTGAGGTAACTGTAACGTCCGGTGGTTTCTTGTATGTTTAATTTTTTTCTAGAATCTGATGAGCAAGCTGGAGAAACGCGAAGATCAGTTTAATTCGGTGCAAGAAAGGGGTGAGTTTTTGATCCAGCAGCAGAACCATCCGGCGTCCAAGGCAATCGAAGCGCATATCGCGGCAATGCAAGCACAGTGGGCGTGGATAATACAATTGAGCCACTGTTTGGAGACCCATCTGCAAAACACCCGCAACTACCAACAGTTTTTCAAAGACGTTCAAACGGCAGAAGAGTGGCTTAAAGAGAAAGACGATGTGATGAACAACGAGTTCAGTCAAGGCGATTTTAGTTTAGACACCGGCGAAAAACTCCTGCAAGGCATGCAGTTGTTGAAAGACGAGCTCAATTCGTTCGGAGATCAAGTCCAGACATTGATCGCGCGCTCCCAGGAGATCGTTCCTCTGAAACAAAGACGACAACCAGTCACGAGGCCTCTTACCGTCATTGCCATCTCGAATTACAAACAAAACAATGTAAGTCTCACTCTTTGCTCTAATTTTGTGTTTGTTCTAATTGTGTCTCTAGTTTGTAATCGAACAAAACAAGGAGTGCACTCTGACCGACAACTCTGGACGAATCAAATGGCGAGTCCACAACGAGAAAGGGATCGAAGCACAAGTCCCAGGAGTGTGTTTCGTGATCCCGCCACCTGACAAAGACGCGATCGACGCTGCGGAACGTCTCCGAAGACAATACGACCGGTCTATAGCCCTCTGGCAGAAGAAACAACTAAGGTTGAGGCAAAACATGATTTTTGCCACAATTAAAGTGGTCAAAGGTTGGGATTTGCCCCAATTTATTGCCATCGGTGCCGAACAACGTAACGCAATCCGACGAGCTTTGAACGAAGACGCTGATAAAATAATGGCAGAGGGTGATCCGTCTGACCCTCAGTTGAGGCGCTTGAAGCGCGAAATGGACGAAGTCAATCGTCTTTTCGACGAGTTTGAGAAACGAGCACGCGCTGAGGAAGAAAGCAAGAACCAGACAAGGATTTTCAACCAACAGATATCCAACCTGCAACAGGCGTTGGACGAAGCGGAGCGAATCATCAACAAGCGGGTGATTGCCCACCTTCCCCGTGATATCGACACCCTGCAACATCTAGTCTTGGAACATAAGGAGTTTGAGTCGAGGTTACAAAACCTTGAGCCGGAGATTGAGCAAGTCAAAGACACGTTCAGAAGTATCACTTTGAAGACGCCCCAACACAAGAAAGACCTGGAGAAGGTTCTCGATAAGTGGAAGTACATTTGGAACACTAGCAATTTGTACATCGAGCGTCTCAAATGCATTGAGATCGTTTTGAACGGAATGGAAGACGCAACTTTGGTCATTTCCGAGTTTGAGAGCAAACTGGCCCTTTTCCACGAATTGCCGAGCAGTGAGAAGGGTCTTGAAGGTGTCCACGAGGACTTGCTCAAGCTGCAATCGGCCATAGGCCAGCAACAAATCGCCATGGATCAACTCAACGACGATTTCGATAACACTCGCCGTCTTACCGAAAAATCAAGACCCAACCAGCGTGGCCCTCACACCGATATCGAGCGTCTGGATAAAGAAATCCAGAAGTTGAACGCAAGGTGGAGCAATGTTTGCTCACAATTGGCCGATAGGTTGCGCGGTTGCGAACAAGCCTACAATCTATTGAAGAACTACAAGAAGCCTAAGGAGAATGAAGATGCCTGGTTGGATGAACACTACGGAAAGTTGGAGAACTTGCAACCGATCAAAGACCGAGCCAAGGAACATTTAGAGGCGACTAGAGTAGGTTTCTGGTTGTTAAGTTTTGTGTGATTATCTTTTCGTTTCAGAATCTTCTAAACAGTGTCTATGAGCGGGCCCCGGTCATCGAACAAGTGAACGTCAACGGCGGCAGGTTTATCCGAGAGGGAAAGGTAAAATGTTTGTCCATATCATATTTCATGACGGACATGTTAGGTTTAGTTAGGATAGGTGTGAATGGTGTGTGAGTGTGTTTGTTTCTTCGCTTTAATTGTTGTTTGCAGTAGAGATGTTGGAAGAGGGGACTTGTGGATCTTCAGTCCAGTGTTCGATTTAACAACGATTTTGTCCAGTTTCGTCTAACTCTTACTAAATTTTAATATTATTAAATGTTTCTTTTCCGACTGATGACTGACTGGTTTGGTGGTAGGTAGGTTTTGGACTCGATCTTCATTCTCTGTACATATCTTCAAGTTTTTTCTCGTCTTTATCTCGCTTTTGTGTCATCATTTCTTTTATGGTTCGCACACGAAATGGCGTGCGAGTCAAAATGGTCTTTTTCCCTGTTTCAAAGTTTATAAATGTTACGATTGAAGTACACAACAATTCGACACTTTTATCGACATAATCACTGAGTTTTCGTCACAATTTTCTCGCAGCACGTAGTTTTGATTTTTTTCTCTGGTGATTATGTCTTGACACATTTCAATCACACGATTCACATTAGTCACAGCTTCATGTAATGTCAACTAAAGCACTGACTGGACTAACAACTGACCCCTAACCTCTAACCCTAACACCAGATCTGGAGCAAGGGACTGCAGAGGTTCAGGGAGGCGCTGCTGGAGACACAGCCGTCGCTGGATGTCGTCTTCAGGGCAGCGAAGGAGAGTGGACCGACTGGAGCCGACATCATCGCCAAGGAGTTGGACGAGTTCAACGCGAGATATCAATATTTGATCGATGAGTTGTATCGCAGATTGCAGGAGATCGCCGCGAGGTGTCCGGGGGATATCGTTACGCTGGTAAGTGGGAAAAATTCAAAATAATGGAAATATTGGAAAAATTGAACGCTAAATAAAAAAGGAAAAAAGAACCTGTTAATTATATAAGAACAAGAAAAAAAGTGAAAATGAAATCTAAAAATAAAGATTTTTATGGATAAATGGCATAGTAAAGTTTGCCAATCTAACATATAACTTTCAATATACTGTGCAATAGATACTACAAATATTTAGTTTTCGAAGCATTTATGTCTGAGTTGGCCACAAAAATTATTAAACATCGTTTTATGACTTTTAAGATTTATAGCATTGCATACACATAATGGTGGAACAAACGAATAACACCAGTTGACTCATTTGTTTTTTCAAAAGCAATTTTATCAAAGTAATAACTGTAAATGCTGGTTAAAGCCAGCAGAAAGCGGCTGCCAATACACCAAAAATAAATTCTCCTAAAACTGCCGTAATTGTTGCCAACTAAAGCTTTTAATTAAGAATCCATTAGTTTTAAGTTATTTTTTGGGATGACGCAAATCCACGTGATCTACTGTTAATTTAACGGTCGGACAACCGTAGAGAATATGTAAATTCCCCAATTTTTATGTAAAAAAAAGTAAGCAGCCTTGAAATACCGCTCTAAAATTTTTATCTTTAGTACTTGAATCTAACTTGGGCGTGAAATTGATTTTTTTGTTGTGACATCTCCCACTTGCCTTGACATTTTTTCGAAAAGTTTACAAACAAAATCTTTATTTGTTTTTAGAATTTTGGCATAATAAGTGCGAATTATACAATGGAATTCGTCACTGGTGCCAACCTTAAATATTAATTTCTTTCGAACCTTGACCGACAATTTTTTATTAGTAGCCCACAAGTGACACAAGTTGTAAAAATAAATGATGATGATGTCATCAACTGTCGCTTTCAACCGAAATTGCGACGTTGCCGGAATTATAAAATTTCAAAAATACGCATGCAATTTGCATCATGACATAAATTTATTTTTATATTGTTGATTGTGTGATAAAATGTTGTTTGACCCACGCAAATCTCTTAATATGGCACATGGGAGGAACATAGGAGTCGCTCAAGGTTTACCTGTGCGACCTACACGGTTTTTCGCGGAAAATGCAAGTGACGTCATATTTTTGTCAAATCGTGGCGCTTAAATATTTGACTTGGGGGGTGATAATCACTTTGATTTTTCGATTTTTGTTTGTTGTAAGGAAATAAATGCATCAGGTCTAAAAATAAAGTGATTTAAATTAAAACGATCGGTGGTATTCGGTCCTTTCCGTGGATGTAATCATTTTTCGCGTTTCCTCGGTTAGTACATCGCGGTTCGCGCCGGTGTTTGTACTGCTGAAACTATCAAGTTAATTTAAACAATTTTTGTTATGTATTTTCCTAGTATTTTATTTTTTATTTAGGCCGTATAGATTAGTTTGTATTTTCTGAAATTTTGTTACACGTTTTCGAAAATTTTCGACTTAAATAACTTAAACGTTTACATACAATAATCATTATAATAGTGTTGCTATAAGAATTATTATTGTTACACTTGTGATTTGTTTGTAAAAAAAATGGGAGACGATTACGACTTTTCTTACGAATTGTCCACCGTACCATGGGATATCTCGGTAGGTAACGTGCTTTTTAATTTGATTCTTGCTTAGTTTTTCCGATAGAATTTAACTTTTCCCTTTAGGAATAAAATCAATACCTCTGTGTCGTAATAATGTGAATGTGCCACGTTTTCACTTGGAACACCTCCAGAAATTTTAAAAAATCTACACACCTCTTGAATGAAATTAAAAATAAATATGAAAACATTTTGTGTTTACCCAACTTTTATCTAATCGCAACGTACCGGTATTAAAACGATAAAATGTTAAGCATTTTAAGGAAAATTGTTGCAATTTTGCAACCGTTCCACTTTCCTTAAAAATCATTTGAATGTTTGATGTGTGTGAGATCTGAAATTTATTAACACACGTGTTAAGTAATTACACCAAAGGCGAGGAATTCTCATAACCTAGGATAACAGCCGGAGTATTGATTCACCGGCGTGGCGACGTCTCGCCTGAAAAACCGATTGGTTATCTGAAAAGACGGTTTTCAGTCAAAGGAAGTTGTAGAAAAGCCGGACAACATATTGTCATCTTATCTCCATTGAATATTTATTTTTTCTAAAGCGTATTTGACCCCAAAAGTGACGCAAAAGCACCACAGGCCATTTACACGTATTCACCAGTCATTGATTAACTCTATTTTATGACATCATTTTTGATTGTTAAATTACACATTGAAGAAACTCGGGGCAATAAATATTTGGCATGTGGTAATTACCAATTTAAGCAATTTTTTATTAAGCTTTCGTACTTCCAAATATCAAAGGTGGCAGTACTGTTTAGATATAGCGTGGTAAAGGGTGGCAGCACTGTTTATGCAAGACTGTCAATTGAAATTTGATTGATGGCACTTGTATGATGTTATTTCCGTTGTAACACCTATTTTCAGTAAATTACTTCACTGTTTTTATAATTTTGTTATGAAAGTGAACATGACATCATCCTAATCAGTAAATATCTAAATTTTAATTTATTCATATTTACATTATTTAAAGCACTTTTAAGGAATGACTCATTTATTAACAGTTAAAAATTGAGATTAGATTATATTAATTATGATTTGATAGGTTTCACAAGAAATAGTGTTTTATTTTCAAAGTAATATTGCATAATTGGATAACCATAAACCAATGAAATTAAATCTATCGTGGTTGCACATATACCAGATGACGTAAAAATAACAGGTTTTTCAATGTTATAAATCTCTAATTAAATTCAGTGAGTTTGCACCAAGTAATTTACTTCCATTGTTTTATAATCGTGAAGTTGTTTAAATTTCGATCTGTAAATAAGAAGAAATCACGGGGACCTGCCCAAGAATTGTGATTGCCAATTACAAAACAGGAATAGGAGGAGTTTATATGTGCAAATACAAATGACAAGGCAACTTCACTAATAACTGGTACCTACCTTGCTCTGGCCCCGCCCGACATAACTGCGATTTATTTGCAGTCGAATTGTCCTAGATTTTTTAAACGTTCATTCTATCACGAAGCGGGAAAACATTTTATTGTGTTTAGGAGCAGTCATGTAGAATGTAGATAATAACAATTTTTACATTTCAAATATGAATTTGTTATTGTGTTCAATACCACCCACTTGAAAAATTGTATTATCTTACGATAAACACCTTCATTGATTTCAAATCAATATTTTTGCGAAATATTTCATTTTGATACGTATAATTATTACACTTGTTATTTATGTTTACTTTTCCTCAATAAACACTTTTATGTCTCAAAATACATTTCTTTCACAACCGGTGTCTAAAAATACTTCGGGTTGAGCGACTGCTACACAATTCCATTACAAATCTTGAACCAATCAATTCTTCTCAAAGAGCCACTTAGCTAAATCCGTTAAGCACACTAATACTTAAAATAATTTTCATTCTTTTCAGCGATTAGTCGAGCAAATGCAGCCTCGTCCCTTCCGAACTTTCCGGTCGGAATTTCACATGAGCAGTGCCAGCGAGCAAACTGCAACCTACACAACCACCACCCACTTATCCACACAGTAAGACTCTTACGTTCGGTGGTTTTGCCGCTTCTTACCATTTTTTTTATAGATACATCCACCAAAAACCAATTCTTACCGAAAACGGTACCACCGTTTCAATAACCACAGACTCCCTAAATCAGTCTCTGGACGAAAGAGATAAAATATCAAACGGGCGTCCTCCCGATAAATACACCACAAAGACTCAAATAATCCACGAGTCCCAAAACTGGGGTAAAAGCATGCATTTTACCGAGATCAAGTCGCTTAAACGCGT
This sequence comes from Tribolium castaneum, assembly GCF_031307605.1. Classification (NCBI taxonomy): domain Eukaryota; kingdom Metazoa; phylum Arthropoda; class Insecta; order Coleoptera; family Tenebrionidae; genus Tribolium; species Tribolium castaneum. The sequence continues at coordinate 17,467,897 of NC_087396.1, forward strand.
GCATAAAGTGCACGAAGGGATCGGTACTGAGAGCATTACCGATACTCCTGGGATTGTTAATCCCTACAACGGGGAATTGATCACAGTTCGGGAAGCAATTGCGGCGCGGATCCTCGACGGAAGGACCGGCAAAATCGTGATTTCGCCCGACGGCACCCAAGTCAGTATTGAAGAAGCCCGGAAGCGGCAATTGATTGACCCGAAAATAGCCGAGGGTTTGATAAGTCCATGTGGGATTATCGAAGATGGGCGGGAATTGACACTGCTGGAAGCCATACAGAGAAAAATCTATGAAGCGGAACACGGATTTGTCGATCCGAGCGAGAAACGGATAAAGGTAACGCATTCGTCGACGATTAACCAAGCGATCGATGATGGGAAAGTTGATGTCAATACTGGGACGTTCAGACTCGAGTCGGGAGAGACGATAGATATCAAAGAGGCGTACAAAAGAGGCTACCTCTTGCAGCACACGGAAGTTAAGTTACAGACGGGAGCGATGGCGTTGTCTGATGCCATAACACAGGGATTGATCGATGACAGGACTGGCTGGATCGTCGATCGCAACTCCGGAAGTAAATACCAGATCGATGCCGCGGTTAAAACCAACGTGATCGATGGTGATATCCGCGAAATTGTCGATCCGCGAAGTGACGATAAGTTAACAGTGATTCAAGCGATCGAGCAAGGGTTAATTAACCCCAAAATCGGTAAATATGTGTATTTCCACGAGAAATTCTCGTACCTTGAAGCGAAAAGACGCCAGTTGATCGTCAAACCTAAAACGCTGAAAGAGGTCGTCGATGATGGTTTGATGGACGATTCAGGTAAGATCCTTTCCCCCACTCACCAAACGCGACTTACGATCCTAGAAGCGGTAGCACGTGGTGTCCTAGACGTGGACACAATCAAATCAATCCTAGATTTCCAAAAGAACGAACTTGTGACACTCGGAGATGCGCTTAAAGACGGGATCATAACCCCCGATGGGAAATTCCAAAATTCAGTCACTGGCGAGATCATGACTATCCAAGAGGCGGTCAGCCGCGGTTACATTATTTCAGTCGTAAAAAAATCTATTTTCGATGTTGACGCTTTCCAACCGCCTGACAAATCCGACCACATTAGCTACAACGCGGCAAACGCCAAGGGTTACATCAGTAAAAAATCAAACGGTAGTCTTTTAGTCAATTCTAAGTCTGGAAAACTTATTCCCTTCTCCGAGGGCGTCGAAACGGGTGAAGTTAAACCAGAAGTTTACGAAATGTTAACGCGCAAAATCGGTATTTTCGAAAATCAGAAAGAACTAACAGTACTTGAGGCTGTTTTCCGCGGCTACATTGACCCAAAAACCGGCAATTTAATCGATATTACCCGAAACGAAATCGTTTATTTAAACGAAGCCATAGCTCAACACTTGATAACGCCTGAAGGAGCCGCCATGTTGAATAGTCTCCTCAATTTGAACGTTTCGACGCAAGTGACGCGGACACTTGTCCAGAGGTACGTCACGGTCACGCAAAAAGACCTTAAATCGACGCAGTTAACCTACAGTCAAGCTTTGAGACAAGGTTTGATCGATAACGAAAGTCAGACGTTTAGAGATCCGGAGACGAATCAAGTGATTCCGATCGTTCAAGCGATCAGTGACGGCAAACTAGCACCGGATTCGGAAAGCTCCAGTCAGGTTGTTAGTACCGGAGCTGTCCCCCGAAAATCGACAGTTGTTACAATTACAAGCCGGAAGGAAATTCCGGTTACGAAATTCGATGTTCAGACTGCCACCACTGATCTCTTGACCAGTGAACGCAATCTCGGGGAAAAACAAGTGTACGAGTTACCGACTGAAGGGTGGGCACTGCAAGACGCTATTAACCAAAAATTGTTTGATCCGGTTACTGGACTTTTTATTATTCCGGGAACTGATCGCTTGACCAGTTTGAAAGAATGTATCACTCTTAAAATTATCAATCCGAATTCGGCTGTGGTTATAGACCCGTCCAATCAACGCAAAGTTAGCCTAGTCAAAAGTTTGAGTAAAAAGATCTTAGACGACACCGGACATTACAATTCAGGTAGCGACAAAATCACTATGAAAGAGGCAATAAGCAAGGAATTGATTTTGTTTGAAAGCGAAATGGAAGTCGAGACAAACAGTCAGAGACTTTTACAAATTACTAAACTCGATGGCAAGCCTGACAAAATCGAGGTTTCGAACGTTTTGGATAATTATCCTCCAACCTACACCGAGGTCAAAACCTCAGAAACGAAAGACGCTCAACCGGTCGAGGTGGCACCTGGGGTTATTTATGACCCGGCAAATGCCCTTGTTGTGTGTCCCCAGACCAAACAAGCCTCACCTCTCCTAACCGCAATCCAGGAAAAAACCATTCCGGCTACCTCTATCACAGTCAAAGACCCACACACTGGTAAAGATCTGCCTATTGAAGAGGCTATTAGGCGCAATATTGTTGATAAAAACACCGGTGAATACACAAATAAGTCGGGTCATAAGATAAGTCTAGGTGACGCTGCTAAATACGGTATCATTGCAGTGGTGGGTGCTCCGCTCGCTGCCACCTACTCTATAGCCAAAGCGGTTAAAACGTTTGTTGTTGATCCCAAATCGGGCGAGAAGGTACCGGTTGATGAAGCTCTGCAACGGGGAGTCATCGACCAGCACCAGTATAGCAAACTACAATCACAGGCTTTGGTCGATAGTGAGAAAAGCGGGGCATTTGATGATGAAGGACCTTCCGAGGCTGAAAAAACCCGAGCTAGAATTACAGTAGAGCCGACTTACAAAGTAACGATCGGGCGAGTGCAATCGTTGAGTCCAGACCGCGACGCCAAGAAAGTCGTTCTTCAAAAATTACGCAGAAAGGTTGTCAAACCCAGAGACGCGGCCGAGAAAGGCATGATTGATAAAGACACTGCGCAGTTATTGGACAAGAAAGACACGTTCACGTCGCCTAGTGGTGATAGTCTTACGTTACAAGAAGCCTTAGACTCGAAAAAAGTCGACGGGGATAAAGGCAAAATCATCGATCCTCAACGAGGAGACGAATTAACCATCAACGAAGCTATAGCTCGCGGTATTTTAGACCCCGATGGTACTAACCAGTTGTTGGTACCGTTAAATCGTAGCTTATCCATTCCGGAGTTATTCCACCAAGGCCTTATAGACCCCGACAGCCAGAAGGTTGTCCATCCAGAAACTGGTGCTCATTTAAGTATTAGGGAAGCAATAGTCTGTGATATCGTAGATCCGTTAAGTACTCTAACCGAGAAAACCGGTGCTAAAGTCACTTTAGAGCAAGCTATAGACAGTGGTGTCGTCAACGACGCGAAATCAACGGTTAGGACGCGTAAAGGTAGTGTAGATTTACAAAAGGCTGTTAACGATAAAGTATTTGATGATAGTGTGCCTTCTGGTCCGGAAAAGTTACCGATGGCCGGCATGACGTTCCCTGTAGCTTTAAAACGCGGTTTAGTTGATCCAAATAAGAAAGAGATTACGCATCCAATTACGAAAGAGCGTATTCCGATTAAAGACGCCATTGATGATGAGTTTATAATGTCGGTGCCTTTTCCTACTAGTCCCGAAGCCATCAAAGTCGAGGATGCGTTAGAATGTAAGTTGATTGATCCAAAGACCGGTACTTTCAAAGACCCGAAAAGCGGTGAGATGCTTCCGGTCGCGGAAGCGGTTGAAAAAGGGCTTCTAGTCATTAAGGATTACCCTATCGGTATTAGTTCACAACCGGTAACCACTGTTACTGAAACAGTCAATACAATTCATACAGTTACAACGCGAACGATTGAACTGTTATCGGGTTACGCCCTTGTGAGTGCAACTGAAGTATTAAATACACAGACTGGCGAAATAATTCCATTTGAGGAAGCGCGTAAGCGAGGCATAATAACAAATGATGAGGAAACGAAAAACACTACGACCGTAAAAGACGTAATGTCGTTTTCGGATGCATTAAATCGAGGCTTGGTGGATATGAATGCTGGTACTTTCACTGATCCTAAATCCGGAGAGAAAATTTTGATTAAAGAGGCTCTCCAGGAGGGTAAACTTCTAGCCACGTCTACTGAAGATACTTCGTCTGTCCAAACAACCGAAATGAACATCGCACAAGCGTTCGACACAATTTACGACGAGAAAACGGCTAAATTCCACGATCCGTCTAATCCTCAAAAGAGTCTCACTTTTGAAGAGGCTATTAAAAAAGAAATCATTGACCCAAATTCGGTCGTGTATGATGTTACGTCGCAAAAACCTATAACTGTAGAACAAGCGGTTGAGAAAGGGTTGATCGATTCCAAAACAGGTAAAGTGCACGACCAGAAATCTGGCAAAAGTATTGATTTTAAGGAAGCAACCAAAAAAGGGTTGATTGCGGTGTTGGGTGGCTTGGCTATGCCAGTCGTGGCTCCAGTTTTGGCTGGGGCTGCGGCGGTGAAAGCCGTTAAGAAATATGCCGATGAGAAGAAGGCTAAACAAGAGCCTGTGGGACAAAAAGTTGAAACAACTAAAGAGGAACCTCCGAGACAAAAAGTTGAAATTACAAGAGAAGATCCTCCGAGGCAGAAAGTTGAAATTACCATAATTAAAAAGGTCGATGAGGAGGAAGTCAAAACGAAAAAGTCGGTCGTTGAGGATCAAGTCGAGGAAATTGAGGAGATCGCTTTGAGGTTGCCTTTGAGTGAGGCTATCGAGGAAGGAAGAATTGTGCCTGACAAGTGCCGAGTTGTACATAACGATAAACAGTTGCCTTATAGCGTAGCGGAGGGTTTAAAGTTGAATAAGTTGTATCCTGGTGATATTGTACAGATTGTTAATAAACATTCAGTGATTTTTATCGAATCTAGTGTTTCTATTCTTGTTATTTCTAAAGATGTGACACCTCAAAAGTTAGTGGAATTGGGGTACTACGATCTGAAATCGCGACGGTTTATTGACCCACGTACCGGCGAATTTATCACGTTTGAAACATTCCTGTATGAGTTAGAACTTTTTAATCCTGACGCTATCTTAGTCAAAGATTTGACAAGCAAGCCTCCAGTTTATGTTACTTTAGAGGAAGCCTTGAATCGACCTTTAATTGACAAAAACACCGGTTATATGGTAGACCCTAAAACCGGTAAAAGAGTACCATTCTTCGAAGCAGTAAAACTGAGGTGGATTATAGACATTAAAGACAAACCAAAACAGAAATATCAACCTCTGACACTTGAGGAAATCGTCGAAACCGACAAATTTGACCCAGTCAAGGTCGAAGTGAAGTCAAATGATGAAATTATCCCGCTTAGCAAAGCCCTAACATCGAATATCATCGATCCTAAATCTGTAACAATTCGTGATGAGAAAAACATGCAACTCGTGCCATACTACGAAGCTGTCGATCGTAGCATCGTCGATCCTCAGCGAGCTCTAGTCCTTAACACTGCCACTCAAAAAACTATGACTTACTCTGAGGCGTTTCTACACGGTTTTGTCCGTGCTTTGCCGCGACCGATAACTTTGGAAGCTATCATTTACAAAGGTTTATATGACCCTCAAACTGCTACGATCACCGATCCGATCACTAAACAATCACTAATAATCGCAGAAGCCGTCGATCGGCAAATCATTGATGATAAATTAAGCGAAGTTAAAGACACGAAACGTGGTACGTTTGTACCGCTCGATGAAGCACTTAAAACGAATCTTGTGCAAGATGGCCGTCTTAAAGACACCAAAACTGGCCAGTTAGTACCGTTGAGTGTCGCACTAGACCAACACTTAATTCGTAGCAAACCCATAGTATTCAATTTGCTTCAAGCACTTTTGTCGAATTATTACTTGTCGCGATCAGGCACCATTTTGAATCCAATCACAGGTGAGGAAATAACGCTACAGAAAGCGATAGAGTATAAGTTAGTGGATCCAGTGACCACGCGAATTAAAGATAACAAACGCGGAAGGATCGTTGAGTTGAGAGAAGCAATTCAGACGAATTTAGTCGATCCTGAGAAAGGCATTCTTACCGAACCTGCCCTACCTCTCGACCAAGCATACCTCAAAGGTTATATCCTCAGTACCGTCTTACCTTGGTCATTACAAGAAACTTTGGCTCAGAAAGTTTACGATCCAAAAACCGGTCAATTTACCGTAAATAACGCTAATGTAACTCTCGTCCAAGCAATTGAAGGTGGGATTGTTAACCCCAATGTCCTTACAGTAAAAGATCCCCGTTCTGGCGACATTATCACGCTTAATGATGCCATAAGTTTGCGAATTATAGACCCGGTCAAAGGCCAAGCTTATGATCCTTTAACCAGTACTGAAATGAACTTATACGATGCGCAAGATCGAGGTTTGATCGTACCGTACAAGAGTCAGATAACGTTACCGGAAGCCGTTTTCAAAGGTTTTTATGATCCGACCACTGGCAAGTTTATTAATCCGAAGAGTAAAGAGCGGTTAAGAGCGGAAAGCGCCATCAATCGAGGTTACGTCGATACTTCCTCGACCCTTGTAACAATTGATGAGGAACTTGTAACTTTCGAACAGGCCGTGGTTGAGGGTTACATTGATACTATTGAGGGAGTGGTCATCAGCTCTCGACACGAACCAGTGGACTTTAACGAGGCTTTCGAACGCGGATTGCTTGTTGAAGTCGGTCCTCCAATTCCTCTAAGTGAAGCCATAGCCAAAGGTTTATACGACGAAGAATCCCAACTCTTCCTCGACCCTCAAACCGGCAATTACGTAACTCTCATTGAAGCCATCGAAATTAATTTAATTGATGCGGACTCCGTCAGTGTTAAAGATACACGTGTGGGCGTTTGGCGCAAAATTCCTTTAATTGATGCTATACATAACGGTTACGTTGACGGCAACACTGGTAACGTTAAAGACTTTTCTCAAGGCGAAAGCTGCGAAGTTCCATTACAGAAAGCATTCCATTTAGGTATTTTGGTTGATAATAAAGCCGCGGTTTCATTACAAAGAGCTATACATCAAGGGTTGTATCACGAAGCTACAGGTAAAATCATTGACCCGCATACTGACCGAAAGATAACCTTACACGAAGCTATTCGAAAGTTTATAATCAATCCTTTACTGCCCGTATATTTTGATAAGAAACGCGGTAAATTAGTTAACCTGACTGACACCTGCCGGTTGGGCATCGTAGATAAACGCAACGGCACATTTAAAGACCCACATACCGAGGAAACAATGAAATTAACTGAAGCGCTAGACAAAGGCTTGATTGTTGATATAGAGACGGCTAATTTCGGGTTGTATGAAGCCATAGATATGGGTTTGTACGACCCAGACGATGGTATGTTTATCCATCCTTCGACTTGTCGTAAATTTACTCTCAAAGACGCGTGCAATAACGAATTAATCAATCCGGAAATGTCTTTAGTTAAAAATAGTAAGCAAAACAAATACATTTTCCTGCCTGAAGCAATCGAAAAACAATTAGTCGATCCAGAATTAGGTAAATTCATTTTACCAAACGGCAATTCCATCACTTTGCTCGAAGCCAAGCGAAAAGGTTTGATTGTAACAGTTAGGCGTAACTTAACGTTAGAGGAAGCCATTCGGAATGGTTTGTATCGTCCAGATTCTGGCAAATTTGCGGATCCGTTAAATGGTGAGTTTTACGACCTGACGCAGGCTCTAGCCAATAATTTTATCGATCCTACGACTACGGCTTTCAAAGATCCGTTTAATGGTACTATAAAGTCTTTACCATTGGCCATCCAAGATGGTAAAATTGATACTGATAAAGGTCGCGTTCTTGATACTAAATCGAAACAGACGTACAATTTCGACGTGGCGTTGGATAAAGGTCTTTTGGTAACTCTTGATAAACCATTAGTCGAAGAAGTGATGCAAAAGTCAGTCACAGATTCGTCTAAAGCGTCGAAGACTGCCCGCGAGTGTACCCTTGAAGCTGCTATCAAATTCGAACTAATCGATCCGAATCGAGCCGTAGTTAAAGATTTACAAACCGGGCGTTTTAAAACCGTTCAAGACGCAATCGATGCTAAAATCTTGGATATCAACAAATCTGTTACTTTTGAACCTCAAAAAGACAAAGTAAAGTCGCGTATTGTCACTTATGACCAAACCACTCCTATTTACCTTGACGAACCTTTGACCTTCCTCCAAGCGATCGAATCGAACCATCTCGACGTGACCACCGGCAAATTTACCGATCCTCAGACCAAAGAAGTCCTGTCACTGAAAGACTCCCTCAGTTTGGGTTTCATAGACCCAGACACGGCTTTAATTAAAGACGGCAATAAGAAAAAGCTGATTAAGCTTCCCGAAGGCTTCAGGAAGGGCCTGATCGATGCCGATAAAGGCAACGTCCTTGATAGTTCAACCTCGAAGCTGTACCCTCTCCCGACTGCAATTGATACCGGACTATTGATAACGCCATCACGTGGTTTTACTTTGATTGAAGCTTTGATTTACGGTTTGTACAATCCGACAACTGGAGGATTCACTTGTCCCTTCACAATCACGTCAATTATCGACCGCAAACGATTGACTCTCACTGAAGCAATCGATGATAATCTCATTGACCCGTCTAGTACTGTGGTGAAAGACCCAGAAAGTGGTGGCGTTGTGCCGCTTCTGCACGCTATTGACTCTAAGATCGTGAATGCTGTTGACGGTAGGATACGAGACGACGATAAAGAAATCGATTTTATTAAAGGGCACGAAAAGGGTTTGATATTGCCTGCAGAACAAAGGGTGAGTCTGACCGGCTCTAACCGGAATCCGTGTCGCTTTGCACGGATTTTGCTTATGGTGATGTTGCTTGAAGTAGCTTGAAAATCATGCTTAAATTGTTCCCTGTCATGTAATTGTCGCATCATCAATTCGAACAGAACTAAATAAGATTTTTTGCAGCTTGTGTGGTGGTACACCATTCGTGCATTACAAGGCGTTTAAGACGAGCCTCTAGTGCATATTTGATAACAGTCCAGACCATTTAACCCATCATTCTTTAGAATACTCTCGCGTAGTCTAAAGAATAACGACGACTACAACTTTCACCATCATCGACACATTTTATTAAAACCATAAACCAGGCGAAGCCAAGCTTAGCCTTACTACCATCTAACCCAATTGTGGGTTCTCCCAGCCCAAAAACACGTTATTACTGTTATTTTGTTTAAATTGATTTGATTTCAGGTTTGATTTTTGATTTCTTATAGGTAACATTATTTTTTTCTGAATTTACACTAACCCGTCATTTGTGTGTGCGCTTGTATGCATGTGTTAGGTTTAGGGACTTTAGCTTGCAGAATGCTCAATTCATGCGAATTGTGACCGTCTATCCGATTATATTAGGCTGAATTCCAAACCTTCGCTTTCTAATACAAAATAATTACAGCAAGCGGTCGAAGAAAAGTACAAACTATGCGACGAAACTTTATCAAAGCTTCTGCAATGGATCGGAGACGTTGAAGATAAAATCGCATCCCAAGACGTTATTCACGAAGTTGAGGAGGATTTGCGTAACAAAATCAATACGATGAAGCAAATCAGGGATGATTTAGACCAGCATTCGAGTCAGGTCGCACATTGCGGCGACCAAGTAAGGCAGTTAGTGCTAACAGCAGGCGATGTCCTGTCAAAGAGTGAGGTCTCGACTCTTGAAAAGAACGGTCGCAATCTGAAAACACGGTACGATAAAGCCGTCGACCGTAGTGAACGTCTCTTGAGGAAACTCCTCTCGGCCAAAGACGAACTTACGAAGCTCAAAGGAGAACTGAATACCTTCTCCGATTGGTTAGGTAAGGCTAGGAGGATCCTCGAGGATAAAGAACGTGCTTTAAGCGACTTGCAAAGACTCGATTCAAGTGCTGACAGTACTAAAGAGTTCGTCAGCGATGTCATCGCTCATCAGGGTGACCTCCGCTTCATTAATATGTCGGCGCAGAAATTCTTCGACGAAAGCAAGGTAAGTCTCGCTTTTCCTCAACCGCGTTGTTTATCACTTAACCGACTTAGGAGTATCTGGCTCTTCTGAACGACTTCCGTACTTCCCTCCCGTCACGTTTACACCACATTGAGCCAATTGCCGCTCAAGATTCCCCCGTTCGCACTGAAGTTTCCCTCGTGGGTCAACAATACCGCGACCTTTTGAACCGCGCTAATAACCTATCTGATCGGCTTTCGGGCGTCGGAGGACGCCAACGTGAGTATAGCGATGCCGTAGACAAAGCCAGACAATGGCTCCGCGAAGCCGAACCACGCGCTATCAAAATTTTGGACGAACCAATCGGTGGTGACCCCAAGGCCGTTGAGGAACAACTGCACCGGGCCAAGTCTCTTAACAACGAGTTTGTAGCCAACGGACGCCTAATTGATAACGCGAAACAGGTAAGTCGTGTAAGACTCGTAGGGTTTGTCTGATTGGGTGATTAAAGGCCACTGATGCGCTCCTCAACTCGCTCCAAGGCCAGATTTCACCGGCTGAGATGTCGCGGTTAGAGCAGCCGGTTATTGAACTCGACCAAAAATACAACCAGTTGAGTAACGCACTTGCTGACCGGTGCCAAGAGCTTGACACGGCCCTTGTCCAGTCGCAAGGCGTCCAAGACGCGCTTGATGGTATCATGAATTGGCTGAATACGGCCGAAAGTCAGTTTAAGACGATGCAAAAACCCGCGTCGTTGATCAAGGAACGTTTGGACGAACAATTACGCGAACACCGCGTCTTCCAATCTGACATAGACACCCATATCTCCTCAATTGACTCGGTTTACTTATCCGCAAGTGAACTAATCGCTTCGTCAAGCAACGCCCGAGTTGCCAAAAAGATCGAAACTAAGCTAAACGACGTCAAGGCCCGATTCGAGAAACTGTTCGAGAGGGCGCAAAAGCGAGGCGAGTTCCTCGAGGAGGTCAACAAAGGTTTGACTGCGTTTTTGGCAGGAGCCTCGCAATTCGAGCAATGGCATGCCAGTATTGTCGAAATAATTGAGTCCCGCGAGTTGGCCAAATTATCAATTGAGGAGTATGCAGTACGTATGCAGGAAATTGCAGCTAATAGGGACGACAAACGTCCACTTTTCGAAGAGGTTATTAAATGTGGTAAAGACTTGTTGAACAAACGGGACACCACTGACACCGCCAATGTCCGCGATCGCGTCAAGTCGATGGAGAATCAATGGCGCGAGCTTGGTAGTCTCTTAGACGAGAAGCAGAAGTTGTCGAAACAAAGAGCTGAACAACTGAATGCGTATGAAGCGCTGAGACAGCAAGTGTGTGATTGGTTGAGTCGGTTTGAGGCGCGCATAGCGCGACTCGAGGTCGTAGCTATTGACATTGAAATTTTGAAGAAGCAAAATGAAGAACTTAAACCGATCACAAAGGAATATAAAGACTACTCGTCCACTATTGATAAAGTCAACGATATTGGGACGGCTTATGATAATTTGGTCAGGGGTGACCGGCCTGAATCGCCTTCAAAACGCCGAAATCAGGTCTACAGTCCCACTAAACGCACCTACAGACCGACTCAAGACACCCGCTCACCTTCACCGAGCAAAGGCTTGAGCCCGTTATCACCAGGAGGCTCAAGCGGTTTCTCGTCTCGTAGGTCGAGTCAAGATGGTTTCCATCTTGAGGAGTTATCTCCGGTACAACAACAGTTATCGGAAATAAACCATCGGTACTCCCTTCTTGGGGTCAAAATCAATGACCGGCAATCAGAAATCGACTCGATCAGAGACGAAGTTAAGAAACACTTAGACAGTCTTAAGACGCTTAGCGCTTTCCTGGATAAAGTCCAACGACAGTTACCGAAAGACATAGTCCCGGCGACTAAAGATGAAGCCGATAAACTGAACCGACAAATTAAACAAGCCTTGGAGGAAATGTACGAGAAACAGTCACTCCTCGACTCGACCAAGAGCCAAGTCAAAGACCTACTCAGACGCAAACCTGGTGCCCTCGGTGCTGACAATCTCAACGATGAACTTGAAGATGTCGTGTCGCACTGGAAGAGTGTGAGCGACCATCTCAAAAACAGAATCAAGTTCATGGAGGATATGAAAGAGTTCCACGACACCCACGACTCGCTTTCCTCGTGGTTGTCGGCCAAAGACCGCATGTTGACCGTCTTGGGCCCTATTTCGAGCGATTCTCGAATGGTACAATCGCAAGTTCAACAAGTCCAAGTCTTGCGCGAGGAGTTCCGCACCCAGCAACCCCAACTCCAGCACTTGATCGATGTGGGCGACTCAGTTTTATCATATCTAGACCCACGGTCGCCCGACGGTCAAAAAGTCAACAACAAATTGGCAAATATCCAGCAACGGTGGGCCGACCTTTTGAGCAAGTTGGAGGAGAGGGCTGATTCGTTAGGAGCCGCGGCGGACACCAGTCGCGAGTTTGATGCGCAGTTGACACGTTTGAGGGACGCTTTGCAAGGAATTTCGGATAATTTGGATGAACTTCCTCTTGATAAAGATCCAGAAGAACAGTTAAGGAAAGTTGAGAATTTGGAAAGACAATTGGAGGGTCAAAGACCACTTTTGGCCGATTTGGAGGCCGCAGGTTCCCAACTGTGCGACGTTTTAAGCGACCCAGCATCAAGAGCTGACATTCAAGCTAAATTAGCATCAGTTGGAAGGCAATATAACGCCCTACAGAAAAAACTAGACCACAAGAAAGCGGAAATTGAAGGGTCGCTACGCGACGGACGCCAGTTTGAAGCCTCCTGTGCGAAGACACTTGGATGGCTGTCGGACGAGTTGGGATCCCTCTCTGAAAAATTGCTAATTTCGGCGATAAGAGATGTTTTGGAGCAACAACTGGCCCACCATGAGCCTATTTACAGAGATGTGCTTGCTAGGGAACACGAAGTTATTATGTTGTTGAACAAAGGCCGCGATATGTTGGCTAGAAACAACCGAAGCGATTCAAGGTCACTTCAGCGTGACTTGGATAAGATCCAGCAACAGTGGGAAAAGCTTCGCAAGGAAACCGTTGATCGTCAAACGAGACTCCAGACTTGCAAAGAACACTGTCGCAAGTATTACAAGGTTTTAGAAAGCTTCCTCCCATGGTTGAGACAAGCCGAGGATAAACTAGACACTTTGAGACCTTCGTCCTTCCAAAGGAAACACATCGAAAAACAATTGAAGGAATTGCAAGCCTTCCGAAACGAAGTATGGAAAAAGTCGGGCGAATACGAAAACACGCGAACACTTGGCGATACGTTTGTCTCAGCTTGTGATATCGACAAGGAAGTGGTTAAGAACGAATTGAATGACTTGAAGGAACGTTGGGATAAACTCAATAACGACTTGATCGAGCGCACGCAAGCTCTTGAAGATCAATCGCGCAAACTTGCTGATTTTAACGAAAACATCCGAGAGTTACAACATGGTGTGGAGCGTTGCGAAGACAAACTAGCTTCTCACGACGCCCTTGGAGGCGCTGCTCGTGATCCAAAACTGCTTGAACGGATCAAAGCCCTTCGTGAAGAGACCGCGAAGTTGCGAAAACCACTCCAAACAGTCAAACAGCAAGCCCAAGACTTGGCAAGTGAGGCGGCGCAGAACGGCATTGACGCCCACCACCTTGAAGACGAAGTTGACAGTCTTGGTGATCGTATCGACGAACTTACGAGCAAATTGGATGACCGATGCTCCGAATTACAATCGGCTGCAACTGCAGTAACGCAGTTCAACGAACAAGTTAAAGGCTTGTCTCATGATTTGACAGGGCTGGAAACTGAATTAGACGAGATGAAGCCTCCTGGTAGAGACTTGAAGACGGTACGCGGCCAAATCGATGATATCGGCCGCTTTTTGGTCAAGATTAATAAAGCTACGGATGATGTGAATGACGCTATTGCAGCCGGTGAACGGCTGGTGGATAGTGGTTTTGCCCCAGATACAGCACAGACTCGTCAACAAGTCGAAACTTTAAGGAAACAGTTGGGAAAACTCGACGACAGAGCTAGAAGTCGCGAACAAAGTCTTGAAGATATTCACAAGAAACTCGAACAGTTCTACATGTCACATGCCAATGTTTTGGATGATATTCATGACGCGTCTGAGCAGTTAAGGAAACTGAAAGCTGTGGGTTCGGAAGTTGACAGCATCAGAGCCCAACAGCAAGACTTCAAGAAGTTTAGGGCGAAGACCGTCGAACCGGTCGGCAAAGCCGTGGAGAATTGTAACCGAGTTGGTCAAGGTTTGATCCAATCAGCCGCTCCGGGTGTCAATACCGCCATTTTGGAGAAAGATCTGGAAAAGATGAACGAACAGTGGAACGATTTGAAGGAACGGCTGAATGACCGAGAACGACGCCTGGACGTGGCGTTACTACAATCCGGCAAATTCCAAGAAGCTTTGGATGGTTTAGCCAAATGGTTAACCGACACCGAGGAACTTGTCGCCAATCAAAAGCCACCGTCTGCGGACTATAAAGTCGTCAAAGCCCAATTGCAAGAACAGAAATTCCTTAAGAAGATGCTTCTCGACCGACAAAACTCCATGTCTTCTCTATTTTCGATGGGCAATGAGATCGCCAAGGAAGCCGAACCGGCGGAACGCAAAGCTATTGAGAAGCAACTTAAGAATTTGATGGGACGTTTTGATGCTTTAACCGAAGGTGCCCAACAACGCACTCTCGACCTGGAACAAGCGATGAAAGTTGCTAAAGAGTTCCAAGACAAACTGATCCCGTTACAAGATTGGCTCGATCGTAGCGAAAAGAAAGTTAAAGACATGGAAATCATTCCAACCGACGAAGAAAAGATCCAACAGAAGATTCGCGAACATGGAGCTTTACATAACGATATTCTTGGCAAGAAACCCGATTTTAGAGAACTGACGGATATCGCGTCCAATTTGATGAGTTTGGTTGGCGAAGACGAAGCTGCGACACTTGCTGACAAGTTACAAGAAGTTACCGACCGGTATGGCAACCTCGTCGACGCCAGTGAAAGAATTGGGCAACTACTAACAGACTCCAGGCAAGGTTTGAGACATTTGGTCTTGACTTACCAAGATTTGGCTGCGTGGATGGACAGCATGGAACATAGGTTGGGTCGCTTCAAGGTATTGGCCGTCCATACCGACAAGCTTCTGGAACAAATGGATGATCTAACTGTAAGTCTAAATTTATAATTTTTATGTTTTGTGTTAATTTTTTATAGGCTTTGACTGAAGAAATCGCAAGCCGGCAACAAGACGTGGACAGCACCGTAGACGCAGGTGTCGAACTCATGCGTCATATCTCCTCCGACGAGGCTCTCCAACTCAAGGACAAGCTTGACTCGCTTCAAAGACGCTACAATGATTTAACTTCAAGGGGCGCCGATCTGCTTAAACACGCGGATGATATGTTGCCTCTCGTCAAACAATTCCACAACAACCACAACCGACTGGTTGATTGGATGCAAGGTGCCGAGAGTGTCCTTCAGTCAGCTGAGCCTCACGAGGGTGATATTGCCCGATTGGAGCTCGACTTGCAAGAACTAAGACCCGTTCTTGAACATATTAATCTATTAGGACCCCAATTGTGCCAAAACAGCCCAGGAGAGGGTGCTTCTACAATTGAAGGGCTAGTCACGCGTGACAATAGGCGTTTTGACGCCATCGCCGAGCAAATTCAACGTCGTGCCGAAAGAATCCATCTCGGCAAACAGAGGGCGTTGGAGGTGACTGGTGATATCGACGAACTTCTCGAATGGTTCCGCGAGGTTGAGAGTCAGATTAGAGACGCGGAAAAACCATCAGCCGAGCCTGACTTGATCCGTGTCCAATTGAAAGAACACAAAGCTCTTAACGATGATATTTCTAGTCAGAAAGGTAGAGTCAGAGATGTGCTCTCTACTGCCAAGAAAGTTCTCAGGGAGAGTCCTCCAAGTGAGGACACTTCACTCATCCGCGAAAAAATGGAAGATTTGCGCGAGACAATGGACACGGTTTCAGCCTTAAGTTCGGACCGGTTGGGTATTTTGGAACAAGCGTTACCATTGGCTGAACACTTCCATGACACTCATAACGTTCTATCTAATTGGTTGTCGGACATTGAGGAACAAATCTCGATGTTGGCAATGCCGGCCATGAGACCTGATTTAATCGCGCAGCAACAAGACCGAAATGAAATGTTTATCCAGAGTATCAATGATCATAAACCTTTAGTCGACAAGCTCAACAAAACGGGCGAGGCCCTCATCCGCTTGTGCAATGATGACGATGGCTCAAAAGTCCAGGAGTTGTTAGATAGCGACAACGCGCGATATGCCGCTCTAAAATTAGAGCTACGTGAACGCCAGCAAGCCCTCGAACAAGCCCTTCAGGAAAGTTCCCAATTCTCGGACAAACTCGAAGGCATGTTACGCGCCCTTTCCAACACCGCCGACCAAGTGAACAACCTCGAACCCATCTCGGCCCACGTCCCGAAAATCAAGGACCAAATCGAAGACAACGACGCCCTTATCAGTGATTTAGACAAGCGCAAGGAAGCTTACGCGGCCGTGCAACGCGCTGCCGACGACGTCATAAACAAAGCGCCCAACCGATCAGACCCCGCTATCAAAGACATCAAACGCAAACTCGATAAACTCAAAAACTTATGGGACGATGTACAAAAGGCTACAAATAATCGTGGCCGCTCTCTGGACGATACCCTCGATGCCGCTCAAAAATTCTGGAAGGAGTTGCACGCCATTATGGCGACGCTCAAAGACTTGGAGGACTCCCTTGTGAGTCAAGAACCACCAGCTGTTGAGCCTAAAGCCATTCAACAGCAACAAGTCGCTTTGCAAGAGATCAGACACGAGATCGATCAAACTAAACCGGAGGTTGATCAAGTGAGAGCTTCCGGAAAGGATTTGATGCGGTTGTGCGGCGAGCCGGATAAACCAGAAGTGAAGAAACATATCGAGGATTTGGACAACGCTTGGGATAATATTACGGCGTTGTATGCTAAGCGGGAAGAGAATTTGATCGATGCTATGGAGAAAGCTATGGAGTTCCATGAAACCCTTCAGGTTTGTGCTATAGAGTTGGGTAAGTTAATTGTTGTTTGACGATGTTTTTCCAGAATTTATTGGCATTCTTGGATAAGGCCGAGAAGAAGTTTGCCAAGATGGGACCCTTGGGAACGGATATCGACGCAGTCAAGAAACAAATCGACCAGTTGAAGAACTTCAAAGCTGAAGTCGACCCACATATGGTGAAAGTTGAAGCCCTCAACAGGTTAGTCTTTTTTTTTCCAAGTTGACGACAGAAATTGTACTTTTCGAAATTAGTGATTTATAAAAAAATCTTTTATTTGTGCTTCAAGTTTAGAACAAGTACTAACATTTTGTTTATTTTCTATATTTTTCTGTCCCGTTGGACTACAGGAGTCTGATCAGGCAAGGATACTTTAGATTTCTGATTGCAAGCCTTTGTGTTAACGCAACGTTTGTCGCATGCTTCAGTCTCTTTGTTTTTTTTTTTTTTCGTTTTAGTGACCTCGAAGTCACCTTTCTCGCTAATTGCTTGCGATTTTTGCCCATCTGTGTGGCTTCAGCTTACGCAAACTCTCTGCTTGTCGCCCATTTTCACCAAACAATTGCTGTTTGTTGCGATTGTTTGGCTTTGCCTCGATTAGTATTAATTTTGCTTTCTATTTAGGCAAGCACAAGAACTCACCGAGCGTACGTCGGCTGATCAAGCTGCCGCTATCAAGGAACCACTTTCCGGAGTCAACAAACGTTGGGATGACTTGCTGAGAGGCATTGTGGAACGGCAAAGACAGCTCGAGAATGCTTTGTTGCGTCTCGGCCAGTTCCAACATGCCCTCAACGAGCTCCTGGTCTGGATCAGCAAGACTGATAAGACTTTGGATGAGCTGAAACCGGTTCAGGGAGATCCACAAATTTTGGAAATTGAGTTGGCAAAACTTAAAGTTCTGGTTAACGATATACAAGCCCACCAGACGAGTGTTGATACTTTGAATGATGCGGGAAGACAAATCATTGAAACTGGAGAAGGTTCAGATGAGGCTTCCATCACTCAAGATAAGCTCAATACTCTTAACACGCAATGGAGGGCTTTGATGCAGAAAGCTGCTGACCGTCAACGCGAACTTGAAGACTCGCTTAATGAAGCTCAAAGGTTCAATGCGGAAATACAAGATCTACTGTCATGGTTGTGTGACGTTGACGGTATTATAACCGCAAGTAAGCCGGTAGGAGGTCTTCCGGAAACAGCAAGTGAACAATTAGAACGTTTCATGGAGATTTACAACGAAATTGAAGATAATAGACCTAAAGTTGAAACAGTATTAGCTCAAGGACAAGAGTATCTCAGAAAGGGTTCAAATGCCGCGTCTAACCTTCAACACAATTTACGCACTTTGAAACAGCGTTGGGACTCGGTCACGTCCCGAGCCAACGACAAGAAAATCAAACTCGAGATTGCTCTCAAGGAAGCCACCGAATTCCACGAGGCTCTTGAGAACTTTGTTGAATGGTTGACCAACGCTGAGAAGATTTTGTCTAACCTTAAACCAGTTTCGCGAGTTCTCGAAACGATCCAAGGTCAAATGGAAGAGCACAAAATATTCCAGAAGGATGTCAGTGCTCACCGCGAAATCATGCTCGATCTTGACAAGAAAGGCACTCATCTGAAATATTTCAGTCAGAAACAAGATGTTATCTTGATTAAGAACTTGTTGGTGAGTGTTCAACATCGCTGGGAACGAGTCGCGTCAAAATCAGCTGAACGAACTAGAGCCCTGGACTTGGGTTACAAGGAAGCTAAAGAGTTCCACGATGGCTGGTCGGGTCTTATGACTTGGTTAAACGAAACGGAAGACTCACTAGACCGGCTTTTGTCCGAATCGGTCGGGAATGACCCTGAGGCGATCAAGAGCCGACTCCATAAACACCAGGAGTTTCAAAGAAACCTTTCCGCTAAGCAAGGCACTTACGACCACGTCATGAAAACCGGAAAAGTGCTCAAAGAGAAGGCACCGAAGAGTGATGAGCCGACGATCAGACAGATGATGAGTGATCTTAAAGCAAAATGGACAGCAGTTTGCAACAAGAGTGTGGACAGGCAAAGGAAGCTCGAAGAAGCGTTGTTGTACTCTGGTCAATTCAAGGATGCCATCGCCGCGCTCTTGCAGTGGCTAAAGAAAGTCGAGAAGGAGTTGTCGGTGGATAGTCCCGTTCATGGAGACTTGGACACAGTCAACCACCTTGTAGATTTACACAATCAGTTTGAGAAAGAACTGGAGAGACGCAACGAGCAAATGGAGTCCGTTATCCGGACCGGCACTGATCTCGAACGTAAAGCAAACCGGGCAGATGCCACCCAAATCAGATCTCAGTTGACCGAATTGAACGAATTGTGGAATTCGGTCACGAAATTGACTCGAATCAGGTCAGGCCGTCTGGATGAGGCTCTGCACGAAGCCGAACGTCTCCACAAGTCGGTTCATATGCTCCTTGACTGGCTATCCGAAGCCGAGAGACAATTGCGATTCGTTGGAAGTACCCCTGAGGATGAGGCTACAGCTTACGAGCAGCTTCAAGCTTTGGATCGGTTCCGAGCGGAACTCAAAGACAAAGAACGCGAGAAAAACCACACCCTCGATCTCGCTCAAAGCGTACTGGCTAAAGCTCACCCCGACGCGATCAATGTTATCAAAAACTGGATCAAGGTTATACAATCCCGATGGGAGGAAGTCTCCCAATGGGCCATGCAACGCCACCAGAAACTCACCGCTCACATGCAGTCGTTGCGAGACCTCGACGAGTGTCTTGAAGAACTCATCCAGTGGTTGTTGGGTCTGGAGAATACGCTTATTGCCTTGAAACGCGAGGACTTACCCATGGACATTCCCGCGACCGAGCAACTGATCGCCGACCATAAAGAATTCATGGAAAACACGCAGAAACGTCAAGGTGAAGTCGATAGAGTTTGCAAAGCCAAACAAATCAAGCCTACAAACGCGAAAGAGCCCAAGAAATTCGTTAAGGGCAAAGGACCGATGTAAGTACTTGTTTCGTGTGTTTAAACACTTGCACTGTTTTTGTGTTTCATCACCGCTTTGTGTTGCATGTCTAATTTGTGTTCTTGTGTTGCTTTGTTTTTCACCAGTCGGGGATCACAGCATGACATTCGTGAACCTTCACCTGATAGCTACGGCTCTCTTGGCCGCAAACAAAGGTATGACGCAACGTCAGTGTTTGTGCTTGTGTTTGACCAAAATTTGGTTTTCTAGCTTCAAAGGATCGAGAGACTTGCTTGCGCACCGTGGAAGGTTAGCCTCTTTGTTTACACATTTAACACTTCCGTGTGTTTGCTACTAATTTACTTGTGTGCGATCCAAGTGTGACTAATTTTGTGTTTGCGACAAAGTCTTGATAAATACGTGAAAACATCACCTGTAGTATTTATCAAAATTTTGTTGCGAGTTGTTGATTAACTTGAGTCGACAAACCAAACATGTTTAATCTTTTATTTTTTGTTTGAGTTTGTAGGCCGTATTTTTAGTTTTTGATTTGTTGAGTGTTGCATGTGCTTTGTCGACAGCCGTTCCAGTCCTGGTCGGGAACTGAGTCCGGATCCTCAATTACCACATATCGGGCCAAGATTCCCATCTGGCAGGTACATTATTCATTCACTCGATCATGGGACTAACACCAGACATAAATCTCGTACTCCCAACCTTTCCGAACTCCGAATCACCTCATTTTCATCATCGGCCAATCAAAACTCGTCTCCATTTTGTTTTTTATTTAGCGAACCCGAATTCCGATCGCCACGTGTCAAGTTCTTGTACGATAAGTGGCGCCATGTCTGGATGTTGTCGTGGGAGCGACAACGCCAGCTTTACGACCATCTTGCTTATCTCAAGGAGAAGGAAAAAGCGGATAACTTCTCTTGGGATGACTGGAGGAAGCGCTTCTTGAAGTTTATGAACTACAAGAAGTCGAGATTGACCGACTTGTTCAGGAAAATGGACAAGGATAACAACGAGCTTATACCGAGAGACGATTTTATCGATGGAATTATCAAAACGAGTAGGTCGAGCGGCTAATTTGAGATTTTCCAAAGTATCGTTTGGCGTTTTCTAGAGTTTGATACTTCCCGGCTTGAAATGAAACACGTTGCTGATATGTTCGACCAAGACAATCGCGGGTTGATCGACTGGAAGAAGTTCATCGCGGCATTGCGACCTGACTGGGAGGAGAAACCAGCCGATACTGACGCCCAGAAGATACACGATGAGGTTAAGAGGCTAGTGATGTTGTGTACTTGCCGGCAGAAATTCCGAGTCTTCCAAGTCGGCGAAGGCAAATATAGAGTGAGTATGCAAAGAATTGCGCCCGAGTTGTACTCATATTTTTTTTACAGTTTGGTGAAAGCCAAAAACTACGTCTAGTCCGCATCTTGCGCAGCACCGTAATGGTGCGCGTAGGAGGCGGTTGGGTAGCTCTAGACGAGTTCTTAATTAAGAACGATCCCTGCCGAGGTGAGTGTTTACCTATCACAAAACCAAAAAAAATATATATCAAAATTTTATCGAAACAAAATTACACATCACTCATTACCATGCTTTGTCCCTTATTGCGGCATACAAGTTATTAACGCAACATCTAATAAAGTAACTGCTAACTTGTCTCCTGAGGACATCATCATGCTTTGTTTATTCTTTTATCATGTTTTCGTTGCAAAGCAAGTCTTTGCATTTACGTGTCATTGTGATACTAATGGGATTTTTTGTTTTCCCTCCCGTTCTAACACATCCCATTTTTAATAAACGTTAATTTGCGCTTATTACAATTTTTTAACTTCTTAATCATTGTGGCGTCAATTATAAGTTACGTTAGTTTTACCGTTACCTCATCCCGACATACCTGATCAGCACGAGCCTTGGTGCCCCCTCGGTAAGCGAACGCACGTGATGTAACATGGTGACGAAGTCTGGTTTAATTTGGGTGCATGGTTTTTATTTATTAACAACAACGTACACGATTTTATTTTCATTTTTTTGTCCATCGAATTAGATTCGAATTAAAAGAATTCCAATACACATAAAAATAAGATATGTTTCCATTTCGTAAGAACAAATCTTTATACTCAAAAAATTTGAGAGGTCCTAAGTAATTGCGATAAAATTGCTTGATTTTTTTTATTATAATGAAATTTCGTCAACCTTCTTACTTTATGTGTTTTTTTGAAACTGTGTTTTGGAATTTTTGGAGGTCGAGCCAAATGTGTCTAATTTGATTGGACCACCTTTCGTTGTGTTTTGTTGGCAATTTTATTAGACCATAGTTTTATTTCCACTGTAATATACGCACACGGGACGATCTCTTCCCGTTTTAGCAATTAGTGCATTTCCTTTTATTTTTATTTTTTTAGAATTTTTGCTTATTTTGTTTTTGTTTTTTTTTCTCCTTTCACGTGTCCCCTACCGCACTAACTTGTTTTCTGTTACTTACTTCCTTTTCCTCGTCCTGAAATTCCTCACACAGCCAAAGGACGCACGAACATAGAGCTGCGTGAACAATTCATCCTAGCCGACGGCGTATCGCAAACTATGACCGCGTTCAAGCCCAAAACATCGGCCTCCAGTCCCGCCTCTGGCTCCTCTGCATCATCACTCCGCACTCCTCAAGGGCCAATCACTAAGGTATTGCACAAGAGCACCCTCTTTGATCCGGAAAAAGCATCGAAAATACTATCCTTGTCCTCGATCCCAGTCGGTTGTGGAGTATTGTTTTCAGTGCTTTTTTCGAGTTGCTCTATGTCTTGGTAATGGTACGCTTGTATACGTAGTACAGTAGTTGGCCACCAGAGGGTAAAGGTAAGTCGGACCTCAGGAGATGAATTTTGTGAACGCGACAACAACAAGGGCCGAAGCATAAAACAAAATCGCCTCACGTTCATTCAGCACTCGATGCTTCTTTTTTCTGTTCGCACCATCTAAACGCGACGATCACTATTGGATTATTTCGGACACGCTGTATATTTCTGAATGTTGGCATGTGCTATTGTTTAGCTCACGAACACTTGGCGGAGTTGATGCCCATATTCGAGCAGCTGAGGGCCAAAGGAGAAGTGGGCAATGCGTACCCTTTGCATGTCGGTTCTACTGCTGGACCCACCTTACACTGGGCTCCTCTCAATATCAACAACACTTGTCACTGGGTAATAATACACACAGACACTTTGTGCATGTGCATGGTGTGTACGTCTCTTCTCTCGTTTTTTTTGCAAAATCATCATTTATCGTTAAATCGAGTCGAGTTTCAATCGTACCGTTTTTCTTGTTTTTATACCAGTCGCTGTTATCGGGCCGGAAAAAGACCACCACAAACTTTTGTACCTATCGCAAGTACCGATGGTAGGTATACCGCAGGTAAGACGAATAAATCGCTCATTACTTTTGGTCTTTCTTTCCAAAATTTCTAAAACCGGCCCAATTTTTACTAAGATCATTTTAACGTTACCGGATGAGGTAAGACAGGAAACTGTAAGTAGCGTTTTGTTATGCAATCAAGGATCTTCAATTTACATTTTTTAATCACACACTTGTTAACGTAGCGTCTTGTCACTGTTATCTAACACGAAGATCCTTTTTTTGTGGGTGCACGACTCGTATCAATTGTTGGCCCTTACCAACAACTGGTACTCTTCCACTCACCCATCCTTACTAAAAATTACTGTTTAGGTGCGAGAGCGTTCAGCAAGGTCGGTTCCAATGGGCAGCCTTCCGCGCACTTCCAAATCCTCCTTATCAGCGGGGACCCCCGACTCGTTATCAGACAACGAAAGTTCTGCTTTCCGCACGCCCAGAAAACCATCTTACAGGTCAACGATGACCCCAGGAGGGTCTAGGTCGAACTCACGACCGGCGTCGCGAACTGGCAGCAGGCCTGGCAGCAAACCCCCATCGAGACATGGTTCTAACCTCTCCCTAGATAGTACAGGTATGTTTCCAACGGGTAAGTGATTTTTTTTAATTAGTGTGTTCAGATGATGGTACCCCGTCGAGGATTCCACGAAGGACCCCAACGTCAAGTCGGGTACCATCGACAACTTCTTCTTTGCGGAGGCCCCAGAATGGCACCGGGTCCCGGCCGAGGACACCCACGGGGCTCATTTCACCAGCTAGTCCAGCCGGAAAGTGAGTCTTGAAAAATTTGAGTAGTTTGGGGCAAGTTGAGGAACCTGGTTTACAAGCTTCAAAAATAACAGTTTTTCTCCACAAAAAAATCGTCTTCTAAGCCGTTAAACGTAAAATTAAAAATATTAAGTCCGACTTGATTTTTTTGTCATTTTTACTGAAAAGAAAGTTGTGCGTATATCCTCCGTTTATCGTTTGTTTTGAGATGAGGGACATTTGCGAATAACTCCAATAATACCAATTATTTATTAAAGGAAAATCATTAATGGGTAAATTACACTCCAAACTGCGATCAACGGAAAAATCTTGACTTGTTTGCGAATAAGCGATTTGTAATCTCTACAATCCATGCACTCGCGACAATGAAACATCTGCATTATTAATCTCCCCCGTTAACGAACTCATCAATTTCACTCTAAAACTTCACAAACGTATTCTTGATCGATTGAAATTGTTGACTCTGTAAACTAGGTCTCCCGCTTAACTTAGGTGTCTTGGTAGAAAAGATTAATGCCCGCCTTAGTCGAATAAATAATTGGGTGGCACATATCTCGTTACAATTGTTAATGAAGTGATTTAATTTTCTCGCCATTGTAACTAATATCGGCATGTTCTAACCTTGGTAGATCATCAGGCATTCCCCGAGCATCAAGTATACCAACACTAACGTCAGTTACCACCCCAAGGTAAACAAAACGAATTAAAAAAAAGTTGTTTTTTGGGTCGGGGGTAGTTTTGGGGCTTTTATATACAGGGTAGCCAACTCAATTAACCGGTAACCAAAAGTTTAACTCGGATTTTAAAAACTTCGGTACGAAATTAATTTCAGAACAAAGCAAGGAAAGGCGCAAAAACCCTTCAGGCTTAAGCCTCAAGAGGACGCTTGTGCCGACAATTAAGGTACAATTTTTTGAAATATATTAGTAACAAAAAATTAACAACGGTTGGCCGCCCTCGAGTCTTTGCGATTTGTTTCATTCGTATTATTACTCTGTACCAGGTCTCGCATACCTGTGTACAAAGGAAGTGGTGACACTGATCCCGAATCTCCCTCAACGTCAAGCTCTTGCTCTATGTCTTTATCTTCAGGGTAATTTTGTGATGTGCATGTTTTTCCTCACGTTTCCATTTCTTGTCGTTTCACACATCTTTCTGTCCGTCTGTCTGTTTTTTGTGATACTAACTCGTTTTCTTTTGATACTAACAAGAACGAAATCGTCGGCGAGTAGATCGAGCAGATCGAAAATACCGATTAGGTAATAATAACACCAGCATGGATTTTTTGTTCGGCTTTCGTTTTCTTGCACGTCCATTCTGTGATTTTTTGCTGTTATGTATATATTTATTCCAATGACTTTGTAACAGACTAACTAGCATGTGTATAATGTGTTTAACTAGGAGTACAAGCAAACCACGACAAGTGACAATCGGTAACGCTCCGACGCTAAGGACGGCGGCTAGGTAATTAACACACTCAACTTTTAACGTAGTAACCGCAATCTCCACGCTAGCGTGTTTCGTTTTCGCGCTAGCGTCGAGACGTAGTCAGTTTGTTCGGTTCGAGAACCGGCTTTGAGCTATTTTGTGGCTTTAGGACACGAACACCATCCGGGTCTAACACACCCGTTCCGCCCGGGCAACAAACCGCCGCTTCCCGCCTTCTACGAAAACCATCGGGAGCGTCCGACACGCCAACAGGGCAAGCGAAGAAAACAACAAAGGAACGGGAGCCTTTTAGACTTTAATTAATTATGAGATTAACTTATTCCAAGATTAACGAATGACTGACAGTAGGGTTATTGTGTTTTTGTTTAAATTGTTCATATTTTTGTATAAAAGATTTATTTATGAAGCGGCCCCGGAAACGCCAGTTCCGGAGTTGAATTATTGTGTGAGTCACAATACGTAACTGCGTTAAGTTGCCATAAATTGCAAAATTATTTTCGTGAGGTGATTTTTGTATTATTTTTTGGGTATCAGTGGGACCATTTTGTGGCGATTTGCTTTGTTTAGTGGACGTTTATTTGATTTATCCTACTAACTTACTTATTTTATCCTTAATAATTTAGATACTAAAGCGCCGCTAATACTCGTAGTTGTGTGATTACCAGAAACGCCTTTCTTTTATATCGCCAGTATGAAAGAACGGATCAGTCAATATTGTAACTATTACTATATTTAATTTGTTATGTATTAAAACAATAAACTAAATTTTTTAAGTGGACGTGTTTTATTCACCTTACACCGGCTTGACGAACAGACAACTCTTAAATATATACAGAGTGGTGCACTTTGAAAGGACCTAATCTACAGCGTAATTGCTTGTAATTTTAGCGCTTTGTATGGTATTTAGTGGAATAATCTCGCTACGTGACCTGTAGCTCTGGTGAGTGGTCGTGAAACGATAAATACAAGTACTGTTACGCAGGGTTATATCAGAGGCCTCGTTCGCTGGCGTACATTTGGCGAAAGACGACCGAAACTCCCTCCTAAATTTGCCTGAAACAAAGAGAAACACTTTGTAGCTTAACACTATTTATTGACGACTACTACATGAAACATCTCTTGGTCAACATTAATTTACAAGTTTCAGCGTTTATTATTCCCCCGTCAGAGTTTTAAAAGTAACAACACTCATTTTGATACAGAAGGTGAGCCGCAGCACAGTCGGAATCATTAAAAACGCTTCCGACTGCACAAATTTAATTACATCACAGTGTACTGTTTTCTCCTGATTGTCCTCGAATAAAGTGAGCACTCCAACCGCGTATTGATATGGTGCGAAATATTTTAGGTCTCCACTAGTAACATGCTAGTTTTTGTCCCTTTCCTGTTATGTCTCGGCTCGAAATCGTTCACACGCTGTATCTCCAGGTCGGTCCTCGAATGGGTTCGTGAGGCAATTCCTGAGTCCTTTTCCGTTTTGCGATACACGGCGCTAAATTGGAATCCATGGCCGCCCGACCGCTGGCAACAGTGCTCGAAAGCGCGGTGGAATTCTTTTCGGAATTTGCCTGCATTCAGAAAAGACAATTAGTTTCAAGTTTGGCACATTTTTTCACAGAATTTCAGCCGGCCTGGAGATCACTTTCACCGAAGTTTAAGGGGAAGCGAAAGGTTACAACTCGTCAAAGGGCAACAAACTGCCGTGCATGCAAGAAAAGTGAATTTTTGCAACTCGATGCAAAACGAACAAATTGTGCAGTCCTGACTTTTACAACCCGAAATAGAACGTGTTATTATATTATAAGCCAAATTCTGATGTTTTTTGCGTCTTCCTCTCTTTACTTACAATCGTGGAAGCGAAAATATCAGTAAAATCAATTTGTTTTCAATGTTGAACTTGAGTTGGTAGAAAAACAGCCATTGCCCTGTTTTTGCAAAAAACATCACAATCGTCAGACTGTGTGTTTGGCTTGTGATTATGAAATTTATTATAGTGAATTCTCTTTAGCGGACACTACGCCGTCGCCGAAAATATGTCCGCTTAACAGAGGTGTCCGCTTAATAAAATATTAAGTTAGAATTTGGTGAGAAGATGATTGAAATAGCTATTTGATAGAATAATCTATCAATGAAGAGGATTAACATTTGATACTGTTCAATGCACAAACGAGCGATAGCGAAAAAATTGTATTAATGACGTTCAAAATACATCCTTTTTTAAACAACATTTTTCTTTAGTATTGACATTAACAAACGGTCAACGAAAAAAAATATTTAAGTTACTTAACCTGACCTGACTGAAATCCAAACCGTTTAGTATAAAAAAACAAAAAAAATGTCAGCATTTTCAAAATGATTTTCTAGAATACGTATTCGTGACTCAAGTCATATGTTATCACGATTTTGTAATAATATTTATTATTAATATTGAAATATCTTATGGACCGGTTTATAGCAGCGTCAATAATTTAATCCGCAATTAAATGCGTGATTAACTGATCACGTGACCAAATTGAAGCAATTTGATTGGTTCATTCGCGTTGTTAACTTTTAATAACGAATTAAATTTTAACAAGGCACTATAAATAAAGTTAAACACAAACTTCTTCAAAGTTAACAGAGCTTTTTTATTTGTTTTAACACAGTTATCGCAGTTATAGTCCCCTTCATGCATTTATCTTGACCATTTGATCACAATAATTCTTCTTGCTCCGATTCAACCTTTCAAAATTTATGACAAAGCTTTCGGCTTGTGGAATTAAGTCTTCATAATATATCCTCACATGTGTTCAAAATTAACGTTACTTGGTGCAATTTCTTTCATAAATTTAGATATTTGGCCATATTCTACATTAGGAGAGTCGGTAATTCATCTTTAGGTCAAAATTCTGACTTTTCTGATTTTGCTACGCAAACTGTCCGCTTTAGAGTAGACACTACTTTGCTCGGGTGTCTGATAAACAAAATGTTTCCCCTTAAGAGAACAAAAATTAAAAAAACCATGTATAGAATGTGGGGTTTCAAGAAAATGTCCGCTAAAACTAAACGAAACTAAACCCTTTGTATGATATTGAACTGAGACAACTAGTGGTGTTTTCTGTTTTGTTACACCTACTTATTTACTTCTATTTTTCGAAATTCGCCTTAGCTTCCCCTTAAAATTCAAGTATTGCGCCGATAACGTCCGCAGCTTGACAAAGCCAATTTTTGGTTGCATTTCGGAGCACAGCTGTGTACTTTCCAACTTGAGTCTTCGGTAAATGAAATCTTTTACGTGTGACCCGGTTTCCTTAACGACCCTTTGGCCGTGTCAAGACGTATAATTAGATCTGCGGAAGCGGGCATTGTAGCTACTTGCACGATTCAATTTTCTATTTTTGATCGAAAACAGTATTTACATAGCGATGCCGCGCGAAGCTTGTTTGGCGTCGCTGTAAGTTTTTTCAATTGAGTCCTTTAATATGACCACTAAAGCGTGCTTTGATCTCACAACAAAGCCGCAAAACACCGTTCACAATTAATAGCTCTGAGCTCTTTTCACGAAATAAGTGGGTTTCAGCGGTTGGGGAATGCACGTTTTCCTAGTTTGATTGTGAGAAGGTTATTTAAGTACTTACCGCTCATGAAGTTGTAAATGATGGGATTGACGGCGCTGTTGGCGTAACACAACCAGTGCGATATCAAAGAAAACGCCCGGTTGCCGTCCGTGTTTTTCAAGCCGACGGTTTTCCTGAAACAATGCAAAATTTGCCGTGAAAGTTCCTAGGATGTGGGTAGGAGGATCCTTCACCACCGCTTGCTACACACGGCAAACTCCGGATTAGTAAAGCAGCCGCTTGAATCGATCGTCTTGAAAAAACTTAATTATCAACCGTCCGCCCTGTTCATCTATTTTTTTTCTCTCAGCATCAAAAGACACATGAAACCAATTTAAGCTAAATGAAATATATACCGCGGGGACCGCTTCGTTCTTGTAATCGTTGCAATTCCTGATTAACTCTTAACACCACAAAGGAAACGGAATTAGTTCGGTTTTATGGTAATGACAAATTTGCATGGCAAAACCTGAATCAATACGATACTTTTATTCCCCGAGTCATGCCGCTATTCATAAAGAGGACTAAACGTGTTATTCGACGAAATATGTTCGGGCGGAGGCGGCGACAGGGCTGCGATACCGCTCTTTCCGAATAAATTTCGTTTAATTTTCGTTAAACTATGTCAGTCGTTAGCATAACGAGATCATTTAACGTGTATTATGTGGAGCTTGGATTACCTAGTCAATTTTTGAACAACATGTTTCTGTCAGTGGCTAGAATAGAGCTAATAAAGCTGGGGAATTTACGACAAATGATAAACGCTTTAGAACAAGGTAATCTGGCGATTACTGACTTATAATAAGAAAAAATTCAGATAAGGGTGGTCAGTGTGGCGGATACTTGCTTGGGAATTAGCACCTGGAGATTGGAGTTTACTGGACAGTTATTGGCGAACTTGTGCTGAAGTTAAAGGTCAAAGCAACATTGGTTTGTCTTGTATTGGATTAGGTTGAGAAATGCCTCGTTTCGCATCATTTAGGAGAGTGAAAAAATGTCAAAGATTTAGTTTCGGTCAAAATAGGTCATCCAAAATTTTCCGTTTCAAACAATTAGCTAGAAGTGAGCTGTAAATCCATTAGCGAGTGTAGTTTTTTCAATTTCCCTACAAAATGCATTTCTGTCGTGAGGAGGTATCATAAAAATTAAATTTTCCCAGGTTTCTCGGTTTAACGATAATAGTGTTCGCAGTCTTTGCTGAATACATTACCATTTGCAATTTATGTTTACGACACATTTGATGCATTTCATGTGGTCATAAATGTAAAAAAGGTTAAATAATGGATTTTTTCCCATTTGCAGCTGAATTTCCGTTTGTTGGTCTTCTTAGACATGCAAATCAACAAGCTTTATTTTATTTCCGTGTTTTCCTCTCATACCTATCATTCAATCTCGGTGATTGTTATTGCAGTCCCAATTTTCCCCAAATGCAATTTTTTGGCCACCGTCGCCAGCAATCTCACATGCCATTAAATCCAATTTGTGTATTTACGACCGA
Source organism: Tribolium castaneum (assembly GCF_031307605.1). Taxonomy (NCBI): domain Eukaryota; kingdom Metazoa; phylum Arthropoda; class Insecta; order Coleoptera; family Tenebrionidae; genus Tribolium; species Tribolium castaneum. The sequence goes on from NC_087396.1 coordinate 17,498,627, forward strand.
GCTTCTTGGCCGAAAAAATCAATTTTGACAATTTTGCAAATAACGTTGCCCTCAGGCCGCAAGGACAGCGTTCTCGATTCTATTTTCGAACATGTCATGTGTTCCTCCCCCAATCCGATTGAGTCCATCGAGTCGAGCGGCGTTTATCCAGCCGTTGGTCCTGTCAAGTCTCATCACGACAAAGCCCCTTACCTTAAGATAGAGAGCAGATGTACGGGAAAATAGCAGAAAGCGAACATGACGACGACAGCTACGAGCATCTTAGCGGCTTTCCGCCGCGACCGCAGTTGGCCTTCGGTGCTGGCGTTCATGTTCATGGCGAACGTGTTGGTCTGCCTACCGCCGCCCCCAGACGCATCTGAAATCAAAACGGCCTTCTTAGTGCACACGCGGCAGATCATTCATCATCGTTATGATCCTTGCGACACCTTTGGAAAACCGAGAGTTTTAAGAGACTTAAATTCGACAAAAATTGCTTTAAAGCACTAAGACTCCGCATCAGTCACTCGAAATAAGAAATGCCAAAAGTGAAAAACACGAGTTTCCAGACGACTCAATCAATATGATTTTAGACCATCTTTTAAATGATCTTAATTTAGTTTTGGCGAAACTCCGATTTAAAATAGGATCTTTCGTATATTTCGTTTGTCTAACTAAACAGTTCAAGCAGTGGTAGAAATATATGTGACATTTGCTCTTCAAGTCCAACTCAAAAGAACAAGCTCTTACTACATGTAATACACTTTTGTTGATGGAATAATTTCACAACAATGAGTTTACAGTCAGATCCAGACCAAGTTCAAGTTTATAAAGATTTGTTTCTTCATATATTGACGTGCCAATTTTTTGTTATTACGTATTTTAATCAATATTTTAGTATTAATAATATAGTATCTTCACTATAGCATTACCTTTTATTAATTATTATTATCAATTATTAATATGATTTGTTTTGGTGATTCGAATAAACTCTACATGATGCAAATTTGATGGATAAACCTTTAGGGATGCTTTTGGTAAAAACCAAGGCATAAAGAGTTTATTCAAATCACCAAGACAAATCATTATTCAACACCGAGTTTAACACGTATTTCTTTTGTGAGATAAATACTCTTACACTTTGTCACTTTGCCTAGGATAATTTGGGCGTTCTTTTTATATAAAAATTTTCTGACATTGGGTTTATTATCTGACCCACCAGCAGAAATTTACATTTATTGTTGTCATCTTTTTTGTTCGTTCTAGGGCCTGTAGGAGATTATCACTTTATTCAATAATCGAAAATGTGACAGTACATATGAATTTGTTCAACATATCGAAAATTAATAGTGGTAGATTTTTTGTACTTTTGGTACATAAAAACCAAATAAATCGTTTATTTCGCTAATAAAACTGCAAGTTGAAACAAAAATCACAATGATTAAGTGTTGAAAATTGGTTGTTTCTTTGGCTGAATCCACTTGTTTGATCAGTTTACTGTTAATGATAAAAAGACATCACTGCCTTTCACAAATTTGCATAAGCTTTACAGCCTCTTTGGAACCAATCAAGTCTCTAAATTTGTGAAAACTGATTAGCAGTACACCAGATGGCTACTAACGAGTCGTATTTAAAGAGGACGTTACTACACCACATTAAAGTTAAATGAAATAAACAAATGACCTGTAGACAGGAAAAACAAATTTGATAATAAAATTAAATAGTAATTTTGTAACCTTAGTTGTAACTAAAAGTTAAGAAAAACTAATTATAATATCCCTTAATTTTTGCATTATTCTAATTATTATATTAGTTCTTAGAACAGTATACCTGATTTTTAAGAAACTATTCATTCTATTTATATTATTTTTCCTATGATGAATAAATTATAGAATTATTGTCATTAGAAAAATTGCTTCAAAATAATTTTTTAAGTGAAATAACGGTAGGTATCCACATATACTATAACGAAATAAATCCATTTTGACGAATTTGGGTTACGAAGGTCCGAACTTGCTGGTATTTTGCAAATCTGTTTTATGTTGGAGTGGCATGGTTTTTAGACAATGACTAAAAGACAATGTAAACTGTACAATAACATAGTTGGAACATTGTAAAATTTTGTTTGAAAAATAAATAAATAAAAAATAGTATAAAAAACGCAAATTGGGAGACTTAGACGTGAACGTGAGTTTTTTTTTAATTGCAAACTCTTTAATTTTTAGCTCGTTAAAGTTTTATCCATCCAATATTTATAATGCCATTTTTTTCTCTGTTTTTCTAAAATCTTACTTCTTCATAACTTATAGTACGAAAACTCATAATAACAAAAATATAAGTGTTTTCTCTAAACTCTAAATTTCAAAACAGATTATTTTTAATGAAAATTAATAAACATAATAAATACCTTGCTAAAGTTGGCGTTCTAACGAATGGGACACTAAGGGTAGCAGCCCTTAAAAGTATTTATTTTTTTACTTTCTCCAACAGGAAGTGGTCATAAATTAATAAAACCTTTACAGTGGTCTCTAAGAGTGACGTAAATTTTATATAATTTTTTTAGATTTTGTTTATAAATGGAAACACAAGAGCCAGGACCACTATTTGATCATTTCTGTTTATTAAAAACTACCCCTTTAAAAATATTGTCCCCAACTTCCCGTGGAAAAAAATATTGTGTTCAAATTTATGGTAAATACGTAAAATAAAATGTCAGATGTAATTTTTATAATTTTTTATATCACTTTACAATTTAAATTAATTTGTAGACTTGTAGAGAAAAACGATTGATGGACTTATTTCGTTATTGCACTGAACAAATGTTCTCAAATATCCGGTGTTATAACAAAATTGTTTAATAGGAATAAACCAGTTTATTGCAAAACCAATTATTGCATTTGAAAGAAAGGATTTTATTTCATACGTTGCTATGTTTTTCTCAAAATGTCTAAAATTGGGCTTATTTCGTTATAACACTGAACACCCCATATAATTAATTTTTGCACTATGTTAGATTCCGTTAATTATTTAAATTTACCACTGCTTCAATCAAATTTTTGTAAAGATTATTTTCATAAAACGGAACTGATAGTAGAGGATACGAATTAGGGTCTTTATGCTTACCGGATGAAACTTATTTTTTATCAAATATAATACCTAAATCGATTTTTAAGTTAGTTAAAGAAACTTTATTATAGGACCATACACTACATTAAATATAAATACAAGGTGTTTCATATAACTTTACCGGGTCTGTGCCTGGTGTACGCTCACAAATATACAAAAGTTACAAAACACTAGATACAAAAAATACACATTTAACACTGTTTCAGTAATAGTCATAAAATTCTGTTTTTCAGAAACAATTTTTATGTGTTCTATCAAAAGACGGAAGGAATATGAATATTCGAATCTATCTTAATCACTAGTTAGCTAAAAACGTTATAATAATAATTATTATTAGCAGTAAAAATGCTGCAATAATACTACTTGAGAATGTGGCAGTTTGAAAGCTTCAAAAATTAAAGTGCGCATTTTTTTATTTAATCATGTTATTACATCTTTCCCCTGCTGTTTTATATTATTCTGCTTAATTTATAATGTCCAAATTTCAATTTCACGCATCTACACGCAACGCCGGTGCGTGTAACCGCATTAGCATGCAAATCATGTAATTAAACGTCCATTTTTCAGGCTATTTAATTTTTCAAGGAAATGGAATGAAAAACTTAAATCGGCTGCGAACAACCCTACCTAAGACTTTATCGGCACTTTTGCGTCGTATTTTTTACTAGGCATGTAATTTGTCCGATCGTTAATTCACTTTATGGCATTTTGATGGCCGTGTTGCACTTTATCCCAAAGTTGCTTGAAATTTAACGCTTGATGTAAAGTTGTTTTAAACTACTTGTTTTAGTTGTGTGGAGTTCTGAATTTCGCTGATCATTAATTTAGCCGACTTTTCGCGAATGGTTGTTCCTGCTGTCATAAAGTATTACTGTGTGGTGTGAAAATAACGCTTTTTTGGTGTATCACCACCACTTCCGGTTTTCCCGGAAAGTCAAGCAGTGTTAACGGGAAAACCTAGCGTTTGCCGAATTTTCCGTGATCAATGTCGATGTTTTCTTTTTCTGACTCGCTGGATTCTTGCGGAAAATATTTGCTTATTCCTGAATTTTATTTGATATGGGAGCATAAAATTCGAACCCATTCAGGGTGATCTATTCAATTGCGTTTTCAGCGTCGTATTGGAAATTTCTGAATTTATCATTTTTTACCTTTCAAAAGATTTCCTTTTGAATAACTTTGAGGACATTTGAGCGAGAAGTTGAAAAAGATTTAAGTCAAAAGCAAAATTTCAGGTTTAAGCTTCTGAAAACTCCATAATTAGTGACTGGAGGGAAAATTCTCTTTTTCCCCAGTTGATAAAATAAATAAATAAAGCAGTAGATTAAGTTCTGAAATTAGCAAGTCGGTGCATAAAATCCTCACGCTCAATTCATTCATTTGTAATTTCTAGCACTAATAAACTAGCTCTTAATTTATAGAACGTTTCGTTGAAAGTATTTCGACTAAATATGTTTCCAGCAATGTTGTAAACACTAATTATCACGCGGCGAGACTGAAGGTTCTTGAATTACGAATAATTTCGACAAAATAATGGCTCCATAAAGCGAAAAAATTTCATTATTAACGAATATTTAATACGCAGTAAACACACGTCGCGCCAAAAATGGTGGATGCGCCGGGCGAATGTAATTAAAATCTGATTATATCTGGCTTGGAATTAATAAGCAGCCGAAATTTATTTAGACAGGTGTGGCCATTCATCCCAAAAGTCAGTGAAATAAAACAATTAATCACATTTCAGGGCTAATTGTGTAATAAAGTGGCTGAAAGTGTCTTTCAAAACTTGGAATTTCTTACCCTCTTGATGAATTATTTTCACCCTCGGTTGACGGTTTTCGTTACAAAATAATGCAAATCTTGAAACTTTGCAAGGCAAAAAAATCTTTTGGGTGAATGCGTCTGATTTACGGGGGTTTTCAGGCATGAACTTCCAAAAATTCGATAAACACAAACGTTAATGAATAAGCAAATTATATTCGTTTCTGGTGTTTCGGTGTATGATTTTATTTGACCAAATGTCTGGTTTCCGTATTTTTTGTAATTCCACACATGACGTCTTGGAAATACAGTCACTGTAATAAATTTATCGCTCGATTTATCCGAGGTAATATTAGACGTCATGTTTTGAGTTTATGAGACAACTTTATTGTTATTTTATATCGTCGGAATTTGATATGGCACAATAGACATACATACTCTGATATTGCACTTATTTGATGGTGCTCGACTTACGCCTCAGAAATATAAATTCTTTATTCTCGTCCAAATATTGGCAGAAAATCGAAAAGGAGAGAAAGTTTTAAATAAAGTATAAGCCTCGTTAATAACCGGTAAAGTTTTAGTCCTCGTGCAGGGTTGTGTCTTTATGAGACGACTTTCTTTGCGCCTTTTATAAGCCATTTTATGGGAGACTTTGCATGATATATAAAAAAAGTTACGAGGCCGACAATTATCGCAACTCGGTTCTTTTGATATCCCGTTTCTATTGGGCGGAATAAAATGGGCCTTCAAAAGGATTTTATTCACTATAAAACCAGAGGAAAATATTTTTTGAATCTCTCCCACTTTATGGGAACACAGAAATTGATTACAAACCTCTTTTTAAAATTGATTACTAATATTTCTATTTTACTAATGTTTCTTTAAGGAAGTAGTAGTAAATACTAGGAATAATGAAATGTGGGAAATAAGGAAACGAAAAATGGTGCACTCAAGAAAACTCCAACTGTTTTTAGGTTGGGATTTATTGCCAATTTCAATATTTTCCAAATCTTCCGATTTATTACATCCCTTAAATATAATAACGTTGGCTCAAGGGACGATCATTATCCTTAGTCCTTTGTCCGAACCGTCCTAATCTCCACCCTCTGCCGTGGCGGTTATTTATAACGTTTTCAAAATCTCTAAAGGTACAAAAATCAATACAACATTAAGATTTTTATAAACACTCTCAACAGAGAAAAACACGAATGATGGGAGAAATTTTTTCACGCTGAGCGTTAAATTAAACCCGGATTTAAACACGGCGTATATTTTTATGATTTACATCATAAATCAGCTTAAACTCACGTTGTTACCCGAGGCAATATAACAAAAGACCACTCTTAATTTTACGAAACACAATTTGTGTCACAACTAGCTTGTTTTAAACTATGCGAACCTGAGTCTAGTATTGTTCTGATATTTGGAATCTCGGATAATTGCGCTAATTGTTTGTTCGCAAAACCAAAACTATCTCGCCTGAATGTTGACGCATCCAAAGACAGCTCGGAAAACATGCACAAAACTCACCCATTATTTGATGCGGAACGTTGCCGGATTTCCACAACACGCGGATTATTTGCAGATAGGCGATCGACATGAAGAGCAGTGGAATCAAATAGAACAGAACCATCTTCAATATAAAGAAAATCGTGTCTGTTTCCGTGGACCAAGTCGGGGCGCATTGGGTCAAAAGCACAGTGTCTACTTCATCAACGGTGGGTATTGTCGTCACGTAGATCATTTCCGGGATATCTGTAAAAGAATGTCATCAACAAACCTTACTCGATTTGAATTGGGTCGCTGTCAAAATGCTTTTTCGCGATATTCGAATCTTATTAAGGAAATGTGGGAGGATGAAGCGTCATTAAACGAGTTTCAGTTTCGGCAAAAGCTACATTCCTCCTGACTTGAGAGATGATAAATCGGCCGCTTGATTAACTCGATGTCGTGTCGGAGTCTTGTTATTAATTTCTTTGTTGGCGAGCGCTGCTTTACAAAAAATAAACGGAATTTTCATTACAAGATATTTTAGTCGCATCACTAGCAGGAATTTTGATATGGTTGACGCAATCAAACAATCATTCAATTTATATTTTTTTCAGATAACAAATCAAATAAGAAACGGTAAATAAAAATTAACTACTTCCTTTTTTCTTCTCCTTTCTGACAACATTTAGCATTTTTTGGATGTGTACTGAATGCAGTAAAATGGAACAATACAACAAAAAAATACCGGGCTTCCATTCAAGCATCTGATATTTTATCCGTTTTCAAAACTGTTTTTTTAATTATACAAATTTCCAAACAATTGTTTTTTGTAAAATGCAGTAACGCCGCGTATCAATAGCATTATTTCGTTTACTGTCTAAACCAGAAATTGAACCATGTTTTATTTTTTGTTGTTCTATTTATTTGTTCATTTTATCGTCAATTTTTTAATTTTTTCCTGTCAGACCAGTTTGCAGCGAACGAAATCAATAACCTATTAGTAATGCTGCAACTAATAGCTTCTGTACTTAGCCTTTTCGTTGCTGAATAATTACATTGTGAAGAAAAAATTTAGAGCAATATCGCATTCACTTTTATCGCAGTAATATGATTTATATTTTCTCGCTGCTTAATAAATGGAAATTTCTCTCATTTCCGTCATGATTATCCTAATATCATCATTTTTCTTGGCTCAGAGAAAGATAAATCTTCATCTGAAGTGCAAAATTTTTTCGCCAAGCAATAATGTCATTGTAGCGAAAACAATTTATTTCGTAATTTACGGAGTATGTCTGAGGAAAATTGTTAAGTGGTAAGTTCTCCAACATGATGTCGCTTAATAGAATGTTAGTGTAAGTTACATGAAACTTGGGAATTTCTCATCACGAGATTATAACCCACGTTGTGCTGAGGTCGAACACCAGAAACAGAAATAAAAATTCGAAATGTGCATCACCCAAACAAACCACGTCTTTGACAGGCTCAAATTATCGATTAGTTATTAATTTCATGCAAGTTGGGCTTAGGTGTGGAACTTTTTAAGCCATTTTCTCACTTTTGATGAGTCTAGTAATTCGAATCGGAGCAAAGTTTGTCAAATTTAATCCCGGAAATTGCACAGTAATTTACAATATAACGAGTAAATTGTTCGCAAACCCAATTTTCAACTTGAGATTTTCTAATCGCGCGACACAAAGATCTGGTTTCAGGCCCCCGTTTTCGGGGAAACCCCAAATCAGTCTTTGTCTCGGAACCTCTTAGCGAAGGTAATCAAGTGTACTGGCAGCTAATTAATGTATGCCACGGTCTTGTTAGTGGCAATATGCAGTGTCTAATGCATTTCAGAGGCACTTTGCAGCTTTTAACCGAAATTGGGAGCGACTCCGACCCTTTTTATGGCAATTATTGCCCGTCCAAGCGGCTTTGGTGGACACCTTCGAAATGTATTTAAAGCAGATTGGCTAAAAATAAAACTGAATTGTTTTAATGTGGAATGTGTGGTATGTAGCGATATTTCTGCTTGAATTATTCGCTCACATAGGAATGTCAACACATCCACCAACTTTGTATTTAATACCAACGACATAAATCTAAATTTGTGTTAATAAACGAGTGTTTGCTTAAATTTTCGAAATTGCAATAAAATTAGCAACGGAAACGTAACAAGCAAACAATACATGCTTCAATAAGCACATTGAAATGGCTCATACCGAAACCTTCTATCACCTAAAGCAATATCCAAACACAATTGCTACCTGAGATTCAGACAACCGGAAATTTCTTGTGCAAAGAACACTCTCAAACAATAATCTGACGGTGTATCCAATCAAAATATTAAGTGTGGGCTACGGAGGACTATGACTTAGGAGACGAAACGAGATACAAAATCCGCAGGATTTTTGTAACCCAAAAAAATCCTTCAGTAGAGTAAAAATGAGGGCGCTTCGAGCGATATTCCCTCTCGGCGCCAAATCGTTTTATAGTTATTTATCTAACGAGTATGGAAAGTGCAATTTCCCACATGAGCACTTTGTTTGCTGCACGAGCGTAGCGAGTGCTCATGTGGGAGACTGCTTTACAAACAAGTTAGGTATAATATTTTTTGTAACAAATTTCTCAAAAAAAATTTTGTTTGATAATTTAGTTCCTTTATCATTTCCATCTCAACGGAGCGATACCAACCTATCAAATGTCCATAGCCATTGTTGCAAAGTAAAAAACACTGCAGTACGGGAAAGTCCGTAGAAATAGCTGAGTACAAAAAATTAATTTCAATCAATTACTTAAAAAAATGCAGAAATGTTAAGTTTAACAGACGACCAAAATTTTCATGAAAAACATGATAAAAAATTATTTAAAACTTTAAATTTGCGCTTCGACCGCTTCAGGTTTTAAAACCTATGGGGCAGAGTGCATATTAGTAAAAGTATGAAGTTTTTTTGTATATAGTTTACAATAAACGATAAATTTATTATTATTACATTATGTTTATGTCTTTTGACAATTTAATCTATCTACCTGTATTTTTTTATTTGCTATGTGTTAACCGATATACAAATACAATAATTTTTTCATTAATTTATTTTGTATACAAACAGAACCCTTCTTTTTTTAATTCATTGAACTGAAAACATACACGGTAATCGAACATCTGCGCTCTCTGGCGGTATTAATCGAACTATCGAAGACAGGAACGTTTCACGTTCTAAACTTTAGATATCCTTAGTGTGGGCAAATAGTGTCCTAGAAAAAGTTTCGCAGGGCAAATAGTTCAAGCAAAATTTAATGCTACAAAAGAATGTGAAATACTGATTTGAACTTCTTTAATGTCCTTTTTATTTTTTGACAATATAATCAGGAATTTTTACTACATTTCTGTTTTCATTACCTTAACAACAATGGGTTCAATTAAAAGTATGATAATTATAATGTAGCAAATACACATGAACCCACCTTGGAATTTCGCTTCGTAAATTGTAGGTTCATTATTTTTTATACAAAATCTTGGGTAGAAAAAGGCGTTTGAACAAAAAAGCTATTAAATCATGTGTTGTTGCGATAACTATTAACAGTGGTTTACGTCGAAGCAGCCGGAGGTAATAAATCCTAATCCTAATGCAATATCTGCTACAAACTGCATTTCGCGTCGTTTGTAAACTGGATTTAACACATGTCAATATTGTGATTAACAAAGCCTGAGAAGGCCGGTTATTCGTTTCGGCTAAAATTAGAAAAGTTTTTTCGTTAAATTTTCCATCGATTTAATCCGACACAGGTATAATTGGATGTAACATTTCGCCTAATTCGGAGGGAACGCAATTTATCAATTTATTTGGGTAAAGCGATTCCAGCGCTCTTGAATATTCATAAACCCCGAGCCGAAAAGTTTCAATACAATTTTTCCTAAATAGTTGGGTATTAGTCATCCGCCTTTGAAGCATTAAATAAACATCCAATTCCCGGTTAACCTCTCCAGATTTGCACCGGTGTTGAAATTTGCGATTAAGCGAAATGTTTGATGTGGCCTGATTAAATATTAACACAACAATTCTCTTTTTGTCGGCAGAAATATTCTCATTATCTTACGAGAAACACTCGTTTTTGACTTGTTTTGTGTTTACCGAGTTCTGTCGCGGGGAAATTGAAAAAATGCCACTTCAATTCCGGTTTATTATTTAATTTTCTTAGAGAGCGAATTTGTGGATGATTACCCCGGTTAGGACCGTCTATTTGAAAGCAACACAATTGTTTGCATAGTAAAATTTTTATTTGAAAAAACGAGGACAATTTATAAAAATTTGTGCTCGCGACGTTTTATATTTTGCATTTTCCGATCGCTTTTGGTGATTCATTGTCCGACCATTCTTGATGAACCAGCAGCCTTACATCTTGCCTCCCTCGACAGCCATTTCTTAACGCTAACACCCTTCATGTGTTATTTGCCTCTGTTGGATCGACTCCCCATAAATCACCGTCGCCACATTTCTCTAAAATTTCATTTTCTTTTCGAAAGGTGGCCACTTATCGGATTTTTTCTCGTACGAAGATGTCCCTTTATTTGCTTAGTCGCCATGACATGCGATGCGACCCCAACTGCATTTTCCTCGTTTTCCCTTTGAGTCTTTTCGTTTCTCTGAATTAATGGAACTGGAGCGAAATTAAGCCAATTATATTAAATTGATTTGAGAAAAAGAAAAGATTGGACCAAGTCCTTTGTGGGTGGCTAGGATCTTGAACGAAGGAAAAGGATTACCTGTTGGCTTTTTTATCTTACGACTGAGTGTTTCTTTGTCTTGAAATGTCGCTTATTTTCCTGTTTATTCCGTCTAGTCGCCAGAAAAAAACGAATTTGCAATTGCAACACCGGGATGCAGCCTCGGAGCGATCACGAGAAACATAATATTTTTGCCTTTTTAATTTGTTTGCAAAGAAAGGGCGAATCACTTTTCAGTGTGTTTAATTTCCAGTGAAATTACATTGAAATTTTCGAGTTTGCGTTTAACTATAATAACGAAGCTCCCTAGAAATCTCTCTGTACCGATTGGTTTGGTTTCAAGCGGCCACTTTTCACATATAAAAGCTCCATCCTTTGGAACTTTCCATTAAAATCTTTCACTAGATTGAATCAAATTCAATTTCCGCTCACATTTTTCGGATAATGTATACAACTCGAAAGGATCGAATCATCACAAGAAAAAAACACAGAAAAGATAATATTACTCACCACAGGCCAGAGCCACAATCCAGATAATGCCGATCGCAGTTTTGGCCCTCCCAGTCGTAGATTTGAACTTCAAAGGGAAGCAGATGGCGTACCAACGATCGATTGATATGAAAGTCAACGTTAATACCGACACCGTCACGGATACACTCTGCAATAAAAATGCAAATTAGTTAAAATCCTGGAAAGAACCTTTTATTAACGTCACTTCTTTCGTCTTAAAATTTAATTTCTAACAGCGCATTTTTAGTCGGGGATCGTTTAGGAGCTAATTACGTTGATTAGCAAGGAAAGTGCATCAGCACGGTGCCGGCCAAAAGGGTTTACACTGCAACATCCAGGCAAAAAAGGCTTCAGCTGAGCCAAAACTAATTAGCGAAACCAAGGTGAATAAAATCATTTAGTTTTAGTCTTGACAGAAATTATTAAGTCAAAGCTCAATGACTTCTGGCTCGGTTTTGACGAAAACTGGATCTGTACGTCGTTATCTAATTTGTACTCTGTCACGAAATCGCAAGGTAGTATGATAAAAACGTTTGAGTTGTTCCACCTCGGTGCTTGATTTGGGCCTGGCACGGTTTCAAACTGAATCAGTCATCTCGTTAATTAAAAAAAACTCACGCACTGATGACAAAAGCACGTGCATTTGCTTGGAAATGTAATCTCCATACAGATTCCAGTCGCTGTGCGAGCAACCTGCCCGTGTAATTATTTTTAATTAATAAGAATAAGACTACCCTTGCTCTTACTTTCATTTTAACTGAGAAGCAAGCTTTGTGTGTTCACGGATTCCCTTTAGCCGGGCCTTTTCAAAAAGCAAAGATTCTTAACAATTAAGAAGTTAAAAGAGCTTTTGTTTCGAAGAACTTTTAACAAGATTCGAGCGTACGTGTATTGAAATTTTTTATTAATAAAATTAACACTTCCACCTGATATTGTAAGATTAAACGAGCTGAAAAATGTAAACATTCTTTATTAATGAAAGATTCCGGAATCTCTTTAAAAAATTAATTAATTACGAAACGAGTTGACACAATTAATCATGATTCGGGGACAGCCAATTGGCGCACGACTTCCCGTTGGAAAAATCAATTTGTATGAGAACTGAAAGGTGTTCAGACACTCCGTAATTTCCTTTAAAAGCGAGAAATTAAAACGAGAGGAGGGACGAATCGATTTCAATAATCACATGGTTTACTCAACGCCAGTAAAAATTTCCTCCAAGTATTTTAATTAAAACACACAAACATTTCGACTGAATTATTTCGGAAATCGAGTGGATGCGACTTATCGCACCTGATACTAATAGAAAAACTTGATAAGGGTACACGGATTTGCGTGATGGATCCACTCACTCCCAGCTATCTGAACTTATGACAAAAACCCACCGAAGTGTGTCAATTTGTCTAGCTCAGGCGGGTAGAGATGTCACAGGCAAATTGTGCGGAATTATTCTTCGTGAAAAACGACTCCGAATATTTGATTGATAATTAGGGAAATGCGAGACAAGTGCGACGACACTTCTCACCCAAGCATTTATATTGAATTAGTTGATAAACAGACGACACCTTGAACATGTGAGACTGCTGAAATCATCCTCTTACAAAGTTCGCGAGTTTGCTTTAAGTTGAAATTTAATAAAACCGCCGATCGGTGGGAAACATTTCGACGGTTTTATTCATTTCGAATTTGCAATGTCCTCTCGCTTACTTAATTCGATATTCATTAAAAAAGTTTTCTAGATAGGGTTATAAAATGGGACGGAAAAAATCTAATAAAAATCGATGCTTTCGTAATGGTTTCTATTTGTAGTTAGTAACGAACAGGACAATTAACACGCCGGTTTCAGTCTGTTGCAATCAACAAGAAGCCTTAATTACCTTTTCCGTTTCCATTCCACTTTATTAACCAGGTCATCCCAAGTGAAACGATGGATAGTGACTATTTTTCGCCAAATAAATACAGTCAATTAATTTAAAACGTCTTGTATTTGTTTACATTTTATTACAAAGCAAATTTTTATCCATAAAAATCAAACGGGACTTTTTGCCTCGATTTGATAGAAACCTGAATCAGCTGAGGAATTTAATATGACAAATATTAAAAAACAAGTTTAGTCCAATAAAAAATAAAAAGGCGTAAGCAATATTAAATTTATCTTTTTATAAATTAGACGATCAATCAAAAGGCGAATTTTTGCCCAAGGCTTCAAACAAATTAAATTTGTTACTGAAACGCTGGATATTAAATTTGTTGTTAACTTTGTACATGTTTATTTAAGACTTGCATATTTACACCCAATGATAATTTGGCGAATTTGCTTTGTTCCCAGTGAATGAAAATATTTGCGATTTTTTGCGCACCCAGTTTTTCGAATGTTTTCTTTACCGCCCACTTGAGAAACATTATTCTTTTGATGTTTTTCCTGTCGCATGGTATAAAAAATTCTATAAATAACTTAGCGACATTTTTTCGGTTCGCCAGCGCCGTCATTTGTAATTTCAAAATGAGTAACAAGTAACAAATTGGCGCATCTCTAACAACCCTATCAGAAAACACCGCTAGAACTAATGTCCAATTTGTCGGTGTCTTTTGGAGCGTTACGCCTATCGATTGTATCACAACAGAGTTAAAAGAAACTCGAACAGCCATTCACGCTCAATAATCTAAAGCAGGGAAACACTAAATATAGGCGAAACTATTTTAGTCCGCGTTTTTGCATCTCGAGCTGGCAACGTAATCGTCGAATCGTCTTATTCTAATTGTGAGAAACTTTCTTGGATTTTTCTATTTCGGTTAACCGAGGTGAAAAAACTTCGTGAATAATTCATTCCGATGCGATTAGTCGTTGCGAGTTTCGCACTTTGGTAAATTTGATCGCGGTTGGGAGCCATTAGATGTCATTAGTTCGAAATAGCAACCCGAAAACTCGAGTTTTTTTACGTTGATTGATACAGTTCGGAATATCGTTTGGAATCATGAATAACAGAAATGCGACAGTTTCAATTTCCTTTTGATATCTCGAAATTACATCACAACGGAATGCACGTAATAAGTCCGAATTGGAACCCGATTGGTGTTTTGTAAAGCAAGAAATTACAAAATACGTCTAACTCGATTAGAGCGCTCTTCGCAAATTTGAAACTCGACGAGTTTAAGTCGGAGGTGAACGTAAGCAGTCACAGAACAAGACTGAAGTGCATGCGGCATTAACTCAACGAGTGGTACAGCCATTGTGCAAAGAAATTTGGATTTGCCCGGCGCCTCCACCATTATCACACGTAACACTATCTCTTCGGAAAAAAGAAATTTAATTAAATCTCACAAGCTCCCGAAAAATAGCTCACAAGCCAGCCTCATATCTCACGATGATAGTTTAATAATTCATACATGACTTCGCGTCTCACTTCTCATTCTCCTCTGTTAGCACCTTTAATATCTTAAGAGCAAAAGCTGACGATCGTATTTTTACGTGTCGGAGGAATCGGAATGAGGCTTTCATACATAATACACAACATGACTGTGTATTTTTAGAACTTGAAATGCACTTCCCGGGACTGACCAAGCGGGCCTTCTGGAAACACTTGTCGCTTGCTACTTTACGTTAAGTATGCCTTGATGGTTTCATGAGTTAAGAACTGAACAGGCGACGTTAAGTCTCTACAGAATTTCGTCCCAACCTCCTTTCAAAACTTTCTCGGCGCTTTATTGTGGGTTTAGGACATAAAGACCATAATAAAAACACTTCTACAGCTCGGAGGACTTATAGAGTAAATTGTCACTGTGTTTAAGTCATTTAAATAAACACTGTGTTACTAATACGTAAGTGTTTATCAGACGTTTTACAGTAGGTAGTCAAATGCAAAAAAGACCGATGACTTTTTGAGACACACTTGACCCCACTTCTTTGTGATCAACGAATTGTAAGACAGTAGATTTAGCAAACACAAAAATGAATTTCTATATTTCTCACCTGTCACTGTATATTGCCTCAAAGACGATAAAACAGAACCTCACGAAAAACGAGGCACAATTTATCGCTTTTTGGGTCATTGGACATTTCAGATAATTTGGTAACACAGTCACGATTCCATTTAACAGACTGTCGAAATTTATTTTATTTCGTTTCTCCTTTGATTACACTTAATACAGAAACTTAGACGAAGTTCATTTTAAATTTAATCCACCTGTTGCCCTTTACGTCTCTTCTATTCTCCTGAATACTGACATTTATACATTAGTTGCAATTCATCCCGCTTCAAAATTGATAAAATATTGAAAAGTAACATGATTACTTCGTTGCAGAACTACAAAATGATTAAAACAAAAATTCGAGATAATCCAATTTCGTCTAAATGGTATTACAAATGCAAATTATTCTCACACTGTGTCTCTAAACACAAAAAATAGATAACGAGTTTATTCGCTTTGAAAAAATAATGGGCTTTGTGGAGGTAATCAAAAGTTGAAAAAATCCCTCTTATCGAATCATCTTAAGCCACCCCAAGACCAATGATATTAATAAATCGTCCAATTAAGCCACCCCTAAGCCAGAAACTTGTTATTTCGAGTGGTAATTCCGTCATCTCGGGGCGTAAATTAGCGAAAAAGGGATCCAAAACGTCTCCAGAAATAACCTTCCATCACCTTATTCACCAGCCACCCATTTTTGTGGTAACACGTTGTCTTTGATCGAATTCGATCCCTTACCTCGAACAGAAAAACAGTTTGTGCTATACAAACTACGACCAGGAACGTCGGATTAACTTGCACGTTATTTAGAGTGGCGCTGCACATTTGGATGCACAAGTTTAATTAAAAAGTCAGCAAAAAATTCGACTCTTGGTTAGC
The DNA here is from genome assembly GCF_031307605.1 of Tribolium castaneum. Taxonomy (NCBI): domain Eukaryota; kingdom Metazoa; phylum Arthropoda; class Insecta; order Coleoptera; family Tenebrionidae; genus Tribolium; species Tribolium castaneum. The sequence continues at coordinate 17,515,059 of NC_087396.1, forward strand.
ATTTTAATTGGTGGATGTTAATTCAAGGAAGCTTCATGAAATTTTCCTTACGATTGTGGAGAATTGAAACGTCAAACACACTCCGGTTGTGGCCTGATTGTTCAACTGATTTGCATCGATTACCTTGGCTGTATTTAGCCATTCATCGATGTGTACTTAATTTGGGCTTTGAGAAAGAGCTTTATGGAGAAATCAACATTTTATGATCGAGGGATTGTAAAGAAGGCACCGTGTGGTTTTTATTGATAGTAACAGGTAGCTCTTGCACTTTTATCGCTTTCGGAGCCTGGCTTTATGTAAATAGCGGACTCAGTCTTTGAGGTGGAGGTGGAAAATTGAAAATGGAGGAGTCGTAAAAATGGCCGCTCACAGTCAGAAAATTTCCTACAATGATGTGAAAGCTCATTACCGGTTATATTATCAAAAGTGGAGTTTTAAGTTGGTGTCAGCCATAAATTCCGCGAGACGGCGCTAAAATTTTTAAGATCCTGGACGATCGTCTCCTGTGGATAATTAAAACCCAATTAAAGTTTCGTCATAATCAAAACAAAGTTTCTCGATAAGTTGTAACAAACCGGGGCTCCACTCACTTCCACATAATAAACTTCACTTAGAATAAACTTGAAAATTCCACATTAAAATTCGCAACGACTGCGCTAACACAGTTATGTCATAATATTTAAACTATCGCAATTTCGACTAATATATGTCAATATTGAATACTAAATCGCTTGGATGTGGCTTTGATGATTGAGTGATTGACCAAGTAATATTCGCGAAATTTAATCATAAACATTAATTTCAGTCCTACTGGCAATCAGTGCATCTGTTTGACGTGTTGTCCTTATCACAAGGTTTCCAAAGGTGCGAAGCTTCTTACTAATATCTCTCCTTAAACTCTGTTTCAATTAATGAAGTAACTAGGCCGGGTTTAAACCGGATTTCGTGCGAAAGCTCTCCTTTTCGAATTATTTACGGCAGTAGAGTTAGAGTTTGTTTAATCTCTTGTTAAAGCACATTAGAGGTAAGACGTCTTTCATCACAGATAATGACACCGACACTAATTACGACTTATTGAAATAAATAATATTCTGAGTCCAGGTAGATATCCTGCTAAGTTAAATCGTAGCGTCACTTATTGCATTATGAAAATCCGGAAACGCTCACACGATTTATTAATATCACACAATTACCGCCACTGAATAATATCCAATTAAGATGAGGAAACTAGCTCGACATTCCGGGACTTCCCCGGTTCGTTTCCCACCAAAACGCTCTTTAACTCCAACTTTTCAGCGAACTTGGGACTGTATGCCGGATGAATTATTTCGTTAATTAATCTTGAAACGTGTGGGTTGTGTGCTTACATAAGGGGGAAAGAAAAGGGAGGAAGGGTCTCCATATTGGCCTAGTCTCCAACGCTTGAAATAACGGACTATTTTATCCTAATATTTTCTTTATTAAAATTGTTTGAGCAGCAAATTCGATGATGGTTGAGAGTCCCATCTCAATACCACCCTAATTTCAGAACCTCACATTATTTTTAGCTGAAAAGTTTGTCAAACTTTACCATTTCTAATAATATTAGGACCTAGGACTGTCTGTGAAAAATGGTGGATGCGCCGGGATAATAAAAATTTCTATCGTTGTTTTAAACACTGACACAGGTTTATTACAGGCACAGTCAAACATTATTTTAAAAATAAAATACATTGCTATTTTGTGAAAGCTTTTTGTTTTCATGGAGTATAAAATGGTGGATGCGCCGGGAATTAGTGTATTACATATTCATTTCTATCTTTTTTCTAATAAAATGAATGAATGTAAATTTCAGTTCTACCAAATCCAAAAGTCATAAAATAGTAGATACAAAGAAATACGCATTTAATTACATCATTTTTTGAAACCCCTAACAGCAGTTATCACACTAATCACTGTTCATAAATTTATAACGTCATAAATTGGTATTTTTCAGAAACAATCTATCAAGAAACGGTATAAATATAATTCTAATTTAACTATCTAACTAAAAATTTGCAGAGGGATGAACACACAAGAAAGAAATACTTAATTTTTAAAAATTTGAGTTCGTATGTCGAATTATTTTTAATAAGAAAACCTTAAATTTAAATCATTTAAATCTACTCCATAAATTCGAATTTCTTTATTTGAAACAACTTTGACCCGGAATGGCGCGGTTTTCTCGCCATCCTGGACATTTTTTGGCCAAAAATTTATCCTCTTTTCAGTCACACATGCATCTCATAATTAACTTCGATTAGATTCCGAGCACATCCGCCGCTTTAACACGACACGTGTACTTGCAAGCACGTGCATTATAATTCAATGCCAAACCGCAGTTTCTCTGCTGACATTTTATGCGAGAATGTTACGCTTATGACAGTTCCCTTTCAGACGAATGCGTCGGTCCCGACTTAACGTTATGTCAACAAAGATTTCATTTGGTGGCTCGACGTTAAACACTGAAATGCAAAAATATGAGCCCCACATTCGAGGATTGTTCTTGTGCTGAAAGGTGTGAAGTGTGTCTGCTTTTTCAAAGATAAACCCGAGAATAGAAGAAGGGAAAGCGTTAACGAAATAAGGATGCACACATAAATTTCTTTTGGTTGATTTTTTTATTTTTATCTAACAATAGGAACTACACAAGTGATATATTTTATTGCGTTCTTTTGTGGCGGAACACGGAATCTTTTCGGGAACGCGAAACGCGCAATCATGTCTTTATTTGGCCCCGATATAGATACGCTGGGGTTTATTTATAACGAGAAGTTTTAAAATCCAATTTTTACACCACTTGCAAAACTAGTGTTAAAGTTTGAGGAAAGATTTTGATTGTCATGTAAATATTGTTGTTCTCTTAGAAGTTGGACAAGTATACATAAACATGGAACTTTATGATATGTGGAAAGAGAGAATTAACAGACCATATACACCTTGAAGAGACCAACTCCTTCCGTTACTTGAAATGAACTCGGTGGCTGCAAATGCGGTGCCTACATTTTTCCTTCGCAGTTCATAATGGATTACTTTCCTCCCTTGATACGCAAATACCTGTCAAACAATTACTTTGGCGTTTCCGTAATTGCATTTTACACCCTTTTTTGGTAACCCCGAGCAATGAAAATGATTGTAGCTCCCGATTAATCATTTTCCCCATTCTTTCGTCTCTTTCATTCAATGTTACGAATGTCAACAATGTCGTCGTGTCACCGTTCTACAACTTTATTCACCTTTTGATCGATGACCGCATCCATAAATGTCACCCAACATGTTGTATCGTTTGTCGAATATTTACATTCGAGCACGCAATGAGTTTCTTTGTGGGAGGAAAAATCGGGTGAATTAGCAGGAAGTGAAGGAAAAAATAAACAAAGTTTAATGAATTGTATCGGATTCTATACACTTAACTGAGCACAAACACTGATACATTATTTATCAAACTCGCCCGGTAATCATTTATTTCTGATTTTTTTAAGAAACTCGGTACTGAATCAATAACTCGTTAGCCTTTGTGTTTCTTTCCGTGAAAAAAGGGAATTTTAATTATGATGTTGATTAAACGAAATTAACTCGAATTATTTAATTTCAACACGACTGAAGCGATGAAAGCAAATGACTGATGACTTCTTTTTTGACTGGGTTTGGGCATGTGTCACAAAAATAATTTGCAAATTGTTTCTAGTTTATTAAATAGATTAATTCAATTGTTTGGAGCTACAATTAGGGAGGCAAATTTCGTTTCACACAGTACAATTTATAACGCTATAACAAATTCAGTTTCATTAATTAAACTCAACGATATGTCATAATCGATTCTCTATATGTTATTCTCCACACGCAGAATTTATGACCCCACACATAAAAAACTTCACAAATAAACTACCATACAAAGCAATTACACGAAGCACGTCTAATAAAATGTAGTTCTGTTTTTCGTTCCCAGTGCTTATTTTCTATACTGTTTCGAGTTTATTAGTCTTCAAAGGACATTTAATTAAATCCAACGTTTCAACTCGGGTTGCAAAAATCAATTCAAAACTATTTCCACAGCGAAATCGCACGAAATCCATTATTATTCTCCTCGTTATCTGCAAACACACCGAATTTTTGATTCGACGAAACTTTTTGCATCCCTTCAAGACTAAGCAATGATGATTGCTTAACAGATTTTCGCAGATTACCATAATCGGGCGTTCCCGGCCATTCATTATTCGCCATTTGACAAAAAGCATTTTATTTTACAAAAACGTACAACTTAACGAAATGATGATTGCACCTTTGGCCAAAAAACGAAATTACCTCAATTACAGGCAGGTTCGGACGTAAAAACGAGGCGTGAATGTCGAGCAAACGCCGGAGATAAATCCACAAATGGAACTATTTTGAAAACACAAAACCAATACGTTCTACATTATTGATAGCTTTATAGTGCATAAATTGCTTTCGGTTTTTATCTTCGACAACAAATGTTTGTTGTCAACAAATCCACTCCACAAACGGTTTTTTGGTGCTTTCAGATGCGACTCCAGATTTCAAAATACTTCACAAACATAAGAAAAAACAACAGTAATACTAAGAGAGATCTTGTTTCATCGTGTCAGCACCACTTCCACCATCTCCATCTGACATTAAAAACCAAACTGAATTTTCCAGTAAGTTGTGGAATATTCAATTGAAAACAATCATTATTTAATACTGTTTTGGTTTCACAATGATTGAATGACTGGTTAAAAACACAAAATCTAAATTACGTTAAACAGTTTAAAGCAATTTCAACTTGTCAATCAAAACAATTTGTTAAAAACACAAAAAATTGATTCGATTAGCGTCATAAACGTAAACAACTTGTTCTATTAATTTATTCGATTATTCATAAAAGCAATAATGTTAGCACGAAACGAGTTTCGCTTCGTGCTTAAACCACGAACTAATTTTAGACTAGTAGTAAGTTAGAAGATTAATTTCTTCCAACCACAACGTATGAGCAGTCGTCATTCAATCAGTAAAGCGTATAATAATTTTAATTTTATCTTACATGGTTGAAAATTAAAAAAACTAAAAATATCGTTATTTCAACCTACACAGGCAGAATTACTAAACAGTTTCTAGGGCGATAAAAGAAAAGCAAGTAGTGAGAGCATTAGAGTAGTGTTTGTGTCACTTTTCCCACCACTAAAGTTTAAATGTCCCTTTTTCGAACGCGGATTGCCGGGAAGTTAAAACTGATCTGTTAGAATCCATCTAAGCGGCCGATTTAAAATACAGCAACGATTGAAAAGAAATGTAGTTTTTAAAATAAATATTTCCTTCTGCTTCCTATTTTAAGCCTTCGAAATCCCCTTTCTGCTTCTATTAGGATCATACGGTAGCAACTCAAAACCAAACATTTCAAGTTGTTCCGGTATTCCCAAGCGAAATATCATTTCACTGGTTTTATAATACCTCCCGACTGTTTATTGAAAAATATCGCCTAGTCTTTATCTATTGCAGCGCTCGTAGATATTTATGAAGGATCGGAATTGAGTTTGCAGTAGACAAAAAACAGAGATTTGCACCTCCCAATCCTAACAAATCCTTAGCTTTGCATAAATCACATTTCCTTTGAAAAAATCGATCCTACACACTTCTAAGTTTCCGAAGTAACGAAGTTAACTCTCTTAAAATATCCGAGTTGATTGATTCCGGCTTCTCTGTGTTAAATCAAAGAGTTTCATATCTGATTCTTTTCAACCACTTTATTTGCAAGGAATGACCTCAGTTTTCGTCAATCTTTGGACCAAATCATTGTTCTAATGGGATTAGCAACTGCGGCAAAGATTCAAATTGTCACCCAGGACTCGTCGTCCAATAAAAAACTCGTGACACGAAAATAGCCAGGTGCCGATTTCGCAATCGCTCTTGAATAAGAGATGACAGTTTCAGTATTCTTGTCCATTTCTCCAATTAAATGCTTTCTTTTCTCTATGCTTCTAATGAAAAAATAATACCCCCGGGCGATGTTTTGATAAATATTCGCGCTGTCAGAATCCTATCTTAACGGCTCATACATGCCGAAACTTTTCGTGTTTAAAGGACACGTTCCAAGTTTATCAACTCGAGAGGATTGCAAATATTTGTATAACTTTATTCGCAAATGCCGGATGAAGTGAGACAGATTAAGCAAGTTTTTTCTCATAGAGTGCTTTCACGCTGATAAATGACGCTTGATTTCCAACGATCAAGCGAGATTTATCATCAGAATCGCCAAATTTAACGCGAAGGGATTATCATAATCGCTTGAAACTCGAACGATGAAAGGAGCAACGAGCTTTGTACTCGAATATTTGAAAATTAGCGCAATAACAGCACAGTTTAAGAAAATTTAATAAGGACGGCATGACGGGCTATTTTTCACCTTGACGTGACCAAAGATTAACACATTCAAATATTACCGTCAGGGAGAATGATGGCGGCGGGCTTTATCGCATGATGTATGTGTCACATATGTAGAAATTTATTGAACTAATTACTTTTAATGTTTTATTTAAACAGACACACATTAGTGGGCAACACATCGATCAGTCGAAAAGGTGAAATGTTGCGACATATTTTTACAACGGTGGTGGCTGGGTTCTCCCTTTTTCTACTGCAGACTGTTGCTCAGTGTAAGTCTTTGAGCTTATTTTCTAATCTTTCTAAACTTCAAACATTTCAGTTCCCGCGAACCAGAGCTTCAACTACTTGGACGATGTCAACATCACTGGTCCTGTAGTCTTCCCGCCTGCTTATTACTTCAATTAAAAATGTGTTGAAATTGTGAAATAATAAATCGACAAAAATTCTGCTTTTAATAAGGGTTGAAGCACCGATTGCAATAAATAATGCTCTCTAAACCTAAACAGTCGGCATAATTAGGCCGTGTGTTCTGTTTTACGATTGGTAACTCTGGCTATCGCAAAACGCAATGTCAGTTTTACAACTTCATTGAAGTTATCACGAAAATCACTTCAACAATGCCCGAAAATAAAAGAAAAAACATGAATCCCAACCACCTAACAAAAACAGGAGCCCACTCCAATTATAAACTTTGCTTGTTCGGTGTTTAGAATGACAAATGATTCAATTGTTTTTGACGAAAATATGGCCGACTTCCAAAGCTACTAACTGAGTTATCACAAATTACGTTTGTCAGAAGCGCAGGCAAAAGACGAATGAGATTCCGAGCGTAATTTATTAATCTGATGGTATAAGCTTCTATGAAAGCGAAAACACTTTTTCTTCGGCAACTGCAAGCGGGAGCTAACGAATAATCTTAAAAGAATGTGACATAATGCTGAATAATTTAATTTCACAACAAAGTTATGTCTTCACACTGATCATTATTTGCGCTAAATTTGTGTGAAAATTAATAAGCCTTACCTGGAAGTAGAGCACGATCTTGCACATGGTGACGCCGAAGAACCACGTGACGGTGACGTCCCAGACGACGGACGGCGGCAAACAGAACAAAATAACAAGAAAATCGGCAACGGCCAAGTTCACGATAAAGTAATTGGTGACAGTCCGCATCGTGTGGTTCCTGTAGACCGCGACACACACCAGAATGTTCCCAATAATCCCGATGATAAAAACGAGAGAGTGCAGAATAACCAGGATCCAGGTCCAGCTCTTAGGCGCGATCAGTTCCCAAAGGCTGTCGATGAACTCCTGTTCGGAAAACGTCACATTACCACTCCCATTGATGTAACTGGCGTTGTCCTCATCCCAATCCCTTTTATCGCGCACGAGATAATCGAATTGGTCGTCGATGAAGGTGTCGTTTCTCGGTCGCGGTTTTGAAACGAATAACGAGTTATTCGCTCGTTCGTGAGGACTTGTAAGGCCGTCGTGAGCTTGAGCGTGGGACAGGAGGATGGTCGCGAGGAGAAAAAACAGCATGGTGAATAGGTTTTACGTATTGCTTTGTCTGGAGGCAACCTGCAACAGAAACATCCGTCACACTCCGGTTTCATTATTCAAAACCACAAATGATATTCTGGGATTATAAGTCGGAAAAGCTCAACGATATTGGTAAAGTTCGGCGGTTACGACTTGTGCAGCAATAAAACAGATAACATTCTATAGCTCTAGTGCTTACTTTAAATATTTAAACCTCATATAGACGAGAATATGTTCCCAAAGTTCCTATAAATTCTTCAAGTAAGAGACTGACAAATGCCCTACTATTGTCTCGTCGAGTTACGACACGGCATAAATCGGCTTTCAGCTTGCTATATTAGAAAATAATTCAACCAAACACAACTTTAACCCTCGTCATTAATTACCCAGAAACGGCTTGCAAATAAATAATTGACAAGGCGTAAAATTTATCATTGTTAATAACGTTTTACTCAGACGTTTAATCATTTTATTACCGCTTTAAAGACAACCGCTGTAAAGCAGCGAAATTGTCTAGTGATTGGCGACAACGGAGGGCGAAAAAGACCGCTTTATTAAAAGAGTAAACACGGGAATTTGGTTTATTGATAGAGCCATGGGAAAAGTGGGTCTTGTTATTTCTAGCCCGGACACAATTTCTGGAAATAAAATAAATAACCGAAATTTCAAAAACGATAAATTCGAGATGTTTGTGCTTGGACAACCTATACGCTTCAGTAGAGACGGGTGGGCCGTACTGAAAAAATTAAACTTGTTTTTTCCAAAAACATTTATTTTCCATCAATTAGTGAAATTTGTTTTAAATTAACTTGTAATAAGACGGAACTGACTTCCACCCAACTATGCCTCCTCTAAGTAATTTTAAATTGTGTGGTTGTTTCTTAAATTTATAACTCAGAAATATTTTAAATTTGCGTTTGCAAACGTCACAGGAAATTAAAATGGACCAATATCACAACCCTCTCTCCCTCATCCCTTATTCAATTATTTTAGTAATTAAAGAATTTCCTTTCATCCGATGCAAGTTTGCATCCGAAACTGTTTTTGTCACATCTCGAGATATAATAGCAACGTAATGGAATTGTAAATTAAAAGATTTTCAGTGGGTTTTGTGCATTTGAATTAATGTCAGGTCCAACAATTTTTAATAAACGCCTGGTAAAGAGGGTTAATGGGATCCAAGCGTGGTCCTAGTATTAAAACTGAAAAATTAATTTTGTCTCCCGTAGTAAAACCGGATTATTCTAACGAAACCAAGTACCAGAGATAATATTTCAAGTTTTTAGTCGTAAATTAGCTGAAAAAACTTTTTTCATTAAACAGTAGTCACGCTTCACTCCGATTTCCAAAGCAAGAATCTTCGCGGAACTTTATCTCGCAGTTAGGATATTTTTCCGGAATTGCTATTGCTTTGTAAAAGAGTCAAACTTCGATCCTTCACCTTGAACTACAAACAAATTCCCGCAAATATCACGTCCGGATTAAAAACAGTCGCTAGATAAGTATTTGAAAGGGTGAGCAACGTCGCGGAATTTCACTTCAATTCCTACGAAACAAGCAGCTGTTCAAAGTTCCCTTATCCGCACAATTAAAATGTTTTTGCGTCAATCGCTGATCCATTTTTAATCACGCCATTAGGATTATTACGGTCGTGTGTAATCCATTATGATGTTAATTTAGTCAGAGAAGCAGTCTTTCAACTAATTACTGGCTTGCGAAAGTTAATTCGGTATCAAAGCCTAATTAGAGGTTTTTCTTCCAGTGAAAGACACTAATTTGGGTAATTGTGTGCTGCATAACCGCGCGTTTACTGCGCCGGCGCACCGTGTATTTTGCTGGCCGTGCGTTTAATGTGTTGCATAACCCAGAAATGTGATTTTTCCACAAAGCGTTTGTTCAACAATCTTGTTTCATACTTAATACTTAAGAGCTCGCCGAGAAACGTTGGAAAATCGCATTTGCGACGAGTCTGAGGAATAACTGCATTGAAAAGTTCATGCAACATTGACATGATTCGATTTAATAAACTCGATCTGTTCTTTTGTTAAATGAAAACGATCCTTGTTCTACGATTTTACTTTGAAGGAAAAGGGTCGGATATTTGATATTTCATGTGGGTGGGAGGGCAATCGGGTTAAGTCGTAAGTTTTCTTAAATGGAAACGCTTTGATGTTTTTTATTGGTTCGGGACGATCTACACCTTGAGTCAATTGCGATTCACAGTAACACAACCACTGAAAAACGTGAAGAATTTTTTTATTCGTGATGAAATATTTTGTTCATTTTTTCCGCATTTTCGCCAAGTTCATTGCACATATTTTTTAGGGTAATGCGGTTGTAAAAGCTTCACGCTTCTAGAAAAACGACGCCAATTTGCTTCTCCTGTCCCCGACATACTTTCAATTCATTGACGGCAAAGCAAATTTGCGACATTCGACTAGTACCAAGAAATTGCTAAAACAGCCTGATATAATAAAATTGGAGACAAACTTTCATTATGCATGAAGCTTTAATCGGCTTTGTCGAGCTTGCAGAGGATACGCAACAGTTGCACTCGAAGAATCCGCTCAAGGAGTTCAACCGTTGCGTTTGCCTTGTTTGTGCATAATGGATAACACTAATTAGTTTTATTAATGTTTCAATTCTGTTGGTAACCTGGCCAAACTGGAGTATTCGTTTAATTTATTGTTAATATCTGAAATTGATTAAATTGCCTTCTTAAGGCGTGCCGGAACTTGTGATTTAATTAAAAACGGAGCTGGAAAAAATCCCGGATTTAATTACCATCAAAAATAATAAACGTGCACTCGAAAACGATTTGCTGACAGGGGTGAAAAACCGGCTAAATCGCAGATAACTTGTTTCCAACAATGGTCGCAAGCCCCTTTCAAATATTTACTCGAGCTTTAATACTGGCAGCACAGTTTACTTCTTTGCAGGAATTGTTGTTTTAGAAATCCGATGAAGTACGAACGAGCTTGCAAAGGTGAGTCTGAATGCTAACGAACAAATGAAGCTCGTTGCTTCGCGTAACGCGTGTGGCCTTTTTTGTTTTAGCACAATTGGCCCTTTTCGGAGATGCAGTTTGTAAGGAAGTGGATTTAAAAATAAGTTAAATTTAGCTATAAAAGCCGCTTTCAGGAACAGAAAGTAAAAAACTATGCTTGTCTCATTGGTGTTTTACATTTTAAAATGCCAAGAGCAGACTGCCACTGGCTATAAAACATTTAATTTTGTCATATCATCTAATTTAGTTTCACGTTTTACGAAACACTCCAGTGCCGTCTAAAACCCTATGTTCATAAGAGAACTTTCAACAATTTCAGTTTGGAAAAGCTTTGAATTTTCTTCTATTGGAAAAGCATTAAGTAAAATTTTGTGACCTACACGTGTGTCAAATTATTAAGCAATTTAAAAATTGTAGTGCATTTTTCGATGCGGAAATTGCTTCCTGTTTGATTAAAAACCAATATAATTTTTGATGTCCGCACTTACAACTAGAAGCTGTCTCTCAATCCAGATTTTATAGAATAATAAAATTTATCTGCGATTTTACAAGCATTGTATTAAAAAACTAATAAAACTTTAAACGATTATGCTGTTTTGTCCATCATTTGTGCCTTCAAATGCAAAAAACATGTTTTTCATTTTAGGCTTTATTACTGTGTTTTATCTCAAGCCTCCAGCAAATAAATCATATACGTATGTGGTTTAAAAATTTTCGAAACGAAATTTCCCTAGATTTCCGCCCCATTTCGCTAATTTTTCCATTAATCCGTCGCCGATAAAAATTGAAAATTTCAAGGATCATTTACGGGAAATCCGTAATAGTAGGTGAAAAATTTGCCTGGAAAACGACACACTCTCGACAGCAATAATGCTCAAACGTCGTTTTAAACACAAGATTTCATTAATTAAAGCGGAAAACTCAACCTAAATTACTTTGGCACGGATTAAGCCGTTTTGTCACTATTTCCGGTGAATCCGGATCAATAATTGGAGAGGCACCCTTTTTGGGCCGACGTATGCAAATGACTGAAACGTGATGAGCACGCCGTCAACATTAACCTGCAAGAGAGTTTAAAACGGTCTTCAAGTAAATGAACCGAAGGGAACTTGAGAACCCGGAAACGTTCCGGAAAAAAATTCACATCCCATGTCTTGTCATGGCACCGGTTTTCATAAAGGATCTCAAAGCTATTAATCGCAGCAGGATCGACGCAAGGCTCCAGAAAGTGCAGGACCGGACAAGGGATTGATGCGTTTAATTTGGTTACCACTGGAATGTTGGTATCCCCGGATTACGTGGACGCAACAAAAATTAATGACCAACAGAGGAATAAAGCGGTTTCGTTCATGATGTACGAGGGAAAATGGGAAAAATGGATGTTTTAGCAATCTCACTAAACTCGATAAAAACTACATCATCAATATCCTTTCGTTAGACACGCCACCAGCTTGTTCTTCATTAGCATACATCACTTCCGGACATATCTTGCGCCGAAATGAATAATTTATAAGTGAAACGTAGCTTTTTCTCATTTTTTCGAATAAAAATCCTTTTAATTCGCTGGCGAAAACGTGACATTTTTACACAAAACATTTGAATATATGTAGGAACACCTGCGTCCAGTCTTTGGAAAGCACCTGCATCTTTAAATGTCAAATCGGGAAAGTCCCAAAATAGCCTGGAAAAGCGCACATAGCTTACCCCCGGATCCAGGCAAATTCCGGGAGTTGTTTTCGTCCTCTTCGATACAATATCTCTATTGTTTGTCTTGTGAGGATATCTGTGTGAAAAAATAACACGACCCTGTTTGTGTTTGAGGGAATTTTCCCTCAATAAAAGCTGTTTGCGCATTCTAATTCTCAGACTTTTACGGAATGCACAAACAAAAATTTAATTGCAGTTATAAAAATTCAATTCAATATTTATTCCGTTGGCGACGAATTTAAATCATCCAGTGTGGTAGCGACCGAACCCAAAAAACTAAATTCCCTTACAGTGGATTTACATAATTGCCTGTCCGAGTTCAAAGCAATCGATGCTTGTTTGATGGTAATTATGCTCGATAAATTTTAAGGCTTATGTAGATTGGAAAAGCCTATCAATTTTAGATAAACTTCAGCCTAAATCATGCAGGAATTAGGTTACTTAGGTCGAAATAATGATAAATTGCTCGAATCGAGTCAAATCGGCTAGTAGCAGAACTTAGTAGCTCAAATCAGGGTTTTTTATGTCCTCTGGCTGCCACTCTAGTCATTTATCATGGAAAGACCGTACTGTTTTTACAGTTTGTAGTAAAAATCCCTAAGCTGATACTTCCGGAGAGCACTTCCGGTTAACAACAAAACATAAAACTTTTGAGCGATTGAAACCGGGAATAGAATCCGTGATTAGAAATTTAACTGTAAGCAAAACAGTTTGTTTGGGTTGGTACGCCATGATGCGTGTTGGCCCCACTGTCATAATTTCAACCGTGAAATCTATGGAATGCTCCAATGAAATGTGCATTTATCAAGTGAATACAAATGTTTAAGCTAATGAGATAATGAAATCAGATGTCGACGTGAGTGTCGCTCTTTAAATTTACCGTTTTCCACCCGAATTAGATGTTTTTACGCGTCTCCCGGCGAGGTGGAAATTCCTCCTCTTTAAAGTCCCACATTAAACGGAATAAATTATTTAGTTTTATTAGATTTGTGTTTGCTTAGTGAAATCGTTAGGGAAGGAGATTTCCCAGCTAAATGCAAAAACACAATTCAGCAAGAAACACACCTTAAGAAAAGCACGTTCTCTCCAGCAAACAGATGGCACTACCGGAAAAAATTCGATCGAGTGCATCGGCAGTTTGTGGCCCATTTGTGTAACAAAAGCCACCATAACAATCAATTACACACAAAGAATCGTGCAGCGGAGGCCGAATTAATTATTCCTGTATTACATTGCAGACTAATTAGAGCAGTTTGTTACCGATATATTTCTCCACCAGAGATGCACTTGTGGAAAAAAAATGGATAATGTAGTCATGCTTTTTTGACAGAGATCAAATTGGAAAAAGAGTGACAGGTGAAGTGAGGAAATAATGGCCACTCGTCATTAAAGTGCTGCGTCCAATTTATTATTGTGCGGCAAATAATTCAAATCGATGCAAAACTGATGAAAAAAGTTGTTAAATTTGAAAGAGAGGGTTTCTTCGTGGCCAATCAAATTTGCGGCTAGGAAACTCCGCCTCTCCAAGTTATTTCTATAATTTATCAACTTCTAATCATAAAAATTATTAGTTGCTTTAGCCAACTTCTCAAACTTAGAGTGCAGATCCATTGATCCGCTGTTGACATTAATTTGAAAACATCAATAAAGGTTTTATACCTACGTAGCTACGCTACAATCTGAAGCCAAATTCTGTTAAAACCCATTCTATTTTAATTTTACGGCTAGCACACCGGCAGTTTTTAAATGAATAAAATTATTAGACGGAACTTTTGGTAAAATATTCGATTTCATGATCATGATGGAATTATCAAGAGTTGTTCTGTGATTTTTACTTTTTTAGTTTCAAACCATTATTTTGTATGCTGATTCGAATATAATCATTAATATTACTCTTATTTTAACATAAATTAACTATTTTTTAAATACATGACGATTCATTCTGAAACTAAACATTAACACTTTTACGTCCTTAATTAAAAAGTTTTAAAAACAAAACTTTTCGCCTTGAGGAGATTTTATCCTTCTTAAGATCCTGTGGTGTGATAACGGTTAATTTTATTAAAAATTAAGTTCTACTTTTGTAATTTTTTTATTTACGGAAGCTAGGTCACATTTTTCCAAGCCACTGTTTATCTTTGTTTGCATTTTAAAGGAAATGTTTGTTTTCTCCAGCCATTTAAGAGCTTTTCCATTGTTTCGCGGCAACATTCCTTTCATTTTTTTTTTCATAAAAAACACAAATAAATTGTTATATAATTTGTGTGATAAACATTTTGTAAGACGAAAATTTAACTAACAATTCTCAAGTGAGAGTGTACAGAAGCGCAGCTCTTGAATTAACAGAAGAGAATTATTTACATCCCGTGCCTAATTTCATTCATTCCAAGCCGTAAACATTGTCTTTTGAGTGGCGTTATTTATGTCCAAGCATTTAAACTAAAAAAAATTAAACTTGTTCTTTTATTAACACAAAGGGAGCCCTTGACAAAAACACTTAACTAAACTTCCAAGGTACGTGAGCAAAGATGTGGGAAGGCATGTTGATGTCACGCATTTAGCTCAGATGGGGGTACATTATGTTGAAGTTTCATTTATTTCATCCCCAAAAGTTCATTAAAAATTTAATTAGTCGAGTAAGAACGTAAATCTAATTGGATAAAGGGTTAGATCCATCAATCAGAGTAAATGGTTGTGGGATTTGGGAGCAGGTGAAGGATGGTAATGAGACCCGATTTTTCCGCGCGACACTTTATTTCGTTTCTTGTTCGAGCTGTTGTTTTAGCAAAAATCCGTCACAACAATGGCATTGATAAACATAATAGTACGAAATAAAATTTTAATAGCCAGCATAATGATTGTTTTTTCCGATTAATCAGCACCAATCAGCTATTTACCTTCGTCATCGGCGAAGACAGTTCATGCACCAATTTCCTGCGACTTTCCTTCGCTTCCGGACCGCCACATCCGGCAAACTTTAAAGCGAGTTGGAAAAAGTTGGCAACTTCCGGCAACTCTCACACACCGTCCTTTTCATTTTCTTTAAACTTCTTTGCGATTTGGTGCACCTCGAGCTGCTGCTGCTGGTGGGGGTTCCGAATCACGACTGCGACTTCCACGACATGTTGGGGCACAGCGCGCAAAATCACCGAATTTTATTGCAAAATGTGAATCGTTTCGAAACTGGAGTTTTTAATAGCGACTTATTCAAGAATTGATGGGTCTGCAAGTTTACCATTGGCTGGGGCAGCCCATTAGGCCACGTTTCATTGTTTGCAGCAAGGCAGAACGCACGCCAACTCGCACGTAAATCGGCAATTAGCACCCACAGGTGAGGGTGGTGCCGATTTTCTTTCATTTCGGAAAATTGCTTCTTTTATTCCCTGCTCTCTAATCAATCCTCATCAAGAACACCCAAAGGATGCGGGAAATTCAGCTGTCCCGAGCCTTGTTCTTACAAAATAAACGTCCCTAGTTTTACGACTTAGCGATTAGTGATTATACCAGTTATACTTGACATAATGACTTTTTTCTTATAATTATTTGTAATCCTCAGAAGCAATACATTAATCCCGGTGATATTATTAAGAATCATTATTATTAAACTCAAGCTTCTAAGCCACATTTTCGGTCTCCTAAATTCGGTGTGAAAACTCCCTTTTGTTTCATTCATTTGAACGTTGCAAACTTTCATTGCATATGCGCGTATCTACGAAACTTCCCGCTGGGATACACTAGAGTGGAAATTTATTGAATAAAATTTAAAACAGCACACTGCTGCTTTTATCCAGAAATTGGACAACACTAAGTTCACCAAAACTAAAGTTAGTGTTGCACTCAATAGTAATCGCAATTCACTTTTAGCATAATAAAAACAGTGGAATTTCGTACTGGTATCTGATTTTTATCCCCATTTCATGGTTAGAAAAAGAAATTAATTGGTGTTGAAGCAATCTGTCCAATTCTTGTGTCCCCGCCTCCACTTACGTTCTTCCAGTTGTGTTATGCTTGATCCCGTCTTTGTTTCAATTGGCCTAATTTTATTCCATCAACTCTGTTAATCACATTAGTGAACTTAGTTAACTAGGTATAGTTTAAGCATCATCAAGACATCACACAAACCTAATTACCTACAACAAACTGCTTTTGTGCCAACTACCATAACTCACATTTTTATCGAATCTGTATGCAAATAAATCAAATAATCCTCAACAGGTGATAGGCTCAGCGGATCGATTTTAGTCTGGCTTTATTCATTATAAAATCAATTAGCTGTGTGCCAATCCAGAAAGCGCCCAGACGAGGTGTGCAAAACAACCCCGTGTGCTCGATACAAGTCTCGCCGGTGGGGTTTCTCAAATATCGCAGTCAATAAGAAGCCGCAAGAATCAACGCCAAACAAGACTTTTCTCTTGGTGGCGACGTCGCGTTCGAATATTTGTAATGAGTTGGGCCTTCGCGAATTAGCATTTCCTGCTCGGAGATGGATTATGAGGAACTGAAGCGTGGATCTGAATCCGATTCGCCGGAGGGATGCAATCGGTTATCGTGGCGGTTATCCCGAAAGACTCATCAAATTTAATCATTTACTTTTAGCTCTGCGGGTGATTTTTAAATTGCTGGTTACGCTAACCGATCTCGTTATAACTCGTGTATGAAAGTTGAAAATAATGTACTTTGAGGGATTAATAAAGGGAAGTATTGATTTGGGCGAAATGAAATCGGCGAGATTAAACACAAGGAATGTTGGAATATTGATACTGGGTTAAAACAGTGCTAGGGAAGCGCGTGCCGTCCGCCAAATCGCCAGTATTAGCAGGTCGATATTACAGCTAACAGTCCAAACGTTTTTGAAAATGTTTATAATGTGCATGAATTGACAAAAAATAATCTGTAAAGTAAAAAATACACTAGGATAAACGCTGAAGTGACTCATTGTGGCACTAAAGTGCAAGCTTTATGATTTTCTTTTCCTTTTTTATTTTGAAAGTTCCAAGTTATTAACCTAGATTTATTTCGACTTTCCGCAACCTCCGCAGCCATTTCGTAAGTTTGAGAACTGGAAGAGAACCGGCGAATAATTGACATTAAAAATTTAAAGTTAATGTTTCAACTAGCATCACTTCATCAAGAAACGTTAAAATATTTAGAGCGGTGGGTATAATGTGGAAACGAACGAACATCTAATTTTACTTCCTTGAATCCTTTTTTTCCAAAGCTCTTCGGTCTAATTAGGTTTAAAAATAAACCAGTCCTTTATCAAAGAAACAACGAGGAAACCAAAACGCACATTAGCGAATAGGAAGTGGAAATGGAGGAATTATTTTAAGGATAAATGTCAAAGGGCGGAGCAGCTGGAAATGAATTTCAAGCATCCATAATGTACTGCAGACATCTTTGTTCAAGGGAATGTTTTTGTTTCATTATTAAATATTTTGGGGGCCGTGTATTCAATTTCTCTTGTCTGGATCACAGTATGTTGAAATATATTAGGGTTTCACTACTCAATTTACATTTTTTCTTGGGAAATCATAAAACCCAAGAGTGGCCCAAAATGCAAATACCCGAAGTGATATTTGCGTAGGCACCCCGCAGAGTGGCTAACTATTTTAAATTCAACATGGCGTCACTTAATCCCTTCCGAATATGTTTCCATGTAAAAGGGATCCGAGATTATGTCCTATTAATATTTACGACAAAATTAAAATTACCAAAAATGAAAGTCACAAATAAGTAGCGGTGCGATTGGACACCTGTTGCACAAGTCAGACGAAAAATTGAAGCAGAGGACAGCAACCAGCAACCTGTTGATAGGCTTCTTTCACGGTAAAGGGGCGGCATCTCGCGAGACGACTGGAGGACTCGTGTAAGTTTCTGTAGCAGAGATCGACAGAAAATGCGCTACGATTTCAAAATGAACTAACTTAATTTCAGTTCTCTGGTTCTTTAAAAGATAAGAATACGTTTTGTGTGCTTATTTGTGTAACAGTTTCTAACTGGGGTACGTTTTAAAAAAAACAAAAAAATATGTTTCAAAAGTATTTATTATGTGTTCCGTTTTTCAAAACGTTAAAAGAAAAATTCAAGCTGATTTCCCTTCTTCGCCCCCACCTTCTGCACCATTTCGATCCTCTTCTGCTGATTGTCAATTGCGGCATTCAGTCTCTTGATATTTTTCATTATTTCCATATTCTTCTCTTCAATCTTCCTGACATTTTCTTCCGTTACTTTCAAACACATTTCAGTCTGTTCGTTGATTTCTCCAATTTGAGCAGCCAACACTTTTCCTCTGGCCGCTTCATCCTAAAATACATCCTCAAAAACAAGCCACAATCCTATGTATATAAAGAAAACCTCGACAGACTTCTGAGTGTCAAGCAAAGCGGCCCTCATTTGATCATAAAGCTCAGAATGCTCCGATTTTGGAATGGCAACCTTCTCTGCATTTCTCCTCTCGACTTCGGCCTTAGTGGTATAGGCTTCTTTGACAGCCTTGAGAATCTCAGTAGCGTGGTCGCAGGCGATTTGGGCACCCTAGGACTAGAAATTCAGAAAGGAAATAAAGAAAAAAGTCAGTTACTTCGACAAGCTTCTTCCCCTTCTCGTCTTCACGTCTTAACTCCCGCTTCATCTGCGCGGCGATGTTTTCATGTCGACGGTGCATTCTCACAGCTATTTCTTCTTTATAATCAGAAAGTAGCTTCAAGAATCTAGAAATCATTCAAAACTTTCTCAATCATTTCCACTGGATTTACTACTTCTCTATTAGAATCATCGGATAGTTATCCCTTAATTTCTCAAGCAGTTTTTTGTTGGGGATTTTATTGATAGCTTGCTCCCACATTGCCGGGGGTAACAAGAACTTGTCTTCTGGCGTTACAGAGGTTTCAAAGAATGATTTCGCAAGAATGCCTTTCTCAATTTCATCGAGAAGTTCCTCACGTTTCATCACCTAAAAGAACTTTGACCCAACAGACAACACTAATTTGGTTTCTGTCACTTTATTAATCCTTAGCTGAATGCGATCGTGTAGCACTAGAAGAAGTTCGTTTCTTAAATCTTTAGCATTCAAGTGTGCGAATGGTTCAAACTGGCCACGATCCCTCATATCTTGTTCCAGTTGCTCCAAAAGACCATTAACAGTGTCATTTTCACCTGCATGTATCTTCTCTGTGAAGAAACGATTAAATATAAAGCAGTGAACGTAATAACGCATGTCACCTACCGTCCAACTCATCTTCAATATTTGTCAACAGGACTTTATAGAAGGTGATAACCTTCTCCCGCTCTTTAGGATCTTTCCTCCTTGCTAGAATCTTTTCCATTTCATAATCGGGCACCTCCTCCCTGAACTTCTGTTCCATATGCCGGTCAAAAACACTACAACTTCGCTGTTTACGCCCCTCCATGAACCACCTAGTCTCACCCTTCCCCGCCTCCCAACCACTTGGGTTCTTCCTCGTCTAAGGAGACGGCAACGTACGCAAAAGCCCCTTGTCCTCCCGGCAATGTACGCGTAGCCACGTAAGTCCGCCCAGTTTTTGCATTCCTGGCAGCAGTACCTACATCAGCATCGTTATCCTCCAACCATCCTGGGGTCTGAAATGCTTCTCCTTCGGGCTGCAGCTGGAACACCTGGGTCGCATTCGCTACATCGACTTCGTTGACCGGAACTTTAAATTCATTGCCCAAAATTCCAGTTTGCATGCATAGAATGAGTTGTGAGAGGTAGATATTGCGGCCTCGTTTCTTTTCAATTCCTTGGCAAGGCTCCCCGCAGAGTTTTAGCAACCATTGCTTTTAAAAAATAAGGTTTGTGGTGCTTTGGGGATTTGGAGAACTTACTTCGCAGTGGTGACGAATGTCTTTATCGCGGATATGTTTGAAGTAAGTACCGACGAAGCCGAGGTAGAAGACGAAGTCCTCGTCTAATTTGTTCTCGATTTCCATTGCGCTAGAATTTTGACGAGAGTTTGAAGGGTGTTAAAGGTTTGACACGTGCTTGGCCAACGGTGATTTTCAAACACGTCCAACCTAGTTAAGCCACAATTGTTGTTTTAATGAAAACAACGTTGTAGTTTTAGATGAAAGTAATGATAATCGTATTTCGGCTAACTTTGAAACTTCTAGTTTGTTTTTAAATTACCAATAATAAGTCTAAGACCGTAACAAGAAAAAAACGTCATATCAATAATAACTGGTACTACCAATGTTGGAATCCACCAGTTTTGAACGATATACGAGTAAGTATTTTATCCAGAAATTCCCTCAAATCGGGAGATATGGCTATTAGAGCTATTATGTTAGAAATCGATATCAATGTCATGGTGAGACAAGGCAATGAGGAATGATGAAACGATAGACATCGAGTAATCTGTGCAAGATCCTGCCGGTGCATTTTCACGAGGCGGCAATATTTTCAGGGGCGACAAAGTGGATTAGTAAATTATAAAAACTAATTAGGCTTTTAGTCTAAACAAAAAAAATAAATATCACATTGGTCTAGGTCCAGCTCTAGCTGATGAGGCTTTTAAACACTTGGTCCTTCGCATTGATTTCAGCGTACGCGTACGTAGGTAGATATATGCTTCCGTGCTTGATACTTTTTGATACGATTTAAAACATAAACACCCCAAACTGCTTTGTTTAGCAGTGATATTAGTAACAAACAAATTTCTATTTTAAATTTGTTTTTGTATCGTCTGTGCGTTTAGTTATTCGGTAATCGTTAATAATACGTTAGTAATACGAAAAACAACAAGTTTAAAATTTGTGAAACTGTAAGTACTACCCTAAGCTATATAAAAATCTCCAAAAAGCGTTTTTCTGTTGCTCAATATAGAAAAAGAAGCTGCACGTGAGATAGGAATAATAAAACAAAGTAGTTCCATGACAAAATTTTTAATAATTAGTGATAATCGAGTGAAAAGACAATTTTTATCTATTTTATTAATTTAAAATAAAAGTATGCATGTTTCAGGACAACGTGTTTGCTCCGAAAAGAATCATAATAATACAGTAAAAACTATAATCTTCCAGTAGTGACTTAAGTGCTTTCTCTCAATTCATTCTCAGGACTTACGCATTCCTGAGGTCTGGACCTTGAAAACAAGTGTAAGGTTGGCGTCGTTTCTGCACATCTGGATGATTTATCTAAACCAACAAGATAATAATTAAGTATATACTACTGTGCCAGTGGGAAAAATTGACTAGAACAGTCACATGCCTAAATTACATGAGAAGATGGAGTTCTTTTGGTTTCGTTAATCATTTTCAGTTCTCATGATTCTTCTTGATCTTTTGACTTGAGTCGCTTATCCCTGGTTTCTTGAACGAGTTATCGTTACATAAATTCTATCGATTCTATAATTTTTATGAAAACACCAATCAGATCATTTCTACCTTAGCAACTATCCAATCGTGAAATCGTTCAAGAAACTGGGAGTGAGTTGTTAGTGAGTGTGTTAAACTTGAGTTCCAAGTAAACTACAAAAACTGTCGTAAAAATGCCAAAAAGACTAAATAAAAAACCGCCACGGGCATATTATAAAAAAATTAAACAAAACAGACAATTAGAACCAGGAAGCAGTCCTAGGTTTTTCAAGCCGAGTCTGTTGATTACTAATAAAGCGAGTAAGATAATGACAATAACGAATATTATAACGGCTAGGAACAGAAGTCAGTATCGGCACTGCTACTCGTATGTGGCTAGACACGGATCTAGACCCTCACATTTGGATGGACGACACGACAGGACAATTTTTTCAACTTTGGGTTAAACAAAACCCACATAATGTTGGACCTCATCTCACAGTACATACAATGAAACAGGATTTCAATTATGTCTAAGAGATATTCGTAATTTCAATAGCAAAAGCTCTTATCTTAATTATTTAACGCGATTGAAGTCTGTCATTGTCCTGCGACCGTGTTTATATCGTTTATACCTCGGTTTATACCGGTATCAGGGACCCCGACCCAAACGGTTACCGTTACGGTTCCGGTTCCGGTCCCAGATGAGTAAAAATTTTGGGTGCCGTTATGGTTCCAGTTCTAAATTAATAAGCATTTTGGGTTCCGTTACGGTTACGGTTCTAGATGAGCCCTTGATGCCCATTCAATAATAAAAAAAATAAAACAGAATACGGGTTCCGATTTTGGTTCCGGTCTAGTTTCCAATTCTCCTTCAATTATTGTAGTTGCACACATGGGTGTAATCAAAATAATGTAGCAAAATTTTACTTTTCTTAATTGGAAGGATGATCCAAATAAAACAGAGGTTCTGCCGTAACGGTTTTTGCATCTACCATAGACTCGAAAATTGCTTAAAAGCGAATCACACGCAAACCGTCGTGAATTTGCCTACAGATCATATTGTAAAAATATTGATTCTGGTCCGGATAATAACGGTTCCGGTTCACTGGAACTGTTCCAACAAAATTTAGGTTCCGGTCCGGTTTTCGGTTCTATTTTGGTTCGGTCCGGGTCCCTGACCGCTACTGAACTTTCACCAATTTCCATTAAGGTTTAACTGCAAACAATAATTTCGCAAGTCGTGACCTCGCTAAAGGGAAGTAAACAGGTTTCGGTTTTATGTAGGACAGCCATACACTTAATAAAAAATCAAATTGATTGAAAAATGGTATATCTTCCGAATAACTAGTTGCCCCTTGTAGTTACGTGAGGGTCATTCATGGTTCAATAAATGAATAAGGCCCACGACAGTCACGGCTCCAGCCGCGATGAGCCGTGCCTGTTGAACCTTCCTTTTCGGTGGTGTCTGTGGTTCCACTCATTGTGGTCCCGAAGTCCCACGATTACTCAGGAAAATAAACATGACTGCAACAAGCCCACCGCGTACTGCAGAGGTTTTAAATACAATTCCCTGGTGTCCGGAGGTCGCCGTTCTCTAGTCACTAACAGAGAGGCATTCAAATGGGCACGAGATTCCGGGCTTCCCCCATGTCCACGGTCCCAGAAACTAACCCCTGTGGACATGAGGGTATTGAGCCCCCTCCTCACCACGTCCAGGTACCACCCATTTGAGCCATGTTCAGCAAAATAATTAAATCGGGTCAAATTTTAACCAAAAACTGTGCCAAAACTTGATATTTCAAAAAATATTAAAAAAGGATTTGATGAAGCCGTCAGAACGGAAAAAAGACAAATTTTGCGCTTGATAATTAGTCAGAATCGTTCAAATTAGAGTCACAGATTATGTCTCTGATTTCTTGTGGTGATCTCAATAATTATGGAGACGAAGGCGATGATGACATAATGAGACTATGTTGTAATAGGTAAATGGTTAGTTACATAAAAAAGTTTTTACAAAAAACTGGATTTTCACCATACTTATCACTCGAATACCTACAAGGAAAACTCTAACAACGTTGAAAATCATCGTAAAAACTACAAGGCCCTAATTATTTATATTGCCCCAAATACGGAGTTGCTCTGAATTTATTTCGGGTTCTTGAACAATAAGGATGTATAAGACCATTATTTTAAATAATTTTCCAATAATATAATTTAGGAATGTTGACCAGTTAATGAGTTTAGTACTTTAATTATGCAATATACAATAAACAATGTAAAAAAAGTATTTTAATTAAATATTACCGTTCGAAATTTGATTATTTGACTCTAAGTTTGTCCAATTATGATAAATTAAAATCAGCGTTGCCATACCGAAGAAAAAATCAAAGCCTACTCTAATTGTAAATTCAAATGATCGTCTGGTACTTTCTCTTAATTATTTTTTAAAAATTACACTTGTACTAATAATTAGGAAACATCTTGCAATTTAGCATTTTGTGAAGCCATGATATGTGAAACTCCGGAAACTACGTTGCTTAACATTGACCACGTCATAATGTATAGTTAAGACTAAAAATTATACTTTGAATATTAAATTTTTAAGTCGTATATCAAAAAAAAATTGTTTTCCGGTCAATTTAATTTTTTGAGCTACTGGCAGAAACAACTATAATTTCTTGAGAGCAAGTTATGGTAAGTAAAATTTACTAAGTTGACGTTGAAAACCCTGCCCCTCTCCTTATGAAAACAAAGCATGGTTTCAGAACGCTACGCTGCCTTTCGGTGACCCGTCCGACTGCAATCGTCGCTCGTTCATCGACACAAGGTCACGAGAGACCGCCCGGCCCGCCATGTTGGCGCACGGAAACAGTCGTCGAATTTCCGCCAAACTTCGACGTCTGCTTGTTATTACCATGCAACTTGTAGAAATACCGTTGGCGTGGGAAACGACGGAGAGTGGGGGTAGCGTGCCGTGCGGCATAAGAGGAGAAATCTCTGCGCAAAGGTTCACTGCGCAATTTCCCCTGACTCCCTCCTCACGTATGCGTCAGCTGTAATATTCCACGCTCTAAAGTGGAAAAAGCTGGGCGTTTGTAACGTCACAGGTAACGCTTTGTCTACTTCTGATTAACACAATAGTGAAAAAGTGTAAAACAATGGCTCAGAGAATGTGTCGTTTGTGCTTAGGCACGGAAAATTTGCTTTGGGTGTTCGGAAGTTCGATGGTTGATAATATGGCGGAGATTATCCATACGACCAGCGGAGTTGAGGTAAATTTGCTTGTTTTGCGTTTTTGATACTGTTGGTGATAGGAAGTTACGTCCGCCGTGGTGAAGGTTAGGTTAGAGGTTATTGACCTGTGTGTTGGAGGGGGAATTGACGTGGTGGGGATGAGAATCGACCGGTTAGGTTAGGTTACTTGGTTTTCACAAAACGCAGTAAGCAGTCGCCGCCATTTTGGTCATCGGAAGACCACGCCCGTGAAGTTTCCGTTAACACACGTTCATTTTTCGTTAAAAACGTAGCTATTTGTTTTAATTTAGTCAAAATTTTGATCGATCAATTATTATCAATAAAGTAATCGATCAGTTAAACATTACTGTGACCTTGAGCGCCGCTTGAGTGGCGAACACAGAATAACAGGTTTTACAGAAACGCATCTGTCCTTGTCCCGATAGAGCGAAAGTGTCACTAGCACATCTATTGTTGCCAGCGCGTACTAAGCGTTATCGGCGGGCGATTTGAATTGCCCGTAGTTACTTTTCTTTTAAAGTTTGATTGCATTTTTCGTATTGTTTGTAAATATTCACAACAATAGTTGCTAATAACACTTTCTGATGTTAGACAACTATTGTTGCTGAATATTTACAAAGAATACGAAAAATAAAATATGAGAATAAATAAAGACAATAAACTTGTAATAAAAATTTATTATCACTAGTCAATATACACGATACGATAACTATAAACTAATGATTGATCCATCAAATTATTTATATTCCCACAATAAAAAAGTTCAAAAAAGCACACACACGAAAAAAACCACAAAACAGTACTAATTTCACATAAAACAAAGCCGAAGGCGAACACCAAACAAACCAAGCACAAAATGGCGATTTACACAATGGCAACTGTCACAGGTCCACTGTTAATTTCTGCCGATATTATAGGTAGCTTCGCTAAAATTGACTATACGTGTGTGCGACATCTGCGATAGCAAGCCGAACTACAGTCGATTTTGAATTTGGCGCCTATACTTGGCTTGGTGCATTTAGGTTTCACCACCCTGGTGGCGAACGAACGCCAAAGTGTTGTTGCCATGCGCCGTCAGATCCAAGGTTAATGTAGTATGTTTAACTACTAACAGGTTGTCTAAAATAAGAAAGTCTGCGAAATGTGGATAGAAGATAGATAAAACAAGTCTCTGTAAGAGAGATTTGAACAGCCGAACTGTGTACAGGGCATAGAAGCATAGATAACAGATATATAATGGTTGTAGATTGGCGACACTGTCTTCCCCACCACAAATTGTAGCGCTTGGAGGGAAATTTGTACCATTGTATTGGACAGACACAGATCTTTGATGAACAAAAATACAGTTTTATACCCGACACGCCTCAATGTGAAAAGGATCTTGTAAAACCAGTTTGGTGTGTCGGCTGTGAAAATGTGCTTTTGTTCATCTACGTGTTCAGCCGACGGAAATTCTGCTCCTGGAGATACAACAAAATGTCGAAGGGTCGCGACGAATTAATAGTTTCATTGATTCTGTGTCCCATCACAGCATTTTGACTGAACCGTTTGGAGACACATCCTCAAACAACAATTTTTTTTTAATGATTGAGGCAGTAATTTAATTTTTTTTATTGCTTCTCAGCGCTTCAGCGTTATTACCACTAACCAACTATCCCTACTCCCGTTTTTTTAACGAGTTATTACCCACTGTATAGAAGCTTCTCTCCCCACCCTTATTTTGTCCACTGCGCATTCGCGAGTTAGGGTCTTTCTTATTTTAGACAACCTGTAATAGCTCTTTAGTTGCAGTGGATTTTTAGAACTAATCCTGAACTAGTCCAGTATTTATTTAAAGCGTATGTGCGGTTCCGAACCAGTTTTACGGATTTTCGTCCACCGCGAACGATAATTTACTAATAAGCCACAAAAAATTACAAATAAATACATAATTTCGATTTAATCAGGTATTACATAAATCTTGGTAACCAAAACAGACAATTTCTTTATTGTGATTTCAACCCATTTTCAACTTCAAAAAGATATTAAGATAGAGTAACCGACAAAACCGCTTTAGTGAACTGCGCAACTCGGACTCGAGTCCGAGGATCACTGGGATTGATTCTGAACTGTTACTAAAAATTTCAGATTTTTTTCACCGCCAACTGCGTACTGCGCATACGAGTGATACCTGAACTATATCCCATTTCAGTTTATACTAGAATTTTGTAACGGCGCATTTGAATTTTTTAGAAATAAAGTATAAATTGAGTTTTTTTTATAAAAAAATAAGTTTGTGTTAAACTAAATCCCAGCGACAAATTTTGAGCCAAGGAAACTCGCCAGAAACTCCATTGTGCTCCATTTCACTCAAAAAAATGCAAATGCGTTGCTGCAAAATTCTAGTGTGAACGGAAACGGAATACAGTTAAGCTAATAAATAATACAGACCGCCTGTAGTTAGGCCCGGTTGTTGGTACTATTAAAATTCAGTTAAATTTTATCTCTCCGTAAAGTGCTAATGCAATGTGTATCTGATTGGCGTTGCTATGTTTTAACTGAAGTTTAAATTTATCTCTCCAATAAATATGTTCCTATTAACAGGCCCTTAATGTTTTTTTTGAAATGTAACCTCTTAGAAAATTTTGAAATAGTATGCAACCAAGATGTGCTCAGATGTCAGGTATTTCGGTATTTGATGTCAAATATTGTCTTTGTTACGTTAACAATAAAGGTGGTCAGTTTCAGACTTTGCCGAAACCAAGACAGAACGTGTTTTTTTTGTTACATTTTTCCGAGATTTTACTTTTTTTAACTCTTTTTTTAAAACAAATTATAAAAAATTGTCTAAATGACAGTTTTATAAAAAAATGTCGATGGACTCGTCGGACCATTTTCCGTTTATACGCATCCCCACCACATATCATGTCTTATCAGAGCTGCGTACACCTGCGTACCCCTCGCTTTATATATTTGTCAGTACTGTTAAAAAGGCCAAAAATTGAGGAAATTTTATTTTCTGTAGAAATTTATTTTAGTAAGAAATAAAATTATTTTTCTATCATGGAAATTATTGGGCAATGTACTGTCCCGTGGGTTAGGTCAGGTCAGGTCAGGTCAAGTGGCTCTCTGGCCAGTGAACCCGTTATCCACGGTCATTAAAACCCCTAAAATTCACTTGGTATATAATAGTATATTAAAAAACAAGTTTCATAAGACCAGTTTTAAAGCACAAATTCAGTTTAAAAAACAAGTGGCGTTAGCCACGAGTTTTTTGAAAGAATGAGTGCTTCAGGTTTTTTATACTATTTTTTGTAATTTGTCCCCTTTTATCCTGTTTTTAAGCAAAAATTATGATTTTAACCAATTTAGGGGTTTTTGTGGCTGTTGGAAATGTCTCAGTTTTGAAAGTGAAAAATTGATTTAAAAGTATTGTACTATCCAAATTCTATGAAAAAACACGAGTATGAAAGATAATGAAAGTAATCTTGCAAGAACGCCCCTTGAAATTTTTGAAATTGGCAAAAATACGGTCGCGAATTTGCTTCCTGCCAACGTAAAAATGTTCCGTCAAATAATGACTATTATGACATCGCACTTGATGACGTGTTGCGTGAACATTTTTTATATACCTTCACTAACATCTGTTGACAATCGTATATATTGCTCAAGAATATATAAATTCAAACGAATGAAGCATTGAGGTCACGCGTATCAGGCCACATTCCAACAACCGCAGACACTCTAACGTGGCAACGATGCCTGTCACACCCGGAGCAAGGTTATCGACTATGCTCGCTTAGAGGCGTGACCTGTTCATGCTGAATGAACTCTCACGGAAATAATACCGTCGAAGGTGTTCGTTCTAAGCATGCTTTGGAACATTTTGAATGCTTGACAACGCACACTTACAAATGAGTGGTGGGGCTGTATGACACAATTCCTACCTGACCATTTTACTTACACTATTTGTAAGTGATTGCTCTTAAAAAACAAATTTAGCGCCGGAAATCGTACTAAAGTACTAAAGACTAGTGGAGCAGGGTGACGAATTTTTCCAGTGTTGTGACTTCCAAGCCCAACAACCACACAATGGAAATAGCTGATTGAGTAGCTACTGAACACTTCTATTTTACGAAACAGGGACTCGTCGGACCATTTTCCGTTTATGCGCATCCCCACCAAATGTCATATACTTTGCCTATACAGACATTAAGTAGTTATAGCCTCCACTCTCTACAGTTCCTATCTTTTTTCCCATAACAAAGACAGTTTCTTGTCTCAAACAAAGTGGTTCCAAGTACTCATTTTAACTCGCAATTAACCCTACCACTCGTTCTTGTGACGCAGTTAGCAAAGGTTCGGAACTACCTTGGAACATAATTCGGCATAAGCCATTTTGGCTTTAATTTGGTATAAAAATACCAAGCACTACATCTTCGGAGCATTACGTTCTTAAACTGTAGAAGACAGTATATTGAAACAATTTGACGGTGTTTTACACCTTGCTAGCACACTTTGAGACCATGTCCAGTGAATGTAAAACCTTTATGGCCGATCCTTCATAACGAGTTCGTACAATACAATGCCCGAAAGAGGGACCAAATGCGGTCCGTTTACCAGAGATATGACACACTTACCTTCGTCTTTTTTCCTATACGTGTTGTCCATATAACTTGTCGGACCATATCTATTCGCACTTGATGGATTACCTACACAACGTACGATTGCATTTGCATTTGCAATAGATTCAATACTTATGGCATACCATATTAAAGAGTTTGCAAACAATACACTTGTATGTACGTGTCTTCTTTTTTTTAGATCTCCCAGTCGGATAAAGTTACACAAATGGTGTGCAGCACGTGTTGTCAAATTACGATAAAAATGTACAAGTTTAGAATGACCTCTATGAAAAATGATAGAGATCTAAAGGTACATTGCCATTTTAAATGATTTTCAGTTCCCTTTTCAAGTTTTTTCTTTCTTTAAGGCAAAGTACGTTTGTCCCAACACGGTGCCAACATCTTCAACCTCTGTGACCTCCAAAAAAGAAGCCGGCCCATCCAATAAGGTGACTGCGGCCCCTTGTACAAAAGTCGGTCCGATCAATTACAAGCTTGCGCATCCTTCAGTAAGAAAAGCGGTCCATGAAAATCCAGGCGTGATAATTCCCACAAAATGCCTACAATCGCATATCGGAGCATACATAACTTTGCTCACGGATGAAGTTGACGAATGGTACAAAGAGCGTAATTACAGTGATGCCGAAATCGCAAAGTTAAAACGACAAGCATACGAATCGGCAATTAAAGAAGAGAATGTAGCGAAGAAGCGTAAGTTAGATCCGAAAGGGAAAAACACTAAAAAGAATAGTTCGGCTGAAAGCTCCAAAAGAAATGGAAGATTGAGTGTTGATTCCGAAAGTTCTCGACCGGGAAGTGCTTGTTCGAATAGTACAAATAAATCATGCGAACAAACAAAAGGACGCAGTGCAGTGGGTGTTAAAATGGATGTTCGATTTGCGCGGGATAATCTTCAGACTCTTGTTAGCAGTGCTGATGAAAAGATACATCTTGAAAAATCGGGCACAACGTGTGACAAAAACCAAGTCGCGGGTTGTAATAGGACAGAGACTGATGTTAGTGTTGAAGTGCTTCGGAAAAAATTAAATGTGAAATGTGATAGAAAAAAAGACGTGGCTTCACTTCAAAACCCAGTTAGTGATCCTAAGAAGAAAGAGGGTCTTCAGAATTCTACTGTTAAATCTAGTAATCAAGTAGTTCTTAAAGATAGTATTGCTCAATCGGGGGCTACTCCAAAGGAGCCAAAGCAAATTGATAAATTAAAGGATCAAATAACATTAACGACTATTCTTCGAAGTGATGAATCTAACAAGAACAAAAATGAAAATTCTGCAATTTTACAGATTGATTCATCTCGTCCAAATACGAGTATGAAACCAATTGAAAACCAAAAAAAATCTTCTCTTACAAAGGAAGATCCTCATTTACCGGCTCCAACAGAGTTTACTAATTACACGTGGATTGTTCTTTCTGATTCGGAGGACACAGAAAAAGAGGAAAACAGCTCAGACAGCGACCCCATTGTTCGAGACATCGATAGTGGAAGTACTTCAAACGATTCCACGAAACTGCCCGAAAACACTGACAAGGCTACATTCACCGAAGCATTGGATTTGGTACCGACTAATAGTAATATGCCTGATTTGTCTTTGGTATCTCTTGTTTCCAAATCCCACAAACTATACACTTGTAAAGTTTGTGATTCACAAAAATCAAGTCTTAAAGAACTCAAAATTCACCAAAGGAAAACTCACACGAAATGTCCGTTTTGTAGCAAACGATTTCGAACATTGGCCCATCGAGATGAACACGTTAGGACAAAGTGTCGCATAAATAAAAGTCCCGTTAAGTTGAAAGTTCCTAAGCTTCAATTAGTCAGGATCGATGAAGACGAGGAAATAAAGAAGAAGTATTTTACCGCTTTCCAAACGGAAAAAGATAACAAGAAGGATGATAAAGTCGAGAAAGATAAAGACAAGGAAGATAAAAACGCTGCTGAGAAGGAAAGTGACAGCGATGATGATTTAGACGGGCGACTTGTAATTTGTGATCCCGTAACAGTTAAAGCAATTAGCGAATTGGAAAACTTTATTAATGAAACAGAAGTGATCTCGGACAGACAAACGCCAAAAGCGATGAATAACGAACAGAGTGATAACAATAATGACGACGTCATCTGTATTTCAGACGAAGAACCAGAAATGCCAGAACTGCGACATGATCCGCCAACACAGAGCTCAAACAAAATGATAGATGTAATCAACAACGAACTTCTGAAAAAAATCAAAATCCATGATACCGACGTCAACATTTTAAAACGCATCTTATCCCTCCCAAAAACCACCGCCGACAAGAAAACTGATACACCTCCACCGGACAATCCAATCGAGGACAACCCAATCGTAAATGGGAACACCAACCGGGTCAAGATCTTTAAAAACCTCCGTAAACATCTCAATAAATACAAAATCCCAATCCAAGTCCATCACGGACCGACCGTATCTGTGGAATACAAACCCACCAAAGCACCGCCTGCCAAAAAACTGAACGACTTGTGGTTCACCACAACACCTCAAGAGCTCAGACCTTTGGCAAAGCCACCTGCGCCACCCGCTCCAAACAACCTCACTTATACTCTTTTCAACGCTCCGGCGGTAGTGACGACTTCAAGTCAACTGATAAACAACGTTCCGCAGAAATTCATCGCAAGACCCATAACAACAATGGCAGTAAGACCCGTAACAACAATGGCAGCAAGACCCGTAACAACAATGGCAGCAAGACCCGTAACAACAATGGCAAGCACCTCCATTCTGCTAAATCGTACTCAAAACATTTGTACCAGCACCACTAACAACAAGATTACAAATATTATCCTCCTTCCACCTAATTTAGTATCGCTATCGACGACGACACAAGGAGCTTTCCCTGTCATAAGCCATGCCAAGACGGTAAACGGGCGGAGCGATCAACCAACTGCTGCTACAATTGATACGCTTCGCTCAATAACTGACGCGTTGATGCCGCCAAGTCGTGTTTCATTTAATAGTGAAAAGGCTAAGGAACAGAGTATATCAAAAGAAAATACTGTACAACCGGCTATTCGAGTTAAAAATCTTCAGGAGTTATCTTAGGTTTTCTATTATTATTATTATTTTTGTATCATTAAAGACTTAAATACGTATTTTTATTATTTTTATTGGGAATCCTGGGAATGGGTAAAAGAAACACTCATTCAATATTACAGCATTACATTTTTCACAATAGATCTTCACAGTCTCACAATAGTTCAATTTCATTGTAAAAGTTTCAAGTAACAACAGAACATTAGTATAACAAAATTATGGCAAGTAACAAGAAGTTTTTGTTGGTGTTTTATATTTTTTTCAATTAATATTCTATCGATTGTTTTACTTGTTATTGACTAGTAAATATTCATTAAGCTGCATCGTCTTGATAGTTCTTTTATTTTATTTTTTTAGGAAATGAAAGTGTTGCCGTACAATCGGCAGAACTGACTTCAAACTTGCTTTCCAAAACTAAAATAAAAGAAATATCTCTAAAAAGAAGACTCATTCCCAAATAAAAAATATAATCGCACATTTTTAGTTGGGAACCAGTCGCATCACCAATCAACTTATTGCCTATAAAATTTTACGTACCTAAAAACTTCGCAACAAAACCTAAAATTTTACAAAACAATAAATTACAATGTCAACAACGTTTATTGCACATTAATAGATATTCAACAAAAAAAGAAAGAACGAAGATAATTTGTCACGTAATCCTAGAAACGCCACGTTATGCAAACAGGAAACGTCTTAATATCATCAAACAATAACAGATTACCTAGAACCGTCATTGGACAGTTTCAGATCACTCTAACTTGTACTCTAATATTTTTTTCGTTTTGAAAATAACTCATTTTAATATGTTTTTTTAAGTTGTCAGCAATTCATGTACAAAAGTGACTTAGACGGCTCACTTCCGACATTTAGTACTTGAAATGATATAGACTAGACAGACCTTGCTAGTCGTTAAGATAAAATAAAGAATTTCGTTAACCTAATTTGAATTGCTTAAACCTAGGGCCGTTTCCTACCAGAATGTGTATCCCCCATCGGAGCCGCCTGCCAGAAAAGAGTTTTTCTTCTGTCCTAGAGCCACCTGGTGGCCCGCCATCGCCGCTAGCTGCGCGGCGGAGGGCGGAACCCCGGGTGGGGCCGGAGGAAGTACGGGCTGGGCTATCCCATCAAACCTCGCCCCGGCGTCGTACCCGTTCTAGGGAACAGTTAAATAGCCCAAACACGATCAAGTTCACTTACCGGAATCATGATCGTGGGCCTCAGCTGTGCTGGTTGCATCGCGTACGAATACGCGCCCAGAGAGGGATAATACTGCATAGGGGCGTAAGTGGGGTACCCGAGGTAGGTGGGGTATCCGGCGGCATACATCGTGCCCGGATGGTACATCTGAAACCAGTTTCGGGAGTCACTTCGTATGTTATCGAAGTGGGAGTGGCTTACGGGCTGCCCCACTATCGCAGCTGGGTGTGTCAAAGCCTGATCGTAGGTGGGGGGAGGCCCTTGTGGGTAAATCTGGGTTTGGCCAGGTATAACGTAAGGGGAAGCGGTCGGTAAACCAGGAACTACTGAAAATAGAACAGCGGAAGGTGGCGTCATGGTTGTATTTTGGAAGGATTATACCTCCATATGGTTGTGGCGTTGGTACCGACTGATTAGCCTGCGGTGGAGGCTGAGGAGTGAATGTCTGCGCAGATGATGGCGGGGGTACGGCGCCCCCTATAGCTGCAAACCGAATTAAATACCGTTTTAAACATTCGATCGTAAAACGCCGTAATGAAAAATAAAAACCAAACCAACTGTTTTGTGATTTTGGTTATTTTTTTGGTTTTTAATTTGCAAATGATTATTAATTGATCAAAGAAATCTAAAATGAAGCAAAGAAAAGAAATTAATGCTTTTTTAGTGGAAAACACTGAAAATTTGTGACGTTGCTCGAAGATATGCAAAAATATTTTCGATTGTCGACTCACAGAATAGGAATATTTTTGCACAAATTTTTCAGATCGTATTTTCGACTAGATTACAAAATACTCCTATAACTATTATTTACATTTAGATTATTTCCGTACGTTATTCATAGGAAAAGATATTATATCTGAAAGCATGCATTGGATTCATTCTGCATCTCACGAAAAATTTATCTGGATTTAGGACAGCACTTATTCCTCATATGCAAAAGATAACATCACATCATTTCAACCCGAGGGAACTTTGGAAGGAACTGACTAATGCAGAATGATCTTTATGTGCATAAAACATGCAAACAAAAGAAATAAGAAAGAAAAAAGTGAAAAATACACTTCTCGGGTTACAAACAAGGAATGCCAGAAGTGTATTTGTTGAGATAACTATAAAATAAAATCATGCAAGAAAATAAATAAAAAGACAGTTTCAGCAGAAATTTTACACTCCGATGCCGTCTGCTAAAACCGTTGAATAATAGCATGCGAAATATCTAAAAACAAGCTTAATGTTGTTATTTTGGACATATGAAAGCGGGACTTGATTAAGAAATCAAGTGTAATCATCCAACAGATTTTTTCCTTTAGAGAAAGAATCTGTTTTTCTGAAGACGTTTTTACCAATTTGGAAATATGTTCATGCCCTAATATGTACACCATAAGGCATGCAAAAATAAAAATCATTAGATCGAGTGTTTTGGTACATTGCTTCGTCGGATTTTTAGTTACACCTATTGACTCGAAGTTCGAAAGCAATTTACCCTAGCACCATGCACAAGTAAATACTAAGTTCTATCAAAAAAAATAATTACTTAATCTAGATTAGTCACATAATATTAATAAGGTAATTCAAACATTTTAAATACAAAATCCCGTAGACCTGTGGCAGAGAACGCCCCACTTATCAGAGTTTGTAAAATTTAAAATTTTCATCCGATAAGTGGAACTGATTTTACGATATATTAGCGACGTAGAGGTGCTGCAGCGGTTTTAGCCAACATTGTAGCAAACACCGGGTGAATCCAGTAAGTACCACCCTACACCCACACACAACAAAAAATATGCAACGACGCACTCGGACCCCAGACTTTATTTATTAGACAAACGGGAGACGCACAAAATCTTACAATGTACGAAATTTACTGGTTTTGAGAACTACTGGTTCTCTCAACTTCCTTTAATTAAAATGGCTTGCAAAAACTGAAACGGAATAACAAAACAAAGACAATCTCCTCGAATATAAATATTTAATTATGCTGCAAGTGGAAATGCTTTCGATTTAAAACTTGTCGCAAGCAGCCGAAACTTTCTAAACGCGGAAACTTTTGTCACGAATTGGTATTCCAGCAATCGATTTTCTTATCTAGTTTAAGATTGCATGTCTCGAATGGCATTCTTTCCGCTCTTGCGACTCGTTTGATGAATTTTTCACGAGTTATGACCTTATGGACGCCAACGCAAAAGAAAAAATTAACCATCTGTTGGTTAAAACGCTGCTTAAATAAAAGCGGGCCCGAGTGGGAGTTGCGTATTTTTTGGACTTCATCATGCAGTGATAGACCACAAATGTCTAATGTTGGACCACTGAGAATTTTTACATCTTCAGCTACAGTAATTGTTACAACACTGCATTGTCGACCCGTACTGAACTAAAAAAAACTGTGGGAAGAAGCAAACATTCTGGTTGAAAAAATGCAGTGTTGTATGCAATCCCAACCAAAAATCTAGTGAAGGTAAAATCGTTGAGCGGGTATAACCAACAAGCATCAGCCACTGTTTAAAACACATGAAAATAAATATGTACTGTATCGTTTGCAGTCCGAGATCCTTTGCGGTCCGCGGCTCCTCCCCAGTCGATTTAAAACCAGGCGCTGGAATAACACATCGTCATCATATAAATCGCCCTAAATCACATTCAGTTTATTAAAAACCCTAACATTACCTACTGCAGTATTTTGCAATGTAGGACAAGGCTATTAAAAAGGCATGGGAACAGAATGAGCAAGAACATGGAAGTTACCTGATTCAGACAAAGATAACCTAACTGTTAGTATTGATTGGAACATCCTGCACGGAACTATGCAAAATTTTTGCCAAAATCTGCCCCCGAGATTTCGAAATCGTCTTTTTTGCCGAAATACGGCGGATCGCGGATGGGGCCCGTGTAGCCCTCCAAGGGGGTGAACACCGAGGCGATTTATATTCCTAACGGCACCAAAACCACAACTTACCTTTTTTATCGCTCATTTTCGTTGGCGACTCTAATAATCACAATTATCGTACAAAATTAATTACAATTATTACACTTGTTTTGTGAAACTTCACTTCTTTCACCACCACACGAATAAAACGTCAAAAGACGCGCATGTGCACCACCACCAACCTAACAAAACTAACAAACGCTTAAAAATAATCACAGCTCAATGAGAATACGAAAAAATCAAAATGCAACAAATTGGGCCCAATTACTGGACTGGTGTACCGCTATCGCATCAAAATAAAACAATTTCCTGGCAATCCCAATACGCGTTCTGTCGTGACCACGTTGGCAGCACTGTGTTTTGGCGTATTCTTTGACAGCTGATTGTCAAAACTTTGCTCAAAATTTAACAAAATTTTTGTGAAATGTCCTTACCTACGGGCCTTGTTTCACACACACAGAAAGTGAAAAGCTTGTACAAGCAAGCCTTACGATGTCTTGAGTCTTGGTATGACCGAAGGTACAGTTAGTCCCCACGTTATGTTCTTACATAATCCAGGGCTCTTGCAGAGAGGTGTACAGATACCATGCCGTTCTGATGAGGAACCGTTTCGACTTAAACAAAGACATTAAAGATATGCGAATTGCTAAAGATTTAATCGCACAAGGCGAGGAAGAACTGTTTAAAAAACAGCACTGGTTGCCTAGGAAATGTGCGTCAAGCCGATTGTTTTGATTTTTGAATTTAATTGTTTGTTGCAGTCCCCCATTCTCCCGGTGGTGTCGCCCATGGCCGGGAGGTGATTCCCCCAGATTGGGTTCTGGATTACTGGCACCCCTTGGAAAAGGCGCAATACCCTGAATATTTCGCAAGACGTGAGCAAAGGAAACGGGAGTATGTGAAACTGTGGGAAAAGAAATTCGGTAAAAGCGAGGCTTTACCACACTAAAAAGCAAATTCATTGTGTAGACATTTATTGAGTTGCAGTGTAATAAATAGTGAAACTTGTTAACAAATAAACTCTTTCATAACACAACAGATGAAAACATTGCTTTTTGATGAATGAAGCGACATTGGCTTGAATTAAAAACGTTAGAAAGTATACAATTCCTTCAACTTTTGGCATAATTTCTACAAGTAGCTACAGCTCACAACACTTTAACACCCCTAGCTCTACGTTATTGTGTCTGCACAACCACCTACGCCTACAAAACCGTAGTTCCTTTGTACCAAACGATATTTTTAGTGGCAACATTTAATACTGAAACGTGAAAATCCAAAACCACGCTAGTGCACTTTAATTATGAGATGCCTCTGCGTTTTTAAGGCACTTATCTCATTGTGATGTTGGAGAAAACGTGATGACCGTGACAATTTTTGACCTAATATTAAAAACAAATCGTTTAGGCCACGATTTCGGATGGAAATTCATTAATTGCGCCAATGTTTCACAAATGTAAATAAATTAGTGCTAAAGAAAATGATTTAACTTAGAGGAATCACAGATAAACAATTATTAACAAATCCACACAATTAATTATCCATACAGTTTTTCAAGAATCGTCGTGGGGGCATCTGCCTGATACCTCGATATTTGTCTCAACAGGGCGAATTTTTTCATACGGCCTTTCGACGACTCCATGTCGTACAAGGTACACAAATTTAAAAGCAAAGACTCATGGAGGGCGTGAACCGGATTTGACTCTATGGCACTTTCTAACACCTTAATAGCCTCCTTTAGGTGGCCGCCGTAGAGGAGGCACACCCCCATGTTGTTGAGGATCTGCAAGGGAAGCACAGCTGGTTAAGTCCTTAAATGCTAAATGAGAAAAGCACAAAATGTGGCGAAACTAGCCTTTGGAAATTTTAATTTTTTAATGAATCCTACTGACTACACTGGTGTACAGAGGCGGTTGATGTTAAAATTCACACAGCAAGTTTTGTTTTTTGTTTTCGTTTTTATTGATAAAATAAATAATAATCTAAGTTATCAAAACCAAATAATGTGGGTATTATTAACATGAAGATATTAACAAAAATACACTAGTGCATAACCATATCACCACCTACATTTTTTTGAAATCTTAGTACTTTTAATAAAATTATTATTATTTTTGCTGTTCCCAAATGCTTGAGCACACTTATAAACCAAAAGTGTAAAAATTAAATTTTGCACAACAGAAGAAATAATAAATAATAATAAATAATAATGTAATTTTTCGAGGGTTTTAGTACTTTTTTCAGCCAAAAAAAAACTCACTTATTTCGCATAAATTCCCTAAAAGAAGTTAATAACACGCCCAAAAAAAAATTACAATATCATGTCGAAAGGGCCTTCCATGGTCGAAAGTTACGCTATTTTCAGCTAAAAACTCGTTCTACAATATTTCCTCTAATACGGCGAAAAGTTTCAAATGACAAAAAAGCTTGAATCGACTTTCTATAACTATTTACTTTATGGAAAAAAATAGAATTTAGAATATGATCATCACCTACCAAATCTGTTAAAATTGTGGATAATTTTTAAAGAATAAAATTTTCCTTTTAGTTTTCTAGTTATGCGAAACCGTATTTATTTGTTTTTAAAGGTAGGACGATTTTTTTGGTTAAAGATTAAAAATTACTTTTAATCCAATAATGTTTTCAAACCAGTGTTTTGCGAAGGTTTTACTCTGAACTTAACCATTAAAAAAATAAATAAATAAAATTTTGCATCACTCGAAAACAAAAGAAATTTCGAAAAATTTTATTCAACAATAATTATCACATTATTAATATACGTTCAATGATTTTTTGTTAAGTAACATAGTTTATTAGAATCTTAGGTAAAGTAGGACAATGTCGAGTTAATTTCGAGTTAAAAAGAAACTTCAGATTAAAGCCAAAAAAAAAACAACTTCGAAATAACCTCTGTTAAGTTAACTTAGAATTTTTGTAACTCAGACCTAAGGTAGTAATTCAAAGAACCGTCATTATTTAACTAATATTAAGTCGAGCATTAAGTTTAGGTAAATTCAGAGTTATTTGACTCTAAAGATAACTCACTATTGAAAATATAACAGGTCTATTGCTAACTTTTTCGAATGCCACTCGAAATTCGGCCGCTTCTTTTTTCTTAGTAATACTTTTTTATTAGGTGTACATTTTTGAAAATAATTGGAACGAATTGGAATAACATGGAATTGTTTTTGTGAATCTACATACACCATTGGCGCTAATACGTAGGGACCAAAAAAAAAACTTTACCATAACATTTGTGGGGTCCAGGAGACTGGCTTGCTGGAAGCAGACATAGGCCTCATCAAACGAATTCTGCGCCACAGCGAGCAACCCCCGATCCACATACTCCCTCAAATCCGTCGTGTTACCCCTCAAAGCCCTTGCTTCATCAAAACAAGTCTCCGCCCCTGCCACGTCGCCCACTTGCAGTCTCAACCTTCCTAACGCCGAATACAACATATGACGTGCCGTCCCATCCCTTAAACCCACCATTAGAAACTTTCTTCCCTCGCCTATTTTTCACCTGTGACACAACTCTTCCATCATCACCATTGCCAATTCATAATCTTTCAAGGCCAGGGCACAATTAACAATAGAGTGCATGACTCGAGTCTCGCGCCCCGTCCAAAGTCGAATCGAATCGGTGCGATCCGACTCACTAATTTCGATAGGGCTGCCGTCCTCGCTCAAGCCCTGTTTCAAGTTATCCAACATTTGTTTTATCGTGGACTTCATACTGTACAGCTTTGTTAACGAGTCTTTGGGTTTACCGCAATGCATTGGCAGTTCGCTTAAGAGTAAACGAAATGAAAATGAAGCGATGGAGCCTGGACGGCCCCCATACATCTCGGGGTAAAACTGTAAAATTGCGGTAAGTGGTCGAAGGTGATTTGTGGCTAGAGACCTGGTAGAAAACGTCCGGCTTGTCGAGCTGACCAAAAGGGGCAGCTTCCGATTG
The DNA here is from genome assembly GCF_031307605.1 of Tribolium castaneum. Lineage (NCBI taxonomy): Eukaryota > Metazoa > Arthropoda > Insecta > Coleoptera > Tenebrionidae > Tribolium > Tribolium castaneum. The sequence goes on from NC_087396.1 coordinate 17,556,055, forward strand.
AGCAACTGCAAAGGCTTTGATTTTGACTAGAAGGGCGATACGAGTGAACCACAGCTGTAACGAATGGGGCGAATGTTTGCTAGGATGGCCCGCGCGGCCCCGACCCTGGCCGTAAATGGTTAAAAGTCTCGCAGTTAAATTAATTGCGGCTCGGTATGAACCCGCTTGTACTAACTCTCTCAGTCCCCTTTCGTCCTGCGTTACGTCGCTTTCGGACAAGATACTTCGTTGCGCGGCTTCGGCCTCCCCAAGACACAAGGTGACTGCTTCCCCGATATTGTCCCCCTTTTTAAATAAGTTTAATTTTCCCCCTTTGACTATTTAGCAAACATACCAAATCCTCTTCTAGCAGGACCCCAGGCATGGTGAGGAGCTCCCTGTCTGGAAAATACGTACCGGGGGCTGCCGTGGCGCACGCAATGAGACATTGTCTGGTCCTCTCGCTAGGTATCCAGGCATCTCTCCTGCGGTCTGCTTCCGAGCCTAGTGCCACTCTGGGGCAAAAACCGTCCTAGAAAAATTTACCAAACTGTGGAACACACAATTAGGTCACTCACGTCGTTGTTTGGCGTTATGTCGAGGTTTGATATCAAGCCGTTGGAGGTAACGCTGTGGTTGTTTCCAATTAAATCGAAGAATGACGTCGTCTGATCTTTGGCTTGTGGTGGCGTTTCGGCGAATATTCGACACACTTCTGGTTCGTTTTTCTTAGCACTTGGGAGATTGTCATCTAGTTTAAGATCGGTTATTTTTGTGGAAGCTTCATTTAGTTCTTCGGATAGGTCTATTGTCTTTACTTTATCGTCGGTTTTTTCGCCGAAGTATTGACTCAAGGACGGGGGCACGCTTTCCGACATGTCTAGCAATTATTCACTAAATACCTCGATCTTTACACGAACTTATAATAAATAAATACGACGAAAGTCTGTTTACGTTCGTTTATTGACATTTGCGAGTGACTTTTTTATTAGTGACATTGACATCCACTGTAGCCAATCGTAGAAAAACTTGAAATGGGTTTATGGCGCGAATTTCTATTTCTATTATTAACACCAACGTCGCATTTTCCCTCGAAATTAACTGTTCTAAATTATTCATGCCCTTCAAAAAATTAATAGCTAATGTAATTTATACAATCTGTCTATAAATGAATGTAGGATCGTAGTAGGTTTCAGAAGTTTGCCGTTTTGTTCAAGAAAAAACGAACAATGTTAGTTTTACTGGTACTTTTCAGAAATTTGATAGTAATAAAATAATTAAATGCGGCAAATTTAAATTACAGAACCACCTGAGAGCCAACACTCTTTTATAAACAGTCCGTAGTTTCAATGAGGGATCTAATCTTTAATAACTATTTTACATTTTTATACAGCTTAATTAAAAAGCAACGTCACATTTTACCGAATTATCTTTTTACATAAGACTGATAAAACTGTAAAATAGTTATGAATGCTAAGATCTCTCATTGAAAGAAGAAATTGTATTAGCTATTTATTAGCTTTGTTCGCGGAGGATTTTTAGAACTAATTCTGAAGTAGTCCAGGATTTATTTACAGCGCATGTGCGGTTCTGAACCAGTTATGGATTTTAGTCAACCGCAAACGATAATTTATCGTTGTCAAGTACACAACAAATGTTTAAAAACTAACAAGCTACAAAAATTTGAACAAAGTTAGAAATGAGTTATTCGAAAAACCTAAAACGAAAAGGTATAAATTGTAGAAAACAACCCATTTTCAAATTTACAAACATTATTTTATATACAAATAATTACGATTTAGTAAAGTATTAACTAAATTCCGGTAATCAAAACAGACAGTTTATTTATATTGATTCCAATCTCAAAAATATTCAAAGACATGAGAGTAACAGAGACAAAACCGCTTTCAACTGCGCACGTCTAGAACTAAAAATCCTTCGTCGAGTCCCAGGATCGTTGGGACTAATTCTGAACCGATCCGGGATTCAGCGTACTAGAGCTGGAACTAGTTCAGGATCGCTACCGCGAACAAAGCTGTTATTTTTTTGAAATGCATGAATAATATAACAGCTAATTTTGAGAGAGAATGCGACGTTGGCGTTTTTATATTTTTGAAACAGCTAACAACTGTAGTTTCAAATGTAAATAATATGACAAAATCCAAATAAAAAAATGACTTTATTAATACGTAACAATCACTATCAAGTAGAAACTTATAAATACGATAAATTATTCTTGAAAGGCAAATCCATGACTGTAATTACTTGTTGAAATATTTAAATAGCTAATCCATATACTGATACAATGCAGAACATGGTCTTGTTCTCCCAACGCACGGTGCAGCTCCCATCCGTGTTATTATCCCAATAGCACGAACTAGCGGTGTGCAAACCGGCCCCGTTCTTCTGCATTATGGTACAGGTCACGATGTACTTGTATGGTTTCATCAATTTCGTCAATTCTGATGTGCAACATTCCACGACCGAAGTCGTCCAGTCATTGACTTTATTTTGGGAATATGCGTTGCCTCCTATCACAGTTTCTATCGCGTCTTTAATGATCTTACTCACATCGTCGACCACGAACTGGCCCTCCTCTTGCAGATCTTGGTCCAACACTTCTTGATTCGTTTTCTCCATGATACTAAAATTCTTCAAGTTAATTCTTGGAAAATACACTGTATGGTTTGTAATCTCACTGATATTTCGCCTCAAGCGGCGCAGGAATGACAACAAACTCACCCCTTTCAAAAGAGGAAACGTCAAAAGTGACAAGGCGTGGTAATACCAACCTAACAAAACGTCACCGATATCATAAAAAAATTTCTATTAATCACGCAACGAAATTTTTTATATAAAACTGTCTCATAAATAAATGTTGAAATAAAATCAATATCCAGTTGCTGGAATTTATACATTATCTACCAAACATTTAGATAAACACTATTACCAACCAATGCGACAAAAACACTAAACGTTCCAGAATTTTATTAAAACATTAATAAAACAAAAGCACTTAAATTGTAGTAGTAATTAAATCTTTAATTAAATATACTTAATAAAATGAACCACAATTACAGATTTAGTTCCCGTTAAGGACATGGCCTCGGCCCCAGTTATGCCCCCCGAAAAACCTGCCGCGGGGCTCTTGATTTGGTCTTTGTTGTCTCTGTGGGGGCACCCCAAACCCATGTACACCGCCCACTTGATCCGGGAACCATTGCTTTAGAATGGAGGGGGTTTGTATTAAAGCAGGGCCCCCCAGTTCTTGTGGGTACTTGAACATGAGAAAAAAGTACAAGTGTCCAATTAAAATGCCAATCAGTTCTTGGACACCACCCCCTGATATGACCATGTTAAAGGCCAACAACACCCAAGGGAGGTACATTGCCTTGAAGCGGGTTCCAAACCAGAAATTCACAATCGTGTCTTTGTTAAGCTGACACCAAATGTATAGTACTGAGAGGATCATGGGGTCTAGCAATAACTGGAAAAAAGGGTTATTTCGACTTAAAAGAGTTTTGAAGAACTTACGGGCATTTCAAGAAGCAATCCCACGATGACGCAACAAATCCAGTTGAAAATAAGGAGGAAGAAATAGTCTGCAGGCTTGCCGGCGTAAACACCCTCTTCCAACCTCCTTGAGTAATTATAAAGAAAATATAAATTGATCAGATAGTGAAAGCCGGTGCTTGGATTGAGAGGGTAATACAAGGCTGAAGTCACCAGCCTCCATATTTGGAAGCGTTTTAGGGGCTCTAGGAACAAAACTAAATTGTGAGGCTTCAAGATACCAAAACGTCCCAACAGCGTCAGTCCAACAGTTGATGATAACCAATATCTTGTAAAAATCGGTACATTTCGGTACCAGTCCCCGAAATCAGACATTTCGACCTTAAATACAACGTTTCATTGAACAAAACATAAAGAAATCAAACAAACATAACCTAACTTACTAGCAAATTTGGTAATGCAACTCTCCCAGTATTTATAGTAACACAGTCATAACACCAAGTGGTAGGTTTTAAAAATCATTAATTCCGAAGAAGTGTGAAAAGGATACGTGTTTTCTGGTTCTAAATATTCAATAAATTCGCTAACATGACAAATCAAACTCAGTCAATGGGGCTGTCAATTGTCAAAATTTCCAAATGGGTGACGTAGATGTCAAAAAGGTGATAGGGATTGGTGGTTGCCTAGTTTTACCTTTTTGGCTTCAGGAAACTATCTGCATTTTTGAGATCAAAAAAGTTCCCCAATTTTGATGTCTGTGCTATAATTGACTAATTTAGAGCTAAGATATTTTACTTTAAACCTCAACACGGGGTTTGCAACATAGAATCCAACACATCTTATTTATTAATAGGTACAATTGCAGATTACAGAAAAACTTGTTAAATGGTTTTGTAAAAATCATTTTGTATTTTCCGTTACGTATTAAAACTTACACGCCATGGGTCTAGCCTTTGAAGCACAATTTTGCTCTTAGAACATGATACACAATTTGTTTTTTTGTTATTTCCTTTCGTTAAAAAAAGACCGAGAAAATAAAACTTACTGCACTATGAGCATCGATGAACATATTGAAGTCTTCATATTATTTTTTTTACAAACAAAAGATGAAATCACAAAACATTTTGTACTGTCTGCGCCAATTAAGTTTGTAAAAAGAAGAATAGGTAACTTCACTTGGAACTAAAAGCGATATTCCTGTCCCTGTGCTATCCTTTTTTTTAAGGGGTGTCTTTCCAAGATAAGTGTCCAAAAGTCATTTGCCGTCACATATTTTATATACTCTAGATCAACAGGGTCCATCAGCAGCGCACAATAATTAATAATTTATTTGTCCCTTCGGGTTTTAAACTGATTCTTATGCAAAATTTACAGCTGACTTTGAATCAACTTCGATTTTTTGTTTGGAATTGCCTTCATGATGAAAAAGGCGTTTCCTTGGAAATTTTTGAAGAACTTAAAATTGGTCAAGTTTTGTGTTTACATCGTTATATCTTCCTTCTGGATAAAGCTAGAAACTTCATTTTTTTATAAAAAAAAATCCTCAATGGATGTGGATTGTAACAATTACACACAAGTTTTAGTTTCAACAAAAGAAGACTGAGAAAATAGCAGTTTTCTTGTAACGTTACATATTTGTCTAGTAGAGATGAGAATTTTTTTCTTAAAAGTTAAACCTATGCATAATCATGAAACGAAGCTAACAGCTGAGATAAATTGTTGGTGCAAGAATCATTTCGATATGTTTTATGATTATTTATGACACTCAAGTTATTGCAATTTAAAGTTACTGCCATATGCGCTTGAAGTGGCATTGCCGCGTATTTTCCTTTGTATTGGTAGTGTGTTCTAATTTTCCCATTTTTCTTTTCTCAAAACTGAAACTTAAAAACTACTTATTCACTGAGCATTTATTTCCAAAAAAGAAGTTTCTAACTTTAACCAGAAGGAATTTTTGACTAGTAGACACAAAAATTGACCAATTTTAAGGATTTAAAAAAGTTTCACAATAACGACAAAAACTAACTTCAGATTCTAATTCAGCAACAAAATTGGCATGTGAGAATAAGCGTTCAGTAAACGAGTCTATTACGAAAACCCTATCTGTAAATGTGCGACAATGAATTGAAACAAGCGCATAACTTTATTCCCAACAGTCTACTCGTAATACAGGACCAAAGTCATTTATTTTCTTTTTAACACAATGTTGATGTGAAATAATGCTCAAAAAACAGTTTTCAGGATTTTTTCGGAATTAAATAAAGCACTGATAGATTTTAAAATACTTTCACCCATACAGCCTGAGTAGAACTGTATCCTGTAAATAAGTTTCAAAAAAGTTACTTAAAACTGCTGTGAAACAAGCAGCAAAATTGCTCAAATTCTCCTTAATAAAACAGTGAATTTACGACTAACTAACTAATGCTAGAGTTTTTGTTTCCGTAATTTGCATTACACTGCAATAAATTGTAAAGAATGTTCTTTCTTTCATTTAAATATTTCTGAAGAATTAATTTGTAAAATGTAAGAATCACATTTAAAATTTGTGGCGTGTCCTGAACTTACTAAAGGGTCTACATTCGCCGCTGTAAAACTTTTTTTTAAATAAATAGGTTCAACTTAGGTTTCTTATCACAGCGATTTCGATATGTCGCTGATATTGATAAACTACCATCAGTTGTTCTAATTTTTTCTAATATTCCCATGTTTGCCCGCCAAGATAACACGCACAGATCCAATATAACTAACTTTATCAGAGTTCAACGAAAGCGTCCATAAAAAATGAACAATGGAATCAACTTTTATGAGAAGATTTAAAGTTCAAACCACAAATCGGCTTATCAGAAGCGTTCCACAGACCACACCTATTTGAGAAGATTTAGAAAAATTTCTAAGGGCGCCAAAAGTGATGTCACTAAGATTAGCGAAAAATCTGTTGTTATTTTAATTACTCACATCTGATAACCCGCAGGTAGGAATGCTTTATCTCGTTTATCAAACTTTGCACTTTAATGTTTTTAATGTTGAACTTTAAAACACCTTATTTGTTAAGAGTGTGTCGAGTGTAAAGACGAACATGTTTTGGGATATTTGCTGCTGTCGGCGAGACAAAAATGTTAAAACAGAAGAAAATGCCAACTCAAATTCGGGTAAGTTGCAATGTTTGTGTTTTAATAACTTCTAACTGGGTGTTTGTAGTGAACGAATCTCAAAATACTCAAATTAGCGTTATAAATGTGAACGGCACAGGGGAAAATGGTTCAAATAGTCCCTATCGAGAGCGGACAGGGACGGAATCCAGTGTTTCTAGTATGCATAGCATCAAATCGTATTATAGTGTCAAGTCAACGATGTCGCGAGACGGAGATTTCTACAGTATCTGTAGCGAAGAATCTTTTAAAAGTACTTAGTGGTTCTATGACATTTAAGTTTTCACCTGGACCTTAAAATACGTTTGTTGTATTTTTATTATAATAAATTATTTATAACGACACGCCTTTATTTTTAATCGCCCCATCACTTTTAATTCCGCATACCGACAAAATAAAATAACCATCGACTCGCCCTATCGACGAAATATTTAATTATCAAAAACCTTGGAAACAAACTAATTCCAAGCCAAAAGTCTCACAAAATGTTCCGAAAACTTTCTATCATTATTTTCCTGTTATATTTGGCTCAAATCTTGGCAGAGGACACACCAAAGAAGCGACCTCCTCCAGATTTCTCCGTCAAATACATTTTCATCTTCGGCTGTCTTTTACTGGTAACGAAGACCCGCCACTTCATCATTGTAAGTTTTCCCTACGTTCAGTCAGAGATTTAACCCCAACCAGAACAAAGGAATCCCCGTCCCTTACGCCGCCGTGTGCATGACTTGCGGTGTCCTGTGGGGAGTCGGAACTTGGTACAGTCCTTGGATGGAAGACGTCTCTTTAGTTTGGCCAACTATCATCAATGAATTCGATGTCATCTTCCTTCCGGCAATGGTCTTCAGCACCGCCATCTGCATGGACATTCACACCTTCCTGTATTCTTTTCCCCAAATTTTCGTTATTTCTTTCCCAGGTAGGTACTCGTAAATATCGCATCAATCGTACGACATTTTTAGTCAGTTGCTCTTCTCGCGAGCGCTATGTTTGGGATTTTGATGCGATTGGTGATCGACCGGAAGTGGACAGTGGTCGATAGTCTCTACTTTGGGGCACTAACACAGGCTATCTACCCCACTGAAATGCTCCGCTTATTGAAAGAGTCCGGACATCGCACGAAATGCGTGGCAATTTTGCTTGAAGGGGAGACCCTTCTCTCGGTTTCAATCGCTGTGGCATTCACACAAATGTTGGGGCTCCACATTGGAGGCTGGATTGTCCACTGGTACCAGTGGTTAATGGGGCTGGTGCGGACCGTGGTTGTTGGTCTGTTGGAAATTCTGTTCCTAACTCTGACTAAACCCAGATTTAGCTTTGCCCCTTGGTTACCTCTTTGGAGTTTTTGGAACGTTTCTCATGAAACTTTCGTATACTGACACTTCTGGGCTTTTAATAGTAACAATATCAATGTGCTACATGAGTTATTACATCGTTCAATGGATTTCAAGCGCTGGACTTCCCGCTTGTACCATTTGCGGAATTTTCATGGGCAGAGCGCGAGCAACTCTTTCGAAAGAGAGGGAAGAGTCAATTATTAATTTCTGGAAGATGGTTATTATCATGATGTGCGGGATTCTTTTTGTTGTGGCTGGAGTCATAGCACCGATTACTTTACGAATAAATGTACAAATGAAGGAATATGTCCTAGTCCTGGTCACTTATCTCATGGCGAATGTGACACGATTTCTTAGTTTCTTCTTATTTTCGCCGATTTTGTCAAGAACTGGTTATGGAATGTCGTTCCAAAACATGCTAATTTGTGTTTGGGGAGGCTTAAAAAACCCTCTAATTTTAAATTTAGCAGTAGACTTGACTATGAAAGTCTATGGAGAGAACAGTCACCGAAGACAAATCCTTTATTTACATGTCGTGGGTCTCTACATGTTGATGCTGTTCATTAATGCCACTTTCATACCAGTTCTATTGAGATCTCTGGGATTAATGGAACTATCACTTTCCCGCAGAATCAACATGAACAATTGCCTAAAATTCATAAACGAAGCAAGAACACGCACTATGGCGATCCTAAAAATGGACAGGTAACTCAAAATCATCATTTGTCCCCCCACAAAAACAATTTCAAGGTTCCTTTCGGATGCGAATTGGCCTTTGGTAACTAAATGCACAACTATGGAACACCCCTACAGGAAAAAAGCTTCAACCGAAGCCGAACAAGAGGAACAGGAAGACGAGTACCTTCTCGCTTACAAATTCACCTTTTGCCCTGACTGTCAAAAAGAGGTACCAAACGAACCCACTCCAAAAGAAATGAAAGACATGATGAAGGAAGCCAAACTTCGGATTCTCAAGCTGAAAAAAACTGCCTATTCGAGGCAATACGAAAATGGGATGATTTCAAGACATGCAATTCGAACAATGCACCAAACAGTCGAAATCGCGATGGACAGCCAAGAAGCGGTGATCGAACTCGATGGCCTTTACAAACTGTTCGAGAAAGAGGTTGTTTCCGCCCGGCGAGCATTTCTCGCAAATCGAACTCTCTCAGGTTTTCTTCTTTAGGTTTCTGCGAAATCACCTCCAGAAGTTCCTCAGAAACAAGAGTGACACAGTGAAGCCGCCGCGATTGGAGTGGCGTTTGTGGTGTTACCGCATTGTCACCCATGTTGCCTTTACCATTTTCATGAACCTGGTGGTTTTATTTCAGATGGTATTCATCCTATATTACTTTGCCGTACGTGTGGAGAAAGACGACGTGATGTATATTGTTATCGTCAACGCTGATATTTTCTTTTTTGTTGTGTACTTTACTGAATTTTTGTTAAAAATCTTTGCCTATTCGTGGATTTGGGTTTGCAGGCATGGATTTCGCACCTACTTTAGGTATAGCAAGTTTTAAAAACATCAAAACTTGAGTTTTGTTTCAGATCGTGTTGCAACGTCTTAGAATTCATAATTTTACTTGGTGTTTTTATGATAATTGTCTTTCATGCTACTCTGAACTTGACAGGAGCTCATATGTGCTATTACGTGGATTTAGCACTTTGCTTTCTTCTGATACTACGATCACTGAAGCTTTTGAGACTTGTCAACTACTTGGCTTTTTGTCAAAGACTTCCAGTCGCCTTGTCAAAATATTTGGACGCTAAAGTCGACAAACATAGGGCTTTGGCATTTGAATTGGGAAAGTGTTACATCACCGGGGAAGAAGAGATCTTGGAGAACCTTCATCAAATCGTCGACAATGACAAAATTAGGGAAAGTATAAGAGAGAGAATCGAAAATGATCGTCTTGCGATCACCAAAAGATTAGGTTTGGCCCAGAAAGAATCGCCCTGGGTTACCACGACTGTCAAAACACGACTAGCTATGAGGACAGTCCTAAATGGTATGAAAGACGATATTTACGAGTTAAAACTTTCGGGTTGGGTCGACGACCTTGAATATGACAAACTTTTGAAATCTTTGTCTAAAAGATACAAATATGTTGATTCGGTGAAACTCATCCCGCCCCCGACAAGTAAAGCTGTGTTTAAGGAAATCCCTTACATGGCAGAAGAACCCGAACTGATAGAATTTTTGTATACCAATGTGTCCACAAAAAAGTTTGATCCGGGTGAGGTAGTAATAAAAGAAGGGGAAAATTTGGAAGGAATCTACATTTTGATCTCGGGGATGCTCATGGCATCTTATACACCACATCCTTTAATTCTTGACAATTTGAAAGAAAAGGGTGCCATACCTGTTGTGGATCACATATGTTCACTCACTTACGACGAACCCATGAGCGAATACATCGTTCCAGGGAACAGCATAGGCGAGCTCTCAACACTGACTGGAAGAGGCTACGATGGCAAAATCTTGTCGGAAACCCACAGTCAAGTTTATGTTTTGTATAAACCTTTTATTAAAAAAGCGATGGAAATGGATGACGATCCGGTCAACGGATTCGAGTGCCGAATATGGAAATACATCAGCTTCAGGAGAGCATTGACTGTCATGATGAACGTCCCTTCCTTCCGGTCTGTAACACAGCAAAACCTGAAGTACACACTTGAACGCTCGTTTTTACCGAACCTCTCAAATTACAAAGTTTTCGTCGTAAATGAGATGATGGAAGATATTATACTCATAGAAGGCCTCGTTGTTGACTTTAACACGAGGGACGTATATGCCGCTCCGTGTTACATTCCGAGGTGACACCTCAACATTAAAATACTTTAATTCACAGAATTTTTATAGAGCATGTCAGAGACTCATACTGCCGAGAAGCAGTTTTGCCAATTTGGACGTAATGGTAGAAACTAAACTTTTGATAATTCCAGCCAAAGATTTTGATGAGTATGAGATAATGATACATGAAGAAAGAACTTGCGAACTAGTAGTACTCTTAGTGACAAAAGTTTAAAACTAAAACAATGTTTTAGGTAAGCAACGAAACGAGTAAATGTTTGCAACATTTAATTCAAACGAAGGCGTTTTTGAGCAATAGATTTGCTAAACATAAAAAAGTCGGAGTTCCAAGCCTTACCAAACATATGAGGAGGAAAATGGGAGGAGCGGTCGATTCAACGAAAAGCAAAATGATTTTCGTAAGACAGTTTTTGTCACAGCTGAGTCTTTCTCGGTCTAAAGCTATCTTATTACCTTTTTTCGTCAAAGAAAGTCTCAGCTGAGACATGAAACATTTGCGTTAAATCGAATGTTTTTAGGTGTCATCACAGGCATCATCTAAGTCGAAATTATCGAGCAGTTCTGGACCTAATTAATTAAGTTATTTGTTTGTTAAGTCTGTTAATAAAGGTTTCTATTTCAATTTCTGTTGGTTCATGCAAAATCGTCCCTAGCAACAATAAAACAACTCTCAATCGTGTCAAACAATCACAAGTCATGAAGATCTTAAGAAATCTTGTTCTGATTTTCCTACTTTTTAGCTTTTACCGATTAGGTGTTTGTCACGTAAAACCACAGAACAATATGACCCATGAACAAATGCTTGACTATGAAGCTGATCGGCCACTAAAGTACATTTTTCTGTTTGGAATCATCCTCTTAGTGTCTGTCATTCGCTTCTTTGTGAAGGTAAGTACCCAAAATTCTTAACGGTAAATCAAGTGCAACTTCAGTTTGCTGGAATTCCCGTTCCTCATTATCTCTTTGCCATCCTCATTGGCATTTTGTGGGGAGTTGGCACATCGCACAGTACTTTTATGCAAAGAATGTCAAGTGTGGCCCGAGTACCGATCCATCACATCGGAGAGGTTTATTTGCCAGCTATTATCTTTACTACTGCCTTCTGTATAGATGTTCATGCGTTTTGGAGGTCTTTGACGCAACTATTCATAATATCTGGACCAGGTTTAGCGTGCCTTTAAAATACTTTCGGTTCTCACTTTGTTGGTAGCCTTATTTCTCAGTGCTTGCATGTTCGGAATGTTGATGCGACTGGTACTTAACACTAATTGGCAGTACATAGATGGTTTAATTTTTGCCAATCTGAACAGCGCGGTGTATCCTTTATACATTCTCAACTACTTGAAGGAATCAAACATTCAGAGCCATCATGTGACAGTTTTGCTTCAAGGGGAAACTCTCTTTTCGTCAATAGTCGCTGTTATCTTGCATGAATTTTTCACGGCTAACCGTGAAGGATGGGTGATACACTGGTACCAGTTCGCGTGTTCCATCTTACGATTGTTCTTGATTGGTATTTGTATGCAACGGAAATTTGACAAATATTTAGAACTTTTCCAGCGATACCAATGGGTTACTTATTTGGATGGCTTGGTGTTACTTTGATGAAATTTTCTTACAATGATAGTGTCAAACTTATGCTACTTACTTTGTCACTGGCATACACAACTTTCTACTTCTCGCGTTGGATTTGTTTTGGTGGACTCACCGCAACCACGGTTGTAGGAATTCTCATGAGTAAAGAACGAATGTCTCTTTCAAAAGAAATAGACCAGGACCTTAGAGATTTTTGGGCAATGATTACAAGTGCCTTGAATGCGGTCATCCTCGTAAATGTGGGGGTCGTAACCCCCACATTCCTTGGCAACGATATTTATTTCAGAGACTACGTTATAGTCATTGTGACCTATCTCGTAAACAGCATGACGAGATGTTTGTCGTTTTTCCTTTTTTTGCCGATTTTGAGTCGACTTGGATACGGAATGACTTTCCACAACTTAGCCATATGTATTTGGGGGGGCTTAAAAAATCCAATAGGATTAAATCTTGCAGTAAATCTAAAAGATACTATACAAATAGACGTATACAAATGGCAAATATTCTTTTTGCACACTGTTGGTGTTTACATTTTGACTCTTCTCATCAATGGAAGCCTTCTACCAATTCTTTTAAAATCTTTGGGCTTATCAGAAATATCAAATTCCAGACAAATTAACATGAATGCTTGTATGAAGTCTATTTATGAAGCCAGAGCATCAACTATTGCCATTCTAAAGATGGACAGGTTAATTATATGATTTTGCAGTTGTTCTATATTTTCTCCCAAAGATTTCTTTCAGACGCCAACTGGCCATTAGTTACAAGCTTAACGGCTTTAAGGCATCCGTACAAAAAAACAAGCCAAGTGGAGGACGACGAAGAAGACGAAGACGAAGATAACTTCATGGGTTATAGATATACGTTTTGTCCAGATTGTGAAAAAAACATTCCCAATGAACCAACTTCCAGGGAAATGAAAGAAATGATCAAAGAAGCCAAAGCTCGAATGCTCAAATTCAAGAAGACTGTTTATTCCCGACAGTTCGAAAATGGAATGTTATCCAAAGAAAGTATCAGACTACTGCACCAAGCTATAGAACTTGCAACGGAATCTGAAGAAGGGATGATTGAACTGGATGGGCTCTTTAGACTTTTTACTAAAGAGGTTTGTTCTGTTGCATCGCATGTTTATAGTCAAGTTTTATTTTAGAACACTTTCTACAAATTTCTCAGATACTTGTTCCAATCTATTCTGCGAACAAAAAGTTTCAATCCTCCTAGAAAATACTGGAGGTTGTGGTGTTACCATGCCGTGAATCACTTTGCTTTTCCACTAATTATGAACGTCATTGTTGTTACTAATATAATTTTCATCAGTTTATGTCTATCAGATCGCATAGACACATCTTCTGGCTTGATCTTTTCTCTGGTTTTAGGAGAGAGTCTTTTCGTTCTCGCTTATTTTACCGAATTTGTGCTAAGAGTTTTGTCCAATTCCTGGATATACATCTACCAACATGGAATAAAAAACTACTTTGGGTAAAATATCCGAAATTTGTTATGACTCAACACGAAATAGAATTTCAGATCGTTCTGGAACGTTCTTAAATTTATTATTTTATGTTACTCAGCTGCGTCTTTGATTATTCATAGTGTTATTATTTTAAATTATAAAGACGATAAATATGTTTATATCATGGACATTATCTTAAGTATCCTTCTTTGCATAAGGACTTTGGAACTTCTGGAATTCCTAAAATATTGCAATAGTTGCAAAGCCGTCCCAGTTGCTTTACTTAAGTATTTAGATACTCAAGTTGAATTAAACAAATCGTTAGCTTACGAAATCGGGAAAAATTACACCGAAGGCGAAGAAGAAATTTTAGACAACATGCATCAAATCGTTGACAACCAAAAAATAAAAGAGATTATTAGAAAGCGTATCGAAAGCGACAGGCTTGCTGTTACAAGAAATCTTGGTATTGTTGAAAAAAAATCGCCATGGGTTGCCACCACTGTCAAAACGCGAGCAGCCATAAATACGGTTTTGAACAGCATGAAGGAAGACATCTACGAATTAAAAGTGTCAGGATGGGTTGACGACGTCGAACATGAGAAATTACTAAAGTCTCTGGACGAGAGATACAGATATGTAAATACTATCCAGAATGTGCCACCACCATCCCCAGAACACATGTTTAAAGAAATTACTTATATGAACGAGGATATTGTCGACTTTCTCTACACCAACGTTTGCATAAAAAAATTCGATCCTGGAGACATCGTCTACAATGAAGGTGAAATCGTTGAAGGCGTCTACATTCTAATTACAGGTAATTTAGCCTAATTCTTTGAATTTTTTTTTAATTTTTTGAAGGAATGTTCCTGGTGTCCTATGTTCCGAAACAAACCGTCACCGAAAAGCTAAAAGAGCGCGGTGCTTTACCGGTCATAGATTTCATTTCCACCATGAGTACTGAAGAACCCACGTCTGAATTTATCGTACCGGGGAATACAATCGGAGAATTATCAGCTATTACTGAGCGACCCTATGATGGCGTTATCATTGCCGAAACACATAGTCAAGTCTGTGTTATAAAACGAAACATTTTGAAAAGAGCAATTAATATAGATGATGATCCCGTCGATGGGTAGATAAAATGTTGGCTTGTGCTATTTTACCTTATTATTATTTTCAGAATCGAGTGTAGAATTTGGAAAAATATAGCTTTTCGTCGCGCTATTTCTATTTTAATTAATACTCCCACCTATCGCTCATATACCCGAGACAAGATTAAATATATCATACAACGGTCGTTTGTACCGAACTTGTCTAACTACAAAATGTTCTTGGTAAATGAAATGATTGAGGATATATTGTTAATAGAAGGAGTGGCCGTTGACTTCAATACGAGAGAGGTTTATGTCGCTCCTTGCTACATACAACGGTACAACCTCAAGTGTTTCATAACAGAGCTATAATTCAATTTCAGAGCTTGTCAAAAACTAATTCTGCCGAAAAGTAGCGGTGTCAACATAGAAACGGATATAGAAACAAAACTAATGATAATACCGGCAAAAGACGTCGATCCGTACGAAATAATGGTCAATGAAGAACGAACTTGCGATCTGGTATATGCAAAACATGATTAGTTGAAAGAAACACATTTTTTTAGGTGGACAACCAGTCGATTAGGTGCCTTCATCACCTAATACAAAAAAAGGCTTCTACTGGTTCATCAAGATTATCACAGCAGTCGTCGAAACTTAATAAAGGAGTTATTTCACTCCTCAAACAGAAACTCTCAGACCGAAGTGTCGCAGATATTAGTTCGACGAAATCTGTATCGGTACAGAAACAATTTTAAAATACTTTAAGCTTAATGATGTTTTAGGCACATACCATTCACACGTCAAAATCATCCAAAGTTAGGTTGCAAGTAGGGCCAACACCCGAGCAATAACTCGCTGTTTCTTCAATTGTTTATTTGTGTTTATGTATTGTAATGTTTGTATTTGAAATAAATATGTTCGACAACTTTTAAAAATAACTCCAATAATTTCTGTACCCCACCAAGAACATCATTTTACTTATTTTCAAGAAAATAAATAGTTATTTTACCTGGCAACGTTTATTATTACCTTTGGTACCTTATAGTATCTTATAGTAATACCTGACTGTCTATTTTGTTTCCACAAGTACCTTATAGTAACTATTGGGAACAAAAAAACATCCCGAAAACGTCATGAAAATGTTGAAAAAAATCGTGTTAATTTTGTTACTTTGTAGCATTTTCGAATTAAGTTCCTCTGTCCAATCTGATGAAGACTTGGATAAAATAATTGAGCATGAAAGAGACCGCCCACTTAAGTATATTTTTTTCTTTGGTAGCATCCTTATGCTGGCTATAATTCGCTTCTTTATGAAGGTAAGTTGTCCAAGTTCTCTGGCCGTTTTTAAGCTTAACTCCAGACCTATGGAGTCGCAATTCCTTACACTGTTATCCCCATTTTTATCGGCATTTTGTGGGGAGTAGGCTCATGGTACAACGACTTTATGAGAAGAATGGCAAATGCTGCAGAAATACCGCTTTTAGGAGTAGAAGTTGTTTATTTACCAGCCGTTATATTCACTACTTCATTCTGTATAGACTTTCATGCATTTTTGAGATCGTTTGCGCAAATATTCATATTATCAGGACCATGTTTGTGAAATTGCATTGAAATAAATGTTTCATTAATAATTTTGATTTCAGCCCTCATTATTAGTTCTTGCTTGACTGGCTTGATGATGAGATTAGTGATTAATCCTGAATGGGGTTCCCTCGATGGTCTAATTTTTGGCAGTCTTAACAGCGTCGTGTATCCTTTATACATTCTCATATATTTGAGAGACTCAAATATTCAAAATAAACACGTGACAGTCTTGCTGCAGGGTGAAACTCTCTTTTCGGTAATCGTTTCTGTTACCTTTCATGATTTTCTGGTGTCTGCTTATGAAGGGTGGACTGTAAGGTGGTACCAGTTCGTGTGTATAAGTTTACGAGTGCTGATATTAGGTATTTAATACAATTTTTTACAATAATTAAAAACAACACTTCTTTTCAGCGGTTCCACTGGGTTATTTATTTGGCTGGATAGGTGTGTTTTTAATGAAATTTTCTTACAACGATTCAACCAAACTTATGCTGCTCACCTTGTCAGTAGCATATACAAGTTTCTTATTTACGCGATGGATTTGTTTCGGTGGATTCATTGCCACCTCGATTGTAGGAATTTTAATGAGTAGAGAACGATTATCTCTTCCTACATCAGTAAATAACGACCTTGTGGATTTTTGGATAATGATTATATACTCGTTCAACGCAATCATTTTGGTTAACGCAGGAATTTCAACTCCACGCTATCTCGAAAACGATCTTTATTTTAAAGAATATGTTATAATCATTGTGACTTATCTCGTCAACAATATGACGCGGTTTTTGTCATTTTTTATTTTTTTGCCAATTTTAAATCGAATCGGATACGGAATGTCCTTCCAAAGCTTGGCCATTTGTGTTTGGGGAGGCTTAAAAAATCCCATAGCATTAGACTTGGCGACACAATTAAAAAATATTTACAAAGACGATAAACACAAATGGCAACTTTTCTTCGTGCACACTGTTGGAAACTACATTTTATTGCTTCTCATAAATGGAAGTCTTCTACCAGTTCTTTTAAAAACCCTGGGTTTATCAGAAATATCTGTTTCCCGCCAGATTAACATGAATGCTTGTATGAAGTCTATTTACGAAGCTAGGGGACGAGCTATGGCCATACTCAAGATGGACAGGTTGATTGTATAGATATTTATTCCTTTTCATTTCTTTCCCTCTAGATTTCTCTCAGACGCTAATTGGCCACTAGTTACAAGCATAACTGCGTTGAAACATCCATATAAAAAAACAAGCCAGTTCGTCAAAGACGATGATGACGACGATGAAGAAGACGACTTCATGGGTCATAAATATACATTTTGTCCGGATTGTGAAAAAAACATTCCCAACGAACCAACTTCAAAGGAAATGAAAGAAATGATCAAAGAAGCAAAGCTCAGAATGCTCAAATTTAAGAAAACTGTCTATTCCAGACAATTCGAAAACGGAATGTTGTCAAAGGAAAGCATCAGACTTATGCACCAAGCTGTAGAAATTGCGCTAGAATCTGAAGAAGGACTAATTGAACTAGATGGGCTTTTCAGGCTTTTTACTAAAGAGGTTAGTTGTGTGTTTTAATTCTGCAGGTATATTTGTTTTTGTAGACTTTTTTCTACAAATTTTTGAGAAATTGTTTTCAATCTATTCTGCGTACGCGAACTTTCAATCCTCCTAGAAATCAATGGAGGTTGTGGTGTTATCGCGCCGTTAATCATGTTAGCTTTCCGTTGACTATAAATATCATTGCTGCTACCAATGTGGTTTTCATCAGTTTATGTATGGTAGATTACGTTAACACATCCACCGGCTTGTTCTTTTCTCTGGTTTTAGGACAGAGTCTTTTTGTCCTTGCGTATTTTGTCGAATTTTTGCTTATGGTATTGTCTTATTCATGGATATACATCTACAAGCATGGCATAAAGAACTACTTTGGGTAAAATACCCGAATTGTGCACACATTAGCATTAACCTGGAATAAAATTTCAGGTCTAGCTGGAACATCTTTAAATTTATTATATTATGTTATTCTTTCGCGTCTCTGGTCATTCACAGTGTTGTCATTCTTGAATATAAAGATGATACCAATGTTTTTGTCATGGACGTTATCTTGAATATTCTTCTCTGCATAAGAATTTTGGAACTTTTAAAACTCCTAAAATACTGCCACTGTTGTAAAGCTGTTCCTATTGCTTTACTCAAGTATTTAGACACCCAAGTTGAACTACATAAATCGTTGGCTTACGAAATCGGAAAAAATTATACGGAAGGCGAAGAAGAAATTTTGGATAATATTCATCAAATTATTGATAACAACAAAATAAAAGAAATGATCAGAAAACGAATAGAAAGTGATCGCCTTGCTGTGACAAGAAACCTAGGCATGGTTGAAAAAAATTCACCATGGGTTGCCACTACTGTCAAAACACAAGCAGCCATAAATACAGTTTTGAACAGTATGAAGGAAGATATTGAAGAACTCAAAGTCGCTGGATGGGTTGACAATGTCGAGTATGAGAAATTATCAAAATCTTTGGATGAAAGATACAGATGTGTAAATACTATTCAAAATGTGCCACCTCTATCACCCAAACACCTGTTTAGCGAAATCTCTTATATGAATGAAGAAATCGTTGATTTTTTTTATTCTAACATTTGTGTAAAAAAATTCGATCCTGGAGACATCGTTTTCAGTGAAGGTGAAATCGTTGAAGGCATATATGTTTTAATTACAGGTATTTTTAATTAAAACATTGGACAGTTTGCTTAAAAATTTTGAAGGAATGTTTTTGGTGTCCTATGTACCGAAACAAACCGTCATTGATAAACTAAAAGATCACGGTGCGCTACCGGTCATAGATTTTGTTTGTGGTTTGAGTTTTGAAGAACCCATGTCTGAATACATCGTACCGGGGAACACAATCGGAGAATTATCAGCTATTACTGAGCGACCCTACGATGGTGTGGTTATTGCGGAAACTCACAGTCAAGTCTATGTTTTAAAACGAAGCGTTTTGAGAAGAGCAATTGCGTTAGACCCTGATCCTGTCGATGGGTGCGTAAAATAACTCCCAATTTTTGCTAGCCTAGATTTTCAGAATCGAGTGCAGAATTTGGAAAAATATTGCTTTCCGTCGCGCTATCTCTATTTTGATTAACACTCCTTCGTATCGCTCTTACACCCGTGAAAAGATTAAATATGTGATACAAAGTTCCTTTATGCCAAATTTACACAATTTCAAAGTCTTCTCCGTTAATGAAATGATCGAGGAACTGTTGTTGATAGAAGGAGTAGCTGTTGATTTCAACACGAGGGAAGTCTATATCGCTCCTTGCTACATACAGAGGTGCCGGCCGCACGAGTAGCAAATGAAACTTGATGGATTTAAAATTTCAGAACTTGTCAGAAATTAATTTTACCAAAGAGTAGTGCTCTCAACATTGAAACAGATATAGAAACAAAAATAATGGTAATACCTGCAAAAGATATAGACCCTTATGAAATAATGGTCAAAGAGGAACAGACTTGTGACCTGGTATAAGCAAAATATGTTTATCTTTTCTTGGAACATTCGAGCGTTAAAAAGCAGTTTCGCACATAAGCATAACATAAACTTTTTTATAGGTAAACAGGGAGTCAGTTAGGTGTCTTCAACACCTATTAGAAAAAAGGCTTTCGGCTGCTTCTAGAATTTCACAACAGTCTACAAAACTCAATAAAGGACTTGCTTCTCAAATCAGAAGAAGACTAGCGACTCGAAGTGTAGTAGATCTTGCAAAGCAATCTTCTTCGGTATGAAAAATTGTTTAATGAGTGAATTTATTTTAGAATTGTTTCAGACAATTGTTGCACTTAAAGCGTCAAAATCCTCTAAAGTGAGAGTGCAGGTAGCACCGGCACCTGAATAATAAATAATAATTGCTCATTCTCCCGCATAATTATTAATATTTGTTCAAGTACTTGTCTAGTTTGTGTTCACAGTGTTGAATAAATGTTTAATTACTTACGTTTTTTAATGATTAATGTTACGTATAATCATATTCCTATAATCCTTTTGATTTGTCAAATTTAAACAATGAAAGCAGCATAGTAAAGAAAAAATTTAGTACAATAACTCAGGGTACAACTTTTGACAACTTACACCCTTTATTATTCGAATAGGAAACATTGTACATCATTATTACATAAAATGGTTATTAATTATTATACTTCCGTTTCCACGTTTTTTATTTACAAATATTGTCACTCCAATCGCCTACATTTTTGTGTAATGTATAAATAATTACCCGCAAATCGATCACCCCCGTAATTTCCTTACACAGTAACACAGAAAGCCTTTTAAATTATTACGCGTGATCTTCTTCTTGACAAAAAAAGCTCAAGGCTACACAAAATTGCTCAAAAACAGGGTAAAATATTTAAATGTTTACCGTTCCGATCTTACTCAAACCTCAGCAATTTCACTCCTTTGCCATGTCCCAGTCAAGAAACACCACAGCCCCTATACCATGGCTCTACGACATCGATCCAGAAGACACCAACTGGATCATAACGAGTTCTTTTATGATTTTTACAATGCAAACTGGTGCGAAATGACAAAATTACTTTTAATATTAGTTATAATTTTTTTTTCAGGATTCGGAATGCTAGAATCTGGTTGCGTCTCCATCAAAAATGAAGTCAACATAATGATGAAAAACGTCGTCGACATAGTCTTAGGGGGCCTCACTTACTGGATTTTCGGTTTCGGGTTGTCTTTCGGACGCAGCCCCCTTAGCAATGGATTTATCGCTCTCGGCGACTTTTTCACCGACCCCCTCCTTAAAGACCCCTTAAAAGGGGCGATTTATGCGGCGTTTATTTTCCAGCTGTCTTTTGCCACCACCGCCACCACTATAGTCAGCGGGGCTATGGCCGAAAGGTGCAACTTCAAAGCATATTGCATTTTTAGTTTTCTAAATACTGCAATTTATTGCATTCCTGCGGGATGGATGTGGGGGGATCAGGGTTTTCTGAAAAAATTGGGGGCCGTTGATATTGCCGGCTCAGGTGCTGTTCATTTAATTGGGGGGAGTTCAGCAATGGCCAGTGCCCTCATGTTGGGGCCACGACTCGGCCGATATGACAACGGAATTAAATCGCTGCCCTTAGGGAACCCCGTTAATGCAGTTATGGGGTTGTTTGTGCTATGGTGGGGGTGGCTAGCCTTCAACTCCGGAAGCACATACGGGGTAGGTTTTTTTATCCTTATTATTTGATTCGGTAAAAAAATGAAAAAAGTTTGTCAGACAATTGTGATTCTAGTCATAAATATCTGGCGAATAATTCTATCGAAAACTATTTCATTTATGTTGGAATCAAGGGAGTAAAATTTTTATCACTTTTATTATTACCACAAAAAAGTTTGATTTCAATAAAATATTATACGTAACACTTTAAAAGTATTTTTAAAAGTAAGAAAAATGTCCAGTATGCTAATTAAATACTAAGAATTGTTAAAAAATATAAAATATGCGGAAAATAAAATAAAATAAAAATATCTAAACAAAATTCAGATAAAAATATGACCGGGCACAAACTTTTCCATGATGACAGAAATCTCCATGAATATTAATGTTAAGCCTACTCGGAAAATGGCTTTCCCACTCTGTCATACTTAGAAGTTAAAAAGCTAGTTGTTTTTTTTACAAAATTCATTCTTTAGTACAGAAAACAAACAAAAGTTTTGAGTTTGGCGAAAAACTCATTGTTCGGATTGACACTTCGGGTGCAAAACTAACTCTGCTTTTGGAACTAATTGAAACTGTAGAATACAGAAATTTTGATTCAAGATAATTATGCAACTTTAACCAGCAGCTAATGATTTATTTGGTTATATTAATTTACTTCGATTTGCGTAGATATTTAGATTATTACAATGATTTACATAAATCAGATGCAAAAATCACTCTTTACTTTTTCTAGAACAAAATTTCAATTTTATTCGGGAATTATGATTTATACAGCTTATGACATTCAATTTTTACCGGGGACCCGGACCCAAACTAAATAAAGGTTCAGTTTCGGTTCCAGTTCTAAAGAAGTAAAATATATAAGGTTCGGTTACGGTTCCGGTTCTAGATGAGCAAGCAACAGAATACGGATTCCGGTTTTAGTTCCAGATCTGGTTTCCAACGTTACTTCGGTTATAATTATAAATATGTTTAACATTAACTTTTTGTGGAATTGTTCTGATTATAGTACCTATCTCCTAAAAAAGGTAAACGGTCTAAGGTATAACCGAATTGATGTATAAATTTTATATTCTGTTGATAATTATCTAAAGAAATGAATAATACTACAGTTGTCCTTTGTCCGTTCGTCCTTCAAATGTCAACCTTCCAAAATAATTTTTCGTCAATATTTAAAAATTAACTGATTAACTGACTAAAAATTAACCAATTAACTGACAAAGAGTGAGCACAATAATTTAATGTGTGAAAAGTTGTGAAATAGACTGTCTTTAAACATGTAAAATTGTTAATAATTTCAACAACTGCCACAAATTGAATTGTGTATATTATTTTATTGCAATTACCGTTATTTTTTTTAAGTTGAGTGGCGAAAAATGGCATTACGCAGCAAGAGCGGCCGTTATGACTATGATGTCGTCCTTTGGAGGGGGGACTGCCAGTCTGCTGTATTCACTAATAAGACAAAAAGGGCGCATTGATGCCATTGACATAATTAATGGTATTTTGGGCTCGCTGGTGGCTGTAACTGCCGGTTGTTTTTTGTACGAAGCATGGGAAGCTTTAATTATTGGCGTCGTGGGGGCGCTACTAGCTTGTGGTTTTATGCCACTCTTCGATTTGGTTCGTTTACGTTTGTTTTTTTGTTCAATTCATCATAAATATTTTAGATGGGAATTGACGATCCTGTAGGTGCTAGTGCAGTTCATGGGGTTGGGGGTATTTGGGGGGTTTTAGCAGTCGGGTTTTTTGCCGACAATCCTTACCCTTTGGAAACAACCAATGGCAGGCGCGGCTTATTTAAAGGTAATGAATTATTTAAATTTCGCAAAGTTGTAAACTGTTTTTAGGGGGCGGTTGGTACCTGTTGGGAGTCCAAAGTCTGGCTTGCGTCTGCTTAAGCTGTTGGGGTATCGTCAGTTCGATGATCCTCCTCTGGTGTATAAATAAAATCGTGACGATTCGAATGGAAGTCCATGTTGAACTCTTAGGCGCTGACTTGACTGAACACTCTGTCAAACATGGGAATGTAAATGTTAATAAATATTCAATGGGGTGATAAATACTTGAATTTCTTGATTCTTAACTTTCAGGTGGGAGTATCAAGAGCAATTTCTGTTTTGGGCCCGGTTCTGGATTCAGAAGATGTTCGTCGGATTGACAACATTGGGTTAAATCCTATGCATGAGAGAAACATTAATTTGGTTAAAAATCTATCGAGGAAAAAACGTTACAAATTTTCGAAGATCTTGAGGGACGTAACTAGGAACAGGAATTTGGGAATTAATTTGGCCAAGAATTTGTTTCCCAAGAAGGCGAGGAAAAAATCAGTACCGAAAGAAACAAACGAAGGTGCAGGAAGTGAAAATACGGGCCCGGGACCATCTCAGATGGCTTGGGTCAACTAAAAAATACAATAATTTATGAAAAATGGCACATAGTATATTATGTACGTATTGTATATTACATTGATATTCATTTTATACCGTATTCTAACTGTATATCTTAAGTTTACTTTTTCATCACGCTGTATTTTATTCATATATACTTTTTTATATACTTAAAAACACATCCGCTTTAAACGTTTATACATGTCAAGGTAAGCTTTACAAATCGTCTAATCGTTTAAGAGCCAAATCTCAAGAATAACATGTTGTCCACTAACTAAAAAAATATATATCATTATCAAACGTCTAAACAATTTGTGTAATGGTAGACAACAATGTTAACTATCAAGATTCGTTTCACAAAATGTTTAGAATAATACAAAAACAAAAAAATTAGTTGCACCAATATTGAAAATTGAGCCAAAATAGAAGATGAATGATTGTGTTTATGCACGGCTGCCGCGATTAATGTCTTCCATTTGCTGCCTAATAAATAATAGTACAAAATGGCTGCCGGTGGAATGAAAAATATACTATGCCATTACGAGTTATTGCAAAAAATTTACAATGACGCTAAATCCTGATTGCATTGCAACAATAAACCGTCGGTTGAACTCCGTCGAAATTCAAACTGAGCTTTTTTAACAATAAAAACAAATATAAATAAAGATTCACTAAAAAGCTAAAAGAGAAACAATGCAAAATTACATCTTTACCTTAAAGTAAAATATACCTAATAAAAATTATAGTTAAATATTACATAAAACTTAAAATTAAAAATAATGAACAAAAATTTATCGATATATCTGGTTATAGTTTGAACACCAAACTAAATTTAAAAGTTGCACTAAGTTTAGTAGAATAATTAAAAAAATCTACCGCTCAAATAATAAAATATATAAGATAAAAAAATAGTTCAGTGAATAAACAGACTGTTTAATATTAAATAAGTAATATCTTAAGTTATGTTCATTTTTCAATGGCATATATTTAAGAGAGCACCGGAAACCTCTCCCCTTTTCGTAATACGTAAGTTAAATTTTATATTGCATATCAAAATACTGGAGAAACGTCACCGGTCACACTAATGAACACTTATTTACAGTTTGTGATGAGAAGACGACTTCCCATAAAAATTCTATAAGTCATAATTTTCAAAATACTGGCGCATGTATCAATTTCGGTCAACGCACGATCGGAGTACCGATCGAATTTTTCTCGCATTATCATTAAAAGGCGAAAAAAATTCAAAACGAATGGCACAATTTTGCTACGAACTACGAAAATATGTCACAAAAATCATGGCAAAGAGAGATCAAAAACGTACGTATTTGTTTCACGGTAAGAGTATTGTGTTTCTTATATTTGGCACACACAAAATTGTTCGACATGTATTAAAAAAAAAGAAACAAACTGCTCCGGTCGTGCGTCGATACGCTCGGTAAAAAAATGTCGTCAAACCTCTCGTTTTTCCATCTCAATAAAGTGAAAAGTAATTTATAAAACAATAAAATACGTTATTGTATCACTACAGAACATTCTTAAAAAAATATAATATAGTTTGTTTGCATGATCATTGATGAACAAATGATGAGAGCCGTTTGTACGAAAAGTTATGTACAGGTGGCAGACCTGCCGTTTTAGCAGTGCTATTGGGGCTGGCCTGGATTGTGAGGCAAGTTGGCAGGAGCACCCTGGAACAAAAGCAACTCTCCCAATGTTCAATCGCAACTAAATAATACGCTTAAATTAAGCACTTTAAGAAGCGTGAAAACAAATCTTTAGTGTAAATGATATCAATCAGAAAAATTAACATACCGGTAAGGTGGGGTAATGTTGGGCAGTAAGCATATGATGCGGCCCTGGCCCTAATTTAGGGCCATCTTCTGCCTTTTCTTCCTCTCGCCGCTTCAGACATGCCGCCTTAGGATTCAAGTTTCGCTCTGTAGAAACTTAAAAAATAAACAAAACGAAGAAAACACGCGGAATTATTACCTCTAACTTGCTGTTCTAAAGTCATAATGACTTCGACAGCCATATTTAGGATACCAAGCTTTGTTTGTGGTTTGTCCGTCTTTAGATGCGCCATGCACATTCTTCCCAGTTCTTTTAAAGCTTCGTTAATATCACGAATACGTATCCTACAATAAACACACTCAATACCGAAAACACGAACGCACGCAATGATAATGTAATGAAACACAGAAAATGAATATAGGCCAAAATACACGCATTTTTTAATTAATCTATCTGATCCACACCTTTCTCTAGCGTTATTGGCTTGCCTCCTCTCTTTCTCCCTTTGCGCTTTAATATCGGGATCTAGTTCACCCTCTTCCGTTTCGTCCGCACTGGAACAACTATGAAATGCTTACAACAAAGGTACGAGAAGAGAAATTATCGTTAAAGCCTAATGAAATTGATTAATTCAATACCGAATTCAGTATGTAACTAGACACACTTTTCTGGGGTATATCAAGGCCCATATTCATGTGTTTCTGTAAAACAATATAAATCAATAATAAAAACGATTAAAAACATTAAAACAACTACACATGCTGGCCAAATTCTTAACCACGAATGTTACGTCACTGTTCACTCTCTAAACGTAACATTTGTTTTTCTGAATGTGGGCCTTTGTAATATTAGAATTGGTGGAGAAAGTGCGAGGATGGGAACAGGGGTTTGCTTAAATTGGTAAGCAAAATTTCTGTAATATCGACGACAGCAAGAAGAAAAGAGAGGACGTTAGGAAACGTGTGTCTATTTTTACATACCGTTCACGGACATTGTTGGCCTGCCTACGCTCTTTCTCGCGTACGGCCTTGTTGCTTGGATCATCAATTTCATCTTCGTCACCATTACTTGAACAACTAGTTAGTAACAAAATGATTAAGTCATGGCGAAACGATTCGCACAAGACTCGATCTCAATACAAATTGAAATTTTTGCCACAAAAATCAAACCTAAACAAAATTTAAACAACTTACTATCTCCGCGACCTCTTCGTCGTTTTTGGTGGAGGACCACTGGTTGAATTTGGTTGTACTATCGTTTCTACTGAACTGGATGGTTTGGTGTCGCTATCTGGAGGCTCTTTGCGCTTTTCTGCAAATCACGTCAATTAATATTCTACTACATCAAATTCTAGTTTAACAAAAAGAGTAGATTAAAAAAAATAGGAGATATCTTTGCTCCTTAAAAAAAAAAACGAACAACTTTGTAACTGATCAACTAGTGCAAACTGAGGAAAATAATGTATTCTAATAAAATATAAGTGTTTGAAACATTACTATTTGACATTTCAGCTTGACTAATTACAATAATCGGCATGTTTTTTCTAATTTAAAAAACTAACAAAGCCTTCTCAAATTATAAATTCAAATGATCAAATGGTATTGTAATGTTACGGAGGTAATGTGTGTATGCAAAATTTCAGCTTGTTCGGATAACTGGGACCGTATCAAATTTGACTCGCAAAATATGAAGCAAACAGATAACACAGCAAGTTAAACAGAAGCCTTTAAAACACAAAACTAAGACGTACTTGTATTGTATGTCGCCCGTTCTACTTTAACTGTGTCTGGTATGTGTGGTTCCGAGGCTGCCGCCGTGTAGCCCAGTGTCGTCATCTGGTGAGGTGGTGGAAGCTGCCCTATGATCTGTGGTTCCGCGTGATTACGCAATACGTTAATTGCGTCGTCAAGTCTTTCCTCCATACGTGTTCCCTGAAATAAACCCCCATTTTACAAGAAATGCACCACAAAAACCGCCACTTCGTTTAGCATGCTATTATAAATTATATAAAAAAAAACAAACTAATACACTACGAAAAATAATCATGGACTTACATTTACTTCCGCGTGGTCTCTTAAAAACCCAATTGCATCATCTAAGCGTTGCGCTTCGGGGGCGGGAGGCTTCACACAAAAACAAAAAAAAACACCATGCAAACACAAAACAACGAAAAACAAAACTACTAAAAAATTACATGATGTACCCTTGATTGTAAATTGTTACCACCAAGAGTACATCAAAGCAAGACACTATTAAAAAAAAATTCAATTGTGATGCCTGAAAGAGGACAGAATCCGTTTTTTAGCAAATACACTCGCATGCAATAAATCTGGTCCAAATAAGACTATATTTTTACATTATGCAAGAAAAAAACTAAACAGATAAATAAGATAACACAATTGGAAGTTAATTAAAACTAATATGGTGTTACTAGTCGTATTTGGCATAATTGGATATTCGCCTTTCACTTCTGTTTCCATTGTTCTTGCTACTGTCATTTTAAAGCCACCAATAGAACACCGTAAAAATAACACAAGTGCAGCATGAAACCGAGCGGTTACTTTATCTTTAACTTAATCCAAAACAATAGAAACAATTATGCATCGCCAATCGAGGCACGAAATTTTTTCAACTTTCAAACATCATTACAAAACATTCCTCCCCTCCTTCCCCACTCACCATATGTAAACCCTGAGGTGCAGCACTATTATTCACATTAACCGTTTGTGTATAATGGGGCGAATGTGGAGTGTTATGATTGGCTAACCAGCTAGATGGCGCTAATGGAGGCGGCGAACTAACCGGCGTCGACGGGGCCGAACTATAACTACTAGCGCTAGCTTGTTCCACTATTGGATAAATCTGTAAAAATTCGTGTTTTGTTCCTTTGTTCGTATAAATCTCCACCGAACACTTACTGTTCCTAAAGCTTTGTTCACACCGTCGGTGTGATTTGCCGGACCGAAGGCCGAACTGTTTGTACCGGACATGGTGGTCACGGCGGTACCGTTCGGCCTTAACGAAGACATCGGGGGCAGACCTTGACCTTCTGTTTCTGGGATGAGACCGTACGCTTCGTACGTTTGGTACGCGCCTGTGGTGTACGAAGGGTGCCATTCGCCGGGGGTTGCATCCGCGCCCAGATAGTAACCCGTCGTAGGGTTGGGCGAGGTGTAGCGGGGCGAGTCGTTGAATTCATCCGAACCATACTGAAACAAAAAGAACAACGTTTAACAAAGAATTAGAATGATAAAATTTACACGATTTTACAATTATTTTTTTGTGAAACAATAAGCATGTTGTGATTTTTACTGGCCGTAAACGTTTCGGTTCGGTCCATTTGGGCATTTTATTGTGTCCGATCTATTTTGCATCGGGAAAATTTATTATCCAGGGGTCGATTTTAACCGGCCATTCAGCATATTCCGCCAATATATTCTTCAACAGACGCGTGTTTTATATCTCCATTTTTTCGCCACATCATCGTTTATGTCTTTATTTAGATCGATGTCTCTTGATTGTATTATTCACAAGAACTCTTACTTTTGAAATGTAATGAAATTCGACAAGAAAATTAACTTTTGCATCATAAAAGAGAGTATATAATTTTTCAATCTATATTCCATTATTATTTAATTGGTAGAGTTTCCACGTCGATCATCGACTGGGATACCTGGACGATGACGTGGGAATGTGACATAAATAGTAATGTCAGATTCAAACTTACCTAAAGCTTTTATTATTTAAGGATTTAATGATTGTTTTTCCACGATTATTTGCACCGATCTTGAATTGATTTCAGCGATTATTATTACCTCGAATCATATGCATTTTTCTTCCATTCTATTACTGCTTCGCATCATAATGCATGACCATTACGTGCATATCATTCAATCGTAAATTCATTCATTACAAAATCAGCTTTACTTTTTTAATATATTTATTTATGCACTCGTTAATGCATTCTTTTTGCTAACAAGCCGCAACAAATTTGTCAAGTCATTTGACTTGCAGCGTAAAAAATAAATATATATATTATGCAATTACAAATATATTTTAAAACAAATAACAATAACGTGATCCAACACATTTTTTAAATGTCATTCTACATAAAAAAGTTCAGAATTATAAACTTATCGTTCAAAATTTGAGTTTGGACAAGCTGTTGATGACCATAGAACAGAAATGATCATATAGAAATTAGCCCTTGCTAGTAAATACTTTATTCTCATCCCTAGATGCACGTAATTTTTTTTCAGAATTTTTCAACAAGTCCTTATAACAAATATTAACATGAAAACATTATTGATAATTTGAAATTTTCTATTTTTTTTTTCTAAAACAAAGGATGCTTGAATAATGTTTAATAAAAATATTGCTAGCCTCAAAATAACCTTTGTGATTTTTTTTTAATTACCTAATTATTTTTGGAAGTTAGCACATTTATTTAGGTTTACAGAAAGCTCTGTTAAAACTTAATTCATTGTTAAAAGTTAACAACGCGAATGGATCAACCAAACTGCTTCAATTTTGTCATGTAATCACTTAGTCACGCATTTAATTACGAATTAAATTAATGACACTTATATAAACCAGTACTTAAATTAATTTTTTTTGTTGGTAACATTTTAAGCCATCTTTTTAATATCTGAATCCTAGAAAATAAACACTATTTTAAAACACGTTTCCCATATCGACGTGTTTTCAGTATTTTAAAACACGCTTCCCACAGCAACGTGTTACTTAATTTAAATCACGCTTAATTTTAAAATTTAATAGATATTTATGATATGGGTATCCTAATGAGAAGTTTTACGATACGCGATGAAAAAATTGTCCAACAAGCCGAAAGCGAGTTAGATAATCCATCAAGTATCGTAAAGACACGTTACTATACAAGTATCGTACAACGTTTTATCTGATTTCACCGTCCAACAAATATTTTGAGTTTGGAATTTCATTTAATTGAATGCGGTATTGCTGTTACCTATGCATTATAAAAAAAGTCACCGTAATTACGAAAGTTGTTTACTTTTTTCACAGTGGCAGCAAGTTGTTTAAAAAGTTTAAAAATTAGTGATTCAGAGGAAAGTTTGCCTCCTGACGTAGAGTTAGCAGCCCAATCTGCTATAAATACATTAATTTCTGTTAGATATAAAAAAGCGGTACGAGATAGTGTACATATATTTTGAAGAATGGATGGAGTCAAAAAAATTCTTGAAAAAAGTCTCCGAAAAGGTGGCTTTTGCCTATTTTGCAGACCATGCAGGGAAGCCATCGTACCTATAGTGTCGGTATTCTATATTAATTTTCACAATGTTTCAAATTGTGTATTTTATATCAACAAATAGTTATGAAAATTTTTTGTAATATTCATTCACTTTACCGCATTAATGCGGTCAATAGATTTATTACCGCACTAGTGGAGTAAAAACTGTCATTACGACACTCAAAAATGTTTCAGGACATGACATATTACATAGTGAAATCAAATAAAATTAATTAAAAGAAATTAATTTAATTTAAAACACGTTTTGTCCCAACAAAAAAATTATAAATAACACTTAAAACGCTTAAAATTCTCGTGTGTCTATGCAGTTCGCAAACGCTCGTTGCATACCGACAGCTCTCAAACTTTAAGGTTGTGTTTTCGCACTCGTATTATTAATAACTATTAGAATTATTGTAGAAAAATTTAGAAAAAAATCACATGTTTAGAAAAAAAATAATTTAGAAAAATCGTAAAAATGAAGCTATTACGTCTACTTTATCAGCATTTGATAATATTGACCCAGTAATGTCGGCAATTAATTTAACAGAAATATTTTCCCACGTCAAAGACAAGAATATCTATTTAAAAATGTCAATTTGTCAAATAAAAGTAGAACATAATTTTCATATTAATCACATCGTATAAATTAAAAACAAAAATAAATTTGAGACCAGGTTCACATTTCAACTAGATGTGTCTATCTCAAGAGTTATACACACATTTTTTTTGACATAGAATTCAGACTTCATATTCCATTTTCCACAAAAGTACAAATTACAAAGTACAAATTTAAATAAAAATAATTTGAACAAAATAAAAACAAATCTTTATCGGACTGTATGACAAAGAAATTCGTAAATATTCTCACCACGTGACCTTCCTCATAAATTGCCGCAAAGCTCCAAAAAGTCATCGTCACAAACCCGATTTTTATCGCCACTATGTGCTCCATAAAAAATGCATTCGCACGTACAAACCACCCTTTCATCTCGTTCGACTAAGGAAAAAACTCACCCCACTTTCCGACTGCATGTTATTATTGCACTTCCAAAAATTCTGTTTGGTCATATAAAATCCGTCTTGATACTCCATTTGATCGACACAACAAAGTGTTTTCTTATCTTCCGAACGTATGTGTAATTAATCTTCGGGTTAAAAGTTTATCCGTCCGATTTTTAAACCGATAGAAATTAATTCCTCGTAGAAAGTGTACCAACATTGTGTGCGCGACGATAAATCATTTGCGAACCAAACAATAAAAAATTCTATCCCCAACCAACGATAAATACTCCACTTTATGCGAGACCGAGCGCAATAATTACGTATCCTTCAACTTTTGCCGGCCGTTCTATCCGAACCGCATTAATATTTAATAAACGCGCCAACCCTTCTTTAAAATCACTTTCACGTATTTACGATACCATTATAGTCACAGCGACCGAAACGCCACTTGTACACTCATTAGAAGCAATCTCATGTGTAGGTATAGTGCAATAATAGGAACTATCCATAAGCTCCTGCCCCACTACCATATTCCGATACAGACTGCTTGGCACTGATCGGCTAAAGACTGTCTCACGCGACGCCTTCTAAGCCCGCCTTAACGCAACTCGCGGAATTTCCTTTGTCCACCATTAATAAATTGAAAGGTATGCGAAGAATTAATTACCAATTTGAGAGAAAAAATCGACGGCCTTGGAACAACAAACATCCATATGTTTCATTGAGCGTAATGCGTGTTTATTTATTGGACTAAAAGTGTTCAGTCCGCGGTCCGCATCACGTTCCCGACATGTGCCCGTGATTTCCACCCCTCTCCAACCTGTGATTTACTCCCTTTCCAATTCAGAAATTGCTTAATCGAAAGCACAAAGAACCGACATTTGAAAAAAATTCAGAAGGTAATATACCTACACACATTGTGCTACAAATAAGGAAACATGCAACGTCGCCTATTACCACATTTCGCATTATTTATTAATATATCCAAGCCGACGATGTGAATACTCGACTTCCTCTTTTAACCTCCTAATCGCATAAATTGCAACGATCCGGGCACATCGACGCCTCCTCGTATTTTTACGTTTTTCCCTTTGTTGGCGGTTAACTCAGGAAATGTTATCTTCTTCATGTTCATTACAATGCCTTGGCGACATTAAATGCACCCTAAGCCGTTCGAGAAACCGACGACCCCCCATCAAATTTAAGTACAATAATACACTAAGGTAAAAACATATCCGGTCGGTGTTGGATTACTTTATACGGCTGTTTTGTACACTCAAAGCGGCAAACTCGTACATTCCGGGAGACAAACGACCACTCGAACGGTTGAACGATCACAAGAAAAAATGCCACATTTAATTTTTGTAAAGTAGTCCTAATTCTTGAGAACAATACACAAAGCTTGTGTAGCGTGTTTCTTTTTTCTTATTTGTTTCATTTCGAGGGCCAAAAAAATTTAATTACATTTATACCCAAAATATAATCATGTTCTTCTTGTTTGTATTTTTGTATTAATGACTACTGTTCGATCTGAGGCGCCGGTACCGGTCTGTTTCTGGACTCAACCGAGGGCAAAACTCGGTAAAAGGGTGTTTTTGATCAATTTTTGCATACACACGATTTAGGACGTTATTATCGCTTAATCTCATGTGTTCGGTTCCCATATTACCGAACCTCAAATCTTAGTAGTATTTGTTCGAGCGTGTATGCTTTTAATCGATTTTTATTACTGGTGCTATAAACGAGAAAAAAAATACTACTACTTAATTATGGAAATTAATAATTTATCAGTTGTCACAGGTGCACCTTAGTTATCTTGTAACCAAGTTAGATAAAAAATAAAATACCATTCGCAGGTGTACTCTCACTTTTCTTCAAACACAATTAAGTAATTATTGAAAAAATTCAAATGGCATAAATAATGTACCCGTTAGAAGTGACCACCCCTTAACACGCAACAGGTGTCATCCATTACGATTTAAATGTCGCTGAAAATATTATTCCGATCGGCCTATATTTAGAAATTTGTTACGTAACAACATTTATGATTTTTTTCTAAAGCAAGGAGGGTCAAAGAATAACTCTAATAATAAACTTGACCGAAGCAAATTATTATTAATCAAATAAAACAACACTGGACTCATTTCCTCATTCTTTATCAATCTGCGACTCTACTAATTCCGAATTGATCTCTAAAGCGATCTCTCTTATTCGAATGACAGACAGGTGTTATTTTTTTCTCTCGGATTTCCTTCCGAATTTCCTTCACTTTCACGGTCCCGGAATCCTCCGGGTGATTTGCAATGACTGACAAGGCAATTATCTCAAAAGAACTCGGACCGGTCACAAGAAAACCCAAGTAAAACGCTTTCTTCTGTATATATCGCACATACGAGACAAGTGATCCAATTAATTAAGCCGAAGGGAAAGTCGGTTCTAGAATAATATAGAAATCATAATGATACAATTTAATCGAGTCGCGGTTGTCTCTTGTGATTTTTCTCTTGCTACTTTATTTGTTCGCCGCTACTTACCCACTGGTTGTCGATCGAATTTCCCTGTGGCGGTTCTTCTTTGGTCGGCCTAAGGCCGGCTTTAGGTTTCGCAGGCGATAGTCTACTTCCCGGCCTAGCACTGAATGGAAAATAAGGGCTATCTGCTGCGAACGGTTCTCCTGTGGCTTGTGTCGGACTGGCTCCGGGACCCGTATAAACCGGACCCGCCGGACTTATGGCGTAGGCCTATTATCATTCAAAAGAAATAATTCAACTTCCAACACACAGGAAAAATTAACGTCAACGTGTACACATCTAAGTGCACTTCCGGCCGTTCGTTCGCTTCACCTGACTCGATAAAAGGGTTGGTGATTTCTCGCCTATTATTTTCAGTTTTATGGTCACGTTTGAAAATTCGATTAATGGATCTCGCCGATCGTAAATTATTTATTATTAGGGCTGTGGGGAAAAAACTTCAACAACGCAATACCTCCTCCCTTCACCGTTAATTAAGAGAAAAATAACGTGATAAAGACGAATTGAATCTTGCCGACACGATAAAACTGCATATTATTATGATTATTCTCATGACTTGATTACAAGTTACGCAGAAACGCGATAATTTTTTGATAAAAATAGTTTTTCTAGAAGTTGCGCTCTTTCAAATCTATTGTTACAATTTCAAATTAATTTTATGTTAATTGATGAACAAATGCGGCTTAAATATGTCACTCAAGTGCCAATGTCTGTCACAACTGCCAATCAAATACTCGACTTTTGCTGGTCACGTCAGACTGAGAAACATTTTCTTTTAATTTAATTAATAAACAACACAAACCATGCTATCTTTAAAAATCACAAACCCTTTACGTTAAGGAAAAATACAACGAATATATCAACTTGGTTCGTCCGTGATTTGCCCAATCAATTAAAAAATAAAACAGCAAACATATTTGCATAAAACTCACCATTCCGTTGTCAATTCCACCATATGGCGACTGAAAACCGGGTTTCTCTGAAACAGAAAAATACAAAACTTGAGAAAATCAAATCGATTTAATGATACGTCAAAATCTCTTCAATACATCTCCCGGAACAAAGTGACAAACGAAACTGACGACTCTACACTGACCTATTTCACGCGATTCGATTTTGACCATAAAGTAGAAATGTCTCGAATAAATCACAGCGGACCTTTATTACAACGTTACGATACAGTCGGACTTTTGCTATGTGGAAGTAATAATAATTATTTCGATGAAAAAACGATCCGATTCAAACCGCAAAATTTTAGTTGCAAACTTTTTACGTCCTATTTGCTGGTTATTTTCGCAAAATTCTGCTTTTTTATTCTGATGGAGATAATGCTTCTTAGGTTACAGTTTTGTTTCAGCCCCCACAAAATTACTCCACCCTATAATTCACGTAATTCTCTTTATTATTTTCTCCCCCTCTTATTCGAAATAACCTGTAGAGCACTATACAGTCAAATTGTTTCCTGTCCTGTTCGCCCCTTATTTATTACCATATCTCCATATTGCATTTGTTTTACTTCATCTTGTTGTTGGAAGCACAATCTTCCGATTTACACATGTTTTGATTAGAGCTTTTTCACAACAGTTCTAATTTTATTGTATGTAAATTTACAACAACTCATCTCATGTCAAGATTCGTATCAATAAATGACTTCTTTGCTAGAACGCTACCATAAAAAATCTGCATTCGCAGCATCCAGGCCATTGACTACCTACTCACAACGTGGCGTGATTTATTCAAAATTCTTTGTTTTAATTATGTGGTAATTGTAATTTTCCATATATTTTTTACAAAGAACAACCTTGAACTTCATTCGCTCCAGTTTCATCCTTGATGACATCACAACTAACGGAAAAAACAGATGGCCGACTGTGAAATCCAAAAAACTGAATCAAAGCAAACCCCGCCATATGGAAAGCACGATTTTTATTGCAGCGCATTCGGAAGGTGTGCGTTTTCGGGTTCAACGTATCGCTTTTGTTATTCTAGTTTTCGAAGTTTTTTGAACAAGTTGTTGTTAAATGGACGTAATATGCATCACGATGAAGAAGAAAAACGAGTTGAAATATGCTCTCATCAATCAAAATAAAATCGCATCGCGTCCTGTCAATTTATGCCGATGTAATGATGTCAAAATAAAAGAGATCTAGTCGCAACACCGGTATTTTATCGGGGTACATGTACCTATATAATGTTGGGCGGATTCTGGTGCTCACGGGAACGTGAAATATTTCTCATTACAACGTGAATGTCATAATAAGATAATATTCATTAGTGGAGATCAGAGCCAGAAGATAGGAAGTTGACCGTGGTTTTGTTCGAGACAGGTCCAACGGAGCAGAAATGTGTTGATTTCGATTATATTTGACATGTGGAACGAGGCCCCAAAACAGATTCATTGCTGAGAGATCTCGTAAAGAACATTAAATTTAAATTGACTTTCAAAAACGGTACCAAAAAGATAGTAAAAAAAATACATATTTTAAAGTTTCGACAATTTTATAGAGTCAATCGAAAAATTTTACAAAAAATTTGGATAAAACAATAATTCTTTATGAAATTTCATTTAAACTAAATTTTATTTTTGTCCTGGGAGTCGAACTAAATCATTTCTATCAATGTAGGTAAGTGCTGCGTTATAAATAGAGCCAAATTATTATTAGCCAGACTTATTTAGCTACAAAAATAAAAAATGAGTCTTCATCAATTAATCAATGTTCTAGATCTGATAATAAATTAAAAGATAATTATTACATATAAAATATAAAATTTTTCAGGCAGATTTTTGTAAGCAATAGGTAAATATTTCTTTACTTTTGTCATTTTTCAAAAATTGCTGTTATCCTACAACTAATCAAAAAATGAAATATTTAGACAAAAGCACTCAGTAACTTAACAATATTTATTTATAATAAAAATAGTGGAACCAGTTATACAAAATTAAGATTTTCCAAACTGACTACATAACCAGACCCATTATTTTGCATAATGAAGAAATGATTTATTTTCAAAATAAAAATGGGTTAAATGCAGAAAGCCGTCAAGTAACCGAATATCTTTTTGCTGTCAAATTTATCATAAATTAATTGCTATCGCATCTTATAAAATATTCAAGATTCTGTTTATTTCAGATGAGTCAGCAGTTTTATGTGCTTTTTACTTAATTATTATACCAACTGTTCGTTTAATAACTGACAGTGAAATGTAAATAATTCAAAAATTCATAAGCTTAATTGGCAATTTAAAGGCTTGATGATACCTGTTGCCCTAAAAACGAAAAATTCAAAAGCAGAGTATCGGAAATTTTAAAACATAACAGTGCAATTAATTTTATTATATTAAACATTCCACACAATAAAAACAAATCAGCTTGAAACGCTCGGTTTATTATTTTTACAGTAGAAAGCTCTTCACATGCGGAAAAAGAATCAGAAATAAATCTGTCGGTCGAAATAAGATAATTAAAATGTGAAAACGGAAAAGTAAATATTTAAATATGCCGAAAAAACAGTGGATAACATCTCAAGTGTCAAAAATTGTTTAACACCATATGTGGTAATTTAACGAAACTAAATAAACTTAACTGATTTTTCTTTTGGGGGATTTTTTAGGCCACTCTGTAAATATCAATGATACAATAACGCAACACTTTAAATCATCTAATCTAAACATCGAAATCGTAACAGCGATTTGCGTTCTGGCTTTTAATCCGTTGTCTTTATTTGGATGAACTTTTCTTTTTATGACCGCGATAATAATTTATTAGGATCACATCTCGTCAAAGAAAAAAAAAAACAGAAGAAAATGTCGAAACCCACAATAAATTAACTATACAAACTCGGAAAAAAAACTTTAATCCATTACTTAATAAGAAGCAAAATTGTAATGTCTTGTATAAAAGACGGTTGAATACCAAAAGCAGATGTTTTGTAGTATAACGAACTATCTGAAAACGCGGCCACGTTTTAATGTAGTCGTCTCACTTTACCTGTTGGAAATAACAGCAAGACATTAGCCGTAAACAAGAACGAAAGAAGATACACACACGAGCATTTTAACAGCAGGATAATGAACTCTAACTGTTCATGTCGTAGGGACCAATTCGTAAGAGCAATTAAGTATGAATATGACCCATATACACATTCGATATATGGCGCCTATTATGCGAACCCTTCCAGAAAAATCAAAATTAAGTACACCCGAATTTTTTCGCGTGCTGCAAACTTTACTTACGACACGAGACATGTGCATAAAAAACATTCCGCAAAATAATATACTCCATGAAAAAAATCTTTTCATGCAGTGTCGACAAAACGGTTAAAAGGGCAAGTGAGGGCATTAATGTTGGGGCAAGGTGTAGTATAGGTACCTTGTACTTTATTTGTCCACCTGTTTATCATTTTCCTTTTAAATCTCGATGATTTAATCACTCGAGGCGCGGATTAATCTTAGTGAGCGGTGAAATTGTCACAAAGAAATCAACGCGGCTTGGAGTATTTGAAAGAGATGTTAAATTTTGGTCCACCGTGTATATTTGAAGGTTCCTCGCAAGCTCTCCCTCAAACAGGAAACACCAAAACATTCTTTTATCCCACTGAAGCATCAAATCCCTAATTTACGATAACAACAACGACGTCGCAGCTAATCCCCCGTCAAAATTCCCTGCATCTTTTGCTTCCACGTACCGGAAAATGCGAAATGCCGCCACCAAAGGGCCGAATAACGTAAATAAACCACTCGTTAACAAACTTCTCACAATGACAACACTGGAGCAAAATGATCAACCTCTCAAACAGCCAGGGGACTTTTCAAAACCACCACAACGGCTCAAAATCCAGTTCGACTGAAACTCGCAGGCGTTATTCGTTCGATAAACGTCTCGAAAAGCGAAATTTCACCGAAAATTTCCCGATTTTAAACAAGCTGTTTTAATGTTTTGGATCGCACGCTTAAAACCATGGTCGTATTTTGATGACAAACACGCACAGAACGGCCCCCCCGACCCTAACGAGGCCTTCGCGGGGACGGTATTGAATCAAAAATTCACTCACCTGGTGCCTTGTTTGCGATTTTATTAAAACAATTTGTAAAAACCTCATATAAATGATGCATAGGCTCTTCATCGCTGGCAGCCATTTTGACTTACTACTGACAACTGACGACGCTGACGACACCTATAGACGACCACCAAACAACAAACCAAGGGGGAAATTCAAACGGGACACGCCACTAAACACGCAATTACCTAATTACCATTAATTAGGCTCATTATGATACTATTGAACCGATTATCTGATAATTCTGCATAACAATTGTTAAGTGGGTAACACAAACAAATGACTAATCCGTGAAACGATCCAATTCGTATATTTAGACCTTAAGATCCAGAAATAATTTTTTGCACACAGTTTTAATAAAACATTATCTTTAATGCTGTTAAAATTGTAAATTGGATTTTTTAACAAATTTCACAAATTCAAACTTGACGCCCGAAACGTCATTTTCTGTCAGCTGTCAAAAGGTGAGGTTATAAATTTTATAATGGATGTGGATTCGGAAAGCACTGGAACTTCAATTGACGAAAACACAGAGAATTTCTGCGACAATCCAACTCGGGACACTTTGGCCGAGGGTCTTATGGGCTTAATCAAGCCCACGGTGGACCAGCTAGACGAACGTGTGCGAGCCACAAGGTACCCCTTGTCTCAAGCGCCCTTTGCCACTCACCCCCTTCTTTCAGGATCTCTCAGTTGGAACTAAAACAGTGTATTGAGACTCTCTGCGAAGACCTGAAGAAAATCAACGAGAATCAACAATCAACTGTTGATCTTGATGCTTACGTCAAAAAGCTTATCAACGCGAAACAGAGAGTGACTGTGTTATCCAACATTTTGCAAAACGTCCAAGACCGGCTCAACAAAGTGCACGCGTCTATTGACAAAGAAACAGTCAAGCGGAAAGTCATTTTGAATAATACCATAGAAGACCATACCCCTTAATGTTGCTCAAAACGCCGCAGTATGACCTAAGGGGGCACCCGGAGGTGTACGAGCCGAGCGAAGATTCGTTCTTGCTCCTCGATGCACTCGAGCAAGAGTTGGGGTTTTTGGAGGCCTTGGAGCCCCTTTTTGCGCTAGAGATTGGCTCAGGGAGTGGGGTTGCCATCACGGCTTTGGCATCATGTCTCAAGTGCGAGTGCTTCGCCACTGATATTAATCCAGACGCGTGTGAGGCGACAGCCGAAACGGCTGCTTTGAACAGGACTAGAGTGAATTGCATCAACATGGATTTGCTTTTTAATTTTAGGGAAAATTTATTTGATGTTATTTTATTTAACCCCCCTTATGTCGTTACGGACTCTGCGGAAATAAGGGGCTGTGGGTTAAGTCGAGCGTGGGCTGGGGGTTGTACAGGTCGCGAGATTACCGACCAGGTGCTCTGTAATTTACAAAATTTTTTGACACCAAAAGGAGTCTGTTATATGGTGATTTTGAAAGAGAATAACATTGATGAAATTACCTCACTTGTACGTAAAAACAATTTTCGCTCGGAAGTAATCAAAGACAGGAAAATAAGAGGAGAACATTTATTTATACTAAAATTCTCAAAAAATGTCTAGAACATGCAGGTATACAAAAAAGGTATATGGCATTAAATAATTATACAAAATAAATAAAAAAGTTCGGCGTTTTGAAATATTTTGCCCCGAAAATTTTCCCGTCTTCAGTTGGGGAGCTCAAGGCAATGTCTTCGTTCATTAAAATCGCGCCAAATACGAAGTTTCTCTTAAGTGCGTCCATAAGGGCCGTTGCTACGCCCTTTTGTCGATGGTTGCGGGCCACCCAAATCCGGGAAACCCCACATTTCACAGGGTAGGACTCCTCTGAACATAAGTCGACTTGGTCTTGGTGGGTTGTTAGTAATTTATGACCGGTTGTTTTGACTTCCGCCACCAAAGCCCCGATTATAACTTTACTTTTGACGTAGAAAAATATCTAAAATAAAGCCTGTAAAATTGGCGCAGTTGATAAAACAGTTCACCTGTGAGTTAGCTGTGTTGAATTCAATATCAAAGTACCCCAAATCGCGGTTGATCACTTCCATCACCTCTTTGACTTTCTTCCACCAGATTTTTGAGTCACCCGGTACAATTTGGATGACTTTACCGTTGCGTAGGTCGCTGGAGACGACGCGTTCGTTTTTCCAACCCTAATTAAATGGTTATTAATGTTTTTTTAAGTTCAGAAACTCACAGTATATCGGAAAATATGGCCGGCGTTGTGATAATTCAGATGCATGATTTCATCACCCGGGTCTCCCATATGATAAATAAATTTACACTCGGTGCACTGGGTGACCCCCCATCTCTTTTGTCCCGCATCTAGCAACATCTGGTCCTTGGAAATCGGCCTAAACTTCTTCGCTACGTTCAACACCTTATTCTCCTTGGTTGGGGTCGGTAAGGCAGTTTTCCCTGGATAGAAAACCGGGAATAATTTCTTATCATTCGACGGCATCGACTCCAGAACCGAGCTCAAGTCCCGTGCTTTTTTCGGACTGTTTAGAGCCAGTCCCGAGGTCATGTTACACATCTGAGACGTGGGGGACATCAACAAGTCCGGATTTTTCCCCTCGTTTTCTTTATCTTCCAGAGAATCGATAATATTCGAAATTTCCTCATCGGGAATTAGGGGTTTCTCAGGCTCGAAGTCCAATTTTGGACGTTTGGGGCTGATTCCCTCTTGCACTCTCGGCCGTTTCAGCGGGTTCTTGTTCTGAATTAAACTAATCCGTCCGTTGTTCATTTCGAGTTTTATGTTGGGG
The DNA here is from genome assembly GCF_031307605.1 of Tribolium castaneum. NCBI lineage: Eukaryota > Metazoa > Arthropoda > Insecta > Coleoptera > Tenebrionidae > Tribolium > Tribolium castaneum. Next base: position 17,598,628 of record NC_087396.1, read on the forward strand.
TTTACTGTGACTACGGCTTTGTGACGGCAAGATTTGAAGAATTTTTTTGTGGGGTCGGGTTCGGGACTGGGAGTTGGGTCGCGAGGGGGCTCTTCGGGGGCGACCTGGATGGATTCAGGGCACACTTCGATCGACTCAGTTGAATCAAGGACTGTATTGAGAGGAGAGTTTTCGATTATGTTAATTGCGGCCTCGAGGGCTGCAATTTTGCTGATTTTGCGGATTTTTCGCTTTTTTATCTTGTGTCTGACTCCCGCGTTGATTTGCCCTGATCGACTGCAAAACAAAGTTTGAAGTAAAATTTTGTTGGGCCGTCCTGTAGTTTAATATAATCATTGACGTAAAAATCAAGTTGCCATTGTCATTCATATAAAATTAAAAAAAATCAAAATGAAAAAAAAAAAACAATTCGATACTAATTTGTGTTAATCGTCTGTTTTCGTTAATTTATTAACAAAGACTGTAAAGCGTGGTAAAGCTTAATTTTGACACACAAATAATTTAAAATGAAAAATCAAGTTGCCTTGCTGCTGTCATTTTCAAATCGTAACAAATAAATGCGACTAACCTGAACTTGCTCCTCCTGTTGCACAAGAAATGGGGGTTTCTTTTGCGCCCCTTTGTGGGGTTGGGTCTCTTGGTGAGGGCAAAGGGTCGTGGCAGGACCTCGTTATCGGACTTGGGGTAAAACTTTCTGGAAGGGAGAGACATGTCTTTGTCAGGAAAGAGAGCGGTACGTATTTTCGGATTTTTGCAGTCTTGGTTAGGGGCTGTGTCAACTTGCGTTTTACTACGTATTAATTTAGGAAAAATTGTGTTGGTGTATGCATCATGTGGCGTTTTGAGTTTCTGTGTTGGCGATTCATTGGTGGTGGAAGGCGTGAAGACTTTAGTAGTGATGTTGGTGTTGTTCGGTGTGTGGACTGTGTGGCCCTTTTCCACGAGACCAATGATGTCATAATCGCTGACACATGTGTCGTGGGAAAAGACGTTTTTGGCACAGTCCTCGTCGAAGTCCAGCGGACTTATGCACCCTAGATCGTCGTCGCACGGGGAGCTGTCTGGAAAGAGGGCTCTTCTTCTGCTGGAAACCTCTGGAGTGTGCTCGATTTGCGGATGAGGCTTCATCACATTGGGTCTAGAAGAGTTTGTCAAGAGGCCGGAAACAGCACAGCCACTTACCTGACCAACTGGCGGGAAACATCCGCTCTGAAGGGGCATAACAATCACACGTGACGGCTGCACGAATGGCGGGGTTTGTTTACGGTTCACGCACCTCAAACCGTTTTTCTAACCAAACTTAACGGATTAGGGGACATGAAAAGCCGTTCCCGCCGGAAAAACAGGAAGATGATTGGCTGCCGGGATCAGGGTGACACAGACGCATGCGCGGGAGGTTTTTCTAAAAACGGTTTGCAACAAAAAATCAAAGACCAGCAATAGTGGAGAGATAACTAAAAAAATAAAAATGGTCAGTAAGTTTCAGTGTTAGAACAGTGGTTAAAATTATTTTATTTCCCAGCACCCCGTTGGTAGGACTGTTTTTTGAAAAATTAGCATTGTAGTGTCGCCAATCGTCCACATCGAAACTTCCCTACTGCAAAATCCCGCAGCCTGCTATAACCTTGGCGCCATATAGCAATGTCTAGTAAAATCATCCTGTATAAAAAAAGTATTGTCAACGTAGTGCTTGTTGTGTTTTGATTCGAGGAGTGCAAGTAAATAGCAGTGCAAATTGTAGTGTAAATTATGATAAATTCAGTGCAACATTGTAAAAAGCCTTCTGTGACAAGGTCCATGGAATATAATTGGTGTTATTGGATTTAATAAGGTACGTTAAATGTGATCATTGACTAAATTTGTTGTATGGCTTGTGTTGAGACACCTGTTCACACCTATCTCCACCGAAATTCTTTTATTTTTTTCATGAAATTCGGACGGAAAGTGTCTAAAAATCATTACCAGTTTACCCTGATTAAGTTCAACGTTTAAAAAACTCCCCAAAGGTGCTTTCAAGCAAATTTTTCACTAGAAAATTGCGTAATTCGTTGGCAATTTACACTTTTATTTTTGTGTTACCCAGCCAGAATATTAATTTTAAATGAAGTCCTTCTTCAAGGTGGTTCTATGAAAAAAGCAGTCCAGGTTAAAGATCACAAATCGGTGATACCTAAACACAATATGATTCATAATTTACTTTTCAAATTATCTCGGGTTAATGTGCTAAATATCAGCAGGCATGTGACTAATTTTTCGCGAATTATTTTTAGACGCAACATTTGTTTTCCCCAAAGCCACACCTGCAAAAAATCGGATTTATTTTAAATAGGAGTACAGTCTTGGATCGAGTTTATGATAAATTGTAGTGCACCAGAGCCAAGTTATGTTACCATAGCAACGCATAATCAAGTGCACTGCGTCTCATTTGTCATTTTGAATTAATATACCGAACGTCTTTTCTAGGCCGCAGTCCAATTATTGAATTATTTTTTCCAGAAACGAAAAATTTCGAATGTCTTGCCAATGTATTTGCATCTCTCTGATCTTGCAGTTAGACATGACGTTTTTTGGAAAGATAGAAACGATGTAAGAAACTATCGTGATGTGTAGGTAGAAGTAGCAAACCCCTCGCTTTGTATTTGTCCAGTATGTTCATTGTGTGACATCAATAACAATAACATTTTTTATGTTTTTTCCCATTTTTTATTTAGCATTTAATATTTCAAGATTGGTAGCACTCAGTATATGCAAAACTTAGGCTAGTTCTGCATAGGTAGTAGAGTATATTTTGATGGTTTTTAGTTTATTTACAAAAAAATTAAGCTAGATTTATGTCTATTTAAAATAGAACATTTTGCGTGGAGTTGATTCGGTTTGTATCATTTTTACTACCTACAGATGGTTTTGTATCTCCATTCCGACACTGCTCGTAAATAAACATTTGAAAAAGTCACAATTGTTTTGTACCTATTATTAGCAAACTTTTATACTGAGGGATTATTGCCCTCTAACAATAACCCCAATCTTGTTAATATTGATTCTGAACCTAGGCGAGGTTTAACTCGTTCTCAATTCTAAAAATATTTTTCCCATGTATGTACAAGCTACAAAGTACTGAAATCTTATTTTAAATATTTGTAATGTGCTATTCTTATTATTTCGAATGACTAATATTGCGAGAATGAAACGTTTTTCATTGCAGTGTAGGATATAACTATGCAAAAGTCGTTTTTGTAACAGTCGACTATGATACACGTCGATTGCTTGATTGGTGCTTCTTATAATTACTGTCAAAGAATGACATGTGACAGTTTGTCTTTTGTTTTCCATGGCCGACTCAAGTGCATAATTTGATCATGACAATGCCGTAGTTGCCATCCTAACTAATTACCAAGAGCCATCCAAACTTTACACTTCCACTATTCAATGCAATTCAAAGAGGCCACGTGTGTGCTCAAAACACACATAAAAACACGAAAATGTGCAGTAAGCCGATTAAAATTTACATGGATTTTTCAATGTAATTCTATACGTTTTTACAATGCTGATAACGTATTTATTCTTGCATTGTACAAATAACACTGACTTGTTTTGTTCATTGGAAGTATTTTCGCGACGTTTATTAGGTGAAATAAAAAATTATTGAGGCAATTTTCAGATGAAACGACTACCATTTCTCGTTTAATTAGAATTTCAGTGATTTAATTATGAAGTGAAATCCTATTCGAATTTTAAAGTTGCGGGTGGATATAACTGTGTGCGAAATGGATTCTATTTATAGTGCAATTTTGGGACAAAGTTCTGAAAATGTATAATTTTCCTTAAAAAAATGCAGTTTATTAATAATTTTTCGTTTTATTAAATTGAGGTTTATTTTGTTTGTTTTTTGTTTCAAAATTAAAGAGAAATTTAAATTGTATTGAGTTTTTGTTTAGGATTCATTGCTACCATTATGTTCAAAATCTTTTACAAGTTTTGTACAGAGTTTAGCAAGAAAATATTGACAGTATTTTTTAAAAACTTTGAAGAATGTTTAAGGTTCCGTTTCTAGAACAATTAAATCTCAGTTAAATTTTATCTCTTCGTTTGATGCTAAGGTAGTGCGTATATGATTGGCATTGCTATGTTTTAACTGAGCTTTAAATTTATCTCTCAGATGAATATGTTTCCAGAAACTGGCCCTTAGTAACGAATTAGATGGATACATCTTCATCGTATTTTAGTTGAAATAGTACAAGGCTTATTGGCAATTAGAGAGATATCTGTATTCGGATTTTGATTTATCCTTAAAAATGTAGGAGTATTGAACAAACTTTCTCTGAATCAATTTTCAACGATACGGTATTTATTTTCGGTACGTTTTGTTGTTTAATTTGACAAAATATTTTAATGATGCGATAATTGATGTAGGGGGTCTGGAAATATTTGTTTATTGATAAATGCCATGAAGCCACAGAAGAGCTATTGAATATTTTAGTAATATTGAATAACAAGTGTGATGTCACGAGTTGCTTTAATCAGATTAATTTAAAATATGTATTATCAATTATCACTGAAAAGTTGGTGGTTTTTACTGCAATTTCAGCCACTACGATAAATATTTCGCAATTTGAGTCTCAAAGAAAGCTGAATATTCTCGTTATATAAACTATTATTGTTTTGATCGAAAGTAAAATGACAGATCCGAGTTTCAATTTTTCATGGTTTCAAGATTACTGTGCATCTATTGATCCATAAAGCGATATTAATCGAGAAAAAGTAAATTTTGTGTTTAGTCTCCTGTTTCTCGTAATTCAATCAAGATTCGTGTGCTTCTAAGAATGTACTTTTTCGGTGATGCGTATGTAGGGTCAATACTTGTAAATAAACTTATCAATAAAATGAGTTCGCGGGTCAGTAAACTTCATTGAAACTGCTACATAATTTATCAAGTTCCATTTCGTTTCCTGAATATTTGTATCTTCGCTAGTCGCCTTAGCGTCGCTGAAATGTCCACCTAGTGACGATGCTCGCTTATACCTTTATGGTAATTGGTCGGAACGTGTGCCAAATACGTTATGGTGTTTTTACAGTGTCGCAAGAGTCGCAAGATTATGGCCAGCGGCGACAAGAAGAGTCCACAACTGAGCAAAATCAAAGTCAAGGTCGGAAATAGTACGGTGACAGCCAGTGATTCGGACGCTAGCGTGGAAACTAATAGTTTGAGTGCGGATAGTACGACGGAACAGAATAATGTCACGCAAACTGAAAAGCGACGAAAGAAAGCCAGGAGGGGGTCGGAATGGGAAATTATGGAAGGGTTGAAAGATGGGCAAAGGTTTGAAAGTAAGCCGAACCCGTTTAGTGGATTTTTGCATAAGAAGAGGAAGTGGCCTTTGAAGGGGTGGCATAAGGTATCTGATATTTATAAGTGCTTGTAAATTTAGACGGTCCCGAAACTCCTAACTAATGACTGGGTTTATTTATGCAGAAATTAATTATGATGTAATTAATTTTGAGGCAAAGGTTATAAATAAATTGAAACTGCAGACTTATTTTGTGCAAAAATAAATGAAAAGCTCAACGAAAAATAGTATCAAATCTTGATAAGGTTCCAACTTATTAAATTAACATTCACTTTGTGTTTTTGATTATTCAAACAAGAAATTGTGTCAATTAAATTCATTTCGATCGCATTTCTGAATTAACCACAATATTTCCTTATCGTTACATGAAATCGATATTTTTAATTGGAGCAGTAGTTCATTTGGGTCAAAATAAGCACAAAATTGGAGGGAAATTTGCTTAGAAAGAATTGTAATGAAGTCATTTGAAGTGTATTTAATTTGAGGACAGAAATTTTTTGTTTTATTTTAATTATTTCAAGTGTCCTTGCTGTGTAATAGTTTTGACGGTAATTACCAATTTTATTTCCTGAAGCTAGGAAACAATATATTTTAGAGAACGATTTCTTCTGTTATTTTGTACGTTTTTAATTTAAACTGCAATAAATTACTTTCACGGACCTATCAGCAAGGGAAAAAATTATAAGAGGAAGAAAAAGCAAGAACAACTTGTGAAAGGTTTTAATTATTGTGTGACACTCTCTATTGCCATAAATGCGAAGATACAAATAAATGTCCCCAACATTCATTATTTGAAGATTACTTAGACATATTCTGTTAAATTTCCTTTTCACCTTTGACATCTTATGTCGATTCTTGCGATTTCATGTTTCTAAAGCATTATATTGAAAATGTATCGTAAGTGTATTTAATGGAAAAATTACTATTTTCGATTCATTGTGAAATATTTAAAATTGTATCTTCCAATACTGAGGTAATAATTAATGCGGAGGTCGCAGCTAAACGTCACTGTTACAAAAATAAATGTGATTCTGCATAATAGATCACGAAGTCCTTTGAAACTTTGGTAATTTCGACATTAGTGGTATTAGTTCCCAGGTGATAAAAAGTGAGTTTTTATTATGAAATTGAAACAGATGTAAGACCAACCCTAAAAGGGATTGGCCGTAGGGAAAAGCAAGGGTGCGATTTCACCCTTCGTTATTTTTCCAAAGAAAATAAATCCAATTACCCGATTTATGAATTTACTAGATTTACTGCCGGAAAAACTCCCAGACTAGGGATTACACCTTCCAAGGAGGCGAAATTAAACTTGGATGCGAGAATTTTGACAGAAGCGAAATTAATTGAATTTGCAAGATGCTAAACAGTTTTTAAGGCATTTGGAAGATTTATGATTCTGAATTGGGATCAATTTGTGCTTGTGTCACTTTTGACATGCGATATTTATTTGTTTCTAATTAAATCCATCCAATCAACCTCGGTTAATTTATTGCAACGTTAAACTCTTCCATTATGTCACATTGTGGAAAGCTTCTAATGGTTTTGTTATCTACTTATAATTTATAATTATGTCATATTGCTTGTGTTTACTTGCAAACATTCGAAAGTGGCACAACTTGCATGAGAAACGATACAGAAATGTCGCTTGTCAAATTAGCGATAATAACAGCTGTTAATTAATTACAGGATAATTGGTCTGCTCGAATTATTTTTTGCTTTGTCAAGGTCATGACGGTTCAATACTCGGTACACCTTGTATAAAAAATAAGAATCTGACTTTTAATCCGGTTGACCTTACAGTCATTAAAATTAATAAATGTCAATTGTCTATTTGTGTTGGTTTGTGGGGTCTGCTAATATAAAAAATATACTTATTCGAGTTTTATTCCAGCGTTATTTTTTACTCGAAAAGGGTATATTAGTTTATGGAAAGGGCCCTAATGAAATAAGTAAAGGAAAAATCCACGGCACCGTCGATATTGGTTTGTCTGTGATCACTACGAAAAGCAAGAGGCGACGTATAGATATAGACGCGGAAGAATTTATTTATCATTTGAAAGCGAAAAGTGAGGATGCTTTTACGAGCTGGGTACAACAACTCACTGCTCACCGGTTGTACAGACAACATATTTTGACGTATGGAACGAACGTTGGGACGCTTTTTAAACCAGCCGATGGGTTGCATAGTTAGTTAACATTTGAGAAAAAAAACTAAAGCATTAAAAATAAATTTGAAGGTATACCGAGGACTCCTGAAATAGTGAGTCGCGATGGCAGCCTTACTCGAGGCTTGCAACCGCCATCTAGTGGCGGCCGGCTCAGTTTATGGCTCCAGGAATCACTCTCTTCCCTTGAACAATTTCAAAGAGATACAACAAATGTCGAACAAAACGTAACGAAATTATCGCGACTCTTGCAACAAATCGAAGCTAGTGCTATTTTGGGGACTGAGGTTTGTGCCAAGTGACTTGAGACAGGGTTTAAGTAATGTCTTACAGGTGGTTGAGGCACTCTCGCCCAATATTAAAAAAGATAGGAGGAAGTTTGGTTTGAAGAAGAAAAAGTCGTCGAAAGGTGGCAGTGTTGATCTAACAATACAGTTCAGTGCAGCTAATAAATCATCAGGAACCGATGCTGACAACACTTCGCCACTATCTGCGAATTCTTTTTCAGCTCTTTCGACCTCTCCTCAGCAACTTGGAGTCAATACCGTGGCCAGTTTGCCAGTGCCTAATGCTTCAACAACTCCAACTCCTGATAGTCTTAGTAATGTAGATGTTATCTCCTTGTCAACGGAGAATCAGCTTAGGGAAGATTTCTTGTCGTTGGCAAAAACTGGTACTTTACCAATCACTGTGTCAGTTTATTGCTCTTAAATGAGATATTTTCAGTTCTTGGTAGTCTTAAAACGTTAACTTTTGGCTTAAGTACCGAACGTGAGCGTCTTAAGTCAGCTCTAGAGTTAGAAGGAACCGTCAATGTCAATCAAAGTGTAGTTAATTTAAGAAATAATCTAAACCAAGTTCTCCAGCAAAACACCGAACTGAAAAGTCGTCTGTTGCGAATCCACGAAGCTTCAGACTTGACCGACTTGTCTTCGTTAGAGCAGCTCTCGGAAAACGTGAGTCGGTTTTCGGTTTGGTGTATTGAAAATTGGTCGTGTTTTTTTGATAGCATCGTCCCTATAACGCTTCGTTGAGCTATAGTTCCTCGTGTGTGAGTGCAACCGAATTTTTCGATGCCGAAGATTTACCGACTGAAAAAACCATCCTGGATACCGAAGATCCAGACATACAAGAAGAGGAATCTGAGGTGCGTACACGTTCTGAAAGTAGTTCGGAGGCGGGCTCGCTCTCCAGCGGCGAAGGAAGCATCAGTTCAGAGTCTGAACTCGGCACGGAGCTAAACACAGTCAATAATTCGCTAGATTTGGCAGGTAGGTTGATTTTTGGTTGTGGTTTTCGGTTTGAACGGAAACGAAAGCGAAAGCAGAGATGGAAAGGTGAGTCAGTAGAAATGTACCCATTATAACCCTATACTATATTCGACATTTGTTTTATTTTCGTATTGTAAAAACAAAAACGAAAAAAGTGAAAAAAAACAGGTAAAAGCAAATAGGCTGCGCAGTCAAACGTCCCCCTTTATTGTTGAAGCTTAACGTACTAATTTGCAATAACTACTATTAGGTTTATTTTTTTGTACGGACACTTTGCGTCAAAATTGCCTAAAATATCGAATTGAGTCAAAGAATTGTTCGTGTGGAATACGTTTTGGAGCATATTTTTTTTTAAACTTTAAAACACTATTTCTCGATGCTTTTGCAATAAAACTTGGCATATATTTATTTTCCATAAGAAATGATTTGGCTGTGCAACCAAACTTAAAATTGTTCACTTGTTTGGTATTTGAGTGATTTTTGACAGTTTGCACTTGTTTTGTATAAGTAATCTCGTACCACGATTTAAACCAATGATAAAGTAGGTTGTGTGACACCGATTTCTTTTGCATTTGTTTATGTAGTTCGTATCCCTTTAATTTCTAATACTAGTTAACTTAATTTAATTTATCATTCCTCTGTCAAAAACCTTAAAGCACTTAAAACTTGTTACTTCATTGTCAAAATATGACAATAATGTGACAGTTTTGAGTTTGTGTGCGTCCAGTTTTTCCAAATTTTTCCATTTTTCATGGGTGGCAAAAAGCGAAATCACCTCTCGTGCAAATTTTACCTAAACCAAGGTACTAGAAATGGGTAACATCCCTACTGACTCCCTTTCCCTTTATATCGAAATTAACACCCTGTTTTTTAGGGTCCCAGAGCCTGACCGGCCGCCGGACGGTCCTTCCTGCACCTCGTCCCCACACCGAAGGCCTCTCCCTATGGAACCTCTTGAGCAGAAACATCGGCAAAGACCTGTCCCAGATAAGTATGCCTGTGGCCCTCAACGAACCCCTCAATGTCCTCCAGAGGCTGTGCGAAGAGCTCGAGTATTCCGAATTGTTGGACAAAGCGGCTTCTTTGGACGACCCGTACGAACGTATGGTCCAAATAGCCGCGTTTGCCGTTTCCGCCTATGCCAGTACTCTTACCAGAGCCGGAAACAAGCCTTTCAATCCTCTATTAGGGGAGACGTATGAGTGTACTCGAGAGGATAAAGGGTTTAAGTTTTTGGCGGAACAAGTGTCGCATCATCCCCCCATTAGCACTTGTTATGCGAAAAGTAATAATTTCACGTTTTGGCAAGACGCAAGAGTTAAAACAAAATTCTGGGGGAAAAGTATGGAGTTTCAACCGCTGGGGAGTGTGCATGTGCTGTTGCCCCGAACCGGGGATTTATACACGTGGAATAAAGTCACAACTTGTGTCCATAATTTATTCAGCGGGCAAAGATGGGTCGATCAGTATGGAGAGTTGAGAGTTAGTAATGGGCGAATCACGTGCAAGTTGACTTTCAACAAGGCCAGCTATTGGTCGGCGAAAAGACACGAGGTGAGTCCTGTTTTCATTTTGTAAACGCAACAGAATAACACACTTTGAAGAATAGCAATGCACATTGTTTTTTGGCCCAGACAACTGTAAATAATATTTTTACACATTTTCACAGCTAGGGTATATGGATTTTTAAAGGCACTTGTGCGGTAAAACAACAAGAAAAAATTAGGCTTTCAGAGATTCTAAAAAAAATAGATACTTAATGATAAGTGAAGTTCATTAATGCTGAAAGAAGATACCGCTCTCTTTTATACTCGAGTTCCGAGCGTTGTAGATAATCACTTCAATAGTCTAGAAGTAGAAATAAAATGAAGATTCGCGGTTTCCCCACAAAAATACTTTGGTTTGAAGGTACACTTCAGGTGCACTTTGAATTGCGTTTTTTTCAAATGCTGGCAAAAATTTTCAGTGTTTGTTATTTATGATGTAGATGATTGTGAAAAATAATAATGTAAAAAATTTCTAGAAAAATTTGCTTCATTTTGGAGTAAAAAAATCTTAAATTTTTGTATTTTTTCCCAGAAATGAAACAGCAAATTAATAATAAGAATAATAAGAATAATAAGAAAGGTCTTTGACCAGAAAGTTTCGTTTTATTTTTGTGTTAGGTATTTTACAGCGTTCAGTTTTATTAAAGCCCTCAACTTAGCTTGGGGTTTCAATATTAAAACATCGCGCTGTAAAATTGTACCTCCCGCAAGTATAATGTAAATTACTATTTCAGGTCGTGGGGGCCGTGTTCGACGAGTCGGGCAAGACGGTGCACCGTTTGTTTGGTAAGTGGTCAGAGTCGTTGTACTGTGGGGTCCCCCCATCGGCTCGGTGCATTTGGAGGGCCGGGAATTTGCCCCCGAACCACGAGCGTTACTACGGATTTACCCGATTCGCAATCGAGTTGAATGAATTGGGCCCCGATGCGCATTTGTTGCCGCCTACTGATACTCGTTTCCGGCCTGACCAGAGGGCGCTGGAGGAGGGTGATTTGAATACGGCCGAAACCCTGAAATTACAGTTGGAAAGTGCGCAGAGAGACCGTAGGAAGAGGAGGGAGGAGTTGAATATCAGGTATGAGCCGCGATGGTTCTCGAACCAGAAGGATGATATGTGGGAGTACAATGGGAAGTACTGGGAGATGCGGAAAAATCCCGGGTTTGCGAATATGCAGTTCGAGTCGTTGTGGTGACTGGCAATACGCAATTTGTAGGCTAAACCAGTGATTTGCGTGCAATTATAGTGATTTTAGTATTTAAATTGTTTCCTTATGAATGCCATGCTTGTATAAACCGGTCGTTTCAGAGTTACTATTTTATTTTTAAGCAATAAGAGATTTAATGATTATAATGGAATGAAGTGTAGTGATATATCCATTAGTTTTTAGGTAGTGGCATTTTAGTTACGTAGCTAATGCAAAAAATCAATTGTGTATTGGTAAGAAAATAAAAATTCCACTTTGAACTTTCCTATCTAGTCACTAATTATTGTTCAATAAGATTAAATAATGTATTGTTATTGTTGTAACTTAATATTTATTTTTATGTTAAGAAATGTAATTTTTCTTTTATTGTTTTTGATGGAAAACATATAACAGCTACATTGTTCATAAATTAAAGTGTCTTTTTCGGATTCTTGTAGAATTAGTTGGATTTTTATGTCAATGAAGGGTGACAATAATCACTACAACGCCAATTGTTTAAAGGAAGCTTCATTTTTAAACATGCGCATTGCTTTCACAGGACCTAACTAGACGTTATCATTCATTTTAAATTCTGTTATTTGTAAAATGCTCTTTTAAAGGTGAAGGTTAAATAAAAATGTTAAACATTACAAATCCAATCTCATCTTTTCTATCCCTCTTTATTTCAAGTTAGCTATAAAGGTGAATCTGGGTTTAAATTACCTCCAGATATTTTGAAACAGCTCAGGTTCATTCTTAATTTGAATCTCATTATATTATTTTGAATTTATTTTTACTTCACAAACGAATAAAATAATAATATTTAGTATTTGAATTCCAAGATATTATTTTTTAAACTATGTACCTTACGAAAAAACAAATTAGTGTACACTATCAAGTACTTGAATGTTTTCGAAGTCATTTTGATTATTGAGTTACTCAAAAAAATATTCAAATGGCACCTTCCTACGGCGATTTTTTTTTTGGTAAGAGATTCTGCTCTATACATAACTTCTACTTTAATAAAATTAATTTTAAACCATTTTAATAAATTATTAAAATTGCGGTTCGAACTCATTACGAAGATTTTTCAACTTTGAATCCATAGGATACAACCACTTCGGCCAAGTTTTTAAAAGTCCCTATTTCCCATCGTTTTTTCCTAATCAAAATTTTCCAAAATAATTATGTTACTCATTAGTAAGTGAAATCCCAAAATATTTTCGCTCAATTAAATTATTTATAATTCAAATCTCTATTGTTTTGCTACTTTGGTACTCTACAGGGTGTCGGCGAATTTCGAGTTCAGAGTGTTGTAAAGAAGCACTTTACTAATCCAAATATAGAAAAAAATTAAAATTGAGGGATTCCGCACAAAGTTACATTGGTTTGAATTAATCTTAGAATTACGTTTTCTTCAAATGCAGGCAAAAAATGTTAGTGTTTATTGTTTATTTGTTTATTCATGGTGTAGTGTATAGATAATTGTAGAGAATAATAATATAAAACATTTTTTTAATTAGCTTTATTGCCGTTCCATTTTTAAGAAAAACTACTAAAAAAATAATGACCAAAATAAAGTTAACTTTTAAAGAAATTGTTTTCCATTATTGTCCACTATCATCTATATCATAAATAACAATAAACACTGAAATTTTTTGCCTGCAATAAAGTGCTCTTGAAGTGCACATTTCGAACCAATGGTAATGGTATGTAGGGGCAACCAATTATACAAGAAGCATGAATTGTGAGTAGCCGACATTTGATTAAAAAGTTGTTCAAACACCATCATTTAAGGATAAACAGGTGTTTGGAGTATTTTAATGATAAAAGTGGATAAGACATAAGAAAGGGACGAGGCTTATGCTCTGAAATATATAAATTCGTTTAAAATTCGCCCTTCCCCTTACAGGGCCCTGTTTTATCCGGATATTTGACAGGTGCATCAGTGGCGGCCCGACCAGCTGGCGCACCACATGATCAATACATGTATAAAATTAACCATCACGTACCAGTGTGTAATCAAAAGTAACGTGGCCCCAAGCGCACCACATCTCCAGTGACAAATCGTTCGCGGCCGCGACTCCACACTATGTCATCGTCGCGCCCCAATTCCGCTTTGACAAGCCGCACAAGAGTCGCGTTGTAATTTGTGACATATCGTGTTTGTAAACAGTGACAATATGCCAGTGATTTTACTCGACCGGTTGCCTGTGCCCAATCTGCGGATGTACTCCGCCGGCAGTGTCTTGGCCCTTTCGGCGTGCGTCTACTACGCCACGCAGGTGATCAAGGACCCCGACTGGGGGGCCGTCGCCGAAGACATCAAAGACTCCAACAGAAGTAACGCCTCGGTGCCGCTTGGCCGGTCCATGGGGCAGTTTGTCTCCGACGTGTTCAGTGTTATGATAAGGGAGCCCATCTGCGTGTGGGTGAGTGCCGGCTGATGCTCCCGGATTCTTCCGGATTACCGGAAATGTGGCGCAATCTTGGGATAACATTACCGCAAATTGCGTTCCGCGAAACGAAAAGAACTGACCGGCTAACGACACAACAAATGCACTTTTTTCTTCCGGTAATCCGGCTCTGGAATAGTCGTGTGGTCACTTTATTAAATTTTAGTCAAAATCGGATCAATTCCTCATTTTTAATTAATTCTTTACGCACCAAAGCGTTACTGAACAAGTCCCGTTATCCAACGGCTTCTTAAATTGTTAATGATTCGAATTACCGAAGCGTCATAAATCATTATTTTGAATAAAGTATTCCAAGTCTCCGATCTCATCATCGAGTCCGGGCTTGCTCATATTTTATTCGTGATTTTCTAAGATTTGTTCAATCATTCGTGAGAGATCCAGATTTTCGATTGAATTTTTCACAAATGTGCCTCGGCTGGAAAAGGTCATGTCGCAGCTTAAATTCCGCAATGCAATGCCAACAATTCACATTATTCAGTCAGACTTTAATAAAAATATCGGAAACGGCTGCTTCTCTTCCTACGCAAGTAATTTAAATGTTTTGTTCATTGACCTGTTTCAAAACAAAAGACTCGTAATTGTCTACAGACGTCAAAAACAAATGTTTGATTTAATTATTTTTTATTGTCTGCAAAAAGTGATTCTCGTAGGGGAGGGTGGAGCATAAAGGTGCCTGAAAATGGGTTTAGTATGCCACGAAACAATCGAGAAAGTCAGCCTTCTTGATTTCTATTTGCCTTAGAATATTTCATTGACGCCCGGTATATTTTTTGCCCATTTTATTGCTCAGTCGGTATTTCACACAATTCCACAATCGCTTGAAAGTTTTTCTAATAACAATCATTTGCAATTACTAAATTGAGGTTTTGACATGCAATGTGCCGTTTTATTCTTTTTGAAAGCAAGGCTTCAACTTTTCCGAAACTCGTTTCGTTGTAATAAAATCGATTTTGTCAACTTTCAAGGTGATTTGGGGTAGGTTGGGTTTATTTCTTTAGTTAGGAAGTATAGATAAAGGAGTGAAGTGTAATTAATTAATGTATGCACAAGGCCAAATAGTTACTAATTGGAAATTGTTCCCAATACGATTTTTTGAATATTGTTTTCCCGTTATTAGTGTCAGATGAAGCCATACACGTGCCGAAGTCGCTTCCAGGTCATAAACGTTGCATCAGATGAATGTGATAGCACCATAAATAAGAATAATATCTATTATTCTCACTTCAAATTCTGACAAATCTGTTTTAATCGAAGGAAATTTATTTTCAATGGTAGGAGTCTTCCTACGATTTTTCGAGAGACAATGACAAAATTTTATAAAGAGTTTCATTACTGATTGTTCATTGCTGTGGTGCGTTTGAGAAAATTGTGAAACATGGAAATAGACAAGTGGAGGGTTATAATTCCCCGAAAGTTCTTAAAAAAGGTCCTAAAGGTAATAAAAACAAAATTGTGAAACTGTGTTTACAAGAGAAAATTTTGTTAGTCCGACTTTAAGATTGTTTGGAATAAATAGTAAACAAATTTATCAACAGTTGTAGTACAAATGTAAACCATTACAAAGTGTAGAGTTACATCAACTTTCGGTCCACTGAATGATAAAACCAACTCGCGATTTAAATCTAATTAAAACCAGTCTGTAATCTTTTAGCAAATTTCTTGTTAATCGTCGCTTTCATCGAGCTCTTATCAGTTATTGTTTCGGGTAGCAACTCGAATCCTTGAATTTTTTAAACATTTGGGTGCCGTTTTATTTTTGGCAACTTTCCGTTCGGTTTTTAAAATTATTTTTAAGTTGAGATTAAACCGGACCTCTTGTCCTTCAAAGCATGCGAAGCGAGAATGTTGTTTTCGAATTAATTGACCACTCAGACGTTTAAAAAATTTAGTGGCACTATGTGCTCTGTCCAAGTCTGAATCATGGAACAAAGTACCGTAGGCGGTTAGATTCTCTTATCAATGACTCACAAATTATATGCTGATATCTATTGTTAACCAGGTATAATAAAATAACAGAAATTACGAGGTCTTCAATGCGCACTTTGTGAAAAAAACTGACGTGGCTTATTATTTGTGGATTGATTTTATGAGTTGTATTAAAACTTGATTTGTAATTATATAACTGGTAAAAATTGGAGGAAATGAAAGGTTCCAAGGTTGAAATATTTAAGTCATGTTTTAGTGCATTTTTTATCGAGGAAAAAATTTGCTCGATGTTATTCTTATATCGATCGTTTCTAAAGACACGTCATTGTTGTGTGCGAGTAATTACCAAGAGAATTGTTTAATTTATTCATATTTTAATTCTACATAATAAAACGAAGTTGCACTTAAGTTTCGATAAGTTTGTTGTTTTGTGATATTTTTTATCGAGGACTGGAAAAATAACGCACTCTGTTCGGTATGGAGGCGTTGAAAAATTCATGCTGAAAGCAAAGTTATTTATCAAAAGAGAGAAGCACGAAATCGCGCCTTATTTATTTTTGATTTCGGTTTTCCGATCAAAAATTCAATCAAAATAAGTCAAATTTGATGTACAGGCTCAATAAAAACTTTTGTATCTCTGTGTTAACTGTTGCATCTATGGTATGCAAAACTAAATTCGCCATTACTTATGTTAACAGTCCCAGCGATAGAAGAGAGACTCTAGAATTTAATTATTGAACAGCTAATCCCAAAAAATGTTTCAAGTTGTGTTCCATTATTACATAAACCCAAAAATATGTCAGTTAAAAGTAAGGAATTAAAAAAATGGGAATAGCTGCATCAACTTGGAACAGCGCCAAAATCTGGCGTTCGATATACCTGCAAGTCGAAAAAATCATCTTTTCTGAGTGACGTTATTTTCGTTTCGTTACTCGTCGACCTCGTATTTTTAGCGTCACCAGGTTTATAAATATCGCATTTTTCCATATTTCCTGTCTAATAATATTTCGGAAAAAATCTGATGCTGTTTTTATGATGTAACAACACTCCTCTACGACTCGATTCGATGATGTAAATTCGAAATAAGAACCAGAAGGCTTGCCAACGAATTTTATTATTTACGCGCGTTTGCCAATTCGGGCTTGTGCCAATCTTGCTTTTTGTTTATTGTTTACCGTGAAATCTCAGAGGAGTAATTGTTGTTCGAGAAAAAAGTTCAAAATTGGCAACAGGGAAAAATTTCAGGGCCAACTTGATTAAAAGTATTGTTTGAGACAGCATAACTAATTTGAGTTAATTATGCTAAACTGGAGCTGCAGTGTAAAATTTTATTTTGAAGGAATTCAGTATGACCATGAAATAAATTATTCCTTTTCTTAAATGGTTTAAAAAAATTACATCTACTTTTATTTTAACTCTATTAAGTTATTATTGCTTTTAATGTAATTGATGTGGAATGTGCAAATATTGGCACTGTACTACATTATTACTACAGCTTTTACTTGTAATTGAAGTAATTTTCATTTACTGAATTGAACTACACGAGGTGTATGAAGTTGTAGTTAGAAACGGAAGGAAAAAATTTATTTAAATTTATTTAAAATTAAAATTAAATGTTAAAACTGGAATGTAGCAGTTTGGTAAACACCAAAATCACCATTTTTTGTTTTTAAATAAAGGTTTGGCGGAATTACTTTATTTATCCTTCCGAGCGCTGGATAAGAGTAATTAAAAATAAATAACAAATCATTTCATCTAATAGTTATTCATCGGCGTTTCTGTGATTAAAATAATAACATAATTGCTGCGAAAAACTTTGTTTACAATGACAAATCGAGTAAACACTATTTAATCAAAATTTGTCGAAATGGTATGAGGTGAAGGTTTCGTTTATGTAATCACCTCAGCTAATCAAATTCTGGACCTACCTCTAAGTATGTAACAATAATTTTGAGTTCAAGGTTGGCGGAGAAAAATCCGGACTTTTCTCGAAACTCGAATCGGTCAAAATCAATCTTTCGTATTTTTATTTTCATTGCTTGATTAATCTGTCATATATTTCCCAACAAATATATTGATGGATCTTTTCTTCCAATCCGATCTTTAATAATTTATTTACTTTGTGCGAGTCGAGTGAAAGCCTGTGCCGTTTACGGAAGAGTAGTACCGTTTCAGGCGCCTTGAAAATCCTGAAATACGTGATCATCTCCGCGTTGCACTTATTGCAGAAAAAATCTCAAGGCTCTCGCCACAATAGAAGTTCAAGTGCTGTTGTTATTTTTTCCTTTAATTCATTTTTAATTACTCGGGGAAAAATTGCAGAGAAGGTACTCTCTCATTATTTTTCGATTAAGTGATGCAAACATGACCTAATTTCGGGGCGCTTGCTAAATCCCGAGTGGGATCCTTGATGAAATATGTCGTGGGTGTGTTAAAGCGAGATGACAATTGTCTAGAAGGTTTTTGTGCACCTTTCGGCATGAATTATGTGGCGTTTCTTTCGGTGGATTTGTGGCTCTGACTTGCGATGGATTTATGATGTGATGATGATGGCGATTTCTCGATCGACTTTATGATCAGTAGGGCGATTAATGGCAGTGATTAGTTTCGGATAATGGGGTTATCGCGGTGTTACGAGTTGTTAAACATGGAGACGCATTCGTGAATTGTTGTTCGTTTGGAGAACTTTCATCCTTGTGCTGCTTTTTTGCTAAGAAATCAATCGTTTTCGGTATTGTGATATTGGCGTTTAGTGCATGTTAAACATCGTAAAACTGAGTAATTGAGGAATAAAAAATAAAAAAGTTCACGTACACGTACGTGTAGAACCGCTTTTAATATATTGATTAAATTAACTTAAGTTAATTAATATAATTGCGTCAATTATTTGGAGGCTTCAAGCCTTGGACTTGACTTGAAAATGATTTAGAGCTAGGTTAAAAAATGTCAAACCAAACTTTCTGATTCCAATTATATCCCAGCTAAAAAAACTAGCAAAACAGTGGTTATAGTTTAAAATTTTTTGGCTCGTCTCATATACAGGGTGGTCCAGATCAGTTCCTATCTGCTCAGTTATTATTAAAGTTGGAGTTTTAATATTTTGTGGATGTCATTTATACTCTAGAACACATTTCAAGAAAAAAATTTCGATTACGCAAAGTGTCCCAAAAAACGTTTGACGTCTTAATAATATTTTTTTAATGGCTCTTATTTTTTGAGGTCAGGATACCTTTTTAGCTTCTTACATGTCCCTAATTTTTTTAAGTCGGTTCTGGGAACTGAATCTTCGACTTCATTAAGTTTATCATTAAAATACTTGACAAAATAAGTTTTTATCAAATAACTCCGAATATGTTAGGATTTACGTTAGGGTTGTAATTCCTCATCAAATGATATAAAAATAAACAGGGCTTGCTATTTGAAATAAGCAAAATAAAAGGCTCTAATGTTTAAAAGGTTTGGAAATAAATTGTACCTCTAGTAATTCAGATCAATCACTTTTAACAAATAAGTCTGTTAACACTTTCTATTTTTTTATTAATTTTTAAAAGTAAAGGTGTAAAACCATTTTTTTTAGTTTTTGTGTTTTTAACAGTAATTCCTTAACCGATTTGAAAAAAACTTTATATTTATATAAGAAGCTAAAATGCTTTGAGCTCAAAAAATAATAGCATGCCTTTAGAAAAATTATTATTATGACATCACACTTTTTTTTTAACACACTCTGTATAATCAAAAATATTTTTCTAAAATGCGTCCTTTAGTATACCGGGTGAGTCAAGTTTTACACTCAGGCACTTTATACCTCTTTATAATGTATCTGAAATTCTAAAAAAATCCTATGTGATTTTATTGTATAGAAGAACGATTTGACCAATTTCTAAAATGTTTACTTGTAGGGTGTGTTTTTTTACTTTCGCTTAGTTAACTATAGTCTAATGTCAACGATTTTTTGCTATGGGTGTATTTTGAGGTAGTGCATCAAAAGTGCGTATTTAAATTTTCGAAAAAATATGTTTTTGATTTTTAATTTGCGTTTTGATATTGGGGCAGCTTTTTTCCCATGAATTTTGGTAGAATTATAGAATTTTCAAAAATTTATTGCATTTGTCGTAAAATTGGCACGCGATCATTGTTAGGTCTGAAGGTTGAGGCAGCTGGTAAGAATTTTTCAGGCCCGGATTACCATTTATTTTATCTGTTTACTGTAAATGGAATGTTAATCTTTAAATCTCACGGCAAGGGTTCATGCGAATTGTAAACGAAGAATTCGTTTGTGCTTAGACCAAAATAGTCATCAATTTGAACATCTGATGTAATATTTAAAATATTTATTTCATATTTTTTTTCTCTCTAACGCTTACAAATAATCCGTATACTAATATGTATCAGTTCACGACGGTTTGCGTGTGGCTCGGTATTTTAAACAATTTTTGCAAAGCTATGGTAAATGGTATGTACTTTTTCAGCCTACTATTTGATTTCCACAATCCTGACTGAATTTTTAGTCATCATAGCATGAATAACAAATGAAAGAAGCTCATTCCCACATGCAAACGGTATAGTGATTTTACCCATAACTGAAATACAGAAGCCGGGAGCTGAGCTAGATCACTCTGTATAGATAAGTTTCAAATTATTAAGGCCCGATTTCTGGTACGATTAAACTGTTAGTATGTATTGCTAAGGTAATGCGTATCTGGTTGGCGTTGATGTTTTAACTGAGATTTAAATTTATCATTCCGTTAAATATGTTTCCAGAAACAGGGCCTATATCCAGATTTAGAAATTCTTTTTTAGAATCGTGAGCTTGCAACGATTCAACCTAAGAGGGAACGCATATTCAGATCCGCGTTCTAATATTATTTTATTACATTTTCTAAAATTTCAAAAATCTAAAAATGAATACATTGTATTAATAGCATTATAATAACCCTCACATTTTTAAAATAATTATTTATCGCCAAGGTTTAAATTTGTATACACAAATATGCCAATCGTGATAAAAAGTATTTTTTTTGATAAGGGATTGTTTTAAATTCCGAAATCACAATTTAAATTCTGTTGCATGTCATAGCTCGAAACTTATCGGTACAAATAAATAACACTAAGTGATTCACATTTAAGTAGGTTGTCTATTGTTGAACTATTCTTATTATGGAGCGGTGTCTTCGTAGGAGTAAAAGTTTTAATTTCATTAATTCTCGCAGATTACGTAATAGTATTACCAAAACAGTATAATTTTTGCGGTACCACTTCTTCGGCCAACGAAACAGTAATTTTCTATCTTAAAGGAAAATGAACTGCAGCGAGTTAAACGAACTCGAAATCCCTGACCCACTAGTCACTTTACACCGAGTTGAAACAATAATCAAAAAAAGTCGGCATGATTAGCTTTCGAAACATCCAATTGAAGCAATTTCTCATTTCCAGACCATGATCAACATGGCTTTCTGTTGGCTCATCCTCGTGGGTACCGCGATCCAGAAGCTGGTGTTTGGCGAATTACGCGTCTCTGAACAGCAACATCTCAAAGATAAGTTTTGGAATTTCGTATTTTATAAATTCATCTTCGTATTCGGAATCATCAACGTTCAATACATCGATGAGGTGTTGCTGTGGTGCTCGTGGTTCTCCCTTTTGGGATTTCTGCATCTCCTCTCCCAGCTCAGCAAAGACAGATTCGAATATGTAAGTACCGGTTTACCGCATTTTCCCAATAACCGATTTTTTTCAGCTGTCTTTTTCGCCGACTACGCCGCTGTGGAGCCACGTGAAGCTTTTGTTCTTGCTAACTGCGATTTTCACACTATCGGGCTTCATGCTGCTGGTGTCGGTCTTTGTGGGATTCTTCGGCGGATTTAATACGTTTGCTTTCATGTCTGCTGAGGTATGTAATTTCTTACGTGGCGTATGCATCTTTTATGGCCGACGCCGCCTGCAACGAACGTCAACTTGGAGACGGCTATAATTTATCTAATTTATTCCTATTATGGTGTTTCCAACGGGAAAACGCAATTTATACCATAATGATATCGTTTTAACGCCTGAAAAATATCCAGAGGTTGACCCGAATAAGTAGACAGTGTTTTACATTTTTGGCAGTATTAATTCTTTACCGCTTATACTTTCAAACGTGAGTAATAATTTACTCATAGTTCGGCAAAGACTAACAAGTTTCGCAAAATTGTAATCCGGGTATCGTGGGTGTCTCTTGCAACAGTATTTTTTTATTTGTAAAATTATGTCAATAACGAGGTTTTTGGACATCTTAAAATAAGATTTGTTTACGCGAGTTCGTAAACATAAATTACCACACACATGTGGGTGAATCAACACCTAATTAAAAATTGACTCATTCATGTTTTATTATTTTTAAATTGGTTTTTGTACTTGTTGCGCTCAGTTATTAAAAAAATACGGGTAATGGTCTTAATAAATCGGAAAATAGATCAACTGACGTCAATCATTGCAAGACGTAGATGTTTTATTTCAATTCAACGTTGCGAGATTTTCAAATTGGTTCGAAAGATTTTTTCTGTAGACTGACGGAATAATTTAGCGTTTAATCACCTAAGTGTTTCGTATAAAGTTTTAATTAACACATATGAGAGGCGTTTCATTTAACCCATGAATAATTAATCTTAATTCTAATTGTTCCTGTTGTGACAATATATTGTTTCGTTGAGGTAATTAGTGATTAGTTTATTTCACACGAATGCAATTTTTTCTGGTGATAATTGGATGTTTTTCCGACCGCTTTAATCCAGTTATCGTAACGATGAGTTTCTATTTTTACAAATAATTACACGGTGTTTGTTTTTTCCTGATTTCCAGGTGGTGTTATTGAGTATTCGTACTCTGCATGTGATAATCCGGTACGCCTTGCATCTGTACGACATGCGACAAGAAGGTGCGTCTTCAGTCAGTGCAAATGAAGAGAATCGAGTTTGGGAAAAACGAGGTCCCATCGCCTATTACACGGAATTGAGTTTCGAACTGACAGCTTTAATAATCGATTTCGTTCATCATCTTCATATGCTAGTTTGGAGTAACATTTTCCTCTCAATGGCTAGTCTAGTGATTTGTATGCAGTTGAGATATTTGTTCCACGAGATTCAGCGGCGCTACAAAAAACACAGGAATTATCTGTGGGTCAGGAATCATCTCGAACAGAAGTACGTTTCCATTATTATATCATTCTTTCTTAGAAAAATTCTGTTTCGGTTTAGTTACCCGATGGCGTCGTCCGAAGAGTTGGCCGACAATTCCGACAACTGCGCCATCTGTTGGGAAAAAATGGAGTCGGCGAGGAAGTTACCGTGCACTCATTTGTTTCACAAGTGAGTTACAGCCAACTGTTTAAATAAAAATAACAAATTTTTCCAGCACTTGTCTGTTGTCGTGGCTGGAGCAAGACACTTCCTGTCCCACTTGTCGTCTAGCCCTCAACATTCAAACGCCCTCAACGTCGCGAATCGATCCTCCCGATTTGCAAGTGGACGCTCCTCAGCCGCAACGTCGCCAGCTCAATCATTTCTTTCATTTCGACGGTTCAAGATACGTTTCTTGGTTGCCGAGTTTTTCCGTCGAAGTGAGTCATGCTCAACTCATGCGACAAGACAACGCGCCGGCGTCCAATTCGCAATTGGATGCGATGGCACGTCAAGTGCAGCAATTGTTTCCACACATTCCGATTTCGACAATTATTAACGATCTCAGGGTAACGAGGTCGGTGGAAATCACGATTGAAAATGTTTTGGATGGAAGATTGGTAGCGCCGACTATGTATAGGGAGCCCGAGGTGGTGCCGGCGACGAATAGGGCGATGTCGGTATGGCAGGCTAGCTGCGATACCGACTCGCAGAGGAATTGGGATGAGTTCAGTGTGGAGACGGTTGAAACGTAAGTATTCTAGAGTAGATACTTTTTTTTTAGTTTTTTGTTCTTTTCTTCTTTACGCTAAAAAGTAGCTTATAGTTAATTTTATTATATGGGTGTATACATAGTAGCACCAGCTTGTAGTGACTGGTACCCTACAAGTTTACAAGAAACGTTTCAGGGGCCCGTTTCTTAGAAAATATAAAAATTAAAAAAAACTAAATATTTCGGAATAGAATTCAAACTAATTGGAACAATTGGCAGAATTCAAATTGATGTTGAGTTGATGAGAGTTGAGTTGAATTGAAATATCAGATCAATGCTGTTATAGGCGTTTATTTAGTTTCATTAAAGTTTCATAATTCAGCACGATAATTATTATTTTGAAGATCTACAACTTCATTGTTATGTGGCAGTGCAGAAATTTTACCATTTTCTGTCTTTATCTCATCTTCATCACCAATGCCATCATCCAGTCTAGGTACTCTCCGACCTTCATCTCTATTGTCAATATTACATAAAATTGCTGTTGCAACATTAATTACTACTATAGTGTTCTCAATTTTTAACCGACAGCAAGAACGAGAAATCTTTTTACTATATCGAAGATGTATTGAATTTTATTTCGTGAAAGATATATTTGAAGCATCACCATTTGAAGTAATCGAAGTAATTTTTTCATTAAACGCAATTTTTCATCCATCGGTTTTCAAACTGTGCATTAAATTGTTTTTTGATGTTAAGCGTTATTTAGGCAGCACCATAGGTACGATTTAGTTTAAACCAAGCTTTAAACAATTTTAAGCTGCACTTATTTACACGATACAGTTCAATTGACACACAGTGCAGTTAGGCCTAAGTAACAAAGTCAGTAGAGAATTAAATTTTCTTCAAAAAAGTTCACGAGACCATACTTTAGGGGTCTGATATTACGTCTATCTTCAACCGTTTAGGTTAGTGCTTTTTTCACTTAAAACATATTTATTATGAGGTCTTTGTAGTCAATACCTACGTAGTGAGACGTTAGGTAAAGAGTGGAAAAGGTGTCAAATTGCTAAAGAAAAATAGTTTATAAAAAAAAAAGAAATAAAGTTAGCACAAATTTCAACAATTGGTAACGTAATATTTTTTTAGGATAATTAATTAACGTTGTAACTTGAATTATAATGTACTTCGATCCTTTCTTAAACTAGTGAAAGTCAAATTATATCAACTAACCAGAATCGCTCTATAAAAATACAAGTTTACTTCAAAAATAAAACCGCTTCTGGTTGGAAAACGCTGTAAAAAGAAAAAATAATGTGATTTTGACTTTTTTGTAAACTGAATTTTTAGCTTAAAATCTTGAATTCAAATAACGATAAATGAAAAAATAACACCATTTTCAATCCAATTCGGCAATTTTTCTGGTTATTTTTAACGAAACTGGCGAGAGAATTTCGTGTCTTGTTAAAAACAAACTGCTTTAACGCTCGAAATACGCAAAATACTATTTTCGAGATAATCATTGATTTTTTTGGCTTATTTGTAACACAATTATGTAGAATAATTGCTTATATTACTATATAAAAAACGTGCTTAAAAGTTCAAAACGGCACAATTATGTTACTTTCAGCCTAATTTTGTGATTTTTAGGCCTGGTATAGCAAAATTGCTCATAAAACAAACTTTTTAGCTAAAAAAAACTGCTTAAACGATTCTCAAGCCAGCATTTGTGATATTAGTGATTTATTATGAAATACTTCGCAAAATTAGCTTTGTTTTTCTGGATGAAAAGGCTCAAAAACACTAAAATAAGGTTTTTTCTAGCCCAGTTTAATGATTTCGTGGCTTGCATAAGTCTTCCGTTTTCAGCATTTAAACGTGCTGAAAAAAGACCAAAAACTTCACTATTTTTGATCTATTATGTTTACACAGTCCATAAACAGTTTGCATGTGCGAAGATGGAAAAAAAATTCTCTGGGTTTTACTTTGACAAAAAAAGTAATATTAAGTATGGAACAACAAAGCGGAAGATATGTGCCGAAACATTGTTATAGAAATCACAATATAGGTATGTTTTATTTTTTATTAACATATGAAATTAGCCTAGCTTACAAAAATCATTAATCAAACAATGAAATTAAATATAATTCAAAATCGAAAAAGTGTATTCGATGGTATTTGAAGCCTTTTTATGGCTCAGTTTTTATTCGTTTAACTTTACGCGAAGATAGATATTTTCCGAAGTCAGGATATTTAGCGCTGACTTTTGCTATTAAATTTTCGCAAAACGAAGTATCAGCCCCTGAATCTAGCAACAGTTCAACCGTGCGAAAATCATTCTTTATTAGGGCTAATGATAACGCCGTTCTGTTATTAAATATATTCCATATGTTGACGTCGGCTCCAAATCCAATCAAATCTTTAACCATATCAAAATTTTGTTGTTGGACAGCCCTCATCACTGGTGTATATCCATCCCTATCGGTGCAATTAATGTTAGCACCTTTTTTTATCAAAAGCTTGACAATTTCGGACTGTTTTTTCTTAACAGCGTGCGTAAGAGGAAATTCTCCGTTTTCACCGCAAAGATTAACATCAGCGCCTTTTTCAAGCATGAATTTTGTCATTTTAAAGTTACAGTTGTCTATAGCTTCAAACAGGCCTGAATGGAGGGTGAACCGAGCGTGACTTTTTAATAAGAGTTCAATCATTTCCGTGTTTTCGTTGTATACAGCGTGAGCTAAGGGAGTGTAGCCGTTTCTGTCCGCTTGACAAGTGTTTGCTCCATTTTCTACCAAGTATTTGGCGTGTTTTAAGTTTCCTTTGGTGATACATTTAATCAAAGGTGTGTCGCCATGACAGCAAAGGGCGTTAAGATCAGCACCATTGGACAACAGAAGTTTGATGATTTCCAAATTTCCATGAACAACAGCGTGCGTTAATACTGTTTCGCCTTTGCGTTTACTTCTTATGTTTAAATCTTCAAGGAAATATTTCACTGATTCTGTGTCTTGAGCAGATATTGCCTCAAACATCGTGTACGGGGACTGTAACAAGAAATGCTCCTTAAAAGGCAACTGCCTCTAATAATAAAAATCTTAATGCAAGTTTGCAGTAATTTGCTATACTTATTACATTATATAAAAATTTTTGAAAGATCAAGACAAATGATTGTTGTTTACTTGCTTGGTTGCTT
The DNA here is from genome assembly GCF_031307605.1 of Tribolium castaneum. Taxonomy (NCBI): domain Eukaryota; kingdom Metazoa; phylum Arthropoda; class Insecta; order Coleoptera; family Tenebrionidae; genus Tribolium; species Tribolium castaneum. The sequence continues at coordinate 17,625,608 of NC_087396.1, forward strand.
AATTGAAGAGAGTTAAAACGAAATAAAATACAGATTTGACAACTTTTGTGATACAAGCTTATAGCATTCCAATTGTTTTAAGGTTTTATAGAGGGTTTTTTGTACAGAAGTTAACCGCCTCACAATGGGTTTATTACCAGACCCGTGCCACCAACTCAAAATTTGCATTTATTATTAAGGTTTTCTCTGTTTTCAAACAGTTCCAGTGCCCCTCATTATTAGAGTCTAATTATTTTACTGGGGGCCATATAACCCTTATTCGACTAGGAATACAATACTTAATTTGTTACTTACACCATCAGAATTTTCCGCTTTTTTATTCATTCTTGCAAATCTGTTTTTAACAGTTTTCTTACAAGTAACTACACGTTATAGCCACACGGCATACACTTAAGTAAAAAATCAAGTAGAAACACCTGTGACGCAAAAAATATCAAAATCATAGCCTTCTTGATGCATGGAGACAAAATTATTAATCTTGACAGAAGTGTTTTACTGGTTGCATAGCCAATATAGAAATATTGAAGATTGTGCTTTTTCAGTGAAGATACGAGCAGTTTGGGGAGCAGATTTTCGAAGTCTTCGTCGGAGCGCGAAAAGATTCTCCACAGACGCAAAGAGAATTTGATTCAGAGCGCCAGAAAACGCTACATCGAGAAACAAAAAGCCGCCGCTGCTGCAAAAGTGGAGCTACAAAGTTGAAGTATTTATGAAGATATTTTTTAGGGGAGAAGTCGTCTGACAAAGTTGTCCCAGATGTAACAAATTGTTAAAGTGTACATTGAAAATATCTGCAGTTAAAACACTGCGCTATATTTAGATATTAATAATAAATGTCTAGATAACATTATGTAAAAATTTGAATTATCTTGCAGAATTGTATTTGTTTTATTTTCGAACGCAAGGCTCAAGGGATGTGGATCTAAACTAAAAATGATAAAACGGGAACGTGTTTTAAATACCGATTTATTAAAGACAAATCATTTCGTAATGGCAGTTTAGGAATATCTAAGTTGTTATGGCGTTTGTAAGTTTGTATGAAATTCATGTTATAAATTATTAAGTAGGTTTAAGATATTTATTAGTCTGAAATTGAATTGACGTCGATTAGTCATTTTCCGAGTGATAAATTTGCAATTTGTTGTTTTATTTGAGAATGTTTATGTTCTTTATTTTTAGATGAAGTAAATAACTGTCTTTTTAAACGAACTAATGTTCCTTAATCAAAGTTTAATAAAACTTAGTCACCACTTAGCGGTGTTACATCGTTAGAGCTAGTCTCACCAATCGGATCTGGTGAACCTCGCCCTGGATGAAATATTTTTAAAGGCTTTGGTCAGATTGCACTTGAATTTTAATTAAGTTTGTAGTGTACATTGTGATAAAAGACTGACTCTTGGTATTTCCGTGTGATACTTTCACGTTTTTGTGTTAGGTTTTAGATTCGTGCTTTATTTTGCTATGTTTTAATGTTTGTTTTGTTTACTTACACGCGATTTTATTACAGTGTTAAAACGTCCGGCCTGAATTTTTGTGTATAATTAAAATGCTCAGACCCGAGGGAATCCTCGTAGGTCGAACATGTATTTCATATTGTTATGCAGTGCAAAGTGCATGTTCTCTTTATTAAACATAGAACTGTCTAGTTATATTTCGATATAGGAAATACGTAATTGCCATGCAAACATATTGTGTGCCAGATATCTAAGGGCCAAAGTATATCAGTTACTTATTTCGTCGTACTTACGTGTCCTGTCAATCTCCTAATCTTTGTTATTGTGCTTAGTATTGCTGTAATAAATTATTAAAAAAACGCATTTTATCTGCACCTCTCCAATTTTTCCCGCAAAATACGCAAGGGTTCGTAAATAATGTAATTCAAATGAGTTGTTTATTCCTACAATTATTTCAATATAAAAATGGTTTACATCACGAAAAAATCCAATGGTAATGAAAAATAGTCACCTCAGTTTCAGTACGTTTATTGAAAGTGAGATGGCTATGTTTACACCGAATTATAATCTCCAAATAAACATAATAAAAAAATTGGTTATGACTAGAGAATGGACGTTTCAAAATTAATAAAAAAATTTAGCATCGGTCATTTTTAATTGCTGGATTTAAATCACTGAAATAAGCGTGCGCCATAGCGTCGTCTGCGGACATCCTTCCCATGGGGTTACAAACTAGTAGTCTCTGCAGAAGATCTCTACCTCTGTTCCCTAATTTAGGCACAACCTAAAATTTAATGTGATATTAATTTTAAAAGTGCAAGAACCAAAAATCAGACCTGAGATAAACTCATGTTAGGCTGATAGAGCGGAAACGGTTTATAATCGGGAAGTTGAGTCATTCCGCTCCAAGTTTCTTCAGTGGGGGTCCCTAGTAATTTAAAAATCCGTCTCAACTGGTCATCAACATCGGAACCCGGGAATAAGGGTCGACCTAATTAAATGAAATAAAAAAAATATTTTTGAGCAAATAAACCGTACCGGCATTTGCCAATTCCGCAAAAATACACCCCGCTGACCACATGTCAATGGAAGTGGTGTACAGTTTGGCCCCAAACAAGACATCCGGGGGCCGGTACCACAAGGTGACCACTTCGGCCGAGTAACACTTCACCGGGATTCCGAACGCCCTAGCCAGCCCAAAGTCGGCCAACTTCAACTCGCCGTTTTTGTTAATGAGCAAATTTTGTGGTTTCAGGTCTCTGTGTAACACATTATGACTATGGCAGAACGCTAGACCTCTTAGTAACTGGTACATGAAGGATTTAACTACGTCTAAGTCAATATCACCGTTCAAGCTATCGAAATACTTCTTGAGATCTTGATCACAGTGTTCAAAAACTAGAGTCAATTTCTTATCACTGTGGAGAACATCATATAAACGGACGATGTTTTTGTGTTTGAGTTCCTTCAGTAAGCATATTTCCCGTAAAGCTGAGGAAGGCACCCCCTCGTCATCGTCGTCCAAGCGCACCCTTTTGAGAGCTACGATTTCGTGGGTTTCGCGGTTTTTTGCCTTAAAGACGGTGCCGTAAGTGCCTTCGCCGATTTTCTCCAACTTTTCATATTTCTGCATCGCGGAAAGGCTCTCGGGTAGCAGAATCATTCACCGAATTCAGGTTTTCGGCACTATTTGGAGGTTATGTTTGTTTTGATGTTTTTGACACTTGAGACACTTAACATCAAAGCCATCTAGCATCATGTACATTACAGTCGACCAGACAATCGCTGTGGGCATGGAGTATCACCATTTCCCCACCATTCTCGTATTCTACAGCCAAGTTCACACCAGGAAAATTATCAAAATAATCTTAAATCATTATAAAAACATCAATAAGCTGTTACGCTGACTTGCATATCACATTTATAGAACATCTCCTGACCATTCTAATGTCTTTCTATTACAAATTAAAACGTAACTGCATTTAATTTCTGCATTTTTTATTCTCATAATCAAGCAATGCAAACTGATTTTTTTCACCACCTTTATATCCTGCAATTTTCTTTATTTTTGCAGGAGATTAATCCCTCCAATAGGGTCTTCGACTGCAAAAGAATCATGTTCAGACAAACACCCCTTGGGACCTTAATGAATTTTTAAAGATTCCTTAAAATTGCCCGATTTCGCAAACTTTTTTTTTTTCATTCCCTTTATAACCTGCAATTTTCTTTATTTTTGCAGGAAATCAAGCCCTCTAATAGGACCTTCGACTGTAAAAAATCATGTTTGGACAAATACCTTCTTGGGACCTTAACAAATTTTTATAATTCCAATAAAATTTTTTGATTTTTCAAACTGCGTTAAAAAAATTCGTATTTAAGGATTGCTCTAATTAGTCAAATTAATAATTAATTTGTCCAGCAAGAACCACGTGGAGGTTTAGAGCATTCTTGCCAGGAAAAAAGGATGTAAGGATGAGGTAAACAATGAATATTAGAAAATAAAGGGAATAAAAGATTTACTGGTTATGAAATGAAAAAAATACAACACAACACATAAATCAAATATTTTTCACTTGACGTTAAATAAAATGCACCTACCTTCATATCGCTTCTACGTTGGCTACTGTTTGTAGCAAAACATTAAAAAAAGAACAAAAAAACACCAATAAAAAATCTTTATTTGCATAAAAGTTACAACAAGCTACTTTTATCAATATTAAACAAAATAAAAAATACACAATAAGTTTTAATATATAATGACACTCAAATCATTAATTTCAACACCTCAGTAAAATGCACCTACTATCTCATATGGCTTCTGCGTTGGCTACCGTTTGTAGCAGTAAAAAAAAATAAAAACAACACCAATAAAAAAGCTTTATTTGCATTAAATTTAGAGCAAGCCACTTTCATCGATTGAAAATAAAGACAAAATTATACGTGGCAATAAATTATTTGAGTGTTTTATTTTATTTATGGTTACTGTATTTAAAATGTGTCACTCAAAATATCACTTTTCAACACCGCATTTAGAGCCGGTGTACACAACATTGTAATTGCAATTAACTTTTATGGAATTATTGGTTTGTGAAATAAATAAATACGACACAACAATAAAATGGACCTACCTTCATATCGCTTCCACGTTGGCTACCGTTTGTAGCATTAAAAAAAAATAATAATAAAAATGAAACCGAAAAAAAATGTTTATTTGCATTAAATTTTGAGCAAGCCACTTTCATTCATTGAAATTAAAGACAAAATTATTACGTGGCAATAAATTATTTGAGTGTTTGACTTTATTTTTAGTTACTGTATTTAAAATGAATCACTCAAAGTATCACTTTTCAACACCGCATTTAAAGATTTTAATTGCAATTTTTATGAAATTATTGGTTTGTGAAATAAATAAATACGACACAGCAATAAAATGAACCTACCTTCGTATAGGTTCCACGTTGGCTACCGTTTGTAGCATTAAAAAAAATATTAATAAAAATGAAACCAAAAATAAATGTTTACTTGCATTAAATTTTGAGCAAGCCACTTTCATTCATTGAAATTAAAGACAAAATTATTACGTGGCAATAAATTATTTGAGTGTTTGACTTTATTTTTAGTTACTGTATTTAAAATGTATCACTCAAAGTATCACTTTTCAACACCGCATTTAAAGATTTTAATTGCAATTTTTATGAAATTATTGGTTTGTGAAATAAATAAATACGACACAGCAATAAAATGGACCTACCTTCATATTGCTTCCACGTTGGCTACCGTTTGTAGCATTAAAAAAAATAATAATAAAAATGAAACCGAAAAAAATGTTTATTTGCATTAAATTTTGAGCAAGCCACTTTCATTCATTGAAATTAAAGACAAAATTATTACGTGGCAATAAATTATTTGAGTGTTTGACTTTATTTTTAGTTACTGTATTTAAAATGTATCACTCAAAGTATCACTTTTCAACACCGCATTTAAAGATTTTAATTGCAATTAAGTTTTATGAAATTATTGGTTTATGAAATAAATAAAAACGACACAGCAATAAAATGGACCTACCTTCATATCGCTTCCACGTTGGCTACCGTTTGTAGCATTAAAAAAAAATAATAATAAAAATAAAACCGAAAAAAAATGTTTATTTGCATTAAATTTTGAGCAAGCCACTTTCATTCATTGAAATTAAAGACAAAATTATTACGTGGCAATAAATTATTTGAGTGTTTGACTTTATTTTTAGTTACTGTATTTAAAATGTATCACTCAAAGTATCACTTTTCAACACCGCATTTAAAGATTTTAATTGCAATTTTTATGAAATTATTGGTTTGTGAAATAAATAAATACGACACAGCAATAAAATGGACCTACCTTCATATTGCTTCCACGTTGGCTACCGTTTGTAGCATTAAAAAAAATAATAATAAAAATGAAACCGAAAAAAATGTTTATTTGCATTAAATTTTGAGCAAGCCACTTTCATTCATTGAAATTAAAGACAAAATTATTACGTGGCAATAAATTATTTGAGTGTTTGACTTTATTTTTAGTTACTGTATTTAAAATGTATCACTCAAAGTATCACTTTTCAACACCGCATTTAAAGATTTTAATTGCAATTAAGTTTTATGAAATTATTGGTTTATGAAATAAATAAAAACGACACAGCAATAAAATGGACCTACCTTCATATCGCTTCCACGTTGGCTACCGTTTGTAGCATTAAAAAAAAATAATAATAAAAATAAAACCGAAAAAAAATGTTTATTTGCATTAAATTTTGAGCAAGCCACTTTCATTCATTGAAATTAAAGACAAAATTATTACGTGGCAATAAATTATTTGAGTGTTTGACTTTATTTTTAGTTACTGTATTTAAAATGTATCACTCAAAGTATCACTTTTCAACACCGCTTTTAAAGATTTAATTGCAATTAAGTTTTATGAAATTATTGGTTTGTGAAATAAATAAATACGACACAGCAATAAAATACACCTACCTTCATATCGCTTCCACGTTGGCTACCGTTTGTAGCATGAAAAAAAATTAAAAACAACACCAATAAAAAAAATCTTTATTTGCATGAAAATTACAACAAGCGACATAATTTTACGGCTGTAAAAAACAATCAACAATGTTATATTTAAGGATTGCTCTAATTGGTCAAATTAGTCAATAACTAATTTGTCCGGCAAGAACCACGTGGAGGTTTAGAGCATTCTTGCCAGGAAAATAGGATATAAGGATGAGGTAAACAATGATTATTTGAAAATGAAGGAAATAAAGAAATTATTGGTTTGTGAAATGAAAAAATAGTACACAAAAATCAAAGTTTTTTCACTTGGCGTTAAATAAATGCTCTTACCTTTATACTGCATCTGCTACCATTTGTAGCAAAACCTAAAAAATAAATTAAAAACACAACCAACAAAAAAAATTTATTTGTAGGAAAGTTACAACAAGCGACATTAATAAATATTATACAGAATAAAGGATAAACAATACGGTACAATATATGGCACACAAGCTATTAAATTCAACACATCACAAGATAAAACGCAAAAAATTGCACCTACCTTCATATGGCTTCTGCGTTGGCTACTGTTTGTAGCAAGACATTAAAAAATAAAAACGACACCAATAAAAAATCTTTATTTGTATGAAAGTTACAACAAGCAACGTTTGTCAATATTAAACGAAATAAAAAATACACAATACGTTTTAATATGTGGCAATTCAAATTCAATACTTCAGTAAATAAATACACCTACCTTCATATCGCTTCCACGTTGGCTACCGTTTGTAGCATTAAAAAAAAATTATAATAAAAATGAAACCGAAAAAAAAATGTTTATTTGCATTAAATTTTGAGCAAGCCACTTTCATTCATTGAAATTAAAGACAAAATTACGTGGCAATAAATTATTTGAGTGTTTTGTTTTATTTATAGTTACTGTATTTAAAATGTATCACTCAAAGTATCACTTTTCAACACCGCATTTAAAGATTTTAATTGCAATTAAGTTTTATGAAATTATTGGTTTGTGAAATAAATAAATACGACACAGCAATAAAATGGACCTACCTTCATATCGCTTCCACGTTGGCTACCGTTTGTAGCATTAAAAAAAATAATAATAAAAATGAAACCGAAAAAAAATGTTTATTTGCATTAAATTTTGAGCAAGCCACTTTCATTCATTGAAATTAAAGAAAAAATTATTACGTGGTAATAAATTATTTAAGTGTTTGACTTTATTTTTAGTTACTGTATTTAAAATGTGTCACTCAAAGTATCACTTTTCAACACCGCATTTAAAGATTTTAATTGCAATTAAGTTTTATGAAATTATTGGTTTGTGAAATAAATAAATACGACACAGCAATAAAATGGACCTACCTTCATATCGCTTCCACGTTGGCTACCGTTTGTAGCATTAAAAAAAAATAATAATAAAAATGAAACCGAATAAAATGTTTATTTGCATTAAATTTTGAGCAAGCCACTTTCATTCATTGAAATTAAAGACAAAATTACGTGGCAATAAATTATTTGACTGTTTTGTTTTATTTATAGTTACTGTATTTAAAATGTATCACTCAAAGTATCACTTTTCAACACCGCATTTAAAGATTTTAATTGCAATTAAGTTTTATGAAATTATTAGTTTGTGAAATAAATAAATACGACGCAGCAATAAAATACACCTACCTTCATATCGCTTCCACGTTGGCTACCGTTTGTAGCATTAAAAAAAAAAATTATTAAAAATGAAATCAAAAAAAATGTTTATTTGCATTAAATTTTGAGCAAGCCACTTTCATTCATTGAAATTAAATACAAAATTATTACGTGGCAATAAATTATTTGAGTTTTTGACTTTATTTTTAGTTACTGTATTTAAAATGTATCACTCAAAATATCACTTTTCAACACCGCTTTTAAAGATTTAATTGCAATTAAGTTTTATGAAATTATTGGTTTGGGAAATAAATAAATACGACACAGCAATAAAATACACCTACCTTCATATCGCTTCCACGTTGGCTACCGTTTGTAGCATGAAAAAAAATTAAAAACAACACCAATAAAAAAATCTTTATTTGCATGAAAATTACAACAAGCGACATAATTTTACGGCTGTAAAAAACAATCAACAATGTTATATTTAAGGATTGCTCTAATTGGTCAAATTAGTCAATAACTAATTTGTCCGGCAAGAACCACGTGGAGGTTTAGAGCATTCTTGCCAGGAAAATAGGATATAAGGATGAGGTAAACAATGATTATTTGAAAATGAAGGGAATAAAGAAATTATTGGTTTGTGAAATGAAAAAATAGTACACAAAAATCAAAGTTTTTTCACTTGGCGTTAAATAAATGCTCTTACCTTTATACTGCATCTGCTACCATTTGTAGCAAAACCTAAAAAATAAATTAAAAACACAACCAACAAAAAAAATTAATTTGTAGGAAAGTTACAACAAGCGACATTAATAAATATTATACAGAATAAAGGATAAACAATACGGTACAATATATGGCACACAAGCTATTAAATTCAACACATCACAAGATAAAACGCAAAAAATTGCACCTACCTTCATATGGCTTCTGCGTTGGCTACTGTTTGTAGCAAGACATTAAAAAATAAAAACAACACCAATAAAAAATCTTTATTTGTATGAAAGTTACAACAAGCAACGTTTGTCAATATTAAACGAAATAAAAAATACACAATACGTTTTAATATGTGGCAATTCAAATTCAATACTTCAGTAAATAAATACACCTACCTTCATATCGCTTCCACGTTGGCTACCGTTTGTAGCATTAAATAATAATAATAATAATAATGAAACCGAAAAAAAAATATTTATTTGCATTAAATTTTGAGCAAGCCACTTTCATTCATTGAAATTAAAGACAAAATTATTACGTGGCTAAAATTGAGTGTTTTATTTTATTTATAGTTACTGTATTTAAAATGAATCACTCAAAATATCACTTTTCAACACCGCATTTAAAGATTTTAATTGCAATTACGTTTTATGAAATTATTGGTTTGTGAAATAAATAAATACGACACAGCAATAAAATGGACCTACCTTCATATCGCTTCCACGTTGGCTACCGTTTGTAGCATTAAATAATAATAATAATAATAATGAAACCGAAAAAAATGTTTATTTGCATTAAATTTTGAGCAAGCCACTTTCATTCATTGAAATTAAAGACAAAATTATTACGTGGCAATAAATTATTTGAGTGTTTGACTTTATTTTTAGTTACTGTATTTAAAATGTATCACTCAAAATATCACTTTTCAACACCGCATTTAAAGATTTTAATTGCAATTAAGTTTTATGAAATTATTAGTTTGTGAAATAAATAAATACGACGCAGCAATAAAATACACCTACCTTCATATCGCTTCCACGTTGGCTACCGTTTGTAGCATTAAATAATAATAATAATAATAATGAAACCGAAAAAAAAATGTTTATTTGCATTAAATTTTGAGCAAGCCACTTTCATTCATTGAAATTAAAGACAAAATTATTACGTGGCTAAAATTGAGTGTTTTATTTTATTTATAGTTACTGTATTTAAAATGTATCACTCAAAATATCACTTTTCAACACCGCTTTTAAAGATTTAATTGCAATTAAGTTTTATGAAATTATTGGTTTGTGAAATAAATAAATACGACACAGCAATAAAATACACCTACCTTCATATCGCATCCACGTTGGCTACGGTTTGTAGCATGAAAAAAAATTAAAAACAACACCAATAAAAAAATCTTTATTTGCATGAAAATTACAACAAGCGACATAATTTTACGGCTGTAAAAAACAATCAACAATGTTATATTTAAGGATTGCTCTAATTGGTCAAATTAGTCAGTAACTAATTTGTCCGGCAAGAACCACGTGGAGGTTTAGAGCATTCTTGCCAGGAAAATAGGATATAAGGATGAGGTAAACAATGATTATTTGAAAATGAAGGGAATAAAGAAATTACTGGTTTGTGAAATGAAAAAATAGTACACAAAAATCAAAGTTTTTTCACTTGGCGTTAAATAAATGCTCTTACCTTTATACTGCATCTGCTACCATTTGTAGCAAAACCTAAAAAATAAATTAAAAACACAACCAACAAAAAAAATTAATTTGTAGGAAAGTTACAACAAGCGACATTAATAAATATTATACAGAATAAAGGATAAACAATACGGTACAATATATGGCACACAAGCTATTAAATTCAACACATCACAAGATAAAACGCAAAAAATTGCACCTACCTTCATATGGCTTCTGCGTTGGCTACTGTTTGTAGCAAGACATTAAAAAATAAAAACAACACCAATAAAAAATCTTTATTTGTATGAAAGTTACATTAAGCAACGTTTGTCAATATTAAACGAAATAAAAAATACACAATACGTTTTAATATGTGGCAATTCAAATTCAATACTTCAGTAAATAAATACACCTACCTTCATATCGCTTCCACGTTGGCTACAGTTTGTAGCATTAAAAAAAATAATAAAAATGAAACCAAAAAACATGTTTATTTGCATTAAATTTTGAGCAAGCCACTTTCATTCATTGAAATTAAAGACAAAATTATTACGTGGCAATAAATTATTTGAGTGTTTGACTTTATTTTTAGTTACTGTATTTAAAATGTATCACTCAAAGTATCACTTTTCAACACCGCATTTAAAGATTTTAATTGCAATTTTTATGAAATTATTGGTTTGTGAAATAAATAAATACGACACAGCAATAAAATGGACCTACCTTCGTATAGCTTCCACGTTGGCTACCGCTTGTAGCATTAAAAAAAATATTAATAAAAATGAAACCAAAAATAAATGTTTATTTGCATTAAATTTTGAGCAAGCCACTTTCATTCATTGAAATTAAAGACAAAATTACGTGGCAATAAATTATTTGACTGTTTTGTTTTATTTATAGTTACTGTATTTAAAATGTATCACTCAAAGTATCACTTTTCAACACCGCATTTAAAGATTTTAATTGCAATTAAGTTTTATGAAATTATTGGTTTGTGAAATAAATAAATACGACACAGCAATAAAATGGACCTACCTTCATATCGCTTCCACGTTGGCTACCGTTTGTAGCATTAAAAAAAAATAATAATAAAAATGAAACCGAATAAAATGTTTATTTGCATTAAATTTTGAGCAAGCCACTTTCATTCATTGAAATTAAAGACAAAATTATTACGTGGCAATAAATTATTTGAGTGTTTGACTTTATTTTTAGTTACTGTATTTAAAATGTATCACTCAAAGTATCACTTTTCAACACCGCATTTAAAGATTTTAATTGCAATTTTTATGAAATTATTGGTTTGTGAAATAAATAAATACGACACAGCAATAAAATGGACCTACCTTCATATCGCTTCCACGTTGGCTACCGTTTGTAGCATTAAAAAAAAATAATAATAAAAATGAAACCGAAAAAAAATGTTTATTTGCATTAAATTTTGAGCAAGCCACTTTCATTCATTGAAATTAAAGACAAAATTATTACGTGGCAATAAATTATTTGAGTGTTTGACTTTATTTTTAGTTACTGTATTTAAAATGTATCACTCAAAGTATCACTTTTCAACACCGCATTTAAAGATTTTAATTGCAATTTTTATGAAATTATTGGTTTGTGAAATAAATAAATACGACACAGCAATAAAATGGACCTACCTTCGTATAGCTTCCACGTTGGCTACCGTTTGTAGCATTAAAAAAAAATAATAATAAAAATGAAACCGAATAAAATGTTTATTTGCATTAAATTTTGAGCAAGCCACTTTCATTCATTGAAATTAAAGACAAAATTATTACGTGGCAATAAATTATTTGAGTGTTTGACTTTATTTTTAGTTACTGTATTTAAAATGTATCACTCAAAATATCACTTTTCAACACCGCATTTAAAGATTTTAATTGCAATTAAGTTTTATGAAATTATTGGTTTGTGAAATAAATAAATACGACACAGCAATAAAATACACCTACCTTCATATCGCTTCCACGTTGGCTACCGTTTGTAGCATGAAAAAAAATTAAAAACAACACCAATAAAAAAATCTTTATTTGCATGAAAATTACAACAAGCGACATAATTTTACGGCTGTAAAAAACAATCAACAATGTTATATTTAAGGATTGCTCTAATTGGTCAAATTAGTCAATAACTAATTTGTCCGGCAAGAACCACGTGGAGGTTTAGAGCATTCTTGCCAGGAAAATAGGATATAAGGATGAGGTAAACAATGATTATTTGAAAATGAAGGGAATAAAGAAATTATTGGTTTGTGAAATGAAAAAATAGTACACAAAAATCAAAGTTTTTTCACTTGGCGTTAAATAAATGCTCTTACCTTTATACTGCATCTGCTACCATTTGTAGCAAAACCTAAAAAATAAATTAAAAACACAACCAACAAAAAAAATTTATTTGTAGGAAAGTTACAACAAGCGACATTAATAAATATTATACAGAATAAAGGATAAACAATACGGTACAATATATGGCACACAAGCTATTAAATTCAACACATCACAAGATAAAACGCAAAAAATTGCACCTACCTTCATATGGCTTCTGCGTTGGCTACTGTTTGTAGCAAGACATTAAAAAATAAAAATAACACCAATAAAAAATCTTTATTTGTATGAAAGTTACAACAAGCAACGTTTGTCAATATTAAACGAAATAAATAATACACAATACGTTTTAATATGTGGCAATTCAAATTCAATACTTCAGTAAATAAATACACCTACCTTTATATCGCTTCCACGTTGGCTACCGTTTGTAGCATTAAAAAAAAATTATAATAAAAATGAAACCGAAAAAAAATGTTTATTTGCATTAAATTTTGAGCAAGCCACTTTCATTCATTGAAATTAAAGACAAAATTACGTGGCAATAAATTATTTGAGTGTTTTGTTTTATTTATAGTTACTGTATTTAAAATGTATCACTCAAAGTATCACTTTTCAACACCGCATTTAAAGATTTTAATTGCAATTTTTATGAAATTATTGGTTTGTGAAATAAATAAATACGACACAGCAATAAAATGGACCTACCTTCGTATAGCTTCCACGTTGGCTACCGTTTGTAGCATTAAATAATAATAATAATAAAAATGAAACCGAATAAAATGTTTATTTGCATTAAATTTTGAGCAAGCCACTTTCATTCATTGAAATTAAAGACAAAATTATTACGTGGCAATAAATTATTTGAGTGTTTGACTTTATTTTTAGTTACTGTATTTAAAATGTATCACTCAAAGTATCACTTTTCAACACCGCATTTAAATATTTTAATTGCAATTTTTATGAAATTATTGGTTTGTGAAATAAATAAATACGACACAGCAATAAAATGGACCTACCTTCGTATAGCTTCCACGTTGGCTACCGCTTGTAGCATTAAAAAAAATATTAATAAAAATGAAACCAAAAATAAATGTTTATTTGCATTAAATTTTGAGCAAGCCACTTTCATTCATTGAAATTAAAGACAAAATTACGTGGCAATAAATTATTTGACTGTTTTGTTTTATTTATAGTTACTGTATTTAAAATGTATCACTCAAAGTATCACTTTTCAACACCGCATTTAAAGATTTTAATTGCAATTAAGTTTTATGAAATTATTGGTTTGTGAAATAAATAAATACGACACAGCAATAAAATGGACCTACCTTCATATCGCTTCCACGTTGGCTACCGTTTGTAGCATTAAAAAAAAAATAATAATAAAAATGAAACCGAATAAAATGTTTATTTGCATTAAATTTTGAGCAAGCCACTTTCATTCATTGAAATTAAAGACAAAATTATTACGTGGCAATAAATTATTTGAGTGTTTGACTTTATTTTTAGTTACTGTATTTAAAATGTATCACTCAAAGTATCACTTTTCAACACCGCATTTAAAGATTTTAATTGCAATTTTTATGAAATTATTGGTTTGTGAAATAAATAAATACGACACAGCAATAAAATGGACCTACCTTCATATCGCTTCCACGTTGGCTACCGTTTGTAGCATTAAAAAAAAATAATAATAAAAATGAAACCGAAAAAAAATGTTTATTTGCATTAAATTTTGAGCAAGCCACTTTCATTCATTGAAATTAAAGACAAAATTATTACGTGGCAATAAATTATTTGAGTGTTTGACTTTATTTTTAGTTACTGTATTTAAAATGTATCACTCAAAATATCACTTTTCAACACCGCATTTAAAGATTTTAATTGCAATTAAGTTTTATGAAATTATTGGTTTGTGAAATAAATAAATACGACACAGCAATAAAATACACCTACCTTCATATCGCTTCCACGTTGGCTACCGTTTGTAGCATGAAAAAAAATTAAAAACAACACCAATAAAAAAATCTTTATTTGCATGAAAATTACAACAAGCGACATAATTTTACGGCTGTAAAAAACAATCAACAATGTTATATTTAAGGATTGCTCTAATTGGTCAAATTAGTCAATAACTAATTTGTCCGGCAAGAACCACGTGGAGGTTTAGAGCATTCTTGCCAGGAAAATAGGATATAAGGATGAGGTAAACAATGATTATTTGAAAATGAAGGGAATAAAGAAATTATTGGTTTGTGAAATGAAAAAATAGTACACAAAAATCAAAGTTTTTTCACTTGGCGTTAAATAAATGCTCTTACCTTTATACTGCATCTGCTACCATTTGTAGCAAAACCTAAAAAATAAATTAAAAACACAACCAACAAAAAAAATTAATTTGTAGGAAAGTTACAACAAGCGACATTAATAAATATTATACAGAATAAAGGATAAACAATACGGTACAATATATGGCACACAAGCTATTAAATTCAACACATCACAAGATAAAACGCAAAAAATTGCACCTACCTTCATATGGCTTCTGCGTTGGCTACTGTTTGTAGCAAGACATTAAAAAATAAAAACAACACCAATAAAAAATCTTTATTTGTATGAAAGTTACAACAAGCAACGTTTGTCAATATTAAACGAAATAAAAAATACACAATACGTTTTAATATGTGGCAATTCAAATTCAATACTTCAGTAAATAAATACACCTACCTTCATATCGCTTCCACGTTGGCTACCGTTTGTAGCATTAAAAAAAAATTATAATAAAAATGAAACCGAAAAAAAATGTTTATTTGCATTAAATTTTGAGCAAGCCACTTTCATTCATTGAAATTAAAGACAAAATTACGTGGCAATAAATTATTTGAGTGTTTTGTTTTATTTATAGTTACTGTATTTAAAATGTATCACTCAAAGTATCACTTTTCAACACCGCATTTAAAGATTTTAATTGCAATTTTTATGAAATTATTGGTTTGTGAAATAAATAAATACGACACAGCAATAAAATGGACCTACCTTCGTATAGCTTCCACGTTGGCTACCGTTTGTAGCATTAAAAAAAATAATAATAAAAATGAAACCGAAAAAAATGTTTATTTGCATTAAATTTTGAGCAAGCCACTTTCATTCATTGAAATTAAAGACAAAATTACGTGGCAATAAATTATTTGAGTGTTTTGTTTTATTTATAGTTACTGTATTTAAAATGTATCACTCAAAGTATCACTTTTCAACACCGCATTTAAAGATTTTAATTGCAATTAAGTTTTATGAAATTATTAGTTTGTGAAATAAATAAATAAATACGACGCAGCAATAAAATACACCTACCTTCATATCGCTTCCACGTTGGCTACCGTTTGTAGCATTAAATAATAATAATAATAATAATGAAACCGAAAAAAAAATGTTTATTTGCATTAAATTTTGAGCAAGCCACTTTCATTCATTGAAATTAAAGACAAAATTATTACGTGGCTAAAATTGAGTGTTTTATTTTATTTATAGTTACTGTATTTAAAATGAATCACTCAAAATATCACTTTTCAACACCGCATTTAAAGATTTTAATTGCAATTACGTTTTATGAAATTATTGGTTTGTGAAATAAATAAATACGACACAGCAATAAAATACACCTACCTTCATATCGCTTCCACGTTGGCTACCGTTTGTAGCATGAAAAAAAATTAAAAACAACACCAATAAAAAAATCTTTATTTGCATGAAAATTACAACAAGCGACATAATTTTACGGCTGTAAAAAACAATCAACAATGTTATATTTAAGGATTGCTCTAATTGGTCAAATTAGTCAATAACTAATTTGTCCGGCAAGAACCACGTGGAGGTTTAGAGCATTCTTGCCAGGAAAATAGGATATAAGGATGAGGTAAACAATGATTATTTGAAAATGAAGGGAATAAAGAAATTATTGGTTTGTGAAATGAAAAAATAGTACACAAAAATCAAAGTTTTTTCACTTGGCGTTAAATAAATGCTCTTACCTTTATACTGCATCTGCTACCATTTGTAGCAAAACCTAAAAAATAAATTAAAAACACAACCAACAAAAAAAATTAATTTGTAGGAAAGTTACAACAAGCGACATTAATAAATATTATACAGAATAAAGGATAAACAATACGGTACAATATATGGCACACAAGCTATTAAATTCAACACATCACAAGATAAAACGCAAAAAATTGCACCTACCTTCATATGGCTTCTGCGTTGGCTACTGTTTGTAGCAAGACATTAAAAAATAAAAACAACACCAATAAAAAATCTTTATTTGTATGAAAGTTACAACAAGCAACGTTTGTCAATATTAAACGAAATAAAAAATACACAATACGTTTTAATATGTGGCAATTCAAATTCAATACTTCAGTAAATAAATACACCTACCTTCATATCGCTTCCACGTTGGCTACCGTTTGTAGCATTAAAAAAAATAATAATAATAATAATAGTGAAACCAAAAAAAATGTTTATTTGCATTAAATTTTGAGCAAGCCACTTTCATTCATTGAAATTAAAGACAAAATTATTACGTGGCAATAAATTATTTGAGTGTTTGACTTTATTTTTAGTTACTGTATTAAAATGTATCACTCAAAGTATCACTTTTCAACACCGCATTTAAAGATTTTAATTGCAATTAAGTTTTATGAAATTATTGGTTTGTGAAATAAATAAATACAACACAGCAATAAAATGGACCTACCTTCATATCGCTTCCACGTTGGCTACCGTTTGTAGCATTAAAAAAAAAATAATAATAAAAATGAAACCGAATAAAATGTTTATTTGCATTAAATTTTGAGCAAGCCACTTTCATTCATTGAAATTAAAGACAAAATTATTACGTGGCAATAAATTATTTGAGTGTTTGACTTTATTTTTAGTTACTGTATTTAAAATGTATCACTCAAAGTATCACTTTTCAACACCGCATTTAAAGATTTTAATTGCAATTTTTATGAAATTATTGGTTTGTGAAATAAATAAATACGACACAGCAATAAAATGGACCTACCTTCATATCGCTTCCACGTTGGCTACCGTTTGTAGCATTAAAAAAAATAATAATAAAAATGAAACCGAAAAAAATGTTTATTTGCATTAAATTTTGAGCAAGCCACTTTCATTCATTGAAATTAAAGACAAAATTATTACGTGGCAATAAATTATTTGAGTGTTTGACTTTATTTTTAGTTACTGTATTTAAAATGTATCACTCAAAATATCACTTTTCAACACCGCTTTTAAAGATTTAATTGCAATTAAGTTTTATGAAATTATTGGTTTGTGAAATAAATAAATACGACACAGCAATAAAATACACCTACCTTCATATCGCTTCCACGTTGGCTACCGTTTGTAGCATGAAAAAAAATTAAAAACAACACCAATAAAAAAATCTTTATTTGCATGAAAATTACAACAAGCGACATAATTTTACGGCTGTAAAAAACAATCAACAATGTTATATTTAAGGATTGCTCTAATTGGTCAAATTAGTCAATAACTAATTTGTCCGGCAAGAACCACGTGGAGGTTTAGAGCATTCTTGCCAGGAAAATAGGATATAAGGATGAGGTAAACAATGATTATTTGAAAATGAAGGGAATAAAGAAATTATTGGTTTGTGAAATGAAAAAATAGTACACAAAAATCAAAGTTTTTTCACTTGGCGTTAAATAAATGCTCTTACCTTTATACTGCATCTGCTACCATTTGTAGCAAAACCTAAAAAATAAATTAAAAACACAACCAACAAAAAAAATTAATTTGTAGGAAAGTTACAACAAGCGACATTAATAAATATTATACAGAATAAAGGATAAACAATACGGTACAATATATGGCACACAAGCTATTAAATTCAACACATCACAAGATAAAACGCAAAAAATTGCACCTACCTTCATATGGCTTCTGCGTTGGCTACTGTTTGTAGCAAGACATTAAAAAATAAAAATAACACCAATAAAAAATCTTTATTTGTATGAAAGTTACAACAAGCAACGTTTGTCAATATTAAACAAAATAAAAAATACACAATACGTTTTAATATGTGGCAATTCAAATTCAATACTTCAGTAAATAAATACACCTACCTTTATATCGCTTCCACGTTGGCTACCGTTTGTAGCATTAAAAAAAAATTATAATAAAAATGAAACCGAAAAAAAATGTTTATTTGCATTAAATTTTGAGCAAGCCACTTTCATTCATTGAAATTAAAGACAAAATTACGTGGCAATAAATTATTTGAGTGTTTTGTTTTATTTATAGTTACTGTATTTAAAATGTATCACTCAAAGTATCACTTTTCAACACCGCATTTAAAGATTTTAATTGCAATTTTTATGAAATTATTGGTTTGTGAAATAAATAAATACGACACAGCAATAAAATGGACCTACCTTCATATCGCTTCCACGTTGGCTACCGTTTGTAGCATTAAAAAAATAATAATAATAAAAATGAAACCGAAAAAAATGTTTATTTGCATTAAATTTTGAGCATGCCACTTTCATTCATTGAAATTAAAGACAAAATTATTACGTGGCAATAAATTATTTGAGTGTTTGACTTTATTTTTAGTTACTGTATTTAAAATGTATCACTCAAAGTATCACTTTTCAACACCGCATTTAAAGATTTTAATTGCAATTAAGTTTTATGAAATTATTGGTTTGTGAAATAAATAAATACGACACAGCAATAAAATGGACCTACCTTCATATCGCTTCCACGTTGGCTACCGTTTGTAGCATTAAAAAAATAATAATAATAAAAATGAAACCGAAAAAAATGTTTATTTGCATTAAATTTTGAGCATGCCACTTTCATTCATTGAAATTAAAGACAAAATTATTACGTGGCAATAAATTATTTGAGTGTTTGACTTTATTTTTAGTTACTGTATTAAAATGTATCACTCAAAGTATCACTTTTCAACACCGCATTTAAAGATTTTAATTGCAATTAAGTTTTATGAAATTATTGGTTTGTGAAATAAATAAATACAACACAGCAATAAAATGGACCTACCTTCATATCGCTTCCACGTTGGCTACCGTTTGTAGCATTAAAAAAAAAATAATAATAAAAATGAAACCGAATAAAATGTTTATTTGCATTAAATTTTGAGCAAGCCACTTTCATTCATTGAAATTAAAGACAAAATTATTACGTGGCAATAAATTATTTGAGTGTTTGACTTTATTTTTAGTTACTGTATTTAAAATGTATCACTCAAAGTATCACTTTTCAACACCGCATTTAAAGATTTTAATTGCAATTTTTATGAAATTATTGGTTTGTGAAATAAATAAATACGACACAGCAATAAAATGGACCTACCTTCATATCGCTTCCACGTTGGCTACCGTTTGTAGCATTAAAAAAAATAATAATAAAAATGAAACCGAAAAAAATGTTTATTTGCATTAAATTTTGAGCAAGCCACTTTCATTCATTGAAATTAAAGACAAAATTATTACGTGGCAATAAATTATTTGAGTGTTTGACTTTATTTTTAGTTACTGTATTTAAAATGTATCACTCAAAATATCACTTTTCAACACCGCTTTTAAAGATTTAATTGCAATTAAGTTTTATGAAATTATTGGTTTGTGAAATAAATAAATACGACACAGCAATAAAATACACCTACCTTCATATCGCTTCCACGTTGGCTACCGTTTGTAGCATGAAAAAAAATTAAAAACAACACCAATAAAAAAATCTTTATTTGCATGAAAATTACAACAAGCGACATAATTTTACGGCTGTAAAAAACAATCAACAATGTTATATTTAAGGATTGCTCTAATTGGTCAAATTAGTCAATAACTAATTTGTCCGGCAAGAACCACGTGGAGGTTTAGAGCATTCTTGCCAGGAAAATAGGATATAAGGATGAGGTAAACAATGATTATTTGAAAATGAAGGGAATAAAGAAATTACTGGTTTGTGAAATGAAAAAATAGTACACAAAAATCAAAGTTTTTTCACTTGGCGTTAAATAAATGCTCTTACCTTTATACTGCATCTGCTACCATTTGTAGCAAAACCTAAAAAATAAATTAAAAACACAACCAACAAAAAAAATTAATTTGTAGGAAAGTTACAACAAGCGACATTAATAAATATTATACAGAATAAAGGATAAACAATACGGTACAATATATGGCACACAAGCTATTAAATTCAACACATCACAAGATAAAACGCAAAAAATTGCACCTACCTTCATATGGCTTCTGCGTTGGCTACTGTTTGTAGCAAGACATTAAAAAATAAAAACAACACCAATAAAAAATCTTTATTTGTATGAAAGTTACAACAAGCAACGTTTGTCAATATTAAACGAAATAAAAAATACACAATACGTTTTAATATGTGGCAATTCAAATTCAATACTTCAGTAAATAAATACACCTACCTTCATATCGCTTCCACGTTGGCTACCGTTTGTAGCATTAAATAATAATAATAATAATAATGAAACCGAAAAAAAAATATTTATTTGCATTAAATTTTGAGCAAGCCACTTTCATTCATTGAAATTAAAGACAAAATTATTACGTGGCTAAAATTGAGTGTTTTATTTTATTTATAGTTACTGTATTTAAAATGAATCACTCAAAATATCACTTTTCAACACCGCATTTAAAGATTTTAATTGCAATTAAGTTTTATGAAATTATTGGTTTGTGAAATAAATAAATACGACACAGCAATAAAATGGACCTACCTTCATATCGCTTCCACGTTGGCTACCGTTTGTAGCATTAAATAATAATAATAATAATAATGAAACCGAAAAAAATGTTTATTTGCATTAAATTTTGAGCAAGCCACTTTCATTCATTGAAATTAAAGACAAAATTATTACGTGGCAATAAATTATTTGAGTGTTTGACTTTATTTTTAGTTACTGTATTTAAAATGTATCACTCAAAATATCACTTTTCAACACCGCATTTAAAGATTTTAATTGCAATTAAGTTTTATGAAATTATTAGTTTGTGAAATAAATAAATACGACGCAGCAATAAAATACACCTACCTTCATATCGCTTCCACGTTGGCTACCGTTTGTAGCATTAAAAAATAATAATAATAATAATAATAATGAAACCAAAAAAAAAATGTTTATTTGCATTAAATTTTGAGCAAGCCACTTTCATTCATTGAAATTAAAGACAAAATTATTACGTGGCAATAAATTATTTGAGTGTTTGACTTTATTTTTAGTTACTGTATTTAAAAAGTGTCACTCAAAATATTACTTTTCAACACCGCATTTAAAGATTTTAATTGCAATTACGTTTTATGAAATTATTGGTTTGTGAAATAAATAAATACGACACAGCAATAAAATACACCTACCTTCATATCGCTTCCACGTTGGCTACCGTTTGTAGCATTAAAAAATAATAATAATAATAATAATAATGAAACCAAAAAAAAAAATGTTTATTTGCATTAAATTTTGAGCAAGCCACTTTCATTCATTGAAATTAAAGACAAAATTATTACGTGGCAATAAATTATTTGAGTGTTTGACTTTATTTTTAGTTACTGTATTTAAAATGAATCACTCAAAATATCACTTTTCAACACCGCATTTAAAGATTTTAATTGCAATTACGTTTTATGAAATTATTGGTTTGTGAAATAAA
Source organism: Tribolium castaneum (assembly GCF_031307605.1). NCBI lineage: Eukaryota > Metazoa > Arthropoda > Insecta > Coleoptera > Tenebrionidae > Tribolium > Tribolium castaneum. The sequence goes on from NC_087396.1 coordinate 17,648,235, forward strand.
TAAATACGACACAGCAATAAAATACACCTACCTTCATATCGCTTCCACGTTGGCTACCGTTTGTAGCATTAAAAAAAATAATAATAATAATAATAATAATGAAACCAAAAAAAATGTTTATTTGCATTAAATTTTGAGCAAGCCACTTTCATTCATTGAAATTAAAGGCAAAATTTCGTCGCAATAAATTATTTGAGTGGTTTATTTTATTTATAGTTACTGTATTTAAAATGTGTCACTCAAAATATCACTTTTCAATACCGCATTTAAAGATTTTAATTGCAATTACGTTTTATGAAATTATTGGTTTGTGAAATAAATAAATACGACACAGCAATAAAATGGACCTACCTTCGTATAGCTTCCACGTTGGCTACCGTTTGTAGCATTAAAAAAAATATTAATAAAAATGAAACCGAAAAAAATGTTTATTTGCATTAAATTTTGAGCAAGCCACTTTCATTCATTGAAATTAAATACAAAATTATTACGTGGCAATAAATTATTTGAGTTTTTGACTTTATTTTTAGTTACTGTATTTAAAATGTATCACTCAAAATATCACTTTTCAACACCGCTTTTAAAGATTTAATTGCAATTAAGTTTTATGAAATTATTGGTTTGTGAAATAAATAAATACGACACAGCAATAAAATACACCTACCTTCATATCGCTTCCACGTTGGCTACCGTTTGTAGCATGAAAAATAATTAAAAACAACACCAATAAAAAAATCTTTATTTGCATGAAAATTACAACAAGCGACATAATTTTACGGCTGTAAAAAACAATCAACAATGTTATATTTAAGGATTGCTCTAATTGGTCAAATTAGTCAATAACTAATTTGTCCGGCAAGAACCACGTGGAGGTTTAGAGCATTCTTGCCAGGAAAATAGGATATAAGGATGAGGTAAACAATGATTATTTGAAAATGAAGGGAATAAAGAAATTATTGGTTTGTGAAATGAAAAAATAGTACACAAAAATCAAAGTTTTTTCACTTGGCGTTAAATAAATGCTCTTACCTTTATACTGCATCTGCTACCATTTGTAGCAAAACCTAAAAAATAAATTAAAAACACAACCAACAAAAAAAATTTATTTGTAGGAAAGTTACAACAAGCGACATTAATAAATATTATACAGAATAAAGGATAAACAATACGGTACAATATATGGCACACAAGCTATTAAATTCAACACATCACAAGATAAAACGCAAAAAATTGCACCTACCTTCATATGGCTTCTGCGTTGGCTACTGTTTGTAGCAAGACATTAAAAAATAAAAACGACACCAATAAAAAATCTTTATTTGTATGAAAGTTACAACAAGCAACGTTTGTCAATATTAAACGAAATAAAAAATACACAATACGTTTTAATATGTGGCAATTCAAATTCAATACTTCAGTAAATAAATACACCTACCTTCATATCGCTTCCACGTTGGCTACCGTTTGTAGCATTAAAAAAAAATTATAATAAAAATGAAACCGAAAAAAAATGTTTATTTGCATTAAATTTTGAGCAAGCCACTTTCATTCATTGAAATTAAAGACAAAATTACGTGGCAATAAATTATTTGAGTGTTTTGTTTTATTTATAGTTACTGTATTTAAAATGTATCACTCAAAGTATCACTTTTCAACACCGCATTTAAAGATTTTAATTGCAATTTTTATGAAATTATTGGTTTGTGAAATAAATAAATACGACACAGCAATAAAATGGACCTACCTTCGTATCGCTTCCAAGTTGGCTACCGTTTGTAGCATTAAAAAAAAATATTAATAAAAATGAAACCGAAAAAAATGTTTATTTGCATTAAATTTTGAGCAAGCCACTTTCATTCATTGAAATTAAAGACAAAATTATTACGTGGCAATAAATTATTTGAGTGTTTGACTTTATTTTTAGTTACTGTATTTAAAATGTATCACTCAAAGTATCACTTTTCAACACCGCATTTAAAGATTTTAATTGCAATTTTTATGAAATTATTGGTTTGTGAAATAAATAAATACGACACAGCAATAAAATGGACCTACCTTCATATCGCTTCCACGTTGGCTACCGTTTGTAGCATTAAAAAAATAATAATAATAAAAATGAAACCGAAAAAAATGTTTATTTGCATTAAATTTTGAGCATGCCACTTTCATTCATTGAAATTAAAGACAAAATTATTACGTGGCAATAAATTATTTGAGTGTTTGACTTTATTTTTAGTTACTGTATTTAAAATGTATCACTCAAAGTATCACTTTTCAACACCGCATTTAAAGATTTTAATTGCAATTTTTATGAAATTATTGGTTTGTGAAATAAATAAATACGACACAGCAATAAAATGGACCTACCTTCATATCGCTTCCACGTTGGCTACCGTTTGTAGCATTAAAAAAATAATAATAATAAAAATGAAACCGAAAAAAATGTTTATTTACATTAAATTTTGAGCATGCCACTTTCATTCATTGAAATTAAAGACAAAATTATTACGTGGCAATAAATTATTTGAGTGTTTGACTTTATTTTTAGTTACTGTATTTAAAATGTATCACTCAAAGTATCACTTTTCAACACCGCATTTAAAGATTTTAATTGCAATTTTTATGAAATTATTGGTTTGTGAAATAAATAAATACGACACAGCAATAAAATGGACCTACCTTCATATCGCTTCCACGTTGGCTACCGTTTGTAGCATTAAAAAAATAATAATAATAAAAATGAAACCGAAAAAAATGTTTATTTACATTAAATTTTGAGCATGCCACTTTCATTCATTGAAATTAAAGACAAAATTATTACGTGGCAATAAATTATTTGAGTGTTTGACTTTATTTTTAGTTACTGTATTTAAAATGTATCACTCAAAGTATCACTTTTCAACACCGCATTTAAAGATTTTAATTGCAATTTTTATGAAATTATTGGTTTGTGAAATAAATAAATACGACACAGCAATAAAATGGACCTACCTTCATATCGCTTCCACGTTGGCTACCGTTTGTAGCATTAAAAAAATAATAATAATAAAAATGAAACCGAAAAAAATGTTTATTTACATTAAATTTTGAGCATGCCACTTTCATTCATTGAAATTAAAGACAAAATTATTACGTGGCAATAAATTATTTGAGTGTTTGACTTTATTTTTAGTTACTGTATTTAAAATGTATCACTCAAAGTATCACTTTTCAACACCGCATTTAAAGATTTTAATTGCAATTTTTATGAAATTATTGGTTTGTGAAATAAATAAATACGACACAGCAATAAAATGGACCTACCTTCATATCGCTTCCACGTTGGCTACCGTTTGTAGCATTAAAAAAAAATAATAATAAAAATGAAACCGAAAAAAATGTTTATTTGCATTAAATTTTGAGCAAGCCACTTTCATTCATTGAAATTAAAGACAAAATTACGTGGCAATAAATTATTTGAGTGTTTTGTTTTATTTATAGTTACTGTATTTAAAATGTATCACTCAAAGTATCACTTTTCAACACCGCATTTAAAGATTTTAATTGCAATTAAGTTTTATGAAATTATTGGTTTGTGAAATAAATAAATACGACACAGCAATAAAATGGACCTACCTTCGTATAGCTTCCACGTTGGCTACCGTTTGTAGCATTAAAAAAATATTAATAAAAATGAAACCAAAAATAAATGTTTATTTGCATTAAATTTTGAGCAAGCCACTTTCATTCATTGAAATTAAAGACAAAATTACGTGGCAATAAATTATTTGAGTGTTTTGTTTTATTTATAGTTACTGTATTTAAAATGTATCACTCAAAGTATCACTTTTCAACACCGCATTTAAAGATTTTAATTGCAATTAAGTTTTATGAAATTATTGGTTTGTGAAATAAATAAATACGACACAGCAATAAAATGGACCTACCTTCGTATAGCTTCCACGTTGGCTACCGTTTGTAGCATTAAAAAAATATTAATAAAAATGAAACCAAAAATAAATGTTTATTTGCATTAAATTTTGAGCAAGCCACTTTCATTCATTGAAATTAAAGACAAAATTACGTGGCAATAAATTATTTGAGTGTTTTGTTTTATTTATAGTTACTGTATTTAAAATGTATCACTCAAAGTATCACTTTTCAACACCGCATTTAAAGATTTTAATTGCAATTAAGTTTTATGAAATTATTGGTTTGTGAAATAAATAAATACGACACAGCAATAAAATGGACCTACCTTCATATCGCTTCCACGTTGGCTACCGTTTGTAGCATTAAATAATAATAATAATAATAATGAAACCGAAAAAAATGTTTATTTGCATTAAATTTTGAGCAAGCCACTTTCATTCATTGAAATTAAAGACAAAATTATTACGTGGCAATAAATTATTTGAGTGTTTGACTTTATTTTTAGTTACTGTATTTAAAATGAATCACTCAAAATATCACTTTTCAACACCGCATTTAAAGATTTTAATTGCAATTACGTTTTATGAAATTATTGGTTTGTGAAATAAATAAATACGACACAGCAATAAAATACACCTACCTTCATATCGCTTCCACGTTGGCTACCGTTTGTAGCATTAAAAAAAATAATAATAATAATAATAGTGAAACCAAAAAAAATGTTTATTTGCATTAAATTTTGAGCAAGCCACTTTCATTCATTGAAATTAAAGACAAAATTATTACGTGGCAATAAATTATTTGAGTGTTTGACTTTATTTTTAGTTACTGTATTTAAAATGAATCACTCAAAATATCACTTTTCAACACCGCATTTAAAGATTTTAATTGCAATTACGTTTTATGAAATTATTGGTTTGTGAAATAAATAAATACGACACAGCAATAAAATACACCTACCTTCATATCGCTTCCACGTTGGCTACCGTTTGTAGCATTAAAAAAAATAATAATAATAATGAAACCAAAAAAAATGTTTATTTGCATTAAATTTTGAGCAAGCCACTTTCATTCATTGAAATTAAAGACAAAATTATTACGTGGCAATAAATTATTTGAGTGTTTGACTTTATTTTTAGTTACTGTATTTAAAATGTATCACTCAAAGTATCACTTTTCAACACCGCATTTAAAGATTTTAATTGCAATTTTTATGAAATTATTGGTTTGTGAAATAAATAAATACGACACAGCAATAAAATGGACCTACCTTCATATCGCTTCCACGTTGGCTACCGTTTGTAGCATTAAAAAAAAATAATAATAAAAATGAAACCGAAAAAAAATGTTTATTTGCATTAAATTTTGAGCAAGCCACTTTCATTCATTGAAATTAAAGACAAAATTATTACGTGGCAGTAAATTATTTGAGTGTTTGACTTTATTTTTAGTTACTGTATTTAAAATGTATCACTCAAAGTATCACTTTTCAACACCGCATTTAAAGACTTTAATTGCAATTAACTTTTATGGAATTATTGGTTTGAGAAATAAATAAATACGACACAACAATAAAATGGACCTACCTTCGTATAGCTTCCACGTTGGCTACCGTTTGTAGCATTAAAAAAATAATAAAAATGAAACCAATAAAAAAAGCTTTATTTGCATTAAATTTAGAGCAAGCCACTTTCATTGATTGAAATTAAAGACAAAATTAATACGTGGCAATAAATTATTTGAGTGTGTTACTCAAACTATGACTTTTCAACACCGCATTTAGAGCCGGTGTACACAACGTTGTAATTGCAATTAAATTTGTCACTCAAACGCGATCACTAGTCACCGAATTTAAAATTTAAACCGGAAAATTTAGATTTGCTTGAGCACACGTCCGTTCGCGACAACGGCAAGTAACAAACTGAATAAATTGAACGAAACGGCACAATACACAATAATTTAAATAAACCGCCTTACCTCGCTTTGCTTCGCCTCGCCTCGCCTCCCGCTCCCGCTCCCGCTCCCGATATGACCCGTGCCGCTGCTCGCTGTCGACTGAAGCGCTCTCGCCGCCTGCGCCGCACACCTAACCTCGGGACACGTCACGGATGTGACGTCAGGACAAGTCTAAAACAGTTCATCACCAGAAATATTTACTGGCACAATCCGTCAAATTTAGATACATTCATACACAGAATTATTCAAAATAGAACAATATTGATCTAGAAAAATTCATTATGACAAATGTATTTGGCTATAAACGTCTAAATTTTCAAAAGTTTCGCCTGCAATTTATGGAAAACTATAAATGCATGTTTTTTTTAAAACCGAAACTGGCAATGTGAATTTCTGGTGCAAAATTTAGTAGTATCGTAATGCGTATAACCACAAATTGTTTGTTTGGCTTGTTATGATGAAAATTTGGTAGGTTCCAAAAGTCGGGTTATGTTGTTACTAGGCAATGTCAAAATTACCACTTTTATGAATTTTGTCTCCATTTCTGCCCTTTCAGAACGTTTTGATAGAATATTTGAGACAGAAATATCTACCTTGCGTCAAAAATGTATGTGTTATTGCCAGACAGAGATAACAGTTTAGAAAGTAGGGTTATGCTCTCTTCTAAAGTGTTAAATTTTAACTTTAATGGATTTTGTGTGCTTTTCTGCTCTTTTAGAGCGTTGTTAATTATTATTAAATATGTTATGGGCAGATAAATCTACCTTAGGTCAACGACATAAACAACAGTGTGATTTATTAAAATGTATGTAGGGCAAAAATGAACTTTTCGTGTCAAACATTTTCATGAAAAAGGGTGTTTAATCGTTTCTAAAGGGTGTGTTAACGTGTGTTAAGTTAAGTTTAAGTTTAAGGTTAAGTTTATTACGTGGATAAAACATAAAGTACAACTTTTTTATAAAAGCATTTTGCAAAATTCTTAATCATTACTTTTACTATTTTCCTCCTTGTCTGTAATAACTGATTCGTCCTTCGGGGGCCATTCTGAATACTGTAATGAATTTTTAAAGATAAAGTTTCCGAAATCGGGAAATTTTAAAGAATCTTTAAAAATTCATTAAGGTCCCAAGGGGTGCTTGTCCGAACACGATTTTTTTACAGTTGAAGGCCCTATCGAATGGCTTCATTTTCTGCAAAAATAAAAAAAATTGCGGGATATAAAGGGAGTGAAAAAAATCAGTTTGCATTGCTTGAATATGAGAATAAATAATGCAGAAATTAAGTGCAATTAAGTTTTAATTTGTAATAGAAACACATTACAATGGTCAGGTGATGTTTTACAAATGTGATATGCAAGTCAGCATAACAGCTTATTGATGTTTTTATAATGATTTACGATTATTTTGGTAATTTTCCTGGTGTGAACTTGGCTGTAGAAAACGAGAATAGTGGGGAAATGACGTTAGCTCCATGCGCGCAGCTCCAAGCATGGTCGACTGTAATGTTCATGGTGCCAGCATCATTTTTGGTGCTGTCTTCATCGACATTAACATCAGTATATTGGCAACAGTGCATCTTTTTTTTAACATGAAGATAGTATCGATTGTAAAGTGAAACATTCAAAATATTTAAATAATAAAAGTATCTTGCTGATATAAGGTTTTATTTAAATTTTTTGTCAGTAAAATTGTAATAATTTGACTGTGAGATTGCAACAATAATTGTTAAGATCGGATTGGCAGCACTGTGCCCACTTGTCACAAGTGACAGCGTGTCAATTGTTTAATAAATATTTTTTTATCAAAAACAACCCCAAAATGCCACAGGTGACTTCAGTTATCGCCAAATTCTTCAATGAATATAATTCAAAAACCCCGAAGAAGCTGAAATGTATTGACGCTTATTTGTTGTATATTTTGTTAACCGGTATCGTTCAATTTGTTTATTGCTGTCTTGTGGGCACTTTTCCGTTTAATTCCTTTCTTAGTGGATTTATCTCTTGTGTCAGTTGTTTTGTCTTGGCAGGTAATAACGTTAATCTTAATTTTGGTTTTATTTGTAAAATAATTAAATTCTTTTAGTGTGTTTAAGGCTACAAGTGAACCCAGAAAACAAGAATCAGTTCGCCGGAATAAGCCCGGAAAGGGGCTTTGCTGACTTTATTTTCGCCCATGTGGTCCTACATTTAGTTGTAATGAACTTCATTGGTTAATTATGTATTTTGTAAAATGAGATAATTTCAATAAATTACAAAAAAAATACTGGTTGAGTGGTTTCTCCTTCCCATCGGTTGTAAACCTTGACGTGCGATAACCACCAAATTTGCAAAAACGCAAGTTTACAAGACTGTCGTAATCTCTCAAAATTTTTAAGTACACTCCCATTTTGGGTGATTTATTCAGCGCATTTTTGTGATAAATCGCTGATAACGCTCGAAATAGTCACATCGTTCAAAATTCACACTTCTGATCAGTCACCCATTAAAAATGAGTGCTAGCAGTGATCCTCCCCAAAAATGTGTCACAGAAGTCCCCAATTACGGCCTAAAAGTGCGCCTAAACCACACTTATCCAGAAAACCGGTCACAAGATTTTAAACCCGGTCTTAGGCTAATCTGGGACATGCTACCTCTAATTTTGAGGTAAATTGAGGTTAGTTTGATGTTTTTTAAACAAGAGTCCCTTTTTTAGGTACATTTGGTACTATATTGTTCATAGAATTATGGGAAAGTCGATCGTTATGGACTACGTGCACACTTTGAGAGCGAAACAAATTTACGGTACTGTCGAGCAAAAACAATAATGAAAGTATTGAAACGCTTTTTAGGTGTCCCCATCGGTGGGATCGGTTGCGGAACGATTGGAAGGGGGTACAGGGGCGAATTCTGCCGGTTTCAACTCAAACCAGGGCTTTATGAGTACAATACAGTCGATGCCAATCAATTTATTGTTACAATCAAAGATGGGCACAATGAGACCATTTTTCATAGTCTTTTATCAACGTTTCCGTATGTATTGAGAATAATTTGCTGAAATATTTAGCAGATGAACGTTTTTTTTACCAAAGGACAAAGAGTTTAAAAAGCTGGGAAAGCCTAATTGACGGTTCAGAGTGTTTCTATACTGGACTTTACCCAAGATCGTGGACTGAGTACGACTTATCAAAATACGGCGTCATGTTAACTTGTCGGCAAATTACCCCAATCATTCCGCATAATTACAAGGTACTCTGCAACTTTCCTTCTCACACTTTTTGGTAACCACCGTATTCGTGCCTTTTGAAAAATATGGGCAGACGAAAAATAATCAATTTTTTTTCTGAAAAAATTGTAATGAACAATTACGGAGAACTAAATATTATTAGATACTCGTAGGAGACGAAACGAAATACAAAATAACTCGATTTTCACAAGCATCTAACCGACAGCAAGGTGCGTTTACATTTGTCTGAGCACTGACATGCGTTCACACATTTTTAAATTTTGCCCTGTAGAGGAAAGAGTCATTCATATTACAAATATTACGTTACATCCACAGGTTACATCTTAAATATAAGGTGTTTAAACATAATTTTACGCCTGTAAAATCTAACCAGCATCAGCAGCGTAGGTAACTTACAAAAATGAAGGAAATAAAGGAATTATTGGTTTTTGAAATAAAACACAAAATACAACTAAAAAATCAAATTTATTTTCTTCTTTTTTCATCTTTCATCTTTTCTTCTGCTAAAGTTTGTAACAAGACTTTAAAAATAAAATCATTATCTCATTGCAGAGAAAAAAAATATACACTTACTTTTATGGCATCTTCTGCTACAGTTTTTACCAAGACATTATACATTAAAACAATCTAGTATCACATATTCACATTTATGCTTGTGTGGAAATATTACAACCTCCAAGTTTTTTTATTTAGACATTTTTGTGTTTCAATTCCAGATTAACAATGAAATATTTCCGTTTGTCTCTTCACTATGGAGAAATTTATTCTCGACCCTCCTGTATTTTTTTTTACTTTGTACACAGCAATTATACATTTTTTTTATTTATTTTTTTATTTCATTGGTCAAACACGTAACTTAGAAGAGAAAGAACTACTTATGATTATGTGGTAACGGTAAAGGTTTATCAACAATTTAAACCACAACATGTCTGCACTTATTCCAAAGTTAGTCGTAAATTTGAATTAATTTAAATCAATTTGCCTTAAAACACCTTTAAGTAGAGTGATTTTGAATTTTGTTTCGCTTCCAAGTTGGTACTCCATAGCTCTACATTAAGTGTTTATTTTATCCCAAATCTAGGATAGTTCCCTGCCTTGTGCAATGTTCGTCTGGGACGTCAAAAACATCTCAGAGGAGGACCGAACCGTCACAATCGCCTTCACTTTCAAAAACGGCGTTGGTGATAAATCCCGCGACAGATCTTGTACGATTTTAGTCCCAAAAAACGCCCATTTTCTAATTTTCATTATCCTTAGCAACATGTAGTTCAAAAGCCTTCACTCTCGCCGACTCCGAAGGCGTCATTCTTTACCACACAATTGATAAAATGCAATGTTCCTACTCTCTTGCCGCCAAAACCAACCCGCAAATCGACATTTCAAAATGTCTCTATTTCGACCCGAATTCAGACGGGATCAAGCCCTGGATCCAACTCAAAAACAACGGCAGTTTCGATAAAATCAGCGATAAAAACTACGGCCAAATTTTCGGCGAAATGGCCTGTGGTATCGCCACGAAGGCAACCATCCGGGCCGGAAATACGGTAACGTCAGAAATGGCCCTGGTGTGGGACATGCCCTCGGTCCAATTCCCCAAAAAACAGAAGAAATACACCAGATACTACACCAAACATTTCGACGGCGATAACACCGGGCTGAGGATCGTGCGATACGCGTTTGAGAATTACCAAAACTGGGAACGGGCCATTTACGACTGGCAGAGACGGATCCTCGACGATGAGTAATTTCTCAAAATAAAAAATTATTCACACCTAGGTTGTAATACACTCTTTTTAGAAATTTGCCCGATTGGTACAAGTCAGCCCTTTTTAATGAGAGTTACTACATAAGTGACGGTGGGGCAATTTGGGTCATTTTAGACGAACAAGAAGCCAAAAAATTGCCGAAAAACGACCCTAGGTTAGTGTAAATTAGCAGAGACGGATTAAGCGGTTGGCGAATCTGGCATGTTAAAAACAGCAACAACAAAAAGCTAAAGATAATTATTATTTATTACCATTGATTAAGTTAAATAAGTTAATCAATGGTATTACGTTTAGCAGAGGGTATTCCAAAGTTTGCTACCCGTTAATTGCCCAAAACTATTCTTTATAGTGTCAGAAATACACTTTAATTTGATGGTTCTTCTAAACTACAAGGCAGCGAAAATTGTCAAAACAAGTTCGAAGAAGTTGTTTTAGTTTTTACACTAAAAGATTTTTTATCTTTAAAACGGAATTCTGAAATAAAACTACAGGACGTGTGCACAGTCACTGTCATAAAGATTGTTGCTCCGTATAAACCGGTCTGGCAATAATTTTTTTTTAAGTCATAAATGTAAATTTCATAACAAGCATTCCTTTGAATGTTGTTATTGTTATTTTGCATTATCATACGTTAAGTTAATCGCAAATTAAGTTTTAACTGCGAAAATTTTTTTGTTACGTATTTTGTATACAAAAAAATTGCTTCAGAATGTCATTTCAAATAAAAAATACTTGTTTTTAGGTACTTAATAATTAATATTAGATAATTAAATAGAAATTAATTAGAATTTTCGAATTTATAGAATTCAGTTTTAAAATTAATTTTAAAACAAGAGAAACATATACAGCATATTAGGGAATAGTTTAGCAAAAATTTAAAGGCAGATAAAGAATGGCAAGACAAATCGATTAAATAAAATTTATGTAAATAAAAAATGCATGGTTTTTCCAAAAAATCGTTCTAAAATTAAAGTCCCAAATTTTGAGAACCGCTGAAGTAGAATTATAAAAATTAGCGTAAATTTTAATATTATTGACAAAACAGCAGAGGTAAATTAATTTCTTGGTCCATTACTTTGTTCTTCTATTTCAATTTGTGTTTTGTAAGTAAATTTTACGGTTTTTTTTAATTGAACCGGGATTTGAACCTCCCACATAAGTGAACATGGTAACCACAATTTTGAAAAATTCTCAAAACGCCCACGCGCCACTTTCTCCAATTTGTGTAACGAAAAAATTAACTGTTAATAAACTACCATCAACCACACAGTGGCTCTTAATAGGTGGGTTAATAATAATTTGTAAAGAAAAATGATTAAGGGTTTTTAACTCGTCTGATCACAGACGAAATATTGCTAAGCCATTCTAACACCCTGTAGAATTTGAAAAATGTTGTCCAATCTGATTATTTGAATTTCGCTGTAAAATTCGCTGGGAGCGTATTTAAAATGCTATCGCTTGTGTTATAATGATTTGTTCTCACGGAAAAAGAAGTTTTAATTTTTTTGCGGAAGGTAAAACTCTGAGCACCCTATATATCTAAATTGAAAAATATAATCCACTTTTACAACCTTTCAAACAGTATGAAAAGTTATTTTAACATTACTGATTTTTTTAATTTTTAAAAGCAAAATGAAGCCCAATTATGTTTGCACACATTACAAGTTGATACTCATATTTCAGTTTTCTTCTTTTTGTATAAATTCATTTTTCTTGAAACGTTTAATTTTGTTGTTTGTTAAAAAGTGTAAGACTGAAAATGTATTCTAAAAAGCATTTTCTCCATTTTTAGATTAAGTCTAAGGGCCCTACAGTTTTTACCGCCAGAGGCTTAATCCGCCTTCGTTTATTAGTGACTTAAGTCATGTTAGTTAAATTGTTTCAGACTCGAGCACGGTAAATTTGCATTGTTGGAGGGCCACGAGTACAAAATGTACAACACTTACGACGTTCATTTTTATGCTTCATTTTCGTTTGTTTTAAATTTTCCTTTGCTCCAATCAATCTTACAGTACGATATGAGAGACGCCATTTTCACCGAAATTCCGGATAAAGTTAAAATGTTGTATGACGGGGAAGTGTGCGAGAGGAAAGTACCAAATACAGTACCGCACGATATTGGAGATCCAGGTAAAACCCCCAGTTCTAGTTATTTAATTTTAACTCAAGTCGTTCCACTTAGGGGAAGAACCGTTTATCTTACTCAATTCGTACCCCATCCATGACGTAAGCCAGTGGCGCGATTTGAATTCAAAGTTCGTTTTACAAGTGTTCAGAGACGCTTTTATAACAGGTCTTGACGACCGATCTATCGCGTATTTGAACGATATGTACAACGCGTGTTACACAGTAATGCACAAAAGTCTGGATTTTGACGTGGATGGAGACGGCCTTATCGAAAATTCGGGAAGTCCCGACCAAACCTTCGATACTTGGGTCATGACAGGTGCTAGGTATTTTACCCAAAGAAACGCCCTCTGGTGCTAAATAAATCTATTTCAAGTGCGTATTGTGGGGGGCTGTGGTTGGCCGCTCTGTTCGCTATGACTAAAATCGCGGACGCTTTGCAAAAAACCGAAGACAAGGAAAAGTTTCAGGAATTGTTGGATAAGGGCACAGCGGCGTTCGAACGGAAATTGTGGAACGGAAAGTGCTACAATTTCGACTGTTCGGACAAAGAGTGTCGCTCGATTATGGCCGATCAGTTATGCGGCCAGTGGTATCTCAGGAGTTGCGGATTTAATTATGAGGTAACGCAGCGAGTGAGTGGAATGTTTGTATCAAAAATAATTATAGGTGTTTCCGCAAGATCGGGTCAAGACTAGCTTGAAAACGATTTACGAAAATAACGTTCAGTCGTTTTGTGACGGCCGAATGGGGGCTGTTAATGGATTTATTGACGGGGTTATTGATGAGTTCACTATTCAGAGTCAGGAGGTGTGGACTGGGGTTACCTACGCCCTAGCTGCCAGCATGCTTCAAGAAGTAGGAAAACTTTTGCGAAAATTTCTTTTTTATGTATTTGTTCCAGGGAATGAGGACTGAGGCTTTTAATACTGCTGGCGGAATGTTCAAGTCAATGAGTGAGCGATTTGGGCTTTCCTTCGATACTCCGGAAGCCTTATATGCGGCAAAGTATTACAGAGCGATCGGTTACATGCGACCCCTAAGTATATGGTCAATGCAGTTGGCTATTGACCAACTTAATAAAAATGTAAATTAATTCAAACCACATTTATTAGTTAATTTTGTATTTGTAATTCTTAAATGCGTTAATAAAGTGTCACCAAAGAATTATTTGTTTGTTTGGTGTTTTTCATTAGACAGACCTGACATGAATTTTCAAAGGCTCCGTCATCCCGTACAACATTTTGGTTTTAAAAACCATATCTTCATGTGGCCAATCCAACTCAAAGTTTCTTATAATCTGAAACGATAAATAAAATTTTTGGCACAAACGCGAACTTTTTACTTTGAGAAGCGCCACTTCTAGCTCCAAACTAGCCAGTCTTTTCCCCACACAACTCCTTGGCCCGTAACCAAACGGAGCAAAAATAAACGGATTTGTGTTTTTCTTCGACAACTCTCCCGAAGTCGTGGAAAGCCATCGCTCGGGGATAAACTCCTTAGCCCTCGAAAAATACTCGTCGTTTGTGCACAAAACTAAATTACTTGTAACCACATCGGTCTGAAACAGTACGTAAACAATAGTTAAGTGTCAACCCAAGTTTTACCCCCTTTGGAATCTGATATCCCCCCAAAACTAAATTTTTAACAGTCGTTCGCAAATTTCCAATTCCGATAGGCGCCAAACGCGTCGTTTCTTTAATCACAGCTTTGAGGTAAGGAGCCTTTTTTAAAACCTCGCTCGTTACCGCCTGATCTTTAGTTTGAAGCAGCGAAATGGCTTCGGACCGTAGTTTTTCCTGAGCTTCGTGGTTTTTGCCCAAGAAATACAAAGCCGCTCCTAAAATTCGACCGGTCTGAGACACGAATAAATTATTTTTGATTTTTTGGGCCTCACCGTGTCTATTCCTGCGATCATCATGTCTATGGACATGGTCACGGCGATGTTGCGGTCAACTTTTAGCAACTTTTCCAAAACACTCGGTATCTCGGTACTTGTAGTTTCGCCTTTTTCTAATTTGTCTAAAACTTGGTTTACATATTTCATATTTGTCCTACAATTTGGTTTGAAACAGATAGAACAATTACGTAATTAATTACTCGACTATAAAGTCCATCACTTGGACGAATTTCCTCCAAGACGGCGTACTGACGTAATTGTGAAATGAAGGCAAGACATCGAGTTTGTGCATCAATTTGAACATTTCCAAAGTGCTCCGTATCAGTTTTTGCGGTTCTGAGTCTTCGTCCAAGTCATTCTTCAAACACCCTGTTTTTATTTATTAATTAAAGCGTGAAAAACTGGTCGGGGAATCACCTAAGTGTGTGTCTAAGGTTACAAGCCCGACCGACTCCAGAGACCATTTGTACAGTTCATTGTGGAAATTTTCCGGCATTTCCCCGTTTTCGCTCTCTTCCAACAAATTTGTAATATTGTTAACAAGTTCGTCAGCGACTGAATTCATTTTGTCCGTGTACTGGGAGATATTTCTCGGCTGCATCAAAATCGGATTAACTACTGATCTTATCTTGAACCAGTTTTCTCCTTCTCTGGAAAATAATTCATTTATTCACTTGTCGTTACTTTGGCGGATTTATACTCGAGAAGTAATCCTGCGTTCACGAAGATGTCTTTCCTCGATTTGCGATACTCGTTAAAAGACTGAAGGCCTTTTCTGATCGGCCAAATGCCTTCATTTCTGAACAACTAAAACTAATTTAGAGTTTTTACCTCAAATTGGCTCAACAAACCGTTTCGTAGTCTTTTGGGTTAAATATCACCACAATCGGGTCGTTAATCATGCCTTTAAGAATCGAAATATCTCCATACTGTTCGTAAAAACTAGAAGTAGATAAATATCGGAAACTTATTTACAAGACTATTATTGTAGCGTCGTTTTCTTTGTACACCATTATATTTTTCAAGCTAATCACTCAGGCAAGCTTATTGTGTGATTTAATGCAGACAGGCTGTAGTCTTTTAGACGAACCGATCGGTATCGTATTATTTTCGGGTCACCCGTGTCAAAACATCTTATTGTGAGGATTGCTTATCTTAAACACCACTATCTGTTGTAAAACTTTATGGTGTACAAAGAAAACGTTGCTACAATACGTACATTTTGTGCAAGTCCAAAAAATCGATTCCGTAAAAATCTCCAATTTTCGGAACCAAAAATCGCCATATGTTCCCAAAAAATGGTATGGGTTTAGGCCCAGGGAGACTTTCGAAAGGTTTAGCTTTGTCCCACCCTTCAGGCATGACATCGCTATTTTCCAAAGCGTTTAAGTTCTTGTAATGATCAAGTTTTTTCTGGCTGATCACATTTTCACTGCCCGTTGACATCAAAATCTTTTGCGAAGTGTTGGCAAACTTCAGTAACTTCGTTTTTAACATTTTAGCGCCTCAAATTATAATTTTTCGTGCTGATATTCGTCGCAACTAATAATGTATGACTGTGATGGTCGGTTTTTATTAACTAATATGCTCTGAAGGTTAAAGGCAATGCAATTTATTCAATTTTCGTCTCACCTTTTTGCCAAATTGCCAATTATTTAGTTGAAAACACCCCAGACCGACCGGAACCTGTGACTGTTTGGGAGATTTGTTTTCCAAAAATTATAAGCCAAGATAAGTATTGTTATCTCTATAGTACTTTAAGTACTAAAGAACTTGACATTTTATGCGCGTATTTCGCAATAAGTGTTTATTACGAGATAATTTTGAGATAAATAGTTTTAAAAATTGAATTGATAGCACGCACTCTGTATCTACTTTTAATCACCTTTGTTTCATCTTTTGCGCTAAAGATATTTATTCTGGGATAGAGTTTTATAAAAAAATTAAATCCCCACAAAATTATGTTTGTTAAAGGTTTTTAAGTTTTCTTCTATGTCCCAAAAATTGCTGTTTGTTCTCCAAATATACCAATTCTCTCTCCAGGCTTCAATAAACTCTGGGGAAATCGCCAACCGAAAATTTTGACCTACTTCCAAGCCAAAATTTTGGGCAAAACACCAATTGTTTACCACCTTAAGCAGCGATATTCCAAGCGTTTCAAATCGCTTGATTGCTATAAAGACGATCCACCAGATAAAGCTATGCAGGTCCCGTTAAGTGTAACGAGTGCTCCAGGTGTATGTTGTGCATGGTATAATCGGGACTGACCAACAGTTCTTCGCGCCACACCGCAGTATTCATTGCGCGATCAACAATAACACTATAGTGATATTACAGTGCATGGTGTGATCAAAATTTGATTTTCCCAACGAAATTTTCAACAGAAAAATGAAGACGCATTGGAGAGTGATAACAGTAAGATTTTATTTTCAATTTTATTTAAAATAAAAAAATTGGTTTGTTAGTTTATTACTTATTAGCTCGGTGTAGAACCAAGTTCTAGACGAATCTAGAGGATACTCTTGTTAATTGAACGAATTTTCTTCATTTTGTTGGAAAAGTGAAGACACTTAATGCAGATTTTTTATACTGTTTTTCTTCCGGTCGCAGATAAGTTCCGTTTTTCTTACATAAAATCCGGAAGTTTCACTTCGTACCGGTCTACCAGTGATACACGCCTTTAGTTAGAAAAAATGACTTGAAGCAAAGAAAACCAATTAAATCTTTGAGTCACTTATGCAATAATATTTCTATTGCAAACAATTAGACAATATGATTTCTCGTCACACTCGACACCAAATGACCAATCAATATTTAGCAACCTGTCGCCACTTATTTGCTCATTTATTAAAGCATAATTTTTTCGAATTTTCGCTATTGTTTTTCTTGTAATTGCTCTCACATTGAGCTTGAAATAATGACCCTATTGTGTGCATATGACCCAAAAACCGGTAAAATCTTCCCAAGAGAAGAAATCGGATTAAAATGCGTCATGTATCGAGTTTCGAGGAAGTAAAGAAAGCTTTGCTCGAAATGGTCTAAGCCGGAATAAAGATAACGGGTTCAGGTGCAACTTCTTAATTTGTTTGAGCGATGAAACTTGTCGGTATTTGATTCAATGGGTCAATGCTATTTATGTTCACATATCCTTTTACTACACAATAACCACCTACAGCCAGTTTGTACGGTTAGGAATCCATTTCTCGCTTGAAAACCGTTGGGTGGAACATTTCGGCTTTGGAGGCCAAGGCAGGATAACACATAGGGTACTTAAGTATTGATAATCAAAAGTAAAAGTTTTGCCTGGTCGTTCGATTTTGGCCGAATTTTGTTTTATCATCGGCTAAAAGCCATGTTACATGCTCCAATTACGGCCCTGAAAGAGACATTACTTAGGTGGCTTATACCGTTACATAAAAAAGATGTCCAAAGTAGGTTATTACAGCTACATAGACACGGCAAATTACATAAGAGATAAGCCCGAAACGTTTTGTCCATTTTAGCCCAATTACATGCTTGGTGGCGGGTCTAACAGTACCACAGTGCGACAATGCCAAGGAAAGGAAAACAAGCCGAGTTTGTTCGAGTTAAACATTTTTCCTTCCTGGAAGCCTAATTGGCATATTGGTCGAAATGTACGAGCAATCGGAGCGATTAAAGGTGTTATACAGTTAGCTGAATGTTAACGGGACGTCAAATTCTTCTCGGAAACGAAATTTACATATGTACAGTTTATCTCTGGCGATGATGATATTGTACCAAAACAAGGATACGAGGAAATCTGTTCAATAACCTTTGAGAAGGACGCCACCGAATCCAAGGTCACCAGAATGTAGGTCTCCGGAGTCAGGTGTCGAGATGTGGTGCGTGATAAAATTCCGAATTAATTGTTTTGGTAGAGGTTTTTGAACCTAAAGTCGAGCCTTTTTCTGCGTCAACGAGCGTATTTTTGCGACCAATATGAATTGAATCTCACGATTTATGCTCCAGAATAAAATTGAATATTTTATGGAGCAAGAAATAGCTAGTGTTATTCAAATTCCATGTTATTACTTATTGCAATATTTACGAGACTGTTAATTTTTTCCTGCGATAATGAAGATTATAAAAAAACATGTCAAAAGCTGCACTTCCAAACTCTTTGATTTGAAGATACAATGGAATAACCTTTTAAAATTTGAACGTGTTAAAACGTCTAAACTTTTTTCAAACAAAAATCTTTGCGAAAATTGTGAAATTTCACCTTCAATGAGAAAATGCAACTTGAATACAAAATAATGCAAGTGATTTCAGCCAATTCTTTTGGCACAATGACAATTCGATTGATAATTTTAAAATGTGATATTACCAACAGATATTAAAATATCTATGTAATAAATTCTAAATTGCTGTTATAAGTAGGTACTTCTAATTTTTTTTAAATTTTATTATTTCTATTAATATAGAGTTAGAGAAATTCGTCACTTTTGTGTAAGTACTCACAACAAATATGAATTGAAATTTAATATAATTTAGCTGAAAACAGTTATATTTCAGTGAGAGTTGCTGTAACCGAACCGAATTTCGGAAAAAGTATTTCCTTGCAAAGAGTTTCCTGTTGATCACTTTTACTATTGTAAGATGCACAAAAAACCTGTGATCCTCTTAGTAAAAGTACTAATTGTGCTAATGGAGGTAACGGATTAATTTTTACCGCATTCTTAATTCAACACTTTTCAACGTTCATTGACTTTCATAACCATAACGATACAAGAAAAAAAAATTAACCGAACATAACGAAAGTATCGAACTTTGCAAAAAATAGACTAAAAAACAGTTATGACATCCAAGACCTTGAAAATTCGAACAGAATTGCCTCATATTATACAGTAATCTAAATTTTATTTTTACAGTTTTAACAGTTAAATCAACTGTTCAAATACCTAACTGTCGCCATTTCACAGTTTTTCTAAACATTGCATAAAATATCAATTTTATCCCGATTATACAACAAACTTTCTCTTAAAAAACATTTTTTGTCTCAGCTTTTTATGTGTGCTGTAAGCGCGCATGCTACTGAGCCTCAAGAAACAGCCGCTGAAGAGCCCCCAGAGGGCTATTACGCCTTCGTGGAGTCTCCCAATGCGGAGCCCCCACGCGTGCGGCCTCCACCCTACACCCACGCCCCCGTGGACTGCCGGGAGGACGACACCAAGAGCCCCCATGCCTCCTCTTTCAATTTATGCGGGGACTTAAACAAGGGCACAATCCCCAGGAATCCAATGGGGCAGAATGTTTTGGGGTCGCCTTATCCTTTGTAAGTAGTTCCGGTGACCGGAAGCAGAAGTGCAGTTTTTGGTTGCAGCGAACTGATAAGAAACATGACCTTGAAATATTTGAGTCGGACATTACCGATTCTGAAGGCGGATGAAACTTTGCCGAAAGTTGCGCAGCTCCAAGATGACCTTATTTCCCAAAATACGTAAGTAGAATTAATTAATAATTGACTGGTTAAAAACCAATTGGTTTAGCATAACACCGTTCCAAAATAGCAACGACAGGGTCAAAAGGGACGCGAAATTGGATCAGAAACAAGAAACAAAGGAAAAGTCTGCCAACTCCACTTCGCAAGACAACAAAGACCGTAAAGGTCGTAAATTTTGCGACCAAGGCGGCATTTTTTGCATGTTGTACAAAGCGATCAATGGGGAATCGTATTCTTCGCCAACCGTGGTCCAATCGTCGCATCTTCCGGTTGAAAGAAGGGATGAAGTGGTACAACCCCGCTATGAGGGACCTCCTACCCCATGTCCCGCCAAAGTCGAATATGCTACTCCAGTTTTCGCGAAGAATTATCAAGGAGTGTGGAGATACGTCGTCCAAATCCCTTACGAAGGCTATTTTACCCAAACTGTTGAAGTTACAAGGTGACAACTTAACCAAAATTTTGCCAAATTTTAAAATGTGTTTAGGTGTCTCCAATCGCGCTGCCATTACTTGGACGGTGGTTGCTTGTCTTCGCCGCGATGGTCAAGCCTTCTGGTTGCCGAGATTTACTACCCCGACACTGTTTTGAGCAACAGTGACACCGCGAACCCCCCGCGAAGCCCAGTGGCGGCATCGCAGCCTCCCTCAGTGCAAGACTTTCAGGTAGATGTGAACGGTTAAAGTTTTGCAAAAATCTATTTTTTTTCAGAACTATCAGCAGTATTTGCACAAGAGGGCCGGGCTCCAGGCCGCCCCAGTGGAC
The DNA here is from genome assembly GCF_031307605.1 of Tribolium castaneum. NCBI lineage: Eukaryota > Metazoa > Arthropoda > Insecta > Coleoptera > Tenebrionidae > Tribolium > Tribolium castaneum. Next base: position 17,669,346 of record NC_087396.1, read on the forward strand.
TCCTCGACCACATCCCGACCCAATCATTGCGACGGAGTAGACGCCCTTGGTTGTTTCCAAGTGCGACTCTACTACGACTGGTTCTTAATCCCCGGCTCTTGCAAGTGTTGGAGACCCGATTATTTTAATAAATACGTCAGGAGGAAATCCACCACTGAACTATAATTTTTCAAGACTGTATATTAGATGATTGAAAAGGGGGATTTTTATTTCAAAAAGTGTAGTCTAGTCTTCGATTTTTGGGGGAGAAGGGTTAAAACCGGCCGATACCGTTTGATTTAAAATCCCCTTTTTGTGATATTTCTCCCGATTTAGGCGACGAGGGAGCGGAAAAAGCAACTTAATATATTTTTATTTATTTGTTACGACTATTCCACCGTTTCACAGGCTTAAGACTTGCACATAATTTATGAATAGGCGATAAGAAATGTTATGAAATAGAGTAATTTGATAAAAAATTAAATTACTGTGTTTCAAAAGGGTTAGGTAATGGACGTGCAAAATTTTTGACATTGTATAATAATTGTGTAAAAATTTTCTAGAAATATATTATTCATGACACTGGTTGTTTGATCTGGGGCAGTTATTCCTGATAAAAAATGGTTATATTTAAATTACGATAAGTATAACGCAAACAAAAACTACAGGCTGATAGAGCATTTAGGGCCACATTCATAATCGGGTTTAAAAGAGCATTAAAGTAGATGTTTATTTTTCACAAATCTTTCACACATTCCAAAAAACATTTAATTTAATGCTCCGTTAAATTCGATTATGAAAGTGGGCCTACATTTTCGATGGCAAGAAATAAAAGCACAAAAATTATCATAAACAATATTAAAAAAAGCAAACTTTCACCATATTTTTTAAAACGCTGCAAATATGGTTGAAAAAAGTGTATAGAATGCTTTTTTCCGAGAAAGTCTGCCATATCATATTTCTATCATTAACCATTTATTAGGTTTAAACAAATTTAGCGTGAGCGGCTGAAATATGGCCTCAAGAATTTTTTTCCACAAAAAAATGTCTGTTAGCTGTTTCAAATTTATAAAAACGCCAACGTTGCATTTTACCGATTTTATTTTTAAATAAGATTGATAAAAATATGAAATAGTTATTATTGATTAAATCTCTTATTGAAACTATAAATTACATTAGTTATTATTTTTTTGAAGTGCATGAATAATTTATAATAGCTAATTTTGAGAGAAAATGCGACGTTAGCGTTTTTATAGTTTTGAGACAGCTAATAATATACGTATTTTTCCCCATTTTTTCAGTTCGTCTCCTTTTTTCTCAAAACAGTTAAAAACTGACCAAATAAACACATAATGTCTATATACGTAAAAAATTACTAAGTATAAAAACTAGCATAACATAATATAATAATAAATAATAGTATATTTAAAAACAAGTTTTCTATGGGATGAGTGCGCCAAAACCCTTATAAAACGAGAATGTTTTTATGATTTTTTCTTATTTTAATTAAATTTTTTTGTCGTCTAGGGAATTTCGTGTCAGTTGGTGACGGTAATAAATAATAAATAAAGAAGAAATGATGATTAAATCGATCGTACGTGTATTCCACGCATTATCGATGAAACTCTTGAAAACTAAATATCCCTAAATTCATTAAAGTACACTGTACTTTAATAGCCATAAACGACTCCTACTGATATATGTTAATACACGTGTATTATAAACGAAAAATATAATATAATAATAGAGAGACTGACCACTATCCTGTTACACTACAAAACGAAGGATTTTTAAGGCTCATATTTACAATTGCGCGTTATTCAAGTGAAAATAGTATAGCATTTTTGGTGGCACCTAAAGAAAATTTCAGAAATACAACACACCCTGTATAATAAATGTTAGCGAGAGGAATAAAAACCTAGGGACTTTTTTGCTGCCGAACAACAGTGGCAACCCTAACATTTAACACTAATGAGTAGTGAGTTGAGTTCGAGGTTAGGTGAACTTAGGAGCATCAAAACAAAAGTGTGTTTCTTCTTTGTGTGTCTCTATTTCGTAATTTACTGCAATTTGTAAAAGTAATGGGCGACCGCTACAACATCCACAGCCAGTTGGAGCATCTCCAATCGAAATATATCGGAACAGGCCACTCTGAAATAACGAAATACGAATGGCTGCTGAACCAGCATAGAGACAGTTACGCCAGTTATTTGGGGCACCACGATTTGTTAAATTATTTTGCGATTTGTGAGAACGAGGCAAAAGCCCGAGTTAGGTTTAATCTAATGGAGAAAATGCTTCAACCGTGTGGTCCACCTCCAGATAAACCCGAGGATTAGATTATAGTAAAGTCAATAAAAATTTTCATATAATCGTTGTTTTTTTTAAAAGACCATTTTAGAATTCTTCCGATAACTAAAATAATTGTAGCCGAAAGGTCTACTTTGTATTTCATTTCGCCTTTATTAGAATAGAATACCTACTTTATTTGTGTCAATACTAATTGCACTAATAGAGTATTCCACACACGCCGCAAAATTAACTTACATTTAAATAGGTATTACTGTATTACATAGGCAAGATATCACTAAAATCATTCCGAAGATATGTATTCCTTAATCGAATAAAAAGTTTTGGAAATTAAATAGTGTTTCAAGTTCTTTAATAAAAACATGGAGGAAAATTTCTAAAGGTAGTGGAAGGGCATTTAAAAATGTATTTATTTATTACCCTTATTAGGAATATAATTTTTTCTAGTACAATAATTTATGACTTTAAGAGAATATTCTTAGCTTTAGTTCGCTGCATTTTTATAAAAAAAAAACAGATTTTCAATATATTTATTTTTTATTTACCAATTATAGTGACAATAATAGCATACTTAATTGACTGTAAAATGTAACAATTATAAAAATATAGCTTGCTTATAAAATATGACAGATTCAACCTTGGACTTTTTTTTACAAATGAAACCAATCTACACCAAAAATTTGACTATGTGTGCTGTATAAGGCTTATAAAGGCCAAGAAAGTTGGGTTCTATTTCATAACACTATTATGAACCAAGTCCTGAAAAATTAAATAATAAAAATATGCTTACGAAAAAAAGCGAGACAACCTGAAGCTCGTCAATAGTCCAATTCCAGTCTTCTTTAGCAATTGCAGGAACCACATCCATAATCACTTTAGTAACTTTAGTCACATTTTTCTTAAATGTGGCAAGAACATCAGCAACAGTCACATGTTCGTCTCTATTTTCTTTCCAACAATCATAATCAGTGACTAAGGCAATTAAGGCATAACACAAACCGGCCTCTTTGGCTAAAATAACCTAGAAAAACAATGACAAAGGGGCCCTTTCCCTACTAAAAAATACCTCTGGCACTGAGGTCATATTGATGATATCCCCACCCCACTGCCTGAACATTTTACTTTCAGCCTTGCTGGAAAACCGGGAGCCCTCAATAGTGACTACAGTCCCGGTTTTATGGACAGGAAAATTCAGCTTTTGGGCTGTCTGTATAAGCAACTGTCTTGTTCTTTCGCAAAACGCCGGCTCCATCGGCAAATGGCAAATCCCCACAGGGTGGTTTTTCTCCCCGTCATAGAAAGTTTGTTTCCGCCCTTGTGTCCTACCACAACTATCAGAAAAATTCTAAATCAAAATTCCCATCACCTGTCGATGAAACTGTTCAAGATCACCAAATCCCCCGGTTTGATGTGCTCCTGCAGCGAGCCGGTGGCAGTGGCGGCGATGACATGGGTGCACCCTTCCTCTTTAAGGGCCCAGATGTTGGCCCTGTAGTTTATATTGCCGGGCATTATGCCGTGGGTGCGGCCATGCCGGGCCAAGAGCACGCATTCAACCCCCTCGATTTGGCCCAAAGTTAACACGTCGGAAGGCTTGCCGAAGGGCGTATTGACCGACTTCGTTTTAGCGTTTTTTAAAATGTCGGGGTTGTCGAGGCCAGAACCGCCGATTATGCCGATCTATGTGCGGTTTTCGACAAATGCCGGGTTGGAAGGAATATGGACTTACCTTGATTTTGCGTGGCATGTCGGTTAGTTTCACTTTTTTGTTAGGGGACGAAATCTTGATAGGACTTGTGGCCTCGAAATGGTCGACAACAGACAATTTATTGATTAAATCACTTAATTGATTTCGAAACGAAGGTTTAAAAAAGTGCGGTTATGGTAATTTGACAGTTGATGCCTCTTCACACGTGACTCACATGCAGTGTTGCAACCGAAAGAAACATAAAATTCAAAATAAAAAAAATTATGTTAAGCTGTGTGTTGAAATTTTGTAATTTTTTCTTATAAATTTTGTTATGGTGTGGTCAAATTATGCCGTCTAACAGTTTTAGTTAATTTTAGCCTGGTTATTTAGTAGCTTACAAGAGTAAAATTTACCTTCTTAAACTTGACAAATTTTGAAGTTCAATCCTGTCATGTATTCTTTTCAAAAAAGTTTTTTTTGGAAAAGGATATTTTTTGAAAAACAAAGTATGCATGGTCTTATTCTGTAGTTTTGTAAAATTCTGTGATTATCCATCCAGAAAAACAAAAAAGCTCAATCTGTGTGTACGTAAGAAAGATTTTTTAAAATGGGTTCATTTTTCTATTTTTCCAGCAAGAAGTGGAATTTTGGAAGACAAAAGCAAATAAATTAGAAAAAGAGTTAGATACTCAAAATAAAAAACTGAATGAATTGAAAGAAAAGGTAATTTCATTAACATACGAACTGAAGAAGTGTAAAAACATACTAAAAAAACATTTGATGAGGAAAATAAAATCCAGTTAATTAATTACGTTTAAATTTAAATTGAGACAAATCTGATGTGTTTTTATATCTAAGAGTCGGCTTGTGGTGTAGGTAATCCACTGATGCATTGCTAACTTTAATTAATGGCCTAGGTAATGTCATGCCGTCCTCATGTGCATCGTGAATACCCACAAAGCCACAAAGGCGTTGTTTGGCCCAAAACCACTAATAATGGACGTCAGGACCGGATCTTGACAATTTTGTTGGGGGATGGGACTGACTTTAAGGTCCTTTTTACAAAAACTGGCAATTCCCTTTGAACGCTCGACAACTTAAAATTTTTTCATGCTAGATGAGTCCGCTAAAATTATTTTATGCTGTATTTTAAATACCTTTTGAGGCATGTGAATTAAGAATTTACTCAGAAATTGTAACAAAATCAGTTTGTTCGCCATAACCGTAGAGGTAAATTAAAAAATGTCTTTCTAGCAGTCATTTTTCATATACTGTGTGAATTTGATAGTTGTGAAAATATTTTAAGGGTGATAGTATCTTATTTCAGTTTATAGTGAATTTTGCAACTTCGCATTTGAATTTTTCGGAGTGAAATAGAACACAAATTGAAAGTTTCTGGTGGATTTTCTTAGCTCAAAACGTGTCGCTGGAATTTAGTTTAACACAGAATTCTTTTTTTTTACAGAAACTCTCAAATTGTACTTTATTTTTCACTCCGAAAAATTCAAATGGCTGTGTCTAAACTCCTGGCACCGGTATCCAGTGCAATCCCGGCAGCGTCATGAACATAAGCGGGTTCGCTATAATAGGACTGCAGTGTAATTAAATTATAATTTTTTTATAAAGAATTGTAGAAAAAAAAATACAGAGTAGTAGACTTACCTTGTATTTGAATTATTCGGTTTACTTTAACGGTGTTCCTAATTAGTAAACTTTGAGTAAAAAAGTGTATGCAAGTTGAATTTATTTAGAAAAATATTACAGCAAATTATATAATATTTCCTTATAAAATATGAAATCTCACAACATTTGAGTAACCCAGAAACAAGAATAATGTATCTTCGGAGTTAACAAGTATCACATCAAAAGTACAAAATTACACGTATGGGAGTGGACAGAAGTGGACTTTCGTACTATTTAAAACTCGAAAACACGCAAAATTACAAATAAATAGTTCCTTGAGGTCAGGTACAAGTAGCATCGTCGTGCTGTCACATCACAGATTCCATTTCTGTCAATTCGGTCGTCAGCTCGCTGATTTCCAGCAGCGAGGAGCCGGAAATATCGTCGATGTCGTGGTCTGGCAGACCACCGGTCTCCGTATTTCAGGTGGTCGTCGTGACGATCCACCGGCGGGCGTTGTACTGGGCGACGTAGGGCCTGTGCGGCACCCTCGTGGGGTACTTGTTGGACCTGGCGCTGTTGCAGAGCGACCAGCGCGAGAACGGCCGCAATGACGTGCTCTGCGCGTCACCTGAGGAGTTACTTGCACTGTTACCTGTGCCCAAGCATAAAGAAAATAAAATAAATGCCGCTGAAAGGAGAGTCAGGGAAGAAGAGGCTGCTGATAAGCAAAAGAACAAGAAGAAGCTCAGCCCCTTGAAGCGATACGCACCTCCGGTCGCAGAACGGTAGTTCTTGCTGGAAGCCGTGTAGTGACGGAGCAGGAGGCGCGGCAACTCCCGGTTGAATGCCAGATAAATCCAAGGATTTACACAGCTGTTTAGCGAGTAGAGGAGCGTTAAGATTACAAACACCGGGCCTGGAACGATATAAGCCGGTTTCATTATTTTCAGGATAGTACTTGTGGCTGTCATTAAATTAAATTTGATTAAATTTCACATTAAGGCGGAACAAAGAGTATATAACCGGAACTAGATGCGCTAAACGAATGAAAAATAAAAATTCGTTGGAAGTCCTGTTTGCCTTTGACTCGCTTATTAAAATCTGGATGCAATAAGCCAGTATTTGGCAAATTATATCAATCTGCTATTGATTTTATACAAATCGACACTGCTGACATTAAGCCAACTGTCCGAAAATAAATCTGTATTTGGACAGCAATATTGTTTCACAGATCGTTAATAAAAAGAATGATGATTTTTAATCCGGAAAAATATTTTTTCCGGCATGGATTTATGCGAATTAGCGATTTAAAGAACTTTTTTATTACTTCAGTTAAGCACAAAAGCTGTGATTAAGTGTACGTAACACTGGGCGAGAGTGGTAGCTCTTTTAAACTTTAATGTTTTATGGCCGGAATCTAAATTTAAAAAAATTCATTATGCAAGAAGTTTTGACTTCTTATACTAACCTATACATACATTTTCAAAGTTATACCTAGGTTCAGAAGCGGTCTAAGCATGTTATATTTTAATGTCCTTAAGCACCCGTCAAAACTGTCGGTCGCCAGAGGCCCCGAGTTTCCAAGGGGGCCCGAAACTGGATAGAGCCATGTTACAAAAAGTCACAAAAAAGCAAAAGATAATTAATATAAGTGTTCCAAATTTACCGCTTGCCAAAAAAATCTAAGGTACTTCTCATAACTCTATATACGTATTACTTCAAATTGATGCTTTAAGTTTTTTTTAATTTAGACCGAAACGCAAAAAACAAATTAAAAAATATCAACTTCTTCCAGGGAGAATTTGAGTAGGTAATTAGTAATAGGATATTTAACCTTCAATTTCATCAAATAAATAAATCATCTTATTATACGAATACGAAAAAACTTTGATTTTCGTCAAATAAAGAATATTTTTGACCTGCCAATTTGAGCTTTGCATTTAGTTATCAAAATGTAGAACTAAACAGTTACGCGTCTAAAAAGTTTGAAACAATTTAAAACGTTTGATACCAAATTTCGTGCATAGTCGTAAAATAACTGCCATCCACACAGATTAATCTGTGCGTTTTGAACGCCGCGGTTCAAACCTACATTTGACGACCGTTGTCGTCCACTGCTCTATAACACAAAATAAAAACCCTCGAATAAATCTTGCTAATTAATCTGCTCGTGCAAAACCGTATGTTAATGAGCGAATCGCCACAGATTTATGCGGAGATCAAGACGGAACTATGGAATTTCGAATTGACGGAAGTTTTGGACGGTTTTGCACGTATTTTGCTCCGAAGTTATTGTTATTATTATTGTTAGATACGGTTTGTTGATGTTAGGAGTATCTTATTTAATTTTGTATTTTTTGTTCACAAAGTTTCAGTCGAGATAATAATCCGGCGGGTTGCACACCGCTAATGTGGACACAAACATTTATTGCAAAAAAACATTAGTTCGATTTTTAAAATTAAAACTACAATATTTACCTACCCCATGACTCCCTTTCACATTTTTGAATACCTTGGGACAATATCTACCGAATTTTCGTCTTATTTATTGATTTTTCTACAAATATCAACTGTCAAATTGAAAAAATACGCGCGCATGCGCTTTGATTTTCAACATGGATCATTTCGTTTCGGGATAATTTGTCACTTGAAGCTTTTTAACTAATATAAAAGAGTTTCAATTCAATTTTCCTTATTTATAACTCTCATTATCCCAATACTGGTGTATTTCATCTAGCAGATTATCAAGGGGGTAGGATTCAAAGAAAAACTGAAGGGGTGAGATGCAACAAAAACAAAGATAGACTCATCATTAATCCTTTTTTATGAATTAACGTAAGGCACGTAGTAATTGTTGTAAGATTTGTAAGCATTTTGATTGGGCGGTTACAGGTCGGCCATTAGAATTACGGAGAAAACCAATCACACTAGATTTTTTTATTCATTGAATAATTACATTTTTGGATTTGATTGGTTAATTTAAGGTCGGCCATTATAATAAAGTGAGGAACCAATCACTTTGAATTTTTGGACACATTGAATAGTAATAATTTAATGAGATAGCGTTTAAGTCAAAATTTTAGTGAAAAAATTGTCAGCAGCTCACTTCAGTTGCCATAAATTTTATTTATTTAATGTTTTTGAACCTAAGAACTTTATTAAAAATTTACGTTTAAGTTGAAGTTTTGTCAAAAATTTTGGGTGCACTTTGAAGGCGTTATTATCAAATACCGCAGGTCGCTCACGACACTGCCTTGTGTCTAAATTAACACAAAATTTACTTCTTGCTAAATGAGGCAGACTGGATGTATAAGAACAATGGTATAATAGTTAAAAACTAAAAGAAAGTGCGTTTTACTGAAAAAAAATATTCGGTGAAGTACACAATTACTCTTTTAAGTATTATGTATAAGATATTTAAATAATTTTTAATTTCCTGTTTAAATTGATTTCTTGTTAATACTTTAATTTTGTGACCAACTTCTTTGTTGACAAATCTAAAACTGAGAAATTTTCTAAGAAGTAATTTTCTCCTTTAACTTAAAATTGATTCTAAGAGCCTCAACACTTTTACCGCCAGGGCCCCATTCAAGTTAATCCGCTTCTACCTAGATTGTTATTAAAGACACACTATGTTGTTATAAAGTTAAAAAAATACTACTAAAAAGTATAATAATGAGAGAAAAACTTCGGCTTTTTTAGAAAGGTTCGTTACGTTAAATATCATCAGAAGGGTTCTACATATCCAAAAATCAAAAACATATCAACTTATGTTCAAGTTATCGACAGAGTTCGACTGTACCTAATACTAGTAGTAGGTTAACTTCCCTTAGTCATTGGCCCTTTTTTTCTTTGAAAACATTTCGGGACGAAACATAAAAAAATATCTTTTTGAATAGTAAAGTATTTATTAAATTTTGATTAGCCGAAGCCAAAAGAGATTTATTTATTTCCTATGGATCAGTTCTGTAATTTTGCAAAGTCAGAAAAAAGTGTGTTTGCCACCAACGGAAATGCAGTTTCATTACAATTGTTTGATTAAAGCTCAGACTCGTTTCAACAGTTTGTTGAGGTAAAGCCGTAAATGGTTAATGTTTAATTGTTGCGTAGGAGTTTCTATTTGGCTACGTTTCCGTTGGGAATGTAATCTTCCTGAGCTACTTTTTTAAACTCCACTATAAAAAATTATTAATTAGGGAACTAAACCAAACGTAAAAAAGTTTGTTTCCTCAAGCTTCCCTCACTTCTGTATGATACTCAAAATCCCAATAAACACAGAAAACCCTGCTGTTGAAAGTTATTTTTTCTTCCTCAAAACAAAGTTGGCCCTTACTAATCCCGGATTACGCTCTCATTTCTCGTAATATCCCATCGAACAGTGAAACAACACAAACTCCTCTCGACACGATTATTTCTCTACCTCTCCAATCAACTAATTGCTTGTAAAAGTAACTCGGCTTTGGGAGCTACGTAAACAGTCGTCTAATTTTTGTCGAACGAGTGCTTACCGTCGATGAAGGGGCTTTGGGGGTCCCAAGTGGCCCATAGTTGTGCTAGAATGAACGGAGTCGAGCACGCTATATACATTACAATGACGGCAATAGTCTGCTTGACAGTATTAATCTTCGCTCGAGAGATCAAAGGGGTACGTTTCCCAGGTGCTGATTTCTGAGAGCTTCGTGGTCGCAGACTCGATTCCGAGCTTTGCCAAATCTCGATACAAATCGACGTATACGTGAAAATTAGAACCACCAACGGCACCATGAACACAGAAATGCTGTACCTAAAAGTAACAGGATTAAATTAGTTTAACATTTTTTGGAGGGTTTAACCATGTGACGTAAGCTCTTTTACCCCATGGTTCTTGGAAAGTGGCCCAGCAGTCGTATTCGTCTTCTCCGACGCTCGTGTATGTGAAGATCGTCAGCTGGAAGGGACAATTAAGTGAAACTTGAGAGATTAATATTTAAAGGACTTGGGGGAAGTTATTAGCAATGCCGTGCTGTTTTATTCATGTATTTACAGAATTTGAGGTAACTGAGCTCTCCCTTTCCAATGCGAGATTCAAAAGTGTTTTAATAAATTAGTGTCATTAATTTTTCATAGATGGTCAATTATCTCGTTAATCTTACAAACATCATCGTCAAATCTTCCTTAATAAAAATAAAAGTATTGCGAAATGAAACCTGATCCCAGAACACTTTTTTTTTAATTTCGAATACATTTATTACCTTTAATCTGCCAATCTCGTTCGCGATACGAAATCATTTCCAAAATCCTGAACATGTGACAGCCCGCATATCACATTTTATCCTGCACTGTCATTATCCTGCTTCCAGGATTTGACGAGCAAATTTCAAGTGAATTTCTGCTTACACATCACTTATCACACTTTCAATAAATCCGATCTCTCCCACGCAACATCCAATTTAAATCACGTAACTTAAAGGCTATAAATAGTGTCGAGTTACAAATGAGTTCATGTAGAATTAAAGCTATTTAGTTAAAATTGCAGTTGGAGGAAATAATCGAAGCAAGAATATTTGCAGCATATCTGAATTTCGAGCTTTTCAGCAGCGTTATATAAAAAGCCTTCCGGTTTTAAAAACCTAAAAGTTATTTTTGACGGGTTTATAATACACAAAATGCTTCCGTCGTGTGATACCCAAAGAATAAATTTATTTCAGTCTGGAAAGTTTGTCACATACGCTCTGTTCCAAATATTATTTTACGAGGAGCTAATAATACATTCTTTCGTAAATTACACGCAGTTTTAACAACGATAAAAAAAACTAATATCTGCAGATTTACTGGCGCTTCGGTAATCACCAATGTTCTTTTTGTAATCCATAAATTGGAGGTTTGGTGAGCCTTTTTAGTCCATTTCGTATTCAACACACAAAAGATTCAAAGTTAATGCATCATACAACACTTACTTGAATGGGATTTAAAGACTGTCTCAAAGATTTCCTCGGTGCGATTTGCTAGGATTTTGTGACGCCGCAATTGGTGGCATTAGTCTCAGATCCTGGGAGATTGTGTTGAAGTCAAAAGGATTATTATTAGAATAAAACAATTTATTTTGTATTTGGAAAATCAGTGCCATACAACAAAAGCTTTAAAAACAAAAAACATTTTCACTGGTGTAGTTTCACCCCAGCGTTATGGCCCATTAAACATGAACGATACACATCTCAATATTTGATGGTATTTTTATGAAAGCAATTTGGATATTCCTGGTTCAAACATGGTTTGACGTCATTGTAGAAGAGGATTGTATTGATTGCATTTAACATTTTGATTGTCCATTGAGACTTCCAGACCAAATTTGACTAAAATGAAAGTCGAAAGAAGTAAATTTGTGCTTTCTTGTTGTTATAAGTTTTGAAGTTGGGATCACGCACTTCGTGGCAGTTATAACTCTGGGAAAAACAAAGAAAATTTGTTACAAAGTTATACCGTTAGACGTGGTCACGTTTTAATTGGATTGTTAAAACTGAAACAATTTGCTAAAATTAATTTGTAGGATAGTACCAGCTTGAATAATGAAAATGATACAATCTCTGTTATAGTTTTGGTTTATCTGACCATAATAGTTGATAACCGTTGGCGAAATGTGCACTAAATTGTATCTTGTAGCACAACAAAATAGAGACTCATTTCGCCTCCGGCTCCGGTATTTATCACCCTAGCAAAAGTTTTTATAATCCACTTTAAACAGGGAGTTATGTGATGCCACCGGTTATCGATTAATTTATTGTTTGCTGGATTAAAGAAAAATCGCTAGAATTTATGATATTATAAATTACAAATAATGCGTGTAGCTGAAACTTGTGCAAAATAAATTTTATGCAAACACGTTTTGTTCCAAACGAACATTTTTTCTTGGTGGCTTTTCGTCATTGGAAATATATAAGAAACACATCAAACTTTTCATATATTGTATGAAGTTATATGAATTTAATATCTATCCAACAACCGATGTGGAACGCTGAAACTTTTCAGCTTGAATGTTTTTTTGTAGAAAGTAAAATTGTAACACATATTTTCCGTTTGCAAATATAACTCAACCAAATTCAACAAAATCCGTGGGGCTTTTAATCAAACAGCATTGAGATTTAATTTAAGAGAGACTGAGATAATTAAAACATTCTCAAGGTCCTTACACTATAAATACGGTGCGATCGTAGTTGATTAGAAGTCACGCTGACTTTTTTAATCAGCGATTTTAATTTCGCATCAGATTATTTTTAATTTATTGAACAATACTGGAGGTTTGCGGCCATGTCTTTACTTTCCCTTCTTTCAAAGTTGTATTATGTCAGCCCTGTTTTAGAAAACTGATCACAACAGTCGTAAATCTAAACTAAATCTGTGTTATTCTCCTTCGCTGCTAAATGCTTTAGTTTACGTTTATGTGAGAAGCAAGTGCTGGAAATAGTAAAAATTCTCCACACTGTTCAGTAGTAAGAGCCAAATTTCCATTTTAACAACTTCTACCCTCAAGTGTGATACACTTGGAGTTTTTTCTCTTATTTTTGATCGTTGATAATAAAGTCAGATCCTTCCCAAAAGTATCATTTCGGGCGGAATAAATCGCCGGTTTTCCGGAGCTCACCTGTGGAATACAGAAGGCGAGGCTGGCCACCCACGCCAGATACACCATAACTTTCGACCTCCTGGAAGTCCACGAGCAGTAGGTCAAAGGGTAACAAATGGCCTGATGGCGATCAATGGCCGTCGCCATCAGCACGTACGAGCTCAGATACGGACCTAAAGTCTGTCCATATTTAACGACTTTACAGAGAAGGAAACCTCCGTAGAATCTATAAGTTATGTCCCAGGCCAGCTGCGGCAGTACGCTGAGAAAAGCCGTGATCAAATCGGCGATGCTCAGATGTAAGATAAAGAAGTACATTCGGGAGAGTTTCTTGCGACCGGCGTATCTGGGGGTGAATTATGATTGTTTTATGACGAGTTTTAATTGGAAAGAAAAGTTTAACTACCTTCGGCGGGTCCATAAAGCCAGTAATACTGTGCTGTTCCCGATGACGGTGACAAGAAATATGATGGCAAGGGTGGCAACCTCCACGCGGGCGAGGTTTTCGTCCCGATCGGTGTTGTTTCTGTCTTCGTGTTTGTCGAAGAGATACGTAGAGTTCTCAGAGATGTCCATTTGGGAAAGTTTCGGGGTGTACATGAGACTATTTTGAAATTATTTCGGTCTGGAACAAAGACAAGGTTTAACACGATTTTATTCGACATTTTTGGGTTAATAAAGCTCAGTCGTGACTACATGATCTAGTTAAGGAGGTAAGAAATTCTCTTGGATGTTCTAAATTTAGTTACCAAAGTCTTGAATATTCCAGGAGCGTAAAATTATAGTTTTATCATAACTTGTGGTAATGAACTTTCAGTTATGCATAACCGTAGGTGGTAAACTTTTTGTTAATCAGTTTTAAGCAAATGACTGTGAGTATATTCCCTTAGAATTCTATTGCACTCTCTGCGAATAATACAAATCTGCGATCAGACAGTCTAATCCGGCACAAATAAAAGGAATCAAGAGCTTTTAACGCGTTTCCGCTCTGTAAACATCAATTACTAATGTCTCACTTGATACGCAACAAATCTTCTTGATAAATTCGATTACATAAAATTTTGGCAAACATCCGGGGCATTTTGAAAAATTGGCATGAAGGAGGAAAAGTCTAATTAAGTTTGTATCTAAAATATTCATCTTGTTGTTTGCCTCCTTTGATTCTCAACCAAGAATAATTAATTTAGTGAAAGTGAATCAACGAAGAAAAGACATTAGGAAATGATTTAAAGTTCGGAAAGTTTAAAAACGCGTTCACTGGAAGCTTTAGGCGTTATTTTTATGAAAAGGCGGTTTTTTCCTATATTCAACTTCTCCTGATCATTAGAGATGATGACTCCTTAGAGACTTGTTTACCAACTTATTGAAAATTTATTAAAACTTTGAGATTTATAGACGATAGGTCGATAAGAACTGAAAGCAAAAGTGAAACCGTTTACATAGCTAAATTGCAACTGGCTGTTTGTTTAAAACTCAATTGTAATTTATGCCAGCCTTAAATTACTCATATGTTTGCTGAAAAGAGCCGAAATTACACTCAATTTCAAGAGAGTAAGATTTATTAACGCCATGTAGCCATTTCTGAAATATTATTCCAGAAATTGCACATTAAGGACAGTATGAGATGACAAGGAAGATTCAGGATCTTTATATTATGAAGCATCACAGCTGTTCAATCACTCTCAAAGTAACTATCGGGCACAAATTGAAATAATTGTTTAGTTGGACAAAGAAATGAGAAAACGACCAGAAGCTTCTGTTTTTAACGCTTCCTGAATTACGAAATTTTAAGAATTAAGCTACGTTGAGATGTTTTCAATTCGGTTGTCTAGTCGTAGTGTCTCGAGTGGCGTTATTTTTTATATGTGCACACTTCGTCGTAAATTTAAGAGGTGTCACTTTCAGGCGTCTGTAGTGAATGGACGAAAGGGTAAGCTTGAAATTAAATCGAAAAAAGTTTAATAAATGATTAAGACTGGGAGGCATTTTTCAAAGCAGGCTTTTTGGATTTTCCAGTTATTAGAGGGAAAGCTTCACTAAGCTGCTTAGCACAGCGCAACTAATTAATTGAGGGAAATACTTCCATGTGCTTTTTTGCACGAAATTGCCTTAATCATTGGGAAAATCTTCGTCTCATGTTAAAAAGATTTAAGTTTGTAGTGCACGAAAGCTGCAAAATCCAAGACATAAACTACTGTTCCAACGACTGTAATTACGCTAAAGATGTGATAAGAGATAAAAGGCGAGATCCGATCTCCGTAATTACGACTATATTAAATTTTGTTTCAGTTTTGACAAAAAATTATTAGAAAAATCCCAACTAATTACTCTTTGTTCCCGCTTTATCTCCTGCTCCTGTTAACATTAATTTCCCTTCTGCTGCATTATTGCGTGACAAGTTTGATTTATTTTCACCTGCAAAGTTCCGTCCTATCCCTGTGGAAAGTATTTGAAAAAGCTTTGTGATCACATAAAAATAAAAGATTCGGTATTACAGCCGCCTCATTTCTATAATACGAAAGAAGATGTTAGGAAAGATAATAGTGGAAACGACATCTGCTGGAATTGTGAAACCATATCTTGATTATGTATTTTCCCGATTATAACACATAATTGGATTTAGCAGAATGAGAAAAATTCGGTACTGTTTGGAAGCAATAAAAATTCATGAAATTTGCCTGGATTTTAATCGATTTGTGAAGCTTTATGTCGTTAGAAAATAATTATTATTCAGTTTCGGGGTGTTATTTTTTTGAAGTTTGGATTCAATTTCGAGACCCACAATGTTGCGGCTTTGAGATTCTATCGTAGCAAATTCCATTTAGCTGCGAATACAAAAAGCTTTGTTTATAGAATATGGACAAAGTAAAAAATACATATTTCAGATAACTCGTCGTATAATTCAGCGACAATGGTTTGTATCTCTTCATACATCTGAAAAATTGATGAAACGTGATTTATTCAGAAAAGAGCTGATCGTGTTTTGTTTTCTGCGTTTGTTCATTGCCAGACATAAAATACAAGAATGTTATCATGACTTCATTCAAAAATTTAAAATATTGCTCTAACTAAAATTTTCACAGAAACTATTTTAATTAGTAGTTTCAGCTTTGTTAAAGTAGGGAATTTGAGTCCGAGCAGTTCTCTCCTTGTTTCAGGAGTTCGAGTTGAAGTGACTAGAAATTTTTAGAATTTCAAGTAACTCGATTTACTGTCGATAAAACCACAACAGTCTTCAAAAAGGCAAATTTAAAATTATTTTGAAAATATTGATCCTTTTGTACGGCAGATGTCTAGTAGCATTCATAAACGTGCAAGGCGTAAGAAACTGACGGTGTCTGGGATGAGCTTTGCTTAATTGGTTCAGGTGCACAAATAGTATTTTGTTTTTTGGTGTAATAGGTGAGGGTGTATTTAGTAATTAATTTTTTTTTATTTTAGCTCAGTCTTGAGACAATATTTTTTATTTATCCAATAGATGGCTGATTAATTGGTTAAACATAATTGTTATTTTTGACAAAAGTCACGTGGAAGACATCAAAAGTGTCAATATTTACATTACCGCTAATCTGCAAATTAAAATTCTCTGCGTAAACGTTAAATTATTCATTAAATGCTCGGGTTTAGAATATAAGCCATGCAATCGATAAAGTTTGATACAAGTAACCGTAACTAACTAATAAATAAAAAAGAAACCTCTATCAGTTTATCCTCAAGAGCATTAGCGGGGAGAAATAAGACGCACCGCAGACAACAAAACGAGTTTATCACAAAATACAACACGCGATGTTGTTTTAACTTATTTGCAAGCAAAAACGATAATTTTCTGTATGAGCACTGGAAACCCTTTTGTTAATATTATTTGTGCATTAGAGATTTATGTATGCTTTACACAGGTTGAAAATACATTTTTTTCCTCATTGAATTTGCTTACATCGTGGGTGTAATGATTTATGTAGCTAGAAGCTCTTTTTAAATATTTATTATCGCAGTTCACCCCAGTTGAGGCATTCAAACGAGTAATGTTTGGTACGTGAAATATTATTTAAGTCACGGAATTCTTCCACAATGAATCACAGTGTTAAATAGTAATAAATCGATCAAGAAGATTGAATAAAATTTGCCCAAACTGTTAGAAAAAGCATCTTTTTGGCCTATGGGACCATACAACTCTTCGTTTAGTTTGGAGAAAATCTGCAAATTAATATTCTGTGCATGGAACGGAGTGAATCAATCGCGAATTTATGTTCAGGATTTAGAAGTGTAATCAATAACTTCCTCATAATAGTGGAGCTGATACGGTTTTGTTCGATAAAAAATATCCAAATAATTGAAAAAATAAGTTAAGGATAATTAAAACTGATGTGCTTTGGAAATTGGTAAACATTTTTGTTGTCTGGTTCTGTCTGTCTGAAAAAGAAAATATTTTTCCAGTTAAAAAACCGCGCCATTGTTGCGCTGACAGCATCAAAAAGTATCAAAAATAATTATTGTGAACATGGGTTGGCATCTCTGACCTCAAAGACAGTCTGACCCTCAAAATAAATGCACGTGTAGGTTTTAAGGTTTGCAGGTTTCCAGGTTACTCGACAAATTCGGGATAAATCCGGACTTATTTTGCTTGATTGTAATTAGTTAAATTCAGATTCAGAGCGACTGAATCGATTTCAGAGATAATGATGGAAGGTCGCCACTTATTCACTCCAAAATATGTTTATGTGCGACGGCCTCCACATACTTGAAGGAAAATTTTCAGTGAAAATTTTGCGGTTTCGTGGGACCGCTAATTAATGTAAAAGGTGAACAGCGGTTTCGTAAGTTTTCACCATTCGAGAGGTTTTGTGCAGAGTCGATGATGGAAATCTGCTGAAAGCTTTACTTAAGTAAATGAGCGAAAAAAGTTTGGGTGTTTTGAATTAAAAAGTAAATTTTCGTGAGTGGATTAATATTTGCTAAAACAAACAAAATCAAATCAAAAGAATCTCATGTAAAATTTAACACAGACTGATGTTTCCTTTGCAACAAACCAACATGTGTAAGCATTTCCGTCACTCCATTATTCAGTTTTTTCTTTTCCCTTTTGTTTCAGCAATAAATAACAACTTTTTCAGGTATTAATATACTTGTGATGGCGGAAGATTGGTGGCATTAAACTGTCTGTAAAGTTGCGTCAAGTTTCAGAGTCGAGCAAAATCAAATTTATCTTCGTGGTTAAAATCATTTCTAATTATTACATAATTAACAGAACTTTGTAAGTTGTAAGATGCTAAGATTAGAGTCATTCATTATCATAATTCTTCGAACAATTAATTGACAGAAGAGTATCCTAACAAAAAAATTGCAAATATAAAAAAACTTATTTCGGACTGTTTACTCAATTTAAAGGCAGTTAATTTTCTGCGAAGAAAATTATAAATTACTCTAAGTAAAACTTATAAATGAAACGTCTTGCAAAAAGTGACAAACTTTTGCTGAAACCATCCTTGTGTTATTGCAGTCGAACGAATTTTAAAAACTCGTAGAGTAAAATAAATATTAAACGAGCCAATCTGTTTTCTTAACGATATTGCAGCTTGTGGAAAAGATAGATAAAGGATATGAAAAGCTGGGAATGACAGAGGTCGTAATAACAGAAAGTTAATTATTTCGTGACTTAATTGATAGTATCTTTTTATAGCGAGAAGAAAATATGTTAGGTCACATGCTTGCGTTGTATAAGCATTTATTTTTATTTATTGCTTTTTATCTGTCTATATGTGTCTATATTTCTTCCTTTGAAATTATTAATTGGACCACAACAAAGAAAAGCTTTATACAACTGAGTCGTAACAAAGCTTATATTAAAATTTTATATAAAGTAGAGTAGGTTTATTTCTATTTTTAAAAACAAAACTGGGGTAAGAGTAGCAAAATTACGTTTAAAATCTTACAGAAGACAATAAACGACAACCTTCTTAATTTCTGGTAATGAAGTGAAGTGAAGCTTAATTGGAAATAGTAGGTAACGATTTATCACTGCACTAATTTGAAATATTGCCAACAGAGAAACTCAATGTCTCTTAAGCCTCTTCTGTCATTACAAATAATGCAGGAAAATTAATGGATAGTGGTTGTTACTATCTGTTTATCAGTTAACTACTCCCAACATTTGTTACACCAATAATTCAACGTCTGTATTAATAAGTAATCAAGCAAAACTTCAATACCGCAATGATGCGATAATTTTATTATCACCGTCAATAAATCTTGAACAAATATCGTTGAATATACATCGCTTGAGCGGTTTTGGGAATCCGTCCAATTCACTTTTACGAAATTATGGGTATCACACGATATGTAAAAAAGGGGAATCCGGTGGGAGCAGTGGTGAAAAATCGGCAGATGTGACCAGAAGGATCCATTGAGTAAGAAGAATTCCCAGGAGTGGAGAAAGATGAAAAATGAAACGTGACAGAACAGAGTTGATTATACACTCCTTAGCATAAAAGATAAATGTGATTTAATAAAAATATATCTGTTGTGTAAATGCTCATATTTTCATTCAATAATTATTCCGGGCTTAAATTGGATAAAATATACAAAAAGCAATTAATTTTTATTTAAAAAATTTTTTAGGTATAATAACAAGGGAGCAGAAACACCAACGCATATCTAAATAAATTTATTGATGAAGAAATTGAGAGAAGAGTAACATGAAATACAAACGCATAATACAGAGTGCTCAAAAACTGGCGCACCAACTCAGTGATACTTTGTTGAGAAGCATGAGTAGATTACGGGAAAAATCTTGAAAAAATTCCTAAACTCATATTTTAAAAAATCTTGAGTTACAAACTTATTTTGTTAACTTCTTCAGTTTTCATTATTTTTTAATGTTTTTATGTTTCACACTAAGTAATCGTTTCCTAATAAAACATTGAATAATTAGTTTTAAAACAGATTTTAGCAGTTTTTTGAATTAAGAAAAAATAAAATTTAGCAAAAAAATCACAATTTGTAGATGTGCCAACACTGAGGATTATTTCCTAGGAAACCGTTTCAAAAATGATTTATTTTTATTGTTAATCAAATTCTATTGCGATCACGACTGTTAAACAACATTGCCACTTATCATTTATTTAAAATTCGTTATCTACCAATAACTTTATTGTTATGATCCAAAATGACTAAGTCATGCTGACTCATGCATCCCCAAACCTTGTTGATATCAAGACTGATAACAAAGTATATATATACAGGCAGTTAGAATAAGAAGCATGAATATGAATATGAATCTGAATCTCAATCTCTTCATGTTCTAGTGTAGTGTTAGTTTTAATAAACATATTCAAGAAATATTGTCCATTTACTACTCATCTTCAAAGAAGGCACTCAACATTATTTCAAAATTTTTTTTTACTATTAATATCTTTATATGTAAACATTTCTCTGACACACTCCATTGAGTTGTTACGCCGGTTTTTGAGCACCCGGTATAATGTTCGTTGATTTAGATTATCTGTATTTTGCCTTTCACAGACCATCAACAATTAACTTGGAATACAGTTGTGACTCTTCTCTAAAACAAAACATTTTGAAGCCGAATTCAGATTTCAGCTCATTAGCAAGACCGCCCTGAATTCTGCCTCCTTGACCTAAAAAGTGAATCCTCTGGAAATGTCTCATCAATTTCTGCTTGCAGTGAACACCAATTTAGAATCAATTGCGGTTGATCGTTTAAGAATTAAAAGAAATTGCATTGAGCTCACGTTTCATTAGGAGATAAATTCTCATTACCCCTATAATTCGCCTGATAAAACCAATGACTTTTTAAGAAAACACTTTCTGAAAAATAACCCTCCTCAATCACCATCAATTATTTGCCTTTATGTGGCGTTCAGTCAAAAACCGGCCCGGATGAGTGAAACACGAGATTGACGAGTCTCGAGAATTCGTAGATGATTTTCTTGCTTATCATCTTTTAAATTTAATCCCGGCAACAGCTGAGCCGATTTTAATAATGCATTTTTTTCCATCAAGTTTAGATTAAAATTTTCCCAGACTTAATGTAAATTTGTGCATTAGAGAATTTTCATGTTGTTTTGGTAATTTGATCTTAATTGAAAAAGATGGACCGATTGCGAATTAATAACTGGAGTTTGTGAGGGGATTTTTATGGGAGAAATATGAGCGGCATTTCATTTTTGTGATAAATTATTATCTACGTTTATTTGAAGAGAAGCCTGAATAAATGGAGAGGTAATTAAATGGCTTATTTCCTGGTTTAGCTAAATATGAAATATGTGAGAGGTAATCTGATCTTGAAAGTGTTCATTTTGTCGTTTTCCAATTTCCTATTACGCCACTGGACTAATTTGTCTGATAGTTAAGGCCCCTATAGTTGTAATTGCATTTTAAAACACCTCATTTTAACGTACAAATTGGGATAAAACCGTTTCAAAGCGCTTGTCGGTTTGTCTTGAAACTAATTCTATTCTGGAATTTTCAGTTTGTTTTTGGTGGCATAATTTTTTAATTCAAGTTCGAATGCAAAAAGCTTGTATTCCCCAGGATATCTGTGCAACAGTTTTTCCATAGAATTTCATAACCTGATTAATATAGTTAATTGTGATCGGTAGAATCAATATTTGATATTACCTGCACAGGTTTGAGCCAATATTTGAAATTCGTTAGGTGTATTACTGTATTATACACCTAACTGCGATTATTTATAAGGTAAAAATTACCATTTCAAGTGACACTCTGCTTTCAAATGTATAATAAGGCGACTAAACGTTTGTGCTAAAAGTTTTACCCAAGCGCTTGATTCAAAGTTTTAAACTTTGTAATTATTCTGTGATTGTTTTAGTTAAAGAATTACAAACCAATTATTCTGTGGTGACAGAAAGCTTAAAATTTTTCTTTTCAACCCCTCGGATAGCTCAAGTTGCCTGTGTTGAGTAAATGGAGAATGTGAAGTGTCATAAACACCTGCCTGAAACTATAAAAGTTGGAAACGCAAATTTTTTTGCCACTTCCTCCTCGGATGAATTTTATGGCGAGTCTGTTCGTCCGGAGATAAATTTCAGAAGTTTAAAATTGCAATTACACTAATACACACCATTTTTTTAAATATTTTCCGTACTCTATAAACGTCACTGTGCGAAGGATAACAACTCTTTGGGTAATTATTTTTATACCAGTTAATTACACCGATGGGAAATTAAATATTCCTTTTCTACTCGTTTCACAAAAACAATTATCTGATATGTCGAAGAATTAAATTAAGCCTTCGGTTTTTGTTGTGAAACGAGCTAAATGTTTGCTTTTAAAGCTTTTAACACGAGCCCGTTTTCCAATCAAGGGAACCCCAGCGGGATTCTCGGCGTTTTGAACTCTTTATTACAGGTGTATACGAGAGCTCCTGCTTTAGCAATTTTATTATTAAAAATAGAGTACAAATAATAAAAATAATGAAGAAATATTCAAGAAATTGGAAAGACGTTGTTGCACTAAACATTTATGCTAGATTCGCTTGGCAATGCATAAGACCTGTACGAGGAGCTTTTATGTGCTGTTAAGAAAGCAATTTTTCTATTCCACTTGGAAGCTTTTATGGTCCGAGATAAATGATGAATTTTCTAGTATGTTTAGTATAGAATAATATTTTAAAAAGTAACGCAATATGAATTTCATTTTATAGTTATTATTAAAAATGGCATTAAATCACTCAAAAATAAACATTGATCATTTTGAAAATAAAATAAATAAAATACGATTATTCTTAAAATACTGGAATGCGGATTAACAAAATACTGCCAAGAAATACAGTTTCGCAAATTTAGAAAATATTGTTCAGCTTGGACGTATTTCAAAAACTGCCAAAAGTTCATAAATCATAATAAAAGAATAAAAGTGCTTCACATTTCTTTCCAGTTGGATACATATTTGTGAATGAATAAAGTTCCACTTTGCACTACATTTCTGAAAGCAAAACTTCCGTCCAATTTCAACAATAAAAACATAACCAACAGTAATTTGCAATTTACATTTTTCCCTAATGCACTTACGCATGGGAAAATTGCTAGTTTGTAATATTTATTTAGCCAGAAGCATCTAATTATGAAATATTTACCTAAATTATTCACACACGCGCACTCAATAACAGTAATTTCGATCAAATTAAAGCCACTTTAAACCCTAATTTGGAAAATATAATGTCGACAAATTTATTTATAATTATTCACAATCACAGCAAGACTTGCAATGCAAATTACAAAACAAGTGACGTAAATTTACATTTACTGGTTTCGGGTTTCAGCTTCCACCCCAATCAATTATTCCATCCTATTCACAAGTTAAAAGCTTTGAAAATCAACACAGCAGCAAAAAATCGTGTAACATCCAAATATTCAAATAAATATCTTGCGCGGCAAAATTTAATTCAGAGGATTTATTTCGGCCATAAATCACAAGTAGGTACTCACCCTTGGCACATAATTTTATGGACACGTAGTACACACACGAGGGACGTAACCGGTAACAATTGTTGAGTTTAATAACTTTCAACCCTTGGTGGAAATGAAGTGCGTGGGTGAGTGCTCATTTGTCATGTGCTGAATTAGGTATTCGAACGTCTGAGCCTTTTGTGATGCAAAGTTTCTTCAGTTTAAGCTTGTATTCTGTTTGTATGAAGGACCTTAGAAATTAATGAAACTTAAAATTCGAACAAGTGCGTGTAATTCGTTAAAAAAATTGTTCAATTCAAATTTAAATTGTGGGAACATTTAATTAAATACCTAGACCTACCCACACTGCCGACACCGTACAGTTTTTTTGCAAACAAATTTAATCAAGTCTGACCGTTTTGTGCACTTTTATTTATAATTTTACAGTAATTTAATTTGCCCGCTTTTATATCAGGTCAGTCATTCATCTTATGTCACACATTTTTAAATTTACGCTAAGTCTAGCGACAAAAAGATTCGATGTTTGATAAACATGTTTGAGAAGGGAAAATGTTACTGGAATAGAGGAGCTTTAGACCCTAGAGACTTTTGCTCGAGTAGCGTCTGAATGCTGTTACTAAATCTTGCATCTGTTTAATTAAAAAAAATAGATATGTGCCCCCAGGAATTCGATATTTGTCGAAATGAAACAACTTTTGACGGGTTCAAATGTATTGGGAATTTTTGAAAAGGTCGCAACATTCCCCCAGTTGTGTGTAATTAGTTATTAAATATGAACTTTAAGTAGTGGAAGTCTTAAACTTTGCAAACTTTATTTTTATTCAAACCAAACATTTGATCTCTTCGGAATAAAGCAAAAATCAGCTGTCAAACGCAAACAGAATAGTAAAAAATTGCATAAAATCGACATTTTCTTTTAGTGAGTGATGCAAATGAGTTCTAGTGAACGAAGAACCAAGATTAATTTTCCTTGATTCGTTTAGGCCTGAAAAGGGTGAAGTAAATATATTATTGGAAAACACTTTTGCCAGACAATGAAATATTTGATGATTTATTTCGGTCGAACCCACAAACCGACTGAATCAGTTTAGTTTTTGAAAATATTAACAATGTCTGCAAAAAGGTCACTGCTTTAATTCACCACACAAAACATTTACTTTTTCTTGTAAATGTCGCAGTGTCGTGGGGAATAAGCTAAGAGGTACAGGAATAACAAATAGCGACATTTCATTACCATACAACACAAATGAAGTAATTTGAATTCTGGTTGAATTAATTGATTCGAATTCATTTGTAGTGAATGCATGTGAGAAAGTTTTTTATCGGTTTTTCAAAAATTTTGCATACAAATGAATAAAACATGAAACGGGGCCAACGATTTATAAACACCTGTGGAGTCTTGAGCAAAATCAAAGGGTTACGGCGGTGTTTCTACTGTAACTCTAAAAGGGTGTTCTAAAGTAGTTGGAATTACTTCAGGTCAGCCAAACAGAAGACCTTGTAGTAAGGATCAGAAACGGAAATGTTGAGTTGCATAACGACAAAGTTATAATTTAGCTTGAAAGCCTTTCCACCCAGTGGAGCAGAAAAGCCAAACGCTATGAGAGCTTTCTTGTTGGGATGACATTTTTCGGATTATTTTTAGCGCGATTTTGGCAAATTATGCAAAAAAATGGCTGTTGTAAACAAGAAATATATAAATGTTTAATTTTTGGCTTCGACTCTAGGTGATGTCTTATCCACTTACTTATAAATAAATGAGAAATTAATTTCACACTCATGCTGTCATTTTATGAAACTATATGGTTGTCGTAAACACTTCAGCTTGGGTCTTTAATCCAAGCAAATTATTTCACCTGACTTGTGCTCAATAAATAAAACAATCGTTAACACATATCGCACTGTAACACCAAAGAATTATTGACACGTGAAATATTAATAACCAATATACAAAACGAGACCTGAGGCAATCGACTTGTGCCGATGAATAAATAAATCAATCCATCAAAGCCTAAATGAGCTTTTTGAGAAACGAATCCCAAACCAAATGAGCGATTACTGTGAATGTGAAAACGTCGGAGGAAATTAATAATTCATAAGACGTTATCGTATTTCGATACTCCTATTGTGGGTAAGAAATTAACGAAGGCGGAGTAAGTGAACCGAATTGCTGGATTTAACGACTAAACAAAATTTTTCCGAAACATAAAGGGTGAATCCGTATAGAAATAGATATTTTATCGTGATACGATTTCGTGATAAAATGTTTTGTCGTTTTGTCACACTAAAACTTTTACTTTTGTAACACAATACTATCTAAATATCGGTTGTTGGTATGTAATGGCGCCATTAGGATAATCCAGTTTTACACTACGTTGTAATAAATTTTCTGATACTGCAACTTTTCGAGAAAATGAAGACCTTATTAGCATTTAGTGGGCCAACAAGATTAATGGCGTTACATTGACAAGCCTCACACGTCGTTGGAAGCACATCCATATTTTCCCGTTAAAATGTCACTGCAAATTTGTACCATCCATAATTACATAAAAACACAGTGTTTTTGTATGTCATACTTATTAGAAATCGCGGTTTAATTGTTTACACAGACTTGCTATTTTTATTTGTTTTGATACAAACCTTGATCGAGAGCACTAACCCACCTCAACAACCGCTTGTCGGAATTAAAAAATAGATTTCAGCCTTGACCTTTAAATCAGGGGAAGTTTGATCAGATTCACTTTGAAAGTCAGTCTGCGGCGACTGAAAGTTTGAAATTGATTTTTGCAGACACGAAACTACAAAAATTACTAAGCGGGATTTCACACGCTAATTAATTAAATTTACTGTCAGAAATGTGGGTTTCGAGATAAATTAGTGGCACTGTTTTAACCAAGAGGTAGTCTCTAATTATTAAAACTGTTAATTAGCATCGAAAGTGCAGAATTTAGTTGGAGAGTGAAGACAACCGCAGACTCTCATGAGGATGCCCCGGTTTTATTAAAGCAAGCATTAGTAATAAATATTTTGACCACTTGCAAGGGAAATTTTAAATCTTTACTCAAATTACCTAGTCAGGTTTTATTAGTAATAAAACTAATTGCTTTACCAATTAGGTATCTTAATTGAAAGTTTAGGAGCATTTCTAAATGACTTCTGCGTCAATCATATTTGCGTTTCCGTTTGCCAAATATTTAATGAAACACAATTAATGGTCCCTTTGCAACCCGAAATTGGAAGGAATATAAAGGGATTAGTTTAATGGTATTGTTCGAGTCAACAATCCGAGGGACAGAAATCCGAATCGAATTTGTGCTATAAATCTTTTAATTATGTTACGGATTACACTTATTATCTAAAAACCACAATATTTGTTGTTGCACATAAATCAATAGCTACTCTTAAACCTGAACATAAACACAAGTCTAAATACTCAAATTTTGGTAAACATGAGATGCTTTGAGAATTAAGTATAACAGATGTGGGTAAATAAGTACTCAAAGGAGTCGGTTCTGTATTGTAGAACTTTGATGTATAGACAGTGAATTCTTCAAATGCTTTAATTGTGTGCCACTGCAACAGGAGATAAATCTGGAAAACGAAATTAATCTGGGAAGCGCACCGAGTTTAATTACCCGTTTAATATCACAAGTTAAAGCGTTGCGGTTCGAGTGACTATAATAGGAAAATAAAAACTTAACTGCTTCCGTCTCTGGTTAAAAATTATAAAGCACGACCTATAGAAGAGTAAAGTCAGATGAAATTAAAACGGGAAAAAATCGAATTTGGGCTTAAAAAAGAGTCACTTTCTGATGTGAAACTCTGCAACTGTAAACTTTATATGACCTGGGAGGAACGCAAACTTGGGGTCGTTTGACCTAAATTTAAAGTTAGCGAAAGAAGAGCACGAAATCAAGGGTGTCTAATCTTTGTTTACTTTTGTTTGAAATTTATTGTTTCGTAAGCATTTTCACTCAAGCTATCGGTTCTTTCTTAATTCAAAAGCAACAAAATATTTTCAAAAACTCGGTTTATTTCACACGAATATAAAGTAGATGGTTTTATTCCGTCTCGGTGGAAAGATTTACTCCGAAATTGAATTTATCCACTTCGGGACTTCGGGAGTTGGATGACATCCGATTTGTCGCACTATTGGCATCGACAAAAAATTTTCGAGCAGTTAATTCAGACAATAAATAAATATCGGCCATTAATGGCCCCACAGCCCGCAAATATTTATTCGACTTTATTAAAAAGTTTGATGAAAAGTAAATTTGTTTGTGAGTGCCATCCGCATCAAGAGGAACGTGCCGCATATTCGGCGAAATTACAAACAAAGCCGAGATAAATGTCAACCAGACCCTTATTGAAGTGAAACGTAGGAGACACTTCGGTTAAACACAGCAACTCTAGTAAAACAAACTTACTGGAACATAAAAGTACAATATTTTAAATGAAAAATTCCTGCCATTTTTCTCCAATCGCGTAGGTAGTTTGAAATAAAGTTTGAAGTTTTGTGTGTCAAGCTTTTTTGTGCTTTATAAATTCGTAATGAAGTGTAAATGCCAGTTGCATCCGTTCGCCATCATTTTTATTATCATTGGTCTTGCAATGTGTGTTGTGTCACACACTGCAGCTTTCAAAGATAAAAATCCAGAAGAAGAAGAAGCTAAAGTCGAAGAACCGGAAGTAACGCCAGTGGAGGAACCTCCACCGGAAGAAGCTCCCGCGGAGGAAGCTCCCGCAGAAGAAGAACAAGCTTAAAATGAACACTTACTACTTCAGGGTGTTTTTGGTGTACGCAATTGCGAGCGCTTCTGCTGCTTTTTTAGTCCAAGTGTGTAATAAATTCGTGAAGAAATAAGTGTGTCAATAAAAACAAGACGAATGCTTTTAGTGCCATTAGTGTCTCAATGTCTTGATTATTTGTCACTGTCGCACATTTTATAAAAAGTTATTATTTCGGGTAATGCATGTCTTTTATGTTTTTCAAGCTGATCGTGATTAGCACTTCATCAGCGTGAAAGTACTCGTACTGTGGCATAATTAATTACCTATAATCCCTCGAGTATTAATTAATTATTATTAGACTGAAAACTGATAAAGAAATGTTTGAAATGCTTTCACATGCTGAAAGCTTTAAGAGCTTAATAAAATAAGACTTCAAACTCAAACAGAACTTTAAAACCTGTCGTAGAGGAAAGGAAGTCTTTCAGGGGTGGATTGTTGTATAATTTAAATTAAGATAAGCTGATAATTATCAAAATAATTGAATTCTCTTTTGATGTTTATTTTGTAACCCCCTTGTTCCATAATAATTACATGGAGTGACGCAAACCTGTAGTCACAACAGCTAAAAGGTATTGTCTTGGAATTAACATGGGGTCGGCCTATTATCGACAAACTATCAACATATTTTCTTTGACAAACTGCGATATCATCCTCCAATGATTTCAAATTCCGGCAGCATTGTCGAACTTGTGAACCACTAATTTCCCTAAACTAATATCTCATGTTTACTAAATAACAAGTCTCAGGGTGAAAGCCCGATTATTGCAAAAATTATTATGGATTAAATACGTCAAATGTAAAGGATGTTTCCGAGCGACAGCTTTAAATGATGTTCCTATCATAATTGGATCATCGTATATTGCAACAATACATTATTTTGATTGAAGGGTTTTGTGGCTCTGTGACCTCTGAACCCGTGCCATATCACAAAAGTACTTAATAAATGTCACTAACTCATTGATAATATGATAATAGACTTCCGAAAATAGTTTTCATAGTTTTCCGGCCAAATTTCTGGTCAGCAAAGACTCAATTTACTCAAATTGATTTGAAAGACGCTCTACTGCTACGAGTAGCAGTATAAGCAAACCTGTATCTAAAATTGCGATTCAAATTGGAATTTTGTAGCGTCAAAGAATTTTTATAGTGTGTTCTGGGCGAAATGGGGTATGAGCCGTTCACAAATTTGTATCAGAGGGAAATTCTATTCGAGTTTATTCGAGCTTTTAGAACTTAAACGGACTTGCATGAATTTTACATGTGTCGAAATGAGGATCTAACATAAACTGTGAAATAATCCATGAAATATTTCGAGAGCTCTAAAATATGGTATAAATAAAAGTTCAAAATGATTAATGTGCCCTTGCACATATTTTATTTTATTTTTAATTGAAATCTAAGATATCTTCGAAGTGAAGGCTTTCAGAACAAAAATTGGATTCGATAATGGGAAAAATATTATCCTTCCAAAAAGATCAATGCGTTTTAGAGCCTTTCAATATCTCTACTTAGATAAATTTTCGCATTCTTTGCCATCGAGTTTTTCTCGGCTCTCATCGTGTTCAGAGCAGCATGAAAAATGATAAAACTGTCCTTATGTCTTTATTTATTTTGCAAGCGTTTAGCAAACATGGCCCGCATGGCATCAAAGACCATGAACCGAAAATCATTTATCTGGTAAATGGTTGCTTCCACATCATATGCTTAATCAACTAATCTATACATTGTTATCGAAAGTAGCATTTAATGTTAATTGTTTATGATGCTCGAATAACACAGACATTGTCTGTTGTAAGATCGGCCTTATCAGCTTTGAAATTGTGAGCCTGTCTTGAAAGTTCTAAATCATCTAAGTTTCTAAGCTAGATCGTATTATGTGTAAACGGACGCAGATTTGTTTTGTGACATGCTTTTCAACAAAACTTTAAAATGTGAGGAGCTGAAGATTTTCCTTGATTAAATTTTTTGCGCTCCTTATATTGCAACTCCATAGCACATGACACAGAGTATTTTCTGATCAATATCCTAGCTAAAACTATTAAAGAAATATAAATGTCGAATCATTTTTATAAATCATAATTAGCTCTAATATTTATGATCTGACAACATAATTTGCAGTCGTTGAGTTTTTGATTTATGATTTTTAAATGTAGTTCCCCACGATCATTAAAAAAACCATCCAATTACACAAGCGAATAGACGAAATATGAGCAACACGAAAGTAATAATTAAATTGGCTCAAATTTAGGGTGTTTTCATTAGTTGAAACAATTATTTAATTGCGCCTCATCACTGCCAACATTTTCATTTAATGACTTTGGAATAAAACTTTGCAGACGCTCTAAACAGTAAAATATCAAATTCATTTATTCATTAAATACGTCCTAAAAACTCTGCTTACACTTGTCAAAATTTCTAAAAGAAATTTTCATCGTTGGCTTTTTATTAAAAAACTTCTCTCTGAACACAGCATAATTGGATGAAAAAAATAAATCTTCTTGAATGGTATTTTACAAATCTGGTTGAAATGGTGTCTCGCTTTATTATTTCGCCACTTGCATTAGTTCAATAGGGGACAAGTGTCGAGTTAAATTCTCTTGGTGTAATGGTAATGGAGTTTCAAGCAATGGAACGCATGTGAATATTATTTAAATTTTCATACAGCTATCTCTAATTACTTGAGTGCGCTTTTCTGCTATATTTGTGAATTTAAATATTTATATAATGTGGCATCGCGCATTTGAGGTAAATTAATACGGTCGTTAATCAGTTTCATTATGATTGTGATAGCCGATGATCCCTCATATTCCCCGTTAAAATTTATATCAACAATAAATTATTTCTCTTGACAACAGGAAATAGGTGCAACACAAACAATAATAAGCGTGCAACACTAATTGCAGTTTGATAAGAAATAAAGTTGGGATGTCATGGCAAAACGAATTTGATTTCGAATTACTTCACGCAAACTGAACACAGTTGGGCTTTATTCATTTCGAAAAACTTAGATCAAACAATTATTATTAATTAAGTCTTCCTGCAATTATCCTGGCTTTTACCACTGAAAGACAAACAAAATCAAACATTAAATGTGACAGTGTGTCTGTCGCTTTTTGTATTTCGCAAAGAAAATGTGATTTATCTCTTTCCCCAATCGTAATAAATCGAAACAACCGATGACATGGTCTAAGTTATCAGTGTTTCACGTGATTTAACTTTTTGTTTTAAACCATTTCGCTGTCTAAATTGAACCTTCAAGTTTAGAATTAAACTGTCTACTAAAATACTCATCAGTAGATACATGCTTAATTTTTTATTTTATGGCTGTGTATGTTTTGCAAATGAAACTTTGAATGACACACATTTACATAACTATCTACTCCGGTGATGTATTTTGTACATTTGTCCACATTATTCTGAGTAAAAAGGGTTTGAAAATGACAAAGGAACTCCGGGTCACGAGTGTAAACAACGAGATTTAATCCTGTTGTAGCAAAAAAGCTATCTTATTTGAGTACTGATCCTTTAATTAACTTGGTTTGTAAATGAAAAATTATTGCGATAAGTAATAAATATTTTTTAATTACTAAACAACCGAAATTATAATTAATTACAATAAAAAGACGTGAAATATATTTTCAGCGCGGTTCGCTTGATTTATGATTTACTCTTAATGCAGAGCTCAACATACAGAGCTTTAGACAGCAATTTGCGGTCAAGAATAGAGATGTAGGAACAAGCCGAGTAAAGGATTTGTGAAACCAAAGCGAGTGGATTGGTTTCAATTAAAATCTGATACAATACATCAATAAAAATAAAGTAAACAAGAAGATACATTAAGTTAATGTTTGCTATTAACGATAACATTTTTTATGTTTGGAATTTTAAAACTCTCAGTTCACAAAACAAAAAGTAAATTATGGCAATAGCAGAATCAAATGTATATTGATTTTGGCAACAGATTGGTTGTAATATGCATTTTTTCATTAAAATTCTTAAATTTCATTTCTAGTTTAAACACAACCAAAAACTAAAATAACAGAGGCTAATATTCTATAAACAACAGTGCTTTAAATTTAGAGCATTTTCAATGTAATTTTTCATTTACATGAAACAGTTCCCATGTCACACATAAATAATGCACAAATTTTAATTGCTTTAATTGGTCCACGAAATCGGAGTTTGTATTTTATTACAGAAAACCTTTATTTGTTCTAGTTTGTTAATATGAGATTTCGCATAATTTGACTTGTCAGCACTTATTGTACAGGTTTCGCAAGGTTGAGGCTACGGTCCTTGATAAAACACCATTAATCAAATTCTATCTATTAATAGTCCAGGTTCATCAGTGACACTTTATATGCATTTTACAGCATTATGTGTAAACATTTCAAACTGTAAATTGTTTATTTTGCCCACGCCGCATTTTTCAAAGAGTTCGGAGATGTTTCGACTAACAAGCATTCCGTTTGTATGAATTTTACTTATTCGTTGCATTTTATCAATTTAGCTGCCGTTTATCTAATTTAAAAGGTAAATCAGTTCGTTTAGTTTGTATAATAACAGTCTACAAACATTCCAATAAATAATAGAGATAGCGATGCAAGTTCCGGAACACACTCTCCTGAAAATTGCCCTATTTGTGCCAAATGATGTGGCGAGGAAAATCACCGACT
The DNA here is from genome assembly GCF_031307605.1 of Tribolium castaneum. Lineage (NCBI taxonomy): Eukaryota > Metazoa > Arthropoda > Insecta > Coleoptera > Tenebrionidae > Tribolium > Tribolium castaneum. The sequence continues at coordinate 17,702,466 of NC_087396.1, forward strand.
CAAACTTAAATACTTTATTTGCAATGGCTTTACATTTCAAATTTACTGAAGCATATGCTACTCTACGTGTCCGGTTAAATTAAATTCTTGCTTTCTTGCTATTTCTCAACTGAAAGAAATTTCAAGTCCGTCTTAGTTTTCACTGACTGATTCCTACGTGACTTGAATTCAAACCTCCTAGCTTAATTATCATACAAAAAATGGTATTTTGGTGTTAAATTCGCGCTCGGGTAATTAACCTACGCGGTGATTAATCTGCTCAATTTGTAATTAAAATGGCACGTGTTTGACTTTTTTACATTGGGAAGTGAACATTTATAGAGTAAATTGTAGTGTTAGAATTACCATAAAATTTGCATGGATTTCATAACGAAGGCGTTAATTAGAAACAGATTCCATTTCTTTATTGTCATTTCAAATCGCAATTGGAGAGATTAAGAAGAAGCTTTTTAAACATCTTTTTAATTCGATTAAGAGAATGAACGAAATCTCAAGCACTGTCTACAAATTTATAAATGATCACAAAAACTCGGTATTTCGCTTATCCTGCGGTGCTTGAAGATCATTTTAAATTAGCAAACTTCACAAAGATTGGGCGATACATTTAAATTGGCTCACATTTGCAGCTCAAACTTTGTCCTTGCTTTAAATAATAAAATGAAAACTTACAACCTACTACTCGCTGTTATTTTTTACTGCGTTTTTAAAATAATAAAAACGGTAAAATCACTTGACTTGGAGTTTTCATTTCTCAATAAAACTTCTTTCTTGCTTTATTTGTCTTTTATATGTGATAGATTGAACTTTTTATTGTTGTTTGATATGATATGATTTTGCGGAACTACTTCACGTGGAGCGGAAGAGATTTGCCGTAATGACATCAAAACAGTCACCAGAAAAACTCAATTGATTGAGTGAGAAAGTTAATGATCAATATCCGCGATTGAAACCCTCGTGCAAAACAAAGCACGTGTTGCAATGACTAAGAAAAAGACTAAAGATGTCCAAATGCCATTTAGATGCTAAACTCAAGGCTAGAACTATTCCAGAGTTAGCACATCAAATCACAGCCATAAATTAAAAAAAATTCAAGTCGGTTGACAACTTACGAAGAAATTGATTTACACGTGAATAACAAACTAATTAAATTAAATTACCAAGTTTAAGTGATACAAAGCGCCCAGAGACATGCAATGATAGATCGACCTGACGCGCCAAAAATTAGCACGAGAAACAAAAAATATGTAGACAATGCGACCACACCACAAAATAAAAATGATTGGTCATAAATTGGTATGCGCCGCGGCCATTCAGCAATTCTATTCTATTAGATGATACCTCCCCAGTTGAATTACAAATTTTCGAAACGCTTATTGAATTTTCTCGTGTTTTACGCCGGCATTAAAAGATCGAGGTCGATAAAACAAATCTATAAAAAATATCATCCATTGCGTGCATTATAAATTTACATACATTATCATTTGTAAAACTTTACGAGTTGTCGAAAAAATGCAAAGACGTCACTAATTAGGCGTGGCCCATTTCACTGTCAAACTTTAAAGTTAAAATAGAATTCGTGACATGCGGTAATCCTAATTTTGCATATCGTACTATACGTAAAGGAAAAACAAACGATCCGGCTATAAATAACTGATGGCGAGACAAACCAGATTTTATTTCCCGTAGTTATGAAATTAGTTATGTCATTTTACTACAAGAATAGGAATTTATAGATGCGGCATCGTGCCAATAATCGACTATAAATATCTGAAATCGCGGAATGATAAAAGAAATAAAACAGAGGATTGCATGCAAAAGTGGTAAAAATACATAAAAGCGAGGATTATTTTTAGCGGCATTTACCTATGTTATTAGTTTTTTTGGTTTAATTACGTTTCGTAATGTAGCTACAAGAGTAAAGACTTAATTGACTCGACAAGGTTATAAACATTTGCAGGAAGCTCGTTTGTAACAGAGAAATTAAAATGTAGCAGGAAATAAAGTGATTTATTATTTATAAATTTTTCATAAAGTACGCCGGAAATAGAAAAAAAGCTATGTTTTTTATTACAATGATGACATTCTTGTGCAATAAAACCTTAAATGGCTGAACCCTCTTTTTACCAAAATTGCAGTCACATCATGTTTACATTTTCTTCCAGCTTTAATCGATAAGTGCAGCGCTTGAAGCTCTCTTCCGCAACCATCATTATTCCTTAATTTCGGTAAAGGGTTAGTCGGTTAGTGACTTTTACTCAATTAGAAAAAAAATGCTACGAGACCTTCCTTTTATTGTAATTGGTTTGCAACTTGACATTATAACTGACACAGCATTGAACTAGGTTCAAGAATTTGCATCAAGGAATAACAAATTTTCTTCTAGTTATTGATAGCGTCGTCACTTACGTCTTTGAGCAAAATTTAAATACAATTCAATATAGCGGGATGTTGTTTTGTTTTTCATAATCAATGAATTTCAAACGAGATAGTTTCACAATGCAAAATTGTTCAGACAAATTTTAAATTGATTTCAATCAAAAAGCTGTAAGACTTCAAAGAGTGACACGCAATGTATCAGAACATCATCAAAGTAATAAAACGTTTGATTTTATTACAGAAATATGTATTGATAAAAATGAACGCCGGAAATAAATGGGAGTTTTTAAAAGGTTTCCTTTTGTAATCACTCGAAATAAAGCTCCCTGAATTCTTAAATTTATCATTGGAATCACAATAAAACAAAGACTAACATTCTGATAACGCAATTAAGTGTCCAAGCAAGTAAAATTTTCTTTATTTTAGGTAAACATTTGGAAAACTTGTCAATTTTGCTTGACTAACGCAAGCACATTGAAGGTCGAAGGGAAGAAAAAATGTTGCTTCAATGACAAAATTTATAAAAATGTACGCAAAATGCAGTTAATGAAATTAATTTGAGGCCAAACATAGGACTTTTCCCTTGTCAGACAAGTTTTCCACAAATTGGTTCAACAACAAAGTACAATAAAACATGTGTAGCTTTTCCTCCACCTTATTGTTCCCTGCAAGCATCCAATTTTCACCATTAACTTTCCCGCTCCTTCTTGAATTTTTCTTTAATGAAAGTTTAACAATGCTTTCCAGATTTCATTCCAGGTGGTAACAATAAAGTTTTGGACTTTAGCGCCTTGATATTGAACCCTCCTCAAGGATAATTAAATAAGACAGGGCCGGATTCGGACAAAAACCGCAGCGTGGACACATTTTAGACTTCACCAATTTGTTTGAAGGTACTAACGATATGGCCGTAAACATATTACGGTTCCGGTCTCCATGGGGTGATATATGGAGGTTTGTATTCTCCACCCTCTATTTTGGTGGAGCATTGTGGTATCGGGGCATTGTCTCCTTGATGAGATCATTACTTTACAATTCACCAGAATTTAAATTTTCCTCTGATGTTTAATGCTAGAACGATGAATTATAGTAGTCTACCTTCAACTACACGATGTTTAAGAGGTTTATGACCCCTTGAATTCTTTTATCACTCGTCCATCACATTAATTACGCCTGGTATGTGCGTGATCCTCTTGCAAATATTTTCAAGATCAAGAGGCAAATGCCTTTTAGTTTCTGCAAATCAAATCAATATCGGTGCAGGAAATTTGTTCGAGTGTCGAAGAAAAATTATTTATATTTTTAGATACTACTTGTTATTATTGCCATTATAATGTTGTGAGAATATATTTAATTCTACAAGTCTTAAATTAATTGTTATTACTTTGCGTTTCAGGTTTTTCAGGTTTCAGATATGTATTCCTTACAGTTTCAATTCCAGTTAAAAGCAGAAATAGCGCAGCGCAACAATCAAGAAAATTTCTACAATTTGTTTGATAATATATTATCATAGTTACATATTTAAAATTAATGAAAATCACCTTCAGTGTAACCTTCTCGATTGAATGTCCAACAAATTCATTGTAACGAAATAGGCTAATCGATCTTTATTAAATGGTGCCAATTTGTTGATTATTTTACACTTACTTGTTAAAAATAATTTGATAAAACTTGTACTTTCACAAATTATAATCTACGTTTTGGCATAAGCATAAAATTCCCTAGAATTTATTAAAATTAATTACACTTGCATATGTGCTTGCTTGTTCCAATCAGTCTTTGATAACTTTATCAATGCTAATAAGCCGACATGGAATTTTCCAAAAAACTCGTCAAATATCTGCTTAAACTGTTACTGTTCAAACAATTTATATTATTTTATTTTGTTCAAAATGAAACTGAATTCTTTCCTTATCGACATTCCTGCGAAAGACTTGAAAATATGAAACCAGGTTTAAATTTTAAGCCAAGCCAGACACCAAACGACTGGCAATTTTCGTTCATTACTGCAGCGAACAATGTCTAATAGTTGAGCTGTTTTAGCCAACTGGTTTTTTTCAAAGTAATGCTTGCTTTGCATGTGAGATACCTAAAAGCGGCTAAAAATCAATAATTTCGTATAGTGGGTCCCTCGGGATGTAGTTACCAGGATTTGCTATAGATAAGAGCAAGCTGAAGTAGAATACTTTGGTTAAAACCAGAACTACATTTTGTTAAACCTGTAGGGGTATTAAGAATGTAGGAAGTAAAGCGATCTGTGTAAATAACAATGTTTACATGCGAATTAGCGAAGATCCAAAATAAATAAAACGTTGAAAATGTCCTGTAAAGTGGATTAAACTTGACATAAATAGAACAGGGGCCTGTAAAGTCACTTAACTTGATTAATGATTGAAGGGAAATTTACGGGTAACTGAAAATTATCTACAGTGGAAACTATTTCATTGCCTCACCCTTTGGTAAAGACAGTCTCGCCTTTTTTACCACAATTTTCAATACCAATTGACTACTGGAGGGTGGCAACTCGTTCAGCAATTTTTCTTGCCTGTGCTATGCGAAATGATAAATTGCACCACAATCCAAATAAATCATAATTAATTTTACTCTATTTATGAAGCTGATTTTTTGATAAAACACTTGAGAATAAATGTTTATTTTCTTGTGCAATGGAGTTATAATAAATTTCGTCCTGTTTTAGCAAGAGCGATGATACTTGCATTAAACTACGCGATCATAAAGTTCCGTTAGTAGCTAGCTCCTGATACGGTGCAATTTTGCCCACAGCGATAATTCACCAGATTGTCAAACGGAAAATTAACCCGAATCAATTAATTTGATAAAAGATGTATGGCTTTGTAAAATCTTTACTAAAGCACAAATAACGCAATAAATTGCCCTACCTCAAATTCTCTGATTAAATCGCATCAGCCACCCTTTGTTCTATTCACTAGAATAATAAACGTAGAAATGATGATAAATTAGATTTTATTCAAGACTAATATTAAATCACTTCCGATGTTTTATTTAAAAGACCCGAACAAACAGTCGGATGAAAAATTGGAAATCTAAAATGTCAGATCAAAAGAGGGGCCACACACCGGATGGTCCAATATTGTGTCACCTTTCAGCGGACAGAAAAATGTAAAAATACAAATCAGTGTCACCTTTGAATTGCTCTATCGAGTGTGAAACGATTCAAAATTGCAGTTTCGTGTCTTTATAGTGCGTTGGATCCAAAACAAAGATAAACAAGACGCTCTGAAATCGTTAATTTTTTTCTCTCAGGCGAGACGTGAAAAAAGTAAGCCGCTTGGATTCTGATGAGTTATATTTTACGCAAATGCAAGCATTCGCCATTTATACAGATGAGTTCGTGAACAAATTTTCGGCGGTATTTTACCGAATTCTTCAAATGTTGTCGGATTGAGACATGAAAACTATTAAAAATAAAAAACTTAGTTTTCTTGATTTATAGCAAATGTTGCAGCCAATCTTGTCGTTTACGTGCCATTCTTAAGTAAAGGAAAATTTCCGTCTCCAGAAAATCATCGATCATGGAGGGAAAGAAAAAGGTAAAGAGGAGTCTCCTGTGATTTGAATTCGCAACATCAAAGTTCAACGGAAATGACCACACGACAAAATATTCCCTAACATAAATAAATGTCAAAACAAAGAAAAAATGGCATAAGTAAGAGTTTTTCCCGGAGATGAAACGACATTGATCTAGTTTGTTAATTAGTTGTTTGGAAAGAAAAAACTGAATTTTTTGCTTTGACTTGATCTTTTTACAAACATACTGTTGTAATGTAATTAGCTTAATTGGCGTTTTAAAATTAAAATTTGCTTGTGTACAAGAGAAGCATGGATTATTTTTGTGTTGCATGCATGAATGTTCAAAGCAAAACTGAATATGTACATCTAGATAACATTTTACGAGATTGTGTTGATTTTCGCATGACCATAAAAAACTTGTAGTAGGGTAGATAGTCATAACAAGCTTGAAACTGCGAAAATCGGTTACAAAGTGACCTCCCGACTCCAATTTCCGTAAACTATACCCTACAATTAAAATATGATTTATACCCAGGGCCTCTTTTGAAAATTATATGTAACAATGTTCACTCGAGACAAGCGGGAATGTGGTCAACACATGTTGGAATATAATTAATAAATGACATTCAAGTTAAACTTGTTGAAGCTTTGACCACTCTTGGACAGAAGTGTTTTCATTAATTGTGGGAATCACAAAAATCGCATCACAGAGATACGGAACACAACAATTAACCGTATACTCTAAAACGAGTTCGCGCAAAATAATAATAACGTTTTGAAACGAGTTTCGCAGGTATTATGGAAACTCCGTCACTTATCGACTGCAAAAGGCGCTGTTCTGGCTGGACTCATCTTACCAGAAATTTGCATAATTGTTTCGGATGGTAAATTTCGACAATGATACTCGGGCGAAATTTGATTACTGCTAAAGTGCTTGTGAGGCACGTTCCGACGTGAGCAAATACAAACAGTGAACGTGTGAAGGCTTGGATGCACCTTTCATTTTACAAAAAGCCCGGAGAAGCTTCCGGAACTCGGTGAGGAGGCCCGGAGTGCACGTTTAACCAAAAACACAAATGAATCTTTCAGAAAAAATCAAATCAACTTTAGTGTCAGGTTAATTCGGACCAAACTCTGTTTTGGTGGAAAATTTGAGCGGATTTGCTCTGAAAAGAGTAAAGTGGATTGGCAAACGAAACAAAAGCGGATTTATTGGAATGAATCCCGTAGAAACATACTTGACACTATTTAGTTAAACAAATTTTTGTACACGTGCTGGACAACAAATAGCGTTACCGAATTTAAATTGCAGACGCTCAATTTACATTTAATTACATACTTGTAATCTTGTAACCTCCATAGTTTTACAAAAACGGAATTTACAAGTTAATGGGAAATTATGTTCTCTAGTCCCAAAATAACATACGTAGGACACAAAATAGTCCGAATATTTTTAATTAATTCCTAAAGAATCGGTTTGTTTATAGACTTATTTGTGCTGATTATTAATTAAAAAGTTAATTAGTTAGAGATACGTACAAAATAAATTATATATTTTTGAAAATGGGTAATAAAACTTTTCTATCTATAACTATGAATATTATTTAAATTTCAAAAGCATTATTTTTATGTTCGTGATATACTCAAGGCAAAATTTAATATTGTATAATATAGTATACCTTATTTGACTTTAATAGAAATACAGACTGTTCCGTCTAAACCCGACATCAGAAGTATAGAAAGTTCTAATAACGATATTTATTTGAAAGTTGGGTCTTAGTCATAATCCTTTGAGTTCGGCTCAATGAAAATATTTTTAAGATAGCGGCACTTCGCTATCAACTTTCTTATTTTAAATGAAAAGCTTTGTTTTTCACTGCGTTCTTAGATTAGCCGTTTTTATCAGCTTTCCCTATACCTAAGTTTGCCCGTTTCCGAAATTTTAAGATTTTTTGAAATTTTTTGGTTTTGCACCTGTCAGTTAAAAATCAGTAACTCTCTTAGTTTTAGAGATTTTGGAATCATATTTGGAGAATTAAAAGAGAAAGCCTATACCTGTTCTCCAGTGTGTTCAAAATTGGAAAAGAAGTTAATAAACCCAAAAATATTAAGGTTAAGTTTGAACAACTTCAAATACCCATAACTTAATTTTTTCAAATTGGATGTCCTAAATTTTATTTTATTACATGAAGAAGAATTTTTTTCTGCATCGATCTTGATTAGCATTCCCTATACCTATCTGTGATAATTTTCAAGTTGTTTTCTTTCGACACTGCAAAAAAATTTTTACTAACCACAGCTATTTTTGCATAGATTGCCTTAAAAATATTTCCGATTAGTGATTAAACAAAATTGTGTTGTTCGTTCTGTGAAAACTAAATATTATTCATTAAATGTTGGTTTAAAAAACTTTAATTTCTCACATTTTTTCATTCGTCTCCATGGCAAATTATAAGAATAGACCTGTGGCTAATGAGTTTTTCAATCCCACCAAAAAGTTATTGATACTTGAAAACTATTAAACATAATGCAAATACAGAACCATGCGGAATTAAATTCTCTACGATTTAATGAAATAAAACTTTCATTTCATTTGAAAAAAATTGAGTTATGGGTGCTTAAAGTTCTCAAAACTTAACTTTAAACATTTGAGGTTTGTTATTATTTTTAGAAATTTGAAAACACCAAAGGAAAGATCTAGGCTTTCACTTTCAAATGAGCTAAAAAATATTTCAAAATTTTAATAAATGGCAGAATTTTCCATTTTTGAACTGGAAGGTGCAAATTCAAAAACAATTTAAAAACACGTAGACACGTTTTGTATGGATGTTCAGGAGTTCAAGTTTGAAACCGATCGCCCGGTATGTAGGAAGATTTCAAATATTTTTTTATAACTAATTCAACTCCAATTTTCACAAAATAAATATTTTCTGCAAAAAATATTAAATGTCATCTGCTATCTCTATTTCCCTCATCTGATATGAAATATATGTTTTATGCAGTTATTCGTTCTCGAGAAAACAGGAAGTAATGCACATTTTCTTGGAAATTTACATGGTTTTGATTATAAACTAAATTAAGGTAACATCTGTAAACGCGGACAAACCCGCCTAAACTTTATGAGGTATTATGCTTGGGATACACATATTTATCTCAGGTAATGGAGGATATGTAGAAGTACCAAACTGCAATAAACCGAATTATGGTAGTTATGGGTGTTATTGCTGTAATTGGAATGCTTGTACGAATAATGCACGTAGTTGGGGTACTTAAAGCTAGATGGAAGCAGTTAATAATTAACGAAACACTTCGACGCTCTTCAGAGTGTAAAAGTGGAAATTTAAATTACAAATAAGAAAGAAAAAAAAACGAAAACATAAAAATTATTGTGTTTAAGGTTTTAGTCATTTATCTTCTGATTTTGTAGCGAGGGCTAAGCATACATTAAATAAAAAATGACATCACGCCGAATTTTTCAAATGAACAATTCGTAAATACGTTAACGATTTCTCCTGAGAAATTAACAGTGCAAACATCTTTCAGCTTAATCAGCAAATTAAAATAATTGTTTCGCGTCCGAGAGGAGGCCTGAAGTGTTACCCAGGACAGACACTATATTTTTTGTACCTACCTATTCGCACAGCTTCTAATTTAAATGACATCAATATTTATTTCGTAGACTATACCTGCTACTTGCATAAAAGTAAATAAAAAACAAAATGTAGTGCTAGGTCAAGCGAGTTTTGCATAAAATATGTCGCATATTGAATTGGATAGAAATCGTCGAGCAACCGTGACGAAATTTTGGATACATGATAAAATTTTGTGGGGGATTACCTGGTCAAGGAGCCGGTTAACACCCACATTATTTGGTTATTTAGTCATAGTACAAACCTTTTATAGAGAAAATACAGTTAGAATTCGCTCTCATTTTCACAAACAAATATTTGTTTAACTACTAGTTATAGTAAATATTATGATAAAAGCCCGGCAATCGTATTGAATTTAAACAAAATTGATTATAATACAACCGCTAAATTTGCATTGCTACAATCAATAAAAATAAAAATTTAAATTGTAAATTTCTCGCCGCCAGCAGTTTACGTTTTAATCATAAAATAGTTGTGGCACAAATTTATTACTGTCATTTTGGTTTTTGGCCAGTTTGAGCAAAAGTTGGCACAGATGGCATTAATTGCTGATCACGACTTAAATCCAGCATTCCAAAACCAATGTTAAATTATCATAAATGAATAAACTAAGAAATTTAAGTTGCTAACCAAATTTTGACCAGAGTTCTAATCTTACCTTGAACCTGTCCCATTTGTAAAACGCTAAACATTTAAGTAAATTAAATTGACAATCCTAATTACATTTATTTCTCTTGTTAAAAGGCAAGAGTGCAATAGAAAAAAACAAACCTTTCAGCGAAGTTTCCAGTTGTTGAAACTTTTCGATATAAAAATCCACCAACACTCGGATTTCTAAGTCCTTAAACTGCGATTTTACTGTCTTGTTCTTGTTTAATTCAAAAGTTAGTAAAAATTCGCACTGTTTCTTCACTGGCGCGTCGCATCGCAAGTCCATTCAACTTCTCTTCGGTGCTTGCGCGAGTAGCACTAAAAGCTTTGCCTCCATTCATAAGGAAAGAGCGTCCGGTGTGCACATGCGCTTTGGCAAACGTGCAGCTTTGAGCTTTGAAAAATTCGCCACCAAATCGCGCGCTTTCTCCGCGCTTCTAATCAACTTGATTTAATTGTGCGATCATTCCAAGCTCGGTGTTGAAATGATTAATGGGTCACGCTTCAATTGTTCATCAATCATTTTTATGCACGTTTTCTGGATTGACACTGCGCGAAGTTTTTTAGTATTTAAAGAGTGTTTAGGTCAATGCCCAGTTTAGTGGCTACTCAGATGCTTTTTTCGGGACGTTTAAAATAAATTGTGAACTGTTTTAGGTGCCGTTAGAGTTTTTCTATTCAATTTGCCGAAATTTCTGGTCCATTGCTTTCCAGACACTTAACTGTCTTGTTACGATGGTATTTTTTGCCAGCTTTTGGACAAAATAAGTTAACTAAATTTGTAGATCATTATTAATGGAGAGGTTAATGCAAGGCAATTGTTTTATCAGGTAAGTCAATAACTAATGAAGCAAGTGCTAAGGTAAATTACCCTCACAAGGGAACGAAAAGATTAACGCTTGAGACAACGATTCGATTAAAGTTCATAAACTCAGGGAAACTGTTAGGTAAAAGATGAAGAGATGATCTCTTTAACACATAATTAGAAAAAAAGATAAAGCACAGTTAAGAAATAGTTAAAAAAAGAAAACTCTAAACTCTGGTCAACATGATTTTTTTTCTAATGTCTAGTACGTGTTACTTATGAAATTTTTTATGCACAATCTAAAAATAAACTCAAAAATTGGCCATCTCGTCAGATCTCAAAAAAAAATTAAATTTTTTTATAAAACATTAAATGTCACTGTGTGTGGGCGTATTTTCTTTCATTATTACGAATAAAAAAAAGTCACATTAACTGACTTATTCATATACAGGGTGCTACAGCTTTTAAAAGTTCATTAAAAAGTGTCTCCCTTTATGTAAAGATTGACCTATCTCGGAATTTTTCAATTTTTTTTATTTTCGAAGATATTTAGAGTGGCTCGTTTTTTAAAAATCACCTTGTATGTTTAAAAAGCTGGTTTAATCAAAAGAGCATTCCGTTTGCTAAACTTATATGGTTTGACGTGCTCATTCAGAGGATTAGTAATTGTTGCACCAAAACCTAGCTTTCAGAATATTCTTTCAGTCAATGTTAAAGACAAGTAAAAAAACTTTTTAAATAGTTGCTACAATATGTAGGTACAATTAGCAAAAAGATGGCATAGAGTAATAAAATTAATTTGGTTATTTTATTTTTTACAAAACTAGACGTGTTACAAAGAATGTCTTTATTATTATTAGTTATTATTCACTAAACAAATTAAAATAAATTCGGATATAATTAAAAAAAAATAAAAAAAAATGTAATATTAATTAAACTGACAATCAAATAGGTGAAAAATAAATGTGGGGACCTTTTTGCGGATTCAAATCCATACAACATTCTCTCGCTTCGTTCCCTTTTGCTTCAAGCAACGATGTCCGCCTGGCTGCATTCTTTATCTAAATAAAATTTTGTATAAACTGAATATTTGTAGCCCAGACATCCAGACAAAACAAATTGACTTTTACTTGGTTTAATACAAATACATGTGTGCATTCGAATTTAGAATATTACACATTTGACAAAGAATCAACAAATAATCTTTCAACTTTCTTTGACACTTGTTTAAATAAGAAATGGTACATTTCTCGGTTTGGTCCATATGTGAATTTTATTTTTTTGGCAATTCAGACTTGAATCATAAAAGTACGAAATCAGTTTATTTGTAGCTAGAGCTAAAGTGACTATTGTAATTTTTTTTTTATAAAAGGAAGTAGATTGTCGACTAAAATAGCTTATCGTAATCACTCATGTACACAGTGTGTTTAAAAATACTGGACTTAATGTGTTATCACTTATACTGTTGCTTAGAAAGATATAATATTTCATAGCTCATCCTTGCAATAGCAAACAATGGGCCACTCTTTCAAGCTACAGTACTTACAGTCCAAAAAAAATTTGGGATAAGTGTTGTTATCACATCTTGAAATACAATTTCGAATTGCATCACACACTTTAGGTCCAAATATATAAAGCCTTCGTCGATTTGTATTTTCAACAATCCTAGCAATGCTTCGTTTTGGTATCTTCTGCTTGTGTCTAGCATCGGTCTTGGCACTGCCACCACCTAAAAAAATTCCTTACGGCAAGCTTGGTAAGACCAAAAGTTGGTATTCTTTTTGTTTATATGATGATTCAGGACCAAGAATAATAAACGGGCAAAATGCAACTTTGGGCCAATTTCCTTGGCAAGCAGCACTTCATGTTACAAGCGACTCTTATTCATGGTTTTGTGGTGGAAGTTTAATTAGTGAAGAATGGATTCTTACGGCTGGACACTGTGTCGATGAGTAATTTTGTTTTATTAAAAAAGTTTTGCTTGACTTGCTTTTTCAAAGGGCAAAGTCAGCTCGCATAGTGACTGGTTCATTGGAATATACGGGAGACACTGGGACTGTTTCTTCAGGTCAAGACTTTATTTTACACGAATCTTACGACGCCCTTACTCTTGAGAACGACATAGGGCTTATAAGACTAGCGGAAGCTTTAACATTCGATGGTAACGTTTGAAATGCTTCGAAAATTGTTTTTAAAATTGTTTTCAGACAACACTAAGGCAGTTGGCTTATCAAACGATACTCTAGAAGTTAATACAACTATCACAATAAGTGGCTGGGGACTAACTTCAGACGGTAGGAATAATTAGGTTCAAATTGATTTTATATTTAATTTGTTTGTCAAAAGACGCCGCTGTTCTAAGTCCTGACTTGGAATATGTTGATCTGGTAGCCATTTCAAATAGTGCCTGTGAGGAATATTACGGTAAAGGTTTAATTGTAGAAGGGATGGTTTGTGCTGTCTCACCAACTAGTGAAGTTAAAAGTTCATGCAGCGTAAGTACAAGAGATTAAAATATTTTTTAATTAATGCTCTTTATAGGGAGACAGTGGTGGTGGTGCTGTTACTAATTCTACAACAAATCCACTTCATGTCGGAATTGTTAGTTTCGTCAGTAGTAGGGGATGTGAAAGTGGGGCTCCTTCTGGATTCACAAGAACTGCAAATTATAGAGCGTGGATTCTAGAAAAGACAGGAATTTAGATAGATATATTTTCGATATATTTTGTATATCGAAAAGACAATAAACGAAATTCAACTTTTCAAGTTGTTTATTTTCGAAGATAATAACATTTGAAATAATTTTTTATCGAACAATTAAAATAATAGCCAAAAGTTATAAGTAGTTTTTGGTGCAACAGACCACGTTGATGTAATAAAAGCAAAAATTCTCCTAACTTGGAAATACGCTTTTTGAAGTTTACTCTTGTAAGTTGATTAGCCTTCACGGAATTCATAAATTTTACAGACGTTGCATCTGAAAGTCTGCAATAATAAATACCTCTACCTTATTACCTCATCGAAATATTTTAGTAAAAACTGAATGAACACATTTCGTATTGCAAGGATGAGTGCAATATAAGAATATATAGACGCAGAAGAACAAATAAAAATTGACTCCAACGAAGCAGATTCATATTATGAATAGAAGTAGCTTTAGTGCAATTTTAAAGAAAAATTTATGACAAAGGTCGAGAGAATTTAATTATTTGCAGATGAGTACAGGTTGTAAACACACAGAATGAGTTGTTAGTAAAATTAAATAAATAGTTTAATTAATTTTAAAAACTTGTATTTCATTCGCAGATATTTGAAAATTTCACCTTGAAACCGGTGTGTATTAAAATATTAATTATAACTGGGATCAAAATTTTAATTGAACAAAATTAAAAACTTTTGTTGTCAAGTGCATACCTACATAAAAAATAAAAATCGAACAGTGGCGAAAATTTTTACAAATATGATTTAGGTGTGGAACGACGTTATTTTTAGATTCCCTTTCTTGAATTAAATTTAAAAAGGCCAACCTAACGTTTCGTGTTATTGTTATCGCTTCTATTTCCTTTCGAGGACAGTAAATTCATTGCTAACGAGTTCTATCTTTGTATGTAGATTGTAGAGGAATTAAATTTGAAATTTGTAGTCGAATCGTAAAAAGGAAACAATAAAATTGCAGTTCTTGGAAGGAATTATGTAATGGATGTAATTCCAGTGTGGTAATATTGGTGTATTCAAGTTTTATCAATTAGATACTGTCGTGGTCAAAATAATTTCCTAAATAACATCATGTGTATTTACCAAAACACACTTTGTATTGTTTACTCGTCTAACAGATATTCCTGTTTATTTAACCGTGTAAATGTAATAACATTTTGCACAAAATGTTCAAAGTTTAGAACTTCAAACAAGTTTCAACTTTGAAATGTTGCTGGAAGTTATTTTAATAAAAAATAACATTACCTTATTCCTTTGTTTAATTTTTAATATGACATATCGGAAAATATTAACTTTGGGCACAGTTACTACATTTTTTTTTTGTGTTTACCTTCAAGAGTGAAATTGTAGGTTAATAATACATTTCGTTTAAGTTAATTAGTATTTAGAAATGCGATAAAGCTGAGTAAACCTGCTTTTTAATTATCTATAATTCTAATCGTAATAAAGAGACTTGATTACTTTTCCTTGTGACATTATAGAAATACAGTGTCGGTACTAATTACGTTTTATCAATGATTTCTTTACTTACGAATAGAATTAAATTTATTACCAGTTTTTTTGCGTATACCTTAATTTTCCGCGACTTTACAAACTAATCAATAAAATTTATTTTATGACAAATGATTGGTTGATTGATTAGTAGTCGTCCTGATGACTTGTAAAAATTCTACAAAGTAATTACAAGAATTTAATTGGGGTTAAATTTTTTTTCGAAGGACGTTGCAAATATTTTGACTGCAGACTTTAATGGAATATTTTTTATTTTTAGTAACGTCATAATAACATGTTGTAAAGTACACATAAATAATAACAAGTTACAACGAAACCAGTTCTTGTGTTCCACCTGACAATTTTTTCTAAATTGTTGCACACTTCGCATAATGATAGATCACATATGAATAATTCATCGAATCAAATTTAGAAAAAATAAAAAGCAAACACTGTGTTTACTTGCGATCGAGAAAATAATAGAATTTTTAATGGGAATAATAATTGCTTAATTTTATTTAAATTATTCATTTTTTATAATTTTGGACGTAATTTGTGAACGGTTTGGTAAACTTCCGTATTTTCAGCTGGAGATGCCTGAGCTGAATATTAATTAGCAAGTGTTATAATTGTGATTTACGACCAACTAATTTTAGTGAAATACAACTCTACATTTAATAAGTCTACGTTTCTTTCAAAATTTTTTAATTATTGTTTAATGCATTTACTGTGAATTACTCAAACGAAGACTGTAGAACGAAACTGATAATCACTTACATGCTTAATAACCAAAGTAATTATAACTACTTATAAGGTGTTTAATTGCATGTTGCTAATTTTATTTTTAATATGAAAAAACACAACGTATTCGTGTTCAGGTCTCGCTTTGAAAGCGGTAATGCTTTCAAACTTTTTTAGTTTAGTGTAACTGCTGAAAGGATAGTTTTAAATGGCGAACTAAAAGTTATCTGAAAGTTTTTATGTGGTTTATTTAGAGTCATTTTGACTTTTTTATTTTTTCTGATGTCCTAAATTTATTTGACTTATCGATTCATGAAAGAGCAACTATGCAGCAATTTACGAATAATATAAATATATCATTATATTAATTGTATTATATTTTATATATAAAATATAAAATAATAAAAACGAAGCTCTCGGCTGTGAGAGTGAAAATACTTCGTAATGAAATATTTGATGCATACCTCTTTAACTGAAAAAGTGTTCTTGAAAATTCCTGCAAGCTGTTTTCTTAATTAAATTTAACAAATACTTGTTTAGAGGTATGTACTCTAAACATTGGAAATAATAAAAGTCATGTTTGGTTGAACCTATAACCAAATGAAAACGTCAGTTACGTATTTTGATGTAAAATACGACAATAGTCATAAATATGAAATAAGTAAACTGTAACCAAAAATAACACTACTGTTGCATTTTTCTTCATTCATGTCTAATGAATGAGTTGAAAATTTTATTATGAAATTCAATTCAAAGTTCTAGTTGCCTTCCGTTGGAGAATGAAACTGCAATTATTCGCTATTGTGATTTATTGCACATCTGCAAACACATTTGTTGACACGTGTTTCGTATAGAATTTTAGTTAAAAAGTCAATCAGGTTAAATATTTTGTTTACACATAAGACACACAGTTTTTTTTTTAGTATTTTAATTAGCTGTTGGCAAGATATTAAAACTTCTAAAATAAATTATCAGAAAAATATGCGATCGTTTGAGCAGACGCGACGTACAAAAATACTACGTTGTCAAAATGAAAAAATAGTTGTGGCAAGCTATAATTTGTTTAATTATTCAATATAGTCGAGTTCAAAACAAATCACAACTTATGATAGTGTGGTGTGGCATAATTTCTGGATGCTCTGGTTATAATACATGTGTGTTACACAATCGTACAAGTGTTTATTAATGTCATATTTTGATTTACGTTAAATATTACCTTGAGTAGTTTTTTTTAATTCTTCTACAACCAGTAGGTAAATGCGATGAAAACCAGTGCATCACCATTGTTAACAAAACCAACAAATATAACTCTTGCATAAAGAAGACTAAATGCTTCATTAAATTTGAGCAGCAGACCTTTAAATAATCTTCTATTTGTCTTTAAAACTTTAGTGCTTCTTATCCTTAAAAATAAGTAAACTGTCTAGAACAAACAACTGGACCGAGTAATTATAAGAAAACATCTAGATTATTAAGGAAGTTAATTATTTGGTATTTAAAAATCTTTTACTTCAAATAATAAAAATTAATGATAAAATATCATAGTTCTTTTTTGGGAAAAAACTTTTGTTACACTTTTATTAGCAAGAAACATGGAAGCGGTCTTGTTTTTAATTTAGGAAGTTTAGAATTTTAAAATTAGTTACGCTTACTACTTCGAGTTAAAGTTAAAATGAAGAAAATAAAAAGTGCGACAAGTTGTTATTCATTTATTGATTATTTGAACAGACATAAAGAAAACTGTAATTTTATAAATAGAAAAAGTTGGTACAGAACTCTTGTAGAAACTGGAGGAGAAAACTCTACAAGCTTTTTTATCCTACCAACAAACAGGTAGCACTACCTACTTTAATTGCGGATAAATTAAATAAAATATAGCAATTTTATTACCAATTTGTGTTGATATAAAAAAATTCTTTAAAATTTCTTGTTTATATCGAAACTTTGATTTATAAAATTATTATCACACAAAACTTACAGAAATTTAGACATCTAAGTTGGCAAGTAAACTGCCAGATGTCGCTCATTTTATAATATGTTCAGTAATGTGTAGAGAGCTCTAGTAGTTACTCTGCTTCAAACTCTGCTTCGAAGGAAATAATAATTAACTAATTATATTTAATTAACAGTTTAAAGTGTATGCAGGATAAGTAAATTATGAATATTTTCTAATTTTTTTTAGATTCAACCATCTCAACCAACTATACTAATTCCATCTGTCCAAATCTGTAATTGATAGATTACAAAATTAGTGTAACTACGATTACATTGTTCTGAATATTGTCAACTTTGTCTTTGCAGTTTTGCTATAATTTTGCTATTGTTATTTAAAACAACAATTTTGCTTCATTTAATTGTTCAAAAATCAAACATGATAACAAATGGTAAATGGAATTAGTATTTTTTGTTGCGTCCAAGCGTCCAAGAAATAAAACACAATAAATTCACCTTATATAAAAACTGTTACATAAAACTAGAATCCGGAGTTACGTCAACGTACTGGGTGTATTAGAAATACGTGTGTTAATTTTACCGCGACGTAAAAAACCTATCAAATACAATAACTTTTTTATAAAACATTTTGCAAAATTTTTATTTATTATTTTCACTATTTTCCTCCTTTCTTTTGTGCAAACGAGTCGGTCATTGTTTAATTGTTAGTTTGTATACATAGCAACAATTTTCAACAATTTGAACTGTTTAAATTACAGTGACTTTATTAGAATAGACACTATGTTGAGGCAAATTAAAAAGTCCACAAAATTTTTCAAATATTGTGAAATGAATTGATCTCGCTAAAATTTAGAATGAGGCTTTCTGTTACAACTGCATAAGGAAGAAGTATATGACTCTGTAATATTACTGTTCTTAGGAGGTTTATTCTCTGTTTATTCTATGTAGAAATTGATAGGTACCTTTTGATCCCACTTACACCTTTTCACATTTTGCGCTCAAAATTTTCACAGAAGTCAGTCATTCTGTAAATTTTTCCTTTTAAAATTTTTTTTTGCCGAATTTGTGTATCTAACTGCAGCACATCGAAGCATTTTGACAAATTTTAAAATGGCAGATTTAAAATTTTATTTGGTAAATGGGTAAAAAAATTGCCTCTTAATGGCTGCACCTATGAAAATAGAGTCCACCATTGTCTAAAATAAAGTCACTGTAAAATTGTCCGGTTCTATCACAACATTAGTTTGTTATCCGTGGGCGGATACACGTTTCGATATGTTATCTTTTCCAAATTTTAAGTAAATTTTACTTTTATTGTAAAATTACAAATAGAAATAATGTTTTATTTGTTGAGCTCTGTTACCTGTTAAAATTGACACACGTATTTCTGATAAATGCACAGACCTAAACGGGTTTCAAAGTAATTCTGCAATAAAGCAATTTGTGAAGCAATAAAACTATTTATTTTTAATATTTTTCTTGGAGGGGAAAGTGCTAATAAACACTGTCAACACAAGCACCGAAAAAAAATTAAATATTTTTTTCAAATGTCTCATAATCACTGCAATAACAATTAAAACAGAGTTTAAATACGCACAAAACATAAAGTACACCTTTTCTCGATTAAAAAAAGAAAAAAATGCACAAACAAAATCTTGAAATGCTAAGAGCAGTATTAGTACAAGAAATGTGGAAAATATTGTAAGTGGTAGGTGCTGATTGGAGAAGAAAACTTTCTCTAAATATTTTTTGTGTGATTTATTTTTCTTTTATTATTTTTTCTAAATTTATACATAATGTTTTGGCAAATGAATTAATAATGTGTGGTGAAGTTGATAAATAAAAGACAGGAGCGATGTTTGGTCTATTGTTCTGAAACTCTATCATGATGTTTGGAGAACAGCCGAATATGTAATGTTTCTTTCCGTAAACAGTTTTGCCATTGACGTCATTATTGCTCGAGGAAGAGTATTTCGTCTGTTGTAAGTTTAGCTGCAGTGGGCAAACAGATCGATGTTGTAAATTTGCAGCAAGTTTTCAAGAAGTTATAGAAGTGATTTACCGTGAAAGGCGTATGCAGCTTTTAAACTTTGTTTAACATTGTAAATTACTCTCTTTCAGAGTTTAATAATACCCGAGGAATATGCATTGGAAGTAGAAAAATCTCCCCGATTATACGAAAGCACGTTCATTTTTAATATAAAGTCGAACATCAATTTAAATCACATTACGCAACCTTAGTAGATTTACAAGCGCGAACCAATTTATGAAAATCAAAACCACGAATTTTCCCCAACTTTTCCTCGTTGGACTCTTCGACTGACATCCTCGACAAAAAAGATGATGTGCACCTAGCGGGGTTTTTAAATGACGAGTCCATAAAGTAATCAAAACCCGACATCTGTATAATTTAAGAAATAATTCCTCGATATCGACAGAACTCCACGCTTTTTATGTATTCGTTTCCGAGTTTGAACTTTCCCAGCCGACTTTAAGAACTTATAAGAAAGCTTTATTACTTTTCCGTGGAAGAGTGGAGCTTTATATAAAATGCAAACACACGTACTTCGGAAATTTTCACAGGGATGGTTTTTGCTTTACACTTCATTGCTGCGCGGATAAATAATACTTCTGGACTGGAAATTTAAAAACAATGGGTCGAAGCAAATTTCCACGGGGAGTTTTCATCGAAGTCCGCATCATTCGGACGCAAAATTGGCTTCAGAATGCAAAAAACAATTCTGGACGCAAAAAGTCATTCGTGCGCTGTATTACTAACTTGGTTAATTTATAAAGGGAAATGCACAAGCGACAACTCCGGAACGATATCGCAACCAATCGAACTTTGCGAGATGATAACCACCGACGACGCAAAACAAGAGAAATGTTCCATACCAAAAAGAACAAATATGAAGGAAATAACTCAGAATCTGACTGAAAAGATCGTTATTTCAACCTTAAATCAAACATTAAATAAACAACGTACCTATCTAATTGACAAATTTAGTTCATACTACGGACATCTAAAGGTTAGGATATGAAATGATGTACAAATAAAACGTTCTCCTCCTCGATAGTTCGCCAGAGAACGCAGGTGCTCCATTACCGTCTAAGTTTTCAGAGCAATGGATTTTAAAAAAATGGTTGTATTTGTATAACGGTTAACACATAGCAAACTAAAAAAGTAGGCAGGTAGAGTATCAAATTATATATAATAATAAATTTTTTTATCGTAAACCATATTAAAAAAAATTTTTTTACTAATTTGCATTCTGCCCCATATAAAAAATGTTAGGAAAAAAGTTGTAGAGAACTAAATTTCCTATAAAAAAAGTCTGCGAACTATATATCTATCTTCAACCATTTAGTTTTCAAAGTCATTCAAAGACGCTCAAGCGACGGATTTGCTTCATTTTGTCAGTGGTCAAGTATTGGAAAGTTAATTTATACCTAAACCGTTAATATAGAAATATGGTGTACAGTTTTTTGTAGAAAATGTAATTCTCTACAACTTTGTTCGTTGTACTTTCTTTGTATCTGCAACCATATTTGCAGTGTTCGCAAAAATAGAAGGTGGAAAGCAAATTGATTACTCTAAGCGATGATTCTTTGCGCACTGTCGCATATTTACCAAAACGCTAGGAATACGGTTGAAGATATAAAAAAGTGTAAGGATCAAAGTTGTAGAGAATTATTTTTTTTTATCTTTAACAGTGTAGCTAAAATTTAAGTTTCCGTTACTTGACCACCAGTAAAATGCAACGAATCCGTTTCTTGAGCGTTTTTGAACGTTTTTAGGGCCGTTGAAGATAGAGATGTGGTCTTACAAACTTTAAAGAAAAAAGTTAATTTTTTGCACTTTTTTTCATAACATTTTTCTGGCATCTTTAACTGTATTCGCAGCCTTTTGAAAAATACGTGGCGCAGTGCATATTTTAAATTTTATAGTTATTTATTGTATAAGTGTTTCAGAAAATATTTTATTCACGCAAGAATGTTTAAATACGAAAACGTCAGCCCGCGTGTTTAATATTCTCAAGTAGATAAAATGCGACTAAAACACAAATGTAATACGCTTTATTCACAATCACCACATTAACAGAATGGAATTAATCGAAGTTAAGTAAAAATATTCGTATTCGTAAAATGAAACTTGCAAAGCTTTGTCTGGTAGTCATAATTACTAGTTAGAATAAAGTTACTTTTTCTACTTCGGTTTCGTATTGAGGTCATTACGATACGCGATTTGAATACAGAACAACAAAAATTACGAAAATATAAAACACAAATTAAGACAAACTCTCCAATTGAAACAACATTGCCGAAAAATGCAAAAAAGTAAGTAAAAAGCTAATTAAAAAATTTAACAAAGAAACTAGAACCGTTATTTGGACAAGGCGGCAACATTGAATTTGAATTCCATTGCCGATTTGATGAACAACTATTCTTGAACACATTTATAATGTACAGTAAGATAAAATAAGAAAAGATAAGATAAAATGTCGTATATCACACGTGATCGAAATGCCATTATAAAGCTCGTGAGAATCACTTATTAAGTTATTACTGCTAGAATCTTCTAAAAATGTAACAAAATTTTTTAAAGAGCTTTTATACACAGAAAGGTTTTTGGCAGCTTTAGATCAGCTGATTCCGTTGTTTCCACTTTTGTTTTTTTGCTTAAATTTGGCGTGATTAACATTGTAACGTGTCCTAAAGGGTTTTATACACGTAGGACTTAGGTCATCATTAACGAGAAATTAAGTCGCTCCAATTTGGGCGAGTCTCCCCTGCCATTTTATTAAGTGGATGTCTGAAAAAACGTGAATAATTCAGGATAATATCATAGCGTAGCGTTACCTTTCCCATCCATTATTTATATAAAAACACACATTCTCATAAGAAATAAAACGGAGGGTTGACAACATAAACGCGCTAACCCTTGTATCATTTGATTCTTTTTCTCCCCGAGCATCCCCATTCGAGGGTTGCTCTCACTTAAAACGTCGCCATATAAATATTAAAGCTATGCAAAATCATGCCTTTGCACGTGTACACAGAGTTTCGCATTAATCTGAGTGAGTCGTTGCGACGATTCAATTAATAAAAAAACGCACACTTGCAGAAAAGTAATTAATGCAGGGATATTATTCATTTTCGCGTTTGATTAATGCGCACTCGAAAAATATTAATCAAAACATATGCGCTAGATTACTTTCGGTTCTGCCATTGACCTGTTATTTATTAGCTGCCTATGATATATGACGTATATGTATAATTTCCGATGAATTACTTTGCACTAATACGAAATTTGCGGTTATTCGAATATTAGTTTCATTACACTAATTGCTTGCTAATTACAGGACGCCAGCGATCGGCTTCCATTTAGAATAATGTAAGGTGCTAGACATCAATGCACTGCTCTAGGTGTAATACAGTTAATTGTAATTAGCTGAGGAGATATCGAGATTGAAAAGCTTCCAAAGCCTCGAGAGACACAGCGCTAATAAATTGCGCATAATTACGATTTTTAGGTATTTACAGTGATTGAACACTTTAAATCTCGATTAATTAAGATTATTATTTGTTTGCTTTAAGCCGCTCTCATCTCCATTAGTAACAGAAGCGCTCCTGCAAATTGCTCTCTAGTTCGAATTGATTGAAATAGCACAGGTTCGTATTGGAATAATAGTGACTGCTTTTCTTGGTTTTCTCAATTTGCATTTCAAAAGAAAACACGGAAAATTAACTTATAGTGCACCGAAATCGAGCAAATCCGGAAGGTATGCCAGATGTCGAAATGGTTTAGAAGAATTTTGGTTATTCCGTCTATGTTCTGAATTTAATCAACGAATTATCCGCTGAACGCAATCGTTAATTAGAAAATTAGCGTTTGGTCAAAATAGGCCGTCGGATTGCTAATCCGGGGCCCACACATTCCGGTTGAAAGCAAGTCAGTGCTTGCAAGTGCCCTACGAAGGGAAAATCGTTGAGGCGCGATACGCGTAGCAGCCGCGTAAGCAAAATAACCAGAAGCGGTCTTTACTCCACCCCAACGAACACTTTGATATTGGCTTCACACTTAATTAGACGTCGAATACAAACGGTCTGCGCACTCACACATGCCCATGGTCAGCGCCCCTCGTGCCAGTCAAAAGCCGCAAGTTTAATTTCGATTTATTAATAATTTAATTTGCCGACAGGAACACAAAACGAATGGAATAAGACAAACCTGTCTTATTTTGGTTGGATTCATTATTAAATAACTTACGAGGCGAGAGTTTGGTGGTGAATCGAACCAATTTGCACATCTGGGTCATAGAGACACAGAAAACGGATTTGGGTCAAGGGTCGAAAAAATTAAATTTCTTACGTTTATGGTGAGATGACTTACGAATATGGTTTTATGGACATAAAATCATTCGCTGAATACAAGGGTAGGTGTGGGTTAAAATATTCTACTATGAAAATAAGTGGTCTTAACGAGGGTATAAAATTGTTGAAAAACTACCAGAGAATGATTGAGACTGACTGCTCTAATTTATACGCAAAAAAATTCAATACAATTCAACGTATGAACGTAGAATGAACTGTAAAATTCCCCTGAATAAACTTTTTTTTGGTTTTCATAATTAAGATAATTTGGCCTCATTTTTTCATTACACTCTATAATTTTGGAAATTTTCAAAAAAAATTGAATTTAAAAAAAATTAAAAGTGAAAAAAAATACTTAAGGCTAAAGAGGACGACAGAGTTATATCAAGAGTGTGTGACAAAAGTAAGTATAATAAAATAGTATATTTCAAAGCGAGTGTCGAGAGTAATTGATATTATGAGCGTGCAAATGCATGAACGAGGCGTCAGCCGAGTTAAGATGAAGAAGCATAAGCATGATAGTCATTTTTGTACACAAACCGTGAACACTATTTTTTTTGACAATTTGAACAAGAAAATAAGAATTTTATTGATAAAAACTGCGATAGCCCGTTGGGCACGAAAAATGTACTGTGATGATATGAATATAATGCAATGAAAAAAGTAGAATTTTTATTAGTTTAAAACGAAAGCGAATATTCATTTTACTTTGTCAAAGTTTGCCACCGAGAATTTCTCATCGTCAAATTTGGGTAAGAGGAAGAGGGCAAAATAAACTAAAAACTAAAGACTAGAATATGTAAAGAATATGTTTCTGTATCTGCTAGTATTTAATACAGAATTATCGCAATCATTCTTTAAATTAAATTTAGTGTTTTTTTTGAAACAATGTTTATTTCTTAGTAATTTTTATGTGTTTTTTTGTAATTGCTCAAAAACGTATAAATAAACAAAAGTACTGAATACGACAAAATCTACTTTTTACCTTAAAAACGATAGGTTAAAATTTAATTTCATTATTTTCGATAAAAAATTATTTTGACATGAACATTTCTAATAGTAGATTGAGAAAGCTCAGCAGGAAGCAAATAATGTCAAATAATCTTGAATTCCATTTTGTTCAATTAATTTTTCTGAAATACGTAAGATTCTTTCAAAATAAGTTGAAACTGCTAAACGAAACTCAAATACTACCTGCTTCACAGTCAAAAAATAGGAAAAATTTACCAAAAGAACTGAAAGGGTTGAAGAAGCCGGCGAAACAAATAGAAACTACTAGTAATAATAATCATTACTAAATGACTTCTAGATATCAGAGTCTAAAACTTTTGAATCTCTAATTTTTATCTGTAGATGCGCCTTAATTAATGTACGTACTAAAGACTATTTTTGTTTATGTGGGTAGACTGCTTTTTTACGTAACATACTGGCAAATGCTTCTCTGACCAAATGACAAAACCACATTGTTTTTGTTTGTTACTTGAAGTTGATTTTACAAAATTTGCATTTTGATATCTTTTCCGTTATCGAAATTTGAAAACAAAAATACGTTTGTGAAAAATGGAGATTTGTTGCTCTACTTTGGTTTTTTAAAATCACATTTCAATTCATAGTTAAATTTTGCAACTGCACATTTGAGTTTTTTAAGTGAAATGAGAGAGTTTCTGTATAAGGAAAAAATTTTGTGTTTAACTAAATACTACATTCCAGCGAGAAATTTTGAGCCAAGGAAATCCACCAGAAACTCTCAATTTGTAATCTATTTTACTTCAAAAAATGTAAATGCGTTGTTGCAAAATTTTATTATGAACTGAAATGGGATATATTGTTTTATTTTGAGATTTTTATTGATAAATAAATAAAAAAATAAAAGTGTTACGTTGACAAAAATGTAATTCTATCTTCAAAATTATTTTTTGTTTCCGGAAAAACGAGAATGGTTAAAAAGATAATAGAAAAATAAGTTCTGCGCTACCTGTCGGCTTAGAAACACACTAAAACGTGTTCCCCTTTAGCCTTAAAACATTTTAAATGTAATTAATTTTCTAAAGGCTGGTAGAAAAAGCCGCGTGTGTAATTCGTGTGAGTTATTTTATTTTGGTGTGGTAAAATCCGGCCATAATTTAGTCAGGCTACGTGACGAGGCAAATAGTTGCATTACCATTAGCACTAGCATTTAAACATCCTGGAACAGTACACATTTAGGCAATTTGTTTCGTCCGCATAAGGGCGGGTCGGATTACACCGAATCAGGAAATTCAACGTGTATAAATTGCGGCAGAGCTTTGTTGTGAGCAATGTCTGCCAATAATCTAAGCTCGAATTGCGTTAATCCCTGTTATAATTCATACGAGATCAGTATTAGGAATGCGAGGGAGTTTTTCGGTTAGAACTGTGGAGCTGCAGCCCGCATCCTTTTTATAAATGGCTGGCAAGCTGTGACGTTTAATATCCATACATTACGCAAAGCTATCTACTGTGGCGGCAGCGACGTCAAAAAGGCGTCCAGCACTTTTAATCGTCTTTTTCACGAATCTCGGACAAATTCGAACTAGGTTTATGCTAATTAAATACAAGTAATTATTGGCGATTACCTTTGACGAGGCTTCGTAAACAAAGTCGTCTGATCTTTGATGCAAATTTATCAATTTTGAATGATAATTTGGCAATCTCGTCCAATTACTGATGATTAAAATGCAAAACAGAACTTCGTTAGCGAGTATGTGCATCATTTTGGGGAACAAGAACAGTCTGAAATTCAACAACTTCGACGTCTCTTGACGAACTTGAGCCGGAGTACCTGCTATTGAACAATTCCATACAAATTTCGATATCTACAAACTTTGACTTGGCTTCACATTTTGTCAATAATTCCACTCCGGCGAAAACTTTAAGGGGCTTAATCAGTTAGACTGACATCTTCGATAATTAACATATGGCAAGGTTGCAGTACAAGTTTCGCACAAATAAACAAATCAAACGAGATGCAAAGATGATATCGATAAAACGAAATTAATTATAAACAGCCCACGGGCCACACTTTGATTGGATTTCTATCCCTCGATGAAAATTTGCGATTAACTTCATAGACATTATTTACTTTTCAAGAAATTATTTCCAATTCAAATGCAGTCTAAACCTTAAAAAATTTTAATGAAATTTTCAAAACTAAAACTGTAAATTAATCATGACGGAGTTTCATATTTCTGGACCAGTCCAAAACAGCTCATCCGCTCTCCGAAAAAAAGTTTTCTCAAAGCAAGTTTTTATGGGTTTTGGCTGTTTTTTGAACTTGGCTGTTAAAAACCAAGTTGCGATGTTAGAATAAGCTCGTCAATGTTCTATGCTTTTGGCGTCTTTAATACTTTCGTAATAAAACATCTTGATATTAAAACAAGCAGAAGAAGCAAGTAAAAGTTGCTATAGCGCAAAATTCATACAATAAATTTTCGTTGAAAAAATTTACGGTTATGACGGACGTAGCGAAGCGAAACTAATTAATTTGGCAAAGTTTTGCGATATTTTCGTGTTGTTTTATAGAAGGGCGCCTAACAAAAGCTCTCATCATTATCACCTGTTTTCCGGTAGAACAATCTCTACTGCGTTAATCGTCGTATCTTTACAAGAGAATTGTTTAAACATCGAGTGACCATCCGGGATTTCCCCATCACGTCTCATTTATTCGTACTGACAGTGCAGTTTTATAGCGGTGTATTTCACCCTTTCTCGCTTTCACCGAGTTAAGGCCTGTAATATTTTTAATTTGTTTTATTGTAGCGCTGTTGTATAGTGAGCAGGAAGTTCCCCTATTGTTTTGCTGATAATATTTTAGCGACCTTCCGGTAGTCCGGCCTTTCCCCCGCCACTTTTATGACACTTCCCTTTTAATGTAACCATACTTTATCGTCCGCTCTGTTTGTTCTCGTTTTGATTTGTAGTTTTCATAATTTCTGGCTTTATGCCGCGGACCGCAGGCCTGTATTATGCACTAACACAATGGATTTTGCTCACAAATATCTGAATCGGGAAAAACGGAAAAATGCAATCGCAACGACGTTTCATCGCAGCCAACAATTTGCCACGACGGCGGGTGGCCTTTATCATCGAGCTCTTCAACATTTTTTTTCGTAATTTAACTTCACACGTACATACTTCTAAACCATTTTCGTTTTCTATTATATAGATTTCAAAGTTTTGAAATGCTTCTCGTCAATAAGACGATAAACTTCCATTACCTACAACATGCAATAAACTATTTAGCCAAAAGCTTTTCGAATAGGTGAACTGCCAAGTGAAGACATATTGATTGAGACCTGTAGTTTTTTGACCTCTCTGTACCCCAAGTGAAATAAATTATTCGGCATTGTTACCGTCAAATATAGGGACGTTTTGCTGTTTTCTCTGTACCAATTTAAATTATTTGCCTCAGCCAAAATATAAAAGTTTTATAATTTGAATAATAAAAATGGAATAAAAACCTCCTCCATTTTAATTAACTCATTCAGCAAAGCCATGCCATAAAAATAAATGATGATTTAGCGAGTCGCGTTTACTACAGCAATAATACATAATTTGTGTTGCATAACCACCTCAATAACTCTGACCAAAACTGTATTCCTAATTTTGCAATCAAAACTCTCAAAGAAGGCAGTATCGCCTAAGAAAATATATTATTTAAAAATGTAGTAAGCGTCTTAAACTCGAATTATAAAACGCTTAGGTACTCATTTTGTAAACGACTGAACAAATTGTAAATAAATTAATAAATGCAATAGTTTTACAATTCGACTGAAGATTATAGGCGTATTGCCGATTATAAAACTCTTTACAAGTTTCCGTCTAATTGTAAAATAACTCTGTTCCATTTACAGTACGATTAAACACATCTGTGTTATTTAAGCTTTGTATAATACGCAAATCAATACTATTTAAATTGTTAGTTCGAACATTAAATTTATATTATAAAGTATTGTTTTAATATACTAGAAAGCAACAATGTTTTTGTTATAACACCACCTAACTTTAAAAGAAATTGGTATTTTATAAAATATCTAGTATGTTTTTCAGTCTTTTACAAAACAACTGCATTTAACCAGTTTTCTAAATGGTTTAAAGCTATTTTACAATAAGACGAAAACTTATTTGGGTTTTTTACAATTAGCGTCTGACATTGATATGAAATAATAAAAAAACATACTATAGTTATAAATTTAAAACAAATAATAAAACAATAATAAAGTTTAAAATATTATAAAAATGGTGGATGCGCCGGGCGAAAAACAATTTATTTATTTTATCCACAGCCAGTCTATTATTAGGCTATAATGTTGCTACTAGAAGACGCCTTATAATATCAATAAAATTTATAGGTTTTATGAAAACACCATAAAATTCGTAACCAAATTATACTGCATTTTTTCTTTTACCTTTATATTAAAAGAGAAAATATGGTCAGTTTTTCGTCTAAATGTTTAAATTTCACATTAAAAGTATTGTGAATTTTAATAATTTTATTAAGCTTTAAGACGAAGTCGGTATTGACTAGATAGTTGTATTTTTAAAAAGTAAGCTGAAATTTTTGTTACTTTTAAATTTCTCAAAATAATCAGCAAATTTTAGTGGCTCCATGTACTTAATTGTTTTTTTCCTAAACTAAAATTGTTTTTTTAGAAACGGCGTTTTCTGTATATTTTTTAATAAATAAAAATAAAATAAAATAAAATGATAAATTTAATAAATAAAGATTAGATTCGTAAAATTTAGCTTAATCATATTTTTTCTTGTTTCAGAGATACACTTATGTGAAAAAAGCTGTGGGTATAATATAAGTAAAAATTTTCTAAATTAAAATCTTCTATACACAGATATACAGTGCGGTCAAAAAATCTTTAGATCAACTCTTGCTGTAAAATTTTGAACGTATGTTGATTTCTTACGATAACTACATACGACAATACTTTGGCGTTAGAGAAAACTGCAAGTATCGCGTTTGACACTTTAACAGAATGACACTTCAAAGACAATAAAAATTTGTCAAACTAAATTCCACAGCAAGAGTTGATCTAAAGACATTTTGAACGCACCGTAGTAGAGAATGTCAACACAGATCATTGTAAAATTAACTTCTCTTCTAGTTAGTAAGTTTTATTAAAAATTTGAATTTTTTTAAAATACGATGTTAAAATAAAAAGAGCCAGTAACCTGAAAACGGCTAAAGTTACCTAAAAAATGCTGATAAAAACTTTTTTACATAAGCTCATGTAATTCAAAGAAAAAACAAAAAAAACATAGCTTTATGTTTAAAAGTACAAAATTGTTACCATTGAACAACAGAACCTGAGGAATTATGGCTGTGTACAAATTTTCAAATGGATATGATTATTAGAACTCACAACACAACACTCCTAATATAGTGTTTATACAAATTATCTTATAAAGTATTAGTAGTATGGTTTCGAAAAGTGAGAGGTAATTCCATTGTGGCTGAGGGCTGCTGCAATGGTTGACTAATTCTGTTGACTAAAGCAGAGGAATGTTAAAAAGCGACAGTGTTAAAACAGGAGATGCCCCCTGAGATACAGGTACTGAGTCAGTCGCTCTGTACAGATTGGCACGCAGGGATTTCAGGCGTGCACAGAATTTGAAATTTTATTTTCAGCATACGCAAGCTCACATTTCTTGCTCCAAAGTGTCTCAACGGAGCTGAGATTTTTAAAAAGGTGCAGCTGTCTCTGCATGAAAGCGACAAAGATTTGTAGTGTTTTTTCGAAAACAATGCGTACAGTTGAATTTTGGGTTTGAATTTGGTTGAACTAAATAATTATCCCGCGCGTTGATAACGCCTGGACGTATCTGTGAGTCCATCAGGCAATTCTGCGTGCGACCATATTAAATAATACATGTGTTCGAGGGGCCGGAGAGGCAAGTCTCGGTGCTGCAATGCGGCCATTGTATGTGCACTAGACAGACAGTGGAGCAGGACAATGTACTCGGCCAGGACATAAATTCAGGACAATGCTGCCGGAAGGCCGACTCTGTGCGCCAGGAAACACCCGAATCCTATCCTTGCTTTTAAACAACAAATCCTGCGACGTGCCAAGCAATCATTGTAATATTCGTCAGGTTGGCCGGTAATGGCCGGCAATTTGCATGAGAATTGCTACGAGTACTGATAAGCCGGTGGAAATAAGAAACGCTCGAAGTGGAAAAACGCGCGTTTGCAAATAGTCATGCGGAAGTTCCAGTTTATCCTTCCATTAAACGTCATCTGGCCGCATTAGTTGATGGGAAATGGAAGCGACGTGTAATTTAAATATTTTTCAGTTTGTTTTGGGATTACATGGCGTTGTCGCGGGCGGTTTCCCTCAAAACCGCCACGTTTCATCATCGACCGCTCGCACACGGACTATATTTTAACAATGAAATTGTCCGGACGACTTGGCACTTTTGTTACTCCGACTCGGTTTAATATTTCACATCATCTTTATATAAGGACTTGTAAGGTTAAGTCGGAGAGAGACTGTTCAATTTTAGATTTCTTTTAATATACCCGGAAGGAATGATTTAGTTTCCGCCATCTGTGTCTCAACGAGATAAAGAAATTACAGAGATAATAGAGAAGAAAACGCATGGCTTTCATTTTGAATTTAATAAAAACGGTTACAAATAACAAGAAGGTATCCACTGAATTTATTTTACAACTATTGACTGACTCGCCTTTCCAAATTAATATTTTGCTTCAATAAACCAAATTCCACGAGGAAATCTTCATCAAACTTTAATAGAAAATCGCTTATTAATCATGATTTTGTTTGTTATCTTTAGTTGTTTATTTAATTTTTTACTAAACTATGGATGGGATCTATCGAAGCACTGTGCTTTCTTGCTTTTCCGGAACCACAATCTGACGGTGAAAATAACATATCGATTGTGTATAGCAAACAACATAGGCCTGAAAATTAGCTAGCATACGTTGTGTTGTCTATTTGGTTTGTTCGTTGAAGTGAAAGAAACACAATGGAGTGAAGTGCTCATATAAACAGGGGCTCTTAAACAATACTATAACAATGTTGCTGGCAGCGTAGAAATAAAATATACAACCATTCGGGCTTTACGACAAATTTTTCTGACAAATATCCTCCCGTAAAGAATTTAAACCGTCTTAAAAATGGTTATTAGGTGCAGCAGGCGCTCCATCTCCGTCAGCGTAAAAAAGCATCCCATCTTTTCGGAAGTAAATAAATAAGTCTCTCTTCTTGATCAGGCTTCCAAAAGTTGGGTAATGTGCGCAATATTTTCGTCGGGGCAAAGTGTTCCGCCGGATGCGAGTGTGGTGAATAGCAAAATTGTGGCGTCGGAATGGCATTTCCGGGATTAAATAAAAGCTGCTTATTTCCCTTCTATATCTCGTCCGATTTGCCCGACCTTTCATAAGGCGCAAACCATAGTAGGTAATCATATCATATCGGGATATTAAAGTCGTTCGATGTCTGATTTATGAGCTTCGAATCTGGGCTGTTCTCGCTCTCTCCTTTAGAAATGCAACGATAAATTTCCCGTTCCCGTTACCGGAATTGTAGATTTCCCGTTACAGTTTTATTGCGCGACTTGGACAGGGCGTGAAATTGAAAAACTTTCTTATAAAAATAGTCCGCAGGGAGATGATATCTTCTACATGAAACAATTACTGCAGACGCTGACACTGGCGTCTGTTCATACTCGAGGTGCTGCGAAATGTTGAAAATTGTAGACTGCTTCCGATACATGTATACAAATCGGAGACGACTTGATAAACTTGGGGTTTATTAGGAAAAGGAGAAAGTGGAGTTGTTGCTGTGTCGAGAAGGTTTATCAGATGAAAATTAATTGTATAAAATGGCAATTATGTGGAGTTTGTTTCAAACGGAGCATTTAAATAATGTTAATTCACTTGGCTTCGGCGGAGTTTTGGAGAAATTATTTTACTTTAAATTATCATCAAACAAAGAACACTTAATATTCCATAATTTGGAACTCGGCACAACTCTTCGAAATTATGCAAATTTATTGAAAAGCGGGGACAAGGGAATTACTTTTAAACACAAGAAATAACTGAATTTAGGGAAAAGGAGCAAAGTCCGACATTGGAAATGGTACAAAATATAAGTTACAATTGTTGAAAACACATTTATTCAAATAAGTGGCTTACAAAGCATGTATTTTATTAAAAAAAATACGCTATTACAATATTTACAATTCTCAAAATTTTCAACTTCTGTTTACCTGCAAAACATTGTTGTAAACATTAACTAACAATAAATAATTATAACTTACCTCATCAGTTGTTTTTTATTAATCACATCTAATTGTGCTGTGAGTAAGGCTTGTTTCAATAACAAATTTGGATTTTTCTTCATCGCAGTTTCATCTTCATATTTTCCTCGACGCGACTTTAATGCGGCCTTTTTTTTAAGTGCTAATTTCACTACTTCTTTGTTTTCAAAAACTGCTTCAATTGCCCTATTTTTAATGTCTTCAGCATCCAAGTTTTCTTTTTCGTTCTTCATAATTTTTTCAGTTTGAGAGTTTACAAACCGTTCAAAATGTTCTTGCACATATTTGTCAACCATGTGATCGATGGCAAAATTGCTATGCTCACAAGAAGACATCTTTAAAACTGAGAGGTGATTTGTAAATCATGAACTTTGAAAGGGAGGCAGCAGGGTGGTTACAACAAGTTTTCTGAAATGGATTAGCACCCTGCTGAGTAAGACAATCATTATCTTTGGTGCAGGTAACAACTGTTATCTTTTAATCTTAAATCACTTTCCACAGGTTGTAAATAGTTTTGATGTATCTTACACCCTACTGGGGTTTCTCTGAAA
Organism: Tribolium castaneum; assembly: GCF_031307605.1. Lineage (NCBI taxonomy): Eukaryota > Metazoa > Arthropoda > Insecta > Coleoptera > Tenebrionidae > Tribolium > Tribolium castaneum. Next base: position 17,736,638 of record NC_087396.1, read on the forward strand.
GGAAAGTGAAAGTTGTTTTTAGAAAGTAGGTACAATATCAAACGTTTTTATTTTGCAACCACTTATTAAACATGTGCTTTTATGTTTGAATTTGAATTCACTAAAATTACTGTACAAGTAGAGATTGCAGAAAGTATTTTTTATCCTTAAATATTATATATTTTTCTATATAGACGTGAATTTTTTTTTCAAGAATTCGCTTTGGAGACTAGCGCCAATTTTTATCTATTTATTTATCTATTGAATGTATAAAATATTATTTAAGCATCGTTTGTTTCCGGATGACATTAGAAAACATATTTTTTGAGAAGGCCGTTGATACAAATTTGTAATTTATTAATACTCAGTTTTATCATAAAGAATTGTAGAAAAAAATCTGAAGAAATTTACGTGCATTGAAAACAATATAATTTTAGCAGACACACCTTTAATAATAAATAATTCTGAGCTATTAGACTATTATTATAACTATTAGTTTAGTTTTTAAAATTATATTGGCCGTAAATGCGGTATACATTTAATAGTAAGCAACAAAGTAAGTGTACAAAGTAAAGAGTCAGTTACCTATACAAACAGGGTGTATCAGAAATATGTGTGTTAATTTTAACAGGTGACAGAGCTCAACAAATGAAACATTTTTTTTTATACAGGGTGTTTAGGTCTAGGAGTTGAAACATTATCTGGTACTAAAAGAATGTAGAAATAAGGTAACTGCGAAAAAAAACTCAGGGAATTGGAGCACGGTGGAGCACAAGATAATAGTAATTGTTGAAGTCGAAGCAGCAGTTCACAAACAAATAGGGTAAATTGAATGATTTTCTGTTATAATGTGAATTTTTATTTATATTTTATTTTGAGGTTTTTCTATCATTTATAGCATTCCTTTAACTTTCAACCCCAAGATCATAAGCACCCTGCATGTAATTTTTCAATAAAAGATTTACAAATTCACTTAAAATTTTGCAAAGATAAGATAACGTACTAAAACGTTTATCTACTTATGGCTACAAAAATAACAGTGCCGAACTAATTTCGTTGTGATAGAAACGGACAATTTAAACAATTTAAAACAACATTGAAAAATGTTGGCATGAGTACAAACTAATTATTAAACACTGACCGACACGTTTAAATAAAAGACAAGAAGAAAACAGTGAAAATAATACATAAAAATCTCGTAAAATGCTAAAAAGAAAAGTTGTATTTGTATTGTATTTGAACAGTTTTATTACATGGCAAAATTAACACACGTATTTTTGATACACTCTGTATATTATAGCTGCAAAAACGCAAAATAAAAAAAAATAATACAAATAATTTTAATAAAAAATTTAAAAAATTAAATGAATTATTCAATAGTTTTTTTAGATCAAACTAACAATACTAGAATAATACTGATTCCAGCTGACTAGATAGGTAATCTTTAAAAAAAATCAAAATTAATCTACGATTGCATATTTTTGAGCATTGTCAAGTTTGTCATTACGGACTGTTATTATTTAAAAGATTCAATTAGTGTTTTTAAATATCAATCGAAGTATGCAAGTGGTAAGTGCAATTATTATTTACCTTTCTATATGAAACCATATTAAAATAAAAAAGTAGAACAGAAATCAATTATGCAGCAATATTTATTTAAATAAAATATACAATAATACAAATAATAATACAAAAAATTTGCAAATACTCATATAGTACAGATGAGATCTGCTTTTCCGGTTGGAACGTTCGTCGATGTTGTACTTCAGCATTCTCTTGAATAAAATTATTAGTTAAATTAAAATAAAAATAAAATAAACTTACTTGTTTTCTTTCTGCTGTTTTAGTTTTAATTGATGCGATTTCACCAAACAGCGCTTAAGCAAAGATTTAGACTTCTTCTTTTTTTTGTGTTCTGTTTTCTTTTCGGAAGTCTGTAGTTTTTGTTTTTTCTTCGCAGCATCAAATTTTTGCAGTGTTTTATAAACTTCTTTCTTTTCTAAAACTATTCTAATTGCTACTTTTCGTCTCATCTCGTTATCTAGTCTTGGGCTCGTTTTTTCTAATCTCTTCATCTGAAGCTCCACCATTCTATCAAAACACTTTTTTACTTCTTCGTCCACGCTCTGGTCAATAAGAAAATTTTTATGGACACAAGCCATTTTTCAGTTGTATAATTTTTTTTTCAAATGTGACCGCAAGTGAAAGTGAAAAAGGTTATATCTAGAAACCCCCACTCCAGTTTTAAAGGGTGGGGAAAAGATTAAATGCAACAAGGCAAGAAAATTTTTAAGAGAATTATATGTTTATTTACAAAATATATACAAAAATTCTAATACGGATATGTATGTACGTTTACAAGCAAGTTTATTTTACACATTAATTTTGCAATAATTCGTATAACTGCTCTTCCAACAACTGGGCCCGTCGGTGCAATTCCATTTCTTCATTAGCTGAAAACCATTGATTTAATATTTATAAACAATAAATTTGAGTTGACTTACCCATCTTAATTCTTTTTTCCCTCTTTCTCCGTTCCTTGTGCATCTTCAGCAAACAATGCTTCAGCAGGCTTTCTTCTTGGTTTTCGCAGTCACGTTCTTTTAAAGGTTTCCTTTTCAGCCTCTTTGCAGCTTTTCTTTTCTTTTCCAATTTGTACTTTTCTTTTTTAATTAAAATCAGCCCAATAGCCACTTTGCGTTTTGAATCTTCATCCAATAAATGGTGTTTCGGCGGAAGTCTGGCTATTTGCTCTTCGACAAGTTCCTCAAAATTTTGTTGAACTTGTTTATCGACTTCTGCGTCGATGGCAAAGTTTTGGTGGTTGCACTGAGACATTGTTCAATAATATCTAAACAAAGAATAATATTTTTTGACAAGGGAAAGTTTTTATATTATCATCCCCTCCACTTTTTGAGTGAATCTGGTTGTTCGGCCAATAAAACACGTTTTGTAAACAACTATTTTTATTCAAATAAAAATAAAATTAACAAAATATTAGGTTTTTATTAATATATTCACTGGTGTTACAGATCGTCTGGTAAAATTTTACATTAAAATGTTTACTCAAAGCAAAGCTGCTTTGCTCGTCTTCGTTTTTCCCGGAATGATTTCAACAAACATTTTTGTAGCAAAGTTTTGGGTTTTTTCTTCTGTTGTTCATTCCTTGTCTCCAATATCTTCTTCTTTCTTTTCGCGGCTTTCTGTTTCTTGGCCAACTTGTAAGCTTCTTTCTTCTCCAAAACTTTGGCAATGGCCACTTTTCTTCTCATCTCAGGGTCTAGCATGGTTGTATTGCCCAATTTTTCAACTTCGAGTTCAACCATCCGGTCAAAACACTTCTTGATTTCTTCGTCTACGGCTCGATCGATGGAAAAATTTTCGTGACTGCAAGCCATTGTCGCAAAACAATAATGATTTGCCGAAAATGTGCATCGCCTTTTATCTAGTTTTCACCCTTTTGAGAAAGTGGGAGGGGGTTGGGGTAAAAGCACAAATGTTTATTTTCCATTGCAATTATCTAGCAAATTTAATTTTGCGAACTGACTTAAATAATAACAAACTTGTTGAAATTATTGTCCATTTGAAATTTTACAACGTGCCTTATATGTTCAACTAGCACGAAAGTCCAATTTCGCGAGACCATGTATCAGGAAAGGAGAACCTTTGTAGCTACTTGCTCTATTATTACTCAACAAAATAATTCACCGGCCACTGACAACCCTTCATTACAGCCAGACGATTACTCCTTTTCATACATAATCCGCAAGGAGTTAGTTTACTGAGGTCGAAAACGTAATAAATTGTCTAGAAACATAATTTTATTTATAAATAAACACAAGCGGAAAAAATTAAAAACAAAGCTTATTAATTTAACTACTGAAAGTTTAGAGGTAAACATTGCTGAAATAGTTTGCAGAAAGCAGATTAAAAAATTACCAAAATGTGAAAGTGAAACCTATGGGGTGGAACCACCCGCAGAGATAATCATGTTGTTTTTTTGTTTCGGCTGATAACACTTTCTAAATTCTTCTTGTAATAGGGTTAGAGATTAAACCGACCCCTTATTAACAGGTAAGAAATTTGAAGGGTATGTGCTAGTCACTTTTTTTAAAAACTTTTATTTAACATGCCTTGTTGTTTTTCTGCATTATTTGATACAAAGTGCATAGAAATTTATTTGGTGAGGTTACGAAGTGGTATCATAATGCATCACTACCAAACAATGTACCCAGTTTGGTGCAGCTCCGATCTGAACAGAGTTGCTAATATCGTCATAAATTAAATTTTAATAGTTTAGTTAAAAGTTGCTTCGTTTTTCCTCTCTCATTTCCCGAGCTGCAATTACTCTCAAAGTCCAATAACACGTTACATCATTCGGTCTTTGAATTACTCCAACAACGGCAACTTTTATTCTCCCTTTTTCATTTCCCTATATTTGCAAGTCGTTAATTTGTAGTTAAAAGCTCTTAGCTTATGAAAATACGTTAAACGACATATGAGCGCGTCGTCCTGTGAGACTAACGAGAAAATTTATATTAAGCTATGAATCCGGCGCTGTATTACAAGTTAACTGCTTAAATGAAAATTTTAATAATGTGACTTTAACGCTTCTTTACGATTAGATGTAACAAGATGGACTCGCTACTTTGCACATACATATCTGCTCCTGAATAAATTTCGGGATAAATATCCGCAATTATTCCTCGCCGCAGCAACCACCTTTACAAAATTTAACAAAACAAGTGGACCAATTAATTTGTTTGGAATTTATCGTTTGTTTATCCACCAATTGTATACGATTTGGCTGCATTAATTCCAGTCGTTGCTAACATTAATACATTTATTATATGATTTTCATTATATTTCAGCGGTCGCGCAATTTAAGTTTATTGTAAATATTTGGGACCGCAAAAGCGATCTGTTTCAATGTGATGGCTTCGCCGCTAATATTCGGGATTTTCGGGCGTATATTGATTACCAATAAGAAAATTCAAAAATACTTGTTTGAAGCAAAGTTATAGATGTCAATAATAAGATTAGTTTGCTGTACAATGAGGCCCATTATCTCAGCGCAGCCGAGTTTACGGCATGTTTATTATTCCATTACATGCATGAATAATGTACAATTGATGGTCTATTGTAGCACAACAATAATTTAGTTCTGTTAGCAGCGTCTTAGTAAATCGGGAAATGCGAAATTCTCGATGCTAAAGCATTGACAAAACAGGAAAAAGCTCGCCTCGAAGCAGTAGTCTCTGATTAAACTTTAACCGTACAGAATACTATCGATTTGGCATTTTTCGTCAAAGTGCTTGAAAGTGGTTTAATTTGAAACTTGCTGATATTATCTGGACTTAATCCTCGCAATTATAAAGATAATAACCACCGACATAACACGAAATTAGTGCTAAGGACCGATTGGCTCTTTCAATAATTAAACACGTTGGAAGAATACAGGTTCTTTATCAGTAGCTCAATTTGCCTTGTCTTAATCAGAGCTGTGGCTCGAGGCCGAAAAGATACGCATGCTGGAACAATGCATGAAATAACAGTTAAGGACAGAACGAGTGTCGAGCTAGAGATTGTATTAGGGACTCTTATTAGACCTGCAAAGCAGGTTATAACCTGTTATAATTGAGTGTGCGGACAGTATATCTGTTTGCGTTGAAAACTCCAATAACAAGGAAACACCCGTCGTGATTTTATCTAATGGAAAAACTTTTCGTATTTGGGACACTTGTAAACAGCCTTACTACATTCTAACCCACATAACTAAGTCATTAGGTTTATTGATTCGCAAGCTTTTACAACTCCTGAGCCTTCAAAAGCGACCAAACGCCACGCCAGAGAAAACCAGAAAAAATGTTTCAATCAATTAAGCCTTTCATTTCGAAAAGTTTTTTCTATTTTATTTCTCTGCTACCATTTTATTTGTTCATATTCTACAACTAGCAGTTGTTCAAGCTTTCGCTCGCATATCCACACCCATTTTGAAAAACAATGCAAGATTAAAAGTAGAAACACATAATTTTATTGTGAACTTTAAAACCGTTACCCAATGCGAACCCGTGTAAATGCTTTTTTTCATAATTGCAAACAAACTCATACTCTGTTTAATCTTCTTGTGGACGTAATTTTCTAAAATCCTAAAACACATTTTTTTAACCGTAAGTCTATATGCCAATATATGTATAACTTCAACAACGAAGGATTTGTTTATTTAACCCTCATGGAGTGAAATTTTTAACAAACCTAAAACTCGTTTTTTATTTTTAGACGAACGCTCAAATACCATTTTTTGATTATAACTTCGGAAATGACAGAATTTTATATTCAACCCTCTTATAGGTTTTAGAATTTAGAAACACGTCTTTTTTAATTTTTAATTGAAAGATCAAATACAATTTATTATGAATATAGCTTCAAAAATTATAATTTTTTATGTTTAACTCTCATTGGGGGTAAAAGTTCTAAAAATAATATAAAACTTTTTATTACTTTATTTTTCACCCAATGACCAAATACCAGTTTTATAGATATCAGTTAAAAAATGACGGATTTTGATATTCCACTCTTTTGGAGGCGTAATTTCTAAAAAATCATGAAATACGTGTTTCTTTATTTTTTACCGACTGCCTAAATACCAATTTATATAAATATAAGCTTAAAAATGGGGAATTTTTGTATTTAACTCCCTTAGGGGTAGAAATTTCAAATCTTAAACACCCATCTTTTATTTTTAACCGAAAGCTCAAGTACCAATTGCCGTTTAGGCTGTGCGTTGATACGTCAGTCAGTCAGGACAAGCAATTTTAATTTTATATACAGGGCTTTCGTTTTAAAAAGAGGAAGGCTCAGTTACTTTTGACAATGAGCAAATCTATTTTTAGGCAAAAACAGATTAATTAGGATGGCGAGGGGTAAGTTTAAAACCAACATTAGTTACATTTAGCCATCCCTACTTTAAAATCTTAAATAGCACCCCTTACTTTTTTAAACATTTTTGGAAAGAGAAAAAATTTGCGTATCTAACTGTAAAAGTAAAAAAAATATCGTTTTTTTATAGTTAAGGTGGTTATATTTTTGAAATTTTTAATCGTAGTAGGCCATAATTTGAAGCCAATTTAATCTTATTAAAAAATTGTCTATTAGGGATGCAATGAGTGAGTTTAAAGCCAACATTCTTTAGTCGCTAGCCACCTCTATATTAGAATTTTAAATGGCACCCACTACTTTTTGAAACATTTTCGGAAAAAATCAACGTTTTTTAGTTAAAGATGGTTTTATTTTTTGAAATTTATAGTTCTAGTAGCCTTCGAAATGAAGCCATGATAAAAGTACGTTTAAGATTTTATTTTCTAGTCTCTAACAATACTTAGTTTAAAACTTTAAAAAGCACTCTTTAACTCTTTTAACTCTTTTAACTTTTTAAAATATTTTTGGAAAGGAGATAAAAAGCTGATCTAACCGTAAAAGCAACACATTTTTTTCGATTCGTTTTTGAGTTAAAATTTTAATGTAGTAGTGACAAGCGACTAGGGAATGAAAGCTAAAATGTTACTAATGTTGGTTTTAAATTCTCTCATTTTATTCCTCATCGTAATTTTTTTCACTATTACTGCGATTAAAAATTTCACAAATATAACCACTCTTAACTAAAAAACGAATCGACAAAAAATTTTTTTGACAGTTAGATACGCAAATTTTTTCCCATTCCAAAAATATTTTAAAAAGTAGGAAGCGCTATTTAAAATTTTAAAGTAAGAGTGGCTAGCGATTAAGGGATAAAACCTAAAATATAACTAATGTTGGTTTTGAGCTTCCTCCTTCCGGTCCTAATCGATTTGTTTTTGCTTGGAAATAGATTTGCTCATTGTCCTTCTTTTAAAATGAAAGTCCTGTATATAGATTCGTGCAAGGAATTGATTTAATTTTCAGTAGTAAAACATTTTCCCAGTTTTTGTAAATGTTTATCTAATGCGTTTGACACTACGAATAAATCGAGTAAATCGTTTGCAAATCTGTCTGAGCCTCTCCGGTCGGCCGGACAAGACCCCCGAGCGTCGAATTTTATCGATTGGAGTGGAAGTCCATTCAAAGCTGAATCCTTCAAGGAACAGATATTAAGAAGAGCATCATATTCGAGTGAACTCTGTCGACGACGTCCGTAAGTTCTTTGAAACCTCCCCTGTCCCATGGGGAGGATTTACCTCTGGCCCTGTCGCTGCGGCTCCTGCCCAGAGGACGACTGAACGAATCCCAATAATCTGCTGAGGTTTCCAATCGGATTTGGAGACCCGCCTTATTGCTTCTGATACGAAAGATTGAACTAAGCGTTCAAGCTCGAATATGTAGCACCGCCACATTATGAATAAATTCAACCACAGCGCTGTTATTAGCCGTAAAGATACGTGGCACATTTTTTAACAGCAAAAAATTTCCCTTCGCAGCTTATTTAACGATCTTCGCTCAACGCATCGTTATGTTTATTTTTTACAGGTTTTATTGTCGCATTTTTGGACGATGGATGTAAAGTATACATGTCAGGGGATAAAAATACATCTAAGAAATATTATATTTGTGGATTATGTTGCAATCAGTGCCTAAGGGAAATCGAACGATCACCAGATTTAGAAACGTAATCTTTATTGTTTCATGACATTGCCAGACTTGTCTTTACGTCAGCAAGTATTATAATTGAACTTTGAAAAAAATATTTCTCCCAGATAGCTTGCTATAAAGATAACAATTTGATGGATTGACTTTTAGTGGAAAGATGACAAACTTCGTATATCAGGAGAAGCTTAAGACCTTTTCTGCGCTATGATCGGGCGAAATTGATTTTATTGTGTATTTTGCTTAACATATCTATTACTTTTACGGTACGAAATCCAAAAAATGCGTTATTTTTGCAACTTTTACATACAGTGAACTGTGAAGAACTAAAGTGCAAATATGTGTAAATACATTTTTGCTTATTGTTTTATTCGCTCTATTTTTTATGTTTGTTTTTTTATGTACTCCCATTTCATTTATCATTTTTGAAATACTAATTACTATTTTGGATTGCGTGCGACAACTTTGTGTCATGAAAGTTGCCGCCTAAAAAATTATTCCTGTAAGGTGCAAAGCGTGTTTAGGAATTTAGGGTCCCCTAGTGGCCGGTTCCAGAGCGCATGTACAAATCCCCTTAGTAATTTATGTGTAAAAATTGTAAATGTAATTTGTTACGAAATGAAGTAACATAACTAACACCTCCGTTTACAAATGTGCTGCTCACACAAGAAATGAGAAATAAAGAGAGAACTAAAAGTATTTTACGAAGGAGAAAAGCTTTACTATTATTACTTAGGAGACGTTTACAATGTAAAGTTATATATTTTTAAGTACCCGTCATAACGTCTTCGTTATTACCTCCCCTTTTCGTTTATACCTCTGAAGTTGGTTTATTCCGGTCTAATTCATCCCGAGTTGCAACAGGGATTTCGCCAAATAAATTCATTTCGGGGCTGCAGCGCATAGATTTAATGAGAATAGTTCTTTCGGTCTGTCAAAGCGCAAACAATGGCACAATATTTAACAGTCTGACACCCCATCAATCCATCCTCGCCGAAGATACAATGGAATTGGAATGGTTCTTATTAATCGCGAACCGCGCAGGTGTTGCCTGTACATTAATTAAGACCGTGAGGCCTCGAGCAAATTTGAAATTTAAAACAGAAAGTAACTTTTAAGAAATGAGAATTTGCTTCGGCGAGTTATGATGAATTTGTAAGTCGCGATTTAAATATTTCACATGAATTCATTTAACACCCAGTGATGTTCGAATCAATACCTTCGTTTCTTCTTCCTTGTCGATAATCTCCCGGCCCTTTCATGTTAAATAATAATCAAAATTAATCGAGAGCGACGTATTTGATTGATTTCGGCGCTGATTTGCGGCATGAAGGTCGCGTTTTAATTAAAATACATAATATCAAAATTATTTGCTTATGGAATTGTACGAACAACGGATTCGGGAGCTGTTTACGGTTTACTGGATTTTTGCACGTAATTTGCCGTCGAAATGCTACCATGTTGAGCTAAATAAACAAAAAGAATTGGCGATACATTGTTTATGTTTAAATCGGGTGCGTTGGATGTTGCATTACGCATAAATTAGCGTTCGCGTTGAAAACACAATTGTTGGCCAGACATGTTGTTATGTCATTGTTTAATTAATTGCCGCAACAAGTTTTTCACCACAAAAATACGAAAGCCCAAAACATGGCCTATCACCCTTTTAAATACAGTTGCTTGTCATGCTTTCAATCAACTTTGACAATTCTTTTGTCTTTATACCAAGTGTAAAAGTCTCTGTTGAACATCACAACTATTCCTTTTACTTTCTCAAACTGCAATAAAGCAACCATCACAATCGCTTCCCCTCAAACATTTTTTCCTTTCCGTTCAAGTCAATCCTCGCAAATTAGCTCTGTTTCGAGCATCCTTGCACCCATCGTCGGAATGAAATAAAGCGGAATAAACAAACCCTCATATAATCGTTTGTAACTTTAATGCGGTGTAATGAATTTAACGTGTCTTTGGTGGGGCAGAGCACTCGGGAGAGCCCTTCGTCTTCATTTGGCGACTTCCAACGGCGCTTCTTAACGGAAGTGTAGGCAGGGAAAACGGAAGTGATGTCATAAAGATTCCACTTAGCCCAGCAAGCACAGTCACGAATAATTCTTCCAGCAACCGTCTGTTTGGACGATCTGCCGTGTTTGTGTTTTGTGGTGAAAGAAATGCAGAGCTAAAGCAAGGTTAATTGAGACGGGATTGGGGCGATAACGAGGGTTAGTGGCTTAAGAATATAAGCCATGTTTGACGACAAAATTAATCTGTTTGTCGCAGGTGCACAAGTAAAATTTCTTAACGGTGCTATAAAGTTATATTATCAATCAACTACTTCCTTAAATTAATTGGAGACAGGTTCGATTCCGTTTTTATTGGGCCATATCTTCTTCTTAGTCAAGAAACTCGTGGTAGGACGAAAGGCCGTTGTATATCATCGTTTCGTCGCGTTATTTTGCCTTTGCGCGGTTTTATCGCTTTGGGGCAGGCGGCTGGCGATGCACTTCAATCCTTGAACCGGTGCTATACATCAACTGGGAAATAAAACGCTTTGATGCTTTCAAAGACAGTGTTTTATGTCGCTTGTTTTCGATAATTTTTCAATGTTTCTGCAAGGGCTCCACTTTTTCATTTGGCGTTAAAAGTTTAAACCGGCGTTAAGTAATGATAGAAACTCTGAAATGTTTTTCTCGACTATTGGGGCCGGAAATTTCAATGCATTTAGAAAAGGGGGGAAAACAAGTGCTCGCGTTTTTATGAATATTTCATTTCTTGTTTTGCCAATGTCCAAGAAAAATATTTTCTTTCAATTGTCGCCCCAAGAGCGTTTTCAGTTGGCAATAACGGAAATGTAATGAACACTCGTACCGAGTTAAAGAATGCAATTAAGTGAGGGTAGATAACTTCTTCATCCCTCATCGATTAAAGATATATTAGTGTAAATGGTGCGGACTGACTTCTTGCGCTATCGTGAAATATGGCCTATTGAATAAAGCTCCAACGTTTTACTTCTTATTACATTTAGTGCTGTGTAATGTCCCAGACTTATTGACTTGTCACTTAAGCGAAATCTATCGCTTTGTTGCGCGAAATCACAGAAAATCTAATCATTTTTATTATTAAACTCGTAAATTGAAACACAATTTTGTCAAAAATTGCCTTTGAAAAATAGAAACCTTTCCCGATTCCAGTTTATTGTCGGATCTTCGGGCTTTGATCCGCATTCAATAATTCTTTGAAACATCTGAATTATTTACCAATAAATCGATCGGAGTGAACGTGCGTCCCGCACAAATTGCGTTACTTTTAAAAATATCAAAAATTTGTTGAGGCTAAAATATCCCCGAGCCAAAAAATAACCCTAAATTTTTCCGACAAAATCGATTTTATCGCCGCCTCAACTTCCAAATGAAGTTGCTTCTGTCACTTCAGTCCCTTGAATCTTGGCAATGCCGTCTGATTCCATCGCCGGCGTAATGCAAAACAAAATGGATATTGTAATAGCAGGAAACGAATTTAGCCAAGTACCAACACCTGAGCCCGTCTAAACCAACCAAATCAGTTTATTTCCGCTCACGAGCTTAAAACGGCCTGTCACTTGCACGCCTATTTTTTACTTATTTCTCATTTATTTTTACATGTTGTGACAGCAAAATAAAATCGAAAGGCCTTCACGACGCATGCTAATCGAACTTTATCGCCCAAATGTATCAGGATGAATTGTGGCTCGTTAGGAGGCACGAACGGCCATAAAATGGAGACTTTTACGGTCGGGAGTAAAAAGCACCAAATTGTTTAATAAATGCCTTGAATTGCGCGAATACAAGAGATTAAAATGGAAAGAAGTCTTTGTGTAATTAACCGTTTTTAATTACTTTGTTTGCAAAGAGACGCTTAGCTCCGACGGACAATTTATTAAAGTGTAATTAACACAAATGTGCACCGATAGCAGATACCGCCCGCTCCAAATAAAACAAGACAAAAATTCAAAAACACATTATTCCTCATATAAGTATGTAAATGTATCGAAATGTTGTCATCAGTTAATTTAACTGTTGCTTTAAACAATTACTGTTAATGTAGATGGGGTAATTAATTAGCAAGTTACTGCTGCTTGGTGTTAAACTGCCAGGACAGCATCCTAGTTGCAGGTATCACAAAAGCTCGAATCCTTTTTAAGCAACGTCGCTTTGCTTTCGACAAGGTAGTTCTGTTTATACAATAGCGTCAAAGCTCCTTTAGCACATTGTATCGTGAAGTGGCATTTCATTAACGGCCATTTCAGGTCGGTCTGCGACCGCATTTGGTTGCATTTACGACTGCTTCCACATGGTATTGCCTTGTGAGATAAGTGACTGCAGCAAACCACTGCATGTCGGTATAAACCAGGTATGTATCCGGAATCGAAAGAGCTTTCAAGCTGCAGCTTGAACGTACAACAAAGAAAGCTTTTCCACATTGAGAAACCAATATATTAAAATATCCAGACTGAAAACTTCCAACAGTGTTATTCACAAGTATTGCATCGAAATTTCAACGAATATATTGTCGGGCGCGATTGTGATTTTTTCGGAGAGATGAAAAGAACTTATAACTTTTGAAGCGCGCGCAAAAATAGTTTTACTTTGAAGCAAAATTATTCGAATTCTGGTTTGCGAAGAAATTATATATTAGGTTACAATTTGATGCCGGATTGCTGAGAGGAATTTAATAAAGTGATGAAAACCTGGAGCAGTATATAAGTCAGAAATGTAGCAGCGGAAATGATAAATGAAGACAATTTCATGTGGGGGCGTGCAAAATACTCATGCCTAATTTAAACTTCGCACAGTAGCACCGGAATTAACTAACAATTCACCGTTTTCCATTTGAATTAACAGCGAATTTCCCGCATCCATCAAACTGATCAAAACGAACTTTTTCAGAGGAATTAAAACAACACTTTGGACTGTACAAATGTTATCTCATTTCGCGCACGTACTCGACAACATTCAAACATCTCCAGTTGAGATTCGGAAAGAAATACCTGAAGTTCAATTTACACTTAAAAAGAGGAACAGATAAGAGCGTTGCGCCTTTTATCCGGGACGACGAGCGATGTTTCGTATCAATCAAAGGGACGGAACAGGGCTTAAAGGCCGAAATGAGGAAGTGTGTGTGTCACTGGGGGACGCGACCGACCTTTTTATATTGGCACCGGAACGTGTCCTTAATATTGTAAAGCTTTATGTACGATGTTACCCCCAAATTACATTACTCTGATGATGCGCTCGTTCCCTGCCTCACTCGCATTTCCTCCACGCTGTAATCATCAAAATCGGACATGATTCTTCGACCCACGCAGCAACACGCTTTTGCAAATCCAAATTTTTAACGTATTACACAATACACATTTCAAACACATCAACAGTTTTTAACGCAACGAAATATGCATCGCAATAACTAGTCCGGGTTTATGGACAGCAAATTAAAACTTTAACACGCCACAACACGTCGCGTTAGTGTTCAGAAATATGTATCGTTATAATTATTGTATTAGATTTTTGTGTTTACCATTTAAGGTCTTCTCTAAAAATTTTATCAAAAACATGCATAAATAAAACTGTGAGAAAGTTTACAGAAAAATGCTAATAAAAAATACTCAACGCAATAATGAAAAAAACGAGGTAATAGCATATTATAAAATAAGTGATAGAAATACATGATTATATGCGCTTGCGCACGAGTGGGACACTTCTCACGAGCTTTATAATGGCATTTGGATCACGTGTAATACACGACGTTTTATCTTACAGGTGCATTTTTAACAAAATCCAAGAAATTCAGGTAAATATCTGTCTATAACATTAGCATAGCTTTATGTATAAATTTTTGTAGTGCTATAGTTATGAAATAAACAGTGTCATTGTTTTCCTCAATTTTTCCCTCGTTTACTCACTTGTGAGTAGAACTGACAGCTTTATCTCTCTTGTGATAAAGATTTCATATCTTTCACCGAAAACAATGGTATAATCTACCTAAAAAACTGCACCTCTAAGATATTGTAAAAAAAATTACAATAAAATACACTCTAATAGAACATAGAGTAAATTCTTATTGATCTAAATAAAGAAAAAATTGTTAATATTAATTAAACACACACACTAGAAAATAATTCGTTTGATTGACTTTTGAGTTGTTTCAAAAAAAATTGGTTATAAATGATTTGTCAGCGTTTTTGCACGACTTGAGCCTAGAGCATATTTTGCTGTTAAATTGGTGGTAAATAATTTGAGAATTGCTTGTACAATAGGACCAAACCAACTTACTGTATTACTCCAGTTTTTTACGTTTTGTTTCTTTCACTGCGTTCCAGCGATGTTGAGACAGCGTTGTGACAAATGTTCCGTTTTAGTAAATGATAATACCCCGAAATGAATTAGAGCGAAGTGGTTTTAAAATTTTTATGAGCGACGTATCACCCATATCATTCTAATAACGTTTTGAAGCGCCGTGTCTTTAGGTAAAAAAGAAAGCGTCCTTCTTTTAAAACAAACGGAACGGGCATGGGACTTTTACAAATGGCATTTTTTGGGGTAATTTATTACTGGAACCCTTATCATCGGCGCAGACAATATAAATTTCCGAATGAGCCAATATTGTATTCAGGAGAACGCAGTCCGTGAGGGCGTTACAATATATCTCATATTTATCGCAGTCGGACCGCGAGCTCCCATTGTAGCAGAAGCGGTAATAACACTTTCCTATGCGCTTTGTACATTTTATTGGGTGGAGAGTCCTCCTGCTAGCGCACATTGTGTCACGACAATGGGATTACACATTCATAATCTACGGGCTATGAGAGAAACGAGCGCTTTAGATAGATTTATAAAGCTATGCGAACACATACGAATCCGGTTCGATACCGTCTATGAGAAAATATTTATTATCTGCAATTCGCGCTCTATTGACTACAGGTTAAATAGAAAAGTTAATCACACGTTCCACCGATTCCTAACATTTGCTTTCATCAACACGCACGGATGCTCTTTCCGATACCGACAATACGAAAAACATACAACGGATTATTAACAATTTGCTGGAACTGATCTTACATTCCGACTCTTGCGCCGTTCACGCACCAACAACCACAAATTTAACAAACAGCTAAACCAAATTTAGAAACGGTGAAATAATACACAAAAACGTCAACTAATAAAGCTCTTCACCGTTTCAAAGTACAGATTAGTTTATTCCTCGATATTGCAACAAGAGATGCTACTCTATTATTGTTTAGAAAGACAATAATTACGAAATGTAGCCGAGAGCAGTTAATGTACGCTGTTGTTTAGATTACTCGCCAAACCGTGTTAAGAGACTGCTCTCTCGCATTTCATTTAAAATGCCATTTCTTGCTGAAATTTATTTTGGAAAAAAATGTGTTTAGTTTCGCCAATTCTAAACATTCCATCAACAGCAGACCCTCTGCGATATATAACCGGCAAGTGGAAAACCAAACCACAAGCAACAAAAGCAGCAATCTTGAAAAACAACCGATATCGTCTCATTCCTCATCGGCAGTCTGGGGACACTTGTGTTCGACTGTTGTCTGCAGTGTGGTATTCCGACTCACGTACAAGAAACATGACGCAATAAAGATGAGTGGGCGAGCTCTGGGAGAGTAATGCGAGCTGACAGCGACAGCCAGCAGATCTCTTATACGAATCTGGGGCGCAGACATTTGACTCTTCATCCCGTTCAGGATAAAAGCCCATAACTGACCATGGATGTTGGTCGCTTGTGCGTGACGATGGGAGATGCGTGATTGGGGCCAAAGGACTACGAGGTCATTCCTAACTTGGACAAATAGAAAAGTCTGACCTTTACGAAGAGGGTGGTGATACAGATTTGGAGAGGTTAAGCGAAAGAGAGTTGGGCTTGGTTCAAACACAAAGTGCGATTTGGTGGAGGCGCCGGGGTAATTTTTTTGTATTTTTGTATTTATTTAAATTATTACAGCTAATGTGTAAAATTCATCTAGATATTTAGTAATATGAAGATATTTCTGTACAAAATGACCAATCTTTGTAATTTAAGTGTCGGTTTACAGACTATTTGTTTGCACTTAAATTTAAAATTGCAAATAACTTGATAGTAGTTTAATTGTAAAATTAGGCGTATTATAAAAAGTTTAGTCATATTGTGAACGACTGAGCAAATTGTAAATGGATGAATAAATATCGGTTTTTTATAATGCAACTGAAAATTTTAGGCGTATTATAAAACGCGTAAAACCTAAATTATTTAGGCGTACTATAATGCGCAAGTCAGTAGCTTTGAAACATTGAAGCTTTGAACATTTTTATTATAAATTATTGTTTTAAATTCTTGACACAGAAAACATAGAAAGCAATATCTTCATTAATAAAGGGTTATATTATCAAGAACTAAAAAAATTTTCCGGTAATAACTGATAAGTATAGAAAAAAAATTAACCTTATAAGCAAAATACTACAGGATAAATTGATAGTTTTGAAAATAAGTATTTCAGAGGGTGATAGCCTGATAGCAGTGATTGTAGAACTCATAAGTGAAAATAGTAACTTGCCTTACCAGAATGTTTACAGTTCCTGACATAAAAAAAAATTGTCGACAAGTAAATTTAAACGACTGAATGTAATCGTAGTCGCATTGTAAAAACCTTGCATTTATTCATTTATTTTTAATTTGAATAGGCGTTTACAATATGACTAAACTTTTTATAATTCGCCTAATTTTACTATTAGTCTACGACATATACAAATGTGTGTTACAAGAAACTGTGGTTTTAAGATTAGACAGAGTGTCTTGGATAGGTTATGAAGTAACCTAATATTTTATATTTCAAAGATATGTCATATAATTCGAGGACACATTTCTGTTCGTTCGAGAAACAAAGATCTAACAAGAAAGACCCTTTTGACCACAAGAGGGATAAGACACGCAGTCTAAAAAATTTTCGACAAGCTTTACCATATTTTGGATTTTTTGTTGGAATATTTTAGGTTTTTTTAACACCTGCCCTAGGGGCACCATTCATTTAGTCAAGCCCCACATCAGATACAATTATGTTTATTCTGTTTTTGTACTAACGTTTACCATCCATCTAGTTTACAAATTAGTTAAATTTCCAGCGTCTATACAGTTCTACAAGCATATAAATAAAACGTACTAAAACATGTAATACATAAAATAACATTTTACAAATTAAAAAAAAACTAAATCAGTTTACAATAAGCTAAAACACAAGCTAAACTTTGTTTTTTAAACAAACGTGTCACACACTTTTAACGTTCGCAACGCTAGCAAACTATTTATTGTAATTTTAATAAAAGAATTTTGAAGTTTATAAAATATTATAAACTCTTTTATTAATTAAATATTTTACACAAGAAATTTTATTTAACGCTAGATTTTACAATTCAGACAAACTTCCAATAAGTTATTAGTAGTTGATATAATTACTATAGTTACACAATTGTAACAATTTACGACAAAGTTATTTCAAAATTTTATCCCCAGGATACAATTATCGCACTGTTTTAAAAGCGGCCTGTTTTATGTTTTAACAGAAATTGGAAATATTGTTCGTTCTTTACCAGTAGGTTTTTTTTTAAATTTCCTGCGATAAGTGAGATAATCGCTTTAAAAGAAAAAAATAGTGAAGTCTCAACCGCCTCTTATCGCAGAATCCTCTTATTACTGAACCCTCTCACTAAACAAAAATGTGACAGATATTTGAACATTTTTCCACTTCTTCCATAAAATCAAACACTAAATCAAAACTAATTTTTAGACTGACTTCTGTTCCAAATTTTGTCTTGAACTCTGCAAAAACATTTGAGAAATTTTGATAAACTCGGATAGTGTCATTGAAACGTCAAAAACCATTTGATCTTAGAAATGGATCAAATGCTCGGTAGGCGGTTATGACGTCATACTTTCAACCTTAAATCGAAATAACTTGAGTTAGGGAGGAACTACAGGGAAGCGGTTTTCACTGCTGTAATAAGCGCTTTCAATACTACCATTTAAGGCAAAGTTGTTTTTTAAGTTGCCAGTGCCTTTAAAATTGGTAATTTAAATTACATAAATGCTTTGATGTGTTGTATGTTGTCCAATTAAATATAGGGCTTTAAAATATTTTTGAATATTCTATCTGACTGGAATTTTAGAAAAATTTTCTACCTGACAATTTATTTTAGTCGCCTTAGTTGCTTTGCTGGTGTAATAGAAGTTTCGCAAACTTGCTCCGAGTCACTCACCTTGTATGTAAACATGATTAGTTATTACGCAAACTGAACTTAGTTTAACCTAAGTAGATCATCTGGAGTATAATCCTTTGAACTTGTAGATTATTTCGAATTTCGCTCAGAGCTGAATTGTCGCGAGGCGTATAAATTTAATTCAATGAAAGACATTGAGAGTTCCTCTCGGGTTAAGACTTATCCGGAACTTCATTTAGCGTATGAAGGCATCTACAGCACCATACGAATCAATCAACGCAGTGCGAAATAAATCCCGGCCGGAGCTAAGACACCACATTTTATCGTTATGGCCGAATAAAAATAAAGTAGCACGATGTACAATCTGCGGAGTTTAAAAGTCGCCGTCCTAAATTCCAATCTGCTCTGATAAATCCCGAGATATTTGAGAGTTCACAATGGCCGACCTTCGTAATCCTATCAAGCATCATGACATCACTTATGGCCGTCTCCGGTTTAGTTTGGAATCGGACGGAATATGTTGCCGTGTAAATTAGCGTCTTGAAAAATCGCGGCGAGCGCCCAAGGCTACCAGTGTTTAGGTTCTTTGCAAGATTGTAATCTACATAATGGCATTTTAATGTAATTTAAGAAAAAAGTTTCGCTGTTCATGAGAGGTTCGGCATGTTTCTGGAAGAGAAGCAAGGCTATGCCAACAATCCACCGAGAGATTTACGTGGCACTTGTAAAGAGACGCGACGACTGTGATTCTTTGTCCTACAATATTTAATCTGCTTTAAATTCTTCTAAACTTAAATTAAAAATACTTCAAGTTGCCGGTATTGGACAAGTTTACCAAAATAATTCACATAAAATAAAAATAAATTAGAAGTTTTTAAACGCAACAGCAAGCTCCAAGAATACCACATTTTGTGTTATTTACCCTTGTATTCCACAGCTAATGCGACCACAACATAAGGATTATATTAATTTATACAATCTGTCTATAAATGGATATAAGATCGTAGTACGTATTAAAAGTTGCTTCTTGACAGAAAAAAAGGGACAATCTAAGTATTTGAAAAATTTGGTTTTACTGTTTGCTTGGGTAGATAAAAATTGGTACTTCTCAGAAATTTTATAGAATTAAAATAGTTGAAAGCGGCTTGACCTGACCTGACCTGAGATTCTACACTCTTTTGTAAACAGTCTGTATAATAAGTTTTTATTGAGTTGACAAAATAAAAATAAATATTTGCAACATAATTTATTCAGCCTTAAAATTTACATCCAAATTAAAACACAACTAAAATTTGTTTTCTGCTTAAGTAGCCTCGTCATGCGACTGGTTCAGAGTTTTTACGACTGCAACCAAAAATTAAATCAGTAAATGGCCAAAAAACGGAAATAAACTCACCTTAAATGTGTTTGAATGTCGCAGGAATTTTGTCAAGCAATATTTTCTTAAGTCGGTTTCTTTTTTCGGTGCTTTCTTCTCTTCGTCATTTTTCGTCACTCCTTGGTTTAGTTTAAAATTCTCTTTCACCACTACGATCATCTTCATTGCCAAACATTTCACATGATCTTCTCGTAAATGGGGATATTTTCGTTTAATATTTGCCATTGCTTGGCTCAAAAACACGGAATAATTGTTCTTGACACAATTGTCAACCTCGTCGTCAAAAGAACCGACACTTGAGGCTTGAGGATCCATCTTGGACACAAATCGCGTTTGAAATAACTAAAGTCACCTCAAAACATGCCTTTTATAACAGATTAAAGGTGGTTAGCCAATTAGGACCTTGCCTAAAGGATTAGTTGGAAGGGTGTGTCCGGGAGAAGCTTTCCATTCGTGTTGAAAAAATTATTCTAATAAAATATGAAAATTTTATTTTAACGCAGTTTTATCTCTAATTGATTCTTTATAGCACGCCCTGAAAAATTTATTAACTAAAAATGAAGGAGGTTGTGTTAGTTGGGTAATAAATAACGTTAATGTGTGTATTTTGCCTTAGCTCGAGGAATTTGCGTGGCATAAAAACAAACCCTGCAATGAATTATTTAAAACTAAAGACATGCGACTGAAATTGCATTATAAGGCAAGAAAATATAAAGTTTCAAACATAATAATTGCACAAAAAAATCGAGATAAAATCGCACTTAGAGTGTAAAAGTAAATTAACCAAGCAATACTGAAAAAATATTTCAGGGTATATTTTGCGAGATGAAAAAACTTGCAGCTTGTAGCCACCTCCATCAATCAAACAGACACACAATATACGAGGGTAGAAACTTTTCCTTCATAACATCTTTTTTTATTTCAGTTTAAATCGACTAATGCTCGACATCTTTTTTGGGCTAAACGACGCGAATTTGATCAACCCGTGCCAAAAGCGCAGCACACTTTTGTGCTTCTTGCAAAAGCAAAGACCGTATTTCATTTTTTCAGAGTGTCCACTGTTATGATATGTCGGCTTCGTGGCTTAGTTTTACGTCCTGCTTTCTAATAAAACAGCAAGGCCGTGTCGTAAAAACACGTTTATGAAACTATCTCGTATAGAGATATGTAATAAAAGACGTCTTTTTGAAATTTTAAAGACGTCTTTTGTTTAATTCCGTTGTAGGGCTTGGGGGTGGCGACCTCATCGTTGCGTCGGGCTTTTTGTCATTTTTACGGTCAGCCAGTTTATGGTGCGAGATGATAGCGTTAGTAACGGCTTTATGAACAGCACAGCCTCTCCCTTATCTCTTATCACAGAGTCTGCTGGGATTGCGCTTAGTAGTTTGCAGCTCATACGCAACACGACATTGCCCATAATGAAGCCGTTCAGGATTTACACTTATTTAAAACGATGCGGGGCAATTCTAAACGAAAACTCCACGTTCTGTGGGGAGGAGCACAGTAATGGGGGCGGTTTTTAGGATTATCGTGTTACATTCTGCTTCGTAGCTCCACGTCTCGAACAATTTTTCCCACAGACATGTCTCGGCTTTTAAATTGCTAATAGAGGATTAATAAATTATCTTGTGGACATAATACATGACTAATTCTCTCCTATACTAATTGAAAATTGCCTCCCTGTGGTGAGAGTGAAAGTGGGTCCTGCTTGGTATCCAGCTGGGATCAATAACTCCTGCATAAAGCTGGCAGAATATAAAACTTTCTAATGCCACAGCTTTATCTCTGTGCAAAAATAATATCTTTTGTCATTAGGCATTTTATGGCCGATTTTTACAAGATTTTTTATCGCTGTGCCGCTCAAAATATTCTATCAAAATGAAATGTAAATTTATCAGTAGCAAGTTTATTTTTAAGTGTTGGAGAAATAAAAGTGTTTTATGTGTATTGGTAACAGAGAGAGAGTTTCAATTTGATGTTTCATTCATTTAAATATTTTCTTAATTATTGTTAATGATTACTGTAACAGTTTCTGGTAGACATTCAACATTTTTGGGTATTTTTTGCCCGCTTTGGTCAGTTTATGTTATGCGTACACTAGTAGGTATTAATTAAATATTTATTTTTAAACCAAAAACAAAAAAACAGTAAATCTTGTCTTTGATGGAATCATGCGAAATTAAACCTTATTGTAAGGAAAATCAAGTCTTTACAGGATGATTGAAAAATGTTCAACCAATTTGAAAATGGTGATAGAGAACGTTCTGCTAAGCATAATATTTTTTTGTTTTGAATTAATCACAATTATTGCTCTTCTGTTCCCAAAGTTGTTGGGTTTAATTTATTGTTGAAAAGACTAAGTAGTTAAATGTTTTGTACACCATAAGCCACAAACTGGTTTTTCAAAAAGTATCTGTTATTTGTTTCAAAATCTATGATTTCCGCTAACTAAAAAAATGTATATAAAGTGCCAAAAACAACCCAGAAACCTAACCTTTGAAGCGCTGCATCTCATAAGTCATGATAAAGCTCAAACAATTTATTCTTATTGGATCATTTAACTTTCTTTATCAATAAACAAAAAATAACCCGAGACTTTTGAATCAAATTATGCAAAATGATTCTTTAATTCTAAATCAGAATACTCCATAATAGTACATGAAAGTATAAGTGGATATTAAAGTCTTTAGATCATGCGCGATTTTTCGAACACAACAGCGTAGCCAAAGTGCCCGAAATAGAGAAATTTGTTTTATAGACCAGTTATCTACGAATACTTTACGTTATTTTTTTATTGGTACATATACTTTGAAATAATACACTAATAAATAAGAAAAATAGATTACCAATACAAAATAATTTAAATATGATTATTTTATTTTTGTGAAAAATATTTAGATAGGAGAGAATTTATTATTTGATAATTTTTTTCCCATATTATTTCTTAATTTTAATTTACTACAGTCCGTGGTCTGTAAGTAAACATTACATACCAACGTATGCATTTGTGTTCCATAAGCAAAACTTCCACTCTCTTGAGTATCATTGATTGTTATATTTTCTCTTGAAATATCTTTAAAACAGTTTTGAAGCTTTGATTTTGCAACAAATTTTGCTTTAAGGTGATGTTTTTTTTGTTTTTTATACAAAACAAACGCCACACAAATTCTTAATTTGACACATAGAGTTGACAACAATCTAAAGTTTATTGATTTTTCTTAAAAATAAATTTAAAAAATGTTTTACTTATTTTTCTTATTTGTGCAGGTATTGCTAAAAATAACTTAGTAACTTCAAACTGTAAGTTTTTTTTTGGTCTCAGACGCTTAGGAAATCTCGGTTTCCCAATATTGCATTCTCGATCAAAAAAATTGCATTTCCAGTTTACGGTACGTAATATAGTATTTCCCTAAATATTTACTTTTTGCATTGCCTTTTCTAACCTATTAAAAACCTGTAAGTTTTCGATATTCTTTCTTCATGAAATAGTAGCTTCACTGACTCTAAATTTGTCAATTAAGATTCTTATAACTTGATACAGAAAGTACGAGACACAAGTTTTATTTATTATTATCTTTGCGATTTATTTGATTTAAAAAAGCAGTTGCATTATTGCCAATTTGTAGAAGCTTTTGTCACAAGACTGACGAACGTTCTGACATAAACCATAAGGAAGACTTTTGTTTGACTTCAAGGAATAATAAAACCCAACAGTGAGTTGCAAATATTTTATTCAAAACCTTTTTTTTAATTTAGTCACAAGGGCAACATTCCTCTTCTCCATCGTCCTGCGCCACCTTACAGCTTTCCGCATCGACCATTTTACAGTAAACCTGGTGTGACCAATTCCTGACGGTGGCCGGAAATCCTGCAATCGCTGAAAACGTCTTCGTGACAATCTTGTTCCACTTCTGTTGTACCTCATAAGCGCTGCTTTCCGAATCAATCGGGAACTTGTCGCAACAGTACGGGTCTTTCTCGAACGCCTGCAATAAAACATTCAAAACACTTGATGCGGTCTATTAATACGTTATGAAGCTTTTTGATTAGGTTTAATTGTTTGAGTATAATTTTGTTTAAATAGCATTTAAGACATTTTCACAGCTGAATAGCGAGTGGGAATTGTAGCGGAGGGCGCGTTTGTCTTTGTCGTAATGGAAAACTACTTAGAACTCTTGAGATCGTAACTCACTGAAACGTCACTGCATTTCTGACGGATTGCAAACTTGCAGAGACAGTTGTTGCGGAAGCTCAATGGGAATTGTTTGTTGTTGGTCGGTCGCTAGAACGCTTTGCTTGCTTTCATGCAGCGCCATAACGCGGCACTATTCACACCGACGGGTTTATTGCTTACCTTGGCCGAGGCGTAATTGCCAATTTACACATTAGTTTTAATTAAGCTAAGCAAATAAGGACTGCCAGCGACAAAATGTTGCCACATGGCCCTGATAGTCATTTTTAAGTTGGTTTCTCTCCTACTCACATTAAATAGTTCCAATTCCGCTTTGCACGACGACGTCAGTGGTTTTTCCTTCGCCGGTTCTATAATATTGGGCAAAATGGCATTGCACACGTTTTTGTAGAGCTCTCCCGTGGTCTTGGAGTCTCCCCAAATTCCCATATCGTAGGTCACATAAACGGCCCCTAAAGCCACCAGACTTTTCGCGCCCAGACCTAGCAGTTTTCCTAGTCTTTGTAGCAAAGTGGGTCTTGGGATTTTGGGGGGGCAGGGGCATGGAGGTGGTGCACACATCTTTTTCAGTTCGGCCCCCGTACATATTTTAATTCGCTTGACTTGAGGGCTGGATATCGCTGAAATGAAAAAAGCAATAAAGTTCAAAAGAGCAGAGTTTTAATTACGCGCTTAAATAAGTCGATTCTGGTTTTCCGACACTAAATTTCAGTCGTAAAAATTAAATTTTAATTAATTCAGCGAGACTGTACTTTACAATGTTTTAAATGTCTTATTACGCATGAAGGGATACGATTATTCATAATTATACTTGAGTTTTCCGAGTTGGTGGCTAAATGAATTCTTACGAGGTATGTAGGTTTTTGGTGGTTTGCAAGCTTCTCCCTTTTCGCGCTCATAGATTAGGAGGTTTGTCTTTTTGGCGCAAGTTTCCTTCTCTGCGTTGATAGTTTTATCGGGGCAAACACGAGATTTAGACATCTTTGAATTAGTTTTAACCAAATTTGACAGTTTTGCTTAACGATGTACACATGTCATGAAAAATAGATGAAAAATTGAAGTTTTCCAAAGCAAGGTGACACTGTTTTCGGGGTGAGGAAACGTCAACGACCTTTGACGCGTTATCCTGAAAGTTCTATCTATAACTTACGGATAGATTCAATAAAAGAAAAAATATTTCATCGGGAAACCTTCAAGATGGCATGTATTTTCTCCGGTGTACATGCTGTGAATTTATTCTGATTCCCGATGCCGCGGTATTTCATGAGCAATCACTCATCCTGTGAAGGTTCGAGGACGTATAAAAGGAAGACGTACAAGGACTCGGCGCGGATAAAGACGATGGGTACGACGCGAGTGTGACACGATGTTATACTGTATAAATAAGGTGATGATTTTACGGCGATAAAATTTTTTCCCTTTTTTAACCCGTCTTGCACTGGCGATAAATCCGACAATAGTGCTGACTTCGAACAACTCTTGAGAGTTTGTGGAAGGTCTTTTGTGCATTTACGACAACTTTTGCATGGGAGATTGCTGCGATTCAAGCGCCAAAGCAAACATTGCGGTGATTTTACCGTTACTCAATCATAAAATAAATGTACACAGAGATGGCTCCATGTTCTACCACTCACAATTTAAGGAAAGAAAAGTTTCCAAAAATATTTTAAAACTTTTGTCATGTCCATGCTGTTATTATTATTATTATTACTAAGAAACAAAAAGTAAAACAATGATATTTTACCCGGCGCCTCCACCAAATCGCGCCTATTTTGTGTTTAACCAAACTCTGTACTCTTTCTTTCACTTAACCTCTTCAAACCCTAAAGTCTCTGTGTGCTACGTTTGGTTTAAGCTCTTTTATAAGTTTCTTATGGTTTTTGTAAAATGTTAATGTTTTTTTGAAATTCCTTCTCAAATGTATGTAATACGAGTGCACCGCTTTAGCAATCTTGGTTTGGCGGAAGTTGGTGCATATCTACCGGGTGCGCGTAAAATCGTCGCCGGTTATTGTTAATTGGAGTAAAGCGAATTAAGTCGAGTTTTAAGCGACTTATACATGTTATAATTTCCGCGATGACGGCAAACTCGTTAATTAAACTTAACGAAATTAGGCTGCTTAAGCTGCGACTTAAAACATGCGAAAATTTCCATAATGCGGTGTGCTGCTGACATAAACAGAGCGAAGCGGTGTACTCGAGTGTAAAATCTTATACGTCTTGTGTTGTTCTGTGCGACGGTGGTTCAAGATTGAAGCATAATATTGACAGAGATCTCCCGATGTGTGTACTCAGCCGTGTGTCAACACCCCCGCGCTCTCGGCTAACGTTTCCTCTATTTTACGATTCTCTACACCCACTCAACTTTTTTCACTAGTCGGAAATTCTATTACTTTATTAGAGAAAGTAGAACGTCAGATTTTTAGCAAAGAAAGCGAATTTCTTCGGTAATAAATAACGAGGCGAGGTTGTAAAGCACAATAAATGTATGTATCGGAGCAAGACATTTGCGAGAGTTTGTTCCGTATGAGCAATTGCTCACGCAGCTATAGCACGTAACTTTGGAATAATATGCTCAAAATAGCGCCATTTATTCTAGGAATGTACACGACTGAAATTGATTTATAATCTTTTTGGGTGCTGTTTCTCCAGATACTGTATTTTTTTATTATTCGAATAATTTTTCAAACGGCGTATTGATTTTCCCCGCTTTTAAAGTTATTACATCGGTAGCAGATGTAACTTTCATTGGTCAATTACCGTGCAATCTACTTCAAACTGCTAATGAAACAGCAAATGTAGCTTTACGTTGCTACTATCACAAAATAACACTAGTTTTATTGGTTTTGTTCCACCGGATGGATGCGAGTGTTAATCTTGTTACAAACTTTATACATACTCATTTAAAATAACCCAAACTCACTTGTCATTAATTTTTTGTGAAAAAATTCCCGCCAGATAAAATCGTAAATTTATGCTGAAATTTTGTTGGCAGCGGATTTGTGTGTTTGCAGTTACGATTTGTTGATGTTGAATTCGTTCCGATACATTTCATCAATGCTAATTTTTCGATGGAATGAACACTTTGTCCTATTAACACTATTCGTTTGGCACCTGTTAAAGCCGTACCGGGAATTATTTGGTAGTTTCGATGTTGCGCTCGATTATTTACAACTGTTTTTCAAAGGGCTATAATCAATTTAGCGGCAACAAGGCCCATCAATAGTAATCAATATCATGTACTTACAGCATCAGCATACCCACTCGCTCTAATTGCCGGAATTAATCAGCAAACAATGTATGCGTGCGTGTTGTCTCGTGTACCAACATTACAGTATAAACACGCCTGATTGAGTTTTAACAAGAAAATTCTACGCCACTTCACAACAATTGCATTTTATGGCCAAAATACCGATTCAGCGTTACATACCGTCCATTATTCGGCCAGAATAGAACACATTTTTTCAACTAACATTTCTGCATAATGTGGCTGAAAAAATATTCAATGCAGTATCTAAAATTACGGAAAAATTTGAAATAAATGAACACTATAAATTTTTATACATGGTTGAATAAAAATTGAAATAGCTTATATTCTCGTCAAAAAAAACAAATACTTTTACAAATTTTGTATTTCCCCACTTCTTTGAAAACTTTCATGTTTTTTGTTTTAAAGCTTTTGATTGCTAAATAAAAAACAAGTTTGTTATTATTAAATTAATTAACAAATAAATGGCATTGTTTTTAATTAAATCATTGTGGATATATCTATATGGTGGTATGTAAACATATACCATTAGTAAAAAGCATTTATAATAAAAGCCAAATAATGTTAATTATTTTTTGCACGATTGAGCTTTATTTGATTGTTTACCACAGCTGTTTTCAAGACAGTACCCCTAGTGTTAACTAATTGCTACGTCCAAGGCGTCGGTAAGTAATTTTTGACAAACTGCTGTCGTGACATTTATTTTGACATTATTTAATAAATCTTTAAAAAAATAATAAGGGTTGTGCAAAAAACGCCATAAGCATCACGAATGTTAAGGATTACCGATCTCGGATAATAATTGGAGTCGTCGCTACGCTCCTCCAAATAATTGCCTTCGATCGGTAAAATCTCCTTACCTTTCTTGATACTTAATATAATATTTTTATGCTTGATTAATATTTTAAAGTTAAGTTTTGTCATTGAAACTTAAAAGGCCGAGATTTTTTTATAAAACAGTTCAGTTTATAGCCATTCCAGGAAAAATGCGACCTGTCCCCGAAATTTCAAATTGATTTTAGTAAAGTCAACTTTCTCTCTTCATTCAAGATACACAATTCAATTTATGTATTATGCGACAAAAGAGTTTGTGAAAAAAGATAATCATTTAAATTGAAGTAATGCATTGAAGTCTACCCTGTCTTTTAGGCGATAACATAAAATACTGAGATAATACAACTGTTGAATATTTTTTGAAGATTATTTTTCTAGATTTTGGTAAAATGGAAATCGTTAAGTAAATTTATTTGTAATATTACTTTTTTATTTTTATAACTTTTGATGTCATGTGCGTTATCACAAACATAAAATGTTGTGCATATTTCTTACGATGTTAAACAAAACCAGGAATTTTTAATTTCCATTGTCTAATTTTAATATTGTCAAAGTCTTTAATAATTAAAACCTGTCTGAATAAAGTTTTTAGAGATATTTTCACTCACAAGATTTTTTTGTCCCGTCCGTCATGTGTAAACAAAAAGTAGTTACACATTACTTTATTCTTCGGTTTTGTAGTTTCACTTTTTACATTAAAAATAGTTGTTGGAATTAATGCCTTTTAAACTAACAGAATTTGAACACGATTGTTCAACGATAAAAATGTGAGGTCTTTTTTGTGTCCCGTCCGTCATCAGTTTTAATTGTTTTTCCTGCTAGTATTTCAATTCTTGAAATTGTAATAACCCAATTATCCTTGCGTTTAGTTCTCGAATAAATAGCAATTACAGTTAGTTAATAGTTAAAAAGGAAAACCTCACAAAAACATGCGCTTTTCGAGCTGTCCATTCCAGTTAAATTGTATTATTAATTTGAAAGTTTGTTATTTATTTAACTGGTTAAGAGGTAATACTAATGCTATAAAATGTTAGTAGCGCCACTTTCATTAATATGTCAATTTGTTATTAGCAAGACAAGATCTCTAACTTAAACATCTATTTGTAGAGGGATTAGTCTCGAAGCACCGATACCACATCTATCTCCGATACATTTACGATTTAAACCGCTGGGTGTGCCCTTCTTTAACTAAAGTAATTTCTCCGAATCTACGGATGAAATAGCTTCCGCAAGCGTTCGCTTAATCCATACAATTACTTAGCTAACCGATAAATGACACATTTTGCCCTAAATATAAATAAAATTCAAAGTGATGGAGCAAACGTGAAACAAAGCGAAATGTTTTTAATCTTGCGCAAAGTTCAGTCAAGTAGTTTCCTTCCAGCCAAAAACAAATAAGAGATAATTTTGTTTGCAATACACTGCGTTTGAATCTTTCGATGTAGAAATTGTTTTTATTTGTTTCGTGTGTGAATACTCAAAAGCACGATTGTGATAAATTACGTTTGTGTATAAACAAAGGAACTCCTCAACCCAATTTTGTTTTTGTCAGTAGACTTCTTTTTGCAGTATTTAGCCGCTGATTGAATTTTTCCAGTCACAAGCTAAAAGTTCTCCAAGGCAAAACTGAACTATCTTATATTTTCGTTCGGAATCGAATTACGTCGTCGAGACGTTGTTCCAAGCACTTGCAACTTGCTTCACGTCGTTAATTATTAAAACCCAATTTAGTAATTTTCAAGCGGGTCATTCCGACCTCAAACATTTGCACAGTCAAATCGCTGTAAATCCAACACGACCGTAGTCTTAAAGCTGGGTTAAGTCATTCTCGCACGAGCTAAGCCCCACTGTCACGCTGTGTCCTTTTCTTATTCGCCTCCTCGGCTGCAGAGAGATGAATTTTCTCAAGCCCTAATCCCTCATCGAGGTCAAAAGGTTGCAGCTCCGCCCGCATTCCAGCTCGCCGAGGTTTATTTTTTAATAATAATGGGATTGTTTGAATTGTACTCGTTTTTTTGCGAAACAAAAATTGCTATTTACAAAACCCCGCGGTGTGTTTTACAACCACGGTTGCTGGAAGTGTCTCTGTACTTGATCATGCATGCGGAACACACCCTCGGGTATCTGTTTATTTCTCAAACGCAGTTTTCTCAAATCTGCTTAAAACATCAGAAGGGTTATTACAACCTGGATTTGCGGGGCTCTATATGCGCAAGGATTACAAAAATATGCTCGAATGTTAAGCGGATCCGGGTTGATACGCAGATAAATATATTAAGCTAGCCCTTGTGGTCAGTGAAACTGACCATTTTTTTCTAAAGATTTTTTTAAACCGCTTTTTTCCGTGGATGTAATAAAAAATCACCTGAATTTGTTTCTAATACTTAGAATTAGGCGAAATTAAGGTCGCGAAAGCTTTTTATTTTTTTAATTTGAATTGGCGACTATCTTGCGATCTCCTCGGCGATTTCTGAGATCAAGACCGCATCCAATTGAGCGCGCGAAACGACTCCATAAAACCTGTAGAAGTAAAAATTCAGTTGACTTTAATGTCTGATTGTTAAGCTTTGGTTTAGAGCCGGAGTTAATTACAAGGGTTCCTCCTTTCGCCTCTAAATTTTATCTATTCGATTCGTCCCCGGATAGACAAACACGTGAGCGGAATCCTGGCCGATCAATTAAATTTTATTGCAACAGTTTGATATGAGGGGAAGCGAGCGAGTTTTTATTTACACGTGTTTTGGCAAAGTGAGTATAAAGTTTGCGAGGGGCGAAGCCCAGAGGTGTCATTCGAAGATTTACAACTGTTGTCTGAGAGAAAACAAACTTTTCTATCTTTTGCGGGTCACCCTTCTAAAGTTTTTCCGTTTCAGTTCACTCTTATCGTTAACCGGTCCAATATCTCAATTCGTGTTAAAAGCGACATTTACGCTTAATGGAATAGAACGTATTAGATTCGATTCAAGCCGACGGCAAAGATTCTTAGTCATTTGTCGGGTAATCGCCAAATGAGCAAATTTTACTCGATAGAAATTTTATTGGCGACAAGCTAGAGAGCGAAAAATTTTACACAGAAAACTCAATTTGCCATATCACTGCTATGGTCCACCACTCGTATATTTGGTTGCCTACCGCTTTATGAAGTTTTTTATATTGCTACCACTTTAAATTTTATTTCTGGCATTAAAGAAACTTTTTTATAGACTGTATATCGAATGATAACTTCTACAACTTTAACGTTTGTTAAAATGTTTTACGTTCGATAAAGATACGCGAATTGAAAATCAACTTTTAATAACACTTTTATAACTTTTTTGCCACAAATTCGTAGCAAACAGTTTTTTATGTTTATTCCATATTCGTCTAATGATGAAATATTTTGGTGGTTGCGGGAGATTATTCCCCTTTTGTGCTCGGCGAGTGCTTCCGAAGCTAATAAAACATCATAATATTTGATTTATATCGGGGTAAAGTTTATACTGGCGCTGATTGATAGTTGATCGAATAATGCGTAAGCTATGATGGTAAAGAAATACGACCTCGTAAACTCTTTTGCACGCATTTTCCGAAAACCTCGAAACATTTTATAGCTTATAAATTATTCGGAATGTAATTCGCCGTCATCGTACAGGCAATGATGAGATCATCTCGTAAAAGGCCAGATAAATAAGAAGAGAACAAAGAGAAGAGGGTGTGTACAAACTTCGGACTTGATAACATCAAACGGTCCTAGGGCGAGTTCTCAAGAGCTTGATAATGGTGTCATTCGACAGCGTCTTGATTTAAAGCCCAGACGATGGCAATACACCCTCGAGGAAACGCACCTGAGTCTTTCAACGCGAATCAATTAGATTCAAATTTTTTGCAAAAGTGTCGCTTTGCTTTTGTTCACTCTGTTTCGAAGGTAAATGTTTTTAAACAATTCGAGCTCAATTCGAGTCGAGAAATCAAAATCGATACGAAGTTGGACAAAGCGACAAACTGGTGGGTCGTCTTATCGCCCATGCAGGTCTTAGGAAGACGACGAAGCTTCGACCGATTGAGATATTTTTAAATGAAATGGGCTGTCACGTACCTAAAAGTTGCCCTTTGTGTAACTTACGTAGGAAATTGGATTTTGCAGTTTTGCAGTTTGTTAAACTTCGTTTTTTGTATTTTCCAAACAGAATGAACTTTAATGAAGGATAAGAGCCGTTAAAGTAGCTTTTTTCAACTGATAAAGAAGTCTGAGACCTGACACTGATTTCTGCAACTGCCAAACATTGCAATACTTTTATTGCCATCATACTGGAAGAAGTAGATTATGCGTGGCTTCAGTGTGTCCAGATTGTTCATAAACGCTTTTTACACAGATTCTTGGTCCCTGACGTCCAGTAAAGACTTAAAAATTTGCGCCAAAATTTTTTTTTTAATTTGAGAAGATTTGAACGTAATATGCCCCTTAATTTAAATTGTGAATGTCGTCAAAGTGACAGATTCGTCAATATAATGCAAAAAGGCTTCAGATCTAAAAACGAAAGCACTCACAACAACAAAAATCACCGAAATAGAAAACACAAATCAAAGCAAACCGTACACCTGAAAAAAACTTTGTCTAAAAATGCAAAAAAGTGTGTAAAAAGCTAATTCGAGGAAAACACAAGCTTAAAGTTTGAGGACTGTCGTTATACAACGAGCGTATGCGAGTTGCATACCTAAACAGCCGAAAACTTTAAGCGTTTTCGCATAAGTGTTATTCAATTTTTTTGTTAGAACGTTTTAATTTTAAACACATTGCTACGGAAAGCGTGTTTTAAAATAGTGAAAACATTGATTTAAAACATGTTGCTATGGGAAGCGTGTTTTAAAATAGTGTTATAATCTAGGATTCATATAGTAAAAAGAAGGCTTAAAATGTTACAAACAAAAAAATGTTATTTCATTAGAATTAACAAAGATTATTACTGCTTTAAACAACAAACATTTCATTTGTACTCGTAACCTGATAAGCGCTCCAAATGTGATCTATCGTTATAGATATTTAGATTGAGAATAATCTAAACACAAATGGTCGGTTGCACACAATTATTGCAACGGTTTATAGATGACGATAATTTGTCAAGAGGTTCTCTGTGCAAATAAAACTAATTTCCAATATATTCATTGTGGCATTGCCAAACAAACATGTGCATTATTACTATGACTGAAATAATAATCGTAGCTGTACATAATAATCCTCCAATGTAACAAATACTGACAAGAGTGTTTGGTGAATTCAAAAATGCTGGGAACATTTTTTGTATTTTTTATTTACACATTACTCTTTGTGTAATCCCTCTTTTAAAGACGATGCCATGAGCCGCATCAGCATTTTGATCTCTTTTGAAGCTGTTTTTTGTGTACTTGTAGATATCGGATAATCCATACACAAACTGTACCGAAAAATATTCGGCGTTTTCCCCAAAGAGACGCGCAAAATAAAGAGAATGTAGAACAGAAGTGTTGGTCGTTTTTTTAAACCCAGCAAGTGTTCTCGTGAAAATTGTGAGATTTTCCTCACTTTTTGCCGCTTAAGTACCCGAGTTTGTGTTTCTATCTTGCGAGCGTCTCTAATAGAAAGGCCTTCAATACAATTCGTTAAGTTGAGCACACCTAATGCCAAACTTAAAGTTTCCCGACCGACACGCAGCCTGAAAACTTAATTGCTGAAAAGTTTCGTGTTGATCTTATTAAAAGCAACCCCTGCAGTGTCCTGCAAAAGCCCGCAGGAGTACTTTAAACATTAAGTCGGCATAATTCACGCGCTGACGAAATGTCATAAAACACTGAAGCTAATTAGAAAAATTGGAATTTTCGAGTTTAAACGCGAAGAATTTGGATAATTATTTCGGACGCGGTAATTGCTCAAGAAGAACGAAAAGGAATCCGGTGACCTTATCCGAACTTAAACGAAGGGTGTCTTGAATGACCGGAGGCAGTGATGGCCATTTTCAGCTCCAACGAACACAAGAAGGGACTTAGTTCGACAGAAATACACTACAAATGATAAAACTTGGTTTCCCCACTCGGGAACTGTTTTATTTAATTCATTACGGTATTTTTATCTCCACCAAACGTCGATTCCGAAAGGATACAACCGAAAAAATACGAGAGCCAACTCATAAAATCTCTATTTCTTTCCACTTCTGCTTCGTACTGTGTGCCACAATTCTTACAAATATTAAAATAAGTGGAATCTAATAATGAATTGGTGAGACAAGCTGCAAGTTTGGATGCTTTAGCTGTTTGAGAATTATTGATACGAGAGATTTGCGAGTAAATAACTAATTCGAGCGTTTGCTAAGAATTTATAGTCAGCAGTTTGTATTACGTCTGGTTTGAAATTAGAGGCAAAACTACACTGCGCCTGGCATAAGGCCGGAAACTGTTATTCAGAGGAAGCAAAATTAAGTATAGGTGTAAAGTTAATCCAGATTGATGCCAGCGAAACGATGGACGTGCGATCAGCTAACTGAATTACTGCAGCATTACGGGACTAATTTATCGTTGTGCAGATTTAATGTGCTTTGTTTTCAGGCGCCGATTTCAAGTATAATGGCCGAATTTATGTCTATTTTGTACGCATAATCACGTACAATTAATTGCGACGGGATTTTATCTTATTTTTACTATTTGGGAAAAATTCGCGTGATGTATGGCGACACATTCATTCGCAATGACAGGCGGCATTATTTTTGCCGCTTTTTGTCTAAACGAAGCTCGTTTATTATGAATTTTATGTTTTACGAACTTTTGGATTTGTATTCATCTTTTATCGCGTGCCGACGTTTTATTACCAAATTATTATCTATTACCCCGGTTTATATTATGAGCTAACAAGCTACTTGGCTTATTTTTCGAATATGTTTATGCGCTATAAAGCCGACAAGAAATTCGAAGGTATTTAACCGTTGCGAAATTTTCCAATTACGACGAGCGTAAGTTTTAATTATGTCCCGAGGGGCTCTCGGAATGATGTCGCGAATTCTGAAAATAAAAGCCGCTGACCGGAATTATTGTAAACGAGTATGAATGTTGTTGACAATACACCTTAAAATTAAAAACCGCACCCGGGTTACATTTCACTGCGGTGAACAAATCTGTTTTTGAATTATGGCGCGTTGGTGACATTATTGGTATATTAATAAGGAAATTAAATTAAATTTTGTATAATGTGATAGGGTAATTAAACATGACGGGCAAATTCATTAACGTCGATTTAATTTTAATTTCTGCCATTATTTTACGCTTTGTATCACGTAATTCATATAAATAATTACAATAATATCTGCGTACTTTTCGCAACTAGCTGGAATACCAAGTCGGTAATTCTTCCCGATTCAATCACACTGTCAGAAAGCAAAGCTCGACCATTAATTATTAATTAAACGAGCAATTTTGTCGCCAATGCGTGCAAGTTGAATATTAAACGGGTATCATTCATCACTAGAACAAGGGTTACTTTTAATTTGCGTAATCGGACTTGTTACATCGGTTAACCGCGGCGTAAGGGCTCTTTGAATGCAATTGAGGAGGGTCTCCCATTGATTGATATTGTAACCACATACTACCCCTTTACCTAATTCCAATTCGAGTGCAAAAACACGTGCTGAATGTTCGGTTTTTTATCCAAATTGGGTCGTCTTGTATAATTATAATCATTTCTTCCATTCTCAATAATTGATGACGCTTTTGTCCGGGGAAAAGTCTTACTTGTTAGAGTTAATAAAATATTGAAGATGAACAGTAAATTGATCCGTAACGTTAGAAGTTATGTCGTTTCTGACACGTCTAATAAGATAAAAATGTCACAGAAGAAAGAAACACGAGAATATTTGGTTCAAACGCACAGCGACAAAGAATAAGTAAAATGACGAGGTATTGGGTAACATAATGAGTTGTGAGGTTAGAGCAAGACGACCTGCCCCAACGCAACTTTAGGAAATTTAAGCTTGCTTATGCCAGTTAAAAAATAGATAAATAAATTGAATTTTTATTAATATCAAAACTAGACAGAATAACTGTATTGTTGTTTACTGATTAGGTAAAATCGATGCAATGCATTTTCTGCAGCGGTCTGAATTTCTTGTTGTAAAAATTTTTTTAGCAACTACAATTTTTTATTTTTTTTAATATTGGATAACGCAATATAAAATTCGAATCGGTATTAGTTCTTACAATTAGTGATGTAGATAGAATTTTGTATTTCATATGTGAGCTAAAGCATACAGTATCACGAGTAATATTACATACTTTAATATTTAATTATTTCGTCACCTGCAATTTTCACATTCAAAGTCAAACTGCGGTTATCTTACAATACTTTTGGTTTTTGAATCACGATCATATTTTTTTGTTAAATGTTTAACGGAATTAATAAAACAAAAACATACTAAAAATTGTGATAATAGTAGATATATAAGCCAAAATAATTTAAATACAACTAATTCAACATATGCAGTGAAAAATTAATAAATGCAGTTTTGGTGGATGCGCCGGGATAAATTAAAACTTTAGAATAATACAATTTATTAATAATTGTGTTAAGTGAAATGTTAAATTAAATTAATACATGCCTTTTTGTATTTGAATTTAACAAAATTGGGTAAATGTGTTTTAATTGTTTAATTTTTAATATTGCATCAATTTATTTTAGCTTATTATTTGTATTAATATAAAAAACAAAAATCTTAAACCACGTAAAAGCTAGCAATGCAGTGTTGATAAATCACAACTTCATTAATGTGTTAGTTATATGTATATAACAAATAAATAACTATAAATACAATATTACATTACAATACATACATACATTACAATGAAGTTAAAATTTAACACAATCACAATTATTTACATACATACTCTTGTTGAGAAACGGTGCCCAATTTCGCCAATCGTGTATCGATTCCGCATCGGCTCAATAATGAAGTAAACTAGTGAAAAAAGTCTGTAATAATAAATGACATCAAAGCTTTTTCAAATTGCACAACACTGAAACTAAATAAACAAATATCCGATCAGCAACGTTGAACCCTTATCATAAAACAAGCGCATGCCCAAAACTTCTCAGGGCTTTCAAGCTCCACTATCTGCAGTCGTTTCGCGAAGCTCGTTACCAAGTGACGGTCCGAACCCCAGCAGGACTTTACGCGAGCTTTCCGAAAGCTCCCGGATTCTTTTCAGTGACAGCACAAGTTCCAAGTGCCGGCGAGAAAAATGTGACGTGAAACTTTGTGAAAAGCGTAAAAAATCAGTTGGAGAAACTTTCCTAATAAGTGTCTCGAGTGGTTAATGTCAGGCTGGAACTAATGACTATGGCGATGATTCGAATTGTGATACTGTTCTGCGTTGGCGTTTTGCTTACTCTGGCTCACACCAAAATAGATGCGAAGGAAAAAGAAGGTCAGTTGTGGAAAAATTGCCGCACCAAGATTGACGTTTTTATTAAGTTGTGCTAAAGTAGTTAATTGTATTGAAAAACAAGATTCTTTAAAATGACATAAAAATGTAAGGAGAGTCTAAAATTTGTTAGGAAAGTTTCAATGCAAAATGAGTTTTCCTGCTTCCGTATGCATTATATTTATAACGAAATGCTCTTCAAGCTGTTTGGTATTTTTTGCGGCAAAATTTAGTGAGTTGGCATTTTATTTAAAGTGCTTACGCCAAATAAAAGCTTCAAATTTTAAATAAACAAACAAATGAATATTTATCTAGGGATAACAAGTGTATAATTGCACAGTTTTTATTACATTTTTTAGCAAACCTAAATATTTTTTTAACTTTTTATTTATCGTTTTTGTGAAATTCAAATCAAGATATTAAACTTATTATGTAGATTATGGCGATTTACCGCTCCACAAAAATTGGCAAAAAATTGAAAATCTGGTAATAAACTTGGCGATTTATTTTAGGCTCGATTAGATGGTTAATCGCATCGTAATTTAAACCGACCGCTTTTCAAATTTAATCTCCAATCTTGTAAATCTGGAATTTTGGCGACCATGCAATTTGAGCATTTAGTCAGTTGCGTGCTCTTGCAAGTGTTGTAAAAAGATTATTAGGCTTTGCTCGAAATAACTGGATCTTTTGTGAAAACGAAACAGCTTGAAATATGTATCACATGTGTGTTCGTAAATAATGAAGCGGTACTTATTTGAGTGTTTAATAAATAATTTCGGGGCGCTTCCGACACGAAATACAAACACCATTCATACAATAATACAATATTTTAATTATTGTTCTCCGACCCAAATTAAACCTATGTTAATTTGTGGACCTAGAGTTTGCATGTAAATGAAGGTTAAGGGCCAAATCCGAACAGGCTTATGATATATGTTGGAGTTTCATAACTTGGGAGCTGAAAACTGAACAAACACTGTTTTCACGAAGAACAACACCGAGATTTGCTTGAATCAAAACCTAATCTTATTAAAGCTCATTAAAAAATCGCGAGCTTGGCACATAAATGGTGGAATAGGGACGCAATGTAATTGCCTTTAAGCCATTTAATGGCACGATTGACCACCGGACGTGTTAATTAGTTTATGCAGCGCATTGTCTTTGATGTAATTTTGAGGCAATTATCGTCTGTTTGTGTTAAGGCCGATGTGCCAATAATTGCACAGACGGTGCCAAAAATTAATATTCTGTATTTCCAACGGTGGGATTAGGTCATTATTAATTAAGAGTTCGTTTTTGTGTTTCGTGCGAGATGCACGTTGTCGGAGATCATAAATGTAAGCTGCAACGGGATTTGGAATGAAATACATGGATTATGACAATGTTGGCAGCGCAAACATAAACTGAAGCGCTGAAGACAATACGCTCAGTTAATTAGTACACAAGTGTTATAAGCACTATGTCAATTAAAAGCTCTCGATGTCATAGCGACAGCGAGCTGATCGATGACCGAAATTAACTCAATCTCGCACTTGAGTCAAACACAAGAAAGGCATTGATAGGGGAATTACCCCCAAAGCGAAAACATTTTTCGGATGTTTACCATATAATCGAATCAAAAATATTACAGAGATAAGTAAAGTGCTCATGCATAATAAATAAACGAGGGTCAGGAATACGTTGTGACATTGTACATACTCGTATTTGGTTTTGATGTTTATAGTGTGAGGCAGGAAGTGGCTTCGTGAAAATATTTTACGAGAAATTAAACTGACTTTGCGAAGCTTTCTGAAATACTTGTTGTGAAAGGAGTCCTCTTTTATTTCTTTTGAGTCAATGATAATATGCAGCTTCCTGCTAGAACTATCCAGGTTAATATCTTTGCAATTCATAAACAAACAACATTTTTGAATTGTATCTTAAAAAGGCGAGAAGACGTCTTCACACAAATAAATTTCAAAACAAGTTATAATAAACAAGACGTTCTTGTTTCTTTAGTTCTACTAGCCTTAACAACAAATATTTAGACAAAATCACGTTTATTTTTAATTTTTAATCTGGTTTTATTGCAACAAAACTTTATTCATAATTTGCTTAAATTCTTACTTCTCTAAATATTACTTAAAACTGTTTTTTGTCTAATTCTCAATCAGAACCTCTAATTTGTTGGAATGTCAAAACATTTACTACGTCTTAAATTATTTAAAAATAGCAAAAGGTAGGGCTATTCCAATAAAGGCGAAATTATTTTGTGGTACTGTAGAAGATATTCTATGGTACAAGTTGTCAAATAAACTGTTTTTGGTTGTTTTGGGGCAGGAATGTAATTAAACTGTTCGTGCCATGTTATCTTCAAGCAAGACCTATCAATATTGCAGCCTGATGATGATTTAATTAAAATCGAAACGTAGCTAAAATATAAAGTTTAATTACATCCCTGCTCTAAACAAACAAAAACAATTTGATGTATGTATGTATGACGTATATCTGAGATTCTCGAAAACGAGTAATAAAAAGCTCGTAAGAAACAAATAGATCATTCATTAAAATTATTTCAAAAGTACGACTGATGCCAAGGAGCAAATGGTACGGGGAGCTTGTCTTCAAGGAGTCCGGGGCAGTGTGAATTCATAGCAAGGAGAGTAACAAGCAACAAATATAATTTGCAAAGATGTTTTTTACCACCCTCTGAAAAATTATATTACCACTCTGAAAATTTATATTGTAATGGTATATTATTTAAAAAAAAAATATGTAAATCTTATATTATGTTATGTCTTGGGCCAGCAAATAGCACTGATTAAAATATTATTGTGTCTTTTTGGTACACAATGAAGAGTTATCTTAGAAATCTTCTTCAGGGGTCACTGAAAGTTTTAAAAAATAAAATAGAACATATTTGGAACAATAGAAGGCCAGGATTATGTGTTACAAAACAACCGTATTTTTTCAAAATATACTCGTACTATTTTTTTTTTAAATAATCATTCACTAGCTTGACTTGCATTTTTTTCCAAAAATGTATTTGTCCAAACATTTAATTGTTATTCACGGCACCAGACGTGCTCGTCAAGAGCATTGTAAAATAGTGACTGTATTTAAACAACAATGAGCAACACATAGTATACAAAAAAATACAAACAGATGTTCAGTATTAAATTATCTATAGTAAGAGATATAATCAATGCAAATTTTACAAACAATTATATTAGAAAAAATGTACTTACCAATTTGGGCACAGGCTTATATTGTTCAAAACACTGCGAATATGGTTCAAGACACAAAAAAAATTGAACCAAGTTGAAGAAAACTAAGTATCTCAAATAAAAAAAATCATATTTTCTCTATCGTCAACCGTTTAGGTTTAAATAGCTTTTAAGTGTTTAGCTATTACTTTACTCATCTGCCGGTTAAAATGAAATGAATCAGTCGCTTTAGTACCTTAGAACTAAACTGTTAAAGGGAGTAAGTAATATGGTCTGTGAAGTTTTTGAAAAAAAAATTATTACTTCTTATTTCGCCGCACTACATTTTTGAGTACAGAAAGTTCAATTATTTTATTTGAAATTTCACCTTCGACCTAAATACTTCTCCGCAGTCAGTACTACATAAAAAATTCTATTAAGGTTTTCACGTGGTATAAAAAACTGAAAAAAATTAAGTAAGTAAAAAATTAAATGAAAAAGGAATGTAGTTTTTTGTTTAAAAAATTAACGCGTTTTGCATCGTTGATTGTGTCGAAGAAAAATCCTTTTCCATGAAACCATTTGTGAAGATGCTAATTTGGCGTGCCAAAACCTGTTGTGACAATACTAATTTGGCTTGATTAGGGTAATTTCGTGTTGACAATCTTTGAAGGTCTACAATTTTCGTCAGCATTATCGATTCTCCATTATGAGTTGTTTCCTCTTGGGATAAAACATTTTGCCCTCTCAACTAAGTTCGGTTGCTTATTACATGTTTGTCGAAACTAAAACGTGAATTATTTCGTAAACTCATTTAAA
This sequence comes from Tribolium castaneum, assembly GCF_031307605.1. Taxonomy (NCBI): domain Eukaryota; kingdom Metazoa; phylum Arthropoda; class Insecta; order Coleoptera; family Tenebrionidae; genus Tribolium; species Tribolium castaneum. The sequence continues at coordinate 17,778,569 of NC_087396.1, forward strand.
AGCTGTCGTTACATCCAACGTCAGTCTTACAGGAAGGAAATGACTGAGTGATATAACGGCGACGCCTCGAGTCAGCTCTAATTAACATTAGATCCACTTATTATTGTATCTCATATCCATTTGGCAGCAATAACGAGTTGCTATTTGAATTTGGGGCAAAAATCGAACACTTTAACAAACACCGCAATTAAGGGTACATCGTTAGCAAGATTTAAGCGTCCTCGTTTCCCTTATCTTCTCCATCATAGAAAAACACAGATAGCGGCCGAAAATCGTTAGAATGCAAATGAGTGATAAATTAATTAAGTAACTTTTGAGTATCACGCATAGAGGAACGCCGCCACTGGCTAATACAGAATGAAGGAATACAATCCTCACGCGATTTCCCCTGGAGGAAAAGCATTAGCACCCCTAACACAATATTACACCTAACCGCTCTGCTTACAAACCACAGCACGCTGCCTCTACGACAAAGACCGCAAAGTCTTCGATTAAAGTGTCAGTTTTAAACTTACTTCCGCTGTAATCATTTTCCTATTGCTTCACACTCTCGTATAAGCAAACTGAAGGCGTGTAAAATTTTGAAAGCAATCACTTCTTACAAGACATATTTTCCGGAAAATGTCTTGATGGGGGTTTCGTAAGAAATAAATAGACTGCTGTTTAACAAAAAACGAAACTGCGCTCAAAGATTGAAACTTATAAATTGGAAGCAGCTTTATATTACTTCATATGAAATGGACTGCCATTCAAGTTAAACTACAATAACAGGAATATCAAGGAAGCAAGCTTTTAGATGTCATCTTGCAGCAAAACTAATTCTTTTGTACTCTTTGTGACGGATATATGCAGTTCGGATATAAAACGTTATTAATGCAATGCAATTTATACTTGCGCTACTGCTAACAAACAAAAGCAAGATTTTATTGTACACGAAATGATCAAAATTTTATTTTACTTTTCAATGATACAACGAATCCCTTTTTAACGTTGCTTAATTTTTGAGACGAAATTGCGTTTGTAAACCGCTTTGCATTCTGGTTGAGTTATTTCAGTTGAGTTTTCTAATAACTGCACTATGCATTCAAAATTATTTATCACGTATTCAAATGCATGCATTCCAGTTTGTTTGTTCAAGTCCCAATTAATTGTTATAGACTTGTGGACTATAGAGTATTTAGTTTGAGTTAAAACTGTTTTGAAACTGGATTAGAATAATTCGATAAAAACAAAGCGCGAGTAGCAAAGCTCGGAAAAACAACAATTGTTGGTTTGGCTTTAATATTATATTTGGGTTGGTTAACCGAATGCTAGCTCCATAAGGGTGGGTTATGGCATTAAAGTTTCATTAAGAGAATAATTTCTGTTCGTGTCAGTTTCTAATCCAATTTGCTTCACTATAAATCCGTTGAGTCGGTAATAAAAATTTATACCCGGCCATTTCCATTGATGCACAATAAGTATAATTACCGTTGGTGTGATACCATCTTTAAAGTGAAAAAATATCGAATGCATGTGAGATCTGATAAGGTTATTAATAAATGAAATTATAGACTTTTAGTCCCGGTCTATAATTTCGCACTTTCAGATTTATTCAGGACGAGGATCGATTTATTTTGGGAGAAAAATTGTGCAGTGTTGAGTTAAACTGTCGACTCAAGTAACACGTAAATCCTGGTACGCAAAGAATGAAATGCCTTGTTGAAATTTAATAAACGCAAACCGTGTAACGCAATGAAGTGTGTTAACGTTACCTCATTCCAAACCCCACGCTTGAAGGGTTCTCGAAGCTCGCTCCTGCGACGCAAACCTGCAATTTCAAAACGTCTGAATCTTTAAAACCTGCTCCACTATACATTCAAAAATCAAGTTCCAGCATTGAAAAAGCGGCTCAAATTGCGCCAAATAAATCACATAAATTACGTCCTTTTTCTCGATTTTTAACGAATGGCGATTAGGTATTCCTGCGAATGTCTTTCCTTCAATCTTCGGGACGCAACTAATTCCAGGTCCCTGCTGGGCACGTGTAGAATTTCGATGCGGTCAAGGCGACCCAAATTTACGCATTTCCATCCACTTTTACCAACTAATTTTCCCTACTAATTCGGAATGATTTAATAAACCGACTTCTACTCGATAATTAACAACTTTGACCCAACTAATTCATTACATTTCAAACTTTCGGAAAGAAGACTCCGGTTCACATGTGAACGTACAAGTTATGAGGAAATTATTATTTGAGGAACGCAACAGGTTTCGGAAGTGAGTGATAAGGACGGGTAAATTGACGGCTGATGGAAGAAAAATGCAAATAAAAGAAATTTGGCGTCTGCATCGGGTTAATTCGGGATTTATTGCCTCTGGAAAACACAAAAGTCAGCAGATTTGGGGACAAAATCGAATTCTATTTTTGTACTGTGTATTTGCTGATGGCAATATTAATTTTATTGTCGCTAGTGTGCAAACACAAAAATGCTTTTATCCAATTGCAAAAAATGTAACAAATTTGGACTAAAGTTGATTAAAGTAAAAATTTAATTACATTGTACCCAATTAATTTTGATTAAATCAAAAACTGGTGGCATGATTTTGTGCTGTAGTGTAGTAATAAGGTTTTGGTCACTTTGCAGCTAAATTACTTCATTAAAAAAATACGAAAAATGTTAAAACATTCTAACACTGTTTTTTGTAATGCTTCACTACAGTTTCTAAGCATAAATAAATTCATAAAAGTTATAGCGTTCAGGAATGAAGTAACAATTGATAGCTATCTCACACATAATTCCATCTATTGACACATACTTCCTGATTCAGTGTTTGTCCAATAAAATAAGTCACTAAACCAGCAATTTACCAAATCGTATTGATGATCTATAATCAGTGGTGCCAACTACCGCCGGTTAAATAGGAACAGAAAAAAGTAACCACGAATAAAGTTTTTTGTTTCGTTTTGCTGAAACCACGACTAATTAATTATCCAAAATGATTTAAAACGTTCGTCCGTGTCTCTTGGTAGTTTGTTTCGACGTGTCGCTTTAATGTGTCGTGGTCACAATTTCGCGACGGGGTGTCGTGCATACCATTTTTAGAATGGACAATAATTAAGTTTTATAAATTGTACAGAAAAATTTATGATAGCTCGCATACATCACGGCAATTTGTAGCAAAAAGAAGACTGTAAAAGTGACAAGTATTGCGAAATATTGCCTCGTCTATAATAAAAAAATGGATTTTTAACTGTTGTTAACAGTTGACACGGTTCGAGGCCCGATTTAGCTTGACCTGAAACCTTTAGTAGGTAATCGCTACTGCTTTCTCGATAGCTGGTTATTTATTTATACAGTTTTGTAATTATTTAAAAATTTCGTGACTAGGCTCGTGCTGAATGCGCCTAGTTGTTTATTGTGCAAAGTTCCAATTCGAGATTTTATTGAAAAACAGGGGCATACCGTGTGATCAGTTACAAAACATACTCCCATACAAAATATAATTATTATTTTTTTTTAAATACGGACTGTTTATAATGAGTGTAGGATCTCAGGTGGCTCTGAAATTTGAATTTGCCGCATTCAATTATTTTATTTCTATAAAATTTTTGAAAAGTACCAACTTTTTTCATATACTAACATTGTTTGTTAGAAGAAGCGGCAAACTTTTAACTTAACTTGTAGACAGACAGTATGCTCACCGTTTCTAAAAATATTTTTTTCTACTTCGGTTTCGTACTGAGGTCATTATGATACGCAATTTGCGTATCGTAATACCCAAGTGAGTGCTATAATAATTACACTAAAAACCATGGTAATTTACTTGGATACTGCTGACAATCAAGTTTTTTGACAATTATCTGAGAGAACTGTCAGTGACAATCGGCACTTGTTTCAAGTGTATAATTTAATTAAATTAATTAAATACGAACCTTTAGAAGCGTTTGTACTATCCCTGATATGTAGTTTTTGCGAACACTTTTAGAGTAATATATCTACAAACATGACTTCAAAAGCTAGTGTAAGTAAGTAATTTGAGATCTCATTATCCTTAGGCCATTTTTCAAATTCCACGTATTTGCCACAAAAGCCGTATTTGTTAAAGGGTACATTGCAAAACGTCTTGGACGTGTTCAGAATACATTTGTATGAATAAACTAATGACGGTCCAATTAATTTCGAAATTAATTTTTTAATACAAGTGCAAAGTAGAAAAAATACTGTATGATATCTCGTTTATAAGGCATTTTGTCAAACTTGCTTTATTATGGCACTCCTCGCTGCGCTCGTCGTGCTCTAAATGCGTGCGTGCGTCAAAATGCGTCGTATAAAACTCGTAGTCCAAAATAGTCACATTTTGTATATATTTTGTGTACGTTGAAACCGATCACCCAGTAGGTATTTGAATATTTAATAAACGCCTCTGAATAAAAATGCTGACATTTTAACGAACAATCTGTAAGCAAAAATTGTTAAAAATGAGAACACTTTTAATTAAAATCTGAAAAAATAAATGAGGCTGCTTATTAGAACCGATTTTATTCCTTGTCATAGTTCAATTAAAACATGAAATTAGCTTATACTAATTAACTTTAGCACTGGTTTTTAGGCAAATTTGCCAAACTTTTTAAATTAAAAATCACCTAATTAAAGAGGGAAAAAATCGGACTTTAATTAGGTTTGTGTTTGTGAAGACCATTGGAGCAAATTTAACTTGTATTTTTAGTTTTAATCAAGCCGGGATAGATTGCCAAAGTTTACGATATAAAATGTTTAAATTTTTAATTAAGCGAAATCATTATTCAAGACTAACATTGTATGCGGTTTTTCCAACTCCCCTCTAAAAATTTCGTCGAGTTCTTTTAATCTTGAAACTTTTGAAATATCCTTGCATTTATTAAACCCGTCTTTCCACTCTCCGTAATATTCCTTCTGAATTTTTCGGAAGATAATGTCCTCATTATACGCCCGAGCGAACTATTGAATTATCAAGCAAATCAATGAAACACTGTGCGGGATGTTTCGAACATAGTTCTCGACTTTTTGATTCCCTCGTTCCTTTGCTGTTGCAACTTGGAATTGTTGGATGTTTATTGACTGGAAACTGTTCGCAAAGCCCTTGTAACTCCGATGCAATAGCCGGTGTTGTGTTTCGTCTCGAATTCCCGATATTAAATTTGAGTTTATGCTTTTCTGTCGTATGGAAGGAAATTATTGCTATTGAACATTCCTCAGCAGAACGATTCGTCATGCATAAAATTTCGCAGCGAATTGACTACAGAAGCGGGATACAAACTTGTCCTGGTATTGTACCACCCACACGGAAATGAACTCACAATTTCCACAATTTGCCATTATGGGCTGTTTCCCACTCTTCTTGGGGAACGATTCAACAAACATGGAATTTTTCTCTTTTACATATATTATTCCGGCATTATTAAATATTCATGTAACTTCAATGATAATCATGCTCTTATGTCCCTAATAGGCGTAATGTTTTCTCGCTCTAACTTCGAAATGCGTTCATTTGATGGGAAAAAACAATAATGAACATATTTTTTATTAATGTCGTGCGTGTTTAATGCCCTGTTATTTTCTGAAGCATGCATAATCACCTGGACTGTACCGACATTTTGTGAATTTATTGCTCCGAAAAGAGCTGGTGCCCCTATTAGAATTTTTGTCAAATTTATGGCACTTTGAGTGTACTTTATAAGATTTACTGACGCATATTCACACCTTAAGTATTTGTATTTATTTTCATTTCTGCGATCTAATCGCGCAAACTATAAAAAAGCAATTCTCTTTTCATTGCAAAGAGCATAGTTTTATGAAATTATGGACTTTCATATAACTTGTAAAATGAGCAAGATTCTGGTTTAATAACATTTATTACTCAGATTTGATAAAAGTAAGTCAGTAAGACATGCAAGAAATAATGTTAATAATGAAACAACCAGTCGTGAAGAACACAAGTTGTTTTTCTTTACTTTTCTGGAATCAGTGTTTTATGCAAACAATTTTAGTTTCGACTCACCTGTGTTTCCGAGAAATCAACCAAATTTAGTTTTAACTAAATATGTATTTAGAACCGCGATATTTAATAATCCAAATACTCATTTCATTGTTAAACATTCCTATCTATGCATGAGTAAACCAAGAGCTCCAATTAACTGGTATAGGTCTATACATAATATATACACTAAGCTTCAAACACATATAAGTGTTCGTATGGTATGCAGATATGTGGAGTATCAGGATTTAGGGGTTGAGAAATTGCTAATCCAAACAGCTAGTGTGTGATTATATACGATTCGCGAGTGGATTACATTATAGTAAGCCTGGATTACCATAACAAATTAAAAAAATTAACCTTTTCTTGAAATGTGTCTTTAGTTTTAAAACACAATTCAGAAATTATTGTGCCACCCCTATTGTGGCCTAAGTGAGGTCTTTCAGAAATCAATTTTAATAGAACTATGACGTGCCTGCCGCCCATATATCACCCGGTGTCGTTGGTAATACTTTCCAAGTTGTTTCATTTTTACAAAATATTAAAATAATTGGATTATTGATGAAGCAATCTGGCGATAAGAGTGATTTATCCCGATCGATCCATCGCTTAAATTGATCTTTCAGACACAATTGGTGAAAAATTAGAGATTCGTCTTCCTCTCTCACGTATTTTATCCCAAACATCATCTACCCTTCGCGATGTGACTTTCATTTTTAAAGCAGCGATGTACACGTGTCACATCAAATTCCTGCTTCCTGCATATGCCATCCTTGTTCCATTAGATTTATGTGTCAGCTAATAAAACATATGTAACTAACGTCGAAACTAGGGCGTTACATTTTTTATTTATTTGCCCTTTATATTTGCATACTTTGAAAATTTATCACCGCAAGCGCCACCTGACACACTGCGACGTTTTAATTATTGTCAAATGAAAAATGCGCCTCGGAAAAGGGGAAAATCTTAAATGTGCATTGTGAGGATCTGTGGGGAGAAGAAACAGTCTTAAGGACCTCGGGGACCTTTTTACGGCCGCGATTGCTATCACGACTAGTATAAAAGATTTTCAGGGGGTTAACTATAACTCGCGTGACCGTAAATGCTAGACTTTTCTTTTATTCTTAATGTGAATACGACGAAGTTGCTACATTGATGGCAGGGCGGGAAGGAGTCATAAATCAACATAGATTAAGTGAATGAACAAAGTTAGAACTGAGTTTTCAAACATATTAACAAAAAGTTTGGTTTGTTGTAGTTTTACTTTAGTAAGCTGTCGTTTACTCTTTCATATCTCTTTAAGTTGATACTTGACGTATAATTCGGTGCTTTTCGAAGTTTTTACTTTTTTTTGCTTTAAGGACTCTTTTTACTTGTTTTATTGTTGTTTAACTACAAAGAAGAGTTATAACTTCTTGAATTATCACCATTAGATTACCTGCTAAATTAACTATTTAACAATTACCTAAAAGCCCGACTAAGTCTAAAAAAATTATTTATTCAACAACGTAGGTACTTAGTTGTAATCTGAATCTTCGCCGTTTTAAACAATTTATGTAAATCGCGTAAAACAAAAGTTTATTTAAACTGTGCTCAAACACTCAACGTTTCAGTTGTAGATCCAAAATACAAAACATATTTCAGTCTGTTATTTAAAAAAACTTAAATGCTTAGTAAAAAAACTGAACATAAATCTAGATTCAGAACCATACAAAATACACGTTGGTTCAAATCAGCGCGACAAAAAATTAGTCGATACCATTAAATCTAATTTATTTTGTGAGAATTTAAACAGATCGAAGCTTTAAATACGTTTTTAGATCAGATTAAACTTTAAACTCGGTTAAATCGAGCATCATAATTAGATGACTGAAAAATGTAGGTACGTTCTCATCGACAAATGATTTTAAAATGTAATTTCCATTGAAAGGGTTAGTTTTTTGGATGCCATTTATTTTTAAACACTTAGCTTGATCAAATAAAATCACAATACAACAGTACAGTGGTATTAGCGTGTTTGATATTAATCGTTAATCCTTTAAAACAGCGACATAATTATACACTTTCCAACATTTATTACTAATGAAATTATTTAAGTGCCCTGTAATAAGCCAGTTTCACAAAAAATAATTTGTTAATTAATTTGTGTCCACTGTTATTATTTTCAGTAGCTAACAAAAGGCCACCCAGTCATTAATCCCGGTTTAAATAATTATTAGTTTTCGAATGAATAAATATTTAATTTTCATTTGTAATCTATCCCGCTTTGATTCAGCTACAATATCCCAATTTTAATTATTGATCCTTTTACGAGCCGTACAAATTTCGACGCTCTCTAAATCTTAAGTTTCATAGTGCATAGCGGTAAAAACACAAAGATGCACGTTCGGCAAACATTAAAACAGAGTTACGCAAAATGATTTCAGCAAGTTGGCACGTTTGCCAGGGCGAACACCTGCACAGGACCGTCTAGAATGTGTAAAGTTGGTATCTGAAAGTACGTGAGACACATACGAAAAATCCAACCCGGGAATAGGGACAATAGATTTGAATATTTTTACGTCGGCGGGAAAATAAACTTAATTACGCCTCTAACAGGGGTCGGGACACTGGGAGAGTTTTTAAAGGCGTAATGAGTTAAGCTAAGGCTAATTGAATTAAAATAAGGCAAGGGTTAAGTGCGAAATAAAAGCCATCAATACCGTAAAAATTGGAGTGAAAATGGTTAAATGTGTTTGTGGACGCCACAGGTAGTTTGTAAGTTGGGCTGAGTGACATTTTGCGAGTGCACTAAACACACAATCAGTTGCAGACATAACAGAAGAAGTTAATTAAGTACAATGAATATTCATAGAGGATTTTAGTTAGGTCCTCCTTTATCTTTCTGTCCGCTTTAAACGCTTTGACATGGACACAAACATACAGGTGGGCTTATGACTTTCGACTTAATGAACATTAGGCGCAAATTTAATTAAATGCGATCCTAACTGTGTTAGTACAAAAGATGCGACAAAGCCGAAAGAAAAGTTTGAATTAAATTAAGAAAATTGTACGTAATTTGGAAGTGCAAAGTAAAATTTCGCATACACGTGTTTCCCCGTTTCGTTTAATATTCGAGGCAATTTCGTTCTAAAGTTAGCAATTATTCGAGTAAACGTAAAGTATCATAATTAATTTTCATATATAATTTTAAGGATGTCAGTGGAATATGAAATTAATTGCGATGTTTCAGAAAGCGCATTCTTTAAAGAAGGCATTTGCATGCAAGACGGGTCGCGGAACGCCTGTAATTTTATTAAGACTGCTTTATTATCGTATAAAGTTGGAATTCGACTCTGTTCAGATAACGACAGATTGTCTTTGATTTTACTGTTTCACTGACAGCGTAATATATTCGGATTCTATTGAGGCTTGACGCTTCGACGTCGGTGGCCCCAACTTTCCGACTGAAACGAATAATTATGCCGTTTCTGATCGCCGCCAACATCTTTGAGAAAAACCAAATTACAAAGTTCATCATTTTATTAGAATTGTGGAAAAACGAGGAAATATTTCTGAATTTACTTAACAGCGCCGAAAGTTTGAACGCTGAATAAAAAATAATAAACAAAGTTAATTAACTTTCAGCAAACAACCATCTTATTTTCGGAATGTCAAAAAATACACGCATTTTCTTGACTGTATTAATTTTGTACTTTGGTTTCATATTGCAAATCCAGGTGCGAAAAGTTTATTTTATCGTCCTTAAGAAAATGAAAAACCAACATAAAAAGTTGACTGTAGTTTTAGAAATAATTAAAAAGTTCTGTATTTGCTGGTTCAATATTAGCCTGCGGTTGCAAATCGACAAAATTCTGTGCACAAAGATTATAACTTTTGTAATTTTTTCTCTGAACATTCTTTCCATTTATTTGTGTCACAAACTGCACCTTATAATGTAAATTTTTTCGTCTCGTGCTGGTATTCCCATACAATATCTCCCTCGTCTGATAACTCCAACATGAATGCCTTTGCGGAAACGTAAATATTTCACTGTAAAGTCCGAAGAAAAAACTGCTGGAACTCGTACTTATGAATAATTTATCTGACAAGTTGCCACAAAATAGAAAATTATCCATTTATGGGTTTCGGTGTGATTCTGTCGGTAGATAAATGAGAATAGTATCGGGAAGTTTGGCTCCGGATTATACATTAGCGTTCATCGACAGCCATTTATATTCTGTTTAGAGCGCCGCAATTAACACTAAATGCTTCTAAATTGTCCATGACTAAAGGCCGAGATTGGTGCATGTCAAGAATATTCAACCGTAAAAGACGCACCCTAGCCAAATTACTAGTTTATTTAGCAAGAAACCCACTGCTAATTATTACAGCCGGTGAAAGTGATTTATGAGGGGTGAACTCTAAACGTATTTTATGAAATTTTAATTACCCCGTTTAATGATAATATAGAGCATAAAGTTACGTGGAACTGTTCCTAGTGTAATGAATAGAGCTTGCAAGGATTGCTTTTTTAATTTAAGGATAAACTAGCATCAGGCTACATTCGCCCATTGTCTGGCTTATTGTGATTTTACTGCAAGGAAGTACAAGAATTGAGGGTAATTCTCCTTTCCACTAACGAACTTTTGAACGATATTTCTTTTGTAATAGAGCACTTAGTTTCTGTCATTTTTAAGAACAGCAGATTTTAATTGAAACTGAATTCAGAAGCGGGAATTAGGAACGCTAATCGCCCAAATAATGGATCTTTTTGCCCGCTTTTTGTATTCGTTTTTTAATAAATGCTAATTGCTAAACGATTGAACCGATTCGGTTTGATTTGTTCGTTCCACCCCAGAGTAACGCTCGCCACCCCTTCAAACTATTGATCTATCGAGCGGAAAATATCAGCACGCTTTAACACATGGAAGTTATCAATGAATGTAGTTCCGAGTCCGGAACTCATTTATATTCCCGGTCTCTGCAAGAGACAGTAAAGTTATGTAAGTGTTCATTGAAGAGGTATCCTGTCACAGCTCGCATTTAAACCGAGAAAATTTTTATCTCTTAAAGTTAATTTTCGAATCGGCGAAAAAGCGAGGTGTTTAATATTCGTTATGAAAGCTCCTCTTTCATTAATTATCATAAATTTCGGGCAATTTTTCGGAGAATTATTAAACAAGCCGAATTAAGCCTTCTTGAGTATCTATAAATAAGAGCGGACAAAAACACTCGACATAATTCTTTTTAATCCTGCCGCAACAGCCGTTTAAACCGAGTCGAGTTTCATAAACATCTGCTAATCTACCAGAATAGGAACTTTGGAAAAGTTTAGAAAGGCGGGACGGAGATAAATTCCGCTTATAATTGGAGGCCAGGTCCGGGCCCCCATTACTAGGAATTTTCCATAAACAAAGCCAACTTTTAATATTAGGGAAAGATCCTACATCGTCTCGAGCCAATTTGAATTTCTATAGCCCTACATATAAATACAGCTCAGCGCGTGTAGGAGGATTAAGCAGACTTATTAAAAATGTACAAAGAAAGACGGAAAGTTTTTTAATTACATTACAGTCCCGAAAGGGACCCGTTTTTAATTTAAATTTATGCAAAAAGAAACAGAAATATTTATTTAATAATGGAGCTCAAACCTTTGACATACTTCATCTTAATTTCGTTATGAGCCTCTGATTTCTTTGAGAGGATTTTCAAATAAATAAAATGAGAGTAGAAGAACAGAAGGATTTTGTTTGTTAAAAGTTGAATCCGACAATCAACTTATAGGTCGTTTAAGTTGAAAATTTACCGACCTAATTCCGCCCAATTACGTACAAATTTGCATTTAACACAAATCAAACTGATTTACAACAGACACCGTTATCGCGATTATATTCAAATGACTTACTTTACAGAAAATTAAGAAAACTCCAATACAGGCCCGAGTATTTACAACCCACTTGGAGTAATCAAACGCGAATTATTCGTGTTATAAATCCAAAGTTTTACAGTTCATAATTGTGTGTTGCTTCGATCGGGTCGTACATTTTCCCGCTCTAAACATTTATAAAATTAATTTCTTCCACGAAATAAAGTTTAGATGAAAGAAGCCTGATTTACAACAAAGATAAAAAGGAGAATAGCTCTCCGAAATCATGTCACGTCAAGTGAGGAAAGAATGTATAACAAATAACTACGAACGTCAAGGCAAAGAAATTCCTTCAGCTAGCAATTTCATCTCAAAAACCCCCGAGTGCGGCATAACTAATCCCATTAACCGCTCCTCTCGCAAACATATCTCCGCGAAACAACGCGAATTAAAATTGAAAAATGTCTTTTGTAAGACGGAGCTCCGATATTGATTTAAAGTTAGGCTAGGTTAGTTAAGCACACTTCCCCTTCTTCAAAGTGGATTACTAGGAACAGGGGTCGACAAAACAAGCGCAAGTCCCTTCAAATCGTAAATTTAAAAACGTTCCCCGAGTTAATTATTGTCTGCGTTTATGCACAAGACGGAAAAATCGGGCGATTTCGTGTTTGCTCTGTGTAAATAGCCAAAATAAGCGTGACCGTAATTTTGTGTTATTAATCACCCCTTTTCCGAAGGCATTGATTGAGCTTTATTTAATTTAGGTCTTGCGAGAATTAAAATCTCGTTAATGTTAATAGACGCGCTTCAAAATAACATTCCCAATGAATTTCGGTAAATAATATTAGGAATTATCGGCAAATATTGACGCGAGCATTTACCGAAACGTTGCCGAAAAATATCGGTGATTACATTAGCGAGGGCGAAAGGGCGGCGCATTCGAGGCAATCATTTCGAAGAGAAAATACTAAGGCTGAAATTAGTAATTTCTTTTTGTGGAACGACGCTGTTTTTTACAAATAATTTCTATTTCAAATTCTTTTTGCTTCGTTTGTGTTAATGCCATTGTTTCCTTTTCTACTCTTAGGGTGGTGTGACAATAAGCCATTAGTTGCACCGGAATACATTGTGACTATTCATCCGTAAAAGCATTCAGCGTAAATATTTGATTTCTGACAGTTTTAATTACCGTACGTTTCGTCCAACAAATCGATTGCTTGCAATAAGAATCTAAAATCAATGGTCATTTCGTCACGTTAACCCTCTGAATAATGCATTAGTGCTTGACTTGTAATTTTTAATGATTTCCATGTAAATATCGACTAGAAAATCCCGCTGGAACTCCACCCAGGATTATTTTTGATTAATTTCGAATTCGCTCGAGATCACGCAACTGTAAAAGCGAAATAAATGTCAGTCGCATTTTATTAAATTATAGAAGAAGGAATCGTGGTTGTGATTGTTTCTATTTATTAGACTGACTTCTGGTTTATTTCGTTCTTTTGTATTTGTGACATTTATTCAATAGTTCATTTCTTGATAGCATGTCTTTCCATTAATAACGACTGAGATAGGAGGATCAGGTCAGTCATTTTATAAATGGGAGAGTTGGGAAATGCCCGTATTGTGGACGTCGAAATATTTACCAATTTCATTTATGAACTGCATCAGGTTTCCATCATGTCCGTTTTTATAAATTGAAATTTAACACGTTTTAGAGCTTTTATTGCTTGGGCTTTTAAGTGACGGTTTATTTAAAACGCGCCACTAATCTCCCATTTTGTCCACATCGGTCTACTAAAATTGGAGATTAAGCATTTTATTGTTTCAGTGCATTGTTTTAAATACTTGTTTTTTAAACTCGGAAAATCCAGCAATCATCAACATCATTCCGTCCAATTAATGCTAATAACTTTAACAAAGAACATTAAACTATGTATACTCAAAATAACACTTAAAATCAAATTAAAACTTGAAAATGGAATATCTAAATTTATTTATGCAGAAAATCAATAGTCAGGATTTTAAAATGATATTTTCAAAAATAAAGCGCAACATATTGCATATTAACAAAAAATCCAGTTCTTTTTTTAACTTTAAAAACATTTTTTTTGAGAGAGCTTCGAACAGTTCATTTTCATTATTCAACGTTGTTTAGGTAATATAAATCATTTCCAAAAAAATATTTTATCTGAGAGTGCTATATTATGTATAATGGACCATATTACAGTCGAATAAAAAAAAGTCGGTCACTGCGTTCGCTTGTATTCTAAACAATTTTTGTGTAATAATAGGCATAGCCTATATTGTACATAAACTCATTTAATTACACAGGCTGATTCTTTTAGAGCCTAAATTAGAAACTTTTTGGGTTTTCAATACAACTAGAGCTTTAAGATTTTGTATACAATTTAATTTAAATCGACTAGTCGGAGTTCATTATTTTTATTGTATTTTTGAATTCGCCTCTTGAAACTCAGTAAAATTTACGTTTTTGACGTATATCAATTTTTTTATTCAAATTCCCATTTTATTTAAAAGGGGTTTATTTAAAATATACAGCTCGTGAACTCTTTACAATAATTCTTTTTCCATTTGATATTCAAAAGTTTAGAGGGTCATTTCAAATCTTTAGGATTGTCAACTGTCAAATTGCAAGGTAACTAGGATTTTTTTTATGATGATTAAAAAATGATTATAAAACAGTTTTTTCAAATGGAATGATTCTGTTTTTTAATGGCAATCAATTTTTATTCAAGCCTTTATTAACCTTTTCTATATCTATCTCTTACAGTATGTGAAATAATCGCAAAGAACAGAATTTTGGTTCATTATTTTCATTTATAATTAAGTAAACTTTTGAAAAATACGACGAAGTTGTGCTATTAATTAAAAGAAATGTCTTATTTGTTTAACATTTTCATTCAAGAAGTTTAAAATGAAGACTGACTAAGTTACTTTTCATAATTCACTAAGTTATAATAAACTATAATTAAATATTATTGTTTTATTGCTTATTTAGTAATGAACTAGCTAAAACTAAATAAAATATTGAAGTTTGATAATTGTTGACCATTTCACAAAGTCTATTTGATAAACTATGAAAATTACGAAGCAAAATCCGTTTTTCGTAATTTTTTTTAAAAACTATAAGGTATAGGACATATTGTTAAAACTTACCATAAATATCTACATTCTTTCGATTGCCCTTAAGAAAATAGAGTTGTTCTATTAAAAAAAACTGAGTTATAGCAGTTTTTTAAAAACCATTTTGAAAAGTCATACCGGCCATGAATTTTGACAGTAGACTATTTCGAAAATTCTAGAAGACTCCCGAAACCTTGGGTTATTGAATGCAAAAAAAATTATTCATTTATCGCAAAGGGTTCAAAGGCTGTGATATTTTATATAAACCCTTGCAAATGAAAATTTTAAATGTCGAAAACTGTGTCAGATATGTACCAAAAACTTGAGTAAATTTTACTTAACTTGACAAGTTGAATTCAAATATGCAATAAATTTCAACTTGATGTCAATTTTTTGTAGCTCCGAAAGCTCAGCCATTTTAAAAATAATATAGTTAAGAATGGTCGATTTAGATCGCATACAAAATTTTAAAGCTCTAGCTATATTAGAAGTTAAAAAGTAGGCCCTAAAAGAATCATTCTGTAAACTACTAAATAATTTTACCGCAAAACACTAATTATCTAGGTTAAAAGTAATGCTGATTTTCGATCTGTAATTCAACTTTTAGTATATTTACCAAAATTACCAAAAGTATGTACTTAGAATACAGCCTAAGACTTTGTGGCCTTAGCCAAAAATTTCCGAGATTTGGCCCTAAATTAAAGAACAGCTATCAATAATAAGGGATTTAAATTGTCACTGTAGCTGGGAAAGTATTGTTTACTTTTATTCTAAGATAAACGGTTAGAGCGCTCCCTCGTCCTTCTTCACAGCTTTTTCATTCAATCTTTGCCCAAGTTTCTGAATTTCTCTATTGTGGCAAAGAGGGGTTTAAAGCTTCGTCATCAAATAATGGATTTGAGACAGCCACCATAAATTTCAGTCGACAATATTAAAGAAAAAAGCAATTTTGAAATGTTCGACTAGTAATTAAAATGATAATGTCTCAATTTGAGGCGAAGTGAAACAAGCGGTGCACGTTTTAATTATAAAATTCATTGTGTGCAGTTTCACGAAACGAACTTTGCCAACATACGTCGTCTTGGAATTGTTTGTTATTCAGCAAGCCTTTCGAATACAAACAACAAAGTTTCCCCAAGTTAAACTTTTGTTTCATTGCATAAAACTGCACTAAGCATATCGATTCGGGCGACTTTTAAAATGCAACTTGGAGAGTTTAATTTTACATCTAACGACTTGAAATACACGATTTATTAGTTCGGCGCCGGTTTCAAAGTTTTAAATGAATTTTTAAATAATTCGAGTTTAATTAGAGCGTTTGCTCGATTAAACAACGACGCGTCACCTGAATCTTGCTTAATTAAAATTCTATATTGACAGTAAGTGGCTCTTATTGCATTTAGAGAAGTTCGACTCATCTCTGCAACTTGGCCGTGTTGGCGTAATTTGAGCGCACGGGGACTCGAGCAATATCAAATATATTACCTCACAAATAAATTACCTAACAACTTGCCAAACTGTATTAACGAAATTGAGTATTGCCATAAATTCACTCCTGGCAGCTCGCGCGACCGCCGCAACCCAATATCGCCTGACCGAAGAATTATCATTTTTTCCGCTTCCATATTTCCCCGGCTTCGGAGGAAAACGAGATTTTTTTTCTTACAAATATCTCCAAATGCACAAATAGCTAAGCAACATCTACAAGTTCTTGTTTGTTTCCAAAACTGCGATGGTGCATGTTGTTTTTTTTCCTTCGAGTATAAAATTTATGAATTGTTATTGGGAACGCTAGTTTAGTGTGTTCATAATTCTGTTAGAATTGTGTGTAAAGATGGCGAAAGCTCGCGTGAGGAATTCTTATTTTGTCTTCTGCTCAAAGTCTTCGTTATTTATTATGAATGTGCGGTAAAACCGAAATCCGTGAGACATGTAAAAGGAGAACCGCTCTAGACTTCATCCGGCGACAAGAAAACAAAACGACGCTTCAGTGTCTTATTCCTCCCGAATTCCGACTGTTTAGAATCCGGCAAAATAAGAAATGGATAAAGTTAAGCTGGCGCAGTCGTTCTGATTCGGATTTGGGGTGTCGGAAGACTCCGGCTGCACCAGTAATGATAACTTTGGACTGAAATAACATGTGAGTTATGTTGGCAAGCCGAGCGGCCCGACAGGAGAGGTAATATATGGAGACAGAGTAGAGATGTGATAACACCTGATCTAACTTGGCCCGTCGGGTCACGCTACCCTACGTTTGTGAAACCGAGTTTGTGCTAACTAGTCGCTTAGAATGAAGAATGGCTGCGAATAACGTTACTACGGACAAGCAAAGCCCAACTTTCAAGCAAAATTTTTTTGGTAATTTTCGACAAAAAATTCAACCAAGTGGAAACTTTTTGGCCCATCCTCTACTTTAAGCGTAGATTCTGCAGATGATTCATTGGACTTAAATAATCCTTTTTGTATTTTAAAATACAAACACCGCAACTAAGCTATTTGAATGATTAACCCGGCGCATCCACCATTTTTTAAAATATTTAAGAATTATTTAGACGTAATTGAAAACTACACAGAAGAAACAAAACATGCCATTTTTACCATTATATTGTTGTAAACATTCAGAATTATTGACTGCTGTGTTTATTCAGGAAAAAACGAAGAATGTGAATTTTTGACCGTTTTTCTTTAGTTCCTTTAAACGATAAAATAAAAAATAGTAGTTTAATACACAGGGTGTTTTACATAATTTTACGAGGCCTGAGCTTGTAAGATGCCACCAAGAATACATATTCCGATACGAACTCGATTACAAATTATGAAAAAATGTAAAGCCTTCTCCAGTTTGTCCACACCTTCAAAAATTACGTTTTTGAGTAGTTAGTAATTAAAATAAGTTAATGATAGATTAGAATCATATTCATTTTGCCTCGTGAAAGAACACATGATAATTGTTTGTGAAACACAGTGATTAGTTTGACAACTACTGTCATGGGTTTCCAAAAACTTTATATTTATATGTATCTAGTGGTTTTATATACTTAGATGCGTGCATTAGTTGTGAGAAACATCCTGTAAAAGTGAAGTAAAATTTTTTTATATGCCACTGCAAAAATAATATTAAAGCAATAAAATTTCAGCAACATTGAAACTACGTATAATACAGGGTGATCCAGCCCTGCCCTCGCCTTCTGTTCTCATTAATTAGTAAAGTTGGACTTTTGATGTTTTGTATACTTTTTATTTTGTTTATTTTAAATGAAAACCCTTGTTTATTTTTACAGCATTTGATGAGGAATTAAAAAGCACATTTTTGCTTATTACAACCCAAAGGTGTAATGTCTGTAAAAAATTGTTTTGTCAATTACTTTAATGACTATTTTAATGTATAAAAATCGAATATGGTTCTATTATTTATTTTTATGTTAATTGAAGCGGAATTAAAAAACAAAAATTTTTTGTTGAAACAACTCTATTGCAAATTATAACACATTTGGCGTTATTTACTAAAAACTTGATCTGTCAACGACAAATGACTCTAATGATTAAAAGTCATAGTAAACGTTTATGGAAAACAAAAATTATTCCGAATATGTCAGAATTTGCAAAAGGGTTGTAATAAAAAAAAGCTTTTTTTAATTCCGCATTGAATGATATAAGAATAATCAGAGTTGGAGCTACTTTCGGCATTTATTCATTGAATTTCTTATTAAAATAGATAACGAAACAAATTTTTAGTGAATAACTCTGAATGTGTTAGAATTCACGTTAGGGCTGTAATAAAAAAAAATATTCGTTTTCTAATTCCGTACCGAATTAAGTAAAAATATACAGGTGTTCTCATTTAAAATATGTAAAATAAAAAGCTCTAAAATTTATAATAAGTTTAAAAGTAACACCCTGAGGTATTTCAGATCCATCAAATTTAATGAATAAATTTGATGTACCTTGTTCGACACATATCTAGTAATATTGTTATCAAGGAAACACTTTTTTTATTAGTTTTTAAAAATAAAAAGTTGTCAAACCGATCTGAAAATTTTTTAGAAATATGTAAATAACTAAAAGGGCATTCTAATAAAAACAAACAAATAATAGCATACCATTAAAGAAAATTATTATTATTATGACGTCACACTTTTTATTTTTTTATTTTTCTAAAATGCATCGTAAAGTATCAAGTGTTCAATAATTGTTCTGGTCGTGGTTTTCTCTTTCTAGCATGAACGTAGGTTGCATTATAAGTTCACATGGTTTGCTGTCAACTGTTTAAATGTTGTCTTATTTTTGTATTTAGGAGTTTTTGATAAAAATCACATTGCAAATCATGATTATTGTATGCAGACGTTCAAGAATTTACTCTGCAAGCTCAGTTGAACGTGTAAATTATTGGCCGCATTTTTGCACACTGACAGCTGACATCTGACATTGTTTTGTAATGTTATCCGAAACATACATTTTTTGTGACAATTACCACACATAAGCGATCTGACCAGAACAATTATTGAACACTTGTTATAAATACCATCTACAAATTATCAAAAAGTTCAAATTTAATAATAACTGAGCAACAGAAAACGAGAGCTGAGATGAACCGCCCTGTGCAATTGCTAAAACAAAACAATAAATGTTAAACTAACAAGCATGTTTTTCTCACAGTGTGGGAAAAATAAACAAATCTTTATTTTACTCAAGATTTTATGAGCGAAATACGTGATTGGTTTGGTGTTTCTGGGGGACAATGAGTCTTTGAAAGCATTTACAAAAATGTATAAAACACAACTCTCATTTTACTATAACTGATTGTTGTGATGACAAAACAGCTCCGATACGGTATGTATGTCTCGAAAGCATACTCGAGAAGAAAACTTAAAGTGTACGTAATTTAATTAGACGTGTTGGACATATGCGAAGGCATTTTTTAATAAACCCGCGTCTCTAATTGCAAATTCCTCGAGTTACTGCAGCGCAAATGGAATGTTTCAACAGTTGGTAATCAAATCAAGCTTAAAAGTGGCCAATGGCTCGTAAAACTCCGACTCCTGGACGTTTCCAAACGTAAAATGCTCTATATTAAGAAAAAAACGCTCTTCTTCATTTAATCCGTGCCTGTAAAAAGTTTGTTTTTTTAAATTGGGAAGCTCGTTGAAGTGAGATATATCCCAATTTTAATTAAAAATTTGTTTTCTTTCTCAGGACGACAAAATTTAATACGTACGAAGTTGGAGCTTCATTCCGCAAATGAATTTTTTGAGTTAGTAGATAAATAGCGATTAGGGCGTTGTAAATAAAGAGAAACAAGGTGAAAGAGAAGTTTGCTCGGCGAGCAAATCTTGCAACAAAGACTGTGTTAATTAAAAGATGGGACATTTTTCGGACGGAGACGAAGCAATTTAGTTTATATTGCTGGTCCGAAATCATTAAAGTGTAACGAGTTTATTTAGGAAACTTCAATTTTATGACGTTTACCACAACGTGGACTGGGAAGTAATAAAACTTAGATGAATTCAAATGGTAACGGCCCGTTTTGCACCCTGGTCGCAATATTTATGATATTTTTTTAGGAGAATGTTTTTCGATTAGGTTATCGACGACTTTATCTTGACGAGATTGACCCGAACAGCCCTAAATCAATCATGTACAAAAGCAGACCGAACATAGTTGCGAAAGTCGGGCGAGGTGGTTGAGATTCCTCCCCTTCTTGGAACGCCTGTAACATTATACACGTCGTCAAAGATATCTGATTACCTGCGATATACTCCCCTGCTGTTAATTTACTCACCCCCCGGTCCTCCTTGCTATTCCGCTCGACGCTTTTTGCTGTGATATGCATTAAGCAAAATTAATTTCAGTTGACATGCCGCGATTGTATCGTACTTTGTTGTCATGTTATCGGAATATTAAATCCATTTGTTACGTTTCTTGTAAATTAATCAAACGTGTTTATTAAGCACACTTTGTATAATTAGCTTCGAATGAACAGAACACATTTAACGTGTGCTTCTCAGACAATGGTTCCATGCTTTTTAGGGCGTATTTGGATTCGAGGTCAGTGGGAGAGTTTGCAAATATTTGCCAGAAGGACGCAGTGAAACGGGAAACGGACTTGATTGATTTGTTCAGGATATTTTTGGGGCAATTAGAGTAAAAATTGTTTATTGGAAACATATAAATTTCCTAGTTTATTTGGTAATTACGTATTTATGCTAATTACGTCCCAGGACAATAATTTAACAAACAATATTTGAATACAGTTTTATTATTAATAAATATATCTTCCGCCGGTATTGCATAAACAATTGTTAATAATTTAATAGCTTTGATTAGTTTTTCATAATATATGACTCAGAAAAGCTGGCCAATGGCTATATATCTGCAATGGGAATTACATGTTTTTGCATATTTTAGTACATTGTTTCAATTCTTGTCATCAATAACAATTTTGATTTTATTTCAGATTTACACAGCACTTCGTCAGCAGGTAAGCAATTGCTAAAAAAATTGATCCGGCGCATCCACCATTTCTTAAAATATTAAGTAAAAGAAAGCTGTAACATAAAATATTCTCTTGTATAATACAAATCGTTTTTGTATTATTATTGAAAAAAAAATACATTGGTTTCCTTAATAATGTCGAATTTAGAGGCCAATGACCAATATTGTAATTGAGGTAATCATGAAATTAAAATCACACATTTTAATACTGCTTTTGATTTAATAAATCAAATTTTTTACTTTGAATGTTGTTATATTTTCTTTATTCGCTTGTGCGTGTTTGTGATTACTGCCTTTATTAAAAAAAATTTGATTTGAGTGTTTAATAAACCTTTCATTTAAAAATAATTGTGACAAATAGTTTATTCTTTTTGTTTACATTGTGTATTATTGACATTTGTTGATTTATTTAGCGTAATGAGTCAAAATATTCGACTCCATTTTAATTTAATAGAAATGTGCAGTAGCAATGATAATGTACTAGAACGGAAGTGCATAAAATTTAAATTTGTTCTGTTTTTTTGGTAAAAAATTGAATTGATTGTTCTGAAAGTTTCTTTCTTCGAGTTATTGCCTTGATTAGAATGTGAGAATAGAATGAGGTTTTCCGTTTAAAAGTACAAGATTAATGTTTTCGGCTTTCATCGTGGCCGACTTCTGAACAAATGGTGTAATTCTAGCGGCCTTCGCGTATAAATAATGTACTTCCACAATTAGTCTGCCAGTTGATTACGCACTATCTGACGCTCGTGTAAACATCCACTGCAAATAGCGAGTAATGCGATTCTGCACGCGATATCATTCAGAAGGAAGGATATACGGCCATAAATCCGGCATGCTTGGTATCTTCCGCCGTTCGGTCACATTGAGCCAATGTTTAAGGTAGATTTGTGGCGAATACAACATGGTAATTATCGCAAGCTGACGTTTCACAATATAAATTTCAGCCGACGTGCTTATTTTGTGTATCGTTCTGATAAATTGCTGAGCTTAAGTTTTGCCTCTATGTATTGTAGTAAATAATCCCGTCGGTCAGGTATAATAAAGTTCGGCGGAATAACGCCATTCATTAGCCAACGAGCCGTATTAATACACCACCCACTTTATTCACACACAGGCTTTGCCGATTTTAATGAATTACGTACTGAATGCTAATTTATTAAAAAACTTTGCGGATTTCAAACGAAAAACCCCGACTTGGTAATATGAAAGATTATGTGTGTAAGCGGAAAATAAAACCAAAAATTTGCTTTTAAAATCTAAAAACACATAAAATCTATCAACTCTTTACATAACAGTTTGTTTAAAAAAATTCATAAAGAAAAATTGAAAAATAATCTCAGAAATGGGTTTTCTAAAACGATTTATTGTAGTTTTCAGTAAATATGTATAAACCCATTTTCTTGCAGTGTTCTTTACCAGCATTTTTATTAAGTAATAGGAATCTAGACCGTGTTTTCAATTGCAGTAATATAAGGAGAATATGTACTTATCTTTTTTCTTAATATAAAGTGGGTAAGGTAAAATATTAAAGATTACAAAAGTTACGTATGAAAGTTTATCGTTTATTAAATCTCGTTTGAAGCTACAATAACATTTTAAAGTACATCTTTGTGAGTTATTATGTTTTAATATTTTACGGAAAGCATTTTAAATTTAATAGAAGCGCTGAGACTTTGGTCGCAACCTTTGACAAAAACAAAATTCGAGTGTTGTTTCCAATCGAAGCAAAACCCTTTATTGTTTTTGCCATCCTGTGGCAATTGGGTCGAAAATGGGTCAAACTGGCCCTCAAGCTCGCTAATGACTCGAAGCCGAAGCAGGCAACTTGAGGAATGTAGTAACAAGTCAGGCATACCAACCTTCAAACGTGAACACAATTTGACTAATAGTTTTATAAGTGTTTGTTCCCACCGGAATTCCGTCGAATTTCACTGACCGAGGAAACGCACAATGCGTGAATTGCTTGTATTATGAGGAAATATTGGCCTTTTGTTCAGTCCGACCCGCTCACAATGTCGAAGTGGAAAGTTTGCTTTTAACACCCCCGTTCTATTAAAAAGTCAATTCGTCGCACTTAGGCGTAAAAGTCTAAACACGGGCTGACCATGCCGCGACAATGGCTTTGTGATGGAATAAATCTCGGAGGAATAATAGAATTTGCGTTTAATTTATCGATTAGGTGGATAAAAGAACGTCTTTGCACTCGACTTGAAGCAAAGTTAAACATGAATTGAAAGACTGGGACCTTTATTTAGAAAGATCAATCGTTTTTGTGTATCAAAGAGCCCGATTTCAATTACACGGCACAAAGAGATTAGTATGGATTTTAATTGCGAGGAAATTGACCGAAACAAGGGAAAACTTGAAATTGTTGCAAAAACATTTCATTCGAATTGAAGACTAAACTAATTCCGAGATTTGGATTAGGGGTTCGATTTTTTTAATTTTCAGGTTGGTGGCCTCTGCTTTGGGCAAGTGTCAGTGCAAAACGCACAGCTGCCGTTTCATCACGTAACTCATTAAAAACTAATTTTCCAAAGTGAAGAAAGACGTGACGGTTAATTATGAAGTATGTTCACTTGAACATTAAAAATTTAAATTAAATTGACAAAAGTTCGGCTCCGATATATAAAGCTTCCGTCAACTTCCTCAACTTCCATTTATATTTTTAATTATCAGTTGGGCAGATATAAAAGCGAGAGATTTCAATCTTTGATTTTCAATCTCGAAACGCCGACAAATATTCACTACACAGCGCAAGACTTTTGTTAAAAATTGACAATGGCGTAATTATTAATAGGAAACGCCCTCTGCAACCCATCCCCGTCTCACAAAGACCCAAGTTTCACAAAGCGACGACGGAACACTAAACTTAATTTATTTACCAATTGATAGAGTCAGTCTGGTGTTAATTTTGCCATAATGTTGCTTTCAACTAATTACGACTAAAAATGGATTTCCAGACCTGACCAAACTACGGCAAGCCGCGTATCTAATTTCCGAGTCGATAAGTCGCCTCTAACATTTCCAAAACATGGAAATCAATAACGATATAATATTACAAAGCGTGAGCACTCTAATTCGAATTTGGAGCGGCGTTACTACACACACAATAAAAACCCGTCGATATTTCCACCCTTCTATTTATTTTGTCAAGTGTAGTTCAAAAATACACAATACGATGCTAATTAACGGCTTGATAAACTGGTAATTAGAGAACCAGTTTTAGCTCCAATTATCAATAGCGCCAGGAAAAATCATTACACATATTTCACAATAGCTCTGTTTCCATTTAAACCGAGAACTACATTTTCCAATGTTTTCAAAAGCATATTTTAGAGTTCACATTTGCTAACGTGTGCTAATCAATAAATTGATAATTGAAATAAACCGAGTTTGTAAACTTACAAAGTTATTCCCCGCCAGAACAAGTCTAAAAGTGGATCCAAGACGTTGCTTATACCGATTTGACCTTCTTGCGGTACATTTATCGTATTGTTTGCGGCTCTGTTAAAATTACATTTATTTCAAAAGTTGAATTTATCGCAGCACAATAACTCTTTTCCCAAACCTGAGCACGTGCCCATCGCATTAAGGATTGTATTACATGTCACTTCTGAGTTTTGATTGCTATTCCAGCGACATCGCGACTGTTTTCTTGACCCTGCGACCATAAATCAAGCGAACTTATCAGGTGGGTGTAATGAACTCGAGTAATTCAATATTGAGAGTGGTGGAATTAAGCAAATAGTTGGTTGAGCGCTCACCCTATCTTGTAGTAAATGCGGCTTTTGCCGGAAAAGGGATAAGAAAAGGAAGTGTTCTCCGCGAGTCGCAAGGATTAAGACCGGATTGTTGGTTTGTGACTTATTCTAAGTGGTTGTAAAATTAACTTAACGACTGCAATAAAAGAAAACGTCTGTCTTCCTATGTGCAATTTGTATTAATTTTATTAGAGAGGAAACCCTGAATAAACGCGAGCTACAGCTAAATTGGAACGTCTTAATTAATTTAATCATTCACCTAAACAAGATCCGTATAAATTTTACGGTTGTCGTCGTTACGAAATCTTAATTAGAACACTTTTATTGTAACAATGCGAACTATAGGAATTCAAAGCTGAAACCCCACTCCAAACAAATTGGAAACACTTGCACAAGACGAGATACCGCAAAATTATTGATGCATTTTCCTCCAGCATAATTATTCCACAACAAGCAGATATTAGATGTCAACTCGAGTTTTGAGCAGCAGCAGAGAACATTTCTGAAACCTTTCAGCAGTTGTAATGCACGTTATTCCTTTAATCAAGCTCGCCTTTTGTGGAGGTCTTTTAATATATTACGTGCATCTGGCTGAAATATTGTTTTCCGAGCCGAGAAAAGCTCCGCTCTTTGAGCACCTGCAAAATCGATTGAGAAAAAGTGGAATAGTTCGGTTTGTATCCATCCGTAGAAATTTGCATCGAGGTAATAAAAGCTAATAAGAAAAATTAGAAGAGGGTCTATCTGGAAACGGTGCCATTGAGAGATGTTATCCGGTTGATGAGCAGAGGAAGAAAGACCTTTAAGGACTCCGCCAGGATATAAGTAACAGTGAGCAGGAACGTGGAAGTTGCGCTCATTATCCGGGTCATTCTGGAAGCTGGCAGTCGTTAACTGCCCCTCGTTAGAAGATCGCCGATAAGAAAATATAGTCGAGAGGACTTTTTATTAACTTCTTTCCATGCAAAGCGCGCTCTTAAATGGCCTTTGCTTCGCTAGGCGAGCGATTTTTCTAGCCAGATACACCAGTAGTCAAAGAAAAATCTACTCCATTTATCTCGCACTTAACAGATAACAACTCTTTGTAATTGTAATCTGAAGCGCTGTTTACTTTCTTTTCTTTTGCAAATAGAGGAATGCATAATAATTAGTTGCGTAACTTTGATACATTGCATTTTTTATGCAATACGGTTCTCGGAAGCAATTTGTTTGTGAAAATTGATCGATAATTCTAAACTTGCTGACTCATTTCTCAGAAGTTCAATTATTAAAGGCAAAAACTGTAGCACTGGGGAATGAGTGCATAAGGAGATTAATTGATAAACAGGTAGAGCATATTTTCAAAGTTTTGTTCTAAAATGTAAATAAAGGTTTAGTGGAAAATGAGGTAATTTCAGTTAAAGTGTGCTGTTCGTTTTGATTTTTTATTACTTCCGGATGTTGGAAGTTTCCCCAACTTTTCCATCCGTGTCTATTAAAAAATTGAGGTAAATTTAATATTTCATCACGTAGATGGAGATTAAGGCAGCGGCAATAAACTTGTATCAGCAGTTATATTACAGGTATAAAGTTGCGTTTAATATTACATAAAAATGATGTCTGGCCATCCAACGTTTAAATTAAGCGTCGAATAAAACCCCGTTGAAATTTCGTTGTTGCGTGTCAGATTTAGTCCAAGAGCGTAAAGTATAAATTCAATAAACATTTATCTGCCAGGATAACAGTTTCATTGAAACCCCCCGAATTAACAAAGTCTATCTCGTAAATTCATAAATTCCATTCGGGTATTGTTTAACAGCAGACAAAAAAAAGATTCCATTTTGTATCTCATTGTCCCTCCACTCTACTAAAAATATAATGGACAAGTCCGCAACGCATCCACTTTATCATTAGCACTATTGTGCTGCGATGAGCCTGAAAATAAAAATTCGTTTGTAAATTGTCATTCCTCACAACCGCTTGACAGCTCTCCATCCACGCAATTTGCTTTATTTATTTTTATTATTATATTTTTATTACCGAGCGGCCTTTTATTCGATTCGCGCTTACACTCAAAACAAACACGACCCTTTTGTTATCTTATTTGGATTATGTATTTTCGTTTGCTTCATATTTACTTAATCTGTTTTCGGGATCGGTGCGGCAGGGCTTTCGCAAATTACCACCGGATACCTTTGATGTCACAGATTTAAATTTCAGACGCTTTCTTTGCCTTCTTACAAATATCATAATCTGCAAGGCGACAACCCAGAAAGCGATAAGCGACAAGAAATTCCCCTCAAAAAACTAATTCTTTCAACTGAATGAAGCTTTTTGCTGGGCGTTAAAGCTACCTTCAATGGATAAAAAGCAATAATACAGAATTCTACAATCTTGATTTAAATGCAGCCTATATGACAATCTACGCACTCAGAGTTTTTACGTTTTAAAACTAATTATTGATTTTTACGAGATTTTAATTAAACGTTGTTACAGTCAGAATTCTACAGAATTCGTCATAACATGGGTCATCTTTCCTTCCTGGAATTAATTACATTAATTAATGTGTTTGATGTTTGATGCCGCCCGTGCGTTTCAACAATATCCACCTTTCAATTTTTGCTAGTACAAAGTGTGCCAGTAGCATTATTCCGACTTGTCACCAAGGGCAAGAACGTGACAAAGGCTTTGAAGTGAGATTTTCAGTGTCCCTCCTCATTTTAATTAATTCAATTTTAAAATCGATTCGGCAATCGGTGTAAACTTTCTCCGCTTTCGGCGCAAAAATAATTCGGTTTGGTGGTTTTTGTCCGAAATCGAGTCTCGGATAATTGCAAGATCGGCCTGTTTACGGCTATAAATTTATCTAAGTACCTTCCGGAATTACTCCCGAATCTGTCTTAGCGTCGTGTAATTTAGTTTGGGGTCGGATACCGTCGGAGGGCATAAGAAAAGGCAACGAATGACAGCAATATCTCCGCGTGCGAGGCAGCTACTTACAGATATCCTGAGCAATTTGCTCTTTACGACGTCACTTAGTCTGCTCCCGGTGGCTTCGCCTGCTAAAGAATCTGCTAAGCCTTATTGCGATACCGAAGCCTCTACACTTTTATTTCAATTAATGGGACG
Source organism: Tribolium castaneum (assembly GCF_031307605.1). NCBI lineage: Eukaryota > Metazoa > Arthropoda > Insecta > Coleoptera > Tenebrionidae > Tribolium > Tribolium castaneum. The sequence goes on from NC_087396.1 coordinate 17,806,931, forward strand.
TCTCGGTCGGGTTTAGCATCATGTCGGGATGAAACTCTAATCATGTGGAGCTTTTTGTTTCAAGATTGTTTGATTGTTTCCAGCGTGATTATGATGAATCGCTGGCGGGGAAGAATGCAGGTTTTCACTTAATTGAAACAAATGGCGTTTGTAAATCTTTGTGCAAGATCAGCGTCTGAATCTATTAGGCATATTAAGAAGATGACAGAAGCTTGCGAGATATGTAAAATAAGCGAGCTTCGTTGGGATGCCGGAATAATAATGCTCCCGTAATGCCTTTTAATTAGCACAGTTGATGGCAATTAAAGAAGCGGCTGGTTTTAGAGACTTGATTACGTTGCAGAATGCATCCATCTTCATTAGAAGGGATGGTTGATAAGATGCCAATTACGGCGCAAGATCAAAAAAACACAAGCATCGTATTGTAATTCGAAAATTAATTGCTTTCAAAGTTTGCGATCATGAGGGGTGCCAGGCAGTGAATTATTAGCCGATTATGGACGGTAATGTTATTACCATTAGCCCCATAATTGTGGCACTTGCCCAAATTATCTAATTATATTTCTATCCATATTTTTTAACTTCTAGAACTACCCACTGAACAATCCTACAAATTAACCTACTAAGTAAAAATGTCTATTAAAATAATTCAATATTACTAACAGTATTAATATTAATATGTTCCTTGGCACCAATGTGTGTTTGCTAGAAAAGAGTCAAACCTCGGCATTTATTTAGATGAGTTATGATACCAATTTGTTTCAAGCGCCTTGATGCGGTTAAGTTATAAACTTAAACTAAACTTCCAGCGACAATGGCTGTGCATTTATCACCACTACTTGTGCTCCGCTTGACAAACTCCAATAATTTGTCATAATTGTCCCAAAATAATTCCGGATAAACTCCATCTTGATATAACTTAATCTCAGACCCTCCAGTGCCGGTAATTTCAATCTTTTTCAATTTCAGAAAGTGTGGGATGTACTCCGACTGTAATTTAAGTTTTAAATTCTTATACGTGCCCTCTAGGACTCGAAACAGCGACATGCTTTTAACATAAACGACAGCCACACGAGGATAAATTACAAGAGCAGAATTCCGGCGACGTATTTACGTGATTTGCCAAATATTGATCTCAATCAGAGCAAAAACTCTCGCGGAATTACAAGTTAAGGTTAACAAAGCTCTGGCCTGTAGTCATTTTCATGGGGTTGTTGCCTGTTTTAAGCCAAGAGTTTGCTAAAGTGGTAGTATTAATTCAGGATTGGCGATCGTTGAAGTTCGGGGAGTCTGAACAAGAACAAGTAAGGAGCACAAGTTGCCGCTTAAAGCATCTTAATTGAATCAGTGTGTATTTCGCCAGGTTCTGAATAATGGCGGCGCTAGAAGTGATCCAGCAACTGCCACCCTGGAAGACACATCGAGGAACTATAAACATTTACGTGTTCCGCTTAATTCTAAATCTAATGAAGGTACATATACCGTGTTCTCTGCTCTGCTAACGAGCAACGAGAATTCGCTAATTGTTTGCAAGTCAGAGCAGAAGCGTTAAAATATGACTACAAGAAAAAACACTGTCTAATTCCTCCGACTTGAGGCAAGACAAATCTGATTCCGAAAGTTGGAAATTTCATTTCAGGGCTTAGAGTCAAACACCAGGAGCCGGGATATTTACCATGATAATAGCGTATCAAAGTGCAGGAGATTGGCCAATAAACTTAATTTCCGATGCAAAACGGACCAGCGAAATTCCGGTTGAAAACCGTTAACGGTTGGAATCACTCCGCAATTCAAATTTGTCATAACAGCAGTTGATCATTGTAGTAGTTTCGAGGAAAATTTTCTAATTTCGCGTGGGGGTTTCCGGCCGCCGAAATTGAAATTGCCGAGTTAAAGGTTTCTCATCGAATTGTGAAGGGTCCGTTTTACATCGGAAATTAGATTTATTGAACAATTTCCTTCGCTTTGACTATGAGCCATTATCCTGACACAGCTTTTTGCCTCAAAGCTACCCAAAAATTCACCACTCGGCGATATTGCAACAAAGTTTGAAGCGCTCTTATAAAATATAAACTCAGTTTAATAATTAAAAAATAAAACAACAATTGCGGAAAACGAGCCAAGTATGCATCTGCTAATACCACACTCAGCCAAGATTAAACTTCAGTCACATTTTATTTAATTAAAAATTTCTGCTGACTTTGTTGCATTCCTAGTAATTGGACGGGCGATTTATCACGAAATAAAGTGTACACTTAGGTAATAAACCCCAAATTACCGTCATAAACACACAATGATGACATAATAATTTTCATATACCCAAGATGACTATTTGCAGTGATTAACCCAATTAAAGAAAATTTGTTAGGGGTTGGTTGAGGATTATTTTGCTGATAAACACGTTTTGATCATTAATCTAACACGATTTTCAAATTGACTTTATTTATGTCACATTGCTAAATCACCCCGCAATATTCAGTAATATCCTCTCTTCCACAGCTAACCACAGTTTAGGGTGATTGGTTCGCGAGGGAGACGACACATGTAAGACGATCACGATCATTCAAATATTTGCCTAAAACGGTTAGGGCGAAAACGAAATTTCTGACTTACCAACAAACCAAAACATCATTCCAAAAATTTTATTTTGTAATTATCAAGAACATACAAGCGTAGGAATAAGTAAATGAAAATATTTTATTTGCAGTTTTGTTCTATACAGTAGCAAAATAAAGAGTCATCTTATACAAGAAAGTGTGTTTTTAGATTGTAGGAGAGGTAGGTAAATAATAATGTGTTCATTTTTATCTATGAGCATTTCCTTGTAAGTTTTGATATTGATTCGTGTCACAGTTGTTTGGTCCAATATTTGCCCTAAACAATATTCTATTCTGTACCGAGCAACGCACCCTTATAAACCCCCTGTTGAAATATTTGATCCTCGAAAAATAAACAGAGCGTCGACGGCTCATCGGCAGTACACGGTTTGTAACTTCAGCTTCATCTGCATATGGTATGGCTTCTTCGTGTAAAACACTTTATGCAGATATAACACATTCGTCGCTTTTATTTGCATCAACTCGTAACAGCGTCATTGCTGATGAAGTGGCTGTTGTCGAGTTGGAGCTCTAATTGGTAGAGTGATCTTTTTCGTTATAAAGATGTCGGTTATCTGGCTCCACACACGAAATGCGCACATGAATGTTCGCAATGAGTTGTAACTAATACAAAGGGTCTTATCTTGCTGATAAATCAAATCAAGCGTGAAACTGGAAATTGCCAGAGAGCAGTGATTCGCTCGCAGGAATTCGGCCGTGATGTTAATGTTGATAACGAATTGTTCCTGATATGCTGGCAGGAATGTACTTTAAGTTTTGCGACTCCGAAGCTTTGAAATGTAATGGCCTTTTAGCAGTTGGGGCGCAGTGTGGAAATATTTGAATATGGTGGCAGTGTCAGTGTCCGCTCTCTTTGTTTTGTCAGTTTCTATTTGTGGAAGAGGCTTTGGCCGTGGTTGAGGGTTCGATTAATCATCCAGGGTCGTATTGACTTAATCATTTAAGCATTTGTTTGACCATTTGGCTACTCGAGGAAACTGGCAGTGAAGGTAAACCATCGAAGAAGATTAGGATTGCAAGTATTCCGAGTTCAACGGATCCAAGTCCAACACAAACTAATGAACTAAAACTTGAACAAAGCCGCAAACTAAACACAATACAGATCTGCTTATCCCTCAAGAAACATCCATTATCCTGGAATCAATGGACCACTAGATTAGTCCGAGGTGGCGTCTTAGAACTCAATGGAGCAATTACGGGACCGATTACAGTCCTATACTCTCCACCACTGTCGAGCAAATTACTTGATACAACTGTCCTGAGAGCTGCTCGTTAAGACGGCATTGTCCCGAGGTGGCCGAACGCCATTAGCATCTCCACAAATCTCAAAAAACTATTAATTTACGATATAATTCCGGCAAAAACCAGTAACGATCCCTCGGAGCCGCAAACCCGGCAAACTTATTAACATTTCTTTTTCGCTCGCAGCCGATTCGATTTAAGCTATTTACAAGTAATTTGCGTCTAGTTAGAAGGTGAGGCGCAGCTTCGATAAATAGGAAACTAAGAGGGTAATGAAGTAATTAAGAATCACGTAAGCAAATGCTGAAAGACGAGATAAAGGCGAGTGGCTGCAAATAAAGCGAACGCTAAGTAAATCTCTCCAAGTATTCGCTGAAGAAGTGCAATTAGCGTCGACGGTGGACGTGATCGGAATCGAGAGTCGGCGTTCGAAGCTCGCCAAAACTTGGAACTCGTGACAGCAAACAACACCACCACTCTGTTTCTCTCAAACCCGACTAGTTGTGATTTAGGGTCGACGACTAATGTCCTCCCGGCTTTTTCCTGACCTCCTTACGAGAGAGACAGCACGGATGTGGAGGAGACTGTTAAAATGTCCGCGCCTCGTAAATTATAACACAGAACGGACTAAACGATTGGGAGGTCAACGAGCGAATGGAATATTAATTCACAGACGGAATCAAGATTTTATGGCCATTACCAAATTTTATTTCGACTTGTCCCGAAACTACCAATATTTTATGACTCAGAAGCGTTAATTAGCTTTTAATACGATTAGTCCTCTGAAGAGCTTTTTTGTAAAGTTTGACAGCAGTTTAATAATTTATTATATAATTTTGCAAAGCCGATTGTTTGAAACGGTCTTCAGGAATTATCTAAGAAACTTAAATTCAAACATCAATTAGCTCAGAAATGCCAAACCGAAGTACCCTCATCTAATTCCCTCTAGACAGATTTACACAGCAACTCTTCCAAAGTGAGATCAAATTTAGTCTTGAATTTTAATCATTTAGAGCGTGGGTCTGACTTGAAATTACATAGCACTGTCGCGAGTCCACTATTTCTTTAACACAGTAATAAATTGTTATTTGACAAAAAAATTGTACAATAACACATAAGGTGCACGAGCTTGTGGCAATTTTAAAAGATTTGTATTCCAGACAAGCGGTCTGGAGTTACCCAATTTTTAAAAAATCTCATTTTTTGTGTTTCCCTGCATGAGCGTCTCTAATTGCGCAAAAAGCGCCACTTCATCAGCCAAATGGAGAATTTCAGGCACGCCTTGGCCATAACACACAAAAATCCTATTCGAACAAAAATAGAATATTATACACGGGGGTCCTATTATCTAAATCTACCTACAGAGCGCAGTGCTGCCACTCTTCATTCGTGCCTCCGTGCTTATAAAGCTTTGCACATTCCTATCGCGCACTTGAAAAATATTTTCGCACGGTTTGAATTAAACTCATTCCGCTGTTTTTCGAACAAAACATACATTCTAGTGCGACTTGTATTTCTTCGCAAGTTTGGTGAAGCAACTTTGATGTTGAAGCTACCATCAAAGAACATATAATCCATAAATAAGTTACAACACACCACCTGCCGTCTTCACCTACGTCTTGAGTGCCTTCAGTCAGCAGAAACGATGTATCTGAAAGTATACTGCTGAAACGTGATACGAATGAGAAAGGAGGGGCGTACGTGGGGTACAGAACTGCGTTTACAGAACGAATAGTTTTGTGAAGTGAAATTTTTCATTATTTATTGTGTTTTTATTTGATTTTAATCAAGCGAAACAAATTAGAAACTGTTACTATTTAATTCAGTCTTGAAATAATTATTGGAATCTGTGACGCTTGTTTTATCTATTTTGTTTCGTATCCTGAAATCACTGTCAAATGAATTCAGAGTTGTTATAATTTCAGTTAACAGAGAGATAGGTCCTATCATTTGGCGATTGTCATTGATAATAGCTCGAAATGAACATGTCCAGCAAATGAAGTTTGAGGACACGCAACTGCCGCTCATGCATGTTTAATGGAGTAACCGTGCGTTGAACGGTCTTTATAGGTCGTTCTTTCAGACTTTTCTCTCGCAATCTAAACATAATCAAGGAGTGATATACATTTACAAGACACGAACATCTGCTATTGTAAATGGTGTGTCACTAAGGTAGCTCTAGTGAGGCTAATGTTGCGGAATATAAGCAATTACACAAGAGAAAACCGTATTTGATTTGAAAAACGCGAATTTAATAGATTTGAACCCTGACTTTGTCTCTAAAAAAGTTAAAACTCGAGTGAATATTTATAGATTTTTTATTGTAGAACGTTGAGCGAAAAAATAGATTTATCTGCGAATCGACATGGTTTTGCTTTTTCTCTTATTGGTAATTCGAAAAACAAATACCCGTGTAGAGTACACGAACGTGCAAAATTACCATTACCCTACAATTTCAGATGTTCGAAATTTACGAGTTTCAAGCATGAAAAAGCCAATCGTAAAATATTCCTTGTAAATATTCATTTTCTCGGAAATTATCTTTGACGTCTCGTAAAATTTGGATTAGGAAAAAAATTAAATAGGTTTCGTTTTATTTTTAGCGAGATGAATTTTCCATGTCGCGCGAAAAATGTAACACATCTGGAAAACCTCGGAATTTAATTTTTTCGAGTGTTAATATTTTAAAGCTTCATTCGAGCTCTTGCTGCAATTCCGGACCGAATCCGGTGTCGATGAATGACTGCTTATGGAAGTCTTTAAAGTCCTCGAGCAATCTTTTCATCTAAAAGTAGGTATTTTCTTTCTTTGCACTTCGTGAGTAATCTGCACGATCTCGACATGCAAGGCAATAGAAAAATATATACCTAACGACTTTTCCTCCACGCTGTCATTGATTCATTTCGTAATTACAAAGTTCGGAACTCGTCCGTGTAAATAATGACTTAATTAAGAAAATACTCTTTTGAATTCCGAGGAATATTCGACGAGTCTTACGTGTAAACAACTTATAATTCACTCGCATGAATATTCAAGGCTTACCTGCAAAATTCGGAATGCGTGAGGAATGTCATAAAGATTTATAGAATTTCCGGGGGCGGTTGTGGAAACTGGGGGCGCATTGTCGATATTAACAGCAATAACAATCATAATTAAATTTCGCTTAGAGCTCAGAGCGGCATTTTTCACATTATTGAGTTTGAAACTTTAAACAAGCAATTTGTACTATATTTTTTCAACACTAAACGCTCAGATTACCGTGAGATAAATTTCATGACTACGTCTGCAATTTTTAAATAACAAAGCGACATTGGAGCAACATGATCGATAACACCTAAAATTATTGTACCATATAGAACCAGATAACCCTCACTAACAAAGTTATATATCATAGTCGTTGATGAACTGCTGGGATTATGGCTGAGTTAGGGATGTTCCGAGATAATCCATCTCCTTTTAAAACGCCAAACTAAAACTATTTAATTATCTCGTTTGCGCATTTTTCGATAGCAAATTGTTCTGATTAACCTTGCTTTCAGCAAAATTGCGTCCGGTTTGGCCGGAATAAAAGTGGCGGACCGCGATTTCCGGTCATAAAGGAAGTAACAAGCCAATTATCTCCGCTGTTGGATATTTGCTTTCCAAATTTGTAAGCCAGGTTTTTCATTACGTTTTTTCAATTACTGTGAAAAAACACTGACCTTTTCACGAACTCCCGATAAGTTTGTGTTCAAATAAATTAACAGTTTCTTTGATGTAGGAGTTGGCTTTGTTAGCTAAAATATTTTTCCATCATTTGGAATTAAGTGCGTCTGTCTAAACCGGAGTTGACTTTATGATAAAGCTCTGATTAAAGTTGTAGTGCTTTATGCTTAGCCCACGTCACTTACAACAGATCTACCCATGGATAAATTACTGCGGCCTAAAGCTCATAAATCTCGAAAATGTGCTTTGTGCGCCCTAATAATAGTCAAATAAAGGTAAATAACGTTTTTTAAGCTTTTTTTTGATTCGTATTTAAGGTGTTACGAAGCTGCAATTAGGACATTTTAGAGTCTTATTCGTGGCAACTCTGAGTCAAAGTTGTTGAAAAACCTGCTCTTGAGGGTTCAGTCAAGTAAACGGAAATGCATGGAGAGAAGCTTCGATATTATCTGACGTCTGTACACTTCAAAGAGGAGACATCTCGTTTGTTTTGTAAAACCCGAGCTTTTCCCATTCCGAGAACTGCCTGTTACCGAGCAAAAATGCGGCCAATTATAAAAAGGATAAGTAGATAGCAACAGACTATTAAATGTCGAAAAATATAAAGACAAAAAGCGACCTTTGTCTGTCTTGTTAGTACACGTTTGTTGTTTCCGCGACTGTATCTTGTTCATTTTTTTTCTGTAAGTTGTCGCGTCGCATTATTTAATCCGTTTTATTCAAATCAAGTAATAGAACGCAAACGGCAAAAAATGCGGATCGATTCTCCGATTCTCTAAAACAGAACCGTATTGACTTTACCGGAGGCATTCCGTCCCGAAAAAATATAAAAGGACGAAGAGAAAGACGTGAGTCGTAGATGCTGACACACTTTAATATGTAAATCGTGAGTTATGCGACTCCCGAGGGAATTTTATCCATTTTTTGTTCCTGCATTTATTGTTATACCTCGGGCTCGCTACTGTGATATGAATGACTTGTGGCACCTCAATGTTAAATATTTGCCAGTGAAAAAGTGGAAGCTCGGATTTACCGGCGATGGGGATGCGTTCGCACATTTTTACGCCGTTTTGACGCGGACTGATCCGGAAATGACATTCTCCATTTTCTTAGAATACATCGAAACGACTCACCGTCATATTTACTTTCGTCACCCCGCGTCAAATCTGCAGAGGGTGCCACTTACATCACGAAAATTAAGCTCGCATTTAGCTTATTACAGAAGCGAGGGGAGAAAGTGGATGGATCGGGAAAAGCATTTTTAGACGGGATTCGGCAACACTGAGATTAAATTTTTCGCGTCTCGCGCTTTTTAAATATGCCAGAAATAATTACACCATCCCCTGTCAGGCTCATAAGTTTGCCCTAAACTACCATATGATCAAATAAATGAATCATACTCGACAAGTAATCCAATTAGATTAATAATTAAAAAATATTACATCAAGGTAAAAGAATAATGTAAGAAAAACATTATACTCGTTACCTATAACTTGTAAAAATATTACAGCAGTTAATTATTAATGAAAAATAAAACGATGAAAATAAGGCGTGATTAAGGCAGTAGACAGAACAAAACTATTAAAAATCGTTGCACAAACTAGAGAAAAATTTAAATAAAAACGCCATCCGAGCTGGCAAATTGGAACACAAGGAATGTCAGTAATGTCGTCCTAAAAACTTTATAACAGAAAATGAAAAAATAAAGGCACGTCGATCGGTAACATCTCTGCGAGTTTTTGCAAACGCTCAGATATGCTGGAACTGAATTGGTACTTTATGAAATAGTCTGAAAAACGCTGCTCTATCGTCGAGAGCTTCCAAATGGCAAGTCTTCGTTATTTTCAGTGCCCAATTTGATTTAACTAAATGGCAATCAGGCGATATTTGTCTTCGTTTTGGGCTGGCACCGCGACGCTGATGGCAAGTTCAAACAAGCATCGCTGTCAAGTGTGTCTGTGTAACCGCGCAACAAATGTTACACCGGCCGGATTTAAAAGGATTTTCCAGTAATACAGCGTATCCTGTTTATGTAAATGGGCCAATCTCTGGGGCATTTCATCCGTTCAACTCCCGACCATATATCTCACTTTGATGAAGTACACCCTCACTTAGGCTAATTAAAGAAGGTAACCGACATTTAATTAAGGCAAATGCGACAAAACTTCCGAAGCGAGCGTATTTTTCGTCGCGAAAATCCGCCGGAAATTTATGGATCCCACAACTGCCATCATTAATGCAATATGTGTATTGAGTCACGTACTACTTTTAATAATACGTCCCCCAGTAAATGATTTATGTGCCGAGCGCTCCAAGTCGGAATCACACTTGAAGTGCTTTTATATACCGAGCGATTTTCATAAAGTTTTGATTGCCGCAAGGAAAAAACAAATCGGGAAAATCGAGCGTGATTTATGATTTTGCGGAAATGACATACGAAAATGACCCAATGCCATCAACAGAAACCTCAAAATAGCAGGTGTGTACGCGTTGCCGGCTTTCAAGACAGTATTATGTCGGAAAAGCGCTCGGGTTTTTTTGATACTCGATTATGGAGGTTGTAAACTTGTCAATAGCACTGAAATGAGATCGGTTAAGATATGCAGCAGCGATATTAAAAGGAATGATTTATTTCCCCACAAAGTATGGAAATTCACTTGTCTTTATTTCGAGTTAACCCCGATCGAATATTTTCACATGGAAATTGCCTAATTGGCTAACTTTAAGTCAATTTCAGCAACTGTGCAGAGATGCTAGTTAAATTTAAATGCGGTTTAAATTGCTAATAGTAAGTGGTGTAAATGATCCGAAGGAAGGTGTTTAAATATTAACGCTTCTACTTAACGATTACAACCATTATTATTTAAATAGCTTCTATCAAAGCAGACTCGCCTAAACCCTAATTTAATTTATTAAATATTTGTAACCGAAGTTGATCACAATTGTTAACAGACTCGGCACTAAATTATTTACAACTTTAGGCAAGAAACCTAAAGATAAATCAAAAATTTATGGCTGTTCCATTTTCAACCTCAAAATATCGGTGCATTTAATAAATATTTTGTTTATTATATTATAGTGATTCTACAAAAAGTTTTCATAAATGTTTTACGATCGACTGACTACTTATTAATAATTTAGACACAAATATTCGAGAAAATAGCTTATCTAACAAATTATATACCGATAACAGGTGAATGTCTTGTAATTTCACGGTCGGATCAAGACATTCACAGAGTTTTAAATTATTAAAAATTTCAAACTTCTTTGTTATGGTGTTACGTGAGCCGTATCTGTAACGAAGTTTTTATAGTAAAGTCATTAATTCTTGCACCTCACTGGCCAAGCTGCAGCTTCCTGCTGCTCTATAATATGATCGGATATTATATCATCCTATTCATCTAAAATTTACGTCAGGTAATGGATGCGTCCATGTTATAATTAATTTTATATAAATTTTCTCTTAAGGGATGGCTTAGCTAACGAGAATATTTTTAGTTTCAGGTAAGAACACCTCTACTAGAATGTGTGCGAAATTGGGTTTTATTAGGGTAAGTGAGTAGGTTACAAAATAGAACGTTTCCGTTTTAATCTATTATAAGCAGTTTCAACAAATTCGTCCAAAAGTCAAAGCACTCTAGAAAATTTAGATTATTTATTAAAATGTCTCAAACTGATTGTCTATTTTCCATGCGGAATGTTTAATAAATGCGATGAAGTCAAGAGAAAAAAATACATTTGAACATTATTAAATACCTACCAAAACAAAATTTTAATTACTTGAAGTACAATCGATATTTCTTTTACATGTTGGACAGTGCTGCAAACTGGGATGCAATATTAAAGGATGTCTGTTGCAGAAGTGAATTGTGCTAAACGGATAATACAACAGTGACCCATCTGCGGTGCACACTGATTCTGATTAATACAAAAGACGGTTGAGTAATTTAATAAAGCATGTCAAAACTTGGTCATAATAAATGCTCGAAGCATAACAGCATTCATTGCAATAAATACGACGACGTTAACCAAGTTCGCAGTCCTTACGTGATACTGACTAGCTCGTAAAGTTGTCGCCTGAATTGCGCTTTCAAATTACTACAAACGGCGAAGACAAAGTGCAAAAAAAACATTTACTATCGATTGTAATTGCGCCAAATTATTTCTTGTCCCAGAACAATTTGCCCCTTGTCGCAATCGTCCAAAGTGACAAAATCCTCGTATTTGTGATAACGTCACGTCAGCACGCTTTGAGATGGGTAAAAATTAATTGTTTGGCTTCTGGGATCGTTCAAATGTCCCCATCGTCACATATCGATTGAACCGTTTGCGAATTGCGGTCAAGAGATGGGTCTAAAATGTCTGCGACGCCGAGTTTCAGTAATGAACAAGTTGCGGAAGTGCCTCGAGAGGTTCGGCCTTATACAGGTGTTCGATCTTGTAGTTGGTGTTAGAATTAAGGGCCAGTTGAGAGCCCTAACAATTGTTTCTATAACAAAGCGAAAAAACAATTTGACAATCAGTCAAATTTTTCATCCGTCATTAAATTCATTCCGGTTTGCATTCTCACAAAAAATGACTTCGACCAATGTTTTTACGGGGATGGGCAACAACCGCAGTTCCAGCAGGGTCCTGAGACCGCCAGGAGGAGGGTATCACAACATTTTAGGATTATCAAACGAAGCAAAAATATCAAAGACGCCAGAACGCGAAAGCGGCGAAAGTGACAAAGTTGTGACCGAAAAGGCTAACCCTGAAACAAAAATTGAAAACGTAGCCACAGAGAGGCCAGAAAATCAAAGAAGGGTTCGTGTACCTCCTGGAGGTTTTTCTTCCGGCTTGTGGTGAATCGAGTCATAATAAGCTTTAGATTGTTACATTATTGTTAAATTTTGTCTCACACTTTTAATAAATTAATTTAGCTTAAAGGAATTATTTTTGTTTTCCTGAATTATTTTATTGGTGTAGTTGATTTGTTGTTTCTCTTTTATATTTATGTCGATTTGGTAATGTAATGTAAGTCTTATCTAACAAATATTGGTTTTTATTATTCCAAAACCCTTCTGTTTACATCAAGCAATTTGTGGACGAAAAACGGATCAAATAATTTAGTTGCCATTTTCCCAAATTGTCTATTGTTTGTTTTGTTGACGTGTAAACATCTTCGTCAAACTTTCGCAACTTTATCAAAATTTTTCGTGTAACAAATCAAGATGGGGACCCAAAAAGTGGTAATTCCAAGGGGTTTGATCAACCCCAGCGAAACGGTAGTTGTGGAAATTCCTGAACAGTTCAAAGATGTCAGCACAGTGGTAGCTCGCCCAAAATCTGCAGACATGTCGATCCCTCTGCCCCCAACCCCCAAAAACAGGCTAGTTGCAAAACCAGGTCGCACTTGGCCTAAAGCAGACAATCGAGGTGGTTTCGGTGCATTATACGACGACGAAGGTATCACCTGGGGCGGCCGACCTAACGAAGAAGAATCAAGTTACGCCACTCCATCACCACGTCCCCCTCCGCCCCCGAAACGGTTCTCTAAAACACCGCCCGGCACATATCCCCAAAGAATCCCCAGGAGGCCTTGGTACATGGGTGATGAAAGAGCTGGCATCACTTGGGGCGGCAAAGGAAACAGGCCCATGAAACAAGGGCAGCGGCCTCGTCCCCCGGGCTGGGCCTATCAAGAGTTGTCACCAGGACCAGTAACATATCCAGGAAAGTTCGGAAGTGTCAGGTACCACACGGATTTTGATCCTAATCCAGCTCTGCATTCCACTCTGAGAGACCTTGATGACCCAATAGAGAGGACCATGTACTGTGATTTCCGACCTTCACGAGGCATGTCTCCGCGTCCAAATTCTTTGGGAGAAAGTCCAGATTCGTTAAGACATTGGCACTCCAGTCTGGGCTCAGTCAGTCCTCCCCTTCGACAAAAAGGACAATATTACTCCGACTCCTCGCCTGAGGAGTCACCTGAGGGGTCACCAGAGCAATACGGGGCTCGACAAGCACTTAGTTTTGGTGATTCTTCTGAGGAAGGAGGTGCTTACTGCGGGTCGCCCGAGTGCGCAGCTTCACCAGAATCATCTGGTGGAGATTCTGGTGAAGAAGCGTATTATCAGTCTCCACCACCTCCTCCGCCACCAACAGTTGAAAAAGTTCAAGAGGTGGTAGACGACTTGGAAACCAGAGAACTCAAAAAGTTTATTGCAAGGATCAGAAAATATCAAAATGCGAGAAGAGGACTTGTCTTTACTGCAGCTACTTTAGATACTGCCCAAGACATAGCCCGATCTGCCAAAAGATATTAGCACATTAATGCCGTTTCCAGAACATCTGTTGTAATAGTATTTCTAAAATTAAGATTAAACCCTTTGGAACAAAGTGGTTTTATTTAAATTAAATATGAGTTAAAATAGTAATGCGAAATTGTTTTGTAATACGGTAAACTGCGTAGTTATTGGCCAGTTAAGCAAAAATCTAAATTTGAAAAACCATTACCACCTTTTAGCCCAGTCAAATTAGACAAATCGGTGTAAAAAATTCCTAGAGAGTTGAAGATTTTTTTAAAAGCGTCCTTTACACTTGGATAGACATATATCAAAAGTCCCCGAGGTTGGGGAGCGAGCTCGCGGAGGGGGAGGGGGTTAACGCAGTGTTTTTTTTTGGTTTTTTGTTTATATTTGGAAACTGTTACTCCTATCAATATTTATCTTTCTACCAAAATTAAAGTTGCCATGATTAGATCGAAAACCCTTCTATCATTTTTCCAAAAAGTGTACACTTCTTTCACACAATTTTATTTATTGAGAGCCACTTTGTGGCCTATGGTAGTTTATTGACAGTTAATAATTTCCTTGAATAAAATGAACAACGTAGTACAGGGACGTTTTGAAACTTTTTAAAAATTGTTTATATATCCTATTAAACTGAAATTCATAGTAGAATTCCAACAACGCATTTGAATTTTTTGGAGTGAAAAATAAAGCACAAATTAAGAGTTTCTGTAAAAGAAAAAAATTCTGTGTTAAACTACTACAACGACACGTTTTGAGCTAAGAAAACACAGCAGAAACCTTTAATTTGTGCTCCATTTTACTTCAAAAACTGCCGTTTTGTCAATAATTTTAAAGCACACGCACATTTTTGTGATCCTAGTGTAGCAGTGTTCAAAATTTGGGACTGTAGGTCAAAAACGATTTTTTTGAAAATTATGCATTTTCGTTATACACAAATTTTACTTTGTGAATTCCTTCGTTTTGCCATTTTCTATCTACCTTTAAATTTTTGCTAATTTTGCTAACACACTGTACAGAACAGAAAATGACGGAGTAGCAACGGCTCTATACACATCTGATTAAAATAAAACTACCGTAAAACGTGAGTCTTCCAAAAAAATTTCAAGAACCTTCTTATGATTTTTGGTCTTGTTAGCATTAAGTCTTGCTTTGGACTTTCGAAAAAATGAGGAGATTAAGAGGCTTGTTAATGTCTTCAAGACAACAACAAGACAAGATCGAGGGTAAAACCAAAACATTTTCTGTCTTGTTGTCAGTCCTAATTTATTAGACCGTTCTCTACTAACAAAAAAATGTATTATAAAAAAAAGTAGCAACTAACTAAAGTATATTTACGGTAGTAAATAGGTAAATTAAAAAAATAAAAGAAAAGAATTTTTTAAGCGTACCACGAGTCAATATTTCTTGGATGATGCCGATGATGAAGGATTAAGACACAAACTAGTGTAAAATATAAAAAAATAAATAAATTCGTATTTTTACAAGACATTTTGTAATAATGCCTGTGATAATAATCATACACTTCATTCGCTGTTTTAGTTCATATTTAATTGTGTTGTAAGTAATACTAATAAAGTATAAAAAAATGTACAATTTTGTTGTTGATAAGAAATTTATTTTTAAATTGTCATAATAAAAATAAAAAATTTGTTGCTTCTACTTTCCCGTTCTCTTACTCTCAGTTTGTGGCTTCTACAAATAAATAAAAAAATCCTAACAAGCTAAAACTTTAAAACACCAAGAAATAGGTGTTTCCTAACTACAACTATTAATATGCATTGAAATTGTTATATTCTTGATCCTGTTGGTAGTCGGGATAATTATGTTGGTATCCTTGATACCCTTGATTAAATCCCTGCTGATTATACGCCCTTTGTGGCCTAGGCGTCGACATGAAAGGATTAGGCATTTGGGGATGATTCCTGTGGAATTGCTCATTATGCCTAAATCCCGTACTTTTTACTCCCTGTTGGTAATGATACGGAGCGTGTTGTTTAGGGTAATTGGGATAATTTGAACTAGCCGATGGGTAAAAGTGAGGTGCGTTTTGATTACTCTGACTGGTTCCACCCCCAAACCTGTTCGCAATAGTACCACCACGCAACCATTTTTGCTTTATGTACTCGACGCCTTTATCAGCAATCATAACAATGGTAGCGTGCGTGTTTCCAGAGACTAGGGCTGGCATGATCGAGGCATCCATAACACGGAGCCCCTCAATACCGTAGACTTGGAGTTTGGGGTCGACCACAGCCATGGGGTCGGAGGCCGGACCCATCTTACAAGAGCCCGCTTGGTGGTTCTCCGGCCCGGTATAGTAGCGAGCTGCGCATTGCCAAAAGTCATCCGAATCATACCTGAAATGTTTTAAATTGAAAAAGTTGATTTTATATAAACGAATTTTTTTAGCAATTGAAACTGCATTTCTTACGTAAATTTTTTCTCGCAATCCCCGTATTCGTCGCGCATCAAAGTCAGGCCGTACTTGTTCTGAAGGACGCTCGTATTGGCCAATCTCTGCGTCACTCTGATTCCCTCGACTAGCGTCGCGACGTCTTCCGGTTCGCTCAAATAGTTGGCATACATGAGCGGGGGATCTAACGGATTGTTCGACTTCAATCCGATGTGCCCCCTACTCTTTGGATGCAGCACCACCGGCGAGATCGTCAGATGTCTCGGAGCGTCTGGATGTTCTGGATCCTTAGCCGCCCGCACTTCCCCGGAGGCGGCACAGTTCGCCAAATACCCGGCAAAGAAGATCTGCAAATCGGGATGAGTTCCCGAAGGATCAGCGAATTTCGAGTTGATCCTCGCCGTGACTTGTGACATGCCCGTCGAAGACATCGGCCCTCGCCGATTGAGGATGTAATCCAGAGCGTGGGCCCAGTCCAGGTCATGGACAGCTTTCTGCTTTTTCATTTCGTACGTCATGTAGAAAGTGACGTGGTTGTGGAGGTTTTTACCGACGCCGGGGAGTTGGTGGACTTGTTGAATGTTAACTTTGTCTAATTCTTCTTTGGGGCCGATGCCGGATAAGAGGAGAATTTGCGGCGAGTTGATGGCTCCTGCGGAAACGACGACTTCCCGCTTTACTCTGACTGTGTGTAATTTATTGTTGTAGAGGAATTGGACGCCTGAAACTGTCTTCTGGTTGTTGCTGCTGTTTATTAGAATTTTCGTCGCGGTGGAGTTCAGCATGACGTGGAGGTTGGGGCGGTCGCGGCCCGGACGGAGGAATGCCCGGGCGCTGCTTAGACGAGATCCGTTCCTACAAAAAATTCGACAAGAATAGAACAAACAAAACAAATAATCGATAAAGAAGCATGAATCTGCATACTCGTACGAGTTTAATACTATCATCTTGGTAATTAATTACTGCTCTGAACAGAGTTGTGAATACATGACGCTTATTTTTTAAATATTTACGTGGGCGTTTGTTTGGAGAGTGTGAAACAACTCTCCCACTTCTTCAAGAAATGTACTCGTAATTCAGAATTTACATGTGAAAACAACAAAAAATTGCTTACCTTTCAGAAACGGTTATGATTGTGAAAATAGTGCCCTTGTCATTTGAAGAATTGTTAAACAAACAGCAAACTAATAAGTAAATTAAGAAAAATTGATGGAAAAAAATAAACGCAACACATAATAATAGTAGTAAATCAATATGAGCATTTATTTTTTGTTAATAAAAATAACACGCTACTCATTTATGAAAGCTAATACTCCATTATGGACTTTTTTATTCATTCAACACCAAGGTAATCCAACAAGAAGATAGAAGATGGCTTTATATACACAGACTGCTCTGTCTAAACCCCACATTAGAAGTATTGGGAGTTCTAATAACAATAGAAATCTGAAAATTTTTACTTACAACATACAATCTGTTACATTACAAAAATATTTTTAAGATAGCGACACTTTCGGTTATACTGGAAGTTGCTATTAACTTCCTTTTTGAAATAAAAAGCTATATTTTGTAATGCGTTTTTTATTAGATTAGTTTTCCTAAATTTAGCCATGTACAGAATATTTAGGGCTCTTTATTTTTTTTTAATTGCACCTTTCAATTCAGAAATCGATGACTCCACCATTTTTTAAGATTTTGAAACCATTTTTAGCTTATTTGAAAGAAAAAACAAAGTCCTTTATTTTGGTGTTTTCCAATTTCTAAAAAGTATGACAATCCCAAAATTACACATTTAAGTTTTTAAACCAACATTCAATGAATTTATTTCGTTTTCACGGAACTTATAACACAATTTTGTCGTTTGTTTAATTAGAAATGTTTCTTTGGCAAATTATGTAAAAAAACTGTGGTTAATAAGAAATTTCTTACAATTTCAAAAAAAAACATAATATGAAAATAATCTTAGATAGCTATAGAGACTGGTGATACAGATCGATACAGAAAAAAATTCTCCTTCAACTAGTAAAATAAAAATTGGGACATTCCATTTGAAAAAATTAAGTACTTTAAGTTTGTCCAAACTTAACCATAAAAAAATTAAAAAAAAACAACTTTTGGAATTTATTAACTTTTTTCCAATTTTGAACACACTGGGGGACAGATATAGGCTTCTCTTTTAATTTTCTAAATGTGATTTCGAAATCCCTAAAAACAAGAAAGCTACCGATTTTTGAAGCGACAGGTGCTCAAAAATTTAAAAAAAATCCTAAAAAAGCTGATAAAAATTACTTACCTAATCCAAAAACACAGTAAAAAACATACCTTTTAAATTTAAAATAAGAAAGTTAATAGGGACATTCGGCATAACCGAAAATGCTGTCTTTTTGTAAATATTTTCATTGAGCAGAACTTAACGGATTATATTTCTAATGTGAAGTTTAGACGTAACTGCCTGCGTAAAGTGTTTGAATTAATATATATTACTTGATTATAAATTTTACAATGGCATTTGAAAATAGTTGTGGAAGTATGTTATGTTACAAGTGCCACGGTAAGTCTGCCAAAAGTATATAATTATTATATCTCAAAAACTAATAATTACATAGAAATCAGAATTTGCTACTTAATACTTTATATTTTTCTGTATGCTTGTAATTTTTCAGAATTTTTCTAGAGTTCTTTATAATCCAAATTAATTAATAATGTGTTAAATGCATTGTAGTATTAAATCGCTGTACCAAAATATTATTTCTTATGTCATTCTTAAACAAACGATGCTTAAATATTTTTGCGCAAAAAGTTGACTTTATTTTATATTTTCAAGTTTCTTATTTTATTTCAAACAATGAAGTAAAAGAAAAATTGTTAAAGCTTGAATTATCTGGAAAAAAATCGTATCAGATTTTCCCCGGTTAATTTTTTGCGTGACAATAAATATCTAATTATATATCACATAAACAAGAAGAAGCATTAATAAGTAAATAACATACAATAAATGAATCATTCCAAACCTCATTCATTATCATGTTAAACGCTGTTTTGGAATTATGTATTATCTATTTATAAATTCCTACCCAATTATCTACCTAATACTTAATTACGTATTATATTATTATTTCTGTAACATTTTAATAACGACCAGAAAACACTTTTCTTCTTGCACAGCTATTTACAATTTAGCATTTTATGATTTAGTTCAATGAATATTTAAAATCTTGAAACATGAATTATTAAACAATACACTGAAAACAAATTTAATTTTTACGACTCGATCAATAGTAAATCGTATGCACGACATAAAAATTGCAGGTTATGGTAATCATTACCATAACAGATAATTTTCATGACAATTTAACAACATCCATAAAATTTATGCTACAATTCTAATAGATGAACGTTGACCTTTTGTCAGATAAATAATTTAGTTCAAACAAACAGAATCAAAAGTCAGTAGTGCGAAAACTAAAACCTTGACTTTGACCTCACCTCACACTCGACTGGGCTATAGTAAACCCATGGTACTGTCGCCCATTCAAATCGTCACTGACAGGATATCCCAACTCCTTCGCCGCCTGCATAACGTCTTCTGCCAATTCGGGATGATGCGGAAACCGGGACGTGGTCATTGGCCCACCAGTACCATGATAAGCAGCATCGACAAGAGTACCAATTTGCAGATTATCCTCTGATTTTTTGAAAACTGGGAGTACGTCTTGGTACCCCCATCCCGTATTGCCCATCGTGGCCCAATTATCGTAATCCTTAGGATGCCCCCGCATGTACATCATCCCATTGATGACACTGCACCCACCCAAAACCTTCCCTCTAGGCCAGGAACACCTCTTTTCCGGAAATCCAAGACATGCCTGTTGTTCCGGTTCCGTCTTGTAGTTCCAGTCCATGTGTGGGTCTCCATGGTAGCTTATAACCATCGAAGGCACTTGGGACCCTGGTGGTTCGTCACCGCCGGCTTCAATCAACAAAACCTTCCACTCGGGGACTTCCGAGAGTCTTCCTGCCGCCGTCGCACCGCCGCTGCCGCCCCCGATCACCACAAAGTCGTACTCTATGTCAGGCTGCGTTTTCGGAACGACTCTTTGGCAGATTTCGGACAAGTCGCATTTGTTCCGTATGAAAGTGTCCAAAAGGCTCATGAAGAGGACAAAAGCGCCGCCCCCGCAAGTGTTGGCCAGGGACGGACCGATGTAGGGCGCCGCACAACCACACTCCATCGCTTGCTATTGACTGAGTAAAAAACAGGTTCGGATTAACGTTAAATAACCGGTGGAACTGTTATTTGGTCAAACCCGCGACTCTGAACTGTTATCGAGATGCGTTGTTACGTCAGCGGGGCATCCCGTCTTCACAATCGGACTTACTTAGCTCGGATTATCCAGTCGGATGCGCACGATTTATCGCCGGACTAATACATCATTGGGTTTTATTGGGCTCTAGTTAATCCGCGGTGGAAAAGTGCGAGAGGAAGGATTTTTGTCAAGGAGGAAAAAATGCTGATTGACTAGAGGCGCTGGAAAAAGGAGACGACTTCATGAATATTAATTGGCAAGGGAAAAAAGAAGGGTTAGTGAGGATACGTAAATTAGAAGGAAAAAGTCAGCTGGACTAGGAGTACATGTTTTGTTTATTCTATTTTATTTTTTCTGGAGAATTCGAATGGTTGTGGGACTTTTCTTTCAAAAAAATACAAAAAATGCAAATTATCAGAGCTTTAGCTAAAAATATACTTCTATAAATCTCCACGGTCAAGGATTATGCACTTTGTACTTATGTTTTTTTTAATTACGAAGCATTTTTAGGGCTAAAGCAAATTAATGTTATTTCATGATTCAACTTAATTCGAGTTGTCATTCACTTTGTATTCGTCAAGATAGTAACAATTATAATATAATGGCAATTCAGTGTCCGCAAATCGGCTCTTAAAATAAAAATTTCATTATACATACTTCATATTCTGCTGAAAAAATAAAAACATAAAATCAATAATAAAATAAAACAAAATAAACATACAATAGCACTTATAATAAACAAAAACTTTATAATTTAATTTACAAATTCAAATTTTATTTGAGTGCTTTGGCTGATTTGATAGTGAAACTAATTACTAATTTTCAATACGATCTCACACTATTAAATAAACTTTTTTTCTTGTAGTTGTTCACATTAAACTACCTACATACCATATTAATATACAATAGGGACTCGAATCTCCAAAATAATGTGAACTTACCCTCCGGTTGATCGAATAATTCGAAGTTTGTACTTAAAAAAAGATAATAATGTTATTTTTCTTTTTGCAATAACTTAAACGATTACAAGATCAGTCGCTGTCATTCGGCTTCTGCTGTACGCGAGTAATTTAAAAATGCTTTGTACAAAACGTAATTCAGTCACTCATGTTGAGAAATATAGAAAAAAAAGAGGAAAATAGTACATCGATTCATCCAAGTTTTCGTTTAACCATGAATGCCAATTATACCTCGGATAATTGGGCCTCTTACTGTATTATCATTTAGATGTAGATAAGAATATCTACTTTTAAAGCTACGACTTCTTAAAAATCAGTCACTAATTTATTATCAGCAGTTTAGAAGAAGTTGTTTTGATTGCTTCTAACTAATACGTATATGTAATTTTCTTATTTTGAGATTAAATTTCTTATCAAAATATTCGTTTTGTCCAAACATCTGTATCCACACTTTCTTATTTTCTGGTTTACGGTACATAAATGAGTCGTTTGGTCAGTACCATTAATTAGTATTCAAAGTTCAGGCCGTTAAGCCAAAAAAATAATCGAGAAATTGTGTTTTAGTGGTCATTCTTGTTTATATTTCGTCGGTTTTTCCATCCACAAACAGTCGGTTTATGTTATATCAACATACAATCAACACAACATTAAACCTCCAATTTAAACACCAGTCACAATGCTAAAAACACTAATCTTTATTCATTAAAACGCTGGTCACTCAACTTTCGCAACAACAAACTTCCCGAAAATCTTAGAATTAGTTTCATCAGTGATTATATCGGTTTTACCTACCAGCGTTCCTGTAAATCTCTCATACGTACTTACGTACACGTATAATTACGTTAATTACAATAATCTTAGTTTATTGTGTTAGTTAATTTCGATAATGGCTTCATCCTTTTAGCAGATGCGTAATTTCGCGCTTATGTGCAATTATTCCAGTTTGATAAATTAAGCGATTTGTGATGCAGTTAAAGATGCGTTCACACCTGACGCACGCACGCATAAAACAGAAAAAGAACATAAAAGGCATTGTTATGGCCGTGACAGAAAACAGCAACCATGTTAATTTAATGGACCAATAAAAGTCTTTCACACCTGTGACGGCTATTAAACCAGTGTGGTGGCTACTTTTTCTTCGGGCATTAAAATAGTTTGGAAAAATTTAAATCGGCCTGAAAATAGCCGCTCCACTATTTTTATGGCGCATAAAAGTGGAACAGCACGACAAAGTTGATAAATATTTTAAATAGCAGGGTTCGAGTTAAAAATTTATCCACTCAATGGCACAATGGCAGAACTGCCACTAAACATAAAATGTAATTACTTATAAAAATTTATACAATTTCAATTGAATGCGATTTGAATTATAAAACGAACGCGAAACAATAAATATGGGTAATATATGGACAGTCATCAATGACCGATTCATTCGTGCGTAAATAATTTCATTGTTCTAAAATTTATTTGTCACATTTAGCGAATTTTATGTCTTCTCGGAAAAAACGCTCAATTAGCATATTTAATTAATTTTAATTAGGGATTTAGAGTCGAGGCAGGAAACATAAAAATGTGTTTTTTTCATCATTTTATGTGTGTTTTTTTCTGGAACATAATGTAAAAACTATTAACGTTTTAGCAAGTTTTAAAATAAACATGAAAACCCAAATAATAACAATTTTACCGTTTGTTTCGCGTATTTGTTCGGCACAAATGAGAGATTGTCAATTAATTTTTTACCCCGGCGGAACTCTTCTACAATTGAATAAAAACCGAGAAAAGGAAACACAATTACACTCATTTACGTTGCCTTGAAATCTGTTGAATATTTCAGAGATCAATGAATCTAGTGCATCTCCGCTGAAAATCCAGAACATCCACTGTGCGTTTTCAGGTCACCAATTAAAAATGATCATTTGTGCAACATCTCATCCGGTGCAGCAGCCAAACAAAATCGATTCATCGAAGATAAAACCTCTCCAAAGCGTTTATTAGAGTCGACACGCGCAAAAATTTATTTCCATCGAAAACCGCACTTAGCCGGTCGATAATTGCATCAAAGACATTATTAGACGTGACGACCGAAATTGCATTACTGTTTGAAAAATTGCCCCCGTGTGCGTGTGACAACGAATGGTTTCAATCAAAGGCGACGATTTAATTTTAAAACGTAATAACTTTTTCGCGGATGATGAAGCTGATAATGCCATTAAGCGCGAAAATCACTCGGAAGGTTGTAACGTGATGTGCGAGAGGTGTACGGCAATATGAAACGGGCTATGTCTTTGTCAAAAGATGGCACAAGTGTGAGCTCGTATAAGGGCGAGTTTTAGGTAAACGGGGAGAGATTGTGATTGAGTTTGCTCCGTAATGTTGCAGACTTGGCTTCATTTGCACAAAAGTCGACGTTTAGACGGAATGGAAGACGTTAACGTTTGCACTGCTTCAAAGATCACAAGGATTTTGGGACGGCAACAACCAGGAAAAATGAAAACATATCGTTAAGGAACATTTGAAAATTTGACCCAACTTTTGATCAAATATTTTTGAACTATTTTAGAAACACTACTCTCCACTGTCATAGTGGTGTAGTACTGATTAATATAAAATAAAAACCTAAAAACAAAACATATTCAAAAATATTGTTTTTCTACTTTGGTTTTACAAATTGTTGAAAGTAGTTCCACAAAGATAACTTTTCTGCAGCTCCTTTTAGTAAATTTGTAAGAGTTGTATCGGCAGTGCTGGTCTGGGTGTCATCTGTCATCACTCATCACTGTAATTTAGCGTCAAGTCGTTTATTGATAAATCCGGAATAATTAACAAAATTAAAAGGAAATAGTTTGAATACATTTTGATTAGTTAAACTGAACAAAACTAACAACAAAAATAGAAAGTAGAAATAATAGTATATTACACTCGTTTTTTAAAACTTAATTGTGACACTCATTCTATTGGAGCACTCCTTCGTCGTGCTCCAAAACCATTCGTGCCACAATAGAAGAACGTCTTATAGAACGCGTATAATAATAATACTATTTTAAAAAATGATCTAGTTTTTATAGCAATATTTTTTCCAAAAGAAGAAGTTTAAGCAGACTACTTGATGATTTCTTCTTTTTTACTCACCTTGTATGTGACGTAATTTTACTATTCGAAGAAGTTTTCTTTTTGTAGTTTTATATTAAGATAAATGAAAACTTAACTAAAATTAGTAAATCAGAATTCTGAAAAATGTAGCAATTGGGGTTGATTAAAACTGTCGATTAAACGACTGAAATACAAATCGAAAGAGAAATTGAGTTACACACACATTTCTTGGTACTAAAACAACACTTTAACTTCAAAGATGCTCACTAGTTCCCACTTTATTCTCTAGAGGATGAAGTAGATACACATTTTAAGAAATCTTACATTATTTGAGCTAAATCATAAGTAAGTTCTAAATCTATGAGTGTGTAAATTTTCAAATAAAAAAATAGTTGGTTTTTGAAGTTTGTGTAAAAAACTAATAATCGTTAGACATTATAAAGTCGTTATTAGTCATTAGATTACTTTACTTCACTCATAGCGCAAGAATGCAGTTGTTTCCTTAGTGCCAAAGAAAACTGCTTGAAAACCCGGTCCCAAGTCCTTTGCGTCCAAATTCTAAAGAATCCCAACTGTTGCTCCAGTGTATGTTTGGAAATGAGGAGAACGTTAAAAAAATAAAAGACAAGGTTTCCCAATTTCGCTCCGCTTTTATGTCAATTCAATTCTAGGTTGTTTCTCTTGCCTAAGCTGAACCTTGTAGTTTATAACAAGCACGTAAAAGACATAACGTTTCCGTTTGCAGAACATCGGCTTGTTTCTAACGCAAATTAAACCGATTTTTGCCAAAAACAAAGTTGACGAAGTTTGTCAACAGGTTGATCCATTTAGCTATGCGGTTCTTGCCACAACTTTGTTCCTAATCTAATAAATTTGGACTAGTTTTTCGTGTCGTAAGCGAAACGGTGCATACACACTCCGGATTATCAAACAAGTTTTCGAGTTATGCCTGCGGGGATTTGTGAACTTGACTTTGGGATTTGAGACAAGCGGGGATCTTTAAGAAAAAGCGTTATGAAATTTATTGAAAGTGCATAGTCATGCATTGTGCAGATCACGTCGGGGACGAGAAGACGAATAAATATCGAACTTGTACACAAGAATTTATCTCGAGTAAAGCGCAATAAATTCCCTCGGAGATGTTTACAGTTTGATACAATTTTACAAAGTATCTTCGGCGAATGCGACGGCTTCCGGTCAATTTGTTAGGGCAACTTGGTGGAGTTTACGCTCCTTTTGATTAATGTAATTTCGGCACAACTTTTCGATGACACGTAAACAATCGTTTCGTTCAATTAAAACGGGAGAGCACAACACATCAACGCTCATAAATCCCCAGTTACGTAACAGCGGAGAGTCACGACAATTCCATAAATTGTTTAAAATTTTTAAAAATATGGAAGAGACAGGAAAAACGCAATTATTCGATTCCAGGAGGTTACGTCAAATTGCGTTTTGTGGAACAGGGATCCTCCTCCTGTGCAACTATTATTACACAAAAACAGTAATTTGAAACAATATCTTAATTTTATGTAAGCACTGACCTTGACAACATGCAAACTACTCATAATCTGAATTCCTGTTAAAAGATTAATAAAATCCATATAAATCATTGGTTTCCAGTAATTTCACGAAATTGGAATTAAAATTTTCGCAGTTATCTGATGTGTGGTTGAAACAATGTTTGATTATCGTATTATTACATGTTTTGCGGTTGGAGTCGTAAATGTAGAGAAGAGTTTAGTGGTGTAAATGTAAATTTACACAAGGATAAGATTACTCGGCGCTCCATAAAATCCGGTTGTAATAAAGTGACATAATTAAAATATAATTGAAAATCGTTACATTCTCGATAAATGCGCCGTTATGGCCACTACACATGCAATATTTTAATTTGTTGTAAAATACGGTTTTAAATGTAATTTAAGTCATAAATCCGGATTAAGTTGTGAATAATTCTCGTGTAATGTAATTAAATTTCGTGAAATGGTTGTATTTACTTGTACTCTAATTTGAAAAAGTCCGTTCTAAATAATGAAAAGTATTGTTTGTCAGTTTATTCTGTCCCTTTTATTCAAATGAAAGCTTGTGAATTTAAAATTGTATTTTTTACAAAAATCTTTTCAGGATTATTTTTATGAATGAATATCATTCTTTGCATACAAAAGAAACACTGGAACAAAACAAATTACCCACAGGCCATTCATACTTTATTCAGTTATTGAAATTCTGAATAGGTTTTGTGAGCGGAAAATCTAAGACGATTTTTCTTTTTTTTTGAGCGAAATCACTTAATTTTTTGCAGTGGTGACAGCGAAGGAAATCCGTGTCTGTGTAAAATGTGGCAGTCAACATGTGTTTGTTGTTAAAAATCAGACAAGCAATTCTCGTGGGTTGCAAGTAAGTTATTCCGAATTCATGCAATTCTGCACACAAACACGACCGACCATGTTACAGCTGCAATGAATTTTACAACGTCCCGAGCTCATGTGAAATTTAAAAAGAAGCAATCTATAATTTGTGCTGCAGCAGTTTTCATTTCCAATCCGGCTGAATCAGTGACAAAATACGCAATCTATTTTTCCGATGATAAATAGCGAATATCTAGTACAACGTAATGAACGAATATGGCATCAACTTTATAAATGGAACGGAATCCAGAAGCAGTCCCTGTGGAAGTCCTCGCATAGCCACCACTATGAACTCATATATCATGCAGAGTGTTCGTTGTTTTAATTAAGAGCACCATGAATTCGAATATGGATCTCTGTATAAATATTCATAAATTATGAACGATCGAGCCGGCCCTAATTGCATTTTTCCCTTAAGCTTGTCAATAATAAAATTACCATTAATCATTGTCTCAAGTCTTTGCTGTTAAACGAATTTGTTTTCGATTAAAATTCAATTGCTTTTTGAGGTTTATTAATCAGCGGTACCTGCCGTTAATTAACTTGTTATTCAAACGCATGCATGCCGGGAATTAAAACCGCAAAAAGATTAACACACTGCACACTGTTTGATTCTCGTTACAGGTTAATTTTTAATTAAAAAGTCAACAAGATTCGAGGCAAATGCAGGGAGAAACAACCAAACACTACCTATATTCGACGGTAAATTCATTTTCTGATATTACAGTGCAGCACTTGCGAGCTTTTTTGCCCCAGCAAATACAGCGCATAGTAATATTAGACTCTTGTAAACTCTTCAAAAGCTTTTGTAGTTGCCGAGTTTTTTGCCTCATATATAAAATCTATAAACTGTTTTAAAATAAAAACTTCTACATTTCGAAATTAAAGGGTTTTACATTATTAGTGTGAAATAGTTTAAAACTTCCAGATGGAATTATTAAAATTCCTCGTGTATATTGTAATATATTGTTTTTTGTGTGTGGAAAAGCAAAACAGTTTTTGCTAAACCAAAACTAGAAAACATAGAAATCTCCACTGTTTACACTTTGTTTGATGTTTTCACCAGCTAATATTAATTTTGTATACATGTTTAATCCATTTTGCTATTTTGTTCGTTTTAAAAATAGGATCTTCCTTTTTTCATTTCGGACGTTATCCGCATCTAGCTTCAATATTGCCATTTTCCAATAAAACGTAAGAAAAAAGCTTAATATTCGAAAATTAAAATTTCTCACGTGTATTAATTAGCCGTATATGCAAGAGAGTGAAGAGCGAGCTCCGGAGCCGGATTAATTCCGGTAAATTTTAATATCTCTGTTCACGTAGCAGCGATGTTTCCATTAATTACAAGTGCGGTGTAAATGTGGCACGCAGCAATTTCTAGATTGGATGTTTCGTTCTCTTCGCTGGTGGGATGTGTGCAAGGGGAAGGGAACTGGAGGCAAAATAAATTTCGGTCTAAAGGCTGTGTAATTATTGGAAATGGAGCATTTCATTCATTTAGAAAATTTTAAGTGTTGACCCACAAGAAACGCATTTGGCTATTTTCTAGATTAGGTGGGATTAATCACCTCGCGAAACGTTGAGTTGAATGAGAAATAGCGTCGGCATCTCAGATAAATAACAGAAACTGCGGACGTTCGTCCAAGATGCTCTCCCGTTCCTAAAATATCAAGTTTTTATTTTGTTTTGAAAGTTTTATATCCAGCCTTAAGACAAGCTACTTTCTACTTTATTTTATGTATTACACTTTGCGGAGCACTCCGGTAAAATTAGGCACATATAAATCAAATTTTAAGTTTACTCACTCTTAACAAAATGAAACTTCAATGTTCTTCATTATTTAATAAGTTAAAAGGCGGAGTTTTTTGACAAGCGCGTTTTTTCTTAAACATTTTCGTGCTTGATTTAAGCACGCGCTAACTTTTATTTTAAACTTTATTAATAAAAAAATTTCAATTTCTTGCTTGTTCACGTCTGACACGTCGCAGATAAAACAGTTCGTGGTTTTGGTCGTTAGAAATTACAGCTTAAAGTGGAGATACCAAAATATGCTTTTAAAAGGGGGTTAAGTTTTAAACGCAGCGGTGGTTTCGATGCAAATCGCATAGGAAGTTCTGGAAGAACCAAAGTGGAGATGATAGCCTAACCTCGTTAACTTGCCGCCTCTAGCTTTGAGCGAGTTCTTTTTATTTCCTGAAATCAAAAAAAGAAATCCCGGAATGTCATTTTACTTTCAAAGATAAGCTAAACAGCGATGATGGTCTGCATCCAGTGCGTGTGTTGCACTGGAGCGTACTTTTGGAAGGAATTTCGCAGTAGACCGCCAACAAAACACCCAAGCTATACGAGCACAAGTAGAAAGAAAATTAATTTTATCTCCGTTGCGCTAATACTATTTTCGCGACACTTTCGAAAATATTTTCGTATAAATTAAATCATGTTCAGAAAATACAGAACATAACTTGCGACTTTCATTAGCTGACAGCCGTATTACGGCGGCTTTCGAGTCTACCACAGGTGATGCTTTATTCGGAATAAAAATGCAAATATCGTGTCGATAGGAAATTTCTAACCAAGTCATATATTTTCCCAATAGCAGAAATACTGCAAAGGAGGATACAATACGTCGTGCCGACATATTTCAATGCTTTATTACACGAAATATATTATTCGTAAGATGAAAATGTTGTTTAAGTTAGATAGGTTTATACCTCAATGCCGGGTCATAAAAATTTTATGGTAGGAATATGTGATCTGCATCGAATCTGTCATAAATTTATAAATTCATCCTCGCAGAGGTGAAAAAGGAGATTTTGGTCCATTAAGAGTCGAGCGGACTTGTCAGCGCAATGCTAGAAACTCTCATTAAAACACTGCCAATTGCCATTTACCCGCCTCTGGCTGTTTTAAGTCTGTGGGAGAGTTTCAAACTGCGGAATTATGTAACAGAGGTTTGTGTACAACACTCATCGTCATGAGAGAAGTGCAAATGGCATAGTGTTTACCCATGACTGAAAATCTATAATAAAAGACCGAATTTTTAAATTCGGGTATTTTCCGCACCGGAATCCCCTAAACGGGTCATTCTGGCATAATTAACCCTGTCGAGTTTAACAAATACGCATTGTATCATGTCGATGGGAAAGAAAGCGGGCGAATGCCGGTGGTAGGTTGGGGGAGAAGTTGATGAAAGGGGACAAAGAGGAGGGCTGGAAGTCGCGTCATAAAAGGGCGCCAACACAAAACATCTTTGTGGCTTACGGCAGCCGCCTACGAGAAAATATATGAAAGTTTGAGGCCTCTCCTGCTTCTTGTTTGATAAGGGGCGCTGCTGCTCGTTCATGTGTGCACTTGTACTTTTATTAGCTCCGGAGTCATGAAAACATTTTCAATTAAACGACGGAAGCTCTCGAACGACCTTCAAATTTTCATCTTGCTTCCCTAGAAATGGAAAATTTTAACCAGGTTGTTAACGCCATACTTCATTCAATATCCCACCTGAAAAACTTTCGCGAATCAATATTTCTATTTTTGGTATTTTTACCCAAACACAAGGCAAGATTTTTCTTAAAAGCAGTTCTAAAAGAAGCTTAAAGTTTTTAATTGCTGTGGCATTAATTTTCAAGTTTTGACTTCTCTCACGTGACGTTAATTTGTTCTCACCTACTTTTAGCCTGAAAATATTCATATTTTTAACAAAATATTATATTTATGGAATCATTTTTTCCAAATATTTTTCATAACTGTTCTATCAAAAATATAAGCCTGGTAATAGAATTTTTTACTGTATCTCAAAAACTTATAATAAAACAAAAAACAGCGTTTTTTGTTAAACACTTTATACAGGGCCACAAATACGTGTGTTAATTTTAACAGGTAACAGAGCTCAACAAATAGACATTTCTTTCTTTTTAATTTTTCAATAAGTTCTGCAAATTTACTTAAAATTTGAAAAAGATAACATCTTGAAACATAAAATGAACCCGCCTACAAAATAAAAGTGCCGAACTGTTTTCGTTGTGATAGAAATGCACAATTTAAATAATTTACTATAACAATATAAACTGTTGGTAAGAGTGTAAAAATAATACTAATTATTATTAAAAATGGACCGGCTCGTTTGCACAAAAGACAGGTCAAAAACAGTGAAAATAATAAATAAGAAATTTGCAAAATGTTATATAGAAAAGTTCTTATAATTGATGAGTTTTGTTACGGGATAAAAATAACATACATATTTCTGGAACCCTCTGTATTTTTTGTGTGCATGTGAATTTTTTACAGTTTCTTAGAATAAATATTACATAACTCATTGGAAATACCCCTATTAATTACACTAGTTTACATATTTTTTCTTTTACCAAGAGATAATTTATACTGATTTTGTTTTCTGTTTACTCGCTGATAGCTAACATATATGTCATATTTGTCTATCACGTCTAGTTTTTTTTAATATATTCACTAAATGTTTTGAAAATTCGTTTTTTGTGCTTAGTTTGGCATTCGTTGTTTCTGTGATAAACTAATTGTTAAACATTTTATTTGCCTTAAAATATCGTCAAGTGAATGTAGATTAAGCCCTAACAACTTTTGTTTTGTTTGTGGTAAAATTATCCTAGTAAAACCTGAAAAACCTAAACGATCAAATGGTATAAACGTTTTCATCCAAATTTAAAGTCCTATGAAAAGAGGTGCAAGAATTTTGGGATAAAAATTGGTTAACTATTACTGCTGGTTACAATAAGAGTAACTGACACTAATCAGGGCAATCAAACACTAATCTGTGTTTTTTTAATTTTTCAAAAGTGTTTGTGGGAAGCTTAGGCGATGAGCATGGTGAACTTTCCATCAAGATAAAGTCTTATGAAGAGAAGTATTAAGGTTTTTGACTACATTGATTTTGAGAACACTGATAGCTCAACAGAATAAGCAGTCGGTAACATTTTTGATGTTGAAAAAATGCTCAAATACTGATACTTCATAATGAATATTTGAAAAACTTGCCGTTCTAATTTTTTTCTGACTTCGGTATTTGACTTTATTCTACCGATACATATTGGTTTCATCTCTTGGCAAATAACGTTGTAAACTAGGATTACTAATAAAATTAATAGTACATTACAAGCGAGATGGTAAATTTAGTATTGCTCGAGTAATCAGAGAGATGTACATACATACGATCAAGAAGTGCCCCAGCTTCAGGATCGTCACATGAAAGAATGCCGTTACCACCGAAGTTTCTATAGTACTTTACTTTTGTAACACTCGTCATACTACGTGAACGGCCTCGTGTAGACAGAAATTTTTTTAACCGACTTGACTTTGCCTACAGAGAGAAACAGATTTATATTATTTACAAGAAAATTAAAAAGATCGCAAAGGGCAAGTTAAATAACGTCGTTGTGATAATTTTACCAATTAGTTCTAACTGTTAAAAATGATGCAAATTAGTCTTTATTTACATAACAAGAAGATAATAAAAGCCTCTGACTTTTCTCATTATTTTTCTTAAATGATGTAATCAGCAGCTCTGTTGCTTTTCATTATTTCAAAAAGGTGGGCATTAAGGACAGAGCTAATTACGATGCGATCGAAAATCAAAGCAAGAGTCGTCGATAAGAGCCGTTTTAATTTGATTCGAAATACTATAAGTTGTAATTAAATTATGTGAAGGAGCAGCATTGACAAGTATTAAATTTTATTATAATATAAACATCCTTAAAGGGTGCGCTTTAATAGAAACAGATTCCGATTCAGGTCTGACACAATTGATTCATGAACATTTACCGAATCCCAATGTATATTCAGCAAACTGTCAAACTGTATCACAAATGTAATTTGTTTTGCAACTCTGAAATTGACTTTGTGAAGCGAAATATTGCTAAACTATATTCTTTTGAGAGAACCAATCTAAATTTGTTTCTTCCCCACATATAAAACAAAGCCCTGAACTTTCCGACCAATTCAGAAACATGATACGGGCAAATATTCAATATAGTCGATATTCAGTCATTGCACACCTCACAGGTAGTCCATGTGGGAGTACGTACTATCGGGGAAAAAGTCGACATTGGAAACGTAAACATTTTAATAATAACCGTTGGGGGTAAAAGGAAGCGGAGACGCAGCAATGGGTATGGAAAAGTTCGACAGGGACTTCATAAAAGGAAGTATATTTGAGGCAGTCCATGATCCCCGTTCATTGCCTGGGGACCTTAAACATTTCACCCTTGTATCTCGTTTCTTTCTTTACTTCCAATCGTAGTCAGTATATTTACGTATTGGGGAAAGTGTCTCCCTATATGTTTTTTGCAAACTTTGGAATAGTATCCGCCGAGATCTATCTCATTTCGGATAAAGGAATCGAAAGTCAATAGCTCCAACCCTCCGCCAAATGGGAAAAGCGACCCGAAAAATGGCTTAATTGGAACAGCGATTTAAGCGTTTTTCGGCTCCATCTAAATAAAAAATAAATCGATTCCGGAGCGCTCCATTTTAACAGAAAAACTTTTGATTTATATTATTTTCCAGTGTACCAAAAGTTAGTTTTACTGTAACTTCCAATATCATTTGAGGAGCCGTGCTTAAATCTTAGTCCCGGAAATATTCACGTTTAACCCCGACCCACTCCGGTCGAATTTCAATAGGGACGGTTCGAATATAAAACAGGCAAAATATCCATCGACCGAGTGGTGTAGTAAAAATACGCAATTCTGCGGCCGGCCCATACGACTCTCGGCCAGTTTATGATATCTGAAATTTTCCCCAAAGACCCCCTCTGCACTTCATGACGCTACTTTATGGAACGTCACACCCGGCTTTTTATGGTTTTTCTATTTTGTTTGCCTGTTTTCCGATGGAAACTTAACAGCGAGCTTTTTTAACGGGCGGAAGCTCTCATGTGTATAAAGGCAAGATTTGGAAATAGAGAAAATTTATTGCCGCCACATTTTTTACATACGAAAAAAACGAAAGGGTTGCAGATCCGCTGACCCGCAACAATTTCAATTAACATTCCGACGCAAGATTCTAATCCAATCACAGATATTTTTCTAAATGAAACCTTTGTCGGATCTGATTTGTCGGGAAAGAAAAGCACCTGATGTGGAAGAAGGAAAATGTTAAATATTTGATGACTAAAATAGATTGGTTGTGTATCGTACTTGCGTTGTATGAACTCCCAATTTACATTTCATCCAATTTATTTACTCTGGCGCAACGGAATAAAATCAAATGGAACGAAATATGTGATGTTTGTAATTAGATTTCCCCAGGAAGATCGCATTATCTAATAAACATGCAAAAAGTTATTTTTTATCCTGTTTAAAGGGAGTATTTTTTCCGTCACCGTTTACGAGATAAATTATCTCCAGAGACAGCACACGAAGTAATTCATCCATTTCGCTATTTAACCGTAAAGCACAAGATAACCAGACGCATAAATCTCAAACCATTAACATTACCGAAACTCCTCTATAGTCTAATTAAAAGCGTCTTCATTAAAATTAAAATGCAGCGTACGAATTCCATCTGATAAAGCTCTTAAATTTTTGCAAAAACAACTATCTCCATCTTCTTCGGAATTATGCAAAGTGCAGATGTGACGTTCTTTGAGTGCAGGTCTTTGCTCGCTCGTTAAGCAGATTCGCTAGTCGTAATTCTGCATTAGTTTTGGGGTAATGGTGGCAAAGTGGTGTGAAATATATTGCAGCAGTATCATAACTACAGCATGTCGCACTATTTTACAGTCTACGTGCAAAGAGATCCGAAATGTGCGCCAAGCTTTATTCACTGAGAATTAGAAAATTTAATTGCACTTGCACTCATCCAAGGCCTAAGGGATTTTCCATGCGTGCTCTCCATTTAAAAGCCATTCTCTCACAAAGAACGACTCATTTCTACTCGTGTCGAAATACTCAACCTTTTTTAACATTCTCTACCAAAGAGAATGGCGACAGCTAACGAGCATTCTTTACATGATTATGCGATTTTCTACTGCAGAGAACGAGAGCCACAAAAAATATGGGAATATCACCGCTGCCAAACGAGAGCCAGAGCTGAATACCTGAATTGCTTTGCTGGTGCGATGTACGGAAAGAGTGGCCTAGAGCTGCATCTACCGAGTGTTTTGAAACACAGAGAAACTCGTTACTCGGCCAATTTCAGTTACAAAATATCGTTGAGAATACTTCACTGCTAAATTTGGTACTCGAAACTTTTTTACATTAAGCTGAAACTAGTGGAAAATAGCCTGTTTTGCTTAAAAATTTGTCATAGTGCGATAAAAACAATAAAGTCAAAATCACAAAGCACGGCGACAGACCACGGACATTTTTGTAGGAACGTAGCAAAACCTATATTAAAATTTTCATCTGCCATTAGTGGACCTCTCTCCACTACAGATAATTAAAGATTCCACACAGGTGTCCCCTGTTGAGAGGTTTTAATATTTTAATTTATTTTCCTTGTTGCATATTTTGAACTGAATTAATCTTAATAAATGCGAATTATAAAAACTAATACATAATTCAGTATATTTTAAATTTTTTATTTTTTTTTATTTTAAAATTAGTAACAGTGTCGTAAGTACTATGTTGTAAAGGAAGTTTTTTAAACAGACATGTTAAATAGTTCTTACATTGGCACCATAATAGCCAATTCAGTCGTAGTAATTTTAGTAAAAAAAGTCAGATACAGTGTTTGATTTATTTTGAAAAATTTATATTAGGTGTTGGCAAAAACCTACATAAAAATTTAAATACAAAAACACAAGTTCACAGACAAATTCCCTATTGATAACAATTTTTGATATAAATCTAGATACAAAAAATGTTTAATTTATACTGTGATTTTCAGTTTTTAACAAGAAAATAACGAAAATGCAAATAATTATGTGAGACAGAAAGCAATTAAATGAAGGTCATCGCAATTTACAAAGCAATAACAAAAATGCCATTTTTTTAAACTAAGTCTGAAGAAAAACTTGCTTCAACTTCAAATAAATTACAGAAAATTGATAGCCAATCTTCACAATATCTAATTATTATTGAATCCTTCCAAGAATAACTCTTTTTAGTAGAAGCGTCCGTTTTCGTTAAAATTTTTGTACCTACGAAAAGCTTATTTTTGCCCATAATATTATTATCTCTGTGTCTATTAATGAGCATTCGGTTCTGATTTTATAGACACAAAGTGGTGAATATATATGTCTTCAGGTGTTCGATAACAACTCGTTCAACAAACAGAACTCTACCTAGAATCCATAAAAATTAAAATTTTTATGAATCTCCAACATAAGAACATAACTTATCTATTTAAATGTATTATTTTATAATTTTTTACGTTAACGCTTAAGAATTCCGCCATTACAATACTTTTTACTCCCGGGGGTTCGCAAACCACCGGTTGAGAAACACTGCTTTAGACCATACTCATTAGTGTAGAATAGTGATTAAGTGACTATAAACTAAATCTGTTGATATCCAGTTGAAGTTGGATATTTTTTTGGAATTTGATGAAATTACAGTCTATTTAAAAAAGTTTTTTTATTTAAAACCCTCCCCTTGATAAGGGCATAATGTGGCTAAATTCGAACAATCGATGCAAGTTTATATTACTTTTAACCCTTATTTATATTAGTTTCGAAAAGTTTCAATAGTTGGTTTGATACTGCATTGAGTAAACAGTAGTTTGTAAACTTTTTATCGAATTTTGAACTCCATCATCTGATTAAAACTTGGGTAATTTTTGCGTTATTTTGCATTGTTTTGCGGCTGTAGATGTAGCAGAATGGAATCAATAGCGCTTCGCCAGTCGTAGGTAACGGAATTAGAATATTACGAGTTGAAATCAGGCAGTGCAAGTTATGGATTTTCATTTCCTCTCAGTTGATCCGGTTTTTACTTTCCATGCTCTTCTCATGGGAAATTAACTGAATGCTAAAGTTGGTGCGCTAATAACGCCTCGAAACCCTTGATTTGTGCGATTACCGAAATCTTAAATAATTATTATTAATTCAGAGGCGAATGCTCAACTCCTAATTCCACGTTATACCTGAACTTTGATAACGTAAATTGTAATAGTTGGAGACTTATTGAACTGATTTATCGAGCAATGAACGCACTATTCATAACTGTGCCTTATACGACTGGTATAAAATGTCCAAATGGCATGCTTTAGTTTCTATTAATAACCAGAGAGACGAGTACTTGTGCCCTAGCTATTTATAGACGTTATCAATCAAACGGGGTTTGTGTACGACGCGATATTTAGCTCCCAGCTATACACCGCCTGATGAAATACCGTAGTTAGATTTTATGAATATGGGTCTGATATTGCAAAGAGAAACTACAAACTAACTTGAAACGCCAGATAATTATACTTTATGTCACGTAGTAAACCCAAACTTGTTCAAAATCAATTAAGATTTTTTCCCAAATAATCTTTTTTCTCAGTTTTAATTTAAATCTTTGAATAGGCAATAAAATTAGCTCGAGAGGCCTCCAACGCTGCTCATCACATCTGTCACCTAGAGATAAACTCGATTTTAATTATCCAAACGGTAAGAAAATAACAAAACTCTTAAGCCAACGCCAAAGCGATTTGTTTCAAAGGCTCAAAGAGTTGTAGTGCTAACTACAACAGCACGTAATTAACGATGTCAGACGGTAAGACGAGACCGTCTTGTTTTTCGCTCCAGAAAGCTCAAAAATAATCGGAATAATATTCGGAGCATCTGGAGCGCCTACTCGGAAAATTGAATTTTTCCATTGACCTCCTGTATATATACCTACTAACTTATGATGTGTAATATCACTGTCTCGCTGTCGAATTCTTAGCTCTTCATACCAGCGGATATTA
This sequence comes from Tribolium castaneum, assembly GCF_031307605.1. Lineage (NCBI taxonomy): Eukaryota > Metazoa > Arthropoda > Insecta > Coleoptera > Tenebrionidae > Tribolium > Tribolium castaneum. The sequence goes on from NC_087396.1 coordinate 17,844,838, forward strand.
CTGCGAGTATCGCTTTTGTGTAACTGTGGAATGATTGGATGCATGATATGCTTCAACAGGACTTTTGTCCTCGGCCTAGTTCGCAAATGTGCCATGGTATGGGCCCAGCTGATAATTGCATTTGTTTGTTGGAAAAATCGAATTAAAACTTTTGCGTTTCTGACAGCGGGATCACGCACAATCCGACATGTTACAAACATTTCTGATACAAATTGGAATAAAACACAGCAAGCCGAGACAGTTATTAATGACTAAAACTTTTTTTAAATCAACTTGGTGGAAACGGAAAACTACGCAAATATGGCAAAAATCAGAAAACGACAATTTGAATGCATAATTGGCACTAATTAATTAGCCGGCCCAAATGGATGTGTACAGCTCGTTTCAGATGTGCGTGTAGATTATACGTAAACTCGTTTAGTAACGATCGGTTTAATACATTCGAACTGATGAATTTATATCTGTTAAGGTTTACCGGGGTTTAGTGATTTTGTGATGTTAGTGTGCACGAGAATTCAGCATAATAGCCGCTCATTAATTACTCCTATTCACTCGGCCTGCAAACAACTATTAATTCAAAAAATTTGCTAAAATTTATTGTAATTAATTATCACTCCACACACAATAACACAATTATTGGGCCCAAGGGCACACTAATCGATTATTTGGACGTTTGATTTGTGGCATAGACAACCCGCACCTCTGAATAATTGACTTCATCTGTGCCCCTTTCTGTACTTATCGTAAATTCTTGTTCCAGTGGTCGTGACTCAAGACATTGAAGCTGTCGAAGGAAAAAGTGTTAGTTTACCGTGTGATGTGACGCCGCCGAATAACCATGATAAAGTATACATGGTCTTCTGGTTCCAGCAGGGGTCGGGGTACCCCATATACAGGTGAGAAAACGTTTCATGATAAAGCTTAATTTAGTCGTGGATAAATTACTGCTATATATGTTACTATTATTACAATATGTTTCTGATAGGATATATTTCGGTTGTTGATAGATATTGGCCGGTGGTTCAAAGTAGATAACGATCGAAACAATTATAATAGCGGTTGATGGAGAGATTTTATTCATTTTGTAGTGGAACATTTGACAAAGTGATGCCACATTATTACGGTCATTGATGTCATGTAAAATTTGAGTTTCTGTTTGGTGGCAACTACATTCAAATTATTATACCTGGTATTGATTTTGTGGCCGATTATTGATAATACATATACTTTGATGATATCAACCACTCAAAGTCAATTGTGTTGGCAAAGAAGCGCAACTGTTCCGAAATTTATTTCAGGCCTATTCCAAGGATAATTTATGAAGGGGTTTGTGCAAATGAGCAGCGAGCATTTTGTCTATTTACGCTTGCAATTCCGGTCCGTTTATGAGAAAGTAGATTTGAGCAAATATTTGCTTACATACAAAGTCGAGTCTATTAACAAGAACACCCCCATAAAAGCACAGGTGAAATAAATCAGTTCGTAACAAAGTGGCAACATTATTCAATTCTCATTACTCGTCGTCAGTCTCGGTTATTATTATAACAGTAACCGTACCGTTTTATGCATCTAGCCGCGTTTGTTATTATCTTTTATTAAGACAAATGTGTTTCATAAAAAAGTTACGGCCAATTAAAATTCAGGCCGACACATATTGCTTCGATAACAATATACCATTAAACTAAAGTCTGCACGAACAACCCTCTAAATTAAACTATCAAGCCTTGTTAACCATTTTTTCCCGGGTTTTATTGCGTACTTCGGTAAGAGTACTTCCAGCACACGCCCGGAATTTTTTATTATCTTTACATTCAATTTTCGGCTAATTACTTAATGTACTGTGGGGCTTTTATGACACCGCATTTTGGTTATCAATACATTACCAGAAAGGTTTGCGACTTTCGTGACCGGCGATATTTTTATTACTGAATAGCGCCACAAAACGACCAGATTTTTTTTCGTGTTCGGTGGAGAGAAATTTGTTGTAAATTCTCTAGAGCCCAGACTTTCCAATAGTCTGTACAGGCTATTCGGTTATCGGCGATTTTGATATATTAGTTTGCCCTTTAAAGGTCAATATATGCACTGTTTAGCAATTTTTCTCGAGGCTTGATCCGTTTGCTCGGTGCAGTTATGACTTTTTTGCTTTGGAAGCTTTTAAATATAAATCTAAAAACATGAGCCGTAAGTTTGCTACTGGCTAAAAATTGTTTTATCCATCGTATCTCAGATTAAGTAACATGGCATTAATTAAAATATGTATTTGGTCTGTGGTCGGACATAAACTGATAGCACTGAGTAATTTAAACAGATACACACGATATCTATGTAATCTATAAAATTGCTTGTCCTGACTGACTGACCTATCAACGTACAGCCTAAACGGCCGAGTATAGAAACCTGAAATTTTCACTGGGGGTGGTAGTCTTTATAACATAGGCATATACTAAGAAAGGATTTTTGGAAAATCACCCCTTAAGGGAGTTAAATGGAGTGTTAAAATTTGAATAAAAATCCGTCATTTTTAAAGTTATATTTTTGAAAATTAGTATTTGGGCTTTTGGTTAAAAAAAGAAGAAAGACGTGTTTCAGGATTTTTGTACAGTTAATCAGTAAAGGAGGTTAAAAGGGGAGTTTACAATTTGATTAAAAATTTGTCTTTTTTAAAGTTATACTCTTGAAAATTAGAATTTGGGCTTACGGTTACAAAAGAAAAAAGACGTGTTTCAAAATTTTTGAAAAATCAACCTCTAAGAGGGTTAAATGGCGTAATAAAATATGTATAAAAATTCGTAACTTTTGAATTTCCATTAATTAAAGTTCGTATTTGGGCCCAAGGCGGTTGAAGAGGGGTTGGAATTTATAAAAAAATCCCTAATTTTTAATTTCTTACCATGCAATTGGTACTTGAGTTTCGGTTAAATTGAAAAATTTATGTTCAAGAACATTTGAATTTCTACACCTAAGAGGCTAAATATAAAAATCCGTCAGTTTTGAACTTATATTTATGAAAATTGGTATTTCGACAGTCGGTAAAAAATAAGGAAACCCGTTTTTCACATTTTTTTTTAAATTCCACCCACAAAAGGGTTAAATATCAAAATTCGTCATTTTTTAACTGATATCTATAAAAAAATTTATTTGGGCATTCGGTGAAAAATAAAGAAACAAGTATTTTATTATTTTCAGAAATTCAATCCCCAAAAAGGGTTAAACATAAAGAATCGTTATTATTTTGAAGCAATATTTATAAGAAATGCTATTCAATCTTTCCATTAAAAATGAAATGAGACGAATTTCTGGATTTTGGAAGTTTCACCCCCAAGAGGGTTAAATATAAAAATCTGTCATTTTTTGAAGTTATAACCAAGAAAACTAGTATTTGAGCGTTCGTCTAAAAATAAAAACGCGTGTTTCAGGTTTGTTGAAAATTCCACTCCAAGAGGGTTAAGCACAAAAATCCTTGATTGTTGAAATTATACATATAAATTTTATTGTTTTATTTTTTATTGTTAAAGTTATACATATCAATCTTACACAGTCGATTAAAAAAGAAGAGACGTATATTTCAGCATTTTTAGAAATCTCACCTCCAATAGAGTTAAACGCAAAAGTCCTTCATTTTTGAAATCATATCCAAGAAAATTGGCATATAGACTTACGGTTAAAAAGAAAGAAAATGTGTTTTAGAATTTTTGAAAATTACATCCACAAAAGGGTTAAACAGGGAATGAGTTTGCAATTATGAAAAAAAGCAAAATTTTCTCCGGTTCGCATTGGGTCACGGTTTTAAAGTTCACAAAAAATTATGTGTTTCTACTTTTTATTATATTATGTTTTGCAATGCTTTTCTGTGTGTCAAAATGGTTGTGTGAACATACGTGCAAAGCCGTGGGCAACTGCTAGTGAAACACTACATGTCTTATGCCTTCTTTTCAAATGAAGAAATTGTGAAAACCAAATTATTTTATGTCAAAGGATAATAGTTTAAAAATTCTTAGTTTAAATAATGACTTATGTTTATTCCAGTATGTAAAAGTATGACGTAAAAAAGATATTGATATGGAAATCAATCACGTGACATAATCTACTGTCCCTTGGGAATAAATATTCTATTATTTAGTACTTGCGTGCTGAATTCATTGTGTTTATTTGCTATTACCGTAATAACATCAATATTGAATTAGGTTTTAAGTAAATATAAAAAATCTGTAGATATATATTATCAATCATAAAAATAACTTTGTATAAATAATTCAAAGAAATGTCTCAATTCAAAGCTAAACGCTAAAGTTTTTTTAAAAACGTTTTAGACTGAAATTTGATCTGAAAGTTTGCTTTAGTTTTTTCTTTTAACTGCCGAGTTATTCTACCTTAAATTAAAATTTAAATAAGACCAAAAAACAAGAGTTGTTTGCCAGCTGGAATGTTTTATTTCAATATTTTTTTCAATGCGAATACAACTTTGTGTAATAGTATCGCCTATAGACACGTTTGTAGAAGGATTTTAACACTTTTAAAAACACTTAAATTGGTTTTCTCCTGAGCTGTGAGAACGCAGTAATTTTTCGTAGACAGAGGTGCTATGTTCTCTCTGACGTGGTGGTGTTAGGGTTGCGATATCCACTATCCATCAGTTCGTCGTTTTGCATTATCAAGCCGATCTCGCGTCTTCAATTTCCGCTTTTATTTATGAATTTTCCGGCAAAATGTCGTCTCGGCTTGTCGTGCATGTATGAGTTTAATCGCGGTAGCACGCTAAGCAATTTCCACGTGTCTATTTGGTTGTATTATGAAATCGCGTAGCGTGTAATGGTCTGGTAGAGATGATACCCGTACCTATTTCAGCAAACACGTAGAGACGATCGTCGGTACCAACTAAGTGTTTATAGGTCTCTGAGGGACAGGAATACACGCTCTTATATCAAATAGATACGCTATTATCTTCAGCTGTATTATGGACCCGCAGTGAGCAAAAAGTCGGCTTCATTTTCCATGCACTGGCTGCAACGCTATTTTAAGTTTTGTGTTGGGGCGGTGTTTGTTGTTGGTGTTGTTGCAAATATCAAGTAGCAGGACGGGTGCTCTGTGACAAATTTACATGAAAGCGAGTCTAATCTAGAAGGGAAATGAATATGTAATTTGACAAGAAATACAAAACTTTTTAGAGAAAAAAATCCTTAATTATGGAAGCTGTATAAATTTTCATACACAGCGCAATCCGTTTTAGATTGTTTTATTAATGCAAGTTCCTCGAGTCGGAAACTATTAAAATTGCCAACTTCACTGACAGCAATGGATAGGCAGCAAAAAACTCAACCTAATGCAAAAGTTCTGGCACAATTTCATACCGAAGTAAGGAGGCGTATCGCACTCTGATTTATATTTATTCTAGTTTTAATGGCAAAAGTCTTAGGCCGACTTCTAAAAACTTCATGAGAAAACAAAGCTGACACCGGCTGAGTTATTCTTTTGAGTTTTGTTTCACGTATAAGAGAAAATATTTATGTTTGCTCGGTAAAAAGCTCAGATTTCCAGATACCACAAGTGGGAAAATTGAATTCTATTTTCGCGAAAAATCTTTAAAAGATTTTATAAAGTGTTGAATCTGAAATATAATCTCTCAAACTGTCTCCGCGTTATTCATCAACTTGTCGCTTGAAAATTTGCATGCTAAACAATGATAAAATTGCAAATTTTGAAACACTTAGACCACGGTGTTGGTTGCAATTTTCTTGAACATGCTTTGCTAAAGTGAGTGTTTGCTCAACAGTAATTTTAGAAATATTTTTGGACAGGTTTTTGTATTTTTCCCCCGGATCCAATTACGAAATAGTCAAGTGAAACAAATCTGGGTTTTGGGCTTGTCGTCGTTCGTCTCGTATTTATTTACGTTTTCGCATGAATTCTGGAGATTCCTCTAACTACACACAACTGTCGCGCTCGGAATTTTTCTGTTGGTATTTCATTTCACGTAATAGATGCGGCAAAAGAAATAACCCATTGTTGCCTTGGAATGTACAACCTACGTCTTTGTCTCGCGTGCCAACATTACAGTGATTAAATCCCCTTTAACTGTCCATTACTGCACCCTGTCCATAAACCAAGTCACACTAACCATCGGAATCGCCGACTTTAACCACCCATTAAAACGTATCACGAATCAATTCTTAAGTGAAAACTCGTTACCAGCTCATTAAGCTGCAGCTTTGGCTCGAGTCTTTGTTGTGTCGGAGGGCAAAGCGCAAGTTGTAATTCTGGAGGGCTTTTCAGCGAGCTCACGTCGCGTTTTCAAGAAAGCACAGTTCTGACTTCATATGCGGCAGAATTTCACTCTATTTCCGGTTAGTTCCGCGCTGCCGCAAACCGAGAGATGATTCTGGGGCCATATACGCAGTTGCTTTTACTGTACGTATTGTCTGAAAAATGGAATTTTGCTGAAAGGAAGTTTTACGAAATGCGCGACTTTGAGACGGGATTAAACCTATCGCAAATTGGAATGCTGTATTCAGCCACGAGTGGAAAACTAGGAGCAATAAAGGAAAAAGGAAATAATGGCGAATGGAAATGATGTCACTTACACGACTGCAGGAATTGCTCGAAGCCCCCACGAAACAGTTGTCAGTTGGTCAGATGATAAGAATTACCCGCTTTTTGTGTCAAATAAAAATGAATAAATGGGGTCATTTTAAAAAACAGAAATTTTATTTTTAAGAAAAAAACTCCCGTTTAATATTTTAATAAAGTGGATGTTTACAGTTAGTTTGAACGGTAGAAAGGCGTTGCATTTGTTTACAAGCAGAAGAAAAATATGAAATAACGCAATCAAAAACTGTGACCAGGAAATTAATTGAAATCATCCAAAAACACAATTGGGATGCTAATGCAATAAATATTTGCTTAGCTATAATTAATTGAATTTTCTCAAGACAAAAAAGTAAGAGATTAATTAAAGTCGACAAACATTATTTTGTGTTTGCAGAAAGCGCAGCCAGGAAATTTCACAATTTCCATCTTGAAGCAAAATATTTTAATGAAACCGTAATCATTATTCACTTAGAAGATAAAAATAACAATGGCTTGCAAACCTCTATTTTAATTAAAACCGCATCACAACGTCAAACAGTTTTTTAGTTATGCAATAAATTTCATTGGTCGATAAAAAATGGTATTGCTTAAAGCACGCTTTTTCAGGGATTATGGATTAATGATATTTTTTATTCACTGCCAATGAAGCTATCTCTGTGTGCTTTTCGCTGCTTCAGTTTTAAAAGAGAGAGAGTTGCACTCCGAAAACGGACTGAAATAAAAGCCAATGTTAACCCAGCTGCTTTTTCTCACGAGTAATGCTAATGTTTTCGCAACCCCTTTAGCGATATTTTAAGCTTTACTGGATAATATTAAAAGTTTATATAACATTTATATTCTTTCTAAAGTAGATTTTAACACCTGATTTAATGCACTTTTATTCGTCGCAAATCTTGTCAAGTCGCTGAGATTTTTGATTATTTAAATGGCAATTTATTCAGTGTATCATCGCTCGAGATTTTTGTCCTCGCTTCATGAATCATAAATGTTCCATCAGACGCACTTCTTATGAAAACTTCATAAAACTGGATGTAGGTCAGCAGTTATTTTCTTACTGATCTATAATACGTGGCGTATGATATGTTCGAGTGGGGGAAAATTCGAGAGATTTACTTCATTACGATGTATAAATATGCAGCTCACATAAAACCGAGCTTTTTACTCGTAAATAATGCAGTTGACGATCGGGCTTAGAATGGAATATATGAAAGTAAAGCCGTGGGAAGAGTAATTCCGTTTTGGTCCGTATGGTTATGATCTGGGCCCACCTTGCTTACCCTATGAATAAAATATCGCGCCATCTAATTATGAGGGTGCGACTCGGAAATTTCGGTTTCATTCTTGAAGGCTCGGTACATTGTCGTAAAGTTGCTCCAAGTCGAACTTTGCTACATGCATGAATAGGAAATAAATTGGAAATCTTAGCTCATGTTTTCCATTTTGTATCGAGGGCGCGATATTTTATTCATCGAGTAAAATGCACTTTGGTATTTTTGTGTTGGAGTAACATTAAACGAGTTAGAGTTTTCTCCGTGAGCATTTTCCCCGCTTCATTTATTCCGTCGAGGGAGATATTTGAAAAATTTTGCTTATACATACCCCATCAACAGCACCATATAAAACATGATCAAGCGTAACTTTGATGTCTGAAATAAAACACCTTACCCCTAAAAACCCTCGTCTTGTATGCATAGGAACGCTAACCCAATGAAATTTAAATTTAATACTTAATAAAAAAATACACTCGCCCTGTGAGTCATCCCGCACTGATATACTTCCTAAGACGGAGGCTCCGACGCTTTTGACATCAATGCGGTTATTGGACAGTAAAATTTTGAATTTATGACGTTGTCAGCACTGCCGGTATATGTGTTTTATGAGGGGTGTTTCCGCTTTCTAATCCCGGATAATGCAGTAGACATGAAGATCAGATTAAACCTGATCGTAAATGTCGACGCTGAGATGAATTCTGCTTACTCATGACTTAAAAATTAAAAGTGGGGCATGTGAGCGGAAGAAATGGCGCTTTTAGATTAAATATAAAATCGTCTCGCTGAAATGTGATAGCGCCGGGCCTAGATTTTGACACAGCAGCCCCATAATGATTGGTAGCATCTCCGATCGACATTCGTTAACGAATCTGCCTGTAATTGGCGACAAATCCGGCGTTTAGTTAGTTATGTATTACCCTGTCATTTCAGATTGATTTGACAATAAATTGTATAGGTGTTCATCCGATTGCCAAGGAAATTATACAGTCGAAGAGGTGCATACGTCACTGTAGCTCTATCCGGATAATTGGAAGCCGCGACGTCATTAAATCCTCTTTAGGCAATTAGCCAAATTTAGATATTGGGCGGTGTTTGCGAGCCCTCGTTTATGTGTCATTTCATTAATACATAAACAGGGATGAGGTTCATTATCATATAATGGATGTCTGTGCGGGTCTATGCACCTGCTCCACAACCTCAGTCTTAATTGTGGCCAGAGTATCGATCTGATTATATCGCGTTTCTAATCCTAATTGAATTCCGAAATTAATCATTCGAGAAAAACCTAATGGAACAAGCCTTTGCTCGGAGCGAACGGAATTTGTTTGCTGCTAAACAGCTTTGATAACATTCCACTATTAATTTGGACAGACAAGCGCGAAATTTCTAAACCCGAACGCCAAACAAGAAATCACTCGACGTTTTTTACAACGCAAAGCAAAAATTATCGGAACATATCAGCAATCGCGACCCTTTATTACGTTTTACGAGCCGTTGTAAAAAAACTGTACTTTACGATGATGGAAAAACTATTAAGCAAGGGTTTGCGGTGCTTTCAAACGATATTAAATCTTGCACCAGTTAATGGAAAAGCAGAAACGTATAAAAAGTTTGCATGAAGTGCTCTAATTACCATTTTACCTGTCATCTCTACGCGCAAATGCACAACGTTTGATGTGTGTTCTAAATTGCTGCATCAGCTCCAAAATCATGCTTTCTCGTTTAATTAAATAATTGCCATCTCTAAATTAAAAAATAAAAAGAATTATGGGTTTGTTATTGTGGCGGCAAAGCACCATTAGCACGGCTAATGTTCTGCGCCAAATTAACATTAGTCTTTTTTAAAAAGAACATTTATTTAATGACTTTAGAACAATGCGTTTTTAGATAACGCTAAGCTAAATTCGCGTTATAAATTGCATTAGTTAATTTTACGAATACATCCCAGTTTCAGTCGGAATTATGAGCAGACGAGGACGCAGCTTACAATAGTTACACGAAATTAAGTTATGAAATTCGATTGGGAGATAGTTATGTGGTTCTTGTTCTCTAATTTGTTAAAGCCAATCTATTCTAATTCCTCTAATTGTTGTTGCTTGCAAAGTTTGGACTGTAGTTTTAACAGCACCTGCGGCCGTTAAATATCAAATTTTGTGTTTTTAAGTGTCTGATTTGAGAAAAATGCATTAGCCCCCCATCATCACATAATTACTAACCAGACCCTAATGTTTGGGTAAACTAAAATATAGAAGCACGCAAACACCTGTGAACGCGAAACTCATTACGTGGGACTTTATAGGACAGTTATTTGAGTACAGCCCGCTTATTCGGGTCCTAAAGAACGGTTTCCATTCCTCCTGAACGTTCGTCGTTTTATGGAGATTCCTCCGCTTTAGTTAGTTCGTAGGCTGTCCCGGTCTTATTCTCCAAATTAAAGACTGTGAGTGTAACACACTGCATTCCAGCTGAGTGTAATGAGTGGCACCCAATTCTCCACTTAATATTGAAAACAATTCAGATGCCTCTCGATCTGACTCTAATGGCCAGGAGATGAAGTGTCTCTTAAATTAATTACCTGTTATTAGGATGTATTTAGTTATAACAGTTTGGGACCGACCACCGAAAGTCAATAATAACTTTGATAATTACAAGAGAATCAAAATTAACGTAATTTGCGTTAGTTTCGTCCTAAACCGAGAACACTAAGTGTCTAATGGCAATAGTTGGCAAGAATTATTGCAGGACTTGGAGAGACGCTGTTTCAAGTGGCTGTGTTTGTCGTTTTTGTTTTATGACTCCACATTTTAAAGAAATACTAAAATAAAAGCCTCATAGTCTGTGCATGTCCTGAAAAATTTAGTAGCTTGCTAAAATGTATCTCCCGGCAATATCTCTTTTATCCTTAAACTAAAAACAGAGGAAATGGTTTTCGATTTTGCAATTTCGAGCAATCATTATGGCACACACCAGACATGTTTCGTTTTAAAGTATCTCAAGTGGTTTGAACTTAAATAATTAAAAGACCGCAAGAGCTAATTTCCTGCAAACACAGGTCGATGGTCGGCTAACTACAAAGCAGTGAACACCGCAGCAAACCCACGGTATTACTAAACACATGCCTTTTCCCATATGCCACTTGCATCACATACAAAGCCGTGCCATCCAGTGAATACACAAACCAGATCATTTGCACAAAATAATTATTTCATTAAAATTTTACACGTTAAGAAGCAACACAGCTTAGACGCATTCGCCATTCACTCTTTTGAAACGAATTGGAACTTCTCCAATTTGAGACAGTCCCCAATCACCACAATCCAATTTGAAACCTTTTAAGAGAAAGATGTTAGTTTACGTTAATAACGTGCATTTAGGCGGAACAGCACATTTTGTGGCAAAATAAATGAGCGATCGTTTTGAGCTCGCCTCTGCGGTTTGAGCTTAAATATTTAGTTAAAAATTGTTTAATGTTTAAACATTACAGTTTCAAATGTATTACTAATTGTAGTCTATCCTAAATCTTCCTGACACGTACATTTAATTTGTTCATTGCGTTGGTAAATTTTGGTGGAGGCGCCGGGCAAATTTTCCGTTCAACAATGTAGTGTCTGAAATTAGTGCGGAATTAGGTGGTTTAAGCTGTTTATTTATACAGAACAAGTAGAAAAGCTCGTGTAGCATTTCGCCGCTGAAATAACAGGATTTCAATTTATTTCCAAACAAAAACTTAGGTCCCGTGTAAAAACATCTGAAATAAAATAAAACGGCGGCCTCTCTTTCAGCTCACACAAATCCTGCAAAGCGCATACATATTTAAACCGGGCTAGTTGTTGCGGAACTGAAAGAACAGTTGGCACATAAGCAGGAAGAGATCTGTCAGCCGGTTTGCGATGACACCAGTGTGGAAACTCACACCGGCTGCATTTATAATTTAAACCGTGTTTGTGCGCTTTTTTGGGAAAAAATTCTTTGAAAGAGTGGCTGGAACGTCTCCCTGGTAGCACGTTAGCGATAATCGTCTTTCTAAGTTTAATAATACATCATCGAGTTAGCCGTGTGTGGTAGTTTTGGGCTAAGTAGGACGTCATAAATGAACACCTTTACAAATTCCCTAAATGGTGAGTTAATCCCTCCCTGAACTAACCCGCAAAATCCCACACGTTGGCCACTACATATCTGTACAGTCGCCATATTTGATCTCACTTTGAATGCTTAATTGCGGTTTATTAGGAACTTAATGCTTGTGTCATAGTTTGCCTCGAACCTAAGACGTGAATAGCAAACGTTTGGGTTAATTTCATTTTGTTTATTCAAGCTTCTGTAAACAAACAAATTTATTTATTCAAACGTCATGTTTTACATGTATATCAAATTTAATAAACACTCGACTTGGTTAGAACATTTTGTTTGCAACTAAAACGAAATAACACGGTTAGTTAAATTAAAATATTCTATTTTGGGTTGTCTTTGCTTAATGAAAATGGAAACGTACCTTACATTTTATTTTTAAAATATTATCCAAATAATACAGAGAATGATTCCGTTCAAAGAGTATCTAATTTAATTTTCCAGAGCAATTCATCGTTTGGTTTTGTTTGCAAAAGCTTAATAAAGGTAAAAAGGAATACAATAAATTCAGCTACCGCTGTAATGAAGTACAGAGCAAGAACAAAGAAAATGCAATACCGGAGAGGATAGACTAGCATTAATAAATTTATTCAAGACGACAACGATTATGTAAAGTGAAACGTTTGTTGGTTTCGATGCAATCATTTTCTCTAGTGCGATTTTGCAGTGCAAATTCTTTTATTTTAGGTGGAGAAATAGTAACAAAGGTAATTGGCGCGACAGGTACAGAATGTCATATTATGACACTCTCTGCAGAGAAATGGGAGAATAACTGTGATTATTTACCCTTAGGACATAATAAAAACTTCCTAAGTACACATGTTCCACTTTCACGAAAACAGACAAACATGAACTTTGTGCTAAATTATGAAATACATGTTAGAGTCGTTACTTCTCATTAAAAGTTATCTCGTTAAAATTTTAGCATGCTAGCTTTTATTTTTCTTGAAAATAGTATTTATTTAGTTTATTAGAAACTCCAATCAAAACGTGAGCAAAATAATTTATTTCTTTACCTAGAAGTGGATTAATTAACACTGTCGCAGCTTTCAGATTAAGAAACGCTACAAGCACGGAACGCGTTTTTTCAAAAAGTAGGTAAACAGTGTTTTTATTCACGTGGTACATTTCTGGGTTAATTTGAGTTAATTGTAGTATTCTTATGTAAATGGCGGTATAAATAATTCGCGGTGGTTTGAAGCGCGGTGACTAATTGATAATCATGCATTTTAATCGCGAATCCACGAAAATAGCATTCATCAGAGATGATAACATGTAAATTGCGGTCCGAATAGAAATTGTTTATAAACAGGCCGCACTGATTGCTGATTACGAACGTCATCCCGTCGAATTATTAGTTTCGCGATTCGTTAAATATTAAAATGTTGCGTCAAAACCCAGTTCCTGCAATCAAAACTAGCATTAATGGGGCAACAATGGCGTTTCAAGCATCGGCATCATCTTATTTGTATGTAAATCCTCGCGAGCTGCTAGCTGCGAATCGCTGGGGGCTTATTACAGATTCATGGACGCCACTGTCGTTGACAGAGGTGAGATCTGGGGTCGGCGGATTCATCACTCCAATTAGTGTTTAATCTAGGGGGTAGACTGCGGCCGACCTGTTTGTTATTATCCCATTTCGTTTCGGAAATGGTCGACGACACCATCAGTCACCTCTAATTAACTCGAAATATCTAAGTCTGAGTGCCATTAATATAGATAATTGTTGATTCGTCTAGCTGGAACCGAAGGGACCCCTTTATGGAACGATTCAACATTTTCATTACAAACAGCACTTGCTCTTTTGTTCGGAGAGCTTTCAAGCAGACGTGGCTTTTGCTGCAAAATTAACACATCTCGAGGATAATCCCTGTCTTTGAAGCGCCGCCCGTGCTACAAAAACTGATTCACAGGGTTGCTTAGTAAAATAAATCCGAGTTTTGGTTGGACGGTGGAGCTTCAAAAATCCAAACTAAGATAGTTGTAATAAAGGAGTCGGAGGAGAGCGTAAAACTTTGTCATATAGTTTGAGTTTAATTAATATTTAGCACAAAGTTCCGTACTGAACTAATTAATAGACTCTGGTGAAAGAATAGGTGTTTGGAGTAGTTTGCATATGCCTCTGTCGCAGCGTATTTCAGCCCTGTCACTTTAGCGAGATCTTTCCTTTGCATCTATATTAGTTTGGAAACTCTGTCGAGACCACTCTTGCTGAAAATTGCATTTAACCAAACGAAATTTTATAAAAAGTCATTTCTAAGTCGCGTCTCGGAAACGGTAATAATATTAAAAATATTCAAAATGCGTCGAGGGTGCAACAAGTTGAAAGACTAGACGCATATTTATCGAATATAGTTGGAAGCGAAATCCAATATCTTAGATAATTATCGTGGTTTAGTTATAAGTCGGATTTGGGACTTGTAATACGTACATAGTTTTGGTGGCAATATCTGGCTTTACGACGTTCGATTGTGAGCCGGCTTGGGGTCTTCGTTTAGAATGCGGTTGCTATGTGTAACTTAGGACCTGTAATTATAATTACAAGCACAAACTCTAACAACGTTCAATTTTCTCTCCACTAATTCCCAGCGATCTTAATACAAGAGTTGCGTAGCTGCTGCAGCGAGTACACAGCTTGCCAAACTCTACAGGGTGTGACCGGGAAGAAAAATAAACTATAAATAATCCCAAGGAGTTTACTTCATAATTTTGCGGAGATTCACTGAATAGATCTGGGTCTAGCATTGTATCAGGTTTGACTAAGATTAGGATATATAGGGTGTATAAAATATAAAATAAATGAAATAAAAAATTAATAAATATTTATTTACCGAGTTTGATTGTAAATCGGACGCTTTATTGCCGAGTGGATTTTTAACGAGGAATTTATCATCCACGAGGTAAGACAAATGAACGGATTTACACAAAAACGAGGTCAATATAACATTCGATTTAGGCTCACAAGGTTTAAGATTGCATTACATTTGTTAAAAATAATCTGACGTTTTGTATTGACAAATGCCAAAAAGTTATCAAAACTTTCTTACACAGGAGAAAAACAATAAACTTTGAAAAACGAAAACATTTTTTCTATTTTTAATTTTCAAAGTTTCGCAAATTTACTTGAAATTTAGAAAAGATATCATATTAAAACGTGTGACTACCTATGAGTATAAAAAAAGTACCAAAATATTTTTGTTGTGATAGTGACGGACAATTTAAACAATTTACAACAGTGAAATTCGTTGATTTAAATATAAAATTTAAACAAACTAATTTCTAAACACTGATCGGCTCGTTTGTACAAATGAAAGGAAGAAAACATTGAAAATTACAAATAAGAATTTTGCAAAATAATATACAAAGTGTCACAGCTAAGACTTTCAAGCTTAGTATCTCAATTATTTGTCAGCGGATTGTTATGAAATTTAAAATGCACATATTTTAGAAGGTGGGACAATTAGGGACGAAAAAATGATCTCAAGTTGAAAATGTAATTTTAGAACAAATTTCTTTTATTTAAAATTAAGCGAAATTAGTATTGGATCATTTAACCCCGAAAAATAGATGGCCACACAAAAAATTAACCAAATCGCTCGGCTGATTCAAGAAAAAAATTAGATTTTGTTGTTAAAAACATAATCCAAATTTTAAAAATATTTGAGCAATCACTTCTTGAAACAACTGGAGATGCGGTATTTTGTGTCCTGCTGTCAAAAGTAGTGTGCTGGCAGAAAAGTAAAATGGTTTTAATTTGGTCATATTACTTTAAAAACAATCAGTGGCAGAAATTTCTGTATTGTTGAAAAAAGAAACAATGTTCGTCTATGGAATGTGTCGTTGGAATTTTTCTGAAATGTTATTCAAATGAAGCCTTCATCAAATTTAAAGTTCAAAAAATCGTCAACAATTTGAAGACACAGGAAGCGGACGTGAACCAAATTGAGTGAAGACAAAACACGTCACTGGAAAGGAAGAAATAGTTGGGGCTGTAATTCAAGCTCTTGAAGAGAATCCCATCTGCAGTTATGATAAACATTTTTAAACTCCTGAATGTTCAAGTGTCTAGAATGTTTCAGTTGTTGTTCAGTTTTTTAGTCCGTTTTGAAAGAATTAAAGCATCCAGTACAACAAGTAATTCAAAAATATTGTTTTTTAACTTTGTAAAGGTAGTAGGAGTGAGCAAAATTCATTGATAGTGTGCATCTGTTTTATAGGAACCTAGGCTTTTGTATATTATCCAGGTTTAACAGTTTGTTTTTTATTTTTCTTGTAAAACAGACGTCTTTCGCGGACGAGTTTTTTCTTACAACATTTTTAATCAATGATTATTTTTTTAATAAAAGTCTTAAAAGACTTAACATTTTAAAAAGGCATGAAAAAATTACTTTTTTAAGACTTGAGTTGTGACAATAATTGGATTTTAATCTTAAACTTCTAAAATATCTGCATTTTAAGTTTTACAAAAATCCGTTGACAAATATCTAAGATATCAGGCTCGAAAGTCTTCGGTGAGACATATAAAAGTTGTTGTATCGATGAGTTTTATCACGTGGTAAAATTGATACACGTATTTCTGATACACTCTGTATAGTGGCTTTTCCTGATTTTTCTTGTGTGCATTCGATGATTATTAAGGCATCCTCATATTTATTATTACTTACAAATTTTTCGGCAAGTGAATATCTAACAACTTGAACGACCACCCACATGACTTTGTTTCAAGTAAATCGCAAGTTTTAATAACTTTATAAATTAGTTACATTAACTTGTATACCAAAGAAAATAAAAAAACTAGTTGCTCGCATAAGTCTATACCAAGGAGTATAAACAAAAATTTCAAATACGTATGAAATAATAATTCAAAAATCTATGTTCTGAACAGTGGGATCTTGTAGTTTTAGTATTGGTTTTCCAAAGCTTTAAGCCGTTAAATTCGTTTTAATATTCTTTTTCTAATTTGGCTTTTTTGAATATACGTAATTGACTAATTTCTGAGAGAGCCTACTCGTAATGTCTAATATGCCTCCTGCTCCTCTTGAAACGTAATTGTTGGATATTATGATAGTGATACATTACAGAAAACAATTTACAAAAATTGATATGCATAAAAGCAGTGTCTAAATTAATTTAATATTGGTGCTCGCTATTGAAATTTTGCAGCGTTAGGCGCTTGGAAAATTACATGCATTTTGATGAAGCGGCTTTATATCGCCAATATGTGAACTTTGCGACAACAATTTCAACGAGGCACTCCATTGCAAATTGCGATAAAAAACTTCTTCTGATTTCCCGCGGAATCGTACGAGACAAAATCCGTTAATTAATCAGTCTCTCCCATGTTACGGTTGCGCGAACACTGTTACAAAATGAAAGCACTTAATTACGCCGCCGAAAATCGAAACAACACTGTTGCTAGTGGCTCGCCTTCAATGTGAATATTTTATCGACGGAGGCAATTTGGGCGCTAGCCCGTAAATATTTTGCATAACTTTATCAAAACGGGCCATCATAAACGAGACATTATTCGTGTCCCGGGACGAATTTAGACGACTTGGTCCTTACCGCCGGGTCACTTGTCCCGAATCTCCTCCCAAATTACCTACGCAAAATTTTAGTAGTTTTGCGTTGGGAGATTGGGCCGTGGGGCCGTTTACACATGTGTTGCTTGCCTAATCTGGTTTAATGTTGAATTTTCACTCGTGAAATATGATTAAGTCAGGATGAAGTCATTACCGGTCGCAGACAAGCATAGCATAACACTATCTAAAGCATCTAAATGCATAAAGGCCTCGCTTGCGGCTGGATCTTGAAAGTCAAGTCAAAGCTAATAACATGCCGTGCATAACCAAGAGTTGGAAAAATTAGACCTAGCATGCTTATCAATTATCGCCACCAAAATATTTTTATATTTTTTAACAATAAGGTTTCATTCAAAGGCTCGTTTTTTTATAGTTTGTTTTGTTATTGTTTAATCTTGAAAATATACTACTTATCAAAAATTCGTAGCGATAGCTTGTCATGAGACGGGGTTTAAGCTTTAAACTTGTGCAAGCGTCAAATAAGTGATTTGGTGGAAGTAAGCGCCGGAAATGGTTGTTGGCAAAAACTCCTTTAATACTAATACAATATGGAGCGTGTTGTGGTAGTAGATCCATCATGTATTCAGGCGAACAAGTAACGTAGCACGAAAGGTTTGAAACAAAAACGGCGTGATAAATGTCACACGTTATTGACATAGGAAGCTCGCAAGCTGCCTTTTATTTTGACATTTCTGTCTGAGCAGCCAGCATTGCATGAAGTAACCCGCGGAATCAAAACTTAAATTTCGTAATATTTCCGTGGTAAAAAATTTCAGCAGAGCGTTCGATTATGCGCGCATTAGTCTGCAGCTCGCCGCATTAGACAAAGTGCATAAATAGTTAAAGGGCAATTTGTGAAAGTTTTAAAAGCGGCCAGAAATAATAAATAACAGCAACGATGGAGCATTTACTAGTTAAAGAAGTAGCGGAGTAATCGGTAAAACCTGCGCTGCACCTTCTGTTCCTAAGAAATTGCGCATAAAATTTTCAAGATACTTCGTCTCTGAACAGTTTTTCCAACACTCTCCGCGATATATCAGCTCTAATGCCGTCCGTTCGTTTCCGGAAACTTTTTAGGGGATTTTTTGCAGGACGAAGCAGCCGCCTCTGAAAAACTTCCGCATTTGTCTGAAATTCGTCAATGCTCTCCACTTCCTTGCCATTTTTATCAGTGACCTCTCCGATCTGACCGCGACTATTTGTCACGCACTTTTTTCTTCCGAATAATTAAAAGTTTTCAAATTTGCGTTAAAGCTAGGCTTAGTTTGCATTCAGAGAGAATTAAATAAAGGGACATAAAACGCTCGCATCAGCTGGACGGATGAGAATTGCTGATTGTCTCGTGAAAAATTGATGGGGTTGTTAAACGTTCAATTTATAGCATGGGTTGGTTTTCATTATTGCGTTACCTACACGGCTGGTTTTATTGTGATTACGTTGTCATTCCTAAAGGACTCGACTGAATGTCTTTCAATCTTGTACGAAGACCGGTCGAGAGGTTTAGGTCAGCGATGTTTTAATACAAACCGAATCGGTTGGGATTTCCTTACGGCCCAATATAATTTATTTATAAAAGGAAAAAAGCACCACTTACTCAACCCTTCATTAAATACGTATTGAGCCGTTATTGGGGCCCAGAATTTGAGATAGCCTTTATTTCAGGAGTTGCCTAAAATATTCACCTTGCTTTGGGTATTTAAATATTCAGAGGCAGCTCGTCGCTTGACCATAGAAAGGAGTGCCACAAAAACTGTAATGGAACACACAAATACAGGCATTCCTTTTACTGCACTAAAAGCTATTTGAACAAATAAATTATTTCTTTCGAGACAACGCTGTAAATATTTTAAATGCTTTAATTACGCAGCTGTGTTAGTAAAAAATAACGCCGGTGCTAGCTTTGAAACTTATGAGTCTACAAAACACACATTTGTCTGACACGCCATCATTTCATTTTCATTATGAAAGACGTAATAAACTAGACTTGACCAAGTAAAAACCATCTGCATGTAATTTATTTTGCAATTTTTTGTATCTCATTAAGTAATTTGAAATGTATATTACGACAGACAAAATATTGCATTCATATTTCAGCTTTTTATTACCAGCTGGTCCCTCTGCCGGGCAAAACTGAAGTAAAAACGTTTCAGATTACCGTAATATATGCGTTATAATAATTAATTTTTAAAAAGCGGCGTGCACTCCAAATATTAAAATTCATTTAGATAACAATTGTTGTAAATATTGCGCTCGCAATGAACCGGTTTTATTATAATAGCAGCGAGCGCAATCACTTTGCTTTATTTTCCTTTTTCCGCTTTATTTTCCCAGATTTTATTTTTTCGCAACAGTAATTATCACCTTTTGATTAAACTAATGGACTATTCATTACCCCCGAGTTATTTAAACCGGACATTTTTCACCTTTACACGACGAAAATTTGCACGAACTTAATCAACCATCAATTACTAAACTCACAATGAAATTTTTTACTCTGTTTGTGGACTGGATAGTGGCACTAAAGGTAAAAAAACTCTTCGGCAAAACTGTAACGACAGGAGGAGACAGTAATACCGCAATATATCGCAACGTTAATTGAAACAGCTCTGGCCCTGCAGTAATTGTCTTCGTTGCAACTGCATTCTTTGGAGGATACCGTAAATAAGTTACAGTCCCCGGAAGCAAACCGATACCGAATATCAAGGTTAGTTTACAACGAAATGTGGTTTGCGAAGACGACGTCGATTTTATACCCCATTCAAGAATTATTATACTAATTGACGAATTTGCCTCTTGAGAATTCGGTAACTTCCAAGAATTGAGTTTTAATGACAACCAGAGGTGATAATTTTGGTAATAATTTCAAAATATATTGTGTTTTAAAAATTCCGAGCCAAACTTTTCGTTTATTGGGGAAACTTTTCCACTAGTGGCAAACTGTCAACACTTTGGAAATTAGTCGTATACAAGATTTAACGACCTGGAGTTCGACCTTTTCATAATTGTAGCAGCTGTAATTTTACATTACTTTGTGCCTACATTGGAAAAGTACAATTCTGAAGCGATTTTTGAAATTCAATATTCATTAATGACAAAGGCTTTTACATCAAACACTTTGCATCGAACTGTTGACAAACCACTTAAATTCGCCTCTTTGGAGGTTATTATTGCGCACAAGAGCTTGAAATATTGCTGTCACGTTAAATATTCAAAGACGGGTTTAAACATTATTGTTGTAACAAAATGGCCAAAAAGCAAACCCCGAAATTATTGACATTTTATTACGCATCAATAGAAATGTACATATTTATTAACAATTTCGCCGATTAACAAATATGAAACTCGACATAATATACAAACTAATGGACGACTAAATCGCACATTAATAACTTGATTGACGGATTTAGTCCTCGAACGCTGTTTCAGTGTACCAGTCTTTGTATGACATAGTGGTCATTAACTCCACGCCATTGTCCATCACACCCCATTTATCTTAAAAGGCGATCATTCCGAACACGTCCGAAAAGAGCACCAGAAGAACTACCACTTCATTCTGACCCCACTAGATAATCCTCTGCCAAAAATTGCGTCTAATTATCGCCTCCGAAAAGTTCCGAGTTAAAATTAATAAACGCAATTTAGATCATTCCAAACATCAACAGAACAAACTTTTAAAATTCATTTAACAAGTTTGCGGCCTTCAGCCTTTCTTCTGCCAATGAAGTCGCAAAATTAAATTCACTAAATAAATAAAATACGCGCTACTGTAAGTAACGAAAAGAGAGATGAGTAGAAACCGTGCGGAATACCGCCGGCTGGCAATTACCGACTCCACGACGCTCCCTGAATCGCCAATGTCATTGTTTCAGATCAAAGTAGAACAAGGCGGGGCTCAAATAAAACCAAACAGGAATTAAAGCCGCCATAATGGTGGAGGCGCCGGGCAAGGGCATTTTCTTTTTAACTTTGGCAAACATTAGTGTTTAAAATCATTCTAGTTTAAAAAATTATAAATGTTAAGATAAGAAATTGGGCAATTGCGGGTTATTTTTCGGTACAAGCTGCGGCTCGTTATCTCCACTCCGATGGCTTTAATGCCCCTTTCGCCGGTGCAACTGCAGTGAATCCATTCAGAAGCATCCTGAAATTAAAACATCAGTCGGTATTCCACGCCGGTGTTATAAAACACGTCAAATGACGTAATTTAATTTATATCAAGTACTTTTCGACTGAAAGTTGCACAACTTTTAAAGTTTGGCGTGATTGGTTTTCATTTGCTTTGATCGCACGTAACGTTCGAGTAATTAGACAAAGTAACAAAATGGCTAGAGACGGTTTAATCGCTACATTGCGCTCGCAGGAATTTTAAATAATTTCAAAGTTGCAAACATAACTTTTAACGGAATAGAAAATCGCTTTGTTCTGTTTGGATCCACACTGGTTCGTAAAAAATTAATTTAAACATTATCCAACACCACATTTCAACTAAAAGCATGTTAAACATGTTTTTTGTAATTACCCGCAGTACTCTATTCTCTCTAAAAGCGATAACTCGCGCTGGGCTGTATAAAACGCAAAATAGTCTCTTTGATGCGAGTGAATGTGTTTTTTAAAGGCTAGAAAGATGAATGAAAAAATGTCGGGCTTCTATTATTAAGGCGCGCTTATGACTTGTTGTTGAATTTGGAACTTTACTAATTTATACATGAATACATGTTGGGGGCGAGCATTTTATGTGTTGATTATGCGTAATATATTTTTACTAGCGTTCGTAATTATGTATGAAACATGTATACAAATTTAGGCAATTTGTACTCATTTGCCGTTTCAACTAAATGTGCGATGATATCTCTCGACGTACAGTACATGGAAACGCTCTTATTACTCCCAGATTCAAACAATTCAATTCTGTTAATTCTCAAGAAAAACAATGCGTAAATTTCACTTCTGGCCTCACAAAAGGTGAATTCATTCCAGTGGAGTACTTCCGTTTCCGTATGTAAGTAAGATACTTCCAAGAGCGCCATCTGACGTGTTATTGAGGTCTCGTGTTTGCCTTGTAAATACTGAAATGTGAGTCTTGTTGACGAGAAACATAGCATCTGGATCGAGAATATTTCATTTTCCTGAAAGAAGTGTCAAAAAATTTATGAATATTCATGAAGCCAGAACTTTTGAAGCGAATTTTGTGAAGCTCGTCCTGAAACATTAACTCTGTTCACTCGATTAGGTGCAACGAAATGGAATCATTGCTTCTAATCAACCATTCGGATTATATATTCTGTTCGATCTCTTTCACAGCAAATTGTTGGTGTTTGAGGAAGCAAGTCGGTTTGGTCCATTTCCCAATTAATAAATTCTACAGGTGTTTAACCGGCTTAAAAAAGTTTTTATAGCAGACCTGATTGTAAACAGAGGATAAATCTGTAAAAAGAGATAATCATATTTCAGCAGATCAGTTCAGGCTTAAACTATCACATTTTGACTGAAAATCCCGGAACGTGTAGATTTATTGAATGTTTGGTCTAAATTTCGTTCCAACACAAAGAGCGCGCTGTTTTTTCAGCAAAGTATTATTCTCACTTTTATTTTACAGTCGGCTGAAATCGAGTTTACAACAACTAAATACATCACTCCTGGGATGCGGAATATGTAGTGTTATTACGTCAGTAACAAAAAAAATGTCACAGGATATGTCATGCGTAAAACCAGGTTTTCTATGCTTGGAACGCATTGTTGTCAAAAAAACAGTATATCTGTATTTCGCGAATTATTTCCTCGAAAGTGATTAAATTTGGACTGGTCATTCTGCAGGTCAAAAAGGGTCGGTCAAGAGCCTCCATTTTGCTTAAATTAAATTAGAGCAAGTGCACTTGAACAGTGATGCAAGAAATTAAGACCCTCGAATGTCATTTGCTACAGAATGTTGAAACTTTGAATGGTCAAACTTTGGATTAATGAAGGGTTTCATATTTTTGCGGCACGTTCCCGGAGATAAATAAAGGAGTATCAGGAGATGACAATATGAGAAATATGAAACGTGGTTCGATTTTGTGCTAAAATCCATAAAGTGTGTAAAACCGGTGAAGGTTATCGCAGTTATTGATTCTTTATGTGGCGCAGCGAAGAGCCTTGTTTGAGGATTGTCCGAGATAGGGCCGTATTCGTCAGGTCAAAGGACACTACAACAATGTGTATTCAGCACTGAAATGTGTTTCTTCCTTTATTGCCAGATTTACTGGCTTCGATTCGGCCCTGAGGGAGTCCATTCCGGGCTCAAATGTACCCACAGATTTATGTATATTAGATCAAACCATCGCGCGCCAAAAATTTAATAAGAACAAAAGAGACTTCGATCGCGAATTATGGAAATTTTCAGGAGTCGAGCTAATATTACTGTGTCACTGGCAAATAGGGATCACGGGATAAGCATCCCCGAAAGTTTGCGAAAAGGGAGAGGAGAGAGAGCAATCAACGCCAGATTGCTATAAGATTGAACAACCACGAGAAAACACGACGACAAAATATGTTTTCAATAATGCATCTGTTGGCTTACGGAGGAAGTTTATTTGTCGCTTCTTATACATGAAATTCGCCCTCTCTTGTTTACCGGTATTAAAAACGCATTAGGGGAATGAAGACGAGATCATCGCCCCAAAAAATCCGCCAATCTGGAAAAAATTAAACGAAGTGAATTATTCTCAATCCCTCTAAAACACAGTGACTACCAAATTTAAAGCAAACAAGAAAAAAGAGCTATTTTGTTTCTAAACTTTGAAGTGTCCCAAAAATTCGAGGTTTTGCTGCTGTGCAAAACAAAAGGTGAATAGCTGCTCACATTACATGCCACTTTCCAATATTCAATTACTCTACTGCTGCCAACATGTTATTTCAGCATTGCTGATTGCCGCCTTTTAAATTCCAGAGGATTTACACGCGATCTTCCGAACCGTAATGATCCCTAATCCCTGTTATTCCCGGAAGATTTTTCTTCATGACGCAGTGCTAAAAATTAATGCGACATTCCGAATGTATCGGCTTTTATAACAAAAACACAAGGAAATGTAACACGCGAATGGTCAATATATCAATGAAAATAATGACTTTCTTGGGTTTTTCTTGATATAATCGGATTCAGATTACGGTAATGGCCGATAATTAAACTATTAAAATTCATGTAACAAAGTGATTTTTGAAATTAAACTGTTCGGGTGGATGCAGTTTCGTGCCTCAAACCCATATATCCGCATTGCAACGATTGTAACCAAATATCAGGATTTGTAATTAATTGCTTCCAAATAACGTACTGAGCATTGAGTTCTGATGTTTCATGAATGCAGTATAACATCAGTGTCAGTAATTATAACGTACTTTATATGAGGCACTAATTACGTACATATCTTAATCCAGTAATAAGTACATAGTAATGTTTGGCTGCAGTCCAAGTAACGCTAATAATGCAGACAATGCACCACATTCTCCTTCGAGAATTAGTTGTAGTATCGCAATACGAGAAATCTCAATAATTCGTCGCAACTTAATTAGTCAATTTAATAAATAACGTGATTTCGGCCGACCTTTGACACATGTTGGCTATCAAAATGTTTCGTTTATTTAACGGCGTGCACTCAAGTGAAAATGTGGGAGCAAATCCAGTCATATTGTGTTGTGTGATGAGGCCTCGTTCGTCGAAATGGCCTAGGAAATGGACAGGAACCATTATAGGTGGTGAAACGTTTATTGGAAAGAAGCGATTATTTATTGTAAATCTTTGTCGATAAAAGCCGGTACATAAACAATATTGATTGAAATAATTTACGAGTAAAGAGCCTGAAGGCATTAAATTGTATCTGCTGTCATCGGGACTAAGTCGCATCGAGTGGCCGCTCTAAAATTGATTCAAAATCGATTTTTAGTTTCGGTGTTAATTTGGAAGATTACCGAACTTAAATTGTACTGATAACGGCCCGCACTGAACTCCGGAAATTAAATATGTCAACTTTTAAATAATACAAGCTCGTCGCTTCGGCGTGAAATTATTCGAACGCTCTGAAATCGTGAAAAAACAACAAAGGCAAACACTGAATAAAATTATTTAGGGATGTTTTAAAACGCAGATGAATTTTAAATAAGCTGCGGCAATTAATTCACGCAACGTTGTTCCCAATGAGAATTAAAAGTGCGAAATTTTTAAAGTGAAACGTGAAACAAACACTCGCGAATCGAAATGGAACATTCGTTTGAAGTTTGACAATTAATGGATGAGTGAAACAATAGACACGACGGGTTTTAATAACAAGAGAGCAAAGTCACTGCCGACCATTTATTAAACGCAAATATCCCATTCATGAGCACAAAAATCTAGAAAAACAGTTTTTTGTTATTATTTACACAATTATTTTAATACATTCGAAATGAAATTTTTTTTAATTTGTTTTATGAACTGAGGCATAACAAATGCTGATTTTATAATTTACAAAAGTGAAAATATAAATAAAATTCAGATTTGAATTTATATTTATGAATAATGCATTCACTCCTGCAACTTTAGGCGGAAAAATATGACAGCTAAATACTCTGATGGCAGCAAAAGTTTGCAATTTTTAGCTTGCCTGTCTAAAGGGATGTTTATGATTACGGGCATTTTTTCCGAAAATTCGAGGCATCAGCCTTTACCGTCTAGGGCGTTTTTAAAAGATATGTTTCATTTCCAAATCACTGAAGGTATCACTAAAGGCAGCAAAAGTTTGCAATTTTTAACTCGCCTGTCTAAAGGGATGTTTATGGTTATGGGCGTTTTTTCCGAAAATTCGAAGCATCAGCCTTTGCCGTTTAGAGCGTTTTTAAGAGATATGTTTCATTTCCAAATCACTGAAGGCATTGGCAAGCCCCGATACTGTTCATCCCAATGAAACCGCCAGTCTTCCACCCCCTCGTGGCTTTAATCAGCTCCAGTGATCAGAAATTTGTAATTTCGTAGTATTTCCCTCCGTTATAACGCCTACAATTCCAGCAGCAGCACGACCGGTCGTTAGAAGTTCGCAACAGCAATGGCGGATGTGCGCCTAGCACCAGTGGTTATTCGTTTTTAGTAATAAAATCAAACATTTATGGTGATTCGGCACGAACAGTGTCAAACATAAAGCGGCGTCGCCCTCTGCCGTGATTTGATATTCACGTGTTATCGCACGTGTATCGCGTTGTAGATTAGCACCATTTGACCACTACCCTCCAGGGACACTCAAAATGTTTAGCCGGAGTTTGTAAGCGCTCCGATAATTCACCCTTCGGTTAATAATCATCCACGATGGAATCAAGAGTATTTCAAAATAGCCTACAAGCTCCTAACTTCATCTTTATTTATAAATATAGTTTTGCTAAACTTTAACCGCATATTGTGTTGTAAATTTGCTGGTTCGGCTTAATGAGAACGGTGTGAGCCATTCTGATGCTTTGCTTTTCAACTAGAACTGTTTCGTAATTGCAAATCCATGTTATCGTGTTGCTGTATCGGCTGAAAGGCGGCTTTGTTATGAGTTTTGCTCAGAGGCAAAAATTCCACAAATGGGAGCTGAATCGTAAAGATCTTACTTCTACATCAGCATTAAAAACAATTCCACAAATCCATTAAGCTAAATCAGTATTTATTTATTTAGAGAAATAATTACAGCCAATTGCAAAATTTCACTAAAATTTTGCAAAACTTTGAGTCGAATCTTAGACAGGAAACAGGTTGTTGTCGTAAAATACCAAATTTGTAATAAAATCAGTTCGTGATGCAAAATAGCCCGACAGGAAGAAGGCGACCCTACGAGGAAACTCACTTTATTTCATTATGAATGTGTACGCCAGTAATTACAACGTGCCACCTATAAATTGACTTGTAGATGTATATTATAATAATAATTGCACGTCGCCGACATGAAAGGCACTCCACAGTGGCTGAAATAACCGTTCCAAGACATGTAACGTCAAACTTAAATAAAATAAATTTCCAAGTAGTGGAACGGAAAAAGTGGCCAACTGGTAATGGCAGTATCAAGCTCGCAATTGATTCCAGCTTGTTGACATTGCTATTGTTCGGCGGTTCGGTAATGCAATGCCAATATAGGGAAGTATTTTATGCGGATCTCTGACAAGTATTGTTAATATTTATGAACCATTTCGTGATTACATTCGTTGAACTGGCTAATGTGATTTATATTAGATCCCAATTATCATATCATACCGGCATACACTAGCTGCATAAATCTATTAGTTGATATTTACAATCGCCATTTTATATCACATACGACGTATATTTGATCGTCATACTAAACGCATTTTCCGATTCAATATCGCAAATGGGGCCATTTACCATCGGCTGCGACACGAGGATTCCATTTCCGCAAAATATCACACGGTTTTTTGTTTTCCAAGTCTTTAAAACGTTTTGAAAAATATTTTTAATGCAAAATCTTTGATGAAGACTTGGCTCGAAGGAAAACAAACACACATAAATAAATCGGCTTAAACGATATCAGGAACGCAACATTATACATTACTGGAATACAAAACAGTTTTAATAAATATTGATTTTTCTGAGCTGTATTATGGAGACACATCATCTACATAATTGCACTGGGAATTCACGTTTCATAACGAAATTCTCCAGTTCCGCATTGCATTTACTAAACTGGAAATCAAAAAGTAGTTCACAATGTGTTTACACATTTTTCCCGTTTAGCCGAATGCCTCTGCAATTTAAAACGGTTCATATTTAATTTCGGCGTTCAATCGCGGAGTTGATCAAACTCGGCAATACAATTTAAGTTTGGTAATCTTCCGGTGGCTTACTTTTAAACAAGAATTAACACCAGCGAGGCGGTGCCCATTGAACTCGAAATTTCGCATTGTATTTTTCGGCGAGGCAATTAATAGGCACACCTCTACCGTTTATTGTTCGGTCCTTCATAATGGAAAATTGAGTTCCTCCCAAAACGAAATCCGAGAGCTTTGAATAAACCTCGTATCGTATTGTTTGCGGAATGAGTCGGATTCCACTTAAAATAGGCGATATATTTTGTTCTAGTGCCATTGTTGTTTTCGTTGATATGCAAGGCACAATTTGCATTTTCTTAACGGATACAGCCGGCACGAAATTGCATCGCATGATCGCCTCTCACCGTTTCACTCCTTGTTTTCCACCACCTTATCTCGGATACATCCGCAAGATAACGAATTACAATCCTGCGAATAGATTCCACGGATATACCGGACGAGAAATATCGCCTGCCCGCAGGACATCTGCACACACGTACTTTAACCTCACTCGGGGCGCCCTTTAAACGCTTTTTAACCCTTCGCAAATTGGATGGGCATCAAGGCGGGGCGGCAAAGCCGACCTGACAAGGTTTAGGCATTTCTTGGGGCAAAAAGCGCGATAAACGCACTAATCTAAGATTTTACACAATTTCTCAAGTTTCACTCGCATTACATTATACAAAGCGAAATAAAAAGCAAACAGTAGAAATGTTGCCAGAGGATTACAGTCCAGTCAACGAACAAATTGTTCACTGCATAGTGGAAAACAGAATTTTTGATTTAAGAGCTGCGTTTACACTACACCTTTTCCTATTGTATTCCAGACAGTATCAATCATTGTATTTCAGAAAACATTAAATTTCACACGTATTAGTTAAATGTATTGCAGGAAGTCATGCATTTATCTTTTCTGAAGTCCATTTTACTGTTCTGTACTACAACTGATACATTTTAAACTACATATGAAAATATTATACAGGGTGATTCTTTTAGGGTTACATTGGAAACTTTTTAACTTACAATAAAGCTAGAGATTTAAACTTTTGTATATAATTCCAGTCAACTATTTCGAGTTTAACTACATTATTTTCAAAATGGCTGAGCTTTCGGAACTACAAGAAATTGGCGCCAACTTTCAAATTTTAAATAGTAACCACACATTTTTATTGCATTTTTGAATTCACCTTCTTAAAATAAGTAAAATTTACCCAAGTGTTGGTACTTAGCTGTTCTAAATTTTTTTAAATGTTAATTTTTGTTTTTATATGCAAGAGTTTATTTAACCAATGAACACATTGCCATATGTAAATAGTTGAATTTCCATTCAATAAATAATTGAATTTCCATTCAATAATCGAAGGTTCGAAAAGCCATCAAGGGTTTTCAAAATTGTCAAGTGCCAAAATTCAAGGCTAGTATGATTTTTTTCAAAATAGTTAGTCTATAAGTCAGTTTTTTGAAATAAAACAACTCTATTTTCTTAACGACAATCGGAAGACCAATAATATTTATGGTGACTTTTATTAACACATCCTATATCTATCTCACAGTTTTTGAAAAAAATCACGAAAAACAGATATTAATTCGTAATTTTCATAGTTAAGTAGAGCTTGCAAAATAGTTAACAATTGTCAAACTTCAACATTTTATTTAGTTTTTAGCTGGTTTATTATTAAATAAGCAGTATAATATAATATAATATGGTTTATTATAACTTAGTGGATTATGTAAAGTAACTCAATCAGTTTACCATCGAACTTTGAACTTTTTGAGTGAAAATAGTGAACAAATCTAACATTTCTTTTAATTAATGGTTTAATTTTATGGTATTTTTTAAAAGTTTACTTGATTAAAAATGAAAATAATGAGTTAGACTTCTGTTTTTTACGATTATTTTGAAAACTGTGAGTAATAAATATAGATGTTAATAAAAGTCTGCATTAAAATTGATGTTTTTTTGACTGCCACTAAAAAACAAGGTTATACTATTAAAAAAAAACTGTGTTATAATCATTTTTTAATAATATTCAAAAAAATCATGGTAGCCTTGTAATTTGACAGTTGACAATTTTAAAGATGTCAGAAGATCCTTCCAGCTTTTGGTTATCAAAGCACTTATTGTAAAAAATTCAAGGGGTGTGATATTTTAAATGATCCTCTGGAAATGGAAATTTTGACAAAAAAATTGACATACTTCAAAAACTATGACAGATAGGTACTAACAATTAAGGTACGTTTTACTCAGTTCCAAAAGGCAATTCAAAAATGCAATAAAAATAGGTGGTTACTATTTAAAATTTCAAAGTTTCCAATTTTTCGTAGTTCATCCATTTTGAAAATATATATTTTAGTTGAACTCAGTATATTCGACCCAGGTTGTACACAAAATTTTAAAGCTCTATCTATATTAGAAGTTAAAAAGTTTCTAATGTACGCCCTAAATGAATCAGCCTGTATTAGCTGTTTCAAAATTATAAAAATGCCAACGTCGCATTTTACCAAACTATTTTTTTTAAATAATTAATAACAACTAATTTTGAGAGAAAATGCGACGTTGGCATTTTTATAGTTTTTAAAAAGGGAAAACATATCATTTATTTATTTATTTATTATAATACTAGACTGATTCTAATGCAGTCACTAATAAGAAAAGTTTTGATTGTGTAATAACAGTTAAAGCAGTCCCAAACAATAGCTTTTGTCACCTCCCCTTCTGTTCCTCTTGTCTACAACATGTCTCTTTACCCTTGCAACATTATTACCATCGTAATAACCTTAACTCATCCGATGTTGTGTGAATCAAGCCCACCGACAGCTGCTGACTGGTGACAGATGAACTGTCGCCCCTCGTAACAGTCCTTCATCCTCCATAGCGTCCATTGCGGTCGCAAACTTAGTTACCTCGTCCATACCAAGCAAAAACCCATCTTCCAATTACCAATCGGAGCGTATCTAATTGCGTCGCTGTTCCAGCTTCGACGTTCGTGGCAAGCCTCTGTCCAGAGCGAGTCATTGGTCCGCACCGGATCTGTTCGGCTCTAGAGCCTACTTCCGGACGGTGTCTGAGCCAGCACAGCTCGTCATTGACGACATCCGGCGTCACGACGAAGGCGTCTACCGGTGCAGAGTGGACTTCCGCAATGCTCAGACCCGCAGCTTCCGATATAATCTCACCGTTATTGGTAAGTGTTGAACTTCTTCATATACATTATCTTGATTGATATGGGCCCTAAATTGGGCTGCGGTGGGGAAGAGTGCACACCTGCGCCCTTTATCATCTTGAGTAATTATTGTTATTATCGGGCCAACAACCCACGCCTTGTTCAGACGCTCCAGCTGAAAGACTTAGGACTCGGCATTAATTCAGTGAAGTGCTGAATACGCTGGAAATACAATGTCACAAAACTATCAACATTTTTTAAATTATAAATGGTGTTTCTTGACCCTTTCCCGGCAAACATCTCCACAATTCACGGCGAAAATCGCCTTAATATCTTTCCCAGAAGCCAACGTGTAAAGTAGCATAGTGGGACACATAATGTCACGATGACTTACTCAATATAGCTCGCCTCTGGAGATTCTTAAAAGCCGTGGAACTTTGTTGATCCGGTTTTCCAATAATTTGAATATTTTTTCCTTTGCTAGAAGCATATTTTAAGAGGAGGTTTGATGTGTTAATGTTGTGAGGGTCCATGTTCCGAACATTTTAGGCAAATTGCCCACTTACCAGTTTTCGCCACCGTTTGTGGTACTATAAAAACTAATTTCGGTTAATCTCGTAAATATGAAGTAAAATGTGGCTATTATACACGAAAATTTGGAAATTTACTTTTATGACGTCATACAAGCGAATACCATTTTCAAGGGAAACTCGTGTTTCGTTTTATGACTTACTCCACCCAAAACTCGCGAAGCTTAGAAAATAATATAACTACGAATAAGTGAAGTTGATTCTGTTTTATGTTAATGGCAGTGAAAAGTTGACGAACGAGTATAGGGAGTGAAAAAGTTAATATGCCACGTGGTTTAGACCACGCTGTGGTAGTTAACTGGTATTCAAACTAAAATAAAGTTTAATTATCTTGTTATCGTAACGAGTTTGTTAATACTTTTACGGTAACTATAAACTTTCTAATGGCACATTTTAAAAAATAATAAAATTAATTAAATTGCTGTAGACCAAGAGAGGCAAGGATCCGTTGCGTCATTAAAAACAGCTTTATTTTAATTAAATCAAAGTTAATTGATATGTGTGGTCAGAAAGCAGAAAAAGTAACCCTTTTGTGCCCACCCTTTTCCGGCCCGATCCCACATCAGTGTTACGTCGGTGTTTGCTTGGCAAAGTGTTAGCTCGTTGACGATTTGCTACATTCAGTGAAAATTACACGCACAGCAATTCTCATTATTGCTCTACTTGAAACTATAAAAACTAATTAGGTCGTTGGCGCAACAAACTTGGCCCATTTCGGCCTGAAAATCTGCAACATTCCAAAAACGGGCTTAGTTTTGTCAAAGTAATCTTCACTAAAATGAAATAATCGACTCTCTTGTCAAATTACTCGTCCATGGACTGTTTTAATATCTGACAGATATGTTTAATTACGTCGAGCTTAAAGCTGTGCTAGACCAGATGGTGTCCCAGTCGACAGTTTGACCCTTCTAACCGCAGGAGCAAGTCTTCAGGATAACGAAGTTAATGGGTCAGCTGATTAATGACCTGGATGCAAACACGGTCTTGAATCGAGTTTAAAAAGAGTAATACATATTATATTTAATAGAATTTCCGCAACTAGAATAATGGGAATACCCATCTGCCCGAGGATTACAAGGAAATCAATAAAGAGTTCATTATATGATCCTCCGGCTTCAGCTTTAACGGATTTGAGGTCTTGCTTCAAAATCCTTTCCATCTCCTCTTCAAATAATCAGCGTATCGAATCCAATTTTCTGACAGATAAGTTCACTCCATTTATAACCTATTCAGGGTTCAAAACCGAGAATGTAGCTTTTAAAGGCCAGTTTGGATTAATTTTTGCGAGTGAAAAATCTGCATCCCGATGCAGGGCGTAATTTGTCTTGCACCGTCTTCATAAAATATTTATGAGTCCCAAGGAATGTTAATAAATCAATAGATTTATAGCGGGAGTTTCACCGAACGAAACCTGGTTTACAAATTAATAAAAGTCGTATTCCGAGGATATCGCTTGCTTTTTTCGATCGAGAATTTTATTGCTTTGATTCAATCTCGGCTGTTACAAAGTCGCATTGAAATATCCATTGCACAGATATCAATTTCCGATTCTAAGGATGCAACTCGCTGATAAATCTCATCGAGGGAAATCCATCGATGGTACTTCACCGCTTCAAGCGTACATAACGATTTTTATTACGTCTTAACGGCAAATTTGCTTAAGCCGGCCATGAAATTGGATATTAATCTCGGAATTTGACGATTGCATTGCATTAATTAAATTTTAAGTCTTGATATAACAAACCTAGGCTCGGTTCAACTGGAGATAATTAGACAATGCTGTGATTGAAGTTCAGTTCAAACAAAGTAAAACCATATCTTATAGATAATAAAAATCTACATATTATTAAGAAAGGTTATTGTTTTAACATTAATTTTTTTACTTTCCTCTCAGCTAACAATACAAGATGAACAATTCATATTTAATTTTTTTCTAAAAATAAATTTTCTTTTTGATTAATGTACGACTAAACTCGTTCTGGTGTAGCAGGTAATCAATATGGGGGGTTAAACATTTACAATAACAGGAATGGTGCATCTTTGCGTGCCTAACGCTAATAACTTTAAGCTTGTTTTATGTATTTTCGTTGCAATTTGCTGTTATATCTGTTTCTCGTTTCATCGATTTACACAATTGATATATATTTGTTTTTTTGTGAAACTGAAACCCACCATTACAGTAATAGTGTAAAATGTGAAGAGAAGCCAATAAAAAATGGCAAACAAAGACTAGATCATGAACTGCATGCAAGTTCATAAGCAGTAGCAAGAGTGGAAGAAGTTAGGATGGTTTCTACGTTTTCATGTTCGTGCTGACCTCTTCTATAAACACTACTTTATGTCATCTGTCTTTAGACTTGTACACTCTTGTTAAGAGACATTTCAGGTTTGTTTTAATTTATTGCGAGCCGGAGATGATATTGTGATTAATTATTCGGCAATCGAGAGTTATTTATGTAATGCCGGCTGGGATTATATTAGTTATGAAAATAATCCTAGTTAAGAGAGCAATTTATCACCGAGCCGTCAAGCTCAACGTTTTCGGGGTTAACCCTTGCCCTGTCCGAGTTGGTCATTGATCGGCTCTCATTCCCATTCCTGCGTCGTCCTTCACCTTCCTTACATATTGGAGGAGGACGTGGCTATTGCCACTTCATATGTAATGTGGTCGTATCCAAATAGCGCTGTGACTCGCCTACGAAATCGTCTCCAGCAGCATGCGGGTCCATCTCCCGGTGCGTCCTTCTCCAAACCGCCACTTCCATTTTTCCAATTCTGTTTTTATTCACCAAACGGAATAATTTTCTTATAGGACCCGTATTTATATGTATTGCGTGAAGGTCTGCATTGTCGATTTTTACAACTCGGGCTTCACTCTTAGCTCCATGAATAAAAATGTTATTAAATTTCGTCGCTTCGACATGCTCCCAAATCCTCCGGAGACATGCCGCAATAATCCTTATCGCGCTGCTTCTTTGCAGGTTAATTTTCTATAAAATTAAAACTTGGTATTAAACTTCCGCCATATTTCCTGTTTACTATCGAAGCAAATCCCTCCTGAATTAAACCAGACTGCGGCATCTTTGCACCGTTTAAAAATAACTAACGAGACTTGTGCTCTGCCTCGAGGGCGGAATTCCAGGATTTGTACTTCTTTGAGGATAACTTGGCGATGTTTATTATAAACATAATACGCCACATTTAGCGACATAATACCAGCTGACGCCTGAAATAATATTAGGGAGATTCAAGCCACCACCCAACTTTAACCATATAAATTATTTAGGAGAAAGTCGTTAAGTTTATTTTCGCATTTAAATTTACACCAGACGAAAAAATTAACACCACGCCTCGGAGGTGCGACAGGAAACGACCGCGACGCATATTTTCACATTAATAATAACAAGGCGATTAAAATGAAAGTTTTAGTAATTTCGGATACATATTTGGCTCTAGCAACGTTAAAGCTTATGTTTATAACTTTGTAATTTATTTAAGAGTGTCTAAAACGGGCTGTATCTTGAAATTAGTTCCAAACTGTTGTTTCTTCCGATTAATATTTCTAAAGCATCACATTATAGTTAAGCAACTTTAAAGTTAACGTATCCTTTAAAAACTTTAAACGTAAAGCTTGTAAATACGCTATGCAATTTTGGTGGATGCGCTGGTATAAATCTGTAAATATTTTGAAAAAACACGTTGCTAAATATTTTACTTTCTCTGTTTAATGCAAACGTCGTTATCAAACAGACGTCATCTAAATCTGAACATAAAACCCAAACGTCGTTTTATATTTTGCAAAAACCCGTTCGAGCGTATAAATTCCGGCAAGACAAATATTCCTTGAACAGTTGACATGTGGAAATATTTTATCCCATTTGATATGAGTATGTTTATGGCAGGATGTGATTGAGTTAATAAACGAGTGTTTTTCGTCCTGCTTCGGAAAAGTCTCGTTCAGTGCGAGAAAACCACCACTTAAATCATGTTTAAGCTCGCATGCAAATCTCCTTTACAAGATAACGTGGACCTGGCCGACTTCCGCAGTCATTCTTCATTCTCACTCAAGCACACACAAGTTTGCGCCACTACACATTTTAGACACCCGAATCCGGGCACAAACACCGCAAAATACACAAGTCGGGAGCGTTCATAATGAGCGATTTTTTCGCTTTCCTTATTGTCGGCGAGTTTAATTAAAACCGCCACTAGCTGTCCGGATTATTGATTAAGTGCTTTAATAATTTTCCCTAGTTGTATAGCAAGGCCACATTGGTGCACGGTTCAACACTGCAATATTATTAAACAGCAGTTTTTCCAAAACTAAACACGACTAACCACTAATTAAATTCGCTCTATTTCAAAGAGTGATGATAAAATTAACATGTTTTGTATGTATTATTAATTAAAATCGATCCTTTATGTTATTAGTCCACAACAACACAACAAATTTAATTTAATATAATAGCTGTGCTTGCGTCACATCGCTCATATCAGCCAAGATGGAACTTAGTTATTTATCTTATTTAGGGTCGACGTATATTACCTCGCATTGCACAACTGCATCTAACATTAGGTGCTTGTATCATCCATCTATCTATTTGAATGGAGCCGTGTAGTCGCTCCAGATGGACGTTCTAAATGCGCTCGAAGAGAAATCACCCTTAACCCGCTTTAAATTCATTTACGGGCGAAGATCTTTGGTAACTTTGTTTTATGCACATTTATTTTTCCGCTTTTTGGCCTTCGCCTCGAGTAGTGTATAATTGGCGGAACAAAATTTTTATTAAAATAATGAAATATTCATAAAACTTGAAGTGGTCCAATATTTCACGCAACGCTATTGCCGACTTGAAATCCAAATAAATTGAGCCCTAATCCCCATAATTTAATATTTAAAGCTGTCGGGAATGGAGCCTCCAATTTATAAATAGTCGCCGAAGTTCGGTACAAAAGAGGTGAAAGAAACGGAACGATAAGAGCTGATGCCGAGGTTGCACAATACAAAACACAATGTTTATATTTAATCTGAGGCTATTTATCAGAATTACACACCGAAATGGCTCAACGTTGCCTGAGAAAGATGGACGGCCGAGTTCGGAAAAATGAAAATATGATTCCGAATCATTTCTCTCTGACATTATTTAAAATGCTCTTGACGTGATTAATTACGTAAAACGTAATTCGCCATAAATATAGGTCTTGATACGCCACATGTCCCCGTTTAAGAATCGAAGGATTTATTCCAATTAGAAAAAAACATCTTCTCGGTTTAAAAATTTTAGGTTTTTGTAAGGGGCGTTTCGCGTAATTGGATATTAATTTAGGAATCATTAATTAAGAAGATAAATGACCGGTTTAAGATATTAATTAAGTGAAGGGTGAGAATTTAAACGGTTCTTGCGTCTTCTGTGCTTCTGCTCGGCGTTAAAGCACAAAAATTAAATTAGTCTTAACTTCCAAAAATACTTGCAAGCATCAATTACTTTTTGTAAAAACAGAGGGGATTATTATTACACTATAAATGGTTTGCGATGTGCAAGTCAAAGTGAACGTTAATGTTGGGTGAGATGGACAAGCTGATGAATGATATTAAAACACGTACAATAATGTCGAAAAAATGACTTTTGTACTAACAAAATCGCTGTTTTTGCAAAAGACGGACGTCCTCTAAGATTTCAAAGTATGTTTAATTTACCTTTTAAAAAGAATATTGCTTAAAAATAATTATTTATTAAAAGAGTTTGAGTGTAAATCAGACGTTTTATCTCACAAGTGTATTATCAAACCACGAGTGAAAACAAGTTGAAATAAGTGAACTGATTTACATGAAAAGGAGTTGAATACAAAATTTTATTCTTCGAATTAGACTCAACACGGCTTAAATTTTTTTTTTAATTTGTTAAAAATAATCTGACGTTTCGTATTGAGAAATACTAAACAGTTCTTAAAACTGTCCTGTGCAGGAGAAAAACCGGAAATTTTGTCGAAGAACAATAGTATATTATATTATAAGTGATAGAAATGCATCATTATATGCGAGTGAGAATTTTGACCCACGAGTGCGCTTGCGCTTGAATGGGACACCTCTCACGAGCTTTATAATGGCATTTCGATCACGTGTGATGTACAACATTTTATCTTATCTTATTTTATCTTATACCATTGTTTTCGGGGAGAGAAATCAAGTTTTTCTCACAAGAGAGACAATGCTATCAGATTTATTGTCAAATTTAGCTTTATCTCTCTTGTGAGAGAAATTTGATTTTTTTCACCGAAAACGATGGTAAAACGTACATAAAAACTACACCTACTATAAGATTTCTACTTCTACTACTTGTGAGTAGAAATAACAGCTTTATCCCTCTTGTGAGAGATATTTAATTTCTCTCACCAAATACCAATAATGTACCTAAAAAACTGCACCATTAAGATAAAAAATATTTGTAACTTACGCCCTACTTAAAATGCTTTTTTAGCCATACCCGTATTTTAAAAGTTTTTGCTTTTTTATTTTTTGTAAAGACATAGAGCTCACGTAGCCTGCAGTTGTAAAAGAATTGGAGTGAAAGCATTGCATTCCTCTGATTTAAACTACTCTAACCAAAGTAAATTTAATTTAACCGGAATGTGTTGCACTCCTCTTTAACAAATTGCGTCCGTTCTTGCAGTCTTATCCCCCAAATTCTTGCCTTTTTATAGCAGCAACACATCTATAGCTTATTTGTCGATGATACCTATATGGAGTCTGTTTATTAACGTCTCTCTTATTAAATCCCACCAGAAAAATATCTCTCGTCACGTTTTTCCAGATTCTTTCAATTAGCGTCTCCTCACCGAAATTAATTGAACGTTTCTTTCTTATTGCAGTTCCGCCGGAGCAGCCCACAATCCTGGACAAGTGGGGCCGTCAGCTGAACGGCACTGTGGGACCACACGAAGAGGGCGATGACATAACTCTGACTTGTAGGACAGTCGGGGGGCACCCCCAGCCCACGGTTCGTTGGTTGATAAACGCGGAAATGGTCGACGAGCAGTCGGAGCACAACGCAGGGGATGTCATTGAGAACCGGCTGGTGAAGACTTCAATTTCGAGGAAGGATTTGGACGCTATCTTCACGTGTCAGGCTGTCAACACGGTTCTCACCGAGCCCAAAGTGGCCTCAGTCGTGCTGGATTTGCTACGTGAGTGATATTTGAGATCTCGACTAATTAAAAGAATAAAAATTCAATTAAGTCGAATCGATTTCTGCCCCCTTTCGGCTCGGAGAAAAATTATTGTGATTTGTCATGTCGAGAGACCGATAAATCCGGATTAATGCCGGAATAAAAAACCATCTGTTCGTCAGAGAGTCTCATCGGTTTTGTTTCGATTCCAGTCAAGCCTCTGACGGTCCGTATCTTGAAAACGGTTAGCCCTCTTGTGGCCGACAAGCGCTATGAAGTCACCTGCGAGTCTGCAGGGTCTCGGCCGCCGGCGATCATCACCTGGTATAAAGGCAAACGCCCCTTGCGCAAGACAAAGGTAATAATAACACATTTAATGATAATAACAATAGAAGACATTATTATAATGTTCAAATAAAAAAGTAAATAGAGAACAAAGAAGTGCACATAAGGGTGCATAAATATAGAGTGCTTCGTGTGTCGGACCATCTTTCGCATGAAGATAAAAGAAGTTCAGCTAAACATAAAAATGATGTCAGATTAATTTATTGTTAAATTTGCTAGTTTGGTAAAGGTTTTATACACCTTAAATGTTCAATGTTCAATACAATAATGGTAATTTTTTTGTTTAATGTTGTAGGGTCTGCTATTTCCGCTAACTAAATTAAAAGAAAAATAATCTGAAAAGATGAATACTTAACATAAAATTTTAACTTCAGAGAGCTATATCTCGTCAAAAAAGGCTCAAACATTTTTTTATTGTAGGAATTTTTAATTCAGTTTAATGTCAGCTAACAGTATCCAAAATATGGTCAGCGATTCTTGAATCACTCTGTATGCAAGGTGGATCTTCTAAAAATATCTGTATTTTACTGTATCGCAAAAATAAATACAGTGAAACTCGGTTATAACGAACTCACCTTTAAACGAACGCTCTAATGTAATGAACAAAATTGATAGTCCTGTTTTAAATTGGTTCGGTTTTAACGAACAAACAAATCTTGCTTACAAGCTTACAACAAATGCTTGTTTTTAATGTCTAATATTTATTTAAAATAGCGGTTTACGACTCGGTTATAACGAACACACGAGCACTTTCGTGCGATTAGAACGAACGATCGGTTACAACGAACAAATTCCGAAGTCTCTCGGGTGTTCGTTAAAACCGAGTTCCACTGTAGGTAATCACACAAAACAACAATTAAGCATCGCAAATTAATAAAAAGTAATAATTTTAATTAATAAGTAATTGTTATAAGGAACTGCAAAAAAATACTAAAAAAAATCACATTCATAGAGAAAAAATTAAAGTATTTGATAGAAAACCCTGATTTTTGTGTGATTATTAGTTTTTAACATGATAATCACTTTTTTATACAAAAGCCGAAGATCAGGTGCGTGTGCAATGCCAAATTGGCCGATACACATCCCCTGTTCTTTATCCTAAAATAGACAAAAAAGATATAAATAAAAGTAAACTAAGTAGTAATAAAGTGGAATTAAAATTTAATGCTACAGGGGTGTGATTTTCCACAAAAAAATATTGCAGGAAAATATAAATTAAAGTAAGTTAACAACACATGTTGCACATTTGAATGTTAAAAAAAATTCGACCGATTTAAAACATCGTTAGCCAGAAGTAAATTTTACAACATTTGCTTAAAATTAGTAATAGAGAGAATGAAATAACTGAAGTAAACACAATAGTAATTAGGTACGAAAAGGTTCTTTTAAAAATTCTTTTTAATTTAAATGTATTTTTCGTTACAAACAGTTTGCTGAGACCACTGATTTCCAGTTAGCTGTGTTTTTTTATCACACGACTTATCACACGCCGTGCCAATTTCAGCCTAGGCCAGATTAATTTTTTCCCTGGTCTCAAAGAACTTCGGCTAATATTTGTCCAAGCAGATCCGCGCTGTTAAATATGCATTTTTTTAGCCTTGCTTTGCGTAATTTATTATTAAACGCCGCTTGTACAAAAGGAATTATTTCATCGTTCCTTAAGTTGATTTATGTTGCGGGTCATTCATTGTGTCTATAGATAGCAATCTCTTTCTTGTGAAAGAGAATTAATTGGAAAAACTAACAAGGTTTCTGTGTTGGTCGGGGTGTTTCAAATTGAAAATGAATGTATTTCAATTTTAGGTTTTGTATTGCCGGTAAACACTGGATAATTAATGGCAACTAAAAATAAATTTTAATTAACTAGGGTTTTTCTTTTCTACCGCAAGATAGTTTCGTGTCTGTTCTTCTTTCATCTTTTGTTCAAAGGGTTCCCGGAACAGCGACGCTAGCAATATGCAAAAAATTAATGTTTAATTTATTCGAATGTGGATTGCAAGACCAGATCAAAGCCATTTTGCAATGCCAAGATCAAAGCGAGCTCTTGCGGACAGTTTTTGAACGTTTTGTGTAGCTCTTCCCGTCTTTTTTTAAACCGCTAAAGCAGGTGAATAATAATTTTCTATTGATTTGGAAATATCAAAGCACAGTAGTTATAATCTGCTGCAGCGAGGCAGTCTGGCGCGTTACAATAATCCTAGGTATATCCCGAGAGCTATTTAACTACCTTTA
This sequence comes from Tribolium castaneum, assembly GCF_031307605.1. Taxonomy (NCBI): domain Eukaryota; kingdom Metazoa; phylum Arthropoda; class Insecta; order Coleoptera; family Tenebrionidae; genus Tribolium; species Tribolium castaneum. Next base: position 17,886,705 of record NC_087396.1, read on the forward strand.
ATGCAGTTCGTTCGAATTGAACCGTTCCGCTGTATTAACCGTCTTGATTTGCATACAAAAAGCGTCATTTAATATCTGATCTCATTTGTATCTTTATTAAAAAAGGATCTTGCTAAAGAAAAATTTTTACATTGGGAGTTTAGCGAGCCGAGAAATAACTTTTTTAACGCAAACGCCAATGTTCTGATCGCTTTGCTGCCAAGTTTCGTTACAGCTGACGGGCCATTGAACAATATCCGATTCTTTTATCATTTAATGCGGAATACTTTGTACAAATTGTGCATTTCGCTACAAAATATTGAGTGCTGGCAAAAAATTCTCCCTCCGGAGCTGTCAACGTAACATAATCGGCGTCATTTTTTTAAGGGAACTGCGAAATTCATTTTACATACATATCTGGATGGGCCTTTTGTGTTTTTAATTAAATTTGAGTTGTGTGCGCATAAATCAAGCCTTTGAAACAATTATTATGAAATACTGCTTCGGCAAAACTCTAATGTCGGCACGAGTGAGCCAACATTTAAATGTCAACGTTTATTTCGTTCAGAGAGCTTTTGTTGCGACACATTCAACATCCTCCGCGTCTGTTTTTAAAGATCTATTTGTTGATAAGGTCGGAATAAAACCAATTAGTTTTAAATGGTTGCAGTATTTGCCCTTCTTTGTCGAGCTGCAATTGCTCGGAAGTCAAGATTGTCCTCCGGACTAATTGCATTCCATTTTTTTTTTCATACCAACCTTTTTGCCGCCAAATTACACCAATCCCTAATTTTGCACGCATATTCTCTCATTTTTATAACAACTCTACACCGAAATTAAGCGTAATGTTTGTTATTAGAAAAACATCTGGAAAGTAAACTAGTTTGGTTAGAGTTTTGTAATAGCGCAAAGACACAAAGGACTGAAGCTGTGAAAGTGCTCATTTTGGCCATTATTTATTAAAACTAATTACAACGTCTAGACTATTATTACAGTTTGGTTTTGTTAATCTGCATCACAAAATATGCAGCATATCCATAAAAGCCGTTATCAGCTAAATTATTAGCCGGTCTTTATTACGTCGCGTTATTATCTTGTGAATCATGTAAAACTTTTATTTGGCAAAACCAAATTTGCTACATTGTGTACAGTTTTCACGAAATTATTTTTGTAAATTTCTTCTAACATTTCGTTTAATTCTTTGTGAAAATCTGGATTTTGGGTCAAACTTAATTTGAAAGCTTTCAGGAGGGACATTATCCGAAAATGGCTGCGTAGAACTTTATTAAACGGGGATTCAGCGTGCCCTAATATTAGACCCGTGTCAATAATTGCCTCCAATAAATTTAATAATAATTACAATTTTGAGTGCGAACAAAGAAGGGAAAGAACAAAGTCGGGCATAATTGTTGTGATGACGTCAGGCGCGAGCTGCGGAGCAATTACGCAATTTGAAGAGCTCGCTCTGTCGCGGTCACACTCTCCAATAAAAATCTCCGCGTCTTGAAAAGTTTAATTGATCCGAGTTGTAAATGTGGAGTCTGATATACGGCCGATGAAGAGTGTTATTTCATAAGTTGGAGCGTTCATTTCGATTTCGGTCGATCGTAAATTTCGCCGTACGTCCAAACAAACTTTAGTTTTCCGTTGGCTGTTCATCATAACTTCTTATTTTAATATCCCGACTCTTAGCGAAATCCCTGTGTAAAAGTAAACTTTTCATTTCGTACCGTTGCGAAGAATATTCAAATAATATAGCCTACTTTAAAATTTAAATTAATTGGTCTATAATTTCTCATTTATTTTCAGCAAGAAACGCGAGAGAATGTAACAATAAGTGAGTTAACTTTCATTCCGACGACCGAGGACGATGGAAAATCCATAACATGCAGAGCTGAAAATCCCAACGTCACAGGCCTCTTTCTCGAAACATCGTGGAAAATTGACGTCGTTTGTAAGTACACTTTTAAAGTATGAATAAAATTGGGCCGACGAAATTGTTACTGCCGGCAAAGTCGTTAAGGTCTTTGTTTCCCACCTACACTCCGATTCGAGATGCGTTTATACACAGATCAACACATACATAGGCGGCTTCTAATTCGTATTGAATTACTTTTTTTATTACATTTTCAATTACCATACGTTGTTACTATTGCAAAAATGGTGGATGCGCCGGGATACCGCGCAATATATTGTTGGTATTTATAATAATTTGTTTCATCACTAATTATTTTATTTTTTTTTATATAAATGTTTTTTATCTTTATACAAATATCAAGATATAGGCGGCCTCTAATTTGTATTAAATTCCTTTTTTTGTTACATTTCCAATTACCATACGTTGTTACCATTTTGCAAAAATGGTAGATGCGCCGGGACATCGCGCAATATATTGTTGTTATTTATAATAATTTGTTTCATTACTAATTATTTTTTTATTTTTTAAATATAAATGTTTTTTTATCTTTTTAGAATTTACCAATTAGCTTATCGCTCAGTAGCCTAGAAAATGGTAGTGCAGAAACTAAAACAGTTTTAATTTTTAATTTTACACATAATTATTATAGTTTCTTTTATGTTTTATAATAATAATCTATTATTATAATAATAATCTATTTTATTTTTAATGTATCACTGGCAAAAGTAAATTTTGAATTTAATTTTTTTTGTTTGTTCATCAACATCCTACACGTTTTTTAGTGAAAAACAACGGCAATTTGTACACCAAAAAAGAACAGATTTTTATCTTCTCTAAGATTAATTAATCATCTAAAGGAGAAAAGAACAGTTTTCGTGAAGTGTTATACATATGATTTTTTCGACGGCTGCTTCATTAGGAAACATCGTTTTCTATCCAAATATTTCACGTACATGTGTAAAAAGTACTTTTATGGTATTCCTAGAAGGTGAAAAATGATATTTTGTGTTGAAGCTGGCAAAAAACAATTTTAGTTTTACTATAAATAGTTTTTTGCTAAGGTAAATATTTTTTCTTTTTTTTTTCTTTATATTTTATTTAATTTTGTACTAGTACTTATGTTAATATTAACTTTTCTTGAATATTAGAAAACATCTATTATGTCCAAAGTGGGCCCAAGTCAAATACTACAAGAATTTATTGACTTAAATTTAAAGTAGAAAAAAGGTTAAGGAACACGTTTCCAACCAATTGGTTTATCTTCACCTTAATGTAATAATTTTAATTTTTGTGTTTTTTTCTATAAATTTATTGAAATCGGCATAAGTCACAAAAATTGCAACAACAATCTTTATTTTTAGAACCTTTCTTCAAAATTGTTAAAAAACAATAAACTACCTTGTTGTTTTAAAAATTGATTATTACTTACAAGTCAAATACCACAAAAATTTATTGACTTAAATTTAAAGTAGGAAAAAGATTAAGGAACACGTTTCAAACTAATTGGTTATCATTAACCTAATATAATAATTTTAAATTTTATGTTTTTTTTATAACATATATTATTTGTTTGTTTAAAAAATATATTTAACAAGTTGATTACTTACTGAGTGCTGAGCTTCAGGAATAAACGCATAGCACGATTTACTTATCTGTTAACTATAGTACTAAATTTTTTTGAATTTTAGATTGCAAAATTTTTAATTATTTTACGTTCCTCCGGTCGAACAATCATCTTATCGCTGAATTCAAAACTCATTTTGTTAAAAAATATCTACTTTGATATCTTTCTGGTGGATGCGCCGGGACAGAGCACAAGTTAGTTTTGATCTTGAAAGATTGTAATTAACAAATTACTGACCTGTCTTTGATTTGGTTTAATTTTTTATTACCCAACCGTGTAAATATTACTTTCCCTTATTAGAATTTACCTTGAATCTTAACACACAGGATGTGTGTCTGAGACACAAAATGAGTTTTAATTTTGTTCATATTTTTTGCATGTAAATTTTTTAACGTTAAATTTATTGGAATTTGCATAAATCATGAAAATTGCATCAACAATCTTTATTTCCAGAGCCTCTCATTAGGTAAAAATTCGACATTACATACAAGGAATTTTTTTATTAGGGTACATAACCCAATGTATACAATTAAAAAAACATATCAATTTTATAGTGTAAACATTAATGGATCAAAGTTAATGCCTTGTAAAGCCTGATTTATAAATTTTCGTTTTGATATTCACATGCTATTTCATATGACGGCGTTTATAAAATCCCTTTAAGTTCCCGCTAACGCACCCGTTTATGCAAAAGATAGCCAAGCTCCAACTTTTACGTTAGAGATACGGAAACAGGATAAGCGGTGGCCAATGATATTATTTTTTTTTAACGATAACGTAATTTTTTTTTAAATAAAAGTGAAGTGATTAAAATAAATATGTGCCGTAAAACCTGTTAGACATACAATTTCTAAGTCTTCCAAATATCGTTTGGATAAACAAAATTGTGCTTATGTACGAGTAAAAGTAATTTTTTTTAATTAAATTAAATACATACAGCCAATCAAAACACAACATTTTTACATGTAACGAATATTTATAAATTGGAAAAACATACGAGTACAGTGCGGGAGCGTTAGCGGGACGTAAATAGAACGGGAATTTATAAATCAAGCTTTTTATTTGTTACTTTAAGAAGAGTGAGAAACCCGTTTTATTTACTTTAACTGTACTCAATGGGCTATGTATACCTACCAATAAAAAACAGTATATAATCTCTGCATATACATTTTCTAATTATTTTCGCTTAGATTTTTGTTTTTTAAGTAATATATAAACAAAAGTGTAATAAGATATTAGATTTTAATTTTTTTTCATTCTTCTAAATAAAAAAAACAATATACTACCTGTTGTTTTAAAAACTGATTACTACCTATAAGTGGTTATAAACTCTTGCACGATTTCGTTCACATTTTGTTCTAATTAAAATTTCCAGTTTTTAAAAACCGTTGGCGCTGTTTTACGTTTTTCCAGCCGAATAATCACCTGTTCGTTCAAATTAAATCTTATTTTGTTCTTTACAAAGTTAAACTTTGATTCATTGTTACTAAAACTTTTCTCGTAAGTCGATAGTAATTTTTCATTTGGGACTTGGCTATAACTAAAGTTTCATTAGTGAACTTTTGAGGGAGGTTTTTAATTAGTCGAGTGTATTGCGAACTCAGTACCACAATCGCAGAAAAAGTCCAAGCAAGATTTCTGCGAGTTCTTGTGCAGCGATTTGTCCAGGATTAAATTAGTTTTTCCTGGATTTGCCTAAAAGATAATTGTACCTGTAGCAAAGTCCGAACAATGGCTTAGTTGCAAACGAGCTTTTTCATCGGGTGAAGTAGTAATCCCTGGAGTTGACGCTAGGTCGGGCCGGCCTTTCCTTAGAATCTGTTCATTTTCTTGGTCTATTGTTTATGAATCTGAGACAGAACACACAACAGTCTATCAATGATTTATATATCTCCGGGAGCAGTTTTTGCTGTCAAGATTGACAATGGCGTATTGTTTCAGACCCCCCGCAAGTGTCGCTCCATTTGGGGAGCACGCTTAATGCTGATGACATCAAGGAAGGCGACGACGTCTACTTCGAGTGTCGAGTTACCGCCAACCCCCAGTGGAGGAAACTCACTTGGCTGCACAACGTAAGTCGCAGGAAAATCACGACACTTGTACTCTTTTATTAATACTTCGAAATTCCAAAAACAATCAACAGCAACAAATACGCAAACTTTTAGAGATTCCATTTTTTTCGGATTGTAAACGCAAACATTTGTTTAATTCGCGCAAACTTTTAAAACGTGTTTTGAAAAATGTCAGCAGCATTGAAACGATAATCCTGAAACGTAGCAAAAAATATTAATTTATTTGTGAGAGAAATTTTAAACTTCCATCATCGATTATAACGATTGAAGCGAACGTGTTATCATGACAATGGAAGCAATACAATACCATTTTTTGCTTTTAACTAAATAAAGAAAAGTTTACAGCAGTAACAATAAATCGTTACTGAAACGGCTATCGTAAGTAATTTATTTTCGATATAAAATGACAATACCGGAAAATCCGTTCTAATAAAGTTACAAACGCCAGCTTTTAAAAATAGTACTTGTGTTGTTTGTGAAACTAAATATGAAGTGGATCCGAGGAGCAATAATTATGAGAAGGCCTCAATATGGCGGTTTGTGGTTCACCTCGTCGCTGGATATTCCCTTTGAACTCGAAAATTTAATAAAGAGCATCTGTTAGGTCCCGCATTTTTAATAAAAGCAAAATCAATATTCGTTACGTATGTTATAAAAATTCTGCTTATCAAAGCAAATTACTCCGAAAACGCTATATATCTTGAGACTAACAAGAAGGAACAAGCTATAAAAATAACGGAAACTATGCTGTAAGCTGTTTTAAAACGTCAAGAGCATCTGATGTCAATATGTTTCATCTTCGACCTTTCGACTGTTAAATCGCAAGTCGGGCCAGAAGCCTTTCCTCACTTCAAAAACTGACGGAACCGTCGATACGAGTTTGCGGTTGCGATATGACAACGAACATCTGCACGTAGATTATTATTATTTCAGAGAGAAAATGTTTGATGCTTTCGCTATTGGATCAATCACAAAAAGGATGTGTATTATCCGGTGTTTTTCCTGTCGTTAGAATTTATACTTTGAAATGGATGTTTTATTTCGGAAGTCTATGAAATATTGAAAAATCTAATCTCGAGCATCACATGCAGAACTCGAAATTTTTACGAGATTTATATCGCTGGGAGTGGCTTATCGTAAATTGTTAATAATCTCGGTAGAAGGATAATTTGTTTTTTCAAGAAGTTGCCTTCTCGGAAAAATATTAAAAGGAAATATTTGCCCCAGATGCAGCTATATTAAGTTAAAAAAATAACAGGCTACGTTGATTATTTTAAATTAAAAATTTAAGCAAATATACACAGGCCTCGGTCGCGCTCGACGCTTTCTAGACAAAAAAATTGCAATAGAAATTAGAGATAAGGATTCATTAAATCATTAGTGGCCGTGCAATCTGGAATTTTTCCTGCTTTAATAATTTTAGATAACGATCTACGAGTAATGATTAAATAAATTGGATACTAAGTAATTGTAATTCAATTTTTTTCTAATTTGTGTTAAAAATTTTACTTCACCAACGTTGCCCACTTCTGACATTCTGCACCATTTTCCATCCAATACGTGCTAAAACATCGCCGAAATATTGAATAAGCGGACGATTTTATCAAATTCGCCTCATGCATTCGAGCCAGTTTATGAAAATAAAATATTGACACTTTTATCAAATTTGTTCACACTTTTTACCCTAACTGTATCAATTTATAGTTTGCTATTTTTACAGTCGCTCCAGTATTGTCAACCTGACATTTATTTGAACCAGTTTGAAACAATTAATTCCCCAGTTTTTTGCCTCCGATTTACGTGGCTCTATCTCGGTATTAAAGCAGCTTTTTTTAGTCCACGTATAAATCGCTAAAGCGAAAATACGGATCAGGAGTTTAAAAATTACAATTTAGGGAATTTATGAATTTTCAACTTGACATTTTGTTTACATTTTTATCCGAGTTTTCGAGAGTTTTCAGCTCAAAGAATTAATGTTTTCAACGTTCCGACAGTAAATAAATATTTTGAAGGAAATCAAGTATTAAAATTGCTTCGTAATTTTGTTGTAATCCTTCTTGTGGTCTTGGCAATTTCTGTGGTGCTTACCTCTGATAGGATAAGACACGAGAACTATCACAAAAGATAAACAAAGTATATGAACTTGTATTATAAAATTGGGTGTACGTATGTAGCATATATTCGGGGCGCTTATGAAGATATCGATTGCCGGAGGCGTAAACATGTTTCGCGATTATCTCTCACTGAACAAGCATATGCGTTATACGAAAGCACCGCAGGGCGCTTAAAGACAAACAAGCGCACAACAAAGCATCACATCCAGAGGATAGGACGCCAAACAACGCCAAGATTAGCCCGTTTTTCTGGTGAAGAACCGATTTGGCGATATTTCCGTTTTTGTCATTAACAGTCATTAATCCCCGCGGATTCGACGGCGAGTCTATTTCTTTCATGGATGAAAAAAGCTCTGATTTTCAATTAAACAGAGTGCATAGGGTCCATTAGAATAATTCAGTGTTCCTCGCTTCTAATGGGGCATTTCAATTTCATATTCCCGCTTTAAAATATAAATCTACGAATTTATATTCGTGCTTTATGTTCTACAAAAATTAATAGGCCATTTTTCTTTCCGGAAAATCAAATAAAAATCATTACGTCGGCCAGGTCAGGGCTTTCTCGATTATCGGGTTTAGTGTATAACGCGAGGGTTATGAGCCGGCACAGAATCGATAGTCACAGATTGATAAAGGAGAGATGGGAAATTTAATGAGCTATGAACGAACAGAAGGAACGAATGATCCAGAAAGATGATGTCCCTCGCTGCGAGACAATGACAGACTGAATGACAATAATTGCAAAAATCTGCGAAACAACTACCTAGCTGTACAGAAATCTAAGAACACTCTAAATTTCCCAAACTTGCTGCAGTAAACTTCGTTTGCCAATTAGTCAGCAGTCTGATTTAACAACAACTGAACTTTCCTAATTACCTTGCAATAGTTACACTGTGTAATTTTTTCGATCGCAAAGTAACTGGGCCAATTATTGTGAAGTGACAAAGTTTACTAATTAGCATCGGCGAGATTGGTCAGGATTTTTTAATGAGTTGGGACAGTGGGAATGACCGCCAGCTGCATGTCTATGGTTCAATTTGTCGGCAGAAAAATGGGATAATTAAGCTAGCGGTGGTGGAAAACTTTTCCCCACGAAAACTCCATAACACGAGAAAGTTGAAGTAATTTTTCTGAAATTTTATGCTTTTGGGATTTGTTATAATGGTCGAGTTTTTTAATATGTAATAGTCAAATGTCCTTCGCCCTAATCGCATTTTAACGGCTATTTGAAAGGGGTGCGCTTTTGATAAACTCCGCATTTTGTTAATTATTGCCGCGGAGAACGAAACAAAGCATAAAGAAATTTGAGCAAATAAAAGCCGCGGCCGGGGGATCCATTCAGCTAAAGTAAACGGCTCTGAACTGTTTACAAGAAAAGAAATACAAAAGTCATACGGATATTAAAAACGGTATTATTACGGTGTAAGATTGATTTCAGGAAGTTTGCATTTTTTCTTTCAGTTTTCATTTAATAAATTACCTATCGGCGTCTTTAAAACTGTTTTCTTTTATTAAAATTGATGACCCTATTTACTGGGAAAATTTGCCGAGCTTCTTTCCTAAACCCTCTTCGCTCCCTGTTTTAACGGAACTGACAAAAACTCATTATGCCACAATTATGTTTTGCTGGATTTTTAGCTCTTCAAGCAGGCGAGATCATTACCTATTAGCGAAATAGAAATTTTTCGTGGAAATTTAATTACTTAAATAGCCAAGATTTTTCCTAATTTTATTAAAAACACCTTTGGAGCAAAATCTGTCTTATATCGACAGGACAATCAGCGTAATGGAAGCCGCTGCTTAGCCAAAGCTCCTATTTATTACCTTAGACGAGACTGTCGAAGTTAATTGTCAATACTTAAAGGGTTTCACCTGCAGAACTAGGAATTGTAGCGTTAAGTGTTCCTTTTATGAGGCCCCATTGTGATTTTACTATAATTACCCTGCTTTGATTAAATTTATGGTTTTATTAGAGTTTCTGTCTCGGAATATGATAAATGTGTCTGGGACCAAGAAACTGTTTTTCTTCATTCCAACAATCGGAAGTTTAACGAAGCTTCTGCGGAAAGAGGGCTCGGAATAAATTTTTGATCGTCATTTATGGGCGTTTGCGGCAAACGTGAAGACTTACGCCAAATTAAAAATAATGAAGAAAGGTTTCATTAAGCATTTACTGCAAAGCTGTAAAACTTGTTTAGTGCAATAAAAGAGAAGTTTAGTTGGTGGAATGGCGTTTAGTGGCTGTTGGCAACTAATCCGAGCCACCAAAGTAATTTTTTATTCTTCTCATTGTCGGCAAGTTTTACAGTTTTGCGATAATTGGGTAATTAAACTCTTCTTACTCTTGCGCAAACTTCCAACTTACGAAGTTTAACCTTAAAAAATTCAGTCTGTGTTAAAGTGTAAATAAACCCTTTCAATGTATGCGGGAATGCATTTAGCGTTACAGATCTATTCACAAAACTTTGAGTCAATAGAAGGTTTTGCCGACAAAGAGAGTGTCAACTTTACAACTTGTTGACAGAACGGGACCCACATTTATTTTACTTTTTATGCCTCATTCCGCCGCTTCTATCGATTCGGATTACCAGACCGAGAGTTGAAAATTTGGAACGAATTGCTTCAATTATTAAAATAAGTAGGTGCGAAAAAAATTTGATACTGAAAAATTCATAAGCTCTTAAAACTTCACTGCTTCAAAATATGCGCAACCCCCAACCTCTATTCTAAAATTTAAGATCCGTAAAGCTTTTAGTTAAGCTGCTTCGTTAGAAATTTATTGGGATATCAGGAAATCTGCTGCTTTAATGAATGAAAAACTGCAATTGGATGATGGATGAGGAGGAGCTGAATAACCCTCAGTATCGACAAATATTATCTCGTTTTGTCGAACTGATACCTGCTGAGAGGAATAAAAATTGCTTTGATGGTGAAGGGTATTGCTGCTCCCTCCCACTGAACCAATTTTCAAATTAAATGTGGCTTAAACTTTGACGTTTATACAAAGGGTTCTAATTAACAAAAACCGTAAATATAAAAGCAAAGGTTTGGTACCATTTTCTAGAACAAATGCTGATCTACGACAGCGAAGTAAAAACAAGTGTGCTTACATAATGAGCTATTTACTCTTGCATAGTTCCATTTACCTAAATCTCCCAACTCAACAAATTGTAGCAGTCTTCCGTCTAATAAATCTCCTTGCGGCGGTAATTGGTAACCCTCATTGCACCAGGGAGTCTGCGGTGGAATTTCTGTGCGCTCACGTCCGCCTTATCAAATGTATAAATATAAATAGTCTCCGCAAATCGAACGGCAATATTTATGGCGTTCTTGGGGTTTTTATCTGTAGCGCCGTTCCCAATTACCTCCCGCATGTCCGTGACTTTATCAGAGTCCATGACACGCGTTTCATCACGGCCGCCGGAAAGACGGATTATCTTTAATTATCTGAGACATCGAATGATGCCAGCTCCAATTGTGTCCCGACAAAACCCTACATCGCAAAAAACACTGTCACGAAAATGGAGACTTGTGATCAGGGTGTCGACGTTTCTCTCAAGAAGGGGATTATTGAGGCTTCCGATACAAGGAATTAATAAAAGTCGCGACTATTGATTATTAGCCAACTGCTTAACTCGTGGATATAATCCTCTGAAAGCGTTCTCTTGTATTCGGGCCCGGAACATTAACAGCAGAGCTTGTTTTGTTACAGGGCTTCGTACTTAACCACAACATGTCTGGTCGCATCATCCACAGCAACCAAAGTTTAGTTCTCCAAAAGGTAACCAGACAAAGTGCCGGCCGATATGTCTGCTCGGTGGTGAACAGCGAAGGAGAGACGCTCAGCAACGAGCTCAACTTTCGCGTACAATGTGAGTATTAAAAGTCTTCGATTCGGGGATAATTTAAACGGTCTTAACTTATTAGAAACCTTGTGTTTGAAAGGTTAAGCACTTGGGAAGTTACCAAACTTATTATAGATAGCTAAGTCGGCTAATAGACAAATGTAGTTTCCTCGGGTTGAAATTAATCTGATATAGACGATAGTTTGATGCATACAGGAGAGTTATAATAGCATAACCGCCAATGTATATGTTGGGTCTTAACGTTATTGATGGATTAGTATAGTGCAACATCGACATTTGCGATTAAGGCCGCTTGATCAGAGTTTGTGGTTTTATAATCTGAAATTATATCGCAAACTCGATTTTACTATAATTAGGTACTACACTGAAATTAACACATTAATAATTAACACAACATTTAGTGTTTGATTACCGCTTAAATTAACTGTGTCAAGACATCATCAAAATGGTGAGCAATTCTCGCAAGAATTACTAAAAAACGTTATTTTTTTTAACGTTCGCAGCTGTAAAAATAGACAGAAAGGAATACAAAAATCCAAATTCAAAACTGTAATCTATACCAGCTGAACCCTTGTCAAGACTTTTTTTTTCATTCTTAGAAATAGCCAGAGGTTCGCTGAAACTATAAGTAAATACGAGTCTACGCACAATGAACCAATAAGTACCACATTTTTTGTAGGCAAAACCATTTTTCTTGCTTTCCAAATTTGACACAAGTTTCAGTAATCTCTTTAAAGAGCCTACCAAACCCACAACAATTATTTTGAAGATTGTAGACACACTAGCGTTGTTTCAAATTGATTCTAACGAAATTTTATAATTCCATCACAAATTCTCGTTACACAGCGTTTTCCTTTTTATCTAAACAAGTCAAAATGCTTCTTCGCCTAATGTAATTCCAACTGCAATCAACATTCTTTTTTTTATTTTCACAATTTATTTTACCGAGTGATTAAAAACCGGCGCATTAACTCAATGGTGTGTGGTAAAGAATTGCTTACATAAAAGGTACATGTGTAAAAAGTACTTTTCTCTTATAGGTATTAATAATGTTGTTGCTTATTCCATAGATACGAGTTGAGGTAGCACATCTTTATTCTACAAGTGGTTACTATGATACATTCTTTCATTTAGTTATGGAATGTTTTTTATAAACAATTGTTAATGTCAAAACCGGGTATAAAAGTGTTTCATATCGCCTTAAAAGGGAAAATTGAGAAATTAGAATTACATTACGTACCCGGTTTTGAAGTAAGCAATACACATAGTTATATAAATTTCATCAATTAAAGACTTACAACAAAAATTCAATAGAATAAATTAGCTATTTGGTGATTTTTTTATCCTCCTTGGTGATTTTTTTATTTTGTTTCTTCTATCCTGTCTATTAGTGAAAAAATTTAACAAAAATTTCTCGATGTACCTATAAGAGAAAACGTTGTATTATACACGTAAAGAAAAGTTGGCATTATCTGCTAAAGATTCCTTTCTGAAACTCGTGCTTCGCACTCGTTTCATAAATCACATCACTCGCAGATAATGAACAACTTTTCTTTACATGTATAATAAACTACTATTGTATTTTAAAGTTATTGATAAATAACAAATTTTAAATAAATGATATGTGGTAACGTTGTCTAACTGTCGTGATGGCAATAGAACCTGATCAACAATAAAAATAAATTATTTTCGAAACTGTTACCAAGGAAATAATTCCCAGTGTTGGCACATCTACAAATTGAATTTTTTTTGATGAGTTTTAATTTTTTTTAATTCAAAAAACTATTAGAGTCTTATAGTAAATTTAAGAATAATTATTCATCATTTTGTTAGGGTACGATTACTTAGTGTGAAACATAAAAACATTAAGAAATAATAAAAACTGGAGAAGTTAACGTAATAAGTTTGTACCTCCAGATTTTTTAAAATATCGGGTGTATCAAAAGTCGCGGCTAGGTTCAGCTAGATAGAGCTATATAAAACACTATTTTCGCTAAAAAAAATTTACGGAATTTTTTGTTTTGTAAATAAAAACTGAAATCTAAACCAATAAACGGCAACGCCGTACAAGTACACCTATTTTTACACGTTTAGAAAAATATTAACCAAAAGTATTACCATGGTAACATTAGTAAATGTTGCTGCACTTTTAAACTGTTAGTTTAAACTAGAACTCATTTAAAAAACTGAAGGAAATGTTTCCCTGCAATTCTTTTTGAAAATATAGATAATAAATTTAAGATAATTTATTAAAAACAAAGCGAAAAGGACAGCTTTTCCTACAATTCCACATTACAGTAAGCATTTTTGCAACTTTTACGAGCTGCTGCATCCTTAATTAAGAAGCAATAATTTATGTTATTATTTTTTTGCGGCCACTAGAATTCACTCTCAAGAGCTTATCCGCGACTTTTGACACACACGATATGACTTTTGGAGTTTTTTCAAGATTTTTTCCGTAATCTACACATGCTTTTCAACAACGTGACACTGAGTTGGTGCGCCAGTTTTTGAGCACCCTGTAAAATAGATTAATATGTGAGCAGTTTTTCCACTTTTCCTTCCCACTTTGGTTGTTTTGTCCACGCGTCTGAGCTCATTCCGATCTTTTGTGTCGCCTGCTTTCGATCCTGAAGGAGCTTTGAATGTATTAAGATAAACTCTATAACTGAAACAGCAAAGGTAAGACAGTAATGACTTCTTTCCGCGTCTATTCAAGTCTCCGATAATCATTTCTGCGTCTATTTGCATGTTGTTCCCGTCTCGTTTGTAGCTGTCTATTTAAAATAACGAGTAGAGGTGCTACATCATTAGGGACATCACATGAGCCATTCACATGGTTGTTTGGAAAAATACGTCACCGTTCCTTTTGTATAATGCAATCTTCATCGACTTCTAATGAACGTCGCGCTGTTTCGCCTCGTAAACAAGTGTTATCTCAAATTGTCTCATAAAAAGAAATTGTACGCCGCTTTGCGACCTACTTTGATACGATTCAACTTATGGTTTTTACATTTTTTCACCTAAAATTAGCCTGTTTGTAATTACTGCGAGTATTAAACAGTTTACGTAAACCATTAAATTTATTTCGAAAATAATTCAATACTGTGCGAACTTGACAAATTGAATTTCTGTTCAAGACGTGTAGCTGAGGAACAAATTGAAATCGCGTCACGTGTGGACATTTAAATAGTTTCGGACTCAATTTAAATCTTGAATTTTTACCAATTTTTTGGATTTACTTCAAACCTCGAACATGAATCGAGCTTTATTAGTGTCCTGTAAGATTACAATTCTGCGTGTCCCTTGCCCGAATTAAACCCTTTTGTCAAACCCTATATTATTTACCCACACATTATCATGGAAATATCTCGCAGCGGCTGGACAATTCGGTTAACGACTCTTCGGGCCAGGTAAAAACGAATTTAAATCTCTGCCACCGTGAATATTTATAAAGCAAAGTGTAGTTTATTTAGTAGAGGAATTATCAAGGGATAACAAACTGTCGTGGTCACGGTAATACATCACTTGTGTTGTGACGGCCAGACGCCTCCTGGGTCCGCAACGGGTTCTGGGACACGGCCGAATGCGGATACCCTAATGGACCACTCTATAAAGATAATAAATGAAAGAAGATGAAATAGCCGACAACGCCGATACCGCTATCGGGATATCGGCAAGGGAATTTGCGCCGACAATTAAAAACTACGTATTGGACCCACAAGTGGCGCAAAAACAATACACCTTTTGCAAAAATTCAAATCCAAAATCGGAAAAAATCACTAAAATTGTGTTACAATTTTGGTGGATGCGCCGGGTCAAAAGTATATAAAGCTTTGTACACTCAATTCAATTCACTGTTGAGCATTTTAAGCATGATTTGATGTTATTGTTATGTGTTATCAAAATAAATTTAAGTATAGAAATAATAATTAACTTCTAATAAATTGTGGGAATTATTCGGCAGTTTCTAAAAACTTAATTCATTTTTCGTATAAGATAAATGGAGTCTAATTAGCAAATAATATGATTAAACTTACTGCAAAAATTACCCAAAACTTTTTGTTTTAACAAAAAAATTGTTAAGATTTAGCTTGCTTTTATTCATCAATGTCTAACTTAGACCTACTCTGGAGGCCAGAGACACACAACGGTATGATTGGTTTCTAGACGCCTTTTAGTGGATAGATTAAAATTTATCTGCCTTTATTTTTAGTAGTTACTTATTATACAGGGTGTCTCACCTAAGACTTTCGAGCCTGATATTTGAGATATTTGTCAACAGATTTTTATGAAATTTAAAATGCAAATATTTTAGAAAATAAAGATTAAAATCCAATTAATGCAACAACTCAAGTCTTAAAAACATAATTTTTACATGCTTTTTAAAAATTTTAAATCATTTAAGACTTATATTAAAAATTGATCGTCAATAAAAAAATTTGTAAGAAAAAAATTCATTTTTAAAAATCGTTTTTGCAAGAATTAATGTCTCCCAAGTTTTTTTCCATGCAAAACAATTGCATGGAAAAAAACTGGGGAGACATTAATTCTTGCAAAAACGGCTAAAAGACTGAACAACTGAAAAATTCAAACATTTAAACATTCAAGAATTTGGAAATATTTCGTACATTGCTGGTTGGATTCTCTTCAAAAACCCTGGATTACAGCCATAACTATTTCTTCGTTTCTAGTGACGTGTTTTGTCCTCACTCGATTTAGTTTATGTACGTTTTTTGTTTTGGGGCGATAGGAAAAAAAGTGATTAAAGTGAAATAAAAGCGAACAGCAAAAAATTCGAAAACGGGTGGTTTACCCTTTGTTGTTGGCGTCGTGGGCGAGTAGAAAACAGCTAAAATAGCAAAAATTTTTGGTGTATACTCTTTTAAGCAAAATATTGAAGATTGACTAAAGTATTATTTCATGATAACAGAAGCTGGAGACAGAAAATGATTAGTCTGCACTAAAATGCAAATTAAGGTTTCTTCGGGTATGTGACCATACATTTTACTGCATTTTACTGCAGACTAATTATTTTCTCCAACTGGATTGTTGTAATGAAATATTACTTCAGTCAATCTTCACTATTTCGCTTGGAAAAGTATACCAGTACAACACGTGTGTGTCTTCACGCTCGACACTTGCGTACTATCCTTTTTCCCCCCAAAATCCCCCATTTTTGGCGCGCGTTAAAATAAAATTTAGAAATGACCGCACACCCTAAAATATTGATCCAAAATAAAATAAAATAATTTCATGGTGGAACGAAACATTTTTTGAGTCTTCAAATTATTACCGATTCTTTGAACTTTAAATTTTATGAAGGCTTCATTTGAATAACATTTCACAAAGAGTCCAACGATACTTTCCACAGGCGAATATTGTTTCCGTTTTCAACAACACAAAAATTTCTGCCACTGTTGTATGTTTTTTAAGTAATTTGACCAAATTAGTACAATTGTATTTTTTTATAGCGCGCACAGTTTTGAGAGATTTCTTCAGTGGTGCACGAATTGCTGCTTAGCAATGTTTCACCAACTGTTTTAAAATTACATTTTTCAACTTGAGGTCATTTTTTTGCTTCAATCGTCTTAAATGTGTGCATTCTAAATTTCATAACAACTCGTTGACAAATGATTGAGATATTAAGCTCGACAGTCTTAGGTGAGACAGGCTGTGTAACCGAAATTTCGCATCGGGTGGTCTCGAATGTTATGTCTAACGGGGGACTACTGTACTTGCAAAGCCATGTCGGAAAAAATCTAGCAATGGAACTTTGTATTTGTCGAGTGGTGAAACTTTTCTCTCTGAATGTATTTATCTTGGAAAGCTTATTCAATATGCTATCAATGATCCTTGGAGGATCAACAGCCCGACCAGGTAAACAATGGCGGTTATAAAACCAACAGCGAAACTTATCTCTGCCTTTCCCGAAAAGATTAGGGCTAAGACCGGTGCTATTAGTGACCGATATAGCTTATTGATTGCACACAAGGGCTCGCAAGAGTGCGAACCGTTGCCGAAGGATAGTAATCAAAGCTCGTAGCAAAAAACTCCATTTGTTATTGGGTTTTCACTTAAGACGACTATTTTTTCAGACGCTCCAACTTGCAAATTCGATAAATTTCTGGTGGTGGGGGCTTCCAGAGGCGAAAGCGTGGACATCGTCTGCGAAATCGAGTCGGACCCTCCCGCTAAGAGCTACCGGTGGAAGTTTAACAACTCGGGAGAGACGCTCGACGTCGCTGCAGAACGCTTTGCAAAGACCAGTAATGGAACAGTGAGCGTTCTAAGGTACACACCAGTGTCTGAACTGGATTACGGGTCATTATCGTGCTGGGCCATCAACACGGTGGGCCATCAAGTTAATCCCTGCGTTTTCCAAGTTGTTGCAGCAGGTTGGTCGTTTTCGGGTAGTAAGTTTGTGGATTTTTGAAGTGGTTTGTTGACAGGCAAGCCGTTCCCCGTACGAAACTGCTCTTTGTCTAACCAAACGAGCAGTTCGGTGGAGGTGACATGTCTCGCTGGCTTTGACGGCGGTCTTCCGCAACACTTTCTTCTGGAGTTGTACACGGCAAACTCGCTCGTTCCGCGCTACAACATGACGTCGTTCCGAGACCCGGAGTTCTTCCTCGACAATTTAGAGCCAGATGTTACCTTCCGAATTGTTGTTTTCGCCGTCAACGCGAAGGGACGCAGCCAGGGAGTGGTGCTGGAGGAAGTCACCTTCACTGACGCCGAAAAGCGGACAGGTGGGTATTAAAAACGCGAAACAATCCGTTATTGATGACGCAAATGACCGTGCCTATCTCCCCGGAACAGGAAGACTAATCGGTATAGAAGTGCGGAATAACACCCGACGCTTGCAATTCCTGCATAAGAGCTCTAATCTAAAATCAATCCTGCATAGGTAATTCTGGCCGATAATTGCTTTCGAACGGCCGACGGATTGTGATAAACTCGCGCACAATATGAGATTTAGACGAGAGTTATGGAACGCATTTGTTACTTTTGCGCGGCAAAAGAGTTGACCTCACGCGATATGTTTGTCGCCTCTTATCGCGGATATGTGAACTGACGGCAAAAATCACTCTTTCTCTCAAATAAATGGCGTTTTTAAAGGAACGCGACTTTTTTCCACACCACAAACTTATTGCGATTTACATAAGAGTGATACGATTCATTTGAGACGTCCGTTATTTATTACACCGATTAGAAAATTCTACACACGGTTTAAAAAATTGCATTATTTTCTGGCAATCACGCCTCGAAAGTTGGAAGGAAAAGGGTGTGGTCAGAGTTCTAGCGAGAACAATTACACAGTTTAGTCTTATCGCCCGTCCCATTATATTCAAGTTCCATTCAATTCCGGCGGGTGTCAGAATCATTCCAATACAATTCAAGATGGATGGTTCCGCTACGATTTACGGGTCCGCCCTTTTCTCTAATGCAAATATCCTGTCGAAGATATGTCCGATTCGGAGATATAAACCGTCAGAAAAATTATAATCATGACGCTTAAACGCACCAAAGGTGGGAAATCCAAGATGGAACTCACTTCATCTATCATTTAGGCTCCTTCATTTTTAACTGCCGAGATACAGGCATCAATCTTTATTAATAATGAATCAACAAGACAAGTTGTACAGTCGCCATCAAATAATATTCTGAAAAGTATAATTTTTTTTGCACTAGAACCGTCGTTTCACAATTTACAACTGGCAGAATTAAAATGTAACGTTTTAAAATCAGCTTTGTAGTAATTTAACTTTTATGTAAAAATTGCATTCGCAAAGAGACAATAAAATTTTAAGCGAAACTAGAATATTAATAGAGTATTTTATGCTTTAAATATTAAAAACTGACGTTCTTAATATAGTGGCTTTTTTTCCCTAGCAGAATAAGCAAAAATTGTAAGTCGGCCTCGTCAATTGACTTACGTGGCAAAGAGACGTTTGGATAAAACGCCAAGGTTTACTGCCTATAGATACACTGCGACCTCATGAATTTTACATGGCGACTTCTAATTAAGAAAATATCGCCGGCGATTCATTAATAAAAGAGAGACGGCTTTAAATATTTAATCAATGGAGGTTTCAGCACACGAAGCGATCCATTTTTTGACGGTAATACGTGGTGTAAGTTTATTAAAACCAATTTCGGGAAACTGATACCTAGTTTACTTTATCTACTTAAATATTACATTCATGATTATATTTTATGGTTTATTTTAGAGACGTGTTTGAATCATAAAAATGTTGAATAAAATTTTATAGAGACTTTTACATCTTTTGTATGATCATATAGAATGATTTCATTCGTGTTACTTCGGGGCACATTTTACAGGAATATAAGAAAGTAGATATCTACTTTCTTTGTATTGGATGATGAAGATTTACGTCATGAACAATTTTAGAATTTTACAACTCCGGCTCATAAATAGCGAATTTTTATATTTTCGGAGGATAACAGATGAGAATTCCAAGTTCGCTTGCACCTTTCAGTAAATTTGATCGAAGTTGGGTGTGAAATGGAAACGTATTTTAATAATTTTAAATATAACTTTGCACTTAAGTTAAAATTCTAGACGGAGACTAGAATATATTCTGCATGACTAGTGCAAGGACGATGTTTTATGCAAGTTACACGGAAAGAGGCTTAACGGTGGTAATAAACTGGCACAAAATGTATCATAGATAAAGGAATATATTCAGTACACAATGTAGCATTATAAGAATAGGAGAGTTTCTGAAAAGTGACTTTAACCAGATTTAAAAATTCTAAAAATAAGACACACCACAGCCTTCGGCAAATAGATCAAGCGACACCACGGCTAATATTGACGTCTATCTCATATCACGTTAATAATGACATGACTCATCACTTAGTCTTAATGAATTTGATGCTTAATAATGTAGCAGAATCTATTTCGGTGGGTACCTGAAGCCACGTCGTAGGAAAAAATCAATAAACTCGCCCTACATCAACGACAATAACGTTATGCTTTCATTCGGCCACATTTAATAGAAACCTAATACGAGTCCAAGAAGACTCTTAAGACTGAATTGCCAATCCACTCTACGGCTTATTATTACCGAAATTTCCGAACCAAAATAATAAAAATCGGATTAAATTGATCCACCAGCAGTATTATAAAGTCTTGCTACTGCTCATGCACCGAGGTGTTTTATTACGATGTAATAACAGGGAAAAAAAACACCTCTGACCCCGACGTGATTTGAACACGCAACCTTCTGATCTGGAGTCAGACGCGCTACCGTTGCGCCACGGAGTCATATTTATTTCAACTACTGAGCCGTGTTATTGTCGCCGATAGTCATTTATAATCGAGCTAATGTCCTCTTTGGTGAAGGCTAAATATAATTTATTTCTTGCTAATTGAATAAGTGAGGGCAATAATTATTGAGCGTGACTGTTTCATTCGCTCATTGATTGCGAGAGCTGGTGCATGGTGAACTTTCTCAGTGACTAACAACAGAGAAGAGAACAAAATTCCTTTTTCAAACTAGACAATTAAAATTGCTGAAAATATTCCATTTTTATTAAGGTTTTGTAATACAAGATTAAAAACATGTTAATTCAAGTGTGGAAAGTCAAGACAAAAATGTTTACTTTTTTCGTCAAAAAACTTTATTTTGGATTTAAAATTTGTTTGCTCGTTTGTCTCAAAGTTTGTAGCGTTTTGCAGGAAACATGTTTTTTAATTTTTTAACATTATTCAGCGTAAACTACAAAATTAATATGTATAAAATGATTTAGGATTTCTCTATGTATGGTAGGAGTAGAGTTACAGCGGTGGAAGTAAACATTTTTTTAGCATTCTTATTTTAAACGCAAGCCTCTGTCTGTTTTAAGTGCTTTTAAAATAATAATATAAAATTATTTTTTAATAATAAATATTGTTAGAGGTATTAGAGATATTTATACAGCGTGTTAGGGAATGGTTCAGCAAAAATTTGAAGGTAGACAGAGAATGACAAGACCAATCGATTAAGTAAAATTTATGTAAATCAAAAATGCATAGCTTTTCCAAAACATCGACCGAAATTAAAGTCTCAAATTTTGAAAACTGCTGAAATAGAATTGTAGAAATTAACATAAATTTTAATATTATTGACAAAACAGCAAAGGTAAATTAATTTTTTGGTCCACTACGTTATTCTTCTCTTTCAATTTGTATTTTGTTATTAAATCTTATGAAAAAGAAATATTTTTTGCCAGAACCGGGATGCGAACTCCACATACAAGTAAACATGCTAGTCATAATTTTGAAAATTTCTCAAAACACCCATGCGCCACTATTTCCATTTTGTTTAATAAAAAAAATGAACTGCTAATAAACTACATAAGCCTCCCAGTGGCTCTCAACAGGTGGGTTTAACAAAATTTCTGAAGAAAGTACAGACTTTTTTGAAAAATGATATAAGTGTTTAACTCGTCTGATCATGACAAATTCACATTTGAAATATTGCTAAGTTATTTCCTAGCACCCTGTGTACAAAGAGAATTGCCCAGAAATTCCATTTTAACGGACGAAACACTGCACAAATTTTTTGATTTCATTTTCAATTTTTATGAACAGTTTCAGTAGAAGTGAATTTTTCTTTATGGGAACTTATTTCCAGTCAAACTGACTGCAACATATAATTGGAGCGATATTTGTAAAATTTGAAATACGAGCAGGAAAAGAAATATTTACAAATTGGTGACGGACGTGATACAAAAAAGATCTCGCAGTATTATCGACAATCGTTATAAAATTTTGGTAATTTAAAAGGAACTAATTCCAACAACCTATAACTTTCAAGGGAATTATGACTATGGTTACCGTTATTCTAACTAAGAATAATTACAATAGAATAGAAAAAATAAAAAATTTAATTTGGAATTAAACCAATTTTAAAAGCTGTTATTTACTTTCCATTGTCGAGAGTTAAATTAATCGCAAATTTAAACTTGATTGCAATTAAAGCGGACTTTGATTTAAAATATGTTGTTTTATTTGGAATTTTATTAGAAATGAAGTGGGCAAAATTCATTTGTTAGGCGATATTTCGCTAATAACATTTTTTATGCAGGTTTAGGATATTGTCAGAGTAGTCGCAAATTTGCCGTTTATTAAATTACCGTTTGAAAAATTTCATTTTGCAGTCGTGTCCGAAAATACCCGAATTACCATGACAAATTCCCTGTCCCGTCACAACACACGTTATCGATTGAAAATTCTTGTTATTTTATTGACATTCCGTGTGGTTTAACGTGAGCGTTTCCCTCTATACCCATACATAATATCGGCTTAACGATAATTTTATATTTGAGTGTAAAGTTTGCCGATCGCGGAGATCCAACTTTTGAGGGCGGCAAGCCGTCGGAAAATGCTTCGACGTTTAAATATTTCACCTTCGTGAAAATTTCAAACAGGTATCGTTGAGAAAATATGTGATGATCAAAGGCTTACCAGACGTCGATTCGAATGATGCCGAATGCATACAAATTTATTTATATTACATTCGGAGGTGTACAAAGCCGGCGAACTTGTTTACCGTATCGATATTCTTTGAGTTATAATCATTTCTTTGATTACTCGACGGAAAATGGACTCCTTTCCGCATTTCCAAACTCACAGCCCGATGCTCAAAGTGGCCACTTGCCGACTTATTAATTTTAAAATTCTTCGAACCGCTAGAAAAGTTCTAGCGAATAAATTTCTGCAACGGTTCGTTACTTCTGCAAATTGTGGTCGAGTCCATCTAACTTGCATATAAACCCCATTTTCCCTTATTGCACGACTCCACATGAAATTGGCCGGAAGGTGGGCTAGCTATCTGCCTAGTTGCTCCAATTTAGAGTCGAAGGCGAGACTGCATCGTTCAAGATAGTCGTGATAAGAGCTACAAGTCGTGGCTCAACCCTTAGGTAAAAACGTGCCTCGCTCCGGTCACTCCTTATTACAAAATTTGCAACGTCAGCCAAACGCAAGCGACCGGAAATCATTTTGACACATAAAGCATAAATACCCGGAAATACCCGGAATGCACTTCCTACGAAAGACTTTCCGTCTCGGCGCAATTAAATTGCTCCAGTCGGGAAAAATAAATAGGTAAAGTAGACGCGCTTAAAATGAAATAACAAATATAGTGGCAATCCAATCACCGTAATCTAAAAATGGTCGGGGTGGAAATTCAATGCAGGAAATCCAATAGAATAGAGACCACTCCTTTATTGGCACGCTCGGGAAACTATTTATATTCGCCACTACAATTTCTGCCTGTTTAACTTAACTTGCTTTCTTTCGACTTGAAATATTTCTCAAGAAGTGCGCTAAAGTGAACTTTTTTCTGTTTCGCTCCCAGACACGGCTTATGGCCAAGGCAAATGTAATTTATTTTTTGTCTAAAGTATCGTAACATCAAGTACCCATACCTTCTTAATATGTTTCAGGGCGGTTATGCTTGTTTTGTTGTGAAATTATATCTACCTACTCCTACAAAACATACATATTTACGTTCACCTCTAATTTGCTTTGTTAAAGCAATACTTTTAAGCTCTCGCTTGTTTCCAACAAATATTTGCCGGTTATTTCTTTGCTAGAGCGAATCTCAAAATTTACGAAATTTTTCGCCCCTTATTAGAAATTCCGTTCATGCGGATAAGGGTTTGTGACGTAAATAACAGTTGACAGGTGCGTTTATGCGGGTTACGATGTGATTATAAGGCATTAGGAAGCAACGGTCCCGTTCTTATTCCAGTAAGTTGAGGGTAGTTCTGGTGGACTATCAGTGGTTGTGTTATTTCCGATGGCTATAATGAAACCTTTGGTGCGCTTCGCAGCAAATCCCATTATCACCGGAATTCTTTATCCCATTGTTATCGTGATCCGGGATTATTTAAAGTGCGATGGTCTTATTAACGAGCCATTTTCGACCGCCGTTATTATCATACGGTTATTAAATTTGTTTGGTAATAGATACTTATTTCCGGGAGAGATAAGCGTGAATTTTGGAATTATGCAAAGCTGAGAACGAGCCGCCAACATTAAATAGTATGTATGGTTGCAGCAATGACTCGAAAAACAAACTTTATTAATTAGACTCGATTTTTAGTAATCCATTACGTGACAAAGACAAGTCTGTGTTCGTCTCTATTTTGTAATTTATGATATGTGCTTTTTCATATAATATTTATCACGTTTTATGAATTAAAGGAATAAGCGTTTCGATCGTGTTTGCACAGAGGATAACAACTTTTTATGTGTTTACTTTCAAACTAAATATTAAGGCTTTCACGAGTCACAAACAGGATTTTAACTTGAAAGAAAAAATATTTCTAGTAGTTTTGTTCACTTAAGACATTTTAATCTTGTAAAACCATCAATCCTTTCCTAAAGGCCGTCCGCAAAGGTCTTTGGCAGGGTTCCTATTGTTTGTGAACTCTTCTTGCTAAGTTTTATTGCAATAGTTTGTAAGTAAGTGGTAAGCTTCCGCACTAGCGTCTTTAGTTTCAAACAAGATGTTTTTTACTATTCCAACGTTTAAGACAAAAAGACGAAAATAAAAACTGTATTTTTATCAAAGAGTGAAATCCATAAATTTGATAGGATTATAAGCCATAAATTTCGAGATAATTGTATCATTGCTTTTGAAGGTTTACCCGAATAGTACACGTTCTACTATTATTTTATTACTAAGCTATCAAAGGTGAAAAGTTATTGACTTACCTCACGTATTTAGATAGACATAAATTTGGAAGTCGTAAAAATAGAAACGAATTCTTAATTATAATTTATTGAAGTTATTGCTAAATTTAGTTCTGCGTAATATGTCTGACGATTTTCAGTTCATACTTGTAGATTAAAAATGAATTACGATCTAAAGATGATACAGAAAAGTTCAAAGTTCTAAAATTATTTCTACGACACAATTACGCTAATAGTATACTAAGTATTATACTACAGTAATTAGAAACTAGCATAGTACGCAAAATGAACCGTAGATTCCGCTGAAACTAACCGTTTTGCTTTAAGACTTTTAGTTTTCGAGTTATAATTTCTATGTAATAAAATTTCACCACAATAGGACCAACTTCTTTAAAAGATTTTAAATAAAGAAACGAGTTTCAACGCTTTTGTTAAGACGAGGTGTTGTGTGAATGTGTTGTTATCCTTAAGTTATTGTTAATTCCATTTTTTAATGTTTACTTCCAAGAATTTGAACGAGTAAAAAGCCTGATGATATTTGTTATATAGGCAGTCCCAAAATTGGCGAATTCCGTGTTCAAAGCTTTGTATTGTAGAGAATCACTTCGGTAGTCCAACTGTGGAGAAAATATTTTGTAGGAGTCGGGATTTCTCCACAAAGATACATTGATTTGAAGGTGCACTTCAAGTTCACTACGAATAACGTTTTCTTCAAATGCAGTCTAAAAATTTCAGTCATTATTGTTATTTATGGTGAAGATGATTGTGGAAAATAATAATGTGAAACAATTTCTTGAAAAATTAGCTTTGTTTTGGAAAAATTGTTTTGCAATTTTTGTAAAATGAAACGACAAACTACACAAATTTAAGATTTTTATACTACGACATAAAGCTAATTTTTTGAAAAATAGTTTTACATTATTGTTTTACACAATCATCTACACCATAAGTAACAATGAACACTGAAATTTAAGCTTGCATTTGCTTTAAAGAAAACGCAATTCAAAAAGTGTACCTTTGTGGGGAAGCTCCCAATCCTATTTTTTTACATTTGGACGAATGAAGTGATTTAGAAAACATTCAGAAAATGTTTTACTTTTTCTTATTTGTGGAGGTACTACTAAAAATAGCTGACTAACCTCAAATTGTAAGTTCTTTTTTTGGTCTCGAACACTTAGGAAACCTCGATAGCCTCGGTTTCCCAATATTGCATTCTCGAGCAAGAAAAGTGCACTTACAGTTAACTTTTTTCAACAAAAAAAGAAAGGTTACGGCCGGACCTGATAAAGAAGTTGAGGACGAAATGAATTTCTTACCATTGGACGTTTTAGAAACAAAAACAGCAAGACATATTAACAGGTCTCCAAAAAACGCCCTACAAGATTTTAAAAATAGATAGATGTACGTTGGGGCAAAGTTGTAATCCTTGTTAGAATGAGAAAAAACAAATGCGGCTTATTGCCTTTAACTTTGGACTAGTCTGCAAACAGAGAACTAGCACAGACCCAAAAAGATTAGCTAAACCTATGCTTAGCTTAGGACTTGGTAGTAGTGTTGCCACTCTCTAGGGCAGTGACCATGAGGACATTGCTAAAAAAAATTACAAAAGACACAGGACTAAGGATTAAAGAATGTGGGATATTTATATGTTATGAATACCCATATTTGGCGGCAAGTCCTGACGGTTTTGTAAAGCATACACTAACTCACTTATTGAAATAAAGTGTCCGTACACTATCGCCAAATTGGGAATAACCATAGAAGAGACATATCAATTAAAAAAACTTAAATACTTAGAACTGGAAAATGGTGAAATAAAGCTAAAACGAAACTACAATTATTATTACCAGATACAAGGGCAGTTAGCAATAACCAAAAACCAAAAAAAAAAACAAAAAAAGGAATTTTGTTGTTTTGTTGTTTGGACCCCATTAGAAATCCAAATTGAAAAGGTTATTATTTTGTATAAAAAGCTTTACATACTTTACTGAGTTTGTTTCCTTTTAGATCAAAAGTAACGAAGAATTTTGGATCGACAAGGTGCTACCGAAATTTAAAAATTCTTATTTAAATGTAATGTTACCAATAATTATTAAAGGATAGTTTCGTTGTAAACTGCGTCTTATTGTTCCCATCCGTTAGGTAGTGTGTCATTAGCCGATAAGTATCTACTTTTGTTTTTCAAAAAAAAATGATCTCATAATTTCTTTAGACGTTAGTATTTAATATTATTAATAATATTAATTGATTGCATCATTATAATAATGATATTATGTTTAATTACGTCTTTCATTATCAGATACTGTAATGGACAGTGACAATAATATCAATATAAATGTTATTCTATAGTTAAACACATCTAAAACGGTATTAAATAGTGTCACATTTTCGATTTCTAAACAAAAATGAATTTCGGGTAGCGGTACGAGACAAATCATAAACTCTTTGTAGTGACATTATTCCAACTATACAATAGTAGTAAAAACTGGTTGGGGTTTGTGTTAGTGTCACTTGTATATTTCTACCAATAACGGAACTATTTGGGCATAGGTCCGGAAATTTGTATTTCTGTCTCTTTTTTTTTGTGAGACACTCCAGAAGTATACGTACCACCCACTTGAAATCGGGATTTTAGCAAAATTAGGGAAGTTGATCCTATCGTCATAAATTTTATTACAATTAGTCAGACTTCAAAAAATTTTTATTATAATTTCTTTATAAAAAAATCATAAATGCTAATGTGAAGTGACTACTACAGTTTCATAATTTTATTGTCTTATTTAACCTTAGATTTTGATCATGCTTGAGCTATAAATTTATTCCAAAAAATTTTTTCAAAAAAAAACCCAAAACATCACCGAAGTATTACATGTATGTCTAAATTGTTTTTGACGGGACACTGAATGATTTTGTAACTACTTTCCCTTATGTGACCCCTAACAACAAGCCGACTAAGGAATTTGAACAGCACTGTTTAATCCTTAACTGTATAAAAAAATTCAGACACATTATGACGATTGAAGAAGTTATTTAAAGAAAAAAAATATCTAAAAAAAAGTCACGAGTTTAAAAAAAATTTCAAATTAGACATTAATTTTTTCCAGCTTCGGACGGCGACTTGCCCTTCTCCCCCATCCTGGGGATCCTAATCGGGGCCACCCTCACCATAATCATTGTGATCCTCGTGGTGATAATTAGAGTCCGGAGGTCTCAAAGCCAGCCCGAGGTCACAATAGAGCAAAAAGTATTAGGTGCTCCTCACCACAACACAATGTCTTCTGCAAAGCCACTCTTGAGGAGCTCCTCTCCACGTGACACCGACGAGAAGGATCCCGATGTAATTCCCGCTAAATACGGTAAAGCTTGCTTTTGTACCGGCAAAATAAATCTTCGCATAATTTCGTTACTCTATAAGTAACGCTTTTGTAAGACGCAGCACGATGCAATTAAATATTCATAGCGGTTTGTCGCCCATTCCGTTTCATCTGGTGTCAAAAGCAAGCGCTTGAAGCCGAAATTTTTTGCAGGCTCTCCCGACGGAGAGTGTGCCAGGAACCTAGGGTCGCTGAACGGTCCCCAAAGTCTTCCTCTGGGCTCCCTTGCGACGTCTCCGAATTACGCTCAGACAGCTGTTCCGGGCCCCCAATGGGTCAGTCCCGTCGCTCCCACCACCGAGCCGATGGTATTCCGCCCCAATTCCCCCAAAACCCAGACTGTCAATAATCTGTTGCAGTATCATCTGTATAATAATCCTGTGGCGATGGTGGGCACGTTTTCTAGGGATTCCAGGCCAAAGGAACTTCGTTTAGGAAACGGAAGCTCGGCCACGCTTCAAAGGGCCACAGATTTGGAGTTAAACGGATTAGCCATTAAAGAGAGACTGATGGCGAACCGGCTACCGGAGAGTTGTGTTTAAAACAAGTGTCTTTTGTATCGTTTGGTCGTACGCAAAATTACTTTAAGGACCGTCCAAAGCGTTACGGCAATGGCGAGGGGACTGCATTTAACAAAAAACACTACCATATCACTTTGCCAAATTGTTGCCACCAGTCAACTTTGGACACTGGATAAGTACTGGTGGCAATTTTTTCCGATTTTTTAAACCATGTTCCTCGCTGCATCCGACTTTCCGCCAAACTCGCCAACTGCCGTTGCACAAAGAGTTATCGTTTTCTAAATGTAAATTGTGTCTAAAGATAGACTGAGTTAGCTAAGCGATGTAAATATGTTTAAATCTGAGTGTTCGTGTTATCGGTGGAAGAGTGGACACCTCATACAGACAATCCGTAGCTGAACCTAACTAAATTTCTATGAAGACTTGTAAATATCATTGTTGCATATCGTGCAGATGGTTGGTTGTTTTGTAACCAGTAACTGAATGCTTTTTGATAAAAAATTAACATACGAAATAAGTGAAACGAATTTGATTATCTAGAGTGTTCTATTGCTCACATTTTGCTAGAAAGTTTATCTCGTTTATCACCAAATTGTTTGAGTAATTTTGTTTGCCAAAATTGGCGTGTCTTCCATGTCCCTACGGTTTGATTTGAGTAGAGTCGGACAATGTGAACAATAAAACCGCAATGAGGATGAACAAGGAATAAGTGTTTTGTTAAATTTTTGAGAAACTCGATTCGTTTCTGTGTACATGTAGATATCAAAAAATTTCAGTGCATATCGTTACTTCATATCTTTTAATGAAATTTCGAGTCGGTTATTTTCTGGATGCACTTGTT
Source organism: Tribolium castaneum (assembly GCF_031307605.1). Classification (NCBI taxonomy): domain Eukaryota; kingdom Metazoa; phylum Arthropoda; class Insecta; order Coleoptera; family Tenebrionidae; genus Tribolium; species Tribolium castaneum. The sequence continues at coordinate 17,916,731 of NC_087396.1, forward strand.
GCTATTGTACTACTTAAGATAGTCATAAGTAAATATTGTGATATTTTATGTAGGCTAAACCCATGTATTTAGGAAACATATTGTAGAAAAAACGATAATAAATGTATAAAAATAGTTGGCTATTTCGTAAACATTATAATAAGAAAAAATAAATAATACACATAAATATTACACTAGAGTGATCGGGAACGAAAAGCACAAAAGTTGATCATCCTTTTCGGTTTTCATAATCCATTTCAGACGAGCAGACAACTGGAAACAGAAATTTAATTTTTGCATTTTATTTGGTATTTGCTTCACCTGAGGATACTCCGGATAAACGTAAATTTTAGCCGAAAATGGGGCTTCGTAGTTTGTTTCAAATGGGCATTTCAAAATGTCACAGGGATCGTCCGGTGTCACAGCTAAGCTGAAATTTAGATTGCCGATAGGGAAGAAAGCAACATCATTGACGACAACGCCGCCAATATCAATGTCTCCTGTAAAAATACAGAAGACAATTCATCAATCTAATCTGTTTTGACAAGTTAAAGTGCTCTAGGCTTGATTGAAATGGCGCCAATGTTTTTATCAAAGATATCATTACTACATCTAACAGGTAAAAAAAATTGCTACCACAAATTTCGTTCTTACCGTCATTCTTACCGGTATTTATAACGAATGAAATGGATGTATTAGCCCCAATTTTTAGACGACACGAAGTATCCTCTTCACCACAGTTCTCAATCGTTACATTTTCATAAGTCCAGTATGAACCTAAACAATAAATTATTGAAAAAAAGAAATCCTCAGATTAATTTGGCAACTTACCACACTCTATGATATCTATACTACGTACACAATACAAACAAAGCATGAAAGATGCTACAATCATTAAATGTCTGTCTAGCTGCATGATGATTCAAATTTGCTCTCTTGTCATCAGAAAACTAACACAATACGTATAATGTGACAGAATTAATACGTGCAGTATTATAGATCCCAGATCTCATTTTTATCACTTTTATCTCATATCTTAAAAAACTGAATCAAAGCACGATTTTATTTATTAAACAAATAGGTTTGTTTATGATAAATATTTTTTAACCTACATTGATAATGCTATTTGGCTAATAATACAAACGTAAAGGGTACAGTAGTCTGAATATTACCAACCTGTTGATGTTTCAAATCCAAATCTGATAGGGTGTAGAAATATCTAAAGCAAAACAAAAAATAGTGTTGTAAGTGTGAAAGACATCTGATTACATACGTAATCATAACATCTTTCCCTTTTTGATTTTATTTTCACATAGTTTGTTAGAGCTTTATTGGCACTTCTGGGGTTTCAAGATTATGTTTTATTTTACAAGAACCTCGCTTCTAGCTCTTAAATTATTAAATTTTAAATGACTCAGTAACACTTGCTGTCATGTTCTATTTTTTAAGCGACAATCACAATTTTTGGAAAAAACACTTTTCGAACCGATCAATCAATCAAAGAATCCTTTCAATCTTACATTGATTGTTCGTCTCGTTCAATGAGAGCGTGATTGTCACGATATTTCCATCCCGCTTTATTTCTTCACTTTGACCACAATTTCATAAAAAAGTGAGTCACCACATCGGATCGATCTCGTGAAAGGTGTATAAAATTAATAAAATATTTATTAAGTAGTTTATTGTGTATTTATTTATGTGCTATGTAAATCGAACAATAGATCATAAAGTCACACCACTCATCTCATTCGTACGCAATGATACAGCAACAATAAAAAATTAATTATTTATTAAAAGTTTTGGTTCTTACATTTTTTCACCACTTAAATATTGTAAAAATCAATGTTAGGCAGTCTACGTAATTTTAATTAACCCTAATTAGTGATTCTGGCGGGGACTTCGAAACAGATAACGTCGTCCTTGCCATCTGTTGGAGTTAATCCCCAATGGATGACGGCTTTGACCTGAAAGATTTTCGAATGAAATGCCAGAGTTTAATTAAATTTTTCTCCAACATACTCGTGGATAAATCTGTAGCACTTCAATATTGTTTCTGTAAAGATAGTCTTCTCCCTTTTTGAGTGGGCATCCTACTTGATTCTGGCCATCAGCTGAGTAAATATTTTTACAAGCATCGGTTCCATCGACTCCGGGAAAAGGGAAAGGAACGCCAGCGATATACGCGTGGATTGAATTTACTACTTTTTCAATATCTCTCGCTGAAATGGAATTATTCGGAGTTACTACATGCATTGTTTGAGTGATTTATTGTGATCTAAATATACTAGAATAGATTATCTCGAGATGTTTGCGAAATTTTAATCCAATCCAAGTTATTTTTAAACAAAAAATTGATAAAATTAGAAAACAGACATAAAAGATTTACGTTATTTTTAAACAAACCGGTTGGAAAATAAACAAGAGCATTTACTCGCGTTAAGTTTAATGTGGAATAATACCACACAAATATAATTTACCTTCGGTTTCAGGTTTATCTTGAAACAGCAGCCTTAACCTGACATTGACCATGTTACAACAAAATTGTTTTCATGGAAATGTAAATTAAAAATTAATTAGCTACTTTTAATGTTGTAATTCATACGCCTAATAACTATGGTGTTAATTTAAATTATGAATTGTAAATGGATTTCCTCGTGAACTCCTAAAAACTTGTTTTTATTTGGACTTCGTACCCCACAACCACAAAAATTATTTTTTTCTTTCCAACATTCCACCGCATATTTTAACCCTTTTTTAGTAATCGCCTTAACATAGAATAATTTAAAATGAAGCTGCTCTTAATACATTTATTATTAGAGGTAGGTCAAGTTGAAGTCAATACAAATGATTAGAAGAAGTGTAAACGAAGGTAATTATGTAGAGTGTTTATGGTTTTTTTATAATGATCTTTTTATGTTTTTGTTTAAAAACACGTTTAGATAAACAAATTACTTCCACACAGGCAGTTTAATGTAATTTAAAACGCATAATAAATATTAATAATAAGTGATTTTTTGTCGGTTTGATTATTTTTAATAAAATTCCAAGACTTACCTGGCTTTACATTTAGTTCTATTTTAACGACTGAGTTTTTCCTTAATCTGCAAGGCGGTTTTTTACAATTGCCTATTTTGACTCGTTCTTCAAGTCCTTCGATGGGTTTTTCTAAAACCAATGTAAAGTAAATTACTCTCTGATCATTGTATTTTGAAAGCAAAAACTCGATTTCTTTGACCTACAATTGAAAAATGCACTTACCAATATCATGGCATTGAGTAACATTAATAGCAGAAGAGCAAGAGATAGCGCTAAATAGAAACAACGCAACGAACACTTTCATTTTTGTTCCAAAAAGTACAAACACAAAAACTAATTTACTTAGATACTGCTGTTAAAATCCCTATGTGTTCACCTACTGTCCGACATCGGACTCCGAAGGTGGATGTTAAAAACCCACTCTTATTAAAGAGACGTTCCACTACCACTTGGAACTTTTAGTAGTCTGTGCTGGTGCTTCCGAGACTTTGGTAATTTTATTCTGTTTGCGTATTTTTATTTATTACTAAAGTCGCACTAAGGTTAATGATATTTGTTGTTAAAATGTGAATTTAACTTCACTTGGCAACAAATTAGCTTAATGCTAAAAATTTAATGATTTGATTTTAGCCTTGTAGATGGGAGGAGGATGTTTCTGTGTACAAGTAGCAAAATTTAAATTGGTAATTTACTTAATTACAATAAATCAATTCCTTATCTATATAAATTACTCAAGCTGCTAATAACTTTTAGTAAACTGGTTTCGGTCATTTTTTTACTTACTGAGAATATCAAATATGAAACAAAAATAAATTTAAAAAATGTGCAGCTCCATACAACGTAAAGTAGACGACCTTGTTTTATAAACTTGTGACTAAACTTTTCCTCTAACAAGACAGGTTGATTTAAATTAATTAGTAAATAGTATATTATGTATCAAAAACGTCCTTTAGTCCTTTTAGTCACCAGTTTTATTAATCACGAGAGAAGCGTACTGGAGCGAGTGTTTAATAAACTGAATGACTGACAAGTTTATAAAACGAACTGCATACTATTCTTTTTCTACGACAAAAACAATTTAATTATTTTATTATTATTGCTAATAAAAAGTCTTGAACTAACTTCAGCCCGTAACTTAAACGCACGTAATCACGGTTCCTCAAGCTCACCAAATATAATGAAAACGTATGCCAGAAATGGCATTTTAACGAGTAAAAACACTTATTTTTTTTAGTGATTGTTTAACTCTGCAACAGTTCAACACAGTACGCACAATTAAGTAATAGTTAATGATTATGCAAGAATCTTAGGTTTGTTTGTTTCTATTTGTATAAAATGGTAAGTTTTGCTAGTTCTCCTTGATTTTTTGTAATGGAATTTTGGAGCTTCCATTTGTATTACCCACATTTTTATTGGCGTAACGAAGTCACTTCATTTGCATTTTCCAATGGTTCAAAGTGTAAAACCTAACCGTTTGAGGCGTTTGCATTGCATACAATGACAAAACAATTTTCAAATGTTCAAGTGTGACATTGAAGGATGCATTAAAGGTGTCACAGCGTTGTTAGTTTACACGAGCGCATAATCAGAAAAAGAAAGCATAAAGACTCAAATTAATAAATAAACAAAAAAAATTAGTGGAATTTTTAAATTTTGATTTTTTTGAAAACACACTTTTTGAAATCTTGAAGGCAATAACGACTAAGCAATTGTTCTACTAATTTCAATAAATGATGAATTGCCTCCCAAATTCGTAATTTGTGTTGTTATCTTATCAACTTATCATTATCAATTACAAATTTTCAACCTGTGCAGTCTATGCAACACATTATTTTAGAAAACTGTTTGCTAGCAAACTATACGGAGTTGGTAAACTACAAATTAATCTCTAAAATTGAAGGCTTTTTAGATCGCTATACTTAAATACAAAGAAATTGTATTTTAAGTTTGTCTATGAATCGTAACTTTTTATTGTCACTTACAATTATGTGGTTTCATTGGTTAGGTATATTTGTATAATTAGTAATTACACAACAGGGAAAGAATTGTCAATAACATTTTTCTCAAAAAAATGTATCTAACTTTTTAAAACATATTTTTGAGTGTATTTTTCTCAGTATTTTCCAAATCCATTTTTATTTTCTCAAAAATATGTAATATCTAATAATATGTTATAGAACTTACAAAATCATTATTTACCTAACGCTTTACTTATCGCTAGAAGTGGTGCTTTAAAATCTGTGATCGTGACAATGATAACGTAATAGCAATATCAGTGATGTCATCTGTCTGGTCGTTTACCAAATCACGATACTACATAAGAGAAAAATTGCTACGTAGTTTGTTGACATTTGGACTTAAATCGCACAAATTTAATTTTTTCAGTAAGTGCGATAATAAGGCTTTTGTTCTATTTTTGAATTAATGTTATTTATAAGTCCTCAAATGCCGGCATAATATGGCCTTTATGGCCTAGATTTGTTAAAACTATAAACCAAACAGAAATGATAGAAATTGAATTGTTATGCGCTCTCTTAAGAAATGTATATCGGAAATACGTGAATTCAACAAATAGAACATCTTTTCTATTTGTAATTTTTCAATAAAAAATTTGCAAGTTTACTTAAAATTTGGAAAAACATAACAACCTGAAATGTTTACCCGCCTGTGAGTAGAAAAATAAAAGAGCCGAACTATTTTGTTGTGATAGAAACGGACAATTTAAACAATTTAAAACAATAATAAAAATTGTTGCTATGAATACAAACTAATTAAAGAACTATAGTGAAAACTATAAATAATAATTTTGCAATAATTTATATAGAAAAGTTATTTTATTTGCTGAATTTTATTATTACACACGTATTCCTGATACAGCCTAAATAACGAATAAAAGCAAGAGAAGTTTCCATATATTTAAAAAAAAACTGTGAAAAGTTAATATTGACCTGATATTATATTCAAAAATATGCCAACTTTTAATAAAGTATGTGACACTTAATTAACACTATTCAACTTCTATTTAAAAATCCTTAAACAAACTCTATTATTTAAATACTGGATACGTCATTTGTGGTATATTTGTAAAAAAATTTTACATACTTGCGTTTGATTTTAATAGTAAATATACAAAAATTAAATTACGAGCATGTCTACTTTCACAAAGATTAAGTAGTATTAACTCTTGTCAAGACAAAGTTGACAATACTCAGAACAATATAACTGAATATTTTTTCAATTCTTGAAAATATACAAATACAAACGCTTGCGTCTAAGAAAATGTTAAAAACACACCATAATTAACTCACTTTGTAGGTTATTTTATATTCATTAAAGTCCACTGTTGAACGTTTTTATACCCGATATACAACTTATAGCTTTAGGATTAGAAACAGAATGCAAGGAAGAACTTACAATGTTAATCATTTTTATTGAGGTTTTTTATTATTTTTACAACATTTGGCATAGAATTTCAAGCTACGATAGCAATATCAGCACACGACCGGAACGTTTCTTGGGCCCCACAGCCCATCCTTTGGGTACCATCAGTGCAAATTCCCCAAGAGTTTCCACTCTTGTAATGCCACCTCAAGACACACCTATCACAGGTGACTCCCGCTGGCAGTTGTACTTGGTTTACGATTTCGTATTCGTCAGCACTAACTGGATATTTCGAGGAACCATCAGCAAGAGGCAAATCGACGAAACAATCTTCAGTTTCAGGTTTCGTGGGATCCTTCAAGACGCACAAACTGTAGCTAAAGCTGCCAAGATGGTTCGCAGTGAGCGTAACGTTAGCTGTGATAATGCTTCCCGCTGTGTAGGTTTTCGAAATTACTCCGTTTCCAAATTTGCCGGTGTTTTCGTTACTCCTGGGGACTGGATCGGCGTAGTTGTCGCCGCAGACGCCGCATTTGCCTCCGTTTTGCTCGTACTGGACCTGGGGAAATATTCGGATTCAGGTTTTTTCAAATAAATTGTGCAGTTTTGACATACCGCAAAGCCTCCGCAAAAGAAGGCATTATCGTCGTAATTAATGGGGGCTTTCGGGTCTACTCTCCACCGAGAAGCCCTGTTTGTTGGGTCCATCAACATACCATGACCGGACACTTTTTGCAAGCAAACCAAAGCGAGCACTACTGTTACAAATTTTGACACCATTGTTGCAATTGTCACAAGACCGAACTAATTAAAGTAGTGCGAAAATTTTTCACTTATATAGAAATTCAGCCGATAAGATATCGAAATTTAAATAAATATGAGGTTTGTATTGATGAAAAAGGCCGCCCGACAATATGAAGTGGACCCTCTTAAACAAATATGACGATAAGCTAAAGAGACAGAGTACCTTGACACCCCCACAGAAATATCCCATGTCGTTGTAATTTGAGGGTTGTTTCCAGTCGAATCTCCACAAGGAAGCTCGGTTACTAGGTTCAAGCATCATGCCATGACCTGAAGCTTCTTCAAGGTAACATAATGCTACCAAGAGAAGATTGAAAAGAACCACTTTCATTGCCATTCGTCGCAATTATTTGGATTGCAGAACTAATACTAAGAGATTTTGGGGTGATTTTTATTTATACCCAAATTGTGGCTATTTTGATAAGATAGCAAAAATACATTTATTAGGGGTTTATTACTCCTGCTTTACTCGCTTATTTAGATCAAACAAACCGCCCAAATCTAAATTGTTTAATGAGGGTTTAGAATGTTACATGACTTCTAGTAGATTCCATACTTTTTAAATTTTAGTTTTGATTTGAAAAAATAGTGAAAATATGAGGAATCCCCGGGAAGAAGCCTAGGAACTGATCAAAGTTTCTGTTTTGATCAAAGGTTAAGCATTTTTCATAAATTGCTAAAATTGTTGCCTCATTTAGACGATGATGATAAAATTATTAACCAATAGAAGATTTAAAGTAACTTTTGATGTCAGTGCAAATTTTCTATTGTATTAGATTTTTTTGTTCTTATCAAGGCTGTTGTCACAGCAAATTTCGCTACTGAATCAGAGGAATAATAAATTTTACTTTTCCTAGTTTGTGGAAATAAGAATAATGTTTGGGTAGTTTTAACATTTTTTTTGTATAGTATGTAAAAATATTTTAGCATTACCTGTTCTGTAAGTCATCATCATTTACTGACAAATATCTTTCATTGTAAACGGCACTTTTTAGTCAGGTGCAAGTTTCCTTGATTACCCTGCAATAATATTTGGCTTACAGTCTGTGGGCTGTAAGTAAATGTTACATACCAACATATGCCACTTGAAACACCTTCAGATCAGTATTAAAGCGATGATTTTGCAACAAATATTGATTTAAAGTGATGTTTGCTTTGTTTTGTATCGCTAACACGAAACGTTTATTGATTTTTCATAAAAATGCATTCAAAAAATGTTTTACTTTTTCTTATTCTAATATATGTAATTTCTACAATAGTATATTACGTACTGTAGACTGTAAGTGCAGTTTTTTGGTCGAGGATGCAATATTACCGAGGTTTTATAAGCGTATTCGAGACCAAGAAAAGAACTTACAGTTTAAGGTTAGTAAGCAATTTTTACCAATACCTGCACAAATAAGAAAAAGTAAAACATTTTCTGAATGTATTTTTATGAAAAATTAATAAACGTCAGATTTACGGTTCGTAATATGCTATTTAATTTATGGAGAATGTGCCATTAAACAATATTTTAATTTATGTACTTTTCAGTTTTTTTGAAAAGTCCCGTTTCATTCCGAACAGTGAGACGCAAATCGAGTAAACAGAACTTTCTACAAAAATGTTGTGAATTTTTTAATATTGAAATTTGGTCTTTACCAAATTATGCGTGTGGCTTAAATAAAGCTCGATATAAGCAGATTGTGCTTCTATTTTCTCATAGAACTTGATACTTTTTGTTTACAAACTTATAAAGATGCTTTTGATTATTGTAGCATAAAAAGACTCGTTTCCACCCACAAAGCTTTGTGACTTGGTCTACATATACATTGTCTAATAAAATCTCCCACCATTTATTCTGAATGTTGTTTATCTTCGTTACTTTTGAGACGTCCTGTAGATACATACATACATGACCGACACTTTTTACTTCAGACAAGTAGCTATGTCTTGAAACCATTTGAAGAAAGGATTCAGTTTTTATCACATTGAGTGTCTTTAATTATCTAAATACTCTATTTACAAACAATTAAGCACTTGCGGTTTTTCTGATGTATACCTAGTCGTACATACATTTTTGAGATATTGCGTCTTCCCTGTCTCAAAGGTGAAAAGAACTCATTTACTCCCATGTATCAGTATAATACAAAAAGATTAAAAAGAATATATTTTAAATAGATATTATAAAAAATAATCAAATTATTTACCTATTTGTTATTTCCAAGAAATGATTGATCAAATATCAATCTCAAATCTCTTATACCTGTCAATCTGGGCATTATTATTTATCGATTATATTTCTATTGTTCGAAAAAAATTTAATTTTGATTGAAATCAATTATATTCATATCAACTATTTATGTATAAGTGGTTACTTATTTATCTTGAAAACAATATTACTTCTTATAGTTTAAAGTGTTCTGAAATTTTAAAAAACTTACGTCTTGCTGATTAACTTAATTACCCCTCAAATAATAAAATTAAATCAAATTATATTTCAGCACAAAATAACAACCGAACGAAAACTAAATTTTGCAAATTCCAGTGGTGCGGTATCATCGTCCTAATGGTGCCAACTTAGTTTACGAAACATATGTCTTTTAATAAGAGAGTGGTGGCAAATTTGTCTTCTAATTCAAAACAGCACCAGTTTAGTTTTTTCTTCCGCTTTTGAAATTAATTTCCGTATTGGAAGTTGACTTATACAAGACACCCTTGACCAGATATTTTGTTTATTTCGACACATGTTGCACGTTTTAGTTACCTGTCACCGATTGTAGCGTATCTAAGTATAAGTACATTTTCAAATATTCTAAGAAAATCTAGAAAGAAGGAAACATCTAGTTTACTGTTGCTGCCACTCGATACAAGTGTTTTCTCAACCATTATCTTTCTTATTCTTCAATCTCATGACTAGTTTTTAAAACACAAACAAAAATATTTTTCTCAGAGTTTTGCGCAAAACTATTACAAAATTTAAATAAAAATATATTATTATAAATATAATAGTAATAAATTAAATTACATACAGAAGCTCAATAAAACTTAATCTTTACTGCCGTCTTCAAGTGCATTGCATTTTTAAGAAATATAATCTTATTATTTATTTTATGATTCAATAATATATTATTTTAATCCACTATATTAGCGTTACGTTGTAATAACTTCTCTCGTTTTAAATTTATATTTACAAAACAAGACATAAGTATGACTTTATCTTGAAACCTGTCAAATCTATCACAGTTGATTTTTAAACTTTCATGAAGTCAAAAATAATGGAACTAATTAATCAGGTTCTCGTGTGAGATAATCATTTTTACGTGGTCATCGATTATTAAAAAAAAATCTAAAATCACTAAATAAAGAGTTTAGAGAATATGCGAAAGCAGGTCTCAAAATTAATGGATACCAAGAGTTCTGATGTTTAAACTTATTGAATCAAAAAACTGTTTTGATGTGCTTGAAAGCAATGAAATAATTAATTACTAATTAACATTTTTAACTGTTGAGTTAAGATTAATAAATCCTTATCAGAAAAATCACAACTTGGAAATCACTTGTGATCAAGTGATTTCTTTTGTTTTGTTATCAGTTGGATTAATTTTCTATAGTCATGCATCTTACAGGTGACACTAATGAACATAAAATATTTAAGAATCAAGTGGATATACATTTTAATTTTTAAATTCACTTTATCTTAAAAATCTTTAAAATTGGTCCAAGTGGACAAATCTCGCAGAACTCAGCTCTGACCTTTCACAAACACGTTTTTTATCTTGTGGCAATGTTTTACTAACCTTAAAAAAATGTTCGTACATACATAATTACTTAGTAATGTAATTAATATGTATTTACCTAAGTGAATAATTTTTGTTAGTCTTTATGATCCAAAATTTGTTTAAAAGCTACAAACCCGCAATAAATAAAGCCAAAGTAAGGGTTTGAGCATTTTTTTCGAACTGAAATAAGAACCAGATCAGTTTTTTAGCTCGAATTAGAGAATTTTTTCTACACTTACTACACTTTTTATTGATTTCAATAAGATCAAGAGGTTATACGATTGTAAAGTCATTGTAAAAATCAATTTCGTTAAACTGGACAAAAAAACAATAAAGCATTAGCCAAAATAATTTATTGCATTAAACTATAGCTACATCAGCACAAGTCCGGAAAGTTTCTTGAGACCCACATCCTTTGGCCCAAGTACCATCGCCACAATCGCCCCAGTTATTGCCTTAAAAATCATATTTTAATCTAGTTTTTAATCGACAAAATACATACCTGCACGATAATGCCATCTCAACACACAATGAGCACAACTTTTGCCTTTCGGCAGTTGCAAAGCTACTGTAATATCAGTTTCTCCCGCTGAAACATTATATTGTTGTGAACCATCAGCCAAAGGCAAGACTTTAAAACATTCCTCTCCACTTTCGGGAGCATTGGGATTTGTGATTTCGCACAAGCTAAACTCAAAACTTCCCAAATGATTTTTAGACAACCAGACATCGACATTTATGACACTTCCAGCTTCATACGTGCGTACGATTTTTCCAGAACCGTATTTGCCACTATTTTCGTTATCTTGAGGATGAGGGTCACTGTAAGTATCGCCACAAACCCCGCATCTACCACCATTCAGTTCCCATTGGACCTGCATTAAGTTGGCATAAATTGTTAATTATTATTTAAACTCTTGGATACTTGCATAATATCCTCCGCAAAAGTTCTGATTATCTTGATAATTGGGTAAAGCTGATTTGTCGTACCGCCACAGGGAGCTTCTGTTTGGTGGTTCCAGCATCATGCCATGACCACTTATTTCTTTGAGTAAAATGCTGCTAATTGCTACCAAGAGCAGATTGGCCATTTTTTTTGTGTGACTATAAGGATACTATTTGCCTTTTTTGCTTTTATATATCATAATGATAAGATAAATGGGAAAAATAGGTGGAAGAATATAATAAAGAAGAATTAAAGCAAATAGAATTTGGTGTATCTTAATCTTTTAATGATTTTATTAATACATCTGTAACATTTTTTTCTTTTATGTATGATTGTTTTATTAAAACTTTTAATCTTTCTTGTTCTGAAATTTTAATTTAGGAACTTTGTTTGGATATAAAAATTCCATTAACTAATCTGACGCAACAACAAAAAAAATTTCAAGAATTTTTTAACCTCAAATAAATATATAGTTATGTAAAGAAATTAAATAATAACTAAATTAATGCACTAGTCATAGTAGCTAGTTTTATGGCTCATAAATCATTCGTTTGTAATCAAATAAGCCTTTTGTGGAGTAGATAAAACGATTTTTCTTTTTTTTTTATTTGGGAAGGTTTGTCGTATTCAGAAGGCAATAACTAAAATGTGCAACAACTATCTAATATCTCATTATAACATTTAAATATTCAGTCAACAGTTCGAACATTCATTACAATTCAAAATCATTCCCGTTTTGCATAAAAATAAGCGCCTCTGAAATGAAACTGTATGTGGTAAATGCGCAAATTGTAGCATTGATCGCTGATGGAAAATTATTTAGTATTCCATCAAGAAGCAATTTTACATATTTATTATTCCTGCATTGAATTTATTTATGACCAGAATTTCCGTATCAAAGATAAAAGCATTAAACACGAGAAAGACGTCAATCATTTCTTGGAAAAGCCATAATTAAATCAGCCTGGCTTCACTAAAAAATTAATGAGATTAGTCTGAATCCTTAACAGTTATTAGATTATTTAATAGTATATTAAAAAACAAGTTTTCATCAGACCAGTTTCATAAAACGGTTGGTAATGCAATTTTGAAGGTGAAAAATTAATTTTAAATGTTTGTTTTATCCAAATTTTGACAAAAAACAAAGTATGTATGATAACAAAAGTAATCTTGTATGAACGCCCTTTGTGAAATTAGCAAAAATACGCTACAGAATTTCCTTCTTGCCAACCTAAAAATTTTCGTAAAATGTTTCGTCAAATAATGATTATTAATTACGACATCGCACTTGATGACGTTGCGTGCTTTAAGATGCCTACTAAAGCACCGAAATGGTGGCAAATTACAAAAACTTATTTAAGGAAATTTGAAAATTTGTATAAGTCTGAACTAAATAATATACTTTAATTTACTTGTTCAAGTAGAAAATAAAACTATTAAATTTCGTAAAGAATAAAAAATTCCTATCCCAGTCAAATTAGATAAATCGGTGGAAATAATTCCAAGAGAATTGAATTTTTTAAACACTTTCTTTACACTCAGGTAGATATATATCAAAAGTTCTCGAGGGTGGGAGAGGAGCTCGAGGACAGGGAAGGGGTTAAAGGTGATATTTTTTATTTTTTGCTTATTTTTTAGAAACGATCACTCTTATCAATTTTTATCAACTTACCAAAGCTAATAAAATTTACTACAAAATGGTCATATACATTTTTTCTTATTATGACTAATCGTAAGCGAACTACTAGCTTCTGAAGTTTGGAGTCTACATAACACTGCATTTATTAAACATTATTACATCAAAGTTTCTATATGGAAATAGTGTGTGTATAGCATACCCCAACTATGCTAATGGAGAGAAATAAGTGAGGAGAATACTTTCTTTCTTCGGGATCTCCAGTTGAAGACCACAATTCAGCATGTGAGGATGGCCCAGAAGATTTGATAGAATAAACTGTTGGGCTCAATGCTTTCAGTTTATAAGTTTTATTCAAAACATCTAATATTAAAACATCTATTAATATTGTACTGAACAAGACTGTAATTCAGTTTTCAATGTTTGAGATGAAGATGGAAATGAAGCAACTAAAGATGACTCTAAAGACTTCAGTGACCCTCATGCCCCCTCCTTTCTCCTCTAATACAGTGTTGGACTTAATAAATTCAATGTATTGTCAGTTTTTCAAATCACAAAACATTTCTTTTTTTAGCGCAAATTTTTTAAATGATTATGTCTTTCCAGCTCTATAATGGTTACTGTTAGTCTTACAAAAAAAATCATTGGACTTTTTTGTAGGAAATTTTATCAGCTTTAATTTTGGTAAGATGATAAAAAGTGATCTTTTACGAGATATAATAAGCAAAAAACCAAAAAATGTCATCTTCAACCTCTTCCTCCTCCTCGAGCTCACCCACCGCTCCCGGAGACTTTTGATATTTGTTTACCCATGTCTGAGGAAAGTGTTTAAAAAAATTCCAACTATCTAGGAATTTTTTCTACCGATCATTTTCGTCAACCAATGCAAAATAAAAATATTACTTTCATTCAAGTACAGTTTATTTTGTAACCAAATACAATATTATATCCTATTTGTTTAAATTGAAAATTTTTAATTTCGGCAATGTTGGCCTTGGCATGTAATAACTGGTTAAAATGGCTAAATTAATTTCTTCCGATTTGGTAAGCAATTTACTGTACAACATTTTATTTACGGTTACAAAAACAACAATTTAAAATTGTTTTTTAGTGTGAAAATATATGTTGCCTTGTATTTTTTTTAATCCATCAGAGAAGTTGTAGAGAATTTGTCAATAAAGATGGGAAAGAGGAATCTCAGATAATTAAATTAGTAAGGTAAGAGAAAAATTACTACATCTTGTTTAAAAAGTATTTTTTAGATGAAACTGTCTTATCAAAAGAATTATCGATAAGTTATTATGAAAAATTCTAACATAATTTTCGTACAAATGCATAGCTTGTACGATCTACATTGACAACCAGTAATACAATGAAATGATTATATCTGTTAAAAAATGTGATAAACCAAGCGGGTTTTTCTAAACTATTCTCTTCGCGAAAAATGTATCAAATGCGTTAAAAATGTAAGCATTTTTAAAAAACAACATTTCTTGATATTTCTTTTACTTTTCGACTTTTGCAATATTTTACTATTTACATTTTGGTGATAACCTCGGAACGCAAGCTTAATAATAATAGCAATTAATTTAATAAAAAACACTGGTTTCAAAACCATATTATGGAATTTAGTATTCATTTTTAGAGCATAACGAAAGAACAAATCAACGGGTCTATAAAAAAATATATTTTTTTTTTGGACAATTAAGCTTTACTTGATTGTTTACCACGCCTGTTTCCAAGATAGTACATACTGTCAACTACTTACTACGTCCAAAGGCGTCGGTAAGTAAATTAGGCGTCGGTAAGCAATTTTATCGACGCCTTGGACGTAGGTACCGCTAAACAAACCTGCTGACTTGACAATTATTTTGACACTATTTAATAAATCTTTAAAAAATGTAAGGATCGTGCAAAAAACGCCATAAACTTTACGAAAGTTAAGGATTGTCGATCTCAGACAAGAATTGAAGTCGTCGCTGCGTTCCTCCTCCAAACAATTGTCTTTGATCGGTAAAATCTCCTTACCATTCTTGATACTTATTATACTATTGTATAATTAATTACATACTATTGTATATTAAGTAATTTGAAACTTAAAAACAAAAAAAATTTCAAAAAATTATATTTTTGAAAATTGATTACTTTTTTAATAAACTTGCTAAATGACTCGTATAAATTTCTCGAAAAGCATATTCTCATAAACTATCAAAAAACGCTTACTTCCATATTCTTACGGAACTCTGCTATTTCAAATCTTTAGCATAAGCTTTCCACAATAAAGAATGTTGTCCCTAAAAATGCAATTGCACTGTTGTAATTTTTTATGAAAGTTTTAAATAAAATTTTTTGAATTGTGTTTTTTCTGCGATAAGAATGCAAATTATTACTCTATGTATTTTATCCTAAAATATCTCTAGCATTCTATTTCTTTTTGGAAAATTGCATTGCTTATTTATTTATTGATCTATTTACATTTTTGTACAAAAAGTTTATCAAACTACACTATCGCAACATCAGCACACGACCTGAAAGTTTCTTGAGGCCCACATCCTTCGGCGTAACTGCCATCATCGCATTGTCCCCAACTGTTGCCTAAACACACAAAATTTAAAACAAAACCAACAAAATATTGGTTAGGTAGTACCACAATTGTAATGCCAACGCAGGACACATCTGTCGCACTTCAAGCCATCAGGCAACTTAACTTGAGTATCAACAATCAAAGTCTTGTCGGTAGATTGAATGTAGTATCTCGGCTCGCCATTTGCAAGAGTAATGGGTTGGAAACACTCTTCTCCCGATTCCGGGGCGTTTGGATCTTGCAAAACACACACACTGAAACAAATAACCCACACATTCGTACAAAAATTTTATTCTCACCTGAAGTTGAAATATCCCATATGATTAGCCGTCAAATTAATCGTGATATCAACCACACTTCCCGAATTATACGTCCGTACAACCTTCCCTTGACCATAAGTCCCTGTATTTTCGTTGTCTTGCGGATGCGGAGCGTCGTAGATATCGCCGCAAACGCCACATTTGCCGTTAAATTGTTTCCATTGGACCTTTTATCGGAAATTAACTTCCGCCCAGTTAATAAAATAAGATACTTACAGCCACTCCGCCACAGAAATTCTGGTTATCGTCGTAATTTGGAGGTGCCGTTGGGTCAAACCGCCACAAAGAGCTGCGGTTTGGTGGTTCCATCATCATTCCATGTCCGGAAATTTTCTCAACGAGAAGGCAGAACACGACAAGGGCGCCAGAAACAGAAAGCATCTTTCCAATCATTGTGAAGCCGTTCTGAGGGTGTTTTGGCCAAGTATTGCTATTTATTCGCTCGATAAAAGTGGAGATGAGAAAGATAAGGTGGAGGGTCAGCAATTGAATTTTATCTTCTCCAAGAAAAGTAGAAAATATGTCATTATTTTTTGTAAACATTTGACTTTAGCCAGTTTTAGTTGTTGGTATTTATTTGTATTTATTTTTAACTGGTATTTCAAATATTCAGAGAAACTTTTTTAAAGTAGTAATTCCGATGACAAAACTGCAATTTTTCTCAAGTAGTGATTTACGTCAAACGTCTTGAGAAGATGCAAATTTTAATCTGATAAAAGATAAGTGTTCTAATCAATACTATCACCAACTAAAATATCTCTAATGTTTTATTTTTATCGTTCTGAAGTTAGAGAAAAATATTTTTCTTTTAAGTTTTAGGTAATCTTACACAGATTGACTCTTTGAAGTGTTTCATTTTAAAAATTTCAATCGTAAATGACAATTTTAAAAAGATAAACTTCGAAAATTCGAAATAAACGGTTTTTTTGAAAACTTCACCCAAAAAATTAAAACAATATTCCGCTTTATTTGAATCTTGTATAAATTTTTTTAACTGTAGTGTTTATACAAAGTAGATTTATCGTTAGAAATCTATAAGTGCATTACTATCAAAATTCCAATAGCAGGCAAAAATAAGTGGAAGGCTCTAAATATCTACAATTTCCCTATTTTCTAAGCTGTTCAAACATGATATTTAGATGCAAAAATTGAATTCTAAACAAAACCACAATGGAATAATACATTTAGTAGTTTTTCTGTATCTACGAGTACAGTTTATTCGCCAACAACTAAAAACCAACAAATACCAAAAATATTTTTTTCTACTTTGGTTTTACAAACTGTTCATTGTGCAACTTTTATGCAACTCTTTTTGGTAAATTTTTAGGAGTTGTATTGGTAGTGCTGGACTGGATATCTTCAGTCATAACTGTAATTTAGTGTATGATCTGTCAACAGCGTCAAGTCGTTTATTGATAAAGTCAAATAATTAACGAAATTAAAAAAAATAGTTTAAACAAATTTTGAAAAGTTAAACTAAAAAAAACAAACAACGAAAATAGAAAAAGTAGAAAAATAGTATTTTACAGTCGCATTATAAGACTTAATTGCGGCACTCCCTCGTCGTGCTCCAAAACCATTCGTATCACAATAGAACGTCTTATAAAACTCGAATAATAATCACTATTTTCACTTTATTTTTTTTATTATTTACAAAAACTACAATATTGCAACATCTGCACAAGATCGGAAGTTTTCTTGAGGTCCACAACCTTCTTGGTAACTCCCGTCTTCACACTGTCCCCAGTTATTTCCTAAAGCATGATTAATTTACAATTTCATTTTATCACATTTTTTAAATAAATACCGCCGATGTAATGCCATCGCAAAACGCATCTGTCACAAGTCAACCCATCTGGAAGCTTAACTTGGGTATTTACTGTTCTTTCACTGAAAGTAACATTATATCTGTCATCGCCATTGGCTAAAGAAATTGGTTGGAAGCACTCTTCACCAGATTCTGGGGCACTTGGGTCTTGCAAAACGCAGACACTAAATAAAAAATACACAATTTCTTCTAATAACAATCACATTTACTCACCTAAACAGAAAATATCCCAAATGATTTGTGGTCAAAGAAACTTGAATATCTACCACACTTCCAGGGGAATATTGCCGCACAATCTTCCCTTGGCCATACTTTCCCGTATTTTCGTTTTCTTGAGGATGAGGAGCATTGTAAGGATCACCACAAACACCACATTTTCCGTCCATACTCTGCCATTGAAACTTTGACCAAAATTAAAAAAATTATTAAAAAGAATGAGTAAAACTTACTGACGCCCCACCACAATAATTTTGGTTATCGTTGTAATTTACAGGTGCTGTGGGATCAAATCTCCATAAAGAACTACGATTAGGTGGTTCTAGCATCATCCCATGCCCAGAAATTTTGGCCACGAGGCCAGACAATAGAAGGAGTGAACAAAGAAGTTTCATTTCTGCAAATATTTTTATCGGGATTTCTACGCGAATGACTGTTTTTATATTGCTGCACTGATTTTGTAAAAGATGATAAGATTGGATTTCGAGATTGATTTTTCGTTCGAGAAGATTCTTAAAGGAAAAATAAAAATAACAGTTTGGGAGTAGTTTTTTTTTTATTATAACATTTTGTTGGGTTGCATGTTGGCTAAGTTTAAGAGATCGTAACGTCAGCGCAAGAACGGAAAGTCTCTTGGGGACCACATCCTTGATCATAACTTCCATCTTCGCATTGTCCCCAGTTGTTACCTAATTTAATTAACTGTAAGATAATCAAAGACGTAATTAAGCAACTTACCGGCTTGATAATGCCAACGCAAGACACATCGGTCACATGTCAAGCCGCTTGGCAATTGTACTTTTGTATTTATTGTCTTTTCACCAGTAACAACATTATATTGTTTATCACCGTTTGCAAGCTTCAGAGGCTGAAAGCAATCCTCGCCAGATTCCGGCGCATTTGGATTTTGCAATACACACAAACTAAAAAAAACAGTTTATAAAAAATACTTCTCCCGTTTAAACAAACCAACCTGAAATTAAAGAAACCCTTATGGTTTGTGGTAAGCAAGACCTCAACATCAATAGCACTTCCTGCTTTGTATTCAGCGGCGATTATTCCTTGACCATATTTACCGGTGTTTTCGTTTGCTTGTGGATGCGGATCGTCGTATTTGTCACCACAAAGACCACATTTGCCACCCAAACTCGCCCATTGCACCTACCATAAAAATTAACACAATTTCATAGCAAAAAAATATTTAGGTACCCCAGCTCCTCCGCAATAATTCTGATTGTCGTTGTAATTGGGTGGTGCGTTAGGGTTAAATCGCCACAAAGAGCTTCGATTTGGGGGCTGCAGCATCATTCCATGACCGGCGATTTTTTCCACAAAGAGGCCAAAAACCAAGAAACTAAGTTGAAGCAAAGCCATTTTTTCGAACTGACGATGACGGTTTGAGAAAACTTTTTTATATAGGTTGTGGTCAGATAAAGTCAGGAATTTATGGCTTAAATTTAAAGAATTTGTTATAATTTTAATCCTTCAAGCGTGGCCGAGATTAAGGACTTAACGTAATCCAAAATAACTGATCTAAAAAAATTAAGTATTACGCACATTTTGTTTACTTTTTTCTATGTTTTGTTCAAATATAAACAGTACAAATGTAGACTAAAAACAGTAAAAATTATTTTTGACTTTTGTTTAAATGGTTATGGTCACATAACAACTGACCATTTAAAGGGTTAAGAAAAAAAATCTTTATACCTAAGACTTTAATTTCATAAAATCTTCGCCTCTAATTTGGAGCCTATATTTTGAGGCTTAAACAAACTCAAAAAATGTTATCGGTTTATTGGCGCTTTAGATTAAAGTGCAAAAAGTCAAAAATGTAATTTTGATTAACTCCCATTGTAAAACATTGTTTGTTTTTTTCATGCTACTGACAATATAAGTACTTGATTAAACAGATTACGAGTTCTCTTAAAACTTGAAGATAATTTAAAATTAGATCGTAAGATTTTACACACGTTTGTTTTTGCATAACTTTATGTTTACTATTTTCATAGGTCTGCTATACAGTTCCTTATAATTCATGAATTAATAATTAACTATGTACTATGTACTTATAAAAATCTATAAAAAATTGTTATTTCTTGTGTCATCTGAGAACAAACACTGCTTAAATGTTGTTTTGTGTTAAAAATCTAAAAAAAAACAATTCGGTAGCCTCAAAAAATTGAAAGATGTGGTGCAAGCAAAAGATTGTAAATTTTTTTTTCTTAAAAACACCATTTATAGGCATTACCGATGCTTTAAAATAACACAAAAATCATATAACAAATTTCGATTAATAAATATTTACATATGTATTTTTAATTTTATTGATAATAATATTCGTAATTAATTAATTTTAAATATAAGAAAAGGTATTTTTTTTTAGATTCAAACAGGTGTTCAAAAAATTCAGTGGTGCGTTGTTGAGTAGCATGTGTAGATTACAGGAAAAATCTTGAGAAAATTTATTTGTTAACTTCTTCAATTTTTATTATTTTTTATAGTTCTTATGTTTAAACAAAATCATCGTTTCATTAATAAATAATTATATTTTTAAATTTAAAATCAGCTTTTATAAGTTTTTCGAATTAAAAAAATAAAAATCATTAAAAATCAAAATTTACAGAAATGCTAACACTGGGTACTATTTCCTAAAAAACCGTTTCAAAAATAATTTATTGTTAGAGTATTAGACGTTTATTTAAAATTAGTTATTTATCAGTTATTTTAAATATTTTTATCTGTATACAGCGTTAGGCAAAAGGATAGAACGAAGCGTTTTGTGCCTAATCTATGTTCCTTACGAAAAAACTAATTAGTACATAATAAACTACTTTAAAAATGTGAGCATTTTTATTTTAATTTTTTTATTTTGAGATAGTCAAAAAAAAATTTTTAAATGACATCTTATTATGGCGATTTTTTTGGTAAAATATTATGCTTTAAAAATTACTTCTAATGCAATAATTTTGTTTTTGGACTAATATAAACTCCATGGATACAATCACTTCGGCCAAGTTCGAAAAACCTTCGTAACAAGCTATTTTTTTTTCAGAGAGAACCACTGGTTTAAATACAATATTAGGTATTGAATTAGAAGTAATTTCTAGAGCATAGTCTCTTCCCAAAAAAATTGCCGTGGTGGGGTGTCATTTGAAAAAAATGTTTTTTAATAACTCGAAAACTAAAAAAAAATTCAAAAAAATTATTCTTTAAAAATTATCACATTTTTAAATTATTTGATGATGGACTAATTGTTTTTTTCGGAAGACACTTAGTTTAGGCACAAAATGCTTGGTTCCATACTTTTGCCCAACGCCGTATGTAAGCATTTCTCTATCACAAACCATTGAGTTAGTACGTTGGTTTTTGAGCATATAGAAAAAAACAATAAATGTTTAATTGCAAACAAATTGGTTGCCACTAATAGTTTTTAAGATATAGTAAAAGATACTTATTTTAACAGTCTCACGCCGTATAAAGTAGGGCAAATAACCACAGTCAATGTAGAAATAATTTATTTAAAATATGTACAATAAATAAAAGTAAAAGATAATAATTTTTATACGATTCTAACATCTGAGCACGATCTAAACGTTTCTTGAGGCCCACATCCTAACCCTGAAGTTCCGTTTCCACAATTTCCCCAATTGTTCCCTGCAAACAAAATGTCAGAAATTTTATTTCAACAGCATAAATTAAGTTAGTACCAGTTCGGTAATTCCACCTAAGCACACACCGGTCACACTTAATTTTTGTAGGCAATTTGAGTTTATTTTTTATAAGGTAGTCTGTCTTCCAGACGTTGTATTTAACAGAACCGTCGACTAGTTTCAATGGCATGAAACATTTCTCGTCCATTTCAGGCCCGTTGGGGTCTTTGAGAACACAAAGACTGCAAACAAATTTGCACCAAAATCTAACAAAACCAATTGACATACCTATATTTGAAATATCCCAAATGATTAGCTGTGAGTTTGACTTGCACATCAATCACACTTCCGGCTTTGTATTCCGCTACGACAAAACCTCGCCCATACTTGCCTCCATTCTCGTTGGCTTGTGGGTGAGGATCGTCGTATTTGTCACCACATGGACCGCACTTGCCCCCAAATTTGCCCCATTGGACCTAAACACAAGATCAGTATTTGGTTTCCTCCCTTTTTAAATTACTTACACTAAAGCCGCCACAAAAGTTTTGATTGTCATTGTAATTTATTGGGGCTGAACTGTTGAACCTCCATAAGGAGCTTCTATTTGGTGGCTCCAACATCATTCCATGGCCGGTTATTTTGTGGATTATGTAAAATAGAATAACCAAGCTCGATACAAAGTGATTCATGATTTTTTCTCAAACTTGTTCTTGACTAATGGTGGTTTGAAATGTGTACCTTTTATATGTGGAAACCCCTATTTTACAACGCAGATAAGATAAACAATTGGAACATAGAAATTTTCTAAAATATTGTTTCTTTTTATCTTTTTCTATTTGTAAATACGTACATAATTACCGAGAAAAGTATGAGTGAGTAAGAAAGTATTTGTTTTGGTGGAGATATAAGCCAAAATTTTGGCGTATGTACAAACATCCTGTCGATATCTTAATGTAATTTGTCTTCATTAATTAATAAATTACAAGAAATAAAACTACGGTTTATCCTCAGGTTTGTCTATCAATCATGTTAAAACTGATTGCTTTTTTTGTAAAATAAAGCAGGTAAGATTAATATTGTTTGACAAATTAATACATTTTGTGTATTAAAACAACAATGTTTAACAAAGCGAGTTTTATTTTCCAAAAACATTTTATTGCATGTTTAACAAGAATATTTTTTATTAACGATAACAAAAATATAATGGAAATTCTAGGATTTTTTTTTCAGTAGTGAGTCATATTTTTCTGCTTTATTAATTATTACACAAATAACTTTTACAATAGCCAATAGCTGTTCTCAAAAAAATATAGATTTTAATGTCGATTGCTAAATGCGAATCGAGATGAAGCGTTTTAATCTATTCTAATTTAGGTTAAGACTTACAAACTTTTGCAATAACTTTATTTGACAATAAGTAGGTCAAGATGTTATTACTCTTATATTAGATTTAGTAAAAATTGTCATACTTATGGTAAATATGTGTGTTTTAAAAGTGCTAAAAAAAGAAAAGCAACTAAGTATATGACACTAAATAACAACAAATATACATGTTTATTGTTTTGGTCTGTTTTAAATTGTTTTTGCTCACATTATTTATAATTATCTGTAAACTTATATTTCCGAGAGTGTTGACCGATTTTTATTTAACAATAAAAAACGTAACTTAGATAAAGTTTAGCTAAAACAACTATAGTTTGGAATTAGGCGAATAGTAACAGTTACCTTCATAGATTAAAAATTATCAGATAATCAATTATACGCACTCGCAAAAATAATGCAGATCTTCATTTTTTAATTGTTACCAGAAAATTCATTAATAGATTTTGTACAGTAGCGAAGTTCCTTGTCGCTTCGTCCTAAGATTCAGCAATTACTTGCAATATTTATTTTTGAGTAATTTTACATCTTATGGACGCAAACTTCTTTAATTTTCAATGAGTGCACCACCCAAGTAAGAAAAATAAGTACAGTGTTAAAAGATCAGAAAAAAATAATTCTAAATTATATAAATAAATAAAAAATAATTTTATAATTAATTTTATAATTAATTTGTCTTCTACTGTAAAATTATGGAGCCAGATATGGTCAAATAGGTCAGTTTGTTAGAGAAAAATCTTTCAAAAATTGTGGATTCAGAAAATCACAAAACAATAAGATATTTTTCAGTAATTTATTATAATGTGTAGTTTCTTTAACTTAGCTTACTTTTTTCACAAAAACTGCTGCCCTTAATAAAAAATTTGCTCAATTCATACAAAAATAAAATAAGAAAAAAAATAAGAAAGAAATTATATCTTAACTTGTTCAATTTCTGTTTTTTTTTTAGAATTCTGGAAAAGTTATAATTTCTTTAAATTAGTCTAAAGTTCTTGTTACATTATTTTCAATGGATGCTCCACACCCATTACCAAATGTAATGCACCCATGTAGTCGGCGCCCATGTTACCGATATAAATAATTACGATTATTATTAGTTTAGTGTAACTCCAGCACAATTAATACATATTATGTATCAGAATCAAAATTCAAGTCATCAGACAACGTAAAGTGTGTTTATTATCCTTTTTCTCTTTATTTTGCAAAATATATTTAATTTTCTGAATCGTCCCTCAAGGTTCCGGTTATAAGTTTATATAAAATACTTTTCGCCGGATTCAGGTAGTTGATAATGTTGAGGCCTTCTCACATAAACAATCTAAGTTTTTCATATATTTTTTAAATAAAAATAACTGAAGTTAAAAAACCCATTTAATTAAAGTGACCGACTTCTAGCTGCATATTCCTTGATTAGATATATTCTCCCGTTTTTTGGTATCTTAAAGATGAGGATCATCGGATTTGTCACCACCGTGGTCTCGGTTCGCCTCTCATTGAACATAGGTATAATTTTAATGATTTTAAAACACTCTGTAACTATAATTTAATTACATACACCATACACCACAAAGAACTCTAATTTGTGGATTTCATCAATAAGCTATTATGCCAAAAACAAAATAAAACTAAATGACAAAATACAGAAGAAACATCCCGTCGATCTGATTCACCAGCAATTAGTTAATTCGTTCAAAAGTCGGGCCCTTTTCATTCGATAAGATTAAAATTGTCAATTATTGTCCTTTAAGTATTTTGTAAAGAAAACATTTTGAATTGTTTTTCTTGGTAATTATCGAATCTGAAAATCTTTATCTTGATTGGGGAGAAGTACGTAAATGAAGCGATCTTGGAGATTTTGTACTGTATCGAGTAGTGACTTCTGAAACGACCTTATGACAAAGTACGCATTATTTATTGGAATTTGTTGAGGTGGAGGCGATTATAAGATAAATAAAAGCTTCATCAGCAATACAATTTATTTGAAGATAATTTTTTTATTATTGTTTATAATTTTGTTGCATTTAAACCGTTTAAGAAGCAAAGACCTTTATAAAGCTTATGAAACAGTTTTTTGTGATATTAAATTTTTATCTCAATAAGTAGCGAATTGAGTGCATAAATAAAAATCTAACAATTAGATAACATTAACGAAAGTTTTCAAAACTTTTGGCACGTTAAATTTATCTTTAATAATATTAATAATCATTTCAGAATAGGAAACTCATACTTATTGGGTGCGAATTAAAAATAGTAATAACTTTGAAAGGATTTATTATAATTATTATGTACAGTCAATATTATTAGTGGATGGCAATATCTGTACAAGAGCGGAAAGTTTCTTGTGGTCCACAGCCTTCATCGTAAGACCCGTCCTCGCACTGTCCCCAGTTATTTCCTACAAATAATTTTTAAATATTTTTAAAGTTCCAACTTTTGATTTGCAAACCGGCAGTGTAGGTCCATCTCAAAACACACCGGTCACAAGTGAGACCATCGGGCAATTTAACAGTGGTATTAATGGTATCATTGTCCTCTTCTTCCGTGTTGGGCAAAACATACTTATCTGACCCATCACCCAACGTGATCGGTTTGAAACACTCTTCTCCTGATTCTGGCGCATTAGGATCTTCCAAAACGCACAAACTGAAGTTGAAATAGCCCATATGGTTGGTGGTAAGCACAACCTGGACATCGATAACACTCCCAGCTGTATATTCCTTGGCGATTATTCCTTGACCATATTTTCCCGTATTTTCGTTGGCTTGTGGGTGGGGGTCGTCGTATTGGTCACCACAGACACCGCATTTGCCACCGAATTGGTCCCATTGGACCTAAATCCGAAAACTTAGACACAAGTACAGAATTTATCGAAGTGACTTACATTCATACCCCCACAGTAATTTTGGTCATCGTCGTAGTTGACAGGAGCGTTGGGGTTGAAGCGCCACAAAGAGCTGCGATTTGGGGGTTCCATCAACATCCCATGACCGGAAATGTGATGGACGTAGAGACACAAGACAGTACCCAACAAAACGAATCTCATTTTTGCGAGTTGCATTGAATGAAACATTTTCTCTTTTATATAAATTTTGATAAGATGAGTGTTGGTCGGTAAGTGTTTTGAAACCAAAAGTTAATTGTTTTTAAAGTGGTGCGTAAGTATTTTGTAAAAATAAATTTTATCATGTTACAAGCTAAAAGAATTTGATAGCAGGTGTAGAGATAGATAGTTTTATTACGCTCCTTGTTTTTCTTTTTTAACCTTTTTCTGATCTGTTTTAACCGCATTCTTCTTTCCCCGAAACACAGACCCGAACAATCCAGATTTCTTAGTTTTGGCAGGAGCTTTAGGAAGCTCGGTCAAAGTCGTGATAGTCTCCTCCGAACCTTTCAACTGTTTGTCCGTCTGGATACCTCCATCGGCGTAAACCGGGAAGATTTTTTTCGAGGTGTATAATTTGTTGTCAAAATGTCCGGGGACCATCCAGACGGGGTTTCGCGGAATGGGATGTCTGGTCTCTTCAGTTGATGATCTGGAAACACTCCCACTTGAGATTTTTTTTGCCGCAGAAGGACCAAATAATTTCGAAAAACTTGCTTTCGGATTTGCGACCGTAGGTTGCACATGCAAAACCCGTTCCATTCGAGGACTTGTGCTTCTCTCCACCTGCTGTTTCTGCGGGTTGGGGGATGCTGGCGCTTTCTCAGGTACGGAGGTTGCACTGGCGTATTTACTTCCCTGGCCAGAGGAGGAGGGTGAGGGTGTAGTTTGCGTGGCCGCTGTTATAGGAGGCGAAGGAGTGCGAATTGGAGGTTTGTCTCCAGAACCACGCGAGAGATCCGGTTTTTTTTCGGACGCTTCCTCTGTGGCACAGGTTCTGAAAACAATCCTCCCAATGCACTCGTAACTCCCGACCCGATCCTCCAGTGAGCGACCAGGGACTGGTTGCTTTTTATATAAACAAGAGTCATCGTGTTTTTCCAGAACATTTATCTCCATGGCACATCCAGGGCCATGGTGGCGCCCCACCAATAACGGTAAAACGAATTTCGGCTCGTCTGAGGTTCCACCAAGGGTATCAGTGGTCACAACCGATTCGCTATCAGCCAATTTGCTTTCAACCAGTTCGGGTTGATGATGTTTCTCTTCCACAGCAGAATCGTGTTTCTTATGACAGCTCCCTTTGCATCCGGTTATTGTTATTACGATGGCACCTTTACCGTGGGGGCAGCTGGAGGGACATTGATGAGCTTCGTGGTGAGTCATTGACACGGAGAATTTTGACGAAGTTGACAAAAAATGTCAAAACTTGAGCGCTTTCGTTAACCATGTTTTCAAATATTTTTTTATTTGACAACATAACAATATCCTTACAAAATGAACAGAAATAAATTTGCTACAAGTGTACTATTAAAAAGCGTAACTAAAGAATTTTACAAAACTCAAAAATTATGGTAGTGAATGGCAGGGCCCGGATGCCCGAGCGGCAACCCAGAGGGGTGGCATCAATTAAGATTTTCTCAAAAATTCATTTTGGCTATTTGTCCTTTTGATTCAAAGACGTGCCAAAAAGTTTTTTTTCCTACTTTACTGATTTCTTTTTATTAAAAAAACAGTTGTTACGCCAAATCCGTGTTTACGCGCTAAAAAAACATAAATTTTTGTTCTATATAAAAGACATTTTTGATATTTTCTGAGAAAATTTTGTACCTACAATAATCTGAACTTGAATTATCGCTCTTATAAACATAAAACTAACAATATTTTGGACCTAGTTAGGCAATTGTCCGATCTATTTTTCAGGACAATTTTGGAAAATTAATTTTTTTTATAAGAAAACTTACAAAATACATATAAAACGCCGCGAAGTCATTTTCGATTCAGTTCTGTGAATTTTCAAACTTTCGCGAAAACTTAGGCTTCAAAAACATGTTCAAGCACACGAAAAAGGCAAAAATAACACCATTTTCAATCCAAATATTGGAAATTTGAAATTTCTCACCGAAGTTTGCAAAATCTTGTGTTCAATTAGTCAGAAAAACTGATTACTGATAGTAAATTCATAACCTGTTTTTTATCTCGGTTTTGCCTTACTTCTAAAATTAAAAAAATCATTTCCTATTTCGTTGCGCAAGAAGCTAATGCTTAATTTGAACAAAATTCTTCAAAATAGTCGCGTTCCTAGTTAAACATCGGTTAAAAAAAAACAAAAATATTTAAATTTTTAACTCATAGGTCAGTAACATTTCGTTCTGTTTCAACAAAATCTTGCCCAAGCGGTTCATGAAAGTAAAAATAATATCATCTGCGACATAATTTTGACCATTCCAACGCTCGACCATCGACCGTCTTCTTTTTTTAATAATAATAAATTCTTTTTTTAATAATAAATGCGCTGGACGAATTAGGTACCTATAAATTCACTTTCCAATACTTGACCACCGGCAAAATGAAGGAAATCCGTCACTTGAATGTCTTTGAACGTCTTAAGGGCCAAAACCGTTGAAGATAAAGATATGGTCTTGCTGACTTTTTTAGAGGAAATTAAATTCTCTACAACTTTCTTCTGGCCATTTTTCTTATATCTTTAACCGTATTCGTAGCGTTTTGAAAAATGCAGGTCGTAGCGCAAATTGTAAATTAAAATTTTTCTCATGTTTCTCGTTTTTGTCCAAGTAATTTACTGATTATTTGAATTTAAATTAATTTAAAACGATTTGGCACTGAGACGGTATAATGTTCGAAGCGCGCTCATTTTACTCAGCCGTATTATTTTTTATGGATACAGAAAATCGTACGATTTTGTATCTCGTTTCGTCTCCTAAGGTATAGTCTTTTGTAGTACCTACTCAAAATCTCAAAAGAATTTTTTTTTAATTTGATTTGTTTTTTTACGATTCGCTACTTTTCGTTGTACATTTGTAAATTTAGAAAACATCAAAGCATAAAATTGAAGACTTAGTACCTATGTATTTTAGTACTTTGGAGAGTTTCGTAGAGACTTGGGGCCTTTGGCAACTTCCAAGTTTAAGCTTGAGCTGTCTACGCACAAATTTTAAAATAATCTGTTGTTGCTTTGTATTGCTGTTTGCATAGCTCCACTACTGGCAATTAGTATTTTAGTTTTATGTGGATTAAAATACCTGTACATTTCCAATAAAACAGCCAATAGTTTATTTCAGGGGATCAGGATAATATTAATAAATACGGTAATCAGTTAAATTAACAAATGTACAAGATTTTGCATTTTGGGTGTCTGAATAGGGAATCTCAAAAACTAGAGAGGTTTAGAGTTAATTAGTAAAAAACGATATACACATTCTGAACTGTTGATATCTTAAAAAATTCGTAACTTTTTTACTTATTAATTATTATAAAATATAGGTATGATATTTTAATTGACTTAATTAATTAGCAACATTTAGTTCAGTAGTAAATGTGAAATGAATGAAATTATTTGGTACTTTTTTTACCATTAACTGTAATGGTAATACATAAATAGCTATTTCACTTTTCCATACCGGTGGAGCGTTTTTTTGTGTTATCGATTATTGATGTGTTTCTGTTAGTTATTAAATAATATATTTTTAACTGGTCGGTTTACTACGTCAAAAAAATCTGATGTGGCCAACAAAATTTTTATTCACTTTGTAGGTAATTGTGCTCACAATGGTACAAAAAAAGAAATAAAACAATGATAAATATAATAAATAAGCAACAATTAAATATTGAAAGCCAACTCTCTTGGCGTCATAAACTGTTTTATAACATCATCTGTAACCTTCGCTCTGCGTTCTTGATGTTGCATTACAATCGGCGTCAAAATATCAACAAGGATTTTCTTCAATTCCCCAGTCAGCAACGCCCCACTCGTGTAGTCCTTTCTAATCTGTTCAAGCTTGTCATCATCTTCCAAGAAGAAAGTCAAATACTGATAAGCAATGTCAATATCACAGTTCCCCCCTAGCTGCCTGTGCTCCTCAACGGTGCTCTGCCCCCCCGAAAATGCGTGTTTGTTGATTTTATTTTTCACTTGTTTTGGCGTATCACTTAGGTAAATGGTAGAGTTGGGGTCAGAGGCCGACATTTTAGTTTGGGCCCCTTGCAGAGCCGGAAAAAACGTTGAATGTAACAGGGCTGGTTTTTTAAACCCTATCCTGGGGGCCACATCCCGCGTCATCCTGAAATAAGGGTCCTGGTCTATGGCGCAAGGGATCAAACACGGGACTTTCTTCCCTTTGAAGATGTGAGGGAAGGACGTTGAGAGAGCTGGCGTTGCTTGAACCGCCGGAAAAGCCACCTTTCCGATAACAGAACTGTCGTCAAAGCCGAAAATCCCTTTGACCTGGTTAAAAGTGACGCAGCGTTGGATCCTCACCATGTTTTGGTAAAATTCCGGACATTGGCTGCAATTTTTCCAATTATTTTCGACCAAAAATTTCAAATCACAACAAACCCAATGTAGTTGAGATCCGAAAACATGAAGGTTTTTTCCGGATCAAACCCCACAGCTATTATATCTTTAGCATTTTCCATGGTCATTTTGTGCACCTCTTCCATTTTCAGGTCTTTCCACAAGAATTTCTCGTCATCGGTCAGTTGAATGACTAGGGGCACATTGAAAATATCTTGCAACCATTTACAAAAAATAAAAGGTACAAGGTGCCCCACATGCATGGAGTTAGAGGAGGGCCCACGTCCAGTGTACAGATAAAAAGGTTTGCCACTCTCATGCAATGTTAAAATGGAATGCAGGTCTCGGTGTGAAAACACAATCCCGCGACGCAAGAAATGGTGAACTCGCTTTCCTGTCACCTTTTCAAAGCGGTCCAACAGTTCTTTATCTATTTTACTTGAACCGAATTTGGCTAAAAACGAATGATGCAATAGTTATATGGTGTGATTTGCACGCCAGATTATTGTATTTTTCTCAGATTAAACATTTGTAATGATAAGTAAAAAACGTACTTATTAGTTTGTCGTAATCAATGCCTTTTTCCGATTTACTCACTACATTCCAAGGGTCTACAAAATCGTCGTCGACGTCGTCTTTAGTTTTTTCGGTAACTTGCAAATTGTTAACTTCGTTAATCACTTCCCCAGACATGTTTAAATTAGTTTTAATAAATAGAAATACTGAAATCAGTCACTAAAGAACAACGTGGAATTGAGGTTACCTCAAATGACTGTTCTCCATTGTTCTCTTTGAGAAGATCAGGACATGTGCAAATGCTCGAATAATACAATCCTAAACTAAGTTTATTTTAACATAAAACACAAACTAGGAATTTGCTACAATTTATTAGCTTTCAGTAACATTCGTTTCAAGTTGTAACTAAAAAAATACAAAAATCGTTTTTGCTAATATTAATAATGTTTCCAATAAACTGGCCGACTGTTTTTTCGAGCACATAAGAAAAACATGTATTGACTTGACAAAAAAGTTGATATTGATAATTTCAGTGGAGTAAATTTGAAATAGTTTTTCCTTATTCAGGTATTTTGTTTTATTTATTATTATATTAGTTATATGTTATATTACATTATGAGCTTATAAAGCGTAACGTTAGTAAGATACAAAAAAATTCAATATGCGGTACTGCCCTTCATTTGCTAACCAAAAAATTAGACCAACTCACCATGTATAGATAGTCCTGGTGAACCAACTTCCCTTATTTTCCATTGTCGGGCGCAAACCAAAATGTGGAGCAAGTTGGAGCTTTTATTTTATCTGACAGATGGCACCAGCGTAGACTGGGACTGTCACAATGTTTACAAGAAAAAAGATACACGCATCACGTTGTTAAAAATACGACATTTATGAAGAACAATTAATACCTGAAGGATGCCCGCACCGAATGGTAGTGGAGTTTTTTTTCTGGAAAGCATTTATTCTGACTTCAATGTTTCGATGTCTTTCGCGGCCGAAAATGCATCGAACCGAAGTTTAGAACTATTCAGAAAATATTATTATTTCAGCGCGAAAAAAGCAGAAGTTGTTACAAGATGACTAACTTGGGTGCTGAGATAACATTTTTTAATTTCGCATCATTTTTTTATAAAAAACAAAGAAAATTTGTGAAATTGTGACAGTCCCAGTCTACCGTGCTGCCATCTATCAACTTGCTCCAGCGTTAGAATCAATTATAATAGCGAGTTGGTTTACCTGTCTGTCTCTATATCGTGGACCAACTTTTCGAAAGTCAAACCAAAAGTCAAAATTATGTTGTCCTCGTAAATCGTCCATTATGTGCCCCTTCGCGATCACCTTTTTCAAAACTCGTCATTTCCAGAGCGCTTTGTCCTGGGACTAGTCCTGCGCATGACCGGAAACAGCTGTTTAGCTGTCAAATGTTCGTGCACATCGTGTGGTTTGTTAATGGGCATCAAAACAAAGGTGTATGTAAATAATCAGTGTTGTAACGAGCACGATGCCCTGGTACAAAAATATAATACCGGAATCTGTTCAAAAAAAGTGTTACGTCTATCTCATCCAGAGGTACTTGGGGCAATACTTCGAAGAAAAGCTCGACCCCAGTCAGCTTAGTGTGGATTTGTACAATGGCACTTGTGTCTTGAAAGACATCCGTCTGGACGTGGAGGTGAGCCCAGATTTTGCCCTTATAAACCATTGACAATTCATTCAACTTCGTTAGAAATCTTTTACGCACTTGTAATTATCGAAACGTGTGGTCGACGAGGTCGTGCGTCGTTGTTTGTTAGATTGTTTGAAATTATCAGATTCAAAGTTGTAAACATGCGCCAGAATAAACATCTCGGATTTGAACTGATCGATTTCAGTTTCTTGTTGATTCGTGAATAATTGCTGAAATGTTGTCGTCACAGTCTAATAATAAAGTTAATTGTTATCACGGTTTAATCATAGTTGCAAAATTTTGATTGTTGATAACACTGGAATTCTTTGTCATCTCAAGGATTACCTGGGGACCCTCAGGGTTGAGGTGGAGGACATTCACCCACGTGTTTGTCAACAAGAGAAGGTCGCTTTGTTCGATAACGTCTGATGCAAATTAGGTGCCTCGCCAAATTTGCAAATCGTTTAGACATAATAATTATGTATCAGTCGATAGATCCACAATTGTAATAAAATTGGTTAGAGAAAATTTTATTTTTTCTCCTTTGCGTAAGTATGCGTCAAAATTACAAGAGAAAAAATATGAATCTTCGACAAATAATATATAAAAGAATAACCCAGGAGAAATGAGAAATAATTAAATCTTGAAGTACATATTTAATATTAAAAAAACAAAAAGCAATAAAAAGAAATTAATAATTGTGAAATTCATTAAATTAAGTCGAAATAAGAAATATGAAAGAAAGAATCAGGGGAAATAAATTGTGTTTCAAAATTCATACCTACCTATGTTTTTAATCCAAAATTCTTTCGCCCATTTTTTTAAAACGATGCACCATTCAAATTAAAAGAAAAAATATGAACCTACACAAAAAAAGATAACTGGAAAAGATTAATGCAGAGAAACAACGAAATATTTTGAAGTATTTAACAAAAAATGCTGAGATATATACATACGAGTCAGTGAAATAAAAATTTTGTTTCAAGACTACCTGATTGTTTTTATTCCAGATTTATTTCGTTCATCCATTTTAAAACGATGCATATCATTTACATTAAAGGGAGAACATTTAAGTACTACCTAATTACTATTATAGAGAATCCCTTCAGTAGTCTAAATATAGAAAAAAAAGATTCGAGGCTTCTCCACAAGGGTACACTGATTTGAAGGAGCTTTTCAATTGCACTTTGAGTTGCGTTTACTTCAAATGCAGGCTTAAAATTTCAATATTTATTATTAGTTATGGTACAAATGATTCTGGAAAATAATAATGTAAAACAATTTCTTGAAAAATTAGCTTTCTCTTATAGGTATTAAATATGTTGTTGCTTATTCCATAGATACTAGTATGGCACATTATTTGATTTAGTTATTTTTTATCTTACTAATAGAATAAAGTAGCCATTTGGTGATTTTTTATTCTATCGCAGAAAAAATTTAACAAAAATTTGTCAATGTATCTGTAAGAGAAAACGTTATATTATACACGTAAAGAAAAGTTGGCATTATCTGCCCGTGATAACTCACTCACAGGTAATGAAAAACTTTTCTTTACTTGTATAATAAACTACTATTATCGTGGCGTCAAACAATCTAATTTTTTTCTAATTTTTCTTAAAAATGAAACGACAGGTTACAAAAATTTAAGATTTTTTACTCAAAAATAAACTTTTTAAAGAAATTGTTTTATATTATTATTTTCCTCATTCATCTGCACCACAAATAATAATAATAATAATAATAATAATAAATACTGAAACTTTTAGCCTGCATTTTAAGAAAATGCAATTCAAAGAGTGGGATCTTCAAAACAATGTATTTTTATGGGGAAGTCCAGAATCTCTATTTGTTTTCTATATTTGGACTACAGAAGTGATTCTCTACAATACTCTAAAACCCGGAATTCGTCAACTTTGAGTCACCTTGTATAGTGATTTTTATTTCCAAACACAAGTACAAGACAAAATATGATACGGTGGGCTATTTTGTGATGATAAACCGAATAAGTAAACATTTTTTTAAAGTTTGACGTATTTATTTTAACTGTTTTACTCTTCGTAAAAAGTAGCATATTTATGGAAAGAGTAACAAGCATCAACTGCCAAGTAAATCCTTCATAAAACTAAAATTTAAAGAAGACTATTTAAGTGTTACGTACTTGTTCAAAGCCATGTTTTTTTTGTTTAATGTTTTCGGATATAACGAAATTAAAAAATGAATTTCAGTAATTAATAAAAATTGCTTTGTTTCACCTATAAAACGACAGAAAACGACAGGATGCTTTCAAGTAGGTACATTTAAAAATATGTTAAAACACTATCTATAATGTCCTCATATCCCTACTTTTTTTAAATTAATTACTAAGTATACAAGTATTTAATTTCATTGTGGTATTATTCAGTAATACTACATCTATGACCTTATCCTGAATTAGATGGTATTATACATATTTTAATCATGAATCATTAAAATAAACATTACATTCAACTAAAATAAAATACATTGAAAACTACTAACTGGAATAAGAAATTTAAATTCGTTCCACCGAGAAACAAATATTTTTTGTATTGAAAAATGCGAACAGAGCTGTTCAATAAATTTTATCACTTTATGATTTATGCAAATAAATGCTTTCAAAGCAAACCAATGATAACAAGCTGATACAAGCAGTTTAGGAATTGAATTTCCGAAAATGTGGTCGACAAGTAAATCGGTTAAAAAAAAGGAACAATAATTACTTGTTTTGGTAAATAAACAAAAATTATAAACACAATGTTAGTACTTAATGGTGTGTATTTTAATACATAATTTACATGAGAAACTATAATTGAGTAATCAGTAATCACAATTTAAAAGGAATAGGTAAATTTTTAATTTTACGATCGTTAGTCATTACTCATTAGTAGTCAGGAGGCTATTTAGGGTTTTTGCGACTGTCCAGATATCCACGAAAATTGTCTATTTATTGACAAGAGTTTTTTCCAGAAATAAAAACACTTTACTTCCTTGTTTTATAAATAAGTTCGCGAGACTCGAAATAACTTACATGTCATATTTTCCTACATTTTCAACTCTTAATGAGAAATTTTACGATTTTTTCAACAACAATACAAGCAATAAACGAGCAAATTTAACGCCGGGTCAAGATTAAATACTAATGTCAAGTTTTCAATTGAATTCGTATTCAAGGCCACGCTTTAATGCAAAGTTTCCTCAGGCCCTGAACGAGTTATCCGAGAAACAGAACTGGCCGCTGGAATTCGTCGACGGTTCCATTGAAAAACTCTTCATATCAGTACCATGGAGTTCGCTTTTAAAAGAATCCAGTACCATCGAAGTCACTTCCTTAAGGATCACGATGCAACCAAAACAACGAAACGAATCCGGTTAGTTAAACATAGCCTCATTCCATAAATTTGCAAATCTTATTTTAATTTATCGACTCATTATTATCATTGCTAGAATCATTCTTTTTTGACAGCGTGTTGTTAAGAAATTATTACAGCAACTTCAATGTTCGAATCGATGTGGACGTCGATGACCAGTTCGCTGCATTTAGCCGAAGAGTGCGCCAAACAGGGGTTTGCAAGTTCACCGAACAGTGCACAAACGTACGAGGGGCTAGAGGTTTTCGCCCAAACGATTGATTCAAGTAATAATTAATCAAAACGTAATCTTGCGAAATTAATTGTCTTTTTGTAGTTTTGAGTAGGATTAAAGTCACTTTCATTAACTCAGTTTTTCAACTCGAGCATCTCCCTAAAGGTAGTCCGATGGGTGTAGGAGTTGTGATCAATGTAGATTTGTGAGTCCTTTACCAGAAATTTGGGAAATAATTCAATTACAATTTTCAGAATTATGTACGCGGACGAATCGTCTAATGATCCTCCCAAGGAGGAGGCCACAGATCTTACAAAACAAGACGATAAAAAAGCATACCTTGAACAGTCATACACTGCTCGATTAACCCGATTGGAGGGTATTTCAATATCGACGGTAGAATTCTCAAGTAATGCTCGAACAGTCTCGCAAAGCGTTATATCAGAGTCAAATTATTCCGATAAGGACGATTCTTTTGCCACTATCCTCGAGGGTGACGGTGAAAAAGGCCCCCAATCAGGTAACCAAGATCAATACAGCTCGAGTGACGAACGCAACGTGATCATGTTCGGCAAATTCGGTGGTAAAGTCGAGGTAAATTTATTGGTAGTAGAAAAAGTCAGGTATTACTCGCGATTTAGGTCGTAGTGCGTCTGAAACGAACCGAAGATTTAGAAGGACCGAAGGTCTCAATCGAAATGGATACGGGTCCCTTACTCCTTTTTCTCTCCCCACGACAATTACACCTACTTATAGAACTAGTTAAAGGGTTGTTAAGCCCGGATTTGGAGGACCACAGGTGGTGACGAAGCTAATTGTTTCCCTTACTGATTGATTAATTTTAGTAATGTACTTACGACAAAATTTGTCGGTAAACCAATGTCTAGCGCTGATTACGAACGGATTGAGAAAGACCTCCAGCAACAGTTGACCAATCCGGGCCCGAGTTTCCCGATCCATGGGGTTCCGGGCGGCCACGGATGGGCAACCGGAGCTTTGGACGGAAGCGACATCGATGAAAATTTTATGCCTGTAGGGAAATGTTCCGGGGGGTTGTATGAGAGTGCTATGTCCGGGGCGAGTATGGAATCGAGCATGAGCTCGAGTATGATAAGTTCGTACACTGATATCACGAATCGGGCAAGGAGAAAATGTAATTTTTGATTTCTTTTAATTCGTTACTAATAAATTTTGCAGTGAATAAAATTGATACAGACCCGACGGCGGAAATCTCCCGCTTTGAGATCCACGTGGCTTCGTTGGCCGTTCTTTTGTTACACGAGGACTTACTGACTGAATCTTTGGGTGCAAAATGTTGTTTGGTGGCTTCTAGCGTAAAGCAAATGCAAGCCACTGTTGCTAAATTTTTCACGAATTCGTTACTAGTGTTTTCGGCTAAGGATTTTAAGAGTTTGAATGTGGCTCTAGACCAGGCGTGTCAGCTGAATCATTTGAGGTGGGTTGTGCGTGATTTGACGTGATTTGACCGATGGTTTCAGGTTGTTAGCCTCACCGTTGCACCTCGAAGGCGACGAGAAAACAACAAGTTCTGCTTTTTCGGTCACTGGTTACCTCGAAGCTACCAATTTAGAACTAAGTGAATGTCTTTATCAATCAAATAATGATAACGTAGAGCATGTACCTTTGATTACGTTTAGCGAAGTTAAACCGAATCAGTTCGAGAGTCCTGTCACTGCCAAACCTAGCCTTAAGTTGATGTTCAAATATTTAGTGAAGACGACGAAGAATAGCGCGAAAGCAGGACCTAAGACTGATTTTTCGTAAGTAGTTTCACTTGACTCAACACGAAAATTTTAATTATGATTGTTTGTACAGATTTGTCTTAAATAAGTGTGTCTTGGAGTTAGACGTGACTCTAATCGACCGAATTTCGGCACTTTTGAACCCTCAACCCATTTGTGTCGTAGCTAAACCCACAAACCCATGGGCAAATAATGTGACTACTCATTTGATCAACGATAGTAACGACTCCAAGTTCGACATTAGGGTGACTTCACCTGCGATGACTGTCAAGCTTAGGTTTCCCATACCAGATTTTCGACCACCACACGACATGAATAAAACTCCCTGGTGGAAGAGACACGTCAGGCCTGATTTCTTGTCGCTGGTTCTGGCAGGAGCCACATTTCAGACTAGCTTTCAAATTAATCAGACTGTGCAGGATTATACTTTGGAGTGCAGGAGTTTGAACATTTTATATCAGGAGGACGCCAATGGCGATGTGATTCCCATAGCGAAGGCAGGGTACGAAGATAAGCCGATGTCGTCTTTGCAGGATGTCCTGACTGAATGCAAGTAAGTGGATAATAAGTAAAAATAGTCGTACTTCTTGTTGGATTTTCTTGGCGTGGAAAATAAATAAAACAAAGTTTAAAAAACCCGACACACCAAATCTTTATTTGAAACACTACGCGTTTCAACCACAAAGTGGTCATCCTCAGGTGAGAATATAAAAGAGTTTATATGAAACACGTAGTGTTTCAAATAAAGGTTTGGTGTGTCGGGTTTTTTAAACTTTGTTTTATTTAAAAATAGTCGTGTTAGTTTTTATCGAAAGGTGGATACTTTTTGGTAGGACATGCTCTTTTCTAAATTTCGATTATTTTTATTAATATACGGGCTAGTTTACAGAGAAATATATATTTCATAAAATTAGTTTATACTGTTAACATGTTACTTGTTAATTAATTTATTAATTGTTGAATTACATATTCCGCAATAGGCCGCCTCTATATTCTGAAAGTGTTGGCAGTTCAATATTTGGAATATTTCTCAGATTATCGATGGCGCAGCAGTGAATAGCTCCTTTGCTAATATTTGAAAAACGGAACCGTGAACTTCCTAGCCACATTATCTGTTGACAATCTACAGCCAAGCAAGGACTAGGTACATCTTCAACACTGTTTACACCGATAAATGCAATGCCTTCTCCAGAATTGGCATCGATTACCACTTTCCAAAAATATCTTTGAATGGGAATCTGTTTTTTTAAATATTTCCTTGTATCCGTTGTCCCCGTATAGATAACAAGAGTACGCTTAGCTCCCTTGCTGGCCGTTCTTATCACTCCTTCAAGAGTCTTCCAATTGCCCTGGTTTAGTTTTCGATTTTGTGGTGACACATTGATATAATAAAAGGTCATTCTTTTCTCCGGTCCAGTGAAAAAATCACATCGCGGGGTCAAATGGCCTCTGTCGAATGTACTGTGAAGATATACTTCATCCGGGTTGATTGTCGAGTGGATTGCATTGAAAAAATCTATTTTGAAACTCCCTCTGTCATGTATTTGGCACGAATACGACGACGGTCGTAGTTTATTTCTTGACCAATAAGTTGTCAATCTTTGGGCATCGAAACATAGCGTTATTTTTTCAAGAAAATTCGTTTCACCAAGTGTGAAACCAAGGCTAATTAGCTTTGCACCGGCGTTGCAACGTCCGATTTCTTGGGCATGGGGCATGGGTGTATTTTGACATTTTAGAACTTTAAAGTTGTAGGAATTTCCGTTTGGGAGAGTGAATTTACCATTTCTGCACGTGGCTGTTACTAGATAACCGTGGTATTGTATGAGATTGTTTTTGCTACCAGAACATAAAAGTTGGACTTGATCATAGTTTGATAATTCAACATCTCCGAGTTCATTGTCGGGAAGTAAAACATCATTGTTTTTAATAACGAGAGGGGATTTTCCGTCTAAATTCGAGTCGAGATTGAAGGAACATGATGCGATTGTGTTATCTGGAAATTTAAATTGCCTACATAATCATTTTTAATAATTGTTCTTACCTATTGCGAGAGCAAAGAAACACAAAAACATGTACACATACATCGCAGAAAAGTTTATTAGACTCTGATTGTTTAATCTTTTATGCTTGCAACAGCCTTGCAACTAATCTGGGAAAACCACACAATGATTCAATGATAACATTTTGATTTATAATTAGGTTGAACATAAAAATCTTTCCTGCCAAACGCCTCAGTCTGGAAGAGCCGTCCCAGCCGACCCAAGAACCCATCTCCACTTCCATCGTTGGTCTGTTGGAAAATCGCAAACCCAACGGTCCTTTCAGCGCCAAAAGAGTGATCCACGAAAGTGACACTCCACACCACAAGTACCAATCAGGTACTTCTCGACATTTCGCGTTTGATTTTCATTTTGGCTAATACCTTGTAGATGATTCTAAAGAATTGCTAGTCCCAGGTGACAAATCCGAAATAAATGAGTTTATTAAAACCACAACTTTATCGGCAAGAGTTCGCATTGACGTTTCTCTGCCGATTGTTTCAATGCAGTTGATCTCGAAACGTTTATACGAAACCATCTACAATCGAATCAACAATGATTTGTTACTGTGGGAGCCCAGCGCTCCTAAACCTAAACCTACCAGGCCCGCGTATGACAATATCAACTACGGACCGTTCGGAAATATCGAAATGGAGGGACAGGAGGTGTTTACGCTTTGCAAAAGTGGGATCCAATACGGTATAAATAAGAAAAAGTCAGAGGGGGTTTAATACCGGAGCGTTGTAGATTCAGAAAGTGAAAGTGATGACGAAAACGAAGAAGACACAAACATTTTTTACTCAACCTATGGCTCAAAAATGAAAATTTCTCAAAAACAAATCGTCAGCGAATCAAAAGAGGAGAGTTATTTAACTATGAATTTACAAATCGGTCGTGGCTTACTCTGTATGTGCACACCGGTGCGTGACGCTACCAGTAATCACGTGATACCCAACCAACAAGGCGAATTTTTGATAAACATAGAGGACGCAACGATTTTCCTAGTTAACGGTTATATGGGTGACTCAAATCTAGGTTTCACTTGTTTAGAATTGCACAATGCTCAACTTTACCACTGTGGTGAGTTACATCATTTTTGTTTTTATTTTTTATTGAGTTTCTGAAGATATGATTTCGACGCCGAGTCACAGCCCACCATTGAAGGACATTGGGGCAACTCCTGGTAAACATCTTTACCCCACAATTTACAGCTCAGAACCCGGAATGTTGGCCAATAGCAAAGACAGAGGAGGTACTCGCGAGATGGTCACACTTTGTGTCAAAATCCAAGCTAGTCACGAAACGCACCACGTCAAGGTTAGTCTAGTCTACGTATCACTAAAAATTATACAAACGATGTACAAATGAAACGGGTAGTAATAAAGCGATCAGTAATAAGTCCGATTTTAATCAGTAAAAAATAATAAATGATCAGTGTTTAATTAATTTTTGTAAAAAACTAGAAGTGATCAGTATAATGTAATATTCTGCACAGTAAAATGACAAGTAAACCACGCATATTTTATTAAAATTGCTTCATTATAAATTGTCCAGTAAAAAAAATCATATATGCACAGTATCTAATTTTAGTTCGCACATTAAATAATAGACACTCAGTAGCTAGCTTGAAGGCTGGGGCTTTGTCCCAGTGAACTAGGGAGACTCTCTAGTTTTGAAATACTATTATTTTTATTGTGCATTTATTATTTTTACTGTGCATTTACTATTTTTACTATGCATTTACTATTTTTACTGTTCATTTTTTTTGTTGGTAACATTTTAAGCCTTCTTTTTAATATTTGAATCCTAGATTATATACACTATTTTAAAACACGTTTCCCATAGCAACGTGTTTTCACTATTATAAAACACGTTTCCCACAGCAGTGTTTAAAATTAATGTTTTCACTATTTTAAAACACGCATTTCATAGCAACGTGTTTTAAATTAAAATGTTCAAAAAAAAATTGAATAACACTCATACGAAAACGCTTAAAGTTCTCGGGTGTCTAGGTATGCAACTCGCATACGCTCGTTTTGTAATGACAGGCCTCAAACTTTAAGCTTGTGTTTTCACTCTCGTATTATTAATAACTATTACTGTACTGTGCATTTATTACTTTTACTATTGAATTTGTTATTTTTACTGAACAAAAATACTTGTCTTTTAAATAAAATACTGTTCATTTAATTTGTTCCCAAATAAAATGAACCATGTTTTAAGTCCAATGAGTTTAAAAAATGACTGTATTTAATAATGGTGAGATAAGGCAAACAAAAACAAGATATACCGATAGAGCATTATATTCTAAACAGGAAGAGATAATGGCATATTTTTATCGAAAACTTTATTTAAAAATAAAAAAAACTTTAAATTTGCGCACCATCCCATATTTTTTAAAACGCTACCACGATACAAAACAATGTAGTAAGAAAAAAGTCGTAGAGAATTAAATTTTCTTTAAGCGTCGTCAAGAAGGAAACTTAATTTGCAACTACTTTCCTGCTTTCTTTTTTTAATACTTTCAACGGTATTCACAGCTTTTTGAAAAATATAGTATGGAACGATTTTTTTTCTTAATTCTTTTGTGAAAATTGAACTCGTTAGTTTTTGTCATTCTCCAGATTTTTCCATTTTTTCCAAACATTTAGCGAACTAAGTAAATTTAAATTAATTTATAACCATTTAGAGTCGAGATGGTCGCCAGTTTTACTCCACTGTACAATATTTTTGTGGGTATAAAAAATTGAGCGGCTTTGTATCTCGTTTCGTTTCCTAGTATTAAGTTCTCGTGGTCTAAAATACGATTCGTTTGTTTTAGAATGTATCGATCGCTGCTGGGTTTAATAAAGTTACTCTGAGGCATAGAATGTGCAATGAACCCAATAGTTGGGTGTCACAATTAACAGATTTTTTTAACGTTACCGATTATCCCATTCCGGGATACCACGCTAAGGAGATTTTAACCGAGCTGTTTCTTCATTTCTGGGATTCCGCAATTGACTATCGCCCCAAATACTTGCCCCTAAGATCGGCGATAACGTTAGGAAATTTCAGTATTTCGTCGCACTTGAGTGCAGAAGTTAATACCTCAACCTTGAGGTTTATAGCGGAGGAATGCGGGTTGTTTTTGAGTCAGAAAGGGGTGAAGAAAACTGTTTTACCCTACACTGGGCCGGTGGACCTCAAGAGGGATTATGTCAATGTTATCGACTTGGGTTTGTTTGAAATCAGTCTGAAGACATCAGATAAGGTTGACTTGACTTGACACTCCCCAGTTCGAATTTTCATAATTTGATTGCAGAAAAATTTCGATACGCCACACTTTGATCTGCGGGCCTCTAATAATATTATCCACATCCGTACCTGCGCCGACAGTGCACGCGCTTTGACACAACTTATCAAATATCTAGCGAATTATGGCGATTTGGTACCACCTGAAGATAGTACTTCGAGTGGAAGTGCTTTTTCAAGCCCTCGCCATTTACCGGAGCAAGAGTTAGTCTCGGTTGAACCGCAAGAAATCGCAAACTTGTCCGAAAGTCAGCACCAACAAATTCATGATCTCATACAAGACGCTTTGGAAGACGTCGACCAAAACACAAATCAAGGTACAAACAGTTTTGGCAAAACAAATTATGACCGCAGTTTTTCAGCCAAATCAGATTTGTATACTTACAACGGTACAAAAATGTTCTATTTCCCTGACGAGAAAAATCCAGACTCGGGAAAACCCCTACCTCAAGTAACGACCGAATTGGGGCAAGTGCCCTTTCAACCGAACATTATCGAGTCTGATGACGAGTTCTGTTTTATTGATGAAGAGCCGGGTTATAATATTTTCCCGAAAAATGGCGTACCGGAGATAAAATGGCTGACGGACGATCCGGTCCGCATCGTAGATAATCACTTCGCAGTTCCGAGCGAAAAGTGTGACCCGCTGAAAACACCAAAGAATTTTCCAACTCCGACTCGAAAATACACTTTGTGTGAAATGAGCATCGTTTGGTACATGTATGGTGGCAATGACTTTGGTCCGCTTGACAAAGAGAAGAAGAAAACTGTCAACTTTTCCGATATGAAGATCAAAGACAGTGTCAGTTTTTCAGCCTTGCAGAAAGATAAAGTCGTGATTGAGAGTGAGAAGATTAGGAAAAAGTCGTGGTTGACTAAGGGGGGCCCTAACCGGGATCATAACGTCTTAATGGAGCTACAACTGAATAAAATCAGATTTCAACACGAGGTGTATCCAGACTCGTCGTCCAAAGCGTCAAGACAGGTGTTGATAGTTGCAGAAATTGAAATGAGAGACAGGCTCAAGAGTAGTCAACTGAATA
The DNA here is from genome assembly GCF_031307605.1 of Tribolium castaneum. Classification (NCBI taxonomy): domain Eukaryota; kingdom Metazoa; phylum Arthropoda; class Insecta; order Coleoptera; family Tenebrionidae; genus Tribolium; species Tribolium castaneum. The sequence goes on from NC_087396.1 coordinate 17,961,591, forward strand.
AATTTTTGTACCAGTACATAAGTCAGGTCCGGCCGAAACAATCGAATGCCAATATGGTTGGTACAGTGTGAGTGAGTTTGGAACTATTTTATCGTTATTTGTTTTTTAGCTTGTAATTAAAACGCTCCACATACGTCCCGATCCGCAACTGCGTAGCCAGGAGTGTTGTCTCAAAGTGTCAATTTTGCCGCTTCGTTTTAATATCGATCAGGACGCTTTGCAATTTCTCATTTCATTTTTCTGTGAGTTGGGTAGTGACATGAAAGACGGTAAGTGATCAAGGATGAAGTGACCATCCATCAATTAATTGTTTTAGACGATTTGCAAGTCAACTCAAAACATAATACTCCGGTACATCAGCCGCCTGTAATGACTGTAGGTGAAGACAGTGAGGAGAAGTTGAAAGAAGAAGCGAAGAAAATCGTTGATGAGAATCTTCTGATTTTATTAGAGGAGAATAAAAATGAAGAAAAGCCGACGGAAGAGTCTCAACTATCGACAAGTAGCGGGTCCGAGGATAGTCCTGTCTATTTTAGGTACCCCCAAGCTGGGAATCAAAAAGCAAAATATTTTTTTAATTTTTTAGGAAAGTAATTTTTTCACCAGATGTGCCTATAAGACTAGATTATCACGGCAAGCACTTCGATTTGAGAACCCACGGTCCGCTCCAAGGACTCTTGATGGGTTTGGCTCAACTAAATTGTTCCGAACTTAGGTTAAAGAGGATTTCGCACAGGCACGGCTTGCTAGGGTTTGAAAAGTTGATGATGTTCCTGATTAAGGAGTGGGTCAATGATATTAAAAAGAATCAAATTCCTAGTCTTTTAGTGGGCGTGGGGCCGATGTACTCGTTTGTGCAGCTATGTAAGTATTTTTAAGTATACCTAAGGATTAAGATGCGACATGATGTACAAATCCTTTTATCATTTTATCCAAAACAAAATTTAAGAAAGTATAAGCAATTATATATTTTTTTAAGATATTAATATTCTATTTTGTTTTTTTTTGTCTTTTAATTAAACTCTTGAGGGTTAATTGGATAGAAAATCGTTTTATAGGACGTAGGAAAAATAAAACTGTAGAATTTGTCGCAAGGTTTCGATACTTTATTGTATCATCTTCAGGGAAAGAATTTTGGCTGGTCAAACGTGTGAGGTATGGCATGGTCAATAGAGAATTAAATTTCAAAATTCAAAAAAAAATAAATCGGTGACACCATGTTTTTGTCTTCAACGGTTTAGGTTTAAATTCATTTTCTGATACTTGATCACCGGTAAAAGTGAAATGTTAGAACGTTTTTGGGGCTTAAACAGTTGGATGCTTCGCAGACTGTTTTAGAGGTTTTTTTTTCTCCTACACTGTTCATACCTTGAAGATATTCATATTAAAAAATATGGGACCGAGCCCAAATTATTAATTAAAAGCTTTTATTTGACTTGCTTTGTTGTCTTTCTGTCTGTTTCTTTTTTTGCAAGTCACATTTGAGAGTTCCTGTTGTCTGAATGAATTGAAATTTTGCATACTTACGTAATTTACTAATTAATAAAATTAATTTAAAACCATATGGGCCCGAGACTGTCTAACACTTGAAGCGCCCTTGTTTTTACTCTCCCGTTTTATATTTTTTGGCGCCAGAAAATTGAGCGATTTTGTATTTATCTCGTTCCGTGTCCTTCCTAAAACCTACTTACTATTTAGTTTTAGTAGTATAGGCTAATCAAACTTGTTACAGTTCAGGGAATCAGAGATTTGTTTTGCTTGCCGTTCGAGCAATACAAGAAAGATGGTCGCTTCTTCAGAGGCCTTCATCGCGGTGCTAATAGTTTTACGACTTCGACGGCAATAGCAGCTTTAGAGCTCACAACGCGGCTTATTCAACTGATTCAAGTGAGTTAAAACCGTTTCGGTTCATTTTCTATATTGTTATTTTTTTAGATTACGGCTGAAACTGCCTTTGATATGTTGACCCCAGGGCCGAGCGTAAAAATTAATCCAAAGACAAAAGTGCGCCGTAAACGATACAGCCAACCCAAGGACATCAGAGAAGGGGTGACCAATGCGTACAAGCTAGTTAAAGAAGTAGGACAGTTGTGAATTTTTGTAAAAAAAATTCTACGTGATGGTTATTGTTTCAGGGAATTGAGGAAACTGCCGATAATATACTACAAGTGGCTTCACACGAACATGAACAAAAAGGTTACAGTGGTGCTGTCGGGGGTGTTATACGCCAAATACCCCCAACTATAATTAAACCAATTATCATAGCTTCTGAAGCTACCAACAATGTGCTGGGTGGTATGCGCTGCCAGTTGGTACCAGACGCAAGAAAGGAAGCCAATGAAAAATGGCGTAACGAAGATACCTACGATTCATACGAGTGATAACAAAAGACTGTTGTTTGTGATTTTAAATTAACAATATAGATAATTTCGTTTAAGGTTGAATTGAGTTGTTGTGAATTGAGTTGTTGTTTTTACGTAGTCTTGTTATTAATCAAATATTCAGTGTCCATATTACGCCATTTTGGATGAGTTTACCTGAGCTGATACTGAATGATAAAAACGGGACAATATATTTTCGTAAGTTGAGCAAAATTGCGCTGTTCGTTCTCACGTGATATTCTAATAATCTGTACAACCACAACAAATGATTTCGTTTGTACCGATTATTTATTTGTATGTTGTGTGTGTTTGGATGCAGAAATGGACCGCGAATTACCATTTTGTGATAGGATTATTGTAATTAAACAATTTTTCATGTATGCAATATGAATAAATTTTTATACTTCGCAAAACGCGTTTTATTGGTTATCCCTCAAAAAAGTGACACTATCGTCATAGTAACGCGTTCAATTGTTGTCAAAAATGGAGTCAGATTTGGACTTCTTTCCGGATTATTTGAACGGTTACCAGTTCGACGATGGCGAAGGCGAAGAAGTGGAAGAAGAGGAGATCAAATACCATTACATCGAGATCTTGGACGCTCCGCGAGAGCTATTACCACCGGTCGAATTAACTCTGAAAGACCTCTCGCACATAGCGAACGAGCTGGGTTTGATAAAACTTTGTTGGCCCGAAATCGAACATCCGGAATTTGAGAATCGGGTGAACTTCCCGGAAAGCTACTTAGCCAATTCCAATAAGGAGAAGTTGCTTTTGCTCTACACGGAAAATTTCAGGAGGCAATTCAGCTACAAGTATCCTCACAGGAAGCAATTATTTCTGGCCAGTAACAACGAATGCGGAATGCAGGTAAGCAGAGAGCTGCCGCGCTTCCACCGCAAAGGGATAGATGGGGTGCGGTTGAATTTTTCAGAAAATGGTGTGCAATACGATTCGGCTCACAACGCTTCCCTATCCGGAAATTGAAACCTGGCAGGACTGCGCGAAATTTGTGGGAAATGCGCTGCGGTTCGAGCCGTTCGAGATTCCCACCTTGATTGTAAGTAAAAAACATGTTTATTTACAAAATCACAAAACAAAGAAAAAACAATGATTGTATACTACTCTTAGTTTTTAACTAAAGAGTTAAAAATATTGATATGATATACAGAAAAAAAACTTATTAGTACTTTCGTAATCGCTACATAGCTACATATTCATAACATATTCTTTGTTTAATTCATTTTTTGAATTTTTTTTATAAATTAAATAATTGCTGTCATTCTCTGTACACATTCTACAAAGATCTACGCAAGTGAAACTAAAATTTAATTTTTTCACGAATTTATTTTTTAGTGAGTGAAGTTATTACGTGTTGCAAATGAGTTTTTCAAGCGATCCTAATTCGTTTACTTATACATAAGATTTTTTTAATCTTGAGTTAATTTTGTTACAATTCCCTCTACCATTCCAAGATTCAAAAAAACCACCGAGTGATTGTACCGTCTTTTTAAATCACAATGTATAAATAAGAAAAGAAAGGCTTTTTATGCAAAATGGGGCGAGAACTGAGCTGGTTACATGGTTATATGTAGTTATACTCGTAGGTTATTAGTTATAAGATATAATTCATGTTTAAAAAAAAACTTACATTTTGTAACTGACTCACAACGTCAAATAAGGAAAAAGATTTTAATGGGAACTACCATTGAGTTGGAACTACGCTTTGCTTGTGTTATGATCCAAAATGACTAAGTCATGCTGACTCATGCATCCCCAAACCTTGTTGATATCAAGACTGATAACAAAGTATATATATACAGGCAATTAGAATAAAAATATGAATCTGAATCTCAATCTCTTCATGTTCTAGTGTAGTGTTAGTTTTAATAAACATATTCAAGAAATATTGTCCATTTACTACTCATCTTCAAAGAAGGCACTCAACAAATTGGCGCAGTCAGTAGGATGCGAAGATTGTGACAAAGAAGAAAGAAAATTGGGTCGACATCAAAAATCGAACCCGTTTTCCCCCAATTGCCACAATTGAAATTAATCTTCAAGAAGTCAAAGAAAAGGGTCGAGAAATTTTCATCGAGTATCCCACAGCTTTGAACGTAAGTGGACAATCTTTTTCTAAAGCTATTTTTAAATCTAGTAGTACGTTTATCCTGTTGCATGTTTCTTCGTTCACACGCAAAAAAAATAATAATGACTACTATCGCTACCACTACACCTACAACCTCCACAACAATCATAACAACATCGCAAATTCAAAACCCTATTCCTAATCGAAATCATAACTCTAACAATAATAATGATAATAAGGAAAACTCAAACACCAATGATACGCCAATTCATAACATGTCTGATATCCGGTCAATCATTTCTAACGATTTTGACGGGGACAGAAGCAAACTTTACGATTTTCTCCAAAATTGCGGTCAAGCGTGGGCGTTATGTCGCGGAGACCAAAAAATTTTAATAATCTCGTATATGGAATCTAAACTAAAAGGTGCTGCTAGAGCACAAACCCGATTTCACAAATTTTATTCTTTTAAAGAATTTCGTGATTGCCTACTAAAATTATTTGGAGACAGACGCGATTTTTCACAAATACTAGAAGAATTAAGTTCGATTCGACAACATAGGAATGAAAGCGTTCAATCTTACTTTTCGCGAATAGAAAATTTGCAAACCTTAGCTTTTAATAAAATATCTTTTCAAGACGAAAAAGAATCATGCGGCCGAACAGCAATGATTAACGAAATCGCTCTACAAAGATTCATTTTACATGCTAACGAAGAAATATCAAATGCTTTGAGACGATCTAAACCACAAAACTTAAACGATGCGTTAGCTGAAGCCCTTGACGAGGAAAGATTTTTAAATGCTCGTAAATATAATTCATCAGATTTTTCTGTTAATAATAAATTTTGTTCCTATTGTAAAGTCAAAGGTCATTTGTCAAAAGAATGTCGAAAAAGAAATGTAGATCAAAGTCATTCACCTAATCATAGTGTATCTAAAAATCATAAAACAAAATCAAATTTTAATAGTAACTCCAATTCAAAATTTTGCCGTTACTGCAAAAAGAACGGTCACTTAATCGAAGAATGTAGGAAACGCGAATATAATAATCAGAAAAAACAAAGCCAATCCTCTTCAAATAATAATGTCGTTAATTTAAACTCACAAACGTCCACAGTGAGTGTCGCACTAGTGGACAACCATTAAATTCAAAGTTCGACACAACTCGCAAACAAAATTCCAAAGTTATCTTCAAACCAAACAATGACAAAAACTTTGAAAAATTTAATAATTTTAGTAGCCAATATCACGATGAAATGGACACACTTCTAAATTCCGAACTTCTTAGCGAACATTTTTCTCTAATGTCCCAGTTGATCGCAGACTTGAAAGAAAGTCTTGATCTTACTATTATTTCAATTTCTTTTGCAAAAAGTAATATACTACATCCTCAAATTGTTACTCCGAAAAACCTTAGAAATGAATTGATGAAAATTGAACTCAGTAAAGATTTAAAACTACCGATTCCTCTCGATCATTTTAACAACATTAACATGTATTACTCCCTATGCAAACTAAACGTAGTTAGCTCTAATAACCTTATATTATTCTCATTAACAATTCCTTTAGTTAACAACGTAGATTTGGACTTATATAAACTTATTCCATTACCTATTTCTTTATCTAATCCTTATACCTATTCATTTATAAAACTATCAGATCCATTTTTAATACTGAGTACTACTAAAAATAAATTTAGCAAACTAAAAGATTTGTCTAACTGTCAAAGCATAGCCGGAGATTTGTTTTTATGTCACAATACACTCTTATATTCAACTTCCGACACAACAATTTGCGAAGTTCTTCTACGTATAAGAAAACCCTTGACCATTCCGGAAAGTTGCGATATGAAGACTGTCAATGCTTCAATAGAAATCTATCACCAAATCTCATCTAACGAATGGTTGTTTATTACAACAAAACCTGTTGGCGCGGCGATCATTTGCGAAGACTCCACGAGTGATGTAATTGACATCAGTTTGGAAAGAACTGGGCTTTTGAAATTGTCTGCAAGATGCAAGTGCTTCACTTCATCAACCACTCTTATAGCTGTCGCAAATAAAAGCGGTACTTTTAGAAACCACATTCCCGATGTACAAATTCTCCCTTCGAATATCAAAGACTCTAGATCAACACCAATCAGATTGGAAACTTTAAGACTCTCTCACGAAAATCTAGATTCATTGGAGACATCAAGAAAAGAGTTGAAAGACATCAACGATGCATTAGAGAGGCAATTATCAAAACCGTTTGTTGAAAAACATTTTTCATCCTCCAATATTTTGTGGTTCTTGACGAGTTTAATCTTAGTTGGTCTGGTGCTAACCATTCAACATTGGATTCGCAAAATTCGAACGAAAACTACCAGTCCTGCATCCACAACGGTCCGTTTCATGGCAGCTTCCGAAAGTAAATCCGAGGTCAAGTCCGAAAATACCGAGTCACCACCAACTGGAGTTGTAAAGACTTTTCAAACCAATAGAGGAGAGTGTGACCCGCAGAATTGCAAAATTTTCTTTTATAATTAATTTTAACATAAATGCGATGCGTGCTTGTTTTTTTTTCTGTTAATTAGGTACTTTAAATTTCCGATATTGTATCATTTTATTTTTATTTTTTTTGTATTCATTCATTTTTTTATATTGCAACAAAAATGAACAATTTCAAGGGGGGAGGGATGTTATGATCCAAAATGACTAAGTCATGCTGACTCATGCATCCCCAAACCTTGTTGATATCAAGACTGATAACAAAGTATATATATACAGGCAATTAGAATAAAAATATGAATCTGAATCTCAATCTCTTCATGTTCTAGTGTAGTGTTAGTTTTAATAAACATATTCAAGAAATATTGTCCATTTACTACTCATCTTCAAAGAAGGCACTCAACACTTGCTTGGTTATAACGAAACCGCAAGGGCTTGAAATAGGGCTGAGCGATTATGTTTTTGAGTAATCGATTAATAGAGTACTGAAAATAATCGATTGTCGACTATTCTGATTAATCGATTAGTCGGTTAAATGTTTCATCGATTAATCAACGCCATAATCGTTTCATCGACCATAATAAAAAACACAATTATTTGTAAAATGTTAACCTGATTCAAAGTGGCAACAACAACAATATATGCGATAAAGCTCTTTTAAACTATAAAAACCCCAACGTCACATTTTCTCTCAAAATTAGCTGTTATAAAATAATTACTCATGCAATTAAAAAAATAATTGCTAATGTAATTTATACGTTCAATGGGAGATCTAATTATTATTATTAACTATTTTATAATTTTATCAATCTTATTTAAAAAATAAATCATTAAAATGCGACGTTAACGTTTTTATAGTTTTGAAACTTAAAAAATAAAAGTAATAACGATTTATCGGTTATTTGATTAATCGATTATCTTGCCCAGCCCTAAACCGAATATCGCCTTTGTGGAGTAATTTTATAATTTAAATAAATTCTAAAGCTTGGAATAGTTAGTTACAGGAAATAAAGTATTAATCATTTATTAAGAAGGATTATACATTAACATACAGGGTGCCCCAGGGGTGCATAATCCGTTTGTAACATGTTTGTTATTTGAAATATTGCCATGCCGTTTTTATTATCCGATAGATCGACTTAAAGTCTACAAACTAAAAATATATATATTTATTACACGCAGGGTGTTGTATACAGGGTGGGGAACCAAAATTATATATTTTTGCATAATTAGATTTTACACAAAAAAATAATTTAACTTATATAAACTATGTATTATGGGTAAATCTCTTCGTTTCGGAATTATTCATCTTTTCGTTATAAAAAACAATTTTTGAAAAATCTTTGTGAAGTCGCATATGAATATTTTCCGACAAAATTGCTACAGAAAAACTCATAATACTCACGCAGATAACTCATTTTAAACGGAACACCATGTTTGTCTTTATAAGTACCGATAGCATTTTTCATAAGCTTTCTAATGATATGCGGGTTTTAACTTTTAATTGTGTGGCCAAATTTCAAAATTTTTGATTACTTTTTGTGCCCATGTGCCCATGTGAGAAATATTTATTGTTTCCGACAATGTAACAAAAGTGCAAGTGCGCACGTAAGTTAAAACCATGTCGTAAGACCGCTTTTCTGTCTAAATATTGGACGTTAAAACCGAGCGTTCGTTATTATAAGCGAGGTTCGTATGTTCGCTATAACCGATTAACCGTATCAACCTGTTACTATAATATAGGGCTTTAAAACGGGACCTTTAATTCTGTTCGTTATGTTTCAGCATTCGTTATAAGTCGAATTCAAAAAAAAAAGAATTCAAAAAAGCTCAAATTGCATTGGCCGACAAGAAAATGAATCACGCAATTTCTTAATAGATAATAACACTCTATTAAATTTTACTCCGGGGTAATCAGTCATTTGTTATTTAAAATGGTAAAAGAAAGTTCTTGCTGCAAAACGGGGCGAATTGGGCAGCTATCGCGAGATATTCTAAAATGTGGGGAAAAATAACAAAATTCGAGATTGCATTATTGGCTTTCCACGAAGACGGAATCGCCGCGTTGACATTGCAGCTGGACGCGAGATAAATCAGCCCTTGGAAGAGTTTTATCCATCTCGATTTATTTTCGTCGACAAAGTACAAGTCTTGCTGAAAATCAGAGTCCATTTACCGGTCATAAATCGTAGGATGGGGCGTAGTGTTCGAACCGAACAATGGTAATCAGATACGTATCGGTAGAGAGCCGCGGGGTTAATTCAAATTAATACATCATTAGTTACATTGACCGCAACAACATCCACATCGTTGAAAAGACATATTTCATGGAGGCTACCTATGATAGCTAAACGAGAATAAATCGTTTCGAAACTCGCCCACTTGTCAAACGGTGATATTCTAACGGATTTATCGAATTTATAGCAGACGGGGTCAGAGTAATTGACTAAAAGTGGGCGAATTTTTGTGGAAGAACGCGCGACTTATCGATTGTGTGATGCCGTTTAGTCCTACGCAGTGCAAACTGATGAAAAAGTATAAATTTTTAGATAGATATGTCGCGGAATGGGACGGATTTATGGTCTCTATAAAATAAAACCGAGATTAAAAGATAGCAAAATCGACGCTTTGAAAGTTTTACAAGTGTTCGAGATAATACAAGACAGGCGAATCCCTTGTGTCTTTACTAATTTTCATGACGCCACTTCTCGAAACGACTTTTCCCAACTTGGACGGCTAGTTTATTTTATTTTGTTTTTAAGTTACGTCACAAGTTATAAATTCCATGCAACAGGTAAATATGGTCCATCAAATATTGATTATCTCGTAAAAACGTTGTCTCTGGACATTTCGTGTCTCTTGATCGTTCAAACTTCAATATTCCATCCAGCACTATCCACTTATGGAAATAACCGTTTTTTCCTGGTGCATGACGCAAAAATGTCGCTTCTAGACCAATAAGAAGTCGGCGTAAGTTTTTCGTCTGGGAAATTGTGTCAGCGCCGGTCCCTTTCTACCGGAGTAAATAATACAATAAATGGAACCTTCGTCGATTCTACTTTTTGTATTTCTTCGCTCGACTTCGGAGCGGAGGGTCGAAACTGGTTGGCGACTTCCGCTAATTTCGTCGGATTTACTTGACTGGGAACCGACTCACAAAAGGATTAACCTGGATGTAATGCGAAAAAGTGAATCGGTGCACTTCTTAACTGCCCATAAAATCGGTTTTATTGGCGAGTTTAATTGACGAAAATTATACAATGTAAGTGGGTTCAGATCTGGTGAACGCGCCGGCCGATGTAAAACCTCGACGTTCTTTAACGGGCCGTAAAATCGCGTTTTAATCGCTTCACTTGACGACGGGATTATATTCCATGGGATAATATAAGAGCCCGCCTTCTGTCTAATTTCATAACCACTTATTATATTAAAATACCTCTCGTGTGTAAAGGGCTCTAACGGGCCATATTAGATAATAATTCGTCGAGGGTGAAGTCATTTTAGGGGATGCGAATCGTCCGGTCTGGATATAAAAACATCCCCTGCCGATATTAGCGGACCTCCCTTCAGAATAAACGCCTCAATTTTCTTATTGCGGCAATTATTGGACGATAGAAAAGGAATTTCGATTGTTGTTGTTTGGAAACGATGGCTAATTGTACGTCGCGGAAAACAAAGCTAATCTGAATGTTAACAACTTATTTGCATGTTTATCTCGCGATTGGACTTCGCTGTTGACAAGCTACTATCTCTGCAGCTTATCAACAGTTGGCAGGTTTTCTCAGTTCTGCGATCAGCAAAACGATTCTTTTTAAGTAACTTCGAAGTTACTTACGGAGTTCACAAAAATTCATCTTGAAAATAAATTAAATATGTAAGAGAATTTAACATAAAAATCTTGATACCTTTTTTTTCTCCTAATTTTGAAATCACAGCACAAGATACACAAGTATTTAGATGATATATTACTTATGATAATGAGGACAGTTTAGTTTTTCTAACATTAAAAATTAATAAAAGCCATCACAAGAAGCTGCAAAGTTTTGTACCTACAAGGCATGCCAGTTTAATTTTGGTCGCGTACTGCAAATATTACTTTGTAATTGCGGGAAGGAAATTTTTCCACTTCTTACCTTTATGGCCATTAAAAATACTCTTGGTGTCAGTGTGTAGTGAAGTTATTACCCACATAAACTCCTACAAGTGTTTAATACTGTAATAACAGGTATTAGCGTTAGTATCGTAAAATTCAAACCGGAAGCGACGGTTACAATTTGAAAAGGATACACGTGTCTGAAAACACCTCAGGTATGGATATCTGGCTAATCAATCTCCGGCTTCGTTTTTGATATCGTAGACAGTTTCTAGTTGGGCTTTGAAAGGACTACTTGTTGAAAAAAATGCTTCGTAAGTCGGCTCATTGAATCCGGATCATTTGGTTTTTGACCCTTTCGCTCGACCGCGTCCCCGTAAACGAATTTGTTCTTTTTATCAATCGCTGCCGTTATTTCAAACAATCCGCCGCGTTGTTATCATAAAATTTATTAGTCTAGTTTGTGCTTTCCGATTTAATCATCCGGCAGTTTGCTTTAATCCGGAACCGTTCCGTTTTTAATTTAATGAGTTAAACAGGCGCTTCATTATCCGCCCTCGGAAGCTCTCTCCTGTTGCCATATTTATTAATTGTTTTCGTTTAAAGCTCGTAGTGGTAGTTCGGTTTTTAATGCGATTAAACGTAATAAAAAGCTCAACGTGATGTGTTTACAAACGGCAACCTGTTGAAAACGTTTTATTTACATCGAATGAGCTCAAACACATACACACGCTCTCATTCTCTCTCGGTTCTTTCATTCATAACTCCGTCACTCATGAATTTTTATGATTTCATTCAACCGTTGTTGATGTTTCTTATGCTGCAACTTACACACAAAAAGTGCCCACCTGTGATGCGTTCGAATAAATCTTACCGACACGATGTGGTTAAAGGGATGCTTTTATAGCCCTCCGAAAAGTTGTTTATTCAACTTTTATTGTCGACGGTGTAGCTCGGAAATTGAGAACAAACTCGAAATATTTTAGACGGTTTTAAAATGTCGTAAAAGGGACGTCGGGGAGGATGATCAAGTACCGGCGGAAGTTTCATAAATTACTCACAGATAATGATGCGGTAAATATTTAATTAGCTAATCGGGAAGAAAAGGGCAGTTTTATAAAATCCATATTTGCCGGGTCAGGGTAGATCGATACGTCATTACGTAATTATTAGCGCAATACGGCTAGGATACTAAATTTTTTATTGGCTGTGGACTGATTTATGATTCCGGGTTTGTATTGTTCCAAGAGAGTTTCCTCTTTAAACGAGCTCTTGCCTTTTCATAGTATCCAGATTAAGAGAAGAGGCCTTAATGAACTGAATAAACACGAGGGAAAGTTTGGAATCTCACAAATTGTAGCAAACTCGACATTTAGCTTTTTCCAGTCAAAACCCGAATTTGTAATTTTTTGTGTTATTGTATCGTCAATAAAGGGGTGCTTTATCTACGAAACCTAATTGTCGTTACGACCAATTTAATTTGTGAATATTATCTTAACGACTAAATCTGGGATGTTTTGTATAATGACCAAAATGAATCATTTAGTGCCACTTTAATAATTTTTAGACTTCAACAATACGTTAAACGTTAATTGCGCTTTGGCAAAGATGCGGGACATAACGAGATAATTAGGTGTTCTTTCTATCACACGTTTTTTCCTTTGTACCGAACATCAAAGCTTGACGCAAATATTAAAGTAAATTTTTGTCGATCGGAAAAGTCCCGAACTAAATTAGAACGATCAGGGTTGAGTCCTAAATTCGACGACGGATAATTTGATTATCAGAGGCCGCCGTTTGTGACAAGAAAATGTCAATCACGGTATACCATCAGGGGATGGACGAAGGAATATATAAGCAGAAGCGGAGTAGCAACTCTTGTTGCTGTTCATTTAAACATTTGCACCGGTCCGCATAGAGTCCAACCACGCGATATAATCTTTATGTAGTCCCACAATTCCAGAATCCTCTCTGTGATCCACGTAAATTATTGCACGGATCGCTGGGGTCAAATTTTTCATATTTCTAATTGGAATAAACTCAGTAAAACCAAAGATTTTCAACTGGAGTCAAATCTGGCAGTTTTGGCGGGTGCAAGTAAAAAACGCGTTGTAGGCATTAGTTTAGAACAATAAGGCGTTTCTTTGGGAAATTAGCCATAAATTTATGCAAAATCTGGGCAAGTTGGTCCTTACAGGGCGCTGCGTCATGAAATTTCCGCGTAGGTGCAGACCGTACATAATTATTATATCAATTTGTGTATATTAGACCTGAGCACGAAGGGTTTTGTCAATCTTCTTATCTCTGCCGACAATATACAGCACGTTTACCCGAGAAAGGATCATTTTGCCTTTAACGGTAAAAAGTTGTTTAGCGCTTTGCGGTGCTCCTATATTATTAAATTCCTCTAGTATGAACGGCTAGCAAAAGAGGTTGTTTTGAAGGAGTTTAACTCTTTTCATGGTTGAGAAAAGCAAACATCTTTAAGGTTTAAGCTATTGATGGATTTATCGTGTTTAAGAAAAATTAATTTTTGGATTTTACGGCGGTCAAAACAACTTTTTGTTTCTCTAATTTCATACATACACAGCTTATGGTGGATTATTATCTTTTATTTGAATCTCTCAAACTCACAAACAGTGATAAATGAGGGCAATATTTTGCGTGGAGCTTATGATTACGTCGAATTCGATCATTCCGATCAAAAACTTGCAAAACTGTCCAATTTAATTCGACAAAACCTTCACTCTACTTTCCCCTGCGAACAATGCGTTTTTTGCCTCTCGTGTCCGAAACGACGCTAATAAAGAAGTGCAAAAAAGTCGGACCGGTAAAAATCCGAAATCGGCATAATTGGACATGGTGGCGGTGGCGGCGTCGCCGCCGCCTCCGCCTCCGTCCGTTATTGTTGTGTAGGAGAGCTTCGGTGACGCACTTTGCGGAGGGTCCATCCGGAGCGGGTTTTAGTGCCGATGTCGATAGTTAGTCCCCGGTAATTTCACGCGGAGAAGGCCGGGCGCTGTTTACCAGAGTGAACCGTCGCCGGGGGAGGTGCGCGGGCAGGAAGGTGGTTCGCGAACCCCCCGCCGTCCCCGCGTCGACGTCCAAACGACCGTTGGGGGTCCGCGGACCGCGACCTACAGCCCTCTGCCACCCCCCGCCTGCCTGTCCACCCCAAACCCAACGCTCAGGCCCGATTCACGCAGCCGAAACACACGCGATTTCGCCCTTCGAACGAACAAGAGGGTATTGATGGATTCCGAGAAGGGGGCTGTTTTGGCCGTGCACGGAAATATTACGCGAAATGTTTGCACAAAGGGTGCATGGGTGGACATTCAGCATTTTCGCCGCGACTTTAACAGCGTTTTATTCTTTACTGGAGAAAACTTTCGTCACTTTAATTTTGTCATTAGGGGTGGATTTTACAATCGTCAGACAAACAGTTACAACAATGTATTTTTCAAAATTGATCTCCAGGATAAAGTTGTTCGACGATTGTAAAATCCACCCTTAATTAATAAAGAAATATAATAGGGAATAAAAACGTTAAAACGTTAAAACAAAAACTTAAATAAATTGAATGATTCGTCTGACGTAACAAAACTAGCTTTAGCTAATTATTCGAATTATGTTGCCAGCTAGTAGTAAAAAGCAATAATGTTTTTTGAAACTTGACAATTCATTCTGACCAAAATGTTTATTGTTTCTAGGTTTGTTGCTTGGTAGAAAGCAACTTTGAGGTAATCCTGCACTTAATACACTTATTAACGGCCCAATGGTGAACATAGCCTTTGCAAATTGTCGGGGCTGATAATTTGCCTTTAATAAAAATAATTTGCCAAGGACACCGTTTTCGATCAAAAAAGACCGAGAAAATCAAACTTCACAATGACCATATTGCAATCTTCGACATTACTTTACGTTAACAAATGTGATGCCACAAAATAGTTGTGCAGGTCCAACTGACTGCACCTAAGTTTGTAAAAGCAAGATTTGTTTTTGTAAAAAAAATGCACCTGTCAGTAAAACGAGTAATCAATTTATTTTTCATGAATTTTCTTGGAAAAAGGACATTTCTGAAAGACGTATTGGATTGTTTTTATAATATGTGGAATTTACTATGTTTGCTGGAAGGTCGCGGACAAGGTAACAACCTGAAATATTTTTGGTTTTACAGCTGTTACATTTTACGTTTTTAGTGAAGTTATTCCCGCAACAATAATAATGTTCTTGCATCATTCAATAACGAGGGAACTTTCTGTTTAGTGCGGTCTTCCGCAAGCGTTTATACAAGCTTATAAAACATTAGATCTTTACTACTCCCTAACGTTGAAATTGGAGCATTTTCTACAGGGCTGGGAGTATACCTTCATAAACTGCGGAATGTAATGAGTTGAAAATTCTGCTGAAAAATGTTTCAACACCTGTCTAATAAAACTGCAAGGGTGCTAAAGGTTGAACCCGCAATGATTCTCTGTTTTATTCTTTTATTTACTTGTCCAAATAGCAAATACACACAATAACAAAAATTAAATTTTTATTACCAACTTTTCATATCTGTATTTTTGAAACAACACCTCAACCAAATCTGCCGTGAAATTATCACATTCAAAATGAACAAAACCACTACACCCTACAACAGAGACAGGAACTTCTTTCATTTCAATTTTAAAGTCAACGATAATTAAAATAGTACTGCAAAAATCATTAAACATTAATTTGCAACCTCCAACTAGGTGCCTTCAGGTTCAGAACAAACAAAAACAGCACAACGAATAAGAATAACAAACGCGTCGTCACATCAGTTGGGCGAAATTTTGATTAAGAAAAGTAAACAGAGATTAGCGAAAAGAGGTCGTTAAAACGTCATAAACTGTAGAAATTTTTCTCGAATAATGTCTGGCGTCTAAAAGGGCTTATTAGCGACAACAACGGATTATTATTTCGAGTTTCAGGTATAAGAACGGCAATGCGGTTTAATTACTTAAGAGCTGTTTAGCTTTGTTGGGTAGGTCATTTTGCAGGTGCCTCTTTGGCCATAAACGCACACAAGGGTACGAGGGTGGTTTGGTGTTTTCGCTCCAGTCCGATAATTGTAAAGAAAAAAAATTCTGTAGCTTCATTTGAAATTAGTAATTTGGCATGTGATGGCTTGTACTAATTAATTAGTCTTCATTACGATGACGATGAATAAAGTGAAAAGTTTCCGGTGACGGTATTGAAGCTGAATGGAAGAAGATCGGACGCGACGACCACCCCGTCGTATAAGTCAGGGCCGTATCACGGCGTACAGTGTTTATTTACGGGGGGCTTCTTTTGTCTGTCGTCCATCAGCTGTTCTCGCACGTGATTCTTGTGCCGTTCCGTTGCGAATCTCGTGCTTGTTGAGCTGCGTGAACGCGTCTTCGCGCAAGTATTCACCCGTCCCTACCACCGGGGGTGGGAGGGTGTCACGTCAAGCCATCACGCGGGGACCCGCGAACCTCCCTGCTGCTGGCTGCCCTGCGCTCAGTCCGTGTTCGTCCGTCGCCAGTATTGATCGCCTGGACAAAGGAACTGACCACCGGCTGGCCAACCTCGCAAGAAACTACTACTTGCCACTAGCCGGCCGTCGCGAGCGGATGTCCGCACACCCATCATACCCGGTGTTTGAGAAAAGCGCGCGCCTGCGTCACCCCCAACTGCATTCGTCAAAACTTGGCCGCAAGTTTCGTTTGTTTGTGTGAAGTTTTTGCCGGTGAGGTTTTTTACAACTGCGCACTCGGGCGCACTCCCATTGGCCCGTTACACGCTTCCACCACGTGCTCCTCTCGGTGGAGACGATGTCCACGAAGAACGTCAAGCGCTCGTTGCGCACTATTAGCGCCCACGGAAAGCTGGAGGCCATCAGGAGGGTGCATGACGGCGAGAGCAAGGCCTCGGTCGCGAGGGACATCGGCGTGCCCGAGTCCACCCTCAGGGGATGGTGCAAGAACGAAAGCAAAATTTCCTATCTCTCTCGACAGTCCAGCCCCGACACGGACGAATCCATCGAACCCAAAGACAAGCGGCCGAAAATCGAAGATCCGATAGTACAGCCGTTCAACCTCAGCCTAAAATCGTCAAACATTTACACACCCACCAATTCCGAGTCTCTGTACACGCCGATGGACTACACTAAAAACGACATCGATTGCACGCCGAAAACGCCGCAAAATCTCAGCATCAAGACGGAAACTACCCCCAAGACAGCCTCCCAAATAACCGAACGCGAGCGAAACCGAGCGGAATTGGCAAGGTTGAGCGTCGAACTTGGCTTGAACCGACCCGAAATGTTCACCTCCTCGTCTTCAACCAACAACAACACCTCTAGTCTTGCCGATCTAGCCGCGAACATCAACCTCCTCAGCCAGTGGAACAACATTCTGATGCAACATCAACTCAACAAGAAAGTCACCCCCGACACGACAACTCCAAGCAGCTCAACCCTCAAACAACAGAACTCGATCAAACCGCCCAAAGAACAACAGTCGGTTGAAGATTACATCAACAGTTGGTTGAAAGCGCAAGAGGCGATGTTGAGTCACAGCCGATCGAATGGACTTCCCCCGGTCACGACAACAACAAATTCAACATCAAACATGCAAAGTTCGTGGTTTTGGAATTGGTATAAGCAGCTCTCGTATCAGCAGAGTGCCACACCTGCCGTATCCCCGGAAAAGCCGATTTTGTATCAACAATTGACAAAGGATTCATCCGATGCGGAAAATCTCTCGGTTGATAAGTCGAACAACAACAAAGTGAAGTCGGTCTTGGACAATTTGCTTCATATCAACAACAATAACGTGACGATGGATAAAAAGGATTGCTTGTCGTATAGTGAGGCCGTCGAGCACGGGGAGAAATTCTTGAAGTGGCTGGAATCTTGCAGTAACCCTTCGGTGACGGCAATGCAGATAATGCAGTTCAGGGCGTTGTTGAGTAACGTGAAGAACAGTGCGGACAGGAAGAATGGTGACCTGCAGAACAAAACCAAAGTTAAAAGAAAGTGAATTTACTTTCGTCTAGTGAAAAAAGGCTGTTTAGCTACCAAATCTTATTAGTTAAAATATTATGTAGTTTATGTAAAAAGTCTATACGGGTGTTGATTCGATGGATACGGCGTTGGTAGTAACCATTAAATTTACGCCCGTTCTTCCTTAAATGTTACCTTGACAAACCGTTTATTGACGCTTAAAATTTGTTTGTACATACGTTACTTTAGTCGAATTTAGATAAATTTAATTGTAAAGACTATTAATAGTGCCAAATGATTTTCGCATTATTTTTGCTCAAATATGTACCTAACTGTGTGTTATAGACCAGTTTTTTTCCTATTTCAGATCTCATGTCATTGTCTGCCAAAGTTTTTTTCACCGCGCGGCCAATTGGTCGACATTTGTTTGCAATACATGTCAGAATTTATTCCTTAGATTTAAGTGATTTAACTGTTATACAGGGTGGTGTGTACTTTCAGTGATTTATTGCCCTGTATCGAATTTCGCTAAAATTATGGTGTTATTTGTACATTGTTGTATAATAAATTTATCTAATATTTTTGTACCAAATTAAATAAAATTCTTCGACATTGAGCTGTCTTTTCATTCTCCAGAACCCCTCGAAAACGTAAAAAATAAATCATCCGAGGCGAAACAGCTTCCAGTAAATTTTAAAACAAATTATTACGTCCCGTTTAACTCGATAATAAAGTTTGAACCTTGTAGAGAGAATAAAAAACAATAAACTCCCTTATGAATGGGAGATATGAATGGCTCGTAGTAAAGCGTAGTAAAACTACAAAACAAATAAAAAGCTCTACTTCATTCCAGCTCTCTTGACTCATTTGAACTTTGCCGGAGTGATTTAGAAGCGTACAAAACGAATTACCAAGTTACAAGCGAACTTTGTTTAATTAACCGCTCAACGTTTTAAATTTATCACCGTTTATCTTTGCGAAAACCATTATTGGGCCGATACATTTTTAATAAAAATACTCAGCCGCTCCAGAATTTAATAATTAGGGGAACGTGGGACACGCCCGTCCGCCCCG
Organism: Tribolium castaneum; assembly: GCF_031307605.1. Lineage (NCBI taxonomy): Eukaryota > Metazoa > Arthropoda > Insecta > Coleoptera > Tenebrionidae > Tribolium > Tribolium castaneum. The sequence goes on from NC_087396.1 coordinate 17,980,713, forward strand.
ACATACTTAAAATTCCGTTCAATCCCAATCGACTCAATCTGCAATTAAGAGGTCAACTCGTAATTAATTTTCTTTCCTCGGGTGGTATTCCGATTTCGAGATCGCGAAGGCCGAAACAAAAAGTTCAAAAGTTTCGTGACTCGTTTTTAGTGCATTCAATAAAATGAGATGCACAGCACGAGGAAGAATAAGAAGGAAGAAGGAACAACACTCATCGTAAACCAAACTCCTGACAGATAAAGATAAATTGAATGAGTTCCAGTTTGTCCCTTTTTTCTGTTTATTTGTCGCGTCCTCATTCTTCGACTAGTGGGGTAAACAAAGTTTTACCCAAATCTCAAAATTTTAACTGCGGGGAAAGTGTTTTAAAAATCACGTTTTTTGCGAGTGACAGATGTCTGACGTCATAACTGTGCAATTAAATTACGTAATTGCGATCATTTAATTTAATATGCACCTGCTTTTATTATTAACGCTTAATAGCAGGTGACTTGTCACCAACATTGCCTCTGCAGTATAACGACTATGCGGGTGTGAAAATTGCACACTCGGTATATGTCTGGCTGGAGAAACTTCTCCATAAACTGGCAACGTTTCATATCAATTAGATACTGCCACTCCGTTCAAGATCGGTCTGTTTTGACGGACTCATTCGGAAAATACTGAAATTAATTACCATTCGCAAGATCTCAGACGAATCGATTTTCAGTTTGTTGGTTCTACAGAAATACACATACATTACAATAATAATTAATGGTATATGCATGACATTATTGTGTGGGTGTGCATGCCGCTGATTCCACCGGTAAAACCCTATTAGAATTAAAATGATCGAATTTGCAAATAGTAGTTAATCAGCTGATGGTGTGCCGCGCCTGAATTACATCTATCTGGCATGCTATGGCAAAACAGATGTGTTTGTTGTATTCGGAAATGGGGAAATAAATATACACCGGCCTATCAAAAGAAAAACCTGGAAAAATTTGTGTGGTCTTTTACTTACTATTCAGAAAATCATTTGTCTGTCTCCAAGTATCCTAAAATTCTTCATTTTCTCAAAGGATTTCAGCTTTTCAGGACGTTCTATTCTACATTACATGGGCATAGAAAAAAGCCGTTTTATTCCTATTATCATAAAATTGATGGACAACACTAAATCTGTTTTGAGCTTTTGAAAAAATGCAAGGAGTGGAAAAGTAACATAGTGGATAAACGCAACCCTAAATTAATGCAATGAAGTTAAAAAATAAGTGAATTTAGAAAATTGTCACTGGCCAAAATATTGATCGATTTTAATGCATTTTTGGTAAGAATATCTACGTAATTAGATCTTTATTTATTTACCATTTATCTATAAATAAATGTAGTTCATAAATTACTGTTCAGCGATGTTAAAAAAAACAAAAGCACGGTTAGCTATTTGAGGGTTGAACGGTTTGCACTAACCAGGTGAGGGTTATTTCGTGACCACTTTTTGGCCAAAATCAAACAAATCGGAGCTTAAAAGAGATTACCACTCCACAATTTGTACCTGCACACAATTACAGTAATAAAACGTGAAAGCAAATGTTTTATTAGGGGTATTCCGAAACCTTTCTAATCTCTAATAATAGCTATTTGCAACAAGTTTACAACGCATCACTATAATCACAAGGTATGATAATTATCATACTGTGTAAACTACGAGTGTCACTTTTGTGCCCTTTCCGAAAAGCTTCACCCCATCCCTCGATCAATACCCGTATATCAGCAATTCGTGTGCAAACTATTTTCTTAATTAATCCTGCCATTATCCCGCGCTTTCTAAGAATCCTGAAAACAAATCACCCCGCGCTTCCTCGAACCAATCTAGCGTTTTCTGCGTATGAAGCGCTCGTGTAACTTTCACAAAGCCCTCGTCGACCAATCGAGAACGTTTAATTTTCTCAAGTCCGTCGCTGTACCGCGTCCGACCATCCGCCACATGCAACCTTCCCTCTAGGACATCGTTCAGTTGCCGCGTTCGTCGTTCCGTCCATCTCACTCTGGCTCCGGCATGGAGCAAAACGCACGACGGAGAGGGTGCTTCGGCGACGTAACGGCGGGTCACGATACAGTCGGGGTGTCCAAATGAGCATTACGTGCTGCTGGGCATTGACAGCGTGTAAAAGGAAACCGTGTATCCTGTAGTTTGGGGGATGCATTTCAAATAAGGCACGTCACGCTTACTGACGGCCTAACTTGGACCCGCCACCCGCCCCCCGCTTTGCCCATCGCGTTCGATACACGACGTTCACCCCAAATAATATTACCGGGGGATGATGGTCGCGGAAGGACACTCGCTGACGGATGTGGACGCTGATGGATAAGGGCCAGAGGTGGATCTGAAGGCGTTTTAGATTCTTAAAAGGTTGACAAAACCGATTTCTCGACGAAATATTAATAGGACGAAAGATTTTTCTTGAAATTTTGCCGAAAAACTTTATTTTGATAAAATCAAAAAGTAATTACAAGAGATTGGAAAAATAAACTTTTATCCTCTTATTTCATCTTTGAGGTCATGGGGGCCCATGGGCGCCGATTTTTTCTATTATCAGTGGGTGCAAAAATAACCAAGGCGTTAGCAAACAAGTTTTTTTGGATATTCATTAATTTGAGGCTAACACAAAATAACAGAAAATAACACCAAAAACGGATTTCTCCCTTTATTCTTGTAAAAAATATTTTTGAGAAGCTTTATCTATCTGTGCCCTAAAGATTAGCTATTATTAAAAGAGAGGTTTAGTTTAAAATTTATGCAAAAATCTAGCTTTTTTTTGATGAGTTAAAACAGAAATTACACACACGTATTTTATTATTATTAAATTTTATTAAATCCATGAAGAACATTATCAAATTTACAAATTTTGACTGTTATAAAAAATTTGTTTTATGTTAAAAAATGCATGTTTTTTAATAGAGTTAATTCAATCTAGAACCGGTTTATAGTAGCGTCATTAATTTAATTCGCAATTAAATGTGTGATTAACGGATCACGTGACAAAATTGAGCCAATTTGATTGGTCTATTCGCGTTGTTAACTTTTAACAGCGATTTAAAATTTGATGAAGCTTTCTATAAACCGGACCCTAGCATTTTTTAATATTGGCCTTCATCTGTTGACTGTTTCACTTCGGTCTAGTTTTTAAATAAAAACTTCTCTAATCTCTTGTCGATGGTGTTCTACTAGTTGTTCTTAAATGATTCTCATCTAGTTAATATTGAAATTGGTTTACATGTAAAAACAATGTGCCGCTCTATACTAAATTAATCTTCTGTCAATAATTGTCAAGACTGTCAGTTGTGAAATTTAGAAATTGTCAATTAATTACTGTCGAATATTTCGTTAAAATGTTACACTGTGCAAGGAAACACTTTTACTGTAAAAGCGGATATCAAAATTGGAGACTTAATAAATGTAGAATGGCAATATTCTGCGTTTAGTTACCTGTGATTGGTTTTATAATTTCTGATTTCACGTGTGAAATTTCCAGGCGACTAGATGAAAATCGTTCTAACATATTTTGTACTTCGTTTGACTAAACATATTTTAAAACGAAAATTACCCTTAATTGAAAAAGAAATTAATTCAATTTATGGAAAACTATGCTTTGAAATAAATTATTTTGTTTTGTTTCGCTCAATTTGACTTTGAATACATACCAGAAATCTGTAGCATTTTGCAAATTTTTTAGCTTATTTTGATCGATTTAACTTATTTTTTTTAATGAGAATCGCCTTTTTTAATAACTTAATTTCTGTTGAATTAATGCCAGATATCGCAAAATAATCAAATTTAATAAAAAAGTAAGTGACCTGACCTGACCTGAGGTTGACTACATTGTGGTTAAAATAAAAAGGTGTGTGTTCTTGTTCGTAATACATACAATTATAAAAGAAGTTCTAAGTTACCTAAGTTTTAACTTTTTGGCGATATTTGCTTCGACTTAACTCATTTTTTAACGAGGATTACTTAATATTTAATAATCTTAACAAAAAAATACTCAATTTATACGAAAAGTAGCTTTGAAGTGAGTTATTTATTTGGCTTTTTCCGTCCAAGCTGTTTTTTTGAAAATTTAATTTTTAAGTTGAATGCCTGAAACTTCAAAATTGGCGTGTTTTTTTTAGAAAAAAATTTGCTTATTTTTGATAGTTTTTTCTAATTTAATAAGAAAATTGCAAGTCAAGTTAGGTCAGGTAAAATTAATGAACCACTCGTTTAGACAATAGGTAGATATAAACGCGAAATTCTGGCACACCAAGCTCAAAATTCACTAAATTGAGACGGAAATAAAATTATTTTGCCGCTTTTCCATTTGACTGAATGTCCGAAAATCAATTCTGTCTGCCATTTGAAATGGTCAAGATCCGTCCCTCCTAAAACTGTTGATTAATGTTAAAATAAAGAACATAATAATTACACGACAGTAGTAAGGTACATTTTGTCTCTCTAAAGCCATAAAAGCTATTTTATGGCTACCTAAACAACCCAATAAAACATCGTAACTTTAATGACCGTCAAAAATAAAACATAACTGCTTTAAAATTTTAAATCAGCAAGCAAACAAATCGCGTAAATGGCATTAATGCAAAAGAGCGCTTTTACACTTAAAATGTAATTTTATCGATATCGTGTTTGTAAAATAATGCTGGTCAGTTGCCCAATTGGGTTATAGCCTAGAACTTCCGCCCATTGTCGTCGATCGTTGATAAAAAATTAATTAATTAAAGTTTGGCGCTCGACCTAGAAAAGCTCCACCGTGAAAATCTCCCTTAATAAAAACACAGGACGAACTAATCTTTTTTCTTCGTAGAAGTTTTCAATAACAATCATCCGAGGTTAGGAGAAAAGTTGTCCAAGTTCAGGCCATTCGAGAGTCAGGGTTTTGTTGGGAAGTTCACTTTTAAAATGCCAAAATAATTAATGTTTTGTTAGCAAAGTAATTTAAGCGTTGAAACAAAATAGTAACCTGTTGCTTCAAAAACATCAGTTGATTTAATTGCAGCCACACTACCCACCGATGAAATATGAATTTGCACACCTATTTCGTGTTGTTAAAGTGTAATATGCCTGTCAACAATCATGTACGCAATTTCCTAGTAAATTATTCATGCTTGTAATGGTCAGTTATACTTGACTCGTTTAATTATGGATAGATAACTCTTATTGTTTACCCTAATGAGTTTTCGGTCGACATTTTATACTACCACTGTAAGTTAAACGATGGATATTTAGGGGAGAATCTGACACGAAATCGTGGGTTTAAAGAGTTTCAACTCGAATTACAACAGGGGAGATAATTCGGTTTTTATTCCCTCGCCAAAGTCAAATAAAAATATACCTCAGCGGCTCTTTTATTTTTTCCGGTCAATTTTCTACGTTGTAATTAGAGATTGATCTAAAGGAAATTTAACTGCAAGTCATAATCAATTTGTTTACTTGGGCTTTAGGAATGGTAATGTGAGCACGCAGTAAATTGCAATTACTATGCAAATTATCTCCAACATAAGGGCCAGTTTCTCCGAGTAGAATCTTATTTCTTCAACAAATCCACCTGTAATTATTTCGTAATGATATTGATGGAAGTCCTAATTATTAACATAACAAGGAAGAATCGAAAATTATTTATTCGGAACGTAAAAAGACGATTAAACTAGAATGTCAACTACCAGAATGTCAATTAGGTAAAAATGCACTACCTTGTCTTTTGAAGTTGAAACGTTGTCAGTGCATCTTCTCGACATTTTAATTAATAAAGAAAATTAACCCGTGAAATGACGCTTCAGGAATTTCTAATACGCTTCCACAAAGATGCGAGTTTTAGATAAATTAGATATTAATCCCTAATTGCAAGTAAACGATTACCCGGACTTGCTACTTGCAACGTTGCAACCTCTCCAAATTGCCGTCTTTACTATTGTTTCAAACTGTGATAACATTTACGTTTAACAGCGAATTATTTATTTGTTTTGCGTAAATTCCCGCTCGGAACCACCGTAGTTGACGTGCGCCCATTTCATCGTTGCTCCGGTTAACGTTCTGGAGCTGATAAAATTCCGTGAAGGAAGAGTTACGTTCGTGTTTGTACAGGCCGCACACGCGAACTCCGCGCCGCGTTGGGGCCCATTGGGACTCCCGCCGCCCCCGAGATAACGTCCAAAACGTCAGGTCGATGAATTCGGGTGGAGTGTACCGAGGAGAGACGTCCGACTATAGATCCACAAGAAAATTAGATAGTTGCTAGAGCTGCTGGACCTGCCTCTAATGGGCATGAATAGAATAATTTATTCACTATTTGCTCTTTTGGTGTTTTTCAACAGCTTGATGTTTTCATTATTATAAAATTTTTCACTCTGTGTAAGGAAATCACTACATGTTTTCGTCTCGTTTGATTTTCACTTTGTACGCGGGTCAGTTAGTACGAATATCTGCACTTTCCTGATTTTTGCAGAAAGCAGAAAACCTTCTCAAAAGGACCTTCATTCGCAAAAAAAAACAGTGATCCGACAATCACTGTTTACGTCCGATATTTCAGTTTAATCAACGGTTAAACCAAAATACATAATTTTGGTCACCATTTTATTTCCTTGTTTGGTGTCTTTCAATGCTTGGTTACAATTCAGCCCTTGTAAAAACTTGTCCGAAGAAATGTGTCGGCTTACCAATTTTTTTCAGAGTAACTCATGGGCATTATTCTTATTTTTCTATAACCTAATTTGTTTCCGTGATACCTAGCATTCATTTTACCATTTACTAAAACTGTTTTGCCTGGATTTTGGTAGATTTGTAATTATTTTTATGAACAATAAAAAATTCATAAAGAAACCAAAAACGATTCCTATGGAATAAGCACACAGAGTATGTAACTAAGAACCGCTAGACAAAACGCTAATTACTAATTAGTGATTTGCACATTAATCCACATATTGCATATTTGGGCATTTGCTACATATTTTTGTAACTGTTACGAGTAAATAAACTTTCATGTTTTCGTCTTTTGCATTACTCATTGGTAAAGTTGTTGTAAAAAAACTTCTGAAAACTTTAGATCAATTCAGATTCATAGAGAAAAAAATAAAATATCGTACACACTTAATAGCAAAAGTTATAAAATAAAATGTTTAACAGTTAGTTTATCACCAGCCACCAAGAACAAATTTTCAAAGCTTTTGATAGCTTGAAACTTGACGTGATAGACGAAATTATGTGATATATAATGTATGTAAAAACTAATAAAATAAGTGCGTTTAAGAGATCACATAATCAGTGTGAATTATCTTTGGGTATTTTTTTTAAACAAGTGTTAGCAGTTCTTGAAATACAGTCAATATACCTATAGGTACATACTTTTAACACTCACCTAGCGAAATACAAGTTATCAATATATTTGTATTTGTTAATTGTTTTATACCTTATTTTTTAATTTAATCAAGCCATTGAAATTTTGTCTGCGTAATCATAAAATGAAACTTCAACTTGCAGAATTTGGTATTTAAAATATCATGCGTCCTTTTATGCGTCCTTATATTATATTTATTTAAAGAGTAACCAAAAGGTAATTAATACATTATTTTACTACGAGTATGGCTCTTTAACTTTTCAACTCAACAGATAAATTTGTAAACGCTTTTAAGATATCCTTAGATCAGCTAAGCACGTTAAAAATTCTATAATTCATACAGGATAAGCCCTAACTTATAGACATAAACTTAGGGACAAATTCTAGTGAAAGTTTTTTGTTTCTGAGATATTGCGTAGTAGAAATAGTAGTTAAGCTTTTAAATTTCAAGTAATACCAAGATTATTATTATTTATTAGATTGGTATACTCATTATGGATCATAACTATTTCTTTAATATTGCCACTATCCAATCTTAAATTAAGGAACCAGTCCCAAATAAAATTTGCAGCTCCTGAAATTTCCAGTCTCGTCCAAGTTGGAAAAATGCTGAAACAGGTCTATTTTAGTTTATTAAATGGGGACCAAATTTTATTACTGTCGAGATGGAGAATTGTTTTACGAGTATGATCATTGATATTTTGAAAATTGTCAATCTAGGACCGTCTTGTTTTTTGATGAACGTTTTTCGGTGATTTAGAAATGTTATCTGCGTTAATGTTTCTACTTTTTAAAGGAACAAAATAAACTAACAAAGCCCCTTCTCAAAAAAAATAAGTAGCAAGACGGGTCGACCAGAAAATCCGAAGGAAAATCATTTTGCAACTGATTGTAATTGTCTATGCAACTATTTTAAATTTTAAACGATTCTTTTAAGAGAACATTGCCTAGATTGCTGAGAGAGGAAATGAAAGTAGTTATGTAAAAATAACTCAATTTAACGAATGTCCACCCTCAACTTCCACACAATAGTACAAACGATTTTCAAAACTTTGTATTATATTTTGCAACATTTCTTGTGTTATCAAACGCCTTTTTGATAATTTAATTTTTTGTTCTATACTATGAACCAGTTTAAGAATTTATTGACAATAATCTACGGAATCAATGAGAAACTGTGTAAAAGACTCGGTCAAAATTTTACCACCTTCACCCTCAATTTCTTGTTACTTTAATACGTAATGCAGATAAAATAGCAAAAAACTTTTCTAAAATATAAGCAAGATTGACAATTTGGAAAATTTCAGTGAAACTTAAACAATTCAAAATTCTTAGCAACAAATCGTTCAAAATTAAAGAAAAAAAATTCATGGTTCCATAGACAATTAAAGCAACTTTAAAATGATGTTTCACTCAAACCCTCTTGCAATTTAAATTTTTTGAAGGAGTAGAGGATGCAGAAATAACTTTGAAACTAAGACAAAATTTGGTCCCTTTTTAAACCAGGCATTTTCGCCAATCGCGGTCGAAATCGGAGATTTTCGGGGGTACAAATTTTAGTTGGGACACCCTGTATTATGCTTAGTCACAACGAAGACGGTCTTGGTATTACTTTAAAATAAAATTTTATTAATGTAAAATTACATATAATGTCTTGGTTGACTAAAAACTTTTATTATTATTTTTTTACTATTTATTATTCCCTAAGTTTAGCTTTTAGTTTAATATTGGCTAAGACTCCCTATATGTATGTAGATACCTGCGAGGGACACTTTTTAAGCTAGAAACTTAAAAAATCTTGAAAGGCCTTTAATGCCGTGAATAAAATAGACTTTGAATTTTGAAAAGGTTTTTTTTGATGGGTATTGCTGCAAATTCTGCGGGTGCGACCGTTGCGTATCGACGGCCGCGGCAGCTGACGTCGCCTTTGCGTCAGACTGTACCCGTATTCAGGTCGTGGTGTGTTTGAGGAGGGCAGCGCTAATCCTGGAGCCGTCCCTGAGCGCGGCGTGGCGACGGTCGGCCGCGGCTTCGAGAGCAGATGCCGCGGGCCCCGCGGGCCTCCCGCCGCCCCCCGATCCCTCCGTCAGTCACGCACACGGGGCGCGAACACTCATCCGTTGCAAGGTCAGTCCCGGCTGCGCACTTGGCCGGGGGCGGGAGGCGCCCCCAGCCCCCGGATAGGCGCTGCCCAATTTTACAATTTACGGCGTTCGCTACACGGCATGTAATTATCGACGGTCGAACTCGCCGCGACCTCACGTTCCATCCGTTGCTCTCTCCAAGTTGGCGGCGGCGGCGGCGGCGGCGGACGCTGCGAGGGGGCGAAATTGCAGGCCTGACGTGACAGCCGCCCCTGCGAATGGACGCCGCCACCGCCCCCTACACACGGCCTACACCTAAAATCCATTCTTGCCCCTATGGGTAATTATTATGAATCGATTCGGGGGAAATGTGGGTCATCGGTGCGTTTTTAGGGAGCTGATAATGAAAAGGCGGCGGACAAAATTCAGCTAATTGAGTACGTTAATGAAGAGGAGCTGTTTTGCAGAGGAAATTAATCTTTTGATCGCGATTTTTTCAAACTAGGCACTTAAATTTAACGCAGTCTCCTAAATGGGGGAATGTAACTAAAGAGACACTTAAAAGCAGCAAAGAGGCGGCAATATTTCTTTATTATGCGGTCTGACATCAAAAATAATTTCGCCGGTTTTCTACCACTGAACTTGAATAGGAAGTTTACCGACGATTTACTTGCTATTTATCATCTTGCCGAAGAAAGACTGCTGTGTTTCTATACATATTTTCTCTTTGATTACCCGTATTTGCGGTTCAAGGTTGTATCCTTGACCATGAAACCGAAAAAATCAAAGTTTGTTAAATATTTCATTTTTCATTTTCAGTGACACGAAAAGTAGATTAGACAAATCTTTTGCTTTTTTTCAAAAACTAATATAATCGTGAATACTCAATTGTGATGTTTGCTTTGTACGTGTGTCAATATTATGACTGCACATAGCTGCAATGTGATTCAGAATATGATTACAGGACATTTTTTTAAATTTGTAAATTCACTGTTTTACCAAGAGCAAAAGTTCATACCTGCATTATATCAGAATTATTTTTTCCCAACTGGAATGAATTTCTCGAAACTAATAAATGAAATGAAGCAGTTAGATCTGGATACTTATTGTCCGATATTGAAGTGTCAGACAAAACGGAATTTATGTCTGATACAAATATTCCAAGTGTCGGCAAAATGTCAGACATTTTTAGTCACACTTCTGATTTGAACGTTTTTAGACATGTCTGAAAGAAATTGCGAAAGTTGACGAGTCGTCTACTTTTGTGAAAGTGTCGCGACACAAAGTCAGAATGAATGACTAGAAAAGCTGATTAATTTATCGCTGGACACATTTTGAAAAGTCTCCGACAAAATTTTATCAATAAAATGCAAGTCGGGATGTAAACAGCTACGACAATTTTGTGTCCGACACTTGACATAAATTCTAGAGAGAAATCTCAGACCTAAACGTATCATAATTCTTATTACATAGAAGCTTAAAGAAAAACTCTCGGTGAACAGATGAACAATATTCGCAATAAAATAAAAGCATGTTTTTCTAATCTCTAGATTTTTCTTCAGAATGTCTTTTGCTTTTTGTTATTTTCTTCTTGTTTTTTTTTCAGTTTTAATGCACTGCAAGTTTTGTAAATCTCAATTCGTCTATTTATTAATTAATTTATTTATTTTTCAGTTTATTTACTTCTTAGTTTTTAAGGGGGTTAAGTTTGAATAGCAATTTATTGCTAAACTTCTCTCTTTTAGAGCATTTATAAAATAAGTCTTTTTGTACATATATCGAAAACTCATTTATTTAAACACTCTTTTACACATTTTTTAAAGGCATTGGCAACTTATTTTTTTTTATATTTTAACGAAAATTGAAAATATCGTTCGTTCTACATCAGTACGTTCTTTCAAAATTGTGTGCGATGAGAAATAAGCGTGATAATCGCTTCGAAAAAAAGAAATCGTGACGTCACAACCACCTCTCATCATCATAGAATCCTCTTATCACTGAACCCTCTCAATTACCAAAAACCTGACAGATATTTGAACATTTTTTTACATATCTTTCACAAAATAAAAAAATACTTTTTTGACTAATTCCTGTTCCAAATTTTGCCTTGAACTTCGCGAAACCTCTGAGGAAACTCTGTCAGTGTCATTAAACAAAGTTGTTTTTTAAATTGCCAATGCCTTTAAATACAAAATGAAATTATTTTTTTTTAGTTTATTAACAAATTAACATCAAATACAGTTAATCGCACTTGTTGTTGTGGTTTTTACGATTCCTTGTTTGTTTCGTATTTTACGACATTTAAAATTAACGGTGTGCGAAACAAAAGACACTTTTTAGTTC